>NW_027205270.1:6757500-11970000 GCF_024711535.1 Dipodomys merriami
CAGGTATTTATTTTCAGAATATCAGCAAAGAAATGTTTATTATTCCTCTTAAAGTTCAAAAAATGACAGAACCAAGATGATTAAAATCTCAGAAATTACATCCCCAGGATCTTCACAGAAAAACAAAATTGCTTTACAATAAATGTGATCCAGAGCTCAGATAAAAGGAATGTGAACCAAAATGAAAAGAAATTTGGATTCTTGGTGTTTTTTTCCAAGTAAAACATCGGTTCAGATAAACTAGGAATACATTTCATGCTAGCAATGTGTTTTCTTTGAAATTAATTTACACCAAACTTCCATATCTTTGTATATACAGTAGGATTTGTAAATATACTCCACAAAATATCCTAAAATCCTTTGATTAATGTAATGAGTTTAGGTAGGAATCTATGAATGTATTGACCCAATTGATTAAACTACCACCTTGATAAATTAAATATACCCCAACCATCTTTACAATACACTGAGTATGTCTTTTTTCTTGTTTTGTTATGCCACTGGAGGTTATGAAACCTCTTGGATGTTTAAACAAGAATTTGTAATATCTCTGTTAGGATTGCTCAAAACAGAGTTTCTGTTACCAAACAGAATGCAGAACACATTTTGTAAGTTCTGACTTGGGTAGCCCCAATGGTCCCTAAAGGCAGTTGTCAATCAGTTGACTGCTAAGTGGAATGGTTTCAGGTTTACATTAGAAGCTTGATCAAACATAAAAAGCTCTTGTTAAACATCCATAATGAAAGAACTCATTAACTTTGGGAACAGATTCATATGTGTGTATGAATGCATATATATATGTTTCTCTGTACCTGTGAATGCGATCAAACATATTTAAAATTAGAAGATAGGTATTTAATTGGTGTTTTTATTGTGGGTGCATGGCCTCTAAAATTCATTTCTTCCTTAGTCTTGAAACATTGTATCTCTTGAGTGTTTTTCATTTTTCTGACTTTTTATTAAAGGATCCTTATGTCTTTCTTCTAGCTTGTGAAAAACCAAATAATTCAGAATTTCTCTGATTTTATTGAACACGTTTTATTCTGTATTGTGAAGGGCTATAGGACTGCCAAAATTCCTCAGCAGATATAACCACTGCATATGAAACACATCATCTAAAACTCACTTAATCATATTTCACTTTAGATTAAAAAATATTGTCAAGCACTAGCACTTTGTTTTATAAACAATTCAAAACACATATACAAAATTAAGTTTTTTTTTAAGACAAAGGGGTGGAAACTGAAACTGAACTGTTAACTGACATATGAAACCAATATAGTAAAAGACCCCAAATACAAAAACAATCCGTAGCAGAAAGAACAGTGCTGGAGGAATATCAATACCAAATTTCAAACTCTACTACATAGCCATAGTAATTAAAACAGGTTAGTACTGGCACAAGAACAGACCTGAGGACCAATGGAATGGGACTGAAGACCCAAAAATGAACCCACAGACCTATAGTCAACCGATCTTCGACAAGGGAGCTAAAAAATAGAATGGAAGAAAGACAGCTTCTTCTGTAAATGGTGCAGGCAAAATTTGTTAAACACCTGTAGAAAACTACAGCTAGATTCCCACATATCATTCTGAACCAGAATCAACTCCAAATGGATCAAAGACCTCGAAGTCAAAACACACACCCTGAAAATATTGCAGGAAAGAATAGGAGAAACCCTAGGTCTCTTTGGCACAGGCCGAAATTTTCTTTTTCCTTTTTTTTTTTTTGGGGGGGGGGTCCGGTCATGAGGCTTGAACTCTGGGCCTGGGCGCTGTCCCTCAGCTCTTCAGCTCAAGGCTAGCGCTCTACCCCTTGAGCCACAGGGCCACTTCTGGCTTTTTCTTTTTTGCTTATGAGGTGCTGAGGAATCGAACCCAGGGCCTCATGCATCCAAGGCAAGCGCTCTACCACTGAGCCACTTTCCCAGCTCAAGGCTGAAATTTTCTTAATAGAGACCCAGAAACACAACAAATCAAAGAAAGGTTGGACAAATGGGATTGCATGAAGCTGCAGAGCTTCTGCATGGCAAAGGACATAGCTAGCAAGATCAATAGAAAGCCCACGGAATGGAAGAAGATCTTTGCTAGCCATACAACAGACTAGGGTCTCATATCTAAAATATACTTAGAACTCAAAAAATTAAATATCCCAACAACAAATTCTCAAAGAAAGAACCACCCAATTAATAAATGGGCTAAAGACTTAAAGGGAAACTTTTCTGAAGAGGAAATAAGAATGGCCAATAGACACATGAAGAATAAATGCAAATCAAAGCAACATTGAGATTCCACCTCACCCCAGTTAGAATTGCTATAACCAAGAAATCTAACAATAACTGATACTGGAGAGGATGTGGCCAAAAGGGAACCCTACTACATTGTTGGTGGTAATGTAAACTTGTTCAGCCACTTTTGGAAAGCAGTATGAGTAATTCTATGCCTCCATCAGGAAGAATGACACTGTGCCATTTATTAGGAAATGGAAAGACTTGGAAAGAAACATAGGTCCCATGGTTTCTCTTATTTTTAATAGCTAGTATCTGTCTAGGATACTCTTATCAGACAAGCAGAAAAGGTCAAAAGCATATATGACCATATAAAGTGGTGCTAAGTGAAATGAATCCCAAGATAGAGACCCAAGAGGGTTTATCTTTGTTGCTTTGTTTTTAATATATTCATAATGTACTATGTGATTTATTTTGTTCTTTTCATATGTTCTTCCCCCATGGTATAAATGCTATTTTCACTGTGTTTGATTCCGGTGCCCTGCATCTTGTATATACATTTTTTTTTTCTAATTTGGGGAATGGGAAGGGAAATAACAAAATGCTGAAACAAGGATACAGTTGACCCATTATAACAATCAGATGTACAAGACACTAAGTTAAAAACGAAGGCTACAACTTCTGGCAGGAAAGAGTTGGGGATGTGGGGAGGGAAGGGGTTGCTTAGGAAAAACAAAGGAGGAGATAACAATTCTTAAGAGTAAATGTACTCATTACTTTACTCATGTTAACTTTAAGCCCTCTGTACAGTATCTTTACAATTAAAAAAAACTATGCAATTACTTGAAAATTTCAACTCTCATTCATAGGCAAAAATTCAAAATCACAATTCAAATGTTAAATTATATTTACAATGGTCTCATTGTCTACCCACAAGTTGGCTATATTACCCTACCCTCTTTTACTCAAGTGTCTTAGTATTTTCTGTAATCAGCTTCACCTGATGTCTCTAAGTTGGCAGATCATATCTTACATGCCCAGCTATACATTCCTTAATATTAGTCCATTTTTTTGCTTGTGTTTTTAATCAACAAAACACGTAATTATTTGCAGCTTTTAGTAGGACTTTCTGGTTATTAGCATTGTTTGGTTCATTTGGTTTCTACATAGACATATGACAATTAAGTGTAATAAATTATAACATTATATGGGTAACTTGTTAATATTAAGAAGAAAGGAGAGAAATATGAGGTGGGGTAGCTCAGACACAACTAATAAGTTTAATATCTACATTTTATATAAAACATTAAAGAAGTTTTAGCTCAAAAGAAATTAATAGATTTATGTTCATCTGGCACTTCAGAATGTGATCTTATATGCAAACAATATCTTAGAGGATGTGATAAAAGATCGAGAATAAATTACGATCAATTTATGACAGATTCTGCCTAATCTAAAGATATTACTTTTTTTTTTTGGTTCTGGTCATGGGGCCTGAACTCTGGGCCTGGGCTCTGTCCCTCAGTTTTCAGCTCAAGGCTAGCGCTCCACCACTTGAACCACAGCACCACTTTCGGGTTTTTTTCTTTTTGCTTATAGGGTGCTGAGGAATCAAATCCAGGGCCTCAGGCATGCAAGGCAAGTGCTCTACCACTGAGCCACCTTTCCAGCCCTACTTGTTCTTTATTCTTTTTGAATAAGCATTTTCATGTTATTTATTATATACTTAGTTATTTTAATAGAATATGTAAAAACATTGGTCTTTCTAATCTTATATAAATTTCAGTGTATCATTTGTTTAAATGACTATATTCTCTTATTATATTTATTACTTTAATTTCCTATTAGTGACTTTGTCAAACATCAGTGGATCCTATACGAATGATTGCCTTTATTCTTTTCAATTGTTATATTTGACTATATTAAGGACAAAATATATATGTTGTTTTGCTATATTAAAGTTTGAAATAAGATGTCACTTTTCCAAACTTGTCTTTTGTTTTTTTCCATTTTAAGTTTAAACACTATACTTTCTTTGAAGGTTAAATAAATCAATTCACAAGTTATCATGATCACCAATTTTAAGTGGTTTTTCCCTTTTATTGTTATCTTTAAGTAGCTGTACAAAGGAGTTTCTTTTTTTTTAATTTGATTTTATTTTATTTGTGAACATACTGTACAGAGGGGTTACAATTACATGGGCAGGATAATGCATACATTTCTTACGTAGCATTGCAGCCTCCTCCTTTGGTTTACCCTTCACATCCCTTCCCAGCCTCCCCCCTCCCCCCCAATCCCAAAACTTCTCCTTCCCCCCCTTCCCCCCTCCCCCCCCTCCCGCACCGACGTTGTAAAGCTCGTTTTGGACATGACAACTTGTACTTCTCATTGTTGCAACAGGTCCGCCTGTATCCTTAACTGGTTTTTCCCGATCTCCTCCACAAGTTATACTGACATCAAATATAGTGAAAGCAGGGGTTATACATCCCTAGCCATAAAAGCAATGCAAATCAAAACAACATTGAGATACCACCTCACCCCAGTTAGAACGGCAAAAATCAAGAACTCTAACAACAACAGATGCTGGAGGGGATGTGGACAGAAAGGAACCTTACTTCATTGTTGGTGGGAATGTAAACTTGTTCAACCACATTGGAAAGCAGTATGGAGGTTCCTCAAAAGGCTTCACATAGAGCTCCCCTATGACCCAGCAATCCCACTTTTGGGCATTTACCCAAATGTTTACAAACAAGACCACACTAAAGCTACCAGCACAACAATGTTTATTACAGCATTATTTACCATAGCTAAGATATGGAAGCAACCCAGATGCCCCTCAGTAGATGAATGGATCAAAGGAGTTTCTATTTAACAAATAAAATATAGGTTGATCAGTGTCACTCCTTTCAACATTGTTACCCATCCCTCCACAACATAGCATTTCCCTCAATCCTTCTTCATTTTTCTACCCCTTTCCCCATGACCTAATCCTACCCATTTTGAGTACCTGCTTCCTGGTGGTTTATTTTGCTGAACTTAGATTTTGCCTTTCTAAGGAATTATATTATTTGAAATCCTCCTTGAATATATGTTATTTTTGATAATTTTTTTTTGTTTTTGGTGGTGGTGCTTATGAGGCTTGAACTCAGTGTCTGGGCACTGTCCCTTAGTTCTTTGCCTTTTGCTCAAGGCTAATGGTCTACCACTTTGGGTCACAGCTTCACTACCAATTTTTGAGTGATTTATTGGGATTGGGTGGGAAGGGAGGGAATAAGAGATTGGACTGAACTGGAAACATGGCTCTAGTGGAAGATCACCAATCGTAAGTAAAATGTTTGGGAAGAGTGTAAGGCTGTGAGTTCAAACCCAGTGTTGCCATAAAAAAGAAGACAAGATATCTTTTTTTTTATTTACAGAATTGAAGACATAGTTAATGTGTAATTTATGACAATAGAAAACCAGTAAAAATAATAAATTCCTCATTCCTTAACATAACCTTTTAACCAAAATGAATATGTGATGTGATATCAAAAATAATTTAAAAGGGGGAAGAAAATTAATTCAGACAAATAAGCACCCTTCTCTAGGAGCTTCTGGTCCTGAACTAGCAGGCACTCTGACAAATATCTCATTCCCCTAGGAATCCAAAAACAGATCTGATTAACTTGTAGTCTGCAAGTAGTAAAAGCATTGGTGATATGAGGCAAAACTAAAAATAACTATATATTTTGGTTTAAAATATTGATCTAACACAATCTTATTGGCTTTATTTTTCTGTCACACCAGAATATATAAACATCTCTCACATATTTAATGTTAATATAGACATTAAACTTACAAAAAAACCCAGATTACTGTAAAAGCCTGTAGAAAGAATAAAAACATTCATCACAAATGAAAATTAAAGAGTAATTGTGGATGAATGAGGTTGACAAAGCCCAGAACAATTTATTTTGTTGACCAAGAACAACATTTATTTCTTAAACAGCACATGAACAATCATTTATGATCGTCTGTATTGTACTAATTGAATTGCTACCTAATTATATACACTAAATTATAATCAGGGACAGGCCATCTGGAGACAATGTTCAAGTCCTTTGACAGAGTATGTGTGCATATATAATATGAAACCAGGGATAATACAATTAAGTAGAGTTGTGAATTGTTACAGTGGGATTTAAATATCTGGCTTATATATGTGATCATCATCAGAAAAAAGAAAAACTAAACCAATGTATCTGTTGTGGAGGTAAGATTAATTTTAAAATCTTATTTACTTATTTATTTATTTATTTATTTTGTTGGTATTGGAGCAGGAACTCTGGGCCTGAGCACTGTCGCTTGAGAATTTTTCACATCAAGGCTAGAAGTTTACCACTTGAGCTACAATGCCTCATCCAGCTTTCTGGGGTTGATTGGAAATAAGATTCTCATTGACTTTCCTGCCCTTGCTGGCTTTGAATCATGATCCTCAGATCTCAGCCTCCTGAGTAGCTAGGATTACAGGTGTGAGACGCCGGCACCCAGCTTAATTTAGAAATCTTAGTTAACTAAATTACCATGTCCTTTGTAGTCACGAGGAATATACTTTACATGATGCCAACCATAGCCACCAAAGCAAAAGAATGCTATTATTTCCAACAAACTGTCACTAAATTAGTCTATATTGTTTACTATGAGCTAAAGCCTAGCATGATTACATACAGTATGTAAATTGATGTTCATGGCTTGAATGTAGGAGATTGTTATAAATATCCACATAGAAAAATTATTGGATATAACTGTATTAAAGGAAATATGTCTGAAGATGTTCCGTGTGATGTTTTATCTAACAGCTTAAAATCAAACAAAATTATTCTACTTAACAATAAGAAATAAATTCAGTCTTCTTTATACCCTAACATATTCAAATCAGTTAAATAATTTAAGTCTATATGAATCATAACATCTAACTTAAAAATATAGCATTGAATGGAAACAGTCAGATTACATTGCTATAAAACTGTGTTTAAGATTTGGAAGTTGCCCCAATTCTCTAAAATTTAATATATTTATGACATTTATATGAGCTATATATTATATACAATATAATATAAATAGTAGTACATTACATATAATACCTTTTTATACATTGGATAGATAGATTAATCTTCCATACAAATGTTACAAGTGAAAGACAAACCTACAACATTATAAAAAAAAGCCCAGCAGATGTATATCAAATGACAGAGAAAGAGAAGAGAAAGGGATACAGAGAGATATAGGCTGAGAAAGAAAGTGGGAAAGTGCTAAGGATAAATCTCAGTGTTTGCTTTATGTCTCTGTTTTGTGACTGTAAATGCTGTGTTAGTAAATTTCAGTCCAAATAATCAGTCAAGCATCATTTGTTTTATTGTATAATGGCAAATCTGAATTTTTCAGACTCTATTCTATTTTGCATAAAATTTTCCATCTATAAGTTTAAATAAATCTTTCTAGATTATGACTACATACTTCATGAATACCTAGAATACTATTTCTCTCCATCTCCCAGTTTAAAAATGGATCTCTACATATGGTCTATATACGCAGTTTCTCTAAGGATTTAAATTTTATTCTCTATCTAGAGAATAACACAGAATTCTTAAAAACAAAAAAATCAGTTAACATAAAGAAAATTTTAAAATTAATATATGTACATATAATGTTTTTTCATATTATAAATGTGTATAAAGTTATCATGAAATTTATCACTTTTACTGATATCATAATATTGTTTGAGAATATATTCTTGCAGTGGAAAACATAGCAAAAGGCTACTAAACAAAAGAAAGTTTAATTATAGAACAAAATAAAGTAAAATTTATCTTATTGTCCTTATGATTACATAAATATAACAAATATAAAATGATGTTTTTTATGTATTATTTATCTCACCAGACAAATCTATGCTTTTTCAGCTTAAGTGCAGAAATTTGGAGATAACAATGTTCACAATGACAGTAATCGCTTCAATTTAAAAGAGCCAAATACTTACATTTAAAAAATCAAATAAATTATTATATTTTGCTTGATAGTGTAACCTTAAATTTAAGTCAGGAAAGAAATGCAGATTATTCTAAACATAACATTTTCATGCTGCATGAATGGATAAGTAGAATTATATCTCCATGTATTCACATATTCATATTTAGTTTGAAGTCTCTGGAATAGTAATGAGCACTATTCATAGCAATTTTAAAATTTATAAACCTTCATGTTTTAAGATTGAGTAATTCCAGTTTTCCTGATTTTTTTGTTTCAATTATTTTTTCATTTATCATTCTTAAGTAAAAGGTTACTCTCTCTACTTCTGTGTTAAAGTTATATTAATAATCAAATGAGCAGTCTTGTTAATGTGTTTAATGTTTATGTGTATGAGATATTATTTTCTGACTGTAAGGATTTAGTTCTTATTTGTATCTCCCTATACCATCTTTGTATTTCAACATTTATATACATATTATTATGTGTGTATTTATTTTTCATAAAGCCAAGTGTATTTAGTAATAATGTACAATTACTATATAATTAAAACTATATGTGGCTGAATTTGAGATCAAAATTTCACCAGGTGGCTTTCAATATATACTTGAGAGCAGAAATTACACGTGTATTTCTACTTATAGCTCATTGCTGGAAATGTATCACAATCTCACCTATGTGCAAAGTCATGAAAGAGGAATATCCCTTTTATTTGGGAAGCAAAGATTGGGAATGAGTGCTTGTTCACAGAAACAGTTTACACAGCACCAGTCTTAACTATACTTCATTTTCTTAGACCAGTCACTGCTTTTGACAAGTTTTTTATGCTATTACCTGACCTTTCAAATATCCAATTCACAATTCTTAATTTTCATTTGCAACCATGAGTTTATTTTTAGGGAAAATTGATTTAGATACTCTATCAATTTCCTTCTCAATCTATGACTGTTTGTAATCACTCCATTAACAACTGTTCACATGATAAAAGTTGATGGAAAAAAATAGACTCTATCATACTATTTAATCACTTGAACTTTTCTCTTGCTAACTGAAAGAAGTCCGTTCAAATTTTTCTTCTTTTATCTTTTCTTTACCTTTCCACTGAATTGCTTGTATGTAACAGTATAAAATATTCTGTAATAATTTTTCTCAAGGAAAATATCTTCTTGAGCAAACTTTTACTTAAACTATTAACTCACTTTGTTTCCTTTTCTTCCTTTATTTTATTTTATTGTTAAGATGCCATACAGAGGGGTTACAGTTGCATGAGTAAGGCAAGAGTACATTACTTGTAGATCATTGCCACCCCTTCCCTTCCTTCCTTGTTGTCCCACTATTCCTTCCCTCTCCCACCTCCCACACTCCTCCCTTCACCATCCCATCCCCCCTCTCCCCGAAATTGTAAAGTTCATCTCCAATATACTGTCCTTTGGGTATCCTTGTTTCAGTGGGTCATCCTTCTTTCAGAGTTTTGTTATTCCCCTTCCCACTCCCCATATTAGACATAGGTATATACAAGATTGTTTCCTTTTTACCACAGCGTTTTCAAAATAATCCCCCAAATATCCCTCAAAAACCCAGTCTTATTCCCTTTCTCAAACATATTCTACTTGTAATTGAGTAAAAGCTGTTTTTACCATGTGGATTATCTGAACACCACCAGGTCAATACCATTTGATTTAATAAATTCATTTCTTGAATTGAAAAAATATTTTATTTATTTCTTTGTTTGTTTATTTTAGTGGCAAAGCACTTTCCCAGCAAATCCAATGCCCTGGGCTCAATAGATACATAATATCTATTTCGATACATACATAAATAGTATTTTTAAAGTTTTATTTTATTTATTTATTTTATTTTATTTACTGGGACTTTCACAGTATTTGTCAAAATAGAAAGAATGTAATAATGGAAATGTCACATATTAAGGTTGATGAAAACATCATATGTTGAAATACTATCAATAGGAGATGAATTACAAAAGGCTTGAATTTATAAAAATTTACACCAGGAAATAATCTCAAAGGAAACATGAGGCTGACTACATACAGTCATCCTCCCTTCGTTTTGTAAATCATATTTTATCATTTGTGTTTTGTTTTACATATTTTATCAACCAAGTTAAAAACAACCTCCAGTTGTATGTAAAATAAAAGTAGACTTTCTGGAGATCATTGTGTTAAAGTGGGATAAACCACACATATGAAACAAACACTGAATGATCTTCCACCACACATGAAAGCTGAAAAATATCAATTTTAATGCTGTACCATGAGTACTAAGGGCTGAAAAGGACAACAGGACAAGGGTAGATGAAGAACAGTGGACAGCAGGTTCCTAAACACAGGTAGAAGGAATAAAACCTGGTGTTCAGCATCACAGTGGGGTTTACAGTCATTTTATATTTTATAAAGCTTTAGAAAAAAGCAACTCAAAAGTCCCAAACACAAAGAAATGATAAGAAGAGGAAATGTTAATTATCATAGTTTGATGGATGTGTGTTATAAGCATGTGTTGACATAAAATACTGAACTCCACTATTATATAAAAATTATGCTTTAATTTAAAACTAAAAAATCAGATGTTCTTGTATAAGATTCAGAAATTACTTTAATGCAATTATCTAACTCATGCTAAATAACTAGCAGAGTTTATAGTGCCTATAATATCACAGCAATTGTAAGAGTATTAAATTTTAGAGTATTCACAATTATTGATAAAACAATATTTCATTAAGTGTAATTAATAAGTGCTGAGGTTTACCAGAAGAAATTATCAAATACTGTTCATGATTATAGCTTTAATACTAAAATAGTCTCCCAAATAAAAAATTATCACAATGAATCTGTAATTAAGTGAATATAACAACATAAATAATAGCTATCCACATTTCAGTGATAACTTCCAGTCATATTACACGATTTTCTTATAACACTTGATATTTTACTTTTTGAGAAAAAGTTGTATAGAGCTGTATTCTTTTTTAATCTCAAATTAGTATTGAAAATATAAAGTTTTATTACTGAAATTTATGGATGTTTCTTTCTGTGAATATTTTTATTATGTTTACATAGTTGTATCAAGGAATTGCCATTCACCAAAGCAGTTTATGAATGCAGTGAATCTTGATCAAATTACCCCTTTCAACATTCTTATTCAACCCCCTTCCTTCATTTTTCTTAATTTTCAGGTTATGTATTATTTTTGCCTTTTAACAAATTAGCTTATGCATTAAAAGCATATTTTTCTGTCATCACTTCATTATATTCTCCACCACCCTCCCTTAAATGTCTTAATACATCAGACAAGGGCCTAATACAAAAATGTACTTACAGCTCAAATAATTAAACCCTCAAAAAATAAACTCTCAAAGAAACAACCTAGCTAATAAATGTGCTAATGACTTGAATAAAAAATTTCTCTGAAAAATAAAAATGACCCATAGATACATAAGGAAATGTTTAACATCTCTGGCTATAAAAGAAATGAATCAAAACAACATTGAGGTTCAACTTCAGTTAGAATGAACAATGTGAAGAAAACTAACAATAACCAATGCTGGCATGGATGTGGTCAAAAGGGAACTCTATTACACTGCTGAGAGAAATGTAAGTTTGTTCAACCACTCTGGAAAACAATTCCGAGTTTCCTCAAAAGCTAAATACAGGGCTACCCTATGACACAGCAATTCCACTTGTGGGCATTTATCCAACAGAGTGTGATCAAGGCCACACACAGTGCAACCATGTTCATTGCAACATTATTTGCCATAGTCAAGATGTAGAATCAGTCCAGATGTCCTTCAATGGCTGGATGGATCATGAATGTGTGGTATATATACACAATGGAATTCTACTCATCCATCAGAAAGGATGATATTAGACCATTTGTAAGGAAACGGAAAGGCTTGGAAAAAAATCTTACAAAGTGAAATAAGCTAGACCCAGAGAAACACAGGTGGCATGTGTTCACTTTTTTGTGGTAACTAGAACATGCTTATAAATCTGTAAGTAGACACACTGTGGTAAGCAAAGTGGTTACAAATGAATTAACTGAAGTATCATAGACTCTATGGAGAGATCAAATAGTTTAATTCTTTAAGAGACTAAAAAGCTGAAAAAAATAAGCACTAGAAATGAATACTTGCAGGAGAGGAGAGAGGGCCAAAGGGAAATGAGTAGAAGAACAAATAGGGTTCCCTTCTGTCCACATCCCCTCCAGCATCTGTTGTTATTAGAGTTCTTGATTATAGCCATTCTAACTGGGGTGAGGTGGTATCTCAATGTTGTTTTGATTTGCATTTCTTTTATGGCTAGGGAGGTTGAGCATTTCTTCATGTGTCTAGTGGCCATCCTTCTTTCCTCTTCAGAGAAGTTTCTCTTTAAGATTTTAGCCTACTTATTTACTGGACAGTTGTTTCTTTGAAGGTTTGTTGTTGGGGGATATAATTTTTTGGGTTCCAGGTATATTTTAGATATGAGACTCTTCTCCCTTGTATGGCTAGTGAAGATCTTGCTAGCTTTGTCCTTTGCCATGCAGAAACTCTTCAATTTCATGCAATCCCATTTGTCCAACCTTTCTTTGATTTCTTTTGTTTCTGGGTCTCTATTAAGAAAATTTTGGCCTGTGCCAAGGAGACCCAGGGTTTCTGCTATTCCATCCCTGTAATATTTTCAGAGTGTCTGCTCTGATTCTGAGGTTTTTGATCCAGTTGGACTTGATTCTGGTGCGGAGTGATAACAGCTTTAGTTTTCTACAAGTAGTTAACCAATTTTGCCAGCACCATTTACTGAAGAGGCTGTCTTTCTTCTATTCTATTTTTAGGTCCTTTATCAAAGATTAGATGGCAATAGGTCTTTAGGTTCATTTCTGGGTTTTCAATTCTATTCCATTGGTCCTGAGGTCTGTTCTTGTGCCAGTACCAAGCTGTTTTGATTACTATGGATTTATAGTAGAGTTTGAAATTTGGTATTGATATTCTTCCAGCATTGTTCTTTCTGCTAATTATCGTTTTTGCTATTCGGGGTCTTTTATTTTTCCATATGAACAATATTTCCTTGAAGAATGAGGTTCCATATGAACAATATTTCCTTGAAGAATGAGGTTGGAATATTGATGGGTATCGCATTGAATTTGTAGATAGCCTTGGGCAGTATTTCCATTTTCCCTATGTTGATCTTTTCAGTCCAAGAGCATGGGAGTTTTTTCCACTTTCTAAGTTCTGTTTTGATTTCCTTATTGTTGGTGGGAGTGTCAACTTGTTCAACCACTTTTGAAAGCAGTATGGAAGTTCCTCAGAAAACTCCACATAGAGCTCCCTTATGACCCAGCAATCCCACTTTTGGGCATTTACCCAAATGATCACAAACAAGACCATATTAAAGCTACCAGCACAACTATGTTTATTGCAGCATTATTTACCATAGCTAAGATATGGAACCAACCCAGATGCCCCTCCGTAGATGAATGGATCAAGAAAATGTGGTATATATACACAATGGAATTCTATGCCTCCATCAGAAAGAATGGCATTGCCCCATTTGTTAGGAAATGGAAAGACTTGGAAAAAATTATATTAAGTGAAGTAAGTCAAGCCCAAAGAAACATAGGTCCCATGGTTTCCCTTATTTGCAATAGCTATTATATGTCTGAGTCAAGCAGAAAAGGTCAGATAATTTGATGTTAGGGAAATGAACCCCAAGATAAGTATTCAAATTTTTTTTTCTTTCATGCAATTGTTTCTAACATATTTATAAGATGATTTCTATGTTGCTTTGTATGTCCCTCATCCACGGTATAACCCCTGCTTTCACTGTATTTGATGTTGGTATAATTTGTGGAAGGGAAGGGCAAAAACAAATCGTTTAACTAGGTTAAATGTACCAGTCATTATGTCAAAAAACGAACTTTACATATTTGGTGTTGGGAGGATTGGATCTGGTGGTGGGAGGTGGTGGGAGAATGGGAAAGGATGGGAAAGGGAAACAAAGACGAGGTAACAATGCTTGATAAGAAATGTACTTATTATCTTGCCCATGTAATTGTAACTCCTCTGTACGGTATTTTAACAATAAAAAAATACTACACTTAAAAAAAGAGGGGGAAGAGGTAAATAAAGGCAAGAATTTGTTGTATAAATGTTTTTTATAAGAGGTTGTGAAAGAGATCTAATAACTTTTCTAACATGCACCAACTAAAATTCACAGCTTTATATGTTAATTATTTTCAATTTAAGAATATTAACTTAGTACTCAATTGATTCGTGAAGTGGTATTAGAAGTAATTATCTAAATATTCCAGATTAAGTATGTTTTTTTTAAGATGCTTAAAAATCCCCACCTATATGACACCAACAATAAACAGTACAGTACAGTCCCTATTACTTTTAGCTAATACTTTTTCATATATACAACCGCATAATTAAATAATCATTTACTTCTAAATTGATTTGATAAATCAAGAAAGAAAAATGAAGTGGACATCTAGAACCTCTTGAACTAATATCCATGCGTATTATCCATATCGTGTATGTAAATCATGCTTTCAACAATCATTAAAGATACAGAAACAGAGGTTTTGAAGCTTTATTAGTAATATTTAATACCAGCTGTAATTTACATGGTCTGAGTAAAGAAAATAGACATTTAGTCTACAGATTATTAATGTCTGAATTTTACATACATAATTATCTGTCTTCTTTCTCTCATTCTCTCTGTGTGTCTCTGTGTGTCTCTGTCTCTCACACACACAACTCTATAGTAATTTACAATGTCTTCATATTTCTAATGAAGGAGCTTCCATTATATCTGAGGTTCTTATATTTAATTGCGCTTTAAATAATCCAAGGAGCTTTAAAAAGCTATCTCATAAGAATTTCTGATTTAATTGTTGAGTGTTTTAAAAATCTAATAAGGTTATTCTTTTTTATATGTCTAGGGCTGAGAACCAGTAAACTAAACTTTACACCCACTCTTTTCCCTCCTGTGATACAACACATAAGGTCCTTTGCTTAATTAATTAATTAATTTATTTTTTATCAGTTGTGGGACTTGAACTCAGGGCCTGGATGCTGACCTTGAGCCTCTTTGTGCACAAGTCTAGTGCTGTAATACTTGAGCAACATCACCACTACTGGCTTTGAAGTGGTTAATTAAAGATAAGAGTCTAAAGGGGACTTTTCCCTCTGGGCAGGCTTCAAACCCTATCCTCAGATCTAAGCCTCCTGTGTAACTAGGATTACAGCTGTGAGCTACTGGCTTATATCTTCTTTCTTAATGTTATTATATTGTTTATGTATGTCAAAAGTAATTATTTAAGAAAAGTACAGCAATATAACACTAGCAGTTTTATTCAAAAAGAAATTTCTCTGTGGAGGAGAGAATTTTTAAAAGGTCCATTTATATTGCTTTAAGAATTTTGTTCAAAGGAGGGTGTAATAAAATGCTAGACAAGAAATGTACTCATTACCTTACTCAGATAACTATAACCCCTCTCTACAGCATCTTTGCAATAAAATAAAATTTTTAAAATGTTTAAAATTATGGGCCAAACACTCAGAAATTAGGAGTTGGCCATTTATGAGATAGATATACACACATACACACACAGATCCATGTGTGTTCATGCACACACACACATACACACATACACACAAACACACACACAAATTATAAATGATAGAGAAAAGGCAAAGCTTCTGTACCAGAAAATATATTTACAGTTCAGTAAATATAATCTGTAATACATGAACCTGTGGATATTTCCTGGAGACTTTGGCACTGAAGTAGTAATTCAAGCTTTGAGAGAGCCATGAAATCCTAAATAACTTCAATTCTGTGCCTGTATTTTATGAGATCATCAAAACACTTCAAGTAAATTACAACTTCAAAATCAATTTCTCTCTTCAGAGGATCATCTATTATCCTATATGATTGAAGCTTGCATCCCTTAACTGGTGTATTATCCAAAGTAAAGTCAAACCCAAAGTTCTTATTTAATGCCAGCACTTCAGCACCTTGAAGAAATCGAAAATAAAAATGCTAATCTATCTACATCACTTTTTGCTGTAGTGCTGGGGCTGTGTATTTATATGAAGAAGGTAATTGGAAATGAAAGAAAAGAAGGAGGTTGAAGTAGAAGTAGTGGCCTTGGTTCCAAATGTGAAGACTCTCTCTGCTTACAAATGGACAAGTCAATTAACTTCTTGAACTAGTTCCTACTAAGGTTTAAAAAAAATGATGTAATACATATGGGGAGTATTTAAATACAGAAAGACTACAAACAAGTGATTTTAATTGTTTCTATTTATAGGCAGAGGACTAGCTTCAATAAGCAGGTGGGAGCTGATAGAAAAATAAAAACATTACTCTATTTGATATGCATGTGATATATTTGATGAAGAATTGTGACGATGTTCTCCCGAAAATGTTTAAACAAGTTAAAAAGAGATTATATTGAAGTAAGGATCGTCTATAGCTAACGCTTGACAGTCAAAGGTTATCCCAACAAGCCCCCATACACTATAGAAAAAACAGAGTTGGATGCCAGTGGCTCATGCCTGTAATCCTAACTACTCAGGAGGCTGAAATCTGAGGATCGCAGTTAGAAGCCAGCGGGAACAGGAAACTCCATGAAACTCTTGTCTCCAATAAACCACTAGAAAACCTGAAGTGGTGCTGTGGCTCAAGCAGTAGAGCTCTCGCCTTGAGCTGAAGAGCTCAGGGACAGCACCCAGACCCAGAGTTCAAGCTTCACGACTGACCAAAAAAAAACAAAAAACAAAAACAAAAACAAAAACCAGAGCATAATATGTGTGTGGAAGTGTTCACAGGTGCTAAGCCCTTCAATCCACATTTGTCTGTGTGATTGACAGTGCCTTCTAGACAAAAGGCTACTACCAAGTTTTAAGATAAATAATATTACTTGTCCACAGGATTAAATAAATTGGAAAGACTATTAGAAATATAGGACTCAAACATTTTCAGGTACAACAGGAATAAAGAAAATATTACTTTTACTGCAAGAAGAATGACATGAAGTGTGAATCAATTCAGCAGCGATACTCACTAGACAGTATGTTGGAAATGAACTTTACAACCTGGGGCAGCAAAAGGTCAGTAGAAGAAAAAGTGGGGGAAAATAAGGGAGGGGGTAACACTGTTCAGAAAGAAATATATTCATTACCTGACTTATGTAACCATTCTCTATATCATCTTTACAATAAAAAAGAGAAGAGGAAAAAAAAAAAAAAGATTGAGCCACGAACAAAAGAATGAGCTACAACCAGAGCCAGGGGCTCAAGCTCCTAGCTACTCAGGAGGGTGATACCTGAGGATCATAGTTCGAAGCCAGACTCTGCAGGAAAGTTTGTGAGATTCTTATCTCCAATTAACCACCAGAATATCAGAAGTGGCACTGGGACGTAAGTGGACTTCTAGCCTTGAGCACAAGAGCTCAAGGACAGTACCCAGGCCCTGAGTTCACTCAAAAAAAAAAAAAAAAAAAAAGAAAGGAAGGAAGAAAGAAAAGGATGACAATAAAATGAGTGGGGGAAGCAATGAAGTATTGATCAAGAAGCATTGTATTCATAACCTGATATATAAAGTGGTAACCCGGGTGGTGGCTCGCCTGTAATCCTAGCTACTCTGGAGGCTGAGATCTGAGAGTCATCATTCAAAGCCAGCCTGGGCAGAAAAGTCCATGCCACTCTTATCTCCAATTAGCCATAGAACACCAGAAGTGGCGCTGTGGCTCCAGGTAGAGCTCTGGCCTTGAGCTGAAGAGCTGAGGGATAGTGCCCAAGCCCAGAGTGCAAGCCCCACGACTGACAAAAATAAATAAATAAATAAATAAATAAATAAATAAATAAATAAATAAATAAATAAATAAATAATAAAGTGGCAATTCTTTACACAACTATTTGTAATATTTTAAATGAAAACCAATCAATAAAAATTAAGCATAAATAATAATTTCAATGTTTTAATTGTTACAATGAGAGCAGTAACGTAGGGTTTGCAGTTGTTTTTTGAAATGATATCAATAACAAGATGACAAGAATGGAAATATTAACTTTGAATTTTATGCTTAAATTAATAGAAATGATGTAACATGTCCTATTAATATGTATTAATATAACAATTTTAGAAACACAATCTTTAAATATTTGGACAAGGATTTACTCATGACTTGCCTTCCTTTACTTTTTCGTTATAATTGCCTTCCTCTTTATTTATTTATTTATTTCCTTTGGGTTTAGACAGGCAAAATATAAAAAAGAAAGGCAAACAAACAAATAAATAAAGGAGTAATAAGTAATAATAAATACTTTAACCTATATTTAGCTCAAAATTTCAATTTCCTATTTGTATATATATTTTTCAAAGAATTACATATATTTGTTGAATTAATTTCCCTCTGGTTCCATGTAGGCCTTTTTCTGTTAACACTGAAAACAAGGGTAAGGCTCAAATCCAAAATCCTAGTACTGCCTTTACCCACACGTTCACCCTCAAAAGACAAATTACGATGAACTGAAATCATAATACATGGTTTAACTTGACTACTTGTAGTAGTTAGTTTGAATTTTTGCTTGGTTTGTTTTGCTCAACATAATTGAGATCAAGTATGTTGTATATATCAGTGTCCATCCTTTGTTTTGCTAAATGATATTGTTGCATGGATGTATCATGATTTCTTAATTCTTTCATGGATGATTGAACATTTGAGATGCTTTTAGGTTAAGGATATTAAAAATAAACCTTCTATAATAATTCACTTACAAATATTTGCAAATACATATGCTTTCATTTCCACTGGGTGTGGAATACCTAGCTCACATAGTACATTTTTAATATTTAAAAAAATTGAGCTATCTTGCAAGGTAGATCACCATATGGAATACAGTCATGCTAATTATTTTAATGTCCACTACTTCTCATTAAAACATCTGTAACTGTTCTGGGTGGTTTCAATTAATTTATTTCTCTTTATTATGCATCATGTTTTCCTGCTTCATTGCATGTCTGGTAATGATTTATTGACTACCAGGCATTTAAATCTTATCTTGCTGGTTACAGAATGATCTTTGTTAATCTATAAGTAATTTTAAATTTGCTCCAGGAAGAGATTCAATTACTTTATATAAGTGTCAGGCTTTTAAGCCTTAGGCAATATTCAAATCCTTTATCATGTTCAAAGTCTTGTCCCTAGCAGATTGTCTAGTTCATGAAGGTTTGCTGATTTTCTTAGATTTGAGTCCACATGCAGGTGTCATTTATTTTGTCTAAACTGCACACACACACACAACACACACACACACACACACACACACACACACACACACACACACACTAGGCAGGGTCTTCTTTATTATTCTAATAATGTGCATATGTACACTGCCAATTTAGCTGCACTATTTTATTCATGTACACATTTTTCTTCTGATTTATGTAGGCTCTTTTTTATTACTTTTACATTTTTTGTTATTATTTTAAAAATATTTTATTGTTATTATAAAGATATTATAAAGTGATTAAAGTAACATTACACATGTAATGAGTACATTTCCTTTTGAAGTGTCACTCACCTCTTCTCTCATTTTCTCCTAGTTTCCTCCACCCCTCAAGTTGTATAGTTCATTTCAACATAGAGCCCAATGTGTATCATTCCTGCAGTTGTTCTAATAGTTGGAAGATAAAAGTGATTTGTGAGTCTGTGAAACTTTTCTTCCATAATCTGTGACAGGAACCTCTATATGAACTAAAAGAAAAATGCTTTAAATCTGAGACAGTCACTGGTGACTAGTACTTAGAATCTTAGCTACTCAGAAGACAGATCTGAGGATCATGGATCAAAGCCAGTCCTTGCAAGTAAGTTCATGAGTCTCTTGTCTCCAATTAAGCACCAAAAGAGATAAAAACCTGGAAGTGCTAGCCTTGAGTAAAGAAAGCTCAGGGACAGTGTCCAGGCCCTGAGTTCAAGACCTAAGAACAGCATAAAAAGCAAACAGCAACAGAACAGCAAAAAACTTTCAGATCCTAACCTTCTCTTGATCTACTCAGAAAGGTTTGAATCTTTAGTGACCATTGTGGCAATGGTCAAGGACAAGTTTAAGCTATAATAGTTGTCATTAGACATCTACAATGTCCAGTCTAGTTGCTGACCCTACTGTCAAGCCTTGTGTTTGCTTTTAACAGTTTGGATATGTATGAGCTAGTGTCATTCTGCCTAAAACAGTTCTTGCTTGAAAAACTACAAAAATACTAATTCAATAATTTTATTTTCCCATTAATCATTCATATAAAAATTGTTACCATTGTTAACAACTTCCTGTGGCTGCAAAATTTACTTTATGGATTTGCTATTCTTTGAACTTTTCTCAATAGATAATGTAAATGACATTTTCCTTTTATGTTCTTAAAATCCCCATGTGTGGCTTCACCTTGGTGAAAATACAAACCATTCACAATTGGGTTATAAGTCCCTTTGGGGCTTAAAAAATATGATCAGCAAGGTGCCAGTGGCTCACACCTGTAATCCTAGCTACTCAGGAGGCTGAGATCTGAGGATCATGGTTCAAAGTCAACCCAGGCAGGAATATCTCAGAGACTCATCTCCAGTTAACTACCAGAAAACCAGAAATGGCACTGTGGTTCAAATGGTAGAGTGCTAGCCTTGAGCTGAAGAGTTCAGGGACAGTGCCCAGGAACAGAGTTCAAGCCCCATGACAACCAGGAAGCGTAATTGTGGAGGTAGGAGGGAAGGGATGGTAGGGGAAAAACAAAGGAGGAAACAACAATGCTTGATAAGAAATGTACTCACTATCTTGCTCATGTAACTGTAACCCTTCTGTACAGTATTTTTACAATAAAAATGTATTAAATAATATATATATATATATATGTTGAGTTTATGTAGATTCACATTTTTCACATTTCTAAATGAGCAACAAATCAACTCATTGGGAAAGTTCCAAAGCAATTTCTCTCAGCATTTCTTCTTTGTGTTTAATGAAAGATACAGCTTTCTTCCTCTTCCTCCCATTCTGCCAGCAAAACATTGCATTTACTCCCCCTTCCTGGGGCATGGTGGACTATCAGGGGTAGAGCCACATCCTTAGACTTCCAACTTGTTCTCGCTACTCTGTTATTTCTGTCCATAACCTATAAGTTATTCTGTCAACAGTGTTGAATCCCTGTGAAAGATTAAGTCTTGGGAAGCTTGGTTGATATTTTATTTCAGCCATCATGTACAAATCTGGAAGAGATAACGGGTTTCTGCAGCCATTCATTCTGTACTCTAATAGTGCTGGTGTTTCTCAGGAATATATGAAAAATGTATGTATCTTTACCTGAGCTCAGGACAATAGCTTTTGTCAAGAATTTTCCCTGAACTCCTTCTAACACCCTATCTTAATTCAAATATATACTTACAATGTTCTCATAGAAATGGACTTGAGATAATAAAAAAAATGTGGTACCTGGTATGCACAAATGTATTTCCACATTCCTGAAACATAAAACACCTTCTATGTAGTTGTAGATCCTGATACTACTATTAAAGTAAGGAAACGATGTGTTGAAACATACAACAGTGAAAGATGAAATAGAATTGTTACATGAAACATTGATCATGTTTGATTTCTTACCTGGGGTCCAGAAGATTATTTGATAATCTGTATACCACTTTCAATTTTCTTTCAAGAAAGTTCCAGTAGTTTATATGTACAATATAATTATATACTTAATTACCATAGCAACTCTTTTCAGATATTTCTATTTTCTCTAGATTTTGGCCTTATTGTATTTTTTACTTTATTTATTTATTTATTTATTTATTTATTTATTTATTTATTTATTTGTTTGTTTTTTGGTGGGTCGTGAGGCTTGAACTCTGGACCTGAGTGCTGCCCCTGCACTCTTCAGCTCAAGGCTAGTGCTCCACCTCTTGAGCCACAGTGCCATTTCAGGTTTTTGAGTGGTTTATTGGAGATAAAAGTCTCATGACTTTTCTGCTTGGGCTGGCTTTGAACCAAGATCATCAGATCTCAGCCTCCTGAGGAGCTAGGATTATAGGCTTGAGCCACAGGCTCCCAGCATTTTTTTTTTTACATTTCTTATCAAGCATTGTTGTCTCCTCCTTTGTTTTTCCCCTACCATCCTTTCCCTCCCACCTCCTTAACTACAACCCCCCCAACTCCCGGCTAAAGTTTTTTTAATTTTTTAAAATGTAATTAATTAATTTATTTTTTTGTGAACATATTATACAGAGGGGTTACAATTGCATGCTCTAGATAAGTACATTTCTAATTAAACATTGCAGCCTCCTCCTTTGTTTACCCTTCACAACCCCTCCCAGCCTCCTCCCATTCCCCCACCCAACCGCCCCCCCACCAAAGTTGTAAAGTAAGTTTTCGACATGACAACTTGTATTCTCATTGTTGCAACAGGTCCACCTGTATCCTTAAACAACTTGTTTGTCCCCATCTCCTCCACAAATTATACCGACATCAAATATAGTGAAAGCAGGGGTTATACTGTGGGGGAGGGACATACAAAGCAACAAAGAAATCATCTTATAAATGCGTTAGAAACAAATGCATGTAAGAAAAAAAAACATTTACATACATATCTAAGGGTTCGTTTGCCTAACATCACATTATCTGACCTTTGCTGCTTGACTCATACATATACTAGATATTGCAAATAAGGGAAACCATGAGACCTATGTTTCTTTGGGCTTGGCTTACTTCACTTAATATAATTTTTTGCAAGCCTTTCCATTTCCTAACAAATGGGGCAATGTCATTCTTTCTGATGGAGGCATAGAATTCCATTGTGTATATATACCACATTTTCTTGATCCATTCATCTACTGAGGGGCATCTGGGTTGGTTCTATATCTTGGCTATGGTAAATAATGCTGCAATAAACATAGTTGTGCTGGTAGCTTTAGTGTGGTCTTGTTTGTGATCATTTGGGTAAATGCCCAAAAGTGGGATTTCTGGGTCATAGGGGAACTCTATGTGAAGTCTTTTGAGGAACCTCCATACTGCTTTCCAAAGTGGTTGAACAAGTTTACACTCCCACCAACAATGAAGTAAGGTTCCCTTCTGTCCACATCCCCTCCAGCATCTGTTGATGTTAGAGATCTTGATTTTTGCCATTCTAACTGGGGTGAGGTGGTATCTCAATGTTGTTTTGATTTGCATTTCTTTTATGGCTAGGGAGATTGAGCATTTCTTCATGTGTCTATTGGCCATCCTTCTTTCTTCTTCAGAGAAGTTTCTCTTTCAGTCATTTGCCCATTTATTTATTGGGCAGTTGTTTCTCTGAGGATTTGTTGTTGGGGGATTTAATTTTTTGAGTTCCAAGTATATTTTAGATATGAGACCCTAGGATGTTGTATGGCTAGTGAAGATCTCCTAATCCATGGGCTATTGATCTTGCTAGCTATGTCCTTTGCCATGCAGAAACTCTGCGACTTCAATCCCATTTGTCTAACCTTTCTTTGATTTGTTGTATTTCCAGGCCTTTATTCAGAAAATGTTGGCCTGTGCCAAGGAGACCTAGGGTTTCTCCTATTCCATCCTGTAATGTTTTCAGAGTGTCTCCTTTGACTCTGAGGTCTTTGATCCATTTGGAGTTGATTCTGGTGCAGGGTGATATATAAGGATCTAGCTTTAGTTTTCTACAAGTCGTTAACCAATTTTGCCAGCACCATTTACTGAAGAAGCTGTCTTTCTTCCATTCTGTTTTTTAGCTCCCTTATCGAAGATTAGATGGCTATAGGTCTGCAGGTTCATTTCTGGGTTTTCAATTCTATTCCATTGGTCCTAAGGTCTGTTCTTGTGCCAGTACCAAGCTGTTTTGATTACTATGGCTTTATAGTAGATTTTGAAATTTGGTATTGATATTCCACTAGCAGTGTTCTTTCCGTTGAGTAGCATTTTTGCTATTCGGGTTCTTTTATTGTTCCATATGAATTTTTGGATTGCCTCTTCTATTTCCTTGAAGAATGAGTTTGGAATATTGATAGTTATCACACTGAATTTGTAGATAGGCCTGGGAAGTATTGCCATTTTCATGATGTTAATCTTTCCAATCCAGGAGCATGGGAGGTTTTGCCATTTTCTAAGTTCTGTTTTGATTTCCTTTTTCAAGATTTTAAAGTTTTCATCATATTGGTCCTTCACTTCTTTAGTTAAGTTAATTTCTAGGTATTTTATTTTTTGTGGGGCTATTACAAATGGAGTTGCTTTCCTAATTTCAGCCACACTTTTCTCATTGTTGGCATACAGAAAAGCCATTGATTTTGGGGGGTTAATTTCATACCCTGCTACTTTGCCAAAATTTTGAATAAGCTTGAGTAATTTGGGAGTGGAGTCTATGGGATTCTTTAAATACACGATCATGTCATCTGCAAAGAGAGAGAGTTTTATTTCTTCTTCCTCTATTTGGATCCACTCTCCCGGCTAAATTGTGAAGATCGTTTTTGGACATAATGTCTTTGCATCTCATTGTTGCAATGGGTCAACTTGTATCCCTATTTAAACAGTTTGTTTTTTCCTTTCCCCTCCCCAAATTATACCAACATCAAATACACTAAAAACAGGCAACCCATTTGTTAGGAAATGGAAAGACTTGGAAAAAATTATATTGAGTGAAGTAAGCCAGGCCCAAAGAAACATAGGTTTCATGGATCCCCTAATTTGCAATAATTAGCATAAGTCTGGGATAAGCAGAAAAGGTCAGATAAGATGATGTTAAGTGAAATGATCCCCAAGCTAGGGACACAAGTATTTTTTTTATTGCTTGTTATTGTTTCTAACATATTTATAAAGTACCATGTGATCAAATTTATGGAATATTTTCTTGGTAGTAATTTGTATGCGACAGCAATCCCATCCAAGCAGTCTATAGAATAGACCACTGCCCAGATGACCATATTTACTGAAGATTTTAAAAAGCACCACATCTTTTCAAGGAGCTTTTGACAATATCTGACTACAAATTCAAAGTGTCGATATACTTTAACATATTCACAGTGATGTCACAAAAATTTACAACTTTATGGATAGAGGCATAATATTTGATGCCAAATGATGGGTCTTAGCATCATTTTGAACATCAGTATATTTGAACACTGTCATAAAATTTTATTTTTGCAAACAACAACCTCAGGAGAAAAAAATGAAGAAGAAAAATTACCAGTGCTCATTTGGTTGTTCTCCCTATAAATATATTCTTAAAATCTTAAGGGCTCTCATGGATTTGTTATTTCAATTACATTTTTAATGATACTTGCTATCTGAATTGACAGGGCTGTTTGAATAACCTGCTATATAGAATTAAATCAATTCACAGAGGAAATGTTAGAGAACATAGATTTATTAAAATTGAGATACATGATAAGTAGGAATACACAATGGACGAAAGATGTTTTCACTATTCAATGGTGGAAAATTCATACATTATGTACCATGCAATAATATATAATAGGAAAAGGCAATTATTCTACTGAATGGCTTTGGTAACACTATAAAACACTGTAGCTGTGTATTTTCTTCCCCTCTACTATGCTTTGGAGTCATGTCTATATCAAGGAAGGAAGCAACCGAGCGTTTACAAAATAAATTAAATCCAACAGAATCACAACTGACTAATATTTCTTAGCTGAGGGTACTCATACTAAAATATATTATAATCAGTTGTAAATAATACACTTTAGAAGTTGTAATTCCCTGTAGGATGCAGGGTGTATCAGCAATAAACACTTTTTTCTTTGTAATCAGATTTACATATCATATGGTTATATGAATTTTCTATTCACGATTCGTATGAGAAATAAAGCACTATGAAAGTATAAACAGGTTTTTTAATAAGAATTCACTATAGTTTTATTGTATTTGCATGTTCCTGAGAAGCTAATTTAATGTAAGAATTATAATTTTTGCTGTTTTTAAAATTTAATTCCAATAGCATTATAAAAGTGATGTACAGAGGGGTTACAGTAACCTAAGTCAGGTAAATTAGTACATTTTTTTTAATGTGTCATCCCCTCCCTCATTTTCTCCAAGTTTTCCCCCTCAACTCTCACCCACAAACCCCAGCTGTATAATTCATTTCCAACAAGGTGTTTGGTAATTATCACCGCTGCGAAAGAGCTTTTATAAAAATTATCTGTGATCTAAGATGGGAGTTCAGACCGAGTTTAAAGTATTAGTATTGTAGAGCCAATGTGTTTTACAATAAGGGTTCTCAAATCTTACCAAAGAATGCTCTGAACACTTAACTAAAGAAGTGAAGGACCTCTATGATAAAAAAAGTTTAAAAACCTGAAAAAGGAAAACTAAGTATAACTTAGAAAGGGAAAAAAAAACTCGCATGCTCCTGGATTGGAAGTGTCAACATCATGAAAAATGGCAATACTTCCCAAGCAATCTACAAATTCAATGTGATACCTATCCATATTCCAATCTCATTCTTCAAGGAAATAGAAAAGGCAATTCAAAACTTCATATGGAACAATAGAAGACCCCGAATAGCAAAAATGATCCTTAAAGAACAGTGCTGGAGGAATATCAGTACCAAATTTCAAACTCTACTACAAAGCCATAATAATCAGAACAGCTTGGGCCTGGCAAAAAAGAAACCTCAGGACCAATGGAATAGAAATCAAAACCCAGAAATGAACCCACAGACCTATAGCCACCTAATCTTTAATAAGAGAGCTAAAAAATAGAAAGGAAGAAAGACAGCCTCTTCAGTAAATGTTGCTGGCAAAACTGGTTAATCATTTGTAGAAAACTAAAGCTAGATCCTTATATATCACCCTGCACCAGAATCAACTCCAAATTAATCAAAGACTTTGAAGTCAAAGCAGATTACCTGAAAACATTACAGGAAGGAATAGGAGAAACCCTTGGCACAGGCTGAAATTTTCTTAATAAAGACACAGAAACACAACAATCAAAGAAAGGTTGGACAAATGGGATTGCATGAAGCTGCAGAGCTTCTGCATGACAAAGGATGTAGGTAGCAATATCAGTAGAAAGCCCATGAATTATGAGAAGATCTTCACTAGCCATACAACAAACTAGGGTCTCATATTTAAAATATACTTGGAACTCAAAAAATTAAATCCCCCAATAACAAATCCTCAAAGAAACAACTGCCGATAAATACGTGGTCTAAAGAATTAAAGAGAAATTTCTCTGAAGAAGAAAGAAGGATGGCCAATAGACACATGAAGAAATCCTTAACCTCTAGCCATGAAAGAAATGCAAATCAAAACAACATTGAGATTCTACCTCACCCCAGTTAGAATGGCTATAATCAAGAACTCTAAGAACAACAGATGCTGGAGGGTATGTGGACAGAAGAGAACCTTACTTCATTGTTGGTGGGAATATAAACTTGTTCAACCACTTTGGAAAGCAGTATGGAGGTTCCTCAAAAGACTCCACATAGAGCTCCCCTATGACCCAGCAATCCCACTTTTGGGCATTTATCCAAATGATCACAAACAAGGCCATACTAAGACTACTATACTAAGCACAACTATGTTCATTGCAGCATTATTTACTATAGCTAAGATATGGAACCAACCCAGATGCCCCTCCGTAGATGAATGGATCAAGAAAATGTGGTATATATACACAATGGAATTCTATGCCTCCATCAGAAAGAATGGCATTGCCCCATTTGTTAGGAAATGGAAAGACTTGGAAAAAATTATATTAAGTGAAGTAAGTCAAGCCCAAAGAAACATAGGTCCCATGGTTTCCCTTATTTGTAATAACTAGTATATTTCTGGGACAAGCAGAAAAGGTCAGATAAGATGATGTTAAGCAAAATGGACCCCAAGATAGGGACACAAGTCTTTTTTTTTCTATAGTTTCTAGTATATTTATCAGGTACCATGTGATTTTTTTGTTGCTTTGTATGTCCCTCCTCGACTGTATAACCCCTGTTTTCACTGTGTTTGATGTTGGTGTAATTTGGGGAGGGGAAGGGGAAAAACAAATTGTTTAAATAGGGATACAGGTGGACCCATTGCAACAATGAGATATACAAGACAGTATGTTGAAAAACGAACTTTACAAATTAGGCTGGGAGGAAGGGGTTGGGAGATGGGAGTGGGAGTAGGGGGAGGGGGGAGTATAATTGATTAGGTGGGAGGGAAGGGGTAGTAGGGGTAAAACAAAGGAGGAGGCAACAAAGTATTTAAATACATTTTTATTGTGAAAATACTATACAGAGGGGTTACAGTTACATGAGCAAGGTAATGAGAGCATTTTTATCAAGCTTTGTTATCTTATCTGACCATACTATTGAAATTATCTGCAGATTAAATGTGACAGTCACAAATAGAAGTTACAGCATTCTTATAAAGAGGGTACATGCTCTGAAAAATACTAATACTGATTTTCAACAATTTTGATTGCTGAATGAGTGAAAAGCACAACATTTCCACTAATCATTTTTGATGGTATTCTTTCTTTCCATAGGGCACATAGATAGAGAAATACTAGTCTTTGTACAAAGTTTCAGTCATGTGAAAAAAAATTGTATTCAGCAATTCACATTTAACAATATATTTATGAACAAAGATATAAATAAAATGATAACTATCAGAGGTGCCTAGCTTCATTATAATTGTTTCACAATGCATAAGTAATGAAATAATATTATACTATATATATATGAATATATACAATGGCATATTCTTTAGAAGACAGAATGGCAATTCTAAACTTTCTTACATAAAATACTAAATCCTAGTGAAAATTTAGACCAAAAATTATTTTTGCAAATACATTATGGCAAGTTTTTATAGAGCTACTTATACTCTTAGTATACAATTTAGCACATGCTACTTGATAGTTATTCAAAGGAAGTGAAAATTTGTGTCTATAAAAAAAAACTTTCCAAAAGTATTAACAGAAGCATTTCATAACCACTGCAACTTGGACGTTACCATATTATCTCAGTGTAAATTTATATACAGTGGCAAAACTAGACAATGGTATATTGTTCCATCAAAAAAATTAAAGTCAGCTACCAAGACACATAAAGATATGGAGTGAATATTGAAATAAGTTACAAAGGTATTACATATTTTAATTTCTGTTAATAACATCTTAAAAAACACAACTGTGAAGTAAACAATCAGCTTTTGCCAGTAGAAAAGATGGAAAAAATACTCCATAGAGCGTGAAGTCATGGAATGGTGGAAATATTACATCTGATGACATAGGGATGTGTATATGCCATCATACATTTGTCCTCAGCCATGAACTATACAACTAAACAGTAAAGTGTGAATTTGGGGTGATTTTATTGTGTAAATACAGGTTAATCAGTACTGACAAGTGTACCATTCTGTTAGACAATATTAATAAAAATGGTGTATAGATGAACAGGATGTATAGGAACATCTGTACCTTGTTATTATTTATTTTTAACTTAAAAGCCTAGAACTTAAAGAACTTAAAACTCAAAAGCATGTTGGAATTCATACCAAAAATTAAAACTTGATTACATATAACAACATTAAAAAAGAATAAAATAATTTATTTAAAAATATAAAGCAATTGTTATTTAAACAATGTGAGGTAGGTACTTATGGTTCAAACACTTTACTTCCTGAGTGCAAACTGAAGCTCAAAATTAATCCTTAATTACAAAAAAACAAACTCCTGGTTATGGATGTATTGTGTAAAGCCTGCGTGCTTTAGCACTGCCTGGGAACAAATCTCTGCTTTCAGACCTCCAGTCCCTTTGGTATTCTTTCCATTCTCAGAAAAATACAAGCTTTCTCTAAACAGAACATATTTCTTGTATTCAATTCCTGAGAAAATATTCTTCTTTATTCACTTCACATTCTAATATTTTCTCATAATTCAATTCTGGGTACAACCATCTTCTTGAAATGACCTTAAATAGCTCTGTATCTTCTTACATTAATCATCAGAGAAAAGTTATGCTCTGATTTTATGTATCCCTTCCCTGGATTATTTAAACATTATATTTAAAATATATGTGATTTTCAGCATTTTTGTATTTTTGTTGTCTTTTTTTTTGATTGGTTGTGGGGGTTGAACTCTGGGCCTGGGTGCTCTCTTTCAGCTGTTCAGTTCAAGGCTAGCGCTCTACCACTTGAGCTATAGTGCCACTTTGGGTTTTCTGGTGGTTTATTTGAGATAAGAGTTTTGCGGGCTTTCCTGCCCAGGCTGGCTTTGAACCATGATCCTCAGTTTTCAGCTTCCTGAGTAGCTAGGATTACAAGTGTGAGCCACTGGTACCCAGCTTGTGCTCTTATTTTTAACTTCAATTAAAAATAAGCTAGTATTTCCAAGTGCTTCTTTACTATTATTATTTTTCATTTTACTATTTATTTATTCATTTATTTATCTATGTATTATTTTGTTGGTTTGAAGCTTGAACTCTGGGCTTGGGCTAGTGCTCTACCACTTGAGCCACAATACCACTTCTGATTTTCTGATGGTTAATTGGTGATAAGAGTCTCACAGACTTTCCTGCCAGGCTGGCTTTGAACCATGATCCTCACATATCAGGATTATAGGTGTAAGCCACCTACACCAGCTTCTATTATTATTTATTAATCACCTAAGTTCAAAGTGTGCATGATATTCCTCATTTATGTTAGATGCTCTTACATATTTATGTCTCACATTTTCTTCATTATGTTTTTCCCCTCCACTTATAGATGTTTTAATCCCTACCATCATATCCTTTTTAGGTCTTAGCAAATCCTTATTATATCTCTCCTGAATCACAATGTGTTCCCAGGAAAACATATGGAACAGGTCCATAATGTGTTTTTAGGAAAGCAAAATACTTTAAAACATTATTCAAAAATAATATTTAAGTAGTGACTAATATTTTGGGGTGTAGAGAGAAACCAGTTTTCTACTACTTATTATTCTGTGTCATTCCATTAACATTATATTACATACATTTACTCATTTTTTATGAAACCTACTGTGTTCATGTAACTAGTTTTGTAAGAAGTATAGTTTACAGAAGATTTGGTGAGAAAAGTTTATTTAGGACCTCATTCTGCATTTTACTTGAAAAGATACTTATCATAGATTATTTTCTTTGATTTTATTGGAGAAAGCTCTCTTCATTTTCAATTCCAGCTCTCTGCAATTGAACCTTTACCTCCCCGTTCGCCTGTGAATTTCCTCTGTATGCTTATTAGAAAACTCCTAATGTCATTGCAATATTTTTTCTTTAAAAAAATATTGTAAAGGTGACATACAGGGGTGTTATAGTTACATAAGTAAGGTAATGAGTACAATTCTTTTTGAAAAGTTACCCCCTCTCTTATTTTCTCCCATTTCTCCCCTAAGTCCTCTCCTCCTACCCAGTTGTAAAGTTCATTTCCAATACAGTGTCTAGTGAGTTTCACTGTTGGATAGGTTCACGCTTTTTCCTACTGTTTCTGTTATTCCTCTTTCCCTCCCCAATCAGAGAAACCTATATTCACAACAACGGGTGCAGAAATTAAAAAAATGACAACAGGGAATAAACCAAATGAAAAAAGAAATAAATAAGAAATATCTGTAAATAGTACAAAAAACCCCTCTTATTCCATTACTTGGAGTTTATTTTGATAAAAATCATTTTATATTGTCATATCCACATCATTATTGTGCCATTGTGATCCTCTGTTAAGAACATCCTAGACATATTGTAGTCATTAAAAATGGTAGAAACCATGAAAACCTGTGCTTTTTTGGATCTGGCTTACTTCACTTAATATATGTTTTTCCAAGTCTTTCCAGTTTCTTACAAATGGGGAGATGTCATAATTTCTCATGGATGCATATAATTTAATTGTGTATATATATATATATATCACATTTTCTTAATCCATTCATCTATATCTACTTTTTTTGATGTGTCAGTGGTAGGGTTTGATCTCATGGCTTGGGCGCTATCCCTAAGCTCTTTTGCTCAAGGTTAGTGTTCTAACACTTTGAGCCACCGCACCACTTATAGCTTTTTGGTGGTTAATTGGAGGTAGGAGTATCAGGAGGACTTTTCAGCCAGGGCTGGCTTTGAATTGCAATCCTCAGATCTCAATCTCCTGAGAAGTTAGGATTACAGACGTGAGCCACCAGTGCCTGGCCGTTGCAATATTATGAGCACATAATATTTTATGCCAGATTGAAACAAAAATGTTGGCTCTTCTTTAAAAAGCAACAAACAAGAAAGATCTATCTTGAAAAGTCTGTCTCTAAATACAATTATGGTTATTTTTCAGTATTTAATTTTGCTTTGTTTGTTTTGCTTTTGGTAAAGTGATACTGGTAGAGTTCCACACTCACATGCTATTCATATACCACAATATGGAGTAAATGGGACACGAGTGGCCCTACTCTTCTTATAGCCTCAATAGAAACTAGAAGGTACCCAAGTGGTGAACATCTGGCAACCTGTGGTAGATAAGAGGGGATTTGGGGAAACGTAGATCAATCCTGTGTCCTGGAATTTTTGGCACATATATCACTGGCCTTGTAGACTTCATATAAAAATGCCAATTCCTAAATAAAGTAAATCTTGGCTCCATATGTGGTAAATTAACTATGAAACACATTCTAGCTCTAAGCGATTTCAAAGGTTGCTAAGATATTCAAATACGTGAGGGATCATCATGAAGTGGATGAAAAGATTATTGTTGCTAACAAACAAAAGAATCTTCATGGTAAAAAATCTATCCTACCAGCCAGGCTCTGATGATTCATATGTATACTCCTAGGGTTCAGAGGCTGAGATCTGAGGATCACAGTTGAAGCTAGCAAAGACAGATTTTGAGACTCTGATCTCCAACAATCCACCACGAAGTTGGAAATGGAGCAGTAGCTCCAGTGGTAGAGTACGAGCCTTGAGCACAAAAGCTCAGGCATAGCACCCAGGTCAGAGTTCAAACCCCAGGAATGGCAATAATAATCATAGTAACAATAATATATTCCATGCATTAAAATGTAGAAAAATGAATTTTTAACTCATATGCAGATTTTCACATGGCAACTTGAATTGAATGGATTATTCCATTGGTATTTGAATTTACCTAAGGGATCAATAGAAGGCACTCTATTAATATTAATCTGCTGTTGATACTTGCTTACAATAATTGGACAAGGCTTAGTTCTCTCTGTTTACCTCATCCTTGAGAAGATTATATATATATATATATATATATATATATATATATATATATTCTTCTTTCTTTTTCTTCCAAAAGCTTAAGTCTTATTATGGCTTTCTTTTATCAAAAATTTTATAAATCTGTATAAAAACATATTTATTGATTAAGATATGCTCAAAAAGCAAAATATTGCAAATTTTCACTCATTTTGGGGATGGTTACCTTAAAATATGATGATGATGATGATGATGATAATGATGGAGAAATATGAGTATAAAGATTGGAGAAAGGGGGAAAGAAGAGGATGCTGTGGGATGAAGAGGATCAAAGTACATTATTTGTAAATTTATGAAGAGAACAACATTAAATTCATCATATACTATATGTAAAAATGGTAGAAAGGTATGAGAATATAATAGATGGGCTAACGTAGTTCTAAGATTACAAGACAGATGTATGGGAACATACCTGAAACGCTTTCACATTTGCTAATTAGGGGGAAAAAAAGTCGTCTAAGGATAACTGTGGACCCGTTACAACAAGGAAAAGTACAAGTTGTCATGTCGAAAACGAACTTTACAACTTCAGTGGGGGGGGCGAGGGGGGGAGGATTGGGGGGGTGAGGCTGGGAAGGGATGTGAAGGGTAAACAAAGGAGGAGGCTGCTATGCTTGATAAGAAATGTACTCATTATCTTGCCCATGTAATTGTAACCCCTCTGTACAGTATGTTCACAATAAAAAATAAAAATTAAAAAAATATTTAAAAATGAACAGCAAAAAAAAGAAACTAAAATTTTTAAAAGTCCAATGATACAATTGGATGGTGCATTTTCCCATAAAATGTTTTCATTGAATGAATATTAAATGACTGCACATCTTAGTGAGCGGGACAACTTTTAGGAAACCATGCTATATCATACAGGACATTTTTGTATTCACCTGAGTTCCTGCATGATGCAATGTCATGCTCCGTATTTTGCATGTGTATGCAAAAACTCTTTTACCAACACACATCAAAATGACTCCACAACCACAGAAACTATTGTCACCTTTCCTAAGATTAGATGAATATAGTATGATATAGTTTTTCCCACATATTTGAAGTCAGAGTCCTTTTATCTAGGAAACGAATACGACTTTGATTAATTTACTCTGCCTGCTTTGCTTCCTCTACTTGAGTTGTTTTGCCTCTACAATAAAACTCAACCCCAAATCAGCAACATTAATCTCAAAAGTACAAGCACATTTTACTAATTCTTAATTCTGCTTTAAGCAAATGTAAGTAGGTCACAAGTAAGCTAAACATAGAAAATCAGAACATTAAAATATTATAGCAAATTGACAAAAGATGATTTATCATACCATGGTTATGTAAAGATTGTTAAAACCATGTCAAGGTGAAAAACAAAATATATATTATGCTAATAGCCTACCAGATTAAGATTCCACATAAATCACATTGTTCAAACTTTAACATTCTTAAAAGAATATATTGTTATTCTACCTTAATGAATAAGTAAGGTTTAGATGACACATAATTTGTACAAGAGCATTTAGTAATACTTAGAAACTGAAACTAAAGTTCAAAGCCTTATTCCCATAAACTCCTGCTATGTTCAACACAATTTAGTTGGTAGTGGTATGACTCAGGGCAACTCATTAAGTAAGAGTATAAGTTCTATAACAAATTCTTTCTGGATATGAGTCCCAGCTTCACTGAATCTGTAGGCTAGGCACTCATAAGAAAATTAGTCCACCATTGTGAGTCTCAATTTTCCTTGTCTGTAAAGTAAAAACCATATAAAACCATAATGAGAAGTAAAGCTCTAATTAAAGCTCATTAAAAACTGATAAAGCCACATGCTGGTGTCTCATGTCTGTAATCCTAGCTAATCAGGAGGCTGAGAACTGAGGATTATGGTTCAAAGCCAGCCCAGGCAAGCAAAGCTGTGAAATTCTTATGTCCAATAAACCACCAGAAAACTGGAAGTGGTGCTGCGGCTCAAGTGGTAGAGTGCTAGCTTGAGCTGAAGAGCTGAGGGACAGAGCTCAGGCCCAGAGTTCAAGCCCCATAAATGACAAAAAAGTTAATAAAAATGTTAAACATCTAAGTTATTCTAATAATTTATAAGTGAATATTTGATGTTTTTTAATTAGGTAACGATAAGATACACATGTATTACACCTAAGTGGAATATTTATAAATTTTATATCAAAATATATAGGTAGTTGATCAGAATAAATGACTCATAGAAGTTCAACAAAGCAAATATAAAAAAGAAAGATAAAAGAAAAAATATTCTGTGATCTCAAGTTTGTAGCAATAAAATCATCCAAATGAAAATTCAAAGGAAGAAATAACTTTAAAGTTTTATTAGGAGAGCCAGTAGAAAACTAGGAGTTAGGGGATATATCTGTTACCTGAGAGATAAAGATGAATGTCCTAATGTATGTGGAAATTTTGAACTTAAAGGAGAAAAGAAAGAGTATTGGAGGAGCTGGGAAGGTGGTTCAGTGGTAGAGCGCTTGCCTTGCATGCCTGAGGCCCTGGGTTCTATTCCTCAGCACCACATAAGCAAAAAGAAAAAAGCCAGAAGTGGTGCTGTGGCTCAAGTGGTAGAGTGCTAGTCTTGAGCTGAAGAGCTGAGGGACAGCGCCCAGGCCCAGAGTTCAGGCCCCACAACCAGACCCCCCCCCAAAAAAAAAGAAAAAAAAAGAAAGTATTGGAGATAATGCAAACATAGGGGTATTTGAAGACACACGGAGTTATGAAGACTTTGAGATCATAGATCTTGTAAACCAAGACAATTATACATGAGAAGTACCAACCAAGTAATATCAAAATCAGTGACAAAGAGAAAGTATGGAAAGGAAGAAGAGTGGTGTGGTAGTGTGTACAGGAAATCGGATTTTTTTTATAGGAAAAATGAAAATGTAACAACAGACAAAATTTTCTTTTTTTTTTTTATAGTGAAAGCAGGGGTTATACTGTGGGTGCGGGACATACAAAGTAACAGAGAAATAATCTTATAAATGAGTTAGAAACAAATGCATGAAAGAAAAAGAGACAAATTTTTCTGAGTGATAAAGAAAAATAAACGTTCCTGACATTTAATATTCTGTTTATATATATTTTTCCTAAGCTGGTGCTAGTATAATCCTAGTTACTCAGGAGGCTGAGATCTGAGAATCATAATCGGAAGCCAGTGAGGGCAGGAAAGCCCAAGAGACTTTTATTTCCAACTAACCACTAACTAATTAATTAATTTTAACAGTGGAGCTAGTAGAGGTGGATCAAGTCATAGAGTGCTAGCCTAAGTAAAATTGTTCAGAGACAACTTTCAGTCCCTGAATTAAAGCCCCAGGAAAGAAAAAAAAAACAAAAACAAAAGCAATTCAAACACGAAAGTAAAATACTAAATTTTCCAAACACATATCACTGAAATATTCAGCAGAAGCAGATATGTAATACATGAAGGATAAATTCCTTCAAACCAAAGAAAAAAACATATCACATAAATTGATAATCAAAATAAGTATTTTTTGAAAAAAGTGGGTTTTGTTGTATTTTGTTTTGTTTTTTTTTTGCTCATGGGGCCTGAACTCTTGACCTGGGCACTGTCCCACAGCTCTTTAGCTCATGACTAGTGTTCTACCACTTTGAGACACAGCACCATGTACAGCTTTTTCTGCTTATGTGGTGTTAAGGAAGCAAACCCAGGGCCTCATGCATGTGAGGCAAGCACTCTACCACTGAGCCACCTTTCGAACCCCTATTTTTTTTTAAATTTATACTTGAAATGGTAACCACATGACTAACTATCATGAGCTTTCTTTATTGGCATTGAAGTAGTAAATATCTTTGTGGTTATTTGATTTTATGGAAAAATTAAAATTGTTTGATGATATAGTAACATATACATGACCAAAATGAAGTAAAATTTAGCATGAAGAATGAAAGAAAATCAAAGGTATTATTTTAAAGAATACACAGAGAATGTTATACTGACACATACAGATGAAATTTCCTAAAATAATATTATGTAGTATAAATAAAATGAATGATCAAAGTAAGAAAAAATAGCTATTGAATCAGGAAATAAAAAATATTTAATCATTAAAAATCATAATTTAAACTGAGAAGAAAATCATACCAAAGAACATATTCTATATATAGCAAGAATATTAAAGTACTTGATTTAATTTATGAATGATAATGGCTATATATTATGATTTGAAGATTCTAGTTAGATACTGGGATATCAAATCGTGCAATTTCAACTACATGCTGTCCATAAGGTATACACACTCAATAAAAAGATAAATTTAAAGACTGGAAGTAAAATTCTAGGCAAATACATATAATGAAAGCTGAGGCTCATCAGGTAGAAAGGAAGTTAAAAATCCCTGATTTAATGATCAATGAAGTATTGGCTTAAGGACACTGCATTTAGCATTCTCTATATTATGTCATTTGCACACTGAGACTCTTAGGGAATATTCACAAAGTTTAAATAATACATATGAAAGTTTTTTTTAATCTGTAAAATGAATCTTTTTATTTAATACATATTTTTATTGTAAAGATACTGTAGAGGGGTTACAGTTACATGAGCAAGGTAATGAGTACATTTCCTATCGCGCATTGTTACCCCCTCCTTTTTTTTTCCCCTACCATTCCTTTCCTCCCCAGCTCCCTGACTCCTCCCTTCCCCCCACCAAAGATCTAAAGTTCGTTTTCAACGTAGTGTCTTGTACATCTTGTTACAATGGGCCATCCTGTATCCTTATTTAATCACTTTGTTATTTCCCATCCCTTCCCCAAATTAGAAAAATGAATATATAAGATGCCGGGCGCTGGTGGCTCACGCCTGTAATCCTAGCTACTCAGGATCATGGTTCAAAGCCAGACTGAGCAGGAAACTCCTTGAAACTCTTATCTCCAATAAACTATCAGAAAACCGGAAGTGGCCCTGTAGCTCAAGTGATAGAGCGCTCGCCTTGAGCTGAAGAGCTGAGGGACAATGCTCAGGCCCCACAACCCACAGAAAAAAAAAAAAAAAAAAAAAAAAAAAACGTATAGTGCTATATTGTAAACAAATAAAACTAACCAATATGACAAGTTAACTAAAATAAACGAACCCTTAAAAAAGACAACAAAAAACATGCCAAACATATCTAAATAAAAATAAGTAATTTGAATAGTCTTGTACCTATTATATCTATTTGCAATTTATAAAAACTTATGGAAATACTCCAGGGGAAAGAGTTTCATCGGGATTTTTTTTACAAACCTGTTAAAGAAGAAAATTACTGATTCTAAATAAGGTTTTAGTACGTTGAAAAGAAAGAGATATTTAATTTATTCTACAAAGTTAAAAAAAAAACCTTGCAATAAAACCAGACAAATGCAAGGAAAAGTAATAACTAGACATCATTAGACTTCACAGATATAAAGACACAGTGCTAAACAAAATTTCAGCAATTGAGATCAATAATCTTTGAAAAGAATAACTGGGAATATCCTTGGGATTTATTTTACCTGCATTTATCTCAGGTCAATTTAATATTAAAAATTCAATGTAGTTTTCCATGCTAATAATGTTCAAAAGAAAGTTTTAAAAATACACAACAGAATCGATATTTTTGACAATTTGATTGATTCCCACCTTCAACTACTAACTATTCCTGATAGATATTCTCAGAAATGTAAAACAGAAGGAAATTTCCTCCACCTAATAAGCGCCATTTATACAAGTCACACAGATATTGAAAAAAAAATGACATTTTCTCTGTTTTATCAAGGATAAGACAAGGATATCCACTACTCCTCAGCAATATTAATGGAATTTTTTTAAGGCAAGTAAAGGAGATATAGGAATCCCACATGGAAAGAAAAAAACAAAACTGTATTCTTGTTTATGAACGAGATGATTAATAGATTAAGTCTAATTTAATGTACATGAACATTTATTATAATTACTGAGTACAGCAAGGTCATAAGAACAAGATCAATATACTAATGTGATTATATTTCTATTCTCTACAATGAAGAACTGGAAATAGAAATTAAATATCCAGTTTACAACAGCATGAAAAGGAGGAACACTAGAAACAGATTTGATACATACTCTGAAAACCTGTACTTGGAAAGCTATAAAATGTGCCTGAAAGAAAATAGAAGTAATTAATCTATCTTTAAGCCTAGATCCTGGGTAAAAAGTCTCAATATTGATAGAATCCTCCCAAATTTGGCTATACGTTTAGTGAAATGGAAAGTAAGATTCAGCAGAATTTTATTTAGAAATTGATAAACTAATTATATGGAAATGTGAGACCTTTAGCAATTTAAAAATAAATCTTTGAAAAAAATAGCAACCAAGGCTAATTTTATCTACTTAAAGACTCTTCTCAGGTCACCAAGGCGTCCATTTTGAACTTTCCATGAAGGTTGATCTGGTTTGTTGAAAACAAAAAGAAAAAAGAAAAGAAAAGAAATACTGTATATCATTAATCAGAAGACTAATGCTTGTGTGTCCAGATAGAGAAATAGATGAATAAATCAGAAAATAAAATACAAATATAGACTCACATATAGACAAATTTTGTTTCAATTATAAAAAAGTAAGCAGAAAAAGTATAAATTTTTCAATATTGATACAGAAAGAATTGGAGAGTTATACATGAAAATAAGAAGATCAATAATGAAAATAGTACAATGGGTAACCAATAATGTTCAATGTGCAACATCATATAAAAATATTTTGTACTTAATTATAACTAAATGTAAAATACAAACATTTAGATTAAATGTAGGGTTAATGTTCTTATTAAAGGTATCTTAGAATATCGTAAGCATAATCCATAAAAGGACACAGTCTCGCCAGGCGCCAGTGGCTCACACCTGTAATCCTAGCTACTCAGGAGGCTGAGATCTCAGGATCGTGGTTCAAAGCCAACCCCAGCAGGAAAGTCCATGAGACTTTTATCTCCAATAAAAACCACCAGAAAATGGGGAGTGGCATGTGGCTTGAGCTGAAGAGCTGAGGGACAGCACCCAGACCCAGAGTTCAAGTCCATGACCAACCAAAAAAAAAAAAAAGACACATTCTAAAAATCTTCTAATCTTTAAACAATACCAGTAAGAAAAGGAAAAGTAAGGCCATAAAGAGAAAGTAAATATTTTTGAAAAGTATATTGCATAAAATACTTGTATACACTTAACAAAGAACACTCACATTTCTGAGAAAGCCATCTAAAACAAAAATTAGACCAAATATTCCTTTAACAAAAATGATATTCAAATGATAAGAATTTAATAAATAATTAGTGTTATTATGCAAATTATATGTATATTACACACAAATAATATAAATTAAAAAATAAAAATTTACAATTACAACTATTTAAAAATGTTGAACACACCTACTATGAACACTAAGCTTTTCATACACATCAACTGAAAATATGTGATGACTCAAGCATTTTACAAAGCCAGTTGGTAGTATGTTTCAAAGTTTATAAATTATGATTTAACCATTCTACTTCTAAGTATTTACTCAAGCAAAAGAATTCATATGCCAATACAAATAATTATACAGATTGCTACTTTAGCTTTTTTCACTGTTGCCTGAAATTAAACACAATCTAAATAACCACCAACAAGAGAGTGCATTAATAAATTGTTATATATCTATTAGAGTGGAATAGTTTCCAGAAAGAGCTTAAATAACTATTTATAGAAAACAAGGAAAACATATCTTCTCTATGATTACATGCATCTAAAATTATAAAACTGTACACCTACCTATAGAAACAAAATATTAGATTATTCATTAGCAACTGAAATGGCAGTTTGCAGAAGCTACCATGTAGTACTGGAAAGTTTAAGGACAAAGGTTATATTTACTATGTTGATAGTTGACATATTTTCACAGGGGTAAATATATGAAAACATAATGTTTTATGTATACTGATTTTCTGTTTCAAATTATTTGTTCTCTACATTGACACTACATTTTTGTAATTGAAAGCCAGTAATAATTTTGTTGTTCAGTGTTATTCTTATATTGGTTTTTATTTTTCTCACATCAGTTTCATGTTCTGCCCTTTCCCTGTCGATTCCCTGAAAAGTAGGAAATCATTATGATACATTCAACATATTTAGGCTGACACCACATTTTGCACTAGGATTGTCAAGACAATGGAACTAGGGAAAACTCTGAGTTTCAAATCAGAAAACCAAGTTAGTTGATATATTTTCTATTCAACACTCCTTAGCTTTTTCTATCATCCTAAGGTAGTTTCCCTTGAAGCTTCCATTTCAAACTCAGACCCTTGGCTCACAACGTGGTGGTTCTTACAAGCTGTGTAATTGGGACAGCATTTGCTGAGCATTATTGGAAGCAAATACTCTCATTTCGATTGAGGCTTGACTCATCAGCTGTAATTTCCCCTCTGAGAAAAAGCTCTTACAGAAATATGTGAAGAGTGGAAACAATGGTAAGAACTAAAATGCTGCCTCAAAATGAGCCTATGAAAAGTTTAATAGAATGCTCAGCAAGCTGCTCTTAATTCTATACATAAATTTGGTGAATTTAAAAATGTTAGGGAAATACTTCTATTTTGATTTTTAGAATTTAATTTTCTAAAGTTCTTTGGAGATAAATATAATAACATGTCTCTTATTCTTTGATTTCTTATTTTCACTTGTTCAGATGAGTCTAATACAAAAGAAATGTTCAGCCCTGTGCAGTGGCTCAAACCTGTAATTCTGTTAATCAAGAGTAGTTGGCTCATGCCTGTAATCCTAGCTACTCAGAAGGCTGAGATCTGAGTATCATGGTTCAAAGGCAGCCCAGGCAGGAATATCCATGAGACTCGTATCTCAAAAAAAACAAAAACAAAAAAAAAAAAAAAAAACAAAAAAAGTAACACCAGAAAACTGGAAGTGAAACTGTGGCTCAAGTGGAAGAATGTTTGCCTTGAGCTGAAGAGCCCAAGGACAGCACCCAGGCCAGAGTTCAAGACCCATGAGGGAAAAAAATAAAGAAGTCTGATATTGGGGATAGGAGAGTGTGGTTCAAGGCCTCCTGGGACAAAAAGCAACACTACAACTTAAAAAAGAAAAGCATCTCTCATGTCAGCTACATAGGAAGTATAAGTAAGAGAATCAAAGTGTAGGGAGCCTGAGAAAATATTGAGATCTTATTTGAAATCACTAAAGCAAAAAGGGCTTTGTGGTATGTCATGATCCAAGTGGCAAAACACTAACACAAGACATTGAGTTCAAAATCCAAGACCAACAATAAATTTTATTGTTTATTTTATTTTATTTTAAATAAAATGAAACTCAAAAGCTGTAGACATGTCCAACTGACTTGCTTTCAGTAATAATACTTTGTTCTTTATTTATATTTGTTTCCTGTTATGACTTATTAACTATATGTTATTTTAAAAACCTGAAAAAGAGGTGCAGAACTGTTATCACATTTGTTGATTCATCATATTTAAACAGTAATTAGTGTTATTTACATTATGTCACTGACTATGTTAAATACATTAAATTACCCAAACAATGTTTCTTGGACAGAAAAATATATGAGTGAAGATTTATACTTTGACTGAGTTGATTATGTATATGTTAATCATCAAAGAAAATGTTCTTGTGCCTTTAAGTATGAGTTTTGTAATTATGTATGCATCTGTAAAGATGCAATGTATTTCCATTGTTTTTCTTCTGCTTACCCAGTGTCTTCTTGAATATGGAATCATTGCCAGAAGAGATTCAGGTGATATTTTGCTAAGGAGAATATTCATTTCTTCTGTGTGTACTGTGATGCCATACAATTAAATTATTAAGATTTTAATTATGTTCACTGAGGAGTAATTGAAGTATGATAGGATATTTTATGCTATAATGATGTTTTTCCCTCTGCCTAGTCTACCATGAAACGTCAAGTAGACATTATAATGCAAGCAAGAATTTTATCTTTCAATTCTTATAATTATTCAGAGTAAAATTTGCCTGAGTTTTTCCTGACTTTCTCTGAGCTCATCATTCAGAAAGAGAAGATTATAATATCATTTGTTTTCAATAGAATGTCTTCCACTCTCTAGTCTGAACATATTGACCTCAATTATTTTTACAAATCAGATTAGCCTTGTTGGCTTCAGTTCATTTCAGTCATTGGGAGAAAGAAAGAGAAAAAAGAAAAAACCTTGAAAGAGACTATATTTGAAGTAATTGCCTTTCCAGGTGCAATATCAGCAAGACTGGAGTGCTTGAGATTTAAAGTATGGATTATAGGATGAAGGCCACCTGTGTCACCCAGCAAGCTACAGAACTGTAGAATGGTGGTCTTCATCCTAACCCTGAAATAAAATGATGCTCTTCCAGACTGACTATAGCTAAAAATAACAACACATGGCCCCCTATACACTCATCTTTGTACTTCGATGACAATTCCACAATAAAGAACTAAAATAACATTAATACACAAAAAAAACATGAGTACCAGGAATGAAAGGCTGTAATGGTGGGTAGGAACCAGTGGGAAGAAGGAAGGCAAATGAAGAGGATGATTTTTCAAATCCCATCCTCAGGAAATAGATACAAAACATGTAACTTACTCATTCTGTAATAATATACAATATTTTTGTTTGTTTGTTTGTGCCCTTCTTGGGGCTTGAACTCAGGGGCTAGGCACTGTCCCTGAGTTGATTTTGTTGTTGTTATTGTTTTGTTTTGTTTTGTTTTGTTTTGTTTTCTCAAGGCTAGTTTTCTCAGGGCTAGTACTCTACCTCTTAGCACCACTCCTGCTCCTGGCTTTTTCTGAATAGTTTATTGGAGTCTCACAGGCTTTCCATCCCAGGCTGATTTCAAACCACAATCCTCAGATCTTAGCCTTCTGAATAGCTAGGATGATAGTGGGGAGCCACAGCTCCCAATTATACAATGTTTTTATACTTAGGAGTTCATACTTAATGATTTTACCCAAACTCATGTTCTGCCAATCCATGATAATGTTATTTTATTTAGTATCCTATATATTATACTTCTACTGTTTTCTTCATTTTCTTTATCTTCTTGAGAATTAAAGAAAAAGTATCCTATGAATTCAATCTCCTTTGAAGGCACCGACCATTGAGCCCTAAATAGAGAGTGAACACACATGTTCAAGGATAAAACCTACACAGTCTTGAGGCAGACCATGGTGATCAAAACATACATCCTATCTTTAGGAGATGCCATATAAAATACTCATCATTCGAACACTTATAATGGAATTTTCAGCATAGAAATTTAATTATAATTTTACTTGCCAAATTATATGCCCACAAGGAAAAACAGAGCTTCCTAGAGAATGCCTATTTGATTTGGAAGTTTTCATCCTATTAGAATAATAAGTTTGCCCTCCCATTATAATGAACTTTTCATGCAGCAGTTTCTCTAAGTCAAGCATTTAAGTCCACTTGACAGTTGTATTCCTGATTATGAATTAATAAGTTGATTTTCGATTCTCTCCCATTCTGTTCTGCAGACAAACCTGCTTTCAACAAGAATGGGCGGCTACAAGTTGGATATTGGGAAGGAGGGAAAACTGTGAACAAAGTTCCCAGATTGAGCCAGGTGTTCGACCCTATTCCTAAATGTCTGAGGCTGTCTGTATGTTTGTCCTAGGGCAGGACAGCCATAGGGACAAGTTTACAACAGCTGTATAAACAGGTATATTTTAGTAACACACTCCCAACTCCAAATCTGCAGTTATCTGAAGATTGATTGATCAGAGATTGATCAGAGATGTTTTGGAGATAGAAAAGAACCAATGGGTAAAAAACAGAAATGAATTCTACATGGGGCAAGATAAAGAGAGAGCAGCAAGGGTGTAAATAATGTGTTTAAATGTATGGGTTCATCTCATTAGGTTGCTAAGACACCCAAGACAGACCCAATAGCCTCCCCATCTACTTGGGCTTGACGTATTAGTTCCATTCGCGATTGAACAATACATATTTTTTACTGCATGTCTATAGCCAAATTCTGCCCTCAAACAAAGGTAAATGCTAACTACACTAGGTTAATCCTAATGGTAAATTCAAATTAGGTGTTAACTATTTGACTTTTCCTCTGCAATGTCTTTCTTTTATATCTTGCATTTATTTTTTTATTTTTATTGTTATTGTGCAGATGATGTACAGAGGGGTTGGAGTTATGTAAGTAATTAATGAATATATTTCTTTTCAGATAGTGTTACCCCTTCCCTCAATTTCTCCAAGCTCCCCTCCACAATGAGTTGTATATTATTACTGTATTCCATATATATATTTTCTACCTGACTTTCAGTTGAGGGTACTTTAAGTTGAATGTACTTTGTATTTGTGAGTCCTCATGTAGGATTAAAAAAAAATCTTCCCTTTCCTTTCCTTTCATAGGTTCATTTATGCAGGATGCTTCATTTGTCAGCTACAAAAACCAATCCATAACCATCACTTATTCAAGAATATATTTCTGTTTAAATCAAGAAGTTACGAATGTATTCCTAAAGTCACAGGCATGAGAATGTCTGTTCTGTCATGTACTAGACAGAGATTTATATTCATTGGCAAGAGTATAAATTCATTTCTTCTAAATTATCTTTGTATATATACATATATATTATTGTGAAAATACCATACACAGGGGGTACAATTTCATGGGCAAGATAATGAGTTCATTTCTTATCAAACATTGTAGCCTCCTCCTTTGTTTCTCCTTCCCATCTCCCCTTTCCCCACTAAAGTTGTAAAGTTTGTTTTTCGATATAATGACTTGTACATCCCATTGTTGCAATGGGTCTGCCTGTATCCCTATTTAAACGATTTGTTTTTTCCCTTCCCATCCACAAATTATACCAACATCAAATACAGTGAGAGCAGGGGTTATACCGTGGGGGAGGAACATACAAAGCAACAAAGAAATAATATTATAAATATGTTAGAAACAATCGCATGAAAGAAAAAAAACATTTGAATACTTATCTTGGGATTTCATTTAACCTAACATCAACTTTTCTGACCTTTTCTGCTTGTCTCAGACATGTACTAGTTATTGCAAATAAGGGAAATCATGGGACCTATGTTTCTTTGGGCCTGGCTTACTTCACTTAATATAATTTTTTCCAAGTATTTCTATTTCCTAACAAATGAGGCAATGCCATTCTTTGTGATGGAGGCATAGAATTCCATTGTGTATATATACCACATTTTCTTGATCCATTCATCTACTGAGGGACATCTGGGTTGGTTCCATATCTTAGCTATGGTAAACAGGGAACCTTATTGCATTGTTGGTGGGAGTGTAAACTTATTCAACTTCTTTGGAAAGCAGTATGGAGGTTTCTCAAAAAAACTCCACATAGAGCTCCCCTATGACCCAGCAATCCCACTTTTCGGCATTTACCCAAATGATCACAAACAAGCTACCAGCACAACGACATTTATTACAGCATCATTAACCACAGCTAAATTATCTTATAGTTACAATATTCTGGACAAAACTTTAATTCAACATAAAATACAGGTTCACTAAGGAGGAAACAGAAACTAATATTTCATTTAGTAATTCTTTAAGAATGAAGTATTCAGCATCTTTCATAAGGTTCATTTGGGAATGCATAGAAGATTTATTCATTATTCATTTATTTGTTTATTTATTTGTTTATTTTTGGAAGTGCTGGATTAAACTCAAAAATTTTTTACATAAAAGCATTCTAACACTTCAACCATGCTTCCAGAACTTTTTGGTCTTTTTCAGATATGATCCCTTGGTTTTGCCTGGGCAATCCTAGGACTTCAATCATTTTCATCTCTGCCTCTGAAGTAGCTGTGAGAAAAAGCACAGACTATTGTGCCTGTCTAGGTTGCCTTCATGTAAAAAATTCAGATAACAACATCAAATACAGTGAAAGCAGGGGTTATACCATGGGAGAGGAACATACAAAGCAACAAAGAAATAGTCTTATAAATGTGTTAGAAACAATCGCATGAAAGAAAAACAAAACATTTGAATACATATCTTAGGGTTCATTTCTCTAACATCATCTTATCCAACCTTTTCTGCTTGACTCAGACATATATATACTAGATATTGCAAATAAGGGAAACCATGGGACCTATGTTTCTTTGGGCCAGGCTTACTTCACTTAATATAATTTTTTCCAAACCTTTCCATTTCCTAACAAATGGGGCAATGTCATTCTTTCTGATGGAGGCACAGAATTCCATTATGTATATATACCATATTTTCTTGATCCATTCATCTGCTGAGGGGCATCTGGGTTGGTTCCATATCTTAGCTATAGTAAATAATGCTGGAGGGGCTGGGAAGGTGGCTCAGTGGTAGAGCATTTGCCTTGCATGCATGAGGCCCTGGATTCGATTCTTCAGCATCATATAAGCAAAAAGAATAAAGCCAGAAGTGGCGCTGTGGCTCAAGTGGTAGAGCATTAGCCTTGAGCTGAAGAGCTGAGGGACAGCACCCAGGCCCAGAGTTCAGGCCCCACGACCGGACCCCCCCCCCCCGAAAAAAAAAGTAAATAATGCTGGAATAAACATAGTAGTACTTGTAGTTGTATTTGATGTCGGTATAATTTGTGGAGGGGAAGGGGAAAAAATAGTTTAAATAGGAGTACAGGTGGACCTATTGCAACAATGAGATGTACAAGTCATTATGTTGAAAACGAACTTTACAACTTTGGTGGGGGGGAGGGTTGGGTAGGGGAGCAGTGGGGAATGGGAAGGGATGGGAAGGGGAAACAAAGGAGAAGGCTACAATGCTTGATAAAAAATATACTCATTATCTTGCCCATGTAATTGTAACCCCTCTGTACAGTATTTTCACAATAAAAAATATTCAGATACTTATTGTTATTTTTTGTGTGTGTTTATGTGTGTAGCACAGTGGAAGATAAAATAGAGAATGAAGAAGTCTATAAGTTATGAATCCTATCATGAAATAATAATGATCACAAACTAATTTATATACAGCTATACATAAGTACCATGAACTATTGGAGCACATAATCTGTTAATGAAAATAACTTTGCAGTGCTTGACTTTGCACATTATTTGATTGTTCTCCTTGATTGTCAGTTCAGTTTAGATTCTAGATGGCTACTTCAAAACCCAATATAATTGGGCTGAGAACCTTGAAGATGTGTTAGTATAAAGTATATGCCATGCCAGATAGGTCACTTGTTTGTAGCTGAATTTGCAGAACATAATTACTTCCATTTTTAGGTTGATAACTATTCAATCGATGTTCATTAATAGTGCTACCTATTAACTTAAAATTTTATGATACTTTTATTGTTATTAAAGTGTTTTACAGAGGAGGTATTAGTTAATAGGTCAGGAAATGAGTACAATTATTTTTGGACAGGTGAAGTAAGCCAGGCCCAAAGAAACATAGGTCCCATGGTTTCCCTTATTTGCAATAACCAGTGTATGTCTGAGTCAAGCAGAAAAGGTCAGATAAGTTGCTGTTAGGGAGGTGAACCCCTAGATAAGTATTCAGATTTTTTTTTCCTTCATGCAGTTGTTTCTAACATATTTATAAGATGATTTCTTTGTTGCTTTGTATGTCCCTCCCCCACGGTATAACCCCTGCTTTCACTCTATTTGATGTTGGTATAATTTGTGAAGGGGAAGGGAAATAAAAACAAATAGTTAAACTAGGGATAGAGGTGGACCCATTGCAACAATGAGATGTACAAGTCGTTATGTCGAAAAACAAACTTTACAACCTGGGGGGGGGAGATCGTGTGGGGGGATGTGGGGGGAGTATAGGAAGGGATGGGAAGGGGAAACAAAGAGGAGGCAACAATGCTTGATAAGAAATGGTAATTGTAACCCCTCTTTACGGTATTTTCACAAAAACAAAAACAAAAACAAAACAAAACAAAAAAAATTTTCAACCACTTTGGAAAGCAGTGTAGTGGTTCCTCAATAGACTACACATAAGCTCCCCTATGACCCAGAAATCCCACTTTTGAGCATTTACCCAAATGATCACAAACAATGCCATTCTAAACCTACCAGCACAACTATATTTATCACAGCATTAGTCACTATAGTTGAGATATGGAACCAACCCAGATGCCCCTCAGAAGATGAATTGATCAAGAAAGTGTGATGTATATGTTAGTATAATAGAATTTTATGCTTCCATCAGAAAGAATGGCAATGCCCCATTTGTAGGAAATGTAAAGACTTGGAAAAAATTATATTAATTGAAGTAAGCCAGGCCCAAAGAAACATAGGTCCCATGGTTTCCCTTATTTGCAGTGCCTAGTATATGTCTAGGATAATCTTATAAGCAGAAAAGCTCAAAAGCTATGTCCATATGATCATATAAGATGACGCTAAAAAATATTTTTTAAAAAAGGAAACCAAAGATCATTTATAAATAATGTAATTTGGATAAAAGATGATATCTGGTTAATAATGTGTCAATGCCAATTAAAATTATAAATAAATGATTCACATTATTATAACACAATAATAGGAAATCCTAACAGACATTCAAGGGAATTCTTTCTATTGTCTTCATAACATTGGTATAAATCTGAAGCCATTAGAAAATAAATGAGAACTGGGAATGTGGCTTAGTGGTAAAGTGCTTGCCTAGCATGCATGAAGACCTAGGTTTGATTCCTCAGTACCACATAAAGAGAAGAAGCCAGAAGTGGCACTGGGGTTCAAATGGTAGAGTCCTAGCCTTGAGCAACAGTAGCTCAAAGACAGTGCCTAGGCCCTGAGTCAAGCCCCAGAACTGGCAAAAACAAAAACAAAACAAAACAAAACACAAAAAGTGAGCTGCACCTATTGACATATGTAAACACAATACTCAAGAAGATAAAGTAGGAGAATTGCAAGAATGAGGCCAGCCCAAGATGCATAATTATATCCTATGACAAAATGCTAAAAAAAGTAATGTAGGAAACTACACTATGTAATACAGAAACAGTAATTAAATGAGAGCACAATTAAACATTCAATAGAATTTTCACATTCAAAAAATATTTTTGGTGCAAAAAATTCAGAAAAAAAAATGATGTTAATGAATAGGACAAATTTACTTAAGTTTGTCCTGAGAGAAAAAAGAAACAAATGTATAAATTACAATGAAGAAGGTGATAGAATTAAAGAGAACATTTTTAAAAAGACAAACTTTTGCATGTGGATAGCCATTTTGCCAGCATCCGTTGTTAGGGAAGCCATCTTTTCCCCAACATGTACTTTTGGCTCACTTATCAAATATTAAGTGGTTATATGTTACAGGCTTATTTCTGGGTTTTCTATTCTGGTCATTTGGTCCTCAGGCCTATTCTTATGCCAGTACTAAGCTTTATTATTATTATTATTATTATTATTATTATTATTATTACTATAACTTTGCATTGATATTGTATTTATGTTTGGTATTGATATTCCTCCATTACTGTTTCTCCTGCTAAATATTGTTCTTTCTTTTGTGGGATTTTTGTTATTCCGTATGAATTTTAGGATTGCTTTCTCTATTTCTTTGAAAAAAGTAGTTGGATTTTTATGGATATTGAATTGATTTTATATAATTACTTTGTCCAGTATTGCCAGTTTTACAATATTTTTCCAATCGAGGAGCATGGGAGGTTTTTCTATCCTTAAATCTGCTTCATTATGTTTTTTTTTCTTCAAATTTTTAAAGTTTTCACAATAGAGGTCTTCACATCTTTGGTTAAATTAATTCTTAGGTGTTTTTTGAGGCTCTTACAAGCAGGTTTGCTTTCCTAATTTCAGTTCCCTTTTTTATTGTTGGCATATAGAGAAGCTACTGATTTTTGTGGGTTGATTTTATACCCTGCTGCTTTGCCAAAATTTAAGATTATCTCAAGTAACTTGTGTGAGAAATCTGTAGGGCTCTTTAAATACACAATCATGTAATCTGCAAAGAGGGATAGCTTTACTTCTTCTTTCCCTGTTTGGATAGGCTTTATGTATTTATTTTGCCTTATGATCATGATAGGAATTCCAGTACTATACTGAAGAGGAATAGAGAGTGGACATCCTTACTGGTTCCTGATTTATGAGAGAATGGTTTTAATGTTTTACCATTAACTATAATGCTGTCTGTAAGTTTGTCATATACAGCCTTTATTATATTGAGGAATGGTCCATGAAGCTAGATCTTTATATTTCACCCTGCACTATAAGCAATTGTAAATGAATCAAAGACCTCAATGTAAGGTTAGATACCATGAAAATATTACAGCAAGAGTAGAGAAAACACTAAGCTTTCTAGGCACAGGTTGACACTTGGTAAGTAATGGTCAGAATTACAACAAATCAAAGGCTGGATAAATGAAATTGCAACAAACTGAAGAGCTTCTGTATTGGCAAAAGAACATAGCTATGGAATAAGAGTTTTACCTGCTATACATCAGTAGAGGCCTCATATCTAAAATATACTTAGAACTTAAAAAATCATCCCCCCAATAAACCCTCAAAAACTCAACAACTCAGTCAATAAATTGGCAAAAGACATAAAGAGAGACTTCTCAGAGGAGGCAGTAAGAATGGCCAATAGACACATGAAGAAATGTTAAACATTTTTGTCTATAAAAGAAATGCAAATCAAAACAACATTAATGTTCTACCTCAATACCTATTATAATGGCTATTATTAGGAAAACTAACAATAGCAAATGCTGTCAAGTATATAGACAAAGGGAACTCTATTATACTGTTGGTGGGAATATAAACTTGTTCAATCACTATGCAAAGCAATATGGAGGTTTCTTTAAAAATGAAACACAGAGCTACCCTATAGCCTAGCAATCCCAGTCCTAGGCATTTATCCAACAAAAACAAACACTGCCACACAATAACAACCAGCACGACCATGTTCCTTGCAGCATTGTTTACCATAGGCAAAAAATGGAATCAACCCAGATGTCTCTTGATGGATGAAAGGATCCAAAGAAAGTGGTATATATACAATGGAATTATAGTCATCCATAGAAAAAGTGATATTGTAACATTAATAAAAAAGAAAGATGTAGAAAAAATATATGAAGAGAAATAAACCAGATTCAAAGAAACATAGAAATATTGGTTGCATTGTTTCTCTCATTTTGTGGTAACTAGAATGTACTTATCAATCTACAAGTAAACATACCGAAAAATATATTATGTGTATATATATATATATATATATATATATACATATATATATATATATATATACATACATACATACATACATACATACACACATAGCTTGGTATCTGATATACTGGTCTGTAGACTTTCACACAGTGAGGCTAAATGGAGATATGCATAGGGGCAGATAACAAAGGCTCAATAGCTATATGAATATGAGCATATAACATAATATTTTATGAAATTACTTCCAAGAAAAGGAAATGAACTTTTTTAGCTGTCCTTATTGTTGATTTGTTTTCTTTTCTTTTTGTCTATTTTGTAACTTTGTTGTCTTTGGGATGGTAAGGGGAGTCACAGGAAAGGTGGAAAAAATAGTGAACAAATACAACAATGATACTCACTGGCCACTATGGAAAAGTGAACAATATATCTTGTAGGTGAGGAGAGGAGGGGAAACTAGGAGAAAGCAAGGGAAGGGGAGATGTGGTTAAAAAAAGGATTGTATTAGATCCCAGTGCCCTGAATCTGCTATATAATTTTTTCTAATTTGGGAAGGGGAAGGAAAATAGCAAAATGCTGAAATAAGGCTATAGGTTGACCCATTGTAACAAGGAGAAGTACAAGACACTATGCTGAAAATGAACTTTACAACTTGCAGGCATGGAGGGGGGAGAGGAGTTGTGGAGGTGAGGACTATAAAGGGTGGTAGGGGAAAAAACAAAGGAGGAGGTACCAATGCTAGATAGGAAATGTACTCATTACTTTACTTATGTAACTGTAACAATAAAAATATACTCATAAAAAGAATTGTACTCATTACTTGATTCATGTAATTGCAATCCCTCTGTACATCACCTCTACTATTAGAATAAAAATGAAAGACAAATTTTTAAATTATTTTTTTAAAAAAGCATTTAAGAAGTAGCATCCATCTGGGAACTGGTGGCTCATTCCTGTAATCCTAGCTACTCAGGAGGCTGAGATCTGAGGATAATAGTTCAAAGCCAGCCCAGGCAGAAAAGTCTGTGAGACTCTGATCTTCAGTAAACCACTAGAAAACAGGAAGTGGTGCTGTGGTTCAAGCGGTAGAGCGCTCAACTTAAGCAGAAGAGCGCAGGGACAGCGCCCAGGCTCAGAGTTCAAGCCCCAGGACCAACAAAAACAACAAAAAAAGTAGTATCCAACTATATGTGCTATGCAACTTTAAACAGAGTACTAACAATAAATAATGGGTTGAATTTATACTAGTGCCAAGTAAAAAAATATTACCAACAATTAGAAATTTTTTATCCCATGTTTATATTAACTAAATAAATATTTTATTATTTTGTATATTCTAAAGAGATATGTTGCTCTATTAAAAAGCACAAATTCAGGGTTTTGTAGAAAATAAAGTTGTAAATGTGGTATTATTTTACCTGAACAAACTGCTGTTTAAAAGTTGAAGAAGATTTTGGGTAACATTTCGTGTGTTGTAATGTTCTTGTGATAAATGCAAGTTAAAAGTGTTGTCTTATCATTATGTTATCATTGTTCTCCAGAGAAACACATTGTATACAAAAAGGTAAAAAATGTAACTACTTAATACAAATGATATATATATATATATATAACATATATCTAATAACATCAATATACATATTAGCTAACTAGCTCTATACTCACATATACATATGAATTATTTAATTTCTATAATAAAGAAACTAAGAAGTCTTACAATCAGTAATCTGCCTATGCAGATTCAGGAAAACATAAAATATTAAGCTTCAATTTAATCTAAGGTCTTTATAACCCAGAGAAATAGTGAGTTAAAACTCAGATTAAAAGCTGTAGAACAGGACTTTTACCTCTGCCATTTTTCTCTGTAGGCTTTCTCTGGATAAGGTGATGACTATCTATTATTCATATTGAGGAGGGCAGCCTGCTTTAATAATATCACTAATTGAAATTATAATTCCATCAGAAATGTGATAAGAGATACTCCCAGCAATAATGCCTAGCCAAACATAAAGAAACCACAACAAGTGGTACACAATACTAATTGGTACCCCTAAAACAAATCAATATTCAAATCTAGTGGAGAGTTGAGAAATACAGTTAAAAAAAGTGAATACATTTTTCTATCCTTTGTGGTACAACATAAAAGAAAAAATTATACAGAAAATAAAATTTTTATTTTCTATTGAAAAAAATTTGTGTTTTGTGATGCCACATTGACTATATAGAATACGTAATTAGCTATATTATAAAACTAGTATGACATGACCTTAAGTAACCAAATCATAAGGATAAGCATAGTTCCAAAAAAGCAGGTAGCATCTAACTATAGAAATTGGAAATATTAGTATGTTTTAAATGAACTTTACAACTTCAGGGAGGTGCAGGATAGAAAGGATAGTAGCAGAACACCAAGGGAGGAGGTAACAATGCTCGACAAGAAGGGTACTCATTGCCTTACTCATGTAACTGTAACCCCTCAGTACAGCATCTTTACAATAAAAAAAAGGTCACCTTATTTTTAAATGTCCATTTAGTTTTATAAGAATAATCTACACTAATATGATATGAATCTCTAAGGAATGAGTAACCCTCTAAAGTTTAAGACAAATGTTGAATTTATTGATAGTTATCATGGATATATGCACTTGTCAGCATTTATTTGCAAAAAAACAATTCAAATATTTACCATTTTTAAGCATGAAAATCCCTGCGAATTTTATTGTCACTTTGTGTATGTTTTTAATTGTAAAAATACTGTACAGAGGGGTTACAGTTGCATGAGCAAGGTAACGAATACATTTCCTATCAAGCATTGTTGCCTCTTCCTTTGTTTTTCCCCTACCATCCCTTCCCTCCCATGTCCACAACTATCCCCCCCTCCCTGCCCCACTGAAGTTGTAAAGTTCGTTTTCAACATAGTGTCTTGTACAACTCATTGTTATTATGGGTTAACCTGTATCCCTATTTAAACATTTTGTCTTTTACCCATTCCCCTCCCCAATTAGAGAAGTGCATATATAAGATGCAGGGCCTCAACATCAAATACAGTGAAAACAGGGGTTATACTGTAGGGGGGAACATACAAAGAAACAAAACATCACATCGTACATTATAAATACGTTAGAAACAATAGCAAGAAAAAAAATATTTGTGTCCCTAGCTTGGCGTTGATTTCGCTTAATATCATCTTATATGGTAATACGTACATAGCTTTTGATATTTCTGCTTGTCCTAGACATGTACTAGTATTGCAAATAAGGGAAACCACAGAATATATGTATCTTTGGGCCTGGCTTACTTCATTTTTTACATTTTTTTCCAAGTCCTTCTGTTTCTTAACAAATGGGGCAATGTTGTTTTTTCTGATGGAGGCATAGAATTTCATTGTTTGTGTATATTCTTGATCCGTTTATCTACTGAGAGGTATCCAGGTTGGTTCCATAGCTTAGCTATGGTAAATAATGCTGTGATAAATATAGTTGTGCTGGTAGCCTTAGTATGGCCTTGTTTGTGATCACTTGGATAAATGCCCAAAAGTGGGATTGCTGGGTCATAGGGGAGCTCTATGTGGAGTCTTTTGAGGAACCTCCATATTGCTTTCCAAAGTGGTTGAACAAGTTTACACTCTCACCAACAATGCAGTAGGGTGCCCTTCTGGCCACATCCCCTCCAGAATCTGTTGTTATTAGAGTTCTTGATTATAGCCCTTCTAACTGGAATGAGGTGGAATCTCAATGTTGTTTTGATTTTCATTTCTTTTATGGCCAGAGAGGTTGAGCATTTCCTAATGTGTCTATTGGCCAATCTTTTTTTTTAATGTTCTTTTTTTTATTGTGAAAATACCATACAGAGGGGTTACAATTACACGGGCAAGGTAATGAGTACAATTCATATGAAGCATTGTTGCCTCTTCCTTTGTTTCCCCTTCCTATCCCTTCCCATCACCCTGCACCCAGCTCTCCCCTCCCCGGCCCCCCCACCACCATATTTCCTCTTCAGAGAAGTTTCTTTTTAAGCCTTTAGCCCACTCTTGTTTATTTACCAGGCTGTTGTTTCTTTGAGAATTTGTTGATAGAGGAGTTATTTTTTTGAGTTCCAAGTATATTTTAGATATGAGACCTTGTCCGTTGTATGGTAGTTAAGATCTTCTCCCAATCTATGGGCTGTCTATTGATCTTGATAGCTATGTCCTTTGCCATGCAGAAGCTCTACAATTTCATGTAATCCCATTTGTCCAACCTTTCTTTGATTTCTTGTATTTCTGGGTATTCATTAAGAAAATTTCAGACTGTTCCAAGAAGACCTAGAGTTTCTCCTATTCCATCCTGTAACGTTTTCAGGGTGTCTGGTTTGACTCCCAGGTCTTTTATCCATTTGCAGTTGATTCTGGTGCAGGGTGATATATAAGGATCTATATTTAGTTTTCTACAGGTGATTAACCAATTTTGCCAGCATCATTTACTGAAGATGTTGTCTTTCTTCCATTCTATTTTTTTAGTTGCCTTATCGAAGATCAGATGGCTATAGGTCTGTGGGTTCATTTCTGGGTTTTCCTTTCTATTCCATTGGTCCTGAGGTCTGTTCTTGTGCCAGTACCAAGCTGTTTTGATTACCATGGCTCTGTAGTAGAGTTTGAAATTTGGTATTGATATTCCTCGAGCACTATTCTTTCTGTTGAGGATCATTTTGCTATTCTGGGTCTTTTATTGTTCCATATGAATTTCTGGATTGCCTCTTCTATTTCCTTGAAGAATGAGGTTGGAATATTAATAGGTATCGGGCTGGGAAGGTGGCTCAGTGGTAGAGCACTTGCCTTGCATGCCTGAGGCCCTGGGTTCAATTCCGAAGCACCACATAAGCAAAAAGAAAAAAGCCGGAAGTGGCGCTATGGCTCAAGTGGTAGAGCGCTAGCCTTGAGCTGAAGAGTTGAGGGACAGCGCCCAGGCCCAGAGTTCAGGCCCCACAACTGGACCCAAAAAAATATTAATAGGTATCCCATTGAATTTGTAGTTAGTTTGGGAAGTATTTCCACTTTGATGATGTTGGTCCTTCCAATCCAGGAGCATGGGAGGTTTATCCACTTCCTAAGTTCTACTTTGGTTTCCTTTTTCAGGTTTTTAATGTTTTCATCATAGATGTCCTTCACTTCTTTTTTAAAAATGTTTTTAGTTTTATTGTGAAAATTTCATACAGAGGGCTCACAATTACATGAGCAAGGTAATAATAAGTACCTTTCTTATCAAGCATTGTTGCCTCCTCCTTTGGTTTTCCCATACCTTCCCTGCCCTCCCATCTGCACCACTACACTCCCCCCCCCCAACCCGCGCTTTCTGCCAAAGTTGTAAAGTTCTTTTTTGACATAGAATCTTGTTCATCTCATTGTTTCAATGGGTCCAATTGTATTGCTATTTAAACAATTTGTTTTATCCGTTCCCCTCCCCTAATTATACCATCAAATACAGTAAAAACAGGGTTATAGCATGGGGCTATCTACAAATTCAATGTGATACCTATCAATATTCCAACCTCATTCTTCAATGAAATAGAAGAGGCAATCCAAAAATTGATTTGGAACAATAAAAGATCCCGGATAGCAAAAAATGATCCTTAACAGAAAGAACAGTGCTGGAGGAATATCAATACCAAATTTCAAACTCTACTACAAAGCCATAGTAATCAAAACAACTTGGTATTAGCACAGAAACAGACTTCAGGACCAATGGAATAGAACTGAACACCCAGAAATGAACCCACCGACCTATAGCCAACTAATTTTCGATAAGGGAGCTAAAAAAATAGAATGGAAGAAAGGCAGCCTTTAATTAAATGAATTCCTGGGTATTTTATTTATACCTAGCCTTCATCATAAAGGGATGTTGGATCTGGTCAAATGTTTTTTCTGCATCTATTCAGATAATCCAGTGGTTCTTATCCTTGCTCTTGTTGATGTGATATATTATATTAATTGATTTGTGTATATTGAACCAGCTCTGCTTCCTGAAAGGAATCCTGTTTGATCATGGTTTATGATTTTTTGATGAGTTGTTGGAGTCGATTGGCAAAAATTTTGTTGAAAAGTTTTCCATCGATGTTCATCAAAGAAATGGGTCTATAGTTCTCTTTCTTTGATGAGTCCCTGCCTGGTTTGGGGATGAGGGTTATGATGGCTTCATAGAACGAGTTTCGTGGCAAACTTTCTCATTCAATTTCATTGAAGAGTTGGAAGAGTGTTGGTGTGAGTTCTGCTATGAAGGCCTTGTAAAGTTCTGCTCTTAATTCATCCAGTCCCATCCTTTTCTTGGGTGGGAGGCCTCCTATTGCTGTTTTTATTTCGATGCTTGATATGAGTCTGTTAGGTTGGTTTAGCTCATCTTGGTTTAGTTTCAGCATGTTAATATTTGCTAGGAAATCGTCTATTTCTTCGAGATTCTCAAACTTATTAGCATAAAGGTTTGAGAAGTCTTCCCTTATAATGTTCTGCATCTTGGTTTGTTCTGTGGTAATGTTTCCATTCTCATCTCTCAGTTTCTTCATTTGAGTGTGTTCTCTTTTTTTCTGATAAGATTTCCTAAGGGTCTATCAATTTTGTTATTTTTTTTTTGAAGAACCAACTCTTTGTTTTGTTGATTCTTTTTATGTTTTTTAACTCTAATTCATTCAATTCTGATTTAATTTTAATTATTTGTTTTTATATACTGGATTGGGGTTTAGCTTGCTGCTGTTTTTCAAGGGGCTTCAGATGTCTTGTTAAATTGTTGGTTTCAGATCTCTCCAAATTGTTGATGTAGGAACTAAAGGTATAAAGTTGCCTCAGAGTACTGCCTTTGCTGTGTCCCAGAGGAGCTGGTAATTTGTGTGTTCATGAACATTTAAATTTCCTTTCTAATCTCTTGCATGATCCATTGGTGGTTCATCAGTGTGTTGTTCAGCCTCCATGTGTGTTATAGGACTTTCTTTAGTGGCTTTTGGTGTTGAGTTCTAAATTCATTCCCTTGTGGTCTGAGAGAATGCATGAGATAACTTCAGTGTTTCTGAATTTCAACAAGTTTGCTTTGGGACCTATAATGAGGTCTATTTTGGAGAATGTTTTGTGTGCTGCTGAGAAGAAAATGTATTCTGGTGCTGCTGGATGAAATATTCGGTAGATGTCTGTTAAATCTTGTTGATCTATGCAGTTGTTTTGATCTGCGGTTTCCCTGGTGAGTTTTTGCCAGGTTGATCTATCTAGTGGGGTTAGTGGTGTGTTAAAATTCCCAACAATTAATGTCTTTGGATCTATGTGAGATTTGAAGGAAAGTAGTGTAAAGTAGGATAAATTTGGGTACCTTGTTGTTTGGTGAATAGATATTTAGAAATGTAATATCCTTTTGAAGGAGAGATGCCTTAACTAGTATGTAGCAACCTTCTTTATTTCTTCTCACCAATTTTAAATGAAAGTCTATTTTATCTGATATTAGGATTGCAACTCCCGCCTGTTTATGGGGGCCATTTGTTTGGTAGATTTTATTCCAGCTTTTCACTTCAGAATATGTTTGTTTTGAGGGGCAAGGTGTGACTCTTGAAGGAAGCAGATAGAAGGATTTTGCTTTTTAATCTGGTAGTCAGTCTATATCACTTGATTAGAAAATTAAGTCCATTAATATTGAAAGTTAAGACTGAGAGGTGTTTGCCATGTTATCCACCTTCTTGGCTCATCTATGTTCTAATATTAATTCAGAATTTTCTTCTTTCTACAGGTGAATTCATTTTACAACTCTGTGTAGATCCCAATTTGATAAGCCTGGACACTTTATTTCTTCACCACTGTGAATAAGATTGCTATAAAAATGTGCATCTATCTCTTTTAGAACTTGTTTTACTTTTTTTTTTACTTTTAAAAATCTTTTTTTATTGTGAAAATACCATAGAGAGGGGTTACAATTACATGAGCAAGGTAATGAGTACATTTCTTTTCATTTTTATTTTATTTTATTATTTTTTTGGTCCAGTCATGGGGCCTGAACTCTGGGTCTGGGCGCTGTCCCTCAGCTCTTTAGCTCAAGGCTAGCACTCTACCACTTGAGCCACAGTGCCACTTCCGGCTTTTTTCTTTTTGCTTATGTGGTGCTGAGGAATGGAACCCAGGGCCTCATGCACGCAAGGCAAGTGCTCTACCACTGAGCCACCTTCCCAGCCCTAATGAGTACCTTTCTTATCAAGCATTGTTGCCTCCTCTGTTTCACCTTCCCATCCCTTCCCATCCCCACCCTTCACACCAAAGTTGTAAAGTTTGTTTTTCAACATAACATCTTAATCATCTCATTGTTGCAATGGGTCCACCTGTATCCATATCTAAACAATTTGTTTTTTTTCCTTCCCTTCCACAAAAAATACCAACATCAAATACAGTGAAAACAGGGGTTATACCATGGGGGAGGGACATATAAAGCAACAAGCAAAGCCATACTAAATCTACCAGCACAACTATGTTTGTTGCAGCATTATTTACCATGGCTAAGATATGGAACCAACCCAGATGGCCCTCAGTAGATGAATGGATCAAGAAAATGTGGTATATATACACAGTGGAATTCTATGCCTCCATCAGAAAAAAATGACCTTGCCCCATTTGTTAGGAAATAGAAAGACTTAGAAAAATTATATTAAGTGAAGTAAGCCAGGCCCAAAGAAACATAGGTTCCATGGTTTCCCTTATTTCCAATAACTAGTATATGTCTGAGACAAGCAGAAAAGGTCAGATAACTTGTTGTTAGGCGAAATGAACCCCAAGATAAGGACTCAAATGTTTTTTTTCTTGCTTGTTATTGTTTCTAACATATGTATAAGATGATTTCTTTGTTACTTTAAATTTTTTTTAATCATTTGTATATAGGAATTGCCATTGAATGAAGCAATTTATTAATACATCTTGACCAATGACACACTTTCAACATTCTCATCCATCTCCCCTCTAACCTTTCCCTCACTCTTCATAATTCAATAAGATATGCATTCAATATTGACTGAATTCTCCCCACCTTCTCTATTTCTCTACCTTTTACTACTGTACCTCACCCTACCCTTTTCAAGTACTCACTTCCTGATATTTATTTTGCTGAACTTGGACATTATCTTTCTGAGGAGTTACACTATGTGAGTTCTCCATTGGATCTACCATATTTCACTTGATTTGTATAATTTATATATCTAAAAATATCTTTACTTATAAGTTTATAAGCTAAATCTTGCTTCCACATCTTTTGTCTATCATTGTACACAATTTTTAAAGTATTTTCATTTCTTTACAAATGGTACAATACCATTTTTTCTAATGGATGAGCCATATTTCATTATACACATGATTCATTGATCCATTGAGGGCATTAGAGCTAGTTCCATACCAAACTACTACAGAGCTATAGTAATGAAAGCAGATCTTGCTTTTGAACTATTGGATTTACAGCCTGAATTCAGATTATCAAATGACTTGGTGAATACACAAACACACACAAAAACACACTCACACACACACACACATCTGACTTGGTGAATACACACACACACACATGTATAGTGTGTGTGTGTCTGTGTGTGTATGTGGTTTTTTTGTTTGTTTTGTTTTTGTCAGTTGTGAGGCTTGAACTCTGGGTTTGGGCACTGTCCCTGGGCTCTTCATCTCAAGGTAATCATTCTACCACTTGAGCCACAAGGCCATTTCTGGTTTTCTGGCAGTTAATTGGAGATAAATAGTCTCAAGGCCTTCCCTGCCAAGGCTGGCTTTGAAGTGCATTTCTCAGATCTCAGCCTTTTGACTATCTAGGATTACAGGTGCAATCCAAAAGCGCTCAGCAAGTATATTTTTGAATATGATTTGCTGTACTATTTCATTTGTGTATGTAGAATTCTAGATTCTCACCAACAGGGCATTCTCCCTAGCATTACCTAAACTTTCAATTTTCTTCTCTGTTTTATTTCATTCTAGCTATTCTATTGAGCATGATGTGTTTTCTCTGTGTGGATTTAATTTCTCTTCCCCTAATTAATAGTTGTTTTAAACAGCATTTTTCCCCCTATGGTAGTTGACGATTTGGGTATCATTACTGGAAAAATGTGTGTTAGATTTATTTTCCCATTTGTGATTTTTTTTCTCTTTGAATAGTGAGTTGTACAAATTCTTTGTTCTGGATTATAACCTCTCATCAGATATGTGATCTGAGAATATTTTCTCTCCTGCCATATGTTGCCTTTATACTCTGTTGATTATGTTCTACTTTGGTGCACAAATGGTTTAAATTTTCATTTTAATTCATATATATACATTTATATATAATTTATATGTAACATATATTATATTACTTTATTATTTCTACATTTGGTGTTTTATCCAAGAAACTACTGTCAAATCTAATCCCATGCTGGTAAACTTTGTCATTTATAGTTTTAGGTCTATATGATTTTTTCTTGGATTTTAGTTAATTTTTTTTTTTTTTTGTCGGTCGTGGGGCCTGAACTCTGGGCCTCTGTGCTGTCCCTCAGCTCTTCACCTCAAGGCTAGCGCTCTACCACTTGAGCCATAGCACCACTTCCGGCTTTTTTTTTTCTGCTTATGTGGTGCTGAGGAATCGAACCCAAGGCCTCATGCATGCAAGGCAAGCGCTCTACCACTGAGCTACCTTTCCAGCCCGGATTTTAGTTAATTTTTATAGATGGTGTATGGTAAAGATCAAATTTTATTCTTTGTGTGTGAGCACTTAATTTCCTAACACCATTTTCTAACAACTGTTATAGGCAGATCTTGCTTTTTAAAAAAGCTTTGATTTATTGCACTTTGCAGAAACTGCACTTTTTACAATCTGAGAATTTGTGGCAGCCTTGCTTTGAGCAAATCGATTTGCAAATTTCTAACAGCATATGCTGTCTCTCTTACATTTCAATAATTCTAGAAATATTCCAACCTTCTTTACTGTTACCATGTCTGTTACAGTGATCTATGATCAGTGAGCCATAATGTTACTATTAAAATTGTTTTAAGACAACATGATCCATGATCTTAATAAATAATATGTGTTCCTACTACCTACCACCCCTTCATCTTTCTTCCCCTTTTCAGGCCTCCCTAGATCCTGAGACAATATAATATCTAATGAGGCCAATTTATATCCTCAACGGCCTATAGTGTTCAACTAAATGAAGTTACATGACTCTGGATGTAATTAAAAAGCTAGAAGTGATTAAGTTTCAATACTCTTTCAGTCAGATTAGTTCCTGAAGCAAATGTAAAAGGCTATTGCAGTGAACACATGAATGGCTAGAGAGCAAAGTAGTCATACTTCTGATATGCTGTAAGTTTTAGTTGTCTGGATAGAAAATCCACACTCTCTTAAGCTAAAATTAAGACTACAACTTCCTTCAAATTTTGTAGATTTGAATATAGGTGAGGAAGCCATGAATATGTTTGAAGCTAGCAGAGTTTTATTCATAAGGTTAAAAAGGACAATCATTCACATAATACATGGTAAAGTAGAAAGTTCAATGTTGAAGCTACTGCAAGTTTTCAGGAGATCTCGCTGGAATAATGGATGAAATCCAGCTATAATTGACTGAGCAATCATTCTTCAGTGTAAGTTAAAAATAATATTGACAAAATATAGCATTTATAGCATTCGTTGTTAGGAAAGAAAACTCTGGGCCTGACTTTATAGCTTAGAAGGACAGGCTAGTTCTTTTGTTAGGAAATAATGCAGCAAGAATTTTAAGTTGAAGCCAATATTCATTTATTCTTCTATAAACTTAGAGCTCCTAAGCATTATAAGGAAATTGCTCTGCATGTATTCCATGAAGGGAATAGTAAAATCTGGATGCAGCAAATCAACATGTTTTCCTGAATATTTGAAGTCTTTTTGAAACCTAATATTTTGAATTATTATTTTATGATAGAACTTCTCATTGATAATGCACTTGGTTACATAATAGTTCTGATGGAAATGTACAATGAAATTAACATTGAATTCAGACTTGATAACACTGTATATGTGTGTGTGTGTGTGTGTGTGTGTGTGTGTGTGTGCTGGTCCTGGGGCTTGAACTTCAATCATGGGCATGGTTACTGAGTTTTTGTGCTATAGCAAGGACTCTACCACTTGAGCTATAGCTTCATTTATGGTTGTTTGGTGGTTAACTGGAGACAAGAATTTCATCTGCCTGAGTAGCTATGTTTACAGATATGAACCACTGGTGCCTGGCCACAATGCCTGTTTTTCAGGTTATGTATATAGGAAAAATTTTGAATTCCAAGAGTCATTATTTCAAAGTATACATTTATGAAGGCTTTATGTTTCATTGACTATGATTTTTTTCTTGATGGACTTGGCTTATGCAAACTGAAAACCATTTGTAGGACCTATTCTGAAAAATCCATGATTTGTGTGATCCACATTAAGAAGTGTTAGAAAATATGTAGCACTTCAAGTCGTTAACAGAGGAATCATATACATATATAGAAACAGAAAAACAAGTAGGCTCAGAAGTGAAGCTGAAAATTTTACTGAATTGACTGACTTATATCTTATGATATAATTTTAACAGATTGAATTCTTATGGTTAAACAAGAAAGTGTATTCTTGAGATCAAATTACTCCCAATGAAAGTGTTTTGAGTTCTCTTGGAATGATAGCAACAAACACAATATTATATAATAATTTAGTTGAAATAGCTGCAGCAAAATTTGATTGGGTTGACTATAGTTTTGAAAGACTTTCTATTGTGGGTTAAAACATCATTTGATGGGACAGAGAAATATTTTTATATGTTTTCTTTGTAAAAATACTGTACAGAAGGGTTACCGTTACATGAGTAAGATAATGAATACATTTCCTATTGAGCATTTTTACCTCGATGATGCTAAGTGAAATAAATTTCAAGATAGGGACACAAGTTTTTTTTTCTTTCTTGCTGTTGTTTTTAACATATTTAAAGTGTACTATATGATTTTTTTGTTTCTCTCGTATGTTCTTCCCTCATGGTATAACCCCTGTTTTCACTGTATTTGATGTCGGTGCCCTGCATCTTTTATATACATTTTTCTAATTTGGGGGTGGGGAAGGGAAATAACAAAATGGTACAGAGAAATCTTATGCTAAAGGAACAATAAGTACAGCAAACTTTCTTGTCTCATTTTTAATAAAGTATAAGAGCAAATATGACCTATAATAACCAAATTAGACATTCAATAGTCTTTATCATCAAAGTAAGATCCTACAACTGGCAGAATTCTTTGCATATTTTTTTTCCAGTCCTGGGGTTTGAACTTAGGGCCTGGCTGCTGTCCCTAAGCTTCTTGATACTCAAGGCTAGTACACTTGAACCACAGCACCATGGCCTGCTTTTTCTGAGTAGTTTATTGGAGATGAAAGTCTCATGGACCCTTTTTCCTTAGTTGGCATCAATCCATGATCCTCAGATCTCAGATTCTAAGCATTATTTTTAGTAAAAAATGTACTTATGAATTTACCCATGAACCAGTGGCTCACACCTGCAATTCTAGTTAGTTGGAAGGCTGAGATTCTGGGGATCTCATTCTCAGGAAAGCCCAGAAGGAAAAGAAAGTTCATAAGTACACTTCACAATAAGCAGCTGAATGCAGAAGCCTAATATCAGTGAATCCCACTCTGACTTGTGCCCTAAACAAGAAATGAAACCTTATTAGGCATCCGAGTGTGTACTTCAGAAGCAGGTGGTCTTGAAGTCAAAACTCTGCTACCAATACTCCTATATACTGAAACATTTTAGATATGCTTGTTGTTTCTTTTTTCTGTTTTTCATATAGTATTGGTTATTGTACTCTAGTGGACTGCAGTAGACTATAAACAAACTTTCTAATATATAGGAATAAAAACTTGCAGACTCACTTTGTTGTGATATTAATTATATTGTGGTGGTCTGGAACCAAACTATAAGGTAGCCAGTGTTGAAAAACATAATATGAATTTAGCTCCTCAAGGAAACATGTATATCAACAGAATATATCCTATAGTCAGAAAATAGACTAGGATATACACATGGGACTCCTGACTAAAGTAGTATTTTTATTGTTGTTGCTGTGGTGGTGGTGGTGGTGGTGATTTGTTCTTGATGTTGTTATTGTTTGGATGGAAATTGCTTACATTGAACTGTTGTACAAAGAGGTTCATATCAACATGTCAATTTATGTGTTCCACGTATCTTGATTAGTGTCACTCTGTTCATCATCTCCATTTATGCCAACTCCTGCCATCTATCCCAATTTCACCTATCAGCTCAAGAATGTTGGCTCCTAGGACACTGTTTTTCATGGTTGTAGTCATCATTCTCTAGTACTTTGTTCACTCCTCCCCACAGAATTCACTGTCAAAAAAGACACCTTGGATAATTACCTTATGATGATTTTTTTTCTGTTTCTTTCCTATATCAACTTTATCCAGGATTAGTTCCTTAAAGATCTATTTTATAACTCCAATCACTTCTGGAAGGATCATCTCCCTTAAACCAATAAAATTGAGCAAACAGTTGACTGGAACATTTACATTATGCCTATTGCAGGGTTGTAGGGAATAGTAACCAGAGATTGGTAATGTCCATTTTTCATCATTGATGAAAAAATGCATTGATGCTTAGCTTCATTTTCTTTAGTGGTACAATAGAGTAAATTTTCTGGAAAAACTTTATTTAGTTCATCTCAGGGTGAAAAGTATTCCTTAGGTTTTACAATACTGTACTTAAGAAACCATCAAATGCTTCAGATTCACACATTTGTAGTATATTTACCTTATTCTAATTTCCCAGTATTTACTACCAAAAAATTATATTGAATTGAACCAATATCTTACCACTACTTTTGCAAGTATTTCTGCCATTTGATTTATTTAAATTTAATAATCAAAGGATAATTTGTGGCTTACTCTTTTCAATTCTTTGCACATTGACTCATTTGACTGGGTAATGAACCTGTGAGAGCAGAGTACATGATTGCCTCTTTTTAATACACCCAGAGGGCTGGGAAGGTGGCTCAGTGGTAGAGCGCTTGCCTTGCATGCTCGAGGCCCTGGGTTCGATTCCTCAGCACCACATAAGCAAAAAGAAAAAAGCCGGAAGTGGCGCTGTGGCTCAAGTGGTAGAGCGCTAGCCTTGAGCTGAAGAGCTGAGGGACAGCGCCCAGGCCCAGAGTTCAGGCTCCACGACTGGACCCAAAAAAAAAAAAAAAAATACACCCAGAGACAGAGACCCAGAGAACTGAATGATCCTAATGCAGATTGCGTATAAGGAAACAGAATGATCTGGACATACCCACAGTACTGAGGACTCAGAACTCCAACCAAAAGAACTTTACCCTTATGTATCTCATGCAGCTTCATTTCATATTTAATTTATATCATGATGTGGCCAACAACTGATGAAGCTCCACTGGATTGAAAATTATTTGTACAAAAAGCATATATTCTTGAAAAAGTAATTTAATTTTCTGCATGAGTAAAATGAGAATGGTATTTCTAAAAGAATGTAATTTTAACCAAAAAATGTGTTGAAGGGAATCACTAATGAATAGTTCTAAAATTCTGAATGAACTCACAAGATTCCTTCAACATACAAGTGATACTTTTTTTTAGCAGTATAGTCTTTGATAACTCTTTGATAGGTCAAAGATTGTAGCTCTAGAGTGACCAAGTGAGCTATGTTTCCTAGGTCAGATATAAGGCAAAACAACTATGAAGGTAAGAAAATACATAAGTCAAAAATTAACCACCAGACTCACATCTTCAAAATGATAATCAAGATAAATATGAAGTAGCAAACATTAGGTACATATGGATATGCTCCCCTAGGTGGAGATAGCAATGGGCAGATACTCAGGAAGTTTTCTTTCATGGTCAAGAAAGAGGTAAAGTCCTTCATTCAACTCACAACACTTGACTTGGACTCACACATTGCAGTCAGGGACCAGACTTACATTCTTCCTGCTAAATAATGGAGGGTGAAAGACACTAACAGAAATTAATGATTAATTCTAAGTTCAAAGCTACGAAATGTAGATATAATGACTTCCCATATTGTCTCAGTCACTAGATTTCTAAAGTTACTACAAAGAAATCTGTGAAATATACATGACTAGATTTTATTTTAAAGGGAGGGAAACAAGCATCTAGAAACAAAACAAGACAATAAACTCCAAAAATCTTTTTTTTTGTCGTTGTGGGGCTTGAACTCTAGTCCTGGGCACTGTCCCTGAGCTCTGGGTACTGTTCCTGATCTTTTCAGCTCAAGGTAAGTGCTCTCTCACTCAAGCTACAGTGTCACTTCCAGTTTTCTGGTGGTTCATTGTAGATATGAGTCTCACAGATTTTCCTGCCTGGGCTGGCAGGAAAGATCTCAAATCTCTGCTTCCTGAGTAGCTAGAATTACAGCCCGGCCTTATTTTTTTAAATAATGTGAAAATTAGTGTATCCAAAACTGTGAAATTTTTCAATGTCAAGATAATGTATTTGTTTCATCAGAAGAAACTGTATCTACAATTTTAACTAATATCTATTAAACTATATTAATTTGTTTCAAATATGTAAGTATTGCATCATATGCCACGTAAAGATATTATGAAACTATGAATGGAAACAATGTCCCATCAATATGAATCAAGATTGTGAAGTATGGCATCAGATCTATCTCTTTGATGATAAAATGCTTTACAAAAGATGTTTTGGTAAATCTCTAATTTGAATACCTAGAAGAAAAGTGGTGAGTTGATTTTATTGAAAGCAAGTCAGTTATGCAGAAAAGACTCAGAAGCACAGGGCCGAAATTTCTTAAGAGCTATGGAAGACTCATCATACATTCCCATGTTCATTCGAACATGAAAGACAAGAGAATAAGAGAACAGATGAGAAATTGTGTTTGGACAAGATTTTTTTGAGGTTTCCAAAATTGGAGAAGAAAGCTCTCTCTCTCTCTGTATATATATATATATATATATATATATATATATATATACATATATGTTGATTATTTTATTAACAGACAAAAGTAAACTTAGATACAGCATAATGAAGGCATTGTAGATTAAAATAAAATAAATTAGAGGGGCTACTAGCAAAATGACAGTAAATATGACCAATATTAATAGTAGGTATATCATTTGCAGCAATTGGTGAATACGAGAATGGAATATTATCTTCCTACTGCTAACAGAAAACAACTCTAACATAATTTTTATGTTCAAGTGTAATATATTATTTTAGAAGTGAGCACAATACAATGTTTTAACACATAGGCACAGGAGAGCAGGAGATATGACCACCCACAGAACCTGCCAAAACATTTCCTATAAAAGTACCAAAAGAAAGAATAACATATAAGAAAATCTGCTGAGAAATTGACATAATATAATAAAAAGTATACTTAAGGCATTAGTTATGGTAAACATTCTTTGTCTAGAAAGGAAATCTTAAACATATAAATAATGGACTTTGAAAAGATTGTTCATATAATGATTGATTTATGATAGTATGTCATATGGAGCAAAGGATGTAAACAGAAAACAGGTTTTTTCCTGTTTTCTTAATTTTTTAAATGTAAAGATTTATTACATAGTTGCAGCCAGCCAAAAGAAAATAGCAATTTAACCTGTCTTTAGCTATATTTGGGGTAGAGACATGAGCGGTAGATTCTATAGACAAAAAGTTTAAGATAAAGAGAGGCAATTATAAATGATAATTTAAGAGTCCTGTTCAATGAAGGTCCTGGTTGATCCTAATTTCAGTCATTATTAGGGGAAGGCTTCTGAAGAAGTTGTTATTACAGTCTAGATTGGTCAAGGCAAATAAGTTACTGTTGCTTGATAGGTGTTTGTTTCTAAGGAAGTTCTATTGTTCCTTAGGGGTTATTTTAGTCCCCATAAAATATTTCTGGTCAATGATCACTCTTGTCCTTTCCTGAATTTCCAGGTGACAGAAAATGTTAGAAAAAATAATCATTAAAGACCTGAACTGACTGATATAAAACAAGCTTATTGATACAAACCAGGTTGAAGTCTTTAGAGAACTGGAAACCAATTCTTGCAAATTAAAACACACACACACACAAAAGTTTTGTCTATGACAGGAGTTTTCTTCAAAGGATTTTTTTTACACTTTAGAGTACTATTTATTATCTTTAAGTTGTTGCACACAGGAATTTCAATTCAGCATATCAATTTATGAGCATCTTGGCCAGTGTCACCCCCATCACATACATCCCCTCAAATTGCCTGGTGCTATTTTCAAAGGAAAAAAAATAATACAGGTAAATATCTTAAATAGTTTAAGGTAATCACTGAAATAAACTCACTCCAAATTTTCCAAACCGTCACAGAAAAAAATCAACCAAAATTATATCTGAAATTAAAAGTATGAGCTAGTATTTATATGAAAATATATGATAAAGAACATACAGAAAAAATCTTAAGCACATGTTAGGGTCAAATCTGAGATACAGTGCTATAAAAAGTTTTAAACTAGCCTTGAGACCCCCACACACCTGCAGGCATAAACCACTTTTTTCAGATTTTTGATTGTTTAGATCAATCTAGGGAATTTCAATATCTTATGATTAAACCCATTTGGACTTCAGTTAATTCACTTTACAACTTACCTCATTAACTGTTGGGTTGTACAGCTTAAGAAGGCAATCATACGTCAGAAGTCTGAATATTCTGGAGGGTCATTCTAGAATTGTACCTGCCATTTGGAAAAGACAGTCAGTTGAGAGCCAAGTTCTACCCAACTCGATTGAAGAATACTAATGTCATGTATTTTGTGTAGAAAATTATTTGGAAATTATACCTTTGATGTAGTCTAAATTACCTAAGAGTAAGGCTATTTTGCTCATGCCTAAATATGTGAAAAGATTGCTTAGCAATATTCAAGGATAAATTATTGAAAAAATTATTGCAATGAAGGAAAAAAACAACTAAAATACAGTACTAAAATTAATTCTTACAACAAAGGAGCTCAGAAGAGTACATTTAGAAGAGAGCATTGTAACTAGATGAAAGTGTTTTTAAAAACAAAATTAAATGTTAAATTTAATAGTTTGTTTCAGAAACAGCCTTATCAAAGTCAAGTACAAAAGGGAATGACTGCAACAACTGTCTTTTCCTATAAGTTTCTGATTGTCTACAGAATATCATCACCAGAAAAAGACAAATTTAATGAACAGGTAAAGTAGAGAAAATCAAAGGGGTTAATAAGCTGAAAACCTACTCAACTTTACTACTTCTCCAAGAACAATAAATAATTGTTCCAACTGTCATCATGTTCTATCCATTGAATTGGCAAATGCTAAAAAACCTGACAGTATAATTCTTAGTAAAATGTAGAAGGCAAGAAACACGTCTGCCATTGGAAGGAAATGTGTGAAATGCTAGATAAATACACACAGAAACACTCATGCATATACACACATACATTTGTTTTTAAATTCTGAGGAGGAAATTGCAAGATATAACCATTCACATACATCTGTATGTATATATTTGTGTAAATCCAAATGCATAAATAAGCATATGTACAAAATAATAATAGTGATATTTACAAGTAAGTACTTAGTGAAATGCAAGCAGAAATAATGAGCTTTTAAATTTTACCTGTTAAAATTACCAGTCAGGTGAGGAAGAAGAAAATGAGATGAATTAGACTATAAGTACTTGTCTCTGTTACAATTTAGTATAAATAATGCTTGAAATAAATATCACAAAAGCAAAACAAAATTCAGTACTGGTTGAACCAACTGGGTAAAGACTTTTTGCTGTTAATGCTTTTTATTAAATTTGAACTATCTCGTAATTTTTTTTATTTTAATGAATTGTTTACTTGTGTAAATGATTTGTTATCTCGATTGGAAAGAAAAGAAAATGACTTGTCTTCCAGCAAAGGGTGTTTGTAAACATTTGCACAACAGATTGCTATTTTGGAGAAATTCTACTGGGACATCTACTGGCAAGCCAAAAAGGAAAGCACCAGCAGATGTGCCTACAGCTGGAGCAAGGAGCCCACATATGTGGTGCCATAACACTTGGCAATAAGAAAGGACTTTGGAGTCTGCATTTGGCTGCCTTTTTGTTTGTTTGCATTTTTCTGTTTCGTTAACAAGACAGAGAAGCCTAAAATTTGTTCAAGATACATCATGTATGTAGGAGAAGAACTGGTGATTAGGAAACCAAGTTGGCTCCCGAACTTGCTTCAACTGATACTAACTTGGTTTTGGTTTTAACTATTTATTGCTAATTATCTTTAAGAAGTTTCACAAAGATATTTCAATTTAACATGTCAGTTTGTGATCACAATGCATCCTTTATCAATGTTATTTTTTGCATTGTCCTCCATCACATTCAACTCTAGTCACTGGCTCAATTCACCTGGTTCCATTTGCATATATATATTAAATATTTTAATTGAATTTGCCTATCTCTCCATTTATCTGGTCCTCCTACCCAGACAGATCATATTCTGCCTAATTGGTATTCATCTTGTTAAACTATGTTAATTGTTCAAATAAGTTATATTAGAATAGTCCCCTACCTATACCATACTTTGGTTACTAATGTTTGTGTGTGTGTGTGATTATGCATATATAAATGTATATATATGTACATATGCTCATACATATCTTTATACACATATATATGCACACACATATAAACACACATGTAGATCATAGTAACTTCAAATATTGAGGGTTTTTATTACTTAATACCCAGATTTTTATGGAAAATAATTATGATTTCATGTAAGAATCATACCTATAGCTCCTACATTAAGAAATGCAAAGATATACAGGTGGACCTGTTGCAACAATGAGAAGTACAAGTTGTCATGTCCAAAACGAGCTTTACAACATCGGTGTGGGGGGGGGGGGGGAAGGGGGGGGAAGGAGAAGGATTGGGATTGTGGGGGAGGGGGAAGGCTGGGAAGGGATGTGAAGGGTAAACAAAGGAGGAGGCTGCAATTCTTGGTAAGAAATGTACGCATTATCCTGCCCATGTAATTGTAACTCCTCTGTACAGTATGTTCACAAATAAAATAAAATTAAATTAAAAAAAAGAAATGCAAAGATAAAGAAAGTGATAATGTTTTGTATAAGATGTATTTTAAATTATAAGTTCAACCTCTGATCTGACTAAAAATATTTTGTGTTCATGGAAAATATCATATTTAAAAGCACAAAATTTTCAAAGCAAGTGAAACAATAGCATGGCTTAGATTATTTTAAAGCCAAACTATATCAATCTGACAAAAGATTGAATTTTGCAATTCACATGAAAAATTATGAATCATTCTAATTTATTTTACTAAGAAAATTGACTAACTTGGGCTGGGAAGGTGGCTCACTGGTAGAGCGCTTGCCTTGCATGCATGAGGCCCTGGGTTCGATTCCTCAGGACCACATAAGCAAAAAGAAAAAAGCCGGAAGTGGAGCTGTGGCTCAAGTGGTAGAATGCTAGCTTGGGCTGAAGAGCAGAGAGACAGCACCCAATCCCAGAGTTCAGGTCCCACGACCGGACCCCCCCCCCCAAGCAAAAGAAAATTGACGACCTTAAAACAATTCAAAGTCAAACTACGAGACACATATATATGAATATACAAAACAAATATAGGTTTATTTTGTTTTGTTTTGTTTTGGTAGGTTGTGGAGCTTGAATTCTGGGCATGTGCACTGTTCTTTTTTTTATTGTGAAAATACTGTACAGAGGGGTTGCAATTACATGGGCAAGATAATGAGTACGTTTCTTATCAGGCATTGTAGCCTCCTCCTTTGTTTCCCCTTCCCATCCCTTCCCATCCTCTCCCGCCCCCAGCCCCGCACCTAATCCTCCCTGCTCCCCCCTCCTCCGCACCAAAGTTGTAAAATTCGTTTTCGACATAACAACTTTTATGTCTCATTGTTGCAATGGGTCTACCTGTATCCCAGATACCCTTCAGTAGATGAATGGATGGAGAAAATGTGGTATATATACACAATGGAATTCTATGCCTCCATCAGAAAAAATGACATTGCCCCATTTGTTTGGAAATGGAAAGGTTTGGAAAAAATTATATTAAGTGAAGTAAGCCAGGCCCAAAGAAACATAGGTCCCATGGTTTCCCTTATTTGCAATATCTAGTATATGTATGAGTCAAGAAGAATAGGTCAGATAAGGTGATGTTAGGGAAATGAACCCTAAGATATGTACTCAAATGTTTTGTTTTTCTTTCATGCGATTGTTTCTAACACATTCATAAGATTATTTCTTTGTTGCTTTGTATGTCCCTCCCCCACAGTATAACCCCTGCTTTCACTGTATTTGATGTTGATATGATTTGTGGAGGGGAAGGGGAAAAATAAATCATTTAAATATGTGTACAGTTCTTAAGCTCTTCAGCTCAAGGCACGTGTTCTACCACTTGAGCCACAGCACCACTTTTTTTTTTTTTTCTGTTTATGTGGTGTTGAGGAATCAAACCCAGGGCTTTATGCATGCGAAGGAAGCAATTTACCACCTTCCCAGAAAATATAGTTTTAAAAATAAATATAAAATACTTTGATGAGTTATCCATGAAATAATTAGTAACTTATATTAGCAGGCCATTTATTCACTAGTCAGTGCTCAATTATCTCTTTTTTATTTTGCTTGTGTCCTACTTGGTACTCAGACATTTTACCATTTCATTCACACCTACAGCCCCTTATCATTTTAGTTATATTTCATGTAGGGTTTTTCATTTTTTAGCATGACCCAGGTATGTACCTTTATTCTCATACCTGGATAGTTTGTGTAGCTTGGCTTACAAAGTGCCCCAACATGCCTTTAGTTACTGTTGAGACAAGGTCCCATAACATTTTGCTTAGGCTGCCTTCAAGCTAGGATATCTTCTCATTACTGTCTCTTGAGTTACTTGGATAGCTTACACAATCTGTACTGAGACTGGCAGCATTTTAAAAACTATTAATATTAATTGTAGATGTAGGACAATTATAAATAATTCTGAGATACAATATAGAATGACTAGAATTATGAGTTTTACCAGATTTATCAAAGAAAATAATATTGAACCAATAGTAGAGTTGAGGGCTATGTTCACATAATGTAATTGTTACTATGCTCTATTACTTCTATTCTTAAACTATTATATAGGAGAGACATCCAAATTAACTTTTAAGAAATTCTAGTATAAAGAATGAGCCAGCCCTGTGTGACTACAGGATTTAGCAATATTTGCTTTTATATAATAAGTAAGCACTTTTGTCTTAGATTCCCTGTAGCTAAAATGAATCTTTCAGATGTATTAAGATAGTTGCTAGAATCATGGTGGTAGCTGGAAAATAGCCTCATGAAATCTTTGCTGTTTGCTTCTATGAGTCAAACTCCAAAGAAGATGACTAAAGCTGATAAACTAAAAAACAGAATGAAAAATCATTTATAAGTATGTAGGCAAATGTCTAAGATACATACATATTGTCCCTGTGAAGTAGGATTAATAATTGGAAGTGGAAGGGTACCTGTGGTTCTAATGATCTGATAACACTGCATTTTTGTATATACTGGTATTTTTAAAGCTATATTGAAAAGGAGAATGATTATCAAAAACATATTAGCCAGAGGTAATATAAAGTATGTGATAGATAACATAAGGATCTTGGCTTGTTCCATTTCAATAAAACTGAAGCTTCAGGTAAAAGAGAATACTGTAAATTGTGGTTCCGGTCATGTGATCAATGCTACACTAACAGACAGAACGATTTTGCTATTTTACCCATCATTATATGTGGTAATCCATTTTAATTTTCAGTTTTCTTTTTCCCAGCCTCTGAATTCTACATTGACCCTGACATCAGAAGGTTTTATTTCAAGAGTGATAAATTGTCTTAGTTGGTGGACAAAGAAAACCATATGGATCTCAAATGAGTGATAAAATAAGTAAGAGGTGACAAGTAAAGAGTAAATAAATGACTAAAATCATTGATGTCCCAGCATACAGGAAGGTATTTTAATTTTACATGTGGGCAGTGAGACCTTTAACATGAATATCAGTATAATATACCACCACCGAGAAAGTTCTAATTCTTAAAAGACTGTAAATGTCAATATCTAAACAGGATCTCAGAGAAATGCTACACAATTTATCTTTGTAAGTGGGCTACTCTGTAGTCTGTGATTTCTAGGTAATTATAAATTATTACTCAAAGACATGGATAGATCTTGAGAATCCAATATAACCCCTAAAGCCAACGCTGTCAATGTAACTACCAAATAGTGGCCAATATCCTCATGTTGCAGGTTCATGGAGTAGAAGCTTTTGTCCTTTTCAGGAAGGCACTGGATTTTTATGTTTGCCAAGAAGAGAAGAAGAATGACATGACTTGGGTCTTTTGTAGTAAGTTATTAGTTTAAGTATACATAAAGCAAGCTTTAAAACACTTTGTCTGTTCATTGAGATAACTTCATCTATACTTGTCAAATAAGACAAGATTAAGACAAGATGATTCTCTCTCTCTCTCTCTCTCTCTCTCGCTCGCTCGCTCGCTCGCTCTTTCTGTTTTATCCATGCTGCCATCTTCCATATGTACACCTAAAGGAAAAAAAAATCTCTAAAACTTCAAAAGTCACCACAATTTCACAATAAGTAAGCACACATGTGCTATGTAATCATTACCGTACATATGTAACTGTAACCCCTTCTGTTCATCACCTTGACAATAAAATTAAATTTAAAAAATTTATACGGTTTTGCATCTGTGCCTCACACCTGTAATCCTAGCAACAAAAATGACGAAATCTGGATGATCTGGATGATTGAAGTTCAAATCTAGATTGGGTGAAAAAGTTCATCTAATTCTAAATTCAAATTGCTGAGCTGGAGGCATGATTCACCTGGTATAGCACTAGCTGTGAAGTCAAGCAGACCAAACAAGAACAAGTCTTTGAGTTAAACTCCTGGTTGGTCCTAGGAAAAATAATAATAAAATAAAAAACCCTAACTATTCAGGAGGCTGAGATTTGAGGACTGTGTTTTTGACATCATCCTGGGCAGGAAATTCCATGAGATTTTTTATCTCCGGAGAAAACTACTAAGGAAAAAAAAAAGACTGAAGTGAAGCTTTGAATTAGATGATATTCTTGAGCAAAAGAAGCTCAGAGACAATATGCAGGCTCTGAGTTCAAGCCCCAAGACTAGCACCAAGAAAAACAAAACAAAATAAAACACTATAGCAACAAAACACTTGTGTATCCTTAGATCTTTCTGTAAATAGTCCCCATGCACTAAACAGTACAAGAAATCTAAACTCTTCAAGTGTTTAGCTTCATTTGGTTCAAAATGGCATGAAGATTATTGATACCTACCTCACTCTATAACTTGCTATGTCTTTAGTTTCCATGGCATTTTTTTCATAATTTATGTCTTTGCAGATTCCACCTCCATCCACATTCTAATCTATTTTACTTGGCAATTGCTAAGCTCAAAGGAAAATAAAATTCTCTGTACTTTGACAAATTATATTGAATAAATTGTTTGGTAATTTGCTCCTTTTTCTGGTTTTTTTATTTCTGAAATCTGTATTGTTCAGATGTTGAACTCCCAATACTAATCCTCAGTGTCCTAATCTGTTTCCTGTTATTGTTCTCTTATAAATGTTCTTAATATGTGACCCTTTAAATTTTATTCCTATTATCTTTCTTTTTCTTTCTTTCCTTCCTTCCTTCCTTACTTCCTTCTTTCTTCCTTTTCTTTCTCATGCTTGTTCTTCCTCTCCTCTCCTCTCCTCTCTTCTCTATTCTTTTCCTTTCTTCTCCTCTCCTCTCCTCTCCTCTCCTCTCCTCTTCTCTCCTCTCTTCTCCTCTCCTCTCCTCCTCTCTCCTTTCCATTCCTTTCCTTTCCTCTCCATTCTTTTCCTCTCCATTCTCTTCATTTCCCTTCCTTCCTTTGTTTTGCAGTAATGGGTATGAAATTCAAGGCCTCATGTATGCAAGTTCTCTAGACATTTTGTTCTACTTTGTTTTTTCTGATGAGGATTTCACTTTTCATGGTTAAGCCTCAGAGTAAATCTTGCTTCCTCTACCTCCCTTGTAGCTGGGAGTACAGAAATATGCCACTGCATCTAACTTTTCTGGAAGCTCATTCTGTATATGTTTTCTTCATAATCCCAAGTAATAGTTTGTGAGTGAAATGCCTACTCTTATATTTTAAAGATATTACTACATATTAAAATATTTCATCTAGTAATTTTATTGTTCCTTTTGTTCCTAATTTATTTTTTCCTATATCTCTTTTCATGATAAATTACTAAAGAACCTATGTTTTTGTGTATCCCCAACTTGTATTTAAGAATGGGCTCTATAATTGGACTGTAAGTCTGAATCCATGGAAATGTGTACTGACTGACTCCTGGATGTTCTCCCAAAATAAGGTGTGTGATACTACTGTATCCAGCTATCAATACCTAATATCTGCTTGACTTTCTTTTTTTACAGTTGCTCATTTCTTCTTTTATCTAGAAGGCATAACTCTTCCCCAATGTTTTCATGAAGTGAAGAGTGTCACCAATTAATTTATATTTTTCTCATAATTCCTTATTTGCATAGTTCCTCATATTCTCTGGTTTGATTTTTTTTTTAAATTACAGGATTATGTTGTTCTACTGGACTTTGATAGGTGGTTAACATAACTGTATGAAAGGTGAACAGGATCTGTGAATCTAAGAGACACACACAAACAATGTGTTGATTAGTTCTATACATGTCCTCTAGTCCTGGAGTTGGATAGAACTGTAGATTTACTTTCCTCATAAACTGGAGGGTCAGATCTCTTCAGTGTACTAAATGAGAAAAATTAGTCAATTTAAATTTCAGCAGAATTTTATGTTTATGTTGTCTTTGGCCCTTACAATTTTATGTACTGTTAGTTATTGCAAAGGTCCTATTTTTCTAATATTTCAGCAAGCTTTATTACAGATCAGGTGACAATAAAAAGTATAGAACAGACTATCCCTAAATAATAGTGTACTTTCAAAATGGAACATTAGGCCTGGAGTTCTAATCCAGTAAGAGTGTTTACTTAGAATAAATGAAGCACTGAGCTCAAATTGTAGAACCAAAAATTTAAAAATTACCAAAACTATGAATTTTAATATCTATAATTTTGTACACTCTACCTAATATAATGAATGTATCATGTACTATTAAGTTGACATCATAAATACCATGAAAACTATCATTATTTTGCCATTTGTCATTTGAAGAAATTATGGGTGGCAAAGAATATGAACATGTCAATTTTACTCATTTTGTATTCAAATATAAATTGACAGTTCCTTTCAAAAATATCTATCTTTTCTGTTCTGTGCCTGAAATAGAAGGATTAATATAATATAAGCAGAATAGATTAAATTTAAATGTAGTAGTCTTGTCTATGTATGATATCAACACAATAAGTGAAAGATACTATTAAGGGAAGTTCTAGTTTGCTATTTGAAACATACATTTAATATTTATAGGAACTCTTCTCTCAGCTGAAATCACTTTGTCACCTACTGATAGTTCATAGCACATATGATATGTTTTTTTAATTTAGTTTGTATATTCTTATTGTTATTTATATTGTTGTTTTGGATTTTCTTTTTTCAGCCATGGGGCTTGAACTTACAGCCTGGACAATGACCCTAAGCCACAGTCCCACTTCCAGTTTTCTGGTGGTGAAGATAAAGTCTCATGAACTTTCCTGCCCATGCTGGCTTCTGCATGCCATTCTCAGATCTCAAATTCCAGAGCAGTTAGGATTACAGAATGGAACCATCAGTGTCTGGCTTGTTTTAGCTTTTTTTGAGAGAGATTTTTCCCTATGTACCACAAGCTGCCAATGAAATATATTACATCACAGTAAATGTCTAGATTGTAGTCATTATTATACCTACCTTTGCTTATTTGTTTAATTTTGTAACTATCCTGTGGCTTGAACTCAAGGCCTGAATTTTGTGTTCAAGGCCTGAGATGAAACTTCACTTCCAGCCTTTTGATGGTTAATTGGAGTCTCCTGGAATTTCCTTCCCAGGTTGGCTCAAATCCTGATCCTCTGAGCTTAGCCTCCTGAGCAGCTAGGGTTACCTGTTTGAGCCACTGGTACTCAGCCCATTACATATTTTTTAACCTGATAATAAAACCTTACCAAAAACCTTTTACTTTATATGTAGATGGTTGCTAGATATTTGAATAGAACGTTCCCTAGCTAGCATAGTTTGATGTCACTAGTTACAAAAGGAAACATGACATAGATTTGTGAAAACCTTTATCATCCAGCCCCCAATATTCAATGTACTCTCAGGACAATCTTTTATCCTCTTATAATACAGTAAAAGACATATCTCTGAACAGGGAACAAATTCAGTACTGTTTTTGTGCTTTTCCCCTATGGCAACTTAGAAAACAATAAATGTTCTTTGTCTGGTAAAGTCTATAAATCTCCAAAGTAGATAAATACTTGGAAGTAAAGATACAAAAATAAATGATCACTTTATTATGCTTAACATCACAATTTCAAAATGACTTAATTTATCAATTTAAGTGTAGAAGTTTAAGTATTTGTCATAAATCAATGATAATTTTCAAGGTCAGTATATTATGTATACCTACAAGTAATAAAATTAAAGGACTTAAACATGAATTAAATAAAGATGCATTCATTACTTTGTGCTAACGTTGTGATTAGATCACTCTGTAAATTGCATTTGGATATATAGATTATCCATATACAAATATAAGCATATATGTAAAGCATTTTAGTAATCAAACATAGAATAGAACCAAGAGAAATTACAAAAAAGTAAACATGCATGCACACCTCCATTATATATACTGTATGTATATGTATGTCTTAAAAAGAAAAACATCAGAATGCTTACTGTCATTTCATACTCTCCAATGAGAAATAAATACCTCATTCTATTTCAAATCTTAGCCCATGAGTTTCATAGTTTACCAAGTATATAAAATAGCTATAAATAAAAAGTAAGAAAATAAGATAATATATGTAGAATAAATGTGGAAAACTCACAACCACATAAAAATGAAATATATGTGTTTACAAGATTATAAAGCTAAAGAGAAGTTAGAAGGAGCAGACAATTTGAAGTAACACAGAAGACTGTTTTTACCCATGTTGTGCCTCAGGTAAAAAAAAGATATCTTGTTGGAGTGAACTAGAGAAAGATCAGTGGGAGGGAAAATAATAGAAAAAGCTAAGAGTGCAGAAAATGTCTGGAATGAGCAGAAAAACAAGCCTGTTTATGTAGTCACCATTCATTCTTTAATTGCTCCAATATGGAGGTGAGGTATACAGAATAAATCATTCCAGCATGCAATAGCTTTTTAAGAAGTCTCTTTTGGGTTTATTTTTTAAAACTCTCTGGTATTTGTTGTTTTATTCTAAAATTAGGATACATTAATAATATAAGAGGATGACATGGGCATATAATTCAACACTAACAAATATACCATTTTAATATAAAACCATGTATTCACATAAAATAAAAGTATATTTGCAACAGTCTCTATACCACAAACTTTACATGTGAATGAGACTACCATTTTTATATAATAAGATATGTTTAGGAAAAATATTATTTGTGTAGCAAATAAAAACTGGAACAAAATAAGAGGTAGATGGTTGAAAAAATAAAGGAAGTAGGAATGTGGAAGGGTGTTATGTAAATTTGTGGGATGACAATAAATAAAATAATGCAGGGATGTGTTTCAATTATTGATGAAAATGATGATCTAGTCAAGAATTACAATGGGAATTAAATATGATTGAATTAAAGTGATACACACATAAATAGAAAATAACAAAATATACATATGGTGTGTATTAGAATGTATAAGTAGAAATAATCACAAGAAAGATACTTAAAGACAATAAAAATGAAAACTTCAATGTTCTTCCTTCTAGAGGAAAAGCATGTCTTGCTATTCTCTATCAGTGCATTGATTTTCTTGTCCAATGTCTGGTCCTCAGCTCTCTGCTTGAAGTTCTTGAAATGACTTCATTCATATATCACCCAGGGTTCTGAATAGCCTGTAAGTAACCTTGGCATGGTCTTTCATGATTGGTTAAGGATCTGGACCAAGAACATGGGCTGTGTTAAGAGATACAGTAGCATTATGCCGAAGTTCCTTCATGGGAAACTGTTTACTTGTTCCTACTAAGCAGATAATCTTAGAGATATTATGATCACAGGAAAATTAATCTTTGTGTCTCTGTTTTGTCTATCTCTGTCTCTCACTCTCCCTTACCCACTGTAACAGAGGCCTAGAAAAGGGCTTTTATAGATCTAAAGTTCATTCAATAATTTATATTTTATATTATTTTCTTTTTCATTGGCTGCACTCTGCCTAGTCTTTACTGGACCACTTTCCTACTTTCTGGATTTGTTCATTTTTCTTTGTAGTCATCAACCTATGATTTTACATTTACCCATATTAAGTGTGGTACAATTCTGTAAGGTACCATCTGATTAAAATTCTCCAGGTTTATTAAATAAATTTTCAAACTGGTATATATGGAAGAAATGTCAGTAACATTTAAAATTGAATTTAATAATGAAACAAAGTTTTATATTAGCTTCTATGACTCACACTCGATGTTAGTGGAGAGCAGTCCCTGCTTTCAAGAGAACAAAGACCAATATGCAATGTAACTAGAGTGGACCTGAGCCAAGTATTTTAGGTGGGAACCCAAAATAAGGAGGACCAGACGACACCACTTGTAATTCAGAGAAACACACCTCTTTTATATTGTCATTGTCACAGGACCAGTTTTTAACATACATTACCTTCAGGAATTCTGTATGGTAGTATTTGACTAAATGAGAATTTTTCTTAAGTACTGTTACTAAGGCCTGAAAAGAAGACAGCTGCTTCAGGGAAAAAAGACAGGAAAGAACATTACCTTAAACTGTCTCCATTTAAAATTCTTCCTCACACTATCTTTGGGAAACTGAGAAGTTTTTAAAATTTTTATTTTATCTATGAAATGGGAATGCTACTAATTATACCACCTATTTTCACTGAATATTTCCTGTGTTCAAGGCTCTGTCATCAGTGCTGAAAATTGTTTTGCTATCTTGAAATAAGACTCCATTGTTCATTCCCATTTTAATGATGAGGAAATTGGCCATGCAGAGGTTATATTATGTTTATTATATGTCATCAAATGTAGAAAGAGAATTAGGATAAAATCAACCAACATTTAGAACTCTTCAAAATCAAGAAAGTATTGTACAGCATTTACAATTTTCTCGCCCATAGCAGACAAATTTGGATTTTGGAAGACAAACAGGAGGTTTCAAATATGATATAAAGACCAAAACTAAATTTTAAAAGACATTTAAATGAACAAAAGTTAGAGTGCTTAAATGAAGCATTACAAAAGCAGACATATTTTAGAATGTTGGCCACCACTAGCATGTATGCATAGAGCTAAACAAAGAATCTCTTACTGTTGCTTCTTGGTTGCTAGTTTGATGGATGGTTTGATTTGTTTCTGACTTTGGAAGAGGTATACTTCCAAAGTGAAACAAAGGCAAATGACTGAGAACTCTGGAAGGAGACTGCGTAATTGTGGGAACAAATTTCCTCAGGGGGTAGTTAATGGAAGGTGGAGTTAAGAAAGCAGGCAGAAAACTGAACCTTCTAATGAGGACCTTGTTTCTTAGTAAAAATATCATTGAAAACATAGGTGTGTTCTTAGCTCCGTTGCCACTATTCAAGTTAAGAGGAAAACATCTGAGGAATAAAAGATGTTTATATCCTTCTATTGTTTTCTAGATTAAATTTCTAATCTTTTGGAGAGGAGATTTGATTGCAAAGTAAAAAAGTAACAGTTCTTCAGAAATTAATGGAATTCAATTGTTTGTGTCATTATACCCAAACATAAAAATCAAATAATTCTAAAAAATAAATGTCTTAATGAGAATATAATCTTAAAAGTAGCTTAACAAGGGGAAAGGAGTAAACAAATGAAGTGGAAAAGAGGATGAAAATACAGTCAAGAAGTCAATGTACGCCTGGCATCAGTGTAATTCTAGCTTCTCAGGAAGCTGAGGGGTGATGATTGTGCTTTGAAGTCCATGAGACTTTTATCTCCAATTAACTGTCAATGACACTATGGCACACCATGGTAGGTCATTAGATTTGAGCAAAAACAAGTTCATGGATAGTGTCTAGGCATTGAGCTCAAGCCCTTGGACCAGTACCAAAAAAAAATTCAATTTATATTCAACAAAATCAAGAAGAGTAAGGGAATGGGTGTGTAGGGGAAGGATGGGTGAGAATGTTGAAAGGGGTGATCTTGATTAAGATGCATTGTATTCATAAACTGATTTGTTAAATGGCAACTTTCTTCTCATTTGAATTAAAAGTTTAGGACTTTTTCAGCATTCACTTGAAGCGAGCAGCAACCACTGCTTTAGATATGATGTCTCTATCACTTTGATAAAGCAAAACAGTTTGAAGAAAATTGCCAAACTTACAAATACCATTGTTTCTATCACAATGTGACAATAAAAATTGTGCCAGAGTCTCCAAATCTAAATGATACTAATATGCGGGTTAAGAATGTCCCTCACCGCCCGGCGCTGGTGGCTCACGCCTGTAATCCTAGCTACTCAGGAGGCTGAGATCTGAGGATCGCGGTTCAAAGCCAGCCCGGGCAGGAGAGACCTTGAGACTCCTATCTCCAATAAACCACCAGAAAACCGGAAGTGGCGCTGTAGCTCAAGTGGTAGAGCGTTCGCCTTGAGCTGAAGAGCTGAGGGACAGCGCCCAGGCCCAGAGTTCAAGCCCCACGACCGACATAAAAAAAAAAAAAAAAAAGAATGTCCCTCCCCCACAGTGTATCCCCCGCTTTCACTATATTTGATGTCAGTATAACATGTGGAGGAGATAGGGACAAACAAGTCGTTTAAGGATTCAGGTGGACCTGTTGCAACAATGAGAAGTACAAAATGTCATGTCAAAACCAACTTTACAATGTCGGTGTGGGGGGGGAGGTATAATTGGGTGGGGGGAGGGGGGAGGCTGGGAAGGGAGGTGAAGGGTAAACAAAGGAGGAGGCTGCAATGCTTGGTAAGAAATGTATGCATTATCCTGCCCATGTAATTGTAGCCCCTCTGTACAGTATGTTCTCAAATAAAATAAACTAAAATTAAAAAAAAAAAAAAAAAAAAAAAGAAATAGCCTCTGTGATATTACCACTCTAGGATTTAGTAATCAGGAGTAGAGCTGGGAAGCAATATTAAGGAGAATGAATGAACTACAACCCACAATTTGACAGATGGTAAAAATAAAAAAGACAAGAAAAATTCTAAAAACAAAGAGATGAGAAAATAAAAATACTTCGCAAGTTATTTCACTCTTTGACTTCATATTTAACAATTCTTGCAAAATAACTTAATGTTTTGAATTGAAAATCTGCTCTATGAACTCCATAGCATGTTTGACTATAAAAATAAGTGAAATACATTTTTAAAATGTATGTGTTCATGCCACTAATAGTCTAAACACATATGTATACATAATATATACAATATGCACATGTATTTAGGTATTCAAATATATAAAATATAAAATATCTAATTACTTTGTATATGTAAATATTGTATATATAATATGCAATGCATAGTATATAATACATATGTACATAGTATAAATATGTGTATAATAATCTTTTATATATGTATATATAGCGCTGGGAAGGTGGCTCAGTGGTAGAGTACTTGCCTTACATGAATGAGGCCCTGGGTTTGATTCCTCAACACCACATAAACAGAAAAAGCCTGAAGTGGGGCTGTGACTCAACTGGTAGAATGCTAGAATGCTAGCCTTGAGCTGATGAGATGAGAGACTGTGTCCAGCCCCACAACTGACAAAAAAGTGTATATATCTATATATACTTAGACAATATATATATATATTTATATTGTCCATATATTTTTTTTTGTGTGAATACCATACAGAGGAATTACAATTACATGGGCAAGATAATGAGTACATTTCCTATCAAGCATTGTTGCCTTATATATTCTTTAAGTATATGCATTTCTTATTCTTTAATCACAAAGAATAATAATCAAGAATCACATAAAATATGAAGCAGAAAACACATGTGAATCACTATTATTTATTCCATAAAATTTTGGCAATTTTGTAGTTATGATGACAATTTTAATTATTTTATTCATTTGTTTTTTTACCAATAATTACTTAATTAAATGTTGCATACAGTCCCTTGGATGGGTTATGGGCAACTGTACTCACCAAACTCACCTTCAACCCTAACTGCTACTTCCGAGTGCTATGAAAGTTTGTATAGTGCACAGTAGAGGATAGAAGCAAGCCATAGCTGGGGTGAAATTCTGTATCCAGTGTACACTATCCAATTCCTTCTCAGGAATTTCAGAGTTCTCAATAATCACTCAAACTGGGAAGGATGGCTTTGCTTTGCTGCAGTATGGGTGGGGGTGTCCGTGACAGCACAACTAAATGTCCTGCAAAGTGTGATTACTTTGGCTAGAATTGGGAGACTTTCTTTCTTTCTTCTTTCTTTATTTTAAAATATTTTGTTGATGTAGAGTTGATATAAAGTGGGCCTGCAGTTATGTGAATCAGGTAATGAGTATTCTTTCTGAACCATGTCTCCCCTTCCCTCGTACTCACAGTTTTCCCTCCCATCCCCACTCACAAGTTTTAGAGTTCATTTTCCATGGTGACTAGTAAGTGCCAATGTTTTATTTGTTCACCCTTGGTTTCACCTTTTCTGTGTCCCCCACTTACCCTCCCAAATACAAACTAACAAGATAAAAGGAAAAGAAAACAAAAAACAGCAACAACGACATCTAGAAAAAAAACAACAAAACCCAAAAACCTATTGCTTACTTCCTTTAGAATCCATCTTATAAAATAGCATTCATAACATGCATTTTTACACTGTATACTGGTAAAGATGCTTGCTTTTTTCTGGAAGACAATATAAATATATGCTATCATATCACTAAATTATCAACATCTTTGATTTGCTCATTAACTCATTTTTTCTAGTAGTTCATTCTCTTTCACTGACAGCCACATTCTGGGGTATTCAGTACCTTTGAGGCCTCTCAAATTAATATTTTAATCTAGATCATTCAATTCTCTTGAATCTTAGATCTTTGTATTCATTCACACATATTTTGATTCAATAAAACATTAAGTACTATGAATCAGTATGGTATGTTTGTCTGTTTGACAAACATTCAGTGTATGTGTAGCTGGTAAATATTCTGAACAAATTTTTAAAAAGTGACTGTACAAATTCATGGTCTAAAATCAGAGTTGTACTGCCAAAACAATATTTCAATATTCCTATGCTCTTCAGATCATTGTAGGATGCACAGAATAATTTTAAACTTACTATGTGAACTTAGCTGCTATCTTTCTCTCAAGAAAAAATGGCTTCAATTAGGAGGCCACTGGTTAAGATTATATAACGTTGATTAGCTATGCATGCAGTGTTAAGTGGAAAATAGGTAGCTAATAAGATAAACTTTAAATTAGGGTTGAGTCTTGCTACTTGGGAATGATTTTCTACAGGGAATGGTGCTATTCTTTAGGTTTCTGGCTGTATTTCTTATATTATTCATAAATTTCTATATAATCTTCCGGTATGTCTGCTAAGTTATTTTCCTACCTGGATAAATGCCCATAGATGTTTGGTGACACAAGCACCTTGTGTTAGTCATATTTTGTTTACTATAAGATAAGAAAATTTTGTTTACTGTACGCAAGATAGTCAACATATAATGAGAAAAGGTAAGAACAAACACTATGGTACATGATTGTAGTCCTTGTTACTTGGTAGAAAGACAGAGTTAAGCTTGGGCAATATATTGGAACCTAAAGGAAAGAAGGAAAGGAAGAAAAGAAGAGGGAAGGAAGGAAAGAAGGAAGGAAGGAAGAAAAGAAGGAAGGAAGGAAGAAAGGAAGAAAGGAAGGAAGGAAGGAAGGAAGCAAGCAAGCAAGGATGGAAGGAAGGAAGGAAGGAAGGAAGGAAGGATGGAAGGAAGGAAGGAAGGAAGGAAGGAAGGAAGGAAGGAAGGAAGGAAGGAAGGAAGGAAGGAAGGGCAAACAAAAGCAAAGAAAGCAAAAGAAAAGAAAGAAAGAAATTATTTGGATTATTTTGACGTTTGGTTTGAAAGCTTCCAATCCAGGAAGGCAGCACCTCCTGGCAGGAGCACATGACAGAGTAAATTAGCTCATGAAAACTCATGTAACAAGCCTTTAACACATAAGCCTGCACCAATCTCATGTTTCATGATACACATTCTACATGTCCTCTTTTTTTTTTACTCCCTGAGTCTGTTAAATCTCAAATTAATATAATTCTTTAACTATTTTCTCATTTATACATCAATTTCCAACACACACACACATTCGTTTGCAAAAACAACTTTTCTTGACTTTGGATTCCTTGTAAGACTGAGATAATTATCTAGATATTTTCCTAAACAGTGTTGTTCAATGGAAAGCATAAACAAGATATGCTTACAATTAATTAAGATTCCTTTATCTGTTAGTATTTCATCTGTTAAGTTTTATTCTTAGTATGACAAACTCTGTAGTCCTACCTAGATTTAATATTTAGTCTGAAGTCCTTTCTTAATGTGCAAATCTTGGAGCTCAGAATGGTTTCCTGATTTCTTTGCATTTGTCAGTTCTTTCCTTAAAGCATCTTCTCTCAAGTAATACAGTCATGATCCAGATGTTATCTTGAGACATTCTGATTTGAAATAAGTTTCTTCATCACTCAATTCTGTGATTTAATAAAAATTCTTATTCTGATGGTGTTAGTTTACTACCACAAACCATGATTCTCTTCTGCAGCCTCAAAGCCTGTTTCTCTAAGGGGGGTGGGCAACTTAGGAGGGGTACATGAATAAAGAGAGGAAGAAGCGGATAATTCAGTCCAGGAGTCATTGTATATACCATAAAATTAAGAAAAGTAAGGGACAGGGTTAGTTCAAGGGAGTAAGAATTGTGAATGAAGTGACTGATTAAGATGCAAAGTTATTCCTAAAGTTCTTTGTTAACGATGCCTCCTTTGTACAACTACTTAAAGATAATAATGAAAAACAAAGTTTCATCATATTCCATTAGGGCCCTATTGATAGTCTCTTTGTGACATCAAGTTTCAAATAGAAGTTTCTTCAAATCTCCTTCAAATTTCCCCATGAGAACTGCTATTTTTTTTGAGATTTTATTAAAGCACATTCAACTCTCTTGGTATGAAATTCCAATCTGGTTACTGTGGCTCCATGATGATTTCCTAAAAAAATAAATCAATGACAAGCAAACTAAAAGTACAACTCATTATCCTACTGATGTTCTCAGTGGGAAATTAAAACATGAGAAAGACATGTATCTGTTCCATTTCAAATAACAAGAACAGGCTAGAAACTGTGAGCCTGAACTTTCTGAAGGCTGGAATCACTGGAATCACTGAATAATAAAATTCAGTGCTTGTGCTGAAAATATTTGAAAATCCCCTGGAGCCTGTAGCAGCCCATGCTCCTTTTAACCCTAGTCCCATGTTGTCTGTGGTCTCTATACATGGGTTTCCTAAAAATTGTCAAACATGACAAATCTGGACTCTAAAAATTCAAGAGTCAAAAAGAAACAAAAAGATTCAGACACTGAAGACTCATGCCTGTAATCCAAGGTACTCCAATCGGAGGTTGAGATCTGAGGATTGAGGTTCAACACCTGCAGTTCAAAGCCTGTCTCTCAGGAAAGTCCATGAGACTCATCTCCAATTTATCACCAGAAAGTTGGTAGTGAAACTATGTCTCAAAGTGCTAGAGTGCCAGTCTTGAGCAAAAATCTCAGAGTGTAAGCTTCATGATCAACACCACTATTGTCAACAACAAAGAAACAGACAGACAAAGAAAGAAGGTGGAGGGGGGAATGAATAGGGAAAAAAAAGCAAAAACCAAGAACAACAACAAAAAGCAACAAAAAATGAAAGCAAAGAAGATATATCTCCTATGTGACTGTACTTTAGAAGGCATGTAGCTTAACTTCTTGTAAGTGAATCGTTCTGATAGTTTGATCTATATACTCCATTTTGTGTTTGAGAGTATGTGTAAAAGAGAGAGAAGCAAAATTTTAAATCTGTGGACACATTTTCTAAAGCATCACAGCCAGATACATGACAAAATAATTAGAAAAACTGAGACCTTTTATGTTTTGTTTTGTTTGTTTTGGTCGCTGGTGGGGCTTGAACTCTGGGCTTGGGTGCTGTCCCTGTGCTCTTCAGCTCAAGGCCAGCACTCTAAACCTTGAGCCACAGCGCCACTTCCGGTTTTCTAGTGGTTTATTGGAGATGAGAGTCTCCCGGACTTTCCTGCCTGGGCTGGCTTTGAACCATGATCCTCAAATCTTAGCCTTCTCAGTAGCTAGGATTACAGGCATGAACCACCGGTGCCCGGCCTAAGACTGTTTTGTAAACATAAACTTAATTTAGCTAAAGTGAAAAATATAGTAACTAAAATTACTAAAAATTGAGATAACTATCAACATAATAATTAATAAAATCTATAAAAAATTAAAAGATGAGAAATCACAAGCAAAAATTTAATATTTCTGGAAGGAATTTTAGAGAGTAGAAGTAATGGCAGAGTAAACAGTAAGAAATCTTATAATGAATTTTTCTGAAATAATAAAATGAATGCATCTATAGATGCAATATTTATAGCATTTATCAACAAACATATGAATCCATCTTTGGATAAATAGGAATGAAATTTCAGGGCTGGGAAAGTGGCTCAGTGGTAGAGTGCTTGCCTCACATGCATAAGGTCCTGGGTTCGATTCCTCAGCACCAAAAATAGCAGAAAAAGCCAGAAGTGGTGCTGTGGCTCAAGTGGTATAGCATAACTACCCTTGAGTTGAAGAGCTGAGGGACAATACCCAGACCCAGAATTCAGGCCCCACTACTGGCAAAAAAAAAAAAAAAAAGGAAAAGAAAAGAAATTTCAGAGTATGAGTGACAAATTATTAAAAGTACTTGAAAGAAAGATAATTACATTCAAAGGAACAAAACTAGGCTAATTAGAGAATAATCAAAGAATAAAGACAGAATAAGCAGTTCTAAATGAAAGAAGAAAATAGGGTCTTCAAGGTGTTAAAGTAAACTAATATTCTCATACATTCTATATTCAATCACACGTGTCTTCAGTAATGAAAAGAAACTAAAAATTTACATAACCTATTAAATCTTATGAAATACTTAGCATGGAATATATTTATAGAAAAGGAAAAGCTGAAAAAAAGATAAAAAGACAAAACAACACTAAGTAAAAATGCATGTTTAAATTAAAACTTTAATTTATGAGCCAACTAAACAAGAAGTCATTTTGAAACATTTACCTTAGAGTATAAAATTAGAAAGCTAACGATAGCATGAGAAAGAAAATTATGAAGACAATCAGTGCAAAGGATCTATTCTATTTAAGCCTCAAACATTTATGAAGTTTAATTATGTATTCAATCCAAAATATAAATGGAAGGGAGAAAGATGGAAATATTATATTGATCAAGATGCATTGCCCTCATAAATTGACATGTTAAGACCCTCTTTGTACTTAAAAATACTTAAAAAAAATAAAAAAGACTACTATATAAAGTATTATAAGCCAGGCACCAGTGGCTTACGCCTGTAATCCTAGCTGCTCAGGAGGCTGAGATCTGAGGATCACAGTTCAAAGCCAGCCGGTGCAGGAAAATCTTGAAACTCTTATCTCCAATTAACCACTAGAAAACTGGAAGTACCACTGTGGCTCAAGCTGTAGAGCACTGGCCTTGAGCTGAATATCTCAGGGACAGCACCCCAAGCAAAAAAGAAGCTCAAGGACAGAGACCAGGGACCGAGTTCTATCCCCAGTACCATCACACACACACAGACACACACACACACACACACACACACACACACACACACACACACATCTTATGTAACACACAAACACACACACACACACATCTTATGTAACACACACACACATACACATCTTATGTAGGAAATGTCAAGAAAATATTAAGATGTAACATGTGTGCATAAAAAGACAGTATTAGAGGGAATATTAGAAGAAAAAGTATCCTGAGGAGTACTGAATGTAAATAAAATAGATGTAGCATTAGAATGCTGTATAAAAATATGGGGAACAGCTGGGCGCCGGTGGCTCACACCTGAAATCCTAGCTACTCAGGAGGCTGAGATCTGAGGATTGCAGTTCAAAGCCAGCCAGGGCATGAAAGTCCGTGAAACTCTTATCACCAATAAACCACCAGAAAACCGGAAGTGGTGTTGTAGCTCAAGCTGTAGAGAACTAGCCTTGAGCTGAAGAGCAAAGGGACAGCACTCAGGCCCAGAGTTCAAGCCCCACGACCGAAAAAAAAAAATGTGTGTGTGTGTGTGTATGTGTGTGTGTAAATGTGGGGAAATGGCAGACAGATTCTAAATTAGAATTTGAAGAGAAGTTCATAAGACAGAAATGGCAGATATTGGAAAAGGCACAGAGAATACAGTTTCTTCCAGAAAATCTAAATAAAATATCAAATTAGGGAATATTTTCAAAGAAACTCTATTTGCAATTTAATATATTAAAAGCAGTACTCTCATTTAAAAATTTCCACTCTTTCATACTTCAAAGAGTTAATAAATTTCAAAATAAGGAAAGAGCCTTCTTTACGCATTCCTTAATGGTAAACATGTAAACAGGACCAGGTATAGAGTGAGTTTACTTACTTTTCTTAGAATTCAGTTTTTCTCCCATGTAACTATCAACTCCTGGGCAAAATCTCTTTGATTTTTTTTTTCTGTTATTGTAATGCTTGGCAGGGACTTGGCCTATGGCAATAGCTTAAAAAGTTTACAGAAGCTGGATGGCAACAGATTAGGCCTCTATCCTAGATTACCAGAAGGCTGAGATTTGGAATCACATTTTATAGTTAACAAATAATTGTGAAATTTATCTCAACTAAAACCATAAAAATGGGGTTGCAACTGAGGCTCAAGTGGATGAGAGCCACCTAAGGAAAGAAAGCATGAAAGCATGTCAAAGGAAACAAGTTCTGGAATTCAAACTTCAGTACCACAAAGAATAATAATAATAACAACAACATTATGAATGTTGTTTATTTTGGAATGTTGAGTTTGAAAACTATGATAATCATTAAAGAGTTGTATAGAACTGAATATCCTATGTATTTACAAACGTGCACCAACATTCCCTTAGATGGAAGTCTGTCTTTCTACTTCACACCCCTCTAAAGAATGACTCTATATATTTTTAAAATTAACCCATTTGTATTTATAGCAGATATAATATATTTTAATGTGAAAAAATTTTCAGAATTCCAGTGCCTTCTTGGAGTTCACTTGATGGAACACCTAAGGTTATTAACATTTTACCGTTTTTTTTCCTGTCTTTCATGTCTTCATGACATACTAATTCTGAGTCATGTGTTGACATTTCTTAAGTGAAAACAGTGATCCTTTTACTCTTTCAACATTCATTAGGCATGTTTGCTTAATTTTATGGAGTCTGTGTAAATGAACGAAAGTTCTGTAAGACTTGGGGGAAAAGCAGTCTTTCCTCATGACCAGGAAACTTAATTAGATAACATTTAGACTACTTCCAGTTCTTTGAAGATGGGGTTGGAAATTGACTCAGTATACACAACCTTTGTGTTTTCACACAGACATGGACACGTCTTTCAACTTTCATGGAGTTAAGTAAGATCTTCTGGATTATTCCACACATCATTTCTGTTCAATTTTTCACTTCATTATCAACCTGGTATAGAAGTTGACTTCAAATAAATAAACTTTCAAGTGCCTTAAATAATTTTCTTCCATACTGTTTTAATTTTCCAGACTTCTCCAACAGGATGAATAATTCAAACATAACTTAAAGAACCTGCATTCTATCTCAAATTCCATATATATATATATATATATACATATCATATATATAAATATATCATATATAAAAATATCTACATATATAACATATATTTACATATGTAACATACACAAATATATACATATAAATATTTTATATATATATATATATATATATATATATATATAAAATGGGATCTCGAGAGGGAAGTGAATGAATTCTGAATTTGTATGCGTACAGAAGTTTGGGGAATGATTCTCCTATCATAGTAAAGATTCAGGTTACTCTGGCATTTTCAGAGCATTTCTGAATGCTTTATTATTGTTGTTGACAACACTGTATTGTATGAAATAAATATAAAAGAATGAGAAAGATATTCAAGAAATACATTACTTTTTTCCAAAGCAGGACTGAATTAAAGCTTGCCTAAGTTTGACAGAACAGCAGTGATTTTACACATCATAGTGACTCTACAGTGGTAGAGTAGAAGGAGATTTTTTTCTTGCAATCGTAAGGTATAAGTCACTCCCCCTGTGACAGTTAGCAGTTGTGCACGCAGAAATAAATCCCCTGAACCTTCATTTCTTCCTTTAAATAATGGAATACTTGGATTACCTAATTTGCATTTCTCGTTGGGTTGCTGAGAGGTCAAGTAAGACAACATTAATGAAAATGCTTAATCAACAAGATGGAGTAACAGAGTGGGAAAGAGAACCATGGACCCTGGCTTCATCAATATGATTAGAGTAAGTTGACATACCCTCTCTAGGAGTCAGGTTTCCGTGTGTAAATGTGCCTATGTCAGCCATTTTTTTTAAAGGTATTGATTGAAATAACTCCCCTCAAGCATTAGGTGTGAAGTATGGAACTAGTCTGGCCAGAAATGCCAATGGAAAGGCAATGTTTACCAGGAAGCTACAACATGCCTCCTGATCTGGGCAACTGGCCAAGCCAATATCACTTTCAACTGTTATGTGTGATTTGATCTAGATTTTATACTAGCTTTGGATGTTTTGACTTGAGTCTCAGGTGTGGAAAATAGCTATATCTTTATCCTCATTGATCCAAGACTCTTTTTGTTTGATCCAAGACTCTTTTTTTTTTTTTTTTTTTGCCAGTCCTGGAGCTTGAACTCAGGGCCTGGGCACTATCCCTGAGCTTTTTTGCTCAAGGCTTGCACTCTAGTGATTGAGCATGGCTTTATGTGGTACTGAGGAATCCAACCCAGGGCTTCATGCATGCTAAGCAAGCACTCTATCACTAAGCCACATTCGTAGCCTACTCAAGGCTCTTTTAATAGTCTAGTTTCTCTGGTCTCTGGTGGCTCATCCCTGTAATCCTAGCTACTCAGAGGCTGAGATCTGAGGAGCTAGCCATGGCAGGAAAATCTATGAAACCTTTATCTCCAATAAACTCCTAAAAAGCATCCAGAAGTGATGCCGTGGATCAAGTAGTAGAGCACTAGCCTTGAGCACAAGAGAGGTTCAGGGACAATGTTCCTAAGCCCTGAGTTCAAGCCCAGAAAGAGAAAAGAGCCTAACTTACAGAATAACACACTATGATACAGCTTAGCTTAATGTAGGTTTATTTCAGCCCTTTGATCTGAAATGTCCAGATAATGGTGAACTGTCATTTAACAAAGCTTATATTATACATCTATCATCCTTGAATGCTATGCAAGTGATATCAGTTTTGAGAAGCAATTTATGTATTTTAAATTCTTCTAAGGAAAAAAAACTATAACTCTATTCCTTTAAAATCTCATTATTAGTGGAGGTATGGCTCAAGTGGTGGCTTAAGGCATCAGCCTTGAGTGAATGAACCAATGAAAGAGTATGCGATTGTGAATTCAAGCCCCAGTACCAGCACACACACACACACACACACACACACACACACACACACACACACACACATACACACACACACACACACACACACACACACACACACACACACACCCTTCAAAAATCCTTTTCTTTGCTCCATGACTGACCTAGCACTTTCCACTATATAGTATCATATATGAAAACATTTGTAACACTGTCTCAATCTGTTTATAGTGCTGTAACAAAGAAACACAAGCTGGGTAATCTTTAAATATCAATGTGGCAAATCTAAAACAAAGATGGCAGCTCTGGTGTCACCAGTGGTACAGTGTTTCCTCACAGCAGAGGGACAAACATTAGGCCTTCATAAGACCAAAAGCAAAAGAAATAATTCATGTCCTCTGACACTCCTGAGGACAAGTAGTAGCAGGATCTAATCAACTGTCAGCAGCACACTCCTTCATATTCCTTGAACTGAGGATTAAATTTCCTTCAGATGAACTTTGGAGAGATATGTACATTCAAACCACGGTAAAAATAATTATATTTCTATGTTACCATTTGCATTGGATTCCAGGGACAAACTGCTAAATTTTCTCCAAATATTATTCATTTTTAATTTCTTAATTACAAAATTTAGAAGAATGAAAAAAAAAACAACCTGACTTGCTACTTGTGTTTCTAAGCTTTGCTCCCATCAATCTTTGATATGTAACTTCATTCTGATCAACCAAATGAGGTTTTGGAGAGAGCACATCCAGAATACCAGCTAAGTAATTGTGAGCTGTCATGTTTTCCACACTTTCGGTTTTTCTAGCTTAGAAAGGCAAGAGTCATAGTATTTCCTCACTTATCAAGGAATAAGGATGAGAGGGATGTGGGAGAAATGTAGAAGAACATGATTTCCATAGAGTAGCTAATTTACCTCATCCTAAGTTTATTTATTATTGGGGGTTTTTGTTTATATGTTTCATTGTTTTGGTCCATCTTGGGGCTTGAACTAAGGGCCTGGGAGCAAATCCTGAGCTCGTTTTTCTTAAAACTAGTGCTCTAACCACTTTGAGCCATAGTTTCTCTTACAGTTTTCCAGTAGTTGATTGGAGATAAGAGTCTCCTGGACTTTCCTGCCTAGGCTGGTTTCAAACAATGATCCTCAGATGTCAGCCTCCTGAGTAGTTAGAATTATACAGGCATGAGCCACCAGCACCTGGCTCCAAAGTTTCTTTATTCTGAAATAGAAATAAGGTATTAAAAAAAAGAAAGCCAAGCCAAAAACAAAATACAATAACTGGGTACAGTAGCACAAGTCTATATCCCTAGCTATTTGAGAATTGCATATTAATGAATCATTGAAGTTCCATGCCAGACTAGGCCAGAGAAAAAAAGTGAGGCCCTATCACTACTAAGCCAAAATCTAAGTAGCGAGACTATATCTCATATCAGCAAAGACTGTAGGCTCTCATATATACATCTGTAATCAATCACAGGAGACATAGGTAAGATGATCTTGATGTGAGTTTGGAATAGACAAAACTTATGAGCTGGTCTCAGGTGGATCACGCCTGTAATCCTCGCTACCCACGAGGCTGAGAACTGAGGATTGTGGTTCAAAGCAAGCCTGGGCAGGAATCTCCAATTTATCTCCAATTAATCACCAGAAAATGGAAAGTGGTGCTGTGGCTCAAGTGGTAGAGCACTCATTTTGAGCTGAAGAGCTCAGGGACAGAGCCTAGGCCCAGAGTTCAACCAAAAAAAAAGTTACTGGTGAACAAATGTAAACACAAATCCAGAATGGAATTTGTCTCAAGCTCTTCACCAATTCAGTATCACTAAGAAAAGAATAATTTAAAGTAAAAAATTCAAAATAATATGTTAAGTAACATCTAACAAGTAAATTAATTGAATTTTGTTAAACTATTATTTAACTAAACTATTAAACAGATTAAATATATGAGCATGGATTGATATTTGCAAGAATTTAAATTTCTTCTCTTGTGGTTTTACTATTATAACCAGAAAATTTCATATATAACTGATAATTATGATAAAGTATTTATAGTATTTCCTCAGCTGAAGAGCTCAGGGACAGTGCAGACCCAGAGTTTAAGCCTCATGACTAACAAAATAATAATAATAATAATAAGTTACAAGACCCTCTTATAATCTACAATAGAGAAGTGACCTTTGTCATGGTGTGAAATAGCTTCTTAGCACCATTTTCTATGGAATTCCCCCTTTATTAATTATCCTAGAATTATATAAAACTCTACAATGTGTATTTCTTGGTATCAATTGCATTACAACCTTCCAAAATATAATTTATTAAGTTCCTTGGGAGGTTATGTTGTATACCCAACCTACTGTTTGAGAAAAAGCTTACTATATATTTGTGTATATACAACTGCTCAGTATTGTTTATCCTTTTGTTTCTTTAGCAATAAAATTGTATTCTTTAGTTGTACAAGAAGTTTATAAAACAAAATAAAACAACAAAATGGAAATTTTGGAACCATTATATTATGAATTATTGAAACTAATTTTAATTTTTTTAGTTTTATTTTTTTAATTTAATTTAATACAGTAAGGGATTATAGTTACACAAGTAAGGTAATGAGTACATTTCTTGTGAAACATTGTTATCCCCTCCTTATTTCTCTCCCACTTTCCCTTCCTCCCATCCTCCCCCCAAATTGTTAAGTTCTTTTCTAACACAGTATCTCATGAGTATTGCTGTTGCATTGGTTCAACCCTTGTCCTTTGTCTCACAGTTTTGTTATTCCCCTTCCCTTCCCCAATCAAATAAATGTATATACAAGACACAGGGTACCCAAATCAAAAACAGTGATGACAGGGCATAAACCAAAGGCAAGAAAAAAGAAATAACTTGACACAGTATACTTAAAATCAAAGAAACAAATGAAGAAAAACTGTGTTTCCATATATTAGAATTCATTTGGATTAGCATAATTTTATAAGGGTGTGTATACATAGCTATTGAGCTGTTGGGATTCTCTTCTATGACTATCTTAGACAAATACTAATTATTATAAATGAGGGAAATCATGGATCCTATGTTTCTTTTGGTATGGCTAAATTCACTTACGATGATTTTTTCCATGTCTTTCATTTCTTTATGAATGGAGTGATGCCATTGTTTCTGGTGGAAGCATATTCCATTGTATATCCTTTGTTTTTTTTTGTTGTTGTTGTTATTGTTGTTGTTGTTGGTGGTGGTGGTCATGGGATTGAATTCTGGGCTTGGGCACTCTTCCTCAGCTCTTCAGTTCAAGGTGAACTCTCTACCACTTGAGCCACAGTGCCATTTTCGGTTTTCTAATGGTTTACTGGACATAAGAGTATCACGGAATTTCCTGCCCGGGATAGCTTTGAACCTCAATCCTCAGGTCTCTGCTTCCTGAGTATCTAGGTTTACAGGTATGAGCCACCAGCGCCCACATATCATTTGTCTTTTTGAGTCAACCTTATTTTGCTCAACATCATGATCTCCATTTCCACCCATTTTTCTGAAAATATGTAATTTTATTCTTTTTTATAACTGAATAATAATATGTAAGTGTATACACACCTTTTATTACTTTTATGAGTATATGGATGAGCACTTTAGCTTGACTGATTGGCACTCCATTCTGACAATATACCACGTGTTCTTTATGTTCTGATTAGATCATTTGTCCATTGTGAATAATGTGCATTAACCATAGCTGTTCAGGTATCTACTGTATTTTGACTTCTATTTCTTTGAATACATGTGTAAGTGTAGAATACCAGGATGATATGGCACATCCAATTTTAAATTCTGAGGAGCTACCACCATGTTCTCACTGGTGGGCACATCAGTTTACTTTCTTACCAACAGTTTATAATGGTCCTTTAACCCAATTCCTCACAAGCATTTGTGGTTGCGTATATTCTTAATAATACCTATTCTGCCTTGGTAAGATGATATCTAAATCTCAGTGTCATTTTGGTTTTCAGTTACTGTATAAGCCAAAGATAGTGAAATTTTTTTCATATACTTATTAGTCATTTTACTTCATTTTTAAGAATTGTCAGTTCAATTCATTTTTCCATTTATTAATTGATTCATTTTATTTTTAGTTTAGCTTTGTGAACTCCTTGTGTGTTATAGTTAATAGTTTCAGGTCATGTAACTGGAAATGATTTTCCCCTCTCTAGACTGTCTTGTCATTCTAGTGACTATTTCCTTTGGTGTGCCAAAGCTTTTTAGATTGACATGATCACATTTGTATACCTTTGTTCTTTTGTGAAGCTGTTGAAATTCTGTTCAGTAAGTTTTTCTTACATCTTACAGTGTTTTCTCTATGTTTTTCTATACTAAGTTCAAACTCTCAGATCTTCCATTAAAGTATTTGATCCATTTTGAATTTATTTGGATTAAAAGTGAGAAACAGGGATCTTGTTTTTCTTCTATATGTGGACAAGTTTCCTCAGCATCATTGTCTGAAAAAGATGTCTTTTCTCTAAGGCAGATTTTGGGTACCTTTCTTAAAAAAATCAGCTGGTTGTAGCTGCATGGGCTTCTTTTTGTGTCTTCTATTGAATCCCATTGCTCTGAAGTCTGGATTTGTTCCCACACCATGCTGCTTTGTTACTATGGTTTTGTAGTATAGCCTAAATCAGGTATTGTAGTGTCTTCAGCATTGGTCTTTTTGTTAAGGGTTTCTATTTGAAGGCTTTTGTGTGTCTGTATATAGTTTAGGGATTGTTTTCCTACCTTTAGTAAGAATTCCATAGGAAAGTTGATGAAGATCATATTGAATATACAAATTACTTGCAGTAGTATAGCCACTTTCACAAAATGGATTCTGTTTAACAATGAACCAGCAAGAACTTTCTGTCTTCTAATGTCTTCAACTCTTCTTCTTCTTCAGTGTTTTATAGTTTTCATTCTAGATTCTGTTACCTCCCATAGCTTTATTCCTATATATTTTTCCCCCTTAGAGACTACAACTGTTATTTGTATCACTTCTCACATGATTTCCCTCAATAATGTTGGTGTGCTTTTGTCTACTTTACTTGATTGAAATAATTGACTCAAATGATTCTGGCAAATGATGACAAATCTGAAATCTCTATGGAAGGCCAGAATTCTGGAAATTCTGGGTGCAATTTTATAGTAAAGTCTGGAAATAGAATTCTTTCTTGAAGCAACCATAGTATTTACTCTTGACCTTTACTATTGATCCTGCAAGTTCCACCCATGAGAACAAACATCAGCCACATCTACAAAACCTTCATAGCTATGTCTAAACTAGTGGCTCATCTAACAAGTAGGCGTCATCACCAAATTGAGCTGTCACCTGCAATGAACCATCATTAAGTATGGCCTACTTACTATATCTCCACTATACTGTGGTAATTGTTTTTAGGCAGTAATCTAAATGAGCAGTCAGGCCCACCATGATTTTACTCTCTGCACAGGAAATAGAGTACCGTGTTCTCAGTTTCCTATGTCTGTAAATTTCTCATCATTGGTCTTCCTTACCACCTGGATGTTTAAAGTGGGTAGTTATTCTTCCCATATTAATTTTGCATTGTTTTCATTTTTCATCCCTGTGCAACCCCCATTTAAAATTTTTGAACCAGTAAAATGGGACTTAGAGATCAATATTATTGTGAATATTTTACTTAGAATAACTTGATAAATACCAGTATTAAGTGATTGTATGGAGACTAAGCTATAAATATGCCTCAACTTAGAAATCAAGTCGGTGTGCTTATTCTAATTAATTAATATTTCTCTTTAAATGAAGAAGTTGTGTAAGATATTTTCAGTGTTACAAAAGGACATCCGTGGGAATAAAATTTAAATGTCCCAAAAAATCACCCAAGTATGTTTGGTACAAAATCTGAGTATGTTCTCAAGGGAGAATATGAGACAGAACTGTACAATTCATTGTAGTTTTCTGAAGGAACTTAAGCACGAATCTCAAAATTGATGAAAAGTGTAATGTTTTCTGCTCAGAAAGAAAACATAATAGTCTAAGGGGAAAAACTTCATCAAATGATGGTAATCCACATTCCATAAATTCACTGATTTGTTGTCTATGTGTAAGAGAAGTTACTGATACAGCAATGACTTACAAGATATTCTATTTGGTCTGCAGTTAAATTAAGCCTATCATGTGTGAAGTACCAAATACTTGCTAGCACAAGAATGGTAACCACGTGAGACTAATGTGTTCAGTGTATGCTTTTGTTCTCTTCTCCACGATGCTGAGAGAAAAGTTCCAGGTAATTGACCATTATATCCAAAATTGTTTTGTAGATTTCAAATGATATTTTAAAGTAGCTGCTGGTAACTCTCAATTATATGACAGTGATCTTATAAAACCAAAAGTGCATCTAGATATTAGTGAACATTCCTCTTAGAGAATAGTTTGGTGTAATGTGTCTATTTTGTTGTTGAGTGTTGGTTGAAATTGTAAGTGTCTCTCCCATGTTTTATACATAGAAGAAAATATAAAAGTTAGAATTTACCTAGATGCATAGTCATTGTGTAAATAAAAAAGGTAGAAAATTATGACAGCAAAATATTCTGAGACTAGCCTACAACTCATCACCCTGACTCAGATTCCCAAATGTATTTCTAGCTTGTTTCACTTGCCTCATTATTCTTCATTCAATAAACTTTCTGGAAACTTGTACAGGGAAAGGGTGAGGAGAAAAAATTTTCAACAAAATGGATGTAATATGTGACAAAGGCTGAGTCTTTATTCAAACTAGGCATGTAAAGTACAGAACTACAATTCATGAGCACATGAATGATGAATATTTGATGACATTGAGCATTTTGTGCACACTTTCACATGCCTTCATGTTATTTGAAGAAATATTTTCTCTTGTCATCATATATTATATGTTATATGCCTCAAAAATTGTGGGGAAGAAGAATTTTGATGGGAATAAGGTTGTTATATGGTTGTCTGTGGTTTTGTAACTTCTGAATCTGATTTTTAAAAAGAAATGTAAATATGGTCACTGGTGACCAACCTTTGACCAAATTACTTGACAGAGAACCCAAGTAATAGTATTTATAAACATACATCTTTTACTATCATTAATATTTTCCAGAAAGACTACAATTATTATTAAAATGTGTGACTAAGGACACAGGATTAGAATTTGGAGTATCTTCATCAGTAATTTGTGAAATAATTTATTTCTAAAAATATATAAGAAAGCAGAACATTACTACTTGAAAAATTCTTGTAAAAGAATCAGGAAGGGAGAATTGAAAGGCTGTTTTGTCTTCTTGCAATGTTTTCTTTATTGCTATAGTTAGACAAAAAGACATGTAATCATCTATAGAAGTTTATTCTGGGGACTTATTACTTAGTCCCCAGAACAAATGATGACTACTCTTTTCAAATTTATATGCCCATTTTGTAAAAATTTGTTTTATTATGAATTATGCATTTTAATTGGTTGTTGGATCTACAAACCTTATCTATAATTGTGAGAAATAGAGAAATTGACTTAAATATGATAGAAATGGTAATAAATCAGAAATCAGAAGCTTCAAATAATTGCTTATGATAACATCTTCTAAGTAAATTATCTTCCATTTTGTTTCTTATAAACTTTATAGGAGATATTTTCTTCTCAGAATAGATTATTTTTTGATATGGACACATTATCAACTTGAATGTGATATTTCTAAAAAGGGTGTAATTTTAAAGTTGTATTAGAATCTTAAGCTTTAAAAATAATTAAGAGTAAAAATGATGAATTTTCTGTAATAACTATGATTGCATATGTAAAGTAGGGTGATATTTAGCAATAATAATAGTTTGTATTTCTTTTTCTTATTAAGATTACAGTCCTGATGGGTATTTTGATAGGCTCTTTTGCTGAAAATTTATTTGATGACAGAGTAAAATTATGTAAATACTAAAACATTGGCAGAAAGTTATTAACACTTTTGATGAGGAAATTGATTTGCTTGCTGATACTTGTTTAAGATTGGACTTCAGGTAAATTTTCTCATACCTGGTTTCCTTTTCTTTATAAAAACACAGATGTCATCAACCAAAGATGTAGATATAGCAAAAAAAGTTATGTAAATCCAATCAAAATAGTAAAGTATAAAGGAAACAATCAGCTTCAAGAAAGTTATAAAACTTGAAGTTTATCCAGGAATGTTTGACTATCCCATACTGATAATAAACAAACATGAAACTACTCTGAATAGTTCTTCATCCCAACACCATCCTCAATACCTTTCCTAATAATCTGAATTTGTATAGGATATGACTGTTATTTCATTAGTGATCAGCTTATTTAATGTCAAAACAAAAACATGAGAAAATCTAATGGCAAATTATAAGCAGAAAGAGAAAAAAAAAGAATTCAAAAGAGGAAGGAGTCAATTTACATAGATGTGTTAATGAAATAGTTCTGATTTTAAAGATATCAGCAGTGAATATGATGGAAGGTGATTTTTAACAGGTGTTAAAAGCCAGTGAACAACTCTAAAAATCAGCAATTTGAAATAAAGATGAAACAAGAACTTTGTTTCTGGAAGTGTTAACTTTTGTAATTTTACTGAGAAAGTTATTTCATTGTGAATAAATGAAAAATTCTAATAAAATTAGGACTTAACGACAAAAATCACCAAAGAAAGTCCTGTAACGCATAGAGGCTGAACAACACACTGTTGAACCACCAGTGGATCATGGAAGGGACAAGACAGGAAATTCAAATATACATGATATTTAACATTAAGAACACACAAATTATCAGCTCCTTTGGGATACAGAAAAGGCAATACTCAGAAACAAGTTTATATCTCTTAGATCCTACATCAACAAAATGGAGAGAGCTGAAACCAACAACTTAATAAGATATCTGAAGCTCCTTGAAAAAGAGAAGCAAGCTAAACCTCAATCCAGTATATGAAAACAAATAATTAAAATTAAATCAGAATTAAATGAATTAGAGTAAAAAAGAAAACATAGAAGAATCAAGAAAACAGTTAGTTCTTCGAAAAAAATTAACAAAACTGACATACCCTTAGCAAATCTCATTGGAAAAAGAAGAGAATACCCCAAATTAAACAAACTCATAAATGAGAAGGAAAACATTACCACAGGAAAAAAATCCAAGATCCAGAACATTATAAGGGAATATTTTTCGAAATTTTAAACTAATAAGTTTGAGAATCTGGAAGAAATTGATGATTTCCTAGCAAATATCTACATGCCGACACTAAACCAAGATGAGTCAAACGAACTTAACAGACCCATATCAAGCATTGAAATAGAAAGACTAATAAAGGACCTGCCATCTATGAAAAGCCCAAGACCGGATGGATTTACAGCTGAATTCTACAATGCCTTTAAAGCAGAGCTCACAGCAATACTCCTCCAACTTTTCAATGAAATTGAAAGTGAAACTTCACTAACAAATTCTTTCTATGAAACCATTGTAACACTCATCCCAAGAAAAGGCAGGGACTCATCAAAAAAGAGAACTATAGACCCATTTCTTTGATGAACATCACTGCAAAACTTCTCAAAAAAATTTTGGCCAATCGACTTCAACAATTCATCCAAACCATACACCACGATCAAACAGGATTCATTTCAGGGATGCAAAGCTGGTACAATATATGCAAATCAATTTATTCAAGGAAATAGAAGAGGCAATCCAAAAATTCATATGGAACAATAAAAGACCCCGAATAGCAAAAACACACCTCAACGGAAAGAACACTGCTGGAGGAATATCAATACCAAATTTCAAACTCTACTATAAAGCCATAGTAAAGAAAACAGCTTGGTATTGGCATGAGAACAGACCTCAGGACCAATGGAATAGAAATGAAAACCCAGAATTGAACCTACAGACCTATAGCCATCTAATCTTCGATAAGGGAGCTAAAACAATAGAATGGAAGAAAGACAGCCTCTTCAGTAAATGGTGCTGGCAAAATTGTTTAACTAATTGTAGAAAACTAAAGCTAGATCCTTATATATCACCCTGCACCAGAGTCAACTCCAAATGGATCAAAGACTCGGAGTCAAAGCAGACACTCTGAAAACATTACAGGATGGAATAGGAGAAACCCTAGTTCTCCTTGGCTCAGGCCGAAATTTTCTGAATAGAGACCCGGAAACACAACAAATCAAAGAATGTTTGGACAAATGGAATTGCATGAAGTTGCAGAGCTTCTGCATGGCAAAGGACATAGCTAGCAAGATCAATAGAAAGCCCACGGATTGGGAGAAGATCTTCAATAGCCATACAACAGACAAGGGTCTCATATCTAAAATATACTTGGAACTCAAAAAATTAAATCCCCCAACAACAAATCCTCAAAGAAACAACTGCCCAATAAATAAGTGGTTGAAAGATTTAAAGAGAAACTTCTCTGAAGAAGAAAGAAGGATGGCCAATAGACACATGAAGAAATGCTCAACATCCCTAGCCATAAAAGAAATGCAAATCAAAACAACATTGAGATACCAACTCACTCCAGTTAGAATGGCAAAAATCAAGAACTCTAACAACAACAGATGCTGGAGGGGATGTGGACAGAAGGGAACTTTACTTCATTGTTGGTGGGAATGTAAACTTGTTCAACCACTTTGGAAAGCAGTATGGAGGTTCCTCAAAAGACTTCACATAGAGCTCCCCTATGACCCAGCAATCCCACTTTTGGGCATTTACCCAAATGTTTACAAACAAGACCACACTAAAGCTACCAGCACAACTATGTTTACTGCAGCATTATTCACCATAGCTAAGAAATGGAACCAACCCAGATGCCCCTCAGTAGATGAATGGATCAAGAAAATGTGGTATATATACACAATGGAATTCTATGCCTCCATCAGAAAGAATGACATTGCCCCATTTGTTAGGAAATGGAAAAACTTGGAAAAAATTATATTAAGTGAAGTAAGCCAGGCCCAAAGAAACACAGGTCCCATGGTTTCCCTTATTTGCAATATCTAGTATATGTATGAGTCAAGTGGAAAAGGTCCTCTAAGTTGAGAACTTCCTATTTTGTCAGTAGCTAAGTTATTAGTAAAGGGAGACTTAGGTGAATTATTTTACTTATGACAATTGTTGTGCTCCATTGCCTATGGATAGACCTCAACAGCTTCTTGACATCTGGGAAATGTTCATGCATAAGGATATATTGCCTTAGCTAACTTAAAGTTGCCCAACACAATGGTACATTATCAACCCTTACTGAAGCCTTTAGAAACAAAAACAAAAACAGCTTGAAAAATGGGTTAAAGTGGCAAATACAGCATCTGCCTTTAGCGCTATCAACTCAGGAATTTTCTCAATTATGAAATCTTGTAAAGAAAGTTCTTTCTCAAAATCCAAGTGATGACACTACTCCTTATTCCAGATCCGACTTTTTTTTTAAATCATCACTATCTTTTGAATCATCATCTGCTCCATCCACTTCCGGGAAATCTACATCCTTATCACCATCCATGTTGTTCATCATCTCACAGAAATGATCAAATTAGACATGACTTCGTCTGAATCATCTTCCCAGTCTTTGCAATGACTGAAATCCACACTGAGCCAACTAAGCTTGCTCTTTCTCTTCCACGACTGGCCAGATTCTCCTTTTCTTAAATAACATAAAAAGTGATCGTCTGTTCTTTTATGCTTGGAATCCTTTGGATGAATACAGCGAAAAAGATCGATTTCATTTCAATGTTTAAAATTGTCACTTCCTTCAAGACAACTGGAAGTTAAGCTTGGATTTTTCCAAGTTTACATTAACAACTTAACTGTGTTCAACATAAAATTCAATGAAGAGGTAGCCCTTGGATCGTCCCATTTCGCAGAAGCAGGCTGCATGGTGAACGAGGCCGGGGACAGGCGAACAGGTTGGCGGGCTTCTCTGGTGGCGGGGGCAGTGGAGCCAACTCCTCTCCGGTGGCGACTCCAGGGTCTTCTTTGGGTCCTGCCTCTTCTTGCTCCCACAGGCCAAGGCTAGCAGTGGTGGCAGCGGGTTGGACCTCGAATCCCAGAAAGCACCACGCGCATGAGCTTCTCCTCAGTCGAAGAGGAGTGGAAAGTGTAGGAAAAGGGGCCCGAGGATGGAGAATGAATATGAGCGCGTGCATGCAAGCTAGGGGTTCGTTTTCAACATAGTGTCTTGTACATATCATTGTTACAATGGGTCAACCTGCATCCCTGTTTAAGCATTTTGTTTTTTTCTCTTCCATTTCCCCAAATCAGAAAAGCGTACATACAAGATGCAGAGCACCAGAATCAAATACAGTGAAAACAGGGGTTATATTGTGGGGGAAGTACGTACAAAAGAAACAAAAAAAAAAAAAATACCCCACGTAGTACATTATAAGTACGTTAAAAACAATAGTGAGAAAGAAAAACAAAATAAAACAAAAAAATGTCCCTGTCTTGGGGTTCATTTCACTTAAAATCAACTTACATGTCATATGTGCATAGCTTTTGAACTTTCTGCTTGGCCTAGACATGTATTCGTTATTGCAAATAAGGGAAACCATGGGACCTATGTTTCTTGAGGCTTGGCTTACTTAATTTAATTTTTCCAAGTTTTTTACATGTCCTAACAAATGGGGCAATGTCATTCTTTCTGATGGAGGCATAGAATTCCAGTGTGTGTGTGTGTGTGTGTGTGTGTGTGTGTGTGTGTGTGTGTGTGTGTGTGTGTATTTTTTTTCTTGATCCATTCATCTACTGAGGGGCATCTGGGTTGGTTCCATATCTTAGCTATAGTAAATAATGCTTCAATAAAACATAGTTGTGCTGGTAGCTTTAGTATAGCCTTGTTTGTGATCATTTGGGTAAATGCCCAGAAGTGGGATTGCTGGGTCATTAAGGAGTTCTATGTTGAGTCTTTTGAGGAACCTCCATACTGCTTTCCAAAATGGTTGAACAAGTTTACATTCCCACCAACAATGCATTAGGGTTCCCTATTGGCCACATCCCCTACAGCATATGTTGTTATTAGAGTTCTTGAGTATAGCCATTCTAACTGTGGTGAGGTGGAATCTCACTGTTGTCTTGATTTGCAATTCTTTTATGGCAAGAGAAGTTCAGCACTTCTTCATGTGTTCATTGGACATTCTTGTTTCCTCTTCAGAGAAGTTTCTCTTTAAGCCTTTAGACTACTGATTTATCAGACAGTTGTTTCTTTGAGCATTTGTCATTGGGGGACTTAATTTTTGAGTTCTAAGTGTATTTTAAATATGAGACCCTTATTCTTTGTATGTCTGCTAACATCTTCTCCAATCCATGGCCTTTCTGTTGATCTTGCTATCTATGTCCTTTGCCATGCAGAAGTTCTGAAGTTTCATGCAGTCTAATTTGTCCAACCTTTCTTTGATTTCTTGTGTAGCTGGGTCTCTACTAAGAAAATTTCAGACTGTGAAAGATAATCTTTTAGTAATATTATTATAGTGAGATAATCTTATTTTAAATAGATACAAAACACTGCATCATTCTCAAAAATACCTCTAGATGTATTGGTTTATAATGTGCTCTATACTTTTTACAAATGTTTTCTTTTGTTTATCCTGGGTCTTTTTTGCCAAAATATCCTGAGTCTGTATTTTTTTAACTCTATGATTTGGACATATTACAAGTATTAACATAAAAACACACACAAAAACTCATGCACATGCACAGTTATGGAATGGTCTTGGTTAAAAGATTCCTCTCTAAGATGTTTCAAAATCTCAACATAATGAAGGTGATCAATATCACATGGGCCCTGCAAGTATCCCCAGAGACATTAAGAAATATCTTTATTAAAGAGTCAATTTTCCTTAACATCATTTTAAATGGTCATATGCACATTGCTATTGAGCCTATTATGATCCTCTTCTAGGACTATTCTAGACATATACCAATTATTACAAATAAGAGAAAACATGGAATTTATGTTGCTTGGAGTCTGGCTTATTTCATTTAATATGATTTTTTCAAGTCTCCATTTCCTAATGAATGAGGCAATGCTATCCTTACTGAGTCATGTTTTCATGCACATAAATAATAATTCTAATTTTTTATCAGAAATATTATTTTCAAATATTTTCTGATACTTTTCTTACCCATTTACAATTTCTTGATGACATGTGCAATATCTTTAAAAAATAAAAAATAATAATATTGAATACACTTTCTAGAAATGTTTTAGATGGCTTGTGTTTTAATAACTTAAGAAATCTTGGGGCTGGGAAGGTGGCTCAGTGGCAGAGCGCTTGCCTTGCATACTCAAGGCCCTGGGTTCGATTCCTCAGCACCACATAAGAAAAAAAAGCTGGAAGTGGCGCTGTGGCTCAAGTGGTAGAGTGCTAGACTTGAGCTGAAGAGCTGAGGGACAGCACCCAGGCCCAGAGTTCAAGCTCCACGACTGGACCCCCCCCCAAAAAAAAAGCTTAAGAAATCTCTACTAAGTTCAAATTCACCATTATATTCCCTAATTTTGTTTAGAAATATTATTATCACTTGACTCCTTCGAGCAGAATGGAAGGCTGCCTCAAAAAGTGTTTTATCACAAGACAAAACAAAATGCTTAGCTGTTCTAGGAAAGATCAGAGCTTCATGGTTACTGGGTAACACAGTGGTCATGGATAGTAAGTCTTACATTTCCCATGCCTAACTAATTCATTTAAGACAATCAGATCAAAATCCTTTGGAGTAGCTTAAGCTCAATGAATTTTTGAAGAAATTAGATTCAAGTATGGGGAGTAAAGAAATTCCTAATAATTTGGCCAGTGGACATTACAAGCATACTTACTTCTCTTACATTACTATTTGTGGTACTTGAATTTTGACTATTATCATACAGTTCAAAGCCAAAGCCTCCATGATTAACCTGAATTGCAAGCAGTTAGATATTGAACAAATTCTAGTAAACAATATGCCCAGAAACCTTTGCTTAAATTCTGCTACATATGGAAGCAAGAAGATTCTTTATTCCTTCTTTTAAAAGATCAGATCTGTGATATCAGGTTCCTGAATTGGGAAACTTATTTATTTAACTTTGAAGCAAAGGTCTCCCTTGGTTGTCCACATTTTTAAAAATTCTTCTGTGTTAACATTATAAACCAAAACTGAAAGCATCACTAAAATGGTAGGGAAAAAATGCCAAACAGATAGGGGAGATCCTGATTTCAAGCCCCAGCACCTACACCTATACAGACAAAAAAATAATCTTTGCTATGTTATGTTCCCAAATTATTTAATTCTAGAATTTCAGTCATTTAAAAATGTTGAACATGAAAAATTAATCAGCAATTGTTCCCATATGTAATGCAGATACCTTACTGCATTACTCTAAAAAATGTATTGCATAGTTGAGTATGGAAAATACCTGCATGTGGAGCCAAAGACAACAAACCTAAGGATCATTAAACCCATGTAAGCCATGAACTTTGTTATGCATGATGTCTCAGACTTGTATTTCTAAGTCACTCTCACTGCTATTCTCCATATTACTGATGAAAAAGAATAACAGAAGATAAAACCATGACATTAGAAGAAAAATTTCCAATGAAGTATGGCTTTATTACAGAAGTGATTTTCAATCAAGTTCTTTTACTATCTTTCACGACTATTCATGGACAATAAATGGAACATTTCAGAACATTCCATTAATATTTATGAACTTTTCAAATGATCAGTTACTAACCAAAGTAATTCAATTTGTTAAACAAGAAAAGATGCAGCTGTGAATTATGTACTGGTCATTCAATTTTACCAAACAGAAATGAATCAATGCCTTAGAAGTGAGTGATACTTCAGATCATACTGCATCTGCTTATTCACTTACACATTGGCCAAGCTTTTCACATCTGATTTAAGAATAATTATCAATACTCTCTCTCCATGGAAATGTTCTCCTGATTCACTTACTGCTGTAATTCTGTAATTATAACAGAAATTGGTAATCACTCACAAATATTATCTGTACCATGAGTTAATAAACTAGAAATCCAAGATGATATTCTACTGGATTCTGTGGCTTAATTTGTGCACAAAGAGTACAAATATATTTTTAAAATAAAGATTAAACTCTATACATTATCCTGGTACCAGTGGCTCATGCCTATAGTAATAGCTGTGTTGCAAGCTGAGTTCTTAGGATCACAGTTTTAAGCCAAAATAAATCTCACAGACTCAGTAAAAATCACCAGGAGACCAGAAGTGAAGCTGTAGCTCAAAGTGGTAGAGCAGTAGCCTTGAGCGAAAAAGGTCAGAGACATAAAATAAACACTAAAATTATTTTTATTATCCTTAAATTGATGTACAAAATGATTTCCATTCAACCTGTTAGTTTGTAAGTGCAAGACATCTTGATCAGAGACACATTTTCTATTTCCCTATCTCTCCCAATCCACCTATCCTGTCAATTTACCTAATTCACTTTTCACATGGATGCATCAATTCATCAAACATATTTAAGCAATGTTAAGGACTTCAAAAATTTAAGGGTTTCATGGATTTATTAGTAATAGGGTTTCAAACAACTTCAATATAATATCTTAAAAATGTGTCATGGTATCATTGTACATTATGGGTTATCACTCTAATGTTATCTATTTATAAAGACACTTTATGAAACACACATAAAGACACTTTCAACTCATCAAAGTTGAGCCATTTGTAATAAATAATGTAAAACTGTATCAGGCAATTTCACAATGGGTGCCAGAATTAATGAGTACAAGTTAAGGAGCAAATGATCAGATGGGTACAACAAAACATATAAGCAGAAAAACAGGATTTTCAAGATAAGGGGACCAGTGTAACAATTATTTTTCAACCAGATTGTTGCCATATGACAAACTAAAATATCTGTTTGTCTTTCTCATTTATAGTTATGTAGATTACATGATAAAATTATAGCTCTGTAGATTACATGATAAAATTATATCTTGCAAGCAAATTAAGCTCTTTGTGAAAACTGAGAAAGGAAACAAGAAAAAAATGATGAACATTATTTTATTTGTTCAGAATAGGTTGTTTTTAAGAAAAGTCAAGAGCTTAAAAAGTTTTATGATGGGGAGATGATGATGATTATGTTCATAAGATAAACACATTTATTAAATCATACATGCCAATGAAGGTGGTGAATAGTCTCCATCAAAATAGAGTCAGCCCGCTCTTATTAAAGGTAATGAGGTGTAGTTATTCGAAAATATGTTCCACATATAAATGCCTATGAAATGCAAACTAGACTAATTCTACTGAGTTATGTTAATAACTAATGAAAAGCATCTCACTCTGAAGTACTTCAAAAACAAATTATTCAAAGTGTCTACCAGGTGTTGAAAACGGCATGGACAGAAGAATTTGGGATTTGGTTTTATTCCCAGTCACCTTTAGTAGTACTCCAGCGCTTCCTAAAGTGGTTTATCAGTACACATTTGAATATTTTAATTATACACTTCAAAAAATACTTCAGAGTCATTTGACTAAAAGTGCAATTTGTGTATTACATTTTAGTACTTAAATCAACTATGAAATAGCATTTTAAATTAAAATCCAATACACTTTGCATTCACTCTGTTCAAGCAAATTGAAGCTAATTAAAACTCTCAAATTAAACAAGACTACGGGAGATAACAATGCATTTCTTAAAATATAATACATTATTACATGTAGAACCCACTGTGTATATTCATGGAAATGCTATGAACAATGAAAAGAAGTAGATAGAATAGAGGTAGAAATCGATCTTTGAAAATCTTGAGGAAAATTGTCCAAAGGTTATGTATGAATGCAACTCAACTGTTTAATTATCCTCTGCAAAAATCACTCATATCTGCCTAAGAAAGGTTTTTTGCATGTTCTTTCTCACTCAGTCTATAGATTTGGGTGAATCCCTAACAGTGAAGCCCAGAATTCCAGCTCCAATTGCTGCTGGTTAGTAATAGATCCTTGTGAATTTTATCCACAATTGAAAACATGTAGAGCTCATATTTGTATTCTAACCAGTGAAAGTGTGTTGAATTATGTATGCTTTATTGATTTCTCTTCACTATTAAACAGATGCTGCTTTGAATATAACTTTGGAAATATTTCTTTAAAAAAATCATTGAAATGTGCTGTAATAGTGTTTGTAAAATGTCTGTGAAATCCAGTATTTCTTTACAAAGTGTCTTAGATTTTTCCCTCTCCTTGTTTCCTTGGCAAAATTTTACAATATTTTACCAGATATGTAAATTTCTGTGAGTGTTGTGAAATTATAATAACTTTCACTGTATTAAATGCCATTTCTCTCATTGTTCATTTGTATTTTCTTTATGATGCCTATTGTTGAAATTTATTATGATTTTTAGTTATAGTCTGAGTATATCTTTGAACATTATACCACAAATTGTACACACATACTGTCAATCTATAAACATACTGAGAGTTTGCCAATACATCAGTTAATTGGGAAATAGTAGAGAATTGCAATGGTAATATGCATATTATACTAAACTGGGAATAATAAATAGTTAAGGCAAATGGGAATGATTATTAGCAAATACTAATAATAAGAAAGGGAAAATTCATGTAAGTTGCTTGGATATAAAATCTGTTGGTATTGGAGAAACAGGGAAATAGTAGCAATCTTTTGCTGAAAGTACCATTGCTGATAAATGTGCTGTTAGATAATTTTATAGGCATAATTGCAATCCAAAGAATATTGAAGAAAAATTAATTACAGAAATACTTGCATATAGTTAACATGTACAGTATTTTGTATGCCTACAATGAGAAATGTCTTGTAGAAGTTTTAGAAAGCTTTGACACAAAGCTTTAGAAAGCTTTGGCAAATTCACACCTGCATACTTAAACACACACACACACACACACATGCACACACACTCAGTTTTGCTACATTTAGCTAACTTATTTAAATATTTTAAATTTACATTCAAAAACAAACTATCAATTATGTTTTAATTGTTTCATATATTTAATCATGTCTTTCAAAATATTTCTTAATCTGGCTTCTCTGGTCTTATGTACCTATTATAATTATTCTGAATTTTTATTTTTATTATATATTTTTATTGTAAAAATATTGTACAGAGGGGTTACAGTTACATGAATAGGGTAATGAGTACATTTTGTACTAAGCATTGTTACCTCCTCCTTTTTTTCCCCATACCAACACTTCCCTCCCCACCTCCCAACTCCTCCTGCTCCCCACCCCAACATTGTAAAGTTTGTTTTCAACATAGTGTCCTGTACATCTCATCATCACAATAGTTCAACCTGCATCCCCATTTAAGCATTCCACTATATCCCTTCCCCTCCCCAATTTACAAAAATGTATATACAAGATGGAGAACACCAGCATCAAATCCAGTGAAAAAGGGGTTATACCATGGGGGAAGAACATACAAAAGAAACAAAAGAATCACATAGTGCATTAAAAGTACATTAAAAACAATAGCAAGCAAGAAAGAAAAAAAAGCTCTTGTGTCCATGTCTTGGGGTAAGTTTTGCTTAACATTATCTCATGTGGTCATATGTACATAGCATGTGATTTTCTCTGCTTATCCTAGATATGTACTACTCATTGCAAACAGGGGAAACTGTGGGAACTATGTTTCTTGGGGCCTGGCTTACTTCACTTATTATAATATTTTCCAAGTCTTTCCATTTCCTAAAAATGGGGCAATGTTATTCTTTCTGATGGAGGCATAGAATTCCAGTGTGTGTGTGTGTGTGTGTGTGTGTGTGTGTGTGTGTGTGTGTGTGTATTACATTTTCTTGATCCATTCCTCTACTGAGGTGCATCAGGGTTGGTTCCATATCTTAACTATGTTAAATAATGCTGCAATAAACATGGTTGTGCTGGTAGCTTTGGTATCACCTTGTTTGTGATCATTTGAGTAAATGCCCCAAAGTGGGATTGCTGTGTCATAAGGGAGTTGTTTGTGGAGTCTTTTGAGGAACCTCCATACTGCTTTCCAGAGTGGTTGAACAAGTTTACACTCCCACCAAAAATTCAGTAGGTTTCCCTTTTGGTCCCATCCCCTCCAGCATCTGCTGTTATTAGAGTTCTTGATTACAGCCATTCTAACTAGGGTGAGGTGGAATCTCAACGTTTTCTTAATTTGCAATTCCTTTATGGCTAGAGAAATTGAGCATTTCTTCATATATTTTTGGCCATTGTTATTTCCTCTTCAGAGATGTCTCTCTTTAAGTCTTTAGGCCACTTATTAATCGGGCAATTGTTTCATTGGAGATTTATTGTTGGGGGATTTAGTTTCTTGATTTCTAAGTATATTTTTGATAGGAGACACTTGTCCATAGTATGGTTTAGTGAAGATCTTCTCCTAGTCCGTGGGCTTTCTATTGATATTGCTAGCTATGTCCTTTGCCTTGCAAACTTCTCAATAAAATCTTGGCCAATAGACCTCAACAACTCATCAAAAAAAATCATACACCATGATCAAACAGGATTCATTTCAGGGATGCAAAACTGGTTCAATATATGCAAATAAAATAAAATAATTCATCACATCAACAAGAGTAATGATAAGAACCACATGATTGTCTAAATAGATGCAGAAAAAACATTTGACAAAATTCAACACCCCTTGATGATGAAAGAAAGCTCTGGAAAAACTAGGAATCCATGGAGCATTCCTCAATATAATAAAGGCTGTATATGACAAACCTACAGCCAGCATTATATTTAATGGTGAAAAGTTAAAGCCATTTTCTCTAAATTCAACAATACTGATCACTATATCAACACCTTCTAGTGAATTATTTTAAATTTCTTAGATTTTTTAAACATCACTTACTTTTATTTTGTCAGTCATGGGGCTTGAACTCTGGGTCTAGGTTCTGTCCCTGAGCTCTTCAGTGCAAGGGTAACACTCTACCAATTGAGACACAGCACCAGTTCTCATCACTTAATTTTTATTCTAAAAATATATTTTAATGTTCAAGTATTACCAATTATAACATAATAATTGTGTATTTCAACAATTTTATAAAATCTAAAGAAATGATATTTTAGAGAAGTCAATTGTGTTCTTTTTCTTTTTGCTTATGTGGTGCTGAGGAATCGAACCCAGGGCCTCAGGCATACAAGGCAAGCGCTCTAACATGAGCCACCTTCCCAGCCCAGAGAAGTCAATTGTGTTTAATTTTTTAGTTCATATATTGTTTCCCTTTAACAGCTAATTATGCTATGATTTCTTAGTAAGGGTTTATTATCAATTTCCAATTTTTCACATATTTTATTGAGTTTTCCTATACTACAATATCTATTTTAGCTTCTAGTGCAATATAAAAGAAACACAAATATTAAAATCATCTTCTAATTTCATTCTTTAAAAAAAATTCTTGTACTAAGAACATGGTTTCCCTTATTTGCAATAACTAGTATTTGTCTGAGACAAGCAGAAATGGTCAGATAAGTTGATGTTAGGCGAAATGAACCTCAAGATAAGGATGAAATTTTTTTTATTTCTTGCGATTTTTTCTGACATATTTATAAGATGATGATTTCTTTGTTGCTTTGTATGTCCCTCCCCCATGGTATAACCCCTGTTTTCACTGTACTTGATGTTGGCATACTTTGTGGAGGGGAAGAGAAAAAACAAATTGTTTAAATAGGGATACAGGCGGACCCATTGCCACAATGATATGTACAAGACCTTATGTCGAAAAACGAATTTTACAACTTTGGCGGGGTGAGGGGAGGGAGGGAAGATAGGAAGGGATGGGAAGGGAAACAACGAGGGAGGCAACAATGCTTGATAAGAAATGTACTCATTACCTTGTCCATGTAATTGTAACCTGTCTGTATGGTATTTTCACAATAATAAAATAAAAAGACTATGATGCCACCTATAATTCTCTAGAGTTACTTATTTTTCGTTAAAATGTTTCCATCTTAATAATACTTATAAATCTTGCCCCAATTTAATGATGCTTTAAAAGAAACATCCTCAAAATTTTTACTAATTTTCCTCTGTTTAAAATATTATTTTAAAGGTGATATACTAAGGGGTTACAGTTACATAAGTCAGGCAATATGTCACCCCTCTCCTTCATTCTCTCCCAGTTTTTCCTCTCCTGACTCTCCCTCCCATAAGGTTTGTAGTACTCTTTCAGCCTAGTGTCGAGTAGGTTTAATTTTTAAAATATTCTTTTTATTTCCATTGAATTTGTTCTATTTTCTTAGCTTCCTTCTACAATGTACTTAGTTCATAAAAAATATACACATCAAAAGGTGGCTACATTGAATAGAACAATTCCTGACACACAGTATTAAAGAAAGCACATTTTAGATTGGATTATATATGAAGTTATATCTCTGATTTGAGAGTAAATAGAAATAATATTTTACCAATATGATTGAATGAAACTAATATTTCTTCACATGTATCATATTAGCATAATCAAACTGAGCTGAATATATGAATAATTTTTCTTCAATATTTTTGTAATTGTTAGAAACAGATTAATTAGCCTTAAAATTACCTTAGTACAATTTGTAAAATAATGTTAGTTTAGGAAGAACAAATAATTTTCTTCAGTTGTTAAAAGCATATTTCCTAAAGCAAAAGCATTTTGACATTATCAAATATCACTGTGTAGTTAAAGAAAATTATAAAAGACTTCACAAAATAAATCTCATTACTTTCCAAAAGCCTTTGAATTAAGTGAAGGAAAAATGTTACCATATTTGACTTCCAAAGTTGATTCTCCAAATAATTAACATGTAGGAAAAGAGAGTGACATTTCAATTCTGATATGGTATTAAATTCAAGTAACATAGAAATTCTACAAAAATAATCATTTGAAAAATATTCCCAAAGAACTTAATATAAGTTTAATAATAATACTGAAAAATAAAAAAATTGTAAGACCAAAATATTAAAATTATTCACATGTTGTAGTCTTAACCTCTGAAATACTGTTAGAATTATTAGCTATTATTTTTCTATGAAAGACTATAATTACTGATTTATTTATTAATATATGAATTGCTTTTTCATAAGTAATTTCTTTGTTGAAGGTGGATTCTATAAATCTCGGTCCAAAATTCTAGATTATTTAAGAAAATAAAAAATGATGCAATAAAACATCAATATCAAAGAAATAATCTTATAAATGTGTTAGAAACAATCACATAAAAGAAAAAATTACCACGGTATAACATCTGCTTTCACTGTATTTGATGTCGGTATAATTTGTGGAGGGGAAGGGAAAAAACAAATAGTTTAAATAGGGATATAGGTGGACCCATTGCAACAATGAGATGTACAAGACATTATGTTGAAAACAAACTGTACAACTTTGGTGGTGGGGGAGGAGGATTGGGTGAGGGGGGCAGGGAGGATGGGAAGGGATGGGAAGGGGAAACAAAGGAGGAGGCTGCTATCTTGATAAGAAATATACTCATTATCTTGCCCATGTAATTGTTACGCCTCTGTACAATATTTTCACAATAAAAAAATCAATATCTGTCAGGTTATTTGAGATATAGAACTTTCACAATCTTGAAATGCAAGTAGTTAAATTAGTAATTGTTTTGTACAATAGGTGGTACAGATTAGTAAGTTAATATTTTCAGTTGAGCAGTAAAAAATATACCCAATGCTGGGCGCCAGTGGCTCATGCCTGCAATCCTAGCTACTCATGAGGCTGAGTTATGAGGATCCCGGTTCAAATCAGGCAGGAAACTCCATGAGACACTTTTCTCCAATAAACCACTAGAAAACTGAAGTGGTGCTGTGGCTCAAGCAGTAGAGCGCTTGCCTTAATGAAGTTCTTGGGAAATTGTTTTCCTCTGTGTGTGTGTGTGTGTGTGTGTGTGTGTGTGTGTGTGTGTGTGTGTGTGTGTGTGTGTGTGTGTGTGTGTGTGTGTGTGTGTGTGTGTGTGTCTTTCTGTCTGTCTGTCTGTCTGTCTTGGGGCCTGAACTCTTGGCCTGGGCATTGTCCCTGAGCTCTTCAACTCAAGGCGAGTGCTCTACCTCTTGAGCCACACCACCACTTCCAGCTCTTTCTGCTTATATGGTACTGAGGAATCGAACCAAGGGCCCCATGCATTCAAGGCAAGCATTCTAACAATGAGCCATCTTCCCAGCCTGGCACCAGTTCATTTAATCCTTGTAAATACTCTTTGTTAGCAGGTGCTTGTGGCTTGGCCCTGTAATCCTAGCTACTCAGAAGGCTGAGATCTGAGGATTGCAATTTGAAGCCAACCTGGGAAGAAAATCCATGAGACCCTTATCTTCAATTATCCACAAAAAGCTGGAAGTGAAGCTTTGGTTCAAATGATAGAGAACTAGCCTGGAGAGCCAAAGAAAAAGAATAGGGACAGTGCCCAGGCCCTGAGTTCAAACCCCAGAACCCTGTGTTTGGGGTGGGGAAATAGGTTATGTTTAGGAAGTTGAGCTGTGGCTTAAGTGGTAGAGTGTTGGCCTTCAGCAAAAAAATACAGAGATAGGGCCCAGTTCCTGAGTTCAAGCCCAAGAGAAGAATACATATATATGTTCTGTTATTTTTAACTTGTAGGATAGAAGGTCACAATGTAGTTTCAATGGATCATGACTATATTCCTAAACTTGTGCGAGGGCTGAAATCAGGAGGTCATCCTAGGCAGGAAGTTTCCAAGGCCCTATATCAACCATTATGAAGCTGGACATAGCAGTGAGCAACTGTTTTCTCTTATACAGGAGAAGCACAAATTAAGAGAACAACTGTCCAGGCCAGTTCAAGCAAAAGTAAAATTCAACTCAAATAATAAAAACAAATGAATTTGGAGTTAAGCCTCAAGTTATAGATAATTTGAATGGTGGCTAATAGAAGGCTTTACATTAGTGCAAGCATCATTCTTCACTGGTAAGAGGGTGTGCCATAATGGTTCCACACCTTTGAAAAACTTTCTTTCTCTCCTAAAGGCAGAGCTCAGCTAGATTTCCAAAGCATAATTGGGGTGAGGATCAGGGGGTCAGGAGATGAAAACTGAAGATGAAAAACTCGGGGCTGGGAAGGTGGGTCAGTGGTGGAGTGCTTGCCTTGCATGCATGAGGCCCTGGGTTTGATTCCTCAGCCCCACATAAGCAAAAAGAAAAAAGCCGGAAGTGGTACTGTGGCTCAAGTGGTAAAGCGCTAGCCTTGAGCTGAAGAGCTGAAGGATAGCGCCCAGGCCCAGAGTTCAGGCCCCACAACCGGACCCCCTCCCCCCAAAAAAAGAAAAACTCAGGAACCAATCAATGTTATTCTTTCAATGACCTACTGGATGGACAACAATGTATTTTTCAGTCTTCATGTGTTTAAATATTGTCTGTAATTTCTTTTTCCCTAATTCACTAAGTTTCTTTCATTTTGTCTGATGGAATACAGAGGGTTATATTTTAATTGTATTATATTTATATAGTATTCCATAATATGATCTATTGGGCAGAAATTCTATGGGCTTCTGAGAAGTATGTGTATTTTGTAGCTATTGTATAAAACATGCTCTAAAAGTCTATTAAACCCATTTGATCTATTGTGCCAATTAATTCTGAAGTTGCTTTGTAGATTTTAATATATAGATGATGTATTTATTTCTGAGTGTAGGGTACTGACATCTCCCACATTGTTGTTTTGAAATCTATCTCTTTTTATAAATCTAGTAGGTTTTGTTTTATGATATTGGGATACACAATATTTGGTACCTATATGTAGACAATTATTCTCTCTCCTTATCAGATTGTTTCATTTACTTAATATGAAGGAACATCTTTTATCACTTCTTAGTCTCCTTTACCGTAAATAGAAATAGGTGTGCCTGAATGTCTTTGAGCACTGTTTACTTAGAGAATGTTTTCCCACCCTTTTAAGTGTTGTCTTTGTCAATGAGATAAGTTTCCTTTCTGCAACAATTGCTGAACCACACCTCTACTTCTGTGATTCACTTGTTATTTTTGTAATTGAGTCCCTCTTCCCAAGCAGACACATGTCTAGACTGTGATCTGCTTATTTAAAGCTTTCTGAAATTGCTGGGATGACATGCACACACCAGAAGAGACAATGAGAGGAATAGAATTTTTTCTAAGTCTTTCCATTTCCTACCAAATGGGGCAATGTCACAAAGAAACACAAGTCCCATGGTTTCCCTTATTTGCCATAACTAGTGTAATCTAGGATAAGTAGAAAAGGTCAAAAGCTATGTACATATGAATATAATAGATTATGATAAGTGAAATGAACCACAAGATAAGGACACAAGTGGGCTTTATGTTTTTTTGTTTTTCTTGCTTTCCGTTGTTTGTAACATATTTAAAATGTACGATGTGATTTTTTTTGTTTCTCTTGTATATTCTTCCCCCATGGTATAACCCCTGTTTGCACTGTACTTAATTCCGGTGGCCTGCATCTTGTGTGTGTGTGTGTGTGTGTGTGTGTGTGTGTGTGTGTGTGTGTGTGTGTGTGTGTGTGTGTGTGTGTATTTCTAATTTGTGGAGGGGAACTGAAATAACAAAATTATGAAATTAGGATACATGTTGACCCATTATAACAATGAGATGTACAAGACATTATGTCGAAAATGAACTTTACAACTTAGGTGGGGAGAAGTTGAAGAGGTGGGGAGGGAAGAGATGGTAGGGGGAAAAAAAAGGAGAAGGTAACAATGCTCCATAGGAAATGTACTCATTAATTTGCTCATGTAACTGTAACCCCTCTACACAGTATTTTTACAATAATCCATTCTTTTATTACTCAGACTGCACTAAAAAGCTGTTTGTTTCCTATTCACATGTGAACTCTCCCCAATGTTTTCTCTTTTGAATATACTTCTAAACATCTATTCCTGAAAGTCTAAAGTCTTCTATCTTCTTAGATTAACCAATATCTAGATAATTTTGAAATTTAAAAATGCTCTTTAAGTTGGCTCTACTCTAATAATATAGTTAATTTTGGCTCCAAATACCTTGAGTTTATTTTTTTAAATTTATACTTTTTATTGTAAAGATACTGTACAGAAAGCTTACAGTTACATGAGTAAGGTAAAGAGTACATTTCCTATCAAGGATTCTTACCCCCTCCTTTATTTTTCCCCTACCATTCTTTCTCACACCACTTCCCCAACTCCACACCCCCCACCCAATTTGTAAATTTGTTTTCAACAGTGTCTTGTACATCTCATTATTACAATGAGTCAACCTGTGTCCTTATTTCAGTATTTTGCTACTTCCCCTGTGCTCCCCAAATTAGAAAAAATGTATATACAAGATGTAGGACACCAGAATCAAATACAGGGAAAATGGGTTATACCATGGGGGTAAGAACGTACCAAAAAAAATCACATAGTGCATTATAACTACATTAAAAAGAACAGCAACAAAGATAAAACCTCTTGTGTCCCTATCTTGAGGTTCATTTCCCTTAGCACCACCCTATATGGTCATATAGAAATACCTTTTGACCTTTTCTGCTTGTCCTAGACATATGCAAGTTATTGCAAATTAGGGAAACCATGGGACCTAAGTTCCTTTGGGCCTGACTTACATAATATGATTTTTTTCTAAGTCTTTCATTTCCTAACAAATGGGGCAGTGTCATTCTTCCTCAGGACACATAGAATCCGCTCATCTATATCCATATCTATATCTTAATAAGATATAGATATGGGTATAGATATCTCACATATTCTTGATCCATTCATCTACTGAGGGGCATCAGGGTTGGTTCCATTTCTTAGGTATGGTGAATAATGCTGTGATAAATGTAGTTGTGCTGGGAGTTTTAGTATGACCTTGTTTGTGATCATTTGGGTAAATGCCCAAAAATAGGATTGCTGGGTCATAGGCAAGCTCTATGTGGAGTCTTTTGAGGAACCTTCATACTGCTTACCAAAGTAGTTGAACAAGATTACACTCCCACCAACAATGCAGTAGTGTTCCCTTTTGGCCACATTCCCTCCAGAATCTGTTGTTAGATTTCTTGATTATAGCCATTCTAACTGGGGTGAGTTGGAATCTCAATGCTATTTTGATTTGCATTTCTTTATGGCCAGATAAGTTCAACATTTCTTCATGTGTCTCTTGGCCATTCTTATTTCCTCTTCAGAAGAAGTCTCTCTTTAAGTCTTTAGCCCACTTATTAATCAGGCAGTTGTTTCTTTGAGGATTTGTTGTTGGGGGATTTATTTTTTGAGTTCTTAGTACATATGAGACCCTTGTACTATGTATGGCTAGTGAAGATCTTGTCCCAATCTGTGGGCTTTCTACTGATCTTGCTAGCTATGTCCTTTGCCAGGCAGAAGTTCTGCAATTTCATTCAATCCCATTTGTCCAACCTTTCTTTGATTTTTTCTGTGTCTCTATTAAGAAAATTTCAGTCTGTGCTAAGGAAATTTAGAGTTTCTCCTATTCCTTCCTGTAATGTTTTCAGGGTCTCTGCTTTGACTTCTAGGTCTTTAATCCATTTGGAGCTGATTCTGGTGCAGGGCAATATATAAGCATCTAGCTTTAGTTTTCTAGAGGTGCTGGACCAATTTTGTCAGCACCATTTACTGAAGAGACTGTCTTTCTTCCATTCTATATTTTTTTAGCTTCCTTATTGAAGATTAGGTGGCTATAGGTCTGTGGGTTCATTTCTGGGTTTTCATTTCTATTCCATTGGTCCTGAGGTCTGTTCTTGTGCTCGTACCAAGCTGTTTTGATTACCATGACTTTGTAGTAGAGTTTGAAATTTGGTATTGCTATTCCTCCAGCACTGTTCTTTCTGCTAAGGAATGTTTTTGCTATTTGGGGTCTTTTATTGTTCCATATGAATTTTTGGATTGCTTCTTCTATTTCATTGAAGAATGAGGGTGGGATATTGATAGTATCCCATTGAATTTGTAGATCGCCTTTGGCAATATTGCCATTTTCACGATGTTAATACTCCCAACCCAGAAACATGGGATGTTTTTCTACTTACCTAGCTCTGTTTCAACTTTGTATTTCATGTTTTTAAACTTTTCATCATAGAGGTCCTTCACTTCTTTAGTTATGTTTATTCCTAGGTATTTTATTTTTTGTGGGGCTATTACAAAAGGACTTGATTTCCTGATTTCAGCTGTGATCTTCTCATTGTTGGCATATAGAAAAGCCATTAATTTTTATAGGTTAATTTTATGCCCTGATACTTTGCCAAAGTTGTGAATAAGCTTGAGTAATTTGTGAGTGGAATCTATTGAATTCTTTACAAGATCATGTCATCTGCAAAGAGGAAGAGTTTTACTTTTTCTTTCCCTATTTGGATCTCAGTTATTTTCCTATCTTGTCTTTTTGCTTGAGCTAGGCCTTCTAATACTGAATTGAAGAGAAGTTGAGAGAGTGGACATCCATGTCTTTCTGAATTTAGAGGAAATGGCTTTTGTGTTTTGCCATTAAGTATAATGCTAACTATATGTTTGTCATACAAAGCCTTTATTATATAGAGGACCATGGATTCCTAATTTTTCCAAAGCCTTCATCCTAAAATGGTGTTGGATCAAATGCTTCTACATCTATTGGTATAGTTATAAGTTTCTTATTCTTGGTCTTGTTGGTGTGATGAATTACATTGATTGATTTGCTTATATTGCATCTCTGAAATGAATCCTGTTTGATCATGGTATATGATTTTTTTGATGAAGTTGTTGAAGTAGATTAACCAAAATTTTGTTGAGTTTTGCATCGATGTTCATCAAAGAAATGGGTCTATATTTATGTTTCTTTTATGAGTCCCTGCCTGGTTTTTTGATGAATGTTTTGCTGGCCCCATAGATTGAGTTTGATAGTTAACTTTCACTTTCAATTTCATTGAAGTGTTGGAGAAGTATTGGTGTGAGTTCTGCTTTGAAGGCCTTGTAGAATTCCACTGTAAATCCATCCAGTCCTGTTCTTTTCTTGGGTGGGAGATCTCTTATTGCTGTTCCTATTTTGATACTTCATGGGTCTGTTAAGTTGGTTTAAACCATCTTGGTTTAGTTTGGGCATGTCAATCTTTGGTAGAAACTTGTCCATTTCTTCCAGATTCTCAAACTTATTAGCATAACAATTTGACAAATATTTCCTTATAATGTTCTGAATTGTGGTTATTTCTTTGGTGATGTTTTCATACTCATCTCTGAGCTTGTTAAATTGGGGTGTTTTCTTCTGATAAGATTTTCTAAGGATTTGTCAGTTCTGTTAATTTTTTCAAAGAACCAACTCTTTGTTTTGTTGATTCTTTTTATGTTTTCTTGGACTAATTCATTTTATTCTGATTTAATTTTAATCTTTTGTTACCAATTACTGGATTGTGGTTTAGCTTGTTGCTGTTTTTAAAAGTGCTTCAGGTGCTTCATTACATTGTTGTTTTCAGATCTCTCCAATTTGTTGAAGTAGGAACTGCAGAGGTATAAACTTGGTCTGAGTACTGCCTTTGCTGTGTCCCAGAAAATTTGGTAATTTATGTGTTCTTTTTTGTTAAATATCATGAACATTTAAATTTCCTTTGTCATCTCTTCCATGACCCACTGGTGGTTCAACAGTGTGTTGTTCAGCCTCCATGTGTTACAGGATTTTCTTTGGTGGCTTTTGGTATTGAGTTCTAATTTTATTTCCTTGTGATCTGAGAAAATGAAGGGCATAATTTCAATGTTTCTGAATTTGGACAAATTTTCTTTGTGACCCAAATATACTCCATTTTGGAGAATGTTCAGGTGCTGCTGAGAAGAATGTGTATACTGATATTGCTGAGTGAAATATTCTATAGAGAGCTGTTAAATCTAGTTGGTCTATACAGTTGTTTACCTCTGAGGTTTCTATGTTGAGTTTTTCCAGTTTGATCTATCTAGTAGGGATACTGTTGTGTGAAATTCCCCCACGATTAATGATTTTGCATCTATGTGTGATTTTTAGGGAGAGTAGTGTTTCTTGGATAAATGTGGGTGTGCCATTATTTGGTGAATAGACATTTAGAAATATATTATCTTCCTAAAGGGAAGATCTCTTAATTAGTATGTAATGACCGTCTTACCTCTTCTCACTAATTTTAATTTGAAGTTTATATTATCTGATATTATGATTGCAACTCCCACCTGTTTTTGGGGTTCATGTACTTGGTAGATTTTATTTCAGCCTTTCACTTTCATAATATTTTTAGGGGGTGGGGGCAAGGTGTGACGCTTTAAGGGAGCAGATAGAAGGATCTTGCTTTTTGATCCAATTAGGCAATCTATGTCACTTAATTGGAGAATTAAGTCCATTAATATTGATAATTAGGACTGATTGGTGTTTGGTAGTTTTGCCATGTTATCCACTTTCTTGGAGGCTGTGCCAACAAAGTTCTTCCTATGATTCTTGGATTCTCTGTTTGGGGTCTGCTTCTTGGCCTTTCTCGTGCTCTTTTGGTGTTTCTATGTATAGGACATCTTTAAGCATCTTTTGTAAGGCTAGTTTGATGGAGATACATTGTTTCAGTTTTTCTTTGTTGTGGAAGGAGAGTATAGCTGGGTACAGTATTCTTGGTTGACAGTTGTTTGTCTTTAGGGTGTAGATACATCATTCCATGGTCTTCTTGGTTTCATTGTCTCTAATGAAAAATCTGAAGTTGTAATGATTGGTTTCCCTTTATAGGTGGTTGACCTTTTCTCCCTGACAGCTTTAAGGATCCTTTCCTGGTCTCAGTTGATCCTGTGTGGATTACAATGTGGCGATGGGATAAATTCTTCTGGTCTGGTCTATTTGGGGTCCTAAAGGCTTCATGTATCGGAATGGGCCTATCTTTTTACACATTTGGGAAGTTGTCTGCTTGGATCATGTTAAATAAATTTCCTAGACCTTTCACTTCTGTCTCTAGGCCCTCCTCTACACCCATTAGCCTTAAATTAGACCTTCTGATGGTGTCTTCTAAATGTTTAATAGATCTATCATATATTTTGGTTTTGTCTTGAATACCTGTATGTTCTTTATCTATAATATCTAGGTTGTCTTCAATCCCAGAGATTCAGTCTTCTGCATAGTCTAACGTACTGTCAAGACTTTCTATTTTGTTTTTATTTCCTTTCCTTCTAATTGGTCAGACTTGATGGTTTCAAATTCTTTTGGGAGTTTTGTTTTAGATCTTGTATGGGCTTCTTTACCTCCTTAATTTGGTTTTCAGTGTTCATTTTCCAATTACTTAATTGATTTCTTGTAATTTCATTGGACTCCCTTTTCTTCTGTTGGGATTCATTCAGCATTTTCCTTCTGGCCTCCCTGGATTCCTCCAGCTCTCTGTTTGTGGATTCCATGAATGCCTCTATTAATCTTTGTTCATTTTCATCCCGCTCACACAATTCCTCTATTAATCTTTGAGTAGCCTCCTCACCCTTGTGAAATTACTGTATTTGTCTTTGGTTAGCCTCATCATACTCACAGATTTCCCTATCAAACTCACACAGCATCCTTTGCAGGCTTTCCATTATTCCATTCAACATGTTTACCAGCAGTGTTTGAAGAGCATTTTGTGACCTTTCCTCTGGATTATTCATTAACTGCCCTGACTTGCCATTTTTCTTGTGGTTCTCTGCCCATTTGGGTATGAAAGCAAACCAATTCTGTGCTACTCGAAGGCAAGCATCAACCAGAGCCCTTTAGTTGCACAGATTGTTTGATGTAGTCAAAATGAGTACAAATACAATCTACTTCAACAGATACACTCTAGTTCATCAACAAACAACTAGAGATCACTGGACTAAGAAAAATGAAAGAAGTCAGCAGACCAGAAATTAATTGTTTCAGGGAGAATTGTAAGAAGAAAATACGATTCAAGGAATGTGGGGATGGAAAGGAAGAGAGGGAATATAACCAAGACCTAAATTCTGAGAGAGGAAAAAGGATAAAAGAAAAGGAGAAGAGATATAAAGGAAAGGGAAAAATGAAAAATAAAAAATGTAAATATGAAACACTTAAAATTATATAAGTATAAAAAATAATACTACAGTATGGGAGTTAAGGCTGAGAGTTTGTGAATTGAGTAATCAATATCCGAATTAAGTATGTGCACACAATGAATGATAAGGTCTAATAGAACATCAATTAAGTGAAGCAAAAAATAAAAAGTAAATGATGAAAAAATAGAACTTTGTTTTTCTTGTTGTTGTTGTTGTTTTGTCCATCATGGGGCTTGAACTCTGGGCCTGGGCACTGTCCCTCAGCTCTTCAGATCAAGGCTAGTGTTCTACCACTTGAGCTATAGTGCCACTCCCAGTTTTCTGGTGGTTTATTGGAGGTAAGAGTTTTATAGACTTTTCTGCCTGGCCTGGCTTTGAACCTTGATCCTCAGATCTCAGCCTGCTGAGATCCTAGGATTACAGGCCTCAGCCGCCTGTGCCCAGCTAAATATTTATTTTTTTAATTTAAAAAATTAGGTAGAAGAAAGAGTTCTTTGACTTTTTTTGAAAGGGGGGACTTATGTCTCCCCTATGTTTGTAACCAGTCTCTGGAGCCTCTGGTTTGATTGTGGTGTTTGGTTTTCCTGTGGCTTGATTGGTTTCTTAAATCAGTTTGTTTGAGCAGGCAGAACAAAGCTCTGCCATACCAGGGACTTTATGACCCTCCTCCCAGGCCAGTTCAGTGGGAGGGAGATCTGCTTTGAGTATCACAAAAGAGGGAGATGGTTCATATCTTAGCTATGGTAAATAATGGTGCAATAAACATAGTTGTGGTGGTAGCTTTAGTGTGGTCTTGTTTGTGATCATTTGGGTAACTGCCTAAAAGTGGGATTGCTGGGTCATAAGGGAACTGTATGTGGAGTCTTTTGAGGAACCTCCATACCACTCTCCAAAGTGGTTGAACAAGTTTACACTCCCACCAACAATGCAGTGAGGTTCCTATCTGTCCACATCCCCTCCAGCATTTGTTGTTCTTAGAGTTCTTGATTATAGCCATTCTAACTGGGGTGAGGTGGTATCTCAATGCTGTTTTGATTCACATTTTTTTATGGCTAGGGAGGTTGAGCATTTCTTCCTGTGTCTATTGAACATTCTTTTTTCCTCTTTTTTTTTTTTTTTTTTTTTTTTTTTTTTTGGGTCCGGTCGTGGAGCCTGAACTCTGGGCCTGGGCGCTGTCCCTCAGCTCTTCAGCTCAAGGCTAGCGCTCTACCACTTGAGCCACAGCGCCACTTCCGGCTTTTTTCTTTTTGCTTATGTGGTGCTGAGGAATCGAACCCAGGGCCTCGAGCATGCAAGGCAAGCGCTCTACCACTGAGCCACCTTCCCAGCCCTCTTTTTTCCTCTTCAGAGAAGTTTCTCTTTAAGTCTTTAGCCCACTTATTTATTGGGCAGTTGTTTCTTTGAGGATTTGTTGTTGTGGGACTTAATTTTTTGAGTTCCAGGTATATTTTAGATATGAGACCCTAGTTTATTGTAGGGCTTTCTATTGATCTTGCTATGCCCCTTAGTAGATGAATGGATCAAGAAAATGTGGTATATATACACAATGGAATTTTATGCCTCCATCAGAAAGAATGACATTGCCTCATTTGTTAGGAAATGAAAAAACTTGGAAAAAATTATATTAAGTGAAGTAAGCCAGGCCCAAAGAAACATAGGTCCTATGCTTTCCTTTATTTGCAATAACTAGTGTATGTCTGAGACAAGCAGAAATGGTCAGATAAGTTGATGTTAGGTAAAATGAACCTCAAGATAAGGACTCAAATGTTTTCTTTATTTTCTTGAGATTTTTTTCTAACATATTTATAAGATGAATTTTTTGTTGCTTTGTATGTCCCTCCCCCACAGTATAACCCCTGTTTTCACTGTATTTGATGTTGGTATAATTTGTGGAAGGGAAGGGCAAAAAGAAATCATTTATATGTAGGGATACAGTTGGACCCATTGCAACAATGAGAAGTACAAGACATTATGTCAAAAAATGAACTTTACAATTTTGGTGGGGGTGGGGAGGATGGGAAGGGATGTGAAGGGGAAACAAAGGAGGAGTCAACAATGCTTGATAAGAAATGTACTCATTACCTTGCCCATGTAATTGTAACCCCTCTGTGAGGTATTTTCACAATAAAAAAAGGGGGGAGATGGCTGTTTTTCTCTAGTTGGAGTTTTTGTGATTGGGCTAGGTTGTGGATAGGGTTGAGGCCTGTCAGCAATCAGGAGCTTTTCCCAGGGTGTCTAGATCCTGAGACACTTGCATAGCCAAGCCTAGAGACATTCTCATGATTTATGATTACTGAGTTTTCAATTGTGTATCTTTTACAAGCCTGAATCTGAGTGGGGTCTGCTGCTTGTGCTGCAGTGGGGTGGGGCAACCTCTAGCTCTGTTTACTCAGTGAAGAAATTCACCCCTCCCTGGGCCAAGCTTTCTCTGTCTGGGAAGGGCAACTTTTTCCTGAGATGGAGCTGAGCCCTGCAGGGCATGTTCCTTTGACCTGTTGAATGCCTCTATTGTCTTCTTCCAAGGCCTGTGTTACATTCTAGCTGCTCTATCCCAGTCTTTGTCAGTATCAAAGATGGGTTTCTTCTCCTGTGGTGAGAGAGGGGACTATCTTCCCACGGGTGCTCCATGAGAAGGAGTGATGATGTATTGTGGGGCATTCATGCCTTTCCCTTGGTTTCTGGACCATCCATGGTTTGCAACTGTCTGTGGTCACCAGAATAATGATTTCTGCCCCTTGTCAGTTTTTGCTTGTGGTGAGTAAAAACCGTTTACACATTGCCTCTGAGGCCTTTGCATAGCCTCTCTCTGTTGATATGGTTGCTGGGGAAGCAGCTGGCTCAGGTCCTGTTGACACTGCTGAGTGCTCAAATCTGCTCCTGAACCAAGCTGCCTGAATTTTTCCTCTCTGGCCAAACTCTCTCTACTGTAATGGTATACTTGGTTTGACTCTAATGCCTTTGACTTTTCACTGGAATGCTAAAACTGGTGTCTATGTGAGATCTTGTTTAGCCTCCAACTTCTCCTCTGCCACCTTCCTCGTAATCCCTCCTTGAGCTTTTAAATCCAGTATATCAAAAGGACTTAAATACTTTCTCATCAGCTTTTCCTAGCTGGAGTTCACTGGCTCAAATCAGTGAGTACTAAATTCCATTGCTTTTTGATAGCTCTAAGAGGTAGCATGGTACCTAAATGGCATTGTCATCATGAAGCCTTCTACTGAATCTGCGCCATTCACATTTCTTAGAGTAGAAACTCTCCATGTAGTGTACATCTCCTTTCTTTATGAAAATTTATCTGGGCTTTAAATGTTTTATCTCCTCCTTAACATGGTCTTTTTCTTATTGTATCACATGGAGGTTAAAAATGTGTGTTAGATCCTCTTTTAACTTTCTATCTCACAAATTTTGTCTTGGCTACAAGATCAAAATTTGTTTTTAAGTTGATCTTATATCTTCCACAGTCTTTGATGTTCCTGTTTCAAAGTATTTGCTTTTCTTTGTGTCCACAGACTGATTCTGAAGATTTTTAAAAAACTTGTTAACAGTGGCTTTTCTTTTGCCTCATGCTAAATCTTTGCTTGAGATAAAAATGTTTAAAAAATGTATTCAAACATCTTTCTTACTACAGAGCTTATGATAAGTGACACACACACACAATAAAACACAACTCAATGCAAAAATGTGTACATAATATTTTTCCACAATTATTTTGTTTGTTAATCTATTAACTATAATCATCTGTCTAATAATTTGTGTTTGTTCTTGTTTTTAGAGTCTAAATATGCATGAACACAATCCCCATCTCAGCTATTCAAGTTTCAATTGTCATTTTGAAAAACAATAAAAACAATCGATTTTCTAGTAATCCATATACCACCCATTAATTCAAATGCTTACACTTGTAATTGTAGATCTCATAACTGAGATTACTGTGATCTTTGAGAATAATCAAATGCCTTGACTAATAATGGAAAAAATATGCTAGATATGCAATGTGTCTGCAATGAAGAGTTCCTACTGGGCACTGATTCCAGCTACACTAGCTTGACCTAATTTTGAATGCTTACATGAATAAAGTTGCTATTTTTTTTCTCCTGCTTGTGAACATTTTTCTGTCATAAAATATAGTGAGTTTCTTATTCAATGGCTTCAAATCTATGTTGGACAGTAAGTGTTAAATGAAATTCTTATGGAAAGAGAGATTCTCTGAATGTTAGGTTGTAGAGTCAGATCTAATCAGATAAAGACAGTTCTTAGATGTCCTTATGTTCGAATGCTATACAATCTCTCTTCTTGGGAGTGGATAGTGTGAAGGGAGGAGGATTTGTGAATTGTCTAAGCAGTTCAACACAGAAAAAGTATTTGGTGTATCACTCATGGTTATGTTATATAATAGAACACTCTATATATCTTTAGCTTCATGATACTAAGTTATGTGACTAATATAAGTTGATTGGATAAAAAATATTTTTCATTATGGTTTGATGAGGTAAACAACATGTTGATGAATTCATCATACAGGATGACTAACAACTGGGTGGACTTCAGCCAGTCATGAGAATATGGGAGCCCCCAATCATGCAGATATGAGAAAAATAGTTCTTAGAACATTCTAATAAGCTTGGACATAGATTCTTCCCCATTAACTTTGCAATGAGAGCCCAGCACAGACTGAATACTACTGACATCCTGGGAACCAATCTAGATATGCTACGCTCAGACTCATTACTGACAGAGATGGAGATAACAAATTCATTGCTAAATTTGCTGTAAAGTTGTTACACAGAAGCAGAAAAACAACTCTACCAATATTCCTGAGAGCAATATGTTGCTGGGAGACCACTAATGACTTGCACTCTTTTGCTTTAAACTACTCAAATGTCTGTTTTTATAAACTAGGCTGGAGACTGTACTTCAAAAATTTTTTTTCATTAGAACCATGTGACACAATGTTATCAACTAAATGTAAATGGTGTTTGTTTATGTTTTGGTATCAATCCTGGGGCTTGAAATCAGGACCTGAATGCTGTACTTGGGCCTTTGTGCTCCAGGCTAGTGCTCAACCAACTGAGACACAACTCTACTTCCAGGTTTGGGGCAATTAATTGGAGATAAGAATCTCATGAACTTTCTTGCCTTGGTTGGCTTCAATTGTGAACCTCAGATCTCAGCCTACTGAGTAGCTTGAATTGTAGGCAAGAGCTACTTGTACCTGGCTTTTTTTTAATTTTAAATTTTTATTGTTATTATAATGGTGAAGGGGACTACTATTTCATAAATCAGGTACTGTTACTCCCTTCTTCACTCTCTCCCAATCCAACTAATTTTTAAGAATATAATTATTCTATTAGTATAAAAAATGAATGCTATAAAATGAATGAGCTATAGAATTTTTTAAAAAGGAATTTTTTAACTTTTCCATTTATCTTCTTTCTTGACAGTCTGACAAAATTTTCTCTTCATACTCAAGGCTAGTGCTCTATCTCTTGAGCCACATTTTTTAATTTAGTGAAGATTTCTGCCCAGGCTGGCTTTGAAGCACGATCCTTGGATCACAGCCTCCTGAGTAGCTAGAATTATAGGTGTGAGCTACCAGCAACCAGCTTAACTTACTTTTGATTGGGTATTTATGTTTGTATAAATGTGTCTGTATGTGTGCATGTTGGTAAAATTGAATTCTAGTATTTGTTTTGTGTACAAAAAGACATTCAAAAATTCTTTTAATTTACTTAACTAGTATGGAATATGAAACATTTCTTAATGAAAGTTCTTTCTGATAAATTTTGATAGATAATTTTCATAATCACATAAAATTATGTTGATATATCTCATACATTCATATAAACTAGTTTAATAAAGACAAGCTATTTTGAGTAATAAGAGGCTTTAAGACTTTGTCTTCTAGATCTGGATATAAATTTAACTGTTATTACTCATCCACGTCCCCATTGACATATTGAGATAGGCAATTTAAAGCCATGTTGATTATTCCAGGAAGTTAATAGGCAAACTTAACAAAAAATAATCAAAGGAACAATAGAAATGATTTTCTGGAAAAGAAATAGAAATATAAACTCTTATGGGAAGTGGGCTTTCTAGCAGGAAAATATATTAAGCAACTATTAAGATCTACAAGTACATACATCTTAAGACAAAAATATTGCAGTAATTTTGTGAGAGCAGTTGCAAAAGAGAGGAACAATAGGGAGGGCATGAAGACTCATGAAAAGTGACATCCAGTCAAAGCATTAACAACCTACAGTCAGCAAAAGGCTTCAACATCAATCTAGGATAATCAGAACCAGTTGCTAGGCCTAAATAGTATATCACACCTATACAGCAGTCAAATGTGGTTGGCATCAGTACCTCACATATCACTCTAATACTACCTTCCAAGCAGACAGACTTTTTTCCCCCTTATGCTGTCCTGGACCTTGATTTCAGGGCCTGAGCACTGTCACAGGAGCTTTTATGCTCAAGGTTCATGCTCTACCAACTGAGCCACAGTTCCACTTCTAGATTTTTGGAGGTATTGCAGATAACAGTCTCACAGACTTTCCTGCCAAGGTTGGCTTTGAACAATGATCCTGGACCTTTATAAATTGAGTAGCTGGGATTATAGGAGGGAGCCCCTGGTGTCCAGTTTCAGAAAGATTTTTAAAACTCAAATCTTGTGCAGCTCTGTTGTAGAACCCAAAATGACTTAGAAATAACTCAGCAAGAATGTTGACAATCAGTCATTTGACATTCTTTCACATGCACTGTAGAATAATTCTAGAGTAACAATGAAACCCTAGCTTAACCAAAATGGAAGGTTGAAACAAAGTAAAATAAATGATAATTAATAACATGATAGAATTATGAACCTGTGTAAAATATTAAAAGAAATATTTTTTTTAGATTAGGACTGCATGACATTATTTAGTTGTAATAATGTACTTAAAGGAAAATAACAAATATCTCAGTAGAAATGAGAAAATAAATTCAGAAATTGTTCCCATTATGACACAAACCCTGAAAAATAACATTTCATTGTTTGAATCAGCTAGCTCAGGTACAAATTTTATCTAAGTTTCTTGATATATTTTTGAAATCTGAGGGTTGCATTATTTTGAGGCAGATTAATAATTGGGTGAATTATTGAGTCTGTAATTACCAACTTATTTCAAGATACTATATATCAAAAGTACCCAACAAAGCATTATTTCTCTGTTTACAATAGTTTATCTGACAATATGTAAGATATTTATTATTAATGGATTATAGAGAATTCTTGCATAAATCATTGTGAAAATACCATACACACAAATTAGTTCTAAAACACAATTCTAAATTGTACAAAGAAATTACACATGCTAATGAAACAAATATATATGTATATATTTTTTTCTTTTTTGAAACAAATATATTTTTTAACTTGGTGCTCCCATTGATTTAGAAATACTCAACTAAAGCAATAAAGGTGCAAGCAATTATTTGGGACCTAGTAGAAAAGAGAAGGGCTGCAGAATTTGCAAACATTACTATAAAAGATAAAAGAAAAGCAGACACTTTTAATTTTTAGGATATACAGTGTGGTATAACTGGTGACCTCTGCTGGTTCATTTATATATCTGAATACTAAGTGCCATAGAAAATCATATGATATTGCTATATATATATATCCCTCAATAGTAGACCAATATAGTCTACTAGAGGATGATGTAAATTGTAGTCAAGCTATTCTTGAAAGACATACTTACATTAGTACTAAGGAGGAGGAAAAAAAAGACACATGGAAGGAACATTTGATTTACAAAAGGAAACCTGTCAATTGGAACAGTGTTAGGATTTCTTAATTAAAATACCAAGAGAGAAGACCAGGGTGTGTAGTTCAGTGAGTGAATGCTTAATTAGCATTTACAAAGCTCTAGATTGTAGCCCCAGCATTGCTCACATACATACCCCTAAAAAAATGTGTGTGTGAATTCTGTCAAAGAATAATATGGGCAAAGAAAGCCGGAGGAGACATATGTGCTTAGCTGAAAAAAATCTCTGAAGAGGTTGATGTTGACATTAAAGATAATGAGGTTTCCCAGAAGATACAGCAAACCATGAAGGTATCTATTGCACTAAAATTTATGCTACAATTATTGACCATATAGTATACAGTTGAAAGTACAATATGAAAGATGTTAAAACCGTTCTCAAAGGTGAGACTTGCCTTGAGAAGTATACATTTATTATCTAGACACCATCTCACAATGTATGTGTTCTTCAATTCATATTGAACATGATAGAGATATATGATTTTATATCAATTTAAATTATCTAATTTAAAATTGTCATTTAATAGCCCACAAATAAAGAACATAAACTTTATGCAAAAATGTCTCTTCTTTTGTCTTTATAATCCTATATTTAAAGATTAGTCTCTGGTGTACCTGTACTGAGTGACCAGATAATACCTTGAAGATGAGAATCAGATGATAATTTCACATATCATAACATTAGTTCATCAAAAGAATGAGCGCTAGTCACCAAGTTATTAGCGTCATTTTGAAAGACAGCCTGTTCAGTAAATGGTGATGGCAAAATTGGTTAATCACTTGTAGAAAACTAAAGCTAGATCCTTATATTTAACCCTGCACCAGAATCAACCCCAAATGGATCAAAGATCTCAAACACTCTGAAAACATTACAGGATGGAACAGGAGAAACACTAGGTCTCTTTGGCACAGGCTGAAATTTTCTTTTTTTTTTTCATTTTATTTTATTATTTTTTTTTTGTGAACATACTGTACAGAGGGGTTACAATTACATGGACAGGATTATGCGTACATTTCTTACCAAGCATTGCAGCCTCCTCCTTTGTTTACCCTTCCCAGCCTCCCCCCACCCACACCCACCCAATAACCCACCCACCCACCCCACCCCCCACCAACGTTGTAAATCTCATTTTCGACATGACAACTTGTACTTCTCATTGTTGCAACCGGTCCACCTGTATCCTTAAACGGCTTGTTTTTCCTCATCTCCTCCACAAGTTGTACTGACATCAAGTATAGTGAAAGCAGGGGTTATACTGTGGGGGAGGGACATACAAAGCAACAAAGAAATAATCTTATAAATGCATTAGAAACAAATGCATGAAAGAAAAAAACATTTAAAATGCATATCTAAGGGTTCATTTTCCTAACATCACATTATCTGACCTTTTCGGCTTGACTCATACATATACTAGATATTGCAAATAAGGGAAACCATGGGACCTATGTTTCTTTGGGACTGGCTTACTTCACTTAATATAATTTTTTCCAAGTTTTTCCATTTCCTAACAAATGGGGTAATGTCATTCTTTCTGATGGAGGCATAGAATTCCATTGTGTATATATACCACATTTTCTTGATCCATTCATCTACTGAGGGGCAACTGGCTTGGCTACATATCTTAGCTACGGTATATAATGCTGCAATAAACACAGTTGTGCTAGTTCACTACCGAACACATTCTATGAAACCATTATAACCCTCATCCCAAAACCAGGCAGGGACTCATCAAAGAAAGAGAACTATAGACCCATTTCTTTGATGAATATTGATGCAAAACATCTCAACAAAATTTTGGCCAATCGACTTCAACAATTCATCCAAAAAATCATACACCACAATCAAACAGGATTCATTTCAGGGAAGCAAAGCTGGTTCAATATACGCAAATCAATTAATATTATTCATCACATCAACAGGAGCAAGAATAAGAACCACATGGTTATCTCAATAGATGCAGAAAAAGCATTCGACAAGATCAAACACCCCTTGTATTTAAAGAATACCATAGACTCCACTCCCAAATTACTCAAGCTGATTCAAAACTTTGGCAAAGTAGCAGGGTATAAAATTAACCCCCCAAAATCAATGGCTTTTCTGTATGCCAACAATTAGAAAAGTGTGGCTGAAATTAGGAAAGCAACTCCATTTGTAATAGCCCCACAAAAAATAAAATACTTAGGAATTAACTTAACCAAAGAAGTGAAGGACCTCTATGATGAAAACTTTAAAAACTGAAAAAGGAAATGAAAATAGATCTTAGAAAGTGGAAAAAACTCCCATGCTCCTGGACTGAAAGGATCAACATCGTGAAAATGGCAATACTTCCCAAGGCTATCTACAAATTCAAGGCAATACCTATCAATATTCCAACCTCATTCTTCAAGGAAATAGAAGAGGCAATCCAAAAATTCATATGGAATAATAAAAGATCCGGAATAGCAAAAACAATACTTAACAGAAATAACAGTGCTGGAGGAATATTAATGTCAAATTTCGAACTATACTAAAAAGCCATAGTAACCAAAACAGCTTGGTATTGGCATAAGTACAGACCTCTGGACCAATGGAATAGAATTGAAAACCCAGAAATGAACCTACAGATCTATAGGCATCTAATCTTTGATAAGGGAGCTAAAACAATAGAATTGAAATTTTCTTAATAGAGGCCTAGAAACACAACAAATCAAAGAGAAGTTGGACAAATGGGATTGCATGAAATTGCAGAGCTTCTGCATGGCAAAGGACATAGCTAGCAAGATCAATAGAAAGCCCACAGATTGGAAGAAGATCTTCACGAGCCATACAATGGACAAGGGTCTCATATCTAAAATATACTTGGAACTCAAAAAATTAAATCCCCCAACAACAAATTCTCAAAGAAACAACTGCCCAATAAATAAGTGGGCTAAAGACTTAAAGAGAAACTTCTCTGAAGAGGAAAGAAGGATGGCCAATAGATACATGAAGAAATGCTCAACCTCTCTAGCCATAAAAGAAATGCAAATCAAAAGAACATTGAGATATCACCTCACCCCAGTTGGAATGGCTATAATCAAGAACTCTAAGAAAAACAGATGCTGGAGTGGATGTGGACAGAAGGGAACCCTACTGCATTGTTGGTGGGAGTGTAAACTTGTTCAACCACTTTGGAAAGTTGTATAGAGGTTCCTCAAAAGACTCCACATACAGCTCCCCTATGACCCAGCAATCCCACTTTTGGGCATTTACCAAATGATCACAAAGAAAACCACACTAAAGCTACCAGCACAACTATGTTTATTGCAGCATTATTTACAATAGCTAAGATATGGAGCCAAGTCAGATGCCCCTCAGTAGATGAATGGATCAAGAAAATGTGGTATATATACACAATGGAATTCTATGCCTCCATCAAAAAGAATAACATTGTCTCATTTGTTAGGAAATGGAAAGAGTTGGAAAAAATTATATTAAGTGAAGTAAGCCAGTCCCAAAGAAACATAGGTCCCATGGTTTCCCTTATTTGCAAATCTAGTATATGTCTGAGTCAAGCAAAAAAGGTCAGATAAGTTAATTTTAGATTAAATGAATTCCAAGATAAGTATTCAAATGTTTTTTTTCATTCTTGCGATTGTTTCTAACATATGTATAAGATGATTTCTGTGTTGCTTTGTATGTCCCTCCCCAATGGTATAACCCCTGCTTTCATTGCATTTGATATTAGTATAATTTGTGGAGGGGAAGGGCAAAAACGAATTGTTTAAATAGGGATACAAGTGGACCCAATCCAACAATGAGATATACAAATCGTTATGTCGAAAAAAGAACTTTACAACTTTGGCTGGGAGTGGAAAAGGTGAAGCGAAGGGATGGGAAGTGGAATCAAAGGAGGAGGCAACAATGCTTGATAAGAAATGTACTCATTACCTTGCCCATGTAATTGTAACCCCTCTGTACAGTATTTTCACAATAAAAAATCTCAGACCCCAAATATTATTCTGAAATAAGGTTACTATCGAATATAAAGTGGAAAACGTTAATTTTCTAGGTAAACTCTCCAAATTCCTCTGTCATCAGGGATTTCTATTACAAATTGAAATTGAAATGCTTTCCCAGACAATAACCAGGGTTAGAACTGGAACATTCCCATCTCTGGGCTGGACATTCAGCATTAGAGATTTGAACAAGGCATCAGAGGTATTAATCATTCCCACATGACATCAGTGACATCACATGACTTCAGAAAGTAATATGCTTCTAGGCTGTTACATTTAACCCTGAATAACTTGAAATTTCTGGATCAAGTAGATAAGGATAAGTAACCCTTTCTATTTTTAAAGATGATGTTGTCCACTGTTCCTTCTATATTTCTCATTAAAGCAGGTACTTAACTCATGTGTTTTAAAGAACAGAATTCAGAAAATTAAGTGAAAATACAAATATGTAGTATTTTAAGTATATTCGAGAAAATTCAAGTTTATTATAATCAATTTTATTATCAATGAATTAAATTTGGCCTCTAAATTTGTTATGAGACAGAAATTATTTACCTTTTTCTATTTGGACTTAAATATATGAACAGAATTGAATATCAATGGTTAGGCACTATATGTGACTTAAATCTCTAATCTTAGGTACTTCAGAGGCTGAAACCTTACAGATCACGTCTGAAAGCCAGCATATCTAGAAATATTTCACATACTTTTGGTTCAATTAACAAACAAAAATTTAAACGGGAAGAATGATTCCTTAGTAATATACCAGCTGAGCAAGAGTGAGCCACTGAAGATGTGATTTCAAACTCCAGTACACACACACACACACACACACACACACACACACACACACACACACACACACACACACACACACACACACACACACACACACACACACACAAATCTGGCCAGAAAATACCTATGCATGTGTGCAAAGAGTGCAGTTTTATTAGAATCTCTGAAAAGTTACAAAAATGTGAATAATAAAATATACTTGACTAGTGTAAATAGCTTTGCAAAGTGTTAGGGAACATAGTAAAAATTTAATTAAAGTTAGTTATTTTGCCAATCTAAAAGAAACAACGATTTTGGTAACAAAAAATTAAAAAGCGAAATGATAACACTGAATTATTGGAAATTGAATGTAACATGCAAATTAATGATATAATTATTTCTTTAGCACCAGATAATAACAGTTGTTTATTTGCTTACTTGTGAATTTAATAAACGATCATCTGAAAATAAACTGCCTCCTCTACCCAGGTATTTATAACTTTAAATTATGAAATTGTAAAAAGAATGAAGGGATATGGTAAAAAATATTAAATAACAATAGTGCTAGCAGTTATTTTATTTCTGTGCTCTTATCTAGTAACAATGTACTTGCATTTAATTAAGCAATATTTTAAAAATCACATTGATAAGTTGTGTAGCATTATTCTTCTACAAAGCAATTCTTGTAAACAATTTTTATGAATTTTACAATTTGTTTTTAGTAGTGTGAAAATGATTTGTTTCTCTTTGAACTTTCAAGTAATAAAAATAAAATTAATATCATTTTACGGTTTTAAACATCATATCTTAGTTTTTAGTATCTTTGTATTAATTAAAAACTATTATAGAGATATATGTTTGGGACATTTTTCTTATATAAATAAGAGAAATAATTAAATGACTACACTAAAATATATTTTTAGTTATACTGACATCTTCAAAGAAAATGAACTCCAGATCTCTGGTTCCATCTGTCATTACCACCATACAATATTCCAGTTAACAAACAATGAGTTGTATAAGACACTATGTTGAAAATGAACTTTACAACTTCTGGTGGGGGAAAGGGGTGTGTCAGGGAGGAGAGTAGGGAAGGGATAGTAGTGGAAAAACAAAGGAGGGGGTAACAATACTTGATAAGAAATGCACTCATTACCTTACTCATTGTAATTGTAACCCCTCTGTACAGTATCTTTACAATAAAAAAATTTATTCAAAAAGTATTTTCTTATTTTTTTCACTTTAATTTCAAAGTGTGTGTTTGTGTGTGTGTGTGTATGTGTGTGTGTGTGTGTGTCTGTGTGTCTGTGTTTAATTAAGTATATTTTATGGGAAGTTGATAAAAGAATTGCCTGAAGAAAGGAAAGTGAGTGCAAAGAACGATGAGTCTGGAGAAAGAAGAAAACAAAATTCAGTAATGATAAAACATATAAGTGTGTTATTGTTCAGATTTATCTGGAAGTAATAGACACAGCCATCATAAAGAGTAAAGCCTTCAAAAGCCTAGTTTTTTCCCAACCTGCATAATGTTCAACAATAAAAGAAAATGAGTATTTAATTATTGGGTTCAATAATTGCAAAACAAGGGTTTCCGTCTACAATACAAATTTACAATTAATCTGAGAAATATCCTGAGGTATTTCCAGAGGGAATCTCAGAATATGGAGACTTAATTAAACCAACAATCCCTTCCCCACAGGTAATTTTTAATGATGTTCAAATATATTAAGCTCATTAACATTTAGTGATAATAACTTTGGAATCTGGGAAGGTATATTCCATAAAACAAACAAACAAATAGGAACCATACATCAAATAGAGAAGAGTTATGAACTCAGAAAAGCCACTACTAAATTGATGAAAATTATGAATAAACATCTTCATGAAATTGAGAAAAACAATGAATTATTTGAAATAGGAACTAGACATAGATTTAACAGTTCATTTGCCTATTTTTTCATCTTTTTATGCACTGAGATATTCTGATTGGAAGGCAGAAAACTGGGTCCACAAAGACATCTACACATAACTATGAGCAGGAATTTAGGATAGCATTTTGAGATTGTAGTCATCTGGTAAAGGAAATTAATTGGATTACCAGGGCACACTTTGTATAAGCACAAAGCTATTAAATGGGGAGGAGAAAGGAGAAAAGTAGTCCTATGTATGTGATAGTTTGTGAAGAAGCCATCAGTAACCCTCAGGTTTGAAAGTGGAATAATCAAAAGCCAATCAACCCAATAACCTTCAGCCACTGGATATACTCACCCCTCGAGAGGGTAGAATATTTGGTATTCTCCCGTCTGGTACCTTGACTTCATCTTGAACCTTTAACCTCTAGAACTATAAGATACTACTTTTTGTTCCTTTAATATAGCAAATGTATGACAATTTTTAACAGACATAATAGGAATCTAAGGAACTCAGATAAAGTGATACTATAAATATATTATAAAATAATTAAAAGAAAAAAGTTGCAAAGGCTGTATAATACTGAAATATGACAACACTAATAGGAAGCAAGCATCCAATAGAAACAACAGAAACATAAGGGCTATAATTTCATAAGTCAAGTAATGAACATTTTTTTTGGATACTGTCACTCCCTCCTTTACTTTCCTCCATATATTTTGAAAAGGTCATAAAGATAATAAATTTAAGACAAACCTAAACTAAAACTGTACAATCAAGCAAACTATCAAAGCCCAAATTAGCCAACTGTAAAAATCAACAACAAAAACAAAACTATAGAACAATATCCTGATGTATATGAATGCAAGAATTGTTCGGTAAAATACAGATTGAATTCAACAGCCCATCAAAAACATAATAAGCCATGATATAGTTGGTTTAATTCCAAGACCACAGGATGCTTCACATATGCACATCAATAAACATAATATATCCCACTAACAAATTGTAGCATAAATGATTATTACAAGTACAGAAAAAATTTTACACAAAAATTTAACATTGTCAATGGCAAAACATTTATTCTCATGCCTACATTTGTATTGATCAAGCTTTGGCTGGGCCATCCTGTTCTCAACTGTGCTGGTTCCCATATGCCAGTGAGCTTGAATCTATTCTTCATTTCTCTTTTTCTCTGATGACAATTATGCTACTCCTTCTTATGGCAGACTTATGACTGCAAGGCCAACCTCAAAAATGTGTTGTAATCTGAAGATATATCTTCATCAAGAATAACAATACCAATTAATGCAGTAGCAGCACTCACTAGACACTGAGTTGAAAATGAATTACATACCTTGTGGGTAAGGACAGAAGGGAAAAACGTGGAGTGAGGGAAGGGATGACAATGTCAAAAAGATTTTACTCATTGTCTGACTTATGTAAATGTAGACCCTCCATATGTCATCTTTATAAAAATGTTTAAAATAATAATACCATAATTAATAGACTTATCAGAGCAGCTAGTAGTTGAAGTAGATATTATATCAATACAATCAAAGAGAAAGCAAGTTAACTCTAGTCAAACACTCAGCAGGTATTTTACACTAATTAATGTGCTTGTTCTGATAAGGAACCTATCTGAAATAGATACTGATTTAGAAAGGAAGGCCCAGTTTCAGAGACTGATGTTACAACTTGGGGAGGGGGAGTGGGGGAAAAAGGAAAGTGGCAAAAAATGAGGAAAAGAGTAACAAGTTTTGACAAGTAATGTACTCATTACCTTATGTATGTAATTATAAACTTTCTGTGCATTACTTCCTCAATAAATTTAAACACACACACACACACACACACACACACACACACACACACACACACACACACACACACACACACACAGTCCTGAGCTAGTTTGGCAAATTGAATAAGGAATAAGGGTCTATAAGATGTTTTAGAGTAGGGAAAATCCTAAAAATTGTTCCCAGGGCCCCAAGTGAACCTAGCTGAAATATCATATACATGATGAACTCAAACTCAGTGTTTATATTTTGTCTCATAAGAAAATCAATTCATGATTCAAGAAACTAGGAGGAATATATTACAATCTTTCAAAAACCAAAACTAAAAAAAAGACAAAAAAAACTGACAGAAATATTGAAGGATTATTGAGGTCAACAACTTAGTACTGAGAGGAGAAGTCAGGTCTTCAAAGTCTGTTCAATTCTATGGTAACCATAGAAATAATAGGAAAGTGAAAAATGCAATATTGTTTTGTGATAAAAAACACTAAGTAATTAGGTATAGAATGATCATACCTCAAAATAATAAATTATATATATATATATATATATATCATAATCCCACAGACAGTGATATATCAAATTGAGGAAAATGAAAGTATTTCATCCTAAGTATAAGGAATACAGCCTCTTGAAATAATGGACAAGACTTGATCAGGCTCTTTACAAAGTACAGAAACTCAAATGATAAGTAGGAAAATGAAAATGCACTCACCTCCCTAAGAAATCAGTAAACAGCAATGACATGGTAAAATTCATAACCCACAGATGTAAAGATTAAAAATACTTGAAAAATAAGTTTCATTTCCATAGAACATGTATAGATTTTTCCCTATCATTTTCCCTACACATTGCATTATGAAAAATGATTTGTATATCATTTATAAGTATCAGACAATTTAGAAGTAATTGAATATATATTGTAGGTGATATGTAGGTTATATATGAATGTTATACCTTTTTGCATAAGGGATTGAGAATTCATAGATTTTTGGAATCAATCTCCAACAAATCCCCAGGGAAAAACTAGAATATAGCTTATTTTTCACAAGTCTATTTTCTACCTACCTTACAAAAATCTATGTGTATATCAGAAGACATTATTGAAGAGATACTATTCACAATAGATGAAAAGAAATTTAGGTATACATAGAGAGGTTAATGAATAAATTATAGTTTATTACTCATTGTAATACAAGATAACAATTACAGTAAAACAATCTGTATATATTTTTTTCAATCACGTAGAAATAATTGTCTTAATTATCTCTTGTGCTGTGGCTCAAGAGATAGAGCACTAGCTTTGAGCTAAAGAGTTTTGGGACAGCACCCAGGCCCAGAGTTCCAAAAATAAAAATAAAAAAGAAAGAACATTTAGAGCTGGACGCCAGTGGCTCATGTCTGTAATCCTACTTACTCAGGAGGCTGAGATCTGAGGATCGTAGTTCAAAGCCAGCCCAGGCAGGAAAGTCTGTGAGACTCTTATCTCCAATAAATCTCCAGAAAACCAGAAGTGGCACTGTGGCTCAAGTGGTAGAGCGCTGGCCTTGAGCTAAAGAGTTGGCAAGTGACAAAAAAAAAAGACAAAAAATAAAAATAGGATTTTATCAATATGTCTAACTAATTTATTTTTCTTGAAATGTACGGGTATCGTTATTAATTTTTCCTTTTTAATTTTATTCTTTTTTTGCCAGTCTTGGGGCTTAAACTCAGGGTCTGGTCACTGTCACTGAGTCTGTCTGTGCTTAAGGCTACCACTCTACCAACTTGAGCCACAGCACCATTTCCAGCTTTTTCTGAGTAGTTTATTTCAGATAAGAGTCTCATGTCTTTCCATTTCCTAACAAATGGGGCAATGTCATTCTTTCTGATGGAGGCATAGAATTCCATTGTGTATATATACCACATTTTCTTGATCCATTCATCTACTAAGGGGCATCTGGGTTGGTTCCATATCTTAACTATGGTAAGTAATGCCTAGGGCTCATGGTTTCCCTTATTTGCAATAACTGAGTGAAGCAGAAAAGGTCAGATTAGTTGATGTTAGTGGAATCAACCCCAAGATAGGTATTCAAATGTTTTTTTTTTGTTTTTTTTCCTTTCATGCAGTTGTTTCGATCATATTTATAAGATGATTTCTATGTTGCTTTGTATGCCCCTCCCCCACAGTATAACCCATACTTTCACTGTATTTAATGTTGGTATAATTTGTGGAGGGGAAGGGGAAACAACAAATCATTTAACTAGGAATACAGGTGGACCCATTGCAACAATGAGATGTACAAGTCGTTATATCGAAAAACCAACTTAACAACTTTGGTGGAGGGTGCGGGGAGGATCAGGTGGGAGGAGGGGAGGAGTATGGGAAGGGATAGGAAGGGGAAACAACCAGGAGGCAACAATGTTTGATAAGAAATGTACTCATTATCTTGCCTATGTAATTGTAACTCCTCTGTATGGTATTCTCACAACAAATTAAAAAAAAGAGTCTCATGAACTTCTTTGCCCTTGGCTGGCATTGAACTGTAATCCTAGCTATCCTGAGTAGCTAGGATTACAGATGTGAGCCACCAGTTCCCAGCTTAATTTTTCATTTCTAATAAACTATAATCAGTCTTGCATTTCATAATCTTGACTTTAAAATTGTATTTACCCTGGATCTCTCATTTCTTACAATTTAGAAATTATGTGAAGATATTAGCATCAATTCCTATGTTTCTTTCAAATGTGCTCACATTTTATAGGGTCTCATACTTCTTTTTACTGTCTCCATTCTTTCATTTCACTTCTGAGAAATAACTTTTAATGTATTTTCACATTTTGGATGTTGTTTATGCTGATTATTATGTTAATTACTTTTAGCATGTCATAATTAATTTAAATTGCCATCAGGTGTATTATAAATGTTATTAGGTTCTTAGTTGGAAGCAAAAGTTAAGTATTTTCAAAAGATCTCTTATTTTACAAAATGTTTCATAGAGGTACATTTATATCAAATGATCAGGTTATTCCCTTTGCATTAATTGCATGTTATGTTCATTTTCATAATGCAGTTTTAATTATTTATTCTTTCTAAAGGAGGTAAATAATAATGATTAACAAAATTAAACTTTTTGCTTAAATAAGGGATAGATGAATTAATTTTATATCTGAAGTTGCTTGAGTTTAGAAAGTTTCAGATTGGTATGAAAAATACCTCCACATAAAAAATTCTATCTCTAGGTGGATGACAGACCTTGTGACCAAAAGTTATACTTTATAGAAGCTACTTGAAAGGTCTAGTGATAATATATATTTAAAAGTTCAACTATGCATTTAAGATGGGGTCAAATGTATATGAAAACAAAGAAAATTGCACTATTTGTTCTTCAGAACAAAGACGATGTGACATTGAAGATCTGTAAAAGAGTCATGAAGACTGTTCAAGGGAATAGTACATCAAAAATATCTTGCTCATTTCATAAGAACTTTGAATAAAGTAACCATATTTCCCTGTTGCATAGAAAATCTTGGGTTCCTTTTCCAAAGTTCAAGAGGCCTTTCTATCCCTTCTGAAGAGCATTCTGGAAGGAGATTTAAGAGTATTCTTATCTAAAGTAGCATCTTCAATAATGCAACTATTAAGCAACTATTTTGTGTTGCAACTGAGGCCTGGCTGGTTAGCATGTCTTTATTTCCTCAAAATGCAAGGCGTTTATCCAGGAAAGTCTTAGTAATTCATGAACTTTTTTTCTCTATCTATTTATTCAATTACTAGTGTAACATTAACTTTCTGCTGTCTCTCCATTTCTTAGCTTTGAAAACAAAACATGAAAATTCTAAATGCAGAGCCATCTTTTTCAATATTACTGCTGCTGTCAAAGCAACCAACTCAAATGCTAGTAGCAACAAGAGATAAACATCCTTTTCCTAAAACTAATCTATGTGACCTTGTAGGTTCTTGGTTCATCAACTAACTGATCCTATAACTGCTACTCTTTTCCTGTATTATAAGGGATCCCTATATCTAATCTTATTTTTCCCACCAAGGTATTTTCTTGATAAACACAATACCTGTGTGGGTTCTTATTTTAACTCATCATACCAAAAGAATATATTGTAGCAAAAGATTCCATGTTTGGTGACTTCAATTTAATGTAAATGTTCTCAGCCATCATGGGATATTGTTCCAGTATATTCCTTTTGGCATTCACAGGAATTCTAAATGGGAAAATATATACACAGTTTTGATGAGGAACATAATTATCATTATTATTACATTCACCCACTATTATCAATGGTTTATGAAAAGGTAATTGATGGCATTACTTTATTGGAAAATAAAGAGTATTCATTTATTTATATATTAAAATATATCTTCAGATCATTTTTTTTGTTGGACATAGGGCCTGAACTCTGGGCCTGGGTGCTGCCCCTCACCTCTTCAGCTCAAGACTAGTGCTCTGCCACTTGAGCCACAGTGCTACTTCACGCTTTTTCTGCTTATGTGGTTCTGAGGAATCAAACCCAGGGCCTCATGCATGCAAGGCAAGCACTCTACCACCCAGCCACCTTCCCAGTCCCCAGATCAAATTTTGAATAACATTGTAGTATTACAATGCAAAATGAATATTCTCAATTTTAGAGTATGATTCCTTCAAGTCCTTCAGGAGATGTTCTAACCTATTCATTCACTTTTCCTGTGAAGTTAAAAATAATATACTGCTAGACACCATATTCCAAAGAAACTTCAGTGTTCCAAATGATTAATCCAGAAAAGATTATGCCAATATATCCTTTGTGAAAAACCAAAGCTTATAAGATTTACAGATCTGTTTAACAATAAATAAGACTATTAAACAATAAACAAACAGTTTTTATTTTTGTTAGATTGAGGTAATAGTAACATATTAACTAAAAGAATTATGCAAATTATCTACCTCATTTTCTTAGTGACAGTTTAAATATCACATTCAATTACAAGCTATACATAAAAAACTGTATAAAAATGTTAAGTTTCACATCAATTATAATGTTATTTTCTTTTTCTATATAGGGCAAGTTTTCTTAACTTTTAAATAATTCCAGCAAAGGTAACACAAGTATAAAAACTCTAAAATGCAATTCCATAGAGAGATCTGTAATGTTGACTTGGAGAGGAACTCAACACAGAATTTTTAAGAATAACAGACAAAAATATCCTTAGCATTTTCTGCATTTCAGACAGATATAAAACTTTTCAAGACTTTCTGTCTCCTGAGTAATGTGTGAGCCTAGCATTTCTTGCATTTTCTTCTTGTTTTACATCTCTCTTTCCAGTACAAATTATTTTTTTGGAGTCTAAAAGTTGTTTTTGACCAATGTTGACTCAGCTAAAATTCCTCCAGACATCTTTTTGCTAACACAATAAGCCATTGCAAAGCCAGTGTAACTTTATTGGATTTTCTAATTACAAGATATTTTAATGTATAAAAGATCCAGAAGTTCAGTGGCAACATGAAACCACTAACAATCCACTATGGATAGTTTAATGACAGGGTTATTTTACAATTTTGTCTTTGTGCCTCACAATTCTGGTATAATGTTCTTGAACCCTGGTCAAGTGCATTGGCTTGTAAATTATATATATATATATATATATATACAAATAAATAAATATACATATATATACACATATGTATTTCCAATTTTCTCAGGTCTCTCTCCATTTTTTTATTGTGAAAATACCATACAGAGGGGTTACAATTATATGGGCAATGTAATGAGCTCATTTCTTATCAAGCATTGTTGTCTCCTCCTTTGTTTCCCTTCACATCCCTTCCCATCTCCCCACACACACACCACAGCCAAAGTTGTAATGGTTGTTTTTCAACATAATGACTTGTATATCTCATTATTGCAATGGTTCCACCTGTATCCCTATTTAAACGATTTGTTTTTTCCCTTCCCCTCCACAAATCATTCCAACATCAAATACAATGAAAGCAGGGGTTATAACATGGGGGAGGGACATACAAAGCAACAAAAAAATCATCTTATAAATTTGTTAGAAATTATCACATAAAAGAAAACATATTTGAATACTTATCTTGGAGTTCATTTCACCTAACATCAACTTATCTGAACTTTACTGATTGTCTCAGACATATACTAGTTATTACAAATAAGGGAAACCATGGGACCTATGTTTCTTTGGACCTGGTTTACTTCACTTAATATAATTTTTTCCAAGTTTTTCCATTTCCTAACAAATGGGGCAATGTCATTCTTTCTGATGGAGGCATAGAATTCCATTGTGTATATATACCACATTTTCTTGATCCATTCATCTACTGAGGGGCATATGGGTTGATTCCATATCATAGCGATGGTAAATAATGGTGCAATAAACATAGTTGTGCTGGTAGCTTTAGTATGGTCTTGTTTGTGATCATTTGGGTAAAGACCCAAAAGTGGGATTGCTGGTTCATAGGGGAGCTCTATGTGAAGTCTTTTGAGGAACCTCCATACTACTCTCCAAAGTGGTTGAACAAGTTTACACTCCCACCAACAATGCAGTAAGGTTCCCTTCTGCCCACATCCCCTCCAGCATATGTTGTTCTTAGAGTTCTTGATTATAGCCATTCTAACTGGGGTGAGGTGGTATCTCAATGTTGTTTTGATTGGCATTTATTTTATGGCTAGAGTGGTTGAGCATTCCTTCATGTGTCTATTGGCCATCCTTCTTTCCTCTTCAGAGAAGTTTCTCTAAATCTTTAGCCCATTTATTTATTGGAAAGTTGTTTCTTTGAGGATTTGTTGTTGGAAGATTTAATTTTTGAGTTCCAAGTATATTTTAGATATGAGACCCTAGGATGTTGTATGGCTAGTGAAGATCTTCTCCCAATCCGTGGGCTTTCTATTGATCTTGCTAGCTATGTCCTTTGCCATGCAGAAGCTCTGCAACTTCATGCAATCCCATTTGTCCAACCTTTCTTTGATTTGTTGTGTTTCTAGGTCTCTATTAAGAAAATTTCAGCCTGTGCCAAGGAGACCTAGGGTTTCTCCTATTCCATCCTGCAATGTTTTCAGAGTGTCTGCTTTGACTCCGAGGTCTTTGATCCATTTGGAGTTGATTCTGGTGCAGAGTGATATATAATGATGTAGCTTTAGTTTTCTACAAGTGATTAACCAGTTTTGCCAGCACCATTTACTGAAGAGGCTGTCTTTCATCTATTCTATTTTTTAGCTCCTTTATCAAAGATTAGATGGCTATATGTCTGTATGTTCATTTCTGGGCTTTCAATTCTTTTTTTTTTTTTTTTTTTGGTTGGTCGTGGGTTTGAACTCTGGGCTTGGGCGCTGTCCCTCAGCTCTTCAGCTCAAGGTGAGTGCTCTCCCACTTGAGCCACAGCACCACTTCCCGTTTTCCAGTCTCACGGACTTTCCTGCCCCAGATGGCTTTGAACTGCGATCCTCAGATGTCAGCTTCTTGAGTAGCTTCGATTATAAGCGTGAGCCACCGGTGCCCGGCTTGGGTTTTCAATTCTATTCCATTGGTCCTGAGGTCTATTCTTGTGCCACTACCAAGCTGTTTTGATTACTATGGCTTTGTAGTAGAGTTTGAGATTTGGTATTGGTATTCCTCCAGCACTGTTCTTTCTGTTGAGGATCGTTTTTGCTCCTCGGGGTCTTTTATTGTTTCATATGAATTTTTGGATTGCCTCTTCTATTTTCTTGAAGAATGAGGTTGGAATATTTATCGGTATTGCATTGAATTTTTAGATATTCTTGGGAAGTATTGCTATTTTCACGATGTTGATTCTTCCAATCCAGGAGCATGGGAGGTTTTGGCACTCTCTAAGTTCTGTTTTGATTTCTTTTTTCAGGTTTTTAAAGTTTTCATCATAGAGGTCCTTCACTTCTTTGGTTAAGTTAATTCCTATGTAATTTATTTTTTGTGGGGCTATTAAAGTTCGTTTTTTAACCTAACATCTTCTACATCTCATTATTGCAATGGGTCCACCTGTATCACTATTTAAACAATTTGTTTTTTCCCTTCCCCTCCACAAATTATACCAACATCAAATACATTGAAAACACGGGTTATACTGTGGGGGAGAGACAATGGATCAAGAAAATATGGATATATACACAATGGAACTCTATGCCTCCATCAGAATGACATTGCCCCATTTGTTAAGAAATGGAAAGACTTGGAAAAAAATTATATTAAGTGAAGTAAGCCAGGCCAAAGAAACATTGGTCCCATGATTTCCCTTATTTGCAATAACTAGTACATGTCTGAGACAAGCAGAAATGGTCAGATAAGTTGATATTAGGCGAAATGAACCCCAAGATAAGGATTCAAATGTTTTTTTTTTCTTTCTTGGGATTGTTTCTAACATATTCATAAAACAATATATATTTTAAAAGATGATTCTCCACTAAATGTTTATGAAGGGAATCAATTTCAACAATGGAGATGTGCTTCTGATTGAGTCAGATCTCAGAATCTAGCAAATTTCCTTGGGAACTTTTATCTATTGTATTCAGCAAAGGCCTGGATGACAATAAAAATGTATGTTTTTCTTGTGACATTTAAAAAGTTGAAAAGTTACTTCAGTTTTTTATTTTATTAAATTGCATCATTTTGATAAATTTTCATTTCAAAAACAATATTTAATTTCCTTAAACATTTCCACTAACCTAGCCACTATTTTTAGGTCATATTTAGGATGATTCCAATGCTACTTTTTCCAAGTGTAGGCATAAATTAATCCATCCTCATGAATAGTCAGTTTTTACCCATATGTTCACAATGAAGTTAGCCATAGATTAGGTGTGTGCTTGGGAAACTTAAAGATCTGAGGAGGATCAGAATGAATGAAGACAACATCAAGAACAAAGGAATTCCATAGTATTCATTTTTTAAAATAAGGAAAGCAGTTGTTGTGAAATCTTTTGTGCAAACTTAGGCTGAAGTCATAATAAACACACATACACACTCACTAGCACGGATGTATTGTCAAGAGAATGCCTATCAAATAGAGGACATATTTGAGCTGTTATTTCGCTTTGCACTTGCAGCTGTTTTAGTAGCGTTAGTCTTCTTGTCTTCATCAAAATGATGTTTACATCAAATTTCCATAGGGACAACTGGATCTGACATACTTGGAGATAAAATTTTCATGCCAGCTGTTACAGACAGATTCCATTATAGTCGAAGGAAAGGAGAATGTATGGGCTGATTTGAAATGTATAAAACACAAATATTTGGCCTTGTGACTGTTCATTTAAACCTTCATTTCAAAGTGTAAGAGTGATTGATCAAATGACCTATAGTTTATGGTCAATACTCCCCAGCTTTTTTTTTTTTTGCCCTCAGTTGTTACATGGGTTAAAATCCAAGATTTTAATCTCACATGTCTTTTCTTGAAGAACTGTTTGGATGAGAATTAGTCTTCTTGAACATGATTTATAAAACTAGCATATTGGTGTGCAGTACAAAAGATGAAATGGGACATAGTCCTACTAAGTTTCATGTATGTACAATAATGGTTCAGATAATTTTTTATCAAATACAAGTTACTGATTTTCTCCTTGTTATATGGACATAATAAAAATTAAAACGTTTGAAAAATGAGAAAAGAACTGCATTCGATTTTGTTACCCTGGGTATTATATATATTTATCTGAACTAAGGAAGGGAAAGGGAAAGACAAAATGGTGAGACAAAGGACAAAGGGGAACCTTTGCAACAACAATACAAGACAATTTGTTGGAAATAATCCTTATAACTTGAGAGGGGGCATTGAGGGAAGGAAATACGGAGAAAGATGAGGGGAGGGGTAACAAGTTAGACAATAAGTGTAATCACTTTTTTACTTCTGTAACTGTAATCTCTCTGTACATCACCTTGACAATTTTTTTAACTGAGAAGAAAATAACATATGTTAAATGTATTAAATTGTATTCTGCTGAACAGTCCAGAGCTTTATCCATCTAGATGATCTAGATTGCAATGAGAAAGCTCTGTAAGAGGAGGACTAACCACTCAAGATCCTTAAGTTCTAAGATTCTGAATGCCATAGGATCCCCTCTTCATTTGACCAGTGTGGGTGGCAATGAAAATTACAAATGCCTAGAATCTTGAAAAATCTATGTAATCATTTTCTAGGAACTTAGAATATTGTGTCTCCCTCAGTTTGTATAAGACAGAAAGAAACTGAAGGCAATGTCTAGAAATAAATATAGAGAGGAAAAAATAGGAATTATATTAACTCAGAGCTAGTAGCTTTGATAATAAATCAGAGGATAAGAAAGATTCTGGGAAATATTAATTTTATGACTAAGTGCATGTGTGAAAAGTTGCCGGTAAAACTCAAGTGAAATCCTGTTCTCTAATTTTTTTTCAGGAGGGGGGGCGGCCGTCATGAGGCCTGAGCTCTGGGCCTGGGTGCTGTCCCTCAGCTCTTCAGCTCAAGGCTAGCGCTCTACCACTTGAGCCACAGTGCCACTTCCAGCTTTTTTTCTTTTTGCTTATGTGGTAGTGAGGAATCGAACCCAGGGTCTCATGCATGCAAGGCAAGTACTCTACTACTGAGCCACCTTCCCAGCCCCTCTGTAGTTTTTTATAATCAAATTTGTACCTTCACTTTCATGATGCCATAGTCAACCTCTCCACCGCTTAAAAACATAACCCATTATTTTATAATTGAGGCAAGATTGAGAATGAGAGATTTCAATAAAGTTAATTTGTATAATAAATAAATAAAAATCGAATTGTTTTATTACAGCCATCAGAATGTATCCACTGAAGAAGCAACTGTCAGAACCATCTAAATTCAAGGTCCACCACTCACAGTTGGTCTTTCCCACTTTTTTCTCTTCTATTTCAGATATTGGAAATGTCAGTTCTACAACATGCAGCTAATCACATGGATACTCAAAAGAAGGCAGGGAAAGGCAACTCAGCTCATCAATCTATTTATGATGGAATGGAACACACAAGGAGCTACAAGAAATAGAGAGCCTAAGAGTGTGTGTGTGTGTGTGTGTGTGTGTGTGTGTGTGTGTGTGTGTGTGTATTTATGTGTGTGTGAAAAAGAATATCTATAGAGACACAGAGGAAAAAGTGAAAGACATAAAATCCTCTTTAGATAGAATATATGAAATCAGCTTTAAAATCACCCATGATATATAGAACTTCAGATGAAAAAGACAACTGAGAAATTTTGTGAAAACAAAATAACAAAAAAAAAAAACAAACTTTCAGGTAAGATGTAAAGTAGATTTACTTAAACCATAAAAAATGAATTATGCTCATGGAAAAAAATACAGTTAAGCAAAGATAATTGGTTATTAATAGTATAGATAAGACAAACCTGTCTTTTGTTAAAGGACAATTAAAGATATTCCTACATATTATTTTAAGATTAATGTGATTGCTAAAATATAAACAAAAAGGAATTCCTACAAATAGGAATGCTTATTTCCATAAATAAAATTAGAGGAAGACAGAAAAAGAATGAAGAAAACAAGAGTCCAAGTTAGGCTTACATCGTATTGAGTTTTGCTTTTAAACAGGAAGCAAAAATTTCTGCTTGAGGAAATAAATGCAGGACTAACTTTGGGGAAAAGAAATCAAGGAATTTGCTTAAAATGAATGAAAGCACATTTGGGGAAATTTTGACATTGTTATTATAACATATCCTTGGAACACAATACATTAGTATGAATTTTAAGCAAGCACAGACAAAAATTGAAAAGAAGACTATAGACTGTGGTTTGCTGACCTACTGGATAGTGTTGGATTTGGATTAAAATGAATTGAAGTAATACTCAATCCTGACACACTTCAGAGGCTTCTGAAGGAAAAATCAAAGAGAATCCAAAATGAATTTGAGAGACTGAATTTCTCATTTCTTCAAGACCAAGTGAATATATGAGAAGTACTCCTGTAAAATCATTGTCAGAGAAAGAAATTACAACAGTATTTCCATAGACTCTGGACCTAAATAGCACACGTGTTAGAAGGAAAAGATTGAAACTTACTCTTCCCCTGTTCAATCTCATAAAAAGATTGAAATATGTAATTCTTCCTCTGTGCTATTTTAAGTGACCTCACCAGGCAGAGATTACAGGGAAGATTTGACTATCATTTTGTAGTCCAAAGATGTAATTTACAAAGTGTTTGTTTAGCTAATGTTAACTCTACTAATTAGTATATAATCACATGTGAACTAAATCACTAGTGACTGAAATATTTTAAAATAGAAAGAAATTAACTTCAAAGATCAAGAACTGTATTAGAAAAGCTCTTGACCTGGAACAAATAAATGAGTCTCTTACCCTATTAATAAATAAAATTTTGTCAAATAATAAATTTTCCTAGGCCCTTACATCTTTATCTATGAAACAAAATGTGCTCAGCAAGTATTTTTAACAGCTTTCATGGGAAGTTTATATTGAATTTACTATAAATTTCCCAAATGAGATACATTGTCAAAATAACTCATCACTAAGCTGAAGATGTGGCTCTGTGGAGAGCAGTTCTCTACCATTCCAGGGTCATAGATTCAATTCCAGCGTCCAAATAACAGCAACAAAATAATTATTAGTAAAATAGATGGGGAAACACAACATTCCTTTGCTACTTTTGGGGACTGAAAAATGCAGTATCAATATTCTATACTTCAAATTTAACCATAGGACTATAGCACCAAAATCAGGTTAATTCTGTAACAACAAAATTCTGAGTACCAATGTAACAAAATTCTGAATACCAATAGAACACCCAGAAATGAACCTATATGTATGCCTAGAGCCATCTGAGTTTTGACAAAGGGGGCAAAAACTATATGTTGAAAAAAAGACAGCCTCCTCAATTAAATGGTGTTAGGAGAAACATTCATATGCAAAAGATTGGAACTGGAACTTTGTCTCTCATCTTGTAATCATATTAACTCAAAGTGAACTAATACACTTAAGACCTGAAATACTGCAATAACCACAAGAGAAACACTGTATTTTATTGGCATAGACAATAACTTCCTGAGTAGTCTTTTAGAGGTTCAGCAAATAAGAGATGTAATTGACAAATGCAATTGCATTAAGCTAAATTGCTTCCACACAGATAAGAATGCAACAAAGTCTTTGCCAGATGTACATCTGACAAGGTTCTAATAACCAGAATATGCAAGGATTCCAAAAAACTAACCCCCCAAATTCAATAATCCAACTAATAAATGACCAAAATGTCTGAATAGACATTTCTCAGAAGTAAAATTGGCCAAAAAAAATAATGAGAAAATGCTGAATATCCCTGGCCATAACAGAAATGAAAATCAATACAACACCAAGATTCCATCTGCCTCAATTAGAATGGCCATCACCAAATAGAATGAGTAAAAACATATGCTGGCGAAAATGAGAAAAAAGAATGATATGACACTGTTAGTCAGGATGCAAAATACTATACCCACTGTGAAAAATAGCATGAAGATTCTTCAGAAACTTAAAAACAGAATACCCTATGATCTGGCAATATCATGCTTGTGCATTTATCATAAAGATTGCATATTATAATACAATAATGACCTCTGAATACACATGTTCATTGCTGCAATATCCTCCATAGCCCACATATGGAAACAGCCCAGATGCTCTACTAACCATAAATGGATGATGAAAATGTGAGAATATATACTTATAAATATCATATGAAAAAGTATGTCTCCTTTGCGGCAATGTTACAGCACCTGGAAAACTACATTGTGTGAAATAATTCAAACACAGAGAGAAAATACTTATATGTCTAAGTTAGTTCTAAAATATAAATATATGTGAATATGTGTATATATACACAAATTGTAGTGATCTAAAGAGAAATAGATTCCCATGGTATAGCATCTTTGAATAAAATGAATACCCAGGAAGTTGAAAAAGTCTTCTGTAAGAAAGAGTGGGAAATAAGGGGAGGATGGCAGATGAGTAGACAAAAGATGGGTTAATCCACTCATAACACTCAAATTACATACATTAAAATGGAATTAGGAAACTTTAGGAGATGGGTAGGTTTAAAACAGATGTGGGAGAGAGTGAAGGAAATTGGTGTCACTCATCATTTTTTTGAAGATTTAAATTGACATGTTGATTTTCCAAAATTATTTAATCATATGCAATGTTCATTAACATCAACAGAACAATGAATATGACCAAGTTTCAATAGGTATTTCTCAGTTCTTGACTGTCAGAAAACCTAACATCCATTTTCATTAAATATCTGCAAACTCGCCCTTATATAAGTGTAACTTTCCACAGCATATGTCACAAGTAAATTGTTACTTTAGTTCTCCAAGCAATGTTGTCCATTGGCGACTTCAAAAAAGGTAAAAATAATGGCTAAATATAGGACTAGGTTTTACTTAATAGAAATAACAATTTGAATACTGACACCTGGCAAAATTCCTAGTATTCACACTGAACTTATTGTCTACAATTATCTATAATTTATGTAAAGCCTATGAAAATATAGGATCTAATTTATATGTATTTGTCCTTAAAAGAAATAAAGCTCAATCTTTGCAATAAAATATATATATATATATATATATTAAAAAAAGAAATAAAGCTCAGTGATTCATCAGATGTAGAACTAGATTTGATATAGAGATAAACATAAAAAGCTATATTTTGCAACAAATTCATAGCAAATTCTTTGTATAGTTAATGTAACTCTATATATCGTAGATTAGGATTTCAACCTTACTGAATGTAGAATTCATGGTGTTCTAATTTTTACTGGATTCTGCTCAACCATGAAGATATAAGAGCCAATTATCTTTTTTTTTTTTTACCAATTTCATTCACGTGTCTGAACATTAACAATTATTATTGAATTTTTATTACAAGAAAAATGTATCACCAAGCTTTCTTATTCTTGAGTTCAGTGTATCTATATACAATCAATCACAGATCAAAAATGTAGCTAAACCCATCATAATAGCATTTTACTGAATCTATACATATTTTTCCTTTTATTTTAAAATAAAATATTTTATATACCATTGATAATATATTAAGTAGTATAGGTAGCCCCCAGGTAGGTTAAAGTAAAGAAAAGAGTAAATAAATTTATATATATATATATATATATATATATATATATATATATATAATATCATTTTATTGAAGGAACTTGAGAATCTCCAGACATTTATGTCTGTGTAAGTTTTGGGAAGCAAGCCCAGTGAATACAGAGAAATGATTGCAATCAGCAAACTAATTGGGTACTTGTTTTGAAAATTGTTTCTAAATTTCCTTTTCAAAACACAATAAATAAATAAATTAATTAATTAATTAAAATTTTGATGCATGAGAAAGGAGGAAAATGTTCTACAACAAAAGAGAAATGTGTTCCCTTTTATTTACAAAGTAATCAGCTTGCCAGTTCAACCACCTGTGATTTAAAAATCTAAGAAAAGGGTGGATGGGAAGGGATGGAAAGGGGAAACAAAGGAGGAGGCTACAATGCTTGATAAGAAATGTACTCATTATCTTGCCCATGTAATTGTGACCCCTCTGTACAGTATTTTCACAATAAAAAATCTAAGAAAAATTTTATCATGAAACTAATTTATTATGATTTATAAAACAATAATGTTAAACTACACACCTCTGGCTCAAGCCTATAATCTTTGACACTGATCTAAAGATGGAATTCAAGCCATCCAAAGCAGTAAGGCCCATGAGAAACAGTAAGGCCCAAAGAAAAAGAAGATAAAGAAAAAAAATCTCAAGTAAGTACAGCCATATGATTCTTGAAAAATGTGAAACATATGTTGGAATAAGAAATGATAATTTACAAGTGAGGCTAGCTAAACTTGATATCCCTAATAGTAGTTCAAAACTAGATTCCTGCAACCCTGTACTATAGTCAGTTCAATTACCTTAAAGTGAGAACATCACTACTGAACCAACTAAAAGGAAAGCAATACAAAACTAACTATATATAGGCAGAGTTAACAACATTCTGAATATGATTGCAATAGATCAGAAAATGCAAGTAAGAATTTAAAAATGTTATTACCCCAAATTTGAAATTTATATCTTTTTCATATATTCATCTGACAGGGAATTAATATCCTGCATATGTAATAAACTATCCAACAAAAGAAATATTTTAATAAATAAATGAGCAATTAAATGGAAATGGACACTTTTAAAATGAAAAAGCATAAATGGCCAATAAATACTTGTGAAATGTCTAACATCCTTAGCCATCAGAGTAAACTAACCAAAGCTATATTGAGATTCTAACTCACCTAATTAAAATGGCAATCATCTAGAAATCAATTGAAAAATGTTGCCCAGGATGTAGAGAAGTCATTACATAGATATCTAATATTAGACAAGCCACTATTGGAATCAATATAAACATTTCTCAAAATATTAAAAACTTGGGTGTATCTATATCACTTCTTAATACATACCCAAAAGAATGAAAATCAGCTTATTATGAGGTTTCCTGAATACCAGGTTTATCATAGTACTATTGAGACTAAACTATAGAATAAGCCAAGAAGGATGGATGCAGAAAGATTATGATATGGACAGACTCTTTTTACTTTAATTGAGTTTTAAAAACTTTTCTTCTGCTGGCAATTACTTTGGGTAAACATGTTGTCAAGACATTTTATTGCTGTCAGAACCATAAAGAATGCAGAAGTCTCTATCAGACTGGCATGCAATAAAATGGTAGCTTAATTACCTGACAGTTTAAGCTGATATCTGAAATGAATTTTAATACCCTCTAGGTACATTGATCTGTATTTTGAATTATGATTTCAAATATTATCCCAGTGTGTGAGTCCTTTAAGTCTCATTTTCTTGGACTGAGTATGGAAAGACTTCTAATCATAATTCAAAGCATGGTTGTTTGTGTGTATATGTGTGTTTGCCTGGAAGGAATTATGATTTAATTTGTTTTTAATGAGAAAAGTAATTTGATCACAAAGCTTTAGAAAATAAGGGGAAATTGAGATAAAAACATCTTGATTCTATAGGATGCCTTAAGGCAAAATGCACATATAATTTATCTTTTTGTTTGCAAATATAAACAATATTGTTTAACATGTTACTATGTAGAAACTATATTGTGTTCATAATATAAAATCTTGGGTTTGGTTATTTTCTCACATTATCAACACATAATATATATACTTATAAAGATATACTTAAAGAAGTAATGATCCATAATGGATATTTATATATAATCTGTGTGTACAAATATGTGCACATAACTATTATATATTATATATAACTATTATTATATGTGTTTGTTTGCTTTTGTCAGTTGTGAGGCTTGTATCTGGGCCTGGGTCCTGTCCCTCAGCTCTTGAGTTCACACAGCACCACTTCCAGTTTTTTCTGTTTATGTGCTGCTGAGGAATTGAACCCAGGGCCTCATGCATAAGAGCCAAGCACTCTACTACTGAGCCACTTTCCCAGCCAATTGTTAAAATAATATTTTCTTTATTAACTGATTATATACAGTAACATTCTTTGAATATTAGCTGCATACTTTGTACGTTCTGAACTGTAATAGTATTAAGAGTTAGGCTTTATGAACAAGGTACTGGTGGATTATGCCCATAATCCTATCTTCTCCAAAGGTTGAGATTTGAAGACTGGTATTCAAATTCAGCCTGGGCAAAAAGTCTGTGAGACTCTTATCTCCAATTAATGCCTTAACTGTCCCCCCGCCCCCCAAAAGAAGAAGGATTGGAGTAAAACAAAATGGTCAAATGTCAAGTGGTATTTGAGAAGCAGAGATTTTGAGGTTAGTGGTTTGATGCCAGCCTGGAGAAAAATGTATGTAGATTACCATCTCAACCAAAAAGCTAGGAATAGTGATGTGTTTTTTTCATGGGAGAGGCATACTTAGGAGAATTGCAGTCCAAATTTGTCCCTAGACAAATTTATGGAATTCTTCTCGAAAAAATTGCTAAAGCACGAACAAGATTTGGGACAGGGTTCAAAATAAATTTCCTATCTAGCAAATGTGAGAACCAAAGTTCCTACACTAGAATCACCAAATAAAGACAGATAATAGATGGTAGATAGAGCGATAAAGTGGTAGAAAGAGATAGGGAATGAGAGAGAGAGAGAGAGAGAGAGAGAGAGAGAGAGAGAGAGAGAGAGAGAGAGAGAGAGAGAGAGAGAGAGAGAGAGAGAGAGAGAGAGAGAGACAGGCAGACAGACAGACAGACAGACAGAATTTACCTGTAGCCTTGTACATGCTCCTTTGCATTTGCACTCTTCTTCTTTGCAGTCAAGGCCGATACTAATCAATTATGAGATTGATATTTTACCACTTCAAATATTCAATATTTATAGTGTTAACATATATATATATATATAAATACTATATATATAGCTTGTGGAACCAACATCCAAAGGTAATCTAAGTAAATGAGGCAATTTGAAGCTTTCAGACCATGCATACAAAATAAATCTGAATCCTAAATTTATGAGGTATTTCCTCCCAACCCTATCTGTTAGCTTTGCTATCTGTTCTTTCTTTCAAAGTAGAACTTCTTTCTTTACCTTTCTGTTATTTTTTCTTTTCTCTCTGAACTCTCTAGTATATTGGAAAGAATGTTTTAAAATGCAGAAATACTTGGAAAAAAGGCATATCAAGCAAAGTAAGCCAGACCTATAAAAACATGGATAGCCTGCATGGTTTCCCTCATTTGTAATAATTAGAATATATGTATAAATCTACAAGTCAATTACACTTTGACATTATTAATGAAACAGCACTTTAAGCAGTCTTACACTGAGAACAAAGGAGGATAATTTTAGGAGAGGAGGGCTGAGAAGGTGGCTCAGTGGTAGAGCGCTTGCCTTGCATGCCTGAGGCCCTGCGTTCGATTCCTCAGCACCACATAAGCAAAAAGAAAAAAGCCGGAAGTGGCGCTGTGGCTCAAGTGGTAGAGTGCTAGCCTTGAGCTGAAGAGCTGAGGGACAGCGCCCAGGCCCAGAGTTCAGGCCCCACGACCGGACCCAAAAAAAAAAAAAAAAAAAAAAATTTTAGGAGAGGATCTCAGTGACCCAATAGCTATGTATATGACCAATAAAATTATGCTTATCTAAACTAACTCCAAAAAATGGAAATAAGAGTTTTTTGTGTGTTTTTTAAATTGTACTACGGTATGTAGTTACTTCTTTTTCTCATTTGGTTTATTTCCTGTTGTCACTGTTTTGGATTTCTGCAGTTGCCTTTTTTTTGGGGGGGTCTTTTATAGCTTCCCCCCTCCCCCCAGAGCTGAGAACTGAACTCAGGGCCTTGAGCTTGCCAGGCATGAGCTCTTCTGCTGCACTAAACCTCCAGCCCCTGTTTTTGATTTCTGTACCCTTTGTCTTGTATATAAGTTGATCTGATTTGCGTAGGGGAAAGGGAAATCACAGAAATGATGGGACAAAGGGTAAAGCAATGATACTCACTAGACAAAATGTTAGAAATGAACTCTACAACATGGGGCAGGGAGTGGGGAAAATGGGAGAAAATGAAAGAGTGGAAACACTGTTCTAAAAGAAATGTGCGCATCATGTTACTTTATATAACTGGAACCTCTCTATACAACATCTTTACAATAACATCTAAATTTAACAAAATATACAAACACTTAGGATATTTGCTTTCATTGCTGAATATTTGTATTCATTGCAATGTATCTTTAAAGCTACAATGCAAAAATCTTCCATTCTCCCTGAACTTCTACCCATAGCTCATCCTCTGTCAGAGTTAGAAAAGCCTAATTACTACCAGAGATAAAGAGAAGGGATCTGGTGCAATTTCAGTGAGTGTCACAGGCTTGTAACAAGTACACTCCACTGCTGAATATGGGATGCTTTGAATGTTCCTCTCCCACGGTATAACCCCTGCTTTCACTGTTCTTGATGTTGGTATAATTTGTGGAGGGGAAGGGAAAAAACAAATCGTTTAAATAGAGATACAGGTGGACCCCTTGCAACAATGAGATGTACAAGTCATTATGTCAAAAAATGAACTTTACATCTTTCGCTGGGGGGTGGAGACGGGGGGGGGGGGCGGCAGGGGAGGGTGGGGGAGGTGGGAGATGGGAAGGGTAGGGAAGGAGAAACAAAGGAGACAACAATGCTTGATAAGAAATGTACTCATTATCTTGCCCATGTAATTGAAACCCCTCTATACGGTATTTTCACAATAAAAAAATGATCTTCCTTGCTTTTAACATGAAACTATGAAGTAGTGAATCTTAACAGGACGTTCTACAAATTTGTGAGCAATCTCAAATTCAATGGCTTCATCAGCAGGAAACAGACTAGGCTGTATCAGGATGGAAAAAAATGTCTCATGTTTGATTCCTGTCAGAAGAAAAATTAATTATGCTTGGGGGCCCAAGTGCCTTATTTATTCTATTCTAATCACATGTGTTGTGTGTGCATTAATAGTAAAATTAAATCTGGATGAGATAAAATAGAAATAAGTCCTGCTGTGTTTTGTGTGTTTTAATTTAATAGTGTGAGTTAATTTTCAGGATAAATCAGGTTAATAATGTCTCAAAATTAATATAATTTGATTTCATGTTTACAAACCTGTATCAGACAAGATGTACTTGATTGGCTTTGTTGAAAGAAATAAGGAATAAAAGAAAGAAGAGATATCATGAACTTTTGGTCCTCTAAAACCTTTTTTCTGGGGTAACTTTTTGATTATTATAGGAGTAGAAAATTTAGAATCTCTAGATATCGATTGTAATAAAATATTCACTCCTCACGGTTGCTGTTGCATTCATACACATATAAGGGTTTTTGCATGGCATATAAATATAGATATAAGAAATATGAGGAATTTCCATTCATCAAAAAACTTATTGCTCTGAATTTATGGGTTTGGTCAGCATTATTGAAATTGAAATATACAACCTTTAGAAAATAGCTCTCTGATATCCTTAACTATAAATTGGAAACACTGTTCATTGAACAGCCAGATTTTGATAAGAAGATTAAAATGTGAAAGGTAAAATTACTAATATCTTCAACAGAAAGAAAAGGAATCAAAATTGGAATAGATCCTGGGATAGCAGTAGATAGGGAGAGTAAGATAGAAGTTATCTGGGAACTATGAATGAAATGATGACTGAAAATAATTCCTGTAACAAAGAATTATTGACAAACTTCAAGCCAATTGTTTCCAATTGTCTTTATGTGTTATGTATTAAAATGTCATTCTCCCTTTGGCTTTCTCAAAAATGTCAGTAAATATATGGAATAATCTATAATTCCTTCTATGACAATACTCTTATTGATTATCTGTGATACAAATGAAATTATATGAGAGAGGAAATGACAAAAAGGCAAATGAGAAACCCCTCATCACACAGAGCTCTAACTCAATGGTACAATGCTTGTTTAGTAGTCATAAGGAAATGGCTTCTATCCCTCGTGGTTCAATGCAATGAATAAAAACATTTTATTTGTATGAGCTTCCATTTTAGCATAAGAAACAATATGAAATTAAGGCAGCAAATGTCAAATAACTCTTAGTAATGTCACAAAGAATAAGTGCATATGCTCTAAGAATGTTGTAGACAGATTTAATTTATAGTAAGCATAGGTCCTGGGGGCAAGGAAGAAGGCTTATTATTTATTTATTTATTTCAGCTCGAGGTGATGTGAGAATGAACAGAAAATGGATCCAGGTAATTGAGTCAGAACAAACTTTGAGCAGATCATAGGGGTGACTAGCCACTGTGAATGGATAGTTCTGAGTATAAGAAGGTCTGTTTCTCCCTGCATTAACAATGTACTCTGCTGGGCCTCACCTTTGGGTGAGCCCCCTTGAATGCAAACAGATAACAGGGATCTGAGAAAAGATGCATTAGTCTTTCTTTTGTACCAAAAGAAACATATTAAATTTATGTTCCATTTTCTTCAATCTACATTGATCCTTTTCTAGTAGGAAACAGTCTTACAGTTAGGATTCATTCTAGTTTCCAGTGCTGAGTTATTCTTTTTTATGTTAATTGAGTTATTTCAAAGTGAAACTTAGATATTCCAGAGGTCAAGTGTCTTGTCCCAGAAGTAATACTCTATTTGATTTCTTAATGGATATATTTATAAAGAATTGTTGAGCATATGAGAATGAAAGCAATAATAAAGGCAGGGAAGAGGAAATTAAATCAATTTTGACAATCATTTCAAATTTAAGATCGTCCTTTTCCTAAATTTGTAGGACATTCTAAGTGGAATTATTTTTTAAAAAGCAGAAAAATATCTCCACAAATAACTGGTTATTTTCTTGTCAAAGAGAAAGATGATACAGTCAAGAGAATAGAGCTATTAAACTCTCATAACTAGTTTGAAAACAGAAGATAATAACCCATTAAGGTCTTTAATAATGATTTTACTCAATTTCTTAAAAGGGAAACTTTTGTTAAGAAACTTAAATGCCTCCTTGGAATTCCAAGTCATCTAAAGATATTAGAAATTTCCCAAGGCAAAAACGATAATCTGAAAGAAGTGCTTATTAATTTGGGACTCCATCATTCATTAAAAGTCAACATTTAAGTTGGATCCCTCATGATTTGCACAGGTAATATAAAATAATCTCAGAGAAGTTATAGTGTTCTTGAAGACAGTTGAAATGTGTAGACAGTTTTCTAAATTAAAATTTATTTCTTTCATCTTTTGAAATTCCCAAGTTAGGTAATATGAATATATTTCTCAAGAAATTGATAAATTTATTTGGTTAAAATTATTTTATTTAAAAAAGTAGTCAATTCCATAATCATATTGGATTCATCCTTACTACAGACAGTCTGGATACAACTTACATTCTTCTATGTAGACCAAAGGTGGAAGTCTGAGCTTATCTTCCCCATGGGGAATTACAATAGTCCACCTGACTACTGATTTTTTTTTAAATATGAATGTATTTTTTAATTGTGAAAATACCGTATAGAGGGGTTACAATTACATGGGCAAAATAATGAGTACATTTCTTATCAAGCATTGTTGCCTCCTCCTTTGTTTCTCCTTCCCATCCCTTCCCATCTCCCACCCTCCCATCCGCCACCCCATCCCACCCCACCCCACACTCCCCCCCACCCCACCCCCCGGCCAAAGTTGTAAAGTTCGTCTTTCAACTTAATGAGTTGTACATTTCATTGTTGCAATGGGTCCGCCTGTATCCCTATTTAAACAATTTGTTTTTTCCCTTCCCTCCACAAATTATACCAACATCAAATACAGTGAAAGCAGGGGTTATACCATGGGGGAGGGACATACAAAGCAACAAAGAAATCATCTTATAAATATGTTAGAAACAATCGCATAAAAGAAAAAAATTGAATACTTATCTTGGTTCATTTCGCCTAACATCAACTTATCTGGCCTTTGCAGACTATTGATTTTATTGTATTTTTTTATTGCCAGTCAAGGACTTTAACTAAGGGTTTGGGTGTTGTACTTGAGCAGTTTTGCTCAAAGTAAGCATTCTAGCATTTGGGCCATAGCTCCCCTTCTGGCTATGTGGGTCATTAATTGGAGACAGAAGTCTTACAGATTTTCCTGCCTGGACTGGCTTCAAATCTTACTGATTCTTAACCACTAATTTCATAGAGAGATCCGATTAAATTTGCTTCAAATCAATCTTTTTATGCTACGACCATATTATTGTGAGAAAAGTTCATGTCAAATAAATATTATTAATATTAATTACATCAATTAGATGATTTCTGTTGAGTTTCATAATCATGTTCTGTCCTTATTTAGTATTATGGAATAATATGCACATTGCATTGAAGTAAATTCTCACCTTCACTTTTGGCAGAACAACAAGCAAAACAAACAAAAAAAATTAACATTATTACTTGTGATACTTTTCAGAACATGTCGCTACTGACAGTATACAGAGTTTTGTAAAACTGAGCAAGCTATGACAATTGCTAGACAGAGAGAATTTCTCTCAGTTCTCAGGTATGCTGGAAATAATAGTACAGTAAAGGCTATTGTCACACAGCTGCTTGTTACGTTTGAAGAAAAAATAATTATTGAAAATATTTTTAAAGACATCTTACTAGTCCTCAAAAACATGTTTTTCACTCACTATATACTTACATCTAAAATTTGAGTAATTTTAGTCAATTATATGGTTATTCATTCACTTTCATATATTTGGATTCAAAAACTGAAGGCTATGGGATATTACAATGTAAAATGCTATATTATTCTATGAGAAGTATATTTCACTGTCTCATGTCTAAACAAAACCGTAAAAGAATCTTGAACAAGTTAATAAATATTATCAGGCACCAGAGATATTTTATTATAGAGCAAAATGGTATGTATTTTTACGTTTGGTTGTAGAATCGGAGCCAAAAATAATTTGAAATTACATCCTTTTCAATATCTCATTATTTGCAAAACCTTTTTTCTTCTCTTCTGCCATTTTCATTAGCAGTAGCAGCAATTTACTGAATTACTCCTCATGAGAAATTATAAATTATTATAATATAGACCTCTGAATATAACAAAGGGCAAGAAGAAGTAATTCCAAATACTACCTGTGATAAAATACATAGTATGATGGTTGGTGAAGTTCATGTATTATAAGAGCATGTACTTACTCTTAATCCTAAAAGGTAAATATTAGATCTGATCAATAAGTAGGGGTTGAAGCCAGGGAAACTAGTAGAAGAGCTAATTTCAGTGATTGCAGGAAGTCAGACTAGATCTATTCCATCCAGGTAATCCATGCATCCATCCATCCATACTTCCATTTATCCAGTGATCTGCACATCTATTTCTAATCATCCACCCAAGTCATCCATCAATCCATCAACCAACTGTATTCACTCATCCTATCCATCCATCCATTCATCCATCTACCTATCCATTCATCAATCCTTCTATTGCTTTTCTTGAACCATTGTCTCTATATGCTATTTGGCAATTTTGAAGAAAATATCACAGAAAACAGAGCATCACACTTTTTTCAATAAAATATGGATATCATGATTTTTTTCTAATAGCATAGATGATATTATTGTCAAAAATAATTACTTAAAGTGGAAAAGTGACTCAGTTGATCAGACTAAAAATGTGAAATTTAATTTTATCTCAAGTTTACTTTCATAATACTTGCACTTACATATGTTTACAGGAGAATATAATCCATGGCCAAGCCAAAGACCTCTTTCATTAAATATAAAATAAAATTCTGTGTGAAAATAATGTATGTTCTCAGCATTTAATTGGCACCAGCTTGGAAATATTGCTAGTTTTTTTAAAAGTGTAGTTTAGGCAGCAGATGATACTTAGACGTAACACAATGCATTTATTTATGCTCTTCAGTATATCTTTCATTGTTGATTCATACTGCCCTCCCAGAAATTTCTGATGTTGCTCTGGGGGTATGTAGGTTATCTTGTCTGCACCTGACTTCTCTACCTCCCTACAGCTAACGATAATTATTCTGAGTTGTTTTAGCTTGTGGTTATTTCTTCTTATTCTCCCACTGCCTTTTACTTATTTCATCTGAGCACATCAGTGCTACTTTGATAACACAGCATTAATCACAAATATCTCTGACAATACCCCAAAACTAAGAAGCAGACAACATACTCTTTATTGTGTATCTTCATTTCAAGTCCACATTACATGTACTATAGAAAAAAAATTCTGAACTTTTGGGTTAGCATCCTTTTAGACCCATTTATTTCTCCTACTTAGTGTCTTACTATAAGCATGTATTTGGCATTATTTGGCAAAGCTGAACTCAGACTTGTTGGGGGCAGAGGGTAGAGGGGCTTGAATATATGTATTTTTTAACAGACTGATTTTTCAAATTTACTAAAACATCATAGGAATAGTATGCTGGAAAATTGAACTAATACAATTCAGAAAAGTACAAATTCATTAGTTAATTATAACAAGAGGAATTCATTAATATGATACCAACTTTCCATTTCCACTGGTCTTAAGCTACAATACTTTCTTTTCTGTGATACCTGCTTTGAAACAATCTCACAAATCTTTATCAGTCTCCCAAATTTGCTGGCACTTCAGGTCCACTCATTGAAATGAAACTTCAGTGTAGTCTACAATCATTTTCAGTGAATTCTCCACTATCAGCTCTTGTGAATAACTAGGTCTTTAAGGAGAGGAAAATATTTGTACATCATGCTTAAAATATGACCACAGTTGTAGAGAAATTGAATGGATGAAAGGATGAAGGCTACCCTGACAAAAGTTGCACATGAAATTAGAGTCAGCTCTCCATATTTACATATTCAGCAAATCAAAGATCAAAAATATTTTTAAGGGTTTATCTTCTGAACATATAGTTTCTTTTTATCATCATTCCTTATCAATCCTGTGTAGCTCTATACCCATTACTTTTTTTGTAAGTACTCTAGTATCTGAGACATCAAGTATATAATATTTGATTATGTTATTTGGTAAATAGTAAGACATTATAAACAAGAACTTAAATGTCCACAGATTTTTATATTCACATTAATCATGGAACCAATATTCCATGAGTACTCAATGGAAGCTTTATGCTTTATATTGAAGCGCACATTAGTACTGAGAGGTTACAGCCAAAATTAATTTTTAAACTGAAATCTCATGAGAGTGGAATCATCCACAAAAGTGATTATGAGAATCATACTTGATTTCCAATTTGAATATTAACCTAAATGAATATGAGATATTCTTCCACAAAAGATAATTATTTAAAAACATTTTAATATAATTTGTATTTAATTTCCTATGCATAAGTAAACAATTAATGCAGTCCTTTTCCTATTGAAAAATACATGAAAAATAACTATAAAATATTTCCAATTTTCTTGGCCTGTATTAGATTATTTTATATGACAGAAACATTAAATATGCCAAAATATAACCAAAACACCTGCAGAATCATGTTTAGGATAAAAGAGAGAGGACAATCTAGACCACAAATCACAAAGTTTTAGATGAGTATATATTTAAGAATTATACATACAAATGACTTGAAGTCTTTTATATGATTTTAAAGATTATATTTGGCTGTAATAAGCAATAAATTCATTGTAATGGTGATTTACTTGTTGTAACTGATATTTGTAAACATAAACTTTGTGTGGAAATTTTAGTAAACTATTCTGTAAGTACTATTGATTTACATTCATAATTTTTTTTTAGGGCATAATGTAATTAAAGTATTTAATAGCTATTTAACATGATTAATTGTATCATTTAAGATATTTGGTACTGGTAATTTTTTTTATTTCAGAAGTAGAGAACCCTGTCTGTATAGTGAGTAGAAGGTATTACATTAGCTGTCATTTTGTTGTTCCAATTTAAGGCTGCTCCTCAAACATAAAAACATGTTTAAGTGCTTAAGAGTTACCAAAGTCAGAAACTTCCTATTTGTTGCTGGTCATGATTAATTTTTAAAATTTTATACAAATATGGAAATTTAGGAAGTTTATATACTTAGGATAATACAGATGTTGAAAAATGAGTAAGTTAATTAAATTTGCAGGTTATGAAATTTCAAGATTTGTCACATTCATAGGATCATGATAACATGAATTAATTAGTAATTGACTGTACTGCTCACTTAAATCTTGCACAGCAATTCTACACATGATGGCTTTTTATTGCTTTTTAAATAAACATCACTAGTAGAATTTCTATATTATTAAGATATCTATATACAATTACAGAGGCTACAATATATCACCAAATAACCACAAATCCAAATTAATGCAAATTTTAATTTTGCCATTTTAATTAGATATGCTTAATTTAAAGAAATTAAAATTTATAAATTAACTCACCTTTACCTTTTTGCCTCACATCTGTTTTCCTGACTTCTTAAAGGTAACTCTTACCATTATTGAGAGGAAAAAAATCAGCAAATTTAGTATAAAAATTCTTTACAAAATTTTATTCGCCACACCAGAATTCCACAGAAATGGTAGTGGTTCCAAGAATTGCCAGGCTGTGATGACAAGTCTGAAGCAAAGAAATTGAGACCCTCTTGTGGTTTCAACATGGTGTCTTGTCTTTTATGAGTCACCTGACTGTCTGCAATGGATCATGTTCAGCTGATGTGATTTACTAAGACCTGGTCAATTGGTATAAATGAATATGCCTAATTTATGTTTTCAGTTATTTTCTGTACCAAGACAGAATGTGATTTTATTATTATTATTGAAGAGAAATATGTGATGATATTAACATCCAGGTACTTAATTTTAATGAACAATCTTCTCTATAATCTTTGAGATATCTCTAAGTATATATTGTTTTGAATGTTTCTATTTGTCATTTAAGTAAATAAAAGTATATAAACAATAACAGCATAGTGTGTTTAAAATTCTTTTCTGGCTTGAAGTATAGGTTAAAATTATACTTGCCTGAAGCCTGCATCTTATTGATATTTTAAAATGTCATTTAATATTGGCGGAACACACATAAAATAGACCCAGTAGCAAAGATTCCATTCAACAGAAAGTTATATTGACTAAAACTAACTTTGGTAAATACACATCTAAATATTAACACCGTATAAGGAAGAGAAAATTAAAGTAAGAAGTATCTATCACCATTTTGACCATCTAACCTGTTTCCACACAGTTTAAACATGCTGTCACTCTAATTACTTATTATCAAATTCCTTTTAAAATATTTTATTATCATTGAGTAGTTTTACAAAAGATTTAGCATTCACTGAAGCAGTTTATGAATATAGTGTATCTTGATCAACATCACACTTTTCAACCTTCTCACCCAACTCTTAAAACCTACGATTTCTTTACTTATCTTAATTTTAGGTTGTATATTGATTTTTTTTTTTTTTGCTATTTATCATGGTAGTTCTTGTATACAATGCCTCTTATTACCAAATTCTTACAATAGGTTCAAAATACGAGTTGAGTTTTCTATTCAAACCTAGTTGTTGGGGCTTGGAAGTTGGCTCAGTGGTTGGGCACTTGCCTTGCATGCATGAGGCCCTGGGTTCGATTCCTCAGCACCACATAAACAAAAAGAAAAAAGCCGGAAGTGGCGCTGTGGCTCAAGTGGTAGAGTGCTAGCCTTGAGCTGAAGAGCTGAGGGACAGCGCCCAGGCCCAGAGTTCAGGCCCCATGACTGGACCAAAAAAAAAAAAAAAAAAAAAACAAAACCAAAATCCTAGTTGTTGCTTTTTAATTCAAATCAAATTTAATGTTTTATTTCCTAATTGTAGAATTAATTAATATTTTTATCTTGTTTGTAATCTCTGCAAGACAATAAACCATGCAAGTTTGCTTTCAGCAATGTACATAATTTTCTCTGCCCTTGTACGCAGATTTTCAACCAGATAAATTTCAGATTCTGGTGACATCTTGGCAATTAGTTAAACAAATTTTAAAACTACCACTAACGTAGATATTGCAAGTAAGAGTGAGTATATAATCTATAAACATAATTCATTTCCTGACTAAAATGCTAAACAAGAAGTTAATCACCAATTTCTCTTAAAGCAAAAAGTGATCATATAGGATTGCAAGATAAATAATTGAAAGTATTTAATTTTATCCTTCATACATTGTACATTAATATTACCTGTGCTTATTTTTATTTTGTTTTGTTGTATTATGTAATCCTGCGTTAGATCCTTTATCAGAAAAAAAAATTTAGCCAAAAGGGAGAGATGTGAATATGCATTTTAGATAATATATGAGTACTGTGCTACTGTTTGCTTATGTTCTCCTTGGTTGAATAGAATATTTCCACTTGATGAGGAAGGAGATTATATAATGCTTTTTTAATTTTAACTTTTGTCAAGGTGATGTACAGAGGGGTTGCAGTTACATAAGTAAGGTATTGATTACATTTCTTGTCTAACTTGTTACCCCATTCCTCATTTTTCTCCCTCTTTTCCTTCCCTTTCAAATCTACCACAAATTGTACAGAACATTTCCAACATATTGTCTTGTGACTATCGCAGTCACATAGGTTCCTCCTTTGTCCTTTGTCTCACCATTTTGTTGTTCCCCCTCCCTTGCCTAGTTCAAATAAATGTATATACAATACCCAGAATTCCAAAATCAAAATCAGTGACAACAGGGAATAAACCATGAGGGGAGTAGGGGGAACACAAAAGAAAAAAGAAATCACATAGTCCATTGAGAACAACAACAAAGCAAAACCTCTTGTGTCCGTGTCTTGGAGTTCATTTAGTTTATCATCATCTCATGTGGTCATATGTACATTGCAATTGCCTTAGCCTGCTCATCTGCTGAGATTATCCTAGATGTATACTAATTATTTAATGCACATCAAATCATGGATTAACAAGATACAATATCTGTTTTTGGTTCATTTTGTTTCACATGATAGGTTTCACTTACCTTAATTGTGCTATGAACAACATAGTTTTATAATTATTCTGGATGAAATAATACACCAGTGTGTATAGAGTTTCTTTATTCATTCATCAAGTGATGTGCAGCTTGATGGATTCCATAACTTTACTATTATGAATATTGCTGTTACAAAAAGGAGTGTACATTTTCACCTGTTTTTTAATCTACATTGTACAAAAATGTATCCATTTATAGGTAAGGTATGGAACATTGATAATAAACAAGCCTATTGCTACTTCAAGAAGTAGTTAAGATACTAAAATGAACATCTAAACATAGAGTGGTTACCAATATGAGAGAGTTCCAGAGGTATGCCAGAAAATGGATTTGACTAAAAGATTGAAGCTCCTTCTCCTTTCCCTCGCTAACCTAGGGCTACCATATGTGACCATGACGGCAATATCAATATAAGTGTACTGAAATTAATAAACACAAAGTTACAAAGAAACCGAAAAAGATTTCTGTTGAAGGAATTAAATATCTGACCATTTCCCTAGCATGATGATAAACATTAGAATATTAGTGTGTACACACAAGAAATTCAAAGAATTCCTGGTAGAAGGATGTAATGCAGAGTATGGCCACTGCAAACTGTTACTCCCCTGTCTCTTATTAAAAGATAGGTCATGTAGTTGCTGAGAGTGATTGAGAGCATCTACTGGAAAGATATGATAAGCACTGAGATGATTTGTATCCATCCTCGCATCTGTGTTAGAAGTAATGTGTGAAAACAATGAAAGGCTTTTGTTTGCATGGAGTGGGGAAACATTCTAGAGGGTAATTTGGCAACATATATCAAAGACTTTAAAAAGCTCAGATTTGTTGATGCATAATATAAAGTGACAGACTTTTATGTTAAGAAAGTGTTTAGCTTCGTTCATGAAAATATATAGGCACAAAACTATTCATTAAAATATACTCATTGAAATAAATATTCATCAAAAATAAATAAGTAAAAAGAGGTCATATGTTAGAAAACAATGTCTTGTTCAATTCAATTTCACAAGAAATAATATGTAGATATTGTTCCAAAGTTAATTAAAAGAGGTAGTTATCTTGGCATTTTGTTATCCTTGTTTTGCTTTTTTAGAATACTGGATGACTGGGGACTTAGCTTTAAATGTTTGCCTGGCAGAACCAAAACCTTGGATTTGAATCCCAGATCATCTAAAACAAACAAACTTGAAAGAAATTTTAAGCAAAACTATGAAGAATATGCATTAATGTAACTTAAAATACAGTTATTTTAAAGAATGAACTAAGAAAAGGAAACTAGACAACTTAAATCACTCATAACTCTAAATAAACAGAATCATGACAAAAGTCAAAAGCATAAAAATTAAACTAAATTAACTTTACGCAATTAAAAACCTCAAACCACCAGTGATATGAAAACAATATTTGTAATATAATACAATGTTAGAATTATCTCAAAAGTCAATTATTTGTTATTGTCTCAAAAACCCACCAAAAATCTAATGATAGAAAAATGCAAGAGTATAGGAATGAGAACACATTAATTAAATGGAGACCTGGGCATAGCAGTCAAATAGAAGTCTATGAAATAAATTGACAACTAAATATAAAAATTCAAATATGCATAAGGCAGTCATAATCATCACATGCCAACCAGCAGCTTTGATATATATTTTAATCAATAGTGATAAAGGATAGAAATTGGTAAACAGTCAATTTTCACTGATTATCTAGAGCACATTGACCAAAATTGTCCAAGAAGTTAGTTTTGAGAAAATAAGAATATTTGTTAGTATTGAGCACCTCTACCTCAAGCTGTATTCCAAATTATTCATGTAGCCCAAGAATAAAAGTCTTTGATACTGCATCTCCAAAATTGACTGTCAAAATCCTGAGCTAGAGTAATGGCTCAAGTGGTAGAGCACCAGCTGAAAAAGATAGTGGAACAAGCATTATGTTGTGAGTTTAAACCACAATGTTGAAAGTTCAGAATAAAGAAAGTGTTTTCAATATATCCCTGTCCTCAATAAAACATATTGCTATAGCAGAGCCAAACTTCATTCTGCCCGCTATTCACAGGTGGCAACAGAGAATGTGATGTCTCTCTTCAAATAGTACTTTTATATATTCATCCTTCCTCTGCATGAAGAAAGCAATACTTTGGATAATCCAACATCAACAAAAAGCTAGTAGATTTGTCTGTATTAAAAACATACAAAAGATGAGGAAAGGATGTAAGATAAGAAATGATGAAAGAACCTAAATAAGTAAATGCTTTTTGTTATATTTGTCGAATTTGCAACAGTACCAAGAATAGCGATGACACATTACAAACATAGGACACAATACATCGTGGGATTTGAGACGCAATTAGATAAATTCTGATTAACTAAACCTCCATTCCAGAACTCAGGCAAAGAGAAAATGTTGCTACTTGAGAAATATCATTATTGTGTTTGGAAAAAGAGAGGGAAAAAGTTGGCTATGAGACATGATGTCCTTATACATCCCCTTCACATGCAGGTTTGCTAAAGTCCTCTCATTTGGTTATAGAAGATTTAAAATGTAAACTCACAATAGTCGAAGAAACATTTTCTAGCCATGAAGTTACACATAACAATGGTAAAGTATGTATAATTAGTACTCTTACAGAAAATGAGGGTGAGAAAAGAATATTATAAGATCCTAGTATAATATGATTAATAATAAATTATTTGAATAAGATAATTCTAATATGATATAATTAAATCAAATATATTCTACTATTATAATAAAATGACCCCTTATGGTATATTAATATTATCTTACTTATTTTAACTGTATTATTTTATTAAATATAACATACATTATAATATAGTAGGTTTTTCTGTCTATATCAGTCTTATTATTGTTTATTGCTTATTTTCTAACATATTTTTGTATTCTACAATATTCTGGATACCCTGAAATGTTTTCTGTTATTAAGTAAGATGGCATGCTTTGCAAATCTTATTCTTTTTAATTTTTTTATTGTTAAAGTGATGTACAGAAGGGCTTCAGTTACATAAGTAAGGTAATGAGTACATTTCTTGTCAACCTTGTTATCTCTTCCCTCAATTTTCTCCTACTTTCCTTCCCCACAACGCCCCCCCCCAAGTTGTATAGATCGTTTTCAACACATTGTCTTGTGTATATGACTGTTGCATCAGTTCCCCCCTTGTCCTTTGTCTCATCATTCTGTTGTTCCCCTTCCCTTCCCTAATTCAAATAAAGATATACAATATCAGGGTACCAAAATCAAATACAATAACAACAGAGGATATCCCATAGGGGAAGACATACACAAGAATTTTTTTTTTAAATCACATGGTACATTTAAAAAAAAAACAAACAATAACCTCTTGTGTCTATGTCTTGGAGTTCATTTTGCTTATATATGATCATAAGTATATAGATATTGAGCTATTCTGCTCATCTGCTAAGATTATCCTACATGTATAATAACTTTGCAAACAAGGGACACCATGGTACCTATGTTTCTTTGGGTGTGGCTTAAATATTAAAGTTACCAGCACAACTATGTTTATCACAGTATTATCTACCATAGCTAAGATATGGAACCAACCCAGATGCCCCTTAGTAGATGAATGGATCAAGAAAATGTGACATATAGATAGATAGATATAGATATAGATGGATAGATTTATACATATATAAATTTATATATATATATCAATTCTATATAAATCTCTATAAAATTATATATATAATTCTATATATAATATATATATATATAAATTCTATGCTTCTATCAGGAAGAATGACAGTACCCATTTGTAAGGATATGGAAAAACTTGGAAAAAAATCATATTAAGTGAAGTAAGCAAATGTTCTTGAACTGAGACATATCAGAATATAAAGACTGGATCAACAAGAGAAAAACTAATTTTCCACATACACAAAATGTATATATCTTAGAGAAAAGCAGAATTCACAAGGGACTGAATCTCTTCAAACTATTGGTAAAATAGTTTCTAATTAGAAAATAAATAGTTTTTTTTAAATATTATTTTATTTTATTTGAGAACATACTGTACAGAGGGGCTACAATTACATGGGCAGGATAATGCATACATTTCTTACCAAGCATTGCAGCCTCCTCCTTTGTTTACCCTTCACCTCCCTTCCCAGCCTCCCCCCTCCCCCCACCCAATTATACCCCCCTCCCCCCCCACACCGACATTGTAAAGCTGGTTTTGACATGACATTTTGTACTTCTCATTGTTGCAACAGGTCCACCTGAATCCTTAAACGACTTGTTTGCCCCCATCTCCTCCACATGTTATACTGACATCAAATAGTTCTTTAACCTTTGAAAAGTCAACATGCATCCATCACCACCACGACCACCACCACCACTACCACCACCACCACCACCACCACCATCATGATCACCATCCTTCATTTCAACTCCACAGTATTTTTCAAACATATTTACGGGAGACAAGTTACTATGGTGATATGCTTATCTCCATGGTGATTTATCATTTCAATATGTACAATTCATTCTGTCTTAACAGACAAATTAATGGCTCTGAATTCAAAGAGTTGAATTTATAAAGATTCAGAACAATTTTTTAAATGAGTTTCTGTCCAAGAAACTTGCCTAATAAAAAAGAATGAGCAAAATTTTAGAAAATTAATAACTACAGTAAAATCATAAATGTATATGCTCTCAGAAAATGTTTCCAAAGTGCAGCCAATGACAGATCAGTGTTCAAAATGACAGCTTTTTCAGTTTATACAGCAAACAATTCAGCTTTTACCTGTCAGTGTGCGCTTGAAATAATCCCCAACAGAATATAAGGTTCAGATGGCTGACCCAGAGAAATTCATCAGGGAAAATTGTGTCTAACTGTTCCTTCAAAACAACAAGAACAACAAAATCAATTCATATACAGAAAGTCAGAAATATAAACTACAAATATTAGTATATTAAAAATTCCTGACAGCAAAATACAAGAGAAAAACTTTAGCCTATCACATGATTTGAAAAATTGACTTTAGAATTATCATTAGCTAACTGCTGAATTACAATTAACATTGGGTTCTAGTTTATTGGACAATCAATGCAAGAAAAAGCAGATAATTTTCATTAGGGCAAAGTTGCCCTTAACCTTTCATGGTAGTGTATACTTCAAAATACACCCTATTAAATTTTTTTTATATAAGTTGTGAAATTAGTTTGACCAATTTTAACAATTAACTTCTGCAATGATTTGATACTGGATGGTCCAAATGAAAGTAATATTTGGAACCTTAAGTTATCTAATAAGAGTGTGTAAACATTAAATATCTACAAACACAATTTGGTGCACTGAATGTAAATATTATAGTGTTTGATCTAATTCAAATAGAAAGTAAATTGCAAATAGATTAATTGGAAGATTTCAAAACTGGATAAGTATTTAATTTAAATATTACTTTCTTCAAACTGAAAAAGCAAAGTTAATAAAATGGCAAACATGAAAAAATAGATATACTCTACTGCAACCATCAGAATACACTTATTTTATGTATTCCTTGTTACAAAGAATGAAAATTCACATTCTATCTTTTATTACGTCCATAATGTTGCATTTTAGGTATCTGGTACATAATTCATCCTCTCTTATTAACTAATTTTTGAAAATCTCTTCAATATTACACCAAAATTTTATTATATAGAGAGATATCTAGATATCTAGATCTATCTATCTATCTATCTATTGCAATAATATAATGAAAGCATGCTGATTATGCTTTGACTGGTTTATTTCTTCAGTGTTAATGTTCTTTTTACTGTTATATGTTAGCCTTTTCAGTAAGAATTGTGAGAATGTTTTCCTTAACATAATTCAAGTTGCCCTTGTTTAAATATGTAGGATATTTATACAGATACTTCTATGATTATCAAAATCAGGAAAGAAATAAGTATATGAAAAAGGATATTTTTAATTACAGAAAAATGTCTTCCATAAAATATAATCTATTAATTATGTGAATATTATGTTGATATCCTAAATATGTATCCTTATTCTTCTAGGTTTAAAAAATGTTTATATTAATGAATATATGTAACAATTTTCTTGCTGGTACTATGGATTGTACATGTAATCCTAGCTATTTAGTATTCTGTAATCTAGAGGAATATTGACCAAGTCCATCATGAGCAGAAAAATTCCTGTAACTCCATCTCCAAAATAAAAAGTTAAAAGTTTGGCTAGAAGCAATGGTAGAGTTTCAACTGAGAAAGAAAGTCGACCAAGCACAAAATTCTGAGTTCAAATTCCAGTAATGTCAAAAAGAAAACTAAAAAAGGCAAGTTATCTTCCATATTGTTTAATGGAGCATTTACTGGAAAGGTTTTTTTAGCACATCAGAAATATCTTTTCTCCCAATTTGAAGAAAAAAAAGACAATGAAATGTACACTGATTTTTCATTTTCAAAACATAGTTGAACAACCTTTGCTTTTTATGTTTTTATTGAAAATACTGCACACAGAGGTTACAGTTACATGAGTAAGGCAATGAGTACATTTCCTATGGAGCATTGTTACCTCCTCCTTTGTTTTCTCCCTATCATCCCTTCCCCTTCCCACATTCACAACTCCTCCCTCCCACCCTGCCAAAGTTGTGAAGTTCGTTTTCAACATAGTGTATTTTACATCTCATCATTACATCAACCTATATCCTTTTTTAAGCATTTTATAATTTCCCTTCCCCTCCCCAAGCTAGAAAAATGTATATACAAGATGCAGAGCACCATAATCAAATACAGTGAAAACAGGGGTTATAGTATGGGGAAAGAACATACTACAGAAACAAAAAAAAATCTCATAGTACATTATAAATATGTTAAAAATAGCAAGAAAAACAAAAACACTTGTGTCCCTATCTTGGGGCTCATTTTGCTTAACATCATATTATATGGTCATATGTACATAGCTTTTGACCTTTTCTGCTTGTCCTACACATATATTAGTTATTGCAAACAAGGGAAAGCATGGGACCTATGTTTCTTTGGGACTGGCTTACTATCATTTTTTTCCAAGTCTTTCTATTTCCTACCAATGGGGCAGTGTCATTCTTTCTGATGGAGTCATAGTATTCATATTAGATAGATAGATAGATATGTAGTACATGTATAGAATATGTATCTATCTATCTATCTATATATGTGTGTGCATATATATATATATATATATATATATATATATATATATATCACATTTTCTTGATCCATTCATCTACTGAGGGGTATCAAGGTTGGTTCAATATCTTAGCTATGGTAAATGATGTGATAAACATGGCTGTGCTAGTAACTTTAGTATAACCTTGTTTGTGATCTTTTGGGTAAATGGCCAAAAGTGGAATTGCTGGGTCATAGGGGAACTCCATTTGGAGTCTTTTGAGGAACCTCCGTACTGTTTTCAAAAGTGGTTGAACAAGTTTACACTTCCCTTTTGGCCACAGCCCAACCAGCATCTGTTGTTATTAGATTTCTTGATTATAGTGTGATTGCTGGGTCATAGGGGAACTCCATGTGGAGTCTTTTGAGGAACCTCCATACTGATTTCAAAAGTGTTTACACTCCCACCAACAATGCAGTAGGCTTCCCCTTTGGCCATATTCCCACCAGCATCTGTTGTTATTAGATTCTTGAATATAACTATTCTAACTGAGGTCAGGAGGAATCTGGATGTTGTTTGAGTTGCATTTTTTTTATAAATAGAGAAGTTGAGTATTTCTTCGTATGTCTGTTGGCCATTCTTATTTCCTCTTCAGAGAAGTTTCTCTTTCAGGCTTTAGCCCACTTATTAATTGGGTGGTTGTTTCTTTGAGTATTTGATGTTGGGGGATTTAATTTTTTGTGTTCCAGGTATATTTCAGATATGAGACCCTTGTCCATTATATGGCTAGTGAAGATCTTTTCCCAATCCATGGGCTATCTATTGATCTTGCTAGCTATATCCTTTGCCATGCAGAAGCTCTGCAGTTTCATGCAATCCCATTTGTCCAACGTTTCTTTGATTTGTTGCGTTTCTGGGTCTCTATTAAGAAAATTTATGCCTGTACCAATGAGCCCTAGAGTTTCTGCAATTCCTCCCTGTAATGTTTTCAGGGTGTCTGCTTTGACTTCGATGTCTTTAATCCATTTTTAGTTGATTCTGGTGCAGGGTGATATATAAGGGCCTAGCTTTAATTTTCTACAAGTGTTTAACCAATTTTGTCAGCACCTTTTACTGAAGAGGCTGTATATCTTCCATTCTATTTTTATGGCTCCTTATCAAGTGTGCCAGTTCCAAGCTGTTTTGATTACCATGTCTTTGTAGTAGAGTTTGAAATTTGGTATTGATATTCCTCCAGCACTGTTCTTTCTGTTAAGGATGGATTTTTCTACTCGGGGTTGTTTCTTCTATTTCATTGAAGAATGAGGTTGGAATATAGATAGGTATCACATTGAATTTGTAGATAGCCTTTGGCAGTATGCCCATTTTCACCATGTCAGTCCTCCCAATCCAGAACCAAGGGAGGTTTTTCCACTTCTTAAATTCTTCTTTATTTTCCTTTTTCAGGTTTTTAAAGTTTTCATCATAGAGTTCCTGCACTTCTTTAGTTAACTCCTAGGTGTTTTCTTTTTTTGGTGGGGCTATTACAAAAAGAATTCCTTTTCTGATTTCAGGTGAGATCTTCTCATTGTTGACATACAGAGAATCCATTGGATTTTGAGGGCTAATTTTGTACCCAGTTATCTTCCCAAAGTTTTGATTCAGCTCAAGTAACTTGGGCATGGAGTCCATGGGATTCTTCAAATACAAGATCATGTCATCTGCAAAGAGGGAGAAAGTTTTACTTCATCTTTCCCTATTTGGATCCCCTTTATGTTTGCATCTTGTCTTATTGCTCTAGCTAGACGTCCTAATATTAAACTGATGAGAAGTGTAGAGAGTGAAGATCTTGGTCTCCTACCTGAGATTAGACAAATGGCTTTAGCTTTTTGCCATTAAGTATAATACTGGCTGTAGGTTTGTCATACAAAGCCTTTATTATATTGAGGAAAGTTTCATGGATTCCTAGATTTTCTAGCGCCTTTCTCATAAAGGGATGTTGCATCCTGTTGAATGCTGCATCTATTGAGATAATCTTGTGGTTCTTATCCTTGCTTTGTTGATGTGATCAATTATGTTAATTGATTTATGTACATAGAAGCAGCTTTGCTTCCCTGAACTGAATCCTGTTTGATCATGGTGTATGATTCTTTTGATGGGCTGTTGAAGTGGATGGCAAAAATTTTGTTGAGAAGTTTTGCATTGATATTCATCAAATAATTAGGTCTATAGTTCTCTTGCTTTGATGAATTCCTGGCTCGTTTTGGAATGAGGGTTATGGTGGGTTCATAGAAAGAGTTTGATAGAGAACTTTCACTTTCAATTTCATTGAAAAGTTGGAAGAGTTCTGCTTTAAAGGCTTTGTAGAATTCTGCTGTTAATACATCCACTCCTGGGTTTTTCTTGGGTGGGAGGTCTCTTATTGCTGCTTCTATTTCAATGCTTGATATGTGTCTGTTAAGTTGGTTTAACTCATGTTGGTTTAGTTTTGGCATATTAATATTTGCTAGAAAATCGTCTGTTTGATCCAAATTCTCAAACTTATTTGAATAAAGGTTTGAGAAGTATTCCCTCATAATGTTCTGAATCTTGGTTGTTTCTGTGGTGATGTTTCCATTCTCATGTCTGATGTTGTTTATTTGGGTGTGTTCTCTACTTTTTCTGATAAGATTTGCCAAGGGTCTGTCAGTTTTTTAAAATAAGTTTTTTATTGTGAAAATACTGTCTAGAGATTTTACAATCACATGAGCAAGGTAATGAGTACATTTCTTATCAATCATTGTTGCCTCCTCCTTTGTTAATCTCCTACCATACCTTCCCTCCCATCTCCACAACTACATCCCCATGTCCCCGCCTAAATTATAAAGTTTGTTTTTTGACATAGGGTCTTGTACATCTCATTGTTACAATGGGTCTATCTGTATCCCTTCTTAAACAATTTGTTTTCTTCCTTCCCCTCCTCAAATTAAACCAACATCAAATACAGTGAAAACAGGAGTTATACCATGGGGGAGGGATATAAAATACAAAAAAAAATTATGTGGTACCTTATAAAATGGTTAGAAACAATAGCAAGCAAGAAAAAAAAAACACTTGGGGTTCATTTCTTTTAACATCATCTTATCTGACCATTTCTCCTTGTCTCAGATATATGCTAGTTATTGCATGGGCCTGGCTTATTTCACATATAATTTTTTTTCCAAGTCTTTCCATTTCCTAACAAGTGGGGCAATGTCATTCTTTCTAATGGAAAGAATGTGTATACTTAAGCCATTTTCTTGATTCATTCATCTACTGAGAGGCATCAGGGTTGGTTCCATAGCTTAGCTATGGTAAATAATGTTGTTATAAACAAAGTTGTGCTGCTTGCTACAGTATGGTTTTGTTTGTGATCATTTGGGTAAATGCTCAAAATTGGGAGTGCTAGGTCATAGGGGAGTTCTATGTGGAGTCTTTTGAGGAACCTCCATACTGCTTTACAATATAGTTGAACAAGATTACACTCCCACCAACAATGCAGTAGGCTTCCCGTCTGTCCACATCCCCTCTAGCATCTGTTATCATTAGAGTTCTTGATTATAGCCATTCTAACTGGGGTGAGGTTGTACCTCAATGTTGTTTTGATTTGCATTTCTTTTATGGCTCGGGAGGTTGAGCATTTCTTCATGTGTCTATTGGCCATCATTCTTCTACAGAGAGGTATCTCTGTAAGTCTTTAGCCCACTTATTTATTTGGCAGTTGTTTCTTTGAGGATTTGTTGTTGGGGGATTTATTTTTTTGATTTCCAGGTATGTTTTAGATATGAGACCATTGTCCATTATATGGCTCTTGAAGATTTTCTCCCAAGCCGTGGGTTTTCTACTGATCTTGCTAGCTATGTTCTTTGCCATGCAGAAGCTCTGTAGTTTCATGCAATTCCATTTGTCCAAACTTTCTTTGATGTATTGTGTTTCTGGGTGTCTATTAAGAAATTTAGGCCTGTTCCAAGGAGACCTAGGGTTTTTCCTAATCCATCCTATAATGTTTTCAAGTTATATACTTTGACCTTGACGTCTTTGATCCATTTGGAGTTGATTCTGGTGGAGGGTGATATATAAGGATCTAACTTTCATTTTCTACAAGTGTTTAACAAATTTTGACAGCACCAATTACTGAAGATGCTGTCTGTCTTCCATTGTATTTTTATAGCTCCTTATCGAAGATTAGGTGGCTATCAGTGTGTGAGTTCATTCCTGGGTTTTCAGTTTTATTCCATTGGTCCTCAGGTCTGTTCTTGTGCCAGTACCAAGCTGTTTTGGTTACTATGGCTTTGTAGTAGTTCTTGAAATTTGGTATTGATATTCCTCCAGCACTGTTCTTTTGGTTAAGGTTCATTTTTTGCTATTCAGGGTTTTTTATTCTATATAATTTTTTGGATTGCCTCTTCCATTTCATTAAAGAATGAGATTGGAATATTTACAGGTATCACATTGAATTTGTAGATAGCCTTGGGAAGTACTGCCATTTCATGATGTTGATTTTTCCACTCCAGGAGCATGGGAGGTTTTTTTGTTTGTTTGTTTTGCTTTGTTTTTCCAATTTCTAAGTTCTGTTTTGCTTTCCTTTTTCAGGTTTTTAAAGTTTTCATCATAGAGTTCTTTCACTTCTTTGGTTAAGTTAATTTCTAGGTATTTAATTTTTGTGGGATTATTATGAATGGAGTTGCTTTCCTGATTTCAGCCACGTTCTTCTCATTGTTGGCATATAGAAAAAACGTTGATTTTTGCGGATTAATTTTATACCCTGCTACTCTGCCGAAGTTTCAAATCAGCTGGAGTAATTTGGGAGTGGAGCCCTTGGTATTCTTTAAATACAATATCATGTCATCTGCAAAGAGGGAGAGTTTTACTTCATCTTTCCTTATTTGGATCCCCTTTATGTTTGTATCTTGTTTGATTGCTGTAGCTAGGCATTCTGATTCTAAATTGAAGAGAAGTGGAGAGAGTGGACATCCTTGTCTTGTTCTTGAGTTTAGCAGAAATGCCTTAATTTTTCACCGTTAAGTATTATGCTGGCTGTATGTTTGTCATACAGCCTTCACTGTATTGAGGAATGTTCCATGGATTCTTAATTTTTTCCAAAGCCTTCATTATAAAGGGGTGTTGGATCTTGTCAAATGCTTTTTTCTGCATCTATTGAGATAACCATGTGGTTCTTATCCTTGCGCTTGTTGATGTGATGAATTATATTAATTAATTTACGTGTATTGAACCAGCTTTCCATCCCTGAAAAGAATCCTGTTTGATTGTAGTGTGTGATTTTTTTGGATGAATTGTTGAAGTTGATTGGCCTAAATTTTTGGGAAATGGGTCTCTTTCTTTGATGATTCCCTGCCTGGTTTTGGGAAGAGGTTTATGAGTTCAGTAGTGAACTTTTCCTTTCAACTTTATTGAAGAGTTGAAGGAGTATTAGTGTGAGTTCTGCTTTGAAGGCCTTGTAGAATTCCTCTGTAAATGCATCCCGTCCTGGGCTTTTCTTAGATGGCAGGGAGGTTTCTTATTGCTCTTTTTATTTCAATGCTTAATTTTGGCTTGATAAATTGGTTTAACTCATCTTGGTTTAATTTTATCATGTCTATCTTTCCTAGGAAATCGTCCATTTCTTCCAGTTTCTCAAACTTATTAGCATAAAGGTTTGAGAAGTATTTCCTTATAATGTTCTGGATCTTGGTTGTTTCTGTGGTGATGTTTACATTCTCACGTCTGAGTTTGTTTATTTGGATCTGTTCTCTTCTTTTTCTAAGATTTGCTACGGTTCTATCAATTTTGTTAATTTTTTCAAAGAACCAACTCTTAATTTTGTTGATTCTTTCTATGGTATTTTTTATTCTAATTCTTTTAATTCTGATTTAATTTTAATTATTTCTTTCTGTCTACTGGATTAGGGATTAGCTTGCTTCTCTTTTCCAAGGAGGATTAGATGTCTCATTAAATTTTTGGTTTCAGATTTCTCCAGTTTGTTGATGTAGGAACTCAGAGCTATAAACTTCTGAGTACTGCCTTTGCTGTGTCCCAGAGGAGGTGGTAATTTGTGTGTTAATTTTTGTTGAATATTATGAACATTTGAATTACTTTCAATGTCTTCCATGACCCACTGGTGAATCAACAGTGTGTTGTTCAGTCTCTAAGTGTTACAGTGCTTTCTTTGGTGGCTTTTGGTGTTGAGTTCTAATTTCATTCCCTTGGGGTCTGAGAGAATGCAGAGCATAATTTTAATGTTTCTGTATTTGGACAAGTTTGCTTTGTGACCTAAAATCTGGTCTATTTTGGAAATTTTCCATGTGCTGCTGAGAAAAACGTGTATTCTGATGCTAATGGCGAAATATTCGGTAGATGTCTGTTAGATCTAGTTGATCTATACAATTGTTTAGAACTGCGGCTTCTCTATTGAGTTTTTGCTGAGTTGATCTATCTAGTGAGGATAGTGGTGTGTTAAAGTCTCCAACAATTAATGTCTTTGGACCTATGTGAGATTTGAGAGAAAATAGTGTTTCTTAGATTAATTTGGGTTCTCCGTTGTTTGGTGAATAGACACTTAGTATTGTAATATTTTCCTAAAGTAGAGATCCTTTAATTAGTATGTAGTGACCTTCTTTATCTCTTCTTACTAATTTAATTTGAAGTCTATTTTACCTGATATTAGGATTGCAAATCCCTCCTGTTTATGGAGGCCATGCTTGATAGATTTTATTCCAACATTTCACTTTCAGAATATATTTATTTTTAATGTCACTTAAATGGCATGTTTAGTCCCTTAATGTTGACAGGACTGAGAGGTGTTTGGTAGTCCCTGCCATGTTATCCACCTTCTTTAGGGCTACTGCAACTGAGTTCTTCCTATGGTTCTTGGATTCTCAGTTTGGGTGCGGTTTCTTGGCCTTTATTGTGCTCTTGTTGGTTTTCTATGTGTAGGACATCTTTAAGTATCTTTTGTAGGGTTTGTTTGGTGGAGATATATTGTTTCAGTTTTTCTTTGCTATGGAAGGTTTTTATTTGGCCTTCTTTTATGAAGGAGAGTGTAGTTTGGTACAGTATTCTTGACTGATAGTTGTTTGCATATATAATTCCAAGCTCTTCTTGCTTTAATTGTCTCTGCTGAGAAATCTGTTATTCTAATTGGTTTCCCTTTATACGTGATTGATCTTTTCTCTGTGACAGCTTTAAGGATCCTTTCCTTGGTCTGAATTGACCCTGTGCAGATTATAATGTGACAGTGGGATGTCCTGCGATGGTCTAGTCTATTTGAGGTTATAAAAGCTTCTTGTATGTGAATAGGCCTTTCTTTTTGCATATTTGCAAAATTCTCTGCTAGAATACTGTTAAAAAATTTCCTAGATGGTTAACTTCTGTCTCTAGGTGCTCCTCTACACCCATTATCTTCAGATTAGGCCTTCTGATGGTGTCTTCCAAACGTTGAATAGGTCTATCATATTTCTTGAATTGGTCTTAGATAGTTGTATGTTCTTTCTCTATAATGTCTAGACTGTCTTCAGACCCTGAGATTTGATCTTCTGCATGGTCTAACCTACTGTGAAGACTTTTTACTTTTTTTTAATTTCCTTTCCAATTGGTTAGCTTTCATGGCATCAAATTCTTTGTTGGATCTTTGTTTTAGATCTTGTATGAACTTCTTTACTTCCTTAATTTGGTGTTCAGTGTTTATTTTCAAATCCCTTAGTTGACTTGTTATGGTTTCATTGGACTCCCTTTCCTTCACATGGGCTCCATTCAGCATTCCCTTTGTGGCCTCCCTGGATTCCTTCAGCTGTCTGTTTATAGATTCCATGAATGCCTCCATTGATCTTTTTCTGTTCTCATCCCACTCATGCAATTCCTGTATTACTCTTTGATTAGCTTCCCTACAGTCACACAATTCCTGATTTCTATTTGAGTGTTCTCAGCCTGCTCATGCAATTTCTGTCTTTCTCTTTGACTGTTCTCAGCCTGCTCTTGCAATTCCTGTATTAATCTTTGAGTACCTTCATCATGCTCATGAGATTCCTGTAGTACTTTTTGGTTAGCTTTAACATGCTCGTGAAGTTCCTGTATTAACCTTTGGTTTGCATAGTCTTGCTCCCTATCATGCTCGTTCCCTATCATGCTTGCACTGAGTCATTTGGAGGTTTTCAATCTTTTCATTCACCATGTTTACCAGTAATGTTTGTAGCGCTTTTGGGGAACTTTCCTCTGGATTATTCATTAACTGTTCTGTCACCTGATTATTCTGAGTGGGAGCTTAGATACCCAGACTTGTCATTTTTCTTGTGTTTCTCCAGCTTGGTCTCCCCATTTGGGATGCAAGTAACACCAATTTTGTGCTAGAACACTATAGTGAAGGAAGCATCAACCAGAGTTCTGTAGTTGCACAGTCAAAATGGCTGCAGATACAATCTAGTTTAATAGATACAATCTATTCAACATCAAATATTAATGGGCTAAGAACATCCAAAATGGATTCAGCAAACCAGAAATTATTAGGTTTAGGGAGAATTGGGGGAAAAGTAGTATTAGAAGGATGTGGAGAGGTAAAAGGAGATGAATTTAACCAACTCCTAATCTCAGAGAGGGAAATGGGTAGGCCAGAATGATAGGAGAGAGGTTAAAAAAATAAAAATAGAAAAACAGAAATTTAAATTAAAAAAGAAACACTTAAAATTATGCAAGGATAAAGAAATGATATTGAAAGAAGAAAAGGATAGGGTGAGAGGAGGGGAAAGATAAAAAGAAAAAAGAAAAAAAATTTAAAATTAGAATACTTGGAAGATATAAGTATAAATAAATACTACTACTATTAAAGAAGTTAAGCCTAAGAGGTTGTGAATTGAGTAATAAGTTTCTGGATTAAATATGTACACAATGAGGGATAAGGTCTAATAATCAATGACGGGTATGGTATATATCTGGGGATGAGCAGAACAGCAGTTAAGTCACGCAAAAAAAGAAAGAGAAAAGAAAAAAAATAAAGAAAAAGAAAAGTACCTAAAGTTCAAAAGAGTCTTTTTAAGTACACAAACCACACATACACTCTTAAAATATAAAATTATGAAAGAAAAAAAGAAAAAAATAATAGAAAAAAATTTAAAAAATAATAAATAGGTAGAAAAAAAAGAGTTCTTTAAATTTTTTTGGTGGGGGAGAAGGAAGATCTTTTATCTCCCCTGTGTCCGTAACCCGTCTCTTGGTGGAGTCCCTGGTTTGCTTGTGGTGTTTGGTTTGCCTGTGGCTTTATTGGTTTCTTAATATTTGAGCAGGCAGACAGCTCTGCTTACCCAGGACTTTGTAATCCTCCACCCATGCTATTTCAGTGGGAGGGAGATCTGCTTTGAGTATCACAAAAGAGGGAGATGGCTATTTCTTCTAGTTTGGAGATGCTGTGATGAGGACAGGTTGTGGGTAAAGTTGAGGCCTTTCAGTAGCTTTACTCTGAGAGGCTATCTCCTGAGATATGCAGAGAGCCCAGCCTGGAGCCATTCTCAGGGTTTATGTTTACTGAGTTTCAATTGTTTGTCTAGGCTGCCTTAGGAAGTTGCAGCCTAAGACTGTTTATCCAGTGAAGAAAGTCACTCCTCAGGGGGCAGTGCATCTGCCAGGGCAGGGTGACTTTCCACTGGGTGGAGCTGGCCTGGCAGGTCAGGTCAGGTTCTTGTGACCTGCTAATGGCTCTAATTGTTTCCTTCCAAGGCCTGGGTTGGACCCTTGTCAGTATCAAAGATGGAGATCTTCTTTGGTGGTGGGAGAGGAGCTGCCTTCCCACCCCAGCTCTGTTAGAAGGAGTGAGGATGTCAGAGTTCTACTCATACCAGACTCTTGGTTCCTGGGCCATCACTGGTCTGCAATCAGCAGGATAGAGATATCTGCTCCTTGTCAGTTCTTGCTGGTGGTGAATAGAATCTGCTCAAAAGCCATGTCTGGCACCTTTGTCCCAGACTTTCTCTGTGGGTATGGCGTCTACAGCAAGTGCTCAGATTTGTCTCTTTGACCAAGCTGCCTGGATTTTCCATCTCTGGCCAAACTCTCTATAAGGTGATAGCATAGTTGGTGTGTTTCTCTAGCCTAGGTCTGTTCACTGGAACACAAAAACTGCTTTCTATGCGAGAGCTTGTTTAGCCTTCAGCTTCTCCTCTGCCATCTTCCTCCAGTCAGAGTTTGTCAATTTTGCTAATTTTTTTGAAGAAGCAACTCTTTGTTTTCTTGATTCTTTCTATGCTTTTGTTTGATTCTAATTCATTTAATTCTGATTTAATTTTAATTTTTTTTCTGTCTACTGGATTTGGGTTTAGCTTGCTGCTCTTTTTCAAGGAGAGTCAGATGTCTCATTAAATTGTTGGTTTCAGATCTCTCCAATATGTTGATGTGATATGCCTAGGTCACAGGACCCCCACCAAGAAGACCACCAAGAGTCAGACTCTACAGCTGTTTTATTTTAAACAGGCTGCAGCTCGGACCTCGTCCTATACTCCAACACAGTGGAGCCTAGGAGGAGAGCCCCAAGCTAAAGATTTGCAGAGGTTATAAAGGAACACAACCAACCAGGTGTTTGGATTACCACCACAAGTTGCTCTGCTAGAAACAAGCAACAAGTGGTCACTGCCTCAAAACTTTAACACTTCATTCTCCCCCTTGACTTATGGTCCTGAGACACAATCTTGTGCCTCCGGCCGAGAACTAAACTCCAACAGCTTTCGATCTTGAATGGGTATAGTCCCTCTCTGACCTTAACCATACTATTAAACAACAATACCAATAACAATCAGTCCATTTTTCTTTTCTTGAGGCATATGTGGAGTGGTTGGGTTGGATGCTTGGAAACTTCACATGTTTCCCCATGGTCGTCCAGGGCAAAGGGGTCAGACGGTCTGTCGTGGGAGCAGTGGATCCAAGCAGCAATGCTGTCCACGTTAAGGGCAGTGGATGTAGCCAGTAGCACCATGTAAGGTCCCTTCCACCGTGGTTTCAGAGATCTCAAGTTGTGCCTTTGAACAAACACCCAGTCCCCTGGTCTATATGAATGGGGGGTAGAAATAGAAGCAGAATCATATAATGCTCTAAGCTGGGGCCACACATTCTTATGTACCAGCTGTAAATAGGCAAGCTTACACAGAAATTCAGTATCTTCCAAATCAGCAAGCAATTCGGTCTGAAGGCTAGGGATAATGGGTGGAGGGTGTCCATACATTATTTCAAAAGGAGTAAAGCCAAGCTGATAGGGTGAATTTCTTACTCTAAACCGGGCAAAAGGAAGGAGCAATACCCAGTCTGTGCCAGTCACCAAGGCCAATTTAGTTAAGGTCTCTTTTAGAGTCCTATTCATTCTTTCTACCTGCCCTGAACTCTGGGGTCTATAAGCACAGTCAGTTTCCAATCTGTCCCAAGTGCCACAGCTATTCCCTGACTTACTTTTGAAATGAAGGCCAGTCCATTGTTAGACCCAATGGTGGATGGGAAGCCATACCTGGGTAAGACTTCTTCCAGGATCTTCTTAGCCAGGACATTCTCTGTCTCATGCTTCAACCCATCCTGAAAAGGTGTCTACAAAAACTATCAAATATTTATATCCAAATTTTCCAGTTTTAATTTCTGTGAAGTCTACTTCCCAATACATACCTGGCCTATCTCCACAGAGGCGAGCTCCTTTTGTAACCGGTTGATTGGGGGCATTGGTAAGCTGACAGGCTTTACAATTTTTAACATTGTCCTCAATGAGTTGATTTCCTTGCCTAATTTTTACTTCTGAGTGTTGGAGCAAGTCCTGCATTCTTTGGGTTCCCATGTGAGAGGCTCGATGGATTCTCTTAAGAATCCCCTTGCCCAATCTTTGCGGCAAGATAAGTTTCCCCTCAACAGTTTTCCACCAGTCTTTATTTTCTTCTCTGCCTGGGGGTTTATAGGCCATGGAAATTTTCTTTATCCACTCCAAGTCTTCTTGGGAGTACTGAAGGTCAGGAGGCAAATCTCGTGGCTCTGAGTCTACTAGAGTCAGTACTTCGGCTCTGGGCTGGAGGGCTGCCTCCTTAGCTGCCTGATTGGCCAAGTTATTTCCTTTGGTTATTAAATCAGTTCCCTTTTGATGCCAGGGCAGTGCATAATGGCAATATTTGCTGTTTCCCTTATGGCCTGGATGAGGCTTAAAATTCCCCCAGCTGTCAGCAGCTCCCTCTCTTGGTAAATAAATGGCTCCACGGACATGCACAGTGGCAAAAGCATATCTACTGTTTGTGTAAATGTTTAGTCTCTTCCTTTTGTAGGGCTTTTGTTAGCTCTGCTCTTTTTGCAGACGTTCCCTGGGGAAGTGCTTCTGCCCTATCTCAGTGTCATGGTGACTGCTGCGACCGTGTACATTTTTCTCCATCTCAAATGAAACTGCTGCTGTCTGTGAACCAGGTATTCTTGGCATGCGATAGTGGTGAGCCCAACAAATCTCTTTTCCTTGGCCTGGTCTCTCTTTTCATGCTCAATATCACGTTCTCCATCCTTCCTTTCTTGCCTTTGCTCCTCTATCTCTTATTATAAACCTTTTCTGCCACGGCTACTAGATCCTTAATAGACATTTCACCAAGTCTGTCTACAGCCTGCAACTTTCACTTTATGTCTGGTACAGCTTGATTTATATCATCTGAGCCGACTCCTGGGTCTCAAGATCACTAAAAGCTTCCATGAGCAGCTAAAGATACGCTCCCGGACTTTCACTTCCTCCTTGTCTAACATGATAAACCTTGGCCATATTAGTAGGTCGGTGAGCCATCGCCTTGAGACCTGCCAACAGAGCCTGAGGAGTCGTTCCCTCCTTCAACCATATTGTAGTCCCATGTTGGTTGGATTTCAGGAAAATAGGCAGCGATCAGGGCAGGATCAGTGATGGGTGCTCCTGTGGGGCCAGGGATATGTTTCCGGGCCACCTTTCGGATACTCCGAGAGACTTACAGTCTCTCTTCTGTGGTAAAAAGGACCTGTAAAAGCTGACTGCAATCATCCCAAGTGGGCTGATGAGTAAAGAGAATAATTTCAAGCAAATGAATTGAATTCTGGGGTTTCTCAGTAAAGGAGGCATTTTGGGTGTGCCAATTGTATAGATCACTGGTAGAAAATGGCCAATACTGGAGTTGCTGTTGACCATCCGCATCCACAGACCTACAGTGCTAAGGGAAAAACAGCTGCATTAGAAGAGGGGTTGATCCCATGGCGTTGTGACTGGCCCCTCAGAAACTTTAAGGACAGGTGCTGAAGGTTCTATAGTTCTCTTCTCCTCTTGATCATTCTCAGGTTCTGCAAAAGGAACCTGGGAGAGAGAGTATGGGGGAGGAAACATTTCTTCTTCCAAGTTATCTCCCTGAAAAACCAGGGGGTACCTTCTTTTCCTCTTTCTCAGATTCTTTTTGTAAATCTAGAGGGCTAGATGGAGTGGTGCCCATGGTTTCCAGTCCCGTCAGTCGTACAGTCCAAAAAACAATAAACAGTACAAACAAAACACACACAGGCCTGACAGTAAAAAAGCTTATGAAGTGGAGATCTCCCGAATTGGTCCGCTGACTCCTGTCATGGCGGGGTTCCACACCCACGCCCCACAGCAGAAGGAGCAGACCCACAGTGGGCAAGTTGGGCCTCTGTTAGGAGGCCCTCTTGGTCAGTTCTTGCCCAACACCTAGCCAACCCCGCCCCACAATTCACATGGCCGGGTGCCAAGCGCCCCTGCCACACACAGAGGGGTTCCAAATCCTGCCCTACATGGCAGGGTTCTAAGGACCCCTGCCCCACAAGAGGATCTGGGACATCTCCCAGTTCCTCCAGGGTTGTCCTGTAAGCGTGTATGCTTTGACAACCCTTTACAAATCGGAGCTGCCATATTCACAAAGGAAAACAGACAAATGACAGGACAAGACAAGTTAACAAAGACAGCGCTGTTTTACTTTTGGAGTCTGAGGTCTTGGGGGTATTTGGGGGGATCCTGGACGAGCCCTCACTAAGATGTTATGCCTAGGTCGCAGGATCCCCACCAAGAAGACCACTGAGAGTCAGACTCTACAGATGTTTTATTTAAATGGGCTGCAGCTTGGGCCTCGTCCTACACTCTGACACAGCGGAGCCTAGGAGGAGAGCTCGAGCTAAAGATTTGCAGAAGCTCAATCACTGAATCACTAAAAAAAAAAAAAAAAAACGAACAAACAAAGCAACAAGTCTTGATATGTAGCTCAAGCTATTATAAAACTTGCTTTGGGCCAAGTCTAACCTTGGATGGACACTCTTTAGTGTCAGCCTCAGAGTTCTGGGATTACACTGATTTAAACAAACTTTAGGAAGAAGAACAAAATTAGGCTTCTTATTTCCTGATAGCAAATCAAATTATAATATTACAAATTACAGTATTACAATATTACAATATTAAATCATAAAAACCCATTCTGGGAATGATGGCTGACACCTGTAAACCTAGCTACACAGGAGGTTGAAATATAAGATCTTGGGAGGAAAGCCCATGAGATTCTTATCTCCAATTAACTTCCAAGTAGTTGCAAATATCACTGTGGCTCAAAGTAGTAGAACACTAGCTCTGAACACAAAAGCTCAAGAATAGTGCCCAGGCCTGAGTTCAAGCCCTAGGAATGGCAAAAGAAAAACAAATAAAACATTATTATGATAAGTCAATAAATATAAGCCTATAAACCAATGGAATACAGGGAAGGCTCAGAATTTAAACCTATATGGCCAAATGATCTATAACAACTGTTTCAAGACTATATACAACAAATGAAAAATAACTTTTTTTTTTTTTTTTTAATTTTTTTTATTGTAGAGATACTATACAGAGGGTTACAGTTACATGAGTGAGGTAATGAGTACACTTCCACTTCCTCTTGAACATTGTTACCCCCTCCATTGTTTTCCCCCTACCATCCCCTCCCTCCCTCCCTTCCCCAAGGTTCTTTTTTTTTTTTTTTTTTTTTGATCGTGATTAAGTGATTACTTAATTTCCGGAAATTCACAGTATTGTGGAATAATGATGCTCATTTAAAGTCACAAGTTCATTCTAACTTTCCTGGAGCAAATTGTCTATCACAGTCTGTAATATATAACGGTGCTCATATGTTATATACCATATATGTGATCAGCAGCATGGGGATATTTAGTAGTGGTTCAACCAGATGAGTGGGAGTTCTTTGTTTCTTAAGTCCTGTTAGTTTTGTCATATCACCTAACATTTTGGATTCATCATCCACTTATCAGGGAGACCATGTACTGTTTGTCTCTTCGTTCTTGGCTTACCTCGCTCAACATGATTCCTTCTAGCTCCATCCATTTCCCTGCAAATGCCATTATTTTGTCATTTCTAATGGCTGCATAATATTCCATTGTGTATAGATACCACAATTTTTGGATCCATTCATCTGTGGTGGGGCATCTAGGTTGTTTCCATATCCTAGCTATTGCGAACAGTGCTGCAATAAACATGGAGGTGCACGTGTCCTTGTATATTGGTTCCTGTTGTTCAGGGTAGATGCCTAGAAGTGGTATGACTGGGTTGTAAGGGAGGTCAATCTTTAGCTTTCTAAGGACCCTCCAGACTGCTTTCCAAAGTGGTTGTATGAGTGTACATTCCCACCAGCAGTGTAATAGCGTTCCTCGTTCTCCACATCCCCTCCAGCATTTGTCGTTGGCTGATTTGTGGATGTGGGACATTCTGACTGGGGTAAGGTGGTATCTCAGGGTTGTCTTTATTTGCATTTCCTTCACCACCAGGGATGATGAACATTTCCTCATGTGTTTCTTTGCCATTTTTATTTCTTCATTTGAGAAGTCCCTCTTTAGTTCCCTTGCCCATTTAGTAATTGGTGTGTTGGGTTTGGGAGGGATTAGTTTCTTGAGTTCCCTGTATATACAGGATGTTAACCCCTTGTCTGATATATTGCTGGTAAATATTTTTTCCCAATTAGTTGGTTGTCTTTCTAGCTTGGTTGCGATAGCTTTATCTGTGCAGAAGCTTTTTATTTTAAGGTAGTCCCATTTGTCGAGTCTCTCTCCAATTTGTTGTGACCCTGGGACTCTGTTCAGGAAGTTCCTTCCTGTGCCTATTAGTTCAAGTGTCTCTCCTACTCTGTCCTGCAGTAGTTTCAGAGATTCAGGTTTAATGTTAAGGTCTTTAATCCATTTTGAGTTGATGTTGGTGCATGGTGATAGGCTGGGGTCCACTTTTAGTTTTCTGCATGTGGCTGCCCAGTTTTCCCAGCACCAGCGGTTGAAGAGGCTGTGTTTCTTCCATTGTATGTCTTTGGCTCCTTTGTCGAATATCAGCTGGCTGTAGGCCTGTGGATTTATTTCTGGATCTTCTATTCTGTTCCATTGGTCTTCGGGTCTGTTTTTGTGCCAGTACCATGCTGTCTTTGTTATTATAGCTCTGTAGTAGAGTTTGAAGTTCGGCATGGATAGCCCTCCCATATTGTCTTTATCCCCTAGAATTGTTTTGGCTATTCTAGGTCTTTTGTTGTTCCATATGAATTTTTGGACTGTTTTCTGTATTTCAGTGATGTACGTCATTGGGATTTTAATAGGAATTGCGTTGAATTTGTATATTAGTTTTGGAAGTATTACCATCTTTACTATATTAAGTCGGCCTATCCAGGAGCATGGGAGGTCTTTCCATTTCCTAGTGTCTTCTGCAATTTCTTTCTTTAACTTTTTATAGTTCTCATTAAATAGTTCTTTTACATCTTTGGTTAGGTTAATTCCTAAATATTTTATTTTTCGGGAGGTTATTGTGAATGGGGTTGCTCCCTTTATTTCCCTCTCTTCCTGTACATTATCAGTGTATAGGAAGGCAACTGATTTTTGTGGGTTTATTTTGTATCCTGCTATTTTGCCGAAGTGATTTATGATTTCTAAGAGTTTGGGGATGGAGTTTTTGGGATCGTGGAGGTATAGTATCATGTCGTCTGCAAAAAGGGATAGTTTAACTTCTTCTTTTCCTATGAGGATCCCTTTAATATCTTTTTCTTGCCTTATTGCCCTGGCTAAGGGTTCTAGGACTATATTGAAGAGGAGTGGAGACAGTGGGCATCCTTGCCTTGTTCCTGATTTTAGGAGAATTGGTTGTAGCTTTTCCCCATTAAGTATAATATTGGCTATTGGTCTGTCATAAATGGCTTTTATTGTTTTTAGAAATGTTCCTTCTATTCCTATTTTCTCCAGAGCTTTTAGCATGAATGAATGTTGAATTTTGTCAAAGGCCTTTTCTGCATCTGTAGCGATAATCATGTGATTCTTGACCTTGGCTCTGTTGATATGTTGGATTACATTTATTGACTTACGTATGTTAAACCATCCCTGTGTCTCTGGGATGAAGCCTACCTGGTCATAGTGAATTATTTTTTTTATGTGTTTCTGGATTCTGTTAGCTAGAATCTTGTTAAGGATCTTTGCATCTGTGTTCATCAAGGAGATTGGCCTGTAATTCTCCTTTTTGGTTGGGTCTTTGCCTGGTTTGGGGATGAGTGTGATATTGGCTTCGTAGAATGAGTTTGGGATAGCTCCTTCCTTCTCTGTTTCTCTGAAGAGCTTGAGGAGTATGGGTATTAGTTCTTGTTTAAAGGTCTTATAGAATTCTGCTGTGAATCCATCTGGTCCTGGGCTTTTTTTTGTTGGAAGACTTTTGATAGCTTCCTGTATCTCATTATAGGATATTGGCTTATTTAATTGGTTAACTTCTTCTTTGCTCAGTTTGGGCAACTTGTATTTCTCTAAAAATGCATCCATTTCTGCCCGATTTTCTTCCTTTAGAGAGTATAGCTTTTGAAAGTAGTCTGTTAGAATTGTTTGGATATCTTGGGTACGTGTGGTGATGTTTCCCGTGGCATCCCTAATCCTATTAATATGGGTTTCCTCTCTTCTTTTTTTAATTAATCTAGCCAATGGGCCATCAATTTTGTTTATTTTTTCAAAGAACCAGCTTTTTGTTTGGTTTATTTTGGTTATGGTTTTCTGATTTTCTAATTGGTTAATCTCTGCTTTTAATTTGGTTATCTGGCTTCTTCTAGTAGCTTTAGGTTCCATTTTTTCCTGTTTTTCTAGCTGTTTTAATTGCAACATGAGGTTATTTACTTGGTCTGTCTCCATTCTCTTGATGTGGGCACTGAGGGCAATAAATTTGCCCCTCAGGACTGCTTTTGCTGTGTCCCACAAGTTTCTTTGTGAGGTGTTTTCATTTTCATTGAGTTGTAGGAAATGCTTTATTTCTTCTCTGATCTCTTCTGTTATCCAGGCATTGTTAAGGAGTGTGCTGTTCAATTTCCATGTATTGGAGAAATTTCTGCGGTATGCTTTGTTATTGAGAGCTAGCTTGATTCCACTGTGGTCAGATAGGATACAGGGGATTATGTCGATCCCTTTGTATTTGCTTAAGTTCCTTGCATGAACTATGATATGGTCTATTTTGGAGAAAGTTCCGTGAGCTGCTGAGAAGAATGTGTACTGTGTTGTTTTAGGGTGAAATACTCGGTAGATGTCAGTTAATTCCGCTTGAAGTATGGCCTCTCTTAATTCGGTAGCTTCTTTGCCAATCCTCTGGTTGGTAGACTTGTCCTTTGGTGAGAGTGGTGTGTTAAAGTCTCCTAGTATTATCGTATTGGGATCTATTTTATTCTGTAAGTTTGAGAGCATTTGTTTGACATATCTGGGTGCACCAATATTTGGGGCATATAAGTTGATGATGGTTATATCCTCCTCTTGGATTGTTCCCTTTATTAATATGTAGTGTCCGTCCTTGTCTTTCTGTACTGATTTTAATGAAAAGTTTATTTTGTCAGATATCAGGATAGCTACACCTGCTTTCTTACTGGGGGCGTTTGATTGGTAGATCCTTTTCCACCCCTTCACTCTGAGTTTGTTTGTATGTTTGGCTGAGAGGTGGGTCTCCTGAAGGCAACAGATGGATGGGTCTTGTTTTCTTATCCAGTCCTCAGTTCGTTTTCTTTTAATTGGCGAATTCAGCCCATTTATATTAAGAGAAAGTATAGAGAGATGCATTGTTGTCCCTGCCATTCCGTTTTCCTAAGTTTTTCTTTTTTCCTTTCCTCCTGTGCTTGCTCAGTTAGACTTTGAGTAATGCCTGTTTGGGGCAGGCCCCAGTTCCTGGCTGCTTTCTTCAGGTTGTGTCCCCCCTCTTAGAATTCTTTGTAATGCTGGCTTAATGTTTATGTATTCATTTAGTTTTTCTTTGCTATTAAAAGTTTTCAGTTCTCCATCAAATGTGAATGCTAGCTTTGCCGGGTAGATCAGTCTGGGTTGGCAGTTATTGGCTCTCAGGGCTCGTATGGTGCTTTCCCAGGCTTTTCTTGCATTCATTGTTTGTGTGGAGAGATCTGCAGTAATTCTTATTTTTTTCCCATTGTAGTATAGCTCCTTCTTCATTTTTGCTGCATGCAGGATTGTTTCCTTATTATTCAGATCTATCATTTTTACTATAATGTGTCTAGAAGTGTTTCTCCTGGGGTCTTGCTTGTTGGGTGTTCGATAAGCTTTTGTGATGTAGTTAAGATGGTCGTTTTTGAGGTGGGGAAAATTTTCATTGATTATCTTGTTAAATAGGTGTTGCATTCCCTTGCTCTGGAATTCCTCACCTTCGTCCACTCCAATTATGCGAAGGTTAAATTTTTTGGCATTATCTGCTTGCTCTTGAATATCCCTTTGGTTTAATTTGAGTAATTTTTCCATATCTGTCACTTTTTGGTCCAGTTGGTGTATTCTGTCTTCTGTATCTGACACTCGACCTTCCATTTCATTCACTCTGTTGACAGTGGCTTCTATTGTGGTTTGCATGGAGGAAATGGATCCCTTTATGGATTCAATGTTGGTTCTCAGAGTACTGATCTCACCTCTCAATGAGGTATGCATTACCTCTAATTTGGCGTTTATCTCACTTCTTATTGAGGTTTGTGCAGCTTCTATTTTTGCATGCATCTCTTGTTTGATACCCTGTATCTCTTTGGATAGTTCATCCTTGTGCTCTTTCAATTTCTGATAAATTTCTCGCTTTATTTCTTGAGTCATTGCCTCCAGCAACCCTTGGAAGTAGCCTTTGTCTTCCATTCCTGCTTTGCTCCCACTGGGGCTCTCCCCTGTGTGGCTGCTGGCTTTTGAGGTGAGCTTGCTGTCCTGGGTGGTAGTAAACCTTGTGATTTTTCTCTGTGATTTTCGCATGGAGGTTCAGGAGACTGCTCTTCAATTTTGTTTTGGTGTGTCTGTCTTTGCTTGGTTGCTGATTCTGTATTGGTAGAGAGAGTCTGTGCCTGATCTGGGTTCTGTTGGGAGCCTATTTCCAGCTGCTATTCTGACTTACTTAGGATTCTCAGCTCTCTGCTGTAGATTGCTGACAGTTCCCGCCTTTGGAAGGGTTGAGCAGCCTAGACTGCTTGTGTTTGCTCCTACGGGTGCTCTTGTGAAGAACAGATGCTCTGGATGCACTCTCCCAAATGCTGGAGTCTGCTATGGGCTCCTGATGTGTTTTTGTTTATTTGTTTTGGGCTGGTTGTGGGCTTGAACTCTTGGTTTGGGTGCTGTCCCTCAGCTTTTCAGCTCAAGGCTGGCACCCTACCGTTTGAGCCACAGCACCACTTCTGACCCTTTTTGCTTTTGTGATGCTGAGGAATCAGATCCAGGGCCTCATACATCCAAGACTATCACTCTATTGCTGAGCCGCCTTAACAGTCTGAGCTCCTGCTTACTATCAGGTGCTGGCAGCCTGTGTTGCCCAATTCCCAGTCTAGGGTATATGGGTGGAGTTTTGGTGGGGTTTGGGCTTCTCTTGTCCTGGGCCTCCAGGTCTTTTGTTGTCACAGGCGTGCTTCCCGGGGGAGTGTTGTTTCCTGGTTTTCTCCCCTCTGTTGAGGCGTATGCTCAGCTTTTTACTTCAATTGGGAGGAGTTGGTTGTGTTGTTCAGGTGCCGGATCCCCGGGCTTGGTTCCGGCCCCAGCCTGGAGCGCGCTTGTTAGGCCTGTGCTGATGTGTATACCCCCTAGGTTATACAGCCTGGGGGACACAGTTCAAATTTCTTCTACTGTTGGTAGTCTTGACCCAGGGGCGCTGTTCCTGGCTTGGGCATTTAAGCTCCCTTCCAGGGGTGCTCTTGCTCTAGCCTGGCCAGCTGAGTGTGCTCCACGGGCTGGTGGAGCTCTCAAACAGTTCCCAGTTTTAGTGGGTCCTGTGGTCGGGGTGCTGGGGTAGGGAGTCTAGGTCAGGGTCTGGGGATTCCCTCCAGCTCTGGTCTCCCTTGAGGGATACACTTCCCCTGTGGGGTACTCACCCTGGAGCTGGTTGTTTCTGTGTGGTGTAGGTCGTCAGTTGTTGTTGCAATCCGGGCTGGGTTGGGCGGTGGTGGCTCTGTGTGATTCTTTTCTGTCTCTGCCTCTGTCGAAGCTGTTGGGTCAAGAGTGTCCACGCTCAGGCAGCTTCTTCTCGGTACCTCTGGGGCCCAAGTGACCCCGCCGGGTTGTTGCGATCGTGATCGGGCGGGCGGGTGGTCTGCAGACAGGACCCTTTGTCGCGCCGAGCCGCTTTGGCGGGATGGAACCTCTCTGCTCCGGTGGAGAGTGCTGGATCGTTGCGATCGCGATCCGGCGGGCCGGGTGGTCTGCCGCAGGTCCTTTTGTCACTCTGCTGATGCCGAGCGACTTTGGCGGGATGGAGCCTCTCTGCTCGGGTGGAGAGTGAGGGGTGGGGGTGGGATCCTCGTGGAGACTCCCGGCTGGTAGGTTTCTCTGTTCCTGGTGATCTGCTGTTCTGCAAACCAGTACCAGATGTTCTGAAAGTGGCCCCCTGTGTCTCTGCTGTTTCTCTGGGGCTCCCACAGCCCCCGCCGGGCCGGCTGGCCGGCGGCTTGGCGCGCTGCCGCGCGGCCAGTAAAGGTTGGGGGAGGGGTCTTCGCTTTTTTCTGTTTTGAAATTCTTTTCCTCTTTCTTTTTTGTTATTCTCCGCCTCTGGTTTTTCTCTGAGTGTTCGTCTTTTTGTTGTTGTCGGTCTCTTGGGGAGATTAAGCGTTGGAACTCGAACTCTCTTTTTGGTTGGAGAGAGCTGTGGCGTTTCCCTACTGCCCCGTCGCCATCTTGGTCCCCCCTCCGAAAAATAACTTTTGAAGCAAAGCAAATAATGTGAATTTGAGACAGTAAAACTTCTAGAAGAAAATATAAGAAGTTTCACGATATAGATCAGAACAATGACTTCTGAGATAGAACACTAGAAGTACAAACACCAAAAGCAAAAAATAAATCTACTGCACAATATCCAATTCTAAAACTTCTGTCTATAAAATAAAATAATCACCAAACTTGAGATGTGAACTATGGAAAAAGAAAAATAATTTTCAACCTAATATAACCAGAATATAGGAGGAATGCAAAAAGAACAAAAGCAAAATAAAGTGAAATAAAATAAAATAATTTAAAAGAATCAAAAGACTTGAAAGAAAATTTCTTACTTGTTATACAAATGGCCAACAGGTACATGCAAATATAAATCACATTAGTTGCTGTTAAGGAAATACAAATCAATATGACAGGATTGTTATAAAATGTAAAATTGGTTGTAAGAGATGGATAGAGTGACAAAATTAAAAGCTTTGTACATTGTTCATCAAGATGTAAAATGGGGGGAAATCCATGGAATATTGTAGAAAGTTTCCTCAAAAGGCAAAAGTAGTGCTACAATTAGATAATTAGATCCTGAAAACCTACATATATATATATATATATATATACATATATATATATATATATATATATATATATATATATACACACACACACACATATATGTATTGAAAGTCCAGATTCCAAAGAAATACTTTTACTCCCATTTTATTGTGGCATTATTCACAATACCTAAGATGAGGAAAGAATCTATATATTTATCAGGAAGTAATAAAGGAAATGTGATGTAACTATATAATTTTATTTATGATTGACTATATGGGAAATGAGGAATTTGTGTGTGTGTGTGTGTGTGTTATTGTGATCATTTGAGAGGTTTACAGTTTCTTTTAGTTAGCTGAGTAATTCTAAAATTTGTGCATTTTCTTTTATTTCAGCAAATGTACCAATGATTATTACCTTTCTGATATAATAATCTCTGACCCAGATCATTGCAAGAGCATTGTCAGTGTTGACTTGTCATCAGTTTTGCTATTCCAAAGGTTGAAAATGTTGTGTGCCATTTGCTTTGTTTCTGTTTCTGCGGATCAGTACCTAGTTCTTAATATTTAGTAAACAGAATTCTAATTTCTGCTCTTTCCTGGATAAGCTATTGTCCTCACTATTAGATTCTTACTGAATACAAATTATGAGTATACTTTGCATAAGTATGTAAAATATTTGCCCTCAATTCATAGAGATACTCAAGGATAAAACCTTTTCTGGGATGTATTTATTGACATTACTACTGTTTATGCTTATAAGTAGAAATTGGTGACATTATCAATCTGTTCTTCTTAACTTACAAAAGGATTAAACATTACTCAATTTTATGAAATGAATTACATTTGTGGGTCCAATATTTGGCATATTTTTGAGAAGCTGTTCATCTTTTGCCAAAATAATATGGTTCAATTTAAATAACTGCCTATTTAGATCAAGATCTGCTTTCTCATTATAGTTTACCTACTCAATGGGTATGTGAACTTGGAGACATTAGTATTGTGATTGGTATTTGATTTTCTCATGTTCATGTCATTTCTTCATTCTTACCTATGTTTCATTTCTGTTCTTCTTATCACACTTAGACAAATCAAATGGGCATTTTGAAAGACAAGCTGAGATCATTGTGGATTTTGCTCATTCATTCCTTCATTAAATATAAAACAGGAATATAAGTAAAATATAATATAGTATAAAATGTATAATATGATATTTCATTACACTGTCATAAATTATTTTTAAAATGTTCTAGGAATTAAAAAAAATCTGTCCTGCTCAAAGTAGTAGTCTTGTTACCATGGGAAAAAGTCTGAATGCATCTACACAACACACTTACCTTTTCTGCATGTATGGTTCATTAGCTTAGCAAAACTCAGAATAAAGCAAGAACTAAATAAAACAAAAATACAACAACAGGAAAATCCATGTCTATTACTAAGCAGTTCTTACTATGTCTTGAGGAACACATATCATATCACATATTAGAAAGTGACATTGTTAGACAATACATCTATGAAACCTCAATCACATATGATTATCAAAATATCATGATCTCTTCTGTCCTGTTTCCATCTCAGTATGTGTCTATGCATGTTTCCATACTAATATGGAAATAAAATCCAATGCATAGATTTGCTACTCAGAGTACATGGCTGAATGGAACAATGTTTGAATTTGTAATAATTTGCTAAAAGCTATTATAGAAATCACTGAAGTAGAATTATATTTCTTATGATATCCTTATGGTGAATTCTCAAAGGTCCCCAAACAGACAGCTTCTGATTCATTGTCCTGTGGAATTAAGGATTCACCCTCCCCGTATATCAGTATTTTGCAAGAAGATAAATATAATCACCAAGTGAGAAATACTACTGAGCTTTAGTATCCAGAGTTCTTACTGAAATTGTATGTGTCAATCATTGATGAAAGCACTGACTAATGGATAAACCCAATCTCCTACCCTCTAGTTTCCCATGATGTCTGGAAGATGAAATGTCTGTCCTTGAAATCATACATGTTTGGTCTTTCAAGTGGCAGCATGTGAGTTGTATCCAGAAATCCATCTTGGAGGCCACCACAATTTATACATGAACAAAACAAAAACATTTTGCACACAATATCAAATGATTTGTGATATTATTCCAGAAACCAGAAGCTAAAAACAGCTATGTTCTTATCAGAGGATATCTTTCCACATTCATGCTGCAAATCCTCACTCTTCTAAAACCAAAAGAATTAATTATATCATATTTAAATCAGAATATTAAGAGTATCTAATAATACTGACTAGAAATACATTGACTTCTTAGGAGTTCAACATGTATACCATGAAACTGTATCACTACAGCTAACTTACTATTATTACTTGAAAACTTCCACATGTCTAGGGATCAAAAATCACATTTATGTTTTAAAGTCATCGCCCAAAAACTGTCTTTCCTTATTTTACTCAATCATATTCTAATTATTTTTGTGCTATCTTGATATTCTACAGCAAATTATAAATAAGAGCTTCAGCCACTCCTAATCTTCATTCCTGATAGTTTTGAGCCTTAGTTTGATAGATTTTATAAAAGAATAATGAGGGTACATGATCTTCAGAATTTGGGATTATTTTGATCATATAATAGTCATGGTATGGTAGTCTTACATCGTCCAACTTTCTTTAGAAAAGAAATGTTGAAAATTTAGTCTATTTCTTCCATTTGGAGTCCTGCTGAAAGGTTGCCATGACAACTCAAAAAGAAAAGCAATGGGTCTTCAGTGTGTCTTCCAAAAGTCTTTTGAATCACTTCAATTCCAAATAATTCATGTATAATTTTAAAAGAATGTTTCTAAAACAATTGGATTGATATAATGAATAGGGAAAGTAACTTTCATTTGTGTTACAATCTGTAACTTTACATAACTTAGAACCACTGCTACCTACTGAAATAACCAGAGGAGCCCTGTTAATCAGCGGGGCCCAATAATCAGCAAGGTTCCATGGCCAGGCCGACTGGAGGGGGCCAGCCATCAAGAGACTGACATCACCATACCACCCCATGGAGAATGCCGCCAGAGGGGTGGGGCATGCTGCCGAAAGGGGGTGGGGTGTGCTGCTGAAGGGGATGGGTCAAGCCCCACATGATGAGCTGCCTCTTGGAAGTGATTAGACAGTGGGCATCTTGGGGGAGGAGCATGAATCGCAGTTGGAAACCATTAGGAGTTAGTCCTGTTGAAGTGGGGGAGGGGCACCAACTATATATAGGCTGCGTGTTTCTGGTCCTGGGGGAGTAAAGAGTAGTCCCACTGGAATGGGGGAAGAGAGAGAGGGAGAAATAGAGAGAGAGACAGAGGCAGAGACAGAGACAGAATGACAGAGAGAGACAGAAACAGAGTCAGAGAGAGACAGAGAGATAGGAGAGCGCACGCCAGGAGTGGAGTAGAGACGGAGTGGAAGTGGAGAGGGAGACAGTAGAAGGGGAAAGCCTGCCTTCCCAAGCAGAGCAAGGCACGGCTGTGGAGGGCAGAGCAAGCCTCCTTCAGAGGCCATTTGGGACCTCCTCCAGAGGTCATTTGGGGCATCCTTAAAAGGTTATTTGGGACCTTCTTCTAGAGAGGCCTGAGGAGAGGCACCTCTCAGAGCAAAGAAGGGCAGGCCTGTGGAGAGTGGAGAGGCCTGCAGAGAAGGAGGAAAGAAAGAAAAGGAAAAGCCTTCCCCTTTGGAGGTTTGGAGCTTTGGAGCTTTGGAAGTCTGAGGTTTGGAGGTTTTTAGACCAACTAATGGGTGGTTTGCAGAACAACTAATAAAGGTCGGGGCTGCCTATTGGAGGCTTGGAGGTTTGGTGGTCAAAGCTTCTCTTGGTTCTGGGTATCTAGGGTATCAGGGCAAGGTAGTCACAGGCAGCCTTTCTGGTGTAAATAGTGTAAATGTGTTTGTTATCTTTAACCGTGCCTGGATGGATTGTCTCGCTCTTTAGAGGTCATAATTCTATGAGCAAAATATTCTCTTAGAACTGAATGCTGATACCTAAAATTAGTAGTTGATATTGATGATAGTTACACAAAACCTTCAACATGCATTTATGGCTTCTGAAAATATCTATTTAAGTTACTATGTCAAAAAATTGGTACAGAAAGCAATTAAGAGATTCAAATTTTCACTGATTTACGAAAAGCTTTCTAAATCTAGTGACTGTAATCCAGTATCAACCCAATGTAATCTTACCTTATTAATATTCTAAAATCCATTTATTCTCAACTAAGTACTTTTACCACTTTAATTAACAGGGTAGGAAAGAGAATATAAACCTCTTAGCTATCTCAAAGGGAGTCTCTCAAGTCAGAACTGTAAAGAAAATCTGTACATTTTTCTTTTTTATGTATTTTGCTTTAAAATACTAAGGACTACTTTTTATTAGAATTGATGATAATACCATTTACTACATAAACAGAACTGCATATGGCTTACCATAAAAGAAATAAAGGTTCCAAGACAATGTCTTTTTTGTCATGTGATTCCACCCATCATGTGTATATACCGGTATACATCTCTTATATATACTTGTATGTATGTATGTACTGAGATATATATATATATATATATATATATATATATATACATTATATATATATATATACATTATATATATATATATATATATATACACACACATACCTATACACACATATATTTATTTGTTAGAATTAAGTTAAAGGACCATGTCCTACAGAAAAAAAACATTTAAAATGGCTATATTTATTCCTTAAATGGGGGGGAAAAATCTCATCTCATAATAGAAGTCTCTTAGGATGATAGGATGATAATTCACTTGTGCTTCAGACATACCTGAACAGTGGTGGTCATCTAATTTTATATAAGTAATTCATTTACATCATCTAAATCTCATTGTGGAAGCTTTCATCTTCATTTTTCATAGCTTATGCCATTAGTAAATAATGACTTCTGAAAGGAAGCAGATTTGCATTTTGTACAATGTAAAAAGAGATGTTAAATCCTGACCTGAAGCATTGACTTTGGGGTATTCAACTATCTCCTTGATTGTACCATATCTAAATAGAGCATTTGAAATGCAAAGGCAAACATATTATAAAAGTTTATCATAAAGCATTATTTCTGTATGGAAATTATACTGCAAACAGAAATCACAGCAAAGGCAGATGCAGAAAGTGTGAGATGTGTGAAGACAAAAGAAAAATAATTAACTTAAAAGGTAACGAAATGCAAACTAGGAACACAATAGGAGCTGGAGAATTATAAGTATTAGGAAAAATGCTTGACACAAAGAAAGTAGAACAGTGTGAATGAGAAAAATTCATTCACAAGATGACAAAAGGATTTAATTGCTTCTAAATGCTCATGTTAGGAGAATGCTTGAAAAGAGAGAGAGAATACATTGGTCTAAAACAGGTACATGTACATGAACATAATGAAGCATTAACTATGTAGTCAGAGGATACTTAGGCATTCATTGAGAAAGACTGCCAGAGAAGATTGAGGTAGGCTTTACTGAGGAAGCATATATCCAAAGTAATTCTCCATGGCATTCTTTGAACAGAGAAATTGATTTTTAAGAAATGATTGGGAATTTTTCCCTTGATGATGGAGGAATTATAACAACAATCTTAACAGTCAACATGCAGTGAATGATCACTGTGTGGTGAGCACAGTTCTAAGGACTTGGCCTGCTTTATATCATTTAATCTTCACAGAAAATCTATATGTTCTGCAATTTTTACTGCTTCCCTAGAAGAAAGAGGTCATTGATCAGCTTCGAGTCTTAAAGCTGACTTTCATGACCTCTTTAGTAGAGAGTAGTCCAGAGAAAAAAGATTTTCTAAAATCCATTATTCTGACCTTTATCATAAAAAAACAGGTAGTCTTGACTAACCTAAATGTACAATATTATTTGCAAGACAGAGTAATGGTCCTAACAAGATTCAGAGGATATGGGAAATATCATGGCTTTTTGACTTTGATTGGAGAGAGACCAAAAACTTTTGTCTGTCTTCCAGGTTAGACACACCTAAATTAGGCTGACCTAATGGCTGATTTTTTTTTGGGGGGGGGATAGAAGGAATCTACTTCAAAGTATTTTTGGTGGAAAGTTTTGAAGATTATGGGTCTCCTTTTGGGCCTTTAGAAAAACCTTCACAGATTCATTTTCCTCCAAGGTTAAGGGTATTATAGGCAAAAAAAAAATACTTCAATGAATGTGCCAAGAGCTTGTCTGCATTGGAAGCTGTGACATAGAAACCAGTAACTGTCTATGTAATTAGTAGGAGATACATATGTAAATAATTCTATGCAGCCTTAAGATTAATATCTTATTTTATGAAACAGGTCTCGCATAGGAGAGCTTCTCTTGTAAACTTTGTTTAAAAATCATAATAACTCAGTTAAGCTAATGGTCCTAAGGGCCCAAGACAGCCCTCTCACTGAAGAATTGATTATTTGATTTTATGTACATAAAACTAGTGGGGAATGAAATATAGATGTTGGATTTAACTGGTGCTATTTTGACAATGTGGTGGATGAAAGGGAATTTCCAAAAACTCTTAGAAGTGGAATTCCAAGTGTGATGGGTGTGCCTCAATTCCTGGAGGCAGGGGCAGGGACTTGAATAATGGGTTACTGGACCTGCTAGACATGCATGATGAACTCAGGCGACTCTTTGATCTCTCAGCTCCCTGTGACCTGCCCCCTACCATGATCCCATTTAGATCTCCCCATCTCAGCCACCATGCCCCATGACTTTCCTCAGGTCACCACGGTGTCCCTTTCAACTCTTGCTGAGATTGTTTTTCTTCTCTTTATTTACTTCCCTCATGACTCAGTTTCCTAACATTATTAAATGTATTCGGGGCTACATATTTTTTGGGGGATATGTCCACTCACAGTCACCAGCTTTCTAATAAAGACTATTGATTTGACCTTTCAAAAAAGAAAGGAAGAAAGAAAGAAAGAAAGGAAGGAAGGAAGGAAGGAAGGAAGGAAGGAAGGAAGGAAGGAAGGAAAGAAGGAAGGAAGAAAGGAAGGAAGGAAGAAAGGAAGAAAGGAAGGAAGGTAAGACTGTGGACCAGTGTGTATGGGGTTTACATAAGTATATATGTAAACTTGGAGGACTTTACATCAGTAGGTAAATAGCTAAGATCAGATGCTACTCATAGTAGCCAAGCTATCTTACATCTGACTTCACATTCTAATATTGATATTTTATTTCAGAAACACAAATCCAGGAAATTTCTAGACTGGACAACCTAGAAAGTAGCCAGTAGTTCTAATACAAATAGTTGAACAATTCTCTGATGAGTCACAGACCCTTCCTAAATTCCTAGTCAAAACCATTAAAAGAGAAATTAAAGAGGAAGAGAGATTAAAGGAGAATATAAAAGATAATATTTTGTTCAAAGATGATTTTATTTTGCCCATTTAGCACAATGAAAATAAAACTTAGATGTCTCTAGTTACTATGTCTTAAAAGTGCCTTAGGAAAGGTGTGCTTGCACAAAAAATAAGAATATATACTATAACACTAAATTTGAGAGTTTGGTCTTACTGCAAAACTTTGCAGTTTTTATAGACACATTTTCACCTTTAGAAGGAAACAGCATTTTGAACATTGTTCTCTTCTTACCTATAGAATCATATTGACTGTTTCTTTTCATTTATGATTTTTTGTTTTTCGGTCCGGTCGTGGGGCCTGAACTTTGGGCCTGGGCGCTGTCCCTCAGCTCTTCAGCTCAAGGCTAGCGCTCTACCACTTGAGCCACAGCGCCACTTCCGGCTTTCTTCTTTTTGCTTATGTGGTGCTGAGGAATCAAACCCAGGGCCTCAGGCATGCAAGGCAAGCACTCTGCCACTGAGCCACCTTCCCAGCTCCTCATTTATGAATTTTTAAATGACCTTAAAAATCAAAAACTATATGCTGGTGGTTTACACCTATATTCCTCTTTGCTAAAGGGCCTGAGATCTAGAGAAGCAAGATTTCAGGCCACTCATCAGATGGTATCACCAGACTCCATAATAAATAATCAGTGAAATTCAGAGCTGGAGCTTTTGCTCAAGTGTTAGAGTACTTAGAGTACTAGCCATGACCAAACATGAATTGAGTTCAAGCTTCAATATTACACTTCTAATAACAAAAACAAAAAAACCCTCTAGTTATTTTCTCAGTCTTGAGTAAAAAAAAAATGGGGGGGGGGAGAATTTGAACACAGGGCCTCAGCACTGTCTCTGAGCTTTTTTACTCAAAGCGACTGCTCTAACTCTCTGATCCAAAGCATCACTTCAAGTCTCTGGTGGTTAATTGGAGATAGTCTCATGGACTTTCCTTCATGGATGGCATCTCAGCCTCCTGAGTAGCAAGGATTACAGGCATGAGACATTGGAACCCAGCTTGAGTAAATTTTGATATTGCATTCTTGTCAGTATTATCTCAAAGCAATTATGATGCTTCACACTAGTAATATCAGATCTTGGAGGTGCAGTTGGAAGATGGTGAGTGTGAAGCCACCTTGGGCAATACAACCAGATACCATGTCTTGAATTAGAAAGGGGAGAGAAAGGAGGAACAGAAACAATCATGAATATTAAACTACAGAGAATAAAAATCATGCTGCCCAAGAGTAGAGATATTCTTAAAGTTCATGAATTGTAAGATTTGTTGAAGATTAAGAAGACATATATTGTGACTTTGCAAAATGCATTTTAAAGACTCGATAAACAGCTCCTACTCATTCAACTTTCTATAGGAATCACAATTTCACAAAAGCTTGACAGTTTTACATAAGCAAGTAAAATAGCATTTTCATATGTATTTTTATTATCTACTTTTGAAGTTTTAGTATAGAATGTATAGGCAGAAGCAATGATGAAAAGAATTCTTTCCTCTCTTTGTCTCTATCTATTTCTCTCCCCGTCCCCCCCCACCTCCGCCTCTCTTGCTCTTTCAATTATATACCACAACTGTTTGGGCAGATATAATATTGCCATTGGTGAAATAAATGATGTTTCACACAACAACTTTGATGCATTTATGAATTCCTAAAATAAAATATCATTAATCATTTCTTACTATTCTGTTACTAAATTGTAAAAGCACACTTGTTAATATTTTATTTCAAGTTCTGTGGTCAGAAACTTTGTTCACTACTAGTGCTTTTCTTCTCTTTTTGTTGTAATAATGTGTTTACTTATCACATTCCTCCTTTCTTTCACACGCATTATTTACCTAATTATAATGATGCTACAAGGCTCAGTTTACTTAGAATCTGTGTCAACCTAATGTATGTTGCATGCCTACAAGCAGCTTTTGATCATATTTCTTAAAAGTATTTCAAAAACTGAGATTTATACCAGAATCACTATTCCATGAGACATCACCTTTATGTTGATCTGAGAATCTCAAATAATAAGGGTAGCATTCTGGCTCCATATATCTTTCTTTGTACTAGTTAGTCTTCAGTAATCAAGAATCAAATCATGATAGACTTATACCAACATAATTATAACTTTTCTGGAAAAATATTGAGTCAGTTCTTCCTTGAACTTTTTATATTCTATGCTATTATTAACTCTATTGAAAGTATTTCTCTTGTAAGTGCTAATATTCATTATTCTGAAGTGATGATAGATTTTTTCCTTAATGATATGTATTTCCTTGATATTTATTTTAAAAACAACCTCATGAAGGTGATTGTATTTTAGCTATCTATACCCACAGAGGTGCTACCATTTAAATGCTATTAGATAATTTAGTTCTAACCTAGACAATTTTATGTCCATGTATGTCTACAACTTGAGAAGTGGTACTAATATAAACATTTTTCAAACAAACTAGTTTTATTGCTCTTCAATTTTCAGTAAAGCTTCTAAGATTAAAATATAAGAATGGAAACACATAATTCTATCCTCCATATAAGATTATAAACAGAAATGATCCCAATATTATGTTCTTTCATTCCTGTTGTTCTAAACATTGAAGCAAAAACAAAGTAGTTACATGCTTGAAAATATGCTTTTTCATCACAGCTGCAAATCAGCTCCTAATACATATGTTGGATCTTGTAACATCTGTGGGATCTATCTTATCATGATGACTTCATAGCATGGAAATATCTGTATGATTGACCAAATCTCCAAAATCAAGAATATAAATTTATGAGAAAAGTTGTTAACATATCTATTTCAAAACTTTTAGTCTTAAAATTATTTGGAGGTCTTTCATCTCTTGCAAGTGATATATGCATTATTTTCCTATTCCTTATAATAATCTCTGAAGGAGCGTATTACTTAATCTCATTCTAGAGGAAGAAAATAACATTCAGAGAATTGAGTTCTCTTAATAATTGTGTCTGTGGCTAACCAGGGACTAAAATGAAGTAGTCTAAATAATTGAAAATCTTGAATATTCACTTGAACCAAATAAATTAAAAATACTAATGCTCATAGATAAAAGGCTCCATTTATCTGTTTCAGGTATTATAGCCTCCTGTGGTCAGAGCTGAGAAGGGAAATATAACCTGCATCTTTATGTAATATCAGTGAAGTTTGGCCATTCTGGTAACACATTCCACGATCTCTGCCTATGTACCCTTCCTCTATGTCCTCTTCCTCAACCACATTCAGAAATCACAAGCTACAACTTTGCCAATAAATCATTTGCATTTCCAGCTATGATTTTCACCAGTCATGGGCACAGGATGTTGAGGATAACACTTTAAAACAAGTTACTCTTTTGAGGAACCTCCATACTGATTTCCAGAGTGGTTGAACAAGTTTACACTCCCATCAACAATGCAGTAGGGTTCGCTTTTGGCGACATCCCCTCCAGCATCCATTTTTATTAGATTTCTTGATGATAGCCATTCTAACTGGGGTGAGGTGGAATCACAATGTTGTTTTGATTTACACTTCTTTTATGGTCAGAGAAGTTGAGCATTTCTTTATATGTCTAATATCTCTTCTTCAGAGAAGTCTCTCTTTTAATCTTAACCCACTTATTAATGGGGTGGTTGATTCTTTGAGGACTTGTTTTTGGAGGATTTAATTTTTTGAGTTCTAAGGATATTTTAAATATGAGGCCCACATAGAGCTCTCCTACTACCCAGCAATCCCTCCTCTGGGCATTTAACTAAATGATCACAAACAAGGCCATACTAAAGCTACCAACACTACTAAGTTTATCATAGCATTATTCACTGTAGCTAAGATATGGAACCAACACAGATGCCTCTCAGTAGATCAGTGGATCAAGAAAATGTGATTGATCTATCTATCTATCTATCTATTTATCTATCTATCTATCTATCTATCTATCTATCTATCTATCTATCTATCTATCTATCTACAATGGAATTCTATGTGTCTATCTGAAAGAATTACACTGCCCTATTTGTTAGGAAATGGAAACAATTATATTAAGTGAACTAAGCCAGATCCAAAGCAATATAGGTCTCATGGTTTCCCTCATTTGCAATAATTAGTATACTATAGGATAATTTTATCAGATGAGTAGAAAAGTTCAAGAGCTATGGACCATATAAAATGATACTAAGTGAAATGAACCCTAAAATATGGACACAAGAGGTATTTCTTTGTTGTTGTTGTTTTAAATGTACTATGTGATTTTTAAAAAAAAATTTTAAAAAATTTCCTGTGTATGTTCTTCCCCTCATGATGTATCCCTTATTGTCATTGTACTTATTTTGGTACCCTGTATTTTGCATATACATTTGTACAATTTGGGGAGGGGAAGGAGAATAACAAAACACTGAAACAAGGACACAGGATGACCCATTGCAACAATGATGCCCACAAGACAGTATATTGGAAATGAACTTTACAACTTCAGGCAGGGGCAGGGTGAGGGGGAATGAGGGAAGTGGGAGAAGGAATTTACTCATTGCCTTACTCACATAACTGTAACCCCTCTGTACAGCATCTTTACAATAAAATAAAAATTTTAAAAACCAAGTTAATCACTAGCAACTGCAGTTTTCATCCCTAAAGTTTCTTGTTCCATAGTTCTGAATTTTGTTTGTATAAGCAACTTCAAGAACAAAGTGTCCTATAATAAACATGGAGAAATATTATTGAGGGAACTAGTTTTCTTTTTCTCACTCTTTCTGCTTAGAAAGAGCTAAATAGTTTTATTTGAAAATTAATTAGCTATAAAATAAATTAGACTGAGAGTCAAAATGGCTGAGAATTGGACTAATAAATTGATTTGGGTTTTTCTTACATAAAATGTGAGTATATTACAGCATTTATTTTTTAGTTTCTTGAACACTAGCACAAAAATGTTGAATGATCTATTGTATTTGGATTAGCTATCCTAAAATGATATTCTAACCAATTATTTGCTAGCAGATAGCATTAAAAAATAGAAATATCACAGCTTAGTCAGCTAAAACATAGTCATCAAACACTTTCCCTCATTTGTTACAGAAAAATCTAAGCCTCTTTCATTTTGAATAGACACATTTCATCAAAATTTTTGTTAGAAATATTCATCAATTATAGCAAATCTACATTTGTATTTTATAATAATTTTTGTTTTCTAAAGTTGTTGATTATGTATTTTAGAAATAATTTAAACTAGGTGAATCGTAGTAAATTTCTAATTAATTAATTGAGTTCTGGTCCTGGGGCTTGAACTCAGGGCCTGAGTATTGTCCCTGAGCTTCTTTGGCTCAAGGCTAACACTGTACCACTTGAGCAACAGTGCCACTTTTAGCCTCTTTTGAGCAATTTGTTGGAGATAAGTCTCTCACAGACTATCCTGCCTGGGCTGGCTTCAAACCTTGATCTGAGCGACCAGCTCCTGGCTTCTGTTTATTTTTGATAGCATAAAAGGTTGGTGATTTGCCAGGAAGTGCTTGGCATAAACTGTATGATCCATGACAGAAATCTAAATACAATTATTCTATTTTTGTGTGTATGGGCAGCATCCATTTTGATAATGCAGTTAAAGCAAATTATTAAAAGTGAAATTTGATGTTAAAAATCCATATCTGAAGGAAGAAGCACAGTAAGCCATCCAGTTCCATTCAATTCTATTATGTTTCTGGTCCTTTTAAAGTTTAAATGGCTTTTGATTCAGTGTCACATATTTACAAAACATGCCAAATATTTATAACACTTTTTCATTCTATCCCTGACAGGACCACTTAAGAACTTTCTCCATATCTCCATTCACTTTTATTTGTTTGGTTTCGATTTATAAAGCTATTCAGTTGGCATAAGTCATAAAAATGTCATAAGATAACAGAAATAAAAATTATAACATGCTTTTTTTTCTTCCAAGCAGTCTTCAAATATTTTTGCACACTTCAGTATCTCAAGCCCTTTAATTCTCAGTTCAGTTGGATACAGTAATCATTAATATCTAAATGCAGCCACAATTTAAACCAAATTTAAACTAATTGCCTATTTTTTCCTCTGTATATTTAAGACTTAAAATAGAAAAGACAAAGAAGAGATTCAAAGGGTAAATTGCACGATGACAGGCATTGGGTTGTCCTTGCGCTCTCTTCTCATAATTACCAGTAACTGTTCTCAGTTTTCATTTACCGTGTTGCTAGCGACATGCAAGGTTAAAGCAGCCAAAAGTCCTTCCTGTTTATTGATATTAATGACATTTTTAATATTTTACACTATCTTAGAGTTTACCTTCCAAAGGAATGAGCTCTAATAATCATGCTCTTAGGTTATATAAGGAAATGAGTCCCATCAAGTCAATTTAAGAAATCATCCAACATAACAACATGAAGCTTTTTTTTTTTTTTTTTTTGTCGGTAGTGGGGCTTGAACTCTGGGCCTGAGCGCTGTCCCTCAGCTCTTCAGCTCAAGGCGAGCGCTCTACCACTTGAGCTACAGCGCCACTTCCGGTTTTCTGGTGGTTTATTGGCGATATGAGTCTCACGGTCTATCCTGCCCGGGCTGGCTTTGAACCGCGATCCTCAGATCTCAGCCTCCTGAGTAGCTAGGATTACAGGCGTGAGCCACCAGCGCCCGGCATGAAGCTTTTATTTATGAAAAGTAGTGTTTCTTTTTTCATTGGCATCATTGAATTATCCAAGGAATGATTCTCTCATCATGATTTGGAAATATTCATAGTGATTATAAATATTCAAAATGATTATTTTGTAACCTAAGACATAGTAGGAGAGAGAGATAAAGAGTGTTCCTATGCCTTATGGTTTCCCTCATTTGCTATAACTAGTATATGTCTAGGACAAGCAGAAAAGGTCAAACGCCATGTACATATGACCATATAAGATGATGCTAAGGGACATAAGAGATTTTATCTTTCTTGTTGTTTTTAAAGTATTTATAATGTACCATGTGATTTTTTTTGTTTCTTGTATATTCTTCTCTCATTCTATAACCCGTTTTCACTGTATTTTGTTTCTGGTGCCTTGCATCTTGTATATGTATTTTTCTAATTTGGGGAAGGGAAGGGAAATAACAAATGCTGAAATAAGGATACAAGTTAACCCCTTGTAACGATGAGATGTACAAGACACTAAATGGAAAATGAACTTTACAACTTGGAGTGGAGAGGGAAGAGTTGTGGAGGTGGGAGGGAATGAATGGTAGAGGAAAAACAAAGGAGATAACAATGTTCTGTGGGAAATGTACTCATTACCTTATTCATGTACTCATGTAACTCTAACCCCTCTGTACAGTATTTTTACAATAAAAGTATGTACAAAAAAGAGTGTTCCAACGAAGAGTGCTTATGGAAAGAAGTTTGGTGATTGTGACACAAGTCAGTTGGGGAGTTGCTCATGAGGGGGTCCAAAGCAAGAAAGCATATCAATTGCCCCGAGTCTAACCTTACACTCCTTTCTAATAGTTACTAGTCATCTAGTCCACAGGTTTAATCTTGGGCATGGCAGCTCTCTTCACTTCAAGTATATCTAGTAGATAGAGGTTAATTTTGGGAAGTTCATCCAGAAGCTGGAAAAATAAAGCTTCTTTTTCTGAAGGTACTTTTAATGGAGCAACCACCGTAAATCAGAATTCACATGATATGCATGCATTTATGGATATCTAAAGATATATATATATATATATATAATATGAATTATACATAATATAAATCCAGGCATAGGAAGAATATCCTTCACACAGACATTAGTATACAGATATGTTATCCTGACATAGCTTACATTAGCAATTCAGAATTTATGTGATTATGAGATAAAACTTAAAGTACAGTTTTCATCTATGAAAATAAAAGTCTCAACTGCACCTATACTAATATTTTGTGCAATTAACTGGATATTAAACATTTGTGTTTCTATGAGTTGTGTGTTCTTTGCCTCAAATCTTCAATTCTGTTTCTATACTCTGAACACAATTGTAATGGATACATATCTGTATTCAAATGAAACTTTAACTGGAGAAAGTTAAAATTTTAGGCTACTATTTTCTGACCTTTGAACTAGATATCACTATATCTATTCAACACATTAGAAACAAAAAGACTGGAGATAGTCAAACAACAAATTGCAAGAATGAAGCTTTTAGTTCAATCCGTTCTAATACCATTTAAAATTTCAAAATAGATCGTGGATTTAAAGATGAACAGTAATTATGGATACAAATACAGCAAGGTATTTAGAGCACACGCAAAGTTTTCTTCGATGTGACATTAAAAATGATTTAGGAAAGAAAAAACAATAATTTTATCAAAATTCACAAAGTTAAATATAGAAAAGATTCTGATGATTATAAACTTCAGACTGATTATAAGCAGCAAATTGGGAGAAAATATTTGTAAATCACATGTATATAACAACAACTCCAGAGTATATAAACATTTTCAAAAAGTTTTTGTGGAGGGTAAACAAATCAATCAATGGTACTCAGTATATTTTGAAAATGGACTATAAAACTGGGGATGAAAATAGGAAGGAAACACTGGAAGAGAGGAAGGGAAGGAATGACATTGTCCAAAAAGAAATGTACTCCTTACCTGAACTATATAACTGTAATCCCTTCATATATCACCTTTATAAAAACAATAAAAATTAAAAATTAGCAGGGTGCCAGTGGCTCATGCCTGTAATACTAGCTACTAAGGAGGCTGAGATCTGAGGATTGTGGTTCAAAGCCAGCCCAGGTAGGAAAGTCCATAAAACTCTTATCTCCAACAAACCACCAGAAAACCGGAAGTGTTGCTGTAGCTCAAATGGTAGAGCGCTCGCCTTGAGCTTTAAAAATTAAAAATATACTGATTTAGAGAGCTTGTTAAAAACTGTAAGTGTAGGGGTTGGGAAGGTGGCTCAGTGGTAGAGTGCTTGCCTTGCATGCCTGAGGCCCTGGTTCTATTCCTCAGCACCACATAAGCAAAAAGAAAAAAGCCGGAAGTGGCACTGTGGCTCAAGTGGTAGAGCACTAGGCCTTGAGCTGAAGAGCTGAGGAACAGCGCCCAGGCCCAGAGTTCAGGACCCACGACCGCCCCCCCCCATAAAAAAAAAAACTGTAAGTGTAGTAAGGAAAGGGATCACATAATCTACTATGACATAATAGTTCAATTTCATTGCAATACATGATCAAATATGGTCCCATGTAAAGTGAATAAAAGGAATTAGTATGCATTTTGAACTAAAATATGTAAGGCAATGCAATGACTAAGTATTAGGTTCTAGACTAGGAATAGTACTGAATGGCCAAAGGAGTGGATGTGGAATGAACACAGGGGAACAAAGTGAAGAATGAGAGTTCAAAAATGTACTAAAACTCTTCCTTATACTAATAAAGAATACAGGAAATTGGGTAACCTGTATATAAAAGGTAATTGTACAATATAAAATTGTTCATTAAAAAGTATACTTTTTTTAAAAAAAATTTCCCAACAGCAAGCTTTCCAAGCTCCTAAGGACTGTGAGAGTTACCTATGGTCACAGACTTTGAGAAATCAAACATTCTGTTGAAAAGGAAGAACTTGTGGGGGTAGAGGTTGGGCTGAAAAAGAGTTAAGAACATCAAAATTATGAAACAGTATCTCAGATTTTGCCTAGTATTTACTTAGGCATAAACCACTATTTACCTAATGTAGCTTAAATGATTATATGGTAAGAATTATACATTAGGAGGTCACAAAGATTTGGGGGTTACTTTGTATCTTTCATTTTATTATTCTACTACTAGGGTTTGAATTCAGGTCCTCCAGCTTTCACATGTTTTTTACTGATGATTTCAACTCTTACTTCTTGAGGAATGTCTATACTCTGCCATTTTGCTAGGTAATTGGCAATGGAATCTGTAAAACTTTTCTTCCCATGTGGCTTCACATGATGATCTGCCTGATTTTACATCCTGAGTAGAAGCTTTACTGACAATGCCAGGATATGGGATCAGCCCAGATGTGCCTCAGTGGATGAATGAATCAAGAAAATGTGATATATATATATATATATATATACATATATATATATATATATATGTATATTCATATGTGCACAATGGAATCCTACTCATCCATCAAAAAGAATGATATTCCACCATTCAAAAGGAAATAGAAAACTTGGTGTAAGCCAGACACAAATAAATTTGGGCTACATGTTTTCCCTAAGCTTTGGTCAGTACAAAATGCCTATAAATCTACAAGTAAGCACACTGGATGATTGTGTGTGTGTGTGTGTACTGGGGCATAATAAATTATACAGGTCTCTAGGAATTCACATACAATGAGATCAAAGGAGAATATTTTTAGGAGAGGAACACAAAGGCACAATAACTATGTTCATCTGATCATATAAAATAAGATTATTAAAATGAACTCCCGTGCTGTTTAGTTTTCTTTTCCTTTGTCTTGTTTACTCATTTATTTGTCTTTGGGAGAGTAAAGGAAGACTCAGAAATGATGGGGGGAAAGGCAAATAAATGCAGCAGTTGTACTTATTAGACAATATGTTGAAAATGAACTATAAAAGTATGTGTGGGCTACTCATGAGACTGAGATCTGAGGACTGCAATTCAAAGCCAACCTGGGCAGGAAAGTCTGTGAGACTCATCTCCAATTAACCACCAGAAAAACCAGAAGTGATACTGTGTTTCAAATGGTAGAATGCTAGCCTTGAGCTGAAAAGCTCAGGGACAGTGCCCAGGCTCAGAGTTCAAGCCCCAAAACCAACCAGAAAGAAAAAAAAAGAAATCTGTGAATGGGGACAGGAGAGAAAAACTGAGAGAGCAAGGGAACTGGTGAAATTGTTCAAAAAAAATTAATTCTTTATCTGACTTACATAACTGCAACCCCTCTGTACATAAACTTTATAATAATAATAGAAAAAATGTATGAAAGGAATAAAGATTCTGAGTAGCTAGGATCCTAGACCTAAGACACTGAAGTCTAACTATACATTTATTGTAATAAAATTTTTAAATGATGGATATTCTCTGCTTATTAAAAGCTGTATGTTTAAATTGCATAGTACTAAGTCATATATTTTGAAATACAGGAAGTTAAGAGATAATATTTTATGTAGAAATACACTAAAATTTCAAATCTGCTGAAATTATGTCAATTTTATATGTCAGTGGCTCACACCTTCAATCCCAGCTACTCAGGAGATTAAATCTGAGGATCAAGATTCAAAGATAGCCTGGTCATCAAAGTCCATGAGACTTATTGCCAGCTAAGCACCAAAAATGCCAGAAGTGGAGCTGTAACTCCAGTGGTAGAGTGCTAGCCTTGAACAAAGAAAACATAGGGACAGTGCCTATGCCCTGAGTTCAAGCTCCAGGAAGGTGACAGAAAAAAGAAAAAGAAAAAAGAAAAGAAAAACTTGTTAATTGGATTTAGATGAGCTAACAAATTTGAAATAGTCTAGAACTTTATTTGATATGAATTTAAATTTAATGAATAAAATTCCTATAAATGAAAATGAAATATAATATTATAATATATACTCTTAAACAAGGTAATTTTCTTTGAATCTAGGAGCAATTTTTATATAAAAATTGAGTTTCAACTACAAATTTTGAAGTCATAACTTTTTAAAAGTTTCCTTTTAATTTCATAAATGTGTATTTTCTCATCGCTAAATGGTATTTTATAAAACTCATTGTACTAGATTCTTTCATTCTTACCAAAAAATAGTCTTGAATAGAAATCAAACTTGTAACTTTTGCAGAACTTCTATTTCACAAAATATATAAAGGTTTTAGGTAAAGGTTTTTTTTATTATGCTTTATCAAAGCTAACTACCAATTCTCCCATTTTGCCTCCTGTGAAACTTTATGTTCTTTTCTTTTGATAATGTGTATGGTGTTACGAATAAAACCTGTGGAATAAATTATTAATGCAATTTTCAAAAATATTACATGTAGTGAGTGACATGCTAAGAAAGAAAAAGTGTGTTCTACAGACCAAAGACTTACTTTATTTTACAAGCTATAGCACCAAACACACTTGATAAAAAATGCAATATATTAAGTAATATTTATAAAAGGTTTAAATATTTATCTATAATCTGTATTATAACTATAAGTTAATAGAAATTTTAGAAACATATCTACATATAAATATTTAGAAACTGATAAAATGCCTTTTATAAGTCCAATTATATTCTATTAGTAATATCTAAAGTACTTCATATTGTTTACTTCAAAGTTATGTACACAGAATAAAATTATTCAGTAATATAGTTTTATTGAAGTTGGATATGATGACACTTGCCTATACTGCTAATCATTCAAGAAGTTAAAGAATAACAAGTTTGAAGCCACCCTTGGCAACTTAGAGACCCAGTTTCAAAAAATATACATTGAAAATGTACAATATGTCAGATACTGGTATGTGTTAGAAAAATAAATGCTGTTACACAATAGGCCAAGCCTGCTTTTCAGAGGTAAAAGAACTCCTGGGCTTCCAAATTAAAGGAAAAAATGATATGCATTATAAAACATTGTGCACTGTAGAATACGGATTAAATTTGGGCACAATTCAAGTGGGTATTAAAAATTGTTCTAACAGAATACATAATCTGGCTGGGCATGATGACACCCACTTTATGCAGAGCACTTAGAACACTGAGTACAAATATCTCTAGTTTAAGGCCACTGAGCTGTATAGCAGACCCTCTTTCAAAAATCATCATAGGTAAACACTCACATTTGGTACCTACAGGATTCAAAGAAGACAACAGTGAAGAGGAAGCAGAATGAAGAAAATATATTAATATATTAATAGAAAAAAACATTAATTAATTTATTGACAGTACAGGGCTTGAACTCAGGGCCTGAGCACTGTTCCTGAGCTTCTTTTGCTGAAAGCTAGAGCTCTACCACTAGAGGCACAGTGGTACTTTCAGCCTTTTCAGAGTAGTATATATATTTATTTTATTTATTTATTTATTTATTTTTGCCGGTCGTGGGGCTTGAATTCTGGGCCTGGGCGTTGTCCCTCAGCTCTACCACTTGAGCTACAGCACCACTTCCGGTTTTCTAAAGAGTAGTATATTTTTTGAAGACAAGAGTCTCACAGATTTTTCTACCTGGGCTGGCTTCGAACTGTGATCCTCAGGTTTCAGCCCTCTGAGTAGCTAGAATTATAGGCATGAGCCACCAGCACCTGGCTCAGCATGTGTTTAATAAGTACTTAGAGAAAAGAAGGAGGAAGGGACAATTAATAGAGATAAGAGAGAAAAAAGAAAAAAAGGCTGGACAGGAGAGAGAATAATTGGCTGTTCCTAGAGATAAAAATTAAGAGGGATGGCTAAAGTTAAGGATGTGATTGAGAACTATGAGAAATGATACTGAAAATTCAGCATAAAGCAGATGGCCTTGGAGTCACTTGATGAAATATGAGTGTTTTTCCTAAAAATCAACAAACAGTTCCCTACAGTTTTTGGGAACAGGTTGCTATCATTCTAAAAAGATAACTGGTTAATTACTGAAAAAACTAGAGAGGAGAAACAATTTATGGAGGAGTTATGTTAAGGTGTCTCCCATCATTACTCAATAATTATTTTTGGCTGCCTATGTTGTTGCAAACGTTAGTTTGTAGAACAAAAATTTCCAATTTGGAAGATGTTGAGAGGGAAATTACAAATCACTAAGTGTACATGGTGAAGAATGAGGAGTGAAAGAGAGCTTTAATTATCCAACATTCTAGCTCCAACAATGGAAGTGAAGAAAATGTTTGTCTCTTAGTAATGAAATACAGAGGACAAACAATTGGGTGGAAAGACTTAAGTCATATTAAAGAAGTTTATCTAAAACATGCTATTTGAAATTGTGCAATCTATTGGACTATTGGCATTTTCTGCATTAACAGATTCTGACTGATGTTATGAACAGGGTTGGCTCATCTATGTGTATGTGCATATGTATGTATAACATACATGTATGTTACACATAATACATGTGTATATATATGTGATATATATGGGTTTTATAGAATTATGTACATACTATTCCTTCTCTCATATATATATATATATAGGTATATATATATATATAGGTATATATATATATATATATAAATTCATTCAGTCTCTCACATCATTTTAAATGATTGCTAGGCAAAGAAGTGCAGTGGAACTATTCATGAGAATTTAACAAGAATGTAAAAGCCAATTGAATCTACCAACGAATACTCAGAACTGCTAACACTACTGCAAAATCAGTCTTTGTAGTTGAAAATAAAATTGCTTCTAGAATATATAGAAGACAAAGCATTTTAAGGAAAATGAATGAGCAAAATCCTCGTATATAATCTTTATTTCCTCTGTTACTGGTAATTTTCTACTACTTATGTTGGGAATAATAATGGAGAATGGAAAGGAAAGGTCATGCAGTTTCAGTTTCCTTATCCTTCCAGTCATTCCTTTTTATCAGAATGTCAAAAATATAGAGTGTTGATAACTTGTTTTTTTTTAATTGTCAAGATCTGAAATTCAAAGATGACTTAGTTTGTGCAATATTTCTACCCTTCTGGTAAGAGAAAAATACATATGCATGAGCAAACTGTAAAACATCAGATGCATATTAGTGATTCTGAATATGCATTAATTTCTTTTTCATTTGCATCAAAAATTGGCATGACACAATGTAAAGATGAATGACCCATTATAATTGTGCACGATTACAAAATGAATAAAAAGTGAATAGCCATTTCAGATAGAGGATATGGTTGATTTAGAAGACAAAAATATAATACATATAATGAATATAACTCAGAACAATACATCCATAATTGTTTTGTGTGTCCAAGTGGAAAAACAACCTTTTGGCTATAATTTTAATTAGTATTTTAAAATATTTTGTAAAGGATTGTTATATTTTCTTTAAAGTGATAGAAATATTTTCTTTCATTTATTCTTCTTTCAGAGAAATAAAAGCAAAACAACTAGAAATAAGACTTAATTTATCTGATGATATGCTAAACTTAGTTTTCAAAATTGTAAATTTTATTCTCTTTTTCTCCTATCAAATACCCTAGAGGGAATAAGTTAAATAAGGATCAAATTGGTAAAAAAAATTAAAGAAGAATCAAATCATAAGATGATAAGAAGTTACACCAACTTAATAAAAGTTTATTTTAATGTAAATGAAGAAGTAGATGCTATCCCACTTTCTTGTATTTTATCATCGAAGAGATCCATTAAATAATTTTCTAAAAGTCAATTTATTTATATATTGAGGTCTAAGTATATATTGAGGTCTAAGATTATCTTGTGCATCTTACTATCATGTACAATGTATAATGTATTGATAATGATTTAAATATTACCAATGACTTATTCCAAGTCACTTTTCCAATCACATTGGTAAATTTGAAATACATGGTAGCTAAGCAGCATTACAGAGCTAACATGGCAGTGCATACTTCAGTCAAACACTTTGAGGTGGAAACATGAAGATCGTGAATTAAAGGTCAATCTAGACAACAGAAAATTCTGTTTCAAAACACAACAAAACCAGCATATTTGATGTAATATCACTATCCCATGAGAATATTAATTAAAAACTTTACATATAAAATATGTAAAAATGATGTATAGCTATTATTTTATTGAGGTCAAGTTCTAATAAAGGCACCAGCAGTATTAACATAGCTAGGGTAAGACCACAAGTTTTCCTTGTCTCTTTTAAATTCCTATTTTTGTTACTGATACTTGAATAGCAGTTTTTCTTTCCCTTATGTTACAATAACAGAAAAAAATGCATCTAAAATCAACATAAGACTAGAGGCACTACTTCACATGGAATATTGGCAAAAACAAGACTGTCCCTTCATTGTTCCTCAAGATAGAGTTCAGATTCATGCTAACTTTATAGTCTAGTCTAAAATATTTCCATCACACCAATTGAAATTCACTGTTATACCTGCTAGAATTGTCTCTCTATGCCTATTCCTCTAATGAAAGTTTACCTATTTCTTTAGTTATAATCAAATTAATGAATGCCACCTCTTGCACTGGCAAAGAGAAATAGAATTTAGTTGTCATTGCTTTACAAAGAATAATAGGTTTAAGGTTCATGTTGCTTTTTAAATTTTAATGTCTACGTCATATTTATTCTAACTAAATGATAGACGGTACCAATTGAGTTGGAGAACAATAAAATCTGAAATTGACTTGTTTTAATCATTTAAGTGAGATATAAGACCCATAAAAGCAATTTATAGCTATTATTTCTGAAATATTTTTGACCAGCTGGATCAGTACTTCAACAAATCATGATTTTTTAAATTAGAAAATAGGTAGGTGAACTTCAACCCTCACATACTTAGCAATCCATTAAATTATTTTTTATATTCTATCCTTCATCTCCCTTTCAAAATTTATAAATAATTACCTAAAATATTCAGTACAAAGTTTCTCTGCCTCCATGAAACAACCAACAATAATGCATTGCTTAAACACATCAATAAAACAACAGTCGATGTATTATCATGATGTATTATCATTTCAAGAAGTGACTCCAGTAAAGATGAAATTATACAAAATAAAATGGCTTATTTTAAAATGAAATATAGCTAATATAGTTTATGCAAAAATATAGATAATATAGTATATGCAAAAACAGATGATACATTAGTATTTTACTGGAATTAATTTTTAAAATATTGGAATTCTAGAAACAACAGCACAATAATAAAGTTAAGAATTCAATATGCATTTTTATCTGCTTATTTGAAATTGTTGAGGAAAGTTTAGGTTAAGAAAAAGAAAAAGCTGTTTGAAGTATCAAACACATCCAAACTGAGAAAAAAGAAATCAGTATATCATGCATGCATGTACACACACACACACACACACACACACATTTAGAGTTTCATGGGGGAAAATGTGAGACAATTGGTCACAGATGTATTTTTTAAAACAAAATGACTAAGATTTTCATGAAGTTGATTAAAGACATGAGAATCGTATTTCCAGTTAACTACCAAAAGGGCCAAAAGTGTAGCAGGGGATCAAGTGATAGAATGCTAACCTTGAGCATGAAAGTTTTAGGGATAGTGCCCAAGCCCAGAGTTGAAGCCCTGGGAATGATACAAATATGTAAAAAGAAAAACATCAGTCAAGTCCAAATTAAGGGACAAGATACAAAGCAATTAAACTCTTGTTCTAAGAGTGATTTAATCATACAAGGAAAAAAATCATTTGGTTTGTGGTCAATTAGATAGATGCCCAGGAATGGGATTGCTAGCTCATAGGGAAGATCTATGTTTAGTCTTTTGAGGAACCTCCATACTTCTTTCAAGAATGGTTGAACAAGTTTACATTCTCACAAATAGTGTAGTAGCATTCCATTTTAGGCACATCCCTTTCAGCAACTGTTATTGTTAATTTTCTTGTTATGGCCATTCTAACTGAGGTGAGGTGGAATATCAGCACTGATATTCACTAGACACTTTTGGAAATGAACTATACAACTTGGGGGGTAGGAAGGTTGTGGGGGCAACTGGGAGAGAAAGAGGGAAGAGGTAACAATGTTCAAAAGGAAATGTTCTCATTACATGACATGGAACTGTACATAGTTACTGTATATCACTCTTATAATATTTTTTGAAAATTGCAACATTTATATGGCAAATCTTGCACATATAATATTGATTATAAATTTCTAGAATTATAAAATAATACCATTGGAGGAAACACAGCAATAAGCTAAATTATTCCTTAGTGCCAAATATCTGAAACAATGACATTGAGGGGAAGAGAGATATAATCACATTGGGGGGCATTTCTTTTCAATATTAGTACTCTTCCACCTTATTTGATTGATGATGACATGGCTTCATATACTTCGTGAAAATTGTGGCAAGTTTAGATGAAGGATGATTTTTAGAAGCATTATTAAAGTGTTAACCAAATTAAATAAATGCCAGGCAGAACACATTTGATTCAAACCTGCATTCTGTGACCACTAAAATTTTCATACACAGAATTTTACAATCTATTAATATACAATATAAACTAGACATTTCAGAATCTATCATAGTACATACCACATAATCCATTTCTACACTCTCCTAGGAAAAGGCTAAAAAATGGAATTTAAAGATATTCTTTACATCCATGTGCATTATTTTAAAGTTAGGGAAGTATGTACACTATGTTTACTGTGATTGATTCATTGCAGATAATTAAATGAAAATGAATGCTTTTTCTATTAATTGCTTATTTCTAAGTTGGTTCCTGTCACAAAGTACTATTTTCTTTTTTTCTGATTACTCTTTTCTTTTTTCTGTTTTTTGTTTTTGGTATGGAAATTCAAAAAATAATTAGTATACACTCTGCTTCCTAAATGTTCATTGGACTAAAGATTTTATTTATATTCATGGTATATTGATTCAATCATGCTATTATTCACTGTGATTTAATAGGAGACTTCTCTATGATTATATAATGTGCAACGGTTTCTATTTTCCCAAGACAGCTGGATACTGATAACTGGTTTTCCTAAGTGACTGACTCCTATTAAATTAATCCAAATTCGAAAGTTGACTGGGCATGGCTACTAAATGCTGAAATTATTTAACAGTTACAGAGTCACTAGTGGACTGAAAGGCCCTCAGTTACTAAGTACTGTTGGAGACATTATTTCTAAATTTATAATTTCTAATCAAATAAAATCAATTTACTGTCTAAGGTATATGAACTGTCTAAAGTGTGTGAAGTATATGTAGATTTTTTTTTATCAGTAGCAATGGTATGTTTGATGTTTTTACCCTAGAAATGTCTCAGATTTCTTTTTGGTTGTTAGTGTCATCTAGGCATTTTAATTCCAACTTATATTCCTTGAGCAGCTTTTCAAAATAAGATAGCTATCAAGTTATTGTTGAATTCTCTGATTTGCCAGCATGCTCTAAAAACATTTTCTTCATAGAAAAATCTGATGCATTCTCCTAACAAAAACTCCAACACTTCAAAGGAGAATTCATCATGACTTAACTACCTTTTCATGTTGAATAAAAGCAAACAAATATCAACAAATCATATTCTAAGGAGAAATATATATGTGTGTAGTAGTTGATATTAAAAAATGAATCTGTGAAAAGGAAGAAATTAGAACACACGTTTCAGTTTTAATCTGTGAGATATCAAATTAACTGCAGGAAAATTGAATTTAATTCAAGATATGCTACTGTAGAAGAAAAATGATTACTTGTACAGTTTTAGAAATAAAGACTAAGATGGCTAAATTAATATTTCTTTTTAAACTTAAAATGCTTAAATCCTTCATTGTTCTAAATCCTCAGGGTATCATATCTACTTACATTATTGAAGGAAAACCATGCACATTAAGAATGAGAGAAGGGCTGGGAAGGTGGCTCAGTGGTAGAGTACTTGCCTTGCATGCATGAGTCCCTGGGTTCAATTCCTCAGCCTCACATAAGCAGAAAAAAAGCCGGAAATGGTGCTGTGGCTCATGGGGTAGTGCTAGCCTTGAGCTGAAGAGCTGAGGGACAATGCCCAGGCCCCACGACTAGACCTCCCCCCCCCAAAAAAAAAGAATAAGAGAAGAGGTTGAGAAAAGTTTAAGTTTGTGAGGTAAAGATCTCCTCACCACAGACACTGTGAAACCAAGGAAAGGATCATTGGAACAAATAAAATAATGCTGTCCCCTTCTGTATTTTCCCCAGATGACAAAAATGAGTGAAATACCATGCAGTAATTACTTTTCACAGAATATTTCAAACTGTTCAAAACATGTACATAATATTTAAAAAATTGGAATTTTTCATGGCACTATTTTTCCTCCTGGAGTTGTTTAAACTTGCAAACTGTGGTCTCTACAATGTCTCAGTAAACAAACTTAAGGCAGTTAGAATAGTTTAACGTTCTTCTTAGGAGGTCAATTTTTCATATTGTCTGGGAAGGAAAAAATAATTAAAAGTTAGAAAAAATAGAGGATTACAAGCCCAGAAAAAAAAATACTTTTTACATTCCATGCTGGTGTCAAGCTACTTTAATTATTCTTGGCTTCCTTTGAGTATTTTCAGCCAAAATTTCCATTCAGGCTCCCTGAGATACATTTTTTTCAAGGTAAAAATAACCAATTTCTTAGAATATATAATAGCATTTAATGTAGTAAAACAACATTTGAAAACGTCACGAGGAAAAACTTTAAATAGGTGTTTTTATATTTTTGCATACACACAGACACACACAAACATATACACACAATACACACAGTGAAGACATACGTCAAAACTTTGAATCTTTGAATACTTCAAAAATTATTCAACAATGAAATTTATAATGAAATCTTAAAGATTAAGTAAGATAGCATATAAGTTCATCAATGATTTTGAATTTTGATTCATTCAAGAATGGTAGTAGTGCTTTCCTTCCTTCCTTCTTTCTTTCCTTCTTTCTTTCTTTCTTTCTTTCCTTCCTTCCTTCCTTCTTTCCCTTCTTCTTTCTTTCCTTCCTTTCTTCCTTTCCTTCTTCCTTCCTTCCTTCCTTTCTTCCTTCCCTTCCTTCCTTCCTTCCTTCCTTCCTTCCTTCCTTCCTTCCTTCCTTCCTTCCTTCCTTCCTTCCGTCCTTCTTTCCTTTCTCTTTTTCTCTCTTTCTCTCTCTCTCTCTTTCTTTCTTTCTTTCTTTCTTTCTTTCTTTCTTTCTTTCTTTCTTTCTTTCTTTCTTTCTTTCTTTCTTTCTTTCTTTCTTTCTTTCTTTCTTTCTCTGTCTCTCTCTCTGTCTCTCTCTCTGTCTCTGTCTCTGTCTCTGTCTCTGTCTCTGTCTCTGTCTCTGTCTCTGTCTCTCTGTCTCTCTCTCTCTCTCTCTCTCTCTCTCTCTCTCTCTCTCTCTCTCTCCCCCTCTTTCTTTCCCTCATTCCTTCTTCCTTCTTTTTTTTTTTGTCAATCATGGGGCATGAACCCATAGCCTAGGCATGGTCCCTGAGCTTTTTCGCTCAAGTAAGGAACCACAGCACCACATCAAGTTTCTGGTGGTTAAGTGGAGATAAAATTCTTATAGACTTTCCTACCCAGGCTGGCTTGAAACCATAGTCAAACTTCAGCCTACTCAGTAGTTAGGATTACAGTCTTGATCCACCAGCGGATGGCTAGTAGTGCCTTTTCTATTCAGTCTGATATTTCATCTTTTGTTTCAACAAACTAAAATAACAAAAAAATTACAAAATGTTTTAATTTTACAAAACTGATTTTTATTTTTTTCTTGTTTAAATATGTTTTAAGTATGTATTTTAATGAATAATAATTCAAGTGTTTTGCTGCTATATGTCAAAACACTGTGTAGGCTACAAAAGGAATATAATAAAACCCAAAATAATTTACAGAAGAGACACGAATGTCATAATTATTCACTAAAGATGTCAGTGGAATGATGAATCATTTTATACCTGCATCCCCTTTCTTCATTATTCATTCTCTACATAAGATCCTTTCCTTAGATTAATTTTCCTGTTTTTTTTCTTTTCTGTAACATAGTTAATACTGCAATAATAGTTACCATAATAACCTCCTAGGATAAATATGTATTGTATATTATAAATAATATTTTATAAATAAAAATCTAGGAGATATGGAACCTAGTATATGTGTGTGAGACAAATGTGTAGGCCCTAGACAATGAAACACATATAGTAATCACAGATATTAGTGAAAATAATGAGAAAATCCAAGAATGCTGGAACTCATATGAATCCATGGAGGAAAAGAGCTTATCAGCATCAGAAGAGAGACACAAAAGATTAGTATACTCAAACATAGGTATCTGGATAGTATTCTTATATTATTAGAAGTTAGCTGTGTGAAGTATTGGGGAGGATAGCAGAACAGCAGACAAAATTATCTCTAGGAAGTTAGCTTGGAGTTTTAAGGTAGAATAAACACTGTATAATCCTATACAAGTGTTTATTGCATAATGTGGAACTGAAGAAATAAAGATATATTTTCTTAATTGTAAAAAATATTATTTTATATTAATGCTTAACTTCCAAAGAGACTCATAGCAGAATGGTCATCTTGATTATCTCTTATGTTTGATTGAAAACACACTAAATAAACATATATTATTCAAAATAAGAACAGTAAATAATTTTTTCATTCTTCTATTTCCTTTAAGGCTAACACAAAAAATTGAGTAATTTTCCATTAAGAAATTATAACTGACTTTTAAATTGATTTTGGAAATTGGTGAAATTTGTCTTAGAGTTTTTCAATGAAATTAAGCTATTTTTAATGAAATAATCAACTCTTTGAATGATTGTTTAGGCTATTGAAAATATCTAACAGTAATACCATTGTGAACCACAACATTAAAATCTAAACTTAACCCTTAATAACACCATAATCATGTTTTCTTATAATTCACTTAAAAGTTAAGACTATTTTATAATTTCTAATGTTTAGTCTAGTATCTGACATGTCCACTAACTTTTCAGACATACATATATTTATATATTCTATAAGTGCATATATTATCATTAGTTGAAAAGCATGTCTTAGAATATAATGTTGTGAGTAATAGCAATTATTGATTAAATACAGAGTTTTATATATATTGAGGAATCAAACCAATATTGTTTTTAATTTCTTTAAGAAACTGTACCTTAAACGTCTGTTGAAAGGTCTAATTTATAATTATATACTAAGCCACAAAAGGCAACAAAGTTTAAAAAATATTTAAATATGTAAAGTAAAATGTTGAAATATCACAGATATTAATTTTAATTGTTCAGAAGATTTCAATACAAGTATTGATTCTACTAAAAATGTCTTCTTTTCTCTTTCATTGTCTTGATTTCCAAAGTATAACTTTACATTTGGTTAAAAGTTCCCTTAGATGTAGCTCAGTGGTAGAGGCCATTGCCAAGCAAGCCTAAGACCTGGGTTCAATCTCCAGCATCAAGAAATAAGTAAAATAAAAAATTGTTTCTTTTTAAAATCTCCCAGAAAGAAAAAAGATTGGTAGATATATATGAGTATTTGTGGCTTTAAGTAGGAGAAATAAATTATGATACTTTGAACAAGGAACCAAGATTATGATTCTCATACGGGCTCCTATTTTGACATAGCCACTTTGAGGAGAAAAGAATTCAGGTGGTGTGAAAAGGACAATTTAGTGACCACTGAAAAACACTGTCATTGGCAGCTTTGTTAAATGCAAGAAGACAGGTACATGGAGCAATACAGTGCCCAGGAGCAAGGCAATGATGTCCAGGGCCTTTCCTGATTGACACAGAAAACTCAACTTAGAGCAAAACATTTTCTATGGTTTGGGTATTATCTGAAGCAAAAAGAAAACAGAAACAAGCATACTGAGGAAAACTGCCTTCCTAATCCAAGGATTTATGACTTGAGACAATTTTATGGATTAAATCAAATCAAATTAGACATATCCAACTCAATTGCTATTGAGAATTTCATATCTGTTACATCAAATAATGAAATTTAATCAAATATTGCTTTCTGTATGTATGAAGCTTTTGTATATATAGTCTAAAGTTTTGTTAGTAAAAATGTTTAAATTTACTGAACACCTGCCGTGTGAGCTGATGTCTCATATCATTTCCTGCCCTGCAATATAGGAAATGATTATGATTAATTTATTTCAGAGAGTGTTTTTGTAATCTGTTGCTGCATAATAAATCATGCAAAAGATTTTGATTTTTAAAGAAAACACATTAAGCCACCTTTTTCTGTATATGGATTATAGTTTCTGTGTCTTGTGTAGTTGGTGATAAACAATCACTATAAGGGAGGCTGGAACAGCTGGGATGTGAGGGCAAATCTCTTTTCTCCTGGAGTGTTAGCATCTGTACCCACGATCTCTCCATATATCCAATTGATACAGATTGATTTAGGCTTCTTAACAGCATATCAGTAAGACAGCTAATCATTTCAAGGATGAGTATTCAAACTAGCAGTGCAAGAACCAAGGTAAGTTCATATGACCTGCACTCAGAAAGCATGGTGGTGTCATATCACTTCTGTCATTCTCTATTGCTCAAAACTATTGCAATGACATATCTGTTTTCAAGGAAGGTAGAATGTAGATGGTGCCTATCATACAGATAACATAAGATGGGTATGCATGTTCTAAAAGCACTAGGCAGTATGTGTATAAAAAGGACTGCAAACCAAAGACCCTTCCAATCCAAGAACTTCTTCATTGTAACAGAATCAAGTAAGATTGGGAGACCAAGTAAAATCCCTGAGTAATGTATCCCTTTAAATATCCAAGGTGAGCATTTTCCTCATGTCATTATATTTCAGGTTTTGTCATTGCTGCTTTTTTTTGTTTTTTGGTTGTGTTTTTTTGCTTTAATTTCTCACCATTATGTCAGCTGGAGACATGACATAAATAATCGAGTTTGTCTTTGTTTCCCAAAATAATACATTACGAAATCAATGCATATCCTTGGAATTAGAGTAATTTATTACAACTTTTAGCATAAAAAGGTCCCAAAACGTGCAGTTCTTCTATTCTTGCCTTTGTCTAGTCCCTATTCTTTTCAGTCGTACTTTGGTTTCCAGCTTCTTTTCAGTTCTGAAAAGACGCAGCCTTGAAATCATTCCTTTGTTTCCTTTGCCTTTGTGATTAATGGTAGTTTAAGATGCTACACAGCCACAACAAGTAATAGAATTTAATTTCACTATAAATTTTTAAATTGCAAAGGTGAAGCAATATAAGGCCCCCCTTGTGGGAGACCAATGTCAAGTGAATGAATGATTTCTCTGCAGTAAAATGTGACTCAGTAGTAAGTATTTGTCATTTCCTGTCAGAGCAGACATGTAAGGCATTCGGGCATAATTTACAAACACACTGGTTGCTACCCATTGTGTACTGACTGCTCTTTCAGTCTCTATCTGATGGAAGAGCACAATAACCAGCCCAGCCTGTTATTTCCTTTCTTAACTACTGTGCATAAAATTACCCACATCGTAGGTTTCTCTGGAGATTGTTAGCTTTTCTTATAGAGAAAGATTATGAAAATAATTTTGTGTTGTTTTTCTCCTCTTATAAACATTACAGCTCTTTATTTGTAACCTATTACATCTTATTACATTTCAAACCATGATTGCTCATTCTTGAGAATTGGGATACTAGATTCAGAATTGTCATGTTTTACATAGGAGACATCTAATTTAATTCTGATAAGAAAAGCAACATAGAATATGAGGAAAATATAATATGAGACAATATGATAGAAGCATGAATACTAGCCTGCATTATAATGAGAATTATGGAAATGCATGGAGGTAAATACTATATCTCACATGCATGTTTGAAAACCATTTTTAGGAATTTGTCTACTAAAATGATGGACAGCAGCAACACTATCACATTTTACAGATAAGGACTTAATTGCACAGACTATAGATAGGATTTTCTGTAATATAACAACATACTGCTATGAAGATAGAAAACCCATAGTGAGTATTTCATGTTTTTAAGAATTCCTTGACTTATGGAGACAAGATTTAATTTCAAAGATAGAAAGCTAATGATCAAAAATCCATTCTCTGATTAATGTCAACATTGGGACAACAATTTCAAAGCCATACAAATACATTATCATTTCCACCCTGGGTGATTGCCATTGAGAATAGCAGCAAAAAGAAAAGAACAATGACACATATCAGTAGAAATCAGAAAAAGAATGGAGCCAATAGAGATAGAAATAGCAAATAACAGAAGTGTCTAAACACATAAAATTATGGATAACTTTATCTCTACTTTTAAAGTAACAAAACCCTGGAGCCAAGCCATTTATTGGAATTATGAATGATGGAACCCAATTCGCTTTCAGTACAATAATTTTTTGACACAACATGGCAGAAAAGAGCATAGTATTATAACAGAAACAGTACATAACAGAAACACATTATGTACACTAAGTATTTACTATTCTCTTGATCATTCTGCTTTACTTATTTCTTTAATTGAGCACCTTATGTGTTGGATGCACCTGACATAGTCCTCCAAAAGTTTATATATTCAAACCTTGCTTCTGGTACAACAAAGTTTATAGGTGGAACATTTGAAGGATGATTAGGTAATGAGGGCTTTCATGTCATGAAAGGAAGGCTCTATTTGTTGATATATCATTGAATGGGATAATAAAGATTGTGGGTACTTTAGCAAGTGGAGTCTACATAGAAGAGATAAGAGCCATTCCCTCAAAGGGCATGTTTTCATATTCGTCCCTCTCAATCTTTCTGCAGGTGAGCAACTGTGTGTTCCCCACCTTATGTGACTTCATTACCAGAAGCCACAGACCCAACTGACTATGGACTCAAGGTCTCATTAGTGACTTCTGCTTCTTGAGGTTTTCCATAACCACTACATTTTTTTCCAAGAAAGCTAATTCAGGATTACCCTATTCTTTTTTCTATTTCGCATAGACTCTTGGTTGGAAAATTGATGAGATTGCTATGTTGTTCTCATGACAGGACATTTGGCAGGTCACACAAGAAGGGATTAGATGGCAGATATTATTGTGTCTTATATTCTAGTCTCAGACAAAACCCAAACTCTTCTACCTCACTCTATCATTCAAGTTTACATTCAAAGTAGCTAAGCCGGGTGCCGGTGGCTCACGCCTGTAATCCTCAGGAGGCTGAGATCTGAGGATTGTGGTTCAAAGCCAGCCGGGGCAGGAAAGTCCGTGAGACACTTATCTCCAACAAACCACAAGAAAACCGGAAGTGGCACTGTGGCTCAAAAGGGAGATTTCATGCCCTGAACTGAAGAGCCCAGACTCAGCGCCCAGGCCCACAGACTTCAAGCCCCAGGACTAACAAAAAATAAAAAATAAAAAGAAGAGAACAAAGAAGAGACTGGACATGGACACAGAAAAAAAGGAGCCTTTATTATTGAACAAATCAATGAGTTAATATATAATACCACACACATTATTATGTCTACTCCACACGCATGTCTTGGCAAATGGAATTGGTGTTTACTATATATGTGCTATCCCTTTGAATTTGTCACACAAATGAAAAATAGTAAAATACTTTGTTGAAATATTTTCAGGTATAGGAGACATTTTTAAGTACAGGAGGTATCAGTATTTCTTACCCTGATTACATATGTGGCCTGCCCCACACCAGTCCTTTTATGTCAGCTTCAATATGTCAACAACTAGAAAAAATATAAGAAAGAGACTACTTGTAAAACATAAAAATGCACATAGTTAGCTAGCTGGTTCTTTAAGTTTGAATTTCCCCAGTAATAGTCTGTGATATAAACACAGAATTAAATTTGAGAATCAAATGAACCCTCTGTTGCTTTTAAGCACTTGTTATTTATGAAATGTCTTCAGGAGACTGGCTAGCCACTGTTACCAAGTTACAAAATTCTCTGATTTTGTGAGAGTGTGATAAGTAAGGCAGTTTATTATCTACAGCAGCAAAGATGTAAATTTGCTAGTTGTGACTGTCTCCCAAGTGTTTCCTGATGGAATCTGGGCCATGAAATGACATTGGAATTTCTATGTCATTGATAAAATTTTGTTATTTACCATAGGGTTCCAGATTAGTGCTGAGTTTTTCTGCATAACTAGAGATGTAGGAAGCAGTGTAAAAGGAACATCTCACTCATACTATATCAAATATTTCCTATGATGAGAAAGTCATCAAATAAAGGTCAAAACTTTCTTTGATAACTAGAAGGAAAAAAATTAATACAATTTGTTAAGCAAGATCTCCATCAAAAGATGGAGATCTGAGAATCATGGTTCAAAGCCAGCCCAGGCAGATAAGGCCAGGAGACTTTTATCTCCAATTAACAAGCTAAATGTCATATTGGAGGTAAGATTCAGATGGTAGACTGCCAGCCATAAATGAAAAAAACTGGATGACAGTATGAGGTCCTTACTATAAGCCCAAGTCCCAGCATATTCCTACACATGCACACATCACACACACACACATACATGCACACCACATATAAGATTATATGGTACAAATTTTTCCACTTAGGAAAAATGGGTAGCTGTTTCTCTTGTAATTGTTTGTGATTGATACATATATTAGTGGCCTTTTATTTTCTTTAGTCTTCTACATTAGAGTGGGTTATGGCAGCAATAGCATCCTACCTTCTGTAAGCATTGTGGAAATGGCTACAGAATAATAACCTGGAGCTTGAAATTTGGCCTACAATATCTCATCACCAGAAATTTTGAAACCAAGTGAACTTCCTGGAATACATAATCAAGCTTGGAAAACAGACAAGGCTGTCATCTATTACATTTTTGTTTTGTGAGTTGCAGTTATTTTGTTAGTTTTACCAGTTATGGTGTAGTTATGTGACTTTGAAAAGATAATTAACCTCTCTGCACCTCAGCTCTTTATCTATAAAATTACTTACCTCATAAGGTCAATATGAGAATTAAATGCAATGATGTCTCTAAATCTCTTATCTTGGTCCCAGATGCATAATAAGCACTCAATAAATAGTGTGAGATGTAATTATACTTATTTTATTTTATTTGAAGATACTAAAGATTAAAGTCCAAAGAGAAATGAAATGACTGAATTTAATGACAGTTATCATAAGTCAATCTTTATAGCTTTGAGGGATATAATTATCATTTTTATACTTTAGATAAGCTACTCACAAGATTTTTCTGGAATGTCAGTATATTGATATGTGTTCTAGATTCAGTGGGACCCAAATTTAGGTCCATGGGTTCATATAGATCTTAAAATGTTTGCTAGTAGGCCAGAATGAATTAAGAATAAAATTATGAATATTTTTTGCAAAGGTATATAGCAAATACAGTATATGCAATCCAACAAGGGTTTAGTGGAATTCTTGTTTTTGCATTTTAATCATTAATGTACAGAAGGATTACAGTTATATAATTCAGATAAAGAGTACATTTCCTTTTGAACCATGACATATCTTCCCTTACTCTTTTCCAGTTTTTCCACACCATTCCCACCCACAATTTGTGTAGTTTATTTTCAACATACTATCTACTGTGTACCACTGCTGAATTTGTTCATCCTTTATTTCTCCATTTCTGTGTCCCCCCTTACTCTCCTAAAGACAGATAAATGAACAAACAAGACAAACGGAAAAGAAAATAAATCAGCAACAAAGAAAAAAACCTCTTGCTTGCATTTTATGAAAATCATTTTGATGAATATTTTATATGATCAGATGCACATATAACCATTGTACCTGATATTCTTTTGTACAGACTTTATTTGTAAAAATAAGTGTTAGTATTTGGATAGACAAGAAAGTAAAAACAAAGAAAGATTTCCTCACACAGACATTTGAGAAATATTATTTTAGAGTAGATACAAGGTATTTGCAAGGTCTGTACAGATACATATTGGCCTAGAGGAGATGCTGGAGATATATGGGTATATCTATGGAAGATAAAGAACAACCTAGAAACCTAATTTTATTTAATCACATAGACCCAGAAGGGTGAGGTGGCACTAATAAGGAGTCGCTATCAGAAACATGCAACTTACCAAAGACTACTTCCTGAAATCAAGAAAACAACAGCAATCTAAGAAAATACATGAGCAGTTGCTATGCACATTTTTTTAATCCAAATAAAGACAAGAAGATATATGGGGTATAAATGGAACTAGATGTCAATACAAAGATATATAAATCAAAGAGTTCCATACCATTTCCAAGATCTAGTATTAGAGTCAACTGTCTGAATCCTCAAGTGGAAAAGAATTGAAATACCTGATTAGAGAATTAAACTGACAAGGATGTTAAGAAATTCTTACAAGCTTTACTGTCCTAGGCTGATACATGCTAAAATGTGAGAGACAAAGTAAAGCATTTGCTACCATACAACTGCTAAATGATGGGTGTTTTCTGAAGAAAAAAAAGTGCACTTCACCTTAGCAAGTAAGAAATCAATTTTCTATAGTATCTCCATAGCTTGTAATTTCTCGGTTCTTATAGCTCTTTTCAGATAGAATTCAATGGCCAATGCACATTTTTCTTTCCAAGCACTAAATTAAAACTCCTTCTTTCTATGTTGAAAGGTATGATTACAATGCTTTACTAAGGAAAGTAGATGTGAAAATTATGAATTTGGCAATATAAATGGATTGAAACATTAAATCCTAGCTTTCTTATTTAGAGGATCCATTTAGAGGTCATTCAATGTCTTTTCTAAAATGAACTCCTCAAGAAATTAAGTCTCCAGCTTTGCCTTATCTTAAGAAATCTCATTGCATAGTTTTCAGTTTTTGAATACTTTTTGGCTTGAACTTGGCACCAGCACTTCAAAGTCATTAAAAATATGTTTAGGGCTGGGAATGTACCTGAAGTGTCTGAGCACTTCTAAGGCTCCATTCAAGGCTCTGAGTACAATCTTTATTTCCATAAACCAAAAGAGGCACTAACACATTTAAAAACAAGTCCAACACACACACACACACACACACACACACACACACACACACACACACACACACACACACACACACACACACACACACACACACACACACACACACACACACTTCCTTTCCTAAATCTCTCATTTATAAGTGTCATCTTTCTCTTTTTGTCAGGTCTATAGTCTGTCACTAAGTCTACCCAGTCTTTCTTGGCTTTTCTTCTTTTTCCCTCATGTCCATGACAATAGTTCAAGTATAGGTTTTATCTCTCTCATGCCTGGAGTAATAATGTCATCTGCCTTCTGCTGCCTTTCTAAAGAAAGAAGACCTGTTTTCTGTTTTGTGTGTACATTTGCTGAATGAATGTTGAGACTGTTACATGTGTAAAAGGGTTTGGCTAGCATGTTATGGATTTGCAAGATGAAGCCATTAATAGCTAATATTAAACATTTTACTTTCCCATAGCAGTGAAAATAATACAAATATTTTGGAGAACATATAAATGGAAGTTAAAAAGTATGGAAGTGCCGGGCACCGGTGGCTCATGCCCTTAATCTTAGCTATTCAGAAAGCTGAGATCTGAGGATCACAGTTCAAAGCCAGCCTATGCAGGAATGTCTGTGAGACTCTGATCTCCAATTAACCACAAGCAAATGGGAAGTGGCTCAGTGGCTCAAGTGGTGGAGCATTCACCTTGAGCTGAAGAGCTCAGGGACAGTGCCCAGACCCAGAGTTCAAGCTCCATGACAGACCAAAAAAAAAAAAAAAGGAAATATAGGAAAGCATAGAAATGTAAGTATACTACTTCGCAATCTTATGATCTCTCATCATTGATCAAAGATCCCCATTACAAAGACAACATTCTGTAACCAGAATAACCAGAATGCTACCTTGTGTACTCCTTAAGTGCAATTACTAAATTCTGGCAAGGGATAACAGGCATCGATATCGTCCATATTTTCTTTCTTAGTAATTGTGAATACTTTTGAGTAGTAATGCTATAATTATCTGTATATTTATAGTCATAATTACATTTGCAATCATAATTGCCATATATTCATAATTATGATTAAATTTATGATTATACTTACATTTATAGCTCTTGTTAAACTTCTAACTCCCTGGATTTTCAATATTAACACTGAATCCCAAGCACTTAACTTAGGACCTGAACAATCAATGGGATTTCACAAATAAAAAATGAATAAAATAATTGCTACCTTCAGCAAATGTAATTATATTTATTATCACCATGCAATTTTCTTTTACTTTTCTAAGGTGAAAAGTCCCCCTGAGACACTTAGAAAGTATTATATGCTATAACAAAATTAGTTCTGTATTACCAATGTACTTTTCATGTTTTGATGTTCCAAATGGGCATAAAAAATAAGTATTATTCGATAAATGATTTAGTCATTTTGCCGTACATTTTATTTTTTCTAATACTACATCAATATATTAAAATCATTAAAGTATTCAAATAAATATATCACATGAGCAAATAAAGATTAGCATACATACATTTATTAATTTGTATAGATTATGGTTTCTCAGTGTGCTCAGAAGTGTAGAAGTAAAAGTATATACTTGTGACTATTATTTTTGTAAGTTGGGAAGTTTGAACTCAGCCTTTCTCTTGCTTTTCCACTTGAGCCATGCCTCAGGTATTATGACTTAAGTTTTGCCTACTTGAATTTATACCTACCCATGTACTCATCATTAAGGTTTATTCAGAATTGTTTGGTCCAGGAATATTGCTAAGATTCCAATTAGATAGACAAGTAATATTCCATTCTGAGGAGAATTCTACAATGTATTGCCTACCAAGTTTGGGAGGATTTGTATTAGCATGTTTCAAAAACAATTTACCAAGTCCTGTGACCAAATATGGGATACTAGATTAGAATAAAATGTTGTGAATTCAGTAAGTATTAGCATGTTTCAAAAACAATTTACCAAGTCCTGTGACCAAATATGGGATACTAGATTAGAATAAAATGTTGTAAATTCAGTAATCCAGGAGGGAGCAAAAAAATCAGAGTGATACATATTAAGGTTTAGAATATGAAATAGATATGGTAGCAAAAAAATCACAGTGACACATACTAAGTTTTGGAATAGGAAATAGATATGGTAGCAAAAAAAATCACAGTGACACATTTTAAGTTTTAGAATAGGAAATAGATATGGTAGAAAGAGGAATTTGTGAGTGCTCTGAGACACAATCTTCTTTAATATACTGACACTCTCATCAGTATCTTTGTGACAATTTAAGTTACCTATAGCCTTACTCTTCCTAGACTTTGTAACACACCATTATATCTTATATACTTATCTTCCTACTATCGAGTTAATACATGATGGGTCTTATACATTCAGTACATGAAGAATCTAAATACATAATAATCTTATGTAGTGCATTTAAACAGGAATGAATTTCACTCCACAAACTTGTTGGTGAGAAAGAAGTGTCATATTATTTCAGCAAAATCAAATAAATTTGATAATTCAACTTTATTCTATCAGAATAATGACCTAGTCATTTTTAGGAGCATGTCACATGTATGTGACTAACCCTGTATGTAAGTATTGGTATCTACCTTCTCCTAAGATCATATTGTCACAGATAATTCTACTTATCAATCAAAGAGGTTATGTCATTTTGCTAAGAAGTTAGAGCACAAAATTAGGATCTCCCATATAGGATATATGATGCAAATATTTTTCAGCACTTCCCTGGACATGCCACATGCCATACACCTGTCTTACAGAACTTGTCATTCACAGAATATGATGACTTTTTTTTTGGGGGGGGGTCCAGTCGTGGGGCCTGAACTCTGGGCCTGGGCGTTGTCCCTCAGCTCTTCAGCTCAAGGCTAGTGCTCTACCACTTGAGCCACAGCGCCACTTCCGGCTTTTTTCTTTTTGCTTATGTGGTGCTGAGGAATCGAACCCAGGGCCTCAGGCATGCAAGGCAAGCACTCTACCACCGAGCCACCTTTCCAGCCGATGTGAAGACTTTTTTGTATGTTATGCTTTGGAATTTAACCCTTGTATTTCTACTTGTGCCTTTACCATTCACTCAGTAATGCAATGCCTGAGTTCTGTCAAATTAGTCCGATGCTACTAGGCAAAAATGCAAAAATGTGCCCATCTATCATTTTAACAGAATAAGATAGGGGAAACAAAGGAGGAGGCTACAATGCTTGATAAGAAATGTACTCATTATCTTGCCCATGTAATTGTAACGACTCTGTACAGTATTTTCACAATAAAAAATAAATAAAAATTAAAAAAATTACAGCATAAAAAATAAAAAACAGAATAAGATGAAAACTATAAGAACAAAATACATGCACATTGAAAGTTCCCTAAATGGGGATGGGAAGGTAGCTCAGTGGTAGAGTGCTTGCCTTGCATGCTCGAGGCCCTGGGTCTGATTCCTCAGCACCACATAAGCAAAAGAAAAAAGCCGGAAATGGCACTGTGGCTCAAGTGGTAGAGCACTAGCCTTGAGCTGAAGAGCTGAGGAACAGTGCCCAGTCCCAAAGTTCAGGCCCCATGACTGGACCCAAAATAAAAAATAAATAAAAAATAAATAAATAAAAGTTCCCTAAATAATTTTTCCATTTCATATTGCAATTTGTCATTCCTGGAAAAGAGGCAATATTGTTCCAAGAAAATACATTTTTTGACATTATTCAGGGAAGAAGAGAAGATGCAGCTAGCCAGGATTTTGTTTCTAACATAATGCTTCTAGCCAAGAGAAAAAAAGAAGAAAAAAGATAATTAAGTGAATCAGTAAGTCAAGTATTTAATTTATGTTCGGTTTTCACTTACCTTTATTAAAAATATTTGTTAAGAGTCATGAAAAGAGGGATTAAAAATACACTTAAAACTTCTAAATTTCATCCAGGTCCTTCTATTTCAATATTAATATCTCATGTCATTAAGATTTTTTGACAAATGTCCGGCTATTATTGTTTCAAATAACACAACTTTTAGTTTGAAGTTTTTTATTATATTATTTTACTTTTCTACTTTTGTTTAATGATCCTGGTATGAAGTAGTGCTTTTATACTTTTTGAGAGTGTGTCAGAAGACAAAGTAAAACTGAAATTCCATTTTACTGGAATAACTAACCATGGCATTTGTTAATTTATTATTTGAGTATAAATAAACAGTTATTTTCACTTGGGATATAGATATAAGTGTCTGTATGCATTTATGATATTGAACATTTTCAGTTAACCAAGTTACTCTTAATTTGTTCCCAGGATATATCTGTGGTGTGGCACCCTCCCTAGTGACAATGACTAAGTGGAGAAACACAGCCAGCTGCGAAATTGCCATTTACTAAACTCCTTGTCCAGTTGCTTCTGCATTCTTTGAGAAGAGTGATTTCATAGTCTTTTCTCTCCAGCCCTATTACCCTTTATAAGATAAATACCCTACTAAATGGTCATATCTGCTTTCTTTTGGCCCACAAAATGCTTAGTCAATGAAATAAGCCACCATAGCTACTTTTCTCACTTGACATTAAATCAAATTTTGTGGCAAAGGAACATTGAAGACCAAATTGTGTGTGTTATTCATGTAACTTGTATTACTTCAGAAGTCATTTCCCCCAAGGTCTTTAAGAAGCTATTTTCTTTCTTATTTATTGATTCATTCATTTATTTTGTTACTTGGTCAACAAATATTTATTAGCTGCTTATGTACAACAAGAATTGTGTTAAACTGTTGTATATACAAAGATTTTTGTAAGTCACACTGCCTGCCCTTTAAAAATTCATAGTCTATTATAAGACAAATATAATCAAAGACTGATAAAGGACAAATAAGAAAGAAAATTCATACATAAGAAAAATAAATGTGGCTGGGTACTGGTGGCTCACGCCTGTAATCCTAGCCATTCAGAAAGCTGAGATCTGAGCGTCACGGTTCAAAGTCAGCCTGGGAAGGAAGGACCATGAGACTCTTATCTCTTATAAACCACCAGAAAACTGGAAATGGTGCTGTGGCTCAAGTGGTAGAGAAGAAGAAGAAGGAGGAGGAGAAGAAGGAGGAGAAGGAGAAGAAGAAGGAGAAGAAGAAGGAGAAGGAGAAGGAAAAGGAAAAGGAGAAGGAGAAGGAGAAGAGGAGGAAGAAGAAGAAGAGGGAGGGGGGAGGGAGAGGGAGGAGGGGGGAGGGGAGGGGAGAGGAGAGGAGGAGGGGAGGGGGGAAGGGAGGGGAGAGGAGAGGGGGAAGGAAGGAAGGAAAGAAAGAAAGAAAAAGGAAGGAAGGAACGAAGGAAGGAAGGAACGAAGGAACGAAGGAACGAAGGAAGGAAGGAAGGAAGGAAGGAAGGAAGGAAGGAAGGAAGGAAGGAAGGAAGGAAGGAAAATAAATGTGACTTTCTCAGCCTGGAGATGCCTAGGAAAGTCTTGCAGAAAAATATGATCTTAGAATTTGAAAGATGAATTTCTAAGGTTGGCAAATGTGGTGAGGAAATTTCAAATAAAAATACATGTACACCTAGATAGTCATACATCAATCTGCTGGAATAGGGTTAGAAACATAATGTTGACTAATGAGTTTGGATTGATACTCAGGTAAAAGAAAGCAGCTTTATTGACTCTCCTAAACCATAGAAAATGACTGTAGGCTTCAACTGAGCCAAAGTGAATACAATTTATTTATTTTTTAAAATTATTTTTAAAGAGATTGCTCTCTTAGTAGTGTGAAGGTTGTGGCCAGTTTTAGGTTAAGAAGCATCAGCATTCAAGGGCTTTTCAAGGATTCAATATGCTTTCTCTAGAAAATCTTGATTATACTTCCTTTCATTACAGTTTATTTTATTACAATTATTGTATTGCTTCATACATAATTGTATTAATAATTGTGCAATAATATAGTTGTATTACATTAAATATTTATTATACTTTACTAATCTTTCCGGTATAGTTTTATTATACACTACTGCACTACTTTAAACTTTTATTGCAAACTTAATAATTATAAAATAATATAAACTCACCATAATAATGATGTATATTATTATGTACAATATAATCATGAAATCTATAGCTATTAGGCAGCTTATGATTATAATTGTAACTACTCAGGAGGCTGATATCTGGGGATCATGGTTCAAAACAAGCCTTGGTAAAAAAATTTGTGAGTCTTATCTCCAATTAACCACCAAAAAGCTAGAAGTAAAGCTGTGGCTCAAAGTGATAGAGACATAACCTTGATTTAAAAAATACCAGGATTAATGCCTAGGCCCTGAGTTCAAGATACAGTACTATAAAAATATAGATATTAATACACTTGTTAATAAAATTTATCTGCTGGAGATTCCATAAATCACTCTTCTTGGACTTACCCTGTATCTCATCTATTTCTTATTCTCCTGTCCCTCCAATATTGAAGAAACGAAGCAAAAGTTGGTAAAACAAAAAGCATTAATGGAAAATTTAAATGACAGAAAAACAAATAAGTATATTACTAGTTATCCATAGGAGAATCAAATGAATGACTGGGAGAAGGTAGTTCTATTACATCTAAGCATACTTTCAAGAATGTTTGCCTTTTATAAACATTTTCCATATATATAATCTTATTGTAAAAATACTGTACAGAGGGGTTACAGTTACCTGCATAGGGTAATGAGTACATTTCCTATTGAGCATTGTTACTTCCTCCTTTTTTTTTTACCCCCCTAATAAACAATTTTCACAATAGGCTTTTAGGTGATAAAACCTCAGAAAAGATAACTTTTGTTCATTCAGAACTATTTTTTACAGAAATGTTTTTGTTTACATTGCTAAAAAGGATATGATCCAGGTGAGAAGTAACAAGTTGTAATTTTGCTAGCATCTTAACTATCACAGACTATTTACTATGTTTTTTTTTTTTTTATGGTTGGTTGTGGGGCCTAAACTCTGGGCCTGGGCGCTCTCTCTGGGCTCTTCAGCTCAAGGCTAGCACTCTACCACTTAAGCCACAGTGCCACTTCTGGCTTTTTTTGCTTATGTGGTGCTGAGGAATTGAACCCAAGGCTTCATGCATGCAAGGCAAGCACTCTACCATTGAGCCACCTTCTGAGCCCCTTCACAGACTATTTATTTGTAACCAATGGCATTTGGTTCCTGTGATCTCAGTAGAAATGGAAATCAGTATATTAACTTCTTTCATCTGGAAATACCAATGCCAATAGAAGTGAGTTATGATAGACTACTACAGATTTCCTTCAAATAGGGAACAGTATAACCATAAATAGCTATATTTTGAAATCTGTACTAGCAGAAATGATAAATAATTAAACTTGAGAAATCTTAATCTTATTTGCCACATGTAAGATGTTTAAAACTGAAGTTTTTATGATACCGACAAATCTTTCCTTCTACTAACCTAAAGTGATTTCAAGAATAATAATTTGAGCCATGTGTGATATTCACTGTATGCATTTTAAGCCTTTATAAAAATTTAACATATTAAGTTTCACTGTCTCTGATCATATCTTTTGCTAATTAGTTCACTAATACTTCACAAAAATTAAGATTTATACCTTAAAGAGGGAAGAAAAAAATGACCACCTAAACTGGAAAACTTCAGCAACAAAGTAGTAAATTAACAAATGATGTGTTGAGTTAAACTGTATTGTAAAAATATTTACAACTAAATAGATAATCAGAAATCTAAAAAGAAAAAGAAATGCTCATGTCTTAATGAGCAATCATATATCATTTCATAATCAGATTTTAATATAACAATCAACTATTGATAAAATATTTGAAATCATTAAGTATCAATTAAATCAAATTAGAATATTTTTTGTAAGATTCACAGAAATGTGAAAGAAGTAAATGACATGTTGTTAGTAACTCAGCATCCAACGTTTGGATTTGAAATTGGAACAACCTTCTTAGAGAGAATTTGACAATAATACCTAAAATATTAAAAATGGTTATGTCAGTACTGTAAAGTTTTCTCAAGAGTGTAAGCTCCTCCTTTTCCCTCCCATCCTCTTCCCTCTTCCTCTCTCTTCTCTTTTCTTCTTTTAAATTTGTTTGTTTGCTTGTCCTGGAGTGAACTCGGTCTGGGCACTATGAGCTTTTGTGCTCAACACTAGTGCTCTACAACTTGAGTCACATCTCCACTTCTGTTCATTTATTTACTTTCTTTTATTTGCTTATTTGTTTTACAGCTTAATGTACATAACAGCCTCAGCACTTTCTTGTCATGGATGTCTTCGAATCATGATTTCAGCTTCATAAATATTTGAGATTACAGGCATGAGCCATTATAGCCTAGTTTCTCTCTCTCTCTCTCTCTCTCTCTCTCTCTCTCTCTCTCTCTCTCTCTCTCTCTCTCTCTCTCTCTCTCTCTCTCTCTCTCTCTCTCTCTCTCTCTCTCTCTCTCTCTCTCTCTCTCTCTCTCTCTCTCTCTCTCTCTCTCTCTCTCTCTGTCTCTCTCTGTCTCTCTCTGTCTCTCTGTAATGGGGCCGGAACTCTGAGCTTGGTTCCATCCTTCAGCCATTCAGCTCAAGGCTAGCACTCTACCACTTGGGCACAATGCAACTTCCAGCTTTTTCTGCTTATGTGGTGCTGAGGAATTCAAACCCAGAACTTCATGCATGCAAGGCAAGCACTCAAACACTGAGCCCCCTTTCCAGCCATTAGTTCTCTTTTCTTATGTATTCTCTTCTCTGTCTTATTTCATTACTTTTCCATGATGATTTTTAATTGATCAAATTGGATAAATAAAACACAAAACTAATATTCCTCAAAGAAAATACATATATTGTTAGGGAAAGAAAATACTTACTATAACTCATTGAGAATACAATGAAGAAAATTTGCAACCAATTAATTGAAAACAGGAAAAAAGAACCAATACTATCAAAAGATCATATGAAAGGCATAAAATCATCAGTGAAGTGTAAGCTTTGTCAGGGATAGGGTATCTTGGCTGGGGATAGAATGAATAGGTACCTGTTTGTAAACTTGAAATAAAATTATATCTTAAAGAGGGATATACTGTTTTACTAAAAAGTTGCATCATGAAGAAGGAATTAAATTTCTTTTTAGTTTTTCCCATGTTGAGGAAATAGTAACCAAATTTAAATGCTTTAATAAATGTAAGACATTTACAAAAATAAGCACTAATTTTTAGTGCAATGGTCTTTTGAGATTGTGATTTTTTTTTGGTGATTGAGACAGTTCTTTATAAGAAAAATAGTGGCTATTTAGGGAGTTGTCACGTATTTGTTCATTAAATAAAAGCATGCATTGGATAATTTCTCCCTTCTCTTTAAATCTGCAAATTATTTAATTCAATGAAGCACATACAGTAAAAATTAAAAATCAGTCTTACTTTGAATTAGAATCTTAACTGAGCAGAATTTCAAATACTACACAGACAACTCTACTAGAGTTCATGGACTATAAAGTCCCTTTCCTAATCTGGAAACAAAAACTAGAGCAGTTTTGTCCTACAGAAATACAACTTTCATCACCTTGTAATGTAAAGCTATTCATAATCATGTTTTAGAAAGTTAAAAAAAGCATTTGAGTGATATTAAAAATAAATTTTAATAATATATTTTGCTATCCCCAAATATTGCAACTATTATCATTCCCAGTAAATAAGTCCTATGAATGAGTCATATTCTAATATGACCGCTTGAAATCAGGTGTGTTTTTACATAGGAATATTTCATAACACTAAACATTGATTGAAATTTTTGTCAGTTGTGGGGCCTGAACTCTGGGCCTGGGTGCTGTCCCTTAGCTCTTCACCTCAAAGCTAGCACTCTACCACTTGAGCCACAATGCCACTTCCAGCCTTTTCTGCTTATGTGGTGCTGAGGAATCAAACCTAGGACCTCATGCATGCAAGGCAAGCACTCTGCCACTGAGCCACCTTCCCAGCCCCTATTTTTTGAATTTCTTTTTTAGGTTTCATACACACATAGTTGAAAAAATGAATTCACATATCCAAGTTGTTCTCAAAAATGTTATTAGCAAATCAGCTGAGCATCAACTTCTGAATGTAAACATATTAAAATAATAAGAGCAAATAAAATTTAAAATTTCGGCTCCTCTATGTCTGTGGTCAGTAGCTACCTCATTAGACAATGCATACAAAACATTTCTTCAAATTTCTAACTACTGGAAAAGTATCTCTTGCTGAGTTCTCATGCCTCCCACCTGTAATCAGACCTACTCATGAATCTGAGATCCACAGATCAAGATAGGAAGCCAGTCAGGCAGCAATGATTATGAAATTTTTGTTTCCAATTAGATTCGAGAAATCCTGGAAATGGAGCTTGAACTTTTTAGCTCAAGCTTAGCTTTTGAGCTGAAGCCTCAGGACAAGCATACACACTCATATTCTCTTAGTAAGTTCTGTTGAAAAAACATTGAAAGGGTGATGGCAGAGTGGAACATGAAGAGACATGAATTACAATATTTTCCTGCAAATACTCTTTCATTTTCCCTAAACATGTATGCAATTGTATCATTTTTATCTCCAGATTTATATTTGCTATTCCTGTGAAGATGTTTAATTTACCTGTATATTCTATGAAATTCCTGATTTCTGCAGTGTATTTTATCTAAAAACAAATATTTAATTTCTATTATTTATCTAACACTATGTGACTTGCTTTTCACCCAATATCAATAACAAACCTATGAACTGTAATATAAAGAAATAGCAGCAAAGCAAGGCCAAGTGGTGGAAAGTCACACAGCTAGTAAGAGCCAGGACTGGAAATCAAACCAAGAACATAGTGGCATGTAACCAGGGTTTGCCAAGCCCTTTATGAACACTGTGTCAAGATATTGAAAGTGGAGATCACTGTTCAGAAAACAGAGGGTAGATGAGCAAGCCCAGGAAAATAATTATTAAGTATCTTTGTACTTAGGAGTGTAGGTAAGGGATTGTAGAGATGGTTACAAAATACTTAGAAGACTAATGTCTAAACTTGATAGGGTGTTATGTACCTGATCCTAGCCGCATTGGAGAAAGATAGGAAAATCACTGGTTTGAGTCCAAGCAAGACTGTAGAGTGACTTCTAGGCCAACCTGGGCTATATAGGAAAACACTAACTTAAAAATTATTAAGCAAGCAAATCAAACAAAAACTGTGCCTAGATTTAAAGAATTAAATCAAAATAAGGATACAGGTTGACCCATTGTAGCAATGAGATGTACAAGACACTATGTTGAAAATGAACTTTACAACTCTGGATGGGGGTAGAGAGGAGTTGTGGAGGTGAGGAGGGAAGGGATGGTAGGGGAAAAACAAAGGAGGGGTTAACAATGCTAGATAGGAAATGTACTCATTACCTTACTAATGTAACTGTAACCCCTCTGTACAGTATATTTACAATAAAAATTATGTATTAAAAAGTGTTAATCTAGGGTTTTTACTTGGTCTTGTTTATGTTTTTCTTGAGAAGAGTATTCAAGACAAAACATAATTAAAATAATCTGACTTCTTCATAGGGAAATGTTTCCTTTAAATAAGCTCCAGTATTTATTTGTTACTTCACTCAAGTAAAACATATCCTTGGATTTAACCAGTCTAAGAAAAAAAATCATTAGAAGAAGGTAGAGTAAATACAAGAATTTGCAAGTCCAGGAGCATGGCCACGGGAAATATGAATTGCATGTATATTCAGGCCCAACTTCATAACAGTGGTTAGATTCTGCTCAACTGGAACTTTTGGAAGTGAAATGTTCTTCAGGATCTATAAGGATCTATTAGTATTTCCAGATACCAAAATCATTTGATATTTAAGATTCTTGTATAGAATGGTGTGATACTCACATAAAAGTTATGCATAACTCCTATATACTTGAATTACTTGTGATATTTAATACTATTCTTATATAATAACTTAAGAAACATTATAAAATGATAGTTAAATAGACGTTTCACTATAATATTTAGTTATTAACAACAAGGGAAAAATGCCTGTTCAATACAGATAAAAAATATTTACAAATCTTTTCTATCCTCAATTGTATCTTTGGTTAGTACCTGGGCATATGGAATTCTGACTGTAACAGGAAAGTGGTACTGAATATATAAAAATACAAAACGAATACCACAATGATGGCACTTGAAATGTGTTGGAGAGATCAAGGGGAGGAAGATAGACAAATGAAGAGGTAGGTTTGGAGAATGAATATATAATGTACATATAATGTGTGTGTGTTTGTGTATCCAATAAATATCCTATAAAATAAGAAAATTAAGGGTAAGACTTAGGTTGAGAGGAAAGAGAGATTATGAAGAAAGAGGTGATATCACTTAAGATGCGTTATACTTATAAATCTGTATATTTTATCAGTTATGGGCTTAATAAACTTACATTTTGAATGGTAACTTCTTTGTATACTACTTAAAGATAATAAAATTATATAATGATTCTATAAAAATAAATAAGATAATTTAGCAAATTCACAAAGTAAAATTGAAAAAAAAGCTGTTTAGTTCATTTCCAAAGAGTATATGAACTTATAGTCACCTTGTTATTTAATTTCTATTCAATTTTTTTTTTTTTTTTGCTTAGCAGAAGTCACTCTGGTTAGCCTATTCAATAGTCTCCTTGATATTAGCCTTGCCTTGCACTTTCTCTTTTCTACACAGGTTAAGTTTAATACCTGTCAGATTCAATTATGTGCAAGTTTTGTTTATTTATTTATTTATTATTGTTTATTGTGAAAATACCATACAGAGGGGTTACAATTACATGGGCAAGGTAATGAGTACATTTCTTCTTATCAAGCATTGTTGCTACCTCCTTTGTTTCCCCTTCCCATCCCTTCCCATCTCCACCCCCTCTTCTCCCCCATGCCAAAGTTGTAAAGTTCATTTTTCAACATAGTTAGACTTGTACATCTCATTGTTGCAATGGGTCCACCTGTATGCATATTTAAACAATTTGTTTTTTCCCTTCCCCTCCACAAATTATATTAGCATCAAATACAGTGAAAGCAGGGGTTATACAGTGGGGGAGGGACATACAAAGCAACAAAAAAATCATCTTATAAATATGTTACAAACAATCGCAAGAAAGAAAAACCATTTGAATCCTTATTTTGAGGTTCATTTCATCTAACATCAACTTATCTGCTTGTCTCAGACATATACTAGTTATTGCAAATAAGGGAAACAATGGGACCTTTGTTTCTATTGTAGTAGGTTATACTAAGAAAAATTCAGAACTCATTATCCCATATACTTTCTATTACATCCCTTTACTACATCTATTTACCACATAGTCTATCATGCTTTTAATTTTGTTTTTCAAACACATTTTATTGCATCCCCAAATTTTTACACCCACACAATCTATTTCTTTTCATCAGTCATTTCAGTCATTTTCAGTTATTGCTTCTCTTAGTTTCTACTTTATTGATTGCTAAATGTTCTAATATGGGTTTAAAACTCTTTAATGACTATTATTGGCCAGTCAGGATTTACAAAATATACGTAGGGTTATTTTCCTAGAAACACATTGTGAAATCACATTAGTATATTTATACTCATCAAGAAGTTATTTTTTTTAAATTTATACTGGGATTGGCAAGAAAATGGTGGAGGAGAAGCTGGGTGCTAAGCAAGCTCTCCTGTAGAAACCAGTATTAGTATTCCAGTGGAAAATCTAAAGTTAGAGAGAGACACTCCAAGTGTGTTATCATAATACAGACAATTTGGCCAGAGAGGAAAAACTGAGGCAGCTTAGTTAAGGACACAGATTCAAGCAACCCAAGTTCGTAGTGGCAGAGCAGTGGTTGCTGCTGATGGCCAATTTGATAGACAGAGCCCAGGACTAAGGCACCACAGGTGGTGCAGGAGCAGATTCTACTAACCACCATCAAAAGCCTTCAAGGAGCAGAAATCTTCATTCAGCTGCCCACAGACAGTGGTAGACCCAGAAACCAAGGGATAGGCATGAGTACCCCAAGACATCCTCACTCCTTCTCACAGAGCAGTGGTGTGAAGGTAGCCCCTCTCCCACCACCAGAGAAAAACTCCATCTTTGATACTGACAGACCCAGCCAGAGCAGCTGCACATAACTTAGGCCTGGGAAAAAGACGATAGGAGCCATTCAACAGGCCAAAAGGATTTGATCTATGGTAGGGCTAAGCTCCACCCCTGGGGAGAGTTGCCTTGAAGTAGTGTTCTAGCTCAGAATAGGTTTGGCTCTCATATTCAAATGGGCAGATCAACCAGAAACACAAGAAAAATGGCAAGTCCAGGTATTTCAACTCCCACACATGACAATTAGGCAACATATCAGTCAATGAATAAACCAGAGGAGAGTTCCCAAAATGCTGGTAAACATGCTGAATGAAAAGTTTGAAAGCCTGCATAGGTCTCACTGTGAGCATGATGAGGAAATGCATGAACATGATGAGGCTAACCAAAGATTAATGCAGGAATATTGTGAGCATGTTGAGGTTAATCTAAGGTCAATAGAGGAATTGCATGAGTGGGATGAGAATAGATAAGATTAATTTAGGCACTCGTGGAATCCATGAACAGACAGCTGGAGGAATCCAGGGAGGTCACAAAGGGAATGCTGAATGAAGACCAAAAGAAGAAAGGGAATCTGATGAAATTTAACCAATCAACTAAGGGATTTGAGAATAAACACTGAACATCAAACTAAGTAAAGAAGTCCATACAAAATCTAAAACAAAGCTACAACAAAGAATTTGAAGCCATCAAATTTGACCAATTAGAAGGAAAAGAAATAAAAATAAAACAAAGTAGAAAGTCTTGACAGAAGGTTAGACCATGCAGAAGATCAAATCTCTGGGATTGAAGACAGCCTAGATATTATAGAGAAAGAACACACAGCTATTCAATACAAATCCAAGAAATATGATAGATCTATTCAGCATCTGGAAGATACCATCAAAGGCCTAATTTGAGGATAATGGGTATACAGGAGTTAATGGTCTAGGATATTTATTTAACAGGATCCTAGCAGAGAACTTTGCAAACATGCAGCCTATTCAAATACAAGAATCCTTTAGAACCCCAAATAGACCAGATCAGAACAGGACATCTTACCATCACATTGTAATCTGCACACGATCAATTGAGACCAAAGAAAGGATCCTTAAAGCTGTCCAGGAGAAAAGATAAGTCACCTATAAAGGGAAACCAATCAGAATAACTTCAGATTTTTCTTACGGTGACAAAGCAAGAAGAGTGTGGAAGGATGTATAAAATGCCTTAAAGAAAAACAACTATCAACCAAGAATACTGTACCAAGCTAAACTCTCCTTCATAATGGAAGGTTAAAGCCCACGGATTGGGAGAAGATCTTTACTAGCCATACAACGGACAAGGGTCTCATATCTAAAATATACTTGTAACTAAAAAAATTAAATCCCCCAACAACAAATCCTCAAAGAAACAACTGCCCAATAAATAAGTGGGCTAAAGACTTAAAGAGAAACTTCTCTGAAGAAGAAAGAAGGATGGCCAATAGACACATGAAGAAATGCTCAACATCCCTAGCCATAAAAGAAATGCAAATCAAAAGAACATTGAGATACCACTTCACTCCAGTTAGAATGGCAAAAATCAAGAACTCTAACAACAACAGATGCTGGAGGGGATGTGGACAGAAAGGAACCTTACTTCATTGTTGGTGGGAATGTAAACATGTTCAACCACTTTGGAAAGCAGTATGGAGGTTCTTCAAAAGACTTCACATAGATCTCCCCTATGACCCAGCAATCCCACTTTTGGGCATTTACCCAAATCTTTACAAACAAGACCTCACTAAAGCTATCAGCATAACTATGTTTATTGCAGCATTATTTACCATAGCTAAGATATGGAACCAGCCCAGATGCCCCTCAGTAGATGAATGGATCAAGAAAATGTGGTATGTATACACAATGGAATTCTATGCCTCCATCAGAAAGAATGACATTGCCCCATTTGTTAGGAAATGGAAAAATTTGGAAAAAATTATATTAAGTGAAGTAAGCCAGGCCCAAAGAAACATAGGTCCCATGGTTTCCCTTATTTGCAATATTTAGTATAAGTATGAGTCAAGCGAAAAAGGTCAGATAATGTGATGTTAGGAAAATGAATCCTTAGATATGTATTTTAATGTTTTTTTTTCTTTCATGCATGTGTTTCTAACGCATTTATAAGATTATTTCTTTGTTGCTTTGTATGTCCCTCCCCCACACTATAACCCCTGCTTTCACTATATTTGATGTCAGTATAACTTGTGGAGGAGATGGGGAAAAACAAGTCTTTTAAGGATACAGGTGGACCTGTTGCAACAATGAAAAGTACAAGTTGTCATGTCAAAAATGAGCTTTACAACGTTGGTGGGGGGGGAAGGATTGGAATGGGGGGAAGGGGGAGGCTGGGAAGGGATGTGAAGGGTAAACAAAGGAGGAGGCCGCAATGCTTGGTAAGAAATGTATGCTTTATCCTGTCCATGTAATTGTAGCCCCTCTGTACAGTATGTTCACAAATAAAATAAAATAAAATTTAAAAAATGGAAGGTTAAAAAAACAAAAAACAAAAACAAAAAAAAAACTTCCATAGTGAAGAAAAATTGAAACAATATATCTCCACCAAACCATCCATACAAAAGGTACTTAAAGATGTCTTACATATAGAAAACCAACAAGAGCACAATAGGGACTAAGAAACAACCCCCATACAGAGAATCCAAGAAGCATAGGAAGAACTCAGTTGTCACAGCCCCAACGAAGATGGATAACATGGAAGGAACTACCAAATACCTCTCAGGCCTATCTCTCAACATTAATGGAATTAACTCTCCAATTAAGTGACATAGACTGTCTATTTGGATCAAAACACAAGATGTTTCTAACTAATGCCTGCAAGAAGCATATCTTGCCCAGAAAACCAAACATATTCTGAAAGTGAAAGTCTGGAATAAAATCTACCAAGCAAACTGCCTCCATAAACAGGAAGGAGTTGCAATCCTAATATCAGATATAATAAACTTCAAATAAAAATTATCAAGAAGAGATAAAGAAGGTCATTACATACTAATTAAGGGACCTCTCCTTCAGGAACATGTTACAATTCTAAATATCTATTCACCAAATAATGGAGCTCACAGATTTATCCAAGAAACACTACTTTCCCTAAAGTCACATATAGATCCAAAGACATTAATTGCTGGGACTTTAACACACCCCTACCCCCACTGGATAGGTCAACCCAGCAAAAACTCAACAGAGAAACCTCAGACCTAAACAACTGTATAAATCAACTAGACTTAACAGACATCTAAAGAATATTTTACCCACAGCATCAGAATACAGGTTCTTCTCAGCAGCACATGGAAAATCCTCCAAAATAGAATACATTTTAGGTCACAAAGCATTTTTTTCCAAATTCATAAACATTGAAATTATGCCCTGCATTCTCTCAGACAACAAGGGAATAAAATTAAAATTCAACACCAGAAGCTACCAAAGAAAATCCTGTAACACACACCAAAGAAAATCCTGAACACACTTTTGAGTCATAGAAGAGATTAGAAAGGAAATTCAAATATTCATGATATTCAACAAAGATGAACACACAAATCACTAGCTCCTCTGGGACACAGCAAAGGCAGTACTCAGAGACAAGTTTATAGCTCTGAGTTCCTACATCAACAAATTGGAGAGATGTAAAAGCATCCATTTAACAAGGCACCTGAAGAAAAAAGTAACAAGCTAAACCCCAATCAAGTAGATGGGGAATAAATAATTAAAATTAAATCAGAATTAAATGAATTAGAATCCCAAAACCATAGAATAAATCAACAAATTAACAAAATCAACAAAATTAACAAAAGTGACAGATCCTTAGCAAATCTTATTAGAAAAAGAAGAAAACACACACATTAAACAAATTCAGAGATGAGTCTGGAAACATTAACACAGAAATAACCAAGATTCAGAACATTATAAGTGAATACTTCTCAAATCTTCATGTTAATAAGCTTCAAAATCTGGAAGAAATGGATCCATTCCTATCAAAAATTGACATGCCCAAACTAACTCAAGATGAGTTAAACCAACCTAACAGACTCATATCAAGTATCAAAATAGAAACATAAATAAGAGTCCTCCCACCCAAGAAAACCCCAGGTCTAGATGGATTTATAGCTCTATTCTACAAGGCCTTCAAAGCAGAACTCATGCCAATACTCCTCCAAATCTTTAATGAAATTGAGAATGGAAGTTTACCACCAAACTCCTTCTATGAAAAGATCCTAACCCTCATCCCCAAACCAGGCAGTGATTCATCAAAGAAAGTGAAGTATAGACCCATTTCTTTGATGAGCATCAATGCAAAACTTCTCAACAAAATTTTGGCCAATCGACTTTAACAAGTCATCAAAAAATTATACACCATGATCAAACAGGAATCATTTCAAATCAATTAATATAATTCATCACTTCAAAAAAAGCAAGGATAAGAACCACAACATTAACCCAACAGATACAGAAAAAATATTCCACAAGATCCAAAACCCTTTTATGATGAAAGCTCTGGGAAAACTAGGAATTCATGGAACATACCTCAATATAATAAAGGCGGTGTATAACAAACATATACCCAGCATTATACTTAATGGCAAAAAGCTAAAGCCATTTCCTCTAAATTCATGAATGAAACAAGGATATCTACTCTTTCTGCTTCTCTTCAATTTAGTATTAGAATAGATAGCAAAATCAATAAGACAATATACAAAATTAAAGGAGATCCAAATAGGGAAAGATTAATTCAAACTCTCCTTCTTTGCAGATGACATGATCTTTTATTTTTAAAACCCTATGGATCCCACTCTCAAGTTACTTGAGCTGATTTGAAACTTTGGCAAAGTAGCAAGATACAAAATTAACCCTCAAAGCAACAAAGAAATAATCTTATAAATGTGTTAGAAACAATCACATGAAAGAAAAAAAACATTTGAATACATATCTTAGGGTTCATTTCCCTAACATCAACATATCTGACCTTTTCTGCTTGACTCAGATTTGATATTGCAAATAAGGGAAACCATGGGACCTTTAGGTGGACCCATTGCAACAATGAGAGATAATGAGATGTACAAGTTGTTATGTAGAAAACGAATTTTACAACTTTGGTGGTGGGGGGAGGACTGGGTGGGGAGGAATGGGGTGGATGGGAAGGGATGGGAAGGAGAAAAAAAAAGGAGGAGGCTACAATGCTTGATAAGAAATGTACTCATTATCTTGCCCATGTAATTGTAACCCCTCTGTACAGTATTTTCACAATAAATAATTAACCCTCAAAAACCAATGGCTTTCCTATATGCAAATAATGAAAAGTGCCTGGCTAAAATCAGGAAATGAACTCCTTTTGTAATAGCCCCACAAAAAATAAAATTCCTTTGAGTTAAATTAACTAAAGGAGTGAAGGCCCTTTATGACGAAAACTTTAAAATCCTGAAAAAGGAATTTTAAAAAAAAACAAAGGGAGTGGAAAAAACTCCCCTGCTCCTGGATTGGGAAGATTAACATCTTGAAAATGGCAATTCTGCCAAAACCTATCTACAAATTCAATGCAATACCTATGAATAACCCAACCTTCTTCAAGGAAATAGAAGAAACAATCCAAAAATTCATATGGGAAAATAAAATACCCCAAATAGCAAAAACAATATCGAGCAGAAAAAACAGTGCTGGAGGAATATCAATACCAGACTTTAAACTCTACTACAAGACATAGTAATCCAAACAGCTTGGTTCTGTCACAAGAACAGACCTGAGGACCAATGGAATAGAATTAAAGACCCAGAAATTAATCAACAGAACTATAGCCACCTAATCTCCAAAAGGTAGCTAAAAACATAGGATGGAAGAAATACATCCTCTTCAGTAAATTGTGCTGGCAAAATTGGTTAAACGCCTGTAGAAAACTAAAGCTAGATCCCCATGTATCATTCTGCATGAGAATCAACTACAAATGGATCAAAGACCCTGTAGTCAAAGCAGACATTCTGAAAATATTACAGGAAGGAACAGGAGAAACTCTAGGGCTCCTTCGCACAGGCCAAAATTTTCTTAATAAAGACCTAGAAACACAACAAATCAAAGAAAGGTTGGACAAATGGGACTGCATGAAGCTGCAGGGCTTCTGCATGGCAAAGAACATAGCTAGCAAGATCAATAGAAAGCCCACGGATTGGGAGAAGATCTTCACTAGCCATACAACAGACAGGGGGCTGATATTTAAAATATACTTACAACTCAAAAAATGAAAGCACCCAACAACAAATGCCTAAAGAAAGAACTGCCTGATTAAAAAGTAGGCTAAAGACTTAAAGAGAGACTTCTCTGAAGAGGAACTAAGAATGGCCAATAGACACATGAAGAAATCCTCAACTTCTCTAGCCATAAAAGAAATGCAAATCAAAGATCATTGAGATTCCATGTCACCCCAGTTAGAAAGGCTATAATCAAGAAATTTGGTAACAACAGATGCTGGAGGGATGTGGCCAAAAGGGAACCCTACTGCATTGTTGGTGGGAGTGTATACTTATTCAACCACTTTGGAAAGCAGTATCATGGTTCCTTAAAAGATTACACATAGAGTTCCCCTATGATTGAGCAATCCCACTTTTAGGCACTTACCCAAACGATCATAAACAAGGTCATACTAAAACTACCAGCACAACTATGTTTATTACAGCATTATTCACCATACCTAAGATATGGAACCAACCCAGATGCCCCTCAGTAGGTGAATACATCAAGAAAATTATATATATATATATATATATATATGAATTCTATGCCTTTATAAGAAAGAATGACATATATTAAGTGAAATAAGCCAGACTCAAAGAAACATAGGTCTCATAGTTTCCCTTATCGGCAATAACTAGTATATGTCTAGAATAAGCAGAAGAGGTCAAAAGTTTTGTACATATGATCATATAACTTGATGCTAAGTGAAATGAACCCCAATATAGGGACACAAGTGGTTTTATCTTTGTTGTAATTCTTTGTAATGTACTTACAATGTACTAAGTGATTATTTTTCATTTCTTTTGTATGTTCTTCCCCATAGTACAACTCCTGTTGTCATTGTATTTGATTCTGGTGCCCTGCATCTTGTATATACATTTTTTCTAATTTGGGGAGGGGAAATGGAATAAGAAAATGCCAAAATAAGGATACAGGATGACCCACTATAACAATGTGATATACAAGACAGTATAGGGGGATGGGAGAGGGGAGGGAAGAGTTGAAGAAGTGGGGAGGAAAGGGATGGTAGGGGTAATATAAAGGAGGGTGTAACAATGCTTGATAGGAAATGGACTCAGGTAACTGTAACCCCTGTAAATGCTCATGTAACTGTAACACCTTTGTAGAGTATCTTTAATATAAATATATATAAATAAATAAAACAAGGATGGGCAATAAAAATAAAATAAGATTTTATACTGGTTTTATCAAAAATTTCATTTTATTAGTCAATGTGAACAACTAAAGACAAGGACGTCTTGGGGAAAAGAGAGGATAATGTAAATGAATATAATCCAAGTATGTGTGTGTGTGTGTGTGTGTGTGTGTGTGTGTGTGTGTGTGTGTGTGTGTGAGAGAGAGAGAGAGAGAGAGAGAGAGAGAGAGAGAGAGAGAGAGAGAGTTTATCTCAACAGCATAACCAAATACACTAAAACTTGTTAGAACTAAGGAAGAAGATAGGAAGTTTAAGAAAGTGGAACACATTTTGAATTTGCATGCATATATGAAATATTATATAAATATTACACAATAAATCCTTTGTACAATAATTTATACTAATAATGAAACAAAGAAGCCCTTATCTTTCTGTCATGTGTTGAACCTTGCTTCTTGGAGCAAATTATTATTTTTTTATTATTTTTATTTAGTTTTTGTTGTGAAAATACTGAACAGATGGGTTACAATCACATGGACTAGGTAATGAGTACATTTCTTCTCAAGCATTGTTGCCTCCTCCTTTGTTTCCCTCTACCATCCCTTCCCATCCCCCTGCCCCACCTAAGTTGTAAAGTTCGTTTTTCGACATAACGTCTTGTACATCTCATTGTTAAAATGGGTCCACCTTCCCTTCCCCAAATTATACCAACATCAAATACAGTGAAAACAGGGGTTGTACCATGGGGGAGGGCCATACAAAGCAACAAAGACATATCTTATAAATGTTAGAAACAATCGCAAGAAAGAAAAAAAAAACATTTGAGTCCTTATCTTGGGGTTCATTTAGCCTAACATCAACTTATCTGACCGTTTCTGCTTGTCTCAGACATATACTAGTTATTGCAAATAAGGGAAACCATGGGACCTATGTTCCTTTGGCCATGGATTACTTCACTTAATATAATTTTTTCTAAGTCTTTCCATTTTCTAACAAATGGGGCAATGCCATTCTTTCTGATGGGGCATAGAATTCCATTTTGTATATATATCACATTTTCTTGATCCATTCATCTACTGAAGAGTATCTGGGTTGCTTCCATATCTTACCTAGGGTAAAAAATGCTGCAATAAACATAGTTGTGCTGGTAGTTTTAGTATGGTCTTGTTTGTGATCATTGTTGTATTCCCAGAATTGGGAACAGATTCTTAAATTTTCAGGAAATTTTGAGCTGGTCAATAAACAGTCATCATTAAAAAAAAACAACCGATTGTGACTTACTAGTAAGGAAAAGATTACTAGCTTTCAAAACCTACCATTGACTGATTTGCTACATTTTACCTACAATGAAGTCAATGTTCATTAAAAGTCCAGATGATAAATATTTGTGGTTTGGTGTATACACATACATAAACTTTGGCTTTCCTGCTCTCTAATGAGAACAAAAAGTTCAGGTACTGTATATATATATATATATATATATATATATATATATATATATATATATATATATATATATATATATATATATATTATATATTATATATCGGAAGAAATAAATATATGAAAACTTTTATTTTTCCAAACTATGATACATCATTTATTATTTATTAAATATTTATTAAGATTTTCATGCTATTGAGATAAAAAGATTATAACTTCACCTAGGTTTTGTTTCATTTTTGTAAAGATATTCTGCTGCTCACGAGTAATTTTTCCCATTCATATTGGAATTTTGCATACCTGTAGAGTATATCTAAATATTCCTGCCTAAACCCTTGCTTGCCTGCCAGGTAGTCAAATGTCATTCGACCGTCCCTGGTTGTCTGCATCTGCCTCGTAGTTTCTGGATCTTCAAACATCTCTGGATCTTCAAACATCTTCTCAATTGGTCCTGTCTCTGCCTGTAGCTGTTTCAGATGGGCAACAACTGTGGTTCTTTTTTCTCTCAAAGCCTGAGGAATAGCATCAGAATAGAGGTTTTTGTACCCATACACAGCAAAGTCTACCATGTTGGTATCACTCAGAAGATCCAATTTCCCTTGAAGTAATTCTTTTTCATTATATATTTCCTTCACGGAGAGAAACTCCAGGAGTGGAAAGACCAGATATCGATCCAAAAAGTGCGTGATTCTAATCATTAGGTCGTACTCCGCCATCTTGACGAAGAAAAGAGCTGTTTTTCTCTTTTTATGTTGCTTCTATTTTTTGCCTTGTTTTACCTTTAGCAATGTGACTGTTATTAACAGTGTTTTATGCACCTGCAGTAGATCAGTCTCTCTCCCAACCAGATTTATGCATTCTAATCACCAGGCTCTCATTTAAGCCAAGGATTTCAGGCTGTCACTACTCTTGAGAGATGGAGTCAGTGTGTCACTCAACATTTCTCTCTCTTAAAATAATGCCATCTGTTACTAGCCAAGCTGTAACTAGAGCCTCACCTGCACACCTGCAAAAAAAACAAAAAAAGGTTTTGCAAGCTTGCCATAAATTACATGTGCTCTAGGTAGCTTTCAAAGGAGAAGAGGCAATTTACATGTTGCCAACCTTGAGAGATAAACTAGAAGCATTTTAAGAGTGTATTTCCCAGTATTAAAAAGTGGAATGGTCTGTGTCAGTATTTCATGCCTGTAAATCTGAGCTACTCAGGAGGCTTAGAGTTTAGGATTTTGATTCAAAGCTGACTAAGGAAGTAGAGTCCATAAGTTTCTTATCTCCAATTAACTAGAAATAGCTGGTAGTGGAGGTGTGCCCTAAGTGATAGAGAGCCAGCCTCGGGAGAGAAAAAAAAACAAACAACTATGGTCTAAAGACAAGGAAATAAAGATTGGGTGAATTTGATGAAACCTCATTGTCTGCATTTATGTACATACTACAACAGATCTCTGTACAAATTAATTTAGGTTAATTATTTTTAATACTAATTTATTCCTTAGATACCTCATGTCTTTAACATATTTTTTTGGATAAAATTTGAAAGAGCTGAGCTAAAGCTAATCTACAACAGAACCAAGCATTGCCATTATGTCCTGTTTATTCTCAAGACAAAAACAAGTGATGAAAAATATAAGGATATATGAAAACTGTAGGGAAATGTTTAGAAAAATATTTAAATATATACCTAAGATATTAAGGAAAAGAGGAAATTATAATGAAAATAAAATCTACCCAAAAGAATAAAAATCACTTAGGTAAGAATAAAACTGATTATGTGACTAGCGTAACCAGTTATATGGGGTGAACAATTTGCCTCAATTACTAAGGGCTTGGATCACTGACAAGAGTAGTAGGGACAGTCAGAAGGAAGGATCTGAACAAAGCTCGGTTATTCTGAGAAAATAATGAGGAAATAGATGGAAACTTTTCCTTTTACACATGGTGTTAAAGAAGCTTATCTGTCACTCTCTGGTCTGTCCTTAGTGAAAAAGACTGCCCCCTAAAATAAAGATCCCCACACTTGTGTTGCCAAATGGGTTAGGAATGATTTTACAAAGCCTGTGTAAGTCAATTATGCTCAACATGATATTTACTATAATGATTTTTTGTAGGTACTTAGAGGTGCCAGGGTGTTTTATAAGAAACAAATATATAATTCATCTGGGAGGATATTTTAGATTTAATATAGAGGGCATGCCTACCCGAGTAGTTCCCACTTCTCTTCAAAACAGATCACACTGCAAAGAAGATAATCTGTGGTGAGTGAGGCTATTACACAAAAGACAACAGGATCAGAGCTCAAACATCTTTAGATATTAGAGAAATGGCCATAAACAAGGCATAAAATATAAATATCAAACCATGAAAGAACGACAAAGGAAATACTTGGTACCCTTTAAAAAGTAAAGAAGCCCTGAGATGGCTCAGTGAGAGTGTCCAGAGAGTCAGCTGCAACCACTAGGCCTAAGTGAGGACGGAGGAGGCGTAGAGATGGGAGCTGCGGCAGCGAAGACAGACCACACTACGTTTGTGGGTAATCTTGAGACCAGTCGCCTACCAGCTCCTTTTTTAACAGTTCCACCAGGAAGTATCCATGCCTCATAGGATGTCAGTCCATCAAGTTGTAAACTCAAGCCCTACCTCCACCTCTCCTACAAGATATGAAAGGTCATAGGTAATAGGTCTTCATCATCACAGATGATTCCAAGATCTTTCTCTTCTTTAGAAAATTCTAAGAGACAAGCAGAGGTGAACAATGTTTTGAGACAGACGTCATAAGGTAGGAAATTTGGTTCTCTGCTTGTGAAAGAGTCTGGATTTTCATCTTCGGTTCAATCGGTCACATGGTCATAACTTTAATCAGTCTGGACACTCCCAGTGGCGTCAAGATCACCATCATCACAGCGTAAAGTCAGACAAAATTCACATCCCTACCTAGCAGATCTATAATTGGCTGGACTATCATAACAGTTAAATCAGAAATGATTTCTTCTGTGAAGACAGGAGTCCTGATGGCTAGAACCATGACTATCATCACCGAAAAGACATCAGCAGAGATAGAAAAGTGGCACTTACCTTGACAAAAATAAGTGGTACAATGATATTGAGGGCCATTTTAGGCCTTTGTGACAAAGGTGGTGCTGTACAAAGCAGCTTTATGAGCTGCACATTTCTTTTTTTATGTTTTTTATTGTAAAAATACTGTACAGAGGGGTTTCAGAAATGAAAAGAACTGAGGTCAAAATTTTATTACAGTAATAACTTTTTACCTCAGGGTTTTAGGAAGAGGAAAAAGTGTTATGCAAAGAAAATGCTACAGTTCCTGATCATTTTATACAATTAGAAAAGATTAATTACATAGCGTGGTTGTATTATAAGGCAAACATTTTAATTACTTGTTATCCTGTTATATTGCAAGGAATATCATGCTAATTTCTGTGGATATCATAGAACAAGTTGATAGTCTGAAATGGTTGTCTATATTTTGTTAATAAGGAAATACTACTCTTAAGTGATTCGTTTTATTAACACTTGATTTGAGGAAGTGCATTGATTATGTGTGGGAAAAATATTCCTTAACAGAATTTTTATGTATAAATTTTATGACAAGTTCTTTTGATCTTTACCCTGCTTGAACTAACAAATGTAAAGCTATACTTACTACTTCATTCTAAAAGTGTAGGTTTTTGTTTGTTTACTTTTTCCACACTTTGAGATTGAATTTAGGGACAGGCATTGTCTCTGAGCTCCTTTTGCTCAAGGCCAATAGTGCTCTTGAGCCACAGTTTCATTTCTGGGTTATTAGGTAGTTTATTGGAGATAAAAGTCTCAAACATTTATGCCCATGCTTACTTTGAACCATAATGTTCAGATCTCAGGTTCCTGAGTAGCTAGGATTATGGGTGTGAACCACCGGTACCTGGTAAATTTTAAGATTCTCTTTTATTTTTAAGTATTTTTATTTTTAAGTAGTTATACAAAGAAGTTGCCACTCAACAAATCAGTTTATTAATTCAATGCATCTTAATCAGTATCACCTCTTTCAACATTCTCCTCCCTCCCAACCCACTCTTTCCTCCACTTTTCTTAAATTTTGCAGATGATAAATTGTTTTTTAAATAAGTTTTTCATTGTGAAAATACTGTACAGAGGGGTTACAGTTACATGAGCAAGGTAATGAGTACATTTCTTATCAAGCTTTGTTGTTCTTCTACCATCCCTTCCCTCCCACCTCCACAACTACTCCCCTCCCCTCACCTAAATTGTAAAGACTGTTTTCAACATAGTGTCTTGTATATCTCATTGTTACAATGGGTCAACCTGTATCCCTATTTAAACATTTTGTTTATTCCCTTCCCCTCCCGAAATTAAGATTTTTAAAACTTAAATCATGTTTTATGTAAAACTGGCTACTCAGGAAGCTAAATATTTCTACTAGTATATTTTTACATTAAAAATTACAGTATTCATGTGAATTGTCTTTCAGAAGAACAAAAATATCAATGGATAATCAGATAAAATAGCAAAAGTTTTACTATAAGTGCTCTTTTTGGTGAAAAAAAAGATTCATGGAAGCATTTATATACTGCCTATATCACTCAGACTTCAGAAATTTTAACTTTTCAAACTGCCCAAGACAAGGGTGTAAGACTACAGTTTAATATGGAGCTTGAACAGGTTGCTTTTTCTTTGTGAACATCAATTGGAAAGAAAGTTAACATTTTCTGATTAAAAATAATCTTATTCACAAAAACGTTTTTGTGTCAAGATTTTGTTTCTGTTTAGTTGCAGAGTTGCTTATAAAATTTAGTATGAAAATTCTGGGTCCTTTTTACTATTAACTACAACATTTGTAAGATGTTGCTTTTTAATATATTAAAAACAGAAAGGAAAAATAAAGAAGCCTATATTGAAATAAACAAATGAAAGAATAGGAAGATTTTAAAAGAAAGCAATGCTCTTAGAGAAGAACAGAAGTTGCAAAAGAGGAAAATATGTATGTATATATATATATATATATATATATATATATATATATATATATATTAGTGCCAATGAGTGTGTTACTGGCATTAGAATGAAAGAAAATGGGAAAGGTAACCTTAGAAGTCAGAGTTTTGACAATTTTCCAGATTTGCTACAAACATACACTCTCATATATATATATATATATATATATATATATATATATATATGGAATAAGAGAAGGAGCTGGTGATAAATCAATCAATATCAAGTTCTGAATTATACAAAGTATTTAATTAAAAAATATATAAGTACCCAGACACCAGTGGCCCATGCTTTTTATCCTATCTACTCAGTAGGCTGAGATCTGAGGATCCAGGTTCTAAGCCAGCCTGAGCAGGAAAGTCCATGAGACTCCAATTAATCACAGAAAAAGCCAGAAATGGCACTGTGGCTCAAGTGGTAAATGGTAGCTCTCATCAAAAGGCACTCAGGAACAGCACCCAGGCCCAAAACATGCACAAAAAAATGTAAAAATGATTAATTCTGCATGCATAGTGGAAGTAAAATATAAGAAGAAATATGAACCTTTATTATTTCATTATTGTTTTATTTCTTAGATTAGTTGTGTCCTTTTATAAAAGCAAAATTATTTGTTTCTTAGATAATTAGAAGAATATGTGTATATCTCATGAAAGTTAAAGATTAGTGTGTTCCAGATACAGCTCCAGGGAAGGAGATTTTGTTGTCCATAATTCTGCTCTGCCATTTATCTCCACAATTCTCATTTACATTTTGCATCTGTTTGAATTTTTTAGGTGATTCTGTATCAATTTCCACACTTAAAATACATAAGAATTGAATCTCATTTCCATAAAAGAGAATATTATTATGAACCCATCCTTCTTTCTGTGGGTTTTATATTAAACCCTACCTTTTAGTGCTTGGCACACAATTTTTGTTTTCCTATATCTAAAGAAGACTTCATTTTAAATATGCTGCAAACAGTCTTGTAGTCTCTATAAAGGAAGAAAGTACAAAATTATGTCTCTTTTCTTTTTGAATAATACTGTGGCTTAAACTCAGGGCTTTGGTTTTTTTATTAGCTTATTTTTCATAAAGGCGAAGCTGAATCACTAGAGCCACACCTCCACTTACAGATTTTGCTCATTAATTGGAGATAAGATTGTCTTGGACTTTTCTTCCCAGGGCTGGTTTCAAAGATACCAGACTCCTAAGTAGCTAGGATTAGAGGCATGAGCTACTGGTGCCAGGTTCAAATTCCATCTGAACATCAAGTCTAGATTAGTTATCAGGACACATTTCTTGTCTTTGTGAACAATGACAAGTCCTGCTGTATGGTCTTCATCATCTCACATGGCCCTTGTTGTTTATTTTACAAAGGAACATCAACTCAACATTCAGTTTATGTATGTGGGTCTTTGCTTTATGTTGGGCAGTTAAATGCTAGAGGAAGGAATAACTCAATTTTATTTTATTTTATTTTTTTCAGTTTGTAGAGTCACTGCAAAAGTGGCAGTTAAGCAAAGATATCAGGGAATCAAGGACATTCTATCTGTGCCTGTCAACTGTATGAAAACCAGTGCAAGCACAGAAAGCAGGCAGAACAAAGATTCTAAGGTAAGAATAAGATCAGAGGATAGCAGCTAATTTGAAGAATATAGGGTATAATGGTAATGAAGATTCACATCAGGAATTACCACATTTAAGCCAGTATATGGATACTGGGATTTATTCTTTGTAAGACAAGCTTTACTAAACATTATATGTTGAAATCTATCCATGCAATATTCCCATGTTGCCTTGCAGAACCTAAGGATGCCCTTATTTAGGGAAGGCCACTGCAGATGCAATAAGATGAAATAGTAATGAGTGCACACCAATGCAGTCTAACTTGTGTCCACATTGGGCAATGTTTGCACATACATACAAGAAAGAATAATATCATAAAGGATAAAAGTAGGAATTGGGATGATGCTTTACACGCAAAAGTATATGATGGGCAAATCGTTATTTATTTGCCTCGGTGTGGCTATTATGAAAATGTTTAAAACCTGAAAAAGAAAATTAATTTGGAACTAAGGAAGTGGAAAAACTTCCCATGCTCCTGGATTGGGAGGATTGATATTGTGAAAATGGCAATACTGCCAAAGGCTATCTACAAATTCAATGTGATACCTATCAGTATTCCAACCTCATTCTTCAATGAAATAGAAGCAACCCAAAAATTCATATGGAACAATAAAACACCCAAATAACAAAACAATTCTTAGAAGAAAGAACGGTGCTAGAAGAATATCAATATCAAATTTCAAACTCTTCTACAAAGCCATAGTAATCAAAACATCTTGGTACTGGCACAAGAACAGACCTGAGGACCAATGGAATAGAACTGTAGACCCAGAAATGAACCCACAGACCTATAGCCATATAATCTTCCATAAGGGACACAAAAAATAGAATAGAAGAAAGACACCCTCTTCAGTAATTGGTGCTGGCAAAATTGTTAAACACCTGCATAAAACTAAAGCTAGATTCTTATCTATCACCTTGCACCAGAATCAACCCCAAATTGATAAATGACCTCGAAGTCAAAGCAGACACCTTGAAACACTACAGGAAGGAATAGGAGAAACTCTAAGACTCCTTGGCACAGGCCAAAATTTCTTAATAAAGACCCCAAAACTCAACAAATCAAAGAAAGTTTGGACAAATGGGATTGCATGAAACTGCAGAGCTTCTGCATGGCAAAGGACATAGCTAACAACATCTTCACTAGTCATATGGTGGACAAGGGTCTCATATCTAAAATATACTTAGAACTCAAAAAATTATATCTCCACCAATAGATCCTCAAAGAAACAACTGCCTGATTAATAAGTGGGCTAAAGACTTAAAGAAAAACTTCTCGGAAGAGGAAATAAAAATGACCAATAGACACATGAAGAAATGCTCAACTTCTCTGGTCATAAAGGAAATGTAAACCAAAACAACATTGAGATTCCACTTCACCTCAGTTAAAATGGCTATAATCAAGAAATCTAATAACAACAGATGCTGGAGGGGATGCGGCCAAATGGGAACCTTACTACATTGTTGGTGGGAGTGTAAACTTGTTCAACCATTTTGGAAAGCAGTATGGAGGTTACTCAAAAGACTGCACATAGAGTTCCCCTATGACCTAGCAATCCCACTTCTGGGCATTTGCCCAAATGATCACAAACAAGGCTATACTCAAACTGGGATCCTCAAACTGGATCATCTAATCTCAACCTCTTGAGTGGCTAGGATGCTAAGTATGAGTCATGAGCACCAGGCTGATTTCATTTCTTTTTAAACTAGAGTAAGTGCAGGATTGCTGAATCATATATATTTTTAATTTTTAAAAAGACTCCATGATACTTCCCAGAGAAGCTATACTAATTTTCATTCTTATCAACTGTACCAGTGTCCCCATTTCTTCCAATCCATGCCAGGTGTTTTGGGCTATTTTGTTTTGTATTTTTGGAAATAGGCATCCTAATTGAAGCAAGGTTATATATCAGTGTTATGCTGATTTGCATTTTCCTGATGAGAAGTGATTTGTTGCAAACTTTTCATAAATCTGTTGCGCATCTATATGTCTTTTTTGAGAAATGATTATTTTTTTTCACTCACTTATTAATCTGAAAATTGGAATACAAAATATTCATTATATATTATCAATAAGCACAGCATACTACATTAACAAAATGAAGGATAAACCCATACTATCATTTCACAACATATAGGAAAAGCACTTGGTGAAATTCAATATCCCTTGATGATTATGAAATAATGTACACAACAAGCTAAGAAGTAAAGGAATACATTACAATTAAGAAATTTACAGCTAGTGTCATACTAAAGCAGAAGATGTGGAAAACTTTTTTTCTGGGAAATGGAAGGGACATGGAGGCCTACGTTTGCCATTTGTATTTATACAAATACTGGCCATTCTAGCCACGAAATAAGCTAACAGAAAATTTCAAAAAGGAACTGAATGAGAAAGAAGAAATTAAATGAGCAGTGTGTGTGTGTGTGTGTGTGTGTGTGTGTGTGTGTTTGTGTGTGTGTGTGTAAGTATACATCCCTGAAGATTCTAAGGAAAAAACAACTTTATTAAATTAGTAAGCAAATTCAATATATTTGTAAGATAGATAATCAATAATGTGAAAACTATTCCATTTACAATAGCTACAAAAATTCTTAGGAATAAAATTTAACCAAGGAAGTAAAAATGAAAGTTTTGTTTAAGACAAGTTAAGACCTATAGTGTTCTCCATGCAGGTTGATCAAGTACAGAAGGCTTGGAATTTAAACATGGAATTTATACATTTATACAGTATAGTTGGACCCGTAGTAATGTTTTTAATAAACATATTGCATATTGACTGTGCAAGAAGCTCTTTTTTGAAATAGAGTTTCTACATAGTCCAAGCTGATCTCAAATTCAGGAACCTCCTGCCTTATACTCCCTCTAGTGCTGTGATTGCAGGTTTGTATTACCAAGCTTCTTTCAGGCTTTTCTGACAGAACCAATGCTTGTTTATTAAAATTATGTACTATTAAAATAAACAAATAAATAAGTGACTTGAGAATGGCCTCCAAACATAAAAGCTAAATCAATAGAACAAAAAACATCTCCCTCAAATTTCAATGTGACTTAAAAATAGATCATCTAAACAAATCTTATCCTTTATTCCATCCTTTTTTCTTGAAGAATCATTTTTATCTTACTTGAATATTTGCATTAAGAACTGATCATAGACGTTCTTAATATATTGAGCTACAAACTTCTACTCTTGAAATTCTTATTTTGTTAATGGCACTAGTAAATCAAGTTGTAACATATATGGGCAAGAGAAAGCCATCCTTATCACTGTGTTCAAAGCTAGCCTCTACTGTGATTGTAATTCTTGTTAAAATAACCCCTTGACTTAGTACTTTACCAAATTAAATTATTTCCTCTTTCATGTACATGTGAGTTTTGTTGGCTGGCTTTGTTCCATAAGCCTGGAGTCTATAATTATAGAATGATATACGATTTGAGAACTGAGGGTAGAGTGACCTTGAGGGAATTTTTTTCTGGAATCGTTTCTTCTTCTCTGATAATCTATCTATCTATCTATCTATCTATCTATCTATCTATCTATCTATCTATCTATCTATTTATCTATGTTGCAAAAGTGATGAACAGAGGCATTACATTTAGATGAGTCAGGTAATTTTTATTCCTACTTTCTACCTTGAATGGAGCAATAGATTTGTCCACTTTTTCAGGACTTTTATCCTAACCCAATTCTAACCTCATGTTTGTTTATAAAAAGAAGGAAAAGGGCTGGGAAGGTGGCTCAGTGGTAGAGTGCTTCCCTTACATTCACGAGGCCCTGAGTTTGATTCCTCAGCACCACATAATCAAAAAAAGACGAAGTGGCGCTGTGGCTCAAGTGGTAGAGTACTAGCCTTAACTTGAAGAGCTGAGGGACAGCGCCCAGGCCCAGAGTTCAGACTCCATTACTGGCAAAAAAAAAATAAGTAAATAATTAATTTTAAAAAATAAAAAAGAAGGAAAAAATTAAGATACCATCTATTTTTTTAAAGAAATTTGTGTGTTGAATGAAAATTTAAACAGATAGGTCCATAAAGTCTCACAACAAATGTACCATATTGATTAAAAAATGTCATTCCTTTGAAAAGGTAATAAGGTTATATTCTAATCAAAGTGTTCAACATTACAAAATTAGGACTTATCAAGAAATATTATTACTATGAATAGTTTTTACATGAAACTATAATTTTTATTAATGGACACATTTTCCTTAGGCAGTTTAATGATGAGTGCAGTTAAAAATGTTTATTACAAATCAAAATATAAAACAGAAAAAATCTATATGTTTATTTTATCTTCTTTCTAAACCACAAGAATCTAATTTTTCACAAAAAATCATATTTTGGTTAAATCAACAATAAAAATGAATGTTCAAATATTAATTTTGATATTGTTTCCAAAGGCAAAATTAAATAATTCAGTTAAAATATGTCTTTTAGAATCATAAGAATATGAATTGAGTTATTTTCAATACTCAGAATTATTTTGTGGGAATAGTGCTTTTTTATTTTCATAGATTAATTATATAATGTGATTGATTTCACTATGACATTTGAATAAATGTCTTCAATGTATTGTGCTCATATTCATATTCCAATTAGGCTCTTGATTTCCTTTCTGCTTAAGCTTTTCCCATATACTCACACAACTACTTTCAGATTTTTTTATGTCTAGATTCTGCATATTAAGAAAATAGTATTTATCTTTCTGAGTTTGGCATATTTCATTTAACATGGTAATCTATAATTTTTCCAGCTTCCTACAAGTGATTTAATTTAATTTTCCTTTATTCAATCCCCAGTGAGTGGCATGAAGAGAGGAAAAGAAAGACCCCTCAGAACAGTAACAAATCAAGAACAAAGCTGATAAAAGAAATCAATGAAGCCTGGCTACTTCATAATCAAATAACATTGCAAAGGGCAAAAAAATTGTGTTGACTAGACAGTTAAAATTAATGAGTAATAAATAAATTAATAAAAGAAAGGAAGAGCAGAAAAAAGGAAAAATGAATTGAAATGAGTTAAGAAAAGAAGGAAAAGGAAAAAAATATAGGGAAGAGCAAGGAAAAGGGGCAAGAGAAAAAAATTGATTATCAAGTTAGAAAAACACATAAAGTTAGATGGTAGTAAAAGGAATAGTTAAATGAAGTTAAGTAAAGATAATGTTATAGAATATAGTGAAAATAAAATGATGTAACACACTTTTAAAAAAAGCTCTACCAAAGAAAAAAGCAAATACTTTCAGGAGTCTTTTTCCACAACATTGCAATCTGCTAACTAGACTGGTAGATGGGCATATATGTCTAGTCTTATGCTATCTTTTGTTCATATACCATGGATGGGTCACTTCGTGGTCCCTGACTTGTGGTTGTTTCTTATTTAGAAGCTTCCAGAGTAACTTTGCAAAAAGAAAAAAGAAAAAAAAAAAGCTTTCTCTTAAAATGGTCTGAGTTTAAACTTTGTATGAGCAAAATAATTAATTAGCTAATTAATAATTTCATGGAAAGCAAAATATATAAATAAATACATCACCTAGCTTTTAACTGAAAAAATAATAAAGAATATTGAATAGCAATGATGAAATTAGCATGAGTATTAAGTGATTACACTGTTAAGATTGTTGGCAATTGAAGTATATCCACACAGATGTGAAATAACAATACCATGGTGTTTGATACTTTGTACAATGCCATGGGCTTAATTTCAATTGATCCACTGGCCAAACCTCACTGTATTTATATATTGCTTTGTTGAATGGTAATTCCTTTGTACAAGTACTTAAAGATGACAAAATTTTTTTATTTTATTATATTTTTTATTTATTTTTTATTGTTAACATAGTGTACAGAGGGGTTACAATTACACGGGCAAGATAATGAGTACATTTCCTATCGAGCATTGTAGCCTCCTCCTTTGTTTACACTTCACATCCCTTCCCAGCCTCCCTCCCCACCTAATCCTCCCTCCCTCCACCAAAGTTGTAAAGTTCGTTTTCAACATGACAACTTGTACTTCTCATTGCTGCAAGGGGTCTACCTGTATCCTTATTTAAATGACTTGTTTTTCCCCTTCCCCTCCACAAATTATACCGACATCAAATACAGTGAAAGCAGGGGTTATACTGTGGGGGAGGGACATACAAAGCAACAAAGAAATAATCTTATAAATGCATTAGAAACAAATGCATGAAAGAAAAAAAACATTTAAATACATATCTAAGGGTTCATTTTCCTAACATCACCTTATCTGACCTTTTCTGCTTGACTCATACATATACTAGATATTTTAAATAAGGGAAACCATGGGACCTATGTTTTTGGGCAACAAAAATATTTTTTAAATACATGATGTTCTTATTTCAATCCAAAACTAAGATGACAAAGCCTAATATAATATTTAGATTATTGATAAAACTATATTAAAAGGGAAAACAAAAGCTGAAATGCATTCTACCCAAATTGGTGTTTATCCTCTATATTATACAAAGTTTTAGCATCATATTAATCATTAATTCTCTACATAATTTTGAACACATTGATCAAGTGAACTCAGACTCAGGATGCTCAGTCAGAAGATTATTAAACTCCTTAAAGTAAAATGTTGATAAGTCTGACTTTGGATTTTGAAGTATAAATGGGATCCCATTTAAAATGGAAAACATCCATGGTCCCCATGGAAGCTAAGAAACATTTGTTTTGAGATGTCTTGTAGACTTCATCTATAAGACAGTCAAGTAAAAATATCACTTGAACACTTGAGCTGGACCAGAAAACCTGGCTAAGACAGCCAAGTTATAACAGATTTAGGAGAATAGCTCATGTTCATTCAAATGATTAATCTGGCCAGAATTTGGAAAAATAAATTGTATATGCTTTGCCTTTTTCAATATAGAATTAAGGTTATAAAAATATTATAAAATGAGCAAAGCATAGAGGATCCAGTGTATTTTTTCCAAAATTGGATAATACAGAAAAATATGGTAAAAGCATGGATAAAAACTTGGTTTCTATAGAAAATTAAGAAAATCTGAGGACCTCAGTCAAAATTAATACATAATGTTATATAATTATGGTAATGTAATAGCTTTACAATTAAGAAATAGTTGATAATATAGGATAAAAAAAGAATCTGGGTATCAGTGGCCCACACCTCTAATCCTACCTATGCAGGAGGTTGACATCCAAGGTTCATGGTTTGAAGCCCACTCGGAGAGAAATTATGGTTCGAAGCCAACTTGGGGAGAAAGTCCCCATGAGACTCTTACCTCCAATTAACAACTCAAAAACTTGAAGTAAAAGAGCTCAGGGACAGTACCCACACCCTGAGTTCAAGCCCCATAATCAATAAAAAAGAAGGAAAGTAAAAAAAAATGAATACACATGGCATATCATCTAAATTTTCAATGATTAAAAAATAATGTTGTGGGGCGTTGAGCAAAGATGTCAGACAGACAACAGAAAACAAACAGAGCTCTGTCCAAAGAAGCAGTTTTAGGGTTCCATCAAGTTATCTACATCTAGAGAGTCACACCAAGTAACAACAAAGAAGAAAATTATAAGCCACCTGCATAATAAGGCAGAATTAACAGCCTGCCAGCAGTGGTGTTGGCTACAGTGGTGGCCAAGGGAACAGAGCAGAGGCAACTCTGGCGGCAATAATGACAGCATGCCCATAGGCTTTTTACTTAACAGCAGTGTGAATTTGAAGTCCAGGAATAGGAATCCACATACCAGCTCTCTACAGATGGATACAGAGTCAATTTTCATATTGTGGACTGCCCAAAACACCACGGTAAAGAAAGCATGATTAGCCCACAAAGGATTTCCTCCCTCACAGGGAACAGCCTCTTTCCTACCTGAGAAGAACGCCTGAATGCTATTTTGTTTTCCCGTTGATTGTGGGGCTTGAACTCTGGGCCTAGGCGCTGTCCCTCAGCTCTTCAGCTCAAGGCGAGCGCTCTACCACTTGAGCTACAGCGCCACTTCCGGTTTTCTGGTGGTTTATTGGAGATAGGAGTCTCACGGTCTCTCCTGCCCGGGCTGGCTTTGAACCGCGATCCTCAGATCTCAGCCTCCTAAGTAACTAGGATTACTGGCGCCTGGTTAAAAATGCCATTTTTGAAAGTGGCATAGAGCCTCCGTAGCAGCTGGCCAGAGACACTTACTGGAGAAGTGGCAACATTATGGAAGAAAGTAAAGGAATATGATCACCTTGTGCCTTCCCTCCCTGGAAGAAAACAAAAGCTGCCCAGAGGGAAGCAGTCCGGCCTAAGAGGAAGCAGATTCATGGAGATACATTCTTCAGCCATACTCTTCAGCCACTCTCTTCAGCAATGAACAAAGACAAGATCAGCATTTCCGACATATAGCAGCAGCTCAACCCACAGCTAGTTGGGCACCTTGAAATTACAAAAGCAAAAGTCTGGAAATCTCACTGAAAACACACACACACACACACACACACACACACACACACACACACACACACACACACACACACTGACACACTGGACAGGAGCTAAAAGCTGAGGAATATTTTCAGGTCGAGCTAAAAGGAGGATCTCAAGAGAAATCCCCTCGCTTCCTCCCCCCCCCCAATGCCACTGAGTCCACAAACTCTGTAATACTGCCTGCATCCAAGCTCATTGCAGAGATCCTAAGCAATATAAAACAGCCGCTTCCACCGGGTGCTGGTCACTCAGGCCTGTAATCCTAGCTACTCAGGAGGCTGAGATCTGAGGATCGCGGTTCAAAGCCAGCCCGGGCAGGAGAGACCGTGAGACTCTTATCTCCAATAAACCAACAGAAAACCGGAAGTGGCGCTGTAGCTCAAGTGGTAGAGTGCTTGCCTTGAGCTGAAGAGATGAGGGACAGCGCCCAGGCCCAGAGTTCAAGCCCCACAGCCGACGAAAAAAAAAAAGCAGCCGCTTCCTTCCCGCTTTTCAACACAAAGTAAATCCTCTTTCCCACTAAGTAATGCTGGGGTAGGCATACAAAGACGCCACATTTGTAAGGCAATGTAGAATCTGGATAGACCATCTAGGCAAAAACTCAACAGAGAAACCTCAAAAAGCAACCTACCTAATCTACATCTACACCCTGCAGTATCAAAATACATATTCTTCTCAAATAGTACATTCAACATTCTCCAAAATAGATGGCAATTCAGGCCTCAAAGCAAATATATGTAAATTCAGAAATATTGAAATTATTCTCTGCATCCTGTTAGAACACAATAGAATAAGATTGGGACACAATACAAAAGCCACCACAGAAAATTCTGTAACTTATGGAGACTGAGCAACACATTGCTGAATGACCAATGTGTCATTGAAGAGATCAGAATTTAAATTCAAACATCTATGGAAATCAAACACACAAAATACCAGCTCCTATTGGACACAGCAAAGGCAGTACTCAAAGGAAAATTTATACCTCTGAGTGCCTATATCAACAAATGGATGAAATCTCAAACAAACAATTTAATAATGCACCATAAGCCCCTTGAAAAAGAGCAACAAGCAAAAATGCTAAACCCATAGATGGAAACAAAAAATTAAATTAAATCAGAAATAAATAAATTAGAATGCAAAAAAATAGAATCAACAAAACAAAGAGGTGGTTCTTTGAAAATTGACAGACTCAGCAAATCTGACCAACAAAAAAGAGAACACACCCAAATAAATGAAATCAGAGACAAGAATGATAACATCCTGACAGAAACAAGCAAGATTGCGAACAGTTAAAGAAATTCTTTGTAAATATATATACTAACAAATTGGATAATCTGGAAGCAATGGAATTTCCTAGCAAATATTGATACACATAAACCAAGAACATTCAAACTGATTGAATAGACCCATAACAGTAATAAAATAGAAATTTCAACTGAAGATTCCCCATCCAAGTAAAGCCCAGAACCAGATGAATTCATAGGCAAATTATATAAGGCCTTTAAAGGAAAAATTATTCCAAGATTTTTAATGAAATTAAAAGCAAAAGATCACTACCAAACTCATTCTATGAAGCCAGCATAATGATCATCCGAAAACCAAACAGGGACTCATCAAGAAAGAAAACTATAGACCTCTTTTTGATGAACATTTATGCAAAACTTTTCAATAAAATTCTGGCCAACAGACTTCAACAACTAATAAAAAATATCCTCATAGACTATGAACAAATAGGATTCTTCATATGTATATTGGCCATTTTTATTTGTTCTTCAGTCTCTCTCTAAGTCTTTTTTTTAAAATTTTATTTTATTTTATTTGAGAACATAATGTACAGAGGGGCTACAATTACATGGACAGGATAATGCATATATTTCTTACCAAGCATTGCAGCCTCCTCGTTTGTTTACCCTTCACCTCCCTTCCCCGCCTCCCCCCTCCCCCCACCCAATTATACCCCCCTCCCCCCACCCAATTATACCCCCCTCCCCCCCCACACCGACATTGTAAAGCTGGTTTTGACATGACATTTTGTACTTCTCATTGTTGCAACAGGTCAACCTGAATCCTTAAACGACTTGTTTGTCCCCATCTCATCCACATGTTATACTGACATCAAATATAGTGAAATCGGGGGTTACACTGTGGGGGAGGGACATACAAAGCAACAAAGAAATAATCTTATAAATGCGTTAGAAACACATGCATGAAAGAAACGAAAACATTAAAATGCATATTTAAGGGTTCATTTTCCTAACATCACATTATCTGACCTTTTCCGCTTGACTCATACCTATACTAGATATTGCAAATAAGGGAAACCATGGGACCTATGCTTCTTTGGGCCTGGCTTACTTCACTTAATATAATTTTTTCCAAACCTTTCCATTTCCTAACAAATGGGGAAATGTCATTCTTTCTGATGGAGGCATAGAATTCCATTGTGTATATATACCACATTTTCTTGATCCATTCATCTACTGAGGGGCATCTGGGTTGGTTCCATATCTTAGCTATGGTAAATAATGCTGCAATAAACATAGCTGTGCTGATAGCTTTAATGTGGTCTTGTTTGTAAACATTTGGGTAAATGCCCAAAAGTGGGATTGCTGGATCATAGGGGAGATCTATGTGAAGTCTTTTGAGGAACCTCCATACTGCTTTCCAAAGTGGTTGAACAAGTTTACATTCCCACCAACAATGAAGTAAGGTTCCTTACTGTCCACATCCCCTCCAGCATCTGTTGTTGTTAGAGTTCTTGATTTTTGCTGTTCTAACTGGAGTGAGGTGATATCTCAATTTTGTTTTGATTTGCATTTCTTTTATGGCTAGGGATGTTGAACATTTCTTCATGTGTCTATTGGCCATCCTTCTTTCTTCTTCAGAGAAGTTTCTCTTTAAGTCTTTCGCCCACTTATTTATTGGGCAGTTGTTTCTTTGCGGATTTGTTGTTGGGTGGTTTAATTTTTTGAGTTCCAAGTATATTTTAGATATGAGACCCTTGTCCGTTGTATGGCTAGTAAAGATCTTCTCCCAATCGGTGGGCCTTCTATTGATCTTGCTAGCTATGTCATTTGCCCTGCAAAAGCTCTACAATCTTATGCAATCCCATTTGTCCAAACTTTCTTTGATTTGTTGTGCTTCCGGGTCTCTATTCAGAAAATTTCGGCCTGAGACAAGGAGACCTAGGGTTTCTCCTATTCCATCCTGTAATGTTTTCAGTGTCTGCTTTGAGTTCAAGGTCTTTGATCCATTTGGAGTTGATTCTGGTGCAGGGTGATATATAAGGATCTAGCTTTAGTTTTCTACATGTAGTTAACCAATTTTGCCAGCACCATTTACTGAAGAGGCTGTCTTTCTTCCATTATATTGTTTTAGCTTCCTTATCGAAGATTAGATGGCTATAGGTCTGTAGGTTCATTTCTGGGTTTTCAATTCTATTCCATTGGTCCTGAAGTCTGTTCTTATGCCAATACCAAGCTGTTTTGATTACTATGGCTTTATAGTAGAGTTTGAAATTTGGTATTGATATTCCTCCAGCAGTGTTCTTTCCGTTGAGGAGCGTTTTTGCTATTCGGTGTCTTTTATTGTTCCATATGAATTTTTGGATTGCCTCTTCTGTTTCCTTGAAGAATGAGGGTGGAATTTTGATAGGTATCGCGTTGAATTTGTAGATAGCCTTGGGAAGTATTGCCATTTTCATGATGTTAATCTTGCCAATCCAGGAGCATGGGAGGTTTTGCCATTTTTTAAGTTCTGTGTTGATTTCCTTTTTCAAGATTTTAAAGTTTTCATCGTAGAGGTCCTTCACTTCTTTGGTTAAGTTAATTCCTAGGTATTTTATTTTTTGTGGGGCTATTACAAATGGAGTTGCTTTCCTAATTTCAGCCACATTTTTCTCATTGTTGGCATATAGAAAAGCCATTGATTTTGGGGGGTTAATTTTATAACCTGCTACTTTGCCAAAGTTTTGAATCAGCTTGAGTAATTTCGGAGTGGAGTCTATGGGATTCTTTAAATACAAGATCATGTCATCTGCAAAGAGGGAGAGTTTTATTTCTTCTTTCCCTATTTGGATCTCCTTTATGTCTGCATTTGTCTTATTGCTGTAGCTAGGCATTCTAATACTAGATTGAAGAGAAGTGGAGAGAGTGGGCATCCTTGTCTTGTTCCTGAGTTAAGAGGAAATGGCTTTAGTTTTTCATCATTGAGTATAATGCTGGCTGTAGGTTTGTCATATACAGCCTTTATTGAATTGAGGAATGTTCCATGGATTCTTAATTTTTCCAGAACCTTCATCATAAAGGGGTGTTGGACCTTGTCAAATGCTTTTTCTGCATCTATTGAGATAACCATGTGGTTCTTATTCTTGCTCCTGTTGATGTGATGAATCATATTAATTGATTTGCGTATATTGAACCAGCTTTGCATCCCTGAAATGAATCCTGTTTGATCATGGTGTATGATTTTTTGGATGAATTGTTGAAGTCGATTGGCCAAATTTTGTTGAGAAGTTTTGCATCAATGTTCATCAAAGAAATGGGTCTATAGTTCTCTTTCTTTGATGAGTACCTGCCTGGTTTTGGGATGAGGGTTATGATGGCTCCATAGAATGTGTTCGGTAGTGAGCTTTCTCTTTCAATTTCATTGAAGAGTTGGAGGAGTATTGGTGTGAGCTCTGCTTTGAAGGCCTTGTAAAATTCCGCTGTAAAACCATCTGGTCCTGGACTTTTCTTAGCTGGGAGGTCTCTTATTGCTGTTTCTATTTCAATGCTTGATATGGGCCTGTTAAGCTGGTTTAACTCATCTTGGTTTAGTTTTGGCATGTCAATATTTGCTAGGAAAAGGTCCATTTCTGTCAAGTTCTCAAACTTATTAGCATAAAGTTTTGAGAAGAATTCCCTTATAATGTTCTGAATCTTGGTTGTTTCCGTGGTGATGTTTCCATTCTCATCTCTGAGTTTATTAATTTGGGTGTGTTCTCTCCTTTTTCTGATAAGGTTTGCTAAAGGTCTGTCAATTTTGTTAAGTTTTTCGAAGAACCAACTCTTTGATTTGTTGATTCTTTCTATAGTTTTTTTGGATTCTAATTCATTTAATTCTGATTTAATTTTGATCATTTCTTTCCGTCTACTGGATTGGGGTTTATCTTGCTGCTCTTTTTCAAGGAGGTTTAGATGTGTCATTAAATTGTTAGAATCCGATCTCTCCAATTTGTTGATGTAGGAGCTCAGAGCTATAAACTTGCCTCTGAGTACTGCCTTTGCTGTGTCCCAGAGGAGCTGGTAATTTGTGTGTTCATTTTTGTTGAATACCATGAACATTTGAATTTCCTTTCTAATCTCTTCCATGACCCCCTCATGATTCAGCAGGGTGTTGTTCAGCCTCCATGTGATACCGGACTTTCTTTCGTGGCTTTTGGTGTTGAGTTCTAATTTTATTCCCTTGTGGTCAGAGAGAATGCAAGGTATAACTTCAATGTTTCTGAATTTAGACAAGTTTGCTTTGTGGCCTAAAATGTGGTCTATTTTAGAAAACGTTCCATGTGCTGCTGAGAAGAACGTGTATTCTGATGCTGCTGGGTGAAATGTTCGGTAAATGTCTGTTAAGTCTAGTTGATCTATGCAGCTGTTTAGATCTGCGGTTTCTCTGTTGAGTTTTTGCCGAGTTGATCTATCTAGTGGGGAGAGTGGTGTGTTAAAATCCCCAACAATTAATGTCTTTGGATCTTTATGGGATTTGAGGGAAAGTAGTGTTTCTTTGATAAATTTGGATGCTCCATTGTTTGGCGAATAGATATTTAGAATTGTAATATCCTCCTGAAGGAGAGATCCTTTAATTAGTATGTAGCGACCTTCTTTATCTCTTCTCACGAATTTTAATTTGAAGTCTATTTTATCTGATATTAGGATAGCAACTCCCGCCTGTTTATGAGGGCCGTGTGCTTGGTAGATTTTGTTCCAGCCTTTAACCTTGAAAATGTGTTTGTTTTTACAGGCAAGATGTGACTCCTGCAGGCAGCAGATAGAAGGGTCTTGTTTTTTAATCCAAATAGACAGTCTATGTCGCTTAATTGGAGAGTTCAGTCCGTTAACGTTAAGAGATACCACCTTCTTGGGGGCTGTGAAAACTGGGTTCTTCCTAAGGTTCTTGGATTCTCCGTTTGGGTGCAGTTTCTTGGCCTTTGTTGCGGTCTTGTTGGTTTTCTATGTGTAGGACATCTTTAAGAATCTTTTGCAGGGCTAGTTTGGTGGAGATGTATTGTTTCAATTTTTCTTTGCTATGGAAGGTTTTTATTTGGCCTTCAGTTATGAAGGAGAGTTTAGCTGGGTACAGTATTCTTGGTTGATAGTTGTTTGTTTTTAGGGCATGGCATACGTCATTCCAGGCTCTTCTTGCTTTGATTGTCTCTGCTGAGAAATCTGAGATAATTCTAATTGGTTTCCCTTTATAGGTGATTAACCTTTTCTCCTTGACAGCTTTAAGGATTTTTCCTAGGTCTGGGTTGATCCTGTGTGGATTATAATGTGATGGTGGGATGTCCTATTCTGGTCTGGTCTATTTGGGGTTCTAAAAGCTTCTTGTATCTGAATAGGCCTATCTTTTTGTATGTTTGGGAAGTTCTCTGCTAGGATCCTGTTAAACAAATTTCCTAGACCATTAATTTCTGTTTCTAGGTGCTCCTCTACACCCATTATCCTTAGAGTGGGCCTTCTGATGGTGTCTTCCAGGTGTTGGATAGACCTATCATATTTCTTGGACTTGTCTTGGATGGTTGTATGCTCTTTCTCTATAATATCTAGGCTGTCTTCAATCCCTGAGATTCGATCTTCTGCATGGTCTAACCTGCTGTCAAGACTCTCTACTTTGTTTTTTATCTCTTTTCCTTCTAATTGGTCAGCTTTGATGGCTTCAAGTTCTTTGTTGAAGCTCTGTTTTAGGTCTTGTATGAATTTCTTTACTTCCTTAATTTGGTGTTCAGTGTTTGTTCTCAAATCACTTAGTTGATTGGTTATGGTTTCTTTGGACTCCCATTCCTTCTGTTGGGTTCCATTCAGCATTCCCTTTGTGATCTCCCTGACTTCCTTCAGCTCTTTGTTAATGGATTCCATGAATGCCTTTAGTGATCCTTTTGTATTCTCTACCTGGTCTCTCAATTCCTGAATTACTCTTTGATTAGCTTCCTCCCTCTGTGGGATTCCTGCAGTTCTCTTTGAGTGTTCTCTGCCTGCTCACACCATACCTCCCTTTCTCTTTGAGTATTCTCAAGTTGTTCACGCAAATCCTGTATCGGTTTTTGAGTAGCTTCCTCACGCTTATGATAGTCCTGTATAAACTACTTGGATGCCTCCTCTCTCTTCCTATCACGCTCATACAGAGCCCTTTGTACATTGTCAAACTTCTCATTTATCATGTTTGCTATTAGTGTTTGTAGAGCTATTTGGGAACTCTCCTCTGGATTATTCTTTATCTGTTCTAATCCCTGATTATCAAGGTTGGGAATTGAGATACCCGAATTTGCCATTTTTCTTGTGTTTTTCCGGCTTACTCTGCCCATTTGAGATGAAGATTGCACCAGTTTTGTGCTAGAACACTATCTTAAGGCAACCATCAACCAAAGTTTGCATTTGTACAGTCAATAGTCTACAGATACAATCTAGTTCAACAGATACATCTATTCAACATCAAACAACTATATGTTAAAGGACTTCGAACCACAGAAAAGAATTTGGAAAACCAGAAATTATTAGGATTAGGGAGAGATGTGGGTAAAAAATAGGAATAGATTGGTGTGGGGAGGCACAGGGAGAGTTAACTATGTCCTAATCACAATGCAGGAAATGGGTTGGGTAGGATGCAAGTAGAGAGAGAGAGAAAAAGAAGAGACGGAAAGGGGAATAAAGAGAGACCAGAAAAAAAATAGAAACGTAAAAATTAATGTTATTATAGAGGTTAAAAGACCGTCTATTTAGAGAGGAATGTGAATATGTTCAGAGAAGGGGAGGGACATAGAGGAGATGTGAAAAACTTTAAGGATGGGAAAGGGAGAAGAAAAGATCAGAAGTTCAGTCGAGCTAGATAAAAAACAAAAAGATAATTAAGAAAGAAAGAAAAAGAGAAAGAAGACAAGAAAAGAAAGGAAAACGCTCATTCACGTATTCCTAAAATAAAAATTATAAGATGAGAAAAAAAAGTTACTGGAAAACAATTATTTTTTCAGAAGAGGCAAAAATTAAAGATTAATAAAAGTTTTAGTAGGGAAAAATTTATATATATATATATATATATATATATATATATATATATAAGTTAACAAAAAACAAGCAAAAAAAAGAAAAGAAGAAGAAGAAGAAAAAAAAAATAAGAAAAAAAAGTCTTTTGATTTTTTTTTGAGTTGGGGAGGAGTGGGAAGAATCCTGTATCTCCCTTTTGTCTGTAACCAGTCTCTTTTTGGAGTCTCTGGTCAGCTTGAGGTCCTGTGGCTTGATTGGTTTCTTAAGTCGGTTTGTTGGAAGAGGCAGAAAAATGCTCTGCTTTACCCAAGATTTTGAGATCCCCCTCCCAGGTTAGTTTTCTGGGAGGGTGATCTGCTTTGAGAATCACAAAAGAGGGGGATGTAGTGATGAGGCTAGGTTCTGGGTAGAGTTGAGGCCTTTCAACAAACAGTAGCTTTGCCCTGGGTCTATTTTGTGATAAAGCTCACAGCGCCCAGCCTGGAGCCATTCTCAGGGTTTCTGTTTTTCAATTGATTGTGGTGGCTGCTAGAGGGAGGGGTAGCCTCTGGCTCTGGTTACCCAGTGAGGCAAGGCACTCCAATTGCTGGCGCCTGAGCTGGGTGACTTTTCCCTGGATGGAGCTGAGTCTGGCAGGTCACTTCGCCGTTAAGTTCTTCAAGTTCTTGTGACCTGCTAAATGACTCATTTTATTCCAAGGCCTGAGCTGGAGCTAGCAGCTCCTCCGAGCTTTGTCGGTATCCAAGATGGAGATCACCGGTGCTGGGGGGGGAGGGGTGGCCTTCCCTCCTCTGCTCCCTGAGGAGTGAGGATGTCGGGCTTGTACTCACGCCGAGTCTTGGATCCTGGGTCGTCTCTGGTCTGCAAACAGCAGGATGAAGATGTCCGCTCCTTGTTGGTTCTTGTTGGTGTTGAGTAGAATCCGCTCGTCTGCTGCATCTGGCTCCTTCGTCCCCGACTCTCTGTGTCTCAGGTATGACCCCGCGGCGGTGCCTGCCGCCGCAGCGGCAGCTGATGCGTTTCCTTGGCTTCCCCTCTCTTGTCTAACTCTCTGTCCTGTGATGGCACACTTGGTGTGATTCTCTGGCTTAGGACTGTTCACTGGAACTCTAAAACTGCTTTCTATGCGAGAGCTTGTTCAGATTCCAGCTTCTCCTCTGCCATCTTCCCGGAACTCCTCTCTCTAAGTCTTTAGCCCACTTATTAATGGGGTTCTTGTTTCTTTGAGGATTTGTGTTTTTGGGGGGAGGGGTTAATTGTTTGTGCTCTAAGTATATTTTTGAAGAGAGGCCCTTGTATAATGCATGGCTAGTAAAGATTTTCCTGTGTTCTATTTGCTTTCTGGATGCAAAGCTGGTTCAATATATGTATGTCAATTAATCTAATTCAACACATCAGCAGGAGCAAGGACAAGAACCAGAGAATCATCTCAATAGATGCAGGAAAAGCATTTGACAACATCCAACACTTTATGATAAAAGCTCTAAAGAAGGTAGGAATCAATGGAGCATTCCTCAACATAAAAAGGCCATATATTGCAAACCTATTACCAGCATTATACTTAATTGTGAAAGGTTAAAAATATTTTCTCTATAATCAGGAATGAGAGAAGGATGTCTGCTCTTTCTACTTCTCTTCAACATAGTATTAAAAATACCTCTATTAAAAAATTTTTGGCCTGTGCCAAGGAGACCTATTCCTTCCTGTAATGTTTTCAGGGTATCTGCTTTGACTCCTAGGTCTTCGATCATTTGGAGTTGATTTTGGTGCAGGGCAATAGATAAGGATCTATTTTTAGTTTTCTACAGGTGAATAACCAATTTTTCCAGCACCGTTTACTGAAAATGCTGTCTTTCTTCCATTCTATTTTTTTAGCTCCCTTATTGAAGATTAGGTGGCTAGAGGTCTGTGGGTTCACTTCTGGGTTTTCAATTCTATTCCATTGGTCCTGAGGTCTGTTCTTGTGCCAGTACCAAGCTGTTTAGACACTATGTTGAAAAACGAACTTTGCAATTTAGGTGTGGTGGAGGTGTAGTTTTGGAGGTGGGAGGGAAGGGATAGTAAGTGAAAAGCAAAGGAGGAGGCAATAATGCTTGATAGGAAATGTACACATTCCCTTGCTCATGTAACTGTAATCCCTCTGTACAGTATTTTTACAATAAAATGTATTAAAATACCTCTTTGTAGATGACATGATCCTATATTTAAAGAACACTATATACTCCTGTACAAAGTATTTGACCTGATGCAAATCTTTGGCAAAATAGCAGATTATAAAATTAACCAAAAAACTCAATAGTGTTTCTGTATGCCAACAATGAGAAGAGTGAAACTGAAATCAAGAAAGCAACTCCTTTTTAATAGTCTCAAAAAATAAAAAGCAAACAAACAAACAAAACACCTAGGAATTTAACATTGCCAAAGGTGTGAAGGACCTCTATGAGGAAAAATGTTAAAATCTGAAAAAGGAAATTAAAGCAGATTTAATGAAGTGGAAAAACTTCCCATGCTCCTGGCTGGGAAGAATTAATATTATGAAAATAGTAGTACTACCCAAAGGTATGTACAAATTCAGTGTAATACCCATCAACATCCCAACAACATTTTCAATGATATACAATTCAACAGTGATACTCACTAGACAGTATGTTAGAAATGAACTGTACTACTTGGGTGGAAGGGGGATCGAGAGGAGGGACAGAGGGAGAAAATGAGGGAGTGGGTAACACTGTTCAAAAAGAAATGTACTCAATACTTGACTTACATAAATGTAATCCCTCTGTACATCCCCTTTACAATAAAATTTAAATTTTAAAATAAGTAAAAATGGAACACTATAACTACTCCCTCCCAAAATTAATGTTGTGAAACAATTTCATTTTCTAGAAAAAAATAAAAATAATAGAGAATGAATGTCAATACTAAGATCCTTCGTAACAAATTCTTACACCAGTATTACCAATAATTTAATTTTGATATTAAATAAATACTTTGCTAATAGAATGCTAAATGAATTTTAAATTTATTTAATTTAAAGGGAATACATAACTCAATAATAAAATAAAAATATCTTTATGGGTAAATAGAATATTAAAATGCTTAGGTTTATATAGACAACTACCATATTAGTTACAAAGAAAGGAAAAGGACATGTTTGGTATTTACTTAGTTGCTATATGAATTAGAAACATACAAATAGATAAGTGTAAAAATTAAGGCCCAAGTTTCCAATCCAAATTTACTTGCAATCATGTTAATTTCTCATTCAAATCCCTTCTCACTTGTCACAAAATGGACAATCAAATGTTCCTCGAGTAACAAAAAATAAAAATGATGCAGCTTCATGAGAAGATGCTACAATTCTGATTTGACTCCAATTAAGCTCCTCACTATCCATGGTCTAATAACTCATCTACTGATAGCCAAGACATAGGTCTGAAGGGGAGTCAACATGCTGGAAACTCCCCTCGTGACATTTTGATTACTCCATTCATCTGTGATAACTATGACTATTTAATAGTATATATGTTATCTATATGAAAGCTTCTAAGGAAATTGCATCACTGCTTACTTCTTGGTTTCCTATCTTCTTGAGTAGAAGATGGCAAGTGTTCTGAAATGAAGAGACCACAATCTGCAGGTGACAGGAAAATTCTTTTCTCTGAATTCTCATAGTGAGAAACTTAATAGCCTAATTAGATACTAGTGAACACCAAATATCATATCCTGGCCAGTATTCCTTCACATGCTCTGTTGATCTCTATGAGGTGTATGTTATTGAACTTCATATTTGCAGGGATCTGTGTCTGTCACTTGTAGGCACTCCAAGGATGAGTTCTGAGAACTTTTCTCTCCACCCAGTAATGCTTATTGTCACTCCTAAGGAAGGAAATGTCTCTGTTGTGGTGTCTTAATAGATCCTATAGCTCCCACATATTTTGGTAACTGTTTAATATAACTACCGTGCGTCATAAAAAATAAATTTTATACCATAATACTCTAGCCTGCTGTGCTGCTTCCCTTCAAAATAACGTATGGCTACTAGTTTTCCCCTGTACAATATTAGTCCACAGCAGTAATAAAGTTGTCATCAAGAGGTGATGATAGACCACTTTGCATTGTTATAACAGCTTTTTTGTATTATAACTGTTTGTAATTTTACGAGGCCTTCATAAACGTGATCAATTGCAATAATAAAGTTGCAAGACATTTGTGGCAGCTTATTTCTCTCTGCCTCAAAACCGGAGCTGCCTGGTTTGTTGATCCAATGCTTGTGATTGCAGTGGCTTGGGGAAATCTCCAGGCTATGTCATGAACAAACAGAAAAGCTTATACAGAGGCTACTTGACTGGTGGACATTTCCAGAAATTTATTTATACCCATCAGGTTCAAGTCCTAGAGTAATAACTTCTATTCTTTTTTAATACCTTTTTTATTGTAAAAATAGTGTACAGAGGGGTTACAGTTACATGAGTAAGGTAATGAGTACATTTCCTATCATGCATTGTTACATCCTCCTTTATATTTCCCCTACCATCCCTTCCCTCCTCAACTCCCCAACTCCTCCCTCACCCACCCCCCACAAGTTGTAAAGTTCATTTTCAACATAGTGTCTTGTACATCTCATTGCTATAATGGGTCAACCTGTATTCTTATTTAAGCATTTTGTTTTTTCCCTTCCTCTCCCCAAATTAGAAAAGTGTATATACAAGATGCAGGGCACCGGAATCAAATACAATGGAAACAGGGGGTGGTTACTGCAAGTCCAGCCCTCCATACAGGAATATTTTTACATTTTGTCAATAGTAAGAAGTTATAGGTCAGACATTTATCCAATGATTTTCTTCTTTATACAAATAGAATATGATAATATGGCTGTTTATTTTGCAGTAGTTAGAAAAGTACATATTGGCAAACAGGGATAAGTAGTTAAAAGTGACTCATTCTCTAAAGTAATAGTTTTACACCAGTTGTGGAAATAAATGGGGTCTACTTATTCCTTAAGTAGGTAATTCTCAATGTATTTGAAATGTAGCATTTAGAAATATCCCTGCCATCTTTTTACACTGGAATCTTTTTACACTGGAAAAACCATAGCACCCCAAAAATGATACATTAACATTAAACTCCAATGAATAAAAGCCTCAAACACCAATGGATCCTAACAGCTTCATTTTCTTTTGTGTTTGCCTTATTGCTTTTTGTAATGCTGAATATCAATACCAGGAGTTAGTATAGGATTAGAAGAGGAGTATATCCTTAAGCCCCATAGCTTTTTTTTTTTTTTACTAATATTTGAGTTTCTCTCTTGAAAATATTAATTAATTTCCTGAAAATAGCATAGTCCTATTCTCTACTTGGAAACACACTGTCCTTAAACTCAAGTTAAATATTCATCAAATAATGTAGTGAATTCTCATTGGGCTTGATTATTTATATTGATTTGTTCAAAACAAACAAAATTTTTATTTGAAAATTTTCTGAGGTTAAACTTTTAATTAAAAAACTTAAATATGCAAGTTACATTTTAGGGTTTTATACAAACTTTTCATGCAAGTGAATGACTTTATTTTGATAATTATGGCATATCTTAAGCTGATGTCAATTAAACAATTGCCTCCCAATTTAGGAAAGGGCTCAATGTACACACAATTTGATAAGTTTTGCACTGAACATTTTTTTCACAAAACATTTATACTGATTAAATATTGCATGTTTGTGCCTGACAAGGGTGGAGAACACCTGGTCCATGGGCCCTATAAGGCCTGCAAAATCTTTAGGAACATGGTGGAAGAGACATGTATGTTTCTCATATGCTTCTCATTGGTTGCTGCAGCTGTGTGTATTGATAATTTTATATTGTCCATAAATTTTGTTGTAAATATCAAAAAAGCCCTTGGCAGAAAAAAAAATTTCCACTCTTAAGCAAATGGTATAGCAATGATATATTACTTCTCATCTGTACATTTATTTTATGTTTCTTGACTTTACCAAGTGATTTCAGCACAAAGTTCCAAAATTAATAAATTAATAATGTATGCATTTGTAAAATGAGCATTTGTATTAATTTTGCTGTTATCAACCATCCAATTGATTCATCTAAGTCAATAACACAAAAATGTTAGTTTTTCATCAATTATTTTCAGAGTCATCAATATGTTTCTCATAATTACTATCCTATGACCTCTCAAGCAGTTTTTTTGTAACTTGTGAACACATTTATAGTTCTACCACCATGGTTGCAAGTCAGGAATACTGAAATATCTCAGTAACCTATACATCTCAAGTCTGCAGAAATGTAGCTTGGAAATTTCTGTTTACTGTTATAGAAAATATAGCTATGAAACTGGGTTATCCTCATACAAAGTAACCATCAAAACCATAGCCAAGTCTTTATTCCTAGTTATTTGGGAGGCAGAAATTGTAGTTCTGTTGTTTCACCATAGCCAGAGGGTAAAATTTCCCAATACTCCACCTCAATGATGTGAGCCTGTTATCCCAGCTTCATAGGGAAGTAGAATGGGCCATGCCCAGTGACGCAGGAAAGAACAAGTAGGATTGCAACTCATACTGTCTTATACATATAATGAGGCTCCACCTTGAAAGTAAGAAATGGTCTTAAAAATGAAAGAAACCATGCAACCTACTTTTCTTGGGTCTGGCTTACTTCACTTAATCTAATTTTCCAGGTCTTTCTGTTTCCTTATGAATGGGACAATTTGATTCTTTCTGATGGAAACAAAGAACTCCATTGTGTATACATGCCATATCTTCTTGATCCATTTATCTACTAAAGAGCATCTGGGTTGGTTCCATACTTTAGCTATGGTAAATAATACTGCAATGAACATGGTTGTGGTGGAAGCTTTGATATGGCTTTGTTTGTGGTAAATGTTTGGGTAAATGCCTAGGATCATAAGGGAGCTCTATGTTTAGTCTTTTGAGGAATCTCCATACTGCTTTCTGGAGTGGTTGGACAAGTTTACACTGCCCCTAACAGTGTAGCAGCATTCCCCTTTGGCAACATCCCTGCTAGCATCTGTTGTTATTATATTTCTTGATAATGGCCATTCTTCTGATGTAAGGTGGAATCTCAATGTTGTTTTGATTTGCATTTTTTTTATGGTCAGACATCTTGAGCATTTCTTCATGTATCTCTTGGCTATTTGTATTTCTAGAACATGTATATGATATTCATAACAGGGGAGCTCAGTAACCCAATTGCTTAGTGCATAGGACCGTATATAATGAAGTGTATCAACATGAACTCCAAGATCTGGAAACAAGAGATTCTCTACATAGTTTTTTTTTTCATTTCTCTTAGTTTTTTGTACCTTGTGTTTTGTATAAAAAATTATTAGATTAGAGGAAGGGAAAGGGAATCACAGAAACAGCCAGACAAAGAATGAACTAATCTAACAGTGACACTATGTTGGATGTGAACCTTACAAACTTGTGGGGAAGGGGAATAGGAAAGGTTAAGCAGGAGAAAATGAGTGATGGGGTAAGTATTTTAAAAAATATACTCATAAAATATACTCATTACCTTATTCATGCAAATGTAAATCTCCTGCTCATCACCTTTTCACTAAAGATTAATTTAAAAATCCAATAAATGAACTATATATTTGTTATAAAAACATAAAGTAACAAATGCAAAAAGAGGCTGGCAGTGTTGCTTTAGCATTGAGAGCACCTAGCAAATATGAAGTCCAGAGTTCAATCTAATAAAAGACCCTAGGGTAGAGTTCTGGAGTTCATATCCCAACATTGTTCCTTCCTTACGCATTTAACACTCACCAGTTACAAGAAGAAAAATAAGTGCATAAAGTAAAAAGAACTTTTGGATTGTTGTAGATAATTTTTAAGGAAATAAAATGTTCTTCAAGCAAGAAATCTTTCATTCTAAGTCATGTCTCTAAGTTACCACACAAAACTGGCAATAATAGTCCAACAAAGTAAATACCAGGAAACTGGAATGGGAAAGGTGTGAGGAGGGTAGATGAATAAAAAATGGATGGAGGAGGAGGAGAGTGCAGTACTAATATCCAATGCATATCCTATGAAACTAAGAAAATTGAGAGGAGGTGATCGATTCAGAGGATTGGGAAAGAATGATAAATACGGTGACATGGATCAAGATTAGTTGTACTTATATACTAATTTGTTGCAGGGTAACATTTTTGTTCATCTATTTAACATAATAAAAATATAATTTAAGAAAATTATCTACATGTGACTAGAATTTCTATCATTTGTGTTGTTAAACACAAAAAGGCCCACCTCCTCCGTACATCATTTCTCTTTCCTCACATTTTCATCTCCTGAACTCTACATCCTGACTTGCTATTCCAAATTATCAAGTTATTTCAACTAGATAGTAACTCTAAAGGTGAAGGGCAAGTATAGGATAGTGAAAAATTACTGCATTTATATCATTTTAATGAAATATGGACTTGAAAAATCACTGTCAAAGAGGACTTAGCAATATTTCATTTTGCTTTAATTATCTCTATAGATTATGCTTCTCCACAAACTGTACACGTTCAAGAGTACAGATACTTTGGAGATAATCCAGGAAGAGACAGCTAGAATGATTAAGAAGCTTGGAAATTCACTATTATTAAAGAGAGGATGAACGAGATAGACGAAACAATGACAGTATGCATTTTCAAGTAAAATTTAAAAGTATGTATTAGGCTTTTAATTCCTTTCTACAGATACCTCATAAGAACAGACAGAGAAAGTTTGAATTAAAATGACTCAGTTGGTGTGAGTATGCACGTATTAAAAATATTCAATAATAATTAGTAGCCATCAGAAAAATATTTAGGATAATAAGGGCTTTCTTTTTTGAATTTTTTTTCTAAAGCTTAAATATATCATTTATTGTGTGACAAGATATTACAGACAATGATAATATTAACTACTCAGGAGTTCCTTCCAAATAGATACTAAGTAAAATGCAAGAAGTACATTTCTTCTTAAGAGCGCTTTGAGTTTGATATCTACATCACATAGTAATGCAACTTTAAAGAACCATTTGTCCTGTTTTCCGAGGGTTTTTTCCCCCTGTTTTCTGAGGTTTGTCCACATGAATAACTATTTAATTTATTCACAGGTTTGTGAATAAATGCTAGCAAATAATGTAAGAAATCAACTGGTGGAAATCATCACTTTCTAGTCTACAGGTATGTTTTCTCATTACCCTACACCAACTACAGACCATATGTACTTTACCTTTACATTGGATGTCAAAGTTTAGAAAGTGGAATATTTTACCTTACGAGATAAGTTTGTAAATGTTCTGGGAAATAAAAAGTGACCTATATAGAACACCTTACATACATTATTTTATTTGCTATTTTCCAAAAATAATTGAAATTGGCAGTTATCCATAGGCGTAAAATTCAGGTAGGTAAATTAACTTGACCAAAGAGCCAACTAATAATCACTTCTGGAGGTAAAAAATAATAATGAGAATAATAATAGTAGTAGTATTACTACTAGTAATAAAATAAAACTATTCCTTACATATCTTTCAAGTAGTGAGGTGTACTAAAAAAAGGATTTACGAATTTTTTGAGTGTGTGTCTTCTGGGGGCTTGTGTCAAGATACTGTACCTGAGCTTTTGTGATCAAGGCTATTGTTCTACCACTTGAGTCACTGCCCCATTTCCTGCTTTTGGCTCACTAATTGGAGATAAGAATCTGAAAGACTTTCCTGCCTGGACCGGCTTCAATCCAAAATGGCCTTGAATAGCCAGGATTATAGGCATGAACCATTGCACTCATCAACTAATCCTTTCTAATTAGCTACTGTATTTCTAAAACTAGGACAGGTTTCCATGTAGCAATGTAACTATTAAGAAACATTTACATTGAATATTTGCTAATGATTCATACTGTTTCTATTTTAAAATTATTGTGATATCAGAGATGATCTTATATCTTCAATTATAGTGACATCTATGATTTAAGTTGGAAAACAGAGGATTCTGATCAATTTACAATCACTGAAAATCTTGATGAAATTTTCCTGTGGCTTTAAACTTACTTTTTAAAAGACCAAAGATGCAATGTTTCTGAACACTGTTATAAAAATTTTCAATATGAATATTTTCCTAAAACATTAAGTATTAAGTAGAAAAAGACAAAACAAATAATCTAGTTTATTTTCTAGCAACAATGCAGTGTGTTATTCTTTAATCTATGTTTCTTTATGGACTTTCATTTCCAGGTATGGCATATAACAAAACCATATAGATGATCTAAGTGACTATATTACCAAATACTAAAATTGTAGCATAAAGTTTTCCATCAATATTTTCAAATCACAGAGTAAATTTTGTCACTTTTTACTCAATAAAACTAATGGTTTTATGCTACTAACAGACAATTAAAACAAGATTTCTAAAGATGAACTTGTATTATGTATATAATTTTACTCTATATAATATAGTAAAATTCTACCCATACTATTCAAAATTAATAGAAATATTAGTGCATTGTAGTACTGGCAGAAGTAATATTGCAGAATTTTCTAAAATATTGTCATTACTTTAAAAATAAATGTTACTCATAAAATTCTGCATTTTTTCTAACATGCATTCTACAACATCTACTAGCTGTAGGAAATATAATTCAAAATTATTTTTTATTGTTATTGTAAAGTTGATATACAGAGAGAGACAGAGGTTACAATTACACATATCATGCAGTGAGTGCATTGCTTTTTTTTTTTTTTGTCTGTTGTGGGGCTTGAACTCTAGACCTGGGCTCTGTCTTTTAGATTTTGAGCTCAAGGTGAGCACTCTATCACTTGAGCCACAGTGCCAATTCCACTTTCCTGGTAGTTATTTGGAGATAAGAGTTTCATGGACTTTCTTGCCAGAGCAGGATTTGAACCACAATCCTCAAATCTAAGCCTCCTGAGTAGCTAGGATTACAGATATAAGCCACTGCCACCCAGCATGCATTGCTTTTTAAACAATGTCAACCCTTCCCTCATGTTTTTCATGTTTGTCCCTGACAAACCATGGCAGAAGGCTTACAGTGCATTTTTGGCATAGTGTCTAGTATCACTGGTCTATTTTTCACACTTTGACCTATCATTTTTGTGCTCCTCCTTACCCTATTTAAAGCAGATAAACATACAGACATGACAAAAAAGATACAGAATAAAAAACAGCAATAAAGGAGGAGAAAAAATACTCTTCATTTCTTAAGAGTTCATTTCAACAAACATCATTTTATGTGATCATATACAGATAGCTATTGAGACTTTGTGATCCTATTCTAAGATTATCTTCCTTTGGTCTCACTGTGCAAATTTCTAGAGTCCTATTAAATTTATCATGTCCAAGTTCATGTCCACTGTTCCCAAAGAAATGTACTCATACCTGACTTATTTAAATGTAACCATTCTGAACATCACCTTTACATTAAAAATTAATTAACAACAACAACAACAACAGCAACAAAAGAGGATCCTTGGTTCTCAAAATGGTGTGAATTTTCAGGATATTCAACAACAGATACTCAAGCATTTTCTCCAGGATTTGAACTGTCCAGGGAATCAAGGCCATCTTTAAAAAACTATTTATCATTTGTTAGTTTATTTATGGTATTTGAACCAGGGCTTGCTTGCTCATTGTGCTGATGCTTTACTAAGTGAGCCACACTTCCAGTCCTGGTTTTTCTTGGTTATTTGGAGATGGATTCTCATAGACTTTTGTACCCAGGCTAGCTATGGATCTGTCTCCTGTGTAGCTACAATTATAGGTGTTCGCAATTAGTGAAGCTCAAAAAATATTTCTTTAACCTGAGTCAACATTTACTCATTTGGCATTTATGGGCTACACTAGTTTGTAAAAAGAGTGAAACATTTCTACTCTTTGTGCAAGAATTGAATAATTATCCCAGCAAATTGCCTGATATATACAAAGTTAAAATACTATTAGAAAAGGTGTTTGCTGACAGTAGAAAAGCTAGGACTTTGAACATGTACTTTATTCAGAATTAGAGGTTAACTATCTTTTGAGGGAATATGTACCAGAGTTTGAAATTTACCCATTTCATTTCTACTCTACATCACCTTGACAATAAAAGCTTAAAGAATAAAAACTCTACTGTGCATGCTAGAGATGTTGTGATTCTGCTTAGACAGAAAAAAGGATTAATTTAGGATCATCTTTGCTTGGGCGCTAAGATATCTGATCATGGTGTCTGTATAAATACAGTTCCACAGTAGTAGAACATGTGGAAATTTTCAGAACTTGAAAGGTGGAGGCAAGTACATTGAACATGGAGTCCAGCCTGGGCTTTGAGAGCCAGTCCAAAAAAGAAAAAAAAGAAAGAAACAAAGAAAGGAACGAAGGAAAGAAGGAAGAAAGGAAGAAAGGAATGAAGGAAGGAAGAAAGGAAGGAAAGAAGGAAGAAGGAAGGAAGGAAGGAAGGAAGGAAGGAAGGAAGGAAAGAAGGAAGGAAGGAGGGAAGGGAAGAGGGAGGGAAAGGAAGCTTCGGACATGTATTCCACTCTCATATCCACTATGACAGTTTCTGAATAGATGGTATAATTGCTTCCTTCCTACTTAATGATTATATAAGAATCTGAAGAAAAGAATACAATCTAATTTATGATTCAAGAAAAAGGAGTTAAAAAGTATATATGCCAAGACTGTACTTGTCCAGGCAAAAATACAATGCCATAGAAATCTGGTTCCCAGAGGAAATCTTTTTTTATTTTATTTTTTAAATTTTTATGTTATTGTTAAGATGTTGTATGGAGGGGTTAGTTACATGAGTAAGGCAATGAGTACATTACTTGTCAATCATTGTTACCTCTTCCCTTCCTTGTTGTTGTCCCCTATCCCTTCCCACACTCCTATCCTCCCTCCCTGCCTTGCCACCCTAAATTATAAAGTTCATTTCCAATATACTGTCCAGTAGGTATCTTCATTACAATGAGTCATCCTGTGTCCTTATTTCAGCATTTTCTTATTCCCCTTCTTCTCCCCAGATTACACATATGTATATACAAGATGTAGGATATCAAAATTGAGTACGGTGACAACAGATGATATGCCATGGGGGAAAGAAGATACAAAAATAATAAAATCATATGTTACATTTAAAAAAGTAATAATAAAGACAGACCACTTGTGTCCGTATCTTGGAGTGCATTTCACTTACCATCAACTTATATGGTTATTTGTACATGGTTTGTGAGCTTTTCAACTCATCTGATAAGATTGTTTTGTATGGATGCTAATTATAGCAAATAAGGGAAACCATGGGACCTAAATTTCTTTGGGACTGGATGACTGGATACTTCACTTAATATGATTTTTTCAATAATTTTTAACAACAAATTGGGTGGTATTTGTTTCTAGTGGAAGCATAGAATTCCATTGTCTATATGTACCACATGTTCTTGATCCACTCATCTACTGAGGGGCATCTGAATTGGTTCCATATCTTAGCTATGGTAAATTATGCTGCAATAAACATAGTTGTGCTGGTAACTTTAATATAGCCTTGTTTGTGATCCTTTGGGTAAATGCCCAGAAGTGGGATTGCTGGGTCATAGGGAAGCTTAATGTGTAGTCTTTTGAGGAACCTCCATACTGCTTTCTAGAGTGATTGAACAAGTTTACACTCCCACCAAAAATGCAGTAGGGTTCCCATTTCTTGATTATAGCTATTTTAACTGGGGTGAAGTGGAATCTCAATGTTGTTTTGATTTACATTTCTTTTATGGCCAGAGAAGTTGAGCATTTCTTTACGTGTCTACTGGCCATTCTTATTTCTTCTTCAGAGAAGTATCTCTTGAAGTATTTAGCCCACTTATTAATCAGGCAGTTGTTACTTTGAGAATTTGTTTTTGGTTACTTTTTTTTTTTGAGTTCTAAGTATAATTAGATACGATGCCCTTGTCTGTTGTATAGCTAGTGAAGATTTCTCTCAGTCTGTGGGCTTTCTATTGATCTTGCTAGCTATGTCCTTTGCCATGCAGAAGCTCTGAAGTTTCATGCAATCCCATTTGTTCAACCTTTCTTTGATTTGTTGAGTTTCTGGGTTTCTACTGGAAAATATCAGCCTGTGCCAAGGAGCCCTAGAGTTGCTGTTATTCCTTCATGTAATGTTTTCAGGGTGTCTGCTTTGACTTTGAGATCTTTGATCCATTTGGAATTGATTCTAGTTCAGGGTGATATATAAGGATCAAATTTTACTTTTCTACAGGTGTTTAATCAGTTTTGTCCATCACCATTTACTGAAGACTCTATCTTTCTTCCATTCTATTTTTTGGCCCCCTTATTAAAGATTCGGTGACTATAGGTCTGTGGGTTCATTTCTGGGTCTTCAGTTCTATTCCATTGGTCCTCAGGTCTTTCCTTGTGCCAGTACCAAGCTGTTTTGATTACTATGGTTTTATAGTAGAGTTTGAAGTCTGGTATTGGTATTCCTCATGAACTGTTCTTTCTGCTAAGAATTATTTTTGCTATTCAAGGTCTTTTATTGTTCCATATGGATTTTTGAATTGCTTCTTATATTTCATTGAAGAATGAGGTTGGGATATTGATGGGTATCACATTGAATTTGTAGATAACATTTGGCAGTATTGCCATTTTCAGGATGTTAATATTCCTTATTCAGGAGCATGGGAAATTTTTCCACTTCCTTGGATCTGCTTATTTTCCTTTTTCAGATCTTTAAAGTTTTCTTCATAGAGGTCCTTCACTTCTTTAGTTAAGTTTATTCCTAGGTATTTTATTTTTTTGGAGCTATTACAAAAGGTATTGCTTTCCTGATTTCCACTGTGCTCTTCTTATTAGCTTACAGGAAAGCCATTGATTTTTTAGGGTTAATTTTATACCATGATGTTTTGCCAAAGTTTCAAATCAGCTTGAGTTCCTACTTAAGAGTGGATTCCATGGGGTTATTTAAATGCAAGACCATGTCATCTTGCTTGACTTTATTTTCCCCCATTTGGACTGCCTTTATGTTTGCATCTTGTCTAATTGCTAGGTACTCTAATACTAAGTTGAAAAGGAGTGGAGAGAGTGGACATCCTAGTCTTGTTCCTGAGTTTGGAGGAAATTGCATTACCTCTTCATCATTAAGTATAATGCTGGCTGTAGGTTTGTCATACACAGCCTTTATTGTATTGAGAAATATCGCCTGGATTCATAGCTTCTCCAAAGCTCTCATCATGAAAGGGTGTTGGATCTTGTTAAATGCTTTTTCTGCATCTGTTGAGATTACCATGTGGTTCTTATCCTTGCTCTTCTTCATGTGATATATTACATTAATTGATTTGCATATTTTGAGCCAGTTTTGCATCCCTGGAATGAATCCTGTTTGATCATAGTGTATAATTTTTTGATGAGTTGTTGAAGTCAATTGGCCAGAATTTTGAAGAGAAGTTTTGCATATATGTTCCTCAAAGAAATAGGTCTATAGTTCTCTTTCTTTGAAAGGTTCCTGTCTGGTTTTGGGATGAGGGTTATGATGGCTTCATAGATGGAGTTTGGTAGTGAACTTTCATTTTCAATTTCATTGAAGAGTTGGAGGAATATTAGTGTGAGTTCTGCTTTCAAGGCCTTGTAGAATTCAGCAGTTAACCCATCTGGTCCTGGGCTTTTCTTGGGTGGGAGGTCTCTTTTGGCTGTTTCTATTTTGATGCTTGATATGGGTCTTTTAAATTGTTTTGACTCAGCTTGATTTAGTTTGGACATGTCAGTATTTGCTAGAAATTCTTCAATTTCATACAGATTCTAAAACTTATTAGCATAAAATTTTGAGAAATACTTCCTTATAATGTTCTGTATCTTGGTTGTTTCTGTGGTGATGTTTCCATTTTCATCTCCGATTTGTTTATTTGGGTGTGTTCTCTTCTTTTTCTGGTAAGGTTTGCTAAGGGTCGGTCAATTTTGTTAATTTTTTTCAAAGAACCAACTCTTTCTTTTGTTGATTCTTTCTATCTTTTTTTGGAATCTAATTCATTTAATTCTGATTTAGTTTTAATTATTTATTTCCATCTACTTTATTGGGGTTTGGCTTGTTGAACTTTTTCAAGGAGCTTCAGGTACATCATTAAATTGTTAGTTTGAAATCTGTCCAATTTGTTATTGTAAGATCTCAGAGCTATGAATTTTCCTCTGACTACTGCCTTTGATGTGTCCCGGATGATCTGGTATTTTTTATGTTCATTTTTGTTATATATCATGAACATTTGATTTTCCTAATCTCTTCCATGACCCATTCATGGTTCAACAGCGTGTTGTTCAGCGTCCGTGTGTTACAGGGTTTTCTTTGGTGGCTTTTGGTGTTGAATTCTAATTTTATTCCATTATGGTCTGAGAGAATGCAGGGCATGATTTCAATGTTTCTGAATTTGGACAGATTTGCTTTGTTACATAAATATGGTCTATTTTGGAAAATATTCCATATGCTGCATAGAAGAGTGTGTTATCTGTTGTCAATGGGTGAAATATTCTAGAGAGGTCTGTTAAGTCTAATTGGTCTATGCAACTGTTTAGATCTGCTGTTTCTCTGTTGAGTTTTTGCAGATTTGATCTATCCAGAAGAGAAAGTGGTGTGTTAAAGTCCACAGTAATTAATGTCTTTGGATCTATGAGTGATTTTAGGGAAAGTAGAGTTTCTTGGATAAATTTGGGTGCTCCAGTATTTGGTGAATATTTAGATTTGCTATATCCGCCTGTTGGAGAGATCCTTTTATTAGAATGTAGTGTCCATCTTTATCTCCTCTCACTAATTTTAATTTGAATTCTATTTTCTCTGAAATTAGGATTGTTGCTCCAGCCTGTTTATGGGGGGCATTTTCTTGGTAGATTTATTCCAGTCTTTCAGTTTCAGAGTATGTTTATTTTTGTGGGGAAGATGTGTCTCTTCAAGACAGCAGATAGATGGGTCCTGTTTTTTGATCCATCTAGAGATTCTATCGATTGGAGAGTTAACATCATTGATATTGAGAATTAAGATTGGGAGATGTTTGGAAGTTCCTGTCATGTTTTCTGCCTTCTTAGGGGCTGTGTCACCTAGGTTCTGCCAATGTTTATCAGATTCTTTGTTTAAGGACTGTTTCTCTGCCTTCACCATGTTCTAATTGGTCCTCTATGTGTAGAACATCTTTAAGTAATTTTTGTAGTGCTAGTTTGGTGGAGACATATTGCTTCAGTTTTTCTTTGCTGTGGAAGGTTTTTATTTTCCCTCAGTTATAAAGGAGAGTTTGGCTGGGTACACTATTCTAGGTTGATAATTGTTTGTCTTTAGAGCATGGCAAACTTCATTCCAGGCTCTTCCTGCCTTCATGGTCTCTGCTGAGAAATCTGTAGTTATCCTGATTGGTTTTCCTTTATAGGTAATTGATCTTTTCTCCTTGATAGCTTTAAAGAGCCTTTCCTTGGTTTCTATTGATCCTGTGTGGATTTCAATATGGTAGTGGGATGTCCTGTTCTGGTTTGGTCTATTTAGGTTGTAAAGGCTTCTTGTATCTGAATGGGACTATCTTTTTGGATGTTCTCTGCTACAATTCAATTAAATAAGTTTCCTAGATCTTTCGTTCTGTTTCTAGGCCCTCTTCTATACACATTAGCCTTAAATTAGGCCTTCTGGTGGTGTCTTCTATATGTTGAATCAATCTACCATATTTTTGGGATTCGTTATGAATACTGGTTTGTTCTTTCTCTATAATGTCTAGGCTGTTTTCTATCCCAGAGATACAGTCTTCTGCATGGTCTAGTATACTGTCCAGACTTTCTACTTTGTTTTTTATTTCCCTTCTTTCTAAGTGCTCAGTTTTGATGGCTTTAATTTCTTTGTTGAAGCGTTGTTTAGATGTTTAATGGATTTATTTGCCTACTTGATTTGGTTTTCTGTGTTCATTTTCAGATCCTGCTGTTGAGTGGCTATATTTCACTAGACTCCCTTTCCTTTTGTTGGAATTCATTCAGCTTTCTGGTTGTCGATTCTATAAATTCATCTATAATCTTGTTTGCCTCATCATGCTCACACATAGCCTTATGTAGGCTTTCAATTTTTTTATTCAGCATGTTTACCAGTAGTGTTTGTAAGGCATTTTGAGAGGTATCCTCTGGATTTTTTATTAACTGCTCTGATGCCTGCTTATCCTGTGTGGGAGTTGAAATTCCTTCATTTGCCATTTTTCTTGTGTTTCTGTGGCTTGTTCTGCCCATTTGGGAATGAGAGTAAATCCAATTCCTCAATAGAACACAAGTTCCAACTCAGAACCCTGTAGTTGCACAGATTTTGGAGGTTTCGAATTAACAATGGGTATTTTCACTCTATCTTGCCTTATTTAGGAGTGAGTGTATATCCAATTACTCACCAGAGCACAATTCTAAGGACTTACCCAGAACCCTGCAGTTATACAGACTTTGAGAATTTACAATCAATGATGGACATTTTCTCCTAATCTTACCATTTTTTTTGAGTGATTATATACTATTACACACCAGAACACACATCTAAGACTAGCACTTACTCAGAGCACTGTAGTAGCACACACTTCGGGGGTATACAACAGATGGGAGACTTCACAATATCTCACCTTTGGGGGGAGTGAAATTATATCAATTACATGCTAAATTACAATTATAACACAAGCCCCCACCCAGAGCCCTCTAGTTATACAGGAATTGGAAGTTCCCATTCAAAGTGGGTATTTTCACTCTATTTCTCCTTTTTGGAATTGAACATACCTCTGCCAGCAGAACACAATTATATGGCAAGCCTGACCCAACGCCCTTCAGTTGCACAGACTTTGAAGGTTCTCACCCAAAGATAGATGTTTTCCCTATATCTCTCCCTTTTTGGAGATGAAAGTATATCTAGTTGCTCACCAGCAATTTTAAGATAAACACCAACCCAGAACTCTTTGGTTGTGCAGACTTTGTGAGTACACAATCCATATAGGTATTTCACTCTGTCTCTCCTCTACTGGATGTCAATAAGTCCAGTAGCACCACTGAGCACAGTTTTAAGACAAAATCCACACCTGGGCAGTGTCTTTGCACTATTAGAGGTTCCCAATTGTAGATAGGTGATCCTTTATTTGCCTCTGCTAATCATTGTCAGGTGAGGGCTATTGTGCTTCAGAAGTGGGAGTTAGGAACACTTGTGATCAGTGACCACAGATATATTCTAGCTCAATGTTTCATACTTGGGGATCAACAGAGTAAAGAAAGCAAAGAGGGAATGAAGGAGTATAAATAATTGTAAATGGGTAAGGTGGAGTTAGGGGAAATATTTAGATATACAATGAAATATAGGAGGGGAAAATCATAATAGAGGGATATATCAAAGGAAAGGAACAGAGGGAGGAAAGCTATGACCTAACTTTTAAGTAATAAAGAGAAGAAAAATTAAAACAAAACCAGAAAAAAGACAAAAAATAACAAAACAAAACATAAAAATCAAAACCAAAACAAAAAGGAAAGAAAATATGTGCATATATACATAAAAATAAAAATTACAATTATGTACATATGAAATAGTAATAGTAAGATTAAGAATACTAATATTGTGTAGTAGGCAATTCGGTGTGAATTATACTGTGAATTAAGTTTTTATGCATTTATGGAGGAAGTCTAGTGTTCACCATAGGCTGTGTATCCAGTTTGGAACCGAACAGCAATGAGGAAGGAGAAACAAAACCCAACAGGATTGTTGCAAAAAGAAAAAAAGTAAACAAAACTAAAAAAAAAAACAAAAACACACAAAAAGTTGACAGAAAAAGCAAAAGAAAAGTTACGGAGAGTTACACTAGTTGCAAAAACAACAGAGAGAGAAGGAGCAAACTTTTTTTTAATGAAGAAGTTAAAAAAATGAAAATGAAAAATGAAAAAATAAAAAGTAAAGAAAAAAACATATTTGGGGTAAAAGGAAAAAGAAAAAGAAGTATCTTCTATTTATTTGGGGGCTCTTATGCGTCTCCTAAGTTCACATTCCAGTACCTTGATGGCGTTTTTGATTTGCTTGTAGTGATCAGTTTTCCCAATTGCAGTTCCTCAGATCAGTTGTTTGGGTATGCAGAAAAACAGTTCTGTTTTACAGTCTTGGGGACTTTGTGATCTTCTCAGATTAAAAAGAACGATCTGCTTTATTTATTTATTTATTTATTTATTTATTTATTTATTTATTTATTTATTTATTTTTCCTTTCTGCTGCCCAGAATGGTGGCTAGAGACTGTAGTTTGTTGCTACTGCTGTAACAGCGTGGGTGAGGTTGGGGTTTTGGCCTGTCTGCAGTCGGTGGCAATTCCCAAATTGGTGAGCCCCTTTTGGGCTGTTCACCCTTATTCTCTCTCGGCATTATAGCCTGTTTTATTTATTATTAATTAATTTATTTATTATTTATTATTATAGCCAATTTTTATTTATTATTTTTAGTGAATTTTCGTGAGAGTCATGCTTTCAGCAGAGCTGCCAGTTCGCCTGAAGTATGGGTGGAATTGCTTTGCTGTCTGCAGGAGGGCGTGGCTGTCTTTCTGTGCTTACCAGGTAGTGAAGGTTGATCTGCCCAGAAGGACTGGCCAGCCTTTCCCTAGGCAGGGCAACCTTTCTTGGGCAGGACAGCCTTCCCTTGGGCGAGTAGACTCTCCCAGGAGTAATTCCTTGCCCTGAAGAAACATGGTGCTGCCTGCTACTTTTGTGTCCTGAGTTTTCTGTTGGTTGTTATGGCAGAGTCTATGCCAATATCCAATATGGCATCCTTTCCAGTGGCAGAGAGGAGAGATCTACCGTTCCTGAGCTGTTCTGTGGGAAGGAGTGGGAATACTCATGGTTTCCCTTGGCTTTTCAGCCCATCCATCCCGATCTGCACGGGTGGTCAGCAAGATGTGGAGTTCTGCTCCTGATCTTTTAGTCTGCACAGAGGGTAGGTAAAGAGATGCGGCCCTCAGTTTCTGGCTGATTGAATCGGATTTGTCCAGCTGGTTCCATGGCAGCCGCCTCTAGTCAGAGACAGGACTTGAGCTGTTTCCTGGTGCAAACTGCCCAAATTTTTCTCACTAGGTAGAATATCTGTACTCTTATGCCTCACTTGGTGTGATTTTCCCCTAGTGAATTGTTCTCTGACCTGCAAGAGCTGGTTTCTTGCAGAGAATTAACAAATAGCCCAGCTACATCTCCTCCATTCTCCTCTGGTCCTCCCCACGAGAGGAATTCTTTCCAGTAGCAACCATCAAATTATGAGTGTGTCTTGTAAAATAATTAAATATAACCATCTTTACACTGAATGATGCTTTAAGTCATGAGTTTGAAGGAAATTTTGAAAGAAAATTGTTGGTCAAAATTTGCAGAAAAACTCCCAACACAATGAATTTGTGTTGCAATATGCATGATATTGTTGAGATAAATTCTTTTTCGGTACTAAGGTAATATAAGAAAAAATGGGTTGCAAGTTGTGCCTTCATGGAAAAGCCTTATTGGAAGGGGGTCTTAAGTAAACTGAAGTAGGGCTCACACCTATAATCTTAGCCACTTAGGAGGCAGAAATCTATGAATTTTGATTCAAAGCCAGCTAGACAGGAAAATCCATAAGAAACTGATTTCCAATTTACCACCACAAAACTGGAAGTGGGGATGTGGTCAAGTGGTTAAGTGCTAGTCTTGAATGATAAATTTAATGGACAGTGCTCAGACTCTGAGTTCAAATCCAAGGACAGGCACACACACACACACACACACACACACACACACACACACACACACACACACACACGCACACACATGCACACACAAATATGAGAGAAACAGACATTTGAATGGTATACAAAAACCCAAATGAGATAATAAGAAGGTACCCAGAACTTACTAGTTTGCTTAAGAATGGTCCACAAATGATAATAAAATAGGCTTCATGTTGTCCAGACCATCTGTTAAAGATGTCTAAAGAACTCAAATTTTAATTGAATTACTTTCTAGTCCAACTTGGGTCTGATATTTGGAATTTCCCCATGGGGTACATTTCCATGCTTTTTGATGTTTGAAGTGGATTTCTCTTTAGGATGATGTAATATCAGTCTTCTGTGTAGTTCAGAGATCTATACCATAGCTCAAAGCATTTTTCACCCTGCAGGACCAAATTAAAGATGAAAGAGGATGAAGAAGAAATACACAGTGAAATATAAATATTTAATCTTTATTAATTCTTAAAGCAGGTAAGATGAATTTTAAAGAGAAAATGTGAAGAGTTTTGTAAAATGTTGAAATTTCTGATATGAATGTTTTCTCTGCAGTTAGTGACTTACATGGTTAAAAACTTTTGGCTAACATTTTTGTTGTTTATGTTCTGAATCTTAATTGAGATGAATCACTTTGGGATGCCTTTTTAATTAGTTTAATGTAGACAGGATTATCTCAGATTGGAAAGCTTTTTAAAGAAATGTCTTTGAACAATTACCTTTGTACAAACATAATGAAAATGTTTACTGAACGCAATAAAACACTAATACACCTTCTAAGTGCTCTTCTTTATCTTTCTGAGATTACTTTTTCCTATTTTTACTACCAAAATTCAATTGACAGCCTGACAGTAATTTCCAACACATGGGTAAATTATAAAATGCATGGTAAACATCTTTTTGAGAAATTAGAAATATTTTAATATACACTTGTTTTGAAAAAGTAGAGGAAAAAAAACATTGGTTTTACTTCTCTGAATTTTCCCAGAGCTCTCACAGAAAGGTCACCACTAATAGATAACTGATAGTGTAAGTTACATATTATGTTTGTGAAACTTTCCTTCATTCCTTCATTCCCCATTCATTCCTCCCTTCCTCCCGCCTTCCTTCTATCTTTTTCCTCTCTTCCTCCTCTTATTTCTTCTCTTTCTCACTCTCACCACTCTCTTTCCATCTCTGTCACACTCTATTTAAAGAGAAATTTCTTTGTATAGCTTAGACTAATAACAGCTTCATAATTCTTTTGCCTGACTCCTGCAATGACTAGTGAATGCCACCACATCCACCTAGAAAATGTGGCTTCAGAACTCTAGAATATGGAATAATGAGGTCTGAAGAAGTCAAATAAAGTATTAGATGCTCTCTCTGCAATTTTTCAGTCTCATTGTAGAAAATATTGTAACAGTTTTACAGAGCATATATATCAAGTAGGGAACAAGTTAAATTTTATTTTGAAGAGGCTTTCTAGTAAGTAAGTAAGTAAGTAAGGTCTGTAGGTTCATTTCTATTCTGTTCCATTAGTTCTCAGGCCTATTCTTGTGCCAGTACCAAGCTGTTTCTATTACTACAGGTTTGTAAAAGAGTTTGAAGCTTGTTATTGATATTTCTCCAACACTGTTCTTCCTCTTAAAGATTGTTTTTGCCACTTTTGGGGTCTTTTATTATTTCATATGCATTTTTGTATTGCTTCTTCTATATCATTGAAGAATGTTGTTGGCATTTGTTGGGTATTGCATTGAATTTGTAGATATTTTGGGGCAGTATTTCCATTGTTATAACATTAGTCCTTCCAATCCAGGAGCATGGAAGGTTTTTCCACTTCCTTAAATCTGCTTTCAATTATTTTTTTCCAGATATTTGACATTTTCATCATTGGATCATTCACATGTTTGATATGGTAAATCCAAGCCTTCTTGCCCCCAACTCTTCCTTTGGCAGCTATTGCAATTGGAGTTGCTTTCCTTATTTCAGTCCTGAGGTTCTCACTGTTGGCATACAGAAAAGCTACTATTTTTTGTGGGTTAATTTTATACTCTGCTATTTTATTAAAGTTTCAAATTAGCTCAAGGAACTTGGGGGGAAGAATCTATAGGGTTCTTTATATATATGATTATGTCATATGCAAAGTGAGATAGCCTTACTTATTTCACCATTGGGATCCCCTTTATGTTTTCTTCTTGTCCTGTTGCTCTTTGTAGGAATTCCTATATTATAGTGAAGAAGAGTGGAGAGAGCAGATATTCTTGTCTCATTCCCGATTATAGAGGAAATTATTTCAAATATTGGCCATTAAGTATAATGTTGGCTGTAATTTTGTCATGTTTAGCCTTTATTATATTGAAGAATATTGCATAGATTCTTACCTTGTCCAGAGCTTTTATCCTAAAGTGGTGTTGAATCTTGTTAAATACTTTTTCTGCATTCATTGTGATGATTATGTGGTTTTTTGTCCTTGCTCTGTTGGTATGTTGAATTACGTTAACAGACTTGTACATATTGAATTAGCTTTGCAAAGGTGGAATGAATCCCATTTCACCTGTGTGTGTGTGTGTGTGGGTGTGTGTGTGGGTGTGTGGGTGTGTGTGTGTGTGTCAGATTCAGTTGTTAGATTCAGTTGCTGAGAATTTTATTGAGAAATTTTGCATCAATATTTGTCAAAGATATGGGTCCATAGTTATTTTCTTTGATGAGGCCCTATCTGGTTTGGGGATGAGGGTTATGCTAGGTGACTTTGGTAATGATCTCTCCCTTTCAATTTCATGGAATGTTTGAGGAGTAATGGGCTGATTTCTCCTTTGAAGGCTTTATAAAATTTAGCTGTGAATTCATCTGGGTTTTTCTTGGATGGGAGGTCTTTAATTGCTATTTCTAGTTTATTACTTGTTCTGGGTCTACAAAATCGGTTTGACTCTGTAATTATTCTTATTGGTTTTCTTTTATAAGTACTCAATCTTTTCTCTTTTAGAGCTTTAAGGGTTCTTTCTTTGGTCTCTATCAGTCCTGTGTAAATTACAATGTGTGGTGGAGTGCTCTTTTATGGTCTAGTCTGTTTGGAGTTCTAAAGGCTTCTTGTATGTGAATGACCATATCCTTTTGGATGTTTGAGAAGTTCATTGATAAGATTCTGTTCAATAAGTTTTCTATCTTTTTTTTTTTGTAATTGTGAAAATGCTGTAAAGAGGGGTTACAATTACATGGGCAAGATAATGAATACATTTCTTATCAAGCATTGTAGCTTCCTCCTTTGTATCGTCTTCCCATACCTTCCCATCCTCCCCGCAGCCCCCCACCCAAAGTTGTAAAGTTCATTTTCGACATCTCATTGTTGCAATGGGTCCACCTGTAACCCCATTTAAACGATTTATTTTTGCCCTTCTCCTCCACAAATTATACCGCCATCAAATACAGTGAAAGCAGGGGTTATACCATGGGGAAGGGACATATAAAGCAACAAAGAAATAATCTTATAAATGTGTTAGAAACAATGGCATGAAAGAAAAAAACATTTGAATACATATCTTAGGGTTCATTTCCCTAACATCAACTTACCTGAACTTTTCTGCTTGACTCAGACATATACTAGTTATTACAAATAAGGGAAATCATGGGACCTATGTTTCTTTGGGCTTGGCTTACTTCAATTGATATAATTTTTTCCAAGTCTTTGCATTTCCTAACAAATGGGGCAATGTTATTCTTTCTGATGGAGGCATAGAATTCCATTGTGCATATATACCACATTTTCTTGATCCATTCATCTACTGAGGGGCATCTGGGTTGGTTCCATATCTTAGCTATGGTAAATAATGCTGCAATAAACATAGTCAAGCTGGTAGCTTTAGTGTGGTCCTGTTTGTGAACATTTGGGTAAATGCCCAAACGTGGGTTTGCTGGATCATAGGGGAGCTCTATGTGGAGTCTTTTGAGGAACCTCCATACTGCTTTCCAAAGTGGTCGAACAAGTTCACACTCCCACCTACAATACAATAAGGTTCCCTTCTGTCCACATCCCCTCCAGCATCTGTTGTTATTAGAGTTCTTGATTATAGCCATTCTAACTGGGGTGAGGTGGTATCTCAATGTTGTGGGATTCCATGAAATTACAGAGCTCCTGCATGGCAAAGGACATAGCAAGATCAAAGATCAGAGAAAATCTTCACTAGCCATACAACGGACAAGGGTCTCATATCTAAAATATACCTGGAACTCAAAAAATTAAATCCCCGAACAATAAATCTTCAAAGAAACAACTGCCCAGTAAATAAGTGGGCTAAAGACTTACAGAGAAACTTCTCTGAAGAGGAAAGAAGGTTGTCCAATAGACACATGAAGAAATGCTCAATCTCCCTAGCCATAAAATGAATGCCAATCAAGTTTCCTACATTGTAGATGCTTTCTTTTTCTTCAATACCTATCAATCTTAAATTGGATCTTCTGATTGAACTCTGAAGTTCTTGCAAGCTTATTTCTTCTTTCTTGGATTTATTCTGGTAATTGTTTCCTGTTTCTATTATATCTAATCTGTCTTTGATTACTTAAAAAGATCCTCCTAGCCTGGCCCAGGTGGCTTACACCTGTAATCCTAGCTACTCAGGAGGCTGAGATCTGAGGATTGCGGTTCAAAGCCAGCCCATGCAGGACAGTCTGTGAGATTCCTATCTCCAATAAACCACTAGAAAACCAGAAGTGGCGCTGTGGCTCAAGCGGTATAGGGCTCGCCCTGAGCTGAAGAGCATAGGGACAGTGCCCAAGTCCAGAGTTCAAGCCCCACAACCGACCAAAAAAAAAAAAAGAAAGAAAAAAGATCCTCCTTTGAGGCTTCTTTCTGCCTAGTTTTGAAAGAACATTTTAATGCTAGTTAAGTCATTAAACTAAAACAATCTTTTTTCTTAACTGACACAGGATAACTTCTTAGTAATTCTGTGTTATGTGTGTGTGTGTGTGTGTGTGTGTGTGTGTGTGCATACATTAATATTCAGTCTTTAATTAACCTGTGCAGCTTTGAAGAAATTATTTCTGTTGAACTTTTATACATTTAATAATATTTATCATCATAATCATCATAATCATCATCTTACTCTATTATCCTTTTGGATTCACTACTTCCTAGGAATGCTGGGCTGAAATTCAAAGACTTACATGTTTTTCAAGAGTCCAGAAACTAAAACAATCAGAAATGACTGAGTGTTCAGAAACTTCAGCTATCTTTTGGTCTGATGAAAAATATATTTTATTATTTAAATATTGGCAACACGTTTACGTAGCCAATATCAGGAAGTCCCGCAATAAATTTGAACATAAATATTCCAAGATTAAATATTGTACTTTTCTCCTCCTACAAAGGTATCTTTCTGGAAAAATAAAAATTGTTTTCAACTTATATTTTGTTCATATCAATGGTATGAAGCAGTATTTATGACAGAATATTGTACATACATGTATCACATACCGGGTTACAGGAAATTTTACAGTAACTGTGTTTTCCATATTTATTCATGGTCACAAGGAAAAGATTTAAGGTGATATAATGCATATGGACTCTGTATCCAAGCAACATTTTGTATCCAACCAAAATTTTGTTAAAAGCAAATAACTCTTTCTTCCTTGAGTCCTTGAAACATTCTGTTGCACCTGTTTCTAGAGTTCTCATTACCATCAGCTAATTATTTTAAAAGTCCAACTGTTTGAGCCAATTCCTCCTCTGTCTTCCACTTCCAACTGATTATTTCCACTAAGATTTGGAAATCAATCCTGTCTTAAAACTAATTATGGTATTTTCTTGCCCAATTGGCTTATTTTTCTAATTTTCCTATGTTGGCCAAGACTATATTCTGAAGTCATGGATCTTTTCTCTACCAAGAACAAGTTTCTGACATCTATGCTAGATATTTACTAAATTTATCATATCCCTATTCTCCTCAACTATCAAAGTTCATACTCTCCAGAGTTATAACAATAGCCAATTCCTTGTCTTGTCCTGAAGTCTCATTACATTCTATATAGTGCAAAAAGATATGGTTCCTATACAAGATTCTTACCTTGGCATTCAAAATCATGCAATATTAATCACTTTGCAACTCTGAAGTATCATATTTTGTCATTTCCCCCTTTAATGCTTTATTTTACCCATTATGAATTTCATTTCAGTTTTCTAGACAAAAGTCCACTTTCACTTCTAAGATTTTTTTTCATGTGCATTTTTCAAGGAAGTTTCTCTCACCTAACATTTTCATCTGTATTTTAGATATCAATATAAAGGAAAGTCTATGATGAATGGAAAATCATTGAATTGTACATTTAGCTGTTAAAATGGTGCATCAAAATATAAGTTTAACACAGACAAAGGGCATATTTATCTTCTTTGTTGCTTAAAATCATTCATTTTAAAATGTATATAATTTAGTAGGTATCCAATAAACTATTTGTAGAATAATGGGAAGAATTTTCATAAGCATTTGCATGGTATTATGTAGTAAAGTATTGCCTGAAATCCATTCAGCTCTCAACTGAAATTTATACATCTTTCTTTGCCACCTGTATATATCCTTCTCTATATTTTATTTAAATGTCAAAATACATTTTTTTATTTTTATAACTGGTAGTACAAAGGAGTGGATATTTAACCAAGCAATTTATAATGGCATGCCTCTTGACTAATGCCACCCCTTTTAACATTGTCACCTACCACTCTTACCCCATACCTTTTCTCACTTTCCTTAATTTTCAGGTGATATATTGAATTTCTGCCATTTATCAAATAATTTATTTATACAGATGTATGTTGATCTGTCATCCCTTCAACATCTTCACACCCTTTCCTTTATTCTGTGGCACACCAACACATTCTTCACAGCATTCTACTCATTTCACCTGTTCGTTCTTGTCCCTCTCTTCCTGACCCCCAACCCACCTTGAAAGTACCCATTTCTTTGTATTCATTTTGTTAGACTTTGACTTAGTCTTTATAACAAATTATACTATTTGCATTCTCCATAGATTCTATTATACTTCAGTTAATTAATTTATAACTGGGTGCTAGCCAGTGTGCTTACTTCTAGAATAGAGGACCCAGAAATGAACCCACAGACATGTAGCCAACTAATATTCCATAAATGAAACAAAAATATAGGCTGTAAGAAGGATATAGCCTGTTCAACAAATGGTGCTGGAGAAACTGGATATCCATGTGCACAAAACTGAAACAAGATATCCATATAGCACTTGCATTAGCATCGATTCAAAATGGATCAAAGGACTTCATTGAAGGCCAGAAACCATAAAACTTTACAGGAAAGTGTAGAGGAAACAGTAAGGATCCTGGGCACAGGTCAAAACTTTCTAAGTAAAAATCCAGAAACATAACAAATCAAAGAAAGATAAATGGGACTACATCGAACTTGAAAATTTCTACTCAGCAAAGAACATAGGTAAGAAGCTCAAGAATGATCATAGAATGGGAGGATATTTTGCCAGTTATCACCATACAGGGGCCTAATATGAAAATTATACTTAAAACTAAAAAAATGAACCCTCAAAAATTAAGCCATCAAAGAAACAACAGCCCAATTAATAAATTGGCTAAGGAGCTGATGAACGACTTTATTTATTTATTTATTTTAAGAATTAAGTTTCTTTCATTTAATGCTGCCTAATATATGTTCTAATTTTCATTGGGTATTTTCCTTTTAAACCTACATAATATTTTTTGAAGATTTTGAATGGTTTATTTATTTATTTTTTTAATAGCAAAGAGCTGTTGATCTCTCCACCTGAATTTTTATGAGGTGATTCCTCCTCTTCCCAGGTAAATCTTCTATAACTTGATTTGTCTTAGTTAGGTCTTTACCCTACATGATCCATTTCTAACTTCTTTCCTAATGTTAAAGTTCCAAATATAGGATTTACTAAACCCTGTGAAAAGGAGAGGTAATTCTTTAGTTTGATTTCTTCTTTGATTGTTTGACACTTGACCTTGAACTATTGGATTCACTGCTCCATTACTGAGTCAAAATCTTGTGTTCAGAAAGACTGCTTTTCTCTTTTCATTTTTCTCCCCAATGAACTCAAACTATAAGTGCAATATTAGTGGATTTATGCCAGAAGCATGGGTAAAACTTTTGTAAATCTGTTTCTGGTCTCTTTTTTACATATGCTTTTATTTACTGTTCTTAGTAAAGTATTTGTCGCTTCAGGTCTGCATCTCTGTTTCTGGATAAACTCCTAGATTTATTTTTTATTTTCTCATTTCAAATTCCTTAGACAGATTCAACCAAATAAAAGGAACATATATTCAATATATTTATTTACAAAGTATTTTCAAATTACTTTTTGAATATGTTTCTTTGTTCTTGCTTCCTGTTTTTTCCAGGAAATAACATTTTATATTGAAACATTCTTATTACTGGTTGAAGATTGTTTTACCTTTCAATATATGTTAGTTCCTAAAGTTCTCTCAGTGCTGTTTTTCAATTGATATCTCACAGAAGGTTTTACTCTGTTTCATATACTAACTTCTTAAATTAAAAAATTATATGGTGTGGGAAGTTAGCTCAGTGGTAGAGTGCTTGCCTTGCATGCATGAGGCCCTGGGTTCAATTCCTCAGCACCACATAGCAGAAAAAAAAAAGCTGGAAGTGCTGCTTTGGTTCAAGTGGTAGAGCGCTAGCCTTGAGCTGAAGAGCTGAGGGACAGTGCCCAGGCCCAGAATTCTTGCCCCACAACCGACCAAAAACTATATTACAAAAATCATTTGTTTTTCCTTTGGATCCTTTTGAAACCTTAACCGATAGCGTCTGTTTATCGCTGGCTACTGTGCAAAAATAACAAATGCATTATTAACAATAAATTATTATTTTTTTGAAGTTTACTTTATGGAAAGCACTTTGCTTAGTGTGATAGTGACAATCAGAGATGGGTCACAACCTTTAGAGTCTTGGCTGAAGATAAAAATCAAATGAACAGAAACAAAATATATGTACATCATAGCCAGATTTTAGTCACATATAAAAAATATGTATATATATAAGATATATATATATAGAGAGAGAGAGAGAGAGCACTTATCATATGTCAGACATTTTCCTAACCATTGGATTATAGTTACAAACATGAGGATTTGTATTTAGCATGTTTGTATTGATATTTTATTCAAGTACAGTTTATACTATGAAGTGAAATTATTAATCAAAGGATAGTAATATATGACTACAGAAGATTTTTAGTCCTTCTCTGGGACAGGAAAGACAACTGGCATAAAATGGCATTTGAGTTGTGATCAGAAGCATGAGTGTCAGTAGATGAAAGCACAATGAAACTGATACAAGATAGGCATTAGAGATCCTTAAAAAAGGAACAGAACAGAGTATACAGTCTTTGTGGGAGACAGAAATATAAAAGTATAAAACCAATAGGAGAGAGTGTGTTTTGGATGCACTGAGAATGCTAATGAGCTTGAATCAGAATAAGTAATACATAGATTTATGGCAATGTGAAGAAATAGGTCTTTATTTTTAGACCAGTAGAAAATTATTAAAGGACTTCAAGTAATTGAAGTAATCAAGTAATGATTGCTTTTAAAACAAAACACAAGTCAAACAGTAGAGAATAGCATTTAACAAAGACAATAATCCAAGTAGGCACAATGGAAGCGATGAAAACTTTAGTGTTTCTATTCAGGCTGCTTTATAGTTTACTATTTAAATTTTGTGTAGTTTAAAACTATCAGCAAACATACTTGGAACTGTTATTTGAAATAATTTCTATAGGACGTAATTGTCAAGTTGTGTGCAAAAATTAGTTTTTTTATTTGTTAATAATTTTATTTGTTAAAAGATCTCATCTTATGATGGTTATAATTAAAACAGTAGAATTGATCCATAATAATTCACGTTAAGTGAAATAAACTCTGTCTGATTATAGCCAAATTTAAAGAAGCCAGAAGTATATCATAGATTCTAAAAATACATAAATATATTAAAGCTCATATTCAATAGTATTAAGTTATACTTATTTCCTGACATTTTGATGATAATTGTAGTGCCTTGGAAACCACATATGATGAACCACGAATGAATATAACTTGAGCACCTTATAAAATTAATAGTATTTTCTCAAAAGAAATAACTGACTTTTGAGGCTAGCAGAATAAAGAACCAAGATGGCGATTACAAGCCAGCTGAAGAGTAAATAGAAAGTTTGACAGTGATGAACAGTCTTTCTTCTTGACATTCCAGATTGGAGAATATTTTACTTGATGATTAGCTTGGGAACCTACAAGCTACTTCAGGTTAAAAAGTTCTAATATGTGTTCTAATATATAAAATTATGTAGAACTTCAGAATCTATGTGATATGATCACTTTTGTTAAAACGTCTTGCAGACTACCTTCAACTAAACATTAAAACAAACATTTCTTAAAATGAGTGCAGGAAAAGAGACATTTTTATTTGTAACACATTGAGAAAACTGAATCCTTTATAATCTACTCCCATTATTGTTGGTGATTTATAATATATTGTGGTATAATTTGCACACAATAGATTTTTGAAAACTGAAATAGAAGAACATTGGTTTATTAATATATTCAGCACTATTTTGTGAAGCAAACTATGCTTAAAGGAATGAATCTGGCTTTCATCATATTATGCTGTATCATGGGGAAAATGGATCTTCTATAGTCATTCCTAAGACTGACTTTGTAGAATGGTGATGACAAGAATAAAACAAAACAAAATAAAACAAAGCCTATGTTACTTTGAAAGACTTTAACATTCATAGCCATAAGTTGACAAATACTTTCATTTGAAGCTTTATATATTAGGTACTTTCATTAATCTGATTAATAAAACTAAAAAAAAAGTAAAATATACTTTTAAATAATTATATTTCCGGAACTCCACCTAAAATGTCACCCCAAAACTATGTTATCATTTTGAAAGACTGAAAATTCTCTTTAAAAAAGAAATGGAAACTGCATGTTATCATTTCAGATCCATTCATATCAAGGTAAAAATATAACACCTAGAAAAATCATATATAGTATATAATTTTCCTAAGTTATATTTGAAAACATGCTTAAAATTCATGGTAGTACTACACTTTTAGAATGTGTCAATTGCTATTTGAAAAGTTAAGAATTACATTTATAGTTCTTACAGAAGTACAAAATCTAAGTATTAAATATATTTAAAACTTCCACTCTCCTTATGAAGATCAGTATGAGCACAGAGATAAACTACTTTTCAGTAACAAGCTAGAGATTTGTCAGTGAACCTTTCAAAACTATACACATTATTTTCTGATGGCAAAGACATCTCAAAAGAAGCATGATATGGTCTATGAATAACATCAAAACCTCTTGCTGTCTTACATTCATTGATAGATGGTGGATTTGCTATTTTATGACAAGATGAATATATTTCAATTGAAGTTGTTATAATAGTAGCTGACATAATTAATAAAAATGGGAAGGTCATTTCTGTTGGTGCTGATTTTTGGATACTGTAATTATACACAATAGTACAGGAGTATCTAAAAATATTAGTATATATTGTGTTACCATTAGCAGGGACCCCTTTATTTTATTTTATTTTTAAAAATTATATTCTTTTTTAATAAGTTTTTTATTGTGAAAATACCATATAGAGGGGTTATAATCACATGAGCAAGGTAATGAGTACATTTCTTATCAAGATATTTCTAATCAAGAAATGTTGCCTCCTCCTTTGTTTTTCCCCTACCACCCCTACCTCCCCATACCATGACTTCCTAGGATGCTGGGTCAAATTCAGTAACATAGAAATTAGTCTTCTCGTGAGCTCATGGTGCTTGCTAATAGTATAAGAAAGGAAGAAAACAAAACACAAAACAATGTTTTGGATTCTGGTAAGTATAGAAAGGACCAATTCCATAAAATATGTAAAATAAAGATTTTCAAAAACAATTTCCAGACCTCATTTACAATTTTTCATTATTGAATATAAACCCAATTGAGTAAAGAATATACCTTTAGGAATTCAACATGTCGAGTTCCGGGAAGAAGGCGGAGGAGAAGCTGGAATCTGAACAAGCTCTCGCATAGAAAGCAGTTTTAGAGTTCCAGTGAACAGTCCTAAGCCAGAGAATCACACCAAGTGTGCCATCACAGGACAGAGAGTTAGTCAAGAGAGGGGAAGCCAAGGAAACACATCAGCTGCCGCTGCGACGGCAGGCTCGGCGGCGACCACCGCCACGGGGTCATACCTGAGACACAGAGAGTCCAGGACGAAGGAGCCAGATGCAACAGACTAGCGGATTCTATTCAACACCAACAAGAACCAACAAGGAGCGGACATCTTCATCCTGCTGTTTGCAGACCAGAGACGACCCAGGATCCAAGACTCGGCATGAGTACAAGCCCGACGTCCTCACTCCTTCTCAGGGAGCAGAGGAGGGAAGGCCACCCTCCCCCCCCAGCACCTGTGATCTCCATCTTGGATACCGACAAAGCTCGGAGGAGCTGCTAGCTCCAGCTCAGGCCTTGGAATAAAACGAGTCATTTAACAGGTCACAAGAACTTAACGGCGAAGTGACCTGCCAGACTCAGCTCCATCCAGGGAAAAATCACCCAGCTCAGGCGCCAGCCATCTGAGTGGCTTGCCTCACTGGGTAACCAGAGCCAGAGGCTACCCCTCCCTCTAGCAGCCACCACAATCAATTGAAAAACAGAAACCCTGAGAATGGCTCCAGGCTGGGCGCTGTGAGCTTTATCACAAAATAGACCCAGGGCAAAGCTACTGTTTGTTGAAAGGCCTCAACTCTACCCAGAACCTAGCCTCATCACCACATCCCCCTCTTTTGTGATTCTCAAAGCAGATCACCCTCCCAGAAAACTAACCTGGGAGGGGGATCTCAAAATCTTGGGTAAAGCAGAGCATTTTTCTGCCTCTTCCAACAAACCGACTTAAGAAACCAATCAAGCCACAGGACCTCAAGCTGACCAGAGACTCCAACAAGAGACTGGTTACAGACAAAAGGGAGATACAGGATTCTTCCCACCCCTCCCCCCCCCCAAAAAAATCAAAAGACTTTTTTTTCTTTCTTTTATTTTTCTTTCTTTTTTCTTCTTCTTCTTTTCTTTTTTTTGTTTGTTTTTTGTTTTTTGTTACCTTATGTATATATATATATATATATATATATATATATAATTTTTTTCCCTTCTAAAACTTTTATTAATCTTTAATTTTTGCCTCTTCTGAAAAAATATTTGTTTTCCAGTAACTTTTTTTTTTCTCATCTTTAAATTTTTATTTCAGGAATATGTGAATGAGCGTTTTCCTTTCTTTTCTTGTCTTCTTTCTCTTTTTCTTTCTTTCTTAATTATCTTTTTGTTTTTTATCTAGCTCTACTGAACTTCTGATCTTTTCTTCTCCCTTTCCCATCCTTAAAGTTTTTCACATCTCCTCTATGTCCCTCCCCTTCTCTGAACATATTCACATTCCTCTCTAAATACATTAATTTTTACGTTTCTATTTTTTTTTTCTGGTCTCTTTTCATTCCCCTTTCCATCTCTTCTTTTTCTCTCTCTCTCTACTTGCATCCTACCCAACCCATTTCCTGCATTGTGATTAGGACATAGTTAACTCTCCCTGTGCCTCCCCACACCAATCTATTCCTATTTTTTACCCACATCTCTCCCTAATCCTAATAATTTCTGGTTTTCCAAATTCTTTTCTGTGGTTCGAAGTCCTTTAACATATAGTTGTTTGATGTTGAATAGATGTATCTGTTGAACTAGATTGTATCTGTAGACTATTGACTGTACAAATGCAAACTTTGGTTGATGGTTGCCTTAAGATGGTGTTCTAGCACAAAACTGGTGCAATATTCATCTCAAATGGGCGGAGTAAGCCGGAAAAACACAAGAAAAATGGCAAATTCGGGTATCTCAATTCCCAACCTTGATAATCAGGGATTAGAACAGATAAAGAATAATCCAGAGGAGAGTTCCCAAATAGCTCTACAAACACTACTAGCAAACATGATAAATGAGAAGTTTGACAATGTAAAAAGGACTCTGTATGAGCGTGATAGGGAGAGAGAGGAGGCATCCCAGAAGTTTATACAGGAATACCATAAGCGTGAGGAAGCTACTCAAAAACTGATACAGGATTTGCGTGAACAACTTGAGAATACTCAAAGAGAAAGGGAGGAATGGTGTGAGCAGGCAGAGAACACTCAAAGAGAACTGCAGGAATCCCACAGAGGGAGGAAGCTAATCAAAGAGTAATTCAGGAATTGAGAGACCAGGTAGAGAATACACAAAGATCACTAAAGGCATTCATGGAATCCATTAACAAAGAGCTGAAGGAAGTCAGGGAGATCACAAAGGGAATGCTGAATGGAACCCAACAGAAGGAATGGGAGTCCAAAGAAACCATAACCAATCAACTAAGTGATTTGAGAACAAACACTGAACACCAAATTAAGGAAGTAAAGAAATTCATACAAGACCTAAAACAGAGCTTCAACAAAGAACTTGAAGCCATCAAAGCTGACCAATTAGAAGGAAAAGAGATAAAAAACAAAGTAGAGAGTCTTGACAGCAGGTTAGACCATGCAGAAGATCGAATCTCAGGGATTGAAGACAGCCTAGATATTATAGAGAAAGAACATACAACCATCCAAGACAAGTCCAAGAAATATGATAGGTCTATCCAACACCTGGAAGACACCATCAGAAGGCCAAATCTAAGGATAATGGGTGTAGAGGAGCACGTAGAAACAGAAGTTAATGGTCTAGGAAATTTGTTTAACAGGATCCTAGCAGAGAACTTCCCAAACATACAAAAAGATAGGCCTATTCAGATACAAGAAGCTTTTAGAAACCCAAATAGACCAGACCAGAATAGGACATCCCACCATCACATTATAATCCACACAGGATCAACCCAGACCTAGGAAAAATCCTTAAAGCTGTCAAGGAGAAAACGGTAATCACCTATAAAGGGAAACCAATTAGAATTATCTCAGATTTCTCAGCAGAGACAATCAAAGCAAGAAGAGCCTGGAATGACGTATGCCATGCCCTAAAAACAAACAACTATCAACCAAGAATACTGTACCCAGCTAAACTCTCCTTCATAACTGAAGGCCAAATAAAAACCTTCCATAGCAAAGAAAAATTGAAACAATACATCTCCACCAAACCAGCCCTACAAAAGATTCTTAAAGATGTCCTACACATAGAAAACCAACAAGACCGCAACAAAGGCCAAGAAACTGCACCCAAACGGAGAATCCAAGAACCTTAGGAACAACCCAGTTTTCGCAGCCCCCAAGAAGGTGGATAACATGGCAGAAACTCCCAAATACCTCTCAGTCCTATCTCTTAACGTTAACGGACTGAAATCTCCAATTAAGCGACATAGACTGTCTATTTGGATTAAAAAAAAAGACCCTTCTATCTGCTGCCTGCAGGAGTCACATCTTGCCCATAAAAACAAACACATTTTCAAGGTTAAAGGCTGGAACAAAATCTACCAAGCAAACGGCCCTCATAAACAGGCAGGAGTTGCAATCCTAATATCAGATAAAATAGACTTCAAATTAAAATTCGTGAGAAGAGATAAAGAAGGTCGCTACATACTAATTAAAGGATCTCTCCTTCAGGAGGATATTACAATTCTAAATATCTATTCGCCAAACAATGGAGCACCCAAATTTATCAAAGAAACACTACTTTCCCTCAAATCCCATATAGATCCAAAGACATTAATTGTTGGGGATTTTAACACACCACTCTCCCCACTAGATAGATCAACTCGGCAAAAACTCAACAGAGAAACCGCAGATCTAAACAGCTGCATAGATCAACTAGACTTAACAGACATTTACCGAACATTTCACCCAGCAGCATCAGAATACACATTCTTCTCAGCAGCACATGGAACGTTTTCTAAAATAGACCACATTTTAGGCCACAAAGCCAACTTGTCTAAATTCAGAAACATTGAAGTTATACCTTGCATTCTCTCTGACCACAAGGGAATAAAATTAGAACTCAACACCAAAAGCCACGAAAGAAAGTCCGGTATCACATGGAGGCTGAACAACACCCTGCTGAATCATGAGGGGGTCATGGAAGAGATTAGAAAGGAAATTCAAATGTTCATGGTATTCAACAAAAATGAACACACAAATTACCAGCTCCTCTGGGACACAGCAAAGGCAGTACTTAGAGGCAAGTTTATAGCTCTGAGTTCCTACATCAACAAATTGGAGAGATCGGAAACTAACAATTTAATGACACATCTAAACCTCCTTGAAAAAGAGCAGCAAGATAAACCCCAATCCAGTAGATGGAAAGAAATAATCAAAATTAAATCAGAATTAAATGAATTAGAATCCAAAAAAACTATAGAAAGAATCAACAAATCAAAGAGTTGGTTCTCTGAAAAACTTCACAAAATTGACAGACCTTTAGCAAACCTTATCAGAAAAAGGAGAGAACACACCCAAATTAATAAACTCAGAGATGAGAATGGAAACATCACCACGGAAACAACCAAGATTCAGAACATTATAAGGGAATACTTCTCAAAACTTTATGCTAATAAGTTTGAGAACTTGACAGAAATGGACCTTTTCCTAGCAAATATTGACATGCCAAAACTAAACCAAGATGAGTTAAACCAGCTTAACAGGCCCATATCAAGCATTGAAATAGAAACAGCAATAAGAGACCTCCCAGCTAAGAAAAGTCCAGGACCAGATGGTTTTACAGCAGAATTTTACAAGGCCTTCAAAGCAGAGCTCACACCAATTCTCCTCCAACTCTTCAATGAAATTGAAAGAGAAAGCTCACTACCGAACACATTCTATGAAGCCATCATAACCCTCATCCCAAAACCAGGCAGGGACTCATCAAAGAAAGAGAACTATAGACCCATTTCTTTGATGAACATTGATGCAAACTTCTCAACAAAATTTTGGCCAATCAACTTCAACAATTCATCCAAAAAATCATACACCATGATCAAACAGGATTCATTTCAGGGATGCAAAGCTGGTTCAGTATACGCAAATCAATTAATATTATTCATTACATCAACAGGAGCAAGAATAAGAACAACATGGTTATCTCAATAGATGCAGAAAAAGCATTTGACAAGATCCAACACCCCTTTATGATGAAGGTTTTGGAAAAATTAGGAATCCATGGAACATTCCTCAATACAATAAAGGCTGTATATGACAAACCTACAGCCAGCATTATACTTAATGGTGAAAAACTAAAGCCATTTCCTCTTAACTCAGGAACAAGACAAGGATGCCCACTCTCTCCACTTCTCTTCAATCTAGTATTAGAATGCCTAGCTACAGCAATAAGACAAGATGCAGACATAAAGGGGATCCAAATAGGGAAAAAGAAATAAAACTCTCCCTCTTTGCAGATGACATGATCTTGTATTTAAAGAATCCCATAGACTCCACTCCCAAATTACTCAAGCTGATTCAAAACTTTGGCAATGTAGCAGGTTATAAAATTAACCCCCCAAAATCAATGGCTTTTCTGTATGCCAACAATGAGAAAAGTGTGGCTGAAATTAGGAAAGCAACTCCATTTTTAATAGCCCCACAAAAAATAAAATACCTAGGAATTAACTTAACCAAAGAAGTGAAGGACCTCTATGATGAAAACTTTAAAATCTTGAAAAAGGAAATCAACACAGAACTTAAAAAATGGCAATACCTCCCATGCTCCTGGATTGGCAAGATTAACATCGTGAAAATGGCAACACTTCCCAAGGCTATCTACAAATTCAACGCGGTACCTATCAAAATTCCACCCTCATTCTTCAAGGAAATAGAAGAGGCAATCCAAAAATTCATATGGAACAATAAAAGACCCCGAACAGCAAAAACGCTCCTCAACGGAAAGAACACTGCTGGAGGAATATCAATACCAAATTTCAAACTCTACTATAAAGCCATAGTAATCAAAACAGCATGGTATTGGCATAAGAACAGACCTCAGGTCCAATGGAATAGAATTGAAAACCCAGAAATGAACCTACAGACCTATAGCCATCTAATCTTCTGTAGAGAGCTGCGAGAGGCCGCACCTGGAAGTTGGCGCCGGCTTCAGCCCTCCGCCTTCCCGATGGCGAGTGCTCTCATGGTAAACAACTCCTTATATGGCTAAGGCAAAGAATCTGGCTTGCTTCCGCGCACCTGAACCTATTGGTGGTTCCCACGTGGCGTATCAGGGTTGGCTACCCAGCGGGTACTTAAGGCTGTGGGGAATTCTCCCCGGGGTTGGGGTCAGAAGATTACTCAAAGGTCCTGAATAAACTGCATAGAGAAGAGTCCGGTGTCGTGTCTTCCTTGCTGGTCGAGGCGGTAGCGACACGTGGTGGCCCGTACGGGGAACTCAGCCATAACCCCAACGAGGACTCAGAACACTCTGCGGTCAGGGTGGTGCACAGGTAAGTCCCCAGGTAAAAGGGGAATCCGCGACAAAAGCGGGGGTAAGTCCCCAGGTAAAAGGGGAATCCGCGACAAGAGTGTGGGGATTTTTGCTCTTCTCAGTAGATAAAGAGAGAGCGAGAACCCGGGGCTAGTCAATAGAGTAGCCAAAAGTAAAAGTAAAAGTTTGTTTGCCAGCTTTAAATGTTTAAAACATGGGCGCTTCTTCTTTGCACCCAATTTTTTTTGGCTCTCAATGAGCTACTGCACTCAAAAAAGTTAAAAATAAAAAGGAGTATTTTAGAGAGATTTTTGAATGAATGTGACATCGTTGCCCCGTGGTTTTCTATCTCCGGAAGCCTCACGGTGGCCTCTTGGGAGAAACTAGGTAGGGACCTAGATTTTGCCTCTGAACAAGGAACGCTTAAGAGTGGAGTGAGACCAATATGGAAACTGATAAGAGGCTGTCTCGAGGACCAGCGTTGCAGTGAGGCAGTAGAGAATGGTCAGGCCACCCTAAAAATGCTGCAGGAAGAAAGATCGGAAAGGGCAGACAGCGAAAAGGAGGAGAGCAAGGGGGGGTTATACCCCAATTTTGCTGAACTAGAGACCTCTGAGTCTACAGACTCAGAGGAACTACAATCACTCATAGAACAAATAGAAAAAACAAAGATAAGAAAGAGGAGGAAAGGGAAGGAGAGAGAGGACCCAGATAAAGATGAATGCACGCCCTCTGTGCACCGCCCCACACCTTCGGCCCCTCCGCTCTATGCAGAGGACCCCGGAAGTGGCAGCCCCAGCTGGTCTTTCAGCCGATGGCGTGTGGAAAGCGGTCAGAACCGAGTTACATCTAGCCTGTCCAATATTTCAGGATCCACAGTGACAGCGGTATCATGAACCCTTAGATTTTAAGGTTATAAAATCTTTAGCTGAGTCTGTGCGGACATACAGAATCACAGCCTCCTTTACTGTAGCCCAGGTGGAGGCCCTAAAAAGACACTGCATGACACCCGGTGATTGGAGTGGGCTCGCACGAGCTTGTTTGAGCCCAGGTCAGTATTTAGATTAGAAGGCCTTTTTGATTGAATTTGCTAGTTAAGAGGCTGCAGCCAATCAGGCTGCGGGGAACCCAGCTTGGGACAGAGATATGCTGCTTGGACAGGGGAGATTCACCAATCAGCAGATAAGCTACCCGGTTCAAGTTTATGAACAAATCAATAAAATTGGCATAAAGGCATGGAAGGCCTTACCAAATAAAGGCGAGGTGAGTGGCAATCTCACCAAAATCCTGCAGGGCTCTACGGAGCCGTTTTCGGACTTTGTTGCTCATATGGTCGAGGCTGCTGGCAGAATTTTTGGTGACCCAGACGCAGCCATGCCATTAATTAAACAGCTTGTTTACGAGCAGTGCACTAAGGAATGCAGAGCCACCATAACCCCATATAAGAATAGGGGACTAGAAGCATGGATGAAAGTTTGCAGAGAGCTGGGCGGACCACTAACTAATGCTGGATTAGCTGCTGCTGTGGTGCAATTAACCCAGGAGAAAGGGACTGGGAAGGTGGCTCAGTGGTAGAGCGTTTGCCTTGCATGCATGAGGCCCTGGGTTCGATTCCTCAGCACCACATAAGCAAAAAGAAATGAAAAAAGCTGGAAGTGACGCTGTGACTCAAGTGGTAGAGCGCTGGCCTTGAGCTAAAGAGCTGAGGGACAGCGCCCAGGCCCAGAGTTCAGGCCCAGGAAAAAACCTATTTAAAAAACACTGCAAATTTGTCTAAACAGTTGTCTAGTTATCTTTTAGGTAATTGAACTGGGGAGTTCGACAGCCTGATGGAACAGCTCAGGGTTGCCATAGTCATGGTGAACTCGACCTGAGTGGATGCTGGATTGGGGGAGGGGTTATCTTCATGGATCTCCGCTGCTATGAATCATCTTAAGGAATGGGCGGGTTTAGGAGCCCTGACAGGCCTTCTGGTGTTAGCCTCCTTGGTATGTCTGTGGTGCATTTGCCAAATTAGAGGTTCTCAGCGTCGCAGTGCAGCCATGATTATCCAAGGCTTTACAGTCATTGGAGCAGGTCAGTCCCCCCAAGCGTGGCTTGCCACCCTAAAACAATGAACACAGATTGCAAAGCCAAAGTACTGCAGTCGAGAGGCATGAGTTTTGCCCTCGAGGAGAGCATGTTTGATTGCACACGGGTTCGATTCGCCTTTTCCCATCCTTGTGAAAAACGAATCAATGGACAGGCTGAGTGATCCCTAGAGAAGGTACCCTCTGGGAGAAGGCTTGTATGCAGTCCTTGCATTGCACAACAGGGATCAGACCTCTGTTCTCATCTGTGTTCTTTAAACAAAAAAGGGGGAACTGTAGAGAGCTGCGAGAGGACGCACCTGGAAGATGGCGCCGGCTTCTGCCCTCCGCCTTCCTGATGGCGAGTGCTCTCATGGTAAACAACTCCTTATATGGCTAAGGCAAAGAATCTGGCTTGCTTCCACGCACCTGAACCTATTGGTGGTTCCCACGTGGCGTATCAGGGTTGGCTACCCAGCGGGAACTTAAGGCTGTGGGGAATTCTCCCCGGGGTTGGGGTCAGAAGATTACTCAAAGGTCCTGAATAAACTGCAGAGAGAAGAGTCTGGTGTCGTGTCTTCCCTGCTGGTCGAGGCGGTAGCGACAATCTTCGATAAGGAAGCTAAAACAATAGAATGGAAGAAAGACAGCCTCTTCAGTAAATGGTGCTGGCAAAATTGGTTAACTACTTGTAGAAAACTAAAGCTAGATCCTTATATATCACCCTGCACCAGAATCAACTCCAAATGGATCAAAGACCTTGAACTCAAAGCAGACACTCTGAAAACATTACAGGATGGAATAGGAGAAACCCTAGGTCTCCTTGGCTCAGGCCGAAATTTTCTGAATAGAGACCATGAAGCACAACAAATCAAAGAAAGGTTGGACAAATGGGATTGCATAAGGTTGCAGAGCTTCTGCAGGGCAAATGACATAGCTAGCAAGATCAATAGAAAGCCCACCGATTGGGAGAAGATCTTTACTAGCCATACAACGGACAAGGGTCTCATATCTAAAATATACTTGGAACTCAAAAAATTAAACCACCCAACAACAAATCCTCAAAGAAACAACTGCCCAATAAATAAGTGGGCAAAAGACTTAAAGAGAAGCTTCTCTGAAGAAGAAAGAAGGATGGCCAACAGACACATGAAGAAATGTTCAACATCCCTAGCCATAAAAGAAATGCAAATCAAAACAAAATTGAGATATCACCTCACTCCAGTTAGAACAGCAAAAATCAAGAACTCTAACAACAACAGATGCTGGAGGGGATGTGGACAGAAAGGAACCTTACTTCATTGTTGGTGGGAATGTAAACTTGTTCAACCACTTTGGAAAGCAGTATGGAGGTTCCTCAAAAGACTTCACATAGATCTCCCCTATGATCCAGCAATCCCACTTTTGGGCATTTACCCAAATGTTTACAAACAAGACCACACTAAAGCTAACAGCACAACTATGTTTATTGCAGCATTATTTACCATAGCTAAGATATGGAACCAACCCAGATGCCCCTCAGTAGATGAATGGATCAAGAAAATGTGGTATATATACACAATGGAATTCTATGCCTCCATCAGAAAGAATGACATTTCCCCATTTGTTAGGAAATGGAAAGGCTTGGAAAAAATTATATTAAGTGAAGTAAGCCAGGCCCAAAGAAGCATAGGTCCCATGGTTTCCCTTATTTGCAATATCTAGTATAGGTATGAGTCAAGCGGAAAAGGTCCGATAATGTGATGTTAGGAAAATGAACCCTTAAATATGTATTTTAATGTTTTCGTTTCTTTCATGCATGTGTTTCTAACGCATCTATAAGATTATTTCTTTGTTGCTTTGTATGTCCCTCCCCCACAGTGTAACCCCCGCTTTCACTATATTTGATGTCAGTATAACATGTGGAGGAGATGGGGACAAACAAGTCGTTTAAGGATTCAGGTTGACCTGTTGCAACAATGAGAAATACAAAACGTCATGTCAAAACCAGCTTTACAATGTTGGTGTGGGGGGAGGAGGGGGGTATAATTGGGTGGGGGGATGGGGGAGGCTGGGAAGGGAGGTGAAGGGTAAACAAAGGAGGAGGCTGCAATGCTTGGTAAGAAATGTATGCATTATCCTGCCCATGTAATTGTAGCCCCTCTGTACAGTATGTTCTCAAATAAAATAAAATTAAATTAAAAAAAAAGAATTCAACATGTTTATGTTGTTACAAATTAATCTGAGGTGTTTACCCTTAAAGCAATATTTACCCTAAAGGTTTTCAACCAAACTGTTATGCCAGATAAGTCCAATTATTACTGGGAAGATCCTGCATGTCAATCAGTATCTTTTGATAGTGATATATAATTAATATATTTATAAGCAACATCTCTTAATGTACTATAGTTAAATAGCACCTTACAATTTTTAAACTGACAAATTTGGACTCTGACTAAATAATTATAAATCAGAAAATTAAATCTTAAAAACAATTTGTAATAATAAAAGAGGTTAGTTTCATGTAATGAAGATCTCCAAAGATACCCAAAGCTTTGTTCACACATACTCATACAACCATACACAAACACGGAACTAAAAATTGTTCCAGTAACTGAAAATTCACGATTCAAAGAACTCACACTCTCACCTATTTTAAACTTTTAAACATATTAGAAAATGCTATGAAACCTCTGGGAATTTACAAGTAAGCAAGAGTATAGTCATAAAAATAGGATATGCAATTAACACACAGCAAGTTGCTCTTTATTCATATGACTTTTCCCTAAGCACTCTAGCAGACATGGTAGCAATGCAGAAGGATTAAATATTTGAGTTTTGCAATATTGTGCCATTTTTTCCCCTGAGAATATGGTACTTTGAGAAAAGTATTTGGAGCAACTAGGTTCAAAAGAAAATGATAGAGAATCCCAAAACCCCAAATAAAAATCTAATCTACATCTAAATCTATATATAGATAGCTATAGAGATACCTATATCTATAGAGATATAGGTATCTCTATAGCTATCTATATATAGATAATATATGCAGATAGCTATAGAGATATAGAGAGAGATATGTCAGGCCTCTGGAGGAAGTAAGCAGCGGGGAAAAAATATCAGGCCACAGGGGGAAAACAGGTTGCTACCAAGAAAGACCACATGTCTAGCAAAAACACGATCTGAGTCAATCATTCGTCCAGTGCACTGGCCTAAAACCATTCAAACGGGCGGGCAAAACAAGCAATGTGCTACAAGTCGCCACTAACTACAACTTCTGTTTTAACCCCGCTGTGCTACAACCAAACTCAGCAGGACCTCTCTGATCCCAACCAGGAAGTTTGGCCGGGAGCATACCACAATAAACTTTCCTGTCAATCTTTTTATTCCTCTTTGTGTCGTCCTTTTCTCACCTAAAACTTTAATATATATATATATATAATATTATATATATATTATATATATATATATACATACACACGTATGTATATATAGCCAGGCACTGGTGGCTCACACTTGTAATCCCAGTTACTCAGGAGGCTGAGATCTGAGGATTGCGGTTCAAAGCCAGCCTAGATAGGAAAGGTCGTGAGACTCTTATCCCCAATAAAACACTCAGAAAAACGGAATTGGTGCTATGGCTCATCTTGAGCTGAAGAGCTGAGGGACAGCGCCCAGGCCCAGAGTTCAAGCCTCATGACTGACCCCACCCCGGCGAAAAAATACACACACACACACACACACACACACACACACACACACACACACACACATAAAGATTGACAGTAATATATACATATATATATATATATATAAAGATTTACAGTAATATCTGATCAACTTCCAACTCCCACACATAGGATGTAGACTGCCAATAATTGTGATTAAGATTTTAAGAGAAGATGGCTCAGTGGTAGAGCACTTGCCTTGCATGCATGAGGCCCTGGGTTTGATTCCTCAGCACCACATAAGCAAAAAGAAAAAAAGCCAGAAGTGGCGCTGTGGCTCAAGTGGTAGAGCACTAGCCTTGAGCTGAAGAGCTGAGGGACAGTGCCCAGCCCAGAGTTCAGACCCCACGACCGGACCTCCCCCCCCAAATAAAACAAAGATTTTAAGAGAGTTTAGCAAGTTAAATTTCATACCACACCTATTAGAAACATATAGAAGTATGTTCCTGAAGACTCCAGCGCATAATTTTCTTAATTTCAGTCTATACTCCAAAATAATTTGACAGGCCAAGAGCTAGGAAAATGTGATCTATTAACATAGAAAATAAAAATTGAATGCCTACCTGGATATGATTTAGATGATAATTATCACAAAAAAGATATTATAAAATTTAATACAACTTTAGTCAATGAGGTCACTGAGGATATACTTGAAATGAATGAAATATAGACCATCTCAAAAAATAAATGCATGAACATCAAAATAATATGTTTCAGAACTGATATATGCAATATTTATGATAATGTGTTCACCTAAAAGGCTTTATAGCAGAATGTTGAGGGAAAATTGTGTAAATATGAACGAAGATAATCTTTTAGCTTATGTTTCAAAAAAGCTTTGTAGTTTAATTACAGACAATCTTGGAGTATGATTTTCCTATTTTCTCCACTACATTTATCTTTTTCATGTTTTTATCCATAAAATCATTCATTGTATGGTGTGTTTAGAGTATGTATTTTATGTTTCCATTATTAATGTGGTTGGTAAAACATATTATCTTACATTTTTTCTATTACGTTTTTCAGATTCTTGTTTTCTCTAGCTTCTTTTAGATTAATACTTTGATTCATTTTGTTTTCCCATTTTTAATATTTTAGCAACTACCACATGTTTTACAGTATATTTAGATAATTAATAGTTTAAAATAATAGTATACTATTCACATGTATTTACATAATATTTTTTGGCTTTCTGTTGAAATATTCTAAATTGCCACAGAAGTAGTAAATTAAAACAGGATTGATTTATTGCAGGCGTTCATTCAGACATCTAACCTTAATAGCACAACTGGGTTTTGGGCTTAGTTTCTCACAGTCTAAAATAAATGTGACAACCAGCATCAAAGTTTATCTCATTCTCAGGGTCCAAGAGCACTGATAACATTGGCATAGTGGTATCATGGGCATATAGTGGGCCAAAGTTTCTGAATTTCTTGCCAGCTATCAGGTGGTTGCACTGTTCCATGAGTAGAATCTGTACTTCTTTTTCTAGATGTGGCACCAACTGCAACATGGAAATTTATACTTTCAAAATCAGTAGCAATTATCTTTTTTTTCCAATCTCTATAACTATGTTTGAAACCTCTGCTTGTTATAAGTTATTCTCAAGACAATTCCAATTTTGATTTGCTGGGAATCAACTTACTCAGAAATGTAATACATTTGTAAAACCCCTTTTGCCATATAATGGAACATGGAAGTAAAATTTACATCCTGTTTGCAAGTTCATCTGACACACAGGGATTGAGGATTGAACAAGGCTGTATACTATGGAGTGTCATCTTCATACAGAGAACTTTATTATTTATATACTCACGATTGAATGAATTTAGCCAATACAAAGTGATTTATCCAATCATAATTCTGTCCTTCTCATCATATGTTACCCCTTTGTTCTCAATTTGGAAAGCTTTACGCAGAAGAATAAGTGTTTTTATTTATATTTTCTTCAATACACTGCTAAACTGACTACCCTCGCTTCTATTTATTTATTTTTTCTTGTCAAGGTAATGTACAGAAGGGTTACAGTTACATAAGGTAATAAATACACTTCTTGTCTAACTTGTTACCCTTTCCTTCATTTCCTCACTTCTATTTTGTGGCAGTGATGATATTAAATAAGTGATCCCTAGAGGCATTTTGTGGAGCACACAGAACCTCAAAGTTACCATCTATCATGTATAGATTTGGGCGGGGGGGGGGGGGGGGGGGGGGGGAGGGGGGGGAGGCGGATACCATAGGAGTACCGCAAAGTAGAAAGTTTAAACAACAGAAATCTGTCATCGTAGAGTTCTGGGGATCAGCAAGACAGATTCCTTTTCAGTGGTGTGATGGTCTGTTGCATATCTGTTTCCTGCCATCAATTCTCGATATTTTTCTATATATTCATCATCTCTCTGCTCTATGTGTCTCTATATCTAAATTTGCCCTTTTATTAGAGGATCAGTTATGTTAGGTAACAAACCACTAAAATAATCTAATTGTAACTTAGTTGTCTTATGTAAAAGCCCTATTTCTAAATAACTCATGTTATAAGGTACTGAATATACCAGCGTTTCTGCTTTAAAAGAATAAAACTCAAATTATTGCATAGTTTTTTCTTGGTACTGTGAGAAAATGTACTACTTCTATAAAAGTAAATAAAATTAAGAGCTCAAGAACTTCAAAAACTGGAAATGAGGATTTTTTTTATTATTATACTATATACAGAGGTTTTTTTTTTTTTTTTTTTTTTTCTTTTCCTTTGGTTTATTCCCTTTTGTCTCTGCATTTGATTTCGGTGCCCTTTGTCTTGTATGTAAGTTTACCTGATTTGGGGAGGGAAAAGGGAAAGGGAAGCACAGAAATGATGGGGCAGGGCTGGGAAGGTGGCTCAGTGGTAGAGCGCTTGCCTTGCATGCCTGAGGCCCTGGGTTCGATTCCTCAGCACCACATAAGAAAAAAAGCCAGAAGTGGCGCTGTGGCTCAAGTGGTAGAGCGCTGGCCTTGAGCTGAAGAGCTGAGGGACAGCTCTTCAGAGTTCAGGCCCAGAGTTCAGGCCCCAGGACCAGACCCCCCCCCAAAAAAAAGAAAAGATGGGGCAAAGGATAATCAATTCAGCCGTGATATTACTAGACACTGTGTTGGAAATGAAATATACAACTAAGGAGAGGGAGCTTGAGAGGGGAGAAACTGGGGGGAAATGACAGGGGGAGTGACACTGTTCAAAAGGAAATGTCCTATACATCCTCTACACATCACCTTTGCAATACTTTTAAAGCAACAGGACATCTAACCATGGATGAAAACCCCTGAAAAATCAGTACTGTAGCACAAATTTTAATTTATAAGACATGTATTAATATAGTATTTATAAGTGATTTCCTTTTATATGATGGTGAACAGAAATATCTTCCATAGTTGAAACAGAGACACAAAAAAGTGTGAAAATGGATAGAGGAAATGAGAGTATCAGTGGAATTGGGAAAGACTGGTGGTGGAGAATAAGGGAAAGGGTGATAGGTATCAAAATGCATTCGACTCATCAATTGATACATTGGTTGAAACACTTTTGTACAACCACTGAACCATTTTAAACAAATACATAAAAAACAGACAAAGAAGGCCTCGAATTTTTTAGCCACTTTAACCTTAAATGGCAACGATTTACATACAGTAAAACCAAAATTCCCAATAGCATGTCACATTACACTATACAGCATTATTTTATTGTATAATATTGTATGGAATAGATTGCAAGATCACTTGTAAGCAATTACAGATTCATGATGTATCACATTCAAAATTCCTTACTACTTTTCATTTCTCCCAAATGAATAGTTTGCTTGATTGAAAAAGAAAAATAATAAACTCTAAATTCTCAAATTGCCTGAGTCCTGAATCAGTGAACAAGAGTAGATAGATACCCAGCAGTATTCCTGAGTCCCCTTCTCCCCCAAAATAACATTCCTTGCTTTATATGTTTTGAACCCTACATGGAGAGAGAAAGACTTTTCCTCATATAATTATAGCTTAAAACTGTTGAAGAATTCGTTCTAGTTTATTTGTAGCTTAGGGTTCTCTTCCCAGAGTGTTTTTCTGCTACAACCTTCATAATGTGCCAGTGTCTTGTTATTCTCCCCAGTGGGACAATGTTCTTTCCAAAGAATTTATAACTAGCTCTCTTATCTTTAACATGAAAGGGAAATGAAAAATCATTAAAAGAAAAATGTCCAATTTACTTTTTCGCCATTTTACTGCTGGAAATATAATAGTCTCATTGCATTCCCAATAGATGGTATCATATGGCTACAATTTTTAGTTTAAACTGTAGCTTACCATGCCAGCTGGTCTATGAAAACCCACCTCTTAATGTAGGCATTCTATGTTCAGGAAGTATTAAAGGGAGCTTACTGAGAAAGAAAGAAGGATAAGAAGGAGGAAAAGAGGAAGGAGTGAGGGAGGAGGGGAGAAGGGGGAGAGAGTGGGAAGAGGGAATAAAGGAGAAGAATTGTTATTGAAAGTTTGAATTGCTCCCTTCCTAGCAAAGAGAGATAATGCTTGCCTCATTTTTCCATATTATTGTTTTGTTAGTCCCTTTTTGTCTGCAGGATACTTATTATCAGTTACAAGTTATTCAAACAAAATCAGTTTTAGCCCATTTCCAAACAAGTTGTCCATTTCTCTGAGATGGGAACATTATTTTTGCAATCTTTTTAGTGACCTTTGGGCTCTAAGTGATTTAATTCTCTAATCCAAATGAAAAGAAAGTCTGAGAAAGGTGTGTCCATCATTTATGACATAATTTGTACTGTCATTCACATTTTCTTCCTTTCCAAGCAATGAAATAATTCCCAAACCAGAGCCATAAATTAATTACTGAAGCAGAATCATATTTGCATGACATAAACTGGAATTTTTATTAGATATCAATAGGTATCAAATAATCCTGCCGATTATTACAATTTCTTCCCCTTGGTGGCAAAATTAGAAAACATTTTAACAGATTTACTAGTACATAATCTTTCCCTAAACTTCAAGTTTTCCAATATCTTAAGGTTATATAATAAAGATATGGAAACCCTGTTACCCCAATATGTCGGATTTTGTGATGCTAGCTGGTACAATCGAAGGAGCCTGAAATTTCTTACACATCATCTGTGTATTGAAAATTTACTCAGTTTTACAATTACTGTATCTATTATTCATTAACCAGTGTTTCTTAAATTATATTATACCATTCTAATGTTAAACCCCATTTTCTTGGGCCAACAAATTTTGGGACTTTATTCAATTGCTCAATTGTCAGGCCTGGCCTCTACTATTTCCGTCTGTGGTCTGATATACCATTTGTGATGACATCCCTCTGGAAAGGGTTAGACTGTGACCCTGTTTCCATTGTGTGCACTGCTCTAGAAGATGGAGTAACCCAGATAGGAATATTTCTGCTTTTCAGATAGGAATATTTGTCTTCTTTCCCCACTGACAGACTTGAGTAAAACTTTGCTTTGTGAGTCGTTAGATTTAGTTTTCCTCAGCATTGTGAGTGGACTCTATAACTCACTTGGAAGGTTAATGTCAATTATGAAGCATGGATCCAAATTTGACTAATGAGAAAGAGTTGGAAAGTAGTTGGCAGATAAATGCATATCTCTTGTTTTTCTAGACAAACTCAGCTAATAATTGAGTGACAGTGAATAGCCTATTTAAAGATGGATCTCCTGACCTAAAATAGCCATATTTTCTTGAGAAGTTAAAGCTAACCCAGTAATGGGCCATATTATATTTACTTTCCCTACTGCTCTGTCTCACTTCCCTTTCCCCTCACATTTATCCACCTAGGCTATACTTCCCAAAGAAACCTTAGCATGTAAGACTCACAGCATTGGTAGTAGAGATGTTGCTGAATTTCATAAGCAGGGAAATAGATATAAAAGAGGTTGAAATTATAATAAGTAGAAGATGAAGATTAAGGAGAAGAGTCATGGGATCTCCAGACTGCTACCTTGATGTGTCTCCCTTTACCTTATAGAACCTCTAATATAGATGAGGAAAAGAAGAAAGGGTAAATAAGTGAAGAGGAGAAGAGGGAGACAATGAAATTCAGAGTTCAATATATATCCCATGAAAATAAAGAGAGGGAAAGGGTGAGGGCAAAGGAATGGAGGGAATATTGATAAAGGAGACATTGATTAAGTTGAATTGTATTCATAAACTGCTTTTATAAAATGGCAACTCCATTATAGAATTACCTGAGGATAATAAATAAATCTATAAATAAAAGAGTTCAAGAAAAACACCCTAAATCTAAATTCTGAGCCTTAAAAATCCAATTTATTATGTAAACACAATTACATAAACTGAAGACATATCAAAGCTCCATTATACTTTATTAGACGAGCCTTTCTCAGGAAATCACTAAAAGGAACATAAGCCAGGCAGGGTGGGCTGTGTCTGTCACAACCATTTTTCATGGGGCTTAATTTAGAGGATCAAAGCTTGAAGCTAACGCAGATAAAAGTACAAAACTTGAAGAAACTAAGGTAAAAAGTTCCAGGGCCAGCCACAAGAAAAAAGTATGCCTGCTTAGTAAGTCCAAGGCTCTGATTGCCTTTTTGCATGGTTGTTTTATTAGTTTGGATTCTTAATTGATTTTAGTAACTTACATTAGTAATTTATCCAAAGGTTTTTTTTTTTTTGACAATGAACTTTTGTTGTTAATAGGATATGGAATCCTATCAAAATCAATTCAAAGTATTTTTCAATACTACTTGGTTTATGCTGTAAAATACTAATGAATCAATGATATAGTTACTATTGTGTCAATTTGTTTCAAAAGATGATTATTCACTCACTTATGATTCTGGGTATACTTTTAGGATATTTGGTATAAAATCAATACGTAAGTCGGGACTCTGAATAAAGCATGTTGCCTTTTCTTTGTGGGTGGGCCTCAATCAATTGTTGAAGGTCTGACTAGAAAAATTCCCCCAGTATCTCCCACAAACAAGAGAAAAATCATACCAAAGACAATCCTACAAACAGGGAACATTAGCTTGACTTTAGAGTGGAGTTATACCATAATCTCTCTTGACTTTTCAGTTCACAGACACTCTTTACTTCATGAGACTTGCCAGATTCCATAATTGTATAAGCTAAATTCTTATACTAAATCTCTCTGTATATATGTGTGTGTACATATATATATATATATATATCCCAATATTAATTGGGATATTATATTATACAGATATTATATTAAGGATTTTTTTTCTAAAACACATTCTGGCTAAGTTTCATCTAAATATTGCAAGACAATTGTTTTGCTTAAATGTCAGTGACAGCATATCTGTCTATGTTAAAGTAAACATATGTAATTGTCTTATAACTGGTATTGAAACCTAATTTCCATTCATATCATTTGCTTCAAAAAGATAACATAACATATACTGTGCTGATTCCTCACATTTTACCTGGTTTTATGATAGACAGGTGACCCACATGTACTCAGAATTACTAATAAAGTAATTTCTCTCAATTTCTGTGTTATGCAATTTCATCTAATGAAATGTATTTTTCCTTCAAGTATAATGTGTATTTTCCCAGTAAACTAAAAAATATTTCACATCCCCCAAATCAGAATGCGTAGCCATGTGCCAGAGGATCCCATGGAGATTTCCATCAGCAATCACAGCCCTAAGTCTCTAAATGTCAAATTATAATTGGCATTTAAGAAAATTGCCTCAGGATATATCTCACATATCTTTTAAGATACTGGTGATATTTTTAGCCATTACTTCATTACTATTAAATTGAGTACTAGTGTCCAATTAGACATTAATTACCAGTTTAAATATGGCTAATGTTCTAGCCAGGATCTTGCTAGGCATTTTAATTTTACTAAATTAAATGTGATGAAATTTAACTTTGCAGATTTCACAATTCAAACACTCCTTTAATTATAAAGGTTTATTTGAATGGAATAGAACAAATGCTCTCTAACCTTAAAACTCTGGTGAAATTAAACATGGTATTTAGTGAAATCATTACTGGAACTCAGAGAAGAAAGGCTTCATTTGAAATCCTGAAAGAAACCTCCCACCCGGCCCCATAAAACCTTACCATGTTCCATGCAGCCTCTGCTTCAATGACTTCAGCAACAAAGGCTTCTCTTTCACATGTCTTATTTTTATTGAACAAAATATTCTCAGTGTAATTTTATCCCTTAATTTTATGTCTCCCATTTGGAGCACAGCAGAGTAAATTTATTATCCCTTTCAAATATTTGATGACAGCTACTCTATTATTCCCCTGCTCTAGGGTAGCTGGATATATTGCAGTTCACCTTCATCCTTCTCGTGGATCTCTCCTGAGCAATCAACGTCATCTTAAAATGGGGCCTTCTGATAGTGAATGACATATCTCTAAAGTCCTCTTGATTCACAATCTCCTTATCAATACAATAAACTCTAGCATTTAAGCAAATGTCAAGAACTCCTATAAAGTGGGAGGTGGTTTTGGATATTTTGTTATACTACAAAGATTTCATGTGTGTGTAGAAACACATAGAACACATAGAATATATACATATGTATGTGTTCTAATTTTTTCAAGAACCTCTTACTTACAGGTGACAAGATATACTAAATTCATCCTTGCCTCAAATTTTCAGTATAGATATCAAAAGTATAATGAGGGTTTAAAGCAAAGGAAACTGGCAGACACAACACAATAACATTGTATCATCATTAATCTATAGAAATGATTTTATCAGAAAAACATGGTTTGATCATAACTTCCACAAATTTCTTCTCTTTTAGGTATATCTTTGTGTGAACAGACAAGTTTAACAGAAATAGATATTTTTAGGTTTTTAACTTCGTCATTATTAAATGAAGCATATAATCGACTCTATTAATGGCTAGATATCAGTGGAGAGAGGAGGGCTATGAAGAAATTGAATGAGGGTGAATATGGCCAACGTATTTTATATACACATTCAAAAATAAGAAAATAAAATACCTTGTAATCGTTTTACAAATCAGAGAGTGTGAATGAGAATAATAGGGGTAATAAATTTAATCAGGGGGCATTGTATCCATGTACAGACGTACCATAATCATCTCCTTGTGCAACCAAAATATAATAATAAAAATATACTTCAAAAATTGACTTACTGTTGAGTTCTTACTAATTCCTCTCACAGCAAATATATAATATATATTTTTCTAACATTTTCTGAGAATATTTGGATATGAAAATCTTTCAGTTAATGTTCTACCGACTGTTCATGGTCAATTTGGATGGAAAATAAAAATAAATACTAAACTCATGAAAATACTCATTAGTTCAATAAAAGGAGCAAGGTGTAGAGGTACGTGCATGTAATCCCAACAACTTGGAAGACTGTAGAAGAAAGATTGAAAGTTCAAAGTTAATCTGACCTATATGTGAGAACTTACTTCAAAAAAAACTAAAAAGAAGAAAAAGAGGAGGAATAGAAGGAAGATGAGGAGAAAAACAAGAAAAACATACAATCTTAGAGGCATATTTGTGCAATAATAGAAGTTTATAAAGAGAAATAAAAGCATTGAGACCATCTCTGTAGGACATAAAATGTTTCTTCACACGTTATGAAAGTTTTTATGTCTGCTAAATATGGCAAATCTGAAATCAGGAAAGGTTTCTCTGATCTGGAAGAAACATTAGCTAAAATTGACATAAAGAAACCCTTGTTTAATGTAAAACAATTAAACTCAGAGGATAATATGAACATGAAATATAAAACAGTTATGGAGCACCACAGACAAGTCATTGAATATACAGATTTTTTTTTTCTTTTTTTGTCTGTCATGGGGCTTGAACTCTGGGCCTGGACGTTGTCCCTGCCCTCTTCAGCTCAAGCTGAGTACACTACTGCTTGAGCCACAGTACCACTTCCAGTTTTCTAGTAATTTATTGAAGATAAAAGTCTCATGGACTTTCCTGCCTGGGCTGGTTTTTAACTGTGATCCTCAGATCTCAGCCTCCTGAGTAGCTAGAATTACAGATATGAGCTATTGGCACCCGGCAAATACAATGACTTTTGAGACAGAGAACACACAGTATTTACAGTAATAACTGGAGAACAGTTTCTTTACCAGAAGGAAACAGGTCTTTTCTATAGCTAGACTTAATTATAACAGCTGTATTTAAACCCTGCATTTTCTTTGTAGGCCTAGACAGACTTCAACTTAGAGATGTTCTGCAGTCCCATTCAGAGAACTGAGATTAGAGGTAAACATCTTAGATAATGACCAAAACAAGGCAACAGCAACAACAGCAAAAATATGGATTAAAAATCTCCATACATTCACATGCAAAACTACAAGAAGACAGCATGACTAGAAAATCTTCTCCAGATTACTCAAATATATATTCCCCAGGGCTTTATAGCTCAAGCTCTTTTTCTGTGACTTGCATGTGAAGACTAAGTGTTACATTTCTACTGCAATATCTCTTTTCATCCGGTCACCCCAAAGTTATGTACATGATATAGTTACCATACCATGATGGTTTCCTTCACATCTAATATAATTTATTGTCCTCAATCTTCAGGAATATGATATCTTCAAATTCTAAAACAAATATGAAATACTTTATTTTATTTTTTAAATGTTTAAATTTTTATTGTAAAGTTCATGTACAGAGGGGTTACAGTTTTGTAAGTAAGCTAATGAGTAAATTGCTTTTTGAATAATGTTACTCCCTCCCTCATTTTATCCCCTTTCTCCCAGCTTCCTCTTCCCCATGTTGCAAAATTCATTTCCAACTTAGTGTCTAGTGAGTATCACTGTTTCATTGGTTTAACCTTTGTCCCACCATTTCTGTGATTCCCTTTCCCTTCCCCAAATCAGATAAACTCATACACAAGACAAAGGGAACAGATATCAAAAACAGTGAAAATAAGAAATAAACCAAAGTAAAAAACAAACAAAGAAAAAGAAATAACTGCAAACAGCACAAAAATAAAACCTCTTGCATCCATTTCTTGGAGTTTCTTTCACTAAGCTTCATTTTATATGGTCATATCCACATCGCTATTGAGCAATTGTGATGCTCTGCTAAGAATATCCTAGAAATATTCTAGTTATTACAAATGAGGGAAACCATGTAGCCTAGGTTTCTTTGAGTCTGGCTTACTTCACTTCCAAGTTTTTCCAGTGCCTTATGAATAGGGAAATGCTATCCTTTCTGATGGAAGTATAGAATTCCATTTTATATATATGCCACATTTTCTTGTTCCATTATTTACTGAGGAATGTCTGGGTTGCTTTCATAGCTTAGCGATAGTAAATAATGTTGCAGTGAATATGGTTGTGCTGTTAGTTTTGATGTGGCCTTATTTGTGGTCATTTGGGTAAATGCCTAGGGGTGGGATTGCTAGATCACAGGGATTTAGTCTTTTTTTTTTATTCCTACCAACAATGTAGCAGTTGGCTTATATTAAAAGAACAGAAAATATATTTATCCTCAAATTCCTGATATATAACACAACGATTCCCTATGCTTCATGAGTTCTTATGAAACAATTGCCACATTTGGAGTCTATGGCAAGATTTATGCAGTGTGTAGACTTGACTTTTATCTCCCTCACTGCATAAAACCATAACCATACAAGGCAGGATTTGGTTTTTGTTTGGTTTTACCTTGTAATGGGAACTACAAAAAAATTTCTCCCCACCCCTATCAATCCTTTGTTTCATTGCTTTTTTTCTAGTTAGAAATCTTTGAGTTGCCACTGCTAGTGTCTAACAAATTATCAATATTCTAGGATGGCTGATGGAACTCAGGGCTCAATGTTGCTCTGATGATTGGAGGAATGACTGCTCTCCAATCAGAGCAAGTGGCAGGAAACCTCTAATTTCTGCAAAAGTTGAGCAAACCATAAAAATAACTCTTCAGGCATATGTGAGTCAGATCACAGATGCATAAGTTAGCTTGCCAATTACTTTAAGATAATTTTAAAAGTCACACTAAGGGGCTGGGAAGGTGGCTCAGTGGTAGAGTGCTTGCCTTGCATGCTTGAGCCCCTGGGTTCGATTCCTCAGCACTACATAAGCAGAAAAAAGCCGGAAGTGGTGCTATGGCGCAAGTGGTAGAGCGCTAGCTTTGAGTTCAAGAGCTGAGGGGCAGAGCCCAGGCCCAGAGATCAGGCCTTCAGATGTCAGCTGTTCCTCCCCTTCCCAAGGGAAGGTTTGGGAACTCGGCTTTGGCTGGATTAGGAAAGACTTAGAAAGGTTGTTTGCTCTGTAAAAAGCAATTGAAAGTATGTGAGATAAACTAATCAAGACAGAATATCCATTTGTGCTAAGCCGGTTCTGAGGTAATCCAGAAAATCTACTATTTTTAGTTTGACTTTTTTTTTTTTTTTTTTTTTTTTTTGGTCAGTCGTGGGTGGGGCCTGAACTCTGGGCCTGGGCGCTGTCCCTCAGCTCTTCAGCTCAAGGCAGGCACTTTAGCACTTGAGGCACAGCGCCACTTCCAGGTTTTTCTGCTTACGTGCTGAGGAATCGAACGCAGGGCCTCATGTATGCAGGGCAAGTGCTCTACCACTGAGCCACCTTCCCAGCCCCTTAGTATGACATATAAAATTATCTTTAAGTATGTACCAACGAGTTGACAGTTAACAAAGCAGTTAATGAGTACAATGAATCTTTATCAAGGTCACCCCTTTCAACATGTTTTAAATCTGAGGATACCTTCTTGGGTGCATGTTATTGAATAGTTTAATTCACTTTTTTGAAATCTTGCCTTCATATGAGAAAACTTGTTTGTTTAATGTGGACAGCCAGCCCTGCTCCTAAGTACAACATGACTCCTGAGTCTTGCTGAAGGTTTATGGGGCAGGATCTATGTCCCAATGTCCCTTCCTCTAGCCAACACACTGAAATGAGGGGAACTGTGCTTTGGAGATAAATTATTCCTTTCAACATTCTTCAATATATTCTTTGGCTTCATTTTCAATCAGTTGTATTGGTTCAGCTTTAGATTGAACATCATCTAGAAGTCAGAAATTCTAATTCCCTAGATGTAATTTACTCCGAAACCAATAAATAGATACCTTGTATCAAAACACATTCTGCCCTGTTTTTAATGCTTATTTCTATCTCATGTACATACATGTACATACATATCTCCAGGTTGCTTTCAGAGTCAGAATTCAGGCAAGTCAATATATGGTACTTTGTCAGGTATACTTAGAAATGTCCTTCCTTTTTCAAAGCTCAACAGTATTAATAATGACAATTTTTAATATATATTTATTTTAATATATATTTATTGTATTATTTTACATGAGTAGGGTAATGAGTACATTTTGTAGCAAGCATTGTTACCTCCTCCTTTATTTTCACCTTATCATCACTTCCTTTCCCATCCCCCCCAACTCCTCCGGCCCTCCTCCATCCCAACATTGTAACCTTTGACAAGTTTTAGAAAGAATTTACTAGGAAGATCCATACTCCAACTATAGAGTCTGAGAAAAATCTTGAAATTATGTAATCGAGTCGAACCAAAACAAAAGTTTTAACAGGTAAAACTGACAAGTACACAGTATTTTGTTCTTGAGGATTTGCATGTTTGCCATGTTTGTTTTGTGGTGCTGGGGATTAAACCCAAAGCTTAGGAACTAAGCTCCGTCCCCAGTACATTAATCATACTAGGTCATGAAGATTTCTCTCTCTCTAAATATAGTCCTACCTCAAATAATAAATTCAAAAATAATGTTAAACTGTGGTAAAGCAAGGTTCCACAGTGACAAAAGATATTAATTATCAAATATTATATTTGAAGGATGTAAATTCCAACCAACTCTAAGAATGTAGATGAGGACTCTGCACATTTTATGGAAGTCAAGACGTAGCATAATTGCTTATGTGGTTGGTTTGGGACTGAAATTTGGGCCTAGAGGTTTTGACTAACAAATTATGAAAAAGAAAATGAGATGAGATAATGAATTTGCTGTCTGAATACATAAGCTGATATGTGGCTCCAGTTATGTATAATCTTTATTCTGCCCCTAACTACAACTATAATTACCAAGATGAGTTTCAGAGAAGGAAAAAGTTGTTTTTTTGTTTTTGTCGGTCATGGGGTTTGAACTCTGGGCTTGGACGCTATCCCTGTGCTCTTCAGCTTAAGGCGAGCACTCTACTGCTTGAGCCACAGCGCTACTTCTGATTTTCTAGTGCTTTATTGGAGATAAGAGTCTCACAGACTTTCCTGACTGGGCTGGCTTTGAACCAAGACCTTCAGTTCTCAGCTTCCTGAGTAGCTAGGATTACAGGCGTGAGCCACCATTGCCCAGCTCAGAGAAGGAAAAAGTTAAATGTTGATCTTAGTCAACACTTAAAACAGATACAAATCTGACAGCACTAACAGCAAGTGAATGATTCTGAAAACTGAATGTGGATGTATAACGTTTTATATTTGAAAATCGACTTATTCAAGAATTGGCCACAACCCATCCCAAAGCAGATTGATAGTTCAGCTCCTCAATTAATTGATTCCCTAGAATGTTTTTAGAAAAGATGTGCTAATGTCTTCGACAAATACCCCTAACATTTCCAGTCATGTCAGCTAGGAACTAAGAGCTAGTGCTTCTGGTCGTTTAGAATCCACTAGGGTCTCATAACTATTCTGGATGAAAGAATTACTGTCAGCATAAGTGTATGAACAGCTTTTGAAAACAGAATAGATAAAAAAGAACTGTTACAAAATCAACAAGTTCAACTTATACAAGCACTACATTATCTTCAGAGCCCAGACATAGGAAACATAATTTTTGAAGCAAGTCAAACATAACTGGTCCACCTCTTTCAACATGGAGCCTTCTTTGAAGGTTTTGTTGTTGATATTTTTTTCTCAATTGTACAAAACTCAGGAAAATGGAGAATACAGAGAACTCAAGTATATTTAGGAAAAGATAGTACGTAAAATTACTGTGTAATAGGAGCAGTTTGCCAGAACTTAGCCCAAACTTAGTTTTCAACAGTTTTCAAACTACTTTCTCTCAACTACTGCTTCCTCTAATTTCTCCCTTATCAGAAAAAAATGTGACATCAATAGGAAACATCAAAAAGTACTTGTTATTTGCTCAATAACTCATTTTTCCAATTTCCTGTATTATTTGTTTCAGATAAAAATCTATGTGACAATATTTCTTATAATTCAAATGTTTAGATTGCATTCTATTGATTGCTAACTCTGTGGTATTAAGGAAGCTACAGAAACCTTTATCTCCAATTTGTTAAAAATCACGTAGAAGGCCAGATACACACATTTCACCTCTTTGATTTCACTGAAACTGTTTAAAATATTAATTTGTCATAAAAATGTTAACAAATAAAAAATGAGTAAGGTAATTACTATAGTTAACTTCTTGCAAGACTACATAAATGATGGTGTGATATTTCTTTAAAAATACCAAACAATATTCTATAAATGTGCCAACAATGATATACCTTAAGCTCTATAAACATTCTCTGTATAACAACTTTGTGTCTGCTTCTTCTACGTAGCAGATTTATTTAAAAAACTGTAAAAAGTAAAGCAGCTTCATCTATTTCTAAGTGAATATTATACTATCTTTCATTGTCATTTGGGAAGGATAGAAGAGTGAGACTATGCTTCACATTTTGAAGGCACTGCAAATTGACTTACTTCTGGTATATAATTGATGAAATCCACTTAAATCATTAATTACATCATCAGCCTTTGACAAAACAATTACTTTGATGACTTAATGAGTAATTAAAGTTTTGAAATAGCCAGCATAGGAGCAGGGCCTAGAATCAATCTGCTAAATAATGGCACTTAATTTATTTCCAAAGTAAAACAAACAAATATCTATTTACCTTTGTAAGAAGATCAGAGAAAAATAATTCTAAGCACCTAAGTCTTCCAGAATACAGACATTGATTTCTACTAAACTGGAGATTAAAGGTAGTAGTACACATGAAGCCAACCTCCTAAATTTGATTATTCCCATGGCTAACATAAGAGATCTAACAGGATTTCCACATCTTAGGTGGTAATAATATCCATCACACCTTCTCTCTTACCTGACTTTCCTCCCACTTCCTTCTCTCTTCCTTCGTCCTCCCTGTATATTTTATCTTATTCTCAACATTTTCCTAAATAGTATATTTCTTACGTCTGTCATAGAAACTTCCGTTGGCCTAAATCTAGCCAACTTTTCTGTAAATTTATCTGTGCTAAGTGAGTGGTTCAAAGCAGTCCTCCAGGTGGGTTGGCTTCCTTTATCTGCCTCCACCCATTCCCTGCCATTTCTCAATCCCACTCATTTAGACTTAATGTATTCATTCCAGGCTCAGCTTCCTCTATTCACCATTATCCTAAGATTTGTGTCTCCACAGAAGCACCAGTCTGGGCAACTTCCCCATTACTGGAGCCTCTGGGTTCATATGGGTTCCCTCTGATTTGGCTCCCTTAGAGAAGATGCTCCATCTCTGCATTTATCTTAAAACCTTAGAGTCCAGTTGGGATCCCTGTTGGATGCACCTCTACCATTGGCAGTCAGTACCACTTCCTGGTCATCTACATTCTATGGACTCTCCTAGCCAGGTCACATATTCCTATCCATACATAGGACAAAGAAAGATCACCATAAAGCATTTTTAATCATTTAATATAAGGAATATGCCTCTAAATGTGTGTGTTGGTGTCCCTTATATTGTATACTCTCTATTTACTAGAATTGCAGCTTGCATCTCTCAATTATCTTCCCACTTATTTTCTTCCCATTTATAATCTTCAGAGGTTTGTCTTCTCACTTTTATCGCTTTATAGAATGTCTTTAACTCTTCTCATTCAGTCTTTCCCTCCTATTGCTCCAATGAACAACTCACTTTAAGGTCATAAGACTTTTATTTTGCCAATGCAATTCTTGGTCCTGTTTTCAAATTGGTCAAAACCTCACTGGGCTCAGTGGTAGAGTCATTGTTATTATGAATAAAACCTTCCTTTCAGTCTGCAGAAACAACAGGAAAGAGAAAGAAAGCGGAAAGGGAAGGGGAATGGAAAGTGAAAGGAAAAGAGAAAATAAGATAAAAAGGAGAGAAAAAAGAAAGGAAAGAAGAGTAAAGGAAACAGGAAAGAAAAAAGGAAAAGACAAAAAGAAGACATTAAATCAATCAGTGGTGGGAGGAACAGATGAGACGGGGAGAATAATGAAAGATGACTAAGACGAAGTACTGGACACTTAGTGGATATGTTAAATCATAATACACTTGTACAGCCTTTTAAAGTTCTAAAAACTACACAATGGAAAAAAGTAAAGAAAAAGGAAGGTATTTTCTTTCTTTTTTTCTTTTGTCAGTCCTGGGGCTTGAACTCTGGGCCTGGGGCTGTCCCTCAGCTCCTCAGCTCAAGGCTAGTGCTCTACCACTTGAGCCACTGTGCCACTTCTGGTTTTCTGAGTGGTTTATTGGAGATAAAAATCATACAGACTTTCCTGCCTGAGCTGGCTTTAAACTGTGATCCTCAGATCTCAGCCTCCTGAGTAACTAGGATTTCAGATGTGTGCCACCAGCGCCTGGCTTTTTTTAATGTATGTATATGCATGTATTTTATTTTATTGTAAAGTTGGTGTACAAAGGGGTTATAGTTAAATAAGTAAGGCAATGAGTACATTTCTTTTCTCCCACTTTCTCTCCCCTACTACCCTTCCCCCCAAGTTGTAAAGTTCATTTTCAAAGCAGTGTCTAGTGAGTATCACTGTTGCATTAGTTCATCCTTTGTCCCACCATTTCTGTTATTTCCCCTCCCTTTCCCCAAATGAGATAAATTTATACACAAGACTGGGGGGGAGGGAGGAGGCTGGGAAGGAATGTGAAGGGTAAACAAAGGAGTAGGCTGCAATGCTTGGTAAGAAATGTACGCATTATCCTGCCCATGTAATTGCAACCCCTCTGTACAGTATGTTCACAAATAAAATTAAATTAAATTAAAAAAAAAAACCAGAAAGACAAAAGAAATAACTGCAAACAGTACACTAAAAGAAAAGAAAATTAAAAAAACAAACAAAAAAAAAAACAAGAACAAAACAGCCCTCTTGTTTCCATATCTTGGAGATCATTTCAATTAACATCATTTTATATTGTGATACATATAACACCACTGGGCTATTGTGAACATCTGGTAGGATTATACTAAGTATATAATGATTATTACAAATGAGGGAAACTATGGAGAAAAAAAGGATTTTTCAATGTGAACAAAACTGTCTGTGATACTTCTTTTTAAGTTTTCTTTGCTCCACTCTCAGCCTTTGCTCTTGTACCTCTTTCGCTCTTTATCTACATCTGGCTTTTGTTGATTTCAGCTGATATTATGTGTTTACATCTCATTGCCATCCAATAGATTTTCAAACTCAAGCTAGAACCCTGACTAGTCCCTTCAAATACTTGTCCCTACAAATACTTCTACTTTATTAAGCATCTCCAATTTGTATGTATTTCATATCTGCAAATTAACAAACACAAATCAAAAGAAGAGAAATCTTGATGCAGCTGAGGTAAGTTTTTTCTTTTGTTCTCACTTCAGAATATGGCATCACCAATGTTGATTTAACTGCTCAAACTAAGATCCTAGCACCATAAAAATACACTATTGTTTTGGTGCTATGTGTGCAATTATTGCACAAGATAACTCACATTTAAGTTGAAAAGATATCTTTACCCAGTCTTCACTACCGTATGGACAATACTTAATCCAAGCTTTTATCACCTCTCATGCAGATGAGAAAGAGCTTTGAAATGGGTCTCTTGCTTTAGTTATTTGACTTAAGAAATAATTAACCTACTATTAATATGACTTTCTCTTGTTCTTTTAATAAACATAATGGTTATATCCCTTTCTGTACTGCAAGCTTGCGCTCACCTCAGAGCTGTGATGTACACTTCTCCACTCATCTAGGATTCTCACTTTCTGGGTTTATGTAATTCCCATCTTCAAGGCTGATTTTAAGTGCCACAGATTCATCAACAGCTTCCTTTTTTCCAAATAGCCTTTCTGTGTATTATTTCCTATTGTCGTTGTTTTTCCCAAGTAGTTTTATGTTAATAAATGCAAACATTTATAAATAAATATTATGTTTAATATATATTATGTTTATACATAAGATATTTATGCTTTATATATAAACACATTAATATAGGTGTTTAAACTTGTGTATACATGTAAAGATACACATTTTAAAATATATAAATACAAATATTCATGGATATGTGTGTACAGACAATACACACACACATATATGTGTGTGTGTGTGTATATATATAAATATATATATTATAATGTCTCTATTTTCCTGAGTAGATAGTAAATTTTACAATGACAGAAATATTTCTCTCTTAGGCAACTCTTTGTTTCCCCTGGTTTACCTCAGTCTTAGTTGAAACTCACTACACACTTATTAAATACTGAATAATGATATAATTTTCATCATGTTAAAGAAAACAGAAAAAAAATTATAAACTAGACAGAGTAATTGATCATGATAGCACATGGAGGCAGTTTCAGGAGGATCTGGAGTTGAAGGCTGGGCTACACTGTCTGATTAGCATGCAAAGGGCCCTATACATGTCCATATACATATAACATTATATATATATATATAAATAATAGAATAAATAAAATAAAATGAGCAAATATATATACACACATGCTTACACATGCTTAATATATATATATATATATGTAAATGTTTTATAATTATAGAAGAATTAACATCTTTGGGAAGGGGAAGGGGAATAACAAACTGCTGAAACAAGGACACAGGATGACCCATTGTAACAATGATATTCACAAGACACTATGTTGGAAATGAACCTTATAACTCTGGGGAGAAGTAGTGAGTGGGGGAGGTGGGGGAAGGTAGGGATAGTAGGAGAAAAACAAAGGAGGGGGTAACAATGCTTGACAAGAAATGTACTCATTACCTTACTGATGTAACTCTAACCTCTCTCTACAGCCTCTTTACAATAAAATAAAATTTAAAAAAGAATCAACATCAACACCTTTAGCAGTAAAATTAATGCATATATGCACATATGTAAGTTTTAAAGTAATATAGTACTTGTATACTACAGATGAAGAACATCAAATTCTGTGTATTTTTGTTATAGTAAAAACAAATAGAATATAATTCATAGTTAGAGATACATATTTATGAAATGTAAAATGAATTACAATAAATATTAGCATGAGATTTTATAAAAGATGTAGTAGTTCTGTTGTGCAGTGTGTTTTGAGTATTAATTATGTGGTAGTTTAATGAATTCATTTTATTTTATTTTTTACTTATATTGCCGATCCTTGGGCTTGAATTCAGGGCCTAAGCATTGTCTTTGACTTTTTCTACTCAAGACTACGATTCTAGCATTTAAGCCACATCTCCATTTATAGCTTCTTATTGGTAATTGGAAATGAAGAGTCTCACAGACTATCCTGCCTGAGATGGCTTAGAATCACAATCCTCAGATTTCAGCCTCATGATTAGCTAGAATAACAGCTTTGTGCCACCAGCAACAGACAAATAAATTCATTTTAATTTGCCAAGAAAATATTTTGTTTTTCACATAATTGAAACTTTGTAAAATTGTTTCATAAACCAAAAAAAACCAGAATAAACATAATTAAATTTCAAAAAAGTGATGCATATTATTTTCTGTGATCATAATTATACTAATTAGCAGTGGATTATAAAATTCCAAGTAAAACTCATAAATGTCAGAGCATAAAACATTTGGAAGGTAAATAAAAAATTTTAATATATAATTGGTATTATCAAGACTAATTTCAATTACAGACTATTTAGAGAACAACTGAGCAGAAAAGAAAACTTATGAAAATATATACAAGGTAAAATTCAAACTTTTATTTGTAAACGAAATGTATTTCAAAACATGGAATCACATTTTTAATTATTGAAAACACATAGCTACCTGAGCATAAATACAGGAAATAGGATGTCATAAAAGCAATAAAAAAAATCACAAAACAAGAAAAGCACAAAATTGGCAAAAAAAAATACTCAAATGCTATTAACTTGTTGGTTTTTAAGCACTTCTAATGAAAAAGCTACACACCTCAAAGGGTGAGCTTCTGTTCTTTTTTCCTTATCATTAAGTAGTTGTACAAAGGGATTGCCATCAGTTAGCAAAGCAGTTTTTGAACACAATGCGTCTTGATCAATGTCGTTCCTTTCAACACTCATTCATCCTTTCCTCACTCTTAATTCAATAGGATATACATTGAGCTCTTGATTGGCTTCTCTTCTTCTCCCTTTTCATTCATCAACCCCTTCATCTTGATCCAATCCCACTACTTTCAAATACCTGATTCCTAGTATTTGTTTGTTTGAACTTGGACTTTGCCTTTTGAAGAATTATATCATTTGAATTTTCCATTGACTGTATCATATTTCAGTTCATATATTTATAGACACTTTCAGGCCACCTAATGCATTTACTTTTATTTTTTTTAGCTAAATCTAGCTTCCACATATAATAAGGGAAAGCAAGCACTTTTCTCTCTGGGTGTGACTTATGTTACTTAGCAAAAGATAACAGATTCTGGCAAGGTGCAGACAATAGTGAACCTCAATACCCTGTTGTTTTTTATATAAATTTGATCACCCACTATGGAAAGCAGTATACAGGCTCCTCAAAAAATTAATACCTAACGATCCAGGAGTTCCACTCCTGATCATTTATTGAGAAGACTATCGAATAGGATACAGTAAAGCCACCAGTACAACCATGCTCGCTGAAGCATTATTCAATACATCCAAGGTCTGGAATCTGCTTGGATGCTCCTCAATGGATGAATGGATTAAGAAAATGTGCTTTATATGCACAATAGAATTGTACTCATCCATTATAAAAATTGATGCTATATCGTTTGTAAAGAAATGATAAGATCTGTGCTTCACTTCACTTGATATGTTTACTAATTCTAGAGAGCAACATGTTTTAGTACATTTGCATTATAAGTTTACAATAATTACTAGTTTTGGAAATGGTACTGTGGCTCAAGTGGTAGAGCACTAGCCTTGATCTCAAGAATGCAAAGACAGACTCCAGGAACAGAGTTCAAGACTCAAAACTGACAATAAATAAATAAAATAATTACTGGTTTTTATTTAATAATAAATCGACATAATTAATCATTAGGAAGATCGGTGTACTGCTTAATCCCCTCTATTACAAGTAATTTTTAAAATTTTTTTAATTGTGAAAATACCATACAGAGGGGTTGCAATTACATGGGCAAGTAATGAGTACATTTCTTATCAAGCATTGTAACCTCCTCCTTTGTTTCCCCTTCCCATCCCTTCCCATCCTCCCCCCACCACTCCTCAGTCCTTCCCTCCCACTTCCCCCCACCCCTCCAAACACCAAAGTTGTAAAGTTCGTTTTTTTTGACATCACATCTTGTACATCTCATTGTTGCAATGGGTCTGCCTGTATCTCTATTTAAACAATTTGCTTTTTCCCTTCCCCTCCACAAATTATACCAACATCAAATACAGTGAAAACAGGGGTTATACCATGGCGGAGGACATACCAAGCAACAAAGAAATATCTTATAAGTATGTTAGAAACAATAGCAACAAAGGAAAACCATTTGAGTCCTTATCTTGGGGTTCATTTTGCCTAATATCAACTTATCTAACCGTTTCTGCTTGTCTCAGACATATACTAGTTACTGCAAATAAGTGAAACCACCACAAATAATTTTTATAAGTAAACTTTACCTATTTATAAGTTAACTTACCTATATAAGTTAACTTTTTTATACTTAAACCGCATTTTATCTTTGTCAGTTGTAGGGCTTAACCTTAGGGCCTAGGCACTGTCCCTGAGCTTTTCTGCTAAAGACTAGTGCTCTACCACTTGGAACCACAGCAACACTTCCAGTTTTCTGGTGGTTAATTGGAGATAAGAGTCTCAAGGACGTTTTTGCCCAGGCTGGCTCCAAACTTCAATGCTCAGGTTTCACCCTTCTGAGTAGCTAGGGTTACAGATGTGAGCTGCAGGCATCTGGCTTATTTATTAAATCTATTTGAATGTTAGAATACTGAAATCAAGCTACCTAGTATATTAGTTATTTGCCTATTTTTCTTTGTAAGAGCACTTAAAGCCTTACTAATTTAGAAAATTCACTATGTTGTTAATAATTTTATTCATCAGATGTTACAATGATCTCTTAATGTTTTCTTTCTATCTAGGTGAAATTTTTGCATTTGTCCACCACCATATACCTCCCCTGTGCTCTTGTCATCCTTGGTAACCAACATCCTCCTCTCAGTACAACTTTTCTCAGAGTATGTAAGAAGTTAGATAAAATAGTATATGTGTATATTTGCTATATTTCTGTATCTATTCATCCTATTGTGGACACTTATATTGGATTCATGCTTCAGCTATTATGATCAATGGCCTTTGTCACTTTACTTACCACTATAAAAAGTCTTTGTGTGCTTTTGACTACCTACAAGACACCCTTACCTCAACAAAAACTTACTAAGATAAACATGAGAAATTTGTATTCTTTTATTGTGCAAAACAAAATTTGAGAATCATTTTGGCAAAAAAGTTCACACTGGACATTCAGAATTTAGATATGATAAGCCTCCTTTGATTCATATTAACATATTTTCTCTTCTATCATATTCCCTTTCATCTCCTTGTATCTTTATAGGCAAAGCACGTCTTTCAAACAACAAAACTTTAGGTATTATTTTAATATCTAAGCAGAAACCCATGGCCAATAATACAATTCTATCCTGAGAGCCAAGTCCAGCATTTGCCTATGTAGTAACAGCCATACCTGCCTGTTGGTAAAACAGAAGTGAAGTTAAGCTCTTGACAGATTCTGTGCAAGTCCTAAAATACTGTTTTTGTTCCTAAGCAGAAAATGTTTACTGACACACTGGTTTATGAGGAATGTGATTTGTGAAGAATAAGGTTTATGTCTCTATGCTTGCTACTTAGTTTTTCTTTTGTTTATTGCATTTTTCATCTCCTTTTGTTTCCACTTCTTGCTTTTTTATTAGATATTTCTATGATTGTCTTTGTCAGTTTTTGCTTGACCTCTTCGCTGTAACTCTTAGATTTTTTTCTTCTAACAGTTTTTAGAGTTTATAATATATATATCCTTTATATAGACTGCTTTCAAGTGATATTGTCTGACCCATAAAAAGTGTAGTTTCACCTTTCTATCTCCTGGATTTTATACTTGATGTGTTATAAAATGCATGATAAATTGGAAATGTCCTGTGACTAATGAACAAACCACAGAAAGGCAGGTAAGGTAGAGTACCAGCCACGAGCAAAAGAAAGCCATGCACTCAGGTGGGCTTAACTTCATAAGCTGGTGCCAGGGGAAGAAAAATAATGTGGACATTTTAAACAATTTCATCCTTTTATTTGACATGGTCAGTTTCTTCAGCAATATTTCATGTGTTTTGTTATTAATTCTGTATCACTCTAGGCTGACATTACTCTTTATTGTATTGGCATTTATACTTTTTCCTTCTTCTTCTATGGCTGGTCATTCTTTATTTTATGCCAGATACTAACAATTTTGACTTTGTTAGTTACTGGATAATTTTATTCCTATGGGCATTCTTAAAATTTGTTTGAGGATATATTTAAGTTACTGATAAAAGTTTGATTCCCAAGGATTTTTGGATAGGAGGAGAACAGTATGTCATCTGCAGCTAATTTTTTCACTGCTTCAGTGTGATACTTTTTAATATGCTACTTAACATCCTGTGAATTTAGGATTCTTTCCAATTTGGCCAGTGGGTAGGAATCTGCTCTGTCTAACCATAGGGGTTATTTTGTTTTCAAAAGCTTCCCCCTCTCGCAAGCCTTGAATATAGGAAGTTTTCCCATGCATTGCACACACTTTTGATCAAGAATGATCAAAATAATAATAAATATTTTTGTCAAATTAAAAAAAATTCCCATGTACAACTTCCATAGCTCAGCTGACATGGCATTTCTCTCAGTTTCTCACCAGTTTTGTTTAACTTCTTGTATGATCCAGTATTTCCCTGACCTTATTTTTATAAACTTATGCTTCTCAAGATGCAAAAGATACTGCAAAACAAGGTAAGAGTTCATTTCAGTGGTAAAGTGAAAATTTTAGATGTCTTGAAAGGTGGCATCACTTTAGCTGATGATGGGAGGCATTATGGGAAAAATCAATCAAGCATTTTCGGTATGGTGATGTACTCATTGCATCCTGAGCATTCACCGTGTTTCCTCAGTGGTGGGGTCCTTGGAGCTATCTACCTACCAACACAAAAGGTATAATGTGTTCCATAGACATGTACTCATAACTCAGCTTGTCAAATAGTATGGACAATTTATGAAGACAGAGGCAAAATAATAGCAGATCTATAAAAATCAGGAACAGAGCTCACAAGAAATTAACTCTGCCAGTCGTTGACCTGGGACTTTTACCAGTGAGTAAAGATGTTGTTGTTATTCAAGACACTCAGTCTCTGAGATTTTGTTATGTTAGACCATGCTGACTACAAACTTGGAGCTATATTTATTTCTACTCAATCTGATTTTTTGCTGCTGTTGTCGTTGTTGGTTGTGGAGCTTGAACTCAATGTATGGGGATTGTTTCTGAGCTTTTTTCACTCAAGCCTCGAAGTCTACTTCTACAAGCCACATTGCCCCTTCCAGTATTCTAGTGGCTAATTGGAATGAGGGTATCATATGTATGTGTATAAGACTTTCCTTCCCAAGCTAGCTTCAATGTGATCTTCAGACCTCAGCCTCCTGTGTAGTTAAGACTACAAGTAAGCAACCAGTGCCCAGCTCCATCTGTTTTGTGTTCTCTATTTTTCTATCAGGTTATTTATATTTATCTGTATTTGAGTTCTTTAGCTCTTTCTATTCTAATATTTAAGTCATATGTTAAATATACCCAATGAATTTATATCTGATATTATTTGCTTTGTGTCCAGGACTTCTATTTGTTTCACCACTAAAAAATAAATAACATTTCTACCCAGAAGGCTTATTTTAGCATTGTTTGAGTCATCTCAGAATTGATCTGTTGATTTTCTGTTCTCCATTGATTTTGAATTTTATGTTAGGCTTTTGTTACTTTCCTCAGAAGATACAGCTTCATGAAGAGGCTGCTTCTTTTGGTTGGAATAGAAATGAAAATATGAGTTTATCTTGTATGTATCATCCATTTTTTCAGACAAAATTTTCAATGTTTAACTGGAATTCTCTTTGAGTCTTATTCCTGTCTGTGTGACTCTGAGGACAGTGGGAAGTCTGGATACACCTTGTAGTCCTCTTGTAATATTTTCTGATATATATTTTTTCTCCTCTGGCCATAGTTTTCTAAATTCAGATTTCTGGTTTTCTGTAACAGAAATATTGTAGAGTTTGTTATAGAAGTTTTATGAATTTTTATTTTATTTTTTTCTATTAGCATCCCTTGGAAGCTAATACCAAAAGTATCTGAGATAAGCTGAAACCATTGGATTGAATTAGTTGTGTTCAACTAATTGTTGTGTCTATCAATTTCTGTTTGTTCTCCTCTGTCTACAAATAGTTGCTTGATATTGTTCTTGCTTATGTGATTGTTCATATACAAAATGTATTAAGTTGACTTCAGTTGCACTAGGTAGCTACACTATAAACTGTAAAAATGTTGAAATTCTTAATTGGGAATTTATTTTACTTTGTAGTATGAAATGAAGTAAATAATTTGCAGATGACCTATAAATATAGAATTATGAGATTTATTCTCTGTAATTGGAGATTAAAGTTAACATATTAATAAGATTGATCTGAATAATACAAATTTTAGGTGTAATATCTGTGTTAGAAGCCATGTTGTTTTCAATAAAGATGTGGACTATGGGGCTGGGAAGGTGGCTCAGTGGTAGAGTGCTTGTCTTGCTTGTATAAGTTTCTGGGTTCTATTCCTGGGTTCTATTCCTCAGCACCACATAAGCAGAACAAGCCAGAAGTGATGCTGTGGCACAAGTGGTAGAGCACTAGCCTTGAGCTGAAGAGGTAAGGTACAATGCACAGGTCCAGAGTTCAGGCCCCATGACCAACAACAACAACATATGTGTGTGTGTGTGTGTGTGTGTGTGTGTGTGTGTGTGTGTGTGTGTGTGTGTGTGTGTATAAATAAAAATTAAAGATGAGGACTAATTTCATGTTTTTTATTTGATTCTTTAGTTCTTTATAAAAGTTTCCAACTGCTTTATGGCATCAATTAATTTGTTCAGCAAATACTTAATGATATTTCCCAAGAGAGAAAAACATTATTAGTTAACAGATTAGTAACTCTTTGTGGGTACTGAGTAAAATTTCCCATTTTTATTCTATTTCTTGTTTTTTTTTGCCTGAAATTTCTCTTCTAATGTTACAATCCCAAATCACATTTTATATGAAGAATTTTGTTATTAGTTTTAGTCTCACTATGTCATCTCTCTTCTTTCTTCCTCTTCCCCGAACCATTCAAAATTAAGCATATATAGGCTTTACCTTAAATTCCATAATCTTGAGATTACTTGAAATTAGTAAACTAAATTGACTGTTATTCAAATTTTTCTTATATTATTCACATTAATTTTGCAGATAGATTTAAAATCCATTGCATATTATTATAAAATCATATTAATTTATTTTTGATATATGATTTTTTCTCATTGAAATAGTGTTCTGCTTTTGGGTTAATAAAATTTATTTTGACCACACTAAAGCTACCAGCACAACTATGTTTATTGCAGCATTATTTACCGTAGCTAAGATATGGAACCAGCCCAGATGCTTCTCAGTAGAGGAATGGATCAATGCCTCCATCAGAAAGAATGACATTGCCCCATTTGTTAGGAAATGGAAAGACTTGGAAAAAATTATATTAAGTGAAGTAAGCCAGGCCCAAAGAAACATAGGTCCCATGGTTTCCCCTATTTGCAGTATCTAGTATATGTGTGAGTCAAGTGGAAAAGGTCAGATAATGTGATGTTAGGAAAATGAATCCTTAAATATGTATTTTAATGTTTTTTTTTCCTTTCATGCATTTGTTTCTAACGCATTTATAAGATTATCTCTTTGGAGCTTTGTATGTCCCTCCCCCACAGTATAACCCCTGCTTTCACTATATTTGATGTCAGTATAACTTGTAGAGGAGATGGGGAAAAACAAGTCGTTTCAGGATACAGGTGGACCTGTTGCAACAATGAGAAGTACAAGTTGTCATGTCGAAAACGAGCTTTACAATGTTGTTGCGGGGGGGGGGGGGGGGCGGGGGAGGGAATAAGGGAGGATTGGGGGTTGGGGGGGGGAGGCTGGGAAGGGATGTGAAGGGTAAACAAAGGAGGAGGCTGCAATGCTTGCTAAGAAATGTACGCATTGACCTGCCCATGTAATTGTAACCCCTCTGTACAGTGTGTTCACAAAAAATAAATATTAAAATTAAAAAAAAAATTTTTGAGCCTAGAATGAGTGGCTCCTGAATGCAATGTTAGCTACTCAGGAGTCTGAGTTCAAAGCTAACCCAGGCAGGAAAGTCTGTAAGACTCTTATTTCCAACTAGGCATCAAAAAAGCTGGAACTGAAGCTGTGATTCAAGTGGTAGAGCACTAGATTTGAACAAAGAAGCTCTGGCCCTGATTTCAAGCCCTAGGATTAACACACACACACACACACACACACACACACACACACATATACACACACACAATTGATTTCATTTGAAGAAAGTTACATGTTATATCAAATTTAGTATAACTCACTATTAATAAAATTATTTTATTAATTTTCTTAATTGATTTTCTTTCATAGATCTTTACTTGTTTAATATATGTCCATTATAATAAAATCTGAGGTTTTAATTATATAAACCACACAAAAGTATTTATACTTATAACCATGATTTATTAATAATATGCCTGGTTGCAATGTTACTTATTAGGCAAATAATTTTACTTCAGGATTTAAAGTTTAATGTTATTGCAATCTTTTGTTGATAATTATTTGAGTAGATTTTTAAATGGAAAAAAATTAGTATAGCATTATGAATAGATCATGAAACACATTTCATGAGTACAAGAGCTACTCCTTTAAACAATAATGATGAAGTTTTAGTTGCCAAAATAAAATTCCCGGTTACTAGTGGTTATTAATTACAAAGAATATGAATATATTCTTTAAAATATTCATGTTTATTTATATATACACATGATTCTGATTTTTTTTTACAGAATCATTTCTAGGCCAGTTCTGGTGGCTCATACCTGTAATCCTAGTGACTCAGGAGGCTGAGATCTGAGGATCGTGGTTCAAAGACAGCCCAGGCAGAAAAGTCTGTGAAACTCTTATCTCGAATAAACCACTAGAAAACCAGAAGTGGCTCTGTGGCTCAAGTGGTAGAGTGCTAGCCTTGAGCTGAAGAGCTCAGTGACAGTGCCCAGGCCCAGGCCCAGAGTTTGAGCCCCCAAACAAACTATCTATATGTATACATATATATATATATATATATATATATATATATATATATATATATAATCTCTATCCCTGTCCATATAACTAAATTATATCTATTCCAATATCTTCTTGAGATCTGTACTAGTCAAGACTTTCAGAGGAAAATAATGACCAGTATAGAAAGACTTATTTTAAAGTATTATCTAACATAGTTACAGAGACTGAGAAGTCTAACCATCTGTTGACTAAGACAGAGATACCAGAGCTGGTAGTGTTATTCAAAGATTCAAAGGCCAGAGATACAATGGGACAAATTCCAGGCTGAGTCTAAATTTCTCAGAAAATGTACATTCTACCTTAAGCAATTAATACAAGTTGGAGAATCTTCTTTTCTATTGTATTAGTTGATAATCACTCCTAGCAGTGAGAGCAATCGAATATATTATACTCAGAGACTAGTGATTCAAATACTAATCTTTATATATCTTAGCTGGGTAGCCAATGCTGCAATGAACATGGTCATGCTAGTGGATTTAGAGTAGCCTGATTTGTGGTCATTTGGGTAGCTGGACAGGAGTCGAATTGCTGGATCATAGGATAGCTCTATGTTTAGTCTTTGGAGGAACCTCCATACTGTTTCTAGTGTGGTTGAACTAGTTTACACTCCCACCAACACTGCAGTAGTGTTCCTTTTTGGTCACATAATCACCAACACTTGTTATTTTTAGTTTTCTAGACAATGGCCATTTTAACTGTGGAATCTCAATGTTGTTTTGATTTGCATTTCTTTTATGACCAGAGATTCCCAAATCTCTTCATGTGTCTTTTGGCCATTTTTATTTGTTCTTTGGAGAAGCCTCTAAGTCTTTAGCTCATTTATCAATTAGGTTGTTGTTTCTTTGAGTATTCCTCAGTGGATGAATGGATCAAGAAAATGTTACATATATGCACAATGGAATTCTATGCTTCCACCAGAAAGAATGATATTGCACCATTCATAAGTAAGTGGAAAGGCTTGGAAAACATTATACTAAGCAAAGTAAGCCAGACCCCAAGACACAGGCTGCATGACTTTCCTCATTTGTAATAATATGAATGTTCCTATAAAGCTATAAGTAAACCTAGTGGATAGTAAAAGACAAATAATTACACTTGGACATGATTAATTAAACAGCAGTGTAAACATTCACACAGTGAGAACAAAAAGGGATATTCTTAGGAGAGGATCAATTGAGCAGTGAAACCCACTAGATATTATGTTGGAAATGAAGTATGTAACTTGAGAGGGAGGGAAGTTGAGAGAGGAAATACTGTGAAAGAATGAAGGAGATGACACTTTTCAAAAGGAAATACATTCATAACCTGACTTATGTAACTATAAGCCCTCTGTACATCACCTTTACAATAAAATTTTAAAAATCTAAAAAAGCAAACTATTTTCCAGAAATGTCATTTCAGATATTGCTTGAGCACATATATTTCACATCTAATGATAAAATCAAGATGACACATAAAATTATCTATCAATGAACCAAATAACTTTTTCTTAAATATCCTCTAATATTTCTATGTAGAATATAAATAAGTAGATACTAAATATATAGAGTCATTAAATTAGTACTTGTCATTAAAATATTCAGACCTATTTCACAGAATGTAAAAAAGAATAAGTCTATAATTGAACCAACTAAGGTTTCAAATGCTACTGAAAAAGAAAACAAACTGGAAAACAAATTGCCAGCCTTGCTGAAACCTAGAGATCCCTTTCACATAATCTCTTAAAGAAAAGAATCATAAATGAGTACTATTTTGAATGACTAAATTTTATAGTGACTTGTCACAGAAGCTATTGGAATCTAACACAATGTGCTAAGTTAGTGAGACTAAGTTCAATAATTTCCTATACCAAGAGAATCATAATTAGTATCAATATCTTAACTAAATTTAATGACAAGTATTAGAGTAGTAAAAGGACAGAGGTAATAATTTTCCGCCAAAAAGTCAGGCACTAATTGAGGAGGAATATGATTTTGAAGCCAGTTTGAGCGATATACAGATACTCTGTCTTGAAATTAAACAGAAAAAGAAAAAGCTATCAAGTGCAGTTGGTATACATAGAAAATATTCTCAAGTACATTAGACTAAATATATATAACTAATCAGTAGTTATTAAAATATCTCCTACAGGAAACTTCAATGACACAATATCATTGGATATGAAAGTATTAAAATCACAAGCCTTAAATTGCAGTATACTTATTTTGATAAGTATTGTGAAATGGTATATACATCAAGAAATTATTGTTGAGTATTTTGAAGTGAATTTTTAAATTGAAAAAAGATATTTTGATGTAAAATTTCTAGTATGCTTTCCAAGTTAATCTCAAATGCAAGCATTTCTCATACCTTGCTTCCTAAATAACTTGGTCCAAAGGTGGGCATAACCACACCCATTTTAGTGTTCTGAATTAAATGCAGTGTGCTTACATTTATCATTTTCAATTTTTCATTAATTTCTGAAATTTTCTAAAATGGATGAATTTTTAGCTTATCATTAGATGAGCTTCCACTCTAATAATAAATGTGAAAATGATTTCTTAACACATCTTTAAATGCCATCTTTCTCATGACATTTTTCTTGTTAGCATATATAAATATCAGAATGAGGTTCCAATGTACTATTTCCATAGATGTTTGCAATATGCCTTGAATATCTTTACTTTCTCTGTTATATTCCATTAGCCTCATTCCTTCATTTTCTTCAGCATATTTTCTAATCATTCTTATTTAAATTTTGTGTCACATTAAACCAATTATTGAAAAATATATCATAAAAAAGTCAGGTCATAGCCAGTAGAAAAAAAGGACATACTTCAACAACTACTAATGTGAGACAAGAACTACAGAAAGCAATACAAAATTAAATACATAAGTAATAATGACAATAAAATTATTCAGTGATTTGATTTTTATTGGTAGACTTTTTATTGGTAGATTTTTATTGGTGAATTTCTAAAAGTGAGTTTTATTTCTGGGTCAAACTCCATGAAAATGAGTAGCATTTATTAAACATATGCTTTATGTACAATAAAACAGATTTTACATAAGAATCTTAAAGAATAAAAAGATCAACAGTAAAAATCATGAGAAAGGGACATTTATTAAAGATGCAAAGAAAAGTTTCCCCCCAAATCTGAGGGCTGTATTACATTTTAAAAAGTAGTATATGCTAGCAATCAAAAACACATGAAAAAGAGTATGGTAGAGAAAAATAATGGTATGTGTTATACACACACACACACATACACACACACACATATATGTCTGTATATGTATACTAGAAGCTTTCATATAGTAAAAGCAATTGAAGATATTTTAGGGAAGGACTTGAAGAACACTAATAAAATAGTGCAAAACATATTAAGTTTCAAGATTGCTATGTTTTTTTAAAAAATTATGTTCTTGGAGAGAGGTAGTACTTTATTTGTTTTTATTATCCTTAAGTTGTTCTACAAAGAAAGTGTCATATAACAAAGCAGTTTATGAATACAATGTAACTTGATCACTGCAACTCCCTTCAACATTCTCAATCTCCTTAGACCCACAAATTCCCTTACTTTTCAAAATGTTGTCGTTTATATCATGAATTCTTTTTTTTTTTTTTTAATTTTGTCTGTCGTGGGACTTGAATTCTGGGCTAGGGGTGCTGCCCTTGGGTTCTTCAGCTCAAGGCGAGCACCCTATCGCTTGAGCCATAGCACCACTCCTGTTTTCTAGTGGTTAATTGGAGATAAGAGTCTCACTAACTTTTCTGCCCGGGCTGGCTTTGAATGGCGATCCTCAGATCTCAGCCTCCTGAGTAGCTAGGTTTACAGGTGTGAGCCACCGGCACCCAGCTACCATGAATTCTTGACTACATTTCCCCCCATACTCCTACTCAGTCTACCTCTGGCCCTTTGGCCCTATCCCCTCTCAGGGATGTACTTATTTCCTGGTGTTGATTTAGGTGCTTTTAAACCAGTCTTTCTAAAAGATTACACTATTTAAACTCTTCATAGAGTCTATTAAACTTCATAGAGTCTATTAAAATTCAGACAATTTATTTGTAACCATTTGGATACCGCCCAACATGTTTACTTAGAAATTTATAGGTGCATTCTATCTACCAAAAATGAAGGAAACCATGAAACTTTTATTTTTCTGTCTAGCTTATTTAATATGCTTTTTCCAAGTCTTTTCATTTCCTTAAGAATGGCCCAATGTCATTCTAATCAGTAAAATTCCATTGTATATACTTACTACATTTTCTTCTATCATCTGAGCTCCATACCTCAAGCTCCCCCACCATTTTTATTTATTTATTTTTTGTGAACATACTGTACAGAGGGGATGCAATTATATGGGCAAGATAATGAGTACATTTCTTATCAAGCATTGCAGCCTCCTCCTTTGTTTACACTTCACATCCCTTCCCTGCCTCCCCCCAACCCCCCCACCCAATCCTCCTCCCCCCCCACCAAAGTTGTAAAGTTGGTTTTCCACATAACAACTTGTACTTCTCATTGTTGCAACGGGTCCACCTGTATCCTTAAAAGATTTGTTTTTCTCCACCTCCGCCACAAATTATACCGACATCAAATATAGTGAAAGCAAGGGTTATACTGTGGGGGAGGGACATACAAAGCAACAAAGAAATCATCTTATAAATGCATTAGAAGCAAATGAATGAAAGAAAAAAAACAATTAAATACATATCTAAGGGGTCATTTTCCTAACATCACATTATCTGACCTTTTCTGCTTGACTCATACATATACTAAATATTGCAAATAAGGGAAACCATGGGACTTATGTTTCTTTGGGCTTGGCTTACTTCACTTAATATAATTTTTTCCTAAGCCTTTCCATTTCCTAACAAATGGGGTAAAGTCATTCTTTCTGATGGAGCCATAGAATTCCACTGTGTATATATACCACATTTTCTTGATCCATTCATCTACTGAGGGGCATCTGGGTTGGTTCCATATCTTAGCTATGGTAAATAATGCTGCATTAAACATAGTTGTGCTGGTAGCTTTAGTGTGGTCTTGTTTGTAAGCATTTGGGTAGATACCCAAAAGTGGGATTGCTGGGTCATACGGGAGCTCTATGTGAAGTCTTTTTTTTTTAAATTTATATTTTTTTAATTGTGAAAATACTGTACAGAGGAGTTACAATTACATGGGCAAGATAGTGAGCACATTTCTTATCAAGCATTGTAGCCTCCTCCTTTGTTTACCCTTCCCATCCCTTCCCAGCCTCTTCCCCACCCCCCCACCCCCACCAAAGTTGTAAAGTTCATTTTCAACATGACAACTTGTACTTCTCATTGTTGCAACGGGTCCACCTGTATCCTTATTTAAATGACTTGTTTTTCGCTTTCCCCTCCACAAAATTATACCGACTTCAAATACAGTAAAAGCAGGGGTTATACTGTGGGGCAAGGGCATACAAAGCAACAAAGAAATAATGTTATAAATGCTTTAGAAACCAAATGCATGAAGGAAAAAAAACATTTAAATACATATCTTAGGGTTCATTTTCCTAACATCACCTTATCTGAAATTTTCTGCTTGACTCATATATATATATATATATATATATATATATATATTATACTAGATATTGCAAATAAGAGAAACCATGGGACCTATGTTTCTTTGGGCTTGGCTTACTTCACTTAATATAATTTTTTCCAAGTCTTTCCATTTCCTCACAAATGGGGCAATGTCATTCTTTCTGATGGAGGCATAGAATTCCATTGTGTATATATACCACATTTTCTTGATCCATTCCTCTACTGAGGGACATCTGGGCTGGTTCCAGATCTTAGCTATGGTAAATAATGCTGTAATAAACATAGTGTGTTGGTAGCTTTAGTGTTGTTTTGTTTGTAAACATTTGGGTAAATGCCCAAAAGTGGGATTGCTGGGTCATAGGGGAGCTCTTTGTGGAGTTTTTTGAGGAACCTCCATACTGCTTTACAAAGTGGTTGAACAAGTTTACACTCCCACCAACAATGAAGTAAGGTTCCCTTCTGGCCACATCCCCTCCAGCATCTGTTGTTATTAGAGTTCTTGATTTTTGCCATTCTAACTGGGGTGAGGTGTATCTCAATGTTGTTTTGATTTGCATTTCTTTTATGGCTAGGGAGGTTGAGCATTTCTTCATGTGTCTATTGGCCATCCTTCTTTCTTCTTCAGGGAATTTTCTCTTTAAGTCTTTATCCCACTTATTTATTGGGCAGTTGTTTCTTTGAGGATTTGTTGTTGGGGGATTTAATTTTTTGAGTTCCAAGTATATTTTAACTATGATACCCTTGTCTGTTGTATGGCTAGTGAAGATCTTGTCCCAATCTGTGGGCTTTCTATTGATCTTGCTAGCTATGTCCTTTGCCATGCAGAAGCTCTGCAACTTCATACAATCCCATTTGTGCAACCTTTCTTTGATTTGTTGTGTTTCCGGGTCTCTATTAAGAAAATTTCAGCCTATGCCAAGACCTAGGGTTTCTCATATTCCATCCTGTAATGTTTTCAGAGTGTTTGCTTTAACTCCGAGGTCTTTGATCCATTTGGAGTTGATTCTGGTGCAAGGTGATATATAAGGATCTAGATTTAGTTTTCTACAAGTAGTTAACCAATTTTGCCAGCACCATTTACTGAAGAGGCTGTCTTTCTTCCATTCTATTTTTTAGCTCCCTTATCGAAGATTAGATGGCTATAGGTCTGTAGGTTCATTTCTGGGTTTTCAGTTCTATTCCATTGGTCCTGAGGTCTGTTCTTGTGCCATTACCAAGCTGTTTTGATTACTATGGCTTTATAGTAGAGTTTGAAATTTGGTATTGATATTCCTCCAGCAGTGTTCTTTTCGTTGAGGAGCGTTTTTGCTATTCAGGAGCTTTTATTGTTCCATATGAATTTTTGGATTGCCTCTTCTATTTCCTTGAAGAATGAGGTTGGAATTTTGACAGGTATTGCATTGAATTTGTAGATAGCCTTGGGAAGTATTGCCGTTTTCACAATGTTAATCTTTCCAATCCAGGTGCTTGGGAGATTTTGCCATTTTTTAAGTTCTGTTTTGATTTCCTTTTTCAAGATTTTAAAGTTTTCATCAGAGAGGTCCTTCACTTCTTTGGTTAAGTTAATTCCTAGGTATTTTATTTTTTGTGGGGCTATTACAAATGGAGTTAATTTCCTAATTTCAGCCACACTTTTCTCATTGTTGGCATACAGAAAAGCCATTTATTTTTGGGGGGTTATTTTATACCGTGCTACTTTGCCAAAGTTTTGAATCATCTTGAGTTATTTTGGGAGTGGAGTCTATGGGATTCTTTAAATACAAGATCATGTCATCTGCAAAGAGGGAGAGTTTTATTTCTTCTTTTCCTATTTGGATTCCCTTTATGTCTGCATATTGTCTGATTGCTGTAGCTAGGCATTCTAATACTACATTGAAGAGAAATGGAGAGAGTGGGCATCCTTGTCTTGTTCCTGAGTTAAGAGGAAATGGCTTTAGTTTTTCACCATTGAGTATAATGCTGGCTGTAGGTTTGTCATATACAGCCTTTATTGTATTGAGGAATGTTCCATGGATTCCTAATTTTTCCAAAACCTTCATCATAAAGGAGTGTTGGATCTTGTCAAATGCTTTTTCTGCATCTATTGAGATAACCATGTGGTTCTTATCCTTGCTCCTGTTGATGTGATGAATAATATTAATTGATTTGCATATATTGAACCAGCTTTGCATCCCTGAAATGAATCCTGTTTGATCGTGGTGTATGATTGTTTGGCTGAATTGTTGAAGTCGATTGGCCAAAATTTTGTTGAGAAGTTTTGCATCAATGTTCATCAAAGAAATGGGTCTATAGTTCTCTTTCTTTGATGAGTCCCTGGACCTTTTTTTTTTTTTAACAATAAGGCTTTACACATTTTTTTCCTCCAAACCGATCTTGAAATAAGATCTTCCACCCCCAGCCCCTGCTATTGCTAAGGTTACAGACATAAATTAACACAATGGTCAGAGACCAAAACCATTCTTAATGCATTAATGCATCCTTTAATATTAATCTTTTGCTGCAAGTCTGTTACTGTGTGCTAAAAAAAACTCTCAGGATAATTCTTAGACAAATACAAGATCAATGATCTCTTCTTTTCTCAGGAAACTTTTTTTCCCTTGTGACATTGCAAATTTGTAAATTTAGGAGTTTTTGCAACAATGGGCATGCTCCTCAGCTAGATTGTTACTATATTTTCCCTTGTAACAACTCAAATATAACTGACATAAAAGGAAAGGAGTATTCAATCATACATCCATATATTGTGATTTGCAAATTGCAGTATTTTCCAGTTTCATGTTTGATTTTCTTTCATGTTCCTTTATTTATTGTTGTTCTTGGTTGAAATCACAGTGAAAAACTTTGCTAATATAATTCACTTTCAATCAATCTGCTCTCATTTTCATACATGGAGCTTAATTTCATACATTGAGCTTTCTTAAAAAGAACTACAGGACCTAGCCTCTGTGTTGGTCTTTTATGCAACTATTCTTCCCACATACTCCCTATTAGGTCACCTACCACTTTCAATTGTCTTTTCTTTTGAATTTCTTATTTTCTCTTCAACGTATTGAAATTGTGCACATGAGCCAAAGTTCACAAAAAATGTAACCCATCCTTCTTAAAACTTAATTACTTCCTTACCTCTGGGCCCCTAAGCCATTTGTGAGACTTGTACCAAGACATTACATGTAATTGCTAAGTATGGAACAGAAGTCAGCCTGTTTTTAAAACACAGAAATATTTTATTTATCTCTGTCTTTCCATTATGTGGCACAAAGTAACTTTCTGACAGTACATAGTAAATGATTATAAGATGATCTGATTAAACCACATTCATGATAATTTCATTTATATTGAACCAACTTCCTTAATATTTCTGTAGTCCTAATTTTCAGACTTTTCACAGATGAAGTTTAGAGAAACTTTGTTCTGTGGACTCTGGAGCACCGTAAAAACCAAAAGAGTAATATTTCCTCAAACTAGAACTTAGTTTTTGGTCACATATCATGTCATAAAAATCATGTGAAAAATCTATGTACTGTATATACAACATAAACAACAAATATATTTTCAAAAAAACACAAATTTGGTATGTTAATATTACTTTATACAGTCTATTCTGTGTCTTTGTTAAACCTCATTCTAGGAAATGTTAAAATGATCTGTTTTGTAATCCTTCAATATCAGAATCAGGAAAACAGAAGAGATTAGCTGGTATCTGGGGACCTCATGAATACTGAATAGTGACAGCACAGAAGCAAGTAAGACTAGTGCTCTGGGATAATTTATAGTAAGATAAAATAGACCCATAAAGTTCAGTAGCTCCTGGGACTGTCACTGTGTTAATGTGGCACAGATCAATAATGGGTGTTTGTGTTTAGTGATGAGACTTATAAATAAGACAAATTATACTTCCAGGAAAAATGACAACTTGACAGCAAACATTTAAATCCTCTCTTCTTGTACACTGAGAGCAGCAAACAAAAACATTTAAATAGATGCACTCTCAGAACAGTGCTAAAAACCAAAGCTATGGAGGGATGCAGGGGGGGAAGTTAACAGATCCAGAGTGGTAAATTGTACTAGGAAAAATAACTTCTAATGTCCTCCAGCTCATAGCATAGCTGAGGTTAACAGTGACCAAGTTCAAAATAGTCAACAGAGAAGTGTTTGAAGGTTCCCAAGGGAGGAAAAATAATGTAGATATGTTATCAAGTACTTTGCTCTAATCATTATACATTATTTTCATATATTTAAATTTATTGTGTCACTTAAAAATATATTAAATAACAACCATAAGAAATCCCTTAAGCATGACTCCATCTCCAGAACCTGCTTTAAGCCTTTTCAGAATTGGTGAGGCCACAGGAAAGAAGATAGTAAAAGGACTCCCAACAATCAATTGTGATGTTTCCATGTGGTAAGAGTAAACAAAAACACCTATCATAGAACACCACTACAGACATTAACATGAAAGATCACGGTGAGCCTTTAGAAAAATGGCACACAGTGACACACTATGTGCTGAAAATTCAAATGCATTTGCAATCTTTAAGGACAGACAAAATAGCCTTATCAAATAGAGTGAAAGTGGTTTCCTTCTGGCTGTAAGGATAATAACAACAGTAAACACAGAGCCTCATTGTAACTAGGATGTGAAATAAAATCAGACCTAAGACATACAGTGGAAGAAAAGAGGAAAATGAAAGAAGAGGAAGAGGAGGAGTTTTCAATGACTTCAATGAGCAAAACCAAACTGTACAAAAAACATCTCCTTCTTATTTTTGCAGGTTAATTCACACCAGATACTTCTTTGAACATGAATAAAGACTTTAAGTTCAGAAACCACGATATGCAACAAATAACAGACACAGACCAAAAAAAGGCTTATTTCTTTTAGGGTACATTCATCACAATAATTTAAACCATTAAGGATTGTTTAAAACTACACTACAATGGTTGGAGATTTAGATCAGTGGAAGAACACTTCCTGGCCAGTGCAAGTCTCTGATTTTGATGCTCAGCTATGAAACAAGCAAACAAACAAAAGACCCACTACACTACACACCCTTGAGCAAAAATGCTCAGAGAACTCTCAGACCCTGAGGTGAAGTCCCAATACCCTTTCATGGAACACATACATAATCTTCTTTCTTTCCTCAAAGTAAAGAAAGCAGAATGTGCTAATTGTCCAAAAATGGGGGGCATGAGAAAACTTTCTTCATTAGGAAAATAAAATTCAACTAATGTTAAAGATTCAGTTACCCAATGTATCCATATCTTGTTACTAGTAGGAAATTATCTTTAAGTCACCCTACTTTCTTTAACACCATATTTAGAATTTTTTCTAGCAAAGGTAGAGACAGAAAGATTTGCTGTGTTAAATCACCTTCTGAGAACAAATGATGACACATAGAATATGACCTGCTAAATCAGAGGGTCAAAACAAAACCCGGACATTACAGAAAACATGAGAGCTTTCTCCAAGATTTACAGGGAAAGAACACATTGATCAAACAAGTAGACATTAGGAATAATATATATATATATATATTGTGTGTGTGTTTTTATTTAATGAGTCTAGTTTAAGGAATATTAAAGAAAAATGTCAAAATAATTTTAAACTAATATTTAAAGTTTTAAGATTGACTCATTAGGAAGTGAAACTCTAATTCAAAGTGGTAGAACACTAGCCTTGATCAAAAGAGTTCAGGGACAACTCCAGGCCCCAACAAACAAACAAAACAAACAAACAAACAAAAACTTGACTCATTACAACCAGAAAAATGCTTTCCTATCAGTGACAGTCTTATTCAATTATTACTTCTGACTTTGGCGATATGCCCTTTGTGGCCATAAGAACTACCTTCCAATATATATAAGTGAAAATTAAATAATTGACTCCTATCATTTCTTATCTAGGTGTCTTTACTGGTAATGTTTAGCCTCATGGGAATACAATCCTCATCCTAAATTATCCATTCCTTACTCTGGAGGGGCTAGAATGGTGGTTCAAGTAGAAGAGTGACAGCCATGAGCAAGACCAAAGGCCCTGAGTTCAAGCCCTGTTCCTGGCAAAATATTAACAATAATAAGCTTTGAATAATATGAAGACAACAACAGCAAAGAAATGAAATCCAAATGCAGAGAAATTAAGTGAAATAATAAAGGTACAAGTGAAATCAATAAGATTACAAGGAAAAGATATGCTATTGTATCTTGGTCCCTTTATATTTTCAATCATTAATATGTGAATATATGTCATAATATGTATACATTTATAATGCATATTCTATGTATATAATATACATACACATATATCATAATGAATGTATTACATAATATATAACTCAAGGTAATATATTGAGACACAACATAAAAATCATTTTGAGAGAAAAAATCCTAGTGATATATACTGATATAGTAGATATCCTTGATTTTCATTTATTATATGTTACCACAATTCTTTTATTTTTATAGATTCTCAAGCTTTAGTTAATTGTCTAATTTGCTATTTGTTTGAAATTCTTCTGCTCTTTAACTAGATTAATATTTTGTCATTCAGAGATTTTATTCATAAATGCAAATGTAATAATGATAGTTATTCTTCCAAAAACAAAAAATATAAACTAACAATGTTTTCTCTATTTCATTTCTTACTGACATCTTTATTTATTAAATATGGTTATACCTAATTTATCTAAATTTTAGTTATGCAGATGAGGAAATCATCAATTAACTCTATTTCATTAGTCAAATTTTTATTACTATAATAAAATGCCTGAGAAAGTCAACATAATTGCAGAAGTTTCCATCCACGGGCCATCTGCTATTGTTTTACACCTACAGTGAGGCAGAGCATTATGTCAAAGTGTGCATTAGAGCCAAGCTACTAACCTCATGGCCAGGAAACAAGAAGATATAGAAAAGAATGCTATGATCCTATATTCCCCTCAATGTTCCCAGTGATCTTCCATTAGGAATACTTCCTAAAATTCTGACTGCCTCACAAAAATTCCACCATCTGGGAACAAAACCTTAAATACATGGTATTTATGGGTCAATGAACCTCACACCTATGGCTGGAGAGTAACTCAATGGTAGAACTCTTTCTACCTTAAAAGGCTCTGTGAGGGATCCTTTGTATATCAAAATAATAATAAAAGCAACATGAACAAAGATCTAAACCATATCTTTGAACTAAGAACAGGATAAATAGCCTTTCTGACAGCTATGACATAGAATTATGAATAATACTCACACAAAACACATTGAGATTATGATTAAAACAAAAAAATTAAAACTACTCTTCAGATAAAAGAAAAAAAAACAGTCTAAATGTTCTCTGATAGCTAAGATTGTTCTATTTTTTTTTTGGGTGCGGTCATGGGGCCTGAACTCTGGGCATGGGCGCTGTCCCTCAGCTCTTCAGCTCAAGGCTAGTGCTCTACTACTTGAGCCACAGCGCCACTTCCAGCTTTTTTCTTTTTGCTTATGTGGTGCTGAGGAATCGAACCCAGGGCCTCAGGCATGCAAGGCAAGCAGTCTACCACTGAGCCACCTTCCCAGCCCAATTGTTCTCTATTTTTTTTTTTATTACTAATGCGATACTGACTCACACATTAATCTCATCTCCTGGATTAAATTGTTAAAGAACTCCTGTTATAAAAAAGTAATTCTATTCCTTTATAACATCCAGCCAGATCCCATTCTATTTCTCTTCCCTTCTCAGAATCATGCTGAAGATGTTCTCTCAAATTATTAAGGCACAAGTTCTTTAAACTTTATGTGAAAGTAAATGCAATTAAATATGTAAATGTCCATTTATTTTAAATATTAATAATACACATAAATTATGCATAAAAAGGAATACTTAGCAGATCTACTGAAACCATAAATGGAGCTAAACTTTTCTCAAGAGAATATATAATATAAAACAAAAACTGACAGAAAATATGTGAAATACATCCAAAGTCCTCCTAAAAATTCACAATAATTTAACAAATATTTTACCTCTCCATTTTTTAATCTTTTAAAATTTAGAACATTTTCAGCAACCAAAAAGTAAAGTATGACAGTGCATGTATCTATTGTAAAACAATTCAAATATAATTCCATGTTAGAGCAAGACAGACCAACAGAAAATATTTCATGATACAGTTAGTATTCAGCAGGGCAGAAAATGGTATGTTAGAAGGATCTGATCTGAGAGAAAAATAGTGTACTGAAATTTATCTAGTGTGATAAAATAAATTCTGGAAAAATATATGGAAAACCAAACTTAAAATTAATTAACTCATTTATAGAATAATTAATGTTGATTTAATTATTCTTCCATGTGTGTTTGTGTTTGTTGTGTGTATTTGTGTTTCTCAATGAACAATTTAGAATACTTTGAAACATAAATATATATTAAATGCGATATAAAACATAAATATGAACTATAAAAAATATATATAATGTAATGTATAAAGAGAATTTATCACATGTCACATATTACTGATTAACCTGTCAACAATTTGTTTCATACTTAGATTTATTAATTGACTGATGATGTCATGTGCCAACTTCCTGACCTATATGAAACTCCTTGCCAATAGAAAAAGCACAATACTTATTAACCATTTGCATTATTTTTCTACATTGCTTCAATTTCAACTTTGGGCTAGAAGATTATTTATATTACTACCTTGTGATATATAGACTTATTACTGAATTACATCAGATGAGTTTATGTCAGACCTCTTTCACAGTCTTACCTTTTTTTATTAAAGTATTATTGCTTTATATCACAAAAGATATTGAAAACCCTGCTGGATAAGATTCTTTCTTAAAAAATATACGGTCCTTTCATTTGGCATGGTCTTGGCTTTACATGAAAAGCAAATTTTGTATCTTATTGGTGCTTGACACCATTACAGATGGCTTCCAAAAGATTACTGTGTATTTACATTTGGGGATTCCATTGTTTAGATCACTTTCATGAATAATTAAAAATAAATCTGTGATGCCAGTGATTATAAGAAACTCACACCTGGTTTACAACAGGAAAAAAGTATCTCCAAATCCCTAAAGATTAAAAACTTCACCCTGTGATAGATGAGAGACTAGAAAATGTATCTAGCATATACCTTAAAACTTACAGTAAAGATATTTTTGTATATTACAATTAATATTTTTTCACACAGTTCATTCTCTTTAGGTATTCTAATTTGTATTCATTTTCACAGCTACAGAAATTTGCTCATAAAATGAATAATTCTTTTTTTAAAAAAACAAGAATTTTTTAATAATCATGTTGAAAAATTTAATAGAAAGAAAGCTTTTTGTTATTGGCAAAAATGCAGCAATAAATATTTGAGATATCACTTTACAAATCCATCTATAAATCCATAGGGACTCAGCTTTAGGAACATTTCTTTACACTTCTCTTTCAAATTAGCTGGCAACAAAGAGCAATGTATTTCAATTCAAACAAGCCCTGTGCTCAAGAAATGGAATTGTATTTTATTCCATATCACATAGGATGCTTTTACAGTTTGAAATAAAGCTTATGATAATTCACAAGAGGATTTTTAAATGCAAACTCTCATAGCCATAAAAAATCATTAAAGTTTTGCACTGTAGGATTATTTTAATAAGAGCACATTAGGGTGGGAAGGTGGCTCAGTGGCAGAGTGCATGCCTTGCAGGCATGAGGCCCTGGGTTCGATTCGTCAGCACCACATAAGCAGAAAAAGACAGAAGTGGCACTGTGGCTCAAGTGGTAGAGCACTAGCCTTGAGCTGAAGAGCTAAGGGACAGTGCCCAGGCCCAGAGTTTCAGGCACCAAGACCAACCAAAAAAAAAACATTAAATATAGTAAAGAGATGTCCACTGATGAAAATATGGTTGAAATTGGAATAGAAAAATCATATATTTAACATAACAACAATATGTGCCATAATTTAAAAAAATACATTTCTATCAAAAGAAGTAGATGCTCTGTATGCTGTTCTCAGTTAACAGTAATATATTGTATATTTTAAAACTGACAAAACTAAATTTGTTTATGTTTTCATTACAAAAACATGTTAAATTGTTAAGATGATAGACGTGTTACCAAGTTTGATTCAATTTTCCCATATTATATGTATAGATTGAAATATCATTTTATGGCTCCAAATATGCCCAGTTACTGTTATTTAATTTAAAATGAGTTAATTTTTAAAGGAGTAAGGGAAATAAAACTTCACTATAAATCATCAGGCTTGCATTTACATTCAAACACACTAATCACTCATATAATTATAGGTGAATAATTTCCCTGAGCTTCATTTTTTTTTCCATCAGCTGTAGTGAATAACTCTAATCTTTCCTTGAATTCTGTTTCTGAGATTTGGAGTCTTATCTTTCCAACAAATAAAATTCCTTGTGAAAATCTCATTTTACAGTCTTTTTATAGATCTAAAATTGTTTTGTTGATACAGATGTATTATAGGCATTGTTATTACTTGCAAACTTATATTGTAAGATTTAAGCAACTGAAAACTACAAGTAATTCATAGTGCTTGAAGGTAAGAATAAAATATGATAATTAAATCAACTGTAGCCCTCAATGTGTTTATGATGCATCATTATGAAGTTAACTTCAGAGCCAATATGTGAAACTTGTGTTGGAATTACAATCATAATTATTTCTGAAAATTCATTACTTCAATAATTATTTCATATTTATGATATTTTTCTATTTTACACCACTTAGTAAACATATAAATGATGAGAATTGTGCAGGATGCTAGCTCAAGTTGTTGTGATTTCCATGAGCACTTTGATTTATTTAAATCTCTTCAGTAACATGTACAATATATTATCTACTTCTACATGTACAATATAACATTTACTTCTACTTTCTAGAATAAGGAAAGCTAAAGTTTTAATTCCTGTTACAGAAGCTGACATATGTAGAACCTTAAATAAATTATTTTTGCAATGATTATGCCTTCTCCCAGTTATACATTCAATATTTATATCACTTAAGGTTCCTAGAAAGAAAGAGTTTCAGGTAGGTCACTTTCAATGTCCCATCACATGTAAAACACAGCACAAAGATTTGTTGAATATGCATTACCAAAACCACCTCCCTGTGTATCACTTTTGAGGCTACAGGAAAGATAAAAATAAATAATACATAGTTCTTCTCTTAAGGAAGAATATCTGAGTAGTTCGTTATTTACTACAATTACTACTGGACTAGTGAATCAAATGTTCTGTGTAAGCAGTCATATTAACATACACTTTAAACAGTCAATAATTCAGAAAAAATATAGCCTTAGCTACTGAGTTTCACACCAATTGCTTTATTTAGAATTCTCCTCAATTCACATGACCATAAAATGGTTGCAGTGACATTGATGCAGAACAAACTTTGACTTCTACGTGAGATTGTGTTCATGAAATACAGGGATATATCTTCATATCGAAACCACTGCTGAAATTTTTGCCATTGCTTATACAGGCACATCAAATATGCAACATACATGTACACACACACGTACACAGAGATGAAAACTCAATATACTAAAAGAAGTTTTTGGAGGGAATCTGTTTGTGTGCTTTCTAGAACAAGGAGAAAAAAAACCTGAGCATCAAAGTGCCCTATGATGTATGTAATTGTATGTTTGTGGAATGCTGAAAAAAAAAAAACTTTCCTATAGAAATAGTAGCTATGGAGCTGGGAAGGTGGCTCAGTGGTAGAGCACTTGCCTTGCATGCCTGAGGCCCTGGGTTTGATTCCTCAGCACCACATAAGCAAATAGAAAAAAGCCAGAAGCGGTACTGTGGCTCAAGCGGTAGAGTGCTAGCCTTGAGCTAAAGAGCTGAGGGACAGTGCCCAGGCTGAGTTCAGGCCCAGGACAGGAACCCCCCCCCCAAAAAAAAAATAAAAGAAAAAAAAAGAAATAATAGCTATTTTTTGTCTGGGCCAGAGAAAAAAATATTTGAGCATATTACATATAACAGCATATTCAGTCTTTATGGTTGTGCCACAAAGTATTTTCAAAAATCTTTATTTCAACAGATAAGGCAAGTAGGCATTGGTTAAGTCATGAAGACCAAGATCACTTCCAGACAAAGTGTGACTATGTTAAATACCCAACCAAAGTACATCACAGGAAAACAGTTTGCAAAAGACATTTTCAACTCTTAAAAATGAAGGGTAAAAAATGCATAACTAAATTTGGGAACTCATGAAGCCCAATATGAAAAGAAAACTACAAAGAATTTCCCATTCTGAATGACTTTGAATCAGTCCAATCTTTGGTGCTAGTGCCAAAGAAGCTTCATAGTTAGAAAGAAAATATTTGATACTTGCAGTTGATTCTCAATTCTAGACATGAAATACCAACAAGGAACATGCCATTTGGTACCTTTGATACTTCTCTTTTGATACCTTTTCTTAGAAAATAATATTTCTGTTTTGCTACTAAACTATGGAATGCTAGAGATTAAGCAGGCAGATGAGTTAACTCAAACAATTAAAGACAATGAATCCTCAATATATGATGTACTCCTACTATTCCTAGTATGTTGTTGATTTATTATTTGACATTTGGAACTTCCCTGGTCTAATTAGTTTGCTCTAACAAAATACTATAGACAAGGTAGCCTATACAAAATATAAATTTATTTCTAGATGTCCTAAAATTTGAAAAAAGCCAATGATAAGACAGATGTAGATTCAGGGTCTAATGAGTACTGGATTCTTAATTCATATATTATGCCTTCTGCTGTGTCCTTAAGGAGCATGCCGTCTCTTTCTGAATCTTTTGTAAGACACTGATCCCATTCATAAGACCTGTCTTCATGAAGACTCACTTCTCCAAATCACACCTAACCAACCTTTGGAGTCATGATTAGGTTTCAACATGTAAATTTTTGGAGAACAACACATTTAAAAATAGCAGGTGTACTCATTACCTTGCCCATGTAACTGTAACCCCTCTGTACAGTATTTTCACAATAAAAACCTGTTTTAAAAAATAGCAGGAACAATTTGAAATTACCTTAATATGCTGTATACATACTGTCAGATTCCAGGGCTAGGCCACAAAGCCAATGTCTTTTCTTCCCCAAATAGAATGAAATAAGCCTAGACAAAGAGAGAGAAATAAATGAAACAGTCTCCTGGTCACTTAGCAATATGAGTGAAAAGCCAAACAGTGCCTTGATTCATGACACTTATCCTAAAGATTTTGCTCAGAAGTGAATATGTACTCATCCCCAAATCCATAAGTGGGAGCCTACACCCTCAATATTTGGAGGTGGATCTTTGGAAGGTAATTATCATTAGATAAGCCCATGAGGCTGGGGCTTGTCATAGAATTGAGTAGCTTCCTGAGAACAGGAAAATATAGGATATCGCAGTACTGTGTAAGGCTACAATAAAAGTTTGCATGCACAAAACCTGCTGGCATTTTGATCTTGAACTGTGAAAAACAGATCTATTTCACAAATACTGTGAAATGCCTGTGCAAGTTTTCTTATTGTAACACAACCAGATGAATACAGACTTATACCTACAATTGGAAGGAATCAATGCAAGTACAAAGTCACATGGGCTGGAGGAAGTTGGTCCCTTGTGAGTAGTCCATTGAGAATAGAAACTTTGCTTACAGTGGGAGGTAGAGGCCAAAGATTAAAAATAAAGGATATATGTCAAATATACTGGGGTTAGAACAATGCTTAGTCTCTAGTAAAACATTTCCAAGAGTCAAGAGCTATATAAAATCTGCCACACTTCAAATTGTATTATATCTTTGGATGATTTAAACATGCTTCTCTGCTCCCACTCAGTGACCTGCTCCCTGGACCTGCCACTGAAGGCTCCTGGGTAATATAAAGATTCCTTGAGAATCTATCTAGTTCCATTTATTTTTTTACTTCCCTACGTCACATGTACCTTCCTAACTGAAAGCTTAAATTGGTCATTTATTTTCACTATAACAGCCTTCCTTGGGCATCACACATATTAGAACCTCAGTCACCAATGAAAAAATGTTTTCAAAAAAGTGTCATCAGGGAGAACTTTCTAAAGGTCACTGCTTCCTAGAGCCTGAGATTTTGCATGTCATAAGTCACCAATATTTTCAATAAGATTGCAATTGAGGTACAATGTCAGGAAAATAAGATATTTCTTTTTCTTTTGATAAAGGATTCATTACTCCAACAGCATGCATTTGAACACTACTGCCAGTGTTTTGAAAGATCCATTTAAGAAAAGTAATACACAAAACATGACTAATAATTATGAAAGGCCCTAAGTTTCATCCTTAGCCACCAGAAAAATGAAGCATCATAATGCACAGACATAGACAATTACATCATAAACAAATATGCTAAGATATTTGAATCTTAAGGCATGCCCCCAAGATTCAAATACAAGTGTCCTGGACACAGAGCCAAACATCTTATTTTCATGTAGCATGTCATCTTAAAGCAAAAAGAATTGCATTGTATCTTTGTAATTCATTTTTGTATATTTTATCATAAACTCTAAGAAAGTTATCAGCATAAATATGCCACAAAGAAAAATGACTTACTAGAATGGTCACATTCAACATTCTAATTTATGCATACATTATTCCTAGTAACTTACTAAAATGCTGCCCAGGCCATGTGGTGGTTTGATTCATAATGTGAAATTTAAAAGAACACAATACTTCTCCAGTGTAATAACCAATATCATTATAATAATAAGTGTCTTCAGTTTGACCTATGGATTTCACAGGAAAGTTATCTTTATTTTATAGCAACTGATGAAATGATTCTAGCATTCATATAATTTTTAGTGTAAAATAACCCAAACAACGCTGTACAGGAGTAAAATTAGAGAATATATGAAAACATTTTAGCATTAAAAAAATCCTAAAATATGATCCTGTCTTATTAAATCTTAGTTATATAAACAAATTTGTGGGGAAATAGATGTAGATATGGAAAATAAATTAATTAAAAATTCAACGATATTTTTAGGGATTTTTAAATAAATAATACAGACTTGTATTGGCAAAATTGATGAATGTCTATATATACATCAAATAATATACCAGAGTGAGTTTATGATATATCAGAAGCCTAATTATAAAACCAAACTGCAAATATTTTGAAAAAGGAATAAGAAGAAAATATTTAAAATATGGGTTAGGAAAAGGTTTCTAATACTTCTCCAAATCTTAGCATATACAAACATAATTGCTAAATTGGATTTAGTTAAATTAAGGAGTGCTGTTCTCCCAAACACACTAGTATTATATGACCACCTCAGAAAGTTGAAGAAAATGCATATAAATCCTATATTTGACATATTGCTTGGATGCTGAATACATAAATAATTTTCAAAAATTTATTCACTTATCCTAAACCTCGACACAAAGCTAAGCATAATATAGACAGTTTTTGTCCAGTCCTAAGCAACAAATCATTCTACGTTTACTTAAGCCAAAACATTCCTTTGAATCTGTAATTAGAAAGTCTGTGACCAAAACAAAAAAGTGTTCTTAGCACTTCCAAACTGTTGATTTGTCTGAATTAGTATGATTACTCTACCCAGAGTTGCTGGACCACAGGCCTCCCATGGATGGACTGACCTTTGGAGCAACTGGCTCAGGTATCTGCTCTTCTCCCATGCTAGCATGATGCATGCTGGGCTGCTGTCCATCTTAAATCCTTTTTTTAAATCAATAAGTTTTTAAATTCTCAATTAGAATCCAAGGTAACTAGGTTGTTGAACAGAAAAAGTATTAAGTTTGCTTATTCATGTGCTTCTTAGTCATTTGTGTCATTATTTTTATGTTCTCATTATAGATAAAAATGTATATAACAGAATGATCACTTTATTACAGGTCAACTTCACTAGGCCATTGCCATTAAAATATATTTTAGTTGTGATTAAAACAATTCTGGAGGCATCTTAATTCCAGAAGATTAATGAATAGACTAGAAGACCCAGACATAAACCCATATATTAGTCATCTGATATTTAACAAGGGAACCAAAAGTATATGTTAGAAAAAAGATAGACTCTTCAGTAATGGATGTCCATATGTAGAAAACTAAATTGGATACCTATGTGTTACCTTGAACGAATATCAACTCAAATTGGAGCAAAGACTTCAATGTTAGACTTGAAACATTTTTAATAAATATTTTTATTGTAAAGATACTGTATGAAGGGATTACAGTTATGTGAGTAAGGTAATGAATATACTTCCTATTCAACATTATTACCCCTCCTTTGTTTTTCCTCTACCATCCCTTCCCTCGCCACCTCCCCAACTTCTCCCTCGACCTCCCCCTTCCCCTGAAGCTGTGAAGTTTATTTTCCACATAGTGTCTTGTACATCTCATTTTTACAATGGGTCAACCTGCATCCTTATTTCAGCATTTGGTTATTTCCCTTCCCCTCCCCAAATGAGAAAAATGCATATACAAGATGCAGGACATAAAATACAGTGAAAACAGGAATTATACTGTGGGGGAAGAACATACAAAAGAAACAAAAAAAATCACACAGTACATTATAAGTACATTAAAAACAACAGCAATAAAGATGAAACCTCTTGTGTACCCATCTTGGGGTTCATTTTGCTTAGCATCATCTTATATGGTCATATGTACATAACTTTTGACCTTTTCTGCTTGTCCTAGATATATATCAGTTATTGAAAATAAGGGAAACTATGGGACCCATATTTCTTTAGGCCTGGCTAACTTCACTTAATATGACCTGAAACATTTTTTTCAATAGAGTAGGATAAAATTAGAACTTATCAGCAAGGCAAACATTTTTGAAGAAAATACCAGTAGCACAGAAAGTAGGAAAGAATCATGATAAATGGGATTGCATCAAAGCAGAAAGTTTTTGCTAAAGGGCATAATTACTAAACTAAAAAGACAGCCAATCAACTGGGGGAAGATCTTTACCAGCTATACATCTGACAAGGGCATAATATCCAAAATATATGGGAAGCTCAAGAAACCACCCAACCCCTCAAAAAATTAATAACCCAAACAATAATGAAGCAAAAAAGCTAAATACAGACTTCTCAGAAGTTAGAGTGGCCAATGAAACATGAAAATAGTCAACATCCCTGGCCATAAAAAAATGCAAATCAAGACAACATTGAGATTCCACCTCATCCCAGTTAGAATGGCTATAATCAAGAACTCTAATAACAGCAGATGCTGGAGGGGATGTGGACAGAAGAGAACCTTACTGCATTGTTGGTGGCAGTGTAAACTTGTTCAACCACTTTGGAAAGTAGTATGGAGGTTCCTCAAAAAACTCCACATAGAGCTCCCCTATGACCCAGCAATCCCACTTTGGGGCATTTATCCGAATGATCATAAACAAGACCATACTAAAGCTACCAGCACAACCATGTTTATTGCAGCATTACTTACCATAGCTAAGATATGGAACCAACCCAGATGCCCCTCAGTAAATGAGTGGATCAAGAAAAGGTGGTATATATACACAATGAAATTCTATGCCTCCATCAAAAAAAATGGCATTACCCCATTTGTTAGGAAATGGAAAGCCTTGGGAAAAATTATATTAAGTGAAGTAAGCCAGGCCCAAAGAAACATAGGTCCCATGGTTTCTCTTATTTGTAATAACTAGTATATGTCTGAGACAAGCAGAAAAGGTTAGGTGAAATGAACCCCAAGTAAGTATTCAAATGTTTTTTTTCTTTCTTGTGATTGTTTCTAACATATTTATTTATAAGATGATTTCTTTGTTGCTTTGTATGTCCCTCCCACATGGTATAACCCCTGCTTTCACTGTAGTTGATGTTAGTATAATTTGTGTAGGGGAAGAGAAAAAATAAATTGTTTAAATAGGGATACAGGTGGACCCATTGCAACAATGAGATGTACAAGTCATTATGTCCAAAAACGAACAAAGGAGGAGGCTACAATGCTTGATAAGAAATGAACTCACTATCTTGCCCATGTAATTGTAACCCCTCTGTACAGTATTTTCACAATAAAAAAAATAAAAATTAAAAAATGTTCTCATTATCTTGCCCATGTAATTGTAACCCCTCTGTACAGTATGTTCACAAAAAATAAAAATAATAAAAACAATTTTGGCGGGGGGTGGGGGGGCGAGTTAGGAGAGAGGGGGATGAGGGGGAGATGGGAAGGGATGGGAAGGGGAAACAAAGAAGGAAGCAACAGTGCTTCATAAGAAACATACTCATTCCCTTGCCCATGTAATTGGAAAGCCCTCTGTATGGTATTTTCACACACAAAAAAGAAAGAAATGCAAATCAAAACAACGTTGAGATTCCATTTTACCGCCATTAGATTGGCCAGCATTGAGAATTCAAACAATAACAAAAGCTGGAAGGGATGTGAGGTGAAAGGAATCATATTACACTGCTGGTGGGGATGTAAACTAGTGCAACCACTCTGGGAGGACATTTGGAGTTTCCATGAAAATCTAAACATAGAAATACCCTATGTTTCAGTCATATCACCCAGAACCTTACAAGGCATGATATGGTATAGATAGTTGCACATCTATGTTCATTGCTGCACTATTCACATTGGTCAAGTTAAAACAACCCATGTGCCCTACAATTTATGAATGGTTCAAGAAAATATGGTAATTACACACAATGGAACTTTACTCCTCTGCCAGTAAGAATAATATTTTGTCATTTGTAGGGAAATGGAGGGACTTACAACAAATCATGTCAAGTGGAGTAAGACAAGGAGGCAAACAGTGCATGTTTTCTTTCATATGTGGAAGCTAGATGTAAAATACAGCTGTGCACACTGATATGCTCAGGGCTCAGTTCATTTACACACAAAATAAAGGAGGATATATTAAGAAGAATCCAAAAGCATCACTCATCTGACCAACTAAGGTATTGTTTATCAAAAAGAAGACTAGGAAGTGGAAACAGGTTTTTTTTGGGGGGAGAGGCAGGCAAGGAGGAGCGCAAGAATGGAAGAAAGAACAAGCAACCCAGTTAATATTCAGTATATACGATGTAAATATTAAACTATGCAGCTCGAGAGTATGGATGGTAGGCATGGGAGGGGGAAATTGAAGAGTACAAAGACATAGGTGATATGGTCCAGGATTCATTGGATTCATAGTCTGACTTAGAGAATTGTGGTCACTTCCTACAACTATTTAATAATAACAGTAAAAACAAAAATATCATAATCAGTGATTTTAAATAAAGGATATTATTGTAAATAATCTGATTCAGTCTGCTTCAATTTACTGAAATGCCTTAAAGAAGGTGTCCTTGAAAGTCAATAAATGGAAATAGAAGCTTCTACTAAGTACTGCAAGGTTTCAGCCTGGAATTCTTGCCAATCTACCCTACATATTTCTATTTGCTTTTTAGCTTCTACAGAGTGTTTGGCAATACCTCAGACATTTCAACATTAATATAAAGATAAATATGTCATGTATAATCTAGATATAATTTTCATTCAGATTTTATTTATCTACCTGAATCTTAACATATTTCCCCATCTAGATTTGAAGATTTTTGCTTGAACCAATATTGTTTCCACTATATAATATGGACTACTAAGTAACATTTATAAATGGTGATTGCATGTTTTTCCTTTATCTGAAAAAAAAGCAACAAAACTTTTGGACTTGGTTGTTTCTACTTTTTAAAATGAAATTTTCTTTGGTTCTTATATTCTTACTTTCAATTAAGCACAAAGATTTTTGGTAAAACTCACAAAGTCTTGGTAAGATTCTATTCATTCATGTTCAAAAATATGATCTATAAATTTGTTTTAAGTTTGGGGCTATTTACTTTTCACAGACATCTGTGTACCTCCTCTACTTTTGAGATACTAACCTTGAGAAGTGGTGGATAGTGGGACTTCCCAGCCCTTTGGGCTGAATATCTCATTCCTTAGATCCCAAATATTTAATTGTGTTGGAGACTGCAAACCCCAGCAGCATTCTCACAAAGGACGTGTGGTGAGTAACTTGTATGTTCTTGAAAGTCTAAAATTTTTCTTATTCTAGTTTATTTTGGATTGTTCAGGTAAGAAAAATATCTGTTATGAAAATTATCCATTCTAATCATTAACAATTTTATCTTATATCTTGAATTGATATTAAAGAGATTGATATCACATTGAGTTCAATCTCCTGGTATAATAGGTACTTTTAATTTTCTCTAAACAACAGAAGCCTTCTTTCTATAACTATTCTAAAACTTTACAACTATATGCTTTATTGGAAATTTTCATGTATAAATTCTTCATAACTGCTTAAATACTAAATTTTTCAATCCACATGGCTAACTTTTAGGAAATCATGCATTTTCTTGCAAAACATGAATTCATCATTTTTATTCTTTTTTACAATCCCATCAACACAAATTTTTAGTTGTGTTCATTAGTATATCTTTTCTAGCATATCATCCATAAGTAAGAGTTTAGTTCGCCTTTATTTTTCTGAAACTATGACAATGATATACTTATGTAAGATAGCCCTGGTTTTTAGTCTTTGCAAAAATTATAAACTTGGTTTATATTTTAAAATCTACTCATCAACTTACTCCATTTAAACACTGCATATTACACCATTTATAATATAATATAATACAATAATGTAACATAAAGTCTCTGCCATTCTATTTGTACTCTTAGGGACCTTGATCTTTCTATTTTGTGATTTCATGATCACTGTTTATTTAATGTTTCATTTCCAGTAAATTTCAGAAATTTGACTATAGCATCCAACTGCAGAGTTCTAATCAGGAATTCTTCTGCCTCCCTAGATCAGAGAAAATAATATATTTTGATGTGTCTTGCAATGACATTATAAAAACTAGATGACATTTGTTTTGTTTTTCTGAAATGATTCCTATCTTGTGATGTCTATGTTTTCAGATACTAGATTCTTACTTGTTTTTGCATTTATTTCATAAAAATATATTTGTGTACTGTGTCAAGTAATTGTATTTGAGAAAGTTTTAGTTTAGAAATAATGTAAGTTCAAGTTTAAAACATTCAATCATTGCGAAGGCAAAGAGAAGGTTGTTTTCTGTGGTCATATATTTCTTTAAATCACGACTTGGTAAAGTATCCTGCAAGCAGATACAGAAAGTCAATGCATGGTCTACCTTTTTGCAATTGGAATACAGCAATACAGTAATACTGTCTATGTTTACTTATGTACTATACTAATAACATCCAGTAGATGCAACAGGAACTAAGATATAGAGATGCTATTTGGCATTTTTGCAGAAAAACTTCACCAACTTCTGATCGTATTCCTTTGTATGTTTATTCAATGGCATTGAAAAGAGACTGCTGAAAGAGCAGCAATATACCAAGTGCTCATTATTTTATCAAGTACTTTCTATGTACCTCGGTGTTGAAAATCTACATTGTGCTGGAATACTTCTCTTTATATGCTATGATAGCTTGCCCTGGAAGGCAGCTACTGCTGTGCCTTTGGCTTTCCAAGACATGTGATCTGCTGCAATAGGGACTTGGAAAATACTTTAAGCCAAATATAAACTTTCAGCTCATTAACAGGCTGCCACTCTGCACTTGTTGCTACATTTTGCATTTCTGTTTTGAAAAAAAGCCTTCTATTTTCTTTAAACACACAGGCTCTTGGGTTATCAAGTGTGTCTCAACCATTTCCAACTTTGTTATATCTTAATGAGTATCTTCCAATTCTTTGATGTAGTACTGTACACTTACCCGGTTTTTAGCCTAGATACAGATATTCTTTATATGATGCACAAGATTTCATCTTGTAGCCTGTTGCTTAAGCTTAGTGATTTTACCAAGCTTATAAACATTTTATTACAAAGAATACTGTAACAATAAGCATATAAAATGTTGCTCTAACAGTAAAAAAGGTCTAAGACTCCTATATTTGAGGAATAATTAGCAATAATGGCTAAACAATGGAAAAACAAGAGAAGAAAAAAGTCTCTTCAAAAAACCAATTTATCTCTGTAAGTAGAATTAATAAATACAAGTAATCCACTTGAATGTTCAAAGAGCAGTTAGAGATAGGAATGAACTAACAAGGCTTAAGCTGAAAATCTAGAGAAGCCTATGCCTGGATCGCGTGAAAATATTAAAACACTCCTCATAGTTTTCCATTTTGATTTCACCCAGGTATCCTTTAGAATGGATATTGGTACCAATCTAAATATATGAATTCAGCCCATCTAGTTTAGAATTTCTCATAAATATCCAAAGATACTCAATTTTTATTCAATAACACAATTGCCTCTATTTGCAGCCTAAATTTCTCAGACTCCAAACCCACTTTTCTATCATTGTTTTAATGAAAATTTTCACTGTTACAGTGAATCAGGCTGGGCACCAGTGGTTCATGCCTGTGATCCCCAGTAGGCTGAGAACTGAGGGTCATGGTTATAGTTCAAAGCCAGCTAGACCAAGCAAGAAAGTACATGAGATTCTTATCTACAATTAACCCCTAGCAAACTGGAAAGCTATAGCTCAACATGCTAAAACACTAGCCTTGAGTGAAAAAGCTCAGTGACAGTACCTAGGCCTTATCGTCAAGCCCCATAACAAAAAAAAAATCTGTTTTCTCCTTCCACTTCCCACTTTTGAGTCTTCTGGGTTGAAACCTCTGGCTTTATTTGCTATTTTATCCAGAGGACATGTGAAAGTCCAGGAAGATGATTAGAAGTTAGAAGGTTCTGATTTCTTCCTGGGCCATAAGGGAGGTGACATTCTATGACCAGTGCTTGGATATATTACCACTCAAAATATGTAATCAACTTGTTCAAGTAAAAATTCATTAAGTAAAACCTGAGATGCCCTGAATTCAATGCACTGGCTAGTTTCAGAAACTTCTCACAAATATAGAACATATTATATCTTCCTTGCATGGGTTAATATAGAGGTTGAATTTCTTTGAAACATTTGAAAACATTCCATCTTGTAGCCATCATGCCAGGTGTTGGGAATACAGGAAAGATACAATCCTTGCATTAAGGAATGTCTCAGTTAAAAATAAGTACATAATAAGCACCATACATGATAAGTAATGCTAAGAATTATTGTTGAATTATATATGATGCGGATGCATACCAAAGAGACACATAATTCAGTAGTCAGCAGCAAATCTGGGTTTGGGGATATAGACACAACTAAAGCTGATTTCTGAGGTGATTAGAATCAAGAGTAGGGAACTATTTCATGGGAAACAGAAGAAGGACCTAGATTCCTAGCATAATTGACTTGAATTGAAAGTACAAGAGGGAAAAGCCACCATGTGACAGTTAAATCAGGAACAAAAGATAGAAGACGTGATTGGGCCTCTTCCCGTGTTTGTGTGCAGGGCAGAGATAGAGACTGAAATACGATCAGAGACAAGAGCAGAAATCTGATTCAGTAAAGTTAGCAGTGGCAGTCAGCAGTGAATAGCAGGAACAATGAACAACTGGAGAGCTAGCTTTTTTCTTGCTTAAAAATCTCCAAGTTTAAAGGAATTGAACATTGTGCTGGCCAACAAAACTCTCCTTGGGCCACATTTGCTCAAATGCCAACAGATTTTGGTCCTTGCATTGGACTCTGGGTAACCATTGAAGAAAATGTTAATGGTACCTTTACCTGAACATCATGATCTGGAGAACCATGAATTTGAAAGATCACCGCTTTGTCATTTCAACAACATATTCAGGTAAGAAGGGATGGGGGAATAAGATGAGAGGCTGTATGCTAAAGGGGCATACTGAATCAGACACAAGGAGACATCCAATAAACAGTAGTATCCGGGTTGGTTCTATATCTTAGCTATGGTAAATAATGCTGCAATAAACATAGTCATGCTGGTAGCTTTAGTGTGGTCTTGTTTGTGAACATTTAAGTAAATGCCCAAAAGTGAGATTGCTGGGTTATAGGAGAGCTCTATGTGGAGTCTTTTGAGGAACCTCCCTACTGCTTTCCAAAGTGGTTGAACTAGTTTACACTCCCACCAACAGTACAGTAGGGTTCCCTTCTGGCCACATCCCCTCCAGCATCTGTTGTTATTAGAGTTCTTGATTATAGATATTCTAACTGGAGTGAGGTGGAATCTCAATGCTGTTTTGATTTGCATTTCTTTTATGGCTAGAAAAGTTGAGCATTTCTTCATGTGTCTATTGGCCATTCTTATTTCATCTTCAAAGAAGTTTCTCTTTAAGTCTTTAGCCCACTTATTTACCAGATGCCCCTCAGTAGATGAATGGACCAAGAAAATGTGGTATGTGTGTGTGTGTGTGTGTGTGTGTGTGTGTGTGTGTGTGTGTGTGTGTGTGTGTGTGTGTGTGTGTGTGTGTGTGTGTGTATGAATTCTATGCCTCCATCAGAAAGAATGACATCTCCCCATTTGTTAGGAAATGGAAAGACTTGGAAAAAATTATATTAAGTGAAGTAAGCCAGGCCCAAAGAAACATAGGTCCCATGGTTTTCCTTATTTGCAATGACTAGTATATGTTTGGGACAAGCAGAAAAGATCAACAAGTATGTACATATGACCAGATAAGATGATGTTAAGCTAAATCAACCCCAAGATAGGGACACAAGTGATTTTTTTCTTTCTTCCTATTGTTTCTAACATATTTACAATGTACCATGTGATTTTTTTGTTGCTTTGTGTGTTCCTCCCCCACAGTATAACCCCTGTTTTCACTGTATTTGATGTTGGGGCCCTGCATCTTGTATATATGCTTCTCTAATTTGGGGAGAGGAATGGAAAAAAAAACAAAATGCTTAAATAGGGATATAGGTTGACCCATAATAACAATGAGATGTACAAGATACTAAAGGAGGAGGCAACAATGCTTGATAAGAAATGTGCTCATTACCTTGCTCATGTAATTGTAACCCCTCTGTACAGTATTTTTACAATAAAAAAAAAGTAATATCCTTCCTCTTTGTTTCCATTAGTAAATCTACAAAAAGTACAATCAGTATAAGGGATAATCAGGGTTATTTCATAACCTGAAACAAATTCTAAGAAACTTTGTGGATTAAAAAATGAAAACATGGTGGCTCATTCCTGTAATCCTAGCTACTCAGGAGGCTGAGATCTGAGGATCACGGTTCAAAGCCAGCCCGGGCAGGAAAGTCCGTGAGACTCTTATCTCCAATAAACCACTGGAAAACTGGAAGTGGCGCTGTAGCTCAAGCGGTAGAGGGCTCACCTTGAGCTGAAGAGCTCAGGGACAGCGCCCAAGCCCAGAGTTCAAGCCCCACGACCAACCAAAAAAAAAAAAAAAAAAAAAAGAAAACATACTGTCTACAGTGCAGAGGCCAAAGTTCTGAAAACAATTCCATTAAGTAGAAATTAAACCGCATCAGTTAATTGTTTATTACCTCTGTCCTTTTCCCTGTCTCCCATTGGTTCTGTTCTGGAAAATCCTGAATAATAGGCTTTAGAAACAACTTTTCTAAAAAAAAAAAATCATATTTGTGAAAGGGTGATTGCAAGCTGAGTATAATGCATATTCTAATCTCTAAACCTATATAAACCTATGCATATTACCTGTGTCAGCTCTGGTGTAGCTAGTGGTTTAGAGTGAGGAGATTATCCTAGATTGCCCTGAGTGGGTCTCAAATAAAAATACACACACCTATGTATATACATATCTATCTATCTATCTATCTATCTATCTATCTATCTATCTATCTATCTATCTATCTATCTATCTATCTATCTATCTATCTATCTATATGTGTGTATACAAATGTATATATATGCATGATATGTTACCATTTTTCCATACCAGTGATAATGTTTCTAGGGCTTGGTGGACAAGTTCACTGCCTTGTGCTTCAGGTGAAAGCTCTCTTGATTTTCTCCCCTAAACTGGCAGCAAGGGGCTGAACAATCCATGGAAATTGATCCAGGCTTCCTGCGGTTTATCTTGGCATTAGGAGTGCTGATAACTTAGACAATTTTGTATTTATACGTATGACTATTATCTCACCACATTTTAGAAACACTGTAGTTGGCACATTTTTTTCTTTTTATTTTGAAAATACTGTACAGAGGGGTTAAAATTACATGGGAGAGATAATGAGTACATTTCTTATCAAGCATTGTATTTGCAATATCTAGTATATGTCTGAGTCAAGCAGAAAATGTCAGAGAAGTTGATGTTAGGGAAATGAACCCTAAGATATGTATTCAAATGTTTTTTTTTCTTTCATGTGATTGTTTCTAACACATCTATAAGATTATTTCTTTGTTGTTTTGTATGTCCCTCCCCCACAGTATAACCCCTGCTTTCACTGTATTTGATGTCGGTATAATTTGTGGAGGGGAAGGGGAAAAAAATCGTTTAAATATGGCACATTTTTTGTAGTCCACAAACAATGGAGAACAAAAGAAGCAGCAAGTGTTGAATAATTGTAGAATCCATATGATTTATGGAGGGGTTTATAGAAAGCTGTAAGGTGAAATTATAGGTAAAATAAAGGACATGTTTTGAAGCAATCTTTCTACTGTTCATATAAACTTTAGTATTGCAGCTGCCCAGGAAGTCTAATTATTGCAGTCTCTGTGAATTTATAAAACATATATAAAACATTAAAAGCAAGTGGAAACAGTAAAAGGTAAACATTCTTCCTTTTCTTCATTCCAAGTATATAATAAAAGCCTTGCATTGTGAGGAATTATACAGATTCAATGAGGAATTAAAATCATAAAACTCTGGTTTCTGTTTCACATAAACTACCCTATTAAATAAAATGAGAATGTGTGTAATTAAATATCTTAATTCCATATTAATAATGGAAGAAACATGTAGATTAGAAGCAGAAAAGGAAAAAAGGAATTTAAATTTATACAACATGACAAAATTCCTAAATCATCCACAATCATAATTACATATTAAATGTTGATAAGTTGTATTACAACAGATGGTTGTATTACAACAGAAGGTCATTTTCATAAATAATTCCAAAATTATTTCAGAGGTGCAAGTATACAAATACTACATGCTAACATAACAGCCAAATAATTACATAACTTAGAATATTTTTGTAATCTTGCAAGTAATTTAAGTGTGGTCCTGAAATTATTTAGCAGGAAATGATGAGCTAAAAAATAAAGTAACTGTTATGTGACTACAAATGAGTAAAATTTTTATAGTGTCAGAGCAAATAAGTGAGTGATCTTGCATTGTTTTTAATCATTTTGTGGATCCATCAAAGTTGCTATTCAATAGGATTCAGACAAACCATTGAAAAGTTAATTGTTCTTGCTGAAGCTTTTCAGTGACAAAGAAAGTCAACAGGAAAGAAGAATCTTCATTCTCTGTAAGGATGTAGGAGGTCCTAAAAGTTTATCTCTCCTGTGGGGTAATGAGGTGGGGGAAGAAATCTTGCAGATGCAAAGACTGAAATAAGTAAACTCAAGATTTTCAGAGCTGCAGGTAAGTGCAGAATTTGGAGCCAAGAGTTAGACAAAGTTAAGCCCATCAGGAAAGGTCAGTTAATGGTCCTGTGAAGAAAGAAGCTCAGTGCTAGGTAAGATTGTGGACTTAACTGTCATATCTGCAAATGGAGCATCCTAAATGGCAAAGCTAATCTTTTCTGTTAAATAATGATTTTTCAGGGGAATATCACAGAATAATCAGAGTTAAAGTGGTTAGCCATATAAGGGCTCCTAGTACTAAAATGCTTATGTAGATAGAAGCTTATAAAGTTCTTATTGTTGAGTTGCTATGTTTTTGAGGCCCAGAAACTTTGATATGCATATTCCTAGGATCCATCTTGAGGAAGAGACCAGAAACCCTGAACACATCTCACACACCTGAAGGCAAAGGCAAATTCAAATTGGAGCAAAGAGGTAGGCCAGCCTATTCAACTTCTCATTTGAGAAATCTTTTTGCTTAGCAGACATTTGGGATACAAACTAAAAATTTCAGGTATTCTAAAGGAAAGGTTGTCCTTCAGCTAAATTGTACAAATTCTTTGAATAAGAAACCTAACAAAAAAAATTGAAAAATAGAAAATCTGAAGAGCCGTATAGGTGCTAATTGACTGCATACCATTATTTTTTTATTATCCTCAAAGAGATTTTCAGGCCCAGATATTATCATCCTTAAATGTTATTAGTCTTTTCAATATAAATTATAGCACCTTATCGAAACTCAGACAATGAAGTAAATGTTTCCCTATTTGCTTTGTAAAGCTACCATACTATAATACCAAAATTAGATAACGATACCCCAAAACTAAAATTGCAGAGTTGTATGTCATTGATATAAATATGAAAATACTTGACAGAACATAAACAAATTGCATTCTGTAATACATAAAAGGCATTACAATGATATAAGGTTTTTTACAGTAATGCACATTAGCTTCAAAAATTAGAAATCAATTTAATCTAGCCAATTAACTGAAAAACAGAAAGAAATCATTTGAGTATCTCAGCAGGTGTAGAAAAGCAATTGGTAAAACTTAAAATACATTAATAATAATAATATAAAAAATCCTTTCAGCAAATTACATTTAACCTGATAAAGGGCATTAGTGAAAAGCCCACAGGTGGTTTGACAGTAAAGGACAGCTTCGCGGGCATGTGACCTGCTTTGCCACAGTGCTCAGTGTTCTGAAGAGCTCTGTCCTTGGTTTAATGAGCTGCTCTGGCTGTCTTGAAATTCATCTGGGCTCATTTAACTGATAAAGGTTGAGTTCTTTCTCTCGGAGATCAAGAAATATGTCCACTTTCCTGCTTAAATCTCAACATTGTACACCAGTCCCCACCTCATATAATTCAAAGAAGAAATGAATAATATGATCAGCAGAAAAATAAAGGAAAAACATGTCTACTGGCAGGTAGAATGATTATTTGAATAGAAAAGGCTAAAAAATCTATTTTTAAAATTATTAAAAAATGTCAGGCATGGTAGCACACAGCTATAATTCCAACCTTCAGAATGCTGAAGGGAGGGGATGGAAAGTTAGAGACCAACCTGGCCTACATAAAATACAAGTTCAGTTAAAAATTATAAATCTGTTTTACTCAGAAAAGAGCCTGAATGAAAGGGGAAAAAACTATAATTAATAGAATTATTGGGTATACTTGTTATCTGATAGATAAAAGAATATTAACATGTAATATGTAAGACTAGTATTTCCACATATTAATGCAATGTTAATCTTGATTGCCTACTTTCTTATTAACCTTTCTCACCTATTGTTTTTCCTCTGAAAGTCACACACAAAAGTTTCTTGAACTAGGAATGCCTGCTAGTGATCTCAGCTCTCAGGAGACTGAGGCAGGAAGCTCAAAATGCAAGGCTAAGCTCATCAAGAATGACTTGAGACTAGCAAATTTAAATATCAAGATCCTGTCTAAAACAAACAAACAATAACGTTAGTTGACCTGTCTAGTTGCCATCACAGATCCTAGTACTTTTTATTCATCAGGTGCCTGAAATTTTACTTTCTTTTTATCTTACTTGGTATCTGTTTCTTACCTCTATAATCACATCATTATGTGCTCAATTTAAAGGCAGAAGGTTTCCTGAGTTCTGTTTATGTTTAACACTTTGATATCTGTAACATCTCTTTTCTAACACATCATAATTCTCTTTCCCTCTCTCTCTCTGTCTGTATTTGTGTCCATCACTTGCACACAGAGCTTCTGTCCAACAAAAACATGCCATTGGGTCTCCAATTAGAAGACACAGAGAAATAAAACCTGCTCTTCCACGTATTCCTCTAGAAAAATGTCCATGGCTTTGTTTCTTTTTGAAGAAATCTCTTTTGAAGATGCAACTAAGCTTTCTGTCTTCTCTTTATTCTATTCTCTGCTCAACCTAATCAGGCTTCCATTCCCCTATGTTTCTGAGCCTTAGTCAAAGGCAATGGATGTGCTATGAGCATAGTAAATTATGTCAAGGTCTGAGGGATTTCCTGATCTTGACAAGGCATAGCTAGGGATCAAATCATGTTTTCATATGCATACATATTTGTGCTTATTTGGCTATTTATACATATATGTGTATATATGTGTGTGTATATGTATATACTTGTATATATATTTGGATATATATGGTAAAATTTCAAAAGAAATAAGTTCACCTCAATTATGAGTATTATGGAGGTAACAATCTAGTTGAACAGTGGCATTATTCTGAGGTCAGAGAAAGACCATTTACTAAAACAAATGGGAATGCATTTATTTGGTTTTACTTGAAATTATTATATACCTGAGATGATTTCAATTAAAAATATGAGGAAATGCAGTAAAGATAAGTGTAGAAATAACTGAAAGATAAATTAAAAGTTATATTTAATAGGGTTTACATTATAATAAAAACTATATTTTACTAAGAGTTAGTAGCCAGGCAGGGTAGCATAAAACTTATAAGTCCAGCACTCTAGAAGTGGAGGAGAGAAAATTATGGGTTCAAATCCTGGCTACATAGAGTTCAAGGCCAATTTGGGCTGCATTGTAAGACCCTGCCTCACAAAATGAATAAATAAATAAATAAAATAAATAAAAGGAATCAACAAATTCCCATTGTAATTAATATAGGCTCTTGGATTGTTTAGTAATCCAATCAGTGAAGAAGAAATAATATCCTGAGTTGGGAAAGTATTTTAATTTCTTCCTGGAATCTGAAAAATCTTGTTAGATTATGAGAGGAGGAAAACAAACTAAATCATCATGATGGAGATATCTAAAACTGTTCACAGAAGTTCTGAAGTCAGACAGTTCTTAGGATCATTGCAAATACTAGAAGCATGGTGGAAGTTTTCTCAAATTTGGCATCTTAAAGCTTATGACATTACCAATAATGAGTTCTGCAACAGAAACACTTTTTAGAAACTAACAGTTGTGGCCTGGGAAGGTAGCTCAGTGGTAGATCACTTGCCTTGCATGCCTGAGGCCCTGGGATCAATTCCTCAGCACCACATAAGCAAACAGAAAAAGCTGGAAGTGGCGCTGTGGCTCACGTGGTAGAGCGCTAGTCTTGAGCTGAAGAGCTGAGGGACAGCACCGAGGTCCAGAGTTCAGGCCCCATGACCGGACCCCCCCAAAAAAGAAACTAACAGTTGTAATTATACTTTGAGTAAACTTGCTTTAAAAACATTTTAGTTTTATTTGAAAATGAATGATGTTACATGAAGGCATTGAAAATTCATAATCCACAAAAGTATAATGGAAGAAATATTATGACTGCAGAGAGAAAACATATATAATAATAATTCACTTATGCTACTTTTAATTTGTTTTATTTAAAAAATTAAACATAATATTTTCGTGCATAATAGTACATGTCTGTAATCCTAGCCCTGGGGAAGCTGACGTAAGAGGATTATATTTTGGAAGCTAACATAGTCTACATGATGAGAACTTGTCTCAAAATAAGTAAAACAAAATATGCAATAAACTTTCATACTTTACATACTATAACAGCCAGTTTATATTTATTATTTTATATTATTACTTATTCCTGATATAAGCTTTAGGCAGCCAAAAATTTCAAGGTTACCAATGACCTCTAATTTTGCAGCTCTATGCTTCATTATTAAACATTGACTACTCACATTCTCTTCAACCTTTGGCATGCCTGATCATGCCTCACTATTTCAAAGTCTTTTTCATTAGTATTCTTGACCCTTCTGCTCCCATCCCAGAGCATCACATTTCTCATTAGCATCATACTCAGTGACTTTTGTTGGTACATCTCCTTTTAGTCCTAGGAAAGTCTCCTATCTTTTCTCCAGCCTTCTCCTCCTTCCCTTCCTTTGTATATTATTTTCTCATTTGTGTTGGGAACCTTATCCAGTCTCTTGGCTTTGTGGATTACAAATCTAATCAAGTTAGATTTTTAATTCAATCTTTTCCCTTTCCATTTACTGATTATTGTTTCTATCTTATATCTCCATCTGGAAAAAGTAAAGGCATCTCAACTTTTTCATGTCCACAATGAGTTTCCTCACACAAGACTTCTGCTCAGTTACCAGTACCCTCAGTTACCAGTACCCTCAGTTACCAGTACCCTCAGTTACCAGTCTTCCTCAGCCTTTCTCTTTCTCACTTATCTCCTATGAATTCAATTGTTCATTTTGGTCAGTCTCATCTTTCAATATATTTCACATTTCACCCTGACTACTTCTCATGATGAAATATTATTAGCCCCACCCATAATATTACATGTACTTCTTCATCATTGTTTTTCTCTCATGCATGTAAGAACACAATAAGTCAAAAATACCTGCATACTATGTAGAATTCTAATCTCCATTGATGATGAAATGGCACCTGAGGTTTTCCTCTGTCTCACTTCAGTGTGCCTGGACTATTTTTGCTTATCCATTTTCTTGGATCTTCTGTACTTCATGACAAAACTGCTTTAGAGCACATCCATTTTTCTTTCCATTTGTGAGTTTAACAAAATATCGTATAGTGTATTTAGTCCATTTATAATGAGACCTTTGGTTGAAATTGAATTCTTCTACATTTTATCCATTTCATCATATTTTCATTTTTTTAATTCAATACATGCCTGTTTCCATTGTTTTAATTTCCTTCTTTAACTCTATATGTCACATCAGCTTCTGATTTTAGGTTATGTTTCAATTAGAATTTCAGGCTGATGTCATAGCCACATTTATCTTTTTATTTAAAAAAAAGGCCTTGCTTACATTCTCCTTGAGCTGCCCTCAAACCAACATCTTTTTTAATATCAGTAGCTGGAATTAAAGGCATGAGCCACTGTACATGGCCAAAACACTTTTGGTGTATTTTGAAAATCTCTTATTTATCCATGGAGTTGTTATTTAGAAAATCAAACATGTACATTTTGCAGGTAATTTTTTACACATATTGTTTTATATGACTCAAAAGATCCTTTATTGCAGGTAGAGAAGAATGTATAGACCACTTGTATTCTTAAGCATCATCAAACTCTCACTTATAATCACTGATTTTACTCCTAACCATTTATCTCAGCAGAGAAAAGAGAAAAATAACTGTACAATGCTACCTATGGGAAAAAATAAGTATGTCTTAATTTATTGTATCATCACTTACACACTTAAATCTGTATTCCAAATAAGTCAGGTTTTAGTAGCAGTGCAGCCTCTGATAGGACTTTAGTTTGAGAGTTGCTAGAGGAAATTACATAATCACAGTAGAAAGGGATCACAAATTAAATTATGATAGAGTGCCTGGGATCAGCAGTAATAGGACTGATCCTCGAAGTCGATAATGGGTAATTTTGTCATTAAGTTATTTTACTTACTTACTCTGCTATGTTCTCTGACACATAATGTAAATTGGACTTCAGTTCAACACATTTAGCCAGAAAAGAATATCAAGAGGTTTCTGAAGGGAAAGGCAGGTGCTTCAGAGACAATGTATATTAACATAAATTTTAGTAAACTGTGATATTTCAATTTTAGATACTGATACAATTATAGATGAGCCCAGATGTGTCATTGGGATCATATCAACAATACCAATTTTTATTCTTTCGCCCAGGTAAAAAGGAAATGAAGCAACATTTATTGTTTGCGAATGAATGCCAGAGATAGAACAAAGAACATTTATATATCTTGCATTTTGTTCCAGTTTTGTCCTAGTAAAGGAGACTTTTTATTATAATATTCAATAACTATGTTGAACACTATGATGAGAGAGGACATTTTTAAATATCTAAAGACACAGCACAGGCCACAAATTACCTACATTGTTATCAAATTGCCTACATTGTACAACAATGTACTGATATAGATGCCAGAAAACTAACAATATAAAACACAATATTGAAAAATATCACCCTTCCCGGTGTGTGACGGTTTTGAAGATATAATCTTGGATCAGGAGGGTAAGGACTTCTAAACTTTGGGAGTCTGCAAAGTCTCCTAGATTGTTCTGGATGGTCCCTTATGTTTGAGAAGAACAGCTTAGCCTTTGCCTGCCTACTTCAAATTTTCCTTATTCCCTATAAATTCTCTTGGCAAAAAATCTGTCATTGCTCAGACTTTCTCTGAGGAAACTTTTTGTTTTGTTTCTTGAGTTAATTATTTTTTTTTTTTACTGGAATTGATCATAATTTTATTAGACTGTTTTGGGCCTACATGCACTCTATATAATTCTCTTCCCTCCACATTGCTGAGTACCATTTTTCTTCTTTGTAATAGCCTCAGTTTGCAGGCTTCAAAGGCTTTTAATGAATGCTTTTGTGCAGTTTGAGAAAAGGAGTGAACAGTTACATGAAAGCTCAACTGAATGCAGACAGAGTTGCTTGACCTGAATTTTTTTCAGTTCCTTTAAATAATTTTACTAGAGATAACAATATTAACATTTCCCATGCTTCACTTAAGTATCACCTTCCTAATTCATTGTGAAATCTTGGAAAGTTTTTAAAATAAAAATAAAAAGTATTTATGGTAGATGGATATGTTTTGGTGAGTTGTTTCGACAATCTCTCCGTGAGTAACTATCTTCCTCTGAGTTTTGGAAGAACCTATGGCTAGCAGCTAAATAGTTTAATATGACAAAGACGTTATGATATCATCTCCATGGTGGAATTTATCACACAGATTTTCATATTAGGTAACTACAGCTAGCATTTCTTCTTGCAACATTGATGAAATGAGTGACTGTGGAAGAGCTCTAGAACAAAGAACTGTCAGAGGCCTAAGGCCAGATTCTTGCCAATAGCCAACCAAACCATAGAGCCCTCAGTCATATGTATATCTTATCAAATATCAGAATGAACACATAAGGAGAATCTTTCTCAGTTGAGCCTCCAGATGAGAATATAGTCAAGTCAACAACTGCTGTGAAGAAAGTGAGACTTAACCTGAAAAGAGAACTACACTCATGATCTATCACACCGAGGAGGGACTAGTCTAAGGCATTTTTAAATGATAAAAATTAAGATGAGCTTGTCTGCTTATCTGACAATATTATCCTAGATATATGTTAATTATTGCAAATAAGGGAAACCATGGGACCTATATTTCTTTGGGTCTGGCTTACTTCATTTAATATGATTTTCTTCCAAGTCCATTTCCTAACAAATGGGACGATGTCATTCTTTCTGTTGGAGGCATAGATTATATATATATATATATTTTTTTTTTCTCGATCCATTCATCTACTGCAGGGCATCTGGGTTGCTTCCATCTTTTATCTATGGAGAATAGTGCTGTGATAAATATAGTTGTGCTCATTTGGATAAATATCCAGAAGTGGGATTGCTGGGTCATAGGGATCCCTATGTGAAGTCTTTTGAGGAACCTCCATACTGCTTTCCAGAGTGGTTGAACAGGTTTACCCTCTAACCAACAGTGCAGCAGGGTTCCCTTTTAGCCACATCCCCCACAGTATCTGTTGTTATTAGATTTCTTGATTATAGCCATTCTAACTGTTGTGAGCTGGAATCTCAATGTTGTTTTGATTTCCTTTTCTTTCATGGCCAGAGGATAATCTTATTGGATAAGCAGAAAAGCTTGAAGGCTATGCACATATGAGCATATAAGATGATGCTAAGTCAAATGAATCCCAAGATATTGACACAAGAGGTTTATCTTTGTTGTTGTTGTTTTAATGTACTATGTGATTTGTTTTGATTCTTTTCCAGTCATGGGGCCTGAACTCTGGGCCTGGGAGCTGTTCCTGAGCTCTTCACCTCAAGGCAAGTGCTCTACCACTAGAGTCATAGCACCAGTTCTGGCCTTTTTTGCTTATGTGATGCTGAGGAATAGAACTCAGGGCCTCAATGCATGCAAGGCAAGCACTCTACCACTGAGCCACCTTCCCAGGCCTTGTTTTGTTTCTTTTGTTTGTTCTTCCTCCTATGGTATATCCCTGTTGTCACTGTATTTGATTTTGGTACCTTGCATATTGTATATATATTTATATAATTTGGGGAGGGGAAGGGGAATAACAAAATGCTGAAACAAATACACAGGATGACCCATTGCAACAATGCGACTCACAAGACATTATGGTGGCAATGAACTTTACAACTTTGGAGGGGAGGATGGGTGTGGTAGGGAAGGGAAGGACTATTAGGAGAAAACAAAGGAGGGGATAAAAATACTTGACAAGAAATGTACTCAATACCTTGCTCATGTAACTGTAACCCGTCTGTACAGCATCTTTACAATAAAGTAAAATTTAAAATAAAGCTTGAAGAAACAAAAAATTAAGATGATATAAATTCTTATTTTTCCACCTTTGTTTCTCTCCTTCTTTTAGGCAAGTACTTAAGATATAAAAAGATATCCAGAACTGGGACCATATTGTTACTAATGGTTTCCTTGTTTTTTTTTTTTTTTTTTTTTTTTACTTCAAGGTCACCTAATTCTCCACTGACCACGTTTTTTATTCTCAATTTGCATTTCATATTTCATCTCACTTTTACTACAATGATTATTTCCAGGAGGTCACTGCTACCATTCATTGCTCTTGCTCCCATTTTAATAAAAATAAATAAATAAATAAATAACAATTCCTATATCTTTGGAATGTCCTGCCAGTGATATCTGTAATGATGGAAAAGGGCCTATTTATTTGGGGATTTTCAAGTCATTCCCTCTGGGTGCTTAATCATCTATTTAATCTGCTTTTCTCAAATGCAAAGAATATATGTGATTGGAATGCTCCTACTTTTCTGCACTGTTTTGGGGAAATTGCACAATGATGAAATTGAACCTTGATTATTTCTGTGTCTCTGCTCTGATTCCCCCTGCATCATTTTTTAAGAATTATGGCAAAAGATGGTGACCATTTCTTAGGCTTCATAATGTAGGTCTAGTTTGCGACTTTCCATTGTATTTTACATTCTTTTTTTTTGAAAAGGATAATGTGTTTTTTTTTTAATATTTCCTGTCCTGAAAAATCTTCTTGTTCTTTGGCTTCCCTCCTGTTGCATCAATGAGTTTTAATGCTGTAAGAAAATACTGAAATTCCAGCTTATTAAAAAAAATCTAAGGGGTGACTGTTATTTCTTCTTTACTCCTTGTAAGGCAATAGTTTTGAAAGTCACATTTTATTTAAAAGAGAGAAAGAGTTTTAGAGATCCTTGGGCTATTACTAAACTATCAAGAGTAAAGAGTAGGAACTTGTATTTATTCTTTTCTGTGAGTCTATCTTCTCTGAAATATTTTCCTGCATACTTAGAAAGAGGACCAATGTGTTTCCCTGGGCCAAGAGTACTAATAACACACCTTGAAATTTGTTAGAAATGCAAATAATTCTGTTCTTTTTCAGAGCTACTCAAAACACAATCTGTTTCCTCAAGCCCTGCGGGTGGCTTTGAAGTACAGTAAGGTTTGAGAACTGCTTCTACAACCAACCATAGATGAACATAAAAAGAAACAAGTCATAATGTGACATTGACAAAATTCTTGAATTTTGCAAAAGACTGAAATAGTACCTTTCCAACTTTTTAAAACAGACAATAGGAAGAAGTAGGTTTTATAACAAGTTTCTCTAATTTCTACTATCCAGATATGTGTGCAGATTCTGAATATATTGGTCTAAGAAGCCAGCCATTCTGGAACTAGATTGGAATTTTGGTGGTGTATACAAGTCTTAGGATCAGTTCAGTATTTAGTCAGGTTCAAAATAAAGTCAGAGTAATACAGTGTGGTTGGCAGATGGAAACTGGTGGGAAAATGTACTTTTTTTCCATGTTTTTTTTTTCTTGTCCTTGGCTTGCTGAATACACTTTATTCTTGTGTCTCTCCCTGTACACAAAGAAATATGAAAGGCCTCACTGGAGCAGGGATTGGGAATAGGATGCTGCTATGTGTAGTAATTCCGATGAAAAAGCCAATGCCACATAAGCCTACAATACACTGTCATCAGCAACAACCAGGCCCAAAGATCAGGTCTAGATGGACAAATGGGGTCAATGCAAGGAGAGGCTGTTACCCGAAGATAAGTGACTTGGGACTGTTTGGCGGGAGCCTGACAGAGTAAAACCACAGGCTTTTACTCCCTGCCTCCTGTACATTTTCCCACCAGTTTCCATCTGCCAAATATACTGTACGAACTACTTTGGCCTGCTTCCAGACACCATATTGTAGATGTAGACTTGGGGGAAGGAAACAATTCTGTATGAAATTTAATTGTTAGTTTGCACGCACACACGCATGCACGCACACACACACACACACACCACACACACACACACACACACACACACACACACACACACACACACACACACATGAAAAGGGAATAATGTCCATTGATAAGAGATTTAAACCGGTTGTCCCTGCTTTATAATTAAGTGGTAATTCTGACGGTCTCACTTACAACCTCTTTCTTTACATTCTATTCTTGTAACTATTGGCTCATACAAATAAGGGTATCAGTCATAGAGGAGATAGTACTGGTATTTTTAAACACTTTATACTCATAAGTTAAAATTAGAAACTTGTTGATAAATGTTACTTTTTGAGGAAGGACTGAGACTTAAGATTTTTTTTTCTTCTGCATTCTTACAAAATATTTCTCTTAACTCTACATTTCAGGACCAAACTTTTTTTTTTAGTAATTGTCTTTATTCATGTAATAAAGCTGATTAAATTTTAATCTGAAAAATCATAAAGTCTAACTAAAATCACACATTTTATCAATGTGATTATGCTTATTAGATTATTTTAAAGAACAACTAAATTTAATTTCACATATTTCCCCCCGGAGTTCTTATTTTATTTTGCCCATTTTTTCTCTTGCAAAAACAATGTTCATGCCACTACATTGTCTCATCTATGACAGTATTCCTTTGGAAGAGATATTTTCCAACAATTATAAAAAATAAATGATTCCATCTCTCTTTGTAGAACAGCAAACCCTTTCCAGGCTTAAAATTGTAGTAATATAGATATGCTTTGGGTCTCTACTGTCTGTCAGTAGAAGTAGGAAGAATCTTTATAGGCGTATAGACACACTGCTATATGTATACATGCAGAGAAAAATAATGAACATGAAGGTAAACAAAGTTTCACCTATAATCATGTGAATTTGAAAAAGTTGCAGTTTTTATGTGCTTCATTCAGTAACAGAATGTGTTGTATGTGATTAAGTGCTCCTATTCTAAGGTTCAGAAGCTACAAGGTGAAGGAAAAGACAGCAACTCTCAGGTGACTTGCTCATGATAGGTTCAAAAGCAAAATTTATTAACAGCTATATAATAAATGATAATGGCTCAAGTTAAAATCCAGTTTTGTCACAAAAGAAAAATATGCTAAGTCAATCTTTAATCAGGGGGTCTTCACAAAGGAGGAAATATTTGAGCTGTTTGTTTTTTTTTAAAAGGAGGACTCAAGAGAGATAAGCAGGAGACATCTCCCCAAAGAAATATCAATCTAAATATGCTTCTGAAAGAGGCTGGAAATTTAGACAAGAATACTCTTTCCAAGCTACAGTGATAAAACTGTAAGAAAAGCTGTTGTTAAATCAGGAAAATAAAGGCCCGAAGGATACAGACTGGTTGTTTTCCCTCACTAAAATTAACACTAAAGTTGTGATTAGGGTTAATTAAAAAAGAAAATCTAGTCAGACATGGTTGGTAAATCCTGGAATGGCTTATGGAGGCCATTCAAACTCCGTGCTAAATATAGACTATGTTGTCTTTGTGGTTGTTTTATTACAGAGAAAAGGAAACTATAAACATGATGATTTTTTAACAAAGCAAGAATTTATATTTCTTTACTAACCATCAGTCATGAAGATAAACCACATTCTTAATAATAAACAAAAATTTATTTTGCTATTTACAGAATTTATAAACCACATGGATTAAAAATATTGATTGATATATGGACAACTAATTTTGTAGCTCTCTATGCAGTGAATAAACTCATATCCAACTGAACTTTCTGCATATTTTTTCATTGCATATATTTTTGTCTTCCTGCATATACTCTCTCTCCCCCTCTCTCTCTCTTTCTCTCTCTCTTTCTCTCTCTCTTTCTATATATGCATATATATATAGATATATATGTATATATGTTATGTGTTCTAAAGGAGCTTACCCTTTAATAGTGAGCTTTTCCCAAGCTTAAAGTGACTAACAGTGTTAAGGCATTTACAAACTTATGAAAATTGTCATTAAAAGGGAACGAAGCACAAAATGAAAAGTGTGTCCTGTGTTTTATACCCTATTACATCATTTGAAATTACTTAAAGAAGTCCAGTTGGTATGACCTAGAATGAAAGACATCTGTCCTTGCATCAAGGGAAAACTCCATTGTCATTCTTGTGAAGTAGAAATGGACTTAGGAAAGCCTTTGATTCCCAAATGCAAGTATCAAAAATGCCTAGTTGCTATAAAATGTGTATGCATGCCACAACTCTTTGAGTATTTACAATAAAAAGTATACTTCCATATATTCTGAACAAAATAAACCTACAGTTCTAAATATACTGGGTAATGCTTTATTTTCTAAGACTTTTTACATAGCTTCCTATACTGCTGATTCTTAAGTATGGTCCATGGGTTGAAAATACAGTGTTTTATTGGAATAGTGGCACAAGCCTGCAATTCTAGCTACTCAAGAGGCTAAGGAAGGATGAAATCTAGTTAAAGGGAAGCCAAGGCTAAGGTAAGAAAACAAAATAGCTACAGGTATGAATTTGGCAGTAGAGTGTTTGCTTATCATTTGTGGAACACTAGATTCCATGTCCTACATTACATTGCAAACATCTAACTATATAATTTATATAACATGATTTAACATATACTGCTTCATAGATTTCATTGTCTAATTATGGTTGGTTTCATTTTTACAATATTTATCAACCTTTCTTCTTAACCCTTTAGCTATGTACATATCTCATTTATGCCTCTCCACTGATAGGATCTTATTTTATATACATACACACAACACAGTCAAACATACATACAAATACATTTTTCTCTTGTAGCTTTTGCTTGAATGTCTCCTTTGTGACAATGATTGAAAATCCAACATAAATATTGATTCATATATTTATTTCCTTATCTCTGCAAGTTATTGTTTCCTGCAATTTGGAGGAAGCCTGTTAGCTTCTCGTACCACTGCAATACTGCCCTCATCATTTTGCTTTTATCAGAAGATTATATTACTCTTTATCCATTATAGTGCTTTTCATTTTAAATTCTACTTTGCTCTGAAACTAAATTTATTATCCTACTCTTCTTACCACAGACTGATACATGTTTCTAAACCTTTACTTTGAATCTTCTGAGTGATTTTTATTTAAACTACAAAGGATTCCATCCCAGTTGGATATTCCAGTTGGAGAGTAGGTCACCTGTGATTGTGAGGTTTCATCTAGTTAATTACATGCCATTATTGTTTTATTGGGATATAACTCTCTTTTAGTTTTTGTTTTCAAGTTTGTAATTTGCACTTACTTCAACTGTTTTCTTTCCTACTTTCAATTATATAGAATAAATGGCCTAATTAAAACATTTTCATATCATCTCTAATCTGTTTTCTCTAACAAAGCATGCCTATATTAACTTTCCTCCTATCATTTTTAAGTATTTATAATATCCCCCTAATACATTTTTTTCTTTGCACACTATCAACTCTATTTCTCAGCCCTATCTGTAGCATCTGAAATTATATCTCTGCCTTGGCCATGAGAGGAGTGAAGGTAAAATGTGTTTATTATAAAATATGGAAAAGATAGAAAATGTAGCTTTAGTAACATCTGGTAACAGGGATATTTGTTCAGAAATCTTGGTGCTAGCCTGTTGATATAATGTGAGGCTCTGGATTATGATATATTTTTTATTTGTTTGCTTTTTGTTTTTTTTTTTTTAGTTTTCTGTTCTTTTTTTCTCTAATTTACTATTATTTTTCAGATATTTTTATTTTTTCCTGATGTTTTTGTTTGATGTTTTTATATCACTATAATGTACAAAAGTGATTTCTTTTTCTTCTTTAACATATTTGGCTATCTATATACATTTAAAACTTGATTCATTTAAATTTGTCTTGATTAGATTAAGAGATTCCTGCAAGATTAGTAAAGCCCATCTCTGAGTCAATGAATGAGTTTCCAGAGATGATTAGAAGTTACTCCTGTTTAGTAGGTCAGTGATCTATAGTCTAAGACTGTCTTTTTCATGGCAGAGAAATCAAGTTCTCAGGGAATAAAACAAGTAAAATCTACCTGATACCAAGGGGTTTTTTTGTTTTATTTTCAAAGTACCACAGAGGATACAGATTACAGATGGTCAATGGAAAAGATATAGTGTATATACTTATATCATTTAATCAAAATTTATACAATAGTTTGGATTTACAAATGAAATAAAAGTTTTGCTCACTTGAAATATTTTGTTCAATTACTGTGTTTTATTTTACCTCACAATCACAATTAAATTACTTTAATAAATTGGTAACATCAAAAATATATTGAGGAGCCGGGTGCCGGTGGCTCACGCCTGTAATCCTAGCTACTCAGGAGGCTGAGATCTGAGGATTGAGGTTCAAGCCAGCACGGGCAGGAAAGTCTGTGAGATTCCTATTTCCAATAAACCACTAGAAAACAATAAGTGGCGCTGTGGCTCAAGCGGTAGAGTGCTCGCCTTGAGCTGAAGAGCTGAAGGACAGTGTCCAAACCCAGAGTTCAAGCCCCATGGCCGACAAAAAAAAAAAAAAAAATTGAAGGGAAAATAATTGGAAAAAGTAATACAATTTAATGAATTCATGTCTATTTCTAAATAAGTAAGGGCTGATGTAAATACATATTGCAATGTGGAAGAATATTTACACTGACTATATTTTTTGTCACTTAGTAATTTGCCATAAACCATGTGCAGCCCATTGATTCTCAACTTAGTTATAACTTTGAATTTGTTTAAAAGGACTTGAGCTTAAGTTAAATAATGGAAAGAGAATAGATAAATTGTTAAAGTTTGGTTTTGATTGAATGGAAACCAGTCTGATTTATTTAAATAAAATAAGTATCTGCTGCTATCTATCTATCTATCTATCGATCGATCGATCGATCGATCGATTGATCTCACTTAGAATATTAACTATGTCTTATTTTACTTCTGTGAGGATATTATTTTGTATTGTGACATTTAAGGCAATATAAATAATTTCAAGTTTCCCTTCTGATAACTATACTTTCAAAGACTTTAACACCTTAATGACTTCACTCTGTAACACAAAAATATTTACACATTCATATTTAAAGGCATTTAAACTATGAGAAGCTCTTAATAAGATGCACAAAAAAAGAACTCTGTAATTATCAGAGTATCATTTGTGCCTATGTAAGCATAATGAAGGGAAGAAAAGGTACCAAAATGACTTTTCGCAAATAATAATAAAAATAATAGGAAGGGAAATAATTAATGACTCTCTCCAAGAGAAATATGTAAACAAACCTCTTGACAGGGTGAAACACCACCTACGCAGACTCAACTCTTGCTAAGTTTTTTTGTATGGTAATGGATGAAATAAATCTGGATTTAACAAATTTTCAGATCTACTTTTCATGTCTCCAATGTTTTCCAGTTTCTCTAGTAATCATCAATTTATGTTTTATTACTCAAGTGATTAAAGTTGAGCATTATAGTTAAGTTTACCAGGTAGACTATTCAAATTGACATAGCAAATATATGTTTAAAATGTCCTTTCCTAGTGTCAGAATCAGGGTCAAATGAAAATTCAAAGAATGTATGCTGTCCTAAATACCAAAGCAAGAACAACAGCTAGGTTAGTGACCTCGGTGGATTTCTTTGAGACACACAGGAAAAATCTTCGCTAGAAAGGATTTTTTTGTCCATTCTGGCACAATACCTAATTCAGCTTTCCTTTGGGTTTTACATTTCTAAAACTCTCCTTTTACAATACGTACCCTTTGAAGTTAGAGAAAGAGATTCCAGTATTGTCATATGTTTATTAATGTTTACAGATCAACTAATTTGGTTATTATTATATAAATAACATACTTATCAAATGAGTTAGTATAATCTATTAGTAATACTAGTAGTAGTAGTAGTAGTAGTAGTAGTATGATTTTATTCTTTTGTGGAGATATGGTAGCCCATAGTTTGAACTCAGGGTTTGTTGCTTGCTAGTCAAATACCACTTCAGTCCTGGCACAAAACCTTTTGCTTTAGTTTACTTGTCAGATACGTTCATGCTTACCTGGCACTGGCTTCATTTCTTAATCCTTTGGTATAGTAGGGCTTCTAGGCATGTGCTACAACATACAGCAGCTAGTTTTTGGCATAAGGTGTAACTAGTATTTTTTGTTCCAACTGGGCTTGATCAAAACTCCTCCTATTTCTATATTGTATATAGCTGTGATTAAAGGCCTGTACCATGCCCAGTCCCTTACTTGGTTCTTATGGCTCTGTTAGTTCTCAGATCTTTCCTCATACTGACAGAAATATCTATGGGATCATTGGCGTTAGCGTACTAGAAGTAAGATGTATGTAGGCTTGTGAAATATGGAAAATAGTTGCCTTTTATTGTCATCATATTAAATCCATTCAGGGAGATTATTATTTTTCCACATTCATTTCTAATCTAAAAATTATTAAGTGTCATTGTAGGCATGTATGAGTATTTGCTCAATATTATAAAATGGAATAAATGAACATATAAAAACCAATCAACTAGTCCCTGGGTATCTGTATGCTCTATGTTGATATGCTTCCTCCTCCTCCTCCTCCTCCTCCTCCTCCTCCTCCTCCTCCTCCTCCTCCTCCTCCTCCTCCTCCTCCTCCTCCTCCTTCTCCTCCTCCTTCTCCTTCTCCTTCTTTTTATTCTTATTGTTCTTCCTCTTCCTCTTCTTTCCTGAGTAGACCAGGTCAGATATTATTATGTGCTGTCAACAGAAATTGTCATATAAAATCTCATTGAAAATACCTCATCATTGTAATTATATAAATGCTTATAAAACATGAAAATTTTCCGTCAATTTTGAAGCAAAGTCCCCTTACAGCAACACTGGGCTGGAGATTATGGTAATTCTTTGACTATTCAATGAATTTGTGATTTTATATCATCTAATTTTCAAGTTTTTGACTTCTTATCTTTCTTAGTGGTATATTTATAATGAGAGCATATTTTATTCAAATTTGTATACCTTCTTGTTATTATTATTATTATTATTATTATTATTATTATATTTCAATGTCTTTTACAACTATGAAGCTCATGGGATACATGAATTTTTTTATTACATACTTTTTGTCTGTGCATGAATTTTACCTTTTTTTGATGTTGAGCCTTACACTGGAATCTGCTAATACACTTATTTTCCTTCTAGATTAAATTGCTCTGTCATTTCTTTCCTTCTATATTACCAGTTCAATTTGCTGAGATGATGGGACATGCCAAGGTGTTCAGAATCAAGAGAAGAGGAGAAATGCTAATAGAAAAAGGTTAAGCCATGGATCCTTTCCAGTTTCATTTTCCATTGTGCTGCCATCAAAATGAGTGTTCTGCATGCTGGCTGTCTAACATAACTGGGCCAGAATTAGTCCTGGATGAATAATAACATATTTAAATGGCAGATTCTAGAAAAGGATGAATTTGCAAATCTGATGAGGACAAATTTTCTGAGAGAGCCAAGTATTCCAAACACACCTCATTTGAGAAAGTACTGTTTTAAAAATATGAAGTATTGAAGTCAGTGTTGATTTTGTGAAGGGTAAAAGGAGAAATTTCATTGCCACATTTGCTTTTATCTCTATTACCTTCTCTTATAAGCAGTGTGATTGTAAAAATAAAATAGCCAAATACTTGTCCTGGATTCTAGCTATACCAGCTCATTTTCGTAGGGGAGAAAACAAAATGTTCTTTTATAGTTAACCTTAATAGAACAGAGAAAATTATGACAATACAAGACCATAAATGATAAAATAATTTTAATAAATCGTTTTATCCTTTTCACTTCCAAGATGTATCATTATTCAAAAAGTGTTATTTAAAATACTAAAGAATAGTGTTGCAATAGTTACTTTTTTAATTTCTACCATGTACTTACAACTCTTCCTGTGCTCACCATCTTGTTTGCTCTTAACAACTTTTTATGATGTTGACCTATCAATATGTTTTAGAGATACAAATTTTTCATTCATTCAAAACCTAGAAGACTTTTAGAAAACCATATGACTTTCCCTAGTTTCACTGACTCTATAAATAGATAGTTGGATCTGAAATTTAAGCCCAAATTTCTTTATCTGTCTTTAGTTTTACCTGTTTTAACTGTGAGACAAAAAAAAATCTAACTTGAACTTCTTACCCTCTTGCATATGTGCCCTGAGTGTGAGATTGCATTTGTGCCCCCATACTTGGCTTACACCTGTTGTAATTTTAAAGATATATCAGTTCATTCTACTTCTATAATCAAAATGTACAGAAAATAGCCCACTATGCTAAGATATTCCTGTACTACCAGGAATCAGTAGTCTGGGGCAGGAGGATCCCAAGTTTCAGGCGACTGAAAGGAATAGCAACCTTTACCTCAAAAAAAAAAAAAAAAGAAAGTCAAGGAATGTATCAAATTATAAAATACACACCTAGCATGCCTGAGGTCCTGGGTTCCATTCTTGGAATTCCAAATTTTTATAGCATTTAAATTGCATTTTGCTATTTCCAATTCTTACTCCACCACTTTTATCATGTGTATGCATTAATTGTAGAATATTTAGAAGACAAAAAGTAAGATAAAATAATATAAACATAGTCTTAACACCTGGAACTACTTCAGTCTCTACTTTCCCTTTCTGTGTATCTATTCAGAGAATTCTATCCAACTCTGGGATATACTTTGTTGTTGTATGCTCAAAGTGTTATACCTTATTTTTCCTTACACTTGTAAGAGTAAAGAGTTATTATGATTCTTATTTTACAGACTGAGGGAATTCACATGGCCTCTAATGTTAGCTTTGTGTAGTTATTGCCTTTAGATATGCATTTTTAGGGAGGGGCCAAGATGGTGATGGAACAGTAGGGAAACACCTCAGCTCTCTCCAAACAAATACAGAATTCGGATTTCAATGCTCTGTTTCTCCAAGATGCAGGAAGTGATAACAATATAAGGGAAAACCTTCAGAACCTACACAAAGAGAGTAAAGCCAGGCAACCCCTTCCCCACCCCTTGCTGGCGGCGCAGCTCCATACTGGGCTGCTCACTGCTCAAGGGGCCTAGCTCAGGACCCAAAGGGGAACCACAAAGTCACAAGTGTCCCAAGGCTCTCGGAAGACTCCCAAGAGCCAACCCGGAGAATACAAACAGAAAACTCCAAACGCAGAACCTGCACGAACACCCCCCACTCCGACTGCAAACACCCTCAACAGCAAGCGCCTCTGCCCAGCCCGCATAAGCAGCCTAGCCCAACCCAAACAGCAGAGGTAGCAATGGCAGATGACCCCAAGTAGCCAATGACACCAGCTGCCTGCCTTGCATAAGCAGTCTATACAACCTGCAACAGCAGCCAGCAGCAGCTGTGAAGGACCCCAGAATCGCAGCATGGCGCCTCTCTGCACAGGCCCGTGGGAATAGCCCAGCCCATTCAGGGGCAGTGGTGAACAAGCCCAGACTCACAACCCTGTGCTTCTCCGCACAGGTCCACATAAGTGGCCCAGCCCAGCTCTGGAAGAAAGTAGAAGCTGCAGCAATGAATGACTCCAGACTTACTCCAGATGCAGCAATTCTCTGAACAGGCCTGAGTAACCCACATAAGCGGCCCAACCCAACCCAGAGTCGGGGTAGCAGCGTTGAGGAACCCCAGATCGGCCTGGTGCAGATCTGGACAGCATAAACAGTAGCAAAGGCTTGAAACACAGACCCAGCCTGTACCACCAACCAGCATAGCCAACAATCATCTCAATGAATGTGTGGTGACAAGTACACAAAAACAGTGATCTGCCACAGTACTGCTAGACAGCTCCTAACCAGTACTAGGATGACTGAGTGCCCCACAGGGAACACCTCTCCCCCAAGGGAGACCAGCACTGGTGGTAATCCTCCAGAATTTGACTTGGACCCCACCACCACCACCTGGACTACAGGTCCTAAGGAAACTGGGAGCTGTACAAGTGCACCAGCAACCAGCGGGCACACTCAGCCCACCAGGCCTGACCAAGAGTACCAAGCAGTCTAGGCTGCTGGTCCTTGACTAAAGGCAGGAGCTGCCTTGTATATCCAGTAGGCAGTTGAAGGAACCCTACCTGCATCCCAGGCAGGAACCCTAGCTATCTTAACTGCCTGCCCCTGACTAGTCAGGATCTGAGCGCACAGCCCATCAGAGGATGGAGTATGTCTGCCCACCACAATCCAATAAGAGTAAGTTCTATGTGGGTCAGACCAGCAACTGGAAAGCAGCCGCTCCCACAACAGAACCAATGACCAGGTAAAGTACTCTCAACCAGTCCAGCCCAGAAAGCAAGCTACATCAATTGATCCAGGAACAAATCCAGAACCAAGCAAAGGCAACCACCTAGTGACCAAAACAGAGCCTGGAATTGGTCTCCAATCATCCCTGAGACCACATGCAAAAATCACAGTGAAAAATTGCAAGATTCATCAATGACCAAAATAGTAAGCTAGACTCAAAGTCCAACAACCACACAGGGGAGAATACCAGTGGAAGTGAAAAAGAAATGGAAGACAAGTGCTACAACCGAGAGATGGTAGAGGCAATGACTCAAGAATTAAAATGGGAAATAGTTCAGAAATTATAAAAACAAAGGAATGAGCTATCAAAAGATATCCAGGCCTTCAAACAAGAAATGCACTCAAAAATAGATTCAGGCTGAGTGCCGGTGGCTCAAGCCTGTATTCCTAGCTACTCAGGAGGCTGAGATCTGAGGATTGCGGTTAAAAGCCAGACCAGGGAGGAAAGTCCGAGAGACTCATCTCCAATAAACTACTAGAAAACTGGAAGTGACTCTGTGGCTCAAGTGGTAGAGCCCTCTCCTTGAGCTGAAGAGCTGACGGATAGTGCATAGGCCCAGAGTTCAAGCCCCATGACCCACAAAAAAAAAAAAAAAAAGATTCAGTACATACTTCGCTAAAAGATGAGATTAATACTGTAAGGAACGATGTAGAAATTATAAATGGCTCAATTTCCTCCATGTAAAATTCAGTTTCTTCCACGCAAACCAAAATGGAAGCCTCAGTTAATAGAGTGAATGAAATGGAAAACAGAATATCAGATACTGAAGACAAATTGCAGGCACTGGAAAAAAAGTTACAGATATGGAAAAAAAACACTTAAAATATGCCAAAAGGAAGTCCACTAACAAGGAGATTGTGCCAAGAAATTTAATCTTTGTATAATTGGGGTGGATGAAGGGGAGGAATATCACAATAAAGGAATATATCAATTATTCAAGAAGATCATCACAAAAATTTCCCCAGTCTTAAAAGAGAAAATCTTACCTACATAACAGAGGCCTACAGATCACCTAACAAGCAAGATCCCAGGAAGAACACTGCTAGGCATATTATAGTTAAAAATGCTAGATTTTAGCAATAAGGAAACAATCTTGCACACAGCAAAAAAACAAAGAAGGAGCTATACTACAATGGGAAAAATTAGAATCACGGCAGATCTCTCCACACAGACATTGAGTGCAAGGAAAGCCTGGGAAAGTACCATCCAAGCCCTGAGAACCAACATCTGCCAGCCCAGACTGATATATCCAGCAAATCTAGCATTCACATTCGAGGGAGAAACTAAAATTTTTAATAGTAAAGATAAACTAAATGAATTCATAAACAATAAGCCAGCATTACAAAGAATATTAACCGAGGGATAATAATCAGAATAAAGCAATCAAGAAAAGGGATCCCTACCAGATGGATATTGTTAGGAGACCAACTTATTAAACACAGGAGGAAAGGAAAGAATAAAAACTTAGGAAAGTAGAAAAATGGCAGGAAATACAATATATCTCTCTGTAATAACCATGAATATTAATAGACTCAATTCACCAATCAAAAGAAAAAGAACAGCAGAAAGCTAGATCCATCAATTTGCTGCCTTCAAGAGACCCATCTCACAACTAAAGATAAAAGCAAACTCCAAGTGAAAGCATGGAAGAAGATCAATCATGCAAATGCCCCCAGCAAGAAGTCAGGAGTTGCCATTCTGATATATGATAAAATAAACTTTACATTAAAATCATTACAACAAAACAAAGAAGGTCACTACATATTAATACTGGGAACAAGCCAAGAAGAGGATATCACCGTTGTCACTCTATACACCCCAAATATTGCTGTACCCAAATATGTTAAGAAAATATTCATAGATTTACAGGAAAAGATGAATCCAATACAATATTTCTAGGAGATTTTAATACTCTACCCTCACCAAAGGACAAGTCTACCAACCAAAGAATTATCAAAGATGTTTCCAAATTGAATGATGCCATATCTCAAGCAGACTTAACTGACATATACTGAATTTTCCACCCAACAACAACCCAGTACACAGTCCTCTCAGTAGCCCATGGAACTTTTTCTAAAATAGATCATATCTTAGTTCATACAAGGAATTTAAACAAATATAAGAGGATCTACATAACCCCCTGTATTCTGACCATAGTGGAATCAAACTAGTTCTCAATAAAAAGGCATACAGTAGAAAATACTCAAACACATGGAAATTAAACAGCACACTCCTGAGCAACACATGGGTCACAGAAGAAATTAAGAAATTAAAAAATTCCTTCAATTTAATGAAAATGAAGATACATCACAAAGAAACCTATGGAACACAGTGAAAGCAGTCCTGAGGGGCAAATTCATTGCTCTCAGTTCACACATCAAGAAAACAGAGACAGATCAAGTAAACAATCTCATGATGCAACTAAAACTGCTAGAGAAACAAGAAAAAGTGGAAGCTAAAGTTGCTAGACAGAGCAAGATAATCAAAAGAAAACTGAAATTAATGAGATAGAGACTATAAATTAAATTAATAAAACAAAAAGCTTTTTAAAAAAAATGAATAAAATGGATGGACCAATGCCAAGATTCTAGAAGAAGAGAGGATACCCAAATCAATAAGATCAGATATGGCACAGGAAAATTACAACAAACATCCAAGACATCCAGACTCTATACTCACAAAGGAAGGAAAACCTAGCAAAAATGGATAAGTTTCTAGAGAAATTCAAATTGATCAACCTGAACCAAGAAGAAAAAAATAAATTAAAAATGCCAATAACCTACAATAAGGTAGAGGAAGCAATCAGAAGCCTTCCAACAAGAAAAGGCCCAGGACCAGATGGATTCACTACAGAATTCTATAAGACCTTTAAGGAGGAACTAATACCCATACTCCTCAAGCTCTTCAGAGAAATAGAAACAGAGGGAGTAATCCCAAACTCATTCTATGAAGCCAATATCACACTCATCCACAAACCAGACAAAGACCCAACAAAAAAAAGAGAACTACAGACCAATCTTTTTGATGAACACCGATACAAAGCTCCTCAGTAAAATTCTAGCAAACAGAATCCAAAAACACATAAGGAAAAATCATACATTATGACCACGTAGGCTTCATCCCAGAGATGCAAGGATTGTTTAACATATGTAAGTCAATAAATGTGTCCATCACATCAACAGATACAAGGTCAACAATGACATGATTTTCTCCATTGGCATGGAAAAGACTTTGGATAAAATACAGAAGCCATTCATATTAAAAGCTCTGGAAAAATAGGAATATGAGGAACATTCTTTAAAACAACAAAAGCCCTATATGACAGACCTATAGCCAATATTATACTGAACAGGGAAAATCTACAACGAAGTCCCTAAAAACAAGAACAAGGCAAGGATGCCTATTTCTCCACTCCTCTTCAACATAGGTCTGGAATCCTTAGTCAGACCAATGAAGCAAGAAAAAGACATTAAAGGGATCCACATAGGGGAGGAAGAAGGTAAACTATCTTGTTTTGCAGATGACATCATTTTATATGCTAACGATCCCTAAAGCTCCATCCCCAAACCCTTAAAGCTTATAAACCACTTCGGCAAGGAAGCAAGATACAAAATTAACCCACAAAAATCAGTTGCCATTCTCTGCACCAAAAATGTATAAACAGAAAGGGAAATTAAGAAAACAATCCATTCACAATAACCTCAAACATAAAGTATTAGGAATTAACCTAATCAATGATATAAAGGGTGTATTTCATGAAAACTATAAAAGCCTTAAAAAAGGAATTATAGAGGATACCAGGAAATGGAAAGGCCTCCTATGTTCCTGGATAGGCAGAATTAATATAGTGAAAATGGCCAAAATTCGTATACACATTCGATGCAATTCCCATTCAAATCCCAATGATGTACTTTACTGAAATAGAGAAAAGAGTCCAAAAATTCATATGGAACAACAAAAATCATAGAACAGCCAAAGCAACTCTAGGCAAAAGAAAGAATGCAGGAGGAATCACAATATTGGTTTTCAAGCTTTGATATAGAACCATAATAACTAAGACAGCTTGGGACTACCACAAAAAGAGACCCAAAGACCAATGGAACAGAATAGAGGACCCAGAAATAAAGCTGCATGCATACAGTCAGTTGATATTTGACAAAGGAGCCAAAGTAATACAGTGGAAGAATCATAACCTCTTCAACTAATGGTACTGGGAAAACTGGCTGGCCACATGCAGAAAACTAAAGTGGAACCTAGCCTGTCACCATGCACTACACCAACTCAAAATGGATTAAAGACCTTAACATCAAACCTGATACTCTGAAATTACTGCAGAACAGAGTAGGAGACACACTTGAACTTACAGGCACAGGCAGGAACTTCCTGAACAGAATTCCAGGGTCACAACAAATTGGAGAGAGACTGGATAAATGGGACTACCTTAAAATAAAAAAGTTTCGGTACTGATAATGAAATAGCAACCAAACTAGAAAGAAAGCCAACTAATTGGGGAAAAAAAAATTACCAGCAATGTATCAAACAATGGTCTAATATCCATTATATACAGGGAACTCAAGAAACTAACCCCTCACAAATCTAACAAACCAATCATTAAATGGATATGGGAATTAAAGAGGGACTTCTCAGATGAAGAAATAAAAATGGCAAAGAAACACATGAGGAAATGTTCATCATCCCTAGCTGTAAAGGAAATGCAAATAAAAACAACCCTGAGATACCACCTTACCCCAGTCAGAATGGCCCACATCCTAAATTCAGCCAATGACAATTGCTGGAGGGGATGTGGAGAAGGAGGAACACTACTGCATTGCTGGTGAGAATGTATACTAATACAACCAATTTGGAAAGCAGTCTGGAAGAACCTCAGAAAGCTGAATATAGACCTCCCTATGACGCAGCCATACCACTCCTAGGCATCTACCCTGAACAACAGGAACCAGTATACAAAGACACATGCACCTCCACGTTTATTGCAGCACTGTTCACAATAGTCAAGATTTGGGAACAACACAGATGCCCCACTACTGATGAGTGGATCCAAAAACTGTGGTACCTATCTACAATGGAATATTATGCAGCCACTAGAAAAGACAAAATAATGGCATTTGTAGGGAAATGGATGGAACCAAAGAAAATTATTTTGGGTGAGATAAGCCAAGAACAAAAAGAAGAATGACATATGGTCTCCCTGATATGTGGATGTGAAAGCCAAAATCCAACAAGATATGACAAATAATAGGATTCAAGAAACAAAGGACAGCTACTCATTTTGTCATATCATTACTAAATGACTCCATGTTATTGACCATATATATGGCAGATATCTGCATGCATGGAGGGAAGCCAGGAGGAGAACACAGAACAAGTGGGAAACAGAACAACATAAAACTAAGGGGCCCATCAGCTGCACTGGACATAGAAGAAAAAGAACTAAGCAATCCACAGACAGTGTTGGGAAGGGAGGAATGAGAGGGAAAGTGATAACAGTCTACACTAAGCAAAAGGAAAGAAATGTTAACATCACTTGATGTGGAAGAAATAATTTGCATTATTAAAGCTCATAGAATTCACAAACTTTATATACCATGATAATGACAATTAGCCTTGTTAAGATTACAATATGTTTGTGACTATAACTAAGTATCACTATTCCATAATACTGTGAAATATGTGAAATTTATGTAATCACCTAATCTCAATTTTTAAAAAAAAATGAGAGAAGGGATGGGTTAGGAGCAATGGGTGGCAATGTTGTCAGACACCTTGTACTCATATACTGTTTTTTAGAATGGGAACTTCTGTGTACAACTACTTAAAGATAATAATAATTAAAAATGTTTTAAAAAGGTATGTATCTATAGTGTGTTCTCAGTGGTAACTACTTTTAGTGAGCGCTAGCATGAAGAGATGTTAATGTGAACTTAGTCATTGATTGTAGAATTATTCATTGGATGCAATTAATAAATAATTTGAGAGGGCATTCTAGGGATTAAACTCAGGGCCTTGCACATGCTAGGCAAGTGTTCTATTACTGAGCATATGCTCAACCCTTACATGCTGTAGACAGATCCTCATTTTGTAGCTCAGAGAAGCCTCAAACTTGTGAACTGCAGCCACTCTCTCTAAATTGTACACATCTATGTCTGGCTGACAAATTATATTTTTAAGGTAAATATCCCATACATCAGGCTCAGAATAATAATACCTACAAAACCAGGGTGTCTATGTGCCTGATCAATGTATATATTTTCTGTGACCCACCAACACTTGTGTTTTTATTTGGCACATTGAACAAATGGTCATACCTAATCTCTGAAGCCCAAGAATTTGTGGCTTGTTGCAGAAATTCCTGTAACAGCAATTTGGTAGTTTTCTCCTTGTGTGTAGCTCATAAAATGCTTAAACAGTGATCATAGTCTTCTTTAAAAATTTGATAGGTATGCCATCTATACCAATAATAGTACCTAAAATTCAGATGATAGATTCATTCAAGAATACTGTCTAGCCAGGTGCCAGTGACTCACACTTATAATCCTAGCTACTCAGGAGTCTGGGATCTGAGGATCATGGTTAAAAGCTAGCCTAGGCAGGAAAGTCCATGGGACTGTTATCTCCAATAAACCACCAGAAAATTGGAAGTGGTATTGTGGCTTAAGTGGTAGAGCCCTAGCCTTGAGTTGAAGAGCTAAAAGACAGTGCCCAGGCCTCAAGTTCAAGCCCCACAACTGACAAAAAAAAGTACTGCCTATTCATTTAAAGGAATAATTTCCCCAAAATTATACAAATGATTGTGGACAATTGTATTGTAGCTATATTTTATTTAGGTCATATTTCTAAGATCATATTTAAATTTAATTACTTCTTTCTTTCTCTCTCATTTTTTCTTTCTCCCTTCCTTTCTTTGCTTTCCTTTCTTCTTTCCTTTCTTAGATTTCCTTCCTTCCTTCAATCCTTCCTTCCTTTTATTTCTTTTTACTTTCCTTCTTGTGTGTATATGTGTGTGTATGTATGTATGAGAGAGAGAAAGAGGGAGAGAGAGAGAGACAGTTTGCTATAACATAGACTGTCCTGGAACTCCTAATTCTCCTCTAGCCTCCAGAGTACAGGAATGAGAAGAATAGGTACTCATGTTTGGATTCAATTTCATTCCATATTTAAGAGAAATTTAGTTTATGTTTATCTTGGGATTTTTTGCCTTTTTAAAGTGCAACATTAATTAATTAATTTTTTTCTAGTTTCAAAGCAATTTGCTTTAATCTAAAGCATTCTCTGCTTTCTTTAGTATTGCTAGCTTGTCTCTTCCTAAACTCCAAATACAGTGAGCTCAGATCTTAGTCCCTCACAAAGCACAAACAATCATGGTTAAGAAATAAAAAGGTTTAGAAACACTCTTACCTACCAGGTAAGGCAGGCATGAGGTGTTCCCCCCAGTGCAATGCCCTCCTGGAACAAAGCAAGCAGGTGAGGATGGAAGGGAGACATTATTCAGGATGTCGCTATTCACTTTAGGTATAAACACATTCCTGATCATTCTCAGTTTAAGAATAATGCTCAAGAAGAAAATTTGGCAGATAAGTTTGAGGCATTCTTAAGTGAAGGTCAAGGGATACCTGTTCAAAAGTTAAAATGGTAGACAGCAACCTTTCCAGACACACTCAGGTTGTGTCATAATGATGGTGGTCAAGAACACTACCCAGCCAGCTTTAATTGTGAAATTCCATCAGCTTTCATCACAAAACATAAGCTTAAAAATGTGAAAGGAAGCTGGGTGCTGGTGGCTGACACCTGTAATCCTAGCTACTCAGGACCCTGAAATCTGAAGTTCACTGTTCAAAGCTAGCCCAGGCAGGAAAGTCTGTGAGATTCTTATCTCTAATTAACCACCAGAAAACTGGCAGTGGTGGTGTGGCTCAAGTAGTAGAGCACTAGCCTTGTGCTGAAGAACTCAGGGACAGCCCCCAGGCCCAGAGTTCAAGCCCCATGACCAAAAAAAAAAAAAAATTGAAGTGACACTTTGAAGATATTAATGTAAGAGTCTTCTTCTAAAGTCGTCTACTTCAAGAATCAATGAAGCATATAAGGATTATTTACTTTGTTGTCAGTAATATTCATAGATATTTATAAATGAACATGCATAATCATGCATATATATGTATGTAAAAGTATGCCTTTTAATTTGATGAATAGTCCTTTCATTATTATTAACTGAAACACTTTTAGCATTAACAGTACTGAAATCTATTTTTTAAATGCTTAAAAGGAGGTTTTCACCTCAATAATGAACTATTTTATGTATTCTAAGTTAATATTTTTAGATCTATGTGGTATTTCTGCTCATTTAATTGCTTCTTTCAGAGTCTACACTGAGTGAGTGGAATCTTGGAGTCATAATAATATTTACTGGAGGTAATATTTACATCAAATTCCCTTGGTTTTCCTAAGGATCTCTTGATTCTAGTACTGAATGCAGTGCATTAAATTTTCTATGGCAAATAAAACTGTCTTCAGTCTTCTTCTTGTCTGTGTCACCTAAATCCTTTTATTTTAAGGTAGAGATTTTCAGTATATACTGTGTAACAACCAATACTGTCTACAGTTATGGACTGCATTTTGGAGATTGCACAATAGTTTAATGGTAAGGCTGTATCTGTGACAGTGGGGTAAGGACAGAGGCAATGACTTTCTTCCCATTTCCAAAATTTATAGTGGAATGGCTTAAGTGGCAGGTAGAGACAGGACTCCTGCCTTTGATTACTGCAGGCCCTGACGATTTGCAAATGCAACATCAAGGTGTATTTATCCAAACAATCTCTATTGAAAGTAATAAAGCCAGACAACAGTGAATACAGAAGATAGAATGACTTTATCCTTAACTACGCTCTTTAATTAGCAGCAATTTCCTTTGTCTGTTAGTATTTCCTTTAAAGCTCTCTGTGTTTCCTTCTCTAAGTGTCATCCTGGATGAGCAAGTGTGATTTGAATAAATACCATCAGAGATCACTGTGCAGATACTGTTTGAGGGCAGAAATCAGAAATTGCCTTTTAGGATGAGAAAGCAAAGATGTTTTTATTCTAGGAAGCCTTCAAATGAAGCAAATTATTTGAATTGTTAATAGGCAGTCAACATGACCTTAATTAAGCCATTTGCCAGGAGCTTTTCTATGGACTAAACATTTCATTTGCTGCCTTTTTCAAAACCACAGAGTAAAACTTGCACATTTGAAGTTTTGATTTGATGTCATTGGTTAAATATTTCTCACCCTGAAAATGATTATAGCAATCTTCAGTGTTCACGAGTGTAAATTTCATTTATTTGTGGCTCAGTAGCTCTGGTTTCAGTTTCCTACCCAAAGCTACAAAATCACTATGAAGTGTACCATGTAAGTAAATTAAGCCATCAAGTCATCAGGCTGGGATGTCACACCCAGGAGAGTACTTCAATGCTTATAGCTGCTACTTTGGGGCTCTAACAAGAATTTCCCAAAGCTGAAAGCTTTCCGAGGCTCAGAGAATTCATGGAACATAAAGCTTTACTTCAAAAATAAACTTTGTATTTTGAAAACAAACCATTTATTGTTTGTATAAAAGGTCCTTGTGTTTCAGTGGGAAACAATTTAATGACTCCAGTTTATAAAAGCACTATGGGACAATGATTACAAATGTAACCTTTACTTTAAAAGAGCAAAAGCAATCTCGTCCTTCAGTTTTAACACTGTGTTGCTTGGTTGATTGCACAAAGTACCCATTGGCCACAAATGCTAACACCCTAAATATTTTATTGCTATATTTTTCATACTTTGTTTCTGAGAGAATAGTTCACTTTTTTGAGCAAAGAAAGAATTTGATGTGAACATATACATCATTTCAGGTATTTTAGAATAAACTTGTAAATTAGCAGCTAAACAGTTTGATATATGTGTCTAGTACATCTCATATTTGGTGGGACTCAAGATATGTTACTCCCAAATATCACTGTTGGGACTGAAATATGCCACCCTGAGTATGCCTCTTTGTCATAAGGATAATTTTGAGTGGGTTAGTTTGAGAACCTGCCTGTGTAGGAGAGACTCTGAGAGAATTACACAGCTGGAGGACTAGAGTTGTGACCCAAGTAGTAGTAGAGTGTGTGCTCAGAGTTCAAGCTCAGTAAAAGTAATGAAAAACAAAAGAGAGAAAGAAGGAAAGACACAAAGAAGGAGGGAAAGAAACAAAGAAGGAAGGAAGAAAGGAAGGAAGAAAAGAAGGAATGAAGGAAGGAAGGAAGGAAGGAAGGAAGGTAGGAAGGAAGGACATACAGCTTTGTAAAATATTGTATGTCCATTCTCTGCCAGAAAAGAAGGAAAACTAAATAGAAATGCATTAATTGCAAATAATAGAATGAAACTGCTCTTATTCACATCCATGGCCCCATTACTCATCCTTTCTTTCAACCTTTTTGTCCTTCATTTAAGTATGAAACCCATGATAATATTTGTAAGCCACTCATTTCTCTAGGTTTCCTACCTGCACACAAGTGCCATATTATTAAACTTCTGCTTGCTTTTCTCTCATTAATCTGCCTTTTATTAAGAGTGCTTCCTACTAAAAACAAGGGAACTCCCTCTTTTAACCACTCTAGTTAACTTTCTATTCTTTTCTGAGTAAGCCTGAATTTAGTCTTCCTTCCTTGTTCTTGTAGAGTCCAGTTTTATCAGGAATCCTGAGTTAGTTTGATGAACATTCCACAGAGGTGTATCTAACAATGATCCACTCTCTTATGCCTCTGGAGTGCCTTCAGTAATGGTCCTATAAAATACTCCTAGAAGAAACCCTTATTCTTAATGATTTTTTAAAGAAATTTTCAACCTGCTAACTCCCTCTGTTTCTTAATGATAAATCTCCACTTGTTTTTGTTGATATCAACATTGAATTTAATCTTACTCTATCACTAGAGATTCATTGTACTTTATCATAGTGCCTTCCACCCCCTAAAAAAAGGTTATCATACTGTTATTGTAATGTGAAGGTGTTGCTGCTGGTTATCCTACCAAAGACCCCAAAGACAGGAATTAGTGGAAGAAAAATGGCTCATTCAAAGTGATCAGCCATGAAGAAGGCAGAGAGACTACAAACCTCAAGAAAAGGAAAACTTTTGTGGAAGATGAAAAGGAGTCAGGAGATAACTGAAAAAATGCCCATGAACTGTACACATAAGCATTTTTGTTCCCCTACAGGTAGTATCTAGAACCAAAGGAATAAAGCAAAATGAGTAGAAGGCAAAAGGCAAGGAGGACAAACAAGGGACAGGTTCAGAGAAAATGATCATTTGACAGTCTTCAGCTACTGTTCTTCAGGTACCCAAAAGGACTTAATAGCTGCTTTTACTGAACAGCAATTATGCCTTGCTTCTAATAGAAAATCCCCAAATATCAATCAACCTCAGCAGAAAGCATCCAGATGGACATGAACATGGTGATGACCATGAAGGTGGATGTGGGGAAATCTGTGGGGAACACAGGCAGCAAAGATGGCCCTGAGAGGAAGTTGAGTGGGCAGAGCCAGATTTGTTTAGGTTCAGTGTGTAAACAACTCATGGAAGCTTAGGTGCATGATAAGGGGTGGCCTTTCAGTGATTGGTTGGTTCCATTTCCTCCCATCCCTCGCAGTCTTTTGCTTTATAAAGGGGATGCTCCATGTTAATAAAAGAGTTCCTGCTTGGTTTGACTCCCTGCTGCATCTGATTGTCCTGGGCTAAGGGAGGCTGGGGGATGGGCCAGCTGCCGCACTTCACACTTACCTTTCCTCGGATCCTGTCTGTCCAAAGAAGGATGAAAACCCAACATCTGACACCCAACATGGGGCACAAAAGGAAAAGATACTGGCCAAGGCTAAGCGGTCTTTCGGATAAGTGAAACCCTAAGTATGGGTAATGCTATATCACAAAAGAAGGAGGAGGAGGCAACATTAGGCCTAGAAAGAGTACAGGAGGACTTGGAAAGTGAGAAGGAAAAGGAACAGGTCAAATTTGACCAGGAATGCACCATCTGTGCATGCAGAGGCTGAGGCAGCTACTCAGGTGCCTCTGATGGTCCTAGGCCCCCTCCCTATTCCCCCGATTGGAAGGGAGGTACCGCCTACGAGACGTGCCAGAGGGACTTGCAAGACCCAGACCCCTACCCCATGGAGGGGCCGAGGGCTGGGGAAGTAACCTACTCAGAGACCTCCTCTGGAAAGGAAGGGCCACCCAAGAGCCCAGACTCTAGGCCACATGATTCGCTTCCCCAAGCATATCCTGTCAATGTGGCACCAGGGACTAACAGGCCCTTGAAATGGTATCCATGGGAAGCTAAAGAGCTCCACCAGGCGGTGGTGGAGGATGGCCCAAACTCTCCCTGGGCCACAGCACATACAGGAGAAAGGACTAAACATTCACAAGCACATTTTCTTCAATGCTTTACCACCTTGGGTCTACTAGCACAAGTTAAAACCTATAATGGACCCTGTTTTGTCAGTAAAGCAATGTCAGAGTTTTTTGACAAATGGCATATTAATCATACTACAGGAATTCCCTATAATTCCCAAGCCCAAGCAATTATAAAAAGAAATCCCCAATGTCTTAAGGAGCAATTAAAACAAAAAGGGGGAGTTAGCCCCCTACATACAGTTAACATTTTCAATTTTTCAAAAGGTGCAACTGACTGGGGACAACTAAACCCTAAGCCCTGAGTGAAAGTCAAGTGGAAGGACCCCCTGACACAACAATGGAGAGGACCTGACCCCCTAGTTACCATGGGCAGGGGATTTGGATGCATTTTTCCCATAGGGGAAAAAGCCCCCATTTGGATTCCTGTCAGGAACCTTAAGTTTTTACCTCTATACAGTATTTCCTTTATACAGGAGGATGCCTAAGGATAAACTAACCATCCCTAAGGGCAACCAGCCCTTGAGAAGCTCTTGTGTTCTTAACAATTACAGATGGTGATACTCTAGCTGATAGCTGTAGTGACCTTCCCAGTCCCGGCAATGGCTACGGAATCCACATCAACCTCAACGGGTGACCTGGGCAGTGATCAGCACTGGAAATGCAGAAGTCATCAATAGCATCACAAGAGAAGCTGTCCCTTTGACCTGGTGGCCTGACCTTCATTTTGATCACCACCCTATTTCATTAAGTATGGACTGTTTAAAACATATTTCTGTAGGAGCTATCTATTTTAATGTTACCTGCTCTAATTGTTCTTTTTCTAATTGCTTGTACAACCACGTTTTGTTATGCGTCCTGTAAATATGTCTAAAACCTGCTCTAGAACAAGCCCCACCTCTGGACTCTAAAGTGGCAAAGATTGCTATCCCATCCCTGACTAATGTTAAAGGGCTAATGACATTGTTGGCCTGGGAATGCTTTTGCTGATGGTTTTTCTATGCCTTCCTTGCATTATACGTGCACTGCAAAACTCTTATGAGCCAGCCAGTTACATAAGACCAAGCTCCAAATGAATAAATTTCCCCTGAGAGGAACCGCAGCCAGAGACAGGTAAGAGGGGGTGCCAGTCTGACCTAAGACAGGGCCTTCAGCTTTGCTCTGAAGAAGTTCCCGATGAAGGGTAAGACAGACAAGGCAATCCACCCAACCTAAGACAGGAGGGTTTGCTTCTTTAAACAGAGATGGGGTGTTGGGAGCTGACAGTAAAGTTTAAAGGTCATCTTGACTCCTGTGCTCCCTTGAAGGCATGTACAAGGAACTGGCTTACTTGAAAGACACCAGGTACCCGGGATTGCTTTGCTATGTCTGCATGGTTTGTTTTAAATTTTACTGCTTGGGACATTTCTAACTGTGGTGGGGCTAATGTTTATTATTGTGCTAGGTGTGGATGAGAGGTAACTGGGATGGGCTCTTATGCACAAGGGCCCTACTTCCCCCCAGACTTGCCTCCAACCCCCTGCGTGGCCAAATGTAATCCTGCTAAAATAACCTATACAGAGGAGGGGAAAAAGATAACTAACTGGGAGGTGGATCTGCCATTAAAACAAAAAGGGGGAATCTGTGGGGAAATCTGTGGGGAACACAGGCAGCAAAGATGGCCCTGAGAGGAAGTTGAGTGGGCAGAGCTAGATTTGTTTAGGTTCAGTGTGTAAACAACTCATGGAAGCTTAGGTGCATGATAAGGTGTGGCCTTTCAGTGATTGGTTGATCCCATTTCCTCCCCTCCCACGCAGTCTTTTGCTTTAAAAAGGGGATGCTCCATGTTAATAAAAGAGTTCCTGCTTGGTTTGACTCCCTGCTGCATCTGATTGTCTCCTGGGCTAAGGCAGGCTAGGGAATGGGCAAGCGGCCACACTTCACACTTACCTTTCCTTGGACCCTGTCCATCCAAAGAAGGACAAAGACCCAACAGGTGGATGTCCATCTTCCATAGAAATGGAAAACTGACAAGTGTAAATACTGTATATGCAGAAAGACACTGATATCAATGGGAGAGAATGGTCCCAAAATGTCTGACTGTTGGGGCTCTTCTTTAAAACCTCACCCTTTTTGTGAGAGAGTTTGCATTCTTTTTCTGACATTAAGTTCACAGAATACCTTGATTTGCTGTCAATAGAATAATCTATGACATTTTCACCAAACCCTTCTTCTCATTATTCTAATTATCAGGGAAACTTCAGGAAGTGGAAGCTTCAATAACTGTTTGTTTTAATTTCTCCTTTTACTATTGTTGAATTTCCCTATGTAGTGGAGAAAATATTATTTACTTCTTATACATAGTGTATGGAATAATGAGAGTAAAACTCTAACTCTTTGTGATCTTTTATAGAAAGATGCAATTAGTCTGTAAAGAAACAACCTAACATCTGCTTTGGCTGGACCTATGAGTTAACTGTTAGCAGGATAAAGGCTCTGCATCCCAGACACCACAGACACATACAGACACACACAGACACACACACACCCATACACACGTTTTCATCTGTGTTCTTTCCTTTGAACCATTCCCCCCATAGTCACTGCAATCAGCTTGGGATCCAGTCACATTAGCATTTACCTGAAAGCATCTTTTGACAAAACACAGCCCCTCAGTCATACAAAGCTTTCTTCTTATTATTTTTTGGCAAAAGATAAAACTGCTCCAAAAGAAGAAAGCAGCCAAAAGTGCAGTCAAGAGCAGTGACTGACTCATTTCTGTTCTCCAGGAGTGATAAAATGGTAACTCCATCTCCAAAACTCCTAGGGAAAAAAACTTCTGAGATAATGGTTTACCAGGCCACATCACTACATCTGTGACCTGGTTCTGTCTTGACCATTTACACCTTTCTCACCTCCTACTCAGTTTCCTGTCTATTTAAGACTGTGGCAATGTCTGGAGATAGCTGAAGGTGTACTGAAGTGTTGTCTTCTCCTTTCTGTCTAATAAGAAATCTCCTTTCTCTCCCATTCACCATGTTTTATCTTGTCTTACAAAGGCATATGGCTAAACCTGACATGTTGGAACTCCTGGAGTTTGGGTTCAGAGACTAAAGTCTCCAGTATCACTTATTACTTCCAACAACAATTCAGAGTATATATAAATAATGTTCTAAGTCTCACCTTCCATATTTTTGCAAGAACATGCATAAAAGTTATATGTAATTTTTGAAAATAAATAATATAATAAATTATTATACATGAAAATGAATATTGAGTTATTTCCTATCCCTTAGCTCACATCATTTGCAAATTAATCATTGCTGGATATATTGAAGGTCTTTGTAAGGCATAGTCACTATTAGTAGCAACTCAAAGGCATGTTGCATTTCATTTATAATTTCCATTTTAAAAATTTTACCATTTCTTTCACTTTTTTGTATTGCTAGACCTGGGGCTTGAAATCAGGACCTAGCCTCTCTCCCTGAACTGTTTTGCACAAGGCTAGCACTCTGCCTCTTGAATGACAGCTCCATTTCTGGCTTTTGGGGAGTCATTGGAGATGAGAGTCTCAGAAACTTTCTTGTCCAGGCTGACTTCAAACCATGATACTCAGATCTTAGCCTCCTCACAGAAGGATTACAAGCATGAGCCAAAACACTCTACTACAATTGCTTTTTAATAAAGATGTTCAGTATGGTCATTTTCTGCAGATGGAATAATGTGACAAGAAGTGTTATTCTATTTGTATATTTTCCTTCCAAGGGAGTTTGAGCTCTGGCCTTGAGAAATCAATGATGACAAAGCAAAAATTTAAATGGTTTTTATTTTATTTATTTATTTTTGGGTCAGTCCTGGGGCCTGAACTCTGGGCCTGGGTGTTGTCCCTAAGCTCTTCACCTCAAGGCTAGCACTCTACCACTTGAGCTACAGCGCCACTTCTGGCTTTTTTCTTTTTGTTTATGTGATGCTAAGGAATGAACCCAAGGCCTCATGCATGCAAGGCAAGCACTCTACCACTGAGCCACCTTCCCAGCCCCTCAAATGGTTTTTAATTTAAAATGTCTTCAAAAGTAATATCTGAATTCAACTCCACTGAAATGAAAGTGTAGACTTTTGTAAATACATAGTATGTATTCACCAAATAACTGTGTTCAGTACATGGCAATAACCAAAGGGAAAAGTAAAACTACCTTCTACATTTATGGTAGAAGATTTAGATAAAATATTTGTATCTATGGTACTTCAAGGAATGTCTTCTACTTTTACAGTAGAAGATAGTTTTACATCTTAGAGAAAAGCACCCACAGAGTCATGGAGAAAGGAGTAAAGTTTATTGGTGCTTGAATTTCAAAAAAGATGGTTTGAAAATCCAAAAGAAGACATTATTGAGTTGTTTTTCTTGAAGTTTTAAAAAACTTAGATCTTAGCTGGGCACCATTGGTTCACACCTATAATCCTAGCTACTCAGGAGGCTGAGATCTGAGGACTGTGGTTCAAAGCCAGCCCGGGCAGAAAGATCCATGAGACTCTTATCTCCAATAAACCAGCCAGAAAACCAGAAGTGGCACTGTGACTCAAGTTGTAGAGCCCTCTCCTTGAGCTGAAGAGCTGAGGGACAGTGCCTAGGCCCAAAGTTCAAGCCCCACAACCGACAAAAAAAGAAAGAAAGAGAAAGAAAGGAAGGAAGGAACAAAGGAAGGAAGGAAGAAAGAAGAAAGGAAGGAAGGAAGGAAGGAAGGAAGGAAGGAAGGAAGAGGCTTAAAAAGCTAGAGAAAGGCTTTGCAATTACAAATTAAAAGTCAGTTCTTTCAGAGGCTCTAGAGTCAGAAAGAAGCATGTGTTAAGTTTAGCCAGGGGAACATTAAGGCCAACATAGTTATCTATATCTATATCTATATCTAATGACAAGTTACCAATCAAAAGCAAAATCATATTTCAAATCAACATGAAGAAGGGCAAAATAAAACATAGTATGACATATGTCAGTTAATTTTAAAGACTAGAATTATTTTAACTCTACTCATAACCTTTTTGGCTGAAAGCATTCTTTATTGTGTTAATAAACCTGAAAGCAACTATCCTTTGATATAAGAATAAGCTGTGATGCACCCATACTACGGCACATTAAGTAACTATTAAAGTTGATATAACAGATGGTAAATGGTCCTTCAAGGGATGGTCAAGAGGTATTGCTTTTGTTGTTCAGGCCAAAATCTTTGAGGTCATTGAGGATATCACTTACATCATACTCTTCATCTTTCAGCCAGTCTGTTGACTCCTACTTAATATGCCCATTCTGATTATTTCTCCTCACTCCTGCTGGTACCATTCATCTGTCCTAAGTGTCATCTCCAGACTGACTTACTATAATAGCATTGTCATTTGCTACTACAATGTCCCTTCCCAAATGCATCTCACAATGAACTCAAAGTACCCTGTTGAAAACCCTAGTTAGATAAGAAAAGCATATCACATTACCCATCTGCTTCAATAATTAGCCAGCCCTGTCTGATCTAGTCTATTTCTCCTGTCCTCATCTCTCCTGCTCCTTCACTTAGATCTTACCACATCAGAGCCTCTAAAGTTTTCAAATATTCTCAGACCTAATGCTTTTGTACAGACTGTTGCTATTATTTGAACTGTTCTTATTTGAAACATCATACTGCACCCACTGAACATTGTCAAAATATTCTTACCTCATACATTGAACCCTTGTAAATTCTGCTAAAGTGTCATCTTGCCATTGAGAAAAACTCTTGCCACTCCAGTTTAAAGTGCAATCTCCTCAGTCCCACTAGGATACCTCAATCCCTCTTCTCATATCAGTCTTACCTATTTATATGTTTGTGATTTATTTTTCTGACTCTTCTTATTAGAATGAAGCATTTAAACAGTTTTGTTTCACCATAATTTACTAGGGCAATAACAGATTTTGATTGGGAACTCATCAGGTTCTAAAAAATAAAATACAGGGCTGAGAAGGTGGCTCAGTGGTAGAGTGCTTGCCTTGCATGCCTGAGGCCCTGTGTTCGATTCCTCAGCACCACATAAGCAGAAAAAGTGGTGCTATGTCTCAAGTGGTAGAGCGCTAGCCTTGAGCTGAAGAGCTGAGGGACAGCGCCCAGGCCCAGAGTTCAGGCCCCACAACCGGACACCCCCCCCAAAAAAAAATAAAATACAAAATAAATTAAATATATTGAAATGTACTTCAGCTGTCTTTGATACAATACATGAATCCTTATATTTGCTATTGTATTGACCATAGAGAAAATCAATATTTCTATTGAGTGCAAAATAGAAAGTATTGTGAATACAAAAACCATTGTATTATATGCTGAAGGTTATTCACTGAGCAAGTACAATATCCTTTGTTTTTACCCTAGTTAGTGGTTATAAAACGATAGTATTTTCCACTGATTACTCTCATAAAAGTGGTGGTTGTTGAAGGAGTATTGAATAGTTCTTCTGGGTTAAAGAATACAGTTAGAATCACACTGCAGAAAGTTAATCAACAAACCAACACTTATGTCATCAATAGTGGGTGAATCTTTCCCTTTTTCTTTCAGCCATTCTCTGTGTATTCAGCCTCTAAGCCACCAGCATGGGTCAATGGATCTTTAAAGGTATCTCTTAATTCTCAGATATCAAGAAAAAAAAAGGCCTGGCTTTTATGATTGTACTGTGTATATTAATACTATCTCTCACTTTCTCAAGTAAGGGAATAAATTGGAGATGATGGAAATGTTTAAGAAACAAAGCTCTTTAAATATCTTTATTATAAACAAATCTAATATGATTAATCAATCATTGTAATGAATGAAAATTCTAGTCTTTCAATCATGTAGAAACCATGGAAATGATAAATTATTATTGCTTGTGATTAGAGTAGGTGGTATATATTTCTAAGGCCAGCACTCCAAACTGAAACAAGAGAACTGGTAGTTCAGGGACATCCTGGGGCTACATGAGAAGACATTGTCTCAAAAAATAAAAATAACAACAGAAGAAATTGTTACTTGCTTTTTCACCAATTAATTTTCCTGTTAAGAATTATGCTCTTGTATAACTGTATATTATAATATCCTATCATCAAAATCTAAAACATTTTTTAAAAAGCCATTAAGAACCAGAGCATTTTTTGCATAATAAATGAGGTCCCATAAAAGACAACGTAGTAAATAGTAAATAAAATAAAGTTTGCTTGGAACAATATTAACTAAGTTCAAATCCTGTGTCATGCCTTACTTCTGTGCACTTGAACACAAAATGATTCTTCACAGAGTCTAAACTCTCTGTAGCTTAGCTTGCTAAATTGTAAAATGAAAAGAATAAATCTATTTAAAAAGATTTTTATGAAGATCGAGTTGGCATGAGTTAAAGCAATATATCATCAGGTAAACACACTCATGACCTGTTTGCTTCTGTAAATAATGAGTATAATATACTACCTATGCTGTGAATATGAGGCTGCAGTGGAATAAATACATGAGCAGGCTCTACCTCTCTGGTGTATTGGAATTCACTCTTAATTGGAAGTTGTTTATTCTGGTACTATCTCTTCCTCTATTTTAAATTTTCTTTGGATAGAGTTTCTGGCAGATTTGAAATTGTACGTGATTGTTATACTTCTTACCCTGAAACAGTAAATTAAAAAATAAAAACAAAAAACATAACCTCATAGGAAGGGATATGTATGTGTGACTTGGACATCTGGTCTACCTACCACTGGCAAGCATGGCTAAGTATGATGTTGAAGAGGATCACAAGCTGAATAGGATGTATGTCTACTTCATTACCTGGAAGCAAAGGAATTGAAAACATGATGGATTATTTGTTCTGTGATTATCTATTAAACCCCTACCACAAGCTACAAAGGGTTTTAAGTAACCTTGAAAATAAACCTTCCAGTTGATACAATTTACTCAAATACAACATTAAGAACAAAATGTTAGAGAGGATGAGTGGAAGGTGGTGTAGTAAGACCAAAGGAAACAAAATAATTCAGCCATGTTATTGAAGATAGAGAAATTTGATATAAGCAAAAATTAATGAGAAATTCCTATATATAAAAACTTTAGCAGAAGTCATTACATTGAAAAACAAAGTTTACAATTTTGGAGGGGGTGGGGAGAGGGGGGAGTATGGGAAGGGATGGGAAGGGGAAACAAAGAGGAGACAACAATGCTTTATAAAAAATGTACTCATTATCTTGCCCATGTAATTGTAACTCCTCTGTATGGTATTCTCACAATAAAAAAAAGGAAAAAGAAAAGAAATTTAACATAGAGAATAAATACAGACATAAGGAAAAAAAATGAGTCATTGAGGAAACAAAAAGCTAAACCACCTTACTACATTAGAAGGCTGGAAAACTTGAACTTTACCTCCAATGAAGTAAGTAATCTCTTTAATTTTATTGTTCAAGTTTTCATGTAGATGCTCATAACATAATAATATTAGAATAAAGTATTTTTTTACAAAATGAAACAAATCTTCTTTCTCTCCCTGAATTTCTGTGTTTTTCTCCTTATGGCCTTTCATACAAACAATCCAACTAGTTATGCTTTCTCACAGAAGAGATCTGATAAAGGAAAATCCTTGCCATTTTTGATTTTTGTCTAAAGAGCTCTGGGAAAAGTTAGTGTTTTCAGTATTTATATAAATGTACTGGAGAATTACTATTCTGAAAAACCTGAGTGCCAGAATATGAAAGAAGCAGTTAACTGCACCCCATGTACTTCAGAGTAGCCTTATTACAGCAAAGGACACTTAGGAAACAAATTCAGCCATTTAGTTCTCATTCACATTCACACATCCACTTGTTATGAAGCAAATTTAGAAAATTTCTTGTATGAGTTTAACATGTTCTAGGAACTGGACAAATACAGAGTTGAATAATAAAAGTCTTGGAGTTCACATCCACATGACTCATTTTCTTCCAATGGATCCATGTTGCTTTAACTCAAGGACAGTGCTTTAGGTCCAAAGTTCAAGTCCCATGACTGGCATGCGTGCGTGCACATGTGCATGCGCGCACGCACACACACACACACACACACAGGAAAAATAATCAATGCGCTTACTTTTAATATGAACCTTCATTATACTAAGGTAGCACTCTTAATTTCCATCAGTCTTCATTCAACTTCCTTCAGCCATCTCTAGGATCATTTACATCTATGGCTAACCAGGACACTAAGGCAAGTAAAGATAAATAGACATGACAAGAGCAACTAACCCTCAAGCCTGTGTACATTCTAAAATGTACTTGCTAACATAAATGAAACCCTTAGTTCATTCCCCAACTTAGGTACTGTCTTTGAGTTTTATTGCTCAACTGTACTGCTCTACCATCTCAGCCACACCTCAATTTATGGTGGAGGTGGTTAACTGGAAATAAGACAGAGTATTAGAGACATTCCTGCACAGGCTAGTGACACATAGAGATTCCTTTTAAAGAATTGTTTATTGAGTGGTTGTTATGTGCTTGACATAAAGCAACATACAATTATGTTCCTTATAAATAATGATTTGAGTATTATTGTAGGAGAGAGAAGTTTTTGGTAGTACTAGGATTTGAACTGAGGACATTGTGTTTGCAAGAGAGATGTACTAGATTATTGTTAAACCCTTTTTCTTTTGGTTATTTTTGCAATAAGGTCTTACCTATTTTTCCAGGCTAACCTAGACTATTTTACATATTCTACCTACATATAGCTGGAATGAAAAATGTATTTGCTATACACCCAGATGAAATTGTCATAAGAAATTTGCTCACAGTTGCCTTAAACCACAATCCTCTTGATTTCAGCCTCCTGAATAGATAGGATGACAAATGGGAGTCATGACATCAGCTGGAGAGAACAATACTAAACGTTATAATGGTAATAACTCAAGAGAACCCTCAAAGTAGATATTATGATAATATCCATTTATATAGATGAGAATACTTGAAGTGCAGAAAATTAACTATTATGCCCTAGGTCACAAAAATAGAAAAGAAGCTTAAACCATACAGCCCAAATTCCTTGTTTAAAATTATGAGTGTTTTGGACTGTTTTATATATATATATATATATATATATATATATGTATATGTATATATATATATATATATATATGTATATGTATGTATAAGCTAAATTCTGATGACTTAGTACTAGGTATCTAAACAGGATGTCTCTATCTTAGAGTTCATATGACCACTTGCAAATAATTTCAGGTTATCTTCAACTCAAACTCAACTTGTATAATCAACAAAACTCAATATGTAGCTTTCCAATTTTCCCTGCTTTTTTCTTTTTTTTTTTTTTTTAGATCTTGCTTTGCATTTTTAAAAATCTTTTTTTTTTATTGTGAAAATACTGTACAGAAGGGTTACAATTGCATGGATAAGATAATGAGTACATTTCCATTCTTTTTTTTTCTTTTTTTATTGTGAAAATACTGTACAGAGGGGTTACAATTACATGGGCAAGATAATGAGTACATTTCTTATCAAGCATTGTAGCCTCCTCCTTTGTTTCCCCTTCCCATCCTTACCCATCCCCTCCAACCCCCCCACCCGATCCCCCCCACCAAAGTTTTAAAGTTAGTTTTTCGACATAACGACTTGTATATGTCATTGTTGCAATGGGTCCACCTGTATCCCTATTTAAAGGATTTGTTTTTTCCGTTTGCCTCCACAAATTATACCAACATCAAATACAGTGAAAGCAGGGGTTATTCCAAGGGGGAGAGACATACAAAGCAACAAAGAGATCATCTTATAACTATGTTAGAATCAATCACATGAAAGCAAAAAAAAGAACACTCGAATACTTATCTTGGGGTTCATTTCCCTAATATCAACTTATCTGACCTTTCTACTAGTTATTACAAATAAGGGAAACCATGGGACCTATGTATCTTTGGGCCTGGCTTACTTCACTTAATGGCACAGGCCCAAATTTTCTTAATAGAGATGCAGAAACACAACAAATCAAACAAAGGTTGGACAAATGGGATTGTATAAAATTGCAGAGCTTCTGCATGGCAAAGGACATAGCTAGCAAGATCAATAGAAAGCCCACAACTTTGGAGAAGATCTTCACTAGCAACACAACAAACAAGGGTCTTATATCTAAAATATACCTGGAACTCAAAAAATTAAATGCCCCAACAATAAATCCTTAGAGAAACAACTGCCCAATAAATAAGTGGGCTAAAGACTAACACAGAAACTTCTCTGAAGAGGAAAGAAGGATGGCCAATAGACACATGAAGAAATGCTCAACCTCTCTAGCCATAAAAGAAATGCAAATCAAAACAACATTGAGATACCACCTCACCCCAGTTAGAATGTCTATAATCAAGAACTTTAATTAAACAACAGATGCTGGTGGGGATGTGGACAGAAGGGAACCTTACTGCTGTTGGTGGGAGTGTAAACTTGTTTAACCACTTTGGAAACAGTATAGAGTTTCCTCAAAAGACTCCACATCGAGCTCCCCTATATCCCAGCAATCCCACTTTTGGTCATTTACCCAAATGATCACAAACAAGACCACACTAAAGCTACCAGCACAACTATATTTATTGCAGCATTATTTACCAGAGTTAAGATATGGAACCAACCCAGATGCCCCTCAGTAGATGAATGGATCAAGAAAATGTGGTATAAATACACACTGGAATTCTATGCCTCCATCAGAAAGAATGACATTGCCCCATTTGTTAGGAAATGGAAAGACCTGGATATTTTTTTATATATATAAAGAAATGTCACTGCTCTGCACTTATTAATTTTAGTAAAAATCTGGATTTTTTTCTTTTCTACTTTCTTTTTCTTTTACTCTCACCTAATCAAATATCAGATCCTCCTATCTGCCAAAGCATTACCAATCAGACATATCTTCTTACATATGGATTATTTTAATGGTCTTCATGCTATTCTTACAACCTAAGCTTCTACATTACCCAGCCAACCAAGCAAAAGCTACCCTTTCATTTTTCCCTCTTCTTCTTTTCCAATTCTTTTCCCCCTCTTCCTACTTCCCCTGCTCCTCCCCTTCCTCATCCTCTTCCTCTTCCTCCTTCTTCCTATTACTCTCTGCTTCTTCCTTCCTTCATCTTCTCCTTTTTCATATTGCTATGTCACACAGATTGACCTGGAGGTCCTGACCATCTTATGCAATGCCATTTGAATATAGAGATTACAAGAATAAGACAACTTATCTCAAGAAACAGACATTCAAAACAACTTGGCATTTCATACTCATACAATTATATTGTATATAAACAATTTTCCAACTTCCCTAAATAAGAAGGCTACGAAGCCTCCTTGCTGTCCATAGCTTCATTTCTCTTTTCTGCTTTACTCCAATCCTACTAAACTAAGTATAGTTCACCTGAAACAAAATCTGCACCTTTGCAAATACTTTGTCTTATTTTAACAAAAGACTTCCATCATTTCACCTTCATTACAGTATGAAGGAAAGTATTGTTATTGTGTTGGTGTACATGAAGTTTCCTCTGATGTTTCTGCCTTAACTTCACTAAACTAAGTGAGGAGACCTTCTATGCCCATCAGTATTTACTTCTTAGCAAATTGCTGTTTAGTCCTTTGTTTTTTCCTCAGTACCACACTTCCCTGATGGGCTAGAACAATGTCTTGATCTCCCATTTCGTTGCCTGCTTAGAAGAAGTGAAACTAAAGAACAGCAACAACTGTAATATATATATATATATATATATATATATATATATATATATATATATATATATAATATTTATATTACTTTCTCCTGGAGAGTAAGATACAGACCACTCCAAATAGACCAATCCAAATAGAGGCGTAAAAACATTTTTTAAGCAAATTTATCAAAAGAGGACTATGAAATTAAAACAAGGATGGGATCATGAATCTTATTCTTTTCTGAACTAAATCATCAGCCTTCTCCTTTTCCATCAGCCAAATCCAAGGCTGTTACTATATCTGCCTTTTTCTTAATATCACAGAAATTTTTTGCAGGACTAATTAACTGTATGAATAAATGTAGCCTGTAAATAACTGGAAACAATTTATAAAGAAAAAAAAGGTTGATAAGATTTTAAAGTTTATACAGGAGAGTAATGGACAATGGAATTTAATTTATTCCTGAGTAGAGTATCTGGCCAGCCAAGGACTGAAATCTCAGGTGATTAAATCTGAGTAGTTATCCTTGAATTTGTATTTTGGATAAGAAAACATAACCAGACCAATTCACACTTCAGAGATCTGATCAAAGTTGGTACTAAAATTCTTCAATCAAATAGCATCTAATAGGTCACTCTGATAGATCTTTTCCTCCTCTTTAAATTGAGAATAAGAAAATGTCTTTTACTAATTACCTGGAATCAAAGAGGGCAAGGCAGAATGGTTGATAAAGCCCAGGATAACTAGGATCTTTTTGAATGTGAAGACCTTACTGACAGTGTTCAGTGAGGAGATTAGATCAGTGGTTCTCCAAAAGTGTGTAAATAGCCCCCCAAGAAAGTCATTTTGAGGCCTACATATCAATTTGAGCAAATGATGGTAGGAGGAGCTACTGAAAATGAATGTCCAAAGTTGCCACAGATGTTAGTTGCCCACAGGGCAAAACAGCCCTGTGTACAGAGGATTATCATAGGCTAAGGTAGGAAATAATGAAAAATCCTCAGTTCTATGGAAAGACTTTATGATATCTGAATTAAGTTAAAAGAAACCCATTAGAGGTTCCAGAAGCTAAAATAAGGGCCTGTGGGAAATTTGTTAACTGCATAAGATACACAACCAGAGTCTAGCCACTTTGGAGGCTGTATTAAGAGAGAAGCAATGTTCATTTGTGTTTCCTTTAGTCTTATTTGTTAACTTTTTGAGAAAGAGACCCATCATGTAACTCAAGGTACACTAAAACTTGAAGTCTTCCTGCCTCAACCTGCTGAGTGCTGGGATTAGCTACCATACACACACAGAGCCACAACAGAATACTTTGCAAATATGGATTCTAACTCCACAACAAATATAATTAATATATTTTCAATATAGTTAACATTTTCAAAAGAAAAATTCCAGTAACAAAGAAGAAACAACTAGGAAATAGCCAGGCATCTGGTAGCTCACACTTGTAATCTTTGCTACTCAGGAGACTGAGATAAGGAATTATGGCTCAATGCCAGCACAGGCAGAAAAGTCCACAACCCTCTTACGTCCAATAAACTACTCAGAGAAAGCCTGAAGTGGTACTATGGCTCAAGTTATAGAGAGCTAGCTTTGAACACAAAGAGCCTCAAGGACAGTGCCTGGTGTCTGAGTTCAAGCCCCAAAGCTAGCTAGCAAAAAAAATTCTTTGAGAAACTTAACAGTATCTTTTTCACATTTTCAAAAAATTCTGTTAAAGAAAGCTTATGTTGAAATATCCAGGTATTTATCTATTATCACCTGTCATCTATTTGAGATGTATTTATCATCATAATCATCTATCTATCATCAATTTTGTGATTGCATTCATACAGAGTTAAATGGAACATAGTTTCTGATACCTAGGAGCTATGTACTATATTTCTCTTTCTTATTTCTTCTTTATAACCTATACAATTATTCAAAACAATAGCAAGAAGGAAGTTAAATATTTTACACAAGATATTTATCAGAAGTAATTATTTATTCTACTGTAGGAGTAAAATATAGATCAGGTAATATGATGAATCGTAAGTGGATATGAGAAAAGTCAACATACTAATACTATGCCAGAACTTCGGCAAAGAACACAGCATATGCCCAGAACTAAACTTGTTTTTTTTAATTTCAAGTGTTAAGTGTTTTTCCACAAGAAGTTTGCCAGTATAGAGTAAGCAACTTGATTTTTGTATCTGAAAACAAAAAATGGTAATGAAAGATTTTCAAAAAGCATAAGGCTCTATTTTATGACATTAATTTTTTCTTCTTGAAAATTGGAAACATTGACAAAAGTTCACACCAACATTAAGGTAATACATTACAATTTCTGAAGCTGGCATCTTCAAGCAGAGAGACATGCTAGAGTCTGTAGATTCTGGATGTTCTGTGAGTTGTGCTGTTGGTACCATGTTTCTATACTTATTCCTCATAAACATTTGTACTGCGTGAGCATTGTGAGAAGCCTTGCATGTCACTAATTGGGTATGATGTGACATAGCTAGGCTGGTATGCTAATATGTTACCTGTTGGCCCTTCATCACTGCCTCACATTCTGAAGAGAGGACAGGCTGGGGAGAGTGTGAGCCATATATCCCAGCTTGACTTTGTGCCAGGCATTCATGAGAGAGTAGCTGATGCCAAATCTCCACTGTTTCTTTTAATGGCTATCATAGCCAATTCACAATAAAGAAAATAAATTATTTTCAGATCCACTATCATCCTGAACATTCTATTAAATCTTATTTTTTTCTATCTATGAAACAGAAACATATCTAGATATAATATAGAGAGACATAATATGTGCAATGTATAACAAATAGATAGACACCATATATTACTATGTATCTTAGCATTTATTTGAGGATATTAATTAGTATTAAAACAAGTAGTCATTTAATAATTATTGAGGTACTTTCTGTTGTTCACCCCTCCTACTTCTCTCCCCACTAGGCACATATGCTTTATTTACATGGAGAAATGCCAGTTAAAGTTCATAATGAAATTAGTCAAAGTATGGAAATTTTGAGAAGAGAAGGAAAAGGATATGTGGCTTTCTTTTTTAAAAAACTGAAACCAGATAAATAATTTTTGAAAGATGTGATCCTATAGAATTATTAATATTTTTTCCAACTTGCTAATGTGCAGGGAAAAGTAATTATGTGTATGTGTGCATACACACACCTATATGGAGAGAGAGAGAGAGAGGAAAGAGAGAGAGAGAAAGAGAGCGCAGAAGGCAAGAGAATAGTAGATGACTTTGAACTCTTAATGCAGGAGCACAAGCAAAATAATCAAGTTGTGGTTTTAGAGGGACCATAATGCTCAACAAAAACCTGGCAGATGCTCTAGGCTATGATATACAGCATTCTTAAAGCTGCTGGTGGTAGAAAATAGAGCAGGAGTCTTAGAAACTGACACTAAACACCCAGTCTGTGTAATGATGATAAGCAATTCAGCTGCATTGCTTCAACTATGTAAATTCTTTAGGGTTTTCATTGCAAATTGGAGACATAACATTTCTTTGAATGTCTCTTGCTTATTTTTGTTTCTCCAGCTAGATAACCATCTTTATCTAGACGTAGATATGATGATTCCAACTGACAAAGTTTCGCTTTCAATATTTTCCTTCTTATTGTGAGAAAAGGTGCATAGCATATACGATAAAACAGCTTGAAATGTTACCAAGGTTTCCTATTAAATGAGAACTCACCCAACTCCAACCCATAGGACATTCTGCCACAAAGTGAAAGAAAGAATTGGTTCCCAAAAATGGTGTGTAGCTTCCAGTCAGGCTTAAGTTCTTATTAGACAAAACAGGCACAAATTTACAAAACAGAAATTATGGTTCAAATTCATGAGCTCATTTTATTATACACCAAAGAATCACCTGCATTATTATGTTGCTTTTAATTTGATATTTTACACATAGAGATATTTAACAGACATAAACTGCCAATAAGCACACTTCAGATGCTCCATCTCCACTATGACTTTTTCAGCTATCATGGTTTCAAGTATAAGAACTTTTAAAAAAATATATCTTTTTTATTGCAAAGACTACACAGAGGGGTTACAGCTACATGAGTAGGTTAATGAGTACATTTCCTATCAAGCATTGTTACCTCATCTTTGTTTTCCCCCTAACATCCCTTCCTGCCCCACCTCCTCAACTCCTCCCTCCACCCACAAAGTTGAAATGTTCATTTTCAATATAGTGATTTGTACATCTCATTGTGATAATGGGTCAACCTGTATCATTATTTCAGCATTTTGTTATTTCCCTTCCCCTCCCCAAATTAGAAAAATGTGTATACAAGATGTAAGGCTCCAGAATCAAATACAGTGAAAACAGGGGTTATACTTGTTTTCATGGGGGAAGAACTTACAAAAGAAACAAAAAAATTATATAGTACATTATAAGTACATTAAGAACAATAGCAACAAAGATAAAACCTCTTGTGTCCCTATCTTGGGGTTCATTTCATTTAACATCAACTTATATGGTCATATGTGCATAGCTTTTGACCTTTTGAACTTGTCATAGACCTATATTGTTATTGCAGATAAGGGAACCATAGGACCTATGTTTCTTTGGGCCTGGCTTACTTCACTTACTATATTTTTTCCAAGTCCATTTTCTAACAAATGGGGCAGTGTCATTCTTTCTGATGGATGCATAGAATTTCTACTATATATATATATATATATATATATATATATATATATATATATATATATATATATAAGTTTTTTATTGTGAAAATATAGTACAGAGGGTTTACAATTACATGAGCAAGGTAATGAGTACATTTCTTATCAAGCATTGTTGCCTCCTTCTTTGTTTATCCCTTACCATCCCTGCCTTCCCATCTCCACTACACTCTCCACCCCCAAAAGTTGTAAAGTTCGGTTTTCAACATATCATCTTTTACATTTCATTGTTGCAATGGGTCCACCTGTATCCCTATTTAAACAATTTGTTCTTTCCCTTCCCCTCCCCAAATTATACCAACATCAAACACAGTGAAAACAGGGGTTATACAGTGGGGGAGGGACATACAAAGCAACAAAAAAAAAATCACATCAATATGTTAGAAACAAGAGCAAGAAAAAGAAACACTTGAGTCCTTATCTTGGGGTTCATTTCACCTAACATCAACTTATCTGACCTATTCTGCTTGTCTTAGACATGTACTAGTTATTGCAAATAAGGGAAACCATGGGAACTATGTTTCTTTGGGCCTGGCTTACTTCATTTAGTATTATTTTTTCCGCGTCTTTCCATTTCCTAACAAATGGGGCAATGTCATTCTTCTAATGGAGGCATAGCATTCCATTGTGTATATATACCACATTTTCTTGATCCATTCATCTACTGAGGGGCATCTGGGTTGGTTCCATATATTAGCTATGGTAAATAATGCTGCAATAAACATGTTGGTAGCTTTAGTATGGTCTTGTTTGTGATCATTTGGGTAAATGCCCAAAAGTGAGATTGCTGGGTCATAGGAGAGCTCTAAGTGGAATCTTTTGAGGAGTCTCCATAATACTTTCAAAAGTGGTTGAACAAGTTTACACTCCCACCAACAATGCAATAGGGTTCCCTTCTGTCCACATCCCCTCCAGCATCTGTTGTTATTAGAGTTCTTGATTATAGCCATTCTAACTGGGGTGAGGTGGTATCTCAATGGTTTTTGATTTGTATTTCTTTTATGGCTAGGGAGGTTGAGCATTTCTTCATGTGTCTATTGGCCATCCTTGTTTCCTCTTCAGAGAAGTTCCTCTGTAAGTCTTTAGCCTACTTATTTATTGGGCAGTTGTTTCTTGGAGTATTTGTTGTTGGGGGAGTTCATTTTTTGAGTTCTGGTTATATTTTAGATATGAGACCCTTGTCAAGCCTATATCAAGCATTGAAATAAAAACAGCAATAAGAGACCTCCCATCTAATAAAAGCCCAGGACCCGATCGATTTACAGAAGAATTCTACAAGACCTTGAAAGCAGAGCTCACAGCAATACTCCTCCAACTCTTCAATGAAATTGAAAGAGAAAGGTCACTACCGAACTCATTCTATGAAGCCATCATAATCCTCATCCCAAAACCAGGCGGGGACTCATCAAAGAAAGAGAACTATAGACCCATTTCTTTGATGAACATTGATGCAAAATTTCTCAACAAAATTTTGGCCAATCGACTTCAACAGTTCATCCAAAAAAAATCATACACTACAATCAAATAGGATTCATTTCAGGGATGCAAAGCTGGTTCAATATATACATACATTAATATAATTCAACCCATCAACAAGAGCAAGGATAAGAACCACATGGCTATTTCAATAGATCCAGAAAAAGCATTTAACAAGATCCAACACCCGTTTATGATGAAGGCTCTGGAAAAATTAGGAATCCATGGAACATTCCTCAATACAATAAAGGCTATATAAGACAAATCTACAGCCAGCATTATACTTAATGGTGAAAAACTAAAGCCATTTCCTTCTTAACTCAGGAAGGAGATAAGGATGTCCACTCTCCCATTCATAAAGATATAGATATAGATATAGATATAGATAGATATAGATATAGATATAGATATAGATATAGATATAGATATATATGAATGATCCATTCATCTACTGAGGAGCATCTGGGTTGGTTCCATATATCAGCTATGGTGAATAATGCTGCAATAAACATAGGTATGCTGGTAGTTTTAGTATGGTCTTGTTTGTGATCATTTGGGTAAATGCCCAAAAGTGGGATTGCTGGATCATAGGGGAGCTCTATGTGGAGTCTTTTGAGAAGCCTCCATACTGCTTTCCAAATTGGTTGAATAAGTTTACACCCTACAATGCAGTAAGGTTTGCTTTTGGCCGCATCCCCTAAACTACCTGTTGTTAATAGACTTCCTGATTATAACCATTCTAAATGGCGTGAGGTGATATCTCAATATACAACTTTCCGATTAATAAATGGGCTAAAGACTTAAAAAGAGACTTCTCTGAAGACGAAATAAGAATGGTCAACAGGCACACCAATAAATGTTCAACTTCTCTAGCCATAAAAGAAATGCAAATCAAAACAACATGAGTATAAGAACTCTTGAGGTCAGTCCTCTTTATTATCCATTGCTTTCTCTTCTCTATAGTTGTAAATGAAAAGTTTTATTTACATGTACATTCTTCCTTGCTCTTGGACATAAAAAACGTGAAATTCTCCAGCTTTTGGTCTGCAGACTTCATGCCAGTAACTTTCAGTGGTTTCTTCCTTTTGGTGTTAAGCTGAGAGTTACAGTATGCTTCCTTATGAATGACTCTTTTGTATTGTAAATGAATCATGTTAACCTCTGCCTTGGTTTTCTAGCTTGTGGTTGGCTTATTGTGAAAATTCTTAGACTCCAAAAACAAATCAATTCCCTTAACAAATCCTTTCTAATGCATTTCTAATTACATCCTATGATTTCAGTCCCTGTGGAGAATGCTAACCAAAAGCATTGTTATAACATTCTATAATGTTCACATGAAATAGATAATAATTAGCTTTAAAACTGAATAATTTGACTGCCTAGGACTTTTCTCTTTAGTTTTTTTTTATTATTTAACAATTTAAAAAATGACACAGGGTCCTGTACAGCACATTTCTGCCCAAACTCTCAGTCATCTTGCCTTTCCCTCCCAAATTCTGAGAGTGTGATTTTGTAGCAACATGCCCACCTGTAAAGTTTCCAAATGAATTGTGGGAAACTTGCCATTACACTGGTATTATATTAATTTCACCACATTAAGAGTTTTATTATCTGATCCTTCATTTTAATAGTAAAACAAAGGAGAGGCTAGACACAACTATATTCCTAGCTGGAGTGTAAGATACAGAGAATTGTATGAAACCAATCAAGGCAGGAAAAACTGTGAGAGAACTTGAAATTTTGCCAGCAAGTAGTAGGAGTTGAATGTAGTTATAGAGTGCTAGCTGAGAAAGCCCCCAATTTCAGGGAGAGATGGAGGAAGAGGAAAAAAAGGAAGAAGAAGAAAGAAAATGTGACCTACCAAATAATTCAGTTTATCAGTTCTGAAATACATCATCATATTATGTCACCATTAAAAGTTGGATTCATGACATGTGTACATGACATGAAAAGGTGCCACATTGAAGTCATATATGTACATTGAAAAATTTTTATACAATATATTTTGCATTAATTTAAACTAGCATGTCATATTAATCTAATAGTGGAGTGATTATATGTATGCTTTTTAACTTGATTCACTCTTGAATATCTAAATTAAACCTTTCTAATTATGATATATGTTCATAATATATATTCACATTCACATAATATATATGATATATACATGTATATAATAATAAATCTTATTTACAGTTCTACAAGTTAATTTACAAAATATAAGTCAATCATTTTATGCCAGCCTAACCCACTTTAATGTTGTGGTTGTCAAAGTAATGGTTCCATCAAAAGATATCCATGTCTAATCTCCAGTGTATGTACATAATATGCTACAGAACAAGAAAGAATTAAGGTTCCTGATTAAATAAAGATTGTTAATCAGCTGTTGAAAATTATGTCTTTATCAAGATCCTGGATATTCCTGGATCTATTCATCTATGACAGTTTATCCATGTGTGATTTTTTTTTTCTTTTTTGCTGTTGATACTGAGGCTTGACCTCAGGTTCTCACTTGCCTGACTTGCTTGTCATGACTGGCAATCTACCACTACTAGATTGCCCCCTCCCCCAGCTTTATGCTGGTTAATTGGGATGGAGTCTTGGAGACTTTTCTGTCCATGTTTGTTTTGAATTTCCATCCTCTAGATCTTTGCTGCATGAATAGGTAGTATTATAGATGTGAGTCCCTGGTACCTGACTGTTTAAATGATTTTTTCCAAATGTTTTGGTCTTTATTATTTTACCTGATGAAAAGTTAATTTCATATTGCCAGTCTGACCAATGTCTTTCATCTAGAGTTTGGATAAATCTTCTAATACTTCAAAGTCTAAAGATCACCATTATTTGAATGTAGCCTGCATAGCCCAATATTTAAATTCCAGATGAACATCTGGCTATCCTGTTTGACTTAATAGTAAATTAAAAGTACTTATGTGGCTTACATCATTTAATATATTTTTTCCAAGTCTTTGTTCCCATGGTTTTCCTTATTTGCAATAACTAGTATATGTCTAGGACAAGCAGAAAAGGTCAAAAGCTATGTACATTTGACCATATAAGATGTTACTAAGATAAACAAGTTGTTTTATCTTTCTTGCTGTTGGTTTTTAATGTACTTATAATGTACCAGGTGATTTTTTTGTTTTTTTTGTACGTTCTTCCCCCATTGTATAACCCCTGTTTTCACTGTAATTGATTCTGGTGCCCTGAACTTTGTATATACATTTTTCTAATTTAGGAAGGGGACGAGAAATATCAAAATGCTGAAATAAGGATATAAGCTTAGTTGACTCACTGTAACAATGAGATGTACAAGACACTATGTTGATAAATGAACTTTACAGCTTTGGGGAAGGGGGAGGGAGAAGTGGGGAAGGTGGGGAGGGAAGAGATGGTAAGGGAAAAACAAAGGAGGAGGTAATAATGCTCCATAGGAAATGTACTCATTACCTTATTCATGTAACTGTAACCTCTCTGTACAGTATTTTTATAATAAAATATATGCAAAATAATACTTACATGATTTTCCTTATAATTTCTTTTAACAAATATAGTAATTCCAAACATCTGGTAAAATTAGTTTTCATTATATCTTTCATTACATTGCAAGCTATATTCAGTAAAACCAATTGTGATTTATAGCTTGATTTCAGAGCACAGTCCTGTAATACTAGGACAGAGGCAGAAGATTTGGGATTTTAAGGTCTTAATAGAATACATAGAATATTTGCAGCTTAGAAAATATAAGACTCATCTGGATTACATTGTGCAACATTGTGCCCCCTAAAAGAAAAGAACATATAAAGAATGAATGAATAAAGGCCAAAAATCAGTGAATTGAAATTGTTTTTATTGCTGTTTTCTGTTCTTTTTGAGACAGGGTCATTCTAAGTAACCTTAACTGGCTTTCACCTGATGATCCACCTGTCTGTTCACCCTGAGTGCTGGGATTAAAGGTATTCTGTACTAGCCTAAGATTTAAAAGCAATTTACAAGGTGTATCATCTAAGTAGAAGGCAAAGGGATTAGGAGGTGAAATTATTGGAAATTCTTTCTGCATAACATATTGTGTGTGTTCAGATTTGTGTCAAGCTAAAAGATTCTCTTCAGTTAACCACATCCACCGATTTACTTATATTTTTATTTATTATTTTACTTGTAATTTTACTGGTGCATAATGAATTTCAACTTTTCATACATATTTTTAGAAATACATTGAAACAAAGAAATTTGAAAGAGTATAAATGTGACAAAAGGATTAGCTATCAAAGGACACATCATACTTTAGATCATCCTTTGCAACCCTGATACAGAATTTGTGAAAGATGCATTTAGTCACTGAGTAGATAACAAATGAATCACAGTTTTCTTTGTAGCACGATGGAAATAAGACCAGCCTAGCATATTTTGCACTCCTTTACCACTCTCTCCAGAATGTTAATTTGAATATGGCTATAAGCTGAATCATCTAATTATTCCAGTTGAAGCTTATAGAAATGATAACTAAAGAAACCTGTTTTACAGTCATTAAGGTTGCAACTATAAAAAGGGATTTTTATAAGTGTTTAAGACTCTCTATACTTGCCTTCATTATTCATAGATATGATTTTCATCTAGAGAAAATGTATCTTGGTGGAATTTTGGACTCCATTATTCAGTTATAGATGTGGCATTCTGGAATAATTTACTTATCACTAAAGAAGATCATATTCTTTCTTCATTGCTATTTATTTTTAGTGCAAATATCTACTAGAATTAATGCATCAGGCATATTTAGGTCACAGGAGAGTCTCTTAGTCTTCCTATCCATTAGGTGTATGGCAGAACCCTTGTAGAACTTCAGTCTATTTCAGTCCATTAATGCAGGATTCTTGGACAGCTTAATGCATATGTCTTTACTGAAATTTTAAAACCTAAGGATAGTTGAAGAGAGGATTGTCCTTAGTATTTGGAATGATGGTGACTAAAATAAGATGGGAATAAATGATACCATATTCCATTTTAATCCATTATTTTATATATGTTGTAGATTCCAAAATGGACTGTGATTTAATCTATAAATGTGTATTTATATACAACATATTAGAGCAAAATGAATGTCACAGAGGCTTTGCTAATGTCACAGATTTCCTAACATTTCCAAATTTTTGCAACTTGAAAATGAAAAAGGAGGACATAATCAATGTTTATTCTTAAAACTATGAAGCTTGAAGATATTGTACCCTTTTGTCATAGTTACCATTATGATAACTATTAAGACCGTCATCTAGCATTCCCTGGGCATTATTTAGCAAGCCTGAGGCTAGCTTTATGGGAAGAAAGCAGCCTAACAGATGGAATGCAAATGAGAAGGAAGGTTCCTGTAAGGAGGTCAAACAAGACTCAGAAAGAACTGCTGCAAAAGATCCTGAACTCAGGTGATGACATGAAGTTCTTGCAGTTCATTAGTCAGGGTAAGAAAATATTTAAAATAACTGGTGCAACAAGTCAAATACAAATATTAAATGTGTTCCCTTAGGCTTTTTAATTTTATACATGAATTATTTGTAACCAGGAATTAAATTTCCCAAACATGTATTCATACAAATCATCTCTTAGGCAGGCACCAGTGGCTTACATCTAAATCTTAGCTACTTGGAAAGTTGAGGAAAAAAGGATGGTGATTCAAAGCTCAAAAGTCCCTTCCTCCACCATAACTAAGCAGAGTGATACACACCTGTCATCACAAACTATATTGGAGGCTGAGAACAGGAGCATCAAAGTACCATGCCATCCCAGGCATAAAAGCCTGTAAGACTTTGTCTCTACATTAGGAGGATGTCTTGATGGCTGTTGCTACAGCGACAAACCTAAAAGTGGGCAGACCATTGCTCTAATGCATGTGAAGGAAATAAGATCATACATTAAAAAACACCTGGGAAGACATTACTGGGTTGAGGTTGGGGGTGGGGAGAGCTGTAACTCAGTAGTAGTATACCAGTTTAGCAAGAACAAGTTCCTTAGTTCAAATCCCAGTACCATCAGGGAAAAGTCATCTTTTATCTCTATATTTTTACACTTTTAGTGAAATACTACACTGGCAGACCCCTGAAATTGTGAAGCATTGCTAAGCTTAATTGGCTTAATTTAAGATCCTCATTCTCTGTCCCAGACCTTGAAATCTCCTGCCCATGCTGACACTTGCTGGTCATGGTATCATCTCTGAAACTTTAAAGTGAGAAAGAGCACAGACTAAGTGACTCAGACAATCTTTCTGCAATTTAATTGTTTTAAAGGCCTAATTAATTTAAAAGGCTTAATTATGCTACCACATGAGTGCTGTGGAAAGTCTGTCCACTTCCATGCAATGATATATAGAAGCAAAATACATCTGAAGCTTTTCTTTTCACCTAATTAGCAAAATAAACCAGAAAGATTTATAGAACCAAGTATGGATTCCAAATAAAATCACTTCACTCCTCCTAAGTTTCCAATGAAGAGGTAGAAAGAATTTCAGTGTCTTCAAATATAATGTATCACTGAGTGATTATTAGAAAGTTGTCATCTATTCTGTTTAATGACTCTCTCTCTCTCTCTCTCTCTCTCTCTCTCTCTCTCTCACACACACACACACACACACACACACACACACACACACACACACACACACACACACAAAGCACATCCAAATTTAATGACACCAAATAATATTGAACCATGTTTACCTGAGATAGTCCTATGAAGCTTCTGCCATGAAGGTAATAGGTTAGATTTTATTATCTCATGAGTTTCCTGGGATTAACTGAGCCTAACTTCCTGTGTTTGTTATTTAGACACTGGAGGGGAGGGAGGGTCTGAAGGTTCTTCCCAGGTGTCTGGATTAACTGGAACAACCTGGGACTCTTTCTACCTCAGTGTGGTTTCAGTGTGTCCTTTCCAGGACAGTGGCTTCAGGGTACCTGGATTTCTTTATAGAGGCTCAAGTCTTCAGGAATTCTGTTCCAAGTGTGTGTGGCAGAAGTTGTTTCACCTTCTATGATTAGTCCATTGATGTCACACAGAGTAGCATCTGACACATTTTGGCCATACAAATATTAAATAAAACCCAGATTCACTGGAATGGCAATAAAACCTCCTTCTTGAGAATCCACTAAAACTGAAGGTATATGAAAAGTGGGAATAACTGTGTGACTGTTGTACTACCCTCACTGCAATAGCCTTCTATCCACACCCAAAGCAACTACAGACAAAATTAGATGGAAAGAACAACCAATAAATGTGTCACTGGACACACTGTGTCCAGAAAAACAAAAACAGGGTTCCAGAAGGTCAAGGGAAGGTCTCAGATTAACACTACCCTCCCATAATGCCTCTATCTGCAGATAGAGGATTAGAGGACATTCTGCAAGATCAGTCATATGCAGAAAAAAGAAGAATAAAGGAGAAATGAAGAGAAGAAGGAAAGGGAAAAGGCACCACATCTATATAAGTCTATTTCTATGTTTTTTTTTAATTTTATTTTATTTTATTTGAGAACATACTGTACAGAGGGGTTAAAATTACATTGGCAGGATAATGCATACATTTCTTACCAAGCATTGCAGCCTCCTCCTTTGTTTACCCTTCACCTCCCTTCCCAGCCTCCCCCCTCCCCCCCACCCAATCATACCCCCTATGTTTTTTAAGAAGCAGAAAATTAAATGTCCTACAAAGGATGACAAATGAACACGCGCTCAGATTTCTCTTTGAGATACTGAAGAAAAATCTTACCAAGGATTAAGAAAACAAAATTTGTTATAGAAATCTAGGTTTAAAACTTGGCTCCATATGAAAGAGAATGAAATGGACATGAAACCTCTCTAAGCTTTTTTCGTAGCCTGTAAGCTAGAGTTAATATTCATACTTAAATCATATAGTCATTAGAGAGATCAAAGGAGACTATACTATAAACGCCTTGCCCTCAGTACAAGGATAGACTGTTCCTCAATATTCCAGAAAAATGTGCCCAGAATGGAAAATTCATCTAATCCTCATAGACACAATATTCTAACTTCATATGTTCTTTGTGTTTGTTCCCTGGCAATTCAATATATTTTCTTAAATATTTATATGACAAATTTAACACATTATATCTTTTGTTTCTCTTCTTTTGTTATTATTGTTTTTGGTCATGGGGCTTGAACTCTAGGCCTGAGTACTGCCCCTCAGCTAAAGGCTAGTGCTCTACCACTTGAACCATAGCACCACTTCTGGATTTCTAGTGGTTTATTGGAGATAAGAGTCTCATGGACTTTTTTGCCCAGGTTGTCTTTGAAATGTGATCCTCAGATCTCAGTCTCTTGAGTAGCTAAGATTACAGGTGTGAGCCACTGGCATCAGGCTTATATCTTCTATTTCTATATCTTCTGTATCTTCCTTATTTATTGTCCAAGAAAGTTTTGTCCATTTTTTGATTGCCAAATATTCAGAATATTGAAAGGTAATTCTATTATAATTCAGTTCCATTATCCTATTACATAAGTAATTAAAGTAAAATGAATTCATAGATTGTTTTCCCTCTTAGCTATTTCTTGATGGAAATTTTCTGTGAACAAGAAAAGGTGATATGACAAAAGCTAAGCTTCACAAACTTAGAGGCAAGCAATGTGAAAATTTTGAATGTTTGTAAAGCATAGCTTTAAAGTTATTAAAATGAAAAAGCAATTCTCATATCACCCTATGGTTTTTATAAATCAAATGCTTGTCCAATGAATTTCCAATATGGAGTGGTAAATACATAGGTAGATGGGTAGATAGACAAATATACAGTTGATATACCCTGTGAATGATACATAAGTTTTAGTTAATAGCCTCAGCGGTATTATCATTATTTTTCATTGCAGTTCTTGAAATTGGCTGACTGATACAATTATGTGGCTTTTTATTGCAAAGGAGAAAAATCCACAAGCTTTTAAATTATATAACACAAAGCTTCTGTGCACTGATGTTGTGTAACAGAACACATGTAAAACTATAATTAATATCTCCACAGATAGCTGTAAGATAGTAGAGTAGGCAAGGATTTAATCTAAGGCAAGAGACAGTAGAGTTCAGTCTTATGTGAAGATACTGTTTTACAGGCTGATTCAGTGTACAACACATATATACCATACTTGCATATGAATTCTTGTTATTCTGATTTTACAGGTGAGAGAAGTAAAGTTCAGAGATAGAACAGCACTATCCTATGTGTACATGTACAGCCATGTACCTATATACATAGTCACACACACACACGCACACACACAAAACATTCACACACCACTTGAATGTCTATGGTAGTCTTAAATCAAGACTTTTGGATTGTTTTGTTGTGATTTGTGCTAGTACTGGGGGCTTTTTTTTTTTTGCTCAAGGTTGGCACTTAACAAATTGAGCCACAGCTCCACTTACCACATTCAGATTGTAAAGCCAAGCTTCTATCTTCTCTATTTATCTGGCTTCTCATTTGGAAACATGCATATAACTTAAAATAAAAATATGTGGTTTATGCTTCATATTTTTCCTATTTTTTGTACTTTAAATGAAGGTTCTTTTCCTCAGGCAATAATATTATGAAGTAAAAATCAAATAAGGGTTATCATAAAGTGAATTATTATACTGAGTGCAGAATTACCCATGTGACACCTTCTGATAAATTATTTAGTTACCTCTAAATCTACAATGACCAAAATGGTATTCCTAGCCTAGTGAGCATTCCAAATGTATACCCTATAAATAAAAAAAAATGTGCATAATATTTCAAGCTTATGGCACTTTAAAGAGAATATAAAACATAGCATAATTTTTCTTATTTATTACAGGCTAGAATTATAATGTCAAATTAGATACTACCTTGCTAATCTTAATTTCACTTTTTAAAATTTATTTAACATAGCATTTATAAATTCACAAAATTTACATTTCTAATGATCTAAAAGAAAGCACAAGGTTAGATTTATGTCAGTATTCTTTACCAGTGAGGTACAAGTATATTCAATTTTTTGTCCACTTTCATTTAAAAATGGAGGAACAAATTTACTACTGAAACATTTCCCTAGTAGGAAATGACTTTAGATATAATGTAGACCACTTTCTCCACTTTATTATTTGAAGCAATTTAGACTGCAGGGTATAAAGGTCATATTATAGAAAAAATTGGACTTCTTAATTTTTAAAATTATTTCTTTAGTTTATCATGAGATTCTACATCCTTTTAACTGGTCTTTTAATTCCTATAAATAAAAATAGTGTGTGGGGTAGTATAGGGAATAGTACAGTTTGACTTTGCTAAGCCTCACAATATAGAACCATTTCTAAATAACTGAACTCTGTGTCAACAGTATATTAACGCAGGGCTATAGTTTGGGCACTTCAGCAACTTTCCTGCTGAATATCATGTTTCTTTATTCCAAGACACACTTGGAAAAGCTTAAAGCCTAAAGAACAAACCAACAAACACTGCAAAAGAACATGTTGATTCTTTCTATAAAACAGAGTTCCTAAGGGCAACACATTTGGCATATTGAAAAATAAAATGCACAGACTACAGTTTGAGATTTTATTTTCCTTCCTGACCTTCAGATTGTACAACAATTATTCTTCCCAAGGAAGAGAACTGAAACCTTTGCGCTCTTTTAGTATTGTTGGGCAGAGGTTCACTGTGTAAGCCATTATACACTGCTGACTATGACCTCAAGATAAATGTGAAAATGAATGCTTTACCACTTTGAAGACCCAGTACAATTGAGACATCGAAGAAACCCAGAATTGTGGATGAATATAAATTCATGTGTAGAGCCTGGGTGCTCCCCTTGAGTCCCTCTAGTCTTCTTTGCTGAACCTGCTTAATTTTTTTTTGGTGGCGTTGGGGGGTCGGCCATGGGGCTTAAACTCTGGGCCTGGGCGCTGTCCCTGCACTCTTCAGCTCAAGGCAAGCACTCTACCGCTTGAGCCACAGGGTCACTTCTGGTTTTCTAGTGATTTATCAGAGATAAGTGTCTCATGGACTTTCCTGCCTGGGCTGGCTTTGAACCGTGATCCTCAGATCTCAGCCTCCTGAGTAGCTAGGATTACAGGCATGAGCCACTGGTGCCAGGCTTATTTTTTTTCCTTTTGGAATGGAGGATCACATTTACAGGCATACTTTCAGAATAAAAGCAGGCAATATATAAATTCAGGTACATGATATTACATAGATACCAAAAATGTTCACGTATAATTAATATATTTTCATGCACACCAGCCAGCTATTTGTGCTGAGATAGGTTAGATCACTGGAACTTGAAGTTTGTTTGTAAAGAATGAGGATTCTGAGAAAGCTGGGCTCTAGTGGTTCATGCCTAATATCTTAGCTATTGAAAAGGCTGAGATCTGAGGATCATGGTTCAAAGACAGCCTGTTCAGGAAAGTGTAAGCGATTATATTAGTATATCACACAAACAATCCAGGCTAATTACTAATGTATAGACTTATTTATTATTTATTTTAGTATTGAAATTTAAATTGGAAGCCTCACACAGGCAAACAAGCAACCCATCACTGAATCATATCTTCAATGCTTTTATTATTTTTTTAGTTTATTTTGAGAAATTATCTGATTAATTTGCCCAGATTGGCCTCACACTCTCAATCCTTCTGTCTCAGTGTCCCAAGGCTCAAAATTGACATTTTAATTATCTTTCCCATCATTAGTAACACAAAAGTCAGAAGAAAAGTCAAACTTTTCTAATCTAAGAAGAAAAATCTATTTTTCTTTCTAATAGAACAAGCAGTAGAATGAAAACTGTATTAAATACAGTTCAAACACTGATTTACAATATAATTCTGGAAACCAATTAAATATTTCTTATAATTTCTCTTTTTAGTTCCTTTTTATACTATTACAGGCTCCTATTTCTCTCTTTTTTTGGGGGGGTGGGTCGTGGGCACTGTCCCTCAGCTCTTCAGCTCAAGACCAGCCACAGTTGAGCCACAGTTCCACTTCCGGTTTTCTGAGACGTTTATTGGAGATAAGAGTGTCACAGACTTTCCTGCCCAGACTAGCTTTCAACCGCGATCCTCAGATCTCAGCCTCCAGAGTAGGTAGGATTACAGGCATGAGCCACCGGTGCCTGATATTCCTAGTGTCCCTACAGATAGGCCATTTCTTATTCTTATCAAAAAATTGTCATCAGATTTTAATTCTCATTTTAAAAGTACATTATTAATTCCACCAGGATAAGCTTTCCAAAGACCATTTTTAAAAACCAAAAACGAACCAATACGTTATCTAATGGCACTTCTAACAACTGGAGTTAATAGTCTCTATCATTAACTGAACAAACATTAATTTAGAAGATGTTTATGTCAAGCTAATCAATATGGAAAAGGTGAAACCAGTGTTAATAATCTGATCAATTTAAAACAAACATGGTTTTAAACTGAAAATCAAGTAAAATGAGGGGGAAATCACTCTAGCTCAATATGCAAATGAGATAACTATGAACTCTTAGTGTTCCCTGGATGAACCCTTTAAAAGTTTAGTATTAGTGAAAAATTCTGAGTTGATAGTTTTTTTTAAATAATATTGGATTGTGAGTAACTTGATTATAAATAAATTAGTAGATGAAATGAAATTGCCTTAAGAGTTTTAAGTAATTAAGCCACTTGGTTGTATATTTTAATTTGTTTAAAACTAAATAACTCTTACGGCACTGAAGTGACATTTATTTCTCAGTTTCTATATCCACAGTACATTTCTGTTTTTTGTGCTAGAGGAATTGACTTTTTCTTTGGCTAACATCTATGCAGAAAATAAACAATAGCTCCCATTTTACTAAAATTTATTGATGTATTGAACTAGCAAGGAGACATTGTGATAACTAACACCAGAATGACACCTTAATAAGTTAGTAAATAATTGGTCATTATTAGAAAAAAAATTATATATTTGCCATAGGGAAGAGTAGGTAGTGGTTTCTAGCAGGTAGATCTCAATGCCTAAAAGCAAAAAAAAAAAAAAAAAAAAAAAAAAGATTACTCATTTCCAAAACATTAACATGTTTATTTCTATATTTTAGAAATCCAGGTTGTTCATTTCTTATTTTACTAGATACCATGGTTTGGTATTGATGTTATCTATCAAGATCTTTTAAACTTTTTTATAGCTTATACTATAAATTTAGTAACATATTAAGCAATTACATTTAATGGTAATTGTGATAACTAATCAGTCATAGGGTGGACCATGGAAAGTATAATCAAAAGCACACATCTAATTAGGATAGCCAGAAAAAATATTCTATGAATAGTTGATGTTTAAATATATTTATTTGCCAGTACCATGGTTTAAATTCAGGGCTTCTTAAATTTGGGTCATCATACTCTCCATTGGCTTTACTTGTTCACTTCTGGTATTTCACCACTTAAGCAACATCTTCAGTTATTTTCTAGCTAATTGTAAATAGGAGTCTCATGGACATTTTTTGTCTGGGCTGGCTTCACTCAAACTATGGTTTTCAGATCTCAGCTCCGGAAATTAAATAAAATCATAGACTTGGGTCTCCAGTGCCTTTCTTACATTAATATGTAATGATAGGATTGACTTGACTGGGAAGGAAATAAAAGAGGATATGATTCTGAATGCTGTTAAGTGTGGATGATATTCAAAGCACTGTAAACAATAGGAATAATATCAGTGAAGATCTCTGGAAAAGAAAAAAAATAATGTAGGAGATGAATAGTGAATAGGGAACAAAAGAACTTGAGATTTGGAAGGTTGTCAAGGTGGTCAGGAAAGTCAAGGTCTTGTGGCCATGACATTGGCTGTTGTCTTTGTCTAATGTCAAGAGGACAGTTGAGACATGGCATTATATGATTTATATTTGTATAACTTCTCTCTAGCTATAGTGAGATGAATGACTTTTACTGAGGGATTGAGCATGAATAAAAGTAGATTTGAAGGTTATTATTATACCTCAGGTGAAAGTGGAATTCATACTGGTTTTTGATAGTTTATATAGAGAGAAGAAAGCCGGGACTGACTTAGGATATAGACACAAAATAGTTTGTTATTGATTATATATAAAGAATCAGGTGGGGCTGGGAAGGTAGCTCAGTGGTAGAGCACTTGCCTTGCATGCATGAGGTCCTGTGTTCGATTCCCCAGCACCACATAAGCAAAATGAAAAAATAGCCGGAAGTGGCCCTGTGGCTCAAGTGGTGCTAGTCTTGAGCTGAAGAGCTGAGGGACAGCATCCAGGCCCAGAGTTCAGGCCCCATGACCGGACCCCAAAAAAATAAAAATAAAAAAATAAATAAAAAAATAAAGGCTATTTAAAAAAAAGAATCAGGTCAGTACAGCAAATGATATAGGAATCTGACTACTTAGCAAAAATATCTGTTTACTATGATAAGTGAAGAAATGGGCAGACTGTTTAATTAGTTACAATTAAATACTGGCATAAACTGATGGTATCACTAGATATTATATATTGAACCCTCAAATTAGAAAAATGTGGAAAACGATACACATATTTCAGAGGTCTCAGCAAGATTACAAACCTGAGAATTAAAATTATATTAAAAAATCAACAACAATGAAGGATGGCATGAAGACAAGACAAAGCAATAATGACCTTTTAAATATTTAAAGGGTTTTTGTCTTCTTGTTTTTTAAATTATTATCTTTAAGTAGTTGTACAAAGGAGTTGCCATATAGCAAAGCAGTTTATAAATACAATACATTATGATCAATGTCACCTCTCTCAACATTCTTACCCATCCTTCTCCAATTACTCCTTCCCTAACTCTAATTAATTTAGTAAGACATCCATTGATTTTTTTCCTTTTTTTGCATTTTATTGTTATAAAGGTGATGTACAGAGGGGTTACAGTTATACAAGTCTAATAAAGAGTAGATTTCTCTGGAAAGCAGTACAGAGGTTGTTAAAAAGATAAACATAGATCCTCCCTATGACCCAGCAATTCCAATCTGGGAATTAATCCAAGAGATCACAGACAAGGCCACACTAAAGCTACAATGTTCATTGCAGCATTGTTTACCAGAGCCAAGATATAGAGTTAGCCCAGATGCCCCTCAGAGGACAAATGGCTCAAGAAAACATACACAGTGGAATTCTATATTTACATCAGAAAGAATGGCATTGTTCATAAGAAAATGGAAAGACTTGGAAAAAGTTATAGTAAGTGAACTCTGCCAAGCCCAAAGAGACATAGGTTGCATGGTTGTCTTCATTTGTGGTAACTAGAATATTTAGTCTGGATAATTTTTTTAAGGAGAGAAGTGAAGCAAAAGAGGTGAAAAAAAACTCTGAGACATGATAAATCATACAAGACTCTAGGCATTCATACACATTGAGCTCAAAGGAAGATAGGAAAGGAAGACAAAGGGGCAATGTTTATGTGAATCTGATCATACAAAATAATATTTATCTAATTGAGCTCTAGGAAATTGAAATAAAAGTTTTATTCTTTGTTGCTGTTTTCATTTTCATTTCATCTTGTTTGTTGGTTTTTCTGTATTGGGGAGTGTAAGGAAAGGCAAAGAAATGAAGACACAAAGGGTAAACAAAGGCAGTAGTGGTACTCATTACGCACTATGTTGAAAATGAACTGTATACAACTTATATGAGAAGATGGGAGATAAAAACTTGGAGACAACGGCTGGGAAGATGGCTCAGTGGTAGAGCGCTTGCCTTGCATGCATGAGACCCTGGGTTTGATTCCTCAGCACCACATAAGCAAATATGAAAAAAGCCGGAAGTGGCGCTCTGGCTCAAGTGGTAGAGCGCTAGCCTTGAGCTGAAGAGCTGAGGGACATCGCCCAGGCCCAGAGTTCAGGCCCCACGACCAGACCAAAAAACAAAAACAAAAAACTTGGAGACAGCGAGGGAAGGGATCACATTGTTCAGAAAGAAAAGTACCCTTTACCTGACTTATGTAGCTCTAACTCTACACCAACTTTACACTAACTTCAGAATTAATTCTGTATTATATCACAATTAGAAATATTTTAAAAGAGGTAGAAAAAATTTGTTTAATACATTGCTTTTGAATTTTATAATATAAAAGTTGCTGGTAACTTTAGAAAGGAGAAGTCTGATGATTGCAGTTAGATAATTAATTTTTTAAAAATCAAGAAATATATTTAAGGAAAATACACACTTCTTTGGGAAAAGTTGACTTTAAAAGAAGGAGAGAAGTTAGAAACTTCCATGCAAACATAAGTTTTCTTACATTTTAAAAGTGGAAAACAGCCAAGTGTAGGTGGCTGAGTCCTGTAATCTTAGCTATTCAGGAGGATATTCAGGAGATCTGAGAATCTTAGTTTCAAGCAGTGGAAAACAGCCAAGTGTAGGTGGCTGAGTCCTGTAATCTTAGCTATTCAGGAGGATATTCAGGAGATCTGAGAATCTTAGTTTCAAGCCATCCCAGGAAGGAAAGATTGTGAGGTAGCTCTCATCTAATACTGTTTGTATCATATATTGAATAAGGGAGCAAAGAAATGTTTCATAAAAATGTAAAAAGAGGGAAAAATCAGGAATTCAAAGAAAACTTGTAAAAAGTTAGAAAAGAGATGACTAAGGACAGGAGTGGGAATTGGAGTTCGGGGGGTGGGCGGATGAGGGGGGACGGGAGAGGGTGGAGATGGGAAGAGATAGTAAGAGGAAACAAAGGAGGAGGCAGCAATGCTTGATAAGAAATGTACTCATTACCTTGGCCATGTAATTGTAATCCCTCTGTATGGTATTTTCACAATAAAAAAAAGTGGGAAAAAAAGGCTACAGCATGTATCTCACTGAGAAGCAATAGATATTCAAGTTTAAGGTTAGGAAAGTTTATTTCCTTTCTTCTCCTTGGGGAAATTTGGAAAAGAAGGAAAGAAAGAAAGGAAGGAAGGCAGGCAGGCAGGCAGGCAGGCAGAAAGAAAGAAAGAAAGAAAGAAAGAGAAAGAAAGAAAGAAAGAAAGAAAGAAAGAAAGAAAGAAAGAAAGAAAGAAAGAAAGGAAGGAAGGAAGGAAGGAAGGAAGGAAGGAAGGAAGGAGAAAAGAAGTAATAAATAATGCCTTTGTAATGTATTACATCAAGGGAAGGAAGAAATAGCCCTACAAATACTATATTCTCTTGAAATTAACAGAAATCTGAATTAAGTATTTTGAAAGATAGTAACACAAAGTGACAAGACACTAAAAAGCTACTAGATTAAACTGAATATAATCTCTAGAAACAATACATGAATTTAGATAGCCAGAGAACATTTGACAGAATTTAGATTTGAATTTCTTAGATATAAAGAAAGGTTGTTATAACCACAGTAAGATTCTAATGATAAAAATTTATCATAAAAGGTATGAGAAATTACATGAATTCATATAATCTAGCAAAGAATACTAATATACTTAGATTAATTACTAAATATGTGGCACTTAAAAAGTGTTCAGATATAAGAAACACATGCAAGTACACAACACAAACACACAAGCCCTATGTAGTTATAAAATATTTAAGGCAAATAAAAAGGATACTTTAGATTTTAGAAAATCAATGCAAAGCAATTTTATAAGTAAATAATGTTGCAAAAGCTCTAAAATAAAAAGATAGAACATATTGATGCCAGCTAGAAAAAAAATAAGAGTTCCATTCATCACACAGAAAACGATTGGGTCACTAATATCTTCAAAACACATCCTTGGTATTGTATATACATGTATCTGCATTAGGAAAGGGAGGGTAGCAACAGAATGGTCTGAGAAATGACAAGGGGCAGGGGGAACCAATGCGTTACTTACAAGACAATATGTTGGAAATGATCTGTGCAACTTGCAGAGGGTGGGGGGAGGATTGGGAAGGAGGGGAAGTGGGAGAAATGAGGGAAGAGGTAACAACTTTGACAAGAAATGCACTTATTACCTTACTTATGTAACTGTTACCCCTCTGTGCTTCATCTTGACAATAAAAAATAAAAATAAAATAAAATCATAAAAAACACATACCAACCCAGATAAAAATGGGTATAAACAACACAAGGAAAGAAAATGTGGTAATGGATATTATCCAAGTTACTTAGTTTTAAGAAGTGCTATTAAAAATGAATTCAGGGAATAAAGCATACATGATAACAAAAATATTCTTCCAACTGACACAGTAAGGGAATATAAAATAAAGAAGCAAGGGTTCAATGGATGTTAGAACTCTGATTCCAGTGCTCCATAAAAAGGATCAGAAAGGTTGTCATCCATAGATAAGACAACAGTCATGATTTTTTTTAGCATCTAACAAATAAGAAAGCTAGAGAAAAATTTTTTGTGCAATATCTAAAAGAAGTGTAGAAAAATCAATTAATGGATTCAAACATTAAATCATGAACTTGGGGATAGAGGGTATTGTTAGGAATAAATGAATATAGAAAAAAGGATCCATGGCAAGAATGTCCACAAAATAAAATACAAGAAGATAAATGCAACCTGCTTTTGGAGGAAGGGAGGATGAGCAAATGCAGGCCTTATATTCTATGTGCATTATGTAAAACTGCACTATGTAACTTGAAGGTAGAGATAGGAAGGAGAAAATAGGGAAAATGATGAAAAGGATGACATTGATTAGAATGTAGTGCACTCATAACCTGACTTTCAGAATTCAAACCCCTTTATACAAATACTTCGTAGTAATTTAAATAAAAACAAACATAAACACAAATATAAATTCAACAAAAATAAATGATGTACAAATAAAACACAAGATGGAAACACAAAATGATTATTTCACTAAAACATTTCAAACAATAGTGAAATTAGGAAATGTGAATTGAACAAGGAAAATTAAAAATATAATGGACAAGTCCTTTAAATAGCATTGTAGTATTTTTTACAGTTTTATAGGGAAGTTTCTATAGGTTATTTCTTAAAACAAATAAATGTTTACATAGAGATATGTACTTGTACATTCAAGCATACACACACACACATATAAATTTAAGAAATTACCTTCACTTTCTTCTGCTTTACTGCTTGGAATTTAAGCAAAGGGAAACTTAAAGCATTTTCTGAAAATATATTATGTTACTATGTTTCCTCATGATCAAAGATTTATTGATGTTTTCATTTAGTCAATTTCTATCTCTTTCTATTCAGCATCTGTAAGAAGAAATATATCTGTCAAAATTTACCCAATATTATGTCACAGGTGAATTTTTCCTATATCTTCAAATGTCTTAAGGAAGAACTTAGGTGAGATGACAGATTAGCATCAGCGAGATTTTTCTCTCTTAGGAAATTCCATTAATACTTTCTTATATCAAGTGCTTTACTAGTGTACAGAAGTATTGCTTTTTAAATATAATACACAATAATATATTTATTGTGTATATTTTAGGTTTGCTAAATAATGTTATGGAATGCATATTTGTAAAATGATTTCCACAGAGAAAAAGCTTAATAATCATAGTTGTTTTTGAGAGAAACTTTAGAAAGGAAGACAAAGGTTGAAAATTGTTTAAACTAAATCAGTGCAAATGATTCTAACAGTGAACTCAATTAATTAATATGATAATTATGGCTTTGGACCTTCTTCAGCAGATATTATAATTCTTTTTATGTAGAGATATATATTCTTTAGATTTTTCTATGCATATTTTTTGACTGTGTGCCTCTCCTGGGGTTTGAACTAGGGGCCTAGGCACTGTCCAAAGCTATTTTTTGCTCAAACTTAGACAATTCTACCACTTGAGCTGCAGCTCCATCTTTGGTTATTTGAAGGTTAGATAAAAATCTCACAGACTTTCCTGCCCACGCTAACTTTGAACTAGGACACTCAGAGCTCCATTTCTTGAAGAGCTAGGATTGTAAGTATGAGTTAGGGAATCCAGCTGCAAATATTTTCAGCTTGTTTATTTTTTATTTTTGTGGTGCTACTAGGATTTGTACTCAATGTTTCAAGCTTCCAGAACAAATACTCTGTCACTGGACCTATATTCCCATGCCTCTACTAGATTTTATCTTTTTAACTGGAGGTTTGATGTCATTTTCTCTGGCAAAATTCACTGCATTAGTAGGAATTAATATAGCTGTTTTACAGTGAATGCAAATATGAAGAATGAAATGAAAGCAAGTACCCACACTGATTTTCCATTTTTCTTTATGCATTTTTGTCAGAATTCACACCCAGATGGACTACTGTCCAGGTCTGCATTGTAGATCATTTTGCTTTGGTCAATTTTCCTTACTTATCTCTATCTTTCTTATGGAACTTGGCCTTACAGCAATCACACAGTTCTTTTTTATGGCTAATGTACTTTCCAGTGATTGGACTCATGACTTCTAAGGTCTCCTTCTGTTTCAGGACATCTATAGGGGCTTATTGACCTACAATGAAAGACCTCGAGAACCCCATACCTGATGGCAATCATTATATCCACAAACTATTTATTCAACATTTACAACTACAGTTTGTAATCAGCATGAGAACTTCAACTACATGGATAAGCTTAAAATGATTACCAAAACAAAAAGAATGAATTTGCAATCCAAAACTCCTCAAAGAAACAAAATGAAAGAGACATGTAAGGGCTTTGTAGTCCAGAATATGTTCTCAATGGTATTTTAAAAAGTATATTTAATATTGATGATATTAAAAGAAAGTATTTAAACAAACCTTGTAAAAGCAATTTATGCAGCAGTATTTAGAAGATGAAACAGGATCAGAGACACATTCAGGAATTATGTGTTCTGACTTTTGAATAGAAAGTTCATTTTCCTTCATTCTATGTAAGAAGTGCCTTCTAAGACTTTTATTGTCTAATAACTCAGATTCTATAAATACAAGAAAATATGAGCTGAGCGCTGGTGGCTCACGCCTGTAATTCTAGCAACTCAAGAGTTTGAGATCTGGGGATCGCGGTTCAAAGCCAGCCCGGACACAAAAGACAGTAAGACTCTTATCTCCAATACACCACTCAGAAAACCAGAAGTGGTGCTTTGGCTCAAGTGGTAGAGCACTAGCCTTGAGCTGAAGAGCTGAGGGACAGTGCCCAGGCCCAGAGTCAAGCTCTACGACCGACAAAAAAAAAAATGCAATCCTCTTCACATGGGAAACAAGGGTTATTACAGTTAATCACATGGGGATTTTGTCCTATGAGATACTGATGTACAGGTTTGTGAGAGGAACTGACAAAGCCAACCACCTTCCTCACATTAGTGTCTGACAATTAGGTCACAGGTGAACATTTATTTTAGTGAGTTGAAATTCTTCTGGAAAAATCTAAACCAGTTCGGTCTCATGTTAGATTCTGTCATGTAATGAAATTGTTCTGGTTCCAGCATGAAGGGTTATTGTTAGAAAGTAGAAATGAGAAAGCCTATAAATTTTTAAAAATCTGTTATTCTCTACAGTGAGACATTTCTCTCAAGCATATAAAATCCACTGTGGTGATTGTGGTCAGTTCTTACCTATATTTTAAAATGAGTTAATTTTTCTTCTTTTTAGAAAATGAATATGACTCTGTTATATTACAACTACTCTAATTTTACATGATCCCATGAACATTTCTACCCATGAACATTTCATGAGATATTCGTATTTTATTTTTATAATCTGCATGGATTTTCCAAAACAATAAGCAGTTACTAGAAAATGAAACAAAATAAAATCTGTTTAAATTATATATTCAAAAGTCTTTTGCTTTTATATAATTTTACTAAATTGAGAGTATTTTCTCTGCATTTTTTGTTACTAGCATATTAATAATACTAGGGGAATTTATTGCTGGTAAAGAGGTTTTCTTTAATCTTTTCTTTTTGAATTTAGCATAGATTTGCAATAAGAAGCAATTTCACTCTGATATTTTCATTTATGTACACAGTATACTTAAAAAAAAGCCCTTCCTCCCTCTATTCCCTTTTCAAACATCCTTTGGAGGTTTCATTACACCATCTTCATGTAATGTAATGCAAATGTAGTGTTCTTCCACCATCTTGCACATTCAGAATTCCCTTCTTTCTTTCCTCCTCCTGCTGTCACTCTCCCAGACAGTTACCCCTTTAACATTCATGTCACATTATGATTACTACCATCACCCTCATCAGAAGTTGATACTCCAAAAAAAATCGAGAACATAAGATATCTCACTTTTTGAGCTTAGCTTACCCCATTCAACATGAGGAAGTCCAATTCCATCCATTTCTCTGCAGTTGACACAATTATATTTTACTTTATGATTAAATATGAGTTTATGGTACACATGTTACACATAAATAAAATACACACATATATGTGTACGCACATATATTTACATGCTTATCTGTATAAGCATATACCCATATAAGTAAATTCATATATACACATTTTTTTTCTTTATTTATGCAGCAGTTGTAGTTGCTGACATCTTGGCTGATATTACAGTATAACCATGATTATTCAGGTATCATTCTTAAACATTGATTCATAGTACTTTATATATATGCCCAATAGTAGAAAGGTAGGCAATAGTAGTATCTTGGGGTTGTGTTTTTAGCTTTGTAAGTACCTTAAAAACTAATTACCATAGAGGTGATATTGGTTTATATTATCAACAATAGTGATAGGGTTACATAGTCTAACATCTTACCTAGTATTTCTTGTTTGCTTTCTTGTTTATTTCCTAGTATTTCTTGTTTGCTTTCTTGCAGCTATAACTATGGCAAGAAGGAAACATTGTATCATTTTATTTGCATTTATTTATGGCTGCAATGTTGAATATCTCTTCATATAGTTATAAGCCATTTTTATTTATTGTGAGAACTGTTTAATTCATTGACTCATTTATAACTGGATTATTTGTTATTTAATTGTTCAATTACTTGTCTGTTTTCACTGGATCTTAATCCTTTGTCAATTGAGTGGCTATAGTGTTGCTCTGTTTACCTATGCAGGAGCTTTTATTCTTCTTCCATATGAAACTTTGCATTGATTTTTGTATTTCTGCAAAGAATGACAATTGAACTTTGGTGGATGTTACTTTGATTCTGTGGAACACTTGCTTTTTGCTTATTTATTATTTTCTTGTTTGTTCATTGTTTATTTATGTAGTTGGACAAAGGGATTACCATTCAACATCAGTTTGTAAGTATAATTCATCTTCATCATTATCACCCCTTTCATCATGGTGTGGCCATTGACATGATGTTAATTCTTACTATCTATGAAAAGAGGTGATAATTCCATTCCTGAATTCTTCTTCTATTTCTTTTTTTGTAATTTTTTATTGTAAAAATGTTGTATGGAGGGCTACAGTTACATGTGTAGAGCAATGTGTATATTTCATAGAGAGCATTGTTAACTCCTCTTTTATTTTCCCCCTACCATCACTTTCCTCCTCACCTCCCCAACTTGCCCCCTCCTCGACATTGTAACATTCGTTTTCAATATGATATCCTGTAAATCTCGTCATCACAATGGGTCAGCCTGCATCCCCATTTAAGCATTCTGAAATATCCCTTCCCCTCCCCAAATTACAAAAATGAATATAAATGATGAAGAATACAGGCATCAATTCCAGTGAAAACAGTGGTTATACCATGTGGGAAGAACCTACAATACAAACAAAAGACTCACATAGTACATTGTAAATACATTAAAAACACTAGCAAGCAAGCAAGAAAGAAAAACAAAAAACTGTTGTGTCCCTGTCAGGGCACATTTTGCTTAACATTATCTCATGTGGTATATGTACATGGCCTTTGAATATCTGTGCTTGTCTAGATGTGCACTAGTCACTGCAAACAAGGCAAACCATAGGATCTGTGTTTCTTTGGGCTTAGCTTGCTTTACTCAATATAATTTTTTCCAAGTCTTTCAATTTCCTAACAACATAGGAAATGTCATTCTTTCTGATGGAGGCATAAAATACCATATATATACATTTATATATATGTATATATACATATATATGTGTATATATACACATATATATGTATATATATGTACATATATATACCATATATGGGCATTTACCCAATTGATCACAAACAAGGTCATACCAAAGCTACCAACACAATCATATTTATCACAGCATTATTTACCATAGCTAAGATATGGAACCAACCCAGATGTCCCTCAGTGGATGAATGTATATGTATGTATATATATGTAGATGGAGGCATAAAATACCATATATATGTACATATATATGTATATATACATATATATGTACGTATATATATACCATGTACATATATACATATATATATGTACATATATACACACATATATACATATATATGTATATATATGTATATATATGTATATATACATATATATACATATATACATATATATATGTACATATATATTCCATGTACATATATATGTATATATATGTACATATATATACATATATATGTATATATACAAATATATGGTATTTTATGCCTCCATCTACATACATATACATATATATATATATATCACATTTTCTTAATACATTCATCCACTGAGGGACATCTGGGTTGGTTCCATATCTTAGCTATGGTAAATAATGCTGTGATAAACATGGTTGTGTTGGTAGCTTTGGTATGACCTTGTTTGTGATCAATTGGGTAAATGCCCAAAAGTGGAATTGCTTGGTCATACGGGAGCTCTATGTGGAGTCTTTTGAGGAACCTCCATACTGCTTTCTAAAGTGGTTGAACAAGTTTACACTTCACCAACATTGCAGTAGGGTTCCCTTTTGGCCATATCCCCTCCAGCATCTGTTGTTACTAGATTTCTTGATTATAGCCATTCTAGCAGGGGTAAGGTAGAATCTCAGTGTTATCTTGATTTGCATTTCTTTTATGGCTAGAAAGGTCGAGCATTTCTTCTGTTCTTTTGGCCATTCTTTAAGTCTATAAGTCTTTAAGTCTATAGCCCATTTCTTAATCGGGCAGTTGTTTCTTTGAGGATTTGCTGTTGGGGGATTTCGTTTTTTGAGTTCTAAATATAGTTTAGATATGAGACCCTTGTCCCTTTTATGGCTAATGAAGATCTTTTCCCAGTCCGTGGGCTTTCTGTTGATCTTGATAGCTATGGCCTTTGCCTTGCAGAAGCTCTGTATTTTCATGCAATCCCATTTGTCCAACCTTTCTTGATTTGCTGTGCTTCTGGGTCTTTATTAAAAAAAATTTGCCCTGTGCCAAAGATCCCTAGAGTTTCTCCTATTCCTTCCTGTAATGTTTTCATGGAATTTGCTTTTATTTCGAGGTCTCTGATCCATTTGGAGTTAATTCTGGTGCAGGGAGATATATACGTATCTAGTTTTAGTTTTCTAAAAGTGTTAACCAATTTTGCCTGCACCATTTACTGAAAAGGCTGGTGAGTTTGAGAATCTGAAAGATATGGACAAATTTCTAGCAAATATTGTCATGCCCCAACTAAACCAAGATGATTTAAAAAAAAACATAACATTCCCATATCAAGCATAGAAATAAAAGCAACAATAAATGTCTTCCCACCCAAGAAAAGTCCAAGACCGGATAGATTTACAGCTGAATTGTACAAGGCCTGCAAAGCAGAACTCACACCAATACTCCTCCATCTCTTTAATGAAATTGAAAGCAAAAATTCACTACCACACTCTTTTTATGAAGCCAGTATAACCCTCATCCCAAGCCAGGCAGGGACTCATCAAAGAAAGAAAACTATAGATGCATTTCTTTGATGAATATTGACACAAAACTTCTCAACACAATCTTGGCCAATCAACTTCAACAACACATCAAAATAATCATACACCATGATCAAACAGGAATCATTTCCGGGATGCAAAACTGGTTCAATAAAGGCAAATCAATTAATATAATTCATCACATCCACATGAGCAAGGATAAGAACCACATGGTTATCTCAGTAGATGCAGAACAAGCATTTGACAAGATCCAACACTCCTTTTTGATAAAGGCTCTGAAAAAACTAGGAATCCATGGAACATTTCTGAATATAATAAAGGCTATATATTACAAACCTACAGCTAGTATTGTACTTAATGGTGAAAAGTTAAAGCCATTTCCTCTAAATTCAGGACCAAGATAAGGGTGTCCACTCTCCCCACTCCTCTTCAACCTAGTATTAGAATGTCTAGCTACAGCAGTAAGACAAGATGCAGACATAAAGGGGATCCAAATGGGGAAGGGTGAGGTAAAACTCTCACTCTTTGCAGATGACATGATCTTGTATTTAAAGAACCCATGGATTCCACTCCCAAGTTATGTGAGCTGATTGGAAACTTTGGCAAAGTAGCAGGGTATAAAATTAACCCTCCAAAATCAATGGCTTTGCTGTATGCCAATAATGAGAAGAGCAACTCAATTTGTAATAGCCTCACAAAAAAATAAAATACTCAGGAGTTAACAAAAGAGTTGAAAGACCTGTATGATGAAAACTTTAAAAACCTGAAAAAGGAAATTAAAGCAGAACTAAGCAAGTGGGAAAAACTCCCATGCTCCTGGATTGGGAGGATTAGCATCGTGAAAATGGCAATACTTCCCAAGGCTATCTACAAATTCATTGCAATTCCTATCAATATTCCAACCTCATTCTTCAAGGAAATAGAAGAGGCAATCTAAAAATTCACAATAAAAGACCCCAAATAGAAAAACCCATCCTTAACAGAAAGAAAAGTGCTGGAGGAATATCAATACCAAATTTCAAACTCTACTACAAAGCCATAGTAATCAAAACAGCTTGGTACTGGCACAAGAACAGACCTCAGGACCAATGGAATAGGACTGATGACCCAGAAATGAACCCACAGACCTATCTTTGACACGGGAACTAAAGAAATAGAATGGAAGAAAGACAGCCTTTTCTTCTTCTATTTCTTTCTTCCAGGCTTTTTGGTTTTCATTGTAGAAGTTTATCACTTTCATTATTAAATTTATACACAGTTTCATTCTCTTCCTTTTATTTATTTTTGAGATTATTCTGAAAGGAATTGTTTTCCTAATTTCTTTCTCAGCATGTTCATTCTTGGTATGTAGAAAAGCTACAGATTTTGCTTATTGATTTTCTATGCTTCTAAGCTGCTAAAGTTATTAGATCTAGAAGTCTTCTAATAAAATATTTATTGTTTTCAAATTCTAGCATTGTATTTTCTGAAAATATGAATAATTTTCCCTTTTCCTTCTATGTTTGTATCCTCAACTTATATTTCTTGCTTTAATCACTGTGGCTAGGAAGTTCAATCTACCTGGGAATTCTTCAGACAGGTACTTGCAATATTGTTGGGCTTAATTGGTAGTTAGGCAAAGAAATTTTGGTAACTAGTATGAAAAAGATTTGTTAGTTACTGTTGAAAACTAGTAGTTACAAAATGAGAATGAGGAGATAAGTTCAGAATTCATCATTTTTTCATTATGTCTATAGATATTTTAAGTATTCATAGAAATATTATTTTGAGATGAGACTGGGATTTAGATAATTCTTTTTTTTAATTTAATTTAATTTTATTTGTGAACATACTGTACAGAGGAGTTACAATTACATGGGCAGGATAATGCGTACATTTCTTACCAAGCATTGCAGCCTCCTCCTTTGTTTACCCTTCACATCCCTTCCCAACCTCCCCCCTCCCCCCCAATCCCAATCCTTCTCCTTCCGCCCTTCCCCTCCCCCCGCACCGACGTTGTAAAGCTCGTTTTGGACATGACAACTTGTACTTCTCATTGTTGCAACAGGTCCACCTGTATCCTTAAACAACTGGTTTTTCCCCATCTCCTCCACAAGTTATACTGACATCAAATATAGTGAAAGCAGGGTTATACTGTGGGGGAGGGACATACAAAGCAACAAAGAGGTAATCTTAAAAATGCGTTAGAAACACATGCATGAAAGAAAAAAACATTAAAATACACATCTAAGGGTTCATTTTCCTGACATCACATTATCTGACCTTTTCCGCTTGACTCATACATATACTAGATATTACAAATAAGGGAAACCATGGGACCTATGTTTCTTTGGGCCTGGCTTACTTCACTTAATATAACTTTTTCCAAGTTTTTCCATTTCCTAACAAATGGGGCATAGAATTCCATTGTGTATATATACCACATTTTCTTGATCCATTCATCTACTGAGGGGCATCTGGGATTTACATAATTCTTACACAATATTTTCCTTTTGGCACATGTCTTGACTTCATCTTGGTCTTAGTTCAAATACTGCCTAACCCAGATACTCTTTATTACTCACTACATAGAAATGTGATACTGCCACCCCACAAAGTATCAAAGTTCATTGTTGCCTCCTCCTTTCTTTCCCTTTTCCATCCCTTCCCATCTTCCCCCCTTTCACTACCCCCATATTTCTCCCCACCAAAGTTGTAAGGTTCGTTTTTCCACATAACAATTTGTATATCTCATTGTTGCAATGGGTCCACCTGTATCCCTATGTAAATGATTTTGTTTTTTCCCTTCCCCTCCACTAATTTTGCCAACATCAAATACAGTGAAAGCAGGGGTTATACCATGGGGGAGGTACATACAACGCAACAAAGAAATCATCTTATAAATATGTTAGAAACAATTGCATGAAAGCAAAAACATTTGAATACTTATCTGGGATTCATTTCACCTAACATCAACTTATTATGGCTTATACCTCTCATCATAGCTACTGAGAAGTCTGAGATCCAGATAATTCGGATTTGAGACAAGCATAGGCAGATACATTTGCTAGACTCTATTTCAGAAATAACTAGCAAAAAGTAAGGCTAGAGGCATGGCTCATGAAATATATCACTAGTCAATGCACAAGATTTTTAATTCAAACACCAGTATTTTAATATACATAGATAATGATGGTGATGCTAGATAGATAGGTAGATAGATGGATTAACAATATCTACAACAACCATGTATCTCTCTATATGAATGTGGGTGTGTATATGTATGTACGTATGTATGTATGTATTTATATATATATATATATATATATATGTCTGTATCTTAACATTGCAATTCATAGAAACTGAATGTAATCTCATTTGTACAAAGAACCTTTGTCTATGTAATTAAGTTGAATATTATGAGATAATTCTGGATTTCTCAATGAGGAATATATTAGTTGGTAAGTGTTTTTATATGAGAGAGATTGAAATTCTCCACATATGAGCCAAGGGAAACAAGAAGGAACTGTAGAAAGGAGAGATGAGGAAGGAAAATAGGGTCAGAAATAATGAGGAGTCTTTTCTAAATCGTTTAAGGAAAATAGCCCTGATGACACATTAAGTTATGAATGCTGGACTCCAGAAACATGAAAACACAAGGTGATATTTGTTTAAATGACAAGTTCCAGCAGCCCTAGAAAACTTATATAGTTTCTCTACTTTAAAAGAACACACTCCTACCTTCCCCTCCCAAGCTCTTAGAATACAGCATATAATATCTGACTATCCCTAATGCTTTAATTAATATCTAACATATAGTGGTAAATCAATAATTTGAATGAAGAGCGGAAGGGAAAGGAAGGAAGGAAGGAAGCAAGAGAAGAAGGGAGGAAAGGCAAGAGAAAAAAAAAACAAAGAAAGGAGGGAAGAATGAAAGAAGGACAGTGGAGAAAAAAGAACAAAAGAATGAAGGAGGACATGAAAGAAGGAAAAAGGGAGAAATTAAGGAGGGAGAGAGGACATGGAATGCATATGAATAAAAAGTCCTTATATACATCATCTTGAGAAATCTACATTTTCTCATCTATAAGAAACAGGAAATGTGTCCTGAACACAGTCACTGAGCCCCTTGCTGACTAACAAGTCAGCTGACTAGGAAGACTGCTGAGGATCACTCTTGTCACTAGCATTACAGCAAAGGACAAACATTGACCAGTAATTCTTAGCATGGCCAGCAATATCAAACCCAACTGCTCTGAAATCCCTGCTATGCTGTTGTTTTCCTCCCAGTTCCAGGTCATACAGCCAGGGTATTACTACTATATCTGTTCACTCAGTGCCTCTTTATTATTTGTCATCCCCATGGCCTGGTGACAGCACCACTACTCAGGAGTTGATCTCCAGTGTGTAGTTCAGTTTAACAGAGCCAGTTATAAATAATCCACACTAGTGATATCATTTCTCAAACTGAAGTGCAAAATAGGGGAGTCAAGGAACACAGAGATTTCTTTGTGGATGTGGAGTAGTTGGATGTTGAGAATATTCCCAACATTCAACCCTTCTGATTTCAAATGCTGCTGACTTGTTTCAGTTGTTAATTTCCAGAATTTAACTCTGATAAGTCAACAATATTTAAGCTTACAATATACTGTGAAAGCTCACTGATTTTTTTCATTGGTTGAATTTTTTTAATCATAAACCATGTATAACTTTCCAATATGTATTAAACTTGAAGTTAAGGATATTCATTTTTCAGACACCAAATAAGTCAGAAATTTCTTTTTTTCTTCCACTTGAGACAGGCCACTTCCAGGTTTTTCTGCTTATGTGGTGCTGAGGAATCAAACTAAGGGCCTCATGCATGCAAGGCAAACACTCTACCACTGAGCCACCTTCCCAGCCTATCAGTATTTTCTTAATAAGTTTCTGAATGTCTAGTGGTTTAATTTCCTCTATTGTAATTTAGAGGGGAAAACACATAGAGAAAAATAATGTGGAAATATTATTTTTGATGCCTGTAAACTAGTAGATAGTACATATCTTTAGAAGCAAAGAAATTATTTTTGATGTGTTGTCTTGTGTGAAGAAAAACTTTCATAAGAAAATCTAAGAAAATGTTCAACATGTGTTGATATCTACAGGCATCCAGATACATGTATATGAACAGCTGATGAAATGAATGTGTTTTAGATTTAAAATCATATGTCTGTCACAACTCTTTCTCTGGGTTCATAATATGAATTTGTTTGATCCAAATGATATTCCATTCATAATTCCATTATTGAGGATTGACTATGAAATGTGTCTCTATAGGCTCATATTTTGTATGTTTAGTTCTCAAGTGATGGCACTATGTAGCGAGGTTCTTCAATATTGATGAGACTATCTTTGCTGGAGGAATTGGAACACTGGGCAAGGTGCTGACATAGTTATATCAGGACCGTAGTCACTTTCTCACTCTTGGCTTGCAGTCCACCAAGAGATAAAGAATCTTCCTGCAATATGCTTCCATTGTTGTGATGTTCTTCCCGAATACTCGGGGCCAAGAACCATGGAAATCTCTAGGTCTTGGAGGCCGAATAAATCCCTTCTCCTTTAGATTGTTCTCTCTTGTACAGTGTTTGGTCATGGCAACATGAAGTAAACTAGCACATCTCTGCAATCATATGTCTATACTATACAATGAACTAAGTTGGCTTGAAGTTTTCCAAGTGTTCAGTTTTGGTTCCTACTTATTTTTAATTCTCAACTCTCTGGTGAGGGACTGTGTTACAATTTTACTTCCCCCATCTCACATAATATATGCAAAACAAGTGCCAAAGACTGGCACCTGGAGTTTTATTGATTGCCTATATTCACAATTGGCTCAATCACAGGGATGTAGAGGGTAAAAGATGACAAAAGGAGTGATAAACAATCAAACAGCCAGAAACCATCATTAGCCCAATCTCTTCCTGTTGACTAAAGATCTTACTTTAGTTAACGAGGATGCAGATTAATGATACACAAACTGCTCATCCTTTGTCATTTTTCCAACGAAGCTTGGAGGGGAAAAAAGATGCCAACCTAATTATAAAAACTGATGGAAATACATAAGGACTTGGCCAATTATTCTAAGCATATTTTTAAAAAGCTCAGCTGCCTCAAGCCCTGATGAAATGAGAGCATGGGCAAAATAGCCAATCACGGAGCACAGTAAGAGACCTTGGTTTTAATGAGGAACTGAAACTTTTAGGTATCTCTGATCAGCCCAAACTATGAGACATGGAACAGAAAGCTTTTATCATCTTTGTGTTTAGAATTATTATTTGGATATGAGTTCTCCAGCTATCTCAATATCTTTAAAACATTATGTTTTTGTAAATTTATAAACTGGTCTAAAAGTTATGATAGGAAGGCTTCTTAATCACTTGTTTCCTGCCTGCAATGTTCCAAAGTTCCTTTTTATCCTAATAAGCAGATTTTGTTTTGCTTTGATTTTTTTGATGGAGAAAATATCCCAGTAATAGAGTACTTACACAGCCTACATAAGACTCTTATTGCAGGCCTTAGAATTTTTTTAAAAAAATAGAACCAAATTTTTATTATTCATTTCAAATTGTGTACCTGCAAAATCACACACACACAGACACACACACACACACACACACACACACACACACACACACACACAAACACACAGAGACTTTTGTAGAGATACATCATATAATAGAGAGACATTGAAAGGAAAAATTCTAATATTCCAGTGCTTCTTTCTAGGAATTGAAGTAAAGTAAGAGTCCAAAGTTCTTCACAACCACACTTCACTGCATGATCCCACCACCAACTACACCTTTTCCATGTGTTACTATCACTTGATACTCAAACACATTTTCCATTCTTGTTGCCTTTATAACCACCTCTTCTATAGAACAAATCAACCTACTCTCTGTTTTCTAGCTAGATATAGCAATTGAGGGATAGCAACACAAATCAGAGACAACATGTGAGAAAGTGTGGGGTGCTTATTCTACAGAATCAGGTTTCACAGTGTTGTATCAATCTTATTCTTCCACACAAAGCCTAAAGTGCTAAGAAGAGTCCTTCTCCCATATCTGCAGTGTTTCTGAGCTGAAAAAATGATTTCTTCTTCTCCTTTCATGTCCTGTGGCTTTCTCCATTTCAAATCCCTGGATGGCTTAATGTTCTATTCTATTTTCACTATATGGCCCATGCTTCTGTAAATAGTCACATTACTAAAAATTCCAGTGACTTGATTGGATCTGCACTGTTTCCTGCTCAGAACTGGCCTTAAATTGTTTTCAGTAATGTACTATCCCTGTATTCTTACATTACCTTATTCATTTCTTTTATGATTCTATTTAGAACACACTTTTAATTATCTTTACGTAATTTTTTTCTCTAGGAAGCCTTGATTTCCTTGATTAGGAGCTTTATACAATGCCTGATAAATGTACAATGAAAGAATGAATGAATGATTGAAAGAACAAATTTGGAATTCCTTTCCTTATCAGCTAAAATTTTATATTGTGTTAAAAGCATCTTCTTTTCCCTGAGGCTATCATTTGGTTTAAAATATCAAGATATTGTTTTATTTAAGTCACACTATGTCCAGAGGAAAATAGCCTGGTTCCTATATCTGTTAACATTAAAAGAGGCCTTCAGGGTAGTGCCTATGAAAACCTCACAAAAGAAGAAAATAATATTGTAAATATGGTAAATTGGGTTTATCTTGAACTGTGTCCCAAATGATTAACATTTATTTAATACTTGTCATTTTCATAGTTAATTGATTTATACTATATCTGTGGTATCGCAAACTTCCAATGAGTGGAAGAGGACCTTGTATAAATTAGGGGTGTAACCAAAACTTCAGAATGTATGCAAGACAGCTGATAGCTAACATATCTATACAAGGACAGGTCATCTCAAATTACCACAAATAATTTAGTTTGTTTAAGGAGTGCAAGTTATTTCCAGTGTTCCACATCTCATATCAAATATTCTGAAATTGCTCTTAGTGATGGTGAATCCTACATGGTAAGACTAACATGCAAGTGAACATGCTGGGCTTTTTGTTTTCCCTAGAGTGTAGGTGAGATCCATTGAACAGGTAAGACTACAGGAAGAAATTAGATCTTTCATAGAAGTAGCATTTCCTTCTTTTCACAGTGACATTTCTCATAGAAATATCTTTCCACTGCCAAGAGGAATAAGCAGAACACTAAACAAAGTGTGGGGGTGATTCTGGATTGGTTGTTAATACTATTAAAGCAGAACTTAATTTAACTATATAATTTGCATTGTGGTTGTCACATATCACCAAATTCTTCTATTGCATTCTTGTAAAAAGCCTTTAAAAATATTTTCTACTTTTTATCCAAAAATATAATCACATGTGCACATTAACTTCAAGAATGAGTTTACTTATAAATGCGTTAGAAACACATGCATGAAAGAAAAAAAACATTAAAATACATATCTAAGGGTTCATTTTCCTGACATCACATTATCTGACCTTTTCCACTTGACTCATACATCTACTAGATATTACAAATAAGGGAAACCATAGGACCTATGTTTCTTTGGGCCTGGCTTACTTCACTTAATATAATTTTTTCCATGGTTTTTCCATTTCCTAACAAATGGGGCAATGTCATGCTTTGTATGTCCCTCCCCCACAGTATAACCCCTGCTTTCACTATATTTGATGTCAGTATAACTTGTGGAGGAGATGGGGAAAAACCAGTTGTTTAAGGATACAGGTGAACCTGTTGCAACAATGAGAAGTACAAGTTGTCATGTCCAAAACTAGCTTTACAACGTCGGTGCGGGGCGGGGGGGGGGGGGGTGGAAGGGGGGGAAGAAGAAGGATTGGGATTGGGGGGGAGGGGGGAAGCTGGGAAGGGATGTGAAGGGTAAACAAAGGAGGAGGCTGCAATGCTTGGTAAGAAATGTATGCATTATCCTGCCCATGTAATTGTAACTCCTCTGTACAGTATGTTCACAAATAAAATTAAATTAAATTAAAAAAAGATATAGATTAAAAAAATTGATACAAACAAACAAACAAAAAAAGAATGAGTTTACTTATCTTTTAACTTATAGATCTTGACTTGTGGATAGCAACCCACCTCCCCCGGGGAATATTTTACAATCAATAGAGACATTTGGGGTTATCACATTTGAGGGTATTGTAGTATTAAGTATTGTAGCATAGAACAAGAGATATAAATATCATGCCCAGAATAGCTCTCCACAAAGAATTCTCTCACTCCTATGAAGGAGATTTGTTTTCATGTGTGAAAGTAGAATGATGGAATCTGTTGAAATTGGTTTAGGAAGCTGGCAAAGGTGTAAGGAAGAGTGAAATAAAGTATGAGATTAGTTAGGATATATTGTCTACATACAAGGAAGTGTCACAATAAAATATTCCCTGAATAATTAATGTATACTAATGAGAGAAAGAGAGAGGGACAGAGAAGAGACAGCAGGAAAGATTGAGAATAATTCTCTGACCACAAATGTCAATAACAAGGTTTAGAAGCTTTTATTGTAAACTAGTCTCATTTTTCTTGCCAGGTACTGTTTCAGATTAAGCCATAATAAAATTTAGGCCATTGACTTAATAGAAGACATTAAGTAATATTAGTGGTTGTTTTTCTATACTCTTAACAAGAAACAGCAGAAGGATAAGATATAAAAGTAAATAATTTTAGTTTATGTGACCTAATAACTTTCTCCTTTATGTTTATGTTTCTGCTGCTTACATCTGCAAATACCTGCTCTTGGTTCACCCCATAAACATGTGTGTTGACACTGGGGACATGTGAGTTAAAGTCAGGAAGGTTAGAGACAGGCATTAAGTTAAGAAAAAAAGTAAGCTATGAAGGCACAATTGATGTCTGGGTTAGCTAGGAGAATAAAGCCACGTGGTAAAGGAAGAAGATACAGGAGAGGAATGTCCTATAATAGGAAGCAATATATACTTGAGTCCATGGACGTGATTAGACACATCCCATTTTATTGGACAAAAGGACAAGAATTTTCTCTAATACATGCTCAGTGTTTAGTAAACATTGTGCTTCTTTTGAAAGAGGCATTGTCTATTCTTAGGCTTCTACTTCCATTAAACTTCTATTACAAAATCCCAAATAATCCCTGGAGAAAGCTGTCTGAACTCCCATTTCCTTAATTCAGGCCTGTCATAGCAGACTTTTTCTTGTTCTTGACTTCAGAATCTTGGGCCTGATTTCCACTAGCTATATTGCTCACAGATTATTTCCAAGAGAAGGAATTACTTCCTGTTATATCAATCATTTCTAGGATTGAGGCTTTAGCCTCAATGAACATTCTCATATGTTTCAATCAGTCCTAGCTCAGCAAATTATGACAATGTTAGATGCTCTCACTATTTCAGTGCCAGATGTTCCTTTAAAAATATGAGCTATTTTAATCACTATGGTTTCTATAGTAAAGATATATGATGGAAGGATTATTTCCTAATTTCCTTATCAACTCTGGAGATCCTATAAAGCATATCTATGTAAATATTTCAGCCTACACTTAAGTTCTATGGGCCTGTCTAGCAGTATTACCAGTATTTTCGGCACAGGACAATTTGAAATAGGGCATGGATGAATATATAAACATCTGGATGAAGCCCACAAAAGTGAAAGCAAACATGAAAATAATAGGGCTAAAATATTGTAAAAATAATATATACTTATGTACTAAAGACAATGCTATCCCTTAGTAATAACTACCATAAGAAGCATCAACTTCATTTGGGATAAAAGAGCAACCCTATTCTGATCTGAGTTATATGAGTTTCAGGGTATTGAATATATGTGTATATTTATACATGTATGTTCTATTGCTTAAGAATTATTAGACAGGGGTCTGGGAAGCTGGCTCAGTGGTAGAGCTCTTGCTTTGCATGCCTGAGGCCCTGGGTTTGATTCCTTAGCACTACATAAGCAAAAAGAAAAAAGCCCAAAGTGGCGCTGTGGCTCAAGTGGTAGAGCGCTAGCCTTGAGCTGAAGAGCTGAGGGACAGCGCCCAGGCCCAGAGCTCAGGCCCCACGACCGGACCTCCCCCCCAAAACAAACAATTATGAGACAGATTTGTTGTTGTACACCGCATATTCTTACAGATAATTTAAAAAAATAAAAAATGACTAACTCAAAGAGGTTATTTAAGAATTATACTGTAACTATGCAATGATGCATATTATTACTGATAGTCAAGTAATAAGTAGAATATATGTAGGCAATATTTTCAGCTTTGTCATTCCTTCATATTTATATCTTCATCATATAGTTTAGTATTCTAAAGATTAAAGATCATAAGCAAGTGCCAGTGACAAACACCTTATAAGAAGCAGAGTTAGGGGCTGGGAAGGTGGCTCAGTGGTAGAGCGCTTGCCTTTCATGCCTGAAGCCTTGGGTTCGATTCCTCAGCACCACATAAGAAACAAGCCAGAAGTGGTGCTGTGGCTCAAATTGTAGAGAGCTAGGACAGCGCCCAGGCCCAGAGTTCAGACCCCACGACTGGACCAAAAAAAAAAAAAAAAGAAGCAGAGTTAGAGTTGGAACTAAGTGATTAGAATTATGTGGTTCCAAAGTGATTAAGTACTTTAAAAAGTCACTAGGTGCTTACAATACTTTCAATTTCTTTCCTTATTTTCTAATAGTTCACTGGAACAAAAAAAGTTCCCTCAAAAAGGAATGCAGAGATGAGACCAAGTATAGAGTCAGAAGATAATTTTTTAAACCACATTTCAGAGACCCAGAAACCAAGAAAGGTTAAAAATGTAGATGGGTAGTTTCGAAATCAATAGCTGATACCTTTTCCAATGGCCCCTCTTCGTTCCTGTTGTCTTACTTTTCTTTCTGGCTTTCTAAGATCAGATCAAAAGAGTTATTTATCTGAAACCAGGGCAAGATTTCATTGTCAGCATACAAAATATAAGATTTCAAAGGACAAAATAATATTTTTCAATCGAATGTTTTGCTTCCTACTGAGTATATTTCAAATTGACAAGGAAAGCTGAAAAAAATATTTCTATAACATGTCATCATGCTTTTATTGTAACCCATGTTAGACCTAGTGCCTTTCCTAGGATTTATACACTGTGAGAGGAAATCAAATCAGCAGTTCACAAAGATACAGGCCATATTAGATAAGTTAAATAACACAAACATAATTAGGTGGAAATATTTTCATTGATATAAATTCTTTTTCCTACTATTTTCATGTTAAAACTTCATCCTTCTTGTAGATAGAGTTAAACTGAAAATGAGCTTTAAAGTAAATTCCATTCTCTCCCATTAAAGCATCTTGATTAAAGAAGAAATTAAATATACAAGGAGGTGTGATGGAAGAATCAAGGAGAGAGACAAAGAGATGTCACTACAACAGTTATACAAATGCATTCCTATTAAATAATATTATTAAGGTCATTTTGTTAAGACCTTGATTATTGTTAATTGCAAATACACATGATGGTTTAATCAAAACTACCTATTTTCTACCCTTTACTGAAAATTTTGCCTTCTGACTACCTTACAAGGGTAAAGCGTCATCTAAGCTCTCAACTATAATAACTATCAAGAGATGGTCCTGAATTATTCATACTAATTATGCTGAATCAAACACTATAGATAGGAAAATGTATTGCCCTCTAAAATATGTTTTTTTCCAGAGAGATTTCTAAATTGATCACAATCTCCCATTTTTTATGATTAGACCAATGGGTTTCTAGGGTGGTCAGAAATGTGTGTAATGAATTGAATTCCAACCACCATGATACTTTTCAGCACAACCATCACCTTAAAATTAATTATACATTTTCCCTGAGTTTCATGAATAATAACAACTTCAACCCAATACACACAAATTATCAATCATAGTAAAAAATACATTTTTTTTCTTCTGGTGACATTCTATTTTTATACATCAATTTCATACATACTACATTTCATAAAATATAAAACACATTATTCTTTTTTAACATTTTTTAATTGTAAGGTACTGCACAAAGATAATTTAGTTACATGAGTAAGGTAATGAGTACATTTCTTATCAAGCATTGTTACCCCTTCCTTTGTTTTTTCCCTCCCATCCCTTCTGTCCCCATTACCCCAATTTCTCCCCTGTCGCCTGCCCTGAACCTGTAATGTGCACTTTCGATATACTGTCTTGTACTCAGTGTTACAATGGGTCAACCTTTATCCTTATGTACACATCTTATTATTTCCTTTCCCCTCCCCAAATTAGAAAAATGTATATACAAGATGCAGGGCACCAGAATCAAATACAGTGAAAACAGGGGTTATACCATGGGGAAGAACATAAAAAAGAAACAAAAAAATCACAAAGTATATTATAAGTGCATCAAAAACAACAGTAAGAAAGATAAAAATACTTGTGTCCTTATCTTAGGGTTCATTTTGCTTAGCATCATCTTACATGGTCATATGTACATAGATTTTGACATTTTCTGCTTGTCCTAGACATATATTAGTTATTGCAAATAAGGAAAACCATGGGACTAATGATTCTTTGGGCCTAGCTTACTTCATTTAATATAATTTTTTCCCAAATCTTTCCATTTCCTAACAAATGGGGTGGTCTCATTCTTTCTGATGAAGGCATAGAATTATATACATATATATATATATATGTTTGTATGTATACACACACACACACACACACACACACACACACACACACATTTTTTTTCCTTGATCCACTGATCTACTTAGGGGTATCTGGGTTGGTTCCATATCTTACTATGGTGAATAATGTTGTGATAAACATAACTGTGCTGGTAGCTTTAGTATGACCTTGTTTATGATCTTTGGGTAAATGCCCAAAAGTGGGATTGCTGGGTCATAGGGGTGCTCTATTTGTCTATTTAGAAATCTCCATACTGCGTTCCAAAGTGGTTGGACAAGTTTACACTTCCACCAACAATGCAGTAGGGTTCGTTTTTGGCCACTTCCCCTACAGCATCTGTTGTTATTAGATTTCTAGATTATAGCCATCCTAACAGGGATGAGGTGTAATCTCAATGGTTTTGATTTGCATTTCTTTTATGGCTAGAGAAGTTGAACATTTCTTCATGTATCTATTAGCCATTCTTTTTTTTTTTTTTTTTTTTTGTCAGTCGTGGGGCTTGAACTCTGGGCCTGGGCGCTGTCCCTCAGCTCTTCAGCTCAAGGCGAGTGCTCTACCACTTGAGCTACAGCGCCACTTCCGGTTTTCTGATGGTTTATTGGAGATAGGAGTCTGTCTCTCCTGCCCTGGCTGGCTTTGAACCGCGATCCTCAGATCTCAGCCTCCTGAGTAGCTAGGATTACAGGCGTGAGCTACCAGTGCCCGGCTATTAGCCATTCTTATTTCCTCTTCAGAGAAGTTTCTTTAAGTCTTTAGCCCACTTATTTATTGGGTAGTTGTTTCTTTGAGGATTTGTTGTTAGGGGAGTTAATAAGTATATTTTAGATATGGGAACCTTGTCTGTTGTATGGCTAGTGAAGATCTTCTCCCAATCCCTGGGTTTTCCATTGATTTTGCTAACTATGTCCTTTACCAAGCAGAAGCTCTGCACTTTCATGAAATCCTATTTGTCCAAACTTTATTTGATTTGTTGTGTTTCCGAGTCTTTATTAAGAAAATTTCAGCCTGTACTAAGGAGCCCGAGAATTTCTCTTATTCCTTCCCGTAATGTTTTCAGGGTGTCTGCTTTGACTTTGGGGGTCTTTGATCCATTTGCTGTTGATTCTGGTGCAGGATGATATATAAGGATCTAGCTTTAGTTTGCTACATGTGTTTAACAAATTTTGCCAGCACCACTTACTGAAGAGGCTGTCTTTCTTGCATTCTATATTTTTTTTGCTCCCTTCTCAAAAATTAGATGACTATAGGTCTGTGGATTCATTTCTGGGTCTTCAGTCCTATTCCATTGGTCCTGAGATCTGTTCTTGTGCTAGTACCAAGCTGTTTTGATTATTATGGCTTTGTAGTAGAGTTTGAAATTTGGTATTGATATTCCTCCAGTACTGTTCTTTCTGCTAAGGATTGTTTTTGCGATTTGGGGTCTTTTATTGTTCCATATGAATTTTTGAATTGCTTCTTCTATTTCATTGAAGAATGGGGTTGGGATTTTGATAGGTATTGTATTGAATTTGTAGATAGCCTTTGGCAGTATACCCATTTTCATGATGTTAATCCTCCCAAAAGAGGAGCATGAGATGTATTTCCACTTCCTTAGTCTGCTTTAATTTCCTTTTTCAGGTTTTTAAAGTTTTCATCATGCAATTAAAGTTTTCATCATGGAGGTCTTCACTTTTTTAGTTAACTCCTAGGTAATTTATTTTTTGTGGCGCTATTACAAAAGGAATTGCTTTCCCGATTTCAGCTGTGCTCCTCTCGTTATTGACATACAGAAAAGCCATTGATTTCTGAGGGTTTATTTTATAGCCTGCTAGTTTGCCAAAGGTTCGTATCAGCTCAGTAAATTGGGAGTTCAGTCCATGGGGTTTTTAAAAGACGAGACCATGTCATCTGCAAAGAGGGAGATTTGATTTCATCTTTTCCTATTTGGATCCCCTTTACATCTTCATTTTGTCTTATTGCTCTAGCTAGGCATGCTAATACTAAACTGAAGAGAAGTGGAGAGAGTGGACATCCTTTTCTCATTCCTGAATTTAGAGGAAATGGCTTTAGCTTTTCATCATTAAGTATAATGCTAGCTGTAGGCTTGTATGACAGATTTTCCATGGATTCTTAGTTTTTCCAGAGCTTTCACTATAAAGGGGTGTTGGATTTTGACAAATGCTTTTTCTGCATCTATTGAGATAATCATGTGGTTCTTATCCTTGCTCCTGTTAGTGTAATGAATTATATTGATTGATTTGCATATATTGAAACAGCTTTACATCCCTGAAATGAATCCTGTTTGTTGAGTTGTTGAAGTTGATTGGCCAAAATTTTCTTGAGAAGTTTTGCATCAATGTTCATCAAAGAAATGGATCTGTATTTCTCTTTCTTTGATGAGTCCCTGCCTGGTTTGGGGATGAGGGTTATGATGGCTTCATAGAATGAGTTTGGTGGTGAACTTTCACTTTCAATTTCATTGAGGAGTTGGAGGAGGAGTAGTTTGAGTTCTGCTTGAAGGCCTTGTAGAATTCAGCTGTAAATCCATCCAGTCCTGGACTTTTCTTATGTGGGAGGTATCATTGCTATTTCTATTTTGATGCTTGATATGAGTCTGTTAATTTGGTTTAAATCATCTTGTTTTAGTTTGGGCTTGTCAGTCTTTGCTACAAATTTGTCCATTTCTTCCAGATTCTCAAACTTATTAGCATAAAATCTGAGAAGTATTTCCTTATAATGTTCTGAATCTTGGTTGTTTCTGTGGTGATGTTTCCATTCTCTACTCCGAGTTTGTTTATTTGGGTGTGTTCTCTTCTTTTTCTGATAAGATTTGCTAAGGGCTTGTCAATTTTGTTAATTTTTTTCAATAACCCACTCTTTGTTTTGTTCATTCATTCTATGATTTTTTGGACTCTAATTCATTTAATTTTGATTTAATTTTAATTATTTCTGTCAATTGGATTGCCATTTAGCTTTTTGCTCTTTTTCAAGGAGCTTCAGATTCCTTGTTAAATTGTTGGTTTCAGATGTCTCCAATTTGTTTCTATAGGAACTCACAACTATAAACGTGTCACTGAGTGCTGCCTTTGTTGTGTCCCAGAGGAGCTGGTAATTTGTGTGCTCATTTTTTTGAATATCATGAGCATTTGAATTTACTTTCTTATCTCTTTCATGGCCCACTGGTGGTTCAACAATGTGTTGTTCAGCCTCCATGTGTTATAGGATTTTCTTTGGTGGCTTTTGGTGTTGAATTCTAATTATATTCCCTTGTGGTCTGAGAGAATGCAGAGCATTATTTCAATGTTTCTGATTTTGGATAAATTTGCTTTGTGACCTAAAATGTGGTCTATTTTGGAGAATGTTCCATGTGGTGCTGAGAAGAACCTGAATTCTGATGCTGCTGGGTGAAATATTTTGTAAATGTCTTATAAGTATCTCATCTATGCAGTCGTTTAGATCTGAGGTTTCTCTGTTGAGATTTTGTTAGATTGATCTATCCAGGGGGGTTAGTGGTATGTTAAAGTCTCCTACAATTAATGTCTTTGGATCTATGTGAGAGTTTAGGAAAAGTATTGTTTCTTGGATAAATTTGGGTGCTCCGTTATTTGGTGAAGAGATGTTTAGAATTGTAGTATCCTCCTGAAAGAGCTATCTTTTAATTTGTATGTAATGACCTTCTCGCTAATTTTAATTTGAAGTCTATTTTGAAGTCTATTTGAAATCTATTCTGATATTAGGATTGCAACTCCCGCCTGTTTATGGGGGTTGTTTGCTTGGTAGACTTTATTCTAGCCTTTCACTTTTAGAATTTTTTTTAGCTTTTGAATGTTTAGTTGTTGTTTCATGTTCTCCCTTTTCTTCTTGAATACATATGTTTTTAAAGTGCTTTCTCCTGATGTCATGGAAGGAAGAGATGCAATAAGTGTACTCATACATACAACTAACTTTCCCTACAATTCCCATCTTATTTTAGCAGATGTTAAAGTCTTTTGCCTAAATTTTATCTCCAAGTACTCATCTGTATTATTTTTCCCTGATCATATTCTGTAAAAGTAGCTCCCTTAAAATTGCAATAACAAACTAGATTTTGCCCCCACTACATTCTGATATCTCACAAGGAAGAAATGATTCTTCTAACAATACTAGTACTTACAAACAATATGATTAAGAAAATTATGGAACATAACTGTAATCACAAAGAACACAAAAACAACCACATTATAAAATGGACTGCTGCTCACACACTTAAAGACTTAATCATTCACTCCTCTCTGTATTCTTCACGTAAAGTTGCCAAAGGTATGTGTACAAAAGAAAAAGACAAAGAGTTAATTTGATAGTCACAATACCATTTATGGTTTCATGTATGTAACAAGTTCAAAAAGTGAATTTATCTATCAAAAGTACTGGTATAGAAATTGTTTCTAAAGTAATACATAAAAATAATTTGCAGTTCTTTAAGAAAGATTAACCCCATTGGATTTTTTCCTGATGAAATTTAAACTTTCACAAGTGTATAACTAATGCTCATTTTTTCCTAAAAACAACCAAAAATCTCCAAAGTAATTTCAGTATTGAAAGACTATCTTGATTCTCAAGATTCGCTAATGTGCCCTATCTAAGTTCACTCCTGCCAAAGACTTTAAATCCAATTAGGTGTTACCATAAATAATTTAATCATTAGAAGCCAACACTCCTTCAAGATATTTCTAAAGAGGTAGTAAAGAAATAAGCCTGGCAGAACAACACACATGCAGTTCCAAAAGCACAGCTGCTTCCTTCTTCTTGCCAATCTTTCAAAATTTGATCAAATAAGAACAATGGCTCTGCATAGAAAATGTCTATTAATTCATTTTCCACTTTGCCCTCCAGAATCTCAACAGCTCCACAGAACCTATTATGATCATATCCTTGACATTGTCTGACATAAAAGCAAATTACTACCAATCTAGGAAGGAACCTGAACATGAGTACTACTGGATTTATTGTTCTGCTGAAATCCCTGTCATTTTGATCCAGTTAAAATTTCTGTCAGACAAATAGATTGATACCATGAGAAATTTTAGCTCAATGAGCACAGGAATACCAATTAAAATGTAGATCTTAGTTTCATATTTCAAAATGTGTACTTTACACATGTTAATTCATGTTAACTGGTAAATATTTTAGATAAGTCAGCTCTCTTACACTCCACCTCGTGTGTGTATACATATATGTATGTGTATGTATGTGTGTGTTGTATAATGGGGACACAGGCTGCTAAAATGTTTGAACAATAATACTCTTATAAATTGCTAAAATGTCTGAATAGTAGTATTCTTATAATTATTCAAAGATAACTCTCAGCAGCAACCTCAATGAAAGGAAATTAAGAAATATTTTAATATTGAAAAATAAAATGAAAGAAAATCACAACATTTGAGTTCAGCAAACAAGTAGAAAAGTTGTTCCTGAGATTTTGATACAGAGGATATGATCTCTTGCACAACATTCTCCCTTTTATACCTCATGTTGAAAATTTTTCTATTTCCAAAAAAAGACTAAATTGGTAACATTTTCTGAATTGGTAATTCTGAAAATAAATTGTAGATTTTTGTCAAGTGGTAAATGTAATATGAAAATAATCTTTTTCAGAATTTTTAACTTATCACAAAGATATCAGAAAAACAGTTATTGAAAGATTTTCAAATAATAAGATTTTAATTAGGATTTCTTTTAAAAATATTAGGCCTAGGAATTTTTTTGCACTAAGCAGAATTTGGGGAGCCTACAAATCACACAGTGACAGTTGCTATCTATTATATTATCTTTCTTTTGTTGTTGTTGTTGGTGGTGTTGGTGGTGGTGGTTGTGGGGCTTGAACTCTGGGCCTGGGCTCTGTCCCTGAGCTCTTCAGCTCAAGGTGAGTGCTCTACTACTTGAGCCACAGTGCCTCTTCCAGTTTTCTGGTAGTTTATTGGATAAGTCTCATGGCCTTTCTTGCTGAGGCTGGCTTTGAACCATGATCCTCAGATCTCAGCCCTCTCAGTAGCCAAGATTACAGGCATGAGTAGTGCACTGGCTCCTGGCATGTCTATTTTTTAAACACAATGCTATTGCTACTGACAAATGTCTAGGGTCACATTAGTTCAGTGTAACAATTGAACATGGGACCTCATTCTCATTAGCCAAATCTTGAAGTGATGAACAAAAGACCCAACAGGAAAAATAATGAGTGTCTAATGAAGATTCATTAATGGAGATCTGCAGGCCATCACTTCAGATTCACTTATTATTACATATCATAGTGAGTCATATAGAAAGTGATGACATGTTTCTAAGGATGTAAGTCATAACACTGGAAGAATGCTTTCACAAGAACAGTCAAAAGCCAGGTACAGGTGATTTGAGGAAAGAGAATTATATGTTGCCAGGAAACCAGGCCTCACCCATTAGTCATCACAGGAGGCAAGCACTTATATGAGAGCATGGTAGGCCTGTAAACAATGGCTTCATAGGTTAAATTTTTACACTAAAGTTATAGTTGCTGGCATGTTTTACTGTGAAATTCCCTTGTGTATTCCATCACTGTAGCAGAAATGTAGCAAAGAACCCCAATCAATTTAACTTCATTTTTAATAAAAATTTATGCATTCACTTTAGCCCATGTAAGTAGTTTGTGTAAATAATACAAAAATAGGGCTAGGAATGTTGCTTGGTGGCAGAGTGCTTGCCTCGCATGCATGAAACCTTGGATTTGATTCCTCAATACCACATAGACAAAAAAAATCAAGAAGTGGTGCTGTGGTTCAAGTGGTAGAGTGCGTGCCTTGACCAAAAGAAGCTCAGGACAATGCCCAGGCCCTGAGTTCAAGCCCTAGGACTGCCAAAAAATACAAAATACATTTCAATTCATTCTACTGTGCCTCACCTATTCCATTCCAATATTATTTTCTGTTAGCCCTTACTCTATTTGATTGCATTCTGTTCAAGGCACACCAAGCCAATTTATTGCCAGTAGTATATCAGAATCTCCTCTGCACTAATAGTATGCATCCTGTATTTGATAACACAAAGGGACATTTACACTATTCTCAGAATCTCTGCAAATTATAACTTAAGTTGCAGGGTAGGCACAAGAAGACTGGAGACAACTGAAACCTGAGGGATACAATCTCAGTACTAAAACTTGGGTTTTCTAAGTGTTGTGCATAGACATTATACTGAAAAAATGGCTGAGTTTTATCAACTATCAAACACAAACACACACAAATGAGAATTTATCTAGTAAAAATGCAATCCCAAACAGGCTCCATACTTTCCTATTGTATAATATGCTACTAATTACTGTTCCTACACTGTAGCATGGCTGAATTCAGATGACTGATTAGAACCTTGCATACACACACACACACACACACACACACACACACACACACACACACACACACACACACACACAGAGCAATTGACAAGATGGTTTCATCTTTTTTTTGCTTGCTTTTCTACAACTGCAAATCATCTATTCATTTAACATTTTGTGTTTCTCAAAGTTATCCTCAAATCCTTATTCTTGAAGTGAAACTCATTCTCCTGTTTTCAGTTTCATTCTTACTTAAGCAACTAATTCAAGAAAGAGGAGTTGTCATCTATAGTTGTGTTAACCCCACCTCCCCTGCAACAAAGTTAAATATGTAGCAAATATCTTTGTTACCTATCTTATTTTCACTCCTCTTACGTAATTTGTCACCCTAAATATCATTCAGTCACCCCCTCTCTCTATTTCCCCCAACACCATTCTTTTCCAAGCATGACAATTCTTGCCTGAAATTCTGCTTCTGCTTCAGCTTCTCTTCCTCCTCTTCCTCCTCCATCACCTCCTCCCCATCCTCCTCCCTCTTTTCCTTCCCTTTCCCATTCCTTCATCTCTTCCTCTTCTTTTTATTGTGCTGGTCATGGGGCTTGAACTTAGGGCCTGCGAGCCATCCTTTAGCTTTTTTTACTCAAGGCTTTACCACTTGAGCTGCAGCTCCTCTTCTGCTTTTTTGGAGATTACCCACAAATGAGAGTTGCAGGGACTATCTTGCCCAGGCTAGCTTCAGACTGTAATACTCAAATCTCAGGCTCCAGAAACAGCTATGATTGCATGCATGAGCCACAGGCACTCAGCTTAAAATTAAACATCCAACATGTGTTCTTGTCTCCACTTCAGTTCCTCTCTAAGGTGTCCCTTATTCCAATTACTATTATCAAAACATAATTATGAAGCTGAATGCCAGTGGCTCATGTTTAAAATTCTAGCTAATCAGGAGACGGTGATTTGAGGATCATCATCCAAAACCAACCCAGGCAGGAAAATCCATTAGACACTTATTTCCAATTAACCAGCAAAAAGACAGAAATAGAGATGTGACTGATGGGTTAGAGTGCTAGCCTTGACCAAAAAGCTCAGAGACGTGCCCAGACCCTGAATTCAACTCTAAGCACTGGTACACCCTCCCAATCCCCCCCCCAATACACATGCATACACATATACAGTTATGATTATTATTTTTCCATCCTAAAACATTTCTCCATCTACACAGAAAAAATATCATGTAATGCTTTTTAAATATAAACATTTTTTTGACTCTCCACCCTTCAAGGACTGAAGTTTATTCCCTCCCCTCTAATCTAGTTCAACTTGTGACTGCTTTACTCAGTGGAGTACAACAGAAGTGATCCTTTATGGCTTTCCAAATGGATTTCCCAACTTTGGAAAGTTTTCTTGATCCTGGATTGCTAAAGTGCCTTGTAGAAAGATAAGCAATCCTGGGAATAACTTACTGAGAAAGCCTAGGCAGCCATTTTACTTTGCAGCCCCAGGAGACTTTATACTTCCAAACACAGTTAGAAGTATATATCATATGTACGTAAGAATGAAAAAAATACCTTGGAAGTGGGTCTTACAGGACCAGCCATTTTTCTTTTCCATCCGGTTGAGTCATCCCAGCTAAAGGTCCAGGCCTAGTGTAGCAGAAGAGGGTCATTCTCACTATGTCCTTTCTGAATCCCTAGCATATGATACCCATAAATGTAATGAAATTATTTGTGATTTAGAACACAAAGTTATGCATCAGTTCATTACTCTGAAATATATACTGAAATAGCCTGAAAATGTCCAAAAGGCATCACCATTGCCATGTACCACAGAGCCATATTCTTTTTGGGTTTTTCATTTATGAATCATCTATTAAGTGTTTATAACACTCAAATTTCAAGTCAAAAATCACATTCCCATAGAACATTTCTTGGCCTCTTTTTATTATTCATTTTATTAGATCATAGTTTTCAATGGAAAATTTTACAATTGTGTGTGTGTGATTTCAAAATTATTGTCTGTTTTCCCCATTCAACACTTAGTTTCAAGAATGGAGAGATTATTTCTATTGCATAATAGCATTAGATACTGATTATTCAATACTATATCCCCTGAAACTGTTACATATCCAGAGAAGAGTTTGGCACTCTGTATATATTTCATGAACAAATACTGCTGAATAGTATTGTTATTTATTATTTCATTGTGGCAAGGAAATAAACACATAGTCTTCTCTATGAGTACTCAGTCATCAAGCTAATAAATACTGTTTGAAAGAACAAAAAGCATATAACTCATTAATATAAATTGTCTAGGAAAATTTAATTAATATTTAAAAGTTTTAATTTCATTTTGTCTTAACCTTAGCAAAAATCTTAAGCCACAGCTGGCCTATTTATTGTGCAGTGAGTGGTAACAGATTTTGGCTTCCAGATACCTAAAATTATTGAATAAAGTACATTATTACACAGATACATTCAACACTCAAACTTTACTAGAAACAATGTATTTCAGAGAATATCATGTCAAACACTCCTGGCATGTGAATCGTTCAGTAATTGTCAGAATGAAATACATTTGACAGTTTGGGGAGGAAAATTTGGAAATAGAATATAATTAGAGGAAACATGTGTATAAAATTGTATGGTTAAGACTAATTATTATATTGTGTTAATATTTGAGTTCTTGCTGTCATTTATCGTATTTATTTTGCCAATCTTATTTGGGAAGCAAGTATAGTAAAGTAAAAGAAAGCTGGCACATTAATGATTTTCATCTTATTTTCATCTTTCTCCCTCTTTAGAACAATGCAGTGTGTTAGATATTCACAAATCAAAACCAAAAATCATATTTATTGAATTTTTGCTACTTACTATTTCTGGGAATCTTTGCACTAAACTCTCACAAAGGATTATCTCTATCTTACAGACTCAGAAAAATAAGATAGTGTGCAGTCTGAACAAGAGACAGAGCTAAATCTTTTCTCAAAGTTTAGTCAAATAAAGAAGCACAGAAAAAAGTAAGGAAGGATATTTTCCTTAAAATCAAAAGAAAGAGGTCCAGGAATTTTACTCCAGAACAGATATCTTTCTCTTCTCTTATATAATAATGTAAGAAAAGTTTTGTAAGCCAGGCAGTAATGGCACAAAAAATAAAAGCTCTGATTTTAAAATTTAACAAGAAATAAATTGAAATGTAGTTATTTCCACAGCACCAATCATGTAATATCCTTAAGTAATTTTAAGTGTCGGACACCACTGTTCTATGCACACACTTGAAAGAGGAGTACCCTTCCACTGGAATACTGATTAATGGAAAGTAATGCCCACATACTCGTACATCCAATTAAAACTCATTTAGAAGTCAATTTACAACTTAATTCTAACTGAAATGTGGTCACAAAAAGTAAAAGCAAAGCAAATTTAATAAATAAAATTCTATCAACTGAAGACCACTTTGGTTTAAACTGGCTCCTTGGTACCAGAATCTATCAACATCAAACTGAAAGAGATAGAAACCAGAAAAAAAAAAAAAACAAGATGTACAATTAAGGTAAAAAGCATGATTAACATTGAGCTTGTTATTAGAATATAAGGAGCACATCATTGACCTGAATGAAGGTCACTGGAGATTAGTTGGGTAACTTATTCTGTATTCACCTCACCTGTTATAAAGCAAAGTTGGCAATTCGATTGTACATTGAAATAATTTTGATGATACCCCATATATGTAAACCCCTGATTCAACACCCATACATATCCAATTAAAAAAAAACCCTATTTTCCTTTTTATCCAACACTTTGTTTTTGATGATTGTTGAAGCAAAGCAAATGTTCTGCTCCTTCAGAGATAAGCATATCTATGTCTATAAGCAATTGGACAGAATATAAAGATCAGAGTTAATGATCTGCAAGTGATGAAGAACAGAGCCATGACAGTACTCAGGAGTGAAACTAAGTTTGGCAGTATTATTTGCTTTTATTATTTCACTTTGAAGAATGCCAAAGAGCAAGAGAGTGAGGAATAGAGAAGTCTATCATCGGCCACAAAAACAGCAGTAGATGAAAAAACGAAAAGTTTTGTTTTTCCAAGGAAACTGAAAACTGGCTGAGAGATCCTCATACATCTAGCACTTTTCTGGCTGTAATTCTGAGAAGATGATTAGGATCTGAAATAAACAAAAGAGGAATGCCAACCACAATTCCTTTGGCTCCACAATTGCTTTCAGTCACTTTAAGATCTGGATAGATTTATTTTTCGTTCTTCCTGTTAAAGGATGTGTAAACAAGAGAAATCGCAATGAGAAAAAACTACATTTCATGAGAAAGCGAAGTAATTTTGAAGATTTAGAAGAGAAATGATTCTAAATATGATGACAGAATTCAAACAACAACTTAACAAATACACATGGCCTCAGTGGTAAAAGAATTGTAAAGAAGAGATAGATTGACACGCAGACAAAATATTAGCATGTTAGTAATTTTTGTCATATATTTGTTGACCATATATGTACTTACTACTATCAGGCCAAAATACTTTCCAATGTTCTTATAGAGTAATGTCATTTTTCATAGCTAACTTATTTATTTTTTATTGTGCATTTGTGTATTTGTTTTCCTATTAATATTGTTTGATCTACATAGACCCTTCTGGTAACAGGAATATGGGAGGCAGATTTTATTTGTGTGACAATTGGCAAATTACTAAAAACAGACACCATCTGAATAATATGTAATGCAATGTAATACTGTTCAAGAAATGTTATAATTATAAAATAATGTATTACACTTAAATATTCTCTAAAAGACAATAATATTTCAGTATCAATGAATAGTATATCAATCCCACATTTCATCTATGTGTACATATGTATATGTATATATATATAAAATTTCTTCAAATTATTCAAGCAGTGTTTCTAGAGTTACTGCTAAGATCTACTAAAGAGTTCGAGATTTAGAGATCCATTTTTAAAATTCATTCACTCACAAAACATAAAATGTCTTCTCATAGAACATAAAACAAGAAGTTGTAAATTAATACAAATCAAGTAGAGATTAATCTTACGGGGGAAAGATAAAGTAAGGTAGCATTAAAGTGCAGTCAACTGAAAACTGTGGGATAATATTGTGCAAGAAGATGATAGTTGAGACAAAACTAATACTCTGCTCCTTCCTTCCATTTTTCCTTCTATAAGCAAGGGTATCTTCTCACTGAGAAGATGATTCTTAGCACAAAACCCAAAGAGGGCAAAGGAACAAGCCTTGTGGATATCTAGGAGGAAACATCTTCAGACAAAAATTGGTATCTTCATTTTTAACTACACATGGCATATCTTAAAGTAATTATAACTAAGCACATTTATTATGTACAATCAAAATATGATATATGTATACATATGAAGTGGTTAAGGTAATGTACTTATCCCTCAAATTAATTTTTGTAGTGAGACCATTGAAAACTGCACTAAGATATTCTTAGAAACAAGAATTTTAGACCCAAACACCAAAGTCCAGGAATTCCAGTATCTAGCCCAACCACTCATCCATATAGACCAAGGCAGAGTAAAGTTTATTATTTTCTTTTCCTTGAAGACTTTAGTTCTTCATATACTATATTTAATTTATTTGATCACATGTAGTTGTACATTTAAGTTGGTTCCATGTCTTCATAATTGTGCACAATGCTACAATCAACACCAGAATGGTTATGTCTCCACTACTCTGATTTCAATTCCTTTGTACTTATACCTAAACTGGGATTGATGGATCCTATGGTGGTTGTATTTTTAATATTTTTAGAAACATCTATGTTATTTCCCACAGGTGGTTATACTAATTTCTCATGAACAGTATGTAAGGTTATTGTTCTCCACATCCTCCAACATTTGTTATTGTATATCATTTTTATATTAGCTATGATGTATATCCGACTGTAATTTCAATCAACCTTTTCTAATGACTATTAATCTTCAGCATTTTGTCAAAGATCTGTTAAGCATTTATATATGTTCTTTTTTTGTTTTTTTTGAGTAATGCATATTCAAGTCTCATACATATGTTATTTGTTTGTTTAGTTCATTGGTTTTGATTTTTCTTGATAATAGGTGTTTGAACTGAAAGCCTCATACTGGCTAGGCTGGGACAATAGCTTTGAGATAGGCCTTCAGCCCTGATTTTCAATGGGTATATTTTTTTCAGTTGTGGGCCTTAAACTCTGGGCCTGGATGCTGTCCCTGTGCTCTTCAGCTCAAGGCAAGTGCTCTATCACTTGAGCCACAGCACCACTTCCATTTTTTACTGGTAGTTTAATGGAGGTAAAGACTTTCACAGACTTTTCTGCCCGGGTTGGCTTTGAACTGCAATCCTCAAATCTCCGCCTCCTGAGTAGTTAGGATTACAGCTATAAACACCAGCACCCAACTTCAACGGCTATCTTTTATAGTAGTCTTCCTACTGTCCTAGTACATAAAAGTTAGGATTGCAAGTGTATTCACCATCCAGTTTCTATCCATGGAGACAGTCTTGTGATTTCCATGACAGGATTGGTCCTCTGATGCCATCAGTTCTTAGCCTCCTAAGTATCTAGCATCATAGTTGCTACCCACTGGCACCCACCTCCTTAACCATTTTTAGTTGAGTATTTTTACTTTCTTGTGATAGAACTTTGAACTACTTGTATATTTTGGATATTAATGCCTTGCCAAATATATGGTTTTACATATCTTCTACTCTGTCTTATCGTTTTTCTCCCTCTTGCTTCAATTGTTTCCTCTGCCTCAATCTCATCACTTTTGTCTTTTCTCTATTACCTTTCAAAATTACTTGACTAAGCCTTTCCCGCCTTGCCTTTCTTCCTTCCTTTTTTCCATCCTTCTTTCCTTCCTTCCTTCACTTTTCTTTCCTTTCTTGCTTCCTTCCAACCTCTACCCCCACCTCTATGTAGATGAAGTTGGCCTCAAATCAAAATCCTCCTTCCCACAGTTTTCCTAGTGAATATATTTCAGGCATGCTCCAACACACACACACACACACACACACACACACACACACACACACACACACACACACACACACACACACACACACACACACACACACACACAACACACACACACACACACACACCCCAAAACCAAGCTGATGCTGTTGTTGCCTGATTTTTATGCTGGTCCTGAAGCTTGAATTTAGGGCCTGGGAACTGTCATCACGGCTAGCACTCTGCCCCTGAAGCCACAGCTCCACTTCCAGATTTTTTGGGGTCACCTAATTGAAGTGAAGAATCACAACAAGGATTTCTTACCTGGGCTGGTTGCAAAATACAATCCTCATATCTCAGCCTCCCGTATAGCTAATATTACAGGCCTGAACCACCAGCATCTGCTCATAAAAAGTTTTTTTAACCATAGACTTAGCATAATATTTTCTTAAAGATAAAGCTGTGTATTATGGGCTAAGAACAAATTTCGTTCCATTACTAACTTCCTCAGAATCCAAGATAGTTGAGGTGACCCTAGTGTAAGAATTATGGTCATACTTGCAGTCTTGCTTAATAATATCATAATAATTGAGCTGTAAATCCCTAAATTTTATTAATCCTGTCTCTATTCTCTTGCCAGGCAGTTTCACTGTTGTATAGTCTGTGATATGAATACATGCTCTCATTTACTGTTTTAAAAAGTGGAAAGAACTTACAAGAAGCAAGTAAAAATATTTGAGGAAACATACCTTTACATATAGAAAAAAATCACAAATCAGATATTGTTAATAATATAATAATAAGATTTGTTAACATAGTCTTCCAGTTCACATGACATTGGTTCCAAAACTAATTTGGTATCTGTTGAAGCAGTATTCTGGATTGCTGGTTATTATTGTGACATGTGCAGAATGAGACTGAAGTTGGAACTTCTGCTCTGAGGTTTAGTTTAGTTTTTTTCTGGTCAACTTTTAATATTCTCTGCAGGACTAAAATGATAGGATGTAACATTATCTCCATGTTTGTGTAAAGAATAATATCTAACTTGAAATCAAGCTAGCAATGATACACAATGATACCTCATATATAGTACAAGTAAGTCATCACATGAATTGTACCTGTATTGTACCGTATTGCAATTATTTCATGATAAATATCTGAGCATTAGTCCCAGAAAATAAGTGTATAAATGGCTTTCCCCCACTTTCTTTCCTACTTTATGTGAATTATCACTGTCACCCAGCTTTGATAGGAGCAGACTCATGATAGTATTTCTCTAGAGTCTTCTCTTAGTAGTGAAAGTATGTGAATATTCAGGCTGTAGATTAGAGACCCATGGCTTGAAGTGTTTCATTTGAAGAATACAACACAGCAAAATATAACAGAACAAGTGAATATCAAGCAATAATTCAAATGAATCTTGACATTAAAATTGTGAAATGACATGGAATTCCTTACAGAAAAATGAGGAACTGTTCTATTCTATGTGGTTGTAATCAAGAAGGACTTGGGGTCATAGAAGAAGAAAGGAAAGACAGTATTTGGAGCACAGACTTTACGTCCAGCAAAATGTAGTGTATATGCTCATGTATTAGCCTAAGATTTTCAGGTAAGTTTTTATGAGTCCTATGAGATAGATAGGGTTCTGCATTAGAGAGAAGAAAATAGGCATTGTATAGTACATACAAATGGAAAAATATTGTTATCTTTCTGTGCTATGTACATAGAAGAGTCAAACACTTGATCACCTAGCAGGTCTAAATAGCCTCTTCTATATCCAGAAAAATATACTTATTTTTTATACAGTGTAATAGCAAACATTTATTTAAAAATCTATATATTATTTTGCTTTACTTTTGTAGCTAAGGAACATTTTTCCCCTTTGCTGTAAATTATGTGGAGATATATTTCCTTTTGCTCATCTTGGAAGAAATCTTAGTAGAAGGGTAATGGACTAGAGTCATATTATGTTGATCAAATAAGAATACATAACAAAATTCAATGCCTAATAAGGATACCTGATCAGGACAGAGTTTTGTGGCCTAGTGTCATTCTCTCTAATAATCTTCAGTGAGGGGAAAATATTTATCATTCACATATGTGTTTAGGACTTCCCATCATCTCAGGAAACTGTAAACCTAAAACCATGTTTTAAAATGTGTCCATTTATATATGCAATTCTTTTTTTTTTTTTTCAGGTAAAGGGTAGGTTTATTCAGTAGACCTGCTGGGACCAGGCAAGGTTGGCACTCCACGTGGCTGGGAAAGGCCTGGGAAAGAGCAAGAGCTGGGAAAGAGAGGAAAAAGAAAGAAAAGAGCTAGAAAAGAGCAGAGAGAGCACATAGCTAGAAAAGAGAAGAGCTAGAGAAGAGCAGAGAGAGCTAGAAAAGAGCAGAGAGAGACCAGAGAGAGCACAGAGAGACAGAGAGCAGAGAGAGGACTTTTGGGCCAGGGCTAGGCCTTATCTAGGGTATGGGCGGAGAAAGCTATGGCCACATCAAATTCAGATGTGACCTCAGTGGATGCAGATGTGACCTCTTCCAGGTGTCCCAGTTGCCTAAGTAAGGCAGGTACTGGGTGGAGACTTTGCTGCGAGGAGGGTGGAGTCTGCTCACTATCCAGGAGAGGACCTTACATTCCAGCTTTTTAATAATCATGAAATAGGGTGCGGATTCTCTCTGTCTACTTCCTGCTGAGAAGGGGCATTGACAATAGGGGTAAAAAGCTGGAATTTGGACCCCTCCCAGAGAAGGCAGTGAGTACCAGCTGTCCCTTGGTGGCATGGGTCCTTAGATGAAGTCTGAAGAAGTCTCATGAACATTGAGGGGCTGGAAAGAAAGTACTAGAGAGCAAATGAAAGGCCTGAGAAAGAGCAAGAGCTGCGAAAGAGAGGAAAGAGAAAGAAAAGAGCTAGAAAAGAGCAGAGAGAAAGCTAGAAAAGAGCTAGAAAAGAGCAGAGAGAGCAAATAGCTAGAAAAGAGAAGATCTAGATAAGAGCAGAGAGAGCACAAAGAGAGAGAGAGCAGAGAGAGCTATATATGAAATTCTTTTGTAGGCATAATTCTAAAAATTCTCACCGAAGATTTCAAAGCTCTATACTCACACAAACTACAAAAGTGGTGATTGTTTATTCCCGTGACCACATTATATTCTATTGTATGGTTGAGTTTCAAAAAGAAAGATTATCCAAGGGTACCTATTTTAACCAGATGAGTTTTATCAAATCAGAGAACTTCGTCTGAATAGCAATAGTAAAGGAAGACACTAGGAGAAGCCAAAGATATTTGAATTATTAGTATTATTTAATACATTAGTATGATTTAATGAAATGAAGATGGAGGAGGTGGTGGAGAAGGATACAGGTGACCTCTGGTAGCTGAGAATATCCAGGCACACTTGCACTAGTTACAGGGAACCTCAAACCTGAAACCGCTTGAAAGTAGATTTTGTCAACAGACTGAAGAAGCTTGGAAGTAGATACTTCTGAAGAGTCTACCCATAAATGACCAGTCAGCCAACATCTCATTTAAGAACTAAAAAATCTATAGCAAAAACTCAGTTGAAACTACCATTTGTCTGACCAACAGATCTGTGATTAATTAATAGATATACTTCTACCCACTAACTTTGCTTGTGCTAATGTTTGAGACAGCAAAAGAAAATTGCTGCAAATTATTTTCTCCCAACTCTGGATGCCTAGTCTAGTTTTATAAAAACTAACGATAAACTCAGCATTACTCTGTTAATTTTCAGCATAGTATTTATAGCAGTCCATCAAACTGTGATAATCAAATTAATTATCCTGTTTCATGGCTGCTCCCTGAATAGACTATATAATTTTGGCAAGCAAGATTTCATTCTTCTTGCCATATTTTTGAATCTAGTAGGACTATACTTCATTTGCTGAATTGAGTGAATAAATATTGTTTTCAAAAGCTTGACCTCTACTGTAAATAACCTTTTGAATAACTTGAAGTTTATTGGATTACAGGTTCAATTACCATAAATTGTGTGAAAAGAGTAACTCAGGTATTTCAAATGTTTGAGCATTTAAGTTGAGTTCTAAAGCCAAATATTATCTCCTATATATTTTCTTAACTTGATTTGGTTACCTTGTAGTATTTTTGTTTGTTTGCTTTTTTGTATCATGCTGGCAGCACTTGGGTTTGAAGGCTTCATGCTTGCTAGGCAGACACTTTACAACCTGAGACAGAAACCCAGCGCAAGTATTCTTTAACATAACTTTGTTGCTACAATCTAATATTGACCTTTATATTTAAGGAGGCTGATCTTTTTTTTTCTTATTGCTACTACACTTTATTAGATATAGGAAGTACATACAAAACAAATATTGTAGGTTAGTAAGAAAGAGATGCTTATTGAAAAAAGAGAACATTGCCCTGTATTTAAAATTGTCATTCAGAAAGAGGAAAAATAAGTAACTTCACTTCAAAGAATATAAAACAATAGAAAATGAAAAATGAAGCAAAATAATAAGAAAGAACTAGATATAGTACATTGGCAAAATCAAGGTTGACAACTAACAGAAAAAGACTTGTTGTTTCCATGTCTTGGATTTCATTTCAATTAACATCATTTTGTATGGTCATATGTTTTAGCTCTTGAGATATTATGATTCTTTGCTAGGACTAACTTAGGCTTATATTAATTATTACAAGTGAGGGAAACCATAGAGTCTATGTTTCTTTTGGTCTGGCTTACTTCACTTAATAGGATTTTTTCCAAGTCTTTCCATTTCCTTTTGAAAGGGGGATGTCATTCTTTCTGATAGGAGCATAAAATTCCATTGTGTAAGTATACCACATTTTCATGATCCATTCATCTATTGAGGGATATCTGGGTTGGTTCCATATATTAGTTATAGTAAATAATGCTGCAATCCCTGGAGATCTCTGTCTTTGATTCTGGTACCCTCCATCTTATATGCATTTATCTGATTAGGGAAGGAAATAACAAAATGCTGAAAGTAGTACAAAAGATGACCCATTGCAACAATGATACTCATAGGACATTATGTCACAAATGAACTTTACAACATCATAGGGGGAGGTAGGAGAGGGTAGGGATAGTGGGATAACAGCAATGGAGTGGGTAACAATGTTCAATATAAAATGTACCTTACTCATGTAAATATAACTCCTCTGTATAGCATCTTTATAATAAAATAAAATTTTATTGTAAAACAAATGTAAATGTAAAACAAACTTAAATTTCAAACAAGATAAAAAATCTAAGTTAAACAATATATTGTGTCATATAGACTGACAGTAAAATACACACACACACACACACACACACACACACACACACACACACACAGGTCTTTAATTGAGCAAACACTGGGAAAGCACATGTTAAAACCTGAATTCTAGAATATTAATTATGTTTAGAAATTAGGTTTATCAGAAGGCCCAGAAGAAGATGGCAGAGGAGAAGTTGGAGGGTAAACAAGCTGTTCCATAGAAACGAGTTTTAATGTTCTAGTAAACAGTCCAAGGCTAGAGAATCAATGAACATGGCACACCAAGTATAGGGAGTTTAGTCAGAGAGGAAAAATCCAGGCAGCTTGGTCAAGGAGACAGATCTGAGCACTTGCCTGGGTCCTCAGTGGTGGTGGGAGCTGCTGCCACGGCTGCCATATCAACAGAGAGAGCCCAGGACAAAGTCACCAGACACCATGTGTTAGCAGATTGTACTCACCACTGGCAAGAACTGACAAAGAACAGAAATATTCATCCTGAGGGACAGCCCAGAAACCAAGAGGCTAGCGTGAGTACATCAAAGACATCCTCACTCCTCATGGAACAGTGGTGGGAAAGTAGACCCTCCCTAACCACCAGAGAAGAACTCAATTTGTGATACTGACAAAGGCCTGGCCAAGCAGCTAGCTCAAACTCAGGCCTCGGCAGAAAACAATAAGAGCCATTCATCTGGTCACAGGAACCTGACCTGACCTTCCTGACTCAGCTCCATCCAGGGGAAGGTCATTCTTCCCAGGCAGAGGACTGTCTGCCCACAGAGAAGTGACTTTCTTCACTGGGAAAACAGAGCCAGAAGCTGCCCTCCCCACTGCAGCCTAGACAGCAGGAGGGGTAAAAGAAAAACAATTGAAACTCAGTAAACATAAATTCTGAGAATGGCTCTAGGCTGGGCTCTGAGTGTTTCAGGAGCTAGCCCCTCAGGGAAAAACTTCTGATTGCTAATAGGTCTCAACCCTACCCACAACCTAGCCTCATCACAGCAACTCCAAGCTAGAGGAAACAGCCATCTCCCTCTTTTGTGATACTCAAAGCAGATCTTTCTCCCTCTGAACTAGCCAGGGAGGAGGGTCACAAAGTACTGGGTAAGGGAGAGCTTCTTTCTGCCTGCTCAAACAAACTGACTTAAGAAACCAATCAAGCCATAGGAAAACCAAACACCATAAGCAGACCAGAGACTCCACGAAGAGACTGGTTACAGACACAGGGGAGATACAAGATCTCCCCACACACACACCAAAGAAAATCAAATAACACCTTTTTCTATTTTTAAAAATTTCCTATAAATACTATTTTCTATTTTTTCTTTCATAATTGTTATTTTAGGTGTGTGTGTGTGTGTGTGTGTGTGTGTGTGTGTGTGTGTGTGTGCGTGTGTGTGTGTGTGTATATCTCTTTTAACCTTTTGGCTCTTTTTTTGTTTGTGTTATTAATTGCTATTCTGCTCATCCCCAGATCTATTCCTGTCGTCGATTATTAGGCCATATACTTCATTGTGTACATACTTAATTCAGAAATTGATTACTCAATTCAAAACCTCCTGGCTTAACTTTCTTTAATAGTAGTATTATTTCTTTATAACTGTATAATCTTTAAGCATTCTATTTTTTTATTTTTCCTTTTTATCTCTCTCTTCCTCTCATCCTATCCTTTTCTTCTATCAGTATTATATCTTTATACTTACATAATTTTTATAAATTTAAATTTTTTTCTTGTTTCTTTATTTCTCTCCTTTCATTCTGATTTATGCATTTCCTCTGGGATTAGGACTTTATTAAATTCACTCTTTTGTTTTACCTCTCTACATCCCTATAGTCCTAATTTTCCCCACAGTTCTCCCTAAACTGATTGACTTCTGGTCTGCTGAATCCTCTTTGATGTTCCTAGTCTATTAATCCATTGTATGATGTTGAATAGATTGTATCTGTTGAACTAGCTTGTGTCTTCAGCCATTTTAACTGTGCAACTACAGGACTCTGGTTGATGCTTGCCTTAAAATAGTGTTCTAGCATGAAATTAATGTTACTTGCATACCAAATGAGATATAAGAAAAATGGCAAGTCCGGGTATCTGATCTCCCATTCATGATAATCAAGTGACAGAACAGTTAATGAATAATCCAGAGGAGAGTTCCCAAAAAGCTCTACAAACAATACTGGTAAACATGGTGAATGAAAAGATTGAAAGCCTGCAAAGGACTCAGTTTGAGCAGGATAGGGAGCAATATAATGCTAACCAAAGATTAATACAAGAACTTTACAAGTATAATGATGTTAACCAAAAATTAATACAAGGATCTCATGAGTACAAGGAAGGTAATCAAAGGAACTGCATGAGCAGGCTGACAACACTCCAAGTGTAATATAGGAATTGTGTGAGAATGAGGAAGCTAATCAAAGAGTAATACAGGAATTGTGTGAGAGGGATTAGAATAGACAAAGATCACTAGAGACATTCATGGAATCCATAGACATCTGAAGGATTCCAGGGAGGCCACAAGGAAATATTGAATGAAGCCCAGCAGAAGGAAAGGGAGTCCAATGAAACCATAACCAATAAACTAAGGGATTTGAGAATAAACATTGGAAACCAAATTAAGGAAGTAAAGAAGTCAATACAACATCTAAAACAAAGCTCCAACAAAGAATTTGAAGCCATCAAAGCCAACCAATTAGAAGGAAAGGAAATACAAAACAAAGTAGAAAGGCTTGACAGTAGGTTAGACCATGCAGAAGGTCAAATCTCTGGGATTGAAGACAGCATAGCTGTTATAGAGAAAAAAACAAAAACAACATTCAACTACCCAAGAAAAATCCAATAAATATGATAGCTCTATTCAACATTTAGAAAACACCATCAGAAGGCCTAATCTGAGGATAGTGGGTGTAGAGGAGCCCCTAGAGACAGGGACTCAACAAAGAAAGAGAAGTATAGACTCATTTCTCTGATGAACATCCATACAAAACTTCTCTACAAAATTTTGGCCAATCGACTCCAAGAATTCATCAAAACAATCATATATGACAATCAAACAAGATTCATTTCAGGGATGCAAACTGGTTCAATATAAGAAAATCAATTAATACAATTCATCACATCAACAAGAGGAAGGATAAGAACCACATGGTTGTCTCAATAGATACAGAAAAAGTATTTGACAAGATCCAAAACCGCTTTATGATGAAGGCTCTAAGAAACTAGGAATCCATGGAGCATTCCCTAATAAAATAAAAGCTGTAAATGACACATCCAGCATTATACTTAATGATGAAAAACTAAAGCCATTTCCTCTAAACTCAGGAACAAGACAAGGATGTCTACTTGCTCCACTTATCTTCAATTTAGTATTAAAATGCCTAGCTACAGCAGTAAGACAAGATGCAAAACTAAAGGGGATCCAAATAGGGAAAGAAGAAGTAAAACTCTCCCTCTTTGCAGATGACATGATCTTATATTTAAAGAATCCCACGGACCCCACTCCCAAATTACTCAAGCTGATTCAAAACTTTGGCAAAGTAGCAGGGTATAAAATTAACCCTCAAAAATCTGTATGCTTTTCTGTATGCCAACAATGAGAAAAGTGTTGCTGAAATTAGGGAAGCAACTCCTTTTGTAATAGCCACACAAAAAATAAAATACCTAGGAATTAACTTAAGAAGTGAAGGACTTCTATAATGAAAACTTTAAAAACCTGAAAAAGGAAATCAAAGCAGAATTTAGGAAGTGGAAAAACCTCATATGCTCCTGGATTGGAAAGATCAACATTGTGAAAATGGCAATACTTCCCAAGGCTATCTAAAAATTCAATGCGATACCTATCAATATTCCAACCTCATTCTTTCAATGAAGTAGAAGAAGCAATTCAAAATTCATATGAAACAATAAAAGACACCAAATAGCAAAAACAATCCTTTTCAGAAAGAAGAGTACTAGAGGAATAAAAATGCCACATTTCAAACTCTACTATGAGACTATAGCAATCAAAGCAGCTTGGTTCTGGCACAAGAAAAATGAGGAACAATGGAATAGGACTGAAGACACAGAAATGAATCCACAGACCTATACTCACCTAATCTTTCACAAGGGAGCTTAAAAAATAGAATGGAAGAAAGACAGCCTCTATGGTAAATGGTGCTGGCAAAAATTGGTTGATTAGCTGTAGAAAACTAAAACTAGATTCTTATATATCACCCTGCACCAGAATCAACACCAAATGGATAAAAGACCTCAGAGTCAAAGCAGACACCCTGAAAATATTACAGGAAGGAATACAAATAACCCTAGGTGTCCTTGGCACAGCCCAAAATTTTCTTAATACAGACCCAGAAACACAACAAATGAAAGAAAGTTTGGACAAATGGGATTTCATGAAACTGCAGAGATTCTGCCTGGAAAAGAACAAGCTACCAAGATCAAGAGAATGCCCATGGATAGGGAGAAAATCTTCACTAGCCATACAACAGATAAGGGTCTCATATCTAAAATACATTTGGAACTCAAAAAATTAAATCCCGCAGCAACAAATCCTCAAAAGAACAACTGCCCAATAAATAAGTGGGCTAAAGACTTAAAGAGCAACGTCTCTGAAGAGGAAAGCAGGGTGGCCAATAGACACATGAAGAAATGCTCAAACTCTTCTAGCCATAAAAGAAATGCAAATCAAAACAACACTGAAATACCACCTCACCCCAGGTAGAATGGCTATAATCAAGAAATATAATAACAACAGATTCTGGAGGGGATGTGGACAGAAGGGAACCTTACTGCATTGTTGGTCAGAGTGAAAACTTGTTCAATCACTTTGGAAAGCAGTATGGATGTTCCTCAAAAGACTCCACATAGAGCTTCCCTATGACCCAGAAATCCCACTTTTGGGCATTTACCCAAATGATTGCAAACAAGACCATACTATAGCAACCAGAACAACTATGTTTATCACAGCATTATTTACCATAGCTAAGATATGCAACCGACCCAGATGCCCTTCAGTAGATTAATGGATCAAGAAAATGTGGTATATATACACAATGGAATTCTATGGAAAAATTATATTAAGTGAAGTAAGGCAGGCAAAAGACACATAGGTCCCATGGTTTCCCTTATTTGCAATAACTAGTATATGTCTGGGACAAGCAGAAAAGGTCAAAAGCTATGTACATATGACAGGATAAGATGATGTTAAGGAAATGAACTCCAAGATAGGGACATCAGTGCTTTTTTTTCTTTCTTTCTATTGTTTTTAATATATTTAAAATGTACCATGAGATTTCTTTTGTTTCTTTTTATGTTCCTTTCCAACAGTATAATCCCGATTTTTAATGTAGTTGATGTTGGTGCCCTGTATCTTGTATATACACTTCTCTAATTTGGAGAGGGAAAGGGAAAAAAACAAAATGCTTAACTAGAGAGACAGGTTGGCCCATTTTAACAATGAGATATACAAGACACTGTTGAAAAAATGAACTTTACAATTTAAGCAGAGGCGGGGAGTGTAGTTGTGGAGGAGGATGGGAAGGGATGGTAGGGAAAAAACAAAAGAGGAAGTAACAATTCAAGATAGGAAATGTACTTGTGTAACCCTTCTGTACAGTATTTTACAATATAAAACATATTAAAAATTAAAAAAAAGAAATTAGCTTCATCACAAGTGCAAAAAAAATGTGAGGGAATATTTTTCATCAAAAATTCCCAAACAAGGGATTATAAATGAGCAGTTAGATTTACTTTCCATTTCATGGTTACAATCTGGGGCAAGGAAACTTCCTAATGAACAAAAGAAGAAATCACTGCATACGAAACAGAACAAAACTTCTGTCTTCGCCAATTCAGTTTGTTAGTGTGCTAGCAAGATTTGATCTCAGAAAATCTTAAGGACAGGAAATTGTGAATAATTCAACTTTGAATATTGTATAAAAGAGTTGTCTTAATGGATTCATTGATCATTCCTCTCTCCACTAAGCTCTGAAATGCTGGAACCTTAATATTGATATGGTGGAGGATGTAAAGATGGAATATGATATTTGACTTGGATTGTGTAAAATTGATAATGAATGATTTTAAAATGTAAGTGTAAGTGTGCTGTAGATAAGACTTCCCTGGTAACTCATTACTTTAGCTAGTAATTGTAACTCTGTAACTCCCTAACACTGTAACTCTGTCACCATGCTTCTGCTGTTTTCTGAGCAATGGGAGCCCTAACCCAGCTGAACCATCACCACCCTTTGTTCTATTCCCCTGCTTACCACCAGCAAAATCTGGGCGGGAAATTTAAACTTAAGGTGCATATTTCTTGTAACAATTATTGGCTAAAATCAACAGCCAGCCTCCTTCTTTCCCCGCCCTAGCCCAAAATGCATAAAAGCTGAGGTGGCTGGCACTAGGGGCTGTTTCCTGGGATCCCAACTCCAGGTGGGGCCCTGGCATGTCAACACTTTTCGCTCAATAAATCTATATATCTGAGACAAGCAGAAATGGTCAGATAAGTTGATGTTAAGTGAAATGAACCCCAAGTTAAGGACTCAAATATTTTTTTTTCTTGCTTGCTATTGTTTCTAATATATATAAGATATTTCTTTGTTTCTTTGTATGTCCCTCCCCCACGGTATAACCCCTGTTTTCACTGTATTTGATGTGGGTATAATTTGTTGAGGGGAAGGGAAAAAACAAAATTGTTTAACTAGGGATACAGGTGGACCCATTGCACCAATGAGATGTACAAGATGTTATATCGAAAATGAACTTTACAACTTTGGCCTGGTGGGGGAAGATGGGGTGGGGGAGATGGGAAGATGATAAGGGGAAACAAAGGAGGAGGCTACAATGCTTCATAAGAAATGTACTCATTATATTGCCCATGTAATTGTAACTTCTCTGTATGGTATTTTCACAATAAAAAAAAAAACTTTTACAGTTTCACTGCAGACTGAATGGTCTCACTGCCCCTCCCCACTACATTATCTTGCTTATGCACATAATAGTTCATGCTTCTCTCTCTCTCTCTCTCTCTCTCTCTCTCTCTCTCTCTCTATATATATATATATATATATATATATATATATATATATATGTTCATATTTTCTGTGCTTTCTATCTTTGGTTTCATTATAATTCATTTCTCATGTGCACATGAAATTATTCTCCATTTTCTCAAACCGCTGCTTTTTCTTATTTTCCTATTTAAACTAGATTCTTAAAATCTACTTTGGCCTTAGAGGTGCCGAGTTCTAAATGCCAATTAAAGATGTACTAGTTTTAGATCTACAAAATAATGATCTGTTTCGTCATGTGTTTACTCCTTTGTAGCATACAATTGATGATAGTTCTTATTAAATTAGTTTGTTCAGTCCACCATATTGAAGACAGTTTAAATAATAACACATACTATCACAAGTTCTTGTGGTGAGAATAATGAAGTCAAGATAGAAATAGGATTGACTCCCTCCCAGGGCTGTGAAGTAGCATCTTCTTTATTTCCTCACTCTACTTTAGAGGTGTCCTAATTATATACTTAGTGTTCTTCCTTGTATCTATCTAAATTTTTCTCTGTATAAGGAGCATATCCTAATCTTTTATCACTTCATCTTATTTATGTACGTATGCATGTATGCATGCATGTATGTATGCATGTATGTCAGTTATGAGGAATGAAATAAAGTCCTAGGCACTCTGTCCCTTAGCCCTTTTGCTCAAAGCTAAAACTACCACTTTGAGCTACAGCACTGCTTTCATTTTTCTGGTAGTTAATTGGAGATAAGAGCCTCATGCACTTTCCTTCCCAGGCTAGCTTTGAACCATGATTCTCAGATCTCAGCCTCCTGAGTTGCTAAAGTTACAGGCACAAGCCATTGGCACCCACCTTTGGCCTATAAACTTAACTAAACATATTATTCAATCAATATACTTCCAAATAAGGTCTTAACCATACATACTCAGGGTTAGGATTTCAATATATAGATGCGATATGGATATATATCACAACTCACAACTCCAGTTTCATAATATTGTTGTGAAGACTCAATAAAATGTTGTTTAAACTCTTTAGCCCAATGTTTAGCACACAATAATTTCTGAATGAGATACTAATTGCTTTACTGTATAGAAGGGTTACAGTTACATGAGTAAGGTAATGAGTACATTTCCTATGGAGCATTGTTACCCCCTCCTTTGTTTTTCCCCTACAATTTTTAAAGGTAAGAAACATTTTGGAAGTGGCATTGTGGCTCAAGCAGTAGAGCACTCGCCTTGAGCTGAAGAGCTGAAGGACAGCGCCCAGCCCAGAGTTCAAGCCCCACGACCGACAAAAAAGAAAAAGAAAAAAAAAGAAACATTTTGATTTTGTAAAATATTATGAATATACTTTTCTATTTATGGTTGGCCTTCTGTCTCTCACATACACACATATTTTACTCTTCCACTATTATTACAACTATTTACATTTGTTTTTTTTATTTTTTGGCTATACTTTCTAACTTTGGTATCATTTTCTTATGTGCCTCTCCTTGAGGAAGATAATATACACCTCCACTTCACCAACCACTGTTATATTTCCTACTGCAAATATTCTGTGACAAGAACATAATGAGAAGTTATGCTTTACAAGTGATAGCAATGTTTGTCTTTACTACATTTTTACTCTCTCAACCTCAAATGATAGTTTTAAGCTTAAACCTACTATCCTGAAAGCCAACTGGATCTATAAAATGGGTCATTTGTTAGACAAGAGCCTTGGTCAATAATGCAATGCTATTCTGTACAGAAAAAGCAAGAAGTCATTCATATCTAAAGATTCCTAAACTTTCCACTTTAAAAAGACTTGTTCACAATAGTCTCACAAGGAATTACTTTTGGTGGAGAATTCAATGTATACTGTCATAACCAATGTGAAACTTTTTGGCATGAAAGTCATGGTTAATATTTGTCACCTTGCTAAAGTGACAGCTGGAAGAGGCTGAGTTGTCCGTTATGAAAGGATCAACTCTGAATGGATTCTAATTTTTAAAAAAATAAAGAAAAAATAAAACCTTTGGAGGATTGTGGGGCCTTATGCTGAATAAATGCCCCAAAGTAAATTGACAAAAAAGAGAGACAGAGAGAGAGAGAGAGGTGGACATATTTCACTGTTTGGCAGCTGTGCAATAGCCTACCTTTGTTGCTTAGATATAGCTCTTCTTCAATGCAAATGCACAAGTACTGAATAAAACTTAAATATAATTAAATACTTCACCCCTGGACTACATCAGAAACATTTAGCAGAGACCATCTGAACCCTTGATATTGCAGACAATCATCAAAACTAAGTGAAACTCTTAGCACAGTTGGTACTATCACCATTGCAATAGTATTAACTTTTTAGATAAAACATCTAATTTCAGATTTGTTTCTGTTGATTAGTGCCCAAAGATTTCAAATAAAATAGAAGTTTCTAAACAACTTAATTTATAGAAATTTAAATTATTTGCTATTCCTTTTTCTTTTGTTAAAGTTCTTTCAACTTTGCCACAGCTTCTAACAATTTTTTTGTATGTAAGTTCAGCTAAGTAAACAGAACAGTTTTAGTATATATTTGGGGATTATTTGCATTCACAGATGAAACATCATGCATTCCATAGTACTTCTCAAAAACAGGAGTAATGAAATAAAAGAAACTTCAAAGTTTAAGTACTTCAGAGTCTAATAGCACCAACAGGAAAATCTCATAACCTGACAAAATACAAAACAGGCTGCAACAGTTCAAGATCAAGCCTGTAATCCTAGCTACTTGGGAGACAGAGATGAGGGGATCTTGGTTCAAGTTCATCCTCACCAATGACTGGACACCATAGTACATACCTCTCTGTCCCAGCAATATGGGAAAATATAACTAGGAGGATCAAACCTAGGGTATCCTGGAACAATATGAGGTGCTAAACAGCAAAAGTAAAATAGGCTGGTGATGTGGCCCAAATGGTACAGTACCTGTCTTGCACTTTTGAGCAAATTAAACAAAAACTTCACTTCTGCCAATTTTTTTTTGTGAGAATACTATACAGAGGAGTTACAATTACATGGGCAAGATAACAAGCACATTTCTTTTTTTTGGGTGGCGGGGGTCCGGTCATGGGGCCTGAACTCTGGGCCTGGGTGCTGTCCCTCAGCTCTTCAGCTCAAGGCTAGCACTCTACCACTTGAGCCACAGTGCCACTTCAGGCTTTTTTTTTTCTGCTTATGTGGTGCTGAGGAATCGAACCCAGGGCCTCATGCATGCAAGGCAAACGCTCTACCACTGAGCCATCTTCCGAGCCCAACAAGTACATTTCTTATCAAGCATTGTTACCTCCTCTTTGTTTCTCCTTCCCATCCCTTCCCATACTTCTCCTCACCCCCGACCTGATCATCCCCCACCCCCCACCAAAGTTGTAAGTTCGTTTTATGACATAACGACTTGGACATCTCATTGTTGCAATGGGTCCACCTCTATCCCTAGTTAAACAATTTATTTTTTACCTTCCCCTCCACAAATTATACCAACATTAAATACAGTGAAAACAGGGGTTATAACTCCCGTGGGGAGGGACATACAAAGCAACAAAAAATCATCTTATAAATATGTTAGAAACAATTGCATGAAAGGAAAAAAAAAAAAACATTTGAATACTTATCTTGGGGTTCATTCCCCTAACATCAACTTATCTGACCTTTTCTGCTTGACTAAGACATATACTAGTTATTGAAAATAAGGGAAACCATGGGACCTATGATTTTTGGGCCTGGCTTACTTCACTTAATATAATTTTTTCCAAGTCTTCCCATTTCCTAACAAATGGGGCAATGTCATTCTTTCTGATGGAATGTCAATTTTTTCAAAAGAAAGAAGTACAAAAGCAGATTTTTTTCTAACAAAAAGAGAAGCAAATATATCAGCAAGATGGTATATATAAATGTATAGATTGCCAAATCAATCATACGCTACTTTTGTACAAAACAAAGGTATGAAGAGGTTGGAAGTAAAAGAATAAAAAAATAGCTATTGTCATACATGATAAACAAAAGACCTTTATATTTGTTTTAATACTAAACAGTATTTGTTATAAGATATTCATAAAGCAGTTATTTTCACTCGGGCACCAGTGACTCATGCCTTGTTTCCTAGCTACTCAGGAGGCTGAGATGTGAGGATCATGGTTCAAAGCCAGCTCAGGCAGGAAAAGTCCTTGAGACTCTTATCTCCAATAAACCACTAGAAAGTGGGAAGTGGCTCAAATGATAGACCTCTTGCCTTGAGCTGAAGAGCACAGGGACAACACCCAGGCCCACAGTTCAAGCCCCATGACCAAAAAAAAAAAAGTTATTTTCATTTGATGATAAACAGAAAACAACTCAATGTTAGTATTTCAGGTTCTAATGGAATGATGAAATTTCCAATACAAGGTGAAATTTTTTAATTCACTAGTAAACAGACATATGTATTAGAGGGTATACAGTCTAGCTTAAAATATATTAAACATTTGTAAAACTATCAGCTATACTGCTTGTTGAGTAATTGAAAAGTTAGTCAGGAAAACACACACACACACACACACACACACACACACACACACACACACACACAAGATTTTCATATCCTAGTTAGGGATAATCTATTAGAAGACCTTACCAATAAATATAGAAAATATAAAGTTAAAAAATACTCATGTAACACTTCTGATTTCAAAGGAAATCATTTATTTTTTCTTTTGGTGCACTCAAAACTTGGGCACTGTCGCTGAGCTTTATTGCTCAAGGTTATCAGTCTACAACTTGAGCCACAGTTCCATTTCTGGCTTTTTGGTGTTTAATTGGAGATATTGCTCTCATAGACTTTTATGTCTAGGCTAGCTTCACACAAAAATCTTCACATCTCATCTTCCTAAGTACCTTGTGTTACTGGCAAGAACTACTAGTGTGCAGCTCTTGGACTAGGCTTTTTTGCTTAAAGTTGGCTCTTACCACTTGAGCCATATAGCTGCTTCTGGTTTTCATTAGTTAGTTTGAGATAAGGATTTCTTAAATTTGTTTACCTGGGGATTCAAACCTCATTCCTCAGATCTCAGCTTCTTGAGCAGTTATGGTTATATATATGAACCTCCCTGGCTGCAAAAACAAAACAAAACAAAAACAAAAACAAAAAACAAACAAACAAAAAACAAAAAAAAACACCCTAAATATCCCAGACTCATTATCATGAACATCTCACCTGTAATCCTAACTACTCAGGAGGCTAAGATCTGTTGATTGTGGTTCAAATCCAGCCAGGGCAGGAAAGTCTGTGAGACTCTTATCTCCAACAAAACCCCTAGAAAACTGGAAGTGATGCGATGGTTCAAGTGGTAGAGCAGTAGCCTTCAGCTGAAGAGTTGAGGGACAACTCCCAGGCTCAGACTTCAAGCCCAACTACTGACATAAATAAATAAATAAATGAAAAGATAAATAAATAAAAGAACAGTAGTAAAAAATGAGAAGAATTACTTTTGGGACAAGCATTGAAAAGTCTCACTTTCAAAAAATATATTTCTTGAGAGGAAAATATTGTGGGCTTTTTTTTTTTGTTGTTACTTGTTTTTGTCAGTCGTGGGGCTTGAACTCTGAGCCTGGACGCTGTCCCTCTGCTCTTCAGCTCAAGGCTAGTGATCTACCACTTGAGCCACTGTGCCACTTTCGGTTTTCTAGTGGCTTATTGGATATAAACAAATCGTTTAACTAGGGATACAGGTGGACCCATTGCAACAATGAGATGTACAAGTCTTATGTCAAGAAACGAGCTTTACAACTTTGGTGGGGCTTGGGGGGAGGATTGGGTGGGGGATGGAGTATGGGAAGGAATGGGAAAGGGAAACAAAGAGGAGGCAACAATGCTTGATAAGAAATGTACTTGTTACCTTGCTTATGTAACTATAACTCCTCTGTACGGTATTCTCACAATAAAATAAAAAATAAAAATAATAAAATAATAATAAAAAGAGTGTCATGGACGTTCCTACCCCGGCTGGCTTTGAACCACGATGCTCAGATCTTAGCCTCCTGAATCGTTAGGATTACAGGCGTGAGCTACCAGCATTGGGCTTTGAGGGGTCAATATTCTGTATTTAACAGTAATAAAAATTTTATTGAAAGTCTTAATAATATAAACTTATTAATAATAAATTTGAGACATACATAAGTATTTTGTTTTTTAAATACTTGCATAAGAAAAAATCAAAACAAAAGATAAACTTAATTAATACATTTGATGATGAGGCTCACTGCAAGGCAAGGAAAACCTTATAAATCTCTAACACCCTAATTCAAACACATCTTGATTTTGAAAACTCTATCAAATCACTTTATTATACTAAGATGAGGGTTTCCTGGCACAGACATACTTGACTAAAAATATGAAACCTGACCCAAGAGACTTCTCAAATAGTTTCTATAGCTAAAATTGTCTCTAAAGCAGCATCACGGAATGACAGAGAAATGAGAGCATAAAGCAATGCTAAATGTGCTCCTAATCTGATGGTCTTCTCACATCTAAACTGTATCATTCTAACAACCAATTCAGTGTTTCAAATTCTCTAAGGCTGCAAATATCTAAACTAAAGATGTAGCTCAAGCCCATAGATTTTTTTTATTTATTTTTATTTTTATTTTTTTATTGAGGGTTAAATGATATCTCATGTGGTGGGTGCCAAATAGGAATAACAGTTCTGATGTTAAAGGAATTCTGCCTTCCTTCATGACCCCCAGTTTCTCTACCTGACCAATCTCCTTCAATCTGTAAGCTTCTCTTAGATCTCCTCAAGCACACAGCCAACCGACCCAGAGGCAAGAAGCATGGTTCAATTCCCTTCCACAGTGCAGATCTCCTGATCTTCGAGATCACCCAGATCCCAGTACCTTCAGCAAACAGTATCTCCCAGAAAGGACCACTAGCACAGACATGGCTACTCTACCTATAGGTGTGAGGCATGCCTGATTGCCCCAAATGTCCATTCCAGTCAGACAAATCATCCTCCCTTAAGACAGCACCATCATTGGCTTCATCAGGCAGCTCAGCTCTGTTAACCTTTCTCCTCCCAGAAGCCCAGTACTGAAATCTTTTCAAATAACCCTGATTTCCCCCTCCTTCCACAAGGCTGAGGAAGAAGTGGAACCCAAGGAGCAGCAATCTGATTACTCCACATTCCTCCAGGGAAAGATTACTATAAACTTGGCAGTCCCAAGGTCAGCCAGCAGCAAAACAGGTCTAATTCAGGTCTGTTTTTTTTTTAATTAAAATTGTGCTAAATCTAAATGTCAATTTAGAGATAATGAGATCTACAACATAGTATTTCTGTAGTAGAGCATTTAGTCTTCTTCAATTTATTCATAAAATTTTATTGTAATTTTCGATACATCATTTTCCTACTTCTTTTTCTAGAAAAGAAATATGTTTCTGATAACATAATGATTTTTTGTGCTTATTCATTGAATGCCCTCATGTTGGTCAGCTAATTTTTGCAGGTATATGGTGAGAAATGTGTGTGAAACACAGATTTCAGATCATTGTTTTTAACATTATAACCATAAAATAAATACAGTACAAAGTTTAATTTTTGCCTTTCTTTTTAACGTATATTTTATAGGAAAGATATTGTACAGGGGGGTTACAGTTACATGAGTAAGGTAGTGAGTACATTTCCCCTCTTTTGTTTTTACCCTACCACTCCTTTCCTCCCCACCTCCCCAACTCCTTGCTCCCTTCCACAAAGTTGTAAAGTTCATTTTCAATATAGTACCTTAAACATTTCATAGTTACAATGGGTAAACCTGTGTCCTTTTTTCAGCTTTTTGGTATTTCCCTTCCACTCCCAAAATTACAAAAATGTATATATAAGATGCAGGGCACCAGAATCAAATAGAATGAAAACAGGGGTTATACCATGGGGGAAAAACATACAAGAGAAACAAAAAATCACATAGTACATTAAAAGTACATTAAAAGCAACAGTGACAAAGAGAAAACCTCTTGTGTCCCTATCTTGGGGGTTCATTTCACTTAGCATTGACTTATATGGTCATATGCACATAGCTTTTCTGCTTGCCTAGGCATATATTAGTTATTGCAGATAAGGGAAATCATGGGACCTATGTTTCCTTGGTCCTGAACTACTTCACTTAATATGATTGTTTTCCAAGTCTTTCCATTTCCTAACAAATGAGGTGGTGTCATTATTTTTACTGAAGGCATATATTTCCATATATATACATAGTAAATGTATGTATAGATGTATATTTATATATCACATTTTCTTGATTCATTCATCTACTTAGGGGCATCTGGGTAGGTTTCATATCTCAGCTATGGTGAATAATGTTGTGATAAGCATAGTTGTGCTGGGAGCATTAGTATGGTCTTGTTTGTGATCATTTGGGTAAATGCCCAAAAGTGGGATTGCTGAGTGATAGCAGAGCTATATGTGGAGTCTTTTGAGGAACATCCATACTACTTTCCAAAGTGGTTGAACAAGTTTACACTCCCACCAACAATGCAGTAGGGTTCCCTTTTGGCCACATCCCCTACAGCATCTGTTGTTACTTGATTTTTTGATTATAGTCATTCTAGCTGGGGTGAGGTGGAATCTCGGCATTGTTTTGATTTGAATTTCATTTATGGCTATAGATGTTGATCATTTCTTCATCTGTCTATTGGCCATTCTTATTTCCTCTGCAGTGAAGTTTCTGGCCTTTAGCCCACTTATTTATCTGGCAGTTGTTTCTTTGAGGATTGGTTGTTGGAGGAGTTAATTTTTTGAGTTCTAAGTATATTTTAGATATGAGATCCTTGTTCATTGTATGGCTAGTGAAGATCTTCTCCCAATCCTTGGGCTTTCTATTGATCTTGCTAGCTATGTCCTTTGCCATGCCGAATCTCTGCAATTTGATTCAATGCCATTTGTCCAACCTTTCTTTGATTTGTTTTCTTTCTGGGTCTTTATTAAGAAAATTTCAGCCAAGGAGCCCTAGAGTTTATCCTATTCCTTCCTTTAATGTTTTCAGGGTGTCTGCTTTGACTTCAAGGTCTTTGATCCATTTGGAGTTGATTCTGATGCAGGGTGATAAAACAGATACAGATTGATTAACCAATTTTGCCAGCACCATTATTGAAAATGCTTTCTTTCTTCCATTCTATTTTTTTAGCTCCTTTATTGAAGATTAGGTGGCTTTAGATCTGTGGGTTCATTCCAGAGTGTTCAGTTCTATTCCATTGTTCCCCAGGGCTGTTCTTGTGCCAGTACCAAGCTGTTTTGATTACGTTGGATTTGTAGTATTTTTTGAAGTTTGGTATTGACATTCTTCTGGCACGGTTCTTTCTCTTAAGGATTGTTCTTGCTATTGGGGTTCTTTTATTGTTCCATATGAATTTTTGGATTGCTACTTCTATTTCCTTGAAGAGTCTATGGACTTCTTTAAATATAAGATCATGTCATCTGTGAAGAGGGAAAGTTTTATTTCATCTTTTCCTATTTGAATCCCCTTTATGTTTACATCTTGTCTTATTGTTGTAGCTAGACATTCTAATGCTAAATTGAAAAGAAGTGTAGAGAGTGGACATTCTTAACTCATTCCTGAATTTAGACAAAATGGCTTTAGCTTTTCACTATTAAGTATAATGCTAGCTGTAGGTTTATCATAAAATAACTTTATTATATTGAGGAATGCTTCATGGATTCCTACTTTTTCCAGAGCTTTCATCATAAAGGTGTGTTGGAACTTGTCAAATGCTTTTTCTACATCTATTGAGATAACCATGTGGTTCTTACCCTTGCTCTTGTTAATGTGATAAATTATATTGATTGATTTTCATATATTGACACAGCTTTGCATCTCAGAAATGAATCCTTTTTGATCATGGTTTATGATATTTTTGATGAATTGTTGAAGTTGTTGGCCAAAATTTTGTTGAGAAGTTTTGCATCTATGTTCATCAATGTAATAAGTCTATATTTCTCTTTTTTTGATGAGTCTCTGCCTGGTTTTGGGATGAGGGTTACGATGGCTTCATAGAAACAGTTTGGTAGTAAACTTTCACTTTCAATTTCATTGAGAGTTGGAGTAGTAGTGGTGTGAGTTCTGCTTTGAAGGCCTTGTAGAATTCAATGTAAATCCATCCAGTCCTGGGCTTTTCTTGGGTGGGATGTCTCTTATTACTATTTCTATTTCCATGCTTGATATGGGTCTGTTAAGTTGGTTTAAATCATCTTGGTTTAGTTTGGGCATGCCAATCTCTGCTAAAAATCAATCCATTTCCTCCAGATTTCCAAACTTATTAATATAAAGTTTTCAGAAATATTCTCTTATAATGTTCTGAATCTTTGTTGTTTCTGTGGTGATGTTTCCATTCTTATCTCTGAGTTTATTTGGTTCTGTTCTCTTTCTGATAAGATTTGCCAAGGGTCTGTCAAGTTTGTTAACTTTTTTGAATAACCAACTGTTTGTTTTGTTGATTATTTCTGTTTTTTCAGACTCTATTTCATTTAATTCAGGTTTAATTTTAATTATTTGTGTCTATTGGATTGGGATTTACCTTGTTGTTTTTTTCAAGAAGCTTCAAGTAGCTTGTTAAATTGTTGGTTTCAGATCTCTCCAATTAGTTGTTGTAGGCACTCAGAGCTATAAACTTTCTTCTGAATACTGCCTTTGCTATGTCTAGAGAAGCTAGTAATTTGTGTGCTCATTTTTGTTAAATAACACGAACATTTAAATTTCCTTTCTAATGTCCTCCATGACCCACTGGTGGTTTAACAAGGTGTTGGTCAACCTCCATATGTTATAGTAGTTTCTTTGGTGGCTTTTGATGTTGAATTGTAATTTTATTCCATTGTGGTCTGAGAGAATGCTCACACAGAATCCTTTGCAGGTTTTCAATTTGTTCATTCTGCATGTTTTCTACTAGTGTTTGTAGAGCATTTGGGGTACTCCCCTCTGGATTTAACTGCTCTGTTGCCTGATTATCATGAGCGGGAGTTGAGATACCTGGACTTGTCATTTTTCTCATGGTTCTCTGGCTTGTTCTGCCCCATTGGGTTTGAAAGCTAAACCAATTTTATGCTAGAACACTATTTCAAGGCAAGCATCAACTGGACCCCTGTAGTTGCACAGATAGTTTGATGCAGTCAAAATGAGTACAGATACAATCTAGTTCAACAGATACAGTCAAGTTCAACGACAAATAACTAGGGCTCAATAGACTAAGAACATCAAAGAAGTCAGCACACCAGAAATTAATAGCTTTATGGAGAATTGTGTGACAAAAATAAATTAGAGAAATATAGGGAGGGAAAGAGAGAGAGGCAATATGACCAAAACCTAAATTCAGAGAGAGAAAATGGATAGAAGGAGAAAAGAAGAGAGATAAGGAAAAAGGAAAAATTAAAAATGAAACACTTAAAAATTATATAAGTATAAAGAAATAATGCTACAATTAAAGAAGTTAAGACTGAGAGTTTGTGAATTAAGTAATGGATATCTGAATTAAGTATGCACACAATTAAGGATAATGTCTAGTAATAGAAGACAGTATATACGTTCGGATGAACAGAACAGCAATTAAGTAAATCAGAAAAACACAAAAAGGACCAAAATGAAAAAAGAGTAAAAAGAGAATTAAAAAATAAATTAAATCAATAAACAAAAATTAAAATTAAAATGATGAAAATATAGAAAATATTTTTTTAAATTTAAAAATAGAAAAAAAGAATTATTTGATTTTTTTGTGTGTGTGTGTGTGAGAATCTCTTGTCTCCCCTGTGTCTGTAAACAGTCTCTTTGTGGAGTCTCTGGTCTGCTTGTGGTGTTTGGTTTTCTTGTGGCTTGATTGGCTTAAGACAGTTTGTTTGAGCAGTCAGAAAGAAGCTCTGCCTTTACCCAGTACTTTGTGACCCTCCTTCCAGGCTAGTTCAGGGGAGAGAGATCACAAAAGAGGGAGATGGCTGTTTCCCCTAGTTTGGAGTTGCTGTGATAAAGCTACGCTGTGGGTAGGATTGAGGCCTGTCAGCAATCAGTAACTTTTCCCTGAGAGGCTAGCTCCTGAAATACTCACAGAGCCCAGCCTGGAGCCATTCTCAGGATTTATGCTTATTGAGTTTCAATTGTTTTTCTTTTACCCCTCCTGCTGGTGGGTCTGCTTCCTAGGCTGCAGTGGGGAGGGGAAGCTTCTGGTTCTGTTTACCCAGTAAAGAAACTCACTCCTCTGGAGGTGGAGCATGCTCTGCTTAGGAAGGGCAACTTTCCCCTGGGTGGAGCTTAGCCTTGCAGGTCAGGTTCCTGTGACCTGTTGAATGGCTCCTATTGTCTTCTTCCAAGGCCAGAGTTATGTGTTAGCTGTTCTGGTCAGGCCTTTGTCAGTATCAAAGATGGAGTTCTTCTCTGGTGGTGGGGGAGGGGCTACCTTCCCACTGCTGCTACATGAGAAGGAGTGAAGATGTCTGTGGGGTACTCACACCTTTCTCTTGGTTTCTAGGCCTCCATGATTTTTGACTATCTGTGGTCAGCTAGATGAAGATTTCTGCTCCTTTTCTGTTCTTGCTGGTGGTGAGTAGAATCTGCTTGCATACTGCCTCTACGGCCTTTGTCCTGGGCTTTCTCTATTGATATGGAGGTTATGGTGGCAGTGGCATGTGGTGGCAGCTGCCACTGTGTGCTCAAATCTGCCTCCTTAACCAAGCTTCCTGAATTTTTCCTCTTTGGCCAGACTCTCTGTACTATGATGGCATACTTGGTGTCACTTTCTAGCCTAATTTTCCATGGGAACACTAAAACTGATTTCTATATGAGCGCTTGTTTAGCCCCCAGCTTCCCCTCTACCATCTTCCTCCAGTACCTATTTTTTACCTATCTTGTTTCAAGTGACCATTCAAACTAAAGACGTTAAGCATTAATTTCAAACAATCCAGATGTATATATCTGTATTTCCTCACTTGTTGAGACTCATCTGTTGAGTTTCTAATTGGACTTGTAAGTTTTGCTGGGTTAAAGGACTCATTTTCTGAATGTCTGCTACTGTCACTGTTCATAATGACAGTTTAGGGAATCAAAAGTACAAGATAAAACCTAATGATCAGCTCATGAGCCTAAATTTTAGAGAGAAAATGCCAAACAGAACACCCAAAGAATTTTGAGTTCAGGCTGAACTAGCTTTAACTAACAAAAAGATACAAGAAAGAGAACTGAAATAGTATGTCTTTACAGTAATTCCTAAGGTCTTAACTTCATGTGTGTGTGTGTGTGTGTGTGTGTGAGAGAGAGAGAGAGAAACATTAGCATGTATAAAATGAATATATTAGAAATTATTAATAAAATTCATAATAAATGATATTTTATGTGTTATATTTTCATTATATATGAACACAATAATATATTATGTTGTATATATTCATAATATATAAATATATTTTCATTATATATGAACACAATAATATATTATGTTGTATATATTCATAATATATAAATCCATGTACATGAAATATATATATATATATATAATTTTCCTATATGAAATTTGATTTTGATATTCTGGGCTGCCTGATCTTTTTCTAACTTGTTAGAAGTATTGAGGACAAGAGAAAAGATATGCTTAGTAGCATATTGTCCTCTCCAAACTTTGTATCACTGCTAAAATTTGTCTCAAAATATACCTCAAACCATGGCAGAGAAACTCTGAGGGTAAAGCAATGTATAATGTATTCCTAATCTGATGATCTTCTCACATACAATCCTTATTCTAACTTAACCAATTCAGTGTTTTCAAGTTTTTTTCAGTGTTGATGATCAAAGGACCCTAACAATACTAGCAAGTACCCTAACATTGGGCCCTGTCTATGTCCATTATCATTAAACATTTTAATAAGTGTATAATTATAACTCAGTTTATTGCCTAAAGCATCTACATCTTTATTTGAGTTATAGGAGTTAGTAGAGAAGGAGTTAGTTTGAGAAGTAATTAAAAAAGGGAAACTCTCAGGCAAAACTAACCTTCCCCCATCATTAGATAACTTCTGAAATAAAGTGATTCTATATCCAAGTAAAAACACTGATTCTGCCATTTGACAATATTGTATGGGGCACTGGAATATTACTTATTCAGCACTGACTCTACACTATAGACAAAGAAACAGGATGATGTACTTTTCTTACATGAGGTTGTCCATAGAAATAGAAATTCCTCAATGTTCACAATTGCCATATTCTAAGGGGAAAATTACCCATGCAATTTTCCAGAAAAAGAACCTCTTTCCTAATGGACAAATGAACCCTCATTTGGCTACTAATCCTGCCACTATTCTGTCTTATTGTATTGTATTGTTATTGTATTGTAGTCTTATTGGATTGTTGAAAGTAATTTCTGTCAGTCTTCAACCATCATTTTTATCGACACTCTTTTTCTATTTTCTTTGGCAACTCTCTAAGATAGAATGGCTTTTTCAGCTGTATTAATCTTGTGGGATGCACATTTCTATGTAAAGTCACTTGATTAAATATGAATAGGAAGGTTTCTTTCTAGAAATCCTGAGATTATCCCTAACCATTGCATGACAGTTATTGGTCACACAATTTTGTAAAAGTAATTTCTAATGCTATGATAGACCTTAGCTTGACTCCACAGATCCTGTGAGACAAAAATCAGCCCAAATATCAAACACTGTCCCAAAATCTTAAAATTTTTAATTGACCTGGTTATGCCTTCATGAAAATTAGCTTTTTCACTGAAAAAAAAGCCCTGTTAAGTCTTGATAGCTCCATAAAGGACATGCATCCATTGTGATATTCCTGTCTATCAGGTGAATGAGTGATGACATTACTCTGCCCAAGACTTAAGAGCTGTTGATGAGGGTGTAAGTAAAGAATCACTTAGCAAAGGTGGCCAACCCTAATACCATCTTATCATTAATCCCTGAGACAAATGCTCACTTAAAAATAGAGGATCCATGCTTAGCATTGGAGCCAGCTTCGCATGCAAGTGTCCTGGGTAGTCTCTCATGGTGATGATAAATACCCTGTGTATGATTTTAGTTGCTGCACCATCTTGAATTTTTAAAGTAAGTATTAAACACAGAACTTCAGATCTTTGTTTGCACTAGGGTAAAAAAATAAATGGCCAGTTTTGGTCAGTACTCTCTGGCCTTATTTTTGTAACTAGATTCATACTGTCTATGTGTATAGGTAGTGCAAAATTAAGAGATAGATAGCAGCATAGTTTTTGGAAATTTCTTAGATTTTTCTCAGCAATACTAACAATGTGAATTCTTTTGATTGTCCTTCCTGTGTATTGGTAAATGAGCTTCTAGTGTACTCCTCAGTTTGAGTGTCTCATTGACTTCTGCCTACTTTATGTGCTTACTTGGATTTCCCCCACATAGTACATGATATCTTTAAAGGAAATTCTAAGTTTATCACAGTTACAGGCATTGCATTCTTTAAGATAATGCACAAGTAGCTTGATTGCCATATATCTAATACATCTAGGAGACTCAGCTTCTATTTATGACTAGGATAATATATAGATATAGGCAATCTCTATGGATAATTCAATGTACTCATGTTTGGAACCAACAAGTGTAAGTCTGATCAAAAACAAACTGCAGAAACCAGTACATACTCATCAGTCTAAACCTTGTCTCCTGTAAAGGACATCCACACCAGAACAATTTTGAATTTCATAAGCCCTAAGATACACAAATCCTGCAGGAAATCTTAACATGTTTCTCAGTTAAAAAGTCATTACAAACCACATCAAAGTTAAACATGTTTTCTCAGTGAAAGACCCTGTGAAGATGATGCAGCGACAAGCTACAGAGAAGATGAAATATTTGCAAACCCTATACTCAAAAACAAAGCATTCATCTAAGATATGTTAAAAAGAATATTTTCAACTCTCAACCACAAAAGAAAAACAATGCAATTAGAAAATGGGCAAAAACAAGAACAGACATTTCACTATAAAGGACAAACAGATGGCAGATAAGCACATAAGAAGATGTTTAGCATCATTAACCATTAGGGAAAGGCAAATTAAAACCACAAGGATACATCATTATGTACCTATCAAAATGGCCAAGATAAAGATAGTACTAACCTCCAAAAATGATGAGGATGCACAAAAGCTAGACAGTTCCTACTATATAGTGAAGGTATAAAATGGTATTGCCACTCTGGAAAACAATTTGTTAGCAATCAAAAGTAATAAACTAATGGAACATACAAAAGCCTGAATAAATCGGGAGGGAATTATGGTAAGTGAAAAGATAAAGTATCCTATATTGTGCATATAGGATATACAGTTAGATAATGTATTGGTTTTTATATACAACAGTCTTAAAATAAGAAAAGGGTACAAATAGAGAACACATTGAGAGCTGAAAGAGGTCTTTAGCTGTAGAAGGATGTATGTATGTGAGGGTGATAGAAAGGACAATACCAAGACTGCTAGACTTGCTAGAACATTAACAATATAAACATCAAAATCATAGATACAAATTTATACTAGAATTTTGGAAGATGATTTTACTGGGGGAAACTTGAGAAAGGAGTATACAAGATTTCTTTGTATTGTCTCTTAAAAATTCCTTCCTGAGAATGAACAATGATCTCAAAAAAATACTAAAATGGATATTTTTTCATATACTCCCTGTAATTTGTTATCATACTATATCTGATAAATTTATGTACCTGACTTTTTATTTTATACATTTCAATAAAAACGGCTTAAGCTAGAAATATAGGAATTTTAAAATAAGATGATGGTGAAATTATTGATTGCAATTCAAATTCACATTGTAATTTCAGCTATGCTTATGGTTTGATAATTAATGGGAGCTGTTAAATTAAGCAATTAATTATGTCTTAGTAGCTTATTATTAACAATCTCTGCTCAGTTCCAGTTTTTACTATGGGCTACAGTGTTATATTTAAATGCTTTGGCTGACCTTCCTCTTTTATTTAGCAGAAATAAAGGTTATTAAAGTAGTTGTAATGAAATATAATGTCTTCAGTTGACCTAATAATTGGTATCTTTGATTGTCTAAAAGATTAACTATGCTGGCTGACATTCAGACCAGTGTGGAAAGGAGGAGAAAACAAGTACCCTCTAATGAAACAGTAATACATTGCTATGGAAACAAATAATCTTGCTTAAGGGCAGTATAAAAAAGATACACTGTAGGTAGATGCTAATGATACAGTGACAGTAGTGATATAGTAGAAAGAATACTTCAACTTCTACTACTGAAAGCATCAATTCAACTAATACTCAACCCTTGTGAAGGAAATTTCTTATGTAATACAAATGCAACAATCCAAACTAGCTTCAGTACCCTTGAAAAATGGGTATACTGGTAAGAGAAGTTACTGTAGTTTTGAGCAAATTTGTGATTTAGGTTGTGAGAGAAATGCACACAGCTAGATACAAAGGTAATATATATCTTACTGGCTTCTTACTTCCTGTCCTTACCTTCTGAACTTCCTGAACTGTAAATATGAATGGACCTGAAACTCAGACTTTCTTAATAGCTATTTTTAGAGGATTTAAGTATTATGATTTTGGGTACCATCTATATACTCAGAGTTCCCAATTTAACATCAGCAGCCTTCTCCACAGCCTTTACGAATCTTTACCAAACAGCTAGGAAAATTTCCAGCTTAATGTACCCAGAATCTAACTAATTTTCACTTCTGTTGTAGACACTATTTGCCTTCTGTCATTCATTCTCTCTTATTTAAAATAAATCCCCTGGTTTTCCTTGATCATATGATATTCTCACCTTTGTCACAGCTAATTGTTCCTTTAAGGTTACATTAGGACCACTGGTATGTAATTGTAAGTGGTTTGTGCAACTTTCTCAAAGATGAAGTTATTAGTCAGGAATTATTTTCTTCTTTTGACAATGGACTTGAATTTAGTTATGGAAATGAGTCCACTCTATTTTTGAGCAACAGGACAACTCCTCAGGAAAGCGGTAGAAATCAGATCAGAATGAATCCAGCTCCTGAAATAGCTCCTGGTTCAGAGTCATCTTGCCAGCTAAGGAAGGCACTTCTCTTGAATGTTTTGAGAGATAAAGTAAGCTCCTCACTAGGATGAACCATCATGTGTTTGGTGTCTTTCTTGGGACACTTTGGATTCTACTCTAATCATAAACTCCCCAAACATGCTGCCATCTCCTTTTATTTTTTTCTTGATCCCCTACATCCAATCTGCAGTCTCCAGAATATACTTCTGGGAGTATCTTCCCAATCAAAACAAAATCTGACAATTGAATATTTACTTCCCTTTTTGAAAAGTGACAGCTTAATCATTCTATGTTATATGTTCTTTCATTCCTTTATATCTCCATAAAGCACAGAGTTATCAACCCCTCCAGAAATGGTTAAATACAAGAATTTAAACTATCCTGACTCCTCACAGCTACCTTCAGAATTCAGAAATTTACCATGCACATGTTTACATTCATAATTATGTGGTTTTACATGATTCTTCACATAAATATAGCAAGGTTTGTATGTGTATCAGCATGTATGTACTGAGAGTTAAAAGAGCAAAGAAACACGTTTCCAAAAAGAAACATAAGTTTGTTTTTATTATTTTATACATTTTGAAGTATACACATAGCAGATTATGGGTGATTCAGATTTCCATACAAAACATCTCTTACAGTTTGACTGTTGGACTGTTAGGAAGAGAGTTCAGTATATGCTAATAAACATGCATATTCAAAAATGTTCAATGTTTGCTACTTAGCTTTTTCAGGTTAAAAGAACCAGGCTCTTTAACTCAGATTAAACATGAGAAGGAGCACTGCATTGGATATTGTCCACTCAGCTTCACAGCTGTTCTGGGTCTAAAACCTGTAGTATATAACTCATGAACAGTAATGCCGTATGAAGTAGATCTTAGTTTAATGTAAATAAGTAGTTTTACTTGGTGTGTGATCTTTTTACAAGAATCTCATGCAAAGTACTCCTAGTTAAACAGTATGTCACACTATACCTATCTAGGGTGATGTTTGTGTTTCCTTATAATTGGTTTCCTCAAATTCACATCATAGCTCAGTGGCTAAAGGTCAATTATTTTTAATTATAATAATTTCATCCATCATTCATGGAAGAAAATGCCACAATACACAACAAAGTTAATGCCTAGGGAACCTAATTTAAGCCTGAACTTACCCTAAATCTGTCTTGTGCTTTATCTATATGTATATTGATACATGCATACATATTATATACCATATTATTATATATAATATACATCAATATAATATAAATCATATATTATATATTTTATTATAATGTGTACTATATTAATTTATTATATGATAAGATGATATATAATATAATCACATAATTATATTATTACACATAGTAATATAATATACATATACTCTACGCTTCAAGTTCAGCAAGTTCATAAAACACTATTCAATTGGAATTATGGAACTGAGGTAGAGTAAAATCACCTATAGGACCCTTGCATTAGGAAAGAGAAGAAAGAGGAACTACAATGAAGAAACTGAGATACTAAAGCAACATTCTTTTTTTTTTTTTTTTTTTAGTTAGTTGTGGGACTTGAACTCTGGGCCTGGGCACTGTCCCCAAGCTTTTCAGCTCAAGGCTAGTGCTTTACCACTTTAAGACATATTGCCACTTTTGATTTTCTGGTTAATTGGAGATAAGAGTCTCATGGACTTTCCATCCTGGGCTCACTTTGAACTGCAGTCCTCAGATCTCGGCTTCCTGAATAGCTAAGATTATAGGTGTGAGCCACTGGTACCTGGGCAATATTCTAAAACATGTTTTTAAGTGATTAATTGTTAAGGAGAACTATAACTATGGTCCCATGATTAATTGAGGCATATTTGATACCTGTATCTAGAACATGATGGGGACTGCTTACTTTTTAATAAATAAGACGTGAATAATAGAGGATTAATATACAATGATTTCACCCATACTTTGCTGTGATTCATTTGTTAAATTAATATCTACTGAAGAACTGATACTTGTTCAAGGGAGGACATATGCTTCTTAACAATCATATAGCATGAGAAATAGCTTCCTGGTCTCTTAAAGGACTACTTGAGCTAAGTGCAGAGAGAAAGTCATTTTGCTAATTTCTCCAATTATTTTGTCACTATTTGTGCAGTCGTTTTTTTGTTCATTGGAATGTTTGTTTGTTTGTTTATTGGAAGTACTGGGGTTTAAACTCAGAGTTTGCTTTTGCTAGGCAAGCACCATACCATTTCAGCTACACCCAGCCCTAAGATGTGTAATTTTTGACAGTAACTTTTATTCTTAGGTATTAAGTATGAGAAATGGTCTCATAAACACCATCTTTCCTCATTTCCTCCTTTTTAGGTTTTTTTTTTTTTTTTTTTTTTTTTTTTTTTTTTTTTTTTGGTCATGGGGATGAACTCTGGGCTTGGGTGTTGTACCTGTGCTCTTCTGCTCAAGGTGAGCACTCTACCGCTTGAGCCACAGAGCCACTTCCAGTTTTCTAGTGGTTTATAGGAGATAAGAGTCTCACGGACTTTCCTGCCCAGGCTGGCTTTGAACCATGGTTCTCAGATCTCAGCCTCCTGAGTAGCTAGGATTACAAGCGTGAGCCATGGGCATCCGGCTCCTTTTTAGTTCTTTCATTGGCTTTCTATGAGTTTAAGTATGATTTAAAAAAAATTTATCTTGTGTTATCATTTTTCTTTGTTATCTCTTGACTCTCAAATCTAGAAGAAGAAAATATTTCTATCCTTGTCTTTGTAATTTCCTCAACTGTTAAGTACTTCTTTTGGACAGCTTTCTATTTATTTTCACATTGTCAAGACAATTACAAGGTATGTTTTTTTTCTATAGTTACAGCCAAATATTCTATCCTTGTGAACTAAACATTAAAATGTTCAAAAGTGATGGAAGACATTTTCATTATTATTACTATTGTTTATTGCTGGAGCAATTAGAGTGTTACATTTCCTTCTCAAGAGCAAAAAATAGATTAGGCCACAAGAAGGAAAAGGAAACTTACCTATATTGCAAATAAATGATCTCCAGAATACAATCAATCGACCAGTAAATCAATTTTCACTCTTTCTTGTAGACTAATATTGTGTAGTTTAAAATCCTTTGTAAGTAAATCTGGAGTAAATGAATATGTGCATCTTAATATGAAGCTTCCAACTGAAGCTCATAATTCAGAATTTGTTTATGTCATAACAAGTTATAATTATAAGATTTAGATTATCCTTTGTGCTAGCCTCAAATCTCAGAAGAAGGTTCTTGAAACTGTCCATTCATGCATGATTGAGTCATTGGAAAAGAAATGAAATCAAATGCAACAAGATTGTGCAATGGTTATGCCAGAACTACATTGTTAGTCACAAAGAAACAAATGGGTGGTTAGAAACCACAATTTTTATTCTCTTCTACTTTTTTGAAAAACATTATTGAAAACCCATAATAATAGGAAAAGATGACTTATCACTAACAAATAAAGCAATGTGAAGCAATTATGAGAAATATGCAGGATAGGAAGAGTTACTATGAAAAGCTATGCAATCTTCAATCTATGTCTGACTAAACTCTATAAAAATGAAACAAAAATGAAGGCTGATTTTACGCCGGGTCCTTCTTAGGTTCTTCACTTCTGGTATATATTTGCTCATATTTAATACCTCCCATTGCTTGATCTAATTTCTAATTTGAATGAACCTCTATATTTTACTAGTCAAATACCTAAAATACCTTACTGCTACATTTTTTCTTTTTTTTTTTTGTCAGTAAGTCATGGGGCTTGAATTCAGGACCTGGGCACTGTCCCTGGGCCTTTTCACTCAAGGCTAGCACCATAACACTTTGAGCCACAGCTCTACTTCTGGTATTCTGGTGGTTAATTGGAGGGAAGTGTCTCAGGAACTTTCTTGTCCAGGGTAGCTTTGAATCACAATTCTCAGATAACAGCCTCCTGAGTAGCCAGGATTATAGGCATAAGTGACCAGCACCCAGCTATTTCTTTTCGGTTTTTAGTCTTTCTCACCTAATATATAAAACTATTTCACTTCCACAGCTTTCAGAAAAGTATTTGCACAAAAAATACACACAGTATTTACAGCAACAGAACTTATGTGGAGACCTGCCTTAGTAGCTCACTGAGAGGACTTATATTCAGAGACGAGAAATTATTTAAATCCTATAGATAGATATTGCATAGAATAACTGAATATATTCAGATGCCCTATCCATATATTTTTCACTTGCTTGTAAGAGTTTTCAAGACTTATCTTGATTATGATATTTCTCTTAAGATGTCTCTGACTGCCTATCATCAACTCTATAAATAAATAGCACATCAAATCAGTTGCCCTATGTTTGCACCTTTAGAATAACCACGGAAATAAGAAGATCAATATCTATGGACTTTTTGTACCTAATGTGTGACAGAAACGCACCAAGTGCTTTACACACACTACCTCACACAATCTCCACCAAACCCCTTGAAGTGACACTATTTACAGATGAGGAAATTCAGTTTTCAAGCACTTACACTTCACATCTATTACTTCATTTTATTATGCCAATGATAGTTTGAAACTATTGTATGATGACCCACTCCAAAGATAACGAATGAATGCTCATTGTAGTTAATTGTCTAATCACTTGTTTTGATCTTTACTTTGTCTATTATAACATTTATTGTAATGATCTGTGTTGTGTCCCACTCCCTTATGTTGAGGGAAACTAGACTGAGAACTTTAAACTGACTTATTTTTTAGCAAACAGTCATTTATCAACAGAGACTCTTCTCTGATGTTTCTATAATTTTAAAAATTTAAACACTGTTGTTAAATGAACAACTATACTTTCTCTGAAGAAGTCTTTTGCAATTTTATTTTGCTGGCACATTACTCTCTTCTCTGCTAATGATCCTGAGGAGATCATTCACTCCCTGTCCTAGTAAAAGCCACAGTTTATGGCTTCTACTGACCTTGCCAAGCTTTGCTGGATCCCAGCGCATTAGCCCATGTGGCTATTAACAGTGGGGAAGAGAATAAGGCAAAGTAGAAATGATCGAAATACATAAGAAAACTCATTCAAAGCTATTGACAAAATGGTAGTAGTGGGTTCTGGGATTAAGGGATAGAAGAGATTAATCTGATGCTTTAAGCATAACACCTGCATATGTGGATTATCATTAAGAAGCCACTTTGTACAATTAATATATGCTTAAAAATGAAAGAAATAATACACCAGGGTAAGGTAAAACAATACTCAGAGGCAAGTAACAACAACTGAGGTGAGTATGGTGAAGTACTTTATATGCATGGATAAAGTAGAACAATAAAATCAGTTGAAACTGTTGAGAATGAGAGGGAGGATGAGAAAGGAGGATGGAAAGAGTTTGATGGAAAGCAGGGCGCCAGTGGCTCGTGCCTGTAATCCTAGATACTCAGGAGGTTGAGATCCAAGGATCATGGTTCAAAGCCAGCCCAGGCAGAAAAGTCCATGAGACTCTTATCTCCAATTAATCACTAGAAAACCAGAAGTGGTGCTGTGGCTCAAGTGATAGAGCACTTGCCTTGAGCTGAAGAGTGCAGGGACAGTGCCCAGGCCCAGAGTTCAAGCCCCACAACCGACAAAAAAAAAGAGTTTGATGGAGATACTTTGCACTTATCTATGGATAGTAGTTAACCACCTTCTTCTGCAGGTAATATATAGTAATAATAAGATTTTTTGCTAAAGAGAGGTCTTAATTCCAATAAAAGACTCTAACATCATGGTTCCTAATGCTGGTTGTCCCCCAAAACACACACAAACCCAAGGCTGTTAACATTACAGAGTAGAAAAGTATCATACTATTGTCCACTTTGAACTTAATTGAAAGGGAGAGAGGAAAGCTCACCATGGACCCTAAAATTCATGAGGCCTCCTCCTTCTTCAAGAAAGCAAAGAATAATTGACACATATAAATCAGTTCCTACACAACTTTAAAGGGAGATTACCCTTTCCCTTCATGGTGAAATGGTAGGACATTCCTAATGAGTGTCAAATGGAATCTCCTACCACCCCCAAAGTTTAAATGTATTCCCAGTTTTTCCCTTTTATCCGTGTCATTTTTTTCAAAACCATATAACATTAGCAGAAGAGAAAGTAAAATGATTATGTGCTACCTAAAAGCACACAGTGAAAGTTAATGTGAAGAATTGGCCAACAGATGACTAACTACACAGTTGTAATGAAGAAATGTCCTTTCCCTATAAAGCACAAATGTATGTGATAAACCATAGAGTTTCTCCTATACTGCACAATGATTAAATTTTGCCTCTGGTACCAACTGACATTAATCCTACTTCATCTGTGACAGAAAACACGTCATCAAACTGTCAGAACGTCACTGAATTTTGCCGTAGTGCCTTTCCTTTTATCCCGATTAACATCTAAATCTTTCCTCTACATAATAAACAAAAAATGAATTGATGAAAAATGTCTTTAAATCTCTTCCCAGCAACCAGGAGCATTATAATCTATGAATGAAGTGAGTTCTCTTGTGCTCTGATAGTCTGTCTATAGGGACAGATTTATAAATGAACTGGTAATGCATTGATCTTTGCTCATTACTTTTTCAATAAATCTCTTTGGGTGAATTATCTGCATGCTAAGCCCAGAGAGGCACCTTTCCATGTCTGGATTTTGGCTCTTTCTACATTACAGCAGTCAACATTTTGTTGTGATAGATGGCTATGGACCTTTCTGTCCTTGAAATAAATAATCCCCAAATCTCTTTGCACATTTGTCTCATTTCTAGGTCACCATTAGATAATATAGTTGGCATCCAAAAACAAAGATGTTAAATATATTTTACATATTTAGTTAAATTTTGGATTTAAAAAATTACATTCTTTCAACTACTGCTCATTTTTTTCAGACTTCTTGGGTACATCAATTCACTTCTGCACTACATTATGTAAAGACTTGTTAGACTCAGAGTTACAGGACTGTCATGTGATGAGTATGTAAATGAAAAATTGCAGGGATTGAGCATTCAACTTAAGCTTGGTTATGTTTCTAAGGAGTTATATTTATGGGTTGGGGGTACCAGCAGAAGAAGCTTCTGGGAATAAAGTCTTTGTTTAGGGCATTTTAAAATTTGACTTTTTGATAGGCTTTATTCTTGCTGTTTATTATACTTTTTGACTTTCATTTAAGATATACTTTCCTGATATTTAACAAGAATACCAAATATTAGGTGTTCTTGCTGTCTTCTAGCAAATGTGATGGAGAAAAATAATAGCTTTTGGATAACAATGGTTTTAACTTATTGTTTGTATGTTTTAATTTCTGAGGACTTACTTTTTCCCTCATGATTGCTTGGCTTTTCTTTTTGTCAGATATCTTACCACTTGTTATAGGCATTTTATTCATACATTTACAGTTTATAAAATAACAAAATAGACTGCAAATCTTGTTTATCTATTCAACTGAAAACAATTGTTATTAAGAAAAATAAGCTATGTGGGGTACTGGTATGTCATACATGTAATCCTAACTCCTGAGGCAGAGATCTAAGGATTATGGTTCAAAGCCAGCCTCATCAGGAAAGTTCCTGAGACTTCTATCTCCAATTGATCATCAAAAAGCTGGTAGTGGGGCTGTAGCTCAAGTCGTAAAGCATAATCCTTAAGAAAAATAGCAAGGACAGTTCCCAGGCCCTAGATTCAAACCATAAGACCAACACAAGAAAAAGAAGAAGAAAACAAAATCTAAGTGAAGAACTATAATAGTGTAGAATGCTCACTGTGCTTGTTCCTGCTGTTATATTGGCTTTTAACTTGAAGATGTTAGTGGAGTTCTTTTATGATGAGATCCAGCCTTGTTCAAGTGGCTACAAATATTGAGACAGATGAAGGGACCTGATGTTAGCATAAAACGCAGACACACAGAAAACCTTCAAGAAAGGGTGGTAACTTAGAGAATTACATTGGTCACATTCCTGTTTACCTTCTCTCCATTTCTCATATTCTAGATGACTGAAATAATTTAAGAAATGAAAACTGGATGAAATACAGGTAGGAAGATTTTAAAGGCAATGAAGTGAATCACAAAGCTCAAAAGAATATAAACATTCTTGACAAAGACTGGACCATTCAGGGGAATGTGAAATTATAGTGACAGAAACAAAAACACTTGGACTTTTTCTTACTTTATGGATAGATATGTATTTATTCAACATTATTTCCCTACAATGTGGTAAATCATGAGGTGTTAACTTGAGCATTTTCTGTAGTGAGCAAACAAGGGGAAAATGTTAGAGTGAGAATCTCTTGGTCATCATCTACTAATTATTGTCTAATTTATTAGACTTGTCACTGGAATTGGGGGCAAAATATTATATAGTACATTAATATAACATAAAACTTTCTCTTTTTGCAACCTACCAGGGAAATGATGACTATGGTCTGAGAAAAGAACAAGGATATTTGAACAAACGGAGATGCATATTCCAGGCTACATAAACTTGTCTAAACATAAGAAAAGATAAATAGACTGAGTCCATTCTTTTGTCCAGTTCACACTGATTTGTTGAGGTCATTTTTTAAAGGCAGAAGATGCACTTGGAGCCAAGCCTGTCTGCTGCTCTTCCTTGACTCTGCACTTGATTGAATGTTTCTATCAATTTTCACCAGCTATACCCAAACTCTCATTGATAATATTCCAAGAACAGAATTAGAAAAAAAAAGGAATGAAGCACAGCATTCTTCATCCACTTAAGTCCAATACTTTCAAAGGACTAAGGCATGGATAGTAAAGATGGAAGATGAGATACTGAAAGAAGCCGAGCACAGAATTCATGTTAGTAAATAATAGAGTAAGCTATATTTTTCTACAAGTAAAATTTGGCTCAGAACATAATATTAAGCTAATATTCTCAATCTAATAAAAACTTAAAAAGAAAAATTAAAAGAAGCCAGAGTAAGAATGCACAAAATGAAGTTGCATGTGGAATCGTATGATTTTAAGACAAATGCAGGGAACAAATTGATGGACATGCTGATGGGAACTGATAACAATACTATATCAATGAATAGTTTCATGCTTCACTGCTTTAAACATTGTTAGGTTATTTAGTCAGTCAACAAATAATCTCCTGAGATCTTACTTTATGCAGAAACTGTGGGGTACTAGAGAGTCAGTGATGAGCAAGAGACAGGTAGGTCATATACTATGGATCTCAGAGCCTGGAGGTCAATGCATATGCTAATGATGAACTTAGTACAAAGCAAAATGAAGAAAGATAAATAACAGAATGAGCATAAAAACTGTGTGAAGCATGAGGAAGACACTTGGAAATGGCCATTCTTCAAGAGGATCAAAATTATAAATGTGAAGCCAGTGTGGACGAAGGAAGCAGCAAGAAACTGTCTAAAAAAATCACAAGAAAGACAGAAGGACTAGGGACACATCTCAAGCTGCAATGCCCTAACCCTAGTATGTACAGAAGCCTGCTGAGTTCGATTTATTGATGTTATGAAATGAACAAGTGGGGAGAAAAAGAGTGAGAAGGAGAAGGAAAGAAAGAAGGAAGGAAGGAAGACAAAATGGTAGTTTAACAAGAAGCCATTAGAAGATTTGAGAAGGTAGATATGTTTATACAGGATTTATTTTTGTCATTTTGGTACTGAGTGGGGAATGGGCAAAGATGGTGTAAAGATACTGATGAGGTTGTTTCAATAGTTCAGGTAAGGGACATGAGGAGAACAGTACAGGATATAATTTCATATTTTATTGATCAATCACAAATTGCTCCCTGCCATTAGTTCAATTATGGAAATTACTGTGACACATAAATATTAGACCTGTAGAATCAGAAGTCACATGAGATTATACTCCAAACAAGATATCTCCAGTGGTCAGAATGTCTCAATCCCTCAAATATTCACTGGTAAAAAAATCTAATCCTCAACACTATCATGCTAAAAGGTGGAGCATATAAAATGTAATCACATGATACAACCATGTGCTTGTGGAGCTGATTAGCTTCTTCCTAAAAGATGACCTCTTGAACAACGTGCTTCCACATAAAGGATGAAGGAAAAGTTGCCACCTACAGAACAAAGATAAAGTGCTTACCAGACACTAAAGCTTCAGATACTTTGATCTTGGACTTTTCAGCATGTAGAACTGAACATGTTTCTGTTATTTGTAAATTGCATAATCCAAAGGGTTCTCGCTAAAGGACTAAGAATATACTTAACAAATAGATAGTTGAAAAATAGAACTGAAATAAAATGGAGAGCAATGAAATAATCATGAAAGTGTCTTAAGTTGTGTGTGTGTGTGTGTGTGTGTGTGTGTGTGTGTGTGTGTGTGTGTGTGTGTGTGTGTGTGTGTGTGTGTATGTGTGTGTGTGTAGGGCATTTATGGAGACTGAAGCTATTGTTCCAGATTTTAAATAAATGTAGACAGGAAACGAGCAAAGGAGATTGAGAAAGATGCCCAGTGGGATGAAAGAAATGCTGAGGCAGGAATACCCCCAATTAGGAGAGGTGATCAATTGAACAAAATATTGGGAGAAACTCAAACTCTTGATAAAGAAATTTGATGATTTAATTTTGATTGTCAGATTTCAAATCTTGTTTTCCCTCCTCCCTTCTTCTCTTCTGCTTCCTCTTCCTCCTCCCTCACCTTTCTTCTCTTCCTCCATCTCCTGTTCTTTAATGCTTTTCCTTTTTCTTTTATATTCTTCCTGTCCACCATGATGTGACCTGCAGTGCTTTGTCACAGCCTCCTCACCATGACAGATGGGAACCCAAGCCAAAATAAACAATTTCTTCTTTTAAGTTGTTTTCTCAGGTAGTTTGGTCACAGCTGTGGAGAGCTAATGAACACAGAAAATTAGCAGAAGTGGGGTCATTGCTGTGACTAAGCCTGCTCAAGTGGTTTGTGGGAGGAATTTGAAAAAGTTTGGAGAAGCCAGGTATGTAAAGCCTGAAAGGCTGCAGGACAGCTTAATGAGCAGTTTGGAGGAAAGCTCTGAGGACCAGAATACTGATAGGAATGCAGGCACTAAAAGAAGACATGGCTGTGATCTTTCAGACAGAAACACGCTTCTGTCAGAAATTCATTGTGAATTGACCTAGAGGCATTTATATTTCACGCTGACACATTATGTGGCTATCTTTTGTCCATGACCTGAGACTGAGGGATGCTGAACTGCAAAGAAACAGCCTAATTAATCTGCCAAAGCGAATTTCAAGGCAGTGTAGAATTGAGGCTGCAACAATGCTAGCTGCTGTTAATAATGTTTACCATGATTATTGGGAGTAAAAAGTAGAGCAGAAAAAACTTACAATTTGGTCAGAAAAGCAGGTGTAAGTGATGGGCAGTTAAGAAAGTCATGGTTTCTGAAGATTAGATCCATTTAAAGGAAGCCAAGTCTGCCCAGGAAAGCTTCAGTAAAGTCAGCCCAAGAGATAGCCCGTGTGCTGCAATCAGCAAGGCTGTATGCGCAGGGCTGGCCAAGCTCATTAGAGCTTACATCACAATGCCATGGGGCACAGATGCTGAATGTTAGAGGATTTACTGTTTGCCCTGCTAGCTTTGGTTTTGGTTTTAGTCTGATCCTTCCTAGTCTCTTATTCTTTTCTTTGGGGATAAAAGTGTTTAATTATTTCCATTGTGTCTTTTAGGAGTACATATTTTTAAAATATTTTATAAGTACCCAGAGCTACAAGTTTGTCTTGAATTTCAGAAGAGATTGTGACCTAGACATTTAAATAATGTTGACAGTGTCACAACTACAAAACTTTTAGAGTGAGTACATTCTAAGATGGATATGAAAAATATGGGAGCTATATATAATTATATCCATAATTAAGTAGTTCTACTTCTAATTTTTGGAGAAATAATTTTTGCTTAGTGAAAAGGATTGCTATTTCTCACATCTTAATGAATGGTTATTACCTTTAATCTTCCTGATAAAAGTATAATAATAAGCAAGATATTTCACTGTGGATTTTGTTTGCATTTTTTCTGATGAACAGTAATATAGATATGCCTGTTGGCCATTTGTATCACATATATGCCTATATATATGAGAAATGTCATTTTGAGACCTTCATTTGCATATTTCTTTTGGAAGTACAAAGACCTGGAACCTTTATTTGACCAAGGTCTATGTATGCTATTAGACAATCATTACACACTCCTAGACCCTGTGCACTAGGTTTTTACTGTTAGATGTGGGAAATCCATATGATTCTTTTAAAACTTAATCTATGCATTTAAATTTCTTAAATATAATTTTATGCATTTTTGAATTTTTACTTTAAGAAAGAAAACAATGAATATTCTTAAGTAATTTAAACCGCAAAAGTAAAGCATGGCAGTACTGTTTTATACTATGATATCAGCAAAGATCAGAGTAAGTGATCTGAGTTTTAGATCATGTAGAAAGAAACTTTGTTTCTGGTACATTAGATAGACACTTCTTAGAAGTAAATGTTGAAACATTTATACAAGGACTTAGTAATATATAAACCTTATGCTCTAATATAATTTTTGAAGTTCATCTTGAACAAATGACGAAGATCTGTAAGAAGCAAGTACCAAACTTTTTGTCAAAGTATAGTTGTTGCAGCTTTGTCTAACCAGAAAATGTATAATAATCATAAATTAATAATTTAACCTAATGAAACTTTGTCCTTAACAATTAAGGGGAAATTTATGTCCAAACTAAAACCTTTATCAAGAAAAATCAGTGCTAGGTCCAGTTGCTCACACCTGTGATCTCAGCTACTCAGAAGGCTAATATCTGATTATTAGGCAGCCTAGGCTGGAAAGACCACGAGATATTTATCTCCAATTAACCATCAGAAAGCCTGAAGTGAGCTGTGGCATAAGTGATATAATGATAGCCTTAAGTTAAAAACCTAAGGGCTGGTGCAAAGATCCTTAGTTCAAGCTCCAGTACTGGTACACACAAGAGAGGAAAGAAAGAAAGAAAGAGAGAAAGAAAGAAAGAAAGAAAGAAAGAAAGAAAGAAAGAAAGAAAGAAAGAAAGAAAGAAAGAAAGGAAGGAAGGAAGGAAGGAAGGAAGGAAGGAAGGAAGGAAGGAAGGAAGGAAGAAGGAAGGAAGGAAGGAAGGAAGGAAGAAAGAAAGAAAGAAAGAAGGAAGGAAGGAAGGAAGGAAGGAAGGAAGTGGGAGTGAAGGAAAGAAGGGAGGGAGGAGGAGAGAAGGAAGGGGGAAGGAAGAGAAAAAGAGAGTAATAGAGGGGGGGAGTGATAGAAGGGAGGGGGAGGAAGAAAGAGAGAGAGAGAAAGAGAGGAAGATGGAGATAAGGAGGAAGAGAAGAAAAGAGTGAGGGAAGGGAGGGAGGAAGATATGAAAGAAGGAAGGAAGGAAGGGAGGGAGGGAGGAAGGAAGGAAGGAAAAGAAGGAAGGAAGGAAGGAAAGAAGGAAGGAAAAACATTCATAAAATCATCTCTCAATGATGGTTTCAATTATTTAATGTTTTATATTTTCCAAATTACCTACAGTAACATGTCCTATATAATACATAATACATACAATTTGGTTCCAATAACAATTTGACAATTTATGATTACACTCATTTTTAGCTATCGTCATTATTTTAGGAAATTTAACTCGTCAAGTGCCCATAATATAGATGTACATATTTATCTTAAATCATTTTTATTTAAGCAATTTTATTTTTTAGCTTGGTGGTCAGTTATTAAAATTTGATTCTTAGCTTATTTATCATCAAAGAAATAGTCTTGATCCAATGAGATTTTATTGACCCTTCCAGAGTCAGAAAAAGTATAATTCTATCCCATTTGTAATAGAAATAGCATCAAATTCCTCATCTGTCCACCCCATTAACCATGCACAAGAGACCAAAATTAAGCAAGGCTCACCTGCACCAGTTACGTACTATCTTAGTACATAACTGGGAAAAATTTGCCACTAGATATTAAATTTTACCCCTTATGTATTCCAGAGAGCTCTATAAATGTATGCAAACTTCCTATATGTATATTTTAAATGCAAATTTCTGTGACAATTTTATGAACAGCTGTAGAGTTCAGAAAAAGTGCATTTCCTAATTCATACTATCTATATGCAAAGTCACGGAAAATATCAGATGCTCTATGCTATAGCTTGTTTCAGTCAAATATAAACTGTTTGTATTTATAGCACAGAGCACTCGGTTTCCTAAACCCAAAGACAAAAGTTATCTTGCTGTTTTGAAAGAACCATCTTTGAGAAGAAAGAGTATCTTTCTTCTCAAAGCAATGAGTTGCCTCAAATAAAAAGAAGAAAATTATGACTGTTCAATTGAAGGAATGTGTAAGAAAATGAAATGAGCTGAAATTTCACTGAGACATCAAGAACCGTAAAATTGAATATCACACGGAAATCAGAGCTACATATGTAGTCTAGCTATAAAGTTAGGAATACAATCAACCATAAGTAAACCACTTAACACTTTTGTTAAGACATTTGGAGTACTTAGAAAAATTGAAAGAACCTACTCTGCCTCAAAGATCAGCCAATTTCCTTACTCCATAGTAGTCAATAAAATCTTTGGCACCTAAGCTACATTTAAAGCATTGGATGGGCATATCCTGTCCATAGGAAAGAAAGTAAACAGAGGAATGATGATCAGGAATGGACACTGTCTGTTTTTTTCCTCTTCAAGTGAATGAAATATACTTGGAATAATGATTTCTTACTGTGAAAAAAATATGCTAACTCTACATACTGTATCTTCTTTATTTAGATGACCTACACTTACTATACTTATGAAGATTGTACTGAGCTTCAGGTACTGGTAAGATTTTCAAAAAATGCTCAGTTACTATTTGAATTATTGCCAAATATGATGTAGCAACAAAATGATGATTGTGAAGTGAGTGCACTAAAAAGACTTGCCATTGTTTTGGGTTGATCTACTAGAAAAATAATAAAATTTTACAACTTTATATCAAAAATTAATGTAAAGCTGGTTTCAGGTGACTCACACCTGTAATCCAATTAACTCAGGAGGCTGAGATCTCAGAATCACTGTTCAAACCAAGCCTGGGCAGAAAAGTCTCTGTGAAACCCTTATGTCCAACCAACCACTCAAAAACTGGAAGTGGTGCTGTGGCTCAAAGTCGTAAGTGGTATCCTTGAGTCAAAGAACTCAGGGACAGTGCCCAGTCTCCTGGTCCTACAACTAACAATAATAATAATAATAATAATAATAATAATAATAATAATAATAATAATAATAATAAAGTCTGATAATATAATACAGATATGTAAATAATCCCCAGTCTCCAGTCTTGCTTATAGCACAATGCTCTAGTGTTGAGAAACTTTTTTTCTGTCAAGGGCCATTTGGATATTTATATTATAATTTGCCAGCCATATAAAGTTATAAACACAAAAAAATCAGACCATAAGTAGACAATGATAAGAAGCATATGTATCTGCCCTATCATGTGCCAAATGATGACCAAGGTCTTGTATGGCCTCAGGACAGATGTTTCTCGCCACTACTAGTGTCTCAGTAGCTATTACATACAAAATCTTGACAGGACAAAAGAGCTTTATGGATGATAACTTTATCAATGAAGAATATGGCTAGTCAATACCATATTAAAATATTAGAAAAAATATCCAAGTTAGGATTTATCATCTTAACTACTATTTTGATTTTCCTTTCAGTACTTGAGATCAAACCCTATGTTGCAAGCACAGGAGTAAAGACCTCCACCTCTGAGCTACATCCTTTTAAACTGAAGCAGGAAAAAGCAAAGTGCATAAATTGAAAGTATAGTGGTAATTTTATTCCAAACTGAAGTAGTGATCACCAATGGAATGTGTGAGCCTACCAAGTATTTACAGCATCTAAAATTTTGGAATAATACTGGATTTGTCATTTTCATTTCTTTTTCTACATTTTGATATGGGATTCATGATATTTACAAAGGAAATGGAAAACAAAACAACATGCTAAAATGCCAATGAAAACTTTCTGAAATTTCAGGAGCTAGGATACAGTTCAGTGGTAATCTGCTCTCCTAGTGTGTATAGGCTTTTATTTCAACTCCAGTACAAGTAAAATAAAATAAAAATTGAATAAAGATAAGTCAAATTGCTCCAATTTGCTAAAGACATGATCCTATATTTTAGAAGACTCAAAGAGTCACCAGGAAACTTTGACATCTGGTATCACTTTGAGAAAAGTAGTAGGATACAAAATCCATATGCAAAGCTCAGCAGTTGTGCTACATATCAATAATGAGCACACTGAAATAAATAAAGAACACAACCCCACTCACAGCACAGCAGCCAACATAACCATGAATGAAAAGCAATGATGGACTTAAGTTATACCATGTCATAATATCAGACTTAAGCTGTATTATAGAGCCATAATAACCAAAATAGCCTGGTTCTGGCACTGAAGCTGACATATAGACCAATGGAAGTGAAGAAAAGACCCAGAAATAAATTCACACATTTATAACCATCTAATTACCAACAAAGGAGACAAAAATCTACAATGGGGGAAGAAAACAGCTTCTTCAACAAATGGTGCTAGGAAAATTAGATATCTCCATGTAAAAGTGATGGAAGCTGGATTTTTATATCTTACTCTGTATAAAAATCAACTCAAAATATATCAAAGATCTTTAATCTAAGATGTGAAATTTCCTAGAGGAAAACATATAGGAAATATAACAAAATAACATCATAGTGGTCTGGATATAATCATTTAAACCTCACAGATTAAGGCAAGAAGATTGTTAGTTTGAGAACACTAAATAACCTTAGATCATCTAATGTTGAAATTGACAGTTACTTCAATCTAGTAGTTTGTTGTACCTTGTGTATGTGTAGTGTTTGAAATTTGGCAAGTGTGTTTCATCTAGAAAATTTGAAATATTTTGACATCTCTCGTATTTGCTATGGCATGTGGAGTGCATCTGTGCACTCCTGGTTTTGTTTCTGAATGTGTTTAATACAGAAATCTCCATTCCCTTTCTTCTTTGGCCAATTCTCTCTTGAATTCAATGATCCAATGGTTTTTAGTTGAGGCTAGAATAGATTTTGCCTGTCTCATAAGTGGTAATGAAAACCTCTAAGTATTATAAAGCTACTAGTCAATATGTTCTGATTGTCAGACAGGAGACTGCAGAAGATTTTTCAATAATCATAAATGGAGCAAGAATCAAGTAAGGGAAAGGAGATGAACTTGTATGAACAGAAGAGAAGGATCAGTGAAAATGTGGATCCTGATAAGGGGCAGGATTCAGCAATTTTCTCATCAGTAGCATCTTTGTCCTTACCCAGGAAGAAGTACATCAGCCACCAATCTACATTGGAGCTTAATAGTGGGTCAAAATGTGCAAACAACAAAACATTTACATCAGAACAAATGAGAACAGCCAAAATTTTTACAGAAGTTCTCAGAACCAAGAAATCAGCAAACACTGCATCCTGATTTGTTGTGTTTTCTCAATTTTCAGAAATGAGTTTGGTGTGGGCAATTTGCTTGTTTCTCATTCCTAGAGTATCATCTCTTCAAGTAACTTGATATCTGAGAGACCAAAATTTATCATCACAATGTCATTTTATGAATAAATAAATAAATAAGGAGGTAAAGAGTGGGCTATTTATAAACTAAAATGCATATATGATATGCATTTGGTGAGTATGTGTGTATGTGTGTGTGTGTGTGTGTGTGTGTGTGTGTGTGTGTATGTGTAAAGTGGGTAGAGCCAATTTTGCCTCTCCCAAATAACATTATCTAATCAGTCAGCATCAATCAGAAACCACTTAGTCAGTGTACCTAGAAGTAGCCTGATGATCCTTCCCCATTCCTTGAGCAGGTTGAATCCTGGTTCTTATCAAGTGATAAAATACTGAGAAATAAAATCTTTTCTTCTTCATAGCTCTGCAATGATGAAATAGCTCATCCTCCTAATGCATCTCCAAATAAAATATATTACTTGTTCTTTTCCAAATCTCTGTTTTTCTCTTTTGCATCCCTTACTTTATCTATAATCTTCAGTTATATGAAATAATATCGCTGATTATGATCAAATCAACTGTGTATGCTACTGATTTCTAGAAAATTCCACCAATTAGGTATTGAGCTAGTTGATTTTTAACTCTGCTAATTTGACCTTAATTTTTCTGAACTGAAATGACCACATATTGTTCTTTCTCTGTACCAGCTGCATTTTAATGATCATAAGGCTTTAGGTCAAGGTTAACTAGAAATTGATCCTTCCTACATCAATTCTGGTAACTGGATCCCCTAAAAAAATGCATTCACTTTGAGAAGACACTCATGAGACTTCTTAGAATCCTACTTACATTGTTCATAATAAGTTGCATAGGGCTGGGATGTAGTTCAGTGGCAAAGAACTTGTCTAGCAAGTACAGCATACTGGATTTGATGCCCCAGTATTAAAACAGAAAAGACCAAATAAAAGGTATATAATAGCTACTTAGAATATTAGGCTGGATGTTAGCATTTTCATTTCTTTGAAAAAATACTTAAAGCAAAATAAATTACAAGAGAAATGATTTGTTTTGGCTAAGAGTTTCAATTTGCAGTCCTTAAAACTGTTAATTCTGGGCCTATGTTGAAGTGGATCATAGAAGCTGGGACATGTGCTAGAGAACCCTTATTTTATATCAAAAGGTGGAAGAATATATATATATATATATATATATATATATATATATATATATATATATATATATCAAGGTCATTCCCCCCACCCTCAAGACCATATGCTTCTTTCCACTGAGCTTCAATTCTAAAAGTTTCCAGAACCTCCCCAAATAGTGTCATCCACTTGGAGCCAAGCCAACAATGACCCTGGTGATACATTACTTCCATGTCCTTTCTGGTAAACCTCTCTTGAAATGTCAGCTGTAAGACCAATTAGCAAAGATTTGGGACAAGAGCAACGGATATAATATGGAAGCATAATCCCATCCAAGTTAGCCAGATGCCATCATTGGATATTATCTGTTCTCTCTTGCCAGACCCTGTTATAATATGCAATTCCTTAAGTTACCTTGTCAAATCTTCAGAACGAAAGCTCTCATAGATAGCCTCCAACACATCTGGACCTCAGAAACATCTGTCTATCACAAGTGTTAGTATAATCCAAGTACGAAAGCTTGAAAACAAAAACATTTGAAATACACTAGAGATGATATAACTTCTATAGCTCAAAGACTCAACATTCAAATAAATTCCTTAAAATTTTCTCTTTATTAAATATGCACACTTAGAAGTGTGTATGAGTATGTATATATTTGCTTGTGTACTAGCTTCATTCATGATGAACCACACTTGGAAGTATTCAAATAACCTTTATGAGGTAAATACATAAACTATAGTATATCCTGAAAATGCAGCATTATGCAATGTAAAAAGAAGAATCAACTCATGATAAGACATACAACAAAATTAAAAGTAAAAGATTATCTGAAAAGATACGTACCATACTATTCCAATATATGATATTCTAGATGGTCCAATATATGATATTCTAGAAAAGGCAATAAATGGACAAAGAAAATATCAGGAACCATGTGACTCAGCTGGTAGAGTACCTGCCTATCAATCTCAATGTCCTCTGAAAACCTTAGTACTTCAAAAAACCAAACAAGGTTTGAAGGGAGGAAGATGGTGGTGTAGAAGCTGGAGGCTAAACAAGCTCTCACATAGAAAGCAGTTTTAGTGTTCCAGAAAACAGTCTTAGGCTAGAGAATCACACCGTGTGCCATCAAAGTACAGAGAGTTTGTCCAGAGAGGAAAAATCCAGGCAACTTGGTTAAAGAGACAGATCAGATTACTTGCTTGTGGCCACTGCAGCAGTGGCTTTGGCTACTGCTGTGGCCACCATATCAACAGTGAGAGCCTAGGTCAAAAGTGCCAGACACAATGTGTTAGCGCATTCTACTCACCACCAGCAAGAACTGACAAGGAACAGAACTATTTATCCTGCTGAATGCAGACCATGGATGACCCAGAAACAAAGAGACTGGCCTGAGTAACGCCAAGACAATCTCACTCCTTCTCAAGGAACAGCAGGGGGAAGGTAGCTCCTCCCCCACCACCAGAGAAGAACTCCATCTTTGATATTGACAAAGGCCCAGCCCAAACAGCTAATTCCAACTCAGGCTTTGGAAGAATACAATAGGAGGCATTCAACAGGTCACAGGAACCTGACCTGCCTGGCTGAGCTCCACCCAGGGGAAAGTTGCCTTTCCTAAGTATTAGAAGCTCTGCCCCCAGAGGTAGCTCTGCCCCCAGAGGAGTTACTTTCTTCACTAGATAAACAGAGCCAGAGGCTGCCCCTCCCCACTGCAGCCTAGGCAGCAGACTCAGCAGCAGGAGGGGTAAAAGAAAAATGAACTTTACAACTTTGGTGGTGTGGGGAGATGGGGGAGAGGGAGGAGAGATGGGAAGGGATAGGAAGGGGAAACAAAGGAGGAGGCAACAATGCTTGGTAAGACATCTACTCATTATCTTGCCCTTGTAATTTTAACTCCTCTGTACAGTATTTTCACAATAGAAAGAAAGAAAGAAAGAAAGAAAGAAAGAAAGAAAGAAAGAAAGAAAGAAAGAAAGAAAGAAAGAAAGAAAGAAAGAAAGAAAGAAAGGAAGGAAGGAAGGAAGGAAGGAAGGAAGAAAGGAAGAAAGAAAGAAAGAAAGAAAGAAGGAAGGAAAGAAAGAAAGAAAGAAAGAAAGAGAGAAACAAAGAGAAAGAAAGAGAGAAAGAAAGAAAGACAATTGAAACTCAGTAAACATAAATCCTGAGAATGGCTCCAGTCTGGGCTCTGAGTGTCTTAGGAGCTAGCCCCTCAGGGATAAGGTACAGATTGCTAATAAGTCTTAACCCTATCCACAACCTAGCCTCATCACAGCAACTCCAAGCTGGAGGAAACAGCCATCTCCCTCTTTTGCAATACTCAAAGTAGATCTCCCTCCCACTGACCTAGCCTGGGAGGAGGGTCACAAAGTACTGGGTAAGGCAGAGTTTCTTTCTGCCTGCTCAAACAAACTGATTTAAGAAACTAGTCAAGCCACAGGAAAACCAAACACCACAAGCAGACCAGAGACTGCACAAAGAGACTAGTTAGAGACACAAGGGAGATACAAGATCCTCCCCTCCCCCCCCCCAAAAAATCAATGAACTCATTTTTCTACCTAACTTTTTAATTAAAAATATTTTTTATTTCATAATTTTAATTTTAGGTGTGTGTGTGTGTGTGTGTGTGTGTGTGTGTGTGTGTGTGTGTGTTTTAATCTCTTTTAACCTTTGGTCCTTTTTTTTAATATAACATATGGCTGTTTTACTCACTCCCAGATATATACATGTCAATGATTATTAGACCTTATCCTTCATTGTGTGAATAATTAATTCAGAAATTGATTATTCAATTCAAACCTCCTAGGCTTAACTCCTTTAATAGTAGAATTATTTCTTTATACTTATATAATTTTTAAGTATTCCATTTTTTAATTTTTTTCATTTTTCCTCTTTATCTCTCTTCTCTCATTCTATTCTTTTCTTCTACCAGTATTACTTACTTACACTAACATAATTTTTAAATGTTACATTTTTTAAATTTTAAATTTTATTTTTTCATTTTTTTTCTTATTTCTTTATCTCTCTCCTTTCATTCTGTTCTGTACATTTCCTCTCTGAAATTAGGGCTTGGTGAAATCCCTGCTTTCCTTTTACCTCTCCACATTCCTCTAATCCTGTTTTTCCCCACAATTTTCCCTAAGTCCATTAATTTCTGGTCTGCTGAATTCCTCTTTGATGTTCTTACCCCATTAATGACCAGTTGTCTGATGATGAACTAAATTGTACCTGTTCAACTAGATTGTATCTTTAGCCATTTTGCCTGTGTCAATCAATCTGTGCAACGACAGGACTCTGGTTGATGCTTGCCTTAAAATAGAGTTCTAGTGCAAAATTGGTGTTACTTTCATACCAAGTGGGCAGAGAAAGCCAGAAAAAAACAAGAACAATGGCAAGTCCAGGTATCTCAAATCCCACTCATAATAATCAGGTGACAGAACAGTTAATGAATAATCCAAAGGAGAGTTCCCCAAAAGCTCTACAAACACTACTGGTAAACATGGTGAATGAAAAAATTAAAAGCCTTTAAAGACTCAGTGTGAGCATGATAGGCTAAGATGAGGCTAAACATAGATGAACACAGAAATTTGCCAGCACAATGAGGCTAGCCAAAAAATTGATACAAGAATCTCATAAGCATGAGGAAGCTAATCAAAGATTAACACCGGAATTGCATGAGCAGGCTGAGAATAAACCATGTGTAATACAGGAATTGCTTGAGTATGAAGAAGATAATCAAAGAGTAATATAAGAATTGAGTGTGAGGGATGGTAATAGACAAAGATCAATAGAAGCATTTATGGAATCCATAAACAGACAGCTGAAGGATTCCAGGGAGGCCACAAAGGGAATGCTGAATGGAGCCCAGCAGAAGGAAAGGGAGTCCAAAGAAACCATAACCAATAAACTAAGGGATTGGAGAATAAACACTGAAAACCAAATTAAGAAAGCAAAGAAGTCAATACAAGATCTAAAAGCTCCAACAAAGAAGTTGAAGCCATGAAAGCCAACCAATTAGAAGGAAAGGAAGTACAAAACAAAGTAGAAAGGCTTGACAGTAGGTTAGACCATGCAGAAGGTCAAATCTCTGGGATTGAAGACAGCTTAGATATTATAGAGAAAAAAACCACTCAACTATGCAAGACAAATCCAAGAAATATGATAGATCTATTCAACATTTAGAAAACACCATCAGAAGGCCTAATCTGAGGATAATGGGTGTAGAGGAGCCCCTAGAGACAGAAGTTAATAGTCTAGGACATTTATTTAACAGGATCCTAGCAGAGAACTTCCCAAACATGCAAAAAGGTAGGCCTATTCAGTAACAAGAAGCTTTTAGAACCCCAAATAGACCAGAACAAGACATCCCACCATCACATTATAATCCACACAGGATCAATTCAGCCAAGGAAAGGATCCTTAAAGCTGTCAAGGAGAAAAGATCAATCACCTATAAAGGGAAAGCAATCAGAATAACCTCAGATTTCTCAGCAGAGACAATTAAAGCCTGGAATGATGTATGCCATGCGCTAAAGACAAACAACTATCAACCAAGAATACTGTACCCACTAAACTTTCCTTCATAATGGGAGGCCAAATAAAAACCTTCCATAGCAAGGAAAGAATGAAATAATATATCTCTAACAAACAAGCCCTACAAAAGATATTTAAAGATGTCCTACACATAGAAAACCAACAAGACCACAATAAAGGCCAAGAAACCACACACAAACAGAATCCAAGAACCATAGGAAGAACCCAGTTGTGACAGTCCCCAAGAAGATGGAAAACATGGCTGGAACGACCAAACACCTCTCAGTCCTAACTCTCAATGTTAATTGATTTAACTCTCCAAAGAAGCAACATAGATTGTCTAGTTGGATCAAAAAGAAATATTCTTTTATCTGCTGCTTTCAAGAACCACAACTTGCCCCCAAAAAACAAACAGTCATTTTAGTTGATCGATTTCAACTACTCATCAAAAAATATCATACATAGCAATCAAACAGGATTCATTTCAGGAATGCAAAACTGGTTCAAGATATGCAAATCAATTAATATAATCATCACATCAATAACAGCAAGAATAAGAACCACTTGATTATCTCAATAGATGCAGAAAAATCACTTGACAAGATCCAAAGCTGCTTCATGATGAAGGCTCTGGAAATAATAGGAATCTATGGAACATTCCTCAATACAATAAAGGCTGTGATTGACAAATCTACAGCCAGCATTATACTTAATGACAAAAATCTATCACCATTTCCTCTAAACTCAGAAACGAGATAAGGATGCCCACTCTCTCCACTTCTCTTCAATTTAGTTTTAGAATGCCTAGCTACAGCAATAAGACAAGATGCAGACATAAAGGGGATCCAAATGGGGAAGGGTGAAGTAAAACTCTCCCTCTTTGCAGATGACATGATATTATATTTAAACAACCCCATGGATTCCACTCCCAAGTTACTTGAGCTAATTGGAAACTTTGGCAAAGTAGCAGAGTATAAAATTAACCCTCAAAAAAATCAATGGTTTTTCTGTATGCCAAAAATAAGAAGAGTGTGGCTGAAATCAGGAAAGCAACTCCTTATGTAATAGCCACACACACAAAAAAATGAAATACCTAGGAATTAGCCTACCTAAAAAAGCTCTATAATGAAAACTTTAAAACCTGAAAAAGGAAATCAAAGCAGAACTTAGGAAATGGAAAAACCTCACATGCTCCTGGATAGGAAGGATCAACATCGTCAAAATGGCAATACTTCCTAAGGCTATCTAAAAATTCCATGCAATACCTATCAATATTCCAACCTCATTCATCAATGAAATAGAAGAAGAAATCCAAAAATTCATATAGAACAATAAAAGACCCCGAACATCAAAAATGATCCTTAACAGAAAGAAGAGTGCTGGAGGAATATCAATACCAAATTTCAAACTCTTCTACAAAGCCATAGTAATCAAAACAGCTTTGTAGTGGCACAAGAACAGACCTCAGGACCAGTGGGATAGAATTGAAAACCCAGAAATGAACCCACAGACTATAGCCATCTAATCTTCAGTACAGGACTAAAAAAGTAGAATGGGAGAAAGACAGCCTCTTCAGTAAATGGTGCTGGCAAAGTTGGTTAATCAGCTGTAGAAAATTTAAGCTAGGTCCTTATATATTACCCTGCACCAGAATCAACTCCAAATGGATCAAAGGCCTTGGAGTCAAAGCAGACACCCTGAAAACATTACATAAAGGAATAGAAATAACCCTAGCCCGAAATTTTCTTAACAAAGACCCAGAAATACAACAAATCAAAGAAAGTTTGGACAAATGGGATTGCATGAAGCTGCAGAGCTTCTGCATGGCAAAAGACATAGCTAGCAAGATCCATAGAAAGTCCACAGATTGGGAGACGATCTTCACTAGCAAAACAACTTGTAACTGAAAAAATTAAACACCCCAACTGGGCTCTGGTGGCTAACAACTGTGATCCTAGCTACTCAAAGGATGAGATCTGAGGATCATGGTTCAAAGCCGTCTTGGACAGCAACTTCTGTGAGACTCTTATCTCCAATAAACCACTAGAAAACCGGAAGTGGCGCTGTGGCTCAAGCAGTAGAGCGCTCGCCTTGAGCTGAAGAACAGAGGGACAGCTCCCAAGCTCCGAGTTCAAGCCCCACAACTGACTAAAAAAAAAGAAATCCCCCAGCAACAAATCCTCAAAGAAACAAATGTCTGATAAATAAGTGTGCTAAAAACTTAAAGAGAAACTTCTGTGAAGAGGAAATAAGAATATCCAGTAGACACATGAAGAAATGCTGAACCTCTCTAGTAATAAAAAAGAAATGCAAATCAGAACAACATTGAGATTCCACCTCACCCCAGTTAGAATGGCTATAATCAAGAACTGTGATAACAACAGATGCCAGAGCGATGTGGTCAAAAGAGAATCCTACTGCATTATTGATGGGAGTGTAAACTTGTACAAGCATTTTGGAAAGCAGTGTATTGGTTCCTCAAAAGACTCCACATAGAGCTCCCCTATAACCCAGAAATCCCACTTTTGGGCATTTACCCAAATGATCACAAACAAGACCATACTAAGGCTACCTGGACAACTATGTGTATCACAGCATTATTTACCATAGCTAAGATATGGAACCAACCCAGATGCCCCTCAGTAGATGAATGGATCAAGAAAATGTGGTATATATACACAATGGAATTCTATGCCTCCATCAAAAAAAAATGGCATTGCCCCATTTGTTAGGAAATGGAAAGACTTGGAAAAAATTATATTAATTGAAGTAAGCCAGGCCCAAATAAACATAGGTTCCCATGGTTTGCCTTATTTTCAATAACTAGTACATGTCTAGGACAATCAGAAAAGATCAAAAGCTATGTACATATGATCAGATAAGATGATGTTAACCAAAATGAACCCTAAGATAAGGACACATTTTTTTTCCTTGCATGCTATTGTTTCTAATGCATTTATAATGTACCATGTGGTTTTCGTTTGTTTGTTTCTTTGTATGTTCCTTCCCCATGGTATAATCCCTGTTTTCACTGTAGTTGGTGTTGGTACCCTGCATCTTGTATATACATTTCTCTAATTCAGGGACAGGAAGGGAAAAAACAAAATGCTTATATAGGGATACAGGTTGACCCATTGGAACAATGAGATGTACAAAACACTATGTTGAAAATGAACTTTACAACTCTGGGTGGATGGAGGGAGGAGTTGTGGAGGTGTGTGGGAAGGGATGGTAGGGGAAAAGCAAAGGAGGAAGCAATAATGCTGAAAAGGAAATGTACTAATTACCTTTCTCATGTAACTGTAACCCCTCTGCACACTATTTTTCCAATAAAAAACATACAAAAAACCCAAACAAGCAAAAAAATATGATGTCAAAAAAAGGGAAGACAAATAGGTATTAAATAAGACAAATAAGATTAAAAATGTAGAGTAGTAAAACTGTGCATGATAATAAATTATGGATACACTCAGTATACATATGTCCAAGCAGCATGTATCTGTACCACCAAGAATGAACTGGATTTGTGGTGGTGAACATGATGTATTAATTTAAACTGGTTAACTGGAACACCAAGTCACTCTGATGGGCAATGCTTATAATAGAAGAATGTCTATTTGATTTGTTTGCAGGAAATATATGTACCATCTCATTTGTATTGTAAACTTAAAACTGCTCTAAAATTATAAAACCATTGATCAATAAAATAATAACAAAGAATACACAAAAATAATGTATCCCTTTAGCTTAGGATTTAGTCTTAATTCTGGCTTTCAGAATCAATGCTCGATGAATTTATGAATTCTGCATGAGCCTGGTAATAGAATTCTATGGTAGCATGATTCAGTGGAATGGCATAGGACACTCATAGAGACAAAATTTTTTTGCTTGAAAACTCTCCACTGACGTTGATCAAGATGCATTGTGCTCATAAATTGACATTGAATTGAAACCACTTTGTACAGATAAATAAAGGTAATATTAAATAAATGTTTCATTAACAAGCTAAAGGAATTTCTTGGAGACATAGATATAACCTCTACAAATGTTGACCAGCTAAATCTTTTTTTGAGTCTCAGTTTTTTTTCTGTTATGTTTTTTCTAGAATTAAAAATTTGTGCTTTGTATTTCTATCAAATTATCTGAATTAATAATTATTTCCAGTTCATTTTCAGATTTGTTATGGATCTATTTCCTTTTCCCTGAGACATAATAAGACACGGTGGTTATAAAATATTTGGTTAAGTTTAGCACCATCCTCTGCCATTCACTACTATCTGACCTCTCTGATAAGAGAAATTATTTGATATATATGTATCCTACTTTTCCATTTGCAAAAAAGTAATAATTATAATTCCTGTTTCATAGGGACAAAAGAAATATTTATCTTAGTGAACTAATATTATTTCGATGTTTAAGACATCCTCTACTACATGGTAGTGGATAAATACTAGCCATTGTCGCTTTGCAATATTTAATTCATGTAAAAAATCAAATTTTTAAAGGAATTGGTTACACTACCAGCATGAACCACATGGTCATAAGCTGCATGCTAATTTCAAAATTATTATTTCAAATAAATATTTGAGCCATGCACTGTAGCACACACCTGTATTTCTAGCAGAAAAAGCAGAAGAATCTTAAGTTTGAGACCATATACTATGTCATAAAGGGGATAAAAAGTAAAGCAAAAAGCCGAATAGTGGTGAAAAGAAAAGTTTTCATTTGAACTTAACACACAAAACATAATATGTTAGTGTTTTGGGCACCTGTTCATGAATCTTCATTTCTGACTGAACAGAACTGAATATCTAGCTGCTTTGTGGTGTTACCCACCCTCTTATTCCACAACTGATTCTAAATTTTACAAATCATTTCCCAGAGGATTGCTTTCCATTCTTTTTTTTTTTTTTTTTGTCGGCCGTGGGGCTTGAACTCTGGGCCTGGGCGCTGTCCCTCAGCTCTTCAGCTCAAGGCGAGCGCTCTACCTTGAGCTACAGTGCCACTTCCGGTTTTCTGGTGGTTTATTGGAGATAGGAGTCTTACGGTCTCTCCTGCCCGGGCTGGCTTTGAACCGAGATCCTCAGATCTCAGCCTCCTGAGTAGCTAGGATTACAGGCGTGAGCCACCAGCGCCGGGCTGCTTCCCATTCTTATGAGCTCAAAACTTCACTAGGTTACCACCTTGGCTTGGGAGATTTAAACCTTGAGATTCAGAAGCAGCTCTAATTTTGCTTCATTACTATATACTTTATATGCGGTAAAATTTGGCACTCAATAAAATGTTTAACTTTCATGGCTCACTCAATCTGATAGCTACAGATGAATTTTTTGTTTACGATATCTCCAGCTTTGCAAAAGTACATTGGCTTATATTAATTATTATAAATTATATTAATGAAGGTAACTTTTTCTGTTGGACATGATTACTTATAATTAGAATAAATTCTAACATATGTTTTCATTGTTTGGCTTTTTAAAAATACATGGTTAAATATTTCTATCATTTGAATATACACAAAATGATCCCATTCTTACTAGGGTGCCAGATACCAAGCAGCATAACTTTATAATTATTCTAAAGAAAAGAGATAGTTTCTTAATCTAGCTGCTATCTAAATCCGGTTTATAAGCAAACAAATAAAAACAAAAATGCTTTACCAAAATACTATTCTTCATCAAATAGCAGATTTACTAACTAGAAAATACTTCCCCTTATGAGGATAAAATAAGGTCATAATCTTTCTCAGTAGCTGGTATTTGAAATCAATCTTGGTGTTTACATTACTTAATTTAACTCAAGATTTTGGCAGCAAAACCAAAATTATCATAATTTTGAAAAAGCAAAAGGAATCTTTATTTGAGTAAAATGAGAGACAGGAGAGGAATGAGGGAAATAATTTAGATATTCACCATCGGGCCCTTGTTTTCTAAGAGGTGTCTCATAATCTCCATTCCTGCCACTCTACACAGGAGCACTGCAGCCATTCAGCTAAGTAAGAAATGAGTGTGATTTCCAGGTGGCCTTCCATCAGTGGAATAGCACTAAATTACTAGTTTAATTTGCCCAGAAGTAAGACATTTCTCAAATAAGAAGCCTTTACAATTGAAATTCTGCCATTGCAACTAAAAAGGGAAGATTTGAAGCTGATATCTCTCAAGTACTGCTACCATTAAGCATTCCAACATTTTTTTTAATGAGCAAACTAATGATAATGAAACTAATTTTATCACATCACCCTGGGAAAGGAAGCTTTTTCCATAAACTATTGCTATTAACAGCAAGAATATTCTCAAACTATTTACCATTAAGAGATAAGTACAATGAGAAAGGTAGGTTTTAATATACAGAAGAAAATGTGGAAATAAAATTACTGATATAACAGAAATCGAGGATAATAGCATTTGCAACAGTCAACTTTATAGTTAATGTTACAACTCAATTTCATATTGCAGTTTCATTTATTCATAAAAACTTGGTGTAAAGTTCTTCAACATTAAAACTTTTTCATACTTGGTCTCCATGTAAATATGAATGATATAAACACTTTTTTTAACTACAGTGTTTTTTCTCCCCTTTCTCCAAGGAGAGTTCCCACACAGAGGCATTCAGACAGAATAAACAGGAATTTAAAATGCATGAATCCCCAAATTAAACTTTGAACTGTTTTTATGGACCTATTTCTTCTGATACAAAATCTGAAATTCAAGGAATTAAAATACTGCTGACTAAATACATGTCCTTTGAAAAGAAATATCTAGGTGCCAAGAACTACACTAACCTCCAGAAACATACTAACTAGAGAGAAGATAACATGACTCAGAAAAGCATATAAGCTCACATCACAATATATATAATACTAAAATCATGTGAGATCATATTTTTACTTTTTTTAAAGGTAAGTGGGGTGTTTTTGTTTTTGTTTTTGTTTTTTGAATGCCATTCCTGGGGCTTAAACTCAGGACTTGAACACTGTCCCTGAGCTTTTGTACTCAAGGCTAGTGCTACCATTTAAATCAAGCCTCTACTTGCAGCTTTTTTAAGATTAATTAAAGATAATAGTTGGCTTCAAATTGTGGGGTCAGATTGCAGCCTCCTAAGTAGCTAGGATTACAGGAAAGAGCCACCCATGCTGGCTTCAAGATAAGTATTTTAAAGATTTTATTTATTTATTTTACATATTAGGATGCTTTTCTGATGTCCTTAAATACCCATCTGTCTAGGAAAGATAGTCTCTTCTTCTCCTACCTATCTGAGACATGGCAAAGGACTCAATCAAGATCATACCTTTGATACAACAGCCAACCAGTCCAGGGCCAAGACCAGGTCCAAGTTTTGGGTTTGGGATGAGGGTAGGGTTTCGGAATTGAGAATAGTACTTTGGTATCTTAATGCTTTAACCATGCCAGATTACTAATGATGACATTTATAAACCAAAGCACACCAAAGTTACTCAAGTAACCATACTGAGACTGTTTACCTTACACTGATTTGACATCTCACAGAAAGCACCGAAAAGACGGAGGTCTAAAGCATCCCATTCCTATTTTTTGTCCTGTCTACCTGTGGCCCTAGGTATCATGCTGTGTTTCCTATCACTAGGACCTATGAATATAATAAGGTTTTACTCCCATATAGCTTCCTCTCTATTTTCTCTATAGTCACATCAAACTAACTATGCCCACACAAATGCAAAACAGATGGATCCAACTATCACCTCATGTTTTATTGGCAGGAATGAAAATAAACCACTAACCAGTATTTTGCCAAATGACCAATAAACCAGGACTTTTATATCTGAATATACTATTTACTTTTTAATCCCTTTTTGTCATATAGCTTCCTCCTAAGTTCCTCTGTTATTCTGCAGATATCTAATTATGTTCCCATCAGTGATATCAAACTCAGGTTCCAGAAACTTTCACATCTCTCCAGACCTTGCTATTCAGTATAGGATTGCTTACCTACCCAGTAGCCTTAGCCAGGTCAGAGCATATTTCCCCAAGGGTGGTAGCAAACATATGGAGATAGTAACTTGGAGCATGTGATAGGGAATGTATAATTAGTAACAGTAAAAACAAACACCTTCAGTCATAAAAGGTGAGTTATATCATCATACTCTCACCTAAAGAAGTTGCTCATGTTAGAATTGTCCAGTAAAGCAGAGCTGTGAGAAAATAGTATGCAACATATAACTGGAAGAGGATATATGCCTCTGAACCCAAAACAGAACTCAAGAAAACTTCTGCTCACTCCAAAAGAATATGGAACTGAGAATTGATTATCTGAGACTAAACATAGTATCTAAAGGATTTTAGGTATCCATAACTAAGTTGAGGTCAGGCATACAAACCCCCTTATTCTGGGTCTTCTCCACTGACTCAATATTTTTGATAGAACATAAAACAGTATATGAAGGAGAGTGTGAACACTGTAAGAGTCAGGAAAAAGAAACATAACAACTATAGAAACACTGTAGTGATGGTGAAAACAATGTGCTCTAAGAATATGGATTTATTACCTGACATGCTTAGGCCCAGGCTGCTTATTAAGAAGACATTAGCAACTTCTGGATGAAAGCACTTTTAATACATAGAGTAAAGGTGAAATCAGAAAGGATGAACTAAAGACCTATGTGGGCCTCATCATATTGAAAAAAGAATGAGCCTGCAGATATTAGAACAAGAAGCATTTACAAAATGCTTAATCTGCTCTAGGTTTTAATATATGAATTATAAATTATCATCTCAATTGAATGGAACTTTGGTGATGTATAAGAGACATAGGAGGATCAGGAAGGTTAAAAGGTCATATCACTCAAGCAATGACATAGTAAGAGGTACAAGGGAGAGTTAGGTCATGAATACAGGTCTTTCTTTCCTTGGAAGTCAAAGTGTTTAGTGTCCACTCTAATGTTCTTTTTCAGAGAAAATGATGTGAATTTCAGTATTAGCTGTATAAAGACACAGAAGCAGAATAAGTAGCACTTGGAAAGATTAGTGCTGCCTATATTCATCTAAAAACTATGCCAGACAGAAAACCAGCAGGAGAGTGATATCTTGTCATTGGCACATCTCAAAGACAGAAATTGGACACAGTTTCTACAGTTACCATGGAAATGTGCCACTCTGATCAGGTCTTCTGTGTAGGAATATGGTTGACCAAAGTACTCCACATGTGCCTTTCTGGCTGGACCATTGCTTTCATGCTCATGGAGTCTTCCTACCCAATGTCTGTGCTGTTTTCACAATGTGGTTTTCACAATGCAGACTCATGTCCAGGAAAGATAAGAATGCTTTGACAGGCAAATTTATTTAGAAGATTTCTTACTGTCCCAGCGAAAAGTAACTTAAAACTATGTGGTAGCATGAGATATTTCTTCACCAAATCTCCTGTCTCTGTTTTTGTTGTTGTTGTTGTTTGTTTGTTTTTGTCGGTTGTGGGGCTTGAACTCTGGGCTTGGGAGCTGTTCTTGCACTCTTCAGCTCAAGGCTAGAGCTCTACTGCTTGAGCCACAGCATTACTTCCGGTTTTTCTAGTGGTTTATTGAAGATAATAGTTCCATGGACTTTCCTGCCTGGGCTGGCTTTGAACCTCGAGCCTCACATCTCAGCCTCCTGAATAGCTAGGATTACAGGCACCTGGCTGCTGTCTCTGTTTTTAAATGTATGTATGTATGTATGTATGTATGTATGTATGTATGTATGTATGTATGTATTTATGTATGTATATACATAAGGTGATGTAAAGAGGGGTTACAATTACATAAATCAGTCAATGACTACATTTCTTATTTTTTATACCTTTTTATTGTAAAAATACTGTACAGAGGGGTTACAATTACATGAGCAAGATAATGAGTACATTTCCTATTAGGCATCATTCTTTCTGATGGAAGCATAGAATTTCATTGTGTATATATACCACATTTTCTTGATCCATTCATCTACTGAGGGACATCTGGGCTGTTTCTATATCTTACCTATGGTAAATAATGCCGTAATGAACATAGTTGTGCTGGTAGATTTACTGTGGCCTTATTTGGAGACATTGTGTAAATGCCCAAGAATGGGATTTCTGGGTCATAGCTGTATGTGTAGTCTTTTGAGGAACCTCCATACAGCTTTCCAGAGTGGTTGAACAAGTTTATGTTCCCACCAACAGTCTAGTAGCATTCACTCATGGCTACAACACTGCAAGCATCTATTATTATTAATTTTATTTTTTTCTTTTCTTTTAGACTTCAAAAAAATTTATTTTATTGTAAAGATGCTGTACAGAGGGCTTACAGTTACATGAGTAAGGTAATGAGTACATTTCCTGTTGTACAGAGGGCTTACAGTTACATGAATAAAGTAATGAGTACATTTCTTGTTGTACAGAGGGCTTACAGTTACATGAATAAGGTAATGAGTACATTTCTTGTTGAGAATTGTTACTATCTTTTTTTGTTGTTCTCCCACTATCCCTTACTTCCCCCACCTTTCTTACCCCCCACTCCGTGAAGTTGTAAAGTTAATTTCCAATATACTGTCTTGTGGGTATCATTGTTGCAATGGGTCATCCTGTGTCCTTGTTTCAACATTTTGTTATTCCCATTCACCTCCCCAAATTAGACAAATGAATTTAAAGATGCAGGGTACTAATATCAAGTACAATGCAACAGGAGATATACTCTAGGGGGAAGAACATACAAAAGAACCAAAACAATTTCATAATAAATTAAAAACAACAAAAAAAACTGCTCATGTCCATATATTAAGGTTCATTTTGCTTAGCATCATCCTATATGGTCATATGTACATAGCTTCTGAGCTTTTCTACTCATCTGATAAAATTATCCTAGACCTATACTAACGACTGCAAATGAGGAAAACCATGGGAAAAAAATAATAGAGAAAAAGCACAAACTCTATAAAGGGTCTAATGAGATTCTCCTTTTTCCAAAAGCTGAAGTTTGTGTTATATAAAGTCCTTCCCATTAAGCATTTGGGATCTTGAGATCCCCTATTTAGAGTATTTTCTACATATTGTAGTTCTTACAGATGAGGGAGATCATGTGACCTGCTTTTCTTTGGGTCTGGCTTATTTCCCTTAATGTAATTTTTCCAAGTCTTTCCATTTCTTTATGAATGGAACAATGTTAATCTTTCTGATGGAAGCATAGAATTCCATTATGTATATGTACCACATTTTCTTTATCCATTCATTTACTGAGGGATATTTGGGTTGGTTCCATATCTTCGCAATGGGAAATAATGCTACTTTGAACATCATTGTACGGGTGGGTTTAGTGTGGCCTTGTGTGTGGACATTTTGGTGGATTGATAATGGCCATTCAAACTGTGATGAAGTGGAATCTCAATGTTGTTTTGATTTGCATTTCTTTTATGTCATGTGTCTATTGGCCATTCATACTTCCTCTTCAGAGAAGCCTCTCTTTACGTCTGTAGCCCACTTGTTGTTTCTTTGAGGTTTTGTTTCCAGGGCAGGGTGTTTTTTGATCTCTAAGTTTAGATATGAGGCCCTTGTGTATTGAATAGCTAGTGAAGATCTTCTCCCAATCTGTGAGCTTTCTATTTATCCTGCTAGCTATGTTCTTTGCTATGCAGAAGCTCTGCAATTTAATGCAATCACATTTATACAGCTTTTCCTTGATTTGTTGTGTTTCTGTGTCTTTATTTAGAAATCTTAATGTATGCCAAGAAGACCTAGTGTTTCCCCTATTCCTTCCTGTAGTATTTTCAGGCTATCTCATCTTACATTGAGCTCTTTTATCAATTTGGAGTTGATTCTAGTGCAGGGTGATATATAAGGATCCAACTTCAGTTTTCTACATGTGTATAGCCCATTCTATTAGCACAATTTTTTGAAGAGTCTATCTTTCTTCCATTCATGTTTTTAGCTCCTTTATCAAAGATCAGGTGTCTATAGATTGGTGGATTCATTTGTAGGACTTCAATTCTTTTTTTTTTTTTTTTTTTTTTTTGTCTGTCATGGGGCTTGAACTCTGGGACTGGGCACTGTCCCTCTGCTCTTCAGTTCAAGGCTAGCACTCTACCACTTGAGCTACAGTGCCACTTCCGGTTTTTTTGTGGTTTATTGGAGATAAGAGTCTCACAGTCTTTCCTGCCCAGGCTGGCTTTGAACCATGATCCTCAGATCTCAGCTTCCTGAGATTAGGATTAGTTAGGATTACAGGCATAAGACACCGCCCCCCAGCTTCAATTCTATTCTATTGGTCCTCAGGCCTGTTCATGTACCTAAACCAAGCTGTTTTTATAACTACAACATTAAAATAGAGTTTGAAGTTTGGTATTGATATTACTCTAGTCTCTTCTTCCTGCTAAGAATCATTTTGCTATTCAGGGTCTTCTATTATTCCATATGAATGCTTGGATTGCTTCTTCTATTTCATTAAAGCATATTGTTGGGATATTAGTGCCTATTGCATTGAATTTGTAGATAGATTTATGTAGTCTTGTCATTTTCCTGGTGTTAATCCGCACAATCCAGGAGCATGGGAGATTTTTCCACTTCCTTAAATCTGCCTTAATTTCCTTTTTCAAGTTTTTAACATTTTCATCATAGAGGTCATTCACATCTTTGGTTAAATCCTACGTTTGGTTTAGTTTGTCTGTTTGTGTTAAGACTATTTCAAAAGGAATTTCTTGTCTTGCCTTCCCAGAGTAGAGCTTTCCCTCCATGGGAGGAGCTTCCTCTCCTGGGGTGAGGCTGTCATTCCCTGGGCAAGGCTGTCATTCCCTGGGCAGATCTGTCTCTCATTGGTCATAGTTTTGACCTGTTGAAAAATTACCACAGTTGCTGCTTCTCCAACCCAAGTGATCTGCTAGCTGCTCTGGTAAGCTCTATGCCAGTGTCAAAAATGGTGTTCTTCTCAGGTTGGGGGAAGGTTTCCTTCTAGAAGCTATTTTGTGAGAAGTAGTGAGGATGACTTTTGTGGAGTACTCATGCTTTCCCTTGGTGTTATGGATCATCTACAACCTTTGTCTTTCTCTGGCCAGCAGGATGTGGATTGCTGCACCTAGTCATCCAGCTTGTGGTAGAGGTGATTGAAAAGCTGCTAACACTTTGACTGGTGCCTTTGTCCCCACTCTCTCTGCCTGCTGCCACGGCTGTGGTTGACACTTCAGGAATTAATTTTACGTTTACTGTTCAGATGGCTGACAAACTTCAGCATTACTATATCTTCAAAAGTTTTCTTATCTGATAATTTCTTTGTTATTTGGTTTGTTTTTTAAAAAAATTGAGCCAAGGGTCAGTGGTTCATGCCACTTACTTACTTAAGAGACAGAGATATGAAGATCATGGTTTGAAGGAAGCCCAAGCAGGAAAGTCCATGAGACTCTTACCTCTAAGTAACTACCAAAAAGCCAGAGATAGAGTTGTGGCTCAAAGGATAGAACAACAGCATTGAGCAAAATAGCTAAAGAACAACACTCAGTCCTGATGCTTGAGAGCAGCTATCAAACTCCATTACTGGCATAATTAAAAAAAAATAGAGAAAAAGTAAAAGGAGTATTGTGTACCAAGGGCCAGGTAGTTTTATTCAGGACTATATCAGTTATCTAACCTGTGTTCTTCCAAAGCATGTTTTTTATTGCAGGCATATAGTCATAGACTACTTCATAGTCTGAAAAAAATATTCAGTAAAAGAAGGAAAAAGAGTACTATCAGATACAAGATTTTATTTTTTTAAATGGTATTATATACCTTTATTTTTTAAAAAAATATTACTTTTACAAACAGGTTACAATTCCATACATCTGGTTATGACTACAATGCATCTTGACCAATATCACCCCTTTCATAACTCTCTCCCATTTGACTGACTGTGGTTTGCTGTGCGTAATCATCCATTTCATTTCATTATCATTGACAATGATTTTACCCTATATGGTGATGAAGCCAGTGATTTCCTCCATCCTCTAATACAATAAATTAAACACATTTTTATCCCCCCCCCAAAATCTCTTCTAAAATGATGCTCAGACAAAGAATAAAAGAGAACCTTAGAAAGAGAAATTTATCTATGGGAATGTGTTCTCTAAAGATAAAAGAACAGATAGAAATATCCTTAAAGCAGATTGTATTTAAAAAATTTCAAACTAGAAAGATGGCAAACATAGCCAGAAAAGAGAAAGCATAGGCACAAAAAATAAATTAATTAAAATAGCTAATAGAGGGTTGAAGATGTGCCTTCAGTGGTAGAGTACCTGACTAGTAAGCACAAGGTTTTGAATTTAAACTCCAGTATCACCACTGAAAACAATATGAAAAAGGAAGTTGTTTTTAGGAATAAAGGGAAAAAGTCTCTCTCTCTCTCTCTCTCTCTCTCTCTCTCTCTCTCTCTCTCTCTCTCTCTCTCTCTCTCTCTCTCTCTCAATTTCTGTGTGTGTGTGTGTGTGTGTGTGCGCGCGCGCGTGCACACACGCACGCACGAGCACACATGCTAGTCCTGAGGCTTAATCTCAGGGCCTGAGCCTGTCCCTTGAGCTTTTTCACTCAAGGCTAGCACTCTACCACTTGAGCCAGAACTCCATTTCCACTATTTTGGTGATGAATTAAATATGAGTCCCATGGACTTTGCTGCCCAGGCCTGCTTTGAATAGTTATCTTCAGATCTCAACCTCCAGAGTAGTTAAGATTACAGGTACGAGCCTGGTGTCGGGCAAGTGGAAAACTTTTTTTTAAATTTATTTTTCTTTTCTGTTATATATTTATATCATTTCAATATGCATTTATAAGTTATATTAAATGAAAAATTTGCCATTGAAATAAAAAAGTTGTGGAGTTCCAAGAAACAAAGCTAAGTAGAAGTCAGGGAAAGCAGTTTTCATATAGATATTTTCATATAGATATTCTATGAATTTTCTTCCTTCTTTTGATTTCTTAAAACTGCCTAGCTTTTTATTTTTTTCTTGTTTAATCACATGGTGATTCAGCTTTCTTAAAAATGACAGGAAAAATGACATGTATGCCACATTTATAGGCATGTATATATGTACGCACATATATATTCCTTCAGTAGTTACTTTTGAATAAGTAGGTCTTGTATAGGCCTTGTATTTTTTATACATATATACTATACACATACATATACTTCTTATTATCCATATACTTCTCCCTAGGAGGACAATTTTAATTTTACCAAGAATGTGTCTTAGTAGAGGACTAGATGACATTTCCTTGCCAAAGTAAGTGGTATAATTAAAGTATCTATGGGCAGATAGATGGCAATTGACTCCCTATGGTACTATGTAATATGGATTCTCTAAATCACAGACCTTTATTATAACTACAGCATTGTTCTGCTTTCTCTCTAAACTAGTTTTCACAATCATATATGCTATGCAGGGGACCCAGTTCACCTTACCAGCTGCAGAATTGTGAGATATAATACCAGACTTAAGTACCATTTTGCACACATTGTTTAATTGAGGATATATAGTTACATGACAGTTCAGCTTCAAATTCACAGAAGAAGAAAATTGTATCTCATTTCCTATGAAGAAAGCTTTAGAAAGTGTAATGACAGTGTCTTCCAAACAAGCTAAGTATACTCACTTAGCAAAGTCATGTTGCTTTGGATATCACTGCTTAATGGAGCATTGCCCAACCTGAGCTATGCCCTTGAGAGCTGTCATTTGTTAATAGAAGACAGAAATGAATTTAGGAAACTGAAGCTGAGGTCTGTAAATACAGAATAACAAAAGCAAGGGATTAAAACTGGGACTGTAACAAGGAAACTTTAAGTAAATAACTAGGAAAAAGGTATGCCATTATTTATTGCTGTTATATAAACATTATCTAAGACTGAGAATATCCACTCCCAAATATATAAAAACACAGAGCAGCATTATTAATAATAGCCAAAGTAATGAAAACAATTTAAATATGCATCCACAGGAGAAGGGAGAAATAGTGGCATAGCCATGCAACAAAATTATATGCAGTCATTAAAATTCATGAATCTGAGCTATGTACAAAATTATGAATGAATTGCAAAAAGATAATGATAAAGGGAAGAAACTAGACACAAAAAGAAAGCATACAGTTTCCATATACAAGAAGAAAACCCAGCAAACCAGAAAAATGTGTAATGCTGTGACTTGAGATATCAGTTTTCTTTGTGGTGACTATGGTATAATGTAATTTTAAAAAAAGATCAAGAGTAACGCTGTTTTGGAGTTATCAGTACCTATTATTTTTTACCTGTGGGATATTTAAAACGGTGTACATTTTTTGCTTCAGTTACTATTGTTTATGTGTGCTATACTGCACTGTTTTAAAATAATTGTATGAAAAATATATTGAAAATGGTATTAGTAAAGTATTAGATAGGAAACATTGAATAGTAGCCCTGTTTAACCTCAATTGCTGCTAAGCATAAGCTACAGAAAGCAAAAATAGTTTTGTTTGTGTTACATTAATATTATATATATATATAGAGAGAGAGAGAATGTAACTTGTAATGCAGTCACTTTTGCCCCTAAGAATAAGAATATCTTATAATTGAGAAGAATTAGTTATTTTGAATACAACAAATTAAATGAGGTAGTCTAGGCATAAAATGATAGGAGGGAGCAAAAGTGACTATTATAACTAGAAAATTATCAGAAATGAAATTGGTGAAAATTAAAATTTGACAGGTAGAGGAGATATATTGAGTCATGTTACTAGGATCCCTGTCATATCAGTTAAGTTGACTGCACAGCACTCAGGATGTGTTTGCATTCATATATGTAACCAGCCATATGAGCTACATATGTCCAATATTGAATATAAGTAGGAGATGTCTCTAATCCCAATCCCTTACACTTACTAATCTCTATTCACCATTGCCAAATCAGGCCTAGGCCCGATGTGTATGGTAAACAACAGGACTTAGCTTGAAATTAATGCGTTTTTGGTCTCCACTGCATTTGCTATTATTTATGGAATTCTATTTATGGAAAGCAGCACAAGTTTGTCTTATATATGGACCAGTCATCCTTTATAAAATAATTTTTATGAGGAAAGGAGACAAAAATTTGAAGACACAAACAAAAATTTATAAGACTGTTAGAAGCAGCTAAGAATAACTTTATTCTTCCCTAGATAAACAACAACAAGAATAGCAAATATACTATGGCAACAATAAAGTTAATGGCCCTCCTAGACAAGACAGGTTTGAGCTGTTTTATTTAAATTTTATAAGACAGCTGCTGGAAAATTTAGGGACATGTTAGTGCCATAAACATCTACACAGTAACTCTGTTTCCTTAGTCCTTTTCACATTCTTTCTCACTGCAGTACTTAAAGGGAGTCAAAAGTACTAATATTTTATGCATAAGGATACTGAGACTTGGATGAGCTAACCAAGTCATGACGTAGCCAGAAACCAAAATACTTCTCTCTTCTCCTCCGCCTTCCATTATATTAAGAAAAATCAATACTTTACAAAAACTAATTCCATGTAACTAAGTTTAGACAAACTTAACTTGTAGCCCCCTAACATAATACCAGTCATATGAAAATTACTTAATAAATAGTACCTAAAATTGACATTCATAATGGTATTATATATTGCTTAGACAAATAAACCAAATTTACAGGAAAATTCTTGCCAGCTACCTGCCTTTATAAATAAAATTATATCAGAAAACAACCATATTTGATTTTTGTATTACCTATGGCTATTTTCACATTATAGCTATAGAGGTGAGTAGCTATGTGAGATCCTAAGCCCAGCAAGGCTGGAAACAACTAAGAAAACAAAATATTTGATAAAAATTAACAAATGGTCATGATGATGATGGTGATAATGATGATGATAAAGAACAAGCTAAGAAGACCTCACTCAAGAAAAATAAAACCTCAGTAATCACCAACCATCTGAAGGACAAGAATCAGGGAGAAAAGAAATTGAACCAAAATTCAGAGACCAGAGGAAGTTCCCAGAGATCCATGAAAATGTAGTTAGCTTTACAAATAGGTGTAGCAAGGAGCATGATTGATAGAACCAATCTGAAATTGGAAGTGAAATATATTATTTTTCATGAAGTATTACAAAGAGAAATGCTCTCAGAACTAGAAGAATGTAATATGACTTATGTGCCATATATTTGAGAATAACTCCTGCATTCCACAGATATAAGAGAAAAATAAGAAAGGTGGCTAAATATCACAATGCAGCATCAAATGGTTTACTCGTTGCAAGTATCCTCATCATGGTTTCTAAGATGTTGATAAGGAGGACAAATAGATTTCTACTGGCCAGGGACTGAAAATAAAACACATTTCTAAATCCTTACTGATGAGGGCAAGTGAAGGCAAAATCAACACAGGACACTGTTCCAGCTTTTCCAATCAAATTTCTACTAAGCTTTTCCATCCTGAGCAGACCCATAATGGTTCAGTCTTAAGGAACTGAGAAAAGACAGCAGTGACCAATTCTCAGTCTCAGCAAAGAGAACTACCAAGCAAAGCATCTGCTCATCATCTGGGAGCATGTAACTGCAAGACAATTCACATTGGTGTCCAGGCAAGCAATCCAAACCCTTTCATCTTCTGGATAAGTATGGACAGACTAAAGGTCAGTAGGCATTCCCTTCTGTCCACAGTAACATAGATGTGGGAGAAGAACAGAGAGTAACAGTGAAAGCCACTGATTAAGAAAGATGAATTATTCTGGAAGACCTTTTTAAGTACACTCTGAGAACATTTCAGCTTCTTTCCAGCTCTGGTAACAAAAATACACACACACACACACACACACACACACAATCTTTTTTTTTAACTGAAGAAAGATAATTGCAAAAAGGCTATCTCTAGGATCCATACACTCCAAAGATATTATACATTTTTAAATTTGATATTATTGCCAAGTGTCGCTACCGCCTCGACCAGCAAGGAAGACAAGACCCGGGATTCTTCTCAAAGCAGTTTATTCAGGAACCTTATCTGCAAGCTTCTCCTCCCCCCCTCCCCCCTGCTCCGGTTATAAGCCTCCTGGATGGCCAATCCCGAGGTGCCACGTGGCATATACTAATAGGGTCGCAAACACGGAAGCAAGCCAGTAGCCAAGCCATAGCCATATAAGGAGTTGTTTTTAACAGAGAGACCTCGCCATCGGGAAGGCGGAAGGCGGAGGCCAGTGCCATCTTTGGTCGCAGCCCTGCAGCTCTCCACAGCCAAGATAAAGTACACAAGGGTTACAATTACATAAATCAAACATTAATTCCCCTCCCTTGCTTTTTCTCCTAAGGATTTTTTCCTCCAGTCACCTCAAATATCTTCATACTTACATATATCATTTATATATCTTTCTAAAATACTTGATGGGATTCCCTGTTAACTTCACTTTTGAGTTCCAGTAAAATCATGAACTAAATGGTGATTTATTTCCATCTGTCTTTACTTTTAAAAATATTAGTAAGTAGTTGAATAAAGGGGTTAAAATATCATATGTCAGGTTATGAGTAAAATACACCTTGGTCCAGCATGCCCCTTACATTATTATCCCTAATTTCCCACCTTATCCTTACTCTTAAGTTATGTAGCTGAATTTTACCATAATGCACACTGAATATAATAACTGTATCTTTCTTTACATTAAGGGTTCTGAATATAAGTTCTGAATATAATCTTTTTCTCTCTGCAATCCCATAGAGCAATGATGATTTCATGAGCATATCATTCCAGTCAAGGTACAGATATTCAGATACAGATACACACACAAATATTATATATTGGTAGATATATATGTATAAGATATTTAGATGCATAGATATCTATATTTATATGTATAGATATAGGTATCTAGCTATATGCCTATATTTATACCTGCAAATATGTGTACCTATATTTTTCTCAATATGTACATATATAATTTGATTACTTGAAATTCACTATGAAAGAAATTGTGACTTAGATTAATTTAATTTGACCCTCATCTCACAGAGAGTATCACCAAAACCAGAATTTGAATCAAGTCTTCATACTCCTAAGTACATATTTTATGATACCACTATACAGCCAAAAATACCAGGAAAACAAAATAAAACAAAACAACAACAACAAAACTCTTGCTTCAGAAACAGGGAGTCTCAGATACTCAAAAGAATAAATAAGATTTTTTTCCTCTAAAAGGCCTTAGGTTTTTTAAAAAAATAAAGGATTAGTGTTAATGGCACTTCATTTTTTTTAAAGTCTAGCAATGGAAGAAATTTAATTCACTTTTTCTTTGAGATGTAGACTATCTTACTTCTCAGAGGATATACAAATCATTATTCAAAAAAACCTCATAACTATGCAGGAAAGTCTGCTGATTTTACCAGACATATACTAACAAAGTCTATTCTATTTCCTTCACTCAGGAGTAATTGACTGCCTGATTCATGTTTTATAATGGCTTTTTTGTGTTTTCAATAAGCAAGTGTTTTTGACCTACATTCTTTAGTGCTATACTTACTAAGTATGGAGATGAAAAGAGGACAGTTAGTTTTACCTCTGAAAAGCTTATAATCTTGTTAGAAATAAAACATACTTGATGTAAAACTGAAAGAGCAATTTTCCATCAGAATATATGCCATGAACACATCATATAATATAGTTAATATGTTACCTGAAAAAATTCTCTTTAAAAAATAATATCAAAACTACCTAAATGTAACAAAATATATTAGTCTACTGCTTACTAAAATAAATGCACTGCTACAAAAATAAAGAAGAAAATTGAGCAATTGCTGTTTCTTCTCAAGCAAAACAAATTCTAAAAATCCAACAGATGATAAAGGAAATCAAAGACTAAACCCTAGAAATAATAATATTAATATTATTATGTATAATATATTATAATATTATCATTACATAATTATATTACATTTTGTATAATATATGTAATATATTATATAATATATGTTATATATATATTATCATTACTAGTAATAGTAGTAGTAGTAGTAGTATTTGTACAGGTCCTGGTGAATTGAAGTTGGGGCCTGGGCATTTTCCCTGAGCTCTTTTGCTGAAGACCAGTGCTCAACCAACTGAGCCATAACTCTACTTCTGGCTTTTTGGTGGTTAAATTGAGTTGAGAGTCTCATGGACTTTACTGCCCAAGCTGGCTTTGAATTGTGTTCTTCAGATCTTAGCCTCTCAAGTAGATAAAATTATAGGTATGAGCCACCAGCACCTATCTCAGTTCTACTTTTCATATTAATAAAACTTAACTAATTACTTCTTTTGTCACACTGTTAGTGCAATCATCCAACCACCACCTCTTTAAATAATCACACTTTATTTGTGCACCATTTGCTTTAACATGCTTCCACAAATAGTTGAATTATTTCCCCTAGAAAGCTTGTCTCCCTAATGCTTATTAAAACCCATTCTAACTTTTTCATTACTAGAACTTTGAGAGGTGTAATGAGGATTCTGAGTAAAATCAATTGTGGGCTGGATGTGCAATTATGAGGATCTTTAGCATATATGCAATAAGTAAATAAGCATGAAGTGTCTTGCTGAGAAAGGATTGAAGCTAAAATAAATGACAGTACTGCAATTGAGGAAGCAGATTATTTCTCACCAGGTGTTTTAGGAATACTAAAGCACACTGTAAGCTTTTAGTTTTACTTCTTATTCTCTGAAACAATTCAAAAATGCCCCAGGAATGACATTAAGACAAATAATTTATGCCACACAAATCATTAATACATACGCAACTTCATTAAGTAGCTACCCATTGGTAGCCTGAACTCCAACAGCTGGCTTGACTGTTGGATATTAACAGCAACAAAAAAAGAGTAAAATTCCTTTTGTGATCAAATCCCTTTCAGATTTATGTTTCTTTTTTTTGTGGTGGGGGGGTCCGGTCATGGGGCCTGAACTCTGGGCCTGGGCACTATCCCTCAGCTCTTCAGCTCAAGGCTAACGCTCTACCATTTGAGCCACAGCGCCACTTCTGACTTTTTTCTTTTTGCTTATGTGGTGCTGAGGAATCGAACCCAGGGCATCAGGCATGCAAGGTAAGCGCTCTACCACTGAGCCACCTTCCCAGCCCCTAATGTTTCTTTTTTTTAAAAGTAACCAGAGGAAAACAACCCAGAAAAATTAATACTGACACTTAGATTCTGCTTTTGATCAGGTGTCTCCTTTAAAAAGCTCTGGTATTTTGTGATGATAAAATTAACAATAGCTACCATTTCCTGAATTACTACTATGTGCCAGATACTATCCTGTTTCATTTTATTTAAGTCTTTATGACAGCCCTATATGATTAAGACTACATAATTTTAAGAGATCCATGAAAAGATAAAAATGTATTGTTCTTTGTTAAGAAAAGGTATACGAATGCTCCCTTCCTCTCTTGCTAAGTCCATCTCCACTCTATCTCTTTCTGTCCCTTCAGTAGTCTCTGGATGAGTCTTGGTATTGGATAATTTCTATGTACTCCTTGCTCCTTTACACAGGAGGAACATCCTTTTAAATGTGAGGCTATAGGGAACAGTAGATATGCCATTCAGTATCAAATGGAATCATGGGAAGATGACCCACTTTTCTCATTGACCTGAACTTTGGAAACTCTGAGGTCTAGAGCTACTGTCACCATTAATCCTCTGTGTGTGTAATGGAGCAAAGGTAGTGACTTAGGAAACAGTACCAAATTAGATCTGTGTCTGAATTCTTGATTAAGATACACGTTTTGGGATTCTCAAAAAATGAATTCATAAAATTCTATCTGTGATTTAGTCCAGCTTCAGTTGAGTTTGAAGTCTGATAAGGCAGAACAAACATGTGCCTCTGGCCCTGCATGCTACAAAGACATCCAGGTGTAGGATAACAGAACTTTCTGTTATGCTACATGGAAAGACTAAGGCTTTTGCAGATGTGATTAAACTGAGCATCTTGATTGTAACATATTATTATCCTGGATGATTCAGATGGTTACAGTGTAATCCCAAGGGCTAAATTTTATTAGAAAGAAGACAACAAGGGTCCTTTAGGTTCCGAATTTTCACACAAAATTCCAAGAACTTGAGAATCCAAATGGAATCAATGAATCTTAGAAAATAAGTCTCATATGGTGGACATTCTATCAAGAATTTACTTTACAAAGTAATATAGAAAAAATAGAAAAGGGAGGAGAAAAAGATTTCCTACTTCTCACATAGAGAATGGGAGTAAAGACTCAAAATCAGGGCATTTTCCTGGTAAGTTTAGGAATTAGCAATTCCTAATTATTAGGGATAATAGTTCTGAGTAGGCTAACATAAACAAAGATAGATACTATTATTTATTCAAAACAACAGAGAAGAGTGTTGGGGTATTCATAACACAAGATCAATAGTTGAGTTTTAGGATTTTTCTGTCAAGGACTTTGTTAGATTTGACCTCCCATCTTTGTTTCTCACTACCTTTTGGGTAGTTTGTAGTTTTTTAAGAACAGAAACAAGAATACAAGTACTGATTTCCCCTGTATACCACCTTATATAATTTAATGTCTAAAAGGATTAGAGGAAAGGGAAAAAATACAAAAACAGCTTCTCTGGTTCCATTTGTAGTGTGTGTGTGTGTGTGTGTGTGTGTGTGTGTGTGTGTGTGTGTGTGTGTGTGTGTGTGTGTGTGTGTGTGTGTGTGGAGGGAGGTGCAGTGTGGTCTTCTCCTGGGGCTTGAACTCAGGGCTAGGAGCTTTCATAGAGCTGTTTTGCCCAACGCTAATACTCTACCACTTGTACCATAGCTCCATTTCTGGCTTTTTTGGTAGTTCATTGAAGATAACAATCACATAGACATTCGTGTTAGGGATAGTTGAAACCACAATCCTCAGATCTCATCTTCCTGAGTAGCTACAATTACAGATGTGAGCCACTAGGGCCAGGCTACTGCTTTGGTTCAACTATCTAACCTGCCTTAATTACACAAAGGCAGAAGAGTTAGAGTCAAAGAATGTGACATAATTACTAAAACAAAAGCAAGCATGTCCCAGAGTTATGAACTAAAAGAACAGAGAGGTAGAGAGAACTCTAAGACATGGAAACAACAGGTCTTTTTTTTTTAGTTGTCAACCTATTTGTTTGTACTAAACAAACAAATAAATATAGAGGAACATAATTTATAAACATCTAGCACACACGAAGAAGACGAAGACGAAGACGAAGACGAAGAAGACAAAGACGAAGACGAAGACGAAAAAGAAGAAGAAGAAGAAGAAGAAGAAGAAGAAGAAGAAGAAGAAGAAGAAGAAGAAGAAGAAGAAGAAGAAGAAGAAGAAGAAGAAGAAGAAGAAGAAGAAGAAGAAGAAGAGGAGGAGGAGGAGGAGGAGGAGGAAGAGGAGGAGGAGGAGGTGAAGGAGGAGGAGGAAGAGGAGGAGAAGGAGGTGGAGGAGGAGGAGGAAGAGGAGGAGAAGGAGGAGGAGGAGGAGGAGGAGGAGGAGGGAAAGAAAAAGAGTGAGAGAAAGGAGAGATAAAGTCTTGAAGGAGGGAGGAGCTGGTAGTGGGAAGCATAGATAGGAGTTAGCTATGGGTGATGGGAATATGCATAGGAAAAATAAAATGGCAGATGAGATCACAGGTGTTTAGATGCAGTGTTGCAATTAAGTTTCCAACCAGCTTATAAATCCCACCAAACACTTGAAGTTCATAAGATGATGGTTTCCCCCCTAAAGATTATTGATCAGCTTAATTCCAGCCTAAAATGCATCAACATATAGTTACTAAACCAATATTTTCTAACGTATCTCTCCAGGTCTTGTAAGCCATGCTTTAGTGTTCTAATGTAATTCAGTAAATGTCCCCTAACTTTGAGACAGTGACTCCCATGGCTGGTTCTGGGATGGAGTTAATACAGCAAGTCCCTTTACACTTCAGAAAGAACTTGTCTTTGGTTAAAAATCATTGCTCTTCTCACCCTAGAGGTAGTCTACTTTCAATCTATTGATGGTATGTTACTATCTTAATAAAGTTTCCTATCACTTTCACTACCATTAGTATCCTACATGATTTCTTCTCCAGCCAGACACACAGACCAAGATAGAGAACTGGAGCTGACTCTGTAACAAAAATAGCTGAAAGGAGATGGTGAAAACTATGGATATGGTCAAAATGTTTTATACATGTGATAATAGAGACAATATACCTTGTCAAAATTGGTTTGGGGATGTAGGAAAGGGGGACAGAGAGTGTTGCAGGAGGTGAGTCTGATCAAGGTACATTATATGCATATATACACTAGTCAAAATGAACTCTGGTTACATAATGAGTTGGTGCTAATAAAAAAAAATAAGGGAAAGTTAAAAGGTTTCTGTCAGCATCAGAAAAAAAACGTGCTTTTATTTCCCTGTACTTTTTATGTAAATAAACTTGCAGGAAGGCAGTTGTGTTTATTGCCATTTCACGATTCGTATTTTATTACAATTCCTCTTAATTCTTAAGCTTTATCCTCTCCTGAAGAATTTATTGCTTATACTAATGTTAAAACAAGCTGTGAGATCTAGTGAAAAAGTCACTAGGGAGATTCCATAGTTTTAGAAACAGACTCATTAAAACAAGAATTCTCAACCTTTCTCTTCTCTCCATGCCCCCGGGAGACAGTGCACACACATCAGAAACAGCGAATTGTAAGCATGTGAGTCTTATCCATCTTTTTCCCATTATGAGTCTCATCATTAGAAATAACTACCTCTTTGTGGTCTTCTCATCAACATCAGAACAGGATGCTATAGAGTCCCATCTCTGTGACCTCTGTGACTTTGAGCCAAACTTTAGGAGTTCCAGGGTATGCCAGGACATCAGCTGCTGTATGTCAAATATAGAGCCACAGTGATAGGCAGATAAGGGAGATTTATTACATGGCGCCAGTTTGCTGTGGGAAGAGTGCATATTGTCTCACATAAGGTTGTCTTCAATGCTTTCAGAGTACACACATGAGCTATCCACTGGGAACAGAAGTTTCATGGTTATTCAGCAGTCCAGTTCAAAATATTGTCTGGTTGATCATTATTTCAATCCTATTGTCCTGAGAAGACTGGTCAGAACAAACAAGCTATTGTAACCCTATGGGCTGTTTATCTCTATTGGTTCTTAAGAGTAGTTTAGGTTTCCTGCCCTAGACATGTGATTGCTCAGTTGTCTCATCCTTCCCAGAATCCAAAGTGGTTATAAAGTGACCTTTTTTACTTAATTCATGGGCCCTGTAAAGGAAACTTTTAACCACCATTTGACAGAAGGAAAAGGAAGGACATGAATGTACTTAGAATATTTTCTTGAGAGTTAATCACATTCCCTCCTGGGAATATCTGTAGGATGGTTGCTAGAATCTATGCTAGGAATATATTTTCATGAAGGATACAGAAGATTGCTAATAAAAATATCTTCCTCACTTTAAGTTGCTGAAGGAGAGAGGCAATTCTTATAACATGAATGCATAACTCAGATTTGTGTTCAGGTCCAGGCCCATGGGCTAGGATCTGGTTCTAGAGAGGAAGAGCTATGATTCCAAAGAGATTGAAATGGCAGGAAGAGTCTTCAGAGATAATGAGCAAACGAAAGTACTAGTACAACCAAAGTCTTGGGATTAGACCTAAGGATTCAAAACTTTAGTAGAGAAGCCTTCTGCTACTCAGTAGAGCAAAAATTGAGCCCAGATTAAAGGAGACATAAGAAACCCAGCCCCACAAATGGAGTATGTATTGGGATGCCTGGAACAATCAGGTCTGGCAACAGCGGGTGCTGTAATAACTGTAATTAAGGGAAAGAAAACAATTTTGTATTCTGAGAGGACTGAAGACAGAGGGAAAATGGAAAGCTTCATCAATATTTAACAAAATTTTAGCTAGTACTTGCAAGTCTGGATAGTTTATTATTTCTGTAATAACAAGATAGCACCCTTGCTCTGCAACAGTATATATGAAGTATAACATGGAGCTCCTCAAGTCATGTCCACAGGAATCAAGAGACACCTTATAAAGCTATAAAGGAAAATAGACAATGCTATCTCAAGGCACCAAACTCTGCCATGTCTTCTCTGGTTTTCTACCTTTTCTAGGTCATGCGTACTTAAAGGTTGTCTTCTAATTGAAGAGAGAGAGGAAAAAGTGTATGAAAGGGAATAAAATGATTTAAATATTCCCCTCAAATTGTTTAAGCTTTGGATAGTCTTTATGACTACTGGTTTCTCTCTTCTCTCTAGAGAATTTATTTTAGAAAACATGAAGAATTGGAAGTTATTTCTGTCTTTTTGAAATGTAAAACTTTCCACAACCAAATTGTGTCTTTCCTCAAAACCAAAGAGCAAACCCTTTGGAATGTAATTACAAAGCCCAGGCTAAGAGTCTAATTGTGTTATAGTGTAATTAGCAAACATAGATGGCTACCTTACCATTCACTGTCTTCCAGCATTTTCCATTAGCTGGGCCCAGCATTTCAAAGCTGTCATTTGCTTCAGCAGTTAAATCTTTCTTCCCCAGTCAACTGTCTTGATCCTGATTGTATTGGATGTAAACACAGTCTTCTTTGACTACTTAAAATAAATGGTTTTGCTGTTATAAAAGAAGGGATATCAGTTCATAATTTAGAGGTCTCAGTTACACTCTATAAGTCTTACTTTACCCTTAGCTCCCTGTAATGGATCTCATTTAAATATTGCCTGAAATGACTCCTGCTTCTCATGAAACTATTAAGAGACCTGAATCTTGAGAGTGATTATAAGAAATATAATTAACTCAGGACACATTTCAAACAACCTGAGCCCTCAAGCCTCTTTTTGTTTTATTTTCTCAGTGTACCAGCCTGGTTATCAGCCCCTTCAGCATGAATTTCTTAAATATCAGTTTTATTCTAGATACTATGGTAAAACTCAGCTACTCTCTATCAACAACTAGATAGATTTATACCAAGTCACATATTTATTAAGATTAGAATTTCCATAATCTCTCAAAGGTTCTTGTGCTTTTATAAATTAATACACTCTTTAAACCTAACTAGAGTAATTAAGATAGTCAAGGGACTAAGCATATTTGAGAGACTGTAGCTGAAAGACTAGCATACATTACAGAGACTGCAAGCTATTTGCTCACTTGTCCTGTGGAAGGGAAGCATTTTTTTTTACACATTATTAAAGATGTCTGCATTAGTCACACAAGGTCTGGAAAACTTTTCCTAGAATAACCCACTCTTTTGAATTTATTTCTCTTATTTTTCTATGACAAGGAAATGAGAGTGGTTATCACCCTGGCATTTCGTTGATTAAATCAAGTAACCACGGCGATGCAAATCAAAAATATTTCTCCCAAAAGAGCACTCTTAATAGTCTATCATTCATGTTTAAGGAGAAAAATAAGAGAGGGAAAAAATAAAACTACATTTTGCAACAGGAAGATAAAATTCCATTGTGTTCAGTATTTTAAGTATAAAATCTGAAATCCACTGTCATCTAATAGCTTGGCTCTACAGGAGTAAAGTGTTCCCTGTTTGAAAAGCAATTAACTCTTTCAGACCTCAAAGGAGAGGAAAATGTTGTTTATCACTCATCTTGTGGATTAGGCTTGAGGTGTTTAAAGCTATAATACATCCAATTATCCCTCTTCGGAGCTATTTTCTATCTTAGGATGGCTTTTGATGTTTTATGACAACATTTTATACAACAAAAAAGAAGGAAATATACTGTAAATATTTGGATGTTTCACACTAATAGTATCTCTGTGGCTTTTGAAAATGGCTTTGGCAAACTTCCCTCCAAGTAAACTAACTGTACTCTAGCCAAGGTACCAAGGGCAATGGGACAAGCATGTTCCAGTTCAGCAATGAACCCCATCTATTGTTAGACCTCTTACAGACTTAATAAAACAATCATTTTAGCCTTTGTAATCTCTTATTATTACAAATTTTTCAACATAATCAAAAAAGCAATGGAAAAGTTAGTTAAGTATAATAATTAAGACTATCTGATTCAGTCATCTTTTGAAGATGGAGACTTTTATCACTGAGACTGGCTTCTCATATATAAAACAGGACTATTAGAACCTACTTTAGAGTATTACTTGATGTTCTAGGAGAAAATTAGAGCAGAGCCTGACATGTTGCATGTATTATATAACTATACTCTTGGCAGCCTTTCTTATTATGTTGATTCCAACAAAACTGATCTAAGGCTTTTGTTAGAAAAACAGAGGCTCAGAAAGTAATGTAGATTATCCTACTAAAACCAGAGCTTTTAGAGCTCTGTCCCAAATTCAAAGAGCTCCACATGTCAGTTCTGGCCACTATCCCCAAATAAAACTATGGTGAAAGTGAAGGGAAAATATAAGCATGGGAAGAGGTGAAGTAAGCATTTCAGCCAGTCTTCAGACATTCTTAGATATGGACATGAGATTTTTGATTTAAATAGAAAAACAATGAGTAGCATAATCATTAAAAGACCTAGTCACATGTATGTTCAAGTGAATCCTTTTCTTAGTCCTTGTTTTTCGAGGCTTTCTGGAGAAGATATTATCATCACTTGACAGGAGAGATTTTGGTCAAGGTAAGCAAATTATCTCATCCTCATCTTTCCAGAGATTTTCTGTTGTTCTTTTTCTTTGGGGACAACCTTCCTGGAATCCAAAACTACTACAGAGAGAATATATTAGAGCAAAAGCAGATACAAAGTAGATGTAGACATGCCAGGCTTTTCTCTTCCTTTTAATTAAATTGTGGAACCAAATAATGAGTCAATGCTTTTCAACTAAAATTTTAAGTCCCTATTGTAATATTGTTAATAAAGGCCACAAGAAAGCAATTTTGAGGTTTACATTTGTTCAGCAAAGTAAAGTAAGCTTAAAGTTTCAGGTTCCTCCTGACAGCAATCCTGTCATTGAAGAAATTGGAGAATCAACTAGTCTAATTTGATAATACTTAGAGCAGATGACTGATATCAAGAAACTGTCTTCTTGTCAAGGTGATGGGAAGCCTTATCACTTGGAAAAAGAATCTGCCAAGGCAAACCTATGGATTATAACAGAAAATAATAGCCTAAAATTCATTATTCTAATTAATAAAATGTCTCTCTGGGTGGAATGATATGCTGGAAATCTGACTGAGAATACAATAGATGACAATATATCAACACAGTTAGACTTTGTGAATGATAGACATGGTGACTCTAGAAATCAAGTCTGAAATCAGCTCAGAAGTTTGTCATCACACAAGTACACAAGACTGTGGCTCACTTTTTTTTAGAGATTCAGAAAGCCTCTAGATACTCCTTATTCATGCATGTAAACTTTAATTTACATTAAAAGCTTCAAGAAAGAATCTACAGTAGCAATTCAGCACAAAGGTTCTGACAACCAACTTACCCAAGTTCAGTCTTCATTCTATTGCTTGTTGGCAATTTAACTTTCAACAGATTTTCTATACTTGTCAGACTCAGTTCCTTCAATTGAACTGCCAAAAATATAACAGGGGAAACAACAGTTTTTTTGGGTTTGGAGTCAGGCTGAGACAGGAATATCTCAAATTTGAGGCCAATCTGAACTACGCAGTGAGTCTTCCTCAAAAAGAAAAAAGAAGATCCATCTCAAGGGCCTATATTTAATAGAATTCTCAGAATAGTATGTGATACACAGGGAAGGCTTACTCAGTTTAGTTACTTTTACCTTTTAGGTTTGCTTTGGTCCCTTTTCTCAATACCTACAGTTTCTATGATTTACAAGGCAACAACAAACTCCATGTGCTTTGTTATCTCCATGATTAACTCCTTGAATTTAAGATATGAGGTTCTTCATAAAAATAAAAATTCCTATTTGGCATAGTCTCTGTCCAGATTTATCTTTACATACCAGGGTAAAAAAATAACAATAAGCCAAGGTATTTTTTTCTTTAATCCAGTCCTGGGACCTGAACTCAGGGCCTGGGTGCCTAAGCTTCTTTTGCTCAAGGCTAGTTCTCAAGTCACAGCTCCACTTCCAGCTTTTTTTGGTAGAATATTAGAGATAAAATTCTCAGGGACTTTACTGCTCAGCCTGGCTTTGAACTATGATCCTCAGATCCCAGCCTCCTAAGTATCTAGGATTACAGGCATAAGCCACCAGCACCAGGCAAAGCTAATTTTATGAAAGATTAAACTATCTCTCACTCTATCCTCTAGGACTATCCCATCTTCACCAGGAGACCAGTTGACAAGAGTAGAACCAGCGCCTGTCCAATACAATCTTAACACATTCTTTAGTTCATATTCATTTGCTAAGCCAGAAAACTATTGGGTACTGAAAACTCAGGAAATAGAATGGTTCAGGTACTGGCTAAGGAAGTTCATAGCTGACATAAATGCATATGTATTTATGAGTATTTGAATTGTATAACCAAACCTAAGAATATTCCCAGAGATACAATTCTATGTACAATGAAATGATTTGGTTCACAATTCTTGCTTAAGAGGGCATATTTTATATAACATGACTTTGGATCCTTGGCCAAAATGTTTGCCTGGGATGGCATATGGCCCAAGGACAATCTACAATCTGATTTAAAGGGAAAAAAGTGATCTATGCGTTGTAATATAAAGGAGAGTGTTTGAGCCAATTGTTCTGACTTGTAAATCTGAGCCAATAATACTTGAGTCCATTAGTGATAGGAGGTAAAGTGGAGGATGCTGTGAAGGAGAGTTTTGGACCATGGCAAGCTGTGTTAATTACACATTAATCACCTTAAGTGTTTGATTGCTGAAAGGACACACAGAATTCAAAGGGTTTATTACAAGCTAAGGATATAGTCACCAACAGCTAGGGAAGAATATGCATTGGAAGGGTCCATAGAACACAGACACACTATTTTGTTTTGTTGCTTTCTTTTAATTTGCCAAGGATGTTTTTTTATTTCTAAGTCCCAAAGTGTCACTGGTTTGCTTAAAATATACCTCAAATCATAAGCTCAAAGTCATTTCTTTGTAGAGGTCTCTTGGAATGAGCTATCTGGTCAGTCTTAACTATTCAAATCCTCCTGACTCATCATAAATTCAATGATTATTACTAAACGATGCTGAGATGTTGGCACATTCAGGTTAGATTGGGTGCATGGTCAAAGAACCTCATGTTATTTCAGAGAAAGCATTTTATATCCTTGGTCAGAGGTCAGTAGCTCTGGAGAGAAGCATGTAACCACTTAGACCAGATGTATTTAACCTTTGCTATGCACAGATATAAACTACACTTGAGAAGAAACTGAGTAATCATAGAAAATGGGTAAGTAGAAGAAGCTAAAAATAAATAATAGTGAGCAGGACATGAGGAGTGGGCATGATACAAGTATATAGGGCTTTCTCCATCTTGATTGGTTTTCCAGACCTCATTCCATGTTCTCTTTGTTAAAATAAGCAGGGCTCAGGACATGGCTCAAGTTGTAGATCACTTGTTTAGGAAGTGTAAATCCCTGAGTTCAAACCCCAGTACCATTACAAAATTAAATAAATAAGTAAAATGAGTGCTTGCTCTTTGCAAAACAATACCAACACACAAAACCAACACACTTGATATACCTTTCTAGACACATATATCTCTGATCTCCATTTAATTTTAATATGATTTTTGTTTTGTTTTGTTTTATTTTTAGTGATACTTGAGTTTAAACATAGGTTTTATGCTTGCTATAAACACTTGACCCAGGTGTGATTCCTGCTCTTTTTACTTTAGTTTGATTTTAGGTAAGTTCTTAGCTTTTTGTCTAGATTGGTTTTGGACTGTGATCCTTTATTTTTTTAATTTATTTTATTATAAAGGTGATTCCAGAAGGGTTACAGTTACATAAGTAAGGTAATGAGTATATTTCTTTTGGAACAGTGTTATCCCTTCCCTTGTTTTCTCCCACTTTCCTTACCCCTCCCCCCCCACCCCACCACTCAGGGTGTAAAGTTCATTTCCAACATAGTGTATAGTGCTGTTTCATTGGATCACCCTTTGTTCCTCCATTTCTGATGCTTTTACCTCCACCTTCACTGTAGCAGTGATTATAGTCATGAGCCATACTTCTCAGCTTGCTTGTTGAGAAAGGATCACAGTAAATTTTTCCCTGGGCTGGTCTCAAATGACTATCCTCCTGTATCTGTCTCCTTAGTTGCTGAACTTATAGGCAAGAGCCATAGAGCCTGACTTGTTAAATTTTTATTTTGACCAATATTATTTCATTGATAAGTTATAATTTTACACATTTGTGGGGTATACAGTGATAGTCTCAGATGACAAATGTTATGGTTTAACAAAGACCAAATAAGTTACATTCTTCCACCTTGCATTTAAAACTAATTAAAAAGACCCTTAAATGAGGATGCAGGTTGACCCATTGTGATGATGAGATGTTGAGATGAACTTTACAATGTCGGGGGCGGGGGACAAGGAAGGGATGGTAGGGGGAAAACTAAGGAGGAGGCAACAATGCTCAATAGGAAATGTACTCTTTACCCTACTCATGTCACTGTAACCCCACTGTCCAGTATTTTTACAATAAAAAAATATATAAAAACCCATGAAAGTAAAAGTAATGTATATCAAATATTAATTTACTATAGAAACCATTAGGAGTAGAATAGTTCTGTGCAACTATGTACAAGTTTTATCCAGGCAGCAGTGAGTCCAGGGATATTTGCATGCCTGAGATTTTTTTTAATGCATGCCCAATTCCATATAGTAGTATCTACAACCAAATAATTAATACTTCATGGTAAACCAGGAGTTACAGGTAAAAAAATAAATAAAAAAGTAAAAGTTTTGAAACAGAAGCTCTCTTGCAGAATAACAGGAGTTTGAAATTTCCCTGACAGAGGAACACAATTGACATGAAAACATTAATGTCACAGAAGATGTTCTCTTTAGTTGACATTCTCATTGTGCCTCTGTTTCCTGATAACTGAACTGCTGGAGTCTCCTCAAATTCATTCACAGGAATAATCTTTCCTCATTGAAAAACAAAGGGCATCCAATCCTAACCAGGATAATTTACCTTTCATTTATTTCATTCTTCATGAAATTCTGGATAATGAGGGTGGCATCATGTCCCTTATCTAAGGTTTTTTGAGTTTAGACAGAGACCAGGATTTTGTTCAATGGATATCAGCCTGCCACTTAGTTCTTTTGTAACAAATAAAAAATCTAGTTGTGAACTCAACTCATTCATTCACTCTTCAGGAATTCATCAGCTGCCCTTCACATTAGTGTCCCATTTATCTTTGTGCTTCTACCATTTGTTCTGACACCACAATTAGGGAAGCTGAAATACAGAAATAAAAGCATTACTATAGTCACTTCTTTCTAGTTGCAATCACAAATTATCAGGGGCCATGTAGGAGACTGCCTGCAGAGACATTTCTTCCAGTCCTTTGTAAGAATCTTTTCATAGAATACCAAGAGGGTTACTAATTGGCTCTCTTGGCATGCCCTTCCTTAGGCCATGCCAGAATTCTTCCTACATAAGGATGACCATAAAAGAAACAAAAAAAAATAAACTTTTTTCGTCTCAAAAGCAAATGTCAATGACCAAGATAATACAAGAATTTTATTTAATGTAAAAAATTCTAAACATTTAAGAATACTAATCTAATTAAAAATCCCTAGTCTATCATATATCTGGAATCAATATAGGAAATGGAAATAAGAAATATGAACAGCTAGTTTCCTCATTACTCATTGAAATAAGAACAATAATAATAATAATAATAATAACAATAATAATAAACTATTGCACCTTATTAGTTCATAGTCTGTGCAAATACTCAAAGGAATACTATTTGAATTTAGTTTTAATTAAAATAAGGTGTATACCTTGCCAAATATACTCTATACAGAGAATTGAAAGATCAAAGGAAACAACAAAGTTGGTCTTACTTCATAGTGGTGGCTACAGTTACAGTGACCAGTAGAGATGGAAGGAAGACTTCCATTTTTACACAAACTTACTGCCCATCCCCACATTCCCTTGCAGAAGCCATACTGGTGAGAAGTCTTCTCACCAAAGAGCATCATAAAGATGCCTACTGTTCTCACATCCCACTGCTGTAACTTCCAACTTGTCTCCTTGCTCATTTCTTCTCACTGTTTAGAAATACTCAACTGTGCTAGTCACTCTGCTCTTCACTATGGTTTCATTCTTTCAGAAGATGACAGTCAAGGATAATCAACGTCATATAGTTTATGTATTTGCAACATTTAATAGTCATTGGTTTTACCCCCTTCTCCCTTAACCCAGATGTGACATATCTCAGCCCCCACACCCACCTGACATCTGCTGGAAAGTGACACAAAGAGCCTTTGTTGGACATTTATGATTGAAATATTCTTCCTATGGCTCCAAAGACTTATGTCCATCTCATAATGAAATATTTAATACATCCCCTAAGGCAACCCAAATTCTTAACTCTTCCAGCAATGCAAGGAAAAAAAAATATAATCTCTGTAAATCCCCTGAGATTTGAGTCAAATGTTCACCTGTGAACCCTCATAGAAAGTTTGTTGGAATTTTTTCTTTTTTTTTTTTTTAAAGAAGCCAGTTTCATCCTTCCAAGATTCAAAGGCATGAGTAAACATTCCTGTCCCTAAAGGAAATTAAAGGGACATAGGAAGAAAGAACTAGAATAAAGACCTAAACACAGCAGGACAAGTATTGACTTGACATCTCATGCCTGGTATCCACAGCCTACTGAATCAGAGTGCAGCATTCAAAGGGTTTGGACAGCCTCACTCAGAACGGCTGGCAGCAGGCCCCCAGAGCCACTCACTGTGGCTGGCTTTTCTTGCTGCCTGCAGCTTCCCTGGGGTGATGACTGATGAGACACTGCCTAAGCTTCACTCCCACAGCCTCACACATCACACTCTCCCACACTCCCCCACACTTTGCCTGCTCTCCTTGACTTTCCTTTGGAATTTCAAAGGGAGCTGCTATCACCTCCACAATTCTGGCATTCTGCATGCTTGGAAAACCAGCATCATACACAAGAATCCAGGATCTGCTGACTGCATGTGCTTCCACCATGGATGAGAGAGCTCCGGATGCAGTGACAGCTGAACATGGGAAAGGAACCTGTGAAAAAAAGTGAATCCTGGGGAGCAATTTCCAAGAAGCCTGCCCCTGTGTGAAAATGGCCTTCCAGGGCTCCTTTCTCAAAGCAAAGTCTTTGAAACATTTTACACTTTTATAGCTCAGAACTGAGGTAATGTCTTGCAAATCACAGGGATGGCCTCAAAAGCCACTTTTCTATTGTTCTGTTGTAAAGAGATTGAGCTGCTTTTGTATGTCTTCTGGTTCTGGGTCTCAAACCCAGGACTTTTATCTCATTGTAAATGTGGATAAAAGTAGCAAGCAATAGCCATGGCTGTAGCCAGAATACTGAGTTTTCTTGAAATGTCCCCTATCATTAGTTTGTCACCTTTAAACAAAGCTTCCCACAGTCTCAGACCTTAGACAAAGGTAGCAAAATTCTTTGTCAGAATGTAACTTGAATGGCTTTTCAACTAGTTCCCAATAGAGTTCTCCTGTCCATCTGAAATGTCATCAGCCTGCTCTACTCCTTGCATTTCTATCAGCGTTCAGGTCTTCTAAGCCTACACAGATATTGCTGGCTAACCTCTGCTTACAGCATTCTAGGATTTCTCAAGCCCATTTCTCCAAACTGTTCCTAAATCCTCTCATGAACATTTTCAAAGACTTCTGTACCACTTCCTCGGGTAGACAGCAATGACTTCCCATTTAGTATCACTTTTCCTAGTTAGTTTTTTGTCACTGTGACATTCCTGAGGCAAAAAATAAACCAAACAACAACAACAACAAACTTTTAGGTTGCAGAAGTTAAGTTTGGCTCATGATTTTTGATTTTCAGCTCAAGGTTCTTTGGCCCTGTTGCTGTGGACCTGCAGCAGAGGGACTCATACTTTCATCATTTAATATAACAAGGAACATTAATATTTAAATCTGTTGGGTATTGATAGTTCATACTTGTAAACCTAGTTACTCAGGTGACTGAGATCCAGTAGATCAAATATCAAAGCTAACCCAGGCAGAAAACTGAGAGACTCCATATCCAAAATAACCAAAGAAAAGCTTGGAAAGAAGTATGGCTAAAGTGACACATTTCTAGCCAAGCAAGTACAAAGTCCCTCTTCACTTCAAACTAAGTTTCAGTAAATAATTAATTAAAGTAAAAATTCACATAGAACAATCAATTAGCTTTACATTCTTTTGTTGTTCCTATGAAACTGAAAACTTGAAGAAATCCCCTTGAATACCATGTGCTTGTTTAGCTATGTCAGCAATTCTACTAAATTAAGATGGTTTTGTTCTGTCTTTACCTTTGACTTCCATTTTAGCACATGTAGATCTTTATGGAAGTGGTATATGATATAATAATTGTTATGGCAAAATAAACTACTACAATCATTTCCAGTAATTTCTTAAGACCTATTTAACTCATTCTCAATATTATCCCCCACATTTACAGGAGTACTTGATTTTATTCTGTGTATTCTATACATGTATCGTGCAATACATTCTCAAGCACAACCAAAATATGTGGAATGCAAAGCTAAACAATATAATGTAGTCTCTAATAAGAAAAAGTAGAACACACACATAAGAAACAGACATGAAATCAACACATTTAAACATTTTGTTAGTTTGTTTATGGAAAGTTTAGCAACTTTACATCAAATTTTTCATTTTATATATAAGCATACAATCTTTTATAATATAAATTATGTATAATATATAAATAGAGAGATCAAATTTTAAATAAGTACAATAAATAAATATATATTTCTTAATATTTCCTGAAAAAGGTTAATATAAAAACATGATATAAAATTTACTTCACTATTCCAGAGGTAGAGTAATCATATTCTCCAGTATGAACCCTATAGCCAGACCTTTATAAATTACAACAAACTCACTTGTGATTATTCATTGAATATTTATTTATTCTATTTATCAACATAAAGAATGAATATATTCATTTTTCTTTGGTGCTTCTTTGCACCAATATATGATGTGCATAAAATTCTATCTTTTATGAGTATCTTAAACAATGTGAAAATCTGCAGATTCAAATTAACATGACATCTTAATCATTTAAACCAACCACAGGTTGCATATCGACTGAGTGATCTCATGAAAAAATGTCTTTTGAGATGTGGTAATATTATTAACTGAGACACCACAACAAAATTCTGAGTTTCTGGCCTTTAACTCTAAAGCCAGGCATTCTATTTGGTGATTTATAATTTTAAATGGACTGTGCAGTTGTCCTTCCTAGGAGAGTTAAAATCAAATCCATCACAAACAATTAGGGTAACCAATCAATGCTTCTAAGAAAAATACAATCCTCCAAAGTAGGTCAAAACAGCTTAAGGACAACTATCCAAATGAAACATGTTCACTCCTGGTCACACTATGTGCACAGACAAATTGGAATTGCCATTGTCACAAAACATGTTATAATTGAAACACAAAGAATAAGCAATCTGTAAAAAGCCGAGAGAGAGAAGCCTAGTGTTGCATTTTAAGAAAAAAAAACATATGGGTTACACACCTGTTGTGATGTCAAAGATAAATTACAAGTCCTAAAGGACAATAGCTTTAACTTCCACCACTGATGAAGAAAATAAAGAAAAATAAGGGCTGGGAAGGTGGCTCAGTGGTAGAGCGCTTGCCTTGCATGCATGAGGCCCTGGGTTCGATTCCCCAGCACCACATAAGCAAAAAGAAAAAAGCTGGAAGTGGCACTGTGGCTCAAGTGGTAGAGCGCTAGCCTTGAGCTGAAGAGCTGAGGGACAGCGCCCAGGCCCAGAGTTCAAGCCCCATGACTGGACCCCGCCCCCCCAAAAAAAAGAAAATAAAGAAAAATAATATTATTAAAGGCATTACTTGTAAAATTGTTATTAATGTTAAACTTGGGATTTTATGGCATTTCTTTTTTGTATATATTTTATTGTAAAAATAGTGTACAGAGGGATTATAGTTACATGAGTAAGATAATGAATACATTTCCTATCGAGCATTGTTACCTCCTTCTTTGTTTTTCTCCTACCATCTCTCCCCTTCCCACCTTCCCATCTCCTCCCTTCACCCCCCTCCAAAGTTGTAAAGTTGTTTTCAACATCGTGTGTTGTACATCACATTGTTACAATAGGTCAACCCATATCCTTATTTCAGCATTTTGTTATTTCTCTTCCATCTCCAGATTAGAAAAATGTATATACAAGATGCAGGGCACCAGAATCAAAAACAGTGAAAACAAGGGTTATACCATAGGGGAATAAAATACAAAAGAAACAAAAAAATCACATGGTACATTATAAGTACATTAAAAACAACAGCAAGAAACAAGCAGAAAAGATCAAAAGCTATGTACATATGACCATATAAGATGAGGCTAAGGAAAATGAACCCCAAGACAGCAACACAAGTGGTTTTATCCTTATGGCATTTCTTAAAGGGGTCAGAGTTTGTAGTATGAAATACAGAAACACATTCAATTAGAAGCACTTTCAGACTCACAATTCTCATACTAACATCACTACCTACCTACTGGAGTCCAAACTGTCAAAAAAATTGGTCCACTTTCCCTTCATTCATCTTGCTCTTTATACTCAAATTTTGAATCCTCGTGTGGTGTAACAGACTGAATATCCAATAGCCTTTAGATTTATCCACAGTTACAGCTCCCTTCTCATTTATATATTAACATTTACTCTTTAAGTTAGTATCCATTAGTCACTCTGCTATATATCTTAGAATACTAGAAAAATATCAGGTTATAAATGCATTTGTGTTAGACCCTAAAGAACAACTGTATTACACCATCTTCTGTTCCTATATACAAATACCTGAGTTTGTAAAACATCTAAAGTGCAAAATTGAACAGCCCCAGTGGTTGAGCCCATGGCAAAAGCTTTTTGCTAAATCACAAGATGATGTTTGCATCATGTTAGGAACTTGCTTTTGGTATAAAAACTCAAAGTGTGGGATCAGATATTCTCATAAGAGTTATATTCATCTTTCCCCAGGATGGTACTGCCAATAACCTATTTGACTTCTACTAGGCTCCACTTCTCAAAGATTCCAACAATCTCCTCAGTGCTAGTCGGTACCCAGCTCCCTGCAAAGGAAGCATTGAGTATACACTCAAAACAGTTACACTCCATAGCAGAAATGATCATGGCTCATACACAAGGCCATCCTCTCTCTCAAGTGTCCAATTGAAGAATACATGTCCAGAGCATCTAATTTAGCAATAAGGGAGACTTTAAATGAAAACTTAAGATTTTCCCAGCAAACTGAAGAATGAGGAGGGAAGAATGTTCTAAAGAAATGTCAGAAGTACAAGGGACTAGTTAAGAGAAAGCTAGCAAATCTGTTCAGAAAATGGAGAGAAGTGTTACATTGTTGGAGAAAAGTGACACGAAGCAGGCTTGCAAATGTCTCTTATGGCCCAATCCTGAAAGATATACCTGTGCTCTAATTGTAATCTTTGATTTTTACTCTAGTAGAAATACAAAACCATCATTCTTGCAATACTTTACAAAATGAGTTAAATAAGAGGAAGTAACATCTGGTATATGGTCAAAAGGAAAAAGTTACACTTATGTAGGCGACAAGTAAGAATATTGAGGTTTAAGGCCAATCTTGGAATAAAAAACTAGCAAGACTATCTAAAAAGCAAGCTAGATCTAGTTTGGTAGAACATGTTTCTAATTCTATCTACTTGAAGGCAGATAGAAGGATGGTACTCCTAGGTAGCCTGGGGAAAAAAAGAGTGAGATACCATCTAAAAAATAACAAAAGCAAGAAAGGACTGGGATTATGGCTCAAGTGGTAGCTTGCATCCTAAAAAGATTAAGAGAGCAGGTGCTGGTGGCTCACACCTGTAATCCTCGATACTCAGGAGGTTGAGATCTGAGGATCATGGTTCAAAGCTAGCCTGGGCAGAAAATCTGTGAGACTCTTATCTCCAATAAACCACTAGAAAACTGGAAGTGGTGCTGTGGCTCAAGTGGTAGAGTGCTAGCCTTGAGCTGAAAAGTGCAGGAAGGCAAGCAGGGCCAGCATTCAATCTCCACGACCAGCCCCCCCCCCAAAAAAAAATTAAGAGAAATATTTTAAGAGCAGAAAGTTTGGCAACAGAAAAGTATTATAGGCAGAGCCATCAAGAATTGCACCAATCATTTAAAAACTAGAGAAGGAAGATCTCTGTCCAAAAGAAATTTAGTAAAGAACATTTGTAGAGATAGAAGAAAAGAAGTACATTGTCAGAGAAGCCATAGAATCTATATCTATTTAAAGGGCACAACACCTGGGTGCCCATAGCTCACACCTGTAATCCTAGCTACTGAGGAGGCTGAGATCTGGGAATCACAGTTCAAAGCCAGCCTGGGCAGAAAAGTCTGTGAGACTCTTATCTCCAATTAACCACCAGAAAACTGGAAGTGGTGCTGTGACTCATGCTGTAGATTGCTCGCCTTGAGTTGAAGAGCTGAGGGATAGCACCCAAGCCCAGAGTTCAAGCCCCATGACTGACGAATAAAAAAAGAGGGGCACAACAATTAAAGGCTTAGATCTTGTTTTCTAAAATCCTTGCACAATTAAAAGAAGCAGTTTCACGTGATTGGTGCTCTTGATCTAGGAACAGTTCTTTCTGGTAGACAATAAGCAAATGACATTTTGTTACTTGTAGTTTTTTCCATGTTGTTGTTGGTGGTGGTCATGGGGCTTGAACTCTGGGCTGAGCACTGGCCCTCAGCTCATTAGCTCAAGGCTAGTACTCCACCACGAGCTACAGCGCCACTTCTGGTTTTCTAGTGGTTTATTGTAGATAAGAGCACCACAGACTTTCCTGCCCAGCCTGACTTTGAACTGCCATCCTCAGATCTCAGCCTCCTGAGTAGCTAGGATTACAGGTGTGAGCCACCGATGCCCAGCATTTTTTTTTGTAACTGTACAAACTTCTGTAGAAACCACGAAAGTGATTTTTAACACAACACATTGATGTCAGTCTCTCAGAGTATGACAGAGACAATTCACAGGGCTCCCAACCGGCCACAGTTGGAATTTGATCAAGAAAATAAAATGGTATTGGTAAATGCTTTACTAAGTGGCAGGAAAAATGTAAAATTGTGAAGAATTCCAGGTAGTTGAAATGAATCCTTCCTATTAAAGAGGAAAGCACTTTCTTACCCTTTAAGTATGGGTTTAAAGTAATTTTTTTCCAGAGAGTAAAATAAAGGAAAGGAAAAAATTGATGACTGAATTCACAGTTCCAGGCAGCGAAGGTCAACATGAACAGTGACAATCATACTGGTAGCAGATACCCTCCATATGATGTGATAAAATGACACTTTATCCCTGTGATTTTCCACCCAAGAACACATAACCTCAGTGTAATCATGAGAAACACCAACTGACAGACACTCTTCAAATTACCTAACCTATAGTTCTTGAAAGTTTTTTTTTTCAAGGTCAAAAAAAAAAAGCCAAGGATTTTGAAAAACTGTCTAGTTCAAAGGGAGCCTTAAGGGACATGTGACTAAGTATAACAGTTGTTAGGAAACAACTTATCATGTCTGAACAAAGTATGGATTTTAACTGACTAATAATGTGTCACCATTCCTACATTAGTTGTGACAAAATGCCAAGCTCATACACAATGTCAATAATGAAAGAAACTGTATTGAGGTCAATAGAACTTTTTCTAGCTTTATAAGAATTCTAAATAAGAATTTCATTTGTGAAAACTGGACATACTTGACCTTGTTAAATGCCATCTAAATAAAAACAGGTAAAGACTGATAGGCTTCCTATGGCTCTTCAGGCAACAGGGCCTTGCTGATCTTGTAGAGAGCCTTCCAAAGTCACTGTGGAACAAAAGAGTCATAACAAGTCAAAGTATGATGCACAAGGAAGCTATAACAACTGCAAACTGTTAGGTCCACCTGGGAGAAAAGACCCATTCCCCCCTTCCTCTTAGTGAAAGACACCACATAGCCTTACCAGAAATTACCTGCCTGAAAACAACAATCACCTGACTATCAGTCACTTGACTGTGAGTCAGCAAAGACCCCAGACTCTGAGGTCACTTCCTGAACTGGCTCCTTCCCATAGTGAGACGTTCCCAAGTTCTGAGATCACTTCCTCATCTGCTGTGGTCACACCTCCCTGCCTTTCCCTTTATAATCCCACTCAACCACAAGTCCTCCCTTCTTTTTTCTTCTCTTCTCTCTTTGCCTGCTTCCATCTTGAACAGGGGCCAGTAGTAGTCCCTTCTCCCTCACACCAATACATACTTTTCTGCCCGAACCACATGGCAGTCTCCTTTCTATGAACCTTCTTTAGAATCTAGGCAAACAAGCCTTCTATCCTGAGTAAGAAATCTACTGCACACCACAGTATACTTGACATTTTCACCATTCCATTTGATCTAGTCTCAATTTGTCTTACTTTCCTTGTGTATTGATGGGCATAGTTGCCAATGTCATCTAGTTTTTTAACTTAAAATTAAAGTTATGCCTTCTGTTTACTCTTTTGACTTTGTGGTGATTTTTCAAGAGGAAAAGAAACCAGATCTTATGTAGAGTAAGTTATACTATTTCCACTACATTGTACAAATACATGCAATTTGGAAACCACTTGTAGACCCCAAAGAAAAAGTACAACCTTCAATTGTTTTTAAAAAAGATTACACCAAAATGAACATTTACTCTCAACTCAATCAGGAAAACAACTGGAGGTCTATTTTCAGATTTCAAAGCTGGTAGGTAACCATGGGCCAAGGTCCAAAGTTGGTCAGTTGAGAATACTTGATTCATACTGCACATGGTGACACATACCTATAATCCCTAGCAAGTACAAGCCCTTCCATTCAATACATAGCAGTACAAAAAGAAACATAAAACACTTAATATGTACAAGAGAGCCCCGAATGTGAGACTTCATCACAAAGGAAAATTCATCTAGCTTTAATAATCAGGGAAACAAGGAATGTCTTGCCATCAGCCCTACACAGGCCTGCAAAGAAACACTTTTCCAATATACACAGCTCTGTATCTATAAGGATACAGTATGCCAAGTGAAGGCAAATAAAACAGTGGATTCCAGTCAATTTCTGGCAGTCATGGTGCTATTCATTGCACTGAAATAGTAATTTTCTAAATGGTATCAGAGGACTTCAGAAGTCTATTGACCTTCAAAATCAAGATTTCCTGCTCTATTCAACTATAGGTCAGATGTGTATAATGGAGTTTATCCTGTGTTTAAAGAATAACAACAGATCAGTTCTTTGAATGTATCTTGAATGAGTAATACTTAAAGCATCAATAAAGGTAGATGCTAAGTTGTTAAGCAATATACTTTTGAAGTCAAGAAATTGTTTTATATTAGCAAAAGTCATAGTTCAGTCAATACCTCAGCTCAAATGAAAAAAACCTTATGACTGAGTTAGTAACAGTTGAATGTCAATTATTCAAAATACTTGGGACCACATATGTTTCAGACTTTATATTTTCTTCTGATTTTAAAATATTTACATTTATCTATTCAAAGGTATTGGGATGCTGGGCACCATTCCTGAGCTTTTTTGCTCAAAGCTACTTGAGCACTTGAGGAATAGATAAACTTCATTTTTTGTTATTTTTCTTTTTGTTTTGTTTTTCATTGTGTTTTAGGCAAGAGTCTCATGGACTTTCTTGTCCAAACTGGCTTTGAACCACAATCCTCAGATTGCAGCCTATGAGTAGCTAGAATTACAGGCATGAGCTTCCAACACCCAGAATACATACATTTTTATATGATCATTTCTTTAACATAAAACAAGCTTTACAGTGTGGAACTTTCCATTGTGATGTTATTGTACCCTATATTGCAGTTTTTGGAACTGTGCCTATTTCAGAATTTGGGGCTAGGGATGCTCAGTTTGTTTAATCTGTAATACTGACAGCAGGCTTAGGTCAGACGAAGATAGACCCAATAGACCAGGAAGAACTGAAGCTGAGTTTTCTGGAACCTCATTGCTACTTCCTCCCAGGATCCATCCAAGGCCATATAACTATTTCCAAAATATTTTATTCATAGGCCCAACATTTTATAATCATGGCCCACAGAACCTGAATACCACCCCAGATTCAGATATAGAGACTTACAAAAGGGCATTATTATGTGCAAAAGTTATTAGTTATTTGGAGTCAGCATTCTCCCTGAGGAAAACATCACTGTGAGTGAAGTAGCAATACACAAAATATTAATTTAACCAATATGTATTGGGTCCAGTTTAAACTATATACTCAACAATAAGATTGTTGACAAGACTTTGTCTCTGCCTTGATAGTCCTGTGTAAAAGGCAGGATTAAACAACAACAAAAATCTTCTACAATCTATTGGCATAAGCTTTATAAAATAAGACACTCAGGATGTCTGAGTTGGCACAAGATGAGAGTGAGATCCAGAACTCATAAAGTTACTTTTCTAAAACAGATAACTAAATGAGAGCAAATATGAGAGTAGAATTAAAAACTACATGCCAGATTTCCAAATTCTCGCCTTTCCATTTTTCAGGGAGTTCGAATTCACCTTATGACAGGAAGACAGAGACATTAAGATATTTGAAAGCAGCCTGGATTAATAATGTTCTATCTTTGATGAAAATTATGTGATGTGAACCAGGGCATATTATTTAATTTCTCAGATCTCAGTGTTTCATCGGTAATGAATGAATAATAAGTTATTAAACTCTGTTGTGTGAAGCAAATAAGATAATGGATGGGAAAGCACTGGGAAAAAAGTGCAGTGACATGGTCAACTGCAACATTGAGGTGCCATTATCAGGTGAATGATTGCAAATTGCGCTTAAGAAATGACACCAACATTGAAGACAAACTACAGGAATATCAAAAGGCTACTCAACCTAGAGGATCTATGTTTCATTCAATGCCATTGATGTATGGATGAGAATGAGGTCTGACAGCGCAGCCAGTACAGTCAGCACATTCTACTGCATCACAGCACGGGGTCTGGCAAAGCAGCTGGGGATCCTTCCAATTCCCAAAGGCCCAAGGATTTTTGGAAGGACTCAGATTGCTGAATACACACATTTTCTAGTGTATTCATGCAGGTTGGAACAATTATAAGTATAATTCTATAAGGATTACTTTTCTAAAGCAAAGAGATAAACCTGAAGCAGCACATAGCTGTATTCGGAGCTAGGTGGCATATTGAAGAATGAGTATTGTTTGTACCCACAAGTTCAAGCCAGCCTAAAAAAAGATAGCACAATGTCATTTCAAAAAGAAAAAAAAGATAAGAAAGGAAAATCCTCATGGCTTATGAGCATATTAGTACTTAATAATCTCTCTCTCACTGTCTCTCTCTGTATTTTTCACACACATATGTCAATATATCATTAAACTTAGCACTACAAAAATCTTGTAAGGTTAAAATGAATATTAGATCCACTTTAAAATCCTAAAGCTAAGAATATCACCACCAATAACTGTTAGAGATGGTATATAAAAGTATTATTCTTTGACTCCTGTCTGACCTTATATTCACACATAACATGCTGCCACTCCAAGGAAAATGAACAATTATCCTTCTGAGTTCTAATTTTACTGCATGCATTTCAAATTATTACTCAAAGAAAAGAAAAAAAGAGAAAAATATTACAGTTTGTTGCTGGTGGCTCACTCCAGAAACCTTGCAATTCAGGACAGAAGATCTGATTATTGCAACTTAAAGCCAGCTTTAGCAGGATATTACAAAAGGTCCAATTTCCAATTAATCACCAAAGAGTGAGAAGTTGAGCTCTGGCTCAAGATGGTAGGGTGCTAGTTTTGAGCACAAAATCTCAGGGATAAACCTCATGCCCTGAGTTCAAGCCACACAAATGACAAATAAATAAATAATAAATAAACAAATTAATAGATGATATCTTTAAAATAGACTACAAAAATAAGATATATAACAAGCATAAAAGTAAAATATAGGAAGACCAGGCACTCAAAGTATAGATCAAGTGGCAGAGTACCTGCCTACAAAACATACCCCAGCTATATGACAAACCACAGGAAATTATGTAAATTAGCTGAAGATCAATTAGGCCTTACTCTTATAAGCCTTTCTTATTCATTCATTTAGTTAGATAGTTAGTTTGGGGCACTGGGGTTTGGATTTAGGGCCTGTCTCTTGATAAGGTGGTATTCTAGTACTTAAATCTTATCCTCTAGCCTTGTTTAGCTTGGTTATTTTTCATAGTGTATTGTGCTCAGTGCCAGTCTTGAACCCAAAATCCTTTTTCCTATGGCCTCTCACATAACTGGGATTACAGTTCACATCACCAATACCCAGGTTTGTCCTTGAGATAAAATATCACTAAACTTTTGCCCAGGCTGGCCTTAAATATTTTCCTTCCTCACAATCTCTACCTGTGGTGTTGCTGGGACAATAGATGTGAAGCTCTATGAGTAGTCCATACATTTCTTTTGAAGTCTTAAAAATGGATCTTTAGGCTGTGTATTGGTGGCTCACTTTTATATCCAATTAACAATCAGAAAACCAGAAGTGGTATTGTGGCTCAAAGTGGTAGAGTACTAGCCTGAGCACAAAAGCTCAGAGACAGTACCCAGTCCCTAGGATCAAGCCCCATGACAGACAGCAACAACAAAAATGTATCTTTACGTGCCTGACAACTGTACTTCACAAACCACTTTAATTTTAGGCAGTTACCTTACTTTAGTCTTGTAAATAAAGTGAGGAAACATGAACTAATAACTTTAAGTTATATGAATGGCTAATAGACACACAAAGAAATGCTCAATGACTCTGGCTGTAAAAGAAATACAAATCAAAACAAATTGAGATTCTACCTCACCCCAGTTAAAATGGTTATAATCAACGAATCTAATTACAACAGATGCTGGAAGGGATGTGGCCAAAAGGGAACCCTACTGCATTGTTGGTGGGAGTGTAAACTTGTTCAACCACTCTGGAAAGCAGGATGGAGGTACCCCTAAAGACTAAATATAGTGCTCCCCTATGACCCTTGTGAGCACTTACCCAAATGACCACAAACAAGGCCTTATTAAAGCTATCAGCCCAACTATGCAACCAACCCAGTTGTCCCTCAGTAGATGAATGGATCAAGAAAATGGGATATATATATATACATGTATTTATACACACACACACACACACACACACACACACACACACACACACACACACACATATACAATGGAATTTTATGCTTCCATCAGAAAAAAATGACACTGCCCCATTTGTAAGGAAATGGAAGGATTTTGAGAAAAAAAAATCTTACTAAGTGAAGTAAGCCAGACCCAAAGAAACATAGGTCCCATGGTTTCCCTTATTTGTAATAATTAGTTGACATCTGGAAAATCTTAGCAGATGAGCAGAATAGCTTAATAGCCATGGACATATGAACATATAGGATGATGCTAAGCAAAATGAACTCTACAATTCATTTGAACTCTAAGAGTTCAAAAACACAAGAGGTTTTGTTGTTTTTAATGTACTATGTGATTTCTTTTTTCTTTTGTGTTCCACCGCCCACCTATGCTTTATCCCCTGTTGTCACTGAATTTGACTTTGGTACCCTTAGTATTTTATATATGTTTATCTGAATTAGGGAAGGGAAGGGGAGAAAAAAAAAACGGTGAGACAAAGGACAAGGGGGGAACCAATGCAACAGTGATACTCAAAATATGATGGACATGATCTGTACAACTTTCGGGGTGGAGGGAGGAAAAGAGGGAGAAAAATAAGAGAGAAGTAATAAGTTCAACAAGAAATGTACTCACTACCTTATTGATGTAACTGTAGCCCCTCTGTTCATCACCTTGACAATAAAATGAAAATAAAATATAAAAACCAGTTATAAATAATTCAGCCATAGAGGTGGAAATTTTTAAGGGATTGGTAGCCAATTGAAACCTAGTGTGTACTACAGTAGATATTTTAAATTGATACATTGAACAGAACAAATGTTTGTCAAATATGAAATGGCAGTTAAAGAGAAATTGTAGCTTGCTGTTTAATTGCAGAATGAATGTCTTCTGCATACTGGATGAGACAAAATGTTAACAGGAATAAATGAAAGTTTCTCCTCTGAGATTCAAAACTAAGTTCAAGAATATAGGAGCAAGAATCATCAGTAGGTGACTATCAGGGGCTGCACTTCAGAGAATACAGCTGACAAAAAGCCAATTGACAAACTAGCGATATCAAAGCTGCCTGATAATCCAGTTGTTACACTGGAATGACAATGTCTATGTCCCTGAAGCAATACTCTCACCCTTCATATACAATACAGGTTTTGCTCATGTCTAGAGAAACCATTCAGAAATGAGTCCTAAGAAAACAGATTGATCAAAGACTGAAAAATGACTGCATTGCTAGAATGTCAGAGTTCTAGAAAAGTAGTAAGAACTTTAAAACTAAAAACATCGAGTGATATTTCTTTTTTTTTTAATTTTTATTGTAAAAATACCGTACAGAGGGGTTACAACTACATGGGCAAGGTAATAAGGACATTTCTTTTTTTTTTTTTTTTTTTGTCGGTCGTGGGGCTTGAACTCTGGGCCTGGGCGCTGTCCCTCAGCTCTTCAGCTCAAGGCGAGCGCTCTACCACTTGAGCTTCAGTGCCACTTCCGGTTTTCTGGTGGTTATTGGAGATAGGAGTCTCACAGTCTTTCCTGCCCGGGCTGGCTTTGAACTGTGATCCTCAGATCTCAGCCTCCTGAGTAGCTAGGATTACAGGCGTGAGCCACCAGCGCCCGGCTAGGACATTTCTTATCAAGCATTGGTGCCTCCTCCTTTGTTTCCCCTCCCCATCTCCCGCTCCCCCCGCCCCGGCACGCACAACCCCCTTAAACTCCCCCCCCCCCCCAGACAAAGCTGTAAAGTTCGTTTTTCGACATAAGGACTTGAACATCTCATTGTTGCAGTGGGTCCACCTGTATCCCTATTTAAACAATTTGTTCTTTCCCTTCCCCTTCACAAATTATACCAACATAAAATACAGTGAAAACAGGGGTTATACAGTGGGGGAGGGACATAAAGAGCAACAAAGAAATCATATTATAAAAATGTTAGAAACAATCGCAAGAAAGAAAAAAAAAACATTTAGATACTTACCTTGAGGTTCATTTCACCTAACATAGACTTATCTGACCTTTTCTGCTTGTCTCAGATATATGCTAGATATTGCAAATAAGGTTAACCATGGGACCTATGTTTCTTTGGGCCTGGCTTACTTCACTTAATATAATTTTTTCCAAGTCTTTCCATTTCCTAACAAATGGGACAATGTCATTTTTTCTGATGGAGGCATAGAATGCCATTGCATATATATACTACATTTTTTGATCCATTCATCTACTGAGGGGCATCTGGATTGGTCCCATATCTTAGCTATGGTAAATAATAATAAATAAACATAGTTGTGCTGCAATAAACATAGTTGTGCTGGTAGCTTTAGTATGGTGTTGTTTGTGATCATTTGGGTAAATGCCCAAATGTGGGATTGCTGGGTCATAGGGGAGCTCTATGTGGAGTCTTTTGAGGAACCTCCACACTAGCTTCCAAAGTGTTTGAACAAGTTTACATTTCCACCAACAATGCAGTAGGGTTCACATCCCCTCCAGCATCTGTTGTTATTAGTGTTCTTGATTATAGCCATTCTAACTAGGGTGAGGTGGTATCTCAATGTTGTTTTGATTTGCATTTCTTTTATGGCTAGGGAGGTTGAACATTTCTTCATGTGTCTATTGGCCATCCTTCTTTCCTCTACAGAGAAGTTTCTCTTTAAGTCCAGTTATTTATTGGGCAGTTGTTTCTTTGAAGATTTGTTGTTGGGGGATTTAATTTTTTGAGTTCCAAGTATATTTTAGATATGAGACCCTTGTCCATTGTTACCTTAAACATTTACTCTGCCTTCTTATTGTAGATAAATGTTTGTTTAGCAATGTTGAATGCTAGTAGAAATTGAAGGCACTTGGAGAATACAATGTGATTATGAATGAGCACCTCTATTAAAAATATCTGAAATTCTTTCTTGAATAAGTTTAGGACTTCATATTACTTCATCATATCTTCTGTATTTCATAGGCTTCCAAAGAGGTCAATGAAATCTACATTGTGCACATAAGTATCTCTCTCTTTTATATAATATCTTGAACACAAGAAATCCTGCACAGAGAGAAAAGCCCCACATATTAGTAGCAATAAGCTTTCAGCAAATAATTAATTGATTGATGAATAACTGAAAGTTATTTATTCTTCAAGGAAGGAGGGAAATGCATATCCTTGCTAGCCTTTCTGAAAGCTATGGGAAAACAGTTACATTTCTAAATGAACATGTGTTAAATTTGTTAGAAATACAATTGGTGTATGAGATTATGAGATGAGCCATAATAACTTTCTATCATAAGAATCTTGAACATTCTGAAAAATTCTATGACTTTGGGAGAACATGTACACATATATGTACACAAATGAACCGATTATTTTATAACTTCAGGGAGACTCCCTTAGATTTTAAGCTAGCTATGTATGGGCCTCTTCTGTAAACACATTTCAGATAAGGATTTCAGACTTCCCTTTATGATTTTCTCATCATTATCTTACTGCTGACTTTAAAACTATTTTCTTAATTATTAAGATATCTTAGCACCAGGTACACGTGACTCATGCCTGCAATTCTAGATACTCAGGAGGCTGATATATGAAGATCTTGGTTTGAAGACAGTCCAGGAGTAATAGTTCATGAGACCCTTATCTCTAATTAACCACCAACAAAACAAAAAAAATGGGAAGTGGAGCTGTGTCTGAAGTTGTAGAGTGCTAGCCATGTGCAAACTCAGAAACAGCATTCAGGCCCTGAGTTCAAACCCTAGGATGGACACAGGAAGAAAGAGAGAGAGAGAGAAAAAAAAGAGAGAGAAACAGAGAAAGAAAGAACTAATGAAAGAAGGAAAGGATAGAAGAGATGAAAGAGAAGAGAAAGAAAGAGAAGGAAGAAAGGAGAGAGAAAAATGAAGGAAGGAAGAAAGGAAGGAAAAGTGAGATGGAGGAAGGGAGGGAGTAAGAAATCTTTTAATACTAGAGGTATATCTATAAAGGCACTGGATCTCTCCAGGGACAGTTTCTGTTTAAAGAGAATCAGACCAGTGTCTGGGTAATGCATAAAGCCACTGAAGCTTTGAGATGGGGAGTTTTGCCTTCTCCCATGATCCTGCCCTCCTTTTCACAGAACTTTCCCATTCCCTTGGCACAAATGCCCTTTGGATAGAAAATGCAAAATTATTATTGACAAATTACCTGGATTTGCAGACTTTGACTTTCCTTGAGGTAGATAAAGGCTTTCTTGTGAGCAGTACACAATAATCATTGCATGCAGAGGCATTTGAAGCATTAGAGGATTCAAGGACAATAGTTTTTGAAGGAAAAGGGTCTTATCTTCATCCCTTCAGCCATATCTAATACCCATGCTATGTACTGAAGCCTGCCTGTGGATAACTTACTGGTTCACATTGTATAGCGCATCAAAAACTTTCATTAATCTCTTCTATTATTATTATGTCTATACTGTGTTCTTATTTTCCTTTGTGCTACAAATCTCTCAACCGGTTTTTCACTGTGGAATTGAAATCAAAGCTGACATTTGATAGTGAACACATGAGCTAAACCTTTCCCCCCAGGTTACCAGATCAGAAAAAAAAAGAAAAGAAAAGAAAGAAAAGAAGAAAAGAAAAAAAGCCTAGGCTCAGAAAAATTCAAAGCTACTATCATATGAAAGCTTCCCAACCTTAAGGTCTTTCTTTCAAGCCAGTTCCATAGGGATTTATGCTTGCAAGTTTTATCTTCCTGAATAAAAATAACTGCAGAGTAAGCGATATCTAAACAGGGTACACAGGACTAAGGAAAAGAGGAACAGAAATTAGGAGAAATATTAAACAAGACTTCCAGAGGAAAAACTAACTCTCATTTGATATTCAGAGGATGCAAAGCTTCATGGAATCCTCTTCAGGAACAGGAAAGTAGTTCCTAAAGCAGTCTATCATGTCAAGAGGAATAAGAGGTCCTATGTAACCCTCCTCCCTTATTAAATCAAAGGTTATCTTTTGTTCCATTTTAAGAGGAAAATTTATTTCATTTTAGTCTTTTTTATTATTCAACTTAATAACAGCATTTAAATTTACATAATATAAACCTTGTTGTGATAGTATGTTTAGTTTGTTTTTGAATAATGTTCTCAAACATTTCTTATTTAAAGGTGTCTTTCCTAAGCAATTAGTCATGGGAGCATACTAATTACGCATTAAATTGATGTTCACATAAGCATAATCAAATGGCCACTGCAATTCTCTGAAACTCATTAGCAGTTAAAGTGTATCTAGTTTTATCAGTGTGTTCTAATCTCTTCAATTTTTTCAGTAAAATTATTATGACAATACAGTCCAAACTAATGCTTATTGGGTTGCTATTTTGACTCTAAATGGTTTCCATGTGTACCTTTGTTTACTTTATAATGGAAGAAAGAAATTAAAATAGCTCTATATGCAGCAAGGGATGGACTACTGAGTTTGGGGAAAGGCTGGGAGTGAGGGTTGCTAAGGTTCCTTGAAGTTTCAGGATCATCATGATTTTATTTTATTTTTTATTGTGAAAATACCATAGAGGGGTTACAATTACATGAGCAAAGTAATGAGTATGTTTCTTATCAAGCATTGTTGCCTCCTCCTTTGTTTCCCTTTCCCATCCCTTCCCATGTCCCACCCTGCCCCACCCCACCCCATGCCAAATTTGTAAAGTTCGTTTTTCGACATAACGTCTTATACATCTCATTGTTGCAATGGGTCCACCTGTATCCCTATTTAAATGACTTGTTTTTTTCCCTTCCCTTCCCCAAATTATAAGAACATCAAATACAGTGAAAGCAGGAGTTATTCTGTGGGGAGGGATATACAAAGAAACAAAGAAATATCTTATAAATATGTTAGAAACAATAGCAAGAAGAAAGAAAAAACATGCAAGCACAAACCGTCAGATAAGTTGATGATAGGTGAAATGAACCCCAAGATAAGGACTTACCATGATTTTAAGAAACACAAAAGATCTGTTAACACACTTCATCAGAATTACCAAGAAAAGTTAGTTGAAGTAAAACTGGATGGAGCTACTAATAGTGAGTGGACATATAAGAGAAGACCCTAAGCCCTGATTACCTAAGCTTCAGATCGTATTGGATAAACTCTCTATTTTTTCTTTGTTGCTGTGTTGTTCTAATACCATCAATACACAATGCAAACTGTGCAAACAGGCCTACAGGGACTTTCAAAACCCTTATCCAAAGCATCATTTGTTGGTGTATAGATGTGCATGCGTGTGTCTGTGTGTCTGTGTGTGTGTGTTTAAAAGTGGGTTCTATGAAGGTAGGGAGTACATCTTCCATTTTCATTCATTCTGTGCCTAGAACTTGGATCCAGGTCTGTCATATTCTAGATGATCAGGAAATATTTCTTTTTTTCAATTTTTTTCAATGTTTTATTGTTAAGATACTATAGAGAGGGGTTCCAGTTACATGAGTAAGGTATTGAATACATTTCCATTGAGCATTTTATTTCTTAATGACTAGGGACTTATACTAACCTTAAATTGCATACTTTCCAATTATATAAAGTTTAAGTGGTTTCATTTATTGTTGTTTGTTTTGTTTTGTTTTGTTTTTGTGCTAGTCCTGGGGCTTGAACTGAGGGCCTAGGCACTATCCTTGTGTTTTCTTGTTCAAGGACAGTGCTCTACCACTTGAGCTACAGCTCCACTTCTAGCTTTATGGTGGTTAATTGGTAATGAGAGTTTCATGAGCTTTCCTGCCCATAATGGCTTCAAACCACAATCCTCAGACCTCAGACACCTAAGTAGATAGAATTATCATTGTGAGCAACTGGCAATTGGCTTAGGCAATGCATTTTACTGTGCATATATAAAAAGATGTTTTTATTTGAGTCAGTGATATTTCCATTCATATCCCTTCTCTGATCTGAAAATCATTTATATATGAAATCATTTATATATAAAAGTCATTTCATATAAACAGGATTGCTGAGGCTGAGGCTCAGAGTCAGGAGACAGGGTCATCATTTGTGGGTCACAAAATGTCCACTTGTTGTTTTCCTCAGCCTTGCTTCCTAAGTCTTGCTTTCAAATCATGAATAATAAGCTCAGTGTATGAATGCAAAATAAGTTTGTAAATGTAGGCTGTCTTTTGAATCAAAGGGATGCATATTCTTGAAGAAGTTCTCTTTCTTCTTCCTCTCCCCTCTTTCTCTGTCCTCCCCTAGGTCTTTTTCTCCATTGCTTTTGATCCTCATTTCAATTCTGTTGAAAACATAGTTGCTGAATAACTTCTCCCTCACAATTCCTGAATCCACCCTAGACTGTCTTTACGCAGGGATTATATTCTCTCTGTAGGAAACTTTAACATGTTCACAGCATGAAAAATATCATCTCACTCACTAAGACCCACATTAAATGCCAACTCTGTTTTCAAAGTGCCCAGAGTCTTTCTTCTCCATTCCATTATATATAACACTCTAGGTTCAATGAAGCTGTTCTGTAAGATAGCTCTGTTTATACACATGAAATTTCTCTGGACTAGAAGTCCTTCAGGGTCAGGAGTAAGTGCAGAGTGCCAATTCCAATTAAGTGTTCATATATTAACCTATCATTTTATATTTGTTTATAGTTGAAGTTGATTTAAGGCAAGACCTTCAGAGAGCACTGATGTGTTAAATGTGGAACCTTGAATGCAATAAGCTCTTTGTCTCTAGTTTAAGGGGAAAAAAAGCTGAGATTTGTAGCCTAGAGACTTTCAAAAAAGATAAATAAATGAACACTACAATCTTGTCTGACTTATATCATGAGATATGAGGTATGGTTCACCGTCAGTACTTCCAAAAAACATTTATCAGCCATAGAAACAAAAATTTAAAAGCCAGACAATCCTTCTCATGATAATATGGCCATATAGCATTTCTTTGTCCTATAGCTGGGGGAGAGAAGGCCAGTTGAATAGAGAGAACCAAAAGATAGTGATATGACAGAAATAGACATTAATACCATTTAGTTCTAAGATAGAGAGCACTGTCCAACTTTGTTTTTCCTAAACAAACCAAAGCTAGTTTACAGAATAACTTTAAAATATCTTTCATCAAGAATGTAGTATGCAGTCTCTTTATGTAGTTTTATCTTTACATCACCTCTGAGTAAATATTATGATTCCCATTATATAGTTGAGTGCAGTAGAGCCCCAGGCCACATGGCTAGTCAATATCAGAGCTGGCATCCTGATTCAAATGTGACTTCACATCTATATATTTATCTGCTGTGCTCTCCATTCACAGGACTTGGAAAGATATGATGCTATACAGGTGTAGTGGTGATCTGTGGCTCCCACAACATGGAAAATACTACAGGCAATATAACCAAGGCTACTTTTATGGCATAAGATGCATGATCATGTTCCTTGCTCAAAAATCAAAATGAAACAAAAAGATAGCATGGAAGCTTTGGATTAAAAGTAGGAAATAGTCTACTTTCCTTCTATTTCGCTAGCCCATGTTTCTCAACTTCCACCACATTTATATTTTCTCATGGAAAATAGTCCTATATAACACATATTGCTTAGCATCAATTATCGCCTCCATCCGCTGGACTCCAGCAGTATCTCTTAAATGTTTGTGACAATCAAAACATCTGCAGGTATTACCAAGCATAGGTAGTGGAAAGAGAAAGTGATAGTGGTGGCAAAAATTGTCTAAGTCTATTGTCAGATTAGAAAGTACACGGAGTCAAGAATCCAAAGGTCTAGGCTCAGGTTCCATAGCAGGTCCCATAATTTGTCAAATCTCAGTTTCCTTATCTGAAAAGTACTGGTATATGTTTTGTCTAATTATAAAATTATTGTAAGTGCAAATATATGAGAATTAAAATTGAGTCCGTGGCCCATTCCTGTAATCTTATCTAATCAAGAAGCTGAGATCTGAGGCTTGAGGTTTAAATCCAGCCCAAGAAGAGAGGTGCAAGAGATTTCTACAATGAACCAGTACAAAGCTAGACTGAAGTTTTGACTAAAGTGGTAGAGTGCTGTTGTTGAACAAAGAATTCAAGCAAGCATAAAGTCTGAGTTCAAGCCTATGTACTGGCAAAAAAAAAAAACCATGTTGATGAGCACAATTTTATATGGTCATATCCACCTAACTATTGAGAATTGTGATCTGCTGCTGAGAATAAACTAGCTAAATTCTATTTTTCTTTTGTCTTACTTTTTCCCCCTTTGGTTCATTTCCTGCTGTCACTGTGTTTGATTTCTGTACCCTTTTTCTTGTATGTAAGTTCATTTGATTTTGGAAAGGGAAGGGGAATCACAGAAATGATGGGACAAAGGGAGAAACAATGCAACAGTGATACTCACTAGATATTACATTGTAAATGAACTTACAACTTGGGGAAGGGAAAGTGGGAAGGAAGGAGAAAATGAGGGACAGGGCAACACTATTCAAAAAGAAACGTACTCATGGGGCTGGGAAGGTGGCTCAGTGGTAGAGCGCTTGCCTTGCATACTTGAGGCCCTGGGTTTGATTCCTCAGCACCACATAAGCAGAAAGAAAAAAGCCGGAAGTGGCACTCTGGCTCAAGTGGTAGAGCGCTAGCCTTGAGCTGAAGAGCTGAGGGACAGCGCCCAGGCCCAGAGTTCAGGCCCCACGACCAGACTAAAAAAAAAATTAAAAAAAAAAAAAAGAAACCTACTCATTACCTTACTTATGTAACTACTAACCCTTCTATATGTCACCATTACAATACATTTGGATGCAAAGAAAGAAAAAATGTTTATGTCCATTAAAGCAACAGCATCAGCACTAAGAGGAGGAAGAGGAAGGACAGGGGGATAGTAGTATTGTAACTACCTCATGAATTATAGAGAATTTTGAGAGTCATAATACCTGATATTGAAAAACTGGATCCTACTCCTGGCTCTGTCTCTACTTCCTTGTGTTTCCTTGTACTAGACATTTCATTCTCCTGGGACTATTATGATGCCATATATTATAATTATTATGCTTCTTATTGTCATATTATTACTAATTTACCTTGCAGCTTTCATTCTTTATGTAACAGTGCTCCAATTCATTTTGGACAATTATTTCCCTCTCATTAGAGTGTATAACAGATACTTAGAAACTACTTTTGCTGAAAATCACTGGCATTGTTAGGCCCACAAATTGACTAAAAGCACGAGAGAAGCTTGGCATCCTTGTCTCCATTTATATATCTGTATTTGCTCTGAAGCAGTTACTCTGCAATCACCTTGGAATTCAAGGGGGCTAGGATTGATGGATAACATCTTTACAATGAGGATAGAGGTAACTATTCCCTAGTAAAGAAGGAGCAGAACTTCATCAGGATAGACCATCTACCCAGAAACAATGACCTTGTTCTTCCACACTAAAGAGCTCACCTTGAGTGATGACAGCAGTAATGACTTCTCCACAATCCCTCCCAATACTACCATGAAAGCACAGACCAACTAGGCCATAAAATGAACTGCACTATGTTGTTGTTTAACCTACCTTCTTGCTCCACTCAAATTCATCCTCTATACAAACCTAAAGCTCCTGTATGTACTCCAGAGATGCTCTGTGTTAATCACCTCTTCCGGTGGTGTGTCCAAAGTTCTGGTCTACAACTTAAAGTTGGCCTCAACCACGTTGTCTGTTCTGATGATGTGTTTGGGCCATATTGGTAACCTTTCTTTCTCTGCCCTTCATCATTACCTATTTTCATCTAGCATGTTGGGGTGAGAGGACCCAGCTAACAATGTAGTACCCCTGGAGTTTCAGTCTGGGATCTAAAACTCAGGTTTCAGGTGTGGTCAGAGTGGGAGGGTAGACCAGTTACCTGTCTCCTGCTATGGATCAAATCCATTCATTCCTCCCTTCTGCATAGCCTTGGGGCCAGGTTTTTTTTTTTTTCTGAATTCTGATATTGCGAAGTATCCTTATTTCAGTAACCAATTATCCCCTATTTTTCCAACTCTTATTTCCATACAAACAATACCCCTACTTTTAGTTTGATATGCTGCCCAGAATAAAAGAAAGTCTGCATTTTTTCACATTAAATGTAAGAAGTGATGGGTACAAACTCCAAAAAGTGTCTTCATAAGAAAGTGCATTCTTTCTTGTTCATTGCCTTTTGTCTTCTGGTTGTGAGACAGTCATAAAGGCTGTAGTTCCAATAAGCATAATGGGCCACAAGGTAGTGGGAATGAAAATGTTACATAGCAGGAGAAAAAGCAGAAAAATTCTGTCTTCCTAACCAGAGCACCATGCCTGATCTGTATTGATTGTTCCCAATATTCTGGAGCTTGAGAGGAAAAATATACTTTTGTCTTGATTATTATAGTTGCTGTTTCTGTTCTTGATGCTGATTCCATGGAATTTGCCCTTTTGCTTCAGTTATTCCTGTTACTATCTATTGTCTGTGCCTTTTCCAGGTGAAGGTGATAGAAAATCCAATTCAGAAAGGTTTAAACAAAAAAATATTAGCTTTTCAGAACTGCAAAGTCCTCAGATAACCCTGGTTATCTGATTCCAGGTAAAATTCAATCAACATTTCAAACAATGTCACTGGAGATCAAATTTCTCTCCCATGCTGCCTTTTATAATTTCAATTTGGCTTTCAATTTCCATATGTTGATTCTCCTACAGCTCCAGCAGGTCCTTATGAACTGGTGCATGAGACTGACAGTGGAAAAGCTCCTGTTTCATTTTTACATTTCACAGGAAAGAGAAAAAAAATCTCCTGCAGTTGTCACCAAAAGTGAGAGAGAGAGAGGAAGAATATCTCTCCTGCTCTCTCAATCCTTTCAAATCTTATTGTCTCCCTGTTGCCCTCAACACACACACACACACACACACACACACACACACACACACACACACACACACACACACACACACACACACACACACACACACAGAGCACCAAATCTCTCAGGTAATCAGGTAATCTATGTTAACATTTCACTGCCAGTAAAGAGTTTATAAAACTATCCCTGAATCAAACACCATTGCAGTGAATAGGGAAATAGAGGTGCTGATTTGGCTTTCATTAAACAGATCTCACTGCTCAGCCTGAAAAGTGGGTCATTCCATGCAAACTATATATATTATGATATGCAAAGTGAATTCATCAAAATGAAAAGACAGACTCACTAATTGGCAAACAAGAATAGGAATATTTACAGTATCTACTTGTAGGGATTATTATGATCATTAAATTCAACAATGTAGGTATAGGTGTTTTGAAAATTACAAAATATGCATAGATATTATATACAATTATTAGTGATATATACATTACTATATGTAATACATGCATGCATGTGATATACATACATATGTATGTATGTATGTGATATACATAGTATGTACGTATATCACATACATGTATGTGAGGTACATACAATTGCTTATGTTATTGATACTAGCGTATTGTTTATTTTATCTTTTTCTCTATCTTTTTTTGTTGTTGTTGTTGGTCCTGGGGCTTGAACTCAGGATCTGAGTACTGTCCCTGAGCTTCTTTTGCTCAAGGATAGCACTCTAACACTTGAGCCATAGCACCACTTCTTGCTTTTTCTAAGCAGTTTATTGGAGATAAGAATCTCACAAATTTTCCTGCTTGAGCTAGCTTCAAACCACAATCCTCAGATCTCGGCTTCAAGAGTAGCTAGGTTATAGGGGTGAGCTTGTTTGAGTTTATCCAACTGAATTTCACAATGTTTGTGGTACTACTTGAATAGTTGTACTACTCTTCCAAGCAAATACTTGAAATACAATTTAATTATTTCAATTATAACTGAAAATATCCTCTACATTTCCTTTGGCTATAGTTTTGTTACTGTAGTCATAGTATAATCTTTTCTACCTTCCAATGTTTTGAATGTAACACACTAAGAAATTCATTTTTAATGCTATTTTATTACTGTTGGGTACTTATACTAATGAGTAGTCATATTATAAAGTACAATGATTCTTGATCAACTTTGACCAAGATACACTAGAAGTTTTTGATGATATAATCGCTAATCATTACTAGAGATTGGATGTGAAGTGGGAGGAATTGCTATTCTCTAATATATTTTCCTTTTTTATTTATTCATTTATTTTTGTTGGTTGTGAGGGCTGAATTCTGGGCCCAAGCACTGTCCTTCAGCTCAAAGCTCAAGGCTAGCACCCTACTTTACCACTTCTGACTTTTTACTGCTTATGTGGTGCTGAGGAATCAAACCCAGGGCCTCATGAATGTTAGGCGAGCACTCTGCCACTGAGCCAACTTCCCAGCCCTATACTTTCCATTTTTAAGCAATGATTATTCTTTTAACATGTAATTCTAACTACACCACACATGGAGTTGAACTTCCTCAATGACTTCCAACCCTTGAGGTCAGCATCTAAGTTTGGATGGCTCTTTCTCATGAAACATTGGCAACCCCATATGCATACCTCTTTCTCTATTCCATCCTACTCTTTCTGGTTATACTGAGATACTCATGGCTCCTCACTTGTACCATCATCTATATGGGATAGAGTTTTGACCTGAATCTTCATTTGTCTATATTAACCTTGGTAGTTAGGCTAGACCGGCCATTCTCAGCAACTTTCCACGTTATTCCTCATTCCTCATTCTTCCACACTGCTTCGGTGTCATTTTCTCAGAGCATCCTTCTCTGTGGAGCCTTGAGACCAAATTGGATCCTCCACTAGTTCAATAACATGTGTCCATTTCCATAATTTTATTTAATATCTCTTTTTTAACCTAAATTCTGAATCCATAGAGTTTGTCTTTTTTAGCATTGTATTTAAAAAATTTAGTGTATCATCTAAAACATAATAATAGCAAATGAAGATGTATCAACCCCATACATAGTCAATAAATGACAGAAGTTCTGCAGTTTCTTCTCAAAAGTAAAAATTATGGAAGTCTGCATAAGAAGATACAATAATCTCCTCTTGGAAATTTCTGAGGATATTGGGGTGCTGTATAGGAATAAAGACCTTAGCTCAAAAGGAATTTAGCAAGTCATTTTTTTTTATTTCTACAGAGCATCATGCTCCTGAAAAGAAGATAAATAAGCAACCATGATGAGTACACAGTCCCCCTAGATTTTATCCCTACTGAAGGTCTTATCCCTACTGCAGGTTTTATCCATAGGGTGCTACTGCCCATTATAGTGATTGATCAGAAATTAGGTTCACAATTCTGCATGATTTGCTAACTTTAAAGTGGATAAAAATTTATACAAACAGCGAATTAAGTCCAGGACACCTGACGGAAGCAGGAACTTGTTAGAAAGATGAGGAATGGGGTTTAAATAAAATAATCTTTATATAAAATGGTGTCTATCCTTTAAATGGCCATGCTTTTGTCAAGCACTTAACCACTTTGACAGAAAAGATTCTAATTCTCACACATCTACTAATGGTTAGCAAAGTGAGTACCTTATTATGATAAAGGTTTCAGAATAGGGGCAGTATATGAGTAGAATTATAACGATGTTTTCATGTTCTCTGTTTATAGCTGTGATTTCTTTCATCTTTTAGGATTTAAAATTATCATGGTATATTTGAATTCATAATGATTTCATCTTTGAAAATGATTTTCCTTCTTTATAGAGGATTTATAGTTATCCTTTTTCATTTGATAATACTAGCCTTCCATGAGATAACAGATAATTCCCTTGACCTAAAGCCTTATGGCTAATCCTCCCTTAGTGAGATCCTATGACAACTATAATACAGCAAACGTAATGTAGCCCTGAAAGCATGAACTGGCATCTTGTTTCATTTACCTCGGGCTTCTCTGGATTAACACAACAAGGAGATAAGGGCAGGAAGGAACAAGCAGCTCTGATCAGATCATAAACAAGTATATGGGGGAAACAGTTCTTGAGGTTGCCATCAATTCTAGCTCGAAAGAAGACATTTTTACTTCATCAAAGTTCTACCTCTAAAATGAAGAATAAGTGGTTTCTAACTCTGAGACAGGAATTCAGCAATGATGGATAGATGTTCCTGAAAACCATAAAGGTTCACCTAAATAGTGAAATTCACTCCGGTCTTTCAGGAGTCTCTTGTGACCCTTTAAATCTACTTTATAAAAGAAGCATTTTTAAGTTGATTTAGTGAGACAACTAAAACTTAATTAGTTATCAGATAATTATCTAATGAATGCTTTTCGAGATTTAAGATTTAGCCACAGCTCTAGTTGCAATGCAATTAATTTCTAATTTTATAAGCCATAAAAGGTAATCACAGCTTCATGAAGCAACTAGGGTAGGAAGATAGTATTTAGATGTCATACTGACACCAAGACTCCTAAAGGCAGGTTAATTGGATGGCAATTAGTAAGAAAAAAAAGTGTTTAACACTAGTCTTATGTTATGCGAATGAAATTACATTTTGATTAGCAGCTAAGAAACCAAACAATTCAGAATGCATGAGCTATAATACCAGTCAATCTTCTTCACAATACCCACACACACACACAAAAGTTTTGATCTTGCCTTCTACTTAATAAGGTTGACATTATTTTATATTTCTGTGCCTGAAATTAGAAGTGCAACCTGATATTTTAAATTTGCTTTCCTCCATATCAATGTCTCTCTCTCTATATATATATATAATATAATATATATATAATATGTAATATATAATATTGGCATTTGTAATACTATCTGTTAGGATCATGTGAAAGAAGCTAATATTTCATTAAATACCTTTCTGTTCTAATACAGAAAGAAAGTGAAACAAAACAGGCCTAACAGATTTGCCTGCCTAATTCAACCAGTTTATTAGGAACACGTTTTTATCAAGATTCCAAGGTCCTGATACACAGAGACTCTTTAATTTATGATGTCATCAGTGAACCATTACTTACATCAATGGAGGAGGCTACATTTTAAGAGACTGCACTTAGGGTCATACCCTAATACCTACTGTTCTGACACTAAACATATAAATATAAATATACATTCTATTATAAAGTTTACAAGGATTGGTTTGATGTCAAGGTTATAATAAACACCCATCAAAACATTAGCTATTGTTAGTAGCAACAATTAGATAAGAAAAAAAAAAAACAAGTTGATTTGAGGTATCAAGAAATCTAATCCCTTTCCCTCACAGGAAGTCACATTATTTAAAATTCTCCCAATGAGAAGAATTTTATTTATTTATTTATGTGCATATATTTATTTATTTATTTGGAAAGTACTGTGCCTCTTGCTTATTTAACTTGCTCACTTGGCTGACACTGTCTCACTACAGTTATACCTTTAGAGCAGCTCTTTGCTGGTTATATAGAAATACATTTCTTTTTTTTTTAGAATTTATTTCTGCCTGAGCTAGTTTTGAACCTCTGCCCTCCAGATCTCAGCTTTTTGCGTAAATGGGATGACAGGCATGATCCAATTGAAAAATAATTTTAAATAAGATTTTTTTAATGTGAAAATACCATACAGAAGGGTTACAATTACATGAGCAAGGTAATAAGTACATTTCTTTGTGTGTGTGTGTGTGTGTGTGTGTGTGTGTATGTGTGTGTGTGTGTATGTGTGTGGAAATTTTGTAACTACTCTTTTTTTTAAGTTTTTTTTGGGGGAAATACCATATAGAGGTGTTACAATTACATGCACAAGGTAATGAGTACATTTTTTATCAAGCACTGTTGCCTCCTCCTTTGTTTCCCCTTCCCATCCCTTCCCATCATTCCACCCGCCCCCCAATAAGTACATTTCTTATCAAGCATTATTGCCTCTTCCTTAGTTTTTCCTCTAACATCCCTGCCTACACATCTCCACAACTTCAATCCTCCCCCACCCCCACCAAAGTTGTAAAGTTCATTTTTCAACATAGCATTTTGTCCATCTAATTGTTGCGATGGGTCCTCCTGTATCCCTATTTAAACAATTTGGATTTTTTCACTTCCCCTCACCAAATTACACCAATATCAAATACAGTGAAAACAGGGGTTAAACCATTGGGGAGGGACATACAAAGCAACAAAAAACTCACCTTATAAATATGTTAGAAACAAGAGCAAGAAAGAAAAACTACTTGTGTCTTTATCTTGGGGTTCATTTTGCCTAATATCATCTTATCTGACCTTTTCTGCTTGTCTCAGACATATACTAGTTATTGCAAATAAGGGAAATCATGGGACCTATGTTTATTTGGGCCTGGCTTACTTCACTTAATATAGTTTTTTACAAGTCTTCCCATTTCCTCACAAATGGGGCAATATAATTCTTTCTGATGAAGGCATAGAATTCCATTGTGTATATATACTACATTTTCTTGATCCATTCATCTACTGAGGGGCATCTGGGTTGGTTCCATATCTTAACTATGGTAAATAATGCTGCAATAAACACTGTTGTGCTAATAGCTTTAGTATGGTCTCGTTTGTGACTATTTGGGTAAATGCCCAAAAGTGGGATTGCTGGGTCATAGGGGAGCTCTATGTGGAGTCTTTTGAGGAACCTCCATACTACTTTCCAAAGTGGTTGGACAAGTTTACACTCCCACCAACAATGTAGTAGTGTTCCATTTTGGACACATTTCATCCAACATCTGTTGTTGTTAGAGTTCTTGATTATAGCCATTCTAATAGGGGTGAGGTGGTATCTCAGTGTTGTTTTGATTTGCATTTTTACTGGCACAAGAACAGACCTCAGGATCAATGGAATAGAATTGAAAACCCAGATATGAACCCACAGACCCATAGCCACCTAATCTTTGATAAGGGAGCTAAAAAATTAGAATGGAAGAAAGACAGCCTCTTCAGTAAATGGTGCTGGCAAAATTGGTTAATCACCTGTAGAAAACTAAAGCTAGATCCTCATATATCACTCTGCACCAGAACCAACTCCAAATGGATCAAAGACCTCGGAGTCAAAGCAGACACTCTGAAGACATTGCAGAACAGATTAGGAGAAACCCTAGGTCTCCTTGGCACAGGCCGAGATTTTCTGAAATGAGACCCAGAAACACGAACATCAACGAAATGTTGGACAAATGGGATTGCATGAAGTATCAGAGCTTCTGCATGACAAAGGATATAGCTAGAAAGATTAATAGAAAGCCCACAGATTGGGAGAAAAATCTTCACTAGCCATACAACAGACAAGGATCTCATATCTAAAATATACCTGGAACTCAAAAAATTTAACCCCCAACAACAAATCCACCAAAGAAACAACTGATCAATAAACAAGTGGGCTAAAGACTTACAGAGAAACTTCTCTGAAAAGGAAAGAAGGATGGCCATTAGACACATGAAGAAATGCTCAACCTCTCTATCCATAAAAGAAATGCAGATGAAAAATAATTTTGATTGTTGGTTAAATATAAGTGCAAAGCCGGGCACCGGTGGCTCACCTCTATAATCCTAGCTACTCAGGAGGCTGAGAGCTTTGGATCATGATTCAAAGCCAGCCCGGGCAGAAAAGTCCGTGAGACTCTGATTTCCAATAAACCACTAGAAAACGGGAAGTGGCACTGTGGCTCAAGAGGTAGAGCACTAGCACAGGGACAGCGCCCAGGCTCTGAGTTCAAGCCTCACTACCGACCCCCACCCTCCAAAAAAAAGGAAATGTAAGTACATTGGGTGCAATAATCACACCAATTAATTTTCAGCTTACACTTCAATAGGAATTCAAGTTGTAACTATAATTACAACACATGAAACGTCAAGTAACTTCAAATTTTTGGAATAAAATATGTCACTGACACAGACTTAAAGCAAAATAGTGTCCATGGTACTGGAGAGTACACAGAAAATGTCACTGTATTTATCATTTTGTGAAGGACCCCTAACTGTGAAAATATAGGTCAAAAGCTGGTGTCTAGAGGTATAGACATTGGCAAAGGAGTAGCTCTCCTGTTTAGTGATTTTGTTTCAAGACATGTAAATACATAGAACAGACATAGTGACTTTTGTTATTTTGATCACTAAAAATTATTCAGCTAAAAACCATTCGCAGTCATAGCAAAGAACTGGGCTCGAGCTGGGACCATTGGTATAAATACAGTTTCCACTGCTGGCAGAGGTCTGATGTGTTCTGACCAAGAGTGAAAGTGACAGAGGAGATACAAGCAGCAAGGCTCTGCAGTGTGCTCTCAAAATGGCCTGGAAGTCATCCATTTGAAAACATTGTCAAAATCACTGCTATGTGATTGTAATAACCCAGGTTCAAGGAGGAAAACAAGGATATGGGACTAGGCAATCTTTAAAGAAATCAGTCCATCGGGAATTGTCCTCTGTACTCCACTTTCCCTTGGCATTTACATTGCTTTAAGGGCAAAAAAAAAAATGGAGATTATAAAGGTGCTATAAGTGAAATCCTTTTTGCTGATTTCTTGCCCTTTTACCCACTATTTTAAAATTCTACATCTCAGCCTTAGTCATTTTGCATATTAAGTGTCCCCTGGACCAGCTTCCTGCCTAGGTATGAAATGTACTTTCAGACTTTTGTTTTGTTTTATTTTGACAGTTCTGGAGTGTAATAAGTGTTATGATTTAACACTTATTACATAGGCACCCTATCACTTAAACCATGACCTTTTAAAAACAATAATAATAATAACTTATAATAATAATAATAGCTATTATTGTTATTATTATTTTAATTATTTTTTAGATAGATCTCATGTGTTTGCTCCAGGTCTGCCTTAAACTGAGATCCTCCTACCTCTACCTCCTCTTAGCTGGAGTCACAGATGTACACTATCATACCTAGTTTACTTGCTGAAGGATGGCCTCAACCCTATGATTCACAAAAACTATTAGATAGTAATGCATGTTGTAATACAGTGGCAGTAAGTAAATTATTATGGAAGTCCTATTTTGGGGTGTCTTGCTGAGTTGCCTTAAATGGAACTCATGGAAAAAAAGGAAAGGATTGGGGAGGAGAAGAAGAAAGGACAGAAAAGGAAGGAATCATGAAAGGTCTACAATGCCTAGGAATTTGCCACATTGAAAACTGTAGTGAGACCCAAACAATGTAACTATCCTTGCTGTGTAAAGAGGAATAAGAAATAAACAATAATAAATAAGAAGGTACTGTAGCAACATTGTCGTTCTTGAAATTAGTACTTTCTAGAATAAATGTGATCTCTTGTGAGAACTAAGAAAAATGCAAATAACGTGAATTTTATACAAATTCATCTTATGTGGTTTGAAAAGTCTATAATCAAGAGAGTGGTAAAGGTGACTTTTAATCCTATTAAATGAAATTGAACTTGAATGTAGATACTAAATACTAACAATACTAGAGATAAAATTCCAAAATAAATGAGCCCCCAAAGGCATAATAATGTAAGTAAAATTTTGAAATACAAATCAGAGACTAAAATCACAAGAGCTTCAACTATAGTAAACATCATTTCTTAGAATATTCAATAATGAAACTTATTATATAAATAATATTTCAAATTGAAAATGACAGCAGATAATAAGAAATTATAAGTAAGTTGGTTTGAGAAATAACAAAATAGACTTTTCTGAAAGCAAAACACACTAAACATTTTACAGATTAGCAAGTAAACAATCTGATAAAAATATTTGGAAGGTAACCTAGCATAAGAGCATGAGTGATTAGTGCCATAGAGAAAAGAATGAATGAGTCTAATGCATAACTCTATTATATGTATAAAGAAACAGTATGCAATCAAAGAATTGCTTTAGACATTTAAAGCCTCATAAACACAATTAGCATTATGTTGAATACACTATCAATAAGATATTAAAATAAGAATGAAAACAGTTGTTGTCTAATAGTAATATAACCATCTAATGAAGAAACCCAAAATAATCCATAAATCATAAAAATATATAAATGGTTTTATAAAGTTACTATTTTCATGGCTAATATATTAATAACCATATTTATATATGCATGGTTTCAAACATGTTTATGAATAAAAGTATTCTATGTTCATTTTAATGAAAAATATAAAACACAAGAAGATGAAAGTAAGTTAATATATAGAAAAAATTTAAAATTTTCTCATACTGAGCAATACATAAAATCTATTTCAAGTGAGTTAGAAATGGTAACATTTTTAGGAATATGTATTATTTTAAAGAATATATTGTAACCTATAAATTAGAAAGCATTTCTGTTTTTTTCTTCTTTTTCTTTTTCTCCCCGTGCTGGTGCTGGGGCTTAATTCAGAGTCTGGGCACTGGCTATGATCTTACTGTTGCTCAAGGCTAGCTTCCTACCACTTGGGCCACAGCAGTACTTCTGGCTTTTTCTGTGTGGTTTACTGGAGTCTCATGTACTTTCCTGCCAAGTCTGGGTTTTAACTGTGATCCTTAGACTTTCGCCTCCTGAGTAGTTAGGATTATAGGCATGAGCCACCAGTGCCCAGCTTAAGAAAGCATTTCTTAAAGCGAAAAACATATAAACCATAAAAGCAATATTAATAAATATAAATACAACAAAATAAAGAGCTTTCAATATTAAGGGGGAAAAAAGTAAAGGAAGGAGGAATAATGCAGAAAAGCAGTATTTATATCACTTGTGAGTGTACAAGAAAAACAGCCAGGCACTAGTGGCTCATGCTTGTAATCCTAGCTAGTCAGGAGGCTGAGATCTGTGGATCATGGTTTGAAGCAAGCCCTGGGCAGGCAAATTCATGAGACTCTTATCTCCAATAACCTACCCAGAAAATGCTGGAAGTGGCATTGTGGTTGAAATGATGGAGTACTAGCCTTGAGCATAAAGAGGTTCAGAGACAGGGCCCAGACCTTGAGTTCAAGCAAAAAAAATTATTATTAATAATAATAATAAAGTCAATAATGAAAAAAGAAATATTTTACAGATAGAGAAATGCATTTCAATGATTATTACATTTTAGGGCAAAAGGCATTTTTATAAGAAATGGCTGAGATTTCTTTTGTGCGTGTGTGTGTTTAGTGGACTATAATTATTAGGAGTTATAGTATAGTGTATTAGAATATATTTGAATTTGACTAGGAGTTTTGAGTGAGTTTCAAGGATCATTCTAAATATTAAATTTTAATTTATATGATGGGATAGGATGTATCTGATATGTTCACTAGAGCTCATCTATAGAATACATTCCTACCAAATAAATTATTTAAAAAGGGGAAATGCATATGGATATGGCTCTGAAGTAAGGAGGCCAGGTTTGGCTGGCACCATAATGGGGCATGGTGGATGTTAGGGTCTGGCATCTTGTCATCATGCTAGTGGAAGGAAACCCCCTGCCCATCACCTGGGAGGCAGGGGGTGGGCACTTGGCTGATAGGTTACTGAATCTATCAGTCCAGTGCCTGGGACTGGGAATTTCCTGTGGATCTGCCCCCTGTGCTGACCTATTCAGGCCCTGATCAGCCTAGCCACCATGATGCCATGCCTTGTGTGTCTCTGTGATCGTGTGGTGTTTCTTGTCTCATTTCCAGTCATCATGGCATCCCAATTCAGCTCTCCATTGGCACTGAATCGGATTGTTGATATTGTTGGTATCGTTTTTGATCTTTCTTTTCTCTCTAGCATATTTCCTAGCTGTGTTATGTGTATGCGGGGGCTGCAGGTCTTTGTAACAACTGGCTGCCTTCAGCTTGCTAACTGTATAATAAAGATGCCAATATTCTATATTTCAAAATGTGGCTGCTGAGATGATTCACCTACAACAGTTCATAAGCATATGGAAAATAAATTATCTTCCTAAAAAGGATAGTTATTTATACTAAAAACACAAACAAGATTCAATATAAACCCACTAGACTGAAAAAAATGTAAGACATAAACAATCCAAGTGATGAAAAGAATGAAGAATAGGGAAAACTCTCACATAAATTATGTCCATTCAGAAAAACTTTTAAACATTGTTCAGTAAAGTCCAATTTCTGCATCCTATAATAATTAGCATTTTTCTCACAGTTTTCTACCTTAGAAAACATATTGCATCTCAGGAGTACTTTTCTTTGGAGGAATTCTACATATATTTGCATAAGGTGACATGCACAAGTATATCCATAGGACCAAGGGAAAGTAAAATAGTTGCAATGTCTATGAAGAATAAAGTAATAAATTGAGTATATGTTCAGTAGGAAGGGAATTAATGCATTGCTAGATCATGCACTGACCTGGGTTAAAATTGTGTTCATAAATGAATTTTAATGATGTTGAGCTAAAAGCTGCATTCTAGAATTTCGCAGAATAAGAAATTTTAAGAAAAAGGGAAAACTAAATAACATACTGTTTAAAAAGACATATATAGAAAAATCTATCCTAAGGAGGAAAATAAAATGGTTTCACAAAACTGGTGGTTGTAGTTAGTGCTGGGAGTTGAGATAGGAAAGATACACAGGAAGTCATAAGATAAAAGTAATATTCTGTTTCTTACTCTTGATAATCAGAACCAGATAATCATTTTACAGTTATTCTTGAAACTTCAAAGACATATTTTTTCCAATATATTTCACATTTTAAGAAGTTATTCTAAAGTTGTGTCCATAGTCACTAGGGAAATATTATACACTCTTCTCTATCTCTATTGTTACCTCTTGAATTACATTTGTCAATGTTCAGCCCTCTGGGAATGTGAATTAGAGAGTCCTTGTTAGGATTCCACAAACTGCAAATGAGCTGTCCATCTTTGGCATGTCTGCCTTCTGCAAATACTGCTGATCTACCAGGGCAAATGAGGACCAGCTCTGCCTGTTTGTGTTCTCAGGAGTTTTCCTTATCACACAGCAGTGATGTATTCCAGCAACAGTTAGCAGGATGTCTTTCTCTCTACTTGACCCTACTGTGTCCCTTTAAATATCCAATATTGTTGTTTGGACCAAGGTTTCAATCCACTTTAGTGAAAATAACCTGTACATTCTGTGTTAGTGTCCCACTTATTAAGTACAATCTGAGGTCCATTGCTAGCATGAAGAGGAATGCTAGAATCCAGGGATTATAAAAAATTTAGACAATTTCTCCCTTAAGTATGACAGCTATGTTTCAAAACCACCGATGGATACTTGAAACTGCAAATAGTATCAGAGCCAGTATATATTAGGTTTTCCCAGGAATTCATTTTTATGCTGCAAAGCTTAATATTAATTTATAAATTATTTACATCTAACTACAACCAATAACAAAATATAAAATATGTAACTATATATCATAATATGAGTTTTATGCTACGTACCAGTTGCTCATGCCTATAATCCTAGTTATACAGAATATCAGAAGATCATGATTCAAAGTCAGCCAGGAAGAAAGTCCATGAAACTCATCTCCAATTAATCAAAAAAAAACAAAAAACTGCTGAACTGGATGCATGGCTTTAGTGGTAGACCATCAGCTGTAAACAAGAAAGCCAAATGAGCAGAAAGGCCTTTGTTCAACCTGTGGTACTGCAAGAAAAAAGTGATCCCCCATCTCTGTCAACTCCCATTCCCTGCCCTCTTTCTCCTCATTTCATTGTAGTATACTCAAACTTCTCATTGACCAAGTACAATTGAAACTGAAAGAGTTGCAAGCAAAACTATGGATAAAAGAGGACAACTTGACTTTTATCTGAAACATTTATAGTTAGGCTAATGTAGCCTGTTTCATTCCCTTCTATCTTTGAAAACATTCTCTTTCCAGAGATTTCAGTGTCCTCTGACAAGAGTTCCCTCTTCCTATCAAAGACACCTATGGCTTTCTTAATGTAAGAAAAGAAAGATCTTTGTTTAAAAATAGCAACTTAAAAATGCATGCAGCATACTTTGAACCATTATTGGTTGATAAAAATATTACATCCCAAGTGTTCCAGGTTTCAAGGAATAGAAATCCAGCAAAAATAAGTATGAGTAATTAACATAACAGAATTTTCCAAACTAATAATATGTGGGGGAGTTCATTTTTTTCTTTTTTAAAAATCTCATTTCATTGTCAAGGTGACGTACAGAGGAGTTACAATTACATACGTAAGGTAGTAAGGAAATTCCTTTTGAACATTATTACCCCCTCCCTCATTTTCTCCCACTTTCCCTCCCCTCCAACTCCCCTAAGTTGTAAAGTTAACTTCCAACAGTGTCTGTTGAGAGTATTGCTGTTGCATTGATTCACCCTTTGTCCTTTGTCTCACCATTTTGTTCTTCCACTTCCCTTCCCTAATTCAGATAAATGTATATACAATACACAGGGTACCAAAATCAAATAGAGTGACAGAAGAGCATAAACTATAAGGAAAAAAAGAACGAAAGAAAAAAAGAAAGAACTTCACATACTACATTAAAAACAACAACAACCAATTAAAACCTCTTATTTCCATATCTTGGCATCCATTTCACTTAGCATCATCTTATATGGTCATACGTACGTAACTATTGAGCTTTTGTGAATTCATTTAAACTATAGAACGCCAATCATAAAAATTAAGTATATCTCTAAGTTGTGAAGAAAGAGCTCCTGTTTAAGAACAAGTTTGTGAACACGTTAGGCAGGATTTTCACAATGACATTAGCAGTGGTTATGTGAGTAGTCAGATTACAGGTAAAAATTAAATGATGTTGAGAAATAAAAATTTTCATATACTAGCAATATTTCTTAATTATATTGAAAGTTAAGTTGCAATTCTTGTAATCTGATTTGACTATTTGGCTTTCATACATGCATAACAATTCAAGTTTTGTTTAATAAGTATGGTACCTATATATCTCTGAACAATTGTTAAATGGATGGAAAGAGTTAAAAATTGATAATTTTATAAAATTTCTAAACTGACAATCTAAACACACAAAGGCTTAAGAGAACATCAAATTTTAGTGTGGTTCAATATAAAAAAGATATTTTTCATTATTCATTAAAATACAGTCCCAATGAAAGCAGAAAAAGTAAGAAGACAACTTGATTTTTATTTATTTTTCTTATTAAAATAGGGACAGTTGTTCATGACACAAAAGTATTTGTATTAGGCTAAGGTTTATTGTTTTTACCAAACATGTAAAGAAAAGAAAGAAGAAAGAGGAGAAGGAAGGACAGAGTAAACTGTAATTAAACAAGTCTTAATATCAGATTTATCAAACCAAAATAACATATATTATTAATATTGCTTTCATAGGGTTTTCTTTTTTCTTACTCATTTTTAAATTTTCTTCCAGCAAGACCTTAATCAAGCCAGATATTAAAAAACTATGTAATTATAGAAATTATATATTATATTTTGTTATATATATAAACATATATATGTACATTTTATACACACCCACAATTGTGACTCATCTGTCAATCATATCATTCTCAAGTCCAGTGGTTCCAGGGAGAATCTGTAACAGTTTTGCCTTTGTGTAAATCAAAATCATCACCTCAAAATAGAGAACAAAACCAAAACAAAATGGAATTTTAGAGCTTTGCCCACTGATGTGCACCTGAATAAATATCTAAATATTGGAGCTGTATATTAGATGTTTGAGCCAAGCAGGTGACAGGAATCTCATGATCCCAGGCAAGCTCTGCCAGAATTTCCTATTAAACTGTCAGTCAACAGGCACTAGGTGTCAAAAAGTATGAAGCTACACATTTTGTTTCCTAATTTATTTTCCCCCAAATCACAGTATACAACATGCTCTCAAACCAGAGTATACTAATCATCACAAAAAATGACTGAAATTAGTCAATATATAGTCAAACATTCCAGAGAATCACTAACAGTGAGGAAAATAACTTTCACACTCTACTGGTTATAAATGTCTAAATGCTAAAATATAAAAGTAAGAAAATAATAGTGCTTTAAATGTCTTCTAACAGTTACAAATTATAATATGAAATTAAATTAGGTACAGGACATACAATAAAACAATATTTTCACCATAATTAGGAAAGACAATTTTAAAGAAAATGAAGAAATTATTCTGCATTCATAAAGTCACCAGAAACTTCCTTGTTGTCAGGCAGTGTTATAGACAGCAATAAGAAATGTAGTGAAGTTTCCTGTCTCTTAGTCTAGTTGGGATAGCAGGCTATTTTCAAATAAGCAGGTTAAGATGTATTTTAATAAGAAAAAAAAAAACAAGAAAGGATTATTTTTTCTTTCTCCTTTGTTGTTTTTTTCGTTCATTTCACATGCTATCGGCATTGTTTCTCGAACCTAGTCAGATTTTCTTGTGCAAAATATATTTGATAAGAGAAAACAACAATATAGAGGCAGAGCTATGACAATTTAAGAAAGAGAACAATGATTGTCTCTTAGGAATTATTATTTGGGGGGGGCGGTGTTCCAGTCATAGGGCCTGAACTCTGGGCCTGGGTCCAGTCCCTGAGCTCTTCAGCTCAAGGGCCTCAAGCATGCAAGGCGAGCGCTCTACCGCTGAGCCACCTTCCCAGTCCCAGGAATTATTCTTTCTGGGGGAAAAAAAATAAAAAAAAAACCTCTTCCTAGAACAAAACCTCAATGCTACTGCAGCCTTTTCCTCCTAAGGACAAGAACACAGTACCCAGCAAGGTAAGATTCAGACAACACAGCTAAAAGAGCCATCTCTTAACACCGTCTGTCATCCATGAAGTCACAAACTCTAACATGGTTTGAGGTTTTTCTTGCCTTTGAATTGTATATTGTAGACTTTCCTGAAGACAACAAATGTTGAATCAAGAAGTAAATACTCAAAACAGTTAGAAAAAGTCACTGAAGTCCCCTTAAGGAAATGATGTTTCAAGGAAGACCTGAAAGATAGGACTACATTTTTGATAAATTGCCAAAGCGCTATCTTGCAAAAGTGGGAAATATGTGAAAGGACAAGTTCAAGAACTTAAAAAGTATTAGAATGGAAAAAAAAGTTGTAGGAATGAGAGGAGATAGATGTAAAATGAGAATAGAGTCCATCAGAAGTAAGATCATAAACTGCCGTGATGATTAATATCTAAAACTTCATAGCCCAGTATAGAGTTTCAGGTGTGTAATCCCAGCACTAAAGACACAGAGACAAAAGGATGGAGAATTCAAGAATAAACTGAGCTATGTAGTGAAACACTGGGTCAAAAAAAAAGGTAGGGGACCTAGGATATAGCTCAGGTACAGAACACTTGCCTAACAAAACCCTTAAAATTCAAGATGCTATTATTTTATTTATTGAACATTCCCCAAACTGCAAAAAACAAACAAATAAATAAGCAAATAAAGTTACTTTGTTTTCCCCCTGAGAACAGAAATGAATCTTTGGAAAATTAAAAATTATAGTAGAGTGTGTGACAATATTATCAAGACAATTTATCAGTCTGAAATGTTGCCTGCAGAAACATTACAAATCTTATAATTAAAGGAATATATACTTAATTTTGTTCTTTATAAAATGCTGAAGGCAGGAATGATTTAATAAAAACTTGCTTCTAGGAAGTCATATCTCAAAGAATTTCCATCACACATGAATTTGTCTAGTGCCACAACCTACCCATCAAGAAAAAAATATTAAAGAATTCCAGATCATTTTTTCAAGGTAGCATATTTTGTTATATATATATAAAAACATATATATGTACGTTTTATGCACACACACACACACACACACACATACACACACACACAAAAAAAATTGTGACTCCCCTGTTAATCACATCATTCTCAAGTCTGGTGGTTTCGGGGAGAATCTGGCTCATAACAAACATACACAAAATCTCCTTAATGGAGCATAGTTGGCTCACTCCTGTAATCCTGGCTCTAAAGAAAGAGGTTGGAAGCCAGCTTGGGCAGGAAAGCCCAGGAGACTCTATCTCCAATGAACCACCAAATAGGTAGAAGTAGAGGTAGAGCTGGAGTGCAAGTGATAGACAGCTAACCTAGGACAAAAAATTTCAGGGCTGGTGCCATAGCCAGGAGTTCAAGACCCAGCACCTTAACAAGAAAGTGAGAAGGAAGGAAGGAAAGAAAAGAAAAGAGAGAGAGAGAGAGGAAGGGAGGGAGGGAGGGAGGGAGGGACGGAGGGAGAAAGAAAGAAAGGAAGGAAGAAAGGAAGGCAGGAAGGAAGGAAGAAAGAAAGAAAGAAAGAAAGAAAGAAAGAAAGAAAGAAAGAAAGAAAGAAAGAAAGAAAGAAAGAAAGAAAGAAAGAAAGAAAGAAAGAAAGAAAGAAAGAAAAGAAAGAAAGAAAGGGAAGGAAGAAAAAAAGGAAAAGGAAGGAAGGAAGGAAGAAAGAAAGAAAGGAAGGAAGGAGGAAGGGAAGGAGGGAAGGAGGGAGGGAGGGAGGTAAGGAGGGAAGGAAGGAGGAAGGGAAGGAGGGAGGAGGGAAGGAAGGAAGGAAAGAAGGAAGAAAGGAAGGATAAAGAGAAAGAAAGAAAAGCTTAGCATTATGACATGATTCTCATCGAACTCAGATTAAGAGAAAACTAGGAGCTTCAGGTATATGTCACGTTGCTTCAGCTGTTATCATGAACTTGATATTTGAACTTTATTCAGGAACTATTTTCTTTCTTAATATATATAACATATGTAAGAAACACATGCTGAATTCTTATCAATATTTTTGTTAACAACTGAAATAATTGTTTTCATTAGTCATGAGGAACTTGGTTAATAAAATTGCTGAACATAAATTTCTCAGCTTCTTTTGGGAAACATTAATTTACAGAGGCATAATATGTGATGGAAATTCCCCCCGTGGGTTCTTTTAGAAATGTATCTTTAGTTTTAAGTAATTGCCTCTGATGTGATGCAATATGGTTTTTCAATGTTTAATATACTTGGAGTTCATGGAGTTTCTTTGATCTATAGGTGTAACTGTTATTATTCCAAACAATTTTGTTTAACACCTCCATCCCATTCTTCTTAAGTGATTTTAAATATCCACAGAAGCAGTTTGATATTGTCATTTGGTTAATATTCTACCCATTGTTTTGTTTTTTTTTTATTCCTCCATTCTTGTCACACATTTTTCAGTGTGGTTTGTTGTGGGTAGTTTCTGTTGTACATCTTCAGGTTCAGTAATCAACTCCTCTGAATTCATATATATATTTATATATATATGTATATATATACATATATGAATTCCTATATATATGTATATATACATATATATAGGAATTCAATTTGTTCTTTTAAAATATCTTATCTGTCTCTACTTTCTATGCTTTTTCTTTTCTCTCCCTCTCTAAGTATCTATTTTTTCCCTCTTCTGAGTGTGTCAAGCAAGAGAAAAAAAGTACTTTCTGTTGCTCATATCTGTGTCAGGAGCAGAGTTCACATATATTTAGTTTCATTTATTTAATGTACAGTATCTTAGCTTGACATGCTAAAGTGAATGTGAACTATAATTTCTCATAGTTTGTGTTTATGGACATATAATTAAATTTGCATTTTTAATATTATAGAAGGCTGGAAATCAATAGTAGAAAGATTTATATAAACATAAAATTTTAAATTAGAATGCCATTAAATTATGGATTGGAGATGAGAGAAGAATTTAACAAAATTATCCTAGAATGTATCTGAACAAATAAATAGTAAGTAAACAAATATAGATAAGAGAACAAGGCCTAAAAATGAATATTAAAATCTGATACAAGAATAGAAAGTTCATAGCATTATTTTGATATGGCAGAAATCTTCATATAGTACAATGTACTTACATCATGAATTGTTAATTTATGGATTAGTAAATTGCACAGAAATCAGAAGTATAAAGTAAATCTAAAGTCATACTCCAAAGTAAATTTTAGAATGAATGACATAGTTACATTAAACTGTTTATAAATAAACAGATTAAAATAGTTAGCTGAATGCTATAAAAATATGGGTACTTTTCAAAATTCAAAATCAAATTAAAACCTCTAAAAAACTGTTCATGTTGTGAGCATAACTAATGTGATAAAACAGTTGTTTAACATGTGCAAGGTCCTGGTTTAATTGCTAGAACTGTTATGAAAATAAAAGAATAAAGATAAAAAAGAGAAACGCTATGAGCTGATGGCTCACATCCTTAATCCTAGTTGCCCAGGAGACTGAAATCCAGAGTATTGTGATTTGAAGCCACCTCAGTTAGAAAAGTTCTTGAAACTCTGTTGGTATGGTTTTAAAGCTGGTGGTAGAGCACCAGTTGTGAGTAAAAAATCAAGCAAGTGCAGGAGGTCCTTATTTCAGGTCCTGGTACTGTCATGTATGCATGCGTACGTGCACACACACACACACACACACACACACACACACACACACACACACACACACACACAGAGTAGGAAAAAATAAGCAGATGCAAAAACATTAATGTTTTCTACACTCCAAAGAATAAACAACTTTTAAAATATAAGGTATGTTTAAATGATAAATTTCTATAAAAAGATAGACTTAATAGACTTTTCTTTTTTTTTTGTCGGTCATGGGGCTTGAACTCTAGGCCTAAGTGCTGTCCCTGAGCTCTTCAGCTCAAGGCTAATACTCTACCACTTGAGCCATAGTGAACACTTCTGGTTTTCTGGTGGTTTAATTGGAGATGAGTCTCACAGACTTTCCTGCCCAGCCTGGCTTTGAAACATGATTCAGATCTCAGTCTCCTGAATATCAAGGATTACAGGCTTGAGCCACCAGTACCCAGGAAAAAAATAAACTTAAATTGCATATGCAAGAGGTATATTGTCAATAATTGATAGAAGAACCAAGATCAATGAGCATGTAAAATATTTTTTACTAAAAATAAAAAGTGAAAATTATAGCTGGGCGCTGGTGGCTCACGCCTATAATCTTGCTACTCAGGAGGCTGAGATCTGAGGATCGTGGTTCAAAGCCAGCCCGGGCAGGAGAGACCTTGAGACTCCTATCTCCAATAAACCACCAGAAAACCGGAAGTGGCGCTGTAGCTCAAGTGGTAGAGCGCTCGCCTTGAGCTGAAAAGTTGAGGGACAGCGCCCAGGACCAGAGTTCAAGTCCAATGACCGACAAAAAAAAAAAAAAAAAAGTGAAATAAGGACATAAAGTAGATTACCGTCTGAAAATTTGGGTAAAATGCTAAACTGGAATGGAACAAAAATACACCGTCATTTTTTATGGAAGTAAGTATTTTGAATTTGTTCAATTTCTTGGCAATGTATATATTAAATATCTTAATGATGCTGCATCATTTAGCAATTTTTAAAATCTGTTACAGTATTATAGCCAAATGTTAAATTAAAAAAAACTGTACTGTCTAATAAACTAATTCAATAGCAGGACATACTTAAGTATTAACAAGGAATATCTCTAGATTTTGGAAATGTGATCGTTTCATGAAATAATGTTATAATGTTAATTTTTTGTTATAAAATGATTCAACAAATGCTAATATTTCATCTGTTATCCCTTGTTATTAGAGGAAGTAGTCCACTGAGGTAGTAATGGATAGGGAGTGTTTTCTATTAGAGACTTTGGGATAAACTAAACCCCTCCCATTCAGAATACTGCATTCATTCAGGAATGACATAAACTCTAATAAACTCTGAGCCCAAAAGAATGTCTCTTTCTCTCTCTGTCACCATGAAGTTTAATCCTTCTGCTGATCGTCAGGCAATTTCAGTACTAAGGTCTTAAATCTGGATGTTGTGAGGGGATAGAATGCTTTGCTCTGGACATATGTTCCTCATTATGTCAGTCCCTTTATAGCTACTGCTTCAAGGTGACCTTGAAAGGAAACACCTCACAGAGCCAGAAGTTGGTTAGTGCTCACTAGAGCACAGTGTTTCAGTCGTCTGTGTGTAAGAAGTTACTTTATTTCTCAGAGGCAGCACAGCACTGTGTGTAACAAATGAGTAGACATGCTTGTCTATTGGTAAACCGTCAAAGAGGTCCCATCATTATGGCAAAGTGCATAACCTGATGTGGTACTTCATGGACTATATGTTAAACATACATTAAACAGTTTCCAAATGAGTGTGAATGGAGAATAGCTTACCAAGTTCTTTTGCTGTGTCTGTTTCAGAACTTTTCAGCCTTCATTTACTTCATCACTACCTTGGGAGATGTGTTTTAGTACATCTTCCCTCCTCTCAGTCCTTTCCACCCTCCCTTCTTAGCAACCCAATTTAGTCTGGTCTCCTGGGGATCCACCAGGTCCCAGACAACTGTATATACTGCTCACTGTATAACAAGTCTTTAAGGAAGCAAGTTGAACCTGAAGTGTAGCCAAGGCTTTTGGACTACATAAAATTTTCCCAGAAGAAATGTTCTTTGCTGTTTCACAGAAAGTTGTGCATTGCATGGCTACTTAGACCAAGAGATACATCTTCTGAGAGGTAATGTTGTCTGCTATTTGTACAAAGGTAGAAAGTAGCCATGAGTCCAAGGCATCAGGGTTTTTAAAAAGTCCCTCTGGTAAAGCTCTACTTGAAAGCCACATTAAAAAAAATCAAATTCTTGCCCCAAAGTCAAGTCCCTATTTTCCCCCTAGTGATCATTTCCTCTCTGTAATCTCTGATCCCCATTTGTGATCCTCTCTTCTCCCACGTACACCCCATGCCCAACCTGTGAACATCATCTTCTTAGAAATTACAATTTCATCGTTTTTATAGAGTAATCAATTTCAGGATTTTGTATTAAATCTAGTGATTCAGAATTTAACAAAATGAAACTATGAAGTGGGTTCCTACTTGTAAGAAACCTCAGCTGCCGAACTCAAGCATTTCAGTTGAGGTCAGGAAAGCCAAAGGTTCATTGTAGCTATACTTGTCAAAGTGGACTGAAGTAAGCCCGGGTAGAGAAAGTAGTGAGAGAAAGATCTGTTACTATGGCTTTTGAAAAATATGCTATTGTCCATCAAAATTAATTAACTTTATTCAGATCAATCCAAGGTAATACCATGTTTTCTGATAATTTATTATTTCATTAAGACATGTAAAAAATAAAAGAATGATATAATCTTAATGACAAAGATTCATATAGTCCAGAGGTGCCAATGATAAAGTATAGGACATAGGAAATTCTCCCTTAGAAGATATCCTCAGCATTCTCAGCAACATACCCAGCAGAAGAAAAAATCAAAAGGGTGGGAGAAATAATCACTGAACATAGGATACATAGGAGTTAAAATGCTCAGAGCAAACATTCCAGAAGAAAAGAGGAAAGAGCACAAGGAATTGCCATAGCCAATGAAGAACTATAGTACAGAGGCATCAGTAGAAACATGTGGTGGTTGTTTATATTGGACACCGTGTATTTCCAAAACTGGTTCAAATAAATGGACAAATAAAGGAGCAATGGTTCCATCAGGTATCAACATGACAAACACATTTCTTCGCAGTGAAAGCTGAACTAGAAGCTGTGCAGTCCATCATACCTATGCATGGGTGTGCGTGTGTGTGTGTGTGTGTGTGTGTGTGTGTGTATGTGAGAGAGAGAGAGAGAGAGAGAGAGAGAGAGAGAGAGAGAGAGAGAGAGAGAGAGAGAGAGAGAGAGAGAGAGAGAGAGAGAGAGAGAGAGAGAAAGAGATGGTTACATGTCCAACTCTATAATTTGACTTTCTACCCCAGGGATAGGAGGTGAGCTGAAAGGATGTGTTAGTGAATAAGCACCCTTTGGTGTTTTCTTTGAGATAATATGACAAATCTGTCCCAAGCTGAAAATGGAAAAACAAATAGATAATTTCTGAGTTCAAGATGAGAAAATAGAGAGTATAAAAATAAACCAGAACACTTGAAAACATACTTATGAATAATTAAGATACAATGTGTATCAAGGGAAGGAAGGATCATACTGTAGTCACAAGGGAAAATAATACTTCTGAAAAAGATTTGAAGCATGAAACAGAAAAATAGTACAATAAAATGTCAGACCCTTATTATAATGGCTACAGTTAAAGAGTCACAGTACAGATACTGTTAGGGATGTGGCATCACCACAACTCTCATTCATTGTGGATGGAAATATAAAATGGTAGAGCTACTTTTGCAAAATATTTGTCACTTTTGAGTAAATTCAAACAATAATTGTCATATGACTCAACAATTCTACATCTTTACTCCCCCCACCATGAAATTTCTGCAAAGACGTCTGCATAAGATTATGTATTCTGGTTTGTTTACAATAACATAAGCTGAAATGGACTTAAATATCCTTCAAGAGGTAAATAAACTGATTGTGATGTATTCATACAGTGGAAATCTACCTAGGCAACAAAATGAACACGGTCAATAAGTACAATTATATAGATGACTCTCACAAAGAATTCAGCAAGTGAAAGAAACTATACAAAAACATGTTATATGCTATGTGAGCCAACTTGCAGGAGTCCTCTGAATAGAAAATCTATTATGGTTGTAAAAAAATCATGGTAATTGCTGTTCCTGGGATGGGGCAGAAATTTACTAGGAAGAGTTGCATATGAATTTTCCAGATTAAAAATAGATAGCCACTTGAACAGTTCAGTATATGTATTTGACCAAACTCTTTGAGTAGCTTATTTAAATTTATGTATCTTATCACATGGAAATGTGATCTCAAATGAAAACAGAGAACAAATGTTGGATTCTAGTTACTACTGTGCCTACTTACTTGCTGATGGGTAAAGTATGATATTGGTTACCTATCTCTCTTTACAAATGTTTTAAAATATGATGATTAAAAGAGCAAATATTTATTTTATCACAGCTCTTATAGTTAGAGAATGTGCTGCAGCTGAAGTGGGTGCTTCTGACGGGTTATTTCAGGAGGTTGCAGGCAAGATGATTTCAGAGATTGTTGTCACCTGAGAGCATCCTCTCTGGTGACAGTCTTGTAGCAGTTGGCAAAAGGCTTCATTCAGTCCCTCCTAATATGAGGTTTCTCCATCAGGCTGTTTGTGTCCTAAACAACTCCTTCTCCAGAGAGAACAATCTAAGAAATCACTGCAAGATGAAGCCTTGGTGGCATTCATGATTTGCTCTGAGAAGTCCTACACCATCACTCTGAGATATTTGATTTGTGACATAGACCAGTAAAGAGGGAACACAAGAGCAAGGGTATCAGAATGAGTGTCATCATCTGTTTACTGCAAGGAAGGTGGTACCTAAACCTTTCTTTTTTTGTCGGTCGTGGGGCTTGAACTCTGGGCCTGGGCATTGTCCCTCAGCTCTTCAGCTCAAGGTGAGCGCTCTACCACTTGAGCTACAGCCCCACTTCTGGTTTTCTGGTGGTTTATTGGAGATAGGAATCTCACAGTCTTTCTTGCCCGGGCTGGCTTTGAACTGCGATCCTCAGATCTCAGCCTCCTGAGTAGCTAGGATTACAGGCGTGAGCCACCAGCGCCCGGCTAAACCTTTCTTTACATGAGCCCCAGAACAGATAAATGGATAGATTGAATGAGCACATGGAAGATATAATATAAAACATACATGCTATACTATTAACAACAGTGCAATCAAAGCAATGAGTATGTGTCCTCTGTATACAAACCTGTGCAGGTCTGTCCTGTAAGTTTAAAATTTTTGAAAATAAAACATTGAGGGAAATCACATTCTCCTAAGGAAATATGAGAAGATCTATCCTTATGTAAATAGTTAAGGTTATATATAAGGATTGCTTAATCTGATTTGGAGGCAGAAATGCTAAAAGATATATGAAAACAAGAAATATGTGTGTGTCCGTGTGTGTCTGAGTGTGTCTGTGTGTTTTGCTGTTTGTAGGGCTTGAACTCCGGGCCCTGTGTTCTAGTTTAGCTTTTATTGCTCAAGTCTGGTGTTCTACCACTTGAGCCATACCTTCACTTCTGACTTTTTGCTAGTTAAGAGGAGATAAGAGTCTTATGGAATTTCCTACACTATAATTTTTAGATCTTAGTCTTCTGAATAAGGCATAAGCCACTAGCACCTGATAGAACATAGATGATTTTGCAGGAGGCAGAACTGTTAAAAATGTTATTGGGTTTGTAGCAAAAAAGGTCTGAAAGAGTATCAAACTAGGCTCTGGTAGCTGTAGCCAAAATAACATGGGAAAACTAGATACATCCCATATGTCTTGATGACTCAGATTATAGTTGAACAAAACTGCTTTGGGACCTGTGCTTTATGTGAACATCTATTTGAAGACAACATGGGATGGACTAGTATCTCAGTGTTGCGGGTACAAGCAAACAACAACCACCTAAACTTGACCCAGATTCATGATTATTCCTGAATCCAAGCACAAGCCCCAGGAAGAAAAGGGTTGGGGATGATACAAAGAAAGACAGTGAAGAAAAATGGCTAAAAGCATAGGAAAGCATAATCCTGTTCTCTGTGTATTGGTATCTTAAATAATTCTATGTTTCTTTCAAATGTTCAAAGTTTTAAGATTATTTTACATTTTTTATTGTAAAAATGCTGTACAGAGGGGTTACAGTTACATGAGCAAGGTAATGAGTACATTCCTATTGAGCATTGTTGCCTCCTTCTTTGTTTCCCCCCCTACATCCCTCCCCCCTGCCACCTTGCCCCGAAGTTGTCAAGTTCCTTTACAACATAGTGTTTTGTACATCTCATTGTTATAATAGATCAACCAGTATCCTTATTTAAGCATTTTGTTTTTTCTCTTCCTCTCCCTGAATTAAAGAAGTGTATATACAAGATGCAGGGCACCTGAATCAAATACAATGAAAACAGGGGTTGTACCGTGGGGGAGGAACATACAATGAAACAAAGATTTAGGACTCTTCTACAAGTAACTGCCATTAATAATAATTTAACTTATTCTAGGAATGTAACACAAAAACCTATACAGAAAGATCCCTTTGGAAATTATTGAAGTATTATAAAAGAAAATTCTTAAAGAGTGTAAGATGTTTTGTCAAAGGCTTCTTCTTGAAAGTGCTCCTGTAAAAGATGACTTTATTGCAGGGAATGGTGTTGTAAACCCTGAAAACGTTACACTTGAGGGAATGAAGAAATTAAAGTTTGAAGACAGCCTGCATTACATGGAAAGACCCTTTCTCAAAAATAAAATAAAACAAAATATTCATATTTAAACTCATTGCAGTTTCTAGATCTATGTTTCACTCTGAGATTTTTATTTTAACAAAAACAAAAGTAATGTGAATCATACCATATGATTAAGCGGCATATTAATAGAGACAAACAGAGCTAAAACTCACAAGCACCCACTCAAGAGCTGAGAACTGGAGAACAACAGACATGAGCTAAAGATAGTTCCCTGGCTTTTGTTCTGATCTTGTGTGCTCTGCTTCTTTGAATCTTCCACTTTCTGTCCTCACAGGGACAGATATAGACTAGGCAGTCAGAATAGTGCAGAACAAGGCCCTTCTAATTGATAGAACTTAGTGGAAACATCATGATGGTGGTTGGAAGGGGGGTGTCGGGGGAGTCAAAAGTATTTTGGACATCTGCTAAGAGGCCAAACTCAAGCCCAAGAGGCATGTCAAGGGATAGAATTTGTTAGTAGTTTTGGGAAAACCGAAACATCAAGTGAAAAATCAACAACTACTGTGGCTATCTGAAAGTTATAGTTATTTTAAAATTTTTGTTTAGACGTGGTGGTCTTCTCTTGTTGTTTTCTTGTTTTCTTTATCAAAGAACTTGTATTTTTGCTCACTGAGCAAGTAATTGAACCTGAATTGACTCTGAGTTTCCCTCTCATTCTTGATGAAGTCAAGAACAAGCTGAGGAGAAGGAGGGAAGCCCCAGACTGAAAGGAGATCAGCGCCAGTGCATGTTCCTGTAGTTCAAAACAAATTTAGCCTATATTAAGTGAAGTAAGCCAGACCCAAAGCAACATAACTTGCATGATTTCCCTCATTTATGGCAGCCAGTATGGCTTATAAATTTACAAGTAAACACACTGCATGGTAAAAACCATACCCTGGGACACAATAAATTTTACAGATCTCTAGATATTCACACATGAGACCCAAAGGGGATATTCTTAGGAGAGGATCACAGAGATGCATACGATCATACAAAATAATATTTATGGAAATGAATGTCTAGGAAATGGACACAAGAGTTTTTTTTTTACTTTGTTGTTGCTGTTTTCCATTTCCTTACCTCTAGTTTGTTTGTTTATCTGTCTTTGGAAGAGTAATGGGGCACAGAAATGGGAGGACAAAGGGTAAACAAACACAGCAGTGATACTAACTAGACACTATGCTAAAAATGAACTATACAACTTGTGGGTGGGGATAAGAGCAAAAAACTAGGAGAGAGTGAGGAAAGTGGTGACATTGTCCAAAATAAAATGTAATCTTTACCTGACTTAAGTAACTGTAACCTATTTGTAAATCACCTTTACAATAATGATATTTAAAAATAAAACAACACATTCAGAATCCACATGGTTCCTCATCACAGTCTGCAGTTCTACTTAGGACTCTCCTACAAGTGAAAACAAATATCTGGGTGTCAGTGAACCTGTCTTTCCAGTAACTAAGGAAAAGAATTAAAGTGCTCAATGGAACAAGTGCAGGAAAAGCACCGTTTTAACATTCCAAACTTTTCTTTTATTAAAAGTAGATATATGTTTAACATAAATAATACCTTAACATAGTTCTTCTTTTTTTGGGGGGGGGGGGAGGGTCCGGTCGTGGGGCCTGAATGCTGTCCCTCAGCTCTTCAGCTCAAAGCTAATGCTCTACCACTTGAGCCTCAGCACCACTTCCGGCTTTTTTCTTTTTGCTTATGTGGTGCTGGGGAATCAAACCCAGGGCCTCATGCATGCTTTAAGGCAAGCGCTCTACCACTGAGCCACCTTCTCAGCCTCCCTTAACATATTTCATTTTTCCCTTTTGCCTTATAGATCCTAGGATTTCTTAAATCAAAAATTGCTTGTATCTAATGATACTGGTTGCCACAGGCAAATCCTACCTCCTCACACTAACACAAGAACAAGACCAAGAAGCATCTTAGCTGTGAACTCCAGTGTCTAAGGATACATGAAGGCAGCTGTCTGTTCTGAAGACAAGCAATAAAATAGTCTATAAAGACACCCATTTAAATTTCCAATTAAAATGATTTAGGGCTTTCATTTTTTTAAGTTTTCCCAAGGTTTGCTGATGACTAAAATTATGTAATGAAGCTTTCAAGGTTTTAAATCTGCTAATTAATCTCTGCACCTTTACGATAACCCAAAGCAATAAAAAGGCACAATGAAGGAGCAGATAAATGCATGAGAGGATTAACCCCTGGAAGGCAGGTCTCCTCCAACTTTTTGGGCTGCTGGTTATACTTAGGTTGTCTTTGGCCGCATTCATAGAGAACAGATCATGAGCAGTTGCATCATATTGCAACAGATTCTGCTACTGCCGTGTTACTTTCTGTGCTGCTTTGTGCCAAACCTCTGCATTTCAAAGAATTAGGCAAGTGGGAATGGGAGCAAAGACACAGCCTTCTGTATCCAGAAGCATTTAAGAAAGTGATTTAAAGAACGCTGGCCAAAGTCACAGCCAGACTGGAAGAGAACATTTTGATCTACTATGACACAAAGAGGTGATTATAGTTAACAATATTATATCATATAATTCAAAATATCCAGAAGACAGGATTTGAGTGTTCTCACGAAGAAATGATCTGTTGTCTGAGATGATAGATAACTTTAAATATCCTGAGTTGGTCATTACATGATGCATAACTGTGTTGAAACATCACATTGTACTTCATAAAGATGTACAATTATCTATCAATTAAAAGTATGTTTAAGAGTGAATTTGGAAAAAAAGAGTGAATGTCTCTCAGGGAGATCCAACATATCACTGTCTGTGTTAAACTAATGCAGATGTGAAGAGAAAAAAAACCACTGTTACGTGGCCAAATGGCCTTGAGGCATGCCAAGGAATTATTTTGGGGTAAAAGAATAATATTTGTAACTCAAAACTAATTGTACCCAAAGGGAGATTTCTTATCCCATACTGAAACTAACAAGGAGCTCAGATGTACTTGCTCAAAAATGTCAATGTTTATTACAATGGGTAAACATCTTCCCACCATTTTCCTACTAGATCTCAGCTGTAGCCCCAACTTCTGTATTCTGCTGTAGGGCTGGAGCCAGCAGTATGAATTTTCTTTGAAATAGGGATTCTGGGTCTAACCAGTGCCATCTTTCTCTCAAGGTGGATGATGGGAATTGAAATTCTGCTCTAGCAGACTCAAATGCTATGGTGCTTTTTCTGATTCTACAAGCATTGTCTGGTATTAAAATTTGGGAAGAACATCAATAGAGAACAGTAAGAAGGATCAAAACAGATGTTATCTTTGCTTCATGCCATTGGAAAGTGAGAACCAAGAAAAACTGGCTGTACTTGGCCATTAGGGTGGCAACACAGCCATAATAAAATAGGTTTTGGGGTTTTTTTGGTCGATCATGGGGCTTGAACTCTGGGCTTTGACACTGTCCCTTAGCTCTTCAGCTCAAAGCAAGTGTTCTATTACGAGCTCTGCTATTTGAACCACAGTGCCACTTCCAGTTTTTTGATTGTTTATTGGAGATAATAGTCTCATGGATTTTCCCGCCTGGGCTGGCTTTGAACCAGATCTTAGATCTCAGATGTCAGCCTCCTGAGTAGCTGGGATTACAAGCATGGGCCACCAGTGCCTGGCTCACAGGACCATAGTTTAAATAGAGTAGTTGAAGCTATGATGAGCAGAATTATATGGCTACTCTGTGACCTTTAGGCCTAGTGGTATAATGTAGCCTTGCAGAGATGCAAGATCATGACCACTTATTAGAGAGATAAAGGAGATTTTTGCCAGAAACCTGAAACAGGCTAGAGCTAGAAAGAAGTTCAGATCCCAAAGGAGAAGAGACCCTGGATTTTGTACGAGCTTCTTATACACAAAATAGGCATTAATCAGATATACAAAAGGTCAGGTGGGCTGTCATCAACTTCTGACCAGGTGGTTAGTTCAGTGAGACATTTAGAAGAGATTGAGACACCAGAGAGTTTCTCCTGCTGGATTGGAAAGAGAGGCAGACTGCTTTGTTGCAAACAGCCAAAAGAGAGAGGCTGGCCTTTAAAAACCAAGTCCCTCGGCCCTACCCTACACTCCAGTATACTAAATTATGCCAGCAACCATGTGAGATCTAAATAAGTGCATATATACATGCATACATACGTAAGTTTATAGTACTTATGAGATAGAAGCTCTAGCCAGTACTTCAATTTTAACCCGACAAAACTGAGCATAGAACCTAGTTAAATACTACCTAAGTCATAGGAAATTTTGAGATAATAAGATTGTGTTAAAGTTATAACATTTGTGTGTGTTAACTGATTATGTAACAACAGAAAACTAATTCAGTGACAGAAACCAGATTTTATACACACTCAGAGTTCTTCAGCCAATGACTGACCAGAATCCTGACACCAAACAGATCCATCATTTCGAATTATGCTGTCATTGCCCATATGCCAAAACAATTTACTGTTAAAATTCAGCCAGTAACCCAGAACCCTCCAGGCTGAGATAGTACCCTCATTCCAGATCAAAACTGGAACCCTGTGTTCTTTGGGAAGGTGACATTGAAGTTTTGGCTATAACCACCATTCTCTGGGAGCCAGCGTGTTCTCTCCTTTGCGACATCTTCAGGGAAAACAAAATTGATGCAGCTTTGTCTAAATATTTTTTAACATTGTTATTTGATTACAAAGAGCGATAAAAGCAGCTCTTCAGTTACTGTGTGAAGAATCTCACTGAGCAATAACAAAATTTAGCTCTGTTGGAAAAAGAAGTCAGCAAGAGCAATAAGAAAACAAAAGGTCACCCTTGTAATTGTGAGGTTTCAGCAACAGAAGTGGGTGTTGACTAAGGGAATCTTTCTTGGGTGACTAGGTAGCTTGTTTCCTATGAGGCAGTACATTCTTCCAACATAGACAGTGGGACAAAATCTTCCCTGACAAATTCTCCAGGGGAAGCACAGACACCACTGTTACAAACAAGGTAATCCAGAACCTGGGAGTATAATCATGAGAAGCTGAACTAAAACTCCTTAAGAAAGCAATCTGAATAACCTCATCACATCCATTTTCTAACCCCTTTCCTTTGGCAAGCGCTCTATGTCCCCGTGAAGCCTCATTTCTCCATCTATTGCCAAAGGCTACCATTTCATATCGCACATCAAAGCGTGAGAAATGTCAAGGTAATCAAAGCTGACACTGTGGCAAAGGAAAGGTAAGCTATGGCCATTGTGGAGAAAGCTGGGTCAAGGTCTGCAGCTGCATATGCTTCATCTCAAGAGCTGGATACACAACATAAAGTGACTTCTTGAATGGCATCCACAAAACACAACTTGTGATTCAAAATTAATCCTATGGCAGGGGGGGCAAACTCTCTCTCCATTTTAAAGCAAAGCCACCTTTGACCTAGGAAGGTTTCTTATATATTCAAAAGCTCTCTGGATTAAACAGTTCCTCCATGTGTCTGGTTTGAATCTTTCTCAAAGAAAAACATGCATAAAATTACAAATATATAGATAGATAGATAGATAGATAGATAGATAGATAGATAGATAGATAGATAGAGATATATAATTTCAATAACTCTTTGTTTTTTGTGTGTATGATATACACTGCGTCTTTGGCCAAGTCACAGAGTTCCTTTCATCAGGTTTCAATTTTAAAGAGTGAATTCTATCTCAGATCTTGAACTTTTTCTAGCACTGCTGCCAAAGATTCTCTTTTGTAAAGAGAAATGCCAGCACCTCCTCCAAAAAGGACACAGAGACTAGCGATGTGGTGAAAGTAATCAGAGATGCTCCCTCAGAATGCACTGATTTCAACAGCATATTCACAGTGGCACTCAGCCTCCCAGTGGTGCTCTGACACGTAAAGCCGCTGATTAGATTATGTTGCTCTGAGGCAAAATAACTCTGAAAGAGTGATAATTCTAAGGTTAAGAAGGTTAATGTCCCTATCTATAGCAAGGATTGACTCTTGATTGAACATGTAGAGGTTACCTCTGGAATAGAACAGTTTTGTAGCAAAACAGGAGTGGAGACAGAAAAGTAACCTTTCAGAGACATGTGCTTGTAGAACAAGAGCTCTAGGCCATCCCTTGCATTAGTCAAGATTATCAATAGTATGAAATTTCCTGTCCTGAAACAGTCTCTTGTCTTAGTTGGTTGACGTCATCACCTCGCAGCTTTCATCCTGGATATACAACAGAGCGCTGACTATAGGGAAAAATAAATAAATAAAACACTGTAAAGCACTTTGTCCTATGACATCTAAAGAAACTCACTCTAAGCTCTTTACACATGATGGACTATGATGCAGCCACATTTATCACAGCACTCTCCGTTCAGAGCTAGTCCCCCTCACTGACTGAGTATCAAGAGGATTTTTTTGTTGTTGTTTTTTGTTTTTTAAGTGGGGGAACCAAACCCAGAGCTTCATGAATAAGGCTTATCCTGATCAAGTAATCAACTGGTCTACCATGACCCCCAATGCCCACTACTCTGGTCCAGCTGGCTTTTCAAGTATTCTATTTGCATTTCCTATTGTACTTTTGCCAGGGTCATGATGTCATTCCCCAGCTGAATCCTCTGTCTACCTGTCAATCACAAAAACTTCCTTCCTGCCTAAATCACTGCATTGTTACTGGGTAAGTCTACTGATTTATGTCGGGTTTTTTTGTTTGTTCATTTTTCTGCTTATGTGGTGCTAAGGAAATCAAACCCAGGGCTTCATGCATGCAAGGCAAGTAGTCTACCACTGAGCCACCTTCCTAGCCCCTGATTTATGTTTTTTCTATAGTTTTAATGAACGTGCTGCTTCTCCCCTTCTAAAAGCAAACAACCAAAAGTAAACCATCACTAAATATTTTTTTTTCTTTAAATAAGGTACAAGTTAGGCAATCTCAGGGATTTATCTACAAACAAAAGGGGCAAGTGAAGGATAGAATGGCAAAAGCAGGAATGATGCCAGGGACTCAGGTTTTCATGCAAATATAGAGGTGTGACAGACCCAAAGGCCTACAGGAAATGAGGAAGGAGCCTGGGACTAGAACAGGCCAATCAGAAATTGCCTGAAACATGTTGTCTAGGTCAGTTTTGAATAAAATTCACTACCAGAAAGTGTTATATCCCAACACCAATTGTTCTACATGTGCATTTTACACACTGACTTGATAACTACTGACTTACACTGTTGAAAGCTCTCCTCATGAGGAACTTTGTATGGGGGGGGGAAACAGATAGAAGAAATCAACTATAAATAGGGGCCCTAATGGAACTTCTGGCAGATGCCTTGTTTTTGTTTCACAAACTTTACTAAAAAGTGGATCTTCAGAGGCTAGTGAAGTGGATTTGGGGATATTTGGCTATTACAGATACTTGTAGATGTCCTAAGTTCTGTTTGTTTCAGTTACTTCTCTGTGAAATGACGGGATGACCCTGAGCCAATCATGGCACAGTGTTGGTTGCCAAGCCTCACCAGGGGCTGTCTTACCATCCAAAGCAACCAAGACTCAAGACACATGAGTTCTAGCTCTATTTTCCTCACTGCATGAGTTGGAAGATAGTGCTTTTGCTTTTTACAATCTGGTTGTTTTCTGGAGGGCACCCCCTAAATACTACGGAAGCTCTGACTCAGGGATCCGACCAGGGGGCTCTGACAGGTTTTCCTCCACCTGCCCAGGCTTCCAAAATGTTACCAAAAGGCATATGAGTAGGCAAGACCACCTCAGTCCCAAACGTCAAGGACTATGGAAGCAGATACGTTACCAATCCTCTGCAGCTGTATGGAGAAACAAACTTAACTGCTGACTTTCCACCTTTCCAAGAGCAAAGAAGTCCTTTTTTGCGTGTTTACAGTCTGAGTGGGAGCTTTGTAGGAAGAAACTCTACCCCCACAGGTGAGGTTGCATTGCCCCCTAGTGGTGCTTGACTTCTTTACAGGAAAGAATTTTCCCAGGCAAGAACAATGGAGATTCAGGCATGATTAGACATTTCAATACATATAAACAATTACTAAGACACTAACATTAAATATCCAATCAAACACTAATAATATTATAGAGTAGTGTTGAAAATAATTTCTCTATGTGTATTCAAGGTCAAAAAATATCTTGGATAAAATGAATAGCCAATATAAATGAAAATTCTTTCAGCAAAAATGTTCAATAATTCATACACACACACACACACATACATATATATAAATTTTCAAGAAGTAGGGGCATTTTCTGAACATTATGTCATATGAGGTTGTTGGACCTTCCATATATGTCACATGATAACAATAAATCCACATTCCTATTAAATACTTCTGGCATTTGGAATTGACAGTAATTTCTGTTTTTCTTCATTGATTCACACAATTAGGCTCTGTGATTAATTTTCTTCTATTGGAATGGTACAGAGGTTAAAAGTTAATATGGATATAAATGGAACAAGCTCTGTAATTTTATAATGGAAGTGGGTTGAGACTGAGAATTCAGAAGCAGTGTTTGATTTGAAATGGTTTTTGTGTTTCTCCAGACTGACAGTGTTCTTTGTTTCTAAACCTCCCCTCCCACAGTTGTTCAGGATACCTAATTGATGCCTGACTGGTGCATACTTAGGATACATGACTGATGCGTGCATGCATTGGTGACTAATATTTAATATTAAAGTGCCCACCTTCTCTTTGCATCTTGCACATTAGAAATGCCATTTTCATTATGACCCAGGATAAACTTCTTGTTGCCTTGAATTTCTTAATTTGGGCCTTGATTTTGCCTCTCCACTAAAAGGTTATGTTAAAATGGGCAGAATGATACATGTCTATAATCCTAGGTACTGAAGAGAGTTAAAAATTGTGAGGCCCATGCTCTTACAGTTCAGAAAGACCATGCATAAAACGTAAGTAAAGCAAAAATGGTCTAGGAATGTGGCTTATGTAGTAGAGCACCTGCCTTCCAAGTGCCAGGCCCTGATTTTAATAGCCAGTACTGTAAAAAATGTTATATTTATTATGCCTATTTAAATTCATCTCTAGAGCAGCAAGAAAAAAAACATTTTGATATTTCTAGCCAGCAAGGCTTTTAAAAATATTGATATCCAGTCTTTCATCACTTTATTTTATAAGACTAATGAGGAAAAGAAAAGAACTTACCCATCTTCAACTTACCCTGCACAAGTATGACCTTCTTGTTTCTTTCAGGATAGAGCATTCTCCCAAGTTACTGAAACATGAAAAAGTCTGAGACACTGATGATTCTGGCATGGATGAAGATGGAATCTTCTCCCTTGACAAAACCTCCATAAGCCTCTTCACAAAAGTTGGGCAAGTTGGTTTTGAGACTAATTTTGTATACACTGACTTGTGTTTGCAATTCTATCCTAATATATCAACCTCTTATTTAGCAGAGGATACTCTATGCACTAATTTGGTAGGTAGAAAAGATATAAATGACTTGACAGAGTTTTAGATAGTTTGTTGTCCCTTCTGCCACTTATTGTCCCTGCAATCCTTAAACCATTGTGAAAGCCACAAAGAGAAAATCCTATTTCTGGAACAACTGTCTATGTACTGAGCATTGTATTACATCTTACATTTCTTAGCATCTTTCTTAGCATCCCCTTTAATTTATGGGTAAGAAATTGTGACAAAGAATAAGTCAAGGTATTTTCCCATAAACTCAGTAAGATCAATTGAGGTAGGCACTCACACCAAGCAGATCTGACTTGGAGATGGATCACCATTTTAAACATAGACTTCTTAGCTCCTATAGTGCCTGGTAACTAGTGCATGAGAAACAAGATATAAGCATTTTCTAGGCCAAACCACAGACCAAATTTCAGATTTTACCATCAATCCTGAGATTGTGCTTTAGGCTTTAACAATTTTAGAGATGAAAATTTCCTTATTTTGACTTAGGACTCCCAAAATTATATACATAAATATGTATGCATGTGGATTGTCATTAGAAGGGTCATTAACCAGGTGGCTTAAAAGCAACACAAATATGTTATCTTGAGGTTATGAAAGGAAGGCTAAAATCAAGTTGTATCTAAAACTGTACTGGTTTGTGAGAAACAGTGACCTTGGTAGATTTTGATTCTATTTTTCCATTAAAAATATAGGAAAGCAAAAACTTTAGCAGAAGAAAAGGTAAAGGATAGACATGGTAGAGTGCACCTCGAAGAAGGGAGTCTGCTAAGTTATTTGGTGAGGGCAGTAGGTTTATTTTTACAGTTGCTTCTCCCATATCTCCTGCCCTGTTGTTTCTAGTGATTGATTGATGGTTTATGGATGTGCTGCCCACAGCTATTTTTGTTGGTTGAATGGGAAGCCAGAGCATTATGGGAAGAAGTTACATGGTGGGTTTTATGTTGTCTGTCACTTGTTACAACGCCCATTGTTCTATCCTTATCCTCCGAACATTTCTCTACTTTTTTCCCCCTTCATTCTCACTTCTTGGCAGTTAGAGAACAGGAGCAATGACTGTTCCAGGTTGCTTTATGCTGGAGTCCTCTAGGAAGGCTCTTCTTGGCTAACAAGATATAGACCTTGCTCTGTTCCTGTGGAACATGGCAAAACTTCTGCTAGGCTTTCTTTTCTTGACCAATGTGTATGAAACTTGATGAGTTCCAATAGACATCCAATCCTCCAACTTCACAACACTTAGAACTTTGTCTGACTTCACACATCTGTCTTCTTGTAGGAGCATTAGTCACATGGAGATAGGGAAACACTGCACTAGCATAGGATATCGTGTTAATGACTCCATTTTCAAATGAGTTCAAATTCTGTAAGTTCTGGGTGTTAGAGCAGAGCTTGAATAAACTTTGTGGTGAGATATAATTTAACCCATAGTAAGAGTACCTTTCTTTGTCCACAATTGAATATTTTAAATATATATATTTTATTATAAAGATACTGTACAGAGGGGTTACAGTTACATGAGTAAGGTAATGAGTACATTTCAGATCGAGCATTAATACCCCCTCCATTGTTTTTCCCCTACCATCTCTCCTCTCCCCACCTCTCCAGCTCCTCCTCCTCCCATCCCCAGAGTTGTAAAGTTTGTTTTCAATATTGTGTCTTGTACATTTCATTGCTACAATGGGTCAAACTTTATCCTTATTTCAAATTTTTGTTATTTCCCTTCCCCTCCCCAAATTAGAAAAAAAGTATATTAAAGATTCATGACACCAGAATCAAACACAGTGAAAACAAGGGTTATACCATGGAGGAAGACCAAATGAAAGAAACAAAAAAATGACATAGTACATTATGAGTATATTAAAAAGAAGACCAAGAAAGATAAAATCTCTTATGTCCCTATCTTGGGGTTCATTTTGTTCAGAATCCTCTCATATGGTCATATGTACATAGCTTTTAATATTTCTGCTTGTCTTAGAAATATACTAGTTATTGCAAATAAGAGAAACCATGGGGTCTATTTTTCTTTGAGCCTGGCTTATGATTTATTCCAAGTCTTTCCATTTCCTAACAAATGGAGCAGTGTCATTCTTTCTGATTCCATTTTATACATATACATATATACATATATATGAATTCTATGCCTCCATCAGAAAGAATCTGATTCCATTATATATATATGATTCATATATATATATATATACATATATATATAAATGAATTCTATGCCTCCATTAGAAAGAATGATGCTGCTCCATATATACATCAAATTTTCTTGATCCATTCTTCTCCTGAGGAACATCTGAGTTGTTTCAATTTCTTACCTATGTTGAAAAATGTTGCAAAAAACATAGATGTGCTGGTAGCTGTAGTATGGCCTTGGTTGTGATCATTTGGGTAAATGCCCAGAAGTGGGATTGCTGGGCCATAGGGGAGATCTATGTGTAGTCTTTTGAGGAACTTCCATACTGATTTCCAAAGTGGTTACATTCGCACCAACAATCGAGTAGGGTTGGCCACATCCCCTACAGCATCTGTTGTTAATAGATTTCTTGATTATAGTCATTCAAACAGGGGTAAGGTGAAATCTCAATATTGTTTTGATTTGCATTTCTTTTATGATCAGAGAAGTTGAGCATGACTTATGTGTCTACTGTCCATTCTTATTTCCTCTTCAGAGAAGTTTCTCTTTACATCTTTAGCCCACTTATTAATTGGGAGAATGCTTCTTTGAGGATTTGTTGCTGGGGGATTTAATTTTTTGAGTGCTAAGTATAATTTAGATATGAGACCCTTTTCCATTGTATGGCTAGTGAAGATCTTCTCCCAATTTGTGGTCTTTCTATTGATCTTGCTAGCTATATCATTTGCCAAGCAGAAGCTCTACAGTTTCATGCAATCCTATTTGTCCAACCTTACTTTGATTTGTTGTGTTTCTAAGTCTTTATTAAGAAAATTTCAAACTGTACTAAGGAGCCCTAGAATTTCTCCTATTCTTTCCTATAATGTTTTCAGGGTGTCTGGTTTGACTTTGAGGTCTTTGGTCCATTTGGAGTTGATTCTGGTGCAGGGTGATAAATACAGATCTAACTTTAGTTTTCTACAGGTATTTAACCAATTTTGCCAGCACCATATACTGAAGAGGCTGTCTTTCTGCCGTTCTATGTTTTCAAAAATAAGGTGGCTATAGGTATGTGGGTTCACTTCTGGGTCTTTAGTTCTATTTCATTGGTCCTCAGGTCTGTTCTTTTGCCAGTACCAAACAGTTTTGATTACTGTGCTCTGTAGTAGAGTTTGAAGTTTGGTATTGATATTCCACAAGCATAGTTCTTTCTGCTAAGGATTGTTTTTGCTATTCAGGGATTTTTATTGTTCCATATGTATATTTAGGATGCTTCTTCTATTTTATTGAAGCATGAGGTTGGGATATTGATGGGTATCACATTGAATGTATAGAAAGCCTTTGGCAGTATTGCCATTTTCACAATATTAATCCTCCCAATCCAGGAGCATGGGAGGCTTTTCCACTTCCTTAATTTTGCTTTAATTTCCTTTTTCAGGTTTTTAAACTTTTCATCATAGAAGTCCTTTACTTCTTTTGTTAAGTCCTAAGTATTTTTTGGGGGGGGGCTATTACAAAAGGAGTTGCTTTCCTGATTTCAGCTAAACTCTTTTTATTATTGGCATACAGAAAAGCCATTGATTTTTGAAGGTTTATTTTATACCCTGCTACTTTGCCAAAGTTTCAGATCAGCTCCAGTAATTTGGGAGTGGATTTAATGGTGTTTTTAAACACAAGATCATGTCATCCGCAAAGAGGGAGAGTTTTACTTCATCTTTCCCTGTTTGGATCCCCTTTATATTTGCATCTTGTCTTATTGCTCTAGCTAGGCATTCTAATATTAAATTGAAGAGAAGTAGGAAAAGTGGACATCATTGTCTCATTCCTGAATTTAGAGGAAAAAGCTTTAGCTTTTTGCCATTAAGTATCATGCTGGCTGTAGGTTTGTCATAAACAGTCTTTATTATATTGAGGAGTGTTCCCTGGATTCCTAGTTTTTTTTTTTTCCAGAGCTTTCATCAAAAGGGGGTGTTGGATTTTGTTAAATTATTTTTTCTGCATCTATTAAGATAATCATGTGGTTCTTATCCTTGCTCTTGTTAATGTGATGAGTTATAGTGATTGCTTTTTGTATGTTGAACCAGCGTTTCATCCCTGAAATCAATTGTGTTTGACCATGGTATATTATTTTTTTGATGAGTTGTTGAAGTCGATTGGCCAAAATTTTGTTGACAAGTTTTGTATTGATATTCGTCAAAGAGATGGGTCTATAGTTCTCTTTGATGAGTCCCTGCCTGATTTTAGGATGAGGGCTTTGATGGCTTCATGAACTTTCACTTTCAATTTCTTTGAAAAGTTGGAGGAGTATTGGTGTGAGTTCTGCTTTGAAGGCCTTATAGAATTCAGCAGTGAACCCCTCTGGTCCTGGGCTTTTCTTGGGTGGGAGGTCTCTGATTGCTGATTCTATTTTGATGCTTGATACGGGTCTGTGAAATGGTTTAAATCATCTTGGTTTAGTTTCAGAATGTCAATCTTTGCTAGAAATTCAACCGTTTCTTTTAGATTCTCAGACTTATTACCGTAAAGGTTTGTGTGTCTGTGTGAAGTTTCCATTCTCAACTATGAGTTTGTTTATTTGGGGGTGTTCTCTTCTTTTTCTGGTAAAATTTGCTAAGGGTCTGTCAATTCGTTATTTTTTTTAAGAAAAAACTCTTTGCTTTATTGATTCTTCCTATTTATTGTTTTTGGACTCTAATTCATTTAATTATGATTTAATTTTAATTATTTGATTCTGTCCACTGGATTGGGGTTTAGCTTGTTGCTCTTTTACAAGGAGCTTCAGGTGCCTCATTAAAGTGTTGGTTTCAGATCTCTCCAATTTGTTGATGTAGTAACTCAGAGCTATTAACTTGCCTCTAAGTAATTCCTTTCCTGTGTCCCAGAGGAGCTGGTAATTTGTGTGTTCATTTTTATTAAATATCATGAGCATTTGAATTTTCTTTCTAATCTCTACCATGACCCACTGGTGGTTCAACAGTATGTTGTTCAGACTCCATGTGTTACAGGATATTCTTTGATGGCTTTGGGGTCTGAATTATAATTATATGCCCTTGTGGTCTGAGACAATGCAGGGTATAATTTCAATGGTTCTGAATTTGGATAAATTTGCTTTGTGACCTAAAATGTTGTCTATTTTGGAGAATGTTCCATGTGGTGCTGAGAAGAACATGTATTCTGATACTGCTGGATGACATATTTTGTACATGTCTGTTTAGTCTAGTTGATCCATGCAGTTGTTAAGCTCCAAGATTTACCTGTTGAGTTTTTGCCGGGTTGATCTATCCAGCGGGGATATTGGTGTGTTCAAGTCTCCAGAAATTAATGTCTTTGGATATCTGTGAGATTTGGGGGAAAATAATATTTCTAGGATAAATTTGGGTGCTCTGTTGTTTGGTGAATATATACTTAGAATTATAACATCCTCCTCAGGGAGAGATCCCTTCATTAGTATGTAATGACCTTCTTATCTTTTCTTGCTAATTATAATTTGAGGTCTATTTTATCTGATATTAAGATTGCAACTCCTGCCTGTTTATGGGGGCCTTTTGCTTAGAAAATTTTATTCCAGCCTTTTACTTTCAGGATATGTCTGTTTTTGTAGGCATTGTGTCTCTTGAAGGCAGCAGATAGAAGGATCTTGCTTTTTGATCCAACTAGACAGTCTATGTCTCTTAATTGGAGAGTTAAGACCATTAAAATTGAGAGTTAGGACTGAGATGTGTTTGATAGTTCCTGCCATGTTATCTACCTTCTTGGGGGCTATGTCAACTGGGTTCTTCTTATGATTATTGGATTCTCTGTTTGAGGGCAGTTTTTTGGCCTTTATTGTCCTCTTGTTGGTTTTCTATGTGTAGGACATCTTTAAGGCTCTTTTGTAGGGCTGGCTTGATGGAGATATATTATTTCAATTTTTCTTTGCTATGGAAGGTTTTTATTTGTCCTTCTGTTATGAAGGAGAGTTTAGCTGGGTACAGTATTCTTGATTGAAAGTTGTTTGTCTTTAGGGCATGGCATACATCATTCTAGGCTCTTCTTTCTTTAATTGTCTCTGCTGAGAAGTCTGAAGTAATTCTGATTGGTTTCCATTTATAGGTGATTGATCTTTTCTCCTTGACAGCTTTAAGGATCCTTTCCTTGGTCTGAATTGATCCTGTGCAGATTATAATGTGACAGTAGAATGAACTGTTCTGGTCTGGCCTATTTGAGGTTCTAAAAAGCTTCTTGTATCTGAATAGGCCTATCTTTTTGCATGTTTGGGAAATTCTCTGGTAGTATCCTGTTAAATAAATTTCCTAGGCCTTTCACTTCTGTCTATAGGCCCTCTTCAACACCCGTTAGCTTCAGATTAAGCCTTCTAATGGTGTTTTCTAAATGTTGAATAGATCTATCATATTTATCATATTTCTTAGATTTGTCTTGAATACTTGTCCATTCTTTCTCTGTAATGTCTAGGTTGTCTTCAGTCCCAGATATTACATCTTCTGTGTGGTCTAACCTACTCTCAAGACTTTCTACTTTGTTTTTTATTTCTTTTCCTTCTAATTAGTCAGCTTTGCTGGCTTCATGGACTTCTTTTTTGGAGCTTGTATGGACTTCTTTACCGCCTTCAATCTCAAACCCCTTAGTTGATTGGTTATAGTTTCATTGGACTCCCTTTCTTTCTGTTGGCCTGGATTCCCTTTGTGGCCTCATGGATTCTTCCAGCTTTCTGTTTGTGGATTGCACAAATGCCTCTATTAATCTTTGTTTATTCTCATCCTGCTCAAGCAATTCCTCAATTCATCTTCGATTAGCCTCTACACACTCACAAAATTCCTGTATTAATCTTTGGTTATCCTCATCATGCTCATGCATTTCTATATCACACTCACACAGAGCCCTTTGCAGGCTTTCAATCTTTTCATTCAGTATGTTTATCAGTAGTGTTGGTAGAGCATTTTGGGAACTCTCCTCTGGATTATTCATTAACTGGTTTGTGGCCTGATTACCATGTATGGGATTTGAAATAACTGGACTTGCCATTTTTGCTTTTTTCAGGTTTGTTCTACCAATTTGTGTAGGAAAGCAAGACCAATTTTGCTCTATAACACTATTTTAAGGCAAGCATTATAGAGCCCTATAGTTGTACAGATTTTTTGACACAGTCAAAATGAGGGCATGTACAATCTAGTTCTACAGATACAATCCAGTACAAACCAATGACTAAGAAAATCAAATGAATCAGCACACCAGAATAGGTTTAGAGAGAATTGGGAGGAAAAAAATAAAATTAGAGGAATGTAGAGAGGGAAAGGGAACGAGGAAATATAACCAAGACCTAAATTCAGAGGAAGGAAAAGGATAGAAGGAAAGGAGAAGAGAGATAAAGATAATCAAAGGTGGGTATATATCTGGGGATGGACAGAACAGCAATTAAGTAAAGCAAAAAACACAAACAACAACAAAAAAGGACCAAAAGTAAAAAGACTAAAAAGAGAATTGAAAAATAAAGAAACCTAAAATAATAATGATGAAAAAGAAAATATTTTTAAAAAATAAATTACAAAAAATTAGATATAATAGATTTCTTTCATTGGGGGGGTCAGATCTTGTGTCTCCCCTGTGTCCGTTTGGTTTCCTGTGGCTTGACTGGTTTCTTAAATCAGTTTGTTTGTGGAAGCAGTGACTTTATGACCCTCCTCCCAGAATAGTTATATGGGAGGTGGATCTGCTTTGAGTATCACAAAAGAGAGAGAGGACTGTTTCCTCTAGCTTGTAGTTGTTGTGATGGGGCTAGGTTGTGGGTAGCCTTGAGCCGGTCCACAATCAGTAGCGTTTCCCTGAGGGGCTAACTCCTGAGACACTATCACAGTCCAGCCTTGAGCCATTCTCAGGATTTATGTTTACTGAATTTCCAATTGTTTTTCTTTTACCCTCAGGCAGCTAGGTCTGCTGCCTGTGCTTCAGTGGGGTGGGACAGCCTCTGGCTCTGTTTACCCAGTGAAGAGAGTCACTCCTTCATAGGCAGAGTTCTCTCTGCCTGGGAAGGGCAACTTTCCCCTGGATGGAGCTAGGCCAACAGCTCAGGTTCCTTTAACCTGTTGCATGGCTCCTATTGTCTTCTTCCAGGAACTGAGTTACTGGCTAGCTTCTCTGGCCCAGTCTTCGTCAGTATTAATGATGTAGTTATTCTCCGGGGACGGGGGAGGGCTACCTGCCCCACGGATGCTCTGTGAGAAGGAATGAGGGTATCTTGGGGTACTCATGCCTTTCCCTTGTTTTCCAGGCTGTTCATGGTCCTGACTATCTGTGATCAACAGGATCAAGATTTCTGCTCCTAGTCAGTTCTTGCTGGCAGTGAGTAGAATCTTCTCACACACTGCTTCTGGCACCTTTGTACCAGGCTCCCTCTGTTGATATGGTGGCCATGGCAGCTACTACCACCACTGCAGTGGTGGACATCTGTGAGTGCTCAAATCTGTCTCCATAACTAACTGCCTGGATTTTTCCTTTCTGGCCAAACTCTCTGTACTATGATGGCAACCTTGGTGTGACTCCAGCCTTGGACTTTTCACTGGAATACAAATCTGGTTTCTACATAATAGCCTGTTTAGCCCCAGCTTCTCCTCTACCATCTTGCTCCAGACCTCGGGCAATAACTTATGAATACCACAGTTGGCTGCGAGAGCTGCCCTCTCTTCAGCTCCATGTATCTCTGGCTTGTGCCTGGGAAGCTGCCTGCTAAAGTACAGGCACCACCTAGTGGACACAGGGCAGCAATGTGGGGACCCACGCAGGTTGGAAATGTAAGCCACGGGCTCCCCACGTGGGTGGCCTGCTGCAAGCCCAAATCCAGATCTGGGAGGGCTCACCTTCACCCCTAGAGGGCACTGGGACCCAAGCTAGCTCTGCTTTTTCTCCTAGGCATGTAGGAGCAACTAGTCCTTGACCTCTGGCCTGAAGTCTGTCATGGGATTTGTATTTGTATTTGTATTATTTTTTTTAATTTTCCTGGCTTGGCTCCAAGATCTTTTCTTTCATCCAGCAACCTCCAAGACAGCCCGATCTGTTATGGTGTCTCCTTTATATATGCCAGTAGCACCAAAAAATGCACGGCTGGGTTTTTCTCCAGCTCTGGGAATCTTTCCCTTATCTGCAACCCTTTCTTCTCCAATTGAATATTCTTAACTGAGCCACAGAAATCTAAGAACACAAACTCTGACATCCTGGGTCCAAGTTAAATCTTAAACTTTGGGAAAAACACTTAAGTGCCTAAGGTTCTCTTTCTTTATCTCTCAAATGAAGATATTAGCAGTTAGAGTGGATATGATTTTTTTTTCTTAAATTGGTGCCAGTGCTGAGGTTTGAACTCAGAATCTGAGAGCTATCCCTGAGCTTTTTTGATCAGCATTCTACCATTTGAACCACAGCTCCACTTCTGGCATTGTTGTATTTATTGTTGTTATCGGTTAACTGGAAATTTGAGTCTCTGGGACTTTACAATCCAGACTCTCTTTGATCCTGAGATCCTCAGATCACTGCCTCCTGAGTAGCTAGTACCATAGGCATTGTTCATTGTTCAATGAGCACTGTGCTTGTCATGCAGTAAGCCTTCAGTGCCTGATCTCAGTAGGCATGTTGTGGCTGATGTCACCCCTGGAAGCACCTTTACTGAAGTGGGTCTCATCCAAGGTGACTAATCTCCAGAGCCTTCAATTAGTGAGCATATCTCCAGCTTATTCTCCAGCCTCCTTCTTTTCTACTTTAAAAAGCAGCACACTCTACCTGCCTACAAACAGTAGAGTCAAAATAATCACTGAGTTAAAAGTTAGAAGTTTCACTAGCCCCAAGGATATTATCCTTGGAGACTTAGCAGCCCAGACTAAGTCGACTTTGCCTCTCATCATTGTCAGATCTAGTTTCTGAGTACCCCGCTGTGTGACACAAGAATTGGCTGCAGCCAGAAGCTATCGCTGGAGCAACTGCAGGGCAAGGAGAACGGAAATCAGTGACTTCAAATATGCCTGCTGCAGAAGCCAGCCGATGAAAATGAACCCACCTCTTTAATCACAATTCTGCATCCCAGATTCTTCAGCTGACAGAAATGATAATCATTTGGTTCATTGATTCTGGGATTAATCACTGAAGTTAATCTTGGCATGTATTGATTCCATTTCTGCTGGCTGTAACTAAAGTGTTCAAATTACTTATTCCAGCTCTGACAGGAATGGGTTCCCAAAACAAAGGAAGTCAGAGATGAGCTATTACACCTGACAGCTCTGCACAGCACCTAGTGAGAGTGCTGACGACCCATCCTTCTGCAAGAGGGGCTCCTAATAGGGAAGGATCAAGTACTTGTTCTTGCTATTATATACTGGTGTTTCATAATGTTGATCCATCAATGTCTAGAAGAATTGGAAGTAGTTTTTAATCTCAGAGAATCTGAACTCAGAAATTGGCTGCCAAGGCAAGTGAATTATGTAGGCAATGCAGTAAAACAGTCCCCATTTCCCCAACTTGAATTCTGTGGGAACTCAGTAGCCTCTGCCACCTTGCAGTCTTGCAGAGTTGGCTGAAGGAACTGAGTCACAGCCAGCAGAAGCTTTATTATAAAACACAATTTTTAAAATAATAACACAGTGTGATGCACTTCCCTTAATATGTGAACTTCCAGTCTGATATATGGACTTCCCTGTTGCCATGCATTCTGAAAGAGACACAAGAAGACATCTCCCTTGGTAGTCTGGCTGAAGAGATATTCCAAGTGAAGGAAGTCAGGCCCAGAGAGACAATTGATATGAATTTTCCCTTATATGTTGAAGCTAGATTTAGCTTATAAACATAAATATGTTGGTTGATATGCAAGTGTATACAAATATGTTAACTCAACTATTATAGAATCAAGGGAGAGTTCAAACAGTATATTTCTTTATACTAGTCAGCTAAAAAACACTGAGAATCAAGTACTTGAAAGTGGGGGGGTGGGAGGAGTTCAGAGGGAAAGGGGTAGATGAAGAGAAGAAAGGGAAAATGCAGTCAAGAATCCAGTGTATGTCCTACAAAATAAAGAAGAGTGGTTAAGGCCAAAGATTCAATGTATATCCTACAACGAAATAAGGAAGAGTCGGTAGGTAAGGGTGGAATAGGTAAAAATGTTTAAGGGATGACATTGATCAAGATTCATTGTATTTATAAATTGGTTTGTTAAATAGTCACTCCTTTTTTAACTTTGTACAACAAATTCAAAGAAAAAGGGTAAAGAAAGTCTCACAGTCTGATAACAGTAAATGGCTAGAGTGAGAAGAATGAGAGTGAGGAAAAGAACAATATTATTTAAGTCAATGATTCTCAAGATCAGCATGGCTGACATTTCTGTTGTCAGGGGCAATGTCTTGCTTTTTGGGGGGAAGGTGTTTACCAGTGTTGCTGGCCCATAGAAAAGGAATGCAGAGAGCACAATTTAATCTTCTTGGGATGAAGATAGAGATGTTACTGGGAGTAGAACTTAGGACATTCTATTTGCTGTGTAGGAGCCTCATTTTTTAAATCATGTCTCCAGGATCTTCTTGCCTTGGTCATTTTCAAATTAATATATTGCTTTGTGCCCTAGCTCACCTGGTCTACAACCATCCTACTTTTTCTTCCCATGGCAGTCACTGGGGAAAATATGCCACTGCATTCAGTCAACAAAATGGAGTCTCAGGAACTTCTTTTTATTTTCCATGACTGCTCTGAAACTATGATTCCTACATTCCCAGATTTTCATCTCCCAAGTGGCAAGGATTGCAAACTTGAGTCACTGCTCCCTATTCATTCCTTATTTACATGGACAATGTGTCCACAATTGCCAAATATTCCCTTGGAGAAACACCATGTCTTGTTACAAACAACTAATGTTAGATCATAATGTTTAAAGCTAAACATACACAATAAAATTGCAAGAATGACCCATAAAATGAATGCACTGCATAAACTGTAAATAAATTGAGACAAAATAATCAAGGAACAAAGGAACAACAAAACCAACACCAATGCAGGCAAAAAGACTCCAAAACAGGGCAAATATGCATCAAGAATGATAGCAGAAAATAAATCTAAGCAGTGATAGTACAGAGTTCTATTCCACAAAGTAGTGTAGGGAGCTCTATGACCTCAAATTATACCAAGGGTGTGTGTGTGTGTGTGTGTGTGTGTGTGTGTGTGTGTGTGTGTGTGTGTGTGTGTGTGTGTGTGTCTGTGTGTTTTCCTTGGAATTGAACTCAGGATCATTAATTTATACCCATAGTCCTCTATCAGGTTGTTTGAAGAATTTTTAAGTCCCCAAAATTTTATCTAAGGGTATTTTGCAATAGAAAATATATGTTCTTCTAATCTACTAAATCTTCATGAAAAAAATAAGTAAATAAATGAAACAGTGTGAGTCTGTGGCTCTGGGCCACAATCCCTCCTCTCAGATCCTTTTCATATAATCTTGCCTGATGGAAACATAGAAAACTGGAGACCATGCCAAGTAACAGCTTCAGGATGCAACCAGCCAAATAGAGAAGGTTCCAAAGTTATAGGCTAAATGGCATTGCTTCTCCAACATGCAAATGAAAGGAAAAAAATAGAAAAGGAAGACAAAAGCCTCATTTGAATATTTAATTCACATTGTGAATAATTCCTTTTTAAACTTTGAGGACAGAAACTTCATATTTAGGTAAGCCAAATCACTCCATCCTTTGTCTTCCTCTTGGGAGTTCATAGATGACTGTATGACTCAGATTTTAAACAAAACCAAGACAAATCTCAATGCTTCAGAAAATTGTAGCACACTTAGGAGCACATACCATTCACCCGGACATTTCAGTGTATACTTGGAAGAGCTGGAGCTACTGTAAAATGACAAACACAAATGGAAATAAATCTAAAGGATATGCTAAAAAACACAAAAATAGCTAAGAGTACATAGTAGAAAGGAGCTGGGGTCTTAAATAAATATTTTCCAAAACCTATAACATGTTATTCTGCAGTTATATTAGTTAATTCATTCATTTTATTTCACAAGCCAACTTAAGAGGATCTCTAGTACACAAAATTTCAGTCAAAAGATTTCAACCTATATGGCTCCTAGAAGCAGTTACTGCTATAAATGGTTACACAACACCAACTCACCAAGGTCTAAGTCAAGAATGAAGGGTCAGTCATACCACTTATCAGACATTGGTTTACCTAACTTTTTGTCACTCCTCCACGAAGAAGAAAGAACAGAGGTTCAAAGACATAGAAACATAGCTAAGTAATCAAATATCAGGTACCACCTGCTGGTTTTTAATTAATGTGTATGTTTGATAACTTGTAGGTCTTTGGGGATCTTTATATTCTGTTGAGTTACTGGTTTCATATACTACGAGGTTTTTAATCCCTCTTTTCAGATTAATGTAACCAACCATTCAGGTCAGTAAATACATTTTGCTTTCCCACTGTGAGGAAATCTGCCCCGATCAAAGTGCTGTCAGAACAAAGACAAACATGACCAGACTCTTTCCTAAAGGAATAGATGGCTTGAAAGATGACAGAGAAATTATTCCAGATCAATCCTCAAAGCGTATTCTAATTTATGGGAAGAGATATATATACAGGAGTAAAAATATATTGATTATAGAACATCACTCAAGATTCATAGTATAAGAATTTTTTCTCCACAAACTGGCCATCAGTCAGTCCCAAACAAATTATGACACATTTTACATGGTATTTTCATTTTGGACAAGAGAAGCTAGTCTCTATATCAGCAAAAAAAAAAAAAATACTTACCCTACTATCAGTAGTTTCTGAATAATTGGATCAGATTGTTTTACATTCTTCCCCCAGTCCCCAAGCATATGTTCAGTCTTGGATTTTTGGTTGCTGATCTTATGAGGTCAGAGGTCAGGTGATTTTTACCCTTTCATATGATCTAGTTATCTTAACAATTGTAATAAATCCAGCCTAATAATACTACTAAATATGTTGATCTCTTCTAACAAATCACAGACCAACCTGAGTATTTATCTCAACCCTTCCATGTTTGAGAAACTCCCCAGTCATTATTTAATAGTTTGGTAAAAGTTGAATCAATGAATTCAGCACTGAAATTTTCTAATAATTCAACATTACAGTTACTTCATCACTTTTTTTTGGGGGGGTCCAGTTGTGGGGCCTGAACTCTGGGCCTGGGCGCTGTCCCTCAGCTCTTCAGCTCAAGGCTAGCACAGCACCACTTCCAGCTTTTTTTCTTTTTGCTTATGTGGTGCTGAGGAATCGAACCCAGGGCCTCAGGCTTATAAGGCAAGCGCTCTACCACTGAGTCACCTTCCCAGCCCCTTCATCACCTTTTATTTTACCTACATCTTCCTTGTCTACCACACCCCTAATTTTTTTCTTCAAATTTTGAAAGCTAGAAGAGGATATTAATTTCATATCCCAGTCCTACGAACACTCATAAACATGAAGCTAAAGTATCATAGAATTCTTGTTACTCTGATATTTAGCTGTTTTATTCAGTGGTTTAAAATTGTAGTTGCAAACCACTAAACTTATCTCCCCACTATTTTGTGTTTTGGCAACAAAGCTTTAAAGAGTTTAATGTACTGTGAAAATTTCTTTCAAGATCACAGTGTCTACTTTCTATTTGGCCAAGTTTATTCTTTAATCCTTTCTATTATCAACAAGAGAATAGAAGGAGAATTCCTCAAATGAAACCGGGTCTTTGCTAGACTGAAATATTTAGTCAGGCCTCTGTATGTAGCACTTTGGTTCATTCTATTATTTTCTACCCATATTTTTGACATTCATTTGTTACCCTCAATTGCTCTCAATATTAGTGTGCTGTCCCCTGTTAGCTAATCATTTTAATCTTGCTGGTTTCTCTGCTTGTGTTCCCATGATGCCCACACATCATTAGTGACACAGACATGCGGTCCTCAGGGTGATTTTCATTTTCATAATCATCATCTAGAGTTGTACAACATTGCTGTCCTACATGTAATTTACAAATATTGTCAGAAATGCTGCAATGCACAAAGTGGCTGCCCTTTTCCTTTTAATTCCATCTAACTAGATGTATATACAGTCGATAAATCTGACAACGTGCACAAAATAAAATATTCATTAGAAACCCAAGCACTGTGCCAAACTTTGCTTTGTAGCCATATGGTCCAAGATCTCTAAATTCTTTAATATTCTAAACCTCATGCAAATTCTAATATTCTATCCAAAGAAATCTGCCAGTCTCCTTTTAAATTAAATTTTAAAATGAATCAAAAGATTTCAACTTCTCTCCTGACTCCCAAGTCTGCAGTGTAAGCAGAAGTCAAGCTGAATTACAGCAGATTGGCCAAGTTCTGGTCCAGTGGTTCTTATAACCACCAGGAGTCTGACAAGTCCCCAAGACCCTGTACTCTCCAGAAGGCCAGGGTGTGTGGAGACATTAGGAGCAGATTTAGATTGGTCTCTAGCTCTGCCTGACAACATGGAAAGGCTGCTCTTCCATTCACAACAGCTTCGTCATAAAGATTAACCTTTTCCTTCTAACCCCAACTTACTTCTTTCAATAATTCTCAGTGTATGAATAATCTTAGATTCTATCATCCCTAAGTTTTCCTGAAACTATGGTTCTAGTAGCAAATAACGTGTGTATAGAATTCACTATGGTGATATGGTATAAATGATTGTATATCTCTCCATAGGAAAGATTGAAACATTAATCTCTAAATGTGGGGGTATTTACAGAACAGACCTCTGGGAAGTTATTAGGCTATGTAGGGCTCATTCATGATGAAATTAATGCCCTTAAATAAAGAGATACAAAGAGCTTCCTTTCTCTCATTTTTTGCCATGCGAAGTTATATCTGCAGCCCAGAAAGGGAATGTTTAGCAGACACCAGATCCTTGACACCTTAATCTAGCACTTCCCAGCTCCCCCAAACTGTGTGCTGATTAAGCCATCCAAACTACAGCATTTAGTCATAGTAACCCAAACTAAGATTTGTGATAGTTAGATTTAATTTAATCTAATTTAATTTTTTTGTGTGATCTTTGTCAGTTGTGGGTCTTGAACTATGGGCCTGGGTGATGTCCCTCAGCTCTTCAGCTCAAGGCTAGCACTCTACCATTTGAGCCACAGCGTCACTTCTGGCTTTATGGGGGTTAACTAGAGATAGTCTCATGGATTTTCTTGCCCTGGCTGGCTTTGAACCATGATCCTCCGATCTCAGCCTCCTGAGTAGCTAGGATTATAGCCATGAGCCACCGGCACCTGGCTTAGATTTAATTTTAATTAACTTGCATATAATAATTTTCTTATCATCTAAGGGCTGAAATTAGTGGGAACAGTTAGACTCTCCTTTTAGAAAATTAGGAAACTGAATTACTTTAAGTTAACTATTCAAAACCACACAGTCACTGAAAGAAAAAAGAGATATCAGAAAATATGGTTCCAAAGGTGGAGTTCTGGAAACTAGATTGTCATAGACACTCATGGCATTGATGTGTGTATCTCCTTCAAATCTACCTCTTTCTTTTTCTTTTTTTTTTTTTTGTTACAGCCATGGGGATTGAAGTCAGGGCATTGTACCTGAACTTATATGCTCAAAGTTAGTACTCTGACACTTGAGCTGTACCTCCAATTCCAGCCTTTTGGTAGTTAACTGGAGATAAGTTTCTTGGGGACTTCCTTGCCTGGGTTGGCTTTGAACCTTGATCTTCAGATTTCAGCCTCCTTAGTGGCTAGGATTAAAGTCATAAGCCACAAGGACCTGGCTGCATATACCTTTTTCAATAGTCTGACACTTTCTGAAAGTAAGAAAAAAGACTTTTGTACAGATAAGATAGAACAAAAACCCTAAAGTAAAATGCAGAATGTTAAAACTATCACAGGAAAGCATTGGGGAAATCTTCCAAGATACTGACATAGGTAAGGACTCTCTGAGTAAGATTCCAGTAGCTCAGGAAAGCAGAAGAATTGACAAGTGTATCACTGTTTCTTCCATGGTCAAATTAAACCTCCAGAACAAACTAAAATGCTTACTCCTGGAGTTCCATGATACCTGGCTTTATTTGAACACTCACTGTAGTGAGTCATAGGCCACAACTTATTATAGCTATTTTCTGCATCCATCTTGGTTTCAAGATTTCAAACCCTAATTGTAATGACTAGACTCTTCATATCTTAAACATTTAGAGATTATGGAACTAGAGTTCCAACTCAAGTGGTAGAGTGTACACTGAATGGAAAATGTCAGGCAAGAACACAAGGCCCCATGCCCCAGGACCTCTCTCGCTTTCTTTCACACACACACACACACACACACACACACACACACACACAGGGGGGGTGGTTAAAGGGAAAAATAAATGAATGTTCCTAGTTAAAGCAAAAATAAATGAAGATGTCTCAATGTTAAGATGACACCAAACATTCAAGAAGATGGGCACTTAGTAGGATTAAAAAAAGAAAGAGGGAAGAAAAGAGTGTGTCTTTGTGTATAAGAGAGAGAGAAGAAGGAAAAGGAGAATGAAGAGGAGAAGGAGGAGGAGAGGAAGGGGGAGGGGGAGGAGGAGAAAGAGGGAAGGAGGGAAGGAACAGAGAAATAGATGTGAGAAGCAGGAAAGATGGTAGGAGAAGTCATGAGAGGGGAGAATCACCATCTCACCTCTGGAAGGTTAGTCTCCAGATTTCCAGATACTATGCAAGAAGTACTGTGGTGGAATCTGGAGGAGTTGGAGGTCCAGTCCCATAGAGCATCACAAACCACTCTTATTGCTTTCAGAAAGTTATTTAATCTGTGATGCTTAATTTGCTGGTCTGTAATAATATCAAGCTTTAGAGCTTCTACCACATGGGCTACACTGAAGGGTGTCTGAGGAGGAGGAGGAGTGCTAGGTTATGACACTGCTGTCCACAGACCTTTTTTTCATGGGCTTCCCATGGCTAGGGTGGGAGAACTGTCTAGAGATTATTTTCTTTGAGGCATAGACGTGCACAGAGCATCAGGCACAAGAGAATGTTCCACAACCTCTGCAGCAACCTCAGAACAGAAGATACAGGTAGGCCTGGGTCTCCCTCTCAGCACAAGCCCTGCGCTCAGGGCTCAGTCCTCCGATCACCATTGTCTTCTTTTTGCAATGATTTGCTGTTTTGGCACATCATCGTGCAAGGAGAAGCTTTTATCTCAAAGTCTGCCCCCAGAAGAGGGCACAGGTCACATCTAGCTCAAGCTTTCGACTGAACTGTTGTTGCTATTGTGAAAATGCTTGATACAGCCTACTTGACTGACTACTAACACTTTAATACCTGAACTGAGATTACAAAGTCTGTTTGGATGGGCATTAAAGACTTGACTTGCTTTATAGACAATACAGGCACCCGGCGGTTTTGCAACTTTTTGCTCATTTAGTTATGTTTCAGATCCACTCATTTTGGTTTGAATTTCTTGAACTGCTAGTCCACTGTCAGCCAGCATTCTGCTTCATGCAGTAGGTAACAGATGACACTGGGAGCTATGGCTGGGCCATGTGCCTGGGCGAGGTGGAGGGTGACTGCTGAGAAGGTCAGCCCGGCCTTCACCTCTGCTTCTTGTGGGCCCCCATAATTCAACTTTGCAAGAAGACAAGCTGGTATGCTTGGGATGCTGCTCAGACCCGCTTACACATGCTATTTTCCCCTCTTCTCCCTCTTAAGTCTCCGTTTCACAGAGAGTCACTCTTCTTTATTCTCTATCTGACTTTTTATTGAAGATTTTGCCTCCTAAAACTTCAATGTCCAAAATATTTCAGCACTTCTCAGAACGGACACCAGGGGGGAGATTTAGACTTCTCCTGTCCACTGAGGTGTGCAGTGCCCCAACAGAACCCCAATGGTTTGATAACTCTATTATTTTTTAGTTTAACATTTATTGTCACGGTGATGTACAGAGGGGTTACAGTTACAAAAGTAATGTAATGATTACATTTTCTCCTACTTTTTTTCCTCTTCTTCCCTCTTTCCCATCCCCTCCCCCCAACCAGGTTGTGAAGTTCATTTCCAACATAGTGTCTAGGGAGTAACACAGTTGAAGTTGTTCATCCTTTGTCCCACTGAATCTGTGCTTTCACTTCCTTTCTCCATGTCAAAAAAACTTATATACAAGACAAAGGGTACAGAAATCATGAACAGTGACATTTGGGAATAAACCAAAGGGAAGAGAGAAAGAAAGAAAGAAAGAAAGAAAGAAAGAAAGAAAGAAAGAAAGAAAGAAAGAAAGAAAGAAAGAAAGAAAGAAAGAAAGAGAGAGAGAGAGAGAAAGAAAGAAAGGAAGAAAGAAAGAAAGGAAGGAAGGAAGGAAGGAAGGAAGGAAGGAAGGAAGCAAGGAAGCAAGGAAGCAAGGAAGCAAGGAAGCAAGGAAGCAAGGAAGCAAGGAAGCAAGGAAGGAAGCAAGGAAGGGAGAAGGAGGGAGGGAGGGAGAGGGAGGGAGGAAGGAAGGAAGGAAGGAAGGAAGGAAGGAAGGAAGGAAGGAAGGAAGGAAGGAAGGAAGGACTGCAAACAGTACAATTAAAAAAATGTTTCTCTGAATCTCAATTCCTATTTCTATCCACTCTTCTGGGTGACACCCCTCATTCTGTGGGCCACGTGAGCCACTTTGTTCTCTCTAGGTAGAGGTTCACCCCACAAGACTCAAAATCACTGGTTTCCCCCACTCAAGCTCCTCATCCAAAAACCCCCATGACACAATCTGGCCAGGAAAACCTCCTGGACAAATGAGCAAAGGGTCTGAGGACTGTCTTCTCTAGGAGGTTTGCCCCAGCCCCTTCGGAGCTCCCTGTTTCTGTGACCTAAATGCCTGTTTTTCACTGAGACTACCACCTGTCCTCTAGTTGGCTGAATGCTATTGAACTCTTTCCTCCTCTTCTGAAGCCTCTGCCCTCTGCCTCCATACGTCAGAAGACACACCTAGAGTCCCCTCTTCTCTTCCCCTCCACTTCTCCATAAAAGGACCTGCAGTTGGGCCCAGAGAAATCCCAGCACCCAGACTATGGAAATCTCTACCTTGTGGGCTCCTGGCCAGCCCCGACACATGGTGTGGCACCTATCCCCTCAAATGTCCCTGGGATGTCCACACAGTCCTAGGTGCTCCTCCAGCTCTCCTGGCTCAAGTCAGCAGTCATCATCTGGGTCACCGTGCAGGTCCTGGCCCCACAGTGGTGGTCAGGACAGGAAGGATGTGCTGTGTGATGGATCAAGGCCGCACCAGAGGTGCGGTACAGAAGACTGTAGGAGATCAGATACTGGGAGCAGCTTCCTTTCTACCCTAGCCTCTGACCTCATGCCACTGCTCCCCTCACCTGCCCACCTCTCACACTGCCACCTCTCCAACTCCGTCTTCTCCATTACTTCAAGAGCCAACTTTCTCCTACCTCTTACCTCTCCCATCTGCTATTGCTATTTATTTTTCTAAATTCTTGATGACTCTGGCTTGTCTTCTCACCTGAGCAGTGGCCCAGTGATGTGCATGCAAGGGGCCTGTCTGTCTCTTTCTTTACAAGGAGCATGGTGGGGCCCTGGCACCTCTTAGCAGGGGCAGCTGTTCTGTGTGATGGCTCCTGCGTGTGTGTGTGTGTGTGTGTGTGTGTGTGTGTGTGTACACGCATGTGTGCACACACACACCACTCTTAGTGCATTCCTAGTTCTCTCCAGAGCCATCGGTGCCTTTCTTGTCTTAAAAAACCTGCATTTCTACCTGCAAGAATTTATAATCCTGAGTCTTCTACAGGAAAAAAAAAGTGGCAGAAGAGTAGAACAGTATAGATGCCCTCTGTGTCCATTCTGCCTCTTGACAACCTGTGCTCACTGTTTTTTGTTTGTTTGGTTGGTTTTTTTGAAATTGTATTTTATTGTAAAATGCTGTACTGAGGGGTTACAGTTACATGAGTAAGGCAATGAATACACTACGTGTCCATCATTGTTACCCCTTTCCTTGTTTTTGTCCCACTATGCCTTCCGTCCTTTACCTCCTACATGCCTCCCCACCCCCCTACTCCTCCCAGAAATTGTAAAGTTCCTTTCCAATATACTGTCCTATAGCTATCATTGTTGTAATGGGTCATCCTGTGTCCTTGTGTCAGTATTTTGTTATTCCCTCACCCCTCCCCAGATTAGACAGATGTATATACGAGATGCAGGGCACCAAAATCAAGTACAAAGACAACAGGGGATACACCAAATGGAGAAGAACATACAAAGGAAACAAACAAAAACATCATATGGTACCTTTAAAACAATAACAGTAACAATAGACCTTTTGTGTCCATATCTTAGGGTTCATTTCACTTAGCATCATTGTATATGGACATATTTTTTAATGAAACAGTCAACTGAAAGTAATGTAAATAACCTTCCTCTATAAATAGACCACTGCATTCTGTTTTGACCAGCCTCTCAGCCATTGTTAAGGTACCTGTTCCAAAAATCCTTTTCATATTCTATAAATAGCTCTGCTTTAAGACTATTTTAATACTTTCCTAACCTCTTCCTGGGCATAATCACCTAATAGTGAGTGAAATAAAATATTTGACAAAGCTTGGAATGTGGCTTCATGGTAGAGTGCTTTCCTAGCATGCATGAAGCCCTGGGTTAGATTCCTCCATACCACATAAACAGAAAAAGCTGGAAGTGATACTGTGGCTCAAGTAGTCCTAGCCTTGAACAAAAGAAGCTCAGGGATAGTGCCTAGTCCTTGAGTTCAAGCCCTGGGACTGAAACAAAAAATATCTGACAAGTTAATTTCATGTTTGTAACCATGATTTTACACATGTAAAAAATACCTTTGGCAGCCAGACACAAGTAGCTCATGCCTGTTATCCCTACTACTAAGGCTGAGAACAGAAGGATGAAGGCTAGCCAGGGAAGTCTAAGGTACAACTATACCCAAAATACCTAGCAAAAACAGGGTGGGAGGTGTGGCTCAAATGGAAGAAGCTTTCCAATGCTGTATATATATGTATGTATGCATATACATACATACATATATATACATAATTACACACATACATACCCACATACATATACTTTGCCAAAATCCATAGGCCCAGTATTATTAGTTCACTTTTAAAATGGAAAAGAATTTAGGCATGGTAGTGTGACTATAATCCCTGTAGGCAATGGCAAGAGGCTGACACAAGTTCAAGACTAGCCTGGTCTACCCAAGCAGAAGCAGAAGAACCCAAGTTCAAGGACAGATAAGTCTACATAGTAAGACCCCGTCACAGACAAATGTAAGGGAAGACTGCTATCTCTTGTGAGAGCAAGTCCTTAGTCATCACTAGGATTACCCCATTTATGTCTCTCTTCACAAAACCCAGTCTTTGCCACTGGGGGAAAGGTAAAGCCCGAACTGATCCCTTGGGTCCAGCCCAGCCCCACAATGCCTTCCCCACGTCCACAGACAAGGAATGCTGTACCCAGCAGTCCTTCTAATGTCATTCCATTCCACCCACCTCCAGCCTACAAAACACAGTAGATAGATCTAGAAAAAGGCACCTAGCCCACTTCTGTGAGCTGCTACCCGATGCTTGTAGGGGGTTTCTCTGTGGAAAGCACCCCTCTGCAGTTCTAGGTCCTACTTCCTCCGCTGCTGCTTTGGCAACCACAATACTTCCTCCCCCCCACTGATCTCTCTGTTAGAAGTCAGTGTCCCTCAGCCTTGGCAGGATGTGCCTCTTGCTAAGCCCCAGAAACAGAAGCAGTTTCCCTCCCAGCCTGGTGTTCTCTTCTACTCTGAGATATCAAATCCAGGGACTGATGGGCTTCAATGGAGTCTCTAAGATGAAAAATGGCATTAGTAATAGAAAAGTAAGGCCTAATGCTAGCATCAAGTATAAAGACGGGGCTAGAAGGTCACCATGGATAAGATTGATCAATTCTAATAAGTTTGTCACTGCCTCACACTGAGTTCATTTTTCCCTACCACGGTAAATGATTTTTATACAGTTTTAATAGATTTGCTTGAAAAAATGCAAGCGATTTCTTCCTGAGTTATTTAATTTATTTATTTATTTATTTATTTATTTATTTATTTATTTATTTATTTATTTATTTATGTGCCAGTCCTGATGCGGCTTGAACTTGGCACCTGGTCTCTGCCCCTGAGCTTCTTTTGATCAAGGTTAGCATTCTACCATTTGAGCCACTGCTCTACTGCCAGCTTTATTTGGGTAGTTTATTGAAGACTAGCGTTGCAAGGACTTTACTTCCCAGGCTGGCTTTTACTTGTGATCTTCATATTTCAGCCCCCTAGTAGCTAGGATTACAGTCATGAGCCACTGGTGCCAGGTAAAACTGACTTTTACTCAGAAATATATTCTTATAAATGATGCCACTGATTCTTTCACCCCCTCCATTTGTTTTGCTCTCTAAATACAAGGAAGAGGGAGTGGGAACAGAAAACAAATCAACTTTTCCTTTGCTTCTGTGAAGAGAAGAAAAAGTCAATGAAATGTTTAAAAGAAACAAGCAAAATGATATGTTCAATTCTGGCAAATTGTCTAGATTCATTTCCTCTGCTGGCCATAGCACAGGTCCTTGGGGAATGTTGTTTCTCAACTAAATCCACAGGACAACCACATGTCCTGAAGTGAATGTCCCAGGCTGGTGAGTGGTTTACTTTGAATTCTCCTATCTCTGGGCTCCATTGATTTGAGGGCTACAGGGAAAGTTAGCTTATCTTAGGTAATTAAGTTAGATTTTCTTCTAAGAAGTCACAGCTTCTTAGAACTTTGGAAGGTCTCTAGAGAATGAGTCTACTGTCTCTCCTGCCCTCTGATCTTCATGACACTCAGAAGACACGGTGGCTAGAAGGTCCTGTCCAGATACTGGCTTCAACATCAGAGATGAGAAACGAGAGTAGCTAAGTTGACAGCCATGGAGCTCTGCCTCACCTCCGGCGAAATATGGGCTATAATTCTTATAAATTGTCTCTGGCAAATCAATAAAACCACTAGTAAATGTAGAACTAAGATTTATCTTCAGGATTAAAAATAAAATGTGTATGTGTGAGGAGGAAGTTAAAAGCTCAAGGAGACAAGTCAATAAAACCATCTCCCTTCTCTGCCCATGTCTTTCCTTCCGTTTTGTGACCCAACCATAGCAGGATTATTGCACCCCCTATTTAAAGTGGAGTGAACAGATGCCGTGGTAATTAATCTGAACTGCAAGCTTTGAGCAGCAACTCCTTTCTCAGGTAATTAAAGAGTCAAGATTAAGTGCTTGAACATAGACTGGCTTGTGGTAAATCCCAGTTACTTGAGTGTGAAGCCTCTTCTCTTTCTCACTGTTCTTCTGACCCAAATTGAAGAAGAAATCACAGACATCTGCCAAGTAGCATCTTCTAATGCAAAAGCAATGAACCATACAAGGAGATAGACATTCGTTCTCCAGACTGGAATAATTAATAATCATTCAATTATGGTTATGTAATCAAAACATCAAGCTGTGCAGTCTTAAGTATATACAATTTATTTTTATTAAAATAAAGTGATTACAGCCTATATATCTTTCAGCGATGAGAATAATACCTGCCAACTAAGAAGCACCTCCACTGTCTCCCCTACTGATTAGGGATGAGAGGAGACATCCTGTCTGTTCTACAGTAATAAATGACATACTCCCCAAAAGGGAGACCTGCAGAATAGCGGGGAGGGAGGGAGGGGCACACACATCGCCCTGCTTGCTCCAATACAGAGGACCCAGTGCTATCTAAGTGGTAGAAACATCTGCAACGGCTTACATGGTATTGACATTGCAGTAAGCCTACAAAATGATCAAGAGTTGATTTTAAAAGATATGGGGGGGGGATGGATAATGTGCAAATACTACACCATTTTATGGAAAGATCTTGGGCATCCATGGACTTTTGTGTTTTCACAGGTCCCAGAAACTAGTCCCCTGAGTGAGTCGAGATACAGCTCTATCCTACAGTTTCATCGACAACTGCCTAATCACATCACCTCTGAGTCTTACAGTTCTTCCCTCTCACATAGTCTGACCTGGCCCCAGGATAGACCTTGATTCTAGATTCTGGGCCCCCTCCTTTGGCTGTCCTAAGCATGTCACAAGACCAAGTTCAGAGAAAACTTCAGACACAACCTTGTCTGACGGACAGAAATTCAAGTACATGCATGAAAACCTGAGCTAGGAAAAATAAAAGTCTTTAAATCAAGCAGAATCCCACTTATTACAATTATGATGCAATGACACAATTGGGCTGGTAGTCAAGCTGAAACACTCCTGGTTATCTGCCACCTCTCCCAAACCCCTACAGGGAAAACAGCACCATAGACTATGGGAGGAGAAATCTGCATAAGCACAGACTTCAGAAGGGAATTACCTGGGTCTGAGGTCTATAGCATGGGCTTTTGGTTCCATCTAGTGGTGACTTCTGAGAATCACAGGCTTCGGGCTTAATTGGGCTTCCCCATTACCCCCAAGAGATTCCTTATTCGTATTTTTCAAGTCATTTGAGCAGTGAAATTGTGAAGAAAGGAAATTCTAATCCTAGATCTGTCCTACATTGCCATATTACTTTTGTTTCCTAAAAGCACCTTTGAAAAGAGAGGTCATATAGGTTTGGGAAGTGAAATGGAAGAATTTGCTGAAAATCTCAAACAAAATCCAGGTGAGGACAGTCTGACACTGCCCAGCGCTCCTACCTTCACTGGGACCAATGATCTTAACTGGATATTTCACAGGACCTTTTTGGTTAAGCACACGAATCTGCAGTTCCCATCACCTCACCCAAAAAGGCAGAGGTCCATCTCAATGAACATGCGATGAAAGTACAAAGTTGATCTCTGAAACAAGACTGAGCTAGATCACTGTACCAGATAGGCAGCTGCTTCCATCCTTGCCAAACCTGCCACCTGCACTGAGCAGACAGTACGCAGATCCTCTCACACAGCAAAGTCAGAGTCAGGGTGGAGTCAGCAGCAGTATATGCCTTGCGCAGGTGACCACCTGGGAGTCAGTACTGTGACCAACAGCTGGAAGGGGAAAAGCCTGTGACCTTATGATCTGAATCTCCAGGATCTATCTGCAGCCCCTCTCAATTTCCCCTCACAACCACCACAGTTAATATTCTGTACCTTTTTTTCCTTAATATTAAACTACCTAGAAGGTTCCTTGGCTCTTGCCTTCAAAATTATACTATCACTCAGGCAATATCAAACCCAATCTCTTATAACTGTCAGTCCCTGATCTTGTCTCCTACACACACACACACACACACACACACACACACACACACACACACACACACACACACACACACATGTTCATACACCACCCTCCTCTATATTACACCTGCTCCCCTATAAACTGTCATGCCTTCCTCTTTATGTTCCAGTTGATGGAAAGGCAAAGGAGTCAGAGTAGAAACAAACACAAACTTTGGTCCAGACAGACCCAACCACATCAAACATTTTGTTCAAACATTTTCAAGTGGATTCTAGTGTTTGAGTAATGGATAATAGTATCTATCACTATGAAAAATTAAATGAAACAACATAAACAAAACTTTTACAGTGAGCTGTCGACTTAATACCACCCAGTTCAAATTCTTTGTTATAGCAACAAAGTAACAAAACCTAGGAGTCATAATATGCCCAGGCTCACATGGAACTTCAAAGACTCAACTTGAGAATTCCTGATTCCAAGGTCAGTGCCTTTTAAACCAACCAAAGTCCTTTTCATTCCAGTTTTCTTTTCTGATCTCATTGGCAAGTGAAATTAGGTGAACCAACACACTCTTCATAGGATTACACCCTTGAGTTAATTTGTTATAGCTTTTCACTACTGTGACAAACTGCTTGATATAATCAACTTTAACAGGAATTGTTTCAGTCATAATTACAGAGGTTTCCGACCATAGTTGGTTGTTCCTGTTTGCTTTTGTGCCGGAAGTACATTGGAAAGGGAACCCATTTAGTTCATGGTGAGGAATAAGTGATATGAGGAAGAGATCAGAATCTCCCAATCCCTTGAAGGCACACAATCAGTGACCCAAAGAACTTCCACTAGGCCCCACTTCTTGAAGTTTTCACTACCTCCAAATAGTGCCACAAATTAAGGATCCAGTCTTTAGCATATGAGTATTTGGGGGATATGTAACATCTAAGCTATAGCAACCCTATTCTACATGTTCATCATTTCTTACTTCAAATAAATCCAGACTCTCCAAAATCAAAGACCAACGGGAATGATTTACATCTAAAAATATTCCCCAAAGCTCCTGTGGTGGAGGCTTGGCTCCTGATGCCACCATGTTCACAGATGACTGGGTCATGAGGGTCTGACCTCATCAACAGATTAATCCATGATGAATTTATCGTTTAATAGGATATTGGGAAGTGACAGAAACCTTATAAAGTGGGTCTACTTGGAACTTGCAGAGAACATGGGCAGCAAAGATGGCACTAAGAGTAGAGTGGTCAGAGCCCAATTTGCTTTATGTTCAGTGGTAACCAGCCCATGAAGGCTTAGGTGCATGATAGGGTGTGACCTTGACAGTGATTGGTTCCTCTTCCTCCCCTGCCATGCCACCTGCCCTTGTTGCCTTTAAAAAGGGCTGCTCTAGGTTAATAAACAAGTTTTCTACCTGCTGGATTTGGCTCCCCGCTGTGTCTGATTGTCTCCTGGGCTGAGGGAGGCTAGGGAATGGGCTAGCTCCGCACTTACCTTCCCTGGGACCCCTTCCATCTTTCGTCTTTCATGGGATGGACGAAGACCCAACAGGAACTTGGGCACCCATAGATAGTATTTTTGTCTGCAAGACCTTTTGACCTTGTCTGTGTCTATCTATCTCTCTGTCAGGTTTTTCTCTTTCTCCTTTTTGTCTCTCTCCACCATGATCTGTTACATTGATGTACTCCACTCCATAGGTTCAAAATGACAGTCAAATGACACAAACAACAAATCAAAATAAACCTTTTCTTGTGTGTTGTTTATTCTGGGCCCTGTCAGAACGACACATGCTGACATATGCTGACCAACCCTGCAGCTCTCCTCCTGCCCTCGTTTCTATGGTATGACTTGACATAGAAGGGGCATGTAGTGGGAGCTGGACATATACTAACCAAACCTTAAGCCATTCTTAGTTTCCTAGTTTCCCTTAGTCTCAGTATCCAGGGCTTCACCACATATCCCAATCCTAAATTCCACATGCTTCCACCCTCCCTTGCCTTCTTATTTTCATTCACTTCAGTACCTAAGGGGAGTCTGACTTCAAACTCACTCTCTTCCAGGTGTGCCTATGGGGTCCCCTGAGGAGAAAAACATCCAGAACAGATACACAGGTGGATTCTGAGAACAGTGGAGCAGAGGAGCTACTATTGTCAAGGTGTAGTTGTTGGAAGCTGCTTTTTGAGGCCAAGTCAAAGAGAGAAAAATATACCTGTGAATTGAATGAAAAACAAGAGGCAATCCAAAAATACATATGGAACAATAAAAAAACACGAATAGCAAAAAAAAAATGATCCTAAACTCTCCCTCTTTGCAGATGACATGATCTTGTATTTAAAGAATCCCATAGACTCCACTCCCAAATTACTCAAGCTGATTCAAAATTTGGCAAAGTAGCAGGTTATAAAATTAACCCCCAAAAATCAATGGCTTTTCTGTATGCCAACAATGAGAAAAGTGTGGCTGAAATTAGGAAAGCAACTCCATTTGTAATAGCCCCACAAAAAATAAATTACCTAGGAATTAACTTAACCAAAGAAGTGAAGGACCTCTATGATGAAAACTTTAAAATCTTGAAAAAGGAAATCAACACAGAACTTAAAAAATGGCAAAACCTCCCATGCTCCTGGATTGGCAAGATTAACATCGTGAAAATGGCAATACTTCCCAAGGCTATCTACAAATTCAATGCAATACCTATCAAAATTCCAACCTCATTCTTGAAGGAAATAGAAGAGGCAATCCAAAAATTCATATGGAACAATAAAAGACCCCGAATAGCAAAAACACTCCTCAACGGAAAGAACACTGCTGGAGGAATATCAATACCAAAATTCAAACTCTACTATAAAGCCATAGTAATCAAAACAGCTTGGTATTGGCATAAGAACAGACCTCAGGACCAATGGAATAGAATTGAAAACCCAGAAATGAACCTACAGACCTATAGCTATTTAATCTTCGATAAGGAAGCTAAAACAATAGAATGGAAGAAAGACAGCCTCTTCAGTAAATGGTGCTGGCAAAATTGGTTAACTACATGTAGAAAACTAAAGCTAGATCCTTAAATATCACCCTGAACCAGAATCAACTCCAAATGGATCAAAGACCTTGAACTCAAAGCAGACACTCAGAAAACATTACAGGATGGAATAGGAGAAACCCTAGGTCTCCTTGATTCAGGCCGAAATTTTCTGAATAGAGACCCGGAAGCACAACAAATCAAAGAAAGGTTGGACAAATGGGATTGCATAAGATTGCAGAGCTTCTGCAGGGCAAATGACATAGCTAGCAAGATCAATAGAAAGCCCACCGATTGGGAGAAGATATTTACTAGCCATACAACGGACAAGGGTCTCATATCTAAAATATACTTGGAACTCAAAAAATTAAACCACCCAACAACAAATCCTCAAAGAAACAACTGCCCAATAAATAAGTGGGCGAAAGACTTAAAGAGAAGCTTCTCTGAAGAAGAAAGAAGGATGGCCAATAGACACATGAAGAAATGTTCAACATCCCTAGCCATAAAAGAAATGCAAATCAAAACAACATTGAGATATCACCTCACTCCAGTTAGAACAGCGAAAATCAAGAACTCTAACAACAACAGATGCTGGAGGGGATGTGGACAGAAAGGAACCTTACTTCATTGTTGGTGGGAATGTAAACTTGTTCAACCACTTTGGAAAGCAGTATGGAGGTTCCTCAAAAGACTTCACATAGATCTCCCCTATGATCCAGCAATCCCACTTTTGGGCATTTACCCAAATGTTTACAAACAAGACCACACTAAAGCTAACAGCACAACTATGTTTATTGCAGCATTATTTACCATAGCTAAGATATGGAACCAACCCAGATGCCCCTCAGTAGATGAATGGATCAAGAAAATGTGGTATATATACACAATGGAATTCTATGCCTCCATCAGAAAGAATGACATTGCCCCATTTGTTAGGAAATGGAAAGGTTTGGAAAAAATTATATTAAGTGAAGTAAGCCAGGCCCAAAGAAGCATAGGTCCCATGGTTTCCCTTATTTGCAATATCTAGTATAGGTATGAGTCAAGCGGAAAAGGTCAGATAATGTGATGTTAGGAAAATGAACCCTTAAATATGTATTTTAATGTTTTCGTTTCTTTCATGCATGTGTTTCTAACGCATTTATAAGATTATTTCTTTGTTGCTTTGTATGTCCCTCCCCCACAGTGTAACCCCCGCTTTCACTATATTTGATGTCAGTATAACATGTGGAGGAGATGGGGACAAACAAGTCGTTTAAGGATTCAGGTGGACCTGTTGCAACAATGAGAAGTACAAAATGTCATGTCAAAACCAGCTTTACAATGTCGGTGTGTGGCGGGGGGAGGGGGGTATAATTGGGTGGGGGGAGGGGGGAGGCTGGGAAGGGAGGTGAAGGGTAAACAAAGGAGGAGGCTGCAATGCTTGGTAAGAAATGTATGCATTATCCTGCCCATGTAATTGTAGCCCCTCTGTACAGTATGTTCTCAAATAAAATAAAATTAAATTAAAAAAAAATAAATAAAATACCCAGCAATAAACCAATCAAGGAGGTGAAAGACCTCTACAGCAAAAATTAGAGAACACTGACTAAAGAAACTGAAGAAGTCAGTAGAAGACAAAAATAAGTCCTCCCATGTACATAGGTTAATAGCATTAATATTCTGATTATATTATAAAATATATGTACTATATTATAAAGCGCAATACCCAGGAAAATTCCAATGATATTCTTTCTCAGAATAAAATTTAAAAACACCAAAAAAAAAATGATCCTTAACAGAAAGAATAGTGCTGGAGGAATATCAATATCAAATTTCAAGCTCTACTACAAAGTAATCAAAACAGCTTGTTACTGGCACAAAAAGAGACCTCAGGACCAATATAATAGAATTGAAAACCCAGATATGAACCCACAAACATATAGCCACCTAATCTTCCATAAGGGAGATAAAAAAAAAATTAGAATGGCAGAATGATGGCCTCTTCAATAAATGGTGCTGTGAAAATTGGTTAATCACCTGTAGAAAACTAAAGCTAGATCCTTATATATTGCCTTGAACCAGAATCAACTCCAAATGGATCAAAGACCTTGGAGTCAAAACAGACACCCTGAAAATATTACAGAACAGATAGGAGAAACCCTAGGACTCCTTGGCACAAACTGAGATTTTCTTAATAGAGACCAAGAAACACAACACATCAAAGAAAGGTTGGACAAATGGCACTGAATGAAACTGCAAAGCTTCTGCATGGCAAAGGACTTAGCTAGCAAGATCAATAGAAACCTTATGGATTAGGAAAAGCCATACAATGGACAAGGGTCTCATATCTAAAATATAACTACAACTCAAAAAATTAAATCCTCTAACAACAAATCCTCAAAGAAACAACTGTCCAATAAATAAATGGGCTAAAGACTTAAAGAGAAACTTCTCTGAAGAAGAAAGAAGGATGGCCAATAGACACATGAAGAAATGCTCAACCTCTCTAATCATAATAGAAATGCAAATCAAGACAACATTGAAATACCACCTCTCCCCAGTTAGAATGGCTATAATCAAGAACTCTAATAACTACAGATACTGGAGGGGATGTGGACAGAAGGGAACCTTACTGCATTGTTGGTGGGAATGTAAACTTGTTCAACCACTTTGGAAGCTACTATGGAGGTTCCTCAAAAGACTCCACATAGAGCTCCCCTATGACCCAGCAATCCCACTTTTGGACATTTACCCAAATAATCACAAACAAGACCATACTAAAGCTACCAGCACAACTATGTTTATTGCAGCATTTTTAGCATAGCTAAGATATGGAACCAACCCAGATGCCCCTCAGTAGATGAATGGATCAAGAAAATGTGGTATATATATATATATATATATATATATATATATATATATATATATATATATATATGCAATGGAATTCTATGCCTCCATCAGAAAGAATGACATTACCCCATTTGTTAGGAAATGGAAAGACTTGGAAAAAATTATATTAAGTGAAGTAAGCCAGGCCCAAAGAAATATAGGTCTCATGGTTTCCCTTATCTTCAATAACTAGTATATGTTTGGGACAAGCAGAAAAGTTCAGATAAGATGATGTTAAGCAAAATCAACCCTAAGATGGGAACATAAGCGTTTTTTTCTTTCTTGCTATTGTTTCTAAAGTATTTATAAGTTACCATGTGATTTTTTTGTTGCTTTGTATGTCTTTCCCTCACAATATAACCCCTGTTTTCACTGTATTTGATGTTCATATAATTTGGGGAGGGGATGGGAAAAAATAAATTGTTTAAATAGAGATACAGATTGATCCACTGTAACAATGAGATGTACAAGACACTATGTCGAAAAACTAACTTTGCAATTTAGGCAGGGTGAGGGGATCACTGAGGAGGTGGGAGGGAATGGATGGTAGGGGAAAAACAAAGGAGGAGGCAACAATGCTTGTTAAAACATGTACTCATTACCTTGCTCATGTAACTGTAACCACTTTGCACAGTATTTTCACAATAAAAAAACTTAAATAAAAAATAAAGAATTCAGACATAGTTCTGAAGAAGATGCCCTGTAGGAAGAAGTTTTTGGATAAAAATCAAATCTGCTTAATTATTCTTGGTTCCTGTGACATTCTTTACTCTGTCCTCAGAAGGTAACAGTAAGTTACTTAGCAAAGGTAAAAAAAAAAAAAAAAAAGAAACTAAGATGGCACAGAATGGAGATACAAGTGACAAGGATGGGGAGAGAGTGAAGCAAAACAATGACTATAGCACGTTTGGGGAGAGATTAATTGATGAGACCACCCACTTGGGAAATGAGTGAGTCAGAATGAAAGCAGCCCAGAAGAATTTCTCCCCATTCCCCACAATTCCAGCTGAATTCAGGCAATGTCCAGCATGGCCTTCCAAAGAGAAAGTATCTACCTTCCTTTGGCCATGACAGCAGACATTACTTCATGTCTACCTCCTTGCTGCCTTTACTGCTGGGCCTCCCTTTGTAGCCAATTTCCTCAGTTTCTCAATTATGAGACAAGAATTCTGCCACACAGAGTGGCCTCACCGCTATCTCTCTGGGACCCCAAGGTAAGCCAAGACAGCCAGATCAAATGTACCCTAAATCTAACACATGGGTTTTTGTACAGTTTAAGCTCAGGACAAGAGTGTCAGAAGGCAAAAGACAAGCCTTGACATCCGGAGATTGTAGGAACTTCCCAATATTCTACCCCTTCCCAAAATAGGCAAGCCATTGACAGAGAGAAACACCCCACAGATGGTGGCCCTCCCTCTCTGCTACAAAAGTTCCATGCTCATGTGACCCAGAAATGGCATGTTGGCTTCTCCTCATAGCATCTGGCAATGGAGTGGCCCCTCACCACCACAAGGCCCTGTTGACCTGCTCAGCCTCTCAGTTCCATAGGTAGCCGACTTGCTATCGTGTGACACAGTGAGACCAGCTGTAGTCAGGGCCAACTTGAGCTTCGATAATTTATGCCTTAGTTGAAATTTACAATTTTTTTTGAATTTATGTTTTAGCCAGGTGCCCATGGCTCACAGCTACTCAAGAAGCTGAGTTCTGAGAACTGTGTTTCAAAGGCAGCCTTTCAGGAAAGTTTGTGAGACTCTTATCTCAAATTAAGAACCAAAGGCCACAGGTGGATCCATGGTTTAAGTGATAAATTGCTAACCTAGTACACACAAACAAACCTCATGGAACACTGCCCAAGCTCTGAGTTCGAGCTCCAGAACAGCACACACACACACACACACACACACACACACACACACACACAAATCGCGTCCTAATTGTCATATAAAAGTGACACTAGCTGACAATAAGCAAAGGAAAGAAATGTACATATCACCGATGTGGAAGAAATAACTATTTTGTCAAAGCTCATAGAACTCATAAACTAACCATGAAGGTTAGAATGTGTTTGTGACTTTAACTAAGTATCACTATCCCACAATGCTGTGAAATTTATGAAACTATGTAATCACTTAATTACAATAAAAATTGCTATAAAAAGTGTATTTATGGAATACTATGTGCTATTTCTATAGCTGCTTATATTGCATAACGTTTAAATCAATGTGAGAAAATTTATAATCCCAAACATCATGTTTCTTCAGGCAAACAATTAAAGATCCTTTCTTCTAATTGTAGGGAATGGGCAGTATATTATGTTATTGTTATTTGTAACTGTGCTGCTGTCAATAGAACACCAGAACTTATTATTGATCTATTTATTTTCCATTAGTCAATTTATTTTGATTCATTGGCCAAATCATTTTTATTCATTGCTCATTCACTGATCAATTTATTTTCCAATATTTCAAAGGCTACTTAATAACTAGGGTGAAAGCATCAGAATCATTACAAAAATTATACATCATTTTCAAAGACTTCCTGCTTCTGGTAATATTTGGGGGTTCTTTCTAAACTCAGAATATTTTAAGCTTAGAATATTTTACAATGCTGCTTTGCCACTAGCCTAGCAGTGGTCAAACCTTCAGTTCATGGACTGAACTTCTGACATTCTTTAGCTCAAATAAACTTTCCTCCTTTCAATTGATATATCTCAATTATTTTTGTTACAGTGATGGAAAGACTAACACAACATCCACCAATAGAAATTCTGGTTTTATCTAGTTTGGCTGATTAGGATCTGGTTAGAAAGTTGTGGTGAAGTGGTGAAGGATAGTTGCTCAGATCATGCAGACCAGGCAGCAAAAGAAAGCATAAGCAGCAGTGGCCAGAGGTAAAATATACCCCTCTACAGCACCCAGCACCTACTTCCTAGAACCACCTGCAAATAGCCAATTAAACTTTGAATCCATTAACAGCTTAATATACTCAGAGCTCATGATGGGCTCTTGTATCCCAACCACTCACAATAGCCCGACCTTTACACACTTTCACACTGGGGAGAAAAATGTACTTTTGGGAAACAATTAAAACATAACATAATATATGGGAGGATTTGTAATTTTATCTGAAAGATTCTTTCTTTCTTTTTTTTATTGTGAAGATACTGAACAGAGGGGTTAACAATTACATGGGCAAGATAATGAGTATATTTCTTATCAAGCATTGTAGCCTCCTCCTTTGTTTCCCCGTCCCATCCCTTCCCATCCTCACCCCCACTGTCCCCCCACCCAATCCTCCCCACCCCCCCACCCCACCCCCACCTCCACCCCCACCCCGCACCAAAGTTGTAAAGATCGTTTTTGACATAACAACTTGCACATCTCATTGTTGCAATGGGTCCACCTGTATCCCTATTTAAATGATTTGTTTTTCCCCTTCCAATAGACTATATGTTGATGAAAACAGTCTGTCTTGTTTGCTTGTTGGTCTATCTATCTGAGATTTCCAGAATGTGGGTATGGCTCAGTTGTTTTGCACTCTTATCTATTTGTGTGAAACCTAAGTTCAATTACTAGGTGTGAAAAATAGATGATTCCCTTTGATGCAAAAAAAAGAACATTTTACAATGGTTCCTCTCAGAGAAGTTCCCAGATTACAGAACTTCAGTCCTCAGTGTCAGCTGTGTGGGATGGTGGCCTTTGACAGCCACAGAGGAAGGTCCAGTAAGCCACTGGACAGCCAGGACTGTGGCTGGAGGCTGGTGGTCACTCTAACATCATACCTGACTAGAAAAGGTGTAACTAAGATGCCTGTGCTTGAGGCCTGACCTTCATAGAATGTCAGAGAAAAGAAGACTTTTTTTTTGCATCAGCAAGCATGTCCTGAAGGCCATTGTTTATTAGAAGCAAGAACCCTACTAAAATGTGACTTTAGCCGGGCGCTGGTGGCTCACGCCTGTAATCCTAGCTACTCAGGAGGCTGAGATCTGAGGATCGAGGTTCAAAGCCAGCCCGGGCAGGAGAGACCATGAGACTCCTATCTCCAATAAACTACCAGAAAACCGGAAGTGGCACTGTAGCTCAAGTGGTAGAGCGCTCGCCTTGAGCTGAAGAGCTGAGGGACAGCGCCCAGGCCCAGAGTTCAAGCCCCATGACCGACAAAAAAAAAAAAAAATGTGACTTTATTGATGAATATCTGCCTTATGAGGTGAGTAACATATCTCTTAGCTAAACAAAGATAAGGCCAGAATACAACTATCAGTGTGACAGATGGTAAAGCGTGTGTGTTTAAACAATATGCTACATTGTCTTTGTTGTAGTAACAATATTTGTATCAAGAAGTACCAAGCCTGAAGGAAATCCAAACACACATACACCAATGTTCCTATGCCATACATGAATACAGACAGATGTCAGATAGGGGATAGATAAATAGGTAGATAATTGTGTCTGTGCCACACTCTTCGTCTTCATTAATCCTTATCAACCACTCACACATGAGTTTGATCTTCAGTTTTCTAATTTAATTAAAATTTGAAATTTATATTAAAGTATAAATGACAAAGGGATCCCTTCAAGAAGAATTATCCCTCACCCACCCACTCCTCTCTGCCAGTATCAGGGTTTGAAATGAAGGGACTCCTGCTTGCTTGGATTGCTTGCTTGACTGGTGCTGTACCACTTGAATTAAGCCTCCAACCTGTATTTTTGATTGTTATTGTTAAGATGGAATCTACAGGACTTTTCCACCTGAGCTGTTTTTAAACTGCATTCTATTGGATATCAGCTTCCTGAGTAGCTAATATTGCAGTTATGAGCCACTAGTGGCTGGCTATCTAGAAACATTTTCTACCAACACTTGATAAAATATCCCTGAGACATTGCTAAAAGACTGGTTGACAACCAAGCCTGAGAGTGGGCCCTCTTAGAGTAGCATTTCAAAGATGAGCAGACAAATATTTCAAGAATAAAAATATATATAATGAAATTGCAAATCTTCTCTCTTGATTATCATATTTTCTCCACCTTGTTCTTTGAACTACTTTTTCTTCAGTTTCTGAAAACAGAAAGATAAAACTTAAATAAACCCACAACCTTACTATAGTTGAATTTCACAAGAAAAGCTTTCAATGAAAGCTCATTTATAGTTTCTAAAAATTCCATTATTCATTAAACAGGGGCATTTCTCCTTTCTTCAGATTTAAAAAAAGTAAATTGATCATTTGCTAGGAACAAACCATTTATCTCTTCAAAAATCATAGTCCAAGCATGAATCAAATGAACTCTGTTTTGTTTCCTTCTACTTTTGTTGTGCCAGCACTAAAGGAAACAGTACAAATGTGTATCATTTTCCCACCTTGCTTTCCCTGCTTAATTGATTTCCAGCATGGAAAAAAAAGTCCTAGCCAAGGCATCATGTGATATTCTCACATCTCATGAGATGGTTTTAATAACTATTTAATCCTAAATTGTGTTCACAAATGCTAATTACAAACATCCATAATTATGCATGTCACCCACCAGCATGGTTGAGTGCAATTCAATTTCCTAGACTTCGACATCATGTTCCAATGCTATATCACTAAGCCAAAGAACTGCCAGGACATGGGTCTTTTTCAATTCTACTCAGGGAAGCAAAATGGGTCAGGAGTTCACATCTAGCCCATCACTATCCATCAATGGAGAATGCATCTTGAGATTTCAGAATCCTTGCCAGAAAATGAAAAGAGACATATTGCAACAGTGGTTCTGCATGAATCACATGAATTAAGTCAATTACCCTGTGCAGTTGAGTTAAACCACTCAGTTCATACCTTCAGAAAAAGTCACTTTAGAGAGAATGAAACTTGGCTGCTTTCCAAAGTAAACTATTCTAAGGACAACAGCACTGGTTCTAGAAATCAGTGCTGAAGACATGAAAATTCTTCTAGCAGGGAGAGACAGAGGAGAGAGGACCAGAAAGGCACTCTATGCAGGCAACACAACAGGATCAGAATGGAAATTATGAAGTTGATTTGAGTATTCACAAAGGAATCACCTTTGGGGTTGTAGAGAGTGCTGTAATGATGATCTAATCATGACCAAGTCAGGACAGGGTAAGATTAGAGAGGACCAGTAAAGTTATTCTAGGGTGTTTGGACTTTTTTCCTTAGAAAGGGTATCTCTTAAGATGAAAAATGACTTTCCCTGAAATTGAACTAGATTGTGCTCGATTCATGAGCTCCTGAGGGAACTTTGACTCACTTTTGTAAGTGATACTCAATCCCCAAACCTCAAACTCATGCTCTATTTGTGTGTGAAAGTGCTATTTCTCCCCTTTATAGGAATCCAGTTTGAGCTCCTTCTGGTATAAGCAGACTGAATAGTTCCTCACTTGCTACCTCCCAAGACAATAGCAGAAGATAGTTCATGGCTCCTTACTGGTTCCCTTGACTGGAAGTGCCTTCATTTTTCCATTCTGATGGGGACAGTCCTGTAAGCAAGCAGCTGAGGTGACCAGTTGCCTGAGGGAGTAAAAAAAGAGGGCCTTGGTCTACCCTCTGACCGCAGAGCACAGGGTTCCTTCCATAAGCAGAGTCAATGCTAGAATGTCTGGTGTGCCAGGAGCTGGGATTGTCAACATCTGCCATAGTCAAGAAGGGAGCCAGATGCAATAGACTGAGCTACGATGCAGATCTGATATATGGCCTTGCTAAGAAGGAAAGGAGCTGGAACAAGAGGCTGTGGGGAAGCAGGTAAGATTACTGAACATCACTCTTTTCTGTAGCGTGCTCTGTTGACATGGGAAGACTTTTTGCTATTTCTTTTTCTTTTACTTTGTTTCTAAGAATCCAAATGATTCAAAACTCTAAAGGATAATAGGAAAAAAGGAAACCTTCAACTTACCAAAGATGGGGCAAGTATTTCCAGTTTATTTTGTTTTCTTCAAAGTAAACAGGATATAAAATTGTAATGAGTATTTGCCTTCAGAGAATCTTGAGGTCTGTTATTGATGATGGGTTTCTACAAGACATACTCATCTTTGATAATAGGCCGACTTTAAGTACTGATTAAAAGCTCACTTTGTACAACATGTGTTTGCTGTGCATATACAGGAGGGGACAGAAACACCAAAGACACCTAACAGTCATGGAGCACCCTGCTATCAAAGATATTGTATACTAGGTATTCAGGAGACTTAGGGGGTTATAAACAAACAAAGCACTAAATATATATGGGCACTTATTATACATGAGACTTTAATTCAGCTGCCCATGGGGGACACTCATTTTTGCTTTATTTGTCCTCTGTCCAAGAAGCACAAATAAAGCAGAAATTAGCCAGCTGCATATGTGGTTAATTGGCAGCTGCAGCTGTTAGCTCTGGGCCTTTATTTGCAGTACATTGTGAATCATGGGTGCAGCATGCCTCCTATTTGAGTGCTTCATTCTTGTATTTCAACTCTGGTCCTCACAGTACATCTTCAATGGGGTGGGCCAAAGTTCCAGAGCAAGGCAGCACAAACAGACATCATGAATCACAGGATCCACTACCCTACCCCTCTGACATCACTTTTATTTGTTACATTATCTCCACTTTAACCCTTTGATTTCCTCTGTGCTTCCTTCAAATTAATGAAGAATATGACTTGGTCCATGAATCTTTCAGCACTGTGGTCAGTGGCATATTCAGGTAATGTATGTCTGGTTGTGGGAGTCATAGCAGCATCAAGTTAATTTCCCAACTTAGGCATGCTTTGCTGACAGCCTCTACAAGTCACTCTTTCTCCATATTTCCACAGTATTCTTCATTTATGCAAAATCTGATCAACTCTGGGGCTGTGGATAAAGGGCTTTATCTTTGATGTACCTTGCTCTCTGGTCAGCCAAGCATCAGAGTAGAAGAAATATGGCTGTTCCAGCTCAACTTGGTCTCTCTGAGGTTAATATGGCTGCTAACAGCAATTAGGGTCTGGATCTGCTGTTTGCCTAGGTTACTACAGGTTGCAGCATCCTTTCTTCGAATCCTAAGTTGCCTCCAGTTTCTATGGAGGACCTTGAATGTCATACTCATTCCAAGAAAGAGGTAGGTCCTTGTATGTCAGCTCAGGCTGGGAAAGTTGGGAGGACAACGTGAAGTTCATCCACCAGAGGCAATCCCTTTTCAAGGGATGTAGACAACTCCCATATCATGCGGAATATGACATGGTAGGAAAGAACCAACACTATATGACCTCTCCTGGTGCCTGGCTTGTCAGCATGGCTTATTTTCATAAGTGTTGGTCAGTTTTTCATTACTATAACAAATACCTGAGATAACCAACTGATGACTAGAAAAGGTTTCTTTAGATTCTGTTTTGTAGATTTCATTCCATGGACAATTGGCCCCATGTTTTTGGGCCTGTGCTGAGGAAGCACCTAGGGATAGAATTGTTCACCACCACCCACCACCCCAGTTTGCTTCATTAGTACATCCCTGATAATTAGAAGAGCACTTATCTCTTAAAATTTCCAACATATCCCAATAGAACCAGGCACCTCCCTTTCACATGTGGATTGTGTTATCACATGACGAGGCTGGCAGACATTCTAGATGTCAGCAACAGTATCATCCTAAAAAGAGTCAAGGTCTAGACATTAGAGGTCTGAGTTTCTTCACAAGGCTCAGGCATTGTCATAACCTGTTTGAAGATTCCATTCACTTTTCCACTTGGAGAGTCTGCTTTGATGTGGCATCCTGGTTCTCCCACTGCTATTTCTTAGAATAAAGCTCATTATGACTCTCTCAAAGATTTGTTCTTAAAGTTTTAACTTTGGAAATCCTTTTCACTTGAAAGCAACCTTAGACTTCAAAGCAATTGATTTCACATATGCCTCAAGCCTTAAGACAGAGCGGTGACCTCCCCAGTTCTAGTCAGGGTTTGGCTCCCCATGAACTAAGAGAGGCTACTGAGCAGAATAAAGGATGATAAGCAATGCAAACATGATGGTTCAAACTACATGCCTTATTTATAAGTCATATTTACAGCTGCACTTCAATCTCAATGTTCAATTCAATTCATTTAATACATGTTCCTTCAAGACCTACTATATATGCATCAGCAACTGGAAAAAGAACAGTCGAAGCTACTACTTTAATGGAGCCTATGTTTTAGTACATGAGATTGACAGCAGCTAGGCAAACATATAAGCAAGAATCGGTATCATCATCATCATCATCAGTTACAAATACTGATTCTTGTTCCCTCACAATTGGCTTTCTACCACATGAGCCACACTTCTAGCCTAGCTTTGGTTGGAAATAAAGTCTCTTGGACTTTTTTGCCTACATTGGCAACATTTTTCAAATCTAGCTCCCTGAGTCGCTAGGATTATAATTGTGAGCAATTGGCACCAGCTTAACAAGCAACATTTGAAGAATCAGGACAGGTAAGCAAAACTGCTCAATAATCTCAGAGGTTTATTTCCAATAACCTGCAAATTAAGTAATTGAGGTAGGAGTCTACTTGCTCAGTACTACTCCAAAATTTTTTTACCTGGATGTGTGGGGCTATCCCTAGGCATTTGGAGCTTCTCACTACTTTTTAAAGCACCTACAATTCAGCTCAGCCTACCCTGGTACCCAAACCCCTAGGGTATATCCCATTTTGTCAAGCTACTCTCTGACGCCACCCATAAAGCATGGAAATAACAGGAAAGGCAATCACAGGGCAGAGTTTACCAAGGACTTACTAGCCTCTGTCTGTGGACATCAGCCATCACTATGTATTGCCATTTTTATCATCAAAGGCGTTTGCACAAACTTTGATATAAAGAAATAATGTAAATACTAGAGAATAACTAGCGTCATGGAGTGTGTGCTAGTAGAAGAAAAGCAGGGTTCATTGAGCAAGGCACATTTAAGTGCTGGCTTCAAAGATAAGAAGAATCATGTAACAAAGAGTAGATGCCAGTTCAAGGGATTAGAGAGTGGCCAAGTCCAGAACCTGGAACAAATTTGGTAGTTAATCAAGGATAAAAGGGATGTAGGTAAATTTAGAGCCCCAGGTAGGAGCAAATTAAATCAGGAAGATAATTTGTTAAGTTGTATGTTTTGTTTTTCTGCAGCGCAACTAGAAAGTGTAGAAAGATGTTAAGCAGAGTGGACTGATACAAGCTATCTCTTTCTGAGGTGATAGTCACTTCTGTCTCTAAAGAACACCAGAAATGACTTCATTTTTTTGCTGCAAATATATTTTCATCCTTTTCTGCAAAGAAAGAAAGCAGTTGACAAAGGTGTTTCTCTTCTTTCTTTAAATGATATTTTATGAGGCTTTTATAGTGTGTTAAATATATGTGACATATAGTATTATACTAACTATATTAAGCACTTAATTGGCATGATAAAAAGAACACTGGAAGTATTTTCTATTTCAAAACCAAGATTTGTTATTCTCCAGACTTAAGGTAATGTGGTCTGGGCTACAATAATGTTAAGGATGGCATGCCAGCCACAGGCTGATTATTAACTCATTTGGGAGATGGAGTTGACAGTGACAGAAATAAAGGGAATTCAGAAATCCTCCCAGGTTTTGTCCTGCACCACTAAGAGGACAGTGAAGCAGTTTATGGAGACAAGATAGTCTGGGAAGTGCCACTTTGGGAACTGAGAAGGTGAGGAATCAAGTAGTTCTGGGTGCACCATCTTTCCAATGGCCTTTGAAAATCCCCAGTGTGGAAGAAACACTGTGTCTTATGTGTGTGTGTGTGTGTGTGTGTGTGTGTGTGTGTGTGTGTGTGTGTGTGTGTGTGTGTGTGTTGTGTGTGTGTGTGTGTATGTATCCTATAAGCCTGAGAGTTATCCATCATCTAGCTGTCACATAGACAGGCAGAGAAACTTGCATTTTTAGGCTTGTACCTGAAAGCACAAGAAATCTAGACTGAAAGCCATTTCTCACCATCTGGATGCTGATATCCTACAGTTCATGTTAGGGGGCCCAGAGTTGGCTAGCTGCCCTGCCCTGAAAAAGCTGCCAGGAAGGATGAAGCTTGCCTTTCAAATCAAGAGCTGAACTCTGTCTCCTTCCAGGATGGGGACAAAGAGTGATTCCATGATGAGAAATGATAAACTACCATACATCCACACCCTGTAGTTTCTATTAGGTTCTTCCTGATGGGGATTTCCCCTGAATGACTTCCACTTCCTTGGTGAACCCCCCCCTTACATTTATGATCTGAAAGGCCAAATGGCTACCACTAATCTGTGCCAGGAAATGTGTTCCTAATTATTTTATGGTGATAATTAACCAGGTAAACTTTTTCTTCTTTGTAAACCTGATTTACTGATGTGAACAGGTTTTGCTGAGGGCCTGACACTTGGCTGCACCGATCAGCACTGGAGGGTAAGACACTGTTGAATTTCAGACAATAAATAATTTTTTTAAAAAATTAAAAAGCAAGGCACTAGTGGCTTACCCCTGTAATCCTAGCTACTTAGGAGGCTGATATCTGTCCAGACAGGAAAGTTTGTGAGTCTCTTATCTCCAATAAACCACTAGAAAACCAGCAGTGGCATTGTGGTACAAGTGGTAGAGCACTTGCTTTGAGTTGAAGAGCTGAGGGACAGTGCCCAGGACCAGAAATCAGACCCCACAAATGAGCAAAAATAAATGAATAAACTCTCAAGAGAGTGAGGTGTGCTTAAGAGAAGATTGTGAGATGTAATGGTCAGAGACTGGTGGTGTGGAAACAAATTATAGACAAAGTTTCTGGAGAATTTTGTGCAGAAGTGATAATGGAGTTGAGAAGTAATTCAGGAATGCAGCACTGAGGGGAAAACTCCTCAGATGATGTTAAATTGTGATGAGGGTTGGTGTGGCTGTACTGAGCCTGATGTGTGGCCGAGAGAAGATGTAATGTCCAGGCAGAGGTGGGTTAGGACCCATCAGCTCTTGACTTTCTGCCTTGGCTCATGGCTCCCTAAGGTAGAAATTATGCCTCATAGGTATGCCATTCTAGTGAGAGATAAATAGCACAAAAGACAGGGTAGGGATAGAACTGACCCTAATTTAAATGGGACTAGTGAGTACTAAGTAAGGGTGGAGTATTAACTCATACAAACTGTTTCCCCTTAATTTATATTTCACATATCAACTTCACCCTACCCCTGTGTTTACCTATATGTCCCTGCCTGTGTTTTAGAAGCCTCTCTGCTTGGAAATAGCTTACTCCTGTACATCTGGTTATTAGCAACTCCACTTTGCCATTTACAGCTTCTCTTGTAACCTTCAGGAGGAACCACCAGCAGTACCCTTCCTTGGGCTGTGACAACCAAACACATCTCTAGATGGATGTGGTCCAATGTCTGTGGAATGGGGTGGCAATATTACCCCCAGCTGAAAAAAAATCACCACTCTATTTTGTGTCAGCCTGCTATTAAACTATCCCACCTAAAAGTTCTTTTCTAGTTAGCACAGAGAGAAGAGTGAGAAACAGCATGATGGGAATCCCAATGAGCCCACAACAAAATGTTGGGTTATTACAAAACAGTTCTAGGTCACACCTTTCTTCAGTTACTATAGCCTGTACCGCTTCAGGGACATGCAATGCATGACTATTAAAAGATATATCAGAGGAGAAAAATTAGAAGACTTACTTAGGAACTCAGCTTCCATTTCTGTATCTATAATCTCCCATTTACACTGCTAGCAACCACGTTTATGAGATCAAATTTCTACTAAAACAATATTATTATTGGTGTTTTAGTTACTAACAATTGTTCCAATTGCTACCAAATATTGTTGGCATGTTGATGAGTTGATTCAATTTCCTTGAACACAAATGGACCTTGCTACTTGACCCTGACAATATTTTTTTTGTTTTTATAGCTTCTTGTCAAACCATACTCTGATCATTTCTACCCACACCTAGAAAAGTGGGGCCACCACCCTAGAAATAGCTGTAAATGAGTATCTAAATGACAAGAAGATTAGAGTTTGCATGATGGGACTTCAGGTACTAACAAGTGATTCAGGGATCTTCTCTTTATGATTTGGGAAGGATGAGGAACATTACACTCAATTCTACTGAATGCCTCCATTAGTAAGGGTCCCACAGACGATGTCAAAGACTAAACAATTTTTTTATGCTCCATATGTTCTAGAGAATAAGTGTGCATTAGTTGCAGAAACATCTATAATATGCTTACTCCTTAAGGGAATAAGATCTAATAATGAGTTAATAGACTCTCCATCTCAAAAGAAACTAATATTCGATATGGGAGCTTAAAAATAGAATGGAAGAAAGACAGCCTCTTCAGTAAATAGTGCTGGAAAAATTGGTTAACTACTTGTAGAAAACTAAAGCTAGATCCTTATATACCACCCTGCACAAAAATCAACTCTAAATGGATCAAAGACCTCAGAGTTAAAGCAGACACCCTGAAAACATTACAGGATGGCATAGGAGAAACCCTAGGTCTACTTGGCATAGGCCAAAATTTTCTTAATAGAGACCCAGCAACACAAGAAATCAAAGAAAGGTTGGACAAATGGGTTTGCATGAAATTGCAGAGCTTCTGCATGGCAAATGACATAGCTAGCAAGATCAATAGAAAGCCCACGGATTGGGAGAAGATCTTCACTAGCCATACAATGGACTAGGGTCTCATATCTAAAATATACCTGCAACTCAAAAAATTAAATCCCCCAACAACAAATCTTCAAAGAAACAACTGTCCAATAAGTAAGTGGACTAAAGACTTAAAGAGAAATTTCTCAGAAGAGGAAAGAATGATGGCCAATAGACACATGAAGAAATGCTCTACCTCTCTAGTCATAATAGAAATGCAAATCAAGACAACATTGAGATACCACCTCACCCCATTTAGAATGGCAAAAATCAAGAACTCTAATAACAACAGATGCTGGAGGGGATGTGGACAGAAGGGAACCCTACTGCATTGTTGGTGGGAGTGTAAACTTGTTCAGCCACTTTGGAAAACAGTATGGAGGTTCCTCAAAAGACTCCACATAGAGAGCTCCCCTATGACCCAGCAATCCCACTTTTGGTCATTTACCCAAATGATCACAAACAAGACCATACTAAAGCTATCAGCACGACTATGTTTATTGCAGCATTATTTAGCATAGCTAAGATATGGAACCAACCCAGATGCCCCTTAGTAGATGAATGGGTCAAGAAAATGTGGTATATATACACAAAGGAATTCTATGCCTCCATCAGAAAGAATAACATTGCCCTATTTGTTAGGAAATGGAAAGACTTGGAAAAAATTATATTAAGTGAAGTAAGGCAGGCCCCAAAAAATGTAGGTCCCATGGTTTCCCTTATTTGCAATAACTAGTATATGTCTGAGTCAAGCAGAAAAGATCAGATAAATTGATGTTAGGGAAATGAACCCTAAGATATGTATTCAAATGTTTTTTTTCTTCCATGCGATTGTTTCTAAAACATTTATAAGATTATTTCTTTTTTGGGGGGGGGGGTTCTGGTCGTGGGGCCTGTACTCTGGGCCTGGGCGCTGTCCCTCAGCTCTTCAGCTCAAGGCTAGCACACTACCACTTGAGCCACAGCACCACTTCTGGCTTTTTTTTTTCTTTTTGCTTATGTGGTGCTGAGGAATCGAACCCAGGGCCTCAGGCATGCAAAGCAAGTGCTCTACCACTGAGCCACCTTCCCAGCCCCTTATAAGATTATTTCTTTGTTCCTTTGTATGTCCCTCCCCCACGGATAACCCCTGCTTTCACTGTATTTGATTTTGGTATAATTTATGTAGGGGAAGGGAAAAAACAAATGGTTTTAAATAGGGATACAGGTGGACCCATTGCAACAATGAGATGTATAAGTCGTTATGTCCAAAACAAACTTTACAACTTTGGTGGGGGGGAGGGTTGGGTGGGAGAGCCAGTGGGGAGGATGGATGAGAAGGGGAAACAAAGGAGGAGGCTACAATGCTTGATAAGAAATGTACTCATTATCTTGCCCATGTAATTGTAACCCCTCTGTACAGTATTCTCACAATAAAAAAAAGAAACTATGTATTTTTCATTATAGTAGAAATGATCATTTTCTAGGTATAGGATCTATTTTCTTAACAAAAAAATCAAACACCCGCAAGAAATTGACATTTCCATCATTTTTGAAGGCTCTATGGGTGTTTTTAAAATATCACAATTAATAACTATCTGGAGCTGCACTAATATCACAGCCACTGCTCTTATGCACATATGGAATGAAAGAACTGGTCTGAATTTGTTTGTGTGGTTAGTAAAATATATAAATTGGATTTTAAGAACTGGGTATGAACAAATTAGGAAAAATTCCATTAGTGATTTTATATTGATTACAAGCTAATATTTTAAAAATATTAATTGAAATAAAATATTAAAATTAATGTCATCTGTTTCCTTTTAGTCTCTAAGATTGGCTAGAAACTTCAAGTAACACATGTATTTTGCACTATTTTTGTATTGAACAATACCAACATAAAAATCTACTTCATCAACGTATTTTAATAGCCACTTAATATCTAAGGCAGATTGATCATCACCCCATGTTACAAAAAGCTAGGGTTGATTCTTTACCTCTGATAACAAAGCTACTAATAAAATCAGATCCCTCTTCTTCCATGTACAAAAACCTCATGTGAAAATCCAAGGACAATATCACCTTTTTTTTTTGCTGCAACACTGAATTTAGGTCAGTATTATAGGAGGTTTCCTGAAACTTAATATTCTTCTCAAAGCAACTTTTCACTTTTTTAAGTTAGAATGGCAGAGACAGATGGAAAGATAATGGAATTTTATCCGCTAAAGTCTTAGAGAACTTTCTCATGTCTGGAAAATGGTACTGTGGACAAGAAAATAAAAGAAAATGAAAACATTGGCTGTAAAAATAATGTCCCTTTTTCAGGAGAAATAACTGAACTGACTGCTTGATTATTTTTGGCTCAAACCCTCAACACTTTTCCAAGCTTAGCAGAGATTAATTTTTCACACCTTGCATTTTGCTGTTAAAATCTCTGAGCAGAGGTGCACTTTTGTTTACCTTCCATGGAACACCTGCTTCCTCATTCCTGCAACGAATCTGGTGGATATTACAATAAGCTGTTGCCTTCCCCTAAATCCTGGCCAGAACACATGATATTATGTCCCATTGTAATGACTGATTATCGAGTGTATGGGCTCAGAGAGTTTGAGGCTGGGGATCAGAACACCTGGTTCAATGAGTAAGTGAGTCATTGATGGTATCCTGAACTACTATTTAGGCTTTAGGCAGAACTTTTTTTGGTGAAATTTAGGGTATCTTGTAACCCAGAGTCAGTAGATCTCTGCAAAAGGACACTTCAGCTGAAGTACCTTTTAGAACTTCCTTACTCTTGGTGGCCTCTGTCCATTCTCTAATTCTTCCATCCATGGCTATTACTGTTGAGGACACCTCTACTTCTAAGATCTCCCTTCCTGGGTGTCAGAATAGTTCACTCTCAAATGCTAAATATAAATACAGCACAAACATCCCTGGTGATTGAGATCTCAAGACATCTATTCTAGAAGTTAGTTAGGTATTAGAATGTAATTTCAAAGGTCAATGAATGTGCCAAGCAGCTTGAAGCTGAATACACATTAATAGCCATGTGAAAGATTTCAGATTGCTTTGCCATCTCCCTTGCTAGATAAGTTTGTCTACCTAGAAATTACCTTGGGTACATTTATAGAAATGTTCCTTTTCTTCAATATAGCTTCTTTTTCTTCTTTTTCTCTTAATAATTAAACATTTTCTTTGCAACAATAAAGGAACCCTAAAATGCTTAGCTTTTATTTTTTGTTCACAGATTTTACATGTCACAAAGTTGTAGCTGGAGAGAAATTTTTAGTAATAAGGAAATTAAGCTGGATGTCTATTTTCTCCTCGATTAACATTCCTCTACATTCATATAGTGAAAGGCAAAGGCAGTCCTTGCTTCTGAAGACTCTCAACATTTTTAGACTCTAATTGTTGGAAGTTTGAAAAACATATTGCGTGTGTGTGTGTGTGTGTGTGTGTGTGTGTGTGTGTCTTTATGTAGTGTTGTAAATCCTGCTTCCACATGTAGGACCATCTCCCATGGTCTTCTCCCTAGCTGTTAGGCTCAGACCATTTCATTGCTGCCGCTTAGTTCTCTTCTTCATTCACCTCCAACCCTCTGGATTTGAAGATCACCTAATATAAATGGCAAACCTAATATCTTCCTCAGCTTCTGTCTCACATTTTCCCTTAGAGTTCTTCACAAAAACCTAAGCTAAAATATCCCAGAATAAACTCATCTCCACTCCCTATGGTAAACATGAAACTGGAATGTGCTTTACTACTATTACGGAGGTTCTAACTTGCACTTTATTTCCCCAGATGTTTGCACTGAGAAAGGTCATATCTCTTTCCTGAGATATGGTTTCTCTCCATGTTCACTAGGATTACCATCACCCATCTGGCTTTTGTTTGATCCATTTTTTAGGAACAAATTTGCAAAACAAGCTGATGAAATGTACCATAGTACTAAACAATACTCATTGAAAGTATTGAAAGGAGATTGAAAGGAGATTGAGGGCACAGTTGTTTCTATGTTCATCACAAATTGATCTTTCCCCCTCTCAAAGTTCTCTTTGGGTTTTTATTTCCTGTCCATGTCACTTTAGATTCCAGATTTTAGCTCTTCACCTCAAGCATCAGGAAGCATCTAAACTTGTCTGTATCTTGAGCATTCACTCTGGCTCCTGCAGCCTTTCTAAATCCTCTTTACAGAGAGCTGATGAGGCTTTTACTTACCAAGAAAATAGGATCAGACAGAAAAAGTCAAACTGTTACAAGGCCTGGGGCACAAAGAGGAAATCTAAGTAGAAGGTGATAATTTTCACACAACATCGCTCTCCTAGTCCCATTACTTGCATCTATGTCTTTGCTTTAGAAAGAGATAACAATGGTGTCTAGCTAGAAATAAAAAAAGAAATGATTTTGATACAAGTGCCTTGACAGAGTGGGCTCAGGTGTTCAGGGTGCCAAAACAATGAAAGATCCCAATGTTGCTTTGGGAGTATCTGATCTGGGTGTAACATCAAGTGGGGGAATGTGTCCACTGTAGAAAACTTTACATTAGCATGCGTGGTCAAAAGTTAGTAAAATACAACCTTTTATTAGTAAAATGATCCCTTTTACATCCACAATTAGAGGAATTCAAGTTATAATATTATGTTCCCACAATATCTCAAACAGTTCTCATATGCCCACACCAAATAAAGATGATGCCCTATCAGAATACTAACTAAATAAACATGGAGTGTCTTCAGCTCTTTCTGATAAAGTTGGCATTTTGTGTGTCCTATTTTGAATGCTCATGGAAGACAATTCTCTTTGTAAATATTAACATAGCCCACCCCCTCCACACATATAAACTCACAACAAGGAAAGCAGAGAGAAATCTTTCTCAGGTATCTTGTCACGGTATATAGGATGAACACATTTTGAGATTGTTCTTTGTGATTAAATCATCTCCATAAGCGATCTTAATTATTTTTTAAAATAATTTTTTTAAAAAAGTTAATTTATAGCACAAATGAAACAATGGGGACCTGCTGAACTGTAAGCTAGAGAAGGTTGGATCAGACGAATGGCCAGGGGCCTTAATGATATAACACAGCATTGTGCACTAGTAGTCCAGAGGTGTGGAAAGGACAGGAAGACAATGAAGTTTATTCTGAAGCTGTTAGATAGTAGCAAATTTTTTCTTGCCCTCAAGGGAACCCTGGATGTCATATGGCATATATGCTCATTATCATGGAAGTCTAAAGTTGAGATGATATGAAAAGAATTAAGACAAATAGTTAGAATGAGTTAGAACATGATTTTACTGTTAATAACTAGACTCAAAGGATAAGTTCCAGGTACTCACCCTTGTGCTATGCCAAAAAGGTCAATATTTGCCTGTTTCTCTTGAAATACTGTTTCCATTTCATTGGTGATACAGATTCCGGGGAAGTTAAGTAACTTACCCTATCTTGTAGAACCAGAAACTGTACGAACTAGTATTTAAAGCTATTTTTGATGTAAAAAGATAGTCCTTTATTCTTTTCCAAATTGCACTGAGAGAATAATCTGAATTAAATTGCTCCCCTAGCAAAAAGGGCCACATTCAAAGAAGTCACTTGCTGGCAGGAGATATCTAATGACTATATTGCCTCATGCCCACTCTGCTTTTTGCATTCCTGCTTTTATGAAGAGGAATCAACTTCAACACAGATGAAGCACATACATAGAGGGGCAAAGTTCTTTCACTTACCAGTGACTATTTCTTTGTTACAAGATCAAAATCTCCCAGAGAGAGTATCACAGAGACATTGCTTATGGTGAGGAAAGAAAGGATAAATGGTTATAATCACTATTCAAGGTTCTCTGCTTTTGCCTTCAGTTTAAGCCAAGAACACCAAGGTAGGCTTGTCCTGCTATATCATTCAAATACTTGGAGCTTTTCCTTCTGCCTTGTCTATTTGAAAGCAATATCCCTGGTCACCCATTAGGCACCATTAGTAGTGCTTAATTGTGAGTCATATCCTCTGCAGAGAAAATAGCTTTGTCAAATGAGACTGCATCCTGCAAGTTCAGGAGCTGCCGGTGGAAGCCAGCTGATGGGGTAAAAAATGAAACACTTGACTTTCCTCAAACAGGATGTATTAAGCCATAGGAGGCTAGGAAATAAGTTCTACTGCCATTTGTACTTAATGAAACTGAGCAAGTAGAGCTGCTCACTTCTTCCAGTTAACAGGTAAACATAAATGCTCACTTACCACAATGGGCTCTACATAGATTCTATATGGGAAAAATGTTTGGAAAGCATTTAATGACAATTCGAGCTCTCTTGCTTACCTTGAATAAGTCATGACTTAGTACATATGTAAACCATACCTTTTCCAGAGACCTGACCAGGTCACAGTGGAGAACCAGAAAACCTGCTCCTAGCCAGATTCCATGCAAACAGGGTTAAAGCTTGAGGTTCTGCTAACTTGGATTACAGGTATGAGTCACCAGTGAAGCCTTATACCTAAATCTTATTTATTTTTATGGTACTGCAGGGTTGACTCAGTGTCTCATATGCCTAGGTGAGAGAGAAATATCTAATTTACTCCAAATTTTGTGATTCATTTCAAAGAAGTTTGTAACTAAAAATAAGATATTAATATGTGCTAATGTCTCATACCTATAATTAAGTTACTCAAGAAACTGAGACTTGGAAGGTACTGGTTTGAAGCTAGTCCAAGAAAAAATCTGTAAGACACCATCTCTAATTAACCAGCCCAAAGGTCAGCTGGAGTCATAGTTGGAGTGGCAGAGCCCCAGCTATGAGCAAAAAAACTGATTAAGAACAAGAATTTCTGAATTCAAGCCCCAGTACCACCACAAGGAGTATAAATAAAATATTGTAAAATAAATAATTGCATATAATCATCATAATTAATTATATATAATCACTTATATAATCCTGTAATATAAATATGTAACTTGCTATGATATTTGTGCTGGAAAATTGATTTTGACTGTTTATTTCTACTTAACTATATACAAAATAAATGAACAAGTGAAATAGAGGCAATATTTGTAATACAAAATGTTATGATCCAAAACATATTGAATTATAAAGAAACAAATAAAAATATACAATAATAAAAATTCTCCTTTAGTAAAAATATAGCTATAAATTTAAAGAAAAGTTTTAAAAAATCCAGTTCCAAGTGGGAGGAAAGGGATGGTAGGGGAAAAACAAATGAGGGGGTAACAATGCTCCAAAGGAAATGTACTCATTACCTTACTCATGTAATTGTAAACACTCTGTACAGTATCTTTACAATAAAAAATATTAAAAACATGAACTCTGGGGCTGGGAAGGTGGCTCAGTGGTAGAAAGCTTGCCTCGCCTGCATGAGGCCCTAGGTTCGAGTCTTCAGCACCACATAAACAGAAAAAGTTGGAAGTGGTGCTGTGGCTCAAGTGGTAGACTGCTAGCCTTGAGCTTAAAGAGCTGAGGTATGGTGCCCAGGACCAGAGTGCAAGCTCCAAGACAGACAAAAAAAAATGAACTCCAAGAATTAGAAACAAAAGGTAGAAAAAGAATATAATAGTATTACTAGGTTCATGCTGATAATCCTCACTTCTCAGGAGGCTGAGATTTGAGAATTGCAGTTCCAGACAGGAAACTCCATAAGATGCTTATCTTCAAATAACCAGCAAAAAGCCAAAGTAGAGTTGTGGATCAAGTGGTAGAGTGCTAGCCTTGAGAAAAACAAAAACAAAAACTCAGGGACATTTTTGAATTCAAGCCCCAGGACAGGAACCAAAATTATTATTATTATTATTAATGTTAATCTTTTGTATGTATCACCATATTTCCTTCATATTCTTCCTAAGCATATTTTATATCATTGATCTTCCTAAATTCTCACATCACCTCTTGGAACTGGAAAGCATAAATTCTAGTTGGAACAAATCTTTAGGTCTCTCTTATACTATAGATAAATTATCCTTACCCCATACTGCTAACCTATTTTGCAAGCCTGAGTTTCAGGTTTCATGTTATGATTTTCACTAAAGTTTCTTTGAGGCACAGAGTTTAGCTTTCAAAATCTATCCTTTGTGACTCCTTCCTTAAAATAGAATATTTCCTTTGTTTTCTGAGATCCTCCAGAGTCGATATCAATTCCTGAAGTTCAAATCCACTGTAGTTCCCCAGCTTTCCTTTGTTCTATCCCTTGGATGAAGACAGAAATATTTCATAGACTTGGGTTTATACTCATACCTTTTATTTACTGTAATGAGTTTTGAAATCTTTCCTTCTCTTAATGAGTTTTCTCTATGCCATTGAGGCATGCTGATTTTCTAATTGTCTCATTCCTGCAATCAAGTTCTTGTAATACCTAGTGCTAAAACAAACATGGAAGAAAAGATAAAAGATAAAACTGTAAAGAATCTTGAAACATGTTGAAATGTTTTGTTTTTTTTTTCAAAAAACTCCCCTATTATTCGGAAACGTTTCATGTATGGGTAAAGCTAAGTGTACACAAATGAAAATGAAAACTCCACTCCGCCCTCCCCCTAATCCCTTACACAAACAAATTCCACAGGCTTGTCAAGTCTTATGGACTAACTATAAGAATGATTTTTGCAATTTCTCTTTGGCCTAAAAATTAATTAGTCCAATCTTCCATGAAGTAAATATCTTTGTGTAAAATGACATTTAAACTCAACATGAGGCTTACAAAAGGTAACTAACCAATCACCTGCTGAAAATTGCATTAGCAGAAAGCAAATAAGATGTTCTGAAATTAATGAATCCATCAATGAGTGAAATATTTTTTTAATCTACCAAGTTAGAGAGCAATGAATTGGTTCTCTTCAGAATTTAACTCATTACTGCCAATTCCCAGGAGAAGATTGTTTGGGATTAAAGAATGTGCAGTATAGGATCAAGAAGGAAGAATTAACAGGTAGAATTCAATCTTATAACTTATAATTTATACGAACCTTATAACTAATATCTTCTGTATGTGGATCAAGTCAGGTATGCTTTCCACTCCTGTATTTATAAATTACAAAATGGAGTTAAAAAATATCCTCCCTGCCTAACATATAGGGTAGTTTCAAAAATAAAAGGTATTAATGGACAGTACTGGCTCTATAGATCATGATTTAAATTAAAAAGAAGTTGAAATGCACAGTATTTGGGTAAATTATCAGGAAGAAAAGAAACAATATCAATCTTTTTTTCTAAAAACGAGATTGGTGACATTATGTTTTGGATAAGTAAAGAGACTCTGATACTCCACTAAACACATTTTTTTCTTAGTATCAATTAGGCTAATGTAACTTAGTAAATAACTATACATGTTTATTGGTCTAAGAATTTCCCTGGTGTGTTCAATCCCCTCCATATCTAACAAATATCTCCTTTTTCAGGGTGGGTGGAATATTGGTTCACAACATTACTTCCAATTTTTTTACACATTGCAATAAACTCAAAGAAGTAACTGATCAATTATTTCTTTCTGTGGTCTAAATAAATCCTTTTCCTTCAACTTACACATCATCCTCACCAGTACTTCCCATTAATAACCAATCCAACTTTACATGTAATTTGTTGTAAATCAAAAAATGTAATTTTACACATACTGAAGTGAGTTCTTTCAGGCTAAATTTATTATGTTAATATTTACTTCCTTTAATTATTCAAGTCAATGGCATTTACAAAGCTATGTATTAATAGCATTTGTACCACTGGCATGCCTTTGATCTCGTTGTCTTACGTTTCTTAGAACAGGGTATCTGTACAGGTTGGAGAAAGTTCACAGTTCACCTCTTCCTGGGAACAGAATTGGCCTGGTTCAAGGAGAGTGGCAACATATGTGAAAATGTCCAGTCCTTGCCAGGAATTATTGCCACCTATTAAACACAATTTATAACCCCTGAGCTGAGTAAACAAACTAGTTACTCATTTCCTTTTTTATTATTTTATTTCTTACTGTAAAGGTGATATTCAGAGGGGTTACAGTTACATAAGTCCGGTAATGAGTACATTTCTTTTGGAACAGTGTCAATTACTCTCATTTTCTCCCACTTCCCCTCCTTAAATATCCTCCCTTCCACCCCGAGCTGGAAAATTCATTTCCAACACAGTTTACAGTGAGCATCACTGTTGTATTGGTTCACCCTTTGTCCCACTGTTTCTTTGATTCTCCTTCCCTTCCACAGATCAGATAAATTTATATACAAGAGAAAGTGAGCATAGATCAAAAACAGTGACAACAGAGCATAAACCAAAGGGGGAAAAAGGAAAGAAAAAAAGAGAACTGCAAAAAGCCTATTATAAAACCTTGTTTCCATTTCTTTCAGTTTATTTTGATGAGCTTCATTTTATATGGTCATATGTACCTAACAATTGAGCTATTTTGATCTTTTACTAAGAATATCATAGACATAATCTAGTTATTACAAATCGGGAAAATCATGAAGCCTGTGTTTCTTTGATCTGACTTGTTTTGCTTAATATAATTTTTTCCAGAGTCTTTCCATAGACACATGAAGACATGTTCAATGTTTCTGGTCACAAAAAAGAATGCAAAGTAAAACAACTTTGGGATTTTATCTCATCCTAGTTAGAATAAACATTATAAATAAAACTAGAATTAAGTAGTTGTTGGCAGGGATGTGGCCAAAAGGGAATGCTACTATACTGTTGGTGAGAATATAAACTTGTTCAATCATTCTGGAAAGCAGTATGGAGGTTCCTTAAAACTTTAAACATAAAGCCAGGCACTGGTGGCTCACTCCTATAATCCTAGCTATTCAGGAAGCTGAGATCTGAAGATCGTGGTTCAAAGCCAGCCGGGACAGCAAACTCCATGAGACTCTCATCTCCAATAAACCACCAGAAAACTGGAAGTGGCTCTGTGGCTCAAGTGGTAGAGCACTCACATTGAGCTGAAGAGCTGAGGAACAGCAGTGCCCAAGCCCAGAGTTCAAGCTCCATGACCAACAAAAACACAAAACAAAACAAAAACCAAAAAAGTTTAAACATAGAGCTCCCCTATGATCCAGTAATCCCAAGTATAGAATAAAGAGGATGAGCAAAATGAAAATAGCTGCTTGTTCTTGTAGTATGGCTATTTAAAGATCAAGAATTCCTGGGAGCATGGGCATAGCTGGGAGCTTCTAAAAATTTTTTTCTTTCAATGATAAAACTCCTAAACATTCCCTAAAAGTTGATCTCTCTGTCCATTCCCCACTCTTTGTGTCATCCACTCTTCTACCTCTTCCTTTGTCCCAGGTGAAGAGATTTTCCCTCTGTATGGATATTCACTGTCCCAAAAGCTCCCAGGCCTATGTCTTCAGTTGCTATGCTTTGTTTAAGATGCCAGAATACTGGACAGATGCTGATGTGAGTGCTGTGAAGTGGAGTTGTGGATTGACAAGGATTCACAGGGAAGTGGGTAACTCACAGCTCTGCTGGGATTGATATATACACCTTTGTTTTTCACATCTCACTCTCACCTACCTCTGCCTAATCCTTTCCTTGGTGAGAGGGAAGGCTCAGGCTCCCTCTCATTCTGTCCCTTTCTCACCACAGCTGGCCGGCCCGAAGTGGCTCTCAAGCGCCTGGTGTTGGTCTCAGCGGAGCTGCAGCATTCATCCTGTACACTGCTCAACAGTATTTCAAACAACTATCAATATGTCTGGATTGGGCTTCATGACACCACCCTGATGAGATTCCATCTTCTATGTTTATCCCTCATGTGGCACTCAGACTTGAGTCTATTCTCTTGTGACCACCCAAGAAAAATTCTGCTGGAGACATAGAGCTGAGATGCTGGATGATATTTGGGTTGTAAAGGATGTCCTTGACTAGTTACATCCTGAGTTCTATAGTTCTAATCTTCATGCTACGTTAATGTGCTTGTTATTAACTTTTACACATTTCTCACAAGACACTTTGGAAATCAGATCTGTGAACTTCACACTGGTTGTGTCTAGTGTTTTGAGGGAATTCTAAATGAAAAGAAGATGCATATAGGTCATTATCAAATAGAGAACTGATTTTGAGGTTCAGAGAAATTGACAATACACAATCTGTGCATATGCTCTGAGTCATTCCATAGGTTTTATGATTACTGTCTAGGATTTACCAACAGGAGAAAGGGGTCAGCAGTGAATGTCATAGGTCTCTGGGCAGAATGTGGATAGGCTGACCAAGGTGTACATCAAGGTTTACTTCCAAAAAGCAGTGTTCTAATGGCCTTTTACTTCAAATGGACACTGCTTGTACTTAGAGAATATACTGTACTTTTTAGTAATTAATAGCTCAAACAAAGAGAAAATTAGGGAGAATATAGTTGACCTACCAATCACTTTAACTTAGTTGACATTTAGATAATTCTCCATCCAACGTTATAATGCACATTCTTTTCAAGCCCCTTTGGAACAGTCACAGTGAGAGGCCAAATATATCTGAACTAACTTATATCAGTAGAAATCATTATATCAGTAGAAATAATTTTAAAATGGTGAAATCACAATGGAATTAAACTAGAAATCAAAAACAGAAGTGAAGTGGGGGTGATTTTTAACGTTTGATGATTCAATAGCACAGTTGTCAATAAGACATGGAGAAAGAAAAGTCACAAAAGAACTTAATATACTATGAACAAAATATAAATGCAAGCCAGGTGCCGGTGGCTCATGCCTGTAATCTTAGCTACTCAGGAGGCTGAGATCTGAGGATCGCAGTTCAAAGCCATCTGGGCAGGAAAGTCTGTGTTCAAGCCTCAGAGTTCAAGCCCCACGACCAATATATATAAAGGCAAGTTATTAAAATGTATGGCATGCAGAAAGAGCAACACATATAGGGAAACTGATATCGTTAGTTGAATATATTAACAGAGAAAATTAAGTTGGTCCCAAATCAAGAACCCAAGTTTATTCTATAGAAAACTACAGGGGCCAGGCGCCCGTGGCTCACGCCTGTAATCCTAGCTACTCAGGAGGCTGAGATCTGAAGATCATGGTTCAAAGCCAGCCCAGGCAGGAAAAGGCCGTGAGACTTATCTCCAATAAACCACTAGAAAATCGGAAGTGGCACTGTGGCTCAAGCGGTAGAGTGCTTGCCTTTGCTGAAGAACTGAAGGACAGTGCCCAGGCCCAGAGTTCAAGCCCCATGACCAAAAAAAAAAAAAGAAAAGAAAAGAAAACTACAGGGAAAAAAGACAGCTTATATGCAAAGTAAACCAAAGAAAAATATGAGAGTAGAAATAAATGAAGTTGGAGTCAGAAAAACAATAAAAAATATATATAAATGGATAATGCATAGAATACATATTTCTCCTTTGAATAAACATTGGCTAACAAACTTAAATGAACAAAAGATTTGATTTCACCTGCTAAAAATCAAAAGGAAATGAATGTGTAATAAAAGTATTAAAATTTACAACTCCAATAAATCTAAAAGTTACTAATATCAGATATTAAGTAAAGATTTCAGTAGGGTGAAAACACATTCCTTTATTGTGTCTGTCTCTTCCTAGAATTTGTGAATAGTTTGTTACCTTATAGAGAAAAACAAACTTTGCAATATGATTAAGCATTATCTGGGTAAGTTAATGTGAACATAGGTACTTAGGAAACCTTAACATCACATGATGTCTTCTCCTCCTAAATTCATCTTATCTCATTGGATCTTCCCTAACTTAATGTTTTCCAGACTTTTCAGGTTTCTGCTTCTCCAGATACCATTGACAAATATATGGCTCCTCTCTAAAATCGGTAACTTTCTTGTATTCTATCTCTAAAAACTTCTTTGGCATAATATCTTGTACATCTTATTGGTGCAATAGGTCCACCTCTATCCGTATTTAAACAATGGGGGGGTTGAAGGGGCGGGGAGATGGGAAGGGATGGGAAGGGGAAACAAAGGAGGAGGCAACAATGCTTGATAAGAAGTGCACTCATTATCTTGCCCATGTAATTGTAACCCCTCTGTACAGTATTTTCACAATAATAAAAAAAAAACCTTCAGAATTTTTTGGAAGACGTGAAAGTTGGCATTAAAAAAATAGCCTTTGACATCTCCAGTGAATATGAGACCCTCTGCGTATTATATCCACTGCCTGAATTTGCTATATTTCTAATTTCAGAGTTTATACCCAAAGGTTCTTGAACTTTAGCCTGAACTTAAAGAAAAGTGAAATTTATTGATATACAACACCTGCATGCATACTAACTCAAGTAAATAAAAATATTTTTAGAAGGACTCAAGTATCTCTTCAAGCTCCCAATATTTTTTTTAATTTAATTTAATTTTCTTTATGAACATACTGTACAGAGGAGTTACAATTACGTGGGCAGGATAATGCGTACATTTCTTACCAAGCATTGCAGCCTCCTCCTTTGTTTACTCTTCACATCCCTGCCCAGCCTCCCTCCTCCCCCCAATCCCAATCCTTCTCCTTCCCCCCCTTCTGCCCCCCCCCCGCACCGACGTTGTAAAGCTAGTTTTGGACATGACAACTTGTACTTCTCATTGCTGCAACAGGTCCACCTGTATCCTTAAACAACTGGTTTTTCCCCATCTCCTCCACAAGTTATACTGACATCAAATATAGTGAAAGCAGGGGTTATACTGTGGGGGAGGAATATACAAAACAACAAAGAGATTATGTTATAAATGCTTTAGAAACACATGCATGAAAGAAAAAAAACCTTAAAATACACATCTAAGGGTTCATTTTCCTGACATCACATTATCTGACCTTTTCCGCTTGACTCATACATATACTAGATATTACAAATAAGGGAAACCATGGGACCTATGTTTCTTTGGGCCTGGCTTACTTCACTTAATATAATTTTTTCCAAGTTTTTCCATTTCCTAACAAATGGGTCAATGTCATTCTTTCTGATGGAGGCATAGAATTCCATTGTGTATATATACCACATTTTCTTGATCCATTCATCTACTGAGGGGCATCTGGGTTGGTTCCATATCTTAGCTATTCTAAATAATGCTGCAATAAACATAGTTGTGCTGGTAGCTTCAGTGTGGTCTTGTTTGTAAACATTTGGGTAAATGCCCAAAAGTGGGATTGCTGGGTCATAGGGGAGTTCTATGTGAAGTCTTTTGAGGAACCTCCGTACTACTTTCCAAAGTGGTTGAACAAGTTTACATTCCCACCAACAATGAAGTAAGGTTCCTTTCTGTCCACATCCCCTCCAGCATCTGTTGTTGTTAGAGTTCTTGATTTTCGCTGTTCTAACTGGAGTGAGGTGATATCTCAATGTTGTTTTGATTTGCATTTCTTTTATGGCTAGGGATGTTGAACATTTCTTCATGTGTCTATTGGCCATCCTTCTTTCTTCTTCAGAGAAGCTTCTCTTTAAGTCTTTCGCCCACTTATTTATTGGGCAGTTGTTTCTTTGAGGATTTGTTGTAGGGGGGTTTAATTTTTTGAGTTCCAAGTATATTTTAGATATGAGACCCTTGTCCGTTGTATGGCTAGTAAAGATCTTCTCCCAATCCTTGGGCTTTCTATTGATCTTGCTAGCTATGTCATTTGCCCTGCAGAAGCTCTGCAACTTTATGCAATCCCATTTGTCCAACCTTTCTTTGATTTGTTGTGTTTCTGGGTCTCTATTCAGAAAATTTCGCCCTGAGCCAAGGAGACCTAGGGTTTCTCCTATTCCATCCTGTAATGTTTTCAGAGTGTCTGCTTTGAGTTCAAGGTCTTTGATCCATTTGGAGTTGATTCTGGTGCAGGGTGATATATAAGGATCTAGCTTAAGTTTTCTACATGTAGTTAACCAATTTTGCCAGCACCATTTACTGAAGAGGTTGTCTTTCTTCCATTCTATTGTTTTAGCTCTCTTATCGAAGATTAGTTGGCTATAGGTCTGTAGGTTCATTTCTGGGTTTTCAATTCTATTCCATTGGTCCTGAGGTCTGTTCTTATGCCAATACCAAGCTGTTTTGATTACTATGGCTTTATAGTAGAGTTTGAATTTTGGTATTGATATTCCTCCAGCAGTGTTCTTTCCGTTGAGGAGCGTTTTTGCTGTTCAGGGTCTTTTATTGTTCCATATGAATTTTTGGATTGCCTCTTCTATTTCCTTCAAGAATGAGGTTGGAATTTTGATAGGTATTGCATTGAATTTGTAGATAGCCTTGGGAAGTATTGCCATTTTCACGATGTTAATCTTGCCAATCCAGGAGCATGGGAGGTTTTGCCATTTTTTAAGTTCTGTGTTGATTTCCTTTTTTAAGATTTTAAAGTTTTCATCATAGAGATCCTTCACTTCTTTGGTTAAGTTAATTCCTACGTATTTTATTTTTTGTGTTGCTACTACAAATAGAGTTGCTTTCCTAATTTCAGCCACACTTTTCTCATTGTTGGCATACAGAAAAGCCATTGATTTTGGGGGGTTAATTTTATAACCTGCTACTTTGCCAAAGTTTTGAATCAGCTTGAGTAATTTGGGAGTGGAGTCTATGGGATTCTTTAAATACAAGATCATGTCATCTGCAAAGAGTGAGAGTTTTATTTCTTCTTTCCCTATTTGGATCCCCTTTATGTCTGCATCCTGTCTTATTGCTGTAGCTAGGCATTCTAATACTCAATTGAAGAGAAGTGGAGAGAGTGGGCATCCTTGTCTTGTTCCTGAGTTAAGAGGAAATGGCTTTAGTTTTTCACCATTGAGTATAATGCTGGCTGTAGGTTTGTCATATACAGCCTTTATTGTATTGAGGAATGTTCTATGGATTCCTAATGTTTCCAAAACCTTCATCATAAAAGGGTGTTGGATCTTGTCGAATGCTTTTTCTGCATCTATTGAGATAACCATGTGGTTCTTATTCTTGCTCCTGTTGATGTGATGAAAAATATTAATTGATTTGTGTATATTGAACCAGCTTTGCATCCCTGAAATGAATCCTGTTTGATCATGGTGTATGATTTTTTGGATGAATTGTTGAAGTCGATTGGCCAAAATTTTGTTGAGAAGTTTTGCATCAATGTTCATCAAAGAAATGGGTCGATAGTTCTCTTTCTTTGATGAGTCCCTGCCTGGTTTTGGGATGAAGGTTATGATGGCTTCATAGAATGTGTTGGGTAGTGAGCTTTCTCTTTCAATTTCATTGAAGAGTTGGAGGAGTATTGGTGTGAGCTCTGCTTTAAAGGCCTTGTAAAATTCCGCTGTAAAACCATCTGGTCCTGGACTTTTCTTTGCTGGGAGGTCTCTTATTGCTGTTTCTATTTCAGTGCTTGATATGGGCCTGTTAAGCTGGTTTAACTCATCTTGGTTTAGTTTTGGCATGTCAATATTTGCTAGGAAAAGGTCCATTTCTGTCAAGTTCTCAAACTTATTAGCATAAAGTTTTGAGAAGTATTCCCTTATAATGTTCTGAATCTTGGTTGTTTCCGTGGTGATGTTTCCATTCTCATCTCTGAGTTTATTAATTTGGGTGTGTTCTCTTCTTTTTCTGATAAGATTTGCTAAGGGTCTGTCAATTTTGTTAAGTTTTTCGAAGAACCAACTCTTTGTTTTGTTGATTCTTTCTATAGTTTTTTTGGATTCTAATTCATTTAATTCTGATTTAATTTTGATTATTTCTTTCCGTCTACTGGATTGGGGTTTATCTTGCTGCTCTTTTTCAAGGAGGTTTAGATGTGTCATTAAATTGCTAGTTTCAGATCTCTCCAATTTCTTGATGTAGGAGCTCAGAGCTATAAACTTGCCTCTGAGTACTGCCTTTGCTGTGTCCCAGAGGAGCTGGTAATTTGTGTGTTCATTTTTTTGAATAGCATGAACATTTGAATTTCCTTTCTAATCTCTTCCAGGACCCACTCTTGATTCAGCAGTGTCCAATATTTTTTGTGTCTTTTTTTTATTATGAAAATACTGTACAGAGGAGTTACAATTACATGGGCAAGATAATGAGTACATTTATATCAAGCCTTGTTGCCTCCTCCTTTGTATCCCCTTCTCATCCCTTCCCATATTCCCTGCGCCCCCCACCCAATGCCCCCCCCAATGAAAGTTGTAAAGTTCGTTTTTGACAAATGGACTTGTACATCTCATTGTTGCAATGGGTAAAACTGTATCCCTATTTAAAAGATTTGTTTTTTCCCTTCCCCTCCACAAATTATACCAACATCAAATACAGTGAAAACAGGGATTACACTGTGGGGGAGGGACATACAAAGCAACAAAGAAATAATCTTATAAAGGTGTTAGAAACAATCACATGAAAGAAAAAAAGATTTGAATACATATCTTAGGGTTCATTTTCCTAACATCACCTCATCTGACCTTTTCTGCTTGACTCAGACATATACTAGATATTGCAAATAAGGGAAACCATGGGACCTATGTTTCTTTGGGCGTGCCTTACTTCACTTAATATAATTTTTTCCAAGTCTTTCCATTTCCTAACAAATAGGGCAATGCCATTCTTTCTGATGGAGGCATAGAATTCCACATTATATACCACATTTTCTTGATCCATTCATCTACTGAGGGGCATCTGGGTTGGTTCCATATCTTAGCTATTCTAAATAATGCTGCAATAAACATAGTTGTGCTGGTAGCTTTAGTGTGGTCTTGTTTGTAAACATTTGTGTAAATGCCCAAAAGTGGGATTGCTAGGTCATATGGGAGCTCTATGTGGAGTCTTTTGAGGAACCTCCATACTACTTTCCAAAGTGGTTGAAGAAGTTTACACTCCCACCAACAATGCAGTTAGGCTCCCTTCTGTCCACATCCCCTCCAGCATCTGTTGTTTTTAGAGCTCTTGATTTTAGCCATTCTAACTGGAGTGAGGTGGTATCTCAATGTTGTTTTGATTTCTTTTAGGGCTAGGAAAGTTGAGCATTTCTTTATGTGTCTATTGGCCATCCTGCTTTCCTCTTCAGAGAAGTTTATCTTTAAGTCTTTTGCCCACTTATTTATTGGGCAGTTGTTTCTTTGAGGATTTGTTGTTAGGGGATTTAATTTTTTGAGTTCCAAGTATATTTTAGATATGAGACCTTTGTCCATTGTATGGCTCGTGAAGATCTTCTCCCAATCTTGGGTTTTCTATTGATCTTGCAAGCTATGTTGTCCTTTGCCATGCAGAAGCTGTGCAATTTCATGCAATCCAATTTGTCTAACATTTCTTTGATTTGTTGTGTTTGTGGGTCTCTATTAAGAAAATTTTGGCCTGTGCCAAGGAGACCTAGGGTTTCTCCTATTCCATCCTGTAATGTTTTCAGAGTGTCTGCTTTGACTCTGAGGTCTTTGATCCATTCGGAGTTGATTCTGGTGCAGGGTGATATATAAGGTTCTAGTTTAATTTTCTACAAGTAGTTAACCAATTTTGCCAGCACCATTTACTGAAGAGGCTGTCTTTCTTCCATTCTATTTTTTAGTTCCCTTATCGAAGATTAGATGGCTATAGCTCTGTAGGTTCATTTCTGGGTTTTCAATTCTATTCCATTTGTCCTGAGGTCTGTTCTTGGACCAGTACCAAGCTGTTTTGATTACTATGGCTTTATAGTAGAATTTGAAATTTGGTATTGATATTCCTCCAGCAGTTTTCAAGCTCCCAGTATTAAGGCACCTGACCAAGGCTTCTGAGGTATAAGAGAAAGATCTAACCATTCAAAAATGAACTTACTTTTCTTTTGTGTTTCATGACTATTGATTTCCAAAGAACTGGTTCATATTCTTAATCAATTTGCTTGCCTTTGAGATATATACATAATGATCAAACATAGATTATTCATTATGGTTCTACCAAACATTTCACTGAAAGGATTTAAATCTTAAATGCTCTCAGTGAACCGATCCCATTTGCAGAGAAAGTCTGCCAAATGCAGCATTTGTTCAACCCCCTTCGACTAGGAATTTGATATTTGTCTAAGAGTAATGGTGCTCTTCCTTCTTCTTAAATGGGACCTGTAAGTGAGACACAGTTTTTACCGAACAGGAAACCCGATTCCTAAGACATCTACTGAGGCAGCCTCCCATGCTGACCTTGGCTTTAGTTCTGACCTAGATATCCTTCTTTGCCTACTGACATATTATCTCAGGTACCTTAACTGTTCCTGACATCAGACTACACTTCCACGAATTGTCCAGATGGCTACTACACTCACTAATCTCCTTGTATTTATTCAATCCTTATTTGGCCCCAATTATGTATTTTACCTGTTACAGTTTAGAGTTTTTCCCTGTCGTTGTGATGCTGTGATCCAATGAACTGGACAAAGACTTGTACCAAGTTAGATTAACAGACTCTCTGAGACTCCTGGATCTCTGGTCATTCCCTCTATTTCTTACTTGGCTTTACGTGAGTCAAAACTAGCTGATAGCATTATGGACCCTCAATACATCTTGGCAAATTACTTGAGTCAGAGGGTTCTGTTTTCTGGTATTTCTTAATATATAAGATGATAATACACCCGTTTTAACATTGAGAGTTCTTCCTTCTTTACTTTTACTAATCCTACCACCTATCTGCATTTGTCCATTCTTCCAAACTGGTTTATAGAAACACATACTAGCATACTACTGTCAATTAATTGCATATATCACTACTATAATCTATATGCATATTGCGTACTTTCTTTGTACTTACTTGTCATAACTTAACTTGAATTCCTTATAATGTCATTTATTGAATAATCATCTTTGATCTACTTACAGATTTGTTTAATTTTGCTGTAAGAATATATTTTATAAATACTCCTTCATTGTATACTTAGGGCATTCTAATGAAAACTTAGACTTTTCCCAAGTTGTTGTGTGAAAACCTACTAGAAAGTAATAGGGATTTGTTAGTTTTGGGGTATTTGGCCAAGAGTGGCTTGTTATTTTGTGTGTGCATTGACATTTTCAGTATACTATTGAGATATGGTTTCTAACTTTGTGATGATTCAAATTGTTATATCAATTTTGTAAAGAATAAGGATTTTCTAAATAAGCAAATAGAGAATACTACTGTATACTCTTAGGGAAATGTTATGAAAATCTTACAAAAGTGTTATGCTGGGTGAAAATGTTATTATGATTTTATGTGCATATGTGAATTGTATTACATAAAATTATTCTTTTGAATAGCACACAAACTTATAAATCACTGATCTAGAGCATAGACTTTCAGTTAATTCTGAGTGGATTAAACAAACCACCACTAGAGGGAGAGTTGGACCAGCACTGAGTCTGGTTCTGAGAAAAATAAAAAATTGAGCTGAGTAATAGCTAAAGATTAAGAGCTAATAATAATAATAATAATAATAATAATAATAATAATAATAATAATAATAGTAATAATAAAGACATTAGGAAAATAAACATATTTGATCTTCTTGTATACCTTCTAAAAGTAATGTCTACTATAGCCCTTTCCACAGAACTGAAGGACCAATCTTGCAAAAGAAAATGTACAATAAATAAGTAGCAGAGGGGTCAGGAATCAATTGTTCTTAGCTCCTTAGCTAACTAGAGAGGCAGCAGATGCAGAATGCAGTTTGCAAGAATAACTGTATAACCTAGAATTCAAAAGGTTCCTTACATATATGGTAACTGAATCACCTGCATGCCTGGACAGTCCTTTGCCTTCTTTACAATTTTTTTCTTCCCTTTGACTATTGAGAGGGAAGGAGACCATTTCCTATGTGTTGAAGGAAGCTCCCTAGTGAAGTTCATGGTGAGGGATAATGTCAGAGCCACCACTATAGCAACAAATGTGGCCATATATTCTATCTCCAGAGTTCCTGATCTCTCCCAGACTTCCTGAGGCTAGGGGCCTGGATATGATCCCATCATACCATTGTCTTATATTACCCAGGGATAGCATAAATTATTAGTGAGACTAGCATGGGAGTGGATCCCTCAATGGTAACAATAAAAGCCCTCTACTTGTAACTGTAATCAAGCATCATAATTAATTTGATCTAACTTCATGACCTTGACTGTAATTTAAACTGCCTAACTTACCTACTTTTTTTCTTGTTTTCTACACATGATTCTCCCTGGCTCTTAATGAATCTTGGTATAGTGAATAACCTTTAGATGTTGTCTGAATTGTATAGCCTTATGGAGGTCACCCTGGTGACTTGCATTTATCTAATAGACTATGACAAAATTCACAGAATTGTATGCTTATAATTAAGCTACAAAAGATGTGAGTTCTGTTTTGCCTTCATTCTTTTATCTCTTGCTGGCATCTTCTCTTTCCTGCTTAGGTATCCACTCTGTATTTGATGTTGGTATAATTTGTGTAGGGGAAGGGAAAAAACAAATCGTTTAAATAGGGATATAGGTGGACCCATTGCAACAATGATATGTACAAATCATTATGTTGAAAAATGAATTTTACAACTTTGGTTGGGGGTTGGGGGGGAGATGGGAAAGGATGGGAAGGGGAAACAAAGGAGGAGGAAACAATGTTTGATAAGAAATGTACTCATTATCTTGCCCATGTAATTGTGACTCCTCTGTACGGTATTTTCACAATTAAAAAAATAAAAAAAAGGAAAAAAAAAGACTGCTAATATGTTGTGAGTTCTTAAGAACTCACAAGAGAACTTGGAGAGGATCCCTTGGTAAGGAACTGAAAAAAGATATCCAGAGAGAAATGGGTAATATGTTACGAAAGAAAAAAAAAAAAACTTAGACTAAACTAAGATAGTAGTGGCCTAGTATAATAAAGAACTATAATAGTATAATAGTATAATAATACTCATTTTTCTAGGAAAGCAGTAAATTAGATGGATTCTTGTGCAAATGAAAATATATAGCCATTGTTAACTTGAATTCAAATGTCTAAATTGGAATTTAGTTCTTTACTTAGTCCTATAACTGTAGCATAATATTTTATATTATAGGATATTTGCTATCCTGTAGTAAATATTTGCCTAAACTCTATTTTAAATTTTATTTTCTTTAATTTTTTATTGTGAGAATACCGTACAGAGGAGTTACAATTACACGGGCAAGATAACAAGTACATTTCTTATCAAGCATTGTTGTCTCCTCGTTGTTTCCCCTTCCTATCACTTCCCATACTTCCCCTCCCCTACCCGTTCCTCCTCCCCCCGCCACCAAAGTTGTAAAGTTCGTTTTTCGACATAACGACTTGTATATCACATTGTTGCAATGGGTCCACCTCTATCCCTAGTTAAACAATTTGTTTTTTCCCTTCCCCTCAACATCAAATATAGTGAAAGCATGGGTTATATTGTGGGGGAGACACATTAAAAATATCTTTAGGTGTGCAAAAGAATTTCAGTTCAACATATCAATTTATGAGTACAATGTCTTTAATCATTCGCCCCAAAGTCTCCCAACCCCTATTCAATTGCCTAGTTCCATTTTTGCAAGTATGCACTGAATGTTATGTTTGTATTCTCCACCCTGTTTGTTCATAGCTGGTTGCTTGACTATTCTATGGCTGTTATATTATTTCCTGTCTGTCTATAAAGGTGTGTGTGTGTGTGTGTGTGTGTGTGCGTGCATATACATGTATTCATGTATGAGAGACAAAGAAAAAGAAATAGAATTAGAGAGTTCCTTTGTTCACAGTGCCTACTGGACATTGTGACACACACCTTTTATCTCACATGCTTGAGAAGTTCATCCAGGATGATCATGAGTTTTACATCATCTAAATAACAAGTTCCAGATCAACATGAGCTATATAATAAGTGAAATCATGTCACCTAAAACAAATAGAAAATCATAATAAAGCAAGTATATTAAATCTAATCATCACTTCAAGTTAGGAATAATCAAGAGTGATGAGAGATGGATAAGAGCAATCCAAATCAGGAAATGGATGTTTCTTGCATGATGCCAATTATAAATGAATAAGATCGATATGTGCAGTGATTTTGTACATTTTTCTCTGAGCATCTATGAGATAGGGATAAATAATCTATCATCATGAACACTAAGTGAAAGCTGGACTTAAGAGTTGCAAAAAAGAACTCAGGAATAAACTTTATGTTTAATGGGAAGGAATCTCTCTCCTTTCCAAAATTTCTAATATTTGGTCTTAAATTCTGGAAAAGAAAGGCATACTCTAGTCCTCAATACTCCAAATTTGTCTCTACCATCACAAAGGAGCTAATTAGAAATGCTTATCTTTAGTTGCCACTTTCAAATATCTGACATAATGTTTGTAAATATGATTCCCATATATCATAAATAAAAATTAAAGTTTGAGATTTATTGTCCCAGAAAACTAATATTTTGGACAGAATTACGGCATCGAACTTCAGACCAGGTAGGTAAACATCCTTTGTGCATAGGCTTTGGTCTGGGAGACTTTTATGGGGATGGGCTTATAGAATGTCAGTGTCTACCTCTTGCCATTCAAATTATCTTCCTATTGTCCACTTTCTTTGTATCAACACCATCTTTGAAACCCAGCCTCATTTCAGAAAATTCTGGGAGCGTTTAAAAAGTAGTTCTGTCTGGTATTTTCACAAAATCACTTAGTAAACAGCAGTGGCAACGTAGGTGAAGCCAATTTAGACATTTGCTAGAAGTGTCTGTGCTAAAGAAGAGGAACAATGTTAAATGATGCAGATGCAGGGGTGGGGTGAAGTAGTATTCCCTTTTGGCCACAACCCCTCCAGCATGTTATTGTTAGTTTTCTTGGTAAGGGCATTCTAATTAAGGCAATATGGAATCTGAATGTTGTTTTGATTTGCATTTCTTTTATGGTGAACAGTTCTTCATGTGTTCATTGGCCATTCTTACTTCTGAGACATCTTTCTTCCAGGCTTTAGCTTATTTATTAATTGGGCTGTTGTTTCTTTGAGGATTTGTTTTGGGTTTATTTTTAATCTGGGCACTGGAAGAACACCTAGTTCCCTGTGTTGTCTATCTGCACAGTCACAGTCGCCTTTCCTGCTTATGGGAGGCACAGCCCCAGGATTGTCGAGAGGCCCCTCCAGCAGAGGCAGCAGAGTAGAGGGCTAGTTGTTGAGATCCCCCTCCATTGGTTTGTCAGAGGCACTGGTTTTGGAGAACTTGTAATACAACCAAAGATGGATTTCTATAACTTTTTTTTCCTTTTATTTTTGTTTAAAGCAGCAAATTTTGTGCTTTTGTTGGTTTCCTCCTCGCCTTCCCCACAGATCCCATCTTAAATCATTCTCTTCACACCAATAGAACAAGTCAAAGAGAATTGAAAACATCTCCCACCTTCTTGCTTTTCTTGTTTTTATTCTTTTTATTCAATATTAAAGTTTTCTATATCATTTGCATCTTTATTAAAACTGTGAACTTGCTTCGCCTATCTATGGGCATGTCCATATATGAAGGAGATGGGTGGGTCAAAAGGGGATATTAAATGAAGTGAGCGATCAGCCCCAGTTGAGGAGGCTGTGGCATAGGCCTAGCAGGTGTAACACTACAATTGATGATGTAAAGTATAAAGGTCTTTTGTGTCTTAATGAAAAAATATTATGATGTGTTTTGAGGCAGGTTTACAATAGTGCAAGTCTTAAATCTAACTTTCTTTGGTGTCTCTTCTAATGCCTACTTGCAGGTCAGCTCTTGGTAGGGAGGTAGTAGGTGATGGGCATGGATAGGAGAGTTGGAAAATAATATAGATAACATATGGTGCTGAGTTGCTGATTATAAGCAAAAAGTCATTCAAGGAAGACATCAGATTTTACTCAAGTACATAATAGCTTACCATTAAAACAAGAAGTGACAAAGCATATGCTTGTGACTTAGAAAAACTGCTAATTAAACAAAATATGCACATGCCAGAAGCTTACTAAATGTGGTATGCCACCACTTGGATTCCTGGCATCCACAACAACCTCCACCTCCATCTGCCAATGGATTCTGAGCTCTGAAGACTGTATTCCATCTGCTTTTTCACCCGGCAATGCCCACTCTCCCTTGAGTAAAACCTCAGGAATGCTCACCAAAAAAGAGAAAAGGGAAATCTTTTCAAATCCCATCTACTTCATGGATCTCAGTATGAGGTGTGAACAGCTGGTAGAGAGTCTTGCCAGCCTGAAGCTGACAATTCTCAACACCATCAGGCTCCAAATAAACTGTCCTTTGAAAGGAAAGAAGCAATCACTGGAAGTGTGTCAAGGTTGGCACCGGCTGTTTATCCTTCCCTAGATCTAAAAGCACCCATATCCTACTGCCAAGCTTCAAAAATGTTTAGAAACCTGCAGATTCTCTCAGGTAGAAAACCAATTCCTTCTTTACATGGAATCTATTAGGTGCAATGCGCTCTCATATTTCTGTCATGTTCTAGGTGCTTTCATGCTGTTTATTTCTTTCCCTCACTCTGCTCATCCCACTATAAATACCTTTGGTTTGAACATTCTATGGGATAAAAATAAAAATGTCATTTCAGGCAAAAAGTAGCGTGTGAAGTCTAATGGAAGGGGAAGGGATTTCTAAAACAAATTCTACTCAATCCTGAGGACTCAGAACACTGAGCTCAAAGGTAGTCATTAATCTATCTTTTAGGAAAATTGAAATAATCAAGTGTACTAGAGTTTTAGTATCCAGGCCCAAACTTCAAAGTTCCACATGGCAGGCTGGAATCCCAACACACCAATCCTAGAGATGAGTGATACTCAGGACAGAGGGCTTACTATACAGCACAGGGATAATGCAGGAAACGGTAAAGCAAGCACTTTGGCTCATCTTAAAAGTGCAAACATGAGCGTTGGTTTAAACAGAAAATAATTAAGGACAGGTAGAAATGAACATTGTTACTGCTAGTCAAATGTGGGATCTGGTTGAGCTTTATCTCAGATTGGAGAGGTGTTCAGAGAAGTTATCAATGATCACTTGAGGAAAGAAATCTGATCAGGATAAGAAGTCATGTTTGCCTAATTAGTGATTAGTGCCTAATAGCTCTGCTATTTCTTTAATTGTGGGCAGTTTTCTCAATCCCTCCTAATAAAGATATTGTAAATTAGTATTATGCTTCAATTCGGAAGTGGCCACAAGATTAATGTTGCTGAGCAAGGACAGATACAAAGATGGATGCAGGGATGCCATTCTTTTCTCCTGCTTTCGAAATTCATGGGTCCAAGTAAGAAATCAGTGCTTCTTCAAAAATGCAGCTTAACTACCTGTTACAAAAGATTAATTTTACTTTCTTCATGAATGAGCCACCAACTGACCCTGCTCACCACTTTCAGAATCCATTTTTAATTCCCACTCGAAGGACAAAATTTAGGCAGTCTTCAGTGGCTCATGCCTATAATCCTTGCTACTGAGGAGGCTGAGAACTAAGGATCAGGATTCAAGGACAGATCAGGAAGAAAAATCCATTAGGCTCTGACCTCCAATAAACTATTCATCAGAAGCCAGACATAACACTGTGGTTCAAGTGGTAGAGCACTACCCTTGAGCTCAAAGACGCTCAGGGACAGCAAGTAGACTCTGAGTTCAAGCCTTAGGACTGGCATAAAAGTAAAAAAAAAAATCTATGCTCTTAAAACTCTCCCTTCCAGAAGAACCATAATTCTACAGGAACACCTGCTGAGCAACCTACTCCCTACTGCCTTTCAGAACCAAATTGTGTGAAGTCACAGAAGAGAAAAAATAAAACTGTAATATTGATACTTTGTACCTTGGGGATATGTGACTACATTTCTTCAATTAACTTTCCTAAAACACACCCCTTAGAGCAACTATTCACCAAGAATTGTCCTAAAGCTGTGACCTGTAGTTAAGAACAACAGGCATTAAATTCTGTTTCAACAGATCCTTGTTACACTTGATGTTATAACCCTGGGTATGGATTTTTTCAGGATTGCTTTAGGCTTTAGAAGTACATGGCCCATAATGTATAAAGAGAGATCCATTTGGGTTTTACTTTTAAATAGGAATTGCATAGACAGAGTAATAAAGTAAAAAAAAAAAACCCACCAAAATACATTATACAAATATATCACATTGAAACATCTTTCTTTCTATAGCTAATATATGCTAATAAAATATTTTTAAAAACTCAATAGGTATTGTTTTTATCCAAATAAAAATCAACCAGTATTAAACTTGGATCAAGTCTCAGAGATTTTATATAGCCTTTATATGTATTACCTTACTTAATTATTACATGAAGTATGTGAAGCCAGTACTCTTACTGTTACATGTTACATGTTAGAATACAAAACTACGCTAGCATGAAGTTCTTAACCAAGGATTATTATGAACTAGTGAGGTCTTGGGTCTGACTCCAAACTATGGGTATAGGAAGAAAGAGCTCCAGCTCACCATCAGGCATCTTTCTACATTGAGCCATCCTTAATTGGTAAATTATATAGAAAAGAATCTAGTAATCTCAGCTTACTATGAGGCTTTTATTTTACAAAAATGAGAATGATTACACTGCAGTGCAAAGGTTAACATTATTCAGTTTGACAGGTGGGTTAGTTAAATTAGCTTTAAATTTGTTTGTTTTGATGTTGACTAGAAATCTGCATGATTTACTTAAAAGCTAGTAACCAAGGAAAGATATCTCTTTTTCTCTACAAATAATCATATTCTTTAAACTTATCAGAGAATGGAAAAGAAAAGGTCCAATATAGTTGAAACCATGACAGGGATATCTTGTTGAAATAACAACTATTCAAGCAATTAAGCCACAATGTATTTACAATATATTGTGAAGTAACTTTAATAAGTATAAGAACTATTGTTTTACTTGAGGAAAACTTCAAATAAACAATGATGTTTTTAGGCACAAGAATTCTACTATTTAAAAAAGCATGCTAATCTAGATAGCCAGTGCACTACAAAATAAATAAAGTTTTAAAACAAATAACAATTGACATAGCTTCCTCATAAAAATCTTTATTGTCCCAATAACTGCATACCCATTAAGATTATTACACTTATTGCTTACAGGTAAGACCAAGCTAAATTCCATGTACAAGTTAAGTTAATACATCTGAGGCTTTTCCTGGCAGCTGCTTTGATTCCAAAATAATGCCTTCTTCAGACAAGTCATATTCCTCAGCCATCAGGATTTATCTCATTGTCCCCATAATCCTCAAGATTCAATCCTCTGACCTAATTTGGCCAAAGTTCCAGAGGCTCATTTCAGGCCATTCCTTCCTTATTCCATCTGGGAGTCTTCTGGGAAGGAGAAAGCAATATTCTGGATATTTAGTGTTCATGGTCTCCAAGTGGGCAATTTCTTGATAAGGTTGTAAAATAAAGATAAGGATATTTCAAAGGTTACAGCTTATGTTTGGTGATGTTGAATATCTTATTTGCTTTTCCACTTTGTAATAGAGATTTCAGAGTTATTGTATGGTATTTATTTCCCTCTTGATTGAATACTTGGCTGGCATGTGAATAACAGGGTGCATGAAAAATTAGACTGGAGGGAAAAGGGGTGAAGAAGTTGTAGATAAATGGAGAACTTTGTGCTTCTACTTATGCTCTGTGGATTTAAGGAAACCTACTTAAAACTTGAACTTTTCTGCTTCAGAGGCAAATTCTAGTTTACTTAATATACTTTTATCATGTACTTTATGTGCCAGACACATTTCAATGTGCTTTACAAACAGAAACTCATTTAATCCCCATGACAACGTGATAACATAGGTGCTGTTAGAAACCCTATTTAACAGATGAAGCAGCAGAAGGTCAGAGAAGTATTAAGTAATTTATCAGATATCACACACAGACTGTATATAGTATCAAGGTCTGAACACAAACAATATGGCTTTAGGAACATTTAATTATCTCAAAAACATCTTGCTGATTTTTTTTCCTTAATTTCATTAGCCATGCATTCAACCTCTTCAATTCTATGAGACCTAATCTATTCCTGCAAATAACCAACCATAGATCATAGCTATGGCCACAGGCCCCACAAGAAGACTTTAAAAGGGATAACTGTTAAATCTTTGAGCATTCAGTTGTTAGTCTAAAATATTTGTTGTTTTTTTACATAGAACAAAAGCACAATCTGAAGAATCATGTAAATTTTTTCTAAAGATCAAGGCAATATGATAAGACTGAATTGGGAAGAAGGAGAGAAGAGTTTGTTAGAGGGGTCATTATGATCCAGAAATGAAAACCCCTTGCACAAATAATTATTATCAATAAGAAAGTATTTTTAAAGAAAGAAAATATTAAAGAGAAGGATAGTGAACAATACAGAGGTATACAAAGCAAAACTGGACTTCTTGTCAGAATGCTTTTTCCTTAAAAGTCTCAAAGGAAGAAATCAATCCTCTTTAGCCACCTATGTATTAGGTGACCAGGCCCAGAAACTAGGAAGTACAGTCTTTTCATGATACTGAGCTTGACTTGTTTGGCTGTGAAATGTCAAAATAAAGAAAGTAGAATGATGGTTTCCAACCTTGGGAGACTGTAGAACACAGCTCAGTAATATTTTGTAAGTCCAAAAATAATAAGGAGAAATAAAATATCTCCCTAGAAACCTATGCCAAATAGGTTGTATGTGCTCTGAATAAAAGTGAATGTTTTATAATATAATCTCTGTCACACCAATTTGCCAAACTGGATTTAAGTAATATCAGAAGGGTGGGCTTATCCTGGACACTGCCAGTCTGTTGTTACCAAGTTTGCTTGTTTTTTCTTGTGGTAGGGGTTTGCTGCCCTTTTCCCCAGGAAACTGTGGTTGAAACAGCAAACTTTTTACTATTCTCTGTTGCCTTTTTGCTTTTTCATATACTTCAACTGTCCTGCCAACTCTTCCTTGATTCTCCATTCTCTTCTTTGAAATATTTTCTCTCATTTTTTTTTACTTTAATCTCATTTCTAGAATCATCTGGAAGAAGCTTCCTATCTGCTATCTTGATCTATTTTGTATTTGTAACACTAAGGTTTTTTTTTGTTTTTTTGGGCGGGGGGGTGTCCAGTCGTGGGGCCTGAGCTCTGGGCCTGGGTGCTGTCCCTCAGCTCTTCAGCTCAAGACTAGTGCTCTACCACTTGAGCCACAGCACTACTTCCGGCTTTTTTTCCTTTTTGCTTATGTGGTGCTGAGGAATCAAACCCAGGACCTCATGCATGCAAGGCAAGTGCTCTACCACTGAGCCACCTTCCCAGTCCCTGTAACACTAAGTTTTAAGAGATAGATAGATAGATCTTATATGTAAATCCCTTGCCAGATTCATGATTTAAAAAAATTTTATGCCATTCTGTGAGATGTCTTTGACAATTATGGCTATGTCACCTTATGTGAAAAAAATTTCAATTTTGACAAAGCCTTGCTTAATGGAATATAGATAATGGCATCCAGATGACTCAAATATGTGAATCTTTTTACAGTACCAGATACCTCAGCCATTCCTAAGCCAATAGTGTAGTAATTCATATAAATTACAATGGATCCACAAAAATGAATGAATTGTACATGGCATTATTGTTCTATTTCTTCTCATAAGCAGGGCCACAGCAGGTTCATAAACTAACAGGCAAACTATGTGGATAAAGTTTTACAATCAGCTAACGGAAGCTCTAGTACAGTCACATCTGCCTCAACCACCCACATTGGTAGTGAACATAGTGGATACAGAAGACAATTCAGTGAGAGACACATGTTTATTTTTTACTGTGTTAGAGTTCCAGAGACTGGGATGGGTCAAATTATTATGGTAAGTTCAACAGAGTCTGTCTGATTTGCTGAGGTCAAGTTTAATTTTTTATTCCATAGTAATTTCAGGAACAGGTCAAAAACATCCATTTTCTAGATGCCTTTAGCCTTTGAACTTACAGACAAAGGAATAAGTTTGTTCACAAGACAAATCCTTCCATTTCTTGTATCCTGCAAGCCAATGAGAAGAATCAGAATGAGAATCAGGAAAGAGAGTAGCCCTCATAACTCTAGGACTCAGGAGAGATAATTTTCCATTTCCTGAAATTTGCATTGCCCTTCTTCTTGACTCCCACTCCCAGGTTCATCATAAGTGTGAAAATAAAGAGGAAAGCAAAATGTGTGTGGATTTTCTGCTTCTTACCTTCATTGGAAGCCAGTACTGCACAGTAGCCAGGATTGTTATTGTTTGGAGATCCACTGGCCCAGGCTTTGTAGGTAACTGGGGAACTATTGCTCCAGTGCCAACGACGGTTCTAAAGAAGGCCCAGAAAAAGGACATATATCATCCCCAAAGTGATATGTGAGTGCACTCAGAATTCTACCAAGATTTATGACAGAAATAAACTCATTGTCCACAATCCCTGAATATTATATGATTTCTTTCGCTTTTGGTCTCATCTTTCTTTCCCTTTCCCTTTCAACACATTCCTGAGATCAGGAGACAGTCTGGCTTTCACACAGCCCCATAAACACTCCTTACAGAAAGTGGTTCCTGATTTTGCAAACTTGAGGCCCAAGTTCCTCATAGCACATCATGTCATTGGCTGTTATCATATTGTTTGATATAACACCAGTTCACTCATGCCCCTGCAATTGATTATCTTTTGGAAATCACTTTTTTTCTATATACTCTGCAAAGAGCTCTCATATAACATTGATAAGAAGAAGGTAGGTAAGTGATGGCATATAAAAATGTTTTAATAGAAACAAACAGAATTATTTTTATCCATGAATGCATGAAACACCTAGGAAATTCAGCATTCAGCTCTCTTTCCAGCCAGCTACAGCAAATCTCAATACCCCCAAACACTGCAGAATCAATTGAGAGATGGTATTTATGTGAAAATTATAATAGTTGGTTTTTGTGTTGTCAGATTTTATTCCCCAGCTTTCCTCACATCTGACTTTGGGGGGAGAGTTAAGTATGCTGCAGACTAACCTTTTTGGGATCATAGAAGCCAATCCAGATAAATGAGTTACGAACACCACTGTCATTAATCAAAGAGGCCACAAAGTTGCCTTCTGACTGGTTGAGTACAGATACAAGGTGGCCTGATTCAAAGGACTGACAGTAGATCTGTGGGGAAAAGAAAATGGAAATATTTAAGGAGTGAGAAAATTTAGAAATGTACAGGGTTTTCCCAAGGGTTATGTAGCAGTATAGCACTCATGATGATACTGTCATGGGCCACCAGCAGTCCTGTGTGTGATGGCCCAGATTGATAAGACAGAGTAGAGGGGACAAGCTTGGGGTTGGTGATAGGAATAAGTCCATAACTATTCTTATCTTACCAAAGACACTGATGACACTGGAAAATGGAAACTGCCCCCCTACCATCATGTGAATCCCTCCCCTACATTGCTCTCCTCACTCACATCTGCATCAGCCCAAGTCAACTGGTCTAGGTAGTTGTAATAGTAACAGTGGGAACCATAGAAAATGGAACCTTCTGGGCAGCGCATGCGAGGAGATGGGAGGTCAGACTCAGCCTCCTGGCCTGGGGAAAAAAGAATAAATTATAATAGATTCATAGAGACATGCAAAGGCTGGAACATGAAAGAAGAGCTTTTGAAGTTTCTTTTTTTTATTGTGAGAATACCATACAGAGGAGTTACAATTACATGGGCAAGATAACACGTAATTTCTTATCAAGCATTGTTGCCTCCTCTTTGTTTCTTTACAGGAGTCTAAGGATGCAATGTGGGCATGGACTGACTACTGACTTCTGCCCTCCTGCATACCTTTTCTGTCTCTGTCTCTGTCTCTCTGTCTCTGTCTCTCTGTCTCTGTCTCTGTCTGTCTGTCTCTCTGTCTGTCTGTCTGTCTCTGTCTCTGTCAGTCTCTCTGTCTCTCCCTCTCAATCTCTCTCTTGCTCCGACATCAAAAAAATACCTCACTATAACTTGGCTTAAGATATTTGTTCCCAGTTCTTCTTCCTCTTTCTTTTCCAGAGCTTTTATTCTGGCTGGAATCTTTCTCATTCTTTTTTTGTTTTCCTTTATTTAAAAATATTATTGTTGTGAAAATACCATACAGAGGGGTTACAATTACATGGGCAAGGTAATGAGTACATTTCTTATCAAGCATTGTTGCCTCCTCTTTTTTTTCCCCTTCCCATCCCTTCCCATCTCCTCCCCTCTCCCCACCCCCCCTCCAGCCAAAGTTGTAAAGTTTGTTTTTCGACATGATGCCTTGTCTATCTCATTGTTGCAATGGGTCCACCTGTATCCCTAGTTAAACAATTAGTTTTTTTTTCCCTTCCCCTCCACAAATTATACCAACATCAAATACAGAGAAAGCAGGGGTTATACTGTGGGGGGAGCGACATACAAAACAACAAAGAAATCATCTTATAAATATGTTAGAAACAATTGCATGAAAGCAAAAACATTTGAATTCTTATGTTGGGGTTCATTTCACCTAACATCAACTTATCTGACCTTTACTGCTTGTCTCCGACATATACTAGTTATTACAAATAAGGGAAACCATGGGACCTATGTTTCTTTGGGCCTGGCTTACTTCACTTAGTAGTATGGAGGTTCCTCAAAAGACTCCACATAGAACTCCCCTATGGCCCAGCAATCCCACTTTTGGGCATTTACCCAAATGATCACACACAAGACCATACTAACGCTACCAGCACTACTATGCTTATTGCAGCATCATTTACCATAGCTCAGATATGGAACCAACCCAGATGCCCCTCAGTAGATGAATGGATCAAGAAAATGTGTTATATATACACAATGGTATGCCTCCATCAGAAAGAATGACATTGCCCCATTTGTTAGGAAATGAAAAGTCTTGGCTTTCCTTATAGAACCCCCCCTATACTTCTCCATCCTACGAATGACCCTCTGCATACAAACTTCCCCAAATCTGATATCACACTAATTTAATATGGTGAACTATAATTGCTTAGTGAATAGATTAGGAGTAACTTTATATTTTTCCCCAAACTTCTTAAGAAATTGAGGCTCATTTAAAGAGATTAGAGCAGAAATAAAGGTGAGCAACAACATCAAAAATCCTGTTTGTTGTTGTTTTTTTTTTCTGTCTGCCTTTTCTCAAATGTATTACTACACATGGAAATGCAGTGAAATCTTGAGGCCTGAGTGGATAAGGGGATTGTCATGGGGAGCTCACCGTGGCTCACAGACAGGAATATCAGGCATGGAATCAGGATCAAGAATGTGTTGGTCTTTGCCATCTTCATCAGAAAAGTTTCTTGCAGAAGGATTAGATAATCTCTAAAAAGAACACAGGAATGACGGCTGTAGACATGCAAAGTAGACCACTGGTTATCTCTCCTGTCCTCTCCTTTCTCAATTCCTGAGTTCACAAGTGCTTAAAGGCCCTGGAAGAAATACAACACTTCCCTTGAGAGTTTAGGGATTACAGTCTGTAACTTTGAGGCAGATTTTGTTCCTACTAAGGCTTCAATGATACTACAACTTTGTACCCAAACCACCCTGTATCTTCTCCCAGATTTCAAGAGAACAGCTGATGTTAGCAGTGCTCTCCTTCTATAACACTTACCTTTCTGCTGCTTTGGTCTGAAGTGTGTTGTCAATGTAGACCGGGATTGGTCCTATATAACAGGAAGGTCCAGAGCATGTGAGTGGGGGAAGGAACACGGACTAAGTATCAGCAGGTCTTCATGGGAAAATGACAGACAGAAATCCTGGAATTAGGAGTAGTCTTTACTAGAACATCCTGAGAAAGGTCACAGATGAACTCCTCTTCCCATAAACAGATTGGCAAGCATTCTAAGTCAAAGCCAGGCAGTTCCCTTCCCCAGCAGCTGCCACATGCCCGGTTCCCACAACCTTAGAGCAGGTCACGTAGGAAGCATTCTTTCCAAAATAAATTAATGGTGACTCTCAAGAAGAGCCGACAGCAGAAATAAGGGTAATGAGTATGTGAACGAGGAACGGAATGATCTTTCTGTCCACCAGGACAAGATGTAGAACAAAACTTACCTGACTTGTCCAGTATCATACTGTACAGGAAAAGGGGGCTCTGCCTCATCGCCTCTCTTCCAGTCTTTCTCCCTACCCCCTTTCTTTCTTTTTATTTTAACATCCCATGGATTTTTTTAATTCCATACAGAGGGGTTACAATTATATGGGCAAGATAATGAGTACATTTCGTATCAAGCATTGTTGCCTCCTCCTTTGTTTCCCCTTCTCATCCTTTCCCATCCTCCTCCCCCACCAAAGTTCGTTTTTCGACATAACGCTTTGTACATCTCATTGTTGTAATGGGTCTACCTGTATCCTTATTTAAACGATTTGTTTTTTCCCTTCCCCTTCACAAATTATACCAACATCAAATACAGTGAAAACAGAGCTTATACTCTGGGGGAGGGACATACAAAGCAACAAAGAAATCATCTTATAAATATGTTATTTCATGAAAGCAAAAACATTTAAATACTTATCTTGGGGTCCATGTCACCTAACATTAACTTATCTGACCTTTTCTGCTTGTCTCAGACATATACTAGTTGTTGGTGGGAGTGTAAACTTGTTCAACCACTTTGGAAAGCAGTATGGTGGTTCCTCAAAAGACTCCATATAGAGCTCCCCTATGACCTAGCAATCCCACTTTTGGGCATTTACCCAAATGATCACAAACAAGGGTATACTAAAGCTACCAGCACAACTATGTTTATTGCAGCATTATTTATCATAGCTAAGATATGGAACCACCCTAGATGCCTCTCAGTAGATGAATGGACCATTGATTCTTTTTCTCTTTTTCTTCCTCTCCAAGTATTAGTGACTCACAGATTACTGCTCAGGCCTTGTTTTATCAGCCCTCCTTGTTGTCAGTTTCCTAAGCAGCCCTTTGCCTACACAGCCTTTTGAGGATCTTCTTGCACAGTTAAAACCACTCAAGACAATGTTGCCACTTTAACAGTAGCTAGAAGGCCCATGCCTTTCTTTATCTGTTGAGCAAAGAGACTGATCAAGGTAGTGTTCTCCCTCATAAAAAAAAAAAATAACTAGCAGGTGCTTTCTTAGAATCTTCTTAAATAAACCAGCTAACTTTTCCTCAGATTCTGCCCCCTGAGTAGAATTTTTTAAATTATATTGTCAAGGTAATGAACAGTTACATAAGTAACATAATGATTACATTTTTGCCTAACTTTTTACCCTTCTCATTTTTCTTCCTCACTCCCTCCCCTCAACACCCCCTCAAGTTGTACTGATCATTTGCAACATATTGTCTTGTGACTATCACTATTGCATTGGTTCCCCCTTTGTCCTTTGTCTCACCATTTTGTTGTTCCCTGGATATATACAATATCCAGGGTACCAAAATCAAATGTAATGACAACAGAGGATAAACCATGGGGGGGGGGAATAAAACACAAAAGGTAAAAGAAATCATGTAGTACATTGAGAACAACAACAACAAAGGAAAACCTCTTGTCTCAATGTCTTGGAGTAAAAATGAAACTCATTTTCTCAGATGTGTTTGGAAAAAGGTTCTTACAAATCTCAACAATTGGGGGCTGGGAAGGTGTCTCAATGCTAGAGTGTTTGCCTGGCATGCATGAGGCCCTGGGTTTGACTTGTCAGCACCACATAAGCACACAAAAAAAATAAAGCCAAAGTGGTGTTATGGCTCAAGTGATAGAGCACTAGCCTTGAGCTGAAGAGCTGAGAGACAATGCCCAAGCCCAGAGTTCAGGCCCCACGAGTGGGGAGAAAAAAAAAGAAATTTCAACTATCCTTAAGGGGGTGCCATAGACAGTAGACACTGTGTCAGGGTGAAGTCAGTAATAAGAAAAATAGGAAAAGGAGAGATATTTCTTGACATGGCTAAGCTGTGTACAGGTATGCAGGACATTGTGCCAGAATAAAGCCAGGGCAGTATGGCTGATACATACATGCATACATATATGCACATACATGCATATACATATATGTAAAATACATACATAAAACATATACAGACATATATACATGGGTATATATTAAAAACATGCAAATTATACTAGGAGTCCAATGGAAACAACAATACAAATTAGGAGTTATGGCTCGAATTGACTTAGGTAAGGTAATTTTCTTCTAGTGCACTGCAAAACAAGAGGTTGGCTGAGGAAAATCAATGAAGGCTCACTGATTTTACTCTACTTTGAAACTAAGTTAGTCTTCCACAGTTTCACTGATGCTGACAGAACACCAGGAGCATAATTCCTTACTGTGTGGTGCAGGAGCAGCAGCACATTCGCTCTTTCCTCACCGGCCAGGATGTCATACAGTTGCATACCTACATGGGCAGATGTGACATCATACTAGATGAATATTATGCTGCAGTTAAGTTCAGAGAGTTAGAAAAGTTGAACCACAAGGATACTAATCAAAACGGACTCCAAGATACCGAGGATTTTTTAAAATTTATTTTTTATTGTGAAAATACTGTACAGAGGGGTTACAATTACATGGGCAAGATAGTGAGTACATTTCTTATCAAGCATTGTAGCCTCCTCCTTTGTTTACCCTTCCCATCCCTTCCCAGCCTCCCCCGACCCCACCTAATCCTTCCCCCCCCCCACCAAAGTTGTAAAGTTCATTTTTGACATGACAACTTGTACATCTCATTGTTGCAACGGGGCCACCTGTATCCTTATTTAAGCGACTTGTTTGTTTGTTTGCCTGTTTTTGTTTTTTAATGTACTGTGTGAAGTTAGTTCTTTTAATTTTTCTTTCTTCTCCTTTCCTTTGGTTTATCCCCTGTTGTCACAGTTTTTGATTTTGGTACCCTGTGTCTTGTGTATACATTTATATGATTTAAGGTAGGGAAGGGGAATAACAAAATGTTGAGAGCAAGGACAAAAGGTGATCCAGTGCAACAGCAATACTCATAAGATACTATGTTGGAAATGATCTTTATAACTTGGGAGGAGAGGAGGTGCCCAGAGGAGGGAAAGTGGGGGGGGGAACAAGGGAAGGGGTAACAATGTTCAACAAGATAGATACTCATTACCTTATTTATGTAACTGTAACCCCTCTGTACATCACCCTTACAATAAAATTAATTTTTTAAAAGTCAAATAAGTAATGAAGACCAAATAAATAGGTAATGATATTTTAAAAAAAGAAAAACTCAACAACTTATAAAGGGCAGTAAGTGATTCCCCTTTTGCTTCACAAAGAGACTTCATTATCATTCTGGACAGAAAATTTGTCTATCTTCACCATAGATGGAAATACAGTTTAAATCTTTCAAGAGTATGCACAGATACACCCATTGCTGTAGGGGAGATGCCATTTCTATTTTCAGAGGTTCTTGAAAGTTCATCTAGAATAAAAGTATCTGTGACTTGCCTTGAAAGAGGCAAAGAAACATGAAAGACACATGAGAATTATCTGTCAACTGGGCATTCTTTTTTCCCAAATAAAGAAGAGGTCTTTTTCACTTAAAACCTCTAAAGTCTTTGTTTATTTCCTTGTTTATTAACATATTATTTTCCACTGTTGAGTAAATAATCTGAGGTCATCCAACCTGTTAGATAACCACTCTCCCACCAAGTCTATAATATTCAGAAAAGGATACATAGGTTCATACGTGTCTAATCGCCTTGAGATGGTTCTTTAGAAAGATGGCAGCAAACAGATGATGAAATATTGAAAAACTTTAAAAAATGATGGAATTGAAAAATGAATGTACAGAAAGCATTATAAAACTGGTACCTGAGATAATGTAGGTATCTCGTGCATCTTCAGTTAACATTGTTCTTATAGAACTTTTCTTAGCTAATCATTTCCTGAACTCTACACAATGTGTACCTCTCTTAGTGCAATGTGTTCAGCCAAAGCTTAATGGAAAATATATCAATATGTATTCACCTCAAATATAAATCCTTTAAAAATGTTAAAAATAGATTAAATCTTATATGTACATTGCAAGCACAAAGATGTAGATAATACATTGAGAAGAATACTGAAGGTCAAGAAAGAATTCATCCATCCCAAGTGTTACAGGAGCAAAATGTTGCAAAGTGGGACCACGGCAACTTATGCAAAAGTTATTGCTTCTTGAAAAATACATTTTGTCAGGCTAGAGTATAATTCTAATTGTAGACTACTTGCCTAGAAAGCACAAAACCTGTAGTTCAAACCACAGTCTTGCTAAATTAATTAATTAATTAATTAGAGAGTTGTCTAAAAGTCAGAAGGCCAAATTCTAAAAACTATTACATCCTATCACAGAAAAAATTATATACATAGACATTTATCATTTTAGAAAATTAGTTGGAGCCTTGGAGGGTAGAAATACAAATAATGAGATAAAAGGTCACATGTGGAATATTTACACTTAATATATTCTAGTGATTCACATACTTGAAGTCAACTAAAATATTTCATCAAGTTTTTATTATTTTCATGGTCAAGTATTAACTAATCAGTTTGAGGTAAAGGGTAAAAACAGGGTGGGGAGAAGTAAAGAATCATCAATAAGAGATAATTTTTGTCTACTCTCCCTACTGCTTTTCTCTCCCATGAATCTTCCCCAAATGTCTGTATTATTCTTAGCTGGATCCTTGTGTCCCTTCCTCAGTTACTTCATCCTTCCATTTGTAAATTTCCAGGCAAGTGTTTTCTTGTTCCTTCTACCTCTTAGGGACATGGGAACTGTGAACCTGTGAGCATTCAGAAGGCACTACTGCATTTCCCAATGCTACTTTCATCTGAAGAAAAGTTTGCTCTGACTGAGGGAAGGCTTTCTAAACCTTGGGCAGTCCCAGTCCATGCCCATAGGGGAATGCCATCCTGTAGGGAGCCGAGGCGAGACTCCGCCCACTCCCTTGCAGTTTTGAGGATTACCACTCCAGACGGTGCTTGGCGGGACGCCTGGGCTGTGCGCGTGCGCGAGCCCGGTAGTGTCCCCAGAAGACCCGTGTTCGAATTCCCTATATAAGCGGCTGCGTTTCGGGTGCACGCTCTCTCGCGCCCAAGCTCTCCTACAACTAAAAGGCTCTCCAATAAAGCGTGATCTGAGAAGACTCCTGGAGTGGTGGTCGTTTTTCCTCGCTGGTCGAGTAGGCGGTCACTACAACTGGTGCCGAAACCCGGGAACGAACCTGGGACGGGACCCGCGCGAGAGGCCGAATTGGAGCCAGAACTCAACACGCGGAGAGGAGACGTTGGTAAACATCCCCCGGTATGCTGTTCACTGTAGATTTAGATATTTATTGGTTGCTTGCATTGCTTCTTCCCTTGTGGCTTGTCTTTTTGATGGTGCGCACTTGCCTCGAGGAGGGAGGGTTTGATTTAATCCAGGAAGGACGCAAAGTACTAACGCAGCAACAGGATAGTCTATCAGAGTCAGTATACAGTAATGGGGAGGAAAAGAGGCCTAAAAGAAAAAGGGAAAAAAGACAGAAGGATCCTAAAGAATTGAAGCGAGAGGGGCTGCAGCCCTCACAAAAGGAGAAGGGTTTTAGGGAGGGGGTCTCAAGGAGACCTCCGTGCCCTTCTTTAAAAGCAAACCGGTTCTCAGCCCTACACGTGGAAGGGCGGGACCAAGAATATAGTAATCTTGTGAGTGACTCAGAGGAAGAAATGTTAGAGGAGGAGGGAGAGCAGCTCGATCCAGCTGATAGTGAAGAGTTAGAAGAGGCTGCGGCGGAGCACGTGGCAGACAGATATGGAGGGTGGCGCCCCCTAGGGGTGGGAGTACCGCAACAGCCAGGGAGAGGAAACGGAGCTGGCCCTCACCCGTCGGCCCCCCCCCGCCGTGCCCGCCTGCAGGGAAGAGTCACTTTATTAAAGAAAATACCTGGTCGCAGCTGGCAGCTGCTTTCCCAGTTTTTGAAAATCCGATTACTGCTGAAAGAAATTTTGAGCCGGTTTCCTACTCCCAGTTAAAAGATTTAGTTGAGGCAGTCAGGACTTATGGGGTGATGGCCAATTATACCACTGCCTTGCTTCAAAGGCTAACTATTAATGCTATGATTCTGTGGGAGCAAAAACTGTTCAATATTTTCCTGAATTAGTGGCTAAACAGGCAATTTTGATCTGAGAAAAATAAAATAAAATAAAATTAAAAAAAATAAAAATAAAAAAAAAAATTAAAAAAAACAGGCAATTTTGGGTATAAAGTATTGTTTAATGCATTTTGCAAAAATTCCAGATAAATTAATTATTCCATATACCCGTGAGCAAGTTGAAATTTTAGGTTTTAAGTTTTGCCTTTTTTGTTTTGTGTTGTGTATTCTACTACTGACTAAATGGTTCTAAAATACTGGGCATATCTATGCTAAAATTTTCATCACATCTAATGAGTTTTGTCATTTCAGAATATTTGTTGGTCAATTCTTGATAAGAACCAGGTAAGCTCTACTTATTCTACTTGATCTCCATGTTGCTTTAATTGAAAATAATAAAGGGCTTTTGTGGCAAAGATTTCAGTTCAAAGCCAGTTCGGGCTAAAAAATCCCTAAGACTCCATCTCCCAGCTAAACTCTGCAAGTGGTACTATAACTCAGTGTGGTAGAGTGCTAGCCTTGAGCGGAAGCGCTCAGGGACAGTGCCCAGGCCTTGAGTTCAAATCTTGAATACCAACTGGGACAAGCCATCCCAGCAACGAGCACCTAGACTCAGCCAGTCTAGGGAACAAGGGAACGTGGAAAGGAGTAAGAGGAGATGATGTCACATCAGCTACTTTGTGCCTGCCCTTTCAAAATTAACCTGAGCCGGGAGGTCAGTAGAAGTAAGAAGCCTGCCCATCCAATGTCTATACCTGTCTACCTATTAACTGAACAGGGATTTATATTCTTGCCTTTGTCACCTGAATTCTCTACCTAGTCGCCAGATGTCAGAAGTAACTAGGGACATTTCTACCAACATTTTCAGCCCCAAGTCCTTCCTCTTGCCATTTATTTGCTCTCTAGTATTTTTTTTTTTTCCAGCCCCTCAATGCTCATGAGACTTCTCCAGATTTCATCTAAGGACTCACGCAACCAAGGGACAGCTGCTGTTCACTACCTTCTCTGGGAGGAGACCAAATTCCAGCCTTTTACCCCTATTGTCGACGCCCCTTGTCAGCAGGAAGTAGCCAGAGAGAATCCTCGCCCTATTTCATGATTATTAAAAGGCTGGAATGTAAGGTCCGCTCCTGGATGGCGAGCAAGTTGAAATTTTAGCAGCCACAATGGATATGTGGGCAATTCTTGTTTGCTCATTTCCAAATGTAATTGATAATCATTATCCTAAGCATCCTCTGCTTGCCATAGTTAACAAAAATTTAGTGTATTTTCCTGTTGTCACTTCAAAGGAGCCCTTGGCTGATGCTCTGACCATCTTTACGGATGGATCAAAATCTGGACAAGGTGCCTTTTTTGTTCAAGGACACAAACAGCCGGTAGTTTTTAATTTTCGGCCGAATGTCCCACAGGCTGTTGAATGTTTAATTGTGCTTGAAGTTTTTAAAAGATTTGATCAACCTTTTAACTTATTTTCTGATTCATTATATGTTGTAAATGCCGTTGCTTCTCTTGAAGTTGCTGCTTCAGTTAAGCAGGCCAGTACAATTTCTAATGTTCTGTTACAGATTCAATCCCTTATCTTAAACAGAAAACATCCTTTTTATATTGGACATATTCGTGCCCACTCTATGTTACCGGGCCCAATGGCAAGGTGTAATAATTTGGTGGACCAGGCAACTCGGGCTATGGCTCTGGTTGCTGCTGATCCTGTAGAATTGGCAAAAGACTTTCATAGATTGTATCATGTACCTGCTAATACCCTTAGGAAAAGATATAATTTGTCCAGGCATGTGGCAAGAGATATTGTTAAAGCCTGTAAATCTTGTGTTACCTTTCTTCATCCTCCCCATGTGGGGGTAAACCCCAGGGGGTTGAGACCAAATGCCCTATGGCAAATGGATGTTACTCATCTGACGGAATTTGGTAAGTTGAAATATTTACATGTGTCTGTGGACACCTTTTCCGGTGTCATTCATGCCACACCTTTGGCAGGAGAAAAGGTGTCTCACGTCAGAATACACTGCTTAGAAGCTTGGGCAGCTTGGGGAAAGCCCCTTAGACTCAAGACGGATAATGGCCCTGCTTATACTTCCCATGGTTTTCGCGCCTTTTGCGCACAAATGCAGGTTGCCCACACCACTGGATTGCCCTACAATCCTCAAGGACAAGGTATAGTGGAAAGAGCTAATAGAAGCATAAAAGAAATGCTTCAAAAACAAAAAAGGGGAGTTGCTGAGTCCGCGTCCCCCAGGGAAAGACTTTCTCTTGCGCTCTTTACCCTTAATTTTTTTAATTCTAAATGACAACGATCAGTCTGCCGCAGATCGGCATATGACAAGAGACTCCATGGATACTAAAGACATGGTTATGTGGAAGGATGTTATTAATAATAAATGGTATGGACCGGATCCGGTAATAACGAGATCCAGGGGAGCTGTTTGTGTTTTTCCACAGAGTCAAGAAGTACCTCACTGGGTGCCAACGAGACTGACCAGGCCGGTGGAGACTGCAGCAGAACCCGCTCTTGAAGATGCAGCTGATCTTCTTGCTGTTAGCAACAGTGCTAATAGCAATCCCTGTGATAGCTAAACCAATGATGCTGTGGGCTGTTACAATTTACTGACTGGATTGCCTCTGTGGTGTCCTTTGTCAAAGAGCGGGTGGGAGTCGGAATGTTTTTAGCCTGCTGCTTGGGAGGATGCGTGGTCTGCCTATGGTTGGTCTGTCGCCTTCGAGCCCAAACCAGAAGGGACAAGGTTGTTATCTTGCAAGCATTAGCCGCTTTGGAGAGTGGATCCTCACCCCAGATCTGGCTGTCGGCCCTAAGAGGCAGTTAAGCCTTACCATCCTGCATAGCCTTAGCACCCCGAGGGATCAGGGGATCCCATTGCACCGGGACAGGTATGCAATTTGCAATTTGGGACAGGGTGCAAGGCAAGTGCACTGCACTTGAGGAGATGGTTCTCATCTCCTCAAGAAGAGCATGCTGGGTTGCAAGTGGGTTGATGCCCAAGATCCCACCTCTGCAAAAAAGGCATCGGACGGGCCTGGTCATCACTGGGGAAGGCGCCCCTCAGGCGAAGGCCAGTGCAAGGTCCTCTCATTAATGTCTTAGACAGAGGCCCAACCTCTACTCTTACCTGTTGCCATAAAACAAAGAAGGGGGAACTGTAGGGAGCCGAGGCGAGACTCCGCCCACTCCCTTGCAGTTTTGAGGATTACCACTCCAGACGGTGCTTGGCGGGACGCCTGGGCTGTGCGCGTGCGCGAGCCCGGTAGTGTCCCCAGCCAATCCCATGACACCTGGTGACGGTAAAAGGCAGGCGACCAACAATAGAAAAGACCCGTGTTCGAATTCCCTATATAAGCGGCTGCGTTTCGGGTGCACGCTCTCTCGCGCCCAAGCTCTCCTACAACTAAAAGGCTCTCCAATAAAGCGTGATCTGAGAAGACTCCTGGAGTGGTGGTCGTTTTTCCTCGCTGGTCGAGTAGGCGGTCACTACACCATCCCACTATGCCAAGAATGTTGTAAGCCTGCACACCTGTGTGGAAACACCTTGGAACTGCCTTGCACACTTTTCCACTTTGATTGCTGTTCTTTTCCCTTGGGTGCCATTTTCAGAGCTCTTCTCCATCTATCCTTGTAAAAGCATTCAAACTGGGTTTTGAATGACGGGATAGGAGAGGTGGTTTTCTAATGCTTCCATCTCCTTATCCTGTCAAGTCCTCCTTTCCTGATTTAAAATATATGAAAATTTTAGTGTTGTTTACAATGGTTATTTACCTTCACTTTAACACTTGTGGTGCAAGAATATGAATAACCATAAACACTTGGATTCTTTTCTCTTTTTTCTTCTTTTTATTGCTATTGTAAAGGTATGGAGGATTACAGTTACATGATAATGTATGTAGGGACACAGTTACATAAGTCAGGTGATGAGTACATTTTTTTTTGAACAGAAGGAGGAGGAGGTGGGGAAGAAGGTTCAGGAGGCAACAGAAGTAACCAAAATTATGAGGAAAATTGGAAGCAATTTTGGTTGTTATTTTGTTTGTATTTTTGAGACACGGTCTTGTGTGGATAAGAACTCACTAACTGCCTGTAGCTGCCTTCCAAGTACCATAATGACAAATGGAAACCACCACACCTGGCAAGGAAAGTTATATTTTGTAGATGTCACAAGTTAATAGTAAACTGACAACAAGAAAGAGGCCTAATGCTGATTTGAGGGCTGCTGAATTTGAAATGCCTACCCTTCTGGACACATCTCTACTTTGATATTATGGAAGAGAGAATATAATGTTTAAAAGTAACCATTAACAAGAAAACCACAAATCATTTTACAGACCTTTTATTCCTGTTTGACCACAGTAGCAAATTTCCCCTTCCTCTAGTTGTCTGTTTGAATAAGAAAGCAGTGATTTTCAATGATTACATCTCTGGCTTCATTGTTCTTTCCCACTTCTGTAATATAACCCCGGTATTGCTGTGAAGACACACAGCCTTTCCTTTTTCCTTGAAGTAACCTCTTTTAGCCTTAGACTTAGGTCCTGGAGTGTTGATAGCTTATATGATCCAAAGAACATAAACATAGCTTCTTTGCTGAAGTAATGATTCTAAGATTTACATTAACTCACTTCCCCATCACTGGTCCAGCACATGGCCTGGCTATGCTGATTTTCTCAGGTTTATCTAAAAAGATAGAGGCTTAGAAGTTTTTTTTTTTTCCCACATTCAGAAAATAGTCTTATATTCTCCCTTCTGGGACAGATGAAGAAAAAGTAGCTCAGTTGATGCTGGCAACTATTTTAAGCTATGAAAGGAAGCCAGTGAAAGGAAAAAGCATACAGATGACAGAGCACAGACAGGAGAGCCCTGGGTAAAGAAACACTGTGTGGGCACTCTGAACAGTTTAAGAACCACTTTACAGATAGAGTTTCAGTTATTTGATCCAATACAGGCCTTTAATTTTTTAAGGCCTACCTGTCTAGCACCTTTCTAATGTATAAATAAGACCATTCAGTTTATAGTTCTTTCATTTTTTTCATATCTTGGAGTTCATTTCAATTAGCATCATTTTATATGCTTAGACCTATCTTTTTTACTATTTTAATTTTATTGTCAAGGTGATATAAAGAGGAGTTACAATTACATAGGTAAGGCATTTCAACATTTCTTGTTGAACTTGTAACCCCCTTCTTCATTTTTCTCCCACTTTTCCCCCAAGTTGTACAGATCATTTCCAACATATCGTCTTGTGAGAATCACGATTGAATTGTTTCACACTTTGTCCTTTGTCTAACCATTTTTTGTTCCCCTTTTGTAGTTCTCTTTCTAATTTTTTGAGGAGCTTTCATATTGTTTTATGTAATGGTGTTGCATTGTTTTAATGTAATATAACTGTATTCCCACCAACAGTACAAGGGGATTCCCCTTTCTCTTCATCCTCACCATTTGTTTTATGTTGTTCATAATAGACATTCTAACAGATAAGGTTGCAGTTTTGCTTTTACTTTGCATTTTCCTGTGGGTATTTGTAGCTTCTTTTGAAAAATGTCTGTTCAAATCCTTTTCCCTTTCACAATGGGGTTAATTTCTTCCGAATATTTACTTGTTTAAGCTCTTTATATAGCTAGTATAGTAACCCTTTGCATGGTGTAGGGTTTGCAGTTATTTTCTCCCACTATTTTAGATTTTAGGTTCACCTTTTACTTTATAGACATTCTTTCATCATATGCATTAGTCATATGTATACATATATATGTATATATACATATATATTCACCTAGATGAATATATATACTCATTTATATACTTCTGTGAATTGTTTATATATATTTCAGTAAATTACTAATGAATTAATTTCTTCATCATTTGATAATAACTTTTAGTCTCATCATATTTTCCAACTACATCTTCAGAGGTAGGCAAATACTGACCCTTATTCCATGGATAAATCTGAATCCTGATCTTGTCGGAGTTCAGATGGGCTCTGGATCTGTAAGTACTGGCCTGATGTTGAAAGGTTCAGCTTCGAGGCTAGAGTTAGAGGGCATTCTATTGATGTTCACTGGGATAGGACTGACCGTCAGTCTGCTAGCACATGGGGCCAGCCAGAGGCCAGGAAGTTATAGTGCCTAAGCAAGCACTAGACAGACTGAAAGACTGGCTGAAAGCTTGGACTTCTGGACAGGTCCACAGATGTGGCCTGATGTCTGTGGTCATAGAGGCAGCACTGGTGTGCCTAGAAGTTTTTCTCTGCAAGGCCAATTATGCTAAAGCTTCAAGTAGCCAAAAACTGGATCTACATGAGGAAGCTTAGTGTGTAAGACTTCCACCAGAAGGTGAGATGGGCTTAGAGACAAAATCTGTAGGGATTTTGAACATGGAGCCATGAGAATTCTGGTAACACCAGTATGGATCTTAGGACTTACATCACGGGTTCTGAAATACAGGGACTATCGGGGTTTGAGTTTAGCTGGAGTAAACCTGTTTGTGGGACCTCATTTCACTCTCTTTCTACCAAGAGCAGGGTACTTCCTCTTTGTGCTTCCTGAGTTTAGAGAAGGGGTAAAATACATAATGGGAAACTATCCTTCCTGCTATCTTCCATACATCAATTCCTTCTTTTTCTCTTTCTTTTCTTTGTATTTGTTTTCTATTTATTTTTATTTTTTGGTGGTTCTGAGGCTTGAACTCTGGGCCTGGACACTATCCCTGAGCTTTTGTGCTCAAGACTAATGCACTACCACTTGAGCACTACCACTTGAGCCACAGCTCCACTTTAGGCTTTATGTGTGTGTGTGTGTGTGTGTGTGTGTGTGTGTGTGTGTGTGTGTGTGTGTGTGTGTGTGTGTGTGTGTGTGTGTGTGTGTGTGTGTGTGTGTGTGTGTTAATTGGAGAGAAACCTCTCAAGGACTTTTTTTCCTGGGCTAGCTTCAAACTGTGATCCTCAGGTTTCAGCCTCCTGAGTAGCATGAACCATCAGGTCCTGGCCATATATCTATTCTTATTTCGTGCTGCACAAATGTATTGAAATCTCTTAGGGCAATTGCACATCACAGCTATCATCTTTCCACTTCAAAAATTCTGAGAGAAGAGAAGCAGTTAAATGAAAGGCATTGGTAACTATTGTAATATAAAAAGGGAGGCATCTTAACATTCTGATCTATAAAGCACCTCTTTCATCTCCTTGGTGTCCTGTTCCAGGAGATCCAAACAAATGACACTTTAGAGAAGTTGATAGAGACCAACCTCATTGCATTTTTCTAGCCTAGCAGAAATCCCAGTGGCTCAGCCTCAGGAAGTAGGGGTGAGGGAGTAGAAAAGGCTGGTCATAAGTAGGTTCTCTGTTTCTTTCTTGTGACACACTACCACAATAACCACAATCTGAGGCACTGAGAGGATTTCTATCCCAGTTAGAGTAATTGAGCATATCAGAATTACTCCACTCCTATCCATTAAGCTCTTTACCATACTGAGTAGAGGATGCTGCCATGGGAAGAGAATGGTCATTAAAGTTCTACTTACATAATCTCAGGTAGAACACATAATTCTCCCTGCCCCAGCTAACCATATACAATTTGCTCTACTCATCTTGCATGCTGACGAATATCTATTATCAACTGCTACACAATTATCATAAGAATCTTGCAACCACTCAAACATAGTATTTGATAAGCAATAAGTGTATCTGAATATCTAAGAAAATCTTAGATATATAAGAGATAAACATAGACTTTTGACTTAGGATTTTTCTCAGAATAGAATGCACAGACCCTCAGAAGCTTATCTATCAAACTCAAGTGAGAACTGAGTAAAATTCTCATTCATTTAATGCACATTAACTTTAATGATACCTTGGCATCTGGTCTCCACAGAACTCAGATTTTTAGGTGGCTTCAAGAAATTTGCTTTGCTTTAAATGTCACCTGCTATCTCAGCCTCACATTTCCTGGAGGAAAAAAAAAGAAAAACAGGAGAGTGGGCATGGGCCACAATAACCACTTGAGAGATAACAGCTCCATTGAGCACAGACATTTCTGGCAGGGGAAGCATGTGAGGGAGGGTCAGAATTAGAAGTAACCAAAGGCATCACTGAGGAATGAAGGGGAGAAGTGATACTGTGTGAAAGATATGGAGTCCTCATCTCTCCACTCCTATGACTCGCAGCACTCACATCTGCATCTATCCAGAATTTTGGTGTTCAAAATAATGCAAAACAATAGAACTTAAAGGCCTGGGAACTTTGGAGATAATTGTTATTCACAATGGGCAGGTCCGTCACAGAGTCTTCATCTGCAGTGGGGGAAGATGAAGAGAGGGATTAGATGAAATGAATAGGGTCTCCAATAAAGTGGTGTACTTGGGTACACCAAGTACACACAATGCTTGTGAGGCTTACCTTTTGTAGTAGAGTCAATATTCAGACCACTCTTACCTTTTCCTATGCTTTCAGGTTTCTACTTATTTTTTTTATTCCACATTATGTAGAGAGATATTTCATTTTTACTTTTTTCTTTCATTCCTTCATTTTACTTTTTTCTTCATTCCATTACTCCCCTACTCTGGTCTTACAGTTTTTATATGGGGTCCTCCTATTTCTCCTTCCCTTTAGTTCATTACTGATTTTTCACACTTTTCTCTTTCAAATGATTGATGGAAATTAGAACTTCCTGGCAAGATGTTGAATTAAAAAAATTGATTAGAAGGAAGGCTGGAAGAGGGAGGAATTGCAGGTCATTTCCTGCTGTGAGAGTCTCAACATTACCACATGATACAGTGTGTGAGATGCAGAGAAATCTCATCTTGTGCCTAAGACAGGGGCATCAGGCAGGGCAGCAGCATTCAGGACATTCTGGGGAGGGCCGTAGGAGGCAGCATCTTGCCTGTAAGCAAGGAGGCAATGAGTGTCACATGCCAGCAGGCCATAGAGGGAACCTACAGAGACCCCTTACCCTGTGTCTAGTCCTATATGGATTTTTGAAATAATTGGGATGCATTTGCAGGTGAATGATAGACCATAAGTAGTATTTGACATGCTTTCCAGAAGTTGTCTAACAAGAATACAAGACTCTTGTGGGCAAAGTCTGGGAATAGTCCAGATGTTGTCTGTTTGCTGCTGCTCTAAGGTCAGAGATTTCCCCACACACAGCTAAAGCCTGAAACTTCCCAACATTCTCTTTTAGGAGTATACAGACAACCTCTTGGTAAAAATTAAACTCTTATTCTAGTCTGATAAGTGTTATTCCTTGTTTTGTTAAGGAATAAAATATTATTAGAGATATTTTGATCAACTTGAAAAAATTATTTGTATAGGCATGTAGGTATTTATTTTTACCGTGTAATTTAAGTTTAAAATAAATTAGTGGGCTGGGAAGGTGGCTCAGTGGTAGAGTGCTTGCCTTGCATGCAAGAGGCTCTAGTTCAGTTCCTCAGCACTACATAAGCAGAAAAAGCCAGAAGTGGTGCTGTGGCTCAAGTGGTAGAGTGCTAGCCTTGAGCTGAAGAGCTGAGAGACAGCACCCAGGTCCAGAGTTCAGGTTCTGTGACTGACCAAAAAAAATAGGATATAAAATTGGGTAGATTAAGAATTCAGGTGAAGAAAGACAAATACTAAAAGGGTAAATTGTTGTTATATCTTTATATAAAATCGTTTAGCAATAATGGGGAAATTGTCAGAATAAAAATGGTGTCCTGACATATACGGTAGAAGTGTCTAGAATAACAGCAGTGATGAAAAGATTGTGAGTTTGAGCTCACACTAGGCTTCATGGGAAATTCCAGTCCAACTTTGACTACATAATGGAACCTTGTCTCAAAAGTACAAAAAAAATGCAGTCACTTGTGTCAATCCTTCAAGTAGTACTAAAATCTAAGATTCTCTGTCACAAGGTGAAGTCTATTATTTAATTTAGCCTTACTATTGTAATTTGCTTTATAATGGTGCTTCTACATTTAAACTTGAATAAACATCCAAAAGAATGTGTTACAGGTGGACCCATTACAACAATGAGATATACAGATGTTATGTCGAAAAAATGAACTTTACAACTTTGGCGGGGTGGGGGTAGTGGGAGTGGGGGGAGGTGGTGGTATGGGGGTGTGGGGGTGGGGGGTGGAGAGGGGAAGGGAAGGTATGGGGAAACAAAGGAGGAGGCAACAATGCTTGATAAGAAATGTACTCACTATCTTGCCCATGTAATTGTAACCCCTCTGTATGGTATTTTCACACACAAAAAAGAGGAAAAAAATAGAATGTAACTATTTTTTCCTTTAAGCAAATATTTTTCAACACAATTAAAAATGCGATAAAGTATTTCATCATAACTTTTCTCATAATTTAATGATTTTATTTCATAAATGTGCATTATATGATCATCATTATAGTCTTTTATTCAGAACTTTCTAACTTACTTTTAGGAAGCTCTACTGGAAACAGATTCTCTCAGATGTTGCTTATTAGGAAAGTATTGCTTTCACATTTGACTAATGTTGTGGTCTCTAGTTTTTTTAAAAAATTCATTTGAACACATTCAATAGTTGAATTCCTCTCATATTTGCTGATGGAAAGGTGGGTCTAAAAATTGTCTTTGTTTCATGTAGGAAAGCTATTCCTTTCATTTCTGACCATGTTCATGATGTGCTCTTTGACAATGGTGTTTTGTAGGTTGAATACAATATGTATAAGTTTGTTTTTGTATTATTTAATTCATTGAGTATTCCCTGAGATTCTAGAATCTAAAACATAAAATTTATCTTTATATTTAGAAAATAAATAACCAATATCTTTCAATATTTTTCTTCTGTGAATTTCTCTTTTTCTTCTCCTGATACTGCTATCATTCATGTTTTACCACATAATATGTATGGCTGTGCCATAAAGAGGACAGGTAGGCGCTGTGTAGGTGGAAGGGCTGTATTTATCTGAGGACAATATGACCCTCTCTGTGAGCATTGATGGGGATGCATCTTCAGGCATATTCCTTTAGGCCTGGGTAGAATGGAAGAAGCAATTCCCAGAACTTCCTCATATAAACCTTCAACCCTCCTACACAGTCTTACTACTAAAACAGAAAACAAAAGCCAAAAATATGAAAAAAATTCTTTAATATGGATTTTTCTGACCAGAGTCCACCCCAATGGTAAAGAGATTGTAAACTGGATAGAGAAAAGAGAAGAGGGAAAGTCAGATCTAGATGTGGGAAGACCATGGCCTTCTTAGTCTTCACACTTGTTCTCTAATCTATGATGAGCTTCTTGGTGATGCTGGATGCAGATTCCCATTTTCTTAGCCCTTGAATTTGCAGACATAAGGTAATTGTGTATCACAATTATAGTCTCTCCACCTCAGGAATCCTTGAGAGAAAGAAAAGAAATGAAGTAAACATTGGGGGAGGTAGAGTTTCTGTGGCATAGTGAAGCATTAGATCTGACCTAGGCTTTACAGTCCCATTCTATCTTTTTCAGTATCACATTTTATAGGAAAGGAGATTCAAAGAAAGGAGAGTGAGAGGAGATGGAAGAATTCAACCCCACATTGCATACCCACAGCATAGGAGAAACAGGCACAGGGAGATAAAGTAGGGAGGGGGAAATGGTTGGAGGTGGCTCTTTAGTTTCTTACCTGAGTTTCGTGACAGGGTCCCACAGTAACCACGATCAGCATAAATGGAAGGGTTCCTTTCCCAGTTCAGATAGTTCAGCACATCAGAGTTACTCCATTCCCAGCCATCTCCATTGGGTTCCTCACCCTATTCAGAAGATGCAGCCATAAGGATGGAATGTCACTGGTTCTCTGCCTCCATGGTCCTTTGCCTGCATAACCTCTGACTTAGAACTATTTCTTCACCCTTCTATAAAGCCTCCACCTTTGATTTGTCCCTCTGTGGGATACTCAACCAGAATCTCATTGATTGGTCCCACGCAATTATGAGAAGAACTTCAAACCACTTGAAATAATATGTTCCTCTTTATACATGCACTGCATTTTTGGTTTTCTCTGAATCTCAAAAATAGTGTTTTATTTTATAGCAATAAAACATAAATCAGATCTTCACTTAGACTTATCTCAATGTGTATGACCTGATCTCCTGAATTTCAGACATCTGCTTATTAACATTACCTCCTGAAAATTGTGTCAAAGCTGACTATAGGCACATTCATTTCTTCTGAATACTAGACACCTTCACAGAACTCTGTTCTTCAGAGAGATTCAGAGGTTTCTTTTGATCTCAAATGGCAACCATAGGTTGCCTTCTTTAGAGTCCCTGGGCTTTTGCAATACAGGCAAGAAGAGTGGGGCACAACAACCACTTGAAATAACCAAGAGGAGATGATGAAATCTCACCAGTGTGGGGTCATGGAGCCCCATCCAGACATATTGGTAGGTAGTCGCTGTGTTCTTGACCAGAGTGGACACGAAGGATGCCTCAGCCCCACTGAGCACAGACACAAGGTGACCTGAGGGCCGCTTCTGGCAGGCCAACTGTGTAAAGGAGGGAAAAAAGAGAGGGAGCCTGAGAAGGTCAGAAAATGGTAAGTATATCTTCAGGACATAGATATTAACTCAGATATGCAGATAAGGATGTTTACTGGAGTCCCCAGGAAAGCTGAAGGTTGAAGTCCAAAATTGTGTATTCTCCCTACTACCCATATTCAGCCCCACCTCTCAGCACTCACATCGGCACTAGTCCAGGATTTGGGTGATTTAAACAAGGCATAGCAGTAAGAGGCATATGCCTGGGAGCCTTTGGGACAGCTGATGCGAGCAGAAGGTCCATCCTTCTGGGAGTCCTCACCTGAGGTGAAAAGAGATAATGACAAGGAAGAAATGAAATAAGTACCCAGGATTGAGTAGAGAGCACAATGAACAGTAAAGTCTGTTTAAGGCCTGCCCTTTGGATGGAAAATTCTTATTGTAAATGTGGCCGGCATCTTTATTCATCTAATCATACTTTGATATGCCAGTTCTTAACCTTGGACCTCCAATTATTCTCTTTTTCTCCACTGACTTTCCACACTTTCCTGCCTTCAACCCACCAAAATCAATAAATCAGAGTAACCAGACAAAATGAGAAACTATTTCATTTCACTGATGAAAGAAAGCTGTTAAGGTCCCACTATAAGTAATGAAGGAGAGATATTGAAGGTGCTTTCCTTATGTGTGGATTGTCTTCAGCATTACTAATTAGACAGAAAGGTAACATAACTCTCCTCATTCTGGCTGTGAACCATTCACAGGGAATCCACTGCACGATAAATCTCACCTTGCACCTGAGATAGGAGCATCAGGCAGGACAGAAGCATCCAGGACATGCTGGAGAAGGTTGAAGGAGGCTGCATCTTGTCTGTGAGTGAGGAAGCCATCAGCATGATTGAAGGAATAACCGGAGAGAGGTAAAGGGAGACATAGACCTGGATACACACACACACACACACACACACACACACACACACACACACACACACACACACACACACAGAGGATATAAAGATCCCAGCCTTTTGTCCTGTGTCTACTCCTTTATAGATAGATTGATGTTGATCATATTCATCACCTTGTGTATTTTCCAATTGAATTGAAGAATCTATATTCTCTGTTCATCTAAGACTCCAAAGGCAGCCTTTGCTGATTCTCATATCTCTTAGGTTCTCTGAGCAGACCACCTTTCCCACAATCTTAATGTGTAACATAAAAAATCTACCCAGGCTTTTCTTTTCATGCAGTTCCCGCTTACCTGTCTGTCAAGAACTGAAGATGGTTTGTCAGCACAGAAAACACTGGGGCTTTTATAAAGGGATCTGTGGGAGGGTGCTTTGAGATAGATAACTGGACTGTGTATAAAGGTCAAAGATCATGAATTTGTTTGACATATATTCCAGGAAAGTCCCACAAAATGGAGGAGGCGCTTCCTGGCAAGAGAATATTAACAACTAATGTTGCTTCTTTCCTGTTAATAGATCAGCTACTTTTCTCAGGTACAGGTGAGGTTTGAACTTTAACTTTTCTCACTCTTTGCAGATATTCTGTTCCAAGAAATTTAGGAGTATCCATGTAGTCTGAGGTGATAATTATGTTGTTACACTACTTTGAAAGCCTTATGGCCTTGAATTGTTCTGGGAAATAATTATCAGCAGTGGTTTTATCAACCTGCGAAAACTAACTTTTTATATTAACCTGTAAAAATAACCTATGCTTATAAAAATATAGTAAGTTTTGAAATAAATTTACCCACCAGTTCTGTAATCTCAGCAATCAGTAGCTGAGAAGAAGTATGTTTGTACAGCTTGGGCTATGCAAGCTAGTCTCTGTCTTGTAAGTAAGTGACACAAAAATGTAAAAATTGGTTGAGGTAGGGATAAGCATATGAATTAACTTATGGAAAGGGAAATACTTATACAAAGGGAAGAAGTAATACCTCAGATTTTCTGATCCAACATTGTTGCAAGGTCATTTGGTATGATAAGGGACACAAATCTGCGGGGCCTGAAATGGTGAGGCTGAGGTATGAAGATTTCAAGTTCAAGGCCACCTGAGTTACATGCTGAGAGCTATCTCTACAAATAAACAATTAAAAACACAAATATTGGAAAACACATTAAGAGGTGATCTTGTAGATAAAATCTTATTTTTTAGAGACAGGATCTCAATATGTGATAGCCCAGGTTGACTTCACATTAACCATTCTTCAGTTTCATACTGTTGCTGCGATTGTGAAAGTATCAACATATCTCACCTTCCATCCGCATTATAAGGAATCATAGCCAACACATTTGCCTGCTAGCCACTTCTTTTGTGGGAAATCTGAGAGTAATTATTTTATTATAAGATCTTAGTAAAATACAAAAAAAATTATACTTTGGCATAATTAATTAAACAGCACTCTAATCATTCACACAGTGAGATCAAGGGAGAATATTCTTAGGAGAGGATCATAAGTGTGGATCACAAGAGCTCTATACCTATGTGCATATGATCCTATAAAATGGTGATTCTTAAAATGGTATTTCTTGTGGTTTATGACTTTAATAGTCATAATTTTACTAAATAGTATCTGCTATTTTATTTTTTAAGAATCCCATCAATTTTTATTCAAATTTTCCAAAATTTATACCAGGTGTGTTGGCTTCTAAATGTATGACATTGCCTATTTGAATATTTTGTCTTTCCTGTATGCTTCTTCCTTATGTATAATTCTTCAATAGAAACCCAAATCTTCCCCCACAGTATAACACCTGCTTTCACTATATTTGATGTTGGTATAATTTGTGGAGGAGATGGGGAAAAACAAGTCATTTAAGAATACAGGTGGACCTGTTGCAACAATGAGAAGTACAAGTTGTCATGTCGAAAACGAACTTTACAACTTTGGTGTGTGTGTGTGGGGGGAGGATTGGGTGGGGGGCGGGGGGGGAGGCTGGAAAGGGATGTGAAGGGTAAACAAAGGAGGAGGGTGCAATGCTTGGTAAGAAATGTACTCATTATCTTACCCATGTAATTGTAACTCCTCTGCACAGTATGCTCACAAAAAATAAAAATTAAAATAAAAAAAAAGAAACCCAAATCTTGGGTTGCCCAGTTAGGAGCCTCTGACCTACTATTCTGATTAAGTTTCTTTTCAATCTTCATGGCCAACATCTGGCTTATAAAAACAAGCTTCTTGGTCTTTTCTATCATTTGCTGATAGGGTGATACTACATTGTTACCAATAAATACATGCCCTAATTTATAATCAATCTTGGCATCCAGACCTGCGTTTTTTAAAATCAAATTCACAATCTGCCTTTCAGGTTCCTCTGGAGCCCTACCAAGTTTATCTGACACTATAATAATGCTTGTACACTGATGAACTTGATAAAAAGTCTCAAATATGAGTAGACAGGCATTCTGAGTGAAATCGTCAAGAAAAGTCACTAAAAAGAAGTCATTCACAAGCACCAATTCACATTCCTTCTGCTTTTTCTGAACCCCATCAAAGTACAAGTTAGCATTCAAGCATTCCACAAACTTGGCAATTGGGTCTTTATATGTGTAAGACTGTTGAATAATTTTTACTAGCTCTTTCAGCACTTGCTAACATCTTTGATAGGAGTGTAGTGGACAAATAAGGAGAATATGTACATACTTCTTCTGAATTGCATTAAAGTACTGTGGCTGGTAAAGGAAGACTTGATTAATAATATTATGGTGACTCCTGGGGTTGTTGAAGAAAACAAAGACTAATGAAAGAGTCACCTTCTCTGCTGAAGAGACTGGAGTGTCCACTCCAGTCTCACCGCAGAATTATTATCTATGAGTTTCCCGTGGCCCCTCCCAGTTACTTGCTATTTTCATTGTGTGGAGATTTGTTCTTATGGTGTAAAAGAAATGATGTGTAAATGATTTAGTACTTTAGCATTAATAAGGCAGTGTCATTAACATGTGTCCTTTCATGTTCATACACTTATAAGTAGATAAAAAACATATATCATCATTTTACAATGCCCTGAAGTTGATGAAGCAGGGTAGGTAATTAAGTAAATCTTAGTAATGAACTTCCCTAGTTTATAGTCTCTCTGACTAAGTAGGAAGTTTTATGATGAAGTGCAGGAGTTATCTTGTGAAAAAACAAAAAACAAGTTTAACACTGATTTGTAACTTACTCTTCTCATAGAAGATGCTTTGTATTGGGTAATGGTCTGAAAGACAAATTATTCACACAGTTCTAGATGATATATTTTCAAAATCGATCAATATAAATTAAACAAATTAATGAGTTTCACTGTGTTAAGCAATATATATTCTGACAATCTAGCCCAACTATTATTTCTCTCTTCATTTTCTTTTCTCTTCCCTTAACTTCTAGTCTTATTTCTTAATAGTTTCTCTTTTATTTTCAGTCATTTTTAATGGTTCCATACTTAGGGGAGGCCTGTCTTTCTATGTATAGCCTATTTCAATTAACAGGATGTCCTTTGATGCAATCCACTAAATTTGAATAAATAGTGATCTTTGATTCAAAGGTTGAACCTTGCTATGTCACCTAGACTGGCTTAGGGCCATTTGCACTTCTGTTTGTTTAAGTTTTTTTTCTTTTTCACCTTACTTGCCTATTGTTGACTAGATTACATATTGTTTTAGTGTATAGTGTTTAGCACTTTATATATTCTCTATTTTCAGATGAAGATTTTTTCAAAAATTTTCTCCTATTCAGTAAATTGTTTCTTCATGCTGCTAATAGTTTTCTTTGCTGTGAAAAATCTTTTTAATTCAGTTTAGTTTCACTTGTTAAAGCTTGTTTGGGTTTTATAAACTATTGATATCCTACTTAGGAAATTATTGCTTATTTTACTATCCTGAAGTATGTTTTCTCTGTTTTCTTCCAGTATTTTCAAAGCTTATGATGTTCCATTAATGTCTTTAGAACATTTTTAGGTATTTTTAATCATGGGTAGTGATAGGAGTCTAATTTTGACTTTCTGAATGTGCCTAGAACTGTTTGTCAAAATGGCTGTATTTTACCCATTTTTTTGCTACCTTTATAGAGACTCTATTGCTAAATAGGCATGGGTTTATTTGAGTCTTTTATTCTGTTCCATCAGTTTATATGTTTACTTTTATACTAATACCATGTTATTTTATTAAGATGGCTTTTCAGTTTGTTCTAAATTAGACATAATGTTATTGCTTTCACTGTTCATTTTGTTAAGGATTATTTTATGCTAAAGAGTGCATTTTAATATTTTTGTAGAGAGGAATTGCACTGTGTATATACATCATTTGTAATAATATGGCCCTTTTCATAATATGCATATCCATGAATATGAACTGTCTTTACATCTTTTAGTGTCTTCAACAACTTCTTCAGAATTTAAAATTTTTCATTATACACCATTCTCACCCATAAGTTGGATTTACCACTTTTTTGAGGTTGTTGCTAATGATACTGCTTCCTTAATTTCTTTCTCAAACAGTCATTAATGGGGTACAGAATAGTTTCTATTTTTTGTTTTTACATTTTATATCCTGAATTTGATTATCAATTCTAAGAGTCTTTGGGGTTTTCTTAGGATCATACAACAGAAATAACAGAAACCTATTTATTTCCTACATATATACTTTTGTTTCTTTCCCTTGCATTATTGATCTTGCTAGCATTTCTACTACAACATGAGTAAGAGTCATGTGAGTAGAAACTGCAGTCTTATTGGTAATCTTAGATGTTATGGGTTTATTCTGTATAGCCTTTGTAACGTTGAGATATATTATTTTAAGGTAATAGTAATTTAATAAGAGCTTTTACCATAAAAACATTCTAACTTTTATCAAAGTCCTTTCAGCATCTAATTTGCACCTATTTTATGCATGTATAGATTCTTTCTATAGTTGCTTATTGTATGCAGTACTGTTTGGTGTAACATTATGTTTACTTGTATATGCCAAATCAGTTTTGTCTCTCTACTATGAAATTTGCTTGACCACATAGATGATCTTTATAATGTGCAATTGAAATGGGCTTCAAGTGTGTATTGGGAATTTTGCATTTTCAGGGCTATTGGATGCGGCACAATTTTGGTAGGTCGAATGTGCTTAGAAATGTATCAATTTCCAGTTTGTTAGAAAAAAGTGTTCTCAAAGAAGTCTCTAATTATTTTCACAATTTTATTGGCCTTTGTATTTGTACCACCTTTTTCCTCTCTAATGTTATAAATATGTAATTTTCCCTTCTTGTTTTGGTCAGTTGGTTAAGAATGTATCACTTGTTTATCTGTTCAAAGAATTAATTTTTGATTCATTAACTCTGTACATATTTAGTTTCTTGTGCATTAATTTCTGCTCTAATATAATTTCTTTCAATCTATTAATTTGGAGTTTGGTTTTTTAAATTTTTGTAGGAGCTTAAGGTCCATTATTGAGCTATTCATCTGAGATATGTCTAAAGGTTTTCAAGTGAACTCTAATAAGTATAAACTTTCCTCAGCCATGTGCTGTTCAGTATCACTGCATTTGAATATTGTCTATAGTTCTTTTTTGTTTATTTGTAGTTTTATTTTGTTGTGATGTGATAGAACACACGGGGTTAAGACAATTTTTCATGTTAGTAAAAACTTGCTTTATACACTAAAATGTGATTAATTTTGGAGAAACTTGTGTTGAGAAGAATGAGTATTCTGTAGCTGTTGAGTGAAATCGTCTGTAGATACATGTTAAGACCTTTTTGGTCTACAGTGTTACTTAATATTCAAGATTCTTTGTTGATTTATTTTTGCCTGGAGGACATATGTAATGTTATCTTATGATGGATGTCTTGGAGTATTTCCAAAGTGATTGGTGTAATTCTTAATGACATTAGGTGCATCAAACAATGAAGATAAATGTAGGCACTGAGCATGGGAAAGGCAATTTCTACTCTGTCCGCTGTACCATACTATGCAAGCAGGAACACCCTCTCCTCACAGAGCACTGGGTGGAATCCATCGTGAATCATCATATATTTTCCTAAGATGTAGATGAATTTGAAGAGGGAAATTCCAGAGCTCCTTCTCTAGTCACTCAGCTACACTCAAGTAAGCCACATTATAAAAAAGTGCGCACAAGTGTTGAAAAATAATAACAAAGTTTTTATTGCATTTGTCTGACCATCATCTGACCAATAATAACACAGGCAAAGGATTGAAAGAATGCTGGAGAGGAGGGAAGAGGTTGGAAAATCGGATCAAGTGTTGGATATGGGGAAGAAATGTCATTCCAGTTGAGATTTGCATTTGGTCTAAAGTCAATATTCTTAAGAAACTTGGCTTCTCAGGTCCCACCTGCCTATCCTTTGAACTTGCAGACATAGGGTAATTGCACATCACACTGAACATCTCTCCATTTCAGAAATCCTGGAGAAAGAGAAGATGTACTGTAATTACAATAGGAAGGTAGAGATTAGTATCCTCACATTGACTAGTGACTCACTCTGTAAGGAAGGATATTCAAAGAAAACAGATATAAGAAAAGATGAGAGAGATTAAATACATATTGTATCATTTTAGCTTCTAAGGGCAGGCCCCAGGATACAGGGTAAGGAGAGATGGCTGGTCAGTGATGGTTCCTATGTTTCTTACCTGAGTTACTTGATAAGCTCCCACAGTAACCACGGTCTGGGGCAGTAGAAGGATTCCTATCCCAGTTGAAGAAGTTTAACACATCAGAATTACTCCACTCCCATCCATCTCCATTGGGTGATTGTCCCTATATAGAGAAAGTGCCAGCAAGGAAAGTTAATGGACTTTAGAATCTGCATGCAGGATATATTAGCTGGGACCCTGGATTCATCTTTTCACTTGTTCTTCAGGACTTTTCTTTACCCAAAATATTATTCTAAGTCTCTGATCTCATGTCCTTCCAGAAGAGTGTGCCTGGAGCATATTAGCTACTGGAGAGATAATAGAGAGAAGACAATGGGATCTCACCAGTGTAGGGTCATGGAGTCCAATCCATATGTATTGGTAGTTGTTCACAGTACTCTTCACCAGAGATGACACGAAGGATGCCTCAGCTTCAGTGAGCACGGACACAAGGTGGCCAGAGGGCCGCTTCTGACAAGCCAACTGTTAAATGAGGGACAGAATGAAAGGTAACTTGAAGAAGGTCAGATTAGATGTAGCTGTCTCTTCATGACACAAATATTAACCCAGATATAAAACTAAAGCTCCCAGCACAACTATGTTTATTGCAGCATTATTTACCATAGCTAAGATATGGAACCAACCCAGATGCCCCTCAGTAGATGAATGGATCAAGAAAATGTGTTATATATACACAATGGAATTCTATGCCTCCATCAGAATTCTATGCCTCCATTAGAAAGAATGACATTGCCCCATTTTTTAGGAAATGGAAAGACTTGGAAAAAATTATATTAAGTGAAGTAAGCCAGGTCCAAAGAAACATAGGTCCCATGGTTTCCCTTACTTTCAGTAACTAGTATATGTCTGAGTCAAGCAGAAAAGATCAAATAAGTTGATGTTAAGTGAAAGGAACCCCAAGATAAGTATTCAAATGTTTTTGCTTTCATGTGATTTTTTCTAACATATTTATAAGATGATTTCTTTGTTGCTTTGTATGTCCCTCCCCCAGAGAATAAGCTCTGTTTTCACTGTATTTGATGTTGGTATAATTTGTGGAGGGGAAAGGAAAAACCAAATTGTTTAAATAGGGATACAGCTGGACCCATAGCAACAATGAGATGTACAAATCGTTATGTCAAAAAACAAACTTTACAACTTTGGCAGGGGTAGGGGAGGGGGTATGTGTGGGGGAGATAGGAAGGGATGGGAAGGGGAAACAAAGGAGGAGGCAACAATGCTTGATAAGAAATGTACTCATTATCTTGCCCATGTAATTGTAACCCCTCTGTATGGCATTTTCACAATAAAAAAGTATTTATGTAAGTCCCAAGGAACAGCTGAAGTTTGAAGTTTGAGATCTTGTATTCTCCCTAATATCCTTATTTGTCCCTATCCCTAACCCCACCTCTCTGAACTCACATCTGCCTTAGTCCAGGATTTTGGTGTCTTAAACAAGGCATAGCAGTGGGAGGAATAGGCCTGGGCACCATTGGGACAACTGATTCTTGGAGAAGGCAGGTCCTTCCGTGGGTCCTCACCTAGTGGGGATGGAGATAAAGAAAATGAAGTAAAATGAAGAATGAAGATGTGTGGTGATGTCAGCTCAGAGAATTTTTATGAAGCCTGTCTTCTATTTCTTTAACTCTCCACTAGTTAGAGCATTCTGACAAATTGGAAGTTCGTTTCATTCAATTGATGATAGACAATTGTAATAGGTCCACCATTAGGGACATGATATAAGGTAGAATGGAGTTTCAAACAATTTTGTTGTTTGCAGTAGATTTTATTCAACATTACTAAATGGGACACTCTGATCATTCCTCATTGTTATTGTGAATATTCACAGAGAATACAGGGCTAGTCAGAGAAATTTTACCTTGCACCGGGGATAGTAGCATCAGGCACAGCAGCATCCAGTACATGCTAGAAAATGCCATGAGAGTCTGGGTCCTATAGTTGATTGAAGAGGAAATCTAGAGTCACTCAAGGACAGGAGGCCTTAGAGAGAACACACAAAGTTCCTTCTGTCTCAGCTCTTTTTCTCTGATGTAGTCCTGAAAGGAAGCATTGACCGTGATCACATCTAACTAATTTTGTAATTATTGTATAAATGGTGGAATGTACAACCTCTAATAGCTCCTATAGGCAACATTACCAGTTCAATGAATTCCTGCACTTTGTGATCTTCTTCAAATGTATAGAGAAAATGTCCTGTCTAACAATCTCATCCTGATGCACCTCTACTTACCTGTGTTGCAAGAATCTGGGATGGTTTTCAAGGAAGAAAGAATGGGGCTTTTATAAGAGAACCTGAGGGAAGAACATTGAAATGAATTGCAGGAATGCATATGCATGTCTAGAGTCATGTGTACTGCTTATCATGGACTCCAGGAGATTCCCATCAAGTGGAGATGTTTTCTGGTAAAGCCTGGAAATAACCACAGATGTTGTCTTTTCCCATTAGCAGGCCTGCTCTGTTCCCAGGTGCAGGTAAAGTTTAAACTTTCCTCATCCTGTATCAGATTTCTTGTTCTGGAAACATAACACTGTGATGACATACATGCTATTAATGATGTTGATACAAGGTTTTGAAAATATGAAAAGTGTGCATAGTAAATTATAATATGTATCAGCAGTGGATTTTGATTCAACCCAACAGAACGTACATCTATAGGCTTTCACATATCTTACTTTATACCTAGTGATAATATTTAAGTAAGTTCAGTAGTGAAATACCAGTATGTTAGGCTTTAAATATATTTACTACCTGGGGCTGGGAAAATGGCTCAGTGGTAGAGTGCTTGCATTGAGTGCATGAGGCTCTGGATTCAATTCCTTAGCACCACATAAGCAGAAAAGCTGGAAGTGGCTCTGTAGCTCAAGTGGAAGAGATGAGGGACTGCACCCAGGCCCAGAATTCAGGCACCACGACCGACAAAAAAAGAGGATATATTTACTACCTGATAGAATAGCAGTATTGATACCATGAGAAGGAGTAACTATTCTGTTTGCTGCTTCCTCTTTATAGTAAGTTGTAAATTCTGCTTGTGCATCAAAATTTCAGCCAGGATTCTCAGGAAACACAGGCAAACAGAGCTGCCTTCCAAACACCTCGCTGATGGAGAACTGAACAAGCAGATCGAGTTTACCATGGTGCTGTGTCAGAGGGATTTCCTCACTATCTGATCAGGTTTGAAGTCATTTGGTTGTGTTTAGTTATAAAGCAAAACAAACAAAAATACCAGTTCTAACGATAAGTTGCAATTCACTATTTGCATGTGAAATGGAAATGGGTTAATGAACAAATTCCAGTTATTCACAAAGGTGTATTTTATTGACATTTCTCAAAAATGTTCAATGCCAGTAGTTAATAAATGAGATTTAAACTTCTGTTTTATGTATAGTCATATAAATACAAATAATTCATTGGGAAAGTAATTTGGTGTCTTCAGTAATTTTGAAAAATGGAAGAGCACCCTGAGGTGTGCATAGTTTTAGAGTGCATGATTAGTGTTTAACATTTACTTCATGGAAATAAATTAGATGAGACAGCTTTGATGTTGGAACGCATAAGCAAAAACAGCAAAATCCAGAAGTTGGGGAAATTAGTCTTTTCACACCAAAGAAAAGAAGAAAATAAAGCAATATATATGTATATATATATATATATATATATATATATCTTACTACATAAATAGTACATCTATCGAACTCAGTAAGTGTATCATGGTCCAATCATAATTTAATTATGCCTATAAGAAAAATACAACTCTGAAATAATTATATAAAAATTTATTTCTCAATATTACATAACATTACTGTCGCACATTTTGATTATTCTTGTGCTGAATGCCCCCAAGCCTATTATTTGTATTCTGTTAAGTAATAGCTATCTTTTTACTTATTCTAAAAATTGAATACATAGCTCCTTGTTCCTTTTTCATACCTTTTAATACAGTTCATCAACACATGCGTGTTATTGAACCTCTATCCTTTCCCTTATTCAAGACACCCTGGATACATTTACTGACCTATCTTGTGGAGCAGGTCTAATGCAGATGGATTCTTTCAGATGTTGTTTACCAGGTAAAGTCTTTATTTCCTCCTCTAACCCTACACTCCTTTGAGATCCTATGGATAGAATCTAGGAAGCAAACTGAGCACCTGTTCTTCCATACTAGTAAACCCTTACCCTTTTGTTTTTGTTTTGTATTTTCAGTATCTCTCTATTATTTCAGTGGCTCTCTTTGACTAGAACAACATCCTGCTCCTAGTCCCAATTACCTACGATTATAGACTTATCCCCCCTCACCCAGTCTTCTCCTTTTGTTTAGCTCTAAATGATATTATTATGGTCTACAAAATTCTAGTTTGGTCATTTTTGCTTTGTTTTGAACACATCCCACAGTTGATTTTCCTTCATGTTAATGGAAGAGAAGTCTAATTATTATGCTTAGTCTACAGGGGTAAGTAAACTAACTTCTAATGTTCTGGCTTCTACAAGATTATCTTTATCCTTGGTGTTGTACAGCTTAAATTTAATTTGTTCATTTTTTTTCTTTATTTCTTTGTAGTTTTTATCCAGTTGGTTCTCAGTGAGATTCCTGGACCTAGGTGGAGTGTCCGGCATGCCTATTCATTTCGGAAAGTAAATTTCCACTGTTTCTTAAAGCTTTTATTTTCCTCTTTCCAATAACCTTGTTTTACACAAGTTTTACCATTATAGCTACCTCTCAAAACTTTAATATTCTGTTCTGCATTTCTAACCAGTTTTCTGTTTGTATTTGTGTAGGGGAAGTCACCAAATCTTTAAACTCCAATGTTTTTTACTTAGTAGAATATCATTGATTATGAGCAATAAAAGATACTCCCTCCATTTTTGTGTATTGTGCTAATTTGTAGCACCTTTTATTCGATCATAAAGTTGTGTTTCTCTGTTACCTTTATGTTTCTCATTCCTGTTTTCTATGTTTTTGTTCTTTGTGGGGTTTTTTTTGCTTTAGATCCCTTACTAACATAAGTGTACTTAATTCCTCACCATTATCTATTTCTTTACAACATACACCATATATAAGATGAATTTTGTTATTTACTTTCACCATTCTTAATGTGTGTGTGTGTGTGTGTGTGTGTGTGTGTGTGTGTGTGTGTGTTTGTGTGTGTGTGTGTTTTCACACAGTCCTGAAGCTTGAACTTTGTCTTATACTCTATCTTGGGTTGTTGATTCAGGCCTTGTCAGGGCTTGTGCTGTAAAACTTGACCCATGTCTCCAGACTAGCTTTTCGCTGGTTAATTGGAAATAGAATCTTTCTGACTTTTCAGCCGGGGCTGGCTTTAAACCATAATCCTATAGATCTTATCCTGCATGGCTAGATGTATACTCATGAGCCTTCAGCACCCAACCCTCAAACTCCTTCCTTTTCATAAAACAAGTTTTATATTTTCTATTGAATCACTGATTATATGGTATAGTATGAAAAGGAAAGGGTGTTTTCTCAGTAGGGACATGTTCATTTTACTTACTGAAGAAATTCACTTTTGCTATCCCTGTTGCCTTTAGAATTTCCTAAAATCTCCCCATGATATAGAGTCCATGTTTCACAATTCTTTCAGTATTTCACTTACCATTACAGCAGACTGGAAAGGTGGAGGAGGCTATAGTCAGATATTTTACCAAAGATATGATAGATATATTTTACTAGAACTAAGCCTTCATAAAAGAGAATATTCTAGGCTGGTACCAACTGATTGCTTTCCTCCACCCTTAGAGCCATGAGGAGATGATTCTTGGCCCTTTATTATCAGAACTTAGTGGTTCCCTGGATACACACCCTATGAAATTGCTGGGTCTTTACTAGGACATTGATCTTCAGGAGTCTGTCACTATGAATACTCCTCCAAACCTAGCATTCAGACATTCTCAGAGTTATCTTGGAGATATTCTTCAGAGTATCTGGTTCTAGATATGTCTATACCCGGTGAACAGCAATGAAAGGGTTCTGAACTTACTGCCTTTGTAAAATTCATCAAAAGGTTCTGCCATACTACTTCAACCTTGGGTTAGACCCCAAACTGTTAATGATTTAAATTCATCTTCAGATTTTTTTCCTTGATAAAGGAAGAAGCAAAGTTCAAGAATCTTTCTGCTGACATTAACTAAAGCATTTTTACTGTTTTGTTTTTCTGTGTTGATCCTTCAGTAGAACTAGGTTTGAACTCAGAAGTTTATGCATAGTAGGGCAATATTATACCTAGCAATGTATACCCCTAGCCCTTTATTGTTTTCTTATAATTCAAATTAGGTTTCAGTTTTCCTGGAACATACTTGTACCATGATCCTCCTACCAATGGCTTCCCATAAAGCTGGGATTGTAGACCTGGACCACCATACTAACTGGTTGATTGACATAGGATATCACTATCTCACAGCTTTTAGAAGAGCAATTTCTACACCTATAAATAGTGCCATCTTTATTAATTAGAGCTATCCTTTCACCACAGGGTATTTAATTATTATGTATTTACATTTAAATGTGGGTAGAATGTGGAAGAAGCAAGTCCCAGAGTTCCTTTCCCAGCAAGCCACAATATAAAAACAAGAATATAAATGTTGTAAACCAAAACAAAATTATTAATGTTCTCTTTCCTCAGGTCACAACAATACAGATAGAGGATAGAAGAAGGTTGGAGGGAAGGAAAGTGGCTAGAAAGACTGAATGGGGTGTCAAGATTGGCAATGTGGGAAGTACATGAACTTCTTGAGTGAGACTTCAAACTTGGTAAATAGTCAATAGAGAGCTCCTTAAGAAAGCCACCTGATGAGTTTCCACACATTTAGCTCTTGAGTTACAGACATAGGGTAATTGAACATCACAGTGAACGTCCCTCCACTTTAGAAATCCTGGAGAGAGAGGAAAATAAGAAGGTAAAATGAATACAACATGGAAAGTGAGTCTTGGGAATATAAAGAATAAATAAATCAGATAAAGGGCTAGGTTTTAGCTTTGTTTCTTCAACCATGATTCACTCTATAGAAAGGACACTTAAGAAAAAACCAGTTATGAGAGGACATGAACAAAATCAAGTTTAGAATACATCACCTAGCACACCAGGGTCCATGAAGTGCAGGCTAGGGGTGTGGGGGAAGGGAAGATCACTGATCAGGAGGGATGCCCTGATTCTGAGAATCTTGACAGGCTCCCACAGTAACCATGGTCTGAGACAGTGGAAGGATTCCTCTCCCAATTAAAGTAGTTTAGTACATCAGAGTTACTCCATTCCCATCCACTTCCATTGGGTTCTTCACCCTGTATAGGAGAATAAGCCAACAAAGGAAGTTAGTGAACATTAGAAACTTGATGAAGGATCTTCTAGCTGTAACCCTGGATTTAATTCCAGTCTACTTATCCATGTCCTGCTATGAGCCCCTAAGTGGGTTATTCTTCTTACATTCTTTACTTGTATTTGGAAATCCCACTAAATTATCAGAAGAACACTGAATGAAGTATAACTTAAGTATTCCTTTATATGTATATGACAAGAGTATCAGTATATATGACTGATATTTGCAAATCCCTCTGTGCCTCAAAGACAATATCTATTCTTTAGAAAGAAATTATGGATCTTATCTTCAATTAAGACTCTTTCACAAGAGTAAATTTAGAGCCCCTGGAGTTCAGATAAATGGTTTCCAATATTTCATATAATAATTGCATGCTAATTAACAACAGGCACACTAAATTTATGTGAAGCCTAGAGGTCTCCATAGAACTCAGCTTTGTAATTATTCTCCAGTACTTATCATTACTCCCAAATGTTACCCAGTATCTCAGCTCCAGATCCTCTGTGCTTTTGCTCATGTATGAATAGAAGAGTGAGCCTATGGCAAAACAATCCCTTCAGACATAATAAAGAGAAGATGATGGAGAGTTACAGTGTGGGATCATGGAGCCCCCATCCAGACATATTGGTAGCTGTTTGCAGTGCTTTTGACCAGAGAAGACATAAAGGAGGCCTCAGCCCCACTCAGCACAGACACAAGGTATCTTGACCGCTTTTGGCAAGCCAACTGGGAAAAGAAGGGATGGGAATAGGAGAAATCGAAAAGATCACTAAAGGAAAGATGGGGATGAGGTGGGAACGAATGATGTTATCTGAAATAAAAAAGGTGGACATCTCCCAGCAAACAGTGGTGATGTTTTTAGGCTACTTTCCCTGTGAGCCACTGTCTAACAAAACTCTTTCCCATCTCTCAGTACTCACATCTGCAGCAGTCAGGATTTGGGCATCCTAAACAAGGCAGAGCAGTGGGAGGCATAGGCCTGGGAGCCTTTGGGACAGCTGATGAGTGGATAGTCTCTTCACAGAGTTCCCACCTAGGATGGAGGGAGACAAACACAGAATAGTAATGTGAAAATGGGAATTAAGTGGTCAGTCAGGGAAGGAATGTTTATGAAACCTGTCTTTGAAGAAAAAAGTCCTTTTATTCTCTATCTGAAGAAATTCTGTATATCAAAATAGATGTCTTAGTATGTGGAGGAGCATCTGTTTTTCATTTCTGCTTCTTTTCTACTCCATTGTCTACTGCCCACTTACTACATGCTAACAGATATAACATTCTCTCTTGCATGGCTGTTCTTTTTCTACCTCTTAATAGTAGTTTTTCCTACTTTCCTTCTACAACCCACCAATAAGTGAAAATACCCTAATGAATTAGATATCACTTTCTTCGTGTTGATATTGGATGACTGTGGTGGATCCACCACCAATAACTTGAAGAAAGGCAGGAAGAAGGCAGGACTGTAGACAATTTCCTAGTGTATGGATTCTCCTCACCATTACTACATGAGATACTCCAATTATTCTTCCTCTTGAATGTGAACCATATTAGAGAAACCAGTGCCAGATGAAGAGAACCTCACCTTGTCCCTGAGATAGGAGCAGCATGAAGGACAGCAAATCCCAAACATTCTGGGGAGGGCTGTAGGAGGCAGCATCTTGTCTGAGAGAAAGGAGAAAATCAGAAGCCCTGAAGGAATGGAGACCATACAGAGGATAGGCAGAGATCTGACTTCCTTGTGAAGTCAAGAAAGGATATATTGACTGTATCTTTTTGCAAATATTGAATTAGTGGGTATTGTACATTCTCTTCTTACCCTTCTTCACTCCTTTTATTCTTGGAATTCCTATGTTCTTTGAATATAGGGTCACTAATATAGTTTCTTCTATATATCTGCAATAAAGCCCCTTCTAGGAATCTCATCCCAATGCATCTCCACTTACCTGTGTTGCAAGGATCTGAGATGGTCTGTCAGCACTGGATATAAACTGAGGCTTTTATAAGGGGACTTGAATGAGGAACATTGAAATTTATAACTGGAATGTGTATTCCAGTCAGAAGTCATGGGCACTGCTTGGCATAGATTCTAGAATATTCTCAGCAAGTGGAGGAAATACTTACTGGCAAAGTCTGGCAAGCACTAAAGATGATACCTTTTCCTGTTAGCAGGCAAGATCTATCCCCAGGTGCAGATGAAGTTTGGGCTTTCCCCACCCTGTATCATATTGCCTGTTCCGGGAACTTAAAGCAGTGATGGCAAACCACGCAACAAATTATGCCAGTAAAAGGTTTTCAAATATTTACTCTTGGTTAATTAAATAATATAAATATTATCAGGGGACTTTTGATGAACCCTAAATAACTCACAATAATCAATATGTGTATATCTTTCTTTGAACTGAAATCCAAGTGAATTAGCAATTGAATATTTGCTTATTTATTGTCACCAATATAAGGAGTAAATATTCAAATATGGTGCTTCAACATTGAAGCAAGATATAAATTCCATGGAGTCGGTATTCCATCCAGGATGTTAAGGAATTGCAAATGAACTGATCGTCCTTCCAGAAACTTCTGTGCAAGAAGAATCAGCAATAGGACCCAGTTCACTCTGGTATTGAGTTCACTCTGGTATTCACTCTGGCATCCTCAGATTTTAGATACTTGTGGAATCTTATGGCCTATATAAATGATGGTGAAATCTTAACCTTCATAAAATTACTAAATGTTAACATATAGCCAATTTTTGATGGACCACGGAATGGAGACTTGACAAATGATCTGGTACTAAAGCATGAAATACATCAGTGTCATCAACCTGTGCTTTTCTACTTGCAAGTAGTAAAATTATATCATCTTAAATGCCTTTGAACTGGATGCAAGAATGAAGGTAGCTCATATACATAAACATTGCTAATTTACTAGGTTATGCAATTAAAGTGAAGTCTGCTTACTAAAGTTCATTGGTTTTCTTGGATTAAAACAAAACAAAACAAAATAAGAATATGGTATTGTTCAAAACAAAATTCACTCTTTATCTTGTGTAACTGTAATCCCTCTTATATAACCTTTGTAATAACAATAAAATGCATGAAAAAATAATATTTTTGTGTTGGAAATCATTGTTGTAATGTTGAATAACTCTTTCTAGAATAACAAGTCATCAAAGATACCCAAGGCATTCACATAGGTGTGTTTTGATAGGCATTCAAAAATGATTAATATAAATACTAACAATTTAAAGTCATGCTTTAATACCTTGTAAGAATAACATCAATAATTTTCTGGAAAATTAATTTGGTATTCTCAGTAATTTTCTATTTTTTGGTCAGTCGTGGGGCTTGAACTCTGGGCCTGGGTACTGTCCCTGTGCTCTTCAGCTCAAGGCGAGTGCTCTACATCTTGAGCCACAGCGCCACTTTCGGTTTTCTAGTGGTTTATTGGAGATCCAAGTCTCACGGACTTTTCTGCCCAGGCTGGCTTTGAACCGTGATCCTCAAGTCTCAGCCTCCTGAGTAGCTAGGATTATAGGAATGAGCCACCAGCACCCAGCTTCTCAGTAATTTTTAACAGTGTTAAAGAGTGTTCTGACATGAGACTATCTGATTAATAGTTAACACTTACTTCATGGGAATACACAAGATGAGATGATTTTTATGTTAGAGTACATGAATATAATCAGCATGTCCAATAGGTGGGAAACTCTAGTGTGAAAAGATTCACTTTCCTACCAAACAAATGCAAAAAAACAAAGCAACATGAACTCTTCTTTTGTAAGAAATAAATTTATCAAATGCAATATGTGGAGCATGGTTCAGTCACAATTTCATCATACCTATCAGCAAAAAAATAATTTTGAGACAATTGGGCACACATTTCTTTCTTCTATCTCATAGAATAATATTGCCATTCATTTCCTTTATGCCTCAACAATCATACTCCTTTCAGCAATAACTAATTTCTGACTTTTTTGAAAAATGGAAAATGTATCTCCTTACACTTTTTCATGATTATTTAATGCTTTAAATAGATATGTGTTATTGGGCTTCTATCCTTAACTCTCTTTCTGTACAGTGACAATATAGACAAATCCATAAGCTCCTTGATTCTTCAAGTGGACATGTCCAATTCACTTATAAGGAAATGAAAGATAAATCATATATATTATTTCTGATCTGTAGCATTGTGTTTTTCTTCTTTTTATAGAGTTTCATTTCTCCATTGTTATTGAACATTTCTCATCTCTATTATCTGTTTTTCACATTGATCCCTAATTTATCATATTAAGAACACTTAGTTTAAATTTCCTGCATTATTGATAGCTCCATATCTTATGTTGTTTGTAATTGTTGTACTCCCTTCCACTTCTTTTTGTTGGTCATGGGGCTTGAACTCAGCCTGGGCACTGTCCCTAAGCTCTTCAGCTCAAGGCTAGTGCTCTACCACTTGAGCCACAGTGCCACTTCCAGTTTTCTAGGGGTTTATTATGTATCAGAGTCTCATGGACTTTCTTGCCTGGGCTGGCTTTGATCCGCAATCCTTAGATCTCAGCCTCCTGAGTAGCTAGGATTATAGGCATGAGCCACCAGCACTCGGCTCATTTATTTAATCTCATGAGACAATCTAAAAGGAAACATGCATCTATTGTCTACAAAAGCAAGTTTTTAAAAAGCAGCAGAAGAAACTTCTTTGAATATATTGTTTTAAACCTGTAATGCAATTTTTCATTTAACAGACCGATAACAAGAAGATATACTTTAAAAGTTTAACAAGTAAGATATCATGCTAACTTGAGGGCTGAGATAATTTGAAGATATTTTTAGGCATTAAAAAGTTATTGGAATCAGGGAGGGGTGGCTCATGTCTGTAATCCTAGCTACTCAGGAGGCTGAGAACTGAGGACCACAGTTCAACGGAAGGTGGCGCTGTGGCTCACCTGGTAGAGCATTCACCTTTAGCTGAAGAGCTGAGGGACAGCGCCCAGGCCCAGAGATCAAGCCCCACAACTGACAAGTAAATAAATAAATAAATGAAAAGTTATTAGAGAAGAAATGTAAACACAAATCCAGAATGGAGCTTATCTGAAGCTCTTTAACAATTCAGAATCACTAAGAAAAGAATAATTTAGGGTCAAAAATTTGAAATAATATGTAAGTAATATTTAATAAGTAAATTAATTGAATTTTGTTAACATAACATTGCAATGCAGATTAAAAACATGAATATGGACTGATATTAGGTTATGCTGGAATTTTAGTTTCTTCTCTTGTGATTTTACTATAACTGGAAAATTTCATATATTGCTGCTAATTGTGATAAAGTATTTGTAGTATTTCATAAAAGTACTGTGGTATCACAGCTTTCAAACCATTAAGAATAGTATGTGTATGTGGAGAGAGAAACATAATGAGAGCTTAGGGGAAAAGGAAGAAATAAAATATTTAAAATGTTAGCAAACAATAACCAGGTGAAATATGCAAGGCAGTTCATATTTATTTTTAATATTTATTTTTAATATTTATTTCTGAATGATTAAAAGTTCCCCCCAAATCATATTATATATAATACCTTATATAATAAAACTATAATATAACTTAGGAAACTCCCACGTAATAATACCATCTGTACTTTTCTCATCATTATTATAAATTAGAAATGGAACAATACTTATTATACAAAATCATATATGTACAAAAGAAACTTTACAAATCAAAAAAAGAAAAAAACAACAAATTATTATAAAGAAATCCAGTATGTGTTCCAAAAGTTGGGCTACTTAATACAAGATGATTTAGGCTAATAAATTAAGAAAAAATCACCATGAAGTAATGAATATTTTGGATCCAATTAAAAGAAAATCACATCTTCAGAGTTAAAAAGAATGCTTAAGACATCAGATGTCAGCGCCTGAGCAGTTGTTAAAATGTTATAACTGTCAGCTGGGTGCTGATGGCTCACGCCTGTAATCCTAGCTACTCAGGAGGTTTTGATCTGAGGATCGCAGTTCAAAGCCAGTCTGGGCATGAAAGTCCCTGAGACTCTTATATCCAATAAAGCACTTGGAAAACTAGAAGTGGTGCAGTGGTTCAAGTGGTAGAGCGCTAGCCTTGAGCTGAAGAGCTGAGGGACAGCATTCAGACCCAGAGTTCAAGCCCCATGAGCAACAATAAATAAATACATAAAATGAATAAATAAATAAATATCATATAACTATTAATCTTTCACTCATCTGTAATCTCTTTCACTTCTGGCCACACCAAGTTTAGATTCTGAGATCTACAAAGATGTAGATCACATTATAGAGCACTCTCCATAATCTTTCACCAGTCTTTTACTTGCTTTACTCTATGCCCCTATCTGTTCCCATACCAGTAATAAGTTAGTTAAACTCAGAGTATTATTAAAGTTCATTACAACTGAGTCTGGTTTAATTTTAGTTGAAATAAGATACTATAATAAATCTTACAATTGTGATGTCCTTCACTGTAATGTAAGATTTTTATTTCCTATCACTGACTCATTGAAGTCACTCAAGTTGAAAGTGATCTGTATTTGTTTTATTTGTACTTTTCTTTTCAAACATACCTATCTGCTATATACTGAAAAGCATTTCAACTTCTATAAAAAGTTCCTTTGGAATAATTTAGAATCCCCTTCTTGGCAAGAAAGAAGTCTTTATTCTTAGAATAACAATAACAAATGCAATCTGCAGAAATCTATAGTGAATATAGTCTAGATTGGCAAAGAACTAGACCGGTTATAAACGATGTGCAAAATATGCATAAAGAAAGGGCAGGTGAATTGGTGTCCTATTTCCCCCTTCTATTGCAATTTTATCAGAATGAATTTTATTTTTTCCTGAGACATTCATGTTTCAATATTTATCTTCTAGTGGGGTCTTTAAGTAGATTTCTGAAACATTTTATTTAATCTTGTTTTTCCCATTAAAGAGATCATCTTATTAATACAGCTGAGGTTTAGAATCATAACCCCAGCAATAACAGTGCCTCCTCAGAGTTACTACTGCCTCCCCTGGGTATGCTTCAGTTCTTGCCCTTAAATAAATGAGGCTCAAGTCATAGCTCTAGTGTATAATAAAAACAAATGAGTCAACACATTGTGTAAAACCCACTAATATTTAAAAATAGTCTCATTGTGTTTAAATGCAAAAAGGAAAACTCTTGCACTTAGTTGTCCCTGATTTAGAAGCTTGACATATTCATATGCTGAAATTTCACTGATGAGAAATTAGCAAGCCACTCCTTTATAAGAAGAATTGGTCTATATTATTCAAGTTGGAAGCAAGAAAAATATGAAAATCAAAAAATATCATTCCAAACAGGCATTCGTGACTCATGCCTGTAATCTACATTAATTAGAAGGCTGAGAGTTAAAGAGTACAGTTTGAAGCCAAACAGAAGAGACAATTAACCATCAAAAATCTTCCCCCTAGGTATTTCCTCTGTTGTTACTGTATTTGATTTTGGTACACTGGTATTGTATATAGTTTTTTTTGAATTAAGGAAGAGAAGAGGAACAACAAAAAGGACAAGAGGGGACTAATGCAACAGCGATATATAACAAGACAGTATGTTAGAAACAATCTGTACAACATACAGGGGTTGGAGGAAGGGAAAGTAGGAAAAAAAATGAGGGAAGGAGTAACAAGTTTGACAAGAAATGTACTTATTACCTTATTTATGTAACTGAAACCCCTGTGTCTATCACCTTGATAATAAAGAAAATAAAAGAGGAATCCAGAAGTAGATGTATGGCTCAAGTGGTAGAAAGCCAGCCTTGAGTTGACATTTCTAATGGAGAATATGAGGCCCTGAGTTCAAGCCCCTGCGCGCGCGCGCACACACACACACACACACACACACACACACACACACACACACACACACACACACACACACACACACACACACGGGTACCTTTGTTTCCTTCTTCCAAAACATAGACAGCCATGATATTCTCGCTTTCTAACTTATCTTTCTAACTTATCAACCTCATGACCATGCCTGGCTAGCTGAGTTGCCTGGCCTTCCTTCAGACTGCCTTCTCTCCTTGATTCTATCATGTTAAAAAGCATAAAGAGATATAGACACCTACTGTGCTCAAACATAAAACTGATTGACATTATGACTATGAAAGTGACTCACTGATTTCTGGCTCCATGTCAGAGCCCAGTGAACGTTTGTGCCCATCCTATCCAATCACAGTAATAAATGTAGCTTCTTCTGACAAGGGACCATCATAATTGATGGCTGTGTTTCAAAGACAAAATAGTCAATATCCTACACCAATATTCCCATCCATTTCTCATAAGCCATGCATGCAATTTATGACCCTTTTACCTCCAGGAATCTATTGATTTTTTTTCCTAACCATATAGTAAATGTCTTTGATTGCTGGCTCTCAGCATGGAGCTGATATTTAACCAGCAAAATTATTTTAGCCTTTACACATTAGTAAGTGATCTGCAATTCTTATCCAGTGTGCCACTTTCTGAAAGCTTCCATTTATAAGAGAAGCAATGATTTTCGGTCTCACATTGAAAATAATTTAAAAAAACACAGATCAGCATTTCTTCAATCTAGCAGCTCTGGTGAACATAATTATCCAAAACAAACCCCAAGGTTTCTGCTCTATTTCATTCAAACGGAAGTTATGAATTACTCTGAAAAATATAAATAAAGCTATTAATCATTTGATCTTAAAATAAAGAGATCATATTGCACAGATTAAATAGGCCCAAAGTAATCACATGAGCACTTCAAAGCAGAAAAATAAGCATGAGAATGGCACAACACACCTGAAATCTAAGATGGTTGGAAGACAGACATAGGAAAATCATGGTTCAAGGCCAGCCCTAGGCAAAAGTATATTCCATTATATGAAACACACTAAAAGATTAAAAAACACTAAAAAGACTTAAAAACATTAAAACTATGTCTAGACTGGTAGAATTATTGCTTACACCAGACCTTAAATTCGATCTTTGGTACTGCCCCACCCCCAACAAAAAGGAGCAGAAGATAAAGATAAAGTCAGAAAAGGAAAGGAATGACAAAACAGAATTGGAGGAAGAGATATTTTAAATAGGAAAAGAATTGCACTCATAATTGATATCTAAAAACAGGAACAGGGAAATGAGCTAAGGAATGGTACTACTTTCTAGCTGTAAGGAACTGCCAGCTGACCACTAGCAAAGCAGAAGAGGGCTGAGTCCGGACATAAATAACTATATTACACTAGCAATCTGAATTAGCTTGGCAGCAGCTTTATCTTCAAAACCCACAGCAAACAATACAAGCCTAAAAAGATGGGTGAAACCTGAAGGAAGATATGCTATGTCCTAACTGCTCATCTACAGGACCATAAGATTCTAAAAGATTTTTAAGTTAGTAAGTCTATGATCATTTGTCATAGAAGCTTTCCATCACTGTCACAAAATACCAGAAAAATCTAAACTAGAAGTGGAAAGACTTGTGATTCAGAGTTTTCAGTGCATAGTCTCTTCTTGTTGCTTTGGGCCTGTGACATCACAGTACATCATGATGGAAATACATGGTGGAAGAGATCTCTTTTACCTCCTGGTAAGTGGGAAGCATGGAGAGTGGAAGGGGAAAAGCTGGAGTGCTGATATCCCTTTCAGAAGCACATCCTCTCTTCCTCTACGTCACACTCTGAAAGGTTCCTCCATATTCCAATAGCAATCACAGACTAGTGACCAAAACTTGAACCACAGGCTTTTGGGAGAGATTTGAGACCCAAACAACAAAAGCAGCTGTACAAAATGTAATACTTAATAATTTTTATATAAAAGGGAAGATTTTTCTACAGAACATTAAACGTATGTCTCATCCTCACCTTCATGTGCCTCATTCCATCATTGTCCCTCCTATGTTGTCCACATCACGAATTTCAATAACATTATCATTAAATGTGTTCCAAAGGTTTTTTTTTAAAGAATTTTATCTTTTCAGGTGCTAGTGGCTCACACCTGTAATCCTAGCTACTCAGGAGCCTGAGATCTGAGGATTGCAGTTCAAAGCCAGACCCAGAAAGAAACCCTGTGAGACTCTTTTTATTTTTTTATTGTGAGAATACTGTACAGAGGAATTACAATTACATGGGCAAGATAAGGAGTACATTTCTTATCAAGCCTTGTTGCCTCCTCTTTGTTTCCCCTTTCCATCCCTTCCCATACTCCTCCTCCACACACGATTCTCTCCACACCCCCAACCAAAGTTGTAAAGTTCATTTTCTACATAACAACTTGTACATCTCATTGTTGCAGTGGGTCCACCTGTATCCCTATTTAAATGATTTGTTTTTGTCCTTCCCCTCCACAAATTATACCAACATCAAACACAGTGAAAGCAGGGGTTATACCCTGGGGGAGGGACATACAAAGCAACATAGAAATCATCTTATAAATATGTTAGAAACAATTGCATGAAAGAGAAACAACAAAGAAACATTTGAATACGTATCTTGGGGTTCATTCTCCTAACATCAACTTATCTGACCTTTTCTGCTTGACTCAGACATATACTAGTTATTGCAAATAAGGGAAACCATGGGACCTATGTTTCTTTGGGCCTGGCTTACTTCATTTAATACGATTTTTTCCAAGTCTTTCCATTTCCTAACAAATGGGCAATGTCATTCTTTCTGATGGAGGCACAGAATTCCATTGTGTATACATACCACATTTTCTTGATCCATTCATCTACTGAGGGGCATCTGGGTTGGTTCCATATCTTAGCCATGGTAAATAATGCTGCAATAAACATAGTCATGCTGGTAGCTTTAGTGTGGTCTTGTTTGTGATCATTTGGGTAAATGCCCAAAAGCAGGATTGCTGGGTCATAGGGGAGTTCTATGTGAGTCTTTTGAGGAACCTCCATACTGTTTTCCAAAGTGGTTGAACAAGTTTACACTCCCACCAACAATGCAGTAAGGTTCCCTTCTGTCCACATCCCCTCCAGCATCTGTTGTTATTAGAGTTCTTGATTATAGCCATTCTAACTGGGGTGAGGTGGTATCTCAGTGTTGTCTTGATTTGCATTTCTTTTATGGCTAGAGAGGTTGAGCATTTCTTCATGTGTCTATTGGCCATCCTTCTTTCCTCTTCAGAGAAGTTTCTCTTTAAGTCTTTGCCCACTTATTTATTGGGCAGTTGTTTCTTTGAAGATTTGTTTTGGGGGGATTTAATTTTTTAAGTTCCAGGTATATTTTAGATAAAAGATCCTTATCTGCTGTATGGCTAGTGAAGATCTTCTTACAATCTGTGGGCTTTCTATTGATCTTGTTAGCTATGTCCTTTGCCATGCAGAAGCTCTGCAATTTCATGCATTCCCATTTGTCCAACCTTTCTTTGATTTGCTGTGTTTTTGGGTCTCCAATAAAACACCAGAAAACCAGAAATGGCACTGTGACTCAAGTGGTAGAGTGTTGGCTTTGAGCTGAAGAGCTGAAGGATAGTGTCCAAGAGTTTAAGCCCCAGAACAAAAACAAAAGAAAAAAAATTATCTTTTTAATTTAATTCATTTTGGGGTTTTTTGAGAGTCCCATTATGTTTCCCAGAAAGACCTTAAACTTGCAATCCTTTTCTGCTTGTCCCAGACATATACTAGTTTTTTCAAATAAGGGAAATCATAGGACCTATGTTTCTTTGGGCCTGGCTTACTTCACAAGTATATGTCTGGGACAAGCAGAAAAAGTCAAAAGCTATGTATATATGACCAGATAAGATGATGTTAAGCAAAATGAACCCCAAGATAGAGATACAAGTGGTTTTTTTTCCTTTCTTGCTATTGTTTCTAACATGTTTTTTTTTTGTTGCTTTGTATGTCCCCCACATATACACAGTATAACCCCTGTTTTTTACTGTATTTGATGTCGGTATAATTTGGGGAGGGGAACAGAAAAAACAAAATGTTTAAATAGGGATACAGGTTGATCCATTGTAACAATGAGATGTACAAGACACTGTTGAACAATGCACTTTACAATTTAGGCAGGGGAAGGGGGATGGGAGAGTGTAGTTGTGGAAGTGGGAAGGAAGGGATGGTAGGAGACAAACAAAGGAGGAGGCAACAATGCTTGATAGGAAATGTACTCATTACCTTGCTCATGTAACTGTTACCCCTCTGTACAGTGTTTTCACAATAAAAAACATATTAAAAATTTTAAAAAAAACTTGCAATCTTCTAGTCTCAGGGCTGAATTACAGGCTAAATTTCTGGCATCTGTCACTAAAACTAGTTCTCAGAAAGTGAAGGAAGACTTGTTTTGATAAACCTCCTTGAAACAGTGGTAACTCCAAGTCTACAATTCAAGTCCTGAAACTGAAAGTCTCTCAGTCGATATTAAAATGCCTAATCATGTAACCTGTGAGTCAAATGCAAAGAATGGTGATCACACAAGGAATGAGATCAGTCAAATTATCACCAGGAAAGAACTAAAGAACCACAGTACCCATTTGGGAACACACAAGATCTATTGCCATGTAATGATTACACCCAAAACTAGACGCTTCAAACAATAAATATTTATATAATAGTTTTTATGAATCAAGAATGCAGGTGAATCTTAGAACAAATAGCTAGGGAGAAAATAGTTGAATAAATTTTTGAAACCAGAGTTTTTGACTCCATGCACAAACTCTTGGGATTCCATATGTCAAGTACAGACATTCACCCACATATCAAATAAAGTGATGATCACAGAGTAAAGAGGTTTTATTACATGGCAGATCAACCATGGGAAACAATACTAGCTATATTTGAGTACAGACAATAGCCTGAGTTTTAAGTAGACAAAGATTTAGGTGTCTCACTGTTGATATTTATTTCAATCCCTGTTTTAGAAAAGACTTTCAAGAAAGTTTTTATTATCAGGAGAGTAGTTTTAGTATATAAATAATTCTTTGCTGCCTGGTGTATGGTCTATCCACAGGTGTTCTGACTTTTCTTCCCATAGGGACAGTTTGAGTTCCTTGTCATAAATATGTTAACTAATCAGTTCTGTCATTCCTAGAAATCAGAGAGCCTGCAATGTGGCTATAGAGATAATGGCTTAGAGCAAAGGCAGGTATAAAATGAAGGTAAAGATGCCAAGCTTTCTTGGTCTTTTGGTTAACCAATGGGCTCAATTAATTTGTGTTTTCCAGCAACAGTTATTTTCAAGAATCTCCTATACTTTAATTAAATTAAATGTAAACTGTTTTGAGTGCATATATTTTTAGAAATAGCTTGAGTGCTACAAATATTTTTGCTCCCTCCTCATTTTAATTCAAAAATACTCTCTTCAGTGACTAAAAATTTCTGTGGGAATGAATTTTCCCCTTCAATGATTTATTTAAATCATTCTACTGCTTTCTGGAATTTAATAATTTTTAGATGAGTGATTCTGATGTAAATATTTTCGTCTTTTCTATAGAAGTGTTTATATTTTTCTTAAACTTGAGTGATTATTTATTCATTTTAGCTAACTTATTTACTTTTCATAGTCTTCTTTCTGAAATTTTTAATCTTTCTCAAGCCTGTCCCTGAAGTTATTACTGTTGCTCTCTGATCCTTAGTATTTCCTAACAAACAGGTTGTATTTTTTTCTATTTTTTAGTCAAAATATGATACATATGTGATACAGACAATGAAATTGGAACATTAAGAGTCTGTAAAATGGAAAAAATAATATAAAAAAACAAAGAAAAATTAGTAAAGAAATAATAATTTTAAAAGTATAAAAATTATAAAAGGGCTATATTTGAATAGTTTTCTAAGTTTACTGTGTTCAGAGTAGGAAGGAGGAGAGACAACTTAAAGCTCAATGAGTGTGTTTCAAGAATAAGAAAATGATAGCCATCATCCTAACTTTTCCCTGTGTTAATCTGTCCAATTCTATCTTCAGCAGTCTCTTCCATTAATTGATAGTTTCATGTTCTTTGGAAATGCAAAGAAATTGTTGAAAAAGATCTTTTCTCATTTTTCAATGCCAACATGAATTTTTCCTATGAGTTTTGCTTCTCATAGCAAGTCTTCTGTTTGATACAGCAAATTCAGAGCACAAGTTTGTATTGTCTGCGTTTTTTATTCATCAGAAAACAGAAAAGTTATAACTGGAACACCATCTCTGCCCTAGAAAATTACTGGAGGATTCCATTCAGATCCTATTTTTTTTTCTCCGCATACTTTTCATTTTCTGCTTAGTGCATGAGCAGAAGGGCTGTGCATTGGTGGTTTGTAATCTGTAAAATCTGTGTTGCTTGGATGTGGGAGGTGGCAGCAGTGTCTTGAGTGAACAGGCAAAGCGAGCATCTGGCAGCTGGCATCTAATTTGGGTAAGCTCTCTCTTAGCAATTGCCAAACTTGAAATCCCATCTGCCTGAAGTCTGTGTATGCTCGCTTGATTAGAAGTATTGGGCTACTTCAGACTCCATCCATTCCCCTGCTATGAGAAAAGCAACTCACTTTTCAGAGAAACCAAGGACTGTGAAATTCCCAATAGATGCAAACTTTGTGTTCCATAGTTAGCTTATCTCAACTGAATTTCATCTGAGCCTGAACTTGGATCTTAGCTTATTAAGTTCTGGTCCATCTTATATCATTTAACATATTTTCCAAATGAAGAAATCAAAATAGCTGTAAGTACTTTTTGGATGAGTACCAGAAGTTGTTTAAATGTATAAAAATAGAAGTTAGGTAAAATTTTATTTGAGGCTTTACCTGCTACCAAAACACTCTTTTTCTAAATCTCTGCCTCTGTCAGTTATAATTGAATATTATTAAGTCTGGTTGGTGGAGACATGTTTTATTACATTATTTTCTATCATTTATATACGAATAATAAGTATAAAAGTTAAAATGAAATTATCCCAATGGGGAAATTATGTGTATTTCATCCTACCTTTATCATTTACCATTGTTTTTGTGATATTTTCCTTCTGTGGTCTTTCTTCTATATTCAAGCTGTGAGGAAATGTACTCCATATCTACCTTTGACTTCACACTGATTTCGGTATCTGAACAAGTTTGTCATATACCTGTGACAGGGTGATTAAAAATGAATTGCATCAGGGCCCCAATGGCACTCACCTGTAATCCTGTTTACTCAGGAGGCTGCTATTTGAGGATTGTGACTTGAAGCCACCCAGGCAAGTAAGCCTGTGAGACTTTTATCTCCAATTTGCTACTAAAAAAGCCAGCAATAGAGCTTTGGTTCAAGTATTAGACTGTTAGCCTTGAGCATAAAAGCTCAGGGACAGCTCCCAAACACTGAGTTCAAGCACCAGTGCATATGCACTGGCTCAGAGCCAATTTTTGAAATTTACTCTCCGCTGATAACTCTAACCCTTCTGTTGAAGTTATAACAGTTCTTTCCTGAGGCCATGTTATATAATCTTAGTGATATCAAGATCTCAGTCAAAAAGATTGGAATATCCTTCCAATTAATAAATGAGATTTTTAACATGAATTTCACACTATCATGGCATTATTATTTTACAAAACAATTGGGGATACGGTGTGATAACAATAATATTCCCATAAAAATACCTAGTGACTAGCAGATTCATCTTGAATTTGTAAGAAAGAGAATATGATACTATGGCAAGATGTGTGAGCACCACATAAAGCTGCAATGGTTCTGCTTAATACAAAATGACCCCCATGGGCTCATGTGTAAGTTCTTAGTCCCAAGCTAGTAGCTCTATTTCAGATGGTGGTAGATATTTCAATGGATACTTCTCTAAGCACTCAGTCCTGAATACTAATAGAAATACACAATGAATATTGTGTGTTCATGTGGTTTCAGATGGTAACAAACATTAGTAAGAAAGGAAGAAGAGGCCATTCAGGTTATATTATACCAATGAAATTATTGAACTATTATTTTGGCCTAAGTCTTTGAGGGAGGCAAGGTTTAAAAGTGATGGATTAATTAATCTAGTGGAGAAAAGGATACTGTTTATTGCATAATGGTTTCAGCCAGACTAACAGTAATAGAAAGGACTAGAATAGATCTAAGAAATCCAAAATTTCTTCAGAAATGTCTGTGGAAAGTTTGGGACTAAAGAAGACATAATTTCTAGGGAAGTTAGCAGCATTAAAAAAAAATCAAAGTATTTTGCATAGGCATGATGTCTTCAGTGTACCTTGGAAATTGAGTAGAACCCATCTATCATAGTCTCAAAAGTATCCAACTGTAAGCATGTTTGACAGATTTTCCCTTGAAAATGCTTGTTGAACATGCACATCACACAGGGATACCTATAAATTTGTTTTCCCAAGATTCATTTTGTTGTAAGGAAACTCAGTCATAAGAAACAGAGAAGCCACCACTTAGGCTAAATTATGAATCTTTATTGGAGAGCTAGTAGACTGCTGGTGGACTCTTGACTCAAAAACCAGCAGCCACAAATGCAACTAGCACAAAGCTTATATTGGCCAAGACTATGTAAGATTGTGGAATTAAAGTAACAGTGTTATACATAACCAAAGCAAACCATATGAAGACATTTAAACCTAATAGAAAAGCAAACCATCTAGGGAAGCAATCAGAAGAAATCAAAGGCCAATGTTCTAGGAGAAACAATTACCCATTCTCCTTACTTCAATTTCACCATGCTCTCCCACTCAAGCCAATGAGGCTGTCAGCCAAAGGGACCTAGTTGCTGCTTGAACTGGTAGAAATACCAATTCATCCACCTGATGCTGGTTTACAGGCATGTATGCAGAGTAAGAGTTCCAGGACATGTCCTCTCATATTCCAAAGGAACGCCCAGGAAGGCATAATAGGTGACAGGGTCAGAGTTCCTGAAGACAGCTCCTGAAAGAGCAATGCATGAAGATGTGGGAGTGAAACTGAAGTTGCAGTGGAGACCCAAGTAAGTTGGAGGTGGTAGGAATGTGGATGGTAGGAACAAAACTCCAGATAATAAGGGGAGTTAGTCCAAGAGTGAAAGGCCATATGGGGAACATTACAGTTTACATTACAGTGCCAAGGTCTTTAGTGCTAGATACCTAACTACAGGATTTAGTGTTACCTCTGCTAGATTCAATCTTTCTTTGTTCTTCTCTTCATTGCTAGACTCCTAGTACTTTTTCCTTGGTTTACTTAATTTTGTAATAGTAACTCATAGCTAACAGTTTGCTTTGAGTCTCAGAGGAGACTTTGAACTTGAACTTTTGAACAATATTGGAACTTTTAAGGCTGTGGGGACACTCAGAGATTGACTAAATGGATTTAACATTAAGAGATAAAGGAAGCATGAAGTTAAGGTTGAATATGAAAGGGCTCCCACTGGTTCACATCTTGACTGTTTTGTCCTCAGTGGATGTCATTATTTAAGGAGAGGATAGAAAACGTAGGCAATCAGGTGTTGCTGGCAGTAAGCCACTGGGTGTGTCTCTGGAGATTGTATCTTGTCTTTTAACTCTTCCCACCACCCCCTCTCTTTCTGTCTGCCAAGATAGAAGCTGTTCCTCTATTCCTGATATGCACTGAAACTTCTGAAACCCATGAGCTAAATAAATCTTTTTTTTCTTTTAGGTTGCTTATGTCATGCATTCTGTCACAGTGTCAAGAAAGCTAATATATCTTCTGCTGTTTTAGGCTCAAGCAACCTGAGATTACTTAAAACCTCATTTTAACAGTCATAAATAATTGCAGCTTATATAACATTACCTTGTTTAGACCTGCTCTGGATGGGGTAGGTGGGGAACTGGTTGTACGAAGTAGGTGTCTCTCTCTGTGAATTTTGCTCTGTAATTTGGCATCCCTTGTCTCTTCCTTGCCAGGAAACAAAGCCTCTACTGATGCCAGCTGTCTCAGACTACCTTTATAACATCTTTACTGTCAACTCAGTTTTTCGGCAAGGTGTTGAGTTTTGACTTCCACTCTTGGAATGCTGAAGCTCTAATTTATTTCCATATATCTCTTGCCATTTTCTATGCTCTGTGTTTTAAAACTTGGGTACTTTTCTTACTCAAACTCAAGAAAAACTACCACAGCAAGTGAGGGATAATGTTTAGCCCTCACACACTTTGGGCTACATGGCCCACTGTATAACAAATGCTCTATGCCATTGCATATGATATTATATTTTACATCTCCCATCTCCTTTTTTGAGCTTTGCATGCTACTATGTTTATATCAACTCTTGGCTTGGAGTTAGTGATGACAGTTGTACTGAAACTGCCAACCTAAATACAGTGGTCCACAGATAACATCCAGTTCAATGTTTGCCTTGGAGGTTAACACAAAGGGATCTGCTTTTCAGAGGATAGAGGAGAAATCATGAGCGCATTTGGGGAAAATGCAAAAAAAAAATGTTATGTTTGAATTACTTGAAGCATCTTCAAAAAGTGAACATACATAGTCTGTAAGTGTCACTGCAACTTCTTCATTATAGATCATTTTTTAAAGGGTAAAAGAAATTCAACCTAACAGCTGTTACATTTTAACTTTTAACACCCTATCATCTAGTGCTGAAAGAAGCACAGTCAGCCAAGTTAGGAAGACGTGACTACTGATGCTCTGATCTACAAAGATTTTGTTTGTACCTCTATTAACTTTGAATGTTGCGTAACCATAGCTCCGAATCTCCTGTGTTGTATAATTTGTGTTAATCCATTTCAAATATTTACTGGCTGTATCCAAAGATTAAAAATAAAGAATTTGGTTTCTCTAAGGACGCTAAGTTTATATACATTTAAAATTTCTCTACAAGTTTCTTTTTCATGTATGTTATGGGTTGAAATACCTTGTACATAGGAATAATAATAATAATAGACAGTTTTTTTTCACTTTGTGTTTGTGCTTTGCTTCACTTATAATATGATATAGGCTTAGAAACTACAGCCTCCCATTTCTAGTGCATGAAGTTCAAGACCTACACAAGTGCTGCTATGTTCAGTACTTCAGATACTGGCGCAATGTATATAATAAATGTTAAACTGTGGTCATTGTCATTACCACAAAACAGCCAGTCATTTCATCATGTTGGAGTTCTTTTGAGTAGTTATTTTCTCTCTCTCCCATTTGGGAAGAGATAAATAGCACGTGAAATAGGTAAAGACTATTAGTGAGGGGAAAGTGAAAACAGATGCCATTTGTCCAAATCTGTGCATAAATCAATGACTGATTTAAGATATATCTTATGCAATACAATAGACAGCTTCAGGTCATGAAACTCAAAAACACCTAATTCGTTCTACAGCTACTTTCTGAGCAAAGCTACTTTCAAAGCAAAGCAAAGTCGATTGTTTTAACATTACCATACTTTACACTATTGCTATCTTAATAATATGGCAACAGTTCATTAGACTAGAGAGGGATGCCTTAAGATTTTCTTGGTGATCAGCTGTTTGGAATAATATCTATGCAACACTAAAATTGATAGTATCTAACCAAGAAATGATCCTTGCCCTTTTGTAACTGAACAAAAACATTTTGAAAAGAACAAAAAAAGGAAAAATATAGACATGGATTCATCCATTCACTCCCACAAGCAGTAAGGACAAGGGTAGGAAATAGAAGACAACATTTTCATAATAGACGAGCACACAGCTTACTGTTGGAATACCAAGACTTTGAGGCATTCTTGAATTATTTTGCTTTTGTGTGATGGTTTGTTTTGTTTTATTGTTTTGCATTTTCTTTTCTTCTCAGCAATGAATCCAGCAGACTAGCTTAAGGCAAACAACAATGATATGAGAAGTATTCAGAACAAGAAGAATTTGGATCCAGGACCTCAGACATTAGACAAATTCTAATCTCCTGTCCCTGCATTTGGCCTTCAATCATCTTGCAAAATGCTAATATTGAAAAAGAAACAAGTAGACTTCAATTTCTTCTTTCTTCTCCTCTGATTGACTGTCATTGTATAAAGTTCTATGCCCTCATCTCCACTTTACGGTCTGCCAAGCAGAAAAACACTAGTTACTCTCAGTGTCATCTCCAAATTTCTAGGAAAGTGTTTTCATTACCTTGGCTTAGATCACATGTGTAGAAAAGCATCCTGTTTTTAATTTGTATTGATCTGTAAGCAAGGAATTTTAGGAGTAATAGTTTCTAGATTAGATATCCGGTAAGTAATCCATCACAGTTTTCTCAGATTTCCACCTACCTATCTTTGTAAAATGAACCTGATAGCTGTTGAAACCTAAAATAGAATTAGAGAGCAAGACTTCAGTATATGTAAGGTCTTTTATCTAAAAGAATGTGTAGCTGAAAATAGAAAAAAATGGCATCTGATGCCAGAGATAGCACATAGCCAGGGTGGGTTTTACTGATTGCAACAGTTGCAGTTAGGTCTGGGCAAATGGCATTCAGCTGCTGCAGCTGGAGGCTGTTGAGCACTGGGTCAGAGTTAACAACCAGGCCAGGCCTGGTCTGGCCACCTGATTTGGGAAAAAGGGCTGAGGATCTAAGATGGAGGTTGTTAAGTCAAAATGGAGGAGGACAACCTAACAACTTCCAGCTAAGGCTGGCTTCAAACCACAATCCTCAGATTTCAGCTTCCTGAGTAGCCAGAATTAAAGTTCGCATTTGAAATTCATGTCACATTTTATCTTGATCTCCTGGACAGGTGCTCAATCTTTTGGGTTTAGGAAGTTTGAAAACTTGGCCAATACGAAGCCCATCATTCTTCTGGTAGCTCCATTTCATTCAGCAATCATTGAGTGCTCACACTACCTTAACTTTCCACCTTCAGAAAAATCCAAAATGTCTCCACTTTTTATAACTAATTTAGAAATAACAGACAATCTTGTGTTTTGCAGTAGAATCTGAAATTGTATTTATTTTATTTTATTTTTCTTGTTTCACAGTTTCTCAGATGGTTTGGTTTTCTTTCTGCAACCCAACAAACTCCAGTACAATTTTTAAATTTTCTCCTTGTTTCTTGGGTTCTTCTCAAGGTCCACTTAGGGAATAAAACTAACACAGTCATTGGAATTGCCACTGTGAGAAAAGAACCATAAATTAGTATGCACTTATATACAAGATACCCTTTTTGAAGGAATGAATATGGCTTCCCCTTTGAGTGACTATCTTACCCCTGATGTGTCCATTAATAATAATCCAATAATCATTTGCTAAGCCCCATTTATTTCATAGCAGCATCAGATACTTCCCTAACTATTGTGAGAGCAATTAGGAGACTAATCCTGCCTCAGAAACACCTAACACTTGAATGGAACCATCTTTGCATATATTAGACATTGTTACATAACTGTAACCTGATATCACTGTGACAGAAATAGCTCAAAGGCAACAAGATTGATTATGGCTCATGGTTTCAAAGGTGTCAGTCTATCACAGTGGGAAGGGTAGTACAAAGCCAAACAGTCAACATTCTGGTGGTCAACAACCAGAGACAACGGGAATAAAAGAAAGAATTATTGAAAACTATAGCCCCCAATGACATGTTTCCAGTGACATGTACCCATCTATGACACCTCCTACTTTTCACCACTTCCTAACAATGCCATCTTATTCTGATCCCATCAAAGAATTGATGCTTTCATTAAGTCAGAGTCCTCATCATCTAAATTGTTTATGCAAATATCATCATAGACATCTATAACTGTACGTTTTCACCAGTCTCCTAGGTGTTTGTCTGTCTCATCAAGTTAACATTTAAGATTAACGGTCACATCAGGATAAAGATGCTTCTCTCTGAGCCTGAAGCATGGAGCTGTTTCCGTGCCTATCCTGGGTAAAATAAAATTTCTAGCATGTGTTCATTCAATATGAGTCATTTTTTAGCCTTTGTTTTATCTTTGAATTTTATCTGTTTCATGGATTGCCTGGGAGTTACTTATCGTTTTTCCTTGATCCATGTGTAAAGAATTGAACAATATTAGCAATTTTGTTGAAGTTCTAGGGAAACTTTCAACATGTTCTACCGTGTGTGCCAACCTATTTTAATCTTACACAAAGATAATTTGTTACACTGTGGGGAGGCTGAAATTCCACTTCTTCACCAAATGCCAGCTAACTTTAGGAAAATTTTCAGGTCAAGGGTGTGTAGCACAAGCTATTTTGTGGTTTGTTTTCTGTTTTACATAATTATCATTAAAGGAGGCATAATCCTCTATTGCTTCTCAGCATTTCTTATGCTATGTATTTATATGTACATAGAAAAACTGAATGGTGGAATTGGTCTTGGGAGCACAACCATCCTCCTCTGCTACATCCTCACAAGGTTTGCTTCATTTTCTCCAGATCTGTTCTTCTCATCCTCCTGTCTCCACAAAAGACCTTTAAGTGATTGTGTGATGTTTCTTTCAGACTTTGAGTCCTTCAAGATGCTGAAATCAAATTGTGCTCCTGCTTTCTTCCACATCCAAGAAAAAGCACCCTGAGTAAATAAATACAGACCACCAAAATTAGAACAGGAACTAATTTGCAAAAGAGTCAGCCACCCTCCCTTAGATTTAGTAGAGGTTCAAAGGGAGATAGCTGGAGATGGGAAAGCTTTATAATGAAAAAGGGAAGGAAGCCTTTGGAAGTTGCTGATAAGAGGAATCTGGAGATGGGCTGAGATATGGAGAATGTGTGTGATTAATTTGAAGAATATATTTGATTCTCTTCAGTTGGTCCTTGGATAGAAACTGGGGGAAAATAAAGAGAGACTGTCAATAAATGACTACATGGTCACTGTTCTGGTCCAATTGCTGTGAAGTTTGTGGTCTGGGCTTTAAGGTCATTGCTGTTGAGGTTATAAGTCTGAGTATTTTCATCAAGGATGGTCTACCCATTGCCCATTTGTATAGTTAGTATCTACTTTAGACCATTTAGTAAGGAAAATGTAGGTAGTGATTTAAATGCAAATAGAAATGGCTATTTTCAGTTATCAAAAATCTTAAGTCTCAGAATTTTTCTCCAGGCTGATTTATATTACCTGTACAGCTTTCCCAATTATTTATAGGTGATTCTTGCACAAACCCTTGTGAACCCCTGTAAGCCTTCTGTTCATAGAAAGATTCAGATTCTCTGACAACTCTGATGATGAATATACAGCTAGAAATATGGACATGAATGTTTTAACTCAGAGCTAGATGCTTCTCTATAAGAGAGGTGAAAAATGTTTTCCCCATATTTTTAACCTATGTGACCTATTTGGAACTTGGGAAAAAAGTATTATCAAATGTTCCCTTATAATTTCTAAAACATTGGTTAAAATAAGCATGCACTTAATAAAAAATAAAATAAATACAACAAACTATGGTAAAATAACCAATAATCTAAATAACTGTTATTCATTCTTTATACAATATTAATTTCCCTCTAGGAATCTAATTGTAAGGTATTTCATGAGCCAAAATTCACAAAAATATTAACTTCTCAGCTAATCCACATGTATTAGTTTTGTGGGCTCTCCTGTGGAAGCTTACACAAGAGGAAATTACTTGCTGATAAAAAATCAAATGAGCAAATATTCTTAAGAGCTAATCCCATCAAGTACCATACATTAGTAATTCTACATTAGATATCTGTTGACATTTAGATAGCTTGAACCCATCATTCATCCATCCCTGAACCCATTTATCAAATAATATTTGAGCTAATAATATGTTTTGTACACAATATTGGTTTCTGATGTGAAAAATATGCAAACAAGTAAAAAAGCTACAATGTTTAAGAAATATTTTGCAAAAATTTTGCTACAAAAATATAGTTTTCAAGAAGTCTGGGAAAATTATTACTCTTATACTTGTGAAAAAGAATAATGTGTTGTTACAATTTGGTTATGACGTAAAACCAAATGTCTCATGTATTTGTTGAAAGCTTGATCCCCAGTCAATGGTAGCACTGGATCCAGATTAGATCATGACTGTGCTAACTTAATCACTGATAAGTCCATAGCCAAATTGGCCATTCGAAGTCAGGGCCTAACTGGTGAAAGTAAATGAAGACGTCATGCCTTTAAAAGGTATAGCTTATTCTAGGAGTCTTCCTCCCATCTTCTTCTTCTTCTTCCACTTCTTTGTCTCCTTCTCCTTTAAGGTTTTGGTTTTGGTAAATAATATTTATATTAAGGAAGATATTATGCTAATTTACTAAGAAAGTATGTCCTACACAATAGGAGATGTTTGAGGATTAGGGTGGTTATCTTCTTCCAGAGAAAATATCCTTTATTTCTATGAGATTCCACCAACAACAATCTCTCTCCTATGAATTCAAAATCATAAAAGCTGAGATTTCAGCTTTGTGATATAATACTTGATTAGTCAACACAATGACCTTGTTTCATCTCCATCAGTGCAGAAATAAAATACAAATGAAACTTTTCTTCTGTTTAAGAAACCCAGTGTTATTCTGTGTCCAAGTGCATGCCCTTTGGGGTTTACTGGAGGTTTGATACCTTAGCTCTGGGAGGATGCTGCATGTATGTCTTTTTCCTTTCTTGAATTTCCAGGTTTCCCTATGCCCACACCACATTTCAACAAGCTCTGACGCATTACTCAGTCACTCCTCACATCTTTAACTCTTTAACATCCCTGGCCAACTTGAAAAATTAATTTTTCCACAATTTCTAGTTGTCTTCAAGGAATAATTACATTCAGTACCATATTGGAATGGGACATTTATTTTTCTTTTCTTTTTTTTTTTGGTCGGTTGTGGGGCTTGAACTCTGGGCCTGGACGCTGTCCCTCAGCTCTTCAGCTCAAGGCGAGCGCTCTATCACTTGAGCCACAGCACCACTTCCGGTTTTCTGGTGGTTTATTGGAGCTAGGAGTCTCACGGTCTCTCCTGCCCGGGCTGGCTTTGAACCACAATCCTCAGATCTCAGCCTCCTGAGTAGCTAGGATTACAGGCGTGAGCCACCAGCGCCCGGCTGGACATTTATTTTTCTTTTTACCTCAGTGCCAGTTGCTTTGCTATTAACACATCTTATCAACTCATGAGGTCACTATTTTTTTCAAATAATAGAGTAGAATATCTCAAGTTATATATTCCGTACTAAGGAAAGTATTTTTAATATTTCTGTAGGTTTGAAACTAGCCCAATTAAGAAAATCTCTTATCTCTAATTAACCATCAGAGAGCCAGAAGTGAAGCTGTAGTTCAAGTGGCAAAGCACTAGCCATGAGCTAGCCCTGAGTCCAAGCCCCATTACTGGCATGCACACAAATAATAATAATAAGTAAATAAATAAAACCAAATCCAGTTCTAGCCATAACTTAAAGACAGCTTTTGAAAGTGGGAAAATCATGTTTCACATAGGGAAAAGTACAGACACATTGGATATAAGTAAAAATATATTTGTCATATGACATAAAGGAACTCAATCAAAGGAATCTTAAAAAAAAGTACAAACATACATCGTAAACAGATAACATTACAAATCAAGGCAGGGAGTTTCCCACATGATCGAGAAGCCAATGAAAATTGCTTGAGAAGACAGGTTTTTCAGTTACTTTCAACCTAAAAAGAGATGAAAATTACCCAAAGTCACACCTAGCATATCTAAAAGCCCACAGAGGAACAGGCAATACTGCACAATAGAACATTAGTTTGGGGGTTCACTTCTTTGTTAGCCAAAATACTAGCCCAGTGATTTGCAACTGTATTCTACCTTCCCTGTGATGAAATTGTAGAAAGTATTACACATGACAGGAAAGCAATATGACATCTGTAGACTTTTTTTCTCCAGTGAAGACCTAAAGAAATAATTTTGAGCTGTATAATTTGAGCTGTATAAAATATGCCAGCTATCTCTTCCCAATGTCACCTGAGGTAGAAGTGTCTGTCACCTCAGTTGACATCCTTAACTGTGCTTTTATCTGCAGTGATTCATCTCAAACTATTAAATGTTGGTACAGATGATATTAATAGCCAAAGGTTAAGACTTTTAGTTTCTTGCCTATTAAGGAAATATTTCAGTATTTGAAGCCATAATTATAGGATTACAGAATAAAAGAGCCAGAAGGGACTTTGGAAGTTATCTATTTCAATATCATATTTTACAAATGAGGACACAGAGGTCCCCGAGGGGAAATGACCTGCCACAAAACATCACTCTGCAGTCTGGTGGCAAAGTAGGTGCTAGGGCTTTAGAATACCACAATGACAGTGTGTTTAATTTTGTCTTTTAGCACCTATTTCTGAATTAATGTCTTTGCTATGCTCGTGTATATCTTCCCTCTACCCTTCCTCAATGGATTTCCCACTCCTGGTGTTGCTGCTATTTAATTTTTATGAAGTTGTATACTAACTTCCAGTTAAACTGTTTGTGGATAGAGTTCTACTTCCAATATTTATTTTATATTAAATATGGGTCAAAGGAATGAATTTCTTATATTAGGAAGCATATTTATATGGAGATTGTAGAACACCTCCACAATTACCCAAGATTCCAACTTTCTCTGTCCATTTTGTGGTACTTTAACAGAATATGGAGTAATTTATAACAGATGGAATAATTTATAACAGAGGAGCAATTTATAAAGACTGGAAATATATTTGTCACAGTTCTGAAGATTGAGAAATCCAACATCAAAATGCTGTCCCATTCTGTTGTCTCCTGAGGGCTGCTTCTGGAATCCAAGATGGGAAAAGGCTTCTGGCCTCTCCTCAGATCTTCTGGCCTCCAGGATCAGATGAAAGTGAACACAGCTCCATAAAGAGCTTTTGTATCATGGCCTTGAGTCAATGATGAGAGTAGAGTTTTCATCGCCTTGATATCTCCCAATAGGCCTCACCTCTCAATGCTGTTATGTTAGGAGTTATGTTTTATCACAATATCTTTTTAGGAAAAATGCATTCAAACTATTATCATAAGACATCAAGAAGTGTAATTAGACTGAAAAGGTAGCTCCAGTGGTAGAGTGCTTGTCTTCCAATACAAGGCTCTGAGTTCAATCCCAGAAAATGGTAAAAATAGAAGTGGGGATTAGTTATTCTCACAAACAGGGTCTTCATTTTCTAAGTTCTTCTGAATAATAAAATGCAACAAGAATAAAACTACTAGGTTATGATACAGGGCCATAGAAACCGTCTGGCTTCTTTATGGCTCTCTCTTGGGAAACGTGCTCTTGCAGGCTCTTGTTGTCTTCATGAAGGAAGACAACAAACATAAAGACACCATGATGAAAGACCACATAAAGAGATTCTTGAAGTGTCACACCTGGTACAGCCTTCAGATACCTGCCTGAGTGAATGAGCTTCCAAATAACACAGCCCCTGAACAGGAGCAGCCTAACGGCTCCTAGTCATCCCCAAGAACTGTGAAAGATACCAATAATAAGAAGTTATTGGTGTTTTTTCTTAGACAATTAAGTTTTCAGTGTTTTGTTATTCAATAATAGACATCCAAATCAATCTCTATGAGAATCAGTGAAATATTTGTGGCCAGAACAGTTATGAGTATAGCCATAAGCAAGATTGCTAAAGTACAGAGGATTCTCTAGCTAGCCAGCATGTTATTCTCATTTCTTCAGCTTCACTGCACTTATAAGAGCTCATTACAGTAATTCACTTTTCAACAGGAAAGCCTAAACTGACGATAAAATCCAGACACTCCATTAAGCACAGGTCTTTGTTTCCCATGGCAACCTCCATTGACAGTGAAACCATTTTCTCTATTGCTTGAAGGAGCTTCCTACAAGAATGGTACAGCAAAATAGAGCACAATGCAATCCAATGCAAACTGAAAAGCTGAAGATTGTCTAATAGTGTACACAACAGTGAAGCCCATGAGACACTATGTTGGAAATGAACTACACAACCTGGGAGGGAGAGAGGTCTGGAAGGGAAAAACTGGGAGAAAATGAGGGAGAGTGTTACACTGTTCAAAAGGAAATGTACTCCTTACCTGACTTATGAAACTGTGTCCCCTCAGTACCTCACCTTTACAATATTTTTAATTAAAAATACATCGTATCTGTGTATAAAGAAGCATAAGGAAACTACTGAAAGCTATTTAAGGAGAGGCTGGGAGAATATAGAAAAAGATAGCAATTGTGGGGTTAACATGTACCCATGATATACCATGGTGAAATGGCTTATTACAACTGATACACATTAAATAAAACAAATGAGATAATATAGAACATATTCTGCTGGAGAGTAGGTACTAATGGGAGGAGGCAGGTGAATGGACAAGATGAAGACGTTTCAGTGTGGTTAAGATGTTTTATTTATATGCATGTGTGAAAAAAGAACAATGTCATATATTGAAATTGTTTTAAGAATAAGGGAGGGGAATGAGAGAGAGAGGTCAAGGGGCTGAGTTTCTTCAGGGTACATTGTACACATGTGTGGGAATATCACAGTGAAATTCCCTCATACGTTCAATATATGCTAATAGAAAATAAAATCATCTAAGTGGTGAAATGATTTGTTGGACGTCCCCCTCTAGCTGTACTACAGAAGGAGCTGAGGGCTAGGCTCTTTTCATTTTACTCCCAATTCAGTAGCCAATGTTTAGGAGTCACAACGAGTTGAAGCCAGTAACAAGTTAAAATTTAGTTTAAAAATGTTTCAACATGAAAATGGAGTCAGAGTGGAGTATGCTCTCTACCCCTCTATCAGTATTTCTTCTCTTTATGCATTCAGTAACCATATGTATATTTCAAAGACATTTCTAGAACCAAGCACTCCATATATGGGTCCTTCACCACAAAAGTACCTACCTGTATGCTGGAACTTGAAAAACATCTAGTGCTGAGCATGAATAATTTATTCTATTGTTTAACACAAGGAACCTACCAGGTACCTTCCTTTATACATACTAAGAAGAAAGGTCTCTGAAAAGCTAAAGCTCCAGTGCATTCCTTGAAGTGACTTCTACGTATTTGTATGAAGATAAGTGGGTGACAAGGAATAGTTCTCAGCAAAATGTGCTGCATTACACTGAAATTTTTTACAACACAAAGTATCAAAGGAAAGTGGGATGAGGTCTCATCAAACTATCCTTGAAAACTATTCTAGTCATAGGTCTTTCAGTTATATTGTTTGGTACTGTGTATGCTGTACATGTTTGTTGCAGTTTTCTTTTGCTTAATTTCCTTTTTTTAGATGTACTGAGGCTTTGACTTGCTAGGCTGGTGCTGTACCTCTTGAGTCACATCCTCAACCAATTCTACTTCAGTATTTTTTCCCCAAAATAATATCTTGTGTTTTGGGCTGCCCTATGCCAAAATACTCCTTAGTAGGAATAAATTATTCTTAAATAAAGTTTAGCATAAATGGCTTCCAACATAACTGGGATGACAGGCGCTCATCCCCATGTCTTGTGATTGCTTAAGACTGAGTTTCATGAACTTTTGTGGACTGTCTTTTGTTGAATTCTGATCATCCCAATCTCTGCCTCTAAACTAACTAAGATTACCAACTTGAGTCATTTTACTTGCTAGTTCCTTCTAAATCTTCTATTGTGTGCTGTTGGTCTATGTGTCTGTTTTAATATTGGTACCATATTATTGTTCATACTATATTTCTGCAACATAATTTAATGTCAGTGATTTGTTCCAGCATGACCCTTGACTCAAGATTGCTATGGCTATTTGGGGCCTTTTGTGTTTCCATATAAATTATAGAATTTTTTTTCTGTTTCGAAGATTTAATCAATAAAACCCTTAGATCTAATTAATATACTTCCAATACAGTAGTAAGGTATTAATATTAAAATATCAGCAGCACTTCTATATACCAATAATGAACACACTGAAACAGTAATTAGTGAAATAGCCTCAAAAATTTACATCCCTAGGAATGAAAGAAAGGACATGAAATACTTCTGCATTGAAAAGACTAAAAGATTTCTTCAGTTGGAGCATCTCAACTCACTAGCTGCCATCTATTAATGCTACAAGCTGCCCAATGACACTAGTTGCCTGCCATGCTTAGTTTGACTTAAAAATCACCCAATCTGAATATTTTGCTCCTCACCTCTCCTATACACTTGGGAGGAGTGTGCACTTGAGTAAGGGACCTCTCAAGAGAAAAATCAGATCCACTCATAGAAAGAAATGAAATCTATTTAACTCAATTTCTCCTGTACCTTTTAACCCAGTGAGTACATGTGCATCTGTAAGCTTCACATGAAGCCAGCATAGATATATAATGTCTTCTAGAGGTGCCAAGTGTGGTATTCCCAAGGGACTATGCCATTTGTTCCTCAGTTTTCTGCCTTTTAACACCAACCCTGGTATTTCCTTAAGGCCTTTCCATCTTCCTTTTCAGAAGTGGGAAAATGAATCATTGTGGCTTTCTCACTTCAATCTCTATTTTCTGCACACAGTTACCAGACCCTCAAGAGTCTCTGCTTCTAATTTTTACCTATGGAGGACTTTCCAAATGTAAAGTAAAAGAAAAATTGAAAACTGAAAGTATGCAAAGCTGTTGTAAGAGTCCATATAGGCATGAAATTGTTGAAAGAATAATCTTCAATAATGAAATAATTCAATAATCTTTTAACTTGATTTGCCTAAGAAGAAAAATATAATTAAAAAAAAAACAATACTCATTCTCCCTTGTCTTTCTAGTAAAAGTAAACCATATGACATGCATTTTATACAAGTATTGGTAAAATTGTCTCTGGGTATGAAAGTCTCCGGCACTCTGAAGTTAGAGTAGACATCAACCTACAGCTACAGAGCACAAACTCTACTTGAATACTTTTGGGGCCAAAGATAATGAAGGAGAAAAACAGAAAGGTTTGGGAAAAATAGCCTCTGATACCCATAGCTATCTGCATAGCTAAACAGAGTTAAATGCCTGCAAGATAGATATAAATTTGAGATAATAGCTTGTCTATTGTAGTTTCACCTACTTCTTAAAGGTCACCTATTTAATCCAAGAGACTCCTACAGAGCACAAAATGGTTAATGCAAGGAGAAAAATGGTTTGTCAATTGAAGAGCCATCTATATATTGATTTAATAAAAAGTTTCTGCCATGATTTAGATACCATCTAGTAACATTCACTGCTCTTCTCTATCCCCACTTTAGAGATGAGAAAATGAAATTTCACAGAATCAAAAAAGACAGTAGGCCAGATCCCAGCCAAGTCCACTAGCTTTTCTTGAACAAGTTTCCCACTGTGTCCTGTTAAGCCCTCACTTGACTGAAGGCAAGAAGCAGCAGGTGACAGCAGCAAAAACATCCACTAAAGTTGGAACTTTCTTTATTAAGCCAGGTACCTAATTCTTTGTGAGTTCTAAATGATCTCTATAAATGACGAAGCAATGTTTGTGGGTTAAGAAGCAATATCAGAAACACAGAAAAGACTCATTCAAAATATTTTCTACAATATTAAATATTTCCCACTTGCTTCCTCCTGTCTAAAAGAATTACAGCCCTGAGGTGAAGCCAGGCAGCACCCCAGTGGGAAGCCAGAGACCTCTCTTGCTATTCCTGATTTGGAAAAAATGATTCAGTAAAGAAAAACATTCACAGGAGAAAATAAAATCACCCATTATTTCACCGTCCATAATTATCCACCAATAGTAATGTGTCTTTATTTTTCTGTAGATATGCACGTTTGCAGTACAAAATGGCCAAATTTGAAATTTTGGCACAAAATTACGAATTTGAATTGTATTATATATTCATATGTAGATTCATATGCATTTTCCTTGGATTTATATGTGTATAACATATGTTATATCACATATTAATAAATATAGTAATCTCATGTGACTACCTGTTGGTTAATCCAGTACATGAGCAGTTCAGAACACTACTTTCTTGAAGGATTTGTTTATATGAAGAAATATCGCCATCTTGTGGTCTGTTACAATATTGCCTGAAATAACTTGAAGTCAAGAAGTGTTTGAAGCTTTGAGCACTATTGACTCTCATAACTTCATGTTGTTCATGGACCAGAAAAGGTCAGCTAGTAGATAATTTAAAGTAGCTGCCTCTGTGAAAATTGGTATTGCTAAAACACAGCCAGTGCCCAAGGTGAATGAATGCGCATGCAGGGGCAGTGAATACCTGGACTAATTCTCAGAATTAGTATGTTGGCTTTGCTGCTTGTTGCAGAGTGACTCTTTGTGATCTTAAAAAAAAAAAAAAAAAAAAAAAAAAAACCAACAACTGATAACTACACTAAGCTCTACCATTTCAAATGCCCCTGATTTAAAGTGTTTTGAAAAATTTTCACATTCCTAGCTTTTCCTCTATCCATGGCTGCAGACATGGCCTACTCTGAAGATCTAGTCAGTATTGTTCTTACAAAATCTGCATTGCAAATTCTAATGGCCTGTTTTTCCCACTGACCCAATTCTGAGTCATTCCTTCAAATCAGGCACAAATTTCTGAAAATTTCCTTGAAACACTCACACACACACACACACACACACACACACACACACACACACACACACACACACAAAACGTGCTCCCAAAATGTACATCAACATATACAATGTATGTACCTATTATATTATTGGAATATAAAAATTATCAGTAATTCTGGAAGGAATTGATTTGTTCATTCATCTTAAGTAACTTGGAACTAATTCAGAAATAAGAAAGAGTACGCAGCAAATGAAGACTAAACCATCAGCTTTATTACTAACAGAATAGTCAAAGAATGTGTGCTTATGGTACTGCGAGAACAAGATTCCAATACTGAATCTCAGAATTTGATTTTTCTACCACTTTCCAATCTGTTATATACTAAAATGGACCCTTCAAAATGACAAGGTACCTGGGTATGGTGTTACAGGCTTTAATACCAACGCTTGGAAAGCTCTGGCAGGAAGATGGGGGTTCAAATCCAACCTGGGCTACTTAGTAAAACTGTGTCTCAAAAATCCAAGAGAACAAAATAATTATTACAATACATAGAAGCAGACTAGAGGCACATGTTATGGACAGGTAGCTCCAGAAAAAAGTGACATATGAACAATTTGAAGATAGTATGATACCTTGAGTCTAAAGCACGGAATGGGGTGGGAATCCCTAAAGCATTTCTACTTTGGTAGAAAGAATGAAAGCTTGGCTGGTTGCTTAGCAAAAAAAAATTCTTCGGTATTTCTTTTATGGCTAGAGAGGTTGAGCATTTCTTCATGTGTCTATAGGCCATCCTTATTTCCTCTTCAGAGAAGTTTCTCGTTAAGTCTTTAGCCTATTTATTTATAGGGCAGTTGTTTCTTTGAGGATTTGTTGTTGGAGGATTTAATTTTTTGAGTTCCAGGCATATTTTAGATATGAGACCCTTGTCTGTTCTATGGCTAGTGAAGATCTTCTCCCAATCCGTGGGCTTTCTATTGATCTTGCTAGCTGTGTCTTTTGCCATGCAGAAGCTCTGCAATTTCATGCAATCCCATTTGTCCAACCTTTCTTTGAATTCTTGTGTTTCTGTGTCTCTATTAAGAAAATTTTGGCCTGAGCCAAGGAGACCTAGGGTTTCTCCTATTCCATCCTGTAATGTTTTCAGAGTGTCTGCTTTGCCTGCGGGGTCTTTGATCCATTTGGAGTTGATTCTGGTGCAGGGTGATATATAAGGATCTAGGTTTAGTTTTTCACAAGTAGTTAACCAATTTTGCCAGCACCATTTACTGAAGAGGCTGTCTTTCTTGCATTCTGTTTTTTAGCTCCCTTATCGAAGATTAGATGGCTATAGGTCTTTAGGTTCATTTCTGGGTTTTCATGTCTATTCCATTGGTCCTGGGGTCTGTTCTTGTGCCAGTACCAAGCTGTAAAGAAATGCAAATCAAAAAAACATTGAGATAGTACCTCACCCCAGTTAGAATGGCTATAATCAAGAACTCTAATAACAACAGATGCTAGAGGGGATGTGGACAGAAGGGAACCTTACTGCATTGTTGGTGGGAGTGTAAACTTGTTCAACCACTTTGGAAAGCAGTATGGAGGTTCCTCAAAAGACTCCACATAGAGCTCCCCTATGACCCAGCAATCCCACTTTTGGGCATTTACCCAAATGATCACAAACAAGACCACACTAAAACTACCAGCACATCTATGTTTATTGCAGCATTATTTACCATAGCTAAGATATGGAACCAACCCAGATGTCCCTCAGTAGATGAATGGATCAAGAAATTATACACAATGGAATTCTATGCCTCCATCAGAAAGAATGACATTGACCCATTTGTTAGGAAATGGAAAGACTTGGAAAAATTATATTAAGTGAAGTAAGCCAGGACCAAAGAAACAAAGGCCCCATGGTTACCCTTATTTGCAATAACTAGTATATGTCTGAGTCAAGCAGAAAAGGTCAGATAAGCTGATGTTACGGGAATGAACCCCAAGATAAGCATTCAAATTTTTTTTGTGTTTTTTCCTTTCATGCAATTGTTTCTAACATATTTATAAGATGATTTCTATGTTGCTTTGTATGTCCCTCTCCCAGGGTATAACCCATGCTTTCACTGTATTTGATGTTGATATAATTTGTGGAGGGGAAGGGAAAAAATAAATCGTTTAACTAGGGACCCTTTGCAACAATGAGATGTACAAGTCATTATGTCAAAAAACTTAACAACTTTGGTGAGGGGTGGTGGGAAGGATCAGGTGGGGGTATGGAAGGAGTATGGGAAGGGATGGGAAGGGGAAACAAAGAGGAGGCAATTATGCTTGGTAAAGAAAATGTACTCGTTATCTTGCCCATGTAATTGTAACCCCTCTGTATGGTATTCTCACAATAAAAAAATTATTCTGTGTAGAAACTGAAAGATTGAGAGAAATATTCCTACACATCAAAACAGATGTGTGATATTCTCCTATGATACTTTTAAACAGTCACCTTGGCCCCTCCTTAAAAATAATAATTACTTGCACAGCTCTGTGCATAGTTACTAATATTTACTAAGAAAAAAGAATTACGGATTAGTTAAGTGCTAATGAATGACTGTGATAAAACAACAAATACTGACATCATACTATTTTCTTCAAAATGTTTACTTTGATGTATCTGAGAGCTGTTGTAAACTCTACGGTAATTATAGCATAAAAGTAATATATTATGAAACTATTAGGCAGGTAGGCAATTCCAGTATAAAAGGAAAATGAAAAATTGCATAAATTTATTGTTTCAGTAATAATGTATAAAATATAATTAAAATGTTTCCTTCACAATAACAATAAAAATATTACCAATCTCAGCTGTAAGAATTTTCCCTAAAGGTATCCATGTGTTTGCACATTGCCATTATTACTGGATATTCATCACAGGAGTGTTTATAATCATCTTCATACACTGATGATAATAAAAGATTGTCTACACACCCAACCTTGATACATTTCGAAAAGCAACTTACAAACTCTATTGTGTTCCCAGCACCAAGACTCACTAGACTTTGGAACAATGTATCTGTATTTAATCTACTGGTATATCACTGGACGATTTCGTGTTGGAGGTGAAAGTTTTGTATCTGTGGGAATTTTGGGCAACTCATCCAAAAGTCATCTGTATCATAAGAAGAGAGGTAAGGAAATTTGTTTTGATCTGAGTTACTGCAAGAGAGCTTTCCATCACCACATCCCAAAGCCTTACTTTCTGGGCACATTTATGTTCATGGCAGACAACCTTCTTGCCGTACAGAAGGCACAGTACAGGTTTTGTGGTTATAAAGTACTGTTGTTCAGGAAAGATTTATTCAGGCCTTTATCTGTATCAACAGATTAAACAAAAAAGCTGCCCTGCCCCTAGCATGAATGTTTGAAAACAGAGGGAATAGTTGCCCAATTGAGAGACAGAACTCTGAGACCTGCCTGTGTATCACCTGAAAAATTGGGAGTCAGGTGCTTCTGTAGTTAATTCTAGCTTCAGAGCCAGAATTGTAAACACAGATGCCTTCAGCTGCCAAACAGGCTAAAGGTTCCTATCAAGCTGAGTTCTGAACAGAGTCAAAAATATTCCCCCATGAAAAATGTGTTTCAAATTTAACACTTGAAAGCCAGACTTAGCCAGAAAAGAGATTATTGATGGACATAGTGAGTTAATCCTGTTTCAATGACTGCAGGAATCTGGCCCAGACAAACATTCTTTCTATGCAGGGCATTCAGGTTTAGTGTGCAGTACTAGGCCAATGGCAGTGCAGCGGTGGGCATAGCCTCATCCACTTCTTCCTTAGATATCCTAGTTTTCTTCAAAACAAGTCATTACAACAATGAGAAGTACAAGTTGTCATGTGGAAAACGAGCTTTACAATGTTGGTGGGGGGGGGAGGCCAGGGGGATTGGGTGGGGTGGGGGGAGGCTGGGAAGGGATGTAAAGGGTAAACAAAGGAGGAGGCTGCAATGCTGGACAAGAAATGTATGCATTAACCTGCCCATGTAATTGTAACCCCTCTGTACAGTGTGTTCACAAAAAAATAAAAATTAAAAAAAAAGAAGAGCAGCTGGAGAACTGGAGAAATGAACTAGGAAACAGTATTTGTACATACTTGTGTCAGAACACTCTTATGAGTTTCAAGCTCTTTTCCTTTCCTTTTACCTCTACTCTCCTCTCCACCCTCTCCTTTCTTTTCACCTTCTTCCCTGCATCCCTTCCTTTCTCTTTCTTTTCCTTCTTTCTCTCTCTTTCTTTTCCTTTCCTTCCTTTCTCCCTCCATCTCTCTGGCCTCTTCATGTAATGTTCTGAATATTTGTATTCCTTGAGAACTCATATGTTGACATCTGGATCTTCAAAGTAAAGCTATGAGGGGGTGGATTTTTGAGGAAATGATTCGATCATGAAGGTGGAATATTCACAACAGAGATTGATGCTCTTAGAAAAAGGCATCAGAATGTTGCCCTAATGTCTATCTGCAACGCAAAGACACAATGAAGAGATGACAGTTTGCAAATGAGAAGAAGGCCTTGAGCAGAACTCAAAACAATGGAACTCTATCTTGGATTTCCAGCCTTCAATATTGTGAAAATAAATGTCTGCAAATGAGAAGAAGGCCTTGAGCAGAACTCAAAACAATAGAACCCTATCTTGGATTTCCAGCCTTCAATATTGTGAAAATAAATGTCTGCATGTAAAGTGTACTTTGTTATAGCATCCTGAAGAGAATAAGTCAGTTCATTTCCTAGCTTCTCATTCGATTAGTGTATGATTTCTCTAAGAGTATATTAATGAGATGTCTCTTCTCAGAGTAGAAATGTAACAGTATGAGATTTTATGTTCTTAATTATACCACATAGCTGCATAGATCTAGAATTTAATCACTCTTATTAATCTAATTGCTTGAAATAAGTATAGATTTTCTTCTCCCACATCTCACTCATGCATTTTACTGTGCCCACTCCTGGGGGATATGTATGTATCAGCATGACTTATTAGCCAGGCTGGCTGATGGTGGCACTGCTTCTCAACCAAAACTCACAATTCATATGAATGGGATATTTATCCCTTTATTTACCACAAGAGGTTATCTAAGCTCTAAGGAGATGAGAATACTGTAGAAATGGATTTTTTTTCCCAAGCCCTCCGAGACTAATTGTAGAGTGAGTCTTTGATACCCCATGGTGTGTGTGTGTGGGGGGGGGGACTGTGGGACTGTGGGACTGTGGGACTGTGTCTTTGTCTGTGCCTGTGTGTCTGTGTGTGCCTCTCCTGGGACTTGAAATAAGAGCCTGAGCACTGTCCCTGAGGTTTTGGTCTCAAGGCTAATGCTCTACCACTTGAACCACATGTCTATTTCTGGCTTTTTTAGTGCATAATTGAAGATAAGAGTCCCAAGGACTTTGCTGCACAGGCTGGTTTTGATTCACAATCTGCATATCTCAGCCTCCTGATATTCACAATTAAAGGTATAAGACATAATGCCCGGCTAATATTCAGTTTAAATAAATAGTCTAGATAGCTCCAATTCAAACAATCCATGTATTATAAGAGTATTCTTCTGGAAAAAATGACATAGAATAACAGGACTTTGAACATGAGAATACATTCCCTAAGATGCATTTTGCAATATGAGAGGTTTACTTATTTGATGATAGTTGTGTCTGCACTTGCTCTTTGAATTTGTATTAGCTTTTGAGATGTGTATATGTGTAAATATATGTTACAGTATAAAATGTTACATCTACTCTCAGATGGTCAAACTCTTAACAATTTCTTTCTTATTTTTGAGTAAGATCAAAAAGAATCTGTGAACACATATAGACTTATTGCCTTGTGTCCAAAATTTTATCACTGACACTTAACATCTCATTGAAAGATGAATGAATGTTACAGTGAATGCCCAAATATCTTAACACCTAGACTCTGCAATTGACACTCAATTCTCATTTCATTAGTTCTATACTTCTGTGCAGCCTGCTATTGTTGTCCAATGAGCTATCGTGATTTCATAAATGTTGGTGTAAGTTGAAGATAGTCATACAAAGAATTTACTGAGTGACTAAAACTACCATAAAAATAAGCATTCAGATAAATGTGTCCTGAGGATATATATTTTTTTTTTATTTCTAACTATGTATCAGAATGATCACTGGTCACAAAGTAAAGGTATATTCACATTTATTTTTAACATTGTCATAATTTTTTAGTAAAACAGCTGAAGTATTTACATAGTATTTGCACTAAATTGTACTGCTAATAATATAACTAAGTTTAACCAGTTTCAGGTCCTAACTATTATAGAGTATTTTGGGTCTTCTTAATTCAGCCTAAGATATGTATATAGTGATAGTTGAGGTTTTAACTGATCTAGTCGTCAGTGATTATTATGACTTTTTCTTCTAAATCAGTCATTTGTAAATGATCCTCAAATTATTTTTCAAGATACATACTTATTTGTAGAATTACTAAAATATAGATGAAAAATAAGATACAAAGACAAATGCCCTCACCCTCCCCAGCCTCCAGGAGCTTATATTTTTAACATTTGCAGTATGAGTCAACTAAATATAAGGTCTTTGTGACTCAGCATGAGTTAAGATGCCACAAGGTTTGAACAAAGATGACCATTGCCTAGAGCAAACTGTGAAGCAAAGTTTGAGCTAGAGTTTGAAAAATGAGTGGTATATGAGTTGTGGAATAAACAAGGGATGATACTGGATTAAACTTGGAAGATAAAATCTCAACAAGCTGTAATATATTAACAAAGAAGAAAATTCTCCTACAAATGCATGGAGCATACACTGAAACACTCACTAAAGTCATAACAGATACTAACAATGCCATGAGGTCCTATGGCAAAATTCATTGTTGGCTGTCTCTCTTACTGCTTCTTACAGCTAAATAATTATATAGCTAAATTCTCTTACAGCTAAATTATTTCTCATTTTAATCTTCAATCACAAAATTCAAGCCAGTATCCTTGACTACTGGTAAAATAGAGAAGACATGTCCTATATGAGAAATCAATGGAATGCCAACTCTCACATATGGTTTCTGTTATTTTGAATTTTTAAGCACCCTGGACAGTTCTCTACATCAGTGGAGGTGGGAAGCAGCATTCTAAGATGCATTACCATCTTTTTTACTTTAACACTAGGCCTGACTCTTCCTTCCACCAACTTTCACACATTTTTGGATGGTTATATGATATAGATCCTTAGAAGATAAATTTTACAACCAGTGAAACACACCTGAACTTATGGTCTGCTTCATGAATGGCTTCACTGCAATTTAGCAAATTTGGGAATAATAATAGAACTTACCAAGTTGACATTTTTGAAAATTACCAAGTGAGTACATATAAAAGCCCCTAGGTCTTTTTTTTCTTATGCTATGACATAATTTTAAAGATGGTTTAATTTATAAAGAAACATTTAGTTTTGGATTTTGAAGAATGGAAACCCAGGAACATGGTGCTGAAGTCTTCTTGGCTTCTGGTGAAGGTCTCATGAAGGTGGGAATGAAGACAATAGCATGAAGAGTTCAAACATGAGAGGAAGGTTCTTCATAACCACCAGTTGTTGTAATAAATAAGCCAATCCCTATGGGAACAAGAACTCACAAGAGAAAAATCATTAAGATATTCCTGACAACTCATAACCCAAACACTTCCTTCTATGTCCAGTTGAAAAATTTAGCCTTCACATGGGTTTTGGTGGGAAAAAAAACATATTCACATCCCAGCTTTACTTAGCACAGATCCTGGCTGATAAGTGTTTTACTAACATCAGTTGATATGGATACAATGTAATCAAACAAGCCACCTGAAAGCACTTGCTATGTTCTTTCTACATTGTAAGTGTTAAATATTCAAGCACTTTAGTAAAAATAACAGGTTCTATGTTCAAGTGCCTGGGTTTGTTAATTTTTTTAATATATCTTCCATTGTGGTCCCATTAATACATGTCTTTCATTTCTCTTCACTAAGATATAGTTCATTTATTTAGATTTTTCACTATAAAATAAAGAAATCCAATTTTCTTATCATCAGACTGATAGAATTCAGAATTCATGCATGAAAGGAATATTAAATTTAAGAATGTAAATATTGGGCGACTGGAATTCTAGGATCATGCAATTATGGTAGCAACATTCATGGGAACTTTCCTGAATTATAGATAACTGTATCCTAGCAACAAACTTCTATGCAACATATATTTGTATGAAAAGCACTGCCATGAATTTTTGTCTAAGTAGTTCTAGAATCATTCACCTGCTCATGTGGAACTCTTGAAGTGATGCCCTTAAAAATATGAAACCTCTGTCTTGTGGCTGACACACTATCTGCAACTGTTCAGGAATTCTAAGTTAAAATGTGTGTGGCGTGGATATGAAATGACTCCCTTAAAACTCATGAGCTGAAAGCAGTTATGTGCAGAACTTGGTCATTTGGGAAGTGATTGCATCATGATAACTCTGATCTCCTGGATATATTATCTACTTATGTATCCATTAATATTCTAATGGACTACAGGGTTGTGGTAGAAGTTGGGGGTGTAGGATCTTGTTGTAGGAAACTGATTCTTAGGGGATTTCTTGAAAGTTTTATCTAGACTGCAGTACCGAGTATCCTCCTCTACGTGCTTCTATCTTTGTTTTGTTAGATGAGCAACTTTGTTCCACATTTGCTTTCTACTGAGACATTCTCCCTCACCACATGCACTAGTGACCATGAACTGAAACCTCTAATACCATAAGACAACACTAATCATTCATCCTTTTAAGTGCTTTTTTCTTAAGCATTGTGTCATAGCTATTGGAAGCTAATACAAAAGAAAAGGTCAGATATGTAGATGTTAGGTGAAATGAACCCCAAGATAAGTATTCATTTTTTTCTTGCGATTGTTTCTAACATATTTATAAGATAATTTCTTTGTTGCTTTGTATGTCCCTAACCCATGATATAACCCCTGCTTTCATTGTATTTGATGTTGGTATAATTTGTGGAGGGGAAGGGGGAAAGCAAACTGTTTAAATAGGGATGCAGTTGAACCCATTGCAACAATGAGATGTACAAATCCTAATATCGAAAAACGAACTTTAGGGCTGAGAAGGTGGCTCAGTGGTAGAGCGCTCGCCTTGCTTGCTTAAGACCCTGGTTCGATTCCTCAGCATCACATAAGCAGAAGAAAAAAATAAGCCAGAAGTGGCGCTGTGGCTCAAGTGGTAGGGTGCTAGCCTTGAGCTGAAGAACTGAGGGACAGCGCCCAGGCCAAGAGTTCAGGCCCCACGACCGGACCCCCCCCAAAAAAAAATTAAAAAAAAAGAAAAACGGACTTTACAACTTTGGCCAGTTGGGGCGGGGGTAGGGGCGCTGGGGGTGGGAGGGGAGGTGGGAAGGAATGGGAAGGGGAAACAAAGGAGGAGGCAACAAAGCTTGATAAGAATTGTACTCGTTACCTTGCCCATGTAATTGTAACTCCCCTGTATGGTATTTTCACAATAAAAATTTTAAAAAATATTTTATAAAATGCATTCCAAGAAAGAAAACAGAAAAAAAAAGAAACAAAGCTAGGTTAGACAATGTATTCAAAAGTCTCTTGATCTCTTCAGATCCCAGAATGAACTGATTCAATAGATGGGTTTTCCTCAAGACTAAGTACATGAGATTGGGCCAATGCTGAAAAAAAGGAAAGAAAAATAAAGCACCTTGAGATTTAGGGCTATCAATACACAGGAGAAACAAGTGTTTTACTAAAGTGCATAGTAATCATCATGGTAAAGTGGGTGCAAGAACTCTAAAAAAAACTGGAGAGGACACAAGCCTTCAAATTAAGGCAACATATATTTTCTTCTCTACACAATATTGATGTTGTAACTTAGATTTAAATGAAACAATATGTAGGATGGGCTTCTGGATGCAAAGTATCATGCTAAATAAACAATTTTATTCTTTGATAATTATTGCAAAGGTAGAACCAAAGGGAGGGAGAAAAATCTGTATTTATTACTTTAATTGTATTCTTATTATCTTTATATCTTTGATTGGACTTTATGTCATTGGTTGGAAAATGGTAATAGAGAAGCACAAGAAAGAATGCTCATGAAGTAATAGTTTGACTTACCTTAAGGCATGCTATTTTAAGATTTTGTTTTTACATCGGTTTGATTTTTAAAGAAAAAACCTTTACACTTAGGCAGGGCTGGTATTTCTAATGCCATTTTGCAAATGAGGTCATAAGAATTGTTGTCACATGAAAGCCATGCTTTGCAAAAATCTTTCTTTCTGTGTGCACACTGTTACCATGACTGAAGTTGAGAAATTGTAGCTTAAAGTAAAATACAAAAGAAAGCAAGAGAGCTTTTAAATTTTGAGAGCAAAAGAAATATGGGGGATTTTTTTTTTAGTTAGAGCTGCCAGAGAAAGTATTGGCACAATGAAGTGAGAAAACATAATCTGCTAACCCATTGTGCTTCTGTGCTCTCCCTTAGAAAGAGCTATACTGGAGCAAGAAGACCCTGATACATGCTCAATGAGGAAGTTACAAAGGAGGCCTTAGATTCCCTGAAATACTATAAGAGTTATGGCCCTGACAAATAACACATTCTGAAACTATGAACCAAATAAATATGGTCAGACAAGCAAAATCTTATAAAATCCCATGAGGTTCTCACAGTGCAGCAATATTTCATGGAAAACTGAGATAGATTGATGTTATAATTTATCAAAATAATTAATATTACTCAACATTTACTAGTAAACAGAATGATGCTGATCACAAGTGGTATGCGTGATGTGCTTTACTCAGTCTACTAGTGCAAACGCTAACATCTTCGTGGAACAACTTTGAGGATACACCCAGAAATAAACTTACTATAAGGGTAACTCTAAAATGACACATGAAGGTAATGATCACAGGCATGCTCAAATTGTTATGCTCTTCCAATTTTGATAAAAGTGGAAACATGAGTATAGGGAGTTCTGTGAATAATTCTAATTAATTATGAAACAGAAGAGTTCATTCGTGGAAAACAAAACTTGAAAGAAATTGTGGAGACTATTCCTTTTAATCTTTCAGTTTGACTGACTCCAGATACTCTGCAAATAAATTCCCAAAATTCTAACAAAAATTCTCTTAATATTTCAGGATTCAGAAACTGCAGAAAAGAAGTCTCTTCCAAAACCATAATAATTGATAAAATATCCAAAACCTGGAACTAACCCAGATGCCCCTCAGTAGATGAATGGATAAAGAAAATGTAGCATATGTATGTATATATATATATATATATATATATATATATATATATATATAATGGAATTCTATGTCTACATCAGAAAGAATGACACTGCCCTATTTGTTAGGAAATGGAAAGACTTGGAAAAATTACATTAAGTGAAATAAGCCAGACTCAAAAAAACATAGGCCCCATGGTTTCCCTTATTTTCAATAGCTAGTATATGTCTAGGACAAGCAGAAGAGGTCAAAAGCTATGTACATATGACCATATAACCTGATGCTAAGCAAAATGAACCCCAAGATAGGGACATATTAAATTTTATCTTTCTTGTTATTTTTAATGTACTTATTATGTACCATGTGTTTTTTTTTTGTCTCGTTGTATGTTCTTCCCCCATGGTACAACCCTTGTTTTCAGTGTATTTGATTCTGGTATCTGCATCTTGTGTATACATTTTACTAATTTGGGGAGAGAAAGGGAAATAACAACATACTGAATAAGGATACAGGATGACCTATTGTAATAATGAGATGTACAAGACAATATTTTAACAAGGAGCTTTACAACATTGTAGAGAGGGAAGGGAGGAAGGCGTTGGGGAGGTGAGGATTCAGGAATGGTAGAGGAAAATAAGGGAGGGGCTAATAATGTTCGATAGAAAATGGATTCATTACTTTGCTCATGTAACTGTAACCCCTCTGTACAGTATCTTTACAATAAAATATTTATTAAAAACAAAGTAAACCACCTAACATACAACCTATATTCAAATTTCTGCTAGTATACTTTTAGGAACTGTTTGAATTTGGTTCTAAGTTGTTAATATTTATGATAAAACCAGGTATCATATCAAATACAAAAACACAATAGCATGCCTTCTTTTTTCTCTTTTTTAACATATATTTTTATTGTAAAGATATTGTAGAGAGGGTTTACAGTTTCATGAGTAACATAATGATTACATTTCCTCTCTAGTATTGTTACTCCTTCCTTTCTTTGTCCCTCCCATCCTTTCCCTATTCACTTCCCTAACTCCTCCCTCCCCCTCAAAGTTGTAACAATGAGATGTACAAGACACTATGTTGAAAACACACTTTACAGCATACTTTCTTTTCTTATTCACTACTTTTTGTAACAGCTGAGCTCTCAGTAAAAAAAGATATGCTCATGAAGAAATTATTTGAAGGCTAAATCCAGTCAAGTAAGATGAGCTAAGGTGGGTTGTGGTGCAAAGGAAGAGCTGTGTCTTCGAAAGAGAGAAACTGTTGAATCTTGGTTGAGAATTGATTGAAGAGAAGTTGATTGATTTCATTCCATGTAGCTAGCTCTCGGGGTAATAGGGATGAAAATAGAGACAAGGTTCTTCCTTAAATTCAAGTTCAATATAATTGCACAATTCTAGCTATGTTTTATTATTTGAAAGAGAAATACAATGTACTATAGATGCCGTTAAGCAAAATTTTAATGGGATTTAGGAAGACTTTCCCATGAAGTACCTTTATGCCAAAACATAAGAGTTAGGATTAACCAGGAAGATAGTAGGGATAGAGAACTGATAAATGATAGCTGGCCAGAGTGACCCATGCCCCTCCCTAGCTATTCTGGAGAATAAAGACAAAAGGATTATAGTTTGAGACCAGCCTGGGCAAAAAGTTTGTGAGACCCAATCCCAATGGAAAAATCCGGATATGGTAGCAAGTGCTTGTCACCTAAGGTATGGCAGGAAGGATAAATATGAAGATCAACATCCAAGCCAGCCTAGATCAAAAAAGCAAGACCTTATTTTAAGCTAACTAAAGCATAAAAAGGGTGTGGTTATTGTGGGTGTTGCTCAATTGATAAAATACTTGCCTGGCAAGTGCAAAACCCTCAGTTTAAAACCAGGATTGCAAAAAAAAAGATTAGGAAGGAAGGAAGGAAGGAAGGAAGGAGGAAGGAAGGAAGGAGGAAGGAAAGAAGGAAGGAAGGAAGGAAGGAGAGAGGGAGGGGGAGGGAGGGAGGGAGAGAGAGACAGAGGGGAGGGAGAAAGCAAGAGGAAACATCCTACAAGGAAAACAAAGGAAGGTGGGAACAATTTCCCCTTGTAGGAAGACAAGTGTTTCACATGGGAATTTGTTGTTTGTTTATTAAGTTTCTGTCCTCAACCTTACTAAATTTTTGCTTTTCTCCTTTTTTTCTATATTTCTTTTTCCCTCCTTCCTTTTTTCCTTTTATCTCTTCTCTTCCTTCCCTTCCACTTTCTTCCTTCCTCCTTGTCTACCTTCCTTTTTCTCCTTCCTTCCTTCCTCTCTCCCTTTTCTTTCTCTTGATCTGTCTTCCAAGTTAATTTTTTCATTGTGTCTGAGGCCTTAGACCAAGAACAAGAGCAGATGGTAAGGTTGTTAATTTGTCAAAAGGGTTTTCTCTGGCCTTACTTGCAGGCCTTATGTTCCTTAAGCTCATGTGCTTCCTTAGGGTCTTTTTCAATTAGGGAAGTCACTATTTCTGTGCCTCATCTTTTGGAAACTCAATATGCTTTTAGTTTGTAAATGGTAGAAAGGCTTTGTGCAAGCTATGTTGTTTTCCATTTAGTTATCCTTAAGAATTTGTACCCGGGAATTTTTTTAATTTTTTTATTGTGAGAATACTATACAGAGGAGTTACAATTACATGGGCAAGATAATGAATACATTTCTTATCAAGCATTGTTGCCTCCTCTTTGTTTCCCCTTTCCATCCCTTCCCATACTCCCCTTTCCCCCCCACCTGATCCTCCCCCCACCCATCCCCCACCAAAGCTGTAAAGTTCGTTTTTTTGACGTAACGACTTGTACATCTCATTGTTACAATAGGTCCACCTGTGTCCTTAGTTAAACGATTTGTTTTATCCCTTCCCCTCCACAAATTATGCCAACATCAAATACAGTGAAAGCATGGGTTATACCCTGGGGGAGGGATGTACAAAGCAACATAGAAATCATCTTATAAATAAGTTAGAAACAATTGCATGAAAGGGAGAAAACACACAAAAAACATTTGAATACTTATCTTGGAGTTCATTCCCCTAACATCAACTTATCTGACCTTTTGTGCTTCACTCAGACATATACTAATTATTGCAAATAAGAGAAACCAAGGGAAATATGTTTCTTTGGACCTAGACTACTTCACTTAATATAATTTTTTCCAAGTCTTTCCATTTCCTAACAAATGGGGCATTGTCATTCTTTCTGATGGAGGCATGGAATTCCATTGTGTATATATACCACATTTTCTTGATCTATTCATCTACTGAGGGGCATCTGGGTTGGTTCCATATCTTAGTTATGGTGAATAATGCTGCAATAAACAGAGTCATGCTGGTAGCTTTAGTGTGGTCTTGTTTGTGATCATTTGGGTAAATGCCCAAAAGTGGGATTGCTGGGTCATACGGGAGCTCTATCTGCAGTCTTTTGAAGAACCTCCATACTGCTTTCCAGAGTGGTTGAACAAGTTTACACTCCCACCAACAATGCAGTAAGGTTCCCTTCTGTCCACATCCCCTCCAGCATCTGTTATTAGAGTTCTTGATTATAGCCATTCTAACTGGGGTGAGGTGGTATCTCAATGTTGTTTTGATTTGCATTTCTTTTATGGCTAGAGAGTTTGAGCATTTCTTCATGCAGCCTCTTCAGTAAATGGTGCTGTCAAAATTGGTTAACTTGTAGAAAACTAAAGCTAGATCCTTATATATCACTCTGCACCAGAATCAACTCCAAATGGATCAAATACCTCGGAGTCAAAGCAGACCCTCTGGAAACATTACAGGATGGAATAGGAGAAACCCTAGATCTCCTTGGCACAGGCCAAAACACAAGAAATCAAAGAAAGGTTGGACAAATGGGATTGCATGAAATTGCAGCGCTTCTGCATGGCAAAACTCATAGCTAGCAAGATCAGTAAAAAGCCCACGGATTGGGAGAAGATCTTCATTAGCCATACAACAGACAAGGGTCTCACATCTAAAATATACCTGGAACTTAAAAAATTAAATCCCCCCCAAAAATCTTCAAAGAAACAACTGCCCAATAAATAAGTGGGCTAAAGACTTAAAGAGAAACTTCTCTGTACCCGGGAATTGTGATGTTATCTCTTTCTAGTCTTCATCATTTTGTATTCTATTTTTGAGGGAATGTTAGACGTGGGCACAAGATAGCGATTGTCTGGTGCAGCATTTGCTGCAACGTATTCATCTTCCCTTGAATGCTAATTATATATACTCAAATACAAATTATTTACTTGCTTTCTACTTAATTTTGGAGATTCATTTTGCGTATATTTGTAAAGCTACATAGTTTATGAGAAGAAAAGGAGCTCTTAGCATTGTGAATACATAACCAAATAAGTATGAGCATTCATGGGGATCATATAAGCTCATATATTCCAATAATTGGAGATACTGAATTTGTAAACTCCCTCATAGTCAAAATTTCACTGATTTTGTTTACCTGTGTTTCATGACGACATAGCAGTACTTATAGTGTATCTTACTAAACACTTTTTAAGTAAAATGGATAAATCACAAGCATAGGAGTTAGAGAGAGCTTTCTGCAGAGAAGTTAGTATGTGAAGCATATAAGATTTATTCTCTACAAAGAAATCAAATATAATTATATATATATATATATATATATATATATATATATATATATATATATATACTATCCAATTTCAATGGTCATATGAACTCTACATCTTCCCAAGGATAGCCTTGGGCTTCATACAGTTCACATGAGACCTTAGTAAGGCTTCTCCTCACTATCTGGTTTTCTGTCTCTACATGAAAACCACGCTTCTGCACATAATCCATCCATGATTTCATCCACCTTAGACCTATACCAGAAGCCACACAAATACAAGAATGCCCAATCTTGCACTTCTACCCTCACAAACTACTGTATTAACTAAATAAGCTTTTTTCTTTTTTGTAAAGTGTCCATTCTGAAGATGAAAGCAAAGGAAAATAAACCAAGAACAAAAAAGAAAAGAAACCAAGACAAGGTGAACCCCTGTCCCTTTTCTCTGCAAAGATGAAAGAAAAAAACCACCTGCCAACACCTGTGTTCTCCATCGGGGGAAATGTCAATGGGTGTCACCAAGCACACCCTGATTCTTCTTGATGCTGGGTACACATTCCAAACCCAGATCCCTCTTAGCACTCATCATTATGCTAAACAGTTTTATGATGCTTCATAGTAATAAATGTTTCTCTTCATCTTTTAATTTCTCTGAAATTAAATTCCAGCATTACAGAAAAACCAAAAGACCAGGAACTATGAATTCAGGTTCCAAATCAGCTGAAATGAATCTTTTACCATTTTTAATTCTCTTTTCCCTACTTGTTTGAGGATAAAGACAAGAAATTCTTTTTTGTTGGTTGTGGGGCAAGACAAGAAATTATCTAAATTGTTGTGTCATAGGGGAGCTCTATGTGTAGTCTTTTGAGGAACCTCCAGACTGCTTTCCAAAGTAGTTGAACAAGTTTACGCTCCCACCAACAATGCAGTAGGGTTCCCTTTGGCCACATCCCATCCAGGATCTCTTGTTATTAGATTTCTTGATTATAGCCATTCTAACTGGGGTGAGGTGGAATCTCAATGTTGTTTTGATTTATGTTTTTTTAATGGCCAGAGGTGTTGAGCATTTCTTCATGCATTTATTGGCCATTCTTATTTCCTCTTCAGAGAAGTAAGTAAACCAAGCCCAAAGAAACATAGGTCCCATAGTTTCCTTTCTCTGCAATAACTAGTATATGTCTAGGACAAGCAAAAGAGGTCAAAAGCTATGCACATATGACCATATAAGCTGATGCTAAGTGAAATGAACCCCAAGATAGGGACACAAGAGATTATATCTTTCTTGCTGGTCTTTTTAATGGACTTATAATGAACTATGTGGGTATAACCCCTGTTGTATTTGATTTGAATCAATGTATTTGATTCTCGTGTCCTGTATCTTGTATATACATTTTTCTAATATAAGGAGGGAAAGGGAAATAACAAAATGTTGAAATAAGGATACAGGATGACCCATTGTAACAATGCGATGTACAAGACACTATGTTGAAAACAAACTTTACAACTTTTAGAGAGGAGGGAGAAGTTGGGAAGCTGGAGAGGAATGGGATGATAGGGGAAAAACAAAGGAGGGGGTAACAATGTTCTATGGGAAATGGACTCATTACCTTGCTCATGTAACTGTAACCCTCTGTGCAATAGCTTTACAATAAATATATTTAAATACAGAAATTCTTTAAAGATTCTTCCAGTCCTATTCCTTAAGGTTCTATATGGATCCTATACAGAACCCCAAAAGTATATGTCAGTCTATTTATTTTATTGCTAGAAATCCCATTGGTATTTCTTAATTTTCTTTCCATCCTGAATCTCTTTCATATTCTATAATTTACAAATGAGTCTCTATGCCAGCCATTGTCTGAATATGACATGCTTTCTTTTCCTTACCACCTGCCAGCTACCATACAAATCATCAGACACAAACTGTCAGTGCTGCTCTTACTTCTATTAATATTTCTAGCATCAATTGTGGGAATTAGGATGGACATGAAAAGGATAAAAAGTAGAGGCATAGGAAAATTTAGTAATTATAAAAGTTATGGTGTATTTCCTGCTGAGGTTCTGGATATGCTAAGGGCAAGATTGTTCCAATGCCCAGCAGTGCTCCTGTTTTAGTCTACTTTCCATCGCTATAAAAATACCTGATAGTAAAGGTGAGGAGAAGAGGGTTGCATGCAGAAAATGTATATCCTACCAAATTAAGAAGAGTTAGGAAAGAGGTGGTTAGTAGAGGGATGGGTGAGAATATTGTAAAGGGTGACATTGATCAGGATAAACTGCGTTCCTAAACTTCTTTGTTAAATGGCAACTCCTTTGTACAACTATTGAAATATAAAAACAAACTAATAAAAATAAAAATTAATAAAGAAATGTCATAAAAATCATCTTTAATGGGAAAGCTTTATTTTGGCTTATGGTTTCAGACTTCAGTCTCACTTTGCCCACTTACTTTTTTAAAAACTAATTTTATTGTCTAGGTGATATACAGAGGGGTTAGGTTACAGTTACATACGTAAGGTAGTGAATACATTTCTTGTCAAATCTCTCCCTCATTTTTCTCCCACTTTCCTTCCCCCTTCCCCCACCCAAATTTTAACGTTGATTTCCAACATATTGTCTTGTGAATATCACTGTTGTATTGGTTTGCCCTTTGTCCTTTGTCTCCCTTTTGTGGGTCCCCCACACAGGGACATGATAAGGCGCTAAAAGGTTGTGGCAGAATCACATTGTAGGACAAAGCTGCCTACATGTTTCTATAAAATCTTCCTACTACTACAGCACTATCTACTTGGCCTTCTACATCATCCATCCATAACACAGAAAGATCATGCTTCAAACAGAGGCCTACATCACTTCAATAGTAACTGCTCCTATTATCCAAGTAAAACTAATAGGTCTTTTAAAACTCTAAGAAAAACAAGCTAGGCTCTATCTCTATATCAGTCAACTACACATTCTCTATGGTAAAGACCAGTTGTCAAATATGCCTGGAAAAGTACTTGCTTGCTTGTAGATTCACAACAAGATCAACACAGTTATTATGGTCCTTAATGAACAAAATGGGAGAGCATATGGATATTTTAAGCACTGTTTGGAAAGACTCTTAGACTCTGAGTCAAGAAGCTTAAATCCTTATTTCTTCAAGTGAAGTAGAAAGCTTACCTGGGTCTATGTGAGGCTTTTCTATGTCAAACTTGGTCCAAAAGTGACAAGGGCAGTTGTGTAATAGCACTTTCTCCAGATCTGTAGACTCAGATTGTAGCAAATTATAGACCACATTGTGCTCACAGGCACATTTGTTTGGAGTACACAATGTTTTGCTTTGAATTGAATATGGATGCTCTAGTTAGATGTACTTTCCCACCACCCCACAGTCTCTCCCACACTGTTTAGTGTCTACATAGCTAAATTCACATATACTTGAGGCATTTGTAATTTTGTCTCCAGTGGGATATGTGTCCCTCTGTGATTATGAAAATGAAAACAACCACCTCAGGCTCACAGTTTCAATGAAAACTCAGTTTATTAAGGAAGAACATGGTTTACTCTGAAATCAAAGTACTATGTCTACGTGGCAGTGGTTAAAATAATGTAATGGCTAAAATCAAATTCTGTCTGATGGCAGAACAAACCACAGCTCAGCTCAGTTCAGCTTTTTAGCAGTGCAGCCTGGGTCCCAGATGCCAGTTTCTGAGATAAAGTTAAGTAGAGAAGCACTGAGATTTTATATGATGTATTAGCTCTGAAATTTGGAAGCAGTCTGCATCCAATCCCAATTTATTCCAGTCACTTATCTATGGTTGAAAAGTCTAGTTTTGAAACTCCAGGGCCTGACTACCTGTCTGGGAACAAAAGAGTACACCCTGGAACAGGACAAATAAAGGATATGGCCTTCAGATGGCAACAATTATGATAGGCAACATCTAAGATGACCGAATAGGTCCCCCTATTCCTCCCTAGAATGGACACCATTCTGTAATTCCTTCCAATTATACATATATGCTGGATTTAGCAACTTAACTTTAACCTAGCATGTACAGAGTAATGGAATGCCACTTTAATGATTAGCTTTAAAAGAATCCAAGGCTCAGCTTTCATTCTTCTCCCATTTGAATTCTTGGCTGTGGAGGAAGATAGCTGCCACATTGTCATTCATGTTATATGCATTTGGTAAAGTGCTGATGAAAATCAGTATTCCTGCCAACTAGCACATGAGCTCTGAAGTTGAAGCACATGAATTCAATCTTGCCTGGGCCATGCATAAACTTGTAGCCCTTGGCTGATACCTTTACTGTTGAAGACACAGAGCCAATGGACTTCCCTAAGCCATGATTTCCTTTCTGATGCACAGAAACTCTTACATCATTAAGATGCTAAGTTTAGGAATGATGCGTCCCACAGTTTTACATACAAAAACATCTACTGACAGTTACAATGCCAGGACACACATAAGAATACATCAAAAGTGATCAGGAACTGGAATAAATTCCAGTCTTCCTCTCAATGGATTAGGTTTCCTTTCAGAAATCAGAGGAAATAGCAAGAACTTAACTCTGATAAAACTTACCAAGTAAGGGCTCTGCACAGGTAGAGAACAGATCTTATTCTATGTGGTTTGGCTTTTCATATCATCTTTACACCTATGTGGTTTGGCTTTTCATATCATCTTTACACCTAGGTAGCATTCAGCTAGCCCTCCAAGAACACAGCTTGAGTGTGGGCATGAAAAATAATATTTCTTCAAAAAGGAGTGCTTACTGCTGATCATGGTCGAAATTGGCCCCCAACATACTACATCCTTTTTGGAAGAATTTTTAAATACAGTGGCTACAGTTTCCCTGTAATAAAACTCTCACTTACTTTGATAATTTGTCTGATAATGCCATGTTTAGTTATTCTCTACATTCAGAGTCTGTCTAAATTTTCGAGTAAATTTCAATCTTTAGTACATAATTATTGATATAACAATGATTTTCAAAGTAAACTATGTGTAATATAGACATAATCTGATTGTTTTTTCACTAAGTCAATTATCCAGAAATAACTGCCTGCCTGCCTGCCTGCCTTCCTTCCTTCCTTCCTTCCTTCCTTCCTTCCTTCCTTCCTTCCTTCCTTCCTTCCTTCCTTCCTTCCTTCCTTTCTTCCTTCCTGGAAAACAAAAGGAAGATGAAAAGAAGCACTTCCTTTTTCTTTACTTTTTTAATGAGCCAGTATTGGGTCCTGAGTGAGAATATCAAGCTCTTGCTTGACTTTTTCACTCAAGGCTGTTGTGTGACCACAGCTCCACATCAGACTTTTTGCTGGATAATTGGTGATGAGAGTCTCAAGCACTTTCCTACCTGGGCTAGTTTCAAACCATGACCCTAATATCTCAGCCTCCTGAATAGCTAGGATGACAGGCTCTAGCCTACCAATTCCTGCTCTAGAATGAATGTCTAATCTGTTTTGTTATTTATTAGGAAAAATTTTGTTATCACACATAACATTTTATAAGTCATTCTTTTAAGTTTGGTTGCACTCTATTTTTTCATTACATATAAACTGGCTCAGGAGTCCAATTCAACATCACTCTATTGCTATTATTGCAATGTTATTTTAAGTTCTGATAGATTTTATAATTGCTATGTCAGTGTGCCCCAATATTACTCCTATTTTTGAGATTTTTCTGTCTTTATAAGTAGACTTTAATTTAGTTGTGAACTGGCAGTGAAATCTAGGTCATTGTGACTGAAAATCTCATGCACCTCATCATTGCAAAATACACTGACTTCAAATTCTCTTTTTTCAGCATTTATCAAACAGAAAGTAAGGGAGAAGCATGTCTATGTTCAGCAATGATTTTATATAGCCTACCTGAGTATCATTATCAGAAAGACACTCTTATTTGGTTATTCTAGAAAACCCGGCAACTGGAGCAATTCTATATCAGGTCTTCAGTACATAAATTGATGTGGTTGGTTAGATAATTTGAAAAGTTTCTGCAAAGTTTTATTGCATTTTGTAACTCAACATGCCCAAAAATAGAATTTAGAGAGACAGTGTGCTCCTGAGTTTGGCCTGGTCAAAGGTGGAGAGTTAATCCATGTATAGTAGGGGAATATTTACTGAAGCTAATGAGAAATGAGTTTGAATACATTTTAGAACACACAAGATTTTTATGTATTTATGCAAATTCTGCTAATTAGCATGGGCAAACAAGAAATAGATGTCCAGGGAAAGGCTGACGTTTGTTTTCTCTCAGTGGTGAATGTTAATGATCAAAATAAGATTTGCAAATAAGCCAGTATCTTTCTTCCAAGGTTAATATTTTAATTTGGCTTGTTTTCAAACAGCTTGACTTGTATTATTGAATTGGCAAGCTGCCAGGAACTCCAAATCAGCTGAACAGTGTCTAGTGATTTCAGATCTGAATGTAGACATTAGTTACACAGGAATTCATTTTGATGCACAGGAAGAGAGGAGAAGATACTTGTATCACTTTATGTTGTAGATTTTCACTTTCTTCAGATTTATTTGTAAATATTCTCAAACCAAGTGTGACATCTGCCTTTTATTAGTAATTTAACTGACATCTCTGATTATTTTGTGGTTTTTTAACTAGAAAAAAGAATGTGTGTGTTATTGGTGGTAAAGTTCATAAATGGAGTTACCAAATGTAATTTGTCATCAAGAACCTTATATATTTATAATACATGTCTATCTTGCAGGTAAATGACTAAGACCAAGTTATCAAAGTTTCAGAAAAGCTAATAACTTATCCCAGTGAGAGCTTCTAATACTAAAAGTAGGCCTCACTTAGAACAGTCAGCTCCAGATTTATTTAAATAAGATTAATAGGTGACTACTAGTTGAAAATGCAAAAACAGTATTTCATACAGGCCCCTTCTAAATGAAGAACTATGTGATCCTGTTTTCTGTAGCACAGACACTGCATTGCACTGGAAGTAATTCTATCATTTGTGTGCCAATAACCTAGCTCACAGAAGAAATATCTATAGCAAAAAGATCAATGGAAACACCCATGAATTGGTACATTATTATGGCTTTAGTTACAAAATAATTTATCTGTATTATGTATGGTATTATATCTTTATTAAAGTTTCTATTGTCCATAATTAGACAAAAAGTCTTCAAAGTTTCATGCTTTCAAGAAAGAATTATGACCTAGAGAAAGAAGTATAATGTCTTGTGAGTATCACACTATCTTGGAAATGGACTTTATAACTTGAGGAGGAGGGAAGTTGGGGGGGAGGGAAAGTAGGGAAATGAGAGGGGGGTAACTATAAGAAATAGACTCACTACCTCAGTTATGTAACTGTAACCCCTCTGTACATCACTCTGTACATCTTGGGTGAGATGTATCAGACATCTCAGAAAGATATTTTCTAAGTGAAATATAACTAATTTGAGGAATCTTTGCATTAGTTGTCTTTAAATTTCCCTAAAAGGCTTAAATTCCAGAAAATTCTAAATAAATAAGAGCATTTATAGTTCATACAGATGGTATTTTACTACAGATCCTAATTTAACACATCATTTCCTATAATCAATGCATACAATAAACTAAATATCATTGTCATTCATAAGAGAAGATTATGTTCAAGATTAAGTTAGTTTATCCAACAATGCAAACTTAGAATCAAATGAATGCTTTGAGATTCTGTTTCAGAGTTCCCAATTCTATTGTTAAATAGAAGGTAATTTATAGATGACATACTAATGATAACATCCTGGATGTTAAAATGAGGCATTACTCCTCCCTTTGTCTTGCTCATTTGGTATCAAATACATATGTTATAGCAGAGTTACAGATGAAGCACATGTACACTGGGTAATGTCACAAAAATAAGGTATGATTACAGCCTGAGTACTGGCCAAGAACCAAATGAATTCAAAGAGTAGGAGCATAGCAAAAGAAAAGAGGCATAAAGGCTGATTCAGAAAGCAGGAATTTCAAAGAAATGTTAGAATAGCTTGGTATATAAATGAGCCTCTGAAGTAGTCTATCTGTTCTAACATCTGCACAAATGTATTTAAATTCACCTCTTGTTGCTTAAAATCAGACATACATAAATACCATGGGATCTGACAGTTTATAATGTCCATATAATTGCATGAGAAGTTCTTAGCTTCATTCCACATTCTGCAAGCAGGTTTGGGAACTAACACCACTCAAAGTCAAGAGCAAATTAATTTTCCAGACAAGTGTTTTGCATTGGCTGAGATAGAAGGCTCTGAAGACAAACTGCTGAGCCTGGAATTTCATTACATTGAATTGAATATCTGTGAGATTCATGAACTCTAAACAGAAGGTAATACTCACATCTCCCTTATAATATTATATAGATTAAGTAAGTAAATACATGTCAGGTACCATGTCAGCCTCCAATACTATTTGCTAGTATTTTGAAGACAAGACAAATTAGAAGTGAACAACCATTACTGTATGTAGGATAAACCAGAGATGTTGAGGGAGGAAGACACAGATCATCAGTTGTATATTAGACATTTTCCAAACTCTTCACCCTCTAATTTTGAAGGATATTGTTCTGGGCTCAAGGACAAATCATTGGCAAGTTTTATGTGATGGTTGAACTCATCTCCTCATCCAAGTAGGTTACTACCCCTTACATTTGTATCCCCAGTGCCTGATTCCTAATTAATAAAGGAATAAATTAAAGAATACATTAGGGAATACAGTAATGAATGAAAACCAAGTGAAATGCTATGATTTTATCAGCATCAGTAAAGAAAACTAATGAATAATTTATCTCTGTAATGTTTTGTTGTTATAATCCATTTGACTGAAAGTAATACTGAAACAAATACATATATATTCCATCTATACTGACTGAAGAGAACATCCCTGATAGAGTTGTTCTTAGAGTAGTTGAGTCAAATCTTTTCTATAGTAGTCTAGAAGGAATACATCCTTAGAATCAGCACCTGGAATCTGGAAATGCCATCACTATATACATGTCCAACCTGGATCAAGCAGTAAGTTTCTCATCCCAAGTCTTCCAATTTATAAAATGAAAATAATAATTGAAATCGTGAATTGCTCATGAACTTTGAGATTTAAGTGACATATAATGCCACTGCTGGAAGAGAGTGAATGCTCAGATACTATTAGCTGAGATTTTATCATTTTATTCTCTCTATATCCTTGAAGTAAACAGTACAACACAATGAAAGAATATCTGTGGGAAATAATACATCTACGAACTATCTACATTGTTGGTAAAATAAGAATAACTATCTTTAGGTTTTGTAATGATACAATGTTTAGGTCTTTATACAAATTTCTGTCTGGATGGAGGCAAAAATTGATATATTTACTGATTTTGTATGATATTTGACATGCATTCCAAAATAATATCTCCTGAAAGAGCAGGCACAATAAGGTGGTAGGAACGTATCCATACATTAAAAATTGTTTTCACAGTTCATAAATAGGTTTCACTTTACTATTTACCCTCCATCGTTTTGTATGCATTGGAAATTTTCCCAGTAAAATTTAAAGACTAATTGATATAACACACATATTCAAAAACAAAAATAATATTCATAGTTTTCTAGCTACTTATCAATCCAATTGAATTAGACCTGGTTATTTCTACATCACATCAAGATGGGCTTAATCTACCCCACTGGAAAGAGAGGACTCACAGAAAATTCTTCCAAGATAATCTAGGGGTTTGTTTGCTTGCTTTCTGCTTTGTTCGGTGAAAGCAGGAAAAATAAAAGTATTATTTTGAATTCAGTTCTGATTTAATAGTCCATCATGCCTTGGTAATGGTGCAAATGATACACAAAGACAGAATTGTGGAGAGGCAGGCAGGCTAAAGGTCTTTATGAGGAGGGTGAAATTTAAATAAAATACTGAAAAATGAGCAGGATTTCAAAAGAAGTAATGGAAAAAGAAAAAGGAGAAAGTAAGGACCTAAACCACTCCAAGAATATATCAAAGCAGCCTTTATCAAAAGGTAAAAGGAGATTTAAGAAGATTAAAGAGACAACTTAGAAGAGGAGAAAGAACAAGAAGTGATCAGAGTTATTCTAAAATTTCATAGGGAAGAATAAGCTGCTGGCACTCATTTCCTAGGCTGCCACAACAGCCTATCACAGTGCTGTTTCAAAACATTGGCCACTAAAACCAAAGTTAAGTTGTCAGGGTGGTCATTATTTTTAAAAATCAGGCAGGAAAGCATCCTTTCCTCTTTCTAATTTCAGATGGTTTCCTGGCAATCTCCAGAATCCCTTGGTTTGTAAATGTTATAGATGTGAAATTCCCATTTCTACCTTGTGGCTGAATGACAATCTTCTTACAAGATAAACAATCATATTTGTGAAGGAACCATCATACATTGTAACCTCATCATAATTTAAATGATCATAGTTATAACAATTCTATTATCAAATAAGATCACATTTCCAAGTTGTAGGACTGGAGCTTCAATTTTCATTTAGGGGCAGGGGTACCATAATTCAATCATTAACTATACCAAAGCAGAATTATTCCCAAAGGGAAGAGAGTGAAGAACAGAGTTATTTTATAGAATTAAGTCTCTTAAAGCAACTGGAATATGTAAGCTTATGCTTGATTTGGCCAATTCTTATCCATGTAATATTGGGCAGTTCCATATTTTTTTCTTTTTAATTCAATTTTATTGTCAAGGTAAGGTACAGAGGTGTTGGAGTTACATATGTAAGGTAATGAGTACATTTCTTGTTGAATATTGTTACTCCCTCCCTCATTTTTCTCCTAAACTGTGAAACAGACTTACCTATTTGATATAACCAAAGGAATTCTTAGATAATGCAACAACATGACCTTGGAGCTATGGACCTGAGCTCTGTAAAGTTCTATTATCACTGATCCTTCTATTCACTCACTGGCCCAGCACAGACACATTCCACTTCTTTTGGGTTTCCTAAAGTATGAAAAATAGCCCATATTTTAATCTATTATTTTTCTTGCCTTCCTATCATTTACATACAGGAGTGAAATGCATGGCTTTTTATTAGTCAGCATTGTGTTACTACAACAAAATACCTGTGACAGTTAACTTCCTAAGAGAAAATGTTTACTGAGCTTATAGTTTTACAGGTTTGACCACATAACGTCTTCATCAGTTCAGCTCTGACAATGCCATTCTTTCTGCTTTAACATCAGCACAAAGATGCATAATGAGGAAGAGTTTATATGACAAAGTCAGAGCCATGGTGTCCATGACTAAGATCCTTGTATTAAACCTCACCTTCAACAAATTACACCGCCTCACAATAGTATCACCCGGGAGCCATGACTTTCATCACAGTCGACCTGTGAGTAACCCTCAGAACCTCACAACTAACTGGGCAACTGATAGCCCACAGCTATCCAGCTATCTAAACTGAGAAGATCTAAGCTTGAGACCTGGGGGAAGTATCAAACCCTTGTGCCTAGGAAGTCAGCTACATCAGGGAATTTTGAATTCTTTTCAGCTATTCTGTCCAAATATAAACCTAATACATGGATTCCATTTGGCAATATGTTTTCTGTGCCTTTCCTATTGTCTAGACTCTTTGTAAGAGAGAAGGTATATATAAACCTGTTTCTCCCTTCATTTCCTTTCTACTCAGGCCTACTTCCTCAACTACCCAATAATAATGATTAATCTTAGTTTTAAGTTGACTGTGTTCCTCAGATTTCTTCTGTTGAAAACTTAATCTCCAAATGTATATTTATTTGTTTTCAGTTGTGGGCTTGAACTCTGGGCCTAGATGCTGTTCCTCAGCTCTTCACTTCAAGGCGAATGCTCCACCATGTGAGCCACAGTAGCACTTCCAATTTTCTGGTGGTTTATTGGAGAAATAGTCTCACAGACTTTTCTGCCTGGGCTGGCTCTGAATCACTATCTTCAAATCTCAGCCTCCTGAGTAGCTAGGATTGCAGGAGTGAACTTGTATATTTTAAATTGAGTCATGAAAGTTCTTTCCTCTTGAGAAGATTAATCCATCCTTGCATTAATAAATTAGAAATTAATGCATTGTCCAGAAAGTTACTTGTTATAACAATACTGTGTTTTAGACTTCCTAGTCTTCAAAATGTAAGTTGAATAAATATCTATCTTTCTCATCCTACCCATATTCTAAGACTCAGATATTGCAAGAGAAAATGGACTAAGCTTTTGGAAGAAACCTTAGAATTACAGTGCCAAAGTCATCTAGGAATATATCATACCTTGAAAATTAATCAGTGGAAAAATGTGTTATGAAGTGAACAGGCAAAAGGATCCAAGATGAATCAACTAAGAGTGTGGTGTGGCAAGACCATGTTACCTTGATGCATGAGACCTGTGAGACACACATAGATGAAGATGGTTTTATTGCCACATATGCTTTGAAGTCTAAAGGAAATTAGATATAGGACAAGGCAGGGTTTGATTGGAAGACACCAAAGCAGTAGGAGAATGTTTAAAAATGTGATAAATTTGTCTATGTTCAAGTCTTCTATCCCATTGGTTGTCAGGGTAATGGGTGAGGACTTCTATCAGGCCTGTGGAAAAAGAAATGAGAAGGAACATAATAAGGTATAAAAGGAAATCTTAAAAATCCTCTGAGAACAGCTGCATCATGTTTGGGCTATAGCTTAAACAAACAGGAAAGTGATGGAGTAAGTACATTTATGTGATCAAATCAGGAGCAAGAAACTATTGCACAAGGATAGGATATATTTTGCAAATTGAGAAGAACAAGGAGACATACTACCTAATGTTTGCTCCTACCAGTCTCTGGCAGATTTTCCCACTTACTCATTTCTTATAACTTAATGTTCTCAGAACCAACCAGAAAATAGGAAAAAATCCTTCCCTGGGGACTCTCTTCTACAGGAGCCTGCATGCTGGCCATGAATACTGGGTGGAAAGTATTCTGAGTGTGATCATTGCTGCCAAGATAGGCATCACATCCACCTTCCTTCATTCCTGTCAGCTGGAGGAAATGTGTTCCTCCTACTGAATCCTCACTTCCTTCCCCCCACAATAGAAAGCAAATCTGTTCCTTGTCTGGGCAAGACAACAATATGGGAGCCACTTGTGAAGGGAGTGGGCGCTCTTAGAAAAGCAAATTCCTCTGCCACAGTGTTTGCTACTTACCTTGGAATTGTTCAGGAGACTGGACTTTCTTTTCCTTTTCTTAAGTTATTTGAATCTCGTGAGTTGACAAGAAATGTGATGACAGTTTTCAAGAAATTGCAGATGATTTTAGAGTTACGTGGTGGTGAAGACATTTCCAAACTGTTTTTTTTTTGTATTTTTGTTTGTATTTAACTCAATATTGTATTTGTTGACTTTGTAAAGCATATACTTCCTACCTTCTACAAACTAATCTGAAGAAGTCTCCTATGTTTCATGTTTAGACTTGAAGGAGATGAGTTTAGTTTCATCATGGCATACACTGATTACCAATACAAACAAGAAACTGACACAAACCCAATATCAGGATGACCTGCAGTCATCCTGTGTTGTAAACACCCTCTAGGCTGAATTCAAAACCAAGTACCAAGGAAGGAAGTAGATTTTCACATTACATTCTTAGTTCATGCTCCCCGTATATTCCCTGTAATGTTTGGGAAGATTTCACAAGGAGTAGTGGTCATATTGATAATGTGAATTTGTGGCAGAAAAAAAAATACCACGACCACGTGTTCACAGTAGCTGTAAGGAAAGTGAGCAGTGGGCTATATATAAAGATGTATCAGTGGAAACGCAAGAACAGCAGCAACAGAATTTTGTCCAACCTGCCTAAAGCTCTGGGAGTTCAGGAAACTTCCCCACCACCTACCATCACTGAAGTTCTCTGATTATTCAGGCTTGGGAATTTCATGACAGTTAAAGATCACCTCTAGTTCAGTGGTTCCCAAAGTGTGTCAGAGTCTTAGCATTAGCACCAAGGTGGATCCAATGGAATATCCCAGTTCTTATATCTAGGCTCAAGATCTACAGAAACTTAGTAACTGGGGCCAGAACCCAAGTTTTGTCTAATTTTTAAAATTAGTATATATTGATTATGTAAAGAGATTTTGGTATGATATGCACATAATTTTCTTTGGTCATTTTCACTCCCCCTATTTACTCTCTCTCCTTCTCCTCCAAAACTAATATAAAGTGAATAATGTTATATAGAACTTATAATTCACTGAAAATTGTAATAATAGTAACTAGGGAGTAGGAAGAGGTAGTAATGAAAAGAGTTAATCTCATTAACATAATAGATGCACACTTGAAATAGCATGTGAAAATTCTTGGAACAATACATCTTCAAAACACAACAAAAAAGGAATGACAGGATATTAAAACAAGTCTTATGTGGAGATACTACTTGGGAGCAAAAGGCTGAATGTGATCATAGTACTTTATATACACCTATGAAAACAGATCAATAAAACCTGCTGAAATTATTTCAAGAATTGAGAAGCAGGAGAGAGGTGAGTGATAAGGAGGTAAATCTAAGAGAGCATTGTAAGCAAGCATGGATATGTCCAAAAATATCCTTGTAAAACTAATAGACACTTTGTCAGTCGTGGGGCCTGAACTCTGGGCCTGGGCGTTGTTCCTCAGCTCTTCAGCTCAAGGCTAGCACTCTACCACTTCAGCTAGAGAGTCACATCCTAGACACTTAGTTTTTTAAAAAGATACTTTAAAGAAAAAAATATTCATTACCTTTAATGAAAATTATAATTGTTCCACATTTAGGGGCACTATTGTTCAGGCAAAGATATTTTAGTAAGTTAATTAAAAACTATATATATATATATATATATATATATATGTGTGCAAAAAGTATAACAGTGAAACATGTTGAGATTGTTTTGAGAAGGCATAAGGGACAGATGAGAGAGACTATTAGGGGAAGTAAATCAGGTCAACATATAACATATGCTTATATGCTTATACAGACATGTCAAAATGCAACCCCATGGTACAACTGATGCTAATAAAAATGAAGAAATGCCAGGAGCCAGTGGCTCACACCTGTAATCCTAGCTACTCTGGAGGCTGAGATCTGAGTATTGCAGTTTGAAGCCAGCCCAGGCAAAAAAGTCCATGAGTCTCTTATCTCCAATAAACTACTCAGAAAAAGCCGGAACTGGCACTGTGGCTCAAGTGGTAAAATGCTCACCCTGAGTGTCAAGGCCCTGATTTAAGTCTCAGGCCCAGCAAAAGAAAAAAAAAGGAAGAAAATAATCAAAGAATATGTAAAACTAATATACCAAATTCTTAATAGTAGTTACACCTAAGGAGAGTAAAATTCCAAGATTATAGGACAAAGAGTAAACCAATTTAGCAGTGATACTCAGTAGATATTATATTGAAAATGTGTGTGTGTGTGTGTGTGTGTGTGTGTGTGTGTGTGTGTGTGTGTGTGTGTGTGTGTGTGTGTGTGTGTGTGTGTGTGTGTGTGTGTGTATGTACGGAACCCTGGACCTCACTGTCCATTCTACAGCAGTCTATTCTGTTGTAGAGTCTATTATGTTATAGAGTAGAAGCATTTTGTTCTCTATAATTTACATCCCTAATAAAAGTTGTGAAAAGAGTATAGTTCTCGGGTGCCTATTTAAAGCTACGCTAAAAAGTTAAATATCACTAAACTGTGAAGAGAAATTTCTAGTAACCTTACACCAGAGGCTACCTCATCTTGTGAAATATTCTCTTTTGCCTGTAGCACAGAAACTCTGCCCTACAATCCTAGACCATATGGTCTGCTACTACTCAGTCTCTACACTGCATTTTCCCATAGCTGTATAAAGGAGATACAACAATAAGACAAGCAAGACTTAACTTGCCATACATATTAAAATGTTTCAACCATAATGATATTGAACCTTGGGGAATTGTTCTAAGCAAGAACCACAATTACAATTTTACTCACAACTACACAGTTCGTCTCTTTCCCAAATTGCCATTTGGAGACCAATTCATCAGTCATCACAAATATTAGCAATAGATAACATACAGCATATGGCTAGAAGACAAAATATTTCACAAATCTGAGTCTGGCTGCTCCTCTGATTAGTGAAATAGAATATATTCTCATCCTACGGATTAGCAGAAATAAAAAACTCAAATAGGAAAATAGTTCCAGGTGTTGCCAGGACCCCTGTCAGGACTATTGCAGGAAAGGAGTTTCTCTTCCCAGTATTATGCAGAAATCACTGGTTCAGAGAAGGTCATACCTGAAAAGACCCTAAATCATCTTGAAAGTGAATGAGAACATTGTGGTCCATACCTTGTTAAAGTTAAAGACAAGAGTTGATCCAAGGAAACTTTCAAGCACTTTTTTGGGGAAAAAATTTTGCTCTGACACAAAATTCAACCAGCTTCAAGGCAGATGGATTGATACAACCCAGCTTTTTGCTGATCACATTAGATTATAAAATGTTAAATGTTTAAATTAAATATGACTCCAGAATCAAAGAAGCAAGAGAGAAAATGATTTCAAAAGGCATGTCAAGTTCAATTGTGTTTTTGTATGATTACTAGAATTGCAGACATCAAGGAGTTATACTAATATAGATTTCAACATTCTCTAGGGATATCATTGCAGAAAAGAATAAACAAATAACTGGAGGTACAGATAGAAAGAATAATTCTCAGATAAGCAAACATTGATAAGTAATGTTTCTCAGCAGGTTGGCAGTCTAGAGACTGGAAATGGTTTGCAATAGATTTTTAGATTTAGCTTGTTCATAATAAGAATATTTTTATCAGTAAATTGAATGATCAGATAAAAGTTACTCACTATCCTTTGCAGTCAGTACCCTGCCTGCATTGTCTGATCCTGCCTGCCTTTTTCAGCTGTTAGTACCTTCATATCTTCCCTCTCTGGCTCCTACATTATATTTGGGCACCTCCATGGCATGGCTAAAGTGCCAAGGAATCAACACTCATTAGAAACAGCAATCAACCCATGATTTTTTTTGGATACAGAAAATAAGGCTTTAATCTCCTTCCTTAGTCAACTCTTGAATTCCCTTTTACATTGGTTCCAATGGAGTCAAACTTCAAGTACAAAACTGCTTATAGTTCTGATAGCAAAAGTTTATTGATTTCCTTCCTGATCCTCTCTCATTCCCTTACTCATCTATGTTTTTTCTGGTGATCATGTTGTAAATAAAAGAACACACTTGAATGTTTCAGAATTCACTTCTGATAATACTCCTTACAAGGAAATTGTGAATGTGCTTCCAGGAGGTGATTATCAGAGTGCATTCCTGATGACTTTCAATAAAATGGAGTAGTGGTATTGTTGATGGTAAAGGAAGGCAAGGATAGGCAGTAATGGCATGTTTTGACATCAAAATGACTAAGTCTTCTACCTATGATTAATTGGAAAGTAGGAAATGCATTGACTTCCCTGATAGCCTGCTCAGAATTGGAGTGAGAGGTCAACAAATGTCTTGGGTGATATTAAGCCATCAGGACCTCATAGGGAAGAAGGGCTCAGAACAGACATTAAAAAACAGGGCTTTCAGTAGCATTGAAAGAAATCCTTATCTCTTGTAAACTAAAAATGGACTATACTGAAAACTAGACAACTTCTGAACCTATGATTTTTACAGAAACTTAGTCATAATGAAGGCATATCCATAGTATCTATAGCCACAAATCACATATATTAATGTCGAAGCCCTAATAGAAACAGGGGTATGTCTGAAATCTAGGTGGATATTTATGCTTGAGGATCTACCTTGAGCCCCCAGAGGTCTCTATACAAGACTCCTAAAACCATCCCCACCCTTCGTGCAATGTGATAGTCTTTTTTTTGACTGGAGAGTCAAGGAAAATATCTCAAAGAGACAGAGGCTAATGCCAAACTGGGTAGATTATAAAATTAGAAATTTACTCAGGGTTCTGAAAACTGGAAAGTTGAAAAGCAGGCTCTGGAAGATACCATGTTTGGCAAGGACCCATGTTGACGGTCATAATGGCACTGCTTAGGTGACATCCACAGGCAACTATCTGAGTTCTTTTTTGTAAGTGCACTGAATTCATTTCACTTGAGTGACATAATCACCCCCACAAAGTCTCCATCTAAAATTGTCACACTGGTGATAATCACCCCACAAAGTCTCCATCTAAAATTGTCACATTGGTGATTAGGTTTCAACATATAGATTTAGAAGGAGACATAAATATTCTTACCATAACCTAACCCTTACAAGATCATAGAGAAAGTAGACTTTCTTACTTAGAGACTAATAACTTGGGTCAATCCTGCTTGGGAAATACACCATTACTCATTAGGGAATTTCAATAGGACCTAGAAAAAAACTCTTGGGAATGAATCTTGATGCTACTGGGCAAAATAGTAAGTTGAACAAAATAGGTTTTTAGCATGGTACACAGTCCTTTTACTGATGATTTAATGTCCTGAAACATTCCAGAAGATGATCTTAACATATTTAAAATGGCTTCATCAGAACATAGTGAGGAAGATGTCCTACAGGATACGAGACATGCAAGCAATGACTGCCATAAAAAGGATATAGGAAACCAGGCCAAAAAACTCAGACATTTGAATAGGTGATAATGTACTTATTATCAAAGAGTAGAGAGACACTTAACTATACCTCCAGAACCAGAAGATGCCTTTCTTTTTTAAAATTGATTTTATTGTCATGGTGATGCACAGAGGGGTTGCAGTTACATACATAAGTTAATGAGTTCATTTTTTGTTGTACATTTTTACCCCTCCCTTGTTTTTCTCCTACTTTTCCTCTCCCTACTCCATTCCCCCAAGTTGTAAAGTTCGTTTCCAACCTAGTATCCTGTGAGTATCGCTGCACATCTTTGTGTTTTGTCTCACCGTTTTGTTGTTCCCCTTCACTTCCCCAAATCAGATAAATGTATATACAAGGCAGAGGTTATTACAATCAAATATAGCCTTTCTTAAAAGCCCTAAAGAATTCATTAGCGAAAGGAATGCCAGAAAGTTTCAAAGCTCATAAAAACTGTCAAAAAGTTAGTGACTTGGTTAATGCCAGACTTTTAGTGACCATAGACTTAATTCCATTTCTGAGTTTCTGAGTGTCAGTCCTCTTCATTGCCTACCCCTATGTCTGCTACAAGGTCCACTCCTCAGGCACTAGGACACCAGGACATCTCAGCCATGTCTTCAGGAATGTCCTATTCAGGGTGAGCATGACTATGTGTGTCCCTCTCTGGATGAGTCATAGTTTACCTCTCTTCATTCCTCTATTAATTGTTCTAAGGCAAATACAAGGGATTAATAAAAAATGGGCTCCAGTGATGGAAGCATAGAATTCCATTATGTATATATACCACATTTTCTTGATCCATTCATCTACTTAGGGGCATCTGGGTTGGTTCAATATCTTGGCTATGGTGAATAATGCTGCAATGAACATAGTTGTGCTGGTAACTTTAGTGTGGCCTTGTTTGTGGTCATTTGGGTAAATGTCCAGAACTGGGATTGCTGGGTCATAGGGGAGCTTTATATGTAGTCTTTTGAAGAACCTCCATACTGATTTCCAGAGTGGTTGGACAAATTTACACTCCCACCAACAATTCAGTAGGGTTCCCTTTTGGCCACATCCTCTCCAGCATCTGTTGTTATTAGAGTTCTTGATTATAACAATTATAACTAGGGTGAGGTGAAATCACAATGTTGTTTTGATTTGCATTTCTTTTTTAATATATATTTTTTATTGTAAAGATACTTTACAGATGGGTTACAATTAAATGAACAAGAGAATGAGTCAATTTCCTATTGAGTATTGTTACCCCCTCCTTTGTTTTTCCCCTTCCATCCCTTTCATCCCAATCTACCCAATTCCTCCCTCCTGTCCTCTCCCACAAAGTTGTAAAGTTTGTTTTCAACATAGTGTCTTGTACATCTCATTGTTACAATGGGCCAGCCTGTATCCTTATTTCAGCATTTTGTTATTTCCCTTCCCCTCCTCAAATAAGAAAAAAAATGTATACAAGATGTAGGTCATGAGAATCAGATACAGTGACAACAGTGGTTGTACCATGGGGAAAAACACAAAGAAACAAAAAAAATCACATAGAACATTATAAGTACATTAACAAGAACAACAGACAGATAAAATCTTTTGTGTCCCTATCTTGGGGTTCATTTAGCTTAGCATCAGATTATATCATCATATGTACATAGCTGTTGACCTCTTTTGCTTGTCCTAGACATATACTAGTTGAGGGAAACTATGGGACTTATGTTTCTTTCAGTCTGTCTTAATATAATTTTTTATGTTATATATATACATATATATATATACATATATGTATATGAATTCTATGCCTCCATCAGAAAGAATGACACCACCCCATTTGTTAGGAATTGATTATGGCCAGAGAAATTGAGCATTTCTTCATGTGTCTATTGGCCATTCTTATTTCCTCTTCAGATAAATCTCTTCAAGTCTTTAACCCACTTATTAATGAAGTTGTTGTTTCTTTTGGAGTTTAAAATTTTGAGCCGTAAGTATATTTTAGATATGAGGCTCTTGTCAGATGTATTGCTATTTTTCTTCCATTCTATTTTTTTAACTCCCTTACCGAAGATTAGATGGCTATAGGTCTGTAGGTTCATTTCTAGGATTTCAATTCTATTCCATTGGTTCTGAGGTCTGTTCTTGTGCCAGTACCAAGCTGTTTTGCTTACTATGGCTTTGTAGTAGATTTTGAAATTTGGCATTTGATGTTGGTATAATTTGTGGAGGGGAAGGGAAAAAACAAACCGTTTAAATAGGGATACAGGTGGACCCATTACTACAATGAGATGTACAAAATGTTATGTCAAAAAAATGAACTTTACAACTTTGTTGGGGGGGAGTTTTGGGGGGGCAGGAGGGGTGATAAGAAGGGATGGGAAGGGGAAACAAACTAGGAGGCAACAATGCTTGATACGAAATGTACTCATTATCTTGCCCATGTAATTGTAACCCCTCTGTATGGTATTTTCACACACACCCCCCACCCCCCCCCCACACACAAGATGTACTGCTAGCAAAGAGCTGCCAGTCTGTGAACTTTCTCGCGAACATGACCCGACCATTCCCCATTTCAAGCCCTCATTTTTCTTTGTTTTTATTTTTTCTATTGTCAAAGTGATGAACAAAGGGATTACAGTTACATAAGTCAGGTAATAAGTACATTTCTTGTCAAAGTTGTTACTCTTTTTCTCACTTTTCTCCTATCCCCCCACCAAAGTTATATAGATCATTTCCAACATATTGTCTTGTGAATGTTTCTTTTGCATTTTTCTTCCCTGGCCCTTTGTCATACCATTCTGTTGTTCCCCTTCCCCTCCCTAATTCAAAATAATATATATATATATATATATATATATATATATATATATATGTATATACAATACCAGGGTACCAAAATCAAGTATGGTGACAATAGGGATATACCATAAGGGCAAGAACATAAAAAAAAATCACATAGTACATTAAAAATAACAACAACAACAACAACAATTAAAAACTTATTGTGTTCATGTCTTGGAGTTCATTTCACTAAGCATCATCCTATATGGTCATAATGTACGTAGCTATTCTGCTCATCTGCTAAGATTATCCTAGACATATACTAATTATTGCAAATAAGAGAAACCATGGGACCTATGTTTCTTTGGGTCTGGCATACTTCATTTAATGTGATTTTTTACAAGTTTTTCTATTTCCTTAAGATGGGGTGGTGAATAAAGCTGTGATAAATATAGTTGTGCTGGTAGATTTAGTATGGCCTTGTTTGTGATAATTTGGGTAAATGCCCAAAGTGGGATTGGTGGGTCATATGGGAGCTTTCTGTAGATTTTTGAGGAATGTCCATACTGCTTTCCGAAAATGAACCTTCAAAGAAACAACTGCCCCATTAACAAGTGAGCTAAAGACTTAAAGGAAGGCTTCTCTGAAGACGAAATAAGATTGGCGAATAGATAAATGAAAAAATTTTCAACCTCTCTGGCCATAAAAGAAACACAAATCAAAACAACATTGAGATTCCATCTCAGCCCAGTTAGAATGGCTATAATCAAGAAATCTAATGACAAGAGATGCTGGAGAGGATGTGGCCAAAAGGGAACCCTATTGCATTGTTGGTGGGAGTATAAATTTGTTCATTGTTTTAATGAAACACTCTGCTTGTGGATTCAGAGCCCCTTAAGATTTGGGAGAACAGGAAAACTGGAGGTTGGGAGTAGGCTTCCTATTAAAAACTTGATCCAAACAGGAAAAAAAGGATCCAAATGAGTCTGTTTATTCTGATTTTGGAGCCACTGTGTAAGGGGGTGACAGGACTTGTTGTGTGATACACTATGAGCAGCTAGCTCAGAAAAAAAAAATCCAGCAGCTTCTAAAGAATTTCCCTGTGATAAATATGCTCTCATTAGGTGATTCTTCACGTAATAGATTGGTCTTTCTTATGTTTTGGCAACTGGACTTTCAAAAAATATTATATCAATGTCACAATATGAAAGCCACGAGAAAGGTGGACTCTGTGGGTTACAGGAGCATCACAGGGCTTTATTCTTCTGGGCTCATGAGGGTTCCCAAAATCATAAAGAGATTTTGTGACATAACAGATAAGAAAAACATAGAATTCCTGGAGAGACTGACAAAGAGCCAGAAAGCCTTTTATTAGCCTTAGGACAGGATGAGGAAAAAGAAATATCAAAGGGGAAAGGAAATAACAATTTATTCCTTATGAAGTGGCTAATGTGATTAACTTTTTGGTAGGTGTGCGGCAGAGGCGAGCAGCTGGAGATGGCTTTTTGATCTCTGGCTGCCTGACTGGAAGTTCGCACCAGAGGGTGGAGGCAGCTCTCAGATCTTGGACTCTGTGCACAGAGCCTGACTCTTTGAAGTGTTGCTCTCTCCACCTTTCTTGCTAACATAGAGTGAAGAAGGAGGTCATGTCCCTAAGGGAAGGGGGCTTGAAGTTTCCCCAGTCTTCCGAAGTTCACAAACATGGCTATGGGCAAATTTGCAAAGAAGTTCAAACTGCAATTCTGTTTCTCTCCATCACTCCCTGGGTTCATCCCCACTCCAAGTGAACAGCCTATATATTTTTCCACTCCTGAAGAGTCCTCCTCCATGGAGTCCTGAGCATTTCGGATTATGTGCTGTATTCTAATGTTTCTCCCTTTTCATCACAATTGTCCTCACCCATTTCATGAGGGGTGGGTTACTGTAAATCAAATTTTTTGTAGGCTCTAATGATTCAGAGTAACAGTATCTAACATGATTGAAGACAATTATGCATTAGGACCTGTCTGGGGCTTTCCCTCTTCACTTAACTCTATTATGATAGTTTCTCAAATCACTTATGAAGATAATTGATACTACTCTGAGGAAAGCATTGATTTGGTAGCTGAAGAGAAATATTGTTTAATAATTTTCTTACTTTCTCCCCAGTTTCCGATGCTTTCCTAAAACTTCATGAAGTTTTTCTGCTAAAACAGGCAAAAAAGAGAAGATGTATATAAAGATATTAAGTGAAATTATTATATTTTCTGGGGAGTACTAGAACAGTGTAATTCCTTAGAGAAGTTAAGTCACAGTCCAACAAAACAAATATCAGAAAATTGGTACTGGAAAGATGGAAAGTATAGTTAAGGAAAGCGGGGTAAACAAATGAAAAGAAAAATGGGAATGGGAGTAAGACAGCCTCTTCAGTAAATGGTGATGGCAAAATTGGTTAATAACTTGTAGAAAACTAAAGCTAGATCCTTATATATCATCCTGCACCTGAATCAACTCCAAATGGATCAGAGACCTTGGAGTCAGAGCAGACACCTTGAAAACATTAAAGGAAGGAATAGGAATAACCTTAGGTCTCCATGGCACAAGTTGAAATTTTCTTAACAGCTACCCAGAAACACAACAAATGAAAGAAAGGTTGGATAAATGGGATTGCACGAAGCTGCAGAGGTTCTGCATGGCAAAGGATATAGCTAGTAAGATCAATAGAAAGCCTACAGATTGGGAGAAGATCTTCACTAGCCATACAACGAACAAGAGTCTCATATCTAAAATATACTTGGAACTCAAAAAATTAAATCCCCCAAGAACAAATCCTCAAAGAAACAACTGCCCAATAAATAAGTGGGCTAAAGACTTAAAGAGAAACTTCTCTGAAGAAGAAAGAAGGATGGCCAATAGACACATGAAGAAATGCTCAACCTCCCTAGCCATAAAAGAAATGCAAATCAAAACAACATTCAGATACCACCTCACTCCATTTAGAATGGCTAAAATCAAGAACTCTAACAACAACAGATGCTGGAGGGGATGTGGACAGAAGAGAAGCTTACTTCATTGTTGGTGGGAGTTTAAACTTGTTCAACCACTTTGGAAAGCAGTATGGAAGTTCCTCAAAAGACTTTACATAGAGCTCCCCTATGACCCAGCAATCCCACTTTTGAGCATTTACGAAATGTTTACAAACAAGACCACACTAAAGCTACCAGCACAACTATGTTTATTGCAGCATTATTTACCATAGCTAAGATATGGAACCAACCCAGATGCCCCTCAGTAGATGAATGGATCAAGAAAATGTGGTATATATACACAATGGAATTCTATGCCTCCATCAGAAAGAATGACATTGCCCCATTTGTTAGGAAATAGAAAGGCTTGGAAAAAATTATATTAAGTGAAGTAAGCCAAGCACAAAGAAACATAGGTCCCATGGTTTCCCTTATTTGCAATATCTAGTATATGTATGAGTCAAGCGGAAAAGGTCAGATAATGTGATGTTAGGAAAATGAACCCTTAGATATGTATTTAAATGTTTTATTCTTTCATGCATTTGTTTCTAACACATTTATAAGATTATTTCTTTGTTGCTTTGTATGTCTCTCCCCCACAATATAACCCCTGCTTTCACTATATTTGATGTCTGTATAATTTGTGGAGGAGAAGGGGAAAAACGAGTCGTTTAAGGATACAGGTGGACCCATTGCAACAATGCCAAGTACAAGTTGTCATGTCGAAAACGAACGTTACAACTTTGGTGGGGGATTGGGTGGGAGGGGCCGGGGGAGGCTGGGAAGGGATGTGAAGGATAAACAAAGGAAGAAGCTGCAATGCTTGATAAGAAATGTACTCATTATCTTGCCCATGAAATTGTAACCCCTCTGTACAGTATGTTCACAATAAAAAAAAATAAAAAATAAATAAATAAAAAAGAACCATTCTACCATTATTTTTCATTGGTGTTCACAGTTACAGTATTAGACTAAACTATGAAACTGGTAACCAAGACAAAGACATCTTCTGATATTAATGAACTTAGTTTAGTAAAAGTTTATTGAGACTCCTTGATACAATACATTCCTGTTTAATGTTGTTTTTTCATTGTATTAAGCAAAATGTATTAAACAATGTGCCATACTTCCTTGTAATTTAGTCTTATATGTATTTTCCATTCATTAGAGGATAGAATTCTGGGTTTTGTTGTTGCTGATTTCACCTATTTTTAATAGTAAAATATAATGCATTTATATATTGAAAATGGATTATGCTGATAGGTTTATAATAATTCATAAAGAAGTTTCCAGGTATTCTCTTTATTGTACTCTACAAACTGTGATATGTTTTCCAAGACAGTTGGGATGACAATGACATGAATCAAAAAGGCAATTATTATAAACGGAATATATTAAATTGGGTGATTCTAAGATTGGTTTAATGTCATGATATCAACTTTTTCTTCAAATAAATTTACATTTTCTTTGTCTTATGATTTCTAGTCAGATTATAAGCACAAAATATTACTTCATTATGTAACCATATCCCAATCCAGCTACTATCAACAAATAATATTTGTATAGTCTTTATTTTATATCAAAATTATTTCAAATAGTTTTATTCACCTCATCTTCATGACAACCTATGAAATGTTTATTATTATTATTTCTATCATACAAATGAAGATTAAACATACAGAATATCTAATTTTAAAGAAAATGTAATCAGAAAAAAGGGTTGGCCACTAATGATCTCAGAGTAGTTTTACAATTTGTGCATACTTTCTAGCCCTGTGCTCATATTCTACTCTTTTTGGTGGGAGGCCTAAACATCTCAGAAGACTCTCATTCCTGTTTTTTTTAATTTCTCAGCATGTTTCAGCTTTTGATATTCTTTGGTCTTATTTATATCTATATACATATTTTCATGTCCATCTATATTTCTGGAAATTGTTAATAGTTCTAGAGTATTAATGATGAGCTTGTTTGCAAATGCTGCTGAATGGGCTTTTTTCTTTCAGTATTCTGTTTTATGAGAGTTGATGACATTTTGGATGACTAAGAGAAATAATTTGTGTTCCCAATCAAATCTCTTGAAAGAATTCAGCTCTAGCATGAGCCAATAGGTCTCTGCTCTGCGGTTAGCTCAATTAACATTACAGAACAAACTGTAGACTGAATTATCTATGATCATTAAACACAAATGAGGACTTCCAGTCTGAGTTTTAAAATTTAACATTTGTCTCCACATATTAAATTTGAAAACAGAAGATAATGTTTTGCCTAACTGGAACATCTTGTTTATTCCACAGACATACTTCTTCTTTAAAAATCCACTGGAAAAAATGCATGAATTATAGATAAGCAAAAGAATAAAACAAATAACTTGTTATCTTAGCACTCAAGAATGACTTCTGTAACATTTGAAGCCATTTCACTCAGGTCTTTTTGTGCATTTGTGTGTATTATTTTAGATGAAATTTTAAACAAAAATTACAGTGTACCTTGGACTGTTACTTCAAAAACACATTCCACCATATATTGTGAGGTTTTTCCATAATCTTAAAGAAACCTTGAATATCACTTTTAATGACCCCATCACTTTATATTTGGTAGATTTAATAAAAATTATTATAATTATAATGAATGAGCAATATATAAAGTCAGTTTGTCTGAGCTTAACACAATATATCAGGTAACGTATCAGGTACCAAAGTAAACTGTGAAACAGATCATCTTCTAAGTGTTTCAAAGTAGAAGTGAGAAGCAATTAAATGCTCTGGGACTCCCTCACCTGCATTACAGATGGATAGGGTTGAGAGATGCCTACGGTGGTTTCTGTAGACATTTGGAAAGCCTGAGTTATTTTTGTGGAGCAAGGAGAAAAATTCTCATTTGTACATGACTCAATTTATGGACTGTGTTCTATTTCATTAAACCACCTGCCTACTAATGAATAAACATTAGCAGACATTTCTTAATTTAGCTGATTCTCTTTCACGTCATTCAGTAGCATCTTCTTGTGTAACAACAAGCTTATAGCTGGTTCTATGCAGTCACTGCCCCCTCCCAGTGTTTCCAGAAGTTATAAGTGTAAATTAAAAGTATCTCATTCATGAGGTCCAGTCACTATTTGGTGCTGGTGCATGTGCCCTGTTTTTCCCAGTATTTCTTTCTGGTTGGTTGGTTGGTTGTTGTTATTGGCAGGGAGGGCAAGTGGGGAAATTTATAAACCTATTTTCTTTTCCATTTGTGTTATGTTTCCTACTCTGCAAAGCCACATAAAGGAATCTCAGGGCTTTTTATATGATTCACTGAGGATAGAGTTTTCGATTGCTTATGAAAACACCCATCTTTAGAGCACTAGGATAAATGGATTCATTAGCACAAAGTAAAGGGCCCTGACTTTCATGGGAAGCAAGAGACCAGAAGCACTGGAAAGATAATTTTCTTTGGATCAACTTACTGTTCCTTTCTTATTTTTGTCATATCACCCAGAGACCTTGAGAGAGATAAGGTTTCCCATATTTCCACTGTAGGACTCAGCGCCCAAGACGGAGTCTGATAGTCAGATTAAGAATTCAATAATTATCATTATTTAGTTTTGAAATTATTAATCCCTTATAAGTAAAAAATTATGGTCTTTAAGTATAAATTGAAAATATTGATTTTTATAATGGCTATCAACTGATAACAAATGTAATATATGTGTTTGGGAAGGGATGGTAAGGGGAAACAAAGGAGGAGGCAACAATGCCTGATAAGAAATGTACTCATTACCTTGTCCATGTAATTGTAACCCCTCTGTATGGTATTTTCACAATAAAAAAAAAAATTAAAGAATTCATCTTTGCAAATAAGGAAAACAATGGGACCTATGGTTCTTTGGGCCTGGCTTACTGGCTTACTTACTTCACATAATATAATTTTTTCCAAGTCTTTCCATTTCCTAACAAATTGGGCAATGCCATTCTTTCTAATGGAAACATAGAATTCAGATCTATATCACATTTTCTTGATCCATTCATGTACTGAGGGGCATGTGGTTTGGTTCCACATCTTAGCATCATTGGACCTATGTTTCTTTGGGCTTGGCTTACTTCACTTAATATAATTTTTCCAAGCTTTTCTATTTCCTAACAAATGGGGCAATGTCATTCTTTCTGATGGAGGCATAGAATTCCATTGTGTATATATACCACATTTTCTTGATCCATTCATCTACTGAGGGGCATCTGGGTTGGTTCCATATCTTAGCTATGGTAAATAATGCTGCAATAAACATAGCTGTGCTGGTAGCTTTAGTATGGTCTTGTTTGTGATCATTGCATAAATGCCCAAAAGTGGGATTTCTGGGTCATAGGGGAGTTCTATGTGGAGTCTTTTGAGGAACCTCCATACTGCTTTCCAATGTGGTTGAACAAGTTTACACTCCCATCAACAACCCCCGCTTTCACTATATTTGATATCAGTATATCATGTGGAGGAGATGGGGACAAACAAATCGTTTAAGGATTCAGGTGGACCTGTTGCAACAATGAGAAGTACAAAATGTCATGTCAAAACCAGCTTTACAATTTCGGTGTGGGGGGGGGAGGGGGGTATAATTGGGTGGGGGGAGGGGGGTAAAATTGGGTGGGGGGAGGGGGGAGGCAGGGAAGGGAAGTGAAGGGTAAACAAAGGAGGAGGCTGCAATGCTTGGTAAGAAATGTATGCATTATTCTGCCCATGTAATTGTAGCCCCTCTGTACAGTATGTTCTCAAATAAAATAAAATACAATTTAACAAAAAAAAAAAAAAAAAAAAAAAAAAAAAAAACAATGAAGTAAGCTTCCCTTCTGACCACATCCAATCCAGCATCTGTTGTTCTTAGAGTTCATGATTATAGTCAATCTAAGTGGGGTGAGGTGGAATCTCAATGTTGTTTTGATTTGCATTGTTTTTATGGCTAGAGAAGTTGAGCATTTCTTCATGTGTCTATTGGCCATTCTTATTTCCTCTTCAGAGAAGTTTCTCCTTAAGTCTTTAGCCCATTTATTTATCAGGCAGTTGTTTCTTTGAGGATTTGTTCTTGGGGGATTTAATTTTTTGAGTTCCAAGTATATTTTAGATATGACACCCTTATCCGTTGTATGGCTAATGAGGATCTCCTCCCAATCTGTGGGCTTTCTATTGATCTTGCTAGCTGTATCCTTTGCCATGCAGGAGCTCTGCAGCTTCATGCAATCCCATTTGTCCAACCTTTCTTTGATTTTAAACGTACTCATTACCTTGCCCATGTAATTGTAACCCCTTTGTACAGTATTTTCACAACAAAAAATTAAAAAAACAAAGAAAAGAAAATTTTGGCCTATGCCAAGGAGATCTAGGGTTTCTCCTGTTCCATCCTGTAATGTTTTCAGGTGTCTGCTTTGACTCTGAAGTCTTTGATCCATTTGGAGTTGATTCTGGTGCAGGGTGATATATAAGGATCAAGCTTTTGGTTTCTACAAGTGAATAACCAATTTTGCCATCACCATTTACTGAAGAGGCTGTCTTTTTCCATTCTATTGTTTTAGCTCCCTTATCAAAGATTAGGTGGCTATAGGTCTGTTGGTTCATTTCTGGGTTTTCAATTGTATTCCATTGTGCCAGTACCAACTTGCTTTAAAAGCTATATACATATGACCAGATAAGATGAAGTTCAGGAAAATAAGCCCAAGATAGGGACACAAGTGATTGTTTTTTTCTTGCTATTATTTCTAAGGTATTTATAAGGTACCATGTGATTTTTTTTTGTTGTTTTGTATGTCACTCCCCTAGAGTATAACCCCTGTTTTCACTGTCTTTGATGTTGGTATATTTTGGGGAGGGGAAGGGTAAAAAACAAAATGTTTAAATAGGGATACAGTTTGACCCATTGCAACAATGAGATGTACAAGAAAGGATGGTAGAGGGAGAAAAAAAAGGAGGAGGCAACAATGCTTGATAAGAAATGTACTCACTACCTTGCTCATGAAACTGTAACCCCTCTGTCCAGTAATTTCATAATAAAAGGACTTATTAAAAAATAAAGAATTCATCTTTGCTGGACATCAGTGGTGCATGCCTGTAATCCTATCTACTCAGGTGCCTAAGATCTGGGGATCATGGTTCAAAGCCAGCCTGGACAAGAAAGTCTATGAGATTCTTATATCCAATTAACCACCAGAAAACTGGAAATGGCACTGTTGCTTAAAGTGGTAGAGCTTTTGCCTTGATCTGAAGAGCTCAGGGCCAGCCTAGTCCCAGAGTTCCAGCACCAAGACCAAGACCACCACCAACAACAAAATCATCTTCAATTATCTACTCCTTTTGATAACTCTTGAACCTCCCAAATAAACTCCTTGTCTTAGGATCTGTTTCTGGAGGATCTTAACCTACAGTGGTTTTACATGAAACTGAGAAAGCAAAGTTTCTTTGAGAAGAAGGAAAGAAATTTGGAAAGTTTTTTGTCCATTAATTTTCTAGTGTCTTATTGTTGTAAATGTAGCTAGATGATATATTAGGAACCATGTAACTTATTACTTGTTGTCTTGCATGTACTTGTCTATTTGCAGGAATATGTAATCAAGTTTTATTTACTCAATGGTAATTTTTGAGCTATTGCTATGTGCCAAACATTATTGGCCAAGGAGTAAACAAACTAAACAAAAAAATACCCCATTTCCAGTACTTTACATTCAGAAGGCAGGAGCAGAAAACATAAAAGAGAATGAAGGAAATACATAGAATAAGGTGGTAAGCACTAATAAGGAAGAAAACAGCACAGAAGTGAGGTTGGCTGCATCTGAGTGGAGACTGGATTTTAGCTTAGAAAGATAAGATAGATTATGTAGGAAATATATCTAAGAGGAAGCTTATAAAAGGGCCAGGCAGATATCTGATATCTGGAAAGAGTATTTTAGTAAGAGGCAATGGAATATGCAGACATTTTGATGCTGTCATTTGGTTGTACCAGAGAGTTTCTTTTGGACATTCCTATGTATGCATACAGTTTACCTTTGTTCAAAATCACCGTTTCTATTGTTTTCTCTCATTTTCCTCACTTCCATCCTTCTTCTCAAAGCCAATCTCAGAAAGCTTGGTCCCCATGTTTATATTCACCTGGCATCCTGGAGAGAAGCCTTTTTACTTTATTTTTTTTTCATTTAAATAACATATCAATTTATTTATATATTTTTTATTAGCATTTTTAATATTTTTAAAGTTAACTTTGCCTTTATTTGAAACATTTTGATTTTATAACATAACAGTTTTTCAAAAAAGGGGTTTAAACTGTTACATTTCAGCATAGCACATTGGTGTATTTTTTATTTTAATTTTTATTTTTTGTGAACACACTGTACAGAGGGGTTACAATTACATGGGCAGGTTAATGTCTATATTTCTTAGCAAGCATTGGAGCCTCCTTCTTTGTTTACCCTTCACATCCCTTCCCAGCCTCCCCCCACCCAATCCTCCCAGATTCCCCCCTCCCTCCGCCACCCCCCCCCGCACCAATATTGTAAAACTCGTTTTCCACATGACAACTTGTACTTCTCATTGTTGCAACAGGTCCACCTGTATCCTTAAACGACTTGTTTTTCCCCATCTCCTCTACAAGTTATACTGACATCAAATATAGTGAAAGCAGGGGTTATATTGTGGGTGAGGGACATACAAAGCTACAAAGAGATAATCTTATAAATGTGTTAGAAACAAATGCATGAAAGGAAATAAATATTAAATTACATATCTAAGGATTCATTTTCCTAACATCACATTATCTGATCTTTTCCGCTTGACTCATACATGGAGATATTGCAAATAAGGGAAACCATGGGACCTATGTTTCTTTGGGCCTGGCTTATATCACTTAATATAATTTTTTCCAAGTTTTTCCATTTCTTACCAAATGGGGCAATGTCATTCTTTCTGATGGAGGCATAGAATTCTATTGTGTATATATACCACATTTTCTTGATCCATTCCTCTACTGAGAGTCATCTGGGCTGGTTCCATATCTTAGCTATGGTAAATAATGCTGCAATAAACATAGTTGTGCTGGTAGCTTTAGTGTGGTCTCGTTGGGAAATTTGCCCAAAAGTAGGATTGCTGGGTAATAGGGGAGCTCTATGTGAAGTCTTTTGAGGAACCTCCATAATGCTTTCCAAAGTGGTTGAACAAGTTTACACTCCCAACAACAATGAAGTAAGCTTCCCTTCTGTCCACAACCCCTCCAGCATCTGTTGTTGTTAGCGTTCTTGATTTTAGCCATTCTAAATGGAGTGAAGTGGTATCTGAATGTTGTTTTGATTTGCATTTCTTTTATGGCTAGGGAGGTTGAGCATTTCTTCATGTGTCTATTGGCCAACCTTCTTTCTTCTTCAGAGAAGTTTCTCTTTAAGTCTTTAGCCCACTTATTTATTGGGCAGTTGTTTCTTTGAGAATTAGTTGTTGGGGGATTTAATTTTTTGAGTTCCAAGTATATTTTAGATATGAGACTCTTGTCTGTTGTATGGCTAGTGAAGATCTTCTCCCAATCCGTGGGCTTTCTATTGATCTTGCTAGGTATGTCCTTAGCCATGCAGAAGCTCTGCAAATTCTTGCAATCCCATTTGTCCAACCTTTCTTTGATTTGTTGTGTTTCCGGGTCTCTATTCAGAAAATTTCGCCCTGAGCCAAGGAGACCTAGGGTTTCTCCTATTCCATCTTGTAATGTTTTCAGACTGACTGCTTTGACTTTCAGGTCTTTGATCATTTTGAAGTTGATTCTAGTGCAGGGTGATATATAAGGATCTAGCTTTAGTTTTCTACAAGTAGTTAACCAATTTTGCCAGCACCATTTACTGAAGAGGCTGTCTTTCTTCCATTCTATTGTTTTAGCTCCCTTATCGAAGATTAGATGGCTATAGGTCTGTAGGTTCATTTCTGGGTTTTCAATTCTATTCCATTGGTCCTGAGGTCTATTCTTATACCAATACCAAGCTGTTTTGATTACTATGGCTTTATAGTAGAGTTTGAAATTTGGTATTGATATTCCTCCAGTAGTGTTCTTTCCATTGAGGAGCGTTTTTGCTTTTCGGGGTCTTTTATTGTTCCATATGAATTTTTGGATTGCCTCTTCTATTTCCTTGAAGAATGAGGTTGGAATTTTGATAGGTATCGCTTTGAATTTGTAGATAGCCTTGGGAAGTATTGCCATTTTCACGATGTTAATCTTGCCAATCCAGGAGCATGGGAGGTTTTGCCATTTTTTAAGTTCTGTGTTGATTTCCTTTTTCAAGATTTTAAAGTTTTCATCATAGAGGTCCTTCACTTCTTTGGTTAATTCCTAGGTATTTTATTTTTTGTGGGGCTATTACAAATGGATTGCTTTCCTAATTTCAGCCACACTTTTCTCATTGTTGGCATACAGAAAAGCCATTTTTTTGGGGGGGGTTAATTTTATACCCTGCTACTTTGCCGAAGTTTTGAATCAGCTTGAGTAATTTGGGAGTGGAGTCTATGGGATTCTTTAAATACAAGATTATGTCATCTGCAAAGAGGGAGAGTTTTATTTCTTCTTTCCCTATTTGGATCCCATTTATGTCTGCATCTTGTATTATTGCTCTAGCTTTGCATTCTAATACTAGATTGAAGAGAAATGGAGAGAGTGGACATCCTTGTCTTGTTCCTGAGTTAAGAGGAAATGGCTTTAGTTTTTCACCATTAAGTATAATGTTGGCTGTGGGTTTGTCATATACAGCCTTTATTGTATTGAGGAATGTTCCATGGATACTTAATTTTTCCAAAACCTTCATCATAAAGGGGTGTTGGATCTTGTCAAATGCTTTTTCTGCATCTATTGAGATAACCATGTGGTTCTTATTCTTGCTCCTGTTGATGTGATGAATAATATTAATTGATTTGCATATATTGAACCAGCTTTGCGTCCCTGAAATGAATCCTGTTTGATCGTGGTGTATGATTTTTTGGATGAATTGTGGAAGTCAATTGACCAAAATTTTGTTGAGAAGTTTTGCATCAATGTTCATCAAAGAAATGGGTCTATAGTTCTCTTTCTTTGATGAGTCCCTGCCTGGTTTTGGGATGAGGGTTATGATGGCTTCATAGAATGTGTTCGGTAGTGAGCTTTCTCTTTCAATTTCATTGAAGAGTTGGAGGAGTATTGGTGTGAGCTCTGCTTTGAAGGCCTTGTAAAATTCCGCTGTAAAACCATTTGGTCCTGGACTTTTCTTAGCTGGAAGGTCTCTTATTGCTGTTTCTATTTCAATGCTTGATATGGGCCTGTTAAGCTGGTTTAATTCATCTTGGTTAAGTTTTGGCATGTCAATATTTGCTAGGAAAAGGTCCATTTCTGTCAAGTTCTTAAATTATTACCATAAACTTTTGAGAAGTAGTCCCTTATAATGTTCTGAATCTTGGTTGTTTCCGTGGTGATTTTTCCATTCTCATCTCTGAGTTTATTTATTTGGGTGTGTTCTCTTCTTTTTTTGATAAGATTTGCTAAGGGTCTGTCAATTTTGTTAATTTTTTCGAAGAATCAACTCTTTGTTTTGTTGATTCTTTCTATAGTTTTTTTGGATTCTAATTCATTTAATTCTGATTTAATTTTAATTATTTCTTTCCGTCTACTGGATTGGGGTTTATCTTGCTGCTCTTTTTCAAGGAGGTTTAGATGTGTCATTAAATTGTTGGTTTCAGATCTCTCCAATTTGTTGATGTAGGAACTCAGAGCTATAAACTTGCCTCTGAGTACTGCCTTTGCAGTGTCCCAGAGGAGCTGGTAATTTGTGTGTTCATTTTTGTTGAATAGTATGGACATTTGAATTTCCTTTCTAATCTCTTCCATGACCCACTCATGATTCAGCAGTGTATTGTTCAGCCTCCATGTGATACCGGACTTTCTTTGGTGGCTTTTGATGTTGAGTTCTAATTTTATTCCCTTGTGGTCAGAGAGAATGCAAGGTGTAATTTCAATGTTTCTGAATTTAAACAAGTTTGCTTTGTGGCCTAAAATGTGGTCTATTTTAGAAAATGTTCCATGTGCTGCTGAGAAAAACATGTATTCTGATGCTGCTGGGTGAAATGTTCGATAGATATCTGTAAAATCTAGTTGATCCTTGTAGCTGTTTAGATCTGCGGTTTCTCTGTTGAGTTTTTGCCGAGTTGATCCATCTAGTGGGGAGAGTGGTGTGTTAAAATCCCCAACAATTAATGTCTTTGGATCTATATGGGATTTGAGGGAAAGTAGAGTTTCTTGGATAAATTTGGGTGCTCCATTGTTTGGCGAATAGATATTTAGAATTTTAATATCCTCCTGAAGGAGAGATCCCTTAATTATTATGTAGCGACCTTCTTTATCTCTTCTCACGAATTTTAATTTGAAGTTTATTTTGTCTGATATTAGGATTGCAACTCCTGCCTGTTTGTGGGGGCTGTTTGCTTGGTAGATTTTATTCCCGCCTTTAACATTGAAAATGTGTTTGTTTTTACGGGCAAGATGTGACTCCTGAAGGCAGCAGATAGAAGGGTCTTGTTTTTTAATCCAACTAGAGAGTCTATGTTGCTTAATTGGAGAGTTCAGTCCATTAACGTTAAGAGATAGGACTGAGAGGTATTTGGGAGTTCCTGCCATGTTGTCCACCTTCTTGGGGGCTGCAAAAACTGGGTTCTACCTATGGTTCTTGGATGCAGTTTCTTGGCCTTTATTGTGGTCTTGTTGGTTTTCTACCTATGGTTCTTGGATGCAGTTTCTTGGCCTTTATTGTGGTCTTGTTGGTTTTCTATGTGTAGGACATCTTTAAGAATCTTTTGTAGGGCTGGTTTGGTGGAAATGTATTGTTTCAATTTTTCTTTGCTATGGAAGGTTTTTATTTGGCCTTCAGTTATGAAGGAGAGTTTAGCTGGGTACAGTATTATTGGTTGATAGTTTTTTGTTTTTAGGGCTTGGCATACATCATTCCAGGCTCTTCTTGCTTTGATTGTCTCTGCTGAGAAATCTGAGGTGATTCTAATTGGTTTCCCCTTATAGGTGATTAATCTTTTCTCCTTGATAGCTTTAAGGATCTTTTCCTTGGTCTGAGTTGTTCCTGTGTGGATTATGATGTGACAGTGGGATGTCCTATTCTGGTCTGGTCTATTTGGAGTTCTAAAAGCTTCTTGTATCTGAATAGGTCTATCTTTTTGCATGTTTGGAAATTCTCTGCTAGGATCCTGTTAAACAAATTTCCTAGGCCATTAACCTCTGTTTCTAGGTGTTCCTCTACACCCATTATCCTTAGATTAGGCCTTCTGATGGTATCTTCCAAGTGTAGGATAGATCTATCATATTTCTTGGACTTGTCTTGGATGGTTGTATGTTCTTTCTCTATAATATCTAGGCTGTCTTCTATCCCTGAGATTCGATCTTCTGCATGGTCTAACCTGCTGTCAAGACTTTCTACTTTGTTTTTTATCTATTTTCCTTCTAATTGGTCAGCTTTGATGGCTTCAAATTCTTTGTTGAAGCTTTGTTTTAGATCTTGTATGAACTTCTTTACTTCCTTAATTTGGTGTTCAGTGTTTATTCTCAAATCATTTAGTTGATTGGTTATGGTTTCCTTGGACTCCCATTCCTTCTGTTGGGTTCCATTCAACATTCCCTTTGTGGTCTCCCTGACTTCCTTCAGCTCTTTGTGTGATCTTTGTGTATTCTCTTCCTGATCTCTCAATTCCTGTATTTCTCTTTGATTAGCTTCCTCCCATTCGTGGGATTCCTGTAGTTCTCTTTGAGTGTTCTCAGCCTGCTCATGCCATTCCTGCCTTTCTCTTTGAGTATTCTCAAGCTGCTCATGCAAATCCTGTATCAGTTTTTGAGTAGCTTCCTCATGCTTATGATATTCCTGTATAAACTTTTGGATTGCCTCCTCTCTCTCCCTATCACGCTCATACAGAGTCCTTTGTATGCTTTCAATCTTTTCATTTATCATGTTTGCCAGCAGTGTTTGTAGAGCTATTTGGGAATTCTTCTCTGGATTATTCATTATCTGTTCTGCCCTCTGATTATCAAGATTGGGAATTGAGATACCCGGATTTGCCATTTTTCTTGTGTTTTTCCGGCTTACTTTGCCCATTTGAGATGAAAATAGCACCAGTTTTGTGCTAGAACACTGTCTTAAGGCAAGCATCAACCAAAGTCTGAATTTGCACAGTCAATAGTCTACAGATACAATTTAGTTCAACATATACATCTATTCAACATCAAACAACTATATGTTAATGGGCTACGAACCGCAAAGAAGAATTTGGAAGACCAGAAATTATTAGGGTTATGGAGAGATGTGGGTAAAACATAGGAATAGATTGATGTGGGGAGGCTCAGGGAGAGTTAACTAAGTCCTAATCTCAAAGCAGGAAATACGTTGGGTAGGATGAAAGTAGAGAGAGAGAAAAAAAGACAAAAGGGAAAGGGAAAAGAAAAGAGACAAGAAAAAAATAGAAAATTAAAAATTAATAAAATTATGTAGAATCCATAACAATCTATTTAGAGAAGAACATGAATATATTGAGAGAACGGGAGGGATATAAAGGAGATGTGAAAAACTTAAAAATAAAAATGCTTAAAATATTATATAGTTATAAAGAAGTAGTACCGCTCTTAAGGAATTTAAGTCTTAGAGGTTTTGAATTGAGTAATAAATGTGTGGTTTAAGTGTGTACACAATGGTCTAATAGTCAACTATGGGTTTATCTGAGGTTGTGCAGGACAATAATTAAGTCACATAAAGATGAACAAAAGAGAGGAGAAGGTGAAAAGGATAAGAAAGGAAGAAAAAACAGATGAGAAGTTCAGTAGAGCTAAACAAAGCACAAAAAGATAATTAAAAAGAAAAAAAGAGAAAGAAAACAAAAAAAGAAAGAAAAATGCACACTCACATATCCCTAAAATAAAAATTATAAGAGGAAAAAAAAGTTTCTTGAAAACAATTTTTTTTCAAAAAAGGCAAAAATTAAAGATTAAAAAAAGTTTTAGAAAAGAAAAAAAAAATTTATATAAGGTACCAAAAAATAAAAAATAAAAAAGAAGAAGAAGAAGAAGAGGAAGAGGAAAAAAAAAAGTTCTTTGATTTTTTTGGGAGGGGTGGGAAAAATCCTGTATCTCCCTTGTGTCTGTAACCAGCCTCTTGTTGGAGTCTCTGGTCTGCTTGTGGTCCTGTGGCTTGGTTGGTTTCTTAAGTCAGTTAGTTCGAACAGGCAGAAAAATGTTCTGCTTTACCCAGGATTTGGCTATCCTCCTCCCAGGCTAGTTCATTGGGAGGCAGATCTGCTTTGAGTATCACAAAAGAAGGGGATGCAGTGATGAGGCTAGGTTCTGGGTAGAGTTGAGGCCTTTCAACAGACAGTAGCTTTTCCCGGGGGGGCTAGTTTGTGAAAAACTCACAGAGCCCAGCCTGGAGCCATTCTCAGGGTTTCTGTTTACTCATTTTCAATTGATTGTCGAGGCTGCTAGAGGGAGGGACAGCCTCTGGCTATGATTACCCAGTGAAGCAAGCCACACCTAGGGCTGGCGCCTGAGCTGGGTGACTTTTCCCTGGGTGGAGCTGAGTCTGGCAGGTCACTCTGCCATTAAGTTCTTGTGACCTGCTAAATGACTTTTTTTATTCCAAGGCCTGAGTTGGAGCTAGCAGCTCCTCCGAGTTTTGTCGGTATCCAAGATGGAGATCTCTGGTGCTGGGGGGGAGGGGTGGCCTGCCTTCCTCTGCTCCCTGAGAAGGAGTGAGGATGTCAGGCTTCTACTCACACCGAATCTTGGTTCCTGGGTCGTCTCTGGTCTGTGAACTGCAGGATGAAGATGTCTGCTCCTTGTCAGTTCTTGCTGGTGTTGAGTAGAATCCACTCACCCGCTGTGTCTGGCTCCTTAGTCCCGGACTCACCCTTTTACTTTAATATATATTTATTTTGGATGAAAATGTATAATGTTGTGTTGCATGGTATTCTTCTCTACTGAGGAGTAAGAGGCTCTCTTTCTTTCTCTCATCCATACCTCTATCTAACTATCTATCTATCTATCTATCTATCTATCTATCTATCTATCTATCTATTTATCTATCTATCTATCTATCTATCTATCTATCGATCGATCGATCGATCTATCTATCTTGTTTATCAATCTATCAAAGCTCTCTCTCTCTATGTAATGACAGCATAATGAAACCTTCCAAATGATGTTTGAGAAAGCAGGGAATAAAGGAAATTCCAATGCTAAACATGTACCTCTGGAAAAGCAAATATGACAGAAAGGGTGATTTTATCAAAGTGAACAATGTGGATATGTGGAAATATTACAATATAATCCCCTCATACTACAAATATATGTTAAGTAAAAATGAAATAATTAAAACAACCAAACAAATTTTGATGCTGGAATATGCAGATCATGGAGTGCCCTCAAAGATATTAAAAGAGCCGGGTGCTGGTGGCTCATGCCTATAATCTTAGCTACTAAGGAGGCTGAGAGCTGAGGATCATGGTTCAAAGCCAGCCCAGGCAGGAAAGACCGTGAGACTCCTATCTCCCATAAACCACTAGAAAACCAGAAATGGCACTATAGCTCAAGTGATAGAGTGCTTGCCTTGAGCTGAAGAGCTAAGGGACAATACCCAGACCTAGAGTTCAAGCTCCATGACAGACAAAAACAAAACAAAACAAAACAAAAAAAGATATTAAAAGATCTTCTGTTTCAAATACTTATAGATAATGATTATGTTTGTAAATTTTCTGTGACTTGTGTTACATGCTTATTTGTCTGTTTCATTGATTTAGTCTATCTGAAGTATCTAATATTAAAAGAGTGAGTCATTGTAAAACATTTTTCTAATATGATTGTTTTGTTGACCTTTCTTTAGCTTTCTAGTTGTCTTTATATATTTCAATGCGATTTTATTTGGCCAATAAAATTAAATAGATATTATCCCTTCACACATTAAATTCTAAGATAATAGGAGCTCAACATGATGATTTTTATCTGGGGTATATTTTCCTGACATGGCTTTCTTTTTGATTGATGCTAATTTATCAGAACATTAGCATTCATAATCTTTTTTCATTATTTTTATTGTGTAATGTATCATTGTGGCTTTATATTTTTGCTGTATTTTTTCTTTTCTCATCTTTTAGTAGTTTTCCTATGTTTTCTTGTCTTATTCTTTGATACCTATGCAAAATACCTACATGAACGTTGCCCTCGTCTAAAAAATATAAGTCCCCTGTATTCATAGTACCCATGTTTCCATAACAAGAACAGTAAATGCTGTTTATACTAGATGAAAAGTATTGTATATTTTTACTTCTTCACTGTCAAGATCACAACCAAGTTCATTCATTATCTGAAACTGCATATGTTTAAGGTATATGTGTGTAATTATACACCATTTGTACTTCTTTTTATATAGCTAGAACTGAACCTATCTGCCCAATTAATTGCTTTGGTGAAAGTGAATGGATTTTATACTGGCAGGCCATGGAGAAGCTGTCTCAGTAGAAAGAAAATAACATGTTGCTTGTTCTCTTTCATCTTTGGGTTGTTGAATAGAACTGTAAACAATTCTTTCTTCCCCTCTTGCTTGCTACAGCAGCAACCCTAAGAGATGGCGAGCAGCTTAAAGGAAATTGTACTCAGCTTAATATTTCTAGTTTTATTAAAATCTATTTATCTTTCTTATCTTTTTGAGTATCTAACTGCTTCTGGCTTTCTCTGAATCTATGCAGTAGATTAAATCTCGGTTTCATTATGCTTGTTTATTACAAGCATGCCTCTAATAAAATTACAGGTGACTATGACAGGGGACAGAACCTATATGGTGATTGTTTTAGGAGGTCAGGATATGGCCAGGAAATGTCTGGGGATGCCCATCAATCATGCAGGAAGTTTCCATTCTTCTTTGGATCCATCTTTGTGCTTATGTCATTCTACTTTTTACAAAGGTGCATGAAAAAGTTCTTTCATTTTTAGTTTAACCATAAAGTTCCTGTGTTTCAAAGATGATTGATTCAAGTAATGCAGAAGAAATTGTACTCAAACTTACTTATTGCAAGTCCAGTGTGAAAAAAATTTGTGACTGTAAAAATTTCAAATGTACATTACATTATTTGTGAAAAAAGTAAGGATAACTCCTGGTCAGACTTACTTGGAGATGCTGCCAAATCATAATTTTCCACTTGATACAAAATAAATACCTGTATCTGTCTATTTACACAACATCCCTTACTCCAGTGTATTACATGCCCTGACTTACATTTCCTTATTCTGTGCCACTGAGAGGATGCATCCTGATGCAGCTTTTCATCTAAGTGGAAGCCATCAGATGATATGTAAGAAAAGAGTAAAATCAGAACCAGGTCTTCCATTGTGGCTAAAATAGTATGAGTGGATTCCATAGCTTGGCACAAGGAATGTAACCAAAGGAATTTTCCAGCAAGGAATGTGAAGAGAATATCACCTAATTAGGTTCTCATGGTTAATCCAAGGCTAAGCAAAGTGACAGTGGAGTCATTAAGGAATGAGGAAGATCAGAAGTGGAGGATTTAGGTATATATTCACAAGCATTTCTATTTTCCCCTCTTTCTTAACATATATTTTTATTGGAAAGATACTGTACAGAGGGGTTACAGCTACATGAGCAAGGCAATGAGTCCACTTCCTATTACCATCCCTTCCCTCCCCACCTCCCCAACTCCTCCCTTCCTTCATCCCCCTCCCCCAGTCTCAAAGTTGGAAGTGGCGATGTGGCTCCAGTGGTAGAGCGCTAGCCTTGAGCTGAAGAGCTGAAGGACAGCATCCATGCTCAAAGTTCAAGACCCATGACCAACACCAAAAAAAAAAAAAAAAAAAAAAGACATTTATAAGCATTTCTTAGGAGCCTTTCATCTCAATATTTTAGTGTTAGAATTTTGACTAATATAACTTTGAATCTTTTATCTCTTGATCTCAGCATTTTTTTCTTTCCCCAAGTTTATAAAAGCTCTTCCCCTTCCAAGCACTGAAATTGTACTGCAAATATTCATTATCCTGTATTCTGGACAAAGACTGAAGTAACTGGGTCATTTGTCCTGGTAAAGACCAGGCAGAATGGATGGCATAGAAATTTGTCTCCTGACAGGTTTGGATGTGACTTAGAGGAGGAAATCCTTTTAATATTCATGCCCTCTTCCCAGTAAGTCTGGTGTGACTTATACAGGTGAATCTGAATAATCTCCCAGGGTAGTTCTCATTTCAAATTTCAGCTGATTAGCACCAAAGGAGCAGGACATGAAGAACAGTAACTACAAAAGAAAAGGAGGTGCCAGGGGAATTTGGAGGTGAATATGTCAGAAACCATCTCCACATGCCAATTGTGTGTAAGCAAGCGAGCCTACCGAAGCAAAATTGTTTCTTGAGGGTCATTTCTGTCTTTTTATTATTAATATTTTGTGGCTTATAAACTGAGTCTAATAAAGGTCATGGAGTATATCCTGTGAGCTTAGTTTCTCTTCTTCTTACCTCTAAATGTATGCCATTTATGAAAATTAAATATGTGCTTCTTTTTATGTAGCAAATCTTGTTTGTTTCATACCCTAACAACTCTCTTGTGATCACACTTCCTCAAACATTTCACAGCAATATTTTGGAATGACATTTTATCATCACTTGAGTAGGACATGCTCAAGGTTATCATTTTCCCAGGTTGCTCCTCTCCATGCCTAAATTTCATGGCACTTCTATGAAAAAGCAGGTAATAATATTTTGCATCCAAATGTTCATATCTTGGCTTGCATACTCCAGTATCCTTTTGATCCTGTCTGTAACTCAGTCAGAACTTCCATTTTCCAACTCTTACCATCAATTTATTGAGGGATAAAATTGATCACCACTGACTATTTGAAGAAGAGCGTCACACATCTTTTCTTTTCTCAAACCCATACATAATTTTGTACTTTTCTCTGCCCCAACTCTAACAACTTTTGGATTTCTGGTAGTGTCCTCCTTTCTGTGCATTGCAGAGAGTAAAGTATTGAGAAGCTTCTTAGGAACTGAAATGTTAGCCAGAAGATGTGAGAAAATAAGATTGTCTCTACCCCCACAGGACATTTTGTCTGTTCTCTCCCAAAAAAACTGGATATGTCTACAAGAAAAACAAATATCAAAGATACAAAGCTTCCAGGTCAGATGTTTAAGGCATGATCAAAAAACATTTGGACTAGGGAATCCTGATTCCATTGAGTGGATTTCTTTTAAATTTTATTACAAAGCTGCTGTACAGAGGAGTTACAATTACACGAGTAAGGCACTGAGTACATTACTTGTCGAACACTGTTACCACTTCCCTTCTTGTGGTCCCACTATCCTTTCTCTCCCACACCTTCCACTTCCTCTCCATCCTCCCCATTCCCCAACCCACCAAAGTTGTAAAGTTCATTTCTAATATACTGTCCTGTAGGTATCCTTGTTGCAATGAGTCATCCTGTGACCTGGTTTCAGTATTTTGTTTTTCTTCTTCCCCTCCAGACTAGATATATGTATATATAAGATGCAGGGTACCATAATCAAGCATAGTGACAACAGGGAATACACCATAGAGGAAAGAACTTACAAAGGAAACAACAACATCAACAAAAGATAAAATCACATAGTACATTTAAAACAATAATAATAAAGACTGACCTCTTGGGTCTATATCTTGAGGTTCATCACACTTAGCATCATCTTATATAGTCATATGTACATGGCTTATGAATTTTTCGGCTCATCTGATAAGATTATCCTACCTTTATTCTAATTGTTGCAAGTAAGGAAAAACATGGGACCTAAATTTCTTTGGGACTGGATTACTTCACTTGATATGAAGAAAAGCTCATCTTCTCTGGCTATAAATGAAATATAAATCAAAACAACATTGAGATTCCACTTCACCTCCATTAGAATGGCTATAATCAAAAAATATAATAATGACAGTTGGTGGAAGGTATGTGGCCAAAAGAGAACCCTACTGCAATGTTGGTGGGAGTGTGAACTTGTCCAAGCATTCTGGAAATCAGTATGGAGGTTCCTCAAAAGACTCCACATAGAGCTCCCCTATAACCCAGCAATCCCACCTCTGGGCATTTACCCAAATGATCACAAACAAGGCCATACTAAAGCTACCATCATAACTATACAACCAACCCACATGACCCTCAGTGGATGAGTGGATCTAGAAAATGTGGTATATATATATATATATATAAATTATATGCTTCCATCAGAAAGAACACCACCACCCCATTTGTTAGGAAATGGAAAGACTTGAGTGGATCTTCATCACATTGTCAGTATTCTTTGTTAGATTCCTGTTACTATAACAAAATAAGTCAACTTTTTAAAAAGGAAAATGTTTATTTTGTCTCATGATTTCAGGCTTTTCAGTCTATGGGCAACTGGCTACCTTACTGGCTACCTTGTTTTCAGTCTGAGGCAGGACAGAATGCCACAGTGGCAGTGGTAGGGGCATGTGGGGTAGAGAAGGTGAGCCACCTCATAGTGTCTAGTAAGCAGAGGGGTGGGGGAGTGAGAGGGAGACAGAGACAGCAATGCAGAGAGAGACATAGTCACATACAGAAATAGAGACAGAGTCCAGAGTGCTGTTGCAACAATGAGAAGCACAAGTTGTCATGTCCAAAACGAGCTTTACAAGTTGGTGCGGTGGGGGGGGAGGGGGGGAAGGAATAGGATTGGGATGGGGGGAGGGGGGAGGCTGGGAAGGGATGTGAAGGGTAAACAAAGGAGGAGGATGCAATGCTTGGTAAGAAATGTACGCATTATCCTGCCCATGTAATTGTAACTCCTCTGTACAGTATGTTCACAAATAAAATTAAATTAAATTAAAAAAAAAGAAATGTACTCATTACCTTGCCTATGTAATTGTAACTCCTCTGTACAGTATTTTCACAATAAAAAATTAATTAAAAAAAAGAAATAGAGACAGAGACAGAACCACACACACAGTGCAGTTTAGCATAGTGAGACCTATCTTTAAACCAATTTAGTATTGTGACATAGTGAGACCCATCTTTCTGTGTCAAAAAAGTGTGGACCATATCACATTTTGCTCTGATGGTATCTTACATATACACATTCTAGGGGATCTGTTTTGTTCCAAGTTAGGCCTCTGCCTCTCAGTGTTTTACCACTATTATCTTAGTGATTCAAAGGGGGCTGACTAGTTTCTATGTCCTCCATTTACCATAGCTAAGGATGAATTCTGTGAATTCTGGCAGAGTTAAGGGGGATAAAAGGATATTACTGTCACTCATGCTTTTATTTAGGGATTGTTTTATTTGGTTTTGCTTCATTTTGTGAGCAGATAACATAATTTCCATATGGTAAATATAGACTTAATGATGAAGATGACAAAGGACGTGGGTGTTTGTTAATAAGAATAGAAATCATATTCTTGTTTCCTATGAATAAATGTGACAAATGGGCTAAAGAGTTGATTTGATGGGAAATTCACATGACTATAGCAAAATCTGTGTTTAATTTCTCACTGCTCCTATTTATTGAGAAAAGTGCTGTAGCCTAAAATACAGCAGAGCAGGTAGATTAGAGTGCTTGATTTCTAATTGCAATGTTTACTATCTAAGCAACTTTGGGCAATTTATTCAACCTCTCTCTATCTTTGCCCTTATATCCTATTGATCTATGCAAAACCTATTTTCCAAGGTCTTATGAATAAAATATTTTGCTATGTATAAGAGAATCAGAGAAGCAAAATTCTCTTCTGAGTCCTCAATAATTAGTAACTGGTATTCAAGTTGCCATCAGTTAGAGGATTAAAGGATAGAAAAATGAACACAAAAATTTAAAGTTAACTATCATTTTAGGCTGACCCTAGACTAGACTAGCTTTTTATGGGTACCAACCCCTATAGGCAGGAAGTAGTTTAGTGACAAGGAAGATGGATGAACCAGAAAGGGAGTTTCTTATAGGCAGAACACTCAGCCAAATCTTCCTAAGATTTAAAGAAGGAAGAGGTCACCTTCCAATGTTAAGCTAGTTAATCTAACAACAAAATTTCCATTCTTCACGAAATGAAAGTATTTGGGGGATTAGAAAGATCTACTGTTTACTATAGATTCAGAGCCTGAAAAAGACTAAGACCTTCATATGCAGCAGCCACTTTTGTTTGATTTTAGTTTTTAAATAATTTATCTTTTGTTAGGTGGCTCACTCTTGTAATCCTAGCTACACAGGAGGCTGAGATCTGAGGATTGCTTTCAAAGCCAGCTGGGGCAGTAAAGTCCATGAGACTCTTATCACCAATGAACCACAAAAAAACCAGAAGTGCCACTGTGGCTCAAATGGTAGAGTGCTCGCCTTGAGCTGAAGAGTGCCGGGACAACGCCCAAGCCCAGAGTTCAAGCCTCACAACTGGCAAAAAAAAAAAAAAAAAAAAAGTGAACATGAACAGCATATTCTATCAGTCAAGGCCTTTCCCATTTTAATTCCAGATCATAGCTATGATGGAGTTGAGGACGCTCCATACATTGAGCTACAGTGATTTTTTTTACCTTTAGTATTGTCTGTGACTCATGTACCTAAGGGATGACAGCAAATGTCTATGGGAAAAAACATTTTTTATAATAAGCACCAATTTATATGTTGATTGATACCAAAAATATTGTATTAGTTAAGGATTAGGTATTCCAACAAACCTTTAGTAATTAGTTAACAAAATTTGATTTTTCAGGTGTGCCAGCCTACAGACATGCCTGCAGAATCAAAATGTGGTTCCTATAAGCTATCCTCTACACTTATTGTGATTTCATAGCTGAGTCCTTTCAAATAATATGACTCTATATTACATGAATGGTTCAATTGTAGCAGGCACAGCAACTTTTCAGAGATGGAATCTAGTAGCTTAGTATCAGCATCAAATAATCAGAAAGGCTTCTAAATGAATGGATAACCTGAGCAAGAACATGGCAAGCAGGGCACATTTGGGAGGCTACTCATTCTCAGAAGGCTGACCTATTTTAGTTAAGCCCTGAGAGTAAGGAATTTGTAAAAATTTTTGTAACAGAGATGCTTAGCTAGCACCCTCCATTATAATAAAGTCTCTGTAGACAATTAAAAAATTCCAAGACAAAGCAAACCATTTTTAACATTTACCAACTGAACTAACAGATACTCTCTCCCTATTAAATACCTGATTTTTTGTGTTGACTATGTTTTTATTGAATACTGTTCAAGAATGGAGAGCAAAAGCCTATAGAGTAAATTCCCCTGGTGACTGGTCCTTTCTGATATGATACAAACTATGTACCATTGGGCTATGAATTCCTCTTTTTAAGAAAGTCCAGAGAAATACATCTTGCACCAACTAGAACATGCATCGTATTACAATTTCTATGAGGATATACTTTAAAACAAAGTATAAGTACCATAACTAATGTGAAAACCCCAAGAGATCATATTGTACATGTTGGCTTCAAAGATGTTTTGCAGGGTTTTTTTTAATATATGGATGACATCCCCAACACCCTCCATTAGCTTTCAAATTTTGCTACATTTGTCTGCCCTGCTGAGATATATATATATATATATGATAGCTATTACTTATAAACATGTGGGCTCCAAAGTTGCCAGGTGTCTATGTGATTTTCCTTTCTTTCATTTCTTCACTGGATCTATAAAATGAGGAAAACATTTCCCATCAGAGTTTGTGCTCTAAGCTCCATATTTGCTCAGAGTTGTGGTTATTTGTTTCTCTCTGTTGCTTCTAATTCTAACCCCTTTTCCAAGGAAGTGAATATACAAAAAGACTTGTTAATGTATTGATTGGTTTGGGTACCACATTTACAAACATTTTCCTCTCAAAGCAGTGAGCAAGACTCTAGGGAGAATCTGGCCATGTGTCAACTGTATTTATTTTTACTATATTTTATTTATTTTACTTAATGAGAAAATCATTTACCGGTACTGCCTCTTCATGTTTCCTATTGTCATGGAAGCCAAGAGATTGTATTGAAAGATTCGAGAGAGGAAGAGGAAAGGGATAATGGAAGTAAAAACTAGCAGGGATTGAGGGCAAAGATTAAGTAAGAGGATGTAGTGGATGTATGTGGGCCCCTGGATGACAGGCCTGTAGGACTTTTGGAGAGTTGAACTCACCTGTAGGAGTGGTTGAGTGTCTCTGCTCATATTAAACAAGAATAAAGGGACTAGATAAAATCTTGGAAAGGTAATTAGTGTTCTATAGGGGTTTAGCTTGTGTCTTTATGGGTTCATGCTCTCTAGGAATCGGTGGCTCCTTATATGTTCAATTAAAGTTTGGAATGACTGCTGCCTTCATAAATCACTTCGGCTTCCCAAGGAGGCAATGATGACTGTCGCAGTGAGGGGTAACTAGGTCTACACTATATTCCCTAGGGCTGGAATGGAATGCTATTTAATGGAGCCCTGGAAGGACATTTTCAATGGTGAGAGCTATATTTCACTCTGCAGTCATTGAGAGCTGAATGAACTCCAGCTGATGATATAACAGGCCGAGTTTTCTTTCAAAGGCCAGCTGAAGAAGAATGCATACAGAATGACAAGGACTGAATGACACAAATCATCACCTAGGTGATCAATTGTAATGTTAGATTGTCTCCATGGCACTGAAAGTGAAGCTTTCTTTTAAATTTTCCAATTAATTTTCCCAGTGTGTCTTTAGAATGTGGGATGTGGTAAGTACTAAGGTACTAAGTACTCCATTTCCCAGGGAAGGTCACTGAGGCACAGAAAGAGAGGGATATTTTCAGAATCACACAGCAAATGAATGATGGAAATGAAAAGGAAAAAAAAAATCTTGAATTGGGGATAGAATAGACCTCAGAATTTTTTTTTAAACTGAGCTTTTATTTCCTGAGCAGCTCTGGCTTCAATATAGATTTTTTTAAAACAAAAACTTGTTGGCTTCTGTAATCCTTCATTTTTGTTCCACCAAAGTGTCTCTGGATGGGGATAATGCATCTGGGATGGTCAATATCAAATTTAGTTAAACACTAGTTTCTCATCAGCACTCCTTAGTACAATCACCTTTCTCTTCTCTTACAAAGCTGGTAAACATTAAGATCTGTGCCATTGTATGTACTGTGCCACCACCCAAGTGGCAGCACCAAACTTCTTTGAGTTCTGGCACATTTTCTTCTCTCTCTGCTTTGTTATCCTTTGATTCGTCCCTAAAAGCTTTCTCCTAGGCTACTTGGCAGCATTCTCTCCATAGTTGAATTCTAGTGGGCCTTTCTTGAGTCAGCGTTCAGCCCTGACCTGCTCTTTGAGTCATTTATTTGCATGCATGAGGCCACCAATGACATCAAGAGTTTTGCATTGTTGAGCCACATTTTGGATTTCACCTAAAAGATGTGCAGAATATAAATGTTTTTCATGAGGTATGTGGGCCAATTCCTCATTCAGGAAGAGAAATGTTGCAGAAGAACAACTTTGGAAACAGAAATTGGCTGCCTGGTTTCTGTGGGTGGTTTTTACTCATTTATTATGAATTCATTAAGAAATGTGTAAAGAACTGCTGAAGTGCTAAGCAAATGATATTATAGTTCCTCTCCTCAAAGAGCTTGCACTCTGATTAGAAGGGAAAGTGATAGTTGCCAATATATTCTGAGGCAAATAAGTAATACACAAAATATGGACTCAACTCAAGAGTTTAGAAGCACAGAGAATGGAACTATCATCATCTTAATATAAGTAAAAGAATTATAGAATCAGGGTTTATGTAGTGACACAGGCCCATGATACTGTCCACTCAAGATTCAGAAAGTAGGAGGACTGAAGTTTGATGCCATGCAATCAAAAAGTTAGCTACACCCTCATGTCAATCAATAAGCTGTGTGTAATGATTCAATTGCGAGGGCTGCCAATAGGAAGATCACCATCCAAGCTGGCTGGGCAAAGACATAAGACCTTATTCTGAAATCAGCTGAAACAAAAATTGTTGTAGTATAGGTCAAGTGGTAGAATGCCTGCCTACATTATATTTAAACCCAGAACCATTTCAAAAAAAGGATAAAAGGAAATAAAAACTAACATAATATGATTTATGCAAATTAGAAGTACATTCTGAAGCAATTCTATTTTCAAGGACAGATACTCAATTTCTCACAACAAACATACTACTGTTCAGTGCCTTTGAACTGGGAAAACAAAGAAAGGAAGAGCACATGTAGTAAAGAGAAAATAAAATAAGTTGAACGAATTAGTAAGTAAAATTGAATTAGAGGATACAAACCACTGATCTTCCCATTTCATCTTCAGAAAGACAAAAAATAAACAGAAAAACATTTTTAAAAGCACATTTTAAATGAAATGAGAATATTTAGCGAGTCAATGTAACTGTGCAAGTATGATCTGAGAGATTGTTAAAAGAACTGTGGGAGGGCTGGGAAGGTGGCTCAGTGGTAGAGTGCTTGCCTTGCATTCATATGGCCCTGGGTTCAATTCCTCAGCACTACATAAGCAGAAAAAGTAGAAGTGCACTGTGGCTCAAGTGGTAGAGCTCTAGCCTTGAACTGAAGAGCTGAGGGACAGCGCCCAGACCCAGAGTTCAGGCCCCACAACCGGAAAAAAAAATATAGGAGTCTCAGAGTGATACAGGCATTGGCTGTTATTACAGAACCAAAGCACCCAAAGGAGGGAGCCTGTCATTTCACTGGATGGAATCATGGCATATGGAGGGTCTAATTATTCCTGATATCAAACTTGATAGGTACACTGATAAACAAGACCTCAAGGATGGTTCTGGAAAAAAATGTTAAAATAACTGTGGGTTGTTTTTCCTACATAAATAAAAAAGGAAACAGTTTGCTGGTGTACAGGAACATTTGGACCACTGTTCAATGAGTACCAAGATGCTCCACCAAGGTGGTACTTTGTCTCTGCCATTAGCGGACCCCTGAGTCTCATCTAGGATAATTAAAACTTCCAAGGTACTTTCCTGGATAACCAAAACTTTTTAAAGAGATGGTCCCATTGGACAGTGAACAAGATGTCTATATTTATGAGTCATAGAGGTACTGAGAAGACATTTCCTAACTGGCTTATTAATGATATCTTTACAATTCAGATATGTATGTAAAGAAAATCTTCCTGACTGGAAACATACATTCAGAGAGAAGCAAAGTAGATAGTTTCTAAGGCCATTCCTATTTTAAGTTTTGCTTAAAAGATAAAGAAACAGAACTAGTAGAATGCAGAGAGAGAGAGTAAGAGAAAGAGAGAGAGAGATTTATTATAAGCTGTGTTATGTGTGCTAGATATTCAGGAGGAATGATGATACAGCTCCAGTCCAAACCTCGGTGGGTCTGAGAACCAGGTGATTTTTTTTTTGTTTCTTTTGTGTGTTCTTCCCTATTCCCTGTTGTCACTGTGTTTGATTTTGGTACACTAGGTATTGAATATATGTTTATCTGAATTAAGGAAGGGGAGGGGAACAACAAAATAGTGAGAAATAAACAAGGGAACCAGTTCAACAGTGATGCTCACAAGACAATATGTTGGAAATGATCTGTACAATTTGGGGGCCATTAGAGGAGGAGGTAAAGTGGGAAGAAAATAAGGGAAGGGGTAACAAGTTTGATAACAAATGTACTTATGACCTTATTTATGTAACTATAACTCCTCTGCACATCACCTTGACAATAAAAAAGCAGAGACAAACTGATGTCCTCATTCCAAGCTGTTAGAATTCATTACAGAGAGGGTCAGCTTTGGTTCTGTCAGACTTGCCATAATTGGATGCTACCCACCTACATCATTAAAAGCAATATACTTTATTCATATCCCATGCAAATTATAATATCATTCAGAAACACAGAACTATCCAACATAAATTTGACAAAATGTCTTTGCACCTCCTAGCCCAATCAATTTGGTTCATATAAGTAAACATCACAAGTCCACAGCTTGTAAACTTAGCATCCATACTAAGCTCTTCAAACTACACATATCTCCAAATAAAATAACAAAATTTTCAGAGAAGAAAGGAAGCAGGGAAAGAGCATGGAATTAAAAGATAAAAGAAAGAACATGGGAAAAAAACTATTTAAAGGAAGTAAAGACAATACAAACCAAAAATCATATATGTACAATGTGCTGAAAATAAAGGAAGCTTTTGGAGACCTCATAGTTTTAACAGAAGGAACATTGCTGGAAATACCTCTTACTGTGGATCATCTTGGAAAGGTCTTGTTCTTAGAGAAAAAAAAAAACTCTGGATTTTAATCCCACCATCAATGTTCATCAGAAATGTGACCTTGATAAAGATCAGTTTTTAAAGCATCAAGGGTAGCCTCAGATTTCGGACTAAAATAATACTGTATTCTGGTATTCTGCTCAGAAAACTTTGCAGCATAAAATGTGTGAAAAGTACTGTCTTAGTTGGCTTGGCTTATCATAGAGTAAACATATCACAGAGTAGGCGGTGTAAACAATAGACTTTACTTTTTATATTTCTGGAGACTGGAAAAAATCAAAGTGACAGCTCTCTCTCTCTCTCTCTCTCTCTCTCTCTCTCTCTCTCTCTCTCTCTCTCTCTCTCTCTCTCTCTCTCTCTCTCTCTCTCTCTCTCCTCCCTCCCTCACCTCCCCCCCTCTCCTATTTATCTCTGGCCAACAGATGGCTGAGAGATGTTGCCTCCTATAAGGTTACTGACTCTGTTACATCAAGCCCCTGCATTTGTGACTTAAAACTTTAATTATTTCTCTGTTGATCCTGTCTCCAAGTATACTTACTTGGGATTTAGGAATATAATCTATGAATTGAGGATCCAATTAATCTCATGGCAAATATCTAACAGCTCCAGAAAGATATCAAGAATAAATAGAATCATTACCTCTTTTCAGTATATCAACCTCTTAGTTAACTCCTTCTTCAATAATGTTAAGAAAGCAAAGGGAAGGGTCCTTGGATAAAAAATATCATTGTCAATGTTTGTTTTATAGATTATCAGAAGTGTTAATGTGAACCATATATTCAGATTTTACTTTTACGTGTTTTGCATCCTGAATTTTTATTCAACATTTTTAAATTAAATTATCTATAATACAAAGTGTAACAGATCACTTGATAAATGTATAAAATTCTATTTCTACTTGTAAGCATTATGCCCACCTTTGGTCCTCAGCTCCACCCAGACCTGAGCTCCTTCCTGCCCTGGAGTTCCCGCCATACAGCTGGCCCCTCCCTCTCTCCATCCAGACCCATCCAAGCTCCCATCTACCACAATTCCTACACCCAGAACCTGCCTCTACCTACCATGTGCTCTCTCTCTGGAGGAAATATGGCTCCTCTACACACTTTGTGATTATCTTTCTCCTGTGCCTGCCTGCCTCTATGTGGTCCCCTGGGATGGATAGGATGGATCCTTTCACTGCTTATGATTATTCTGTAATTTATCCAACTATTCTCAGCTTCAGAACATATTTCCTGTCATTTTTCTCTTATATTCAAAGCTGTGGTGAACATCTTCATGTGTGTGTGTGTGTGTGTGTGTGTGTGTGTGTGTGTGTGTGTGTGTGTGTGTGTGTCTGTGTCTGTGTGTCTGTGTGTCTGTGTATCAATGTGTGGGGGAGTGCATTTGTGAATACTTAGCTTTAAGATTGACTACAAATGCTATCCTGTGCTTCATTTTTGACCATTCTCAATCTAAGTTTTCCTTTCATGTCCTTTGATTTCATGGTTATTCCATTTGGTAGCAGGTCTTCTTTCACCAGGCTGAGCCCATATTTGTTCTCTTTCCTGGATGTTATTTTTGCAGATAACCTTGACACTTACCTTTCTGAGAAGAAAATCTGTCATATTTTGCAAAGCCACTTATTCGACTTGCAAACTTTTTAAAATTAAGCACCCTAAATTGAGAGAATCAGGTTGCTGTACTAGATTTCCTATGTTAATAAAATTCAAATTAAATGCAAGCTCTAGGCCAGAAGTAAAAGGCCAGGGACAAACAGTACCAATTATTCCTTCCAATCAAGAGAAAAAAATGCTTTTCTCTATCTAACTGATGTTCTTCTTTTTGTGGTTACACACCCCACACACACACACTTCCCCTAACTATACCTATTTTCCTATTCCTCTCCATGTGTTTCACATTGTATATTCTTACAGATATGTTTGCCTGAAAAGTAGTGGTAGATACAGCTGGGAAGCAAAGTCAAAATACAAATTTTGCCCTTAAAAATGATCAAAGTGGGGAGAGGGTTTACCTTCCATCACCTTTACTCTGTGCATTCAAAGTGGATTGATTCTTCAAAGAATCTTTACAGCAAACTTTCCCTACTCCATTGTATTCCTACAACACGCTCTGATTCTTGAGTATATGATTATACATCCTTTACTAAGTACTTTTGAATTATGAATATGTTTCCCCTGAAATGTTGAGTTTCCAAAGTTAGCAGTTTCTATTATATTGCCTTGTCTCTCAATAGACTTATAAACAGCTAACTAATAGGACTTCCACGACACTTATTAGGTCATCAAAATTAGTAGGGAGACAAGAAGGTACTGACTTATACTCTCATTATATAAAATCTAAAAGTAGATTCAAGACTCAGACTTTCAAACTTATGCAACATTCCCACTGCAGACAAGTAATCATAGCATATTTCAGTTACAAAACAGAGAAAGCTAAATTATCTGACATTGCTCTTTTAATTTTTATTGAGGTTTTACCTTTAAAAAATTTTAAAAGTGAAATATGTAATGCATCAGAAAAGAATTAAAGTTTATAAAGTGATGAAAAGATTTTGTGCTGCAACAGTAAGAGTTGAATGTAATAATACGAGCTGTGCCTTTTTCTTATCAAAGAAGGCTACATTTGTCTTTTACTTTACAGCTTTACTCAGCTCTCATTTTTCCATACATTTATTCTATGAATTTATTTCAGAATTCATTATGACAAGCATTATACTGGGCACAAAGGATAGTGGACTGCATCTGAGAAATGGAGAATTGAAAAGTTCATGTCTATTGCAGCCACTCAGATTCCTAACAATCTGCATTTTATCCTGACCTTAGAAATGTCCTAGCCTAGAAATATTAACAAGCATAACTCTCCTTCTGGCAACTGCATCTTGCCCTTTAGGCCCAACAGTTTTTCTATGTATGAACATGGGTTTTGAAACACATTACTGAAGTGCAAATATTGTGACCATATCAAGATCAACAATCCCCAAATCCGTTTCCCAGTTGCCTTTACTTTTCTTGTCCTTACCGAGACTTCATAGTTCATCATCATGCCCCCATCATCTATCCAACAGCTAAGCATTGACTTCTCACAGTCATTTGGTTTCTCTATACTTACAGTGTTTCATGATGAGGATGATGAGGATGATTATTATTATTATTTTTAAGTAGTTATACAAAGGGATTTCAATTTGCCATGCCAATTTATGTGTGCAATGCATCTTGATCAATGTCACACTTTCTTAGACTAAAAGAAAATGATAAACAAAAACAAAAACATGCAGGCTGCAGCTATAGCAAATGTCTTCCAATCTGTATTTTGTCTGTCTCCTTTGTCTTTGTGTCTAATCTAGCTGTCTTTCTGTTACCCATCAATTATCTGCTCATTGTTTTATCTCTAACCCCTTTCTCTGATTTCTCCTCTTCATTCTTCTTCATGTCAAGTTCTGAGACATATGTCCACCTACACTAAAAGCAAATTAGTAATTAGTAGTAGTTGACTTCAGTCAACCATTTGATGTCCAAATATGTACAAATTTGTTTTCTCCTCCCAGAATTTAATCATCTGCTTCCCCAGAAGTCACCTGTGCACTCATTATTCAAAAAAAACTTGTTTGCTTTTATCATTGTCAACATCATTATAGGATTTGAACACCCTCTTTCTTGAAAATTTTAATTTATTTAATGTCATTCTGCTGAAGTCTTACTGCTTCATCTCACATTCTTCTTTCTGCTCTTCCTTGGAATACTTCTCCACGTTCAGCATTTCTCTCCTTGGTCCACAGTTCTTTTTTCTTTTCTATCTTCTTAGATTTTTATTCTACTCTCTTCTCTTATCCCCTCTTCCCTCCCCTTTACCTCTTCTTATCCCCTCTCCTTTCCTGCCTTCTTTTTCTGTCACCTCACTTCCCATTTCCTTTCCTTTCCTGTCTATTCTTCTCCATTCAACTAATGTCTCCTTATGTGTCAATGTTCCCAAATTCTGTACTAAAGTCAGATCACTCCTCAGAGAGTTCCATTTGCTAGAAAACATCTTCAATATTTGAGATTGAACTTAAATTCATTTCCTTCATATTTTCTTCCCCAAAATGTGTATCTGATGGATAGCTGGTGATTCAACCAATTGAGATCTGAGCCTCAGATTGACCTGTGATAGCCCTGATACTATCCAGATATCAGGAATGATCTTCAGCTACAATAGAATATTCCTTGGAGTTTAGAGCAATTTACAGTCAAAAGTAACTAAGTCATAACGAACAACTTAACTTTGATTTTTAACTTCCTTTCTAGTGTTGTTGAGAATATTGTATTTATAATAACCTTTAATATAGTTCATATCCATGATATAGTTTTTGTAAGTAGGTATAGCATGTTAGGAGTGAAGCAGGAAATACATCTGCTTTGCAGCTTCTGGCAAAAGGAAGGACATGATGGCTTATTCTCATGAGTTGCACTAGCCCTCAGAGTCTGGCCTTTGGAAATCAAAGGCAAGATTTATTTGGATGTCATTAGAAAGAGGTAAGACTCAATACTTGGATTTTTTCTTATTAGTTTGTTTAGCCTGTCAGCATTATTCTGATTGTTTAGTGCCGTCTTCATGGGCTACAAAATACAAAATAGGTGGAGCAACTGATAGGTTAAAAAAAATGAATTCTATGAGAATTCAACAAGCATTGCACAGGTTAATTGAATTTTTAGAGATTAATTACCCTTTCTGGATTCTAAGAGGTTGTTCTGTTTCAAAGCACAGTGCCAGTTTGGTGAGGGTAGAAATTAGAAATCTCAAACTAAGTAACTTGTTTCTGTTTCATCATGGAGCACATAATGTCAACACAGCAAATACGAAATGCAGTGGAAAAAAATAGGCTGAGATCTAAGATTGTTTTATCATATCAATAGAAATATAAGGTAAATTTATGACACGATAATAAATGGTCAATCTGATGGGAGATCCATTGATTATTGATTTCAAAACATCCTAAAATTAAAACAGGAAAGGTATAGTGTTTCTATGTAATTCCTTCACCTGCCCAACCCATTTTCCTTATGAACCTTTTGCATTAATATAATACAAGTGTTAGAGCTGGTTAATTAATCTTGGTACATTATACTAAATAAAGCTTATACTTTATATTAGGACTCACTGTGTTGAACAATTTGTGAGTTTTGAAAAATCCATAAGAGCATGTATTAATAATTATAGCATTATACAGGATAGTTTCTTTGCTCCAAAATTCATCATTTCTCCCATCTCCACCCAGAATTCTCAGTTTTCAGATTTTGTTGTTCCTTTAGTTATTTTTCTTTTGAAACAAGGTTGTTATATAACCCAAGTTGGCCTCAGAGCTGTCATAGTCACTCCTTCCTATTGTAGAAATCACAGGTATATGCCATTACGCCTGCCTATTCCTTGATGGTTTTACTTTAGCTAGAACTTCACTTTTCAAGGCATGCCATAAAATAACAATCATATAGTAAGTAATCATTATACTTAGCAGTACAATGTTCTTTCACTTAAAACATTTATATTTACTTAAATTTCCCTCATGTCTTTTATGGTTTGAGAATACCTATTTTTTAAATAAATTTGATGCATTCCATATAAATTATACCTCAGAAACTTAAGTGTGTGTGTGTGTATGTGTGTGTGTGTGTGTGTGTGTGTGTGGTGTGTGTGTGTCTGTGTGTGTGTGTGGTGTGTGTGTGTGTGTCTGTATGTTTCTATGTGCCAATACAGGGTCTAGAACTCAGGACCTCAATCTCATACATATGTACTCAAAACTGGGCATTTTACCACACTTCCTCTTTCAGCTTTTTACTAATTAATTAGAAATAAGAGTGTCTCAAATTTGTCTGATAGGATTAGTTTCAAATATTTGTCCTTGAGCTTAGATTTTTTTTTAATTTAATTTTATTTTATTTGAGAACATACTGTACAGAGGGGTTACAATTACATTGGCAGGATAATGCACACATTTCTTACCAAGCATTGCAGCCTCCTCCTTTGTTTACCCTTCACCTCCCTTCCCAGCCTCCCCCCTCCCCCCCACCCAATTATACCCCCCCACACACCGACATTGTAAAGCTTGCTTTGACATGACATTTTGTAATTCTCCTTGTTGCAACAGGTCCACCTGAATCCTTAAACGCCTTGTTTGTCCCCATCTCCTCCACATGTTATACTGACATCAAATAAAGTGAAAGCGGGGGTTACACTGTGGGGGAGGGACATACAAAGCAACAAAGAAATAATCTTATAAGTGCGTTAGAAACACATGCATGAAAGAAACGAAAACATTAAAATACATATTTAAGGGTTCGATTTCCTAACATCACATTATCTGACCTTTTCCGCTTGACTCATACCTATACTAGATATTGCAAATAAGGGAAACCATGGGACCTATGTTTCTTTGGGCCTGGCTTACTTCACTTAATATAATTTTTTCCAAGCCTTTCCATTTCCTAACAAATGGGGAAATGTCATTCTTTCTGAAGGAGGCATAGAATTCCATTGTGTATATATACCACATTTTCTTGATCCATTCATCTACTGAGGGGCATCTGGGTTGGTTCCCAGACACTCTGAAAACATTACAGGATGGAATAGGAGAAACCCTAGGTCTCCTTGGCTCAGGCCGCAATTTTCTGAATAGAGACCCCGAAACACAACAAATCAAAGAAAGGTTGGGCAAATGGGATTGCATAAGGTTGCAGAGCTTCTGCAGGGCAAATGACATAGCTAGCAAGATCAATAGAAAGCCCACCGATTGGGAGAAGATCTTTACTAGCCATACAACGGACAAGGGTCTCATATCTAAAATATACTTGGAACTCAAAAAATTAAACCACCCAACAACAAATCCTCAAAGAAACAACTGCCCAATAAATAAGTGGGCGAAAGACTTAAAGAGAAGCTTCTCTGAAGAAGAAAGAAGGATGGCCAATAGACACATGAAGAAATGTTCAACATCCCTAGCCATAAAAGAAATGCAAATCAAAACAACATTGAGATATCACCTCACTCCAGTTAGAACAGCAAAAATCAAGAACTCTAACAACAACAGATGCTGGAGGAGATGTGGACAGAAAGGAACCTGACTTCATTGTTGGTGGGAATGTAAACTTGTTCAACCACTTTGGAAAGCAGTATGGAAGTTCCTCAAAAAACTTCACATAGATCTCCCCTATGATCCAGCAATCCCACTTTTGGGCATTTACCCAAATGTATACAAACAAGACCACACTAAAGCTACCAGCACAACTACGTTTATTGCAGCATTATTTACCAGATCTTAGATTCTTGAATAGCAATGATTATAGACTTCAATTATAGACACCAGAATCTAGCAAAAACTTAATTTTTGTTTGTTTGTTTAAAAAAAACAAGGAAACATAAACTCAGGAGGTACAGATCACATTGTTGATTGAATTACTTGCTGACCTTTGATATCAGAAAATTCACATCATGCTACAATATAATTTACAACAATTTAGAGTATTAGAGGATGTCTTCAACCAGACCAAAAACCAAATTGAAATACCATACAGGAGGTAGTGCCAATGCTCTATCTTAATGACTAAGTGGTAAAGCTTTGGTTTAAGAACAAGCCAAACAAACTGATGAAAGAACAGTAACAAATACAGTCAAGTGAACCACCAGAAGCATCCAATCAAAAAGTAAAAGAGGAAGAGGCCCCTCTATTTGTATATGCTGCAGATAGATGCTCATTCACTGAGTTCCAGGAGTTCAAATGGCAATAACCATGAGTCACACAAGTCTCTATCAAGAAGCCTGGAGTACCTGGTGTCCCTGTGTTGCTTCTCAGCCTTATGCTATGCTAACGTATATGCCTAGGGAATTTGGTTCCTCCTTAGGCCTTTCATCCTTATGACATAAACCCCTCTGGGATTTATCCCAGAAACAGTGTTTCCACAGTACATTGGTTGATAGAATGTGGCTGGCATGATGCTCAGTTTCGTATCTAACAGCCCCTGACAGATGTTTTCCTATTGGAGAGATATTTCCAAACACCATTTTGAGTGAACTTCAGTCTATATAGATCACAGCTCTGCAATTAACACAAAACTTGCAGAAAATTGACTAAAACCAAAAATTGACTGAAATAGCTAAAAGAGGAAAATTACAAGAAAAATAACAATCAAAGATGAAGAATACTAGTAAAAAAATTTCAAAATAGTACTCAAAGAAAGCATATTTCTTTGAATGAGAAATAGAACATACAATAAAAAGTGTATAAAACAGAAAGCCCTAAATAAAATCTCAGAATCAAACAAGAAAGATAAACAAGTGAAGTAAGCCAGGCCCAAAGAGACACAGGTACCATGGTTTTCCTTATTTGCAATAACTAGTATATGTCTGAGTCAAGCAGAAAAGGTCAAATAAGGTGATTTTAGGGGAATGAACCCCAAGATAAGTACTCAAATGTTTTTCTTTCCTTTCATGCAATTGTTTTATCATATTTATAAGATGATTTCTATATTGCTTTGTATGTCCCTCCCCCATGGTATAACCCCTGCTTTCACTGTATTTGATATTGGTATAATTTGTGGAGGGGAAGGGAAAAAACAAATTGTTTAACTAGGGATACAGGTGGACCCATTGCAACAATGAGATGTACAAGTCGTTATGTCGAAAAACGAACTTTACAACTTTGGTGGGGTGTGGGAGGGTCAGGTGGGGGGAGGGGGCAGTGTGGGAAGGGATGGGAAGGGGAAACAAAGAGGAGGCAACAATGCTTGATAAGAAATGTACTCATTATCTTGCCCATGTAATTGTAACTCCTCTGTATGGTATTTTCACAATAAAAAGAAATTTAATTTTTTTAAAAAAGTAATCTATAACAAAGTATAAAACTTACATTTCCAACAGGTACACATTACGCAGATTATGATAGCAAATTTCTTTATACTGATAAATAATATCCCATTGCACGGATTTAAAAATATGTAGTTTTTTTGTGCCAGCCCTGGAGCTTGGAATCAGGACTTGGGCACTGTCCCTGAGCTTTTTGGCCTAAAGCCAGCACTTTACCACCTGAGCCACCCTCCACTTTTGGCTTTTTGATAGTTAGCTGGAGATAAGAATCTTATGGCAAAGTCCAAACTTCAGATCTCAGACTCTTGAGTAGCTATAATTGCAGGCAGGAACCACCAACACTCAGCTAGAAATATGTGTGTGTGTGTGTGTGTGTGTGTGTGTGTGTGTGTTTGTGTGTGTGTGTGTGTGTGTGTGTGTGTGTGTGTTTAACAATAGACAATGGAATCTTCTGGAACCAGAGATTTTTCTATATTTCCATTTTAACCACCATGAAGGCACCATGTAGAATTCAATTTTAGAAAAACAGGCTAGTTTGTAGGTGGACCGTATGTCAGAAACATAATTTGAGAGAATTTTTATTTATTTTCCAACTCAGTTGATATATCAATCAGAAATACTTTCCACCGAAATATTTAATATCTGAATGTTTTAAAATAAATCTATTAAGCTTTATGAAATCCATGTATACTTGAAATTATCCCAAATCCAACATTTTATGACATTATCTTTGTGCATAAGCCATTAAAATGTTCTTAGAAATTGTCTATGGATGAAAGCAAACAGATAAAATATTTGTGTATATTCTTCATTTTTGCTATGCAAGTCTTACAAATATAGAAATATTACCATGTTAGCCTTTCAATAAGATTGTTTGGTGACTTCTCACTTCACTTGCGTGAAATCTAATCTTTCTCATTCCTCTTCCAGATTCATCTTTGGCTCCTGCCTGCATCAGAGCTGACCTGTTTGTACCATCACTTCTACAATTTTTCCTTTTATTTTCTCTATGAGTGCATTATTTCTCCTTTTTCTAGAATATCATTTCATGGCTCCTCGTTAAATTGTTTGACTTCAGTTTTTGCTTAAATATTATAAATTGCAATATGTCTTTCTTAAAATCAGTTTCCCTCCTCCTTTTTCTGTCTAGAATGTGTTAAATCCCCTCATGTGTTACAATAAACATTTTATCTATTTTCGTATCTTCCTTATTGTCTTATGAGATTATCTGTTTTCATATCTGAAAACATTCATTCACCTTTAAGCATGTCACCCCTGGCATAGAGTCTGGTATATATGGCTTATAGATCTTTCTGTTCCACTAGACTCCATCACAACCTCTGCATATTATTTTTCTCTCTGCTCTCTACTTAAGATACATTTTCCTGCCACTTGCTTTCTCCCAGTATGCCTTCACATATAGGTAGAATGTGTTGCTTTGAAACCGTTCCTACAAGACTGCCTGAGTCATCTCTTACATGGATCTTTAGGAAGTCAGAACTAATAGGGACTTTCCCATTAAATAAACTCCTTCAACTAGAAGAGTGAATTGCCTTGAAAAGTTTTAATAAGAGAAGATTCTAACCCATGTCTTACAATATCATCATGACAACACTTACCTCTTTCCCATTTGTCATTGCTCTCCATCTCTTGCTCTATTCATTTCTCATGGTAATGCTGGGTAACTAAATCGATCCTTTCTTTAAGACAGATCATTTACTTTTGTCTGTGTTTTAAGGTCAAACTAAACTAACTCTCTTCACTGTGAAGCTTAATCATACTCCCCTTCTGTCTCTGCCATTTAACTGAAGAGCAGCTACAAGAACATGGAAGATGCAGAAATTCTCTTTTGTTTATAGTTTTCTTTGGAGAATTTGTGCTACTTTGGCCAGAAAGTTCTAAATGTCTTCTCAATGAAGATTGAGATGCCTTAATGAGAGAGCTGTCTGGATAACACTCTAATGAATATTGACTGTGTAATTTCCTAGGATAGACTTTTGTTTTATAAGAACCCTTTAATGCCCTACACAAATTAGATCTGTTTTCTGGCTTCTAAGAAAAGAAAAGAGCTTATAATAATTGCATTTTCTGTATCAGGCATAAAACCCAATAATTTACATAGTTATCATGCTAATTTTTCTCAAAAACTACAATAATATTTTTACCAACATGTATTGACCTGGAATTATGTGTCAGAGCCTCTGCTACTAGATTTTTTTAATCTATTTTCTTTCAGAATCACAACCACCCAAAATGTAGGTACTTTTGCTTTACAAATATGAATAATATATATAAACAAATTAAAATATAAAAATCAATTAAAGAATAAATAATAAGAATAAAATATAAAGAAAAACTAATCAGCTTACCCGTATAAGAATAATTAGGAAATCGATCTGGAACTTAGATGTAGAGCCATGGTAATCATTGCCTAAACATAGGTATGCTACTGTACTGGTTTCTGACTATGCAAAATGGTACTATTCGGGTTGGAACTGTGGCTCAGTGATAGAGTGCTTGCCTTGCATGCATGAGGCCTTGGGTTTGATTCCTCAGCACCCACATAACCAGAAAAACCCAGAAGTGGCATTGTGGCTCAAGTGGTAGAGTGTTATCCTTGCTCTGAAGAGCTGAGGGACAGTGCCCAGGCTCAGAGTTCAGGCCCATGGCCGGAAAAAAAAGTGCTATTCTTATTACCCAGATTACTGTACAGTAACAGTTCAAAATAGAGGGAAATGCTAGTTGGGAAACGAAACATGCTAAAACTTAAATTCAAGTCCTTGAAATTCATGATGATGTAATAGACCCAGGAGTGTTGTGGCGGAAAGGAACCTTGGAGATGTGGTATGAGAAACCTCTAAATCATACTATTACCACATAGACAGCCAAATAATATTTTGAACTTCCTTCTCTAGTCAGTATATGTCATTGAAACAACTCCCCTTATCAGAAAAGAAATTGCAGGTAGATGTGTCTGTCATATGAGAGAGAAAAGAGGAGGAACAATAAAATACATGAAAGATTAGATGTGTGTTTATTACTTACAGATCCCATAGAGATGGAAGCATGCCTTTCAGGATCCCTGCCCACCCTCCAAAATAAAAATTGGAAGAGAATATCCAAGGTACCAACATTCAATGAGCAAATAAGGATCAAGAAAGCCATAAAAGGAAATGTGTAGGGCAAATTTCAGAGGCTCCATGAAGTAACACAAGCAGCTTTTTATGTAGTTGTAACTCCTCTGTGCATCACCTTCACTATAAAAATACATTTTAAAAAATAATAAAATGAGAGTAATGGTAGATCCTAAAACATGACCAGTGTTACCCCTCCCTTGTTTTCTTCTACTTTTCCTCCCCCCTGATTCCCTGTCCCCCAAGAATTTATTCATGAAAATCCATACATGCTGGTTAATTCCTATATATTTTCCATTTTAATTTTATAAATATTCAGGTTTTTAATTTTATAACCAGTAATCACCACCTTTAAATATATTAATTTGTTTATGTTGTCTTTTCTCCAATAGCCTTTTATCTAATTCAATTAATATTTATTAATTCTCTTGAGTTTTCTATGGAGAAAATCATGATACATGTAAATTGTGACAGTTTTATATCTTCCCATCAAGTATTGTTAATGTTGTTACATTGCTGTGTTATCATGATGTGAGCTATCCAATGTTATGCTACAGCAATTAGCATAATAAAATTATATTCATTTATCCTCACCTTGAAGAAATGTTTCTTATCTTCCTTCATCTTTCTTTATACAGATATTTTGTAAGTATTTAATGCATTAGAAAAATCCCTGTTAAATCAGCAGTTTTCATTTTAAAAACAAATGTGTTAAATAACTCATATTTTTATTATGTGTTTTCAACCATCCTTACATTATTATTGTAAATTCTACTAAGTACAGTGTAACACTGTATTGAAAGTGTTTGCAGCTAGGTATTGGTGGCTCCTACCTATAATTCTAGCTACTCAGGGGGCTGAGATTAGAATGTGTCACAATTCTAGCCAGGCCTGTCATAAAAGTCCTAAGACTCCATCTCTGGTTAATCAGCAAAAAGCTAGATTGGAGGTGTGGCTCAAGCAACAGAGCATTAATCTTTTTTTTTTTAATTGTGAAAACACCATACAGAGGGGTTACAATCACATGGGCAAAATAGTGAGTACATTTCTTATCAAGCATTGTTGCCTCCTCCTTTGTTTCCCCATACTATCCCTTCCTCTCTCCACCCCCTACCACCACCACCACCACCAAACCTCACCCCGCCAAAGTTGTAAAGTTGATTTTTCAACATAATGTCTTGTACATCTCATTGTTGGGTTAAGACTTAAACAGAAACTTCTCTGAACAGAGCATTAATCTTGAACAAGAAAATTGAACAAGAACATAAGGAAGGGCTGGGAGCCCCTGGGTTTGATTCTTCAGTACCACATAAGCAAAAAAGAAAAAAGCCAGAAGTGGCACTGTGGCTCAAGTGGTAGAGCGCTAGCCTTGAGCTGAAGAGCTGAGGGACAGTGCCCAGGCCCAGAGTTCAGCCCCCGCGACCGACAAAAAAAAAAAAAAAAAAAAGAACATAAGGAAGCACTGAATTCAAATCTCTGAACCAGGCCCCTCCCCCAGAAAAGAGTATTTACCATTTCTTCATGCTCTCCAGAATTAAAAAAAAGAGCTTACAGAAACCTTGGTGATACAGTTAATGTTTCAAAAAGAAGGGGAAAAAAGGACAATTGTTTATTTTGCCTTGGGAAATAGATCAATGCAAAGCTAAGGTATCCATATAGCTGAAATCATCATTGCCTGGAGAATGTGAAGAATAGAAAGAGAAGACCGGTCAGGGAGGGCAGATATGCTGTGATGAGTAGAACTTCCAGGACAACATTTTTAGGAAATGTGGTTGGATGTCATAATGTGATTTTCTGCATAATAGCAAAATGTCAATGGCTTTTAATTTCCTCTGGATTGCCAGACTGGGTGTTTCTTTAAAGTGGATACTTATGCTGAGACTGAACTACAAAGTGGCACAACTTCAGGTGACATGCACTTCAGTGGGACATTCCCAATATCCCTGCTTATGAAATTTGAGGATTCAAGTGAGCAAAGGAGCTATAACTTGCATGTGTGGGTTAAGTGAGAAACTCTCTGTTTGGAAACTGTAATCACCAACTACTTAAGTCTGACTCAGTCAGTTCTTTAGTAGAATGAGTTGATTAGATTATTTCTTAAATTGTCCAGTGTTGACATTCATCTCTTAGTCAGAGCATGAAATAGTGACAGCCAATGAAGACTGTTTGTACTCCCAGATAGCCCTTAGAGATTAAGACTGTAGAAATCTTATACAATCCTAATCCCCAATCAGAGATGACCTCCTCTCTCCCATTTGCAATGTCTCAGGATCCTTGTGCTGTTCTACACCTGCTATAACCAACCTCCCACATCTCTTTCATCCACTTAAACCCACACTGCAAGCATAATTTCCATCGTCTTCCAGCAAAGTCCTTGTTTTCAGAAGTAAGCCTCACCACCACCACCTGCCCAGAAAATTGGAATGAATCTGGGAAGTTTTTTCTTATGTAGACATGGAAATATCACAGCATAGTCATGCATCAGCCCCCAAAGATAGTATTGTTTTAACCACAACATTTTAATTTAAATATAAAACTTTAGCTAACAGGAAAAGATACTGGAAGACATTTGCACTTGGTTAGCCACCCCCAAAGAGAATTCCCAATGATAAAATTAAATTAAATACCTTTGCTCCCTTGTGAAGTGACCTATATAGTCTTCACTGGGTCTGTTTCACACTAAATTCATACCTGTTTTCCTTGACAATGACATAGGGCAGAAGGAGGGATTTACACTTTGTCTGATTTATTCATTCATTAATTTAATGTGTATTTCTTTAATACTTCATGTACTAGAAGTTATGCTAGGCTATCTGCTTGGTGTCAGTTTATGTTTAAACTGCAGGCTAAAAAACATTTAGGTGAGTAAGCTATTTCTTGGCTAGTTCTCATAGTTCCCTATTTGAAAATTAGTCATGCATGAAGATCAAGTCTGCAGATCATAGATAAAGGCTTTAGCAAAGATGGGGGTTACTTTCATAGCAATACTCCTGACCTTAATTTACAGTGCATAGCCAAACTAAGTGTTTGACATATTTCTAATATCCCTGAAAAGAGGAGATGCTTGAATCACCCAGGAATCTCATCAACAAGGATATTTGATCTTGATGGGTTTTCCTAGTTTAAATCCATTCACTTTCATTCCATCATCCTCCTTTCCAGTGAAAGAGTTCTTTTCAGAAATTAGATGGCTTCTTATACACCACATACAGATAGTATTAAACTTTATCTCTTTATAATTAGTGTTTGTGTGTAGAGCAATTAATTGGATTGCAGTATTGGCCATGTTTTCACTTCTTTGAAGAAACTATAAGACCAAAATGCTGATGTGTAGAGAAAAGAATTACTTCAGTTACTTTGATTAATTGACTATAAACCGGCCTTCCACACTACAATTGACACAACACAAGAGATACTCACCTCCATTCTGCAATTGGAGTTAAGCCTACAGGATCTTCACTTGTCACCAAGAATGGGTAAGGCTCTCTCAGCTTTCCAGATCCACTCATAAAAGCCTTTCAGGGTATCACAAAAAGAAGCCTCACCAAGGGGAAAACTTAAAAAAAAAAAAAAAAAACATTTGTTTAAGTATAACATGGATTTGTTAGGGAGAAATAGGAAAAGAGAGAAATACTTCCAGTTCCTTATGCAGGAGATGAAAGTTAAAATCTTAAGGTGCTGGTTCTTATCTGCATACTTTATAACTTTTGAGCAGGGAAAATATATGTACTCATATCCTAGAAATACAAAATCCTCAGACACTAGTTTTCGGCAGGTCAGATGAAAGATGTCTACTCAAAACTCAGCTAGCATTCAGAACTCTTTTATCAGACATGCCTTTAATTCTTTCTGTCTTAACAGATTTATGAAGAATGCCTAGCCTTTTACCATTTCAAAAGAGAGGGCACATTTAGACGGTCCCTCTTATGTTTTGTTTTCTTTATTTTTATAACTTCTCATTTAAAAGAGATATGGTAGGAAAAGGACTTAATTCATTTTTTTCAGTTTATTTCCTGATTTCAACCTTTGAGTATTTCCCTTCAGATATTTGTTTAAAGTAGTATAATTTCCCTGTATTCTTATCTATGTATGCTACTTTATGTGTATGTGTGAGAGAGAGATTGACTAAGAGAGAAAGAGAGAGAGAGAGAGAGCACTTCCATCCTTTTGAGCAGAGATACTGACATAAGTTTGGCATGACTCTTTAAAAACATCTTTTTCCCCCCCAAACTCACCAGTCCAATCTATTAAAGTATGATGTACATATAAGAAGTGGAGCACTTACTAGCATTCAGAAAATATTAAAAGCTATAATTAATTGAGCACTTATCATGTTCCAAGAGCTATGATACTTGTTCCATATATATTATTCCACAATAGTATTGAGAGGTCAGTGTACTTGTTATAATTTTTATGTAGTTGTAGATTTAAGCCAGCAATTAATAAGAAGTTTCAGCTGGAAAGTAGCTGATCTGAGTTTGAAAATCTGACTCTAAAGTTCATGATGTCAACAAACCCTCATCATGGGCTTCAGCATCCTACCCAAGGGACCTGTGGACCACAGTCACTGACATGGTAACAAGAATGCTGGACAAGACAACAGATAGAAAAACTGGGAGAATCTAAGACCAAGATGCTCTGAGACCTGTCTCTAAAGCTGAGCGTGATAGTTCGCAGGCTGGGCAATATCCATCTTGTCTGAAGAAATGCAGAAAGGTGTCTAAGCAGAAGCTAGACACAGAGGGTAAGCCAGTGAGAAACTGTCCTTACAGAACCACAGAAGATGAGAAAGATTTTGTATGAAAGCAGGTTAGTTAGTGGGAAACAATGCTAAAACTGACCCCTGTCATGTCTTCCATAACATCCACAGGTGTTCCATAGTGCCTCCTACTATCACCTACATCTTCTTGGAGGTTGTTTTTGTTTTTGCAGTCCCTGAGGATTGAAATCTGGGCCTAGGCACTGTCCCTGAGCTTCTTTTTGCTCAAGTCTAGTGCTCTACCACTGGAGCCACAGCTCCACTTCTGGCTTTTTCTGATTAGTTTATTTGAGATAAGACTATCATGGGCTTTCCTGACTGGGCTGGCTTTGAATTGGGATCCTCAGATCTCAACATCCTGAGTAGCTGGATTACAGGCCTGAGCCACCAGTGCCCAGCTGGAAGTTGGTTTTCTGATAAGATTTCTTCCTCATGGCTGAGAAGCCCTAGGCCACTTCTAACCAAAAACAGGCTCCTGTGCAATGGAACCTCTTGTGTCTTTAGCCTGACCTTTGTGAAACAAATGTCTGCCTAAGGCCTCACAACTCTGCCTGTTAACACGCATCATCCTCCCCTTATAACTGATCTTCTTCCCTCATCCCCAAATCCTTCTACTTTGATGTCTTTCTTGTTTTTCTGAGCCTGTTTTAATTTGCTTCTCATGATGATCCCATTTCTATCCATTTTCCTGAATGTGACATGATTTCATTACCTTTCATGGTTGTGTATTACTCCATTGTCTATGCACTTTTTAAAAACTAGTCAACTCTTGAAAGTTGCCTATAACTTAGCTGTTGTTTATAATGCTACACTACACATTGGTGACAATAGCATTTGAGTCAGTATCAATGTTCTCGCCTGTTCAAGAAAAATATCAAAGACCTACAAGGTCTACCAATTTTCTTAGAAAAACTAGAAGTTGCCGGGTGCCAGTGGCTCACGCCACTCAGGAGGCTGAGATCTTAGGATAGCAGTTCAAAGCCAGCCCAGGCAGGAAAGTCTGTGAGACTCTTCTCTCCAGTAAACCAATAGAAAACTGGAAGTGGCACTGTTGCTCAAGTGGTAGAGTGCTAGCCTTGAGCTAAAGAGCTGAGGGAAAGCGCCCAGGCCCAGAGCTCAAGCCTCATGACCAACAACAACAATAAAAAAAGAAGAAGAAAAAAGAAAAACTAGAAGTCTGACCAATTTCTGATGAAAACCATATATCTTAACTAGACTAACACTGCATTCACTCTAGTTGCAAAACCTTAAAACGCATCTACAGATGGAAGATTGACAGAAAAGCCAAGAAGAGAGTTATTCAGGCTTGAATCAGAAGTAATTATTTGTTCTGTAAGTTGAGAGGAAAAAGGTATATTAGCCATATCCCAGTGGTTCACACTTGTAATCTAATTATTCAGGAGGCTGAGACCTGGAGGAGCTCAGTTTGAAGTCATCCTCGGCAGAAAAAGTCTGTGATACTCCATTTCCAACTAATCAGCTAAAATCTGGGTAAGAGACCTGGCTCAACTGGCAGAGCAATAACTGTAACAAGAAACTTGAGTGAAAGCGCAAAGCCCTGAGTTCAAGCCCCATAGCAAACAAAACTGTGTTACTAAAGAAGGAAGGAGACAAGCTTATTCTGAGAGTTGGTTAGGACTTCTGTTTGCTGAGTAACAAGTGGATGACTTTGACATGAACTGCTTTACAGAACGCATGATCCACTATTGAACTGTTTTGAAAAAAAGTCTGTGGATTCTGATTACTTTCGTAAAGTACTTACACACACACACACACACACACACACACACACACACACACACACACACACAGAGCTATACAGTCTCAGAGAAGGAAACACATGGAAAGCTCTATATTTGAATCCTAGACCCAAAGGCCATAGGATTTTGGCTGTCAGCTATAACATTCTGGCAGACAGAATGTCCCCTACTGGGACATAACCCAGCATTTGAAGTCCAGGTCTTTAGTTTCCTCATTTATAATAATTACAGTAATAACATAGTTGGAGATGAAAGGGCAAATGTGATCACAGAAACTAATTAGAGAACAATTAATAATGCAAAACTGCAATAGAAACTGTTTTACAGGCAAGAACTATCCTAGAAATGATCACTAAGCCTCATTCAACCCTCCTAAAGAAGATACCTTCAAAGAAACAAAGATAATTATCATGAACACTGGCCCAGAAGATGACTTGAGAAATCTTCAAGTACTAAATGGTCTCTTAATGCCTTGATGATCTGTGAGATTTTTCCATGTTAATTTCTTTGTCTTATTAGTTTTTGAGACCTGAATTAGTTTTGCCTTATGTTTTTATCCAGTTTCATATGGATGGGTAAAAGACCATATTTTAGAAATATTTTCTGAATTCTTTCTCATATCTGATACATGTGAGAGAGTTTGCATTGTCCCTTTTCTAAAACTGTATCATTACAAGCAAAGGCAGTCAACATATTTCCTTCTACATCTTAAACACTCTGATTGATCTGACTTATAAATAGAGAAAATAGACCTCAATGTAATAGTACAGGTGTTCAATCACTTCTACTCAGGAAGCAGAAGACCATGAGTTCAAGGCCAGCCCATATAAAATTAGTGAGAAAAAAAGGAGTTAGGTTTTCACCTCAAGTGCTCAATTTTTTACCTAGCTAGCTTAAGGACCTGGATTATGAGTGAGATGGATAATGCATAAAGCACAGAGAAAGAATGGAGAGAAAAAAAGGAGAGAGAAAACACATAAAGGAGGGAGAATATCTTTTATTTCTCTTTTCCTTACTTCTGACAAGAGTTTGTCTGATTTGGATGCCTGGAACAGGATCAATTATCTTCCCAACAGCTGGAAAGAAAAGCAACAATTAAAAGGGAAGGATCTTCAGCTGAAGTCTTCATGAATGTGTACCTAAAGTGGGCATCTCTTTATCTTCCTGCAAAAGAGATTACTCAATTCTGCAAGCCACACTTTCAGATAATTTCCAGACAATCATCCTTGTCCTAATTGGCCTCAACTGTCTTCAAATCTCACAACGTGTCTAATAAGATCCTTTTGAAGGAAGGACATGACATAATGATAGAGGAAACGAAGTGCATTTTGTTGCTAACAGCTCTAAATAAGAACAGGTTTCCAGGCAGGGACATTTAGGCAGCTGCACCCAAGGATAGAATAGCTGAGCACTGGGGGTTTAGGGAGCCAGTTATGTGTGGAAAGAAGATTTTTAGCTGAGTTTCCCAGATTCCCTGTAGACTGGGTAACTTCTACTGATGTTGCCTTTCTTGTCTGACACCTATCCCAGAGTGACAGGGGCTAGAAGGGAAGAGGTGGGAGAATCCCATAATGGAAGTGGTTTAGACTGGTTGCTTAAGAAAGGGTACTTAGATGTATGAAGGGGTTGTCAAAAGGTGAGAAGGAGGTAGATGACTGAAGAGAGGAATGGGCAGCAGTCATAAAATTCAATGCATTTTCTTTGAAATTAGGAAAAAATTAAGAGGATGGTGAGCTTCAGATGGATTAGGGAAAATGATGAAAGGGGTGAGATTGCTCAATGCATGTACTAATAAACTGACGTGTTGAATGGTAATTGCTTTGTATAACTATTTAAACATAAGAAAAAACATAATCTAAAAAGAGAAATAAGAAGGGGTAAATACCTGTCTCTAGTCAATATTAGAATAAGTAAAGACAACACAAATCAAAAATGAAACATAAAAATTGTATATATTAGCTGGATGCTGGTGGCTCTTGCCTGTAATCCTAGCTATAATCCTAGCTTTAATCCTATCCATCATCCTAGGAGGCTGAGATCTGAGGATCACAGTGCAGAGCCAGCCTGGGCAGGAAAGACTATGAGATTCTTATCTCCAAGTAACCACCAGCAAAACAGAAGTGGTGCTATAGCTCAAAGTGGTAGAGAGATCGCTTTGAACAAAAAAGAGCTTAGGGATAGCACCCAGGCCCCAAGTTCAAGCCCCACAACAGAAAACAACAAACAACAACAACAACAACAACAACAACAACACACACACACACACACACACACACACACACACACACACATTATACCTGGTCAATCGAAAGACCTGAAACTGTCAATTTTGCTACTTGCCCTTCACAAAGCTTGTCTGGCAACTCTGGGAATGATTATTTTTCCTACACTTCTAGAAGCTATAGTCATTGCCAGGCAACCCTGAAAGCTCTTTTGTCCCAAACACATACTACATACACATAACCATTGCTTTTCAGGGCAGAATTTTGCATGGCTAGTCAGCCATTTTTCCTGTCCACTCCCAAGTACAGCCAGAGTCAATACAGGGAAAAACAAGGCCAGAGATACAGATACCACCCAACAAAGAAATAACACCAAGCTCAAAAGCCACACAAGGACAGGTAAAACAGCTACATAAATCTACCACCCTTCAGCAAGTCACAAATCCCTGGCTTTCGGAAACTGCTTTAGAAAGCTATCTTCTAAAACTTAAAGGATGGTCTCATTTTTATTGGAAGATTAAGATAAGAGATAAGTTCAAAACCTCTTAAAATCTCCCCAAGGTACAGACACACAGAGCAGAGAAAGTGCTTCAAAAAAGAAAGGCACTCACTGATCTCTGAGAAATAGGAATCAGTGTATCAATAGAAGAAAAATTTCTCCCACAGCTTCCTAAGGCTCAGATCTTATAGACTGTGAGATTACCTTTTCAAAACCATTTTAAAGATGTGTTCTCTTGGAATAATCATTCAAATTCAGTCTGCCTGAAAAGCAAAGAGGGTAGCAAACTCTAACTTCAGAGATACTGAGAACACTTATATTCATCATCTTCTTCAAATAGTATTTCTGAATTCATATGCACTGCTAATATATGCATATATGTGTGTATACATACATATGTGTGTATATACATATATATGGCTTCTTACTGAAAGTAGATTAGAAAAGGTGGTCAGAGTCCTAGGTAAAGACAAACAGGAAAGTTTTATTGAGTACAATGCTTTCAGTGTGTGGTGTCATGCTAGCATTGGAACTAGGTTCCTACACAATCTGTGCCTGGTCACCATTTGGTCAGCAGTTACATCAGTACTGTGCTCAAAAGGCAGTCCCATGCATTATTCTCTGTATTCTCCTGTTGGTCCTGTGTTCTCATCACAATTAGCATAGTCAACCATTGCCTCTAGTGTTTTCTCTAATGTTGTCAATAGAAATGTGGTAAAAATGTCTTGAGCCGGTGGCATATGGGGAGGTGCATCTCTCTTTCTACCACCCTTTAATTATGGCATTTTTGTGCTATTAGTACATGTGACATGACATAAGAAATGATAATAGCTTCCCGTTCTTGCCCTGTGTAGCCATAGATTGACATTAGTGATGATGACATAGAATAATAATGTTTTTAGTATTTATATAAACCAAAATCAATATTTTTGTTTTTTTTATTTTTTTCATTATTTACTGGGCATATCTTGAACATAATATTGTATTTATGGGAAATATTATTTAGCAATCTCTCATTTGAGCAAGTAATAATAAAAGTGATGTGGAATAAGAGAAAAATATCCAAATGATAGGGAAATACTATATTTCTAAATGCATGCTGTTATATTTGTAGAAACAATAAACAACAAAAAATTATAGGAAAACTAAAGTGAAGAAAGGAAACTGCAGAAAAATATAGAAACAGGTTCTAAATGTTTTAAGAAGCAGTTAGGACTATTTGACATAGCTTCTCTATTTAAATGTCAGAAATTGTCAGTTGGCATGGGCAAAGAAGTATATGTGCCACTGTTCAGACAAACAGATTTTTTCCATTGTTCTCTTTTCTAGTTAAATTTGGAGATGTTTACAGAGTGATGTTTCATTACATAATTCTATTTCCGGAGACTTTGTACACAATTTGTAATAAATATAAAAATCAAGCTGGGCTCTGGTGGCTCACGCCTGTAATCCTAGCTACTCAGGAAGCTGAGATCTGAGGATCGTGGTTCAAAGCCAGCCCGGGCAGAAAAGTCCGTGAGACTCTGATCTCCAATAAACTACTAGAAAACCAGAAGTGGCACTCTGGCTCAAGCAGTAGAACGCTCACCTTGAACTGAAGAGCGCAGGGACAGCGCGTAGGCCCAGAGTTCAAGCCCCATGACTGACCAAAAAAAAAAAAAAAACTCACAATAAATACAAAAATTGTTAATAGTTTGACAAGTATCTCCAAAAGTGGATTCAGAGTCCTGGAGAATAATTCACATGCTTTAAGTATAGTTTTGTAAAATAAAACATATCATGAAAACTTAGAATACTAGAGTTTTGAGTGTGTGTATACATGTAATTATTGTTTTGTTTTAAAAATAAAGTCACACTATGTAGCCCAGGCTAGCCTCACATATGTGATCTTCCTTTCTTAGCCTCCCAAATACTGAGATTCTAGACATGCAGGAATATAGGCACCTACTGTAACATGTTTAAAAATCCTTAGGTGGGGTCTTGCACTTCCATTCCAATCAAGGAAGCAGATCATATTTGTCTCTGTTTTCCATTTCTCTCTAATTTAACCTTATTTTACTAAAGTAAAGCCTCATTAAAGCTTAGAGGGGAAGTTTTCAAGCTTAGTTGAAAGCAAGTATAACCACCACAAGCCATGGTGACTTGATCATCTTGATTGTAAGGGCTATCATGAATTATCTACAACCACCTCTAGTGGAGGATGCGCAGATCTTGGAGGTCTTGTTTGTCTACTGAAGTGTGACCTGGGCTTCTATCTGACTCTGAAGCAAGTAAACTGTGGATTTCAACTTGATCTTTTGTGTCTTTGTTTTCTTAACTATAGTATGAGTGTGATAACAGCAGTCATAGACACACAGACAGACACACAGACAGACAGATATTCCCTGGGGAATTTCACAGGCTTCTGTACTTGGATCAAGATACTACTATGATTTGAAATGTCACTTGACTTTCTTCAACAGTGTATCTCTGTCTTGTGCACATACATAGCCATATCTATAACACACGAAAGAGAAAAACAATAAATGTAGTGCAATGATCGTTATTGGTATTTCTCTGTGAATGTTCTTCAATAGAAAAGGGAATGGGCCATCCCACTTCCGTATGGTTATGACTGAAACAGAAACTTGGAAATAAACTTTGCTCTAAGAGACATAATGAAATCAGTGTAGGCTGATGGTCCATATGACTCCAACAAAGAAGTGACCAGGGACACTGTTCAAATGCTGGATTTACCAACTCCTCATCTGCATACAAATGCTATGGAAATGTCAAGAAATAATTTTATCATATTAGATATCAACCAGCCTTAAGCCAAGAAGACTTCAATTTTATAGCTACACAAATCACTGTGATATTGCCTTGGGTCTGCTGCCTATTTGTCAAAGATACCAGATCTCAGCTGGCAGGCTCTAAGAGCTAACATCAAAAGTTCCTGTAGGTGGTATGATGCAGAAATATCAGGGAAAGGACTTCCGTCACCCTTTGTCCAGAATCTCTTCTCCCAGATTTAGAGTAAAGAAATAAAATGACAAAAGAAGTGATGGATGTATCTATTATTCTGATCTTCTCATTACACATAGTTTTCATGTATTAAAATATCACTCTGTAAGCTATAAATATGCACAGCTATTATATATCAGTTATAACGTTAAATACTTTGCTAATATACTGCTTAATCCAGTATCTGAATGTTTTGTTCAGAACAAGAAGCCTTGATAGTAGATACAATGCTTCTGCCTTGTAGCCTTCCCTTAAGTTCCATGGCTCTATTTCAGCAGAAAACAAAGTAACTGAGCATGATAGTTGAGATTCTCAGGACATTTCCAGCCTAGGAAAAGTATTTAGATGTTTAACTGCTACTTATGAATAAGGTGAATGCAAGAGAACATAATACTGAGTAAAAATTGCTTGTCCAAATTGTGAACAGGTGGCAAAGTGAGATGTGATAGAGGATACTTAGTGGGTGAGGCTGATACTGGAAGAGGAGGAAGAGGTGGTAGAGGAGGAAGAGGAAGAAGAAGTAGAAAAGAAGGAGGAGGAGGAGAAGCATTCAATTAGATATCCAAAAAGGTAGAGCATGCCTGTCCATTATTTATTTGGGGGATGGACAGGAAAGCAGCATTTGGAAAGGTGATTCTATTATAATAGTACTATACCAGTTCCTTGGAGCTCATATGACAAATAACAATGAACTGGATAGCATAAAATGCATCAGTATATTCCAGCCTTTCTATTTTAGAGTTAGAAACTGAAACTCAGAGTGTTGCCAGGGTTGTGTTTCCTCCAAAGGCTCTGGAGAAGTTTGCCCCTTGCCTTTACTTTCCTTCTAGTCAATATTTTTGGCACAACACAGGCCCCATTTACTGGTGGCATTCTGTACACAAGTGCTCAGTGTGTTCTCTGAACCTCTGATGGGATCCCCAGCCTGATTATTATTCTCCTAAAGCCTGGATCTCAGCTATCCCTGATAATTGTAGCATTCTTGAATAGTTATTGCCTAAAGCACTTCCCCTAATGGGAAATGTCTCTGTACTCTAATAAGAGACACTGAAAACTCTCAGAGTCTTGATAAGCTACAAGAAGTATTTTATGGACAAACTGGGAATAGGCAATGATATTTTATCCATGCTGCCTTCCAAATTACTTTCAAATGATTCCACAATATAGCTTTTCCTATGTCTAAAAATGATTTTCGGGATGGGTTTGGTAGTGTACCTCATAATTCCAGCACTGGGATTGAGAACCAGGGGGATCTCAAGTCCAAAAACAGCCTGGGCCACATAGTAGTGAGATTTTTGTCTCAGAAAAAAACAACCCACCAAACATCAACAAATCACACACACACACACACACACACACACACACACACACACACACACACACACACACACACACACACACACAATATTTTTGACTCAATTATCACATACTCTTAGTACTTCCATTTGAGAAGTGAGTTGCTTCTGCAGGCTTGAGGAGATTGCCTCAGAAGCCACAAAAGATGACATGACCCAGTAACACATGAAATTGTTTCATGTGTGTCGAGACCTCCTTATGTAGTAATGAAGGAAGTGATTGTTGCAGCCACATTTCACTCCAGTGCACTGTGAGTTTTCTACTCTATGAAAATGAGTATTGGCACCCGGAGATGATGCTCCAATCAGTTGTCCCCACTGAGACAGGAAAAGGTATAAAACCAAAGCAGAGTCGGTGAGACAGGCAAAGAAATTAAAACTGCAGAGGGGCACAGAGTGGCAGGTGATATCAGCAGGACTAGAATCATGGCATGTTATCAAAGTGACCTCAAATTTCCAAATTTGTGTTCACAACAAAATGCTAAAACAGCAGAGTCCTTCAAAAAGGCAAAGTGGAATTTTCTGACCATACAAAGTGACAATCATAGAAGGAACTCAAAGGGCTTAGGGTCATAAGTCTCTGTGCAGGTTCTAGATGCTAATGCTTATCTCCTAAGAAATATTGAAACTGAAATTATCCCTCTGCAAGGAGGTACAACAAACAGCTATCCTGGACATGGCCCAAAGAAATATGCAACCCTGGGCTAAGTTATTTGAAAGGAGAATTAGGGCTAATTAGAAAAGTCCTATCCAAAATTAAAATGGATTCCAGTCATCACTTCTTTATTAGTGGAAATTGAAGGCTCTCTTTACCTCTGTATCATCTGTCTTCCCTACTATACCTTGGTAAATACTTAAACTCCCTTTCTCAAATGATTCATCCACCCATTCTACCTATTAGTTAACATCTATCAGGATCCAACTTGTCCACTTTTCATAGTTCACTTCTTCTGTGTCTCTTAAAGGCCCTTTGTTACAGGCTTGATCCTTTGCTTGTCATGTACTAATAGAAAAATCAAGGGGTAGGGGATATTTAGATAATTAGGAATCTACCCTATATAGGGACTTGACACCCTGGTCCTTTCCTCTTTCTCTTTCTTGTTCTCTCTAGTAATAATGTGCACACTGCACACTCTGCTATGACAGGCTTCCTCTATCAAAGCACCAGAGCCAACAGATTATAGAACGAAACCTCTAAAACTATGAGCCAAGTGTAACATTTTCATTATACAAGTTGATTGTCTCTGGTTTTTTATAGTAATGGTGAGATGATTAACACACTGCTATAATTAGAAGAGACTGGGAAACAGAATTGAAATACTTTATTTTATGGCCTTTTTCATAAGAGACCATGGATATGAGTCTGGCATTTTCTGGAACTCGAACTGGACAGAATGCATAACTTAGATCTCTTCCTTCCTCCTTCTCCTCATCCCCTGCCCCCTAAACACAGATAAATAGTCTTAACTCAAAATAGAAAGAAATCATTCAAGCAGTTTTAAGGCAGACCCTCAGATTCCCTGTGCAAGTCACTAATTCTTCCCATGTCCCTTGATCCTTGCTCTGAAAATTAGTGTGTTTGTAGTTTAATGTAAGATCCTCAGATGCCCCATGGAAGTCACATTTTCTGTCCACTTCTATGGAACCTGGCTGTAATCCCAGCCTACTGGCTGGCTGGGATATCCAGAGATCTCCTTAGCACCTTTCTTTGTTTTGTCAGCACCACCCCAGACATTCTGGATGTTGAGATGGTCAGGACTTCCCAACCTCCCTCAGCAAGTTGCTGGCCACCCACCTGTCTCCTCTTTCCTCTCAGATGCAGACTTGGTTTTCTTGGTCATGATGCAACCAGTCTCATAACCTGGCTTCCCCCTAATGACCGTTTGAGGGAAAGGAGCCTTGGGAGGCCAATATACCCAGAACTATTTCTCTGACCAGTAGCTAAGAGGAAAATGGAGCCCTTTCCCTCCACACATGCATACTCCCCTCCTTTCTTTTCTTTCTGGAACCTCACATCAGAGACTAGGAATACCATCCCAGGTTCTGTGCAGTGTGTTTGTCCTTCTCAGCAGAACCCCTTGGCATGAATGTTTCCCACCTCAATTCTGAGCCTTTCTACCTTTCTGGAGGCCAGCCCTCTCCAAGCTGTCAGCGCTGGGCAGATATTCACTCTTGTGTGTATTGAAGGACTTCCCGTCCCCACTATTGAACTTCAAATGAACTTGAGGATCAAACGTCTCCTTTGAGATAGTTTGGTTCTGTCCTGTTAATGCCAAATGCAAGTTCATGAATAAGTCTACTCACTATACTGGGATGGAAGACAACAAATGAAATGGGCCCCAGGCAGGCTGGCTTGGATGTCACAGGGCAACTGCACTGTGCCATTTCTGGCTGCATGATTTGGGCCAGGTGGCTTGACTTTCAGCCTTTTCCTTATCTCTGGACTTGCACAAACACGATCACAGCAATGATCACAAATGAATACCTTGTCCCCCACAGGGATGCTGCCAGCCAGTGGCTGAAGTGTTCTTTGAGGAAGCAAAAACACTTTCTGTAAAAGGTAAAGTATTTCACAGTTGGAATCTTCATACACCATGAAGCCTTCTGGAAAGCTGCTTCTTACTGTTTTGTAAAGGAGGACTGTGGATGTGGCCTTGTAGTCAGGGCTGGGCAGGTAGAAGATTGATTGCTGGTCACTGTTCAAGTGCTCCAAGACTTCTGTGTGAACAAATACATTCTCTTTAGTCCCTGGCTGTGGTGAAGGTCAGGGACCCCCTAAAAATTGAGTTCCTGAGCAACTGGGAACTGAACTTTTACAGAAACATCCATTGAATCAGGCCAGTGAGTCATCTGTATGGTGAACACTCCTAGGTCCAATGACCCTGCAGCCTCTCCGAGAGAATGACCATTGCTTCATTTCTACCAGAATGATAGAGGTGCCCAGGTAGCAGAGGTCATAAGACTCATCTGCCCTTATAGCTTTAAAAACAACTTTTTAAACATTCCAAAACTAATATTCCAAATATCAATAAAATACAAACCTGAGACCTGTGGCTTACACTTAGAATCAAGATTAGGAGCATGCTGGGAAAACCAAATCCAAGAGACCATTATCTCCAATTGATCAACAAGAAGCTAAAAGTGGAGATATGGCTCAAGTAGCTGAATACAGAAAGCTATTGATTCAGGGGCTTGCACTTAACAGGTAGGTCCTCTACTGGTTGAACCAACACCCCCTGTCCTTATTGGCATTCGTTATTTTCCAGGGAGGGTCTTGTACTTTTTCTCCAGCTAGTCTCAGACAGTAGACGTCCTACCTATGCCTTCTTCGTAGCAGGGATGAATGACAGGTATGACCCAACATGCTTCATAGATAAGTCTCACTAACTTTTTGCCTATATTAGTCATGAACTTCCAGATCTCCACTTACCTGGTAGCTTGCAAAATCCACTGGACCCTGCCTTCTGTAAAGCACTTGAAACCATGTCAACACAATAAAATAGTAGCTTTTACGAAATGGCTATAGGCATTTTACTTCCAGCTCTGAGAGTGTCCCCTGTAAGCCCCCTCAAATTGGTACATGAGCACCCACCGGTGTTCTTCTTACAACATTGTTTTAGTCTCCCACCTTAGAGGCCTCACTAAAGGAAGGTGACACAGTAGTGATAAGTCAGCCCCAAACAACCCAGCCCACTAAGAAAAGATAAAGGAGCACTCTGCTCTCCTCCCCTTCCAGGCTGCCATGACAACTCTGTTAAGGGCCCAGGTGTGCTTGGCAACTTGGGATTATGGCCCAGAGACACAGCAGTCTTTCCCTCCCTTCCTTCCTTCCTTCCTTCCTTCCTTCCTTCCTTCCTTCCTTCCTTCCTTCCTTCCTTCCTTCCTTTCTTCTTCCTTCCTTCCTTCCTTCCTTCCTTCCTTCCTTCCTTCCTTCCTTCCTTCCTTCCTTCTTTCTTTCTCTTATTCCTTTCCATCCTCCCTTCTTCTCCTTCCCTTCTCTCCCTCCCTCTTCTATACTTCTCTCTCCCTCTCCTTCTATCTCTTCCTCTTCTCTGTCTCTGTCTTTCTGTCTCTGTCTGTCTGTGTCTCCCCTCCTTCTTCCTGTCTGTTCTTCTCTCTCTTTCTCTCCCATGGCTTTAAAGGAAAGCCTTACATTTTAAGTATTTTTCAAAGAATATGTCACATTTACATCAGGACCTGTCTGAGCTACAATCTATTTATGCTTCCTATACACAGGCTGGCACCCCACTTCCAGCTGTAAGTTGAGAAAAAGTTTCAAATATTTTGTCTGGCCTGATCTCAAATTGATTCTCCCAATCTTGGCCCCCCAAGTAGTTAAGATTTCAGGCATGAGCCATCATGCCTACTAGCTTCTGGGCATGCTGTAGGATGGTTTTAGCTTGTCTTGTTCACTGGTGCATCCCAAGAGCCGAATGATGATAATGTTTTATACTTACAATGGTCAAGCATCATATCTAGGCTCTCACCATGTGCTAGCACCTTGTTGGCACTGAAGGAGAAGCAGGGTTAGTTGCCAGATGCACCCTGACAGACAACTTCATTAACCAAATAGAAACAATTCAGTGAATAAAGCAATTCCAATGCTAAGAAGAAAGTTGAATGAACTATAGAATAGAGGTGCTTAAGAGGTTTTGGCTGGCATGGTGTTTAAGGGACAATCTGGAGAGTTTGTGGCATTGGACTAGAGACCCAAAGCACAAGCAGAACTCTGCCAAACGAAGTTGTATAGAAAATACATTTCAGTTGGAGAAAAGAACAAAGATGAGACTGAGTTCAGGCTGCTAAGCAACCTTAAAAGAGACTCAATGTGATTGATTGGAGCTCTGAGAAAACAGAAAACAGAATCAGTGAATTGAGAACTTAGCAGTCTCACTCTTGCTGCTGAGAGTCCCTGTGCTCACACTTGGTGTCTCTGAACCCCTTTCCCATCATCCTTCACTAGGCATTGCCATCTCTCCAGGGGCAGTTGGAGAAACGTGTGTGTAGGGTTTGAGCTTGAGACCTCCTTCTGGCTAGGCTGTCACTCTACTACTACATGCCTCCAATCCTGAGATGGTACATTCATAATATACTGCACAGCGCGCAGACCACAGCAGGCAGGCAAACAGAGGGCTATGGTCCCAGGTAAGGGTTCCTATAGCCAAACCATTCATAAATTAATCCAACATGATTTATTCTTGAAGAAAATCCCTGCCTTTCTACTACTAGCACTCATTTCAAAATTGTAGTAGCTACATCTCTCTCTCTCTCTCTCTCTCTCTCTATATATATATATATATAATATATATTATATATATTATATATATTATATATATATGATGTTGTACAGAGGGGTTACAGTTACATGAGTAGGGTAATGAGCACATTTCCTAGTGAGCATTGTTACCTCCTCCTTTGTTTTCCCCCTACTATCCCTTCCATCTCCCCAACTTCTCCCACCCCCACCCCGACATTGTAAAGTTCATTTTCAATATAGTGTCCTTTACATCTCATCACCACAATGTGTCAACCTGCATCCCCATTTAAGCATTCTGCTATATCACTTCCCCTCCCCAAATTACAAAAATGTGTATACAAGATGCAGAACACCTGCATGAAATCCAGTGAAAACAAGAGTTATACTGTGGGGGAAGAACAGACAAAAGAAACAAAGGAATCACATAGTGTACTATAAGTACATTCAAAACACAATCAAGAAAGAAAAAAAATCACTTGTGTCCCTGTCTTGGGGTAAATTTTGCTTAAGATTATCTCATATGGTCATATGTATATCCCTTTGACCTACTCTGTTTGTCCTAGACATGTACTAGTCACTACAAACAAGGGAAACCATGCAACCTGTTTCTTTGCACCTGGCTTACTTCACTTAATTTAATTTTTTCCAAGTCTTTCCATTCCCTAACAAATGAGGAAATGTCATTCTTTCTGACTGAGGCATAAATATATATATATATATATATATATATATATGTGTGTATATATATATAGATACATATCACATTTTCCTATATCACATTTTCTTGATCCATTCATCTACTGAGAGACATCAGGCTTGGTTCCATATCTTAACTATGGTAAATAATGCTGTGATAAACATGGTTGTGCCTGGTAGCTTTAGTGTGGTCTTGTTTGTAACCACTTGGCTAAATGCCCAAAAGTGGGATTGCTGGGTCATAAGGAAGTTCTGTGTGGAGTCTTTTGAGGAACCTCCATACTGCTTTCCAGAGTGGTTGAAGAACTTTACACTCCCACCATCAATGCAGTAGGGTTCCCTTTTGGCCACATCCCCTCCAGCATCTTTTCTTACTTTGATTTCCTGATTATAGCCATTCTAACTGGGGTGAGGTGGAATCTCAATGTTGTCTTGATTTGTATTTCTTTTATGGCTAGAGAAGTTGAGCATTTCGTCATGTGTCTATTGGCCATTCCTTTTTCCTCTTCAGGGAAGTCTCTCTTTAAGTCTTTAGCCATTTAATAATCGGGCAGTTGTTTCTTTGAGGATTTGTTGTTGGGGGACTTAACTTTTTGAGTTCCAAGTATATTACATTTTATTTAGAAGTCTATTTAGTACTTCATCTCCCTCTACTGGTAGGATCTCCCATTGAATAGGTCTTGCTAGGAAGCTGAGTCCCTTTTTCTACTTGGTATCTGAGGCACTGATACCCAGCTTAGACCAAATCTAAAAGAAGTCTTTACATAGATTTATGATTAAAGGACAAATGTAGAATTATTTCAATGGTAGAAATGGTTCAGTGTTGTTCAGTTGCAGTAGTGTTTGATAAAAACTCTGGATTGGTAATATCAGTAGTATTCCTGGGGTGTGACCAGACTACTCCTGAGGTGTAGCCTTGGCTCATGTACAACACCAACAGAATCATGTCTGCTACTCAAGTCTTTCTATTTTGTCATCTTTCCAGTAAGTGACTTTTTGCTTTAATCAAAATTCACTTATCATATTTATATCGATAACTTTTACAGACCCAAGAAAGGGTCTGTCAAAGGTTTCTAAAAGAGGCAACTTGAAAGATGTTTTTTGCTAGGCCTTATGAGTTAACTAAAAACTGAACACTCACACACATATACACACAACCCAACTTTACATCTGTGCCCTTTGACCCAAGTCATTAACTAAATATGTGAAATAGAAGTGAAATTAATATTACAACTTATCTACTTCTTAGAAAAGCAGTCTGGTAGTTTGGAAAGAGATGCTTCTGCAAAATAAAGACTTCCTTTTACTATTGGAGGAGCTATGCCTCCATAGAAATGTTACCTGGACTTCATCTGCAAACTGAAAAGTCCATTAATTTATCAAGCATCGGTTAAGTACCTACTATTTGCTCTGAATTTAATAAATAATAATCTTTATCTATAGGGAGCTTAGACATTTGGTGTTAAGAAAACAAAAAATCCTACTTTATTTGATACTTACAAGCTGTTAAAGTTGCTCTTGAAAACAGAAAAACTTTATGGAGTTCTTATTTTTCTGAGGAGGTAAAATGAATTTTTCCCAGGGAGAAATACTTGTGCTAGGAAATAACAGACTGATAATCAGGCTTGGGTAGCAATTTTGGTTCCTAGGATGTGTATGCAGCCATGAATGCCCACATATATTCATCTGTTGAGAAGGGGAATTTAAAAAATTAAAAGAAGATCCAGTGGAATGAAGGAGTTTTGGGTATTAAGGAACATCATTTCTACTCAGAAAATACTGGTGGAAACATTATAAAGTAATCCTTTAACATTTGTAAAATGTGAAGGCCAGGATTATGAAAAGACATTGACAATGAGTATATGAACCATTTTCTTTCTTTTTCTTTTTAAATTTACTTTATTGCTATTATAGAGATGATGTACAGAGGGGTTACATTTTCATGTGTCAGGTAATGAGTGCATTTCATTTCGTACAGTGTCAAATGTTCCCTTATTCTCTCCCATCTCCATCCATGGGTTGTATAGACATTCATCAATGTCCAGTGTGCTCCACTGCTATATTTTTTCATCTTTTCCCACAAGTCTTGTGCCCTCCTTCCCACCATTCTGAAGAGATACATTTGAATACACCTTATATAATATAAAGAATCATCAGAAAAAGAGAAAGAAAAAATTTTAAAATGTTTGGTTTTCATCTCTTAGGAGTTTTTTCTCTCTCTCTCTCTCTATATATGTATAATTTTATATAAATGTGGAGAGGATCTTGGTTATTGCATCTTTGTAATTTCTCTTTAGGCAATCCTCTTTTGGTCTCCGTGTGTGAGAGTAGGTAGAATCCTGTGTATTTTGCCATGTCCCAGTGTGTTTTAGATCTAACTTATGTATATCAGAGAGAATATGTGCATTTCTCTCTCTTACTAGGCTTACCTCACTGATTTGTTCTAGTTCTATCCATTTCCCTGAAAATGAAATTATTTTATTCTTTCTAATGGCTGTGTAAAGTTCCATTGTATATAGGTAACACATTTTTGGATCCCTTCTTTACTGTGGGGCATTTGGCCTCCCCCATATCTTGACTATTGTGAATAGTACAGCAGTTATCCTTAGTATCCTATGATATATAGGGCTATATCTATAGGACTATATCTATAGAACTATATAGACTATAGGAGCTTGTTTCAATATCCAGTCAAAGGATGGCCACAAAATGAAAATATGTAAAAGGAAAGAAATACACAGAACTTGGTAATGAATTAAATAAGATAGGGGGCGGTATAAACATACTTCTATAGGTTTTATCTACTTACATCCATGGAGTTAACAACATAAGGATCTTAGAAGAGGTGATGATGCGTTGGGCTTTAAACTTGTTCATTGGTGCACCAATGAGATTCCCTAAGAACAGATAGTAGAGCACTTGGATATATGTTTCTAAATCTCAGAAGGCTATAAGTCAAAAAATATTTAAAAGTCATATACAAATGAAATTATTTGAAGCCACTTGAATTGGAACTATTATAAAGGGAGAGATTGAAATATGAAGATAATCCAGAACTGAACTCTAGAATATTACAGCATTAAAAAACAGTAAAAATTGGCCAAGAATAATACAGATTAGGAGGAAACCAAGGGAGTCTGTACCACAGAAAGCAAGAAGGGGTGTTTTAAAGTAAAACTAAAAAGAGGTTTTAAATTATGCCAAGAGGTTAAGAGATAGGAAGACTGGGCACTATAGAAGCAGGCACCATATTAAGAACCAAAATTCTAGAGATAGTCACCAAATTTTGGGATATTGTTATTACGAGTATGCAATGAATGCACATATTCAGAAAAAAAATAAGTGACAATGCCAATGCTTCAGGCTCATATCCAAGCCAAAGCTGAAGTGAATTTATAAAGTAATAAATTCTTATATTATGGCCTACTGCAATTTTTCAAACATTTTTTATGGTTCAAGTTATCATATTGGATAGTCACAAAAAATACCCAAATTGCAGACATGTGGTTTCTACTTTACAAATGAAGAAACTTTGTGGTCCACAAAATGTTAGTGATGTGTTAAATGCCACACAGCTCATAGATCCAAGGACAAAGCTAAAACTCAATTTTCGTTCTAACTTTAGGAGGCAAGGAAGTACAGCCTCTGGTGCCTGATTTACAATATGAAGAGAAATCTTTTAAAACAAAAAAAAAAATGAAACAATGCCACTCAAGATTTTACCTGAGGCTTTTCTGACTTGGAAGACTGAGCTCAAACTCATCATACAAGTCGATTTTATGGATTTTAGGAGGACTTTCTGCTCCAAATAAAATGATTTTCAAACATCCATTGTCATTTGCCATTCCTTCTCCAGGGCTATTTGAGTCTGCAGGGAGTTGTGCTTTATGTTCCTCTGCTAGAGAAACATAATCTCAGTCTTGAAAGTTATTTTTTAATAGTAAAATGAGTAAACTACAGGGCAAGCCAAGGATGGTGCCAAGGATGGAAAGGGTATCCTTTATTGAGAAAAAGACTTTTAAGTGTTGTAATTGCTAGTTTCAGTATTTGAAGGAGGTCATACATCTAAGACTCCATTTATTTTATGTGTGACACTGAAAGAAAAGTATTTCTGTCTTTTCCTCCCTTTTCTTTTGGTGTGTGTGTGTGTGAGAGAGAGAGAGAGAGAGAGAGAGAAAGAGAGAGAGAGAGAGAGAGGGAGGGAGGGAGAGAGAGAGAGAGAGAGAGAGAGAGAGAGAGAGAGAGAGAGAGAAAGAGAGAGAGTGTGACAGACAGACAGACAGACAGATAGACTGAGAAAGAGACCAATAGAGAAAGCTACTTAACAGTTGACTCTGGATGCCTTTTATTTTTAGTCCCTATATTTAGAACTAATTAACTGAAAACACATATTTAACTCCTATTCTGACTACAAATAATGAAGTGGATATATTCCAGGCAAGAATGAAGTTCTGTAAACTAAGACTGGAGAATGAGAAGTGTCAAGAAGCAATGATAATGCGGAGCTAAGTAACAAAATCATCAGTCAAAACGGAAGGAAATACAAGAGGGAGAAGAGATCTGAATAAAATGCAAATGAATGCATCAGAACAAAACCAAGAAATCTCATAGAAAAAATTCTTGGCAGTAAAACACATAGTTCTTTAAATATGCAATAAATAACTATGTCAGTGATTATTAGCATGCAAATGACTTCCACATACACTGAATGTGTTGGGTGTATTATTCAGTTTCATTTTATTACTCTTAGAACAGTATCCCTTACAACTTCTACTGTATGATGAGGGTTGAGTTTATTGTTTATGAGTTGGGATCCCTACTCAGTTATTCCTGACTTCAAATTCTTCTCTCATCCCCTTTACCAAGAAAACTAATAGAAATACAAGAGCAAACAGCATTCAAATCTACAGAAAATAGAAAAATAAATGAGCAATTAAAATGCAGTGTTATCAGTATAATTGAATAATGACTGGGGAACATTTTCCATAGCTGTGGAATTCCCTAATTGCCTACTTCTGATAAGCCCTGTCTTTGTATTTAAGCAGTTCAAAAGGAAAGCACATGGAGAAAGAACCATGAAGTGTATATTGAATAAGAAGATTACTTATGGAGTTATGCAAACCCAATTTTAAATTTGGAGTCCGCTACTCAGAGTTATATTATAGGTCTCCATGGGAATCTTGGATATCTGCGTATCTTTAGAGAAATTGCTTTCTGTTCTGGATAACAAACCAACTGAAGAAAAAGATAATATCCCCTCCTGAGTAAGGTCAGGCTATTACATCAGCAATACATAGGTCGTATCAGAAACACCTGGTATGAACTTGTCAAAGACACAAGACCAAGGGTTGATGAAAATTCTTCTAACCTTGGGTTTCAGCTCAACTCTGTTCCCTGCTTGATATGACCTACTTGAATGAGCATTCAGATCCAGTTAGGTAGAAATCAGCTCTAAGTCTGAACTTTACTGTGTAACATCTATTCTACACATTAAATAGCATTTTACCAGCATCACACCTGGAAGGGGACTTTAACAACTCTGAATGGATTGCTTCCCAGTATCTTGTCTGATCACTGGAAGTGACTCTTTGTCTCTATATCTGCTCTATGTTCTTGCCTTAGGCAAGGTCACTTTCAACAATATGGTATCTTTAACAATTTCACAGCCATCTCATAATCTCTATGAAGTGTACTCTATGCTCTCTGAATTAATATTAGTAATTAATACTGGAATTAAAAGCCAATGTTACTAGTAGCCTAGGCTATCTAGTGCTTTCAGTAGTACTTGGCAAATTAACATCAATAATATTGACATACATTCTGACATTGTGGAAAAACTCAAACATGTCAGTCCCTTTATGACACAGTTCACTCTAAACAGACTTAAATAAAGCACCAACTCCAGTTGGACTTTTACCACTTCCTGAATTTCCGTGATAAGAAACACTTCAGTGATGAATCTAGACCGAGCAGAAAAGATCACCTGGAAAGCTGGGAGTGTTGGCTGTTTCTGAGCACCCAAGACTCACATTTTCTTTGGAACAAGATACTATTGAATGTCCCCTCCACCTCTATTTGATTTTTATCTCAAAGTCTAATCTGTAGGAAAACACATGAAATGCAAATAAACCTTGAGAAGGAAATACAAAGATTAAGTCATCTCATTTAATAATTTTATGGGGTGCATAGCAATTAGTCTAGAAGATTTTTTATCAGAATGATGAAGTACTAACAATTAGATATGCTATAGGCATTCTATAAAGGTTGATGTAGAGTTGTTCTGGTACTATCAATTGCAAATGCTTCCTAATCATATAACCTCTTGTGTTTTGTATTCCTGGGATACAAATTAACTTCCAAATCTATAGCCACTCTACCTTGACAACTGAATATTCAACATGTACCTAGGGATAGATCCTAAAAAATCAAATGGATTGCCTCTGTTGTCCCAAGCCAGATGGTACTCCATAAATACTCTCCATAGGACTAGTCTCATACCTCTAGCTTCATTTCTAAGCAGACCTACAAGACTATTGTTACTTCTTTGGTGACTGTAAATACACTTAAGGAAGGAAATATGCCAAGATGTGTCCTATAAATATTCACTACCACAGACCAGATATGTCTAAGGAGCTTATACTGAGGAAATAAATATCAACACACACTTCAATGTATGGTTGTTTAAAATTAAAACCTTAATCTTCTTACAAATGAAATTAAAATAAAGTTTATGATAATTTATGAGATTGTAATTAAAATTGTATATTTCAATACCAATGCAATCAATATGGTACTATTGCTAATGTAATATTAATTGAGAAAATTAGGTATATAATCATCATTGCTAAAATGGATAAACATTCAAATATAAAATAATCCATTTATATGGTATGTGCTGACTCCAGGTGGTATGCAGGAAAACTCTCTGTTATAGACGCTCCTCTTGAAAACTGAGCAATAGTTGTATATACTTGTATATACATTTGTCTAATTTGAGAAGGAGAAGGGAAATAATAAAACGTTGAAACAAGGTGGCAGGGTAACCCATTGCAACAATTATACCCACAAGACACTATATTGGAAATGAACTTTACAACTTTTTGGGAGGGAGGGGAGGAGTGACGGATCTGGGGGAGGGAAGGGATAGTGGGACAAAAACAAAGGAAGGGGTAACAATGATTGAAAAGTAATGTACTCATTGCCTTACTCATGTAACTGCAACTCCTCTGTACAGTATCTTTACAATAAAATAAAATTTAAAAATAAATAAAAGAAAACTGAGCAATAGAGGGGAGCTACATTAACCAATCTAAGGGTAATTGTTTCTCATGTCCTGTATTCCTTCAATTTCTTTTGTACAAATAATATTGACTTCTTTATCCCAGATCCATTTTTCTTACTATGAGCCATCTTGGTGAGGCTATTGATCAAGAAGGCTTCTCCTTTGTAGCAAAGATGAATGCATATGAGCCAGTCTAGGCTAATTGAATACTGTCAGGGATTTGGGTTATGAAAACAGGAAAGAAAATTAATGCTGACATAATTATTACAGCAAGAGGCCAGAGAGATCGATCATTGTATTTTGATACAAAGAAGAAACCTACTGTTTTTCTGTCATCCTTTTTCCAAACTTGCTTCTTTCAGTTTTCATTTCATCCTTGACCTACCCCATAACCTTCTGATAGGCATAGTTTTGTTCAAGTCACCGAGAGGTAAGGTCTGTGACTTATGGCTAAAAGGCCGAAGATTGATTATAGTATATAAACTATGTGTGTGCTGAGGATTTTAGAGTTAAGACCAATTCCACAATTTTTAGCTACGTTTCTTGAGTCTTGTCTTCGTTTATTCTTGAAATTGTTAGTCTTAGGATTTGATGATCCTGAGGCTTGAACTCAGAGCCTGGGTGCTGTCTCTGAATTTCTTTTTGCTCAAGGTTTGCACTCTACCATTTGAGCCACAGTGCCACTTCCACCTTTCTGGTGGTTAATTTGAGATAAAAGTCTCATAAACTTTCCTGCCTGGGCTGTCTTTGAACTGTGATCCTCAGATCTCATCCTCCTTGGTAGCTAAGATTACATAGATGAACCACTAGAACCTGGCTCCACTTGCTTATTGTTTGGCATGGTTTCTAGTGCCGTGGGCCTTAACTAGTGAATTGCTAAAGGAATTCAACCCCTTAGGATTTTGTGTAACTTCCTCTCATCTGTACACTGGTTACTTTCAGTGGTAGATATCACCATCCCACATCACACAATAATGGAAGGAAGTTTCTAGAATATGTTTTTTACCCTAGTGCATTATCATTGGATCTTCACTTGAGATGGAATTTTTTTTCTCCTTTGTAACAGTTATTGCTCCAGTGGTTAGCATTTTCCATTCACATGGCTTAAATTCAGTGATATTATAATCTCTAAATAAGTATAAAATTCTCAGCTTGACATTTAAGATGTTTCCCTGTTGATACAATCAGTCTTGAAATAATAATGAACCACAATAGATTTCTAACAAATGAAGTCATTATAAATTAACTCAGTACTTCTCAAATGCTTTCACTAGAAATACCTTACCTTTTCCCATGAAAACCTCCAAAATCAATTCTTCTACATTAATTAAAATCCAGTATGATATGAAAAAATGAATGTTGTATTTGATAGACCTAAAATACACATCTGTTAGATCTAGTGCAAGCTATATGACTTTAACATAGTGATTAACTTTTCTGAGAATCAGTTTCTCTGTCATACACATAGACGATTATGTATGTGCCTCAAGTATATTTCTATGTGGAAAAATGTAGTAATGTATGTAATATATCTGATACTAAGGAGTTGTGCATTAGATGTTAATCACTACATCAGTTTTACTTTTAGTTTTTCTTTGTATTACTCCATGTATCTGTCTAATCTCTGCAGTCTGTTTCTAACTGGTTATATTTCATTATATACTGGAAACAAAGCAATGTGATGCATTAAAATATAATAATATATTTCAGGAAGAGAAAGTTTTCTTAATATTTTTGTTCTGCTCCTCTACAAATATTGTTATAATTGATCCTATGTTACTCTGATCAATTATATGATTTTTCCTAATACCTAGAAGTAATAATAACACTTGACTATTAATGTAGCATTATACTGTTCTTCAATGTATTTTTTTAATCCATTGTTACATTTAATTGTGTTCTTATTCTCTGCTTCCTCACAGGCTACCATCCATTTCACAAACTATAAAATAGTTACAACAGTGTAAGAATCAGAGTAGGCCAAGGACTGAACTAACCAGAAACAATTATTTCTTTTTTGCTTTTTCTACCAAATCTCTCAAATTTGTACACATTTTTCTCCTCTTAAACTTAGAAACTTGTTTTATGGAACTTTTAGTGACATGTAACTAAAAATAGCTGGCAGATCTTAATTATTTCTCTGAGGCATCTTTAAAGACAGGCATAAAATATGAAACAAAAAGATTTTGAAGGTAAGTTTAGTTTTCAAAAGAAGGTTGTTTTTATTAAACTGGTCAGTGTCATATAAAAGGGAATAAATTGCCCAGAAATATGATTTAGTATGGCTGTAGGTTTTGCAGGTTTATTTCATCTTATCCATGAATTAGGGGGATTTACCTAGACAAAAAAATCCTTTGTTCAAATTCTCCTACCCTTTACATAGTATTCCAGTGACATATCCACTTGCCCAAGAGGTCAGGAATGTTTCTGAGAATCACTTGAAGAAGCAATATTTTGAGGTCTTCAGCCCAGGGCTGTTTATTTGACCTTGAAAGTTTTTCCTTATAGATATAGAAGAATGTATGTTTAAACTTTTTTCCAGAAGTAGAAACATTTTTCCTCTGGTCAAATCTTTTACATTGCTATACATGGGAGCTAAACAGCCAAATTGAAGTAAATTAGACTTTCTAACCAGGCGGACTTGGCTTTTTCTACGGCTAGCTTGTATCTTAGAGACACTTTAAAAAGCCCACAGGTTCTGTATATCCCCAGTTCGAGAACCTGTTTTCAAACTGTCCTGTATTTATTTAATTTTATTTTTCTAGCAGAACTAGACATGGATGTCAGGTCCTTGCACTCCAGAGGCAGGCATTCTACCACTTGATGCACAAGCACACATTCAGCCCCCTCTACCTAGGTCAGTTTTGAGGTCGGGTATTGCTCTAGGTCTAGACCCACCTGAGCTGTGATCCTCCTTCTTGTGTTCCCATGTGTCATGGGACATGCACCACTGCACCCAGATATTGTGCTTTCCCCAGTGCAAACTTGAACCAATATGTCCATTCATTGTGCTCCCCTTGTCGCTGAGAAAGTCATTGTGTTCTACTGAGTGAGGTAGTGTATCTCAACTTTTATGCCTGAGCTAGCCTTGAACTGTGATTCCCCAATCTTCACCTCCCAAGTAGTTAAGATGGCAGGCTTGAAAAACACCACCATGGGCATGCATCTCTTTGGCCTTACCCCCCCACCCACATCTTTAAATAGTTGTACAACGGAGGTGTCATCTAACCAAGAAGTCACTCTTTCGACATTCTCACCCCTCTTCAACCTACCCTTTCCCTTCTTTTCTTTTATTTTTTAATGGTACTTTTGTCTTCACTTGTTTTCTTATTATCTTTAAGCAGTTGTACAAAGGGGTTTCTTTGACAAAGTTGATTTATGGGTACCATGTATCTTGATCAGTGGCATCCATTCCATCATTCTTCTCTCCCATCTATCCCAACCCCATCCATTCCCTGAAGTTGTCTCATGCATTAACCTGTTTTTCTTTATCTCCAACACTAAAACTACACAGTTGACTCTCCACAGGCTATGCGACTATCACATGCTAATATCAGATTTCCACCCTCACATTTATTAAGGTTCAAATAAATAACAGTCCCCTCTTATCTGACTATACTAAGCCACTTGGAAAAATAATTTTATCACTCTTATGTTTAACATTAGAATACTTATTTGGTAATGTTTAAAGGATAGAATTAAGGTTGAATAGATGAAAATGAATTTGAGATAAAATAGTTCTAAAAAGTATGCAGAGTATATGAAATATATAAACTTGTCAGAGAAGTGGTTGTTTTTATGACAAGATACTTATCACAGCCAATCAAGTCTTAGATTCATACAAATACAAAGTAGGTGATATTGGAAGGACTTATGTAGATAGAGCTGAGAAACAGATAAGAATAGTACATAATTGACTCTGAGATATTTTTTGTTTTTATCTAAAACCTATGAACATTTAAAAAAAATTTTGTGTATTAAACTGTACCTACCAATGATTTTATTCTGATATTTCTATATATGATTATAATTATGCTTGGTGATATTTATGAGCTCTGCCTTTACTTCTCTTCCCTTTTCCCTGTCCTTCCACATCTCTACTTGTCCTCCTTTCAATTTTATGACCTTTTTCTTTTGTTTGCTTTTTATGTCTAGCTTTATTTTCTCCTCAAAAAGTGGGAATTGATGTTTCACCTTAATGAACTCCAGTTCTCTCCATTTTCCAGCAAATGATAGGATTTTATTCTTCATTGTGACTGATTAAAACTCCATTATATATATATAATTATATATAATTATAGTTATATACTTATATAGATACATATAATTATATAATATATTATTTATATTCACTTGTTCTTTATCCATTCATCTATTGATGGGCCTCAAGGGTAATCCTATTATTTGGTTATTGTGAGTATATGAGTACTTCTACATTAAGCTGACTTGGATTTTTTTTTTGTCAGTTATGGGGCTTGAACTCTAGGCCTGGACATTGTCCCTCAGCTGTTCAGCTTAAGGTTATTGCTCTACCACTTGAACCACAGAGCCACTTCCAGCTTTTTCTGCCTATGTGGTGCTGAGGCCCTCATGCAAGGCAAGCACTCTACCACTGAGCCACCTTCTCAGCCCCATAGCTGACTTGGATTTTTTTTTTGAGTATATACTCAGAAGTGGTATGAATCACATAGGAGGTTTACCTCTTTGAAGTAATTCAATACTAATTTTTATAGTGACCACACTAATTTATATTTTTATAGCAGCCAACAAGAGGTACCTCTACCAGCATTTGTCATCATTTGTTTTCTTGATAATAACCACTATAACTGGAAGGAAATAGAAACTCAATGTAGTTTTGATTTGCATTTCTTTTATGGCTTAAGAATATTGACAATTTTTAAAAGAATATATTTATTGTCAATTTCTACATCTTCATTTTGAAAAAATCATCTGCCCATTTACTGATTGGATTATTATTTTGGTTATTAATCTTCTGTCAGATGAATATGTAGTAAAGACTTTTCTTCCATTCTATAGTCTGTCACTTAACTCTCTTGATTATTTCTTTTGCTGTGCAGAAGGGTTTTAATTTGATAAATCCCATTTTCAAACTGTTTTTATGTTCTGGTCTATTGGTAAACTGTACAATCAATACTTTTCAAGAAATAAAACCTTTTACTTCACTTAGTGTAATTTTTTCCAAGTCTTTCCATTTCTTAACAAATGGGGCAGTGACATTCTTCCTGATGCAGGCATAGAATCTGTTATGTGTGTGTGTGTGTGTGTGTGTGTGTGTGTGTACATACATATATATATATATATATGTGTGTGTGTGTGTGTGTGTGTGTGTGTGTGTGTGAGATATACATATATCACATTTTCTTGATCCATTCATCTACTGAGGGGCATCTGGTTTGGTTCCATATCTTAGCTATGGAGAATAATGCTGCAATAAACATAGTTGTGCTGGTAGCCTTAGTATGGCCTTGCTTGTGATCATTTGCCCAAAAGTGACACTGCTGGATCCTAGGGGAACTCTATGTGTAGTCTTTTGAGGTACTTCCCTACTGCTTTCCAAAGTTGTTGAACAAGTTTACAACTCCTACCAACAATGTAGTAGGGTTTCCTTTTGGCCACATCCCCTCCAGCATCCGTTGTTATTACATTTCTTTATTATCGCCATTATACCAAGTGAAGTAAGCCAGCCCCAAAGAAAGATAGGTCCTATGTTTACCTTACTTGCAATAACTAGTATATGTCTAGGATAATCTTACTAGACAAGTAGAAAAGGTCAAAAGCTATGCACATCTGACCATATAAGATGGTGTTAAGCAAAATGAACCCCAAGATAAAATACAAGAAGTTTTATCTTTGTTGCTGTTGTTTTTTATGTACTTAGAATGTATTATGTGATTTCTTTTGTTTCTTTCATATATTCTTCCCCCTGTTTCACTGTATTTGATTCCAGTATCCTTATCTTGTATATACATTTTTCTAATTTGGGGAGGGGAAGGGAAATAACAAAATGCTGAAACAATAATACAGGCTGACCCATTGTAACAGTGAGATATACAAGACGCTATGTTAAAATGATGTTTACAACTTGGGGGTGGGGGGAAGGGAGATGTTGGGAGGTAGGAAGGGAAGGAATGACTGGGGAAAAACAAAAGGAGGGGGCAACAATGCTCAAGAGGAAATGTACTAATTACCTTACTCATGTAACTGTAAACCCTCTGTACAGTATCTTTACAATAAAAAAATATAATGAAAAAGAAATGAAATGTTACAGACAACATAGTATGAACCTTATGAGAAAACAGTGAAAAGATATAAAACTAGTCAATATAAACTCCTGTGTAAATCCGAATTCCTTTATGGAGTGCTTTACTTTTCAAAGTGTTGTGTTTGTATCACTCCATTTATTTTTCTTAATAAATCTGTATAGTGGGTATTTATCCATTTATTAGATGAGGGACCTGAATCTTAGAAATGGTTTGGATTAAAATATCCAAGTTGTAAGTGGTAAGTTCTTTTGAGAGAATTTTCCTAAATATTTACCTCAATAGGATTAGTAACCCATTTCTGCCTCTAAATTGTACTGAAGTCAAAATCTGAGAGGAGATTCCACTACAAAACTCCCTTAATGTAAACTAAAAGGGAAAGGAACACTTAGTCACATGGAGAAATTTGTAGATGACTCAAACATGAAGAGAAAAGCAGGGGATGGGAGGGTGTGGGAGGAACATTAGGCATACAATTCTCTCACCAGTTCTCACAGCATTTCAAATGTCACGGCCTGGTCTGCAACCTGTGGTTATGTGTCATGCTTCCTATATGTCGTAAATAGTGTATGAACTCAATCCCCTGGGCCACAAAGCTGCCAAAATACTTTCATTAAAACACTGAGGTAATTGAGGTAAAAATAATTCTATATGACCTGCTTGATAATGATTTCCATTTGCTTCCATCCTGTCTTAGTGCACTCATATAGGCCTTCTGAGGTCTTTTTTTTTTTAATTGTGAGAATACCATACAGAGGAGTAACAATTACATGGGAAAGATAACGAGTACATTTCTTATCAAGCCTTGTTGCCTCCTCTTTGTTTCCCCTTCCCATCCCTTCCCATACTCCCCCCATCTCCCCCCACCCAATCCTCCCCTCCCCCACCAAAGTTGTAAAGTTCATTTTTCGACATAACAACTTGTACATCTCATTGTGGCAATGGGTCCACCTGTATCCCTAGTAAAACGATAAGAAGAATCTCCACCTCCTAATTTGGGAGGTCTCATTTGCTCCTTACCAGGTGAACTATTTTTACTCTCCCTTTAATTTGGTCATGATAAAATATGAGGCATGTACTGCTCATGTCTCTGCCAGTGTTTTGAATGTCTTTTGTATTAGCCTCTTTGCTAGCCTAAGAAGAATCTGCAATTGGCAGCATTAAATTATTTGTCAAAGATCACTGAATATCAGTACAATATAAAGATAAACATCATGATATAATAAAATGGAAATTCTTCTTAATGATAATTAACTGACTTACCTTGTACATGATTTGATGTGTCACATATATAGATGGTGAGGCCTTCACTATGTAATCTATATCACAGTGGGTAGAAAGCAGATGGGGGTGCATTGTAAGTTAATGCATAGGGCACTGCACCATTAATGGGAAACAAGGTCTGTAGCCCGTGGATTTTGGTTATGTGTGGTGTTTGGGCAATGCATACTCCTTGGTCTCATCTCAGAATTTTTATTCTTAATCTTTATAATGAGGACCTTTGTATTACCCCAGGTAGTTCTGGTTCTGGTTCACTCTAAAACTTCTCCAATAATGTGGATACTATGAAAGTCAGAGGAAGAGTAACCCAAGTTTGAGTAGAACATGGAAGCATCAAATAGAGTGAATTATGACACAAAAGCATCATATTTTTGAAGGGATGAGTTGGCTGATGAAACAACAAAAAATACTGAGGAAACAAGACCTTAGACAGAAGGAAAACACTCAGCTATACTCCATAGTTTGCATGCTGCTTTTACCCATGTCATCTTTGTATGTTTGTTTATTTGTCTGTTTTGGTGTCAGTCCTGGGACTTGAACTCAGGGCCTGAGTGTTGACTCTGAGGTTTTTGCTCAAGGCTAGTGCTCTACCACTTGAGCCACAGCTCTAATTCTGGCTTTTTTTCCTGGTAGTTTATTAGTAATAAAAGTCTCACAGACTTTATTGCCCTAGTTGGCTTCAAACCACAAATCTCATATCTCAGCCTCCAGAGTTGGGAGGATTACAGGCGTGTGAGCCACCAGTGCCTGGCTTGCTTTATCTTTTTAATTGACAGAAAATTCACAAAACATAAAATTGCTTAACCATTTAAAAATGTCAATTCAATGGCAGTTGGTATAATCACAATATTATGCAATCATGTCTATTTTGAAAATAATTATGTCATTAGCAAAGTAAAATAAAGTATGGACTAGTCAGTCTCCAACCCTTCCCTAAGATCTTGGTGATCATTAATCTCTTTCCTGTCTCTATGGATTCATCCAATATAGATATTACAAATCAATTGTGCCATACATTTTATATCCTTTTATGCCTGGCTTGTTTTACTCAACTTACATCAAGCAAAAGGAAAGAAATATACATATCACCTGATTTGGAAGAAATAGTTATATTATCAAATTTTATAGAATTCACAAACATCATAGACCATGATAATGACAATTAGCTTTGTGAAGGTTAAAATCTGTTTGTGACTTTAACTAAGTATCACTATCCCACAATACTGTGAAATTTGTGAAATTTATCTAATCACTTAATCTCAATAAAATTATTTAAAAATTATCCATATTGTAGCATGTATAAATACTTTAATCCATTAATATTTAACTATATGGTTATATGTTATTTATAATATCTTTCATTAGTGAATGCACATGGTGTTGTTGCCCATTTGCCTAGTACTTCTAGTTCTGTTATGAATATTTGCATACAAGTATTTGTTTGAAAATTTATTTTTAGTGTTTTGGAATGTATTTAGCAGTAGAAGTTCTGAGTCATGTGATGATTCTATACACAACTTTTTGTGTAATTATAAAATACCAATTATGCACAAATTATACTCACCAGTTACATACTATTTTCTTCACATTGCTTTTAAAGTTTTGCTATTAATATTCAGTGGTTGTACAAGGAGTTTCCATACACACATACAATATACTCTGATCCAATCCCCTCCATATCTCTCCTATATCCTTTATTCTTCCTCCTTAAAATGGGTTCAACAGATTTCATTGTTCAAATGTCATAATTGCACATAAAGTGTTTTAACTGTCTTCACTCTTATTTACCCCTCTATTGACATTAGGTTAAAGGATAACAAATTTCTTTATTTTTCTTCAAATCTTTGAGCATGTCTTGCTACCACTGATGTTCAGCAAGACTTGCTTTCTTTGCCTTAGAACAAAACGTTATAGCCTACTAGTGTTGATGTAGTGTTCATAAAAGAAAAAATGCTGTATATCTATATATTTGTTTATCATCCCTTTATATAATATTATAAAATAAATTATATGTGTGTGAGAGAGAGGGAGTGTGTGGTCAGCAATAAATGATTGATTAAAGGTGAGCCTTCAAGGATGATGATTTGAACAGGTAGTTGATGCTTGGCATTGATGATTGAGATATGAGCACAATCAGCTGCTCAGGGGCAGCAGGCCATTGATCATATTTCAATGATACTCTGTCTTCCAGGCCATGGACTATATATGATAGTCATCCTCCAAGAACATCATGTGAATGAACAGAGGTCACAAATAAAGACAAAAAGGTGAGATGAGGTTGAGCTATATGGAAGATTGAGTTCCATTTGGAGGAAAATTGGAACAAATTTTAATAAGCATGATATGTTATTGTGCAAAAACAAAAGGAAAATAAAATATAAAAGTAGAAATAACAAATGAGCCAGAAAACTCTTAGTTTTCATCAGTTTTACCGATTATCCTGCCCAGCTATCTGATGAAAATCAAATCTTTTCCTCTCTGGATACCAGCAGTCCAAACCCAAGTGCTGCATCAGGCAGCAGGTAAATTTACTTCTAGAAACTCAATGGAATTTTCATACCACACCATAAGGAGACATAATAATCATTAGTGCTGCTTACCATTAAGTCCCAGGTCTCTTTCTATTCATGTAAAATTTCACTTCTCAGATCTTAGGCACCACTGTAAAAATTGGGGATAAAAAAGAGGCAGGAGTCAATTCTAAGCTGAAACTTGAATCAAAAGTATGAAACTGGTTGGGCCAGGGTGGCTCACACCTGTAATCCTAGCTACTCAGGAGGTTGAGACATGAGGATTGCAGTTCAAAGCCAGCCAGGGATGAAAGTCCTTGAGACTCTTAGCTCCAATAAATCACTTGGAAAACCAGAAGTGGCACTGTGGCTCAAGTATTAGAGCGCTAGCTCTAAACTGAAGAGCTGAGGGACAGCTCCCAGGCCCAGAGTTTAAGACCCATGACTGACCAAAAAAAAAAAAAAAGTATGAGACTGGACACAATTGTGTTAACTTCTGCTTCACTGACCATGAAATTCCAGATAGTAGTAGCTCCATGAACCTCGATCTTTGCCTAGGTCCAACACCAAGAATAAACTTCCTGAGACCCACAACTGACATTTGGTTAGGGGAAAATAAACTATTTGTTCAAGTCATTTCATTGAGATTAAAAGGAGAGGAACTATTTCTAGTAACAAATGCTAAACTAACAGGTTGTAGACAAATCAACATTATGAGAAAACAAGAATTCAATTAGGAAAATTACACAGTTTTGGTTATCACAAAATTTAAATTCTACCCTCTATTGTTTCCTAGCTATGTAATCTTTACAATGATACTTCGCTCCTCTGTTATCCTACATAAACATCTACAACAAAATACCTCAAACCAGATGGCACCAATAGCAAAATCTTATTTTTCAACAGTTGTAGAGGCTACAAGTGCTGATCTATGCTATGGACAGCTTAGTTTCTGGTAAAAGCTCTCTTCTGTGTGTGCCTTCATGAGGAAGGAGGAAGAGAACTCCAGTATCTTTTCTTATAATGCCATTGATTCTCTGTGATTAGAGCCCCACCCTTATGATCTAATGTCAGCTTATTCCTTTAGTTGTAGCCACAGATTTTAGGAATTGCACATAAGAATTGTGAGGGAGATATGTTTGTTTAGTCCTTTAGACCCTCTGAGACTGTTCTCTATCAGTTATTTTGAGAAGTAAAATGAACATATTATAAGTGATGTTTTACATTTTAGTCACACAGTCACACACTATACAGAAAAGGGTCCCCTCTTGTGTTGTATATAGACAGCCATTGTAGTAAATGCTCATCAAACACCAGATCAGGGACAGTATCTGGAGCAATTTTTCCTTTGCGCTCTTAATGTCATAGGGCCAAATGTCTCCAGATAACTGTTCAGTTGTGTACACTTTATAAGCCAATTCATTACAGAGCCAAGGAAGAGATGAATTATACAGTGCAGTGTAATCACTAAATCAACACCCTGCAAGAAGCAATCTGAGACAGGCAATCACTCTCCTTGGGCCAAGCTAGAATGCAAATGAAAAGCAGAGACTGCAAGTCAGAATCAGAATGTTACTGGTAAAGTTACTGAAAATAGCTGACTCTTGCTTGATAAAGCTCTCAGATCAGAGCCTCCAACCCATATGTGATTTTGAACTAGAGAAGCATTAAATATTAAGATAATTTCCACATGCATTGGAGATTTCCCTGCCATCCCAAATCATAGAAATTTAAGTCTTTCACAATGTCAGGTCTTTGGGAGAGAAAAATCCTACCAATAAGAAGTTTCCAGGCTGACTAGTTGAACTAAGTCGATTGTTAATGAAGTGGAGTAAACAGGAATATCTTTTACTCATTCCATCAGGGAAATTTGAACTAAACTACCATCAAGGTACATAGTTATAAAATTTCATATTGGCACACATGTACTCTTTTCACTGTAAGAATGATGTAACTTTTTTCTTCCTCAATATTTTGTATGTGTATTCAATCAGCAACAACAAATTTCCATGTTTAAATTCACAGAAATCTAATATCACTATCAGGTCATTCTTATAGTTAGGTATATATAGATATGCTGAAATTTGTAAAATTTTGGGAAAACCTACTAATTCGAAATATACAAATTGTCTTTTGTTAACTAGTTTGATGATGGTTTATGAAATACTTCATATGAGATATGATTCCCTTCAAGACATTAAACTAAATCAGTGCTTTGGAGGCAACTGGGATAAGTTTTCAGAGAACCTGAAAAATTCTGTTGTTTTTGGTTAAACAAAAATCCAGAAGTAAAAGTTTCAAAGACTAGACTATATCAACAAAATTGTAGCCTCTTTCAGCATCAACCATATTTCAGGTTAAAATTCTATTTAATATATGAACTAAGGGAAATTTATTTTGTAAAATGAGTTCATATGCAATTCATTAGGATGAAGCGAAATAAGCAGAAAGTATTTCTCTAATTTTCATTTAAATTTTGAGTATGTTTGTTTATTTTCTTGCAAAGTGAATGATTTTAGCTAGGCTCTTCCAAATCATACTAATATCTTGAATCTTGTGATGGAGTAGCATTGCATTATTGGTTGGTATGTGGAAGATAGTTGAGTGTTTGAAACCTGCAAATGAGAATTCAGGAAGTGACAAGACGGTATGAAGTCTGTTTCATGGTAAGAGATGAAAAAAAGAATGCAATTCTTCAATTGTGGTTCTTTCGGTGATAGTTGTGTTTTGCTTTCATGCCCTCTGTCTCCTACCAAGAAAGTTTATAGAAGTAAATGTTTCCTAAGTCTTATGAAATTTTTCAGTAATAGCCACTGTAACTCACACTTTGATTTGTCCTGGATCACTGGCAACTATGATGGATGGTGATTGCTCCGCATTCAGAGGTTTTCCCAGGGTTTCCAGGGAGAGTGACCATTCAATTTATCTGAAGCATTTATGAGCTAGAGTAAGAAGTTAGCTGAAGAAGTAGAACATAGTCTATATTTTTAAAAGCTTTATATTCAGTGGGAAGGTCAGGGAGGTGTATTGTTCATATATGGTAAATTATCAGTGTGTGCCATATGGAAAGCAGAGGTGGAGTTCCATTTGAAAGTGATGCCAATATTTTGCTTACTTCAATATTATTCAAAATAGGGACAGGATATACATTTTGCCATAAATAAATAAATAAAATATTTGAATAGGTACATGTTTCCCTATAACATTCAGAACTAAATTAAGTCAATTCACTTTGGTGTTTTTTCCCCACACAAATGGAACATAGGCTGATTAGAAATAAGGATATGCAGGTGGGGTGCCAGTGGCTCACACCTGTAATCCTAGCTACTCAGGAGGCTGAGACCTGAGGATCGCAATTCAAAGCCAGCCAGGGCAGGAAAGTCCTTGAGACTCTTATCTCCAATAAACCACTCAGCAAACCAAAAAAGGCTCAAGTGGTAGAGTGCTAGCTAGCCTTGAGCTCAAGAGCTGAAGGACAGTGTTCAGGCCCAGTGTTCAAGCCCCATGACTGACAAAAAAAAAAAAAAAAGAAAAGAAATAAGGATCTTCTTAACTTTAGGAAAGTGATCTTATTTTATAGGGCCTAATGAGTATGGGTTGTATTTTGCTAAGTATGCATGTTTGTTATGCTTTTCCTTATCAGGGCCAAGTGAATGACAAGAGAAAAAAATGCACAGTGGTGAATTTGGGTTCATAGTCTTTCTTCATCTTGGCCAAATGCTGGATGATTGACAGAGGATTTCATAAGATAAACTGATGATAATATCCTATCATAGGAAGGTCAATAGAGGTCAAAATATATAAAAAATTCTGCATCAATTATGTGGGATTAATAAGTGTCAAGAATGTAAAAGATGTTCTACAGAGAAAGATGTTCTACAGCAAGAGAGAAGCAGCAGTTATTTTCATAGGTATGTGAAATGTATTATATATCAGACAAGAGTTCCTCTGAGAAGGAGGATTAGATATGTTTAGTGAACAGGGCATGGTATTTAAAGTGGTCTAGGAATTTCTCAATAAGACATTGAAGCTGAAGACCTTGCTTCAGACAAAATGCTTATGTCCTCTCAAAATTTACATGCTGACACCTTAACTTACAATGTATTTAGAGAAAAGACCCCTGGTAATTAGTGTTAGACTGGTTTGGGAGGAGTGAGGCTTATGATGAAATAAGTGGTATTATGAGAAAAGAAAGACAGTTTCTCAGCACTCAAACATAGAAGAGGTCATGAAAGGATTTAGCAATAAGTTTGCTGCAAGCCAAGAAAAAGACCTTTACCAGGTGCTGATTCATAGGGAACCTTTATCTTAAACTTCTAGCCTCCAGATTTTGTAGAAAATAAATTTCTGTGAAATAACCCAGCCTATGGTATTTTGTTATAGAAGCCCAAGCAGACTAAGATTGGCTCCAAGGAGTGGGAAGAAGGGAGGGGCGGGGGAGAAAAAGAAAAATTTCTGAAAGAGAAATTTCTGAAAGAGAAAAATAAAAATGCAAGGGCTCTGAAGTAGAGGTATCCTTTTCCAAGGTATAGGAAGAAGCCAAGTGAGCAAGGTATAGAGTAGTAGGAAGTGAGGTAGGAAACTGGTAAGGAAGGGAAAGATGAGAGTTTAGAAAAAGTACTTCAACATCCTGGCAGAAGAGGGAGAACATGCTTTCCTGAATACTGAGTTAAGAATCAGAGGGAGAAAAAGAGAGAGAAAGAGAGAGAGAGAGAGAGAGAGAGAGAGAGAGAGAGAGAGAGAGAGAGAGAGAGAGAGAGAGAGAGAGAGAGAGAGAGAGAGAGAGGAGAGAGAGAGAGAGAGAGAGAGAGAGAGAGAGAGAGAGAGAGAGAGAGAGAGAGAGAGAACGCTTAGATGGTTATGCTTCTAGCAGGATACAAATTTTAAGCACAAAGAGACCAGAATGGCATGTACTCAGAAATTTAAAAATTCATGGGCTAGATGACATAGTAAAAATAAATAACTTTGACATTAATTTGACTGTTTGTAAAGGCAGGCCCTGGGATAATCATATATAAAACATATTATATATTATAAAACATATATATATATATATATTAGCTTTTGTAGTCTCCAGCCTATAGATGAGAAAGTAATGTACCTACCTTAGAGATCCATGATGAAGATGAAATGCTGTCATGTATGTAAATCACTTAGCTCACTACCAGAAATAAAGCAGTGCTCAGTAAAGGATGATGAGTGTATTACTTTAGGACATGATTAGGATAGATGAAACTGTGTCCACACTCTACCTGCCTGCAAGTGGAGAAGATGGATGCCCTGGAGATTCCCCATCATGCACTTATCTCACTTTCAACTCAAGAAAAAGAATTAACACCAGCCTGAAAAACAGACTTCCTGTATTTAATAAAACTCTTTTTGACATATCATTCTACAGCCTTTGCCTAGAGCCACTAAAACCTTCATTTATCTATGTTGGCATTTTTTCTCCTATTCTCATTTCCTTCTCAAAGACATTCTTTTCCACTACTGGAATGGTATTTTGTCCTCTCCTGGAATAAATTTCACATTCCTCTCAAACTGGTCTGAATTCACATCTACACTAAAACCCGTCCCCAATCTCATTTCCTTCCTGCCCCAGATATCTTCCAAACAACCTGGCCTTTGGGTCCTCTGTCACTAGAAACCAATAGGACATAGTCTCTTTGATGTTTGAAGATGACTTTCCTTCTAAAGTAATCCAAATTCTTCCAGAAATCACTGAGTGTTTCCCATAAATGACTATGAGCTTGGAGATGGCAAGACACCTTAGACATCTCCATCAGACACAGCACAGCCTTCTTAGGTAAGGGAGAGCTCACAGATGAAGCTGTTGGAAATGAGCTGCCCTTGGGTTCACCTTGAATGAAGCATGGCTCTTTGTGGCCACTGAAGGTACTGTAGCCAAGTATGAAAAATGTCTACCATCATGTCATTAGCAAGACAACAATAAAGACTTTTGCATCCACCACCCCCTGCTATTACAGTGTGCAAGCTGGTTAGAACCTATTTTGACAAACTCTAATGATCTAAGTCTTGTTGCTATTGTGCCCTCAACAAATTCTATATCAAACATCCCCACAGCTTTTTGTCTTTTTTATGTTTTTATTTATTGTAAAAATATTATACAGAGGGGTTACAGTTTCATGAGTAAGGTAATGAGTACATTTCCTATAGAACATTGTTACCTCCTCCTACGTTTTTCCCCTACCATCCCTTTTCTCCTCACTTCCCCAACTCCCCACCCCCCAAGTTGTAAAAGTTCCTCTTCTACTTAGTGTATTATACATCTCATTGTTACAATGGGTCAACCTGTATCCATGTTTAGGCATTTTATTTTTCTCCTTTCCCTCCCCAAATTAGAAAAATGTGTATACAAAGTACAGTGCACCGACATCAAATACAGTGAAAACAGTGATTATACTCTGGGGGAAGAACATACAAGAGAAACAAAAAAAATCACATAGTACATTTTAGATACATTAAAAACAATAGCAAGCAAGAAAGAACAAGTTTTGTCCCATATGACCATATAAGATGATGTTAAGTGAAATCCCCACAGCTTTTGTGCAGTGCCTGCTACTGCTGCCGCTGTTACTGTTTCTACTGCTGCTGCTGCTGATGACAATAATAGTACTGCTGTAAAATCCCTGGGTGAGTTGGGCAGTCTCTAGAGATATATCTGCTCCTGCTGCTTCCAATAGTGTCAGGGCTTTATCAGAGCACATAGCCAGCACCTGATCCCCAGTGCACAGTGCAAGTTAATGAGCCAACTCTAGAATTGCTTTTCTTCTATGGCCGCCTGCTCAAGTACCCACAGAAGCTCCCCCAGGGAAACATAAATACTCTGAATTTCTTTTCATACCTTTACATGTCACCCAACTTAGGCATCCCATGCTTTCACAAGAACAACTTTGCTTTGCCTCAATACTGTTTATAGCCTTTCCATTTTTCATAATGAGAATTGCTTCCCCTCATCACTTATTTAAATTCTGACAAACATTCAGATCTCCATTTAATCCCATCTCCTTCGTATCCCTGAAACCACCCAGTCCTCAGGGTTGAGGATTGGTACAATTACAACTGCAACTGTATAGCAGTTCAGCGATTATTTTTAACATGTATATTCTATCTGCAAGTTTGTAAGATACTTGAGGAAAAGATTCAGGTGGTTTACCGAGCTTGGTCCAATATTGAACCCAAAAAAGTTTGTCAACATTGTGAATATAAAAGACTTTATGAACCAAAATATGTTTTGATCTTCACTTCAGAGAACACAAAACTACCTGATATATCCTATCATAATAACTATAGGAAAAACATCCAAATTCTCCCCACATAAACAAAGGATTAGGCTTTTTAATTTTATCTGCTATAATTTCAGAATAATTCATGCTCTGGTCTTAGTAAGGCCAGATGCATTGGTCCATTTTCAGTACCATTAGCAAATAAACAACCAAAAAGCAAAGCAAAACCTTAGGTAAAATGTTTTGTAAAGGAAAAATTTACCATGGCAATAGCTCTGGAAGTTAAGGAGCAGGGCACCTGATCGGCTCAGCTCTAGGGAACAACTCATATAGGAAAATTGCACTGGTGGAAACATGATTGGAAAGGAGAGATCCCAAGGGCAAATAAAACACTAGAGCATGAAAGGGGCCACTTTTGTTTTCTTATAATAATAACTTCATTGGATCTGAGTCCCAGTAGCCTGCATGAATGCTTTTCTAGCAAGGACAGTAGTCCCAATGACCTACCAACCACTAGGCTCTACCTTTCGAAGATCCCATCCCCTCTTAATAGCCCCACAGGAATACAAGCCATGCACAAACAAAAAGTACTCAAATTTCAAAACTGATTAACAGTTTAGGAAGTATGTAATGAAAAAAAAACAGAATAATGAAGTTACTGGTCCCAAGTTACAGACCTGATAACTGGTAAAACTACACAAGATCATGCATTTTGAACTCCCAACCAGATCTTTTAAGTGAATTTTTTAAAAAAAGATTGTCCTTTTGCATCTTCTTTTGTGTGGTAACAATTGAATATCACTCCCCAAGTATATTCTGAGTGTTTTCTATGCTGCTAGCTCTGTGCTGTAGTTTGTATGTTATGGACAAAAGGAAATAAAAATAACCCTATCTTTGTAAAATGCCCTGTATTCTCTAAAAAATCGTTGCTAACATTTTTTGAGTCATTAAACCCACTGAGAACATAATTACAATCATAGACTTAAGAAAGCACATATATTCAGAAACCAACAAAACATGGTGTTTTATTCCCGAGTTTTAAAGAACTCACAAATCTTTGGGTTATACTTCTTTCTGCAGCCTTAGGAAGCTTTTTTCATCTTTTTTTGAAAGATAAATAGAGTTATGTTTTTTTAATTTAGAGTCGAGATGCCAGCTCTCACTTTGTCTCCTCCCCTTTGAGCTACTGGAGTATAGTCAGCAATCACAGCTTCTTCTGCTCACTAAATAAATAAGCACTTTCCTGAGTGCCTCAACTACAGTGCTTAGATGTCAACCAGGATGAATGGCTCATTTAGGGCTCAGCAGGGCCAGGTCGTATATGGTGCTGATCAGCCTTTTTTGTGTCCTGCCCTTGACATTCAGAGAAGCTTCCCTGCCATTCTGCCTGTCTGAACTATCCACACTCCCATTAGGAGGGCTCAGAGCAGAATAAATTCCTGTGTGGTGCTGGCCAGCTTGAAAAGGAGGGGAGGGGCTGTGCATCTGATGAAGCTGGTTAAAGGCCCACTGGGTATGATAATGGAGGCTCTAGAATGAAGGATTTGGTAAAGAGAGCACTTCTCTTTGGAGACATATATCATATGGCTTCTCTAGACAGGAAAAAAGAGTGGAAAACAGATGGAGAAAGGCAGGCAAATGTAACACAGAGATGCAGCTTGAAGGGAATGGGGAGCATACCATAAGCCATTAGCAGAGGAGGAGAAAGGACCCATCATGTGAACCTTTGCATACAAAATCAGGCTGGGACAGAGAAGACTAAACTAAGTGGCAAGAGACTGGTTCTCCTGAGAACATTTTCCAGATAGATAGATAGATAGATAGATAGATAGATAGATAGATAGATAGATAGATATTGTACAATGGAAGGGGATTCATTGGGGGTAATTCCATGTATGCATATAGGCAAATTTCCTGCTTCATTTTGCATCTGAGAAAATAAGCTGGCCTAAAATTTCGAGGCAACAGTTCTAGAATAAACCTTGTATAACATTTGCACCAGGCATATACATATTTAAAAGTACATTGATTGGGATGCACTGAAGTAAGGAAGTCAGGTTTGGCCTGCACTATATTGGCCACATTGTGGATGGTAGGGTCTGGCATCTTGTCTTCATACTGGGGGAAGAACCACCCCCCCACCATCTCCTGCCTCCCAGGTAATGAGCTTGCTTGGACCCCTGAATACAGGGGCAGGCACTTGGCTGATAGGTTACTGACTCTGTCAGTACAGTGCCTGGGACTGGGAATTTCCTGAGGATCTGCCCCCTGCACTGACCTATTTATGCCCCAACCAGCCTAGCTACCAGGGCTCCATGCCACATGTGTCTCCTTGATTGTGTCCTGTGTCCTGTCTCCTGGCTCATCTCCAGTCATCATGGAGTCCCAGTTCAGCTCTCCATTGGAGCTTAATTGGCTTGTTGGTATTGTTTTTGTTATTTTTTCCTCTTCAGCATGTTTCCTAGCTGTGTTATATGTATTTGCATGTTGCAGGCCTTTGTAACAACTGGTGGCCTGCAGCCTGTTAACTGTATAATAAAGACTCCAATATTCTATATTTTAAAATGTGGCTTCTGGGATGATTCACCTTACAACATCTTACTCATAAATGGACATGTTGAATTGAAACCCCTTTGTACAACTACTTAAAGATAATAAAAAGTAAGCAGAGTGCCAGTGGCTCACACCTGTAATCCTAGCTACTCAGGAGGCTGAGATATGAGGATCACTGTTCAAAGCCAGCCTGGGCATGAAAAGCCATGAAACTCTTTTTTTTTTTTAATTTTTTATTGTGAAAATAATGTACAGAGGGGTTACCATTACATGGGCAAAGTAATGAGTACATTTCTTATCAAGCATTGTTGCCTCCTCCTTTCCTTCCCATTCCCATCCCTTCCCACCCCCCTTCCTCTTGCCCCACCCCGCCAAAGTTGTAAAGTTCATTTTTCAACATTACGATTTGTACATCTCCTTGTTGCAATGGGTCCATCAGTATCCCTATATAAACAGTTTGTTTTTGCCCTTCCCTTCTACAAATTATACCAACATCAAATACAATGAAAGCAGGGGTTATACCATGGGGGAGGGACACACAAAGCAACAAAGAATTCATCTTATAAATATGTTAGAAACAATCGCAAGAAAGAAAAAAAAATATTTGAATACTTACCTTGGGGTTCAATTCACCTAACATCATCTTATCTGACCTTTTCTGCTTGTTTCAGACATATACTAGTTATTGCAGATAAGGGAAACCATGGGACCTATGTGTCTTTGGGACTGGCTTACTTCACTTAATATAATTTTTTCCAAGTCTCCATTTCCTAACAAATGGGCAATGCCATTCTTTCTGATGGAGGCATAGAATTCCATTGTGTATAAATACCACATTTTCTTGATCCATTCATATACTGAGGGGCATCTGGGTTGGTTCCACATCTTAGCTATGGTAAATAATGCTGCAATAAACAGAGTTGTGCTGGTAGCTTTAGTATGGCCTTGATTGTGATCATTTGGGTAAATGCCCAAAAGTGGGATTGCTGGGTCATAGTGGAGCTCTAGGTGGAGTCTTTTGAGGAACCTCCATACTACTTTCCAAAGTGGTTGAACAAGTTTACACTCCCATCAACAATGCAGTAGGGTTCCCTTCTGTTCACATCCCCTCCAGCATATTAGTTTTCTTGATTAGAGCCATTCTAACTGGGTTGAGATGGTATCTCAATGTTGTTTTGATTTGCAATTCTTTTATGGCTAGGGAGGTTGAGCATTTCTTCATGTGTCTATTGGCCATCCTTCTTTCCTCTTCAGAGAAGTTACTCTTTAAGTCCTTAACTCACTTATTTATTGGGCAGTTGTTTCTTTGAGGATTTGTTGTTGGGAGATTTAATTTTTTTAGTTCCAGGCATATTTTAGATATGAGACCCTTATCCATTGTATGGCTAATGAATATCTTCTCGCAATCGGTTTGCTTTCTATTGATCTTTCTAGCTATATCCTTTGCCATGCAAAAGCTCTGCAGCTTCATGCAATCCCATTTGTCCAACCTTTCTTTGATTTCTTGTGTTTCCATGTCTCTATTAAGAAAATTTGGGCCTGTGCCAAGGAGACCTAGGGTTTCTCCTATTCCATCCTGTAATGTTTTCAGAGTGTCTGCTTTGATTCCAAAGTTTTTGATCCATTTGGAGTTGATTTTGGTACAGGGTGATATATAAGGATCTAGTTTTAGTTTTTTACAAGTGATTAACCAGTTTTGCCAACACTATTTAATGAAGAGGCTGTCTTTCTTCCTTTCTAATTTTTTAGCTCCCTTATTGAAGATTAGATGGCTATCGGTCTGTAGGTTCATTTCTGGGTTTTCAATTCTATTCCGTTGCTCCTGATGTCTGTTCTTGTGCCAGTACCCAGCTGTTTTGATCTGTGAAACTCTTATCTACAATAAACCACCAGAAAACCAGAAGTGGTGCCTTCGAGTGGCAGAGCCCTAGCCTTGAGCCGAAGAGCTGAGGGACAGCTCTCAGGCCCAGAGTTCAAGCCGTGTGACTGATGGCTCCCCCCCAAAAAAAGTATATTGAAGTGGAGAGATTGAGTCTGGCCAGCAACATCTTGGCCACATGGTGCTTGGTAAGGTCTGGCATCTTGTCTTCATGTTAGGAGACAGTGAAGGTCCTGCCTCCTAGGTGAGGGGCATGCTTGAATACCTGGAGGCTGTGGCAGGGACTTGGATGATAACTTACTAAACCTGTTAGTCCAGTGCCTGGGAATCAAGTTTCCTGTAACCCTGCCTTGTAACCCTCACACTATTTGGGCCAGGACGAGCTCAGGTGTCATTATGCCATCCATGCCACATGCCTGTCTCCTGGCTCTTCTCTGGTCAGCATGGTGTCCCACTTTAGCTCTCCATTGGAGCTGAAGTGGTTTGTTGGCATTATTTTTGTTCTTTCTTCTCTGGCCTTAACAACGTTGTATGCTTGCTGGTGTCTGGTCTCTGAGACAGAAGTCCACCATGCAGTCGCTGGTTTTATAGTAATGACTCCAGATTCAACCTCTCAAAATGTGGCTTCTCCATTTTCTCACCATATAACAATATTTTTATAAAAGCCTTCTGAAGTTCCAGTTTGTTCAGGACTGTTCTAATTATATTACTGAAATGTCTAGAAAAAAATGTTTCTCATGGAGATGTAATTCAGCTACAGGGTGACCAGCGCAAGAACATATGCCAGTTCCTGTTAGACCTTGGACTGGCTAAGGATGATCAGTTAAAGGTTCATGTGTTTTAAGTGCTTGTGGCTCACTGAAGCTTAAGTGAGGATTTCCTTGCAATGAGTAATATTTCCCTCCTTTCCCTTGTCACAAGTTTAAATACCTCACAGCTTGTATAATGTAATCAATCATTTGGGGTCCACTTTTAACTTGGACTAGTGTAACTACTTCATGCAATAAACTGAAAAGAGCCATAAAAAATGTTTCTCAATGATGGCAAACAGAACGACTGCTCACTCTCTAATATCTCTAGCCAAGACTGAGAATCTCATTCAGGACCCAGAAAACTGATGCTCTACCCAGCTCACCCACATGATAGCTGCTGTTAGAATGGGCACCTGATGTCACAGGGATACTTGTGGGCGCTTCATAGCACAACCTGCCAACATAATATAGAAGAGGGAAAAATTAAAAAAGAGGAAAAAATAAAAAAGCAGAAAGACTGAATGGTTTCTGAAAACTCTACAGGAGATATTCTCAACCTTGGAATCAGATAGTTTTCAATAACATTGATGGCTGGACTCTTGGCTGGATAATTGCATCAAGGTCTCAGGAGTCTAGACAGTAGTGGAAAAGGGCATCACCATACTAGATGTCCGTTGAATTCTCCATTAATGACATCTGATACCAGGGAGCTAATAACCAGAGAGAACTACTGAGTATCCATATCTTGACAAAATATCACTGCACCACATTGATATCAAACTGAGGTCCCTCCAGTTACTATGTCCTTTTTATTCCTTAATCACTGCTCAGCAAAGAAGGAGACACTTGATGGGAATTGTCCCAGGTAGTATTGAAAATATCTACTCATCAGCATTTAACTTCACTCTCCAGGGAGTTCAGAAAATGAGTCTGCAGGGAATGTTCAGGTCCTCCTCACATCTGGGTAATCAGGCAGTGTGATTGTATCACACTCAAGTGGCCATGATAACCTTGAAGGTCTGGAACCTACTGCTTTATAGTCTGAAACTACAAAGAGAGACAAAGACTTTCTTCAGGAGGAAGGGAGGGGAAAGCATAGAAGATTCTGAGCTAGGACCTGGGGAGCAAGATGAGTGATAGAATATAGCCAAGGAAGAGAAGGGGAGGAAGGGAAGAAGCAACAGGAATTAAGCGTACCTTAGAACCTAAAGAGGCTCAGTGGCAGAACCCCTGAGGTAGACACAAATGATTAGCTTTACCAAGTACTTTAAAGCACTTGAATATGAGGCTGGCAGAAGACACCAGATGTGCTGCCTTATTAAAGGACCCATCAAGAGAAAGAAGCAATTGTTCCAATTTAACCTTAACTCCTTCCCAGAGTCTTCAGAAGACAAATTGCTCCCCAGGTTCTATACATGAGACATCCAGCATCTTGTAGAAAGGATAGCAGCAGGAGCCACGTAGCATAGAATAATGTGAATGAAGAGAACAGAATGATCCTTGGCAAATTGTCTGGGAATATGAACATGTTTTGTAATGAATTGCTAAGATGGAACTTTGAGTTAAAATAGTATTTTGTTATGAAAAACTTACATTTTATTTAACTGGAACATACCAAAATTAAGTAGAAATATAAGTAGGTCTGGCTAAAGACTGCATTTCCATCATCAGAGAAATTATTGTCAGATTTATTGGCTAAGATTATATATCTAGCCAGACACCAGTAGCTCGTGCTTAGAATCTTAGCAACTCCACAGTCTGAAATCTGAAGATTATGTTTCAAAGTCTATCCTGTAAGGAAAGTCCATGATCTCCATTGACCAGCAAAAAGTCAAAAGTGGAGCTGGGGCTCAAGTAGTAGAATACTAGCCTTGATTAAAAGGAAAAACAAAAACAAAACAAAATAAATAAAAAAAACACAATAACAGTATAGAAGGACTGAGGTCAGGCCATACTTGGCATACACACACTCACACACACACACACACACACACACACACACACACACACACACACACAGACACACAAACACCCAACAGATTATAAATCCAGTTTGACTCTCTACAATGTGTTGAAAGAATGACAGAGAGAGAGAGAGACAGAGAGAGACAGATAGAGACAGAAAGACAGAGAGAGAAGAGAAAGAGACACACACACATAGAGATCATTTTTAAAGTGTCTTTTTCTTTTAGGACCTTATTGTCCATGGTAAATATTTCTACTGAAATATATAGAAAATACTAAATTTAGTGATTCACTCTTACAGAAGAAAAATATGTCTCTAGCAGGACACCTGAATAATTACATCCCTAAATGTAATTTCCATCTTCAGCTATTATTTCTACAGCACTTAGAAGAGGGCAAAGGACCACCCTCAAAATGCAAAAAGATTCAAGAACCAACCAGGGTCCACATTTGCTAAGCTCACAGGGTAGCTGGAGGGAGAGGAAGTAAGCACACACAAAGCAATAACTCCTAGGCAATTTTTTTTCTTTTTTTTTTCTGGTGTCACTGAGTAATACAAATCCTAAATGCCATAAAGTCAGGGAAAGTTGTTAAGTTCGTCTTTTGACATGTCTTGTACAACTCATTGTTGCAATGGGTCCACCTGTATTCTTATTTAAACAATTTGTTTTTCCTTTCCCCTCCCCAAATTATATCACCATCAAATACAGTGAAAACAGGGGTTATACCGTGGGGGAGGGACATACAAAGCAACAAAGAAATCATCTTATAAATATGTTAGAAACTGTAGCAAGAAAGAAAAACCATTTGAGTCCTTATCTTGGGGTTTATTTCGTCTAAAGTCAACTTATCTGACCGTTTCTGCTTGTCTCAAACATATACTAGTTATTGCAAATAAGGAAAACTGTGGGACCTATGTTTCTTTGGGCCTGGCTTACTTTACATTTGGCTGGAGGAGGGGGGGGTGGGAATGGGAGGGCAGGGATGGTAAGGAGAAACAAAGGAAGAGGCAACAATGCTTGATAGGAAATGTACTCATTACCTTGCTCATGTAATTGAAACCCCTCTCTACCGTATTTTCACAATAAAAATACTTACTAAAAAAAAAGTCTGGGAGAGGATACAATAAGTTCTTGTAGTTTATTTCTATTTTAAGAGAAAAACACTTTTATTGTAAAAAGAAAGAAGCTTTTTTAAAATCATTATTACAAGGAACACTATGACCCCTGAAGAGAGACCTGAGAGCGGGCAGGCAATTGAAAAATCTGACTCTATTATGACAGTCTTTTTGTGCTAATAGATGCATTATTGTATTTAATTTGTATATAACTATTGAGATGTGTGTCATAATCTCTGCTTTACAGGAGAGAAAGTTGAGATGCAGAGCAGTTAAGCAGCTTGCCTGAGGCCACAGAGGCTTAAGTCTCAGGACAGGACTCTGCCTCAGTGCCAAGGAAAACCTTTTCTGAGATCTCAGGAATGTATTCAGAGGCAGCTCTGCCACAGCAAGGTATTGACAGCATATCACCTGGTAAAATCTAAGGAAAAGATTATTTGACTAGTCTTATTCAAGTACATTGTTGATAGTCTGTAATTACACTTGGGAATGCTTATTGCCTGTAATAGGACTTGCTGCTTTTCTCATCCACTGCATCCATTATTGATCATTATCCTTATCATCATCATCACCACCATCTTCAACATCACCATCATTAGTAGCAACAGTAAGAGCAGCAGAAATAAAAGGACTGTGGTTCAGATCAAATATGTGGAAGACCAATACATATTTCTGGAAGAAATAGAAAAAAAACACATGAATCATAAATTCGATATTTTGATTGGTACAAAATAAATGCCCATATTTTTTCTTGTTTTTTTGCTTCTTAATGTACTGTATGAAGTTATTTTTTCTTTCTTTTCCCCCCTTTGTTTTATACCCTCTGTTGTCACTGTTTTGTTTTGTTTTTTGTTTAGTACCCTGTGTCATACAGACACACACACACACACACACACACACACACACACACTCACACACACACACACACACACACACATATCTGACTTGGGGAAGGGAAGGGGAATAACAGAATGATAAGACAAAGGACAAAGAGTGAACCAGTGGAACACACTATTATGGAAAAGAACCACAACTTGGGAAGAAGGAGAGTTGGGAAAGGAGGGAAAGTGGGCGAAAAAAAGGGAGAAGGTAACAATGTTCGTCCAGGAAATGTACTCATTACCTCACTTATGAAATTATAACACCTCTGATGTCACCCTTACAATAAATTTAAATTAAATTTTAAAAAAAATAAAAGAAAAAATAAATACCACAAATAAAGAGGTTAATGTATAATTAATTCAATTGTTAGAAAAATTAAATCCAATTCAGAGATTTAAAATGTAGGAAGAAACAAAGCAGACACTCTGAAAACATTACAGGATGGAATAGGAGAAACCCTAGGTCTCCTTGGCTCAGGCCGAAATTTTCTGAATAGAGACTCGGAAACACAACAAATCAAAGAAAGGTTGGACAAATGGGATTGCATAAAGTTGCAGAGCTTCTGCAGGGCAAATGACATAGCTAGCAAGATCAATAGAAAGCCCACAGATTGGGAGAAGATCTTTACTAGCCATACAACGGACAAGGGTCTCATATCTAAAATATACTTGGAACTCAAAAAATTAAACCCCCCAACAACAAATCCTCAAAGAAACAACTGCCCAATAAACAAGTGGGCGAAAGACTAAAAGAGAAACTTCTCTGAAGAAGAAAGAAGGATGGCCAATAGACACATGAAGGAATGTTCAACAGCCCTAGCCATAAAATAAATGCAAATCAGGCTGGGAAGGGAGGTGAAGGGTAAACAAAGGAGGAGGCTGCAATGCTTGGTAAGAAATGTATGCATTATCCTGCCCATGTAATTGTAGCCCCTCTGTACAGTATGTTCTCAAATAAAAAAAAAATTAAATTAAAAAAAAAGATGCAAATCAAAACAACATTGAGATATCACCTCACTCCAGTTAGAACGGCAAAAATCAAGAACTCTAACAACAACAGATGCTGGAGGGGATGTGGACAGAAAGGAACCTTACTTCATTGTTGGTGGGAATGTAAACTTGTTCAACCACTTTGGAAAGCAGTATGGAGGTTCCTCAAAAGACTTCACATAGATCTCCCCTATGATCCAGCAATCCCACTTTTGGGCATTTACCCAAATGTTTACAAACAAGACCACACTAAAGCTACCAGCACAACTATGTTTATTGCAGCATTATTTACCATAGCTAAGATCTGGAACCAACCCAGATGCCCCTCAGTAGATGAATGGATCAAGAAAATGTGGTATATATACACAATGGAATTTTATGCCTCCATCAGAAAGAATGACATTGCCCCATTTGTTAGGAAATGGAAAAACTTGGAAAAAATTATATTAAGTGAAGTAAGCCAGGCCCAAAGAAACATAGGTCCCATGGTTTCCCTTATTTGTAATATCTAGTATATGTATGAGTCAAGCGGAAAAGATCAGATAATGTGATGTCAGGAAAATGAACCCTTAGATGTGTATTTTAATGTTTTTTTCTTTCATGCATGTGTTTCTAACGCATTTATAAGATTATCTCTTTGTTGCTTTGTATGTCCCTCCCCTGCAGTATAACCCCTACTTTCACTATATTTGATGTCAGTAATGTTTTCGTTTCTTTCATGCATATGTTTCTAACGCATTTATAAGATTATTTCCTTGTTGCTTTGTATGTCCCTCCCCCACAGTGTAACCCCCGCTTTCACTATATTTGATGTCAGTATGACATGTGGAGGAGATGGGGGCAAACAAGTCGTTTAAGGATTCAGGTGGACCTGTTGCAACAATGAGAAGTACAAAATGTCATGTCAAAACCAGCTTTACAATGTCGGTGGGGGGGGGGGAGGGGGGTATAATTGGATGGGGGGGGGAGGGGGGAGGCTGGGAAGGGAGGTGAAGGGTAAACAAAGGAGGAGGCTGCAATGCTTGGTAAGAAATGTATGCATTATCCTGCCCATGTAATTGTAGCCCCTCTGTACAGTATGTTCTCAAAAAAAATAAAATAATATTAAAAAAAAAAAAAAAAAAGGATACAGGTGGACCTGTTGCAACAATGAGAAGTACAAGTTGTCATGTCCAAAACGAGCTTTACAACATCGGTGTGGAGGGGGGGGGAAGGGGTGGAAGGAGAAGGATTGGGATTGGGGGGGAGGGGGGAGGCCTGGAAGGGATGTGAAGGGTAAACAAAGGAGGAGGCTGAAATGCTTGGTAAGAAATGTACGCATTATCCTGCCCATGTAATTGTAACTCCTCTGTTCAGTATGTTCACAAATAAAATTAAATTAAATTTAAAAAAAAGTAGGAAGAAATAAAACACTGCCATATCTCCTTTCAGGGAGCATTACTTGGTTTAATGGAAATTAGCATTATTCCGCTATCAATAACTTTCCCCCTATTGTGCTATTTTGGTCTTAAACTTACCATTTTCTTTAATTCCAGATATCGACTCTTTTATATTTTTGGAGATAATGTACATTTTTGTTTTTTCTGTTTTCATTGATGTTTTAGTGTTAAATTTGGGGAATGATACATCTCTGGCAACTAGCCAAACACCACTTTTGACTGAAATCCAATGAGAATTCTATTTGAATACACTAAAAATGCTAACTTCATGATATTTTCTGCTCCCATCAAGAGCTTCTTCTTCCCATTAGGCATAGTTGGCTATCACAAATGAGTGACTTGACTAGAAGCAGAAAGAGATTCACTCCATTCCAATTCTGAAAATGACAGTTGTAACTCAGGCTCATGACCTTTGGGCCAATTTACAATCTAATAAAAATTTAAATGCTTGAATTATTAACAGCGAGCAAGGAATAGAGATTAGAATGGAAATGTTTATAATGAGGTGATGATTTCCTGATTAATAGAGTTACTCATTTCTGGAACATTCTATGTTCATATCCCTTGCAGTTTTCATAGCTTGCAAATTGGTTTTTGCTACAACTCATTTTGCATTCTCTTTATTTTTCATTCTATCTTCATCAGCAGTCAAGGCAGCTATGTGTAGTAACACTGCACTGCTTTTTCAAAAAATTCTTTAATAAGAATTACTTGAGCTTTACAGACATTCCTGGATTCAAATTCTAGTCTGATTTTTTGCTTTATGAGCTTTGGCATGGTATTTAACCTGGTTGAACAAGTTAGTATGAAACTGAGTTGGAGGATTTTTTGAGGGTTACAGCAAATAAGGAAAAATTCTTCAGACAGTAGCTTGTTCATTAATGAGTCAAAGAACATTATTCTTTGAGTCTTCTTTCTTCTATCATGAAGCAAAGACTCTTCAATGATTATGAATTAATTCATCCAATCAAGCATTCATTTTTACCTGACATTTATCCAGTATCTGTTCAAGAATCTGAAACTGTAAGGATCAAGACTGCAAAAAATACTAAAGACTTAAAATAATCTGGAATACTAATGAGAAAAAAATTATGTATTAAAATACTCTGTATTCTGGACATGTGGGACCAGATATGTATCTCTCAGGAAGTTCAGCATAGGATAGTGAGTTTGAAGTCAGTCTAGAAAACATAATGTTATCCTGTTTCAAAAAAAAGAAAGTCTGTGATATTGTGAAGTAGATATTATTTTTTAAAAAGTTACACTATAGAGACATTAGGAAAAGAATCAATAGATGATGTTTTTTCTGCTTTTGAGTGCATCACTTAAACCCTTTGAGCTTTTGTATTTCCAATTTTAAAAAAGAGATTAATGAAACCACATAAGCTACATCAACCATGTTGGTATACTCTCTGCTACCCCTTTCAAAGGAACTGAAGTGTATAACCTTTGGCCCAAATACTATCTTATTTAATGAGCATTAGTGTTCTATTTACAATTCCAAATGTGGGAGCTATGGGATTCTTATTGCTATTGTTAAGACTGAAATGTGGTTTGTTAAAAATAGGATGGTCTGCATGGAATAAAACACCCCCCAGCTTTCAAAGGCTTGCTTTGTGAGAAATATACATCTCAATAATCACTTTTTTTTTAAAGCTGGTCCTAGGTCTGGGCACTGTCCCTCAGCTCTTCAGCTCAGGGCTAGCGCTTTACCACTTGAGCCACAGTGCCACTTCCAGCTTCTTCTGTTTATGCTGTGCTGAGGAATCCTACCCAGGGCCTCATGCATGCAAGACAAGCATTCTACCACTGAGCCACCTTCCCAGCCCATCTGAATAATCTTTAATTTATTTTTTTCCAAATCTTTCCATTTTGTCATGAATGGTACAATAGTATTCTTTCTGATGGATGAGTAGAATTCCATTAGGTATTTATACCACATTCTCTTGATTCATTAGTCAATTGAGGGAACAGGCCAGACCCAGAGAAACAGAGGTTTCATGATTTTCCTCATTAGGGGTGGCTAGAATGTACCTATAAATCTAAAAGTAAACACACTGGGTGATATACAAGCAGTTAAAATGAATTAACTGAACTATAATAGACTCTATGGAGAGCTCCAATAGTATAAGTCTTTAGAAAGATTAAGTCAAATCCCAATAAAATAAGTACCTGGAAATGAGTACTCACAAGGTGTAGGGGAGGTGGTAAAGGGTTATGGCAGACAAATGAATGGGGGAAAGGGAGAAAATGTATATTCCACAAAATTAGCACAAGTAAAGAAGGGGTGGGTATAAAAAGGGGGGTGAAAATCTTGAGGGCATGACACAGATCAAAATGCATTGGGGGGAAGGGGGGGAAGGAGAAGGATTGGGATTGGGGGGAGGGGGGAGGCTGGGAAGGGATGTGAAGGGTAAACAAAGGAGGAGGCTGCAATGCTTGGTAAGAAATGTACGCATTATCCTGCCCATGTAATTGTAACTCCTCTGTACAGTATGTTCACAAATAAAATTAAATTAAAAAACAAAAAAACAAAAAAAAACAAAATGCATTTTATAAATAAACTGCTTTGTTAAACAGCAAAAATATTCAATAAGTATAGAAAAATTAAGAAAAGTGAGGGAAGGGATAAGCTGGGAGGGGCAAGTAAGATAATTGTAAAGCCTGACATTGATCAAGATTCATTGTCTTCACAACCTGCTTTGTTGAATGGCAACTCCTTTGTACAATTAGTTAAATATATAATGATAATATTAAAATGCTTTTTAAATGTTAAGTGCTTTTTACATGATAAAATCCAGTATGTACCGTAGTAAATAAAACATTATTCAAATTAATTGTCTCTGCTTCTTTTTCTTATTGTGGCTACTGCCACATCTACAATTACTTACATGTCTCTTATTTGTGGCTCACATTCTATTTCTTTTTATTTATTAGCATATGTTAGTTGTATGGGATTGATTTTATTTTTACATCTTCACATATGTTTACATATTCATTCTCATAAATCTCACCTTTTCTATCAAACTCTCTGTCCCCCTTTCCCCCAGTGAAACCCTGACAGGTTACTGTGCTTCATTTTTGTAATTGCAAATAATCTATTTCAACAGCATTGAGCACATTTTTCACGTTCTATTTCTGTTGGGTAGCAGCAGCCATGTCCAACACACCACACTAAGCAATGATAAAATGACAAACACTATCCTCCTTTCATATTAGCTCACAGTGTAATAGAACCTTCAAACAAGTAAAAGGGGAATGCTATTTTTTTGCTTTCTGTGCCTTTTGTCTTATAAGTTTAACTGTTTGAGGGATGGGAAGGGGAATCATAGAAATGGTGATGCAGAGGGTGAACAAATGGAGCAGTGATACTCACGAGACAGACACTATGCTGAAACTGAACTATACAATTTGTTGTGGAGTGGAGTCAGGAGGAAAAAACTGGGAGAAAGTGAGGGAAAAGGTGATACTTCAAAAAGAAATGTACTCATTACCAGACTTATGTAACTGTAAGCCCTCTGTATATCACCTTTACAATAACCACCTTTCAAAAAATTGTAAAAATGGAACATGCACCAAAATTTCAAAATATGAAGGTAGGAGCAGAGCACGGTCTCAGTGCAAGCATAGTAAAGGAATGCTGGAAACAAAAATGAGTGTGACTGAACACTAGTGGCTCACACCTAGAATCATAGCTGAGATATGAGAATCATTGTGTGAACCAGTCCAATTAGACAAATCAGTGGCATATTTATATTAATTTTGATATCATAAAAATCAGAACTGGAGTTATGGCTCAAATGATTCAGTGACAGCCATGCAAGAGAGTACAATGACATGGCAAAACATAAATGCACACACACATACACACGTACACATGTGCACCCACACACACTCACAATTTCATGGAAAGCTAAGCTGAGCCAAGAAGCCATAAAAGTAGTGATGGACGTTCTGGTCCCTGAAAAATGTGCTATTAGGAGGAAATTTAAGTAAGCATTTTGAAGTATGATTAAACAATGGTAAGTACAGAATGAAGCAAGCAAGCAAGCAATCTGGCAAGAGTCAGGAGATATACAAAATGGATGGAGATGACCTGGAAAATAAAGAGAGGGATAAAAAGATGGAGAAAGAGGGAGAAAGGTAGGGAAAGAGTTTCATTTAGTTTCTGATTTATATATTTTTACATACAAACTTACAGAACTGGGCACTGGTAGTGTATGCTCCTAATCCCAGCTACTCAGGAGGTTGAGATCTGAGGATCATGGTTCAAAGTCAGTCCAGGCAGCAAAGTTTGTGAGACTCTTATCCATAATTAACCAGAAACAAGCCAGAAGTGGAACCATGGCTCAAATTGTAGGGTGCTAGTCTTGAGCAAAATAGCCCAGCGAAAGCTTCAGGTCCTATGTTGAAGCACAGGAATCTATACCAAAAACCCAAAATATTAAATTTGTTGCTGAAAATTAGGTTTGTCTGTGTTCAGTACAGGTCCTTTTTGGCTGTTAATCCCTGGGATTTCATGATCTTTATATGTACATATGACCCTACTTACCAATACAGCAAAGGCATGAACTGTGTTTCCTATTCTAGACATTATGCTTTTCTCACACACTGTCTACTGTTCAAGCCATATATATATATATATATATGGTCCCCTATTACATACAGAAAACCCAAACAGTTTTTCTTTGCACAAAGTTTTTTATGCCATTGTTTGGAGGAAATTCTCCATGGGTCTCCTCACTTTCTTCAGATCTTATAAGCAAAACACTGTCATTTTTGTTCCAGAGTATCTTTTCTAAAGGTTTCTTTATAGAGATACTTTTGGAAGGTAAAGATTGTGTGTCTCTCCAGAGAAAACAGTAAATTTGTTTCCAGCATAGCAAAGAATAATGTCTCTCTTTGAGGCAAAATCATGTTTGCTAACAGTCCAAAACAAATATTTTCTAAGCTTTAACTTCTCAGTTCAAGTCCAAATTTGCTTAGCTTTCATCCAAACTTTTCTGCATTGTACCATGAGAACTGGAAGGCAACAGCACCTAATACAAAATAGGAAGCTCCTGCTGCTTGTTTTGCAATGTGCAATAAAGTCCTTATTCTCCAACCCAGGAGTTTCCTGTCTTCTGTCAACTCAAAACTCTGGCAGGATTACTGGATAGCTTACATATAGTGTTCAATTTATTGTCTTTCATAATCCTTGACATCCATAGGAACCCTAAACATGAAGTAATGTTCTAATTCTACTCATTTAAGCAGAAGGTACAGTTAGTACACAATACTAATCACAAATATTGGGATTTTTTTCATATTTGTCATTCTATTTCTACATATTCTACATATTTTATATAGAGAGTTTTTTAAACCAAAGTAGACCTACAAAATGTTCAAAATCTAATGTAAGTGCCTTTAAAATGGGAAATGGTTTCTCTAGGTGCTGAGGAGACAGCATATTTCTCTAATAAAATGTCCTCTCATGTTGAAGGAATGTTTCAAGATATATGGAACAATAATGTGAGTACAGAATTACATATATATATTTATATATATTTTATAATATATGAGGTGAAGTATGTTGAAGTTGTATGGTTTTAATTATTTTCATACAGATACAAGTTTCTTACTAAAAAATGAAGAGTATAATCATAGTAGATGGTTTCTGTTATATGCTTTCAATAGAATATGTATTCCTGCAGGTGGACCCATTGCAACAATGAGATGTACAAGTCCTTATGCCGAAAATGAACTTCACAACTTTGGCGCGTGGTGGGGGGGTGGCGGGGAGGATTGGGTGGGAGAGCAGGGGGAGGATGGGAAGGGGAAACAAAGGAGGAGGCTACAATGCTTGATAAGAAATGTACTCATTATCTTGCTCATGTAATTGTAACCCCTCTGTACAGTATTTTCACAATAAAAAAGAAAAGAAAAAAAAAAGAATGTGTATTCCTGGGTTTTCTTCAGAGTACCTGACAATATGGAATAAATTAGTTTTCAGATGTCTTTAATTCAGAAATTGTTGGATATCCCTCTGAATATATACTCTAAGATCTTAGAGGCAAAATAAAATTGGGCTTAAATCTGAGCTTTTACCCTGGTATTGTTAGATTTGTAGAAATATATTTATATACTTACATGTGCCAGGATGCCCAAGTAATCTTCTGTAGATCATTTGTTCACATTCTCTATCAGGACTTCTCTTTATTTCCTAACAAGAATAGATGACATGGTTACAAAGTTACCTGTCTTAATCAGGTCTCTGAACGGATGATTGGCTTGAATGATTTTTTTCAGGTCTTGAGGTGGTCTGATATAGCGTCCCTGCCTACAGTAACAGGAGTTTTATGTTAACCAGATAACACCTTCCTTTATTAGTTTCCCTATTCTGTTGTCTCACTCCATGAGCATTGTTTTCTTAGTTTTTAATTACTGAAGTAATAGAGATTAGTTTTGGATATACTTAAACTAGGGAAAATGGAAAAAATAGTAACAAAGAAGGTTAGGGGCCCAGAAAGTTTTCTAATGCATGTTTACCTATATGGGAATATACTCTATATTTATATAAGAATAGATCCCACTGCAACACTTTGTATTGGCCTGGTTACTTTCAGTTGACAATATATAATGACCATTCTTTCATGACAATAAATGAGTAATTGACTACATGTACCACTGATGCCTAATCTTCTATTATGTGATTTTTATAAACATTCATCTGGTAGTTGAGTTAAAATATTCGTGGAAATACTCAGCATTCCTTTTATGCCTACTCAGCTTTTGGCCAATGTTAAGCAGCTGATCTCCAAGCCCTCGAACACCTACTAGGTCTCTATCACAGAGTTGTCCATATTGTGTAATTACCTAATTTGTGTTTTTGTCTATCAATGTCTATTTAGTACACATTTTACAATCTCAAATACTTAATTGAGGCATAACATTTAGTGGATTTTCTAATTTAAAATTGTTGAGCTAATTATAATTATAGATAAGATTCTTCTAACATATTTTCATACTTTGCAATGCCACACAAGTAGGGTACATGAGCCATAAATATACAAACCATAAAAATTAAGCAACTTTAGTGTATAGAATGTGTGTGTTCAGGTTGGCAGTTGAGGACAGAAAAAAACATCCCAGATTTCTACTGAAAAGCTTTCAAGCTTTGCGTTTTGTTGTTGTTTCTGTGAATGAAAAAAGAAAGCTAGTGAGAAAAGAAAAATGGAATTAAGAGAGGATGAAAGTATCTTTCTTTACAGTAGATATTGATAAACTCAGTCCCAAAATTCATACATACCAGTGCTCATAATACCAAGTTTTATTGACATCTAGAATTTGTAGTATCCCATAATTTCCACAGTGGGACAGATCAGTTAATGCTATTTACAAACATGTGCTATTTCAGTTCTACTTAACTGCTTTCTTCTGCCCAAAGGGAAATTACAAACAACTTTCTCATAACTTCAAAACTGGACAAATTCTGTTGAAAAATGCTACGAATAGAAGTATTATGAAGTACCTCCCAGGCACTTATGCTTGAGAGTCTTGTTCAGAGAAACAGGTATCAAAGGTAATCAAATTGCAATAGAGTTGAGCAATATCTGTTACTTTCTTTCCTTTTCTTCATGGCTGAGAATGAGCAAGGCCCAGGCTGTTCAGGGATGAGAGAATTTAGCATCATAATCCTGAAGACAGTAACCTTACTCTCCTTTTATGTCTTTGCAAATTTCATTTTATGAAAAGGGAAAATTCTGTGGTTTTGGCACACATTGACTTGTCATATTATCTTGGACCCAAAGAGACACAGCATTGTGTGGCAACCCCTTCTAATTTGGAATTGCACAGCACAGAACATATGATGAACCAGTCATTAGTTTGTGAATTCAGATACTCTGACATACTTCAAGTTTTGATTACCCTTCTATCAGGGTTTTTCCCCTTCCTTCAATTAAGCAAGCAACTATAGAAAAATCAGGATTCTAAAGACCTGCAACACCTGGATAATTGCAATTAGATATGGTTGTAGAGATGAGGAAGTATTTCTCCACCATCAAAGTTACCAGGTATATAAAGCATGTAAATTAGAAGGTGGTTGTTAGCATGGCAAAGTACTCACTATTTCATAAAAATTGCATTGTTAGGTGGTGGGAGAGAAGAAATCTTGAGATAGAACTCATAATACCTGAAGTTTACAAAATGGGATTATGCCTTTTAAAGATCCTTTTGAATTTACATATGCAGAATGCACACTATATACTATAGTACAGGAATCAGGCTAAAAACTGAGGAAAATTTAGAAAAGAAGTAACAGCTAAAAGTAGTTGATTACTGTATGATCATTTTACTTGATTTCATAGATTTTTTTTCAAAGACTGGTTATGTCAATTAAGGAAGCAATATTTTGTTTCATCTTGTTTTCATGTTGAAAACCCTTTCAAGAATAAACAAATGACTAAATAGAAGAATTCAAAAGCGTGCTTAAAAAATGGAAAAGTGAAACCATGGGACCTATGTTTCTTTGGGTCTGGATTACTTCACTTAATATAATTTTTTCCAAGATTTTCCATTTCCTAACAAGTGGGGTAGCGTCATTCTTTCTGATGGAAGCATAGAATTCCATTATATATATATATATATATATATATATATATATATATATATATATACACACATATATATGTATATATAAATGTGATATACATATAATGTGATATACATATAATGTATATCATATATATATATCACATTTTCTTTCTTTTTTTTTTGGTCTGGTCTTGGGGCCTGAACTCGGCCTGGGCGCTGTCCCTCAGCTCTTCAGCTCAAGGCTAATGCTCTACCACTTGAGCCACAATGCCATTTCTGGCTTTTTTCTTTTTGCTTTTTGGTGCTGAGGAATCGAACCCAGGGCCTCAGGCATGCAAGGCAATCGCTCTACCACTGAGCTACCTTCCCAGCACCTATATCACATTTTCTTGATCCATTCATCTACTGAGGGGGATCTGGGTTGGTTCCATATCTTAGCTATGGTGAATAATGCCGCAGTAAGCATAGTTGTGCTGGTAGCCTTAGTATGGTTTTGTTTGTGATTTTCTGGGTAAATGCCTAAAAGCAGGATGGTTGGGTCATAGGGGAGCTCTATGTGGAGTCTTTGGAGGAACCACCATACTGTTTTCCAAAGTGGTTGAACAAGTTTACATTCCCACCAACAATGAAGTAGGGTTCCCTTTTGGCCACATCCACTCCATCATCTCTTGTTATTAGAGTTCTTCATTATAGGCATTCTAACTGGGGTGAGGTGGAATCTCAATGTTGTTTTGATTTGCCTTTCTTTTATGACTAGAGAGGTTGAGCATTTCTTCATGTGTCTATTAGCCATTCTTATTTCCTCTGCAGAGTAGTTTCACTTTAAGTCTTTAGCCCGCTTATTAATCGGGAGGTTGTTTGTTTGAGGATTTGTTGTTGGGGGATTTAATTTTTTGAGTTCCAGGTTTATTTTAGATATGAGACCCTTATCTGTTGTATGGCTACTGATGATCTTCTTCCAATCCATGGGCTTTCTAATGATCATGCTTGCAATGTCTTTTGACATGCAGAAGCTCTGCAGTTTCATGCAATCCCATTTGTCCAACTTTTTTTGATTTTTTGAGTTTCTGGGTCTTTATTAAGAAAATTTCGGCCTGTGCCAAGGAGCCATAGAGTTTCTCCTATTCCTTCCTGTAATGTTTTCAGAGTGTCTTCTTTGTTTCCTTTTCTGCAATAATTAGTACATGACTAGGACAAGCAGAAGAGGTAAAAAACTATATACATATGAGCATATAACCTGATGCTAAGCAAAATAAACCTCAAGATAGGGACACAAGAGATTTTATCTTTCTTGTTGTTCTTTTTAATGTACTTATAATGTACTATGTGATTTTTTTAATTTCATTGCATGTTCTCCCCCCATGGTACAACCCTTGTTGTCATTGTATTTGATTCTGTTGTCCTGCATCTTGTATATACATGTTTCTAATTCGGGGAGGGGAAGGTAATTAACAAAATGCTGAATAAGGATACAGGATGACTCATTGTAACAATGAGATGTACAAGACACTATGTTGAAAACAAACTTTTCAACTTTGTGGAGGGGGGAAAAAGGGAAGAGTTGGGGAGGTGGGGGTGAAAAGGATGGTAGGGGAAAAATCAAAGGAAGGGGTAACAATGTTTGATAGGAAATGGACTCATTACCTTGCTCGTGTAACTGTAACCCCTCTGTAGAGTGCCTTTACAATAAAATAAATATATATTTTAAAAACTGGAAAAGTTAGAGCCACATGCAGACTTGCTTGTCACCTACTCTAACCATAGCAACTTTACCTTACATTGGAAGAAAATGAGACCTCAATACCCCCAAAATTCTCATAAATTGATCAAAAAACATTAAAGTTAAATATACGCGGTGTCAGGCCACTGCTCATTCAACAGTTAATATGCCCTTCAACACTAAAAGCAATTTTTACCTCTATTCTGATTCCTGATGATGCATTTTCATTTTCAAGGTTGTGATTCAATTGATCTAAAACCATAAAGACAACTTTATATTTTATTCTAGCCCAAAGGCCAGTGAGTAGTCAAGTTGGATTTGAATGCTTAAAGTGCTTCTAACCCATTCATACAGTGACTGCTCTGTAGTACTTGCCTGTTACATCAGAGCTATGGCTGATGAAGATTTCTGAGCAAGAGAGAGACTATGTTGAAGACATTTAGTAAAAGAAACATATGAATTCAAGAAAAAAAACTAACTTTTCTAGACCATTTTGTTGATGGTGGTGGCAGTGTTAGTGGTGGTGTAGAGAGGCTTCAAGGCCATTTGAAGATCCAGTGCTCACTTAAAGTTGTTCTAGGGTATAAAGGATTCTTCAACAACTATCTCTGTCTGTTGGGGCTGATAAAATTGAGTTGTCTGAATGTGAAGACAATTGTTTCTTCTTTTGCTGGTGAATTCTATTCAATCAAATGCTAGAAATACAGGAATACTTGTCTTCAAATATCTGAAATATAGTGCGATCATTAATTTTATATATTAACTTCAGGTTGGCTAACGGATGCCTAAAATCTGGGAAAAAATATTATTCTGGATGTGTCTGGGGAGGTGTTTCCAGAAAAGACTGACATATGTTTAGTAAATAAAGAACTATCTTCACTGCCAGTAGCCATTATCCAATCTGCTGTGGCCCTAAAAAGAGCAACAACTAGAAAGCTAATATCCATCTCTTTGCTAGGGGTGTTCCACCTTCTGCCGGTGGGCATTAGCATTCCTGTTACTCATGCCTTGCTCTCCGGTGCTTTTTGTTTGTTTGTTTTTTGTTTTTGTTTTTGTCAGTTCTGAGGCTTGAACTCAGGGCCTGGGCACTGTTCCTGAGCTGCTTTCACTCAAAGCTAACACTCTACCACTTGATTCACAGCACAACTAGGCTTCATGCACACTAGGAAAGCACTCTACCACTAAGCCACATTCTCAGCCCTCTCAGGCTTTTGTACATGGCAAGCTACATCGCCAGCATCCGTGGGCCTATAGCTCACAAAGGGCAGACTATGGGAATTCTCAGAACAGAATCTCTTTCTTTCTCTTTCTCTTTCTCTTTCTTTATCTGTCTCTGTGTCTCTCTCTGTCTCTGTCTCTGTCTTTTTCTCCTCTCTTTCCCTCCTCTTATTTTATTGTAACTAGTATATGTCTGAGACAAGCAGAAAAGGTCAGATAAGTTGATGTTAGGTGAAATGAACCCCAAGATAATATTCAAATGTTTTTTTTTTCTTTCACGCGATTGTTTCTAACATATTTATAAGATGATTTCTTTGTTGCTTTGTATGTCCCTCCCCCACAGTATAACCCCTGTTCTCACTGTATTTGATGTTGATATAATTTGTGGAGGGGAAGGGCAAAAAGCAAATTGTTTAAATACAGATACAGGTGGACCCATTGCAACAAAGAGATGTACAAGTCTAACTATTTTGAAAAACGAACTTTACAACTTTGGCGAGCGGGGGGGGGGGGGGGAGGAGGGGGAAGATGGGAAGGGGAAACAAAGGAGGAGGCAACAATGCTTGATAAGAAATGTACTCATTATCTTGCCCATGTAATTGTAACCCCTCTATGTGGTATTTTCACAATAAATAAATTTATTGTATTGTTTCTAATAATAGAATTGGGCCATGGAAAGAAGTCACTGAAGAAGACCATCTGTCATATTAGGAAGAGTTTTATAGCACTCAGAACTGTCCAAAAATGGAATGATTTGTTTTGAAATAAAATAAATTTTCTACATTGGGAGTGCTCTAGCCAAGCTGAAAGAACAACCTGTCAGTAATTTTATATAGAAAAAAATAATAATAGATTAATTAGGAGTTTGCACTAAACTTCCTAAAGTAACATCTTATTTGCTTTTTAATTATAAAAAATATCAAATGTATCAAATATTTATTTGTGAATTTCTTTTGTCTAGCAATGAATGCAAGAAGAGGTCAAATCAGAAAACAGAGTTTCTTATAGAACAGAGCTTTCTAGAAGCTCTGTTTTGATGCTTAGGAGACCAAAACAATTCACCAAAAAATTCTTAGATAGTAACATAATTGGTAGAGAAGCACAGGTCACATTAGTTAATATCTACCAAGCTTATAGGCTCTGGGAAAGTACTGACAATTGAAATGAGAGTTTGGGTTTTAAAATATAAATAGAAAGTTTATGCAAAAATAGAAGAGAAAGAAGAGAAAATATGAACTACTCTATAGTAATTAAAGCATATGTGCTGTAAGAAGATTTTGGAGCAAAGGTCCCAAAGTAGTATGATGTTGGTAGAAGCTATGGAAATATATTTTATCTTCTAATTTTTTTTATCATATGTCCATGTACCTAAGCAGACATATGTTTGTGAACCCATTACTGAGACAATTTCTCCTCTGCCAGACCATAAGTGCAGCATTAACTTTAATAAGTAAAAAATAAACTGGATTTAAGTAGAGGTAATTGCATCCTATCACATTTAACCTTGGTTTCCATTTCATGAATGCAATATAACTTGAAAGCAGTTTCTTTTCCATCCCATACTACCAGACCTGTGCTGAAATTGGGTGTGTAGGGGCTGTCCACTTTTGTAGATGAAAGTAAATCATGCATTAGAATGTCTTTCTTGTGTTTCCAAGGGATGCCTATTTCCAAATGAAAATGGAATGACTGTTATCTTTGAAAGTAGGACAGAGAAAGAGGAGAGTCAATGTTATTATCAGGCTCATTCTTAATCACCGTGGTCCAAACAGTGAAAAGAATGGAAAAAATTGAATGGCTCTTACAGGCAATGCATTATAATGAATGGGAAGTATTTAGAAACCAAGATAGACAAAAGGAATGGAGCACTTGGCTTCATAACTGCCCAGGATTTACTGGAGTTAGGAAAAAGTGTATGATAAGAAAAATAGAGTAAATTGCTAAGCTATCTTTCATGCTGTTTTAATTAAAAAGGCTTTCATCATTTCCAGCTTAAACATCTTTCTCAATCTTAAAAGCAACTACTGAATCTTTTAGTGATTTTGCACTGGCATTCAGGAACATTCGATTTTTATTTTCAGTCTGTACACGAAAATCATTTTTGTGTACTTTCCCTGGTAATTTGTATAAATATATCTTCTCTCTCTATTGCTCCATTCCAGTGTAATACATGCTATTTCAAGTATTCAAAACCAACTAGGATGTCAACCAGTTTGAAATAAATGTTATGAGAAATATAGGTGCTAGAGTAGTGCTGAAATACACTAAGTGGAATAAATTCAAACAATGGATCCATTAGGAAGCACTTAGGGTATTAGGTACTCAAGACAACTTGAAGGACACAACTTTGATACATTTAAAAGGTAGAAAAAAAAGTGACAGGGATGTTTGCCATTTCTTCACTTGCGCTCTGTGTTTTCTATAAACTAACCCTTTCAATATTCGTTCTTCTTTTCTTTTCCTTGTCAAAATCCCACTCAAATCAAGTCCATGTCCATGATATTTAATCTCACTAGTTAATAATGAGATGAACAGAGTAGGTCAGGCAAATACATGTGTGCTAGAAATGTAGTCCAATGTCATATAAAAATCACATGAAATTGAGTTTATTATGATTTTAAGAATGACAATGCTTGTACTAAAAAGTTGGCCATATTTCTTGAGTATTAGATAGACACTTTCCTAGTAAATGTTAAATGTCCTTCACAGAAAGCTCTATGTTTTAGTGTGAAATAACAATTATTTGACATATGCATAGAATTTCTTTTTACAATAATTATCTTATTTCTGCTTCTAAAACTCGTTTCCACTTCCATCCTACTTAACTGAGCCAGAATCTTTTTTTGTATGTTTTTTTTTAATTGTGAAAATACCATCAGAGGGGTTACAATTACATGGGCAAGATAGTGAGCACATTTCTTATCAAGCATTGTTGCCTCCTCCTTTTTTTCCCTTCCCATCCCTTCCCATCCCCCTCCCCGTGCTCCCCACTCAATCCCCCCCCCACCAAAGTTGTAAAGTTCGTTTTTCGATGTTTTTTATTGTAAAAATGCCGTACAGAGGGGTTACAGTTACATGAACAAGGTAATGAGTACATTTTCTATTGAGCATTGTTTTCTCCTCCTTTGTTTTCCCCCTACCATCCCTTCCCTCCCACCTCCACAACTACCCCCCACCTCAAGATTGTAAAGGTCGTTTAACATAGTGTTTTGTACATCTCATTGTTACAATGGCTCAACTTGTATCCTTATTTCAGCAGTTTGTTTGTTTTTTTTTTCCCCTTTCCCTCTCCAAATTGGAGAAGTATATATACAAGACGCGGGGCACGGACATCAAAAACAGTGAAAACAGGGGTTATACCATGGTGGAGGAACATACAAAGCAACAAAAAAATCACATGACCTGCCCTGCTCACTGAGTCAGAATCTTAAAAGAGACAAAAGTTTTAGGAAAATTGAATGTTTAGTGTGTTGGGTCTTGTCCTCATAAGTCATACCATTCCTTCATGGACATTATCAGCTCCAAGAAAGAGCGGTTAGAGGCATGCACTTTGTTGGCCAGTTCATCCATCACGAGGGGGCTTGATTCCAGGAGTTACTGCTACATGCACTTCATCTTATTCATTTCTCTCAGTAGGTTCTAGCTACAACAGTCTACTTGGAAAAAATGCACAATTTTACCACCAATATCAGACAATACACTCCAGAGGAGCTTTGCTATGGTATGGTGGTCTCTGAAGCTGTTAATGTATCAGTCTCATGGGGCTTTGGCTGCCTCACATGCAAGTTTTCATCCTTCAATTAGGAGGTTTCTTATGATTGAGACATCTTGGTGGGACACAGGCATTGCTGACAATATGGAAAACATACATCTCCTCTTCTCCTGTCACACAGTATAGACATAGGACCAAGTCACTGCCAACCACACACCAACTGTACTCTCCACACAGTTTTGAGAAGACAAATGAATAAAGGATGGCCAAGCATGTGTGGACTTCTCCAGGTGTCTTCTATGGTTCACAGGGTAAGATGTCTCTGATAGCACTACTGTGCAATGATTTAGGGTACTTTTATGGGTGCCTTCTCAACCACATGATATAGTACATAGTATGATATATTATTTTAGGTACTAGAAAGAAATCTATATTTTAAATTTTTATGTTATTATTTTTATAATATCAAGTTTTAATATTAACTGGCATTCTACTTTTAAACAATTGAAAAACAATTGAACATGAACCCAAGATAAATAGGAAAACAATGGTAATAGAATGAAAATAAATATCAATGCAAAGACAAAAAGGCACTTTTTAACATATCACATAAAATTCATTAAAAGGGAAAAAGTAGACTGCATAAGAAGAATATGATTTTTAAATATCTTTCTTGAAGTATAATTTTTATACTATAACACCTAAGTATGCCATTCATTTCTTTTTAAATAAACAGATGTTTGCATCCATCACTACACTCTACTTTTAAGACATTCCTATTTCTTAGAATGATCTTTGAACCTATTTGCTGCAAATCCAGACATAAGAAACTGCTGATTTCCTTTCTGTCTCTATAGATTTGCCTTTTCTGGATATTTTACATAAATAAAATTATACAGTATATAGACTTCTTAATCTAGCTTTTCTCACTGAGCTCAATGTGTTGGAAGTTTAACCATATTTTAGAATATATCACTACTTTGGTTCTTTTTAATGTTAAATGATATTCCATTATGCAGATTTTTGTTTAGTCATAGAACAGTAGTTGTACAAGCTTTCACTTTTTTTTAGTAAACCTGCTGCTACAAAGTATTTTTAATGTGTTTCATTTTTACACCATTGTAATAGATGCTACTCACCCACAAAAGTCTTTGATGGATATAAGGAGGCTTTCAAAATTATAATTTCCTGAGGCCACATTCCACTGCTAACCTAAAATTCTCACTGCTGGGCCCCAGGCGAGCTGTTAATAAGCAACCTGTTGGTCGTAAGCATGGCCTAACTCTATGGAGCAACATGTGGGAGCTACTTGTTGAGGTGATAACGCTTGTGCAGTTGTCACTATCTCTGTCCTCTGATAGTACCTGGCCTTTTCTACGATGTCCTCTAAAAAGCTTGTCAATCTAAGTATTCCTTTAAATTAAAATTGAACATATTTTCTTAATTTGAAATATATATTCCTTCCTCTGTATTCCTCTAACAGGCCTTGACTTACCTATCATTTCAAATCAACCTCCATGATATTTAATCTCCCATTTGACACTTTGCCTCTGCTTGCATGCTGAAACCAAACTATCTTAACAAAAGGAATGTTTCTAGAAATTGTTTTCTCACTTGTGTGTATTATAGACTCGTATTGGCTTGGTATCAACTCATTTAATCTTTTTTTTTTTTTGCTTTTTATCTTCCAATTTTAGTTTTAGATTCCTTGAGAAAGGAGACCAATATCTCTTAGCAGGAAGTAGAACCTTCTCTTATTCATGTAGATTCTACAGGGAACATTCTTCAGCAGGTCCATTCATTCACACTTCCACGTTACTGAGGCAACTGAGACATGAGAATGGCGTGGAGAAAGACTAGCCATAGAATGTTAGTGAGAAATGCAGATAGGAAATGTACTCATTACCTTACTCCTGTAACTGTAACCCCTCTGTACACTATTTTTACAATAAAAAAAAACATACAAAAGTAAAGTATTGCTAGGTTTATGGCACATGCCTCTAATCCCAGCACTCAAAGGTGGGACAAGATGATCAGAAGTTCAAGATCAGCCTGTGCTATAAAGAAAAGTTCTGTGCCAGACCTTCAGAAAGACATGTATAATATGATTTGCTTATATTTTGGAATCCTGGAGAAGAGTAAATCATTACAATGAAAGGACTTCTAGGGAAAGGAAAGGGGACAGATAGAGGGGAATTAAATATAAGTAATGGATACATTATATGCATGATTAAAATGGTATATTTAAATCTATTATTTATAACAGTAACATATGCCATAAATATTTTTCAATTAATTATGAATTGACTTTCCTAGCATTTTGAGTGCAGTGTTGATGCATTCTTATCTATTTTAATTTTACCTTCATTTTACTTATTTTATGTGACTACAATTCAAACTCACATATTAGCTTGCATATTAGATTTAACTGCCAGTGCATTTCTCTAAGACTACCAACACAATTTGAAGTTCAAATAAAAATGGAAATTGAGTTCTCATTATTCAAAATGCACAAAATATGAAATAAATGGCATCAGGCCCTTTATCAACCAGCATTCATGCTTTTACTTTGCTATTTAGAAATACCCTTCCTTTGTCATGGGTTGTAGTAGGTCCTCTGTGAACAAGGATAGAAGTCAACACTTAACATAAGCCACCTCAAATAATTCTCAGTGGCTTGGTTACCCAGTTAAATCCTCCCAGCCATAATTTTTCAAACTATGTGATTTATTAAAATATTATGTAAATCCATGATAAGTATTCAAATAAATAGAATAAGCTAAAGGGAGCAATTAATATAAGATTAAATATTGTATTGATTATTAACATGTAGATATTATTTTATGCCTTCTTTGTATTGTGTAAGGGAAGTAAAAAAAAAAAAAGAAATTCAGTTTCTGTTCTAACACATGGGCTCTGACATGCTGCCTGTACTTTCTTGAACTTATGTACCCTATTTCTATCTTGACCACCAAGCTGATATCTTTATCTGAGTTCTTGCAGACATGAAGAACTTAGGCTGCTGGCTATGTGTTCTAAGGCCCTATGCCAAATGGGCAGTCATTTTCTCCACTTCCTTTATTGGTTCTGGCCGACGCCCATGACCATCTCTTGATTCTAAGCATTCATAACTTGCTATTCTTTCCTCTTTTTGGCTCTCCTGCTTTTGGGTCCATACTTTTCACTGGAGCTGTTCACTTATTTACTAAGTTTTCTACTTCCAGGTTAACTCCTTAGGAAATATTCATTTTTGAATTTGCTTCTTTTTGTCTTACCATGGGTCACATTTTACCATATGCAACCAGCATGGGGGAAAAAAGAGCCAAAACACAGGTCAGAGAAAAGCACCATGGTAAAGTCAACATTTGAAAAATGGGCCTGGCTTCAGCTCTTGGCTCTAGAGACACAGCTCCATTGCCAAGCACCAAGTCCAAGGGAGAACCCTGCTCACAGGTCTTGTTTTAGACCCGGTTGGCATCAATGTTCCCAATTAGGCACATTATCCATCTAGTAATCAGACCAGCTGGTAGTGGTAAATTTGGAAATTTTGTCCAAAGAAAGCAGAACTCCAAAAACCTGTGCTGGCAAAATGAGGCAGAGCTCCAAAACTGTCTGTGACAAAGGCAGACGGTGAGCTCAGTGACATTAATTGGACTCTCCAGGAAAGCTCCTGTACTAGAAAAGAAAGAGCCTGGTAGAATAAGCATTTGGAGAATGAAAAGACAGCAATTCTATAGAACATCAGATTTGCAAGACATAGGTATGAGGAAGAAAAATACAATATCATATAACCAGAAAGCCACATAGAATGATCTATTTTTTTAGTTAATAAAATAGGTTACTGAATCTGCATCCAGAAACAGGCATTAGGTCTTATTTTAATGAAGGAGAACTAAGTTTGTTGAAATGATATCCTTAAACACAAATGGCTCAGTAACTGGATAATCTAAACACATAATTGGAAAAAATATTTCTGCTAGATAATCTAGGTTGTACTGCTAAAATATCGACTGTAAGATCCTAGTAGCTTAAAACAGCAAATGTTTACTTATTTATACTATATATCTGTCATATGTTAGTACCTGGGATGGTGAGTATGTACCTCATACAGGAACTGAAGATTTCACTGTTCCATGGGGAAGGTGACTTCTGGAAGGTTTTGAGATAGCAAAGAATGATCCAGCCCAAAAATTTACAAATGATCTTTTTCTTGCAACTCAACCAAGGTCAAGAAAAACCAGAATTTCCCAGAAAAACATAGAACCAGATAAATTTAGTGAAAAGTATTTTCAATTAATTTCTTTTTAGTATTCTGCATGCAAAAAAATCAGGATATAAAACAAGGAGTCAAGTACACACAGGAATAGAGTTCATGGTGCACTCTTTGTTCCAGTCACCTCAGCATAACTACAATGAACAGGTAGTTCATTGTGAGTTCATGGCACAAGGCACAATAATGTGCTAAGTATGTTCTTAAGATTCCTCTATCCTGTACCTTATTCTGCCCTAAGTTATAAGGTTATGCTTTTCCTCCAAAAATCCAACCAAGAGGACTGATAACTACTTTATTTCCTGATCTCTCTGACTCAAAGGTAAGCCCCATAACAGAGCCTCTGTCTTTTTATTTCTCAGTATTCTTTCTAATAGCCTCTCCTTATATCCAATAATTATCATGTAAAACACATTTTACAGACTTCATCTCAAGAATATCTTTTCTTAAAAAATAAAAGTACACTTTCATTTATAAGTGGAGAAGCCACACTAGATACAAACCAGGTTGAACCTAGTTTGCAGTTTGGACTTATACAGATACATATGTATTCCAGAATTAAAAGAACAATCTTAGCCATGTGCCGATGGCTCACAGCTATAATCTACTCAGGAGGCTGACAACTGAGCATCGTGGTTCAAAGCCAGGCTGGGCAGGAAAGTACATGAGATTCTTATCCCTAATTAACCAACAGAAAACTGGAAGTAATGGTGTGGCTCAAGTGGTAGAAAGCTTGCCTTGAGCTGAAGAGCTCAGGGAAAGTGCCCAGGCCCAGAGTCCAAGGCCCACAACCGACAAAAAAAAAAAAAAAGAAAAAGAACACCCTTACTTAGAAATTCTCCATGCAATTTATATGTTTATATATTACACACAAAATTGTGTATTTTTAGTTTTTTTATTGTGAAAATACTATACAGAGGGGTAACAATTACATGGGCAAGATAGTGAGTACATTTCTTATCAAGCATTGTAGCCTCCTCCTTTGTTGACCCTTCCCATCCCTTCACATACTTCCTCCCCCTCCAATCCCCCCCCCCCAAGGTGTAAAGTTCGTTTTCGTCATGACAACTTGTACTTCTCATTGTTGCAACAGGTCCACCTGTTAAACGATTTGTTTTTCCCCTTCCCCTCCACAAATTATACCGACATCAAATACAGTGAAAGCAGGGGTTATACTGTGGGGGAGGGACATACAAAGCAACAAAGAAATAATCTTATAATTGCGTTAGAAACAAATGCATGGAAGAAAAAAAACATTTAAAATACATATCTTAGGGTTCATTTTCCTAACATCACCTTATCTGACCTTTTCTGCTTGACTCATACATATACTAGATATTGCAAATAAGGGAAATCATGGGACCTATATTTCTTTGGGCTTGGCTTACTTCACTTAATATAATTTTTTTTCCAAGTCTTCCCATTTCCTAACAAATGGGGCAATGTCATTCTTTCTGATGGAGGCATAGAATTCCATTGTGTATATATACCACATTTTCTTGATCCATTCATCTACTGAGAGGCATCTGGGTTGGTTCCAGATCTTAGCTATGGTAAATAATGCTGCAATAAACATAGTTGTGCTGGTAGGTTTAGTGTGGTCTTGTTTCTAAACATTTAGGTAAGTGCTTGTGTATTATTTTATATAATGTAAATTGTATTTATTTTATATATGTGAATGTAACTATATTATATTGTATAAGTATACTGAATAAAAAATATAATATATGAATATACATATATTTATAATGTAAATATAAATTATATTTACATGTATATTCTTTTATGCTTATTATAATATATAGCTATATATTTTATATTGTATATTATGTATTTATGTATAATTATATTTTATTCATGTATTTAGTTTGTGCTGAGGACTGAATCCAGGTCCATCTCATACATACTCAACAAGTGCTGCACTATTGATATATATGTGTGTGTGTGTGTGTGTGTGTGTGTGTGTGTGTGTGTGTGTGTGTGTGTGTGTGTGTGTGTGTGTGTGTGTGTGTGTGTGTGTGTGTGTGTGTGTATAGAACCCAGTAAAACTATTTTATCTTGAAAAAATGTATTTTCAATATGCTTCAGGGAGCATATTGAAACCAGAATAATGGAAACAAAATTATATTAAATATAAACACTATAAGGATTAATAGCATTGATATAAAGTATAAAGATAATTAGATATAAAAATGGCATTAAGATCACATCTTACCTGAATCAGAATTACTACAGTCAAGAACATAAACAGCAAATGCTGTTGAGGATGTGGAAGAGAAAGGAATCCTTATACAGTGTTGGTGGGAATGTGAACTAGTACTACCACTGTGGAAGTCAGCATGGAAGTTTTTCAAAAAGTTCAAGATAGACCTACATTATGACCCTGCAATATCACTCTTGAGCATTTATCCCCCAAAAATGTAAGTTAAGATATAATAGGAGCACCTTCACATCCATGTTCATAGCAGTACTATTCTCAATGGCTAACTTATGAAAAAAGTCTACATGACCTATAACTGGTGAATGCATTGTAAATATGTATATATACATATATAAACATATATACACATAATATTACATAAACATTTATATATACACATTATATAAATGTATACATATATAGATACATAGATATACAGATTTATAGAGAGATATATAGATACAGAGATATACAGATAGGTAAGACAGATATAGATATAAATACAGGTATAGATGGCATTGATATATAAATGTAGATATAGATATCTATACATACATATGGATATACATATAATTGTGTATTATTCACCCATAACAATGAATGACATTATATTCATGTCAGTGAAATGGATAGACATGGAATCCATCATACAAAATAAAGTAAGACAAGTTCAGAAAACAAAGGTCACATGTGTTCTCTCATAGGTACATGCTGTATCTAAAAAAATAAACATATACAAACACATACAGGAATACACATATGTGTGTGCACATATACTTTTATATGAAAATCCTGATTAAAGTATAAAACATGCATATATAAGATACTGTGTTGAATTCCCTTTGAACAACTCACATGTACTTCAACCACATAGATATGAGGAAATTGAAACAGGCCTTGTCTGGAATTTAGGCACATAAGAATGAGACAGGCAGGCAGGAAGGTTAAAATAAGATAAACAATCCCGAAATACTGTATGTACATAAATCGTAAAAATAGCAGTAAAGCTTCCTGAGACTAATTTGGGAAGAAGGAGAGGAGAGGAAGGACAATGACAAAAGTGGTGACTTTGACCAAGGTGTACCATTTGCATAAGTGGAGATGTTATAGGAAAAATCTCTGACGCTCCTACTACTACTATTACTACTACTACTACCACTAGTACTACTACTATTATTACTATTATTATTATTATTAACCTACTAAGAGCCATGTGATTTATCTGAAGTATAAACCTACCCTTCAATAAAGCTTTCTGACTGGATAGAGTTGTTGTTGTAGAGCGAATCACTGCAAATTTCATTAGGAAAGGAAACATTTTGGTTTTTGATACAGGACCTTGAACTTGGATGCCTTGTGATTAGTCAGCTTGTTTGTTCAAAGTTGGCATACTACTACTTGAACCATATATCCAACATAGTTTTGTGCTGGTTAATTGAGGATGGTGTCTCAAGGATTTTTGTACTTGGGCTCACTTTGAATTTATGCATCCTCCACAACTCAACCTCCTGAGAAGCCAAGTTTATAGAGGTGAGCTCTCAGTGGCTGGCTAGATATACATTTTCAGTAATTGAAAGTCGGTTATCTCTAGAGCAAGAAATAAACAACATTTTCACCATGGCACATATTTTTATTGATGTATGAGGGAACTGGAGCACAGGACAAACATACGTTAGAGTCAATGTCAGGAAATTGGATAATGAGTGGGGGGGGATTTATTGAATTACATTTGACCTCTAGAGTGTGGTGAACTTGCTTAGTAAATCAGAAACTATTAGCCTGTATTAGGCCAAAAAAAGCCTTTCCTTAATTCCTAGGTGGGTGGGTTAAAAAAAAAACCTTAACATATTCCATGATCATGGTGAGCTACATAGACTGTTCATCTGTTTTTAAAAAAGTTTAATTACAATATTCTCTCTCAGAAGCCTTGTGATATTCTCCATTTCAGGTTTCCTTTGCTTTTCGTCATCCTTCATGCCTAACTGCTATCTATCATTCCCCTCTCAAGGATTGGAGACCTGAAAACTTTTAAAAGAAAGGAAAAGTCAAAGTCAGTCTTTGGTGATTTCCTGGTGGTATGGGGTATAGGCAAGATCAGTAGTCTCTTCTCTGCACTGTCAGTGAGGACAGCTGGGAACACTGGGATCATGGATGGTCCAAGGCTCCTGTAGAAGGAAGAACATCATTTGGAAAAGCTAATCTGCCATAATTATGTCTAAAGAGGAGCTATGCTGGGTAAATACACAGAAGCAGATTGGAAACAATGAGTGACAGATGAGTTTAAGACACCCACAGAGCACTGTAGCCTAAACAATGACCAGACACTATTATTTTCTTTTTTTTTGTATATATTTTTATTGTAAAGATACTGTATAGAGGGGATACGGTTATATGAGTAAGGTAATGAGTACATTTCCTATCAAGCATTGTCAACTCCTTTGATTTTCCCCTACCATCCCTTCTATCCCCACCTCATGGACTCCTCCATCCTGCCCCCACAAAGTTGTAAATTTCATTTTTAACATAGTGTCTTGCACATCTATGGTTTTCTGTTACCATTGTATCCAGAGAACCAAGAAGACAGAAGATTCTCCCAAGTTTATTGCAGATACAAAATTTAACTCCAGAGTGCAAATAAAGTAAGTAGGAAAATAAATCAAAATTTGATGGATCCAAGGGCCATTTGCAGTTTGTATGTTAAGTAGACTAGAAGATCGGTCACTTACATCTTTAGCCCTTAAATGTTCATGAAGCTAGAAATATGCAAATAAGCCACTGTGCTTCATAGATAAAAAACCTTAGGAAAAAATCTGCAGCACTAAGCAATGTTCAGAAACAAACAAGACAAAGGAGACACATTTACACATTTTTTATAAATTAAAATTATATTTATGTAAGTGAGTTTTGTTAAAGCTGAATTCTTGTCATCTTCTGTTAAACAGAAAAGGAGCAAGTAAGAGCAAAGTTATTCAGTAGAAGTTATGTTTCTGCCCAACATTATGTGTGTGTTGTGCCTAGGAAAAGAAAAATAAAGTCTTTGTCTGCCATCATAATATACACAATATGATTAAATTGGCTGGTGATTTTTAAAGATCAAGAAAAGTGCCATGGATTAAAATGTTTCTAACATTACATCATAGTTAAGCTATTTGTTTTGTTTTTTCTTCTGCTTTCAATGAGGCAAATTTAGAGGAAAAATGTGTTTTTTCATCCAAAGGGTAATAATCAATGGTACGCTTTTTATTACTACACAATTATATAATCAGCTGATAATGATTATGCAAAGTGGCTAATTATTTTCATGATTACTTTAGAATAAGCATTCTAGGAAGCTGCACCCACTCCTTTACAAAGCACAAAAGTCTAATTTTATAACCAATCAGCAAAAAACATTTTTTCTCTCTCAACTCCTAGAAGTACACCTGTTTGTCTTTGCCCTCTGAGTACCTGCATCAACTTGGTCAATCCCCATTCTTCATATTGACAGGAACCAAAGAGAAAGCCTGCTGGGGACCTGAAAAAAGAGGTTTGTACCTGGAAACTAATTAAATTTGATTTATTTCTTTTGGCAGCACTTCACATTTCTCTTTTCATGCTTTATTTAAAACTTTATTGCTTGAATAGCAAGAAATAAGCAACAAAACAAAACCTGTTCTATAATTATATTAAATTTCTCCACTGATTGGCAACAGAATACAGATCACCAGCACCCAGATACCGGACCAGTTTCTCCCGTGTTGCCATTAGAATTCTCTTCAGGACCCAGACTTAGGGTCTTTCAGTTTTCCAGGTGAGAAACCAAAGTCAGTTTTCTTTTATTTTTCCTTTTATTTGTTTTTATTGTTATTATAAAGGTGATGGACACAGCGGTTACAGTTACATAAGTCAGGTGAAGAGTATATTTATTTCTGGACAATGTCATGCCTTCCCTAATTTTCTCCCAGCCAAGGTTAATTTTCAAGGTAGTTTTATCAATACTACCTCCTCCAGTAGGCTTACCAAGTACTTCTTCCAAATATGACTTTTCTGTACCTTAAGTTACAATACTGACTTTGAAGTTTTGTTTTCTTTTCTTTGGTTTGGTTATTGTTTCTGCTAGTACAGGAACTTGAACTTAGAACCTCATGCTTGCTTGGCTTTCTTGCTCAATAATGGTACTCTATCTCCTGCTGAGCTTTGTACTGGTCAATTGGAGAAAATACTCATAGATACTTCTGCCCAGGCTGGCCTTGAACTATGATACTCCTAAGTACAAGGATCTGTTTCTGAAGATACCATTTCATAAAGGAGTTGTATAACCTTCTGGATTGTCTCTGCCTCAAGATTAGTAACTTTTGTTATTCATTTTGCTCCCTTAAAAGAAGGCCCAGAAAAGTTTGGTGGGGCTGTATCATTCCCTTACTAGAGACTCTAAGGCATATAACTGTGCCTGTGGGACTCATTTGCACATCTTGACAATCCTCATTGAATATTCTGACCTGACTCCATCACACAGACAAAAGCTACTTCCAATATTGTCATCATCCAATTCCCACTCCAATGAGGCCAACATCTAAGTGCTATGATTAGTGCTGCCTCCAGGTTGAGAAACCATCTCTGGGTGCTCATTTATCCCTCAGCCACTCAGTGCTATAAGGATCATCACCTATGGCAACAGAAAGATGTGCAGTCAAGTTTCAAATTTGCCTCTTTTTGCTATTCAAGTTTTTGCTAAAACTCAGTACTTTCTAAACTTCAATTATCTAAATTGTAGAATTAGAGTTGTAATGGATGTTTTGTCATATGGATTACTGGCATCGGGCACCAATGGCGTATGCCTACCTAGTTACTTGGGAGGCTAAGATTGGAATAATCATGGTTTGAAACCAGCCCAGGTAGCATCAAGAACACTTTGTAACTGACAGCTGGACACAGTGACATGTTCTTGTTACGTTAGCTACTATGGGAAATCTAAAATAGGCAAATGACAGCCTTGGCCTGTGTCTGGACAGGGATCAAAGGCCCCAACTATAATAATACCTGTAAAATTTTTACAATATTCTTTGCTTCATTAGGAATTTTGTATATGCTTTGTAAACCAAAGGCTATCACTATATCATCTAACACAATGTTTCTATTAGTATGTAAGGGCTGCCATAATAACAAATGAGGTACAAGGTGACATGAGCAACATTAATTTATTTCTCACAGTCATAGAGGCTACAAGTCTGAGATTAAGAGGTCTGCAGGTTTGGTTTCTCCTATGGCCTGGACTCACTGTTTGATTGGAGAATATCTGCCTTCTCACGGTATCTTCTTCACATGGTCTCTTGACTATACAACTTTTCTCTTCTTGTTAAAATATTATCCAAATTAGAGACCAACTATTATGATTTCAGTTAGCCTTAGTCAATTCTTTCAAGCCTACATTGAAATTAAGTAATGACTCTAACACAAAAATGAGGAAAGACACAATTCAGCTCCTAACACTTCCTTTTTCTATAGATAATGCTAAACAAAACCTTTCTCCATGACTGGAGGAAGGATTATGTCAAGGAGATGGAAATATTCTATGAATCTCAAAATTTCCTATCACTGAGTTTCGTAAAAGTGTCCACTAACATCACAAATTCCCATGCCTTCACATTTACACATGCTAGTGTCCACCTACACAGTAGCTTCACAGTGAGTCTCAAAATGACATAATTTTAACAAGTACCCCAAAGGAAAGGGATCTTTACAAAAAAAAAATGTTCCAAACTACAGTGAAGTAAAGAATGTGTAAAACCTAAAAGTAAAACCTAACCTGTGTTTGATCTTTTTTTATTACTTTCTGAGTCTCTGCTTCAATATACTTGACTGATCCAAGAAAAATACAATCTTGTTATAAGTGGTCTGTCATCATTCGATCAAATGTCAAGGCTTTGTGAAAACTTTCTTTCTCTAGGTATAAAAAACAGAAATCAATCTAAATGTTTCTTTCCCAAAGATATTAGTTTTTCTTCCTATATTTTCCTCTCAGGGAAGAATTCTGATTTCACAGATTTGCAGGTATATATATATATATATATATATAATATATATATATATACACATATATATATACATATATATGTATATACATATATATATACATATAATTGTATACATCTATGTACCTATGTATACATCTATCTACCTACATATATAGCTTCTTGAACACAGTAAAAATCTCAAATATTATCATTTCCCCACAACATTTCTGATAATCCACACATATAACCTAGTCTATCTTGCTCTTAATGATATTCTTTATGTCACGATCTTATTTGTATCATTTTTCTGAAAGGTGAAATAATCAGAAATACCTATTTTCCCCAACGAAACAACAGTTAAACATTTAACATTTAAGCAATAATTTTCAAGAAATTCCAGAGAGTTGATAAGTTAGTTGCATCTCCAAGGGATTTAATTAAAATCCTGAACTTACCTTTAAAGTATAGAATGGGATGTGGATATGGATACAAGACAAACTTGGTTAAGCCACCCCACTGAGCCAAAAATTCACTGGAGATCCATGATCTTGAAGATTGGGAGCAGCTGGAAGTCATTTTGTTGGTAAGTTTACTTCAAGCACTACCCAACCTCTCCTCAGGTAAGTAACAGGAGGCTGCTGATGAAACTAGGACAGTAGCTAGCATCATCAGTGTCCAAAAATGCCATAGATTTCTCATGTTGTTCTTCTGTTATTATTACTTAGAAAAGGTTTGTAAACAGGACAAATTTCTAAGGCAGAAATCTATATGTTATGATCTATGGAACAAAGTTAGGATATTACCTATTTTTGTAAATAAAATACAATTCTAACCTCACCTCAGCAGTTGGTATTATGGCTCTTGTTCATGTTACACCTGCAGAACTGTTGTAGTTAAGTTTAAGCCCTAAAATATTTACTATCTGATCTTTATAGGAAAATTCAACAGACACTCATCTAAATAAGCTCCCCCAAGCTATATAAATTATGCATATCAGTAGCAGTGGAATAAAAGAAGGTAGTCATTGACAAAGAAAATAAAAAGTTGATCTTCCCAGCTCTGTACTTTTATGAGCTGCAGGTGAAGAGCATGCCCCTCAACTTGTATGTTTCCTTTGCTAATAGGATTCAGCCCACACCTCTTTGTTCCGCGATCCAGAGCTACTAGTTTTCCATCAGAAATAAGTTTTAATGACCCTAAAGCCCAGCTCGCTGCAGGATCAGCTTCAATATCCTGATTTTTGTGCAACCCGCCCGGGCTGCCTAGACTGCCAGGCGCCACCTACCCTGGGCTGGGTCATTCCACTGGGTCAATCCTCTGCTCCTGGCCCCAGTTCTAACAAAGGGGAACTGCTGACCTGAGTAATTCAGTTCAATTGCTGACAGGAATCCTATTATCGGAGTGCCATTTCCCATTGCAGTCTGGGGATGCAGGCACACAGCTGTGCATTCACGATTACAGTGGAGGTTGAGCAGACACGTCTAAGTGCCAATGAGATGGGGCGCTTGGGAAAGGAGACATGATATCTGCATTCAGGAATAGACTTGGAACACAGATTTTAATTAATTAGTTTATTTTATTTTATTTTATTGGTTTCTGTTTTTTGTTCTGTTTTATTTGGCTTTCCTCATTTCTCTCTTTCTGTCAATCACTAAGTATCATCTGTGCTCACACTCACTCTGACCTGAAGGGAAGCTTCAGGCAGGGAACCAAATCTCTCTGAGCTTCTATCCAGAGCACAGCTGGATAGCACTCCAGCAATGAACTTTCCCAGGCTAAAATGATAAGACACTTCCCAGGAGTAAATTTATAAAAACCAAGACTATTCCACTCAGGAAGTAATACTGATTAAATAATGACCAGGCAACAGAAATTTTAAACTTAAAAATATATCACAGAACAGGAATTCTATGCCTCCATCCAAAAGAGTAGGTAGCTAAGGCAATGTTATGAACACCTATGAAAATTCCTCTAAGTCATTTCCTCAGGGCTTTCTTCTGTAGAAATAATATTAACGTTCTCACTTAACATGCCAGTGTTGAGTGCTAAAATAGAGATGTTTTTCCAACTTTGTGTTAGCTTTCTGCCAAAAATTAAAGCTGTTCTCTTCACCTATTTAAATTCTAAATGTACCCCAGAAATCAGATTTTCCATGCATCCAGAGGAAAGCCCATTTCTTCTTTCCAGTTATGTGAATAATAATAAAGAGATTTTGAGAGAAAAACTCATGAGCTCTGGCATGATTAAAGCAAAACTATCTGACTATCTGAAGACTTCAAAATATATTCTACTAAGAGCTCAGACAAGTCAGAGTTCTGGAATAAGTTTGTTTCAAAATGTATGTTTCATATCATATCATATCACATATATGTACATATATATCGAAGAAAAATCAGAAATAGAGAGTACTATGTTTTTTAAAACTCCAAATTCTTGCTCAGGGGCTTTGATTTATGGTATTAATTAGATTGAATTCTGACTCTATAGTTCTTATATTTAGATGTTTTTATTTAATGGCAAGGTTCTAAAGTTTCTGGTTTCCCTTCTGTTAAATAATTTCCATGACATAGCATAAAGAACACTAATATTACAATGTCGAGTCCACTACTGGCTCTTGTCAACCTCAATTTTTGCTTTAACTGTGCGCTAAGATATTTCACAGTATATTCTGCATGTATATTCATTTATGTTCTGTTCACCAATATGTGGAATATGTACACATGAATTCCTGTTTAACCAGATAACATTGAATTGTGCTTTGTTATGCTTTGTTCAGAAACATTGTGATATCTTGAAGGTGTTTTTCTGCCTCAGTGCATTCAGTAAATAACTAAATCTTTCTTTCATAAGGAGTCTCTTACAAGATATTAGGCATTCATTTGACCATCATATCTCATTATCACACACTAGAAAAGGAGGTTGTAGACATAGAAGATTATATTTAAATATCTCCTAACCTAGGACACAATTATAAAATTCTACTTGTATAATTAAAACCTTAAAATGGATTTGATCTCATTGAAATAGTTCAACAGGTACTTGAAGGGCTCTTTGTAAGCTGTAAGTCTGTCCTAATGCTATACTTGGTGATAATGATAAATATCCTCTCCAATTACTCTCTGGCAGAACTGAGTTTTTAAATTTAGACTTTCCCTTTCTATTAATAAAGACAGTGAGAGAGCTTGGAAAAATATTCACTAAGCCGAATATTTTCATCTTATCCTAATCAACATACATGTTTCTACAAGGGTATATTAACCCCTGTGTATTACATCCATAGGCCAGGGGATGTAATTGGTTAGAGCAGAAGTTCTTAAGCTTAACTATACACCAGAATTACCTGGAGAGCTTATTAAAAAAAGATTTCTGGACCTTACCCCAGGTTTATGATCCAATAGGCTATACTGAGACTTTGTATTTCTAACAAGTTCTCATATATGCTGAAACTGCTGGCCTAGAGAACACATTTTGAGAATATCAGCATTCTCAGAGGAAATGAAAATGTCTCGGTCCTGCAGGGTATATCTTTCACAACAAAGATTTTTTAACCATCTCAAAACAACCTTTGTTTTCAGTAAGAGATTTATTTTTCTTCTCTGTCAAATTCAGAGCCTTTCTCGAGACTCATTCTTTACACCTCTTTATTTTCCTTGTCTCTTGCTGAACAGTCTCCAGTCTTCTGTCTTCATCTCTATGCAGTTGGTACTTAAGTCTCTATCTCTAATGCTTTTTTCTCCCTTGAGACCTAGACTCAGAATCTCACAAGTTCTTACTCAACAAGAATTTATGGAATGAATGAATAAATGAATAAATAGATGGGCGAGTGGCTGTTCAATGCCCCCAGAGCAATAGAAGTAGATGCTTCCACAGCTGAAGTTGTTTTGGCTCTAAATCCCTGTTCCTAATCCAAATTAACTACAGAAATGCATTGTAATTATCTATGATATTTTATGGAAATAAGAAGATAAGACGGGTAGAAACAAAGCTGAGCTGAAATTATTGTAATTGTATAAGAAACTCAGGAAACAAACAGAACTATAACATTAAAAACTTACCACATATTGCAAATAAGGGAAACCATGGGACCTATGCTTCTTTGGGCCTGGCTTACTTCACTTAATATAATTTTTTCCAAACCTTTCCATTTCCTAACAAATGGGGAAATGTCATTCTTTCTGATGGAGGCATAGAATTCCATTGTGTATATATACCACATTTTCTTGATCCATTCATCTACTGAGGGGCATCTGGGTTGGTTCCATATCTTAGCTATATCTAGTATAGGTATGAGTCAAGCGGAAAAGGTCAGATAATGTGATGTTAGGAAAATGAACCCTTAAATATGTATTTTAATGTTTTCATTTCTTTCATGCATGTGTTTCTAACGCATTTATAAGATTATTTCTTTGTTGCTTTGTATGTCCCTCCCCCACAGTATAACCCCCGCTTTCACTATATTTGATGTCAGTATAACATGTGGAGGAGATGGGGACAAACAAGTCGTTTAAGGATTCAGGTGGACCTGTTGCAACAATGAGAAGTACAAAATGTCATGTCAAAACCAGCTTTACAATGTCGGTGTGGGGGGGGAGGGGGGTATAATTAGGTAGGGGGAGGGGGGAGGCTGAGAAGGGAGGTGAAGGGTAAACAAAGGAGGAGGCTGCAATGCTTGGTAAGAAATGTATGCATTATCCTGCCCATGTAATTGTAGCCCCTCTGTACAGTATGTTCTCAAATAAAATAAAATTAAATTAAAAAAAAAAAACTTACCAGAGTGGGATGTGAATAGGTGGATATAACTTCTGATTTGTTATTATGCCTTGGCCTAACAATTGCCATGATCAGTTTAATTACCACTATTAGCTGCAACACTACCTGCCTTCCAAATCTGCGCCTATTTTCAGAAGTCTTTACCAGTTTATATGAACTAGGAACACAGTTTTTGCCTGCAGTTCATGTGTCAAACCACTTTAAGTTTTGAACGCAATATATCAGGGATGGATTCCAAAATCTGCATCAAAATGTTCAGTTTTCAATTCTCAATTTTCAAATGATGTTTCTACTACCTAGGATACTGAATAACACAGCTCTGGAAAGTGCAGGGCAGCCGCATTCATTGCTATGGTGATCCTCTGAATTAGTTTCACCATGTCAGAATGGCACTAAAAACTTTACAGAGAAAAAGCTAGGAATTAGATGCAAGATTATGCAGTCATTATATTCAATATACATATATAAAAACTGAACTATATGACTTGAGAGTAGGGATTGAAAGGGAAAATAATGAAGCAGAATGATAAAAAGGGTGAGATTTCACTTAATATAGTTTTTCCCAGTCTTTCCATTTCCTAACAAATGGGACGATGTCATTCTTTCTGATGGAGGCATAGAAATCCATTATATATATGTATATATATATATATTATATGCCACATTTTTATCATCCATTCATCTACTGAGGGGCATCTGGGTTGGTTCCTTTTCTTAGCTATGGTAAATAATGCTGCAATAAACATAGTTGTGCTAGTAGCTTTAGTGTGGTCTTGTTTGTGATCATTTGGGTAAATGCCCCAAAGTGGGATTGCTGGGTCCTAGGGGAGCTCTATGTGGAGTCTTTTGAGGAACCTCCATACTGCTTTCCAAAGTGGTTGAATGAGTTTACACTCCCACCAACAATGCTGTAGGATTTCCTTCTGGCACATCCCCTCCAGCATTTGTTGTTATTAGAGTTCTTGATTATAGCTATTCTAATTGGGATGAAAAATTATATTGAGTGAAGTAAGCCAGGCCCAAAGAAACATATGTCCCATTGTTTCCCTTATTTGCAATAACTAGTATATGTCTGGGACAAGCAGAAAAGGTCAAAAGCTATGTTCATATGACCAGATAAGGTGATCTTAAGCAAAATGAACCTCAAGTTAGGAACACAAGTGTTTTTTTTTCTTTCTTGCTATTGTTTCTAAGGTACCATGTGATTATTTGTTATATTGTATGTTCCTCCCCCAGGATATAACCCGTTTTCACTGTATTTGATGTCGGTATAATTTGGGGAGGGGAAGAGAAAAAACAAAATGTTTAAATAGGGATACAGGTAGACCCATTGTAACAATGAGATGTACAAGACACTGTTGAACAACAAACTTTACAATTTAGGTGGGGGCAGGGTGGGGAGTATAATTGTTGAAATTGGAGTGAAGGGATGGTAGGGGAAAAACTAAGGAGGAAGCACCAATGCTTGATAAGAAATGTACTCATTACCTTGCTCATGTAACTGTAACCCCTCTGTACAGTATTTTCACAATAAAAAAATTCTTAAATAATCAAGGAAAAATAAGGACGACATTGATCAAGACAAATTGTACTCAAAACCTGACTTATGGAATTGTACCATCTTGTTACAACTACTTAATTTAAAAGAAAAATAAATTAAATTCAACTTTTGAAATGGCAGAGCCAGGACCTCTGAGAACCCACCCTTTGACATCAACAACTTGAACACTTGGGGAAATAAAATGTCTAAATAAACTTTTTTTTTCAAATTCAGGAAACTAAGACTGGTCTTGCCATAACACAAGGAGGGCTTAAGAACAGAGTGAGCTTTGTGATGGTTTATTTTCCAAGTTTCACCTCCTTCACCCTATTTCACAAGACTATTAAAAGCCAATATTATTGTTAATTGTCACAAGTAGGAGCCTCTGGAGAGCACACTTCTGATCTGGAGTCTACCAAATGCCTCATTTTTAAATAACTGCCATTATTTGCTTTATGTCAGCTCATTGCAATTCCAGTTCCATCCTCAAGGTATGTACGTATTTGACTTGACTTATAGTTTGATCTGTATAAACAGCCATAGGGTACTAAAGAAAAAATGATTAATGACTATCACTTCACATTGTAACATTACTAAGGTTAATTGATTGGTCAAAATTTAATAAGTGAATGAAATTGGGAAATAACCATAAGGAATTTTGCAAAACTTAAGCCTGTTTTCTTAGGGTTAAATGTTTTATATGACTTCCCACTTGATTGGCTGGCTTTCGTGGCTAGCACTTTACATGAGCCAACCAGCATTTTGCTTGTTGTTTGGGAGATGGAGCCTTGCAGACTTGGAGTTTTGCCAGTCAGCTGCACACTTCAGTTGACCAGATTTCAGCCTCCTGACTAACTGGGATTACAGGTATAGGGTCTTACTTTCTGCCCTGTTATAACTGGGAACCATGATCCAGCTATTTTAGATTTCCCATTCTAGCATTAATAACAAGACCTGTTATTGTGTCCAGCTTCCTGCCATAAAAAAAAGGAATTGTGTGGACATTTTTTCCTGAACTTTCTGGAACTACGATCCTCCTTAATCTCAGTCTTTCACATAGCTTCAGATGACAGGCATTCATCACCTGCCCAGCTATGGGTTGGGGAGGTATCTCCTAAACCATTCTGCCCAGTATGTCCTTAAACATGCTAACTTCAGCCTACTGAGTAGTCAGAATTATAAACATATAAGCCACCAGCACCAAGAAACATAATGGCATTTTTTAATGACAAATAACTATAGACATGTTTGTACCTAATAGCAGATTTGCAAAGTACATTAAGAAAAAAAACTTAAAAAAACAAAAAGAACCACTACAAAGGCAGATACTAATCAAAATCTGAACAATTCACCTTTAACAATGAATGTGGTTATCAGAATACAATTTTTAAAATATATGTTCTCTTGGCCAGGCTCTTAGTTACCAATATCATAGCCCTGGATGCTCTATCACATTTTGCGTTGATTCAGAAAGTCTGAATATCATTGCAGAAGAATACTATGTTTAAATTGTTGGGCCAGAGCTCTGCTTCTTTAAAAAGACCTTCTACTTGAGAATATCTTGCCTTCAGCTCTATAAATATATGGAACCTTTCTTTTCCAGAAGATTCGGTGCTCTGTCCTTAGCAGAGCATGGCCAGAGTAGAGAGGAATGTGCTCCATCTGTCTCTAGATGTGTAAGGGCTGCCAAAATGAAATTCATATTGTATATGCACAATGTGGTTACACTCTGATTATATGTATATGTGTGTATGCATTTCTGTTCCCTTTCCTCCATCACCTAGGTCTGTGTGGTCTTGTAGAAAGATAATTGTTTTCAGAAAGATAGAAGCAACCTCCGTGCCTATTACCAGAGGCATAGATAAAGAAAATGAAGTAAATCCAGAACATGTCATCTTTTTCTGTAGTCAGAAGCATGAAAATGTTTGTCTTTACTATGCATTCATAGATCTTTAAAATAGCATTTAGCCAAAAAGTTAATGAGCAAAATACATTATATAACTTATAAATGTGCACATTAAATTTATATGTGCATTTTATATGAATGTAAGCATATTGAGGCATAAAGTAACTTATTGTAGGTAGCTATGACAGTAAGTCATAGGGAAAGCTAAAGAATATTGTAGAGATGAAAAGAAAAGTGAATTAGAAGTCTTGCTCTTAAGTCGATAAAATGAAGAGCATCATGGGTGCAACTATTGCTCATTAGTGATCCAAATTTGTGGATACAGGAAACAGTTACTTTCACAGTGACTTATAACAATTACTAAAGTAGCCAGGAGAATAACATCATTAAAGACAGTTATGAGGTTTCATCCTGTAAGTTCTAAAGTAACTGCAGAAAGATTGGCAACACTGTCAGTGATAAAGACAGAGTGACTGTAGACAGTCTGAGTAAAAAAAGTCAATTATGGGCTGGGAAGGTGGCTCAGTAGTAGAGGGCTTACCTTGCATGCATGAGGCCCTGGGTTCGATTCCTCAGCACCACATAAGCAAAAAGAATAAAGCCGGAAGTGGCATTGTGGCTCAAGTGGTAGTGTGCTAGCCTTGAACTGAAGAGCTGAGGGACAGTGCCCAGGCCCAGAGTTCAGGCCCCACGACTGGACCCAAAAAAAAAAAGTCAATTATGCTTTATTGCTAGGCTGATGGTATAAGACCCAAAGGGAAATGAAAATACAATTTTTATTATAAAAACATAAATTATACATAAACTGAGAATTTCAAATTTTCCAGATTAATTACTTCTGTGTTCTATTTATTGGCAAAGAATAGGACAGTACTGGATGAGAAGCAAAGGTAGGAATGAAGATGTAGAAGAAACTGGGTTCAATACACAAGGGTCATAACCTGCTTTGGAGGATGCATCTATCTTGTGGATACTATGACTCCTTTAGACAACATATTCAGTCTCACTCTGCAGGTCTTCAGAATGGTAGATCCCTGACATTGTGATGCTTTAAATTTAGGATTGTCCTTTTCCTTCACGTATTTGGAAACAGTGCTGGACAAGTGCCTCTTCTCAAGTCTAAAGCACTAAGGCAGGATTGAAGGGATTATTCTAAACCCAGTCTCTCTTGTCTAGCATGTGTCTATCATATCCAGATTTAAAAACAGTGATTCAATCACAAGAATTTATGGTTTGAAATGAGATGTACATGACACTGTGTTGAAAACGAACTTTACAACTTGGGCAGGGGAAGAAGAAGTGGTGGGAAGAGAAAGAACAGGAGAGGGAAAACAAAGGAGGGAGTAACAATGCTCGATAGGAAATGTACTGATTAACTTACTAATGTAACTGCAAACTCTCTGTACAGTACCTTTACAATAATATGCATATATATATATATATATATATATAAGAATTTATGGCTTGATAACTCTAAATCCAAGCCATACCTCCAACTCAAGTTGCACTAAGACTTTCTTTCTCATTATGAAGAACCTTATTTATGCACAGTTGTTTAGAAGATATATTTTGCCATTGTCCTGCCTTAACTGACAGTATATTAGAGTATATGAGTATATGATCACCTCAAAAGCAAAACTCCAGTGTTTAGGAAAAGTTACAAAGCTCTGTGGTTGTCATAAATGTTGGTCCATAGTCAAAATATGGACAGGATATCATTGTTGCTATGTAGTTTAGCTTTTCACACCAGCAGATACATTGATTTTCCTGTCCTCCCAAGTCAAGTATGCATTGTTTTGTTTTGTTTTGCTTTTCACTCACCAGGCAAACACCAGTAGTCTTGAACTTAGTGAAATTTTTCCCTGCTGTCTTTCATCATAGTTATTTTTGGATCTTACATTATGAGGCTTTTTACAATCCAAATGAATTTTATGCTCATACAATTCCAAAGAAAGATGAGAGATGCTGTAACAAGACTTGCCAAATTGAACTATTTAAAATTTGACTCTAGCGTTGTGCAGTGTAGTTTATGAGCTCAGTGGAGACACCGGTTCTATGCTGATAACTGTGCTGATCAGGGTAGATAGAATTCTAAGATAACACCTCATGTACTTTCTTCTTTGATTCCAACCTGCACTGTGTTTCTTTATCTCAAACTTCAGCTTTGTACAAACAACTTTATGGAGATACCATATATATCATATTCATTTAAGTTACTAGATACAAATAGTGCAGATAATCTTGCCCTCTGGCTTACTGTAAACTAAAACCCTTATATGGAACAAATATTTGGACATTTATCATCTTTTCTTTCTTACTTTTTTCTCTCTTCTTTCTGTCCTTCCTTCTTTCCATCCTTCATCTTTTTCCCCTCTTTTCTTTTTTTCTTTATCTTCCTTTCTATTTTATCCCTCACTATCCTCAGTATTTTCTCTCTTTTCCTCCACCTCTCTGTCTCTACAACTCCTCAGCTTATTACATAACCCGTAGCAGAGTCAGTATCCCAATAGGCCTGTTCCTTGATTCAAGTAATCTTCAATATGCTTACTTAGTTTTGTAGTCAATACCTCTTATCTCTGAGCTGTGATTGCATTTTAGGTATTTCCAGTAAGAGTGTTCAAATAAAAGTTGTAAACAACTCCTGTGGAGACAGACATTCATCAATGTACCACTATAGGAAAATCTGGCCCCAAAGAGACCGAGCTCAGAGCTGTTTATGGCCAAATCTATTCTATTGCCCAATAGACTCTAGGATGGATCCTGCCAAAGTCTTCTAGATGACCTACTTAATAATAAGCACACTGTAAACCAGTTAGAGAACTATTTAGCTGCCAGTGAGACATCTGAGAAGTTTCATACAGATAGAAAAACTGTTAACATGTCACATGTGAAGATCAAAAGGGAAAGAGCAACAGGTTATAACTTTTTTTATAATTGGTTGCTTCCAGACAATAAAATATGGTTGGAATGAGGAAAATTTTCAGATTTAATTAAAATGTGCAGTCAGTTGACCTCAAGTTAATCAAAAAGGATATTATCCTATGTGAACTTCCCTTAATCAAGCCCCTTTTCAAAGAAATTTAGAAGAGAATCAAAACAGCCTTTTCTCTTTCCTTCTCTCTGTTTCTTTATCTCTCTCTTTCTCTTTCACTGGCTTTAAAGTTCTATGAGCCTAAACCCACAAAAAATTAATTATATCAACTGCCTAAGAGATGACTTCAAATTAGCTGATAGAGCAGCCCTGTGTAATACAGTCTCAAATATTTTTTTTGGTTCCTGAGTGAAGTATTCAATTAGTATGAACTCAGTCTCCTGACCCATCAAAATGGTATGGTAATAAACAGGTGTTACTTTAAATAGTTTGTTTGGGGTAATTTGTTTTATGGCCAAAAAATATGAAAGTATTAGTCAACCATCTTTTGCCTGAGATAGTTAATAGATAGAAAAATACCAAAAATCCTATCTCAAAGGATAGGTATATTTAAAAGATGAGACATCCATAACATTGATAAATCATTATAAAATAAGATCTGTAACTGTGTCACCATTTTAAAAGAGAAAAATACCCAAGGACATAGTGTGTCTCAACTGTAAGAGGAGAAGATGAGTGCCAATGGGAACTGACAAGGCCTTAGCTATCATTTCCCAGTCTGAAAGTATCATACCATCCACAGCTGTCAGCTTGAACAGCAGGAATGATCTGGAGTTCAGAGTAACACTCAAACTCACAAGACACCAAAATACAGATACTGTGAGACTACAACTGAGCTTTTAGAGCAATTCTACATGACTCAAAATATAACTTCTGATGTCTAGACATCTTTCCACCTTAAGGATCTAGAAAGCTTGAGAGAGGGAAAAATAATAGTAATTATGGACCACATCACTTTGGAAGATATAAATTCAGGGATTATTTTTAAACTTTTCTGTATTGTTAATGATGTACCTGTCCGAAGACACTGTGCTAGACTGCAAGAGAACTAGATACAATCAATATCAGCTCTTGGTTATCAACAGCCTCGTTAACATTTGAAGTGTTTGTCCATTGTACAGTCACTTAGGCCAGCGTCTCATTTATTATAAAATGCTGTGCTTCTTAAGATCGTTGAGTTAATGTACAAAAGATGTGCCAAGAGACAAACCTTTATACCAGAGGAAATATTATATGTGAGCCTTTCTGTCTCCCATTTCAGAGAAGACATTAAGCTCAATGCTTAAATGATTTCTATGGAATCACCATTGTACTCCACACTTCAGCACATCTTTTCACTGCTGTTTATGCTTCACATGTATCATGCTGGCTCAGCTTTCTTTTTCCACTCATAATTTCAACGAGTTAAGTGGTATGATCTGCAAAGCGCATCTTCATTTTCAGGTCTTTCTCTTCTCTCATTTCATATTACCTGGCCTACATATAGTGTCTTATATATTTAGTTAATCCCTGGACCTATATTTATCCTAATGAATATAGGCCTGCCCTCCAGCCTTCACAGGTAAAGAGGGAAAAACTAGAATAGGAATTGTGATGCATGACTGTGTTACAAATGTCTTCTAAATGGAGATTACATTAGTATGGATGAAAACTCGCAACTTCTTTGGAAAATGGTCTAATACTGGAGATGGCTGGAGGTTGGGGAAAAAGCTTTGTAGTTATTTCACATCAGTTTCATTCTATAGCCACACGTTGTGAGTAGCATGTAATATGGAGCATGATTCTATCTATTGGTGAGACAAAACTACCTTTTAACCACATTCTGAGGTCTAGTTCTTGGCTAAAAACAGGACCTGAGATAAGTCATAGATGTCTTTAGTTGTTCTCACCAGGCAAAACCTCACACACACACACACACACACACACACACACACACACACACACACACACACACATGCACATACTGCAAACACATATAATGCACATACCTCAAATGCACTTTGAGTTTTGTCTGTACCTTCCAGCCTGTCATTGTAAGGACTGGTTTTCTAACTCAAAGCTAATCATCCTGTAGTCAGAACAGTACTCCTGTTTCATAGCCCCATCTTGATTGCCTGGTTCTGAGAATATCTCACGTCCTGTTTCATCAAGGTTCCTCTATACAGGCCTTCAAATTTTAAATTAGTCACTTTTTTTGTATGCCATTGTGTCCCTGGAGCCTATGATTTTAAATGTGATGAAGGAATTTTTCCATTGAGATGTTGACCACAAAGATTTCCTTTAAAGAGAGAAAACTTACCTGTGGAAGGATGAGAAAGTTAAAGCGGTAAAACATTTATTCTGAAAGACTGGCATGAAAAATAAAGAGAATTAGGATGAAACCTCTAAGGTAAAGTCATCGTGATCATTAGTGGCCAAAAGCTCTTCAAGCATACTTTATTTCATACTTATAATCAAACTTTGAATGTGTGATACTAATGACATTTTGTAGTGAGGGAGCTAAGACCAAGAACTATCATGTGTCTTAAGTCTTTCAGCTAACGACGGACAGAACCATGTGGTCCATACTTGCTCTTAATCTCATTCCACAGTGTCTGGTCAACACTAACCTATTTTCTGGTTCTCTAAGTCTGACTCTTAATTCTCACATTGGTTTGAAATTCTTCAGCATTGTCTTTCAGGACTGGCTTATTTCTCTAAAGTTAAGGTTGTCCAGGTTTATCAATATTGTCAAAATGATAGTATTTCCTTCTTCCTCAAAGAAATTTCATTGTGTCTACATACCAGCGTTTCTTTATAGATCCACCCTTTGATAAAAGTGAAACCTCATTTGTAGAGTTAATGAAATGATACCTCATTTAATTTGCATTCTCATAATGAAAAGTATTGTTAAACATTTTTTGTGTGTAGCTGCTTGTCATTTGGATGTCTTCTTGGGAGAAAAGTCTGTATAGATCTTTTACCCATTTATTTTTCCATCAGACTACTTATTTCTTACTATTGAGTTGGGTTCACTACACATTTCTAGGTCTTGACCCCATATCAGATGCACGGTTCGCAAGTATCACTTCTCTTCAGTAGGTTTTCTTCTCACACTGTTCATTGTTTGCTTTTCTATGCAGAGGCTTTTTAGTTGATCTGACCTAATTTGTCCACTTCTCCAGAGCCAAGAGTAGAACTGACACTTGGGTCTTTCCATTGCTTATAAAATTAATAACCAGTATAATTCAGTTTTGCTTAGAATATATAAAGAAAAACAAGATAATATGATTAAGTGTTGCTATATATGGAGATTAAGTAATCTCTTTCTCATTCCTACATTTTGTGTATAATAAAACTGATAGCAGTCAGGTGTTTTATATCACTGAGTTTCAAACGAAAGTGGTATTAATCATTAATAAATTCAACTTTCTAGGAATGGTCTTAGAATTAAGAATAAACTTAAGAAGTTTGCTTGACTTAGGGAGTATGGAAAAATTGGAATGAGGTAAATACAGCAGGATTAATGGAACAAAAAGGACTTATTCTTTTTCTTTCTTTTTTTTTTGAACTCAGGGCCTGTGCACTGTTCCTGAGCTTTTCTCAAGGCTAGTACTTCACCACTTTGAACCATAGCTCCACTTCCAGTTTTCTTTCTTTTTTTCTTTTCTTTTCTTTTTTTGCTTTTGTGGTCCTGAGGAATAGAACCCAGGGCCTCATGAATGAAAGGCAAGTGCTCTACCACTGAGCCACCTTCCCAGCCCCAAAAAGGACTTTTCATAACTGTTGCTGAAACACAAATGCAGTGAGTAACCACAAGCATACAGCTACACTGATAAAAAAAAAAAGATATGCCATATCTCCTATAGGTCTAAAAGACTCTAGAAAATCTACAAATTTCTGAACTATAGAAAATAGTTTAACTACACTGTGGTGCAAAAATTGTCCTAAGTTCTCCACAACTGTTTTGATCAAGTGACGGATTTTGAATCTTCTCAGGTTTTACAAATTCTTTAGCTGATTAGATATATTGAAAATGACACATTGGAAATATTGAAGCCAGAGCCAACCGGTATTTATCTTGTTCTTGTCCTCTTGGGATATTCGGATTCCAGGCAAAAAGCTGGTTGGTCATCTTGAGGATGAAGAGGCCATTTGACAAAGATATTTGAATGTAATCTAGCAACAATCATCAAGAGTTGAGTGAAGCCATTTTGTCCCTTCCAATCCAGTCTGGCTCCTTAATCACTATTCCACATGAGTGTCTATAGACAAAATAAGGTTATGGGAAACACAATTTTTATTTCTTTACACCATCAGATCTGGGGCCGTTTGTTACATAAAAATAGATAACAGATACAAGTCAGTTCTATCATCATTTCTAAAACTGATGTGACCTGAAGTATCTCTTTTATTAAACACCCATTAAACATTTCAAGCAGCTTAGTTCTGAATATGAGGAGACAGGAATTTTCATTTTTGTGTCACATAATTTAATTAGTATTCTGAGAAATATCATTTGGAGAAATAAGATGATAGTTGGCCTCTGATTAAAGAAATTCTTCCCAGAAGATATTCCTAGTATCCTGCTATGCTCAAACATATGCCTGTTGTGTGGAAGACAGATTTTAAAGTGTTTCCCCTTCCCACTGGAGAATCAAATGTGGCTCTGATCATCAAATCAATTTACAAGTCTATTTGCTCTTATTTTGTGCAAGTAAAATCTTCAGAATCTTAATTATTAATTATCCATCTGACAATTAGTGGAGGTATGTTTATCAGTCTTTTGAGTTAATGTTGAGTTATAATTTATTTTCTTCTGTGTTTTCAAACCTCAATCCTATATTATTTATCAGAAAAATTGAATAATGGTCTCATCACTGAAAATAAATACTACAAGTAAAACACTAAAAGCCACAGGCAGCTATTAATAAGACACTTGAGTGAACAACTCTGCTAGATCATCTTAGCCTTGTTCTGATTTGTATTTCATTACATACAATACCTAAATATACACATGTTCTCAACTTCCCTATCTTCTTCCTTTTTCTTTACACCAAAAACAAGGATGTACACTTTCTTTTCTTTTGATCTCTTTATGGTGTTTCTTTTTTCTCCAATAAAGATAGTGTCTCTAAGTTAAATGCACTTTTATTCTGAAAGAATAATTTTGTATTCTGTTCCAAATCTAAATTCTCATTTCAAAACCTTACTCAATTTTACTTAACTTTCCCAAACACAAGGCTGCTCTTGTTGACAGTGAATTTGAATTTAGCATGTTAACATCTTTGTAGCACAACTGGTGTTCAGTATCAACAGAACATGTGTTTATCTAAATAACTCAGTTTGATGGAACTTTGGGCAAAACCCTATGTTACAAAATGTCATTTCCCACTGATATATCAATCATTATGTATTTGTTCATTTGGGTTTAATAGTTTTTAACTTTAAGGCTAATATAGAAATTTTCTTACTTCTGTAAAGGATTTACTCTTGTCAGCAGTCATCAGGACTAAAAGTTAAGGATATGTTTGACAAATGTTCTTCAGAACAGAAGCATAGAGGAAGAAGACATGGATAGAAAGAAGAGGAAATTTTGTGAGTGAATATCCAGAGAATTGTTTTTGTCAGCTTAATTCCTTCACACCAGCTCAGTGTATTTTATTTACAAGACACTGAAAATACCAAGCCAATTTCTTCCAAAAGCATGAATTTCTACAGGAACATCCCCATAATTCTAAAGTAAATGATCTCAGACACTCAGTAAATATATTAAGATAAAATGAAATACAGCTTACATAAGAGATATTGATGATGACATATGTATAAAACTTTGCCCCAGCCCACCTCTCCACACCTTGTATCTTCATCACCAGAAAGCTTATGCTGGTAATATATTGTAGAATCTTCACAGTCAACATCAAAATATAGTTGACTACGTTGGAAAATATGGAAATAAATGAAGGAGTACTTAAAGAAAATGAATCTGTGGTTGAAAAACATTTACAAGTATGGTTTGGTGTTTAGGGAAGATGAAAGTGATGTTTGGTACTAAATGTCTAAATAAACATAGGATGCACTTCCTTCTAGAGACTGAAATTCTCATTTCCCTCTAGGAGACTAGGAATTAAACATTACCAAGATTAGAGGTAAATATTTCCAATTAACATTTACATTTAGATTTAAATGGAAAAAGGCAAGGGCATGTTCTTTTTCCTCAAAAGATTGTAGCTTGATGTTTCTATGAACAGTGAGACACACTGAGCGTGGATGGCTCATGCCTGTTATCCTAACTACTTAGGAGGCTGAGATCTGAGGATCATGGTTCAAAACCAGCCCACGTTAGAAAGTCTGTGAGACTCTTATATACTGTTAACCATGAAGAGCCTTAAGTAGAGCTGTGGCTTAAGTAGTAGAGTGCGAGAACTGAGCCAAGCCCCAAGACAGGAAAAAGGAAAAGAAAGAAAGAAAAACAAAAAGTGAGACAATATTAGAAATGGTTTTAAAATGCTCTGAAAATAGTGCTAAGGGTTTACAAGTGAACTGAATGAGCAAGATCTTCCAGAGAGGTCCATGAACTACTTCTGAGGATGAAGTGGTTCACAGTAAATTTGCCTTTATAAATGGTTGGTTTTACTTTCCCTTCAACTCACCCTTAGTACCTGTTAGGCACCGTTTTGGTAAGCTCAATTATTAATTATTTTATAAATATTCATCTCATCTCAAGGATGAAAGTCCCTTGATGTGAAAAATTTAGGTTTTCAAGGTATGTATGAAGGTTGTATTAGACCTAAGAGTAACTATGCTTTATGAACCCAGCATTAGTTGGTATGAGTCTAAGTCCATACATACCTCTTGACCCTGGATACACCATTTAAAATCTCAGTATAGTTTCTTCTTCAAAAATAAACAGGACAGAAAACTATCTGAATTCATCAGGATCTTCTGAAGGTTAAATAAGCATTAAAATTAAATTGTTGTTGTAAATAATTTCCAGAATGTAGGGTTTTGTTAAAATACATGATTCATAGAAGTTACCAATTAAAAGAATAATGGGTGGCCCCTATGCCCCCCCCAAAATCATTCAGTATAAAGTGTGTATACACACTGACCATATTATATTGAATAACTAAAAATAGTGATTAAGATTGTTGATACACATATATTGTCTTTTTTGATATCTCATTTTTAAATTTACTTTTATTGTCAAGGTGATATACAGGTGGTTACACTTACATATATAAGGCAGTGAGTACATTTCTTGTCAAACTTGTTATCCCCTCCCTCATTTTTCTCCTACTTTCCCGCCTCCCCAATCCCACCCCCTGAAGTTGTACTATTTATTTCCAACATATTGTCTTATGAGTGTCACTGTTGCATTGGTTCACTCTTTGTCCTTTGTCTCACCATTTTGCTGTTCCTCTTCCCTTCCCTAATTCAGATAAATTTATATATAATACCCAGGAAATCAAATACAGTGACAACAGGGGTAAACCACAGGGGGAAAAAAACACAAAAGAAAAAAGAAATCACATAGTACATTTGAAAACAACAACAGAGAAACCCCTCTTGTTTTCCTATCTTGGAGTTCATTTCAGTTAGCATCATCTTATACGGTCGTATTGCATAGCTATTCTGCTCATCTGCTAGGACTATCTTAGACAAATGGGCTGGGCAGGTGGCTCAGTGGTAAGAATGCTTGCCTTGCACGCATGAAGCCCTGGGTTTGATTCCTCAGCACCACGTAAGCAGAAAAAGCCGGAAGTGGCACTGTCTCAAGTGGTAGAATGCTAACCTTAAGCTGAAGAGTTCAGGGATGGCGCCCAGACCCAGAGTTCAGGCCCCACGACCAACAAAAAAAAGGGGGGGAGAAACATGGGATCTATGTTTCTTTGGGTCTGACTTCCTTCACTTAATATGAGGTTTTCCAAGTCTTTCCATTTCCTTACAAATGGGGCAATGTTATCAATAAAACTATTCATTAACATCTGGGTTATTTCTACAATTAAGCATAACAAGTTCAGAAGCCATCTGATCTTTGAATCATCTCCAGCCATCATGCTTGTGAGGAACCAGAAAGCACACCAAGGCCATAACAGATATGCTCTCTACCCAATTTAGACCTGGATTCACTCCATGACTGTGTCTCTGATTCTGTCTAGCTTGTGTTACTTGAATAACTTATTGTATCTATCAAAGTCTAATTTCCTATTTCAAAGAATTATTTTCAAGAATAGGTTCTATACATAAGAATTTATTTATTTCATAAGCATTTCAATAATATGGGAATGCTGTTTCAAATAGCAGGTAAAGACTGGTTTTAGTCAATAATATCAATCACTGATTATAATACACAAAATGTTAATAACTGGAAATACAGGGGAACTTTAAAGGTGGAAATGAGAAATTTCACCAGAATTTACTTTCATCCCTCTCATTTTTTCAGTAACCCAAAATTGCTTAAAAATCTATTTTCATTTTTCAACAATCAAAAATAATAAGGTATAGGTAAGATTTTAAGGTTAGGTAATACATTACTGTTTTACATATTAACACATCTGAATCCTTGGGAGTTGTTTCTTCTGGCAGAAAGAAATCCTTTTCATCTGTGACAGAAATGTTTAATAGAAAACGTCAAGATGTCAGGAATTTAATCAAATAGTAATTAGCCCAAACATGGTTATATGATCTAACACTTGGCTTTATTTATTTTAGTTTTGCATTCATTTTCTTAATATTTTTATGATTACTATTGTTATTCTGACCTGACCTCTTGACTTTTCTGTACTCAGCATGTTGCAGTTTCAACCTAGATATCTAACTTGGCTTACCCAGCTTCATTCAAATTCTCACATGTCCCAAGCTGAGTTATATAAAGTGGCTCCCTTGTTGGTTTATGCTCTTGATATTAGCAACATAGGAATTGTCCTCCAATTCTGACTCTCTGCTGGCCTCGCACTGAGAATAAGATTGGATTCTGGGTCCTGGGAAATTTCTCAATGACTGAAAAAAGGGAAAGAAACAATTTCAAGTAAATTTAGAGTACCACCCTACTAAATTTCTTTCTTTCCCTGCTTCTACAGTCATCACCATTACTCTTGCTCAAAGTCAGGAGCTCAATGTCTAAACCAAATATAGCTGAATCTATAACCAGTGGATCATCGTGATAAAATCTAAGTACAACATATTGTCTTAGTAAAAGCTTTTTACAAACATAAAAAAAAGGGAGTGAGAATGTTGAAGGAGGAGACACTGATCAAGATGCATTGTATCCATAAACTGCTTTATTAAATGGCGCTTTCTTTGTATAGCTGAAGATTAGAATGCATTTTAAGATGTAAACTCAATATTGAATATTTACAAGAAGACCAAACAGCCATGATAGAAACAACTAAAGGCAACATTACTTGTCTGAAAACAAAAGAAATCTGGGTTCCTTCCAGCACAACTGACAAACTAGAACAATGTAGAAATTAAAGGAGACACAATGAGAACACAATGAGACACATCCTGATCTTATTGCCTGAACTTCCCTAAGGAGGGTAAATTGGGTCTGTTTTACACATGCATATGACTGTGTAAATATTCTTAGATGCAGTCACAACCAAAACTGAGATATAACTAAATATTATGATGGAAAAATAAACTCAGTTTTTTCCTAGTTGATGAGAGCCATGGAACAATAGCAACTTGGAAAAGAAAAAGAGGACATAGTAGAGCTATTAGAGGCTTATAGGAGAGTTGAGTATAACATGCCTGAATAGTTTGTGAATAAAAATGTATTCTTCAGATTCTATAATATAAAGAGGCCATGAAATATAGTATCTATTAATGGATGTTGACTTTCTTTTCCACTGAAGCTATGGGAAGAGCTCTACAAATCAGATTGGGTTACATAGTTACATAGGATTTACAATATTCTTGCATTGATAAAGTAACAAGTAAAGCTTGTGCTTTTGATGCCAGAGGAGCATATGCTTTCTACATTTCTATCCAGTAATAACATTGTGTTTCCAACTTAGACTCTAACCTAGGTGTTAAATTCTTCCTAGAACAGCAGTTCTACACTAACAGTATTTAACTCTCAGGACTCATTTGGCAATATGCAAACACAACTGTCATAATCAAAGAGGGGTCAGCTACTGATACATACTTTGAAGAGGCCAAATGTCTACTGAATACCTACAGTGAACAAAATAATGCCCCCCAAAAAGTTCTTATCTGGCCTTAAATATATATAATGTCAAGACTGACAAAACTATGTCTGAGCCAGGTGTCAGTGGCTCATGCCTGTAATCCTAGCTACAGGAAACTCTACAAGACTCTTATCTCCTAAAAACTAGTAAAAGAAAAAAATCCAGAAGTGGCACTGTGGCTCAAATGGTAGAGCACTTGCTTTGAGCAAAAGAAGCTCAGAGACAGTACCAGGCCCAGAGTTCAAGCCCCAGTATCTGAAAAGAAAAAACCCTAAAGAAAATTATATCAGTGTGACAATTATATGATCCTCCAGTCTCAACACATTAGTTGGCATTGAACCAAGAAAATGGAGTAGATAGCCCATAGTTAGACCTCAGAGAAAATGGGAGAAGGGTGAAGAGTATCCATGTTTAGAGAGGGAAACCCAAGTTTTATGTGTATTTTGAAAAGAAACTTAACTTCTGCAAGATAACAGATAGACAGACGATAGATAAGATACATAATAGAACCATCAGAACGATCGATAATACATTATGATACAAAAGTAACAACCCAAAACAATAAGGAAATGAATATGACATGGAAAATGAAGAAAATTACAGAATTTAGCAATACAAGAAGACAGAAGTTCACCTAGATGATCAGTGATTTTTTTTTTTAATGAAGAGAGAAGTTAGAGTGAAGAGTTTGAGGCCTGAGTGACTCCAGCTAGCAGTCATCTTCTGAGATATGAGTTATGCAGCTGACCATGAGCCCGGCCTGGGAATGAACAGAAGCAGCAATTCCTGGGCAACTAGGAACATAAACAATCCTTGAGAAAATCGTGGGCAGGCAGGTACTGGAGGGCAAGGTGACCCCGCAGTCACCCCACAGGTGGTGTTTGTTTGAGAAAGGAACCCTGCAGTTTAGTGTGTTTCTCCTTGAGACTCCCTGTGGTGCAAGCCAACCAGTTTAAAGTAAGTCAGCCCTAACAAACTGTTTCTGATCCTTTCCTGCTTTGTAGTGCACCAATTATGTTAAAGTCCCTGCCCTCCCTAAAAAGTGTATAAGAAGTACTATATCCCTGGGCTCCAGGCCTCTCAGTGTCCTGGGCTGCTGCCACGTACACAGGGGACCAAGCTCCAGCTTGCAATAAAGACTCCTGTGCTTTTACATTAGTGATGGTCTCTGGTGGTCTTTTGGGTAAGGATTTCCGAATTCGGCTTTACAAGAGTAAACACTGCACTTTGCTATGTGTATATATGATTCCATTCCCTTAGGCTTCCACAGTTGTTACTATGGGAGATTAAATACGATGGCAATTTTTTTCCATCTTTTTCCTTTAAGAGTTGGGATCCATATCATCCTCACTTCCAATGGGTATGACTTTGTGATTGATTAATAAGATATTGATCCACAGAGCCAGATTGAAGGGACTGAAACTTCTATTTCCTGCTTCTTGGACTTCTTTTTGGGGGAGAGGGAGAGAATTGAGATACTCAGGTCAAATTCCAGTATGCCCTGGGAACGCCAAACTGGAAAAGACACTTCAGGAAATGTGGAAAACAGTAACAGAGGCACCAAACTTTGTGCTCATTTCTACCCAAATGTCAGACAGGTGAGTGTAAATTGCCATGGGCCTTTCAGATCAGCCAGCTGGTAACTGTAGTGACCTTGTAACTCCACGTGAAAAAAATTGTCAGTTGATTTATATGTAAACTCTAGTCTAAAAAATGTATGATAAGAATTGTTTAAAACATGACATTTTGAAATATATATTACATTATGTTTTAGAGATATTACATTTTGGAGTATATATTATTAATCACCATATAATATTCTCTTATGAGCACTGATAACTATCATTTTAAAGTACCCTTACCTAGATAGTGATATAGAGGAAAAGATAAAGACAAATATAAAAATCAAATAGACTCTGCCTGAGCATGACAGATTCTTACACTGAGGATGAAAACAGGTAAACATTTCACTTTATAGACAGTTTATTTCAATTGATATTATCTTTAGATTACAGAATTACAGTGCACTTTATAGAAAAGGGAAAGGCTTTTAACCTATAGATATTTTTTTTTAAAAAAATTACCAGAATTAACTTCCCAGCAGGTATGGCAAACAATGCCAGCATTAGTGACATTTGGATGAGAATTATTTTCTCTTATACTGACTCAGTTGGAAAGTTGCTAATTATGAAGACATTCATTCGTTATCCTTTCCTTCTTAATTCTGTCTTTTCTACCTATAAAAATTCTCCAAATCTTTATCTTGGCAAAAAAAATGAAAAAATAATTAAAAAACAAACTAATATCATTTTATGCTTTCCTATGCTTAACATTACTTTAAAGAAAAATGAAATGTTTCTCTAGTTTTCTAGTGTAGATGAAAACGTTGATATTATATTCCAGGAGGTTGAGATAGTGATGATGAATTTCAGGCTTTGGAAAGAAGAGAGAGACACACAAGGAGAGAGAGAGAGAGAGGGAGAGGAAGAGGGAAAAGGTAACAGAGAGGGGGAGGAAGAGACTGGGGGGGAGGAAGAGAGAGGAGGGAGGGAGAGAAAGTGAGCAAAAACCAATAGTAGGTGATAGGAGGTGAGCCACTGAGGCAGCCAGAGAGGTATGTCCATGAATTTGCCTAATGATAGCAATTGATTTTCATTTTGCTAGTCCTTGGAATTGCACATTTATTCAACGTATTCTGATTTTATGTCCTTTACTTAGAATCATATTCTGCTTGAATTTTCCCTAGGAAAAATATTCTCATGTTCTGAATTTTGCTTTATACTCTCTGATATTCCAATGATTTTTTTTTCCTTCTGAAAAAAATATTGTCTAAGTTTGAGACCTGTTACTGAGCTGGCCAGTACACTGTGGAACATATTTATGACTTATCATTTTATTTTTATTTTTTTTTAATTTTATTTTATTTTACTTGAGAACATACGGTACAGAGGGGCTACAATTACATGGGCAGGATAATGCATACATTTCTTACCAAGCATTGCAGCCTCCTCCTTTGTTTACCCTTCACCTCCCTTCCCCACCTCCCCCCTCCCCCCACCTAATTATACCCCCCTCCCCCCCCACACCGACATTGTAAAGCTGGTTTTGACATGATATTTTGTACTTCTCATTGTTGCAACAGGTCCACCTGTATCCTTAAACGACTTGTTTGTCCCCATCTCCTCCACATGTTATACTGACATCAAATATAGTGAAAGCGGGGGTTACACTGTGGGGGAGGGACATACAAAGCAACAAAGAAATAATCTTATAAATGCGTTAGAAACACATGCATGAAAGAAACGAAAACATTAAAATATTTAAGGGTTCATTTTCCTAACATCACATTAACTGACCTTTTCCGCTTGACTCATACCTATACTATATATTGCAAATAAGGGAAACCATGGGACCTATGCTTCTTTGGGCCTGGCTTACTTCACTTATAATTTTTTCCAAACCTTTCCATTTCCTAACAAATGGGGAAATGTCATTCTTTCTGATGGAGGCATAGAATTCCATTGTGTATATATACCACATTTTCTTGATCCATTCATCTACTGAGGGGCATCTGGGTTGGTTCCATATCTTAGCTATGGTAAATAATGCTGCAATAAACATAGTTGTGCTGGTAGTTTTAGTGTGGTCTTGTTTGTAAACATTTGGGTAAATGCCCAAAAGTGGGATTGCTGGATCATAGGGGAGATCTATGTGAAGTCTTTTGAGGAACCTCCATACTGCTTTCCAAAATGGTTGAACAAGTTTACATTCCCACCAACAATGAAGTAAGGTTCCTTTCTGTCCACATCCCCTCCAGCATCTGTTGTTGTTAGAGTTCTTGATTTTTGCTGTTCTAACTGGAGTGAGGTGATATCTCAATGTTGTTTTGATTTGCATTTCTTTCATGGCTAGGGATGTTGAACATTTCTTCATGTGTCTATTGGCCATCCTTCTTTCTTCTTCAGAGAAGCTTCTCTTTAAGTCTTTCGCCCACTTATTTATTGGGCAGTTGTTTCTTTGAGGATTTGTTGTTGGGTGGTTTAATTTTTTGAGTTCCAAGTATATTTTAGATATGAGACCCTTGTCCGTTGTATGGCTAGTAAAGATCTTCTCCCAATCGGTGGGCTTTCTATTGATCTTGCTAGCTATGTCATTTGCCCTGCAGAAGCTCTGCAATCTTATGCAATCCCATTTGTCCAACCTTTCTTTGATTTGTTGTGCTTCTGGGTCTCTATTCAGAAAATTTCGGCCTGAGCCAAGGAGACCTAGGGTTTCTCCTACTCCATCCTGTAATGTTTTCAGAGTGTCTGCTTTGAGTTCAAGGTCTTTGATCCATTTGGAGTTGATTCTGGTGCAGGGTGATATATAAGGATCTAGCTTTAGTTTTCTACATGTAGATAACCAATTTTGCCAGCACCATTTACTGAAGAGGCTGTCTTTCTTCCATTCTATTGTTTTAGCTCCCTTATCGAAGATTAGATGGCTATAGGTCTGTAGGTTCATTTCTGGGTTTTCAATTCTATTCCATTGGTCCTTAGGTCTGTTCTTATGCCAATACCAAGCTGTTTTGATTACTATGGCTTTATAGTAGAGTTTGAAATTTGGTATTGATATTCCTCCAGCAGTGTTCTTTCCATTGAGGAGCGTTTTTGCTATTCGGGGTCTTTTATTGTTCCATATGAATTTTTGGATTGCCTCTTCTATTTCCTTGAAGAATGAGGGTGGAATTTTGATAGGTATCGCATTGAATTTGTAGATAGTATTGCCATTTTCACGATGTTAATCTTGCCAATCCAGGAGCATGGGAGGTTTTGCCATTTTTTAAGTTCTGTGTTGATTTCCTTTTTCAAGATTTTAAAGTTTTCATCATAGAGGTCCTTCACTTCTTTGGTTAAGTTAATTCCTAGGTATTTTATTTTTTGTGGGGCTATTACAAATGGAGTTGCTTTCCTAATTTCAGCCACACTTTTCTCATTGTTGGCATATAGAAAAGCCATTGATTTTTGGGGGTTAATTTTATAACCTGCTACTTTGCCAAAGTTTTGAATCAGCTTGAGTAATTTGGGAGTGGAATCTATGGGATTCTTTAAATACAAGATCATGTCATCTGCAAAGAGGGAGAGTTTTATTTCTTCTTTCCCTATTTGGATTCCCTTTATGTCTGCATCTTGTCTTATTGCTGTAGCTAGGCATTCTAATACTAGATTGAAGAGAAGTGGAGAGAGTGGGCATCCTTGTCTTGTTCCTGAGTTAAGAGGAAGACTTTTCATTTTCTTGACAACAAATTTCTAAATCTCATGAGTCATTTCTAAATTTAACATTGTTAAACATAATAAGCTATGGTATACATCCATATTCCATTATGTTTTCCATCGTAGTATACATAGGAATCTGAAAGATGTCCAAATTAGTAGGATGTTTATTCTGATGGGTGTTTCTGGAGTCCAGGTGTTGGACTGGGAAGGTACTAGAAACTAAACTCCAACTTGAGATACTCAATTCTGGATACTCAAGATCTGGCTGGTATAGTAGAAGGGTAAATATTCCTGGTTATCACCCATAACTTTCAAGTGACCCAAAAGATTGAGACAAATAGAATTAGAAATCACTGTATCATACATATATTTAATACAACCAAACATGCCCATTTTTGAGAGAGCTAGTAGGTCACTGGGACTTAGTGTAGACTGTTGGTACATATTGAAAGTCCCCAGAAAACATACTTTAACCATTAGGTAGGTTTGGAACCAAGGATGACCTTCAATCCTGATCCTCTCACATCAGCTTTCCATGTTCTGGAACTATGGGTCTTCATCACCATAGCCAGCTTGGCTTCAATATTTGTAAAGGTTAGAAATTTACTCAAGTGTCTGATTTCCTGGCTTTTGATCTGTGATTACTTTTGACTTTCTAAGCCATTGTTTCCTACTCTGTAAAAAATGAGGGCATCAATAAAAACTCAAAAGGTTCTTGTTGAAAATAAATATGAATAAATTTACAGCCAGAGCTGGGATGGTACGTAGTTTGTAGTCAAGAAATTTCCCTATGGCCGGGTGCTGGTGGCTCACACCTGTATCCTAGCTACTCAGGAGGCTGAGATCTGAGGATCACAGTTCAAAGCCAGCCCAGGCAGCAAAGTCCATGAAACTCTTATCTCCAATAAACCACCAGAAAACTGGAAGTGGCACTGTAGCTCAAGTGGTAGAGCACTAGCCTTGAGCTGAAGAGCTGAGGGACAGCGCTCAGACCCAGAGTTCAAGCCCCAGGACTGACAAAAAAAGAAAAGAAAAGAAAAGGAATTTCCCTATTATTTTATCATCCTTGTGACTTTTCTAGTGGAAATTCATTTTAACACAGTGTCTCATTTTTTATTTTTATTTTTATTTTATTGTAAAGATGCTGTACAGAGGGGTTACAGTTACATGAGCTAGGCAATGAGTATATTTCTTGTTTAGCATTGTTACTCCCTCCCTTGTTGTTCTCCTGTATCCCTTCCTTCCCAACCTCCTTCACTCCTCCCCCACCCCACCCTCAGAAGTTTTAGAGTCCATTTCCAATATGCTGCCTTTTGGGTATGATTGTTGCAATGGGTCATCCTGTATCCTTGTTTCAGCTTTTGTCTTTCTAAATGAACATCAAGAAATCATCATTTCCTGGGTGTGGGTGTCTCACAACTGTAGTACTAGCTACTCAGAGGCTGAGATCTGATGATCATGGTTCCAAGTCCTGCTTGAGACTCTAGAGATTATCTCCAACTAATCACACACACTCACACAAAATCCTGGAAATGAAGTGGTGGCTCAAGTGGTTTAGAGCTAGCTAGCCTTTAGCACAAAAGGCCAGAGACACAGGCAGGCCCTGAGTCCCAGCCCCAGGGAGGAGGAGGAGAAATGGGGAGGGGAGAGAAAGAGGGGGAGGAAGAGGGAGAGGAGGCAGGGGCAACAGCAGCCAGGTAACCTTGCCTGGCCAGTAATCTTAGCTATTCAGGAGGCTGAGATCTTAGGATCAAGATTCAAAGCCAGCCCAGGCAGGGCAAGAAAGTCCATTAGACTCATCTCCTGTTATCCACCAGAAATCTGGAAGTGGTGCTGTAGCTCAAGTGCTAGAGTGCTCACCTTGAACTGAAGAGCTCAGGCCCAGAGTTCAAGCACCACGACTGACAAAAAAGAAAAGAAAAAGAAAAGGAAGAAAAGAAAATTGAAATGATATTAAGCAGTTAAAATCAAACAGAATAATCCAATATCCACTGAAAATTAACTTGTAAAACTCATGCATTTGACACCATTTTTCAAAACCTAAAGAAAAAGGATTTCTTTATATATATATATATATATATATATATATATATATATATATATATATAATTTTATTTTATTTGAGAACATACTGTACAGAGGGGCTACAATTACATGGGCAGGATAATGCATACATTTCTTACCAAGCATTGCAACCTCCTCCTTTGTTTACCCTTCACCTCCCTTCCCAGCTTCCCCCTTCCCCCCTACCCAATCATACCCCCCTCCCCCCCACACACCGACATTGTAAAGCTGGTTTTGACATGACATTTTGTACTTCTCATTGTTGCAACAGGTCCACCTGAATCCTTAAACGACTTGTTTGTCCCCATCTCCTCCACATGTTATACTGACATCAAATATAGTGAAAGCGGGGGTTACACTGTGGGGGAGGGACATACAAAGCAACAAAGAAATAATTTTATAAATGCGTGTTTCTAATGCATTTATAAGGATTTCTTTTTGTAGTGCTAGTACTGGGTCTCAAACTCAAACAGAGCCTCTGCTCCTGCTTGGCGTTCACCCTCAAGGCTGGTGATCCAACATTTGAGCCACAGCTCTACTCTGCTTTTTGGGTGTTTAAATGGAAATAGAGTCTTATGGAAATTTCTGCCAAGGCTGGCTTTGAACCTCAGTCTTTAGATCTTAGCTTTCTGAAAAGCTCAGATTACAGGCAGGATCCATGAAGCACCAGCTAAATCCAATAGAAAACACACAGACTTAAATTATACAAGAATTGTCCATGTTTTATACTAGTGGAGGACTTACAAAATTAAATTATGATCCAATAATAAAATTAAACTAGTTAAAAAAGTATGTGAATTTCAATGAAACAGGCATTAAAATTTACATCTATCTGTGTGTACCTTAACATTATATCTAACTTCTATTTAGATTGCCAAGGTATCTTTATCCTCGTAAAATTTTTACATCTTTAGGAATATTATTTACTAATTTTTTTTAAGGTTGTGGGGCTTGAACTCTGAGCTTGGGCGCTATTCCTCAGCTCTTCAGCTCAAGGCGAGTGCTCTACAGCTTGAGCCACAGCACCACTTCTGGTTTTTTAGTGGTTTATTGGAGATAAGAGTCTCACCAACTTTCCTGCCTGGGCTGGCTTTGAACCACAATCCTCAGATCTCAGCCTCCCGCATAGAGCCACTGGCATATCCAGGGTCACAGAGCTAAAGAACCAGATCTCAAGCTCTAATCTTGGAACATTATTAACTCATGTCTTAATCCTGTAAGTCATGGTCTCTGCCTCTCTGAGCAATGATAATTTAAACTGGACTGAAAGGGCTATAATTCAGGGAGGTTATTCATGTGTTCTTACTTCAAAGGCAAGGGCTAAGGGAAAATAATGTTTTTGAAATTGAAATATATCACACTTCAGGTCTTCCTATCATTGACCAATCCTTTTCAAGCTCTTACTTTTCTAGTGTTGGTGATTTCAGCTGGAGAAATCCAAGACAGTCTATTATAAAGGAGAATGTGTTTTTATACCTGGAATAATTCATTGTTATAATTTTAAGTGTAGGCAAAATTAGCTAGTAGTTTGACTTTAAAACAAGACTTTCAAAAACAAAATATACTATATATACTATATATACAAAAATATAATATAGCCAACCAAAGCAACAGCAATGCTCATTTATTTAGTTTTTAAATATTTGTGATAACATTAAGTACTACTATGTGTCAAGTACATGCTTCCAGATTTTACAGATACTATTTTACTTTACCTTCATATTCATCTAAAGAAAATATTTTAGTTCCTTTTTATTTATGGAGGTGACAAAGAATGAAGAGATAATTTGATTTATACTGGACATAAAAGCTCAGAAATCAAAATGCTTATAGAAGGTATTAGTCTTTATCAACTAATTTTTTAATTATTCCCTATTTCTTCCCAATATTCAAAGAAAAAATGGCATGTTTTTGATATAAAGACAAGAGAGAAGTTACTCTATATAGATTTAATCATAATATATGTGATTTTTATACAAGTTTTTGCATATCAAAATGACAAATTAAAGTTGGGACATGAACATACCTATATAAACACATGTATGTGTGTATGTGTGTGTGTATGACTCATATACACATTATCATGTTGGTCCTTTTGTGAAAAAGTAGCCAGAGTATTGTAGCTCCTAGTATTTATGACCTACAAGACAATTTGTCCTCATTAGGAAACTGGCCCCTACCTGTCCTCCTTAGAGCTGGACTTTTGAAGAATGCAGATAACTAAGTGTATGGTCTCTTGTGATAAGCAGCAACTTATTTTACTACTTTATACTAAATAATTAATGGATTGGCCTTACAGTGCTCCAGAGACTAGTCATATAATTTTATTATTTTATTTATATTCCATATAACTTCAACTACTTTATCAGTCAATTTTTCCTAGGTAACACTGAGTTAGGAAAAGACTTATAAACTAATGACATAAACAACAAATGTCTATGTTTTGAAAGGGACCATAAGTATATCTACTGCAGCACACAAGTAACTTGGTTCACATTGACCTTGTTCTAAAGTCCGGGTAAACAACACCTTTCAAATGGAAAATTGCAGAGGAGAAAGAGACATAAAATACATTCTACTGGATAAGTAAGTCCAATACTCACTTCTAACTTCATTGAGGTGGAAGAATATAATCCTCTTGCAAGAAAGACTTCAATTCTAGTATATTCTGCCTTATTTACATAGAACAAGTCTCACTTCTTAAGAAGGAAAATGTTCCCTCGGGCCCATTAGAAGCAAACACAAATTGTTCATAAGTACTCTTATATTGGTAGTTGGAATATTCCAGATTTAGGTTATTATTCATTAAAAAAATTTCCTTCTAGTTTTGGTGATAGTTTGCTTGAACATTTGGTGTTGTACAGTTGTGCTTTCATAGACTCTCATTTCCTCCGATTACCCGAGTTGTAGGCCAGAGCATCAATGACTACATCTTCCTGAGAGGAAGAAATTGGTGTACATGGCTGCTCACAAAGAAGAAAGGGAGTTACCCATTTTGAGATCATTTCCCCCTTCTACCACTACATTTCCATTTCAGTGCCAACTTCAGAAATCTGTGGGTTTATTTTCATGGCAGAAGGCTGAGGTATTTGCTGGGAAAGCATCAAAGAGAGACTTATCCTGCCACAGATTTATCAAGGGTAAACTCTGATATTCACTCAAAAGTTTTTTTGAACTTTCATCTGCTCTCTGGGAACAGAGCCTCTCTCTGAACCAAGTTAATCTTCAGTGGAATATTATACCACTATTTAAATGGGACACTAGCCAAACCTAATTGGTCTGTGGCAAACAAATGGCAAAGTTGGATGAAGACAACCGGGATGTTCCTTGTTTGTAAGGGAGACTGTTTTCAAATAGCAACTGGAGTATATGGTTCAATTGCATCTTACACAGAAGCCCCTGCCAGCATGTTGCATAAGGGAAAAGGAGCCAACTTTCAAGAGATTGTTCCAATGGCTGGATTCCATCCCCCAGTGCACAGCTCAGCTAGCTTGCTCTCAGCACCAGCCTGATGTTTGCACAGAACTTTACACTTGCTTCTCACTTGGATAGTACTTTTAAATCTCAAAACACTTCCAAAATATTGTTTCAGCTTTAGAAAGGAACATATCCATAGTAAACACAAATTTGCTCATTACTACTCCGGATAATAGGGTCAAGTCAAGAAGGCTGTACCCCCCACCCCACGTGGAAGGTTCATTCATGAAAGCAGGTCTAAGACTTCAGCTGCAGCCAATTAGATCACAAAAGACTTCAAGAACTCCCACTTATTCTAGGTCTGCTGGCCACACTGGGGCTAGTAGGGAAAGGTCAGATGCTTTTAATTGATGCTGTGCTTGTTTTTGAAATTATTTATAGACCATCATGTCTAAGGTTAAAAGTCTCTGCTTTGCTGATATTTAAACGTAACATGGCAAAATTCATCATTTGATATTTTGTTTAAATCCCCTATACTAGAAAAATATTTTTTTGCTGAAAATGATTTCACTATAAGAAAAGGGTGAGAAAAAAACACCTCTAACTCTAAGACAAAAATGTAAATTGATGCTAAGATTCAGAAAACTTATAACTGGATAACTTGGAATATAATTAGAAAATTAAGACAAAAAAAGAATGTTAAATCTCCAAGAGGAAATTAGACTCGGTGATTCACATCTGTAATCCCAGCATTTGGAATGATGAGGCAGGAGCTTTGTGAGTTCAAGGTTAACGTACATTGCAGGGTGAGACTTTGCCTCCAGAAAAATATGACAAGACAGAAACCTCCAGAGGCAGCAGAAAAAGTAAGAAACCATGAAGTTTTGTCAACTTTATGTTCCCTAATTCCAACACTTGTAACTTCATTCATCAGGATTAAGCACAAGGCCCTACCCATGATAGGTGAAATTGAAATATTATTTCTAAAAAGGAATGATTGCTAAAGATGCTAAGCAATGGAAGAAAGAACACATGTTTTCAATTAAGACACTGTTCTTTAAAAGGGTGGAATTTCAATGAAAAAAGAGAAGCATCTACATGGAAAACTAGAATTTGTAAATGTTCAGGGGATTAACAGGTTCATATATCTTGAGTTAGCTGGAATTCAAAGGATAAAGCCAAATCTCCCATGCTTGATCAATATTTTCCCTAATGCTAATGGACATCATTGAGCCTGGTCCTGCAAGAAGAGACCAAGCCCTGTGAGGATTTTAAAGAGCAATGACTGCAGGGGAAAATTTGTCCTAACTAAAATCCCAGGTAGCACCGAATTCAAGAGAGTCAAAGTTCCCTCTTGATGGAGCAGTAGAACCAAGCTTGTAAGATTGAGTCAAACCAAGGAGGATCTGTGGTAAGTGCCAGAAGGCTACTGGGTTCTAATAATTTAATTAACTTAAGGTTGTGGCCTCATTATTGAATAGTCGTGGCAGTGAGGAAATATTGTTACATAGCAGCCTTGACATTCAAAATGTGTATTGTACTCTTCTTGCATGTGTGCTTTGAGGCTTGATCTCTTCCCATGTAATGTCCCATAATTTCTTTAAAGATTTTGTGGCTTTAGGAAAAACAATCTCAGGCCATAATGAAAAATAATGAGCCCATTGGAATGCTTCCATTCCAATGAGCTAAAAAAAAAAAAAAAAAGAAATACTTTAATTCACACTTTGGAGAATCCATGACTATAAGTTAATCGTGCCAGAGGAAAACTAAGTTGTAAACATAGTTATACCTAAGATTCTCTTTATCTAACAAAATATAACAAAAATATAATAATGATTTATTTCACTGCACATTTGATTTTAGAAGCAAAAAATGCAGCAAGAAGCTGAGTCTAATCACCCAAAAGTATGTGCTGGAGAAACCCGGCATTGGGGAAGACGTTAGGGTATTGAATCTACCTTTGACTCTCTGGGTGGCAGAGAAACCTGCTCTTGTGTCTCTTGAGCAAATTGGGAGCATACAATTGTGTATCTCTTGATTCATGTACTTGAGAAGACATTTCCTAGTTACTAAGTTTAATATGTTTGATCTTGGAGGGTAGCAGTAGCATATAAGGTTTGGATTAACAGTTCTCTGCAGTTATTTGGGAAACAGCACACATCTTGGCCACTCCCAACAAACTTCCAGTTCTAGCAGTTGGTGGCACTTGGAATCTTCATGTTTAACAAGCACCACAGGTGATAATGATGCAAGTGTTTTGATGATCAAAAGGGTAAAACTTTCAGATGATGTTGGAAGCCAGGCCAGATCACTAACAGAAACAGGTAGATAGGAGTATAGAGTCAATCAAAAACATCAAGTAGAAGAAATACCATTACCTAAGGTTAGTGGTGGTCTTACTAGGGACTAGCTTTGGCTCATTTTGGTTGGATTTGCCAGGATAAACACACCAGAAATACTGGTTATACTTAAAGAGGAGGGACATAACTGGGCCACACAGAGATTCTTAAAAAATAATGAGTCATCTACTGCTAGGTTCCTAATTTAATTTATCCTAGGCATGGGAATTTCTAGCTGATTTTCATGTGTTGTCAAACTCTAAGTTTGAATCAGCGGCAGCACAGAGCCTCAACTAAATGCATGGAATTCATTCTTCTCCTAAGAAAGAACCAGCAGTTCTCAAGCTTTAACAAACACACAGTTCCAGGATCTTGTTAAAATTGAGACTCTTTTTCAGCAGGAATGGGGCAGAGCCTGAAATTCTACATTGTCCTCAGCACCTATGGCTGCAGAAGCCACTGGCCTATGAGATACACTTTAAATAAGAAGGGTCTGGAATATCAGTCAGTGGGCTTAGTACTAATGAGAACTTGTTTGAATCATCCTTCTTGGGTAGACTCTGTGATTGAATAAGCTCCATGGATGGTTCTGATTCATGTTCAAAATTGAGAAGCTCTTCTCTGTACCATAACATTGCCACCTGTCACTATTTAATCCGGCTAAGCTGGGTTATGAATACTTCTTTATCTTGATCAAACTTTCCCCATGGTAGGCCTTCACAAAGAAAGTTTGTAGTTCTCTTTTTCATCCTGATAACCAAAGGGTCCTATTTTCATCTGACTCCTAAATGACAATGAATCTAACATTATTCATTTTTTAAGCAAGGAACCACAGACTACATAAAATGAAGGAGCTAGACACACTCATCAGGGTCCTTTCTGCTTTTGACAGTTTAATTACACCACTTTAACTAAAGAGGCTTTGATGATTTGTGTGTGTGTGTGTGTGTGTGTGTGTGTGTGTGTGTGTGTGTGTGTGTGTGTGTGTGTGTGTGTGTGTGTGTGTGTGGTGTGTGTGATTGGATTCCATCCAACCTATGCCATGCTCTGTTTCCATTGTTGCCCTTCCTTCTTTTTATACCTTTCCAGGGGCTTGAACTCAGGACTGAGCACTGTCCCTGATTTATTTTGATCAAAGGTAGGGCTTCACAACTTGAGCCACAGCTGCACTTCCAGCTTTTTTGGTAGCTACTTGGAGGTAAGAATCTCTCAAACTTTCTTGACCAGTCTAGTTTTAATCCTCAGATCTCAGACTCCTGAGTAGTTAGGATAACAGGCATGAGCCATTGGCAGCTGGCTCCCCACATCCTTTTTAAAGAAAGATTAGAGAGGAAAAGGCAGAAACAAGCCTCAAATGCTGAGAAGACATCACTCATTTCTTGCAATATTAGATACCATAAACAGTGTTGTCCCTACTCAAAATGCATGAACATAAAAAGATAAAGGCCTGCAGGAATCCTGGATTCCCTATGCAGTCCTGGCCTTGACTGGCAGGAAACACGTTGATTCTCAGAGGTATGGCATTGAGGAGTTCCTGAGACACTTTCTTTCCAAGTCTTTCATGCACACTAATGAAATTCTGGAGCATTAAATCCTGAGTGTCGTGAATGTACACAGACCTATAAGAGAGGCCAAAGATTGCCTCATTGAGAGTATTGAAACCTTCATATCATGAGAAATGCTGTTCATTGGCAAATAAGATGCTTGGCTACACTAAGTTTGGGATTTTTATTTGTCCATTATTGGTCTGGATAATTCCTTGTTAGGAGGAGAAGTCAGCCCCATGCACTGTATCAAATTTAATAGCATCCCTGTACTATACCCACGAGATGCTCTGGGATGTCCTCAAGTGTGGCAATCAAACATATCTCCTGAGATTTCCCAATGTCTCTTTGGAAACAAGATTAATCCCATTTGATAGCCACAGCCCTTGATATAAGTAACAGTAATCTGAAAACATGACCTAAGACACCACTTCTCAAATAATAATTATGAAAATAAGAATGGCCAATAGACATATGAAGAAATGTTCAGCCTCTCTAGCCATAAAAGAAATGCAAATCAGAACAACATTGAGATTCCCAGTTAGAATGGCTATAATAAAGAACTCTAATAACAACAGATGCTGAAGGGGATGTGGGCAGAAGGAATTCTACTGCATTTTTGTGGGAGTGGAAACTTGTTCAACCACTTTGGAAAGTACTATGGAGGTTCCTCAAAAGACTCCACATAGAGCTCCCTTATGACCCAACAATCCCACTTTGGGGCATTTACCCAAATGATCGCAAACAAGACCATACTAAAGCTCTCAGCACAACTATGTTGATTACAGCATTATTTACTATGGCTAAGATATGGAACCAACCCAGATGCCCCTCAGTAGATGAATGGATCGAGAAAATGTGATATATATATATATATATATATATATATATATATATATATACATATATATATATGAATTCTATGTCTCCATTAGAAAGAATGACATCACCCCATTTGTTAGGAAATGGAAAGACTTGGAAAAAATTATATTAAGTGAAGTAAGCCAGGCCCAAAGAAACATAGGTCCCATGGTTTCCCTTATTTCCAATAACTAGTATATGTCTAGGACAAGCAGAAAAGGTCAGATAAGATGAATTAAGTGAAATGAACCCCAAGATAGGGACACAACTGTTTTTTTTCTTTCTTGCCATTGTTTCTAATGTATTTATAAGGTACCATGTGATGTTTTAATTGCTTTATATGTCCCTCCCCCACAGTATAACCCCTGTTTCAATGTATTTGATGTTGGTATCATTTGGGGAGGGGAAGGGAAAAAACAAAATGTTTAAATAGAGATACAGGTTGACCCATTTCAGCAATGGGATGTATAAGACACTATGTAGAAAAATGAACTTTACAATTTAGGTGTGTGGGGGGAGTGTAGTTGAGGAGGTGGGAGGGAAGGGATGGTAGGGGAAACAAAGGAGGAGGCAACAATGCTTGATATGAAATGTATTCATTACCCTGCTCATGTTACTGTAACCCCTATGTACAATAAAAAACTTATTAATAAAATTAAAAAAAGAATTACTGAGATATGAGTTCCAACTATTCCAAAGAATATAAACAAATGGCCAGAAAACATATAATAAAATGTTTAATATAATCACTCTTTAGGTATATGCAAATATAAACCAAATGTGATATAAACTCACATACACTGGAATGACTAACATAAAAATGCACAAGATAAAATCTATTAGCCTAGAAGGGTTGAAACTGGAACCCTTATTTTTTGCTGTGCTGATTATTAGCTAGTATATCAAGTTTAGAAAAAGACTTTTGGAGATTTTCAAACCTAAAGGTATCATATGATTTAATGATCACTTACCCAAGAGTATTGAAAACATTTATCCATAAAAACCTGTGAAAATATTCACAGCAGTACTATTCACATTAGCCAAAATATCAAAATAGTACTAATGTCCACTAACAATATAATCTATCCATACAGTTATATATTTATCCAAAAAAAAAAGATTTAAGAACTGATCACCTGTGGCTCATGCCTGCTCTGTAATTTTAGCTCCTCAGGAGGCTGATATCTGAGGATTAAGGAGCCCAACATGGGCTCCCTGAGTTAAGCCCCAAAATAAGCAGTAAAAAGGGGGAAAAAGAGTTTAATCATGGTTCATGCTACAAAATGGATGAATCATTGAAACAATGCTATATGAAATAAGCCAATACAAAAGACTCATATATTGTACAGTTTTGTTTACATAAAAAGCCAGAACAAGTATGTCCATTAAACAAGAAGTAGTTTTTGGTTTCAGAAGCTAAGAAAATGTAAAATGGCGTATGACTCTGAATGGGTACATGATTTTTACATTTAAATGTAAGAATCGTATAATATTTGTGAATTATATTTTAAATCTGTTAATAGAAAAAATAGTTTCATATCATCATGGAAAAGAACTCCAGGAAAAAGTAACAAGAGTTTTTCTTTCTCTTTGCTGCTGTTTTTGATTTTTTGTACTTTTCTCTTTGCATATCTGGTTTGGGGAGAGCAAGGGATCCACAGAAAAGATGGGACAAAAGATAAACACATGTAGCAGCGATAGTAGACACTGTTGAAAATGAACTATATAACTTGTGGGTTGGGACAGGAGGGAAAAACTGGGAGAAACCAAGGGACGGAATGATGTTGTTCAAAAAGAAATGTATTCCTTACCTGATATATGTAACTGTAACCTCTTGTTTCATCACCTTTATAATAACTATATATAAGTATATATATATATATATATATATATATATATATATACTTAGAGAGAGAGAGAGAGAGAGAGAGAGAGAGAGAGAGAGAGAGAGAGAGAGAAGGAAAATAATAATTGAGGATCTTGCCAAAATGCAGAATCTTAGTTAAGGCTGGGGTGGTATCTGATTTTTTTTCTTTTAATGGGAAACACATTTTGGAAAGAAAAACTCTAGAGGTAGAATTCTTTTATGTAACACAGGAAAAGCTGCTTCAAAATCACCAGAGAGCTTTTTAGAAATGCAAATTCTGAGGCTCTACCAGAGACCTACTAAATTCTAAAAGTAGGGGCCAGCAATATCTCAACATGCTCTCTAGGCTATTTAGATATACACTAATGCATGAGGACTAAAGAGGAAGTCTCTGGATTGGTGTTCTTCCCCTATTTGGAGAAAAAATAATTTGGTGTTCACACATACAAATCAGAATATTATTTAAATCATTTAGTTTAATACAAGTCATATTACTTTGAAGAAATAAATCTATACAAGGGAGAGTATTTTACGTAAAGATAGTTATATTCATAGCCAGGCACTGGTGGCTCAAACCTGTAATCCTAGCTACTCAGGAGGCTGAGATCTGAGGATCACAGTTCAAAGCTAGCAGGGGCAGGAAAGTACATGAGACTCATCACCAATAAACCACCAGTAAACAGGAAGTGGCACTGTGGCTCACGTGGTAGAGCACTAGCTTTGAGCTGAAGAGCTGAGGGACAGCTCCCAGGACCAGAGTTCAAGTCCCATGACATCACAAAAATTAAATAAATAAAATTATATATATTTGTATTCCTGCACTTTGGAGGCAATAGATTGGCCCCAGGATTATTTGTTTATTATGCTTTATGGTATTTTATGAGTTAAAAACAAACACAACAACAACAACAACAACCCAGCTTACTTAGATGGCCTCTTTTTATATATTCATATATATGTTGTAATAAAATGAACATAATATCCAATTAAAATTTCCCATTTAGAATGAAGAAGGAAAAGAAAATGAATAGAGAAGGAATGCAGAGAGGAAAAAGGGAAGTTTTGGAGACGAGTTAAGCTACTGGGATAAGTTCTCTCTCTGGCAAGTATTTCCAGCTTTGGAACAAATGTGTTGGAGTCTCATTTCTTGGCTCTCTCATCTCATCTCTTTTTGTGTGGTGAGGCAGTATTTGATTGCTCCTTTTGTGAGAAGGAAGGAGGATCACTGTTATTTTCATTATAGAAAAGAAAAAAATGTTGTATATTGCTTTTTCTTCTATTTTCTATTGGGAGGTTGGAACTGTAATCTGAAGGTTGAGTTCTTAGGAATTCTTTTCTAAAGAGCTTAATAAACCTGAGAACTCCTCCATACACCTAAGAACCCTCAGTATAAATGAGACATACACTTCATTAAGTCATCTTGAGCTCTTTATTTGTTAAAGAGCCATTTCCTGGTCTGAAGAGTTGGTGTGCTTCCCTGAATATCTAATCTCTTGATAGAAAAAAGCTTTATCCTTGGGAAAACTATGGTCCCTGTGTTGATTATTGACTGAAAGCCCCATGAATTATGTTGAAATCCATAAAGCACAGCCAACTGTTCCTGTCACCAGACTTCATGCCTTGTCTGTCCCTCCTATTCTCAATGCTCTTTCACAGAGCCACATTGGGAGTCATATTTTCCACTTCATCAAATACAAATTGCATAATTCATTCCAATGATTTTTATAGATTATGGTTAGGAATGGTTGAGTGCCAAATAATATCCTTCTTGGAATAATTTTATAGGAAATATTCTGATGAGGGAACTTTTTTTTATTATTTTTCTTTAAGTATTCACACCTCTGAAGAATAGACCTATTCACTGCCTAAACAATGCACCTGGTCCTATGATTTAAACATCAGTAGTTGGGTAAATGCCCAAAAGTGGGATTGCAGGGTTGTAGGGAAGCTCTCTGTTTAGTCCTTTGAGGAATCTCCATACTACTTTCCAGAGTGGTTGAACAAGTTTACATTCCCACCAACAGTGTTACCCAAATGACCACAAAACCACCTGCAGTAAAGCCACCAGCACAACCACATTCACTGAACCATTATTTACCATTGCTAAGATATGGAATCAATCTAGGTTTCCATCAGTGGATGAATGGATCAAGAAATGGAATTCTATACTTCCATTAGAAAGAATTGCATTACTCCATTCATAAGGAAATGGAAAGACTTGGAAAAATTATATTAAGAGAAGTAAGTCAGACTCAAAGAAACATAGGCAGCATGGTTTCCCATATTTGTAATAACTATAATGTCTACCAATCTACAAGTTAATCTAAAGGATAGAAAAAGACAATTACTCTTTGGCATGATTAATTAAACAGTAGTCTAAGCATTTGCACACTGAAAGAAGGAAGGATATTCTTAGGAGAGGATCACAATGGCTCAATATAGCTACTTGCATATGATCATACAAAATGATGCTTATCTAAGTGAACTCCAAAATATGGAAACAAGATATTTTTGTATTGTACTATTTGCAGTCATTCTTATTTTCCTTTCTTTTTTTCCTTTGGTTTATTCCCTTTTGTCACTGTTTTTGATTCCAGTACCCTTTGCTTTGTATATAAATTTATCTGATTTGGGGAGGTGAAGGGGAATCATAGAAAGAGTGAGACAAAGGGTGAACCAATTCTACAGTGATATTCACTAGACATATGTTGGAAATGAAATTTACAACTTGAGGGGTAGGGCAGCCAGGGGTAGGAAAGTGGGAGAAAATAAGGGAAGAGGTGACACTGTTCAAAAATAAATGTACTCATTACCTCATATAACTTTAACCTCTCTGTACATCACCTTTACAAAAAAATTTAAATTAAAAATTAAATAAATAAACTTCAGTATTAGATTGTCTGACATTGGTCCTCTTGAAGATTTGTCCTCTTGAGGAATATAGGTTACATACTATATCTTTTCTTCTGAAATTTTGTTAAATTGAACTCTTCCAATTAAGGTCTGATAAGTTATATATCTAAATGTATTTTTACTATTTCATTCTTGTGTTTTTATGACTACCACTACCACTTTTTCTGGATGCATTCAGTGACCTCCTACAAGATCCATCTGATATGCCTCCCATTTAGTCTACTCTCCAAACTATCAGTGATATTTTTAAAAGATGATCAAGTAGATCTTCCTAGTTAAACCTATTTCATAGTTTCCTATCCTACTTGAAATAAGATCCATATGCCACAGCACCTAAGTTCAAACTGTCCTTCTTTCTGTTCCCCTAACTATTCAAGCTTTATGTTCTCAATCTTCACTTTCATTATGAAAATTCCAAAAGATAACATTTCATTAATAGTCACAGACTTCTTAGGGGACTGAGGCTCAATTTGTCTCTTTAGGGCGATAATTAACTAATTGGCAGTTAGTTCTTACTCTACCACAGCACATTATTTTTTATCTCCTTTTATTACACTCTGTGATCGTATTTATTTCTTATTATTTATTTTCTGAACATGAATGCCTGATCTAGGAAGAAATAACTGTATTTACGTATTTTATTATATTATGTAATGATTAGTATGAAGAGCTACCATAAGTTCTCCAAATATGAATTTAGCCAGGTTCTGGTGGCTCACACCTGTAATCTTACTTACTCAGGTGACTAGATCTGTGGATCACTGTTTAAAGCCAGCCAAGGCAAGCAAGTCTGTGAGACTTTTACCTCCAATAAAACTACTCAGAAAAAGCTGGACATGGCACTGTGGCACAAGTGATTGAGCACTAGCCTTGAGCAAAAAGAAGTTCAGAGAGAGCACCCAAACCCTGAGTTCATGCTCAAGGACTGGCAACAAAAAATAAAGAAGAATGAAAGAAGAATTTAATTGTAATACAATATACTTTTGTTCTGCATAAACTCTTAATAATAAGAGTTGGTCAAATATTGTTCATCACCTCAAGGTGCATACAGTACAACTCAGCATTCAATATCATGCTAAGTTAATGAATTGAACTTTCAGTGAAGTTGTCTTACAGTAACATGGAGGATGTACAAAACTCACTATTTCTTTGTTTTCATTGTTCTTATTTCTTCCCTACTTTTTTGAAAATTGATATAAACACATGGGTTCTGTTATAAAATAGTTTACAATCCAATTATGAACCCCCCCATCTAACTCATTTGTTTTCCTGCCTTTAGTCTACCTGAATTATTACTGCAAAATATTTTAAGAAATGATTGAGAAGGGTTGAGGATTTAGCTACTCCTAGAGTATTTATGTTGCATGTGCAAAGCCCTGGGTTCAATTTCAAAAAGGAAGAAGGAGGTCGCTTTAACAGCCTGATTATTAGATGTAGTCTTCAAACATAATAGTATCTCTAGTGCCTGTTTAGTTTCAAAATGGACATCATTATTAGGTCAAGCAGAGCCAGCTTCTGTGGTAAGACAACAAGCCCTCTTGAACTCTGATTGATTACTATCTATTTTAGGGAGCATTTTGTTTTAACACAGAGCAGTGATGACTCCTGATAGGGACTTGTCTTCCAGCGGTGGCTCTTGGTCCTTCTACTTAATGCCTTACTCATCCCATCCACATTATATTGTTGAGGAAGGATAAATTAAGGAAAATGAGGTCTGATGATGGTAACTGAGAAGTACTGTCTTTCACCTTAAGGTTCCTTATATCAAGAATTAGCTTGGCCAAATGCATTCCTTCCTGAGAAATGTGTTCTTCACCTCAATAATTAATATCTGTTTGGGGGGAGGATGTACGCCTTCCTGAGAGAAATGCCCCCCCAGCCCCCACACACAAATAAAAGGTGGACCCCAAAAAACCAAAATGGTAGATAATAGCCAGGAAACTAGAAAGGGTAACAACACCAAGAGTAATTATGAGAAAAAATAACATCTATCTATATAACATTAAGTCAGATCCCCTGACTTTATAATATAAATACTCCTGATATCAACACCTGTGTGTCTTTCCCTTTGAGAGTACCCATACCCTGTTAGAGGGTTCCTCTGTCTTTCAGCTTCTTTGACTGCCTTTTTCTTTGTGTCTGCTTGCCTACTTGCTTGCTTAATAAAGCCCTGCCAAGTTTCCTTACCATTATGACTTGTCCAGAAATTCTTATTTTGTGATCAGAGTCAAGAATCCTAAGTGAAGGGTCCCTACTTTTGGAGGGATAATTCATAAACCCTCATCTGCATTCAGCAACACTGCGATTATCCTTAACTCTTGCACTAATCATTTTTTATTTGGGAGGATGAAGGTGTTAGAAGGAAAAGCTCATCTCTTTTGGTGTAACTCACATTTTTTCATAAGAAACTAGCTCATACAATAATAAGGGTTCTGAAATCCCATGGTCTGCCCATGTAAGCTGAAGACCCAGGAAAGCCAGTGATAAATTTCCTGTCCAAGCCCAAGGGTAAGAGAAACTGAAGAGCCAAGTATCAGGGCTCAGAAACCTCAAGATGGAAGAGAGAATGTGAAGTGAGGCTCTCATTCCCCAGGTCTTCAGAAATCAATGTGAGCAATCAGGGAGGTGGCTCTTTCCCCAGATAAACTTTCCATTGAGACCATACCACCAGTTGAAATATTGATTGCAGCCTTGTGGGAGAACCTAAACCAGAGGACCCAGAAAAACTATGCTTAGATTCATGACCCATAAAATATATGTGAATAAATAAGTACTATTAAACACTGGTAAATGTGGGGGTCAAATTGTCCTACACAACTGATAATTGGTATTTATGCATAATGTATTTGACTTTTCTCCAAGGAAATAAAAGATAATAGTGTTCTATGGAACATTTTCAAACACAGTTATATAACCACAGAGAAAATGAATATGTATATGATAGCAATATAGGCAATTTAATAAAGAGCCCAGCATACTGGCATATATCTGTAATTTCAGCACAGAGAAGGCAAAGTGAAATAGGAGGATCATGAATTTGAAGTCAACTTGAGGAAAAAAAAAACGGTGATGAGGTAAAATATAGTGAGGATATTCAGGATAATTGTTAGCAGAAACAAGAACAAAAGTAATGTTGAAGTTTTCTCTTCCCTCTGGTCATCACTAAATACCAATTGGTTCTCTGCAACTGCTATTTATTTTCCTTACTGTTTCTTCCTGTTCTCTCTGCCCTGCCTCTCTACTCCATCCCCTATCTTAAAAATCCTCTGGTGGTTTCTGAGCAGTCTTTCTGCTCTAAATAGACCTAGTTATTTTTGTTACTCTGGAAATCCACAATTGAATATGGGCCAATGATGAGGTTATATGAACATCGGCATTTGGTATAAATGAGATTGAAAGGAATTTGAATGTCTCTCAATGGACTAAAAAATAGAACCAGGTTACAATATATATGTCCATGATCAAAATTCTGTTAGTCTTTTATTTGCTTACTTCTTCACGGATGGCTATGTCTATATACATATATAAATATATGTGTTTGTGTGTATGTATGAAGTTACTGCTTCTCTAAAATTAGTTAAGTTGTTTATTTTATTCCCTAGAAGAGAAAGTTGAATGTAACAAAGTTTTTCTCAATATCAAAAGACATAAAATGGAATGATATTAGTGAAACCTAAGACTTACACGTTAACACATAAAGGCTAAGTAGATTTTGAAGATGCCAGACAAGAATGGTTAACAGATAAATCAGATACCTAAGGCTTTGTATCACTTCCATTTCCACTAAGTTCTTTGACACTTGTGTTAGTTTTGTTGTTGTTGTTGTTATTGCTTTTCTTGTTTTTGTTTTGTTTTGTTTACTGTTTGGACAGTAGGGATTTAACACAAACGCTGAAATAAAGGTCAAATCATTTTGACTTACAATGGACACAGAGACTTTACCAAAAAAAACTTGGCTTTTTAAAGACCTTTTAAAGATGTAGAGAAGTAAACACAAAAAAACAAAAAACTAATTTTGTAGAATTCTGATGTCTACTGCGGTATTGATTTCTTACATGGCCTGGGGCCAAACGTTGGACCTTCCCGGTTTCTTCTCCTTCTTGTTTGTGAGAGGGAGATGAGAACTCTGAGGCTCGAAGTTTGGTGGGAATTAAATAATAAGCTGAAGCCCTTTGAAAAGGTGAAGTGATCATTGTTTCTCTTTAGAAATCAGATGTTAAACAATTTTCAATTTAAGTGAAAATTAACTTCAAATGGCATATATGAGCTTAGTCCTAATCACCTGTTGATTACTGGTTCCTAAATATCAATTCATGGGAAACCATGGGACCTATATTTCTTTGGGTCTGGCTTACTTCACTTTAATATGATTTTTCCAAGTCTTTCCATTTCCTAACAAATGGGTCAATGTCATTCTTCCTGATGAAAGTATAGAATTCCATTGTGTGTGTGTGTGTATGTATATATACATATATACATACAAGAAGAAATATATATGTATATGTATGTATATATATACATATATATTAATATATATGTATATGTATGTATATACATACATATATATTAATATATGTATATGTATGTATATACATACATATACAAATATATTTTTTCTTGATCTATTCAACTACTGAGGGGCATCTGGGTTGGTTCCATATCTTAGCTATAGTGAATAATGCTGCAATCAACATAGTTGTGCTGATAGCTTTAGTATGGCCTTGTTTGTGATCATTTGGGTAAATGTCCAGAAGTGGGATTGCTGGGTCATAGAGGAGCTCTATGTGCAGTCTTTTGTGGAACCTCCATACTTCTTTCCAGAGTGGCTGAACAAGTTTACACTCCCACCAACAATGCAGTAAGGTTCCCTTCTGTCTACATCCCCTCCAGCATCTGTTGTTATTAGAGTTGATTAGAACCATTCTAACTGGTGTGAGGTGGAATCTCAATGTTGTTTTGATTTGCATTTCTTTTATGACCAGAGGTTAATCTTATCAGATAAACAGAAAGCCTCAAAAACAATGTACATATGACCATATAAGATGATGCTAAGTCCTATTTTTGTGCCAGTACCAGGCTGTTTTGATTAAGGATTCAAGTGTTTTTTCTTTCTTGCGATTGTTTCTAACATATTCATAAGATGATTTCTTTGTTTTGTATGTCCCTTCCCCACAGTATAACCCCCGTTTTCACTGTATTTGATGTTGGTATATTTTGTGAAGGGGAAGGGAAAAAAAAACAAATCGTTTAAATAGGGATACAGGTGGACGGACCCATTGCAACAATGAGATGTACAAGACATTATGTTGAAAAACGAACTTTACAACCTTGGGGGGAAGGGGGATGGGAAGGGATGGGAAGGGGAATGGGAAGGGATAGAAAGGGGAAACAAAGGAGGAGGCAACAATGCTTGATAAGAAATGTACTCATTACCTTGCCCATGTAATTGTAACCCCTCTGTATGGTATTTTCACAACAACAAAAAAATGATACTAAGCCAAATGAACACCAACTTATGGACACAAGAGGTCCTTAATTTTTTTGTTTTTAATGTACTATGTGATTTTTTTTGGTTCCTTTGTATGTTTTTTCCCCTATTGTATATATCCTGTTGTCACTATAGTTGATTTTGGTACCTTGCATCTTGTATACACATTTGTCTACGTTGGGGAGCAGAAGGGGAATAACAAAACAATGGAATAAGGACACAGGATGACTCATTGCAACAATGATACCCACAAGACACTGCATTGGAAATGAATTTTACAATTTCCAGTGGGGTGTGGGGGACAGAGGGCGGAGAGAGGTGGGGGAAGAAAGGGATAGTGGGAGAACAACAAAGGAGGGGATAACAATGCTAGACAAAAAATGTACTCATTACCTTACTCATGTAACTGAAACCCCTCTGTACAGCATCTTTACAATAAAATAAAATAAAATAAATGTCAATCCATGTGTCAAAAGCAGCAAATGTGAATGAGTCAGTAAAAAACTCATGTCCAGACTAGTGATTGAAAAGAAAATCTCACCTCCTCTATAGTCATTTACACAATACCTGTAGTTCCAAACAGAGGATATAGATAATTTGATTGAAATGTGATATAGTGTCTCCTTTGTGATAGAAATGTGTTTAGCAAAACAGAATATTTACTCAGAAATTTCCAGGAACAACTTAAAATAAGAAATCAGCTATGACTTCTATTATCATTTTCTTTTCAGAGAATTGTTTGATTTATAGTGTTGAGAAATTCCTATCCAGCAGGACAAATAAATTCATGAGTAAATTCTAAAAGAATCTAGATAGACAAAGGGAGGTAAAATTCTATCAGATGTCATTTAAAAGGATGAACAGTAGTTAAAATTTGGGGCCCTGAAATAAAATTCAGCTTGAACTCTCAGCTCAGTCAGTCAATTACTGGCAGTGTGTGACTAGTCCAAGAAAATGTCTATTTTTATTTTTATATTTTTGTAGCATTAGTTGTCATACCGGAAGCACCTAACATAGTGTAGAGTTGATACATATTTACATACTTTATTAGATTACTAAATTAAGGACTTGAACACATCATAATACTTTTTAGAAAAGAAATGGAAATTTTTGCAACACAGTATGGGTAACCTAGATAACCCTACACTGAAGGTCAGAAAAGGGACAGATGGCTCTCCAAGTGTTTTCTCCAAATATGGAGGGCATGTTTCTAAAGGAAGAAGTTTCTTTTCTACTTAGGAAACACAGTAACAGATGCAGAATTGCTAGTGAAGAAATCATGTGTCCTATTAGAGGACACCACAGTTCCTTTCAAGCCAATTTGCTTGGGGAAGTAAAAAAAAAATCTCTTTTTGTGAAGGAGTGAAATTACTCATTATACTCAACCTCACATAAAGTTTAGCTATTTTTCAAGGCTATCCAGAGCCTTCTGGTTGTCTATTCCTTTTGATGGTGGAGAATGGGTCCTGTGCCTACAATGCTGATGCAGTACAATGTGCAATCAACTTTAGTTCCCAATGGGATGAAAGCTTTTAGCCTAAGCCAGAGAACAAACTAGATTGAAAGGAACAAAGTCTCCTGAATAGCAAATCCCATGTTTTTATGTTGTGGCTGGTATAAAAAGTTAACTTGGAATTTTGACCAGCTAATGCTGAAGTTTATGCCAGAAGCCAAAATTTGTTCTATACTAAAAATAAACAATACCATTTTTTTGTTATTTACTTTTAAACCCTTGCCCAATATTCCTGCTAATATGATTAGAGCAAACAACATGTACGGTGAATTGCTCTGAGCAATGATTTGCTCAAATGATTTGAGCAATGATACAAAATACTGATTATAGCTTAAATGGTAAGCCCTGACATATTCCTATGTTCTGCTTTCTTTTACAAAGAAAAATGTAGAATGACTTGAAGAAAATGTTTCTACAAGGAATCAGGAAACCTGGATTTGAGTCCTTAGAATGTCACTATCTAACAGGAAGTGTGTGTGTGTGTGTGTGTGTGTGTGTGTGTGTGTGTGTGTGTGTGTGTGTTTGCACACATGCGTGTGTGTGTACATGTGTGTGTGTGTCCTGGAACTTAAATTCAGAGGCTGGGGAGCTCTCCCAGAGCTTTTGTGCTTAAGGCTAGTGCTCTACTACTTGAGCCACAGCTTTATTTCTGGCTTTTTGGTGGTTAATTGGAGAGGAGACCCTTATGAACTTTCCTATCCATGCTACCACAAACTATAGTCCTCAGATCTCAGCCTCCTGAGTAGCTAGTATTACAGATGTGAACCACTAGCACCTGGCTTCGAAGTGGAGACCTTTAGTGATTTCATTTTACATCTTTAAACTTTGTTTTCCTGGTAGTAAAAATGAAAAGGCTACAACTATTTAATCTCTGAAGTAAGTAGGTTATCACAAATATTTCCCAGTCATTCTTATAAGCTTTCACTCCCTGAGAGAATACTAGAAATAAAAAAATGTTTTCCAGGAAAGTCTATCTTGGGTCAGACCTAAGCTGAAATCAGAAGCCACAGTCTCAGTCCTCTGTAGGACAATCTGTGGGCGGATAATCAATGCATTTGAGTACAGACTTTGTAGTAAAATAATAGTTTGTAGAAATAGAGTACTTAGGTGCCCACGAAATAACCAAATGGATGTCCAAAATAGACATATTTTCTTTTTTAATGAGTTTTATTGTGAAAATACTGTATAGAGGGGTTACAATAACATGAGCAAGGTAATGAGTACATTTCTTATCCAGCATTGTAGCCTCCTCCTTTGTTTCCCCTTCCATCACATCCTCCCCCCAAATCCCCCATGCAACCCTCCTCCCCACCACCACCAAAACTGTAAAGTTCGTTTTCAACATAAGGACTTGTATGTGTCATTGTTACAATGGGTCCACCTGTATCCCTACTTAAACAATTTATTTTTTCCCTTCCCCTCCACAAATTATAACAACATCAAATACAGTAAAAGCAGGGGTTATACTGTGGGGGAAGGACATACAAAGCAACAAAGAAATAATCTTATAAGTGTGTTAGAAACAATCGCATGAAAGAAAAAAAATTGAATACGTATCTTAGGGTTCATGTCCCTAACATCAACTTTACTGACCTTGTCTGCTTGACTCAGACATATACTACTTATTACAAATAAGGGAAATCCAACAGATGCTGGAGGGGATGTGGACAGAAGGGAACATGACTGCATTGTTGGTGGGAGTGTAAACTTGTTCAACCACTTTGGAAAGTAGTACGGAGGTTTCTCAAAAGATTCCACATAGAGCTCTCCTATGACCGAACAATCCCACTTTTGGGCATTTACCCAAATGTTCACAAACAAGACCACACTAAAGCTACCAGCACAACTATGTTTATTGCAGCCTTATTTACTATAGCTAAGAAAAGGAACCAACCCAGATGCCCCTCAGTAGATGAGTGGATCAAGAAAATGTGGTATATATTCATACACAATGGAATTCTATGCCTCCATCAGAAAGAATGGCATTGCCTCATTTGTTAGGAAATGGAAAGACTTTTTTTTTTTTTGCCAGTCATGGGGCCTGAACTCTGGGCCTGGGTGCTGTCCCTCAGCTCTTCAGCTCAGGAAAAAAATTATATTAAGTGAAATAAGAGAGGCCCAAAGAAACATACATACATTTCTTATCAAGCATTGTTGTCTCTTCTTTTTTTCACCTTCCCATCTCTTCCCATCTCCACCCCCCCCTCCAGCAAAATTGTAAAGTTCATTTTTTGACATGATGACTTGTACATCTCATTGTTGCAAAGCGTCCACCTGTATACCTTCCCCTCCACAAATTATACCAATATCAAATACAATGAAAGCAAGGATTAGACTGTGGGGGAGGGACTTACAAAGCAACAAAGAAATAATCTTATAAATGTGATAGAAACAATCACATGAAAGAAAAAACATTTGAATACTTACCTTGGGGTTCATTTCACCTAACATCATCTTATCTGACCTTTTCTATTTGTCTCAGAGAAATACTAGTTATTGCAAATAAGAGAAACCATGGGACCTATGTTTCTTTGGGCCTGGCTTACTTCACTTAATATTTTTTCCAAGTCTTTCCATTTCCAAACAAATGGGGCAATGCCATTCTTTCTGATGGAGGCATAGATTTCCATTGTGTATATATACCACATTTTCTTGGTCCATTCATCTACTGAGGGGCATCTGGGTTGGTTCCATATCTTAGCTATGGTAAATAATGCTGCAATAAACATAGATGTGCTGGTAGATTTAGTGTGGTCTTGTTTGTGAACATTTGGGTAAATGCCCAAAAGTGGGATTACTGGGTTATAGGGGAGCTCTATGTGGAGTCTTTTGAGGAACCTCCATATTGCTTTCCAAAGTGGTTGAACAAGTTTACACTCACACCAACAAAGCAGTAGGGTTCCCTTCTGTCCACATCTCCTTCAGCATCTGTTGTTATTAGAGTTCTTGATTATAGCCTTCTAACTGGGTGAGGTAGTATCTCAATGTTGTTTTGATTTGCATTTATTTTATGGCTAGAGAGGTTGAGCATTTCTTCATGTGTCTATTGGCCATCCTTCTTTCCTCTTCAGATAAGTTTCTCTTTAAGTCTTTAGCCCACTTATTTATTGGGCAGTTATTTCTTTGAGGATTTGTTGCTGGGGGATTTAATTTTTTGAGTTCCAGGTATATTTTAGATATGAGACCCTTGTCTGTTGTGGGGTTAGTGAAGATATTCTCCCAATCCGTGGGCTTTCTATTGATCTTGCTAGCTATGTCCTTTGTCATGCAGAAGCTCTGCAACTTCACACAATCCCATTTGTCCAGCCTTTCTTTGGTTTGTTGTGTTCATAGAGATATTTTCTATTCTGGCTTAGTCCAGCACAAGTTCAAAGAAAGTTGGGAGGGGTAGAAAAAGAAAATCAGAGATTTTTTATTCTATTGAAAATGACTGTAACTAAATACAGTAATATATAAAACTATATCAGTTCTAGAATGATCTCAGAAATGCCTGCCATATAGATAAGGCATGACCAATTTTCCTTTTCTATCATCATGAACCATGTAAGAAATTTGGCCAAGAATCTTTGAAAAGGTTACATATTGTCAGGGTAGCATTCAAGATTAATGTCATGACTGACTTCTGTGTGAGTCATACCTAAATGCAGGATTGATCTATACACATCAGCCCAGTATCACTATGCTTTAAATGCCCATTCTCTCTATTTTTTACTGTTTATTTTTTTTAATTGTGAGAATACAGTACTGAGGAGTTATAATTACATGGGCAAGATAATGAGTACATTTCTTACCAAGCATTGTTGCCTCCTCTTTGTTTCCCCTTCCCATCCCTTCCCATACTCCCCCCTTCCCCCACCCGGTCCTCCCCGGCCCCCACCAAAGTTGTAAAGTTCATTTTCGACATAATGACTTGTACATCTCATTGTTGCAATGGGTCCACCTATATCCCTAGTTAAACAATTTATTTTTCCCTTCCCCTATGTCAAATATATATACAATAGAACAAAGTAATATCTTACATTACTGCCCCAATAATGTCACAGAACCAAGTTTTAATTTTTTAAAGAGTATATACTAGAGCATTATTTCATAAGATAAAGGTCATTTTTATCTTGGTTTTTTGAGAAAATTGTCTTTTCTATCAAAATAGTTTGCTCTCTGTCTGTTAATCTTGAAATATCTTTTTTTTTTCTGAAGTGTTCTTGCTTTGGCCATATGGCTTGGCCCTTGTTAATTACATTTTAATTATATACTAGTTTTTCCTGAGAACTTTAATTAGGATTCCTGTTAGAAACTCCTCAAATTTCGTTATATTTTATTAATTTAGCCACATCCTTTTACAGATTGTGAACCTGCTCACACTCAGCCAGTGTGAGCAGAGGCAGGGCTTCCTGGCTTAGGAATAAAATGGGATCAGCCTGCCTGCTCTGTGCTCTTCCTTGCCAGTTTGGGCTTATGGCACACCCTTCTGCAAAAGGAACCTGACTTGCTGAGCTCCTTTTGAGTTGGTGTTCTTATTTCTTTGCCATACTACAATAGCTTGAACTATTTCTAACAGTTTGAATCAAGTCATAATAGACATGATGAAATCAGGGTATAATCATAAAATACAGTTGGAATTGACTCAGTGGTAGAGTGCTTGCTTTGCATGCTTGAGGCCCTGGGTTCAATTCCTCAGCATCACATAAACAGACAAAAGCCAGAAGTGGTGCTATGCCTCAAGTGGTAGAGCATTAGCCTTGAGCTGAAGAGCTGACCGACAGTGCCCAGGCCCAGAAGTTCAAGTCCCAGGACTGACCCCCCCCCAAAAAAAGTCACCATTTGAAGTGCTTGCGAGACTTGTTCAGCCGTGCAAACTCTTTTAAATTCCAAAGAAAAACATCTTATAGATCTTCAGATACTGGTAGTTTAGTTGATTAAGAAATTACATTAAAATGTAGAGTTACATAGAATGAGTTTGGTAGTGATCCCTCCCTTTCTATTTCATTGGAGAGTTTAAGTAGTAGTGGTGTTACTTCTCCATGAAAGGCCTTACAGAATTTTATCATGAAGCCATTAGGTCCTGAGCTTTTCTTGGAAGAGAGGTCTTTTACTGCTAATTCAATTTCATTATTTGTGTTACATCCTTTTATTTGGTTTATATCTTCCTTGCTCAGTTTGGATATATTTATTTTCTCCAGGAATGAATCCTTTTCTGCCAGATTCTCCAATTTATTGGCATAGAAGCTTACAAAGTATTCCTGGACAATATTCTGAATTTTGCTTGAATCAGTTGTGTTGTTTCCTTTGTCATCTCTGATTTTATTTGTTTGGGTGATTTCTTTTCTTCTCAAGTTAGTCAGATTTGCTAGGGACTCACTTTTGCTCATGTTTTTGAAGAACTAACTTCTTGTTTTGTTAAATCTCTAAGTGAAATAAGCTAGACTGAGAGAAACAAGGGTTGTCTGGTTTCCCCCATTTGTGGTAGATAGTATGTTCCTATAAATCTTTAAGTAAACTTGTTAGTTGGTAAGCAAGTGGCTACAAATAAATTATATGAAGTATAATAGACTCTTTTAGGAGTTCAAATTGTGTGTGTGTGTGTGTGTGTGTGTGTGTGTGTGTGTGTGTGTGTATTAGATAGGGCAAAGTCCAACAACATAATTACTAGGAAAAGGATACTTGCAAGAGGAGATATGGATCCAAGGGAAAGGTAAACTAATGAAGTGGGAAGGACAGGAGAAGGCAGTCAATAATTTATTGTCTATATTACAAAATTCAGAAAAGTAAGGGAAGGGGTTGGTAGAAGAGAGGTGAGAATATTGAAGGGAGTGACACTCATCAAGATAGATTGTATTTATGAACCACTTTGTTAAATGGTACCTTCTTTGTACAACCACTTAAAGATAACAGAATTTTTTAAAGATGTAGAGCTACAATAAGTTTAGAAATTCTTTTTTGAAAAAAATAAATAGGGATCCAGATGGACCCATTGCAACAATGATACATACAAAATGCTATGTTTTAAAATGAACTTTACAACTTTGGCGAGGGGAAGGAGAGTATAGTTGTGGAGATGGTAGGGCAGGGATGGTAGGTGTAAAACAAAGAAGGAGGAGCAATGCTTGATAAGAAATGTACTTATTACCTTGCTCATGTAATTGTAACTCCTCTGTACGGTATTTCACAATAAAAAAGTTATTAAAAATTATGACTGAGAAGGTGTCTCTCAGTGGTAGAGTGCTTACCTTGCATGCATGGGGCCCTGGGTTCAATTCCTCAGCACCACATAAGCAGAAAAAGCCGGAAGTGGTGCTGTGGCTCAAGTGGTAGATTGCTAGCCTTGAGTTGAAGAGCTGAGGGATAGTGCCCATGCCCAGAGTTCAGGCCCCTAGACCAACTATATGTTTGTGTGTGTGTGTGTGTGTGTGTGTGTGTGTGTGTGTGTGTGTGTGTGTGTATGTATATTAAGTACATGCCCATGTGTTATATGTTATTTAGACTACACATGAGTGGACTCGATGCGTAAAATTAAGAACTTCAAAATCAGCTTTGAAATTTTCAGTAACTCATGACCTATTGTTTAGTAATTGCTAATTTCTAACACAATCTGATTTGACAGATAAAGGAACTGGAATAACAATGGTATTAAAAATTGTGAATTATTTTAGTATTGTCAGAAATATACCATTGGTGGGAGAAAGAGGACTCAAGAGTCTTCTGTTTGAAGTAATGAATAAATTACTTCATTCTTTTAACTGTTAAATGTCACTAAGTGACATTTGCTTTACATATTTATAAAATTTGTCTCATAAAACATGTAGTAGCTATGCATGTTAATTATACTTTGTAATATATAATGTCCAATATACTTTGGAATGTATGTGTATATGTTCAATAGTCTAAAATATCCCCAATAATTCCTCAGTATATAATGTCTTGGTTCTCAGGTAGCAAAATTGCTGCATGAATAAAATCTCCATGGCAGAATGGTTATTTCTTCTATTGAGTAACACAGGAGGATTTTTTAAACTCCCCAAGCTTACTTGAAAAAGCAGTCTAACAATGTGAGATTGTTTCCGCTTAATTCTTCATTGATTTTTTCTGGCTAGTTGATAATATTTTATAGGGTTATTGGAAGTATTCTTTAAAATATATACCATCATCATTCTCCTAAAATAGTGAATGGAAAGCTGGGAAAACAAAACTGCCATTCATTGTGTATAGTTTAATGTCAGACTCTACAGTGGAAATTGATAACCACGTTTTGGCCAAAGCTGATTTAAGGGTACCTCTGATGAAGCTTCACACTTAACAGTGTATCCAATCTCTTCTGGAACAAATAAGTACCTCAAAAATATATTTATCTCTTGTGTTTACTATAAAGACCCTGCACCCTGGTAAAATATAGCTATGGTTCATTATTTATGTTTCTAATAAGTCATTACTCACATGTGGTATTCAGATGGGATTTTTTATTTTTCTTTATACAATAAGCAGCAACAACTTACCTCATAATTTTAGGTTCACATTACTCTTTAGAGCCAACTTTGAAAAGTATATCTCCTCATAGTCATTTATTTCAGCCATTTGGTAAGTGGTCAGCAGAGTCTTCTAAAAGATAAGGCATACTGAGTGGTGGTGCTAAATAATTTTTTCAAACATCTGAAGGGTATGTTGAAGCTCCAATAGATTGAACTGGGCAACCAGGTCCCATTTATAGATTCCCTAAGGCACTCTTCATTATCATTCTGGTCACTCATTTAGTTTCATTATAACTTATATTGATTCTATTTTCTGAAGGAGTCTGGGGGATGAGACAAAGAAGTAATTAGTTTCTCAAAGGATAATCTGACTGTCAGGTAAAATCATTGTACAAGAATGAAATACTCAAGTTCTTCTACATATAAAACAATTTGTAATTAATTAATCAGCCATATCAAACAAAATTTGGAAAATTTAGCAAATTTGGAAACATATAACTAATTAAACTAAAGGATTTTAGGGATGTATATGCATAGTCCTGATTGGAGTGGGTTCATATCCATATTGGATAGCAACTATTTCTGCCAAATATCTTCAGCTGTATGTCACAGGCATGAATCTGTTACTTAAAAAGGTATTTTCTTATATTTATATTTATTTATATATAATTTATATATATAAATATATATATTTATATGAGCATATTCTGAGGTTACAGCATTGCTTGGTAGAAAATTAATATTGGCATTAAAGTATTCAAACAAAATGATCTAAGGAGATTAAAATGTTTTAGCTTTGATGAACAGACCTAAAAAGAAAGGTTTTAAAATGAATCATTTCATTTTAGCTCTGATGCACATTTTAAACAAAAATTTTAAATATTACCCCTGGCTAAGGTGTTTTTATTTAAGTAATTGATTTGCAACAAATGTGGCAATGAAATATATAAATAGAAGTACTAAGCATTTGTGAGCTGTTAAAAAATTGTGCAGACTCATAAGTTAAATTTCTCTCATTTGCTTTCACTGTGTAAGACAAAAACATATCATTTTCCCAGAATTTTTATTACTAATTTTCTTTTTAAATATATTTTTATTGTAAAAATACTGTACAGAGGGGTTACAGTTACATGAGTAGGGTAATGAGTACATTTCCTGTCGAGTATTGTTACCTACTGATTTGTTTTTCTCCTACACACTTCCCTCCCCACCTCCCCAACTCCTCCTGCCTCCCACCCCGTCCTGTACATTTCATTGTCACAATAGGTCAACCTGCATCCCCATTTAAGCATTCCACTATACCCCTCCCCTCCCCAAATTACAAAAATGTATATACAAGATATAGAACACCAGAATCAAATACAGTGAATAGGGGTTATACCGTGGGGGAAGAATATACAAAAGAAACAAAAAAATCACATAATGCATTATAAGTACATTAAAAACATGTACTAGTCATTGCAAACAAGGGAAACTATGGGACCTATGTTTCTTTGGATATGGTTTACTTCACTTAATATAATTTTTTCCAAGTCTTTCCATTTCCTGACAAATGGGGCAAGGCCATTCTTTCTGATGGAGGCATAGACTTCCACTGTGGTGTGTGTGTGTGTGTGTGTGTGTGTGTGTGTGTGTGTGTGTGTGTGTGTGTGTGTGTGTGTGTGTGTGTGTGTGTGTGTGTGTGTGTGTGTGTGTGTGTGTGTGTGTGTGTGTGTGTGTGTCTGTATACCACATTTTCTTGATCCATTCATCTACTGAGGGGCTTTGGGGTTGGTGCCATATCTTAGCTATGGTGAATAATGCCGCAATAAACATGGTAATTGGTGCTGGCAAAATTGATTAAACACTTGTAGAAAACTGAAGCTAGATCCATATATATCACCCTGTATCAGAATCAACTCCAAATGGATCAAAGACCTCGAAATAAAAGCAGACTCCCTGAAAACATTACAGGAAGGAATAGGAGAAATTCTAAGGCTCCTTGGTATAGCCCAAAATTTTCTTAATAGAGACCTAGAAACACAACAAATCAAAGAAAGATTGGACAAATAGGATTGCATGAAACTGTAGAGTTTCTGCAAGGAAAGGATGTAGCTAGCAAGATCAATAGAAAGCCCACAGACTGGGAGAAGATCTTCACTAGCCATAAAATGGACAAGTGTCTCATATCTAAAATATACTTTTATTTAATTGAAAAGTGATGTGCAGAAGTGTTACAATTACCTAAACCAGGTAATGAGTACATTTCTATTTGAACAGTGTCTCCCCCTCCCTCATTTTCTCCCCGGTTTTTCCCTCTTGACCCTCCTCTCCCCCCAAGTGACATAGTTCATTTTTAACACAGTATGGGATGAAGGGTGAACTAAGTTAGAACATATGTTTTTTTTTATTTTCAAACAAAGAAGGTGGGTATTTTTTTTCCAGGAAAGACTGAAGATGAACTTGGTATTCAGTCAGCCCACTCCTATTTTAATCCTACCAATCTGTAATCAAAAGAATCCACTAGATCATGGGTTAAGTTCAAACTCTGTTCTTTGGAACTATGTCAGAGGCCACAGGAACAGGAAGGACAGAGAGGTAATTAGATAAGGTATGTTTCCTGCCCCGCTATTCATATGAAGCATTTATCCTTGGCTTCTAAAGGACAGAAAAGGGCTTGTGGTGCTGAAAAAGGGGTTTTATATCCATTTCTATCACCAGAGATTTGAAATATCTCATTCTGGAAGAAATAAGTTACACAAAATCTATTAAATTATTATGAACAGGATTATGAACAGAACCTAGACCTTGGACATATAAAGGCCTAAGATCAAGAGGTATCCATGCTGATGTTCTGTTTGCAATTTGGTTCTTTTTCACCAATATACTCCAATTGACCAGGTTTCTTTTCCTTATTTTTATATTTTTATGAGAATAATGTTAAATCTCCTCTTTCTAAGAAACAGACTGAACTCAGCTTTATAATTTATAGTATATATCATTAATTTTATAATGTGTGGGCAATTCCATTCATACATTCATCTTGACTATGAGTGAAGTGGCTGAGATTGAGTCATGTTAATGTCTTTAGACACAAAATTAATGCAGTATCTCAGTTTTGTACTCTGCTTAATACATGCCAGTAAATGTGTTAATAAATACAAAAATGGGTTTGAAATCTAGTGAGTGTGAAAAGAAGAGGTAGCAGACTGTGAGAGTGGGAAGGCTTAGACTTACAAATTGTTATGCTTATGCATTTCAAGACATAATTATATATTCTTGACTATAAGGCAATTTTTTTCCATCATACTTCTTGCACATTCTTTAGTTAAAATATAGAATAGAACTTTTAGACTTGGATATGTACTAGTGATATTTCGCCATGGTATCAGGGACTTGTACTATCTGGGCTTGCTCTCCTCTCTCTCTCTCCCTCTCTCTCTCTCTCTCAGCTGGAGCTATACCATTTGAATCAAGTAATCATTCCAGCATTTTGTTGATTATTTTGGAGATGGACTTTCACAGACTTTCCTGCCAGAGCTGACTTCAAGCCACAATTCTTCAGAACTTAGCCTCATAAGTAGTTAAGATTACAGATATGATCCATGGTTAATAATAACTTATTTATATGCACCGCACATCTGTTCTTCACTCTGCCTTAGCAGTTTCAAGTTTGGTGGATTCAAGCAACAAAGTTTACAGTAGGTAATTGGTCAGAAAGGACAGGGTATGGTTATTGTGTTTAGTCCTGAATTTCTTCTCTGGATGTTGCCATGGTATGGCTATAGCTCATGACGTAAAGTCTCAATTGCTATCTGGCCACTTCTAAACACACTTAACTCTGTTTATGTTCTGGCAAACATTCAGCTAGTTCCTATTTTAAAGAGATAGCTACCTGCTCTTAAAACCCCAGAATATTATTCAAGTATTCCTTGTTGATCTTCATTACCTTTACTTATATTTACAGATATTTTTTAAAATGTTCTTCAAAGATACAATTTATGCATGGGTCTTTGAACATCTTAGAAAGGGATTTCTCCTGTAATCCTGACCACTTAGACATACAATTTCCTGAAATCCTCTAATAAATATGATTATTCTATCCATTTCCTTAGTATAGTTCATAAGCTATCCAATGATTGGAGTACTACTTTATTATTTGTAATGCTTTGTACTTTTAGGTATAGTAACCTATCTTTTCAATATTGATCTAAGAAATTTGCTTAAATGGGAGAAACATGGAAAATTATATACTTGCTAAGAGATAATATCTAGATAATATCTAGATCACTGCTTTGGAATATGGCCTAGCTAAAGCTGACAAAGGTTAAGAATGTCTAGTTTAAAGGTGCAGTAAAAGAGATTTTTTACTTCTACATGAGTAGCATATAAGACCATGAAATCACTGAGCTCACTGAAACCAAAATTTCCTTTGGCTTATTATGTACAGGTGTAAAAAGTATCAAAATAAAATCCACCATTTTGTACAAATAATATACATTAATTTTAAAAGGTCCATAATAATAGCTAAGGCAAAGTTGAGACTCAATTTGCACAAAAGCTGTCCTTTTGATATTGTATAACTGACCATAAACCTCTAAGACCATTTTATTTTTATATTTTTGCATTACTTAACCGACAAGGATTAAACATAATACCAAATTAGAGGTATTTCATGTAGCTTTATTTAAGGAGTTTGATATTACATTTCACCTAGTATCATACTTAAAGGCATTAAAACCAAGCATATTTCCTTTGAAAAACCTCTGAAGCTCTGGGTTCTGTAGTTTATGAAAGGCAAATTGACATCAAGTTGTAGATTTTGTTCTGTTTTTTTTTCAGTGTGTATTTTACAATATGGGACCACAGTCTCAAATTGTTCCACAGTCAGATATCTTTTGAGAAAGCTTTTGCTTTTTGCAGTCATGCAACAATTGAAATCTTGGGAGTAAAGTAATACATAGATTGCTGGCATTGTTAACCTTGCATCTGTGCCCAGAGTTTCTACCTTACAATAGAGAACCTTCATGCTTTGTTTGATTTTGTCCATCATATGGAAAGAAGGCAAAGAAAATTATAAATAAACTGGGTGCTGGTGGCTAATGCCTCTAATCCTATGAATTCAGGATTTTGAGATCTGAGGATTGTGGTTCAATGCTAGCCAGAATAGGAAAGTCTGTGAGACTCTTATCTCCAATTAATCACAGAAAAAGGCAGAAGTAAAAGCTGGGAGCCTGTGGCTCACTCCTGTAATCCTAGCTACTCAGGAGGCTGAGATCTTAGGATCATGGCTCAAAGCCAGCCCGGGCAGAAAAGTTCATGAGACTCTGATCTCCAATAAACCACTAGAAAACCAGAAGTGGCGCTGTGGCTCACGAGGTAGAGAGCTTGCCTTGAGCTGAAGAGCGCAGGGACAGCGCCCAGGCCCAGAGTTCAAGCCGCACGACCGACAAAAAAAAAAGAAAAAAGAAAGGAAGGAAGGAAGGAAGGAAGGAAAGAAAGAAAGAAAGAAAGAAAGAAAGAAAGAAAGAAAGAAAGAAAGAAAGAAAGAAAGAAAGAAAGAAAGAAAGAAAGAGAAAGAAAGAAAGAAAACGGCAGAAGTAGACCTGTGGCTAAAGTGGTAGAGTGCTAGACTTGAGCCAAAGTAACTCAGAGACAGTGCCTAGGCCCTTGACTTCAAGCCCCAGTACCAGCAAACCCCCCATGCATATATATTCTAAATAGATGAAGTGGAATTTAAACAGAATAATAATATATAGAGATTATTTGTCGCTACCGCCTCGGCCGGTAATGACGACGCGACACCGGACTCTTCTCTCCGCAGTTTATTCAGGACCTTTTAGTAATCTTCTGACCCCAACCCCGGGGAGAATTCCCCACAGCCTTAAATACCCGCTGGGTAGCCAACCCTGATACGCCACGTGGGAACCGCCAATAGGTTCAGGTGCACAGAAGCAAGCCAGATTCTTCGCCTTAGCCATATCAGGAGTTGTTTACCACGAGAGCACTCGCCATCGGGAAGGCGGAGGGCGGAAGCCGGCGCCATCTTCCAGGTGCGGCCTCTCGCAGCTCTCTACAATTATTAAATAATTAGAATATAAACATCAAAAAGTACTTTGAAAGAATAATTTAGTTGCTCTTAATTACTGTGTCCTGCTAAAGCCCCAGTAACATAGAATTTTTAACTCAATAGCCCATAGTCCTATGTTCATGTATAATTTTCATTTGTTGTTGTTGTTTTGGTCAGTCTTGGGATTGAACTCAGGGCCTGGGCACTGTCTCTGAGCTTTTTCAGTCAAGGCTAGCACTCTACCACTTTGAACCACTGGGCCATTTCCAGTTTCCTGGTGGCCAATTGGAGATAAGAGCCTCAAGGACTTTCTGCCTGGGCTGGCTTTGAAATGTGATCCTCAGTTCTCAGCCTCCTGAGTAGCTAGAATTACAAGATTGAGCCATGAACACCTAAATAATATATTATTTATAATAAAATTTTAATTTATTAATTTCATTCTGTTACTAACTCCTGAATGGGAGTACTGAAGCTTGAAGTCAGGGCCTGGGTATTGTCCCTGAGCTTTTTGCTCAAGGCTAGCACTCTACCATTTGAATCATACCTCCACTTCTGGCTTTTTGCTGGTTAATTTGACATCAGAGTCTCAGGGACTTTCCTGGCCAGTCAGGTTTCAAACTGTGATCTTCAGGTTGCTCACTCCAGAAAATTACAGCTAGAATTATAGGCATGAATCACTGGCCCATGGCTGTTACTAACGTTTGAATCCCATTCCCTGTGAAAGCCAAAACAAGCCCAGTTATAATGCCCACTTGAAAAATAATATGTCTATTTCTCAAGAAATCTCAAGTATTTTGTCAAATTCTCCACCTAAATTTATTTAATGAAACTCTCAGTATTTGCATAAGGGATCAGAAATAGATTGCTGTAGGTATACTAGGTTTAGATTAATAGAGTAATTAGTGAAAAGTAGAATAACCCAAGCCCATTTGCTTAACTCCCTTTCCCTCTCTCTCTCTTCTCTCCCACCTCTTACTTTCTTTTTCAATGAGCAATTTTCAGTAGCAATTACCTTGACATGAAATATTCTGTAGTAATGAATCCAAAAGAGTTCCACCTCCACAACAATGACAGGCATTTTCTTATACATACACCCATTTCTCCACATTTCAGTATGAAAGTTTAAGACTCTATTGTAAGTATTGTGCTAGAAAGACCCAGGTCAAATTCATAATGCAGTCAAATACTTCTTAACTAAGTGAAGCTCTCTGTGGAGTTCAAATAGGTCAGGCAGAATTAGCTTTGAAGCTTAAAGCCAAAATCTAACTAGAAACCACTGTTGATTTATCTTGTTATAAAAAGTTCCTTAAATCTCAGGTTTTGGGGATATGATTGTTTCTCATGAATACTTCTTTGTCACTTGGAAAAACAGTAACAGTGTATTCCTTTATTTCTTAAAATTTCTATGAAGTTTCTGTTGTCAAATGAATTGGTTGCAGAGAAAAGAAAAATAACTCCTTCTCTAAACTTGAATGATAAGCAGGAACAAAGTGAAGAATGGGTGGGGCAGGGTGTCAGGTGGTAAACTCCAGGTCTCACATTCTTGTTTGGTTTTTAAACTAAGGATGTTGCTATACCACTTCAGCAACAACTCTGCTTTCTGCTTTTTGCTGGTTAGTTGGAGATAAGAGTTTCACAGACTCTTCTGCCCTTGCTGGTTTTGAATCTTGATCCTCAGAAAGCAGACTACTGAGTAACCAGGATTACAGATGTGAGCCACTAATACTTGGCTTAAGAATGGATTTAAAAAGACTGTTCCTTCTTGTGGGCAGTAGTTTTGCTACATAGTGGATACCTGCATGAACTCTAGTGATTTTTTTTTTGTTAGAAAGTCTTTGAAGTAATAAAACAACCTTCCACTCACTCTTTTTTTTCCATTAGGATAGGATTCTTCATAATGATACAGTCATTCTCTAGTTCTACCAGGCACAAGCCCATCAAAAGGCCATTCCTTGTTCCGCACCTGACAAGGTGAAGGGCTTGATCCCAATCTAGGTCAAAAGGAAAAATAAAAATGAAGTTCTATACAATCGCCATGCTTTAGAGAAAAACTTTCCAGGGAGAATGAATTTGCTGTAACTTTACCCATTTTATCACAGCATGTAACAAATGCAAAAATGTTTAGGCTTTTCTCCTGCTGAAATATTTTTTTATCTATTGCACTTTTGCCCAGGAAAAGATTAATAAGCATGTTTTCAAAGTGATGCTGCCCACTGTGAACTTGTTTGCCTGCCATTTCTAAAATATATATGCCACCGAAAAACTTCTGCCTTCATTTACAGTCTGAAAATAGCTATCCTGAAACCACAATTCATTCTTGTGAAAAAGAAATGGATGGAAATGATTGGGTATTTTTATACCCAGTTAAACACATTAACAATACTAGTAAAACCTGACAGATTTTAAAATATAATTGGAACTGATGAGCATTCACAATGAAAACTTCTTACCAGATTTTCTAAGCAACATAGAACAGAAACTAATTAATGAAGTCAATGCTCCAAATCACCTCTGGAAAAAAAGTTATGGTATCACATTTAATATCTGAGAAAATTAAAACATTATAAGTAAAAGTGATTTAGTATTATAAGCTTATACATATACTTAGTCTGGGGAATAGAAAATTATCCAGTTACTTTTAAGATCATTGCAAATGTACAAATATTTTTAAATAGATATAAGCAAAATAATATGCAAATATTTTGTCTTCAAATGATTTTTCTTTTGTGACAGTCTGATTATGTAAGTTTAGGTTGGTCCAGCATCATGACCTCAGCCTCCTGAATCCTAGGATTACACATGGATTCTACCATGCTAAGGGAAAATACATTATTTAAAAAATACTTGTCTTATTTAAAGAAAGTAACATCAGAATACATTCATTTTCTTCAGCCTGGCTACAAGGAGCAAAGTTGTCCTTGCCTGAGACTAAAATATCTGTAATTAACTCAAAGAATGTATGCTTTTTAAATCCTTAAGAATTGTTCCGTTTTATTCATAGAAACATCTTCAGAATAAGAAATCAGAAATATGGTGAAATTTGGTATTCAAATTAACAATTGGAATGGCAAAGTCCAAATCCCATATATTTACTCTGGTAGCTCTGATTGCAGACAGAGCTATAGGCCCTTGAACAAACTCAAGAAGAAAACTTACTGATTGCATGATGCTTTTAGTATTGGTCATTTTGAAAATTACACTTTGACACCCTACCTTTTAAAGGGCCTTGATTTTTTCTTTAAGTACTCAGTTCTTCAACTTGGTTCTTCTTAAATATGTTTCTGTTTATATAGATCTTAAAAATTCAGCAACCTTTAGAAATCTATACTTACCTTTTTCAAACAAAAAATTAAACTTTTGTTACTTGCCATTTCATTATTTTTCTTCAACATTGTAGGGAACTACAATATAATCTTCCATTATAAAACAAAATTGGACTTTCTTTTCATTGCTGTATCCCATGGACTAATATACTGTCCCCCATTTTCTTTTTGCTTCTTTCCAGGAAATATTATGAGGATTCCCTAAGAATCCATGGCCTTATATTAATCCTCTCTCAAAACTCATGTATCCAGGACCCTACTGGTATATCTCTGCACATCTCATATGTATACTTTTTAATTGAAATATATCTAAGTATTAATAAGCATATATGCTCTAAAACTTGATAATATGTCATACATATTTGTTATAAAGCTATGTCAAACTAACTCTATTTGTTTTAAACTCATTATATATAAGGATATATATAATATGTGGGATATATATAATATATCCTACAAGCAGCCCTTTTCAAACTTACTCACTGCCTCAAAATCTTTTCTGTTTTTCTCAATTTTATTTGCTTTTAATTTCAATTTGGTCATATAGTTAGAAACTAGAAAATACCCAGAGTTCATTTCATATATTTCTCGTTAGTAGGTAGTTAGTTGATAGGTTGTTTTCATAGTATTATTTCAATCTCTCTAAAACTTCCCACACCTCCATCTGTACTGTCACTACAATAGATTAACCACAATGTTGCCAGAGTGATTTTTACATTCTTTGTCCTCCTTACAGCTCAGTACTGAATCTTTGATTAAGTAGTGTTCAGAATCCTCTCTTCCTTCACACATAACTTGTCTAGTAATATAAAGCTGGACATCTTGTTTCCCATCATATACTTATTTGTCTCTTGGTTGATTTTTTTTTTCTTTGTGAATGTCCTGGGGCTTGAACACAAGGCCTGGGCACTGTCTCTGAGCTTCCCCCATACCCCCTCAGGGATTGCACTCTACTGCTTTAGCCACAGCTCCACTTCTGGATTTAATTGGAAACAAGAGTTTTAAGGACTTTCCTACCTCAGGTGGCTTCAAACCATGATTCTCAGTTCTCAGCCTCCTGAGTAGCTAGGATTAGAGGCATGAGTTACCAGTGCCCCATTTATGAGTGAGAACTCTTTATCTGCAGTGGAAGAGTAAGCAAATATAGCTTTACAAGATCTTCTAACTTACCTTTGTAGTTACCATTTAAAACCTGTCTCTATCATTTAACAAACACACAAATAGCCAGGGGCCAGTGACTCATGCCTGCCTTTCTAGTTTCTCACAAGCCTAAGGTCAGAGGATCATGATTCAAAGCCAGCCTGGATGGGAAAATCCCAGAGACTCTTATCTCCAATTAACCAACAAATAGCCAGAAGTGGAGCTGTGGCTCAACTGGTTAGAGCACTAGCCTTGAGCAAAACTTCAGTGTGAGCACCTAGGCTTTGAGTTCAAACCCTAGTACCAGCACTTAAATAAATAAATAAATGCCACATTAAATTAACTTATTTATATACTTACTTGAAAAATAAATACATTAATTATATTTTAATAACAAATTGAACTTTTAAATCCTACCTGTTCCTTGCTTGGATAATTCCCAGAGGAGGGTTTCCTGAGCACTTACAGGATGCAGAATCATGATGCAGAATCTTATCTTTAGCCTGATGCATTCCAAAGATCTGAGTGTATGGCATGAAGATATTGACAGAATTTCTGTTATATCATGTCTGAGAATCCTAAAGAATCAAGGAAAAATAGATTTATACCTATTTTCTACAAAAGTATCTGGAACAACACCATATGAATTACTAATGTAGAAAGATTTGAGTGTTTGTCTATATCACTATTTCTATCACACCAATCTAACAAAGAATAAAAGGTATTGCACAGGGGGGAGGCTGGAAAGGGAGGTGAAGGGTAAACAAAGGAGGAGGCTGCAATGCTTGGTAAGAAATGTATGCATTATCCTACCCATGTAATTGTAGCCCCTCTGTACAGTATGTTCTCAAATAAAATAAAATAAAATTTAAAAAAAAGGTATTGCACAAAAACTGTTCATTAATCATCACAAGTGATTAAGTGACTATTAGGAGACCAAAACAGACATAGCCATAAAAGGGTTCAAAGTTAAATTGGTAATATAATGGATAAATTTGATGGAGGAAAATAAAAACATAAAATAAGAAAGAATAAATTAAATCACTCAAAAGAAAACACATAGAAATCGAACCCAACAATGAAGACCTGTACATGAGCAACACCATATTTAATGTAGAAGAATGGAAACATTGTAATTGAAAACAAAATTTTGGAATAATGAGCCTGACTCACCAGAAAGTGAAGAGTATGTACATTATATGTGCTGCTGACTTAAAATTTTAGTGCTGAAAATTTTACAAACGTGAAAGGGAAAAAATGACCAGTTGAAGAACAAAAATTAGATTGTTTTGAACCTTTCTGCAGTAACAGTAAGAAATTTACCATAAAGATGTGAGACAAAAACTTATGATTGTAGATTATTACACCTTGGTTTTATATAAAGACTCCTGGAAACTATTATACTATTTGTAAATTGTTCTTAAACATTTCTTGATGAAGGGACAGACTTTAGAACCTGCCTCTGCTCAAGATCATTTTCCTGGAGATTCAAGGAAAGGATACTTAACGTACCATCTTTCTAGAAAAGAATGTGAAGTTACAGCTTCCAGGAAGAGCTGATTAAGTTTGGTCCAGTCAATTTTGTAGAATAAATTTCCAAATGTTTAAAGTCCCCAAGGCTCTACTTCCTCTAAAGCTTCTATGGCTGTACAATACTTTTCTTTCTAGATTTAGAGAAGCAATTCAGGTATATTATGCAGGACAGGAACCAATTCTGCTTATTGCAATATCCCTTGCACCTAACTCAGTGTATAAAAGTACTTATTAATTATTTGTGGTTGAATAATTTAAAGGCAAGAGGCAAAGAAAACAAATGCCTATTTCTGGCAAGTTCTCTTTAGAACATATATATATATATATATATATATATATATATATATATATATATATATATATATATATATATATTGTGTTCTACACCATGAAAGACACAGACTTTAAAGCAGTGATCAAAATACAGTTACCAATGAAATACATGCTGCCCTTTGTTGTTTCTTTGTCCCTGGTTAGAAACCTCACTCTATTAGAAACAATTTGGAATAGAAGTTGACCAGTTAGAAAGAGTCACGTAGGCATCATATTATTCTCTAGTTAAGAGCTGAAGAAGTCTGTAATTATAGGACTTTCCTGAATATGAAGCCATCTCTTTTCTCCTTGGAATCAACATCATTTAGAGTCAGGAAAAAGGCTTCAAGCGTAATAATGTAAAAAAATAATCTATCCTTTATGTAACTTATATGTTATGATTAGGTATTTTACAATTTGGTGAGTCTGCACATTTGGTGATAGTTCCTGCTTTTTTTTCTTTTTAAATTTAATTTTATTGACAAATGTTTGTACAGATGTGTTATAGTTGCATAGTAAAATAATGAGTTTAAGCCAGGCGCCAGTGGCTCACACCTGTAATCCTCGCTACTCAGAAAGTTGAACCCTATGACCCACAAAAAAATAAATAAAATAAATAATAATAATAATAATAATGAGCATATTTCTTGTCAATGTTGTGTTTATCTTCTGCAGAAGTCTCCAGATTTCTGCAATTCTTTTTTTTTTTTTTTTTTTTTTTGGAGCTAATCTTAGAAGTAGGAGCATTCACATTTCCTCTTGGAAAACCAGTACAGTAGTGTAGAAATCCAATAACCACATGGCCCTTTGGAGGCAGAGCTTTCTGAAATAAGAAGCACAAAATTCTTATTAAGTCCTTCGGAAGTCTTGAAGAAGAAGTGATGTCGTTACCATTGGCTAGTGTTAGTGTAGGTTGTGCTCATGGAATCACATGTTCTCAGCAGTGGGGCATTATGGCACTTCTCATTGGAAGACAGGTCTTTGGTCCTCAAAATAATTTTCCATAAAACAGTAGAAATGGAAACATTTTACTGCCATATATAAAATAATAGAACTTGACAAGCAAAGTTATAATGATATTAGGATAGTTTGTCTGAGTTGAAAGAGGTTTAAGACATTATATCTATATCAGAAAACATGTTGACTTGTAGATTTATAGATGCATTCCATTTACCACAAATGAGGGAAACCATGCAACCTGTGTTCTTTCTGTCACTTAATATCAGATGACTTGGAAAGCAGTTGGTATAAAGCAGCACTAATTTTCTATATACCATTACAAGTCCCTCTCAGAATAGTTCTAAGTCCTAAGTATGCAGCGAATGGCAAGCTGGCAACAAGAGGAGAAAGAAAACACATATAATATTAGAAAAGGTTCACTAATTTGTCTACCTACACTACTTTTGAACAGTGCTTTTTTAAGTCAATATTTCTACACAATATGAAAGACTTTACTTGAGGAAACATCCTTCTACCAGAACACTAATGTTCATCTAGTAATAACTCTCAAAGTATTAGCGAAATTTTCCAGAATTAACACAGTAGATGTCTGGTCTTACTAAAATATATCAGAGTATTACTGGTAAATCATTTATTTGAGTAATTTTTTAAATGCAATCCTTTATTTTATTTTTTGCTTTCCTTTAATTTTTAAAAATATGTTTTTATTTACTTTAGGTAGTTGTACTAAAATTAGTATGGAATAACAAAAACACCAAATAGCAAGAGCAATCTTTAGCAGGCAGAACAATGTTGGAGGAGTAATAACAAACTTCAAGCTCTTTTACTGAGCGATCCCAATAAAAACAGCTTCATACTAACATAAAAATAGAGCCAAGGACTAATGGAAGACCACAGAATGGGAGAAGACTTTTATTAACTATCCACCAGATAAAGGCTTAATATCAAAAATATACTTAGAGCTAAAAAATATTTTAATCATCCAAAAGTAAACGTGTCAAAGAAACAACAACCCAATTAATAATTGTCTAAAAACTTAAAGACTTCTCAGAAAAGGAAATAAGTCTGGCCAATCAACACAGGACAAATGTGTTCAACATGTCTGTCCATAAAATAAATAAAATCAAAACATCACCTTACCCCAGGTAGATTGGGCATTATCAAGAAAAATAACAATAATAAATGGTAGTGTGGATATGACCAAAAAGGAACTCTGCTACAATATTTTTAGTAGCAATGTAATCTTGTTCAACCAGTCTGGAAAGCAATATGGAGGGTCCTCAAAAATCTAACCATAGAACTATGCTATGACCCAGTAATCCCATTCCTAGGCATTATTCAATAGAGCACAAACAAGAATACACTAAAGCCAACACCATAACCATGTTTATCACAACATTATTTACCATAGCCAAGATATGGAATCAGCCCAGATGTCCCTCAATGGACAATTGGATCAAGAAAATGTGGTATATATACACCATGGAATCCTACTTATCCATCAGAAAGAATGACATTGAACCAATCATAAGGAAACAGAAAGATTTGGAGAGGATTATGGTAAGTGAAGTAAGCCAGACCTAGAGAAACACAAGTTGCACAGTATCTCATCAGTGGGAACTAGAGTGCACTTATAAATCCAGAAGTAAGTGCACAGGGTGGCACCCAAGTGGTTATAAATAAGTTAACTGAAGTATAATAGAAACTATGGAGAATGCAAGTAGTATAATTCTTTAGAAAGACTAAATCAATGCCTAAAAAAGTATTAGGAAATAGATACTTGTGAAGTGGGCATCAAGAGGAGAAAAGATGGAGAATGAATGGGAGAAATGAGTAGAACGCAGACAAGAATGTATTGTATGTGCCACAGAACTGAGAAAAATAAGGGAAGAGGTAAGTAGAAGGGGAGTGAATATGTTAATGGGTGACACAGATCAAGATGTACTGTGTACATAAATGTCTTTGTTAAATGGCAAAAAATTGTCAATACATAACTTAAAATTAAGAAAAATGAGGAAAGGGATGGTGAAAATGTTATAAAGATTGACGTTGATCAAGAGGCACTGTATTCATAAACTGTTCTCTTTGAATATGTTTGATTCATCCATTGCATCCACATTTGATTTAGCAGTGATGGTTGTGATTGAGTAGGTTATAATAAATATTTTTTTATTTTGCTTTTAGTCATGTAGAAAAATGTTACTAAATTTGCAACTGACCTGAATGGGCCATTCATGCATAATTTTAGGGTATCTAACTTCTAATGAAATCTTACATTTAGTGGTTTTATTTCTACCTCTTTTTTAGCTTTGATCATTTCTGCTTGTATTACTTCACCATTGAAAAATGTGACATACCAGTATCTTGTATATATATATATATATATATATATATATATATATATATATATATATATATATATATATATATATAATTTTTTTTTGGTCCAGTCGTGGGGCCTGAACTCTGGGCCTGGGCGCCGTCCCTCAGCTCTTCAGCTCAAGGCTAGCACTCTACCACGAGCCACAGCGCCACTTCCGGCTTTTTTTTTCTTATGTGGTGCTGAGGAATCGAACCCAGGGACTCGAGCATGCAAGGCAAGTGCTCTACCACTGAGCCACCTTCCCAGCCTAGTTATATTTTAATACATAGAAATCCATGCATTTCAAGTTAATAATCTCAAATTACCATTTAAAATGCAAAATCACATGCATTCCTAAAATGTCCCTTTCCTTTTATTAATAAGTTTTTACTGTGAAAATACTGTACAGAGGGGTTACAGTTACATGAGAAAGGTAATGAGTACATTTCTTAAGAAGCATTGTTGCCATCCCCTTTGTTTTTCCCCTACCATCCCTTCCCTTCCCCCTCCTCAACTACACTCTCCCCAACCACCATCCCTGCCTAAATTGTAAAGCTTGTTGTTCAACAGTACATCTTATTGTTACAATGGGTCAACCTGTATCCCTATTTAAACATTTTCTTTTTTCCATTCCCCTCCACAAATGATACGAACATCAAATACAATGAAAACAGGGGTTATACCGTGGGGGAGAGACATACAAAGCAACAAAAAAAAATCACATAATACCTTAAAAATACTTATGAAACAATGGCAAGAAAGAAAAAAATACACTGTGTCCCTATGTGGGGGTTCATTTCACCTAATATCACCTTTTCTGCTTGTCCCAGACATGTACTAGTTACTGCAAATAAGGAAAACCATAGGACCTATGTTTCTTTGGGCCTGGCTTACTTCACTTAATATTTTTTCCAAGTCTTTCCATTTCCTAACAAATGGGGCAATGTCACTCTTTCTCATAGAGGCATAGAATTCCATTGTACGCATATATATATATATATATATATATATATATATATATATATATCACATTTTCTTGATCCATTCATCTACTGAGGGGCATCTGGGTTGGTTCCATATCTTAGCTGTGGTAAATAATGCTGCAATAAACATAGTTGTATTGGGAGCTTTAGTATGGTCTTGTTCATGATCATTTAGGTAAGTGTCCAAAAGTGGGATTGCTGGGTCATAGGGAAGCTCTATGTGGAGTCTTTTGAGGAACCTCCATAGTACTTTCCAAAGTGGTTTAAAATGTTTACATCCTAACCAACAATTCCCTTTCTTTCTTTGCTTCAAGTCATGATTACTTTATTTGGAAAGAATGAGTAACATATTATTTATTTTCTGTTCAAATTCTTCTTACTTCAAATTGCAGCCTCTTTAGATCTACAGTTTGAGCACTGCAGGTTGGAAGAGATCAACAGGATGATTCCTACACCAATATCTTCTTGAGAATTCCATTTCTTTTTTCTAGTTAGGGATATGATTTTTTTTTGCTCATGGAATGTAAATGAAAATCATGAAATACTAATAGTCTTGGTGACTTAGTAAGAACTGACTTGGATGTGTATCTTTTTTCTTCTTTAATTTACTTAAATTGTAAATTATCACCAATCAGTTGTACAAAAGAGGTTCCATTTAACAAAGTGATTTATGAATTCAATGCATCTTGATCAGATTCAATGCATCTTGATCAGTGCCACCCCTTCAATATTTTCACCCCTTGTGATCCACCCCTTCCTTTACTTTGCTTAATTTTGTGGTATATACAATGAGTTTTGATTTCATTCTCCTCACTTTTCCCCTTTATTTGTCTACTCCTATACTCTTGGCCCCATACTCTGTTTCATGTACCCTTTTCCTGGTGCTGATATTGCTGGGCTGACTTAATTTTCTAAAACATTATACTATTTGAGCTCACCATAGAATCTATTATATTTAAATTAATTCAGTTGTAACCCCTTACAAACTGCCAAATATGTTGACTTGTAGATTTATAGTGCTAAAAATGAGGGAAACCATGCAAACAGTGTTTCTGGATGGCTGGCTGGCTGTACTTCGCTTAACAAAATCCTCTCCAAGTCTTTACAGTTTCTCAAGAATGGCTCAATATCTTTCTTTCTGATAGATGAGTAGAATTCTATTATATATATATATCACATTTTCTTGATCCATTTCTCCATTGAGGGACATCTGGGCTGATTCCATATCTTGGTTATTCTAAGTAAAGCTTCAATAAACAGGGTTGTGTTGGTGGCTTTAGTGGATCTTGTTTGTGTTCTATTGGATAAATGCCCAAAAGTAGAATTGCTGGGTCCTAGGGAAGCTCTTTTGAGGAACCTCCATACTGCTTTCCAGAATGGTTGAACAAATTTACATTCTCACCAACAGTTTTCTTTTGGCTTCATCCTTGCCAGCAATTGTTGTTAAGAAATGTTTCTTCTTTATTTCTTCCATTATCTCATAGCTAGATATAGAAAACCCTATATAGCAGTCCAAGACAGAACCAAACAATGAAATAAGTCTGATTCTGTCAATAGTCTGATGGAAGGAGGCAGCTCATCAACAGTAGAAACCTTCATTAATACCAGCAACATTGCCTTAGAGTACCCAGATTGATGGTCAATTCTTATGGTTTCTCATATCACAAACAATGACTACTGATAGAGAGCAAGATGAGGTAAGGAATATTTACACTTGGCTAGTACAAATATGGCAGTTCTAAGGAGATACCCTTGAGAAATTCCTTCCTACTTCTTGGTAACAATTCTCTTAACTCAGGTGGCATATCTCCCCTTACTTTTTTTAACTACTTCTACATCTTTTCTGGAGTCTAAAATTATACTCAACTTCTCCCTAAAAACTCCTCTTCACATCACACATATCCTTAACCCTCTTTAAACACGTAAATCATTTAAAAATTCCAAAAATATTTCTTTGCCTAAATTGTTTGAAAAAAATCTTCCTTTAGAACTACCATCTCTCCTTGGAATAGTTTATCTATGATATTTTAGTATCTGAAATGAAATTTTTAAAATGTATAATTACATTTATCTAGATGTAGAATTCTAGAATGTCCAGGAGTCCTTGAGGAGGTACCTAGATGCTGCAGGGTTTTCATAGAGCATTACATGTTATAAATATGAAATGAGTGTTGGTGGCTCATCCTTGTAACCCTACTTAATCGGTCAGTGAGATATGAGGATAACAGTTCAAAGTCAATCCAGGAAAGAAAGTGCTGACACTTATCTCCAATTAATCACCACAAAACCATATGTGGAACTGTAGCTCAAAGTGATAGAGTGCTAGCCTTGAGCAAAAGAGCTCAGAGACAGTGCCTAGGACCTGAGTTCAAGCCCCATGACTGACAATAAATAAATAGATAAATAAAATAAAATTACCTCATGAATGTGTCCACCAATTAATCTGTGTACATTGATTCTGTACATTATTGTGAATTTTCTTGAAATGATATTTTATCTTTTTTTCTTTCCATGCTTAATTCCATTCATATCCAGAGACCTAAAATTCTGATAAGTACAGAAGGAATTCCAGGCTTTGAAGTAAATTATCAAAGAGAGATTCTTGACACCTGCATTACAAAAGGACAATCCAGCATTGAAAGCAAAAACCGTCTAGGAAATACAAAAACATAAAATATATTTTACCATCATTTTTATGCTTTTCTCCTTTACATATACAACAATGGTCTGGGAGGTGAAGTTTCACTGTTATTGCATAGTTAATAGTCTGGTTTAATAAAAAATATCAGCCAGTCTGACTATCCTTGAATAGTCAGATTTCAATGTAAGTTCTCATCTGCAAAGATCTCTTGGATACTAAGGATTTATCTATTCTTTCTGAGGATCTCTGAATCTGAGAAGACATTCATGACTCTACTTCAGGATGACTACTCTACCAAATTCTTGTTCATAATCCTTAAGAGCTGAGAGTTTCATAATTATAATGACATTCTTAGTGTTGTGCATGATACTCCTGTAATCTAAGTTCACAACTTGTTCCTGATTTTTCCAGATAGCATGAATATTTGTTTCTTAACTCCTGATTTGATCCTGAATATTCTTGGACTTTGTTTCTACTTATTGACTCCTCTGTATATTTTAAAATTTTGGTAAAATTATTGCTATTAATTCCATAAACATAAATGTCATTATTTAAATAATTAAGGTTGCTGTTTAATTTAGCAATTCAAATTTTTTCTCTATGGAAATTAACTGGCCACTATATATTAATTGGCATTCAATTTTATATTCAATTCAATTTATAGTTGCAACATGCAATGCTGGATGAAAACTCTACAATATCTATATAGCTCTGTCAGGACGTCCCTGGATATTCTAGAATTCTACATATAGGTTATATAGGTTAATGCAGTTATCTGTATTAAATTTTTCACCTGAAGCATTAAAATATAATAGATCTAGTATTCCAAATACATCTGTTTAGAGATTTTTTTTCATGCAGATTAGGCAAATAAATATTTTTTGAATTCTTGAATGCTTTACTCTGTCAAAGAGAGTTAAGTATGTGTGTGGTGTTGTGTAGAAGAAATTTTAGGGAAGTGTTGGTGACTTCTACATCATATCAGAATGTTCCTGAGACATTACATCCTGTCCCCACATCAAATCTAGTAAGAGGGAGCAATAGCTCTCAGCAATTCACTTAATGGTGAATGAGTACAAGTCACTTTTATAAGTTTAGTGTGTTTTAAAAAAGATATCATCAATAAAATGCAACTAGACAATATGAATTAGTTATAAAAATCATGAATTCTTACCCAAATAAAGTGACAAAATCAAACACATGAACAACTGATATCTCTATCTTTCAGCAAGGTCAATTTCTACTTCAATGAAATTATCTTTCCTAATCTATATTCTTGTTCCTGTGTTCTCACCATCCCACTTTCTCATTCTATACATTCATACATTTTTTTTCTTAAATTAGCCACAATCAAGAAATCTAACAACAGATGCTGGTGGGGTGTAGCCAAAGGGGAACACTACAACGCTGTTTATCAACCATTCTGGAAAGCAATGTAGAGGTTTCTCAAAAGTCTAAACATAGGGCTTCCCTATGACCCAGCAATCCCACTTCTGGGCATTTACCCAAATGACCACAAACAAGGCTTCACTAAGCTACCAGCAGGACGATAGCTAAGATGTGGAACCAACCCAAATGCCCTCTCAGTAGATGAATGGATCACAAAAATGTGGTATATATACATAATGGAATTCTATGCCTCCATCAGAAAGAATGACATTGCTCCATTGGTAAGGAAATAGAAAGACTTGGGAAAAATTATATTAAGTTAAGTAAGCCAGAACTTAGAAAAGTAGGTTTCATGATCCCCCTAATTTGTAAGAACTAGAATCTATCTATCTATCTATCTATCTATCTATCTATCTATCTATCTATCTATCTATCTATCTATCTATCTATCTCTATGTATCTATCCATATATATATATACATATATATATATATATATATATATATATATATATATATATATATAATTCTTAACAGGAGATCTCAATAACCCAACTGCTTAGAGCCTAGGACCATATATAATAAAGCCTATCAACATGAACTCCAATATATGGAAACAAGAGGTTCTCATTAGCCCCTGTATGCAGTTTGTTCTTTTTTTTTTCTTGTTTTATTTTTTCTGAATTTCTCTTAGATTTTTTTGTACCTCATATTTTACATATAAGATAATGCAATATGTGGAGTCTAAAGGGAATCACAGAAACAACAGGACAACAGATGAACCAAAGCAACATTGATGCTCACTTGACACTGTGGAATATGAATATTACAACTTGGAGGAGAGAAGAATAGAGAGGGGTGAGAGACAATGAGGGATGGGGTAACAATAATTAAAAACAAATTTACGTATTGCTTTACTTATGTAACTGTAAATGCCCCCCCCAGTTCACCACCTTTGCAATAAAAAATAAATAATAAGGCTGGGAAGGTGACTCAGTGGTAGAGCGCTTGCCTTGCATGCATGAAGCTCTGGGTTCGATTCCTTAGCACCACATAAGCAAAAAGGAAAAAACCAGAAGTGGCGCTGTGGCTCAAGTGGTAGAGCACTAGCCTTGAGCTGAAGAGCTGAGGGACAGTGCCCACTCCCGGAGTTCAGGCCCCACAATCGAACACAAATAAATAAATAAATACATAATAATAAAGAGAAATATATTATATTTTGATTATTTTATAAAATTATGTTACATAATTATTAATAATGATTATATTATATTCATTATGTATCTTATACATATATGAGATAGAATACACATATATTTATATATAATGTTTTATATATAAATATACATATATCTGAGAGAGAGGGGAGGGGATGTGTAATCAAAAATCTTGAATTTCCCTTCTGCTACCCAAATTATACCAACATCAAGTACAGTGAAAACAGGGGTTATACCATGGGGGAGGGACATACAAACCAACAAAAAAATCATGTGGTACCTTATAAATACGTTAGAAACAATAACAAGAAAGAAAAAACCACTTGTGTCCTTATCTTGGGGTTCACTTAATATCATCATGTGATTGTAACCCCTCTGTACAGTATTTTCACAGTAAAAAACTTATTAAAAAAAAATCTTGAATTTGAAGACTCAAACCAGTTTTTTTTTAACTTCAGGAAATTTATTTTCCATTATTGAAATCATTGGCTCTATTATGTTCATATTATACCATCTTTCTAGAAAATCTAGTACTAGATAGTGAGATTCTGATAAATTTGTTTTTTAATAAGTTTTTTTATTGTGATCATACTGTACAGAGGGGTTACAGTTACCTGAGCAAGGTAATGAGTACATTTCTTATCAAGCATTGTTGCATCCTCTTTTGTTTTTTCCTTACCATCCCTTCCCTCCCACCTCCTCAACTACACTCCCCCCCCCCACTAAATTGTAAATTTAGTTTTTCGACATAGAGTCTTGTATGTCTCATTGTTGCAATGGGTCCATCTGTAACCCTATTTAAACGATTTGTTTTTTTTTCCCTTCCCCTCCCCAAATTATACCAACATCAAATACAGTGAAAACAGGGGTTATACCATGGGGGAGGGACATACAAAGCAACAACAACAAAAAAGTTTTCCTGTTTCCTTTTTTCATTATTTTGAATTTCACTTATTTTTTGGGGTCAGTTTAGTAATCCTTTTGTTAGTGATAGACATTTGGATCATTGTATATGTTCCTAGTTAATTTCAGCAGTATTTATACTAAACATCCTGGACTTTTAATTCCTGCTTTTCTTTCTTTTTTTTTCTTTTTCTTTTTCTTTTATTGTGAAAATACTGTACAGAGGGGTTACAATCACATGGGCAAGATAATGAGTACATTGCTTATCAAGCGTTGTTGTCTCCTGCTTTGTTTCCCCTTCCCATCCCTTCCCATCTCTCACCGTCCCCCACCACTCCAGCCGTCTAGCCTGCCCCCTCGCGCCAGAGTTGTAAAGTTCATTTTCGACATAACATTTTGTACATCTCATTGTTGCAATGGCTCCACCTGTATCCCTATTTAAACAATTTGATTTTTCCCTTCCCCTTTATAAATCATACCAACAACATCAAATACAGTGAAAACAGAGGTTATACCGTGGAGTAGGGACATACAAAGCAATAACAACAAAAAAGTTTTCCTGTTTCCTTTTTTCATTATTTTGAATTTTCACTTATTTTGGGGGTTAGTTTAGTAATCCTTAGTGGTAGACATTTTGATCATTGTATAGGTTCCTGGTTAATTTCAGCAGTTTATTATACTAAACATCCTGGGCCTTTAATTCCTGCTTTTCAATGGACACACAATATCTTTAATTGCAACAACATTTTAAGTCTCATTGAGGCTCTGAGTTACAATATTCTTGAATTTTTCATATTTTAATGCATTGATCCTGTTTCCTTGAGGGAACTCTAAACTCACTTTGACCATTGCTCCCCTCCTTTCAGCTGATGATTTTTTACAAAAGCCTAATAATGAAATAGTTTATTATCTGGTTATATGCCTACCTCCTAATGAATGTCCTTAATAAGGTTTTAAAAATGAGTCAAAGGCAAAGTGGCTATTGTTTTTTATTTCAATATAAATAATATAATTAAGTCTACTACTACAAAACTTATACTAATTTTTCACATGAATAAAAAGATTTTATGAACTTAATTATGACTAAAGTGAATATAAAAAAGCACTTTAATACCAATGATAAAGATGTAGTTATCAATGGTTAATGAGAAAAAATGCAAGACCACACCAAATCATTCTGCATTAAGAATTTGTAGATTCAGCGCCTTGAAAAATGCATTCTAGCCTGGCGCCAGTGGCTCACGCCTCTAATCCTAGCTACTCAAGAGGCTGAGATCTGAGTATCGCAGCTCAAAGCCAGCTCGGGCAGGAAAGTCCTGGAGACTCTTATCTCCAATAAAACACTAACCACCCAAAGTTGGGCTGTGGCTCAAGCGGTAGAGCATTCGCCTTGACTGAAGAGCACAGGGACAGCCCTCAAGCCCAGAGTTCAAACCCCAAGACCAAACAAACAAACAAACAAAATGCATTCTAAAAATATATGCTTTGTGATTATACGTTAATGAAAAGGCAAACATATGATTGCTAGTCTCTTCCTAATTCATCTCTGTCTCTTGCCTTCTCATTTCCAATAATCTGCAACTGGAAACCTGTTTTATGTCACTAGCAAGACAAACCAAGAGATGAGGTGAGAAAGTGGAAAGATTCATACACATAAAAGTAAGAAAATAAATCTCAAGAGTTATAAATCCATACACACATACAGCAAAAGACAAAGGGGCAGGAAGCATTATTTGTAAGTGATGCAATGCATGTATTACATTGATTGCAACTTCAGCTTCAAGGTTCATGCATGTGTCCAAACTCAACACTTGGTCTACCTTAAACAAATCCAATTTTATAAAATAACAATTAGATCACAATAAAGTTGCTCAAATAAACAAAATCATATACTTTTGAAAACTTTACAGAAGGAAGAAGTGGAGAAGGAAGAGGGCAGTGATAAATTGAGGAAGGGATTCCTGAAAACTTTGACCTATTGACAGACTTAGGACAAATGTCAGGACAAAGATGTGAGATAAGATAGAAAGTTAGGAAGGAGAGGAAAGGAAACTGTAGAAAAGGCTGAGTTACTTACTGTGAGCAAGAGCTCAATTATGTTACTTCACAAAGGAAACTTAAACCCATGTTAGAATAAACCCAATGTAAAGATTACATTTCTAGTCAACTGTCTGATTACTGTTATAACATAGACTAAGAGTTGACAACTATTACATACTAGTTAGGAAATTTATAAACTATTATAGTGCATATTATACAGGATTTGCTTTATCATTAATGCATTTGAAGATTTTAAATAACAGATTGCTGTTCTAATAGCATCAAGGATTATTTAAAGGAAGTGAATAAAAACTAGTTTGACATCAAAAGTGAATAAAAACTGGTTCACATCAAAAGTTTGAAAAGGATCAAGATGTATGATTAAAGGAGAACTATGGTTTTTTTTTGTTTTAACACAAGGGAGTAATTTTATTGCTTTTTAAATTGTTTGGCCATTTTGTTTAATAAAGAATCCATTTATTTTTAATAATATACTGTATATCAATTTTCCTTACTTAGTGAAATGAAAATAACAGTATTTGTTATTCTTCTGCATTTGGTAGCTCTTACCAATGTTAAAACTACCAGGATAATTTTTTTTTCTGTTCTGGTTCTCAATAAATCTTGGAGACAGAGAATAAATTGAACAAATAACAATAACTATTATAGTTAAAAATATATGTAACTTCTCTGAATCTAAAGTTTTCAACAGAAGCATTGACATATTTTGTTGTTTAAATTTTAAAATCCAAATGACAGAGCTTTCCCAATTGAGACAGTATGATAACCAGTAGGTTTCAATTCTTTATTTAATTACACTAATTAATCCCAGTAAGAACTATATTTTCTTGGAGTGTTCTTCCATCTCTGGCCCAGACAGACAGACAAATACACATACATACACACACACACACACACACACACACACACACACACACACACACACACACACACACACACACACACACACACACACACAGGGATATGAAGGCTATTTGCACTTGACCTCAAACCTACTGGATAGGCTTCAACTATATCAGTCAACAAGTTTTAGCTCATTTGGTTCATCACTTGAGTCTAAAAATGATAAAGAATTTGGACCTGTAGCTGAAAACTATTCTAATAGTGGTACATTGGCTTAGTTGAAATATTCCAATTTTTACTTTAAACAAAGAGATTTCCTAATCTCAGAATAAGACAAGTGTTCATCACCCTTTTCATCATCTAGATGCATGTACTTAACTGATTTGTTGAATGGTAACACCTTTGTACAAGTGCTTAAAATAATAAAAAAAATTAAAAAGGGACACAGCATGGCATTTTTCTAGTTCCTATCTCAGAACACTATTTGAAGAGGCCAAACATAATAATAATAAAAAGAAACTGGGTTGCATCAAGGATTTTTTTTAAGTTATCCTAAGCAACCACCCACAATAAATAAATGCCTTTACAGCAAGGCGACTGTAGGCAGGTAATGAAGGAAAACTGACCTCACCAATCAGGACAAACTGGCACAGTGATTCTCATCCAAGAACAGTTTCATCCACAAGGAATATTTGTTAATATCCACTAACAGTTTTGATCATCAAACCTTACCTACTGCATAGTCATGGTTCCTGATCCTGAAATGTAATGACTACAGATGAGAGATGCTAGAAAAAGTCACACAAAGCACAAGAGAAGGCATTACAAGAGATTTATTCAGCAAAACAAGATAGTGCTGAAATGTGGGTCAGAATGCTGATGTAACATTATCCCCAAATCTTGGTAGTTTATAACACAAAAGTTTATTTCTCACTTGTATTATTTATCTTCATGTGTGTTCATGGTTGAGAATCACAAGTCAATACGGCAAAGCAAAGTGAAGTATTTTAGACAAGATACTAATTTTTTAAACTTCTGATGAAAATGGTATTATGCCTTCCTGTCTACATTTTACCAGTGAAAGCAGTAATCCCATCTTTTATCTATTACTGTATAACAAATTACACAAAAATTTAGTGACTTAAAATGATAGATTTACAATATATTAACTTCTCTGGTTTAAATATGGGAAAAGCTACAATCAAGGGAGCAGTGAGAAGTGCCTTGCTCTACAAGTTCAAATGGGATAAATTCTGCTTTTGAGCTCACTACGTGGCCTTGTTAGAACTCTCCAGTTCCCTGTGGGCTGTTGGACTGAGAGAGTCTTCTCACCTTCTGTGACTGTTGGCAAGAGGCAGCCCTCAGTTCCTTGCCAAATTTCCTCTTCATCAGACAAAGCACACACTAAGAGCCAGAGACTAAACTTCCTTTTAAAACGTATCCCTATATTCAGCCTAGTCAAGAGATTAAGAAATAATACAAACAAGAATGGTTGGGGTCATTATATCAGCTGTCAATAGCAATATGACATTTCTAAATTCTCCAAAATAGGATGTGTCACTCCTTCAGAGGGGGAGAGGACTCAGATTATGAACCTAAGATATTTAGTAAAAATTAATGTAATTCACTTTCCAAAGTATTTATTTTCTACTTCAGCAGGCTCAGATGAAAAGAGATGTGAATTTCTATATTTATATCATGAATTTGTTTTATTTATTACATTAAAATAGATATGGATACTTCTAAAATAAGAGAGAAAACTATGCTTTATGAACCAAAGGGATCATGTAGGATAATTCATAAAGGTTAAAAATTCTCTAAAAGTTTCAATCAAGAGAATGAAATGAAGTACCTGAGCAAAGTAATTTAAAGAGGAAGTCCACCAATGTTCATAAATATACATGTTAGTTCTTTCACCCAACAACTCTGTACTGATTAGGAATTATTTGCCTGGCTTTATCCTAGATACAGAAATGCACTACCTGCCATTGGACCTTATGTTCAGATAGAATTTGTGCAATAAAACCCAAGATAAATTATTTAAATATGCTCTTTCATACAATGATAATTCATATCAGCTTAGTAAAATAAAATATCAACATAAATAAAAGAAATTGATTGAAAACCTGAAATATTCAGAGAGTAAAAGATGACACTATAAGCTGTGAGAGTATTTGAAAGAAGGAAATTCAATGTAATGTTTATAAGTTTTTCAAAAAAGCTATTTTGAATAATATGAAACTAAAAATATACATGTGCAACAAGAAAGGAAATTTTACACTTAAAATATATGTATGTATGTATAGAGAAATAAGATGCATTCTTACTGTGTACATATAATGAAAAAAATTAAATAATAAATATATGTGTATTTTTCAAGCATCTCTCCAGGTACGTCAATTATTTTGTTTTGCTTAGTTTATTGAAGTGTTTGGGTAGGTCACTGATTTTGATTGCATATTTGAGTTGAGATAAAATAAGATGAATTGGAGTTAGTGGCCTGCTTTCTACTTCTAGTCCATCCATATAGAGAGAAACAAAAGATAGCATTTCTCCCTACATGAGCTAGGTGAAAACACAGCAAAGTATTTTTCTGGTTTTAATATGGTTAGATTTGATATGGTATTTGTCATCTTAAAGTAATAATTAAGGTGCATGTTTTCTTAGACAATTGCCTAAGAGGGATGACACTAGGCTTCTCTTTCTGTAAATTTTATAGGTGGATAATCCTTAGGCACAGTATAGTCCACAGAAACATCTCTAGGAGCTTGGTCAGCAATGATGTACAATGATGTGAATGTGATTTTCTCCTTCCTTGTGCTTCTTATACTTTTTCTTGCTTGAAAACTCCATGAGTCCCATTAGCTAAACAAAAAAATCTATATTTTCATTTTAAAAGGACAGAAATTCCTGTCTAAATTACAATGCTGTTGTAAAAGGGAGAGAGACTATGACTATAACTCCTATATATGCCATACTTCATTTTCAAGAACATGCAATATTTTTACACAAATGTAGAAATAGAATAGCTATACCACATCACATCGCTACATCTTTGTCTTTCTATACATGAAGAGCACAGACAGATATTTGTGAAAACTGAACAAATGATTAACAGTTGTTAAGTTGAATAGTGAGTAATAAGCTTCTTTTCTTTAGCTTGGAATAGATTTAAATTTTCCTCCTATGACCAACGAGTGCTTTAATAGAAGAAAAGACAATAACATTGTTCTTTTAATTTAAACAAATAATAGAATCACAGCATGTAGTTTATCTGGAGACTGCATTTAATAGGCAAACTGTTATAAACTATGGGGATACCAAGAAATCATCAGCTTCTAAAGATTCACTTTCAAATGTTGCCACTCATATTTAACCAAAAAATGCATAAACTTAGCAAATTAATGGATTATGCCTTCCTCTTATAATGCTCCTAAATTTGAAGATTGCTATGATATCTTCTTTGATAAACATAAATAAGGTTAGATCTTATTAGCTCTATTTAGATGAGGCAAATGGGTATAGCATATTCCATGATGTGCATTGATGACTCTGAAGGACAAGCAAATGCTTTCTGTACTTGATACCCTTCATTTTTTTTATAGTGCATCATGGGTCTTAAACTCAGGACCAGGGGCACCATTCCTGAGATATTTTCCTCAAGGCTAGTGCTCTATCACTTTGAGCCACAGCACTACCTATGATTAATTGGAAATAAGAGTCTCTGCCCTAATATTTATGCCCAGGTTTGGCTTCGAACCATGATATTCAGATCTCAGCTTCCTGAATAGCTAGGATTATAGGCATGAGCCACCAACACCTGGCCACCCTTCACTTTTTCTTTCTTTCTTTCTTTCTTTCTTTCTTTCTTTCTTTCTTTCTTTCTTTCTTTCTTTCTTTCTTTCTTCCTTCCTTCCTTCCTTCCTTCCTTCCTTCCTTCCTTCTTTCTTTCTTTCTTTCTTTCTTTCTTTCTTTCTTTCTTTCTTTCTTTCTTTCTTTCTTTCTTTCTTTCTTTCTTTCTTTCTTTCTTTCTTTTGTTCTTTCTTTTTTTTGGCCAGTCCTGCGACTTGAGCTCAGGGCATGGGCACTGTCAGTGAGCATCTTTTGTTCAAGGCTAGCACTCTACCACTTGAGCCACAGTGCCACTTCTGGCTTTTTCTGTGTCACCCTTCACTTTCATGTCTGATCATTTTTAATACATTTTTACTGTAAAAAATACAGTACAGAGTGGCTACAGTTACATGACCAAGGTAATGAGTACATTTCCTATCAAGCATTATTACCTCCTCATTTGTTTTTCCTCTACTCTCCCTTCCCTCCCACCTCCACAACTATACTCTCTCCTCCCTCTTCTCCCCTGCCCCATCTAAATTGTAAAGTTCGTTTTTCAACACAGTGTCTTGTGCATCTCATAGTTACAATGGGTCAACCTGTATCCCTATTTAAGCATTTTGTTTTTTTCCTTCCCCTCCCCAAATTAGAGAAGTGTATATACAAGATGCAGGGCACTGACCTCAAATACAGTGAAAATGGGTTATACCATGGTGGAGGAATATACAAAGAAACAAAAAAAATCACATGGTAAATTATAAATGAGTTAGAAACAATAGCAAGAAAAAAACATTTGCTTCCCTATATTGGGGTTCATTTTGCTTAACATCATCTTATCTGGTCATATGTACACAGTTTTTTGCTTGTCCCAGACATATACTAGTTATTGCAAATAAGGGAAACCATAGGACCTATGTTTCTTCTGATCAATGTTATTAAATGAGGAAAAATGCCCCAATAACTCAACTAGCTATCATGACAAGTACAAATATCTTTGCAGGTTTGAAAATGTGTTTTTCATGAAAGAAGTTTCATATATAGTCTCTGTTTCTAAATAGGAAATTTATAACTCTTCATCCTGGATCTCTTGTAAACTATTTCCTAGAGGAAAAACAATATTGAGCTTAGAGAACATGATGAATTTTTTCATGACCATGTTATGAGTGAACATTGCAGTATTACTGGCCATGAGGAATTGAGAACTCAATTTAAAGACATTAACATTTAAATAAAATGGGTTGTGTTCAGGTTATATAGTTATAGACTGCAATTAGTATCATTCAAATAAAGGTAAATGAAGACTTAATTTGATCATTTGTGTTGACATGTCAAATCTGGTGCAAAGAATTACTAGTATAACTTGAATAAGATTTAAGATTTTATCATTGATATCTCAAAACGCATGCAAAAAATTCCAGTATAACTTGAGTAAGATTTAAGATTTTCTCAAAAATACCAATTAAAATGGCAAATTGTATTATCTATAAGTAGCATTATTTATTCAACCAGTAAGAAAATATTCACTTCATAGGTCTTTTGCTTAATTATCTAGGTTAATAAGAGATAAACTCTTGTAAATAAATACATTCATTAGTAATACTTTCTAAAGTTTCATCCAATATTCAAAAATAGTTTAACAGATGCACTAACATTTGACTATCTTATTTTTGATCCAACTAGTTTCAGTTTTCACGATTTTGTACCAGATCTGATGATGAACATAAAAACCATCAAGTCACGGAGAGAGCTCCATCAGTCTATTGAAACAGCATGTCCAAACTCTCCTACAATACTCTAATGAATAAAGAAAATTAACCTTCCCCCTCTTCTCACCTCTAACTTTATCTCTGTAGGATGTAAGATTTGTCACTTCCCATGTTTGCATTTTCTCCTTTATTTACTTTGAAGGTCTTTACTAGCTGCTTCAAGTAGCCCTGGCTGCTGCTTCTCTGTTGCCTGCTGACTACCACGACTCTCTTAAACATTATTTCATATTTGCTTCATTTGTATTTATATTCTTTTTTTCATTGTGATCTCTACTCTTGTATTGACTCTCATGATTTCTATGATGGACCAACTAACACCAATGTGTGCCCACTTAACTCATAGCCATAAAATAGATCCTGAAATTGCATTCTATCTCTTGGAACTAGAGCCTTCTATGTCCTTGTTACAAAGTCAGTATTATAGTTAAGAGTCTGAGGGATACCTGAATAATTTTGTATTACAACCCCTCAGACTCCCCTATAATTCCATAGAGAAGACAGAGGATAATGGCAAATGAGAAACGATAATAAACTAGAAACAAGTTACTAGGACTTAGACTTGAAGGACTTTCTGGTAGATAGAGCTAGGATCTAGGATCTAAGAAAACCCTAAAATCACCTTTAAACAGGCACTTTGTTGTTTGTTTTACAGAGCAAAAGGAATTAAAATCCTAAGACAAGCCATGATTTAGTTTGTTCCTTCTATTATGTGAATAACAATAAAGCCAGAGAAACAGAGAACAGAAAGGAAATGGAGGTAGGCATGTCTATGTTGATAAAGTTCTAATGCACTCTGGTTTAATTGACAAGTAATTGTGTAAAATTTTTATGTGGAACTCTGACTTAGTCACCACAATGTTGTCTTTACCTAGATGTAGGGGTATGTAAATCATGATCCCAGACAAAAGGAGGAAGATTCTTCTCTAGTCTGTTCTTTTTGTTTCTCCCTGAAGAGAATACCTATGCTTGCCCTTGTCATCATCAGTGGACTTTGCAGTTTATGTGTTGATCCCTGCTTTGTACTCTGCTGTTTGCTTGCCTAATGTTCTAGGGACTGAAGCCCAGATTGTTCATCTGGCGGCCTAGTTCTTGCCAGCTTCATCAATAAAGTATCTGGATCTTGTCTCCAACATTTCTAACCAGTCTGTGCCTGATCACTTCCCCGATGTTCCCAGAATGCAAAACATAGCACTTGCTCTCTCTCTCTCTCTCTCTCTCTCTCTCTCTCTCTCTCTCTCTCTCTCTCTCTCTCTCTCTCTCTCTCTCTCTCTCTCTCTCTCTCTCTCTTTCTCTCTCTCTTTCTCTCTCTCTCTCTCTCTCTCTCTCTCTCTCTCTCTATATATATATATATATATATATATATAGTAAGGAGAAAAGTTGTGGGCAGCATATATATATATATATATATATACTATATATACTATATTAATACAACTTTTCTCCTTCCTATATATATATATACATATATATATATACTAAATACTATATAGTATATATAGCATATACTATATATATACTGCCTACAACTTTTCTCCTTCCTATAGATTTAGAATTCAGCCTTGTAGGAAAGTACAAATGTTGGTGTAGTCTTTGACATTGTGGCTATGTGTCTTTGTTATGAATAGTTTAAGTCTAGATTGGGTTTTAAATTTGCCCAAGACCTTTGAGGCTACACCTGATCCCATGTCTTTCATGACAATCTCAAAGTGAGTCAATAAAGTTATGAGGATTCACAGGAAGACTTTTCACATTAACTACATCAATAAACTCGGCCTTTTGCAATTTTGGTATTTGAATTAGCATTTCCCTTCGACTTCCTATAATTTCTACTTAGAATTGACTCTTCACTGCGTAGACAGATGAATGTTGAAGAAAAAACTATTTCCCAACAGAATACAGGAAATAGAATGCAGTCATTTGTTGTTGAAGGTTTATTTTATTTTTGTTTTTATTGTCCCTGAGCTTTTTTGCTTAAGGCAAGTGATCTACCACTAGAACTACAACTTTACTTCTGGCTTGGTAGTATAGATGAAAAAATAAAAATAAACCAAATCACATAAAAGTGAATCCAGCAACATGTGCAAGGACTATTACATATTTCTAGTCATTGGATTATTTCCAGAAAAACAAAGTTGGTTTAACGTCTGAACCAATCAACATAATAAACAGCATCAACACATACTCCAAAAGTTACCAAGCCCTCTCCACTTCTCTTCAATTTCATATTAGAATGCCTAGCTACAGCAATAAGACAAGATACAAACATAAAGGGGATCCAAATAGGGAGAGATGAAATAAAACTCTCCCACTTTGCAGATGACATGATCTTGTATTTAAAGAATCCCATGACTCCATTCTCAGATTCAAAACTTTGGCAAAGTAGCAGGGTATAAAATTAACCCTCAAAAATCGATGGCTTTTCTGTATGCCAACAATGAGAAGAGCGAGGCAGAAATCAGGAAAGCAACTCTTTTTGTAATAGCCCCACAAAAAATAAAATACCTAGGATTTAACTTAACCAAAGAAGTGAAGGACCTCTATGATGAACACTTTAAAAACCTGCAAAAGGAAATCAAAGCAGATCTTAAGAAGTGGAAAAACGTCCCATGCTCCTGGATTGGAAAGATCAACATCCTGAAAATGGCAATACTTCCAAAGGCTATCTCCAAATTCAATACGATACCTATCAATATTCCAACCTTATTCTTCAATGAAATAGAAGAAGCAATCAAAAAATTCATATGGAACAATAAAAGACCCTGAATAGCAAAAATGATCACTAACAGAAAGAATCGTTCTGGAGGAATATTAATACCAAATTTCAAACTCTACTACAAAGCCATAGTAATCAAAACAACTTGGTACTGGCACAAGAACAGACCTCAGGACCAATGGAATAGAACTGAAAACCCAGAAATGAACCCACAGACCTATAGCCATCTAATCTTCGATAAGGGAGCTAAAAATTAGAATGGAAGAAACACAGCCTCTTCAGTAAATGTTGCTTACAAAATTGGTTATTCACCTGTAGAAAACTAAAGCTAGATCTTTATATATCACCCTGAACCAGAATCAACTCCAAATGGATCAAAGAACTCAGAGTCAAAGCAGCCACCCTGAAAACATTACAGGAAGGAATAGTAGAAACCCTAGGGCTTGTTGGCACAGGCCAAAATGTTCTTAATAAAGACCCAGAAACACAACAAATCAAAGAAAGGTTGGACAAATGGTATTGCATGAAATTGCAGAGCTTCTGCATGGCAAAGGACATAGCTAGCAAGATCAATAGAAAGCCCATGGATTGGGAGAAGATCTTGACTAGCCATACAATGGATAAGGGTCTCATATCTAAAATATACATGGAACTCAAAAAATTAAATCCCCCAATGACAAATCCTCAAAGAAACAACTGCCGATAAACAAGTGGGCTAAAGCGAAACTTCTCTAAAGAGGAAATAAGAGTGGCCAATAGACACATGAAGAAATATTCAACCTCTCTAGCCATAAAAGAAATGCAATTCAAGATGATGTTACAAGTGTTTTTTTTCCTCTCTTCCTATTGTTCCTAACATATTTATAATATACCATGCGATTTTTTTTGTTTCTTTGTATGTTCTTCCCCCACAGTATAACCCCTGTTTTCACTTTATTTGATGTAGGTTCCCTGCATCTTGTATAAACTCTTCTCTAATTTGGGGAGGGGAAGGGAAAAAACAAAATGCTTAATTAGGGATAATGGTTGACCCATTGTAACAATGAGATGTACAAAACACTATGTTGAAAAACGAACTTTACAATTTGGGTGGGGAGGGGAGGAGAGGGAAGGAGGGAGTGTAGTTGCTTAAGTGGGAGTGAAGAGAGGGTAGGGGAAATCAAAGGAGGAAGTAACAATGCTTGATAGGAAACGTACTTATTGCCTAGCTCATGTAACTGTAACCCCTCTCTACAGTATTTTTACAATAAAAAATTATTAAAAAAGCATTGAGATTCCACCTCACCCCAATAAGAATATCTATAATCAAGAACTCTAATAACAACAGATGCTAGAGGGAATGTGGCCAAAAGAGAATCCTACTGCATTGTTGGTGGGAGTGTAAACTTCTTCAATCACTTTGGAAAGTAGTATGGAGGTTCCTCAAAAGACTCCACATAGAGCTCCCCTATGACCCAGCAATCCCAATTTTGGCCATTTACCCAAATGATCACAAACATACTAAGGCTACCAGCACAACTATGTTTATCACAGCATTATTTACCATAGCTAAGATAGGGAACCAATCCAGATGGCCCTCAGTAGGTGAGTGGATCAAGAAAATGTGATATATAATATATATATATATATATATATATATATATATATATATATAAATTCTATGCCTCCATCAGAAAGAATGACACCATCTTATTTGTTAGGAAATGGAAAGACTTGGAAAAAAATAATATTAAGTGTAGTAAGTCAGGCCCAAAGAAACATAGGTCCCATGGTTTTCCTTATTTGCAAGTACTAGTACATATGTAGGACAAGCAGAAATGACCAAAAGCTATGTACATATGACCATATAAGATGATGTTAAGTGAAATGAACCTCAAGATAGGAATACCAAATATCTTTTTTCTTTCTTGCTATTGTTTCTAATGTATTCATAATGTACCGTGTGATTTTTGGGTGCTTTGTATGTTCCTCCCCCATGGTATAACCCCTGTTTTTGAGGTCAGTGCCCTGCGTCTTGTATATACACTTCTCTAATTTAGGGAGGGTAAGGGAAAAACAAAATGCTTAAATAAGGATATAGGCTGACTCATTATAACAATGAAATGTACAAAACACTAATTTGAAAACCAACTTTACAACTTCCTCATGGAGGGGGAGTTAGTTCTGGAAGTGGGATGGAAGGGATGGCAGGGGGAAAACAAAAGAGGAAGCTACAATGCTCAATAGGTAATGTACTCATTACCTTGCTCATGTAACTGTAACCCCTCTGTACAGCAATTTTACAATAAAAAAATTCCAAAAAGTTGCCAAGCCATTATTATAAAAGTATAAGAAAACATTTGACCAACTGAAACTCTTCTTTCATTATAAATAAAACATTCAACATATTAAGGAATGGAAAAAACTGTCTAGGCTTCATAAAGGGAAAGACAATGCACAAAAAGTCCATAGCTATGAGAATGATTAACTTCCCAATAAAAGATGATAGATGGTAAGGATAACCCATACCCATATATAAAAGGAATTAGTACCACTCTACAAAATTATCTCAAAGCCAGTTTTACACACACACACACACACACACACACACACACACACACACACACACACACACACACACACACACACACACACTCACCTGCAGGCATACATGCTCAATGGCTAACGCTTTGATAGCCTAAGAAGAAAACAGAAGTGTAAGTCTTTATGTCCTTGGATTAGGCAGTGCTCTCAAATATAACACCACAAATGTAAAGGGCAAGAAAAAATAATTTGAATTTTGTCAAAATTAACTTTTTGTGTTATAAATAACACAATAAGTGAAGGAAAAAGATAAGCCACTAAAGAGTAGAAAATAGTTATAAGTGTTGTATCTGACACAGTTTATTTTCTTTTTACTTTTTTTTTCCAGTCTTGGGGTTTGAACTTTGGGCCTGGGCACTTTCCCTGAGTATTTGTACCCAAGCCTAGTGGTGTACCTCTTGAACCACAGCTCCACTCTTAAGCTTTTTGTGGTTAATTGGAAATAAGAGTCTTACATACTTTCTTGCCCAGGCTAGCTTCAAATCATGACCCTCAGCTCTCAGCCTTGTAAGTAACTAGGATTAAGCATGAGCCACCGCTGCTCTACTTCAGACAGCATTTTTATATGGAAATTGTTAGCATTTATAAATAAGCAAAATATAAATAATGCACTTTTGGTACTACGGCTTGAACACAGGGCCTTGTGCCTGATAGGGTGGTTGTCTATCACTTCAGCCTCACCTCCAGCCTTATTTTCTGGTTAATTTTGAGCTTAGTGTTTGCCTCATACCTAGGTATGCAACTGGTCAGAGATCATCCTAATTTATGTTTCCCATTGTTGGTGAGTCCCGGGTTTCTTGTCATCTCAAGTAACTTGAATTATAGGAATCAGCCACCAGCACTCAGCTCAATAACAAAATTTATTTTTATTATATTTAAGGAGTTGCACAAAGGAGTTTCAATTCAACATGTCAGTTTATGGGTATAATACATCTTGAACAATGTCACCTCTTTTCATTCTTCTCTATCCCTCCCAATGCCACAAATCTCTTTAATTTTCTTAGGTCCATTTTCACATGATATACTATATTTATGTCTGATATATATGTTTATATATAATTTGTAATTATATGTAATATATAATTATATATATATGTATATATAATAGTATGACTACATTCTCCAACCCTTCATCTATTCATTTCTAATTTTGTCCCCTTGACTGCCCATACTTTTGACACGCAACATTCCAGCTTCCTGGTATTGATTTTGTTAGACTGTTAGTTGTTCAAGGGAGTTTCACCATTGGAATTCCCTCTTAAAGGATAATGAAATTTTTAATGGACCAATGGTTTAAAATGACATATACCCCTGCAAATGTATAAAATAGCAATTAAACGCATAAAAATTGCTTTAAATTATCATTCATTAGGTAAATACAAATCAAAACCAATTCCCACCAACTAGGATGGCTATAATTAAAAAGAAAAATAATTACATGCCTAGTTGAAGATGCAAAGAAAATGAAATCCTTATGCTTTGCTGATGGGGACATGAAGTGGTGAAGCCAATTTGCAAAACAGAACATCATTTCTTTAAAACTTGATAAACTTGAGTTTATCAAGTGTGTATATTCTCAAAAGGAATTTAAACATATCCATAAAAAGTTCTATATACAAATGTTTATATCAAAATTATCATGATTATTCAAAATTGAATATATTTAACTGTTGATGAATTGATGATAAACAAATATAATATGGCCAAAGGAGTCGGGTGGCTTTTTTTTAGGTCCAATGTAAGGGGGAGATAGGGTTTTGAGAAAGGAAAGTGTAAGGGAGATAAGCAATTACCGGTAATGGGTGCAAGATGTTTGGGGAGATTACTAAAAATATGCTAAAACTGGACAGAGGGAGTTGAATAATTCTGTGACTCTATTCAAAATTATTAAATTGCTAACTTTGAGTATGAAAAATTCTCAGAAACTAACATGACAAATATTTTCTGCTGGCTAAATTCAGAGCATATTAAAATATTTTAGCAAATATTTTCATAGAAACTATTGAATTATGATTTTAAATTTAACTTATATTCTCTTAGTGTGGTTACTCTTCCATGAATGACTTACTGCACAATAGTATCAAGGAATATTTAGAATATAAAAATATCCTAGCCGGGCGCTGGTGGCTCATGCCTGTAATCCTAGCTACTCAGGAGGCTGAGATCTGAGGATCGCGGTTCAAAGCCAGCCCGGGCAGGAGAGACCGTGAGACTCCTATCTCCAATAAACCACCAGAAAACCGGAAGTGGCGCTGTAGCTCAAGTGGTAGAGCGCTTGCCTTGAGCTGAAGAGCTGAGGGACAGCGCCCAGGCCCAGAGTTCAAGCCCCACGACTGACAAAAATATATATATATATATATATATATATATATATATATATATATATATCCTAAATGCTTTGAAATGTTGTTAAACAATCAGTCTTCAGAGAATGGCTACATTAGAGGTATAATTATTTTCATCAAAGCTAGAAATTGGAAAAAATGTAAAATAGAAAATCAACATAGAAATAATACTTTTAAGCCGGGCGCTGGTGGCTCACGCCTGTAATCCTAGCTACTCAGGAGGCTGAGATCTGAGGATCGCGGTTCAAAGCCACCCCGGGCAGGAGAGACCGTGAGACTCCTATCTCCAATAAACCACCAGAAAACCGGAAGTGGCGCTGTAGCTCAAGTGGTAGAATGCTCGCCTTGAGCTGAAGAGCTGAGGGACAGCGCCCAGGCCCAGAGTTCAAGCCCCACGACCGACAAAAAAAAAAAAAAAAAAGAAATAATACTTTTAAAAGCATATGTATGAGCTGGACACTGGTGGCTCATGCCTGTAATTCTACCTACTAAAGAGGCTAACATCTGAAGATTGTGGTTTGGTCAGCTAGGCAGGACAGTCCACGAGACTCTTATCTCTAATTAACCACCCAAAAGCTACAAGTGGTACTGTGGCTCGCATGGTAAAGTGCTGGCCTTGCACAAAAAATATCAGGGACAGCACTTATCAAGCTTCACACCTGGCAATAAAATAAAATAAAATAATAAAAATATATGTATGTATGTCTGCATACATACATGTTACTAATTTTTAGTCACTAGTATATAACTATTTTAGCTCTGAGATTGTTTCACACAGTAGTAACATTTTCATGCCAAACAACATACATTTTTTTGAGATTGAGTCATTTATAATCATAACCTTTTCAGCAATTTCATCCATTAATAAATCATCAGTTCTAATTTGTGTGTGTTTGTGTGTGTGTGTGTGTGTGTGTGTGTGTGTGTGTGTGGTAATAGGGATTGAACCGGGAGCATTGCGCCTGCTAAGCAGCATTTTGACACGGAGCTACATCCCAGTCCTGTCACTTCTAATTCTGAAAATTTGTTTTCTCTCCTTTATTTGATTGATCCCTATTGTGAATATACATATTTTATAGGTACTATATATACATATATATGAAAAAATAAATGTTTTAAAATCTACATCATTTTTGGTAGGAAAATAGTATATTTATATATCCCAGAATATATCAGATATAGCCAAAAATAAATAAAGCTATAAGGATTAATGAATTTCAGAAAATCGTCTGTTTACTATAAGAAATATTTGTTCCTAAAAAAAATCCCAAGACAGATGTGAACAATTTGTAACCTTGGGACCCAATAAAGCCTACAGAGACTTTTTAAAATTTTTGTTTGTATTTTTGTCTTCCATAGTATTTTAGATTTGAATTTGTTGTTAAAATTTTTTAAATAGTGAGGTTTCTCATGATAGTGTGGAAGTAGAACTTGCACTATAAGTCAGAACTCTGTCAACACTAGCCACTTTCCTGCAAAGAAACTGGTTGTTATAGATACCGAGCAGCAGTTTCTTTAAGTGGGGTATGTGATTTATCTTTTAACCAACACCAGACTCAACACGAAGTCTGGCTATCAGCTATTCTTCACCATTTAAGATCTTACATATTTCTTGGCTGGTTGATTCATCTATCTCTATGTTTATAGTCTTGTCCCACAGTTTTTGGTTTACCATATTGCTCCATTAGCCAGGAATGACACTGCCTTATGTACTCTTAACTGTTGTTTTGCTGGTCATGGAGCTTGAATTTAGGGACTGGGTTCTGTTCTTGAGCCCTTCTGCTCAAGGCTAGTGCTTTACCACTTTGAGCCACTTCTCTACTTACTGTTTTCTGGTGGTTAATTTGAGATAAGAACCTCATGGACTTTCCTGCCTGGGAAATCCTTCAATCTCAACCTCCTGAATAGGTAGGATTATAGGTGTGAGCTACCAACACATGGAAAAAAAATTGTTCTCAAGGCTAGTGCTCTATCATTTGAGCCATGTTTTGCTACTACTCTTAGCTTTTATTTTTGCTTCTTTCTTTTTTACCTCCTATAATCTAAAACCAACAAGTGACTATTAAATCTCTATCCCCTTTCAGTTCTCTGAATCTGGTGTTATCTCAGATGGAGCCATGCTTTCAAAACTAATTCTCATCAATGCTCAAGGTCTAGCCAAATCACACTCCTGGTCAGTCACTGATACATTTTACTTTTATAGTTTTTATTAGACTTGATTTAAAGCCTCTCCCAAAGTCTCTCCCATTAGGAGGATTCACACTAAATAAGGTATTGCAAATATTCAATATTGCCAAGATTCTCCTTTTTCCTTGAAAATTACTAATTTCCTTTTGTTTCATCACAGGCAGTATTCATTGTAGATAATTACAGTTCCTAAGCAGATGACATACAAATGTGTTTTCAGAGTGAATTTGGATACAAGTATTGGAATATTCACTTTAAACTTGCATTTATTTTTATTTATTTGAATATTATATTATCATTGGGTAGTTGCCATTCAGCAAAACAGTTTATGAAAACAATAAATTTTGAACAATGTCACCCTTTTCAATATTCTCACCTACCTCTCCCAACCTAACCCTTTGCTCACTTTTCTTAATATTTTAGGGTATCTATTGAATTTCTTTGCCTTATACAAAAGTACACCATGAAGCAGCCTAGGACTACCTTTGTTTTAGTTATCTGGTTTCTTTAAACAAATGAGTGAACACAGTCATATTGTGGGGAAAAGAGGATACTGGATTCGTCACCACAACCAGATACTTCAACCACTATCTGTTTGCCCACAGTCAGATTCTCTTGGAGAGGAATATGACCTGCTCATTCGAACCTATTCTGAAATTTCAGATACAACTGAGATAAAAGTGCAAGCCGGGCGCGGGTGGCTCACGCCTGTAATCCTAGCTACTCAGGAGGCCGAGATCTGAGAATCACGGTTCAAAGCCAGCCCGGGCAGGAAAGACCATGAGACTCCTATCTCCAATAAACCACTAGAAAACCGGAAGTGGCGCTGTAGCTCAAGTGGTAGAGCGCTCGCCTTGAGCTGAAGAGCTGAGGGACAGTGCCCAGGCCCAGAGTTCAAGCCCCATGACCGACCAAAAAAAAAAAAGTGCAAATCTTGGATAATATATCCCCAGTCTTGGGAAATATATCCCCAAAAGATGGATTATTTATATTTTTATTCATATTACCTTATTTTTTTGGTCAGCAGTGGGCTTGAACTTTGGGCCTGGGCTCTGACCCTCAGCTTTTCAGCTCAAGGCTGGCACTTTACCATTTGAGCCACAGCACCACTTCCAGTTTTCTGGTGGTTTATTGTAGCTAAGAGTCTCGTGGATTTTTCTTGCCCAGTCTGGCTTTGAACCACGAACCTGAGATCCCAGCCTCCTGAGTAGCTAGGATTAGAGTCATGAGCCACTGCTCTTGACCTTTACCTTAACTTTGAAGACATATCTATGGAAATACATTCCAAAAATTTTTGTAACAAACATCTTGTATTTAAAACATAAAATTGTTGAGGAGGTCAATAATTAACCCAGCATCAAACTCTAATGCAGCTTACATTCACTGATGTTGACACCATTTTTGGCATATTATTGTGGAAAGGCTACACAATTTAAGGAAGTAGAAATGTCAAGGATTTATTTATTATTTGCAATTTGGTTATTATCTACTACTACTTTACACTTACTCAATTCAGATGGGAATTACCACAATCCCCTATACTTTTTGATTGAGGAAGTAGATACAGATAGATAAATAATGTAATGAGATTGCTTATGAAGTAATACTTACTGAAGCTAATAAAAGAATCTTTTATTGTATAGGAATGACAGAGAAGAGGTCATCTTTGACATTGTCTCCTTGATTTTGGTGGAAATGATGGCATAAGCCAAATAAGAAAGTTTATGGACTAGAGAAAAGAGTGCACATATTAACCTGGACAATAGATATTTTCAGGAAGGCAATTTCCTAACCTGGTTAGTCATTGATCAAGGTAATAATGTATAATGTGGTAGATGGTCCACATGTACCATAATGCATTATGTGGAAAATCTTAAAAGGCTCAATAATACGGACTTTTCCTTGCCAAAGCCCTCTTATTACTGTCCTTGTTGGGTGTACAGAAATCCACATTCAAGCTCAATGGTGGAGCCTAATATGCCATACTCCCTTGCGGAGAGAAGCCAACTACCTGATGTCAGCTTAATGGCTATGGATTTGTTCCAAATGATTTTGTGTTCACAGGAATTATGTGCTATTCTAGACAGTACATTGGCTTTCCTGTTCCCAGTGCTTTTTTGTCACCCACTAGGAGATTTTGGAGTAACTTATTCAGCATCAATGTATCTCAGATAATATTGATTTAAGGTTTTATTACAATGTAAAAGTCATGAATCAATGGTATCATGCAATTCACTGATCTCACCATATACTGGCATTAGAAGCACCTTAGAACAAATAACTTTGACAGAAACATGAGATCTTCCCTTGAAGAATTTTTAGAAAAAACTCTAGTTAGCAAATTACATTAAACCAATTGAGATGTTTCCATATAGATGTGGTTATCACATTTTACCAAACATCACAAATGATATTTTGCTCTTAAACCATTGAATAAGAAGAGAGATTAACTACTATTTTCCTACTATTCTCACTACTTTGACTCTGTTAGTTGAGAGAATTTATTCTCATAGTGAATAATGATGTAATGGAGGCATTATTATTGCATTGAAATGGAAGTTGAGTTGGCTATGTGGCCATTTAGGGCTTTTTGTTTAAGTGAGCCAACAGAAAACTGATGTCTGGGTAACTGACTTGATTATCAAGTCAAAGTTGAACTGCCATTTATGACAGAGAGAATTAGGTCTAGAACTAAGGAAGTTACTGGTCAGCCATTAATGTTTAATGGGAAACAATGGAATCTAGACAACATAAAGAGATAGTTCAATTAAGGATTAAAACATTCAACAATAAGCCAGTGCTGATAGCTTATCACCATAATCCTTGCTACTTAGGAGGCTTAGATCTGAGAACCATAATGAAACTAGCCTGGGCAGAAGAACTTCTTATCTCCAATAAACCAGCAAAAAGCTGGAAGTTGAACTGTGGATTGTGTGGTACAGTGCAAGTCTTGAGTTAAAAATGAAAGGATTCAAATATTTTTATTTTCTTTCTTGCGATTGTTTCTAACCTATTTATAAGATGATTTCTTTGTTGGTTTGTATGTCCCTCCCCCACGGTATAACCCCTGTTTTCACTGTATTTGATGTTGGTATAATTTGTGGAGGGGAAGGGAAAAAACAAATTCTTTAAATAGGGATACAGGTGGACCTATTGCAACAATGAGATGTACATGATATTATGCATTATGTTGAAAATGAACTTTACAACTTTGGCTGGGGGGGTGGGGAAGGGGAGAAAGGGGAGCATGAGGGGAGGAAGGGGGTCACAGGGTGAGGGAGATGGGAAGGGATGGGAAGGGGAAACGGAGGAGGCAACAAAGCTTGATAAAAAATGTACTCATTACCTTGTCCATGTAATTGTAACCCCTCTATATGGTATTTTCACAATTAAAAACAAAAGAGCGAGAGAGAAAAAAATCAAAGGAATAGCACTGAGGCCCTGAATTTAAGCCCTAGTATTGGAAACAAAATAAACAAAACAAATAAGCAAATAAAAATATCTTCAGTAAGAAGATCTGGCTCATCTCCAACAAGCATGTACCATCTTAATTATAAAAGAGGCTATGGTAAAAAATACAGAATGGATTGTAGATGTCAAAAGTTATTTATAGATGAGATCTATATCATAGCACTATAATTTATAGACATTGTTTTCTTTGTTTTTCCTATACCAAAAGTATAATTAGAGTCGTTAAATTTATAATTGAACAAAGGCTAAAATAATCAGATGAATAAAATATCATAGGTGTGTATATAAAATTGGTAAGATTTGGTATTTTCCATTTTTGAAAGCAAGTATCTTTCACCAATGCAAAAAAGTAGCTCCATCCTGAAAAGGAGAAAAATCATTTTATTTCCCTGTTAACAATTGTTATGTTACCATTTAAGAGTAGTTACATAGGAATATGTGAACGCTACATAGACAAAGGTTTAAATGTATTCATTAGCTGCCCAGTCTTCCATTCTGTTTTCCATCTTTTATTGATTTATTCTTATTGTTTACATTTTATTTTACTTTTCTCTTTAAGGAGAGTTTGGGTAGAATATATTCCAAAAATTTCCAATTCTAGTTACAGCTGATTTCTTATTTTGTATCCACAAGAGGCACTGAGGAAATATGAGAGAGTAGGACGAAGAAAGACTGAATTATCACATCATTGTATCTCTCCCTTTATAAAAGTTATAGAAGTATATATATATATATAGAGAGAGAGACAAAGAGAGAAAGGAAGGAAGGAAGGAAGGAAGGAAGAAAGAAAGAAAGAAAGAAAGAAAGAAAGAAAGAAAGAAAGAAAGAAAGAAAGAAAGAAAGGAAAGAAAGAAAGAAAGAAAGAAAGAAAGAAAGAAAGAAAGAAAGAAAGAAAGAAAGGAAAGAAAGAAAGAAAGAAAGAAAGAAAGAAAGAAAAGAAAGGAAGAAAGAAAGAAAGAAAGAAAGAAAGAAAGAAAGAAAGAAAGAAAGAAAGAAATACTTCTTCAATGACCATATTTTCAGCAGTGGCATCCCTTTCCCTTGTGACAGGAAGAACTCAGAGGGTCCATCCTTGGTAGCATCTCCCCCTCCTTCAGTGGTTGCTGTCCTGGCACTAAGAGATGCTTCCTGGAATTGCTAATCTTGGATTCACTATATCTTGTACCTTAAATGAAGAGCTATTTTCTCAACTCTCTGTAGTTGCTTGTTTTTTCCTTCCTGGATCTGTACTGTGTGATTTCTTTGAGCCAAAACCATATACTGTGCAGCTCCAGAGAAAATAGACTACTGTTTTTATATAAACTCTTTAAAAAAATCATTTCTCAAAAGTTATCGGAGTCTCTCTTTTGGTAGCATGTGCCCAAATGTCACCGTGTGTCAATGCTGTAGCAAACTCCATGGGCAGGAAATGAAATATGAAAGGACCTGAGGCCTCAATTTCTAAACCAATGACTATGACAAGAGTCATGGATTTCTCCTTAGCTAACACCCTGTCTTAGAGCCAGAGTTGACATTAACCTCAGCCTGAAGCAGGTAGATTGCATGATGGAGAGGTTCACAGCAGTTACAATAAGAATACTTAGCATAGATACTGGACAAGCCACAAACAATGTTTTCTGTAAGCTCCAATTACTTTATATTGCATTTATCTTTTCAGCTGTCAGTTTGCCTCAACAAACTATGAGATTATTGATGGGATAAATCATGTCTTTCTTCAAAATAATAAGCACTGAGAATTTTGACTGTCACCCAAGAAGCAAATGTTAAAAGTCTCTTGAATGGACAGATGAGCCAATGTACCAACACTTTTGAATATTTGTTCTTAACCAGCTTCAGGTTTAGACTTCAGAAAAAAAATATCAAAATACATATAATACAAACAGACACTAAAAATACAATTTGTAAAATTTGTGTTTGGCTTGTCCAATGCCCTTTTTATTTTCTTAATTAGAAAAGAACTTTATTAAACAAAATATTACAGAAAGAGAAATATGTGTCTCCATATATATATAATTATATTATTTCTATACCTGTAACATATATATGGAGTTATAGATAGATTAAATTATGATGGATAAATATACTTTTGCAAACTTCTGAAACTTGTTTACAAAGCATTCTGATGTATGTGTTACAGGTAAGAAGAACTAAATTTCAAAGTCTAATTAATTAAGAACTGGAAAGACATGGAAAAATCATACTACGTTAAGTAAGCCAGAACCAAAGAAACATAGATCCCATGGTTTCCTTCATATGTGATAATTAGTATATGTGAAGCATAATCCTGGAAGATGAGGCGAATAGCTCAACAGCTATGCACATATGACCATATAAGATAATGCTAAGCAAACTGAACCCAAGACATGGAAGCAAGTGGGCTTTCTTTGTTGTCATTTTAATGTACTATGTGATTTCTTTTTACTTTTGTGTGTTTTTTTTCTTTTTCCCCTTATCCCGTTGCCACTTTATTTGATTTTGTCACCCTAGAATAGACTTTTATCTGAATTAGGGAAGGAAAGGGGAACAACAAATTAGTGAGACAAAGGAAGAAGGGTGAACCAATGCAACAGTAATACTCACAAGACAATATATAGGAAATGAACTTGGGGAGGGAAAGTGGGAGACAAATAAGGAAGGGGGTAACAAGTTGGACAAGAGAAGTACTCATTATATTACGTATGTGACTATAACTCCTCCATTCATGACCTTGACAATAAAGTCTAAAAAAAAAAACTGACTGTTTTGATTGATTGAAGGAGTCACTTTTCCATCAAAAGGAAAGTCATAAATTCCTGGAAAGAGCAATGTGAACTGGAACCAGACTACACAGGTTTGAAACCCACCTCCACCATATGTCAAACCTGTGCTTGATTCAAGGCCAGCATTGATTACACACAATATGTTTCAAATTATCATTTTAAAACTGTGGATGGTATTAATAATCACTTCATAAATTTATATATATATATATATATATATATATATATAACACTTAATATAATCCCTAATAGTGGTACATATTCTACTAGGCATAATAAAATCATATTTGGAAAGAAAATATAATAGAAGGAATACTATAAAATACAAGTCAGGAATTCTGTTTCAACTCTTTTTTGCTTGTGGGAGTCAAGACCCTTTACTGAATATTTCAGATTGGGGGCACAGAATAATTTTGTTCGTTTGAAATACCTTGTAATTAATTATATGGACCATACAACTTGTTTTGGTCCAATACCCAGCCCACTCCTAAAATAGATCAATTGATTGCTTTATTTTTAATCTGTAATGGTGATTAATTAGTTTCTAGATACTTGTAGAGCCTGGTTAGGTAGCTGGGCTCCCAGACAATGAATCACATAAAATGAAGCCATCATACAAACCCTCTTACATCTGAGGGTTGTTACTTCAATAGTACCAGGGTCACAAATTACCCACAGCCATTAACTAGCTGTTTTATTATGGGAGGAAACCCCATAAATCTCAGCTTCTCCATCTACAATATGAGGAAGATAGTTAGGAAAGGACTATTTAAATCCTTTAGAATTCTAAAGTTATATATTTTTGATGAAATGTAAAAATGAGGGGGACCAGATTGATTTTTTAAATTAAGGAAGAGTAGATAGACTGATTAATAAGCTATGAGAATTTCAAAGTCAGTGGAGTACTGTGAAGACCAAGGTAACTTTTATCAAAGCCTGTTCCTTACAACTCTGATTCAAAGAGATACTTCATGAGTGAGTCTCCCTGATCAGATAAGTAGGGTGAAATAACCTTTTTGGATAAAATCATTTCCTGTGTGCTCATGAAAGAAACCTGTAAAATGCACTTGACCCAGCACATAAAAATTCTGTTATGGAAATCGCCTCTAAAATACTTCACTATGATGGAGTGGGCAGCTGTAATTTTGGTTTATTTAGTATGATTTCTCATGTGTTTCCTTGGTGTCCTTTCATAACTACTGCTTCCTCCTTCATGTGGGGATAGGAGCTGATGTATGAGAAAGTGTGCACTCTTCTCATCACATTAAAGTTTTGGATATGAACATAAGGCCTCAGAAATGTCAACAGGAGCTTTTGTTATGATTCATATTTGTGGTGACAGCTTTTAATCTGGCTTCACCTCATCTAGGTGTATCTTACTCTTCCCTGGTTATATAAGCTAAAATTTCTCTTTTGTTCAAAGCAATTTAAGTTAGGAAAGACAAATAAATTAAACGAGTTAAAATTGAAATTGCTTTTGAAATGCTTCCTTTTTAGAGAAGAATTTGGGGGAAAAGATGGTCTTGGGTGATGATTGAGAATATAGTGACACAAAACTTAAATACATTAAATATCAGACCCAACTCTTTCATAAAGTAAAAGTAGCTTAACAAGGGAACTGAAAGTGAGAATGACACATTTAATGTGAGAAGGCACGTGATACTGTTTCTTCCTAAAACATTAAGAATAAAAGATGACAAACAGACCTAAGTGGTCTAAAAATTGGAGTAAGTTTAATTTATTTATTCATATTGGAATTATTAATTAAATGAACTATATAATGTACATTTATTGACAGCCCTGTGCTAAAATTTAATAAGTGTTTTCTTTAATTAAAATTTTCTCCATTTTACAGATTAGGAAACTGAGTTCCCTAGATACTAAAAATCTTGACCAAACTTCTAAATATTGTACACTAGAATATATTAAAGATGGAATTTGAAAGATACACTCACATGTGACATCCAATTAAGATGCAAAGTAATTGACAAAGACTATCTATGAATCAGCTTTTTTTTTTCTTTTTTGCTGCTGTAACAAATTACCATGTATTTGGTGCTTAAAGCAGCCCAGATTCATTGCCTCACAAATCTCCTCTTAAGAAGTCTACTGGGATAGCCTAATTTCTCTGCTTAGAGTCTCTTGAGGGTCATTTTAAGGTGTTCTTAGGACTACATTTTTTTTCATAGATGTGAACAATTTATTTTCAGATTCTTTGAGGTTGGCGGTAGAATTCATTTGTATATGGAGATAAGGAAGGATTTCCCCTGTTTCCTTTCTGTTGCTTCTTAGACTGTATTGTCAGTGTCTAGAGGCTGCCCTCCTCCCTGGCTTGTCAGTCAAGTGCTGTCACATTTTGAATCTATCTGACTCTCACCAGAGAATGGTTCTCCAGTTTTAGGAGCACATAGGAGGATTTCACTGATCTTATGTTGATAATCCAGTATGATCTCATTCTCTCAAATTCTGTAGTCTTAATCAGATCTGTAAAATTCCCTTTGACATGTAGCAACAAATGCACAAGTTTAGTGGATTGGCATGTGAAAATCTTTGTGAATCCACTATTTTTCCTAACAAACACATTCTACTTACATAATAATGTAGGTGAAGTGTTTCAATGTGGAAAAGAAAGCGATATATTCTACTTACTAACATAAAATACCCATTATAATTGCTTATAAGCATTATGCACATTTATAAGCATATTCTACACTCCACAAAGAATTACCAAGAAAACTAATAATTTTGCTTGACAAAAAAATAGAGTTGCTAGACCTCTGGCAGAAATTCTAGATTGAAAACAAGAATTTTATACCAAGAACATTTAAATTTTAATAGTTCAAGTAGTACATACAAAGAATGAAGCATTTCTTCCATTCTATTTCTTAAGCTCCCTTATTGAAGATTAGGATTGTTGGTGGGAGTGTAAACTTGTACAACCACTTTGGAAAGCAGTATGGAGATTCCTCAAAAGACTCCACATAGATCTTCTCTATGACCCAGCAATCCCACTTTTGGGCATTTACCCAAATGATTACAAACAAGGCCAGACTAAAGCTACCAGCACAACTATGTTTATCAGCATTATTCTCCATAGCTAAAATATGGAACCAACCCAGATGCCCCTAAGTAGATGAATGGATCAAGAAAATGTGGTCTATATATACACAATGGAATTCTATGCCTCCATCAGAAAGAATGAAACCACGCCATTTGTTAGGAAATGGAAAGGCTTGGAAAAAACCCTATTAGGTGAAGTAAGCCAGGCCCAAAGAAACATAGGTCCCATGGTTTCCAAACCAAGAATTGTCATATCAGTTCCCCCAAGTAGCGAGGATATAGGGTGTCTGGCTGTGTGCATATTTATACATGAAAGAAAGAGCTGTAAAAGCAACATATTGCAGGGTTCCAACTACATGACATTTTGGTAAGGCAAAAAAAACAGTATAAAGACAAACCATAGCTAGGGGTTACTAGAGAAATTGATGACTAGCAGAGAATTCTGTGTGTTACTGCAGGGGTGGATACATGATACAATATTTCCAAAAATCTGCAAACAGCCAAATAGGATGGAACTCTAAATTATGGGTTTTGGTGATGATGATGTATGAATATAGGTTCTTCTATTGTGACAAATACAATATTTCCCTGGAATCATTTGATAGTGGGAGAGATTTTAGAGTTGGAGGGATAAATTATACATTCTTTTACACTCAGTTTTGTTGTGAGCTTAAAACTTTTCTATTAAACAGTGAGATTGCTCAGGAGAACTTCACAGAGAAATTTCTCAACTTTCCAAACTGAACGAGGGTCTCAAAATATGCAAACCTGACATTTACAAGTATAAATTCTAGAAAAAATTTTGTTAATTAATACATTTTGGGGGAAATTTTTATCTTAGAATGTTAGTATTAGTTTGAACAATCTTTACTAAAAATCTAAGTGTTGTACTACTGCAATTTAAATTGTAGCAAAATTACATACAGTCCATTCACCATTTTAACACAATACTGTTAATTCAAAAATACTCAATTAAAACTTATAAGTGTAGGCATGATTAACATAATTTTAAAAGCTATACACTAACCATTTTAACTTTTAAAAAATTCTTTAGGGAGGCTGGGAAGGGATGTGAAGGGTAAACAAAGGAGGAAGCTGCAATGCTTGATAAGAAATGTACTCATTATCTTGCCCATGTAATTGTAACCCCACTGTACAGTATGTTCACAAAAAATTAAAATTAAAATTAAAAAAATTCTTTAGTTGAATAATGATGTTTTAATTCAACATATTATTTTGTTTACAATGTTTCTTGATCAGTGTCACCTCTTTATCTTAAATTAAAAGACATGGACTTTTCTGATTACACCTTGGCATTTATTTTTCAGTTCATCCATTCCAATAAGACTATGGAATGAAAAATCACAGTAATAACAACAAAAAGATGTCAGTGCTTTGAGTGATTTACTTCATTTTGCTCGGTCTCCTCTGCCCTTTCTACAATCCTGGAACATTTAATGATGTCCTCTGCTTCCAGGAGTGTGTTCTGTAGTCTCAATATGAAGTCTCTTTTTACAGAGCACTTTTAAGGCTAAACTATCCCCATTTATCCACTTTAGTTTTTTTTGCAATGCCTAGCTAAATCTTTCCAATGCTTTCTTTATATCTAGCTAAAGGCCTACTTCCTATTTCCATGAGATATTTCCTTTTGCAACTCTGATCCTATCTTTGACACAAATATTTGGCTCTCTGCATTTATTTATTTTTAAGCAAGGACTGTAACTTTATGTTTTTTATTGTAAAAATAGTGTACATAGTTACATGAATAATTAGCATATTTCCTATGGAGCATTGGTACATCCTCCTTTGTTTTTCCCCTACCATCCCTCCCCTCCCCACTTTCCCAACTCCCCCCTCCCCCCAAAGTTGTAAATTTCGTTTTCTACACAGTGTCTTGTACATCTCATTGTTACAATGGGTCATCCTGTATCGTTGTTACAGCATTTCATTATTTCCCTTCCCAACCCCAAATTTAAAATATATATATATATACAAGATGCAGGGCATTGATGTCAAATACAGTGAAAACAGGGGTTATACCATGGAGGAAGAAGGTACAAGAGAAACAAAAAATCACAAAGTACATTTTAAATACATTAAAAGAAATAGGAAAAAACAATTGTGTCCCTATTTTGGGGTTCATTTCACTTAACATCATGTTATATGGTCATATGTACATAGCTTTTGACTTTGTCTGCTTGTTCTCGACTTAAACTAGTTATTGAAAATAAGGGAAACCATGGAACCTATGTTTATTTTGGCCTGGCTTACTTAATATAATTTTTTCCAAGTCTTTCCATTTCTGAGCAAATGGGGCAATGTCATTCTTTCTGATGAAGACATAGAATTCCATTGTATATCTATATCACATTTTCTTGATCCAAACTTGTTCAATCAATTTGGAAAGCAGTATAGAGGTTCCTCAAAAGACTCCACTTAGAGCTCCCAAATCATCCAGCAATCCTACTTTTGGGCATTTACCCAAACGATCACAAAAAGGCTATACTAAAGCTACCAACACAACTATATTTATCACAGCATTATTTACGATAGCTAAGGTATGGAACCAACCCAGATGCTCCGCAGTAGATAAATGGACTGTAACTTTTTTTGAGATCAGTTTCTATAGGCTGCATCTAAGGTAAATGTTTGATGGGAGGATCAGCACAATGTCACTGTCCGTGGTACTGAAACATCTTTGTGGAGCAAGGACATTTTTCTAAGGCTTACATTTGGTAGATAGTGCCTATTATTCCCCAGAAAATTTGAAACTTGTGGTGAAAAAGGAAAAAAAATGAATAGTATTGAAAAGGATATGGATATGGGATATTGAAAGATATAGAAAATAGGAAAGGCTCTCAATTCATAACCTGAAGAGAAGATAATTTCTGATTTGTTTTGGAAATGATATGACATAGTTTCCCAACAACTGTGGATGTCAACTTGAGATACAAAAAAGTTACATAGCCAAATGGAGAAAAAAGCATTAAAATATGTGCAAGTGAGAGAAAGCTGTTTACATATGAGCAGAAACAAAAGCATTTATGCTTTGTGGGGAGGACACCAGACAGACAGTGTGTTGCGAACTCAGGTCCCACTGCCATTCCTAATGTCGATGGGTTTGTTTCAACTTAATTTTGATTTCTGATTGAAAACGAAGCAAAAATTATCATTTGACACCATGGCAAAACAAAGATGCATGTGTTTGTATTTGTATTGCTTTGTATCATTTCTAGGTCTGAGCACCTCTTGTTACTATCCTTCTTAAGCCCTGATTGTTTGTGTCTGGCAAGGCCCATGCCCTGACTCTTAAGTTCCCCGGCTAAAAGCTAGCCTCGGAGAGGACAAACTCGGTTCTTGAACATTTTGGATATCTTGAAATTGCCTGAACGCCTGGTCCAGATAAGAGAATCACAATGCCTTCCTCCAGAGACAGCATCCAACAAAGGCTTGCTTGTTCAAGAGGCAAATATTCCATTCATTCTGAACACTTTCATCTTCTTCCAGATTCTTTTAAAGTCCAGTCTCCTTCCCATTGGGGGAGCTCCAGGTCCCAACAGATCTTCCTCTCTTGTCAGTCACTAGCATCGCAGCTTTGTGGCCTGCGCCCCTCCTGCCCTGCTCTGAGGGCCTGACCCTGCTTTTCATAATCCTCTGCGATGCCTCCATCCTGGTGCCACCAGCAGACCACTCTGGAAGCCAGACCCTCCCATCAGGCCCTGTCTGCATCCAGAGATGCAAATGCTGGTCCCCGCCCGGGAGGGTAACGCGGTTGTCATGGACACAGCACCTGCGCCCTTCGGCGGTGCCTCTTCGCTGCCTTCCCTTCCCCCCACCTGCAGCATGGAGCCGGCCACGCCTCTCCGGCCCCGCCCCTTCGGCCCCCCGCCCCTTGGGCGCTTGCAGGTCGCGCGCCTCCCCCTGTCCCCTTCCAGGGCCTGCATGGCCCCGCTAGCCTAGCACACAGCCGGCAGGACCGCGGGGACGCGCCGGCCTGCGAGCGGCCGCGCCTGCGCACTGAGCGCCTCCCCTAGCGGCGATCCAGACCCGCTGCCGCTCGCGCGCCTGGGCAGGACGCGGGGCGGGCGGGGGAGGGGGAGCGGCTTCGCACCCAGCCCCGAGTGAGGCGGAGACCCGGGCGGGCGGGCAGGCAGAGCAGGCAGCACCGCACCTCGGCCAGAGGCGGCTGCAGCAGCAGCTGCCCTTGTCCCCCAGCTGCTGCCTCTTCCGTCTCTTCCCCGATTAGCACTCCAGCGGCTGGAAATCAGCAAGAAAGAGGAGGAGAGAAACTCCCACCGACCCACCGAGGTGAGTCCGGGGCAGAGCATCCTCCAGCCTCGCCTGCCTCCCTCCCTCGCTCCCTCCCTCCCTCCCTCTCTTCCATCCTCTCCATCCTCCCCTCCCTCTCCGCTCCCCTAGGCTCCCTCCCGCATCCTTCCCAACATCCCTCTCTCCTCTCCCCTCCTTTCTCCCTTCCAGCCTTTCTTTCATCCCTTTCTTCCTCTCTCCCAGCCCGACTTCCTTCCCACCCTTTCTTTCTTCCTGCCTTCCTTTCAAACCCTCTTCGCCAGCTCAGCTTCGCAGCCCTTTCCTTTCATCCCCGCCTCTCTGGCTTTACCCCTTCCTGGGTGGGAGGGTGAGAGAGCATCCTAGCCTGCTACAACTGTCCGGATTCAGGGGCTGCCAGAAAATCGGGCTTGTGTACCCAGAGAGACGCTCTCGCACAGCGGATGCCCTGCAGGTCCCTCGATTACGAGCATAAAGGGTCAAGTTGGACGGAGTACCAGGAACTGAAAGGAAAGGGTGCAGGAGGAATCTATAGATTGGTGCTGTAGAGGGTGGGGGCGGGGAGGGCTGTCACTTAGACATGTTGCCAGCACCCCCTCCCTCACCGGCAGCTTCTTTCTTTTTTTTCCTTTCTTTTCTTTTCTTTTTTTTCCATCTTTCTTTCTGGGAATTGCATATTCCCAGCTTGTGTCACAGTAATTCAGCTTTCTCTGCTGTGATTGTCGTCTCCATGAGAAACCACAAGGAAACAGAAGAGAGGAAGAGAACAAGAGAGAAAGAAGGGAGGGGAGAGGAAGGGTGTTGGCAGTGTAAGCTTGCATTCTTTTTTATTCCCACCTAGGCCTGTTTAAATTGACATTTTTAAACCACCCGCCTAATATTTAGCTGAGAATTGAACCTGTGTCCTTGGTCCTGTCACTACCTACTAAAGAGGCAGAAACTCTCTAAACTTTAATGCTTGTGCACCACAGCATTATTTATGAGATGTTTGACTCACCATAGAAAACACCAAGGTAAACTGATTTGGGAAAAATAGAAAGCAGAGGGGTGGAAGTGATACACTTTGGTTCATCATGGGTTAACTTATAAAGGACACTCAGAATGGTTAGCCTACAGGCTTGTAAACATATCATTTTGATAGCAATTAGGTGCCTCATAGGCTTTAACAGATACCCTGACTCCTTACCTTTCACCTCATCTTGATGTTTGAAGACAGATTTGCTGTGTGTTTCTATCTGTCCATAGCTTACACTCAGAAAAAAAGTTGAATTACTTCCAGGGATCATTGTTAGCAATGTACATTTTTAGATTTTCACTTATTTCCAGACAATGCGATATTTCGCATTGATATTTTTAGCTTACATGCCTTTCTCTCTCTCTCTCTCTCTCTCTCTCTCTCTCTCTCTCTCTCTCTCTCTCTCTCTCTCTCTCTCTCTCTCTGTCTCTCTCTCTGTCTGTCTCTCTCTCTTTCTATCTACACACACATGCATGCATTAGGTAGCTCTTCCTTTTGCAACTACTGATGTTAAAAAGTTTATTCATAACAGGACAGTAATGCTGGTTTAGTATATTTGTTATATGAGAAGGAGCTGACCCTGTAAATCTGTAAAAGTGGTTATTTTATTTTCCTGTTTATAGCCTTCTGAAAGTGCTAAAACCCAGATATTAGTATTTCTATACAAGATCTGAGTCTTGTTCCCAATGAATATATAAATATATATACATACATATACACAGAGCAAAAATTAGATTTACGATTGAAGTCAGTAAAAAGCAATACTATACATTATTGATTTTTGTTCTTTTCTCTTTAATTATCATATGCTAGTAGTGTAATATGCAGGTTTACATTTTATGAGTATGTAAAGTAGGAGCTGTGATGAAGAGAATCACCTTCGTAAGTGAAAGAGTGCAGGTTTGATGAAGTGCTGACACAGTTATCATCTGCATCAGTGATAGGGGAGTGTGCAATATTAGGGATGATAGAATTCTCCCCCTTTAACTCTCTGTGTAGGATTGCAAGCCCATTAATGGCTTGGCTGATTCTCTTGCCATGTGGCAGAAGGTCAGTTGAATTATCAGTTACTTATATCCTCCTGCAGAGTTGTGGTCAAGCCTGCGTATCTTTGAATGGTTGAAGTACTTAATAGCAGACTTGCAGATGTGTTGTTGATATTGTTGTTGCTTGTGATGGTTGGTGGTGTCCGGTGGTGTCCTTTCTCCCTTGAAATACAATGAAGGTTGCGAACTCTATATGGGAATAAGTTAGTTTTGTCCTAATTTACATGGAACTGCTTTTCCTCCTTATCATCCTCTCTCCTCTTTCTTTGTGGGACTTCACAATTGTGACCAGGGGAAGAAAACAGCCAGGTTGCTTGCTTGTTTGCTTTATTATTTATTTAGTTAGTTAGTTGCAGTTTGTCTGCACAGAGTAATGAGAGTGCATGTTCCAGCTTTTAGTCCTGTACTTACGCCACAGAAAGGAATTCACTTGTAATAGTTCTTTTATAGTTATTCTTCCACTTAGTAGAAAAAATAGTTATTAAAGAGCTAGAAATCAAATACTATTTTACCACAATATTTTGAGAGAGGTGAATAAAATTAACTAAATGGAAGCATAATGACAAACTAGTGTGTTTAAATAGCGGCTTTCCACCCTAACCATTAAACTAATTTGTACATACAGATTGGCTTCTTTGAAAGTGTTCATTTCTAGAGGTTTTTACATTTTGTTGACTGAAGATATAAGAAGGCATGATACAAATAAAGGCCAATAGAACATCTCTGTACTGCTGTAAGGGCTTGTTTTGAACACATGTTTTATACCTCCCTCCTTCAGAGCTCCCAAAACCTGTTCTAGTCTGTGCTAGGTAGCATGAGGTACTGGGAAGAAGGAGAAAAAAGTGGAAGACACAGTCTTGAACCTCACCTTACAGTATAGTTGAAGGTAACAGATACTTGCACGAGGTCATATTTCACATTGGCCAAGAACGAGATCTGTGGATACAGTTTGGACTGTGAATGCATGCTTTTCTCTTTAGGGGTTCTGTGCCCTTCCATACTGTTTAAATATTTTTTCTCATCTATAAAATGAGACTCACAGTACTCTCTGATTCATAGGTTTTCTTTAAAGGTTAGGCATGTTTCACACAGTATTTGGTGAAAACAAAGCCTGCATTGTATGAGCATTATTATAATTAAGAGAAAATATTTATGAACATTTCAAGATACTATATGATTATGTACTAGAATGATAGAACAAGAAATTACCAGAACAATTCGGAAGGGGACCAGGAAATTATTGTATTTAGTAGTAGTGTTGGAGTTTGTATAGAGATGCTGGGGGTGGAAATTTCATGCTGTTGATTCCACAGCCCAGGCAAAGCAGAGATGGAGAAGGGAGCATGGTGTGTCAAGGAGACTTCTTATTTACTGTAATACTTGACATACTGATGAATGCATAAAAGTTTCTATGCTAAATATGGAGTCCTAGTGACTATACTACTAGTTAGGATCAGACAACCTACTGTAGTGAGGGATGAATTTTGTCACAGAGAAATCAGCTAGTTCAGGGGTTTGTTTAACCTTTTTGTCACATCCAACACCACACTCCAAGACATAGAAGTTGAGATCTGAGTCACAGAAAAGAAGAATATATTTAAAGTTATGTGACATAAATATTCACCCACTGTGTTTTAAAAGTACCTTCATTAAAAGGTCTAGGTGTTTCTCAAGAATGGTAGTTCTCAAGGCAATTCTTGCTGCTGTAAAGGCTGCTCAAACTAGTTACCTTGCCTCCGTTTCTTCATTGATGGAATGGATATTTTAAGACTGTATGTTAGAGAATAAATACTAGTTTATTTTGACACATAGGAAGCAAGAGCTTGTTAGGCTAATTATATCTCCAGGTATTTTAATTTTACTTCACTGTTGACTTTAAATAATTACCCAAGCTCCTTTATTAGTGATTCAGCTTATTATTGATTTCAAATAGATTATACTTTCAGATGTTTTATTGGGAAACTAATGTGGTGACAACAGAAGGTCTGATCATCTGGAAGCTTTCACTGATCAAGCTAAATATCTGCTTAGGGTAAGGTGACATGTGCACATTGACTACATCTGTTCATACACCTTAGTTTTGGTTGAGGTTCATAAAGTATTTTCAAAATATTCTCCATGAAATATTTATCCAACAGCATAAGTGATAGGAATTGAAGTCTTTCATCCAAAAAATATTTCCAGAAAAAATTACCAATAATTCTGAAGTAGCAGTTTTACAGTATTTGTACTTAATCTATTTTTAATAGGTAGACATGGTTTTTGTTGTTTTCTTCCAGATAGGGCAGTTTCCTTATGTTATTCTTGATATTCATATAATATACAAAATTGATCTTGTGAATATTATCTTAAGTTATATCAGAAAGTTATAAATTATACCAGAGTTTAATATACTAATATCAGAATATTTATAAATATATCACACCTAGTCAGTTTTATATTAAAGCAACAGGGTTTTTTTAAAATTTTAATATTAAGCACTTTTATTTTCCTATAGGTAACCTTTTTTTTCTAAGGTGAATTCTAATAAATATTAATTCATCACCTCTTTTCATTACATACTTATGACACATTATAAAAACACTGTGATAGTTTCACCTTATTGAGTTTGATTTTAGAGGCCTTTCTATAAAAATAGTTATTACTTATTTTAACTTAGAGGTATAATCTGAGTACACAGCAATAACAGGACAATTATTCTTCAGGAAGAAGGACAAGAAACATTAGCAGGAATACAGAAACATAATTGTATTCCCTATAGGTCAAAGGTAGAAACGTTTAACATATGCATTCGGAGGATGAGACAGAATGAATTAATTTTGTTTCATTTTGTGTTTTTATTATAAAAATTAGGTTCACGCAATTCTCATGTATCTCTAGTAAATGCAAATATTTTTAGTGATCCTTTGATCACTACCAAAGCCATGAACTCCTGGTGGAAACATGTTTCTTAGTTTGTTCTGCTATTTACCCAGAAGTTACAGTGAATCAAAAAATGACTAAGGGACCTGATGCTCCCATTACTTCGTTTTGATTAAATGAGAATTTGGTAAAATTTAGTCACCCAAATTCATCTTAAATTCACAGAGCCTGAAACAGTTATTAAACATCATTATATTCTCTGCAAGGATAAAGAAATATCCCTTAATTTCTTGGAAGAGCTGGTTGTCTTAATGTGCTTCTAGGAGCAGGTTTTGTATAATTCTAGAGTTACCACTTTGTTTATAGAAGAGAAAGAAATTTATAAGTATATCCATCTTTTCACTTTTGTACACCTCTACCATTATCATAATGCCTAACATGAATTCATTCAAACTGTATAGTTTTCAATATCTGTTCTAAACAGAATATTAGCTAAAGGTGATACATTTTTTAAGGTTTCTAGTATTTAAAAAATAAAAGAGAGGATGGTGGACTTCATTGTTACATCTCCTCATCTGTTCACACAGTATTATGATCAGTTTCAACTACTCTATCATTCCTTGCCTCCATTCCCTGCAGAAACATCCCCAACAGGTTTCATTGTTCTATTACTTTAGTTGCAAATAATTATTTCTACCTGCTTTATCCTTCCCACAAGCCTAACCTCTTCCAGCTAGTACCTATTTATGGAAAATCCACTTCTCTTCCCAACTCCTAACTGAGCATCTGCTGTCACTGAGTTTCTCTATATTGCCCTTATTCACACTTGCAATATATTGCAAAGTTACTCTCCCGCTTTCATTTTCCATTCTTCTTTAATTCTTTAGCTATATTCATATACATGTTCTATGATAAACCATCCAAATATATATATACATACCTATACATATATATTTGTATATATATACATGCACACACACACACACACACACACACACACACACACACACACACACACACACACACACACACACACACACACACACATATATATCCACACATCCATGAGAATGTATCTCTTTTAGGTCTAACTTTCACATATGGTAGAGTATTTTGTTTTATTGAGCTTGTCTTGTCTTGCTCACTATGACAGAGACCTTTCTTTCTTAGTTATATTTTCTCTCTTTCTCACACTTTCTTTGTTTCTATTTCTTTCCTTCCTTCCTTCCTTCCTTCCTTTCTTCCTCCCTCCCTCCCTCCCTTCCTTCTTTCCTTCCTTCCTTCCTTCCTTCCTTCCTTCCTTCCTTCCTTCCTTCCTTCCTTCCTTCCTTCCTTCCTTTTCTCTCTTCTTCCTTCCTCTCTCTCTTCCTTTCTTCCTTTCTTTCTTTCTCTCTTTCTTTCTTTCTCTCTTTCTCTCTCTCTCTCTCTCTATATATATATATATTTTTTCTTCTTTTTGTCATTCATCAGCCTGAGTGTTGACCCAGAGCTTTTCTGTTCAAGGCTTGCTCTTTGCAACTTTGGGCCACAGCCCCACTTCTAGTTTGTGTGGTTAATTGGATATGAGTCTCATGGACTTTTGTGTCCAGGCTAGCTTAGAAGCACAATCCTCAGATCTGAGCTTCCTGAGTATCTAGGATTACAGGCATGAGCCACCAGCACCTGGCTGAGGTGATACTTTAATAAGCACATTAAAACAGAAATCTAAGTTCTTCCTATTGATTAAAACAGTTAATTAATGAGCTATATATGGCTAAACAAATCTTCAACTATACAAGTCATATTTATTTTATATTCCTTTCATGTGACTTGGATTAGATGATGCATAAACATTAAGCTATCAAATTATATAGCTCTACATGTGGGATTCTCATAATTTCAAGGCGTAATGATTTAGATTTCGCTATGGGCTATTTTTTTTTAATGAAAATGGTTACCTGCCACCTTCAGTGGTGTGTACTTTCCCTGTTGCAGAAAAATAAGAAATTCAATACCAGAGACTCTCTGTTGAAGGATAACTGAGGAATATTTCTGTTTCTTATGTCTCCATCTTTCTCTCCTTTTTGGGAGAGGGAATACTTTTTCACTGGAGGTACCAGTAAGTTTCTTCCTCCATTTAAAGTTGAATTCAGTGTGTGATTGGATTGTTTGAATTGTTCTTATATCCTCAAAAGATTATATTGAATTTAATCTTTTAAAATGAGCTATTCACATAAAACATCATATAAACTACAGAGTTAATATTCCTCTGTCAGACTGATCATGGTTGTCTTTATTCTGTAACTTCGGTCTATAGGACTGTAGTAACTTGTGTTCCTAACAATTGAATTCCAAATTCTCATTAACTATTTAAATAGATTATTTTGAACTATGTTTTATAAATTAGTAAAACACATCCATGATAAGTAAATAATATGTTAGTTGTGTTGTGTGTTGCTAAAAATACTTGGCTAGCCTTCACTGTGGCCAACATATAGGAAGATATTTCTTTTGCATCAGTCTTCTCTCAGTTCTGATCTACTTCTGAGCCTTTAGATTTTCTTTTTTTCATTTAGAAACTAATATAGGTTACACCAGAAAATATATATTCATTTTTATTTCTTTCCTTCATTGATCATCATGTTTTTGACATTAGGATAGAAGGAAATATATAGGCAAATCTTTGTGATTTTGATTTAGGCAAAGATCTTTCAGAAAGATGCCCCAAAAGTATCTTCAATCACAAAATTTGAAAGAAAAGTTATTAAACTTTTTCAAGTTTAAAAATAACATTTCTGCTCTTCTAACGACATGAACTATGCTATTATTTTATATCTCAATCTCTTTTAGTACATCTAACAAAGGACTTTATCTAAAAGTTACATCAAATTCTTTCCATTTCTTATAAAAGACTGGCAGCCTAATTGAAAAAATGAACAAAATATCTGAAGAGATATTTCACACATAACATACAAATGACAAATATGCACAAGATAAGGTGCTCATCTTTTTTATTATTGGTGATAGTGGGGTTTGACCACTTGGTAGGCAGTCACTGGACTGTTAAGGCCACAACTTTAGCCCATTTTCAGCTAATTATTTTTGACTTAGCTTCTTGCTTTTGCCTTGGCCAGACTAAACCATGGCATGACAGACAGATACCACCATGCTCAGAATTTTCTGTTGAGATAGTTTCATGAACATTTTTGTCCAGATTCTCCTCAAACCCTGATTCTCTTGATCTCAGCCTCCTGAGTGGATAAGATGACAGATGTGTTCACTACACCTGGCTGTTTAACTCTTCGATTTCCACAATGTAGTATTACTCTATGAACACTAGATTTGCTAAATAAAACACCAACAATACCCAATTTGGCAAAGGATGTGAAGCAACTGTAATAGTCATAAATTGCTTGTGGACTATGAAACTTTGTGAACTGATTTGGCAGTGCCCTTAAAGTAGATGTACTTGTACTATATGACCCAGAAATGCTATTATTAGGTGAAATGAAACATATGTATAAAAGCTTTTAATTAATAACAGCTTCACTTACAAATGTTTCAGACTAAAAACCACCCAGATATCTGTCATATTCCATTTTAAAGTTACTCTTTGCAATAGAAAGTAAAGCTGCTGCTTCTGCTGCTGATGCTACTGGTGGTGATGGTATGTGTATGTGTGTGTTAAAGATGTGCTTTTTAAAATTAACATGTGAAAACTGACTGCAGAGGGTAAGAAATACATTTGAAAAGATTTAGGAAAGTGATAAGAAATAGGAAAGCTGCAGCTCAGGTGTTAGATGTAGACTTAGCCTGCCTACTGTGTGCCTTTCATGGATTTTCACCCTGTTTGTTGACCCCATCTGTGGTATGATGGCTGCTTTAATACCAAACACACCATCATACAGAAATGCCCCTTCCTGAAAAGTGAGGAAACTTTTGCCTCCAGTGCCTATAGACTCCTCTATTTTCTTACTAGCTAGCACTGGATCACATGAACATCTGCTCAGTCAACAGCTAGGGGAACTGGACTGAATGAAAACCTGAGGCTAGAATTAGGATCATCTCCTTCCCTAGAATAAACTTTCACTCAGTCCTATGTTGGACAGAAACCATGGAGGAATAGAAGAACTGAATGACAACTTTGTAAAGAACAAGAAAGGGCAAAAAGAATGTTAGGGTAGCAAGGTCAGTGTTTGTTACAATTTGATTTAGAGGTTTGACACTGTGTTCTCAGTCCTGTGAGAGACAGGTTGAAGCAAAGCAGAATTCATCTTGTTAGGGTAGGGTTGCATGCAAAAGTAATTGACAGAAGGTGCCCACCCTAAGATAAGAGGAATGAAGAAATTTAGATCATACCTCAAGAAGCAAACTGGAGGGACAGGGAGACCAGATCCAAGGGAATAATTTAAAGTGAGCAAGCATACAAATAATGACTAGCAGTTCCAATCACAGTGAAGTCCCTGGAGTTGGGACAGGAAACAAACGTCAGTTTTGGCAATGGCCTGGAATCCAGGCAGGCAAACGCAATTGCAGTTTGCCCATCTGTGAAATCAGGGCCTCAGGCAAGAAGATTTTTCCTGTTTTACTTGTTAAATGAGAAGCCAAAAACAGTAATTATTCTCAATGTAGTTTAGGTGTTTGCAACCCCTCTAGGTACAGTTTCAGTGAGAGGAACCACAACTTCCTTTTCTCTATTATTTTGTGCTACAATCCTGAGCTCACAGTAATTCCTTCCTAAATGTTTGTTGATTGAATCATCTCTGAACTTGCTCTGTCTTTGAACAAATCTCAACAGATTTCTGCTCAAACGATTGTAAGTTATCCATTAAATGCTTTCCTGAAAGTTACCAAAAGGTTATTTGACTTTTTGTGGGGAGAAGGGGAGCAACAATTCCTGGCTCCATAAGTAAGATATAGTATTTGATCTCATAGTTGACTATCTAGTAGTAGCTGTTATCTACCGACCTAAACCATTTATTACTGGGACAAATAAGATAAAGAGTGTAATGCAATGTACTGACTATATAGTGGCATAGGTCAAAAATCCAAACAGACACAGAATGAGAAAAGGCACTCTAGCTATGGGCAAGAATGAGTGTGGAGGAAAGGATGACTCCCATTAATTCCTTTCAATTCAGCTCTGCCTTGTTCTAGGGATTGGGACAAAGCTGACCCAGCAGGGAGATGCAATCAATGCGCCCAGCAGTGGCAGAGGTGGGGAAATCACTTCCCCAGAGAACTGCTCAGTGAGCAGCTGAAAAATGAGACACTGGGAGTAGAGAAATATTTTATCATTATCTACATAGAGGTATCTCAAGAAATTCCAAAACAGGAGATGCATTGTTCAGAAAAGAACAAGTTCTGCCCTTGACAGTAATACTTCACATGGTAGAATATCTAGAAAGAAAAACAGTTAAAGGAATGGTAATATTTTTTATAAATTGAATCAATTATCAAGTGAACATTTAGTGATTTTCTAGTTTGTTCCTTTCCTCATACAGGTGCAAGTAATTTTATCAAATTTTGAAGTCTTTTTGCCTATATATATATATATATATATATATATATTATTCAAAAATACTCTACAGAGGGGTTACAATTTCATGAGTAGGGTAATGAGTACATTTCCTATCGAGCATTGTTACCCTCTCCTCTGTTTTTCCCCTACCATCCCTTCCTTCCCCACTTCCCCAACTCCTTCCCCACCCCCAGAGTTGTAAAGTTCATTTTCAACATAGTGTCTTGTACATTTCATTGTAACAATGGTCAACCTGTATCCTTATTTCAGCATTTTGTTATTTCCCTTCCCCTCCCAAAATTAGAAAAATGTATATACAAGATGCAGGGCATGGGAATAAAATATAGTGAAAACAGGAGTTATACCCTGGGGGAAGAACATACAAAAGAAACAAAAAAAAACACATAGTACATTATAAGTACATTAAAAGCAACAGCAACAAAGATAAAACGTCTTGTATCCTATCTTGGGGTTCATTTCCCTTAGAATCATCTTATGGTATATGTAAATAGCTTTTGACCTTTTCTGAATTGTGAAGTCTTTTGAAAGCACCTGAGTTCATATAATTTTGTATCTTATTGTTTAGGTAAACATATTTATGCATTTCCTTATATAATAAAAATTCTTCTTCATAATTCTCTGTATGACATTACATCTATAGATCTATCTCAATGAAATAGGCCTATGTGATGTAGCATTCTTTCTCCCTCTCTCTCTCTCTCACACACACACCGCCTCACACTACAATCACACACATCACACTCATACATATCCACACTCACAAATGTGAAATGATATTCTGTACCTCATTTTCAATTCATAGTCTAGGAATACTGGCATATGGGTAAATGAAGCTATAACCATTGCTAATTATTTTATATTGTGGGTATACCACAAATTTAATAGAAATTCAGTTTGTTTCTGCTCTTTTGCAATTGCAAACTATATTGTTACAAATGTCCTTATAAAAGTGTGTTGTCCACATGTACAAATGAAAATTTAAAGGGAAGACTGTGAATTATAATTGTTGGGTCATAAAATATGTTCATTTTAGATTTTAATAGTCAGTGTTAAAATGACTCTTAAAATTGTAATAGCAACTTACATTTCATCCAGCAGGTATGAAATAAATATTTCTTTTTAAACAGCCCTAATTTTTTTTGGTCAGTTGTAGGACTTGAACTCTTGGCTTGGGCACTGTCCCTGTGCTCTTCAGCTCAAGGCGAGTGCTCTACCACTTGAGCCACGGCGCCATTTTGCCTTTGCCAATACAAGACAAATTTAAATTTGTAAAGATTTACCAACTAGTTTACAAAACATATATCTCTTTTTTATATGAATTTATTTTCTTGATTTCTACAGCCTGAGTCCCTTCCTTTTCTTCTTTCCCTTCCCTTCTCCTCCCTTTCCTTCCTTTCCCTTGCTTTTCCATCTCCTTTCCCTCCAATCCCATTCTTCCCTTCCCTCCTTCTCTACTGAGTGTATTTTCATGTCTTTGCTTTTGGTTTTGATTTTAACGTATATAATCTATTCATAACCTCTTCATGTAAAGATGTTTGTTGTTAGTCTGAAACAAATGATGTACTGAAAACTACTGTGCTGTGCAGCATGGGTGTAATATCTAGTAGATCATTTTTTTCTTAAGTTTCTATTTTTGTTCTCTTTTGATGAAATGTATAACTTGGTTGTAAAATTTCATAAATAATACTCTTCATACTTAAACCAGTATTATACTTAATTTGAGAACAATTAGAGAAGTAGGGGCTTTCAAAATTTGTTCATTGGATCATAAATATCTTTTAAATAGGAGGAACTTTTTCATGTGTGTTCTTTGTTACCATCATGTACATCATTTTTATTGTTGCTGGGAAAATATGTTCTTTACATTTTCCAATTTGTTTACAATATGTTGATATAAAGATTATTATATTTACCTTTTATATATGCTTTTGTACCTAATTATATTGTTGAAACTTTCATTGGCTCAAAATAACTGCCCCTTTTCATGTGTTATCCTAACTCATTTGTGTGACCTACTTGTGTGTTGAGATAGTGAGTCATGGTTCAAATACACACATGCATTTTTGTAAGTCATAAGTTACATGTAAGTGATAAATATAATCACTTTTTTCTTGGAGGTTTTTCTAATTTTATATTGCAAATCACTTGTTCTCTCTCACACTTAATTTGAGTGAGACATTTTTCATATGTGTAACATTGTGGTCCAAACACCCCTTTTATACAGAACACTACTTGTATTTTTTATCTCTCAATTTCTCTTGGATGGAACCAAGTACATAGTGAGCTTAGATTTCATAAATTCAGTTCTAAATTTATTCTGAGTGCTTCACAGTGATTCATTTTGCATGAGACTCTTCATGGTCCCAGGAACCATGAGCTGAATTGAGTGAACAATGATTTGATGAAGCTGGGTAACGTGCTTGATTATGATAATGCTCAAGATATTAAACTTTTTAAATTGATTGGATTGGCTTTATTCTTTGAATATCTGATATGCAAAATATAATTTTGTGCTCACTTGCATGCTGAAGTTGTTCTGCTACACAACATTTTAATCCATATTCTGTACTTTTATTTTAGAAATATATGAATATTAACACAACAACCAGTTCATGTCATCTCATCACTAAAAACTTTTCATTTAATCTCCAGTTCTGGCACTAAGACCTTCTTTTACAAACCTAAGGAGAAGCTGATAATGCAGATTGAGAAAATGGGCTAATTGCTTTGAATTGCAGTTATTCATCTTGTCTAGGCTTTATGCGTACATCTCAGAATTCATTTCTTATTTTTTAAGTTTTTATTTTTTTGTGCTTCTCATGGTTCTTGAAGTTGGATTCTAAGCACTGTCTTTGAGCTTCTTTGGCTCAAGGCTAGTGCTCTACCATTTGAGCTATAGCTCCACCTCTGGCTATTTTAGTGTTTCATGGGTGGTAAGGGTCTTATGGACTTTTTGCCTGGGATGGCTTTGAATCCCAATCCTCAGATATCAGGCTTCTGGATAGCTAGGATTATACACATGGGCCACTGGCTTGCTTTATTCTTAATGAAAAAACCAACATTCAATCCTACAATCTACCTTAAGATAGTGTAGATAGATGAGAAAAATTTTATTGTAAAACAGGCATTTTTCTTTGGAGAATATTGAATATGGATGTGAAATTAGTATTGAGTGGCCTGTTGGTATTTATGAAATCACAAGATACTGTGGTAACGCTAAATTATTAAATTTAGTTTTAAGAATATATTTAAGTGTAATAGTTCACTGTTTCTTTATTTTTATTTTTTTGCTTATGTGGTGCTGAGGAATAGAACCCAAGACCTCATGCATGCAAGGCAAGTGCTCTACCACTGAGCCACCTTCTCAGCCATGTGTCTTTAAATCTATATCCACCAACAATAGCTGAGATATTATATGTAAAACTGTCAACTACTAGAAGTTTCATTGCTTCTGCAAAAAATTGTTTGAAACATTTGAAACAAAGATATTATTTGGTGGAATTTTCCTGTGGCAGGCATGACTTTGGAAGGCAATTGTTTGTTGTTGATGTCATGAAGAATTGATCTCTTTAACCCAGGTGTATTACTAAGCCCAGGTGTATTATTGCATTTTACTGTGGCTTATCTTGGAAATGTTGAATTGTTCTCAGTTAAACCATGTTAACATACATAATACTCTTTTCAGAATTATAAATGTGGTATTAAAATGTCTTATCAGGCAGAATTCTAATTGTATAGATTTTATTTTATTTATTGTACCCTATTATAATAGTAAAACAATCCATGCCATTTGACATCTATTCAAGAAAGTACAAGTAATCATTAACATAAAAATGTCTAAGTCTTTGTATATGGAAAACTACAAATTATATTAAATTAGAACAAACTTAAACAGAAAGACATTAGTATTCATAGATGGGAAAAATTATTGTTGTACAAAGCAACCATTGACAGTGTCAGTGTCTCATGCCTGAAATATTAGCTACTAAGGAGGTTGAGATCTAAGGATTGGGGTCAAAGCCAGCCCAGGCAGAAGTATCCCCATGAGTCTCTTATCTCCAATTAATCACTCACAAACTGTGGCTCAAAGTGGTAGAGTGCTAACTATGGGCAAAAGAACTAATGGACAGTGGGAAGGGATGGGAAGGGTAAACAAAGGAGGAGGCTACAATGCTTGATAAGAAATGTACTCACTATCTTGCCCATGTAATTGTAACCCCTCTGTACAGTATTTTCACAATAAAAAAAAGAAAAAAAAAGAACTCATGGACAGTGACTACACCCTGGGTTCAATCTTCATAATTGACATTAAAGAAAAAAAACAATAACTGATCTACAGATTCAGAGATATTGCTATTAAAATCCCAGCCTCCATTTTTTCCTCAGAAATTGACATGCTGATCCTAAAATTCATATGGAACATGAGAACAGACAAAAATTTCTAAAAGAGAACAAAATTGGAAGACTCACAAATGTCAGGTTTAAATTTACTACAAACTACAGTAATTAAGATGTAGAGCCACAGAATAGAATTGGACATACAGAAATAAACCCATATATTTATGGTCAGTTGATAGTTCAGCAGAGGTGACAAGATAATTCAATGAGGAAAAATAAAAATGGTCTTTTTTTTGGTGGGGGTGGTGGTACTGGTGTTTGAACATAGAGCCTTTTGTTTGATCGGCAGGTGCTATACCAGTTAGCCATGCCTTCAGGGCCACTTTACATTGGTTATAGAGTTACATTGGTTACATTGGGGATAGAGTGTGTATCTGGATCTAAATCCTCCTATTTTTCCCCTTCCTTCTGTTTGGGTTTTTTAACTGTATTTTTTTGTCTTTTCTTTTTTGGTACTGGAGATCGAACCCAGGACGTTGCACTTGCTAGGCAAGTGCTTTGCCACTGAGCTACATCTCAGCCCTCCCCTTCCTTCTGTACCTGTAATTATTTATACATGTCATCACACCAGTTTTTTTTTATAAGAAAATAGAAACCTTTCAATCTTGCAGTTATTTTCCATTAGAATGTCCTGGGACTGCAATCTTGTCAGTTTTAAGTCTCCCATGTAGATAGCATGACAGGATGCCCCACTTTGCCTAGCGACTGATTGAGAGGTTTGCATGTGTTCTTTCTGATCATCACTCCTAATCTCAACTTCAAAGTAGCTAGGACTACAGGTGTAAGACACTAGCACCTGGCTTGCAGTCTTTTTTTTTATTTAAATAAAGGATGTGAAGATCACTGAATTGTTTACATGGAACATAATTTGGAATCACATCACTTATTTTCCTGCTTCATAGAAATTAACTTCTGAAATATATGACAGACATATATTTTTATTCCATAAAACTCTAAAAAAACATACCTGGAAATTTTAGTGGTCTTGGATTAGCCAGTGGTTTCTTCAATGAGATATCTTAGGCACAGCACAAAAAGAAAAAGAATAGATGAATTGGATTTCATCATAACTAAGAACATTGTTGAAGAACATTTTCAACAAACTAAAAAGATAATCCCCAGAGTTGAAAAATGTACAAGAAATATCAAAAGAATAGACTCTCAGACAAAAAGTATCAGAAATTAATAGTTTTAAAATACCTCAAGAAAAGTACTTGAATAGGCATTTATACAAAAGAGATACCTGTACACAAAACTGAAATTAAGTACATTAAAATATGGTAAGCACTATTGATAATAAAGTGATTGTAAATCAAAACTATCATGAAAGTCAAGTTCATACTCATTAGACTGATTCATATAAAATATATTGATAACAAACATTGGTGAGGATGTGGAAGAATTGGAATCCTCATACTTTGCTAGTAGGGATGTAATAGGGTGCAGCAAGACTGGAAAACAGTTTGTATTTTCTTAATGAAAAAAGTTCTTTCTGCTCACAGCTTGTGTTCTACCAACTGAGATAGAACTCTAGTACTAAAGTATGTCTTTAAGAGAAATAAAGGCATATACCAATAAAACGCTGTGTGTTTCCATTCAGAGCAGTATTATCCAGTATGGCAAACAAACAGGAAAGAACTGATGTCTATCAGATAAAAAGAAAGGATTGAACAAAATATGGTATATCTGTACAAGGGGATAATATTCAGCCACAATAGAATTATAAGAAAAGTATTTATGAGAAAGTATAGATAACTTTAAGAACATTATGATTCATAAATTAGATAGAAATCATCACATATTATATGACTTTACTTCAAAAAATTGAGCAGAATAGGCAATAGACAGAAAATAAACTACTTCTTATTAAGAGGTAGAAAGAAGACAGGGATACAGAACAGATGTCAAAGAATATGAGTTTATTTTGTGATGATGAAAGTTATGGAATATATTGAAGAGCGAATTATATATAATGATCATATGTATACTGAAACCTCACTGTATTCTGCAATTTAAAATTGTGAATATAAATAAATTACATCTACAAAATTTTAAAATGAGTGAACCAAATGATTACTTCTCTTTTATCTTTCCATTTGTAAAACATAGATCAGACCTTGTCATCATTTGAAACCGTGTATTGTTTTTATGAGAGTAACTGAAATTCACTAACATTTTATATGATACAATTGGTGCTCAATTCCTCTAATCACAACAGTGAATATTTCACTTTAAAATATACTTAATTATTATGATGGCATATACCCATACTATATCTGTGAAAGAGGTTTCCTTCTAGCCTCTTCTAGGTAAGGCACTCTTGACATACCAAGATGAGTTGAGTTGTGGTTACCCGCTTCGTACATCTAATGATACACAGTAGAAAAGGCTATAAACAAACAGCTAAAGGACAGGACATGGGATAGAAGTATACACACCATGAAGGATAGCATAGCACAATGCATTTAGCAGAGTCTTTGAAGAGAGTTAACTCCTGATGAAATGAGAAGGAAGGAGAAAAATAGGGCCAATTAGGAACTATTTGGATGTAAGATATTTGGAGCAAAAGGATACAGGGGAATCTGTGGTCATCATTTGTCTTTCTGGTTGAAAAGAGTTGGGGATTATAGTGATGCTTAGTTTGGATGTTAAATTTGAAGCACTTATAGGGCTTTCAATTCCAAATCTTCAGTAGACACTTGTGAATGAGGTCTGGATTTCTGAATTGCTGGTATTCCAATTAGAAACTGTGGGTCAAAGATGGACTTGATAATTAAAATCACAGAAGTAAATGAAGTCTTCTAACCAGTAGCATAAAGCACCATAACAAGTATGGTTCTGCCTGCTTAGGAGTTCCAGTGCTCAAGGAAAGACCAAAGAAAGAAAAGAACACAGATGTGGGCAAAAGAAATGAATCATATTAAGGTATTTATTTACTACTGAATCAGGGAATCTGCCATGTACAAACGAAGAGAAACAAATCTTAGTTTTAATTTGAGCTGGTGGTTTATATTCTTATGCAACACACCCAGAAGCAATGAAAGGCCAATCATGAGGTTAAAGCTGCATCTGTTCTTTGCTTTCACTTGGTCCTCTCTGGGACTTGGACAGCCAACATGGCCAAAGAAGGGTTGGGGATGGCTGCAGTAGGAGACTCCTCAGTAGCTGTAGTGCTAGAATTTCAGCAGATTCACAGATGAGTCTGATGGGGCCAGGGTGCTTAGCTGGTAACGAGGAGGTCAGTGGGAGACAGAGGCAGCCCAAACTTGCCTTCAATCTGTTCATAGTCTCCTTAGAAGACTTTCTGAGGGGGAAAGTTAGGTGTGTTCATCTTGGTTCCTAATACTTAAGCCAGCAATATTTTCCTTCCAGTTATATTCTGCATCTTACTGCCTGAATTGATTGTTGGCATGGGTAACATTTTAAAAGTGAAGCTTGCTAAAGGAAACTATAACTCTTGTAAATTTACCCCTCTATACAAAATACATTTTTCTATAAGAGAAAAACACTGTCTCCTCATTAATAGCAACAGCTGTCTCCAGCAAAATGAACAGTATTTTACTAGTGCTGTTGAAGCAGCTAGATGAGATGTTTGATCAGTATAGAAGAAATGTGAGTCATTATTAAACCAGTTCTAGTTTCACCCTGTGCTCTTGTGCACAGGCTGACTTGTGGATTGTGGGAAAGGGAATTACAAAGGCTATTTGGGGTTCCCTCAACTTCTGAGGTGCTAAGAAATAAAATCCCAAGTTTTCTGTTTCCAAGAGGCAAAGAAACAGCTTAGAGATCAAGAAGGTCAAAGGCTAATGAGAGTTCACTGTTCTTGTTAAAGCAAGAAAAGGGTCCTATGTTAATCTTTTTCAATGTAGCTTCAGCTGCTGCTTAGCTAAGACATCAGATCTTATTTATTTGAAAAGAGACTATGAAAAAAACAAGTTAGATGTGTGTATTTCTAAACTTACTGAGCAGGCTTGAATGCTAATAGATTCACTCACTTTGCTTTAAATAGAACAATAACCATCAAGATCAGGAGTTTACTGGTTTTCTCTAAGAGTTTCCTAGAGTAAGTTGAAAGAAATGGGCTTTAGAATTTTAACTTTTTTAAATTTTCTGCTTCATCTTTATAATTTTTAATCTTTATTATTTTATTGCAAAGCCCACTATGATAGTCACTTCTATGACACTGTCATAAAATCAGTGTGATAATCACATAAAAAGCCATAATAACCAAAACAACTTGGTACTGGCACAAGAACAGACCTGAGCACCAATGGAATAGATCAGAAGACCGAGAAATGAACCCACAGGTCTATAGCCACCTAATTTTGGATAAGGGAGACCAAATAATAAATGGAAGAAAGACAGACTCTTCAATAAATGGTGCTGGCAAAATGAAACACCTATAGAAAACTAAAATTAGATCCTTATATAGCACCCTGCAGCAAAATCAACTCCAAATGGATCAAAGACCTAAAAGTAAAATCAGACACCCTGAAAACAATATAGTAAGGAATGGGAGAAACTCTAGGGCTCCTTGGCACAGGCCAAATTTTTTTTAAAGACCTAGAAACACAAAAAAAAGTCAAAGAAAGGTTGAACAAATTGGAATTGCATGAAACTGCAGAGCTTGTGCATGGCAAAGGACATAGATCAATAGAAAGCCCACGGATTGGAAGACGATCTGCACTAGCCATACAACAGAAAAGGGTCTCATATCTAAAATATACTTAGAACTCAAAAATTTAAATCCTCCAAAAATCATCAAAGAAACAACCACCCCATTAATAGGTGGGCTAAGACTTAGAGACTTCTCTGAAGAAGAAATAAGAATGGCCAATAGACACATGAAGAAATGTTTAACTTCTCTGGCCATAAAATACATGCAAATCAAAACAACATTGAGATTACATCTCACCCCAGTTAGAATGGCTATAATCAAGAAATCTAATAACAACAGATGCTGGAGGGGTCGTGGCCAAAATGGAACCCTACTGCACTGTTGGTAGAAGTGTAAACTTGCTCAACCACTTTGGAAAACAGAATGTAGACTACACATAGAGCGCCTCTATGGCCCAGCAATCCCACTTTTAGGCATTTACCCAAACAATCACAAACAAGGGTATACTAAAGCTACCAGCACGACTATGTTTATTGCAGCATTATTCACCATAGCTAAGATATGGAACCAACCTAGGTGCCCCCTAAGTAGATGAATGGATCAAGAAAATGTGGCACATTTATATGCAATGGAATTCTATGCTTCCATCAGAAAGAATGGCATTGTCCCATTTGTTAGGAAATGGAAAGAATTGGAAAAAATCATATTAAGTGAAGTAAGCCAGACGCAAAAAAATATAGGTCCCATGGTTTCCTTCATTTGGATTAATTAGTATATGCCTAGGATAATTTTATCAGATGAGCAGAAAATCTCAAAAGCTATGCACATATGACTATATAAGATGATGTTAAGTGAAATGAATCCCAAGATATGGACACAAGAGGTCTTTCTTTGTTGTTGTTTTTAATGTACTATGTTGTTCCCCCTATGGTATATCCTCTTTGGTCTCTGTACTTGATTTTGTTACCCTTCATCTGGTAAATACAGTTTTCTAATTTGGGGAAGGGTAGGGGAATAGAAAATGCTGAAACAAGAACATAGTATGAACCATTGCAACCAACAATGATACCCACAAGACAGTATATTGGAAATTAACTTTACAACTTGGGGGGTGGTCAGGTGGGGAAGGAGTGAAGGAGGTATGGGAAGGAAGGGATAGTGGGAGAACAAGGGAGGGGGTAACAATACTCAACAAGAAATGTACTCATTGCCTTACTCATGTAACTGTACCCCTCTGTGCAGCATCTTTACAATAAAAAATTTTAAAAAAGAGGCAAGGATTATTTTGGTTCATGGCTTCATAGGCTTCATAGGCTTCATAGGCATGGACATGCAGTTTGGAGTCTGTTGTTCTCATGGTGAGAAAACACGTAGAAGAGACTTTTCTCCCATTGGCAGGAGAACAATGGTGTAAAATAGAAGAGGAACAGAAAGAGTCGCAGTGGCAAGGGCATAGGCCCAATGGTTTAAATTCTTCCTGAAGGCTCACTGTCTGAAGCCATCTCCTGATAGTGCCACAGGATGCTGATCAAGCCTTCAACTTCTAAGCTTTGGAAGAATCTCCCAGATTCGTACTATAGCACTCAAGTTAACTTAATGGAGGAGAGTAAAGAAGGTGGTTGTGCTCAATAGTTAGGTAAAAATTGGAGTGCTAAAATTCAGTCTCGTCATTATAACCACCTTTTATAAATGGTACTCATGAGAAAAAAAATATGATTTAAAGACTCTCTCCCTTTTATTGAAATAGTGGCTTTTGAACTCAAGGTCTTGTACTAGTTGGGCAAGTGGCTCAAGTCCTAATGAAACTCTTTTGAGAAGTAAATGCATTCACAATAAATGGGTATTTTCATATATTTGATTTAAGAAGAATAATAATTAACATATTTCTTGTTTTATTCTTTCATTTTTATTGTGTATAACAAATCAACTTATGAGCATTACAATGCAAGGCAGATTAAGTTCTTAATTTTTACTTTAAATTAAGATGCTGAAAAGAGAGTATTTGGTAACCAATGGACTTGGTTACCCAACTTTAGAAGTAATCAACTGCTATAGCTATGCATTTATATATCTACTAATTAGGAAAATAAATGATATTTCCATGGCAACAAAAAAAGTCTCCTTGAATACTTGTTTTACACTTTCAATAACAACACACAGCAGGATATATAGGAACACTGATGGAGATACAAGATAATCAAGGTATGTAAAGCATCACACAAAGCATGCTCACTGAAGTTAATTTGATTTGTAAAAATGAAATGAGTGGTTAAATTATATAACTACACATTTCCTTATTAACCCCCCAAATATAAAATATTCTCAGAAGGCTATAAGATTTTCTGAAGTGTGCCACATATACTGGTTTTAATAAATGACTTCCAAAATCAAATCTGCACCATACCATGGTGTGATTGAAGACATTGAATTGATCAATCTGTCCCATTTATTTTAAGAGTACCAGGATTAATGGATAAACTAATATTCTTTTAGCTTCTTTGGTCTTAGGAAATGAAATTGTCTTGTAGACTCTATCCCCAGAGAGTAATTCTGCTTTAGACACTAAGAGAGTGGTTTCATGAGGCTTTATTTACTTTGCAAGAGAGCTACTCTTATAGAATTACAATTGACTGATTAGTGTGGATGGATTCATGGAATACACTTCAATACTTTTACATTTTCTTTCTTAACATTCTTTGGGGTTAACTGATTGATTTTTCTGTCACCATCATTGACTGTCCTTGACATATGAACTTTCTAAACTTGCTGCTCTTTGAAGACATATTTTTCTTGCTGCTCTTTGAAGACATATTTTTGAAATGTCTGCAAACTTCTAGGCTGCTGCTTACTTCTGTAATGTTCTGTGAAAAAATGTAATCTGCCCTTCCCATCTCCCTCCCCCAGTCTTGACTATCATTTTCTAGAGTTATATCCCTTAACTTGAAACATTAAAGTAAGATTAATTTTCATAGTACTAATCTTTCTCCATGAATTCAATGTCCTTCTGCTGCTACCAAATTATATCTCCAATGTCTTAGCATAAAATCCAGGCCCTCTTGTTCCAAATACAATGTCATATTCCAAAAGAAGGCATCCTTATGTTCACTAAGGGAACTGCCTTCCAAAGAAGTATGTAGCATTGATCTGAGAACACCCTTTTCTCTCTTTCAATGACTTTTTGGCTAATTTTGTGCTGACAGCCAAGACCTTCCACATGACTTTTTATGTCCATCCAAATGTAACCTTCTGTCTTTGGTGGATTTGAGGCTGATCCCTTACAATGATTCTACCTCACTTTTCTATATTCCCTGTTTAGAGTTATTGCTGTGTGTGTTGTTCTAGTTCATTCCTCCCTAGGAAATCTGCACTCTTAACTGTGAATGTCTTTAAATAGGGATAAGCTTTTTCATCCAAGTACTCCCTAACAATAGATATGAACATGGGATCAATAAATGCAGAAATAATTCAGGAAATGTATTTATTTTAAATGAATTAAGACATGACATTTTCATGTGTTTGAAAAATATCAATTTTATTATATCCTAAAGAAGCTTAAGACATTTATTCTTGGTGTGTGTGTGTGTGTGTGTGTGTGTGTGTGTGTGTGTGTGTGTGTGTGTGTGTGTGTGTGTGTGTGTGTGTGTGTGTGTGTGTGTGTGTTGGTTATGAGACTTGAACTCAAGGCCTAATAGCGGTCTCTGAGCTCTTTTTGCTGAAGGATAGAGCTCAATTACTTTGAGTCACAGCTCTGTTTCAGTTTTCTGATTGTCAGTTGGTGATAAGAGTCTCAAAGTCTTTTCTGCCCAGGATAGCTTTGAACCAGGATCCTTAAATCTCAGCCTCTTGAGTATCTAGGATTACAGGCATGAACCACCAATGCCTAGAACAATGTGTGTGTGTGTGTGTGTGTGTGCGTGCACGCGCATGCGTGCGTGCGTGCGTGCGTGTGTGTGTGTGTGTGTGTCTGTCTGTCTGTCTGTGTGTGTGTGTGTTGTTGAGGATTAAACCCAGATTCTTGCACATGTTTGAGAAGTGCCTGGTCATTGACCTTTATCCTCAGTCTAATTACTGTTTGAGATAAAGAAAAAGAAGCACTGAATTACCATGTTCTTTTATTGCACAGACTTACATAATTTTTCTAAGATCACAAGGTTATATTTTATATTATATATTATATATATTATATATTTTTACATATAAATATGTATTATATATATATATATATTATTACATGGAGTACATCTATTAACAAATTCAAAATCTGATGATTATGATACAGATTTCTAGAGATCTAAGTGGACCCTCCCCTAATTAAGACCTTCAAAGTACCTACATTTCTGTAGGACTCGGAGACATAGAGACATAGAGGAGCATGCTGCTTCTGTGGTGGGCTACCTTATCAAAACTACTTCTAGACCCAGATAAACTGGGAAAGAAACTTTTTCTTCTAAAATAGTGTCAGAAATTACCATTAACCAGCAAAGAAACAAATAGTTCCCAAAGCAAACACCACATTAAACTACATTCAAATGTCAAAATGCCTGTGTAATTCCCTTAGCCACAAAACCTCCACCAAGCTGCCCTCCCCTGCTTGGCATTTCTGGGATAACTGATGTGCTGGATACAGCAGAGGAAATGCAACACATTCTACTTGTTGTATTTGTTGTAAAGATACTATCTTAACCCAGAAGCATTTTTAAAGGTAAATGTCTTTTGCCATGATTGCAGTACATGGCTTTTGCATTCTTGTATTTCCTTCTAGGCTTTAATGATGAGTAATTTCAATGTAACAACTATAACTACATGATGCAAATCATAGTGTGCTGTTTTAATAGTTCATCTTTTATCTGATCTTAACTTATTTTTGTAATTATAGGTTATTGATAATATGATTGTATTTAAATTATTCAGATTATTTCTAACTGTGTGTGGGGGTGGTTGTGGGTGTGGGTGGTTGTGGGTGTGATAAGGTTTGAACTCAGAGCCTGGGCACTGTCCCTGACCTCTTTTGCACAAGGCTAGCACTCTACCATTTGAATCACAGCTCCACTTCTGCCTTTTTAATGGTTAATTGGAGATAAGAGTCTCTTGGACTTTTTCTACCTGGGCTAGCTTCAAATAGTGGTCTTTAGATCTCAGCTTCCTGAGTAGCTGAGATTATAGGTGTGAGCCACAGGTACTCTGCTTTATTTCTAACTTTTATTTGTAACAATATATAAATGAACACCTGTGGCACACTGCTTTTTATTTTGAAATGAGCATAAATGTTGACAGAGTATTGATTCTAAGTTGAAAGCTCTAGAGATGATTTCCAGTTGCTTTCTATGATTCTTGGGCTTTTTCATATAATTTCCGGTACCCCTATTGTGCTAATAATAGATATTTTGAAACAATTAACTTGGCATGAAATGCAGACTATTTATCAGGAACTTTCCTCTCTAGGTTTCATAGAAAAAAATATTTTAAAATGTCAAGATGGGTATCTTTTGGTATTCTTCTAAGCATGATTTAGAATGAAGAGTATGTAATTTTCTGAATGCTTCTTTTATGTAGAAGTGGTGCTGGGGATTGAACCCAGGGCTTTAACACATCTTGACAAGTGTTCTACTATATAACTATATTCCTGGCCAGCCACTGGTTTGCTAAGACAGGATGTCTTGCATAGACCTCAAACTTGTGGGTCTTTGTCTCAGTCTGAAGCTCTGAACTACTGTTTTCCATTTTGTTATCGCACTTAATCCAGGTTCTCTGACATTGTCAATGACGTTGTTACAATGTCTACTATCTATCTACTCTCTCCTATCTAGCTTCTGTAACTTTCTTTTAAATCTCTGAAGTTTTGATAATATCTATTTTTATTCCTGAAATTTTCTCTTAACTGATGATATTCAATTAATTGATTAAAATTGTGCCTAATTTCTACAAACACCCTGGAAAAGAGGAGCTTGATCATCAAATTTGATATTGTGTAAGGAATTGTTTTCAAAGTATACAAGAAGAAGACAATTTCAAAGTAGGTAGCTATACTTTGCTATATATAACTACGCATGTGATGGCACATGCAAGTTGTCCCAGCTAACTTGAGAAATAGAAATTAGATGATTGTGGTTTGATATCACTCTAGGCAAAAAAATAATAATAAAATAACTAAATAATTTAAAAAGCAAGACTGGATCTCCACAGACAAGCCAGGCACAATGACTCATATCTGTAATCCTAGCTATGAAGGATACATAGGCAGTCTAAGATTGACTCTAGGCACAAATTTAAGCCTCTATCTGAAATATAAGTAAGTAAAAAATAACCGGAACTTAACTAAAGTGATAGAGAATTTACTTAGGATTGTAAGGCCTTAGCTTCCACCAAAATAAATCAAAGATAAAGAAAAACAAGCAACTAATAGATTAAACACAAAATATTACATACTAAAAAATAAATGATATTCTTACAAAATATTAAAATATGCAATGAACAATGTCTTAATCCTTTTATAATTAGAATGCTTTAGCAGATCAGTAAATAAAAAGCCATAAATATAGCTTTCATAAATGTAGGCATACTTTAGAAAAATCTTGTGGTGTGCTTCTACATTCAGGAAATAAAGTTTCTCACATATCTTTTATAAAAACATTTTCATAAATTGTGGTGGTGCCTTTGACAGCCATTTGCTTTTAGTTTTGTTCTTACTGTGTAGTTGCATATATCATTAAATAATCACACATATTTGTTTTGGGACATACTGGTGTTTGAGCTCATGTAGTGCTTGCTATGCAAGTGCTCTGCTACTTGAGTAATGACCCCAGCCATTTCTGATGTATTTATTTTTCAGGTAGGGTCTTGAGTTCTTGCCTGGAGCTGGCCTCTGTCCTAGATCCTCCTACTTATGGCCTTCTTCTTAGCTGAGATCTCAGGTATGTGCTGCCACACCTGGCTTATTGATTTAAATAAAGTCTGACTAACTTGTTCTCTCTATTGATGTTGAACTATGATATTCCCTCTGATTCCCAAGTAGTTATGATTACTGACCACTATGTCTGGGCTCATATGTGTTTTGAAAAATCAATAATTTATCATCAGAAATAAATTCCACTAGAATTCGAGTTTTCAAGGTCAGAAGAAATACAAAGGAGAAGGAAAAAATAATTTTTACAGCAAGAATAAAAGGCTGTGACAATGAGATGCTGAAGTTTTACATTTTGCTCTCATCTGGGCTTCTGTATGGCAATATTGTTAACTGCTGGTGAGCAGAGGAAATACTAGCACAAATAGCACAATTAGACCTGCTTTATTTTCAAGTATTACTACTATGGGAGGAAACTTCGAGAGGGCACATCAAGGACAAGCTTTGTCATTTTGCTTGGACTGAGGCATGTATCAGGCTAAGTGCCTGAAGGAGGCAGTGTGGATATTTTCTAGAGAGCCCATTAAGGGGTAACTCGGCCATCCAGTTAGGCCTCAACAATGTTCATTCAGAGTAGTGGCCAAAAAGTCAGAGTGACTTTTACCTGGGTTCACGTTTTCGGCCTCTTCCCTGAACAGCTAGGTAGGTCTGTTGTAATTTAGTTGATCAAGAATTGAGTGATGAACTTAGTCAGACAAAACTCTGATTTTTTACCATCAGATCAGTTGGAAGAGTACAGGCAGAGCCAGACTAATTCTCCAATAGATCTTCGTAGCAAGTAAGGTTCAAAGAGATTCAGACATTCCTGATACTAGATGTACCTTTTACTTTAATACTGCAAAACAAGTGTTTTTGACTAGTAATGTTATACAATATGGATAAATATTTCTACAAGATTTTATGTGCATACAATCAATATTAAATTCAATCTGAACGTAGCTCTGTTGGGGAGAACATGATTGCTCAGGATCTGACCTGAGAATCTTTCTTGTGATATGGTCATCACTTCTAGCAATTAATGAATGCTTGGACCATATATTTAGAGGCCAACTGTGTTTCTCAGAGTTTTCTCTTGATTTCTGATCTTGGATTCTGCTGCATCTTCTTCTGGAATGCCCTCTCCCCGCCCTCTGATCCCTTCACATACTTTCTTGCATTTTCTTTATTCTTTCTATCCTTTGCTCCCATAGTTCTGAGTCTGATTTTGTATTGGTATTGTATATTTCTCCAGCCCCTACCCCCCCCACATTTTCCAGTCATTGTGAGAAGAGTCATGTGTCCAACCTTAATCCAAATTTAGGAGAGAACTGGATTCCTGGCAGGAAAACTGGTGTGTGTGTGTGTGTGTGTGTGTGTGTGTGTGTGTGTGTGTGTGTGTGTGTGTGTGTGTGTGTGTGTGTGTGTGTGTGTGTGTGTGCATGTGCACCTATGTGTACATAAGTGTTTACTTCTCAATTTTTATTATGGTCAGTTAGAAAGGTCACCAGTAACACAGACATTATGCTACCCATGCATCATGGAAACAGAATGCAGAAACATCAGAATTACTTTCACTGTTAGGTTATAAATATTAACACTACATTACATTGATATCATGTAAGAACATAGCAATTTTATTCAGGCTACATTTATTGATTCCCCACTCTATGTCTTCCTTTCTCTCAAGAGAAGGCTATACATAGTTTGCATAGTTTCTAAAATTTAGTATTATTTTGCTCATACATAGGTTAGTTCAATATTTTTCAGTAAACTAATAAGGCAATTATTGTTTCTCCTTTTTGAAGGAAAAGGAGTACAAACAACAAACCTATTTAAACTCTCTTTATTAAATATGTAGCTATAAGAGTAACATAATTACATGAATTATACACCAAGATTATTTGTAAAAATAAAATCAGGGTGAACCCAAATTTAATGGTTCTGTCAGCATTTCTAAGTTAAAACTGTAGGCTTATCAGCTCCTTTAATGCTGTTGTAGCAGCAGGAGTTATATAACTATTAAAGAAGATTATTTGGAAAAAAACAACTTGTCAGAGTATAATTTTAACCACAATGCATACTGTCCTCAATATACAACAGTTGAAGTTACTATTTGTCAATTTAATCCTAGTGTAGAATGCATGTATTCAGTAGAAACCACTGAATTTCAAATTTTAGCTTTTGGGGGAACTAGCCACAATGGATCCAACATTGTTTCAGTGCCAGGATGCTGAAGGTATCACAAGATCAACAATTGGTGCTACAGTGTGGTATGCATCTAAGCTTCATTGTATGATTGTGGCTGCAAGTGCTTTTGAGACTTCTAACATGTTCACTTTATGTTGAGTTTAACTGAAAATGACTACATTGTATCTCAAAAAGCATCTGCATATTAGGTGCAATTATCTTTGAGAACCTTATACTTATTTTATTTTTAAAGCTAGAACTATTATATTTTTCCCCTTAAATTGTATTATTGTATTATTGTAACCGTGGTATTTACTTATCCTTAGAATTTCTGAGGAACTGAAAGAAGATTGTAATAATGACGCAAAACATGATGGAAACACAAAAGATGAAGAGATGCTGAATGAGAAAAACAGAAAGTGTGAAAAATAGCATAAAAATCAAGCAGATTTTTGAAAGTAGAGACAGCAAATAAAGTTGGAAATGGCTATATTCCAGAGTAGTGAAGAGTGTGAATCAAACCAAGAAAGCCCAGAAAATATGGTGGAAAGCTGCATTTGCTTATGGCATTGACACATAGGCTCCATGGATGGGATTGGAGATGGTAAGAAGAAGAGTAGGAGCAGATGGGCCAGGGTATTGCATGCTCATTTCAGGGATTAGGGTTTCATTTCTATTTCAGAGGAAGCTGTCTAATTAATGTGCTGTTATGTCTGAAGCATGACATGATAACTTGCAAAGGAAGGATATCGCTCGAAAGGTGGTGGCAGAGAAATCAATCAGGAGGTTTTTGCAGCAAGTCAGGTGAAGCCTGTGGAGGGTCTGAACAAGAGTAGAATATTGAGAAAGCAATAACCCAGAGATGAGATCTGTTAAGATCAAAATCAAGATCAACCAGGACAAATCCAACTTTCTCCTAGTCATGAAGACATATAAATCATCACACCACTACCGGTTAAGAAAAGACTAGCTAGGCAGGCACAAGTACAGCAGACAGACCTGGGAGTCCAAGAGTACCATATGGTGACTGTGACTCAGCACTGTTGTGCTGTTATTAAAAAAAACAGTTATTGCAAATAAGGGAAATCATGGCTTTCCATTTCCTAACAAATGGGGCAATGTCATTCTTTCTGATGGAGGCATAGAATTCCATTGTGTATATATACCACATTTTCTTGATCCATTCATCTACTGAGGGGCATCTGGGTTGGTTTGATATCTTAGCTATGGTAAATAATGCTGCAATAAATATAGTTGTGCTTGTTGCTTTAGTGTGGTCTTTTTTGTGATCATTTGGGTAAATGGCCAAAAATGGGATTGCTGGGTCGTAGGGGAGCTCTATGTGGAGTCTTTTGAGGAACCTCCATATTACTTTCCAAAGTGGTTGAACAAGTTTACACTCCCACCAACAATGCAGTAAGGTTCCCTTCTATCCACATCCCCTCCAGCGTCTGTTGTTATTAGAGTTCTTTATTATAGCCATTCTAACTGGGGTGAGGTGGTATCTCAATGTTGTTTTGATTTGCATTTCTTTTATGGCTAGAGAGGTTGAGCATTTCTTCATGTGTCTATTGGCCATCCTTCTTTCCACTTCAGAGAAGTTTCTCTTTAAGTCTTTAGTCCACTTATTTATTCGGCAGTTGTTTCTTTGAGGATTTATTGTTGGGGGATTTAATTTTTTGAGTTCCAGGTATACATTAGATGTGAGACCCTTGTCCATTTTATGGCTAGTCAAGATCTTCTCTCAATCAGTGGACTTTCTATTGATCTTGCTAGCTATGTCCTTTGCCATACAGAAGCTCTGAAATTTCATGCAATTCCATTTCCTTGATTTGTTGTGTTTGTGGGTCTCTATTAAGAAAATTTGGGCCTGTGCCAAGGAGACCTAGTGTTTCTCCTATTCCATCCTGTAATGTTTTCAGAGTGTCTGCTTTGACTCCAAGGTCTTTGATCCATTAGCCATAACTAGTAGATGTCTGAGACAAGCAGAAAAGGTCAGATAAGTTGATGTTAGGTGAAATGAACCCCAAGATACCTATTCAAATGTTTTTCTTTCATGCTATTGTTTCTAACAATTATAAGATGATTTCTTTGTTGCTTTGTATGTCCTTCCCCCACAGTATAACCCCTGCTTTCACTGTATTTGATGTTGGTATATTTTGTGAAGGGGAAGGGCAAAAACACATCGGTTAAATAGGGATACAGATGGACCCATTGCAGCAATGACATGTACAATCATTATGTTGAAAAGCAAACTTTATAACTTTGGCCAGGGTGGGGGGTTAGGGGAGGGTGGTGGAGATGGGAAGGGATGGGAAGGGGAAACAAAGGAGGAGGTAACAATGCTTGGTAAGAAATACACTCATTATCTTGCTCATGTAATTGTAACCCCCCTATATGGTATTTTCACAATAAAAAAAGAGAACTGAAACAATGGGGAATGTATTAATAGGAGTTAGGCATGTAAGTGACAGGGCGTAGCCTATGTGCTCTATTTTTAATTGTTCAAACTTCATTGTTCTCTTGACTTTTTTGGGCTTCCCATTTCAAGATCATGTTCAGAAAGTGAAAAAAGCTGGTACTGTGGTTCACACCTAGAATCCTAGCTACTCAGGTGTCTGAGATCTGAGGATCACAGTTCCAACCAGACTGGGCAGACAAATCATATCTCCAGTTAACCATAAAGAAAACAAGCGAAAAAACAGCTAGAAGTGAAAATATGGCTTAAATGGTAGGGCATCATTCTTCAGCAAAAATAAAAAAGCTAAAAAGAGTCTAAGCCATAAATTTATGCCTCAATACTGGCACAAGAGAACGAAAGCAGGAAAGAAAGAAAGAAGGCAGGAAGGAAGGAAGGAAAGAAGGAAGGAAGGAAGGAAGGAAGGAAGGAAGGAAAGAAAGAAAGAAAGAAAGAAAGAAAGAAAGAAAGAAAGAAAGAAAGAAAGAAAGAAAGAAAGAAAGAGAAAGAAAGAAAGAAAGAATGAGTGAAAGAGAAGAAGGAGGGAAGGAAGTAAAGAAGGAAGGAAGGAAAAGGGGAGGGAGAAAGGGAGGGAGGGAGGAAGGGAGGGAGGGAGGGAAGGATGCAATGAGATCCAGAGACCAGTTCAAGCACTAGACCTGATAGGAAGTGCTACCTGTAGTTCTGGGTTTTTGAGATACATTCGGGAAAACTCAGTGAAAAGGTTAGACCATATGAGCCAATGCAAGTACTTTATGTGAATTCTAATAGCTCAAAGATTTAAAGCGATACAAGTCTTCCTTTGGGATATACTCCTTTGTATTACTCAGCATTTTTCCAAAGAAACTTTTGTAATGTAATCTGTAAAGTAGAGTTTTAATAAAAGAGGCAGCAATGGGAGCTTTGGAATTGCTTCCTTGATCTTGCCCCCACCCCCAATCCCAGGGAGGGGGATTGTGTCAACCCTCAGTGTTCTGCTCCTGTGACTTATCATACATTTGTGGACCAAGCATGTGTTGGCTAAAGCCCCTGAAGTATATCCCAGAATTCTCTCTTTCCTCCAACTTCCATGTAATTAAATGGGGCTGTGGACACCTGAAGGGAAATTAGTGGGGCTATGAATATCCAGCTCTTTCTGAGGACAATCTCTTTAGAACTTCTTTTTACCTTCACTTGTCCAGGTTACCTCCTCTGCCTGAACAGCAGGACAGGATTCCAAACAGATGCTTTGAAAGGGCTTGCCTTTGTCTCCTAGCACTCATCATAGTTAATCATCATACACCCATCTATGTATCATTGCCTAATGCCTGTTCATCTTGCCAGGCTGCAACCTCCCTGATAACAGGATGCTGATTTTGCTTGCTGATGTTTTTATTAACTTATAAAATGTTGGTTATATAAAAGAATCATTATTCCTACATCGCAAGAAGAATAAGTAAAATGAAAAAGGCACCTGAGAATGTGGAACAATTCTCAGGGTCAGGTTTAAGCCATGCAGAGGCAAGATAGAAGGTAAGCAGTTGGTCTGAGAGAAGCAGAATAGAAAGTGGTTACAGAGTAGAGCAGGAAAGAGAAAAGGGAGTTATGGAGCAAGGATGGTCAATGGGTACCCGTGAAGTTGGATAGCAGTAATAATTTCTAACTTTCTGTATGACTGAGTTATTAATTGTTTAATGATTAATTATTTTCTTCAAATAGTCAAGTACAGAAGATTTGAAACATTCCCAGCATAAAGAAATGGTGCATGTTCGCAAAGATGGATACCCCGATGATAGTACAAGTAGACTGAAATGCGCACTGCATTCTGTAAACTTGCATGTTTACTGATGCTAATTAAAAATTCAAAGTATATATTTGAAAAAATCATAATGTTCCAAATAAAAAACCAGGAGTCAGCACAGCTCAGTGAGGATCGATGTGACTCTGTTAGGATCCAAATCCAGGCTCTGCACTCATCAGCTTGGGCAAGTTACTGTTGGCTGACCCTCTCTGTACCTGGACCCAATTGCTTACCCCACAGTGTTACTTTGAGCATAAAAGGCTGAACATGGGAAAAGGATTTGAAACAATGCCTGCCAGAGAATGTGTGTATTATATGCCCTGAATAGAAAACAGGGGAAAAGCAAAGTTCTCCCTTCTCCTCTAGAGGATTCCTCCCTGTAAATCTCCTCATCCTCAAGTAGTGTAACCTTGTGGTCATTGGTGCTGGAGTCTTCCAAGGGTGACGTGTATGATGTTTGTTTCACACAGGACCACTTTCAGTTATTTTAACTGAATCACAAAACAAGCAGTATTTGAGATTGAGCTGTATTCTCTTCCTAGTACACTAAATTGATAGATAAGTTCATTACAATGAAATTCATGTAATATTTTTGTAATGACCTACACAAGTGAATCAAACACGAATCCGTATTCTTAGATATTAAAGAAGTCAACTATAAATTTAAAGGCGATGTTTCATTTTATGTATGCTTCCTTCAGTTTGTGGATACTATTTAACTCTTTAAGAATTTATGTTTTTCTGAATGCTTTTTAATTTTGAGTTTTTCCCTCAGCATGAGCTCATGTTTTATGTGGGTATAGTGAAATGGAAGTTGGTAGTGATTCTTTTTTAATAATTTTTTATTGTGAAAATGCTGTACAGAGGGGTTACAGTTACATGAGCAAGGTAATGAGTAGATTTCTTATCAAGCATTGTTGCCTCCTTCTTTGTTTTTCCCCTACTGACAGATTAATGTGATTAAATGTGTACTTTTATTGTTTATCTCTGAAAAGGTTTTAATTTGTTTGTGAATGGTCATTGGTACCTTGTATAAAATACCCAGGAAAGATAGCACAACAGAATATTTTTGGCAGGGTTTAAGTATAACTATACTCATCTAGGTATGTTTTATCAATATTTTCCACCTTTAATGTTAATATATACATATGTCTGTCTGTTAAATATATACTAGAAGATAAGCTGAACACATAGAAGAGATAGTTATATAAAATATAGCCTAGTGCCTGGTGTCTCAGCTTGTCAGGACAGGACCTTTGCAAACATTTTAAGTTTGCATTTCCTCAATCTTCATAATTGACTTGGTGCTTCTAGTGATGATTGGGCTTAATGCTATAAAACTAATAACACTATGCACTTTAAGCTGTCTGGACTTCTGATTTTGTTCTTGGGCTCTCTAAATAAACTGTGCTTTATGTGCCTGTGACTAAAACGCATCCACCTTTTATCCTTGACTTGCTGTGTATTGTGTGAAAGTTCTCAGCCTCTTAGACTTACTCAGATGAGGGATTTGCAGGCCTGATGCAGTTCCCTAGTGCCATTCTCTGCCCCATTTCTCATCCTACATGGCTCTTGTAATCACTTCTTCACTGTCAAAAGAAAAATAAAATGCATTACAAAATGTATTGTTATATGATCCGACATTAAAAAGAAGGGGCTCATCTAAAATTATTCTAGGTATGAGTTTTGCAAACTTAACCAGTGAAATTTGTGTTTCTCTTTTGCATGTAATTGGCATTTTTGTACTTATGAAGAAATAATTGAAATTAGCTTCAAACAGTTAAATAGACTCTTTCAATTCTGTCTAATGTTTTAAGCTTTGGAGCAAAACTTTTCTATTAACAACTCAGCTCCATAACTCTCTAGTACTGGGTGAGGTTTTTTTTTAATTATCTTTAAATAGTTATACAAATTCAACATGTCAGTTTAACATGTCAATTCATGTGTATAATGCATATTGATCACTTTCACCACTTCTTGGTAGGGGTTTAATGAGCATCTTTGTAACTTACTATAAAAAAGATAATTATTCAAGCCCTACAACCGACCAAAAAAAGACAATCAACCTGCATAGTCATTATAGGATTAGCAATAGATTTAGCAAATGTATAGTTTAGCACCTGAAACATTATTGTCTTATAAGTGTTACAGTACAATGGACCTACTTTCATTTTGGAAAATTCTCTCCTTTATCTCTGTCATTCTCTTATATTTCTCTCTATCATATTCTCTCTGTGTGTCACATATATACATCCATCCATACATACATATACACACATGCACTAAAGAGAGCTGTAGAATTATTCCAAGATAATTTAACTAGTAAACTAGTAAAAAATAATCTGTAAGATAATGAATCTTCTTTACATTTAGTATATTTTTATTTTTTATTGTAAAAATACTGTACATCAAGGTTACAGTTACATGACTAAGGTAATGAAGACATTTCCTATCTAGCATTATTACCTCCTTTGTTTTTCCCCTACCATCCCTTCCCTCCTACCTCCCCAACTCCTCCCTCCCCCAGCCCCACTGAAGTTGTAAAGTTCATTTTCAACATAGTATCTTGTACATCTCATTGTTACAATGGATCAACCTGTATGCTTATTTCAACATTTTCTTATTTCCCTTCCCCTCCTCAAATTAGAAAAATGTATATATAAGATTCAGGGCACCATACTCAAATACAGTGAAAACAGGGGTTATACCATGGGTTAAGAACATACAAAAGAAACAAAAAAATCCTTTAGTATCTTTATATTTTGGCAATACTGGGTTTTGAACTCACCTGAAGGCAGGCACAACAATATGCAGGCACTTTACCAGTTTAGTGATGCCCATATTTTAGCATGGTGATAAGTTTTATTCATCATGATTTATATTTATCTTTACTGTGCCATTAAGAATTTCAAAGTGCTAGACGGAGGGCTCTAGTAAATTTTTTAAAAGACTGATAGTTTGTATAAATATTTTATTTCACTTTGAAAATAAAATCTTTTGCTTAATATATTTAATTCCATTTTACCCATTTATTGATTCTCTGTTTCCCTTCTGGGATAATGTTTTCATAATCTTGTTTATAGTGCTATGTGAATAGCAGACAGAAACATATATTTTCAGTTTTCTAAATAGCTTTTAAAAATAATGTTAGATTTTAAGTAATTACTTCTATTATTTTGTCACATTATTATTTTCCTATTAAAATATGTTTGTGATACTTTGTATTACTAGTTTTGTTAAAAGATACACAAGTATACAAAAAAGACATAATACCCCAAATTCAAATAAGTCCTTGGGTTTAGAACATATTATAAAGGAACATAGAGATTAATTTTTAACCTAGTCACCCTTGGCTTACACCTGTAATCCTAGCTACTCAGAATGCTGAGACATGAAAGCCAGCTCGGGCAGGAAAGTCCATGAGACTCTTTTTTGTGCGTGCTATGTTTATTTATTTAAATTTTTTATTGTAAAGTTACTGTCCAGAGGGGTTACAGTTACATGAGTAAGGTAATGAGTACATTTCCTATTGAGCATTGTTACCCTCTCATTTGTTTTTACCCTACTATCCCTTCTTTCCTCACCTCCCCACTTCCACCCTCCCCCCCAAAGTTTTAATGTTCCTTTTCAACATCGGGTCTTGTACATCAAATTGTTACAATGGATCACCCTGTATCCTTTTCTCAGCATTTTCTTATTTCCCTTCCCCTCCCCAAATTAGAAAAGTGTATATACAAGATGCAGGGCACAGAATCATATACAGAACCAATAGGGGTTATACCATGGGGGGAGAACATGGAAAAGAAACAAACAAAAAAAACACATAGTGCATTAAAAACAACAGCTACAAAGAAAAAAAAATCTTAACTCCAATAAACCACAGAAGTGGCATTGTGGCTAAGTGGTAGAGAGCTGAAGAGCCGTGGGATGGTGCCAAACCCAGAAAAAAACCTGAAATGTGAAGTCAAATTTTTATTAAGTAATAATTGAGTAACATATATTTAGTAAGAAAAATGGTGGCAAAGTTTAATATATTTTTAAATTGATTTTTTTGTTGTTTTGTTTGTGGCTGAGGCTTCTACTCAGGGGTAGGTGCTATCCCTGAGCTATTTCACTCCAAACTAGAGCTCTACCAATTTGAGCCACAGTTCCACTTCTGGTTTTCTGGTTGGTCATTGGAGATAAGAGAAGAGTCTCACAGCCTTTCCTGCCTGGACTGTCTCCAAACAACAATCCTTGGATCTCAGTCAGTCTCCTTAATAGCTAGGATTTCAGGCATGAGCCACCAGCACCTGGCTTAATCCAGATATTATAAGAGTAGATAACTATAGCTTTCTAGTTATAACACTGACAAGTGGAAACATATATTTTTGACTTATTTATTATTTTGATTACTTGTTTTGCCTTTTTAATTTTTGGTAGTAATAGACTTTTAACTAAGGGTCTCACAATTACTAGTAGGTGTTATTTTTGTGTAGATTTTTGGATACTTTTTTTTTCTTCCTGAATTAAGGCTTTCTGGGTAAGTTTTTTTTCTTTATTTTGGGGGGGGGGAGTTAGGATATATATTTACTGGATAAGTTACTTGAAAAAATTATGAACAAATGTTTCTGTGTGTTCTGAGTAACAGTTCCTGCTTTGACAAGGGTTGTCTTCAGATTATGATTCTCCTCCCTAAATCCCCTGTGTAGCTGGGATTGCAGGAACAAATTTATGTGACTGGCTTAATTGTTGGCATAGCAGGCTCCCTAAATTTTGTTTAGGTTGGTCCTTTTCGAATCTTCCTGATCTGTTTCCAAAGTAGAGCACAATTGGTCTTGTTTTGACCATTTTCAAACTGATAATTTATTTTCAATAACATATCTGCTGGCCTTGTTTTTCCTGAACTAGCTTCATACCTGACTAGCAGATGAGCAAATGATTTAATTGATAACTATACATGAAAATGTTACTTGATCATGGGAATTATTTTATAATGTATATAGCATAGCAAAGTGACATGAAATTGAACCATTAATATCCATCTGTTTGTCTAGCACTACTCATTTTCAATTCTTGCCCATAAGCAAGTATATTAAAAACTGCTAGTAAGAGTAGTGTAAATATGTTTTTCTTCGATTGTTTACATGTCCCTGCTGTGTCTCCGAATGGATTTCACCAGAGACAAATATGACAGATCAGAAATCTACTTATTGAGTCTTCCAGAGGCAACCAGATTGAGTGGTTTGTGTGTGTGTGTGTGTGTGTGTGTGTGTTTGTGTGTGTGTGTGTGTGTGTGTGTGTGTTTGTGTGTGTGTGTGTGTGTGTGTGTGTGTGTGTGTGTGTGTTTTAAGTAGGAGTTCTTTGGAACCAGTGCTGGAGTATAGAATAGGGTTGATAGGATTACAAAGATTTCTGCATAGATAACATAGTACTTATCTCCAGATGAACACCATTGATGCAAAGTAAATTTATTGCTGTGGTAACTAATTGTCCATGTTCATTTTATTGACAAGGGTCCTCTCCAATCTGACTCCTTTGGAATCCAGTAATTGGAATATTAATATCAATTGTTCTGTGCTGAATACAGGTACAGAATTTCTCTCCCACACAGGGATTACCTTCATGCTTCACAATTTGTTCTTTTGGATGAAGAGTTTCCTATATTGACAGCATTCATGTGGTTGATTTCTTTTTTTTTTTTATTGTGAAAATACCATAGAGAGGAGTTACAATTACATGGGCAAGATTAGGAGTACATTTCTTATCAAGCATTGTTGTCTCCTCCTTTGTTTCCCCTTCCCATCCCTTCCCATACCCTCCCTCCCCCCTACCCGACCCTCCCCCCGCCACTGAAGTTGTAACCTTTGTTTTACAACATAACAACTTGTACATCTCATTGTTGCAATGGGTCCACCTGGATCCCTATTTAAATGATTTGTTTTTTCCCTTCCCCTCCACAAATTATACCAACATCAAGTACAATGAAAGCAGGGGTTATATCATGGGGGAGGGACATACCAAGCAACAAAGAAATCATCTTATAAATATGTTAGAAACAATTGCATGAAAGAAAAAAAATTGAATACTTATCATTTCCCTAACATCAACTTATTTGACCTTTTCTGCTTATCCAAGACATATGCTAATTATTGCAAATAAGGGAAACAATGGAACCTATGTTTCTTTGGCCCTGGCTTACTTCACTTAATATGATTTTTTTCCAAGTCTTTCTATTTCCTAACAAATGGGGCAATGTCATTCTTTCTGATGGAGGCATAGAATTCCATTGTGTATATATACCATATTTTCTTGATCCATTCATCTACTGAGGGGCATCTGGGTTGGTTCCATATCTTAGCTATGGTAAATAATGCTGCAATATAGTTGTGCTCGTAGCTTTAGTGTGGTCTTGTTTGTGATCATTTGGGTAAATTCCCAAAAGTGGGATTGCTGGGTCATAAGGGAGCTCTATGTGGAGTCTTTTGAGGAACCTCCATACTGCTTTCCAAAGTGGTTGAGCAAGTTTAAACTCCCACCAACAATGAAGTAAGGTTCCCTTCTGTCCACAAAACCAGCATTTGTTGTTATTAGAGTTATTAGAGTTCTTGATTATAGCCGTTCTAACAGGGGTGCGGTGGTATGTCAATTAAATAGAATGAAAGAAAGACAGTCTCTTTAGTAAATGGTGCTGACAAAATTGCTTAACTACTTGTAGAAAACTAAAGCTAGATCCTTATATATCACCCTGCACCAGAATCAACTCCAAATGGATCAAAGACCTGGGAGTCAAAGCAGACACTCTGAAAACATTACAAATGGAGTAGGAGAAACCCTAGGTCTCCTTGGCACAGGCCAAAATTTTCTTAATAGAGACCCAGAAACACAACAAATCAAAGAAAGGTTGGACAAATGGGATTGCATGAAGGTTCAGAGCTTCTGCATGGCAAAGGACATAGCTAGCAAGAACAATAGAAAGTGAGCAATGGATTGGGAGAAGATCTTCACTAGCCATACAACAGACAAGGGTCTCATATCTAAAATATACTTGGAACTCAAAAATTAAATCCCCTAACAACAAATCCACAAAGAAACAACTGCCCAATAAATAAGTGGGCCAAAGACTTAAAGAGAAACTTCTCTGAAGAGGAAAAAGGATGGCCAATAGACACATGTAGAAATGCTCAACCTCCCTAGCCATAAAAGAAATGCAAATCATGTCATTGATTTCCGTTCTTTTCACACTAAGTGTAGAATTCTTGCTGAAGAATTTCCACTGAGTTTCTCCCCAGTAGGACTGTGCGTGTAGAGAAAATGTGACAGCTTCAATGGAAGTAACTTCCACAATCTTTCCATTCTTACGGATTAATTCTATAACCCATAGTGAGGTGAGATATCTGCTTTTGAGACCTTCTATTTGAAATTCATCACATTTGATAGCCTGTAGCTTACAAAAGTTTTTGATGCTAAGTGAAGTGTTGAAGTAACTGTTATCTTCGGAAGATTTTCCACAGTCAGTGCATTCATAGGGCTTTTTCTAGTATGAGTCTCCTCGTGTCTAATACGTTGACAGTGTGAAACAATGCTTTTCTATACTGCTTAAAAAGTTTGCTTCCAAGCTGGGCACCAGTGGCTCATGCCTGTAATCCTTGCTACTCAGGAGGCTAAGATCTGAGTATCATGGTTAGAAGTCAGCCTGGACAGAAAAGTCCCTATGAGACTTATATCTACAATTAACCATTCAAAAACTTGAAGTAGTACTATGGCTCAAGTGGTGGAGTGCTAGCCTTGAACACAAAGAGGCTCAGGGACAGCACCAGGCCCTTAGTTCAAGCCCCACAACTGTCCAAAAGAAAAGTTTGTTTCCTGCATGAATTCTTTGATGTGGCCCATCAACAGAGCTCCCTGAAATTTCTACTTTCTTGCCTTCATAGAGTTGCTCAGTGGGGGGATTTATTTGATGCCAATGTAGTAAGCATCCCAGCTGTAGCATTTTGCATATTTTTAAATATTCACAGAGTATCTCTTTACATTTATACCATGGTTCTACTATGAGTAACAGAATCATCACGGTCATTGGAAGACTTACCTTTTCTCCATTCTTACAAACTGAATGAGGTGAATTTCCTAATAAGTTATTTGAGTGTATTTATCCCTCTTGTGTAACCTTCCTAATAACCGTAAGACTAAATTATGTTTTAAACTTCTAATATGTGGATCAAATTTATGAAAATAGTCTCCAAATAATATCTAAGCAGAAAGAATAAATTTTCTCCAAAACTTACCATTTCTACTGACTCTCATCTAAATAAGTGTTTCCTTTGGGGGAAAGCATCAGACCTTGTATATCTTATCTATTTTTCTTAAATAGTTGTCTATCTTGTCTTCATATTTTCAGATTTTTAACTGACACATATCTGAAACCATTTTTATTAGTTTTCCTCAGTGCTATGCTATGGCATTAGATAGCATTGTTTATCATCAGAAAATACTACCACTAGAAACTAATGAGTAATTTCATCAGTAGCATCTGAATTTAGCCAAGATTCCTGGGGAATTTTTGTTTCTACCACCCAGGAGTCTTTATTTTTCCTCACCTAGAAGATCACACCTTCTTGGAAAGCTGATGCTCTGAAGGGACCAGGTTCTTAGAGTGCTCAGCATTAGTTCTTTTAAATGATCGGCCGAGTTGTGTCTAACAGCTTCTGTTCTTTTTGAAATCCACACCACATTCTGAAAAGCAAAACCTATCTTGGACTGGCAGTTAGTGACTCAGCTTCCATTACTCCTCTTTCTTGAAGGTGATCTCTTGAGTGAGTGGAAAGACTTGAGAATTCAACAAGCTATTATTCCAGGTTCAGCTTGGTATGCCCCCCATTTCTCAGTTCCTGCCATAGACCAGCTGCTTCAGCCTTCTCACTGTGGCCTCATCTTACTTCCATCCCACAACCAGGCACTGAAGCTGAACCTCATCCAGTACTGTCAACATGCACAGGAAGGTCTTTCAAGGGAAAGTGCATTCATTCTGATAAAAGTCTGTTGTGACATAAGGATCATCTGTCTACAGACCGTGAAACATATCCTGATATTTAGGAAACACAGTCATATTTATGATTATGTATCCACAAACAAAAGTTCCAGAAACCCAGAAAGATTAATTCTGCTATAATTCTTTTTACTTCCTTCTTTATACTTTACCTTACTTGCTTACCAAACTTAAAATAGAGAGAGATTGATAACATAGAGACCTCAGGGGTAATTTACCTAGGTTTTTTTCATAAAAGAGAACTGGACATTTGGTTAGTCTGATTATCCATGCCCACAGATCTTATAACTACCATTCTGCTTAGCACATGAGTCAGGACAGTTACCAGCATGAAATGTGCTGCCTTTGGAATGCAAAGCATTGTGCTTACACCATGCATATCTGGACCAATTAAGGTCACTGACATGGTATGCAAATGTCATATTTTGCAGAACAATCCAGAAGTTCAGATCCCTTTAGGGTTAAACATGACATAACAAAAGTTAACAAAACCCTTATACTCTACACACACACACACACACACACACACACACACACACACACACACACACACACACACACACACACACACACACACACACACACACACACACACACACACACAGAGTATATATTCTTGTCTCCTCTGTGTAAACATGAAATGCTTCTGGAACTCTTTTGTAGTGAATTTGTTTTAGCCAGCTCAGTGGTTTTGTTCTGAATGGCTGCACATTTGAATCTACAATAATCATTTCTGGTTTTATATATACATAGAGAGAATATATAGATATAAATATAGATTTACAGATAAATATAGATATAGATGTATAGATATATCAACTGTCCTTGCAGCTGCAATTGAAGTTACTACATGGTTAAGTTTATGGTGGTTCACTCTCATCATTCATGGTTTATATTCATCATTCATCACTCATCTGGTCTTTTTAAAAGCCAGATTAATGAATTATATGGGGCTATGATGGGGACCAATATCCCTGGATTCTTTTAGCTATCACCTTGTTTTACATTCTGATGGTTATATTATCTGAAAAGAGCAAGAAGAGAATAGTCTCTCACATTTATATTTAACCTTAATGACCAAAGAACCAAAATGGGAGTTTTGCTGTGTCGAGGTGCAATGGTTTCAACATTATCAGGGCCAGTAAAGTAATCACTGCTTGTATCTATGATCTCAGTGGACACACTGTGATTCACATGCAGCTTGACTACCACTTATTACCTGAATCTCCTACAGTCACTCTCTAACCAGGAGTTACAGTTAAAGGTGAGAACATAATGAATTTCAGGTCCTTGAGTATCAATGTTAAATCATATAATTATTAAAATGTCTACTTTTCATTAAAATGGCTGCTTTCCCCTTTATATAATTGTCTTCATAAGTGACTGGCCTACATCTGATTTTATTGGGAGTTTAGGAGCTGATGTGGCTCTTCAGAGTCATTCATTTTGAAGTAAAGGAGCCAGATATTTGGCCCCCAAACTGGCCAGGCATTGGCAGCAGTCTTCCCTGGAGAGAAAGTATGACCTTGGGCAAAGCAGCTTCCTTCAAAGGTGAGAGAGAGAAAGAGAGACAGAAAACAGAGAGATAGAGAGAGAGAAAAAAAGAGAGAGTGTGTATGTATGTGTAGTGTGTGTGTATGTGTGTGTGTGTGTGTGTGTGAGAGAGAGAGAGAGAGAGAGAGAGAGAGAGAGAGAGAGAGAGAGAGAGAGAGAGAGAGAGAGAGAGAGAAGACAGGGAGAGGGAGAGAGAGAGAGAGACAGAGAGACAGAGAGAGAGAGAGAGAGAAAGAAACTGACTATGGGAGCTGGGAAGGTGGCTCAGTGTTAGAGCTCTTGCCTTGCATGGCTGAGGCCCTGGGTTCGATTCCTCAGCACCACATAAGCAAAATGAAAAAAGCCGGAAGTGGCGCTATGGCTCAAGTGGTAGAGTGCTAGCCTTGAGCTGAAGAGCTGAGAGACAGCGCCAGGCCCAGAGTTCAGGCCCCACGACCGGACCCCCCCAAAAAAAAATTAAAAAGAGAAAGAAAGAAACTGACTATGGGCCACCAGTACACAGGACATGATTCATGAGACCTGGAGGAATTAGTGTCATTGTGAGCAAGGTTAAGAGACTTAGCTAGCATTAGTTGATTCTTTAAAAATTTACTTTGTTTATTATAAAGGTGATGTACAGAGGGGATATAATTATGTAAGTCAGATAAAGAGTACTGTACTGTCACCCCTTCCTTTGCTCTCTCCCAGTTTTCACCTACCATCCCCACCCACAAGTTGTAAAGTTCATTTTCAATATATGGTATGGTGAACATCACTACTGCATTTGTTTATCCTTTGTCCCACCATTTCTGTGTTCCCCTTCCCCTCCCCCAAACAGATAAACAAACATGGTAAAAGGAAAAGAAAACAAAAACAACAACAAAGAAAAAACATAAGCTCTTGTTTCTCTTTCCTGGAATTAATTTTGATAAATATTATTTAATATGATCAGATGCACATAGCAATTGTGCCTTTGTGATCTTAACCTGGAGTCTCACTACATAGCTGCTTACCACATAAATAAGCTGAGATGTAGACAGGAAAACTAATTTAACCACAGTCGTCCAGATGACTAGTGGGAGAATGGCAGTTGGAAGTCAGTTGTGCTGCCAAGTACTGCTGTGCCCTTCTCAGTCTACCTACAGACCTTCCTGTGTTATTCACAGGCAATTGCCTACAATGTAGAATAATAGAAAAGAGGAGTCTATGGCATCCACACCATGACTCCAAACAAATAAAAGAAAAAAAATAAAAGAAACATTGAAATGAATAATGAAAACAGACACATCATTCTTAGAGCTGTGTCTAAGAGCAATTGTTACATTATTTGTCAAAATATATCTACATTTTTTTATTATTGAGAGGCTATACTTGACCCATGTCTTATTCTTGAAAGAAAAGGCTATCTAGGATCACATCTTTTACTACCTTTACCAAAGATGGATGGAGAATTGCTTTATCACTCACAATGCTGTCTCTCTTTAGAACCATGAGTACTTGATGTTAGTTAAACTTTTTTTCTCTTACGTTCACACAATACCTTTATTTATTTATTTGAATGACTCAGAATATGTTGGAGACAACACCAGTAGGCTCCTATATACTGAGCAAAATATGACTTCACAGCATCATTTGAGAAAATCACTCAATATTACTTTTTTTTAAAATGTGGTTGGCCTAAAGTGATGATCATTTTTCACTATTTGGTCATCTCAATAATTACTTTGGAAGTGTTAGGTCAAATATTTTGCACTATTAGATTTTTTCTTTTAGTAATCAAATTAGAATAGTTATTTATATATCCTGTTCTTTTATCCCTTCCTACAAACAGTATTCAAAAAGTAGAAAATGCAACAAAACATATAATTTAGAAAGAATTTCTAAAGCACAGGAGTGTTCAAAATCTTTTACCATGAAGTTATTTTTTTAGTAAAGCATTACTTCTGTAATAAACAAACCTCCTCTTCTAATTTCCTTTTACAACACTTCTGATATTAATTTCCCTATGAGTGAGTCCCACAATACCCAATCAAAGCCATTGTCCCAATCACAACAATGAAGGACACTCAGATTGAGGACAACACTCCCTTCTATAGCAGGAGAGCCATTGACTTTTGCCTCCCCTACCTTACGACATGTGTCTCCAATTTTCCTATGCCATCTTTTTTTTTTTCTTTAATTGGTCATGGGGCTGGAACTCAGGGCCTAGGTGCTGTCCCTGAGCTCTTTATCACTTGGCACCCCAGGTCTATGTCCAGTTTTCTGGTGGATAATTAGAGATAAGAGTTTCACAAACTTCCACCAGGGCTGCTTTTGAACTGCAATCCTTCCATCTCAGTCTCCTGAGTAGCAAATCTTACAAGCATGCATCACCCATGTCTGGTGAGTTCTGCACCTTGCTAGAGGGGATTTAATTTTCCATGGCCTTAGGTTCATTGGGAACTCCTCATTGGACCTTGATAGAATCTACATAAATCTGGTGGTCAAATGTGGTATGTTAAGATCCTGTTTTTGTCTATCGTTGAAGTGGGCTTCAGTTTTTGAAATGCTGGGTGAAAGAGATAACAAACTGAACCTAAGCACAGGTTGTATTCCATTTAACCAGAAAGGTCTCAAGCAAAATGTCGATGATAACACCAGACATTGTTCTAGCGATGGTAAGAGCCAATCCATTCCCATCTCCTTAAAAGCCTGGCTTTAACTATAACTGAATCCATTTCTCTGGGACTCAACTTCTCCCACTCTGTCCAGAACGGCATCCAGATGAAATTAGAGTTACAGGATGGCGAATTAGCCATCTGAGGCAGCTTTAATCAACTGTGGGAAACAGTAGTGACTTCAACCTTCAGCACTTTTACCCCCTCTATCCTGCCTTGGAAGAGGTCTACCATGTTCTGCTATGCTGGCAAGCTCTATAGTCCATCCAAGAGGAAAGAGGGCAATCTGAGGTTTTGATTTACCTGTCATACTTGAGTATAAATAACCTAAAGAAGCTAATGTTCAATTTCAAGAGTGTTTTGGGATTTGTTTGTAACAACAACTTGTTAAGTATGTCAAATTACTCCTCATGTCTCTTAGAGAAGAAATAGTAAACTTCTAATTTTAAAAAAATGTACTTGAACTCAGGGCCTGGGTACTGAGATTCTTTTTCTTAAGTCTAATGCTTTACCACTTTAGCCACAGTGCTACTTCTGACTATTACTGAGTAGTTTATTAGAGATCAGAGTATCATGGACTTTCCTGGCTAGGGTAGCTTCATACCTCTGTCTCCTGAGTAGCTAGGACTACAGGCATGAACCACCAGTGCCCAGCTTCAAGTTTACCTTGTATTTAATTAATGAAAATGTTTCCATTAAAATTGTTTAGAGACATTCTAGCTACTCAAAAGTCTGAGATCAGGAGGGCTGTGAATCCAGGTCGGCACTGGCAAAATATTCATGAGAGGCCAGGTGATAGCTGTGAGCAGTGGTTGTATGGGAAACATTGTGGTTCAGGCTGGCTCAGGCCAAAAAGCAAAACAGTATCTCAAAAATAGAGCAAAAAGGGATGGAATGTGCTTCAGTCAGTAGAGTGCCTAAATAAAACATCATTTAAAGAGGCTGGTGTGGTGACCCAGTGCTAGCTTTTGGGGTGGTAGAGGAAGGATTGTGAGTTTAATTTTACCTGGGCTAACCCAATCTCAATAGCAAATTTTAAAACAGTACAAAGGACTCCTTGTAGAATTTAAATAATAAAATGCTTACCTAGCACTGGATTCAATTCCCAGCACAGAAAAATACTATTGAGGGGAAAATTTATCTATGGAAATACTGGATATTACAAAAAATACGTTACATAACACTACAGCCAGGTCTTGTACAGCATACTGCAGAGGACACCGTATCAACCCGGGGTAAGGCTAGGTGTTATCTGTCAGTGAACTGACACAGTGATTATTAAGGTAGATCTACTTGTTGACCATATTCTACAAGTAATCCAATAGTTGTTGATAGAACTTAGGTTGTATTTGTTCTTATAAGAACAACCGTACAACATTTTTTTGAGAAAATGTCATCAGAAAAAGATTTTTGTTATTGTTGTTGTTGGTTTTGATCATGTGGCTTGAATTCAGGGCCTGGGCTCTGTCCCTGAGCATTCTTTTTCAAAGCTAGTGTTCTACCACTTCCAGTCACAAGTTCCACTTCTGGTTTCCTGATAATTAATTGGAGAGTCTTAAGGACTTTTTCCTGCCCAAGCTGGCTTCGAACTGCAATCTTCAGATTCACTTAGCCTCCTGAGTAGCTAGGATTACAGGCCTGAGGCAGCAGAGCCCAGCAGGAAAGGATTCGTAAATCTTCTCAAACTGCATATCAAATTGTATAATACACTGTTTTGAAATGAATCCTCTTCTCAAAACAGTACCACCAAAATGAAGATTATTTTGTTTTGTTTTTTTTTATACAGAGGCATATGATAATACGTCATGATTTTAGTATTTTTATTCTTTTTGTTTTCTTTTCTATGGAGTTGCCCTCTCTTATCCAAAAGAGGCATAATGGATAATATCCAAAGAGTACAAAAATGGATAGATTTTAAATCTATTGACACTTGATGTGAGAGTGTCTAAAATGTCAGTAGAAACCATTTAATTAAATGTTCTCACTTTAGAGATGAACATCTCAAGAATCCCTTAGAGACTGACTCTGGTGTTCCCCATTAGGTAGTAGCTTAGTAGGCTTTGGGAATTTTGCCTTAGGGCACATTCCTGTGTGACATGTACTTCTATGTATATTGAGAGATAGACAATTCTGTTGTTGTTTTTTATTTTTTTTGTCTATGCATATGACATTTCAACTGCTTTATGTCTGAATATATGGTTTTATTCTCAAATGCTATTATAAAACTCATGGATATCATACTATCTTCTGTATTGCAGATAGCATTCTGACTAGCATGTTGTCTTTCTTTTCCTTATATATGTGCTGTCATTGCTGGGTAACTTTCACACTAGGATGTACCCAGGCCTACTTAATGTAATTATTACCCAGCATGCAACAGAAACACTCATGGTCTGACACTACTTTCTGTATTCCACTGATGTTGACTAAAGTAAGAGCTCATGCTACTACTTAGAGACAGAGACTGAGCTCACTCACTATGTAAACAAATATGAAAAGTATAAAGTCTTTGGTTGGCAGTTTTGAGAATTGGGTGCCTAATTGAAATTTAAGAAATTTACTGACCTGGTACCTTTCTGGTTTTATAAATAGATCCATCACAAGTTTGGAAGAGATCCCTTGGTGAATTAAATTATTGTCAACACCCATTAATATCATCTTTGAGAGAGATTAGGATAATTGGCCTGGCTCAAATGTTAATTTACCCTTCCTTATTTTTATGATTAAGTAGCATATTCTCTTGTATCTAAGAAGATTCTGCAGGCTCAGCATTAATAGAATAGGCTGTGAATTTATTTCACTGGTGATATTGATAGATTTATATTCAGCTCTGCCCATTCTCTAATTTTATATATCTCCTGCCAACACTGACTAGTTTCCCTACACTTGCTTACTTCCTGGGCAGTATTAGGAATGAGCCCTTGGCTAAGGATCAGAGAATTTTCTCATTCTAAATCTATCTGGTACATAGAATATTTATAGTTGTGACCTTGAACTCCTTTACAGAATGCACGATTGAGTCTATTGACCCAGGCCATGGTTTTGGTCTTGTTTTACCATATATCCAAAATGAGGACAGTGTGGCTGCCTCCCTGGTTTAGTACATCATCAAATGTGATGATGATGATTGTGGTGGTGGCGGCTTCTCTGTTTTTTGAATTGAAAACAATCCCATGATATTTTCTTAGTAACATTTCTATGCACAAACTGAGCATTTAAAGAATGTGTGATAAATATATGTTTAGAAAATTCCAGTGCTGAAGATTGCTTCTCCGAAATGCAGTTGCTGAGATGCTTAGCATTTACCACTGTAAAATTTAAAAAAAAAAAAAAACAACAAAAAAGTGTTTAGCACTTCTGCTATATAAAATGGAACATGGGAATATTTGGAGCCAGACAAACCTTCCTTTAAATACTTTGGCTCCATCTCTTTTTTTAATATATATTTTTTATCGTAAAGATGTTGTACCGAGGGGTTAGAGTTGCATGAGTAAGGTAATGATTACATTTCCTATCTAGCATTGTCTCCTCCATCTCTTGACTTACACTTGGAATCTTTCTTTGAGCCTTAGTCTTTTTTTAATGTTTTTACTGTAAAAGGTAGTGTACAGAGGGGTTATAGTTACATGAGTAAGGTATTGGGTTCATTTCCTATTGAGCATTGTTACCTCCTCCTTTGTTTCTCTACTACCATCCCTTTCCTCCCCACCTCCCCAAGTTCCCTCTCCCCAACCCCCCTGCCCTGCACCTAAGTTGAAAAGTTCATTTTCAATATAGTGTCTTGTATATCTCATTGTTATAATGGGTCAACCTATGTCGCTACCCGCCTCGACCAGCAAGGAAGATGCGACACCTGACTCTTCTCTCTGCAGTTTATTCAGGACCTTTGAGTAATCTTCTGACCCCAACCCCGGGGAGAATTCCCCACAGCCTTAAGTACCCGCTGGGTAGCCAACCCTGATACGCCACCACGTGGGAACCACCAATAGGTTCAGGTGCGCGGAAGCAAGCCAGATTCTTTGCCTTAGCCATATAAGGAGTTGTTTACCACAGAGAGCACTCGCCATTGGGAAGGCGGAGGGCAGAAGCCGGCGCCATCTTCCAGGTGCGGCCTCTCGCAGCTCCCTACAAACCTATACCCTTGTTTCAGCATTTTGTTATTTCCATTCCCATTCATATATTAGAAAAATGTATATACAAGATGCAGGACACCAGAATCAAATATAATGAAAACAAGGGTTATACTATGGGTGAAGAACATACAAGAGAAACAAAAAAAAAATCACATAGTACATTTTAGATACATTAAAAACATTAGTAAGAAAATAAAAACAAATTGTGTCTCTATCTTGGGGTTCATTTCACATAGCATAATCTTATATGGTCATATTTAGATAGTTTTTGGCCTTTTCTGCTGCCTCGACTTATACCAGTTATTGCAAATAAGGGACCTATGTTTCTTTGCGCCTGGCTTACTACTCTTAATATAATATTTTCCAGGTCTTTCCATTTCCTAACAGATGGGGTGATCTCATTATTTCTGTTTGAGGCATAGAATTCTTTGTGTATACACACACACACACACACACACACACACATATGTGATATATATATATATATATATATATATATATATATATATATATACACCACATTTTTGTGATCCATTCATCTACTGAGAAGCATCTAGGTTGGTTCCATATCTTAGCAATGGTGAATAAGAAATGTTCTTAATAAAGACCCAGAAACACAACAAATCAAGGAAAGGTTAGACAAATGGAATTGCATGAAATTGCATAGTTTCTCTATGGCAAAGGACATAGCTAGCAAGATCAATAGAAAAACCCATGAATTTGGAGAAAATCTTTACTGGCCATACAATGGACAAGGGTCTCATATCTAAAATATACTTAGAATTCAAAAAAACTAAATCCCCCAACAACAGATCTTCAAAGAAACAACTGAATTGTCAATAGATACATGAAGAAATGTTCAACTTCTCTAGCTGTAAAAGAAATGCAAAACAAAACAACATTGAGATTCCACCTCACTCCAGTTATAATGGCTATAATCAATAAATCTAATAAAAACAGATGCTGAACTAGATGTGGCCAAAAGGGAACCCTACTGTATTGTTGGTGGAAGTGTAAACTTGTTCAACCACTTTGGAAAGCAGTATGGAGGTTCCTCAAAAGACTCCACATAGAACTCCCCTGTGACCCAGCAATACCACTTTGGGGCATTTACCCAAACGATCACAAACAAGGCTATACTAGAGCTTCAGTCTTTAAGTCTGGAGACTGGGGAAAATAATCTCATAGACAGTTTCAGTATTAAGTGGTTAAGTGGTGTTTGGTAATGTTCATTTCTACTGGAAGGAGTTAAGAAAAGATTTTTTTTCTTTCTTTCCTTCCTTCCTTCCTTCCTTCCTTCCTTCCTTCCTTCCTTCCTTCCTTCCTTCCTTCCTTTCTTCCTTCCTTCTTTCTTTCTTTCCTTCCTTCTCTCTCTCTCTTTCTCTTTCTCTCTCTTTCTCTCTTTCTCTCTTCTCTCTCTTTCTCTCTTTCTCTCTTTCTTTCCTTCCTTCCTTCCTTCCTTCCTTCCTTCCTTCCTTCTTCCTTTCTTTCTTTCTTTCTTTCTTTCTTTCTTTCTTTCTTTCTTTCTTTCTTTCTTTCTTTCTTTCTTTCTTTCTTTCTTTCTTTCTTTTTTGGGTGAATCCTGGGGTTTGAACTCAGGGTCTGGTTGCTGTCTCTGAGCTTTGTTTTGCTCAAAGCAAGTGCTCCACCACTTGAACAATAGCTCGACATCTGGCATTTTTTGGTAGTTTTGGGAGTCTCACATACTTTCTTGCCTATTATGGCTTCAAATTGTAGTCCTCAGATGTCAGCCACCTGAGTAGTTAGAATTACAGTCCTGAACAACTATTTCACAGTAGACTTACCTAATTTTAATACCTATGAAAATACCAAAAACAGTTTTGGACTTCATTTATTTTACATAGCTTTCTATCTCCTGGGAAAGACATCTTATATGAATGAATCTTTTCAATTATTACTGATCTTAAGAGAAGAAATTCTATAGCCCTTTTGGCAGACTATTTTGGAACCTACCAACTCTCACTCAAGGAGCCCTTTCTCATCTCTAACCTACATCTCTGCTTGTAGAAACCAAGCTCCTTGTTTCTATTTGCACTAACCTCTGTGGAAAAGGAGAACAAGAGACTTTATAGTATACTTGTAAGAATCCTTGGTAAAAATTTAATTGGTAAATTATCTTCCTGTTTCTTTTCTTCATAACACTAAACTTTTGCATGTAAGACCTGACAGCCTCAGACAGCTCTTTTAATTTTTCTGTGTGCATTTGTGTTCTTGCTTCATCTGTCATTGGTGATGATTCGTGAGGAAGCACTTTGTTTTGGAAACTGAGAACAGAACTTCATCCACCTGGAGCTCCCCAAATACTGGGTTAAACAATATTTCCAAATGAAATAAAGTTCATTTTTTAGATTTCTTTACCTTCAGGAAGTGACTCAAGCTTCAAATTTACCTGCTTAGTTTTAAACTGTCTTTCTAATGGATTTGTTTTCCTTCTCTTACTTAAAATATGGATCTCTCACTCTCTAAGTGTGAAAAACTCTTAATAGAACATGTTAAGCCCTTGAAAGTTTAGCTTCCTTAGCTCCTGCTGTCCTTTTACTTTGCTCTGTAGCTCTGTTGACATAGGTTGGATTCCTAAAATGGTACTGACACCTATTTTTGTGTCAGTGCATGACTTTGGTACTGCATCTAATTAAGTGAAAACTTGCAGTGCAGTGAAATGATATATTTAGCTGTGCCTGGGATTTTTTTCTGATTAAGTTTGGCTTGGTTTGTTTGCTGTTTCAATGTAATTCTCAGTTCACAGGGTAGCATAAAATATCCAGTGTTTACACCTAGACAGGTATACATCAATAAACATTTACACAGAGATCCTCCTGTATTTCAGATGAGCATGTGATATACCTGTAGAGGTTTTTCTTCAGAGATTTTGGTAATATCCTACATATTTAAAGTTGTTCCCTAGCTAGGAAAAGCTTAGTATACAATTAAACATGTTCTCTGTTGTTATCTATTTCCTACTGAACATGGTTCTATTATATCACCTGGCTCAGCCATGTCGTGATGCATAAAGGAGTATCTGTCTTTTTATTAACTTTAGTTTTAGTCAGCTAGCCTTTTAGATTGATGTCCATTTAGTGAACATTTGTTCTGATATATTCCGGTAGGTACTCAAATACAAGTTCTGTGACAGTGTTTATAGTCTGTCAATGTTTCTCTTTTCATTAATTGTGTTTATTTATCAATAATAGATACTGGAAAGACTCAGTAAGATCTAGTGTGAATCCAACCCTAAAAGGGTTTGTGGTATAATAAGAGAGATTACAAGAATAAATGACTTATTACAGAGAGTAGAAGACATTCTGTCCCATGGCAGAAACACAGAGTAACAGGAAAAATGAATTTTGCATTTTGAGAACCAGGAAGAGATTAGCTAGAGCAAGAATGATGGACAGGATTTGGACAGAAGAGTATGAGATAGTTTGTGGAAGCTCATTCTAGCCAGAAAGCAAATTGTGCACCAAAATTTATATGCAGAAAGACTCTGGGTTTTTATGGAATCCATATGAACTGTTGATGTTGGTTGGCGCTTGTATGATGAATAAGGATGAAGTCAGAAAGTGGAAGCTTTGAATGCTAAACTAAAGAGAAAATTTATCCCGATAGTAGATGTTTTGGATACCAATCCCCTGGCTCAGTTCCCTTTTATCTGCCCAGTTAGGACTTGTACAACGGGGTGGAGAAACTTTTCTAGTACTTGCAGTCCTGGTTCCTTTAGGATCCAAAGTCTGAGGACTGGAGATGCAGTCCTAGAAGCCTTCCGTTTTGAATGCTGAGAGTCAAGGGGCCTTTTCCAGAAATTTATGGCTTGAGGCATTCAGGTTTCAGGCTTGTTACTCTGGGGTTTAGCCATCATTGGCTGCTACACTTTGTAGGTATTGCAATGCTTTTTTTTTTTTATACGTGAGCTATGGTGGTGAACAGCAGTAAGTAGCAGAATGTTGCCTTGTACTGTTCTGCTCTTATATTGGACTCGGGTGCTGGTACCCTCAGCCCTAGAGCAGGACATGTTAGTGTTCTTGGGCCTAGAGTTCTTGGTACTTAAGACTCAGTGGGCCTCTGGAACTTTTTCATGGGTCAGGGTCTACTGTTTCTCATTTTCAGCTGTCTACAACTCTATTCTATTCATTGCAGCTGCTCCCTGAGGAACTCTCTGTAACTCTTTAGCTGCCCTCTAGTTACTACTGCCAGTATAGCTATTCTACCCAGTGTGATGATTGCTGCCTATAGCTGCTTCTGGCCATGTCTGCACCTGTTACCCTGACATCTTGAGAGGTGGTGATAAGGAGGGTTTAGGTTTAAAGCCATCCTGTGGGAAAAGTCTGTGACTTCTCCTCTCAATTAATAATAATTAATAAACACTATGGTGTGGTCCTGTGTTCACACCAATGCATTAGGCTGAGATCAGAAGGATTATAGTTCCAAATCAGCATGGGCAAAAATGTTCATGAGATCTCAGAAGAAGTTAAGTGTGATGGTGATTGCCTATCATCTCAGCTGTAGCAAAAAGTGTAAATGTGAAGATCAGAGTCCTGGACAGCCTGGGATAAAAAACAAGAATTTGTCTCAACAATTATCAGAACATAAAGGGCTAGAGGTTGCCTAGGATGATCAAAGCCCTAAGTTAAAAAAATAGTAACACCAAAAAGTTAATGAAGAAAAATAAATATATCAAGATTAGCCAGGAGCTCAGTGATTTATGCTTGTAATCTATATTTAAGTATTACAGTCTGGGCAATTCTGGGCAAAAAACTTCTGAGACTCTGTCTCAAGATGGTGTTATTTGCTAGTCATCCCAGCAAAATCAGAATGTGTAGTCATGGTGATCAGGTTCAGAGGCTGGCTTTAGCAAAATATCCTAAACCCAAAAAAAAAAGAATGGGAGTGTGGTTCAGTTGGTAAAACACTTGGACTAGCTCTGAGTTCATGCTCCAAAACCATTAGGGGGAAAAGTTAAAAATAAAAATAAACATAAAAGACCACAATCACAGCAGTCCCTTGGGCAAATGAGTGACTGTTTGTACCAGGCTTTGGCCTGGAAAGTGTTTCTGGAGCACAGCATTATCTAGAGTTCTGATTGTCCTTCCTCCAAGGTAGTCAACAGTACCAGGAAAGGATGTAAAAAGGTGTCAATTAGGGAATCAAACCTAGCCCCAAACATTATTTAAAGGAAAGCCGAACATTGAAATGGTGCTTTGTCAGTCATGAATGGCTCACACCTGTAATTCTAGCTACTCAAGAGGCTGAGAGCTGAGAATAGACATTCAAATCTAGTTCAGGCAGACAAATATGGGACTCTAATCTCTAATTAACCAAACAAAAAAGTTGGAAATGAAGGTATGGCTCAAGTGGTAGATCACTCTCCATGAGTATAAAAGTAATAGTGTAAAGCCTGTAATTTTAGCTCCAGTACTAGCACACATACAGAAAATGGACAGGTGTATATTAGAGGATGTTATAGGTGTGTGTGTGTGTGTGTGTGTGTGTGTGTGTGTGTGTGTATGAATACATCATAATGAACCCATAAACTGCTGTTTGGAAAGAGGTGTGGAGGGAAAGAGGAATGGCAATGTGGTGGAGAATGTGAATTTGTTCAAATACATGAAAATATTTCAGTAGAATACCATCAGATTTCAAATTCATGTTAACTTAAAAACAAAATACAATTAAGTAAATAAGGTGTCTACATGAACTGTTATATTAACATAGACATAGTTGGGCAAATTTGGAACACATTATTTCCTCACAATTGGAAAAAATCAAAACTGATCCTTAGCTTTCATATCCAATACCCAGGAGGACAATGATATCGTCCATTAAGTTAGAGGTATTTCTATGGTTGCTTGTAGAGATCTAGAGGTGATGAATTGCAGTCATGGGAGACCAAGAGAGTAGATGGAAGTAGTAGATCATCTAGTAGCTCTCACTCCCAGAGGACTGCAAGGAAGCTTGGAAACATGGGTAGAAGCAGCAAGTGAGTCCATAGTTGATTATTATGAAGGGGAGTATAGTTCTAGAGAATATGATGATAATAAAGAATATAAAATGTATTAATTATAATATTGCAGCCCTCTGTTGAATAATTAGTCTATATTTATATCATATTACACTTAAATAAGTCTCGAGAAATGAAAACTTCACAGTAGAAAATTAAAGTTGCAACTATGAGAACTTAGTTCTTAGTTTGGTGGGTTCAAAAACCTTGGGTGTGTTAGTATTATGCGCTACTGGTGGCTTGAGTCTGACTCACTGTCTCACTATTTAGAAAAGTCTTGCCTCCAGGCCCGACAGTTGCAGGAGACTTGAGAGAGGAGTTTTTGACTCTTAAGGAAATTACAACAATTTTGAAAAAGAAAATGCAAAGTTGGAGAAAGTTGGTTTATTAATTAAATTAAATGTTTTATAGAAGAAATTAATATTAATTTTCAGAATATTGCAGGCTCCAGTGGCTCACACCTGCAATCCTAGCTATTTACAAGGCTGAGATCTGAAGATTTCAGTTTGAAGCCAACCTAGGCAGAAAAGTTTGTGAGATTCTTATCTATAGTAAGCTACTAAAAATGGCCAGAAGTAAAGCAGTGACTCAAGGGATTGAGTACTAGCCTTGAACAAAAAATCTCAGAGACAGTGCTTAGGTTCTGAGTTCAAGCCCCAGTACTGGCATGTGTGCACGTACACACACGCGTGCGCACACACACACACACACACACACACACACACACACACACACACACACAAAACATACAATTGGAAAAACCTACCAGCTCTTACAATTAAGGGGTCATTCATGCCCCTTGAAATTAAACAGATTGCAAGGTATGAGATGTTTGTCTTCACAGAATGTAACTTGGGTATTTTAGCAATCTCAGTAGTTGTGTGGTTATGCAATCAAAGAGAGAGAATGGAGGAGGCAGAAGGAGGAAGAGAAAGAAAAGGGGGGAGAAGAGAGGGAGGGAAGAAGGAAGGAAAGAAGAAAGGAAGGAAGGAACAAAGGAAGGAAGGGTGGAGGAAGGAAGGTAGGAAGGAAGGAAGGAAGGAAGGAAGGAAGGAAGGAAGGAAGGAAGGAAGGAAGGAAGCAAAGAAAGAAGGAAGGAAGGAAGGAAGAAAGGAAGGAAGGGGAGAAGAAGGGAGGGCAAGGAAAGGAAGGAAGATTGAAAGCAAGACAAAAAGGGAAAGTACTGTGTGAATAGTGAGTGTGAAAATATCTACAAAAATAACCTTAGAAAAATATGTTGGGTAACTATAAAAGTATCATTGAGAACTGTGAGTATTGTTCAGTGGTACAGCCCTACCTAATGTGTGTGAGGCCATGAATTTGATCGCCAATATTCACCAAATAATATTATTTAAATTGGTTTTACTTCAAGTTTCTCATTTCTAAGGGTAGGTAAACTTGTATTGTAGCAAGCATGGGGGTGTGGAACTATTTTGTGATTATATTATTTACAAATAGGAAAGACAAAGATGAATACTAGAAAGGTGAAATAATGTCTTTATTGTGGTTAAAGAAGACTTCTTTATCTTCTCAGTTCCTAAGGAGAGAATGTGAATATGGTATAAGAATATTAAATAGAAATTCTAAATATCCACAGACAGTAACTGAATTATAAATATTGCATATCTGAGCATGCATAAACATAAATGAATGGTATTATGAGATATTAACTCAATCTTAGGACTGTTTGCTCATGGAAATACATCCCAGAGTTTACCCAATATTACTACTTCTGAATTTAATCCCAAATTTACTACCATCTTAAAAATGTATATTTTCATTCTCTTCACGTAGTTGTACAATGTAGTTACTGTTCAACAAATCAGCTTATGAGTACAGTGCATCTTGATGTATATCTCCTCTTTCATTATTCTCCCCATCCTTTCCAACCCAAACCCCTCCCCAGCACAATTTTCCTAATTTTATAAGGGAATGCATTGATTTCATTTTTATAATTCATATCTATTACATATTCACAAAGTTAATCTTTTTTATTGTGAAAATGCCATACAGAGGGGTTACAATTACATGGGCAAGGTAATGAGTACATTTCTTATCAAGCATTGTTGCCTCCTCCTTTGTTTCCCCTTCCCATCCCTTCCCATCTCCCCACTTCCCCAACCCCCCCCCCCACCAAAGTTGTAAAGTTTGTTTTTCGACATAGCATCTTGTACGTCTTGTACATCTTGTTATACCCAGGTCGCAGGAGCCCCCCACCAAGAAGACCACCTAGAGTCAGACTTTACAGCTGTTTTAAGGTTTTATTTAGACGGGCTGCAGCTCGGGCCTCATCCTACACTCCCACACAGCAGAGCGTAGGAGCAGAGCCCCAAGCTAAAGATTTGCAGGGGTTATAAAGGCACACAATCAACCAGGTGTTTGGATTACCACCATGACTTGCTCTGCTAGACAGAAACAAGCAACAAGTGGTCACTGCCTCAAAACTTTAACCCTTCAATCTCATTGTTGCAATGAGTCAAACTGTATCCCTACTTAAACAATTTGTTTTTCCCTTCTGCTCCCCAAATTATACCAACATCAAATACAGTGAAAACAAGGGTTGTACCATGGGGGAGGGACATACAAAGCAACAAAAAATCATGTGGTACCCTATAAATACGTTAGAAACAATTGCATGAAAGCAAAAACATTTGAATACTTGGGGTTCATTTCACCTAACATCAACTTGTTTGACCTTTTCTGCTTGACTCATACATATACTAGTTATTGCAAATAAGGGAAAACATGGGACCTATGTTTCTTTGGGCGTGGCTCACTTTACTTCATATAATTTTTTCCAAGTCTTTCCATTTCCTAACAAATGGGGCATTTGTTAGGAAATACAAAGTTAATCTTTAAAGCATGCATAACTTGAAAAGTTATGGAATCATTCTTCTTTGAGACCATTTTCCTCAACCCATGAGGAACCCCATTCCTATTAAGGCACCATTCATTCAGTTTCCTTGAACTTATACATTGATGGGTATAGTGTTCCTACAGATTCACCTGTTCTAGATATTGTATGTGCATGAGGGGAATTACACAGTGTGCTACTTTTCATGTATATCTTCATTCCTATAGAACACTGATTGCAAGACTGATCTATGGCATTTATTGTCTTTGTGTTTCTTTCCTTTAATGCTTGTATAATGTGCCATGATATGTGGATATTCCACATTTTGTTATGTAGCATGAAAGCTTACTGTTTATGACAACATGTCACATTATAAGAAATGGTTTCCATGTACAGTCTGTTGTTTTTCTAGTTGCATACTGGTTATAAATATGTACAACTCACTTTGATAAGCACTGTGACATCATTCTTCCTTTTACTGATTTGAAAGATTGCATATAGATAAATTGGAGTTTGATGTTAAAGCAGCCAAGATCTTGTTTGATAAAAATTCATGTGGGTATCTTTATGCATGACAGACTAAAAGAAAGAGAATACTAATGAGAATTATTTCATAAGGTATTCCTCTTTTCTAAGAATAATGTAATACAATAGCAGCAGAAATCCTTATACCCAGTGTGTGATATAGGACATGCAACTCCAGCTGACCATATTGCAGCATATGATTCATCAATTTTGCAGTCACTACTTTTGAGGTACTTGGAGGAAACAAAGCAAAAAATAATTAAGGATACATAGCTTTCCACAGTTTTCTTCTGAATATATACATATATTCATTATATGAAAATGGAGAATATATATACATATATTCTTGTTCTAATATTCTTTTTATATCTTAAAATATATTTTTATTATAAAAATGGTGTACAGAGGGTTTACAATTACATAAGTAATTAACAGAATTCTTGTCCAACATTGTTACCATCTTTGTTTTCTCCCACTCCCCCCCTACTCCCCTCACTTATAAAGTTATAAAGTTATAAAGTTACAAAGTTCATTTCCAATGTAATGCTTGAATACTTTTGTCTAGGTAGACACCCACCAAGTTCTATGTAGTTACATGCCTTATGTCCTTACAGAAAAATTGATTTTTAAAAAAAGAAAGTTGTATATGTAACCATCAGGCAATATATAATAGTGAATCAGTTCTACTTTAAATTCCCTGTATAGGGGAAGGTGTAAGAGTATTGTCAAATCTCAACCCATTCCTTCAATATTATTGACAATCTCCAAGAGCTCTAAACAGTTGAAATATCTCTCTCTGTATATATATAATTTATTATATATTATATCAATATAAATATTCATATAAAATATATACAGTATATTTAATATATATGAATAAGTATATCTGGTATAGTGTCCATGTATGGTTATATCAAACTTATTTTGCCCTAGGAGGAAAACAAATATAAAACCTAGTTATCATTCTGCAATATATATATATATATATATATCCTGCAATATATATTCTGCAATATTATATCCATATCCATATTCATATATATCCATTTATTATTTCTTAGCTTTGAAACAAACCTATACAAAGAGTAGAAAAGTTTTGAGTCACATATTATTCTTTAAGTCATCTATAATCATTCTGTGGTGAACTTACCAAGTACACAGGTATGATGTGATTTATTTTTCTGGTCCTGGAGCTTAAACTCGGGGCCTGGGCACTAATCCCTGAACCTTTCTGTGCTCCAGGCTTGCACTCTACCACTTGAGACACAGTGCCATTTCCAGTTTTTGTATGGATAATTGGAGATAAAAGTCTCACAGACTTTTGTGTCTGAGCTTGCTTGGAACCATGACCCTCAGATCTCAGCCCCCTGCGTAGCTAGGATTAGAGCTCTGAGCTAGCAGCACCTGGCTGTCATGAGTTGTTTTTTTGTTTTTTGTTTTTGGAAAGGATATGATTTGTCGAACTGTGCATTGGTTATTCAAAGTCAACCTTATGAATGCAGTTGAGGTATATTAGTGCATCTTCTGTGGGAATGAATCCTGATCATTTCTCTTTCTGTCTTCCTCATGGAAGCACCTTCCTGCGGCATTTCTGAACCCACTTGGGCAGGTATGCCACTGGGGATGCACCAGTGGGAATGCACCATTGGGGTAGGCATGAAAGGCATCCCTCCCTATCATTCCAGTTTAGCTTTGGTACATGAAGTTTATTTATATTTCACCATTATATAACAGAGGAATGTACCTACTTTATTTTCTGTTAACAAAAATGCATACTGAGCCACTACTAAAAATATCCTATTGTACTTACTGATTTTATAATATAGTTTACAATTTAACTGTTTGGTAAAAAGTAAAATTCTATTGGAAACTTGGCGTCTAGTATTGGACGAATATTCTGTAATGTAAAACATATATTAGTCAAAGAGATTTTCCAAAAAGCAAACTAACAAGACAGGATATTTTTAGCAGGGAATAATGAAGATGGTTGACTTTTCTTTTAAAATGGTCCTAAAATATGGAGGGGATTACAGTCATCTTATTTTAGAAAACCTGCTCTAAGGATCTTGTAAATTTGCACTGATTTCTAGGGGACAAATGTAAGTTAATTCATATCTCACCGTACAGTTTATTTTATAACACCTTTGTACTACATGTTAAGGTTTTATAAAAATGGTGAGCTCATAAAGTTTTCTCAGGCCTGTCTAACTTCAATTTGTTATGTGGGATAAAAGCAGGATGATCCATTGCAACAATGATACCCACAGGACAATATATTGGAAACAAACTTTACAACTTCATGGGGGGGAGATGGGGGAGGAGGAGTATAGGAGGTTGGGGAGGGAAAGGGTAATGGGATAGTTGTAACAGTGATTGACAAGTAATTACTCATTGCCTTATTTATGTAACTGGAACCCCTCTGTACAGCATTTTTACAATAAAATAATATAAATTACAAGGAATAGTATGGTGTGTTTTGATGGTTTATTTAGAACGTATGGTGTTTTCTGCCCCCCTTTTCACTGGAGTTCATGAACTATTAGAATAATACTAACAACTAATAAACAATAGATGCCATTTCTAAGTATTTATTTCTGTTAAGATATTTTAATCCTGTATCCTTTTCCTTAAATGTTTTTGTTATATTTTCTACTTTTCCCATGTTCTAAAAACCATTTTTTGAGTAGGCATTTGTAGTCAAAGTAAAGGATCACGTAAACTATTCTAACAGTTATCTTTGATTTTATGAGGGAAAGTAGGGATTTAAGAGGTGGAGTGAGTAGATCAGATTTATATTTCAGCTTAAATGTAGTGTCAAGAATGCTTTTGATGAGCTTGGCAGTCTGTTGGTAGGGGAATGTGTTAAGCAGAGAGAGGAATTAGAAAGTTGATACATATATCAGAAGTTGATGATACTCTCAGCTAACACACTGGTGGTAAGTTGAAAACTTGTGGAAGAACTTAAGATCTCTTAATTAAATAGAGCCAGGTTTGGTGTTGCATTCCCATAATTCCAGCACCAAGAAAGCAAAGGCAGAAGGATCATGATCTGAGGCCAGCCTGAGCTCCAGAGCAAAACTCTTGTTTCCAAATACAGCACTAATAACTTTAATGTATATATGCATGCACACACACACATATAACACATATGTATTATATATACACACATGCACACAAAAAATAGAATCTTTGGGACATGACTACTGACTAGTGAAAGGAAGATTCAAATCTCATTTTCAAGTTTCTTTTTGTTCAACTTTGAAATCAAACCCAAGAGTAAACTTTTATGAGATTGTTTCAGATAATGAATTTAGAACTCAGGAGGATATATCTATGCTGCATTTAGGTTTATCAAAGGAAAATGTCATTGAAACCATAACCAAGGAGACTTCCTGGAGGAATATATAGAATAAACGTGAGGATTAAATAAGTGAATGAAAAAAAAGAATATAAAATAAATCACTGATGGGAAATGAAGGTAGAAAGAATCGGAGAAGGAAGCTTATGTACAACAGTATCAGATGACAGAGAAGAGTTGAGTAGGAAAAGGTCTAATAAGTATCTATTATTTATTGAAGCATTGTTTATCAAGAACATCTTATAAAGTGTGCTTTTTATTGTGAAAATATCATACAGAGGGGTTACAATTACATGGGCAAGGTAATGAGTACATTTCTTATCAAGCATTGTTGCCTCCTCCTTTGTTTCCCCTTCCCATCCCTTCCCATCTACCCCCTTCTCCCCCCCAACCCTGCTTTCTCCTTCCCCGCCCCCAGCCAAAGTTGTAAAGTTCATTGTTCGACATAATGTCTTGTACATCTCATTCAACTGCATAGATAAACTGGATTTAACAGACATCTACCGAACATTTCACCCAGCAGCCTCAGAATACACATTTTTCTCAGCAGCACACTAGAGTATGGTTGTTGAGCAGTACTATAAAACTGGCTATCGGATTTCAAAATATTTCATGAAAACCAATCACCACCATTAATTCTTGGTGTCTTAATTTAGACTGTGATTTTAGACAGTTAACATCTTAGAATTTGAAACTGCAAAGATAGAAGTTTTCTATATTGCAGGGGGAAAATAAAGAACCCTCATTTCTTTATTCTGTATTCTGGTATAAATATATATATATATATGTATATATATATTATATATATATATATATATATATATATCCACAGGGGGGAAAATAAGACTACTCTTTTGGTTGAAGAATGTATTCAGCAAGGAGAAAATAAAAATGTTCTTAATGTTGTTAACCAAAGTGGCTCTCTACTTTTATTTTTAGTGAAGCCAAATGTGCTATTTATTGAAATTGTACCTTGGTGTAGAGACACAAATCGTTTCTTTCATTTGATTTTCTTGATGTTGACATAGAAAGGCAGACATTAAATGAGCTGTAGTTATGTGCATGCAAATTAAAGAAAATACAGTAATTTTGATAAAATGTTGAAAAATGCTCTGAGGAAACTCTATGAGTAAAATTGAAATGCAATCTTGGTAGTGGTTTTCTTTTATGCTTGAAAAGTTTACAATTTATATGCATCCATTGTGCTGGTATGAAATACCTTCTGAGTTGTTTTATATTTTGAAATAGAATTCTACTTAAGTTTTGTCTGTGGACACACTTCTATCTCTATACTTCTTATTCAAATTAAGTTAACAACATAAATAGTATCTCTATGACTTTCTCAATTCCATACAATGCATCAAAAAACATCAAATGCTCATTGTAAGGAAAATAAATAAAAAGCATATCTGAGGACCAGCAAATACATATTTGCATATACATATAGATACGGCATAGTGACTTCAATAAAATAGATACTCCTCAAAGTACAACTGAGGAAGAAATGGTTCTTTGGTAGAAGAGAAATCTAAGTTGGAGGAAGTAAATTTAATGATAAAGGTATTTTGACAATTAATTTTTCTAATTTTAAAGTTATCATTTATAACATACAGATTGACTAATAGATTTCATCTCTTGTATGTTGGGTGGGGGTGGGGGGCTTGAAATCAGGGCCTTATGCTATTGCTTGGCCTTTTCTCTTAAGGCTATTCTCTACCACTTGAGCCACATCTCCACTTCTGGGTTTTTTTATGTTTAACTGAAAATAAATGTTATGGACTTTTCTGTCTGACCTGTCTTTGAACTTCTATCCTCAGATCTTAGCCTCCTTAGTAACTAGGATCATAAGCATGAGCTACCTCCACTCAGCAGTTTTTAATGAACCTTATTCTAGCTGCAATAGATATTTTATAACCCATTTGATCTTTTTGCACATTAACTAGATCTACAACTTAGTGTGACTAATGCTGGCTAGTCTACTTGATTTTCATAACTTGAAAACAAGGCACAGGACCAGGGGAAAGGCCGTGTCCATTTTAGGACACCAAATTATTTTTTTCAGTTTCATAATAAGTGTTATAACACTTATTATGGTATTTTGTTTACACATTATAGGTAATTTCTTATGTTACCTGCTCACATTTTAAATGTCCTTTTTTGCATCTTATCCACCACTTAATATTACATTTACCCTTCCAGAAGTACTAATTATGTATTTGTTTCATTATTCAATAAATACCAAATCAATTTTGCATTTAAATGTGATAAAATATTAACATTTCTAAATTTTCTACCAACAGATATCTTTGATCATTCATTAAAAAATAACTACAAAAAGATGTCCTGGGTATTAGATAAAAAAACAAACTTACTGCTTACCTCACTATCCAGAGGAGATGAACAAATTGTGTTAGATAATGTGGGACATGTACACACAGTGAATTATAAGAATCCTTCTGGAACTTGCTGTTCTCTCTGAGGCCAAGGTTAAGGAGTCCTTTTCACTAAGTGGAAACAAAACTGCTTCTGCCCTAGAAGCCATGAGGAATGGATGCACATAAACTTGGAGGAAGGACATAATACCAGACTGTCCTGGGATGGAGAAAAGGAACGGGAGGTGAATGCAGAGAAGAGCTCTATTATTAAGGCATATACACTAATGAATTTGATTTTTTTTCTCCCATTTCTGGGGCTTGGATTTGGAATCATCCTTCTAACATCCAAGTTAGGCCTTAGCTCAAGAATTTTAATTTTATTCTTTTTCTTGAGAAGCCCTGAAGAGAATGTGAAAAGATTCACATATATTTTATTCTTAGTGCTTATTTTCCTCCTGTCTGATGTGTTATCTAGAAAGTAGCAGGAATTTGTTAAGACCTCATAGCATTATACTGTCCAGCCTTAAGCAGAGTCTTGATACACAGTTGCAGCTACTAATTAATACCACTCATGGTGATATTTCTTCAACAAACCTAATTTGCCTAATTAATAACTTCTTTAATAAATTAAATCTAGTATTAAGTTTAAAACATATGTAGTCTGGGACCTCATTTTTCAACTATAGAACTATAAAACATCAGAATGACTTCTAATGATCTCCTTCAGAATTAAATGCATTTAAATATATGAGGGGTTACCAAGATTATATGATCAAAAAAACATAAAAGCACACATACAGACAAAGGAACATTGTATTTCCTTCTTAATTAACATAACAGAACTCATCATGGCCATGATTTGTAATACCTGTAAGGACTGTGTGTTCTTGAACAATATATAAATAGAAATTGCTATGAACAGTCCTCATATTCATATATTATGTTACAATATTTCAAGTATTTATTCAAAATCCTGATTCCTAAATTTTTATGTGTTCCATGAATTTGTGTCCGTTCACATCAATGATATTGCTATTTATATAAAATGCAGAACTTCAGAATATTCCAACTTGTCATTTGTTCTAGAAGGCTTAGAAATAAATTTATGCTCTCATTCTCATTGTGCAGATTTTGTGCTTTAGATATTTTTAGTGAACTAGAGTTTTGTATAGGAAACCTTTACATAGATGAGTTTTAAAATAAGGCAGACGAGTGTCTAAATAATTCAAAGGTGACAATTATTTATCCATCCAATATTTCTTGAAAGGTTTTCATAATCCTGGCAATTTACAATGGATCATTCAATATTTTATTGCCCTGGTAATCATTTTCCTCTCTGACAATATAACCAGTGTCTGCTAGGTATCATTTGAGAAACCTCCAAAGTCACAACAACAGGTATTTAAAATAATTTTTTTAATTTCATTTTATTTTAAAGATGCTGTACAGATGAGTAAGGCAATGAGTATATTTCTTGTCGAGCATTGGGGAAGGGGAGGAGTAAAGGAGGTTGGGGACAGAAGGGATAGTAAAAAAATATTTTTGTTTAAAACATACCTGATAAATGAGACCTACTTCATCAATCCTTTGTAAACAAAGAGGCAGTTTTCTTATTTACATTTCTTATTTACTGGAATTGGACCCAAGGCTTAGCACATTCTGGGCAAGTACTCTATTACTTGAGCCCTTCTTCTATCCATTTTAATTTATACTTTGTTTTTGAGACAGGATCTTGCTAACTTTTTTTTTGCACCAATTGGCCTCAATTTTATAACTCTTCTGTTTCTACCTCCTAAGTACCTGGAATTTATGAGCCACCATACCCAGCTTTAAAAAATCAGTTTTTTAAAATACTAATTTTTGAGGGTCTTTGTATTTATTTGTATGTATTTCTTTTTATTATCTTTAAGTAGTTTTACAAGGTAGTTGGTATTCAACAAAGCAGTTTATGAATACAATATATCTTGATCAATACCAACTCTTTCATTCTGTCACCCAACTGGAATGATGGAGAATCTATAGATGAACTTTGCTCATTGTAACCTTTAAGTTTAGGAGAACATGATATACTTATGCAGAAGGAACAAGTAGAACTAAGTTTAGGATTCAAAGCACTCCGATAAATTGGAAAAGTGATATGAGTAATCGTAAGTATATTTCACTATGGCCATGTTAAAAGATGTACCCTTAAGAATGACAATTAGCTCTAAAATTTAAAACTGAGAAAAACTTTACTATATGTTTATTTGAGATTTTTATTTTGTAGTACTCAGTTTTGAACTCAGAGCTTATATTCACTGGACAACTGCTCTACCACTTGAGCCACACTTCTAGCCTTATACTATATGCTGACTGAATGAAAAAAGATATAGCAAAATTAAGGGATTAAAATTGAATACAATTTTGTTAGCACTTTTCAGTTGCTTGAGACTTGAACATTATATACTATATACCATTACAAAAAATAAAACAATATAATCCTGCCCTCAGGAGACCAGTAAAAGTAGAAATATAACATAAATGATCCAAACTGTACTATGCATCTGTTAGATTTCATACATAGAGGTGATTTTTTTCTTTTTTCTTAAATCTTACCTGCTCTTCCCAAATGTGTTCAGTTGGTTAAGCAGAAGCAAATCTATGTAGAATGTAGGTATTTAGATAGCTTTTCAAAAATAATAAAATAAACTTGCTTCATTCCCTAATGGGTCAATGAGCAATCTGGGTGATTTTCATTGTATTTGACTGATCCTAGTAGCTATGAAAACAAAGTGAAAGGCAATTTTTCTAACATTGAGTAGAATATGTAGCTTGTTGATAAGATCACATGGTAAATGATTTTGGGCCGGAAAAATATGTGGTCCATTAAATCATTAGCAACACTTGAAGCCAGAGGATGATGTACAATCACTTTCTACTTGAATTATTCTGACATTTAAAAAAGGAATTACACCTGTTTTCCATTGCTCTTTTGTAATGGTCAATAATAGATGTCATTTGGAAATCATATGTCATTTTTGTCACCATTTACACTTCAACATTATAATTTAAGATTGGCTTTCTTCATCTCCAAATTTGGTACACTGAATTATATTTTCAGATTAGGAAAGTAGCCAGGTGCTGGTGGCTCATGCTGCTAATTACACTTCTTCAAGAAGCTGAGATCTGAAGATCTAGGTTCAAATCATCCAGGCAGGAAAGTGCATTAGACTCATATCCAATTAACCACCAGAAAACCAGAAGTGGAGATGTGATTCAATGAGGTAGACTGCTAACCTAGAAAATAGCTAGACAGACAGACAGCTAAAGAATAGTGCTCAGGTCCTGACTTCAAGCCTCAGAACTGACAAAAAAATAGTAAATAAAAGCATTTACTATAAATAGGAAAAAAATAAATATGAGATCAACAGGATTAATGCTGCATTAAGAACTATTTTTATTGGTATTTTCTTTTATTGTGAAAATACCGTATAGAGGGGTTTTCTTATTTGTAGTAAATGCTTTTATTTCAACACTGTGCCCTTAATCATCCATATACTTGTCTGTTGTTGAATATGGTATTCTAAATAATCCATGGCCTGAGAGCTCTATGATACATGCTTGCCTGCTTGGGAAAATAGAGCCACACTGTAAAAAGTCCTTTTCTCATTTGTTAACTTCATTCAAAGAAGAATCTATCTGTTTTGTAAAGTTAATTCAAATCAAATAACTCGTTTTTCACAGTGAAAGTAGTCCTTAGAATTTAAAATTTTCATCATTTGAAGGTATCTACAATTAAGTCTATAATCTTAAGTAGTTTGCTTTACTATTTCTTTTTATGAATAAAGAAACATGTCTAAAATATATAGGAAAAGGGTGGTGGAGTTCATATACCTCAATTATATTCTAGGGTCTAAATCCTCTTTGCAAGACTTCTGACAGATATCCAAAATGTGTTTCTAACAACTGTAATGACAACTAGTTTTCTAAATGCTTTCAAATCTTTCCTTATGTCCATTCAGCCTTTGATTTGGTTTTGATTGTTATCATGGCTGGATATCTGCAAATAGCCTCCTAACTGATCTTACTCCTCCAATTTTTCTTTCCTAGAATATCTTTATTGCACTTCTGAAATCAAATTCCTAAAACACTTTTATTATATTCTGACTTACTCAGAAGCCTTTAGAAATTCCCTGTAGCTTACAGGATAAAGTCGGAACTCATTAACTTGAAATCATCTGACCCTGACATATTTCTGAGCTTAACTTAACCTATTTTGTTCTTTCCTAGCCAATACTTTGAGCCTACTTGGTCACTTAGTTTCATTGGAATGATATAGTTCTTCCTTGTTCTTAGTATTCCTGTACTCTTTTCCTTGCCCTTACATCTTTCAGTACTATCCTTTCTTCTTGTTTCATTTCTGTCCATATTTTAGGATTGCCATGGGTGCTATTGTTTGGTAACACTGCATACCACTGCCAACAACTGTGATGTATTTCTGTTCTGCTTTCCTAGGGTGCTCATTTTCAACCTCATTGATTGATGATTAATCATGAAATAACATGTAAAAGTTTTCCTATTGTTGTACTGAATTATAATTTATTTTTTGTATTATGTTTAATGTTCTTATAGTTTTAAGCTCGGCTTTCTTCTAGATAGACTTTATGACTTGGCTGGAATAGAGCCAATGGTTGCAAACTGTATTCTACCCAACTCTAGTGATTCCTGAAAATGCATCTCCGGGAAGCACAAAGGACTAGGACTCACTATTTCCCATCAGTCTCTACAAAAACATCTCTGCCTTGCTGACTTTTCTATAGAACATCCCTTTGATTATTTTTAAGCAGATCTTGAGGCTAAAGATAGTTGAATGCAAAGGATGTGCTGGACAAGAATGTAGACTTGGATTAAAAGACTTGAGCTTTGTGTGCACCGTTGCTCCTTCCTTCCCCGTCTTTACTCATTTTAAAATTATTAGATCAGATGTGTGTTCTTATATTTCTGCTACTGTAAAAAGCTACAGAGCTCAGGTGATTAGTCTCATTGAAGTTGACTAATGCTTAACTGTTTTTATATTTTAAAAAGTTTCCACAGAAGTGCAATTATTCAATTCTGCTACTAAGCTCCTTAATGTGTCCAGTTGCAGCTATACCTGCAGGTTGCCCATATGACGTGTTAATTACATGATAATTGAATGTGAATAGGCAAATTAGGTGTTTCCTTTCCTCTTTCTAAACAGTGCTATAACAGATAGGTCTGCCTTTTGTTCTATACTTTTCATTAATGTCAGGTCAGAAACCCTCATTCAGTTGGATTCACTAGGAATATTACTTTCATGAACTACAAATTTTGACAAAATTACTGGAAATAAAAAGCATGAAGGTTCAATCTGTGTAAAGCAGGAAAATAATGGTCAAGGTAGCATCCATTCTTTTCCAAAAATGCTTTCAAGAAAGGGAGTGAGCATAAAATGGAACCATGGCTATAACCACGACTTTAGGCACTATGGCTATGTGTACATTCCACTGCTATGTGTACAAACTATGGCTATATTTAATGCTGACTAAACATCTTATGCATTTCACTTGTTCTTAAGTTTTCTCTTCTGCAAGTCATTAAGGACGCCCTCTATAGTTGTTTTCTATGGACAATTCATTGTGAACACTGGAAAGCTATGAAGTTCTCAAAATACATAATGTGGATCCTGTTCTAATGTACTTGATTTAAATGAAATAATTCAGCGCCAGAACTTCAACAGATATCAGCAGTGTGTGTGTCAGCAGGTCTCAGACACAGCACAAAGCCATCGGGGGGAGGGACTGAGACTTCTTAATTCCTCATTTACATTTTTATTGTAGAAACTAAACAAACAGGAAACTATTAAAAATACCAGAGAGAGAGAGAGAGAGAGAGAGAGAGAGAGAGAGAGAGAGAGAGAGAGAGATGCTTCAATATAGCCTAAGCTATTTGTGGTGTTGCAGAAATGGAATCTTTTCAGAGCACAGACAAGAAAGCAGGTATTTCCTATGTTGATAACACTTTTCTAATTCTCTGGGAATATTTAGATGTGTTTTAAGCAATGTGTGTCTCCTTCAATAAATAATCTTTTCAAGTAAGTTTGTCTTGATCAAGAATATCATTGCAGAGACACTATTGAGTCATTTCAGAATGCAGAGATAATGTTAGGTGTTTTGGAGGTCAGATTCACAGAAAACAATAGAAAGTATCCATATCACCTGTGGAAACAAGATACTCAATCCATTGTTTCCCTTTTGATCCTGCTCCCACTACTTCAGACATTTTGAAAGAAACATGTTTCAAAGTTGTAAACAGAGATGCTTTTGCTTCTGGCACACAGAATCTTGAAATAAAATAAAACTTGCCTCTCCAAGTTCAAGAAAATAAAGACTGCTCTTTTATAGATTTAGCTAGTTGAAATTATGTTAGCCACAGGCATTCTATAGGTCTCTTTCTGTGCTCTTTGCTCTAATCACATAAAGTTGTTATAAATGAAACAAGAAGTTTAATTCCTGGGCTCCCTGTAGCTGGACAGATGACAGGATAACAAATCCCCAGCTCTCCTTGGCCATGCATGTTTCTATGTGTCACTGTTTGTCACTTTTGAGCTTAATGTATGGACTGTGTTGGCAGGAGGACTTGATACTTATTTTTATTTTATTGTATGCTACTGATGTTTGAACTTATGCTTGTTAGGCTGCTGAGCCATACCCCCACCCCTGTTTTCCATTAATTTTAGTATTAGGTGACTTTTCTGGCTCAGCTGTTTGAATGAGCCTGAGCCATGAAACACCTACTTTTAGGCTTTTCATCATTGTTGAGATTGTGATCACACAAAACAATGATTAGCTTGTCTGTGAATACTTGAAGTCTCACAGATTTTTCTTCCAGGTCTGTCTTCCTACAGTGATCCATGCATCTTTGTCTCTCATGTAGCTCTAGATGGTTAGTGTGTGCCACTGCACACAACTATGGGTCTAGAAGGACCTCACGTAGATTTTCTGCCCACCGACCTAGAATGGTGATTCCATTCTTAGTTTTCCACATAACCAGAGTGACAGACACAAGTCACTAGTGCACTGCTTCTGATATGTTCCTTTTTGTTCCAAACAATCTTAACCAACGGAAAAGATCTACTTGTATTATAGTACCAGAGGACTTTGAAGTAAATTTTATTTTTTTAAATTTTATCTTATTGTAAGATGCTGCACAGAGGGGATTACAGTTTCGTGAGTAATGAGTACATTTCTTTTCAAGCCATTGTAACACCTTACTTTGTTTTTGGAACTCTCTCAGCAGAAACAGAAACATGTTCACATGGAAAAGTCATTTAGCTTATTTAACCTCAATTCCTTTATATCAAAATTAAAGATAATTAGAACTGTTTTTTTAGGATTCCAGTGGACAGCAATTGAAAATATTCATATAAATAACTTAGTCCAGTGTTTGATTTTGATATCCTGCCCCTTCTTTTCTGTAATTATTGATTTTAGTTTTTTAATTTGCCTGTAGATGACTTTCTCACCAAAAGTCATTTGTATAAGGAAAGACATTGTAAATATTTTCAAATGTATCCAACATTTGTTAGTAGTAGCAATTGTAGTTCCACAAATTTCCAGTGAAGAGCTATTTTGGTGTCTTGCTCTATTTCCTTTGCTAAAATTGATTCCCAGTTATCTGGCCAAAGGAAGGGAATTTAACAAAGAAGAGGTGAAAATATAGTGATTCTATGATATACATTTTCTTTACTTTTATGCATTGTTCTGAGTAATGATTATATTGGGTTTTACAATTTTCAAAATTCAACGATCTAAATATCAATGCTTTTTATTTTGTGGCTTTACTGTTTTTTTTGTATTTTATGTTATTTTGTCCTGTTTTGAGCAGCATACATTTGACACTACAGCAATTTCCAAATACAAATTTTTCTCTAAGAATCACTGTTAGTTGGAACTCATATGTTGTTCTGAACACCAAGCAATAGTATATCAAAAATTAATTATAGAGATGTGTAGGATGTTTGACTTATTATCGCTCCTATTTTTGGTGTTTACTCTTCTCTTATACTTTAAACTACAACTTCACTAGATACTAGACCTGCTACAAACTATGTATGTCTAGTATTTACACAGGTTAAATGAAAAGCTTTTTGGATTTAATATTACTTTAGAATAAATTATGTCATCCATAAAAGAAGAAGGTCAGAAATGCTTTTAAGAAGAGAAGATACTTTCTTATGTGCATTTAGGGAAAAAATGCCTGCATAAAACTATTAAAGGTGAAGGAGGTAGAGGAAGCAAAGGATTGCAGGCAAACAACAAGGGAAGGGGTAACAATGCTCAACAAGAAAGGTACTCACTGCCTTACTCATGTAACTGTAACCCCTCTGTACAGCATCTTTACACTAAAATAAATTAATAAAAACTACTAAAGCTTAACTTTCAGTTTAGCATAGCAACTTTTACTTCTATCAAAGAAAATGTGAGTACAAAAGTTTGCAGCCATGTTCTTCTTGTGGATTTTATAGTCTAAGTTTCTTTAGCCCTGTAGAAGTTATAAGTTCATTATTTTCCTCTTTGATCTTGGTACAGCTCGATTAAGAGCTATGTTAGAACCAAACTGGAGTTCCCTTGTTTAAGGCTTGTGTTGTAGATAGTGTTAAGATATCAGAATTCTTTTAAGTCCACTTTAAGAAGTATATATTCATAATTACATTAATGTTTATCTGCAAAGTGTTTCAAAGTGTTGATTGACTGATTCCTTCTTTGAAGTAATGACATTTCTTCAGTTTAATTAAATTGTCTTATGAAAGATGAAATTTTTATAGTATATTATTTATATCAAATTATGTTTTTAATATATTTTATTGTAAAGATACTGTACAGAGGGATTATAGTTACATGAGTAAGGTAATGAGTACATTTCTTATTGAGCATTGTTACTCCTCCTTTCTTTTTTCCTTTCTATCCCATCCCACCCCATCTCCCCAACTCCTCCTTCCCCTACTCGCCCCCGTAATTGTAAAGTTCATTTTCAACATAGGGAGTTGTATGTCTCATTGTTACAATGAGTCAGCCTGTATCCTTGTTTCAATATTTCGTTATTTTCCTTCCCCTCCCCAAATTATAAAATGTTTATAGAAGATTCAGGGCACCAGAATCAAATACAGTGACAACAGGGGTTATACCATGGGGGAAGAACATACAAAAGAAACAAAAAATCACATAGTACATTGAAAACAACAGCAGCAAAGAAAAAAAATTCTTGTGTCCCTATCTTGGGGTTCATTTTGCTTAGCATCATCTTATATAGTCATGTGTGCATAGTTTTTGACCTTTTCTGCTTGTCTGATATGATTATCCTAGATGTATATTAGTTATTGCAAATAAGGGAAACCATGGGGCCTGTTTCTTTGGGTCTGGCTAATTTCATTTAATATAATTTTTCCAAATGTTTCCATTTCCTAAGAAATGGGACAGTGTCATTTTTTTGATGGAGGCATAGAATTCCATTGTGCATATATACATACCACACATTTTCTTGATCCATTCATCTACTGAAGGGCGTCTGGGTTGGTTCCATATCTTAGCTTTTGTGAATATGATGAATAATGCTGTGATAAACATAGTTGTGGTGGTAACTTTAGTATGGCCTTTTTTGTGGTCATTTGGGTAAATACCCAGAAGTAGGATTGCTGGGTCATAGGGGAGCTCTTTTGAGGAACCTCCATACTGCTTTCCAGAGTGGTTGAACAAGTTTACACTCCCAAGAACAATGCAGTAGGGTTCCCTTTTGGCCACATCCCCTCCATCATCTGTTGTTATAAGATTTCATGATTTTAGTCATCTAACTGGGGTAAAATGGGGTTTTGATTTGCATTTCTTTTATGGTTAGAGAAGTTGGACCACTGGAATAGAACTAAAGACCCAGAAATGAACCCACAAACCTATAGTCACATAATCTTCAATGAGAAACTAAAAAAAAACAGTAGAATGAAAGAAAGACAACCTCTTCAGTAAATGGTGCTGGCAAAATTGAAAACCTGTATTAAACGAAATCTAGATCCTTAGATATCACCCTGCACCAGAATCAACTTAAAATGGATCAAAGACCTAGAAGTCAACGCAGACACCTGAAAACATTACAAGAATGAAAAGGAGAAACTCTAAAGCTCCTTGGCAAAAATTTCTTAATAAAGACCTAGAAGCACAACAGATCAAAGAAAGGTTAGACAAATGTGAATGCATGAAACTGCAGAGCTTCTGCATGGCAAAGGACATAGCTAGCAAGATCAATAGAAAACGCATACATTGGGAGATCTTCACTAGCCAAACACCACACAAGGGTCTCATATCTAAAATATACTGGTAACTCAAAAAATCATATCCCCCAACAACAAATCTTCAAAGAAACAACCGCCCCCATTAATAAGTGGGCTAAAGAAAAACTTCCCTAAAGAGGAAATAAGAATGTCCAATAGACCCATGAATTACATTTTTAAATTTACAAAATACATCTGTTTAAGTCAAATTGTACTCATATCAGACACAGACATGATTTTTATTTGAACATGATAGTTGCATTATTCTGTAAGAATACATTTCTTGAAAATAAATGGCATCTGCTCTTAATGTTTGTAGAAGACTATTCCAAATTATTTCAGAATTACAGTAAATCACAAAGAATTATAAAAAAGAATGACAAAGATAACTGTTTATGCTCTAGTACTGCAAAAATAATACAAAGATGATATGAATCCCATTATATTTTGTCATTTATATTTGTTGATGAGTGTAACAAGAACTACAAAATAAATTATTTATATTATAGTCTTAAGAATGGGAGGAAGGTCTTCATCCATTTGAAATCATTTACATTAGCTAGTCTAACCTTCATTTAAAAATATTGCTTACTGGGGCTGGGAAGGTGGCTCAGTGGTAGAGCACTTGCCTTGCATGCATGAGGCCCTGTGTTCGATTCCCCAGCACCACATAAGCAAAAAAGAAAAAAGCCAGAAGTGGTGCTGTGGCTCAAGTGGTAGAGTGCTAGCCTTGAGCTGAAATGCTGAGGGACAGCACCAAGGCCCAGAGTTCAGGCCCCACGACCGGACCCCCCCCCCAAAAAAAAATTGGTTACTGTGGCTTGCTAAATAGCAGCAAAAAATGTGGTTTCCACGACATGATTTAGAAGCCACAGTAGAAAAGGTATGCAACATTAGGTAGTGTGTTGCCAGCTCAGTACTGTTGGCACTTTGCATGTGTTTTTGACGGTTTTACTTCATACCATCACTCAGGGCCAAAGGAATTTGCTGTTCTGGAAAAGGAAAGAATCTAAATTTAATTCAGTACCTACATTTAGGAAGAAGAGAAATATGTATCCTTTTAATTTGAAATCATAAGATAAACAATAATTTTCATGCACTTAGAAGTTAAATGAAATGTATTGAAAGCATGATTTAAACCAAGCTCACACATTAACATTGAAATTGCTTTGTATAAACCCTAGTCATTGAGATGTACAGTTACCATATGTGAGTGTGACAATCCTTGAGCCAGAACATCTTTTTCTTCATTACTATAGATTTATAGTTAGCCTTAATATCCAGCTTGCTAAACGTTAGATCCAAGTTTTCTCAAACCTGCTGTATATTCATTACTTCACTTTAGTTTTTTGAGGGAGGGCGTATGTTAAATTGTCTCTTACAAATAGTATTTATCTGTGCATTTTAAAACCACTCTGGAATTTTCTAGTTTTTAAAATATTTAATTCCACTGACTTATTTGGGATTCCTGATAGTTGACATTATTATTAAAAATAAATGTGTGATTTTTCCTCCTTTCCTTTCTTCTGCCTGGCATTCCTTCTTTTTATTTTCTTGGAATAATAATCATCTAGTGATCTCATACCAGGTTGTGTTGCTCCCTGGTGCATTAACGTGTGCATTACTGTTGATATGTCTTGAGACATTGGAGCTAGAAGTATAGTTCAGTAATTGAATGTATTCATACGTCTTCAAAACTTTGAGTTTAAATATTTACATCATTTTTCCCCTTGAGGCCAGTGGACAGTTTGATATTTGTCCACTGGTGGACATTTTGATATTTGTCCAAACCTCCTTCCTTTGACATTCAAATTAAATATTTAAGAAACTTCATTAGACACTATATTTGATGTCAGTATAACATGTGGAGGAGATGGGGACAAACAAGTCGTTTAAGGATTCAGGTGGACCTGTTGCAACAATGAGAAGTACAAAATGTCATGTCAAAACCAGCTTTACAATGTCGGTGTGGGGGGGGGGGGTATAATTGGGTGGGGGAAGGGGGAAGGCCGGGAAGGGAGGTGAAGGGTAAACAAAGGAGGAGGCTGCAATGCTTGGTAAGAAATGTATGCATTATCCTGCCCATGTAATTGTAGCCCCTCTGTACAGTATGTTCTCAAATAAAATAAAATAATATTTAAAAAAAAAGAAACTTCATTAGATTATTTTTTTCTGGTGATACTTGGGTTTAGACTCAGAGCCTTGTACTTACTAGGTAGTTACTTTATAATTTGAGCCACAACTCCTGCTTACGTTTGTTTTTGGAAACAAAATAACAACAACAACAACAAAAACTATTTACCTTGAGTAAAGTTAGAAGAATATGTGGCAGTTCTTTAACATAAAGGGGATTTTATCTTAATGCAGCTGCCACAAGCACACAGATAATTGAATACTGAAGACAGCAAGTGTAGTGGTAGGTGCTGATCTGATAGGTGTCACTGCAGACCTTATCACTCATTGAAAAATCAAGAAGTGTCTGCATGGTCCTTCATTTAGGGATGTCCATCACAGTAGCCTCATCTTGAAATCAAAGATGAAGATACTTGATGTTGGTCTGTTTGTCATTCTTAATAGATTCTCATGAAATATATTTTGTTTTACCTATGTGTTTATCAAGTATGGATATTCAGAGCTATCTCTGCATCTCAGGAATCACTAAGCAAATGGAAATGGGGAAAAATAAAAAGAGGGAGTTAATGTGGAACACTATGTTAAATATAACTCCACGTTGCTATGCCTCAACATGCTTTCCAGGTAATAAAATAGAGGAATGATGGAATTTTGTACATCACCACAAGGACACCATTTTCCAAGTGGTATTGATTGTCTGGCTGCCATTCTTCTCACAGAAGGGCTACTTTTAAAATCTGACATTCTATAAAGATGCTGGAGGGATTGAGCATTAGCCCCATGAAATGCCTTACATGCCAGCTCCAGAACATCTTAGGAAAAAAAATGCACTGAGCAGTATTTTCAGTGTTTCCACAAAGCCAGTGGCAATGGCGCCTTTTAACCAATTTGCACTTCATAAAGTGTAATAAAGCAATCTTCTTCCTTGAAATTTTGCAATCGCGGTTTTGTGGGGCTTATAATTTACTGGTTTCTAGAAATTTTGAGTTGACCACACTCACCTATGTCTTTTATTATTTTTTTAAGGGAAACAATGTGTTGAGTAGTTAGGTAAATGAAGCTTCTTTATACAATGATTGAAAGAACCTGGACTATGAAAAGGGTTAGAAAAATTCAACAATTGGAATTGAATCATTGCCAAGTGCATTGCTCTTGTCCTTATTATTTCCAGTTGCTTAATGGAGATAGTAAAAATAGGATGCCTCTTCTAGGAACTGGTGGCTCACACTTATTACTCTAGTGACTCAATTTCCTGATATCTAAAGATGGCGATTTGAAGCCAGTCTATGCAGGAAAATCTATAAGATTCTTAGCACTAGTTAACTACCAAAAAATGAAAAGCAAAGAAAAAAAAACCTGAAGTGAAGGTGTGATTCAAATGGTAGAGTAAAAGAAAAGGAAAAGATCTTTATTGTTCCATATGAATTTTTGTATTGCTCCTTCAATTTCATTGGAGAGTGAGGTTGGGATATTGGTAGGTATCACATTGAATTTGGAGATAGCCTTTGGCAGTATTGCCATTTGGAGGATGTTATTACTCCCAATCCAGGAGCATGGGAAGTTTTTCCACTTCCTTAGTTCTGCTTTAATTTCCTTTTTCAGGTTTTCAAAGTTTTCCTCATAAAGGTCCTTCACTTCTTCAGTTAACTCCTAGGTTTTTCCAACTATGTTTATCACGGCATTATTCACCATATCTAAGATAGAACTAACTCAGATGTCCCTTAGTAGATGAATGGATCAAGAAAATGTGGGGTATGTGTGTGTGTGTGTGTGTGTGTATATATATATATATATATATATATATATATATATATATATGATGAAATTCTATGACTCCATCAGAAAGAATGACACCACCCCATTTGTTAGGAAATGGAAAGATTTGGGGAAAAATTATATTAAGTGAAGTAAGCCAGGCCCAAAGAAACATAGGAACTATAGTTTCCCTTATCTGCAATAATTAGTATATGTCTGAGACAAGCAGAAAAGGTCAAAAACTATGTACATATGACTGTATAAGATGATGCTAAGCAAAATGAACCCCAAGATAGGGACACAAGAGGTTTCATCTTTGTTGCTGTGCTTTTAATGTACCTATAATGTACTATGTAATTTTTTTGTTTCTTTTGTTTGTTTTTCCCCACAGTACTTAACCCCTGTTTTCACTTTATGTGATTCCAGTGCCCTACATCCTGTATATACATTTTTTTTCTGATTTGGGGAGGGGAAGGGAAATAACAAAATGCTGAAAGAAGGATACAGGGTGACCCATTGTAACAATGAGATATACAAGACACTATGTTGAAAACGAACTTTACTGTTTTGGGGAGGAGGGGAGTTGTGGAGATGGGGCAGGCAGGGGTAGTAGGGGAGAAACATCAGAGGGGTAACAATACTTGATAGGAAATGTACTCATTACCTTACTCATGTAAATGTAATTCCTCTGTACAGAATATTTACAATAAAATATACATTTAAAAAAAGAAAAAAAGGATGCTTGAAAATTTGTACTGTGTAAACAGATTTTATTAGTTCCCTCAAATTGTCTATACTCTAATTCCCAGAACCTGCGAAGATGTTAATTTATCTGGCAAGAAAAGATTTTTGCATAATTGGTTTTGCTGATGTGAAGAAACTTGTGTATCATTGGAATGGGCCTGATTTCATCACAATTTTTTTCTTATTTATGTCATTTTATTTTTTATTTTTTATTGTGAAAATACTGTACAGAGGGGCAGAGGGGTTACAATTACATGGGCAAGATAATGAGTACATTTCTCATCAAGCATTGTAGCCTCCTCCTTTTTTTCCCCTTCCCATCCCTTCCCATCCTCCTCCCAGCCCCCCACCCTATCCTCCTATCCTGCCACCAAAGTTGTAAAGTTTATTTTCAAGATAACAACTTGTACATCTCATTGTTGCAATGGGTTCCCTGTATCCCTATTTAAACGATTTGTTTTTTCCCTTCCCCTCCACAAATTTTTAAAATTAATTAATTAATTTGTTTTTATGGTAAAGATGTTGTACTGTACAGAGGGGTTACAGTTACATGAATAAGGTAATGAGTACATGAATAAAGTAATGAGTGTGTGAACCATGTCACCCACTCCTTTTTTTCTCCCACTATCCCTTTCCCCCACTTACACTCCCTCGCCCATACCTGCCCCCCCTCCCCCCGGCCCAGCCAAGTTGCAAAGTTTATTTCTACCATAGTGTCATATGAGTATTGGGTCATCCTTTGTCCTTGTTTTAGCATTTTGTTATTTCCCTTCCCTCCCCTCAAATCAGATAAATGTATATACAGGACACGGTATCAAAGACAGTGATTGTCAGGGATAAACCATTGGAAAAAGAAAAATGAAATAAAATAAGAAAGAACTAGATACAGTTTTTAATACATGAGAACTTTTCTACTGTAATCAGAAGGGAATGCTATGATAGAAGATTGATTAGAAAGATGGAATGTGAAAAAAAGATCTTCTACCCACCACTTCTGGCTTTTAACGTGAAGCTTAGAGAAATGAGCTTAGAGATCCTGTGAACCCTGGGGGCGTGGAATGACCTTGCTAATAGTTGTGGAGAATAATCAGGTGATTCTACAATCTGGAAGAAATGAATTGTGCTAGCAAGGAAAGGGACCTACAGTAAACAAAATTACAGCCCTGCTGATATCTTAACTTTCATTTGTACTTGAGATTAATGATAGAATTTTGACTAACAAAACCATAAGATTATGAATCTGTGTGGTTTAACTAAGAAATTTGTTTATAGTAATTTATTATGGCTGTGATAGAAATCTAATACAAAGTAAAATTATGTTTTTCCTTTTAAATTGTCACAAGGAGAGAGGAGAAATCTAAAATGAAGAAATTCTAAATAAACTTTGCTTACATGAAAAGGCAAAAAGCCTTGACTGAATTGTCATCCAGTCTCACTAATCTTTCATCTGTAATACTGTATTCTGAAGAGGGTAGCGTTAACTGAATGCCACTGGTAAATGGGCATGAGAAAAACAAATTAAAACTCCCAGTTCAAATGAAAATTAACTTATATTTTCAATTCTTATTTTTTTAATTGTGAGAATACCGTTCAGAGGAGTTACAATTACATGGGCAAGATAACAAGTAAATTTCTTTTCAAGCATTGTAGCCTCCTCCTTTGTTTCCCCTTCCTATCCCTTTCCATCTGCCCCCTGCCCCCCCACCCAATCTTCCTCTCTCCCCCCCAAAGTTGTAAAGTTCGTTTTTCCACATAAAGACTTGTACATCTCATTGTTGCAATGGGTCCACCTGTATCCCTAGTTAAACGATTTGTTTTTGCCCTTCCCCTCCACAAATTATACCAACATCAAATACAGTGAAAGCAGGGGTTATACCATTTGAGGAGGGACATACAAAGCAACATAGAAATCATCTTATAAATATGTTAGAAACACGTGCATGAAAGAAAAAAAACTTTGAATACTTATCTTTGGGTTCATTCCCCTAACATCAACTTATCTGACCATTATTTGATCACTCTTGGTAAAACCCACATTGAGTAATGCATTTATTTTCTTACTAAACTTACTTTTAGTTTCATCAAAATATAACTGTCTCTATTATGATTTAGAGAATATAGTCACTGTAATACCTTTACTTAAATGTGAAAATTCAGAACAAAAATAAAATATATAGAATGAATAAGAATGAATACAGTTGTATGTATTATCATGGTAACCAAACTAAGAGAGAACATAACAACTGGTTGCAAGCAAACCTTACAACATAGATCACAACTCAAGAATGGATGTTTCTGAGTGTTCAGGCCCTGAACTAGATTGCTTTGTTTTTAAATCCTTGATTTGAAGGCACCTTTTAACCTTAAGGTGTCTGAATTCTACAATCTCACACAGAGATTTCCATTTGCTCACATCATCATTCTGCTAGCACATATTTTTAGCATGTAAAGAGTGAGCAAGCTATGTATATTGTAATTTAATTTGCATATCTCCTAATTCTAACAATAATGAGAATCTTTCAATCTCTCTCTCTTCCTTTCTCTGAGGGTGTGGATGTGTGTGTGTGCATTCGTGCCCATGTGTGTGTGTGTGTGTGTGTGTGTGTGTGTGTGTGTTTGCGCACATATATGTATCCATGCAAGACTAGGGCTTGTGAAATGAACCCCAAGATAAAGACTCAAATGGTTTTTCTTTCTTGCTATTGTTTCTAACATATTTATAAGATGATTTCTTTGTTGCTTTGTGTGTCCCTCCCCCACGGTATAACCCCTGCTTTCACTGTATTTGATGTTGGTATAATTTTTGGAGGGGAAGGGAAAAAAAGTGTTTAAATAGGGATCCAGGTGGAACCATTGCAACAGTGAGATGTAGAAGATGTTAAGTCGAAAAATGAACTTTACAACTTTGGCCCTGGAGGGGTGGTGGGGGTGTGTGGATGGGACAGGATGGGAAGGGGAAACAAAGGAGGAGGCAACAATGCTTAATAAGAAATGTACTCATTATCTTGTTCATGTAATTGTAACCCCTCTGTATGGTATTTTCACAATAAAAAAATTAAAGCTAAGTAGAAAAGAAAAGAAATCAGAGTATAGGAGCATACCGATTCCCATATGTTATTGAATCTGGCTTGTTTTTTGGCTCTGTGTACTAATATCATAGTATGGGATAGCATTTATGAGAATTTTGTGTGTGTATCAGTCCTGAGGCTTGAATTCAGGACCTAGGTGTGCCATTCTGAGCTTTTTCCCTCAATGCTAGCATTCTACTTTAACCACAGATCCACTTCTGGCTTTTTGGTGGCTATCTGGAGATAAGAGTGTTACAGACCTTCCTGCCCAGGCTGTATTCAAACCATCATCGTCAAATGATGAGCCACCAACTACGAGCAGATATATAAAAAACATAAAAATTATAATTGACCTCTTTATTACCTTGAGTTCTCTTTCCTGAGACTACACCATTTTTTAAAAATTAATTTAAATCCATTTTTGGATCATTAATGAGTATTTACGTATCTTTTGATTGTAAATATTTTTTCTTTTTGGTTATTATAAACCAATTCTTTACATCATAAGTATTGAAAATGTGTATTTTAAAATTTCATTTTGTCTGTTTGAAAGTCTTTTATATTTATCTATTTGTTTTCTATTTACTGTTATCTCTTGCTTTTACTCGAGCAATTTTTCAATTGATTTTGTTGATTTTCCAGACATTTATTTACAATTAGAAGCATTGTGTCTCTTTTCCAATTACCTTCCTCTAGTTGCTGTGTTTTGCCTGTGGTGACAAGCTCTTTCATGACAATGTTCAATAATGTTAGTGGTGATGATAGACATAACTTTTTCTACTTCTGAACCTACTAGTCAATGCCCCTGGCATTACAATAATAAGAAAAAATTGGCTCTTGTTATACTTTATATATGTATGTTATACTTTATATACTTCTTATATTTTATATAATATGAAATAATAAAAAATTATAAACTAAGATTGGAGTAATATAGGATACTTTGTCTCAGAGCTAGAAGCACAATAAATAACATTTGAAATTAGAAAATTTACTAGTGATATAATTTCTACCTTTTAACTTTCTGGTAATGAATATACTTGCACAGTTGTTTGAACATGTCTGTTCTGGCTAGTATTTTATGCTGTTTCTTCTCCTCCTGCCCTCCTACCCAGGAGGGCAAACATTACTGTTTTCAGTTGTGATAACTTTCCTCCTGAGTGATGTTTCTTGGAGGTTAATTCAGTTGTCTATCCATTTGGTTTTCATTTAACTAGTTACTGTAAGTCCATGCCAGGAAAGAGTATAGTTAAACCTAAAAAAGACTGAATAAAAGTTTATGTAACCTGGATGCTGGTCGCTCATGCTTTTAATCCTAGCTACTCAGAAAGCTGAGATCTGACCATCATTGTTCGAGGCTGGCTTGAGAAGCATAGTCTGTGAAACTCTTCTGTCCAATTAACCACCGAAGAGCTGGAAGTGGGGCTGTGGCTTGACCTAGGGCTCTCACCTAAAACAACAACAACAAACCACAGCAAATCAGGCTCTGAGTTCAAGCTCCATAAGGTAGCAAAGAAACAAACAAATGAAGTCTATGTAAGTACATGTATGACTGAAAGTTAATGAAGAAGAACAATGTTTGTTTTAATGTAAGAGAGCCCCATAGAGGAAAATGGAAATTTTGAAGAAACTGTTGCAACACCCCCCAGGTGTCCTGGGCACCCCATTCTCGCTTGCTGTCTGCATTGGGTGACAATGACCTAGTTCTCTGCACATCAGTGCTTCCTTTCTTTATTTGCTATGTAATAAATCTTCAAATATTATCAAGTTGTCAAGAATGTCACATTCTTTCGGTTATTTCCTGTCAAGATTGTCATCTTTTAAAACCCTAGCTCCCCTTTTTATTTATTATTGTGGGCTTTGTCAGCCTGTGGTCAGATATGGTATTTGGAATTGACTTGTTGCTTTATTTCATACTTCTTACACAGCCTCTGGCAGGTTCCTTGTTCTTTACCTGCTTAACTGTTTTATTCCCTAGGACATTTTCATGGCTTTCTTTTCATGTTATTTTCTTTAATTTGTTTATGTTTCTTTTTCTTCATTCAGCAATCTTGTTTCTTTGTGTCTTGTGTGTGTGTGTGTGTGTGTGTGTGTGTGTGTGTGTGTGTGTGTGTGTGTGTTCTTTAAATTCAGTTTTGCTTTTGAAGGCTTTAAATCTTTTCTCTATACATTTATCACATTTCATCTGTTCTCAGCTTTTTTTTAAAATTTTTTTTGGGGGGTCCGGTTGTGGGGCCTGAACTCTGGGCCTGGGAACTGTCCCTCAGCTCTTCAACTCAAGGCTAGCGCTCTACTACTTGAGCCACAGCACCACTTCCGGCTTTTTTCTTTGTGCTTATGTGGTGCTGGGGAATCGAACCCAGGGCCTCATGCATGCAAGGCAAGCGCTCTACCACTGAGCCACCTTCCCAGCCCTCAGCTTTTTCTTTCTTTAGAAGATGATATTCAAATTATGAGAGAACCTGAAAAAAGCTGAAGGCTTAGTTTACTAGAGTTTCCTCATTTCCCAGATGAGAAAGTTGAGACATGGAAGCTGAATGACATGAGAGACAGAGGCAAGCTTCCCAAGCTCCGCCATCTATTCCAGAGCTGGTGCCAGTAACCCCATCTGCACTTTTGCCCATGTACATTTCCCTTTAATTCTATCCTTGAATTCTCTTCCCTGCTTTCATCCTGTGTTCCTTCAACTTTCCCCTTTCCTACTTGAATCCTTGGCACCAGTGTACTCTATTCACACATACACTGGTCTAGAAGGGGAGACGATTTCTGTGCCCTGGTCTTCTCTACTTTGAATAAGTTGCTATTCAGGTTAAGACTCCACAGCTACTCAAGGTAACTCCAGGAATGGTCCAGAATTCCTCCTATTAGTATGACCTGGGATTTTCCTTTGTCAACTTGGCTGTCATTCCTCATCTTTCTCCTCTTAAGCTTCTAGAAAACTCACTGCAGAGTCCTTTAGTCAAGAAATTAACTTGAGTCAACAGCAAATGACAGGTTCATAGTCTAGCCTTACTCAGTTCTAGACTGTTATTTTATTTTATTTCTCTAAACACGATTTAAGAACATTTAAATTTTGCTGTCTGGATTCATAACTGATTCATGTAAAAGTAAAGAAAGGAAGTAAGTAAAAGAAAAGTAAAAGAAAGTAAAAGAAAGGAAGAAATACGGTTTTCAGACATATCAGAGCAGGCTTGGAGATTTCCTAGAGGAACTCTGTCCAGAAAATGTGTGGGCAGATTGTTCTAGGCCATGCTAAAATGGATACATCCCACTTGTTTAGAGCCAAAATCTTAGATACCAAAATGGAGGTACAATACTAGTCTTTAAGTGTCTTGGCCATGTAAATTTTCCTCCTAAACAAACTTGGGATTTGGTAAATAGATTATAAACTTCTTTCATTGTTGTCTTTACATTTATCCCACTCCTGGGGCTTGAACACAGGGTTTGAACTTTTCTGCTCAACGCTAGGGCTCTACTACTTTGAGGTATAGTTCTACTCTTGATTTTCTGTTTGTTAATGGAGATAAGAGTCTTATAGACTTTCCTGCTTGGACTGGCTTCAAACTTCAATCCTCAGATCTCAGCCTCCTAAATAGCTAGAATTATTATATATCTACCAGTATATATCTCTACTTTTGAGAGTATTCAGGATCTGTGAGGGTTGTGACCAGCTAGAGAAGAAAATATTTCACTTCGTAAAGGGTTTGGCATCTGATTGATGGATTTATTGATTTGTTGATTTTCCTAGGGCTGAAGTCAGGATTGGATGGTGTCCTTGAACTGTTTTGCTTCAGCACTGGAGCTATATTATATGAGTTACAACTCCACATCCTTTTTGGCATTAATTGAAGATAAGATGTCTTATCTAATTTCTAACCTAGGCAATGCCTAGATCTCAACCTCTTAGAATTATAGGTATAAACCACAGATTCCTGGCTGATTTATCATGTTTTGTGAGTTTCTTTCATATAACAGAATTAGTGGAAGAGAAGATGGTTAGTTTGGGATTAAGCTTTCTAAATAATGGTACTTATTAATAGTACTTGTTAATTTATAGTACTTATTTTTGAATTTATGTAAATCATAGAGTCAGGAAAAATCTTGTACATCTCATTGTTGCAATGAGTCTACCTTTATCCGTATTTAAACAATTTGTTTTTTCCCTTCCCTTCCACAAATTATACCAACATCAAATACAGTGACAACAGGGGTTATACTATGGGGGAGGGACATACAAAGCAACAAAGAAATCATCTTATAAATAGGTTAGAAACAATTGCAAGAAAGAAAGAAAAAATATTTGAGTTCTTATCTTGGGGTTCATTTAATCTAACATCAACTTATCTGACTGTTTCTGCTTGTCCCAGATATATACTAGTTATTGCAAATAAGGGAAACCATGGGACCTATGTTTCTTTGGGCCTGGCTTACTTCACTTACTTTGGAAAAATAGTATGGAGGTTCCTCAAAAGACTCCACATAGACCTATGACCCAGCAATCTCGCATTTACCCAAATGATCACAAACAAGACCATACTAAAGCTACCAGCATAACTATGTTTATTGCAGGATTATTTACCATAGCTCAGATATGGAATCAACCCAGAAGCCCCTCAGTAGAAAATGTGGTATATATACACAATGGAATTCTTTGTCTCCATCAGAAAGAATGGCATTGCCCCATTTGTTAGGAAATGGAAAGATTTGGAAAAAAATTATATTAAGTAGAAAATATTTTTGACAAATTATATAGATTTGTTTGCAATAAATAATTCTTCAGAAAATTTAGTGAGATACCTCTTTTTGTGCAACACTTGTACAAGTCCTGAACGTCCTTAGAGTAACAGGGGAATGAAGATGGACATAGAAAATACTAGAAGACAAGTAGTATGGGATAAGTATTCTGGAGGGGCAGAGATTAAGACACTTAGGTAAATGAGGTAAATTGATGAAGAGATGAGGAACTGAGACTAGTAAGGGAACTTTCCTCATAGGGCATTCTGGAGAACATATTTTACAGTCAGTGAAAGACTCATTATGTAATTTGGACCTAGGAAGAAAATAAATATTATTAGTTGGTATGCCTGATGAGTAATGGTTTGCTATAATCCTATTTCAGTGTTATTAGTTGTATATTCTGAATTGTTAGCCATTCTATCTTAAAGTTTGAGTAATCTTAATGCCTGAAGAGAACTCCATAGCACATTTCTTCCTATGCGCCTCAGCATCATGCCTCCTGAAAACTAGTGCTATTTTCTGGGGCTCATTTTTGGGTCTTTGCCATTAGTTGGAAAGGTGATTAAAGAGACAGATTTCAGTGCAACAAAATAGATGGGTATAATTTTAGCGTGGAAAAGTTACTTTTCTTTCTTTAAAGAGAAATAATTGCTCAATTTTCTTCATTACAATATTAATTGGCCCATAAATTAAAATCATGTGTTTGTTTTCTAAGCCTATCTTTGTATATAAAATAAAACAATCTGAATTGATTCCATTAGTTTTCTTTCATTTTCCTACTTGACTTTATTACAGCCTCCTGCCTTTTAGGAAGCAAGAGACTTATTGTTTCTTTAAGTCTTTGTGGAACCAAGCTTAGTCAAGAAAATGAAGCATTGGAAAGTAGGCTTATTATTATATAGTAAGAGACAAAACATGCTAAACATCACCCTTATTAATGATGCTTATACTAGTCATAGTTATTTTTTCTGAGTTGTTGTAACACATCAGTTTATTCCTGAAGGTATGAGGAAGGTGTCTGCACTATGTCTACTGACCATTTCTGTCCAAAAGGCCAAGTTCACTCTGTGTCTGAGCTACAGATGTATTCTATTTTTCTCCAGGAATTGAATAACTGACTGATCTTGGCAAAACAACTATTCAGTTTTCAAATTAAATTAGAAAGCAAAGCTTAACACTTTCTCTTCTAAGTACCATCAAAATAAGTTAATTTTACTGTGATGATTCTCCTGGGATGTTGAAAGGGTTGACTCGTCTCATGTTTTTTTCTAGTTGTTTATTATCTATTACCAGAATCTGTATTACAGATTTCTTTTGCGTCTGATAAATTTGATCTCAAGGAAGTAAGAAAATCTTTCTTTAAATCACATATAACCAGACATTTCTAATGTCAGTGTTTTTTTTTTATTGTGAACATACTGTACAGAAGGGTTACAATTACAACGGCAAAATAATGAGTACATTTCCTATCAAGCATTGTAGCCTCCTCCTTTGTTTACCCTTCACATCCCTTTGTCAGCGTTTTCTTAGAGGGACTTGGTACCTTTCTCCTGGAAACCATGGTGAAACACACACACACACACACACACACACACACATACACACACACACACACACACACACACACACACACACACACACACACACACTTAGGCTATTCTGTTCTGTAATTTCCAAACATAGATATATCAAAGGATTTTGTAAGTATACCTACATTCTTTGTAATGCTTTTTGGAAAATTTAATGATTGTTATATTTTGTAGTAGTTCTTTAGTTATTGTCCTTATGTCTTAAAAATACAATGCAAACCTACTATAGATTGTTTTATGCTTCAGATTACCAGGAACCAATTGGTATTTTCCAAACTGATCAGTAGAGGTTTACAGTAAAACATTGATTGGGAGAATCTTGCTCACCAAAGTGGCAATTACTCTCTTTTTATTTCTTCCTAATAACTTGCACAATTGAAAAGAAATAAATTGTACTTATTTTGTAAACTTATGCTTTTGTTCTTGAAAAGAAAACACTTGGCTTTGTGATATTTCCATGACTGATAGAAAACCTGCTTTTTCAGAAATATAGCACTCTTACTTTTTCTTAAGTGGAGTTGGTAGAAATATTGTCCTGTAGTGCCTGAAATTTTATTAAGAAAATCATTTATATGAGGAAAATGCATATTTTATTCAAGAAATGTACACTGAGATATTACCTAAACCTTTTTGTGTTTGTGTTTTTTTATTTTAAAAATAGTGTACAGAAGGGTTACAGTAACATGAGTAAGGTAATGAGTACATTTCCTATAGAGCATTGTTACCCCCTCCTTTTTTTCCCCCATCTCTTCCTGCCCCACCTCCCTTACTCCTCCCCCACAAGTTGTAAAGTTCGTTTTCAACATAGTGTCTTGTACATCTCATTGTTACAATGGGTAAACCTATATCCTTATTTCAGCATTTTGTTATATCCATTCTCCTCCCCAAATTAGAAAAATGTATATACATGATGCAGGGCACCGACATCAAATACAGTGAAAATGGGGGTTATACCCTGGGGAAAGAATATACAAAAGAAACAACAAAATCACGTAGTACATTTTAAATATGTTAAAAACAATAGCAAGAAATAAAAAAAACAAGTTGTGTACTTATCTTGGGGTTTGTTTCACTTAACATAAACCTTTTAACAAAGATCATACCAGATGAAAATAATCTTTCCACAGTAATCAATTTCTCCATTTTGTTTTCTTCTTGGCACAGTAAGGCATTTTTTTTCCTTTCTGATTTCCCATAGTACATTTTTATATTGCTTTAAGATCCATAAAGTACATCCATAAGCTGTTATAAAATGTAAGCAGTTAACATAAGAAATTGAATATAAGGTGATAACAAAGGCTTTTAGTGTTTATAAGAAATAAGCTTTTAGCTGTGCTCCGATGGCTCATGCCTGTAATCCTAGCTACTCAGGAGGGTGAGATCTGAGGATCATAGTTCAAAGCAATCCCAGGCAGGAAAGTCCGTGAGACTCTTTTTCTCCAATAAACCACTAGAAAACTGGAAGTGTCCATGTGGCTCAAGTGGTAGAGTGCTTGCCTTGAGCTGAAGAGCACAGGGACACAATGCCCAGGCCCAGAGTTCAAGCCCCACGACCAATTAAAATAAAAAAAGCTATTATAAAAGTGATCATTTAAATGTTCTTGTAAAATCTTAATTTCATATTGAATCATTTAACTATTTAGGAAAAACTGGATTGAAGAGAATTTATATGAAATAGAATTGCCAGAAGTATTTGCAAATAGCTTTTGGTTTAAACCATGATTTGAAGAGCACATTGGAACACTTTCTATGATGGATACCGTTTTTAGTTTAATAGTACCAAAGTTTGAAGTCACTGTCAGATTCTCCTTTAGCTTGCTTGCTTTCATCTCTACTATGTAAAGTATGCCTCCAGCCTTTCATTTTGCTGATTATTTTGGAGCCAAATCTTTTGGTTTTTCCTGCCCAGGTTCTAACTGTGACCCACCAGAACTCAGGCTCCCAAATTAACAAAGACTACAGGAATATGCAGTTGGGCCTGGATTATGATGAGATGTTTATTAACAACAATGCATTATTACTGACATGGATGAGCATACAATTGATTTTACCCCATAAGAAGGAAAGCAGCAGAGTGAATAATACTATTTACGATCCACAACTTCAACTGAATATCTTTCTTTTACTTATATGTAAATTTTCCAGTGACATAGTTCCCATATTTACCTTTTTTACATTTTTCAAGCAAATATTTATTAACTGTGTGTGCCAGACATGAGTGAGCCTGAATACACAATACTCCGTTTCTCCCAGGTGTGAGATCAACTTAAGCTTTATTTTAGGAGTGTTTAAGAAGCAATTCTACATTTGTAATAGATGATCAGGTAGATTTACCTTTTCTTTTATCAGGACGACTGAGATTTGAACTAAGGTGTTTGCACCATTACGCACTAACCATTTGAGATACTTCACCAACCCTATACATTTTCTTATACTGAGCCATTTTTGTTTAAAAATCATAGTAGAACACTGCAGCTGACTGGCTGTATTTAGTCTTTCTGTCAGAAATTTAGCTTTACTAATACTTTTGAACTGAGATCAATAGTTTGGAGGGAGGGAAGGAAAGAAAAAGAGAAAGAAAAAATGAGATTAACTACAATTAGCATTTCTAACTACAGTTAGAAAAGTAACATGTATTATGTATGAGAACATTATTTTGTCATTACATTTTCTTGGTTGTTTCTCTTGACATTGACTAATTGTTTTCACTTTACTTATCTTTCATTTTTTCCCCAACAGCCATCTGGATTCGAAAGTTAAATCACTCATCTTTATCTCATTGTGTCTTCTCATAGTCTCCTGCCTCTCTTGAGAGAATGTGGGCATGAATTACTCTATCTAGTGGTACTAGCTGAACAGCTGATCATGTGAGAAATTCATTTTTTTCTTTTACTGAGTATATTCTGAAAGTTGAAAACTTTTCTGAACTTGTTTAATTTGTTCTGATCATTTCTGAGTTTAACATTCTAAAATCACACAGCATAAATACTCAGAACACAGAAATATAGCTTGTGCTGTGTAATTCTGTGTTGTTTTTTCATATCTAGCCAATGAAAAAATTAATAACTTGTATAGTAGTACTACACTTTCTACAACATTATGCCTTAGGAGATAATCAGTGATTATTATATGGCTTTCAGTGATCTGCTTCTATATCCTAATCATTTTCCTACCTAGGCCAGCTCTTCTCTGAACATCTCTTCTGAGTTGCAAGAATAGTTAAATCTTCAAAGATTTTTTTTAGTTATTCATTCTGATTAGGAGCCTAAGATATGTTTAACATAGAAAGTATTTGTTTAGTAATTGTATACCAACATCACAATTATGTGAAGTATTGAGAAATCAAACTCTGTGCAATTTTCTATCCTTAAAGAAGATTACTGTCCATCTGGGCAGGGGATTCTAAGACAGGAAAAGTTTGAAAAGATGGATAAACTGCTTTGTTAAATGGCAATTCATTTGTACAGCTACTTAAAGATAATAAAAATGATGGAATTGCATGTCCTCATTTCTATGGAAAGTTTTTACTGGACCATTACAAATTGAGCTTCATTTCTGTGTTTCAGAACTCTCACAAATTAATTTTCTACCCTCCATGCTAGCTAAACATCAGAATTGGATGTCTCTAATGAAAACTTACCAACACCTTTTCAGTGTAATTCACTTGGATATTCTTCATCCTTTGGTCAGTGCAGTGACCTTCTCCTGACCTTGAGATGCATCACTAGAGTATGGAACATTATGATTTCCATAATGTGTTCCTCAATTCATATGTAGCTATCAATGCAAGAGTTTGCTTTTTCTTAGATGTCTAAATTGACATGTCTCCCTTTAGCCACAGTCTTATTTATTTCTAACCCCCATATGTATTTGCTTCAATGCCCCACATTTCACTCTTAAGACTGTCCACCAAGAAATTCATTTCAGTCATGGCATTTTCCTGCTTTTAGTTTCTTTTCTTCCCTTCCTCATCGCCTCATTAAATTGGAGCAGAGCTGTTGAGCCAGCATCTTCCTCATGACCCATACTTCCTATTTTTGTACTTTGGTGTTACAGCATCATTCAAAACTTACTGACACTTCCCTCTTCTCATCTTCTGTACATTCATGATGAGCACTTCTGGGAGACCATTTTACAGTAATTGATGTAGGTGGGTGTGAGACAGGTCTATGACCTTCAGGTCTACCTGAGCCCTGCTATACTGTTTTTTCTCTTTATTTTTTTTGTTTATGTGTCAAGTAGTTTCTTGTGCCAATTTAGTTTTAACTGTGCTTCCTGAGTCTACCTGCTCCTAAAATCTTCTTGTGAAGAGTGACAGTGCATCATAGAGCTCGAGAACAGGGACTCTCTACCCAGATTTGGCTCAGAGACTTACTCTGCAAGTCATTCTGTCATACCTGGTGAGTAATTCAACTTCTGTGTGCCCTTTTCTTCATCTGTAAGAGGGACATGATAATGACATCTAGTTGCATCACTGTGAAGGTTAAATAAGTTAATATTGATGATGACAAACATTATCATTCTGGTACTTAGTTTGGCTTGAGAGCACTTTATTACTGTTGCCAGTTATTCATAGCATTGACACTGTTAGGCCTTGTGTCCTACTGTTTCAGTCCTCTATCCTACAATTTTTCAGTGGCTCATCCATGCTTACTCCATTTCCTTTACTCAGAAAAGGTACACTAAAAAGACATCCCTCTTGTTTTCTGCAGCCCACTTTCATGTTTCTCCCTCTTCCCATCTGTAATCCATTCGTTGAAGGAAAATGCACACTGTGAGCTCAAAAGCATATTAAAGGTTTTCCCATTCTAAAAACAATATAATCATTGCCATCATCTCCAGCACCATTTGAAATGATGAAAGAATGTAAAAGAATATTTTTGTGAGATCTCTATTTCTATCTCTGTCTCTCCAGATATCCATTTTAGGCATATGCTTGAATTGCAGCCAACTGTCCACCTATTTAGGCTTCCTGTCATTCCTGGCATAGTTTCCCTCTGTGGTGATGGAGTCAAATGGGTTTTTCTTCTTAGTCTGGGCTCAAATCATGATTTCCCCCAGTATATGTCCCTCCTTTTAGTTTGGGATATTCTGTCATGCCAAATTGGCTTCAAAATATGATATTCCTGATGCTAGCATCCTAAATAGCTAGGATTATAGGCATAAGCCACCAGCACCAGGTTTGTTTTGTAAAACTTACTCATCTACTTTCTCTGGTCATTTATTCTTTTCTTCCTTTAATTATTTTTTAAAGGTTAGGACTGCATTCTGGCTCCAGCTGTAATTGCTGATAAAGTAACAATTAGTCAAATGCCACATTCCAATATCGATTTTTTTGTCCTGAGCCCACATTGCTCCTCTTGTGCATTTCACACTGCAATCGGCTCTGACCATCAGAACAAATCCTCTTTGGATTAGCTTTTACAATCACTCACCTGTTCTGTCCCAATCTCTGCCAATTTTTGTACACCTTTATCCCATTTCTAAATATAAAAACTTTCCCCGTTCCACTTTTCACCCTGACCTCTACTGTTCTGGAATTCTCTGGGTAATTTAATCTGGTCCCATGATTTATCTGCTATATTTGCTAATGTGCGAGTGACTCACAAATCTCTATTTTAAGACCAAAACTCTTTCCTGAGCTTTTAGACCTCTTTCTAGCATTCCTAGATATGAACAACCATAGCTGTGCCACATTCAGTACCTCTAAAATTAAACTCATTGTATTCATAATTACCATGTAACTTCTTAGTGGTACTGTCTGCCAAAATCCAGGCGGGCCCCTAGGAACCTTCTTCACAGTATTCAGTTCAGCCTATTCCTGTTGGTCCTGTTGTAAAAAGTATACTTCAGATTTGAACTTTTATTTTTTCCTGCCCTGTTGATACATGGTATGATATTCTCCACCATTTGATATCCTTTTAATGACTACGTGTTTCTGCTTCCAATCCCATGAAATATTTTATTAGTCCTTGCAGACATAGCCCATGGCTATTATTTTGAGGAAGCCATCCACAAACTCACATAAATTCTAAATCCTCACTCTCTTTTACTTTTCATCATGATCTGTATATACCACACTGCATATCTGAAATGGTTTCAATTGTTAAATGGTTCTGTGTGTTCCCCTATTCCTAATACACGTGAAATTACCTAGCATTTAAGTAGGTGCTTGATGGATATTCAAATGAGTTTTAGAGTGAGGTACTACAAAAAAAGACTAAGAAACTCTTCTCAGAACTTGGCCAGAATAAAAGTAAGAAAATAGCATTAGAAGAAGGAGCAAACAGGCAACTGACAAAACATTTCTATATTTCCAAATAATTTCTATCATTTAAATAAGTAAACAAACATTAAGAGATAAATCCCTGGGTATAGAAGCACATTGGAATGTTACACTAGAACAGGAAGAAAGAGAGAATCATCAAAGCTTTGCCGACCAGTGCGTCTGAAGAGGGATGGAAGAGCAACAGTAAAGTTGAATGAACACGGGAGGAAGTCCTGAGCAGCAGAAGTTATCCAAGAGTGCCTGAAAAAAAATCAAGCGGCCTTCCATTGTATCTGCCTTAAATGTTTGTGTCAAGTAATGATGCTAAAACGCGTCAATTTCCCCCATTCTTATTTAACACTCCTGTCCAAAGAGCAGTGAGCACAAGGCTGATTCACTTTTTAACTCAGTCTAAGCTCTTTGGAGAACAGTCTTGACCTATAAACTGAGTTTATTCTTATATAAACTGAGGTTATTCTTGTGGTCTTTTCTTGCAGGAAAGACATACCAAAGTATGTTCTGGGAAATTATTTATAATTCCTGGCGAGTAATATGGAATATAAGTCCAAGAAGTGAATGAGATCACTTTTCTTAGTGTTATTAAAGTGTAGCTGTTTCCCAAGGTATCATTTCTGTATGGAACTACAGAGAACATCATGGGTCCTCTGAGGGTATGATATCAAGCATTTATTAAATAATCTATCTATGTCCATATGCATATGTTTTTATGAGAGAAGAAACCAAACTTCTATTTTGATTTTTTTCTTAGAAAGCTTAGCTTCCCCTAAGTTCACTTCATGTCTGAAAGGTCACTTGAAGTCCCCAGTATATTTTGTAACTGTGCAATGAATTGACTCTCTTCAATATGTTTTTCATGATAACAATTTTTTCAGAGCAGCTTTTTAAGCTCATAGCAAAAGTAAGCAGAAAGTGCAGGGTTATAACCTTCCACCCTCACATGCACAATTTTCTACACCCAGCGAGTTGTAACGTTTGCTACATTTGATGATCTTGTATTCATGTATCATTATCATGTAAGGTCTAGATTAACACTGGGGTTCACTCTGGATATTGTGCATCTTGTAGGTTTCTAAAAATATATAGTGCTATGTATCAACAATGATAGTATCATATAACATATAATGTACTATATAACATAATAGAGTTCTACTGTTTTGAAGTATTAACAGAACACATATGACAAGTTGTGGGGGTTGAATTCATGCAATAAGGTTAGACTTTGCTGAATATACAGCTTTGTAAATATATATTATAAACAAATTTATTAGTGATCAAATAAATGATAATTTACTATCTGTTTTTCAATTAAGACTTGTTAAATGTATGTGGGTTTGTGTTGCTAGAACAGAATAGTACAATTGTAGATATGAGGTTAAGATGTTGGAGGCCTGTTATCTGGTGAGGGCACCCATCTGATATTTTGATAGAAAGGAGATCTTCATCCTGGTGTTTCTTATTGAATAGACACTAATCCAGTTCATGACGGTTATACCCTTAAGGACTATGTATGTCCATAAGGTAAAACCTCCTAAGACCATTACATTGACATATATATTTTAGGGAAGTGCAAGCATTCTGTCATTTTCAATGTGTATGTGCATATGCATACTTACATGCATATGCCCAATGTCTTCTCTGTTATAGAAGAAAAAAGAAAAATCCACTTGGCTGTTGGAAAAACTAATTTATGGATTCTAGATGTTACACCTATAATTCCAGCTACGTGTAAGACAGATTTCATGAGGATCATAGTTTGAAGCCAGCTTGGGCAAAATTTTAGTGAGATACCATCTCAACAAATGGGGTAAGCAGAGTGGGCCATATCTGTAATCTCATTTACATGGAAAGTATAGGTAGGGAGTTTCTCATCCCAGGCCAGCTGTGAGCAAAATTGTAAGATCTCTTAAGGAATTAAAGCAAAAATGACCCTGGACACATGGCTCAAGGGATAAAGTCTACCCAGCAAAAACAAAGCCCTAAGATCAACCCCCAATACTACTAAAAAGAAAAAAGAAATATAAATTTAAGAATTATTTTAGAAGAAGTTTTTAGAAACCCTTGAAATACATATTTCCTGGGATAACCATTCTTATTTATAATGCTGTTCCTTACGGTTGACTTCCTTGAGATGGAGACTTAGGGGACGTTTGCTTTATTAAGGGATTGTTCCTTGGATAACTGATAAGAGATAGTAAAAGTGTGTGAGCTCATTCCACCTCCCAGAGGAGAGTAACTTGTGGAGTTACTTGAGTTTCCCTCAGGATTATCTTGATCTGAACCTAAAGATCTATTTATTCATATTCTGCAGTCATCCCTAGTAGATGAGACAGGATAGTGTAGAAGTGTAAAAGCTCCCAAAACGGCATCCACCAAAGATGAGTTGCAGGTGTTAGCTGTGACAAACAAAAGTTCTGTGGAACCACAGAATTGCAAAAACTGTCTCCAGAGTATCTGAGCATGATAGCAGCATTGAGCAATACGAATATTCATTATGCAAATAAACAGTGCAATAAGGAAGCAAACATGTTTCTGAATGGCTTTTGGAAAGCAAAATATAGACTTTTAACCTATGAGGTGGTGTGGCAGTGGGGCTATGATATACAAATCACAGTGTGACTATCCTTCACGTAGAGGTAAGCGCTATGAAAAAGCTGAAGGGTACAAAACCCATGTAAGGTTTCCCTCAGGAATGCAAGGTAGGTTTCATATTAGTTGTCATGTTAACGCAGTTCATTAGAACATAATATTGTTTAAAATAACATGATTGTTATTTAGGGGACTTTTTAGTTCAATATATTTCAGATATGAGGCCCCTGTCTGTTGTATAGCTAGTGGAGATCTTCCTCCAATCTGTGAGCTCTCTATTTATCTTGCTAGCTATGTCCTTTGCCATTCAGAAGCTCTGCACTTTAAAGCAATCCCATTTGTCCAACCATTCTTTGCTTTGTTGTGTTTCTGGGTTTTTATTAAGAAAGTTTCCACCTGTGCCTGCTACATTACTGTTGGTGGGAGTATAAACTCGCTCAGCCACTCTAGAAACCAGTATGGAGGCTCCTCAAAAGACTAAAATTACATCTCCCCTATGACCCAGCAATTCCATGTCTGGGCATTTACCCAAATGACCACAAACAAGGCCATCCTAAAGCTACCAGCAAAGCCATGTTCATTGTAGCATTATTTATCATAGATAAGATATGGAACCAACACAGATGCCTCTCAGTAGATGAATGGATCAAGAAAATGTGGTATATATACATATTGGAAATCTGTGCTTCCATCAGAAAGAATAACATCACCTCATTTGTAAGGAAATGCAAAGACTTCAAAAAATCATACTGAGTGAAGTAAGCCAGACCCAAAGAAACATAGACTCTAAGGTTTCCCTCATTGTAGCTCAGTAACTATGTACATATGACCAAATAAGATGATGCTAAGTGAAATGAACTCCAAGATATGGAAACAAGAGGTGTTTAATTGTTTTTGTTGTTTTTAATGCTCTGTGTGAAGGTATTTACTTTTTCTTTTTTATTCTTTGTTTTATCCCCTGTTGCCACTATATTTTATTTTGGTACCCTGTGGCTTGTACATATGTTTATTGGAATTGGGGAAACAGAGAACAACAATATGGTGAGACAAAGGACAAAGGACAAACCAATGTCTTGTGATACTTACAAGACAATATGCAGGAAATGAACTTTACAGCTTGGGGGGGAAGATTGGGGAAGAGAGAAAGTAGAAGAAACTGGGGGAAAATGGGGGAAAGTAGGACAGCACCCAGGCCCACAGTTCAAGGCCCATGACAAACAACAAAAGGCAAAACAAAACAAGACAAGATGTTGAGTCAGCAAATGATATCCTGCGTATGTTTCCAGATAATAAAATCTGCTATCCCAAAACTAAGAGAAAAGATAAGCTTAGGTTCTAGAGAAAATACTAGGAAAACCTATACTCTTGTGACACATAAAAACTGCAAAGCAATAGTGTAAATGATAAAATAATAAAAATTGAATGAATAAATCAAGGTGCCGACTATATAGAGATGCAACCATGACAGTATTTTACAATTAAAATATGCCAAGAAAAAGAAAAATGCTCAAAGTTTAGTAATTCAACTTTCAGAAGAAAAACTGTGCATTGAAATAAATAAATATCAAGACAAAGCAAGTTTTCAGATTAGAATAAAGTATGTCTGAAAATGTGAGAAAAGCTTTCTAGGATGGCAGGTGATAACACAGACCTGTGAAACTGATTTGGGAAGTGTCTTTTAAGTAGAGTAAAAATGTATGAATTCTATGATCCTAAAGTTCAGTTTTTGGTCAACTACTGTAGAGATAGAAGTCAGAGAGACACATGTAGCAATGTGATTTTAGAAGGCTTTAAAATATCTCAATAAACCATATTATTTCCCTGTTTCCCGCATTCCTCCCCATTCTTTCTCCTTCTCTTCTTTCCTCCTCTACTCTTTTCTCTTTGCATATATAATCATCCAGTGGAACTCACTACTTCTTTATTTATTTTTTAAATTTTTTATTGTAACGATACTGTTTAGAGGGTTTACGGTTACATGAATAAGGTAATGAGTACATTTCCTATCCAGCATTGTTAACCCTCCTTTTTTCTCTATTATCCCTTCTTTCCACCCCTTCCCAACTCCTCCCTCCACCCCCTAAGTTGTAAAGTTAGTTTTCAACATAGTGTTTTATACGCCTCTCATTGTTACCAGGGGTAACCTGAATCCTTGTTTCAGCATTTTGTTATTTCTTTTCCCCTCCCCAAATTAGAAATATATATATACAAGATGCAGGGTACCAGAATCAAATACAGTGACAGCAGGAGTTATTATACCATGGGAGAAGAACATACAAAAGAAACAAAAAAATCACATAATATATTTTAAAAGAACAGCAAGAAAGATAAAACTTCTTGTGACCCTATCTTGGGGTTAATTTCACTAAGCATCACCTTATATGTTCATATGTACATAGCTTTTTTCTGCTTGTCTGGTAATATTATCCTAGATATATACTAGCTATTGCAAATAAGGGAAAACATGGGGTGTGCCTGTGTTTCTTTGGGCCTGGCTTACTTCACTTAATATAATTTTTTCCAAGTTTTTCCATTTCCTAAGAAACGGGCAGTGTCGTTCTTTCTGATGGAGGCACCAAATTCCAGTGTGTGTGTGTGTGTGTGTGTGTGTGTGTGTGTGTGTGTGTGTGTGTGTGTGTGTGTGTGTGTGTGTGTGTGTGTGTGTGTGTGTGTCCCACATTTTCTTCATCTATTCAACTCATTACTTCTGGCCAATATAATAAAGACGAGATTTGAAGCTATTTGTTATTTCATGAGACAATGGTTTTTAAGACAACTTCCATTAGGTATTAATATATAATGATCCTGGCTATAAGAACAATGACCCATAATGTCATAACTTTTGCAGTTTCAGAGTTTGGGGGCACACAGAAGGAAGGGTATTACAGTTAGATCCTAGTGGACAACTTGATTTTATAAACTGTATTGAACATCTATGGAAACTAAGGTATCGTTTGTGTATAGGACAGAACTCATATGAGAGAGAAGGGAGACCTAAAGCCCTACAGAGACATTTCCTTTTGTAATAAGATGAATAGTCATTATGTGAGGCTGACACATTAATCTGATGAAAGCTCCCCTCAAAAAGATTAGGAGTGTATTTGGAAATCACACACTTAATATTAACTTTAACATGAGCCAAACAAAAATTTCAAACAAAAATTATAAGTGATTAGATTTACAGAGAGAACCTTACTCCAGTGGTAGCAAATAATTAACCCATTTGGGTTTGTCTAATGAATATCAAATTCAAGACCCTAAAATTTGGGTTTTGCAGTTTCAAGCAACAACTATGTCAAACAAAGCTGAATAATTTTTATAGAAATACCAAAATAAGCTGAAACCAACCAGGTATGGAAGTCAAAATATTTTTCATTTAGTCCAAATTACCATGTAAGCAAAGAAACGAGAAAGAATAGTTCATAATGAGGATAAATATCAATTAATCAAAATTGTTTTATAGCTGAAGAGATGTTAGAATTAACAGACAAGTACACTTAAATAGCTATTAAAAGTCTACTTCAGATGTTTTAATAATTACATGGACATGGAAAAGAATCTTAAATGGCCTCAACTTTTTAATAGGATGAAAATTGCAATATATGAGATGAAAATGTACTGGATAGTACAGGTACAGGTAATAGATTAGACATGGCAAAATATAAAGGTAAGGAACTTCAAGTCATGGCAATTGAAATTTTTCATAGTGAAATTAAAAAGTAAATCCAAACTGGAAAAATTTAAGTAGCTATAGAACAATAGCAAGTACTTTAAAACTGTGATGTCCAAAAATAGTTTGAATTTGATAAGAAATGTGAACTCAGAAACCCAAACATTAAAGTAACTCGCAACATAAGAAACATAAGAGAACTATTTCAAAAGTGGTATCATAAAAAAACTTCCCAAACCAAAGGTAAACACTTTTGAAACTATTTTAAAAGCAGCCAGTTAAAAATGTAAAGATATTTTGTGCCATGTAATGATCAGAATCCAACATATTTTTCAATGGAAACAATATATGAGAGAATAAAATAGAATAATATATTTATAGTACTGAAAAATTCATCATAGGCTTCTACACTCTATGATCTTTTTCTCTGATAGGAAATGGTTTTTGTACATTTTTATTGTAAAAATACTGTACAGAGGTGTTGCAGTTATGTGAGTGAGGTAATGAGTACATTCTTATTGAGCATTGTTGCCTCCTCCTTTGTTTTTCCCATACCGTCCCTTCCTTACCACCTCCACAACCATCCCCCCACCCCTGCCAAAGTTGTGATTTTTTTTAATGAAGACAATATAAAGCCTTTTTTTAAAATTTTATTTTATTTTATTTGAGAACATACTGTACAGAGGGGTTACAATTACATGGGCAAGATAATGCATACATTTCTTACCAAGCATTGCAGCCTCCTCCTTTGTATACCCTTCACCTCCCTTCCCAGCCTCCCCCCTCCACCCTACCCAATCATACCTCCCCCCCCCCCCACACCGACATTGTAAAGCTGGTTTTGACATGACATTTTGTACTTCTCATTGTTGCAACAGGTCCACCTGAATCCTTAAACGACTTGTTTGTCCCCATCTCCTCCACATGTTATACTGACATCAAATATAGTGAAAGCGGGGGTTACACTGTGGGGGAGGGACATACAAAGCAACAAAGAAATAATCTTATAAATGCGTTAGAAACATATGCATGAAAGAAACGAAAACATTAAAATACATATTTAAGGTTTCATTTTCCTAACATCACATTATCTGACCTTTTCCGCTTGACTCATACCTATACTAGATATTGCAAATAAGGGAAACCATGGGACCTATGTTTCTTTGGGCCTGGCTTACTTCACTTAATATAATTTTTCCAAGTTTTTCCATTTCCTAACAAATGGGGCAATGTCATTCTTTCTGATGGAGGCATAGAATTCCATTGTGTATATATACCACATTTTCTTGATCCATTCATCTACTGAGGGGCATCTGGGTTGGTTCCATATCTTAGCTATGGTAAATAATGCTGCAATAAACATAGTTGTGCTGGTAGCTTTAGTGTGGTCTTGTTTGTAAACATTTGGGTAAATGCCCAAAAGTGGGATTGCTGGATCATAGGGGAGATCAAAGACCTTGAACTCAAAGCAGACACTCTGAAAACATTACAGGATGGAATAGGAGAAACCCTAGGTCTCCTTGGCTCAGGCCGAAATTTTCTGAATAGAGACCCGGAAACACAACAAATCAAAGAAAGGTTGGACAAATGGGATTGCATAAGGTTGCAGAGCTTCTGCAGGGCAAATGACATAGCTGGCAAGATCAATAGAAAGCCCACCGATTGGGAGAAGATCTTTACTAGCCATACAACGGACAAGGGTCTCATATCTAAAATATACTTGGAACTCAAAAAATTAAAGCACCCAACAACAAATCCTCAAAGAAACAACTGCCCAATAAATGAGTGGGCGAAAGACTTAAAGAGAAGCTTCTCTGAAGAAGAAAGAAGGATGGCCAATAGACACATGAAGAAATGTTCAACATCCCTAGCCATAAAAGAAATGCAAATATAAAGCCTTTTAAAAAGTCGTGTAAAAGACAACTGATATGATCAGTACTTGGATAATTGCTGAAAGATTTGTCAAGCACATATTCTATAATAAATGAAAGCGAGACAAGATGGCAATTAGCACTGACACAGATGGGTGAAGAGCAAGGGCTATAAGGATACTATAGTTTGGGTGATTGGTGTACTCTAGTGGTAAACAAATAAAGGCATGGGCTTAGAGTGGTAGAATTAGGAGTTGCTGTGTAGCTTTTAAGAAATAAAGCCTACATGTGCTGGTGGCTCACGCCTGTAATCCTAGCAACTCAGGAGGTTGAGATCTGAGGGTCATGATTCAAAGCCAGCCTGGGCAAGAGAGTCTGTAAGACTCTTACCTCCAATAAAACACTGAAAAAACTGGAATTGCTGCTGTGGTTCAAATGGTAGAGCGCTAGACTTGAGCAGAAGAGCTGAGGGACAGAGCCCAGGCTCAGAGTTCAAGCCCCAGGATACACAAAAAAAGAAAGACAGAAAGAAAGAAAGACAGAAAGAAAGAAAGACAGAAAGAAAGAAAGACAGACAGAAAGAAAGAAAGAAAGAAAGAAAGAAAGAAAGAAAGAAAGAAAGAAAGAAAGAAAGAAAGAAAAAAGGAAAGAAAGAAAGAAAGAAAGCCTAGTGGCTGACCTTGAGAGGTCACGGGAGGGTGGGGAGTGGTCCATATCCTTGAAGGAATAGTGAGACACTGGCCTCTATCTCTCTTCATGAATTCATAAGGTCACTCTTTTCTCACACATGGCTATGGTTTCGCCATCTGCTACACTCATCAGCAATCAAAGTAATAAAGCCGCTCAATTTTGGAATATGAATCTTCAAAGCCATACTAAACAATCTATTCCTTACTTCATAGGTAGTTTGTGACAAGTCATTTTTTAAAGTGGTAATAAAGTGATTAATACAATGGATAAAAATTAAAGACTTCTGTTTAAATTTCATGAAAATATAATTGAACATTTAGGAAAAAACACATCATATGCAGTAAACACATAAAACACATCAAAACAAAATGTGCATCAATAGCATTAAGTCTGTGAAAATTGAATTGTTAATGTATTATTCTTATAATCTACTTGTAAAACTTGAACATGGGTTGAGATTGGTTAAAGAAATCTGTTGTAAATCCTACAGCAAATATTACAATAATCAAACAGTGCTAATGATCTCACAAAGCAAATAAAATACAATAAACAGAAGTAATCAACACAAAAGAAGACAGAACAAGCTTAAAAGCAAAGAGTAGATGGGAGAAAAATCATGACAGTAAAATTTTTTTAACTATTTCAACTATAACTGTAACTGGTATAAGAAAACTGAATTCTAAAGGTTATTATATTCTATTTTATAAAAGGAATAGCTAACTGTATGCTTTGTATAAGACACTTAAAAGATAGAAGTAAATTAAAAGGATTGGATACATATACCATATTTCCAGTAATCAAAAAATGGAAATTACTATATTCATACTAGAAAATGTAGATTTGAGAGTCAATATATCACTAAACATAAAAAGCTCATTGTATTAGGATATAGGTATAAAAGTCTAGTGAGAATTTAACTATAAACCTAATAAATGAACATGGAAACACAGGAAATGAAACTGGACTGAAATTCAAGGAGAAATAAATGAATATATATTATTATATATTATAAATAGAAAGTTTAATACTTTCTTGGATAAAGCAAAAAATAAATCAGTGCAGTCATCATTGAACCTAATGGGTATTTACAGGACTCATCACAATAACAGCAGAATGAATGCTTTTGTTTTTGAAGAAATTATGGAGCATTTACAAGATAGATTATGTGACAGTAAATAACTGATTTTCTAATAAGATTAAATTGTTCAAAGCTTAAACAGACTAAGGGTTAATTATGAATATATCTTATATACTTTATAATATATAATTATAATGTATACTACATATAATATGTAGTATTACGTATACTACATATACTACATATGTAGTATTCATATACTACATATAATATAATAAGTTTCATCTGACAATAATGAAATTAAATTTGAAATTAATAATAAAAGGAAATCTATAAGCTCTCTCAATGTTCTGGCAACTCAAACATTGCTTTCACTTGTAACCAATGTACAATTAGTTACAATAAATTGGTTTCAATGCAACCAAAATAATGGTTAATTAGAAAATATTTTACATTAGATGGAAATGAAAAACATAGCATGGAGAATGTGAATGCCTCTAAAGTTGTACTGAGAGAAAACTTGACCTTTACCAAATATAAAAATAAGAAATAACTCCTCAATTTTCCCCAAAGAACCTAAAGAATAAATTTAATATAAACAAAACAAATTCAGAATTATATGCCAGAATGGAAATCAGAGAAATTTAAGGTTAAAAACATGCTCTTTGAAAATTTGAATTTAAGTGTTTACCCAGATTTAAAAGAAAAAAAAGATTAAAAATGTTAACAGCCACAATGGGATGGTGAATTTTTACTAGTAATTTGATAGATAGTAACTTAAGGAAATACTTTACAATACTATATGCTAGTAAATTTAACAATATAGATGAAATGGATAAATGCTATCAAAGACATAAACTACTAAGACAAACTTTAAAAAAAATGAAATTGAATATAGTGAGGCTTGAACTGGGTGCTGTCCCTCAGGTCTTCAGCTCGAGGTGAGCACTCTACCACATGAGCCACAACACCACTTCCAATTTTCTGGTGGTTTATTGGAGATAAGAATCTCATGGACTGAATAAACATTCGTTATTTTTAAGACAATTTCTTTAAAACTATAGTAAAACATTCTGAAGCCACATTATGCTAAAAAGTTGCCTGTCTTTGTGTGTATAAAATATAAGCAAGATAATGCACAATTATTTTGTTTTATTTGAAGGGCATGAAGGGGACAAGTTGACCCTAAACAAAATGGACAATTTTTATCTTTTAACATCTGAGCCCTGTCACCAAGTCCTTCTGTAACTTTCAGTGCTCACTTGTTTGGGGTTTACTCTTTCAGCCCTGAATCCCAACAATGGTGGAGGAAGACTAGATCCTTTCCTTAGTTACTATCTTTTTAATAAAAATATACATATATTATAGTTATAATATATGCATATATGCTCAACTATGTATAAAATATGTATAAATGTGTATCGCATATATTTCATATATTTATACATGATACACTAAACTTTCTTTGAAACTCATTCACACCAAAGGAAGAATATAACATGTGTTTGCATCTGAATATCTCATTATAGAATAAAATGCTTTTCTCTTGAATAAAATAACTTTTATTTAAAAAAAAAAAAAGAATCTCATGGACTTTCCTGCCAGGCAGACTTTGAACCATGATCCTCAGATCTCAGCCTCCCGAGTAGCTAGGATTACATGCGTGAGCCACTGATGCCCAGCTAAATTGAATATTTCTTAAAATGAAATTAAAATTAGGGATATCTACCCAAAGAAACCTCCATGTGATTTCATAGTTAAAATTTATCTACCAGATAAGGAAGTAATGATACTATTTACACATAGATCATACAGAAAGCAAAATGAAGGTAGTACATTCAGTTCATTCTACCATGCCTTTTACCAAAACTGGGGTTTGAAAGAAAATGATATAACCCCCAGGGGAATATGAGTCATTATCATCATCATCATCATTATTATTGTTTATCATTATTATTATTATTATTTTGGTATCAGCACTTGGGCTTGACATCAAGGCCTTGACATATTGCTCAGCTTTCTTGCTCATAGTTAGTGCTCTACCACTTGAGCCTCTAATCTAGCATTTTGTTGGTTAATTCAAATAAAGTCTCACAGGCTTTTGGGGATGGCTTTGAAACTGAAACTTCCAGGTCTTAGGCTAGTAAGTAGCTAGTGATACAGGCATGAGCCACCTGCACCCAGCCAGATATCTGATGTTTTAACAAAAGTGCAGAGGTAGATGTTTTTAGAATGAATAGTTTCCCCTACAAATTTACATAGCATATATAAAGTAAATCTTCATAACTTAACTCATATACTAAAATTTACTCTAAGTGTAATATATTTCAACTATGATACTTAAGACTGAAAGGTTTTCCAAAGAAACCGTATTAAATGTTTTGACTTCAGATAAAATACAAAAAGCACATTTCATGAACAAATCATTGAATGGGACTTCTCTACAGGAGTAAAACCTTTAGATTTATTTTTAAAGATATCTTAATGACAATGAAAAAAGACTTTTTCCACCAATTGTATGTATTTCCAAATGATGTGTGTGTATCTATCTATCTATCTATCTATCTATCTATCTATCTATCTATCTATCTATATATATATATACTGAATCATATTCAGTATGTTTAAGGAGTCCTCAACATTTCTGAATAAGGAACACAAAAATCAATTAAAGGATAGACAATTTAAAATCATTTATACAAGAATCATCCTTATGTAAAGATGGCTAAAGGATGGCAATTAGGACATGAAAATATTTCAACATTAATAATCATAACAGGAATGCACATTTGGACACACAGTATTCAAAGAGCTAAAATTAAGAGCTGGTAACACACCAGCTTTTTGTGAGATGTGGAGTTACTGAAAGTCCCTTGTACTGGTGAAAAAGTGAAGTAAGAAAAAAAGATTTTGAAATATTTTTTTAAATTTAATTTTATATTTTTATGGATTCTTAATGAATCAAACATATCTTGTACTATGTCTACACAGAGACTTATAAATGACTATTTATAGAAATGTCATAATAGTCAAAAAGTAGAAACTCTAATGCTTACCATCAGATGAGGTGAAGAAGTTTGCAAATGCTTCTGCACATAATGGAATGATCCTTAGCAAATAAAGAATGAAACACTGAACACACACCTAGCATAGATAATTTTCAGATGCTTACTCAGAATGAAAGACGGTAGATAGAGTACATATTGTGTAATACCATTTCTATATAATTGTAGCTAAAGCAACATGTGATAGAAAAGAAAATGGGTGAGGATGGAGGCAGAGAATGGAAAGAAATGGCAAAGTGAAAGGGGAAATATTTAAGGTCATGGTTATATCCATGTTTTTGGCTTTGAGTTATGCTTTCACACCAGTAACAACAAACTGAATACTTATGGTTTGTACATCTACCCTAGAATCAAGCTGAAAATAACATGAAAATTGGTGAATACAGTATGACCTGAAACAACCAGTTGCTTCAGTGCACAAAAGTGTGAACTAGATATATACATACCTCCACCAATGTGAAGATAGAGAAAAATGAAGTAGTTAAAACAAATGAATACTTATAATATATTACTTACATGAGGTCTTCATTGAAGTGAATCATTAACACTATGTCTCATGATTATATAAGGGTTTTTAAAGTCTTGAAAATCCCTTACTTCAAAACATGCAAAGATACCCCCTAGTGGAAGACAGTGTTTGTTCTTGAAAGGAAATGAAGAGAGATGGAGTGAAATTGGTGTTTTCTGAAGTAGTCATTTCTTTGTATAAAATGCTTGTTATACTGCGGATATATGTCAACTCCTGAGTGTAGGAGAACAAAAAAGCTGCTCCTATTCTGACTTACATATGCCTTTATCTTTAGACACATTTCACATTTAGCAGTCATCTAACCTTACAAGGAATCCATTCTACCCATGACAGGAATGTTGTATGCTCAGTTCTTACACAGTACAGATACACTCCCCATCTTCAGAAAAAGATGTCAAATATACATACCCATAATTATTCAGTTTAATGTGTGAAAATATGAAATTTAAAAATGAAGTGCAGATGTGATAAGAACATGGAGTTCTAATGTCAAGTCTTAAAGGGCTTTGGTGCATAGGAAAGCCTATTAGGTGGCTGGTAGGAAAAGTGGTGGCATTGTTTCTGAAACTAGGGTGCCTTGTTCTTTTCACTTTTCTGCAGTTTGGTTCTTTTGCAGTCATCTGATTTATAGCAGTATGAGAGATATAAACCTTGATCTTAGAATCTATTTTCTGCCATATGCCTGTGACTTACTCCTGTAAGCTACTCAGGAGGCTGAAATCTAAGGATTGCTGTTTGAAGCCAGTCTAGCCAAGGAAGTCTTCATAAACAACAAAAGGCTGAAAATGGAGCTGTGCTTCAAGTGGTAGAGAGCAAGCTTTGACCACCAATGCTCTGAATCCAAGCCCAGGACCAGCACACACACACACACACACACACACACACACACACACACACACACACACACACACACACACACACAGAGAGAGAGAGAGAGAGAGAGAGAGAGAGAGAGAGAGAGAGAGAGAGAGAGAGAGAGAGAGAGAGAGAGAAACAAAACCCAAAACCAAAACTCAAAAACTAAAAGAACATATTTTCTGTTTGTGTGTGTGTTACATGTGTCAAAGTCAATGAAGTAAATAATAATTCATTTTGATTTAGTTACATACATAGTGGAGGCGACAGGGGTATTGAAGTAAATGTCACTTCTATGTTACCTCTCTCCCAACCAGTAAATTTCATCCAGTGCATCCAGTACATACCAAAGATTCACTAGATTGCCATGCCCTTGCAAAACCTGTGCAGCTTTCTCCTACAGTGCACTAAATGTTATTCTAGAATCTTTTGATCAGCATACTTCCATTGTACCTATGTTGTGAATTTAGGAACTGCTCATATTCCAAAGAACATGTTTACAAGCTAGGACATAGTACTGGAATGACAGAGAAATCCCAACTGCAGTATTTTCTACATTGAACTCTGGATTGTTTTTCTTTTCTTTATAATAATCCAAATTAAACTAAAATATATAAGGGAGCATACATCTTGCATTTGCTTTATGGTCAACAGAGGAAAGCTGATTCAGTTTTAGCAAATGTTCATTTTAAATTTCTTTTCAAATATAAAGAAAACATATTTTGGATAATATATGTAATAATATTATTGTAATAATAGTGATAATGACAAAGCAACAATGGCTATGTAATATGCACTGTGCTCAAGACAGACACCATATATTTTCTCTTATCATTCAAGTAATGGGTCTAGTGCTTCAAGTACTTGCCAAAACAATTACATGATAGAGAAAAAAATCATAGCTAATAACAATAAGCTTTTCAGAGTTTTCAATGTACCATATTCTTTTTAAACAATGTAAATAATCTGATTTGATCTTCAGAACCTCATGCAGGAAATTCTACTGCCATCCTTATCTTACAATTGGATGATGAAATACAATTGTTAAATAACTTACTAAGTCAGAACACTAGCGTTTTCAGAGCTTAGCTTTAAACAAATCCAGGCAGATATATTCCATAGCCTACACTCTTAAAAATGGTTTCTTTCTTGCCAATTAGCAACTTGATCTTTACCTAGATCTAATATTTTACAATTTAAATACTCCTTATTTAAAAATTCTAACCTTTATCAAACATTATAGTTTATTATAAAATAATAAATGAGCTAGCCATCTGTGAAATATCACTTTTATTCTATTTTTATTTTTTCAGTTTTTCAGAAGAAAGTCAGCATAGAGAATTTCATTTACTATAAACTTTATGAAAATGTCAAGAATGACAGAGCAATACTGAATTCAGTTTAGCAAACAATATACTCGAAAATAATATATTAGGAATTCTTTCAGAAGATCTGTCAAAAATCAGTTATGGAGACTGCAAATAAAATGTAAAATTGGGTACTTGTGGTATTCATGTAGGATATGGAACATCAATAAGTAAACTAAATATTAGAAACAATATTATATCTACTTTTTATTATATTTTTTCTCATTCAAAATACAAAGAAACTATTGAACTATTAAACAATAAGATATATTTTCAATGACTCACAAGTATTATAGTTTACTTATTAATTGACCTAATTAAATTATATAGTCATTATTTTGACATATTGTTAAGCTGGGCACCGGTGGCTCATATCTGTAATACTAGCTACTAAGGAGGCTGAGATCTGGAAGATTGTCATTTGAAGCCATTCCAGGCCAAAAAAGAAAAAGAAAAAAGTCTGTGAGACTTTATCTCGAAAATATTTAGAAAATAATCAGGACTGGGTCTGTCCCTCAAGTAATAGAAGCGGCAGTGGCAGTCTAGCAAACACATGGTCTTAAGTTCAAACCCCAGTACCACCAAAATTTAAAAGAAAAGAAAGAAAATGTCTTCACTCTAATTGGGTTTTGTGATTCATGCCTGTTAATCTCAGCTGCTCAGGAGACAGACCTGTAGAAGATGGTGGATTTTGGCCAGCACCGGTTAAAAATTAACAAGACTTCCCTTCAACCCTTAATCTGGGTATGGCGGCCTGCACCTGTGAAGGAGATGCTTGAGTAGACACAGGTGATAAGCCGATGGTTCAGACTGGCGGTGGGGCTAGAAACTCAGGCTCTTCCTGAAAAACAGCTGTAGTATAAAATGGCTGGGAGTGTGGCTTAAGTGCTACAACACCTATACACAAATTAGAGACTTAAGTTCGCGCCCCCCCTTCTTTTTTTTCTCAGCCAAAAAGCTTTATTTTCATTTGGTCCAAGGCTTGGGAAGGGCTCAAAGATGGTTAGTTAGGAAGCTGCCCCGTGGCTGGAAGGAGAGGCTCGGCTGGAAACCCTCACATCAAGCGAAGCAGTGATGGCCCTCCAAGGCTGCTGAGTTCTCGAATCTTCTAGTCGTGCTTGAAGGTGAGACATTCGAAGAGAAACTCGCAGGTAGGCGGAGGTTGGTCAGGTGGTCACCCATCTTCTCGATAAGCTCCACCTCTTCGTCCAGGAAGTCACAGAGATGGGAGTCTGTGCTAGCAGAACCCAAGGTGTGACCGTCCAAAATGGCTTGGTTCAGGTTCTTCTCCAGGGCTAGGGCGGCTCCCATGGATTTTACCCCTACTCAAGTTGTTTTTATTTGTGTTTGTTTTTCTTATTGTAAAGATGCTGTACAGAGGGGTTGCAGTTACACGAGTAAGGCAATGAGTAATTTCTTGTCGAGCATTGTTACCCCCTCCTTTGTTGTTCTCCCATTACCCCTTCCCTCCCCCACCTCCCTCACTCCCTCCCCCCCACACCCAGGTTGTAAAGTTCATTTCCAATATACTGTCTTGTGGGTATCATTGTGGGTCATCCTGTGTCCTTGTTTCAGCGTTTTGTTAATTCCCTTTCCCCTCCCCATGTTAGACAAATGTATGTACACGATGTAGGGTACAAAAATCAAGTACAGTGACAACAGGGGATATACCCTAGGGGGAAGCACATACAAAGGAAACAACCACAACAAAAATCACATAGTAGAAGACTGCACGGCCTAGGACAGCGCGGCCACCATGCCGGTTCTGCATCTTCAGGAGATGGTGGCAGTGCCCTCGGGCTTCTCCGCTGCCAACTCGCAGAAGTGTCCCAGGCCGTCCAGAGCCACATCCTCACGACTGAAATAGTAGCCCAGAGAGAGGCAGGTACAGGAGGTCCCAAGACTAAGATTCACTAGGCAGTTGAAAGTAACCTGCACCTCGGTGGAATAATTCTGACGAATCTGGGAGGTCATGGCAAGTTAACTTTCCCCCACCACCTCCATACACACACACATGAAACAGCATCGGTTGGTCCTGGAAGAAGCAGATGTACGAGAAAATAAGGGTCAGTGGTAGTGAATGGAGAAGAGATTTGAAGGCAGTTGGTGATGGAAAAGAGAAGTAGTCCCAGGGTCTGTTTCTTAGAAACACTACTGAAGCAAGACACAGATCCGTGGGACTGTGGCTGGAGCTGTCTGAGTTCACACCCTTTTGGGAGTCTCATTTAGGGGGAAAAAAGAATTATGAAAATGAAAATAGGTAGAAATGTGAATATTGAAAAAAATAGAAGTCACTCTAAAACCAAGTTTTCAAAAAGCTGAACAATTCAGAAAACTAAATCATATTTGTCTCCCTAACCTAACATGCCTCCTAGTAGTTTTTTTTTCTACTTGCCTAATTTTGGATGTATAGTCTTTGATTACCTGTTCATATACAAAATTTTATCATAGTTTCTATAGGACATAATAGAATGGCAATTCAGATTTTTGTCAAAGGGTAAATTGCAATTGCAAATGTTACAACATTACTTGTTTAAGATAATACTTAAATTTCTTTTAAAGGAAATTTTTATCACAACTTATTATGTATATACATTTTATGAAGTTATTTTTAAGTTCAAATTTCACATTTCTTTCATGCACAACCTTATCCTTCATCGAATTTACAAGTTTCCTGAGCAATAATTAGTCCTCAATACTGTGAATTCTTGGCACTCATTAATCAGTTTGTGGTTAATCAGAGCCTCTTTCATATTTGCAATCATATTTGTTGGTGTCAGTAGTTTGTACAAATCAACAAGAAATATAATATTTTACAGCTTATTTATATAATTCAGTCCATTTTCACACTATTAATAACATTTATTTATAAATATTTTTCTTTCAATAAATTCAACTTCTGTATAATCAAGAAGTAAACTCTGATTATTTTTAAATTTCATAAGTTCTTTCATCCTATGGATCATGTTTTATATGCATTAAATTTTCAAAAATTTCATTTTTGGCAAAATGCATTTAATGATGACTAACAAACATTGTGAGAACCTTTCATTTCTGTTCTTGCTGTTAGAATATTACAAAATTTAATTTAAAATGGAAGAGTTGAGAGTGTTTTATATGAGAAAAAGTAGTAACAATAGACTTGTTTTGTGTTTTGGAGTATACTGCAGTAGGTCAAGGCTGATAGGATGGCACTGGGAACTGCAGGAAGTCGAAGCTGATCCTCCTTTCATGGCTTTATGTACCTAGTATTTGGAGGGCTTTTCATCAGACTAAATTCTGGCTTTATAGACATCAAACTCTTATTTCTTTTCTAATGTGCATGTGTTCTTGATGACATTTCCACATTCCTATGTGGCCCTTTCCATATGCTTTCTTGTTATTGCCAGAAGGGTTGATAAGCAGACTGCCACCAAGAAGGCAAGAAGAGAATTCCTAGATACTTCTGTACCATGGGGCTGTATATGTGTATTGTATGGGGGACCGGTATGTAACAGTGTTTCTCCTGAGATAAACGCAGGAGACAGAACCACATAAAACCATCCTGTACCCCAAGCCAATTCACCGTCACCTCATACACTGCTCTCTGACTTTACCATGCAATATGATCACGTCAAAGAAGGATTTGTCTCTCTCTCTCTCTCACACACACACACACACACACACACACACACAGAGGCCAGGGCTTGACCACTAGGAATTAGTTGGTTAAATCTTATACAGAGGCAAGATTGGGCACCTTAAGTTCATGTCCTTATCCTTTGAACAGCAACCAATAAGGCCTTCCATGGCTTATTTTAATTTTTCTTTCAAAACATTTTACTTTGTTTGAATTTCCTAAGATACACATTTTTTTCAGTGTATCTTGAATAGTTTGGGCTTGAATTTTGTTATATGTTCCTTTACTCCCCAGCTATTTATTTTCCTTGTAAACATTTCTGTTTCTTTGATAGTTACATGGTTGCTTCCATCCAGAATAAGCTATTAGATTGATGTGTTTGGGGCTAGTTTGAGGTATTGGAGTTTAATTACTTTGTCAGTACAATGTTTATTTCACTGATGAGATACAATTTATCTATGCCATATAGAAGCCTCTTTTTTGTGTGTTTGCAGGTTCTGGGGTTTTAACTCAGGGCCTGGGTACTATCCATGAGCATTTTTACTCATGGCTAACATTCTGCCATTTGAACCACAATTCTATTTCTGGCTTTTTGGTAGTTAATTGAAGATATGTGTCTGATGGACTTTACAGCCTACACTGGCTTTGAACATCAATCCTCAGATCTCAGCCTCCTCAGTAGCTAGGAATACAGGTATGAGGCACCATCACCATGCCAAGATAAGCCTTTTAAACTCTGAATGAGATCCTTAGGCTCATCTTGTAATCCTAACTACTTACAAGATGGAGGCTCGGAGGACTGAGTGTGAGACTAGCCTGAACAAGAAGTTCATGTGATCCTCTCAATAAATAGCTGGGTGCAGCTGTGTTAACCTGTTACCCCAGCTACTCAGGAGGCTGAGTTTGAGAGGCTTGCTGTTCTATGGCTACTGTTTTGTGGCAGCTCAATCACAAATGCTTGCAAGGCCTTATTTCAATACAAAAACAAAAACAAAAAGGCATTAAGTCATGTACCAGGTATCACAGCTATGGAAGGTGGGAAGCATAAATAAGTGATGACAGCCAGTATTTTCACAATAAAAAAAGATGGACTCAAGAAAAAAAAAAAAGAGATGACAGCCAGACTAGGGGGAAAAGCCAGACATTGCCTCAAAAAAATAGCAACAGGAGAAAGAGGATGGAGGCATAAATCAAGAGGTAGAGCATCTGCCTCACCAATATGGAGACTTGAGTCCAACCCCCAGTGCCACTAGACAAAGTGTGTACCTAGTTGGAGTGCTGGCCTCTATACCTTCTGTGTCTGCTTAGAGAATGAGTTAATGGGAGTATAACAGGAATGGTGCTGCTGTGTGTATACAGATCTCCCACACAGAGTGCTAATTGAGTATTGTTGCAGCATTACAGTTAGTTCAACATTCACTGGAGCAATGCTAGCAGAACTTTGATCACACAGCTCTGGCCATTATGGAGGACTTGTTGCTTAGCATTGGCAGCAGTGGGCCCTGCTGACATCATTTATTTCAGATTTCTAATTTCAGTCCTTTATTATTTTCCAAAAGGTGATTTTCACTTTACACCTTGAGTTGTTTTGACACAAGATTTGAATCTCAAGATTTAAAACAGCTTATTTGAAGTTCCTTAGTATTGTGGGTGAATGGATATCATTAAGGAAGTGTTTGAACATAGCCTCATATTTCAATAGATGTGTCATAAAAAGACACTCCTGCTGCCATTACCACTCCACTCACATTAAGTGGCTCAGACAGATCCTGCATCTCATAATCTCACTGATGTGAAAGTAAGTACATCTCATGTAAGAGGTAGAAAATTTACTCAGCAATATTGTGCTTAGAGCCAGACTTAAAATGTATGAAGAAATGATTTTTTTTAGTGATTCACGACTTTCAGTTAAAATTTCACTTGCTTTTTCTTTAAAGGCCTTCCTCTCTCCCTCCCTCTCCCTTCCCTTTCATCCCCTTCCCTTCTTCTCCCTTCCCCTCCCCTCTCTTCCTTCACTATCCCCTTTTACCCCCTCTCCTCCCCTTCATCCTTTCTTCCTTATTCAAAAGATAACAATCTGCAATCTGTATGTCAAAAGAGATTTTATATTGTGTGCCATTTTGCCTACTAAGTGGAAGATATCTTTAACATGATAGGCTCTGAGTGGACTGTCATGGTCTATGAGATTGAATCTTCAGCAGCAAAATGTTTACAGTCAGCATAGTTTAAAAATGTATTTATTACAACTGGGTATGTAGATGACATGAGGAACCTGAATGGCAATTGTTGATCAATAGGAAATTTGGGGATAGGGAAAGAGAAAGCAGCAAAGGAGGTTATTAAAATTAAAATGTCATATATGCATATCTGAAATGCAAAAAATGAAAATAAGAAAATGTATTTTTCTATTTTTGTAGCTCCATATTTTTGAGTAGCAATTTCCAAACTTGCTATCACAGTTTGGAAATCTATCCACACTAGCCTCTGCCTAGTTCTCTTTCTTTCCTCCCCAAAGTGTCACTTTGTGAGTCCCTTCTTTGAACTGCTCTCAGTGCTCAAGGACACCATGCTCATTGTTGCATCTGTTCTATTGGGGTGCTACTCATTGTCTGGAATATCTTTGGCCTTCTTGCTTTTCACCTTGGAATTTCCTGCTTTCCTGTTAGGATTGTGGAAGCATCTCCTTGTAAGTAAAACCTCTCACAATCCTTGCTCACCAATCAGTAAACAAAATGAAGAATGTCTTGCATTAGGAAAAAGGGTAAGGCCTTATTCATGTCAGTGCACAGTGCCTAGAGAGACAGATATGCTCAGTTAAAAGTGTCAAGGGCTACAAATATGCTGAAATGTAATAACTCTTCTTTCATGTATCAAAGGCTAGATTATTTACCCTCACAGATGGGCCAGTGACAAAAATCAACACAAATTGATCTTGAATTTTGAGTCATCAGATTTATTGTCCATGTCAGCCATGGGCACACTTAATGGAGGCAGGCATTTACTCATGCACAGAATCAGGTCATCAGACTGGGATCCAGGCTTGGACAATCTAGATCATGAAATGCTGAATAGTAGATTAGAATTAACTTTTGTGAACATGGCATCATGCAGCAGAAAGTAAGCCATGAGTACTGAGGAAATAGCTTTGCAGAAGTCCATCTGGAAGCCTCCTATTCACATCCACCTTTTGTTAAATGAATGAATATCGATCTCCTCACTGTGATGGTATTCCACAACTGCCTTACATTTTTTTACATATGTGAGTGAAGTGACTGTTGTGACCGGTCTCTATGAGGTGGTGCATGTTTTTCAGAAAAGAATAGGCTCAGCCTATTTTCATTGCCCCCTTATGTATTTTTTCTAACCCTGCTTGAAGAGCATAGTGTCAGAAAGTTAGAAAGAAGCAGGAGATGGAAGAGGGAAGAAAGGAGATGAATGAAGAGTTAAAGAAAGACCAGTAGAGTCTGTTGTACCAAGATAATGCTGTGCCTTTGTCTCTGACTTCCTTTGTCCCACATAAGGTCACAGAGGGACAAATGGATTGCTCATAGCCATGGAAATCATGGAGCAGGAAGAATGAATCAGGCTTGTACTCAGGATCTGTGCATTGTCCCTGAACTCTTTTGTTAAAGGCTATGACTCTACCACTTTGAGCCACAGTGTCACTTCCAATGTGAAATATTCGCTTCAAGTTTTTCTGATGATGAGACTGGAGTGTTGGGTTGACCAATTAAAAACTCATGTTTAGCTTTATGTAGATATAGGTGACTATATACAGAAAGATAGATAGATAGATAGATAGATAGATAGATAGATAGATAGATACATAGATACATAGATAGATACATAGATAGACAGACAGACATATACATACATACATACATGCATACATACATACATACATACATACATACATACATACATACATACATACATGCATGCATGCATAGATATACTTCTATTATTTGAGAGGGTCTAGAAGAAATGGGTACATCTAGCACTAAAATAAAAAAGTATGGCTCTTTGGAGACATATTTGATTCAGAAATCACTGTCATGGAGACACATCTCGTATAATATAATAGAAATGTGCCAATATAAGGAATTCCCTATGGCCAAAGCTGGGCAGGCTGGAGCCATAAAATGAAGTAGTATTGCCTTAAAATCTGAAGTATGGAATAAATACCCATAAACCTAAAGTGATATAAGTATACAATTGAATAAATAGGCAAAAACCAGGGAGAACATATAAATATTCCCCTTAAGAAAACTTTTAGTATTTATGTAGCATCACTTCCTATTTATTAAGCACATTCTGAGTTTCTGTAAAGATTGCAGTATGGAAGACTGGGAATCATTTTACCAAGAAGATATCTACCAAATAACACCTTATCCAGATGATCATATTTAATGTATATGCTGGTAAGTGATATTTATAGATTATATGACAATAGCATTTTCCATGGTTTTCTTCTCATAAACTCATCTGAAGTTCAATCATGAGAAAACATGAGGCAAGTTTTAAATGAGGTGCAAGCTACAAAAACTGAATAGCACTTCAAAAAAACTGGCAAGGTCATAAAAAATGAGGAATGTTTGAGAAACTCACATCTTAGACGATCCTAAAGCAAGTTGAATTTGTAATGAGATTTTCTAGAATAGATCTTGGGACTGAAAAAGGATTTGGGGCTGAAGCTGAGAAAATTTGAATGAAGTGTGTCCTTAAGTTAAGCAAATAAAACAGTAGAACAAAAATAAATGCTCCTCAAGATTGGCAAAATCCTTTGCTATCTTCTCCAGTGTTTAAGATAAATTTGATGACTGACTCCATTTCAGTCTTCAACAATTAGTGATCCAGTGCCCAAAACTGATCTCACTTTTTCAGCTTCCTTATTTTCCTTATAAAATCCCCTGTATACTCCTCTTTCTGTGAGTTTTCTAATTTTTCAATCTGAATACATCACAAAGTGGACATTCAAAACAAGTACAGAGTCTGACTTTTTGAAAGAAAGTAATAGCTCTTAACTAGAAAACAAAACTTCATTTAATATCATTAAAATTATGATAAAATCATGGAGATTTGTTAAGTGACACTTAAAATCCTTTGGTAAAAATAGTCATCCGAATGATGTTTAAAAAAATGTTGCAATATACCTAGTATATGTCTGGGACAAGCAGAAAAGGTCAAAAGCTATGTACATATGACCAGATAAGATGATGTTAAGCGAAATGAACCCCAAGATAGGAACACATGTCTTTTTTTTTCTTCCTTGCTATTGTTCCTAATGTATTTATAATGTACCCTGTGATTTTTTTCTTTCTTTGTTTGTTCCTCTCCCATAGTATAGCCACTGTTTTTACTGTATTTGATGTTGGTGCCCTGCATCATGTATATACACTTCTCTAGCTTGGAGAGGGGAAGGGAAAAAACAAAATGCTTAAATATACAAACCAGTGTAACAATGAGATGTACAAGACACTATGTTAAAAAATGAACTTTACAATTTAGGCGGATCGGGGGGAGAAGGGGGGGATTGTAGTTGTGGAGGTGGGAGGGAAGGGAGGAAAACAAAGAAGGAGGTAACAATGCTTGATAGAAATGTACTCATTACTTTGCTCATGTAACTGTAATCCCTCCATACAGTATTTTTACAATAAAAATGTAGTTAAAAATGTTGCGATCAGTTTGATAGGAAAGTTAAGTGCTTAACAGACATCTACCCCTTCATTTCAGTTTATTCCAGTAAAAACTGTTTGAAACACACATTTCTATTTAGGAGGATTGTTCCTTGAGGTGACTCAGAGACCCAGACACTTTTATCTGATGACGGAACCATCTTGTGTGACCTTGAATTCCTTCCTTTCCAGTCTCCCAAATGCAGACAGGAGTAGGCAGGAGTGGGAGGAAGATCATGATGGAGAAGGTTTAGTGGCCAGGTTGATGACTTGCTTTACTCCTACTCTCACTCCATATATAAAACTGAAATGTTTTGAAGAATAGATCGAAACTAGTGTGTGAGGAAGTGTTTCCATTTTTTTGAATAACATCTCTTTTCCCTTAACCACTGATTCTATAAGTCATCAGAAATAAACATGTAGCCATGACTAACCCTAGAGTTCAATAAATATTGCAGGAAATAGCCTTAGTAGATTTTTATTGTTTGGAAATAAATGAGTCTTTTAAGAGGTGCTAAATATCCATGATTCATAGTTTCGGTTTATTTTTATTTTTTTTTTTGTTTTTTTCCATTACAAAGAAAAGTCAGTGATTATTTTAGAGCTAATGACTACAGGTTTACTAGGGCCTACAAAGACTGTATGTATTATGTGGGGTTGCCATTTTCCGACAGTAGTGAGGCATGTGTATGCTCACTAACTTGTGTACATGGTGATGGGGCATGCCGTGCATTTCCAAGATGATCCAGGTAGACTGGAGTAAGTGCATCTGTAGAGTAAGGTGGTTTTCAAAGAGCTTTAACAGGCAAGGAAATTGAGCCAGATGAATCAGCTTTCTGTGCTTGTATACTGTTGTAAAATTGTCGCCCACAGACTCCATTCACATAGGCACAAGAGCTATATGCATCTGACCATATAAAATAATATTATCAAAATTAACTGCAGGAAATGGAAAGGAGGTTTTTTGGTTACTGTTTTTGTTTTCATCTCTTTTTGTTTGTTCATTAATATTTCTTTGGTAGGGGAGGGAAGGAGGCACAGATATAGTGGGACAAAGAATGAACAAATACAACAGTGGTACTCACTGGATACTATGTTGTAAGTGAGCTATTCTATGTGGGGAGGTAGGAGGGAAAACTTGGAGAAAGGCGAGGGGAAAGTGGGACATTGTTCACAAAGAAAAGTACCCTTTATCTGAATTATGTAACTATAACCCTTCTCTACATCACTTTTGCAATAGCAAACAAAATAACAATAAAAAAGAATGAGAATCTCATGCTGAAAGAACATAAGCTGCAATTTGCCTGGATTGACACAAAATGTCTTGTATTCATTACAGTTATACTTCAGCCTGTTATGTATACACTCCAGAATCAACATGGCAATTGGAAAAAATGACTAAATCTTAGAATATAGGTTTTACTTTAAGTAACTAGTTTCCATTATTTTAGGCAAGCTTGCAAAAGGTCTACAATTCATATATATATATATATATATATATATATATATATATGTATACTCTGTAATTTATATAGATATGTATTTATACTATAATTTATGTAGATGTATACATATATGCTATGAGTTATTTGTATTCAAGAAGTTGGATTTTATAGGAAATGTACTCATTACCTTGCTCATGTAACTGTAACCCCTCTGAACAGTATTTTTACAATAAAAAATGTACAAAAAAAGAAGTTGGATTTTGAGCTTTTTGATGGGAAATTTCTGTAATTCCAATTCAGTTAAAAGGCTGAAACAGGAGGCTGACCAGCTTGATGTCACCCTGGCCTACATAGTGAGACTTCTTAAACACACACACACACACACACACACACACACACACACACACACACACACACACACACACATTCTGAATATTTGACAGTAAAGTGGAAATAAGGAAAATGGATTAGGATCAAAAATTACATGAAATTATTGGTAGGTTTATTTCTCTATCTTTTCACTTTGTTGTAATCTTTACAATATAGCAAGAAGGGATTTTGCAGGCATTGAATTAGCATGTCCTCAGGCTTATTGTAAGTTGAAACTCCATAATTTGACATGAAACACTGGTGAAAGAGTTCTTGAAATAGATGAAACTCTTCCTCTACCCCTTTCATTTGTTCACTTCATGCTCCTTTCTTGTCCTCTTTGTTTCCCTTCTATTATTTTTCAGAGGTAATCCCCACATGCTTTCCTTTTCATTTTCTTCTTATTTTTATTTTAACTAGCAAATGTGAGAGAGGCTCCAGGCAAATCTATTTTAAAAAAATAAAAGAATATTTCCTGATTCCTGGGGGAGGATAGACATTTTTAAACAGAAAACAAAAAAAAGAGATTGGGAATTCAAGTAGTTATGAAAATAGCTATATTCATTAGGTACAGCCATGATAACAGTTGTAAATTTGGATAATAAGCAAGGAATTCATTAAGCTTTTTTTCCCCTCTACAGTTAGCAAATATCTCACCTTCTAAAATTACTTCGATTGTGATTCACCCACAATAAGCATGTAATTAAAATTGAAGGATGTTCACCAGGTGAAGGAGATTGATGAAAAGAATTTGGAAAGGGCTTTTCAAAAATGCAGAGGTGAAAAAAGGGCAAGTTAGGGAGCAGGCCACACATTTGACCATAGTCTTGGGAAGGTAGTATCAGGAGGATATAATCAAGTAGATATCACTGGTTCAAACAATATCTAGCATGTAGAAGTCATGTCAACCACTTGTCTGGTGGTAGTTAAGAAGTAATTAATTCAATCAATATTGATTGAAAATCTAGCATGTTTTGGCTCTGTACCAAATGCTATAAGAATATTGGATATTTTGGGTGAGTGAGGGATGCCTGGGTGCAAAGAGATTTGAACTCAGGGCTTTGTGCTTGTCAGTTACATGCTGTATTACAGAGCTCCCTCCCCATTTTATTGCTTTGTATTTCAGATAACATATCATTCATTCCTCTGAACATAGCTCTGATCCTGATCCTTACTTTTACTTCTTGAGTAGGTGGGATCATGAATAACCACATCTCACTTGTTTGTTGGAATGAGGTCTCACTACCTTTTCCTTGGGCTTGTACCACACTCTGGCCCTACCACCTCTATCCCATGTATCTGGTCTTCTAGCCAGGCACTGCTGCACTCAACCTGAGAGTAACTGTATTTGGACTCTTAGAGTTTACATTCTCGTTGGGAGATTTAATTTTTAGGTTGCAGGTAGATTTTAGATATGAGACCCATGTCGTTGTGTGGCTATTGAGGATCTCCCAATCTGTGGGCTTTCTATTTATCTTGCTAGCTATGTCCTTTGCCATGCAGAAACTCTGCAATTTCATGCAATCCCATTTGTCCAACCTTTCTTTGATTTGTTGTGTTTCTAGGTCTCTAGTAAGACAATTTCGGCCTGTGCCAAGGAGACCTAGGGTTTCTCCTATTCTGTCCTGTAATGTTTTCAGGGTGTCTGCTTTGACTCCGAGGTCTTTGATCCATTTGGAGTTGATTCTGGTACAGAATGATATTTAAGGATCTAGCTTTAGTTTTCTACAAGTGATTAACCAATTTTGCCAGCACCATTTACTGAAGAGGCTGTCTTTCTTCCATTCAATTTTTTTAGCTCCCTTATTGAAGATTAGATGGCTATAGACCTGTGCATTCATTTCTAAGTTTTTAATTCTATTTCATTGGTCCTGAGGTCTGTTCTTGTGCCAGTACCAAGCTGTGTTGATTACTATGGCTTTGTAGTAGAGTTTGAAATTTGGTTTTGATATTCCTCCAGCACAGTTCTTTCTGTTAAGGATCGTTTTTGCTATTCGGGCTCTTTTATTGTTCCATATCAATTTTTGGATTGCCTCTTCTATTTCCTTGAAGAATAAAGTTGGAATATTGATAGATATCACATTGAATTTTTAAAAATCCTCAAAGAAGCAACTGCCAAATAAATAAGTGGGCTAAAGACTTAAAGAGAATCTTCTCTTAAGAGGAAACAGGGATGGCCAATAGACTCATGAAGAAATGTTCAACCTCTCTAGCCATAAAAGAAATGCAAATCAAAACAACATTGAGATACCACCTCACCCCAGTTGGAATGGCTATAATCAAGAACTCTAATAACAACAGATGCTGGAGGGGATGTGAACAGAAGGGAACCCTACAGCATTGTTGGTGGGAGTGTAAACTTGTTCAACCACTTTGGAAAGTAGTATGGAGGTTCCTCAAAAGACTCCATGTAGAGCTCCCCTATGACCCAGCAATCCCACTTTTTGTCATTTACCCAAATGATCACAAACAAGCTACCCGCACAACTACATTTATTGCAGCATTATTTACTATAGCTAAGATATGAAACCAAGCCATATGCCCCTCAGTAGATGAATGGATCAAGAAAATATGGTACACACACACACACACACACACACACACACACACACACACACACACACACACACACAATGGAATTCTATGCCTCCATCAGAAAGAATGACATTGCTCCATTTGTTAGGAAATGGAAAGACTTGAAAAAAATTATATTAAGTGAAGTAAGGTAGCCCCAAATAAACATAGGTCCCATGTTTTCCCTTATTTGCAAAAACTGGTATATGTCTTAGAGAAGTAGAAATGGTCAGATAAGTTGATGTTAGGCGAAATGAACCCAATATTAGAAATCAAGTGTTTTTTCTTTCTTGCTATTATTTCTAACGTATTTATAAGATTATTTCTTTGTTGCTTTGTATGTCCCTCCCCTATGGTATAATCTCTGTTTTCACTATATTTGATGTTGGTATAATTTGTGGAGGGGAAGGGAAAAAACAAATTGCTTAAATAGGGATACAGGTGGACCCACTGCAACAATGAGATGTACAAGATGTTATGTCGAAAAACAAACTTCACAATTTTGGTTGGGGAAGGCTTGAAGTGAGTGAGATGGGAAGGGATAGGAAGGGGAAACAAAGGAGGAGGCAACAATGCTTGATAAGAATATACTCATTACCTTGCTCATGTAATTGTTTCTTTTATTACTGTTGACTTTTTTAATTTATTTTTTAATTTTTAATTTTTAATTTTGAGAATACCGTACAGAGGAGTTACAATTACATGGGCAAGATAACGAGTACATTTCTTATCAAGAACCCCTCTCTACGGTATTTTCCCAATTAAAGAAACCAAAAAAACTAAACAAAAAAAGTTTATATTTTCGATGGGAAGATAGGGATGATACGTGATTAACAGCATTTATGGAGTACGTAGAGCAATGCTGTATAGTGTGTGTGTGTGTGTGTGTGTGTGTGTGTGTGTGTATGTGTGTGTGTGTGTGTGTGTGTGTGTGTGTGTGTGTGTGTGTGTGTGTGTGTGTAAGGACAGATAGACTTCTGCCCTAGGCTAGAGGTGCTTGTTTCAGGAGCCAGGCACATGCACACCACTATGGAACACAGTGTTTCCTTTTGTTGTACCATGTGCACTGTATTGCAAGTATAGTAATCTATTTTACCTGTTTTGTAAAACACAAGAAGGAAATCAATAACAAGTATGGAGAGATTGGCCAGAGTGTACAAACTGACATATTTGAGGACAAAATCCACTTGTTTTGACTAGAATATCAAAATGAGAGTAAATTTGAGTACCTCAGAGTTGCCAGATACTCATGTTGCTGATGGATATTGTGAAATGAAATATGAAGGAGGGGAAATGATTGATGAAGAAAGGCCCAATTAATATTTGTTTATCAAGTAAGGAAAAGGAATATAATAATTATAACATTTGTGAACTGGAGATTATGGCTCTTCACCGTGTTAAGTAAGTTACTTTGACCACTCTAAAACAGTGTTTAGGAATAAATGTATATTCATATTATAGTGTCACAGTTGGCTACAAAATTAATATATAGAAATTTTGTGAACAGTAAAAAAAACAATAAAATTAAAAAGTGCATCTGAAGAAGTATTGTAAAATTGCTGTTCCAATTATGTATACAAATCTGTGTGCTTCTGAGCAGACAGCATGGAAAGAGTGCATCTCACTGTGGATTGGAACCAGAGGAATCTTGTTTCTCAGGCATGTTCACATTCCAGAGAGCAACTGTTTTGCCACAAAGCATAAGACAAGCTAGCATAGGAGTTTAAGGAGTGAAGAAACTCCCCAGAGCTGTTAGCAGCTTGTGGCAGAATGGCCGGCCCAAGTTACAGGGCCGTGCTTCTACATTCTCAGAGCTACTTCACAGAAGTATGTGGGATGGTTATCATTGTGTAAACTTGTTGCCTGCTGCCTCTGCCTAGAAGCAGATTTCCCTTCATGTGTGACAATTCCAGTAGAATAGATAAAGTGGGGCCTGGTTATGTCTTGACACGAGTTAAATTTTATCTTCATTAACATATGTTCTCCCTTATTAGTTTTTGTTGTTATTGTTGAAATGGAATTTGAGTATAGTAGGATTTGACAGCTAATCATTTGTGCTTCAAATAATTTAGAGATTTTTCACATAAGTCCTGGTCCCTCCATACTCAACTGATAATTAACTGATGGAATGTCTGATGATTGGTTTATTTGGTGTTTGTGTTTGCACATTGAGAAAGTGTTAATTTAATATCATGTGTTGAAGGTTTTGATATTTATCACAAAATATGCTTTTTAATACACATAGTTTGCCTGTAAGCCTTGACACTGAGCCTAATCATAAGGTTGTTATCATAGGCAATGATTAATACTTTACCAAGTAGACTGAATTCCCTTTTTCCATTTCCATAACAGATTTATGAAAGATAGAACATTTAATATTTTAAGTCATTATCAAGAAGGCCTTATAGAAATTTTTCCCAAGATTTTCTTTTTGGTCATTGTGGGGCTTGAACTCTGGGCCTGGGCACTCTTCCTCAGCTCTCCAAGACTAGCACTCCACAACTTGAGCCACAGTAGCATTCCCAGTTTTCTAAATGGTTTATTGGTGATAAGAGTTTCACAAACTTTCCAGCCCTGGGTGGCTTTGAACTGAGATCCTCAGGTCTCAGCCTCCTGAGTAGCTAGGTTTACAGGCATGAACCACTGGTACATGGCCCCAAGCTTTTTTTTTTCTATCTCAGAACTATATTTAAAAATAACATTCCAAAATTGGTGATGCTGCTTTATCAGTCCATTATCAATTATGAATAAACTTAATGTTTTCTTTTGTAGTAAAAACTTTTACTGAAAATGCAAGCATTTATACTTATTTGTTTAATTAATTAATTAAGATTTTAGTGCTAGTAATCATACTTGGGGCCTTGCTTATGCTAGACATGCACTCAACTAACTGGGCTACAACACAGCTTCTCCAGTACAAAAAAAAATGTGTTTTAGACTGAACAGGATTTGTTATATTAAAAAAGCAAATATTCCTGATGATTTTTCATTTCAGCCATGAAGATCATTAGATTTGTTAGGATATTTTCTGCTCATGTAATTCTTCTCCCCTAGCTTTTAGACACTTTCTGAATTTTTGGATTTTCAACATCTTCCTATGAATTTTCCTAATGTTTTTCCACCTTATAGATTTTTTTCATATATATTTACTCCTGTGTTGTAGACAGCAGCCTTTTTCCCCTTTATTTTCCCCTCTTCACTGATGTGTCTCCTCAGGAACTTCCTGTCAGAATCTCAATGCCTCTTCCCTTGAAGTTTCCATGAATACCATAAACAACATAAAGAAAACTGGCATACACTTTTCAGCCATTTCATTTTGTTGCCGAAAAGTCAATATTTTTTCCCATTTCTTCCAGAACAAACTTACTCTTTATTTCTTGGCTCTGAGAGACAAGGTCTAACATCTGACCTATTTCCCATTTCCAATTATCCAGTTCCATCTCTTCCATTGTCCCTTTCACTATGCTCCAAAAAAAGTGGAGCATACCATAAGTATAATTTTCCAATATATATTATCTGTAAGATAAATATCTAGAAGTTGAATTTCTTAGGAAAATTAAAATACTTAATAGATTACATAAAACTAACTTCAAAAGTATAGCCTCATTTACTTCTCAACTTGTCCTGAGATTGTCTGTGCATATGAATGAAAATTCCTCAACTTGTGCATTTCTTCTCAACTGGCCATCAATTGTTTATCCTTTATTTTCTTTCCTTTCCTTTTCTCTTTTTTCAGATTGGAAGCACCTTTCTTTGATTTGAATAATTATTTATACATTTAGAAGCACTTGGAATCTTTGACAGTATGGCTTTCAGTACTGCCCTTGGGAGGTGGTTCTAGTGATTACTGGACACTGGCTAAGTTATAATAGTGTGTTGCTGACAGAGAGTGAAAGAAAATTCAGAGATACTTGAGGCTGGGTATTAGATGGCTCACAAACGTGGGTAGTGGGATCAAGATTAATTTACAAATTTCAGTAAAGGAGAATTTGAGTCAGGTGCTAAGAATGATCTTATCTATTTGATTGAAAGTAGAGGGAGGAGAGACGGCTGAGGCTCACTGGGTATCTGTTTATAGGGATGTATCAGTCCTGTTTTTAATTTCCTGTACTTTATGATGTTTTGATATCTCAGTCTTTCTAGTGTTAGAGAGATCTATCTCACCCAGAGCTAGCCAAATAATAAAAAATAATGAGAAATAACAACTGGGAGTATGTTTGTCACTCTCAAACCAATCAATTCAAAGCCCATAGCTTGTCTGTAGTGCCTGCTTCCTTTCTCAAACTCTCCAATGCCAAGACAATATTTACCCCGCCCTAACACAGAAACAAAGTTAAATAAAATAGTCTTCTATGCAGCTACATTGCCACTGACACACAGTAATAAGTATCAACATGTAAATCTGAAATATAAAGAAAATACACATACAAAATAGTTTAAAATCTATGTGCATACTGGTCCTGATTTTAAAGAAAAAAAATTGAATATGCATAACATGAAACATAGAAACAATAATCTGTCATGGACTAAAGCATTAAGAGCAGAATTTGACAGGAAAGTAACACAAGCTATGTTAGTGGACTGGGGGAGATATCAATGCAAAGGGGAAAATTGAGCAGAGATAGTAACTGAGGATAAATAAGGTTAATGGAGTTTATTTGAATATATAACAATTAAATGAAACCTGTTGACATTGATTTTGAAGATTTTAGACGATAAATGAGAGTATGCAGAGGGTGAGTTTGATCATTGTATACATGTATAAAAATGTCACAATGAAACTCCCCTTGGAAAACTAATGTATGCTAATACAAATAATGAAAAGAATAGAAGATGGCTTTGAAATAAGTTTTCCTTTGGCTTAATCTGCATTTAAAACATCATTCTTTTGAGTGTTTCTAACACATTTATAAGATGATTTCTTTGTTGCTTTGTATGTCCCTCCCCCACAATGTAACCCGTTTTCACTGTATTTGATGTTGATATATTTTGTGGAAGGGAAGGGAAAAAACAAATTGTTTAAATAAGGATACAGGTGGACCCATTGCAACAATGAGATGTACAATACATTATGTCGAAAAATGAACTTTACAAATTTGGCTGGGGTGGGGAGGGTGGGGGGAAGAGGGAAGGAGGGCAGGGGGAAGAGGCAGGGGGGAGAAGATGGGAAGGGCTGGGAAGGGGAAACAAAGAAGGAGGCAACAATGCTTGATAAGAAATGTACTCATTACCTTGCCCATGTAATTGTAACCCCTCGGTACAGTATTTTCACAAAAAATTCCAATTATTAGGAGTACTTTGTATAATTCTAAATAATTTTAAAGGGATATGACTAAACTTTACTCCTGGGAACATTAGGATATTGATTTTGATGGTGACAGTGGCATCATCATTTCAAGTAGTATATATGTTAAACTATGCATATTATATATGTATGTGTGCCTCCAATGTCTTTCTATAATCAAAAAGTAAATAAATTGGTCTCTCTCTCTCTCTTCTCTCTCTCTCTCTCTCTCTCTCTCTCTCTCTCTCACACACACACACACACACACACACACACACACACACACACACAGAGTATTGTCGCCTACCATGAGGAAACTTGGAATCCTACATATTTTACTTTGTGCAGGAATAGATAACAAATACTAAACTATTACCTATTTGGATAAGAATTTTTCTTCATCTTCAAAGAAAACTGGTTGAAATCCTCATTGTGGATTCTAAAACTCAGGGCTCTTTGCTCACAGATCATGGCTTGTGTATCTTGTGGCAGATTCTGTTTTATCTTCCCTGCTGAACTTTATCAGAACCTCAGTCTTCTGGTGTATTTTCTGTGGTTTCTCTAAGCACAGTCATTTTAGAGGTTTTCCTTTTTCCTATGTGTGTGCTTGTAATGACTGCCATACGTGTTACTTTCTGATTTTGCTTTAATATGTCTGTTGAATTGACTAATCCTGAATGTAGTCAATCAGCTTTCTAGGTGTGCATAGGACCAGAGTTCTGTATGCTCACCTAGGTGATAGTTATACTCCTTTTGCACATGTGAGGTCATAGCTGGAGCAATGTTGTCGCCACTCAGCATTAACAAACTGTCACATGATTGCTAATACCTTAGCTTTGTATGCTGATTAATTAGGAATTGTCACATGATAAACCATTGTCCTTTATCCCATGCAATCATTTTGTGTGGAGGAGGAATTGAGGTTGCTTCTACATGAAATGCTTAGAGAACTTAAGTAGATTTTTCTTTTTGCTGTTTATTTATTTATTTATCTATCTATCTATCTATCTATCTATCTATCTATCTATCTATCTATCTATCTATCTATCTATCTATCTATCTATTTATTTGTGTTGGTCCTGGGACTTGAATTCAGGGCATGGGCATTGCCCCTGACATTTTTGCTCAAGGCTAGTGCTCTGCAACTTGAGCCACAGCTCCACTTCTGGATTTTTGCCAGTTAATTGGAGATCAGAGTCTCACAGTCTTTACTGCTTGGGCTGGCTTCAAACTGTGATCCTCAGACTTCTGCCTCCTGTATAGCTAGGATTAAAGGCCTGAGCCACCAGTGTCCAGTCTTAACTAGTTTTATTATGGAAATCTACAAGAAATACCGAGTGTCTAAGACATGAAGTTTAAAGTGTTTCTGTGCTTTCTTCTTATCACATAGTATACATTTCAAAGCAGACAAAATAAATGGCTGAAGTCTAAAAGTGGAATAGCTCTTTAATTATCTTCTAGATAATTAATTCTTTCACCTGATCTTACTAAAGCTGGGTTTCATCTTTGCTTTCCTGGTTGATGTTCATGTAATCTCCTGGTTGATATAATTATTCTATATTAATTATGTTTTTTTGTTCTTATGGTAAATTTCATTGAGGATAGATTTATATCTCTTGAGTAGTTTTTAGTGGTTACTCACATGTTTTAAGCCTCTGTAATTTTCTTTTTTCTACTGATGGATTACTTATAGTATATAATTTCATGCTGGGAAGTGTCACAGTGGCTTCAGTTATGCATTTTATTTCTTTTGAATTCAAAATTCTGATTTAGTTAATTTCAATAAGGTTTTTAAGGGCTTTTTATTAAATCAGAAATTAGAATAATTATAATTTATAAAATACTGCTTACTTATTAAAAGGGAAGCAAATGAAATCTTAATCACTCTGTAAGAATGCAAATGGAGAGCATTTAACAATTCATTGGTATAAAACAAAATATACCTCAATAAATACTGTGTGCAAAGCCAACATGTATTTTAAAATAGAACTCGGAATGCTATGCTTACATCTAAATAACCCTCCAAACCAGGAAACTGTAATTAATGAAAACATTCTCTGAAGTAATGATAAATATATGTACTCAATTTTCAATATTTTTACTAATAAGGATCAATAGTGTGTCCAATATTTTGCTTCTCACTAACTATTTATCTATTCCAATTAACCTAGTGGAATTGGGGTTACCATGGTGGCAAATGCATTATAAAACATGATTCATATGGCTCCAGACAAAGCATACAGTTATGTTAACAATTATTATATTGCGCATGAATAGTGTTACTTGACAGCATCACCATTGGGTTTTGGGATTTGAGATTGTAGCTTTGCATAACATTAACAAACCTGGGAATATTATGTATTATAATTTGGATTTTCAAAATCATCATTTGAAGAAAAGAAATTGTGATATAAACCCTAGTTGAAATTCGCTTTATGGAATATGGACCATTCAAGATAAGGACACAAGTGGTATTTTCTTTCTTGCTATTGTTTCTAACATATTTATAAGGTACTAGGTGATTTATTTTTGGTTGCTTTGTATGTCTCTACCCCACGGTATAACCCTTGTTCTCACTGTTGGTAAAATTTGGGGAGGGAAAGGGGAAAAACAAATTGTTTAAATAGGGATACAGGTTGACCCATTGAAACAATGAAATGTACAAGACGCTATGTGGAAAAAACGAACTTTACAATTTAGGCAGGGGCCGGAGGAGGGGTGGGGGGGCATGATGGAGGGGGGGGGAGGCGCGGAGAGTGTAGTTGCAGAGATGGGAGGGAAAGGATGGGAGGGGAAAAACAATGGAGGGGGCAACAATGCTTGATAAGAAATGTACTCATTACCTTGATCATGTAGCTGTAACCCCTTGGTACAGTATTTTCACAATAAGAAACTTATTTTTTAAAAAAGGTTATAGACCATCCAATACTAATTTTTCCTTTCTTATTATCTTTAGGCCATTGTACAAAAGAGTTTTCATTTAACAATGCAGTTTATAAATACACTATATTGTGATTAGTGTCACCTCTTTCTACATTCTCACACCTTTCCCTATCTTTCTCAATTTTGTATATCCAAGGGTATGCCTTGGATTCTTGTATGAATTTTCTCCCTTTTCTCTTCATTCATCTACCCTTTTACCCTTGACCCCACCCCACCCCTTTAGAGCACCAAATGCCTTATTTTGCTGAACTTTTTTCCTTTCTAAGGAATTACAAAATTTGCAATCTTCCTTATTCTACTGTATTTCAGTTAATACATTCTTATACACACTCATATCACCCAAAATATTTACTTAGGAGTTGGTAAACTCAATCTAGCTTCCACATATAAGGGAAAGCATGGGTCTTTTGTCTCTCTGGGCCTGACTTCACTTAATATATCTTTTTCCAAGTCTCTCCACTCCTGAGCATTTATCCAAAAGCTTACAAACCAGGATCCAGAAAACCTCCTGTACAACCATGTTTATTGATATACTATTCACTATCACCAAGGTAAGGAGTAAGCTCAGATGTCCCTCAATGGATACATGTATCAGAAATGTAGTATATATACACAATATAATTTTATTCATGCATTAGAAATAATGATAGTGTATAATTTGCAAAGAAATACAAATACATTTGCAGTTTTGTGGGTCTTAGTCTAGTCTCTGCCACTGCTTAGCCTGTCTGTTTCTCATAAAACTGTCATGTCAACTACAAAATTAGTAGCTGCATTCCATTACAGTTTCACTGTATTGCTTATAGATCCTCTGTCTCTATTCTTGGAGAATCCATGCAGAGCTTTTGCCACTGAAATCAGTAATGTCAGTGAATGAAAGAAAATACTTAAACGTAGTTTACAACCATTGCTTTGTAGTCCTTATAGATGACCAGAAAATAGCCCACAATAATTATACATATTAATATAATCTTACTGGTTCTCATAATAAATTTTGAAAACAATTGGTTGCAAAGCATTTCCAGTGAAGTGTTATAATTAATTATTTTCATTTTAAAGGGCATCAAAAGATCAATTGTTTTATTTATTTATTTTTATTGTGAAAATACTGTACAGAGAGGTTACAATTACATGGGCAAGATAATGAGTACATTTCTTATCAAGCATTGTAGCCTTCTCCTTTGTTTCCCCTTCCCATCCCTTCCCATCCTCCCCGCGCCCCCCCCCATCAAAGTTGTAAAGTTCCTTTTGGACATAATGACTTGTACTTCTCATTGTTGCAATGGGTCTACCTGTATCCTTATTTAAACGACTTGTTCTTACAGGTTAAAGTTACTTCTATATAATTTCAGATGTAGCAAGTGACTTTCAAGAGTATTATTTCAGCAATTAAGATGTAAAGTTATAACTTGGAGTTTGTTTTCTCACCTTTGTGAGGTTTTTTGTTTGTTTGTTTTTTGTTGTATTTCCTTTATTACATCATGGCATTCCCTCAGAAAAATGCATGTTGAAAGGCTTCATGCTTTTCAATAAGTATTTCTCTGAATTAAGTTCTGCTTTGTTTCCTGGAGTGGTTATTTAATTCTGAGCTACTTAAACTGTTGGCATGGAGAATAAATAAAATATGTTTAGCTATACCTCCTATAGTGACTGAAAGAACCACACTCTAATATTTCCTGAGTAACTTTGTTCAAGTGATTTTATTTTCCATCCCTCACAAATAAATTAACTTTTGGAAGTGACTGATTTATTAGTGCCAGTTGTTACTGATCTGTTTATTCAAGAAATAGTAAATACACAGGTTTGTCTTCAAGGACATCAGAATTTTAACGTAAAGAACGATTAAAATCAAATGTGATTTCTGCGATAACTAGAATATGTCTGAGACAAGCAGAAATGGTCAGATAAGTTGATGTTAAGCGAAATGAACCCCAGGTTAATGATTCAAAAGTTTTTTTTTTTATTTCTTGCTATAGTGTCTAACATATTTATAAGATATTTCTTTGTTGCTTTGTATGTCCCTTCCCCACGGTATAACCCTTGTTTTCACTGTATTTGATGTTGGTAATTTGTGGAGGTGAAGGGAAAAAACAAATTGTTTAAATAAGGATACAGGTGGACACATTGCAACAATGAGATATACAAGATGTTATGTCAAAAATGAACTTTACAACTTCGGCATGGGGGTGGGGGGGGAGATGGAAAGGGATTGCAAGGAGGAGGCAACAATGCTTGAAAAGAAATGCACTCACTACCTTGCCCACGTAATTGTAACCCTCTGTATGGTATTTTCACAAAAAAAATCATGTGATTTCTGGACCACTGGAGGGGGAAGCAAAGGTGACTCTGAACAGATCAAGACATATTGCTGAGTTGAGTCTTAAAGGGGAACTGAGAATGAGGAAAGAAAGCGGGACAGAATTTCCCTGCAGAGTGAGTGATGCAATGTAAAGCTTAAAAGGCATGATATAATTTTGGATGTCTAGAGAACAGCTAGCAGTGCACAAGTCACAAAGACTTAAGGTGAAAGGTAGGTAAATGAGGAACAATGAGTTTGTATATAAGAGACAGTTAAAACTCACAGTCAATAAGGGTCATCAAACACTTTTCAATAGCAGGGACAATGGTAATAATTGACCATTGAATTTTAAAATAACTGTTGGTAGAATAAGAAGGAGTGAGAGAAGGATAAAACTGAAACTGAGTTGAAGATGACATCAAACAGCAGTAATCGCAGGTGCTCTAAAGGCAGGAGATTACTGAGTCTGAAGCTAACCCCAGCATAAAGAATGCAAACCCTATCTCAAAAATAAAACAAAAGAGCTAGGGCACAAGTGCTCAAGTGACAGGATGCTTACTATTCACAGTAGTGAATGCTTACTATTCACAGATAGTATGACTATAGGAAAGAGTTCAAAGCCAGGCATTGATGTTGGTATAATTTGTGGAGGGGAAGGGAAAAAACAGATTGTTTAAATAGGGATACAGGTGGACCCATTGAAACAATGAGAAGTACAAGATGTTATGTTGAAAAAATAACTTTACAACTTTGATGGGGGAGAGGGGGAAGATGGGGGGATGAGGGGATGGAGGACGGGGCAGGGAGGAGATGGGAGGGCAGGGATGGTAAGGGGAAACAAAGGAGGAAGCAACAATGCTTGATAAGAAATGTACTTACCTTGCTCATGTAATTTTAATCCCTCTTTTCGGCATTTTCACAATTAAAAAAACTACTTATTAATATTTTAAAAAGTCAGGCACTAGTGGCTCACGTCTGTAATCCTTGCTACTCAGGAGGCTGAGATTTGAGGATCATGGTTCAAAGCCAGCCCAGGCAAGAAAGGCTGTGAGACACTTACCTCCAATAAACCAGAATCTCAGAAAACCAGTGCTGCAGTTCAAGTGATAGAGTACTAGCCTTGAGAGGAAGAGCTGAGGGACAGCACTCAGGCCCAGAGTTCAAGCCCAACCAAAAAATAAGAGAGAGAGAGAGAGAGAGAGAGAGAGAGAGAGAGAGAGAGAGAGAGAGAGAGAGAGAGAGAGAGAGAGAGAGAGAGAGAGAGAGAGCGATAATTGAATAATCTAAGAAGGAAGTGAGGAGATTCTTGATGAAAACAAAGGAATAGAAGAAAGAAAAAAAGAAACATTCTATAGTGTATAGAAAGAGGATTCATGGTTTTTGACTACCTTTTATGTGTAGGGGATGAGACAAAAGAAAAGAATCAAAGACAACTCTTGCATTACTAACAGGTCATTATAAATAATGGTTGTGCTTAGTGACATATGACTACAGACTTGGGACCCATGTTGGAGGAGTTCAGTTTTAAGTACATACATTTTGAAGTAAATTATTTTATACAAGAGGCTGACTGGAATTCCAGGAAGAATTCTGAGCTAGAGAAATAGATTTGGGAAAGTTGAGTACCACATTTACCGTTGACAGGAATAAGGTCAATCAAGCATTGCCTGAAGAACAGAGATCAAAAAGACAATGACAGGTTTCTAAAATATACTTCAAACTCAAAAAATTAAATCCGCCAACAACAAATCCTCAAAGAAACAACTGCCCAATTAATAAGTGGGCTAAAGACTTAAAGTCCTAGTAACTTATTCTTTCTGAATTTCACCAACACTTAGGATGATAACATCTAAACTCACAAAAGGAAATATTTATTACTGTTGTTTTGATTTGCATTTCTTTTATGGCTAGAGAAGTGGAACATTTCTTTATATGTCTATTGGCCATTCTTATTTCCTCTTCAGAGAAGTCTCTCTTTAAGTCTTTAGCCCATTTATTAATTAGGCAGTTGTTTCTTTGAGGATTTCTACAAATTCACTGCCCCCCTACAAGTTGTACAGATCATTCCAACATATTGTCTTGTGAGTATTACTGTTGCATTGGTTCTCCCTTTGTCCTTTGTCTCACTATTTTGTTGTTCCCCTTCCCTTCCCTAGTTCAGATAAACGTATATAAACTACTCAGGGCAACAAAATTGAATGCAGTGACAACAGGGGAGAAAATGCTGGGGAGGAAAATGGAGGGGAGGGAAAGAGGGAGAAAAATGACAGAAGGGTAACAAGTTAGACAAGAAATGTAATCACTACCTTACTTATGTAACTGTAACCACCATGACAATCTTTTTTAAAGACAATGACAATATGAAAAGGGCAATATAAAGGCATGCATACAGAAAAAGAGGCAATAAAGAGGACTAAGAATTGAGAAGATCAAACCAGGAAAACTTAGTGTCCTTAAAACCAAGGTCAAACCAAATTGTTTAAATACTCTTATGATGATGTTAAATATTAATAGCTGAAAAAGGGCACTGGATATTCTGAGATAATATATTTATTTTTATTTGGATAAAGAATGTGTAATCATTACATAAGTTGTATGAGTATATATAAATATATGATGAAAAGTATATATAATTATGTATAATTTGTCACTCTAAATCCCAGCACCCTGCCTAAATACTGTTAAAGTTTGATATATGTATATTCCCAGAGTTCTATATGCAAATATATTCTCAGTATCAACATGTATCTAACTATATATATCAAAATGAGTTCATACTAAAAAATATGGGATGCTGCATGAATTTGCTTGTCATCCTTGCCCAGAGATGATGATAATCTTCCCTACTTCTTTCTATTTTGGTTTGCAAGAAAGTGAGCCACATGTTTTTCATTGAATTAAGCAACTCAGGAATCACTTGTAATTTTACAAGGCTAATTTCAGTAAAATTGTAAGGGTAAAGAATGATTGTTATGGGATGGGAAATGCAGAGGTAGGGTAGGAATGGGACAATCCTTTTTTTTTTTTTTTTTGTCGGTCGTGGGGCTTGAACTCTGGGCCTGGGTGCTGTCCCTCAGCTCTTCAGCTCAAGGCGAGTGCTCTACCACTTGAGCTACAGCACCACTTCCGGTTTTCTGGTAGTTTATTGGAGTCTCACGGTCTCTCTTTCCCCCACTGGCTTTGAACCGCGATCCTCAGATCTCAGCCTCCTGAGTAGCTAGGATTACAGGCGTGAGCCACTAGTGCCCGGCTCTGGGACAATCCTTATAGACTAGCCTTTCAACAGGTTAGGCTATGAAGGGGAAGAGAAGTATAAAATTCCTAAAGATAAATAGGAGAGGGACATTTTACATGTGTTTTAATTTATTAGTTTGAGAAGACTTTCCACTCGATAGAGCCAGAGGTTACAGAGAAACAAGTAGGTTGCTAAGGTAAGGCCTTAGAATTCAGAAAAGGAAGGCAAAGGAAAGAAGAAACAAAATCTTTCTCCTAATAAATCAATTGGAAAGGAGGTGATTAAGATGCTGATATGTTTGCAGATGTATCATCTGAGGTGATTATGAGCACATCAGAATGAAGATGCCTTGTACCCACATGGAGTTACTTGATGAGGTGTTTTTGACCTTTTGTGACCTTGGGAAAAAATAAAGAACTTTTATATTACAAGTTAACTTCTTCCATGTAACAATAACGCATAATAGTAAAGTTTAGTCTTCTCTGACAAATTGAAAGGTCAGAAATAATCAGCAAACACTTTAGTCACTGTAAATAACATTTTGGAGTTTATTATCTAGATATTTGTGTGGCGCTAGTTGAAGCTTTTTTTCTTCCTAAGACTTACTACCTTGGATACATTCAACATATTTAGGAAGTTCATTATATGTTGGAAAAGACTTCCCAAAATTAGAACAAATTTTGGTTGAATTCCATTAACCTTGAAAGGTCACTTAACATCCTTGCATTTTAAAAGCTCTCTTTCAGCAAAACTGGGATATTATCAAATTGACCCCAGAGTCCTTGAAGATACCAACCATAATGTAGTTTATGTAGTGTTTGAAATAGCATCTGTTAGTGACCTACTGCACTAATACATTGTATCCATGTTGTTGCTCAGAGATACAGCACAATTTGATGGCAAGAACATGAACCTGTTATTAATGCTAATAAATGTTGGCTATTGAATAGGAAACTCCAAGGAAATATGTTTTCAAATTTAACTAACATGAATTCAGTGTAAAGGATTATACTTCCTCAGATCATACAGAACTATCAGAGCATCATTTGCATTTCTGAAATGCCATGCTATAGTTTAGTTTTGTATTTGCAATAGTAATTCATCACCTGAGGGTTTTTTAAAAGCTCATATGCACTTAGTTAAAACTCACAAAAGGAAATATCTGTTACTGTTTTTCTTTGTTATATATGGCTTTACCAACAAAATTAGCAATGTAATTTGCCAAAGGACATATATGCTGACTCCAGCAAATATTGAAATATCAATCCTTACTGTAAAAGATTTGTAAGCAAATATAATTGCCTCGATGTTTTATGACCTTTCAAATACTATAATTCAATTGAAAGAGAGCAATGATAGCACAATATGGTGAATTATTTCCCATTTATTGTAGTGGTTGCAATATGAATAGCAGTACCTGTTGACATTCAGTCCAATGCATAAAGCAGGGAATATTAGACTTACGTTGTTTATGAGTTTCTGCAATCTGATTCCTTAATAAGTCACCAGTGCATGTATAATAATCCAGTTGAGCTTGCTTGAAAAATACAAGTTCCTAGGTTCCAATTAAATATGTTTATAACTACTTCACTATTTAAAGTGGTTCTGGATACATTTCTATCTTTATATTATATTATAATTTCCTTGTCTTGTTGGCTCATCTCCATTCTGGAGTTACTCCAATGCCTTTTGAAAATAGTTTCACCTGCTTATTTGGAGCAATTTTAACTAGGTTTAATTCAAGAACATATTTATTATTTACCATTGTGCTGTTGAACAAATTATTCAATATGGCTCCATCAAGACAATGAAAACTTGGAGGAACCCTAATTACTTCCTAATCTAAATGACCTATTTAAATGGAAGATTATGATAGTCCCAGCTGTGCCCACCCCCAGCTAAACCCACCCTCTAAGCTCTCCTCTCCTGAGGAGTGGCTTCTGTTATTACACATAATAGAACAGAACAAATCTCAATCACAATTAAACAAGTAAAATTACTTTGTTGTTATCCACAACTCTATCTGATGGCTGTGCACACTGTGGCTAGTTAGCATGTATGCCTTGAATTAATGAAGGGTGGACAGATGAAGGACTGGAAGAATGGACAGAAGACTTCATAGTTTGTAACTATGCTACGCATTGTTATAATGGAGTCATTCTAGGGAGAAAACTATCTGGAGTGGTGAATTTGTATTTGTGTCTGATAAGTATCACTGTTTCTGATAAGTGCCATCTATATATGTTACATAAAAGTCTAACATCTCCTTTCATCATGAAATAATTGATGTTTTTAATAAGTTTTGTTATATATGTATTTGCTTATAAAGTAGTTATGAGACTTGACAGCAGAAAACAAGTTCATGTGTACCCATATATTTTTACTATATACCCCTCACAGTGCTAATCATTATGAAGAGGCAGAGACTGTCCTTGAATATGTTAGAGAGGACAATCTAATGTGAAGCAGAGAGGACAATACAAGACAACTTGTGTTTTAGATGTTATCATCCTAAGTGCTGGTGAGATTCAGAAAGAATAAGTTACTAGGACTTTTGTGAACATTATCAAAGCAGATGAGATCTGAAACACATCTGAAAACAAAAGGAAGGTTTTTGGCAAGGACAAGAAGAATTCCTAAGATATATTGGGAGCTAATCTGCAGAGTTTGAATAATCCTTTTCCCTCTGAGAAACTCTGTAGTGAGTCAAATGTCAAAGCAGAATTTACTAAATTGCTGAAAGTTCTTAGATTATTTTTTGCCTGAACCAAGGAGTCAAGTTTTTAAGCAAAAGTAAACAAATGATCTAGTCTGAATAAATACTGAAATACATACACATATATACACACACATACACATACACATATATATGTGTGTATATATACCTGAATATATAAATTATATTTTCTAAACATTATCAAGTTATCAATTGTCTTCCGTCTCTCATAATTACTGAATTTATGTAAGATATATGAAGAACTATTATCTCTTGGAAATAAACATCAAAATTAACAGGTTAAAATAGTTGACACTAGAAAAATAAATAGGGTAATTTAAATTACCTTTCTTATCTGCATACTTAATCAAATATTTATAAAAGTTCTAACAAATTATTTAGCATTTTCTAAAGATGATTTTAAAAATGATTTGTGTTACAGTGAAATAGAGGATTATATTAAACTAATGCCCATTTCTTTGTGAAGTAATTAAGTGAAGCATTACAATCTTCTCTTATTGACTAAATGAAGTTATGATTTAGGGATTGTGAAAAGGATATAGCATGAGGATTATCAGTATTTGGATACTGGAGTGTAAGAATGCAAATTGAGGTCACATAAGTACTTAGCACAGAGATGCAGGTTATTTGCTATAATGTGGCAGAAATCTAGTTGGATCTAAGGATGATCCAATAGCCCAGAATTATAAAGTGGAATATCAGCTTGGTTGTGAAGACCAAGTAGGACTTTTTGGAGAAGAGATTAAGCCATCATTTCAGTTACCTACAGAAAGAACATTTAGCATAATTAGACTGATGATATGGAGGACAGTTGGTGTCTATTTTCCTGTATTCTGAAAATGAAATGCTGAGATTATAACAGTAGATTATATAATCACTGCATATGGAATTGTATTTTCCAGAAGGTTAGAGAGATAGAGAATAGGTTAATTATCAAAGACAACAGTTTCCTGCTAAATACATTAGCTATAATACTAGCAGTTCTGATTTTGAGTTTTTGTGGTATATTAGCCAAATCTCAATTGAAGGATACATAAGGATACACTCCTATAGTTCATCTACCAACTCAGACCATCTCCACACAGAAAATATATCCAGGAAGAATGCCAAATACCCTTAACTCTGTTTACATCTGATACCAATGTAGCAGAGTCTTTTCAGGATGCATTTTATTGTGCTATGACCTCAACTACAGAAAAAGATTCACTTCAATCTATCATTTGAGTATGATAAGTATATATATAATATACATATATAATATACATATATATATTCACATATCTAGATATTAAATTTAGATTATATTTTATAATCTCTAAATAACAGAGAAGTAACAATTAATAAGTGCAATTAAAAAGAAATAGAGCAAAGCCATACTTTATTGAAATACATTTCATTTAGAAACCAGAAACTTGTTAGGAAATTAGAAAAACATCCAGGTTGGCAATACATAATGTCTGTAAGTACTTATTCTCTGTATGCACTTATTCTCTGTAAGTATTCCCAGCCTGGATATCACAGACATTTACATCAAATAGAAAGAAAACTGGGATTTAGGAGTATATTGATTTTATTTATGATTCCAACATGAATTTAAATAAAATTATAAATGCACCAAAATCCAGTAAATTAAATTGACAGTCACTTTCATTTTTAATTTTGTATTACTGAGTTTCTCTAAGTATAATTCTATTAAATTGACACATAGTTTTAATTTTAATTAGTATGCTTTTCTACTATTCTAAGTATAAAAACCTATTTTAGCAAAATATGAACGTACTTATTTCTTTTTGATTAGTAAACTCAAGAGTATATATTACTAGTCTCAGTTTGTCACCTAGAAAATGTTGAGGTGTGCAATTTACTCCTTTTTGCTTGCTTTCTGTTACTTTATAATATGTATTAGATATATTTCCTTTTTTAATTTACTTTTGTTTTGCTGTAAGGGTGAGGTATAGACAGGTTACAGTTACATAAGTAAAGTAAATTGAGTACATTTCTTGTGGAACATTGTTATTCCCTCCCTCATTTTTCTCCCACTTTCCTTTCCCACTCTCTCTGTTTTCCCTCCCCATCACCTCCTGCCAAGTTATAGAGTTCATTTCCAACCTAGCATCTTGTGGTACCACTGTTGCATTAGTTCACCCTTTGTCCTTTGTTTCTCCATTTTGTCATTCCCCTTCTCATACCCAAATCAGGTAAACGTATATAGAAGACACAGGTACCAGAATCAAACACAGTGACTACAGGTGATAAACCAAAGGGAAAAAGGAAAAAAATCAGAGTATATTTAAAAATAACAACTTCAACAACAAAGAAAATCCCTTGTTCCGTATGTTGAAGTTCATTTTGATTAACATCATTTTATATGACATTATGAACATACCATTGAGCTACTGTGATCCTCTGCTAGGGCAGTCCTAGACATATACTAATTGCTACAAATGTGGAAAAAATGGAGCCTATGTTTCTTTGGCTCTGCCTTTCTTCATTTAGTATGTTTTTTTTTTCCCCAAGTCTTTCCATTTCCTTACAAACAAGGTGATGTCATTCTTTCTTATGGATGCATGGAATTCCATTGTGTATATAGACCACATTTTCTCCTGAGAAGCATCTGGGTTGGTTCCTATCTTGGCTATGATAAATAATGCTGCAATGAACATAGTTATGCTGGTAGATGTAGTGTAGCCTTGTTTGCAACCATTTGGGTAAATGTCCAGCAGTGAGTTACTGTATCATAGTCTTTTGAGGAAGCACCAAACTGCCTTCTATAGTGGTTGTACCATTTTACATTCCCACCAACAGTGTAGTAGCATTACTTTTGGCTACATCCCCACCAGCACTTACTATTGTTTGTTTTCTTGATAAAGTCCACTCTAACAGGGGTGAAGTGGGATCTTAATGTGGTTTTTTATTTATATTTCTTTTATGGACAGTGATGTTGAACATTTCCTCATGTGTCTATTGGCTATTATTATTTCTCTCCAGAGATGTCTCTTTTTCATTCTTTAGCCTACTTATTAATGGAGTGGTTATTTCTTTAAGGATTTTTTATTGGGGAGTTTAATTTTTTGAGCTCTATGTATATTTTTGATATAAGGCCCTTGTCTTTGTGAAGCTGGTGAAGATCTTAATATGATCCCATTTATCCAGCATTTCTCTGATCTGTGGTGTTTCTTGTTCTTTATTTAGGAAGTTCCAACCTATGTCTAGGATGAAATTTTCTCCATGAGTTTCTTTTTAGAAAGTAGAAGAAAGAAGCTCTGAAAAAGATATTTAACATGCTTTTTTAAATTATTAAGGCATTTCTTAGCATGGATTTATACTTAGGCATGTAATTTTTCTATAGCCCTTTCAAATCATTAGTGTGATAATTTTGCTCAGTGGAGCAAATGAGCATTTTTTTTCAGAAGTATGGATTTGCCATAAACCAGAGGTCTTGCAAATACTAAAATACTTGGAAAGTGTTAAATGTCACATTAACAATGGCAGAAAACCCTTTACTTAAAAGGACAAAAACTAGTTAGAAATTGCATTATCACTTCCATTTTGAATAAAAATAGTGACAGATCCTGTAATTGTAGCACTGACTTGCATCTTGGGTCACCTCTAAGTTCACTGAGCCAGAGCACTGGATGGCTATTATGGAAAGCAAAGTAGCAGATGATACAGTGGCTCTTAACAGTCAAAGTAAGAGGACATGAGTTTAAAATGAAAGAGCTAAAGGAGGAAAGTAAGAAGTAGACATTCCCATAGTTTATCCACCAACCCAGACAATTTCCACACAAAAATATCTCCATGAATGCCAAACACCTTTTCTTATCTCTGTTTAGACCTGGTAACAGTGTAGCAGAGTCTTGCCAGTGTGTATAAGGATGCATTTTATTGTGTATGACCTCAACTACAGAAAAAGTTTCACTTCAGTCTAGCATTTAGGTATGACAGGTGTGTGTGTGTGTGTGTGTGTGTGTGTGTGTGTGTGTGTGTGTGTGTGTGTGTGTGTACTTTATTTTATGGTCTCTAACAAACAGAAGAGTTACAAATACTGGCCCTATGATCTCCAGAATGATCATCTATATCTTCCTCATCATTGCTCACTTTGTGTCATGAATGATAAAAGTTGATGATTGCATAGTGCTTCTCAAAATGTGGCTTCTCACCATGAGCAGCAGGATCATTTGACCTAGTGAGTCAGATACTCTGGGTCATGTTTGTCACATCAGATTCACCCAGATAATTAGTAACCTCAATTGCATCTGCAAATTCCCATTTATCATGATTATATAATATATTCATGAGCAGACAATGTCATGGGGATAAAGTATTTTTCTACTGATAATTCATAATATAGTCTTCTGAATTTTTCTAGGGCTTGGTGTTGCACACTAATTTGCTCAACATTATAGCCAACATCCCCATTTACCAGCCAAGACAAAGTTTTGGGGAAATTGGACTGTTGCTTTAGATCACCTAATTTTGGGTCTCCCTTATCTAATCTAGCAGGATTTTTTTTATTGTTTTCTTTCCTCTCTGATTTTCTGCAGGAGATATTGACTCTAGTTACTCTTTAAATTCTTCCTATATTTCTATATTCTTCCCTTGACTCAGAAATGCTATGGTGTAACAAATCTATCCATCTCTCAGAGTTTTCTAGGAGCAGTAAGCCATAGTCTTGACAGCATAGATTCTGAAGTCAAAACACTAGTTGCAAATATTTATAACCATAGGGAACTTAAGAAATCTTGTTAAGAAATTGTTTCCTCCCTCAATTCCCCTATTTATATACATTACACAATAATACCCAAATCTCACTGTTATTATATTCTTAATGGAAAAAAGGTAAAGCTCACATTGTCCAGACTTGGTTCTTGACTTACTTAAATTTTTTCTGTTTTATTTATCTTCATTTAGCAATAAATCTCTTTTGTGTTTTCAAGGCATCTTGTCTTATGATATCTCTAGTGGCACCCTTATCCAGATACATCTAGTGACAAGGGTGATAGTCATGTAGATGATATTGCAAAGAAGAAAATTTATTGCTTTTGCATATAAAGTGAATCCATTTATTTCAGAAGAAAATGAGTGCTAAGGTTGTAACATATGTGTTTTGCAAATAGTGAAACTTGAACTAGGTAACTGATTCAAATGCATAGAATAGAGATAGGTGGGATATTTCCACACCTATTGAGGTTAGTTGCTTCTAGTTACTAGCTTTTGCTAATTTACCTGTCAATGAAGATAGCCCATCTTATAAGACCCCAGGGAGTTTATCAGCACTAAACAGAAAGATTTGTGGTTAGATTCAATAGCTGTAGTCTTTTAGACAGAGCAGGTTTGAGAGGCCTTCTTAGTAACTCAAATGCATCCTAGACAATAGATTACAAAAGAATATTAGTAGAGAATGGTCTCAGAAAGGTGAGGCAAAAGATACTAGAGAACTTTTCCAGGAAATTTTGAAAAGAACCATCTGCAGTAATGGATACACAGCTCTACTATATTTGGCCCTTGAAAGAGATCAAGGGCTAAATACATTGTGGGGTACTCAGCTTCAGAGACTATCCAAGCACACGAGGCCCTTGAACTGCTTGGCTCTTGGATGCTCGAAAGGGAGTTCCTTCCACTGACTTGTCTTTTTTGTTATGCTCTGTCTTTATGCTATGACTGGCTAATGGCTACCGGTATCCTGGACTATGCCTCTTTACCACCACAGGGAGAGGACTAATTAGGTATGCTTCTTTCTTAGCTTTCATGGCATCCAACTTTCAAGAGGAATATCTCAGAGATGAAATACATATCTAAGAGCTTTATCTTGATCTTATAAAGCTGATCTTTTATAAGAAAAAGTTAACTCTTACCTGTGTTGTGCAGAGTTTTGTGCTTCATTCTTTACAGGTGCCTAGTCTGTTTTCTAAGTCACCCTATGAAATAATATAGAATTTCTTTCAGTTAAAATCAATGAGGGAATGTTTTTAGTTTTTTTATTTTAAATTCTGATGTGAACTGCATTATGTGAACTATTAGTAGTTTTAAGACTAGATATGTTCCATGTTTGGAAAGGGAATGGCTGTGTGAATATGCATTTCATTGACTCTCTTGTCTTGCTGCTCTAGTAAATTTGGTTTTCCACACCTTTGTGTATAAAGCTATGTCTCTATGTTTTGTTTTTTGCTTTGATAGAGGTCTCCTTATAGATTTCTTTCTCTTTTATGAGGTGCTTTTCCTTCTAGTAATCAAGGAAATACACTTGAATTTGTAAGATTGATATTAATAAAGTAATATTTCTAAGAAACATAATCATCCTTATTATCTGTGAAGTTATTTAATACAATATCCACATAAATGCATATTATAATTTTTGTGTTAATAACATAGACTAAGGAAAGGTCAATTATTTCTATTGAATGTCTCTGTATTTCCATAGAAGTTTCTCATCTTTAACAGAAGCTCAGCATGTGACTTGAAGGGAATCTTTGACATCAAAATCTCGGGGAGAGGAAGTGTAGGAAAATTCAGTCATAATATTCGATGTCCATGTGTAAAGTTGAAGTAACACAATTGAGGGCATGCTTGGGATTGGGATATATGAGGATTATGGAAGGGATGACATTGATCAAGATCGCAGCATTATTCATTATAGCTAAGATAGGGAACCAACCCAGCTGCCCCTCAGTAGATGAATGGATCAAGAAAACGTGGTATATATTTACAATGGAATTCTATGCCTCCATTGAAAAGCATGACACTGCCCCATTTGTTAGGAAATGGAAAGACTTGGAAAAAAATATATTAAGTGAAGTAGGCCAGACCCAAGGAAACATACATTCCACGGTTTCCCTTATTTGCAATAACTAGTATACATCTAGGATAATTAAGTCAAGCAGAAAAGGTCAAATAACCATATAAAATGATGGTAAGTGAAATGAACCCCAAGAAATGGACATAAGAGTTTTTTTTCTTTGTTGCAGTTGCTTTTAATGTACTATGTGATTTTTTTGTTTCTTTGGTATGTTCTTTACCCTATGGTATAACCTCTCTTGTCATTGTATTTGATTCTGGTATCCTGCATCTTGTATATACATTTTTCTAATTTGGAGAGGGGAAGGGAAATAACAAAATGCTAAAACAAGGATACAAGTTGACCCATTGTAACAATGAAACCTACATGACACTATGTTGAAAACAAGCTTCACAATTTGGGGAGGGGGGTGGTGAGAGGAGTTGGGAAGTTGGGGAGGGAAGGGATAGTAGGGGAAAAACAAAGAAGGGAGTAGCAATAGGAAATGTACTCATTACCTGGCTCATGTAACTGTAACCCCTCTCTGCAGTATTTTTACAATGAAAATATATTCAAAAAGATGCACTGTACTCATAAACTGATAGGCTGAATCAAAACATCTGTGCAATTACTTAAAGATAATAAAAGTGCATTAACAAGTTTAAAAATATTATACAAAAATTAAAATTCTTGAGTTTGAAGGTAGGGATTTGGGGGCCCACTTCTTCCCTTTGCAAATACGGAAGTAAGACAAATGGTGAAAAGAGAAAGAATTACTAGTTTCAGTCCCAAATGTAAAGCACAAAGAGCATGGCTGTGTAAAAAAGCACTTTTTTCTGCTTTTAAGTTTTGATGAGTAGCTTTCTCCCTATATCAGATTCATGGGAACATTCCATTTCCCTCCTTTTCCAGTGAATATTATCTCTGTCACAAGTAATGACTGAGATTTATACTCACAGGAATCAATTAACTTGAGTGATTTGTGAAATATCTCTTGCTCTTTCACTTTTAGATTTATAACACTTAGATAGGGCTCCTTGCTCTGACTAACTCATTCTTTAGCTCCGAGATTACTTGTAGTTTTTGTTCAGGACTATTACTCATTTCTGTTTGAAGTACAGTATACTAGATTAGTGTCTCTGCTGTGACTATGCCAGAATTTTTGGTTCTCTGACATTCTTGAGTGTCATTTTTTAGAATATGTATATTGAGGCATTAATAAAAGAATGTAACTTCTTGATCCACCAGCTTATATAAACTAGCATGCTCAATATGCAATGAAAGCCTCTGCTGGACCTTGATACCATATAAAAACCACTTCACTACTAGTTATCCAGTGTTTCTACAAGACCTACTTGTTCATCTCCACTGCTCATTATTCCAACAGAGTTGGAAAACTAAACACAGAAACCTTCCCACGAAACTTGCAGTACTGGACTAGGAACATTTACAAGAGTCTACAATAGGATGAATATATCACAGTGCATACAGGAAACTTCTGGCATCTTCAGCCCCTCACATCATGAGGTGTATTGCCCAGAGAAGAATCACAGGCTTGTCAGAGCTACTTGTGGCAGTTGGTTATGTATGGGGATATGTAAAAATTGTTTTTAGTTTTTTGAGGACCGGCAGCATGTCAGTGCCAATGATTGTTGTTATAAAAGAACAGAAATTGGCCTGTATAGATTGCCCTACTTAGATTATTTTGAACATGATATTTGGAGATAGTCAAAATGCCAGCACACTGTGTATCTTGCCTTTTCTCTTTTTCTTTCTTTTTCATTTTCTGCAGCAAATTACTTGGGTTTTTCACTGAAATATTAACTGTTCAATAACTAGTAAAGAAGCACTTTGCTACCAGTGCCTGTTGTGATAGACCTTCTTTGTAGCATTAATTCTAACAGAAAAATTCATCTGTATTGATTTTCAAAGATAGAATTGAGTGGGGATATTGATTCAAAAGAAAAGAATAGCCATGAATACTTTGATTTATGGTGGTATTAAGACAAATAATTCACATTCAGTTTTTACAAGCTGAAGTTGCTTGCGTAGTGGTTAAATGTCAAAATATATTCAACAATTTCTTGATGAGAAACACAGTCCTGATGGAATGTATAATTTATTTTTTCAAGTTAGGGTCATATTTCATGCTTGCTAAATGGAAGGCTGGGGAGGCTGGTACCTGTTGGCACTGGTTCTGAGTTAAGAAACAATTGCATCAAAATGAGCTAAATGACATGATCAGATAGTAAATCTATGGATACATATTTAAATGCATCGAGTAATCAGTATGTGTAGATGGCTACAACCAAAATTTAAGAACGATGGAAACCTAATTTGCAAAACATTTTTCTTTCCTAAGAGAATTAAAATTCTGTTGGCCCAACATTATTTCCACTGGTCAGTTGTGATGACAGGCATCCTGCACTTGGTGATCCTGATGGGTATACTTTGCATCATGGTTATTCATAGTATTCTTTGTTGATTTTCTCCACACTGTTCTTGTTGTTACTATTGTTGCTTTTGTTTCTTTCAATTCAGGAAAGTCATTGCAATTGCTTAACTTCTTTGTTCATGGGGCTTTACAACTTGAATGAGATGTCCAGCCTGGCTTTTTGCTAGTAATTTTGTAGATAGAATCATTGGACTTTGATTCATGGGCTAGCTTGAAACTAGGATCCTCTGCATCTCAGACTCCTAAGAAGCAAGGACTAGAAGCTCAATTCCCCCATGCTTCCCTCTCTATTTTCATCCATATGCATAAACACATATATGTGATACATACACAACATATATCACACTGAAGCATAAATAGCTTCTCACATATTTAAATGTCTGGAATTTTAAGCTATAAATTATGTAAGAACCAGACTCAATATTTTACCAGAAGATAGCACATAAATATATGTTCTAAATGCTGCATGTCAATATTCTAATTGTAATTGTGCTTCAAAAGTTTTCCTACCTTTCACATGCACATTTAAGGTATTTCAGTGTTTATTTTGTAAAATTATTTATGCTTCATGCTTTTATTTATTTATTTACTTACGTACTAATTTTTGTGCTGTTTCTGAGGCTGGAGCTCAGGGCCTTGTCATTTTATTTGGCTTTTTCAGTCAACTCTGGTCTCTATCACTAGAGCCACACCTCCACCTGCAACTTTTTCCTGGTTAATTGGAGATAAGCACTTCACAGATTTTTTTCCCTGGCTGGCTTCAAACCTCAATTCTCAGATTTCCACCTTAATGACTAGGATTTTAGGTGTAAGCCACAGATGTCCAGGATTTATTGTGCCTTTTTGAGCTATACTTCACATAGTAAACACTTCATTCACTTAAGAGAACTGAAAACACACCCTTGAAATTGTGAGCAAATGTTCATTACAACATCATTCATGATAAGCCAAAAGCAGAAATCATGTAAAATGTCAATGAACAAACTGTCCATGTATACCCATCTTATAACATACCTAGCCATGAAAGGAATGTAATATTACCACTTTGTACAACATAGTGAACCCTAAAATATATTATGATAAGTGAAATAGATCAGATATAGAAACCTACCTGCATGGTTGCATGTATATGAAGTGTACAGAATAGGTTAAAATTATTCAGCTATAAAATAGATTTGTTTTGCCTCAAACAGAGATGGGACAGTTAGAGGCTGCTGTTGAGAGGACCTAGAGTTTATTTTAGGGCTGAAGAAAATGTTCTAGACTTGATTGCTGCTCAGTATGTTCTGTGAACATGCTGAAAAACCACTGAATTATACACGTTAAGTGGATGAATACATTTACCCCCTCCAACATATTCCTGATCCTTTCCTACCCTCCCTGGTTTTTTCTCTGATTCCAGCATTCTACCCTTCCACATATGGGATCTTGTTTTGCCATCTCTAACATGACACGGTTGGATCAAACATATAATCTGCAAACAAGTTGCAAGTTTCAGTGATTTATTCATTGGAACACCTATGCTATTGGTTTACTTTTGTAAACATTATTTCATTTTTTTCTTTTTTTTGTTGGTTGTTAGGCTTGAACTCTAGACTTGGGCGCTATCCGTCAGCTCTTCAGCTCAAGGCAAGCACTCTACCCCTTGAACCACAGTGCCACTAACAGTTTTCTAGTGGTTTTATTGGAGATAAGAGTCTCACAGAGTCTCCTGCCCCAGCTAGCTTTGAACAGTGATGCCCAGATCTCAGCCTCCTGAGTAGCTAGGATTACAGGCGTGAGCTACAAGCCCGGCTTGTGAACATTATTTCTAACTCATAACATGTTTTCTCTTAGGGAGCATGACTTCGGCAACTTCACCTATCATTTTAAAATGGGATCCCAAAAGTTTGGAAATCCGGACATTGACAGTGGAAAGGCTGTTGGAGCCACTTGTTACCCAGGTAATGAATGGATGATGCTTTATAGTGCTTGTTACAGGTGAATGTTTCTAGTGTGATTTGCCAAGATATTAAAAATTTGGAAATCCTCAAAAGACGTCATTCCATAATGCTGAATGCTACATGTTATTTCCTGAGTAATGGACTATCTCTCACTGCCTTATAAGGTTTGAAATGGCTTTATGAAATGATTCATGGGATTAAAAAAAAAATAAGGTGAAGGAGGCCCCTCAATTGTAGTAATGGCTTCAAAGTCTAAAACTAGCCACCGGTCACTGGCTTTCAGGTGCTAATGCACAGTTCAGAAAACCTATATTTACTACTTAAGAATATTGTTATATTTATCGAGCTGCTTTTCTATCAGTTTACCAGACATAATTCATCCATTGCAATGATGAGATGTCACATTTACACAGATGAACTATCAATAGCGAAAATATCACCAGGATTTGAAGTTTTGAAAGTTAATTTCTTTAGTGTCCCTTTAATCATGCCCTTTTGAACAGTAACACTGAAAATCCTGGGAAAGGAAACTGTAAGCTTTTGTTATGTATGAAAAGGAAATTATTAGATCACATGAAGCTAGGGGTTATTTTTATTGGTTTGCTATAGCTATTCTAACAAATTTTCACAAAGTTAACTGCTTAAAGCAAAACAAATTTATTGTTTGGTAGTTTTAGAGGTCAGAAGTTCTAATTGAAGCTTGAGACTCTAGGAAAAAATTGTTTCTTTGCTTTTTTGTAGCCGACAAAGGACACTTTACTTTCTTCCTTTGTATTTAAAGTCAGCAATCTGACATCTCCACATTGCTTTCTCTGACCTCTGTGACTTCTTATAGTTCCTGTTTGACATGGGCCTTTCCACTTCCCTCTAATAAGGACTCCAGTAACTTGGGCTTACCCAAATAGGCCAGACAGTTTTAAAATTAGAATATTGGTAGTCTATGTCTAATAACAATTTTAATATATCAATATGCCATTAGATGTTAAAAAAGACATCTGATAGAATTTTGCATTTATTCCTAATAAAAACTTGAGCTCACAATAGGATTCATGTATAAAACTAAGTGAATTTATAATGTCCATTTTGGATTGGAAAAAAAATCAGACCTCTATTTCTAATAAGATTTAGTATATTGAGAGTGATATGAGGATAAAGTTAGCTAGTTATGAGTATATAAAATATGTAATTTTCATCTATACAAAATAGCTAAAAAGCCAAAGATAAAAAAGTCTACATACTTAAAAAGTTGTGAATGTCTTTAACTGTTTTAAATTAATATTTATTTTGTAGTTTGTCAACCTTATAATTCTCTGCATGTCACTGGGGTAGGATTCTGTTTGCCCAAGCTTTGAAACTTCTGTATGTTGATATCTTGTGTATGTCACTTAACCCCTCCTAAAATAATGTGGATAATAATTTATTACTCTTAAGATTTTTCAAAGGAAAATAAAATTGAGCTTTTGAGTGATTATGGAAATGTCTACACTATGCTTATAATAAAACATATTCTTTGCCTCTTGATAGTAACAGCCTTATTAGAACCCAGATTTATTGTTTAACATGTAGATTCCACTGAGAATTTTGTTTATTAAAAACATCAAGACATGTTTATAAGAATAGTGATCAACTTATTATAGTTAAGCAAGTATAATTAAGTCATAGATCTCTAAAGTTTGGGGAAATTGAACCCTCGTTATTAGTAAGCTAATGAAGAACAGACCATTCCAGTAAATTCAAACAAAAATTGCTTAAATTGTTATTTTCTATACAAAGCTAACTCTACTACTTGAGAAATAATAATGGCATCTAATTAAATAATATTGGTGTTTAATGAGCTGTCCTAAACTAGCCTGATATTAAAGAAATCGCCTAAGGAACTCCCTAATCATTTTCAATATTATTTTGAGTCTTCTATGTGGACCTATTGCATTTCACATGCAATTTTAAAATTTCATGCAAGCCGAGTGCCAGTGGCTCACTCCTGTAATCCTGGCTACGCAGCAGGCTGAGATCTGAGGATTAGGGTTCAATGAAACCTGGGCAGACTTCAATAAACCACCAGAAAACTGCAAGTAGCACTGTAGCTCAAGTGGTAGAGTGCTCGCCTTGAGCTGAAGAGCTGAGGGACAGCACTCAGGCCCAGAGTTCAAGCTCCACAATCGACAACAACAACAAAAAAGTCATGCAAAATATTAAGTATCTCAAAAATCCAACAGATTACAAATGTATAAACTTAAAAAAAATTAAACTCAATTTCATACTTTGAAAAGTAGTTTTGCTGTTGTTGTTGTTTGTTTTGAGCCAGTCCTGGGGCTTGATTTCAGGGCCTACATGCTGTTGCTCTGCTTTTTATATACTAAAGGCTAATGCCCTATCTCTTGAACCATTGCTCTACTTCCACCTTTTTGATTGCTAATTGGAGGTAAGAGTCTCATGGACTTTTCTACCAGGCTGTCTTTGATATGTGATACTCAAATTTCAGCCTACTGAGTAGGATTACAGGTGTGAGTCACTGGTACCTGGCAAAGTATTTGACATTTAATGCTAAAATATGCAATTTTTTAAATAAATATATCTTTTTATTACTCATAATAGTAGCTAATTCCCTTGGTACATTAAAGATCACATTCACTTTAAAATTATGAGAGTTTTTTTTTCAGCCAAAGCATTACAGGAATAAAGCAATACTCTGAAATGAAAAGGAATGAGCCTGTCCCTTGGTTGCTATAAACTACAATGTATACATTTTTGGCATTTTCCAAAAAGTAGCATTGTATGTAGGGATGTACCAAAAGAATCATATTATAAAATAAGTTCACCCTGTAACCTTTACCCAGTTATCTAAAGAATATCATTGTTGAGAAGTTCCTTAATTCATGGTGTACTAAGGAAATTCAGACACTAGTACATTTGGGTGGTTTCTATGGTAACACTACAATATTATAATCAGTTGTGCTTTTTTGTCAATTGAGAATATATGATAGGTAAATGATTGGCTAAAAGCAAATAATGTTGACATAATTTCTTTGATTAATTCCATTCATCATATATGCTTGGCATATTACCCCCCATTTCATAATTTTTTAAATTGTTTTCTGACTAGATTCAGTTTTCATTTTGGATGACCTTTCTCTGGCTCAAAAACAAGCAAAACAAAACTGTCTTTGGTTTTCACCAACAGGGCTTCAAGCTCAGTCTGTTTGCTTGCTTAGATGATGGTCTACCACTTGAGCCATACCTTCAAGCCTGCAATTTGCTGGTTGTTTTGGAGACAAAGTCTCCTGGACTTCTCAGCACAGATTGTTAACTGCAGTCTTCTTTTTCTCAGCTTGCTGAGAAACTAAGATTATAGGCATGGGCCACCAGCACCTGGCCAGAAAGTAATTCTTTAATTTTTACCGTTTTTTATTGTTAAGGTAAAAGGGATATCCAGAGGGGTTACCATTACATAAGTCAGATAAAAAGTTCATTTCTCTTTTAACAGTGTCATCCTTCCCCTCACTCTCTCCCAGTTTTTCTCTCCTGTCCCCACCCAGAAGTTGTATACTTTATTTTCAACAAAGTGCCCAGTGACTATCATATTTTATTTGTTTACTCTTTGTCCTACTGTGTCTGTGCCCTACTTACCATCCCAAAGGCAGATAAATGAACAAAAAGGAAAAAGGAAAAGAAAACAAAATCAGCAGCAAAGAATTAAACCTTTTGTTTTCATTTCTTGGAGTTCATTTTGATAAATATTATTTTATGTGATCAGATGCACATAGATATTGTGCCTTTGGGATCATCTCCTAAGAATATCCTTCTTGGTTTCATTCTATGTAAATGACTTGAGACGTATATATCATATCATGTCCCTGTGTTTTGTTGTTGTTGTTTATGTTTTTACTTTGTTTATGTTTTTACTTGTAGATTCATGGCACATTCTCTTTGCCAAAAATGTGGAATACCAGACAACCTATGTTTCTTTGAGTCTGGCTTACTTATCTTAATATATTTTTTCCCAAATGTTTCCATTTCCCTATGAATGGTACAATATCATTGTGATCGATGAGGAGAATACTTTTTTTTGAGGGGGGGTGTCCAGTGGTGGGGCTTGAACTCTGGGCCTGGGCCCTGTCCCTCAGCTCTTCCACTCACGGCTAGCACTCTACCACTTGAGCCACAGCGCCACTTCTGGCTTTTTTCTTTTTGCTTATGTGGTGCTGAGGAATCGAACCCAGGGCCTCAGGCATGCAAGGCAAGCGCTCTACCACTGAGCCACCTTCCCAGCGCCTGATGAGTAGAATTCTATTGGGTATATATACCACCTTTACTAGATCCATTCACCTACTGGGGGACCTTGACAATGGTAAGTAGTGGTGCAATGAACATGGTTGTGCTGTGGGCTTTAGAGAGACCTTGTTTGTTTTCCACTGGATAAATGCCCAGGAGTGGAATTGGTAGGTCATAGGAAAACTTCATGTTTAGTCTTTTCAGGAACCTATCTTCACACTTCTTTTAAAGGAAACTTTTTCATGTGCATAAGCCATCAAAATACCTTCAGTTTATTAATAACAGCACATCATTCTTTTTAAAGTGAATATGTATGTGTGTTTGTGTATATGGATATACATATATAAATAGTGGAATTCCAATTCAAGAAACTTGGTTATGATGTAGGAATTCATTTTTATCACATATATTAATACTTAATTGAAACCTATCACTTATTTTATTGCTTTATAAATGCCATTTCCTCCCTGAAATGTGAACTTTTGCAAACTACCTTATTATCACAATATTTGCAGAAAACATGGATAGTTGTTCCATTTGAAATGCTTGTTTGCATTAAGATAAAATGGCAGAATGTTTGGAAGACATTGTTTGGCACTTTGGAGATATAGGTGAATAGACTCCTATGTTGTCTGCAGATATATTAATTTCTGTTTGGGGATTATATTCAATATTTTAATGTCTACTACCAGATGGGAATGATGCTCTTTCTGTTACAGGGCCGGCTGTGTGGGTTATGATTTGAAACTTGAATAATGTACAGAGCCCTTTTAATATGAAAAAAGGTGCCAAATCTTAAAAAGGGACTTACAGTAATATAAATGTGGAATTATGTAATATATTTGCTTATTTGTGAACAGTTTGCAAACTAAATACACAATTACACAAACAAAGAAAATAATAGCAGCATCGGTTTGGTGGATGATGACTGACATGAAATCATTAGATCTGACATGGATGTGGTAGTGATTGCTCTGAGCTCAGTCTTCTGTGAGGAGCAGGTGCATACTACCTGAGCCATGCAGTGAGTCCTTTCTTTTGTCTCCAGGTGCTGCATGTCACAGTTCTTCACTGTATCATGGAGGCACTTCACTTATCAGCATACATACATTCTTAGTCAACCAGCAGCATCTGCCTTTGTTCTTATCAGCCTGGAGAACCCAAAGTTAAATTGCTAAATATTATGGTGATTTGAGAATACAAGCCAGCTATGCAAACAAGGGTATGAGTAACTTCTCTCCCATCAAAATAGTTATTGTCTGTAATTTCTCGGTTGAGCACAGTGATTATTTTATAAATACTAGTCAATGAAATTTCATTTAGTGTAAAGTAAAATCTAAGCCTCAAGTTCTAGAAAATATGTGCAACTCTATCTTTAAAACTTGGTTTGTTGATTGCTTAATTTTAATTTTGAAAGTTTTTTTGTTTTTGTTTTTATTTTATTTTTCCCTTACATTTTCTAAAGGCGGGGCTCAGCTATCCTGGTTTCTTTTACAAGTATGTTAGGCTCTTAGGCTTACCCATTATATGTGGTCCACATGCTAAACTAGATAACTTGTTTTCATCAGAATCATCTGCCTATTTCCCTGGTTTTAGGGGATCTTTTCCTCATGAACATATAACTAACCACAGATAATTCAGACTTTTGAATGAGAAAAAAGGGAAAGGTTTTAATGCTTCCTTAGTAGTTATTAAGTGCCTCCTGCCATCCTAGGTACATCTACAAGTTTTCATTTATTCCCGTTGTCAACTTGGTAACATCAATATTATTTTCTTCATCTTACAGATGATGAAACAGAGACTTAAATGATATCTAAAGGTATACATTGAGTGAGGTTGTGAAACCCCTGGCAAACTCTTAGCTGAAAATTCTGAGGTTGCAATAATCACTAATAGAAAAATCTGTAGGATAGGGGCTGGGAAGGTGGCTCAGTGTAGAGCGCTTGCCTTGTATGCATGAGGCCCTGGGTTCGATTCCTCAGCACCACATAAGCAGAAAAAAAAAGCCGGAATTGGCGCTGTGGCTCACGTGGTAGAGCGCTAGCCTTGAGCTGAAGAGCTGAGGGACGGCGCCCAGGCCCAGAGTTCAGGCCCACGACCGGATCCCCCCCCCAAAAAAAAAAAAAAACATCTGTAGGATGAAAATGGAGGACAGTGAGGGAGTAACTTGAAGGGACAAGAAAGGAAGAGCTAAGAATTTTAAACAGATGAGAAAAAGAGTATGCAGAAATGGGAAGAATATATTTGTATATTAAATATGTAGTTCCTTTATTTGTCTTTGAATAGTTGTACAAAGAAGTTGCCATTCAACACAGTAGTATGGGAAGCTTGAGGAATGGAGAATGCAGTCATAAAATTCAATGCATATTCTACAAATTAAGAAAATTGAGGGAAGGGGTGAGGTTAGGAGGAGCAGTGAAGAATGATGTAAGATGTAGTACCTTTTTCTGTTTGAATCACCTAATTCTGCAGACTTGTTATTTACTGACATGCACACATGATCTAAACAAATTCCTTAACATTCCAATGAACCAGTTAAATTGAAATTCTGTTTTTCTGATTTGATGGCTAATGTAAATGAATGCAGCAATTGAGCCATAACTATTACTTTTACTCTCTTTAGTAATAAAATCAACCCTTAACATTGTTTTCCTACTGTAGTTTTCATTACAATAAAGACATATTAAAATGTTTTCAATGAAAAATGGAATGTAAAGCTAAATTTATGAATGAAAATAAGAGAAAGTGTTTTGCTACATATTTGAAACAAGATAATTAAAAAGAGCTTATACATTTCAATTCAAAAATTTCAAACAGAAAATTGTGGGAAATTAGCTAGTAAAATTGCTTCTAAGTCTTTTGGACAGTTTAGAACTTTCATCTGAAGTAGAGATCAAAAATTATGCCAAACAAGAGAATACTGGGGTGTGACAGAATTACATTTTCTCAGGAAGCCTCTAACTGGCAAACTAATTAAAGCTTGTCAGATATCTGAGATAACATATGGGGACATGTCAGCATACCTGCTTTTCCTTTTCTTGGTATCCCATTTAAAGTACAAAAGGTAAGCATTACTTTCACAAAATTAAGGAGGAAAGATCAGCAAAAGAAATGGAATAACTATAATGGATCAAGAAAATGTGGTGTATATACACAATGGAATTCTATGCCTCCATCAGAACGAATGACATTGCCTCATTTGTTAGGAAATGGAAAGTCTTGGAAAAAATTATATTAAGTGAAGTAAGCCAAGCCCAAAGAAACATAGGTCCCATGGTTTCCCTTATTTGCAATAACTAGTATATGTCTGAGACAAGCAGAAATGGACAGATAAGTTGGTGTTAAGTGAAATGATCCCCAAGATAAAGGATTCAAATGTTTTTTTTTCTTTCTTGCGATTGTTTCTAACATATTTATAAGATGATTTCTTGGTTGCTTTGTATGTCCCTCCCCCATGGTATAACCCCTGTTTTCACTGTATTTGATGTTGTTATAATTTGTGGAGGGGAAGGGGAAAAACAAGTCGTTTAAATAAGGATACAGGTGGACCCATTGCAACAATGAGAAGTACAAGTCGTTATGTCGAAAACGAACTTTACAACTTTGGTGGGGGGGGGGGAGGTTTGGGTGGGGAGGTGGGGGGAGTATGGGAAGGGATGGGAAGGGGAAACAAAGGAGGATAAGAAATGTACTCATTAACTTGCCCATGTAATTGTAACCCCTCTGTACAGTATTTTCACAATAAAGTATAAATTAAAATTTTTAAAGAAGAAATGGAATATCTAGCCAGCTATTTTATTTCCCTTCTGAAAACAAAAATCTCAGTCATTCTTTGACATGGCTTTGAATGAACTCTTGTCTTGGAATTCCCTACCCCAGAGGCTGTGCATTTTCAATGTGTTTCACCTTGTTTTTCTGCCTGTGCTTTCAGTGTTCATGTTGTTCAAAACCTAGACCTGGCATTCTGTTTTCTGCCTTCTACATTTGCTCCTCCAGTGATCCTACCCACCCCTGCTGGATGGATGGTCAGGAACATAACTGGGTGGACAAAAATGAAATTTGCATCTCAGTCTACACATATTTTTTGAGGTTCACCATGCTTTCTTGGATGATTTCCCTAATGATTTTTCTTCGTTCCTCTTTTCCTATATCTACCCATCTTCTGTCAATTGTGCTGCTAAATTTCTGGTTCTAAATAACTTAAATTCTGTCTCACCATGACCAATAGTCACCACTCAAATAATCCACCAATCCTACTCTTCTTCCCTGTCTGTTGATTTCTCTATACAACAACCAGAATGAACCTTGGAAACCCCACATACCTCGACCATATTATTCTCCTGCTTACAAAGCTGCAATTGTCTTTCATTACATTTCAGAATAAAACTATTTTTTGCATATGTCCTGCAACATTTATCCAGTGCTAATAGCCATTGCTTATCAGGCTTAATCAAAGAGCCATTCTTCTAATGACTTAGTGATTACGAAAGCTTTCCCTTCTTGTGAGGTAATGGCAATGTCTTCTTTCTGAATTGATCCCCTTATACTTTTCAGTAGATATGTATCCTTTCGCTGAGTCACAGAGACAAAGACCTTTGCTTACTATGTTTTTATTTGTTAGAGTATGTGTCTCTTGTCCAAACTGCTGTATGTTCTACATGCTTCATCCAGAGCATTTATTCCCCATTTGTAGTTCTCTTATGGCTTTGTGTGTGCGTCTGGAAAGCTCCACCCAGATAGGATGATGTCACTCTAATTTACACATTCTTGTCTATTAGCTGGGGTGTAGGAAGTGTTTGATAAATACTTATTGAAATCATTAAATAGACACATGTGTTCCTGATCCCTCCAAAGAAGCATGTATATTTTCTTTTTGTCAATTTCCTCCATCTAATGTTAATTATTAGTGAAAAGAAATCATATGGTGCAGTATTTGTTTCACAGTGACATTTGCAAATGTAACAATTGTTTGTTGTGGGATTTCAAGAATGAATACATCCACTAACATTTTCAGAGTAAGTATCAATGCTTTAATACCTAGTAACCAAACTAAGCAATAATATTTCTCTTTTTATTTATTTTTTTATTGTTATTTTATTTTTATTTATTTTTTATTTTTTTGGGTCCGGTCATGGGGCCTGAACTCTGGGCCTGGGCGCTGTCCCTCAGCTCTTCAGCTCAAGGCTAGCGCTCTACCACTTGAGCCACAGCACCACTTCCGGCTTTTTTCTTTTTGCTTATGTGGTGCTGAGGAATTGAACCCAGGGCCTCGGGCATGCAAGGCAAGCGCTCTACCACTGAGCCACCTTCCCAGCCCCTATTTCTCTTTTTATAGATTGAAATGTATAGTGTTTTATATTCATAGGAAAAGTCCTGATATATATATATATATGTGTGTGTGTGTGTGTGTGTGTGTGTGTGTGTATTACATTCATTTGTTGGAGACACATGTTCATGTATCCATGGAGAAAATTAATGATTTCACAGTGCCTATAAATAATTGGTGTTTGCTTTAGAAAAATAATTTTGCTTGACCTTGTGTTAGTGGAAGTTTTGTCCTCAAGGATTACTGCTCAGTGACATTTATAGCCTTTAAATATAATATACAAAGAAATTGTTATCAAGTTTTCTCAAAACATTAGGCCCTCCTTTTATTAAAACTGTCATACTATTACAAGTTCCTTATGCAACCATTATACTTCTGTGTTATTGAGCTGACCATGCAAATAAATCCTATCTTCCCTGCCACCTTACCATGGTTGCCAGACTAACCAAATAAGAATTCATGATGCTCTGAATATTTGATTTTCAGACCAAAAACAAATCACTGTCTAGTAGAATCATACTCAAAATAATATATTCGTGAAATACTGCTACCAAAATACAGTTTATATTTTGTTGTAGTATTGAGGGTTAAATTCAGGGCCTCATGGATTTAGTTAGTTTTTGTTTTTTTAATCAAAGTTGGCAGTCTACCACTGAAGCCACACATCCTCTTTTAGTTTTCTGCTAGTTAAATGTAGATGTCTTTCTCTGATTTGTCTGCTCTGACTAGCGTGGAGCTTCAATCCTCAAATCAGTTTCTCCTGAGTAGCTAAGATTACAGGTGTGAGCCACTAGTGCCCCAGCGTGAACTAACATATGCTTTATTGTTATCACCATGTTTGCTTTAAAGCTATTGTAAATTTATGTCAGTGATATTTGTGTATCTCGAGAGTTTATATTCACTAGAGATGTTGCAAAAAAGAGGGAGATGTTGTCAATATTGTTGTCACAGAGTAATTTTTAAATTAGGCTCAAATTCTTCAATGAGGCTTTTTCTTGTTTGTTTCCTTTTTTCCTCTCCTTTTCTTTTTACTTCCGTTTGATTTACCCAATCTGTCCAAAAAGAACTAAAATTTTGTGAGTCTAATTTTACATGTGCCCAGTTCTCTCCTCTTAACTTTTCTTTAATGTTTAGTACCTTTTCATCCTTTAGTTTTTTTATCTTTGATTTTGTTTTCAACTTTCTCTAGATTTCCTGACACCTACACACCTGGGCTTGGTGTCCACCTGACTCCAGAAAATCCTGTACTTCCCTTGTCAGATGTAATATTAATGATTTCATTTCTGATGCTTTCTGTGTGTGTACACATGGTAATGTGTGCATGCTTGTGTGTGCTATAATGTTATGAGCATAATTTCATTCTCTGCATATCCTTCTACTGAGCTGCATTCGAGTGAATGACTATAATGATGGTCTTTTTGGTGATGCAGTAAGTGCTCTTTATGAAATAGGAAATTCTTGATCTTATGCCTATTCTTCCCTCCTTTACAAAGACAAGACTCCAAGCTAAGAAGAGCTAATATATTTTTCTGCAAAAAACTTAATTATAGTTATCTACTAGATCACAATATCTTCTAAAAGTATAGTTTTACATTTTAATGGGCTTAAGACAATGTCATTTTTATTTTTTTTTATTTTTAATGCTTTGTATTCCCTAGAGGACTGGTAATTACTTGGGCTCAGAAAAGAAAAAAAATTGAAGGGGTGTAGAAAATATTCTTAACATTGAGAATACCTCCTGTAGCATGTTAGTTAAATGTAAAAAGGAAATAAAAGGATAAATTACTTGAATATAATGTTATTACAAACTATATCTATTATTGGAGCCTCATGGTAATGGCTGAGTTGGTAATTTGATCCTAAATTGCAGTTTTCAATGGCTTATTTAACACAAACTTCCAATTTACACCGTCGACTGAAAATTCTTAAGCTTGTTTTAAATCCCCTGAAGGAATTTTGTAAAGAGATGAGACCCAATCCTTTTAGCTGACTTATTCAAGCATGGCAGAAAAATAATTTCACCTCAACTATTAAAAATCCCAGAATATTTTGGTGACTTACATAAATATATTTATAAGGTTTTCAAATTTTATCTTTCATATGGGCAGCATTCCCAGACAGGAATCATTCCCCAACATTATAATTTAATAAAGTGTTCAAATTTTTAAAATAAGGAAAAATTATAAAATATTAAGATTTTAATTATGAAAAAATATTTTTATTCAGTTAGTCTTACATTAGGCCACTTCAATAAAATGGGATGAAAATGATGTCAAACTAATTTATTTTCTTTTGCAAACAACTACTCTGTGTCAATATTCATTTGTTAGTAGATAGATTTTTTATTGTGTTAGTAAATATTTTAACTGGTTTTTACACAGTGGGATTCTTTTTATATTTTCATTTGTATTATTTATTTTTATTCGATTGATTATCTTTTTTCCTCTGTTAGATATACCAAAATCCATGATAATCTGTTTACTGTAGTTTATGCATGCTTCTTGAAATTGTCACTATACAGAACATCATAGATTTAGAACCACAATTATGGATATAGTGCTTGATAACTTGGATATAAGATTTTCTGATTATATTACTTCAAATTATTTTTATATACTACTGAAACAAGTTTATAAAGTGACCAATTGCTGCATATTTCATAATCTAACTAGAGAGGAGGTAGCTTCCACAGTCAGAACTACTTAATATAGGAATAAAACAAGAGTATCTCTAAAATTACTCTACTTGGTTTGGATGTTTTGACATAGCAGGGAAAAATGGTTATAAACCTGTTCCTTCTTGGTACTCACAATTTTATTTTCCTGAGATTCCTTTCTAAGTTGCTGAGATATGGGGAATTGGAGATGCATGTCTTTCTCAGGTAGGGTTCAGGAGAGAAAGCCTGGGTCTCCATAGTCTTTACTCTTCAAAAAGTTGATGTAAATGATCAAAGTCCTATGAAACCACAAGATGAAGCAGGTGGAGACCAGGATGGGAGCAGCCTGAACACTGAAGCCTGAGCTGTGATAACTATAGGCTTTATTTGTGAAGGCAGCAAGCATTTCTTTAGTACTACAACATAGATCAGATTATCAATCTCTTATATAATGTAAAGATTAAGTTTTGGAACGTATCTCCAAGAGCATAATTTCTTGGAAAAAAATTTATTAAGTGAAGTAAGCCAGGCCCAAAGAAGCACAGATCCCATCATTTCCCTTATCTGCAATAATTAGTATATGTCTAGGACAAGCAGCAAAGGACAAAAGCTATGTATGTATGACCATATAAGATGATGCTAAGTGAAATGAACATCAAGATAGAAACACAAGTGGTTTTATCTTTCTTGCTATTGTTTTTAATGTACTTATATGTATCATGTGATTTTTTTGTTTCTTTTGTATGTTCTTCCACCATGGTATAACCCCTGTTGTCATTGTATTTGATTATGGTTCCCTGCATCTTGTATATACATTTTTCTATTTGGGGAGGGGAAGGGAAATAACAAATGCTGAAATAAGGATATAGGTTGACCCATTGTAACAATGAGATGTTGGAGACACTATGTTGAAAACGAACTTTCCAACTTCATGGGGTGGGGGGAGTAATTGGGGAGGTTAGGAGGGAAGGGGTGGTAGGGAAAAAACAAAGGAGGAGATAACAATGCTCCATAGGAAATGTACTGATTACCTTACTGATGTAACTGTAACCGTCTTGTACACTATTTTTGCAATAAAATATATACAGAATATTTAAAATGAAGAAAAAAACCTGATGAGGAAGAAACCCAATTGAAAAAAACTGAAGTGACTGGTTAATAACTTCAAGCAGTAGAAATGTGAGTAGAAATCCCAATTAGTGATAAAGAAAGAAGAACGGCTGGAATGTTACCCCTGTTAGGGAGGTTGGAAGATATTAAAGAAAAACTGCAAAAATAAAACGTTTTAGTCAATAAAAATAAGAAAACTGGAGAAAAATTTTGTGAAGAATCATGGTACATGTGAAAGAAACAAGCAGAAGAAAATGTGTAGATGACCATAGTTTGTGGTGTTTCTCTTTCAAATTTGGGAGATGTTGTCACTCTATAGACTTCTCATGAATAAAGAAAAAAATAGAAGGGCTGCCTAGTCTTAGCTAGAAAGACATGTATGGTACCCACCTATGTGATAAGGCATGATCACTAAGAAGGAATTATGTAATGAATGAACCTGTGCGATGCCTTCTCAATCAAGAGAAGTATATTGTATATAGGTTTATCTGAATTAGGGAAGGAAGGGTAACAAAAAATGGTGAGACAATGGACAAAGGGTGAACCAATGCAACAACGATACTCATGAGACAATATGTTGGAAATTAACTTTACAACTTGGGGATTGGCCTTTGGATGAAAAGAAAGTTGGAGAAAATGAGGGAGGGGTAACAATGTGTGATAAGAAATGTATTTACAACCTTATGTATGTAACTGTAAGCCCTAAATTAAATTAAAAAAAGATGGGCTGGGAAGGTAGCTCAGTGGTACAGTACTTGCCTCGCATGCATGAGGCCCTGGGTTCAATTACTCAGCACCACATTAAACAGAGAAAGCTAGAAGTGGAACTGTGGCTCAAGTGGTAGAGCTCTAGCCTTGAGCAGAAGAGCTGAAGAGCACAGTGCCCAGGCCCAGAGTTCAGGCCCCATGACCGACAACAACAACAACAACAACAACAACAACAACAACAACAAAAAGAGAAGTTATGGTACTTGTTGTTTTTAAGGTGTACACAGCATTAAGGAAAGGGAATACAGTATTTAGGATATTAAAAATCTTGCATTGAAAAGGTCTTCCATTAAACCAAAATGTCCAATAAAATTTTCATTTTCCTCCCCTTTCTAGCTAGTCAGATTCAAAGTGTTTATCACTGTACTCAGCTCCTTCAAATTCGATGAATTCTTCCTTTGTTTGTGTTGTATTTTCATTACAATGAATAAGCAAGTTCACCAACATTGAAAGGCTCTAAAGAGTTTCCATTATTATACCAGTGAAATGTTTGCTAAAAGTGCCAAAGTAACAAACACAAGTATCTTCTAGAGAGAGGAGTTATTTACTCACATGAGCATGGGCTATGGTATATCTAAGGAAAATCAAGACTCATGATCACAGTGACACAATACACATTCTTCTCAGCAGCCCATGGAGTTTTCTCCAAAATAGGTCATATCATGTTTCCCACAAAGAATTTAAGCAAGTACAAGAGGATTGACATAATCCCTTGTATTTTATCCAGCTACAGTGGAATCAAACTAGTTCTCAAAAACAAAACATATTACAGTAATTGTCTAATACATGGATGCTGAAGGCACACTGCTGAATAACACCTGGGTCATAGAACAAATTCAAGAAGAAATTAGAAAGTTCCTACAATTCAATGAAAATGAAAATACATCACAATGGAACTGCTGGGACACAGCAAAAGCAGTCCTGAGGGGCAAATGCATTGCTCTCAGTGTACACAACAGAAAAGAAGCTGTTCAAATAAATAATCTCTTGATGTATTTAAAACTATTAGAAAAGCAAGAAAAATTGAATGTAAAGTTACTAGATGGAGCAAGATAACCAAGAGCAGAAATTAATGAAATAGAAATTTTTAAAACTATAAAGTTAATTAAACCAAAAGCTTTTTCTGAAAAATTAATAAAATTGAAAGACCTCTTGCAAGAGTAACAAAAAAAAAGAGAGGAAACCCAAATCACTAAGTTTAGACATGTCATAGGAAATATTACAACAAACACCTGAGACAACCAGAGGATCATAAAGAACTATTTCCAGAATATAACTCATTAAAGAAGAAAAGCCCAGCAGAAATGGACAAATTTCTAGATAAATAAAGATGGCTCATACTGTACCAAGAAGATATAAATGAACTAAATAAACCAATAACATACAATGAGATAGAGAAAGCAATCAGAAGTCTTCCAATAAACAAAAGTCCAGGCCCAGATAGATTCACCATGGAATTTTATAAGACTTTTAAAGAGGAACTAAAACCCATACTCCTCAAGATCTTCCATGAAATAGAAGCAGAGGGAGCAATCCCAAACTCATTCTATGTAGCCAATATCACACTCATCCCCAAACCAGGCAAAGATCCAAACAGAAAAAGAGAACTACAAACCAGTCTCTCTGATGAACACAGATGCAAAGCTCCTCAATAAAATATTAGTCAACAGAATCCAGAATCAAATAAAAATAATACATTATGACCAAGTGGGCTTCATTCCATAGATGAATGGCTGGTTGAACACATGGCTGGTTGAATCAGTGTAATTCACCAGGTTAACAGTGCCAAGGGCAAGAACCACATGGTTATCTCAATTAATGCAGAAAAAACTTTTGAAAAAACACATCCATTCAAGTTAAAAGATCTAGAGAGAATAAGAATAAAAGGAACATACTTTAAAACAATAAAATCCATATATGGCAGACTAACAACAAATGTCATACTAAATGGAGAAAAAGTGAAGCTAATTCCTCTAAAATTAGGAACAAGGCAAGGATGCCCACTCTCTCTATTCCTTTTCAATAAAGTTCTGGAATCCTTAGGCAGAGCAATAAGGCAAGAAAAGGACATTAATGGGACCTGCAAAGGAAAAGAAGAAATTAAACTATCTTTATTTGCAGATGACATGCTCTTATACCTAAACAACCCAAAAACTCCACTCTCAAACTCCTAGAACTAATGAACCACTTGAGCAAAGTAGCAGGATACAAAATTAACACACAAAATCAGTTGCCTTTCTGTACACCAACAATGTACAAACAGAAAGGGAAATACAGAAAACAGTCCTATTCATAATAGTCTCAATAATAATAAACATCTAGGAACTAACCTAACCAAAGATATAAAGGACCTATTTAGTGAAAACTATAAAATTCTAAAGAACAAAATCCAAGGGGACACCAGGAACTGGAAGACCTTCTATGTTCATGGATAGGTAGAATCAATATTGTGAAAATGGCCAAACTGCCAAAAATTATATAGAAATTCAAAACAACCTCATTGAAATCCCAGTGATGTTCTTTACTGAAATATAGAAAACAGTCCAAAACTTCATATGGAACAACAATAGACCTAGAATAACCAAAAAAATTCTAGGCAAATAAAGCAATTCAGGAGGTATTACAATACCAGATTTTAAGCCCTACAATAAAGCCATAAAAACAAAAATAGCTTGGTATTGGGATAAAAATAGACCCAAAGACCAATGGAATAGATTAGAAGATCCAGAAATAAAATTACATATTACAGTCAGCGGATATTTGTCAAAGGAGCCAAAGACATACAGTTGAAAAAAACGTAGTGTCTTCAACTGGGCAACCACATGCAGAAAACTAAAAGTGGATCCCAGCATGTCACCATGCACCAACATCAACTCAAAATGGATTAAAGACCTTAACATCAAACCTGAATCTCTGAAACTACTGCAGGACAGAGTAGGGGAGACACTAGAACTTCTAGGCACAGGCAGGAACCTCCTGAACAGAATCCCATGGGCACAACAGTTTGGAAGGGGACTTGATAAATGGGACTACATTAAAATAAAAAGCTTCTGTACAGCTAAAGACATAGCTACTAAACTAGAAAGACAGCCAACCAACTGGAAAAAAAATTACCAGCAATATATCAGAAAAAGGACATTATATCCAGGGAGCTCCAGAAACGAATCCCTCCCAAATCTAACAAAACAATCAGTTAATCGGCAAGGGAACTAAAGGGAGACTTCTCAGAAGAAGCTGTAAAAATGGCAAAGGAACACATGAGGAAATTTTCATCATACCTGGCTGTAATGGAAATGGAAATAAAAAACCCTGAGATACCACCTTACCCCAGTCAGAATGCCTATATTCTGAATTCAGACAACAACAAATGCTGGCTGGGATATGGGGCAGGAGGAACCCTATTGCACTGCTAGTGGAAATATAAACTAATACAACCACTCTGTAAAGCAGTCTGGAAGTTCTTCAGAAAACTAAACATAAACATACTCTATGACTTAGCCATAGTACTCCTAGGCATCTACCCTGAGCAACAAGAACCAGGATAAGACAAGGACACCTGCACTTCCATGTTCATTGCTGCATTGTTCACAATATCCAAGATTTGGAAACAATCCAAAACCCCACTACACATGAATGGATCAAAAAATATTGATACCTATATACAATAGAATTTTACACAGCCATTAGAAACAACAAAATAATGGCATTTGCAGGGAAATGGGTGGAACTAGAACAAATCATGTTGAGTGAGATAAGCTAAGATCAGAGAGACAAACAGCTTACAGTCTCTCTGGTATGTGGATGTTATATTCAAAACACAACAAGATAGGACAAAGCAAATGGGCCTCAAGACACCCATACACATTGAAAGCAAAAGAGGAGAGTCTTCGGAGAATAACACCAAACTGTAATATCCAAACACCTCTTCATATGTGCATAAAATAACATACAGACTGAAAAGAATCTCAAAGACATGGAAACAAAGGACTTCTTCATTTGTCTTATCATTTTTAGATGATTCTATATTCTTTACCTCATATATGATGTACACATGTTCACATTTGAGGGAAGCTGGGAGAAGGGCATAGAATCAGTGGAAAGCAGGTGAAAAAATACAGCAGAAGGGTCCATCAGGAGCACTGGACATTGATGAAAGTGAAATGAGCCACTCAAGGGCTGTGATGGGAGGGAGGGAATGAGAAATAAAGAAGAAACAGATGACAATAAACAAAAGTACATATCACCCAATTTGAAAGAAATGGTCTCATTGTTAAACTTCATAGAGTTCATAAACTTTGTCAATTAAAATGCTCATGATTTATCATTGTGAAAGTTAAATTGTGTTTGTGACCTTAGCTAAGTCCTATCTATGCCACAGTATTGTGAAACATACATAGCTACTTAATCTCAGAGCAGTATTTAGAGAAAAAAAAAGACTCAAGATCATATTTTCCATTTATTTGATTAGACTAATCTTCATGGACACAAACTGGCTACCTCGTAAAAATGTACTTTTACAAAAAACAAATGGAGGAAAGTGTAGAAGCCTCAGCTACTTAGGGTGGTTTTTATTTTTATTTTATTTTATTTTTTTCTCTTCTTAATCAAGAACTTCAAGAATGATTCTGAAGGGTCAATCTAATTTATCCAGATTTCATATTTAGATTTTTTTCCAAGATAAGTTAACAATGTCTTAGTGTTAGGGAAATTTCCAGTTTTCTCTGTTCAACCATCCTGCTGATACCATTCTACTGACAATAATTGATATAGGTATTATCTGAGAAATCAAGTATTGAATAACAAAGGATCAGCCATGTTTCTAGTAATTTAGCCTCCCCAATGCAAATGTTTTAAGTTTCCTCTCACTGTCACCACTTCCTGAATTAGTATTTTAAAGAAAATAAATATTGATCTTTGAAATCAATCTGTTCTCTCAATAGGCTAATGAATCAATCAATCGATCGATCTATCAAGAGATTTCAATAATTGTGGTGTAATGATTTGGTGTCTCATGATTTTTTTTTTTTGGTCTGTGAAGTAATACTTTCAATTTAAAAATAGTACCATCTAAATTTAACAAAAACAGATCCATCAACATGCTTATACTAGACAGTGTGAGTTTGGTTGTTAAGACTGCATTTTGTGGCTAATGATTTTTGGCTTTGGCTCCTGTATCTAGTTCTTTCTCTGCTGTGTTCTGTTTGCTTACATTGGGCAGTTAATTTTGGTTTCAAGATGTTTCATCTCTGTTTCTTGTCTTAAGTTAAAATTCATATCTGTAATTCATTTTTCTCACATTTTTCTGGCTAGCATTTTAATCAATAGAGAAAAAGCTGAGAATTGGAAATATGTTTTTGTGCTTCCACTCCTGTGAAACAAGAACTTCCTGGTTAATTGCTTTTGGCATAGCCTGGGATAGTGATTCACAGGAGCTTGGTGTGCAGGTGGATGAAATGATTTTTAGAGATACAGCCCCCAATAACCATTCAGGAAAGGAAGCTGTGCCTGGCTGAGGACCGCTTTTTACATCTACTGTATCAATATTTAATGAGAAGCAGGAAGCAGAATGAAGTCCTAATGTAGCCTAGGCATTAGCACAGGACAAGCTTTTTGATGGCTTTCAGTCTGATAACTGGCAGGACAAAGGCATTCTGTGCTTTCATAGATTGTCTGTTTCCATGTATGACCCCCCATCTTCCATATATACTGTGAATGAGGTCTGCCTAATAAATTATCCTCATATTTACCATCTTGGAAAAGACTAAAAGATGACAAGAATCTATGATGAACAACCCAGTTCTTTTTGACGTAGATCTGCTTTCATGGATTCAAAATCAGAAGGCAAAATTCCAAGGATGTAGAAAATCAAGCATTAAAGTTTCACATTTCAAAAAGGAATGGATTTTCTAAAGTGGCAGAACAAGCAGTGAGAAATAAAATAGATAATGTCTGGGAAACTCTTGGTGTTTGATGCGCTGTAACTGCCTATCCATTTTAGATGATTAGGACAAGAAATACCACACGATTTTTCAAGTCCAGATAAATGAGATCTGAAGGCAATGTGAGACTCGCAGAGTTTTTGCAGAGGTGATGCCCAGGTTGAAGTCCTTCTATCCCTAGACTCAGACATTACCTGTGAATCACCATGCAGTGGGAAAGTCTGTTACCTAAAGTTAAATGCTTTCTTATGTCTGTAAACGAATAATGCATGCAAGGTGAGCAGAATAAACAATCACAAAGCAAATGAATTTACAACTCAAAAGACAAATTCAATCTTCTTTGTTCACACATTTTATGACCGAAACAATTACCTATTTTGTGTCACATTAGGTTCTTTGTGAAAATGTGTTTTCCAAGTTGGTGGATATCAAAAGCTCTTGTCCAAGATTATATTCAAAGAAGGTTAACACAATTCCTGATCCCTAGTTGGATTCTTGAAAGGCACAATTATTCAGCCTTCACTTAATATAGCTATATCAGTCTTGGCACCATGAAAAGTTAAAGGAAAATATATTTATGAGGAAAAAGAAATAAAGCAGAATTTTAGAAATCACCCTTATGTGATCAGTAACAACAATCACTATCATAATAGTAAATTTAATCAAGTTAATTAGAAAAGAATGTGAGCAGAAAAAGTACAGATTTTTCTTTATTTTAATTAGTTCTGAGAAAATTTGCCATTTTTATGGAAATATCAAGGAGAAAGAAAAGAAAAATATCATGAAATGAAGTTTTGAGGGCTGTTTCTTTAAATTTTGTTTTATTGAAAGGGTGATGTACAGAGGGGTTACAGTTACATGAACAAGGTCATAAGTACATTTCCTATCAAGCATTGTTATCTCCTCCTTTGTTTTTCCCCTACCCTCCCTTCCCTCCCACCTCTACAACTACACTCTTCCCCTCACCCCCCCACCTAAATTGTAAAGCTCCTTTCTCAACATAGTGTCTTGTACATCTCATTGTTACAATGGGTCAACCTGTATCCATTTTTAAGCATTTGGTTTTTTTCCCCTTCCCCTCCCCAAGCTAGAGAAGTGTATATGCAAGATACAGGGCACCAAGATCAAATACAGTGAAAATGGGTTATACCATGGGGGAGGAACATACAAAGCAACAAACAAAAAAATCACATGGTACATTTTAAATAAGGTAAGAACAATAGCAACAAAGAAAAATACCACTTGTGTCCCTATCTTGGGGTTCATTTCGCTTAACATCATCTTATCTGGTCATAGGTACATAGCTTTTGACCTTTTTCTACTTGTCCTACATATGTACTAGTTATTTCAAATAAGGGAAACCATAAGACCTATGTTTCTTTGGGCCTGGCTTACTTCACTTAATATAATTTTTTCCAAGTCTTTCCATTTCCTAACAAATGGGTGATGCCTTTCTTTCTGATGGAGGCTTAGAATTCCATTGTGTGTATATACCACATTTTCTTGATCCATTCGTCTATTGAGGGGCATCTGGGTTGGTTCCATATCTTAGCTCTGGTAAATAATACTATGATAAACATAGTTGTGCTGGTAGCCTAAGTATGGCCTTGTTTGTGATCGTTTGGGTAAATGGCCAAAAGTGGGATTGCTGGGTCATAGGGGAGCTCTATGTGGAGTCTTTTGAGGAACCTCCATACTGCTTTCCAAAGTGGTTGAACAAGTTTGCACTCACACCAAAAATGCAGTAGGGTTCCCTTTTGGCCATATCCCCTCCAGCATCTGTGGTTATTAGAGTTCTTGATTATAGCCGTTCTAACAGGGGTGAGGTGGTATCTCAAAGTTGGTTTGATTTACTTTTCTTTTATGGCTAGAGAAGTTGAGCATTTCTTCATATATCTATTGGCCATTCTTATTTCCTCTTCAGAGAAGTTTCTCTTTAAGTCTTTAGCCCACTTGTTTATAGGGCAATCTGTCCATGCAGGAAAAGAAGTTTATTTAACGAACTGCTGCCCCCTGCCATGCATGGTGGAGAGGCATGGATGAAAAAGGAAGGGGGGGCATGACCCACCTCTGGGCCAGGACTTATCTGGGCCAGAGAGAGGACAAGGTGTGGCCAGGTGGGCGAAAGGTGTGGCCACACTGGATCTGGATGTGACCTCAGGGTCTGGGACCCTCCTAAGGTCAGATGGGAGACATGTGACCAGAGGTGGCCCAGGATGTGACCTAGCAGGAGGGGAAGGTGACTGCTTCCAGGTCTGCCAGTTACCTAGATAACAGATACTCGGGGGAAACAGCCAAGAGGGAGGGAGGTGTCTCTGTGCAGACCTTACAGTTGGGGGATTTAATTTTTTGAGTTCCAAGTATATTTCAGATATGAGACCCTTATCTGTTGTATGGCTAGTGAAGATCTTCTCCCAATCCCAATCTGTGAACTTTCTGTTGATCTTGCTAGCTATGTCCTTTGTCATCCAGAATCCCTGCAGCTTCATAAAATCCCATTTGTCCAACCTTTCTTTGATTTGTTGTGTTTCTGGGTCTCTATGGACAAAAGTTCAGCCATGCCTAGGAGACCTAGGATTTCTCCTATTCCTTCCTGTAATGTTTTCAGGCTGTCTGCTTTGACTTCGAGGTCTTTGATCCATTTGGAGTTGATTTTGGTGCAGGGTGATAGATAAGGATCTAGCTTTAGTTTTCTACAAGTAGTTAACCAATTTTGCCAGCACCATTTACTGAAGAGGCTATCCTTCTTCCATTCTATTTTTTAGCTCCCTTATCAAAGATTAGATGGCTATAGGTCTGGGGGTTTATTTCTGGGTTTTCAATTCTATTCCATTGGTCCTGAGGTCTGTTCTTGTGCGAGTACCAAGCTGTTTTGATTACTATGGCTTTGTAGTAGAGTTTGAAATTTGGTATTGATATTCCTCCAGCACTGTTCTTTCTGTTAAGGATCGTTTGTTCTATTCGGGGTATTTTATTGTTCCATATGAATTTTTGGATTGCCTCTTCTATTTCCTTGAAGAATGAGGTTGCGATATCGATAGGTTATCACGTTAGCCTTGGGAAGTATTGCCATTTTCACGATGTTAAATCTTCCAATCCAAGAGCATGGGAGATTTTTCCACTTTCTAAGTTCTACTTTGATTTCCTTTTTCAGGTTTTTAAAGTTTTCATCATAGAGTTCCTTTACTTCTTTAGTTAATTCCTAGGTATTTTATTTTTTGTGTTACAAAAAGAGTTGCTTTCCTGATTTCAGCCACACTCTTCTCATTGTTGGCATACAGAAAAGCACTGATATTTGAGGGTTAATTTCTTACTCTGCTACTTTGCCAAAGTTTTGAATTAGCTTGAGTAATTTGGGAGTGGAGTCCATGGGATTCGTTAAATACAAGATCATGTCATCTGCAAAGAGGGAGAGTTTTACTTAATCTTTCCCTATTTAGATCCCCTTTAAGTTTGAATCTTGTTTTATTGCTGTAGCTGGGCATTCTAATACTAAATTGAAGAGAAGTGGAGAGAGTGGACATCCTTGTCTCATTCCTTAGTTAAGAGGAAATGGCCTTAGGTTTTTTGCCATTATGTATAATGCTGGTAGTAGGTTTGTCATATACAGCCTTTATTGTATTGAGGAATGTTCCATGGATTTCTAGTTTTTCCAGAGCCTTCATCATAAAGGAGTGTTGGATCATTTTCAAAGTAGAATTTATTCTGGGTCTCTTTTTTCCCTCTGTTTTCTGGTAAATATTTCTCATCATAATCAATAACACTAGAATGTCACAGGTGAGCTAAGTGAGGAAGATCCAATAGGTAGAAAGAGGAGTGGTAAGGCACACATACTCATATCCTACAGGCCACTATTTTAGACATGCCCCACAACACCACTGAGGGACCTTGCATTCTTTAAATGAATCCCTGCATTACTCTGAGCCTTCCAGCACTCAGATTTTCTGTCTAATGCTCAGAATATAATCTTTGAATTTAGAGTCTGGAGAAACTTCGGAGATCAGTTAGCCCATACAGATCACCATTCCAAACACCATCGCCATGTGATTATCCAACCACTGTAACGGCATGATAAGAAATGGAATAAATTGGAGAAAGAGGTAAGCATAAAAAAACCTTTGAGGTATAGTAAAAGTGTGAGGTCTGTAAAAGTGTGTTTGACAGGAGAAGAATGAGAAAAGACTGAGAAGTCACTGAATACTGTGGGAAATGGTAGCATCCCACCAAGTAACCTCATTGCTTGGACATGTATGCCATGGGCATCTGCCCACTGTAAAGAGAGTTCTCATTTAGCAACTCACTGTGGAATTGGTGAAAACTACAAAAGGAAAAACAGAACTGGATCTGATACTTGTAAGCTCGTAATAAATAGGATTTAAAAAAAAAAATTTTGCCCAATGCTCAATAGGAAATGTATTCATTACCTTGCTAATGTAACTGTAACCCCTCTGTACAGAATTTTAACAATAAAAATATACAAAAATGTTTCTATAACATTACTGGTTTTGAGGATCTGGTTTTGAGCATATAATAAGCAAAAGTGCCTAGTTTCTTCCAAAATTTGTAGATCCTGTTTAGATGCATCTCCCAATTTTATTTATCTTTCATTCAGGTAGCATCACATTATGTATTAGAAAGTCTCAGTGACAGAATATGTTACTGTCTGTCTCCTGGAACCTCATTGTTCCCATTTTTGTCTTGTATAGACTGTCTGGAGTCAGCTGTCTTTCTCTGGAGGATTAGGATTTGTTTTCTAGCTCACATGCGATCATGGCCCACATGCTTGTTTGAATTATGTAACAGCATTCTCTAAGTTATTAAACCCTCATGAAATTTCTTTTAGGTCTGTGTTTCTTCTTTTAAAAATATATACTTGTTAGTACAGGTACTGGTGGCTTAGATCTGTAATCTTAGCCATGAGATCTGTGGATCATGGTTTGTTTGAAGCCAGCCCATGTAGGATTTTGAGGATTTTATCTCCAACTAATTACTAAAAAATGCCAAAAGTAATTCTGAGGCTCAAGTGGTAGGGTGTTATCCTTGACCACTGAGGCTCAGAGACAGTGCTCAGGCTCTGAGTTCAAGCCTCAGGACAGGCACACACATACACACACACACACACACACACACAATACACACACAAACATATATATATATATATATATATCCCTTTTTTCTTATTATAAATGGGCACATTTTCTTTAAAGGGCAACACATAGGAATGGGGAATGTCTAGCCTGTGGATTTTATAAGGTCTATAAAATCATTTGGTACATGATTGAACAGGCTTGTATTTTAATTGGCTATCTGTGGTCCATCTGCCTCTATTGATAATTTTTGTTTGGTCAATGAATGATGTTATAAATATTCGAATGACCCTGGTTAGAAAAAGGTTTCTAACCCATGGAAGCTCCTTTGGATCTACAGACACACATACATGTTTGTATGTATGTGGCCTCCTGTGCAAATAATTGACATAGATATTGATACTTATAAAATAGGTAATTTAAGAAGTGATTACAAGCATTATAAAAATATATCTTTTGTGGTATATGTGCACAATGGAATTCTGTGCTTGTATCAGAAAGAATGACATTGCCCCATTCATAAGGAAAATAGAAAGACCTGGAAAAAAATTGCATTAAGGGAAGCAAGCCAGGCCCAAAGAAATGTAAATCCTATGGTTTACCTCATTTGTAATAGCTAGAATATGTCTATGATATTTTTAGCAGGGGATCACAATAGCCCAATCGCTAAATGTATAAAACCATATATAATGAAGTGTATCAAAATGAACTCCAAGAATTGGAAACAAGGGGTTCTTATTATGTCCTGAATGCAGTTGTTTATATTTTTCTTTCTTTTTAATTTTCTATACCCTTTGTCTTGTATATAAGCTTACCTCAACTGTCAAGGGAAAGGGTATCAGAGAAACAGCAGGACAAAAGATGAACTAATACAACAATGATACTCACTAGACACTAGGTTGGAAATGAACTTTACAACTTGTTGGAGAGGAAGTGGGCAGTGGTAAGCAGGAGAAAATGCGGGAGGGTGTAACAGTGTTTAAAAAGAAATGTACAAATTTATATATTGAAATGTGTGGGGGAGGTAAGGGAAGGAAGGGCTATTGGGAAAAAAAAACAATGGAGGGGGTAACAATTCCAGATAAGAAATGTACTCATTACCTTATTGATGTAACTGTAACCTCTCCGTACAACATCTTTAAAAAATTTAAAAAATGTATTTGCCTTTCAGAAAATCTGTTGTATTTGAACTTTTTTTTTCTTGATGGTTGTAGGCTTGAACTCAGGTCCTGAGCACTGTTTCTGAGCTCTTTTACCTCTTTTACTCAAGGCTAGCATTCTACCACTTTTAACCACTTCTGGCTTTTGAGTGGTTCATTGGATTTAAGAGTCTCATAAGGACTTTTCTACCTGGGATGGCTTTGAACCATAATCCTCAGATCTCAGCCTCTTGAGTAGTCATGAGTATATGCATGAGATACTGGCACCCAGCTGAAATTACTTCTAACAGTGTATTTTTCTACTGTATTTAAAATAGGGTTAACTTTTTTCTTTTCTTTGTGAAAATACTATACAGAGAGGTTACACTTACATGAGCAAGATAATAAGTACATTTCTTATCAAGCATTGTTGCCTCCTCCTTTGCTTTTCCCCTATCCCTTTCCTCCCATCTCCACAACTGTATACCCCCCCCCGCCCATGCCAAAGTTTTAAACTTCATTTTTTGACATAACGACTTGTACATCTCATTGTTGCAATGGGTCCACCTGTATCCCTATTTAAACAAGTTTTTATTTCCCTTCCCCTCCATAAATTGTACCAACATCAAATACAGTGAAAACAGAGTATACCGTTGGGGAGGGACATACAAAGCAACAAAAAAAATCACATGATACCTTATAAGTATATTAGGCACAATAGCAAGAAAGAAAAAAAAAAACTTGTGTCCTTATCTTGGGATTCATTTTGCTTAACATCATCTTATCTGACTTTTTCTGCTTGTCTCAGACATATACTAGTTATTGAAAATAAGGGAAACCGTGGACCTATGTTTCTTTGGGCCTGCCTTATTTCACTTAATATAATTTTTCCAAGTCTTTCCATTTCCTAACAAATGGGGCAATGTCATTCTTCCTGATGGAACCAACCCAGATGCCCCTCTGTAGATGAATAGATCAAGAAAATGTGGTATATATACACACAATGGAATTCTATGCCTCCATCAGAAAGGATTAACTCTTTTCACGTGATTCATTTAACACCTAGAAAAATATTTATCATGAAAAAATGTAATAAAACTATTCTTCAGATTTTCACATATTTGCCAGGTTATAATTGTCTAGGACAGAGTTCTGATAGTGCATTTAAAAATAAATGACTCATTGATGAGAAATGGAGGCAAGATTCAAATGGTAAAACAACAGTTATGAGCAAAAAAAGCCAAGCATGAGTGTGTAAGACTATGAGTTCAAATTCTAGTACCAACACACACACTATGCAATCCCTTCAATGTAGCCAATTCCTTTCCTTCCCTTGACTCAAGTGGTTAACATGTTTACTACATGGTCATGAACAATGCCCTAATGTCTTCCCCACTAATCCAAGCATTCCTGCCCTCTGCATGGTGCTATGAATTTTCTTGTGCTTCAGCTTCTTCTGTGGTAGTTGGTTTGTCCCCTCTGCGTGGTTATTTTTTTATGTGGAACTGACACTCTCCCCTGTGGCATTCAGGTGAATAATAACGTTATGAATGTCTTTGATTTTCCTGATGATTTCACTTTCACTATACCCTATAGCTTCTCCTTCCCATTTTCCATTAGACCTGCCCTTTGAGGATTGTGAAGCAAAAGGAAGATGAAGACAAAGTAAGTTCTTTAGTCAGTGTGAGCTGAGACTGCGTGACCTCCCAGTCAAGTAACACAGTATGTCTCGGACTGCCTTTTGTCATTCAGAGACAACCCCTAGTCCCCCAGGATCATTCCTACTCTGTAGTGTTTTGTTCCAAGGAGTCTCTTTCTATCCAAATTGTTGGAACTTGGAGACTCGAGGAACCATCTATGAAGCTAGAAATGTTTTATTACAAATAAGGAAAAAGGGATAAACAGCCAGAATACAAGAGAGAGAATGCACTGCCCTAACCTATTCCTTCCTCTTTGGAAATTGTGATTTCCTAATTCTTAGACAGGATTTTATTACCACTTGGCAACTTCTCCTTTCTTGAAAGTTGTTTTCAACTAAGCGGCAAATGAAGGAAAAAGTATCTCTTAGAGTTAGAGACATGCCCTCCCTTAGGATTTCTTCATGAATATTTATACTGTAGATCAGCTAATTCCTTTATTCTGAGAAGAAGGTTATTTTGGATGCTATTTTCAGTTTGAGGCCAGCCAGCATGGACACTTGCTACTGTTGATGTTGATGCTCCACCTGTAGCATCCCAACAGGAGTGGTATTAGTTCTTCCCATGGGCCTCCATTGCTTACCTTATTTCCCACATGGAAAAGATTTCACAGCAGTATAAAACATAAATTTTGTGAAAGACCAAAACAATAAATAAAAGGCCTTTAGACATAAATTGAAAGCTGTCTCTTGAATGTACCATACTGGTATTCTAAGTTATTGAGATGCAGAACTTTCTCTCTGAAGCCTCTTAAGCTCTTGTAGCATCAAATGGACCACTACAAATGCATCTTCAAATGCATGGATAAGAAACCCATTAAATATGTGTGAGTGATTCAGAAGAGTTCCAAGGAGACTTCATAATAGGACATTCCTGATGTAAGTGTTTTCTTTAGAAGTACCTTCAGAAATGTGAAAACTCAACAGAAATATGAATCATTATTGTTATTGCTGTTTCCAGGGGATCAGATAAAACGCCAAAGTGGAGGGCAAAGCTATGCAGGTATATTACATGCATCTTCTTTTCACACATGTGGAACCTCAGGTCCTGTGGGATGCAGCAAGTAGAAATAATTGCTTTTTTAAAGCAAGTTAAGTTTTTGTAAGATCTAACACCTTGAATACTTTTCAGTCTTCTGGCTTAATGCATAGCCCTTAGAAGCATTTATTTCTGATGACTTCTCTGATTTTGTTTACCTTTTACTTTTAGAGGGAAATCTGCCCACAGCATAACAGAGGAACTCTTAAGCACACTGGTATGTCTTAAAAGTTCCAGCTCTGTGTCTTCTCTTTTTTTGCCATTTCAAATTTTTTATCCCTTTTTTATTCTCCATTTCATTATTGTAGAGGTGATGTACAAAGGGTTTATAGGTACATATGTAAGTTTGTGTCTCTGAATCACTTACCTAAGCTTTCTCTTTCTCCTTTCTCATCCTCTGGGAGTGATAGCAATAAGAGTACAGACACAATTGAGTTGTTCAAGTGTTAAATGAGATAACCCTTCAGTGGAATATCCACAGATGTTATTTTTTATATTATTAGCCAAAAGCAACATGGAATTGGACTATTGAAGACAAAGAACTAAAACTCATCAAAATTCTTTATTTCAGTTTCTTGTTGGAAACTTCAGTTTCAGTTGAAACCTTCTTTTAGGACATAATTACATGGGACTGTACTTTCTTTTTTCTACTTCATTATATATATATATATATATATATATACATATACTATACTATATATATATAGCTAGTTTCCTATGTACATGCAACATGGAATGTAGAATGGAAAAACTCACTTCGAGAGGATAACAAGGTTTTGTGCTTTGTCTCTTCCATCATGACTGAATGCTCCCTTTACTGGCTAATGGTCTGAATTATTTATGTGGGTTGTTTCTTCTATGTGACATTACTGTTGAAAAAACATAAAACCCTATTCAGTGAATTAAATATATATTTTGTACTATGTCAAGATATTTTGTTCATAAAGAAGTCACACGTTAAGTTTGGCTTTTCCTCCAAGAAAAGTGACATTACCATTTTACCTTAAATTATTCTGAATAAGAAATTTAAATGATAAAAATTATTTAAAGACTGGATTTTTCTGGGTTAACATCTACTTTCTATTTGTCTTGAGAAACTATTTTATTTTTTTTGTGAACATACTGTACAGAGGGGTTACAATTACATGGGCAGGATAATGTGTACATTTCTTATCAAGCATTGCAGCCTCCTCCTTTGTTTACCCTTCACATCCCTTTCCAGCCTCCCCACCCCACCCAATCTTCCCCCCACCCCCGCACCAACATTGTAAAGTTCATTTTCGACATGACAACTTGTACTTCTCATTGTTGCAACAGGTCCACCTGTATCCTTAAACGACTTGTTTTTCCCCATCTCCTCCACAAGTTATAATGACATCAAATATAGTGAAGGCAGGGGTGATACTGTGGGGGAGGGACATACAAAGCAACAAAGAGATAATCTTATAAATACATTAGAAACAATTGCATGAAAGAAAAAAACATTAAAATACATATCTAAGGGTTCATTTTCCTAACATCACATTATATGACCTTTTCCGCTTGACTCATACCTATACTAGATATTGCAAATAAGGGAAACCATGGGACCTATGTTTCTTTGGGCCTGGCTTACTTCACTTAATATAATTTTTTCCAAGTTTTTCCATTTCCTAACAAATGGGGCAATGTCATACTTTCTGATGGAGGCATAGAATTCCATTGTGTATATATACCACATTTTCTTGGTCCATTCATCTACTGAGGGGCATCTTAGCTATGGTAAATAGTGCTGCAATAAACATAGTTGTGCTGGTAGCTTTAGTGTGGTCTTGTTTGTAAACATTTGGGTAAATGCCCAAAAGTGGGATTGCTGGGTCATAGGGGAGCTCTATGTGAAGTCTTTTGAGGAACCTCCATACTGCTTTACAAAGTGGTTGAACAAGTTTGCATTCCCACCAACAATGAAGTAAGGTTCCCTTCTGTCCTCATCCCCTCCAGCATCTGTTGTTATTAGAGTTCTTGATTTTTGCCATTCTAACTGGAGTGAGGTGGTATCTGAATGTTGTTTTGATTTGCATTTCTTTTATGGCTAGGGATGTTGAGCATTTCTTCATGTGTCTATTGGCCATCCTTCTTTCTTCTTCAGAGAGAGAAACTATTTTTTTAACTTAATGTTTATAGCTAAGAATTTGCATGGGGAAATCTGTATCTAAATTGGTTTGAAGTAGAGTAATCTGGTTAGAGTCTTGTGGAAAGACTGAAGCCATAAAGGCTGAACGAAAAGCACCAAAGCATTTAAAATTATGCATATGCTAACACACACCACAACATAAAGCAAACATTTAGAAATGTTTCAATGATCTGGGATTATAAATGAGTGAGAAACAGGAAAAGAGGAAAATGCATGTATTGATTCAGACATGAGACTGTAGGATTTTTGTAAGAGATGTATTAGATGATTTTAAAAGGAGCTTTAAAAGTTTGCATTTCTGGGTTTTTGAGTTGTTTTAATGTGGGGAAAGATATATATATGTATATATACATATATATATCTTTCAATTTTGATATTTTATTTATATCTCATAATTTCCCATAACTGCCTATGAAAATGTTTTATGTGTGTGTGTATATATATATATATATATATATATATATATACATATATATATGTATATGTATACATGCAGGTAGAGACGAAGAGACAGAGACAGAGAGATTCAAAGACAGAGAGACAGAAAGTCTTTCAGCTGAACTCCAATGGTTCAAGCCTGTAATCTTAGGTGCGTAGGAGGTTGAAATCTAAGGATCAGAGTTCAAAGCCAACCTGGTCAGGAAAGTCTGTGAGGCTGTTACCTCCAATTAACCACCAAAAATCTGGGTGTAGAACTGTGGCTTAAATGGTAGAGTGCTAGCCTAGAAGGAAAAAAAAATATCAGGGAAAGTGCCCAAGTCCTTAGTTTAAGTGCTGAGGACTAGTAGCAACAATAACAACAGAAAGAAACAAACAAAAATAAATTTTGAGACCCTTAGTAATAAATAGTGCTACTTTTATTACTTGTTCACAAATATTATAGTATCTAGAAGTTCTGAAACCTGAGTGAAATAATAGAATGGGTTTTATTAAGATGTAAACATTAAAGTTGATACAAACAGGCAGATGAATGGGGGAATGATTTTATTGCTTTTTATAACTTAGTGATTGGGTTATTACTTAACTTCATTGTAGTAGACAATCTGCAACCCTGTAACTACATTTCCTCTCTGTGAGTCAATATCCATAATCTATCTCCTTGCCTTGTCCTGTCATTATCCTTACCCCATGAATCTCTGGTATATAATTTTAACTTAGAGAAATTAAATCAACTTGTCTCTTGGTTTTTTCTTGAAAGGATCACTGGTTCTGTTTCTCCTGGAAGAATTCATATGTGTGTGTGTGTGTGTATACAGAAGGTTTACAGTTAAATGAATAAGGTCATGAGTACATTTCTTAACAAGCATTTTTGCCTCCTCCTTTGTTTTTCCCCTACCATTCCTTTCGTCCCACTTCCACAATTGCACAATTATACACTCCCCAACCACCCCCCACCCACCACACCCACCTAAATTGTAAAGTTCATTGTTCAAGAGTGTCTTGTATATCTCATTGTTATGATGGGTCAACCTGTATCCCTATTTAAACTTTTTGTTTTTTCCTTTCTCCCCCAATTATACCAACATCAAGTACAGTGAAAACAGGGGTTAAACCATGGGGGAGAAACATACAAAACAACAACAAAAAAATCACATGGTACCTTGTAAATATATTAGGAACAATAGCAAGAAAGAAAAATCGCTTATGTCTCTACCTTGGAGTTCATTTCTCTTAAGATCATCTTATCTGGTCATATGTACATAGCTTTTCACCTTTTCTGCTTGTCCCAGACATATACTAGTTCTTTTTCAGTATAAAATTATGACTTAAATCTATACAAATAATAAAATATACTTGGTCTTGCCACAGTTTCCCTAGAGCAATTCATGTTTGTGGGACTGGATTTTTTTTCCATAAAGAGTGGTATGTGTCTTGAATGTAACACTTCTCCAACTGTCTTTCAGGGAAGTCTATGCAAGGAGTTTTCTCCAGTTATAATATTTAGAGAATAATTGGCATGTGTTAGGCAACGTATGATTCCTCCCAAATTTGCAAGTGTATTCACTCACGAGAAGTCCTTTCTTGGCCATCTCAATTTCTGTCTGACAATCACAGCCTGATGGCTGACCTCCACACTTTAAATGGATGCACTATGGAATGAATCCCACCTGTGCAGGTGCTGAGGGATGTGCATTGACAACTGGATGCAAACAGGCAAAGGAACCAATTCTGTAGAGAAGAGGATAAAAGATCCAGGGTCAAGAATTACTTTGAGTCTTCATGCTCTCTGACACACAAATCCAAGCATTATTTCTTCATGGGGGAAAAGTAGAAGGTGAATGGGAGAATGGGATCTTTTGTTAGTGAAAGAGCATCTCTCCTATTACACTGTTCCCAGACATTCTTTCCTCCTAGAAACATCTCAATGAGAGGGAACAACCTAAATCCAGGGGGTAACATGCCAGATAGAACTTTAAAGCTGGACAGGATGAAGTCAACAAATGGAGTCAGGCCAGGATCTGTAATCCTGTCTAGTTAGGAGACTGAGATCTGAGCATCATAGTTTGAAGCTAGCCCCAGAAGGAAAGACTATGAGACCCTTACCTTTAATTAACTATTAAAAAATAGGAAGTGGAGCTGTGGCTAAATTGGTAGTGTGTTGTCCTTGAGCAAAAATGCTCAGGGACAGCACCTATGCCCTGAGTTCAAGTGCCAGGCTTTTAATACACAGAGACACACAGACACAGACAGACAGACAGACAGACAGACACACACACACACACACACACACACACACACACACATACACACACACACACACAGTGGGGGTCAGGAAAATGAACAAATAAAAGTACACTCATGAGGCCTGTGACTGCTCACCTCTTAGTAGACTAACTATGGAGTTCTAACTTTATTGAGCAAACTATATTGTGTGTGTGTGTCCAAGTTGAAAGTTTATGAATATCATTTATGTATCTTTCATGCAGTATTTTCTGCTTTCTGTTCTAATTTATGCTAAGTATTGAATTATGCAATCTACTAGTGGGTCAGTAATTCTACTCAGGAAAAAAAACTAGTTTACTTTTATATATTTATGGAATTCTAGGCTTCCATCAGAAAGAATGAAAGGCTTGGAAAAAACTGTATTAAGTGAAGAAAGCCAGACCCAAAGAAACATAGGCTCCGTGGTTTCCCTCATTTTAATAATTAGTATATGTCTAGGATAGTCTTAGCAGGGAATCATAATAGCTCTATATTTATGTATTAAATAAAACAATGTAAATGAACACTGAAAATCAGTGTCTACTGGTTTTCCTCAAACCTTTCTGGAAGACACATATAAACCATCCTTAGAAATACTCTGACAAGCCTGGCACCGGTGGCTCATGCCTGTAATCCTAGCTACTTAGGAGGCTGAGATCTGAGGCTCGCTGTTCAAAGCCAGCCCAGGCAGGAAAGACCGTGAGCATCCTATCTCCAATAAACCACTAGAAAACTGGAAGTGGCGCTGTAACTCAAGTGGTAGAGAGCTTGCCTTGAGCTGAAGAGCTTAGGGATAGTGCTCAGGCCCAGAGTTCAAGCCCCACGACTGACAAAAAACAACAACAACAACTCTGACAAGGTTTGATGTAATTCATTACTGGGTATTATTTTTATGTATGAAACAAGACATTTATCTGGATGAATATCTCAAGTACTATATTGGAGTATTTGAAAATAAAATAAAAATAAAAATAGCAACACTATGTCAAGCTTAGAAAAACTCATGGTCCACTGATAGCTGTTTCCTTTTCTTTTTTTTTAATGCCTATGTGAGACAGTTTCAAAATTTCCTGCAAATATCATTCTTGTCCTTCTTCTGGGCTCTTTTAGCTAACTCCTCCTGCTTAGTTCCTCATCTACTGAAGAATGCAAAATTAATATGGATAATATGAAAAGTGCATTTCATCCCAAAAATGTATTACTCTCTCAGTTTTACAGTTTTCAGTCTAAAAGATGAAAACTTATGTACTGAGTTATCCATTTTAGAATGATTATATTCCTCTTATGCTTTGACCAGTAGAATAAATGTCAATAAATGTCTTAATATTAAATATCCATGTACTCTGTAATCAAATATATGCATTGCTGCTAATTTGCTGTTTAAAGACATTACTTAATTCATTATGCAAACATTTCATTTGGAAATTTTGAAAACATATTCATGAAGTAGATGAGTATATAATTTTAGGCTCCTAACCTCATTTATTCTTATAGTAATTTTTGTATCATTAAACAAATAGGAATGTAGTATCTGGTCTTATGAAATTTATAGTCTAATAATAGATAAAAAGAGACATCCTTGGAGAAGTGACCTCTGTATTTACTTAGGCCAGGGATCTGATTACAGTAATTGATTAAAATGATAGATAAAAGTTTAATTCTCTTTCATAAGCAGTCTAGAATGGGGACTGTGGGCTTATGTGGGTAGATATATAAGCATCAACATACAATTTTCATGCTTATCCCCTTATACCAGCCTTATCAGCCATTGGGATGTATATAGAGTCCAAGGCAGGTATTTTTTGAAGATCATCTGTAAGTTGTAAACAAGGTACCTGCTCTCATCCTGTGTCCACTATAAGTTGCAGAAGAGGTTGGCAAAAACTCTTTGGGCACCCAGATACCTAGCCATAAGGAAGAAAGGAGGAATAGATCAGAGTGCTACTAAACATCTAAAACAATAAAAAGAATTAGTCAAGTAAAGGTTGTATAGATTGGAAGACTAAATAAGCAAATTTATAAATGAGGGAGTATACTGAGAAACAAAAACATTTGTGTGTGTGTGTGTGTGTGTGTGTGTGTGTGTGTGTGTGTGTGTGTGTGTTTTGTAGGTCGTGGGGCTTGTACTCTGGGCCTGGGCATTGCCCCTCAGCTCTTCAGCTCAAGGCTAGCACACTACCACTTTAGCCACAGCACCACTTCAGGTTTTTCTGAGTAGTTTATTGGTGATAAGAACCTCACAGACTTTTCCTGCCTGGGCTGGCTTTGAACCATGATCCTTAGATCTCAGTCTCCTGAGTAGCTAGGATTATAGGCATGAGCCACCAGCGCCCAGCTCAAACACAAAACTTCATAAAACAGTTTAAAACTATAATGAAAGGATAGTACTGAGTAATGAGCACTGAAGCAGCACTAGTGAGAGATACTGAAACCATACCTGGAGGAACAAATGAGAGAAACTTCCCAATAGAGGTAGAGATCTGAACCTTAGCTCTCTCAACCATCAGGGGTTACAGATCAGAGGCCAGAGAGTATTAGAAGATAAAGCAGTAGGAAACCTTAAGTGTACATGGAGAATTTTAGCATCTGCAAGAATTTCAGTTTGGCTTATAAGTACATTGAAAATGACACAGGAAATCACTGCAAATGCCACAGCATTGATTTTAATATAAGGTACAGAACTATTCCTGTGAGCAAAATAAGTTTACATTGTTTCTTTAGTTAACCTCATGAAGATGGCCAGATTATAGTCAAACAGTGCCCTATTGATTTCCCCAGATTTCCAATTGGAAATAATCACATTTTCTGTTCACAGATAACCTTACATGGCAATATATTAGTTTCATGAGGAGACAGGGTCAAGAGTGCTGGGTGAACAGAATGTAGGGTCTCCCCACTGAGAGACTGTGATTTCCCCTACTCACTTCAGAACACTCTCTATGGTTTTCTGTAGTAAGATTTAGCTTAACTTTCAAAAGATGATATTCTTAAAAAGTATCTGTCTTTTCTAAGTTCTTAAGAGCTTTAAGAACAAAACACAAAAGAGAATGTGGTTTTAGAGAAAAAAATAATCTGGTAAAGTTTTGATCAGTGGCAGGAACCCATGAGAGGTGATGTGGAACTGATTTTCACTTCCTAAGTTTTCTGATCCAGTTTTAGTTCTATGAGTACAAGCCAAAGCCAGAGGGCCCACACTGGCATTTCTTGGGTATAAATTCACTGTGTTTTCATTTCTTTGCAATACATTTTCATCATGAGATATATCACAAGACAAGCACATAAATCTGGACTAGCAGTGACCATCTTAATGGTGAAGGAAAGGATATAGAATAGACTGGGTAACTTTTGATGAAAATAACTGAAAGTGTGAAAGCCATTTTTGAATGTTTTGTGACCTTGAAAACAATATGAAACCCCCAAATGCTGAAATTGTCTTGAAAATGACCAGCTTCATTGATAAATGCCTCAGCAGGATTTCACCTTAGGATTTCCGCCAAGCTCTGATGTAGTTTTGTTGAAGAATGTAGAACTCAGAAAGGAAAGGGCATGGTGTCTAGGTAGTGCTTGGGATGGGGAGGTGAAGAGGAGACGCCTTTCATAGGGGGGGATTACCAGGAGACAATCACAAACCATGAACAATCTCAGACCTCAGAAATTGTCCTCCTGTTGTTTTTATCAAGTTGGATTAGAGTGAAGAAAAAAATCCTTTGGAAATATGAGTTGTCCGTCCACAGATTTGCAGCCAGAATGTGCACTATGTGAACAAACTCCAAATAGAGAATTTAATTTATCATGCTCCCAGGATGCTAGTGAAATAAGCTATTGGTAGAAACATATTTTCTAGAAATATGAACCTTGATATGAGGCCCTAAATATTTTTAGGACATTTGTGCCTGAGGCAAAAAAAAATCAGTACCTATTTTCAGTGTTAGCAGAACAAACAGAAATATACAGGAAAATCTCATCCAGAAAAGCTAAGGGTATTGGTATTTTTCAGAGATAAAAAACAAAAAATCATTTTTGCATACTGCAGTTAGAAAATTAAGAGAAGCCATAAAATGTTAGCAATAGAGACTGAAAACAAAATTATAAGTTAAATTAAACCAGTATAATGTTTACAAATTATATATATATATATATACATCTATTCATATATGCATAGGTGTGTGTGTGTGTACATACACACATAAAACTATCACAGAGGTTTTGTCAAGGTCAATGGAAATTAGTATACAAACTATGGAAACTATGAGTCATTACATTGTTCAGGCTTTTACTTTGAATTACACATCACAAAGACTATAAAGGCAGTTTCAAATCTCCTTAATCTTTTTATAGATTCAGAATATTAATTCCCCTCATAATATACTTTCCATAGGAAAAAATCTTTCTTGAAGATAATTCAATATTTTAATATGTTAAATATTCTAAGTTAAATACACAGTGTATGGCACGGAATTAAAAACAAGAAGGCATGCAGAAACTTGAGAGAAATTAAAATGAAAGCATAACAAAATGTAATCTAAGGATTGCTGAAGATACTGACATTGAAATTATCAGATAGGGATAGTAACATAATGTACGTTAATGTAATTCTGCTTGGATGTACTAAAGTAATACTGTAAGAAATTAAGTAGAAAGAGCTTTGTCAGAATTAGAAAACTATATATAAACAGTAAGAGAGACTGTAGGTATAAAAGGTTAAAAGAGAAATTCTACAACTAAAATTTACAATAAGTTAAATAATTTAAATGTATTGCTTTAATTGAAGGTTAGAAACAGCTGAGAAGTAGTAAGCAATCCCAAATAACTATTCAGAACAAAACCTAGACATAGTGATTAAAATGCATAAAAAGCATAAGATGTGGTACATAATTAAAGCATCTAATGTTATGTACATTTAGGCTCCATGAAGAAGAAGAAAGCAAAATCAGGATAAAAGTTTCCCAGAGTTTTCCTAAACTTATGAAAGTCATTAAAAGGCTGATTAAATTTTATTATACTTCATGACAGCCACATATATGATTTCACAGTATAATAGTCAAAACTATAAGGAAATAAGAATTAAAAAATAATTAAATATAAGAAATTATGCTAACTTTAACACAATAGCTCACTTTTTTTCTTTATTTTTGGTGCCATTCCTGTGAATTCAGGGCCTAGGCCATGTCACTGAGCATTTTCTTGTCAAAACTGTTATTCTACCACTTGAGTCACAGCTCCATTCCTAGCTCTATTGGTTTTTGTTTTTTTTTGGTGGTGGTTAATTGGAGGTTATTTTGCCTGGGCTTTGAACCTGGTTTTGAACCTGGATATTCAGATGTCAGCCTCCTGTGTAGCTAGGAATACAGATGTGAGCCACCAGTGCCCAGGAATAGCTCACTTTTCATTAGGAAAAGTGACCCAAATTCGATGAAGTGAACTTTTAGATAAGGAAAATATTAGAGTCTGTCACCAAGCAGATCCCCATTAACATATATGTGTAGAAATATTTTTCTAATAGAAAAAAAATAGTATTAGGTGGAACATATAAAGGAAAGAATGCAGATCAAACTCTAAATACACACCCAGACAAAATTGAGAGTTGAAATTTAAAAAAAATAGTAATTAGTTTGAGATTAGATATGTAAAGTATTCAAAGGCATAGCTCAAGTAGTAGAATTCCTGCCTAGCAAGTACAAGGCCCTGAATTCAATCACCAGTGTCACTAAAAACAGAAACAAAAATAACTTTAACTCTGCTCAATTCTCAGTCTCAAAAATATGATAAGTATTTGTAAGTGTGCATATATGTATGCATTTAAATGCACATATGTATATATATATATATATATATATATTATAGTACCAGTATAGCAATGTGTGTGCATGCATGCTCACCCACTCCACACTTAAATGTTCAAGCACTATAGTATTTAGAAGTAGTCTGGTTTTTTAATTGTTCAGGATGTGATAAAATAGCAATGTATTACATATATCCTGTCTTCTTTTATATTTAGCTTATTAATTTTACTGGGCACCCCAGAAATTATGACTTGCAATCTATGGCATAAAATGAAGAATACACTATATATATATATATATATATATATATATATATATATATATATATATATATATATCAATTATACCATAACATGAATGGTAAATATTTCATTTTAAAGAAGAAAAACAAGATGGATTTAATATCTATTTGCTGTTCATGAGACAAACTTGAACTATAGAGGCAAAAGTTTGAATATAAAGATTTGGAACAAGGTATTCTATGCTATCCTTGCCCTAATCCAATTATTTTTTACATGAAATAGTGTAATTCAATTCAAAATAGTGCTATATGGTAATGATGGGAAAATAAGAGATAGATGATGCTAGAAGTGGATGAAGTATGTTTTGTTGTAAGCAGAAATTACATTAAAATATTGTATATCATTCTGTAGTAAATATATCACAAGGTTAATGAATTTAACAGAGGAATAGTAAATTCCTACTACCTAGATTTTATGTTTGGCGTCATTTCTTTGATGATGAACATTAATGTACAGGTTCATTATTCCAGTTAACTATTTGTAAGACTTTCAAATATTAAGTTGCAAATTCATCCATTTTTTCAGTTATTTAGTTATTTATTTTGTGGATCATGGGACTTGAACTCTGGGCCTGTGTGCTGTCCCTCAGCTCTTCAGCTCAAGGCTAGTGCTCTACTGCTTAAACCATAGCGCCTCTTCTGCTTTTCTGAGTGGTTTATTGGAGATGAGTCTCATGGACTTTTCTTCCCAGACTCGCTTTGAACCATGAACCTCAGATCTTGTCCTAGGAGGCTAGGATTACAGGTGTGAGCCATTGGTGCCCGGCTAAAATAAAATTTTTAATATACATTTTTATTGTAAAGATACTGTACAAAGGGGTTACAGTTACATGAGTAATGTAATGAGTAAACATCCTATTGAGCTTTGTTAATCCCTCCTTTTTTTTCTCCTACCATCCCTTCTCTCCCCACTTCCCTACCTCCTGAACTTAACCCTCCCCCTTCTCAAGTTGTAGAGTTCATTTTCACCATAGTATCTTTTACATCTCATTGTTATAATGGGTCAACCTGGATCCTTGTTTCGGCATTTTGTTATTTCCCTTCCCTTTTCCAAATTAGAAAATGTAAACTTGTTCAACCACTTTGGAAAGCAATATGGAGGTTCCTCAAAAGACTACACATAGAGCTACCCTATGACCCAGCAATCCTACTTTTGGGCATTTACCCAAATGAGCACAAACAAGGCCATACTGAAATAACCAGCAAAATCATGTTTATTGCAGCATTAATAACCATAGCTAAGAGATGCAACCAACACTAAGAGATGGAACCAGTAAACACACACACACACACACACACACACACACACACACACACACACACACACACACACACACACACACACACACACACACACACACACACACACACACACACACACACACACACACACACACACACACACTGGAATCCTATGCTTCCATCAAAAAGAATGCCACCACCCCATTTGTTAGGAAATGGAAAGACTTGGAAAAATATTATATTAAGTGAAGTAAGAAGCCAGGGATAAGTCATGTTTTTATACTCATTGGGAGGATTCAAAAGCCAAAGCCCTAGAAACAGTGTGGCAAGTGCTGGAACAGTATCCTTCAGAAGTCAGTCTCTATGAAAAAAATAGATCTGTATTAGGTATATTAGGAGCGTGGGTACTTTTCAGGAGGGCAAACCTGCCAGGAGAAAATTTATACTTTAGGGTTTAGGAGCAAGTGGTGGTTGGCTAGTAGTGATAAGGTATTATGTGGGAATTCTCACAGGAATGTTAAATAAGATGCAAGTAAGGCAGATGACAAAATCAGAATTGGAATGAGAATCGATAGGAAGCAATCATGGGTATAAAAGTGATTTTTAGGTCATCCCTAAAATCTACTTGAGGTTTGCACTTAGTATAATTTTGGGTGATATCAATATGCATTGTCAGGGGACTTTAAAAATTTTCTATTACATAGAATTTGTACAATCAGACAAAAAAGAGACTTAATAGTAATAAGTTTTATTGCATGTGGTTCAAAGACGTGAAATGAGGGAGGCTCTGTTTTCTACTTTGACATCCTCACAGTCACCACAATTTAACTGTTTTTCACAATGCTGTCAAGTTGCCTAGCCTAAAGTAGGAATGCTACACATAAAACTTCAGTTTTGAGGAAGACATTAAATGTTGTGAGTTGAGAAAAGTATTCATAGAATTTATTTAAGCTAAGTAAAGGTCAGAAAGAAAAAACATTGTGTGTACTCTCCTACAGAGAAAAATATTTTTGTACAATTTGATTTGCTGGCCTTGATTATGTGGAGGCATATTGCAATCGCAACTATATCTTGTTTTATTCTTCTTCAGAAATACTAAACAAAGCTGCAGCTTGTGTGAAGAAGAACTTATTTTAACTGAACCAGGGTTGTTATATAGTTTCCTGGGTCAACTATTTGAGCTCCAGTATATAATTTACAAGAATTACTGTTTCTTTTTTGTTACTTTGGAAAGTCTTTTTCACATTGGAAAATTATTTTATATGTGAATAGAATGCCAGCAAAGTACCAAAACATATCCCATGGGTCTGTAGTATGGTAAGCAGTTACTTGAGTGTTAGATATTTGTGCTGACTTTGGGAAATGACTGTTTTCCTGCTCTGACAACTTACATCAGGCATTGTCTGAACTATATCATATGCCCTCATAAAGGTCTGAAGGAAATTTTATTTGAACAAAGAGAATAAATGGTTTTCTTTACAACTTATTCTACCTTTGGGAACCTGGGAGTTAAGAATGTGTAGTACACAGTCTCATTTGTACTGTTGTGATTGTTACAGTGATTCAAGGCACTCAGGGATTAAAATGCAAGATGTCCGTGGTTAAAGGAAAGTGAACAAAAGTAGCATCATTTAGTGGGATCTCCAGGGCCATGTTAATCTAAGCCTTGCTTATTTTATTAAATTTGGCAAAGAATAATTGCTTTTTTTTACATTGCCTTTTTTATTACAAATGAAAAAGTGCTAACCACCTTTAGACTTTTAACAACTGCCAGTGGAAATTCTATTATGTTTGAAGGTCATGCATGTACTTGTAGTCAGTAATAAAGACTCTTGGGCTTATAGGCTAACTGTCATCTTGAACACTTTAGTGCATGCAGCTTCTGACCTGCATAATTTAAAATAATCCTGCAATCAGACAAATAATTTAACTTATTTTTGTCAGAATGTTCTCTATAGCTAAATTTTGGCAAGCCAATTATTTCTGCTCCAAATTTCCATGCATTAAAGACTGGCACTAACTCCATTTCTTGTGTGTTTTACTACCACATACTCTTTTGAATAGTTCTTGCGGTTCTGATATGTTGTCAATACCACCAGTCAAATTCAGTTCATTGCAGTTTCCTGGCTACCAAGCATATATGACTAGAAATCAGACATTTAAGTTGCTTTTACTAATGTGTTGCAAAGGATCTCCAGGTGTTCTGTTTTGATTTAAATGTTGGTCACATTGCTAACATCCTTTCTGGACCTATGGTTGGCATCTCTTCTGTAGCATGGGGATATGGGTACCTGGGCTTGGTCACATTCTCAAGTAAATGTTTTCCTCCTTGAAAGTACTTGAGATTTTATTGATAACCATTATTTTATAGTTTCTTTCCCTTGTCTATGATATAGTATTTTCTATTACATGCCAAAAATTAACTTCTTTTTATATTAATAAATGTATTACATAGCACCTTCATATACTTTTTGTAGTTGAAGCTCACAAGATAAATTTTCTTTAGAATCAATAGCATACTGAGGAGTCAGTGGTTGAGTAAAATCTATCATAGGTACCATCTATGAAGGGATTATATTCTTGGCATTGTAAAAACAGTGATTAAGCCATTGAATGTAATATTTTTTCACTATTATCAAGTAAACTGTCCTACAGACAAAAATACTCATTTCCTGGAAATCCTTACCTTCCCTATGTATAGATGGGGAACCTCCAGCCCTTGGGCCCAATGAGAAATCATTTGTTGACATGTTGATATGATTCTTCTCCTTGGCTGCCCACAGCATAACTTCCTGTATTGATATTTTATATGGCCCATAATATTATTTAAATATCTAAATGGCCTTTTGCAGAGAAAATATTCCCCTATTCCTATAAGATACTATGCTTACTGTCAAGTTATGATAACATGCAGTCTTTAAAAGAGTGATTTATAAAATTTCTGGCATAATTTACATTAGGATTAAATTTCATCAATTCTCATTGATAAAGTTCATGCATAGACTGTATTTATTTTAAAAGGAATTTGAAGTTTTCAAGATGTTGGAATTGTTTGAGTTGCATTAATATGCAGCTAGTATTTCCCCACTCTATGATAACATATATCCCCACATTTAAGCAGTAAATCAAAAGTGAGAAATGACAGTCCAGGGACTTTAAAGAAGAAAAGCTAAACTTTGAGCCACTGCAAGTCTTATATAGGAACATCAAGTTTCTTTTGTGTTTAGAATTTAAAATGGCAACAGATTTTTTTAAATTTTTTACCATACAGAGGAGTTACCATGGCATGGGCAAAGTAATGAGTACATTTCTTTTTCTTTTATTTTTTTTATTGTGAAAATACCATACAGAGGGTTTAAAATTACATGGGCAAGATAATGAGTACATTTCTTACAAAGCATTGTTGCCTGCTCCTTTGTTTCCCCTTCCCATTCCTTCCCAATTCCCCGCCTCACCCCCCCTCCTCCCCCAAACCATCAAAGTTGTAAAGTTCATTTTTCAATATAACGACTTGTACATCCCATTGTTGCAATGGGTCCACCTATCCCTATTTAATATTTGATTTTCCCTTCCCCTCCATAAGTGATAACAACATCAAATACAGTGAAAACAGGGGTTATACCATGGGGGAGGCACACACAAAGCAACAAAGAAATCATCTTATAAATATGTTAAAAATAATCGCATGAAAGAAAAAACATTTGAATACTTACTTTGGGGTTCATTTCATCTAACATCAACTTATCTGTCCATTTCTGCTTGTCTCAAACATATACTAGTTATTGCAAATAAGGGAAACCATGGGACCTATGTTTCTTTGGGCCTGGCTTACTTCACTTAATTTAATTTTTTCCAAGTCTTTCCATTTCCTAACAAATGGGGAAATGTCATTCTTTCTGATGGAGGCATAGAATTCCACTGTATATATATACCACATTTTCTTGATCCATTCATCTACTGAGGGGCATATGGGTTCATTCCATATCTTAGCTATGGTAAATAATGCTGTAATAAACATAGTTGTGCTGGTAGTATGGTCTTGTTTGTGATCATTTGGGTAAATGCCCAAAAGTGAGATTGTTGGGTCATAGGGGAGCTCTATCTGGAGTCTCTTTTTTTTTTTAAAGGTTTTGGTTTTTTTTGGGGGGGGGGTCCGATCATGGGGCCTGAACTCTGGGCCTGGGTGCTGTCCCTCAGCTCTTCAGCTCAAGGCTAGGGCTCTACCACTTGAGTCACAGCACCACTTCCGGCTTTATTTCTTTTTGCTTATGTGGTGCTGAGGAATCGAACCCAGGGCCTCTGGCATGCAAGGCATGCGCTCTACCACTGAGCCACCTTCCCAGCCCCTATGTGGAATCTTTTGAGGAACCTCCATACTACTTTCCAAACTGATTGAACAAGTTTACACTCCTACCAATAATGCAGTAAGGTTCCCTTCTGTCCACATCCCCTTCAGCATCTGTTGTTATTAGAGTTCTTCCTTATAGCCATTCTAACTGGGGTGAGGTGGTATCTCAATGTTGTTTTTCTTTTATGGCTAGAGAAGTTGAGCATTTCTTCATGTGTCTATTGGCCATCCTTCTTTCCTCTTCAGAGAAGTTTTTCTTTAAGTCTTTAGCCCACTTATTTATAGGGCAGTTGTTTCTTTGAGGATTTGTTGTTGGGGGATTTTATTTTTGAGTTCCAGGTATATTTTAGATATGAGACCCTTGTCTGTTGTATGGCTAGTGAAGATCTTCTCCCAATCCGTGGGCTTTCTATTGATCTTGCTTGCTTAGTCCTTTGGCAACAGATTTTGAATTGCAAGATGTGACACTTTTACTTGCTATGAAAAACATTTTTAAATGATATGTGTGATATAATTGCTTAGTACAGAGCATACATCTCAAATGGAAAATATTTGGTAGTCATTATTTCACAAGATATTAGTCAGAGTATTTGCTAGTTCATATCACATACAGAATTTTGAGAATGGCATAGGAAATAAGAAGCTGGTGATTTAAATGGCACATGTTCATGCATAAAGGTATGTGAAATGTGTGCATGTGATCTTGATGAACATAAAATGCCACAATGAAGCTAGGAAGCTATGATCAGACTGGTTTCCCTAAGGATAATTACCTCAGCAATGCATTGGAGAAGAGAAGTTCTCAACTGAGCTGTCAGTTTTCTGAGGTTTCCCAAACGCTAATAGAAAGCATCTGATTCTATTTGATACTTTCATGTAACTGAGTCAAGAGAGTGAGTTTGGGTGAATTGATATGTGTCTCTGTAGTTATTTAAAAGAACATGATTTGGTTCAACAGCTTAGATAATTTTTGTTCTACAATATATACTACTAAGTAGAAAACTAAAGAAGAAATTATAATTAATGAATCAAATCCTCCATTAAAGCAAGAAGTTTTATAGGCCTGTAAGCATTAATGGTCAGAAGTAATAGTGTGCTTTTGACCTGTTATATGACTTTGGTTAAGTTCTTTTGCTACTCTGATTCTTTTTTCCCTTACAGATGAGGAGAAATAACAAATCTAAGGAATGAATTATAAACATAGACAATTGGCAGCTACACATGGTAGCATGTAAAAATACCGTTTATCAAATGTAAATTTATATTGTTAACCTATGATTGTAAAGAATATCATTCTAAAATCTCATTTTGTATTCTAGGCCAAATGTACATGCCATATATATATATATATATATATATATATATATATATGCATATATATAAAGAGAGAGTATATTTATAATATACTTATGATATCAAAGTGGAAAATCCATAGCAACCAACTTTGCAAAATTATTTATTTCTTCATTATTTATTTTTGTGCTCAAAAAATGTAATTTTAGGAAACAGCAAAAGCAAGCACAATTATTACATACATGCCCCAACAATACCTGGGACTCTTTTGTGGCAAGGAGTGTCCTTTTATTGTTTTTTTTTTCTTTTAAATAAAGTAGAATAATTTAGTGCTTAAACAGGAGTATTTCCCAATCAGATTTTAGTGTATATATTTATGATCTTAGGAACAGGCAAGGAACATGAGGATAGAACATCAGCTTATGAAGTAGGTGGTTTTCTTATGACACAGTAAGGTAGAAGGCTTTGTTGGAGACTGGGGAATATTACATTATTCAGATGTAATCAGTAATCACTTTATATCCATTCGCAATGGTAGCAATTAACGAATCTTGTCTGTCGCAATTTTAGAGTAGCTAGTTATGAATGTTAACTATGCAGTAATTATTATAATAGTGTTGGTAGATGATACTCACAGAACTTATTTTAAAATTTTGATAAGAATTTTTTTCCTTTCCTTTGGTCTAAGGGAGTAGTAAGTTTAACCTCATAATATCTTTTTTTATTGTTGTTGGTTGAACTCTGGGCCAGGGTGCTGTCTCTCAGCTGTTCAGCTCAAAGCTAATGCTCTACCACTTGAGCCATAGCACCACTTCTGGCTTTTTCTGGTTATGTGGTGCTGAGGAATCGAACCTAGGGCCTCATGCATGTAAGGCAAGCATTCTACTACTGAGCCACCTTTCCAGCCCATCTCATAACATTTTTGATGATGAGAAGAGATAGGGCATGAACAAGACAGGGCATGAAAAGGAGATAGTACCCAGAAATAATGGGACTTCCAGGAGAGGTACAAGTCAATGTGCCATTACAAAAGTGGACAAAGCTTGGCTCCAGTGGCTCATGCCTTTAATGCTAGCTACTTGGGATCTGAGGATTGCAGTTGGAAGCCAGCCTGCACAAGAAAGTCCTTAAGACTCTTCTCTGCAATAAACTACTGAGAAAATGCTAGAAGTAAGTTATGGCTCAAGTCATAGAACTCTAGCTTTGGACATCCAAGCCCTGAGGTCAAGCCCCAGCACTAGCCACGTCCAAACAAACAAAACAAAACAAACAAACAAACAAAAACTAACCATCTGTCTTGCCTAATGTCAGCAATTCAGTCTTGCAATGGGGATAAGATCTCTTTAGATAGTTTTCCAGTCTTCCTAACAGCAGAGTGGAAAAAAATGTGAAGGGATTAGGATGTCACAAGAAAAGGGCCTATAAAATGCCATGTTAGATAATAGGACTTGTTCTGTAAGAAACACACCAAGTTTGTCTGATCCCTTGTCTCTTGCCACTGTGTAGGTAACAAAGTACCTAGTAGTGGAAGATGGTTCAGGCTTTGATAAAGGGAAGGTGGCCTTTATGGTTTCTTTTTGGTTAGGCTATGTGCAGCATGATCAACTCTGTACCCTGAGTCAGCTCCCCAGGATATTCTGAAGCCAGGTGAGGAATCTGATATTACACTCAGTTTATGCAGCTATCAGGAAAATCCAGAGGCATTTTCACACCTGTTGATTCTAGTTTTGAGGATAAATTTCAATTTTTGATTCTTTGTTTCATTTTTCTTTTTTTCTTTTTTTTTGGTGGTACATGTCTATAATATCATCCTTTTGTGGGGGAACTGAGCAAGAAGACTGAGAGTTTGACAGTAGCCTGCACTACACAGTGAGACCTTGTTTCAAATTTAAAAACTAAGAGGAGAGGAATAAAAATGAAAAGCAGAGGACTAGAGGTATGGCTCAAGTAGCAGAGTGTCAGCCATGACCAAGTGAAAGCATTGAAATCAAGCCCCACTACCAGCACACACACAGAAATAGAAAGAAAGAAAGAAAGAAAGAAAGAAAGAAAGAAAGAAAGAAAGAAAGAAAGAAAGAAAGAAAGAAAGAAAGAAAGAAAGAGAAAGAAAGAAAGAAAGAAAGAAAGAAAGAAAGAAAGAAAGAAAGAAAGAAAGAAAGAAAGAAAGAAAGAAAAGAAGGAAGGAAGGAAGCAAGCAAGCAAGCAAGCAAGCAAGCAAGCAAGCAAACAAGCAGGCAAGTCTGTGCCCTGAGCTGTGTGGAACTTAGATAAACCAAGCCCCTTCTGTGCAGGATGGGGGCCTTGTTTCATTTTCCTTAATCATATTTATTTCTCCTTGGGACTATTTGTGGACTAAATAAAAACATTGTTAGAGATAAAAACACAAACTTCTAGTTTTAGTCATTAGAGTCCATGAGAATAGAATCCTTCTTGTCTGTTATTAGTCATGATAACATCAATGAATTACTGACAGCTTATTTGTGTCAGTACTGTGTTTCTCTATTATGCACATATTTTATTCTTATGAAATAGTAACATTTATGTCTCAAAGATAAGAAAACTGTAATTTTGACACTAGGCAGGATACCTCTCGGCATTAAATAAATACACAGTGGTGACCCAGAGCCCAGATAGGTTTTATCTCATAATTTATTCCTCTTTAAAAATGCCATAGGGCTGCCCCTGAATAGCTAATCTCATTCATTCTAACTTGTCCTTGCAGAAAGTCCTCCAACACTCTGATGACTAGTTTCACCTTCTTTTCACCTTAGTGTTCCTCAGATACTACTTTCAACTGTTTATTTAATAATATTTTCTCAGCACCAAAATATGCCTCAGTGCAGGAAACGTATTAGACTGAAGTTCCTGCCCACCCATGGTGGGTAAAGGACTAAACTCACTATAATCCTGTGATCGTCAAAACAAAACAAATTTTAAAAAAAGCTAGAGTGTTTTAGCCTGGTGCCTGTAGCTCATGCCTGTAATCCTAGCTACTCAGGAAGCTGAGATTTGAGGATCAGAGTTCAAATCTAGCCAGAGCAGAAAATTCTGTGAGACTCTTATCTCCAGTTAATCACCAAATAAACAAGCTGGAAATGGAGTTGTGGGTCAAGTGGTAGAGCAGTAGTTTAGAAGCTCAGGCCAGCATCCAGGCCTTGAGTTCAATCCCCAGGATGGACGCCAAAGAAAACAAATCGAAATAAAACATCTAGAGATTGTATAAGAGAGGTTTCCAGCCCAGAAATGAAGGTATCCCATTGAAAGCATCTCAGAGAAATCACTGACTCCTTAAAGATGAATAAATATTAGTGTTTCAAATAGGTATTTGAAGAGTAGAGAGATTATAAGTATAGGCTTCTGTTATTTACCAATGTAAGGAATGTGTAATACTCAGTTCTCTGCTGTTAACACTGAATATCATAAGTCTGGGAACCATAAAGCTGGATCACCACTGAGTATTTATTTAACGCCGAGAGGTGTCCTGCCCAGTGTCAAAATTATAGTTTTCTTATCTTTGAGACATAAATGTTACTATTTCATAAGAATAAAACGTGTTCATAATAGAGAAACACAGTACTGACACAAATAAGCTGTCAGTAATGATAGAGCATGCTCTCTCTCTCTCTCTCCACACACACACACACACACACACACACACACACACACACACACACACACACACAGAGAGAGAGAGAGAGTAGCATTCAGCTTTGGATGCTGGGAAATCCATGCATGTGAAACCAGAATCGGATGAGGACTTTGGTGTGGCTGTATCGTAATATGATGGAGGGCAAGTAGCCCAGGGGAGACTAAACTCACTTTCATAACAAAGCCATGTACAATAAAAGAATCATTTATTCATTAGAGTCCAATTCTTGTAAGTTCATCACCATTTCATTTTATGGTTTTATGCTAGTCATGGGGCTTGAACTCAGAGCCTGGGCACTGTTCCTGAGCTTGAGTGCTCAAGACTAGAGCTCTAAAGGTTGAGCCATAGCTCCACGTGCCACTTTTCAGTAGGTAATTGAGAAAAAGAGTATGAGGGACTTTCCTGGCTTTGGCATTGAACCATCAGCCTCAGATCTCAGCTAAGACAGGTATGAGCCACTAGTACTTAACTTATCTCATGTCCTTTTAAAAGCCCTGTTTCCCATGTAATCTCAATGGCTATTAAGCTTCATCATGAGTTTGGGATGTTTTCAGCAGGTTCTGAGGAATTGCAAGTGTAACTGTCTGAACCTGACACCATTCAACAGGGATAAGTGAACTATCACCTGGGAACCAAATCTAGATCCTCCTCTGTTTCTGTATAACCATACCTGTTTATACATCTTTGACCACCTTTTATTATTTTATAAGCAATATTAGGTTCTTTAATAGTAAAAATAAAACAAAATGAATTATGTTTTATGACATGTGAAAAACATGAAAATACAATTTTATATGTTTGCAGGTAAAATTCCATTGGAACACAGCCAATAGATGTTTCATTCATGTGAAAGAGGCAAGGTTCATAATGGCTGCTAGAACCATGTGGTTCATAGAACACAAACAATTTACCATTTAACCTTTTGCAGAAAGTTTGCTAACTCAGAACTACCTCTGGGAGAGACTGATAAGGAATCAGGTCGTACAGAGTATTGTCACTCATATTAAGCCAACTACAGTTTTTATTCTGAAAAGGAGGAGGGAAACAAAAAGGTTTAAGTCTTGAAATTTTTTTTTGGCTTGGCTCTTTGTTGATACCTCCACCCCTTCATGTTTTCATGCCTTAATGCTCTGCCATCTTACTCTCTTACCCTTTTATTTGCAATCATTTTGTAGATTCCTAAGCTGCTTCTGGAATTCTTAAAGTAGTTGGAAATGGCATTCATACATTACACCTTTTGTTAATAAGTTTTTTATTATGAAGGTACTGTACAGAGGGGTTACAGTTACATGAGCAACGTAACGAGTACATTTTTATCAAGCATTGTTGCCTCCACCTTTGATGTAAATTTTATTTAAAGTGAGTGGTTAGAAAGTGGGGATAGAAATCACTTTTTTGCGTATTTCAGACTATCGGCTTACATGTGTCCCGAATTTATACTCTATGTTCAATTATGTTATCATATAAGTCATGAGGAAGTGATGTCTTCTTACCCTACTTAGTTCTGTGTAATCATCTCTTGTTCCACACACTTGCATGCACACACACACACACACATACCCACACACAAATATACACATGCATCAGTGGTCAGTCAGCATGTGTTACTGGTCAAAGGTACTTTAGCTAGGAAACATTGGTAAAATGGAAGCAAAGAAATAGAATGAGGCAATTGCATTCAGATGCCTGCTTTCAGTTTTGTTTTGTTTTTAACATAGAGGAAATTTGGGGGGTTTGTCAGGGCTCTAAGAGGGACAATTAGTCCTTCTGCAACTTAGCAGAGAGGCTGTTTTGTACTATACTTCATAGGTGTGTGATTTGTAATCTGCATTTCTATTTCAAAACTTTGCATACACTAGAAGTGAACATCTGGCTGCAAACACACATAGACAGTAGTTCAAAAACCCATTACTTGATGTCAGTAAGTTAAAAGATTGTAACTGATGATTAGTTGGTTTCAAAATTGAAGTGATTAAAATCAGGTGAAGAGATGGGTGATTCAGTCTCTTCTTATAGGTTAACAGTTCTGAATATTTTCTTATTACATTTATCTTTGGGAAATGAAATCTTTCACTCTAAAACCTACTTATCTATTCTGATACTTTATAGAACAGAAATGGAATACCATGACAGTGTTGCTATTCCCTCTGCTCTTACTGTGAGAATTTTAAATCAAACTCAACTGGAAAAAAAATTTTAATCTGCTGACTACAGATTAGTTACATCTGCCAACCCTGCTGTGTTGTGTTAATTTTATTCTTATTCTTTGGAATTATTAAGCATGAAGTAATTTTGAACTGAATATTTTATTAATATGAATAATAACTCATTTTAATTTAGAGCTAACTTTTAAATATTAGTAGAAATTAAGGACTTTAAAATTTTATGTAAGATGACACTTAACAGTTTGATATTTTATATTCTTGTGAATACATGTATCTATCTGTGTAGTAAAAATTATCTTGTACATTTAATTCATAATATTTTTAATTAGATAAGTAATAAATTTTAGATACAATTTTTCATTTATCATTAAGATTGTTAATATAAACTTGGCGTACCTTTGCAAAAGAAATCCTGTTAATATATAGTTGCATCCAGATATATACATAAGGATATACTTTTTAATATTTATATTCATTGTACCCTAAGCATTGAGCAACTGGAATTTAGTATCCAATATTTATTGGATCAAATAATGTAGTCAAGTGTAGTGTAAATTTTGGAGATGTGAAATCCTGTCTTGTGTTTGTCTACTAAAGTGTCATTGCTTGCTAGATCTGATATGTGTAAATTAAAAACATTTTTAATACCACTGATATTTTATTGTTTTTTTTTACGTTTTTGTGACTATAGTAGAGGATTTTGTTTTGTGAATTAAAAAAAATATATTTTTTCCTCACAATTTACCATTGTGAGGACCAGTGACAAATTTTTGATGAAAACTTGTTTTTCCCATCTTGATGCATAATGATAAATATTTCAGATAAAGTTTGTAATGGACCTCTACTAGTGATGTTGAATATATCCACTTGAGCTTCTTAAAGAATCAGAGATTTGTCAAAAGTAGATTTTTCCGTAGGACCCCTCTAATGCTTATCAAACAGAGGTCTGAGCTTTGTGTTTATAGAATGGGGATTACTTAGGAAAAAAGGAGTCTGCTTCTTAATGTCTGAAAACAGGTATATAGACTAATAGTTCTTTACCTAGGGTAGTTGTAATCACTTCATCATCAGATGTGTCCCAGTTTCTAGACATTATTGACTGTTACATCTGGATGAGGGCTATTGAATTGTTCAGGCCAGGTATCCTACTAAGCATCTTGCAATGCCCTTTCTGTCTTCCCCACAAACACAACTATCTGACACAAAATATCAAGAGTGCTAGGGTTGTAAAAATGAGTTGTAAACCAATTGCTGGTTTTGAAGTTAAGGAAATTGTACAATGAGATAAGAAGATTATTTCTAAGACACACAATTTATTTCATAGCTGTGTCAAAGTCTTGCATTTCTGCACATGATCTTTACTTGAATATCTACAAGAAATTCCATATTGGAGAGAAAAAAATATCCCTATGATCCATATATAAAAAATAACATTTGTATACTGCCTTGTATCTGTTTGAATACAGTAAATATTTCTATATTCTCCAAAAATTATCTCTAACAAAGTCTACAAAAATAGCACCCCTATTTGCAAAAGACAAGCATTCATTCTTATGTTTATTACAGCACTATGAGCAATGGGTAAGATGTGGACTCAACCAAGGTATACTTTAGGTACACAACAGAATACAATTCATCCATAAACAAAGAATGAAGTCTTGTCATTTGAAGCTGCAGGGAAGAATCTGAGAGACATAAGCCAGGCAAATAATTCACACTGTTGCAATATTTGTGGAAGCTGAAATTTTTGCTCATAGAGAAGGGAAGAATAATGATCATTAGAAGTGAGGAAGCATGAGGGTACAGAATAGAAAAAAATAGGGAATTAGTGCTAAATTACAACTAGATGAGTGGAATAAATTCCATCATTCTCCAGCATAACTGGGTGACAATAGCTTACAACAATCATAGCATAGCTTGTCAAGATCTTACTAAGAGGAAGTGGTTCAAAGGTTCTCAATGATCTTTAAGGAGACATGAGTACTATTTACCCTGATTTTATCATTTTTCACATTGTATAAAATTATCACACTGGACCTCATAATTATGGGAAATCACTATGTGCCATTAAAGATCTTATAATGAACAGGTTAGTAATTTAACTGTTTGGGACTTAGAGACCAGTTAAGATTAAACATCTTTATCTTTCACCCATAACAGTTCTCGTTTGTCTATTGTACTGCTGGAAGTTTCAACATAGCAAATGATTTCCTTGTTGTTGTTGTTGTTGTTTTTAATTTCCCTTTCTCTCTAAAGAAGAAATTTATCCAGATACATTGTGGGTTCCAAAGCCCCTTTAGGGGACACAGTATACCCAAATACTTCTCTTTGTGAAAATGGAACTGGTTCCCATGGTGATAAAAGTCCCTGATGTTTGAAGGGGGAAGAATGGCCCCAGAAGGAACTGAAAAGCAAATGAAAGCTTGTGGGAAGGATATGATATCTGAGTGTCCATCTTGTGAACTGTTCATGACCAAACATTTTAGGATTTGGAACTGGTCATTCCAATTATTATTATCATTCGTATTGTTTCATTTCTTCCAAGCTAACTGCTTGGAACTATGTGGTAAGCACAACTATGTGGTAAAGGGAGCTACTGCGTGTGTCCACAAAACTCCTTGCTGCACAGAGCTTTTCAGTGAAATACAGCTGAATTCAAATATATCTTTACCATCTGACCCTGGAGAAATTCCTAATGTGAAGAGTCAGCTGTCATTGTCACATTCAGGACTTTTTAATTATTATTGTTATTATAAAGGTGATGTACAGAGGGGTTACAGTTGCATAAGTCAGGTGAAGAGTATGTTTTGTTTTGACAATGTCACCCCTACCAGCACTCTTTGCCAGGTTTTCCCTCCCATCCTCGCCCACAAGTTGTATAGTTCATTTTTAACATCTTGCCCAGTGAGTATTACTGCCACACTTGTTCACCCTTTGTCCCACCATATCTGTGCCTCTCTTACCCTCACAAAGATATATAAACAAACAGACAGAACAACTGAAAATAAAACAAACACAGCCTAAAAGTAAAAGCCTCTTGTTTTCATTTCTGGAGTTCCTTTCGGTAATTATTATTTCATATTATCAGATTTACATAGGCATTGTGCCTTTCTGTTCCTCTCCTAACAGTATTCTGCTTTGGTCTCACTGTGTGTGGGTGAATACTGGAGACTTGTATAATTTGTTATGTTCCAGTTGTAAATGTAGCTCCCACATATCATTCAGGACCTTTTGATGAAGCTGACAAAGAACCCTGGAAAATAATTTTGTAAGGGAGTCCGTTACCGAGCAAGGGCTACAAACTTGGCAAAGGGAAAGTGGATGGGATTTCAGATACAACTGCAGCACTTCTACCAGATGTCTTCGTATTGAACCACAAACTCTATCACTGTTTACAGGGATCCTAAAACAAGTTGATGAAAGTGTAACCCATATAGTATATCAATATCGTGCCTTTACTATGAATACATACATTAAGGGAAAAAAAAGTATGTTTATGTGGATTTATGAGACTTGTGTCCCCAATTAACAAGTCACCATTTATTACTAAAAACACATTCATAGTGAACAGTTTGGTAAATTGAGTCCCAGTCTCTAGTTTGCCTGTATTGGCATCTTCTTCCAACCTTGCCAGGGTCTTCATTTTCAGCAGAGGAACTCGACTTATGCATCTGTAAACATATTCTCTACATAGCATCTGTGTCTATTGTATCTCTAAGTCCATCTATGGTACTTAAATCTGGTTTTCTCCCCCAGTCTTCATCATTCTCTTTAAGATTCTCCTGTCCTGTCCACACTTTACCTCACTTATTACGTGTCTGCCTGGATCTCCAGTATTGTTCTTCTCCAATTCACATTCATCCTGTAAGCTCATAGGAGAACAGATTCTTGAACTATTCCAAAGACACTGAGTTCTGGATTCATGACTTGGGGTATTTTCTGCAAAAAAACAAACAAACAAACAAAAAACCTTCTTTGGGCTCGTTGGGGGCTACTGCCTCCATTGACATTCAAGAAATATTTGATAGCTCACTTAGACAAGACCCATAATTACATCTTCATAACAAGCTAACCTTAGTATCTTATTTGTGAGAGTAAAAGTAAGACTTTGCTGTAAAATTCAAGAAAAGTAAATTCACAGCACCAGATCTACTTTGAGTTACTCAAAGTTAAGAGATAAGCTTTTAACTTTACTCTTTGTGCAATTTTATAATGATATATGTTTGGGAAATTAGAACAGCTCCTTTTGACAGTTCCCACAGGTTATTATCAGGTCACATGTTTGTTCAGGGAGTTTCGTTATTCTATTCTTGCTCACATAGGTTTGATCAAGGGAATGTGCTTATTTCAGCATTTTACTCTTGTTCCATGGTTTTCACTGATTTTCTGAAAGTTGTAATTAATATTTCCCATATAAGTTTTACCTCCTAGCTTATTGCTTTCACTTGCAGTAGGTAGGTAACGACTTCTGTGTTTATTTTCTTTTTCATAAGTTTCCTATTATTCTTCACTTTCTACGATGTTGAGCAGAACTTTTATTTCTGTTGATTTGGTCTTTCCCACTCAGTTCAGCCATTTTAAATGTCTTAAACTTTTATTCTTTGTTTACATAATTTTATATCCAAAATTATTCAGTCAAACAATATAAAGTGCTTTAAGAGGTAAATATTTTCAAATTTTAACCTATCTTATTTTGTATTAAAATGAAAATATATTATTTAAATAGTCATTTCCTGTATTGTAACCACTAGAAATTAAAATTACAATAATGTTGCAAAAAATAGAAAATAAATTTTCCAAAACACCTGATATTTTTATCAATAGTTATTATTATGTCAATTTATTATGTCAATTTAGTAACAACATTTATAAATTAACATTTATGGACTCAATCATATTATTTCTACTCTTAAAGACTGTTTTGAGTTGTGGGACAAGAGTAGAAATTATTGTTGCTTTCCTGGCCAGAGTTAATAATGTGCTTCTTAACATTGTAAAATGACATTTCCCTGTTTTGGATTGAGTGAAGAACTATAGAAAGTCTCTGGTATTATTGACCTGTTACTGTTTTAAATGCTTAATCTTAGGATTTTCATTTCAATCAGGTAACTAAGAGTACAATAAAACTGAAGAGTAAAATGAATCATTTTTCCTTTATTGGTTGTTATATATTAGAAACAGAGACTTAATTAATATATAGGTTACTAAAGTGTCATCTATGTCTTGAATAAAGAGGGGTTCTTTCCCTCCCCCCCCGAAGGTGACAGGTGGTACATTTAAACCTAGCTCTTCTAATAGTGAATTTGATGGTAAAGAATTTAACAAACGAATAATTACAATGTCATCTATTTTAAAGTTACTATGCAAAGAAACAGAGATAGGGGAAGATCTAGTTATTCAATAAATATGGAAGATGTGTACTTTCCTGAAAGCTCATTATTCCTACCAATCAAATCAAGACAAGGAACATAACTTACAGAGTTATAGGGATTAGGCTTAATATAATGAAACACTTGTTACTCAAAAAATTATAAGGTGTTTTAGATGTTATTACCATTGATAATATTGAGTATAGGGTAACTATATAACATATTTTTGTAGACAGGAGGGATCCTGCTGAAGTGTTTTAAACAGATGTGATGACTGTTATTATTCTAAAAGTCATCAATTATGAGAATTATTCACAAAGGACACAAACAAGTTAGAAGCCAATTATAATATCTCTGACTGGATATTCTAATAGAGACTTGAACTAGGATGGAGGCCAGATGGGGCGCATAGTTGGGCTATACAAAATCATGGAATCATAGTTTCTGAAAGCACTTTCATGGGAATTGAGAGATGACATAAACATTAAGAAGTATAGAGAAAATTCACCTAACTAGAATTTAACACTCAGTTCAAAAGACAAAGCAGTGGTATAAATTCTGGTTTGGGCCTGCCAGGTTTGAAACTCAATAATTAAGTCACTCATCAGCTGCCAAACCTGCAATATTTTTTTATCTTGTTTTGTTTTGTTTTCTGGGTGGAGCTTAATAAGTAAATAATTGTTTTATTTTTCTTTCTTAAATTCAGAAAGATTTGTGCATCGAGTCACCCTGAAGAATGAGCTGGAAGATATTAAAAACTGTTTTAGAACCTGAAGTGTTCTATTTAATTCTAAGCATTCTTCTGAAATATTATCTCACAATCGCCTTAGATCAGAAAGAAAACGAAGTATAGTGTTTCTTAATGATGCTATTGTTTTCTAACTATATCATTATAACTTCTACTTATGTCTTTAAATGCTGTATTTCAAATGTGCTTATGCTCATTTGCTGCATCAACTTATTTTGAGAAAATTCTGAGACCTTAAGTAGATTGGGTGAGGAATCTATATGGTTCTTTAAATAGAGGATCATGTTGGACAGAAGAGGGACAGCTTTACTTCTTCTTTCCCTATTTGGACCGACTGTATAAGTTTGTTACCTTGCCTTATTGCTCTTGCTAGGAATTCCAGCACTATGTTGAAGAAGAGTGGATAGAGTTGGCATCCTTGTCTATTTTTTCTTATTTTAGAGGGACTGCTTTTAGCATTTCACCATTAAGTATAATGCCAGCTATAAATTTGTCATATACTGCTTTTATTATGTTCCATGGATTCCTAACTTCTCTAAAGTCTTTATCATAAAGGGTTGTTGAATCTTGTCAAATGCTTTTTCTGCACCCGTTGAGATAATCATGTGGTTCTTGTTCTTGCTTCTGTTGATGTGTTGACTTACATTAATTGACTTGTATATATTGAACTCCAAGACGATAAAACAAGAGATATTTCTGGATGCTGTTGTTGCTATTTTTGTTCTCTCTTCCTTTTGTCTTGTTGGTTCATTTGTTTGTATTTAGGAGGGTAAGCAAGGGCACAGAAAAAGATGGAACAAAAGATGAACAAATCTAAGAGTGGCACTCACTAGACACTATGTAGAAAATGAGCTATATATCTTGTGGGGTGAGACAGGAGGAAAAAACTGGGAGAGAGCAAGTGAAGTGGAGAGATGGTTCAAAAAGATATGTACTTATTATCTGATTCATGTAACTGTAAGCATCCTATGTATAAACTCTCTCTATATATACATATATAAATGTATAAAATCAAAATAAATTGAAAAATACTGAGAACTTATTTTGAGAAATTAAAATGTATGAAGCAGACTAATTTTATGGTTTGATGATATAGTGGTTTGAGTTCAGGATCTTCTACTTTCTGAGCATTGTAGTAATCCTTTTGTCTTTTAAATAGGGTCTTACACATTTTGTCTAGGGCTGGATTCTTCCAGGACTCTCTTATTTTTTTACCTCAGCTGAGGTTACAATATGATATTCCACACTCGACATGATGGTTTTCTGAGTGGTGAAAGACACACTGTACCTTGTAAAATATTTAGTTCACACTTCATTATGAATTTCTTTTAAGGAGAGGTACCCCAAGAGAAATGTTAGAACTGATTGTAAAACCATTTCACTCAACCCAACAATCTTTAAGTTATTCCAATTTTCCCTAAAGAGGCACAGTAAATATGAGAATGCTTGTGTGTATAACCTGTGTTTCTGTGTTTTATGTGCTTGTTGAGTCTGTTTGAATAGAAGTATACAATGAATGTATACATAGTCTACATTCTGAGAGAAGACTCAGTCCCACATCAGTAGTTCCATTATATTGTGTTTTCTCTTTATTTGGAGCGGTTATTTTTGAGAATCATTATGGGCTGAGTTTATGTTGAGATACTTTTAGCAAAACAAAGCCTTTTTCTGTATGAAACACAATCATACACGTTATTTCTATGTCAACCAGAGGAAAATAAAATCAAAGGTTATTATAAAAAATGCTTTCATTTTCTTCTTTTAGTTTATATATATGCATACATACATCAATATATATACATATGAATATATAGTTCCTAAAGTATTAAACAAAAAGGAATGCTTGAGATACATCTGACTGTATAGCTCTAAAATACAACTAGTTGATTTTTACCGTTGTAGGAAATGAGAAAATCTAGGCAGTCTTTCAACTGATGTAATTTGACTCATTCTTTATTTCTTTGTCTCCTGGGCAATGAGACTAGACCGAAGACAAACAGGTTGCTAGACTATTGTTGACATTGCATTTAGCTGCATGGTATTTCTGCATCTCTCTTCCAGCAGATATTATGCTTGGATTCCTGATACTGAGTGGGAGGAAAGAATAGCAACGTCCTTGGCTATCACCTAATTAATAACTTTCAAACTTTAGTTGGCATAAATTCTCTCTCTTTGTTCTCTCTCTCTCTTACTCTGTCATTCTCTCTCCTCCTCAAAGGAAGAAGGAGGAATTGTAATAAAGTAGGTAAATACATAGGACAATGGCACAGCAATCCTTGCAAATATCTCTTTCTTACTTGCTTTCTTTCTTGCTTGCTTTCTTGCTTTCTTGCTTTCTTTCTTTCTTTCCTTCCTTCCTGCCTTCCCTCCCTCCCTCCCTCCCTCCCTGCCTGTCTCCCTCCCTGCCTGCCTCCCTCCCTCCCTCCCTTTCTCCTTCCTTCCTTCCTTCCTTCCTTCCTTCCTTCCTTCCTTCCTTCCTTCCTTCCTTCCTTCCTTCCTTCCTTCCTTCCTTCCTTCCTTGTGCCAGTCCTGGGGCTTTAACACAGTTTCTGGGAACTGTCCCTGAGCTATTGGTCATTCCTGTGGCTTGAAATCTGAGCCAGGGTGTTCCCTGAGCTCTTCAGTTCAAGCCTAGCACTCTACCACTTGAGCTACAACACCACTTCCTGTTCTCTGGTGGTTAATTGGAGATAAGAGTCTCACACACTTTCCTGCCAGGGTTGGCTTTGAACTGCAATCCTCAGATCTCAGCCTCCTGAGTAGCTAGGATTACAGTTTTGAGTCACTGGTGCCCGGCTTCCCTGAGCTTCTTCTGCTCAAAGCTAGTGCTCTACATCTTGAACAAGAGTCTCAAAGACTTTTCTATTATAGCTGGCTTCACACTACAATCCTCAAATCTCAGACTCCTGAGTAGTGAGGATTGTAGATGTGAGCCATTGGCACCCAACTTGCAATGTTCTTTCCTTTCTTTTTTTCTCTTTCTTTTGTTTCCTTCTCTCTCTTTTTGAAATAGCAAACCATTTCCACTAAGGTCCAGACAGGAAGTATTTTCCTTTTTTTTCAGGCCATCTGTTTTGTATTGCTGCAATCCATCTACTGTCATACCAGTGAAGCAATCTTGAGGTTAATAAGTGTGAATAAGTGTTGCTGTGTTACAATAAAACTTTTTTTTTCAAAAATAGGAAGCAGCAAAGTATAAAACAGTGATAGTTTGATGAGTACCTCAGGTTATCTCTTTTTTTTATTGTAAAGGTGATATACACAGGGGGTTACAGTTACATAAGTCAAGTAATGAGTATATTTCCATTTGAACAGTGTCACCTCTTCCTGTTTTCTCCCATATTTTCCTTCCCGACCTCCTCCCCCACATTGTATAGTTCATTTCCAACATAAAATCTAGCGAGTATTACTCCGCATGTGTTCACCTTTGTCCCACCATTTTTGTGTTCCCTCTTATCCTCCCCCAAACAAACTTACATACAAAACAAAAGGGACAAAAAATTTTTTTAAAAAAAGTGAGAAAGGAAGAACAATGAGCAAAATAACACAAAACCTCCTGGTTTGATTTCTTAGAGTTCATTTCGATAAACATCATTTTATATGTTCATATGCCCATAACTATGGCCTTTCCTCAAAAGACTAAACATAGAGCTTCTCTATGACCCAGCAATCCTATTCCTGGGCATTTTTCCAATAGACCACAAAAAAAGGCCACACTAAAGAAACCAGCACAATCATGTTTGTTACAGTATTGTTTACCATCACCAAGATGTAGAATCAACCCAAAGGCCTCTCAGCAGACAAAAAGATCAATAAAATGTGGCCTATATGTACAAGGAAATTCTATCCTTCCATCTGAAAGGATGATATTGCCCCATTCATACAGAATTGGAAAGACTTGGAGAAACATATATTAAGCAAAGTAAGCCAGACCCAAAGAAAATAAGCTTGCATGGTTCCCCATTTATTGTAACTAGAAATGCCTATACATCTATATAAACACACTGGATGGTCAAAAACAAAACAAAAAAAAACATAAATACTTGGACCTAGTAAATTATATAGGATGCTGGACATAGTGAGACCAAAGGAGGATATTCTTAGGAGAGGATTGCAACATTTCTTCATAGTATCTAATACTTTAGTCTTTCCTTTGTCATCCTTTTTCTTTATTTTCTTAAAAATAAGTATTCAAATATATTATGAACAGAAAAGTTATACATTAAAACAAAACACACACACAAAAACATGACTTTTGACCTGCACATCACAATACTTTAACATGGTCGCGAGATCAGGAAGATTTATTTTTAATGTTCTCTGCAATTTTAATTTTTAAAAGCCAAGTTCAGAGCACACTCCAAGAAATTGTTTGCTTTCTTTTGTTAAACAGAATATATCAGAAAACAAAACAAAAAGTTTTAAATAATTGTTTTAAAATTATGTAAAAATATGGAACGCTTCACGAATTTGCGTGACATCCTTGCACAGGGGCCAGGCTAATCTTCTCTGTATCGTCCCAATTTTAGTATATGTGCTGCCGAAGCAAACACAGGAAGATAAGTTTTTTAGGCTTTGTGGGCCTCCTAATTTCTACTTCAGGTGTTCATCTTCACTGTTTTGTTAGAACAGCAGTAGACAATCTCTAGCTGGAAGGGTATGACTACATTCGCATAGGATGTGTTTATAGATGTTTGAATGTCATGTATTTTTATAAAGTCATTATTATTTTGATACTCAAATATTTCTAAATGTCAGAACAAATCTTAGGTCACACACTTCAAGAGGCAAGTGCTAGGATCTGACTAACAAGAACCATAATTTGCCAGAGTATATGAAGAATATAATTCTTGTGCAAGGCACTGTCATGACTTTCTATGTTATCTTACATAATCAGTAAAGCAATTCTGTATCAAACATCATTGTCTCAATCATTAAAAATATAATTGAACATCTATGAAATAAGAAAATATTTCAATATTACACACTGTTGATAAATCCAAGAACTTATTTACTTACTTCTTAGATGAAGTAAACCAATGCATTTCTTGAAGTATCTGACTTAGCTTTGTAATTGAGGGATTTTCTCCTTTTATAATGATAAAACCTACAAGAGATTTTAGTGATTATGTTCAGAAATGCTTCCCCTTTAAACCTTAATACTACTAATGAATTAACAATTAATGTCTGATGCATTCAATAGAAAGATCTAATAAAGGACATATTATCTCATTTGTTTGAATATTGTATGAACAAGATAAAAAATTCTGAGTAGAATATTATATCTATATGTTTGATAATAAATCTTGTATAAATTACTATGGGTGCAGGGTACCAGTGGCTCACACCTGTCATCCTAGCTACTCAGGAGGCTGAGATCTGAGAATCTCCGTTCAAAGCCAGACTGGGCAGGAAAGGCCATGAGACGCTTATCTCCAGTTAACAACCAGAAAACCACTTTGGCTCAAGTAGTAGAGCAATGTTCTTGAGCTGAAGAGCTAAGGGACAGTGCCTAGGCCCAGAATTCAAGCCCCACAGCCAACCATAATAATATATATATATATATATATATATATATATATATATATATATATACACTTATATGCATATATATATTGCTATGGGTTCTAAGTGACAAAGTTTATAATCCATCCAGTCATTGACCCAGAAAATGTATAATTATTCACTACATCATCCTTCTCATTGAGGCCATAGATTCAGTTATCAGGCTGAGTTCATGTGGTTTTCTGTCTAGAACTTTCTGTGTACTGTGTTTAGAGACTTATGTTCCATGCCTGAATTTCAGATCATGTGTCAGGTCTGCTTTACTTTATCATTTTAACTCCTTGAAAATAGCATTGACTGTATATAAATCATGTCACAATATTTATTCCCTAAATATTATCTACTAAAATCTCTTCATTTGTGATAACCACTACATAATTTAAAATACTAACAGAAAAAAATGAAAGTCTTTTAAAATACTGACTTTTCTAGTGAATATGTTCAAATTTGCTGCTCAACTAACAAAATGTCCTATTGTTAGAAAATCAAATTCTTACCATTGTAATTTCTACTTCTTAAACTATTGTCTTTAAATAAAGTTAGAGAGCAATATGAACTTTGTTTTGGGGGTATTATGTGAGACAATAGGATCGTGTTTAGTTTCTATTTATTTTAGTATAACACTGCAAATACAATTAAGTGAGGCCAATTGTACTAGATCAGAACAAAGAAATTTAAAATATTTATAATATATTTATAATCTTTCTTAAAACCCATTAAATGCATTTTCTAGCCATTTTTAATTTAAATTTTATTGTAAAAGTGATGTATAGAGGGGGTTACAGTTACATAGATAAGGTAATTAGTTCATTTCTTTTTGAACAATGTTACCCTCTCCTTCATTTTCTCCCACTTTACCCCCCCCCTCCACACCCTTCCTCCTCAAGTTGTAAAATTCATCTCCAACCCAGGGCCAAGCGAGTGTTACAGTTGAATTGGTTTACCCTTAGCTCGACCATTTCTGTGATTATCTTTCCCTTCCCCAGATTTCTGTACCCTTTGTCTGTACCCAATTTTTATCTGAATTTGATTCAATATTCTATAAAGAAAATGGCATAAATATTTAATTGGATTATGTATTGCTATCATTCTTTATTCAACTCACATTTTTGAATACTCGCTAGTATCATATTCTCTTTAAGGCTGGTATTCGTATAATGATGAGCAAGATAAGTTTGGACTCACAACTATAAGATGGCAGAGTATGTGATTTGCATGGTAAGTCACCTACTAGAATGAGCCAGATGTGAGGGAGTAGGAGTAGTTTTATTGTCTCACATACAAGCCTTGGTGGGTTTGTTTGGGGTGGGGTGTGTGGGAATGTTCCATAAGGATCACCACAAGTGTGCATGGATTTCCATGAACAGAAAATTGGCTGATGCATTGACCCAGCTCTCATATGGTTAGTAATTTAGCAATGTAGTAAGGAAGCTTCACAGGGAGTAAGATATAAAGATCTCACTAAAGTTTTCATCTCAGAAAATAATTAAACTCGTTCCTTGCTATTTATTCCTGCCCTTTTTCATTCTGTCCCAAGGATATTGTTTCCTTTAACACACTAGAACTCTTGTTCAATATTTCTTCTTGTTTGCTTTTATAATTTTCTTACCCTTATTAGTTAACTATAATTTCCTGGGGAACAATACAGGGATGTTAGGGACAATGTATTTTGTGTACCTGGATATTTTCATTGTCATCCCAAGAACCATTCCCTCAATGTACATGAAATAAATCCTACAGCTTCACACATCCTAGGGCTTCACACATTGCCTACTAAGGGAAACTCACTTTCTATAGAATACTTGTTTACAAGTTGTGTTCATTAGTTGTTTAAGTACTGAAAAACTAGCTGCTGAGGGTAAACCTTCAATTTGTGACAGATTATGGTCACGTTTTAGAGTTCTGTTATTTTTGAATAATTGTGCTGCTTTACCTTCTGTGAACTTGAACAATTCTACGAAAGTAGAATTTTACTTTATTTTATTCATTTCATTTTGATAAATTTTTGATATATTAGTTGAGTTGTACCTGCTGAACATTAAAACATGGGATATACACTGTTGGGGTGTTAATGTCTTACTCATTTTCTTTCGTCAGTGGCAATGTGATTTGAACTTAGCCCTGAACTTTTTCGCTTGTTTTGTAGTAGCTCTGTCCCATAAACCTTGCTGCTAGCCTCATTTTTGTTGGACATTTTGGAGAAGAACTCTCTCAAGCTTTTCTTCCCAGAGTGACTTCAAACTGAGATGTTTCCAGATCTCAACCTCTTGAGTCATAGGAATAAGATAAAAGTCACTATAGCTGGACTGACATCTTACTTTGTTCAAATGAGGTTATTATGATCCAAATAGTCACATGTTCTTTAGCAAATGTCTTTCCATCAACTGTTCATTTCCTGAACAGTTCTTGACACTTAATAAATACTACATCTTTGTGTTACATAAAGGTGTAACTCTTATGTAGGAGTCTGAGCTGTTATAATAAGAAGATAATAGCAGATTCTCCTATTAACTTTTTAATTCTCTAATTTACTCTTTTTTCAGATGGCACAGGGTCTGGTTGATCATGCCAGTACATATTGTGACAAGAAGTATACTTAGAGGAAAAGTTACAGGGAAAGTATATGGAGATCTTAAAGATTGATGTTCTATGTACCTTTGTAGATATGTCTAAGTGCTTCCTTGTTTTAATGATTTATTGTGTTGGCACTGGTTCTCCCTTTCTCCTGCTACACAACACTTTATTGTAGTATGTAGAAGACAGAATGGAGCATGAAAAGCTTTTTCCAGACACTTTGGTTGCATATAATGTACGTTTTATAGAAAGTGAGCTACATATACTTTCATTGTAACTAGAATTTGTAATCTCAATTGCATTGATATGTTTCCTCCAGATTTATCATTCTATAATTCTCACTTTATATGATTTTTATGTGTTTATGTTATGAAACCAAAATCTCTACCTAAAGTCTCAATCCATCTTGCTTTTTAAACCTAAAGCAAAGAATGATCAGGATAATATTTTGTATTAGAAAAAGTCATATCTAGCTACAAGTCCTGGAAAATGCTACTAAATTTTTTTACAAATTTAGGCTAAAATATTTTTATATTATTTCTCTTTTGCATAATTCTGATGTCACTGCTTAAAGTACTTTTGCTGAAGCCGGGCACTGGTGGCTCATGCCTGTAATCCTAGGTACTCAGGAGGCTGAGATCTGAGGATCATGGTTCAAACCAGCCTGAGCAAGAAAGTCTGTGAGACTCATCTCCAATTAACCACCAGAAAACTGGAAGTGGCACTGTGGCTCAAGCAGTAGAGCGCTAGCCTTGAACTGAACAGCTGAGGGACAGGGGTCAGGCCCAGGGTTCAAGACACATGACCACCAAAAAAAAAAAGTACCTGTGCGAAGCAGGTTCTCTAAGACTATTCTTGGACATATGGACAGCTAATAGTCACTTACACTTTTCTAATATTCTAATGTTAATGATAATTAGGTATCATAATACTTAGAATTAGATGAGGTCTGAGAGATTCTTCTTAAATCTAATAGCTATACTTTTTCATGAATATTATCTAACCATCTACTTTCTATAAAATTTTGACATCTCTTATCTATTTTTTGTTCACATCTTCATTCACTACTTTTAAATTGTCAGTGCACTGTGAGGAAGCATTCTCCTCCTCACCTTAATGTTCTTATCCTCTCTTACCCATTGGTTTACCACAGATCTTTATCCTATACTCCGTGAGAGATGCTCTGTCAGTCTGAGAGGAAGTTTTCAAAGCACAGAGAGTGAGTGACAAAGGTCACTGCTGTTGCTAGGAAATGCTTGTGAATTCTGCTACAGAGACATCCTTCCATAATCTAGGGGATCTGTGAGTCCATAGACTGTGAGATTAAGGAGGTGATATTGTCCTACTCCAGGCTTAGATGCGAGGGCTATGTCAAATTTAGCCAGCAGTCTTCACTTTCACAAGAATATCTTTATCCCTAAAGTAATTTTCATTATAAAGGACAAATAAACAGTTGTTATTGTTGTTTTCACACTAGAATAATATAATCCTGTTTTTTAGAAACATAGAGATAAACATCATGTCATGTTCACGTCTACAGAAGGGGCTCTGTATATTATATATTTGCATATATATGCATACATTTATATTCTGTATTATAAATAGTACATATGAATATGTATTGTGTGTAAATCTATGCCTTTCTATAAATAGAATAGGTTGACATGTATATATACATGTATACATATGAATATATGTATACATAAAATAGTGGCTAGAATAAGAATACTTAAGACTTCAGACCTTGTGTTATATTTTGATAGTGATTGTGAATGTTTTTTAAATTCCTTTCACTATAAAAATGAGTTTGTTTTAAATATTCTAATTAGACAATCAGCTGTGTTGCTTATCTGCATTCACAAAGAGCAAATGAAAAACCGGAAGTGACTACAAATTGCTTAATTAGCCCAATTAAACACCTGCCTAAGACTTCCTGGTTTAGCAAAGCCCAAAGTTCACATTGCTAAAAATACAACTTCAAACTGAAAATTTGAACTATTCTGTATGAAAGATGTAAAGAAAATACATGTGAGTTGCCTTGCTTATAGCAGAGATTAGACTTTGCAATTAAGCTCACTTAACAGTACTATCTAGTTATATCCAGTTTATATAAAAGCTTATAGACTTTTATGAAAAAATAAGGTGCTCTGGGGCTGGGAAGGTGGCTCAGTGGTAGAGCACTTGCCTTGCATACATGAGGCCCTGGGTTCAATTCCTCAGCACCACATAAGCAAACAGGAAAGAAAAAGCCAGAAGTAGCCCACGACCGGACCAAAAAACAACAAACAAAAAAAAAGAGTCTCAGAAAAAATAAGGTGCTTGTCTAAAGATAACCAGTACTTGTGTTGAGTGCTTCTATAAAATAGTGCATAAAATGAATAAGAGGCCTTAAATCTGCAAGATTCTTCCTAAATTTCAGCTGAGACACTTGAATCACATTGAAAATTTGTTTTTGTTTTTGTTTTAAATTTCTTTTTCTCAGTCATGGGGCCTGAACTCTGGGCCTGAACTCTGGGCCTGGGCGCTGTCCCCCAGATCTTCAACTGTAGACTAGTGCTCTGCCAATCCAGGAGCATGGGAGGTTTTGCCATTTTTTAAGTTCTGTGTTGATTTCCTTTTTCAAGATATTAAAGTTTTCATCATAGAGGTCCTTCACTTCTTTGGTTAAGTTAATTCCTAGGTATTTTATTTTTTGTGGGGCTATTACAAATGGAGTTGCTTTCCTAATTTCAGCCACACTTTTCTCATTGTTGGCATATAGAAAAGTCATTGATTTTTGGGGATTAATTTTATAACCTGCTACTTTGCCAAAGTTTTGAATCAGCTTGAGTAATTTGGGAGTGGAGTCTATGGGATTCTTTAAATACAAGATCATGTCATCTGCAAAGAGGGAGAGTTTTATTTCTTCTTTCCCTATTTGGATCCCCTTTATGTCTGCATCTGGTCTTATTGCTGTAGCTAGGCATTCTAATACTAGATTGAAGAGAAGTGGAGAGAGTGGGCATCCTTGTCTTGTTCCTGAGTTAAGAGGAAATGGCTTTAGTTTTTCACCATTGAGTATAATGCTGGCTGTAGGTTTGTCATATACAGCCTTTATTGTATTGAGGAATGTTCCATGGATTCCTAATTTTTCCAGAACCTTCATCATAAAGGGGTGTTGGATCTTGTCAAATGCTTTTTCTGCATCTATTGAGATAACCATGTGGTTCTTATTCTTGCTCCTGTTGATGTGATGAATAATATTAATTGATTTGCGTATATTGAACCAGCTTTGCATCCCTGAAATGAATCCTGTTTGATCATGGTGTATGATTTTTTGGATGAATTGTTGAAGTCGAGTGGCCAAAATTTTGTTGAGAAGTTTTGCATCAATGTTCATCAAAGAAATGGGTCTGTAGTTCTCTTTCTTTGATGAGTCCCTGCCTGGTTTTGGGATGAGGGTTATGATGGCTTCATAGAATGTGTTCGGTAGTGAGCTTTCTCTTTCAATTTCATTGAAGAGTTGGAGGAGTATTGGTGTGAGCTCTGCTTTGAAGGCCTTGTAAAATTCCGCTGTAAAACCATCTGGTCCTGGACTTTTCTTAGCTGGGAGGTCTCTTATTGCTGTTTCTATTTCAATGCTTGATATGGGCCTGTTAAGCTGGTTTAACTCATCTTGGTTTAGTTTTGGCATGTCAATGTTTGCTAGGAAAAGGTCCATTTCTGTCAAGTTCTCAAACTTATTAGCATAAAGTTTTGAGAAGTATTCCCTTATAATGTTCTGAATCTTGGTTGTTTCCATGGTGATGTTTCCATTCTCATCTCTGAGTTTATTAATTTGGGTGTGTCCTCTCCTTTTTCTGATAAGGTTTGCTAAGGGTCTGTCAATTTTGTTAAGTTTTTCGAAGAACCAACTCTTTGTTTTGTTGATTCTTTCTATAGTTTTTTTGGATTCTAATTCATTTAATTCTGATTTAATTTTGATTATTTCTTTCCGTCTACTGGATTGGGGTTTATCTTGCTGCTCTTTTTCAAGGAGGTTTAGATGTGTCATTAAATTGTTAGTTTCCGATCTCTCCAATTTGTTGATGTAGGAGCTCAGAGCTATAAACTTGCCTCTGAGTACTGCCTTTGCTGTGTCCCAGAGGAGCTGGTAATTTGTGTGTTCATTTTTGTTGAATAGCATGAACATTTGAATTTCCTTTCTAATCTCTTCCATGACCCACTCATGATTCAGCAGTGTGTTGTTCAGCCTCCATGTGATACTGGACTTTCTTTGGTGGCTTTTGGTGTTGAGATCTAATTTTATTCCCTTGTGGTCAGAGAGAATGCAAGGTATAACTTCAATGTTTCTGAATTTAGACAAGTTTGCTTTGTGGCCTAAAATGTGGTCTATTTTAGAAAATGTTCCATGTGCTGCTGAGAAGAACTTGTATTCTGTTGCTGCTGGGTGAAATGTTCGGTAAATGTCTGTTAAGTCTAGTTGATCTATGCAGCTGTTTAGATCTGCGGTTTCTCTGTTGAGTTTTTGCCGGGTTGATCTATCTAGTGGGGAGAGTGGTGTGTTAAAATCCCCAACAATTAATGTCTTTGGATCTATATGGGATTTGAGGGAAAGTAGTGTTTCTTTGATAAATTTGGGTGCTCCATTGTTTGGCGAATAGATATTTAGAATTGTAATATCCTCCTGAAGGAGAGATCCTTTAATTAGTATGTAGCGACCTTCTTTATCTCTTCTCACGAATTTTAGTTTGAAGTCTATTTTATCTGATATTAGGATTGCAACTCCCGCCTGTTTATGAGGGCCGTTTGCTTGGTAGATTTTGTTCCAGCCTTTAACCTTGAAAATATGTTTGTTTTTACGGGCAAGATGTGACTCCTGCAGGCAGCAGATAGAAGGGTCTTGTTTTTTAATCCAACTAGATAGTCTATGTCGCTTAATTGGAGAGTTCAGTCCGTTAACGTTAAGAGATAGGACTGAGAGATATTTGGGGGTTCCTGCCAGGTTATCCACCTTCTTGGGGGCTGTGAAAACTGGGTTCTTCCTAAGGTTCTTGGATTCTCAGTTTGGGTGCAGTTTCTTGGCCTTTGTTGCGTTCTTGTTGGTTTTCTATGTGTAGGACATCTTTAAGAATCTTTTGCAGGGCTGGTTTGGTGGAGATGTATTGTTTCAATTTTTCTTTGCTATGGAAGGTTTTTATTTGGCCTTCAGTTATGAAGGAGAGTTTAGCTGGGTACAGTATTCTTGGTTGATAGTTGTTTGTTTTTAGGGCATGGCATACGTCATTCCAGGCTCTTCTTGCTTTGATTGTCTCTGCTGAGAAATCTGAGGTAATTCTAATTGGTTTCCCTTTATAGGTGATTAACCTTTTCTCCTTGACAGCTTTAAGGATCTTTTCCTTGGTCTGGGTTGATCCTGTGTGGATTATAATGTGACGGTGGGATGTCCTATTCTGGTCTGGTCTATTTGGGGTTCTAAAAGCTTCTTGTATCTGAATAGGCCTATCTTTTTGTATGTTTGGGAAGTTCTCTGCTAGGATCCTGTTAAACAAATTTCCTAGACCATTAACTTCTGTTTCTAGGTGCTCCTCTACACCCATTACCCTTAGATTGGGCCTTCTGATGGTGTCTTCCAGGTGTTGGATAGACCTATCATATTTCTTGGACTTGTCTTGGATGGTTGTATGTTCTTTCTCTATAATATCTAGGCTGTCTTCAATCCCTGAGATTCGATCTTCTGCATGGTCTAACCTGCTGTCAAGACTCTCTACTTTGTTTTTTTATCTCTTTTCCTTCTAATTGGTCAGCTTTGATGGCTTCAAGTTCTTTGTTGAAGCTCTGTTTTAGGTCTTGTATGAATTTCTTTACTTCCTTAATTTGTTTGTTCTCAAATCACTTAGTTGATTGGTTATGGTTTCTTTGGACTCCCATTCCTTCTGTTGGGTTCCATTCAGCATTCCCTTTGTGGTCTCCCTGACTTCCTTCAGCTCTTTGTTAATGGATTCCATGAATGCCTTTAGTGATCTTTGTGTATTCTCTACCTGGTCTCTTAATTCGTGAATTACTCTTTGATTAGTTTCCTCCCTTCTGTGGGATTCCTGCAGTTCTCTTTGAGTGTTCTCTGCCTGCTCACACCATTCCTCCCTTTCTCTTTGGGTATTCTCAAGTTGTTCACGCAAATCCTGTATCAGTTTTTGAGAAGCTTCCTCACGCTTATGATATTCCTGTATAAACTTCTGGGATGCCTCCTCTCTCTCCCTATCACGCTCATACAGAGTCCTTTGTACATTGTCAAACTTCTCATTTATCATGTTTGCTATTAGTGTTTGTAGAGCTATTTGGGAACTCTCCTCTGGATTATTCTTTATCTGTTCTAATCCCTGATTATCAAGGTTGGGAATTGAGATACCCGAATTTGCCATTTTTCTTGTGTTTTTCCGGCTTACTCGGCCCATTTGAGATAAAGATTGCACCAGTTTTGTGCTAGAACACTATCTTAAGGCAACCATCAACCAAAGTTTGCATTTGTACAGTCAATAGTCTACAGATACAATCTAGTTCAACAGATACATCTATTCAACATCAAACGACTATATGTTAAAGGACTTCGAACCGCAGAAAAGAATTTGGAAAACCAGAAATTATTAGGATTAGGGAGAGATGTGGGTAAAAAATAGGAATAGATTGGTGTGGGGAGGCACAGGGAGAGTTAACTATGTCCTAATCACAATGCAGGAAATGAGTTGTGTAGGATGCAAGTAGAGAGAGAGAGAAAAAGAAGAGATGGAAAGGGGAATAAAGAGAGACCAGAAAAAGAATAGAAACGTAAAAATTAATGTTATTATAGAGGTTAAAAGACCGTCTATTTAGAGAGGAATGTGAATATGTTCAGAGAAGGGGAGGGACATAGAGGAGATGTGAAAAGCTTTAAGGATGGGAACGGGAGAAGAAAAGATCAGAAGTTCAGTAGAGCTAGATAAAAAACAAAAAGATAATTAAGAAAGAAAGAAAAAGAGAAAGAAGACAAGAAAAGAAAGGAAAACTCTCATTCACGTATTCCTAAAATAAAAATTATAAGATGAGAAAAAAAAAGTTACTGGAAAACAATTATTTTTTCAGAAGAGGCAAAAATTAAAGATTAATAAAAGTTTTAGAAGGGAAAAATTTATATATATATATATATATATATATATATATGGTAACAAAAAACAAAAAACAAGCAAAAAAAAGAAAAGAAGAAGAAGAAGAAAAAAAAAAAGAAAAAAAAGTCTTTTGATTTTTTTTTTTGGGGGGGGAGGAGTGGGAAGAATCCTGTATCTCCCTTTTGTCTGCAACCAGTCTCTTGTTGGAGTCTCTGGTCAGCTTGAGGTCCTGTGGCTTGATTGGTTTCTTAAGTCGGTTGGTTGGAAGAGGCAGAAAAATGCTCTGCTTTACCCAAGATTTTGAGATCCCCCTCCCAGGTTAGTTTTCTGGGAGGGTGGTCTGCTTTGAGAGTCACAAAAGAGGGGGATGTGGTGATGAGGCTAGGTTCTGGGTAGAGTTGAGGCCTTTCAACAAACAGTAGCTTTTCCCTGGGGCTATTTTGTGATAAAGCTCACAGCGCCCAGCCTGGAGCCATTCTCCGGGTTTCTGTTTTTCAATTGATTGTGGTGGCTGCTAGAGGGAGGGGCAGCCTCTGGCTCTGGTTACCCAGTGAGGGAAGGCACTCCGATGGCTGGCGCATGAGCTGGGTGACTTTTCCCTGGATGGAGCTGAGTCTGGCAGGTCACTTCGCCGTTAAGTTCTTGTGACCTGCTAAATGACTCATTTTATTCCAAGGCCTGAGCTGGAGCTAGCAGCTCCTCCGAGCTTTGTCGGTATCCAAGATGGAGATCACTGGTGCTGGGGGGGAGGGGTGGCCTTCCCTCCTCTGCTCCCTGAGGAGTGAGGATGTCGGGCTTGTACTCACGCCGAGTCTTGGATCCTGGGTCGTCTCTGGTCTGCAAACAGCAGGATGAAGATGTTCGCTCCTTGTCGGTTCTTGTTGGTGTTGAGTAGAATCCGCTCGTCTGCTGCGTCTGGCTCCTTTGTCCCCGACTCTCTGTGTCTCAGGTATGACTCCGCGGTCGCCGCCGTGGCCCCGCCACCGCCGGAGCGGCAGCTGGTGCGTTTCCTTGGCTTCCCCTCTCTTGTCTAACTCTCTGTCCTGTGATGACACACTTGGTGTGATTCTCTGGCTTAGGACTGTTCACTGGAACTCTAAAACTCCTTTCTATGCGAGAGCTTGTTCAGATTCCAGCTTCTCCTCCGCCATCTTCCCGGAACTTCTCCCCACATTGAAAATTTTTAAGAAGGGAAATCTTTGGTATTCCTTTGTTAGCCTCTTAACTTCTGCATAGGAAAATTCATTGCTAAATTAATACTCTCATTTATTTTCATCTCTAACTGAACACCGGTTTCACATGTTTGTATATAAAACTTACCATCATGAGCCAGAAGGCAAAAATTTTATTAAATTAGCATGCAGAACTACTATTAGGGTTTAAAGGAACTTAGAACTATCTTTTTAATTTTTATATGAAACTGTAAGGTTCAAGAACATCACCCCTGTAAGGTTCAAGAACATCACCCGCCGGGTGTTGGTGGCTCATGCCTGTAATCCTAGCTACTCAGGAGGCTGAGATCTGAGAATCGTGGTTCAAAGCCAGCCTAGGCAAGAGACTCTTATCTCCAATACAATAAACCACCAGAAAACTGGAATTGGTGCTGTGGCTCAGTAGTAGTGTATTAGCCTTAAGCTGAAGAGCTGAGGGACAGCACCCAGGCCCAGAGTTCAAGCCCCACGACTGCCAACAAAAAAAAAAAAAAAAAAGAATATCATCCTTCTTCAACCCACTAACAACTGGCTGGATTTGAATTTCAATTGTGTGTTGTCTTTTTATTGCCTTGTTTATTGTTTTCACCACAGGTCAAAAATCTGTTTTTTTTTGTTATGGTTGTGTGTCTAGTATTGTAGGTATCTTTAGTAAAAGGGCTTTGTGCTTTAAAAACCTGTCATGTTGAAATTATAACTCCCATGAATTACGTTATCTTCCTCATTTTAAAAACAGGAAACTGAAAAATGACAGATTCACTTCTCACCCAGATGGGCAATGGTAGACTCTGAAATCTTTATTCTGTATTCCACACAGTTTGCTTTTACTGACATTTCACCATAACATTGGGTCCATCAGAATCGATCATTCAGAACTCAGGCTAAATTTCAAAAATATTAACAATGCTTTTAAAGAGAAATGATATCCTGAAATAGAAAATGAGCTGCCTTTTTTGTGAATTGTCCCTATGAAAATTCACAAGACAAATCTTGCCAAGCATAATTATAACTTTCTCATTTTTCACTTTATTTCATCAACATTTCTCCAGAATTGTTCTAAGAAGTAATGCTTAAGGAGCACAGCTTGACAACACAGAAATGCATGCAAGTGGAAAGCTGGTGTTCTCTCTATAAAGCTGCCCCTGCACTAAAATGTCAGCATGGTCTTTGCTGAAGTCATTGGCATTTTACCAACAGTTTGTAGCTTAATGGGAAAACAATATTGTACACCTACATATCAAAATTAGAAAATGTCAGTAGATGTAATTGTACTGCTTTGAGAAACAAGGGAATCCTTTAAAATGGGGTATATGATGCATATACTAATGAAATCTTGCTGCAATAGTAGATTTCATTGCACCCTGTTGTCACTGTACTTGATTTTGGTACCTTGCATCTTGTATATACATTTATCTAATTTGGGAAGGGGAAGGGGATTAATTAAGTGTTGAAACAAGGCCACAGGAGGACCCAATGCAACAATGATAAAAGACACTGGGTTGAAAATGAACTTTACAACTTCAGGGCCGGGGGAAGGAGTGAGGGAGGTGAGGGAGGGAAGGGATAGTGGGAAATAACAAAGGAGTGGGCAAAAGATGCTAGACAAGAAATATAATCATTACCTTACTCATGTAACTGTAACCCCTCTGTACCACATCTTTACAATAAAATAAAATTTAAAAAATATCAAATCCAGTTGTCTTCATTTCTAGAAGTTTCTATAGTATATAAAATTAGAAGAATACATGTTTCCTGTTATTGAAGAAATTATACTACACATGTCAGATAAATTAAAACTGGAAGGACTACACGTTGACAAGATTTACACCCTCTGAAAGACAAAATTTTCAGTGCTTAAATGTACTTATCTAAAGAATAGGGACAATACACTCATTTCATTGTACTGTGAGGTAGTAATTGTTTAAATCTAAGGAGGATTTAATACTTAGAAATATTTTTTAGTGAAAATTAAAATAAGCTAAAAAATAAAACATTCTGATAAGATGAAAATGATTTTATTTTAAATCATGCCAATCTTACATTAATAATAAAATAAAAGACAATCAAACTCAGGTGATTCAGAATCAATAAAGCAGAGTATTAATTTCTTATTCTTACCTGATGTCTTATGATTATTAAAAGAAATTCCTCGGCAGGAAAGTTGGGATATGAAGATCATCTTATCAAATAAAAATGATTTATTCATTTTCTCCTTCCTGTAATTTACATTAAGCAAAGCCTTTGTGTGCCTCTAACTTTAGTTATAATGAATCCTTGGACATTTTTTTTTCTTTTCTTGGGGCGGGGGGCAGTCCGGTCAAGGGACCTGAACTCTGGACCTGGGTGCTGTTCCTCAACTCTTCAGCTCAAAGCTAACGCTCTACCACTTGAGCCACAGCGCCACTTCCGGCTTTTTTTTTTCTGCTTATGTGGTGCTGAGGAATTGAACCCAGGGCCTCATGCATGCAAGGCAAGCGCTCTACCACTGAGCCACCTTCCCAGCCCTATTTTCTTTTATTGTATTGTAAAGGTGCTGTACAGAAGGTTTACATTAACATAAGTAATAAAGAGCACACTTCCTTTGAACAGTATTACCCCTTCCGCATTTTCTCTTGCTTGCCCTTCCCCTGATTCCCCACCACGACCACTACCCAAGTTGTAAAGTTCATTTCCAAACTAATGTATAGTATCACTGTTAGATTGGTTCACCCTTTGTCCCACCATTTTTGTGAATTTTTTTACATATATTTTATAAAATGTTTTGGTCCTATTTAGGTATAGAGGAAGATTAATAGAGTCAGTTGATTTAAATGTCCCAAACCTTCTAAATCTCTGTGTCTGAACAAAATAGCTGGCTTCATATCGTGTCATACCCAAATGGGTCTTTCCAATCTAGCAGTCAGTTTCTTTCTTTTTTCTTTTTCTTTTTCTTTCTTTCTTTTTTTTTTTTTTTCTATTTTGGCAGTTTGGGGCCTGAACTCTGGGCCTGGGCACTGTCCATCAGGCCTTCAGCTCAAGGCTACCACTCTACCACTTGAGCCACAGCCCAACTTCCGGCTTTTTCTGCTTATGTGTGCTGAGGAATCGAACCCAGGGCCTCATGCGTGCAAGGCAAGCTCTACCACTGAGCCACCTTCCCAGCCCAAAGTCATGTGTTTTCATGGTCTTCAACTTTTGGTTTCTGAGTCTCACAACTTAAGGAAGGAAGAGGGGGACCGATGTTTTATGGACCAAGTTGAGAAGAGCAAATATTTCTACACCTTCTATTCAGTTGACTACATCAACTCCAAATGAGCCATGTGCCAAAAAAATGGGTTTGGTGACTATAGGAGTTTTCTTCACTAGTAATAAACATAACAAATAAGCTTACTACTCACTGAAACTAAATAAACATATAATTAAAATGGCCAAATTTTCCATATGTTTGTGGCTGTTTTGTTTTATTTAATATATTTTTATTATCTTTCATTAGTTGTACAAAGGTTTTTCCATTCAATAAAGCAGTGTATAAAGACAGGGCAGATGTTTGTGTTTTAAATTCTTTCTTTCAATGCAATTGCTTTAGACCACCAGTGAGTAACATTTCAATTAAAGTGTGACAGGATCTTTTGTTAGTGATAATGGAAGTGAAAACTCATTTCAGCTTCTCAGCTCTGCTTATTGTGGGTCCCATTTTGCCTTGTAAAAAAGGATGACAAAGAGTTTGTGTTTGGAGTAGAGGGTGTCAGCTATTATTCTATTACAGTTAATATCTATTTATATTTTCACTAGTTTCATTAGACCCTAGTTTCCTTGATATGAGTCATTTTAAATATCTTTCCATTTTGTGGTCTGTATATGTGTGTGTGCATGTGTGTGTGTGTGTGTGTGTGTGTGTGTGTGTGTGTGTGTGTGTGTGTGTGTGTGTGCTTGAAAGTCAGATACTATAATTCTTAAACTTTTATAGTTAGGCAATAATATTCAAGTATTAGGTAACCATTGCCAATTCCTTTGATGTATGATTCTTATCCTTACCTTTACATATGTCATTTATTGTATGTGAAATGTGACTGACTAAAGTAGGGATAGGGTCGCAGTGCTTATGTTTGTTAGGATTGCTCTCTTATATTTTTAGACAAAAAAAAAACAATTTAGAGACCTGATATATTTTTTGGTTCATTCCATTGATTGCTTTCTATTCCCTGCAGAGTCTTGTTATCTCTGTTGGAACCCACTAGCGTTAATGAGGGGAAATAACAAACTATATGCTTCTGTCAATCAAAGATTGCAGTAAAAGATGATGAATTCTAAGGGATTGGGAGTTGGGTCAACCAAATTCTTTAACAGCATTGCTAGAAAATATTTTGTGTTCCCTGGGTTTAGATTTGTTTCTTTTCTTCTTTGGAATTGTCTAGTTTTATTTTCTTTCATTTGGCTTTAACTTTGAAAATGCAAACTCATGAATTATGAGTAAAGTTGAATCTTGCTTTAATTTTTGGGACATTCTAATCAGTATGGATTTCCTCACAAGGGTTAAAATATTTAGGATTTTAAAAAAGAAAAATGCCTTCATACTAATTTTCTATCCCTGGTTCGAAACAGTTGCCTCTTGGTGAATATATAAAATTATATTTGTGGTCAATATAATGATACTATAGTCTACACTGAACTACATAGGTTAAAATGTCTCATAGATTAAAATGAGTTGAAAGTGCCTGTTGCCTAGCATTGCAACTATGGTAACCTTGAAGTACAATTTGATCTCCCCAGTGTTTGCTTAATATTAATATAAAGAGCTCTATTTAAACATGTTTACATACCCAGATAATTACCATTGGTTACAGTGCTTTCCGTATTCAGTATAGAAAGCAAAAAATGCCATGCAGAGTTGTGCTCTACTTGCAATAGATTACAATATACAGCCTAACAGGGAGTACAAATTTAGAATAAATCTTTTTTGAAGTCATTGTCAGAGGTCATTAACTTATTAAAAAGTTAATGTGCAAAAGATAAAATTAAGCCAGTTTTTTTTTTTTCTTTTTGGTCGGTCTTGGGGCTTGAACTCTGGGCCTGGGCGCTGTCCCTCAGCTCTTCAGCTCAAGGCGAGCGCTCTACCACTTGAGCTACAGCGCCACTTCTGGTTTTCTGGTGATTTATTGGAGATAGGAGTCTCACGGTCTCTCTTGCCCGGGCTGGCTTTGAACTGCGATCCTCAGATCTCAGCCTCCTGAGTAGCTAGGATTACAGGTGTGAGCCACCAGCGCCCAAAATTAAGCCAGTTTTTAAGAAGCAGCAATATTTTTGGAATTGAAATCACACAGAAATGATTGGGTATAATGTAAGGAAAATTTTCTCATCAGTAATCCTAGAGTACATGTAGTGAGCTCTCTGTTAAAGTGAGCTAACTGTAATTGCTCCATTGACATAAGAGGCACATACTAGGTTATGTAATATACAAATATAAAAAGGTCATTATGAAACACAATTAATTACTAATTGCTAATAAAAACTAAAGGAAAATTAATTGTACCTCATAGTAAGTAACAGTAGTTCTAACTTGATACTTATATAGATTATGTGTATGGATACATTGATATATATTTATGTGTGTATGTATGAATATAAACATTACATCATATGATGTTAGTATGTTCATTATTTGGGCATTTATATATTGGGTAAGAATGTATTTCTACCAGTATTCATGTATTTCTGACTTCCTGTTTGCTTTAATTTAGAGTGGTCTGGAATTTGTAATAGGTGAAGAAGTAAAGATGGACTGAAGAGCCTTCAAGCACATGTTACCTAGTAGTTATAAGAACTGGAGAACCCTATGGTGCTATTTAAATATGAAATATCATACCTTAATAAGAAGTGAGATTAAAAGCTACTTTGGCATTTTCTAGGGCAAATTAGGTTTGTTCTAAAAAGCATGTGGCTAAAAAAAATGTCCCTTCTTGATAGTCTCTTGTAAACATTATTGAAATACAACCTAGAAAAAATTTTGAATTATTTTTCACTTGCAAGAAAAGTGGGATAATCCAGTGTCTTGGGTAGCTTTGCTATAATTTGTAGGTACAAAAAGTTTACCTAGAAATTTTTTAGTATCGGTATGACTATTCATCTTTGTCATCAATAATGTCAACTCCCAACAATAGAATGTTTTGTTTAATGGTTAATGTCTGAGTCTTTATTTGTTCAAGATAAAACATATCAATGTTACTGAGTGAGAAACTTGTCTTTTGGACATTTGTGATTTATTTCTTTCTTTCAAGGGATGGCCCAAAGTGGCGCTGTGGCTCAAGTGGTAGAACACTAGCCTTGAGCTGAAGGACAAAATAAATAAATAAATAAATAAAATAAAGAGATAGTAATCAAGGAATGACCAGCTCACGAAAACATAGCAGTACAATTTTTCTGTGATAGGAAAATACTGCGTTAGTTATTAGTGAGACTGAATACACAAAGTCCATTATATTACCATTTTATGCTTCAGAACTAGTCTTTTCTATCCTCTTTTTCTGTCCAATATAGATAACATATGAGTTCCTTAAATCTCAGATTTTCTCCTGTAGAAAATAATTTCTAACAGAACTATTTGTAACATAAGAATATATTTTTGCATATGTTTTAAAATGGAAAGTTGCATGCCATTGTTGTGCTTAGTGTATAATTAATAAATATCTGGTTTCTAAAGAAGAATAATTAAAGGAAAACATCATTTGACTTCCTACTTGGCTGCTACTTTTTTAATGGTCAGTAAGTCTGATTTTCTTCCTAAAGGCTTAATATTATCAAGTCTATAACCATTTCAAGATTTAACTCCCTCCTACTTTATTTTATTTGATAATTTTGTTTTCATATTTTCATCTGGAATGTATCTTGGTTTATAATGGAAGTTTTCTCTCATGTTAACTGAGTAACCACGAGAACGAGATGTTTCAGGACCATACAACAGGAGAACACATGAAAAGTTATAATTCTATTTGCACATTGCAAGAGCTTGTAGGCATCTAGCAAAACGATGCACAATATATTTCTATTTTCAGTGCTATATTTTCTTTCATTGTACTGCTTTCTGGAAAAACGCAAAGGAATGACTTGATTTGCTGCATTTATATTAGCCTGATTTTACTTTTCCAAATTTCTTATGATTGTTTAGTAGAGAAGATGACCAATTCATCAATAACAAGTTGATCAATGTATCAAGATGTTCTGTTTATGATATGGAACTTGTCATGGCATAAAGTAAGAGGAAGAATGTATGCTAAAGTAATGCTCTGTATCCCTCCTTTATAATATTCAACTGAAGTAAACTTGCAAGGAAGCAAGTTAGTGTAACATGTATAATCCTCCTTATGTTATAGGATGAATACAATCTGGCTTAGCCCATACCTACCTGGTCAAAAACTCAGGGAATAAGGGCAAAAACAGCATATGAATAAGTGAATTTGGACCAAGATAAAGTAGGGAAGTCATTAGGTTAGAATCCTGTGCATCTCAACTTTTAATGTATATATGAATGACCAGTTATTAGTGGATCTGGTGTGAGACCTGATAGCCTATATTTACAGCTAGTTCAGGCAATTGATATTTGTGCTCCAGAGCTCATTTGAAATATCATAGTGCTAAAGATTTCAATTAACTGCCCCACAGGTCAAGCTTAGCTAAATTAAATGGTTTCTGGTTTCAGGCAGATATGACTGGTTTGGAAAGCAAGGCCCATGGCCTATTAATGTTCTAGAAAAGGAACTATTCCATGTATATTGAGGTTTTCATTCCTAGGAGCAGAAAACTGGTAAGTAGAAAAGTCATAGCCAGATAGAAAAATAATCTTGCAATAAAACACATTTCAAGGAAGACCAAAGAAATGACATTGGCTTCTGCATTACCGTCATTTGCAAGAAAAATGGATCTAATCTCAGCATGGTAGTATATGCTGAGCAGTGTGTTTCAGCCTGGAACAAAACAATGGTGTGATGGTAGCAATAAACCCTTCTAGGTATAGGAGGGAGAGACACAAAGATTGATACGAAGAGAAGCAAATGTAGATGATGGGATATACGTATATTTTTTGAAAATATTTTCTAGAAGTTTTCTATTTCTAAATATATTTCTATTTGTATCAATTAATAGTAAGAAAACAGCCAAAACACTACAAAAACTCTTATAACTAACCAAATCATTCTCATACTAACAGTTTTCATCCACAAACAACAAAGAAATTTGTTGACCAATTATGGAGAAAAGAAATAATAATATATTGAGTTTTTAATGAAGACAACTAATAAATCCAAGAATTTATCCTCCTCCTCTAAATAAGTAAAGCCAATATCATTAGAATTATCAAAAATACACATGTGCTACTACATATATTTTAGAAATATTTAGAAATAGAAAAAACTGTTACCAGGAAAATCAACCAGGAGATTTTTTCCAGGAGGAAGTGGAATTAGCAGCACTAAATGTGACAAAGTTGTATAACATGATTTAAAACAACTTGTGTTTGGTAATTTATTAATAATATTAGTTCAAGATTAGTTAAACAGGATTCTTATTCAGGAAGTAATGAGAATAATTAAAAGTTTCATGGGCTAAAGCATCAATAGAAAAAAGAATGAACACTGAAATGCTTTTCTCTTTAAAAGAAATGGACCTCAGAACTTTTCAAGGCCTGTTCCAACGAATCTATCCAACTTTACTTCTGTGTTCTTCATAGGTTAGACTGTTCTCAAGTAAGAATGATCACCTAATGCTTTGGCAAACATCAAATCTGTTTTTATATGTGTCAATTTTAATGCTATTGCCCCTTATCACTCTTGCTAGGAATTTTCATTTTCTTTTTTTTTAATACTATAAATAATTGTACTTGCAAATTGATAGAAGAGGACAGTATGTGTGTGAAAACTGAGATTCAGGTTTCCTGGTTGGAGGAAGAGGGGATGTACCAGGGATTTCCACAAAATAAACCAACTCTTTAAACACTAGACAAAAAGTCTGAGAATGCCTTTTACCTAGTGATTGTATGGGTTTTAACCTCTCAGACAAACTCCTCTACATTACTTGTCTTTGATCAGAATGTGGTCTTTCTGCTTTGACCTGTCCAACACAGCCACTCAACAATTCCATCTACATTCCCATACTGCTGTTCATTTCCATGGATGATTGTTGGGAATTTTTGGTGATAGGGAGATTTGAACTCAGGGTGTCATATTTTCTAAGCAAGTGTGAAACATATTCCTACTAGAACCATACCCACACCCTTACTGATTTTGTTATTGTTGAGATAGTGTCTTGCCATTTGTCCAGGCTGACATTTAATATAGTCCCTCTGATCTCTGAGGAGCTATGACTGAAAGGTCTGTTCCACTGCCACATGGCTATTTTCTTATAATTCTAATAGTATTAGCTTTATTTCTTTAGAGGAGGAGAATTAATCCTTGGAATTAATAGTTGTCTTTATTAAAAACTCAGTATTTTTATGATTTCTCTTCTTAATGATTGGGCAACAACTTTCTTTGCTGTTTTTGGATGCATACTGTAAGTATGGGAATGTTGAGAGAAATAATTTGGTTAGTTATAAGAATTTTTAAAAGTTTTTGTTGTTTTCCAACTATCAACTGGTATAAATAGCCCTGACATGTTCATTTAGATTGAGAACTTTGCATGTATCAGATGTCATTGCAGGAGGAAAGATAAAGTAGTTGGCTAATATTTCACTAAGATTGAAAAGTGTATTAATACATTGAGATAGCAAGGCATTACTACTGAAAGACAAGGAAGTCAATAGAATATATATAATCTGTGTCATGAGATACATGTGGAGCATAAGTATGTTCTAAGATCACTATTCTTTAACATTCCCTTAATCTGGAAGGTTAAAAAGAGATGACTAAGCTATCCTGCTTTATAGAGCACAAGAATGATTTAGCCATTAGTATGTTTGAACCATGTGAATTTAAGGATTTTTCTTTCCTTTTCTAGGGTATTTCTCTGAGCTAAACTTGCTCCTCAATAAATTACGCAGGGAAAATGGAAGATGCATACTATTGTAGATGGCCAGAACTTTGTTTGATAAGCAATTAATTTAATTTTATACATTGGCATATCACAATTATCCACACTTTACTTAGAAGGTGATGAGAGAATGTGTTTATCTAGTAGTGGGATTGGACTGAATGGAATAATTTGCATAAAAGCAGCATTGAGAACCCTCAGTTATACAAGATAGACCTCTTTTTTTTTTAAGTACTTGTGGATCTTACCTAAGTCTGTAACTTCCATTCAAACATTTGTTATACTGTCCAAACATGGAACAAGGTTCCTAAATAATTCTTCTCTAATTTTTTGAAAACTTAGTAACTTAAGTAATAAGAAGAGCGAAGTAAGTGAACAAATTATTGTATTTTTCTTTTTTTGCTGATTTATTCTACATGTTTTCTAGTTATCTTTGATGTGTTGCCTCATGCTTAATGTGAATGGGATATTGAACATTACATATCTTATTGGTTAAGGCTTTTAATTAGGTTTTCATTGTTATGTAGCATTTAGCCTCCTTGCCCTTTGGTCTTAGAGTAATTAGAATTGCCTTTTAATTCTTCTGCATTGTGCTGAGAATCTTATTTCTATGAACAAGATAATGTCTACTTTTCCAATAATTTGTGTCTCTTCTCTATTTGTTTTAAGTAACGTATTGGCTTTGTTCTCAAATGAAGCACTGATTAGCAGTACAAAGTGTTGACAATTATTGCCTGTTTTAAACTGGCTGACATGAGCTGATACAAAGGCCCATCCTTTTCTCTCTTTTTTCTTGTCTTGATTCATGGTCTTCTCCCTGTGAGTAAATAAGAGAGATCACTAAAAGAGCATTAAATTACTTGGCTTCTTTTAGAAATAATCACTTTAAAATTATTAGTAATGTTATATGATTTTTCCCACATACATGATAACTTACACTGGATTCTTATTAAACCCATTACCTAAATTTTGTTTAATATAGTAATGTACCATGAGATACGAGAAGAGGTAAAATTTGTTTTCCTCTGCAGAAATTGAGCTCATTTAGCTATTTGGTACCTGTCTGATCAGTACCCTCTTCTTAAAACTCTCAATCTAACTGAAATTAATAGCTTCTTCTTTCTGTTTTTCTCTAATTTGAGAAGTCTAAAAATTAGATACCAAAACTTTTATGAATTATGCATACGATGAGAACAAATCACATCTATGTTTAAATAGAGAATGTTTTCTGCTGATAAAAAGAGTATAGCATAAATTAGTATGTTCAGGATGATGGCTATATCTGGGTAGATAGTTAGGGTGCTAATGCTCTTGTTTCCAGGTATTGGTTACTCTGGGCAGCTGGTGTTCCTGGACCAGAAGCTTTACTTCAGGAAAGCTGCTGCTGGGAAGACTTCCATTCATCTAATGTTTGCCTCACTGGGCAAGAGGCTGAGTAGAAGAGAGTATTTCTAGTATTTCTCATCACATGTTTACTTTGTACTGAATAATTTGTTCTCCTTAACACCATCTTGTATAAAATGAAAGCAGATATAGCAAGACTCTTTTAAAGTTCTAAGAAGTAACTAATGTGCATTGGCATCTGAACATTTATTATTGCTCACCTCTGCCCAGTCTTCTTGGGCTCAAGACTAGATATTGCTTTTCCTAACTTGATAGGGTTAAGTTATAAGTTAGAATCTTTTCTGTGAAAGTAGTTGTTTGATATAAGCACTTTATTTTAAAGGTAGCCAACATGTGACAAGAAGCCATTTTAGTGAAGCCACATCCTGTTCTAAGAATTGTTTTTGTAGGGGCTGGAGCTGTGGCTCAAGGGGTAGAGATCCAGCAGTAGAAGAACTCTTTTATTTATGACCATTTGACTAGGTGTCCTGCCTTTGGTTGCTTGCTCAGATAACCTTTTAACTCCTTTCAATCTAGCCAATTGTACAAGATTGTCAACCTGAAAAACTAACTTGCAGTCCAACAAAATGAATAACAGGAAATTGGCACTTGAAAGATATGTGTGTGAAACGATCTAAAAAAGAAGGGTAGATGAAAAAAGAGAGAAGGGGAGAAGAGGGAAAAGGGAGGATGCCATCATGATATACAATATATATCCTAAGAAATTAAGAAAAAAGTAGGGAGGAGTTGAGTTGGGATGGAAGAGGGGAATGATGAAAGAGGTGGCATCAGTCAAGATGAATATACTCATAAACTGATTTGTTGAATGGTAACTTCTTTGTACAACTACTTCAAGAGATAAGTGGAGAGATAGACCCTCAAACAAAGGATAGAGAGAGAGATTGATGGGTAATGAATGCATTGATAAATAGATTGTGAATTTACCTTCTAACCAATCAAAACAAACATCAGTATCTTTTAGAGATAAAGTCGGGGAGGACCACCTTCCCAACCCTCTTGCTAACTTGGCCTCTTGTCACTAACTTGCCCTTATGTAGACATAAACTTTGAATTTACTTCATAGTTTACTTGCTGAGTTCCTTTTAAGTGCCCTTATTCTCAGGTGACACCCCAATATTCCCAAATATTTCCAACAATAACCAAACAGTTTGCTTTGATTTTCTCACTCATTCAAGAGATGAGAACTGTATTTATCAATCTGTGAAATTACCATTTGAAGTCAACTGGAATCTTTGGGATACAGACAAGACTGCTCTTTCTACTTTAGTAACAAGCCTTTTCCCTGAGGCACAAATAATAGTTGTTTATGTATATGCAACTCCATATAATTCTACAGGATTGTTGAAGGGGACATGATGAAGACTATCTGATATTCATTTGATAGAAATGATAACATAGTAGATTATTCCAGGCAGTTTTACAGAGTAGTCTGAAAGTTGTTTTTTTTTTCTTCCTTTTATAATTAAGGTGACAACGCTCGTCAACACAAGCAACAAAGGCCCATCTGGTAAAAAGAAAGGGAGGTCAAAGAAAGCCCATGTTCTGGCTGCGTCTGTGGAGCAAGCCACACAGAACTTCCTAGAAAAGGGTGAGCAGATTGCGAAGGAGAGTCAAGATCTCAAAGAAGAGTTGGTAGCTGCGGTGGAGGATGTGCGCAAGCAAGGTAGGCAGGATCCTAGAGATTGGGATGGATGGATACTATGGACCAACTGATGGATTTTTCTTCAGCATTAATAGATACTTGATTAATAGACTCATTGTTTTCACTGTATCTATGCTAGAAGTTTCTAATAAGGGAATTGATTGCATTAACAGAGATTTACTTTATTTTATTATTATTATTGTAAAGGTGATGAACAGAGGGATTACAATTACATAAGTGAGGTAATGAGTACATTTCTTGGTGAACCTTTTTACTCTTTCCTCATTTTCTCCCTCTTTCCCTCCCCTTCCCCCCACCCCCGACTTCCCCAACTCCAAGTTGTAAAGTTCATTTCCAACATATTGTCTTGTGAGTATTGCTATTGCATTGGTTCACCCTGTGTCCTTTGTCTCACCATTTTGTTACATCTTTTCCCTTCCACAAATCAGATAAGCATATGTACAAGACATAGGATACCAAAGTAAAAAAAAAAGTGTGACTATAGGGGATAAACCAAAGGTGGGGGGGAACATAATACATTAAAAACAAAAACTAAACTAAACTAAACCTCTCATTTTCAGATTTTGGAGTTCATTTTGATTAGCTACATTTTATATGGTCATGTGTGCATAGATATTAAGCTTTTGAGATCCTCTGCTAGGAGTATCCTAGACATATACTAATTATTACAAATGAGGGAAACCATGGAGCCTATGTTTCTTTGGATCTGGCTTACTTCATGTATTATGACTTTTTTCCAAGTCTTTCCATTTCCTTATGAATGGGGAAATACCATTCCTTCTCATGGAAGAATACAATGCCATTGTGTGTATCTATATCATATCTTCTTGGTCCATTCATCTATAGAGGAGCATCTGGTTGGTTCCATATCTTAGCTAAGGTAAATAATGCTGCATAGCTGTGCTGTTAGTTTTAGTGTGGCCTTGTTTGTGATAATTTGGATAAATGCCCAGGAGTAAGATTGCTGGTTTATAGGGGAATTCTATGTTTAATTTTTTAAGGAACCTCCACACTGCTTTCCAGATTGGTTGAACCAGTTTACATTCCCACCAACAGGGTGGTAATAATGTTCCCTTTTGGCCACATCCCTGCCAGCATCTGTTATTATTCCTTTCCTTGATAAAGGCCATTCTAACTGGGGTGAGGTGGAATCTCAATGTGGTTTTGATTTTCATTTATTTATGGCCAGAAATATTGAACATTTCTTCATGTGTCTGTTGGGTATTCTTATTTCCTCTCTAGAAAAGACACTTTTTAATTCTTTAGCACACTTGTTAATGTGGTGCTTGTTTGTTTGAACATTTGTTATTGGGGGATTTAATTTTTTGAGGTCTAGGTATATTTTTGGTATTGTCTATAATATAGCTTGCAAATGCTACAGTTACAAATTTCCTATATCTGCTTTTACTACAGAATATTAAATTGATCTCCGTAAATGAAAACAGATTCCTATGTTGAACTCATACTTCAGAGCGGAAGAGGAATATAAAACACCATGAGAAAAACATTGTTCTGATTCCTGAACCTATTTTCCAATCCAAACCTTTCCTCCCATGTTTAATTATCAAAATATCTTGTTTTTATTTATACCAAAATATGCATAGTATAAAATTAGCATCTTAACTCTTTTTAAGCTTACAGTTCAACACTACGTCATCATTCTCAAAAGGCAATCTCCAGAATTTTTTCTTCTTGCAAAGTTGAAACTATTTACTCAGGTCTCCACCTGCCCTTCCCCCAAACCATAAGCAACCATCATTTTTTATTCTGAATTTGCCTACTCAGAATGAAGATGTTTGAAAACATTTGCCCTCTTACTTCATGTAAGTAGGATCCTACAGCATTAGTTATTTTGTGACTGGCTTATTTAGTTTAGTGTAATCTTTTCAAAGCCTATACATATTATAGCATGTGTGATAATTTCCTTTCCTATTATGCCTGAATAATATTCCCTTGTATGTGCATTTATTCTTGTAAACATGGACCTTTGAATTGCTTTCACTTTGGGTCTATTGTAATGATATTGTTATTATAATACACATGAATTTATAACATCAGTTTGACTCCATGTTTTCTATAGAGGTAGTACTGGATGATATTGAATTAATTTTCATTTTTTTAAGAACATTTATGTCAGGCTGGGAAGGTGGCTCAGTGGCAGAGTGCTTGCCTCGCATGCATGGGGCTCTGGGTTCAATTCCTCAGCACCACATAAGCAGGAAAAGCCAGAAGTGGCACTGTGGCTCAAGTGGTAGAGCGCTAACCTTGAGCTGAAGAGCTGAAGGACAGCACCTATGCCCAGAATTCAGGCCCCATGATCAGCAAAAACAAAAACAAAAACACTCGTGTCATTTTCTGTAGTAGCTACACCATTTTACAGTTGTATTAATAGTACATAAGACCTCTAGTGTCTGCACCCTTGTGAACAATTGTTTTGTTTTACTTTCTTTTTCCCAAATAGTAACCACAATAATGGATGTGAGGAGATACTGCATTGTGATTTTAAGTTTCATTTCCTTAAGGGCTTGTTAGGTATTTATATATTTTCTTTAGAAAACATCTACTCAACCTCTTTTCCCATATCATTATCAGATGATGTTATTGTAATTGAGTTTTAGGAGTTCTTTATTCATTCCAGATGCTAACACCATTTTACATAATGCTGTACAAAATATTTTCTCCAGGTTCCATGTTCCCATTTCCCTCTTTTGATTGTGTTCCCTGATAAACAATATTTAAATTTTGATGTACTCCTATATAACAGCTTTAGGTGCAAATTCTAATAAGCAAGAATAAAAGCAGATAGCTATTCTCCAGCTTTTTGAACGTTTCCCCCATTTTATATGCCAATGTACATCATATAAATCATTCCAGTTACAAATGATGGGGATTTTGCTGTCAATTCCTATTACTTCCCCTTCTTTCAAGTAAAACCTATCAAAAGTCCCAGAAATCTTATCTCCTAAGTAGATGTTTAATGGGCCAAGTCCAGTCTGTTATTCCAAAATACCATGTTTTACCTGCCCCTGTGTTTTTACATGTGTGCTCCCATTTGAAACACTTAAGGGTCATCCCAACTCATAGACCAGTTTCTCAAGGAAACTTTTCTTGATACTCATGTTATATTTTTTGTGTCTGTGCCAGACATGGGGCTGGAATTTAGGGCCTCTTATCTGTCTTTAGCTTTTTCACTTGAAGTCAAGGCTTTACCACTTGAGTCACATTTCCACTTTTGGATTTTTGCTGGTTAATCAGAGATAAGAATCTCACATATATGTCTGTCCAGGCTGGCTTTGAATCACAATCCTCATATCCTAGTCTCCTGTGTAGCTAGGATTATAGGAATGAAACATTGACAATTAGATAGTTCTGTCATTTAATTTTTTTCACAGAGTATTTTGTCACTGTCCACATAGTAATGAAACATTTGTGAGATGAATTTCTTTCTTGCTACATTATATATTAATGAAGGCATAAATCAGACAATGTCGCTTCTGCTGATCATTGATTTGTAATACCTAACACTTACAAAATTTCATAAATGCATGATGAATTGATAAATATATAAGTAGATGGCTAGATCCAGTCTTACGGAAGCCCTAACTTTATGTTTCTTTTTAAATTTTTTTTATTATAAATCCTTTTTATTGTTATTTTTATCAGTATTTTGTATTGTGAAAATACCATATAGAGGGGTTACAATTACATGGGCAAAGTAATGAGTAAATTTCTTATCAAGTATTGTTGCCTCCTTTGTTTCCCCTTCCCATCCCTTCCCATTCTCCCACCCCCACCCCACCCCCAGTTTAAAAAATTTTTATAGTGGGTATTTATAATGGGTATTTAGAATACAAACCTTCTTTCTAAACCAACATCAGCTATACTGCTCCCATGGCCTTTGCCTTCCTTATCCCCTCTCCCCCAAGTTAATTTCATTTATATTAAGTGCATTTGAAAATGGGTATTGCTTCTGAATGGCCAATGGACACTTGGTTTTTATCCTGTATTTATAACCTGGATAGTTACTTTGCTGTTGTTTTCTCACATATAACAGTATTATATAGAAATGTCCATGTTACCCAGGTGACTGTGACTCAAGCCTGTAATTCAGCGTTCAGGAGGGTGAGCCATAAGGATTGCAGTTTGAAGCCAAGGCAGTCAAATCTGTGAGACACTTATCTAGTTGACCAGCCAAATAGCAAATGTGGAGCTATGGTTCAATTGCTAGACTACCAGTTTTGTTTCTGTCCTGGGTCTTGAATTAAGGGCCTGGGCACTATTGCTGAGCACTTTTTCAAGACTAGTGCACTACTACTTGAACCACAGCTCTACTTTCAGCTTTTCAGTGGTTGATTGGAAATAAGAGTCTCACATATTTTTTTGTCCAGGCTTATTTTGAACTATGATCCTCAGATCTCAGCTTCCTGAATAGCTACAATTAGATACAAGAGAGCTACCAGTGCCCATCCAACCACCTGTATTAAACAAAGTAAAGCTAAGGGACAGTGCTCAGCCCTGAGTTCAGTCCCCAGTGCTAGTGCCCAGGCACATGTGTGCACGCACACACACACACACACACACACACACATACACACACACACACACATCAAGTTCTCTACAGATGTGTGTGTGTGTGTGAGAGAGAGAGAGAGAGAGAGAGAGAGAGAGAGAGAGAGAGAGAGAGAGAGAGAGAGAGAGAGAGAGAGAGAGAGAGAGAGAGAGAGAGAGAATGTTCATGCATCCACGCTGTCAAGATAGGGACCATCACCATCGCTATAGTGGAGAATGTCAACATTGGTCTCTGAGCCTCATTGATTTAGGGTGATAAATTCGTTTTAGTGGCTTGAAGTTTATATGAATTGTTTGATGGGTAGAATATAACTAATTTGATTCTCAACAAGCCTTTTCTAGTGATATTGAAGTAAGAAGTCTGCAAAGACTCTGAGGATGGCTTACAACAGTTGTTTACCTAGAGAATATTTTAAGCGTCCTCTCTTCCAATTATCAACTAATTGCTACAGATACAACAGCTATGTGTGGTCTGTAGCCAGCTCATCTACAGTGTCTGTCTTTTCTAAGCAGTGGCTAATTCAAGGAAGTATGGAGAATAGCACACTGAGGACTGGATGGAGGGATCTAAAAATCTCTATCTCTCTCACATTCAGATTATCTTCCTTACATTTCATATTTCTGTCACATGTGAGAGATACCTGTGTTCTCACTACTAAGTTCTGTCTCTGCTGCTAGCACTGAGACCATAGCCTCTTTCTCACTTTCCCTGCCTGCTCTTGATCATGCAATCTTCTCCTATCTGGCTTTACCCAGCTTTCCCATTTTCCCATTTTCTTCACTTGTGAAAGCAGGGAGAGTTTTTAGAGGGAGGTAGAGTGAAAATAACGAGATTAATACAAGGAAATTTTAAAATGCAGTGGAAAATTTAGAATGGAAATTTTAGAACACAGTGTATCTCTTCCTATTGTAGAGGTGTGTTTCTTAATATGGAAAGTGGCATTTACAAATTATGAAAACATTAATATTTAGAACAATACCCTGTTTAAAAGTTTCTGGTTCTATTCTTGGCTTATTTATTTAACTAAATGTCATTTGGAAACTAAGTGTATTGTTTGTTTTACTATTGCATAGTTAGTGCTTTACTCTTGAACACTCTAGGAAAGTACTCTCACGTTGAGCTACACCTAGCCTTATTTATATTTTAAAAGCTAGAAGTTCAAAAACATTGCCACTTTTTTTACAACCTGATTAATGCAGATTTTTTTTTATTGTGAAAATACCATACAGAGGGGTTACAACTACATGGGCAAGATAATGAGTACATTTCTTATCAAGCATTGTAATATATCTATTTTTCATTTTAATATAGGGGTATTCTAGCACTAATAAATTAAGTTTTGTTCTTTTAAGATTTCACAAGTTTCATTGTTATAATTATTGAGTCTAGCATGACTATATGTGAAATTATTTAACTGTAATTATATCTCACATGAGTCTTTTTTAAATGTCTTTAATCACCAAAAAAATGATTTACTTTAGACCTGGGCTGTAGATTTTAGAGAATGCTGATAATGAGTGATAACTATATTTTTATTCTGCAATCATCTAATAGGAGATTTCTTATATTCTCTGCTTATATTCTGCAAAAAGAAACTTTGAGTAAGCCTGTGGCAACATATATATTAAAATTGTGTGGCAAAAATTACTTGTGATTTCAAAATTAATATAATTTGTTTAACTTTGATGTTTTATACTTGGGTAGAAATAGGATATGTAGCTGTACATATAGAATTTTATATAAAAAATTTAAAAAGTGAATATTATCTTCCCTGCTAAGTTTATACTTCACCAATACAGATGAAAATATATTTTGCTCTTAAAGCAATGACATAGTGCTCTAAGGTGTGACATGTGAGTTATGATGCTTTTGTACATGTCATATGACTGTACTGATGCACTACTGTGTGACAGGTAGTGTGTGGCATGTGACCATCATGGTCTTTTAGCTCATGATGTGTGATCATCTTGGAATACTAGCACATGGCATATAACCATCATGGGACTCTAGCATGTGTTATGTGTCTTTCATGATGCTCTGTGCATGGCATGTGATTGCCATTGGTAAGACAGAGTCTGTTTTGGAAAAAATAAGCACAGCCTGGAAGTTTAGTCAAGATTCCAGATTTCAATCTTGTTGTATTCAAATTAAGTGAGTGACTAAAGCTAAATCACTGAACCACAGTTTCTTGGTTTTCAAATACAGCCATCATATTATCCCAGCAGACTATCTTAGCAAATGGGATCATAAGTCTCAAGGAAACTTATATATATGTTATATATATATATATATATATATATATATATATATGTTACAATTTATTTATAATCTATTCTACCTTTGGCAATATCTTTCCTTCCTATAATGAACCATTTTTGGACCCTCCCAAGAAGGATACTGGAGCAGTGAATCTGTAGCTAGAGAAGTTCCTAAAGAGAAAGGAATGACTCCATATGGTTTAGTGTTGTTGGGCATTTTCAGTTCTTCCAGTAAACTATGAGAGTACAGTTTATGGCTGTGAATCATATATAGCACAGGTTCTTGAAAATGAGCAAAGCACAAAAGGGTTGTCCAGACACACCTATAGTGAAGCATGAGCTAAGAGAAGCTTGAGATGGATGGATGCTACATGTATTAGCATTTACTACCAAGAGCTTCCTGAACTCAAAACTCTTTCCTGAATTTAGGAATTCCCAAAATTCAGTAAATAGTAGAATTATTTAAGGAGCTTTATAATCCTGGTATCTGGGTCTCATCCATCACCTATTAATTAAAGCAGATTTATGGGAGCAGGACACAGACATTGAGGTTTAGAATTCCTCACTTCATGTTGTGTGCACACTACATGAGAAGAAGTGAACCTGTCTTCCTCATTTGCATCAACCCCATTTAGGTGTCCATGTATCTGGGTAGTCAGTTTGTGGTTTACATGACACAAGTGACTACAGTCAGTCATTATGCCAAGTTCATGGCTTGCTTTTTGCTTGGATGTAGATATATACAAATGAAGATAGCCAGACGCTTGGTGACTAACTGCTGTAATCCTGTGTACAAAAAGGCTGAGATCTGAGGATTAACATTCACGGCAGCTACAGCAGAAAATTTATTAACCTTGCTTATCTCCAATCTACTAGAAAAAATCTGGAAGTAGAGGTGCAGCTTAAGTGGTTAAAGAGATATCCCTGAGTAAAAAAAAGTCTAAGTATATCCTTGAGTTCATGCCCCAGTCACCATATAAAACATAAATAGGGCAAACAGGCTAATGGTTAATACTAAAATATTATGGATAGCTGTATTCCATGTCAAAAACTATGTTACCAATCCTAATGTTTGTTCCCTAGACACTCAAAGAGCATATAAATAGATTTGGGCAGTCATATCTATAGGTCAGTCAAGTAAGGAGTTATGAAGAAAGAAATATACATATAGAAGTAACAAATAGGAAGTGATGTTTAAGCTATACATTAAAAATGTGTACAAAATAGTGGAGCAGGATTTCAAGTAAAAGGCAAAGAGAAAAAAATGGCATTCACAACCGGAGGACCATAGAGATGGTCTGATTTGATGTGAAGTTTTGTAGTCAAATGTGTCAAGAAAATGGGACAGAACAGAATGTCAGAGAAATTTAGGCAATGCGGCTGAGAACAACCTATTGGAAGGGAGGAAAGAATACAAGGGAGGATGGAGGAAAGAAGTTAACTAATTAATTAGTTGATTGTTCCCCATTTAACTGATACTTCAGAAGATTTCACATAAAGCTGACTGAATCGGAGACAAAGGAATACAGATTGTCAGGTGAAGTAACAGAGGAAACAAAACAAAATACAGTTCTGTGAGGACTCATACTGGAGTGATGACAATGTGAAAAGAAACAGTACACTAAAAGTTATAGGCATTGCAAACAAGATTAAGATTTTTCAAGTTTATTGAATGGATAAGAATAAATGAACATTTGTTCTGTTTTTGGCCATGGGCAGCATGATTAGGGTAGTAGGGGAAGAGGAGAGAGGATAGTTAGAATTTAAACATTGATGAATGAGAAAGTCTGCATCGCAGATGGTTATGCTACAGGGATGGAACATTGCAAAATAGAGAAATGTGCAAGTCTTTGAAGCTGATAAATGAATCTCCCAAAGGCAAAATTTTCTTTGAGTAGGTGCCATGAGATAAAAAAAAAGTAGAGGGATATAGGTGAAGTTTGGGAACAGAGGCCAAATTAGAATCAGAAAATGGAAGAGAAATAAGTTAGAGAGGGAAAAACATATCTCAAAATGTGACCCAAGGGTGGCACAGAATTCTGAAATACTGAGGAGACACCTATCAATCTACATGCAGAGTGTTGTAGTAATGTCAAATCTGTGGACTGTGGAAGATGAATAATGAGACACTATGCAATTTGCTAGCAAGGTGTAATTAATTATAGCTAGAGGTGCATTTACAGGCAGCTATGAAGACCAGTAGTTTAAAAGAAGAAATGTTTAGTGAAAGGAAGACCAATAAACTGTTGAAGTAACTGGTATAGGCAGGAAGCCATTATCTAGTAGTCTTCTGAGGGATTACATATTATCACCTACATTTCTTCAGCCTGACATAATTCATTGCATATACTGAACAGTTGATACATGCATTGGAGAAATGAAATAATAACAGAAGGGCATTAAGAAAGAAGACATGTAATTGATGACAGTTTTATTTTCCAGACTGAATAAGAAGCATTGAATGTGTTCGAAGAGAAGGAAATACAATAGGACAAATGTCTGTAAATATGAAATAGTGGAAAGGGACATTTCTTTCTATAGAAAGCAAATAGGAAGAAGAATTGTTCTCAAAATGTTTTGTTTTGTCTTTTGTTGGCCCTGGGACTTGAACTCTGGGCTTGGACACTGTCCCTCAGCTCTTCAGCTCAAGGCTAGTGCTCTACCACTTGAGCCACAGCACCACTTCTGGTTTTCTGGTGCTTAATTGGAGATAAGAGTCTCATGGACTTTCCTGCCTGGGCTGGCTTTGAACTGTGATCTTCAGGTCTCAGCCTCCTTAGTAGCTAAATTACAGGCATGAGCCACCAGTTCCCAGCTCAAAATGTTGTATAAAACAGATAAGTGCCAAAGCAGATTGGATGATATAATCTAAGAGTTTTGCACAAAAAATGGAACTTTTGTTAATGGACCAAAGATATTTGACCTTTGACCACTTTTGGAAAAGTTTCATTGTTTTTCTAGGATACTGTCATCTGCATGATTCTCTCATTCTTTTTAAAATTTTTATTTATTGGAATAACTATCCTTCCAACTTTGAATGAAACTGTTGTTATAGTTTAATTGCCTAAGATATTTTTAAAATTTAACTTAGTATAAAAATAGCTTCTGGCACAAATAGATTGCTCACATATTGTATTGAGGAATTTTGTAGATTTGAAGTACATCCAAAACTTTCTTTTGAATGAATAAAAGGATGTTCTTCATATTTGCTCATTAACAAGATGTACTTGATGATATAATATAGTTGTAGTTCTGGTGCATATAACTCATAAGGTATTGTAAACCTCCTCCCCACTTTTCCACACCTGGTAAGCCATGGAGCAGTTGTGTGGATTACTTTCAGTTGAAAATTGACATTCTTGAATTGCTCATTCTCATTGCCTTAGTGATGACAATGGAAGCCCTTAAGACAATCATCAAGATAGATCATTCTAAGGCATACATTAAGATGTACATGGCCCTGACCCACCATTAATTGGAGATCACATAAAGCAAAGTGATGAAGAAGTACAGATAAGAGAGGTAGCTTCTGATAATAGCCAATTCATAAATCAAAGTGAAGAATAAACCACTCATTGCTCATGCAAAAGCTCATGATCTATATATAGTCTCACATATGTGTTATTAGGGTGATTTCAAGTAACTTTTTTATTGTGCAAATACTGTACAGAGGGATTACAATTACACGGGCAAGGTAATGAGTACATTTCTTATCAAGCATTGTAGCCTCCTCCTTTGTTTACCCTTCCCATCCCTTCCCATCCTTCCCCCGACTCCCCACCCAGTCCTCCCCCCCCACCAAAGTTGTGAAGTTTGTTTTTGATATAATGATTTGTATATCTCATTGTTTCAATGGATCCACCTGTATCCCAATTTAAACGATTTGTTTTTCCCCTTCCCCTCCACAAATTATACTGACATCAAATATAGTGAAAGCAGGGGTTATACTGTGGGGGAGGAACATACAAAGCAACAAAGAAATAATCTTATAAATGTGTTAGAAACAATCGCCTGAAAGAAAAAAAAAACATTTGAATACATATCTTAGGGTTCATTTCTCTAACATCAACTTATCTGACCTTTTCTGCTTGACTCAGACATATACTAGTTATTGCAAATAAGGGAAACCATGGGACCTATGTTTCTTAGGGCCTGGCTTACTTCACTTAATATAATTTTTTCCAAGTCTTTCCATTTCCTAACAAATGGGGCAATGTCATTCTTTCTGATGGAGGCATCGAATTCCATTGTGTATATATACCACATTTTCTTGATCCATTCATCTACTGAGGGGCATCTGGGTTGGTTCCAAAGAAACAACTGCCCAATAAATAAGTGGGCTAAAGACTTAAAGAGAAACTTCTCTGAAGAGGAAAGAAGGATGGCCAATAGACACATGTAGAAATGCTCAACCTCCTTAGCCATAAAAGAAATGCAAATCAAAACAACATTCAGATACCACCTCACCCCAGTTAGAATGGCTATAACCAAGAACTCTAATAACAACAGATGCTGGAAGGGATATGGACAGAATGGAACCCTACTGCATTGTTGATGGGAGTGTAAACTTGTTAAACCACTTTGGAAAGTAGTATGGAGGTTCCTCAAAAGACCACATAGAGCTCCCCTATGACCCAGCAATCCCACTTTTGGGTATTTACCCAAATGACCACAAACAAGGCCACACTAAAGTTACCAGCATGACTGTGTTTATTGCAGCATTATTTACCATAAATTTCAAGTAATTTTTTAAGTGAGCACTAGTGGCTTACACGTGAAACCCTAACTACTTGAAAGGCTGAGATCTGAGGATCATGGCTTAAAGCCAGCTGGGACCAAAAAAAAAAAAAAAAAAAAAATCAATAGGACTACCTAGCAAAAAGCTGGAAATGGAGGTATAGATCACATGGTTAATCCTCAGCATTGAGAGGAAGCTCAAGGAAGGTATGAAGGCCTGAATTCAAGCCCCAGTAATGATAGAAAAAAGAGTTTCATTATTTTCTTTTCATTCAGTACTTATTCAGGAAATGTGACCATGAGTTGAGTCAGAGAAAGTGAGAATGAGAAGCAGGAAGAGAGAAAGAGCTCATTTGCATCTCTAAGAAGTGATAAACCTTTAATGGCTGAACCTGGTGATTATCTCCCCCAGCTACTTTGGTGGTGTGGTATTGGTGGGATTAACTAGTGCAGTAGAAAAATCCAGTTGATACCAATTGTGAGAATTCTTCAGCTAAGATCTGCTCACAGGTACTTATGTCATCAGAAAGTTCCTGCTGTCATATACTCCTTGACATTCTCTTTTATCTGCACAGTAAATATGTAAAGCAACACCCTGAGGGGACAGTGAAAAGGTGTCTAGATGGCTACAACACTCTCCCCAGGAATCTGCATATCTGATGAAGGGAATTGGAGATACTGCCAGGATGATATTGCTCTTCTATGTGTTGTTTTTTTACAACCCTGTCTTGGTTTATGTCTGTACTAATATTACTCTGAATGCTTGTGTTCCAAGAGACATGGGGTTTTCTTTTTGTGTGTTGTATGCTGATGCTTCTGTGCTAAATGCCTGACTATGGTGCATTACTATGTGCCAGGGGTATGTTTCTGTAGCTGTGGGGTAAGATTTGGAGTTTAAACTCTAGAGCAAAACAACAACAGAAAGCTAGGATGGTATGAAAAAAGAAAAGTGAGACCCATAGAATTGAAGTTTTCAAAGAAATCTAGAAATACTGTTAGCTATTTTTCTCATCCCTGAGATCAAATACCTGACAGAAGCACCATAAGGAAAGAAAGATTCTAGAGAGTTTTTCTATCATGGGCCCATATCATGGTTCCACCAAAATGTCAGGAAGATTCTATTCACCTTATGATAGACATGAGCAGAGTGAGAGAAAAGGTATAATTTTCAAAGACACATCCTTCATGATCTACTTGATCCATCTATCCTCCAACTCGTAAGGTTAACATAAATTACCAAAGAGCCCCATTAGCTGGAGACCAGGCATTTAACATTTGAGCACACAAGTGAGTGTCATTATGCACATATATGTACATGCATATACATATATGGCATATACATATATGTGTGTACATGTATATGTGTTCATTATATAAAATACATAAATATGAAAATACCATATCTTGTAGGATTCATCTTAACACTTGCTGTCATCCAAACATTTGATATTTTATTACATAGAATGCTTTTTTTTTTTTGCCTAAACTCTGGGCCTGGGTGCTATACATGAGCTCTTCAGCTCAAGGCTAGTGCTCTACCACTTGAGCCACAATACCACTTCCGGCTTTTTCTGCTTATGTGGTGCTGAGGAATCGAACCCAGGGCCTCATGCATGCAAGGCAAGTACTCTTATCACTGAGCCACCTTCCCAGCCCCATAGAATACATTTTGATGCCAAAGTTTAATTCTGAGCACAGAAATATCCAGGATCAACATGGAACCCTCAATATAAGTCACTACAAAAAATGCAAATTACTCTTTCAACTGACCTCTCTTCTTGTAGCCTGGGTTTCTGAAATGTAATCATTCAGCAGGGATAATGACAACAGTGGCTCCTGATTAGTGGTCGCACTCCATTTGTATGACACTTGGTATATTTCCTCTCAAAAGTCATTCTGTTTTAACTGATGGTGACAAGACCATGTGTAGCAACTAATTAAAATGTAGTTTTCTGCATACTTACTTTTTGTCTTCTGAGAAAATGGATTAAAGAAAGTGAACAAACATTCCTTGACTTTATATAGGAGTATTAGGTTCTAAGCTAAAAAACAGAAAAGTGAGTAAACTTTTAAATAAGCTTATGATTACAGTCTATACATGTGTCTTTTGAAAATGAAACAACCAAAACTAAATCATAAAAGAGAAAATTGATAATCGAACTACAAACTATATTTAAAAGCTTTTACTCTATGAAATATAATGTTATACAGTAGAGACAGAACATAGATTGATTGCAATATTTATAAATTAGTTATTCAAGGGAAGAACTGTATCCAAAATATACAAATTTCTTATAAACGTCAATATAGTAAGGTAATAATCTAATTTAAAGGCCATGGACACTCCTCTTTAAGAAAATGTATGGATTATATATATTTTGGGAACAATGTTTTCCTCTTTGTAATTGGTGAAATGAAAATTAAAATAATGAGATATTACTATACATCTACTAAAATTGTTAAAGTCTCTACAACTGACAGTTCAGAATGCTTGCAAAGTGGTGAAGCTACAGAAATTTTCACACATGCTTTGGAAGGCAGAAGGTAACAATTTTCTAAAATTGAAGGAGAAATTACTTCACAACTCTGAAATCACAACCCTATTTACCTCATGCTTTGAAAACTGCTATCTACATGACATCACATCATGCTGTTTCCTTATTTTATGCAAACTTGAATTATTTCAGATTTACAGAATTGTTTCAATTTACAGAAAATTTGCAAAGATAATACCAGAAGTTTCACTCTCTCCCACACCCATTTTTTCTTATTATTCACATCCAACATTATTAAAGTAAAAGATTACAGTTAATGAACCAATACAATAATGTAATAACAAAATTGTATATTATTGCTAGGCTTTAAACTAGCAAGAACAAAAATTTAGGCCCTGAAAATTTTTTATTCTTAAAAATGGCATGTAATGAGTTATACATTTTGTATCTGTATGAATATAAAAACAAAAATCTAATATTGCTAATTCAGAACTGTCATTCACTACATTTGATTGAGATCTAAATTGTCAAACAAGCTCTCACTGTCTTTCACAGAAAAAAGTGAAACAAGCAAATAAATAGGTTTACTGAATATACACAAGAAGGAACAAGGAAGGAAGGAAAGAAAAGGAAGGAAGGAAGGAAAGAAGGAAGGAAGGCAGGAAGGAAGGAAGGAAGGAGGGAGAGAAGGAAGGAAGGAAGGAAGGAAGGAAGGGAGGGAGGGAGAAGGAAAGGAGGGAGGGAAAAATTAATTGTGGAAATAAAAAAGAAAATAAATGGATTTTAATATGAATATGGCCAGTTCACAAATATATCCAATCCCAACCAACTTGTGTAGACATGACCATATGACAGCCACAGTAGGAGTGTGTGTGTGTGTGTGTGTGTGTGTGTGTGTGTGTGTGTGTGTGTGTGTGTGTGTGTGTGTGTGTGTGTGTGTGTACTCAGGTTGATTTCCTAAACTATGATCTTTGGGTATTTGTGCTGTGTGACTTCTACAAATTGCCCTCTCTGTATTAGTAATTGTTATGAGTTCAGGTCTCAGTAGGGAGCTTCTTATAGGTACATTATCACAGCCCCATGAAAAGCAGATGATGAGATTTGTGAGAAGTACTTAGCAACAGATGTAGCAGGCTGTTCTCAGGAAACTAGTAGCCATTACCTTTATCATTATCAAAATTGCCATTTTTTTCTTGCTACAACTGGGCAACTGGATGAGCTTTTCTGCTTTCTAGTAGAATGATTCTAAAACTAGACAACAGGATATGTTTAATCAGAAAGAAATACTTCAGGTAGATCACCAAGTCACTTCCATTTCATTTGTAATTCATCTTGTCTTAAGGAAAATTTCTTAAACAAATCATATGATTCCAGACATGCAGCAAGGAAATATTCTGCATTGCCACATAAAAATAAACTTGGTGAGGAAGCATTTCCTCCTAATAGCTAAGTCTGTAATTCAATCAAACCATGCATTTGACATAACATCTTGAATAACAACAGGATAAGATTTCTAAGATGACACCAATTTGATGATGCATCCCTAATTATGATATATATCAGTGACTTGATGCAAACTAGGTAGTCTTTGTTAGCTCTAGATCCTTCTGAAATTGAGACTGAGTGAGTATGCTTCTAAATGAGATTCTTTTAAAAAGGGAATAAATTGAGTAGGGCTAAAAGCTCCTAATACAATGCTGTTTTGATAAGTGCATGTTAATAAAAGATCCCAAAGTCCCAGCCTGCCTCGAGTGACATATAGGCAATGTAGAAAAATTAGACTTTGTAATAAGTCATGGAGGTGCTACACTAGCATAGCACAACTAAGCGAACATCTTATACTTTTGAAGATGATCATTGACTTCTAATAAAACAAATCAGAAGTAGAGAGAAAGGAAAGACAGGGTGAATTTCTAGTTTTACAAAAGAAGGTAAGAATTCCTGACAATGTATGCCTGTCTTTTTCCTCTCAATTACATAAAACAAAGAATGACTTTCCCTCAAAAGCAAGTCTCCTTACTGCAGCCCTTGTATCGTTTCTCTGCTACCTTTTGCTTAGATGATCATCTTTATATCAAAGTTTTAGTTTCTTACTGCTATTGAGCCTGTCAAGTGGAATGTAAACAGGTTATATGTTAAATCAAGCAAAAAAAATGTATCTAATCCCAACTCACCTTTATCATTTCCCCATTTTTTGTTTCCTTAAGGAAAAACTCTTCTGAGGGATATCCATGCTTATTCAGTTTCCTTATTCCTCAGTCAGTTCATGTTCTTATTATTGTTGAGTATAATTTTTTGCAAAACAGCACAGTAATCCTAGGAGAGATTCCCTCCAGTTCCATTTATTTCCCCTCCCTGTTTCCATTGCCCAAACATGACCAGACATTTACAGTTCTGAGTAGTTTGTGGCCATATTTTCTCTGCATATCTCCCATCATTTTATTATTATTAGATTGTTTAAACATCCAGCAAAATTGCAAGAATTTTGGAGGTAATACTTATATCTGCCATTAACATTTTGCTGTACTTGTTTTATTGTAAATATATTTATAGAATTTTTTGATTTGCTGATTATTCATGGTCATGTCTCACTTTTACTATTCTGTTTCTCCAACTCACTACTACAGTAGAAGCTGTTCAAGTCTAAGTCATTGGGTTTGGCTACTTAAGAGTCACTGCTGCAGCTTTTAATCCCCTCTCTAGAAAATCTCTCTTTTGATATTTTTCAGCTGATTAAAGAGGTCCATTTCACATTGCTAAAGTTAATCTCTTACTTGGATCCTAACCAAATGTTCAAAAAACCTTGAAAGCAGAATCATGAATATTGTTGATTAAAAAACTGAACACTGTTGCATGGTTGTGTTGATGTATTTAACCATCATTATTCGCAGTAGTTTAAAGTGATTCTTTTCAGGTTTTAAAGTACTATATGCAGGAAAATAGCATGGTCTGTTTATCAAAACCCCCATAACACAAAGTGGGGTATGTGATCTTGCATTACACATTGGCTGCTTCTTTATGTTGACCTTCTGTTGCATATCCTTGCCCTACAAAGTGAAGAATGTTGTGGAATAGATGCCAAGGGGGTGGAAGAGAATCTTCTCTGGTTTCCCATGTGCTTCTTAAGGACAGTAGAGACCCCCATATATATGTCTGGTGCAGAGAGACTTTATGAGGTCATAGCCTTACAATAAATAATAGTATCATTGCCACTAATAAATATAATTTTAAGAACATGCTAAATGCTAGAATCAATTTAAGATATTATGAAGAAGCATTTTTGAACTGCATATGCATAACCTCAGTTGCTTGTAAATGCATAATTTGCTGCTAATGAAACTAGAAAATATAAAGCTGTAATCTTTAAGCAAATAGGTATTTTTTTAAATTTCTGATCAAACCTGTGCTTTGACTCATCTTACCATCTAATGTGCACAGTCACAAGTGTTTAATAAACTGTTAACATGGTTTATTTATAATTACATGTTTAAAATATTTCTAATAGCCCAAGGTAGTTCAGATTTAATGTTGCTATTAAGACAAGGCCTTCTGTTTTTAATTTCTAAAAATAATTAGTGCTATGTAAGTCAATTATTACTATTAAAATTATATTTTTAATATTTTACCTTTTTAAATGATCTCTTAAAACAAATGAATTCTGATTATCTTTTTAAAGTATAAAGTCATATAATGTTGTTGCCTTTATAAAATCCTTTAACATATGCACTGGATTTGAATGGGCTTCAGTTTGTTTTTCTTATAATAATTATATTATCATTCCCTGATGAGGATTTATTCAGTATTATTTAAGGAATGAAAGGCCAAAAGTATAAAATATTTATATTCATTAGAACCCAATCTTTTTGTATAAGTAGAAAGAAAAGAAAATAATTGGTTTACTTACACATGCAGGCTTTCTGAAGTCACTGCTTCGGTAATTTCTTAAATGTCACAATTAAAAGTATTGACCTATATCTCTATGGGCTTTCATTGTAATGGTGACAGCCATCTCAACTGTTATCTAATAAATTTAAAATATGACCTTTAAACATAAAAGGGACTATTATAGCCAATATTTCTGCTTTTGAAGCCAAATCCTTTAAATAACAAATTGCTTCTCTTCTTGGTATAATAATCTCCTGAGAATATGAGTGTATTTTGTTCACTTTCCTGAATAGAAGGAGAGCAGAATAGTGTCATCATTAATTGAGCTCTTTGTCCAGATAAGAGCCTTTTATCTCTTATTTTAATTTCTTATTTAGAAACAAAATATTCATATTTAGTTATTTTTTAAATCTCTTTGAAATATGTAATCATGCATCATTATTATTATTGTTATTATTATTCATATATCCCTGCCAGAAACAGGAATGTACATGACCAGGTACCTTGTAGACTGTTTAAGATTTATAACCAATGTCTGCTTTCAGCTTTTGCTTAAATATATTGGTGAAAGTTAAGATTGCCCCATGAAAAGAACTCGCAAAATAGGTGGCCACCCAGAGTGATTGCCCATCAACAAGATGAAAAATGAAGGATCTCAGCAGTTAGGAGAAACCTTTGACTAGATAGATATTGGAAAAACAAAAGCTCCTTTTCTTAGAAAACTGGGCTCAAATCCACAGAAGTACTTGACATGAGTTTATGAGCATCTGAATGTACAGGCTGTGGCCCTCACGGATGCCTGGGATACAGAGCCCTTCATTTTGGTGGAGTGAAATAACAAGAAATGCAGCAGAAGCTTGAATGATAAGGGGTCAAGGCTGCCTGACTTAATATTGTAAAAGCTGTTCAAAAAGCAAAGGTCAGAAGGTTTCTGTTAATGCCCAGTTCTGCAATAAAAGCATGGAAGAGTCTGGCTACCAAAGCCAAAGAAAAGCGGTTTGAATCCAGGGAGGCATTATTCAGAGGTATGCACTATACCTGCCTTTCTGACAGTTGTTGGCCAGGAAGGAGAAAGCCCTGCATTATATCACAACTGTCATTACTGCTTTTCTATCCATATGGTGACTGACACAGCTCTACACTCTGTTATGAATGGTGACCCAGTGTTGGAGAGCTATGAATGATTTATCTCATTGCTTCTAAGGTTTTTTCGGGTAGATAAGGAAAAACTCCTTATCCCTGGAAGTAATGAGGACAGAGATTCTGTGGTCCAGGAAGATCATGAACTCTACAACATGGATATTGATGTGAAAGAACTCACCAGCAATATGAGTGGAAGCACTCCTGCACCACTGCAAGAAATATATCCTGATGAATAAATGACAGGCCCTGTCCTCTCCCTCCACAGTACCAATGACAGCTTATCTGAGTCCATGCCCAAGACAGAGATTCTTAAGGAAGTGGTCAGTAAATTATCCATCAGGCAGATACAGAACATGTCTCCAGCAGAACATGACCCCCTATCATGTCATAATGTTGGAGGTTATAAACAAATGTCGAAGAAGTAATGAAAAGGAAAAGCAGCATGGTTCTTATGATTTTCATCTTCCAGGAGATTTGGAGGTAAGAGTTTCATACTGTTTCCCATGTAGTCAGAAGTTGATAGCTTTCACTTCTACAAGGACAAACTCAACAAGTGTAACTATGTATCTCTCCACCGACAATCAACAAATAAATACAAAAATAAAAACATTCAACATTCTCCACAGAATAATGGTATTTATTTGGGTACAGCAGAACACGAATGGAAATATTCATTGTATAGTAACTAGGGGAATGTTGAAAGAGATTTAAGTAAAGATAAAATAAAGATGGTATCAGATATTTTCAAACAATTATCTCAAAGTTGAATTACAAGATAATATCCATCTGAGATTGCAGATGGATACTATCTTGCCTAGGTGGATGTCCTTTTATAAGTACTTTTGTGTAAGATTGTGAGGGCCCTCTCCAAAGTTTTAAACTCTTCCAGGGTCTTTTGTTATACTTATGAAATTGTGCATAAGAACCATTTTTAATAATCTTCTGGCATTACTTACATTTCTTCTGTATGGTTGAATTTTGAACTAAAGTACTGGGTCATTAAATGTTCATGCATGTATCCAGTCCTTTTTTAAAAACGTATTTTTCAGGTAGAGGGTTAGCCTCGTCTATGATCCTCTTTCCTACCTCTGATGTATAGCTTGGATGACAGATGTGACTACCATGTCTCATCTCTTTGTTGAGATGGAGTCTCATTAACATTTTCCTCAGGGTAGCCTCCAACAGGAATCTTCCTTATGTTCACATCCTGAGTAGTTGAGAATGTATATGTGAGTAACTGCAGTGGTAATGTTGACTTTTACTTTATTTCTTGGCTTTTTGTTGTTGTTGTTGTTCCCTTGATAGTTAGTGGCTCCGTTTTCATTCTGACAATTTCTGTATTTGTCTCATAAACCAAAATGTTTTTTGCATACAGCAGGAGATCTCATCTGATGAGATCAGGAGGCCTGTTGTTCTGTGGAACAATGTGCCTCATCAGGAGAAATCTTACCCCTCTGTTCTTTCCCTGTGGCTTATAAATGAGTTTGACTGACAGCTGTGTCACCACCCTGTTAGGTTCTCATGGGTAGTCCATATGCCTTGACCTCCAGCAAATAGCCAAGGTCTAAAAGCAAAAGTACTCTAGGGATTTTGGTTGTCATCCATTTGGGACAAAACAGAGGACCTAATGCTCTCTGCTTCCAATCTCTGCCCTCCATCTCAGGGTGACACATATTCAAGACATCTCTAAGTGAAATGGAGATGAAAGGTCACATATGTTTTATGCTGGGAGTGAGCCACTTCCTGGTCTTTCACTATCATGAATTCTGTCCTTTTTTTAAGAGCTTTCCTATTACTTATATTTCCAATCTGTTCTTTATGATCCCTCAAAGTATGATGCATTTGCAGAGGCTATTTGTTATAATTTTGTACTGTTAAATTAACCATTAAAGAAAAAGAAGGCTGCATAGGCTAAGCATTGTGTTAGATTTTTTCTTTAACCAAACAGGACATAGTTTCACTGAAAAGCTTCCATTTTTATTTGGAAAACAAAAATAACACTAAGGAATTCTGGAAAGCAGGTAAATCAAGAGGAAAACATTTTCAAGAAAGGCAACTCCATTTGCATTCAGGAATAGATCATTACATTGTTTATGAGCCCTGACCTAAGGATAATGAATAGGAATCAGTTACTTTCAGAGACTGAAAAGAACATTTCCCGCTTTGGTTAATAGTTAACTAGAACAATAACCAAATGATACTGCTACAGTAGTCTGAGGTCTTACCCTAGGTTTTATGTCTTTCACACACTTACAGAAACCCTGGTTTTTTCACAGTTTTGTAATGAACAGTGGAACAGTGGTAACAATTCTTTTCTCTTTCACTCCTGTCTTTTCTTATTAATCAAGACTATCTACTAATATTTTTGGTATAGTTTTTTCTTTATAATCTTCCACTTTCATTTTGCCATGGGAAAAGGAAGTTATAAAATCAAGCTGGTTGTTTCAGGTGCCGAATAGATCAGTGTTGCTATTTATCTTCCTTGTATTCTTAATAATTCAACCTTATGCTCATCTTGAACAGACCCTGATATTTTTCTTTCATGCAGCAGCAATTGATTTGAATTTATTTTACACTTTGACCTCTAGCTTCTTTCTGTGTAGCTTTTCTTCCATTACATTCTCCATGGGAAAATAACTGGTTTGGCGTACATGACTTGTAAATTTTTCACCTTGACTATTAGTATTGTCTGTTTATATCTCTTTTATTTCAAAGGGCATTGCAAGCTAAAGAGTAGATTATGCATTAGAAATACTAAATTATTATTTTATATGATTTGTAACATTTTTGCATACCACCATCCTTTTCCATTTCTTCAGCATTCATCACCAAATTTAATATGAATGACTCCTAATAACATCTATCTGTTTTATAATACAGAGTCATACACATTTAGATCTGAAAAGGAATGTAAAGGTCGTGCTGTTTACTGACAATCTGAATATGACTCACTTCTGAATACTGATGATATCTGACTCCTAGAAATTGCACATTTGATATCACACTCATTAAGGAGGACCAAGATTTGAATATGAGCTCTCAGGAGCAACATCATTCTTCGACAGTGTTTCATACAAAAATCATCAAATTAATGTAAGTTATATTTAAAAGTTTATGTCAACTGTGGCATATGAAATACATTTGGGCTGAAATTAAGGTATTGGTTCACTCCAATGAATCAAAGACAAAGTGGCTGGTAGCATCCTCAGGGATACACAGCAACTTGAGGGATTGTGTTAGTGATACACATGGAAAGAACACCCTGTCCCCTCCATTAGTTTCTATTTTCAAGTTAGAAAAATTCAGTTAATAAAAAAATTGAAACAATTCATCAAACAACTTAGAGTAGGTTTGGCTTAGCAGGGTTTATACTTTTCCTTTTATTTAACAAGGAAGACTTAATTTTAAATATTATCTTCGATATTTAAGGATAACTCAGTAGTCAGATGGAGTCTACAGAACTATGAATTCTATTATCACTTAAAATGGAAAAAATATAAATCATGGAAATGCAAAGATGAGAAGTGACTACCTGAAGGGGAAAAAAAGGATAACTCAGTAATTTGATTTTAAATCATTGTTTTTCTTGTTTTTGTGTTTCTTGTTTTTCAGTATCATAGACCAACAGTCAATGACACTAATCAAATATCATTGAATCAATGAAAACATATTGTGTATTTACAGTAAGTGTTCGTAGAAATATATGTAGGTTGCAGTCTGATAATATGGAAACCACAGGCCATAACTATTACTGAATATACATTGCTATCATTATTCTTACAAACCATAGCTGATTAACGTGATAATGAAGCAGCTAAAAAAAGTAATAATTTCTAATTGAAATATAAAATAGACATATAACACTAATATATGACAGGCTATACTCTCAAAATTGTTTTGACTACCTCTCGGCAAACAATAAGTTATACTTACCATCCTTTTCTGTAATGAAATGGTGCCATGGCCACAAAATACACCATTTCCAATCTTAGCCACTAAAACCCATTCACCTTCTCATTTCACTGTTAAATGATATGAGGTGAGACAGAGACAGAGACAGAGACAGAAAGAAGCTTACTTAGTGTTAAGTTACTGAGGTTTGGAGTAGTTTCCTCCACTGAAATTTGATAAGTGTCACCTACAAAGCTTATAAAATTATAACTGCAAGGAAAATAAATAATTTATCTGTAGGAAACAAAGACAGGTTTTGTATTCTTATATGAGTTCTAAGTTCATCAGTAAAGGCCTTGGAGACCATGAGATGATCTTTGAAATGAGAACGGTATAAAAATACAAGTAGGAGAAAGAAATGAGTGAAGTAGAAAATTGTTTCTTACATTAAAAACAAGATCTTAAAAAGCAATTTTTTAAAATTTTATTTCCTCATCCTAAAATGAGAATGTGGTCCCAGAGTATGACCATGAACTAAACTTTCAATCTAAAGCAAATCCGAATAGCAGACCAGGAAGAGAGGTAGAATAGCGACATTTATGATAGCAGGGTAGGATTTCTTGGGATGCATTAGATAGTATAGAATGAGTAAGGATAATTAGAACGTTTTGTAGAGGTTGGAGAAAAACAGAATTTATAACTTCAAGGTAAAAACTCTTTCTTTTATCATCCATAAGTGAGAAGACTTAACAGGTTCTGGTTTATCCTCACATAATATAGTTAGGATGAAAATGAGGTAATATATATAAAAGTGCCTTGTTCAGTGTTTGCCTCATTAAACATTTATTAACCTTTGTTTGAAATAATATCTATTGATTTTAATTATGTGAGAAGAAAGTGTATTCCCCCTACTTTTAGATATTTTCAGAATCATACCTCCCACAGTTTTTCAAAACATCAAGTTAATTGCTTTCTCTGACTTCATATTTTCCAATATTCTATTGCTTAAGTGTTTTCAAACTTTGGTATAAACTAATATTGCCTGGGAAACAGATTAAAACATGAATTCTATATGCACATTGAATATAATTCCTGTGTTTAAGAGATAGAAGGGTTGTTATTGGATTCCTACACTTCTTGTCCATCAAAATCTAGGCCTACATTCCAGCATATCCAATGACTTCTGACTGCATGCACTAGATATAGGCTTTACCTATATCACAGTACTTAAGCAAAATCCTCAAGACGTAACTTAAGTACCACCTCCAGAAGGGCTTCTGAATTTCCATAATGAAATGTGATCATTAACTTTAGTACAGCTTCATCAATATGTAGTTACAAAGATGCCTGTGCTGGTTTGTTTGGGGTCTTGTCACTCATACCTTGTTTGCTCTTCTCCTGTTCCTCAGATTTAATTTTTCTCAGAATATTTTTTGTATATATGTCCTGTGCTGAATGTAGGTATTTTGTGTAATACAAGCTTGTTCTTAAAATAAGCTCATACCTGGGACTTCATTCTGCTTTCCAGCTTTTTTTTTTTTTTGGTCCGTCATGGGGCTTGAACTCTGGGCTTGGGCACTATCCCTCAGCTCTTCAGCTCAAGGCAAGCACTCTACCATTTGAGCCACAACGCCACTTCCAGTTTTCTAGTGGTTTATTGGAGATAAGAGTCTCACGGACTTTCCTGCTTGGGCTGGCTTTGAAGCAAGATCCTTACATCTCAGCCTCCTGAGTAGCTAGGATTACAGGAGTGAGCCACCAGTGTCCGGCTTTCCTGTCTTTTATAAGACATAATATTCAGTAACTGCTTTCTGAAACAATGCATCTAAGATAACATCACATAATTAAAATTACCCATAATAAGAAAAGCGATTGTTTCTTCAATTTGAAAATTAAAGTTCTGAAAAGATTCTTTCTTAGTGTTTGCAAAAGAATGATTAATTATGAAGCCTGATGTACACAGAGGGGTCTCCACCCAACCCTCACAAACGTGAAACACTGACACAAACACTTTTATGCTAGATGGCAAGCAACAAGCTCTGGTCTTGTGAATTTCAGACATGTTGTGTGAATGCTGCAAGTCTCTTTATCAATATATCTACTTTTCCTTAAAATATATTTTAAAAACTTTGCAGGCTTATCTTGATCATCTTGATCGTTAATATGGCCTCATGTTGATTTCTTAACTTATTGAGGGCATTTTTGATCTGGAGAAAGAAAGGTCCTTTAATCAGTAACATTTTCTTGAGCCAGCTGGCTAAGCGTGCTCACTAAAGACTGAGAAGTTCAAAGCAGGACCACTTTGCAGGCTACTGCTGTTTTTATGGAAATGAAAACTTTCATAAAAGCAGTTATTGTGTTTTAGGTTGTTACTTTAATATTAAGGTCTTCAGCTGGGATCATTTACATTTTAAGATTTTGTTTTTACAGTCTATCCTAATTTAAACATTACTGGCACTGAAGTACCTCAGCACATAATAATTACAGGAGATCTTTTTTCCCCTAACTTTAAACACTAGTAGCATTTTGAACTACTATTCTCAAAACAAAAGTTACATAGAAATTCATTCTTAAAGGATGCATTGAGTAAGTCTTTACAACAATAATTACATTTGAGTTGATCTTCTAGATAATTTCTAATTCTACCTTGGATAAAATCTTGGGATACTATCATCATTATATTTATTATTATCTTTATTCTTTTGGGCAGTACTATACTATAGAACTCTGTAAAAAAGGAAATATTATATACCTTTGCTATGTAACATGGTATCCACACAAAGTGATACTCTAGATTTTGTTGCTGTTTCAATATAATGCTGACCTAAAAAACAAAACAAAACAACCTACAACACATACAAACAAACAAAAAAACCTAAAACATATACAAAAAAGTTCATGGCAAGAAGACCAAGCTGTACATGACAAACCTACAGCCAGCATTATACTTAATGGTGAAAAACTATAGCCATTTCCTCTTAACTCAGGAATGAGATAAGGATGTCCACTCTCTCCACTTCTCTTCAATCTAGTATTAGAATGCCTAGCTACAGCAATAAGACAAGATGCAAACATAAAGGGGATCCAAATAGGGAAAGAAGAAATAAAACTCTCCCTCTTTGCAGATGATATGATCTTGTATTTAAAGAATCCCATAGACTCCACTCCCAAGATATGAGAATGAATGATAAAAGAAGTATAGCCATAACAACTTACCCTAGTACCCAGACAACCCTACTGACAATTACTAAATGTGAGTGAGCCCAGGGGTATTTTCTTGGTAATCTGACAACTGAGTTTGTATGTGTAAGTTCAGAATAACTTTCTACCACTATCTAGGGAAACAGCAAATAGTTATTATTTCAGTCCATTAAGTTTGGGAATGTGGTTGTTGTCAGTTAAATGGTTGGGTTTTTTATTGTTTATTTGTTTGTTTCACTTTTATTTCAATGTAGAAAAAGTCAGTTGGTATACCTTTTAGTGTGGAACAAAGATGCAATAACAGGAATGTTGCCTAGTTTTACATAGTTCATGGTTACGGTCAACTCCATTATCTTGACCACTGGATAATTACTAGTGAAATCATGTAAATTACCTTCTGTGGAGATTAGGAAATACTTGAACTCTTATTTTAAACACTTTCAAGAGTCAGGTTGCCAACTGCTCAAGCTGATAATCCTCAATAGTTTACGGGCAGAGAATAGGAAAATCACTCTTTGAGGCCTGCCTGGGCAGAATAGTTTATGAGACTTATTCTCAATCCGTAAGTAGGTACAGTGTGCCTGCTCTCCCAGGCTAGGATTGCAAGATCATAGTGCCAGGCTAGCCTTGTCAGAAAAAGTATAAGGGACTCTGTCTCCATGAAAGGGATGCTGAATGTCATGGTAGGCGCCTATGATCTCAGTAATGATGAGGGGCCTGTATAGTAGGCTCATTAGTGTAGCAAGTGAAACCACATTGTAATAATAACCAGTGAGGCCAGGCACCGATGGCTCACGCCTGTTATCCTAGCTACTCAGGAGGCTGAGATCTGAGGATCGCAGTTCAAAGCCATCCTGGGCAGGAAAGACCATGATACTCTTATTTCCAATAAACCACCAGAAAACTGAAAGTAGCGTTGTAGCTCAAGTGGTAGAGTGTTACCCTTGAGCTAAAGAGCTGAGGGATAGTGTCCAGGCCCAGAGTTCAAGCCCCACAACCAACAACAACAACAACAAAAAAGTGAAAAATGGGACTGGAGCTATAGTTCAGTACTAATGCTCTAGACCAGCAAGCATGAAGTCCTCATTACAAAAAAAAAAAAAGGAAACTTAAAAGTTAGTATTGTTGTAAGGCAACTCAGAGAACTTAGCTACAAGAAAGCGAGAAGCCATATTTTGAGAGATCAAATTGGTAGTTTTTATTGGAAAGCTGGTGAATGTAGATAGAATCCTGTCACAAAGACCTTCAGCCCCTTGAATAAGCTTAACACAGTTAGAAAATTGAGCCATGACAGTAGTATAGCAAAGTAAGAGCAGTAAAACAATACCTACAAACCAGATCAACACCAATGGAGAGCTGAACTGGGATGCCGTGCTGACTAGAGGAGAGCCAGCACACAGGAGACACAGGACATGAGTCATAGTGTAAGGGAGTCTGAGTTGGTCCAGGTCTAAATAGGGTGAGAAGAAGGGGCAGGGTCTCAGGAAACTCAAAAGACTCCCAAGTTCAAGGCACAGGACTGACAGGTCCAGTAACCTATCATCCAAACCCCCACCCCTACCTCTAGAAATTCAGTCATACCCATGACCTGGGAGGTGGGACTTTACCTTCCTTCACCAAAAAGACAAGATGGTGCCAGTTAACCCAATTCCTATCCACTATGTGGCCAAGATGGTGTGGCTAGATCCAGCCTCCCCATTTAGTATGTGAAGGAAAAGAAACTCAGCTAACTTTGTATTCTGACAGTCACTTATTAACTATGTCTGATGTACCTTCTTATAATTGTATTCCTCTCTTACGAGCTTCTCAGACTTGTAAAATTAGTTTTAAAAGTTTTAACATTTTATTTTGTGCATCAGAGTATTGAAGCAGAATAAAATTTCCTTTAGCTTAAAGTTTTAAAAGTTAGAATTACTTAACAAGTAAAATTTGTTTAGTCATATACCACTGTTGGGATTCAGTGGATGGATTACTTTCCTGCTTTCTATCTATTGAGTGACTTTACAAGGCCATCCTTGTTTTCCATAGTTTCCTTAAGGAGAAGGACAAGGAAATTGTTTTGTTTTCTTCATATATTTTCTAGTTGAGTTCCTAAAACTCTCTACCAAGTTTTTAAACTTTTTGCTAAATTTTCAAATAAATTATTAGTAACAGATATGTATAAAATGAATGTGTAATATTTCCTGGCTTAATATCTGAGTATTACCAAAGCTATTGCTGTGGTAACAGGTGGAAAGCTCTGTATAACTAAGCTCTTCCCATTAGATATTGAATGAACAACTAAGATAATTTAAGTACAAAATAATCAAGGATAAATCTATTATATAAACTGAAAGCAATCACTCAGACAATCAAGGGAAGACAGTCCCTAATAGGAACTCAGTCAGGATAGAATCAATGTGAAATATACCTAGCATTCAATCTACATATCATAAAGCAATTCTAAAATTCTAACTTAATGTCTCATCTTTCAAAAGAACTAATGGCTTCATATTTTTGCTAGGATATCATATTTTTAATTGAAGCCCGATATTTCTTTTTTACACAGGTACTACAGTTTTTCCTGAATATATATTCTAACAGATAAAAACAAAAAACAAAAGCAGCTAAATCTCTGCCTTTTAGTCTTTGGAGCCAAAGCCATGTAGAGTTTAGAGAAGAGCCTTATCACATTAGTACAATTTTAACTGGCACTTTCTGAGGCTCAAAAAGCATATTCTATAGCTAGCTCTCTCGATATAATGAAAACACTCCCTTGGAATAAACTCACAACTTGATTTTTGCAGGTTGGCCTAACTCATATTTATGAGAGTCTGTTGGTTTCCAGCTGGGTTTACACATACCTGTGAAACATGGCTAAGCTTTCCAGTCTGAGCTCTGTTGCTGCTATTGCTGTCTGGAAGACTCCAGGGACACAGCAGCCAGCTAAGGAGGAGGGATTTCATCTTAGGCTATAATAAGGTACATAGGAACTGAAACCCAGGATCTTCTGATTTCAGGCAAGGCTTCAGGGGCCCCAACCTGGAAAATGAAATTATATGAAAGCAATTTGCGAATAGTTGAATGATCTATCAGAAGACAAGCCAATATTTAATGGTCTCTTAGCCTATGTGCTGCCTTTTTTTCAGTGTGTGTGTGTGTGTGTGTGTGTGTGTGTGTGTGTGTGTGTGTGTGTGTGTGTGTGTGTGTGTGTCTGCGCATGTATTCATTTGTACCCCACCATATTATGAGTAAGACACTACCATGATTTATAAGTGAGAAAAAACTGGCATTTAGAGGAACAGTAGCTTGCCAAGGTCACAGATTAATAATGACAGAACAGAAATCGAGAGGGAGTAATTCAATGTACTTACAAGACCTGCTCAACTACTGCAGTGTTCTATGTTCTTTTTCTTTACTTGTGCAGAGAATTTGATGGCTGATCATTATATGTGCATTATGACCCAAATATAGAGACATCAGACTTGAGATTTTATTAAAAGATCTCTAAGGCTAGGTTCTGGTGACCCAGAATCCTAACTACTTGGGAGACTGAGATTCAAGGACACTCCAGACAAAAAGTTTAGGAGACATCTTCCCAATGAAGGGATAGGTGGGCTAGTGTGCTTCTTAAAGCTGGGGAGCTTCACAGGCCAAGTGCCTGTGTAGAAAGTTAGACTCCATCTCAAAAAATATTGGGTGGCCTGGCTCAGCGATAAGAGTACCTGCTTAGCAAGTTCAAGGTCCTGCATTCAAACCTCAGTACCATGAATTCTAAGAAAGTTCCTTTTATTAAAAGAAATTATAAAAATTATGCCCTTGCTTCTACCTCACATTGCTTTTCCAAATCACTCTCAATATAGCAAGGACATGGTAGATAGTTATTTGCAAAGAGAAAATGTCTACCGTAGCTAAGTCCGCAATTTATCAATGTCTTTTATTTTGTGCATTTTTCAGAGACAATAAAAGTGAATACTTTTTTCTAAAACATAAATAATAATTTTAAAAAATGGGGTATGATTGCCTGAATGATATGCATCAGTGTTGTCTGATCCTTTTGATGGTATAGGTATAACCCCTGTTTTTACTGTATAGGATTTTTTAAAATCACCTTTGTGTTTCTTCTTAATATTAGTTGTATTTACTGCAGGTCTTGTAGTTTTTCTCATTTATCACTTAATGTTAGGCCATTTTTAAATTTATGTATAAAAGACCCTACTCAGTTATGATCAATAACATGTGTTTGTCCATAAATATATACTTATATTTATATATTAATACATAAAAGTATATCTGTATCCATGCATATTTATATATAACATATATTTATTTTACTTGTTAATATTTTATCTAAGTTGTTTATGCCCATGTTGATATATAGGAATGGATTTAACTTATTTTCTTGCATCTATGTTGCATTCTCTCACAAGAACATGTACCTATTGGACACGAACTAAGAAAAGTTGTTTGTTTTTGTGAAGAGACAAATAATTTAAAGTTTGCAGGTCAGTAGGGAAATGAGAAATTATTATGAGAGCACCTTTATCCAAACCATACAAAAAGGTAAAACTAACACCCCCCTAAAAAAATCACCATATAAAAGGGTCAGCCAGGATCTGACCCGTGGCCATAGTTTGCCAACTTCTGTTTTCTGTCAGCTTCAGCAAAGGAGATGCTGATGTGCATCTATAATGACATATGTATGTGCTGTGTAAAACACACTTGCATTTATATATTTTTCCATCCATTTCACCTGTTTCATGATCTTTTAGCTCTAAGTTTCAAATTTTTTTGAGGAACAGAATGTCCTGTGTTATTCTGAGGGAAACCAGAGTCATGTTTTTCTTTTCCCCACAAAAACATGTATATGCAAAGAATCACAATACACCTCCAAACAATTTTAGGTGTCCTTGTGTACTGTAAACCAGCAATTACTGAAACCTAATGTCAGATCTGGTCTAGGTCTCAAATGGCCTCACAAGGTCAAGATGTTAGATCGAACACGCTTTGTCCTCAGCCTGTGAGAATGGTCATGAAAGCACCGAACACTAATGAAACATAATAAATTTCTATACTTACATGCAAATCAACAAGTGTCTTTTTTACTTGATACAATTGATCGCCTTTATGACTACTATATCCACACTTTATTCAAATTTTTATTTGTAAATATATCTATAGTGATCTTTCCCATTTCAAGGGAAAAATTTAAAGGAAGTCTTTCCTTCCTCATGCTTAATACTGACTTATAAAAGTAATTTTTTAAGAAAAATGATGGAAATATTCTACGAATTTTAGCGTGTATTACATTGGCTAAAAACAGTTCAAGACATACTTCTATTTGATGATAATAATAGTTTCTTCGATAACAATTAGATTTTTTTTTTATGTACTGGAAAATCTAAAAATATTTAAAAGCTGCTTTATGTGAAAATATTTGAATTGTACTAAGAAAAGGCTAGATAGCATCTACTTTTACAAGAAACCAAATGTTAAGATAATTGGGACAAATATTTGCATAATCAACTGTAATGTCAAAGATAATCATGTTATATGTAATGAGACATATTTTCAATGTGTAGTTTAATCTTATATAATATGTAATTTGCATGCATACATGCATTCACATATATTACACTCTGTGTAAATGTGCATTTGTAGGTAAAATAACAATAGCTGTAAAGTCAAAACAGACAATTATTTATCAAACATTCTCCAAATTTCCAAGATACAAAAGGAGCCAGAATACACCAACAAAAACAATTTAAACTCTACATATGAAGTTTTAAATACTTTCATCTTATTATTATTTATAATCTTTTAATGGGAATATTAAAAGTGACCCAAATTTGCTGGGTACCACTGGCTCATGCTAGAAATCCTAGAGACTTAGGAGGCTGGGTGGTTTGAAGCCAGTCTATGAGACTCCTATATTCAATTAATCACCAGAATCAAAATGGAGCTCTGGCTCAATTGGTAGAGTGCTAGCCTTGAACAAAACAGTACCTGAGCCCTGAAATCAAGCACCAGTGTGGGTGGGCATGGGCACACACACACACACACACACACACACACACACACACACACACACACACAGAAACACAGTAGGAAGTATAGCAAAATTATTTTGCATTTTCATTCTCTGTTTTCAATTTGAATGGAAAGAACATAGGCTTCAAATTTATGAATGGTTTTGTGGGGCTTGAAGTGAAGTAACAAATCATTTATTGGTTTAGTGGTTTAATTGCTTGCCATAACTCTAAATTTTCTTAGGATGTGTTTAATTTAATTCTCTATGTTTAACTTTGTGTAGAATGGAAATTAATAAGCTCCCTTTGGAAGCAGCCAGATAACTTAAAAGTACTATTAGCTGTGTTCCTTTAAATCCTCTCAGTTACAAGATTTGCTTTTTTTTTTTTTGGCTCATTTTGTGGAAAATAAATTTTCTTCTCTTCTTCACAAATATCGTGTGAATATACTGGTTGTCTTCCTTCTTGGGCAGGATGCCTAAGTACTTAATTGTTCAATCTCTACATAAGAATCATTTTGCCCAACAATGAAATCAAACTGCCTCTAGGGTAACAGACAGCAGCTGTTGAAGGCAGAAGCTCAAGTACCCAGCAGTCTGGGGCCTGCCAAGGAAAAGGACATACATCCATTTCCAAGACACAGAAGAAATTGGTGTTTACAGCTAGTGGGGTTTTAATTTTCATACATTAGGCTTTGTCCCCACCTGAATTTTCAGGCTGTCTGCATCAATTTTTTTCATAATTTCCATATTCTTTCTCCACCCTCTGATCCTTTCAGAGTTGGTCTTTTTAGTATTCTTCCCTTTCCTCAGTGGTTAGTTCCCCAATTGCCTGCTATTGTGTTCAGTAATTTTTACGTTAAAATTAATTGTCAAGCAGAATTACTCTTGAAATTTTAGAATTGATCTCAACATTGTGTGTCCCTCTGTGTACCCTTATGGAGATTTCTTAGCATGCTGAGGGTTGTAGAGAAACTGGGAAGCTGCCAGAAGCTGAAAGCCCTGTGCCAAAGGGTGACCAGCAACAGAATAGTAGGCTCACAGAGCTTTCTAGTTAATTAGATTTGGTCATGTGACCTTTGTGACTTTGCCAATTGCAAGAAATAATTAGCCCCACATTCCCAGGCTGGCAGCCTTCTGCTGGCAAGTCCAACTCACAGAAATCTCTACTAGCTTATGAGTGCAGAGGCCCTAAAACAACTGGATTCTTTACAGAAATCTCTTAAATTTTCCTACTGTACTATTCCTCTCTTTTCTGTACTTTTTTTTTTGGACTTTATTGCTTATTTACACTTAGCAACTCATCGCACACTAAAGGTTTGTCTTCCAGTTCATTCCTCTGGAGGTGAAGAGTATATGTTTGCCTCTCTCCCAAGTTTTGCTTCTTTCATAATAGTCTCTTGTGAATGTTGCATTCCCCACTCTGCCTGTCTCTATGAAATCAGTCCTATTCCACTTGTTTTTTCCTTTTTTTTCCTTCTTCCAATACACATTTTTAAAGCTAAATATATGAATTGAAACAGCTATGATATACTAAGATACAGATACAGGGGAAAAAATTAAATTTTGAGGAGTTTTTAAAATTACCCAAAAAGAATACCTCAGCTGTCCAGGCACCACCCCCACATCTTGCATTGTAGTCTGCAAACAGATGGGTATAGCATGAACCCAGCTGCCCCTTTGCCATAATCAAGCAGCCTGTGGTCAGGAGAGGAAGGTAGGATCTCGACAATGCATCTTTTCTTGAATTTAACATCATATTCTGTTATAATGTTAGGCCTCAGAGACTGAACATATCTCTCTCACACCCACCCCACACATCAGCATCTCTTATACACATATAGACATAAATAATCCCACTACATTGAATCGAATCGATTTTCCTAACCAGGTAGGAAGGGGGGGATTTTTTTAGCGTTAATAAATCTATCACAGTGCAAGTCATATGGTTTTTACTACATTCTCTTGAAGTGTATATGGTATACGATCCTCAACATTTATTGAGCCTTATTTTATGTAATTAGCCACAGCTTATTGTCAGAAAGAAACATTTTTTAAAGTTCTGATAATGGCTGGCAACTGGATTTTAGCTTCATGATTAATGTGGAGCTTCAATTTTTCTTTTCCTCATACTGAAATAAATGAATGTAATAGATCAGGTTTATATGGACCAAATTCACTTAGCAAGTAGTGTGCTGGCTCATGAGATCATTCTCCTGTACTCTTTTTTTATAGTTTTTATTGTAAAATGCAGAGGGGTAACAGTTATATGAATAGGGTAATGAGTACATTTTGTAGCAAGCATTGTTTCTTCCTCCTTTGTTTTCCCCCTACCATTACTTCCCTCCCCACCTCCCCAACTCCTCCTGCCATCACCCCCTGCCCAACATTGTGAAGTTCATTTTCAACATAGTGTCCTGTACATCTCATTGTCACAATGGGTTAACCTGCATCCCCTCCCCCTCCCCAAATTACAAAAAATGTATATACAAGATGCAGAACACTGGAATCAAATACAGTGAAAACAGGGGTTATACCATGGGGGAAGCACATACAAAAAAATCACATAGTGCATTATAAGTGCATTAAAAACAATAGCAAGAAATTAAAAAAAATACTCTGTCCCTGTCTTGGGATACATTTTGCTTAACATTGTCTCATGTGCTTGTCCTAGACATGTACTAGTCATTGTAAACAAGAGAAACCATGGGACCTATGTTTCTTTGGTCCTGGCTTACTTCACTTAATATAATTTTTTCCAAGTCTTTCAATTTCCTAACAAATGGGGCAATGACATTCTTTCTGATGAGATATAGAACTTCATTATATATGTGTATATACATATATATATATACATACATATATATACACACACATAGATATATAGATATATAGATATATAGATATATAGATATATAGATATATATACATTTTCTTGATCCATTCATCTACTTAGGGACATTGGGGTTGGTTCCATATCTTAGCTATGGTAAATAATGCTGCAATAAACATGGTTGTGTTGGTAGTTTTGGTATGACCTTATTTGCAATCGTTTGGGTAAATGCCCAAAGTGGGTTTATTAGGTCATAAGGGAGTTCTGAACTCCAGATTTATAGCCACCTACTCTTTGACAAGAGAGCTAAAGAAATAGAATGGAATAAAGACAGCCTTTTCAGTAAATGGTGCTGGCAAAATTGGTTAAACAGTTGTAGAAAACGAAAGCTAGATCCGTAAATATCACCCTACATCAGAATCAATTCCAAATGGATCAAAGGCCTGAAAATAAAAGCAGACTCCCTGAAAACATTACAGGAAGAAATAGGAGAAACTCTAGGGCTCCTTGGCACAGGCCAAAATACTTCTTAATAGAGACCCAGAAACACTACAAATCAAAAAAAGTTGGACAAATGGGATTGCATGAAACTGCAGAGCTTCTGCAAGGCAAAGGACATAGCTAGCAAGATCAATAGAAAGCCCATGGACTGGGAGAAGATCTTCACTAGCCATACAACAGACAAATGTCTTATATTTAAAATATAGTTAGAACTAAAAAACCAACATCCCCCAACAACAAATCCTCAAAGAAATACCTGCCTGATTAATAAGTGGGCTAAAGGCTTAAAGAGAGACTTCTCTGAAGAGGAAATAAGAATGGCCAATAGACACATGAAGAAATGCTCAACTTTTCTATCCATAAAAGAAATGCAAATCAAGACAACATTGAGATTCCACCTCATCCCAGTTATAATGTCTATAATCAAGGAATCTAGTAATAAGGGATGTTGGAGGGGATGTGGCCAAAAGGGAAGTCTACTGCATTGTTGATGGGAGTGTAAACTTGTTCAACCATTCTTTAAAGCAGTGTGGACATTCCTTCTGTACTCCCTTTTTAATCACCCTTTCAGTTTTTTTTTGTTTTTTTTTTGTTTTTTTTAATGAGAGGAAAAACAAAACAAAACAAAACTTGTCACAAGCAAATTTCACCTTATGTGGCTGCTTATACAGGTTTCACAGGCTTAATCTCAGTTAAAAATTTACATATTTAAATAAATAACTCTAAGTTAAAGTTGGTATGTTCCCTAACCTTCATAAGCTGTTGTGTACTGGGGACATTTATGGCCAGTTAATCTCAACTTTCTAGGTAAATGAGAATCACAAAGCTGTCTGTACTACAGATCTACATCTCTGTCTTCATTTACTCCCCAGAAAGACAGACTCTCATATTCAACTGCCTATTAAGTAGCTCTGTTTGTATGCCTAATATACATTCCAAACTCAACCTATTCAAATCAAATTTCGGATGTAATTCCAATGCTTCTGCCGCCATTTTGTGATCATCTATTTCAAGTCCCAGGCTATAGTGAAAGTCATAATTGGTTCCACCACTGTTCCCTATCCCTTCCATCTTGAAACTTTGTTGGCTTCACTTTCACAAGATGGCCAAAGTTTATAATACAAAGGCATTCATGCAATATTACGTTGTGACAATGTAAAAAAGCGAAAGACACAATTGACTATGTAAAAGAGGATTTCATTTATATGAAATACCAAACCAGACAAGACTATTCTTTGGTATTAGAAATCCAGTTGACCTTGGAGATTCGTGACACCATTGGGGTGGAGTATTATGGAGGAGTTTGTGGTACATTTAGTTAGTGAGAAGTGTTCAAACAATATATTTATGATATGTGCACTTTTCTGTACATGTAAGAGTGGAATGAATGCACTGGCTACAGATAACATCTTAGACAGCTTCATTTCTTAACTAGATTTTGCTAGCTAATCTGGATTGGTTCCTTCACTGCCTTCTTGCACCCTACAGCTAGAAAGACTTTTTCAGTATAGAGCTCGGCTTTTGCCACTCCTATGCAGAATCCTCCATTAGTTTCCCATTTTATGCAGAGTGGAAGCCAAGGCCTTTCAAAGCCCCACCTGATGTTCTGGGACATCTCCTGTAGTTTGCTCTTTTATTGTCATTAAGTATCTGCCTTTCTTTTCAAGACTGAATTACCCCTTGGATCCAATCTTTCAAGATGCTTTGACAACATCTCTCACATAACTTCTCTGCTGAGTTTTTTCAGCCTTCTTGACATCTCATCTTAATTACTTTATTTAAAAAATTGTGTATAGAATCATTCAACCTCTTTGAAACATTTCTTAAGGATGACCCAACTTCAAAATAATTGCTGCTTTACTTTGATATTTTTAAAAATTTGCTATCACAATGTGCTTTGATCTGTCAAAGACAGAGTACAATAAATTTAAAGGGAGATCTAATTAACTTTTATTTGTAATTCAAGAATTGTAGTAGTTTCTAATCTACAAAATAGATAGAATGAGAATCTGGTGTTGGTGTCTCATGAAAGTAATTCTAACTACTCAAGAGGCTTAGGTCTGAGGATCATGTTTCAAATCCCACTCAGCCAGGAAAATCTACCAAAAGCCTGGATATAGAGGTATGTCTCTAGGGACAGCCTTAAGCAAAAAAGGTAAGGGATGGCACCCAGGCCCTGAGTTCAACTCCCAATTCTGGCACAGAAGCGAAGAAAGAAACATAGATAGAATGATAGTTTCTACCATGGACAGATCAAGGTGCATAAGGTAGCAAAAAGCAGAACAAAGCAACAAAGTAACATTTACTTTTAGGGTACTTTCAGGTAAGAAACATAGGATACTTCCTTTCCATGCTGACTCAGGAAGTCTGAATCTTCAGATTTTTTGAAAATATATCTGTTTGGGGGTCTATGTCCTTAAATTTCAGTTTGATTGTATCCCATTTAATACAAGTGACACCATTTAATTTGGTCTGGTCTGCTAAAAAATAATATAGGCACTCATTACCTATCCTCAATGGTTTCCTGTATTTTCAACCATCTTATGCATTAATAAATTTTATCCAAAAAGTTAAACAACATTTTATCTGATTTTTATATCATTGAGTTGCTATAAAAAAAAAAAGCAGAGGGCCCTGTGAATTAGTCAAGACACTTTGTATACAATGTAGAAGACTGTAGAAGAAGCGGTAAAGACAACCTCAGTTAGGTTGTTTCTACTATTCTTGAAGACAAAGAAAGCAACTTGGTGATTTTTTTATTAGAATCATTATCCTGCATGAGATTTCTTTTTTTATATATGTCTGCATGAGATTTCTATCACCACTTCAACATATTATCAAAATTTACTAGCTTAAATATCCCATATTTATTTTTTCATAGTCCTGGAAATGAGAAGTGCAAAATCATTCTTACCGTGTTTTGTCAGTATGTCAGCAGGCTACTTCCTTTTGTTTTTTGTTTTTTTTGGGCCCAGTCATGGGGCCTGAACTCTGGGCCTGGGCACTGTCCCTCAGCTCTTCAGCTCAAGGCTAGCGCTCTACCATTTGAGCCACAGCGCCACTTCCAGCTTTTTTCTTTTTGCTTATGTGGTGCTGAGGAATCGAACCTAGGGCCTCATGCATGCAAGGCAAGCGCTCTACCGCTGAGCTACCTTCCCAGACCCAGGCTACTTCCTTTTGGAGGATCCAGTGGGGAATTTACTTGATTTTTCCAGCTTTTAGAAGCCACTAGATGCTGGAAGCTAAGATTCATGGGTCTTGTTTTGCTTATCATTTAATTTTTCTCACTCTATTGCTCTAGCCTCTCTTAAGACCCCCTTATGAATATATTAGGTGTGCATAGACTACCCTGAAAGCCTTCCCTTCTCATAGTCAATGAATACAGGTAAGGTCTACTTACTTTACAAGTGCAAGGTAGTCACAAATCTTAGAATCTTCACAGATGTGGACATCTGTGAAGGGCATTGTTTTGATTATCACAGTTAACAAGAGTGCTGGTCTTTCTCATTTTGAATGAATGGGAAAGAAGTTGCTCAAAGTATGTGCCCTACATATGCCAGCATGTAGATATCACCTTTCCTGCGTGTTACTCTCATAAATACATTGACAACTTCAAACTTATATCAGAGATCTAGGCAGCATTATCTATTAGGCAAGTATAAACTTTAAATGAAATTTTAAATGGATGAAAAGTGTGATGAGCTCTATGGGTTAGAACATTAACTGGGGAAAGAGTGGAGGTAGGTTAGAAGCTAGACTTGGGTGGTGGACAGCCTAAATCCAGAGGAGAATGAAAGTGGGTTTAGAGGGTAGTTAAATGTTCATGAAACTTTCCAGAAATGATGTGGGGGGTGTGAAGTGTTTGTGGGAGAGCAAAAATATGGAGGGAGCTGCTGATGTTTTTAGTTTAGGTGACAGCATAAAGAGTGACAACACTAATGAAGTGAAATATATTTAGCTAAGATGCCTGTGAGACATGCCTGTGGCAGACCTATACTCAATCTGGCAGTTATGTTGCAGAAAACAAACTGCACTCAGGTTTGCCGGTATGTATTTTAGGCTTCATTTGGAAGGTTGAGGGTGGTATACTAACATGAGAGAATTCCAAATAGAAGAAATATATATAGAGACACTATAGATGCATTCATATGCATGCATACAAATGCACATACATTCCATATATATGCTAAATGTATGCATATGTTCAAAATATATGTATACATATACATATAATATATGTATGAATTTATGAATATATATACACATATACACCCACACACCTGCTCTTACATATACACATACCAATATACATAGATATTTGCAAATATATATACACATTTTATTGACCTTATTGGATAGAACAGGATAGTATCTATATACTTAACTATAAATACTCTTTCAATTCAGACCTTTCTTGCATCTCTGTTCTTTCAGTCTCATTCCATTTTTAATAATTCTTTTACATACATTGTATACTCTATGTATTTTATGTAAGTCTAAAAGAAACAAGAAACTATTACAAAAAATAAATATTTCACAGTGCACATTTGAGATCTGGTTCTCACTCTCAGAGTGCAATGGGTAATGATGAGACAAATGCAAGTGATAATAGTGAACCAGGTCAGTTGTTAAAAATGGTAATTCAGATGTAATTTAGATGTCATCTGAGGCTTTTAAATGTGCTCACTGCTTGACTCACAGTGTGGTCAGATGAGCTAATTTTGTGTATAAAGCACATAGCAGTGAAAAGGTTGACAGCAGCTCATTTCCAGTTATGAGTTGAACCTGAGTGAGTCAGGGAAATATTCTTAGAGACACTAACCCTTGAAATGAGACTTCATGGATGAGGTTTTACAGGTCCATAAATGTTAAAGGCATTCAGAGGAAGAACAATATTTGAAAAAGCTGAGAGATCTGAAGTGGCACAAAGTGTCAGGAAATGACAAGTGTGCCAGATTTTCAAATGCTGGGGGTGAGGCTTGTGTTACACATGAAGGTCAAATCAAAAAGGACACTGTAGCCAGAGCATGGGGAGTTCAGTTGGTTTCAGGTGGCCTGATGGAAGAGTGGATCATTTTTTATTAATGTGAGTTTTTGTATTTTTTAAATAAGCAGAGCCATAATTACCGAGTGAAGAAGACACCTTGAGAAGTATGGGAAGATGAGGAAGACAGTATATCTGACAATCAGAGTAAAGGGTCTTAGTCTATCTGTATGATAAGATAGGGAAAAGGCATGAACACAATCAGGAGGATAGGAGGAGTAGACATGGAGGTTAGGCAAATGAGGAAATGGAGGCTTATATCAGGGGCCATTCATCAAGGTAGCAATGGGCAGAGAAGAGACCATACTTCAGAGAATATTACATTCTACTTCTTGATATGGTGTTATTTAGTGTGCTTTCTAGAAGGCTAGGTGGAGATACCTGAAAATTGGGAGCTGGATACATGTGGGACTCAAGATCATCAAGATATCTGAGTGACTGCCACATTTGTCTCTCTCTGAGGAATAGATGGAAATTAAACATTAGGGAGGGAGTAGGAAGTAAGGGAGAGCAGATTGTATAAGAAGAGGTACCAATAGTAAACCAATAAGGAGAAGCTGCATTTGGAAATATACTTTGGAGCACAGAATACAAACAGGAATGGTAAATGGTGATTTTACTCAGCAGAACAAAAGTTGTACCTGAACTCATGACAGGGGTTGCAATATTTTAAGTAGAACGTATAGAAGGTTATAATAACATATTTAAATAGCACCTTGAGAAAGAGGAAAAGAAGAATCTCTGCTAGGACTGTTAAAACAATTAGGAAAATCACCAAGCAAAGCCATGTCAGAGGAACCAGCCAACAGGAGAGATCTGAGTTAGAAGGAGGAGTTAACAATGTCAAAGGACACAGAAAGAGTGAATGAGTTAATGACTGAAAATTACTCTTGGGCAATTAAGAAAGTAATTGGTAACCTTTGTGAGAGAGATCTAAATGCAGTGGTCGGGTTGAAATGCCAAAATTGTGGATGCAAAAGTAAATGTAATTTGAAGACTATAAACTAACTGAAGTATAATGATTGTAGATTAAGTAAATTAACTATACTATACTAACTGTAGTGTAATTTCAAAACACAATGGGATTGTGACCTCTAAGTGAAAACCTGTGGGAATCAAATGGCAGAGCCAGACAATTAATGTGGGGCCAGATAAGTTATGAACAGAACTCTCAATTGGAAACCATTTGTATTTATTTACAGGGCCCTAGTAATTTCTTCAACTTCTGGATTTGACTATGTGTACTGTCTTTAAGCCTATCTACTGTAACTAAGCAGAGAAGTGAGGAGTGAGTGACCTGTTGAATTTGAAATGAATTTCTTAAGAATGAGATGTCAGTAAAATTAATGTGATATGTAAATATGCATGTGCATGTAAGATCATAAAAATATGTATGTAAGCCGGGCACCGGTGGCTCACACCTGTAACCCTAGCTACTCAGGAGGCTGAGATCTGAGGATCGTGGTTCAAAACCAGCCTGGGCAGGAAAGTCCGTGAAACTCTTATCTCCAATAAACCACCAGAAAACTGGAAGTGGCACTGTAGCTCAAGTGGTAGAGCGCTAGCCTTGAGCTGAAGAGCTGAGGGACAGCACTCAGTCCCAGAGTTCAGCCCCATGACTGACAAAAAATAAAATAAAATGTATGTATTGAGTTCTAATCAGGCCTGCTCTTTTCTCAGCCACTCTAGTCTCATATATGACTTGTGTGTTCTTGACTCTCCTATCCATTGTCTCCACAGACATTATCTCAACTTTCCTAAATAAACCTTAACCTGAGCTGGGTGCTTCTGGCTTACACCTGTAATCCTTCTTATTCATGAAGCAGAACCTGCAGGATGAGGGTTCAAAGCCAATCCCAAGCAAAAAAAAAAAAAAATCCTTGAGGTATTGTAGCCAAATTAGCCAGCAAAAAACAGGCCTGCGGATGTGACTTAAGTGATAGAGTGCCAGCCAAGCAAAGCAAGCCCAACATAAGCAGTGTGCTTGAACTCTAGTACAGCAAACACAACAACAACCAAATTAATTTAAACTGGCTATATCTTCTGGTACATATCATTGATTTCCTTATGTTTCTTTGAGTCCATCTTCAGCTGACCATTGTAAACATAATAGTACAGCAATGTGTTCATTCTGTTTCCTTTAATGAAACAGGAGAGGTTTACCTTTCATGTTTGTGGGCTCACAGCAGTATTACAACTAGTTACCAGTTATTTATGAATCAAACTAACAAACTGTTGATCACAATATGTCTGAGCTGCTTGTATTCATGAGCAGACTTTCAAATATTTAAGTCAATATGCAATACTAATTTTATGAAAGAAAACAAAAATAGGGAAATTTAAATTTCTTACTGTCCAGTCTTATATTCTGTGACTATACCAGAAATTAAATCAACTCATATAACATGACATACATAAAGTAATGTTTTTCTTGTGTTTACCTCAGCAAAATCAGTTTTCATTGGAATTCTTTTCATATAAATTGTTGTCTGTTGAGACCAATTGCCTGGAAGATTCCAATGTGCCCATAAAGTTCAAAATGCTTAAATGTGATTTTCAAAATTGAAGATGAGGGCAGAGGGCATGGCTTAGTGAGGGGTCATGTTCCTTGTATGTGGGAAACCCTAAGTTCAGCTCTCAGTGCACCCAAAAAAGTTAATTTAAAAACATAAGCACTTTATAAATCAATTTAGAAGTTACTTTTTAAATTATCTTGTAAAATTAAAGTACATAATAAAATATAATTAAGGAGTGCAAAATTTAAAATCAGTTATGTTTAAACTCAAAATTTAATTACTGTTTTAAAACTTAAACTAAAATCCATTCGATTTGTTTAGGAAAAGAAATTATTAGTAATTGCACTATTCAGTGCTTTCTCTTTCAGTGCCAAAATAAAGGACCCTTTCATGTTTTATTTCCCCCTTTCATGTTTTACACAAGCTATACTTGAAGCTCAATATGTACCAATATTAATAGTATTAATTACTTAATTTTATATTTATCTATATTATGTTCAAATGAAGAGAATGCTGTGATGTTTTGTGAGACTCACTACCCACTGTGAACCGAGAAGCAATATGTGTGTGTGTGTGTGTGTGTGTGTGTGTGTGTGTGTGTGTGTGTGTGTGTGTATTTAAGATAAATGTGGAGAAATGTTTCACTGTGCAAAATCTAATGCTTTCACACTGTCTTGGGGGAAAAGACACTAATTAATCTTTCTAGTGAAATAAATGTTTCTCTTCGAATCTCCTTGTCCTCTAGAGAAACACTTGTTTCTAGCAACACAATCAAGTTCTTAGCCTTGGATATAAAATTATGCCTCTTGTTTTGAGGATACAGGCAATATATCTAGAAAGGGTTTATCTGGGCTTTAAGAAGTTGTAGTGGCTTAAATTTAAAAAAAAAAGTTGTAGTGGGCTGAGAAGGGGGCTCAGTGGTAGAGCGCTTGCCTCGCATGCATGAGGCCCTGGGTTCAATTCCTCAGCACCACATAAGCAGAAAGAAATTCATAGTCACCCAGGCGCTGGTGGCTCAAGCCTATAATTCTAGCTGAGATCTGAGGACCATGATTCAAAGCAGAAAAGTCTGTGAGACTTATATCTGAAAAAGCTGGAAGTGGCTTTTTGGCTCAAGGAGTGGAGTGATACCCTTGAGCACAAAGACTCTCAAGGACAGAGCCCAGGCCCTGAGTTCAAGCCCCAGGACCATAAAAAAAAGTCATAGTCAAAAGGCTGTGTATTTGGGGATATGAGCTTTCATTCACTGAACTAGTGCTAGATGCTGGGCCCCAATGACAAGAGATGCACAGCCCTGTGTTAATACACTTAAATTTTCCATGAGAAGTTGGAGATGCTATAAAGGGTTCTTACTCCATGGCCCCTTATAAAAGACCTGGACAGACCTTATAACAGGGAGAAAAAAAAAGCATTGATCTCTGTGGGATTTGTGAAAGCTTTTGACAATATCATTCCTTCAAGAAGGATTTAAAAGTGATCTAAACTGCGCCTGGGTTGATGAGCAACTCCTAGATAAATGAAAGCCTTCCCTATCTCTGCAAAACAGAGAAATGAAAACAAAAACAAAAGTAGGCTCCTCGTGAGAACTAACTCAACCACACTGATGCCCACAGCTCCAAGTTTCCTGAAAGAGATACAGAGGCACCAATGCATCCTTCAAGGCTAGGGTGAAGCCCACTGGAAAGGAGTAAGAGATCTTTCCTGATTTGTGGTAGTTGGAGATAGATGGCCTTTGGCTGTACCAGATTTCAAGCCATGTAGGTGAAGCAGGTTGTGAAGAAAAAGGCTTGTGTTTTCAGCATCAGTTAAGTACCAAGAAGTGGCTACCATGTGATCCAAGTGGGTTACGAGAAATGCCATTCTGAGTCATTTCTTTGTATGCTAGATGTGTGGTCTCATCAGTTAGGCTGTATAAAGCATTCCTTCCCCAGCCTGGATTGCTGAGTGAGCTCTCCAGGTGACAGGGCAGTGAGGGATGAGACTGATGGGATTCACGGCTCTCACAATCTAGCGATGCATTTTTAATTGATCACTTTCAGGGTGATTTACAGAACGTTGAAAGAAGGGCCTGCTTCCTCTTCCACCTTAGCTCTCTTGCCAAAATGCCCATTAAGGTTATTGTTTTATGCATTTAAAAGATACCTTTCAAAAGCATACACAACATATTAAGAATGCCAAGCACTGTCAATACAAATCATTAATGTGACTATGGGACAAAATGGGCTTCTGGTTATGTTTGTTTCAGAACATAGTGGAGAAAATGGATTAAGAATGCTAGGCGTTATCTAGCAGAAACCCAGATAGAGATAGGATGGGAGGGGAGAATGTGTGTACATTTGAAGAAGGCCAAGTGGACTAGGCAATGTAGTCACCAACAAGGAAGCCAAGTTCCTCTTGTGTGAATGGAAACAAGACTTTTTTGTCTGAATCTTTAAAAAAAAATTGTTCTTATAAAGGTGATATATGGAAAGGTTACACTTATGTGTCAAGTCATCAGTACATTTCTTTATGGGCAATGTCGCTGCTTCCCTCACTCTCTCCCAGGTTTTCATTTTTTAACTCTTGTCCGCACCCACAGGGTATATCATTTATTTTCAGTGCTCTAGTGAGTAGCACGGCTAATTTTGTTCATCCTTTATCGTTCCATATTTGTACTCCTACATTACTCTTCCAAAAACAGATAAATGAACAGACAAGACAAAAAGAGAAGAAAACAAAAACAGCAAGAAAGAAAAACCTCTTGTTTCCATTTCCTGGAGTTCATTTCAATAAATATTGTTTAAATATTAGATAGGCATTGCACCTTTATGTTCTTCCCCTAAGAATATCCTCCTTTAGTCTCACTGTGTGAATGCCTAGAGTATAATTAATCATGTCCTAGTATACTTTAAATCAGCATATGAGAGAAAATGTGTCATTTGTATCTGAGCTTGGTTTACCTCACTTAACATGATTTGTTGTAGATTTCTTAACGTGTAACAATTCATAAAACCACTACTGTATTTCTTGTGTTTGTGTTTTTAAATTTCTTGATTAAAAAATTCATGCTGAGAAGTTAAACATTCAAAAAGCTTCTTAAGTGGGTTTTAATTTTTTATCTGTTAAATTCCATGGTGTATTATTAGACATTACACTTTAGAATTGCATAGTTCCATGAGATTAATTTTACTGTGTGACTCAGCCTTGTGGATTTATTCTTTATATTTGTCAGCTTTTATATAAAGGGCTTCAGCCTTCCCTTTTGCTAATAATATTTTGCCCTTTTTATCCTGAGAGATTCCCTAATAGAAAGAGTACTACTGTGTTCCCTACTGTACCAAGATCTGCTGGATTAGTACATTGGGTGAGGTCCAGAGATCTATTTTAAATAAGTGTTCAAGGAAATTGAATCAGCAGACTACAGACTTAAAGTACTCAAAAAAAAGCTGGAAGTGGCTCTGTGGCTCAAGGAGTAGAGTGCACAAAAGTCTCAGGGACAGAGCCCAGGCCCTGAGTTTAAGCAAAGCAGTAAAATACAAATCTCTTGGTCATTAGACTTCTACTCGAGTACTTTTCATTTAGTTTTAAATGTGTTTCCTATTATTTTGTCACTGTATTAAGATGCATGTCAATAACATGGCTATGAGTGTCCTGGTGAGGTTCGGGAATTTTTATTCTGATATCTTTCAAACTGATCAACATCATACCAGGACACTCACTTCTTTCTTTTGAAGCATTCAATATTTTGAAAATTAGAATTGTTGGGACTAATGAAGAACAGGAAATAATAGAATACTTAAAGGCAGCTGATTTTTACAATGGAATTTTCTTTGGTTTTGTTGTTGCTTAAAAATCAAAATGTTAGGTTAACATGAAACATGAAGAAATGATCTGACCAAATTGCAACCTCAAATATGATTCAAAAGAATCCTTTATTCCTAACTGGGCAAGCAGACCATCTTCAATACCATCTTCAATAAGTAAATAATTCAATTACTTAAATAAGATAGAATATGTTAAATATAGTAGTTTCATCTGTTTTCACTCCCAGAAATTAAGAGAAATTATAGGCTCTGTATGAAGCTGGCTCTGTTGAGACAATGAGTAGAACTTTCATGCAGCTGTAAAATGAGTAAACTGGCTGCTTAAACAAAAGAAAATATATTTCAGTTATATATTATAATTTACTTTTCTTGGTCTCTTTTATGAATCAAAGCTCATATAGTTATTTGAGGTTAGAGGACCTAAAGAATATTTTCCTAGGTAATTTCTGGCACTTGTTTTACAAAGTAAAGCCCATGATTTATATCTGTGTCTGTTCACCTATACTACTTAGGCAACTTTGACCCTATTTTTTAACACTGTGTGTGTGTGTGTGTGTGTGTGTGTGTGTGTGTGTGTGTATTGAAACATGACCTTCATATTAAAGTTATTTTTTCTGATTCTTTGAATTTTTTTTTTTTTTTTTGCCTAGAAAGAAACACAGTAATAAGCTGCCTGGAAGACACTGAGGCAAAAAAGTTGTGTTTCTCCCAAGAAAGCTACAGAAATTGAAATCCTTTAATACATTAATATGTATTTACAAAGACATGCAAAAAGTAGGCTAATAGATCTTTGGAACAAACAATGAGGTTTCAGAAGATATAATGCAAAGTACTGTTACTGTAGCCTAAAAAATCCTTAAAATGGTTTAGCATCAATAAATTGAAAGGATCATCAAATTCACAGTGTTAATGTCACATTAGCATATCCTTTTCATTCTATATAATTTATTTAAGTTCTTTATTCACAGGATTATAGTAGTAATCATTATGAAAATGTATTTTATTTCTTATGCCATAGAAAAGCAACATCTCTGACAAAGATGTAGGCCACTCTGGACTAACATAAAAATTCCAGCTTTTCTTAGGAAAAGTTCAGAGATATGGGAGTGAGGAATAAGGAGAAGTACTCACATAATCTGAATGGCCAAATGATCCATACAAGTTTTCAGACATAACATAAATTGGTTTTTGGTGGAACTTAACATCCACTCATAGACAACACTCATGTATGTCAACATTTCAGATTTTGTAGAATTTTATTTCTTTATCAAGAAAAATGCAGAAAGCCTCTATGATGTAGGGTAATGATTGTAATTTTAATATGGAAAACAAAGTATTTTCTAAGGAAATTTTCAAATAGTTTACAAAGTTAAAATTCTCAGCATTTCAGAGGAACTTGAGTGCTGTATTAGACTTATTCTGATAGGAAGGATCAAATGACACTTTGTCTTTTGGAGAGAAAGAAAGAAAGAAAGAAAGAAAGAAAGAAAGAAAGAAAGAAAGAAAGAAAGAAAGAAAGAAGGAAAGAAAGAAAGAAGGAAAGAAAGAAAGAAAGAAAGAAAGAAAGAAAGAAAGAAAGAAAGAAAGAAAGAAAGAAAGAAAGAAAGAAAGAAAGAAAAGAAAGAAAGAAAGAAAGAAGGAAGGAAGGAAGGAAGGAAGGAAAGAAAGAGAAAGAAATAGACAAAGAGAGAGAGAAAGAAAGAAAGAGAGAGAGAGAGAGAGGAAGGAAAGAAAGAGGAAATGAAGGAAGGAGGAAAGAAAGAGAAAGAAAGAGAGAAAGAAAGAGAGAGAGAGAAAGAGAGAGAGAAAGGAAAGAAAGAGGAAATGAAGGAGGAAAGAAAGAAAGAAAAAAAGAAAGAAAGAAAGAAAGAGAAAGAAAGAGAGAAAGAAATAAAGAGCAAGAGAAAGAAAGAAAGAGAGAGAGAAGGAAAGGAGAATACAGTGTTAGCCATGTATAATGGCTAAGGCCTGTAAGCTTAGCTACTCAGGAGGCCAAGTTTTGAGGATCATGTTCAGAAGCAAGTTTGGACAGGAAAGTCCTTGAGTCTTTTGTTTGTAATTAACCACAAAAAGACTGGAAGTGCAGCTGTGGCTCAAATGTTAGCGTGTTGGCCTTGAATATAAAAGCTCAGGGATAGCACCCAGTCTGTGAGTTGAAGCCCCAGGACAGGCACTCACTCACCACCTTGACCTCCCCCAAACACACACACACACACACACACACACACACACACACACACACACACACACATGAGGGTTGTTTATATGCTTTGTGATAACATGGTTGGTCAAAAAGAGGAAAAGGAGAGGAAAGGAAGAGGAAGAGAAAAGGACAAGATAGAAAAGCTTGCAGTCCAATAAAACAACAGGTTTCATTGATATTTGATGGTGCTAGAAATGTCTCTAGATGGTGAGGTAGCAACAAGAACACAATCTCAAAAGGAACTTGGCAATGAAAGATTTTATTACTGCAGAAGAATGTGCTGAAGGAGGACAAGGGTAAAAGACATTTGAGCAGGCAGTCCACCCAGGTTTTACTCTTAACACCTATTGCCCTTTGGTTGAAGGGTTAAAACGTTATTCCAGCAATTAAATTAAAAACCAGGATACCTGGCCAAAGTAGGAACTTGTGAGAAAAACAATCATTACTCAGGTGGCACTCACTCTACCACAACAGCCATGCCTCTGGCCTCTAGAAAAACAACTCTTATAACAGGTTGTGGTTTTATTGAAATATCTTATAAGAGCTGGTCATCATGTCTCAGCTACTCAGAAAGCTGATATCTGAAGAGGAAGTTTTGAAGCCAGTTGTGGCAGGAAAATGCAAGAGACTCTTTTTTCTAATTAATCAACAAATAGCAAGAAGTGGTAAAGTGTTAGCATTGAGCACAGACACTGGCAACAAGAAGAGAGAAAGGGAGAGAGAGACAGAGAGAGAGAAAGAGACAGAGACAGACAGAGACAGACACAGAGAGACAGAGACAGAGACAGAGATAGATCATAAAATAACAACTATCCTTAAAAGGGCAGTGTTTATGTCCAGCAACCACTTTGACATAAAAGATTAACTCTTACAGTGACAATATGGTGTTCACTATTACATGTTTGCTTCTAGATTCAGATCACTTAGAACTCCTACAAAGAATTTATAGAAAATTTATTTATTTATTTATTTATTTATTTATTTATTTATTTATATTGTGAATATACCTTAGAGAGGGGTTACAATTACATGGGCAAGGTAATGAGTACATTTCTTATCAAGCATTGTTGCCTCCTCCTTTGTTTCTCCTTCCCATCCCTTCCCATCTTGCACTCTCCCTCCCCCCACTCTTCTTCCCCCTCCCCCCTCCAAAGTTGTAAAGTTCATTTTTCGACATAGTCTTGAATATCTCATTGTTGCAATGGGCCCAACTGTATCCCTATTTAAACAATTGGTTTTATCCCTTCCCCTCCAAAAATTATACCAACATCAATACAGTGAAAACAGGGATTATAAGAAATAATCTTATAAATATGTTAGAAACAATAGCAAGAAAGAAAAATCATTTGAGTCCTTATCTTGGAGTTCATTTTGCCTAACATCAACTTATCTGACCATTTCTGCTTGTATTAGACATATACTAGTTATTGCAAACAAGGAAAACCATGGGAACTATGTTTCTTTGGGCCTGGCTTACCATAGCCAGCATTATACTTAATGGTGAAAAAATAAGCCTTTCCTCTTAACTCAGGAATGAGATATGGATGTCCACTCTCTCAACTTCCATTCAATTTAGTATTAGAATGCCTAGCTATAGCAATAAGACAAGATGCGAACTTAAAAGGGATCCAAATAGGGAAAGATGAAGTAAAACTCTCCCTCTTTGCAGATGACATGATCTTGTATTTAAAGAATCCCATGGACTCCACTCCCAAATTACTCAAGCTGATTCAAAACTTTGGCAAAGTAGAAGGGTATAAAATTAACCCTGTATACCAATGATGAGAAAAGCATGGCTGAAATCAAGAAAGCAACTCCATACATAATAGCTGTACAAAAAATAAAATACTAGGAATTAAATTAACCAAAGAAGTGAAGGACCTCTATGATGAAAACTTTAAAAACCTGAAAAAGAAAAACAAAAGAGAATTTAGAAAGTGTAAAAAACTCCTATGCTCCTGGATTGGAAGCATCAACATTGTGAACATGGCAATATTTCCCAAGGCTATCTACAAATTCAATGCCATGCCTCTCAATATTCCAACCTCATTCTTCAAGGAAATAGAAGAAGCAATCCAAAAATTCATATGGAACAATAAAAGACTCCGAATAGCAAAAATGATCCTTAACAGAAAGAACAGTGCTGGAGGAATATCAATACCAAATTTCAAAGTCTACTACGAAGCCATAGTACTCAAAACAGCTTGGTACTGGCATAAGAACAGACCTCAGGACCAATGGAATAGAATTGAAAACCCAGAAATGAACCCACAGACCTATAGCCATCTAATCTTCGATAAGGGAGCTATAAAAATAGAATGGAAGAAAGACAGCCTCTTCAGTAAATGGTGCTGGAAAAATTGCTTACTCACTTGTAGAAAACTAAAGCTAGATTCATATATATCCCTGCACCAGAATCAATTCCAAATGGATCAAAGACCTTGTAGTCAAAGCAGACACTCTGAAAACATTACAGGATGGAATAGGAGAAACCTGAGGTCTCCTTGACACAGGCTGAAATATCCTTAATAGAGACCCAGAAATACAACAAATCAAAGAAAGGTTGGACAAATGGGATTGCATGAAATTGCAGTGCTTCTGTATGGCAAAGGACATAGCTAGCAAGATCAATAGAAAGCCCACGGATTGGGAGAAGATCTTCACTAGCCATACAATGGACAAGGGTATCGTATCTAAAATATACCTGGAAATCAAAAAATTAAATCCCCTAACAACAAATCCACAAAGAAACAACTGCCCAATAAATAAGTGGGCTAAAGACTTAAAGAGAAGCTTCTCTGAAGAAGAAAGAAGGATTGCCAATACACACATGAAGAAATGCTCAACCTCCCTAGCCATAAAAGAAATGCAAATCAAAACAACATTGAGATACCACCTCACCCCAGTTAGAATGGCTATAATCAAGAACTCTAATAACAACAGATGCTGGAGGGGATGTGGACAGAAGGGTACCCTACTGCATTATTGGTAGGAGTGTAAACTTGTTCAACCACTTTGGAAAGTAGTCTGGAGGTTCCTCAAAAGACTCCACTTAGAGCTCCCCTATGACCCAGCAATCCCACTTTTGGGCATTTACCCAAATGATCACAAACAAGACCATACTAAAGGTACCAGCATGACTATGTTTATTGCAGCATTATTTACCATAGCTAAAATATGGAGCCAACCCAGATGCCCCTCAGTAGATGAATGGATCAAGAAAATGTGGTATATATACACAGTGGAATTCTATGCCTCCATCAGAAAGATTGACATTGCCCTATTTGTTAGGAAATGGAAAGACTTGGAAAAATTATATTAAGTGAAGAAATAAAATATTTAAAACAGCAACTAGCTCTTGGAACTTTGAAAAAATTCAGTTACTATTTTTGGACTAATCTATAAAGGGGGATAATATCATTGTAACCAGCAAAAAAAAACAAATAAAAAAATGAAGTCATTTGGGGTTCTTTTCAGTAACCCAAGGGTAGGTAATATCAGACATTTTCTGTGCTAATTAAAATCTCATTTGAAAAATTGGAAACAGATTGAGAATGTTTTTCTGAATTCTCCTTGCTTGGAGAAAGGACAGCTGAATATGCTGAATAGTGCTTGTGTCCTGCCTCTGGTTTTTCTGCCATCAATTTCCTACACATTGAACCTGTTGAATAGCTCAGAGCAGCATCCAGATCCTCTACCTTTGTGTTTGGTGGTTGCTGCTGCTGTGGATTAAGGAGCCATGTGGAGAGAACTACCCTAACATTCTATGTTTTCTAAAATTCTTGAAGCACAGGTAACTGATTTCTCTGACAACTCATGAAGATGCGAGAATCTCACCTATGTGCTGCTTCTCCCCCGTCTTTGGTGGACAATACTGTGTGGTCTCCCCAGCAATGTCAAGCAACAATTTTCTACCATAGGAACCAGCTTTCCTGTTTTTTTTTTTTAATTGGGCTTTTCCTAAGTATTCAGAGGATTACTTCACATAAATTGCCAACACACAGTCCTTTACATAGGTGTGCTCTTTACAAGAATGTAAGACACTTTGTGTCCAAGTAGCATCCAAACTAACTAGGTAAGATTGTAAAATGATATGTAAGTCGACAGTGTCTCACTCTCCTGTTAGAGGGGGTAAGGGGGGAGGAAAACCCCAAGCATTCAGTGATGTCATATCTATTTTTATCCAGGAATGCAGATGCCCACTTTGTTCACACTTAATCTTAGTTGTTGAACATAATTGTGGCTGATATTTTTAGTAGTGAATAAAAAGTAAAGATTATTTGTTTTGTGGAGTAAAAGCAGCCATGATAGAAAAGAGACGGGTGGTGGGATCTGAGATCACAGACAAAATAAAACAGAATTAATCCTGCATCCCAGGAGGAATTAGTGTCCCTAGCAAAGACCTAAAGCAAACAGAGGTAATGGACTCCACTTATTTCACCACTGTCACTCCTAAGACAACCAGAAATCATGGCAAATCTGCCATGCAGGTGTGCCAGCAAATCTGACAGTGGCACATGATTAAAGATGTTGTCCTGGCTCTTTGACAAACTATTAATAGAAGAACTGTCATGCAGAGCCCTATGGTTCCCATGCATGCCAGTGCCTTTCCCAGCTGAGAAACTTGATCTAGCCAAAACAGAGAGAAAGTCATAGATGTGAGAAAAAAAGAGAGATAAAAGAAAGATAAAAGTAGCAAGAGCTAAAGTGCTGAAAACAAATTATCATGACTCCCTCCACCATAAGACATTGAAAGCTTTTCTAAATTATCAGACTGTATAATGGATTTTTTTTTGGGGGTCTGGTCGTGGGGCCTGAATTCTGGGCCTAGGCACTGTCCCTCAGCTCTTCAGCTCAAGGCTAGCACTCTACCACTTGAGCCACAGAGCCACGTCCGGCTTTTTTCTTTTTGCTTATGCGGTGCTGAGGAATCGAACCCAGGGCCTCATGCATGCAAGGCAAGTGCTCTACCACTGAGCCACCTTCCCAGCCCTGAATAATGGATTTTTATTTGAGACTTTTTATAAATTGATAGATAGATATAATGAAATAATTAAAATGAAGGGCCAGAGATAGATATAATGAAATAATTAATATGAAGGGCTAGAATTATGACTGGCACACAATAGTTACTTAATACAGTTTAGCTTTTATTCTTAGCATTGATGACTAGATCGAATAGCTTTCATTATAAAGGCTCATAATATTGCAGTAAACTCTGTTCTAACAAATCATATTTAACAGCAGACTTTATATATATATATATATATATATATATATATATATATATATATACACATACAAGAATTATTTCACAGATTTCCTTAAGTACCTTTCAGGTTCAAAGGGATAATGACTTAAACATTAGTTATCGCAGCATGAGTCACATTACCATACAGAATGTTTCTTGTCCACTCACAAAGTAGAACTGTAGGAATTAACAGCTTTAAGAAAATTGTTTTTGCTAAATGTCAGATTGAGTGATTTTAGTCCATAATGTCAAATTTCACTGTTGTCTCTATGGGGAGTCTTCATCAAGCCCTGATCGTTTTTATTCTTGGGCTGGGCAACCCGTGCATTACAGAGGGGCTAAACTGATTCTGGCCCACGTTATTCCAAATTCACAGGTGGGTTATGGGTGTTTTCCTGCCTTGGGTGTCTAAAGAAATTAATAATGAAGACTGAACTTACTAGGAAAGGTTAAGACTATGGAGAGGAGCAAGGAGACCCAAATGACTGTAGTAGAGGAATTTGCTATGTAGTATGAAATACAAGATGATTTTATGTACATGGTTTAGTAAAATGTCCCAACTTTATGGCTTTTCATGTGTTACTGTTTATCACTTCTCATGTACAGAAAATACTTTTTACATAAATGTTGGGTATATATTATATTTTTTCCTTCAGTTATTAATATCAAGAACAAGAAACAATTATGTTTAATACTAGTTAATGAGATGAAATGAGATATGGCCTTGATAAATGTCGAGGAGATAAAAGAGTTACAAAAATAAAGTCTGTATGAATTAAATGGTACATATAAGATACTGATTAAAAATCAGTGGCTTATTTCGAGGTTACATTATTACAGTTATATCTATCTGTACAGTTTTTATGGACATTTTTATAAGGTATGAATTTTCTTTTCATATATTGAAATTTTGCTGAGACTGTCTCCCTTACCCATAGTTGATATTATGTCCTACAATTGTACTGTTGATGATAATTCTACAAAATATCAGTGGCTGCTTAATAAACATTTAAAATATTTTATCCTATTTTAGAATTCAGGTTGTCCAATAAGAGAAAATAAAAAGCAATTTGCTTAAGGGCATATATCTTATTACATATGTGTTTTACACACCTATATACAATATTACAGCATATTATATACATATTATAACAGTGTTTACTGTTCATTCTAAATCATAGTAGGATGTCAGGCATACCAGTGACTCAGTATATCCTGAAGGTAGTATAGGAAAGGCAAAATGAGGATCAGGACGGGGTACGCTATCTGCCACTTTCCTGTTTCTGGAGCTGGGCTCTCTAGAAGATTCTAGGCCAGTAAGTTGCTCCTTGAACTTCTGGACATAGCCTTTGGGCACAATAAGTCTTTTTCACCCCATCTTTATATGCTACCCATTAGGCCACCTACCTGCTCCTGCCAGCCATCTCCTAAGTGCCAAGGTGTTGTTGCTGTTGGAGGCCCAACTTCATTATTCTAGCCAAAGCTCAAAGACCTGAACTTTTGTCTGTGACCAAAATATGGACATCTTCCTACAGCTCCCATTGGTACAGGTAGACTATGCAGCTTAGAGAAGAAAAAGAATGAACTGTGCCAACTGGAAGGGAAAAAGTCAGGGTTGTCATGAATGATGATACTAATAAGTATGTAGAAATTTTTGTGAAAACTTCATTCCTAATTGATTATGAAGTATATTTTGTGATGTTGATTATAAGGAAACTGGAAGGTTAGTGATAGACAGGTAAGAGGCCTAGTTGTTTAGCCACCTAAGGAACTGAAAGAGATGAAACTCTTGTGTCTTCTGTATTTCATCTTCATTCTCTAAGGTTTATATCTTTCCTTTTCCATGAAGACTTATGTTCATAGAGGGATTAAGCTTGAGATTCAGTCACATTTAATGATAAAAAGTGCTGATGTATTTTAACTCTTTTATTGAAGTTACAGCTACCCTACTTGTCTTTACAAAACACAGTGCTATTATGTGAACTCTAAATCCTAAAATACTGTTCCGAGAAAGAGAAAGCTGAAAATGTTCCTAGGAAATTATACTTTTCTAGGCTGGCAACTAGATTTTCTGTTCTTTTATATTTATGAAATATAAGTTTGCTCTCATGAGATTACTAATGTATAATGCAAACTTGCACAATAGCACAACTTTCATATTTTTCATTCTGTTTATGGATTCACCATGCTCCTTTTTCAAAAGTTACATTTGCACGACATTTCACTTTTAATACCTAGTGTTTATAATTGAAAGGATGATGGGTGTAATTTAAGCTATTTTAGTATACTTCTCTGTTTCTCCAGATCCTTGCTTTACAGTGCATCATTGAGTCATCTATGGTGCTAGCTTGACTTCTCTGGAACTTGAAGTGCCACTTACTCACTGAGATTTGCAAGAGAGGAAGATGAAGGAGAGAAAGTAGTAGGATTAGAGGGTGGGAGGAAAGTAGGAGTGGATACAAGTATCTCAGACTGTGGAAAAGTTCTGAAAAATGTCTTTTCCAGGCCACTGGGTAATTCCAGTGTCAACCTACCCAGTCCATGATATTCACTGAGCACAAATGGTCAGGTGCAAGTTTGGCATCGTGGGGAAAAATCTGTCTTTAGCTTGAAAAGCCTTGTTGAATCCTAAAACATCTGCAGCTGCAGGCTGTCACATAAGTCAGGCTGTTTAAAAGTTCATTTTATCTTTCAAACAAAAGTCCTTTTATGTTGGTGAACTGTCATGAATTTAAAATTTTTACTAGTTGTGATTTTGGTTTTGTCCTTAGAAATCTTAACCTTACACAGTTATATCGATTTTTGTGCTGTTATTTTTTTTCAAGAATTGCATAGTTGTTTGTTTTATATTTGGATTTTTAATTCATTTTGAGTTAACTTTTTATTATGGCAATGATAAATCTATAAATCATGTGTCCATATATATAAGAATGATTTCTTAAAAAGTCTCTTCTATTTTGCTATTTTGTTTAGTGTGTCCATACTCATGTCAATACTACACTGACATGATCTTGTATTTAAAGAACCCCAAGTGGAGTCTATGATCCAAAACTTTGGCAAAGTAGCAGGTATAAAATTAATCCACACAATTCAATGGCTTTTCTGAATGCCAACAATGAGAAGAGCAAGGTTGAAATCAGGAAAGTAACTCCTTTTGAAATAGCCCCCTCCCCCAAAAAATACCTAGATATTAACCAAAGAAGTGAAGGACCCCTATAATGAAAATTTAAAAACCTGAAAAAGAAAAATAAAGCAGAACTAAGCAATAGAAAAAAAACCTCCCATGCTCCTGGATTGGGATGATTCACACATTGAAAATGGCAGTACTGCCAAAGTCTATCTACAAATTCAATGCAATACCCATCAATATTTTGATTAACTTTGTAAGAACCTTTCAATCAGGAAGCAGGAGTCTTCCAAATTAGGTTATTTTTCAGGACGAAGAACTTTTGCTATTCTACATAAATTTTCAAATTAAGATTTGTTTCTGAAACAGAAGAAAAACCACGCTTGTGACTGAGGTTGGGATTTTATTTAATTTATGGATTTGTCAAAGGAGAATTGACTCCTTGACAGTTGGAACCTCCAGGCCATAGACCAATAAGCTACTAATTTGCCTAGGTGTTTTTAATTTTCCCATCAACTTGATAGGAACTTCTGCACAATTTACTGAATTATTACCTAAGCACTTTGGTTCTATTTTGAATGTTACTTTAAAATTTTTAATGTATAGCTCTTCATTGCTGCCATGTAGAAATAGAGTTGCTTTATGTGCCTTCTTGTGTGTATGTGGACTTATCCTTATAGTCTATGATCTTCCAGCATATCCATTTGTTTTCATAACTTTTCTCAGATTATTTGTGATTTTCTACATTGATTGCTATGTTGGCTTTAGTTATGGATAGTTTCATTTCCTCCTTTACAAAATACATTTTATTCTTTGCTTTATTCAACTGTCTAAGATTTCCATTATGATAGCAAATGGGAATGATGAATACAGTCATCATTGCCCTATTCTTGATGTTATAAGAAAGGGTGCAGTCTTTTGTTTTTATGGAATATGCTACCTTACCTTTGTCAGGATTAAGAAATTTCCTTCTATTGTACATTTACAGCATCAAAAGTATAAAATTCATATTTTCCACTTATTACAGTGATTATGATTACAGAAAAGGGACAAAAAGCTCCATAAAGATTTTTATAGCTAAGCTATTTTCTCTCTATAAAATATGCAAGAATTATAATAACATTAGAAAGTACCTGATAATTATATAAGCATATATAGGATGTCTCATGATCCAAAGTCTCTGACTGCTGTCCAAATCTATTTTAACCTTATCATTTCCTCCATACTTCATCAGTTGTTGTGCAACAAGAAATTACTTAGATTTTCCAAAAATATCCTACTCATATTTAGCAATGATATTTAGAGTGAATTCTGTGGTAAGTCACACAGATTTCCCAGGAGATTTGAAAAGCCTATTTCCCAACCTGGGAGAACAGCTGCATAATAGTCCCAGGAATTAATTTCCTGCTGATTCAAAGAACATACACAGAGCCATGCCACTTTTTCCAGAACCTCCTGTGGCTAATAGGGGGCCCACTTAGAATTAACACTTTCCCAGTCAACAATGGTTCAGCAATAACAAGTCTAAAGGACAACCCCTCCACAGGTCCCCATGGAGTCAGACCTTGGTTTTTCCCAGTTAGATTTGTTAAGCAACATTAGAATAACCACACCCACAGGATCAAGACATAAGACTTTCTGTGGTAAAAGTTGGAATGTCCTGAGCCAAAGGGGATGAATTGGTCTCCCTTATCTTCACATCCCAGCACCACTGTCTCCAAAATCCCATTTTAAGTCTCTCTACCAGAGTTTGCTCCTCACCACACTCCCTGCACAACATCCTTATGCTGTGCTGGCACTTGCCTGTGGTGTGAACAAAGGAAAATTAGGGAGAAATCAAGGAAATCTCTCCATGAGAAATGTATTCAGGACAGGTCTGGAATGGTAGGAACAGAGGGCAGAGAAATAGACAGATGTAGAATGTATCATACAGATGAAGCTAATGTGTCTTAATGACAGTGTTGAGGTTGAGATGTGAATGTGTGATGACAATATTTTCTCAAATGGGGAAGGGAATAATAATTCACTCTATCCTCAGTTCCATAGCAGAATGTGAACAGGATAAAAGTTTGGGGCTCAAAAGAGGTATGGACTCAAAGATTTGATATGGTGGCATCCAAGTTAAAGAAGTCAGAGGAGTGAATATAATTCCCAGAAGAGTACAAGGAACAATTGCCTGAAAGTTTAGTTATTCAAGTTACATTTGTTACTCTATTATTAGATAAGAACCTTGCATTTTTATTTAATTAAAAAAGTGTGTTCTCATGAGTGAGTCTTTCTGTATTAGTTTTGTTAACAAGGAACTCAAGACTGAGCATTAAAAAAAAGCTTTCTATTTATTTTGTGTTTTTGTTATTTTTAAGTAATTGTACAAAGGGGATTCAATTCAACATGTCAGTTTGTAGGAAAACACATCTTGTTCAACACAAGCTTATATATATATATATTTAAAATGTTGAACAGAGGGGTTACAGTTACATGAGTAGGATAATGAGTACATTTCATAGCCAGAATTGTTACCTCCTCATTTGTTTTTCCCCTACCATCACTTCCCTCCCTACCTCCCAACTCCTCCCCTGACTCCTCCCTGCCCCTGTCCTACCCCGACATTGTAAAGTTCATTTTCAACATAGTCTCCTGTACATCTCATAGTCACAATGGGTCTTTCCATTTTCTAACAAATGAGGAAATGCCATTCTTTCTGATAGAGGCATAGAATTCCATTGTGTGTGTGTGTGTGTGTGTGTGTGTGTGTGTGTGTGTGTGTATGTATATATATATATATATATATATATATATATATATATATATATATATATACCACATTTTCTTGATCCATTCATCTACTGAGGGGCATAAGGGTTGGTTCCATATCTTAGCTATGCTAAATAATGCTGCAATAAACATAGTTGTGCTGGTAGCTTTGGTACGACCTTGTTTGTGATTGTTTGGGTAAATGCCCAAAAGTGGGATTGCTGGGTCATAGGGGAGCTCTATGTGAAGTCTTTTGAGGAACCTCCATACTGCTTTCCAGAGTGGTTGAACAAGTTTACACTCCCACCAACAATGCAGTAGGGATCCCTATTGGCCACATCCCCTCCAGCCTCTGTTGTTACTAGATTTCTTGATTATAGACATTCTAACTTGGGTAATGTGGAATTGCAACCTTGTCTTGATTTGCATTTCTTTTATGGCTAGAGAAGTTGAGCATTTCTTCATATGTCTCTTGGCCATTCTTATTTCCTCTTCATAGAAGTCTCTCTTTAAGTCTTTAGCCCATTTATTAATCAGGCAGTTGTTTCTTTGAGGATTTGTTGTTGTGGATTTAGTTTTTTGAGTTCTAAGTCTATTTTAGATATAAGACCCTTGTCTGTTGTATGGCTAGTGAAGATCTTCTCCCAGTCCATGGGCTTTCTATTGATATTGCTAGCTATGTCCTTTGCTTTGCAGAAACTCTGCAGTTTCATGCAATCCCATTTGTCTAACCTTTCTTTGATTTGTTGTGCTTCTGGGTCTCTATTAAGAAAATTTCAGCCTGTGCAAAGGAGACCTAGGGTTTCTCCTATTCTGTACTGTAATGTTTTCAGGGTGTCTGCTTTTATTTCGAGGTCTTTGATCATTTGGAGTTCATTCTGGTGCAGAGTGATATATATACATATATATATACATATATATATATATATATATATATAATGGATCTAGCTTTCGTTTTCTACAAGTGTTTAACCAATTTTGCCAGTACCATTTACTGAAAAGGCTGTCTTTCTTCCATTCTATTTCTTTAGCTTTCTTATCAATGATTAGATGGCTATAGGTCTGTGGGTTCCTTTCTGGTTCTTCAGTGCTGTTCCATTGGTCCTGAGGTCTGTTCTTGTGCCAGTAACAAGCTCTTTTTTTAAAAATAAGTTTTTAGTGTAAAAATACTGTACAAAGGGGTCACAATGACATGAGCAAGGTTATGAGTACATTTCTTATCAAGCATTATTGCCTCCTCCTTTGTTTTTCCCCTACCATCCCTTTCCTCCCATCTCCACAACTACAATCTCCCCCCGCCCATCCCTGGCCTAAATTGTAAAGTTTGTTTTTTGACATAGTGTGTTGTACCTCTCATTGTTGCAATGGGTCAACCTGTATCTCTATTTAAACAATTTTTTTTTGATTACTATGGCTTTGTAGTAAAGTTTGAAATTTGGAATTGATATTCCTCCAGCGCTGTTCTTTCTATAAGGAATGTTTTTGCTATTTGGGGTCTTTTATTGTTCCATATGAATTTTTGGATTCCTTCTTCTATTTCATTGAAGAATGAGGTTGGGATATTGGTAGGTATCACATTGAATTTGAAGGTAGCTTTTGGCAGTATTGCCATTTTCATGATGTTAATCCTCCATATCCAGGAGCATAGGAGGTTTTTCCAAATGCTGCATTCTGCTTTAATTTCCTTTTTCAGGTTTTTAAATTTTTTTCATACAGGTCCTTCACCTCTTTAGTTAGCTCCTAAGTATTTTATTTTTTATGAGGCTATTACAAAAGGAGTTGCTTTCCTAATTTCAACCACGCTCTTGTCAGTACTCGCATACAGGAAAGCCATTTATTTCCTTTTTCTTAAAGTTTTAACAAATTTATGATTTAGCATAATGTCTAGCACAAGTAAATACTCAGCAAATGTTAGCTATACAAAGTGACTTCAAAAATCAGCTACCTAATATATAACAGGTTTTTTAATGGATACATAAAACTTGTGTCTTCAAAAGAAAGCCATTGATTTCTGAGGGTTACATTTATACCCTACTACTTTGCCAAACTTCCTGATCAGCTCAAGTAACTTGGGAGTGGAGTCCATGGGGTTCTTTAAATATAAGATCATGTTGTCTTCAAAGAGGGAGAATTTTACTTCATCTTTCCCAATTTGGATCCCCTTTATGTCTGCATCTCGTCTTATTGCTCTAGCTAGGCATTCTAATACTAGGTTGAAGAGGAGTGGAGAGAGTAGATATCCTTATCTTATTCTTGAATTTAGAGGAAATGGTTTTAACTTTTCCCCATTAAGTATAATGCTGGCTGTAGGTTTGTTATATACAGCCTTTATTATATTGAGGAGTGTTCCATGGATTCCTAGTTTTTCCAGAGCTTTCATCATAAAGGGGTGTTGGATCTTGTCAAATGCTCTTTCTGCATCTATTGAGATAATCATATGGTTCTTATCCTTGCTCTTGTTGATGTGATGATTATATTAATGGTTTTGCATATATTGATCCAGCTTTGCATCCCTGACATGAATCCTGTTTGATCATGGTGTATGGTTTTTTTGATGAGTTCAACAAAAACTTTTAATCACAGGCTTCTGGGGGCAGGAAGTCTGAATCAAACGTCAGGGCTGCGCTCCCTTTGGATTTGTAGGGGGTGATCTTACTTACATCTACCTATAGGCTTGTAATAGCTGCCAATCTTTGTCATAAAGTGACTCGGACCTGCATTACTCTGATCTATTTTTCTCTATACTTATGACATTTTCTCTCTGCATATCTTTATCTTTTTATAAGGACTCCAGTAATATTTTAATAATATATGCTTACTGTTCAATGATCTCATGTTTAATAATTATTCAATACTTTTTTGGTCAGTTGTGGGCCTTGAACTCAGGACCTGAGCACTGTTCATGAGCATTTTTGCTCAAGGCTACTATTCTACCTCTTTGAGCCACAACTCCATTTCTAGTTTTCTGATGGTTAATTGGAGATAACAGTCTCACAGACTTTTTCTGCCCTGACTGGCTTTAAATTGTGATGCTTAGATCTCAGCCTCCTGAGTAGCTAGGATTACAGACATGAGCCACCAGTGCCCAGCTTACAATACCTATTTTAAATATGTGGAACTAGAGTTTGAACTCAGAGCCTCATACTTCCTAGAGTAGCATTCTACCAATTGAGCCATGCTTCACTGTTTATTTTGGAGGTGGAGTTCTTCAAACTTTTCTTCCCAGGTTGGCCTCTAAACATAGTTCTTTAAATCTCAGGTTCCTGAGTAGGGACAGTCACAAGCATTTCTTTTTAATAAAGTCACATTCTCAGTTCTAGGTTATTAACACCTCAGTATAATATTTAGTGACATTACTAAACTCATAATGACTTCATACTACTTTAAATCCAAAATGCTTTGACATCCAACTTGAGATGATGTAGTGATATATGCACTGATATTAGAAACATGAATAAAAGAACAGAGAATGACGAAGACAATGAGAAAAAAAATAAGAAAAGCAAAAGCATGTCTCCTTTTGAGAAAGCCAAAAGAAAAGAAAGTTACAAGATTAGCAAAGAGGTTATAAGACTCAGGCACTGGAAAATCTCCTGTACCAGATTTTGTTAAGAATTTCACTTTTTGTTCACTTTAATATTATTCATTTTTTATAATTTGGCATTGTTAAATATAGCATCTAAATATCAAAATTAGCATATTTGTTGTTTTCTTGAATGGATGCTGCAAACTGTTTCTAAAAGACTGTTTGTTAGTGGTATTTGCATAGGACTGGGCTTCAGAACCTTGTGTTCTTCAAATTCTACTTCTATCAATGCTCAAGAACTCTTAAGGCAAATTATATAGAGAGTTTATTTTTTGTGTCTGTTTTATGTTTTGTTTTACAATTTTATTGCAAATTTTGTATCCTACATTCCTGGATTTGAAATGTAAGGATAAAGGCTAGGGTTGTAGCTCAGTAGTAGAGCACTTCTCAGCATGTTCAAAGGTTCAAACTGCAACACCACCAAAAATGTATATATCTATAGATAGATACAAAAAATAGACATGACTATAGATATATAGATATATCTACCTCTCTATATATGAATGAATGGCTGAATTGATGAGTGGATTAATAAAGAAATACAAACACATAAATAAAATGCAATGTCATACATACTTCTATATATAGATGAATACCTGATACCAAGCAAACTGAACAAATAAAGCACTAATTACAAAATAAGAGAGTATCATTTTAACACTATCTACTATTTCCTTTGCATTTTCCAGATTACCAACTTCTCTTTCTAATTTCTGTGACTTCATGTGTGAATGATTGTTATTTGATATAAACACTCTCTTGAGATTTAGCTCTTTTTTTGAACTTTATTTCTTTTTCCTCCATTCTCTGGTGAACTTCTTGAAAACAGAAAGAAGTCTTGCATTTATATATACCCTTAGCACAGCGCTTGCTTGTGAGGGATGGACACTTGAATGAATGAGCATGCACAGTGTGCTCTGTGTTGCTATATGCTATGCATCTTTTTAAGACCTGAGTAAAAATGTACAATTTCCATTGATGTTTAAGTTGATAGGAAATGGAAAGTTAAATATGTACAAAATTAGAACTAATGATAATTGGAAGGTGACTGAAACTCTATAATTTTTTAGGGTAATTTAATATTTACAGTAGTGAAAGCTAATAAAGTTAGGACATGTTTGCTTTATTATGTCCATGTCTCTACATCTATCTCTATATATACATTACTTGTTACATATATACTGGACATGTTAGTAGGTTTAATTCATTGGAAAATTTGACTATTATTACATAGGCTTTTATTTCTCTGAGATTATTTTTATTTACCATCCCAATTAACTAGTAGTTATTAAAACAAGGTTTATTTTCAAAGACAGAAATTTTGTTGCCCAGAAACAACATAATAATAGTAAGCACTAGAACTATTAAAAACAAAACAAAAATAGAACAGAAATAAACAGAAGCTGTAGATTTCTTAACTGACCAAAACCCTAATCTTTGGAATGTCACTTACCTCACTCAGAATGGTGGTAGAAAGAATATTCAGTCTTTCCTGAATTCAAGGTGAGGAGTTTAGTTCTAATGTTAAGTGTATATATATCCATACTTCATACTAAATTATATCTGTGTTTACATAATTTTTTGTAAAGGGAAATAGAGAGGAAAGAAAGAAGACTTGAAGCTTTCTCATGTTTGAAAACCATGTCTAAAATGTTTATTCACTCCTCTTTCAACGTGAATAAACCTCAAGCTAAAATAAGGAGCTTGAGGAAATATTTACGGAGAAATATTTCTGACTAGCTATAGAGTTGAAATTTAACTGGAGGACCCTTAATCTCCCATTGAATATGTATCCCATCATTCTTTTTTCCATTATCAATTGAAATATTCCATGAGAAAGTTTGTTTCTCAAATGGCAACTTGGAGAATTTGTGATGTTTACTATCATTTATGTATTTTCTTGATGGTTTGTTTCACTTCAGTTAATCAGTTTATCTCTCTATTGGCTTTCCATAATGTTAATTTAACATGAACAAAATAAATCTTCTAGTAATGGCATGGGAACTGATAGCTTACATTTTAACGATCTCAATTTTTTTCTTTACCTTATTATAATTAACAAAATAGAAACAATTTGTTGCAAATTGTTAAGGTATGTGAAGATGAAGACAATTCATTTGATTGTTCATTTATTAATCTAGGATGCTTTGGAAGCTTTTCAGTGCAAAACACTCCACCAAAGAGAAACCAAGCTATCTTGAATTTATAAAATTAAGTGAACAACAAATATATTAAAAAAAGAAGAGAAACAGTTATGCAATAGAGCCTGTGCTGCAGACTATGTATTTAGTACAAGAAACAACACATAGCAGAGCATCAATGACTCACTCCTGTAATCCTAGTTGCTCAAGAAGCTGAGATCTGAAGATTGAGGTTCTAAGCCAGCCCAGGCAGGAAAGACTATGAGACTCTTATCTCCAATTAACCAGCAAAATGCTGGAAGTGGAGCTATGACTCAGGTGGCCAGGTCTGAGAGATAAAAACTCAGGGAGAGTGCACAGGCCTGGAATTCAAGCCCCAGTACCAACCCCCCCCCCCCCCGCCACACACACATGGAGACAATCTACATGCATCCTGAAAATATGAACTATGGATTTAATTTCTGAAGTAAATCAGAGGTAGGAAATTGAAATGTAGGGGTACATTAAAATTATATAACAAAAACCTGACTGGGATGATTTCTAATTAGAATTTTATTAAGTTCTTTGAACTGATGTGTGAAGAAAAGCCTAGAACTATATTTTAATCTCATGTTAGTCAACATCTCAACATGGTATTGAAATACTGGTGATCATTAAATTATAAAAAATAAAGTTTTATTCAGCTTACTGTATTGAAAATACCAGTCTAGGAATGGGAGATCCATTGCTTTTGGCTTGTGATGGGATTTCATGGAGAACAAGTACTGATCAGAAATTTAAGGGAAAGACTAGGCGGTTCTGAAAATTCCTTTCAGTAATTAAAGGCCTCCCAGAATGCCGACTTTCTGAAAGAAGTGTGACCTTTATAGAAAGCCACTCTGACTCCCACGTGTTTATCACAGGGCATACTCATGCTAACTATATCCTCCCAAACAGCCCGAAAATCCAGTTTATGATGAAAGTTCACTTAGTCCTTCTCCAAGAGTCCCAGAATCTTAAGTGTTCCAGTTTTGTTCAAAAAGCATAAAGTCTACTCTGAAACACACTCAGCTGTAAGCCCCTATACAAATCACTTTACATACTTCCAACCATCAATCATAGGGAACACATTCAACTCCAAAAGGAAGGAAGCAGAAAATAATGAGGAGGCACTGGCCCAAGGGAATACTGAAACCCAGAAGGTGAAACTACATTTTACATCTTTCTGTCTGGTTCCTGGGCAACTCAGTTGTAGAAGATAGGATGCCCTGGGGTTTGGGTCCTGCCACACCTGTAGGCTGGCTGGCTACATAGTCATACTCTTGTACAGATTTGCATACAGCCTTTATCTTTCTTCAGCAGGTGTTGCTTATCCCTGGCACCTTTAAATACTTTGGATCCCACAGCTTCATGAGTGTCTGTCTGTTTTCAGGGACTCTGACCCTGCAGCACACTGACTGGCTTCCCACCAATGCTTTCTAAAGCTCAGTAGAAGCCATCATGACTCCACAGACTCGCTTTCTGTCTGCTTCCAACCCCAGCATCATGTGGAGAATACCAAGGCCTGCTGCCTGCTGCTAATATGAGCAGGACCTCTGCCAGCTCCAGCCCCAGCTAATGTGTTCTATGAATGTCTTGTTGGCTGAACACCCCAGGGAAATGAAATGATTCTTCCCTGGAAAAGCTTTGAAACAAATTTGAATTTCTAAGCCACTGAATCTATGATGGTGGTGAACTTAACTGATATCAGAGATGCCCTTAAGGAGTCATGTTTCAGTACAAAGCATTGGACTTCTCTTTCTAGATGCCAGCAAGCGCCCCAAACTCCACTTGATGAACCTTTGTATATACATCTTTTCTTTTCCAAGCTGCAGGCATTCTGCTCTCCTTCTCTTAGCTTCTGATTTTTATTGTAAATGTAACTAAAAACAGCCAGTAATGACAATGCAAAACTCCTGAATGCTTTACTGTCTTGAAGTTTGCGACACCAAGTATATTAGTCTATCACCTCTACTCTCACAAAGAATAAGGATATGAAAAATGCATATAAATCCTTTGACACAGTATAATAGGAGTTGACCTAAAGTTTGGGACCCAATAGAGTTTTCATTTTCATATGAAATCTTATCAGTGTACCTTTTACTGTCACATTGCTTACTAACATTCTGATCTTCTTAGCCTTTACTGAAATCACCTGTTGAGTTTTCTTATAGCAATATTGCCACTTTCTTACCTGATCCTTAAAAGTCTTTGAACCTCTCAATAAACCAACTCCAAACGTTCCCCCACATTATCAGGTATAGCTGTGGTTAACTGCCCCATTTCATGCTATAAATATCTCTTGTTATAACAAAACACTTGAGGTAAGTAACTAAGAAAACAGAAAGGTTTATTTCAGTTCACAGTCTTGGACGACATAATTCAAAATTGGGTGGACCCATTGTTTCTGGCCTGTGGTTAGAATTTGGATGGCTTAGGTATGCAAGATGTTATAGAACAAAACTTCCTACTCTTGGCCAGAAAGAAAAGAGAAGGATTAAACTGGTCAGAGTCCCCAAACCTCTTCTATATCCATGCCTCTAGTGACCAAACATCCTCTCACAATTACACACTTCGTAAAAGTTCTACTACCTCCAAATAAAGCTATGCAAAAGGCCAAGAGTCTAACCCATGGGTGGGCTTTATTAAGTCTTTGAAAAACAAAGTGTTTGTATTATTTAAATGTTAAAATCATGGATTAAGAGAGAAGTCTGAACCATAACATGCAATATATATGTCACATATAAACAGAAAATGGAAATAAACACAGATAATGTATTCAAAGTCTTACAGGCTCAAGGCTAACCTTGATGAATTTCATCATTTAATCCCAAATTCATCAGATCCTCATCATTATAGTAGCATTGAGATGTCATTATATCCATTATCAATTATAGTGACAGAAAATAAGGTTGAACATCATTTTTTTCTCTCACTTTTCCCACTTGATTTCTTAAATCCTTCCAGTTGTTCTGGGCACACACAACTCTGGTGGTTTTTTTAGACTTACTTGAAGAGAATGAAGAAGTTTGTTTACCTCAGAGGATTAAATATAAAGACTTTCCCAGAAGACAAAGTAGTGCTAAATTCCGAGATCGCTGTCTATTTAGGAAAGAAGACAGAAATCTCACTTAAAAGAAAGAAAGAAAATGAGATATGATCTTGAAAGTATGTAGGGAAAAATGAAAGCAGGCACAGTCCAGTGTTTATCTTTTCAAGCAATCTTTGGTGCTTCAACTTTTGAACATCTGAGATTCCTAATAATGGTGTCTATATCAGATCTCCCCTGGAGTCTGGTTTTGATGCTGATAAATGTTGTTTTCACAACTTGCTGCTGCCTGATACTGTTTCTTGGAATTACCCATAGGCCAAGCACCGTCTTCATTTCTTTTTTTTTTTATCCAATTCATTTTGCAGTTATCAGGCCTCAAGCATAGGTCGCCATAGTTGGAAATAACTTTTGGTAGCTGCAGGAACCAATAAGTGAGTATATCTACAGGTGATTTAGGGTTGTATGGTGATTTTCAAGAGCATCTCAATCAATCTCAGGATGAGACAACTGTATGAGCATCATGTCTCATATTTCCAGATTGTATTCAAAGGAGCAGGCATAATGTCCCAATGTCTAAAATCTACCCACAATTAATGATACCCCAATTTCCTTAAATCTTGTCTATTTTGATCAAACAGTTCACACTGTATTTTGAACTTATGTTAAAATTCAAACTAAATTGTGCAGGATATTTATTAAATGTACAGTTATTCTATCAGATCAAGTATATAGCGACATATGAGGGATACCAGGCAGCCTATGTTTTGAGTCTTTACTTAACATGATTTTTCCCCAAGTCTTAGCATTTCCTTACAAATGAGGTGATGCCATTCTTCCTGGTGAAAGCATAGAATTCCATTGTGTATATATACAACATTTTCTTGTTCCATGCACCCACTGAAGGACAGCTGGGTTGATTCCATGTCTTGACTATGGTAAATGGTGCTACAACAAACATAGTTGTGCTGGTTGCTTCAATGGGGCCTTATTTATGGTCAGTTGGGTAAATACACAAAAGTAGGATTGCTAAGTAATTAGAGTGCTCTGTGTTTAACCTTTTGAAGAACTTCTATACTGCTTCCCAGATTGCTACCTTTGTGTTGCACATAAGTTTCTCTGATTTGGGGATGGAAGGGGAATCACAGAAATGACGCAAAGGATAAAGAGTGAATGAATCAACAGTGATACTCATAAGACACTCTGTTGGTAATGAACTTTACAACTTGAGAGGCAAGGAGTTGAGGGGAGGGATAGAGGGAGAAACCGAAGGAGAGGGAATACTGTTCCACAAGAATTCTGCTCATTTCCTTACTTCTGTAACTGTAAGCCCTGTGTATATCAACTTCACAATAAAAGCAAATGAATAAACATATAGCTGCGATGTCTTTCCTATTGTTTGGACCAGGTTAAATTAAACAAATAGAGTATTAATTAGACTAAGGAAGAATTCGTTTAACTGGGATAATTAAGTCCCAGGACATAAAATTAATAAGTGCAAAACTTCAGAAAGGGCAACAAAAACTGAAGCTTGACATTTACTGAGAATTGCAAAATGGATAAAAGTAGGGCTGGCAGTCGGCGAGCCTACCCACTAATGTCCCAATGTCTGGGTTTTTTCTTTGTTTTGTTTTGTTTTTGGTGATTATGCTTGCTCAGCAATTATACAAAACATGGAAATTGACCTCTTGCATTTAGCTTTTATTGATTAATAAGAATAAGGCCAAACTTATAAGGTAGGACCTTTTTTTAGAAGAAAACCTCCAGGTTAGTCATTAATAGAAACCTGGAGAAAAAAGCTTGAGTAAATAAGGGGGTTAAACACACTGGGTTACTGAGATTCGATAATAGATAAAAGCTAGGGAGAATTTAGAGTGTGTTCTGGTTAATATCAATTAAACTCATAAGAGAACAAAGAGAAGATTAAGGATGAGAACTCTGTCTTGATTGATTATTGAAATTGTAATCACCATTTCTAATTATTAATTCTATTAACTGCTAGTTTTGCTTCTGTAACTTGCTTCCTTGCTGATTGCAAAATTATCACTGACCACCTGCGAGTGACCTGCAGTTTTGTTTTTATATTCCTTGTGATATTTGAATTCAGGGCTGGTCTTCACTGACCCGACACTGGAGGTCAGTTGCCATAGCTAACAAATATTCCTAGTCTGTTTGAGTATTGGTAACTCCTTTCACCAATCGTGGGTTCGAATCCCACTGGCACCAGGAAATTGGGATACTTCACCCATAATCATTTAAAAAACACTGCAATACTGCAAGGCCTTGCTCTATCTATACATCATCAGGAAGGTTGCTTGTATATTTTATCAAATTCAACAATTTTATCAAATTTGACAACACTTGTTAGTGTTTGTGTGCATGTGAGTATGAGGGGGTGTGTTTTATCCTCTGTAGATTGCTTGATCTTTTTTCAGCCTTATGTTTTAACAGGTAACAAAACCGTATTGTTATGGGCAAGTTAGGTGAGGACAGAAAACAAAGACTTGAATCACCCCATGAAGCTACTTGCTAACTTCATGACTTAGGCCACTCATTTGTTTCTCTGAACTTCCATTTCTTCTCTTATTAAGTAATAATACTGCTTCTTAAATGAGGGAATACATACATGAGTTAATTATTAATTAGAAAAGTATTTTCCCTTAAGAGCTGGTGTGTTACTGTAATTACCATCACCATCATCACAATTGTTACCGTAGCATATTATTTATTAAATTCCTACTATTTGTGGAATATATTTTTTCTGGCAGTGAGTGACATTGGGAACTTATGGATTACTCTTACCCTACAGCAGCTTGCAACCTTCTGAGCAGAGTCCCATAGTAAACAAACAAAAATCAAGGGAACAACTAATGTAAATTAAGTCATTGGAGTAGCCATATTTCTATATTGCCAAAACCATTTGCATCATGTCAAAACTTTTTTCAAAAAACCTGGTCAGTATTGCCCCATTTGTTAGGAAAAAATTATATTAAGTGAAGTAAGCCAAGCCCAAAGAAACATAGGTCCCATGATTTCCCTTATTTGCAATATTTAGTATATGTATGAGTCAAGCAGAAAAGGTCAGATAAGGTGATGTTAGGAAAATGAACCCAAAGATATGTATTTTAAATGTTTTTTTTTCTTTCATGCATTTGTTTCTAACGCAATTATAAGATTATTTCTTTGTTGCTTTGTATCTCCCTCCCCCACAGTATAACCCCTGCTTTCACTGTATTTGATGTCGGTATAATTTGTGGAGGGGAAGGGGAAAAACAAGTCATTTAAATAAGGATACAGGTGGACCTGTTGCAACAATGAGAAGTACAAATTTTCATGTCGAAAACGAACTTTACAACTTGGGGGGTGGGGAAGATTGGGTGGGGGGGATGGGAAGGGTAAACAAAGGAGGAGGCTACAATGCATGATAAGAAATGTACTCACTATCTTGCCCATGTAATTATAACCCCTCTGTACAGTATTTTCACAATAAAAAAATAAAAATTAAAAAAAAACCTGGCCAATGACAGCAAGAGATGGATTTAATATGCAATTCTAATATTGAAAGAGCCAAATGGAAAGAATCGAAATTGAGTGCCTGTTTAGACATTATAAACAGCCTAAGCAAGAAGACAGTTCAAGAGGAAATTACTTACTTTGATCTAGTGAATGGCATATGATTGTTGAGGGAGTAGGAAAGGGAAAGCAAAGTAGACTCAAGCACAGTGATACAGGGGACAGCAGAACCGATAACTCTACTCCCATGTCTGCAACAGTGTTTTGAAATTACTCTGTTTGCCATGATGAAAATATATTGAGAAGAAAATAGTACAGCATTTGGAAGCTTTTTTTTTAAGCAGGTTCAAGTAAGAGATGTGATGGTTCCAAATAGTAGCAATGATCATTAAAAGAATAAAAGATGAGCCAGGTGGCAGTGGCTCCTGCCTGTAATCCCAACTACTCAGGAGGGTAAAATCTGAAGATTGCTGTTTAAATCCAGGCCAGGCTGGAAAGTCTGTGAGATTCTTATCTCCAATTAACCACCAGAAAACTGGAAGTGTTACTGTGGCTCAAGTGGTAGAGTGCTTACCTTGAGCTGAAGAGCTCAGGGACAGCGCCCAGGCTCAGAGTTCAAGATCCAGGACCAACCAAAAAAAAAAAAAAAAAAAAAAAAAAAAAGACTCCTAATTATGTGTGGCTTCAGCAACTGAGAGGGATCTATGGTGTAATTACCAAGAAGAGAAGACTAGTTTGAGTTAGGAAAGAAGACGAATAAGATAATTCAATTTGAGGTTAAGATTAAGGTGGTTCAGTGAAAAGTTTTAATGGAAAAATAAAAATATAATTGGAAATAGAGATTTGGAATTTGGAGACAGGGTAAGGAGTTAAGACATAAATTCAGGTGAATCACATGGACATACTTGAAAGATAGGGTTGGCTGAGTTAATGCATGAAAGAAATGTAGCCAAAGAGTAAAATGAACAAGCATGGAAACCATATTTTAGGATCTCTAACATTTAGAGGAAAACATATAAACCCTCTATTTTTATTACTCTTAATGAGGGAGTATAATTCTGTAAATATCAATGTATCATGATTCAGTATAGTAATTCTGTACCATAGTCCCTCCTTACGAAAAATAAATTTTAAGACTCAAAGTTTGCACTTGAAATTACAGAATAGTACCAAAACCTTGTTAATATTTTGATTTTTCCCTGCATACATAATTATGATAGAGTTTATAGATCTATCACAATGAGAGATTAACAGCAATAGAATAGAGATATACAAAATATATTGTAATGAAGTTCCAGCATTACCACTCATAGTCATTGGGACCATTATTAAATACAATATGCATTACACTAACATAAACACTGTTACTGTGCTTTCAAAAATGATGATGTGTTAGTGAATGCCTACATATTGCAGGGGTAGGGGAGGGGCAGTTATACTAGACATGGATATATTGGACAAAGGGAAGACAGGGATTTTTGCCATATTACTAAGATAAACATGCAAGTTAAAATTATAAATTGTTTATTTCTTGATTTCTGTTGAATATTTTTGGATTGTGATTGACTGCAACTGAAAAACAAAAAACAAAAACACATGGATAAAGGGTAGAACTTATGTGCTATGATATATTGTTGCAATATATGCAGTGGATAAGGTACAATATACTTTCCCCGTTTGCATTAATTTTTTTTGATGGGAAGGAGTCTTTTGAACTCAGTTATCTAAAATATTAAAACATTAAGTTATTATTAAACACATCTTCAACACAATGTGACATATTAGCAAATAAAAATGAGTATTAAATGTATGCATATATTGATTACTCTGAATGTTTTCATTGACAAAGTAAAACAAAACATAAAGATCAGCTGAGTCATTCCAATTCAATGAACAATGTCCTATGGTATACATTTGTTTCAAAAGTAATATTTTGAGAAAGAAACAAGTTTGCAAACTAAAGAACATTCATACCCATAAGAAAATTTGTTAATGGTCAGAAGAAACTATTTCCATGTAAAAATGAAAGAATATTTTGAATCAGAGACAAGTTATGTGTCAGAAGGACGAGCAATGTGTATCACAACTTTGCTTCTTTTCACCCTATTTCATGGTTACAGTCATTAGAATAGAGGTCATTGTAAGGATCCAAGGCTAAATAACATTGGTTCCTATCAAACCATCCAAATACTCATGGCTTCCTGAGCAGTACAGCCACCACAGTCTTCAAACCTGGATGTCTTCTTGAAAGCAGAAAGAAAAATTGCTTTGAGTGTCCCAGAAATAGGGAAATGTGCGGGCACATGCCTGTGTGTGTGTCCATGCATTTATATGAGATTTGTTAGATAAGCATCTTCTATTAACTTCAATGTCTATTTTTCTCATAAAGAAAAGAAAACAGTAGTTGAATAGGACTAGTTTTCCATATGACTTGAAGAATGTCACATTTGGTAAAAGGAGATACTCAGACCACATCCAGGCCCAGGAAAACTATGGAAAATCATTAGTTTGGCATCAGAGACCCATTCACTTTATTAAAGGCATCCACATTTATGGCATAAAGCCACAAACATTTTTCAGAAAATTATATAGATTTTGAGGATGGAAGAATGGTTGGTTTAGATAGCTTTGTTAGAATATTTAGCAAAATCACAATTACCCGCATTATAATCAGATTGTAATTAAAAGCCAAATAATCAAGATATTTTGAAAAAGATATTTGGCTTGTAGATAGGAAACTAATAAAGAGTTCTCCAGGACATTTGCAGGCTGAGGACAATGGGGAAGCATTAGTTTGATAGGAAAATGAAAACTGAGATTGTTTTGTGCAAGGAGTATTGGAGCCACCTCTGGTTGAGAACTACAGGATGTGCCAGGTGAAATATTCTACCCTGTATCTGAATGACAGCAGTAACCAGACAGACTCATACTTAGTGTTTACAAAGCACTTGTTTAAAAGAAACAGCTGTTGCTACCTACCCAAAAATATGTACAGACTTTTTCCCTTGGACAGTAAAATACACAATGTAAAAGTCCTGTGTATAAAAAAGAATTTATATAGAAGTAATAAACCAGGGAAAAGGAATTTGCGCACATGACAATGATTATTACATTGTCATTGTCATACCAATTGAACTGTGTGTAACAAGCATTATTTGTCAAATATTCAAAAATGACTTGTATCAAAGGAACTTTGTATTAATCTGCTGGGGTTTTTGTTTTTGTTTGTTTTTGCTGGTCCTGGAATTCAATTCAGGGCCTAGGCACTGACCCTACCTTTTTGTGCTCATGGCTAGTGCCCTACAACTTGAGTCACAGTGCCACATCCAGCTCTTTCTGAATAGTTTATTGGAAATATGAGTCACATGAATTTTTCTGCCCAGGCTGGCTTTGAACTGTGATCCTCAGATCTGACTCCTGAGTAGCTAGAATTATAAGCATGAGCCACTGGAGCCTAGCATAATCTGATAGATTATTTTTTTTGTTTTTGTTTGTTTGTTTTTCTGATTTATTTTCATACTAGTACTGACGTTTGAACTCAATATCTGGGTGCTCCTTTAGATTTATCTCACAAGGCTGGAGCCATAGCTCCTGTTTTGGCTTTTGGTTATTAATTGGAGGTAATAGTGTCCTAAATATTCCTGCATGGACTGGCTTCAAACCTCAATTCTCAGATCTCAGCCTCCTGAGAGGCTAGGATTACATAACACACATGAGCCACTGGCACTAGTCCATTTTTGGAATGTTTTGAAATGGCTCAACTAATGTTCTCAGATCTAAAATGGTATCTTATGTACATGCTGTTATTGTCTTATTTTTTTCCTAAATACTACTTCATTTATGTTGTGTAATATTTCATTGTAGAATATAAACAACAAGTTAAATGGGAAGTCAAAAGGAAAATATGAGAAGACAATGACCTCCTGTATAGTATTTTTACTAAAGATGTTTACGCTGGATACTTTCTTTCCCAGTTGTAGTAAAAAGACCCGAAGGACCTATTTTGGCTTGTCATCTCTATATAGAAAACACACTTTCATACTTTGCCAGATGCTGTCTGTGCCAATCAAATTGAAAATGCAGTATTTTGACACATGAGCAGGATGAATACTGTGGCATTTTATTTTTGCCACTTATAGGCTAGAGCAGTACAAAATAATGCAAATATCACTGCAATTGTGGACCACATCTGTCACCTTCACTGTCTTGCAGAAGATTACTTTCTTTGGCAATTGAATGCAGACAATTTACTTTTACAATACAAAGTGCTATCTTAAAGGAGTTTAACAGGTAAGAAAGTACACTAGAAAAACTCTATGCAAGATCAGTTATAAAGTACTGTTATTGCCTCTTAGACAGCCAGTATCTACTGTTGGACTATTTATTGATGGAAATACTGGTCTGTTAAATTAGAGAGAATGTAAAAGTTGTCTACAACTCTGATTTTTAGAAAACACTTCTTTTAGAAACTGAATCAACATCTCTAGAGAACTTGCTAGAAATGCAGATTACCAGCCTTGTCCCAGGCCTCTGGGTGACTGTGATGTATATTTAAAATTGACAACCAGTGGGCTGAACTAGGATATGTTCCTGAATTACATAGAAGAACTACCCGCCCTGAATAGACTCATAGAAGAACTGTCAAAAGTTGCTGACTTGATTTTTCTTTGGTGGACTCACTATGCTTAGGTGAAATGTATCAAGCTCTACTCCATCCTTCTGAGTTCCTTAAAAAGAGTCAGTTTTTGAAGATGAGATAGTCATTCACATTTTTATTTCATGTAATTGAATCTCAGTTACTCTCTAAGAGAACAAAAAAGAGAATGTTATTCTTCATGCCTACTCCTATACAAGATCTCATGCTTACCTGTTCCTGGGTTTCTGCTTTTAAATAACAATTTTTATTTCCTTTTGAGAATGTCTTGAGATGTTGTTTATTTAGAAATAGCTCAATATATTGGTCTAGATGCATCTTGGCATGTAAGGATAATCATGCCTGGGTTTGATTCTAGTGTTTATTGCAGAATCTACAGACAATTTTTTATTTTGAAAAAAAGAATTCGAGCAGAAGCACTTTAGTTAGAAGACAATCCAGGTAACCCTGATAATTACCTGGAGAGAGAGGAAGACAAGGACAGGGTGTCAGATTTGTAAGCCAGAAGATGTCAAGAGCTGATACAGAAAACAACAAATCAAAGTCCAAAATTCTGGGACTCCATAAGGGAAGGCTGCTGTATTTCACAATGTTGCACAGGTGTGATCCTGGTAGTCATGATCATGGGCATTTATTTAATGCTTACCTGTACTTGACATTGTGATCTACCCCAGGAAGATAATGAAAGCAATATGGCTCCTTGCCGGAGGTGTCTGACAAGCTGGTCTCAGCAGAAATCAGAAATCAGAGAACTAGAGCTCTCAGCTTCCATTCAACATGATAAATACAGGCTGTAAATCCAATGGCCCTGGTGTTTGCGGGAGCTACAAATTAAAGGCAACCTGCTTTGCTTTGATCCAATGCCCATTCTGGCTACTTGGTACTGACTCTTGCCATTGTATCTCCAAAGATGTTTTATAATAATGTACCTGACAGTATGGCAGGCAGGGTATGACATAGTATATGCATGTAGGGAATATTAAGATTATTAGTTCATGATAAATGAAAAAACGTACGAGTGATAACTGGCTTGTCTTTGAGTACTTTTCCTTTTTAAGCAAAGTGATAAGTGTCTCACAGAAATTAAGATTGGTTTTATAAGAGCTATTCAACTTTGGCTTAGTCCTTACATTGAAAGATAGTGAAATCAATTTTAGAAATAAAAAAAATGTACTCAGTACCTTGCCCATGTAATTGTACCCTCTCTGTATGGTATTTTCACAATAAAAATATTATCTGGAAATAAATAAATAAATCTATTTGTTTTAATTTGCTATAAAAAAAGAAATGAGGAGAATAAGGATTTTGCCTTCTCTTCATGGTTATTTTTAAATTGGTGTTTCAGCTTTTCTTCTCTTACCCCAAATCTATCACAGTCATATTTATAAAGTTTTATTTGAGCAGCCTATGTCATTTAGCTCCTTACCCTGAACAGCCCAGAGTTTTCTTCTCAGCCAAGTCCTTGCTTTTAACATTTTTAGATAAACAAGGTAATTTTCTGTCTGAGTTGCTCTACATAGATTAAGCATCATTAAGTATTTCCCCTTAATACAATTCAAGTGTATAAAATCATATTAGGAATTAGGATTACTCATTTGGGCACTGCTCTAGCCTTTCATTACAGAGGCATCTTCTTCATTCTCATCCCCTGGGGTTTTACTAGATGAATTCTTCTGTTCTCAATTTTTATTCATTGAGAATACACTTTTTAAACATTTTTACCAGAGAAATTTCAATCTTCTATCTTTCAATGAAAGTAAATTATATTGTAATATTTCTTTTTATTCTCTTCTTATTTAATTTGGTCTTTTATGTGGTCTAAATATGACAGAAAAATTCAGGCTGATGATTTAGCAGTTTCTGCATTTGTTTGGGTTTTGTTTGCCATTTGGTACTTGATCATATCTAGTTTGCTTCAGAAATCTTCTCAGGTAATTGAAGCAAAATTGTAGTTCATGTGTTCCTTGAATTATTTTGAATTTTAGGTAAGTTTGGAGATTTGAAATAAAACATCTATAGTCATTTTTCCGTTAAGTTTTTCAGTTAGGCCTTGCATCCACTCTCTCTGTGATTCACCCCCAACTTAGCTCATTGTCAATTTGGCACAATTCTAGGATGAACCATTGCCTTTGGCCAAATCTGACCTGCAAACAAACCTCAGCCACCTAGAGCAATTTGAAAGTGTTCCATAGCTATTATGTAAAACAATGCGTGATTAGTCCCCCATGGTGAATGGTCTCACTTCACACTAGAGTTTAATAATAGTTATCAAGTATTTACTAATCCAGTACTCCCCATTACCTAGTAGATTGATCAAATTAACCAAGAGTTGTCTGAACTTTTTTCCTCAATTTCCACCTAAGAAAGTTATTTTCTTATGGAAGCTGAATTATACATATCCTCATCATAAATATTAGGCTATTCACATTGACACAGCCTGGTTTTCTCTTTCCTTAAATTTTAAACATTGACAATCTTCTGGTGTGCAGTTTCGAACCATTTTCTGTTTATATCTAGTTCTGCCATGGTTTGTTGCATGCTTTGTTTTCCTGGAAGACACCTTGAGAGAGAAGAAGCATCATCCCTTTGTGTTCATGTACACCCAAACAAAAGCAAGCCAGCCCATGACTTCATTTCACTATTCAGTCACAGCACATGTGTTCCTGAAGCAATGAATATTAAATAAGATGAGCATTTGTTGAAAGCTTCCTATGTGGTACTCAGGCTGTGCAGTGGTTTTTCAGCAGTGTCTGTACCAGATGTGACCCTGTCACAGGACACCCAGCTATTTCCCCATCAACCATTACCGTTCTACTATACTTGTTCATTCAAAATTGTTTTTCTCCTCTGTTGCTGCTGATTATAGTGGTCCCTGCTCCCCCCACCCCACCTCAGGAATTGAAGTTGATTTAGTAGTAGCCAATATCTCCATACTTTAAGGAAGGAGAATTTATAAACTTATGAATGAGCATAGAAATTAGAAAGCTCCCCCAAATATAATCAGAAAGGAACTAGGGTATATGATTAGTTTCTTCTGTCATTAGATTTTGAGAATTTATCTAAAACGTTAATAATTACTTGGGACTTATTTAATATTTTCATGAGTGGTATTGGATAGGAAATATTAGATACCACATTGTACTTTCCCAAACTTAAGCTTGGAACCCAGTCCCACAGGTCTCAAGGTAATTTTACTGTGGTTGAAAATGAGGTTACATAAAAATGCAGAAGAGCCCCAGGCAAAACATTAAAGTAGCCAATATTTGTCTTCCAAAGCCATCATCCTCACCCCACCTTTACCCACCATTCCCTGTGGGAAATAACCTAGAGACTCTGTGCCTTTTTCCTTTCCCTTTACTACAAAGGCGTATTTGCCCTTGTAAAACTCCTCCCTTGATCAAAGACAATGCTGTCAGCAACCTTTTCTCTTTTCCTAAAAAGTAAATTTCTGAATCTTAGATTAATTCTAGCAACTGCTGCCTTTTCCAGATAGCACGTTCTTCAGACACTTAAAGAGTTAGGAGACAAACAGACAGACAGATAAAGACAGAGAGAGAGAGAGAGAGAGAGAGAGAGAGAGAGAGAGAGAGAGAGAGAGAGAGAGAGAGAGAGAGAGAGAGAGAGAGAGAGAGATTGCCATCATCCACTTAGCTGCTGGAAAAAGTCCTCTTTAGGCTCAAGTTTTTGCTTTTCATTTCTTGTCACCAGTGTATTAATGTTGCTTCACATTTTATCAGGTTTCTATTGCCAAATAGAAAACAATAAAGCCATATAGGCAAATATTCTTTAGGAAACACCATCTGTTTCTCTTCCTTAGCCTCTATCACAAAGCAATCTAGCCATTATGAATTTTCCTTTTACCATACATGTACAATATGTAACTGCCCATTTATAAATAATATATAATTAGAATTTCTCTAATGGTTTAGTTAGTGGTATTATATTGGAAATAACATTTAACAAGTTGTCTTTTTTTTTCAAAACTTAGCTAAATGAACCTAATTCTTTTCTAACTATCTTACAGTTTTAGACAAGAGTCTCACAGACTTTCCTGCCCAGGCTGTCTTTGAACCACAATGCTCAGATTTCAGCCTCCTGAGTAGCTATATAGGTGTCAATCATGGTAGCCCAGCTTTCTAATACAATTTTATATAACAGATTTAGAATAGCAATTACATTTGTAGATAGGATCATATAAGAAGGAAAATAACGAAGCAGTCATTGTTGATAGTCTTAATCTGTTGACAAGTAAGTTATTGAGTCTTTACTATTCTCTTGCTTTGACTTGCTCATCGGGATGATTGAGATATCAATAGCTTTCAAAGGATATCTTCAATCATGTCTATTTGCAAAGACTGAAGAGCTGGCCTCTGTCTCATGTGTATCCTCTTATTTATGAGGCCCAAAAGATCCATAGTAATTGGTTCCTTTTCACTGGTTTTTCTAACTTCAATGCCAAAGCCTTAACTGAAGAATTTAAACAGGATTCACTTGGTAAAGAATTTAGATAGATACATATCACTCATTTATGACTTTATAGGCTTCTTTAACTGGAATGTGTATAACTAGAATAGATCTATTAAAAGTCAGTGAACTTACAATGATATTTTGTATAGAGTATCCTACAGTAAATGAACACTAGATTCATACGTGACCTCTCTTTCTACTTTGGGACAATGTGACAGAGTGGTGGCCCTTACAAAAGTTTGGATTGTGTCAACTTGGCTACCACCATACCTTCTAGTATTTTGGCATGCCTTGGTTGGCATGGAATGTTAATCCACAGATCTCAGCTTCTTAAGTAGCTAAGATTACAGGCACTAGCCACCAGCGGCCGGCTTCCACTCCTACTTCTTAATTCCTTTTGATAAAAAAAAGACACTTCCAAAGTGGGAATTAAAATTGAACTCCCTCTCAATGCTCAAACCAGTCCCCATATTTAAAGCAATCAGCACCTGCCAGCAATGCCCCAAGGCAATTGCTGCTAAGTCACTCCAACTCTATAATGTGTAAATGATGATAGAATTAGACAACTGTGTGTGCGTTTGAGAAAATCCATATTAGCTTTTTTAGTTCTCGTTATGGTATACACTATGGAATACTAACATCAGCACGCCTAATGTCCTTTCCTTCTATAGGCAGTTACAGAGGTCAATTTTGGTCTCAGTATGAGTTTATTAATGTGTAACAAGAAATATGTTTGCCTGGGGACTGTGCACCTACTTTCACTTGCAGGTACACAGAGTGCAGCTTTCAAGTTATTTATCACTATATTCTCCTTTTTTTCTCTAAGAAAAACAAAGACTAAGTAACCTAGAATGAAGCTCCATTGCTGGAGTCAGCTTTGAAGAGGAAGAAAGGCTCTGAGATTGGCAAAATGACTGAGAATGGAGTCCATGTGTTAATACACACAATAAATATAAATCCTGGGACTGCTGGAGTAATTCTAAAGTAATTGTATTTTTTTTCAATTTAATAATTAAGCCTCTTCTATATCACAGTGTGCTATAGAAAAATAAAAGATCTCAGAAATTTGAAAATATTGAGCATATCTGAAAATTACACATTTAAGCATGAATTTTTAAGTGTATGTATTGTTTAATCTCCTTATCTATTATAAATGACCAAGTGCTACTTATCTATTCATGGTTTCCAGCTATCTTCTTTGCTGAATTTCCAAATGTCTGCTCAGTGGATATTTTGCTATATTTGATCTTTGTTCGTGAGGTTTTCTGACTCCTAAATTGGAAGCAGAGAACAGGGATTACAGTTTCATCTTGAATATATCTGCTATGTAGCAGGCACATCATGTATGCATATTGAGTAACTAAAATATTAAGTGACATGATATTTGTAAAGCAGGACGATATATGTTTTATAAAAGCACATATTTATGGATGTGATTGCATCATCGACCCTTCAAGGGAAGGCAAAATGGATGGGACTGTCATTTCCCACACCCTAATCTCATGATTCCCCCAAATTTAAGGCTTCATGTCACCCTTTGGGAATATTTCCCCTTTTCAAATCTGATGTTTGTCTTGACCTTATTTCATTTACTTTAAAAATGTGTTCTTGCCGGATGCCAGGTGCCAGGGGCTCACACCTCTAATGCTAGCTACTCAGGAGGCTGAGATCTGGAGGTCGTGGTTCAAAGCCAGCTTGGGCAGGAAAGTTTATGAGAAAGTTATCTCCAGTAAACTACTCAGAAAAAGTTGGAAGTGGGGCTGTGGCTTAAGTGGTAGAGCACTAGACTGGAGCCCAAAGAGGCTCAGGGACAGTGCCCAGGCCCTGAGTCTAAGCCCCAGGATTGGAAAAATATATATATATATATATATATATATATATATATATGAATAAACATTTTAAATATATATTCTTACATTGGAAGGAGAGGAGGATGTCTGAACTATGCTAGGGTAATGACAAGCTATTAGTCATGGAAGTGAAAAACAAAAATAAAAAAAAATGATTAGAACACTTAGATGTTTGTCATTTTGGATTAGAATTACCTCAAACTGGCTTTTTCTTTGTTGCTAGAATTCCTGATACACACACATGCACACACACACACACACACACACACAGAACACAAACACATATGTTATATATATATATATATATATGTATATATACACACATATATATTTGTATATATACATATATTTGTTACATGTGTTTTTTACCAGTGATATACCAATGCTGATGACACAGTCCTCTTGGTAAAGAGGATGTGTGGCTTTAATCACATACATATAAGAAAATGTTATTCTTCTGATAAATGGAAAATCAGTAGCAAATTAGGAGTTAATGTGAGAACTGTGGCATTTTAAGCCTAGATTCTAATAATTTTAGTGTTGTTCATCCATAAACCTATGACAAAAATGATGGATCTTTTCCAATTGCATTTTAGAATACAATTTAATTGAGCTATAATTTCATAGCTCTGTTGAAAATGGTTGTGATATCAATGACTTGGAATGTTTCCTTTTGTTTTGTTTCTAATTTTAAAAAATGTGGTGAAATTTTCTATTCTCAATTATCTTTTCTCATTATAAGAATGTTCCCTCTGTTCAGTTTAGACAAAGACTACTCTAGAAAAATGTTGGTTGACTTGTTATTTGGTTGTGTAGCAATTTCAAGCCTAGTTTATTTAGCTGGTTTGTAAGAACATTGCTTTTGTGTACTTCTCAATTTGCTTTTCTTTGCATTTATATTTTAGTCAAAATGAAATCTGTGATGCAAGTATTATTGAGTTTTACTAATGACAACTTTAAAATACTGTATTATCTTACAAATATAACCACACACACACACACAATGGCAAGATATCTACATTGATGTAAAAAAAAGACTTCAATTATATGAAGTAACTTGGAGAAAGTTAGTTGTGCATTTGTGAAACTATATTAAAAAAACTGTCCTCAAAAGTAAACTGTTACAAATGTACAGCTGAGCAAAGGTAAAAGTCAGTCAGAACCAGCTTTTGCTTTTCTCTTGGCCTCCTAAATTTGAACAAGTCATAGAAGATCATGAGAGTTCTGGAATAGAGAAAAAAGACATCTCATGTCTTTCAAATGTATGCAAGATGACTTAGACCTTAAGATAGCTCAGTGTGATTTAGGATTACCTTATTATCACAACGTTCTAGAAACCACTTATTTTTCCTCCAAAGGAGATGAAAAAAATAAACTTTCATACTTACAATATTCATTAGTTTAAAGGACAGTGTACAAACATGTCAATTACTGGCTTATATGATACATTTGTAGGTATGTAAGATCTGGAAAACTAGGGGTCATTATTTCTTTATGTTATGTTCCCTTTTTTTCACTATACATGCAGCCTTAGTGCCTAGAAAATAGCTGGTTAATATTCATTTTGACATTTCCTTCTCTCTTATGGACATTAAAACATATCTCTCAAAATCTACCCTATCGAAAGGAGATTATATATTTATATGTGGTTAAGAACAGATTATCAAAGACCAAATCACAGAAGAAGAAAAATAGTATTTAAAGTTACCTCCAATTAGAATGGTCTCCAAGGAAGAGAGAGGACTTTCTCTCCTAAAAGGCCAGGCCTGGATTTTACATCTGCTAGAATTTACGCTGTATCATTCTTTCCAAGACACTCTTAAATGCTGGGATTTGGACACTAATCCACCTTCTTACTTGGCAGTCTCTTGTACTGAATCTTAATCAGGGAAAGGAAACTCAAGGTGTCCTCTAAATTTGCATGTTGAGATTGCTGCCTGCCTTTCCACTCAGAATTAGATGCTAACCTTTGTGATGATTTTGTTATCTCTGTTTGTCCAATCGAGTACAAGTTGTAGCATGGTTTCTTGACATCTTCATTTTATTTTAAGGTTTTGGTCTCATTTCAAGTATTGACTACAATCTCAGGATCTTGGCATTTCAGTAATTTTGATTTTGTCATTTTTGCAAGGAGAATAGAGATACTAATCAATAGAAACCTTTATTGACTTAAGATTAGAAATGTCAGTGTTGCACTTTGCATAGGGAGACTTGCCATAAAACATACGAGTTTTGAAACTTTGGGTTTATTCAGAAGTTGTTTTTTAAAAACATACTTTTTTGTCCATTGTGGGGCTTGAACTCTGGGCCTGAGTGCTGTCCCTCAGCTCTTCAGCTCAAGGCTAGCGCTGTACCTCTTGAGCCACAGTACACTTCTGGCTTGTTCTGTTTATGTGGTGCTGAGGAATCAAATGCAGAGCCTCATGGATGTAAGGCAAGCACTCTACCACTGAGCCACCTTCCCAGCCCTTCAGAAGTTAATTTATTGGATGTTTATAGACTTTACAAACTAAAACAGGCTTTGAAAACATATGTGATTTGGTGTTTTGCAGAAATAAATGTGTTGCACAATGAAATTTACATGTTTATCACTACCTTTTATGTTTACTTTTGAAAATACAAGGTGAAATTTGTTTCACTAATGAACCTCCAAGCTCTATGTTTTTCTTAGTCTTAACACATCACTACTTAACATTTACAACGGTTTCTTTTTTTACAGTTTTCTTGTACATTCCAGCCAAAGACACTAGTCACCTTTCTATGGAATTTGCCATTGTTGTATTTAACGGGTCTTTGCAAAAGCCTCACTTATGAAGTGTGCCATATTGAAGCTTGATAATTTTTTCTGGCTACAACAGTGTAACCCTCTCACTCCAACCCATGAAAAAGCTACAGCTGAAATAATTAAAATCCATACGCTTAATGATCTGTGCCTTCTGCAAGGTGGTACATTACTGTCTCTAACAATGTTTAATAGCTCATAACATTCAATACACTTAATCATCAGTTACTGACATTTGTTGTACTTTTGCATACTGAAAATATCTCTCAAGAGGGGGGAAATGCTTTGAAACAGACTCAATTACCAATCCTTGGTAAAGAATACTGGGCCTGACCAAATGAGGACACATTCACCTTTGGAGTTGCTTGAACCACTGAAGCAGGTCATCTGGCTGCACTGGAATTCAGTGAGTTGAGGCACTTTTGATTGACTAGTGTCCCACTGTGCTTTGTGCTTACAGCCACTGTGAGATTGTGACTGATTAGGAGACTAGAGTTTGAGCCTACCAGCCACCCGACCTCCTGCAGGTCACTCTCTACTTGGGCTTTGTGTCTATTTAAAATGAGACTGTGGAGGATCCAGGGTAACCAGAAATTCTCCAATCTCACAGTCATTTCAAGACTGGTCCCAACAGACTTCTCACATTTCTTACCTAATGTCTCATTATCTCTGAGAGCTTCTTGATAGAATGAAAACTGTCACAGTCCTGTCTCTGTCAAATGACAAAGGAAGGCAGGGTGCTGTCATAAATATGAACCTGTTGTGGATGCAGCATGTATAATAGTTTTATTCTTGAGAAAGATCAGAAGAAGTTTTCTTTTGCATACTGCATAGCAAAGCCAAAGATTGTCTTGGTTTTCAGTGGCAGGACCTGAATTGTTGCAGAGGATTAGTATTTAAGGAGCTCCCAGGATACAGTTTATTTTTATGAAGAATTGACTTGAAAATGTACAGATATCTTGGGACTGAGAAGGAGGCTCAGTGGTAGAGCGCTTGCCTTGCATGCATGAGGCCCTGGGTTCGATTCCTCAGCACCACATAAGCAGAAAAAGCCGGAAGTGGCACTATGGCTCAAGTGGTAAAGCACTAGCCTTGAGCTGAAGAGCTGAGAGACAGTGCCCAGGCCCAGAGTTCAGGCCCCACGACCGACAAGAAAAAAGAAAAAAGAAAATAAACCAAATATACAGATATTCAGTATTCCTCAGAGAAAGGTGATGTGTTTATTGACCTTTCCAAGGATTTCAGTTACAGCCACCTTGCTGTGGAGGGCCTGTGCTGTTTGCTGCTGTTGAGTAGTCCCCAAACTGTTTTTGGACATCTTCCCTCTGGCAGCCATGGCCCCTAGAGGTGATACAAATGAAGGAGGCATCACTGCATTCACCTTTGTTCAAATATCACAGCGTTCTTACTACTTCTTAAACTCAGGAATCCAACTTTAGAAAATAAATTTAAGAAAAGAAAGAAAGGAAAAAAATCTCAATTATTTCATTGTCAAGTTTAAGGCATTTGGAATCTCATTTGACTTTTCTCCTTGCTTCAGTCAAAATTTGTTTTGGTTCAAAGTGGACAGTACCTGGCAAGCTTTACCTCCCTCTTCCCAATGAACAGATTTGCCTTGTCCAAGATATTTCTAGGAGCAAAGAGATTATGGTTATATTTATGGTTTCTGGACTGGCCAAAATTAAAGAGCAGGAAAAGTAATGAAGACTAAAATGTACACAGGTGTTTGTAGTCACAAGTACTCACCATTTAGACTTGAGAAAACTAAACAGAGAACAGGAAGCTATTTAACCAAAGCCACAGTTCGTAGGTTTGGCAGTGTAGGAGTTTGAACTACAACCTCACGCTTGTTAGACAGAATCTCTACCACTTGAATCATACACCAGCCTGTTTAGTAATTTTTATTATGATCTTGAATTTTATACTGCGAAGATGCATAGACAACTATGGATTGTGAGTTATTGACTGGGGACCACGAACAGTCCCTGGAGAATTCAGTCCCACCCTCAAAACAGGAAGAAGAGGCAGGTATCAGCTGGTAAAACCCTCTTGGGGCAAGCAGATATGGGGCTGGATGATATTAAGAACCCCACCCTCATCTCAACTAATGCATTCTGTCATCCTACCCATAGACGAGGCATTGGTAAGAGGATCATAGTCTGAAGCCTAGCCTCAGCAAAACCTGCAGGACCCTATTTGAAAAACAACCTAAGACCAAAAGAGCTGGGAGTGTGGCTCAAGTTTTAGGGTACTTGCCTAGTTAAGTATAAAACCCTGCATTCTCATTCTAATGCTGCAGAGAAAAGAGGAATCCTATGCTAGCATTGCAACTTCTGTACCCTTCTCTACCAGAGCCATTCACTTACCATTGCAGTTTGCTCTAGGTCAAATGAAAATGGTTTCCCACAGAGGTTAGGAAATTAGTTAACCAGGATTGTAACTGGCTTTCATGTATTGTGTTGCCTCAATCACGTTAGAAATTAATCAAAATGATAAAACATTCAGAAGTTGGACACTGTCTGTTCAGACTTGCATTTTTCAGTTGTGATATTCCTTCTTTCCCTGGTCCTACAAGTATGTGGTTCTGATAGGATGTACATAGAGAGTCAGAACTTGTCCCGTTGTGCAGCTTTTGCATTGCTGTGTAAGATTATTGATGTCTCATGAAGATTTGTGCCTCAGGAAAATATGTGAAAAGTGTTCCATAGTCTATGATGAGAGAGAATAGCCATGGCTAAGAAAACACTGCTCTGAGACTTTTTTTCTATTATCTTCTCTAGGAATTCCACAAAAGAGACAGAAATATAAAATGCAACAATTGCTCATGTTTTACGTTCTTAGACAAATAAAAATACATGGCTGTAGGTATGACATGTAAAAACTGTTGGTTAAAAAAATGGGAATAGGGAACTTTCCTAAAGAAAGCTCATCAGAAGATTCTGACTGTTGTCCTTAGTAACTAAAAGTGAGATTAGTGTTTTGATTCATTTGACTTGTCCATGTTTTTCAGTTTCATAAGAAACACATTTATTCTATAAGGAAAAGTTGAGCATACATGTTACCAGGTATGGGAGGCACATTGAAATTCTATTGTATGCTACAGTCCATCGTTCTGGTTGTTTTACTCCCTCTTCTCTGTAGCTACAGTATTCTTTGCTTTCCCCCTACCCCTATAATTGCAGTGCAGCAGACAAGTCTTATGCCTACCATTGCTGAAAGAGTGCAAAGGAAAGAGAAATTAAGCCCTCCTCAGCTCAGAAGACTAGAGGACTAATCTAGCTGCCCACTCCTTTCCACTGTACTCTTTAGCCTGACATTTACCATAACCTTTCCTTGCTTCTCATGATTTTCCATTAGCTGTCATGCTGTTTACAGTTTTCTTACCTTGCATCCAGGCCCATTCTCAAAAGAATGAGCCAGATGATTTCCATAGCCTCTATGTGGTTTAGGATTTTCTTCTTAATATGATTTTCGTAAGTCTGTCTTCTGTCTGCTTTCCTTCTGTCTGCAGCATTGCACATTCCAACAAACACTACACAGCTCATATCTACTGGTGTCTACCATCCAAGTGCCTCCAGGGTAGCCCAGGAGTCAGGACAAAACTGACCCAAAAACTAAGCACCATTTTCTTTTTTATACATCTTATCTTAAAGTAATGACTATTTTTTATTGGACAGATGTTTTATTGCTTTAAAGTAAGACCTATATGGGGAACAAGAAGGGATGAAGAAGAGCAATGTGGTCAAAAATTCAATTCATAGCTGACAAAATTAAGAAAAATGAGGAAAGGGATGGGTTGGGAGAGATAGGTGAGAATATTGAAAGCGGTGACATTAACCAAGATGCATTGTATTCATAAACTGCTTTGTTGAATGGTAACTCCTTTGTAAAGCTACTTAAAGATACTAAAAAATATTTTAGAAGACAAAAAGTAGTTATGAGTGGAATCAAGTAAAATACATTTCCAAATCTGTAATATATTCACCATTTTTCCTTAGTCTGGTTTAAGGTACTAATTATTATGATAGTGATAATAAAGATTGAGCTCCTCTTAGAGAGGAGGCCTCAGGGTAACTACTTTGAATGCAGTCTAGCACTTTTCACTGGAATGGGAGTCTGTGTGGCAGCTAATTCTATTTTTACCCCCATTTTTATGTTTGAGGGGACTAATACTTGCAAGTTGAATAAGCAAGCACTAAGCTCCTGAAATAGTTGGAGTCAGAGTCCGAATCCGGGTCATCATCACCTTAAATGTTTGTTCTTTTTTACCCCCTGAGATGAGTATGTAAAGCTTTTAGAACAATACACATATGACAAGCATTGGTATAAAAGAATTACAGAATATTATTTGCTGGGTCTCTCGTCACTGTTTCAGTGGTTAATTTTTTCTTTCCAGCAGATGAAGGTGGCTTCAGGAGATCAAAGCCTTTACCTAGAGACTGGGTTCTGAGTGAGCTATAAAATCAAATAAATGAAAGAGAAGGTGAGAAGTTGTAGATTGGACCAAGCAGATCCCTGCTACCCTTTCTCCAACACTTCATCCCTTTCCTGCACAGCCCTTCCTATACTCGGTTAATTATTTCTGTCTTGCAGAATAAAACGGTTCCCTGGGAAAATAGCTCATTTTATACTGATGAACTTAGTTTTATCATTTTGTAATATAGATTTCCATTTAACTCAGTAAGCCTACAACTGCAGGGATATAAGACACATTAAAGTTATAGCTGATTTCTGATTGCCTTTCCTTTGGAATTTTTAACAACATGAAATCATTTATATGTGTTTCAGATGAGCTTTTACTTTTAATTTAAAATGAGTGAAATTACCTTCTATTTATCTTAGAATGATCTCAGAATTTAGCCTGAGTTTTCTACTTGCAAATTCATCTCTTTCTCTCCCTCCTCATGGACATCCATTGGATACTGAGATACCTACTCTGGGCCCCAGTTGATTACCTCCACCTAAGGATTCCATACTTCTGATCTGTCACTCAATGTCTTTGAAGCACTGTACTTTGAAGTGCAAGTGATCAAATGGACAGTATCTGGATAAAGCACCATCACACTGCCCCTCTATATGCAAGTCTGTGATGGAAAACCCCATTTGGTGATGTCTTAGCCATTCCATGCTGGATGGGGTGAACTTGGTTACATCTCCTGGGGTCCTGTGTTTTCTTGGAGTAGCTCTAACTCAGTGGTTCCCTCTTATTCAAGCTGAGGCTCAATTTACAATGGCGGAATCCCTTGCAGCTACTAGTTGGCTGTGCACAGCACACACCCCTCTCAAATAAGTGAGTCTATTCCCAACAGCTTATCTACCCAACAATACTGCCAAGGAATTTGTTTAGCTTTATTTGTGATCCTCTCAATATGTCACTGGATTTGCCTCAGTATGTAATACTCTTTCCATTCTCACTGAAAAAGAGAAATATCTCATGGCAGCACACACATGTAAACCCGTGGTTCGAAGCCAGCCTAGACAGAAACCTCTGGTACGCTCATATCCAATTGACCACCAAAAAGCTAAAAGTGGAGGTGTGGCTGAAGTGGTAGAACAAACAAAAAACTATGGGGCAGCACCCAGGCCCTGAAAGAGAAATCAAGTAGCTTTCTTCTCTCCACCTCAGATATTTGCCACTTATGTCTTATTTGGAAGAAGGAGGATGAGAGGAGTAGAGAACATTAAATAGACTTGAGGAAGGCTGTGACACTTGTGTGGCATTTGTGTCTCCTAACTGCAATCTCAACTTTAAACTTTATTTACATCTCTTGAAAATTCACTAGGATGCCATTATAAAAAAGAATTTTTCACTCATTTCAAACCTGGTTATATATCAAATCTTTTTTTTTTTTTTTTTTTTTTGTCGGTCGTGGGGCTTGAACTCTGGGCCTGGGCGCTGTCCCTCAGCTCTTCAGCTCAAGGCGAGCGCTCTACCACTTGAGCTACAGCGCCACTTTATATCAAATCTTTTGTTTATGCCTATGCATAAAACTTAGGCTTGGTGGACAATATAATGTGCTCGCAGAGAATAAGAGCTTCTTTTAGAAAGCAGCATGATATGGTTTCCTGTACGCCCACATGCTTCAAGTATAAAAAGTATTGCCATAAGCGTTTAAATAACTGTAACAATGAGTGAATGGCATTACATTCTCATCTGTCTGTAATGTAAGAAGATGTGTTGGGGATGTGTGTGTTTTCTATTTTTTCTCTTTTTCATTTGTGTCTCAGGGTAAATTACAGATTGCTCAAAGCTATCATTGGCTTTATTTAACAAGTGAGGTTTTGTTTGATAATCATTTCTAATAACGATATTGAATAAATTAATTCAACTCTTCAAATTTATTGAAAGCTTTTTTTTAATCCTTGGTTAACTGCTGAGATGAAACTCCATTTATGCTTCCTGCCCGCCCTCCTGACCCCAGTGAATATCCACCCACACATGCAGTATGAGTATTATTTGAGTTAATTATCTCCCTTTGTTTCCCAGTCCAGGGATCCATTTGTGCAAATAGTGTACATGTCTCCACTATTGTTATATATCATCTGTCCCATCTTGTCTAATCAGTCCCTGAAAACCTTTGTCCATGTCTTAAAGACCTCATTACTATCTACTTCTCCTCTGAATCAGGATTCCACTTATTTTCCTAGTCCTGGCCCTCATTAGTGCTTTCTAGACTACAACCATATCTGCCCTGCTTACTTCCAGTTTCTTAGTCCCAATTGGACCCGCTTGAAGTTTAATTTATAGAACGTGATAAAAATAGTCTTCCAATACACAAGTCCATTCATGTCACTTCTCTACTTGACCAAAGTTCTTTGATGGTGTTCTAGGCTCTACACCTCTCTCTCTAGCCACTCTCTTACACATCCATGAAGCTGCAGATCCCAGCTTTAGATCCACTTTTGTCCCAACCACTGCATTCTTCACAGGAACAGCACACTTTCATTTCCCATAGCCCATGGAAGCTAATAGTTTTCTTCCTCCTAGCCTCATCTTGAATATGCAAATCACTACTTTCTTCACAGGACTTCTTAACCATACGTCTATTTTGATACTGAGTCACTGTGTTCTGATGTAAGGGGGAAAGGTTATGAAGGATAACCCCAAGGAGCTCTTTGCAACAGAGGGATGGAAGACTGGACCTTGGGTTTCCGTGTACTCTTGTCTTAGCTTGATTAAGAGGATAGTCTTAAGAAATCCTTTGCCTCATTGAGAAATAAATTTTGTCTTTGGGATGTCAGTAACCTGAACTAGTTGCCCGGTAATTAACTGGCATTATTTTCAAGAGAGATGAAGGGAAGATGGTTAAACTCAGGGCAGGTTCTTAGTTGTGACACAAATTGAATATATTGTCTTCATTATTGTGGTTAAAAGTATGATTTTATTCCTTAGTTTTGTTAACACTTGTCCATATGCACTGGTATGCTTGACTTCAAAGACGTTCTGCTGGTTTGGAGCAGAGAGAAGCGTCAGCTGCTCACCCAACTTTTGCAATAAGAACAACCACCATGCATTTGGAGATCTTTCACGTTTCCACCTGCTCAGCCTCCTGTCTACCCACATGCCTCTCCCGCTTTGTCTTCCAGGTGAGACCATGCGGATCGCCTCCTCTGAGTTCGCTGATGACCCATGCTCCTCAGTGAAGCGGGGCACCATGGTGCGGGCAGCCCGGGCTCTGCTGTCAGCAGTAACCCGCTTGCTCATCCTGGCAGACATGGCAGATGTCATGAGACTATTATCTCATCTGAAAATTGTACGTATGCAAAATATATCCAAATTTGCTTTATGTGAGTGGCATTCTTGGCCAGCTCTGAATGCTGCTAGAAAATGTTTCTGTGGCTCCTTACTCATCTACATGGTACAATGCCAAGATTTCAGAAAAAAACATGCATTCCATAGTATATGCAGAGTCATCTAAGATTGCTTGGGCCATTTTGTTCCCCTCAAAGCACAGTGTTTGGATCATTCTTTACTTTCTGGAGTAGGTGACACAACATTCTTCTAGATTTCAAGACTAGATTTAGTGCATCTGCTTTTGGCTTCTTTTGAGATTCACAGCTATGTAGGTTCATAAGCTAATTCAGGGTAGAGAGAGCTCTTCTAGATAATGGGCCAAGTGCCCGCTTATGCCAACCTTATTATGAATTATGCATTGAACGTTGTATATGTATGTATGTGTAAATATATATGTGTGTGTGTGAGTAGGTGTGTATATATGTGTGTGTATATGTGAGTAGGTGTGTGTATATATGTGTGTGTGTGTGTATATATGTGTATGTCTGTATGTGTGTGAACATACACACACATTTTTAGCCTATCTTACCCCCCAAAAAAGGTTTATGGTTCAGAGTTTCCAGAATCACTTTTAATGCACCAAGCCTGGTATCTAATATCTCTGATTGAGTCTTTGTCCATCTTCAAGACCTCCAACCTGAGCTGATGGACATAAAGTAAATTATAGCACTTCACAGTTTCCAGAAAATTCCCTAAGGAACCAAGGAATCCAAAGCAGAACTTGCCCAAGGAGGATTTTGTTTTTTGTTCTTCAATTTGTCCCAAAGAATAAGCCCTTAAATACTTAGGGAAAGAAATTCAAACTTGATGAAATACACCATTCAATGAGAAACTCTACTTGTTTCAGAAAGTTTGGGGAGGCCACATAGCATTAGGATTGGATTAATCACTGGATTTGGACCAACTAGGTTTTGATCTATTGTTGTCCCCTTGCCAACTGGATTGACATCACCATTATGTTCTTACAGCTCAGCTCTGTCACTATTCAAATGGGGTTAGTGACGGCTCAGCGATATAAATGCTGAGTCAGGGAAATTCCTAGGAATACTTACCACAGAATGAGTGGTAATCAGGAGCCCCTTATAGACTGTGAGCCCGGTGCATCTGTCTGCAGGCTGCAGTGCCAGCTGTCTGTCCCTCCTCCTGGCACCTCTGTTTACACAACCTTTATGGCAAGGATAACTTTCTCCTCAAGTATGCTAGGGGAAAAGTTTTACCATTTTTACCTTGCTAGCACATTTGATCGTCCGAGACTACATTCTCATAAAAATATTTCCCCAGAAAGACAGTCTTCCTTTATCCTCTTATGGGGATGATAGAAATGAACTTAAAGAAATTAACCCTGCATCTCAACTGATTGTCTAGGCTATGGTAAGCTTGTTCAGCCACCACTGGGAAGTGATGACAGGTTAAGTATCCTTCCTAAATTGCCCACCTACAGAAAATGCTCTTTCATTCTGTGTCTGGGATACCATAGTGGCACCAGTTGCTAGGCAATCCTGCCTGTCTGCACATCTCTTTGACTGGTGCTGTCAGCTGATAATACAGCTTCAGCCCGTTGTAATGTGCAGTCAATTGCATTTTCTTCTCTGTTCTGCAGATTAAGGGACGTTAAAAAAAAAGAATTTAGCACAAAATCATGCAAAGGTCAACCCAGCCATATTAAGTACTCCTGTCAGCCTGTCAGTTGTAAAATTAAAAATGAATGTAGACTAAATAACACATTTGTTCTACTTAGACCTCAGCTCCTGTAGCCAACAGTGATGGTAGATTGTTGCCCTCTTGTGGAAGAAATGAAGAACTACACTGAATCAGCTAGGTTGTGGGTCAAATCACATTCTGAGTAAGTCTTGGGGTTCATGCACCACCCACCAAAAAGCTTTGAGTCCACAAAATAGTTGTAAATTAACAAGCCCATAATTTTGCCTAGCAGTGTATTAGTTCTTTGCTGTTGAAATACAACAGTCCCTCATAAAATATTATAAGTATCTATTCACTTTTTAAATTTAGGATGGAAGACAAAAATCATTTACTTCTAAATGCTTTGATTCAGCAGGTTAACAACTATCATCTACATCTTTACCAAGATTTGTTTTGTTTAGATGATTTCTAATAAGAGCAAATTTGGGATTCCAACATTCTGTTGGTTTGGATGAATGAAAATTATCTATAATAAATCCCACAGCTTCTTGTAATGTGACTGCTGGCTAGCCACTTTACCGTTAAGCATTACATATGGTATTTTACTATTCATCTTTCAGGCCAGATGCCAAATTTTAGGGTGTTCTTTCCAGATATCAATTTTTCTCATATATTTGTAACTTACAGAAAGGTAGAAAGAATTACTTTTTTATTAATGCTCAGGTTCATGTTTCTTCATCAATCCTTCACCAAGTAGATGAAAGGCAGTCAATATATTTTTCTCTAATACCTATCATCATTCTCTACCTTGCATCCTGGTATATAATTGTTGGCATCTCAAGTCATTGTGAACAGATGCTATTTAGACTCTAAAACCTCTGCAGATTTTATGTGTTTTGGCAGTGTATAGCTCTTTGCAGTCTACTGCTTTGCACTTCTATTTGGAAACATAAATTTATATGTCCTCCCAGGAACTAATGCAACATACAGGTATTTTAGTTGCATGTATTAAGCTTACCATGCCCATCCTACAAGTATTTTTTAGTGCTTTAACATCGAAGAAGTTTCATAGGACTGACAGTTCAAAGATTTTGCTGCTGCCTTTCCATATTCAAGAGGAGAGTGTGAAGACATTGGCTCTCACATTTTTCCAAAGTCCAGTTAGTGGGATCTGATGCTTGTTAGCAAAGCTATGCCAATCATTTGTACATTAGGCACTGTTAAAAATGGTGCTGAATTTTGATCAGTTTTATTACTGAGATTGCTACTGAGTGGTTTCCTAGGTAGAAACCTTTTTTTACCTTGCAATCAGTTGACATTGTCAGTGTGTTTAGTTAATTCATGGCCCCGCACACTTTTAAAGGAATCCTTCATTCCAATCAGTAGGGAAAAAGAGGATATTTATTTTTCTTAGGTTCTGAATTCATGTAATCAGATTATATTGTCAATTATTTGCATGAGGAATGATATTACACATAAACTCACCTAGACATGTCAGAGAAAACAATCACCTTTTTTCAATCCTCAGGGTAGCTACTAAAATAATGTACTTGATGATGGGAGAATTTCTCCCTAGAAAATGGAATGATGATAATAATAAAAACTGTAACCACTCAGTCAATTTCTTGGGGAAATCATGTTTTCTTAGTGGTTCCTACAAGTCAAATATAATGCTGTGTTGTTGGAGGCCAATAATAGGACAGGGAAAAATCTAATATTACCTGTGCTTTGTGACTTTATCATCAAATTGTCAAACACAGCCTCATAACTCATTATTTCTTAGTAGTCGCCACTTATTGCTGAAGCTCTGATGTAGTTGGATTACACTCAATTGGATTACAGTAGTCTTGCATCTGGTTTCAAATATATAAAAAATGGCTCAGTTTCTTAGCATTATATTTCTGCCAGAACTATCCTGATATTTCCCTCACACACTAAATTGTTCGTAATTTACTTATTCAGTTGATTATTAGGGAATATTTACTGCTTACTCACGATATATAAAACACTATGCCAGTATACCTAACTTCAAACGTGGGTTGGCTTCTGCTTTGAGAACCTTACATACCAACCCAGGAATCATCAACAATGTACTGTACACTAAGAATGTCTGCATATTGCTATAGTCATACCCAGAAGAAAAGTATAATTAAGGTACTTTTTGGCTATAAATAACAGACTCAACAAAGAGTCTTAAGATTTAAAGTGTCAGGAAAAATTTGATCAAGGCTAAGTTAGTCGCAAGAACTGAGTTTCTGTCCTCTTTCTCTCATTGAGGGATCTGTTCTTTGTAGGCTCCTTTTAGTCTAAGGTAAAAGCGGTTGCCAAGCATCTCAAGGTTGTAGTTTTCTAACGTAGAGATAATGTGAAAGAGGAAAGTCTTTTCCTTGACTGCTCAAACTAAGGTTTTACTCTTCTTGGTTGGCCCATGAATGACAAGTATGTTGTAATTATTTAGAGGGGGACATGGAACAAAATGATATCTTCATTTGCCTAAGTAATTAACCACATGCTGAAAATAAACTCCATGAAATTGTACTGTTCAGCAATTCAGGATAATATGGGACATGGCTAGGAAAGTTTGGCCTCAAGATTGGCATTGGTTGAAGTAAGTGTGGGTTGCTTTCCCTTGAACCACTGTCCCCAAATTCAACAGTCAGATCCACAAGACCAGACATGAAACTAGGGCTTGATCATGAGAAGTAACTAAAAAACTGATTCCATCAAAGGAGTTGAGGGATGTATGTTTCTTTCCAATAATGAGAGCAAAATCACCCTGTAATTTGGACTGAAAATTTGAATATACAGGAAAGAATTTTTAATCATAAGAATCAGAGGAGAGAAACAAATGATTACCTAATAAAAAGTAGAGCAGAGTCTAAAAATATTCAAATAGCAGATAGGAGATGACACCGAACCCCATAGAAAGGACTCATGCACCAGCACCGAGAGCCATTTGTGGGTTGTAGGGTGTACCTCTGGGTTTCTGTGTTGTGCTTAAATCACCAAGGTTCCACACAAGCAAGTGAAATTTTTCAGAAATCTGCCCCTTAAGACGCTAAAGAAAGGTGCTCACAGAGTATTGTCTGAAAGAAAATATTCTCTTGCAAAATTGCTCAATGGGGCTTTACAGAGGGACTTTGCTGATGCCCAGGTGTGTGCTGGGGGAGCATGCTAGAATGAGTTTGCAAAGCCTTTCCTGCTGCATTATCTGCACCACACACTCTGCTTACACAGCTTAACACTGAGTTGGCTCAGAAAGGAACATTATGTCAAGAGCATGGGCCATGTTCAGAGAGCAGGAAGGGTGAGTTTGTTTTTGATCACTTGTGCAAGTAAAGAATAATATCCTAAAACCATATAGGGTGTTGTTGCCATTAAACAGAGATGTGAGACCATAGACTTTACCTAGAGAGAGCTTCACAAACCAAGGACAGGACAAAGACATGAGATGGGTTAAGTTTGACACAAGGCAAGATATTCCATCTTCTAAGCATTGAAGCTAGGGGATGGAAAGGGGATAGCCAAGTTAGTGAGATCCAGTTTGTAGAGGTCTTGGGTAACTTGTAAATATTTTGTACTCTTTATGTATCAATTTTTTAAAGCCATGGTGATGTATAGTTTTTAGAGATATTAAGGAAGTACTAACTCAAATGTTGAGGCTAATCAGCTGGGGCAAGACTCTTAGTCAGTCTTCATTTTCAAGGATTTAAGAATATAATAAAATCTGAATACCGACAGCTTTATAAAATTGTCCTGCCTGAGAAGTTGATGTAGCCCAGCCCAACAACTTAAAAGTAGTAGGAGTAAAAGACTTGAGTCCAAACCCAAAACCCTGCACTCACTTGCTTTGAAACATCTTGGTCTAGTTTCAGTCACTGTGCTGCAAAGTAAGAATAAAGAAAACACCCAATTATCAGACTTGCTTTGAGAACTAAGTTAGATTGGCATAAACTTTCAAAACAATATCTGGTTCATCACAAGTAGTTGATGACTCTGGCTAGTGTCAATTATTTTTTTATCCAAATTAAAATTACCTTTGGAAGTATATCATAAACAATAATGTTGTACATGGTTAAAATATGCACTTTTAAGAATAATGTATAATCATTATTTAATCATTTAATCATGCTTGCATTGTGATGAGATCCTTTCACTTACTTGAAGGGAAAATTGAATCATGAAATTCCATTCCTCAAAGAGGAGAAAGTTGAAAATAAAATATCCAGCTTATTTTTAGAAGGCAGAAAGAGGAAGCATGATAAAGATGCAAATATGGGTGATCAAACCAAAGTGCAGGGAAAAACACAGACAATGGTCTCATGTTCAGCCTTTTACTTGGCCAGCTTTTATTTCCAAGATGGATATTTTTAACTTGGTTGTGAAATCAGACAGGGGAGTTAGATATGATTTATTAAATCGTTTCATCAGTGTCATTTAAAATTCAATCAGCTATGTATCCACACAAGGACGCTGGACTGGGTCAGTGTGTCCTAACAAAATCAATGACTATGTTGACAGTGATCCTCTAGCACAGGTGTGTGCTTTAAATGAGGGCAGAGAAATCAGTTGTGCACACAGACCTAGAGGGCAGAGATGTGATTCCTGGGGAGGGGGGGAAGGGCAGGGAGAAGGGGAGGTCACCCTCCTCCTCCTATGCTTACCTTCCTGCCTCTGGTGCTTCATGAATACTTAATGGAAAAAGGAATGATCACACAACTCTTTGAAATTGAAGTATGTTAAATTTCAACCCCAAACAAAAAGATGAAAACCAACCAGGCACTGGTTCAAACACTCAGACAATTAACACAATTGCAGGCAGTCTTGCTTATTCCAGAATGGAAAATAGAAGTCCTGGAAGGGGGGTTCAAGTCATAAGCTTTGGAAATAATATCCCCCTAGATAGAGAACACATGCTAATGACACTTTAGTCTTTTCAAGTCTTTTCAGCTGATCTGGGCCCTGAATCAAAATATTAAGGACAAGGAATAAATTCTGATTCAACAGAGTTGTCACTTTCATGTTCACAGACTCTGCCTGCTCTGTAGCAAAACCGTTGTTTCTTATTTTACTTTTTTTTTTTCCTTTGGGTCGGTCCTGGGGCTTGAACTCTGGGCCTGGGCACTGTCCCTGAGCTCTTCAGCTCAAGGCAAGAGCTCTACAGCATGAGCCACAGCGCCACTTCCAAAACAGTTGTTTCTAATGCCCCTTCTAATGTGGGCACTTTAATGAGGGAATGGCAGCTTCATGTGGAAAGCCATTCTTCAGTACAGAACATAGACCTTTTCCAACCCTCCTGCTTATAAAAGTGCTCCACCGTGGACACCTTCATCTTTCCAGTCATCACAGCAGCCCGCAGCTTGTACCCACTGTACTATTAGCTTCTATCTTTTCCGACTTCCCGTTCCCTTGGAGACATTCCAAGCTTAACATGAGTTCATTTTTCAGAACCAAGCTTCAAATTCAGGCCCATGTTACAGCCCTTCTCATACAAATGGCCCAGGTGGGTGCACAATGGATAAAGTGTCTGAGAGGCCACTTCCCTTGTAAAATTTTTTCTTTCCTCAACTTTTGTCCCTGAACTCCTGGCTGGCCAGTAATCTTTTAGAGGAAGCGTTGATTTGGCTCACAGGAGTCAATTTCCTTCCCCAAATTATACCCTTTCTTTGTTTAAATATGTACTCTTTGATAGTAATTTTCACTTGCAGAATTCTCTAGTCTTTTTTTTCCCTTTTGTCTTTAAGTCCCTTTATTTCTTTCTCTGTCTTTTTCTCTCTGTCTCTCTGTTTCTCTCCATTTCAATGGGTTGTGAAATATACTATGAGTTGTGATTCTAGATGAAACATTTGACTAGAGATAAGCACTCAGATCTTTCCAGATTCAAACCAAGTCTATCTTTATAGGGACAGACTCCATCATGGGCATTTACAAAAATACTTCTTTGAATTATATTTTGTAAGTATTATAAATGTAAACAAGCATCTGAATTCTGCAGAGAAAACCAATGAGAAGAGAAATTATGTGTAACACAACAAAATAAATATTCCAAATTGTTCTTACTAAAAACCAGTAGTTTTATATGTACACTAAAAAAATAAAAAATAAAAAGAAATCTAGGGTTTAGCTCCCTCTGAGATAATGATTTCTCTCTTCCCTGGAACCACTTTTTATGTTCTAAGTAAAGATTTACTTCGCAAATAATCAGCAGGAACAACTTAAATGCCAAGTGAATCCTTTTAGCAATACCGTTGATGGCCAAGTTAAGATGACTATAAATCTACTAGAAAGTGATTTTGTTGTGTACAAGATTTGAGATTTACACTGCTCATTAAACTATGAACATATTTTAAATGGGCCTTTCTATACCCTAAAGGGTGATTTGATTTAAGTGACTAAAAATACCTCACCCTGGGTGTGGTGGCTCACACCTATAATCTTAGCTACTTAGGAGGCTGAGATCTGAGGATTCTGGTTCAAAGCCAGCCTAGGCAGGAAAGTCCATGAGAGTCTTATCTCCAATTAATCACTAGAAAACTGGAAGTAGCACTGTTGTTCAAAGTGGTAGAGTACTAAACTTGAGATGAAGAGCTCAGGGATGGCGCCCAGACCCAGAGTTCAAGCCCCACAACTAACAAAAGAAAAAAAAAATAGGGCTGGGAAGGTGATTCAGTGGTAGAGCGCTTGTCTTGCATGCATGAGGCCCTGGATTCGATTCCTCAGCACCACATAAGCAGAAGAAAAAAAAAAAAAAGCCAGAAGTGGTGCTGTGGCTCAAGTGATAGAATGCTAGCCTTGAGCTGAAGAGCTGAGGGACAGTGCCCAGGCCCAGAGTTCAAGCCCCACAACCAACAAAAATAAAGAAAAAAAGAAAACCTTTTAAGCACACAGCCCCTTCACATTCATTCTTTCTCCTTTTTCTTAAGGCTGTAATAATATTACAGCCTGAGTAGGAACTGGAAAATGCTAACAGTGAGGATTGCACCATAATAATATATTTTGTAAAGAGAGAAGTAGCCATGCAGAATTGCCATAGAAAATGCGAATGAAAGCCTAAGTTTCTGCAGAAATTAGGCCCCCTGCTCATATGCAATTATTTTAAAGAACTCCCCTTGCTTCTGAGCACTCTTGCCTTACCATAAGTTTGCTATTTAGTAAATGGATTGACATTATCACATTGATGGGATAAAAGGCTTGCTGATATCTATTATCACTGTTATATACACACTTCTTTCCCTTCTGCCAGTTGATAAGGAAATTGTCTGAGCACCTTTGTGATTCTGTCGGGGCTGAGTTGATCTATGGCTTTCTCTAGCTGTAGTACTCATTTGTATCTCTGAATTGTCAACCTATCATCTATCTACAGACCATCTTTTGATAGTCTGTACAATTCCACAGGAGTCAATCTAAATTCTGTACATAGATCTTCCCTGCATTTATCACTGCTCTCTCAGACCTGCCTTCTCTTCTATTCTCTGCTTCTCTCAGGAGCCTGAACTAATCAGGGCCTCTACCAAGCTGCGCTGGTTAAGAACATTTGATTTTGAAAAAAGAAAATGCTGCTTTATTGTGCCATATTCTCCTAGGACTGTGTTCTTTTTACTCTACTAATACCATTATTTCCACAAAGATGCTACCTGACTGTCAATGACTTAGTGGATCTCTGGGCTTATAATACCTAAATGTTCGTTTGATTTGAGTCCACGTGGTATTACAACCAGAAGAGTTGCCAGTTGTCCCAATTTTCATACGTTATTAAAGTGAAGGTCATTTTTGGAGGGAAGGACACTTCAGTACCTCTGAAAAACTTAAATCTCATCTAAAATAATTTCCATGAAATTCACAAGTCACACCCAATGCCATGCTAGAAAAACTCCCAAGGGATGGTTTGCAGGAATTTGGTGGCACCTTTAGGACAGCATGTTTGCTGTTCTCTGTCTACCACCTGCAACTGACAAAAGAACTTAGAGTTGGGATATAGGACCTTCACTCTTTCTGGTGCACACGAAGGTGTAAAGTCAGCATCAAATGGCAGTATGCTTAGTGACAGATTTCCAGGTGTGTCTAAGACTCAGGGAGATTCCATCTGTCCCACATTGTCAGCAGGCAGGCAAAGGATTTCTCTAGTTTAGGGAGGGAGTTTGCTGAAGAGTTCTAGAATTTATTTTAGAACTCTGTATTTTTCTTAAGTATATTGTTATTGCTACTCTTTCTACCTTAAAATAGAAGTCTGTGTTCATTATCAAACTCATAACTTCAAGAATGGAATGAATATAGGGTATCTGTATGCTTTGAGAGTCTATCACTTATATTTTATGTACAAATATTCTGAAAATCATGAATGTTTCTGTAAATCATAAATTTTTAATCTGTCTCAAATGATAAGTGGCACTTTCTACTTTTATTCAATTAAATATGAATAGCTATTTAAGGTTTATTTTACAAGTTACCTTGTATGTTTATAACACTTTAATGCTGAACACGTATAAATTTGTTGGATTTTTTACCCTTTCAGGTGGAAGAGGCCCTGGAAGCTGTGAAAAATGCTACCAATGAGCAAGACCTTGCAAACCGCTTTAAGGAATTTGGAAAAGAGATGGTGAAACTTAACTATGTAGCTGCAAGAAGACAACAGGTAGGGAAGCCTGTAGAAATACTGTGGTGGTGAATGTAAATAAGAGGTCACTTGCATCTTCCTGGCTATCAAATACCTTAGGAATCCGGGATCCCAAAGACTGCATCCTGCCTGGGCCAGTTGGAATACTGGATAATCTCTGGTCCTGTCTTTTATGACTTTCAGAGAGCACCTGTTTTTATTGATGAGAATTGTCTACCAACCACACCACACTCTTTCTGTTCACTGTAGGAAAAGCTCAGAGGCAAATAAAAACAAACTGTAATGAGATGTTATGGTTACGCTCAATTAGCACTGTTTAGAATCAGGTTTTATCTCCTAGTCTTTTGGGTACCCCTTTTCATATATGTATGCCTAGATTGGGAGGAATGTAAAGGGTAATTTTATAAATATGAGAGGAAGAATGCAGGGAAAATAAGGCAGCAGAGAGGGGAGGGAAGGAGGAAAGAAGGTGAAGAATGGGCACACAGGTGAATGTGATTCAGTATTCCCATGAAAACTACTGATCTCCCATTCCCTCTGCCTTTACTTTGCCTAGAGATCCTATCCTGCATTTAAAACTATTTTATTTTATCATTGGATGCCATTAGAATTGTGTTCACACAATTTTTCAAAAAGCACTTCCAAATGTGTAAAGGCTTGTTGAAATTATTTTCACCCATCCTTTTGACTGTCTTCCAGAATTCTTTAACATTGATGACGGTTCTTATTAAATCTTCATCAACAGGAAAGTTCCATTCAATAAACATTTGTTTTATGTTCACTCTGTGCCAGGATGAGGAGATGCTCGGATTACAAACTTGACTACCATGTAGTCCTTTTTGTGCCAAGTATGATTTTAATGTATATGATTTTTTTTTTTAAAAATCCATCATGGGTCTTAAACTCTGGGCCCAGGCACTGTCCCTGAGTTCTTCAGCTCAAGGTGAGCTCTCTACCACTGATGCCACAGTGTCACTTCCAGTTTTCTAGTGGTTAATTGGAGGTAAGAGTTTCATGGACTTGCCTGCCCTGGCTGGCTTTGAACTGTGATCCTCAGATCTCAGCCTCCTGAGTAGCTAGAATTACAGGTGTGAACCATCAGTGCAGAGCAAATGGTTTAAATAGCTTTTATCAGCAGCAGTCTTGTCAAAAGGAATCTAGTGTGATGGGCCTTATGGTAATATAAATAGGAACAGAGTTGCCCTGAGCACAGTAGAAGGCCTGGAAATCATTTAGTTGAAACAACTGAAAGGCAGGACCTCTTCGCTATGAACCAAACAAGAGGTTAGGATGAGAGGCAGGGGCCCCGGCTATTCATTCTCACAGGGTATCTGGTACCTCTTAAGTGTATGATTCAAAGTTCAGAGTCTAGATGTCAGCTTTATGTTGTAGTATTTAGGTTGCAAAGAAGAGGCCTGGTATGGCAGAAGGGAGGAGAAACTAGGGGAAGAAGCTGACGAGATCTAGGGGACAGACAGGGGTGATCTCCATCCACTTGGTAACAACAAAGGTGGCAGAAAGCATGCAGCAAACGTACATTGTAAAAATGGAGCACAGAGACGCTGCCACATTGGATGGGTGAGTCAAGAGAGCAGACAGCAACTAGATTGTTCCAAGGTTGGAGTCTGAGGGAATGGTAGAAGATGGTGGGTCCACTGAGAAGATGGTAGGTCAACTGACAGGGCTGAATTCCTGTCTGAAATCAGTATGTCATACTTAAATGCATTGATGGTGAGGTTGTTACATACAATCTCATTTCATATACGATGAGACTACAAATAGAAAAGTGGTGTTGGTGAGGGATCAAAATAGGTAGTTGGCATTCAATCCATGAGAGTATGGGATATACATATGCAAAATACGTAAATAAACTTTTTACTTCTTTAATACTTTGTCTCCAATTAATTTGGAAAAGAATGGAAAAGAATTTGGAAGGAAATTAAATAGAGAAAATGAGTAATTGTCCTCATATCCTGTCAGCCACATACACACACAAAAACTAATGCTCATTTGTTTTATTATCTTCCAGTTATTTGTCCCCATAGTTTAACATATTTATAATACTATGCATATGAATACACAAATTGTGTCTTTTTAATTGTGTGTTTTTTAAATTTTTTAATTGTTATTATAAACCCCTATTATGCTCACGTCATTTTATTTTTCCTGAAAATGGCTTCGTGTAAACTTCACCTGTTTTCTGTGTTTTGCCTGTGCAGGAGTTGAAGGACCCTCACTGTAGAGATGAGATGGCGGCTGCCCGCGGGGCCCTGAAGAAGAATGCCACAATGCTGTACACAGCCTCGCAAGCCTTTCTGCGACACCCAGATGTCGCTGCCACAAGAGCCAACCGAGATTACGTGTTCAAACAAGTCCAGGAGGCCATTGCTGGCATTTCCAATGCCGCTCAAGCTACCTCGCCCACGGACGAAGCCAAGGGCCACACGGGTATTGGCGAGCTGGCTGCAGCCCTGAACGAGTTTGATGTAAGCATGGCGATGTTTTCGGAGCCTATGCACTTACACAGGGAAAACAGAGTGTAATGAAAGTAGAAAAGGACACCACATAGAATATATTCTGATTTTCTTTTATCAGAAAATTTTAACAGTAAGATAAACTAAATATTATGTTCTTGTAATTAGGAGTTGAAAATATTGCTAGTGCTGTTTACTTGTCTTTGAAGATGACCATGGTTAGGAAGGTCTGATCATTTTTAGTTAGATCACAGTTCGTCCTTGAAATGAGCAACTTCATTGTTAAGATACACATGCTACAGGCAGACAGAGATGGAGCACAGCTATGTTGTGCCTGTGTGAGAAACTATCTTCTGGATCTCCACTTTTTTTTTTATTTAAATTTAATTTTATTTTATTTAAGAACATACTGTACAGAGGGGTTACAATTACATTGGCAGGATAATGCATACATTTCTTACCAAGCATTGCAGCCTCCTCCTTTGTTTACCCTTCACCTCCCTTCCCAGCCTCCCCTCTCCCCCCCACCCAATCATACCCCTCTCAGGAGAATTACAAAATGTCATGGATCTCCACTTTTAACCAGTGATATGCAACTTCGTTTTTCGTGTGACCCAGTTTGAGAATCTGGTCTTCCTTGGTATGGCCGTTCTCAGGAGGGACTGTGGCAATCATTGAGAGACTCATCTGCTCTGTCTGGTGGTTTGTCACAGTGAGGGATACAGCAAGATGGTAGCTCACTGTGACTCTGCCAGCTGCCAAGTCACCCAAGTGAGTGAGAAGTCACACATCATCAACTGCTCAGAGCAATGGTCCTCACTTCCCCAGGTCCTGAAATGGGTCCCTCTGTGGATTCATTTATTCTGATCCATAGGAGCCTATATGGGTTGTGAGAGGTACAAAGATTTATAAATAATCGGTATCTACTTTCAAGGCTATATTCTCCTCCTGGGAAACTGAATGCATTGAGCACTACTTAAGACATAAAACAAAATTCTTAGGACACAAAGTAAGTTATTTAATGGCTGCAGAGAAAAATTATTTGCCTGCCTTTGGATATGTTGACATTAATTTTTGGCAGGGAATGACTAGTTGGCTGCTAGAAAAAAGGATCCAGAGCAAAACAATTGCTCAAGGCATAGACTGGATGGTATAACTCGAGAATAATGATCACATTTTATATCCAGAGAGTTCTTTGCTGTTTCAACAGAGATCTCTTGTCTTTCTCTAATTTAGTCATGTATGCATTTGTGTGTGTGTGTATGTGTGCATATATGTGTGTGTGTGCACTTCTCTCTTTGAACTCAGGCTTAATGCTGAGGTTTTTTATAGAGATTAAACTTTATTTTTAAAACTTTTATTAAAAAATTGGGATTTAATGTTATGTAATTGCATCTACATTCGAAAGGGTAACTGCCAACCCATGAAAAATAGTGAGAGACATTAATTATTCTGCATTTCCCATAATGCAGAATAATAGACTAAAGAACAAGTATACCTTTATTAGCTTTGCCTCATGACTTACTTTAATTGCTTATGTAAGCTAGAAGTTCAGTGTAGATGTGAAAGACATAAAAATAGAAATACATTAGTTGGTATTTTATTCCTTTAGTAAATAATATTGTGGCAGACATTTTTATAATGTACAGGAAATACTAATTACAATTCTGGGAATTGTTTTAGAATTCAATAAAAGATTATTTTTTTCAGGAATGAAAAATGAATGAAACCCTATTTTAAGGGTAAAATGAGCAGTTTAATGCCTGAGTTCCTAAAATACTATATTACATTGGTACATTCATTTTTAAAATACACATTAAAACAAAGTGACTCACTTAACAAAACAATACAAAAAAAATCTCAAATGCAAAATTACTTTTTAGTAGTGCTTTGCAAATATCAGAATTGTGTATTATTTAGGTACATTGTGACATACTTGCACTTCTATGCTTATAATTTTTGTTTATAATCAAATGGTAAACAACAAATCAGAGGGGAAATGGAGCAGCTTGGTAGGTAGCTCGAGGTCAGACAGACCTTCAGTGACCTTCTCTGCTCAGGCCATCAGGCTCCAATTCCTATTTTTCACTTTGTCTCCAGACCATTTTTACTACCAGGAGCTATTTACTACAGCAAATTTTAACAAGTGAATCATCGCTGTGAGATTGCCAAAGGCTTTTGATTCATAAAATCTAACTTAAGGTCATCTGAGGAAAATCGAGTAGCCAGCAATGTCAGCATGATGACCTTAGAACACCATCCTGTTACCACAGTGATATCTTCATGCTATATAAAACAGGCTTTGGGAAAAGAACACATGAATGTAGTTAATTCATAAAGTAATTGCATAAATTACTTTATACATTATAAAATTAATAAATGACTTAATGAGATTAACTAACTCACTAAATTTATTTTTACTTATTCCACACATTAATATTAACTAATATTATGTTAATTAAATATTTATAATATAAATAAAACAATTACATTAGCTCAGTATATGAACTCATATTTTATTATGAAATATTGTTGATTTGCTATCTAGGTAAAGTGTGTCACATAGTATATATTACAGATTATTAAAACATGGAACTATCTGAATCATAATTCAGAGACAGTAATTCTGTTTGTTTCAATTTCTTAAGAATTTTCAGTTAATGAATACAATTTAATTTCAGGACTTTCTCAAAAGTAGTCATGCCAGTAGGCTATTTAATTTATAACAAACAACATAATTAACTACTTTAGGTTTCTTTCTGATATCATAAACCTAGATTTCCTCAGAAGTAGAAATCTTCCATTAAAACTAATATGCCACTTCTCTTTATGGAAGAATTATATATTTTTCTTATAGTTGAATGATTAATTTGGGTATCTTTATTTTCAAGGAATGCTATCTTAAAATTGATTTACAATTCACAGACATCTGTGTTATCTTAAATCCCACTTTCAAATTATATTAGTTTTTGTTATTATAACAAAATACTCAAGATAATGAAGTCAGAAAGAGGAATGGTTTCTTTTCCTTACAGTTTCAGAGGCTTCAGTCTATTGTAGGGAATCTATTGCTTTTGTGTCTGGGATCGACAGACCACTGAATATGCGATATTGCTTGTCTCATCCTACCTAGGAAATAAAAAATAATATGTATATTTTAAACAGAAAGAAGGGAACAAGTTCTCAGTATCCCCTTTAAGGCATTTCCTGATATGACCAGAAACTTTCCAACTAGGCCAACTTCTTACAAGTTCCACTAGCTCCCAAGATAATTACAGGATAGGGACCAGATTTTAACCCATAACCCATGACCAAACCTTATCACAAATTATCAAACAAATTGACATTACATTGAGTGGAAAAATTCAATCTTTTTGTTATTAACTGTTGTTTTAACTGTGCTAGGGTTTGAATTCTTAGCATGGAATTTGCTCAGTTCAAGCTTTAACATTTGTACCATGTCTGTAGTCTGGCATTTTGCTTATAAATTGGGGATAAAGTCTCTCAGACTTTTCTGCCCAGGCTCTCTTGGAACCTCAGTTCTGTAGATATTAGTCTCCTGAGTAGCTAAGCCTACAAGATGTCAGCAACAGTTACCTGGCTTTCTCACTAACTTTGCTATCAATATTCCTTGTTGATTCTTACTTGCATGTCAATGTTTTTGCAATGTCTATAGAAAAAAATGTCTTTGTATCACTGAGGTAAAGGAAGTATGTATTTTACACAAAGGTAAAAGAATATATTTTCATAGCATAACCATCAGATCTTGAAAATGAATTTGAACCTCACTTCCTCTAAGCAGCCAAAGATAAGTCAGTCTCATTTGCTGGGGTGTAGATTTGGCTCTGACTTTAATAGTCAATTCGAGCAAGGTAAAAATTAGTAGTTTCACATTTAGCTGTCTAAAGCCACAGGATTGATTTTTAACTGGGTAGTTATAATTGCAGCTCAATGCTTGGTGCCCTATTTTTGTACCTATGTGAATAGTCAGTGTACTGATTAATGAAGCAAAAGAATGAGGGGGAAAGGCATTTAACAATTTGAAACTGTCAAGAGAGTCTTTAATGGTAGAACAGGAAAAAAAAGCAAAATGACTGCTAATCAATGGGAAAAAGCACTCTTGTTTGAAATGTGGCAATGTGGAGTAGTTAATTCTACCTAGTGAATCTATCTTCCAGATAATGCTGCAAAGATTAAAATAATAATAATAATAATCACTTCTCAGAAGCAAGTCATATTATAATGTCAACCGGGACTTCTAGAAAAGTTTCTACTGTGAGAGGAATATTTAAAATTCTTCCCAGACTTTTCTTTATTTGAGAAAAGAGAATACCCTAGATCTTGATTTTGTAGGTAATGAAGCTGTTGTGGCAAAAGTAAATGGACACAAGACCAGACTTGAACTTTCTAAGCTTTATAAAATTAAAAGTAACATTATTCCTGACCCTGTCTCATGATCTAAAACAACAAGCAAGATCTAGAATTCCTTGTGCTTCCACTTTTGACTCTTGACTGCTTGCTGAGGCCCCACTACCCCTAAGACCTTGTTTCTTTGGTACTTGTCTTATTCTCACATTCTGGGTTTCTGATCATCTGATCCATCCTACTTGTCTGTGACTACTGCACTCCTATTCCATAACATAAAATAAGAGGAAACTAGTTAAGTGACTTCTTCTCATACTCTCATGCTTTCGTTCTTTTTATTAGCTGAAAGATTCTGTAAAGAGTCTTTTTCTTCCTTCTCTTGGCTAACCACAACATGGGCATCCACTCTGTTCCTACCCCACACTGTGCTACATGCCAATGTTTGCCCCATGGTCTCAGGGAACTTACACAAGAAATCTAACACCTTTACTTCCCAGTTTTCAACTGCTTCCTATTGTATGCACTATGACCACATCTACTCTGTTTTACTATCACTGTCACCTGTAAGGTTGAAATTAATGCACTGGAGAAGACAATGTGTTCCCAGTTTTATAGGGTTGAAAGTCCACTTGGCAGCTCAGATGCATATATATTGTTCTTTAATTTTTCATACTTATGTTTACCTTTTTAGATTTCCTTCCTTCTTTTTTCCTTTTTCTTTCCTTCCCTTCTTCTTCCTCTCTTCCTCTCCTCTCTCTACTCCCTTCTTTCCTTCTTCCCTCACTTCCTTCCATTCCCTCCATCTCTTTCTCTTCTCTCTCTAGTCTCTTTCCTTCCTTCCTTCCTTCCTTCCTTCCTTCTTTCCTTCCTTCCTTCCTATCTCCCCCCCTCCATCCCTCCCTTCCTTCCTCCCTCCCTTCTTCCCTTTCCTCCCTCTCTTGCTTTCCTCCCTCTCTTCCTTTCTCCCTTTCTCCTTTCCTCCCTCCTCTCTCCCTTTCCATCTCGCCCATCTCTTTCCTCTCCCCTTTTCCCTCTCCTTCTCTCTCCCTTCTTTCCTTCTTTTACTTTCTTTTCTGGTGATGCCTGGGTTTTGAATTTAGAGCCTCCTCCTCTCACTTGACCCATAGGTCTAGCCCTTCTTTTGCTTCAGTCATTTTTCCAATAGGGTCTCACATTTTTTAACAAGGCTGACTCAGACTATGATCCTCCTACCTATGGCTTATCATAATAGCACTACAACTAGTCACATTCCAGATTTACTCAATGAAGTGTGATGAAGTGGGGTCTCTTTAACATTTTGCCTGGGCTGGCCTCAAACCTTGATCTTCCTGGTATCTGCCTCTCAAGTAGCTTGGGTATAGACTTTTCCTTGCTTCTTATTATATTTAAACAATTTTTCCTTTCTTTAGTTGACCTGTAATTCTATTAGTGATCTGTATAATGGATGGAAGAGCAAGAAGGTCAACATGAGCAATGATGGAATCTTCCTCCCAGATCAGGGGATGAAAGGCAGGTATGACTGGCAAGAATCGGGCCTAGACTATCCATGGTGATGAATAGACTGTCCTCTGGGCAGTGACTCTGTGCTGAGTAGTCACTGTCCAACTGGTTCCTTCACTCAGGGCTTCCCACAAAGTTCTTGTTCATTGTGGGAATGAACAATGACCATTCTCAGAAAGGAATCTCAGTGGCAGAAGTGTGATTAGCAGCTTCCTCTCCCAGCAGCCCATTTAAAGCCGGACCCTTAAGGGACATGGAGAAGAGGTTGCTGAACCATGCGAATATCCACCTGGCTAGGCCAGGGTTTGGAGGTCTAACACTGTTATCCAGTATTTGTGGAGACCTGGAATACCATATGGGTAAGTTAGGTTAGAAGCCCAAATACATGAGCTAAGGGATCTTTGTGGAAAGAGTCTGAGGAGGTTTGGGCTTCTGAACAGTGAAATAATGATCTTTTTTATTGTTTCCAGGACCAGGTGGATGCTGTGGGGAATTTCTGGTCCCTCTGGTTCCTCAAGAAGCCATGAACCAATCAGACATCTGACTGGTTCAAGAACTTTCAAAAGACTTTGTAGAATCTTGATATCTCTCTGTCACACCAGGAAAAGGGATGATGGGTAATTAGAAGAGGTAGTTTTCATCAAGTATCTTATTCAGCCTTTTCTCTTCTTTTTTTTTTCCCCCTGTGGCAATCAGCTAGCTGTTCTTTACTTACATCCCTTCTCCCCTGAAATACCACAATCCCATTTTGAGGACAAACATCTACAAACATCACATCAGGTTATGAAGATTATAAATTTCATTAGCTTTGTTCTATTGAAGTTAAGTGGCATTAGAACGAGGAGCCAGTCCAATCAACATAGTGTAGACACTTTTAGAAGGAAAATGCAAAATGGAGCTAATGGGTTCCAAAGCAATTAGTAAAGTAAAAGACAGATAAACAAAATCCAGTGAAAAGATCCCTCTGCAAACAGTCTCAGGCAGTAAAACATATTCTGGAACTCATGCCAGTGATTAACATGTACACACTTATTATATCTGTATGCCTTTAATACTTTTGTCACTACTCTTCAATAATAATCTCTGCAATGTTTCTGTAAAATGACTCCTATTGAGAGGCCAATAGAAGAACCTAGGAAATATCATAGGCAAAGAAAGGTCAAGGATTAGGATTCAGGCTATGCCAGGTTCTGTAAACAATCATTATGACCATGAGTGACTGACGTCACATCTCTAGGCCTTGGATTTTAGCATTATAGATCATTTATTGAGAGCATGCAGAATGCTAAATGAGACATTAACAGTGCAAGTGTACAAGGTAGTATGGAGAAAAGGTTACTTACTTGTATGTGTGGGGCAAGGGGGAGATATACAGGGTTTGGGGAAATATAAACTTTCTGTAGTAGGTGATGAATGACCTGATGCAAAGGATGAGAATTCACACACTGACTATGAATGAGACTGGGTGCAGCAAGAAAGAACGGCATAGCCCACAGGAGCCCCACTTGGTAGAACGTCCATGAGATACTTAGTCAGGAAAGCAGGGATCAGGATATCACATTGTGCACAGGCAGAAAGCAGCTTCTGGAAAGCTCTATGAGCCTTTTCAGAGCTGGGCTTTACCTTGGTAATATAAAGGAGGAACATAGTCAGCTTTCTGATCTTTTTGGTGGTACAGGAATTTGAACTCAGGTTTTCCTTTTGATAGGCAGGTGCTCTAACTATGCCTCCTATCCTCTTTGCTCTGGCTATTTTTGAGATAGGGTCTCTCACTTTTTTGCCTGGACCAGCCTGGACCTGTGATTTTCCCCATTACAACCTCCCAAATAGTTGATGGGTTGTTTTAAAGACCCTTGTGTATAGGGGATGGAGAATGAATTTAAATAAAGTAAGGCTGCTGGAAACTGATGCAGGTGTGAAACTATGATTATCTGAGGACTATCATTGGAGTACGAATTGACAGAACTAGGTGGATCCACCATATCGAAGGGGCAAAATCAATAAGCCTTGACTATTTTACTTCTTAGAGTCATGAGTTGAAATATTGCTTTTTTATTTATTTATTTTGGTCAGTCATAGGATTTGAACTCTGGGCCTGAGCACTGTCCCTCAGCTCTTCAGCTCAAGGCTAGCGCTTTACCACTTAAGCCACAGTGCCACTTCTGGTTTTCTGGTGGTTTATTGGAGATAAAGAGTTTTACGGCCTTTCCTGCCCTGCCTGGCTTTGAACCATGATCCTTAGATCTCAGCTTCCTGAGTTGCTAGGATTACAAGTGTGAACCACTGGTGCCCAGCTTGAAATAGTGCTTTGTAGTATAACCTTTTAGCTAATTAATAAGGCAAAAGTTTGTATAATTCCAGTTATGAAATCTTGAGAATTTTCAGCCTTTTGTGGGAAATTTATTTTTTTACATGATAGCACTTACTGCGTTAGGGTTTTTCTAGTCCTTAATTCACTTACATACTCATCACATGGCTAAACTTTTATTTAGATACACATGAAAAATCTGAAATTCTAACCCTAGGATTTTTGTAATTTAGACTAAGCTATTTACTGAATCTAACTCTTATTTCATACATATCATGTTCATTTTACTTTAATTGTTTGTGAGGGGAGGAGGGGATGCTGGTATTGAAGTTTCAACAAAGGCCAAAAGGCTGTTCCTTAGCTTTTTCATTAACAGCTGATATTCTACCACTTAAATCATAGCTGTATTTCGGGCTTTTTCATAGTTAGACATAAGAGTCTCAGAGACTTTACTTCCTGAGCTGGCTTTGAACTGTGTACCTCAGATTGCAGCCTCCTGAGTAGCTAGGATTGCAGGCATGAGCCACCAGCTCTTGGCATCATTATTCTTTTAAAATTAGACATGTCTTCCTACAATGCCCAAGATGTTCTTAGACTCAAGTTTCTCCCATTATAAACCTCCCCAAGTGTTGAGATTACAGATTATATGTATGTAATATGTAATATTATATCATATAAATAAATCTTAGGTTTTAAAAAGAATTTTCTGTCTGACCAGGACACGTTATCTGTAATAACTGGAGTTGGCAGGGCTTTGCAGTTTTTCACTGTTCATTTTTCACCCCCAGTGGGCACTTTCTATCTTTTTTTCTTTGCTCTGCAAAATTAAATAACCAAAATCGCCCTTTTAGCCCTTTGTAGCTACAAGCATTGGTGTTAAAGCATTCACATTCTCTATCAAACACTGACATCTGGTGGCCAAACAGAACACTAAGAAACACTCCAATTTGCTCTTGTATACTTGTCCATCTCTGTTAGGATATTAGTGTATACTTGGCTATCCAAAGCACTGAAACACACATATAGACAACAAGGGCTAGAAGTGTGGCTCAAGTAGTAGATCTCCAGCCAGGTGAGAGTGCAGAGTCCTAAGTTTAAACCTCATAACTTCAAAAAAAAAGATGAGGTAACACTGATCAAGATAAACTTTTACACAGAAATTAACATGTTGAATTAAAATCCCTGTATATGGGGCTGGGAAGATGGCTCAGTAGTAAAGTGCTTGCCTTGCGTGCATGAGGCCCTGAGTTCAATTCCTTAGCACCACATAAGCAAAAAGAAAAAAAAGCTGGAAGTGGCGCTGTGGCTCAACTGGTAGAATGCTAGCCTTGAGCTGAATTGCTGAAGGACAGTGCCCAGGCCCAGAGTTCAGGCCCCATGACCGGACCCAAAAAATAAAATAAAATAAAATCCCTGTATATAACTAAAGATATAAACAATAAATTAGAAATGAAACTCATAAATATGGACATCAACTAGTTAACCTTCCTTCAGTAATGTTATGGAATGCATGACTCAGTCTTTGGGAAATCTTTGTAGAGCCCTGGGATTCTGAGAAAGATGGGTTCAGAGACAGCTGAGCTTGAAGGAAAAGAAGTGCAAAGTAGGGTGGAGAGTTGAGGATGGGCTGTGGTGGTAGGTCACCCAGAATTTGGCACTGTAACTTTCCCTGCCTTCTGAATTCTTCTATTTCTCTCTCTCTCTGATGAGCACTGCTTATCTAGTATCATTGCATAGATTCCTTACATCTTGCTTCTTCCTAAGGTTTTAGCCACCTGTGAGAACTTCCTGAAAGTATAATTTATATTTCTCTCTTTTTAAAAGATAATTGTCCAAATCTGGGCTCCAGTGGGTCCTACCTATAATCTTAGTTACTCAGAAGGCTGAAATATGAGGATCATAGTTTTAAGCCAGCAAGAAAGTCTATGAGACTCTTATCTCCAATTAATCTAAAAATGAACAAAACAACCAAAACAAAACAACAACAGCAGCAAAAAAAAGCCCGAAGTGGAGCTGTGCCTCAAATGTCAGTGTTAGCCTTCAATTGAAAAAGCTGAGTGTCCAGGCCTTAAGTTTAAGCTCTAGTACTGGTATACATGCATGTTTCTCTCCGCCCCCCCCATCACACACATACATGTCAATTAATTTACTTTTTAAAAATAAAGGATAATTGCTCCAAAGAAACATCCCAGCAGAATTTAATTTTCTCTTGCACATTTCACTTAGTATATAAGGACCTACAGAAGTATTGATTAGATTTGAAATAGTATCTTATTTTGTGTGTCAATACCAGGTCTTGAACTCAGGGCCTTGTACTTTCATTAATATTTTATAATTGCCTCTTAAATACTTACTTGCACCTTCTATGAATGTTTAATCAAATTATTACATTATCACATTTCCAATCATTTTTATCTTAATAGTGAAAATCTATAGTTTTTCCAGTGTGATTAATTTCCTCTTTGGAGAATATTGACAGATTTTTATATATCTGAGTTTACCTTTGTTATAGAATTAGTACTAAATATAACCACAAATACTGAGGTAGTTGCTGATCCCATTCAAAACTATCAATGTGTGGTAACAAGTATAATTTTGTCATCAATGCATTAGTCATACTTTAAAATTTAGGAACCAAGTGAGTTTTTGGATCTAATAAACTACTTACTAGAGAAACATGTCATTTCTTCAAATTGTCTAATTGCTTAAACTTTCTTATATGATTTCTTATATTAGTAGTGCTAATCTTTCCTTAATCCAGGGTTATTTAAACCTCCTCCTCCAGTGCTTCCTATGGTGTTTCATTGGTAGAATGATGGACTGGGAATGTGGCAAGTAGTTGTTTTAATGTTTTAAAATTTAGTTTAAATTCAGTGATGAAGTAAACATGCCCTCAGTCTCCCAACCCCTCCTTACTCTCCTTTTCCCTTGCTCTTTCCTCTTATTCCTCTTCCTCCTCCTCCTCTTCTCTCTCCTGCCTGTCTCCAAAATGTGCACATCACTTCTCTCCAACAATACACATTATCATACTACTAGAATTTATTTCCAGCAGCAAATTATAGGGTCTTTTCTAGCTTAGTGGGTCTCTTACCATTCTTTATTTCCCCCAAATATTCTCTATTAGCCATTTTTCCCCCTGATTTCATATATTAAGGTAAAATTGTTAATAAGCTCACATGGAGCCACTCATAATGGGCAGCTACCCAATATGCCTGAGAATACAACTCAGCCCATTGTGTCTATCCTGTTTGTTTCATACTGGTCATGTTAGAGGGTAATAAGTCAGCATACACAAACCTATGCTTGGCTCTTATTACATAACTCTGCCCTCTCAGCTCATATTTCTTCATTCATAATGAAGATTCATAACGTTGATTTCTCAAGGCTATGACAATTTGATGGCATAGATATTATTCATATGTTCCATTATGTGTTCGCACTCATAATTGCTAGCTATCTTGCTTTCCCACCCTTCTTACTAGGTGTCAGCCAGAAATCTTCCTTCTAATGCAATTGAAGTGATTCCCAAAAAATAAAGCCTTGGAGAACAGCTCCTAATTGAAAAGTTGTTAATATCAATCGACGGTAGCTATAGATACAATAATGCTCTTTTCATTCCCTTGGTCATATCTACACTCTAACACACCATAGACTGGCCAAAGCGTAGACCATCTTAAGAGGCAGCCAAATCTATCACATAGGAGAAAAATCCCAGATATCAGTCCACTAGTGCAAGAACTCATCATGACATCCAGGTGTATTTCTCCATTGTGTCTATTTGAGAATTATCACATCCAGGTATATTTCTCCATTGTGTCTATTTGAGAATTATCACCAGACCAGCTTCTGATGTACAGAACGTAACTTACACCTTCACAATTAAGCATCAGAATTACTTTTTGTTTTTGGTTTTTTGGGCTGGGCGTGGAGCTTGAACTCTGGGCCTGGGCTCTGTCCCTCAGCTCGTCAGCAAGAGGCAAGCGCTCTACCACTTGAGCCACAGTGCCACATCCAGTTTTCTGGTGGTTAACTGGAGATAAGAGTCTCATGGTCTTTCCTGCTGGGGCTAGCTTTGAACCATGTTCCTCAGATATCAGCCTCCCGAGTAGATAGAATTACAGGCGTGAGCTACCAAAGCTTGGCTCAGAATTCCTCATAGTCTTTCTCAAGTAGGTGGCTCTGAGCAATCCAGTTGACTGCTCAGAATATACATGGAAAAGAGTTGTGGCTTACAGGCACAGGGCTAAAGGATGAAATGGCATTGCAAGCTGCTTTTTCTTAGGAATTCAGTAACCACAATTTAAAGAAACCTGTCATCTTTTATTTTTACTCTTTTAGCAAGGAATGGCATATGTTTTTAGGAGTTTAACACAGAAGATAAGGGCAAACAAAACAGTATAATAAGACTGTTAAATTATTTACTTCATTGATATTGTTTTTATTCCCCCTCCAGTACTGGGCCTTGAACTCTGGGCCTAGGCACTGTCCCTGAGCTTTTATACTCAAGGATAACACTCTACCACTTGAGCCACAGATACACTTCTGGCTTTTTGTGGTTAATTGGAGATAAGAATCTAATGGACTTTGTTGCCTCAGTTGACTTTCAAATGCAATCTCAGATTTCAGCTTTCCCAGTAGCTAGGATTACAGGCATGATACCTGGTGCTGGCTCAATATTCCACTTTTTCTGACTGATAGTCTCTGGAAACCTTGCAAGATTAAGCTAATCACTGGTCATGTACAATAGAATTTTCCCATACTCAGGACTAAGGATGGATCAATCTTTATAATATATATGTATACACATGCATATACTTACACATACACTTATATGTATATGTGTTAATATATGTGTACATGTGTACATGAAGAGATATGTATATACTTACATAAGTCAGATGAAATTTCTAAAATCTGTATAAGGTATAATCTCAGGTCACAAACATTAAAAGGCCCCTGTTATTTCCAGTCTAAATAACCAAATTTGTAAGTGCAGAGAGTAGCTTTATGAGAAACATGTCATTCAAGCTCATGCAAATATTTACCATCAGACCTGATGTCAGAATGAAATTTGTACAATTTCAGTACATCGTAAAGGAATGATATAGGGGATGTTACCCTTTGTAATCTCCTAAAGATGTTCCCCAAATATCATGTCAAGTAAAAGAAAGTGTTGGCTGTGCAAAATGCATCTTCAAAAAGAGTCCTGTCTCACCCCAAGATAGTTCTGATCTGTGTGTGTGTGTGTGTGTGTGTGTGTGTGTGTGTGTGTGTGTGTGTGTGTATGAGGGAGAGAAGAGAGAGAGAGAGAGAGAGAGAGAGAGAGAGAGAGAGAGAGAGAGAGAGAGAGAGACTGCTTCTTTCACAGCTTTAGTAGTTTCCTTTCTTTGATTTATTCAGAAGAATATTTTTTATTCTCTGTCTCTGATAAAGTTGTACTTATAATCACTCATAAACTTGTGGTTGTTGGTTGTGGGGCTTGAACTCTGGGCCTGGGCGCTGTCCCTCAGCTCTTCAGCTCAAGGCTAGCACTCTACCACTTGAGCCACAGCACCACTTCTAGTGGTTAATTGGAGATGAGTTTCATGGGGACGTTCCTGCCCTGGCTGGTTTTGAACTGCAATCCTCAGATCTCAGCCTCCTGAGTAGCTAGGATTATAGGGATGACCCACCAATGCCTGGCTTCAGACATGATTGTAAGCTTATTCTGGAGACTGAAAGTTGCAACTGGTGATGATCTTGAGGTTATTTTCTTTGTCTGCCTACCTTCTGTCAGTTTGGAAGGACCAGAACGAGCTTTCATAATTTCCTATTGTCTTAGTCCATTTTTAGGCTGTTCAACTTATATCAACCTGGAAATGAGAAAACATGAAGGGGCCAGGACAAGATATGTCCTTTAAACTTATATTCCCAGTGACTTATTCCCTCCAGCTAAGCTCTACTTTTCACAGGTTTTAGCAACAACCAATAGTCTGCCAAAGTTTTTTTTTTCCCCAGTATATCAATTAATTCAATCATTGGTTAGATGAGAGCCCCCTTTTTCTCTCTGGAAACTTCCTGATAGACACACCAGAGGTGTGATTTACAACTCTCATAGACGTCTCTGGAGTCGATTAGTCTATCAAGATTACTCATTATCCTTCCCCAGTTTTTCTATTCATAAACCACTATTCCTTTTTGTTATAATTGTACATGATGTAAACAATGTTAAAGGTATTATCTGTTGTGAGTTTCCGTCTTTCCAGATGTAAACACTATAAGGACAGAGATGCCGTTTTATTTTTACTTTCACTTAGAGAATATAAAAGAAATGTTTGATGAATGGATGTCTTAATGCATATGTTAACTGTTTGATTTCAATGGATCCAAGTTTGTCCATTTGAATTTTTTCTCTGCTCTCTATTGTTACCATATATAATTTCAATTTCTCCACAATGGGCATGCATGTCTTTAGGAACATTTTTTTATGTTCCATGGGTATTCATTGTTTCTTTTCTTTTTTTTTTTTTTTTTTGTCGGTCCAGTCATGGGGCCTGAACTCTGGGCATGGGCGCTGTCCCTCAGCTCTTAAGCTCAAGGCTAGCGCTCTACCTCTTGAGCCACAGTGCCACTTCCGGCTTTTTTCTTTTTTCTTATGTGGTACTGAGGAATCAAACCCAGGGCCTCATGCATGCAAGGTAAGTGCTCTACCACTGAGCCACCTTCCCATCCCCTCATTGTTTCTTTGATTGATTAAACTCTTTGGAGAAGTCTTTTTTCCAATGTTGCATAAAGAATCTCTACAACTGAAACTTATCAACAAATGTACATCAGAATCCCTTCCCCTCCCTAATTCAAACAACTGTATATAAAATACCAGGGTACTAAAATCAAATAAAGTAACAACAGAGGATATATCATAGGGGGAAGAACATACAAAAGAAACAAAACAAATCACATACTACATTAAAAACAACAACAACAAAGAAAAACCTCTTGGAGTTCATTTCCCTTAGCATCATCTTTTATGGTCATATGTACATAGCCATTGAGCTATTCTGCTCATCTGCTAAGATTATCCTAGACGTGCATTAATTGTTGCAAATATAGGAAACCATGAGACCTATGTTTCTCTGCATCTGGCTTACTTCACTTACTATGATTTTTTCCAAGTCTTTCCATTTCTTACAAATGGGATGGTGCCAGTGTTTCTGATGGAAGCAATATACATATATATATACATATATATGTATATATATATATATATATATACATACATATATATCACATTTTCTTGATCCATTCATCTACCAAGAGGCATCTGGGTCGGTTCTATCTTAGCTATGGTGAATAATGCTGCGATAAACATAGTTGTGCTGGTAGCTTTTGTATGACCTTGTTTGTGGTTACTTGGGCAAATGCCCAGAAGTGGGATTGCTGGGTCATAGGAGAGCAATATGTGGAATCTTTTGAGGAACCTCCATATTGCTTTCCAGAGCAGTTGAACAAGTTTATACTCCCACCAACAGTGCAGTAGCACACCCTTTTGACCACATCCTCTTCAGTATCTGTTGTTGTTAGAGTTCTTGATTATAGCCATTCTAACTGTGGTGAGGTGGAATGGTGATAAAAAGGACAAAGGGGGAATCAATGTAACAGTGATATACACAAGACAACTTGTTGGAAACAATTTATACAACCTGGAGGGGATTGGGGGAAGAGAAAATGTAAGAGAAAGTTGGGGGAAGAAGTAACAAGGCTGAGAAGAATTTTACATTACCTTACTTATGTAACTGAAACCCTTCTGTGTACCATCTTAACAATAAAAAGAATTAAAAAAGAGATGAAATTTTCATTAGGCAAAAAGGGAAAAAGTAAGCCATGCTTTGTTTCTTGATAACAAATTAACAAATTTCACATTATTCCTGTGAGACATGAACAGCTTTTTTCTTCCTCTTAATTTGCCTGCTTAAAAATAGACAGAAAAAAGATAAATGGGTCTATGTTCAAGGTGTATGTATTTCCCTTGTGGCCAATGAACTAATTTCCCTTTCATATTTGTAGAATATTGATACAATTATTCTTTCATCAGACATGAAATTTGAGTGTATAACCAGTTTGTGAAAATCACCTAGTAATTTATTAGGTTGATAACAGCAATTAAGTCACAATTGCTGCTGAGAAATATAAATTGACTTTCCATTTTTAATGGCTAATTTAACATTCCAAACCATTGACCTGTAGTAGAACTAATTTCTGGGATAAGATGTTTATTTCTTCTAGTATTCAACTTAAAATTTCAACCTTTGATAATCGAGTAACTATTCAATTGCTGTGCCATCTATTCATTCTTGGCTGCATATCTTTTGACTGATTGTGAATCTAATAAAGGAGAAGCTTTCAGGCAGAAATAAAATACAGAAGCAGGCCCACGGCCTTTCCAACTTTTTAATTGTCTAAAAATCAATCCTACATTAACAACCACACAAATCTAGTTAGTAGACCTTAGTAGGCAAGTAAGACATTGTTCCTCACTCAGTGTAAATTAAATATTCAGTAAAAAAAAAAAAAAAAGAACAGTACACATCATGTAACTTAGTTCTGGTTTCTTACATCTGTAATCCTATCTTCTTGTGGTGTTGAAATCATTGGTGGTCTGGTTTGAGTCCAGCTGGGATAGATAAAAAGCCTTCAAGGCCCCTTCTCAACAAGCTCCTGATGACAATGGTATACAGAAAGCCTAATTTAGGTGGGACACATGCCAGGACAGGAAGTGAGACCTTGTCTGAAAAAGTAAGCACCAAAAACCAGCAAGGGGGCATTTGTCAATGGTAAGAGCATCCACTAAAGATGAGGACATGAGTTCATATGACATTTCAAACTCCATCAATAATTAGTAATAAATAAAACAACATAGTAACTATGAAGCATAGTGGGTAAGATAAAACTGATGGAGCACAGTTAGCTATAGTCAGGGTTCATGAAAAGAGTCATAGGAGATGAAATCGAAAGGCAAGGACTTTAGTCAGATTGCTGGGAATCTGGAAGGAAAAGGTATTTCTTTAGATCATTCTTGCTCAAAAGGACATCCTCATTTTAGATGTTGGATGCCAGTTGTAACACTTTTCTTTGCACCATCATGGATTCTGGCATATTTCACCAAAGCAATTGGTCTAAAAAGAACTGGAGCAATTCCAGGTAAAATTGTAAACTCTATAGATTTTCAGAATGTAGGTTGTTAGGTTTTTAAAGAGGCTGCTGAGTAAGAACACCACGCCTGTGTTATTAAGGGGTAAGTTTATTCATCGTTCAGGCAGGCACCAGGCCATGTTGGCATTGCATGTGGGCATCAGGCCACTCCATGCAGCTGGGAAAAAGAGCATCTGGCCCTGGGCAATGCCTTATCTAGGGTAGGGGCCGGATGTGGCCAGATGGAATCCAGATGTGACTTCAGCAGATGGCGACCTCTTCTAGGTGTATTAGTTGTCTAGGTAATGCAGGTACTGGGTGGAGACTTGGCTGTGAGGAGGGCGGAGTCTGCTCACAATCCAGGAAGGGCCTTATATAGGTGATAAATTATTACAGTCCATACAGGGACCATTGAAGGTTTTGAAATCAGTGGAGATAGTATAATTAAGCAAGATTTTAAGAGTATTGTGTTAGGCAAAATAACTTGTATGTGAAAGAAGTTTAATTTACACTATTAATTATTAAATAAAAGAGAGATGGTAATGATCTGAGCAAGGAAACATAAAATATGAAATCACCATGAAGATATTACTTTAACCGAACTATTTCAAATGATTGGATGTTAAATATTTATTGCTTGCTATGTGGCATATCTTACTCTAAGCTCCTTAGGTGTATAGTTTTATTTTGTTAGCAACTCTACAAAATAGGTCCTGACAATATTACTGGTTTCAAATGAGAAAACCAAGGTACCTGATATTTATGCAGCTTGATCAGCTAGAAAGAATATAGCCAAGGGCAGCTAGAATCAGAGTTATTCTGCCCATCTTTTGTCTTGGTCCATTTGTGTTGTTGTAGCAAACTTCCTGAGACTGAATAGTCTATAAATATGAGAAATTTATTTGCTCATATCTCTTGAAGCTGTGTACTCTGAGATCAAGATACAGCCATGTTCAGTTGCCCTGTGAGGGCCTCTGTTTGCTTCTAATATTCCCCTTATTGCTGTATTCTCAGGAGAGGAAGAATGTCTTGTATTGCATGGTTGCAGGAAGCTACTTCAGTACTCTCAAACTGCTTTTGTAAGAGCCTAACTCCTACCTACCTGGAAGGAGCCCTAAGGGCTTATTTTTAAGTCTATTTCTTAATATTATTACATTAGCCACATCTGATTAGCAATATCAAGACCCACAGGATCATCTAACTCTTCATACCCCTAACTTCTATATCCTAGTCTTAGATTAGGTTGGTGTTCCATCATTATTGAACAACATTAATGAGAAAAGGAAGTTACAAGTATGTGGGCTTTGGCATCAGAAGGACTTCACAAATTGTTTTCCTCTGTAGCTCTTGGCAAGTCACCTAACTTTCCTAAGCAACATTTAGTTCATTCATCAACTGAGAATTTCTCATTAGTTCAGGTTTTTCGTGAATACATAAAAAATGAAGTGAGATTATAAGTTCTTATTTTACTTTTAGTTCTGTGTTTTTTCTCTATAGAAATGAAGATGATACGTTTTGGAGGATATGGAAATCACTTTCTTTTTTATTATGTTTTTATTGTAAAAATAGTGTATAGAGGGGTTACAGTTATATGAGTAAGGTAATAAGTACATTTTCTATTGAGTATTGTTACCTCCTCCTTTGTTTTTCCCCTACCATCCTGCCTCCCCAAATCCCCCCTCCTCCCCATGTTGTAAAGATAATTTTCAACATAATGTCTTTATTTCAGCATTTTGTTATTTCCCGTCCCCTCCCTAAATTAGAACAATGTATATACAAGTTGCAAGACTCCAACATCAAATACAGTGAAAACAGGGGATATACCGTTTGTGGAAAGAATATACAAAAGAAACAACAAAATCACATAGTACATTTTAAATACATTAAAAACAATAGCAAGCAAGAAAAAAAAACAAGTTGTGTCTCTGTCTTGGGAAAGCACTTTCTGATATAGGCCATCACAGGTATAGATGATACCATATGTTGCAAGGTGGTGGGAAGTAGACATAGGACTTCATTTGTCTTTCACCAGCAGGTGATGATTATGACATATGAGTTTCTGAGATAATGCTAGGGTAAAGAAACAGAACCTTGAGGTTCATCCACTTTCCAGGTAGATAAAGATAGAGATCGAGGAGGGCAGAAGGAAAATTATAGTACAACAGGGTTTTGTGAAGCATACAGAATGTTAAATTAGAGTGGATGGTAAATTGTGCTAAGAGCACAGTAGGGAAAGAAGATTAAAATTTGGAAAAGAAAGTTGGTCAACAAGGTAAAGAGTTCAAGGCATACGAAAGGGTAGCATGACAAGTTTATTGCTTCTCTTCCCCTCAAAAAGAGAAAATTTGTTACTCAGTTCTCTTATGATCTAATTTGAATAACTACATTTTGGATACTTACAAGTCAATAAGTTATAAAATGTCATTTGTGCAATACTAATCAAGCCACAATATAAGGAGAAAGATTATTAATCTTGCCTTGCATTGTAGTTGTTAATTGGTACCTTTGGCAGAATTTGAGAATGCCCTCATGAAATATCATGACCCAGGAAAACACACACACACACACACACACACACACACACACGATGAAATTAGTGGAAATGTGACTCACTTCCATTATATAGTAGCAAGAACCCAAAGCTCAACTCTTTTACCCAGTATATTAATTACCTTTGATGAATAACCCTGTCTTCTAAATATCAGTTTCTCCTCTACAGGAAAATTAATGTGGTTAAGCTAGACTGAGTTAGATTTCTTTTTTTTTTAAATTAAGTATGGATTTAAAACAAATACCCTTTAATTATCAAGTCATTGTCTTTGTCATTTATTTCTAATTAAACTGAACTATTTAATTATAATATCTTTAGGTAAGAGGTATAATTGGTTTGTTTTTAAATATATGTCTGAGAAGAAAGAGTGAGTTATAAACAAAATTATTCTCAATTTTAAAAAAGTAAGGCCATCTGAAACAGTGGATAGAGTTTTGACTGAAGCTTTATAAAAAATAGATGATTAAAACTCAACTTAGTTTCTTTCATTAATAATGCTGCCTCAATTAGAGTTGCAAACTTTTCATGTAAAACAGATTCACCCTGGGAGAGTCTGGCACAGAATGAAAAAGAGGGAAATGTATTCATTAATTATTGATCCATTTCAAGGAGAGTTAAGTGTTTAAAACTGAACAAATAACATGCTTTTGATTTAGACATCTTGGTTAATTTATTAAATCAGTTTTTAAGTTTTAGATTTCAAGCTTCAGAGTTTAAAAGAGGTATTTAAGGCATCCAAAGTCAGGATTGTGATCATTCATTCCTCATTGTCAATAGGTGTCTTCATTCTAATTTTCAGGGCCATAAAATCCGCCCCTACCCCACCTCCAGTCTATAGGATTTTAATAATGCTATGAGAAGCTGCCTGGGGGTTTAGTAGTCACACCTTTGACTTTGGGAAATCTGTGGACAGCAATTAATCAGAGGTACTGTTAGTTCAGTTCTGAATTTCATTAGGGCAGTAAAATAATTCATTAAATTAAATTAAAAAAAAAAAACACCTTAAACTTTGATCTCACTTGGACTCTTGAGGAACTTCAGAGATGGTCATAGAGTGAAGAGATGGTGATAAAGGAACCAGTAACATGAAAATGTATGTATCTCTGTACATTCCTGAGAAAAATCTCTGAATGAAGGACAAATATTTTTGCCCTTAACTATGCATTGTTACTTAGTTTTTCAGGTTTTTATTGTTTTAAAGACTTTCTAGCAGGACAACCTATTCCTTCAGAAGAATGAGTTTAACCTATTTAAGTTCCTCTTTGAGGTTTTTGCTTCTAAGAACTGAAAGTGCATGGCTATAAGAGCATGTTGACATTTATTCATTCTTTTGCTTGTTTGATTCAAAGTGGTTGTGCTGGGCAGCTGGTGGCAAGGAGCCTGTATTCAGGAGAACATACTAATTACTTGCTTTTCTTAGTTGCTACCTGGAATTTTGAAAGTAAAAACTATGGGGAAAAATCCAGGACATTTCTATTTTTATGGGGTTATCACAAAGAGTGGAATGAAATCACATAGGATTTCCCATTCCACTGTCATTTTCTGTTTTTATGATTATAAAATTAGATCTGGAGAAACAAATTATTCAACCAGTCCCTACTTTATATTATCAAATTCTTTTTCTTTGTCTTTTTGCCTGTCATGGGACTTGAACTCAGGGCCTAGGCACTGTCTCTGAGCTTCTTTTGCTCAAAGCTAGCACTCTACCACTTGAGTCACAGTGCCTCTTCAGGCTTTTTTTCTGTTTATGTGGTACTGAGGAATCAAACCCAGGTCTTCATGCATGCTAGGGAAATACTTTTACCACTAAGCCACATTCCCAGCTGGCAAATTCTTTTCTTTGTTGTTTTATGTTTTTTTATGTTTTGAAAATTCTGTATATATTCCAAGTGACTAAAATGTTCTCTATATGATGTTGACCTAATATTAAAAGGCAGGAAATGTAAAGATATCTAGATAAGACTTTCTTCCCACTTGTTCAATAGTCTCTTGGCTACTTAAAACAAAACACATAAAATAAAACAACAGCAACAAAAACATTGTCTTTCTTAGATACCTTGTCCATGAAGGTGTTAATGTACAAGTTAAAACCTCCACTCTATTGGTTCATGTATCTTCAGGACCATTTCCACTGTAATTCGAAATGGTCCTTTTATGCTCCTAGTCTAACCATATAGGGTATTTTCGATTGCTGCCTGAGTATAATTAGAAAAAAGTCAGTTTTAACGTGGCTAAGATATGTTTCTATTGTAAATTCCTGTTGACCAGTTTAAAGCAGAGTTAGGAGATTCAAATTCTATGAACTACCATTTTAAAACTTTTTATCCCTAATAGATATATACTAGGTATCATATCTCTTTGAAGTATGAAAGAATCATGTACAAGTGCAACTTCAATATCTAAAATGGAGAAGTGGTTAATGCATCAATGATCTCTTGGTGTTTGGCAGCACTGATGCAGAGAAATACAAAAGGGAAAGAGTGGAATGAAATGGCTAAGAGCATATACCAGAAGACATGTGCCTAGTTCCATTCTACCAGCCACTAAAAGGGCCTGGACAATGATTCATCTCCCTGAACACAGCCTGCCTGTGTCTAAATACCATCTAGGAATAGACTTATACATATTTTGTTTTCTGACTGACACAGTAGATTATACCTTCTAATTGAACATTTGTTGTATAAATGAAAGCAATTAATTTTAGATATTAATGCAGTTGACCATACTTGTAACTGATGTGGATTTGCATATGATAAACTTTCTTCCGAATGTTTCTGAATAGGTAGAATTGCCTGTGAAGGCTGACATGAGAGAAAATTATTAGAAATAAGCTGACAGAGCCTTTGGACTAGGATTCAGGCCAAATACTTGTTAGAAGAGAGCAGGAGAAACAGAGGCTTGGTGGGGTGGCAGAGGGCGGGGGTAGAGGGAGAGTGTGGATGGGGAGACTTATCACAGTTCTAAGAAAGCCCTAATAATGTCAGTAAAGTCATATCTGAAGTAGAGGTGGCCCAAGTGAGGAATTTCCATGGTGTGGGAATGGCAGACTGGGCTCTGTGAGTGACTGTGGCTTCCTTTGGCCAGGAGTAGCCTCCATGTGATGCTGTGGTGTTCCAGGTATAGAAGGTAGGTGGCATTAATGGTGTTCCCCTGAAGTTGTTTTCTCTTCCAGGCACCACACACATGACCTCATCTTATTTCTATCACTTCAGTAAAATTCTTGAAGTAGTTTTTGTATCCTGTTCTCTCTTTCACCTTGATTCTGGCTCCTGGACTTACTTGACCAATAGCCCTCTACTCTGTAGATCTTAGCTGAGGAGCATCCTTCTCAATAAAGACTTCTTGAGTGGCTTCTGTCTCCAAACTGTGCAAATTTAGCATCTCTCTCCATCATTTTGTTATATCATCAGTATATTTTTCCAAGTTACAGTTGATTATATGGGTTTGATTAGACAATGAATCACTGGAAAGAATTAGGAATGAGGATTTTTCCTTTGACATCTGATGTAATGGACATCAATTTATTGAATCAACAAGTTAACCTCTTAATCATCCATTGGAAGGATGAGGTCACTTGAGTGACATAAAACACCAGAGTATGACAGATGATAATTATATATTATGTTTGATTTAAGAGAATCATACCTTTTTCATAATGATGATTTATTACTCATTTCAACCACTGTGGAAGGAATTTGGAGCTTAAAATCTAAAGACTTGTGTTCAAGTCCTATATTTTAATTAATTGAATGACCAGGCCATCATACTTCTGGTTTCTCTTTCTACTTAATAAGAGAGGCTCATACCATAGACATAGATTTGTACATATCATACTACTTGTGGTTGATGTATTCAACTTTTTGCTTTGACAGAATTCTTCCTACTTTCTCTTCTTGTGTGGAGACTGCTTTAAGCTACTTCATGGTCCTATGTTTATACTGCAATTTTACATGACATAAGACTTACAGAGTGGATGAGAGGACCAATTTGAAAGTGGTTCTCTCCTAACAACTGTATTGGTGATAAAGATGAGTAAACATATTGTTCTGGGAAGCAGTTTTAAATTATATGGATTCGAGTTATTTTATGAGACAGGTGATTTAACCAACTGAGCTATAGAGCCACTCTGGAATTATTTGACGTTAAAAAATTGACCAAGTTCAACCCACAGAACAAAATTGCAGATCAATTTTGCGGGGATGCAGAGCTGACTGTAGCACCATTGTGGCGGCGACTGTAACTCTTTATGGATTCCACTTTTTTGCCCTGTAAACTACAATTTTTAAATTGAAAATATTAGTCCAAACTAACTTAAAAAATCACAAAACACAAACTTTTATGCAAGTCAAATAAGCAGAATGAAAGCAGAGAGGACATGAAATTAAACTCAGTTTTAAAATGTTAAACCATTTCTCAGAGATGCTGGTCCATGATTTTAAAATGAACTGGTATGACCGTATGAGATAGAACTAAAAGATCAAAAGGAATCAAGGACGAAATGAGCTTCAAAAATGCAAACAAGGTATTGGTTTTAAAAGTAAAATCTGAGTGGACTAATGTCAATCCATTTGAAAACACCAGAAAGCTCTTTTCCAGGAACATATCTTTGTCTTGGGGAGAGATGTAAGCGTTGGACTTGCCCCTTCATTCACTATTCGGTGCTGGCATTTTGACCGAGTTAAAATATTCTCTTGCTGGGTGCCAGTGGCTCAAGCCTGTAATCCTAGCTACTCAGGAGGCTGAGATCTGAGAATCATGGTTAAAGCCAGCCTGGGAAGGAAAGTCCATGAGACTCTTATCTCAATAAACCACTAGAAAACCGGAAGTGGCACTGTGGCTCAAGCAGTAGAGTGCTAGCCTTGAGCTGAAGAGCGCGGGGACAGCGCCCAGGCCCAGAGTTGAAGCCCCACAACCGACAAAAAAATAAAATAAAATAAATGCAATATTCCCTGTAGAACCAGGAAGAAGGAAGGCAACACTACTTCATGCCAGCAGAGGGCAGCATCACAGAAATGCAACACTGCTGAGGTGATGGAAAAATAAGAACGTGAATGTGTTCAGAGATCATCTGCTGAGTACAAAGGACAGCGAAGTGTTAGGCAAAAACTTGTCTACATGGTTTCCTTTTCTTCTTTTCTTCTTTCTCTTTTCTTTCCTCTTCCCCTTCCCTTTTAATCATTTCTAAATAATGCCTACTCTTCTCTCATCCCAACTTGGTTTTCATTCTCTGAGTGCTTCCTTTCCTAGGAGTCAGCTCCAGGGGTTTCTTTTACTCTATTTTTAGGAAGTATAGCTAGAATCATTTCTTCTAGCTCCTAAGTCTATGGCTTTCTTTGGTTCTTTTAGTCCTATTATTTTCTCATTGTAAAGTCTGTGTGAGATTACCAGTTCCCTGAAAACACAATGACTCTTCCCCCCCTCCCTCTCTCTCTTGCTTGCTCGCTCACTCTCTCTCACGCTGTTTGTCCTTTCCTATTTATCTCAGTCTCTCTCTTCCATTTTTCTCTTTCTCCCTCCATCCCACCCTACTTCTCATTTTCCCCACCTGTGTACATAACCCACTAACATATACTCTGATGCACACACACATACATATACAAGTAACTTTTTTGATATCCCATGCACACACATGTACACATATACTGCATCTTCCACAAATATATTCAATCCAGAACCATCTTCTCAAACACAGACACTTCATTTCAAATGCATGAGTATATGTATACAAACAAAACCTACCATTCAGAAAAATGCAGACACAATTCCCATCTCCACACACACACACACACACACACACACACACACACACACACACACACACACACATGGCAGCATGCACTGCACTTCACCTTTCCACCTTCCTCTCCTCTGAGTGGCTTCCCCTCACTACTCTTTCACATCCACATTGAAATATTTCACATTTCACACCTGCATCACAGACACAGATGAGAAAGTTATAAATTTACTGTTTCTTTCCCAGGGAGATTTTTTTAAAAAGCTCTTCCCTTGTGATCTATAAATAATGAATAATTCCATTAGAAATGTGATGGATAGTATAACTTTTCTACAGTTTGTCAAGCCCAGTGCTTCATGTATTTCGAGCCATGACAGCCGCCAGCCATGGCAGACAGGTAGCTCCACAGCTGACACCATCAGCTGACATGGCAAAATCCCCCAAACAGTGTTCCTTGGGTTCTCATAGACAATGCATGCATTTTGAACTTATTTCTCTCTGTGTTTCTGTGGATTTGGGAGATTCACACTGAGCTAACTCCTGTAACTCAAAGCTCCCCAAATCATTTCATATGCTCATTTTCTGTGGGCCATACAGTACTTCCAAAACATATGTGTCCATGTAACCTTTTTTTTTCATAAAAAATATCCAATCTCTAAGCTCCATGCACTATAGGAAAGTACTTAGGAGATGGTGCTTTAATGACAAGTGATACATTCTCCTATGTGCTGCTGAGAAGCCTTATTGAAAAGTATAAATGTGTCTTTATACATTTCCATCCAATTGGCACTTAACACAAGATCTGTCCTAAGGCCAATAGATATCATTGAAGTGTCTTCAGAAAATGTAAAGCAGAACAAATGTTTACTGTGCTTTATGTTGATATTGCTCTCTATAAAAGAGGTCTTTGAAAAATCAGAAAGATAGTCTACTAATATGTTTATTATAAGTGTGTTTTGGTTTTGGTTTTGACTTGATTGTAAGTGAGTTTTGGTTCCATTGCTATCTATCTTCCTATCTATCTGTGTCTGTTTTCCTCCTTTTTTGCAGTACTGCAATTTGAACTCAGAGACTTTTATATGTGAACTTGACACTCTTATTACTTGAGCTATGCCCCCAGCTTATCTATCTGTCTGTCTGTCTATCTACCAAATTACTGGAAACTACTTTCAGATAGTACCTAGAACATTTGCTTGAGGCCGGTCTCAGACTATGGTTTTCTTACCCATACACTTTGGGTAGCTGTGATTACAGATACCTAGTGTCTTGCCTTGCTTGTTGGTTAGGATGGAGTCTTATTAATATCAGGCCAGTCTCAAAACACAAACTTTGGACTTCTGTCTCACAACAGGCTGGGATTACAGGTATGTGTTATTCAAGGCAGAAAGCCAATTTTTAATAATACATGATAATGAAAATACTTAGTCCTAACAGTGGGGGCCCATGCTCATAATCCAAGCCATTGGGCCAACTGAAATTGGAAGATTGTAGTTCAAGGTCAGCCCAGGTGTGCACTGGAGAGCCCTATTGATTAATAGCTGAGCATGGTGAAATATGCTTGTCATACCTGCTGTGAGAGGAACCCTACAAATAAACAGATCTTAGTTCAAGATGTAGCTGGGTAGGAAGCAAGACTCTATCTCTAAAATAAACAATGCAATTAGGAGACAGTGGCTCATGCCTATATTCTTAGCTACTCATGAGTCTAAGATACAAGGATCAAAGCTCAGAGTCAGCCCAGGGAGACAAATCCATGGAAATGTTATCAAATTAACTAGCAAGAAGCCAAAAGTGGAGACATGGCACAAATGGTAGAGCACCAGCTATGAATTTTTAATAAAGCCAAGCAAGAGCACAAGGTCCTCAGTTCAACCCAGTACTAGGAAATAAAGAAATAAAATAGTCAGTGCAAAAAATGGATTGCAGATGAAACTAGGTGGTCGATGGTAGATGGCTTGCCAAGCAAGTAAAAGGCAGACTTCAAACATATATATGCTTATGTGTATTATGAATGCACATTTATAGTGAGAAAGAAAAGAGATAAAATACTTATGCCTGAAAAGCAAAGCAGTAGAGAAAGAGAATTTAATCAAATCCACTGCCTTTTATATAGACTCAGGATTTAATACAGACTTGGGAGTGGCAGAAATATCTGTGCTACCTCTCAGATTTTCTTTGGAATTTCCACCTATAAAGAAGGGCCCCAAAGAACTATCATTTTTATGAAGGCCACTCATGATTTAGACAGTTGTATCCAAGAACACAGCACAGGGACTAACTTCCAGACATTAAACTTTGGAATTCAGTAAACAATTGTTTTGTAAATCCTTTCCCAAGATTTGAGAGTGCAAATGTGAACTTGTCCTCACACTGAAGCTCAACACAGAATATCCATCTCCTCTTTGCAAGACTGTACATATCTGACTTCTAAACTGAGGCAGAGATTTGCACAACTACTGATTTTCTAGGAAATCTACAATCCTGCCACACTCTAGCATTGCTATATGTTTTTAGTCTGTATTTTTTCCTTCCTAAATTATAAACTGCTACACCCATTGGGCAAAAGCTCAAAACTTTTGTACTTAGATTTCTCTCTCTCTCTCTCTCTCTCTCTCTCTCTCTCTCTCTCTCTCTCTCTCTCTCTCTCTCTCTCTCTCTCTCTCTCTCTCTCTCTCTCTTTCCACATTCTCTTTCTCTTTCCTCCCCCATCTCTCTCCTACTCTCCCACTCTGCTATAGATATTCTTATTAAAAAAATAAAAACAGAGAAACAAATCTCTGGATGTACCCAGCATACCCTTTGGCAAATAATCTAGGATGTTTTGGAAGACTGGGAAAAACCTTGCTGGAGCACATAGCTGAACTTTCTTTATAATCAGTAAGCAGTTATTTTATACTACATTAGAATTTAAAAAATCATTTAAGCTGTCTTCTATGTTCCCCACTTCCCTTTGTAACTTTGTGCGCTTGTAGTAGGCATATAGCACCTTGCTGGTTGACAGATTGGCAATGACTTTCTGCATTCATTCGTTTTTCTTATTCTATTGGTTAATACATTCAGTTACTGTTTTCTAGTACTATCTTAACCTGCTAAGTATGTAAGGTTAATGAGCTTGGGATATTTAAAGAATAATGAGCTTTGAAGAAAACAATAATGGCATTGAAATTTCACTGTGGGATCCTTGGGCTGGAAAACTATTTCCCATCACTGCCCTTATTGGCTCTGGACCTGTGTGCGTGTGTGTTGTGTGTGTGTGTGTGTGTGTGTGTGTGTGTGTGTGTGTGTGTGTGTGTGTGTGTGTGTGTGCATCTCTAATGAAGATGAACATCCTGCTTCCTGAAGCAGATCATTCCACTTTGGTTAACACGGCTGGAATGATCCTTGCTACTTTAAGCAGAAATGGCTTCCCTAAAGGGAACTAACCTATGTGTAATGTGAACATCACCTTTTTGCTTCACCAGTTGATTATCACCTTCATCCATTTCTCCACTGCCTTGAATTGTGGCAAGTTTTCTGGGTATATTCCTTATCTTTCTGACCTTTTTTAAAATCTTTTTTTTTTTTTTGGTTCTCATCCTTCTGTATCTCTGTCATATTTGGTCTTCTCTTCTTACTTATTCAACATGAAAGGATGTTGTTCTCAATTGTTAGGATTTCAGTGTGAAGTAGTCCCTGCAGTCTCATGCATTGAAGGATTCATCTCCAGGTAGTGGTGCTGTTTGGGCAGTTGTTGGAAACTTAAAGCGGTAGAATCTAGTTGGAGGATATAATTCACCAAGTGCATGCTTTTGAAGTTGGTTCCCACACGCTTCCTTCCGCTCTCTACATTTGCTCACTGTAGGTGGACAGCTTATACTCCACATGCTCCCACTGCCATGATTCTCTGCCTTACTCATGATCAGTCTAGAAACCATAGAGCCAACTGTGGTAGACAGAAACCTCTGAAACCATGAGACAAACAAATCCTTCTTTCCATCCCCTTGTAAGATGTTTCTGTCATGTTTGGGGGCACATCTACACAAAAGTAACTAGCACACTTACCTTGTGTCTAAGTACCCTTCAGAATTCCTGCATCTCTATCAGGGCTAACATCTCTCTTGAGTTCTGGGCATGTGTTCCCATCCATCTATGGACGCTTCTGCCAACAAGATTCCAGACTCCTCCTACTTAGGCACAGCTCTAAGCTCCCATACTCAGTGATGCCTTACTTTTAGGAAACATCTCTTTGGGAACATGTCAGTACCCCCATTAAGTTGCTCTCAGTTAATCATGAGAAATTTCACACACATATGTGCACGTATATTCTTTATGAATCCTTTTCTACAAATACTAGATTTTTGTACAGCTTTTATTGTAAAAATACTGCACAGAGGGGTTACCGTTACATGAACAAGGTAAGGAGTGAATTTCCTATCAAGCAATTGCCTCCTCCTTTGTTTTTCTCCTACCATCCCTTCCCTCCCACCTCCACAACTACCCCCCACCGATGTTGTAAAGTTTGTTTTTTAACATAGTGTCTTGTACATCTCATTGTTACAATGGGTCAATCTCTATTTAAGCATTTTGTTTTTTCCCTTCCCCTCCCCAAATTAGAGAAGTGTATATACAAGATTCAGGGCACCCGAAACAAATACAGTGAAAACAGGGGTTAGATTTTATGCCCAGAAAGCACTAGCTGATGCCTGCCTAGCTACTCAGGAAGCTGAGATTTAAGGATCGAAGTTCAAAGCCAGCCTGGGCAGAAAAGTATCTCCAATTAACCACCCCAAAGCTGGAAGTGGTGCTGTGGCTCAAGTGGCAGAAGGCTAGCTTTGAAAAAAAAAAGTTCAGGCCCTGAGTTCAAGCCACAAAAGTAGCACAAATAACAATGACAATGACAACAACAACAAAACTTTTTAATCTAGGTTTTATGTAAAATCTAGTTTCACATAGTTCTTAATCTTAAATTTTATATCAAATCTAGTTTATATAGTTCTTTAATCTCCCCTTAATCCTCCAAAGTGCTACACTGAAATGTGCTATCCTGGAAAGCTACACGTGTTTTTTTTTAAAAAAAAAAAAAATCAAGAATGGGGAGACAGTTTCACAGTCTCCTTGGAAAATGCTTCAGCCAAGACAGACTGCCAAGAACATATTCTTCCAACAAGATTTGCTGTTTTCAACCTGAAGATTACATTTAAGGCAAAAAGAAAAATAATCTCATAGAAGTTAATACATTGTCAAGGACATTTTAGAGTTTGTCTCAGTAACTAGTTTCCCTTCCTTGGGAGAGGAGTGTTGTCTCCTAGTCCAGCAAGCTGAGTTCACCCACAGCCACCTCTTCCCTGCTGATATATATTTTTTCCTAATTATTTTAGAATAAGATCATTCTGGACCCCATGACTTTCAGTGAAGCCAGGTTCCGGCCGTCGCTGGAGGAGAGGCTGGAAAGCATCATCAGTGGTGCAGCTCTCATGGCAGACTCATCCTGCACAAGAGATGACCGGCGGGAACGCATCGTGGCTGAGTGCAATGCGGTGCGACAGGCGCTCCAGGATCTGCTCAGCGAATACATGAATAATGTAAGTCTGGAGGCTCAGTTTTCCTCTCTCTGTGGATTCTGTCCTGCGATCTTGAGGCTGTTAGGAAAGCATGCGTAGCCTGGTACGAGAGGACAGGTGTACCCTGAAGTGTGTTAGGTGAAACCAAAGAATTGCTTTGGGACAGTCTGTGTCCTGATTTTGTTTCAGCATGCATGTTTAGTAGGGAAGGAATTGATGGGGAGTTAAATCTTAGGAAAACTTTTACTTTCTACTGAACGGTTTCTTCTTGGGCATTGTAGTGGTTGCCTGCAGTTTGGTGTTAGTATGATTTCAGTTGGTAAAAATCAGATGATTGGTGGACACTATAGGGGATGTGCTGTAGATGTTCATATTCACAGCTAAAAGGCGGTAATAAGCATAACAGGTTTTAAATGGTCTCAATGAGTTGGTTAAGGTGGAGAAATTCCAGCTGCACTAAAATCTGCAAAAGTTTTATGAATTCACTGCATATGTAAAAATTCTTATAAATGAGTCTGTAGGTGTTTGTACAAATATGAGGGGTTCCTGGCTATCCTGTGATGCATACTATCACCATCCTCTCTTTAGTGATAGAATGTGACAATTTGTGTATTCCTTGCTTTGAAAGGCACTATATTCGAGTTGTATTGATTTGCTACATTCATTCAACTGAGGTGATGCCCAGTACCTATCACAGTGACTGGTCCAGAGCTCTCCCAGAGCTAGACTGTTGGGTTTGAGAGAATGCAACATAAATTGGAGGGGAAAAAACACATAGATGAAGTCGTCTTGATATTATACATTGACAGAATGCTCTATGTAGAGGTCAGGTAAGTTAACAGTGTCCCTGAACATCTGTTGCTTTATGCTTTTGCAATGCATACTGGGTATTGTAATCATACCTCCGGTAATGCTGAATCAATACAGGCAGGCAGCATTTTACTTGCCCCACCATGCGGTAATATATTCAATTCAGGAGGCAGTCATGCAGCCTGTAGGTTCAGCAAGGAGTCAGTACTGACACTGACCATGCTCTTCCTGCCAGATTCCAAGGAGCTTTACTCAGAAACCAAAAGAACGCTTCACGAGGAAACTCTAAAAACTGAAATACAAAATATGTTTGCTTCCTATGAGCCTCCAGATTATTTGATTGGAAGACCCACCCATTTTGAGCACAGAGAAAGTAAAGTGTGGATGCATCCTGTGATATCCAGCTACTTCTAAAGACTGCTGTATAGGACCTGGAGAGCTATGATTTTTCTCAATGGGGTTTATGTAGGGTCCAGAAAGCAATGGTGACATTTGTGCTTCCTACCCAGAGAAAATATGTCACATAACACACTTATCAGGAGAGAATGTTAGTAAAATTGGAGATCCTATTTGTTGTAGTTTGTAACAGAATATCAGTGATCTAATAGTTTGTCTGTGGGATTCTGTTTTATATTGAGGCACGCTGGTATTTCTGTCAATGAATAATTATTTCTAAAGAAACAGAAATTTCAGAGACGTTGATGGTTAAGATGTCAAAATAAATAAATCAGAAAAGTATGTTCTGATGAATAGAAATCTCTGAATATGATTAAAGAAGAGCTGATGTAGATGTGATATGTAATTTTCAGTTTGATGTTGAGAAAGCTGTCAAAGTAGACGTTCTTTTATGTCACATGGATCAACAGAGCTGATGGATTTGTGTTTTATTGACTCTAGGCTTCTATTCTTTAGTTCAGAATTTTGTGACACAGGAATGGTTTGAATTTGTATTATAATTTGCTTGCTATTTTGACATGGCTGTAGAGAATACATGGAATGGAATGGTGTTTAAATTTCAAAGTATACAGATTCTGTGCATGTTGCACACCAGGTTCAAATCCTGAAACAAAACATTTCCTAATTGATGTTTATCCAGACAATTGAAAAATTGTGTTGATCTTTAGACTTTTTCAGTGATTTCTAAATAGATAGGAGTACCGTTGTATTTCCTCCATGATCTATAACCAACCTCCATGATCCATAACCAGTGTACTTGTTACTATGGAAACATACCAATTTGTATTTCTTTTATAAAGAATATATTAATTTATTTTTATAGACATGCATTAATAGTATATAAAGGTTTGAGTATGATAATTCCTCAGATGCATACAGTGTACATTGAACAAGTTAATCCCTGTAATATATTCCTTTAATTACTCTTTCCTTTTCATAAGCAGTGTTTCAACCATTTATATATGTGTGTATGCATATATATATGAAATATACTTTAATCTCTTTCATTGCCTGTTACCCACTCCTTTCTCCCGTCCTCCACCTGCTACTTCTCCCTGAAGACAGTGTCCCTCTTTTGCTCATATCCCATTATTAACTTAAAGAAACATATAGCCATTTATCCTTTGACCAGGAAATCAATTGTGTAGTTACTAGCACCCAGTAAGTTATTCAGTATTCCTAGTTTGTTATATTTCATTTTAAACCATCTAAGCTTTAGGAATGAAGATATTATCAAATTATTACCTTGCAGATTTTACCTTAATGTGAGAGTCGATATCATCAGCATCAAAAAGTCATTAAACAGAAGGGATTTAAAGATTGGCACAACTGACAACTGACATTTTCTAGATTCCCCACATCTACTGATAAGTCCCTGATAGACATTTAGAATATTCAACTGATGTTCATCCAGAGCTATTTGAAAACCCTGAACATGCCAAGAAGTATGAGTGGACAGAGAGATGCTGTACACTACATGACTAGCACAGGGCAACAGTTATCCAGAATCCTCGGCTATGATTTGGCCAGTTGGGTCACTTTGAGTTCAATTGGATGCCATTTGTTTGTTAGATATTTTAATAAATGTTTATTTAATTAAGTGAATCTGTGCACATGTGATTGAAGATGTGATCAAAATTATGCACTTAAAAGAAAGTGTGGTATAAAGAAATGGTTTGTGTGAACAGATAGATTTGAACAGGAAGTTCAAGTGCATATTACTAAAGTGTTACAAAAGTGATAGGAAGTCCTGACTGCTGTAAGTTGTTAGATCAAGTTTTGGATATAACTTGAGGTAAAAATGTTCTTTCCAATAGTCCTACTGTAAACAGACCATTGTTATTGTCTATCTGTGAAAATTCACAGGTATAGACTCTTTTGCAAAAAGACATGTGGCCTATAATTATAAGTTTGATTAGCGCCATCAGTGAGGTTGTTGGAGTATTATAGTTTGTTCTAAATTATAATGAACACATAAAATTTCCTATGCAATCTACAATTATATATATATAACATATTTTCTGGAAAATAAACTTCTTTATTCTTTTCTTTCCTTCTTCTTCTTTTTGTTTTTGTTTTTTTTTTGGTCAGTTGTCGGGCCTGAACTCTGGGCCTGGGCACTGTTCCTCAGCTCTTCAGCTCAAAGCTAATGCTCTACCACTTGAGCCACAGTGCCACTTCTGGCTTTTTCTTCTTATGTGGTGCTGAGGAACCAAACCCAGAGCCTCATGCATGCAAGGCAAGCACTCTACCACTGAGCCACCTTCCCAGCCCTAAACTCCTTTTTTTTTTTCATGAAAAGAAATCCTAATAATGACCCCATTATAGGAATTTTGTGATGCATTGAAGTTTGGGATGCTTTATTCATTTCGGTAAATGTGCATTGCCAGCCTGACATCATCCACCTTTTTAAGGTATCATAGGCTTCTGGGGATGCCAAACTAGGAAAGCCAAGTTCTTTGTTCTCATAGGACTTTACTCCAAAGGGAAGAGACAAACAACACATGCATATGTGATTAGAGCAAGGGTTGTTTCAGATGATGTTAAAATGCAAGGATAAAACAGAAAACTGGAAGGCAGGGAGCATGGGCGCATTTTCCCAGAAGTCTGGGAAAATGAAGATGAAGGACCTTCTGAAGGTGGGAAGCAGTGAGCACTTGAGGGGAAAGGAACAGTAAAGGCCTTGCCATGAGCAGAGGCCCAGTGAATCTGAACATCTCAGGGAGTCAGTGTAACTGATGTAAGAAAGTAAAGAAGGGCAGGAGATGGAGCTTGCCAAGTCATAGAGCATCTGCCTGTACAGGACCTTGTCTGCTATTACTTAAGATTTGACTTTCAGGTTAATGGAATGAGAGATCATTGGAGAGGGACGGCTGGACAGAAAATGTCAGGAGTCAGATGCAGAAAAAAGGATGTAGAACTAGAGGAGTTCTAAAGTGGGACAGACCTTGAAATAATTTACAGATATTGGCATCCTGGGTTAGGTGATAACAAGTCAAGTATTCAAATTCTGCCTCTATCATTAATAACAAATTTCTTATAAAGTAACCAGTGAGAAGAATGTGTCTGTTTTTCAAATACAAAACATTGGCATAGTGGGCTGGGAAGGTGGCTCAGTGGTAGAGCGCGCTTGCCTTGCATGCCTGAGGCCCTGGGTTCGATTCCTCAGCACCACATACACACTCACAAAAAAAGAAAAAAGCCGGAAATGGTGCTGTGGCTCAAGTGGTAGAGCGCTAGCCTTGAGCATAAGAGCTGAGGGACAGCGCCCAGGCCCAGAGTTCAGACCCCACGACCCAGACCAAAAAAAAAAAACATTGGCATAGTTACAGCCAGGTCAGCTGGAACTGATATGTTATCTTCATTTCATTTTTTTGTTGCACAGAAAATTCAGATTTACTAGCATTTATTAATTAGGCAGTGCCCGGATACTCTACTAGATACATTATGTTTTAATTGGTAGTTAAGTAAAAATCTATGTTTTAAAATTACGTTGCCAAAAAAGTGTCAGTATGGTTCATATTCTTATAAAAGACCAGAAAATATGATACTCCAAGTACTAAATTATAATGCAGAATGATAAGAAGAAAATTCAATACTTATTCTGGGTACTGAAACTATAAATATTGGATAACAAGGAGTCATAAGTTGTTTCTTCTTTATGCACAATTCACCATTAGGCCTTACAAGATTATGAGATGAGCAGTTGTGTGCGGCCTGTGTTGTGTGTTGTGGTGCTGTGCAGCTTGGTTAGTGTTTGTGGACAGGGACTCTTTGTATAGCTCAATTTTTTTTTAAAGAAAACAGTGAAGAAACATATTTTTAGTATTATATAAGTCAAGAAAAACTTTTCACAGGAGTGGTAGAGATATGTAGGTATCAGTTATGACTTGATGGTTTCTGACTGGTTAAAATATAGTATACTGCTTTATATATATATATATATATATATATATATATATATATATATATATATATAGTACACCGCTTTTTCATTGTATTTTTAATCTACAATGTAATGTAAATTTTACTTTATAAATTTAATCAAAATTCAAAGTTAAATTATATATAAGAACATATGTGTATGTGTGTGTTTGTGTGTGTATGAACACACAAAAGTCTATATACATATATACAGGTTATTTGATACTTGATCTGGCCATGTTGTTCATATTGGTCTAAAACTTTTCATCTTTCTACTTCAGCCTTCCAAGTGATGGGTTTATAAGAGTGTACCACTGGGGCTGGGAAGGTGACTCAGTGGTAGAGTGCTTGCCTTGCATGCATGAGGCCCTGGGTTTGATTCCTCAGTACTACATAAGCAGAAAAAGCCGGAAGTGTCGCTGTGGCTTGAGTGGTAGAGTGCTAGCCTTAAGCTGAATAGCGAGGGACAGTGCCCAGGCCCACAGTTCAGGTCCCACAACTGGAGGGAAAAAAAAGTATACCACTGTATCGGCTTAAAAATATACATGTATGTATTTAAAAAATTAACAAACAGCAACATTGAAGCCAACGCTTGAGATTGGAATGAGGGACCAAAGAACAGCAATGTTCAAACATACTATTCCTTAATGTGAAAGTCTCAGGTAAGTTAGTATAGTACCACAAGAGCTCAGACAACTATGGCCTTCTCACCGTTATTTTATAATACATGGTGGAAAAGGAGCATATATTCATAATAAATGTTGAAATTAATAAAAAATGAAAATGAACATAATTTATCATGTATCTCCTATGCAAAAACATTGCTCAAGTTTGATGTGTGCTTTTCTAATGTTTTGAGCTTATGGAAGAGTTCTATCTAACATCCACACTCACAAGTTATGCCTTGACTTTTTAAAAAATGGACTTTTCTAGTAAATCATGTTTTGTAATGTATTTTCTTTACTGAATATACTGTGGATATATCACCATATCAATAAACTTCCTCTAACATCTTGTTCACTGTCTGTATAATATTTTATTATGTGAGAATGTAATAATGGATTTAGAAGCAATTCATTTCAAGTTTAATTTTAGATAGATTATTGAAAAGATACATTGTGTGTACTAGAAGTAAAGAGTTTGAATTTTGAACTGAAAAATACCTAAAGAAAACAAAAACAACAAAAACAGGGAATAAGTGAGCACAAAACATTCCAATTTGTGTGGCTGGAGGATACTTGAAAAGTTTTACATAAAGAGGAAGGTAAAAAACAAAATGCTTAAATAGGGATCCAAGTTGACCATTGTAACAATGAGATGTACCAGACACTATGTTGAAAAATGAACTTTACAATTTAGGGTGGGGGGAATGTAGTTGTGGAGATGGGAAGAAAGGGATGATAGGGAAAAACAAAGGAGGAATAACAATGCTTGATAAGAAATGTACTCATTACCTTGCTCATGTAACTGTAACCCTTCTGTATAGTATTTTCATAATAAAAAACTTACTTAAAAAAGTTTTACCTGAAGGAAAAAACATTTTCATGCAAGAAAATATAAATGCCTATGGTATCTTATGTAAAAATATCATCTTCTACGTGAAACTGTACAGTGATAAACATCTGAAATCCTAGTAACCTGATTCAATGTTATCTTGGGCAACATAGGAAGGCCTGTGTTGAAAACAATTATAGCTAGGCACTGGTGAGTCATCATGTAATCCTAGCTACTCAGGAGGCTGAGATATGAGGGTCAAAGTTCAAAGACAACCTGGGCAGAAAAGTCTGTGATACTCTTACTCTTTTTTTTTTTTTTGTCGGTTGTGGGGTTTGAACTCTGGGCTTGGGCATTGTCCCTGCACTCTTCAGCTCAAGGGGAGCACTCTACCACTTGAGCCACAGAGCCACTTCAGGTTTTCTAGTGGTTTATTGGAGTTAAGAACCTTCCGGACTTTCTTGCTTGGGCTGGCTTTAAGCTGCAATCTTGAGTGGCGGATTACAGGCATGAGCCACTGGTGCCCAGCTTGTGAGACTCTTATAACTAATTAACCATCAAAAAGCCAGAAGTAGAGCTGTTGCTCAAGTGATAGAGAGCTCCAGCACTGAGTGAAAAAGCTTAGGGATAGTACACAGGCCCTGATTTCAAGTTCTAGTACTGGCTTGGATGTGCTCGCGCGCATGCGTACACACACACGCACACATGTACAATTGTGCCCCGAAATTATCTCCAATATATTTTTCTCTATTTTATTAATTTTCTGTATAAATCTGATTATTATTTGTCGGAGTTAAGTGCATCTTACTGCTGATGATAAGGACCCAGAACTGGTGAGCAAGTTCAATGATCGGGTTTGATGTCAGGTCCCAGAGAAGGTCTGAAAGGTTCTAAATGGGATGTTATCTGGAAGACAACCTTGGAGACTAGGCGTATGTCTATAGTAGGAACTACAGGAGGCATATAGGACCAGCCTCGGACGAAAGGAAAGTGGAAGTCTCTATTTAAAAAATAACCTGGGCTGGGCACTGGTGGCTCATGCTTGTAATCCTAGCCACTCAGGAGGCTGAGATCTGAGGATCATAGTTCATTGCCACTTGCCTTTTTTTTGGGGGTGGGGGGTGTGTGTCCAGTCCTGGAGCCTGAACTCTGGGCCTGGGCACTGTTCCTCAGCTCTTCAGCTCAAGGCTAGAGCTCTACCACTTGAACCACAGCATCACTTCTGTCTTTTTTCTTTTTTCTTATGTGGTGCTGGGAATTGAACCCAGGGCCTCAGGCATGCAAGGCAAACACTCTACCACTGAGCCACCTTCCCAGCCCCCCTGAGGATCATAGTTCAAAGCCAGCCCTGGCAGGAAAGTCCTTGAAACTCTTATCTCTGATAAGCCACTCAGGAAACCAGAAGTGATGCTGTGTCTCAAGTGGTAGAGCGCTAGCCTTGAGCTGAAGACCTGAGGGACAGCGCCCAGGCCTAGAGTTCAAGCCCCACAACCACCTCCCCCCAAAAAACACCAAAACAGAAAACCCTAAAACAATCATATAAAATGATGTTAAGCGAAATGAACTCCAAGACATGGACACAAGAGGTTTTTCTTTATTGTTGTTGTTTTTAATGTAATGTGATTTTTGTTTCTTTTGTATGTTCCCTTCCCCTCCCCCCTGTACATCCCCTGTTGTCACTGTATTTGATTTTGGTACCCTGGTATTGTATACATGTTTATTTGAATTAGGGAAGGGAAGGGGAACAACAGAATGGTGAAACCAAGGACAGAAGGGAGCCAATGCACCTGTGATAATCACAAGACAATATGTTGGAAATGATCTGAACAATTTGGGGGGGTGGGCATGGGAGGTAGGAGGAGGGAAAGTAGGAAAAAATGAGGGAAGGGGTAACAAGTTTGACCAAAGAAAAGTACTTATTGTCTTCGTTTTCTAACTGTACCCCCTCGCTACAGCACCTTGACCAAAAAAATAAAATAAAATAAAAATAAAAATAACACCTCAAACAGAAAAGTCTAGAGAGGTGGCTCAGTGGTAGAATGCCTGCCTAACAAGTGCTAAACCCTGAATTCAAGCCTCAGTTCCTTCAGAGAATAAATCTATATGTAAAAACACTGTGTGACATGCACGTGGTTACAAATACTGAAATAATACAGTAGTCTCTAGAGAGAACTCAAATAATGTAATTCCTTAGACAGAGTCAAAGCCCAACAAAATAAACACCAAGAATTGAATACTTGCAAGTAAGAGTAGGATGTGGAGTTGTGAAGAGAAGGGTAGACAAATGAAGGAGAGAAGGGGGGGCAGAGTCATTAGTTCATCGTATGTAGTACAAAATTAAGAGAAGTAAGGAAGACATGAGTGGGAGCAGCCTGAGAATGTTGAAAGGGGTGACACTGATCAAGATGTGTTGTATTCATAAACGGCTTCGTTAAGTGGCAACTCCTTTGTACAATAATGTAATGGTAATTTTTAAAAAGAAAGAAGTGCAAATGGTGATACGTTTGAAATTCATCTTGAAAGAAAGAAAAATAAAAAGACGAGCTTGTCATAGGAATTATTTCCCTGCTACGTCAGAAACGTGGGGAAATGACACATTATTTGTTATTCTTGTTGCAAGATGCATTTTGCTTTTAGTATTATCTACACCTTCTCTTTTCCCATTTTCAAATTATTATGTAGAGTAAGAGAAATTGGCTAATTATATTTTTCTATTCAAAACTTTCTTCTTAGATTGATGCTGGTAGCTCAGCCTATATATTCCTAGCCTATTAGGAGGCTAAGATCTGAAGGTTGCAGTTAGAAGCCAGCCCAAGTAGGAAAGTCCAAAGAACTGTTATGCAATTGACTAGCAAAAAGCAGGAAATGGTGGTATGTCTCAAGTGGCAGAGCACAAACCTTGAACAATATTTATTTTATTTATTTATTTTTTTAATTTTTATTTATTTTTTATTGTGAAAATACTGTACAGAGGGGTTACAATTACATGGGCAAGGTAATGAGTACATTTCTTATCAAACATTGTAGCCTCCTCCTTTGTTTGCCCTTCCCATCCCTTCCCATCCTCACCCCCCACCCAATCCTCCCCGCCCCCCCCCACCAAAGTTGTAAAGTTCATTTTCGACATAACAACTTGTACTTCTCATTGTTGCAACGGGTCCACCTGTATCCTTATTTAAACGACTTGTTTTCCCCTTCCCCTCCACAAATTATACCAACATCAAATACAGTGAAAGCAGGGGTTATACTGTGGGGGAGGGACATACAAAGCAACAATGAAATAATCTTATAAATGCATTACAAACAATGGCATGAAAGAAAAAAAACATTTGAATACATACCTTAGGGTTCATTTTCCTAACATCACCTTGTCTTACCTTTTCTGCTTGACTCAGACATATACTATAGTAGATATTGCAAATAAGGGAAACCATGGGATCTATGTTTCTTTGGGCTTGGCTTACTTCACTTAATATAATTTTTTCCAAGTCTTTCCATTTCCTAACAAATGGGGCAATGTCATTCTTTCTGATGGAGGCATAGAAAGCCTTGAACAATAAAAGCTAAAGGAACATGCCCAGGCCCGAAGTTCAAGTCTCAGTAATGGCATACTCTCAAAAAAGTTTCTATAAAACAAAATCGTGGGGGCATTTGTGCTAGAGGTTTTGTTTAGTAATAGAAAGCTTATCTGGCATATGTAAGGTTCTGGGTCTGATACACAGTATGTTAGGTTTAAAAAGCCCACAATAAAAATAGGAAACAATGTATGCAGTGCTTATGAGATACATGTGGCCCTCTTACCTAAGCCTCAGAACAGATCCCCTTCCCATCCTACAGGGAAATTACAAGTTACTTCAATGTGACTATCTTCACCCTCAGGAACGATTTCTGTTGTTGCATATTTGGTGCCTGTGGTCAGATTCCCATGCCTTTTTTACGTGTATACTTTCTTCTCTCATTTTCTGTTGTATGTTTTCAAGTATGCTTAGGAACCCCATCCATAATACTTTTTAGGTCCCAATTCATCTACGTACTTACATTCTCCAAACAAACTTTGGTGTTTCTGTGAAGATGAGATACTTTCTTACTCATTTCAGTTGCTATTTCATGGTCAGACATTTAAAGATGTAATTATTTTATCAATCCTTTCTCTGATGTACAAAATGGTCTTATCTAGTCTTCAAAAAATACGATTAACACAGAAGTCTTCCTGGCAGTGCTTTTCATTTCCATCCTGGCATTTCCAACTCTGTTTGCAGGCTCTGCAGCTTTCAGTAAAACTCTCAGTTGCACACAGAAACATAAACTCTTAGATTTTTTTTCTTACAATTCTCCTCCTATTGTGTTCCTTTCCTATTGGTCTGTTCAACTGTGTTTGCTGTAATGGAGTCTCGAAAGGCTATAGGTGGCAGTGGCCTAGACACAGGTAATTTGACAACTTTCACCATGTAAACAAGATATATTCCCTGGGGCAAATAGTAAAAGTGGGACTAGAAGAGAAATCAGACCAGGGTCAGGTGTCCCCTGGAGCAAGATTGTACTGGCTCTGGGAGGTCCCAAGAGGACACCAGACAGGCAGCTGACATTAAGGTAATGTGAATACATCATTCAGTGTTACTATAAAAGAAATAGGTCCCTAACACGCAGTGAGAATATGGCAGGTCTCCTTGGGTCTTAAAGAGAGAAACAGTGGGACAATTTTCCAAGTAGGCCACTAGGCCCGTATAAAATGTATGGCATGCTGTATACATTTGCTGTTCATTCTTATTAGCTGGTAACATACAAATGATGACTTATAGGATCCCAGAAAGGACAGATCTCCCTAGAATTACTTCCTGTGTTTTATCCTGTCAGTCTCACACATTACCTCCTTGGCAACAAGCACCTTGTTTGTGTTGTTGTTTTTCACGACACCTTTTCAACTCTAGAGGGATAGTTAGCAGAGGTAGGAGCCTTTGCTTTGGAGCCTTTTGTACCTTGTTTCTAATCCCAGGCTTATGATGTGGAAATGATGTGACCTAAGCCATGGTGTTCTGAGTCTTGATTTCTTAGCTGTAAATGAGGGAACTTTGTCTCCTGCATTGGGAATTTGAAGATGATAGCAGTCAGAAAGCCCAGTGAATATAATACTTGCTCTTCCAAAGCTTTTATTTCTGGATATTGTTTCTGGAATCTCTGAAAACAAAACCAAGCAAGCCACCATGTATGAAAATTGGCAAAACATAACCAATTGTAGTTAAAACCTACAAAAATGGAGGATTGTAGATTCTAGAAACATTATAAAATATTTTAAAGAACGTGGAAACAGCAGAGAGTTGTGATGGAGGGGATTGACTTACTTGATGGGAGGAGGTGAATAGGAGATTTTTGCTGTCTCGTGACTGAACAAAGAGGAATAAGGAAAGATGATAATTGATAGCCCGTAGCCTTTGCTGTTCAGAGAGGTGGTGCTCATCCATGCTTGCCCTAGACCTGCTCACCTCTTAGCAACATTATGTTTGAATGTCATTCAGCTTATGCACAGTTACTCCTAGAAGAAAGATGTCTTGCTTATGAGGAGAAAACAAAACCAAACAACACAGTAGTTGGGAGTAAAGATCTACTCCAATAGTAAAATTAATATCTATACATAGAATTCTAATCAAGTTTCTTTCCTTATCAAACAAATACCTCAATTTGTCCTTGAACATTGGTTCTGAAACAGACATTCAAAGTCAATCAATACGATGAGGCAGAACCTGACATTATGGGATAGAAAGAGGCTGTCTTTAACTTAGTCAATGGACAGGGATTGTTGACAGCCATGGCTGCCAAGTCATCTGATTTGGCAGTCCCCAGTGAAGACAGACTAGATAGCATGATCCATCCATTGATCTTCTCAAAAGCCTTTCTTCAAGTAAGACCTCACAAAGCTGTCGGGGAAATCAGCATGCCGCTCTCTTCCATCAAACCCATGAGAATCTATAAATCTTTCCATCAGGGTTTTTAAAGTATACAGGAAGCCCAGAACTCTGTTTTTCTCATTCACAAATGGGCTTCACCTATATATACTTCAAAGGGCTTCATGTTTGGGCCTGATGTGGCCTTGAACCCATTCTGAGAAGTATTACTCTTGATTCACTTTGCTATATTCCACCTGAGAAATGAGCATTTCACTCCATGACTCAGGCATACCATATTCTTTGACACTTCAGAGAGTTTGCATTGTGTTATCTTTGAGTTTAGTGTTCTTTCCCAAACTTTGTATAGATGAGCTCTCCAGAGTCTTGTTCAGATATGTTCACTTGATTCATAAGTCTATTTAATTCTGCAAAGGTACCTGTCACACTCTAAAATTACATCATCTCTTTCAGTTGTTGCTATTTTTTTCTCTATTACAATTTAATAAATGAGCAGGAATATTGTGTTTTTCATAATCCCCAGTATAGCATCTAGGGTATCTAGTCTTGCACACATATAATAATACAATAACAACAACACAACAAAAAGAGAAAGAAAGAAAGGAAGGAAGGAAGGAAGGAAGGAAGGAAGAAAGAAAGAAAGAAAAAGAAAAGGAAGGAAGAAAGAAGAGAGAGGAAGGAAGGAAGGAAGGAAGGAAGGAAGGAAGGAAGGAAGGAAGGAAGGAAGGATGAAAGAATGAGAGAAAGAAAGAAAGAAAGAGAAAGGAAGGAAGAAAGAAAGAAAAGAAAGAAAGAAAGAAAGAAAGAAAGAAAGAAAGAAAGAAAGAAAGAAAGAAAGAAAGAAAGAAAGAAAGAAAGAAAGAAAGAAAGAAAGAAAGAAAGGGGAGCGAAGGAAAAGGAGGAGCACGAGGAGAGGGAGAAAGAGAAGACAGGGAGGAAAAGAGGGAGCAACTGTAACAAAGATGAAGAAGACCGCAAGCCATATGTTTTGACTGTGAGTCCAATTTCTTTGGAGAAAATGACAGTTCTTTTCTATGCTTGTCCAACTGATAAACAGGAAATAAATTAGCTAAGATTAACTCTGTTGGGCTTTCCTATGATTCACTCTGAAGTGCCTATAACTTTCTCTATATTAAAGCTGTATTCAAACCTCAAGTAGAGTCCCCATTAATTGTAGATTGGCCTGAAATGATGACGTAACTATTAGTAGAGATTAAAAGCAAAACAAAACACAAAGCTTGCTATTTTTGTTTCAGTTTGAAGTGCTCCATCAAGCAGTTCCTCTTCTTTCTGTCACTAGAAGGTGATCTGTTTGGGCATGTCCTGAGGAATGTTTCTGAGGGGCTGGTAGAAGATGTACTAATTTTTGTTCTTGTAACATTCTCCAGACTAGACTGGAAACTTTGAAAATTACTTATCTCCTAAGAAACACAAAAGAGTTTCTGTACATTTTTTAAAAGAAGGCTATGGCTATAATTCAACTTAGGAGAATTAGGCTCATTGTCCTTCAAATCTCAACCTAGACTATAGAATCATAGTCTTTTGTAAATAAAAGTTTTAATTTCTAACTCTAGAAAGTACTCCAGAATATGCTTATGCTCTGACAACTAAGAGAACCCTTGATTTAATAGGGAAGTGAATTAAATCAAGAGTTAATATAATGCAGATTTATAATGGATTTTCTTTTGTGAGAGAGAATAAGAACTATTGTATTAAACCATCAAGTGAAGTATCTCTTGAAAAGTTTTTTTTTGAGTCTTGTATGATTTGGCCTGCACACACACAATATAAGAGAAAACTCTGGTACTACATGGCTAATTTTATTTTATCTGAATTTGTTGGAAATAGATAAAACAGATCTGTTCAAGCATTTTACCTGGATAACTACCAATTGAAGGGTTGCCTTTTTTTTTATACCTTCCAACAGTCTATCCTCAAACACAACCCTTCTTATATATCTAATTCTCTTATTTGTAAAAAGACAATTTATCATCCTTGTAAAGACTCTGGTCTCAGTAGGTACCAGAACTAAAATATAAGTGCTTCATTACTGACTGCACTTTACAAAGACTGCTGGTTTGGCTGTAGTGGAGAGATAGAGCATTAGCTCAGAGCCAACTTGGCCGATTCACACATTGTGAGCATTTGATCTAGGTTTTTTTAATGTCTATTCTAGGGCAGTTTCCTAGAGAAAGAAATGTTGTACCTGACTGCTCTAGAAACTCTTAAATTTGAGCACCAGAACCACATAAAGAGATGGTGCAAATCACATATGGCCAGGTCCTGACCTACTTCTACAAAACAGCACAAACTTCAGGGATAGAGCATGGGGTGCCAGGGAATGTCCTGTTTCCATTCTGCACTCATTTGGATTATGATTGCTTTAGAGAATAACACAATTTAACATCATTAGATTCAAAGAAACAGGTACCATCAGTTTGTTTTTCTCTTATCTATGTTATCCTCTGAATAACAATATGGAAGCAGAGGAGACCTTTTCCATTCAGTATTTCTTTCTCTGTTCCCAAATTACAGATCTACCCAAATAAGCAGGAATAGGTCTGGCCACTTTTCTGTCTCTGCTCAGTGTTTCTCAATAGCCCCTGTTCAGATCTATACTCAATGTTGCTTCCTCAACAGTCCCTAGTGAGTCTATCCCCTGCCCTTTAGGTCAAGAAGAACACTTTCACTGTAAAATAGACACTAGAAAACTTGTTAGCCTGCATTTTTATGATTTTCTTTAGAAAACTATTTACAATATTAGAAGCATAGTATTTGGAAGTAGAAACAATTTCTAACGTTCTAAAACATCATTATAAAACATTTTATTTTCTTTACTGTGAAACATTTTCTTCCCTGAAAGCTATTCATGAATTGGAAATCCTTTTTTTTCCCTTTTAATGAAAAATTGAATTATACTAATTCAGTTTAGCAGAACTAATGTTTACTTGCTTTCTGGGTAAATCAGTATTTATTCTAACACAAAAAGGAAATGATGATTAAAAACTTGAAGATAATATTGTTTAATTTATATAGTCTTTGTAGTAGCAGAAAATAATTATTGTAGGGCTCCTCACAGACAAGATAAGGAATATTTTATTTTCTGTGAGTAAATTTTAGAATTGAGTGACCATGTATTTGTTCAATCAAGCTTACTAGAAAATTTAAGAATGTATTGAGCATTATTCTCAAATAAAAGAGTAGTGTACAATAGAAAGTGACTTGTTTTGCAGCTCTTTGAATGTTATAAAACTGTTAATTCTTTTAGTATGATTTTTTCCCATGTCTTTCCATTTCCTTATGAATGGGGCCATGCCATTCTTTCTGATAGAAGCATAGAATTCCATTGTGTATATCGCTTCCAAATATCAACAGGATAGACATAGATATATAGAAATAATTTTTCAGAGAGATAGAAATGACTAACAAGTTATATGTGGACTCTTTAGGAAGAAATAATTGGACTACACAATAACAAAAATAGTAACCACATAATGTAAAATTATCTAAAGATCCAACTAAACATTTCTCAAAAGAAAACTTACAAATATCCCACTGGTATATTAAAAATAAAAATTAGCAAAAACCAGAGTTGGAATCATGGCTCTGAAGTAGAGCACCAGCCTAGCAAGCCTGAAGCTCTGAGTACAAATCCCAGTACTACAAAAAAGTAATAATAATAACAATGATTATCACAAAGTATCTAATAGTAAATTCCTTACATCTTATTATTTTTTTTAATTTTTATGCTGTACTCCCAAAATTCTCTTTAAATTTCAATTTAAGTTAGTTTGATATACTTGGGATCCAAATAGATCCATATAAAATAAATATGTCTTTTAAAGCTTAAACAAAAAAAGTGCTTAACATCACTTACCTTCAGAGATATGCACAATAAGAGAAGCTGCCTCACCCCAGTTAGAATGCCTTATATCAAAGTGACAAAAATGACAAATACTGGTGAGGATACTCAAAAAAGTGAACTTTAATACATTGCTTATAGAAATGTAAATTAGTATACACATTATGAAAAACAGTATGGCGGCTCTTTAAAAAACTCTACATAGCCTGGCATAGGTGGCTCACACCTGTAATTCTAGCTACTCAGGAGGTTGATATCTGAGGATCACGGTTCAAAGCCAGCCTGGACAGGAAAGTCTGTGAGACTCTTATCTCCAATAAACCACTCAGAAAACCAGAAGTGGTGCTATGGCTCAAGTGCTAGAGCACTAGACTTGAGCTGAAGAGCTGAGGGACAATGCCCAGGCCCAGAGTTCAAGCCCCATGACTGACAAAAAATAAATAAATAGATAGGTAAATAATAAAAATATATCTACCCAACAGACCAGAACCCACTGCTACATTGTACCCAAAGGAAAGCGAATCAGCCTATGGAAGAAACACATACACTTAATCAATATTCATAGTCAACCTAATGGAATCAACTTAAATGTCTGCCAAAAGATGGATAAAGAGACTATGATTTATATTCACAATTTTAAACTACTCTGCCCCCCCCCAAAAGCACAAAATCCAATCACTTGTGACAACATAAATGGACCTGATGGATATTTTGTGAAGTAAAATAACCTGGGACAAAAAGTAAAACATTACATGATCTTACTCATATGTGGAATTTTTAAAAGATAGTTTTCGAGTTGAGAGTCCAAAAGTAGCTACCAGAGTCTGTGGGGAGTTGGTAAATGGGTGAAACATTACCCGAAGATAGAAGTGATGGTTCTAGTGTTATAAGACATAGCAGGGTGAGCATAATTAGCAGTAATATAGAAGACTTTAACATATTCACCATGAAAAATAATTAAAATTTAAAGAGATGGATATGATCATTATTTTGAGTTTATCATTACATGCTGTATAGGTAAGTCAAAACATCATATTACATCTCTTCACTCTGTACAAATATTTATATGTCAATCAAAAAATAATTAAAATATTTATCTAGATAGAGAGGAATGACAAGTAAAATTTATTGTGCAGTTGTACATGGTACACTAAGACATGATGAGTAGGTTGATTAGATTTTTAAAAGGGGGCTTAAATAGAAGAAACAAAATAAAACTAAGTTCTAAAGGGCAAAGTATTCTATATTAATAAACACATGCACTTGGGTGCTGGTGGCTCACATCTATAATACTACCTAGTCAGGAGACTGAGATCTGAAGATTGCAGTTTGAAGCCAGCTGGGACACTAAAGTCTGTGAGACTCTTATCACCAATAAACTACTCAGAAAAGGCCAGAAGTGGCTCTGTGGCTCAAGTGGTTAGAGCACTAGCCTTGATCAGAAGAAACTCAGGGAAAGAGCCCAAACACAGATTTCAAGCCCCAGGATCTGGAAAAATAAAAATAAAAAAGAAAAGAAACAAAAACCCCCACATGTATTAGTTTAAGAGGTAGTTGTTTACTAACAACTGACTGTTGGCTTTGTATGGTTTGGTTTGAATGTGGAAATAACATCAGGTGGCCTCTGCAGGGCTTGGGAAGCATCATCTGCCTGCCCTGGAGAATAGGTTCTTTGAGATTCCCCTGGGCACAGGCAGCACAGAGACTGTAGTAGAGTCCAGAAGAACACAGAACACCATCAAAAGTCTATATTAAGAGAAAGACAATGGGGATGCACAGAGAGAAAAATGTTAAGAAAGAATTGCACATAAACTTGTTTCTTTCATAAAAGGATAAAAGCAAGAAGGGGCTAAGAATATTTTGGGTTTTTTTGTTTGTTGTTGTTTGTTTAATTTTGTGCAACTTGGGCTTGTACTGCTCTCACTTAGCTCTTTGCTCAGCTGCAGCTCTACCACAGGTCACATCTCCACTTCTGGCTTTTTGATGGTTAATTGCAGGTAAGAGTCTCAGACTTTTCTGTTCAGACTGGCTTCAAACACTAGTCCTTGGATCTTAGTTTCCTAAGTAGCTAGGATGACAGGAGGGAGCCACTAGTACCTAGCCAATTTTATGCTCTCGTATTATGAGAGACATTTTTAATTTAATTGTTGTGCTAATATGTCACTAATTTGAGTAAGACCAAGTACATTGACATAGTAATTTTCAAAACGAAAACCATTTACGAGCACTTAAAATCTGCCACATATTGATTCTATGATAGCATGGTAAAGTGTAAATATTTCATCTGCTGCTTTTCATAGGTACATAGTAGAATATGACTGTGTTTGGTTAGCATTTACAGATTCCTAAAGTTCTAGGCACACAAAAGCGGCTGTGTTTTGAGCGTGTCCTGTCTAGCATCACTCAGCCAATGAACAGCATGTGCCACTTTTATGATCATTTTCAGACTAATGTGTAGAGCATAATAACCTGAAATCAGTTTTTATCTCTTTGTTTTTTGTTTTTTGTTTTGACAGTGCAGGTTTGAACTCAGCCTGGACACTGTCCCTGAGCCTCTTCATGCTCAAAGCTAGTGCTCTACCACTTGAGCCACAGCACCCCTTCTGACTTTTTCTGGGCAGTTATTGAAGATAAGATTCTCAAGGACTTTCTTGCCCAGGCTGGCTTCAAACTGCAATCCTCAGATCTCAACTTCCTGAGTAGCTTGGTTTATAGGCATGAGCCACCAGCATCCGGCTTAAAGAAGTTATTTTTCAAAGTGAAATATTATTTGTTCATAGTAGAAAGCCTTAGCAGAAGTTTCTTTTATCTGCATTATGTTTACTGAATGTAAAAGGGGCACTGAACTGTCCTTTCTCAGGTACAGTTGAATCTTATTTCCTACATTGAGTGTTAGGGTAAGTTTAGAAGCCTGGGAAACCTGAGAACTCACAAGTTGTCCCCTGAAAAGCCTCAAGGTTCTCCAAGCATAAGACTTGCTGACCTCTGTGTAAAGGAGCATATAGTTTGTTGATGGTTTTACTTGCCATGCAGTTTGTTGACTTAAGCAAGACAACAACTCTGTATAAGTTCACAATGTTAAAATTATCTGGTTCTCATTCTACACAAAATATTGTTTTAGGGCTGGGACTGTGGCTTAGTGGTAGAGTGCTTGCCAAGCATGCATGAAGCCCTGGATTTGATTCCTCAGTACCACATAAACAGAAAAACCTGAATTGGTGCTGAGGCTCAAGTGATAGAGTGCTAACCTTGAGCAAAAGAAGCTCGGGGACAGTGCCCAAGCCATGAATTCAACCCCCACAACCGACCAAAAAATGTTTTAGATGTTACTGTCAAAGAAATTATGCTCATGTGTCAATTCCCCTGACAATTCTTTCCCCAATACAACTGTAAATTGAAACCAAAGATATGAGCAAACAAATAGGCCAAATATATGCTATAGGAAGGAAGCTCATTTTTCCTTTTGTCAGAGAAATGTGACAATTTCATCACAACCCTGAAACCCCTGTAGTATCTTTCTAGGTAGCTATAGGAATATTTGGTGGATAAGTAGCTGATAAATCACTGAGTCAAACTGTGAGTGACAAACTGATTCCAGAGAAAGGTTTATTGTAACAAAAGAGCTATTCAGTGGTACATGATTTGGGAACTGGAAGTGTGTTGGTTAGGAGTAACAATGAGGGTCAGGATTACAGGGCTGATTTACAGAAACCTATTCTATGGAATTTCCAAAATGCATATAAAGGCATAAGAATATTTAGGCTCAATATAAAGCACACACAACCAGTAGCCAAAACTCCCCAATAAATTCTATCATCTGAAGCTCCTGGTGGTACTGCTTTGGAAATAGAGAGTGGCCATGTACTACACAAGAATTGTGACCATTTAGCAGATGCTGTTACAAGCAACTAAAACATTAGGATGATCTTTAAGTCTTGCTCTAAACTTACATTGTGATTTGTGTAACTTTGTAGAAATGCATCTGTGGGGTGTAGGTATACCGCCACTATCATCAGGAGCAAGAACCTGCTTCTCAAATCCAGTTTTTTCTCTGGTTCATTTTATCATGAGATTAATTTGAAATATTAGAGAGAATCGGGGATGTTAAGATAATCAGGATAGAGGAGATTCACATCTCTGTTCTCTTTATTTTTAGTTTTTTTCTTTATTTTTGTTGGTACTGAAGCTTCAACTCAGAGCCTCATACGTAGGCTCCCAGACCTTATTGCTTTTTATTTCTCAGACAGGTTCTCAATATTTCAAGTTTTTGCCTACTGTTGGTCCCAGATGTAGGTCTTTCTACCTCTACCTTTTAGGTAGCTGGGGTTACAAACATGAATTACAAGGTTGTTTATTGAAGCAAGATCCTGATTTTTTTCCTCCTTAAGCTGAACTTGAACCTAATTCCTCCCATCTCTACCTTATATAGCTAGAATTCAGGCACCAATCACCATACTTAACCTTCTTATTTAGTTCATCTTAATATTTTTAAAATATTTATTTCTTAATGGAGTGATTTTTAAGTTGTCTGCCTGAGTTGAGGTCTTAGGAAAAGGAAGGTAGCTATAACACCAAGTATAAAGGGAAATTCTCCTTTGCTTTGAGAGGAAATGTGAGTTCTAGGCATTAAGAAAGACTACTTTGTTTTGTCCTTGTCACACAGCATTGGGTTTTTTGATTCAATTTTTGTTTCAGAGACAGAAAAGATAGGCTTTTAAGCTTCTGTTGAAGCATAAGTGTCCCATTTTGGATTTCTGTAATACATTTTGAGACAGGCCAACAGTGTATACTCTTGCTGACCAGGGCCATTTTGCTGTTACATAGTGACAATCATTCTGAACAGGGATTTTTTTTTTCTTAAAGATACACTGGAAATTATAAATTATTTGAAAATCAATTCTATTTTATACAAACTTTCTTGTTTGATACAGCATCTAGGGGGGCTGGATTCTTCTATAATGTTTCAAATCATTAACTAAGTCGTATTTTATTCTTTAATACAAAGTATATTCCTCTTTAATAAAGAAGTAGGCAGGTCTTTGGACTATAGATAAGGACTCAAATAGATTTTCTTTCTTGATATTGTTTCTAACATATTTATAAGGTATTTCTTTGTTGCTTTGTATGTCCCTCCCCCAACGGTATAACTCCGGTTTTCACTGTGTTTGATGTAGATATAATTTGGGGAGGAGAAGGTGGACCCATTGCAACAATGAGATGTACAAGACATTATGTAGAAAAATGAACTTTACAACTTTGGCGTTGGGGGGACAGTAGGGGGCGGAGATGGGAAGGGGTGGGAAGGGGAAACAAAGGAGGAGGCAACAATGCTTATAAGAAATATACTCATTATCTTGCCCATGTAATTGTAACCCCTCTGTAAGGTACTTTCACAATAAAAAAAAAAAAGAAGAAAAAAACAGAATTTAACATTAAATCTCACTCAGCTTCTGGCAAAGCAATGAAACTTGGAGTTTGTATGTTCAATTTTTAAAAGATTTATGTTTTTTACTTAAAAATGATGTGTAATTTTTTTAATATCTGAAGGTTTTTGAAGGGCAGTACTGGAACTTAAACTTGTGGCTCAAGGATACATTCTACCACTTAACTCACACACAGCCCTTTTGTGCTTCTACTATTTTTCAAATAGTGTGTCACTTTTTGAATGAGCTGACCTGAAATATTATCTTCCTAGCTATGCTTCCCATACAGCTGGGATGACAGACATGTGTCGCAACACCCCTCTTCTATTGATTCAGTTGGGAGGCTTATGAAATTTTGTCCAGGCTGCCCCCAAAATTTGATCATCCTAATATTTGCTGTGTGAATGGCTAATATTATGGGCAGCAACTATTGCACTCAGGAACATATGTGGGGATTACGACAACATATATATATATAGAGAGAGAGAGATATATAGATATATAGATAAATATCTTTTTCCTTAGGCAGGATTTAGTTCATATTGTAAGAAATGATGAAGAGAAAGAAAATTTTTCTGCTCCCTATACATGAAATGAGATAAAGTTTAGTTGACTACATAATTTGTGTGTGTGTGTATGTGTGTGTGTGCATTTGTGAGTGTTTACTGGTCCTGAGGCTTGAGCACAGGGCCTGGATGCTGTTCCTGAGCTTTTGTGCTCAATGTTCATGCTCTACACTTGAGCAACACTTCTCCTTTTAGGATTTTTCACGGTTAATTGGAGGTAAGAGTCTCAAAGACATTCTCATGATGTCTTTGAACTGTGATTCTTTGCTCTCAGCCTCCTGAGTAGCTAAGATTGCAGGAGTGAGCCTCTGGAAATTGACTAACAACATGATTTTTAAACTATGAAATGAAATGAATACTTTTAATATCTGTTCAATGAAAACACTACACAGGTTTAATAGAGGCTAGAAGATTTGACAGACTCATAAATAAATTGAGTTTTGGTGTCATTGAATTTTCATTTTAACAATTGTATTTACTTCTTATGAATATAGAATACTTTTAAAACAGATAACTTAATTATGATTATTTTTTTAAATTTTTCATCTCTCCCATTCACAATTCTACATTCTCCTTTTTTTTTTTTTTTTTTTTTTGGTCATGGGGCTTGAACTCTGGGCCTGGGCACTGTCCCTCAGCTCTTTAGCTCAAGGCTAGTGCTCTACCACTTGAGCCACAGTGCCACATCCAGTTTTCTGATTGGTTTATTGGAGATAAGAGTCTTAACAGACTTTTCTGCCCAGGCTGACTTTGAACCACTATCCTCAGACCTCAGCCTTCTGAGGATTACAGGTGTGAGCCACCAGCGCCCAGCTATACTCTACTTTTGACTATTATATTCTATGTGTAAGTGAGGTTATGCAAATGAATTAATTTCTTAATCATCTTTTACCAGTTATCCTCAAATTGTTCGCTGAATACAAGTGCTAATCCATATGGAGTGGCAAAATTTATTATTAACTATTACACTATTAATAGTTTACATTAAGTTAGCATGTAGAGACTACTGAAGCAGTTTTGCATTGCCAAAACAATTCATAGAATTGTACTAGAGCTAATTGTCCACAATGGATTGGGAAGTTGATTAAACTTCTGTCTCATACAGTTTGAAAGTGCTGGTTATGCCTTTCATAGATACAAGGACAGCTACAAATGGACAACAGGGTTTCTAAAGGCAGTATAGAACAGCAAGTTCTCACCCTAATGCTTTAGGGGGGTTCTAATCCAAATGTGAGGAATGCAAGGATCTCAGGATTTTGGATATCTATCCTGTCTTAGGATGGTGTCAAAATTCCCCAGCACGAATCTTTTAGATCTCAATTACCTCTAGTGGAGACTGTTTAATATACTTTATTGCTGATTTAGTAACCCTAACCTTTCACACTCATTCTGATGATTTGATGAGGTTAACTCACAAAATGAACGATCCTGGATGGATGCACCCCACCCTCTCATGGTAAAAGAAGACAGGAGCAGAAAAATAAGAGGAATAGAAGAAGGAGGAGGGGAAGGAGGAGGAGGAGGAGGAAAAAGAGGAAGAAGAACCTCTGGGAGGCCCACATTGCAAATCACCTGTCACAAAGACTGTTTGACTTTGACCTTCCCAGTAGCTCTCTACCAAGACCATCATTTTTGCTCCATAAAGTCACAGCTTTATTGTAGCTATACATAATAGAAAAGAAAAAATAATAATGAGATGGAGGAGAATAGTTATGGAATAGGAGCAGGGTGGAAGCTAGACATAATATAAACAAGATGGACTAGCTAAATGTAGTACACTCAAATTTGTGCAACTATGGTTTGAAACCTTCATGTTTTGTCATCCAACTTTACCATCACTCAGATGCCTATGCTGAGCCTCGTTGTATAGGAGATTCTTTCCTTTGTTGTGTTTTCTTAATTGTAAAGTAATTGAATCCACACTTTAGTTTTAGTTAGGGTCTTAAAAATATTGTTTCAGCTCGAATTACTGGTATAAAAGTCCATTTATTAGGTCTGCTCTATTGGTTGCCACTACATTTATAAAACTTATATTATTAAAATCATCTGCATAGGAAGTATAAACAATGCATCATTTAATATTGCTGTCCTTCCTGATTTAAGAATACTCAAGAGCATCTAAGTTTGAACTGGGCTTAGATTTAATAGAATAGTTGAAAACTAGTCCTTCAAACTTTTTATTAGATAGATTGGGTTATAACTTTTTAAGGCACTTCATTTCCTTCCTGTCATCCTTGGGTCTCTCTTTATACTTCATGCTGTGGTACAAGAGGCCCCTTTTGCTGCCCTGGCTAAGCATTCCTGAATAGGCTCACTATAATAGAATGTGCTGATTTTCCAGGATGAAGTGTGTGTTTCAAGGGCCATTAATTTGTTAATTTTTATGTACGTACATCATTTCAGGTTAGCCTCTGCTATCAAGGAAAATCTCATGCATATATATTTGGTTAGCTCTAATTTGAGAACTTTGCTTGTGAACCTCTTGGGAAATTGCAGGGATCCATTTCTTCTTTATTGGACTTACGACTACATTAGCATCATTGCCAATCACCACTCTACTAGTATTTACCACTGCGTAAATTGGGTAGATACCAACCATATATCAGAGATTTATGGCTGATATAAAAAAGGGCAGAAGGAGGAAACTAACATTTATTACATACTTATTATGTGCCAGGAATGTTACATGTTAGTAGAGTGAATCTCCTTGAAACACTGATGGGAATTTTATCTGCATATTCTAAATGGAAAATGGAATCTCACAGAGTTTTAACCACTAGCCCAAAGTTAGATGAGGCTGTTATTCAAATTTCAGGTTTACAGGCTTCTGGTACCCTCATATGTATATGACCTGACATCCTATACATGTTTAACATATTCTGTGTGTCCCTTTTTTCTTTTTATTAATAAGTTTTTTAAATTGTGAAAATACCTTACAGAGGTGTTACAATTACATGAGCACGGTAATGAGTACATTTCTTATCGAGCATTGTTGCCTCCTCCTTACCATCCCCGCCCCCGCAAAGTTGTAAAGTTTGTTTTTCAACATAATGTCTTATACATCTCATTGTTGCAATGGTCCACCTGTATCCCTATTTAAACAATTTGTTTTTTCCCTTCCACTTCCCAAAGTACCAACATCAAATACAGTGAAAACAGGGGTTGTACAATGGGGGAGGGACATACAAAACAACAAAGAAATCATCTTATAAATATGTTAGAAACATTAGCAAGAAAGTAAAACCATTTGAGTCCTTATCTTGGGGTTCATTTTGCGTAAAATCAACTTATCTGACTGTTTCTGCTTGTCTCAGACATGTACTAGTTATTGCAAATAAGGGAAACCATGGGACCTATGTTTCTTTGGGCCTGGATTACTTCACTTAATATATTTTTTTCTAAGTCTTTCCATTTCCTAACAAATAGGGCAATGTCATTCTTTCTGATGGAGGCATAGAATTCCATTGTGTTTATATACCACATTTTCTTGATCCCTTATTTCTTTAATATTTCCTCAACAATTATAGTAACTTTATCTCACCTCTATCAAGTATTATATATGAAATATTTAAAGAGCAGTAATATTACTGGAAAAAATTCTGTGTTGTAGAGTCAAGTTTCCCATAAGCTATAACTCCAAGTCTTGACAAATATTTCATTTAATATGTTTGGAAACCATGACTCTATCCTTTCTACATTTAGCTTCAAAAATATGTTTCTACCTGCCTGTATCCTTACCTATTCAGGACACTGAGATTTAAGGATCAAGGTTCAAAGCTAGCACATGTAAGAAAATCTTAAAATGATTACCTCTAATTAATCACCTAAAAGCCAGAAGTGAATTTGTGGCTCAGGTGGTAGGATGCCAGCCTTGATCAGAAAGGTCAAGTAAGAGCATCAAATCCTGAATTCATGCCTAGTTCTGGCACCTGAAGTCCATATGTAAACCCTTTAAGATACTATTAAACTAATTTACCTTTGGTTGTTATCAAAAATCATGTTCTGAAATAAATTCTGTTTTCTGAGACTGAATTTCAATCAAGAAATTGAAAAAAAACTTACCCTCACTGTGAGATTTTATAATATCATCAATTACAATACACCAATAATAATAGCAAGCTTTTCTGAAATGAATATTATCTGTAGCCATGCAATCCTACAAATTGGGTTTTATACATAAGGAAATGGAGCTCAAATAATCTGATGAGAGTCAAAAGAGATATGTTATATCTGAGACTTCGGGTGTTCCTGAGTTCTAACCCCATTTCCATCTTTCCTTACTTCCTAATGGAACCCCCTCCTCAATAGTGTGAGCCCAAATAAAAAGGGCACATGGCCACAGGCTGGCCACTTCCTCCTGATGGGTAGCTGTGTACAATTCCTACAGCTAAGGGTAATAAACCTGTTTCACCAGAAGTCAAAAAGGTCCTCCAAGGAAAGACACAGGTCCTTCTGGTAGACTAAAAGGATACAGCCCTATAGAGTAAGTCTTACCTTACATTAAAAAATGTAGGTTCCGTTACTAAAAAGAGAGAAACTTAGAATACATGAAGCAAGCTTCATGTTGAGGTATGGTTTTTCTCAGTAATCATTACAGGATAAATGAACAAATAGATCTCAAAAATTATTTTGGATGGAATGATAGATTGTGTAGATCCTTAAGTAAATGAGTGATATGCAAGAATACAGAAATGTATTAACTGAAACACATACAGTAGATTCAGGGAAGAGCTCAGCGCAATTTAGTTCATAGTTAAACAATATAAACACCAGTAAATGAGTATTTGAAATAGATAGATGAATGAAGAAAAGTGAGGGTAATGTAGTCAAAAATTCAATGTGTGTTCTGCAAGATTTACCAAAGTGAGGGAAGTAATGGATTGGAAAGGATGGGTGAGAATGGTCAAATAGATAATGTTGAGTAAGATGTATTATATTCACAGACCTATTGTTGAATGGCAACTCCTTTGTACAACTTTGTACAACTAGTCAAAGATAATAGAAATATGAAAAAAGAACAGAAAAAATATGAATTGACAGTGGTATGCTTGATATTGACCAGTATAAGCGAGAAGTGTCACATTTCCTTGTTAGAAGCCAGACTTCCTCTTCTACTGCAAGCAGTGATAATGCATGTAACCATTACATTATTGATGGTTTGTTCTGTGCCAGGTACATCACAAAGCACTTTCTATTTATCCCTCCCTTTGATTCTCCTGAAAGCCACACTAGGTAAAAATTGAATAGTTTTGTGCTACAGATGATAAAATAAGGGAGCCACAAGATTTAATCATCTTGATGAAAGTTGCAGGGAGGCCGAATGGCAAGATAGCCCATATTATATGGATTTAAAAAAAAAAAAAACTTTTTGCTGGGAAATAATTTCAAATCTATAAACAAGTTGAAAACATAGGTAGGAAATACAGTATAAAGAACAAGTGCATGGGCTTTGCTGGGATTTCTCTGTTGATATGTGATCCTATTTGAGAGTTGAAACCCTCCTGTTCTCTACCCCTACAACACAGAGTTCATCATTAATTGCTCCAGTCCTAGAATTAATTATCTCATGATCAGACCAGTGTGACACACCTTGTTGAATGTTCTACTAACACTCTGAGCTTGAAATACCTTTGGGGGAGAAGACTATGTATCACATTGAGATTGCATAAGGTTACACAAGAGCTCATGGGTAAGGTTGACTGGAGTGAGAAATGCCCCTTGTTTTCCCGTCAGTGTTTCAGAAATGTTTTAGATTTTACTGACAATTTTTCAAGGAATCTTGGTAGAAGCATAGCGCTGAGTTTTTTTTAATCTTGTGTCTAACAGAGTTCCCTATGGAGTCATATTTTTCCTCTTCAAGCTTGCTTATTTCCTGAAATTGTGAGATCAAACTTAAATGCCATTCACAGTTCCCTGGACTATCAAAGCATATGTCCAGAAGAGGGCAGACTTGCATGATCTAAGCTGCCTTTCTTCATGAAGGATGCGCTTGTTCCTGCTCTATGGTGGCAGAGAAGAGGGATTTAATTAGGAGTGAGATGTTAAGTTTTCATTTTTATTTGGCTCAGGATTTCTAATGAGACATCAAGACTCGAAGAGTTTACAAGAACAACATACGCTATTCCCTGTAGCGTGAATACTGTACAAATAAAAATATTTGTTTTTAATCTGTTGTTTTATGTTTGTTTTTCCCAGTGGCAATATTTCTCAGGGTTCCTAGCCCATGATGGACTGCCTCTTTTTCCCTATTGGACTATTATAAGCAGAATTTTGACTGGCGAGTGCTTTTGAAGGCAGGGTTTGTTTTGTCTGTTTCTGTTTGTTTTTTAATAGCAAATAGCCTTATTCCATTTAAATCATTGATAGCTGCTAAGGGGAAATGGTGAAATCTGTTAGTTTTCAATTCACTTTTGAGTCAGCTTATTAGCTCAGATTTTTTTCAACCTGTCCCTTTTCTTTCTGTGTCTCATATGTAGACTTTTGCTACCTGCCTCTGCCCATCTGCCATCTCTGCTGGTCCTTCTAAAGATGCTACCTAGAAGCTACTTCTGGACAGTCTGAAACACATGTCTTTTATGTCTTTCTTCCTCCCATCTTGGTGGTAGACACCCTTGGTTAATTTTGTCTGGGGAGATTTCCTTTTTCTTCAACACTGAAATACCATTTTTTTGTCTTCATCCTTCTCTGTATCTTTTGGCAGTACTGGGACTTGAACTCAGGGCTTCATGCTTGCTAGGCATATGTACTTCAGCTTGAGTCATATTTCCAACCCATTTTCCTTTGCTTATGTTTGAGATAGGATCTTACTGTTTTCCTGTCCAGACTGGACCACTCTCCTTTTGTGTAAGCTTCCTGATGTAGTTGCAGAAAAGCAGGTGCATGCCACCACAGAAGGCTTTTTTTTTTTCTATTGAGAATGGATCTTTTGAAACTTTTTCCTTGGCTATTATGGAATTATGATCCTTTTTATTTCAGCCTCCCATGTTCATAAAATTAAGAAACATGTTACTCTTCTCAGCTTCAGATTGTTAAAGTTGAATTGGGAACTTTTTGTCATATCTGTCTTTGAAACATCATCTTCTTAATCTCTGTCTCCTGAGTAGCTTGGATTACAAGGATGAGCTACAAGTGCCTGATTGTATCTTTCTGCACTACTTCTGCATTTACATGTTGGGGAAGTTTCAGTCTTCCTGGGGATTAGAGGTCTAAAATTTGTAGTTTGGCAACTTTGATTTATTAAAAGAAAAAATTGTTTAGCGAGTTTCCAGGCAAGGGCTGGGTGGTGGGATGATGAATGTCTGAAGTGTCTTAAGACTTAAAGTTTATTAGCTATTATTTGTTTATTACCCTTTCACTGTATCTACCTTTCCTTTCTATTCTGTTATATGGTATATTTGATTTTACAAATCAATGGAGAAAGAGGAGAGGTAGAGAAAGACAGAGACAGAGAAACATGGAGAAACACAGAGAGGAGGGAGGGAGGGAGAGATGGACAGACAGACAGAGAGAGAGACAGAGAGAGAGAGAGAGACTATAAAGCTACTCATCACTATATGGTAGCCTGAAGATAGCTTGCTATCGATTTGATTTTAAAATGTGACATAGCAGAAAATGTCATGGATATGTAGAGATATTTTCACAATCTTTTCTTCCTTGATCTCTGCTCTGGGTAAGATTCTTACCTGCAAAGAAGCAAATATTCAGAATTCAAATACAAGCAAGCAAGTCCTTTAATGAGGAAGGACTCTTGCAAGTCTGCCCACTCCTGGAGATATCCCTTGATAATCCAGGGAACTGTGACTTTCATTTACTGTTGATCTTACAATTCAGTAACCAGACAATAGTTTATTGTTAGTTCTGTTTAAGTATCTACATTATAATAGTATCAAGTAGCAACCTATTTGAATTTTCCATTTTTATTTGAAAGACAAGACAGTGTATCTCAGCTGGCTTTCTGGTCCAGCTAAAAACACTAACAGCTATATCTAACACTTTTATAAAGTGTTTCAAATAACAAACTTACAAATGAAATTTCAGAAAACAACTTGTGTGTAAGCTGGGGACAATCTACAGGACCTGCAATGTCATCTGGCACTTCACTCAGTACTTTTGGTATAGCAACAGTATGCTACAATCTTCAGATGTATTTTTTTTCAATTTTATAATTCCTTACCATATCTGCACATACTTCATATTACTTGATACTTCTTTAAATCTCTCACTTTAAAAATTGCATGCATTCACAACATTAATAGCACATTACTATGTCTATGAAGCATTATCAGTATCATTTTTCATAAAGTAGAACATAACCACAAAATAAATGCAATGACATAAAAATGAAATTAAACACTAAGCAGATACTGAAGTCTGCCTGAGGCCTACTCCATTACAAAAGATTAGAAAAATGTTCAAGAGGCTTGAAGTAAAAGTAGAAACGACTTTATTCTAGACTTAATCTGAATATTTGAAAGACAATTAAAAGAGGACTACATTTCTCTCTAAACAAATCAGTGGTACTTAATGTTCCATTCAGGGTCTGTTTAAGATTGTCTTTAAGACAAACCTTGCTTTTTCCTTTGTAGGCACTCAGTCTTCCTTCTGAGATCTATTCCATTAAACTGTTTTGGGTTAGAATTGTAAGTTATGATGTATTATATTCCCACCCTGCATTGCTCAGATTTTATTTATATTATTATTATGACTTACTACTGTTTTAAGCAAGATTAAAATATGTGAGAATTCAAAAGGCCTAGAACAGTGCTTAAGCATCAGGATGTCAGTGCCCTCAATTCTGCTTCCTTTCTGAACCAAAGAGGGAGCTGAGAAATAACTAGGTGAGCAGAGGGAGTCAGTCATTGTCCTCTGTCACATGGTGTGAAGGGAAATAAGCCTTTGGCTCCACAGAGATGTATGGATAAAGAAGATGCAAACAGATGGAGATGCATGGACATTTTAGAGCTTGGTTTGTTGACCTCAGTGTGTATCAACATTGTATTAATTTTCAGAATGCAAAGATTCAGTAATACAGTAGGGACAATTTGTTTAGACCAACATAAGGTAAATATATTTCTTCTACAAGTAGATCTACCCACATGGAAATTTTGAAGACACTTGTGAATATGTTGGATGATTTTGTAACTGTGAGCAAATTTTATCGTCAGACCTTTAAAATGAATCAAAATGTAAGAAAATGGAGTGATATATTCACATAAATTATGATTAATATCACAGGTATAAAATCATAGTAGCTATATGTTTGCATAAGGACAAAGCACTCACTCTTCAAATGAGATGGGGGAGGCTCTAAAGAGATTGCTTGGCTTTAATTGCATTTGCCAACTTTCGAAAAAGTATTACTAGAACACCGTAGGGCATAGTGTGTAGTAATGTTGTTACTACAAGGTTGTTAAATTCATTGCCAAATAATGTTCAGAATCCAGTGATCAGATAAATTCAATTTTAATTGGGCTTTCAGGATGAGCTGAATAAGAAGATAAAGTAGAATTGGTCAGAAACATATTAATGTAATAGAACCTTTGGTTTTCTAATTTTCTCGCAATAAGATCAGGCAGCTGTGGCTGGTAGGCAAAGTCATGGGCTAGTCCAGAAAGATTGATAATAGTAGGGAGAAAGAGAGCATGGGCACCCAAAATAATCCTATTACCTGGAGGTATGGATAAACAGAGCCTTGACTAAACTCACAATAGTGTTGTAGAATTTTGAACAAGGAGTAAAATAGAATTTTACCAAGCTGTTAGAACACACAACAGACTTTATTACTGTTTGGTTAGTTGTTAATTTAGATAAAGATTTAAAGCAGAATACCTAATGGAATATGTTTTAAATTGGTTAAATAACGGGTTGTCTGAACAAGGATAGTTCAAAATCTGTATTTATGACTCTTGAACCAAAGATCTACCTTGAGCTTTTGGTGATAATTGGAGATGAGAGTTTCACAAACTTCCCTGTCTGGGCTGGCTTTGAAGCTTGATCCTCAGATCTCAGCCTCCTGACTAGCTGGGAATTACTACTTTTAAAGATTTAACTTTCTGTGAAAGGCCATCCTTTCAGTCTCTCTTTCCAACTTTTTACCTATCTGTTTACTCTATAATACAAAGTAAACATATTCCAATCACAATTTTCATAATGTGGTTATAAAATATAGACAGTAAACTCTAGTTTCCTATGTTCTTTATTTTTCTTAGTATTTGTTACCTTGCTAAAGCATATTAAAGTTTTCTTCTTCTTCCTTAAAGAGTTGTTTCCTTTGAAAATTTCATTTCTATTTAGCTTGCTTTTATTGTTTGATATATCCTAAATTTTTATTCTACTATTAGCTATTTGTCAGTAAATGTCACTTGAATTCTATTAGAAATAAATAGAAAGAAATGTAAATATAGGTAGACACAGATTAAATGATTACATTCCCAATCACAGAATTTTAATAACATGATTTTCTTTAAAAAAAAAAAAACATATGCAACCTACTGATTTCCCTAACATATTTCAATTTGCCTTAGTTTAACCCAGTTAATAATGCTTTAAAATTTAGTAGCCTATGTATATATAGTGCTTTAGTTGGTATGGTTTCCAACTCAGAAGATTCAGTATAGAATATGAGTCTCTTGTGCATACAACTGTATTGCACTCTGTGCATGTGCTGGTACTTACTCATTCAACATGAATGATAACAAATGGCATTCCTTAATCTGGCACCTCAGACTAAAAATGAATGCACACACTATTATATGTGAAAGAGGCATGGGTACCACTAAGACCTCATCTGTGTAATAATGGCTGCCTAGACATTACTCAACAATGCCCAGCTATGTTTCCCAACAAGCCACTCTTCAGAGATGCAATTCTGAACTATCCTACCCCATCAAGTTCACTTTGACTACTTGGTGAATAATTTCACACAAAATATTAGAGCACCAAGTGGCAAAGTTCCCAGGAAACTTTTTTTAAATCCTACCCGCAAACTAGTATGTTGTCTTTGAAAAGCACTAAAACACAGTTCTATGTAAAAAGTAGAAACATCAGTTCTGGCAGAACACATTTATTAATAAATCCTCCTTTTAACCATATAAAAGTGGCTGAATTATCATCAATGTAGTAGTTTAAATACATTTTACCAAGTAGCAATGAAGACTTTACAATGGTCCAACGCCCAAGTGTTTCCAGTTTCCTTTTGTAACCACTTGGTAGCTATGTGCACAAGTGTGTTTTAGTGAGGCCTGGGGAAAACACTAAGAATAAACAGATGGAATAAAAATGGTCTACAAGGATAGTGGTGATTGAAGTCTGAAGATCATAAATCTTCTTTCTATGAATGAGTTTAACTTGGTTCTAAGATATTTATATCATAACTATCCCATAGTTTCCAGCCTACTTCTACATGCTTTTCTCAGTCCTTCATCAGTGCCTGCCCATTAACCATCTTTATTTTTCTTGTACTATATCTGGACTTCCCTGATATCTCAGAATTATTTGATTTATTAGACTATAACCACCTTCTTACCAAATCATCAAAGGATCATGTTGTTTACCTTAAGTTTATACAATATTATATAAAGAGAGAAAGAGAAAAAGAAAATACAATATGTAGTCACAGAATATGTAGTCAATAAGTACCAAAAGATTGTTTTCCATTAAAGTGATATTTGATGAAAAAAGTTAATTGAAATGTGTTAATAGATATACCTTTGCATTTAGAGGAGTGTTTTAGAAGTAGTGTTTTATCCTACCAGCAGAACTGACAGTAAGTATTTCAGAAGCCACAGCATCTCTGTAAGACACATATTGGTTCTGTGTCAATACTGTGCCTTGACCTCTGGACCACTCACTGTGCTCACTTGTTTTTCCTCAAGGCAGCCACTCTAACACTTGATCTCTGGGACTGGAGTCTTGAGCTTCTGTATTTCTTACCAGCTGGTGGCTGCCAGGTGTACCTTTCAGAGATCCTGAAGCTCCCAACATCATTCCTATACTTGACTTCTACCTCCATCCTCATTTACTACTCTCCATTTATCGAGCTATTTCTCAGCAACAACTTCTGTTTCCTCATAGCCTACATTTGGAAGTTGGCTTTTCTTTGTGATCATGTGCTCATTCATATGGACTACTCTGTTCCAAGTATTTCAAGAGGTTGTATCAGACTTTGTCTGGCCACAGTCTGATCCTCCTGCACTGTACCAGCTGTGCAGTCTTCCAGCAATGCTTGCTCATTACTTCTCTGATGGATGATTGACTGAGCTCAGGCACCTTGACATGGGACATGTAGGCTTCTATTTCATAATAAATATGATTCACCATCTGCCCAGTGATCTTGCTTCACAAATAGTAGGTGTCTCACTTGAGTAACAGTTCCATGGGTGAGAAGGGAGTGAGAACTGGGTGAATACCACAAGCAGAGTTGACTGTTTGTGCCAAGACCTGTAGAAGTTCTTGTAGGTCCTACCATCATCCTCTCATAGTGAAAGAAAATAAAGAACAAGCAAAGCATCACTTATTTACAACTATGCCCCAGGCGTACGTTCTATACATTGATTTCCTCATGTAATCACCATTCAAATAGGAGAGCAAAGGACTGTTATTAATTGATTCTTGCCTTTGAAGGTATTGAAAAGTAACTGTTTCACAGTTCAGGGCTATGGAGCTAGCCAGCATCTATGCTAGGGATGAGGTCCATGAGGACTGCTTTGAGACTGCTGACAGACTGGGGATGAGAACCAGGGAAGGCAGATATCTACTCCACAGCCCCATATCCAATGGGAGGCAGATAGACTATACAGTGGGAGCCACGTACATGAATTCCACATCTAACACATGGCTGCCCTCATTCCTCTCTGCCAATGATATTTAAGATTCTGACCCTTCAAGAATTGGTTCTCAGTTTTCATTTATCAGAGCTCCAAATAAATCCAAAGGGAAAACATTATTGTAGTAGGTAGGTAGTACTGATAGCAACAGAAATAGAATATAGTAATCCATGTCTCTTAAAAATTTGGCTCTGTCAGGTCAGTCCCCTTGGTAGCAGGAATAGAGTGCTAAAGAGAATGTCTTGACAATAATATGCTTGTTAATGTGTTTCATGTGTTACTTTCATGCACTAAGGAACAGTTTACCTCAGTCAACAACCTGGAGAACTAGGTATTATATCCCTACACAGTGGTAACATTAGCGTTAATTAGGATTCCTATCCGTCTGGCTACAAATCTCACTTGTCTTCTAATTTCTATCCTTGCATTCAGAAACAATCATGTGAGATACAATGTGGAAATTAAAAACCCTACAGGGAATGGTCTGTTTGGTGCAAGAACAACAAGTTCAATTTATGGGCATAAGACTTCATTGAATCCTAGTTTAAAAGAATCCTTGGACACATACCTCATAAAACAAATGGTTAAAAAAACAACTTAAAAATGATCCAGGATCCTTACAAAAATTCACCCTAAAAGAACTAATTGTAAGTTCGTTTCAACTGCTAATAAAGCAGACCCAAATAGCAATTGCTTAAACCAAGACAGGTGCTTTTCTCTGTCTCCCATAAAGAAGTGCAGTGACAAACTTGTTCCAGATACTCTATAATACATTCAGTCTCCCTTATTCTTTCCATCTGTCATATCTGACATCCTTAGCACCAACTCAAGATTGCCTACCCCCTAGTCCATATGCAAAAATGTAGAAAGGGCTTGCTAATTGATTCCCTGCCCTTTGAAAATTTCTAATGTTCCGTTGGCTCACTAGCAATTCTTTTCTGTAGAAAAGCTGAATATACATGAAGGTATAGTCTATTATCTGACCATACTGCTTCCCCAAACATATAGAGGCATTAAATATTGAAAGAGGGCCTGAAGTGGACAAGCAAGGCTACTGCTAACCTCTGCCACAGGTCTGGAGAGATTCTAAAAAAGTGTCCAAAACATAGGTAACACAAACGTGACATAGTTCATGTATGATCTCCTAAAAGGTAGATAATCAAATGTATTATTCGAATTGTCATAAATTAATGTTGATAATTTATGTACAATATGCTTAAGCATTAGGAAACTTTTATGTTAATGGCTGTGCCCATTAACATGTTGGTTTTCTTCTCATATCTGTTACAAAGTAAGGAAGCTACAATTAAGTTGCTTAAAACAGAAGAAACAAATTTTAACTCAGGAAAATCAATAAGGGAAGATTTTTAATTCTCCTGTCATTAAACAACCAAGTTGGAGGAAGGAAGGAAGAAGGAAGGGAAAAAGACAAAGTTTTTAATCCTAAAAATGAGTCTAGTCCAGTCTCTGCACACTTTGGAACAACTCCAGCAGTTGTTCTTGAATGGGATTTGTTTTTGTCTCATTTCAGTTCAAAAACAAGGAAGTTATCATTAATTTATTCATTCATTCAATTTGTAAATATCCAACAATGAAGTGAGGTCTCAGATATTCACTAAGGAGTTTGGGCTTCTAGGGGTTTATGCAAACAACGTTTATACATGTCCTTCAGCACATGAGGTAGATGAGAAATGGTTATATAGGCCTCTGAGTCATTCCCAGTATTCTGTGGAGCTACTGACATTGGGTGCAGTCGTCAGAGATCCTGCAGAGGAGCAGAGCTGGAGCAGTACCTGGTAATGTAAATTGGGAAATGATTGGAATAGAAGACTGACCCTACAAGTCTACATCAAATATATATTAAGAATAAGCCATTATCACAAGCAAATGAAGAAAATACTAAAGTAGAATAGTGAAACTTGTGATAGAAGCATTAATCATAAGTAACTGAATTAGTCAATAAGAAGGAGAAAAGGGGCTCAACCATGTCCACCAAACAGTGGTCAGCATTGCTTTGAACACATGAAACATTCATTGACATCATATATGAGCATGTTTTATTTAAGTTCTCTGTGTTTTATGCATCCACACTTGCCACCAGTCTATGTATTGCCATTCTCAGAAGGGAATAGGTCAGAGAATATTACTTAATATCTTTTTGTTTTGTTGGTCCTGGAGCTTGATGAAGATGAATATAAAATTAATATATTCCACCAATATTTGGTTGTGTATCTATTCTTTACCTGCAATGGAACCCAAGAGTCCAGTGGTCAAGACATTCTTTGTGCGGGAAGACTTATGATTGATCCAGGGAAAGTTGTTGGGTTATTGTGACTAATGATGACAGATCTGGCACACAGGATACTATGGGAACAGAAAAGGGGAGCAATTAAACTAGAGAATTAAAGGTGAAATCATTCCAGGAGCAAAAAGTGTTTGGGCTAATTTCTGAAGAGTTAGGTGGAACAATAGAAAAATAGAAGTCTGGGAAGGGATAGAAGAAAATTAAGATAGTAAACATTGTTAGAACATTAAGCACCTTCTGTATTCATCTGGTTCAGTGGCCCACCCCCAGCCCAGAAAACTCAGACCCACAGCAGCAAAAATGCACAAAATCACATGTACAAAATCATTGAGGGCTGAAATGGGAACTGGGTTGTGTCTCTTGACTCTCTCCTATCAACGAGAGCTGTTGCTGAACTAAAAGGCTAATATTAAGCCTTCTCACTTTATATTTAACATGGGATGAGAGGAATGATCTACACTTCCCAGTAATCAAAATAGTTTGAAACCCTTAGTGTACTAATGTGCTGGGAACAGAAATAAGAGTCTGTTACTTGGAACTGAACATTGAGGCTATTACTTTTGTCAGTGATGGGGTTTTTTTTGAGATGTCATTTTTCTTACACTCACAAATAAAAACATATCAAAATGTTATCAAGATATAGGAAATATAATATTGAATACAGCAAAACTTCAATTAGCCAGAACCCTAAAGTCAGCCATTATTATTTAATCTTGCTTTTCCTTTCAGAGAAGAAATTGTAAAACAGAGGGGTGTTATCAGATAACTATCTGATAACCTGCCAGACATGATGTTCTGAGCCCCCATAGTGGGCTCCTGCTGTGATAAGAACACTTTGTTACTCTCAGTAAGAATAATGCCCATTGGGAGAGTATAGTTAAAGTGAATCAACAAAGACTCATTTCAGAAAGTCACTTCCAGGGTCAACACACTAGGAACCAAACCAACTATTGTCCTACAGAGAGTACAAAACTAAAATTTATAGCCGCAGAATCCTGAGCATGAAAGATATCAGCCTTCAAAGGCAGATCTAGATATTGTGACCCAGGGAGTAAAGAGACTAATTTAGATATAAATAATTCAGCATCCCTAATGCTGTTCCTTAAAAATTATATTTTCATAAGAGGCATATTATTGCAGAGCTTAAATTACTACCAGGCTCTACTCTAAATCTTATCTAAACAGACATCACTTCCAGAATTTGGGAATAATATTCAGTATGTTAAATACTATTGATTCATAGAAAGATGTATCCTCATCTCCAAAGGAAAATCTGACTTTTTAATGAGCATTTTTAAAGTCCTTGATTGAGGTTGATTAGTGAGAATACTCTTATACATCAGTGAGTTAATTTTCCTACTTAAATTTTGATATATTATGTGTTTAATTGAATTGAAAGGATTATTTTTCTCAAATTGGTGGTTTATATTTCTTGTTTGCCTTCCAAGGTTTTAAAAACAAAATATTTCATTGTAATGATGCATAGAAGGACTGATAGCATAGAACATGTTTAAAGCCATAGACTCTGATTCCATTACAAACAACAGACTCTGAAGCTAAATTTAGGATTTGCATTGTTAGGGAAATTGTAAGTTGCTATATTGCTTTCAACTATAGGTGCTTCCCTTAATCCAAAGCAGTTATTATAATTATTTTACAGATGCTTACTATCTATGAGGTATTACAAAATGTACTGCAATATGTATTACAGTATGTATTATACATATTACATATGTATTACATATTACCTAGTTTCTATATGCATTTCTGATACATATTACAATAACTATATTATATGTACATGTATAGAGAGAGAATGGACATATGTTATATAATTTTATATTACACACACATATATACATATATATATATATATATATATATATATAGAGAGAGAGAGAGAGAGAGAGAGAGAGAGAGAGAGAGAGAGATCATGAATGGACAGTTTGTACCTGGAGAATGAATAAGAGTACAGTTCATGCTTGGATTAATCCCCCAAAGGAGGGGAACATCAAGAAAAGGATGAGTAGAATAATACAATAGAATAGGTAGTTTGCTGTGGATTGGAAGAGGCAACGTTAATAGGCAGTGAGGCATGAAGATCGCGTTCAGAGACATTAGAGAAAGCAGCAAGCCAAGCAACCATGTAGCTATGAAAAGCACTGAAGTGAGGCACCCAGTGCTACTGTCCTCACCTGAAAAGCCATGCAGTATTGTCTGGAACCCTCTTCTCACACAGCAGAATGGCATATGCATACTACAGGCTGAAAATTATATGCACATATGTATGTATGTGTGTGTATATATATATATATATATATATATATATATATTTGTATGAAATGACACTCATAGTAATTCTAGTTCATTTGTTTGTTTTGAACAAATAGTGAGAGTCCTGTAGTGAGATGTCTGGTGAGCTGTATTTGATTTATTATGCCTCCAATAGAGCCATTTGTAGAGGATGCTAATAGGTCTATCCATGGACACACTGGTGACTTTCAGAACATCACACAAAGTTGATGAATTTCAGAACATGACATAAAATGTATCTAAATAACAAAATGCAAGTGTTGGTATCTCTTTCATTGAAAAGTAAGAGGAATGCCATGCCATTATGATGACAGTTAGATAATTACTAAAAATAGGGTACATACCTAAGTTCATTTATCTATAAGATGGAGGTAATGACAGTACCTACTTTGTAACTAAAATAATTAATTAATGCCAAGGGAAGGCAGTGGACGGTACTTTTGATTTGTTAAAGAAGGGATTTGATGGCAAGCGCTGGTGGCTCACTTCTGTAATTATAGCTACTTAAGAGACTGAGGTCTGAGGATCGTTGTGTGAAGCCAGCCTAGGCAATAAGTCCGTGAGACTTTTATCTCCAATAAACTACTAAGAAAAAGCCAGAAGTGTCACTGTGGCTCATGCGGTAGAGCACTAGGCTTCAGAAAAAGAATCTCAGAGATAGCAACCAGGCCCGAGGCCCTGAGTTCAAGCCCCAGGACTGCTACCAAAAACAGGGGGAAGGGAGAATAGATAGGAGCAAACTAAACACTGGCAACTACTTAGTAGAAAGGAGAAAATATAGTCAATTAGTCAAGTGAAAATAGTCCATATGTCTATTCCAGAAAGTTAGTGGCTAGCTGTTCTGCATACTTAATTTATCCTATAAATCTAACAAATCTCTTCCAAGTTGCTTATAAATATGAGCCATAGAAATCAGAGACCTTTATCTGAACAAGAAAGGTATCTTATAAAGTTTTAAATGCAGACGTATTTGAGAGAAACAGTATACATAATCATAGAATATTTGCTTTGCATTTCAAGTTTCAGTAGGATAATGTTTATTTTTTCATATTGAAAGTTGCAAGTATATTATGACCCCCCCAAGACTTTGTTTGTAATTGATGAAGAAATAATGTGGGTAAGTTTATTGTTTCTATAATTATGTAAACATCCACTTTTGAAAACATACTTCAAATGAAATATGAAAGTTTTAAATCAAAGGCTTTATGTGGAAAATGTTAATTTGTCTACAAGTTATATGGTATACGGTTTTAATGTTGATCACTAGTTTCAGATTTGTTCAGATTGAAGGATAATGGGGTTCATTAGAAAGAATCAGGAGAACCATTCTTTTTTTTGGGGGGGTCCGGTCGTGGGCCCTGAACTCTGGGCCTGGGCACTATCCCTCAGCTCTTCAGCTCAAGGCTAGCACTCTACCACTTGAGCCACAGCGCCACTTCTGGCTTTTTTCTTTTTGCTTATGTAGTGCTGAGGAATCGAACCCAGGGCCTTAGGCATGCAAGGCAAGCGCTCTACCACTGAGCCACCTTCCCAGCCCAAGGAGAACCATTCTTGAATTGACCAATTTTTTGTGGGATTGTGCTTCAAAATGCTGACTTTACAATTCTTTTCCATATTTATTTCTTATGGTTATTTAACCACAACGGGCTGGGTATGTTTAGAAGCACTAATTATAGCTGTAGAAGGATTGATTTTTTTTTTTACCCTACACTTTCACAGAAATAGCTTCAGAAGGTATATTTCTAGGTATCTCATCCCGCAATATATGACTAAAAAGATAAACAGAAAAGCAAATGTGTGCTAGGAATTACAGCACAAAGAAAACTTCAATCTCAGCTAAAATATAACTTGGCATTACACATAACTATTATCATGATTGCTTAAGATCAATAAAGATTTTGTGAAACAAAACGTCATTCATTTCTTATACTAAGGAAAATGCAGCAACATCAAGAGAAGACCTCCTTGCAAGGGAAAATGATACCCATTAGGAACAGAAAAACGCACCTGCAAATATTTGTCCCTTTCTGTAAATTTCATATTGAAACTCGGGGGAATTCAATAGTGTGGTAAATGTAATTTGTAGTTCTTTACAATTACGGTCTAAATAGATAATGTCTAAAGGGAGTTTGCCTATTTGATTTTCAAATTTGCATCACTTAAAATCCAATCAGGCCAACTGTTCAGATTTTTATTAGATATGAAATACATGAATGGGTTCAAAGTCTGCACTGTGTATTGAAAGAACATATCTGATTTTACAGCGCCTTAGCATAGGGGCTCAGTTAGCCTGTGACTCAACCTCATTCCTGTAAAGATTGTTTACTGACTGCTTCAATTGCTAACATATTATGCTCTTCGATTTTCAGTAATCGGTGTTTTATAAGCCAGCAGATTGCCTTTGATTTTTGAGAATTTGTGGTAACATATTGAGTTTAACAGATTTATGCAGGAATGTAAAATAAAAATAGTGTAGCAGGCACTAAGGATTTTAGAATACAGAGGGGATTAGGTTTACAGATGGCTAGGACAGATAACGACATTGAGTAATTTAGCCATGTTAGGTAATCTGTTGTTGACAGAATACATTAACATTTACCAGAGGCACACAGGTGTTGGATTCTGCCTTACATGTGACCCAGAGTAAGCAGCAATACTTTTGTGTAAGCCTAAAATTTGAAATCTCTACAAGATGCTTAGGTTTCAGGATTTATTTCAGGCAGACATTCTACAAGCTTGTAGAAACATACTGTATAATTTATTCAGCCCCCTTTGTCTTTAAAAATCATCATTCTTTGCTTGCCACTCCATAAACTCTAAATCATCAGAGGATTTTAAAGGCATTCTGATATGAATAATGAGTATATTCTAGAAAAAGAGCCAAAAAACTGTGGCTCTAACTATAATTTCCCAAACAATGTGAAGTTCTCCTATCTAATCCTCTACAATAATAGTTCTTAACATAGTAGCATATTAGAATCATCTGTGGGGCTTTTGAAAAAAAGAATATCATGACCTGCTTCCCTACCAAAATGGAATGCTTTAGTTGTTTCCAGTGCACAGTCTGGATTCATAATCTTTATCTAATAATTACATTTACTTCTTCACTTGACCTCAGTATTTTCAAAGCTTCACTGGTGTATGGTATGGGATCTAGCTTTTTGTTGAGAAAGGTTCTTTAAGAAAAAAAAATACATTTTTTTCTTCCAGGATTGGCCTTGAACAGAGATTGCAACAATGTCAGTTTCCCATGTAGCTAGAATTACAGGCTTGAGACACCAGTGCCCAGCTGGTGCTACTTGTTTTGTGGAATTGAGAAGATAAGCAAACAATAGCCGTATGCATATTCTTTTGTTGTTGTTTCTTTTGTGCTATCCTGAGGTTTCAACTCAGGCTCTATCATGAAGCTTTTTTGCTCAAGGCTGGCCCTGTATCACTTGAGCCACTATATCCACTTCTGGCTTTTTTGGAATTTAATTGGAAATTGGAGTCTCAGATGCTCTATCACTTCCCCTCTCCTTTCCTCCCCACCCCCCACTGATTTTAAACCAAGATCCCCATATCTTAGCCTCCTAAGTAGGTAGGATTTAAAGGCATGAGCCGCCAGCACTCAGCAATTATGCATTTTTGCCTTCTCTCTGTGACAACAGAGACCACAGGCCCCACAAAAAAATGATAGTGTTTGTTGTCTGGTTCTGTACACAAATGGTTCGCCTACCCTTCTTTAGAATTACAGAGAGTGAGTTAAAAGCTATGTTTATTTCTGTAACATGCACACAAAAAAGCTATAATTTCATATATTTTCAGTACTGGGGCTTGAACCTGGGGCCTCATACATTCTAGGCAGATGCTCTATTACTGAATCTAAATTTTACCTCCAGCCTTTCTTCTGGTTCTTGGTTTGGTTTGTGAGATAGAGTCTCATTTCACTTTATCTCCACCTTCCAAATAGCCAAGATTACAGATGTGAGTGCCAACAGGTTGGCCTGTCATTGTTAGTAAAGTTTTTCTGATGGTAGTAAGGGTTTTGTTTTGTTTTCTTTTGTTTCTTCTGCTAGTTCTCAAGTTCTGTGAGTTAAAATGCTATGAATGAAGGTGCCCTCTTTGCTTTGGTAATACAAATACCAAAGACAAAAGGAGTGATACTGATCAAGATGGATTGCATTCACAAAATGACATATTGAATTGAAACAACTTTGTATTAATACTTCAGGATAATACAGAGATACAATTAAAAACATTACTTGGCTTTGAGATATCCTTAGACTTTGTGATCATATGTGTTCTCTATATCCATCCAGATTTTCTTTGAGGTCCTTATCAAATGCTATCCCTTCCAAGGAGATCACCCTCCTCCATTCACAGGACTGAGAAACCTTTTTCATATTTATTTACGTTTCTGCAAGTGATATGAGAGATTATCTACTGCTGATGTTTATGCTGATATACATAAATCTCCTAGATTTATTAAATTTGAGTCCCACCTGTGGTTGCTTTGGTAAGTCATATCATCATGGGACTTGCACAATCTGCAGGCCAGATATTCCCCAATTCTGGAATGAAAGCAACTTTTCCACTCCCACCTGCCACATATTCGGTGTTCCCCTGAAATCATTTTTTCCCTGGACCTTCACTACAAATCATTTGTAGAACAATCGAAAATTAAACTGAGCCTGTGGTGTTTGCACAGTTCCAGACACAGGAGGCACAATTGGCTCTCCTGTGTGCCGTTGTGTTCTCTGTCCTGTCCTCATGAATCAGCAGCCTTGACCCTATCACTTTCCCTCTCAAACCCTGCTATCAATAGCTGATTCCCATCATTGTTTACTCCCTTTTTCCTACAAGAAAATCCTACTCAAAGATGTGACCAATTTAGCCTTATACAGTTCTTTTCTAGGCCAGCTTGGGAAATGAGATTACTCTGAAGGTAGAATTGGCTTTTTGTTGGAGAAGTATGGATCTTGTAATTTTGGGCTTACTTCTGTAACTGCACAAACTTGTGTGAATTTAGTTTTGAGTCCATCTGTAAAATGGAAAACATAAGAGAAACTATTCCTTTGGAATTTCATGAATGCTGAAGGAAATACTTGGTATACTGTTTCGTATGTGTAAGACTGTCAAAATATGCCATTTGTTATTAGAGTAACCTCAATTAATAGCTCAATACTTATTCATCAATATTTAATTCAAGTAATTAGAATGAGGGTTAGTAATATAGATCTTAGATTTCACTTATTCATCCAAGACTTTATACATCAGTATATGACTGGACCAAAAAAGGATTGGACTTACTTTTATGTTTATGATTAAAAGACAATAGCCAGGTACTGGTGGTTTACAACTGTAATCCTAGCTACTCAGGAGGCTGAGATCTGAGGATTGAGGTTGAAATTCAGCTTGGGCAGAAAGGTTCATGACACTCTTATCTAATTAATTGTATTAAAATAAAAGATGGAAGTGGAGCTGTGGCTCAAGCGGTAGAGTGCTTGCCTGAGCAAAAGAAGCTCAGGAATACCATTTGCCCAGGCCTGGAGTTCAAACCTCAGGACCAGTAACCCCACCCCACCCCCAAGAAAAGCAATAAATTCAGCCTTCCTATGCTATATGATAGATTTTAAATTCAGCTTTTTCTTCTGATGTCCTCTAAGGCAGAGATATGGCTGACTAATAAGTTTGGTGAAGCTGTTGACCTTGTTTGAGGGCTTGTCAGAATTTTCTGTTGCATAATTTTCTGAACTCTTCAAAGAGCATAATTAGACTAGCAAACTGTGAACCTTTCTGTGTTCATTGAATAAAAAGTTCAAGAGTCAATATAGGTGGAACACACACACACACACACACACACACACACACACACACACACACACACACACACACAACCTTTGGGTCAACAGCATTGTGAATAGTGGACCTATAAACTCTGAGTCACAAGTGTCTAAGACTCGAGGAGTGTAGCGATCACACAATTGTGCAAAGTAAACACTGGTTTTCAACCAGTAGAAGTTGATTGAAAGTATGGGTTTTCTGTACTCACTATCATTGTTATTCAGGGAACACACATGATTTATGAGGCAGTAAAGGGAGTGAACACTTTTGATATATTTAACCTAAAATCTATTATTTCATAGTTGGTGGGGAGCAATTCTTTATATAGATTCCAGAAAAACAAAATGTTCTTCTCTTCAAATGGAATGGAAAACTAAAGTGATATCCAGTTGTTTCCTTTTGAAGGCTGCCTCAAATCTGTCATTTCTTGGACATCATCTCAATCCATACTGAATATTGCCTTTAAGCTTAATATATCTGTTTAGTGAAAATATTTTCAGATGATCATTTGAGAATTTTCTAAGCATGAGACAGTATTAAATATCAAATATTTATAGCACCAAGTGTTTAGCTTTCATCCTACTGATATCTGCCCCTTCTTCAGTTCTGCTACCTACCCTCAATGGGATTCATCATACCCTTCCCTTCATATACTTTCATGTGTTAAATTTTAGAAATTAGAATCAACTAGAAATACCAAGCAGTTTTATGCTATAATTTTCTAGTGTTCTGAGAGGGGCCTGGGAAGAAAGGGAGAGATGTTTCCTTTTTTCATTTAATTCGAGTGTGCTTTCTGGTACTTTGACTCTAAAGAAAGCTAGTAGAGAAGAAGGCCAGAGTACAGGAATAATTGAAATATTGCTGCTTCTGACCTTTGCCTGCTCAGTGAGGATTACAACTGCCTCAATATACCTGCAAACATTTCTGCAGGTCCCCAGGGATACCTGGTGTACTTAGACACAGTTCTGCTTCTGCAGCAATCACCTGTCCTCTACCAAGAGCCAATGGCTATAGCAGCCATTCATCACCTCCTGCCAGAATAGAGGTTTTAGGGTGATGCCTGCAGGCAAGAATTCTGATGGGAACTGAAAAATGATGCCACTCTCCACTCATCAGTTTGTCAAGACAAAAGGATATCTACAGTTCTTATTTACAATTAGACTGCTGTGTAGTTATAGGCTGGATGTAAAACTAGGCATAATTGTTTCAATCCTTGGCAAAAAAGGAGAAACCTAGGCTGAATGGTTGCCTCTTTTTGCCACCCACTTTTACCTCATTCTAGGGAATTCTACTTTCATCTGTTTTATGCTCAAAGGCTACAGAAAACATTATTTGAAATAGTTCTCTGCCGTATTCAGTTAATTTAAATGTATATTGTTTGATTTCCATTTTTGTCTCACAAATTATTTTAATTCTTAACTGAATCCTTAGGAATTTATACTATTATGAAAATGATCTTATGATACCTTATGGCAGCATTTATGTTTGAAGACTATATACTTATAATTATAGATTGAAAGCTGATGGGAAAATGGACTTCGTGGCGGGAGAAGAGAATACTCTCATGTAATTTTTAAGAGACATACTTTTATTTAACATAAAGCACTTCTTTATTTTAACTTTTAGTAAAAAGAGACAGGAAAGGCTATTTTGTAATAACAGCCAACTTCCAGAGATTGAATAATGAATGTAAAATTTATTAGTATTAAGCATTAACAATGAAAGAACATTTGTCAAACCAATTTTCCTGAACTCTAAAGGATAGGTTGGAAGTGTCGAGTCATCTGATTACAAGGTATACTTCTGAATGTAACCCTTGCCACCTCTAAAGGCAAAAGGGCAGACAGATAAAGGCTCTTAAAAAGAAGAATAATGCAATCTTATCTTACCCAAGAGGCAAATATTGAATTGGCTTTATTGGCTGTAAGTACATGGTTTGATTACTTCTGTTTTTTGTTTTGTTTTGTTTTTTAAGAAGTAGAAAAATTAGGTAGATCCATGAGAGATGATAGATTTTTTTTGCAGAAAATTTCCAAAGCCTCACTCAGAACTCCATTACATCTCCAACTCCTCCTCTATAATTTCTAAGGACTGAAGTCTTTTGAGAGAATAGGAGCACACAGACTTGGGAATTACTTAGCAATGGATGATATGTCCAAGGCCCAGCTTTGATGCCTTGATATAATGATGCAGCATCTCTAAATCCTGTTATACCTGTTTATAAAGTAAATGCAATAATTATGTGCTTTTCATTTTCCACTTCAACCCATTCATTCTTTACCCCTATTTGTCTTAACTGTAGGCTCTAGGAGGCTCACCCTACATAGAAAGCATATTCCTTGTCTTCTTGCCTGACAACATTCTGTTAACCTATTCCAATGGAAGGCACCAGTATAAGGTAGAGGAGGGTACCTGGGGAGGGTGTGGGGCAGAATATGAGGGAAAGAGGGAAAGAGAGAGAAAGAAAGAAGAGAAAGAGAAGAAAGAGATGAGAGAGAGAAAGAGAGAGAGAGAGAAAGAGAGAGAGAGAGAGAAAGAAGAGAGAGAAGAGAGATTGAGACCTCTTCCTTACTGTTCTCTGACTGTTCTGAGCTACATATTCTGGTTGTATCCTTCCATGCCTACAGTTCCTTTAGTTGTTTAGCAATAGTCTCTTTCTTGGTCCCTGTAGATTAATTCTTCTCCTTGCCTTTTTAGGACTAAGTATAATAACAGTTACCCCTTCCTGCGGTTACAATTGCCAAGAGTCTCAGTGACCTTTGTTAGGTTTTTTAACTTTGTTTTTGCCTGTTCGTGAAGCAACCAAAACAACTTGAAATTTCCATTAAATTTTTACTCCTGCCAGGACACTGTCTCATCTCAATACCTAGTTTCTCTCATACTTATTGCAAAGTTCAATTATAATAGTATATGAAAACAATTCAGAAATGTAAGCAATTTAAATGTTAGTATTCATCTTACTGCCCCCAAATACTCATTGTTTTCATATTCACCTCCGGTTGTTAATGTCTTTACCTCAACCTTTCTTTTTCCTAATGTCCATTAATGCTAACCTCTCGCTAAATAGAAAGGTTAGAGACATCATAGGAGCTCTTCAGATCCTTGGAAACAGTAGTGTTTGTACCAGATCACCTCTTCTCTGAATTTATCAGAATGAATTGTTCAAAAGTTATTCCTATAACTTGATTTTATGTTACCTCTCCATTCTATGTCTTTTTTTCCTTTCTTTTTTCGGTGGTAGAGGGATTTGATTTCAGGGTCTTGCTTTTGCTAGAGAGCCCCAGCCCCAGCAATTTTTAATTTTGTGATTTTTTTGATGAGTATTTTCCCTTGGGGCACATGAACTATAATCCTCCAGATCTCAGTCTTCCAAATAGGAAGGAGAACAGCCGTAAGCCATCTGACTGAACTCTGTCACACTTTGAACAATTTTCAAGTTCAAGGTCCTTTTCTGTTTAGCAAAAAATTCAAAATTAAACTAAATATTGAGTATTATCTCACCAGTTAGAAGTTAATTTTTTTCTTTATTTTCTTTCCTATCAATCTTTCTTCTGCAGTATCTCCTTTACCCTTTTTTAACCCTTTGTGGCTGGCAGAGTAATACTTTCTCCATCCCCACCTAAAGATGTCCAAGTTCAAATCCCTGGAACCTGTCACAGAATCCTTATATGAATAAAGGGACTTTGCAGACTTGAGTCCATTACTGACTTTGTAATGGGGAGATCAGCCTTTATTATCTAGACAGGCTTGGTGTATCCACAAAGGTGAGGAAGGGAGGCAGATCAGGAAGTGAAAGCAAGCCTAGTAAAACAACTCAACTTGCTATTGCTAACTTTGAAATTGTAGGAATATGGTCAAGGAATGTGGTAGGCCTCTGAAATCTTGAAATGCCAAGGGCCAGATTCTTTTTAGAGAAGAAATGAGGAAAGAATGCCACCTTCCTACGCATTGATCTTAGTCCAGAGACGTGTGTCTTTCAGACCTAGGATCATGTAAAATGGTTGAAACCATTAACATTAGGGTAATTTGTTTCAGTGCAAGTGAAATTAAATACACTCTGTACTGATCCCTTTGTTTTCCTTCCTTTTCATAACATCGGTCTAATTATTCTAGGATGTTGAAGATGGTTCAGGTGTGTTCTTATTATTTAAGGGGCTAGCTTTCTGTGGGAGATGCAATCAGACTGGTCATCAGGTTAACTGAGGCAGATAATTGGCCCTATCAAGATGCTGATGAAAATCTAAAGATCTGTGGCCTGTGGTACTTCTCTCCCAATAAGCAAAATAATTTTTTAATGAAAAAAAATAGTGAGAAGCAGGTTTCTCCTCCTACAACTCTAGTGCTTGTAACAAAAATTAATTTTGAAAATAGGATACTGAGAAATTTAGAATACACGCAATGAAATTTTGAAGTTAAAATCCCAGGTTTGTTGTATGATCATGCTATGGATTGATAATGTAAAGAAACATTCCAATACATCAATTGTGCTTTTTCTCTCTCATATTTCAGTGTCTAAAGGGAATTTGTCTGAAGCAACTCTTGATGTGCTGCCTCCATGTAAAACATGGTACTTCTAAAATGGATAGTGGTTTGGGAAGTTGCAGAAACAAACTTCATTATTAGTGGTTTTCCATTGCAATAAGCTACTTTGTTAATCGTGTAGTTGGGTAAACCTGGCTTTCTGTGCTTCTTTGCTTTGGATATTTGGAGTTTTGTAGCTTCCCCTAGCCATTTAAACAGACAAGATAAGCAAGAGTTGTCCTTTCCAGAAGATCATATTTTCTCTTTGCAGAGAAAGCCTTGAGTTTTTGCTAGGCATTTGGTTGGAATAGAATTCATATCCATTCATCTCAGCTGCTGAAAGGTACTTACTCTGTTATATGGTGGGCTATAAAGTTCTGTTCATAATAAATTGGTGAGCTGCTTTTCCCAACCTGTTTCTTTTTAACTTAATTTAACAGAGGATATTCAAATTGGCCACATGATGCTAATTCACATTTAAAAGGTTCTGAGTTTAGATTACCAATCCTCAGAGGTTTCCAGGCCAAAGAGATTTGCAAGAAAGGACATATTTATCACTTAGATTAAATGGGAGAATTTAATTTTGGTTTTATTCTAATACTTAGCATTGTCATAGCTACATTTTAAAATCCACTAGAGAAAAATCAGCTAGGGTCATATTTCCAAGATGGTGACATAAGGAAAAGCCATTCTGTTGAAGGCTGGAGAAAGATTGCCTCTCACTTCTGCTGACTCAACTGTAAAGTTACTGTGAGAGTGTTTCATGCAATTGAGAAGTAGCCCATAGTAAGAATGAGATGTCTGAAACCTAATTTACATGTATTTGCAATTTCAAGGAAACACAATATAGTTTAGAAAGCCTCTAATTATTTTAGTCACTACCTTCATTTTGGTACCAACTGATTGCCATGCAAACTAGGAGAAAACACCTAGAAGCAAACAATATTCTCATCCTACAATTGATTCTGCTTTAACTGTGCTTGTTCAGGTAGCAAAACCATTAGCTATTTCTTGATAGTTTTTATGATCAGACCTAGCAGCGAGTATTGAGCCAGCCCTGAAGAATGCATGTTCTGCTAAAAGGTTGATTTATTAGTTTATATGTAAAAGAACACTGGAGGTTATAAAGGTAACAAAGACCTTAAACATTATATTGATTTTTTTCCCCAGTGCTTTTTTTCTCTTGTTGTATTGCAGGGTAATAAAATTTCACTAGACCCATTGGATCCATAAAATCTGAAGTACAACCACCAACTGATAGAAATAAAATGGTTTGACTAGAGCGATAAGCAAGGACTTGGCTTTGAACTCTGACCAGTATTAGTCCTTTCTCTGGCTTGTGAGGGTGAATTGCAGCCTGCTGGGGTCTATATGACACCATGTATTTGCAGGAACTCCCAATTCAGTAACCGCTAGGTGAGGCAGTGACCCTTGCTCAGCCACTATTGTCTCAGAAGAGGGTCGTCAAGACTCTGAAAACATCATATTAAGTGAGGTAAGTCAGACCCAAAGACTTATAGGTCCCAATAATAAATAATTTTAAATAATTATTTTCAATAATTAATATGTGCCTAGGACAATGTTATCAGATGATCAGAAAAGCTCAAAAGCTATGTACATATAACCATATAAGATGATGCTAAGTGAAATGAACCCCAAGATATGAACATAAGAGGTTTTCCTTTATTGTTGTTGTTGTTTTTAATGTACTATGTGATTTTTTTTCTTTGCTTCTTTTGTATGTTCTTCCCCCTATGGTATTTCCTTGTTGTCACTGTATTTGATTTTGGTACCTTGCACCTTGTATATACATTATCTAATTTGGGGAGGAGAAGGGGAATAACAAAATACTGAAACAAGGACACATGATGACCCATGGCAACAATGATACTCACAAAACACTATGGTGGAAATGAAACTTACAACTTTGGATGGGGAATAAGGGAGGTAGAGGGAAGGGATAGTTGGAAAAAAAGGAGGGGGTAACAATGCCTGAAAAGAAATGCACTCAATACCTTACTGATGTAACCTCTCTGTACAGAATCTTTACAAGAAAATAACATTAAAAAATAAAAAAGAAAATAAGCACCATGCTTTTTTAATTTTTGTTTTATTTTTCATTCTATTTATTTTATTGTTCTTGTATAAGTGGTGTAGAAAGTTGTTACAGTTACATAAGTCAGGCAATGAGTACATTTCTTTTTGAACAGTGTCACCCTTTCCCTCACTTTCTCCCAGTTTTTCCCTCCTGAAACCCTGACAAGTTGTACATTTCATTTTCAAAATAGTGTCTACTTAGTGCCATCGCTACATTTGTTCACCCTTTGTCTTATCATTTCTTTGCTCCCCCCTTGCTCTCCCAAAACAGGTGAACTTATAAACAAGACAAAATATACAGAAATCAAAAACAGGGACAAAGGGGAGGGGACAAAAAAACAAAAAAAAAAACCCTTTTGTTTCCATTTCTTGAACTTACATGTTTATGCTTGTATGAATTAAATTTGTGAATATATGTGCTTATGGGGTAAAGGGTAGAAGGTAAAAATAATCAGTTTTGTTTGTAAATCTTGGGATCCATCATCTTTACAATAATGAACTGCTTGTTTTTACCTTTTTTTTTCTTTTCTTTTTTTCTTTTTTTCTTTTTTTTTTAATTTTATGTTGGTCATGGGGCTTGAACTCTGGGCCTGAGCTCTGTCCCTCAGCTCTTCAGATCAAGATGAGTACTCTACCACTTGAGCTACAGCACCACTTCAGCTTTTCTGGTGGTTTATTGGAAATAAGAGTTTCACGGACTTTCTTACCGGGGCTGGACTTGAACTGTGATACTGAGATCTCAGCCTCCTGAGTAGGTAGGATTATAGGTGTGAGCCACCAGTGCCCGACTACCTTTTCTTTTTCTTTCTTTCTTTCTTTCTTTCTTTCTTTCTTTCTTTCTTTCTTTCTTTCTTTCTTTCTTTCTTTCTTTCTTTCTTTCTTTCTTTCTTTCCTTTCTTTCTTTCTTTCTTTCCTTTCTTTCTTTCTTTCCTTTCTTTCTTTCTTTCTTTCCTTTCTTTCTTTCAACCGAGTGATAGGATCTCCATAGCACAATGTATCTTTCTGTGCCAAATTAAAATTTCTGTTTCCACCATGCACTGGCACTGACCTAAGCAAACTGTTAGCATGTGAACAAACACTCCAGGCTACCTTTGTCACCTAGTGGATCCAGCATTGCCTCCTTGTAGTTCTCAGCAGCATCACCAAAAGCCTGAGGCTTGCTCAGAGGAAAGCATCTTAAGAGTTACCTCAGGAGAGGAGGCCGTAATTCATCTAAGGTGAGCGAGATTGTGATTTGAGTGGTGGAATTCACAAATCTGAGAATGGGTAGACCATTTGTATCATAAAGTTGGCCCTGTGGCTATTCTTGGGGGTCAATAATTAAAGACAGTAAGCTAAGGGTCTCTGGCCAGTTAGAAAAAGTTTTAATTAGTCCATATGACTGACTTGAAGGACCAAAGAATCTATTTTAAAGACACCAATAACTGTTGCTAAGCACCTGAAGAGCAACTATAAAGCTAGTAAGGCCTTCTATTAAAGCTGTAGCCTAGACAAGCAGCTTTTTTTGAAAGGTACTATGTGTGTCCATTCAGACTACTCTAATAACAAAATACCACAAATTCTGCAGCTTAGAAGGAACACTTTTAATTCTATTATTCATTTATTTTTGGCAGTAGTTTTGTTTGAACTCACATTCTTTCACCTCATTTAGCTTTCTTGCTTGGCTGTTGCTCTACCCCTTGAGCCATGCTTCCAGAGCTACTTTTTGAAAGTCATATTGGAGATTAAATCTTTCTCTGACAATTTTTCTTTGGCCTAGGTTGTGTTCAGACTATGATCTTTCATATCTAAGTCCCCTAAGTAGTTGGAATTACAAGTCTGAGCCACTGGTACCTGGCTTAGAAGAGGATTTAACTAATCCAATTGTTTATGACCTAAACTCCTCCCAAAGGCACCACTTCTATGTACTATTCCATTATCTATTTTGGGGTTTAAAATTTAATATATGAATTTTAGAAGGAGAGGAGACTGCAGACCTTGGGATCTAAATTATGTCTTTATTATTTTTTTGCATTTGTCAAAGACCAAGACATGAAACATTTTTTGGTGAAAAATACTGTAATAACTCCAACACAATGGAGAACCACAAGTGCTCATAGGACAAGCAGAGGGTCAGAGAGTGGCTCATTTCTAAGTATCAGGAGCTGCTATGTTTGGTAGATAGGGTTCCAGGCCATGTAGTACTCATATCAATCAGCTGACAATGTTTGACTGCTCTTGCACAGAATTTTGTTAGTAAAGTTCTAGATCACTCTCCTACAGTGTCCTCATTACATTTGGAAGTCAAATACTTCAACGTCACCCATTTATCCTTAGCAGAGATGTGTTTGTTTACTGTGTGCTCACTGGCCTTGTGCAAAGGAAATGGGACCATGTATGTGTACAATGTCTCATGTGGGATCAGGATGATGCTCTTGGAGAGCCAACTCAAGGGTGTCAGACTAAGTCAGCCCTCACATAAAAGTATCTAAACAACAGCTAACAAACATGGTACATTCCTGTAGCCACAATCCACATGAAGGCCCCTTCTTGATGATCATTGCTTGATCAGCCATTTCTTAACTCACAGAATGTACCTCAATACTCATTCTAGATAGTCACCATCAGTTACTCAACTGCTTCAGACTACTAATGAGGACTTCCTTTTGGAGCACCTACCTCAAGCAATCACTCCCATGTCCAGTGGGCACAGCTTCCTTTGCTTGCCAAGTGACATAGTCATGGTTGTTATGTAAGCCATGGTGTGACCCACATCTACCATCCTGGCCACATCAACCCAGCAAAACCAAGAATTAAATGTAGGTCTCCTGCAGAAAGCCTATTTCCCTTATGACCAAGTCAAATGCTTCTTAACTTAATGGCATACCGGATATTATAAAGCACAAACAAAACCCCCTGTCACCAATATCTAGACATGTAGTACTGTGTTCATCTAGAGTTCTGCTTATACACTTATTGCTGGGAGCTCCAGGAAGGTGGTGAGCGACTCTGGATGGCATAGAACTTATCATCAAACATGTGAAACATACCTTGAATATTCAGGAGTGTCAGATAGAAGAGTACCTGCTCTACAGACAGATATGTCTGAATTTCATATGTGCATGGCCAGCTGATTCAGCTGAGAAACCATACCTCTTGATTTTACCTCTGGACTTTACTCACTTAAGTTAGTTAGATGTAATGTGCCCTGGCTTTCCTCCATGTTCAAACCACCTCATTCAACCCATCCAATGCCACTGAAACATGGATATTTTATCTCCTTTTTCATGAGAAAACTAAAGAATACAGAGTTTAAGCCATTTACCAGTGTTCTTTATAGTACTCCTTAAATGTGGTAATAGCAGAACAAACATTCATATCAAAGTATAAATTCTCAGATTCCTTACCTAAAGTAGGATATTACCTTTGCCATTATAACAGCTTATGAGAAAAAAATATTTAGCTGGGCGGCGGTGGCTCATGCCTATAATCCTAGCTACTCAGGAGGCTGAGATCTCAGGATTGAGGTTCAAAGCCAGCCTGAGCAGGAAAGTACGTGAAACTTTTTTTATTTCCAATAAACCACCAAAACCTGGAAGTGGTACTATAGCTCAAATAGTAGAGTACTAGCCTTGAGATGAAGAGCTGAGGGACAGCGCCCAGGCCCAGAGTTCAAGCCCTACCCCTGACAAAATAAATAAATAAATAAATTAATTAATTAATTAACCTTTTAAAAAATTTATGTCTCCCTCATCAAGCTAGGCACTGGGGTCTCACACTTGTAATCTCAGCAGCTCAGAAGGCAGAGACTTTGGAATATCATGATCCAAGCCAGCCTCCATAGAAAAAAAAAAAAAAACACAGGATGCCATCTCTAACCAGCAAAAAGATAAACTGGAAGCATGGCTTAAGTGGTAAGAGTGCCTGCTGTGACAAAGCAAAAGCACTGTGACAACACAAAGCGCTGTATGGATGGTTGGAAAAAGTTATCAATAATTTCCTTTTGCTCCAGTGATCAAAAGCTTTGTGACTTCTAGTTTATCAAAGGAGATGTGACTTCTTCCATAATACCTTTCTAAGGAATAGCTTTGAGGGAACTCGAATCTCACCTGCAGACTTGCGGGTGATAACAAATGCTTTAGGTGTAGATCTGGTGTGTGATCATGCTGTTCACATCCTGTCACCCCTCATTTTCCTCCACCCCCCCTACCAACCTCATCTCTTCTCTTCATGGTGCCTGCTCAGTTTCAGACAGGGTGAAAATTAGATGGTTGAAATCTAGAGGATGTCCACCCCAGTCTGTCTCATCAAAATAAGTGACATGGTCTTTCTCATCCTACATGTGGATGACATCCCAACATTTGACCTCAGCAAATCACACTAAGTGACAGGCGATAGATACCTGACAGTAGATAAAACGCCAGTAAAATATGACTTTTTGGAAATTGGCAGAATGAAATCCCTATGGATGACTGGCATTTTGAAGCCTTGTTAATTCCAAGAATTTTCTTTCTGTTCAAGTCACTCTTTGAAGAGTCATTTTCATTTGCCTATCCGTTCACGAATTTATGGCATGTAAGTGACAGTCGCTCCCTGTAACACTTCGAGGGAGGGTGCCTGCTAAATGAGAGCTCAAGCTGAATGACATTGAATGTGAAATCCAACCTTTATTCTGCCAGGCTGTGTGATATTTAGCAGGCCTTGACATATGCTAAGCTATGAAATTTCTAGACAGTCAGAAATCCCTTGGGAACATTACATGGAACATGTGGGTCAGGATCCTCTCACAATAAGTTAAAAATGCTAAAACATTTCCAATCATTTCAAATCAATATTGTCTCTGAGCTCTACCATAGTGGTTTGACATATTGAATATGACTTTGTAGACACAAGTAATGGCTTTATAACATTGGGAAAACCGTTTATGGTAAATTTAATGTGCTATCTATGGAAAACCACTTAATAGATTTAAAAGAATTAGTATCTTTAACATCTAGAAGAATAATGTAACATATGCACAGATTTTTTTTTCCTAACAGGATTCTAAGCACATTACTATTTGCTGTACTCATATTCAGAATAGGTTTTTCATTTTTCTTTAACGTCTTATTTTCCAACTGTTTATTTCTTTAATGTCTTATTTTCCAACTATATTCCAAAGGGTTATATGTTTTGCCTCCTCTTCAGGCCAGGTATGCATTTACATTTCTAGTAGCTGATAGATGTCCTCCTTGATTACATCTTATACACATATTGCACCTGAGGTGCTGCTACCTAGAAAATTAACCTTTATAGCCCTCTGAGAAATAACAAAGCTGGTTTACAAAAAGAAGGAAGAGGGTAGGCAAGACAGAGAAATAAAAATCATTTTAATCTTCCATGCTGCTGAAAAGAAATTGCTCTTTTCAAAGAATCAGTGACCTCCATATCTTGCCAACTCCAAATGTCATGTTTTTTTGTCTTTTAGTAATATTCAAACCGTGTAATTTGCTATGCATCCCTTGAAATGTTTCTTTTTCTTCCCTTGTTCATCTTTATACCTTCCTTTCATTCTTTTTCCTATTATTCTTTTTCTTCTTCTGTCTGTCTCCTTCCTTCCTTCCCTTGCTTTCTTCCTTACCTTCCTCTCTCCCTTTCTCTATCACTTGCTATCTCCTTCCCTCCTTCTTTCTTTTTTCTTTCTTTCTTTCTTTTTTTCTTTCTTTCTTTCTTTCTTTCTTTCTTTCTTTCTTTCTTTCTTTCTTTCTTTCTTTCTTTCTTTCTTTCTTTCCTTTCTTTTCTTTCTTTCTTTCTTTCTTTCTTTCTTTCTTTCTTTCTTTCTTTCTTTCTTTCTTTCTTTCTGTCTTCCTTCCGTCCTTCCTTCCTTTCTTCCTTCCTTTGTTCCTTCTCCTCCCTCCCTTCCTTCCTTTCTTTCTTCCTTCCTTCCTTTCTTCCTTCTCCTCCCTCCTTTCCTTCCTTTCTTTCTTCCTTCCTTCCTTTTTTCCTTCTCCTTCCTTCCTTCCTTCTTTCTTTTCTTCCTGCCTTCCTTCCTACCTTCCTTTCCTGCCCTTCTTTATTTTGTCCATCTATACTAGACATCCTTCTAGAATTACTTTCCTGCAGTTATTTAGGTTCCTGACTCCTGCAGTCTGTAAGATCATAGCCCTGTTCTCTCTACACATATACCTTACCATCTATTTATTTCCATCAACTCATGACTCAACTTATAATTTGAATCCTGATTTTCTGGCTCAAGAATGTGTGTGTGCTTATATTATGTCTAATGTGCTATCTAACAGGTAATTCAAACTACGTATATATAAAACAGAATCATTATTCCCTGCTTCTCACAAATGATTCTTCTCCAAAGGTCCTTGTTCTTCTGTCTTCTTCTTAGTGAATACAGAAGAACCACCCAGTCATTGAATCACCAAGCGTATGAATTCTGCCAGTCACCCTCTGAGTCATCTCTTGTATTTGCAGGCCTGTAGTCTTTTCCTTCAAAATATCCCAATTTGGAGATGTTTACTAACACCAGCAGTGTCATAGCCTAAATTACTCCAGTGCCATATAACTTGTCTGTTTCCTCTTTGTCCTGATTAAAGGTCATTTCTCCAAATACCAGATATAAGGTAACATTTACTAAATTTACAAAAAAGCATGGTATTTTTTCTGTTCAATTCCAAAACTACCCATAAAAGTCAGTGGTTAAAACAAGAGTTACCTCAATAGGAACATAATTGTATATCAATATACTCCTAGTGGAAATGATGGGTTTTAGAATATGAAAGAAATATAAACAGGTACTCAAACGACTACATGAATGCAACGATTCATGGTGGTCTTGCAACAGCCAAATAGTGAAAACAATCCAGATGCCAAACACCAAATGAGTGGACATAAACAGTCTATATCTACACTAACTGAGGCTATGAGGTTATTAAAAAGGAATAAAAAGGGCTGAGTGAGTGTTTCAAGTGTTAGAGTATCTGTCTAGGAAGAATGAGTCCCTGAGTCCAAATCCTAACACTGCCAAAATAATTAATAAATAAATAAGTAAAGGAATGAAGAGCCCAACTACAAGGAAGACAACTTTGAAATTATTAGACTATGTAAAAGCCAGATAAAAATGGCCATATATTATGATTCCCTTTATATGAAATATCTAGAATAGATATTTCACATAGGACACAGGTTAGTGGTTACCAGGAGTTAAACAAAGAGGATATTGAGAACATCATTTTAGGGGTTTCTTTAGAGTATGTTCAGATTATGTGTCCACGTAAAGTCACCTGAATTCTCTGCTCCCTGTTTGGGGCATGCTAAGTGGGAACCTAGGTAGACAGAACATCCTCTGTTTAAGTTACTCCTAAAAGACAAGATTCATGAAAGCTCATTTTTATGTCCACAGGTCCTAGCCCATTGCCAGACACTTTGAAGTCGTGAAATAGGATTACATGTACATAACAGTTTTAGATCAAAATAACACAAAATACAGAAACACATTAAGAAATGAGTGTAAGCTGTAGAACTTGTGGTTTATCTGTTACATTAATTTTTTGTCTTTGGTATTTGGGGGAATTATGCATCAGTGTTTACATGGTATGCTCATTCTGTTTTTCTCCGACCCCTTTCCTTCTGCATCCCATTGCAGATTCCATCAGTGATCTTCATTTTATCCCTTCCTTTTGGTACTATTGCCTTGCCTATGGCTGCGATATTGGAACTAACAACTGGTTTCTCTAACCTCAAGAACCAAAGGCCTGTACAGATGATGGAACTCTCAGCTTCATTTGAGAAAGTTGAAAGGTTGTACCCCAGATTGCTCTCAAATTTACTCTGAGGGTCTTAGGATAAAGTTAGTTTTGTTTGTTGACGTGCAATCTACCTGTGGACCCTTGTTTTTTCAACTTCCCAGATCTCATGGGCTTTTCAGTTAACTTGGTCTCATCCCAGACATAGAGGTTCTAACAACTTAGTTTCCAATCAGCCTCTCCAGGGTAACTGGACCTGTGCTGTCAGTAGGAATATTCACTGCCTAAATCTCATAGAGGTGTCCAGTTCTCACTGACTGGCTTATCTATCCTTCTTGTCTCCCTTTCTTACCATATAGATATACTGATTGGAAATGGCATTTCTTCCTTGTCTGTCATTTATCTGTAATGCCTTGCTCATCTTCCCTTGAGATAATTAGAGGACTATAGTATGTTCTCTCAGCAGCCTTTTCAATTATCCTTTCCTTCCAAAGCCCTCCTTCACCCTACCACTCAGCCTTACCTTGTCTTCCCTGGCAGCTCTCCACGTATTATATGTCACAATACAGAGACCTTCCCTGGGAATTTCTGACAGTAGTTTTTAGTTACTAAATGCCGTATATTTTTATGCCCTTGATCATTTTTTTCCTTACATGCAAGTACAATAACTCCCTTATTTTTTTGCTCCTGAAACACATCTCTCATTAATCAGAAGACAACCTTGCTTTTATATATAAAACAAACAAAAAATAGCTATCTTTTGAGAATAAAAAAAACTCCTCCTGAAAACAAATACTCTTCTGATCTCACATTTGGCAACGCTTTATGGAGCAATAATAGCTTCTGGGAATCGTTTTGGTGTGTTAGAGAAAGGACTAAGCATAATCAGTTTGTACACTTACGAGCACTTGGAGACAAGTACTGTGATTCTCCCATTTCACCAATGGTGAAGTAGCCTGTCTGGGTCATGCTAGCTATTAGGTGATAGCTCTGGCTGTGGAATGTAGACCATTGACAGAAACGAAGTCTAAGTGTAATGACTCCATTATACTGGTTTTTCCTCATCCACAAATGTGAAGTCCAATTTAAACCATTAAACTAACTAAAACAGGGGCAGGAAGGGTACATATTTATTAGGCACCTGACCAGGACTGGAACTCAATATTCAGAGGAGTAACAAACTATGCCAAGTGCCCTTCAAGACTTCTTAGTGAATCCCATGCTCTAAAGACAGCACTTTTTAAATTCAAGAACATCAAATTATATACATTTGTCCCTGATTAAGCTTATTCACTAAGCACTTTGAAGAAGAAAGTAGCCAAAGAGAGGACTGTCCTTCCATGTACTGGATTTCAATAAAGCTTGTTAGACGAAAGGGCTCATTCTGAGTGTGGAGACACATGCCTATAATCTCAACTGCGTAGGCAGCTATCAGGTAGAGGATAATTTGAGACTGTCCAAGGGGATTTATTCAGGATTTGAGACACATTCTTCCATCAAGAGCCATTTGCATATTTAAGAGATCATTCTTAGGCCATAAAAAATTATCAGTATAGGTAGATGGGCCAAGGGCAGCTGACAAAACGTGTATTCATCTGTCTTGTTATGTACCAAATGATTTTACCTGCAGTCTCTGCAACTGAAAAATAAAGTGAAAGAAAGAAAAGAAGGTTGAGGACTGAACAATGAAGATATTACAGGTTCCTGTCACTGTACATTTTAATGTTCTTATTCCAGATTGAGAAATGCTTCCAAATAAATGGAGAACAGACCAAAAGTAAGTTACCTAGAGATGGGAACTTGAGACCATGAGAGGTAGATACAGATCAATCCATCTCTACCTTGGAGCGTGGACCTTCAGACAGTGGACTCAACCCTCAGTGGTCAGGAATTTAGTCCTTTGCTCTTTCTCTTGCCTTTTCCCTTTCAGTGGTTACTTTTCCTTTTCTTTTTGGCAGAAAGTTTGTTTTCTTTTTTCTTTTCTTTTACCTTTCTCCTTTATTCTCTCCTCCTTTCCTTCCCTTTCTCCTTCTCTTCTTTCATTTCCCTGTTGTTCTGCAGGTCCTTGCACATGCTAAACAATGATGTGCCCCTGAATCTTTCACTAATGATTTTTGAAAATGCAAGAATTATACCTGTGTATGATCACCTAAAATGAAACAACCTTTCATGTTTGAAATTTCAGTGTAAATAATGTTGGGATTTATGGTTTCTAAGATAATACAGCATTCCAAAAATGTGGTTTTGTTTACAAATTGTTTGGTCTGAGCAAGACTTGGCATCACAGACTTGGTGTATTAAATGCAAATGATTTATATGAAAGAATCCAAAGCATGGCCCCAACAACGCGGAAAGTGACTGATAATCTATCACTTTGTGTGGCACTGTAAAAGCCTGTGTCTTTTATAATTTTTTAGTTTTATCCTTAAGTAGTTGTACCATTCAACCAAGTAGTATTATCAATACAAGGAATCTTGTTGAAAGTTACCCTTTTCATCATTCTCCACCATCCATCCATCCCCACCCTACAGCAAATTAGTATATATTTCCAGAGGGAACAAAAGTTTGGATAGGAGTTTGGATCACAATCCATTAGAAGTCAGTGTGATGGTTAGCTACGATTGCCCATTTAATTGGGAAGACCATAAAATATTACTAAAAGACACCTCTAAGTCTGTCTGTGGGGATGTTTCCAGAGAGTATAAACTAAAGCTACCAGCACAACTATGTTTATTGCAGCATTGTTTACCATAGCTAAGATATGGAACCAACCCAGTTGCCCCTCGGTAGATGAATGCATCAAGAAAATGTGGTATATATACACAATCAAATTTATGCCTCCATCAGAAAGAATGGCATTGCCCCATTTGTTAGGAAATTGAAAGACTTGGAAAAAATTATATTGAGTGAAATAAGCCAGGCTCAAAGAAACATAGGTCCCATGGTTTCCCTTATTTGCAATATCTAGTATATGTCTGAGACAAGCAGAAAAGTTCAGATAAGTTGATGTTATGCGAAATGAACCCCAAGATAAGGATTCAAATGTTTTTTTTCTTTCTAGAGATTGTTTCTAACATATTTATAAAATGATTTCTTTGTTGCTTTGTATGTCCCTCCCCCACAGTATAACCCCTGGTTTCTGTATTTGATGTTGGTATAATTTGTGGAGGGGAAGGGCAAAACAAATCGTTTAAATAGGGATACAGGTGGACCCATTGCAACAATGAGATGTACAAGTCGTTATGTCGAAAAACCAACTTTACAACTTTGGTGGGGGGGGTTGAGTGGAAGTAGGGGGGACAAAGATGGGAAAAGATGGGAAGGGGAAACAAAGGAGGAGGCTGCAATGCTTGATAAGAAATGTACTCATTATCTTGCCCATGTAATTGTAACCCCTCTGTACAGTCTTTTCACAATCATAATAAAAAAAAAAAAACAAAGGAGAAAAATCTTCTCTGAATGTGTGAAACTGGGATTTAATGAAAGGGGAAAATGGAGGAAAATTATAGCAGACATTCACTCTGTCTCTGTCTGTTTCTCCCTCTCTGTGTTTCCAAGCTGCCATGCTGTTGAGCTGCTCAGCTCTACACAGGCTATCCACCATGATGGACTAAAACCTCTGAAACAATAACTGAAGAAAATGTTGCCTCCCTTTAAGTTTTTTTTTCAGGTATTTTGTCACAGATATTTCACAGTCATGTTAGTGTTTGCTAGTTAGTTTATGAGTTTATTCTTACTCCACTGATACAAGACTATATGATCCCTCTCTTCCTCCTTCACCCTCCCCCCTATGTCTCTGTCTCTCTCTTTTGCTGCCTTTGAAAAGAAATTCCATCATGCTTATTCTGTTCTAGAGCCTGTCCTTCTTCTGGAACATAATTGTAAATATCCTTCGTATGTTAGGATACCTTTCTAATCTCCTGTAATACATACTAAATAGGCCAAAGGAGCCATTGCTGCTACTGACTGGGCTGATGCTTCGCTTGACACAGTGAGACAGAAAGTCCTTTCCAAGCTAGCTCCTGGATTCTAATTCGTTAAGTATATTAGCACCTTTTATTTGCAACTGGGAAGGTTTCCCGAGGAATTCCACTCTGTCAGGTATTAGATACAATAATCATAGAAGCAGGCCGAACCAGAGAATTGAGGGCATCAGTAAATTACTGTGAGGAAAGCAATTTGACATCCTTTCATCCTCTGTTGAAAGCTAAATGTGAAACCTAGGTGTAAAAGTCTAAGAAATTGAAAGTCACACTTGGAACGAGAGACCTGGGAGTGCACAGAAATCACTACTCAGAGAGAAGAAAGACAGGAGGTACTTCTATGATTTGACAACATTGTTTCTTTTTAAGATGAATGCATGGGTAGAAATCTTTGGCCTTGTTCCTGGATCCTTTCAATTTACTAAGGACACTTATGCAATGGCTTAAGTAGTGCAGCTGACTACTTTAAGATCCACTGGCCTAAGAATTGAGTCTCTTAGAAAGATGTGTAACTTTGGGAGGGATAGGCAGCCACCTTTAGATTTCTTAACCTTTTAGTAACTTTTTATTTAAGGCTAACTAATAAGAATTATGCATTTTATTTTCTGAGCCTTGGCTTTGTGAGTTTTGTACAAGTAGAAGCAAATACACAGATACACACATAGTCCTTTCCTCAAACCTTCCCTCAAAAATATGCCCCCTTGCAGGGCACTGGCGGCTCATATCTATAATCCTTGCTACTCATGAGGCTGGTGGATTGAGGTCCAAAGCCAGCCCAGGCAGGAAAATCTGTGAGAATCTTATCACCAAATAAGCACCAGAAAACTGAAGTAGAGCTATGGCTTAAAATGTGCTAGTCTTGGGGGAATAAAAAGTCTAGGCCCTGAGTTTAAGCCCTAAGACTGACAAAAATTAAAATGGTCTCTTTTTTTTCAATCCTCTACCATCTTTTTATTAGCATATAATAGCTGTTCAGGGGGGTTCAATGTCATTTCCATACATACATACAATGTCTCCTGATCAAATCCAAACCTTCTATCTTTCTCATTCATCCTCCTTCCCCTCACTCTTAAAGCAATTTCAACAGTTTTCTCTATTCTGTTTATATACATGCATGTACTGGACCCCCTAGCATACACTTTAGTCTTTATTTTTTTATTTTTTAAATTTTTTAATGTAATTTTTATGTGAAAATACTATACAGAGGAGTTACAATTACATGGGCAAGATAATGAGTGTATTTCTTTTTTTAATTTGTTTTATTTTATTTTATTTTTATATTTTTTATTGTGAAAATACTGTACAGAGGGGTTACAATTACATGGGCAAGATAATGAGTACATTTCTTATCAAGCATTGTAGCCTCCTCATTTGTTTCCCCTTCCCATCCCTTCCCATACCTCCCTGCCTCCCGACTTGATCTCTCCCCCCCCCCACCAAAGTTGTAAAGTTTGTTTTTCAACATAACGACTTGTACATCTCATTGTTGCAATGGGTTAACCTGTATCCCTATTTAAACAATTTGTTTTTGCCCTTCCCCTCCACAAATTATACCAACATCAAATACAGTGAAAGCAGGGGTTATACCGTGGGGGAGGGACTCTTAATTATTTTCTTTTCCTCAAGACTCACAGTTAAAACTATCTTATCAGTAATGTTATAGCTCCCTCTGTTATTGTTTTGCATTAGTGTCTTGATAGGGTTGGAAGATATTTTTTGAGGGTGAGTCTTGGTTATCTGCACAGTGCCATAAAAAAACAGTATTAGTGGGAGCCTGTATTGTCACTTTTGTGACAAGGACTTATCCCAATGAGACCCTGCTGTGATTTACACACTGTGTGGATGACCTCATTTTTACCTTTCAATACTGAGCAATTTGCTATTATTATTGATTCCCTCCTCAGACACTGGAATTAGGACTTTAGAATATTTATTGCCCCTCACCTATGCAAAAAAAGGAACAGCAAAATGATTTGAACTCTAGTCTGCTCACCTGAAGGACTATGCTATATGTGTTTGTTAATGAAGCATGATCTATAGTTCTAGGGAACAGGTTTTTGTAATACTTTGTGACTTACAGCACTATTATCTTCATCCCCCCTGATTCTGTAGGATGAACAGGGCCTGCAAACATAACTTACAGTGTTAGTTGAGGCAGCTCTGCTGGGAATGGGGGCTGTGTTAAAGTCTACCATACATATTGGTTCTGACTACTGCCTCAGTTCTTGGCTATGTCTATTGGTCAAGGACCTCGATGATCATCTGCCTGGCTTCTGTTTACAGCTAGGTTGGAGCTCCCACAGCTCCAATGTAAGAGATAGCAGCATTTCTTGTGGCTTACCTTCCAAGCCCACACCTCACTTTGAAAGCCTACTTTAATCAAAGCAGATCACAGGGTGGGTCGGATTAGAAGAGAATGACCCAACAAAAAGCATGAATAGTAGCAGGTGTGCTTCACTATTACCACTCAAAGCACTCCATCATAGAGAACACTCAACAATTGTTCATTGTTTTGTTGCTAGCATCAAAGAACCCATGAACTACATATTTATTAAGATTCATTCAAGCATTTTGGTCTGGGTAGAAGAGACAGCCTCTGATTTTCTCTGTAATGCCCTCCCTCATACCTCTGATGTTCAGACAGAAACCAAAATGAATACCAGAGCGATCAAACAGACAATCAAAAGTGGTCAGGATAGATGTAGCACTCAATGGATGATCTGAGTGTTTTTATTCTGGAGGATCCTTAGGAGCAGCAGGGTCCAAAATATACTCCATTTTAATTTCGGGTAGCTTCTCCCTTTAAGTATTTACCCTGTGTAGGCTTCACAGTGTAGTGAAAGATACTCAACTATATCCATGATGACCCCTAGGTACAAATAAAGACATAAAACTTGGCTATACTGGAGTTATATTATAAATGGAGTAGAAGCTACAGTATGAGAATGATTGTACTCACTTAATCCAAGAGCATCAATGGATAGCTATATGACTTTCTATTACTGCTGGGTGTCCATTTAGGGAAGCGGATCTTCAGATTCTGTTTCCAAAATAGATCACATATATTCAGTGCTCATTGAAAGCCATGATGGAATGAGGGTGGAGGGGCTTGGCAGCCCTAGTTATTTATAATTTGGAGATATTGTTAGTGTTCACCCCATGGAGGACTGAAACTAAGCAAAACCCATAATTTCCATATCTTTGGAAAGCTTTTTAGCTCCTCACTGCTTGTTGGCATGGTAACATGACAAGCGTTATGATGTCAAAGCCATATGAACTCATGATTGATCTAAAATTATTTGAGAAACTTTCCTATTTCCAATTTCCTTTGAGAGAGTGTAGGGGTTGGGGAGTACCATGTAGCAGCTTCATTCAAATGCAGGGGGAAAGAATATTTGTTTGTCTGTTTCCTCAATAAATTGCCCTGAAATAAATCCTCTGTTTTCCTTTCCATGTAAAGATTACTGACCTTCTGATGTCTTTGGTGTTTTCTCTCAGTTTCAGTTATTTGAATTCCCTTTCTGTCAGCTTGTTTTTTTTCTGTTCTAATTGAAATCAATGGTTGTATTTGACATGTTTTGCTTGGCTTTGTTGCAGGCTTCAAATTCAGAAGGGCAGGCATGGAAGCCAGGATATGGCCTGTAGAATTTGCTAGTCTCTCTATCCTTGAACAAATGTTGAGATTTGATAGAAAGAACAGGAGATACTAAGTGCTCTAACTTGGTGGGTTCTGGGAAATCATAGATGCTCTTACTACTTTCATAGAGAGAAGCAAATGATAGCGTCACACAGATGAGGGAGACAAAAGGCTAGAAGCCAGAAACTGACAGCAAAGAGAAAATGTATGGGGAAAATGTATCTGAGCCCATTAACAGGAGAGAACAGACTTGCTGAGATGCAAAACTGAGATGGGAAAAATTTTAACTGATTTCTTTATGTTTGCCTTGTTTCATCATTCAGTAAAATAGAAATAATAGCAATGTTCTGTGAAGATACTACTAAAACTAGAGACTGTGGGGAATGAAGAAGATAAGTAATGGCTAATGTTCCTGTAGGAGGGAATAATGATTTGTGGAATTCTTCAAGGTTAATGAGGGGGATCAAAACATTTCTTGCTTCAATCTCTAGTCTTGTGTGACATTATACAACTTGAAGATAATGTGGTATCTTGGTCTATATTTTTGTGCTACCTATGTAATTTCCTGTTCCTAATCATATCTCAAGCAAACCACACTTAAATTATTCATCTTTAATCTTCAATCTTATCTCTCAGCAGAATTCATAGCCAAACAGTCCAAAGTTTGATGACATTATATTACTTTTTGGTTTAATGTCCCTAGGTTCACATTCACAGACACAATGCTAAATAGTAAAAAAAGGCTAAATAGAAGAAGCTAATCTGGGGCAGGTAGGTAATGTGAAATCTTCCTAGGTAGATGCTGGAGACTTAGAATAGCATGCCAGGTAGAAGAAATAGCAAGTGCATGGCCCTGAGCCTTAGAGTGTTCAACAAGAGCAGAGCATTTTTGAATTTAGAGCAGAGTGAATCAGTCACACAGTTGCAGAAGATACCTTATTTTCTGTCCCTAGGACACCCTTCATGAGTAACACAGCGTGTGTATTGATCATCTGAAGTAAACAAGACATGACTTGTCCTTAGGCAAGGTAGCAAAAGAAGGATGGTTTTGAGCTAAGCATTGGGTTCCTTCCCTTGGATTATTCTACTTTTCTCATCCTGGAGATCCCAAGGATTCTAGTGGCTATATTGTCAAGACATAGATAAAGACCAAATATATATTTCAAATACCATAAGAGGAAAACAGTAAAGTCCTTCCAATCTGCAGGGATGTTTCTGTAATAATACCATATGTATACCATTAACACCAATCCCTGGAGTAAAACTGATTTTTGCTTACTCATCCTCACTTAGTTGAATGGAAAAATTCAGGCCTATTGAACAAGAGATGGAAGGCGACCAAGTAGGGATGAAACCACAGATGTTCACTCACTGGAGTGGAATCACAGCTGGGTGCTAACAGCATGTGCTGCATTCATTTCCCCTTCCTCCTTGCTCAGGTACAAGTCTCAGAGAGCTCTTTCTCCACTCAGTACCCTGACTTTCTCTATATGGCAGCAGAATTTTCTCTGTGTAGTTCAACAGTTGCTGTAACACAGGCCTAATATCCCAAATATACGAGGAGCTCAAGAATCTAGCCCCTCCCAAAGCTAACAAACTAGTTACTAAATGGGAAAAGGAGCTAAGGAGAGACTTCTCAGAAGTAATTGTAAGAATGGCAAAGAAACACGTAATGAAATCGACACTGGCCATAAGGGAACATGCAAATCAAAACAACTCTGAGATTCCACCTCACCCCAACATTATGAATTCAAACATCAAAAAACATCAGTTTGTTTGTGGGGATAAATGAACCCTACTACACTGTTGGGAATATAAACTGATAAAACCACTCTGGACATCAATCTGGAGGTTCCTCAAAAAACTAAAGATAGATGTTCCTTATGATCCAGCCATACCACTCCTGGGCATCTACCTAGAATATCACAGACCAGGTTACCATAAAGACACATGCACATCCATGTTCATTGCTGCTCTTCTCATAATAGCCATATTGTGGAAACAGGCAAGATGCCTTTCAATAGATGAATGGACCCCCAAACTGTTGTACTTATACACAGTAGAACTTTACACTGCCATTAGAAAGAATAATATTATGGCATTTGCAAGGAAATCAATGGGCTTAGCACAAATCATGTTAAATGAGGTAAGCCAAGGTCAGAGAGATGAACATGTGTGGAAGTTAGATCTAAAATATACTGGGATGTAATAAATTATACTTGTCTCTAGGCATTCACACACAGTGAGACCAAAAGAGTATACTCTTAGCAGAGGAACAGAAAGATATAATGCCTATGTGTATCTGATCATACAAAATAATATTTTTTAAAATTTACTTTTGTTGTCAAGGTGTTATACAGAGGGGTTATAGTTACATAGGTAAGGCAATGAGTACATTTCTTGTCAAACATTGTTACTCCTTCCCTCTTCATCAGAATGAACTTCAGGAAATGAGAACAAGAGATTGTTTCTTTTTCTTTACTGCTTTTATTTCTTTTCCTTTTGGTTCTGTATGTTTGCTTATGTTTCTTTGGGAGTGTAAGGAGCAGAAATTCAGAGGCAAAGGGTGAACAAATGCAGCAATGTTGAAAATGAACTATACAATTTGTCAGTAGTAGTGTGTGTGTGAGCGGGAGTGGGGGGGAACTGAGATTGTGGGAGGGAAGGGGTGAAATTGTCCAAAATGTACTCATTACCTGACTTACCTCTTAACCCCTCTGTACATTATCTTTATAATAACAAAAAATTAAAAGAGTTGCTTTAACAGTAAATTAAAATGTGAATTTGTTCTATGGTTCTATGTATACACTTAAAGATTATAAAATAACTTAAATATGTTTGTATCAGGCACTGATTCATCATCATCACATTTCCATCTTCTGTGACCTGATAGATTCAATTGCTTCACAGACAGTAAGGTTTGAAAAGTTTTCATGAACTACTCCCAAAGTCAAAGCATCCTACAGGACTGATACGTCTGATACAGGACTGATATTTGTTTGCTTGTAGATGGATATTATTTAACCAGAACATCCTTCCTTGGGACAAAGCAAGGGCCCTATAGAGATGCACAACTGTTCATGATCTCTTAAAGAAAAATTCCAAGGCCTTAGGTTCTATGGTACTTTAAAGCACACTGTACGGTCATTCTCTGCCCATGACTGAGCTGTTTGCTAAGTATTAGAGTCTTATTCTGCAGTTACACATTGAGCTGGGATTTGATTCACTATAGTGGTACTGTTTTTTGTTTTGTTTTGTTATTTTCTTTCTGCTCTTCAGTTTGATCTCACCAATATACCACCAGAATACTTGGCATTCAAACATTTTATATGCATGTAAAAATATACCACAGATTTTTTTTTATTGCTAAGCTGTCTTGGGAGAGATTAGTCCATAATTTATGTGAATAACTCATGTTAAGTGAATGCACACATACATACAAACTCATACACACCAATTGCCACTTTTAGATATGAGAGTTATCAGTGCCATTTAGATTCATAGGCAGTTGTGCTCCCCAGTGAACATTTGCCAGTACCTGAAACATCTTTGGTTGCACCTACAGGTCAGCAAGGGATGTTGCTAAACACAATACAACCAACAGGGATACCCTGCAGTAAGTATCTTCAAGCTTTAGCTGGGCGCTGGTAACTCACACTTGTAATCCTCACTAATTAGAAGACTAAGGTCTGAGGATCTCCATTCAGAGCCAGTTGGGACAGGAATGTCCATGAGGTTTCTCCAATAAACTACTCAGAAAAAGCTGAAAGTGGTGCTGTGATTTAAGTGGTAGAGTGCTAGCCTTGAGCACAAAGAAGCTCTGGGAGAGCATCCAGGCCCTGAGTTCAAGCCCCAGGACCAGTAAAATATAAATAAAGTGTGTGTGTGTGTGTGTGTGTGTGTGTGTGTGTGTGTGTGTGTGTGTGTGTGTATGTGTGTGTGTGTGTGTGAGAGAGAGAGACAGACAGACAGACAGACAGACAGACAGACAGACAGAGATAGAGAGAGAGACAGAGACAGAGAGAGGAGCGCACGTTGCATAGTTCCATTGGGCTGGTTCATCACTACCATGACATAGTTTCTGGAATCCTGAATGTAGAATCATCCTACTCTACCTTATTTTTCTTTTGCAAATATCTGTTGTCTAAGGGGGGGAAATGGCTGTAAAAGTATGTTATTACCACTGGCAATGATCATAGTAGTTATGTATGTAGCATACATATATATGAATAAGCACTGGGAGGAAGTGTAGATTTTTATCACAAAACTAAGATAATAGCTATTTCAAACATCTTAAAATTGCTCAGGTTTTCCTTGAAAATATTTCTGCTATTTTTTTCTTCTGTTTTTTTTTTCTTTATAACGGAGCTTTCATACTCAATAAGGCATGCACATTTGTGCAACTAGAGGAATGTTCTGTCTCTGGTAGAGAGCATTATCTATTTAGCCCTGATCCAGTTGATGGGAAACCCCCCTTGCTGAGAACTCACTGGGTGCTCTGGCTTGGGAGCTGAGCACAGTGAAGAAGGATGTGAGAGGAGTAGTCTACAGCTGAAATAACAATGCAGGCCTTGGTGGCCAGTTAGGCTGAATGATGAATATTCAAAGACACAAGGTCCTTTTCAGTTTCTGGTTTCTTAGGAACCACTCTTCATAGAAATTGATATATAGTAATGCTGATGTCATTGGGACTCTTTCCACCCCCTTTAGGAAAAAGAAATTTTCTCCCTCTCTCCCTCCCTCCCTCTCTCCCTCCCTCCCTCCCTCCCTCCCTCCCTCCCTCCCTCCTTCCTTCCCCCCCCTCTCTCTCTCCAGCTTTTATTCTACCTCTACCTCCTAAGTGCTAGAATTATGGGTATGCATGATCCTGTCTGGCACAGAAAGATAGTTTTTATTATAGAGAATTTAATGTTAAGTTATTTTTATTACCACCCTCATGGCCATGGTATTTCTGTACATGCCTGTAAATGTACTTGATCATATTTACCCCCTTCTACTACTCTTCCATTGTCTCATCACACTCATTTTTTAACTTTCTTGCAAACTTTTGTGACTTCATCATTCATGCATAAAATATGCATTAATCATATTCTTCCCCTATGCTCTCTTCTCTCCTTCTTCCCTTCTCCCCTGTACTGGATTCCCCCTTGAAAATTCACATCCCTTGTTACATTCACATCCTTTCTTAAGATATAGATTCCACATATGACAGAAAGCATGCAGTCTTTGTCTCTTTGAGTCTGGGTTATTTCAGTAAATAGGATCTCCAGTTTCCCTCTATTTTACTATAAATGACATAATTTCATTCTTTAGGGCTGAATAATACTCTGTAGTATATGTATATATGTATGTATATATATATATATATATATCATATTTTGTTTACTCATTCTCTGTTGATGATTCTCCCACCTCTCCCTCCAGGGCAATGGAAAAGGCCCTGGGTCCAGGAAAGGTATCCCTGGGCACCAAGGCTATTTATGTCTTAATGATGGTGCTAGGGCATCCAGATGTCTGTCTTATGTGGATTTCTTCAGTCATGTTTAGGGGAAGGATCCTAGACATAATTATTTATCAGGATAGTTTTGGCTTTGGAACATCTGTGGTACTTCCTTTGTTGTGGGTTTGGGCTACATCAACCAGCTGAGCCTGGTCCATCTGTCATCTCTGACAGTCAGAAGTTTTCACTTGACCTGTGCTGGGAGGATTGAATTGTTCTCTGACTCTGGCCCTGGCTCTAGCAATGACTATCATCAAAGGACCAACTCCCTCATCCCCCACCAATCATTTTGAAGCTCAAGCTATCCAGACCCTTTATAACTAGATGCCCTCATCTTCCAGGCCAGCTGCAGTAGGCAATTTGATACCAGTAAGGCTTCATTGAGATGATAGTGGAGAAAATAATTTGTTTCCAGTCTGGACATTTGCTTCCAAGTCCTCTCTGTGCATCCGATCATGAGTGCTGGAAGAGCCAGCAGCTATAGTTGGAGAAATGCTTCCAGGGTTTTCTTACAGAAAAGTGCCATTCATTCTGGGATTACTCATTGTTCCTCTCTGAATGGTGCTTCATATCCTTCAGCTAACTACGGGAACTAACATATATTAAGCAGCAACAAGCATGTCCTAAATAGTTTGTGAATTGTTACATTCATGCCATATAAAATGTTCTGGTGATCATTATATCCTTTTGATAAAAGGCTCAAAGAGGATAAGAAATCTGCCAAGTTCTAGGTCAAAGTCAGGTTCTAGCTCTGTTCACCTAAGTGATGATTGTATAATATATCCTGAGGAATCATTGTAGAGAAACTTGAAGAAAGTGGACACTTTGAAGGCTATAAATGCACAATAACAGAGAAAAAGGACAAGTGAGGTTATTAATAACAGAAGCTTATTTCCTCCTTACAAAAAACTTCTGCAGATAATGTTAGGTCTCTAGTAGGTCTTCTAAAAACTCCTACAATCTGAATACTCTTGCATCTAGAATTTGGCTTCTATACTTCCCATAGAGAAGAGGAAAACCTGGGGACTAGAAAAGACTTTTCACTGCTTTGTGGTCTCATCATTTCACTTCTATTTCATAGGTAGGAATAGAGACATGGCTCTGTCTGTCCATCTGTATGTCTATCTATCTTCTATCATATATTATCTATCCAATCTACCTACATATCTGTCCAACCATCATCTCTTCATCCATCCATCCATTCATCTATCATCTATTTATTTGACTATCTACATGCAGATGTATTTTTTGAATATTCAGAAAATAAAGGGAAATGTAGTATTATCAATTTTGGTTTTCTTAACATTTTTTATCTATCAAAATAGGCTCCTGATGATGCAGTCTCTAAAATAAAAATGTTTAAAAATTAATACAGAGATGTCTGATGTATTTGTGTGTGTGTGTGTGTGTGTGTGTGTGTGTGTGTGTGTGTGTGTGTGTGTGTGTGTGCTGGTCTTGGAGCTTGAGCTCAGGACCTAGGTGCCAGAGACCTAATACCCATAGTCTAATGTTCTACCACTTAAACTACTTCTGGTATTTGGTAGTTAATTGCAGTTAAGAATCTCAGGGACTATGGGAACAGGTGGCTCACACCTTTAATCCTGGCTACTCAGGAGGCTGAGATCTGAGGATCACGGCTCAAAGCCAGCCCAGGCAGGAAAGTCTGTGAGACTCTTATCTCCAATAAACCAGTAGAAAACCAGAAGTGGTGCTGTGGCTTAAGAGTGCTAGCCTTGAGCCAAAGAGTGCAGGGACAGCGCCCAAGCCCAAGCCCCACAACTGACCAAAAAAAAAAAAAAAAAAGAATCTCATGGACTTTCCTTCCTGGACTGGCTTTGAATAGCTATCCTCAGATTTCAACATCCTAGGTAGCTAGGATTACAGGTGTGAGCTACTAGTGCCCAATTTCCTCATTATTTTTGTTAAGACCTTAATTAAATTTTACAGCATTATTTATGATGTGCATATTTATATTTATGCTCGTCAGCCTCACTATAAGTGTGTCAGCATTCTCAACAATAGTTTTTAAGATTTATTTAGTTAATATATAGTTTTAAAAGCAAAAATGAATCTGAATTTGACTTGTAAATACTCATACATGGTGAGCTAATTTATATAAACTTAAGTTTTTTATCCTTTTTTAGAAAAATAAGCAATTATACATTTTAATTTATAAATAATTTATAAATTTAGAAATTATTCAATGTTGCTTTGGTATATAAGTTATTAGCTGAGAGCTTTATGTTGCAGTGTAACTCCTTTTCTCTATTCATCAGTTGTTTTGTTGTTGTATTTTTAACACATAAATACAGACCTTTTGTAGCCATCAAACATTCTGTGCTGTGTTCTGAGTGAGCGTACTTGTTCTCACTAGTCTTTACTTGGTATTAGAATTTGTGGTTGATGTGGCTCATTTGTCAGCCAAGTATGAATAGATGGTGAAAGATGTTTTGTCATCTTCCATTGTCAAAATGATGCATTTGCTATAGCTAGGTTTCTTTGGAAGAGCTTGAGTTGCACTTCTGTACTTATTCAGAGTAAAGCATGGGAGTAAAAAATACAAACTAAGGGCAAAGTGGGAGTAGGTAGAGACAAAGACACAGAGAAAGACTCAGAGATAGAAAAGAAGGAGAGAGAAAGAGAGGGAGAGAGAACAAAAGAAAGGAAAGGAAAAGAAAGAAAAATAGAGGAAAGAAAAAAGAATGGAAGGAAGAGAGAAAGAAAAGAAGAAAGAAAGAAAAAGAGAAAGAAAGAAGGGAAGGAGGGATTAAGGAAGGAAGGGAGGGAGGGAAAGCAGGAAGGAGGAAAGGAACAGGAAAGGAAAGGAAAGGAAAGAAATAGAGCTAACAAAAACAAATTATAGAGGCTTTCTTTTCAAGTAAATGTTTTTAGAGTTAGAGAAGACCAGACAAACTGTCTACACCTATTATTTCTAGGCTTCACCTACCACCAGTTTGCATTCTGACTGTCGCTGTAGCTTCTCCAATTATTCTGGTATGAGATTGAAAGAGATGTTTGCTTTCTTCTTCTTCATTGATCCATTTAAGCCCCCGCTAGAAGACTACAGCCAGCAGGCCAGCCCTGGCCAATACATGGTGTGTATGAGTGAAAAGTTATAGTAAAAAAAATAGATTATTTGAGCCAGACATAGGGGTGCAGGCTTGCAATCTCAGCACTTGGCATCAAAGACAAGATGATGGAGAGTTCAAGGGCAGCCTGGGCTATATAGTAAGACCGTGCCTATTTTAAAAAAGAAAAAAAGAAGAAAAAGGAAAGTCGAATTTTTTGTATTTTCCATCTGTTAGGTTTTGTATATGTAATATTTCAGCTGCTTTTTTGTTCACCCCAAATCGGAAAAGATAGGAGTGTGGTTCCTGTATCTTGCTAACTGAATCTGCTCAGGAAACAGTCACATCACAAAATCCGTGTTTTTGTTTTTAATAATTAAAATTGCCCCTACACCTCCTAGGATAAAAAGTTACTCTTATACCTTATATCAATTTTGTTAAGGAAAAGCTATTCTTCTTATTTTTTAAAAATGCAATCAAATTAACTATCATGTATGTAGTATATCTTAATATTTACAATATGAGTTTAAGTCCCTAATCTATGCCCTTTTGGGAGAAATGTATAGTAAGGGAAAATCCTGGATAAACCTTGATTCAATGTTGGATCTATAGCAGAAGTATATTTTCTTGATTATACTATGAAACTTCTTTGAGTCAGTTTCTTTTTGAGGAAAAGTAAGAATAATATTAGCTTCAAAAGATCATCTAAAGATTCCATGTAAGAACATTCATAGCTTGTAGTACCATGTAATACATGGTTTTCTCCTTAGTTTTTGCTTCCTTTTAGCATGTATTTTTTTCTTTCTCAATGTAGCCTGTATTTGGAATGAACTTTGCTCTATGCTGGAGGCACCCTCTGGAGATCCCACAGCAGTATTTTTGTCTTCCATAGTCCCTGTTCATCTCTGAAATGCGGCTTCCATTTACAGCTCTACTTTTGTGCTTTTAATAGACATGCAGTTAAGTGAGTCATCATAATCATTCCTCATAATGAAAAGCCAAGTTATTTAGTGTTGGTCCATAAGCATTAAGAAATAGTTCTCCTATCTCATCCTAGCTACTTAGTAGAGTAGCTGAGAACTTATTTGAGAGAAACCATAGGATGAGATCTGAGGATCCGAGTTCAAAACCAGCCTAGGCAGAAAGACCCTGAGATGCTTATTTCTAATTAACCAGCAAAAAGTCATAAGTTAGAGTGTGATTTAAGTGGTAGAGCACTATTCTTAAGGAAAAAGTAAAGTAAGAGCCTCAGACACTGAGATCAAGGCCCAATACCAGTACCAGGAAAAAAAATAAGTTTTGCTGGGTATGGATGGTTCTTGGTTGCACCCATAATCCCTAGCTACTCAGGAGGATAAGGGCCAAGAGTGAAAGTTCAAGGCCAGAGTAGACGGAAAAATCTAACAGACTCCAGTTCCAAAATTATCTGCACAAAGCCCGGGCTGGAGGTAGTAGAGTGTCAGATAAGCAAACAAGCTGAACAAGTGCAATCCCTGATTTCAAACCCTAGTACTGGCAAAAACAAAAGAAGATAGTTCTCCATCCTGGTTTTCTTTATCAAATCATGGATGACTATTGATTTTTAAGTAAACTTGGAGCAAATAAGACAATATATCCCCAAGTTATAGAACTCAGCAAAGTGCCAAAATATTTATTTCAGGACCCAACAGTCTAAAAAGATTCATTGAACATTTACAGGATAGGAATGAATAAGACAAAGTCCCAGCTTGCATGGAATGTCAATAGAACTGGCAAGCTCAGCGAATTTGTGAAGTGAGTAATAATAAAAAAATAAAATTATTTATAGAAAACTATGAAAAACTTGATCCTATATATATATGTATGTGTGTGTGTGTGTGTGTGTGTGTGTATATATATATATATACACACACACACACACACACACACACACACACACACACACACACACATACACATACAGATACAAACCTGGGTAACGAAGCTTCTTTTAGTTACTTATAAGAGATGCCTCTCACAAGCACTTGATGATGAAAAGGACTGAGATGTGTAAAACTCTTTTGGAAATGTGATCCTGACTAATAGAATGGCAATCACAAATGATGGGTGGAAACAAGTCTGTAGTCATCAAAGGACCCTGACAAAGCCCAGTGAAAGTGTAGCTAAAAGACAAGGTGGGAAGAGAGAGATCTTATTGATGCAAATCTCAGAAAGAATCCTCCATGTCCTTCTTATTTCCTTAAGTTCTTTGTTGAAGTGAATTTAAAAAAAAGATTCCAGATCTTAATTGTGTTTACTTGCTTAATTACCAGCACTGCAAAGTCATTGCTTCCTACTGTTTTTATGACATTTTCGTTTTGGTTTAAATAAGCTTTGAAGGGCTAGCCTGGAAATTAACCCACATATATACTGTGTTTCTGAGAGGAAATATAATCAAACTGCACCAAAACTTTTAGAACATAGTTATTTTTTAAAGATGGGGTTGGCTTGCTTTTGAGCGCTTCTCAATAAAAGGAAAAGCAAGGCCTTGTTTATCATAAATCCTCATTAGTCAAAAAAATTGGTTTCTGTTCTGTCTGTGATCAAGATTCTCTTTGTCCGATTGTGAAAAGTTGCCACAAAAGTGCCCCATGATATTAGACTGAGAGTTGGCACATCTAATATAAGCCTGGCATGCAGAAACTTCAGTCTAATAATGCAGATGGATTTTGTTAATTACTGCAGAATTTTTATCAGTTCATAAAAATAGGACTAGAAAGACCTTGGTATAAGACCTGCTTCAGAAAGATGCTCAAAGAAGGTTTTCCTTTGTTGGTGTTTTCATTTTTGTTTGTGTTTTCATTTTTGTTTTGTCGTTTAACAAGATGGTATTCTTACTATTTAGTCATTCAATAATAAAAGATCAAGCTGTTGACCGTGTTCATTTATCATACAGATTTCTACTGTATTCAAACCTTCACTTTGCACATTTTCTTCCAAAAGCCATCTTTTTAGTTCCTTATATCCTGGCAAATTTACAAACTAACTTTGCGCTGACTTCAGATGTCAACACGTACTTTAGGAAGTTCACCTAAGTGCAGTGCTGTAGTTTGCACTACTTGCATGTACCATGTAGGTATGAGACAGTGTGTTGAAAGGAGAGAGGTACTATATAGAGAAATGCAGAGGACAATTCCAAAGGCATGCATTGCATAGAGAGAGGCCTGTCATCGATGCTTCCTACTGGTTCTTCTGCCTTTTAACACCTTGCCTCAGTGTATCCTCTGATCAATATGATTGCAACCTCTCCAGTACTCTTTGTGTCAGATTCTAAACTCCTTGTTGAAAAACCTTGTGGGAGTTTTTAGAACCTTTTGTGGTTTTTAAGTAAATGACAGTGTAGACAAAATCCACTTGTAGATCTATTTTTTTGCCAATAAAGTTTTATTGTAGCACATCCATGTTCAAGTGTTTGCCCATTGCCTATGGCCACCTTTGCCCTATGAAAGCAGAGTTGAGTATTTGGAGCAGTAAAATATTTACTATCTGTCTCCTGATCGAAATGTTTACTGACCCTGAGGCCTGCGTGATCAAATTCAAACCAGAAGCATTGGAGCAATGAGATGTACAAGATACTATGTTGAAAACAAACTTTACAACTTGGGAGGGGGGCAAGGAGGAGTTGGGTAGATGTGGAGGGCAGGGATGGTATGGGAAAAACAAAGGAGGGGATAACCATGCTTGATAGGAAATGTACTCATTACCTCACTCATGTAACTGTAACCCCTCTGTACAGTATCTTTACAATAAATATATAATAATACGAAAATAAGAACAACAACAAAACACCAAAGCATGAAAGTCCCCACCACATCTTAAGTCTTACTTGCAACAGATTCTTCAAATGCATCATTACTCGGAGAGCTTGCAGATAGCTCTATTCCTATAAGATGTTGCATACTCCAGGCCTGCACATGTACTGTTTAGAACACTTTCAACCTTAGTCATTGTACACCACTCTCTGCACAGCCTCTTTTCTTGGTAGTTGAGTTCTAGGTCACAGACTATCTGCATTCCACTGTCCATTTCTCCAGTCATCTCTTGCATGTGAGTTGTACCTCTCCACTGAAAATAGAAATCTTTGCTTGCCTTACATGTCCTTTTCCATTCAGCACCAGACACACAGTAAGTGCTCAGTAACTAGGTGCTTAATCAATAGTAAAGAAATGAAGTGACCATCCTGCATATATCAACTGAACAAATGGTATGTTGGAGTAAAGCATATACTGTCACACTGTCACATTCATCAGTGCATTATGGTTGTTAAGCAAACTAGTCTACTGTATATATTAACTTCTGGAGAAAGACAGCACCAAGCAGAAGCATCAAGCATCAGGCTGCACAGCAGGAAAGTCTGGGCCAGATTTTGTCAGCCTCGAGGGTAGCAACAGCCAGCATCCAAACTCCTTGGCATCTCCTAGAAGACGTGGTACCAAAAAAGTAGGAAAATCTGCTAGGTTACACACCAGAGTTGGTACTAACAGATGCCTGAATCCCAGGTATCCATCATAAAGGAAACATTTTTTTTCTAATTCTCTCTGGGTGTTCACTTGCCTACATTCCAGGAGAAAAGAGGAATAGATATTTTGTTTCTAGTTTTTCCCACCCCATGTTCCAACTTCTGTTTTAGCATATGTCCCTGGAAGTACATTGAATGCATGGCTTTGCTTTAAAGAGCACATTTGGACTCAGTGGTTGATAAATCTTTTTGCCAAAATAGTAACATTTAATTTGCCATGGATTATGTTGGTAAAAAAAATATTGTCAAGACCTATTTGAATCTTTGCAGATACTAACACTAGCTCTTATATTATTGCTGCTAACTTTCCCTTAATGAGCTCACTGTAGAATCATGGAATGATTGTCTTAGCTTCTTGCTTTGCAAACAGATTTACAGGGCCCACAGAACACCCCCTTTGCATTTTGTATCTACTATTCATGACTACCTCTACTACAAACCTTCCATCCACAGTACCCTGTGTGGCCTATGGCATTTTGGTCCTCTTGTGAGTGGAGATCGGACTTCTGCCAGCCTCTTCAATGAATTCCCAAGGATACAATAGGCTCAGTTAAGAAGCCATTCTGCACCCGTCTATAATCAACTCCCCTGCCCTACTACTTGACCTTAGCCATTGGTCCTCAGACAGGTTAGAAAAATGTGGATTTTACAAATCCCACTTATACCTCTAAACTCACCGTTTTCATCTCCTTTCATCTATGATGTGTGATATGCTTCTTCATCAAAGACATATACTTTGTGGTTTTATTCACCTCTTACCTAACAGATAGTCTGAAAAATAAAAACAGGAGAAGAATTATAGGAAGAAGAAGCCTGAGTCTGTGGCTTGTTTGGAAAAATTCAAGGCCCTGAGTTCAATCCCCAGAATCACCATAAGTAAATTACTTCTTATTAAGAGCAATAATAATCCAGGAAGATGAAGTTAGATGGATGAGATGGAATGAGGGTCTCATAGCACTCCATCTCTCTTTGGAAATAAAAAAACAAGTCAAACCTGCTCTTGAGAAAAGCCACTTCCACTCCCCAGGCTGCTACCTACATACTGTCTTTAAGTATTTAATCCAGAATGTGCTATATATATTATTTGTTTGTTTGGTTGTTTGTTTTCCAAGATGAGTGACTATAAAACTGTTATGTAATATTGGGCCTTACTTTAAAGTAGAAATTGCTGTGGTGGATTGAATCTGTAGGTCTTCTCTTTTTTTCCAGCTTTCTTTTTTTTTTTTTTTTGTCAGTCATGGGATCTGAACTCTGGGCCTGGGCACTGTCCCTCAGCTCTTTAGCTCAAGGCTAGCACTCTATCACTTGAGCCACAGCACCACTTCTGGCTTATTTTGCTTATGTGGTGCTGAGGAATCGAACTCAGGGCCTCATGCATGCAAGGCAAGTGCTCTACCACTGAGCCACTTGCCTAGCCCCCATTTTCTTTTTTTTTTAATTGTCAAGGTGATGTACAGAGGGATTACAGTTACATAAGTAAGGTGATAAGTACAGTTATGTCAAACTTGTTACCCCTTTCCTCATCTTCTCTTACTTTCCCTACATCTACCCCACACCCCCCAAGTTGGACAGAACATTTCCAACATATTCTCTTCTGTATATCACTGTTGTATTAGTTCTCCCCTTGTCCTTTGTCTCACCATTCTGTTGTTCCCCTTCCTTTCCCTGATTCAAATAAACATAAGTGCAATACCAAGGTACAAGAATCAAATACAGTGATAACAGGGGATGCACCATTGAGGGAAGAACATACAAAGGAAAGAAAAAATCACATAGTACATTAAAAACAACAAAAAATTAAAAGAAACCTCTTGTGTCCATGTCTTGGAGTTCATTTCGCTTAGCATCATCTTATATGGCATATGTACATAGCTACTGAGCTATTCTGTTCATCTGCTAAGATTATCCTAGATGTATACTAATTATTGCAAATAAGAGAAACCATAGGACCTATGTTTCTTTATGCGTGACTTACTTACTTAATATGATTTTTTCCAAGTCTTTCCATTTCCTTACAATTGGGGTGGTGTCATTCTTTCTGATGGAAGCATAGAAAAGTTGGACAAATGGGATTGCATGAAGCTGCAGAGCTTCTGCATGGCAAAGGACATAGCTAGCAAAATGAATAGAAAGCCCACGGATTGGGAGAAGATCTTCACTAGTCATGCAACAGACAAGGGCATCATATCTAAAATATACTTAAACTCAAAATATTAACTCCCCAAAAACAAATCCTCAAAGAAACAACCATCGATTTATAGGTGGGCTAAAGACTTAAAGAGAAACTTCTCTGAAGAGGAAATAAGTATGGCCAATAGACACATGAAGAAATGTTCAACTTCTCTGACCATAAACGAAATGCAAATCCAAACAGCACTGAGATTCCACCTCACCCCAGTTAGAATGCCTATAAACAGGAAATCTAATAACAGCAGATGCAGGAGAGGATGTGGCCACAAGGGAATTCTACTGCACTGTTGGTGGGAGTTTAAACTTGTTTAAGCACTCTGGAAAGCAGTGTGAAGGTTCCTCAAAAGGCTAAACATAGAGCTCCCCTATGACCCAGCAATCCTACTTCTGGGCATTAACCCAAATGATCACAAACAAGGCCATACTAAAGCTATCAGCAGATCTATGTTTATCACAGCCATTGTTCATCATAGCTAAGATATGGAACCAACCCAGATGTCTTTCAGTAGATGAATGTAGGTTTTCCCTTGTCTTACAATTCAGACCTACAATGTTATATGTTGACGAATGTCTTGTTCCATTCTAACTTCTTTACCTGCAAAACTTAGGTCTGTAATTCCTCAGGGAGATCAGGCCCAGCATCAACCCAGGCTCACAGTCAATGCTCCATCCTGTTCCTTAATGTGGGCATTTGTCATGGAGTAAAGTGCTCTGAAATCTGCAGGGTTCATACTTGATGAGCACATTTCCTATTATTGTTCAAATCCCCATTTGTCTCAAACTTGATTACTATCTTAAATTTAAAGCACCTGACTGAAACATCTTGGTGTGGCAGAAAGACAATGCAAAAAATTAAGCTGTGTGACCTTGGCCAAGTTAAAGAAACTTCCTTCCTTTCATCTACAAAATGGAAGATAATAATATTTTAAATGGCTATGACTAATAAAAATAACCTGACACTTAGCAAGACTCAATGAATGGAAGCAATAAATCACAGTACATCGTGTAGCACTACATTTTCTTGATCAAGACCATTCATGACCAAACTAAGAAATAAGCTTTATATATCCTTCTCCTGCTCCCTGATAGAAGTGTAGTAATGGATTACTTATTACCATAATTATTCTTGTAAATCATTTTGGAAAATAATACTTCTACCACCAACCATGTCAAAAAAGGTTGAAAGCAATAGAGACCACTTGAAAGCACTTTGAGATAAGTGGTCTAAGTAGATCACACAGAAGTAGCAGTCGTTTTTAAATTATTTTTTCAATGTTAATTCAGATTCAGATTCAAGGAATGATTCCTGTGTACTCCAACCATATCTCAATCAACTATCCTGTTCTCATTTTTGTTTCTGTCTATGATTTAATCTTTTTTTAAATTTTATTGTAGCTATGCTGTGCAAAGGGGTAACAGTTACATGAGTAAGGCAATGAGTAGATCACTTGTCAATTCCCTTCCTTGTTGTTCCCCTATCCCTTCCCTCCCCCACCTCCCCACCCCTCCCCATCCCACTATCCCCCTACCCGAAATTGTAAAATTTCTTTCCTGTGGGTATCTGTCTGTAGGTATCCTTGTTGCAACAGATCATCCTGTGTTCCTGTTTCAGCATTTTGTTATTCCCCTGCTGTTCCCCAGATTAGACATATGTATATACGAGATGCAGGGTAAGCTGGGTGCTGGTGGCTCACGCCTGTAATCCTAGCTACTCAAGAGGCTAAGATGTGAGGATTGCAGTTCAAAGCCAGCCGAGGCAGAAAACTCCGTGAGACTCTTATTTCCAATAAATCACTAGAAAACCGGAAGTGGTGCTGTGGCTCAAGTGGTAGAGCGCTCGCCTTGAGCTGAAGAGCGCAGGGACAGCACCCAAGCCCAGAGTTCAAGCTCCACGACCGATCAAAAAGAAAAATAAGATGCAGGGAAACAAAATCAAGTACAGTGACAACAGAGGATATGCCATTGGGGAAAGAACATACAAAGGAAATAGCAACAACAAAATAAATAAATAAAATCACGGGGTACATTTAAAATAATAACAATAAAGACAGACCTCTTGTGTTCATATTTTGGGGTTCATTATATTTAGAATCATCTTATATGGTCATATGTACATGACTTTTGAGCTTTTCAGCTCCTCTGATAATTATCCTATATCTATACTAATTATTGCAAATAAGGGAAAAACCATGGGACCAAAATTTCTTTGGGACTGGGTTACTTCACTTAATATGATTTTTTTCCAAGTCTTTCCATTTCCTAACAAATGAGGCTGTGTCATTCTTTCTGATGAAAGCATAGAATTTCATTGTGTGGGTGTGTGTATACACACACTGTGATAAACATAGTTGTGCTGGTAGCTTTAGTATGGCCTTCTTTGTGATCATTTGGGTATATCCCCAGAAGTAGGATTCCTGGGTCATAAGGGAGCTCTATATAAAGTCTTTTGAGGAACCTCCATACTGATTTCCAGAGTGGTTGAACAAGTTTACACTCCCACCAACAGTGCAGTAGGGTTCCATTTTTGCCACATTCCCTCCAGCATCTGTCATTATTAGATTTTTTGATTATTGCCATTCTAACTGGGGTGAGGTGTAATCTCAATGTTGATTTGAGTTGCATTTCTTTTTATTTATTTTTTATTTTATTTTTTGTCAGTTGTGAGTCTTGAACTCTGGGCCTGGGTGCTGTCCCTCAGCTCTTCAGCTCAAGGCGAGCACTCACTACTTGAGCCATAGCACCACTTTAGGTTTTTAAAGTGGTTTATTGGAGATAAGAATCTCATGGAGTTTCCTGCCCAGGCTGGCCTTGAACCATGATCCTCAGCTCTCAGCCTCCTGAGTTGCTAGGATTATAGGCATGAGTCACCGTGAGTCACCCGGCGCCTGGTTTGAGTTGCATTTCTTTTATGGTCAGAGAAGTTGAGCATTTCTTCATGTGTCTATTGGCCATTCTTATTTCCTCTTCAGAGAAGTCTCTCTTTAAGTCTTTAGTCCACTTATTAATCCGGCGGTTGTTTCTTTGAAGATTTGTTTTTGGGGAGTTAATTTTTTGAGTTCTAAGTATATTTTAGATATGAGGCCCTTGTCTGTTGTAGCTATCACATTCTCCTGGGCAAAACAACTCCATTTACTTTGACGACAGTCAAGTTCAACTTTCTGAGGCCCATCATTTTGTAGCTCCCTTTAGATGATTAAAAGAAAAAGACAGATTTCCTTTTTTTTTTTTTTTGTCTCAGTCAGCTTGAGTTGGTATCACCCCCAAGGACCATAGGTTAAATATACACTGCATAGGTTAAATATACACTGGGAAGGCAAATTATGTGGGTCTTGATCCTGCCTATTTTAGACATCAGCTGTACTGCAACAGAAAGTTATTGTCTCAAGTTTTGTATTTGTAAGATAGGTTACTATTGGTATTTCCATTGTAGAGTATGGGTAGGAGCTTAGAATATGTCTAGCAGCATTATCATTATCACAGTGGCTCAGATGCCTCTGTGATGAGTCTAATTACTTAGCATTTAGATTGTAAGCTCTACTTAGCTATTGATTTAGAGCACAGATTAAATGACTACATCAGGAAAATAGTGTTGTTTTCATTTTCTTTGCGTTACTAGTTCTGTATGAGTTGTGCATTTGTACATGATATGTCCGGGTGTGTTAACTACCATTGGGAGAGCCACATTATGTGCAGTATCCATGCATGAACATTTATTTAACTCAAAATAATTCTAGAAACTTTCAAGAGCTTATCTCAGGCTTATTGAAGAAAATAATGTTCCCATGACTACCAGAACTGAGATTTTTAAGGTTAAGGAATTCAGTGGAATTTTAAAAAGACATGTATATTTGGTCTGCTTTTCACAGATCTTTTTCTTTTTTTGCTTGTTTTTATTTATGTCAGTGTTGCGGCTTGATCTCTGGGTCTGGGTACAGTCACTCATCCTCTTTTGTCCAAGGCTAGCACTGTACTACTTAAGCCACAACTCCATTTCTGGCTGTTTTGAGTAGTTTATTGGAGATAAGTTTCTCACAGACTTTCCTACCCGGGCTGGATTCAAGCCGCAATCCTTAGATCTCAGCTTCTTGAGAAGCTAGGATTATAGGCATGAGCCTGCAGTGCCCAGCTCACTGATCATTCATTACAGAATGAAAACTCTATTCACGAACTTGAACCCAGGATAAGGTAATGTATACAGAAAAAAAAAATTCTTTGAATAAAATATTGTAACTTTTCCTTTTTTTGGGGGGAGGGGGTCCAGTCGTGGGGCCTGAACTCTGGGCCTGGGCACTGTCCCTCAGCTCTTCAGCTCAAGGCTAGCGCTCTACCACTTGAGCCACAACACCACTTCCGGCTTTTTTCTTTTTGCTTATGTGGTGCTGAGGAATCAAACCCAGGGCCTCAGGCATGCAAGGCAAGCACTCTACCACTGAGCCACCTAAAAACACATCTATTTTATTATAGCTATTTTTTGAAATTTTATTTTATTTAGTGGTAAAGGGGTTATGTTTATATATAAGTAAGCTAATGAGTACAATTGTTTTGTAAGGTAATGGGTAAAATTCTTTTTTTATTGAAAAGGTGGTGAGCACGGGGTGGGTTACAGTTGCATAAGTAAGGCAATAAGTACATTTGTTTTTAATCATCGTTACTCCATCCCTCATTATCTCCCACTTACCCCTTTCTATTCCCCTCCCCCCAAGTTGTAATGTTCATATCTAACATAGTGTTGAGTATCAATATTGCTGTGGTTCATCCCTTGTCCTGTTGTTCGTGCCTATGTCCCTTCCACATATTGCATTATCAAATATGCAATAATATTGCAGATTTGAGGCTCATAAATCACTATAAAAACACTAAATAATAATTAGTAAAAAGTGGCTTTAAAATTGTGCGTAAGGGGGCTGGGAAGGTGGCTCCGTGGTAGAGCACTTGCCTTGCATGCTCGAGGCCCTGGGTTCGATTCCTCAGCACCACATAAGAAAAAATCCAGAAGTGGTGCTGTGGCTCAAGTGGTAGAGTGCTAGCCTTGAGCTGAAGAGCTGAGGGACAGCACCCAGGCCCAGAGTTCAGGCCCCACGACCGGACCCAAAAAAAAAAAATTGTACGTAAGTTCTGTAACTACCTGACTCCCTTTAAGAATTTAGTAATGTAAATATTTGTAGATTTATCCACACACATCATTCTTTAGCTAATATTTCATGCATTGACATTTTCCAGCATCTTGAATAAACCTAATATCTCAAGAATTGCATAGTACATTAGTCCTAAGAAGACAGAATATAATAAGTGTTTGTGATACTTGGATATTAAAATATGCACTGATAGTGAGTTATTCCTCAAAGAAATCCTTGAAAAGTAAGGCTTTTATAGTTCAAGTAGGGAGAAACCAAAATATAAATGTTTCAAAAGCAGCAATAAAGTTGAATTTATTTCCAGGGCATGTCTCTTTTCCCCTCCCCTCTTGGCTCTCAGATGGAAAGCATTTCTCTGTCCTCTGTAGAAAACACTTCAAATTGGAGTGCTACTCCCTCAGATATACCTACACTTGAAAGGCTTTGATTAACCCCTCTGGGCCTGGTTTCTTTATACATTCTTTGTTTCTTCTCACTTAGCAACTACTGTCAAACTAAACCTCCTTGGTGAACTCCAAGGGTATCTAAGGGATGTGACAATGACAGGTTGGCATCTAATCAGATGTCTTGGGAGTTCATACTAAGTAAGTTGGAAACAGAGCCCTATCTGCCTTGGTTGACAAGACAGTTTTTCTTTCTATTCCTAAACCTAGCCACTGACACAGCATTTGAACTTGAATAGCAAATTTCTAATGGCTAGCCATGGAGACTGAGATGATCCTAGATGTGGGAAGAGATTAGGCAGCGAAGCAGTGCTGTCAAGAGGCTTCTTCACTGCTTGCATCTGGGCTGAGAATTTGGGTAATAAGGTGACAGGAGGACCGCCAGCCTGGGAAAATGTGTGCCTTGTCCTCTACAGTGAACTCGGGGAACTGCATAACCCCAGGGCAACTGCCTCAGAAGACACTTCAAGATGGGTCTAATTTTTGAGTACCTGTTCAGTATGGTTCCAGTATGCCTGTGGTCCCATTGATACAAAGATGAATATATTCATCTGAGACATTAGAGAAAGTTGTATGAAGGAAGACTCTCTGATAGCATGGTTACTAAGAAAAAATAGCTTTGGAAGCCAGATTCCATGGACTCAAAATCTCTACTCCTTCTATATACTGTGTGCCCTATTCACATCAGTTTCCTTTGTAGGCACATGATGAGATCTTTATGATTGCTTGCTGTGATTGTTACTATTGAGTTTTATAAGAAAAAAGTAAAAATATATATTTCAAACATCTGAATTTAATATTTGAGAATAGTACTTACCTAATACCCAGATTTGAAATTAAAAAATAAAAAAGAGTTGCAGTGACTGAAATTTATTCCTCAGCTCTCTATTGCCTATCTGTGTTGTTGTTGTCATTTGGTTTGCATAAGTCTTTCTTCATTTACTAGTTCAAATAGTTTTGTCTGATGTTTGTGTCCTAAATTCCTAGATTTCTCACTAAATTATCTAAGTCTCCTTTACTTTCCTCATCAGTGGAATGAACAACATAGCAACCTCCAAGGTGATTGTGAGTCCAAAAAACACAGATAATGCTATTGTAAATAGTGATCAACCCGGAGTCAGTGCTCAGAAAACTGTAGGTGTGTTTCTGTCATCATTGTTCGGAGTCATGTCTTTTCCTATTCTATCAGTGGAAACAAAACAAATGATTTAAAGTACTAGCTATAAAATAGAGAAAATTGCTGTGAGTGTTCCCTAGCAGCCAGATGCACTGATGGCCACCATGCTTGTTCAACAGCTCTGTGTCTAACGTAGCTCCAGCCTCCAGAGTGTGTGAAAAACAACTTCTGTGACACAGTGTCAAGATGATTTGAGGAATGCTATACTCGCTTGTTGATTATGATTGTGTACTTGCCAAGTCTTTGTGCAATTCAGTCCAACCTTGGCCTCAGGTATGTTTGTTGTTGTTGTTGTAATTGTTCTTGTTGTTGTTGTTTTTGCCAGATCTGATTCACTTAGATGTTTTCCCTTAAAATGAATGCCAGGGTAAAATCTGTTTTGTTCCTTTTGTGCCACAAATGCCTTAAAAATTCAATCTTGGTGTCACTGACAGATATTGATATTCTTTGTCAAACTAGAAATATCTTCAGCGCCTAAAACTGAAAATTCACTGATTTTTCAGCATATTTTCCTAAGATAACAATGTAATTTATCTTTCAGAAAGCATTAAAATCCAGCCTTGAAGGTGAGGACAAAAAGTCCTCAATTTAGAATGCCTCAAATTAGAAAGGTAATTTAGAGACAATAACATTAGTGCTTATTTCTAATGAAGATTTTCATTGAAAAAATTGTTGTATATATTCTGCTTTGAAAATTAAGCATACTAATGTTTAATGGTGAAATGGAAGTAGAAAACAACTATATCTTCCCCCTAAAAAGAGACTTTTGAGCTATTGTGATTTTTTTGTAGTTAAAAAAATGATGTTTTCTTCAATTGTAGTAGTATCTTAGACCTAACATAAGATCTGAAATATGGAAAGTTTAGAGGCTGGAGAGAGACAACGCTAGGATGCTTTCTTGTTTGCCTCTATTGTAGTGCCAGGCTGGCATTGAATCCAGGACCCCATGTATTCTAGATGATGATTTACCACTGAACTGCAGTCACAGTTCAGGGTTCTTTTCCTGAGAATAGTATTCTATTGTTGGAGGGTAGTGGTTGCTATTTTCTTTATTTTCTATTTTTCCATGCATAGCTTCTGTGACTATGATTTGTCTCCTAAAAGTTATAAATGTAATAGGAATATATAAAACTGGAACAATGGAATCTTCCAAGTGGCTTGGAATTTTGAAGATGCAATTTGGAGTCTTGGAGGGAGAAGTTAGAACCAGAGCCAAATATTGCCTCTTGGCTCTTCCCCTCCATAATCATCTATTGGGATGTAAAATGTCCTAGCTGACCTTCACCTTCATTCCTTCTCTTCAAAATCCTATGGTACTTTGAATCTGTCTATATCTCATGAATCACCAAAATATGCCTGAACTTTCCTATAGTAGCCTCCGTCTTCGTCTCCTCCTCCTCCCCCTCCTTCTCCCCCCCTCCTCCGCCCCTCCTACTCCTCCTCCTTCTTCTTTTTCAGTTGTGGGGGCTGAACTCTGAGCCTAGACACTGTCCCTCAGCTCTCCATCTCATGGCTATCACTTGAGCCACAGCGCCACTTCCGGCATTTTCCTGCTTATGTGGTGCTGAGGAATCAAACCCAGGGCCTCATGCAAGGCAAGTGCTCTACCACTGAGCCACCTTCCCAGACCCTCCTATACTCTTCTAATAAATGCATGCATAATGGCACCTCAAGTGGTGACCTCTTCATTTCTGTTTTTGGATATTTACACTTGAAGATGTTTGTTCCTTTCATCTAAGAAGTCTGATCCTAAATTAATCTGTTATCCACAAGAAGCATATATCAACCGTGTGGTCAGATTGCCTTTAAAACATCTTGTGGATCTTTCTTCAGTATTTTTTTCCTAGCTTGTTCTAAAACCATATTGCTACTCCTCTCCCTGAAATTTCCCTCATTTGTTTGGGTCCAACATGACCTACTGAATGAGCCACAGCTCTGACTACTTACATCAGACTTTATTTCATCTGTTATCAAGAACTGAAACCTGACCAGGAATGTTTGCTCATGGGCATCTTAAGATCCTTTAAAGATGCCCAATGCAATTTTCTGAAGAAGTGGAATTGCAAGAATAGCATCAAATGATTATGTGACAGTATGACAAATGTTTCAGGAAACCACAATAGGAAGGTAGTGTGTTGATTTGGGGTGAGATGCTTGAGAAAGAGCCAATATAACAGGTATATGAGTAGAAATGGTGAAGAAGACAGAAGGGTATTGCAGTGCATAGGGACAGATGGAGTTAAAATGCCTGGGGTTAGAAATGTTCAAGGATTCTCAGACGTGAGCACGGTTAGAGTAATAAGATATGGCTTTGAGAAATAATGTAAGCTTGATCTGGTGACTGCCAGTGTCTATGTTCTATAGAAAGCAGAGCTAAGTGAGCAAAGGAGTGCAGACAGGTGTGATTGTGGATGCCTGTAATCTCACTACTTGGGAAGCAAATGCAGAAAGATGGGGAGTTTGAAGTCCTTGCCTTCATAGCAAGACCCTTCCTGATTCAAAACAAGCAGAATAAATCTAAGCAAAACAGAGAAGTCTATCAAGTTTTAAATTCACTTAGTATCTCCTTGAACCATTGCCTTTTAAAGATCACAACCTACCCTAAAGAGCATTTAGTGCTTGGTCTTAGTACTAACCAAGGATAAAAAGAGGCAGGACATGCAAACTGCCTGGATTTACCTGCTAGTCTTCCTTGCTCTTTTCCTCTTGTCCTATAGGTTATAGACATTCAGGAGATGGCATTTTATTGCATGCTTCCTTGGATAGCTAGTTCCTTCTTACACAAACTATTCTTGGGTCCCTAGTATGGCAATAATCTTGCTATAGCCTGAAGAAGACAGCTGCTGCTGTGTTTTTATTTTCTTTCAGAATATGATTTATAAATTTTGGAAAGAGGAAATTAAGTTTTATTTTTGTAAGTGAAAGTAGCTTTGAAAAAATGCAAAAAATGTTTTGATATATTTTCTAAACATGTTTTAGTTTTCGTTTTGGCATTCTGTACTTGCTTCTCCTATGTGTCAGAGCTATTCTCAAATAATTTTCTGTTCTAGCTCTTGGGTCTTTGGAGAAATACATGACTGGCCTAATCAAGTGCTCCTACCCAGCCCAAGAACCAAGGCTATACTGAGAAGTGTTCAGTGAATGCAGGCAATTAATAAGAACTCATCATTGATTCTGGTATTCAACCTCAGCAGTAATGGGGGCAGAAGAGATGCAAACAGTAGTAGCTATTGAACACCACATGACGGAAAGAGCTGATTGTGTGCCTACCATTAGGCCATTATTGCACCAAATAACACCAGTTTTAGAAGACAAACTTCATAGCCGTAAGTGGCATCTGGAGGCTGAGTCAATTTGCCTTGGCAATGCAATTATCTCAGCTTGTTTCAGTCTCCTGAGAGGTAGCAATAATATTTCATCCAGTGTTCTATTGTGTTAAAGTGTTTTGATACCTGTTTGAATAGAATTGCCTTAATGTTAATAAATCCATAATGGTCACACAAGCAGGAATGGCTTATGAATCACCATGGAAGAGATATCCATTAATCAGCTCCTTGGGGCTTATTTCTTTATTCATTCCCTCCTAGTGTTTGACATCTGTGAAGAAAAAAAAAACTGTAGCTCTTTTGCAGTTATGCAACATCATATTCTAGAATTATTTTCCTCTACATTGGTTGAATCCAGATTATCCACACAGAAAAATGAAACCTAACACATCCAAAGTGATTCAGAATTTTAAGCCCATTTGTTTTATAATATATTTTTGTATTCAAATGTGAGACTGAGCCAGTATTTGATTTGATATCTTCAAAAAATATTCAAACTCTGTACTGTAAATATTATTTATGCCTCTTTGCGATATTTATTTCCCTTTACTCCTTTAGAAGAAAATTAATGGTTTTTGTTTTTTTCAGATTTTTTTGGGTGGACATGAGTAGTAATTTTGTAAGTCTAGAGGTCTTCTGGCCTTGAAGTTAGGTAGGAGCCACTGAGATGTCAAATGTTCAGGACATGATATTCCAGTTATCATTGTCTCTTAAGTGTTATAGGTGTTACTTGTCCATGTGAGAATGTGCTTGTAAGAAAGCCACATAAAACCATTTTTTTCATAGCTGTCCTTTGAACATAAGACCAGTTATATTACTAGTCACATAGCATAGAGATTGTGCTTTGTGTAAATTGACACTCCATATTTGGCCCCTTCTTTCCTTCATCACTGATGAAATGAGAACATTAAACCTAATTGATCTTGGATAATATGTAAAATATTTTTTTCTTTTAATACAATCCTGCTATTCTGATGATGGAGCAGGAAAAAGAAAGTATAGGTTATCATCAATAGATAATCAACTCTCTTTGGGGATATCAAATCCAATGGAGATACTTTAAGCTAGTTTGACCTTTATCAAGAAGCAACTCTAGACAGAAAATGATTCTTGAATCACTACAGTGCTCTTACATGGAGAGGAAATTTTATTCACTTAGCCAAGTCTTGGGTATCTCTTGGAAATCCTTGAGAAAAGGGTTGGATAAGAGGAATAACATCTAATGTTTTACAGTACTACAGCACACATTAGGATAAAAATTTCACAGTGTATTTCAAAATAGCTAATAGAAAGGGTTTTGAGTGTTTCCAACCTGAAGAAATGGTGAGTGTCTGAGGTAATAGAATTGCCAGTCATTCTGATCTGATTTTTTGTCATTGTGTACATATGTTAAAACTATACTCCAGAAATCTATACTATCTTAATGTACTAATTAAAACTTTAAAAAGCATAAACTAACTAAGGATACAATTGTAATCAGCTTTCACTCATTTTTAGTGGAGCTACTATAGAGTGTGCAGGGAGCTTGCTGCCATGGTGAGATTAGAGCAAACCTACTCAGATTCAATCCAAGATACCACAGTGGACAAATACAGGCTCTATTTGCTACCTGATTTCAGCAGGGGGAACATCTTGATCAACTGAGTAGCTATGAGATACCTGTGCAGCAAAGATGATATGGGTAATAAGGCAGTCCAGGCATAGTGGCAGCCACAGAGAGGGAGGGGGGGGGAATATTAAAAATCCATTCAGCAACTCTTATCCTCTCTGTGTTTTGCTTCTCCATTAGGACTGTTAGAGTCACTACAAATTCTTCCTTCACAGGCCTGTTGAAAGGGTCTCTTTTTGGGTTTATCCTAATGAAACAGTTACAAAAACAACTGGAGTTGTTTGGCTAGTGGCACTATTTAATACTTAACAAGTAGTGCTTCTTGAAAACCCTTTTCCTGACTCCATTTGCAATAGCCTCAAAAATTATATATATATATATGTATATATGTGTGTATACATGTATATATGTGTATATATATTTTATATATACATACATGTATATATTATATATGCATATATATGTATATAATATATTTTCATATGTACACATCCCACACACACGTATGAATAAACCTAACCAAAGAAGCAAAGGACCTTTATAGTGAAAGTTATAAAAATTTGAAGAAATAAATCAAAGTTGGCATCAGGAAATGGAAAGACTTCCCATGTTGGTGTTCATGGATAGGTAGAATTAATATTGTAAAAGTGGCCATACTGCCAGAAATCATCTACAAATTCAATGCAATCCCAATCAAAATAATCCCCATGTCTTTACCAAGAGAGAAAAAATTCCAAAAATTCATATGGGACAACAAAAGCTATTCTAGGCCAAAAAAAAATGCTAATGGTATCACAATCTCAGACCTCAACCTCTCCTAAACTTGATATTGGCACAAAAATAGACCTGTAGATCAATGGATGACCCAGAAATAAAACCAAATATTTAAAATTGTCAGATATTTGATAAGGTAGTCAAAGATATACAGTGGGGAAAAAGGTAGCCTCTTCAATAATGGGTGTTCAGAAAACTGGGCATCCATATGCAGAAAACTAAATGTGGATTCCTTTTTGGCACCATGCACAAATATCAACTCCAAGTGGATCAAGGACTTTAGTGTAAGACCTGAAACTGAAATTACTGCAAAATAGAGTAGGAGAAACACTAGAACTCATAGCCATAGGCAGAAACTTTTTTTTGTTTTTATACATCATGGGGTTTGAACTCTGGGCCTGGGCACTGCCCCTCAGCACGTCAGCTCAAGTCTAGTGCACTACCACTGAGTCACAGCGTCACTTCCAGTTTTCTGGTGGTTAATTGGAGATAAGAGTCTCACAGACTTTACTGCCCAGGCTGGCTTTGTACTGTGATCATTCAGATCTCAGCCTCCTGAGTAGCTAGAATTGCAGGCATGAGCCCCTCATACCCAGCTGGCAGAAACTTTTTAACAGAGTTCCAGGGGAACATCAGAAAAGAGAAAGACTTGACAAATGGGATTACATCAAACTAAAAAGTTTCTGTACACAAAGGACATAATTCCTAAACTAAAAAGACACTTGTTAAAGTTCTTTACGAGAAATACATAAGACTAAGGCCTAATATCCAAAAAGGAGCTCAAGAAACTAACCCCTTCTAAACCTAACAGACCAATTACTAAATGGGCAAATTCCAAAGGAGAGGCTTTTCAGAAGAGGTAAGAATGGCAAAGAAACACAAGAGAAAATGCTTATCTTCCCTGTCCATAACAGATACAAATCCAAACAACTCTGAGATTCCATCTCACCCCAGTGAGATTGGCCAACATTGTGAATTTGAACACCAGATGTTGTCAGGAATGTGGAGGAAAAGGAGCCTATTGCACAGTTGGTGGGAATATAAAATAGTACAACCACTCTGGACAGCAGTCGGGAGGTTCCTGAAGTTGTTGTTTTTTATGTACTATGTGATTTCTTTTATCTTTTGTGTTCTGTTTACCTTTTTCCTGTGGTTTATCACCTTTTGTCACTGTATTTGATTTTGGTACCCTGGGTATTGCATATACGTTTGTCTGAATGACTGAAGAGAAGGGGAACAACAAAATGGTGAGACAAAGCACAAAGGGTGAACCAATGCAACAGTGAAACTCACAAGACAATATGTTGGAAATGAACTATGAAACTTGGGGAGAGGGTTTGGGGGAGGGAAAGTGGGAGAAAAAGGAGGAAGTAACAAGTTTGACAAGAAATGTACTCACTACCTTACATATGTAACTGTAACTTTGACAATAAAATTTTAAAAAAAAACACCTAAACATAGATCTTCCCTATGACCCAGCTATACCACTCCTGGGCATTTACCCAGAATATTACAAACCAGTATACCAAAAAGACACTTAAATATCCATGTTCATTTCTGCACTATTCACCATACCCAAGTCATAGAAACAGGACAGATTCCCTACAATTGATAAGTGGATCCTAAAAATGTGGTAAAATAGAGTTTTAGATGGCTATTGGTAAGAATAATGTTATGTCATTTGCAGAGAAATGGATGGACCTAGAACAAATCATGTAAATTGAGGTAAGACAAGCTCAGAGAGACAATTGATCCATGTTTTTTCTCATATGCAAAAGCTAGACCTAAAGTATACTGTGACATAATAAATTATAAAGGTCTCTGGGCATTCACACACAGTGAGACCAAAGGAGGATTCTTAGGAAAGGAACAGAAAGACACAATGTCTATGTGTATCTGATCTTACAAAATAATGTATATCGAAATGAAGTCCAGGAAATGGAAATAAGAGTTTTTTTTTCTTGCTGTTTTGTTTCCTTTTCTTTTTGTTCTGTTTGGTGGTTGATACGTCTTTGAGAGTATAAGGGGATGCATAGAAATGGAGAGACAAAGGGTGAACAAATGCAGCAATGGTACTCACTGGATACAATGTGGACAATGAATTATGCAACTCTAGATGAGAGAGAAAGGGAAGGGGTGACATTGTCTGAAAGGAAATGTATCCTTTATGTGATTTATGTAACTAACTCTTCCGTACATCACCTTTATAATAAGAATAAAACTGAAAAATAAAAAAATGACAAAAAAGGAAAACCCTTTTTCACTATATTGCAACCAAACATGTGAAACCAAACGAAATTGAACATCCGAGGGGACTTTTATTCCTGGGGAGCCTGGGCAGGCCTTCCAGGCTTCAGTAATTACTGGTTTTCCTTTCGTTTTTGCATCATTTTGTCACATCTTTTCTCCTACCTTCATATATTTCTATCTATCTATCTATCTATCTATCTATCTATCTATCTATCTATCTATCTATCTATCTATCTATCTATCTATGTATTGCTTTAATTTGTTGTACAAAGGTGCCATTTAACAAAGCAGTTTATGAATGCAATGTATCTTGACCACTTTCTCCCCTTTAATATTCTCACCCCCCATTTGACCCACCCCTTCCCTTACTTTTCTTAATTTTGTGGTATGTATTTTGGACTGCATTATTCTCCCCTTCACAACTTCATTCATCTACCCCCAAGGTTGGTCCCACCCAACCTTGGATCTACCCATTTTCTGATGCTGATTTTGTGCACTTTGATAAAATATTTCTAAAAGATTATACTCGATCAATCTAGATGGCTCTTCTACCTTCTTGTTTTCTCAATCTCTCTCTCTAAAAGTAGATCTTTTTCATTGTCACCTAAGTGTATAAGTACTCTGGCAATACCACTCCTCAGATGGATTCTCCCCTGTTCTGATTGAAAATCATTTGCAATTGGTATCCTTTCATTTTCCTTTCCTGAACCCCTCTTCAAAGCACTGGGCCATGGAGAATTAAGGGTGACATTAATGCAGTCATTAATTCGTGGTGAGGACCAGATTAGGCATCCTTAGGCTTTGATTTCCAACATAGAGCAGTAGGCCAAAAAGATTTTAGCAAGTAAAAGTGTTTGGAATAGACAATGTTGTGAATGATTGATAGTTAACTGAGACTTCTGGTGAACATGCCAGTCCTAATTAATTATGATTTGATTCTGCTTATAGTGGCAGAAAGGGGTTCTTACAGTTCTTTTGTCTGATTACATCACTTGCTACATTAAGTTCATTAGAAATATTAGGCAATGAGTAAAGACCAAAGGAAATGGACCATTTGTAATGAATGATGAAGAATATGGGGGCCATTCACTAGCCAAGATGGATAGTAGCAATAAACCATAGATTCATTTTATTGACAATCTATTTAAATGTGTGCTGCCTATTCTATTCAGAAGCATGGACCTCAAGAATGAGATTTACAGTGTTATTTGAACTACTTTGATGAGGAGGAGAGCAGAAGTACTATACCTGATAGAAAAAATTTAAATTACGGTCTATGAATAATGTTTTGGGAACTCAGTCTTCTTATCTACTTGCGACGAAGGGAATATTTTGTGCATCTTTCTGTTTAATTTAGATAATCACATAGTTTCATTTACACATGAAATTTTACTTATGCCAAGCTACCTCCCTTTCAGAAATATAGCATGAAGTCTCCTCTATGATACTAACTTGGAGTATGTGCTTTCTATAGCCAAAGGCTTTTGCATAGATTTGTGAGTTTGAAAGATATGCCTTTTCAAGAATTCAAAATTAGGCAGTGTTTTCAGAGGTAACCATTGCACTTTGGTCAGAATTTTAATTTACAGAGAAATGAAAGGAACATAGTCCTATCTTCCCATCATTGCCCAAACCTTCTAAAGTATATATTAAAATGCATGCTATTTGTATAATCCTGCCTGTGGCCTTCAAAACTTTTTCTTGACTTCACTCCCCAACCTCCAGGAGAAACCACAGTGCAGATAACACTTTGGAGGCTGCTTCTGAAAAATGGGCTTTTACAGTAGAAAAGTATTCTTTCTAATACTCTCCTTATTAGGCCATCCATTCCTGTGATTTCTGCCTTTGCATAGGTTATTTGCTCACTGGGACACTAGTCATTAAATCATTAAAAACAAAAGAAGCCAACCAACAAGATTTTCTCTTTCTAGCTTTCCATTGTCTAAAGTCAAATCATCTCTATTATTTTCTGTTTAAAACACACAGAAAAAAGGAGGAAAAATAGAAAGGGCATCTGGGCCTTAGATTGGATTTTAGAGGTTAAGGTTTATGTTCATCACAAATCCCATTATACCTCACAATTCTATCTTGGGAATTTCTCATAAAGTTATCCTTTCTTCTCCATATTACCTGGTGCAAGTCCTTAAGTCTTTACCATTGTGTTTTTGCCAGAGACATGATTGACATCTGGAAGGTACCTCCTACATTCTACCTTAGCATTATAGATAAGCTCTACAATACAGCTAGAGGCAACTCTCCTAAAGACTGAAAGTGAGGTCTTCACTCCCTACTTACGCTACCATGTAGACTTGATAACTTGGAAAACTGAGCCTGTCCTGGGTGACCCCTTATGTCATCTAGTTGCAAAGTAAGCATGGTTCAAGGAGTCCAACATACAAAAAAAGAGAAGATACCAACATTTAACAAATCTTGACTCTGTTCTTGGCACTTTTCATACGTGATAATTACTTAATATTAATAAGAAACTTTTGTAAAGGACATTACTCATCTGAAAAAACACATTCTTCATGCAATCAACCATTCACTCATTGATCCATTTCCATGTCCTTATTCATTCAACAGATATTTTTGCATCTCCTGTATGCCACTATAATTCCAAGTCAAAGCCACTGCTCTTATTTAGTTTACATTTTGAGAGAAATAGACATAAAGCAATGTTGTTATCCAAATATTATTTAAATCACTTGATATCAGAGAAGAGTAATAGAACATTTTAAGTAACATAGTAATGTGCTCACTATTGTGGTAAGAATACATAAAATCCCATGAGATGAGAAGAGTGAAGGCAGGTAGTATATTGTAATAATTCAGGAAAATAATTCAGGACCCTGAAGAAGTGTCTGGCATAAGAAATTATGAGGAAGAAGGACATTAAAATATATATGGATGAAGAATCCTTGGCTTTAGGCCACTGATAGGCCGTGTAGAGCAAAGTTGAAGAGGATTCAAAAGCCATGCTACAGACTTCAGTTTAGAGAACTGGGTATTTGTCTATTTCTTTAAGAACAAATTCTGGAAAGTTGGGAGAAGTGGAAAAGGATGATTTCTGTGCTGTCATATTGACTTATAAACATCACATAATTAAAGACACACAGCTATATCATGGCACACTGGTTTATTGGAATGTTTGTTTGTTGGCATGAAATGAATATTTGCAGTTTCTGACAATACAAAACAGCTTTTGATGCAAAGGTGAATTAATTTCCGTTGGAGTTGGGAATGATGAAAAACAAATAAGCAAACCAAACAGCAATCACTACAGGAATCCATGATTAATAGAGCTGACTCTTCATATTTAGGTACATGGAAAACCTCTTTCTCTTTGCTATTTTTGGTACTTTTGCCTTAATTTCATACATAGTTTTCATTGCTAGCCACTTTGATCCAATTAACATCCTATTCTAACTGATGATTGATATTGCACTTCCTGCAGAGGAATAAAATTAAAAGATTCAACTTTCCATTTTTCCAAATTTCTGAAATTATGTGTGTATGCCAGAGGATTGTGTACTGGTGATCCTGAATATCTAAGAAAGGAAGAAGTGTTCTTTTTCCATGCATTCTCTGAGCCACCAGGTACCTCTCTTGTGCTTTAGTATGATTCTACCCAGGGAATCCTAGTGAGTTGTTGAAGGAGAGCCTGGACTGAGGTTGACAGGCAAAGGACCACAGAAGAGAAATAGTAAGTTAGCAACTGCCTTAATTTATCTGCCAGCTGAAATTTCAGTACATACCTCAAATGCACCCAACCAGGTATGAGGAGGCCACCATCCTTTTCTTATGGGAAATGCTTCTACCCAGTATGAATACAATATATTTAGAAGAGATATTTAAAAAAAGGTGTCCCAATAATTTGTAATCAACCTGGTTCAAGTTCTTTGTTTTGATATGATGGGCTGATTTTATTTCATTTTATGCAGCTTCTTTGTTCTGTGCATAACTGTGGTGGCACAGTCCTATAATTTCAGTACTTGGGAGGCTGAAATACTAGGCATATGGGTTTGATGTCCGTCTAGAGCCCAAAGGAAGTCTCAGGACAGCCTGAGATTCACAATAAAATCCCATTGAAAAATAAGCTAAAGTGAAGTTAAACAAAAGATGTAGGTGATCTTTCATTGAAGTATGTTGCTTTCTTTCCCAGTGTTTATAATGTCAAGAAACTTCCACATAACTATGGTGTACGATCAGTTAATTATTCAGTAAAGGTTCCCTGAGCAAACTATCTCTAAAAATACAGCCAATTCAGAATGCCCTCTCCTTTTCCAATCAGGCTTATCATTCTATTATTTTCTTTTGAAGAAAATAAATTAACTTTATCGCCAACAGTGTTGTACATTTATCGGAATGTTAGAATTTCAAAAGTAGCATTCTCGATCCTGAAACCTTTGAAATATAATAGGAATACTTTTACTTTTGCCTTCATATTTTATAGGAGATGAAATGAATGAAGAACATTTAGGGGAGTGTTCTCTTGGAGTTCAAAGGGGTAGTTGGCCAAAAAACAAACCAAACAGTGGAGACCATGGGTATGTAAGGGGAACCCAGGTGATTTCCACTGTTATGTAAAAGAATAGGTGAATTAGCCCTGCATTCACTAAGAGTTCTTGGGCCCCCAGTGTTCCTTAGGGGTGGTGTGAGGATAAAGGATGAGGAAAAGGCCTAAAGGAAGAATCCCTGGGTCCCTAGTCACCACTGCCACCAAATAGTGTGACTCTATGTATGATTGCATTTAGAAAAGATAGAATGTGCTATTCTAGCTTTATAAAACTTTAAGAATGACAGCACTAACTTTTAAGCTAATCTTTTGCTTTTACACTCTGTAGCTCTCAGTATGAGATTCTGCCTCATTACATAACTCAAAATCAATCCATGTGTCAACAGACCTCTCTTCATTTCTAAGCTATTGACCCCAAACAGAAGTGCTGAGGTTTAAAACAATATTTGTTTTTAAAATTCTCCATGATAATCTTAAGAAATTACAAATGGTCCTGTGGCTCAGACTAACAATTACAAAGCATAGTGGTTGATAGATTGCATTTGAGATTTCCTCACCTGAGTTAACTTCCTTAGTTAAATACATGCTGTCACAAGAATGTTCCTCAGGCAAACCTTCTAATATCCAAGCATGGTTAAGGATGGAACTGTGGTAGCTCCGCTTGAAGCCTTGTTACATTTGGACAAAATTTGAGATAGTCATTGAAATAGTTTCCATTCTACTGAAATCATGGCTCCAATCAAGAGACTGGTTCAAACAGATATGCAAAAAAAATATAGTCAAAATGAGTTTGTCCAAGGAGAAAATAGATTTTACTGTCTCCATCACTACTTTGACCTCTAGATCAAACATGGATATTAGTACTCTTTGTGAACTCTAGGCAGGTAATTTAACAAAAGTACTTGATTCAGAACCTGAAGCTGTATAATAAAAAAGAGTTGGAGGAAGAAAGAAAAGCTATTCTATCATAGACTAGGTAGCTTAATGGAGAGAATCCTACAGCTAGAAACAGAGAGATCTATGTCCATACCCACCTTGTTGGGCTGTGTCCATTTGGTTTCAGACTTGAGGCTGAGAACACGTGGATTATGTGTTTTCCTGGCAATCAGACTCTGCAGTGCCACACCCTTCACTCTTCCTGTGGAGCATGCTTCTGCCAGAAGCATGATATTTACACATGGTACAATCTCTACCGGTTTAAGTCATGTCTTCAAAGGTATTTTAAAAGCTTACTTGACGATTAATGACAGTCAAGGTGATGGCATTACTACTGAAGCAAGTGAGACAGGAGAATCCTTGTCAGAAATGCTAACTATTGTGATTTCCTTTGAATTCTTCCTTATCTGCTTTCAGAGATGATTCAATTTTTATTGTTGTGGCTGTTTCATTTTATTCCACACTATCTTGAGTGAGTTACTACTTCTACCTTACCTCAATTCTGGTCCTGGTATTAAAACTGAGATGGAATTCTGTCCAGTGTGTGTGTGTGTGTGTGTGTGTGTGTGTGTGTGTGTGGAGGGGGTGTGGGTATAGCTTCTCTGCCCATAGGTGTGTCTCTGTCCCACATAGTGAGCATTGTCCCTTAGAAATCCAGTGCAGTATTGAAAAACTATTCCTGAGGGCCGCATGAAGCTATCTCCTTTTTGCTTCTTTTATCATCTCTCATATGTCCTCAAGTACATGGAAGTTGGATAATTCTACATGTCTATTACACATTTTAATACGTTTTAAAATTAACTTTAGTTGTACAGAGGAGTTGCCATTCAACAAAGCAGTTTATGAATACAATGCACTGCATTTTGATAGTGTCACCCTTTTATCATTCTCCCCATTCTGCCCAACCCCACAGCCTCCCCTCAATTTTCTTACTTTTATAGCATATGCATTGGATTCTATGTCTGTATTCTCTGCCCTCTATCTGTGTGCATTCCCTCCTTCCTCTCTTCACCTGTCCTCTTCCCCTCAGTCCTCATTCAAGTACCTATTTCCCAGTGTTTCTTTTATTGGAACTTAAGTAAACCTTGCTAAGGAATGATACCATTTGAGTTTTCCCTTGAATCTACCATATTTTGGTTAATACATTTATTGAATACTATACAGTTTACTTATATACTTATAAATTAATATGGGAGAAGTATATAACCTATGTCACTCTGGGCCTGACTTACTTCACTTAACATATTTTCTAGGTCCTACTATTTCTTTGCAAATGATACAATGTTATTCTTTCTGATGGACAAGTAAAATTTCAAAACTTGGCAGTGAACATGGATTTGCAGGTGGCCTTACTGTATCCTAGCTTTTAATCTATGGATAAATGCCAAATAGTGGAATTGCTGGATAATAGAGTAGTGCATATCTGTAATCTCAATACTCTGGAGAATAAAGAGGAGGATTTCAAGTTTTAGGCCAACCTGGGATATGTACCAAGTTCCTGGTCTAAGCCCCTACTATAAAAAATTGTTAGATTACTACAGAACTTGTCAGAATGTTTACTAAGCATTAATATTTGTGTATTTCCAAAAAAGGTAATCTACAGTTGTATTACTCAGAATTGCATTACTACAAGGAAATAACTGAAGGTGATATTTAGGTAAAAAAGAAAACTTTCCTTAGCTCACAGTTTAAAGAAAAGTTTTCTTAGCTCACAGTTTTAAAGATTAGCTCACAGTTTTAAAGATTAGCTCACAGATTTAAGGATAGCTCTTCTATTGGTTGAATGCTGGTGAAGGCTGTGACACATCGTAGTGGGAAGCCATGATGGGCGCTTGTGTAGGAAGGAGTACGGTTGTATCTTGAATAGAAACAGAAAAATAGCATGAATGAGGTCACACAGGGCCCTTTGGTAATAGTCCTTCTACAAGAACTGAAGGCATTGACCATTAATCACTTCAAGCTCCCAGTGACCAGAAAATTTCCCACAAGGCCCCCTTCAAAGGGTTTCAACACTGCTCAACAGCCCACTGTGTAGAATAAGCCTCTGATCACAACAGATCCTTAAGGGACACTTACCATATTTAAGCCACAACAACAGCCTTCGCAGATATGTCTGGTACAATAACCATCTCTGAGGAACAGTTCACAGGACTAATACTTTTGTAAAGATTGCTCTTAGAAGATTACAAAAGTTGGGACAGAATCCAACACTAACATTTAGCACTGGGTAGAAAGCATTTCGAGTACTTGCTAGAAAGGAATATCACCTGTGCTTCATTTGTTCTACTTATCTATGGTAGAAATCAGTTTTTACACTTAATGGCACTGAGAACACCAGCCTGGGTCAATCTAAGGATGTCATAAAAAAAAACCTGACACATTCTACTCATATACCACCAACTAGGAGATGAGAATGATTGTTCTAATCATTGCGCTTTTTAATTAAATAGGTCAACTACTTATGAATTTTGATATAACAAAAACATTCAAGTTTGTCAGTATGTTTTTTTTAATTATGGTAAGTAAGAATTAGTTTATTTTATGTGTGTGTGTGTGAGGAGGATGTTTGTGTTTATGTGTGCATGTGTCAATCTTGGGGCTTGGGCTTGAACTCAGTATCTTGAAGCTGTCCCTCAGCTTTTTTTGCTCAAGGATAGCACTCTACCACTTGAACTACAGCTCCACTTCCAGATCGTTGGTGGTTAATTGGAGACAAGAGTTTCAGGGACTTTCCTACACAGCTTGGCTTCAAACCACAATCCTCAAGTCTTACCTTCTTGAGTAGCTAGGATTACAAATATGAGCCACCAGTATCTAGCTGAGACAATTCTTAAGTCAGTAATTTAAAAAAGATAGCTGGTGGAATATCTGGCATGTAATACAGTACTGATATATTTAATCATTCTTCATATTTAACTCCATAAACTAAAAGTGTGATAACAAAATTATGATTTCTTTGTATTCAGCAATATAAAATTATCAAACTTCTCAATCAATAAAGGATAAGCTTCTGTGATCAACTACTAGTGTATTTCTTTCTTATATTTCTGTAACTACCACCTTTTAAATAAAGTAGCCTCAGATTTCATTTAAAAGGTTCTAACATTTAAGGAACATATGTATATATATATATATATATATATATATATATATATATATATATATATATATATATATATATAGTGATTGCTGTTGGGCTAGGAATGTGGCTCAGTGATAAGAGTTCTTGCCTTGCATGCATGAAGCCCTGGGTTTAATTCCTCAGTACCACATAAACAGAAAAAGCTGGAAATGGTGTTGTGGCTCAAGTGGGAAAGTGCTAGCCTTGAGCAAAAGAAGTACAGAGATAGTGCCCAGGCCCTGAGTTCAAGCCCCAGGACTGGCAAAAAAAGAAAAAAAAGAAAAAAAATGATTGCATTGTGATTGTCAAGGAGATCAAAAATATTTTAGCACTGCAAGCTGTGTGTTTCTTTTCTAAACACTTTGAGAATTGTTATTTTAAATATTACATAGATATCAGAAACTGCTTCAAATCATCTACTTAATAATAATCACATCTTCTAGATGTGCAATATTTTAAACATCATTTTTATATATAGGAGATAAATACAGATAAGGACACTGCGTCATGGAGAGATCCAGTAACTTGTCTCAGAATTCACAGCTAATTTGTAAGAGAGCCTGTCTTCAAATCATATCTGCAGAGACCATTCTCATATGAAACCATGGCATTGCTGGGGTCAATTCTGCTTTAGCCTATACAAATTTCCAACAAACTCACTGAACAACTGATCTCCAAATTGGAACATCTAATGAAGTAGTTGCTAGAATGGATGGAAAAAGATTTTGAAGCTTGGAAACTTGATACCTTTTACCTTATCTGTTTTTGAATTTGCTTTTTTATACCAAAATGACTAAAAATTCAGAACATCTTGTCACATTACTTTAAAAAGTTGCTATTTTTCTGTTCATTTCCCTGTCTCTTTTACCTTCTATTTTTGTCCTTCATACACCACTCTTCTCTGGTCTCACTGTAGTTCTTATGAATATCCATGTACCTTGGCATGTTCCTTGAGTTGAAATCTTATTGTCTTTTTCATGAGCCCATGAAACCTTAAAATTCCTGGATCTCTTCAATATCACACTGAATATTTGCTGATGTATTTTTGGCTAGAAATATTTCAATATTACCCTTCATATGAGGTACTTTGATTATAATTCTCATGGGTGAAAATTTCTAGATCGGTTCCCACTTGAAAGAGTAAAAGAAGACATCATCTGATACCTTGAAATCATGAAAATTTCTTATCTTATTTAACCCTATTTGCCTCTTGGAGCCTCATTTTGCTACTCTGTACAATGTGTGTAGTAATATGTAGCCTATAGGAATATTGAAAAATATTAAGCTTTTGTTGCACATAAATTTTCATGATGAAGACACTATATAATTGTAGATGAACTCTGGTATGGTATATTGAAATTTGTTGTTGTTTGGTTTGGTTCTAATCACCTAGGTTTTCTGAAATCTCGACAGTGGGTTAGGAGACAAGCATGTCCTTCAAGTAACTTGCCCAAGTAACTTGAGGAGTCAAAACCTCTTTTCTTGCCCAGACTGTTAAGAAAATACCTTTGACAGGTTTCTGGATTAGGGAATCATGCCTTTCTAATAAAATGCTTTGACCAACATTAGCTTTCCTTAGCATTTCTTATTAGAAGTAAAAAATGATTATATAGTCAGGAGGGGGAGGAGTGAGGGAATTGTTGTTCCCTTACAAAGTCCTAGAATATGCCAAGCTTTCCCACCAGGAACATATACCATATAGAGTCAGAGCATGAATTCAAGCCATGCAGATGCTGAGACTCTTGAAAACTTTCTCAGCCTCTCCTCAGTTTTTATCCTGAAATATACCAAAAGCCTTATGGCTACTTCACTCAGGCACACACTTGGGAGAAGAATGAGAACTTTCCTTCGAGGACATCTTATGAAATTTCAAACTCTACAGAACTCATTGCAATCAGGGGGCTAGATGGGCTGCCAGCGTCAGGTCATGTCCCTGTGTCCCTTCTTGTAACTCCAACAATATTCTTACATCCTGTATTGTCTGAAAGCAAAGCTTCTATGCTTTTTTGTGCATACCTCTCCTGAAGGGGACAAGCGGATGTATTCTGCAGATCCGGCTGTTTAGAAAGCACAGTTGTTATTTATGTTTCCCTATCTCTCCAGCAGTCACCCCACTGTGCTTTTAAGAAGGATTGTGGAGGGAGCACCGAACCCCTGCAGTGAGGAGTAATGAGTTTCCCTAGCTTTTTCGCGAACCAGCTCTTTGGAAAGCTAACCTTCTCCCCAGGCACTCACTACTAATTAAGAGGAGGGGTAGCTACAGTTGGTAGATGTCTACTGAAGCAGTGCTACAGTTCTTCCTATCACTTGTACCTCAACTTCTCATTTTCTATGTATTTGAGTATTCATGCTTAGGCAAAGCTGGGTGCACTGTGGGCTCAGATTCAGAGAAAGAGCAGCAGGACTCAGATTCTCTCCATAGTCAGGTTACAAACTCTGAAATCACTGCCTGAGTTTGAATCCCAGTCCAGCCAGTCTGTGCATCTCTGGACATATTACTTTGCCTTCTTTTCCACCCAGCTCCATCACTTTTACAACAGATGAAAACAAGCCTCACCTGCCTCAGAACTATTTTGAGTATTACATTTGATTACTTAGGTAAATCACATAATGCTTTGTACAAAATTACTTCTCAGTAACTGGCATATTTTAATCAGGTCCTTATTTAGGAGTTATTGACCGTCACCTTCATGCAGGACATGGTGTAAGTGTAGAAGGCTTTGCAGAATAGAATCCTAATTTTCAGGGATGTTGAAGAACCAGAGAGCAAAAATGCCCAGGAACTGTGGCTTTGAGCAAGACATCTTAGTTGTCTACCATCTTGCATAGTGGTAGAATTCAGAGAGCTGAATGAAAAGGACTAGGCAAAGAAAATCGTATCCTCAAAACCTTGTTCCAGTACGTGGAAGAGAGTGTCTTGTGACTGACATTCCTTGCAGGATCTGCAGTAAATCTGATCAAGGAGATCTGGAGCTTCTCTCCACACTACCAGCTCTGCACCTGGACCGTCAATGTGATTATTTTACTCTAAGAACTGCAGCCTTCTGTTTTGCACTCTCCCATATGATTTTAAAGCATAGACTTCCAAATGTCATTCCTCTTCTGAAGCCAATATATTTTTCTACAGTTGGAGTTAACTGCAATGTCTTTCACAGCTCGCAAGTCTTTGGGAAGATTTGATGTTCATTCTGTTAAAATATTGCTGCCTGTAGACTCAACTGTGAAATGCAGCTGTCTCATATGTAGGTGCTGAGCAAAACTCCAACACACATAGATAGGCACATTTGTGCACACTTATTCATAGAACATAAGGAAAAAAGTGAATATTTATTGTATTAAATTTTGCTCCATTATAAATTTCATTTGTCCTGAACAATTTTGAGGATACTATAGCAAATAAGAATCTAATCTGGGGTATATGTGTGTGTGTGTGTGTCTGAGAGAGAGAGACAGAGACAGAGAGACAGAGAGACAGAGACAGAGGCAGAGAGAGATAGACACAGAGACAGAGAGAGAGACAGAGAGACAAGAGATAGAGGGGGGATGAGGAAAGAAGGAAGAAAAGATGAGGTGGGGAGGAAGAGAGGCAGAGGCAGAGAGTATAGTCTCTACTAGAAGATTATTTGCAGTCTTAATTTCTTAGTCCACGATCACGATAAGAGTTGCAATTTCATCTATTAATAGATATTTTTATGAAAGATGCTTTTGGAAACAGACTATCCTAGGTTCACATGTTGACTTTGTCACTTTAGAAGTTGCTTGAACCTGAGCAAATCGATTAGACACATCACTGATATATCCCCTTGTCTACAAAATGCCAATAATTCTCATTAGAATTAAATGTGAATGTATAAAGAATGCCTCTTGCAGATGTCTGGCAAACATTGAAATATAATGGTTCCCTACTTCTTCTCTTGTTTGTTCTCTGAGATTTATGTGAGCAGGTAATGAAATTCTTTTCACACACTCCTGCTTAGAAAGCCAAGGAGTTTCCAGATTTGACCTGCATCTCCTGGGCTATATCTTAGGAGACCAAAACCTACTCAAGGTTATCTCACAAGCTTTTCTCATCAACTATCCTGTAGGCCAAATTTCATTAGGTAATTTTTAACCCATGCAATAATCCTCAAAGATTTTGAAATTGCTACTGATGTCTAGAAAATCAAACAGCGAAATCTTGTAAGAAAAATTCTTCACACGTAGTTTGGAGCATACCCTTTATGAAAATCATGTCAGTGATATATTTTTGTACCTGTTTCAAGAAACTTTAACCCAAAATTCACACCGAAATTCAGAATCTTTATAAAGACAAGGCTCTCCGTGTATAGATTTTCAAGTGCAGAATCAATGGTCTCATTGAGGTGATAGCTTGAGTGGAATATCACCACTATCACCCTTGCTGTAAATCAGAGTGAAAACCAAGAGCGTGGGATTTACTGCCTATCACAGGCAAGTCTTCTCATCCCAAGCAGAAGCAACCCTTCTGCAAGCTCATTTCTCTGTCCTTGAGATGAGAGAAGCTATGCTTATTATTATTTTAAAACCTAGAACCTTGCTAAATTTAATGTATTTCAGTAACCTTCATGTCACAGCTAATATGAATAATATTTGATTTATATTTTCAACATTTATTACATGGTAGAATGTTAGCTTCACAATGTATTGGTGGCGTTTTTTTGTTTTTGTTTTTGTTTTCAAACAACAGCTTGGGCAGAACTCAGCCCATATGGCTATGTAACACATAATGACAGATAATAAAGATCATCTTTTGTGGAAGTTGGAGGATTGGATCTCCTCTTGGATGGCCTCTTTCTTGTGGCTTGCACCTCTAATCCTTATCCATGCTTAAGTCACTGACTCAGAATTCAATGTCTGAATAATACCTAAGAGTGAAGTTCTTAATGGTGTAGAAAGAGGGTCAACTACAAAAAAAAAAAAAAAGCGTGAGTCCCAATTCTCTTTCCTGGGGACTATGCAAGTGAGCGCCTAATGAAGGAGTAACAAAAATGATCTTTATGATCCTCCTGTACCGGTCAATGGTCTGTGATTTTATTTTAAATGGTTGGGTTCCATCAAATGTTCATCTTGGTACCTACATATAAGCAGTAAAATTCATCATCCTTTTGTCCATTTAAAAATATGTCTTCACTAGATATTACCTTAGCCATTTTTATATTGAAATCTCTTCGGTACTAAAAATAATTATTTTTTTAAGTCATTTAAAGTTACTTTCATTTTAGAGTCCTTGAAGATGTGGTCAACATCATCTTTCCCTGCTTCATGCAGAATGGTCCTGTTGAATTAGATCAACCATGATACTCCCCAAGGGAATGAGGCATTTAATCTAGCTGAAGCATCTATACATTCTTTTCTTCCAATGAGTTCCACAGAACAGTAGGCCATACCTAGAGCAGGTGTACTGGTGGACAGGCTTCTGTTAATGGAACTACTGTACTACGTTCCAGTGATTTTGTGTGTCTTCCTCTCTTTCTGAGTTCTGTGAAGGCAGACAATGTCTTATTGATCTCTAGGCACTCATTGCCTTGCATGGTGCCAAGCAGAAAGAAGGTGCTTTGTTCATGTTTAGTGAACAGATGAGGATCTGATGGTAACAATGGGAGGAAACCCAGCCGTTAAGAGTTTCCAATTCAAAAATTCCTCCCAATTACCAGATGTGTTGTCTTATCTGAAATGCATTCAGTTGAAATAATGGTCCACAAGGGGCTGATGAAGAAACACTGTCAACTCTTGAGAGCTATCTTATTAAATAGTGTCTTGTTGCCTCTTGAAGGAAGGAACTCCCTTTACTGAGACTCTAAGACTGTCCTTAAGTATCTTCTTACTCCATAATTAGAAAATATTTTCCATAAGGACCACGTAGGAAATATTTTATACTGTATAGCCTGGATGATCACTGTCTCAGTTACTCATTCTCTTGTCATAGTACAAAAGCAGCCATAGATAATATGGAAATTCATAGTTATAGCTATGCCCTAATAAAGTTTTTTTTTCAACATTATAGGCAGTCATCTTGGCGCATGGGCATTAGTGTGGTGTACCCTAACCTTGCTTAGGGTCCAGAAAACACACAGTTCTCTTAAGTACCACTTTATTTCTTTTACCTACTACAGGAACTAGAGGGTTGATGTGAGTGGGAAAAAAAAAGAAATAGCATGAAAAACAAAAAAAAAAAGTTTCATTCTGGAGTTGCTGCTATTTTTAAAGCTTTCCTCATCTCTTGAGACATACATTTCCTATAACAAAGCCTTATGCTTATATAACTCAATAGTTTTCAAAGTGCTGCCATGTATCCTAATAACCCTTGATCCTTGCCAAAGAAGACCTGACTATAGTGAATACACCAAGCTGTGCATCTTCCTTAAGAAGTCTTTTAAAGACTCCATGCCAGCTGGCTAGCTCACTTTCTCCATTGACTTTCATACTACATCTTGAACATTCTTTTAAACTTCCACAATAGACAAGTTGCCTTACTTGAAGTGGCCTAGTCAGCACCCCTCCCAGGTACACCCCTTTTTCCTCTTCTTCTATCTTATAAACATTGGTCAACAGTCATACAGAAGAAAACTTTGCAGACTCTACACTGATTTGAGTGTGCTTTCACCAAATAGATGCACTGAGTAAGATAATAACTTGAGAATTATCCTATACCCCACATTAAATTAATCAGCTATTATGGACTTTCTCCATACAGCAAGAATTTCTTTCCTCACATCTTTCTTTTTTGTGAAAATACTGTACAGAGGGGTTACAATTACATGGGCAAGATAGTGAGTACATTTCTTATCAAGCATTGTAGCCTCCTCCTTTGTTTACCCTACCCATCCCTTTCCAGCCTCCCCCCACCCCTCACCCAACCCTCACCCCCCCACCAAAGTTGTAAAGCTCGTTTTCGACATGACAACTTGTACTTCTCATTGTTGCAACAGGTCCACCTGTATCCTTATTTAAACGACTTGTTTTTCCCCTTCCCCTCCACAAATTATACCAACATCAAATATAGTGAAAGCAGGGGTTATACTGTGGGGGAGGGACATACAAAGCAACAAAGAAATCATCTTATAATTGCATTAGAAACCAAGAACAGTGAAGGGATACAGTAACTAGACGTGGTATGGGGTAGTCAAAAGAATTTCAAGAAAGCAATATTTTTAGGCTTGTTCCGTTTTGGTTTTGTCCTTGGTATCACCAACCAAACTGGACTCCTAGAAATGAATCAACTATCCCATCAAAAGAGGTGTCTATTTAATTTTTTATAACTAGTTATATAATGTGAAGACACTAATTGGCATGTTTACTAGCTGGTTTATAACAAATAGTGTCTTGGTTTTCTCATTCATCCATCTTTTTAATGACTGAATTTCCTTCCCATATGTGTTCTGTATGGTTTAATTTAGCACTGTCCTGTTAATCAAATAATATTCTTTTTTTTTCTTTTAGCCTCCTTGTATACCTGTTCTCTTTGCATTTGAAATTAAACCAGCCAAATGCTATAATTGAATGAGAAAGAACTTCAGTTTTAATTACTCTCAGTAATAGAAATGACAATAAACAAGGCTCATTCACAGCCGTTATATCAAGCTATGAAGTCATAGGATCACTGATCGTGACACCATGAAAGCCATCATCCTTCCAGTCCTCTGGCTGGGTACTTACTGTTTCCCATTACAGCTGCTTCTGCATTATCCTTAGATGAATGGACCAGTGAAGGAGGAGAGGGTACTTTGGTAGAACCACCAGAATTTCATGTGGCAACAAAGGCAAGAGATATGAAACTAGGTGACTTGGATTTGGTTACCAGCTATCCCCTTCATTGGTTAGGTGATTGTTGTTTGCACTATAACTGCTTTTGTCAGTAGCTTTACTTATAAAACAGATATGATAATCCATGTCCAGCTTAAAAGAGAAGATTTGTGAATACTCATTAACTAGAGGTTTGAAGATTGTCAGACTTCTCTACTTGGCCTTTCAAGTTAATCCCTTGACCCGGTGGAAATATACACTCAATTTGAATTCCAACTAATTCTCATCTTTGCAGCAATGTTAAATGACCAAATTGGAAATGTAAGGATGGGGGAAAAAGACAGAAAGCAAAAGAGTAATCCATAGATATGATAATTAGCATAGATAGAATTCACTTTGTTTCCTTTGCAACGTCAACATTAAGAAAAATCCCAAGAAGCCCTTTTTGACAGTTCAGTCATTTCAATGTTTGGAAGTCACTGGAATCGCATCCAAACTGGGAAATATGCTGTCCCCTCTTATTTTCAAAGAGAGGACTTTCTAGCTTAAAAAAAGAAATTTTCCGCTATGCAGAAGGATTGTATTTTGCATTAAATTGTAAATAGATGATTTATTATCCATTCATTGATCCTTTGGGAATAAGAAGTCAGCTGCACTAAGACTAACACTGCAATAAAAAAAAAACCTGTCTCCTTGCCTATAGGGTCTAGTCTTAGCTTCTAAGGGTAGAATAGCATTACGGTAATTGGGTCTATGTAAGGAGAAGAACCAAGGACCATCGTCTGCTAATAATAGGAGTCTTCTGAGCATGCCAAGTGAGTCAGTGGGAAGGAAGAATATAGGACAAAATGTCTACGAATGAAGCTGCCTCCCTTCATAGGATCATTATTTAATTATTCCACTTTAAGTGATATTGACGATTTGAGCAGATAAAGCATAAAAAGAAGTTTGTTTCCTCATTATGAGGAAGAAAAATTTATTATATTTATTAATATATAAACATATAATTATATATTATAATATATACAATATATAAAATATAATAAATACATAAATATATATTTATTTTTGTACATTTTTATTGTAAAAACGCTGTACAGAGGGGTTACAGTTACATGAGCAAGGTAATGAGTACATTTCCTATTGAGCATTGTTGCCTCTTTATAAAGTTATAATTCTATGTGGTTGACTTACAGAATCAGAGAATTAGGAAAGACTATTTTTTAATAGAAATTAACTTGAAATACCTAGCTCCTATTATGCATGTACCAAGAACTCTTTTGTCTTTAGGCTGATTTGTTTTCTATTGATTGGTGCTTAATAGAGGGCCCATTGAGACATTTGTAGCTAAATCTGTTAGAAGCCACTTCCAATTAAACTTCATTTATAATGAAGATAAATGATAATCTAAGTTAATAAGAAAGCAGTATTCAATAGTATCTTAAAATAATTACAAAGAACAATTTAGTAGTTTTTTCTAGTACATAAATTAAAGTGAATCCATGATTGAACCCCAAGTTACCAAGATTGTTCACTTAATTTGATAAGCAGGAAGTTACATTGTTATAAGAATTCGACCTTGATCCTGTTTCAAGGTTATTTCCTCTACTGGTCTGCAAGGCAGTGACCTTGGGCTAACTGAGACAAATTTCAAGGGCTTAACTGCTGGAGTTTCTATTCTTTGCTATACTTCCTACCTGCTCTCAAATTGCATAGTTGCCTTGCTTGAGGGATAAAACTTCTTTTAGAGTCTGAGCTCAATTGGAGATATCTCTGGGTAGATTTAGCCTTAGCATCCAAAACAGAGCCTGGCACTATTAGGTACAAATGAGTGTATGACCTTCACCTTATGATTGGAAGGATGAATGTGTGAATGTAAAAAAAAAAAGGTGAAGGCATAAATTAAATGTTTTCTATAAGTTACATCTATAATTCTTCTATGGTAACTTTCAAAAGTACTAATGCCCCAGACTGGCCCCAAGCATTCTTATTTACTTGGTCTTGGGTTTGATCTGGGATTAGGACTTCTATTTTTTTCCCGAGTCTTTTGTGCACTGGTATGGATGGAGTGATAGTACAGACCTCTAGGTGAAGGCTGGGGCCTCTGTTTCTTGTTAGTTTCACCAGTCTTCCCTTCTCAAAGGACCTGTATTGATCATTCTAATGCAAAGTATCATTTCTAAATCAATAACACATTCTTTCCAATATCAATAGGCCAAAAAGTAATCATTTTGTCTACATTGTAAAATAATGCTGCTTACATGAGATCTTTCTCCACAAGTCACTTAACCTATTTGAACCTCAGAATTTGTATGTGAAAAATAAACTTATGATCTTTATTCCCCAAACTTCCTGTGCTTTTGTAAGTTTCACCTAAGTGTAAAAAGATATCCATGTTGTAAACTGTTAAAATATATAATCCATTCTTACTATTTATGATCGAAAAGTGTTTACATTTTACACTTTATATATTTCAAAGTATAGAAATCGAAAATGCCTGAAAATGGTATAGAATTTGATGTCCTAAAATAAGTGACATCAATCCTAGCTCTTTAATCTACTGTTCATTGTAGACAACTATTTTAACACTTTGAACTTCAGCTTCAAGTATTCCTCAGGTCTCAAACCACTGAAAATTAGATGTGTACTTGTATGAGAAAAGTACTCTGTGAGCTATGAAACTATATAAATATTATTTTGTCCCTTTGGTGGTTGTAATTATTTCTGCTGTTCATAGAATGTTGGGGCTGGCTTCTGTTAGCTAAGAGCAATTCGTTTTTTCATTTCTTCCCATGATGCAATATTTGCTATGATGAAAATATTAATACCATGGAAATCAACAAATGGTCAATCAGACCTCTCTCTTTTTCCTTCCTCTCTTCCTTCTTTCCTTCTTCCTTTCATTCCTTCCTTTCCTCCCTTCTCCTTTCCCTCCCTTCCTTCCTTCCTTCCTTCCTTCCTTCCTTCCTCCCTCCCTCCCTTCCTTCCTTCTTTCCATTTCTTTCTTTCTTTCTTTCTTTCTTTCTTTCTTTCTTTCTTTCTTTCTTTCTTTCTTTCTTTCTTTCTTTCTTTCTTTCTTTCTTTTCTTTCTTTTCTTTCTTTCTTCCTTCCTTCCTTCCTTCCTTTTTTCTTCCTTCCTTCCTTCCTTCCTTCCTTCCTTCCTTCCTTCCTACCTTCCGTCCTTCCTTCCTTCCTTCCTTCCTTCCTTTTCCCTCCTCTTCTTTCCCTCTCCTCCCCAACCCTCCCCTCCTCACCTCTTTCTTCCCTCCTTACCATCCTATCCTTCCCTTCCCCTAACCTTCCCCTCCCCTCCCTTCCTCTCTTCCCCTCACTTCTCCTCTCCTCTCTCTTTCCCCTTTTCTTTCTTTATAGATCCAGCATACCCTTCCAAGAATCTGACAGTAGATATTACTTTGAGACTGAAAGAGAGGATATTCAGTTAATACTGATTTCAATAATTTAAATACAGACTTGGATGGAACTACTAGCACAACTAAGACTGAGAAATCTCAAATATCTATTTATGAAGAAGAAACTACATCTACTTTACCTAGGTTAAAAGCCATCCATAAGCTAAAAACACTGTGTTTTCTTGATCCTGCCCCAACACTTTGACCTATTCATACCTCGAAAACATGTACCATTTGCTATCCTTAATACTGAGGACTATCTAAGCTAGTTAGTTCCCTGAAGCTAGTTTTCAATTTGAACTTTTCAAGCCTAAATTATGTTAATTTTCTTCCCTAAAATCAATCTCTTATACTCCAAGTAAATTCTTATTTTTGGCAGGTCATTTATTTCTGTTTGTGGCTGACTGACTGCAGTCCTTGTCAACCCCATCACATTGATGACTGGGGGACATCTCTGGGCCCTTGGAACCAACTTATAGATCCCTAAGGTAGAGTCCCTGTCATCAGCACGGTGGAGTGGCATGTCCCGATGAAGCCTGCTAATCAAAGGCTTTTATGCACTTGAGTTCTCCCTCTCTTATTCTGAGCTAAGTAAGTCATTGGGACCAAACACAGCATTTTTTTTTGGACTAACTATAGTCTCTGTGAGAACAGATGTTTAACCCCCTATAGTTCTGTACTTTTTGATTTTCTATAGCGTCCACTGTTCTGAAAGTGTAGGTTTTCTTTTTTTGTTTTGTTTTGTATTTTTTTTAGTGGATCAACTGGTCATGGGTCACATACTGTTACAAAAGGAAGTTAAAAAAAGATAGAGTCTCTGCTCTCCACGCTAGAAATTAGCCAGGTGCATGATTATGTAAAGAGCTCAAACTAGAGAGCACAGTAATTAAAATAACAATGAAATGATAGCATATGCAACACTTTACAAATATGATATTTTCATTTGTGGCATTGTACAAACCAAGCACATGAAGCAGCAGTGTTAAGCCATTTGTAGAGAGACTAAAGGAAAGTACGTGAGGACACCAGACTGGAGTGCTTCTCTTTTACTTCCAATCAAAGGCCTATTGTACACAAAGGGATGTTATTGTCTGTGGAATCACCTGGGTAACTTATGCCTCCCAAGATAATAAAGGTGAGCAATATTCATATCCCATTATTCAATAATTGAAAAATAGAGAGAATAATAATCCCACTGGCATGAACTGTTGAAAATAAAATTCTTTCTTCTCATACTCTCTTTATTTTGTCCCAAGTTGGTTCTCTATCACTTGAGCCACACCTTCACTTCCAAGACACTTATTATGTGTGTGTGTGTGTGTATGTGTGTGTGTGTGTGTGTGCATGCACTGTGTACACTTGTCCTGAGGCTTGAATTTATAGCCTGAGTGCTGTTTCTGAACTATTGTGCTAAAGGCTAGTGTTCTAACACATTAAAAATAGCTTCATGTCCAGTTTTTTTGGTGGTTCATTGGGATAAGGGTCACATGGATTTTTCCCTGCCCAGGCTGGCTTCAAATCACAATCCGCAATTCTCAGTTTCCTGAGCAACTAGGCTTATAAGCATAAGCCAACAGTATCCATACCCAAGAGACATATTTTTAATTGATCACCAATATAACATTTAAGACTTAGGCAATGCTTGCTTTCAACTACTCTAGAATTTAGACTATTCTTTTGTACTGTGTGGAGTAGTTCATTCTGGACTTTAAGATAAAAATAATTCACCTGGACGCCAATTTCAACTTGTTCTTTTCTACTCTGAATTTGACATGTTTTGCCTAACTATAAGGACAATTAATCTGCTAGAAAAACAATGGGAGGAAAATAAATTTAAAAGCAAGAATAGTTTGCATTGGTCTATAAATTTTATTTTGATTTGCTATTTTTCCTTGGCATTCTGTGGACCAGCAGCCAAAGTGTTATGACCTCCCTATATAATCCAAGTAAGTGTTCATGTAAGCTTAGCTCCTCAGGAGGCTGAGATCTGAGGATTCAGGTTCAAAGCCAGCTCAGGTAGGAAAGTACAAACACTCAGGAATGGTGTCAAGGTCCTGAGTTAATCCCCCTCATTGTAATAATCACAAGTACTGTGAAGAAAATTAAAGTACAACTATCCAAATACATGCTAGAGTGGTAGGGTTGCAGATGTAAATAACAAATAAACATATCTGAAGGGAAATGAGGAACATGAATGAACAGAAGAAACCATGGTATGGGGCGAGCATGAGGTAGAAGTTAGTGCTCCAATGGACAAAAGAATAGTATCGCAAATAGAGTGCAGACATGAAGAAAAATGCCATTCTTCGAGAACAGAAAAACAGATGAAAATCAGAACAGTGCTCCTTTTCACAGTTTCCTGAAGGATCTTTATCCTATATCGTATGTCTTGAAAATGTGCATCATTCAAATCCAGGGTCCACTGGCAACTTAAAGATTCTGTTGAAACCCAGAAATGAAAAGACAGTTTGGGAATCTTATTAACACTGTGACTACTGGATTCCAATTATCAGTAGCTATGAAAGGCAATTGTAGGCATTATCTTCCTTCCATCTAATAATAATATGGAAAATGTGGCATAAGTAGGAATTTTGTAGGGAAAAGTAGTCTGAAACATCCCTCAAAAAGGGCTCATTAGCTGGGCACGGGTGGCTGATGCCTGTAATCCTAGCTACTCAAGAGGCTGAGATCTGAAGATCATCATTCAAAGCCAGCCCGGGCAGGAAAGTCTGTGAGACTTATCTTCCCACTAGAAAACTGGAAGTGGTGCTGTGGCTCAAGCAGTAAAGCACTAGCCTTGAGCTGAAGAGGTGAGGGACAGCACCCAGGCCCAGAGTTCCAGCCTCACAACCGACAAAAAGTGGGGAGTAGGGGGAGCTCATCATTCAGAGCAAATGACAATCATTAATTTATTGAGTCATTCAGAAACATTATCTGGCTTAACATTTTGTGTCTTCTTTTTTTTCTTTTCCCTTATTGTTTTAATGAAAAATGTTACTGTTTTTAATATTTAAAGTGAGAATTAGTCATTGTTGGTGGTTGTTACTAGGGTTAATTAATTTATTCAGAGCCTAAAATGTTCTGAGTTCTGTTTGCAATTTATGTATATATGTGAGTATTCTTTCTTTAATTACTTCTTGAAGTTTCTGCTGGCTAAGGGGCAGGCAATTCCATCCTTGCATGATGGATTCATATTCTATCTTTCTTAGGATTTTCATGAGCAAGTTGATCTTTTCTGTTCTGTAAACCACTAAATGCCCTCACTTTCTAATGCTGAGATTTCATTTCTGTTTAATTACATCCACAGGTACAAGGATGACTGAGGCTCTGTGCCTTGAAGGTCATGTATAGTCATGACTACAAGTGAGAATAAAGGTTAGAATACCTCATATGCTCCCTCTCCCTTCTCTCTTTCTCCTCTTTCTCCCACTCTCTTCCTTTTCTCCTTTCTCCCCTCTCATTGTCCTCCTCCTCCCTTTCCCCTTCCCTTTCCCTTACCCTCCCCCTCTTCATCCTCTCTCTCCCTCTTTCTTTCTCTCTCTCCCCCTTTCTCTCCACAGTATGTCAGAGGTTGATTGGGATCTGTAGCAATGGGAAAGTAGGGCCTAGATCTGGACTGCTTGGTCTCAAACATTTGACATTTGTTCTGCAGAGAGAAGATTTTGATTTGGAACTAATGTAATGAATTTTGTAGGTAACCACAGCTTTGTTCTCCTTCATTTCTTCCTGTATAGAGAAAATAGCTTTTAAAAATCCTCAGGAAATTCACAAGACAGTGTGCATTTGATCTGTATGGGTACCCAGCTTGCCGTCATGGAGCTTGCAGCCAATTTAGGATCCACATATGTGTTCTAATGTTCATCAGGTTTAGGATGGGATGAGTGCCCAGAAGCAAACCACAGCAGAAAAAGAGGAGGAGAGTGACTGGGCCTACACTTGTCATAGAGAAAGGTCTTTTTACTGAGAAGGTGAGCCTGGCTTAGTAAGGATTGGAAGAAGTGATGGGGCAGTGGATAAGAAGAGAGGAAAAGGAAATGCAAAGCCTCTCAGCCATGCTATACAACCACTCCATTGTTTCCTTTCTGACTGCAATTCTCTTTCTACCAATTGCTGAGCAGAGCTATTATGAGTTTGGTGGAAAGTGAATAAAATGATTTGTAAAGATTCATTGAGCCAAGGAGTCACTCACCTAAGGATTTATGCATGGAAAGTAGGGCAACAACAGAAAGAAATACAGTCTCTCTCTATTTCAAACATTTCTGTTTCAATGTGGTCTCTGATCATAAGTTTTATTTGCACTGCTGCTCAGTTTTGCTTGAGCTAAAATACACTGCTGCTGGCTGGGGGAATATGAGCAAACAGAGATCGGTAGCTTAGGACTTATGAGATACTTCGCAGTATGGATAAATGAAACAGATGAATCATTTTTTTTAAATTACAGGGTTGACACCACTTTACTTGGTAACTAGCTGTCCTTTTGAAAATTAGTTTTAATCTTTTTGATTTGATTCATAATCATAGAGCTGAAGTTATTGGAAAGGGCCTTATTTCTCATCTAACCTCCCTCCCTTTTATAGTTGAAGAAACTGAAGCACAGAGTATTTATGAAACTTGATTATAAATGCAGTCTGTTTACTATTTAAAGCACTAGTTTTGTGAGTAATCTTTGGTAAACTAAATCCACTCAGTTTGTATGCTCCAAGACGTTAAAATATTTATAAAAGTTCCTTTTTAGTATTTGATACTGTTTTTGGAATCTGGGGCTGTCACTTTGAACAAGAAGAATTGATTCCTACACTGTTGATGTTGGCACAGAGCTTGTAATGGTAGCTAGGGAGCTTGGGATGATAAGAGTAGATGACAAACTAGCATATTAATGAATGAGTGAAGTGGGCTAGGAATGGAGTTCAGTGATTTAGGATTTACCTAGCATGTGTGAGACCCAGTGTTCAATCTTCAGCATGATAGAAAAATAATTTTTAAAAGACTGGGCTGGGAATGTATCTCAGTGCTTGCCTTGCACGCATGAGGCCCTGGGTCCAATTCCTCAGCATCACATAAGCAGGAAAAAAGCCAGAAGTGATGCTGTGGCTCAAGTGGTACAGCATTAGTCTTGAGCTGAAAAGCTGAGGGACAGCCCTCAGGCCCAGAGTTCAGCCCCCATGATGGCCAAAAAAGAAGACAATAAATAAGCCAGTCACCAGTGGAGATATGAATATCTCCATTCAAAGCAAGTCTTGAAAGACAAGTCCAAGGGACTCTTTTCTCAGATTAACAAAGCACACAAATGAATGGAAATGTAGGTATGGCTCAAATAGTAGAACATCAGTCTTTAGTAGAAAAGCCTAAATGAGTTCATGAAGCCCTGCATTCAAGCCCTAGTGTCAACACTCCCCACCTCCCCCCAAAAGTCAATAAATGAATTAGATTAAGTAATTCCAGATAGAGATAAGTAATGTTAAGGTAGTAAAAACATATTGATGAGTTAGAAAAATGCTAGAAGTGTGGGAGCAGACTCCATTAGGATCCATGGCTAGGCCTCTCTTCTGAGGAGGTGAACACTGAGCTAAGACTGTAACAACAGCCTGTGGCATAGGGGTGGGAGTAATAGCAGATGGTACATCCAGGACAAAGGCCTGAACTTGGTGTGTTCAAAGGACAGAAAACGTATGGTGTGAACATAATAAGCGTAGGAGTGTTAAGTGGTAGTGTAGAGGGGCAGGAGGCCAGCTTAGAATGGCCCTTCTCCAGACTGTGGTCAGGAAGTCCAACCACTTTTACTTATCCATTGAGAAAATGTCAGAAAACTTACAGCAGGGAAATGAAGAGACCAGGATTCATATTTTAGAAGTTTCTTTGACTTCTGTTGGAGATGTGAGTTTGCTGGGGCAAACGTGGAAGGAATAGGAGACCAGATCAGAGGCTGCTTTACCATTTCTAGTAGAGAAGATGGGACTTAAGTAGTGGGGAAAGTAGAAAAGTGATAACAGATTGGATTATTAGTACCATTGGACATATAAATAAATAAGTACAACATAGAACTAGAACTATAAGGCCTTTTGAATAGTGTCTTATAAGAGGGTATGAGATTTAAAAGGTTACATATGTTTTAGAAATATAAAATACTTTGTTTTCAAAGGAGGAAACAACAATGCTCAATAGGAAATTTACTCATTACCTTGCTCATGAAACTGTAAACCCTCTGTACAGCATTTTTTACAATAAAAAATGTACAAAAAACAAAAAAAGAAAAATACTGCCTACTGAAAAGCCTAAACTTCTAAATTGTTTACCAAAAGGTATCTGGGATGGGATCATTCCTGTTGAATAAAGCTTTGCCATGGCTCTTTTACCTTCCTCCTAATTCTGCTATTCTAGGCTGACCTTTGTTTCTCCCTCATTCCATGTCTGTTGGCAACCACTCTATATCTTTAATCATCCCCAAGGACTGCTTTTTCAGAAAAACCTGGATAGAAAGCGGCCTCCAGCTCCTGATTCATAGTGGCCTTCTTACTTCTTGAGTTCACCACTGAGACATGTCACAACAGCACATACTTCCAATGTAGAGAACTTTTGGAACATTTATAATTTTTCTAAGCTCTCATACCCATCATTCTTTGTGAACATATCTTAATTTTTTCTGATTGATTTTTCAGAAGCAGTGCTGCCAATTGCGAGGCAGAATAATGGTCCTCAAAGATGCCCCTTCCCATACCCTAACAGGTACCACATGAATATATTAACATCATGGCAGGTAAAGGATTAAGGTACCACATACAACTAGGATTTTAATGAATTGAACTTCAAACAAATAGGTCTTCCTGGATTACTGTGATAAGTGTGTCATGAACACAGGTATCCTTTCAATGTGGAATAAGAAAGCAGAAAACCATAGTTGTTTTACAACATAACATCTTGTACATCTCATTGTTGCAATGGGTCTACCTGTATCCCTATGTAAACAATTTGTTTTTTCTCTCCCCCTCCACAAATTATACCAACATCAAATACAGTGAAAACAGGGGTTATACTGTGGGGGAGGGACATACAAAGCAGCAAAGAAATCATCTTATATATATGTTAGAAACAATAGCAAGAAAGAAAAAAAAAACATTTGAATCCTTATCTTGGGGTTCATTTCAACTAACATCAACTTATTTTGAGGGTTTATTTTATACCCTGTTACTTTGCCAAAGTTTCAAATCAACTGAAGTAATTTGGGAGTGGAGTCATGAGATTCTTTAAATACAAGATTATGTCATCCGCAAAGATGGTGAGTTTTACTTCATCTCTCCCTATTTGGATTCCCTTTATGTTTGCATCTTGTCTTACTGCTGTAGCTAAAAGACTCCATATAGAACTCCCCTATGATCCAGTTTTGAGCATTTGCCCAAATGATCACAAACAAGACCGTACTAAAGCTATCAGCACAACTATGTTTATTGCCGCATTATTCACCATAGCTAAGATAGGGAACCAACCCAGATGCCCCTCAGTAGATGAATGGATATAGCTATAGATATAGATATAGATATGAATTCTTTGCCTCCATCAGAAAGAATGACATCGCTCCATTGTTAAGAAATATAAAGACTTAGAAAAAAATTATATTAAGTGAAGTAAGCCAGGCCCCATGGTTTCCCTTATTTGCAATAATTAGTCTATGTCTGGGACAAATAGAAATATGACCAGATAAGATGAAGTTAAGTGAAATGAACCCCAAGATAGGGACACAAGTGTTTTTTTTTCTTCCTTTCTTGCTATTGTTTCTAACCTATTTATAAGGTACCATGTGATTTTTCTGTTGCTTTGTATGTCCCACCCCCATGGTATAACCCGTGTTTTCACTGTGTTTGTTGTTGGCATAATTTGGGGAAAAACCAAAATGTTTAAATAGAGATACAGGTTGACCCATTGCAACAATGAGATGTACCAGACACTGTTGAAAAATTATCTATACAATTTAGGCAGTTGTTGGGGAGAAGTGTACTTATGAAGATAGGAGGGAAGGGATGGTAGGGAAAAAAAAACAAAGGAGGAGGCAACAATGCTTGATAAGTAATGTACTCATTACCTTGTTCATGTAACTGTAACCTCTCTGTACAGTATCTTCACAATAAAAAACTTATTTAAAAAATGAATTAGTTTTGTTTTAATCCACCCAAATTTTAATACTATTTAGCAGTAGAAAGAGGAAATTCATGCATGCACTTGCATTCTGATTTTATTCTTTAAGGAAAGCAGCCTTGGTGCAGAGACTAGGTAAACATTATTAATGGAAAGACCTTATCTAATTTCCCCAACTTGGCCTTTGTGAAGTCTATTATGATCACTCCTGCTACAATGATTCCTAATGCTGCATTTGTGTACTTTTTTCCTAGTACTTTGCATTGCTTTAATCACAAAATTTCCCTTGACAACTTTATTTTATGAAATAAAATATTAGGCTCGGAAAAACCAAGCCTAATAAATATTAGGAGCAGGATTCTGGCTCAGGGAGAGGGATGCAAGCCTTCAAATGTACAGCTTATTCATCCTCCAGTGTGGTCACACTTCCTAGCCCCTTGCAGGTGAAGGGACAGTGGAATGGAAGGCTTGAACCACAGTGTTTGCATGAGTTCAGTCGCCTCAATTATAAATTCACCTCTCTGAAGACCTCACACTGACTTCTATCTTAGGGGTCTCCTGGCTCTCTGACAGATAGAGAACCTTGGAGCATTTCTTCAGAGTTAAGAAAAGTTAATTAACATTCTGTACCAAAGGTCTACTTTAGGTGCACATTTCATGATGAAGGGCTTACTGAGTAGCAAAAGTTAATGAGAGGCAGAAAAATAGAGAGCAAAAGCTGTAACAGGAGAGCTTGGCATTCTTTTTCCAACTCACAAGCTCTTTGTTGAAATTTGGCTGAGGATCTCAGTTTGGCTATAAGTGCATTGTGGAAAGGAGGACCTGGAATTCTAAATTCCTAGCTTGCCATCCTTGCTTTGATTACAGAAGAGTTACACATGTACCCATGAACAGCATACAAACATACTAACCTGTTTTTAACTTTACATGGGCTTACAGATAAGTATTTGCATTGAGTCTCAAAACAGACTTTGTCCTTGTATTTTTAAACAATGTTGGAACTGTTAAGACTATGAGAACTCTGAAGAATGACTGAATGCATTTGATATTGTTAAGACAAGAAACTTTGGAGGCTAGGAGTCCTGTGCTATAAAAGATATGTTTGCAGAGACACTTTGCCAAATGGCCCATATTATGTCTTCAGGGCTTCAAAAAATAATAATTATGATCATAATAGTAATAATAACACAGCAATAGTAATAATAATAACAGTCAATTAAATGTAAATAAATTGATACATTTACCAAAACTACAACAGCAACCAAAAATGCTAGCTAAAACTTGAGGAATAAAGCATCATGACATTTCATTTAAATTTAAATTAGTACACAGTGCCATTGAAAATATCTTATACAATTGTATCATTCAATATATTCTGTATTTCACTTGCATTTGATCTTCACCTTATTCATTTAATAAATTTTATAATAATTTCTATTTCTTTTAACAGAAATGTCATTTTTCATTTGCTGAGCTAAATAAGTACTTTTAGATCTATAGGTTCTCCTTTAAATATATAAGGATATTTTGGTCATGGTGTCTATGACAGTAATGGAGTTATTTTCATTATGCTTTTTCAATAACAAAAGCAAAAACCCATTTAATCAACATATTTCAAAAGAAGTTTTTGGGTTTTTTATTATTTTTTTTTGCTCGTCTTGAGACTTTAACTCAGTGCTTCAGCATTGTCCCTAAGCCTCTTTGTGCCCAAAGCTAGTGCTCTACTGCTTGAGCCACAGCATCACTTCTAGCCTTTTCTAAGTAGTTTAATGGAGATAAGATCCTCACAGACTTTCCTGCCTGGCTGGCTTCAAACTGCAAGACTCAGATCTTAGCCTCCTGAGTAGCTAGTATTACAGGTGTGAGCCACAAGCACCTGGCATGAAGTATTATATTTTAAGTCAAATCTTTCATTCCGAAGTAATTCATATTTAACTACATATTACTTATCACAATTTAATTAAAATTATATGTTGCTTTATTCTGACTTTAAGTTATAAAATTATTTTTGGACACACACAGTAAGTGTTAAAATACAGAAGATTGTTAACAAAGAATAACTTCAGGAAAATAAATTTCTCTAACTCTAAAGGAGTAGTCTTCAGCTTCACTTAAAAAAATCAAAAACATATCAAAGACACAAAGGAAAAGAGGCAAGAACCAAATCATATTATCGTAACATTGTCAATGTTGGATTTGGCTAATTGGAAGAACACAAAAAGGGAAATAATTGAGCTCATGCCATAAAGCATGGATAGAGAAATTCCCTGTGTTTTGGAAAACAAGATCCAAATATACAAGCTGGAGGTAACGCTTTTTTCTACTAAAGAGATTACGAATTTGCAGAGTGCCAGGATAGCCTTTGTAATCCTAGCTCCTCAGCTGGCTGAGATCTGGGGATTATGATTTGAATCCAATCCATATAGCAAAATCCTTGAGACTCTTAACGTCAATTAACCACCAAAAAGCCAGCAATGGAACTATGGATAGTCTTAGAGAGTGATGGCTTTTAGCAAGAAAGATCAGGGGCAGTGCCCAAGACCCACTCTGAGTTCAAGCTCTTGGATGAACAACAACAACAGTACCCAAAAGGAACTTAGGGATTTAATAGTGAAAGATACTACCTCAAAAACAGGGACCGAAGAAAAACCGGGATTAGCTGAAATGCAATTTGTTTATTTGTTTATTTGTTTACCTATTTTATTTTATTGTCGGTCGTGGGGCTTGAACTCTGGGCTTGGGCGATATCCCTCAGCTCTTCAGCTCATGGCGGGCATTCTAGGACTTGAGCCACAGCGCCACTTCAGGTTTTCTAGTGGTTTTATTGAAGATAAGAGTCTCAAGGACTTTCCTGCACCCGCTGGCTTTAAACGCAATCCTGAGTAGTTAGGATTACAGGCATGAGCCACCGGCGCCCGGCACAATTAGTTCATTATCTATAATTAATAATTGCATTCTGATTCCCATCTAAAAATATACATGTTTGTGATGAGAATTATTGTAAAACATATGCATTAAAAATAAAAGCTAAAAAGATGCAAAATGTCTCACAGAATGCCCTAGCACTAGCTAGCTCTTCTTTCTATTTTCCTTAGTTATGGTCAATGAAAATTTGATCAGTATAGAAAGACTCAAAATCAATAACTAAGCTGGTGGAGACATTGTTTTGAGCGGTGCTTCTCTGCACTGTAACAAAGCTTTCTTTAGAGCAAGTGCTTCTAGGTAAGCAACACCCTCACAGCCCCAGGAATTCTGATTACTTTGGCTTTTTCTGTTCTTCAAAGTCAGGAAGACAAGGGTGGAGGCAGAGTTTTTAAGAGAAGTGGTTACCGGATGCAATTGTATTTGGTTCTATGTAGCAATGAACAAGTAAATCCAAAAGAAGCAAAAAGTTGAAGACAGAAAATTTTCATATAAATTAATTTTTTATTATTGTAAATTTAAGGCTGAAAACTGAGTGATAGATATAACAGGAATTTATGAGAAAAATGTAAGTAGTCAATAGCCATCAAAAATGAGTTCTACATTAATAATAATAGAAGAAACTAAAATAGAAAGCAATGAAGTAGAACAAAAATAAAAACAATAACTTTAACAAATTAATAATACCCAGTTCTCTCATTTTAAAAAGTTCCTGGAAATGATGAAGAATAAGACTTTTGTTTGGCACAATAAAAAAAAAACTGCTAAAAAAAACTAATATTGAAAAAAAAAACTAATATTCAGAAGAAACACAAAGGCTTCATAAACATATGAACAAATCTAAAATTCATTCTCAATAAAATAAATTTGAATTAAAAATAAACCTAGGAATTGTTAGGTCTTCTAGTACTCATATTTATCAGATTGGCAAAAGTTTAAATTTGATAAGTAAATGGAGAACCTTATACAAAGCTGGGGATTGGAGGCACAGTGGGAAAAATGTGTTTTTATGTCCTATCAAAATTACTTAGATATAAGCATTAGAAAATATTAAACTCACACAACTCTTGAGTATATAAATTCCATTCTCAGAATTTATTCTTACATTATGTGAAACATTTCAAAGATATTATAATACTTTTTTCCAAATAAGAAAAAGATTAAAGAAAAAAAATCAATTGGTCAACATTAGGGGACCTGTTAATTACAATATGATCTATTACCACACAAAAATATGAGCATCACATAACAGTCAATGGAAAAAGAACATGGTCACTATCCATGTGTTTGGGATGGATTTCTGGAAGACACTTCAGAGAAATCTCAGCAAACAGAGGAATGTGTTCCATTTATATTGAAAGGGGAAATTGTGTGGCTGAAGTGGTAGAACACAGCCTTGAGCATAAAGAGCTTGCATACAGTGCTCAGGCCCTGAGTTCAAGCACCAGCACCAGCACACACACACACACACAAAGGGGGCGAGATAGTAATATTGTTCACACTTGCAGGCTATTTTTTCTACCTATGTTGTTATATATGAGCAAGATAAATAGATAGCAGATAGATAGATAGATAGATAGATAGATAGATAGATAGATAGATAGATAGAGTTATTTAGGTGTGTTTGTATCTATGCATCATGGTGACAGCTAAAATTATCTTATCACTGCTTTCCAAAGTGGTTGAACAAGTTTACATTCCCACCAACAATGAAGTAAGGTTCCTTTCTGTCCACATCAGTATGGAAGTTCCTCAAAAGACTTCACATAGATCTCCCCTATGACCCAGCAATCCCACTTTTGGGCATTTACCCAAATGTTTACAAACAAGACCACACTAAAGCTACCAGCACAACTATGTTTATTGCAGCATTATTTACCATAACTAAGATATGGAACCAACCCAGACGCCCCTCAGTAGATGAATGGATCAAGAAAATGTGGTATATATACACAATGGAATTCTATGCCTCCATCAGAAAGAATGACATTGCCCCATTTGTTAGGAAATGGAAAAACTTGGAAAAAATTATATTAAGTGAAGTAAGCCAGGCCCAAGGAAACATAGGTCCCATGGTTTCCCTTACTTGTAATATCTAGTATATGTATGAGTCAAGCGGAAAAGGTCAGATAATGTGATGTCAGGAAAATGAACCCTTAGATGTGTATTTTAATGTTTTTTTCTTTCATGCATGTGTTTCTAACGCATTTATAAGATTATCTCTTTGTTGCTTTGTATGTCCCTCCCCCACAGTATAACCCCTGCTTTCACTATATTTGATGTCAGTATAACTTGTGGAGGAGATGGGGAAAAACCAGTTGTTTAAGGATACAGGTGGACCTGTTGCAACAATGAGAAGTACAAGTTGTCATGTCCAAAACGAACTTTACAATGTCGGTTGGGGGGGGAGGGGGAGAAGGGGGGGAAGGAGAAGGATTGGGATTGGGGGGGAGGGGGGAGGCTGGGAAGGGATGTGAAGAGTAAACAAAGGAGGAGGCTGCAATGCTTGGTAAGAAATGTACGCATTATCCTCCCATGTAATTGTAACTCCTCTGTACAGTATGTTCACAAATAAAATTAAATTAAATTTAAAAAAATAAAAAAATTATCTTATCACGATTATCTTTAAAAAGAATTAGAAGGATTAAATGATTAAAAAAACAATTATAAGGCATTTTGTAAGACTTGGTTCATAAGTATTATAAAAATGTAGTAATTGATAGGTGGAGAGGCTTTTTTTTTCTATGCAAGCCTTAGGAAGTAGTCTCAAAACCCACCTCTTATTAGTATTTCTTATTTTGTTATAGTTTACCCAGGGTATTTGTGGGATTTTTAAAAAATATATCTCATTATCTGACACCCAGAGTGCCTGAGGATTGAAAGTGGATAACATTAGTACTCAAATATTAAGAGACACAGAACATTAGGGGTCCAACTGAAATCAAGTATCTCTAGAACAGCAAGAAGGAAGTAAAATCCAATTTGTATGAAATTTGATTTGCACAAGTTCTCAGAGAAACTGGATAAAGCAAATTCCACCTGTATCAAATCATCAGTCACCTTCAGTGCCTAGGAAAATACCAAAACAACATCCAGTAATCAATTTTCCATCTTTCATTGGAGCCTGAGGAGCCCAGTAGAAACCAGCATGGTATTGTAAAGAGAAAATTGTGCAGGCCAATTCAATTTCCTGCTATGACAGAATGACAGGTCAGAGAGATAGGAGAAAGCAATAGATGTAATCTGCATGAGCCACTGTAAGTTTTTTGATTTGTTCCCTTATGACAGTCTCATCAACATCTTCTGAAAATTTGGGTTAAATCAGAATCTGAGAAACTAGTGGCCTCTTCCACCTACACCTTGCATGGCCAAGCTTTGGCAGCACGCTGGCCAGACCAGTGCAGTAACCTACCAGGTGACAGGAGCCTGTCAGGGAATAGATCAAGGGTAGAAGGTATTAGAAATAAAAGCAGCAAGAGTTAGAGGCTGAGCGAATATAAAGTAGACTATATTGATTTTATATTATATTATTTTATATTTTATATTACTTTTAAATGTCAGATTCTATTGATGAAAACAAAATACTCAAGGAGACAAAGATGACCTAGGAGACCACTGTGGAGGAGATCCTGCTGAGAGAGAGAGAGCCATCTGCCATCTCATCTAGGATACACAAGAAGCAGTAGATAAAAGAACACCATTCATAGTCATGATGTCATTCAGGTTGTGTATGTGTTTGTGTGTGCATGTGTGTGAGTGTGTGTGTGAGTGTATACCTGTGCACATGTGTGAGCAAGCAGGAGAGAGGAGAGAGGGAGAAGGAGAGAGATGCAGAGTCTCTTTAAAGATCATACAAATATGGGAAAATTCCAATGTTGTTGTTGTTTTTTTTTTTTTTTTTTGGTCGGTCATGGGGCTTGAACACTGGGCCTGGGCACTGTCCCTCAGCTCTTCAGCTCAAGTCTAGCGCTCTACCACTTAAACCACAGTGCCACTTCCAGCTTTTTTCTGCTTCTGTGGTGCTGAGGAATGGAACCCAGGGCCTCGAGCATGCAAGGCAAGCACTCTATCACTGAGCTACCTTCCGAGCCCCACTTCTATTAGTTTTTATTGCATTAATTTTATTCATTACATGCTAAAATTCTAATCTTGAATATATTGAGCTAAGAAGAACATTATTAAAATTAATTTCAAATTTTTAACTGCACAATACAGCTAACTGGAAAAATCAAAATTACATATGTGGTTGTCATGTGTCAATTGAATAGTGCTGCTGTACATGATTTAGAAGTATGGTATATGAATTTGTACTATACAATCTGGTATGATTGAGAAGTGTGGTATATGAACTTGTACAAAACAATCTGGTTTATGCTACAGCATTTCTGTTTAGATAGTACTGGGGTTTGAATGCAAGTGGTCATACTTGCTGGATAGGTACTCTACCAGAAACTTGTGTTTGAGACAGGTATGGAACACAGCAAGGAATCGCTGTGGAGATAGAATGGGGGGAGTGTGTTACTGTTGACTCAGTGTTTGAAATATTAGGGACTAGATTACTTTGTGTTTGGTAGCTCTTCCAGCTCAGATTCTGTACTTGTGTGAAGCTATCACAGAAGGTTTGACTCTGATTTTTGACGCTGCCCCAATATGAGCCTCTAGCAACAATGATGCTGCTCCAGCCCAGAGAAATCATCTTCTTGTTCTTGACACAATAAGGCAACTTTTTTTCTGGAGGCTGCAATGCTTGGTAAGAAATGTATGCATTATCCTGCCCATGTAATTGTAACCCTTCTGTACAGTATGTTCACAAATAAAATAAAATTAAATTAAATTTAAAAAAAAGAAAGTTCTTCATCAGTAATGTCACTAACCATGTCTGTTGTCACTTCACTACTACAAAAAAAAGTCCTCCATTCCAAGCTAATTCTTAGTTGTTGCATCATCATAATAGTTTAGTAATTTGTTTCTTCTTTTGTTGACTACTGAGGAGGAAATTGTTAATGACGTTCACAGGATACTAATGTGGCAGAGAACTCTGGGTAATGTTTGGGCTCTGGTTCAGCTGGAGAATCACCTCCGGTGCTAGGAAGAATCTGGAGCAGCCTGATTTTAAGGGATGCCTTAAATCCCCTACAAGGTTGCTGTGAAAATTAAACCAGGTAATATGTAGACAAAGGTTGCCCAGATAGCAGTGGAGGAAGGTTGGTTTTCTTAAGTTCATTCAATACCAGATTATACTTTACATTATATAATGTTTGATGATAAAGGAATGACTTTGCTTATAAAACCTGGCCAATTCAGAGTTGTTTCTTTTTCCTTTGCTTATTTTCTTTTGTGCTAGTTCTGGAGCTTGAACTCAGGGACTATCTATCTTACTTACCTTTTTGTGCAAGGCTGGGACTCTCTACCACATGAGCCACATCTCCACTTTTGGCTCTTTTTTTCTGGTTAATTGGAGATAAGCGTCTCATGAACTTGCTTACTCAAGATGGCCTTGAACTACAGTCCTCAGATCTCAGCCTCCTGAGTAGCTAAGATTATACACATGAGCCACTAGTACCTAGCTCAATTCACTCTTGAAGTCAAAATCATCAATGGAAATCATTCATTTTAACATAATGATACTTTGTGATGATTCAAGCTTAGAACAATGTCTGAAAATGCATTAAATATTTGTCTCTATTATTAGTAGTAGAAAAATATTTGTCTCTATTAGTAGTAGAAAAAATTGTTAGAATATATTTGGGGAAATGACTGAAATAAACTTATTTGACCTTGATCCTTTATGTATCCAATATGATTTTGAAAAGGCAAAAATCAAATAAGTACTGATGCTGCTTGTGGCCTTTAAAAATTATATTTTTAACCCTAGCAAGGCTGGGTGGAGAGACACAATAGTTCATATTGCCAATAGTTTTTTGGAGTCAGGATCTGGCAAAAAAAAAAAAAAAAAGAAGAAGCCAGCCGATTCTGTGTCTTTCAGAGCAAATACTGCCTTCAATGTAGTCTTTCTTGACCAAAAGAGGATCAAAATGGGAGAAAGGAAACTTTATATAATTGGGAGTTTTTTTTCTAAATACTTGTTTTACTTTTAGCCCCAGGCAGCCTGAGGCTCTGAGGATTCCAGTACCACTAGATATTTTGCAGAATCACAGCACTCCAGCTGATGAGGCATTTTTAAATTAACAAAAAAGCACATAAAATTTGGTACAAAACAATGCAGAAATATTTTCCAAAATTTCTGAACACATGGGAGCCAAAACACTGTAAAGAAATAGCCCCAGGGTTATAGAATGAGGATGGGAGTGAGTTCCTGGAGAAGTAAGCTGTGAGGCTCTGAATGGCATTGCGGGGTTCAAAAGGAGGAGTTGGGGGTGCAGGGGCAAGGGGATGATGGATAGTGCCGAGGAAAAGGAAGTATAAGATGCTTTCCTAGGCTTTTGCTTTGTGTTAAATGTAGAGTTCTAAGGAATACATTTCATAATGTTGCTTTTAAGCCCTCAATTTTCATCCAAGAAGGTCATGGTAAGGTGGATGGTTAGCAAGGTAGGATGAAAGGTGCCCCTTCTCAGTGAGTGTGGCAGACAGGGTGCCCTCACCCCTGTGCGCTAGGACCATGCTAGTAGCTCTCTTAGTGTAGTCCAGACTGGATGACGGCACTGTTACAATTATTGCACTGCTACAAACAACTTTATCTAGTTTCTTTACCCATTTTCTTTCTTTTTGCATTAGTCTTTCAGTAGTTGTTCAAAGGAGTTGCCATTCAACAGAAAGGTTTTTAAATATAGTGCCTCTTGATTGGTGTCACCTTTTTTTCTTTTTATAGTTTTATTATATTTGTATTGTAAAGATACTGTACAGAGGGGTTACAGTTACATGAGTAAGGTAGTAAGTACATTTACTCTTGAGTATTATTACCCCCTCCTTTGTTTCTCCAGCCATCCCTTCCTTCCTTACCTCCCCCAACTACTCCCTCCATACACACACCCCCGCCCCAAATTTGTAAAGATCGTTTTTAACATAGTGTCTTGTACATCTCATTGTTACAGTGGGTCAACCTGTATCCTTCCTCAGCATTTTGTTATTCCCCTTCTCCTCCCCAAATTAGAAAACATGTATATTCAAGATGCAGGGACATACAAAGCAACAAAAAAAAATCATCTTATAAATATGTTAGAAATAATCACAAGAAAGAAAAAAAACATTTGAGTCCTTATCATGGAGTTCATTTCACCTAACATCAACTTATGCTTTGTATGTCCCTCCCCCATGGTATAACCCCTGTTTTCACTGTATTTCAGGTTGATATAATTTGTGGAGGGGAAGAGAAAAACCAAATTGTTTAAATAGGCTACAGGTGGACCCATTGCAACAATGAGATGTATAAGACTTTAGGTCGAAAAACAAACTTTACAACTTTGGCGGGGGAAGGGGGGAAGATGGGAAAGGATGGGAAGGGATGGGACGGGGAAACAAAGGAAGAGGCAACAATGCTTGATAAGAAATATACTCATTACCTTGCCCACGTAATTGTAACCCCTCTGTATGGCATTGCCACAATAAAAAAAAAAAAAGATGCAGGGGACCTGAATCAAATACAGTGAAAACAGATGTTATCCGTGGGGGAAGAACATATGAAAGAAACAAAAGAAATCACGTAAGTGCATTATAAGTACACTAAAAACAACAGCAACAAAGTTAAAACTCTTGTGTCTCTATCTTGGGGTTCTTTTCACTTAGCATTATCTTATATGGTCATATATGCATAGCTTTTGACCCTTTCTACTTGTCTGGTAAGATTATTCTGGGTGTATACTAGGTATTGCAAATAAGAGAAACCATGGGATGTATGTTTCTTTGGTTCTGGGTTACTTAGTAATATTTTCCAAGTCTTTCCATTTCCTAACAAATGTGTCGGTGTCATTCTTTCTGATGGAGGCATAGAATTCATATATATATATATATATATATATATATATATATATATATCACATTTTCTTGATCCATTCATCTACTGAGGGGCATCTGTGTTGGTTCCATTTCTTAGCTATGGCAAATAATACTGCGATAAACATAGTTGTGCTGGTAGTTTTAGTATGCCCTTGTTTGTAATCGTTTGGGTAAATGCCCAAAAGTGGGATTGCTGAGTCATAGGGGAGCTCTATGTATAGTCTTCTGAGAACCCTCCATACTGATTTCCAAAGCAGTTTCACTCTTTTTAACATTCTCAGCCACCCCTCCCCCCACTCCATCCCTCACTTTTCTGAGTATGTATTGGATGTTTTTTGTTTCTGCACTGCATTTTGATCTGTGCCATCCCTTCAACATTTGGCCCTCCTTCTACCCAGCCCTTCCCTTCTTTTTCTCAGTTCTGTGACATATGCAATGCATTCTTGACTACTCATTTCCTCCATTTATTCTTCTACCCCTTTCCTCTTGTTCCTCCCCCAAGTTGCAAGTATCCATTTTTCTAGAACTCGTTTTGTTGGGCTTTGACTTAGTCATCCTAAAGAATTATACTATGTGTGTTCTCCATAGATTCTGTTATACTTCTGTTAATTCAGTTATAACCTCTTGGGTACCATCCAGTGAACTTCTAGATTTATAGGCGATTTCTAGTTCCTACTAATGAGGGAAACCATGCAACCTGTATTTCTCTGGATCTGGCTTACTTCAATTACTTCACATAATCTTCTCTACATCTTTTAATTTCCTTATGAATGGTTCAATGTCATTATTTCTAAGGGGTGAGTAGAATTCCAGTCCAGATTTTCTTGATCCATTGAGGGGCATCTGGACTGATTCCCATCTTGGCTATGGTAAATAAAACTGCAGTAAGCATGATTGTGGTGGTTGCTGTAGTGTATCCTTGTTTGTGCTCCAATAGATAAATGCCCAGAAGTAGGATTGGTGGGATTCTTTTGAGAATCCTTCATACTGCTTTCCAGATTGGTTGAATATGTTTAGATTCCCATCAGCAGTGTAATAGAGTTCCCTTTTGGCCATATTCCACCAGCATTTGTTATTGTTAGCTTGCTTGATAATGGCCATTCTAACTGGAGTGAGGTGGAATCTTAATGTTGTTTTGATGTGCATTTCCTCTATGGTCAGCGATGTTGAACCTTCTTATTTTCATGAGTGTATTGGCCATATTTACATCTTCTGAGACATCTTCTTTAAGTCCCTGGCATATTTATTAATTGTATTAATTTGAGGGTTCTTGCTGAGCTCCTTGGGAAGTTATTTTTATTGAGGAAAAAAATGGAATCCCAATTGGGTTTCAGTTCCTCCCCTAACTTCTATGCTGAACAAGAACAAAGGCAAAGACATTGTCTAAAGGAAGCAGGGACTGGAGGGACTTATCCCTTTCTTTTTTTTACTCCACTGGGTTGAGATATAAAAATATTGACCCTAAACTCTGAGACCCTGCTTGACATCTGACCTGATGCTCCCTTTGGTTTATATGCCTCAGATTTTGGCTTCTGTAGCTTCTCTCCTGGGAAGATGTATTTTCCTCTTCATTGTAGTGTGAGCTTGGAAACCAGCAGGCTGCCAGAAACAAATTTATTTTCATATGAATTCAGAAAAAACATAGTGGCATGATTCTTAGCATGGCATGATCAGGAAACAAGGAATATGTTTGTAGGGAAACATGATGGCTCTATTTCAGACCTTAAAATTGAACAAAGTAAAAGTGACATTTGCTTTAACTTTGGGTCAAATGCTAACATGCAAAATAAAGCACCGTATGTTAAGAAGTTGATATGAACAATGCAGTTAAAAAGAGCGTAAATCATATAAAAATGAACTAGATGGCTGGCGCTGATGACTCATGCCTGTAATTCCTAGCTACTAAGGATGCTGAGATCAGAGAATCACAGTTCAAAGGAACGTGAACAGGAAAGATCCCAAGACTCTTTCTTATCTCCAATTAACCAGCAAGAAGCCAGGAGTGGAGGTGTGACTCATGTGGTAAAGCACAACAAATGCTAAGGGAGAGTGCCCAAGCCCTGAGTTCAAGCCTCAGTCCTGGTATTAAATTATTTTTATAAGAATAAAATATTTTATTGTTTTGTTTTTATACATATAAGGTACTTAAAGCATAGTCACTCTCATTCAGTCTCTACTCATCCTCCCACCTTTTTGTCTCATCCTGTTTTGGTTCTTTTTCTTTGGTGTATGTTAATCACCAAATAACATTGACATCAATCATAATGGCAAAATAATGTTATCAATTCATCCTCATTCACCCTCTCCCCTCACTCTTCCTTGTCTGCTGATACTTTGGCCCCCAGGAATGCCTATGCTACTTTCTTTTTTAGTGTACATTAATGCTAAAATAATGATTATGTCAAAATAAAGTGACAGAATCATAAGTGATTATGATTATATTCTTTTAAATGTTTTTTTTTCCCATTTGTGTTGCACTGCATTGCTATTTTCCTTATATTCATGGAGGAGGGTGAAAAAGAGAGAAGTAATTTTATTTTTTTAAGTATAATCAACTCCCTTGTATATCTCCAGTCTTATAATTCTCTTAATGTAAGTGGCATGAAGAAAATGATGTTCTTAAATTAAGAATAAGGCCATTTAGTAGGCTCCTCTTCAGAAAAGGACTTGTTTGCTTTGATCTGTTGATTAGACCTGGGACAGCAGGCACATGTGAGGGTAGATTGTACCCACCAGAAGTACCACATTATGCTAATGCAGCTGCTTAGATATCTAGACATTACCTTGCGGAATATTGAACGGACTTTTTCCCCGACATGTCTAATGTTATTGCTGTTAATTAAGTGGCTTGTTGGGAAGAATAGAATAATTGTAAAATATTTTCAGTACATTCTTGTCTTTGAAGAGCAATGAATTCCTATAGTAATAGTGTGTATTTATAGAATGAAAACTACATAAAACAAATTAAGGGTAAAGCACTATACTGAGAATTCTATTTTCATCTTTAATGAGACACTTTCAGCCCCCTGGAAGCATTGTTTCTAGGAATGTTGATTTAAGATATTAGCACCAAGGTAGTCCCTGTGACAGATGACAAACAGCCACAGAAGCTTTGAGAAAGCCATTCACAAGTTCCATAGCAGGTTAAAAATAATGCCCATAAGTTTATATACGCATGTGTTCTATCATGGGAGTCTCCTGACAATCATATCTAATTATCCAGTTAAGTGAGGTGCTTCATTGTGTGCCATGGAAAAACTGGTTTAATATTACTTTAATGATTTTGGTAACAAAGAAAATTGAGTTTTCCAAAAGAGAAATATCTAAAATGGAAGTGAATTGTGCTGGGCCCAGCTTTCCTGGCTTCCTTCACCTCTGCTAACTACAGCAAGACAAGAAAGCTTTATTTAAATGGCCTATTGCATCCAGTTATACAATGTATCCAAGAAGCACCCTTTGATAGCCTGCATGTCTATGGAAAAATGAAGCATGACTGACTGGTGATCTGGCACAGTTAGCTGTAGTACAATAGAACCCACCCAGCAGGTAAATCAATTCAGAACAAAGAAAACAAAACTAATTTTTAAAACAATATTTGGATCAGATTATAGGTATTTGTGACATACTATGATGACATTGTTATTTGTTTCAGCCATCATATCTTGGATTTGTTGGATAATCTCTCTGCCTAACACCCATATTTATAAAGTATAGAGAAGAAGGAGGAGCAAGTGCATCCCAGTTCCTTGATGTGACTGTCAAAGACACAATACCTCAAAAAGTGCTGGAGGAGTTTTATATGCAATTTGAATGTGGTGAGCATGTGTCTGTGTGGATATACTTACAAACCAATGTTTGAATAGAGGTGAGAGGATGGGATAGAAAGTAAGTGGATCTATTATTACCACAGGGATAATGACACTTCATTTATTCATGTGTTGGCTAGATCTTCAGGGCTTTCCACATAGGAACAAGATTTCTAAGTCTCTCTCAAACCTGTTAAGACAATACTTGTTAAGAGTAATATTTTTTAAAAGGTGGGAAAGAAGAGACTGAGATGTGAAAAATTACTGTTTTCTATAAGATATAAAGATATAAAGCACATGTTAGCATGTGCTTTTTGCCCATTAAGGTGCTCCAAAATTGATTTATTTTGGGTTTTATCATTTGAATTCGATGCTTTCATCATATAATTCAGGGCACATTACTTTGCAAAAATAATATTTGCATTTATAAGGATGCCAGTGCTGATTTTGCCAAGAAAATTAAATGCTAAATGCATGCAAAATTCTAATTAGTTCTGATATTCCCATGGCTTTATAAAGCAAATAGTCTTCTAAAATACATCCCATTATTTTAAAAAATACACATGTTAAAAACATTTTATTTTCTGCTAATTACAAAATACAGCTGGTATTAGCATGAGAGCAACAATGGTCAAACCCTGAGTCTCTCTCTCCTTTGGCAGTCCATTCCTCACTGCTCTACAGGGTAGGGTGCTGCCATTCTGGATTCTCTTCCAAGTCTGCACATCCTCCTTCTCTGGTGCTTCAGGCCTAGGTCAGAGCCTGCCTGCCTTCCCTCCCTCCCTTTTCCCCTCCCTCCCTCCTTTCCTTCCTTCCTCCCTCCTTTCCTTCCTTCCTTCCTCCCTCCCTCCCTTCCTTCCTTCCTTCCTTCCTTCCTTCCTTCCTTCCTTCCTTCCTTCCTTCCTTCCTTCCTTCCTTCCTTTCTTCCTTCCTTCCTGCCTTCCTGCCTTCCTGCCTTCCTGCCTTCCTTCCTGCCTGCCTGCCTGCCTGCCTGCCTTTCTGTTCTCCTTCCTTCCTTTCTTTTGTGCCAGTACTGGGGCTTGAACTCAGGGACTAGGCACTGTCCCTTAACATTTTGTTCAATGTTGTCACCCTACCAGTTGAGTGCCACTTACAAAATTTTGGTGGTTAATTTAAAATAAGAGACTTACATGCCAGGCACCAGTGGCTCAAGCCTGTAATCTTAGCTACTTAGAAGTCTGACATCTGAGGATAGAAGTTCAGAGCTCAGGCAGGAAAGTCCATGAGACTCTTATCTTCGTTTCACCACCAGAAAACTGGAAGTGGCACTGTGGCTGAAGTGGTAGCGTGCTTGCCTTGAGCTGAAGAACTGGGGACAGCTCCCACACCCAGAGTTCAAGACCCATAACTGACAGAAAAAGAAAAAGAAGAAAAAGAGTCTTGCAAACTTTTCTGCCTGGGCTGGTTTTAAACCATTATCCTCAGATGTCAGCGTCCTGAGTAATCAGGATTTACAGGTGTGAGCTAACAATATCTGTCAGAACATTTCCTGATGGTCCATCTCACAAGACTGTGAGCTCTGTGGAAGTGTGGATGCTCACTATGAAGTTAAACTACTAAGATCTTACTCAGGTCAGACACCTAAAACACAATAGCTACAGAATGGTGTAATAAAGTCTGCATTTCCATCACTCAATTGCAGTTACCGTTAAATCTGGTTATTTGGAAGCTTTCCCTAAACCTCTTAGCTTGGTCTATCTTTGAAACACATGGATAGTGCCTGGTTATCATGGTGAGTTGGCATTAATATCTTACCTTCATGTTTTAAGTTCCTCCACAGTCAAAAATTACCTTCCTAAACTTCATCTACTGATTGAATATTTGTGACTTACCCGGATTCATTTGTTGAGGTCCTCAATAAGATAGTATTTGAATAGGAGACTTTGGGGATGCTAATTAGCTGTGAAGGTGGAGCCTTTTTGAAGGATAAGTGTTATTATAGTAACACAGCATCATCAGCAATCAGGAAGAGGCACTCACTGAGCATGCCTGTTCTACTTTTTTGTCTTGAACTTCCAACTTCTAGATCTGTGAGGGATAAATGTCTGTGGTTGAAGCCACCCAGTCTGTAATAGACACCCATTTTGTTACAGTACTAACAGCCTAAGGCAGTTTTCCAAAAGTGCATCAACCTATACGCACTCAAGGAAAACCCAGCTCCAGTTCTGGGTGATGTTTAACCTATTCTAGTTACAATTGCTACTTAAAACATTGCTACTTCACTCGGTGCTGTAAAACTACAACTATTTCACTTTGCTTATTATTTGAAGATTCAGAATAAGGAATTTGGAGAGGCTCACTGGACACATCTCACTTGAAGTTTCTCTGAGGTTGTGGGCAGGTGTCACTTGTGGCCACAAACATCTAAAGCCTCAACTGAACTCAAATGACTCATTTTTCCATCTGGCAGCTGGGGGATCAGCCAGCCAACCTCTCAACCAAAGCAGCACCTCTATGGGTCCCAGCATGATCACCTCCTTGTAACTGAATTTCTCAATAGTGGATGGCTTCCTACAGTGTATTCCAAGGCAACCAGACATCTTGAAAGTTGTAAAGTGTCCTTTTGGTGTCCCAAAACGTACATTCTGACACCTCATCTATTTGAAGCTGCAATGTAAGAAATTTGGGAAGACTCACTGGGCACTGAATACTAGCATTACTAGCCACCAGCACCTGAATACTTTTGATTTTTTATGACAGGCTTTTGTTATATATTCTGAGCACTTAACTAACTCTGTAGCATTAAAACACATGTGCAGCAGCTTGGCCAGGATCTACTTGTTCATATTGTTGGCTATTCAATATCTGTTTTAAGTTTTCCTTAAGTGTTATAGATGTAATTCTTTTTTATTATGTTCTCCATATTAAGTATCCACAGCATAGCAGGAGAATTTGTGAGAATTCCATCACATCAATTAGATAATTGAAGTGAGAACACAAGTTGGTGTTAAATCATCATCAATCACTATATCTACATCAAGGGAACATTTCCCCACTCCCACGTCGTAAACATTTCCATCCTCCTTGTTTTCACCTTTTGAATTTCTCATGTCACTTTCCTAAATTGGCCCAAAACAGTTGTGTCAGGCTGTCCAATAGCCACCCAAGAAGCAACATTCAGATTTTGCTCAGAGCTGCACCATCTGGATTGGGGGCTTAGAAATATATCCAAGTGAAATTTCATGAAAATGGGCCATTGAAAAAAATGTGTATTGTTAATCTTTGGGGGAAACAATGGAATGAAAATAAAGATGGCATATTTTTCCAGTGTAATGATCCTTGACAGTTTCCATTGTGGCTGCTGGAGCGGGTTTGATTGCCAGTTGTTAAATGAGCCTGCATCCAGAAAAGTGGGAATAGATCACTCAGCAGAGCAGTAGACAGATGATGTTTGCTTTAAAGAGAGAGATTCAATCATGGCAAATATCATTAAGGACAGTCTCACAAAAGCCAGTGTCCTGCTATTCCTCCCTGCTCCCCTCCCCACAGACAGCAGGTAGAAACTGCCCTTTCCTATGTATTTCTCTTTCCTAGATCCTGGCAGAAGGAGGCAAGTGCCAAAATAGTCCTGCATCCACAGTTGTAGCAGTCAATAACTCATAACACTGGGGAAGTTGCTAGGAATGCATGCCACACCTCCTCTGACTCTGGGCTAATCCTTGTCCCTATCATTTTTTTTTTCTGGTAAATTCTCTGGTCACTAGTCCAGGGGAAGTTAAATATCCCAGAATACCTTCATCAATTTACTCAGGCCCAGAATGTATAGAAGCATCCACCCACAAGAATAAAAAAAGAAGTCACAAAAAGCCTATTTATATAGGCTCTTCACAGGTAAGAATGAAACACCAATATAATTGGAGAGGGGAATCAAAGATAAGTAGCCTCCTAAATAGCTCTTTTCCTCCTGTCTGAGTCTAGTTTCCTGTAATCACTGATGGCTTGGAGCTGTGGTGTTTAAACTTCTTTTAGTATTCTGTTTTCAAAAAGAATCTTAATTGGAAGTCCAGTTTATAAAGCAGCAAACAATTGAGTTGTCCTAACAGAGGATGGGGCTATGGGTGCATTCAGTCTACCAGAGGGCAGGCAGCTTGTGTTATATCCACAAGCAATGTCTGGAACTTGTCTTCTGCAGTCCCAGACAAACAAGGTCTCTTGGTTTCATCCATTGAGCAGTTTAATAATTGCTCTATTTTATTGAATGAGTATTTTCTCTAATATTCTTTGCATAATTCCTAGTCCTCATAACCACCCTGTACCAGAGATATTATTGATATTATTCACACCACTTATAAAGAAATTGTGGTTCAAGAAAGAAAAATCATAAGCTGGCACAATGAATTAAAACCCCTATATATAACCGTTTAGGGATATTTAAAAATATGTAATAAGATAAAGAGAGATGAATCATTTGCCAAGGCTAAGAGATTTAACAAGGATTCAAACTTAGATCCTCCCATCTTTGAAGGCTATGCCCTGATAGTTTGGGGGGAAAAAAGAAAGGAAAAAGAACGCCAGTCAACTGACTATCTAATAACATCAAATAGATTTTCCTCTGTTCTGATGCTACCGCTAATAGCTGAGTGGTGAGGATCTACCACCTCACATTTTTTGTTTTTAGTTTCATTTTTAGATCTATGTATTTCATGAAAATATTATTTAACATGGTACATTCTGAATACAGCTACTTGAGCTGCAATTCATGTACCACAAAAATCCACTCTGAAAGTGTGAAATTTTGTGTTTATCTGGTTTATTCATAGTTGTACAACTATTACCACATTTAATTTTGAATTTTCCCATCGCAGGGTTGGTAGTAGCTTAAATGGTAGGGCCTTAATCTAACAAAGACCCAGGTTTGAGCCCAAGGACACACTATACACAACACACACACACACAAACACACACACACACACACTATAAATTGGATAATCTCATTTCCTCTTCCTACTCCCTTGGCTGCCATTAACACACTGTGGAATTCATCAGAATGCAAAGGTTTTAGCTACTATAAGCAACCTAATGTTATAGGCAGACTTCTAGCATCTAGCTATGAACAATTCTTTGTGTTAAAATCAGTTAAAGCATTATAATATAAAATTAACCAGTCCAGAATCACAACAACAACATGATAATATATTCTTTTTTATTTATTATTTATTATTTTTTGGGGGGTCCGGTCATAGGCCTGAACTCTAGGCCTGGGTGCTGCCCCTCAGCTCTTCATCTCAAGGCTAGCGCTCTACCACTTGAGCCACAGCGCCACTTCTGGCTTTTTTTTTCTGCTTATGTCGTGCTGAGGAATCTAACCCAGGGCCTCATGCATGCAAGGCAAGTGCTCTACCACTGAGCCACCTTCCCAGCCCAGATAATATATTCTTCACAGACACCTGAGTCTATAAGACCTATCCTATCAAAGAACAAAATGTTTCCATGATCAAGGAAAGTTCTGTAGGTGAGCATGGCTCTAGACAAGACCCTTGTAAGAATTGAATGTTTACCATTCAGAATGATTCATTCTTTGTAGTTCTTTAGGAGTTGGAGAGAGGATAATCCTTGTTAATTTTGCAGGCAGCCTTAGATATCCACCTTCACTGGTTATTCTCTACCCTAGACCAGTGACTCTCCCATAGTCATTGTGATCGAAGCAAAATGCAGATGAAGCCAACTGAAACTTCAGAGCTTTGCATTTTCTTTAAAGATTTTTTTGTTTCTAACATATTTTTATTAATAAGTTTTTATTGTGAAAATACCCTATAGAAGGGTTACAATTACATGAGCAAGGTAATGAGTACATTTCTTATCAAGTACTGTTGCCTCCTCCTTTGTTTCCCCTTACAATTCCTCCCCTCATATCCCCCCTACTCCCCCACCAAAGTTGTAAAGTTCGTTTTTTGATATAACGTCTTGTCATCTCATTGTTGCAATAGGAAACAAATAGTTTCTTTAAAGGTTTTATATCCCCAGATCTGTTCCTCACAGGGCAGCATTCAGGGCCAGGCAATCCGGATCCAACCTGAACTGGGGAAACTTAACAAGAGGGAAATCCTGAAACGTGTTTAAAAGGGCACTAGAACCACTAGAAGGCAATGCCCCAGGTAAAATATAAAAGGTGAAGAGCACCAGATGTGTAGCACAATCAATCATAAGCCCATATCAAGCTAGATGTTTGCCTCCCATCCATCATGTCCAACCAATATAAGGGGCCAGTGAAGACTATGAAGGAGGCTGTTGCCCTTAAGAAGAAAAAGCATTTGGCTAAGAAGATCTTCTTTCATGACAGAAGAGGAAGCTATTGAGTCTCTTGTGGAAAACTATGGTTTAATGAAAATTTTAAATAACTGCTACAAGTTTTAGCAGATTTAGAAAAGAAAGGGGGGACAGCCAGTGAAAATTTAAATTTATATAAACAATGCAAGTATATGTATGTCCCATTTAGGATGTGTGAGGATTTTTTTCAACTACATTTTTATTATTATCTTTAAGTAGTTGTACAGTGGAGTTGCCATTTAACAAAACAGCTTATGAATACAATATATCTTGATCAATGTCTTCTGCTTGTTTTCTATCAACTATGTCAATCTGCAGTTCAGGTTTAATTAAGACAAGCATATTTGGCCTGATAACCCTAAAAGAAAGTGGAAGCCTGCTAGAAGGAATGACTATGTTATGGCAGTGAGGACAAATTGTCAATATTGATAGGAAAAGGCACTTTTGTCTATGTGTATACTGGTCCTGGGTTTTGAACTCAGGACCTAAGCACAGTCCCTAAGGATTTTTGCTTAACGTTAGTGCTCTACCATTTAAGCCACAACTCTCCTTCTTTTATTTTTCTTTTGTTGGTTAATTGGAGATAGGACTTCCCTGGCTGCTTTGGACCCTGATCCTCAGATCTCAGCCTTCTGAGTAGCTAGGATTGCAAGTGTGAGTTCCTGATGCCCAGCAGGAAAAGGTAGTTGTCATTTTTTAAAGTTTATATTATTTTTATTGCTATTATAAAGGTGATGTACACAAGGGTTACAGTTACATAGGTCAGGTAATAAGTACATTTCTTTTTCTTTTTTGTCAGCCATGGGGCTTGCACTCTGGGTTTAGGCACTGTCCCTCAGCTCTTCAGGTCAAGGCTAGTGCTCTACCACTTGAGCCACAGTGCTATTTCCAGTTTTCTAGTGGTTTATTGGAGTTAAGAGTCTCACGGACTTTCCTTTCTGGGCAGGCTTTCACCCACGGTCCTCAGATCTCAGCCTTCTGAGTAGCTAGGCTGGCTATGAGTGTCACCCCTTCCCTCATGCTTTTCCCATTTTTCCCTCTTGTCCTCATCCACAAGTTATATAGTTCATGCTTATCTCACTTAACTCTTCAATGTTTAATGTCTTCCTTCTTTTCTCTTGAAATAAAAAAAGACTGCCTCTTGCTTCCAGCTAACCAGTAAATCACAGACATATGTAGCTAATCACTTTTTCCTTGCAGCATATTTACAAAGTCAGCCTGCCACATGTCCTTTGCATGGTGTCCCTTGCTCTCTTGACTTCATGTGCCATCTGCTGAGGTATCCAACCCATGCGTCACAGTTCTGGGCATTTGAAAAGTTAATACAGAGGAACTAGCAACCTGTGCAAAAACAATGAGACCCCTGGAAGGAGATACAACAGGTTCACAAGTCACAGTGGGTCCCCTGAGTATACTACTGGCCCCAAACCTTACTAAAAGGAACACTGGATTGGAACTTCTTTTTTTATCATTACAATGCATTAAAAATTATTTTATTGTAAAGATGCTATACATAGGAGTTACAGTTGCATGAGTAAGGTAATGAGTACATTTCTTGTGGAATGATGGTTTCACCTCCTTTGTTTGTCTCCTACTATCCCTTCCCTTCCCTCTACCACCTCCCCCACTCCTCCCCCCACTGTGCTGTAAAGTTCATTGGACACAAGAGGTCTTTCTTTGTTGTTGCTCTTTTTAATGTACTATGTGATTTTTTTTTGTTTCCTTTGTATGTTATTCCCCCTATGGTATATCCCTGTTGTCACTGCATTTGATTTGGGTGCCCTGCATCTTGTATATACATTTATCCCATTTGGGGAAAGGAAGAGAAATAACGAAATGCTGAAACAAGGACATAGGATGACCCATTGAGACAATGATACTCACAAGACACCATGATTGGAACGTTTTGATGGAAAAATCTCATCCATTACTAATCTATTTTTTATGTAGTGCAATAGTGATGTAAAGTTCATACTTATTCTATAGTAGCAGAGAGAATTGTTGGAGTGCTACCTACCAAGATTTGGAAATTTTATGAAAATATTTCAGAAGATGGTGACTGATGGGTATTCCTTGAGTCAGCTCAATGCTTGATTCTATAGTTGTTGGATGGAACCCTTAGTATCAAGCTAGACCAGTTTTAACCTAATTCTGCTTAACTATGACTTCTATTTTACCATGTAAAAATCAAGAGAAAAAGAATGGTTGGCACGTATTCCCTGAAACTTCTAAACATATATAGATTCAAGACATAACAGGAAGGGATTTAGATAAATCCTATTCTATCCCAACATATCACTCATATTTTAAATATGAATGCTTCTGGTTCTTTTTTCCTTTAGAAAAGTGAGCAGTAACTTCTTTTCTGCCAATGATATACCTTGTCATTTATGTATAAATTTACATTTTTGTAGATTAGCAAAGTTAGAGGGTAGTAGCAGGATCGATCCAAAAACCAATTTGACAAACAACAATAGAAATAGCTTAGGTAATGAAACAGTGAAGGGGGAAGAAAGGAAATAAATTTTACTCTGTGAGTAACATGACTTTTAGAAAAGGCATATTCAACTAATTCTATATCTAAAAGACATAGGTTTTTTAAATAACTTGTATATCTTGATTTTAATGGCAAAGAAGATGCCAAATGTAGAGAAGGATATTCAATTAGACCTTTAAATGTGACCTTTAAATTCATAGGATCCTAAATTGCTTGACTTATTCAAGACTTTCAATATCATCTCGAACAGCAACATTTCCAAATGAAGAAATGAAGGTTGAGAGTTGAGGCATGTAGTGCAAAACTTGCTACCTTCTCTTTGTAACAATACTGTAATAACCATCATAGACACTGCTACAAACATTTGCCCGTATGTCCTCTGAACATGTACCTTCCCAAACCACACCATGTGTGTATACATAGATGTGTGTGAGGTGGATATTATGTATAATATATATATACATATATCAGACATCATATAGATATGAATTCAAGCCGTATTGCATTCCTGTGTCAAAGGAGGCACTGTGCCATGTACACTATAATTCCCTGCAGATACTGAATCAATTGGTTTGAATTCATTTGTATTTTGAAATTTCAGAAGAAAATCCTATACCATGTAATTTGTGTTAGGCTCTAGTCGCTTACACTTCTAATCCTAGTGACTTAGGAATCTAAGATCTGGCCATAGCTAGCCTAGGAGACAAATCAGAAAGATTCTTATCTCTAATTAACCAGTATAAAGTCAGAAGTGGAGGTGTGGTCTGGTAGAGTGTCAGCCTTTAGCCAAGTAGGCGCATGAGGCCCTAAGTTAACGTTTAAGCTTTTTGACATGCATGCATACACACACACACACACACACACACACACACACACACACACACACACACACACACACACACATAACATGAAGTTGATATAAAAGATGTGTTGGTGAAGTTCTCCCTACTTCCAATAGTATATCTTTAATAGAGTTTCCTTAAATCCATGTTTATTTAATAGCTTAGAATACCTTTGAACGATCCTCAATAGAAATCATGGACTTGACTCAATTAGAATATGTGAACAGTGCCTAGAGGACCTACAGGTAATGGCCCTGGGAAAGTAGAAGGTTGTGCTTTTCCTGTTTATCATCTTGGCATTTAAGAAGAACTTCTGCTCTCATAATCTGTAATCAAGGAAAGCCCAGTGATGAACCTACACGTGCAGATGGGAAGGACAGAATCTACATTGTTTGGAAATATGCATATCAAATAAAGTTAAGCCAAATAGCTAGGTATAAATTGTTAGCTCTTTTTTCTCTTTGTATTTTCACTATTACATAGTGCAGTATGCATATCATATTTTTAACTTTATTGTCTGTGCATCCTTTACTGTGTCAGTTCACATTTAGATAGCCTTTGGTACAGGTTGGAGCTACTCTTTATGGCTATCTTCAGATTAAGAAGCAAGCGTTTATTCTAGCTTTCCAGATTTAGGCAAGTGGGCATTTTTCCTTTATTCCAACCAATATGTTGAGGATATTCTTTGAGGATGATGTGTTTAAGACATGATCTCAAGAGATGAATGAATATGTGAAAATACAGGCAGATAATGCTACGTCCATCCTATGAGACAAGTATTATCATTCTCATTTGATAGTGAGGCAAACTGAGAAGTCAAGTGTTTCTGTTAAATAGTGTCATTTAGAACTTAAGGTTAGTTCCCTAGACTAAGTGCTCTCTCAAACACGTATTGTGTCTACCAGCATAAACTTGTGGTCTGTAAGGCAACCTTTCAACCTGTACTTTCTGCATAGAAAGTTCTCATCCTATTTAAATACAGTTTCTAATTCGAACTCATTTTGGGATTCTGTACTTCTTACAAATGTTTGGACCTTATGCCCAATATCCCATACTTATTTCTGAGCTCCCTGAGTGCCAGTACCATGAACGGATGTGGAAGCCTTTAGTAGTCTTCTGTTCACAAAGTGGGATGGCTGTGTTTATTTTTTCCATATGGTTAGCTGCTTCTCTTTAGCAAATATATAGGTAGGCATGAAAGTATGCATCTTTCTATTCGTGCCTTAAATCCTAAAGATTAGAGCGTAAATTGCAATGAGTAGCTATACACAGAAAAGCATTCTGTTTACAAGTACAATGTGCGCACGGCACAGTGGGAATATGCTTATGCTTAGTTAAGTGGACCATACACAGGCAAATAGTACTCTGAGAAGTCTTGCATGGTGTAATCCAGAGCCCTAAGAAAAAAATGAGAAAGTGTCTATTCAATTTTAAGACTGTGTGCTACCCCCCCAGTTTATACAACCAAATCACAGTTTTATTGCTTCTGATGGTCCAGTCTCCATGGCTCCATCCTAAATGGTTGGGTCTTAAGTTCTAAGCCTCTAGGGGAGCCTTTTTACTTAAGTAGAATAAAAAAAATCCAGCAGGGTTTGCATTAGCATTTCCCTTTGTTATAATTCTATGAGAGACCCTAAATCCAGAGGTCAAAACTATTTAGAAACAGTTTTGAGAGTAGTTTCAGCTAATGGAGCTCCAGGTTGTTACAGAGTAAATTTTACCTAGAGTAAAAAAATTCCAGAAACACTGTGATTCCTTAGTCCTGCAGCCATGCCAAGCTTTGCCTGCTGTGTGCTAATGCCTTTGGCATTATTTCTTGGCATGAAGACTCTAGGTGGGGAGGTTAATTGCAGAAGTGGAGTGTTATGTGCCAGGCAGGAGTAAGGTGGATGCTGTGGTTTCTGGCCTACAGCCCAGGCTATCACCCCACATCTGCCTCCCTCAGGGATCAGGATTGTGGGCAGGTGTGATTAACATCAGGAGGAGATGCTGCAATAGGGAACCTTGCTGTTGTCTGCATGAGAGAAAAGATTTTCCCCAAGTGGAGCACATTGAATCCTGGTTTCTGCTCTTCTGTGGCCAGGAGTAAGGTGTGCTGCGAAGAAGAGAAGTGACCTCTTATCTGGCAGTTATTGGAAAAGTGATGGGGAGGGGTAGCTACCAAGCTCCCCGCCAGATGCTCCAGATGGCGTATTTGAGCCATCTTAGCTTTTAGTAACTATCCAGGAGGATAATAGTAGAGGAGAGTGCTATTTTTATAATATTTGAAGTTAACACTTTTACCCGTTAGCTAGTTACAGAGGCACATGCCAGTAATCTCAGTCCTTGGGAGGCTGTGACAGGAGAATTGAGTGTGAAGTTAGCCTAGGCAGCAAAGTGAGTTCCCTGTCTTGATAAAGAAAATAAACTCTTCATTTTTATTTCATTACTTCTTATTATTTTGGTTATTTTTGACAAACATACCAAATTTCATAACAGCTGAAATGTCTTTCCTGCATGAGAAATATGCCTTCCAAGTTTTCAGTTTATAACCCTACCTCTTCCCTCTAACCTGTGACTTGTAAGCTGGGAACGGCTGACCAGTAGGCCAAATCTTGAGTAATGCCACATCTTCTTGGACCCCAGGGGTTTACAAACACCAACACTTACCGGGCCTGTTCTCTGCCCAGTACCTACATTTGGATTTGTCACCTTTGATGCAAAATCACTTTTGCAAAGGCTTCAGACCATGTGAGCATGTGTTCCTATATGTTGTCCAAGAAAGCTGAATGCACCTCAAATAGGCCCAAATCAAATGCCCAAAAGAAAATAAAAGTATTTCTGACCGGTGAACTTAACCATCTAAGCTAAGCAAGTACAGGTATGAATTTAAGTTGACTTATGAAAGAGAATGTTGTTCAAATGCAGGTTGATGTCTGAACATCTAAAATAACATTTGTTTAAATGAAGGAATGTATAGAAGTCTAGATCAGGAATTCATAGCTGATGTGAGTACCACAATCATCAGAGACTTGGAATCGTTGACCTGGGCTTTGTGGAGTGAGATGGCTGCTTCATTTCTGGCTTTCACATTCACAAGTTAGCTGGGAGGAAAAGGAAAAGCGAGTGAGGTGGGGGGGAGAACAGAGAGAGAAAGAAAGAGAGAGAGAGAGGGAGAGAGAGAGAGCGCATGAATTATCTTTCAAAGTAAGCCTTGCTGAAGGTATATGCATCATTTTGGCCTAAAACCCCTTTGGCTAGAACTTATTAAGATGTTGAAGCACATTTAAGCTGCAAGGAAAGCTAGAAAGAGAGAGCATTCTGCATGAACTTGTCCCAAATAAAGAGCAGCAAAGAGAGAATGCTTATTACCCAGCACTGGAAATGTGGGTAGGGACTGTATCTTGTGTTTGGAAACTTTCAAGAGCGTTGTACATAGTGCACAATGAAGGATAACAGACCCCATTTTGTTCTTTAAATGTACATTAGTTTATATACATTCACATAAAGCTTTTCTATTCCAAAAGTAAGTCCATATGATTTAAAATGTTAAAAATCTTACAAATGGCCTTTCCTAAGGAAGTCTGAAACGTATCTATAAATTCAAGATGGATCTCCCTTGCCCCCACTAAATACTTACCTTACTTAATAGTGAAAATATACCTGATTCTTTCCCCCAACTAGGGAGACAATGATGCAGTCATCTTGTAATTGAATGAAGACATCATCAATTTCCATGAATTAATATTCTGAAAAGTACCCTTAGGAAATAATGTGAATAACAAAGCCATTTTTAATCATAAATGTTGATTAGAAGTTCTCAAATGAAGCTTTTGTGGATCCAGGAAGGTGATCTAGATAGGCAGATGATCCAGTCTTGACCATGACAATGAGGTCCCTTCCATGTTGCTTCTATGCCCTGGGGAGCCAGCCCTTGTTTTACCTCTGATGTCTTTGCTGTAGGAACACTGAAGAACCAGAGTGGTACAGCCCAAATGCTGAGCATCACTTGTTATCTGCATCCTTTTACTCTTCTTTGGCCTCTTCCTATAAGCAGATAAAAGAAGAGACCAATACATAGCACTACAAATCCACCTTCAAGCAAACTACATTTTAACAACAAAAAAGTGGATATGATTTTTATGTTTTGGATTAGCTACAATACTTTTATACATCAAGCCCTAAAACGGGGAAATAGGGTCAGAATCACTTTGCTATAACAGTAGATACCATTCTTGACTTTAACAGAATATCACCCTGTATACTAAAATTCGGGGCTAGCGAGCTAGGAAAAGTAATTGAAACCTTCTAGTAGTTCACAGATGGGCCTTTATATTCATTCATTTGGTTAAAATTTTTAAGTATGTGTACTGAGTGGTCTCTAGAAGCAGTTGTTTAATTTTCTTCCTGTTTCCCAGCAAGTAAAAGTATAACCTTGCTAACATCTGCTCCGTGCATTCTCCTGAGAACTGTAATAGAATAAAAAGTCATCTTGTCACTCAGCAAATTGAGTTATTTGGCAGAAGAAAATTGAGAGCATTCCATACTATAATACCTGTGTAGCTATATATAATGCATATTATATATAACACATTCCAATTTTTAAATGCTGGGAACGTCTCATGGGTATAATTTTATTTATTTATTTTTTGGCTAGTCTTTGGGCTTGAAATCAGGGCCTGGGCACTGTCCTTGCACTTCTTTTGCTCAAGGCTAGCACTCTGCCACTTGAGCCACAGTGCCAATGCAGGCTTTTTCTATTTATGTGGTACTGAGGAATGGAACCCAGGGCTGCATGAGTGCTAGGCAAGCATTTTACCACTAAGCCACATTCCTAGCCCATGAGTATAATTTTATAGAAAGAAAAAACTGAGGGCTAGAAACTTGGAGCTGGCTCAAGGTCTCATGGTAGATGGTAAAGAGTCATCTGTTATCTGTTGTCTTACTGCTTCAGGACTTTCCATGAAACCATTCTGCTCATTGTCTTGATGCTTCCAGTAATTTTTTGAGTCCGTTACAAACAGTGAGTGGAAAGCAAGGATCTTTAAAATTATGTTTTCTCTGAAGAAGTCCATATGACTGCAAACTGAGCAAGATGTGTTGCTTCCAGGCATAAAAACAATCATACCTTTTAACTACACATTCATGACCATCTAGCTACTTTGTGAGGGAAATAAGTTTTGGAGAGGTCTTTAGGTAGATGTTATTATTGTTTTATTTTTTTATTGTGAAAATACCATACAGAGGGGTTACAATTACACGAGCAAGGTAAAGAGTACATTTCTTATCAAGCATTGTTGCCTCCTCCTTTGTTTCCCCTTCCCATCCCTTCCCATCCCCCCCCGTACCCCCTTCCCCACCAAAGTTGTAAAGTTCGTTTTTTGACATAACATCTTGTACATCTCATTGTTGCAATGGGTCCACCTGTATCCCTAGTTAAACAATTTGTTTTTGCCCTTCCCCTCCACAAATTATACCAACATCAAATACAGTGAAACCAGGGGTTATACCATGGGGAAGGGACATACAAAGCAACAAAGAAATCATCTTATAAATATGTTAGAAACAATCGCAAGAAAGAATAAAAACGTTTGAATCCTTATCTCGGTGTTCATTTCTCCTAACATCAACTTATCTGACCTTTTCTGCTTGTCTCAGACATATACTAGTTATTGCAAATAAGGGAATTTTAAGTGCAACAGAAACTTAGACTGTAATAACTGAGGTGGAGATCTTCCAACTCAACCTCTTCATTGCACAAAAGAAATGGAAAATATAGAGATGCAACAACCCACCCCAGACTAGAATGCTAAGTCCCAGTCTGAGAACAAAGTTCTCAGGTTCTCTTTGTCCTGCAAGAAAGAATTAAGGCAGATAGTTGGCCAAGAAAAAATATCTCCGACAACTTTTCTGACTTTCCTGAGTTGAAGCACACTTGCAAAAATTGTTAGTTCACATCTAAGCAGCTTTATGATTGGCCTAGTTCATATAACTTTTCACTCTGTCTCTCTCTTTCTGCTTCTCACTGTTGGTTCTTACTTTTCAGTATCTCTAAATTATCTCAACAGGGTATTTTTTAAGCATCTGAGCTGTAAGCCAGTGGCTCATGCTTGTAATACTACCTACTCGAGAGTCTGAGATGTTAGGATCTAGTTTTAAAGCTGTTTGAGGCACTGGAGCCTGTGAGACACTAATCTCCAATTAACCAGCAAAAAGCCAGAAATGGAATAAGGCTCACGTGGCAGACCCTGGGCCTTGAACTAAAGGATAGCTCCTAGGTCTTGAGTTCAAACCCCAGTTGGAGCACATTAGCGCACACAATCACACACACACACACACACACACACACACACACACACACACACACACACACACATTAAGTAAATAAAAAGTATTCGTTGAATACAGTGTCACTGCATTTGTTCCCTTATAGGGCAAACGCTTGCATTTACAAATGCCCTCCTGTTATCGCAGCACATTTACATCCAAGCAGGACTCCAATGATTTTTGGCTCATAATAGATTTCCCTGTTTTGTGGCATAAAATCCAGGTAGCTTTGCCAGGTTCCTCTATCATGTATTTTCGCATGACCTTCACTCAAGGTAGGGTCAGTTAGCGTATCTGTCTCATCTTGTGTAACAGGACAAAAGTGCTTACAAGGTCTTGGGCATTGAACAATTTCTAGCACTGTAGCCCAAACAAATTAGTGAAACAAGAAAAGGCAGTTGAAACCTCACCTTTCCAAGGTTTTGTATCTCTGAATTTCAGTCAACAGCATCTTCACCCTTGTAAATCATCAGTACCTTAATTCCTTCACAAGTTCCAAGATCATGGGCATCTCATGGATTCTCCAAGTATGTCAAGGAATATTTTAGTCTCTTGAATTTCAGCATGCTGTTAGGATAGTGGGTGCGAATTGCTGATTCCATAATGATTCTGAGACATTCAGAGCTGTTTCTCCCCATCACATGTGAGCCTATCTCTAAATAAACTTCCTAGAATCAAAATGATCATGCCACCCACTCGAGTCGCATCTCTTCTTGTAGCTATGGCAACATACTTGCAGTCTTGCCCACTCCACCCTGCTCTCAATCACCACAGAGCTGCTGGCTTAATAAAACTTGACAAATTTTCACAGTGCAGGTTGCTGGCCTTAAGGCCCAAATCCTAATTAATTCTTAGTGGCCAGAACTGCTTGTTGCCACTGAGATGGCTCTGCTTGGCATTCAAGATAAAAAGTATTCAGGATTGATTTTTCTGACCTGTTCTCAAATCAACCCATCACTTTTTAAAACTCAGTCAATCAATTCATTGCTTCTAAAAAAAAAACTCAGTCAATCAATTTGGAAAGAGACTGAACTGCTGTATACTGCACCGAAATTTGCTTTGTCTGTTGAGACCAGTGTTTCTCGACTTTGATCATCCATGTGGGGATTCTCAGAGAGGAACACTGGGATGCGTGGCTTCTGCTTGGAGCACATTGTGTATTTACTCTGCTAGTAGCTTTTTGACCTAGACTTCCATACATAGCCTTTTCCAAAAGGTTCACTGAACTCAATTGCGCTTCTATAGGTGCTACCTTCGTGGGACACTGGATGGAGACAAGAGCCAGCCTCTTGAACTTGACCAGCTCTCATCATAGCTAGAGACAGACATCACTAGAGAGGCCCCTGCAACTTGTGGCTGAGGATCTGGCTGCCACATTCTCATCTTTAGATCTCCAAGTCCAGCCCTGAGACAGAATGACACAGCCGTCAGCAGAAAGAGTTGCCCTCATTTATCGGATGCAAACAGAACAAAACCATTCGGCATCTCCCTGATTCTGGCTCTGCCCATGCCTTTCCTCGCACTCAGCTCGGATTACTTACCAGTTACCATTCTCTGCCCTACCATGAGAAATTAGGTGTTCTTAATATTAGGTTTTCTTAATATTTTTCACAACTCTGTACTGTTCATACTGTTCTTACTGGACTGCTCTCTCCCTTTCCTTTCTTCTTCATCCTTCAAAGCCTACTATCAATGTTTCACAATAGGACAGTGATAAATGAATCATGTCATGTGGCGGTGCTGTAGTGGGTCACCCAGTTCTCCCCTTTAGAGCCAAGAATCTTGTCCTCCAGCTGTCAGAAGTGTTGGCTATGAACTACTCTCAGCTGAGTCCTTCTGTCAACATAGCATGGGGCGGGAGAAAGGTGCCATGCTGAGCTTACTTCTACCCCTTATCAAATGACCACTTCTGCCAAGAAAACAGAGGCTTGGCCACTTTGCTTCTCTGAGGGGCCGTCTAAGCTGAAAACTCCCTGTGGAATTGCCATGGCCTCTGTAGGCTTCCCAACAACCTGTCACTCTATCCAGTCCTCCTCTACTTCTCCCTAACAGGCATCAACCTGAGAGTCCTCAGCAAAACTATAATCCTTCTAGAGCTTAGAGCCTGTTCCCAGGTAACCCTAAGACATGGCAAATTTAAGATGAAATAATATGTATTCATTAGAACTTAAAATGATATTTTAGAGAATACTTAATGACATAGAAAAGAACTTGACTAAGTGAGTTAAATACAAAAATAAGAAGCAGAAGCAGAACCATGTTCTTGATTATGTAAGAATATACATGATGAGAAGAGACTTAGAGCAATAAAGAAAGTGTGTGTGTGTGTGTGTGTGTGTGTGTGTGTGTGTGTGTATGTGTGTGTGTGTGTATAATATATCATTTTAGGAAGAACTATTCTTAAAATAGAACCAGCTATCCATCTCTGAAATCTTGCTTCAGTTTTGTTTTAAACATTCTCCTAAAAGTAATATTAGGAAATCTAATTAAATCATTTAAGAGTAAAATGAAATAATGTGACTTCTCAGAATGCAAATAAAAAAACAAGTGCATGAAGAAAAAGCTTTAGTTTCCATGGGCTTTCTCTGAGCTCTCCTGTTGTTCACCTCTGTCTCTGCCCCAGTCCATGGAATAGTTTAGGTCCTTGCATTTTGTCCAATTCTATCCATATTTATGCGTGTCTATCATTACAGTTAAGAAAACAATACTGTACATTTTTTCTATTGTTTTACACTGAGAATTCCATCATGGGGAGTGGGTAAACAGGTCCTCTATACTATGCACATGGCCTCCACACCATACCATTCACTAGATTTTACTGAATGAATCAATCAATAAACAACTCTTTGACGTAGGAACTGGAATCATCAGGAATATGACTGGCATGGAGATAAGGTACAGAAAACCAAAAACTTATATAGAAAGAAGAGCCATTAACATCCTTATTAAAGTTTCCCAATTGCTACAGAATAGAGCACTATAAAGTGAGAAGCTCTCAGTCTGCTGCACTTCACTGCTGGGAAGTTTACCAAAAAAATCATCTGGGAGAAGCTAATGTTACCACTGTATTTTTAAGGCTTTCAAGATAAGCATCAGTTTGGTTTCAGAATAAATGAACAATGATGAAGGTGGTCTTCAGCTTCAAGATGCTCCTTTTAATTCTTCTCTTTCAAAAATAAATAAAGAAATAGCTAGTATTTCTCATGAAATGTTTTCAACTTCCTCCAAGTTAAATTGTAGAAAATTGCAGACAAAGCTTTCTCACTAGCATCCTTATTATTTTCCCCTTTCCTCTCCTACAAGTACTAAAGGTAGTTCCTTTTATTTTACTGAGATAAAATTCTCTTGTCAAAAACTCATCTCTTTAATCACTTTAAAGTTTACAATCCAGTTAGTGTTACATATTTGCCCTGTGCTTGGCTTGTCTCTTGTAGTGACAATTAGCCGTTCATTTATTTTCTTTGGGGGGAGGGTTTTTTTTTTTTTAATTGGTCAGTTATGGGGCTTGAACTCCGTGCCTGGTCACTGTCCCTGAGCTTTTTCACTCAAGGCTATTGTGATCTACTCTTTTCAGTCATATCACCACTCCCTTTTAAAATTTATTTGTTCATTTTATTTATTTAGTTAATCATTTGTTAGTTATTTGGTGGTTAATTAGATTTATGAGTCTCATGACTTTCCTGCCCTGGCAGGCTTCGAACCGTGATCCTCAGATCTCCGCCTCCTGAGTAGACAGGATTACAGGCATGAGCCACCAGTGTCCAGCCGATTTTTACAAAAGTATTTACAGGTTCATTTGTAACACATTGGTTTTAATGAGAGCATTGATCCTTTAACTCTCTCCTTCCATTCTCCTTGTTACCAAAGGTCATTGACTCAAATAGGCCACATAAGAATCTTCCTAGCTAGGCAAAGGTGTCTCATACTTGTAATCCTAGCTACTCAGGAAACTGAGATCTGAGGATTATGATTCAAAGCCAGCCCAGGGGGGCTGGGAAGGTGGCTGAGTGGTAGAGCACTTGCCTTGCATGCATGAGGCCCTGGGTTCGATTCCTCAGCACCACATAAGCAAAAAGAAAAAAAGCCGGAAGTGGCGCTGTGGCTCAAGTGGTAGAGCGCTAGCCTTGAGCTGAAGAGCTGAGGGACAGCGCCCAGGCCCAGAGTTCAAGACCCACAACCGACCAAAAAAAAAAAAAGCCAGCCCAGGAAGGAAAGACTGTAAGCTACCCTAAAAAGCCAGAAGTGGGGCTGTGGCTCAAGTGGTAGAGCACTAGCCTGGAGTAATATAAGCTCAGGAACAGTGCCCAGGCCCTGAATTCAAGCTCCAGGATTGGTGTGTATGCGTGTGTGTGTGTGTGTGTGTGTGTGTGTGTGTGTGTGCGTGTGTGTGTGTGTGTGTGTGTGCGCGCACATGCACGCACACATACACTCAGAATCTTCCCAACTGGCTCAGCTTATTTAGCTTTTCCTTGCCTCTCTCTTAATCACATCTTCAAATACCACTTTATGTAAGTCTTCTTCTCTCAAGCCTCTGCATATCTATGTGTTCCTTTTTCTGATGAGAAGATTCTTACCTATCCTTCCTGAGGATGAAGTCCAATCATGAGGCCAATGGAAACTTCACCTTTCAGCTCATCCCTTTCTGTTCCTTTTCTTTCCCTTCTTCTTCTACCTCTTTCCTTTTTTCACATTCTTCTACTGAATTCATACGGCTTCAGTTACACATTTTCGATGTTGGCTGTAAATTCCATTGCTATTTCCAATAAGACTGAATGCCTTGAGCATAAAGACTATTTCGATATCTTTACGGTAAGATGATCTTGAAATTCAGATGAACAAAATAATTATTAAAAGCAATAATAGCAGATCTTATAATATTTTCAGAATCTCTGATAAGGGCAAGAAATATTTTGTAATGGATTGTTTGGGGAAGGGTGCCCTTTGAATCTATGTCTAGAGTTAGAAAGGTATCGGATGAACGGTATTTTTCTTGCAGTAAGAAGAGGAGTAGGATGATGGAATGAACTCACTGCCTGGGGAGATTTTCTGAATCTCTTTAGAGAAAGTTACAAACTATTAATTAGATACATGACATGACAGTACATATCTTACAGCAATGATAAACCGGATCATTATTTCCACCCCATTTTTTACTTGTTTCTCTTGAATTTCTATTCATTTGCTGTTTATTTCCATCCCAGGATACCAGGCTGCTTTGCATTTTATCACTTCCAAAGTATAGGAATTCACACTCCCTCCTTCTCTAGTTATTTGATATGAATCTCTTCTGAGAGTTCCCCCGGGATCGGTCTGCAATGTAGGCCATATTGCCAAGGCAGTGCTCTATCAAACCAGTATGAAAATTGCAAATAGTATAGAGAGAAAGATGGTCAGATTATTAGAAACATAGCAGTGTTTAATTATTTTATTACTAATAGTTGTACCAGTAGGTTATGATTTCATAAGTCAAGTTATGTGTTACAAAGCAATAATGAATAATGCATAGCTAGGACAGGATGTAAGAAGAGAGAGGAAGGAAAACAAGCAGGAATGGTAATTCCAGTAAGACTTATCTCAGGAGATAAATGCCACCCCAATCTATTATATTATTTGTATCATTCAGTAAAATATTAGGGCTGGAGTATCAAGCCATCTAGAAATTTGTTTGAAATGATGGATTTCCAGCCAGCACCCCAGTTTCTGATTAAGTTTGTTTAGGCCTTAGGAAGTTGCCCATTTCATGAGGCCCTAGATGATTCTGTTAGAGATGGTTTGATCAGTGCACCACACTCTACAATACTAAAGAGTTATCATTTAAGTGTAATAATGTCAATTACTATTCTCTGATAAAGCAACAGTTTATTTGCTATCTTGTGTTACATATTGACCAATGGGATTGCACTTAGCAGATCGGTTTTCATTGATGTTGGTCAAAGACCCCACATTTCTCTTCTATAAGTTTTCCAAAACAGGCTACTTGGGATTTCTTTACAGCAGTCTCAAAAAGGACAAATGACACTTTGTTCATATATGTGTGGGTTTTATGTACATAGATAAATACGTATGCATACATACACACATCCCATTTCTTAATCCTCTCATCCATTGTAGGGCATCTGGGTTGTTACTATAACCTGATTATGATAAATAATGCAGCAATAAATATGGGTGTTCAAACATCTTTACTGTATCCTAACTTGTAATCTTTTGGGTAAATGTCCAATAATGTAATTACTGGATCATAAGCTAGTTCTATGCTTAGTTTTTTGATGAACTCCCTACTGCCTTCCACAGTGCTTGTACCAGTTTACATTCCCACTAACAGTGCAATAGGATTCATTTTTCTCCACATCTATTCTTGTTGTTTTATTGATGATAGCCAGTCTTACTGGAGTGTAATTCCTTTGAACAACTAATTTACTGTTTAATCAAATGAATACCAGGAAACTAGAACATATGTTCCTGGGAGGAGATGAGGTCAAGGGGAGGAGGGAAGGTAAATGAAGACAGAAAACATGGGTGAATGCAGTCATAATACTAAATATACATACATGAAAATGGAACCAAGTGAACTGAGGGTATTGGTAGAGTTGAGAGTGAGGGGACAAATGATAAAAGGAATGACCGTGTTCAAGATGCAGTATACTCACAAGCAAACATGTTGAGTTGCATCGCCTCTGTCAACTATTTACAGGTAACAATGAAAAAAAAACTATAAAAAGGGCACATCCCAAGGTTAAAAAAGCACTTTCAAGAATCTGCTTCTGGGCTGGGAAGGTGGCACAATGGTAGAGCGCTTGCCTTGCATGCTTGAGGCTCTGGGTTCGATTCCTCAGCACCACATAAACAAAAAGAAAAAAGCCAGAAGTGGTGCTGTGGCTCAAGTGGTAGAATGCTAGTCTTGAGCTGAAGAGCTGAGGGACAGCACCCAGGCCCAGAGTTCAGGCCCCACCACCGGAACCCCCCCAAAAAATAAAGAATCTGCTTCTATCTTTGTCACTTGGCCAAAGTAAAGCTTCATGAGCAAATGAGAAGACAAATAAACTAACTCCAATGTTTATGGAATGCAAAGTCACACTGTACATGCAGTAACATAAAGAGACAAATTACTAGGGACACACAAACATACATATATATACATACATATATATACATACATGTGTAAATATATATATATATATATATATATATGTTGAGAAAGAGAGAGGCTAGAGTATGCTAGAGTAAACTATCATGATTAAGTTGAAGCACCAAAGTTTAGTTAACAAAAGACTTGTATTTTCAAAATATAAATTATTACAAATGGAAGTTTCTTGTTTTTCTTTCCAAATAAAATCCTTCTCGCTAACTTGTGGCTAAGTATTTGTTTATTTGCTTCCTTGTTTGTTTTGAGGAAAAAAAATAGTATGATAATGGATGTGTGTGTGTTCTTGAAATGACTCATGAAATTTTATAACCTCAATTAATGTCATTTTTTTATTGTGAAAATACTGTACAGAGGAGTTACAATTTCATGGGCAAGATAATGAGTACATTTCTTATCAAGCATTGTTGCCTCCTCCTTTGTTTCCCCTTCTCATCCCTTCCACACACCCCCTAACCCCTTTGCCCCCCTACACCCCCCGCCAAAGTTCTAAAGTTTATTTTTCAACATAACGACTTGTACATCTCATTGTTGCAATGGGTTCACTTGTATCCCTATTTAAATGATTTGTTTTTGCCTTTCCCCTCCACAAATGATACCAATATCAGTTACAGTGAAAGCAGGCGTCATACTGTGGGGAAGGGACATATAAAGCAACAAAGAAATCACCTTATAAATATGTTAGAAAAAATCGCATGAAAGCAAAAACTTTTGAATACTTATTTTGGGGTTCATTTCACCTAACATCAACTTATCTGACAGGATCCTAGCAGAGAACTTCCCAAACATGCAAAAAGATAGGCCTATTCAGATACAAGAAGCTTTTAGAACTCCAAATAGACCAGACCAGAACAGGACATCCCACTGTCACATTATAATCCACACAGGATCAATTCAGACCAAGGAAAAGATCCTTAAAGCTGTCCAGGAGAAAAGATCAATCACCTATAAAGGGAAACCAATTAGAATCACCTCAGATTTCTCAGCAGACACAATTAAAGCAAGAAGAGCTTGGAATGATGTAGGCCATGCCCTAAAGACAAACAACTATCAACCAAGAATACTGTACCCAGCTAAACTCTCCTTCATAACTGAAGGTCAAATAAAAACCTTCCATAGTAAAGAAAAACTCATTTTTCTTAGTTAGAAATAATTATACAAAGGAGGAGGCTACAATGCTTGATAAGAAATGTACTCATTATCTTGCCCATGTAATTGTAACCCCTCTGTACAGTATTTTCACAATAAAAAAAATAGTGAAAAAAAGAAATAATTAAATATTGTGATCCCAAGATCTGAATAAAATCAGTCGAGGGGGGGACAGATGATGAACTTTTTGGCAGAGAGTGGATAAAACTGATGAAGATTATAGTATCCAAGTCCCAAACTTTGTTACTCCTTGAACTGTTTAGAAATGAAGTAAATAAGTAACTTCAATTATTCCTTTTGGTGTGTTGTAGAGTTTACTTAAAGGTTTACAAGATATTGTTTATTGTCATATCTTCTTTATCATAATTCCTCAGACAAAATATTTATCCAGGGAATACATAGCTGTCTTAAAATTTTATATCTAGAAAACTTCTTTTGGCTCTTTGAAATCTATAAAATAACCTGAAGATTAGCAAGTCTTTTATTTTATGAGGTCAGGGCACAATGACCACCAAACTTGTTCTTTTTCTCTAGCAGGGACTTGATGAGTAGTATTTCCACTACAGTATAAGAAAAAACTAATGTAGCATTCAGTCTCTAGTATGACTGTATTCATCACTGCTCTATGGTACCCACACTCTGGGATAAGTTACTCCTACTCTTAAGGTGGACTAATCTATGTAACCCAAAGGATATTACAAAAACTGAAGACTGTAAGACATTTTAAATCATTTAAATTTTTTGTGGCACTAGGGACTCAATCCTGGGCCTTATGTACGATAGACAAGTACACTATCACTGAGCCCCTGGACTTTGAAACTATTTAATATAATTCCATTTGTCTATTTATTTTATTTTATTTTTTACTTTTTTTATTGTGAAAATACCGTATAGAGGGGTTACAATTACATGGGCAAGGTAATGGGTACATTTCTTATCAAGCATTGTAGCCTCCTCCCTTGTTTCCCCTTCCCATCCCTTCCCATCTTCCCCCACCTCGCCTCCCCCTCACCCCCACCCTGCTGCCCCCTCCCTCGGCCCCTCCCCTGCCCAAAGTTGTCTATTTTTGCTTTTATTGTTTGTCCTTTTGGAATAACATAAGACATGCCAACAGAGTGAAGACACAACTGTTGAAATGGGAAAAAATATTTGCAAACCATGCATGCATCAAGTAAAGTAATATCAAAAATGTATTTCAAAAGTCAATCCAGTAGCAAGGAAAAAAAGTAACCTGATATTAAAATAACAAAGGGGCTAAACAGACATTTCTCAGAACACATTTAAATGGCCAACAGATCTAAAAACTGCTCAAGAGCACCTGTAATCAGGGAAATGCAAAACCACAATGACATATCACTTTACACCTGTTCGAATTATCAAAAAGGTCAAAGATGAGTATTAGCAAGGATATAGGAAAAAAGAAAAGTTTGAACCCAGTAGGTGGGAATGTAAATTAGTCATGCCATTAAAGAAAACAGTATAAACATTGATCCAAGGAAAAGTTAGAAATTGGAGTACCAGCTGCTCTAGTAATACAAGTAGCAAGAATGTGTCCAATGGAAATGAAATAGTATGTTCAAGTTGGGGAGGTGGAGAGGGAAGGAACGGTAGGGGAAAAACAAAGGAGTGGGTAACAATGCTCCATAGGAAATGTACTCATTACCTTACTCATGTAACTGTAACCCCTCTGTACAGTATCTTTACAATAAAAAATATTTAAAAAGAGCTATCTACATATCTATCATTGCAGCATTATTTACAATAACCAAGATTCGTAATCAACTTGAAGTCTCTCAAAGGATATAAACATGATGCACATATACAATGAAATACTATTCAGTCATAAAAGAGAACACAATTGTGTCATTTGTTACAACTTGAACCTGAAAGGCATTATAATAAATAAGCTAGGCACAGATAGGCAAATATATAAATAATATAAACTGTCAAATTCTTAGAAGCAGATGATAAAATTGTGGTCACAAGGCAGCTGGGTATGGAACATATATCTGAGATATATTAGAAAAAGAAAAGTTATATGGGAAGAATAAAATTCAAGTCATTGTGGTATAACATAATGACTGTAGTTAATAACAAATATTGCTCTCTTGACAATTGCTGAAATATTTTAAGTGATAGATTTTTAAGGGTTCTTATCACAAGAAAATTACATGTTAGTTTACACATATGTAAATTATCTCAGGTTAGCCATCCCACAGTATATACATATTTAAATATCATCTTATATATCATAAACATACATCATTTTATTTGTCAATTAAAACTAATACAAAATAGAAATTATTCAGTTCTGATTGGCTTTCTGTTTTAAAACACATATTAATATCATACATGGAAGCATGATTTTTTAAAAACATCATATTTTGGTTATTTCCAGCACAATTATTGATTAACTCCTCACCGCTATACCTAGCTATGTAAATAAATGTCATATTTTTTCCAAACTTTAAATAAAACTCAGAGAAAGAGGGAGAGGGGAAATAAGAAATAAGTGGAGTATGTCTCAGAAAGGATTTTATCTTTCACCTTGTTTTGTGGGCTCATTCACTCTGGGCTCGTTGGCTTCCAGGTTAAGAGGCTCTTGGAACCTGTGGACCCTTCCATGTACCTAGAACCTGGGTCTCTTTTCAAGATAAGTACGAATGTGCCAGCCATATAACCCAACTTGAGAGCAGACAATCAAACCCCACCCTGAATGTAACCCCAAATTGACATCTTGACTACAGCCTCACCAAGGACTCCTCTCCTGCAAACCATCACTGCTCCACAAAGCTATCCTTTGATTCTGACCCACAGAATTGGGAACAATAAATATGTGTTGTTGTTCCAAGCCTTGAAGTTACAGAGTGATTTGTTATGCAGCGACAGAGAGTGAATACACCTGTTTTCCTGTGAGGAGGGAGGGGAAGGAAGCCTGGATTAATACATGGGCAGATGGAAGGAGAGAGGCTGAGAAGGATCCAGCAGACAGAGGCTGAGGATTACTAAAGAGCAACTTTGCAGTGGTACTTGTAGGCACAGTCAGTCCTGCATGCCATTTTCTGGGAGAGAAGCAGCAGAACTGAGTGTGCCAAGTGCTTTGAAGTGCCCAGAGAGCCTGCGGGGAGAATGGCACTAGGTAACTAGGAGGTCGCGCATTTCCCTCTTTATCATCTTGGCCATTAACTGGAGCGAAGCTCTTTGTGAGAAACATGCAAATTGCTGAAAATGGAGTTGAACTTCCTCCATCTCTCTTTAACTGGAAATATAATTGCAAGTGCCGTGCACATTGCTGTGAGTTTTTTTTTCTAAATCCTGTCACGCTTTGTTGGCTCACTGCTTTTCATCTTACTGTTTATTAAAACAGCCCAAGTTCTCTTTGATGCTGAAAGCCGAAGTATGTGATTGGAGGCCATTGCCAAATTACAATGCATTTTTATTTGATACTAAGGTTTTTGGTTATTCATATTTAACTTAATTTTTTTAACTGGGAAGTTGAGGAGTAGAGGCTGGCAAAGGAAAAATAAAATAATGTAAAAGGAAGCAGTAAATGGTCAGATGGAATTCTCTCCTTGGCTTAGGATGCTGAGAAGTCATTCCTACAGTACAACTGTTATTCATGTAAGAGACTCAGATCTCTGTCCTCACAGCAGGTAGTAGCTATGATCCATAGACTATGTATAAAGATGTATTTTTTATGTTCTGTGGGGATATAAACAGTTTTTCCTAAAGGATCTGGGACATTTGTTGTTCTTCCAAATTTAGGGTGCTTGTTGTTTCTCAAGAATCTTAATTACAGAGCATGACAATTCTAGAAGATACCCTAAAAAAATCTCCTGCATTTCAGACATATAATTCTTTGTATCTGTTTCTTATCTCTATGTGGTATAGTGGCTCAATGTCCCTTGGTAACCCAGATAGATCACCGCAGGCAATACCTTAACACCCTTCTTTGCCTTATTAGTTCACAAGCATCTTGAGCTCTTTGCAATTGTGCATGAAATGATTCTAATCTGATCTGACTTTACAGTGAGACAAAAATGGTTGTTCCACTCTCCTGGAAAAGGTAGTTCTGCATTTAAGTCTACTCACTTAGCTGCTGATCAGGAAGAAATATTCTCTGAATAGTGGTTTGACAAGTGTATTAGTGCATTAGTGGCTGCTGTAACAAATGATCAAATCTCTGTAGTCTTGGTTGCATAAAACAACCTAAATTTATTTATTCTTTCACAGTCTCAGAAGTTCTAAATATCAATTTCATTAGGCCAAAATAAAGATATGAACAAGTTTCGGCCCCATCTGAGGGCTCTGGGGATATTCCCCTTACCTCTTGAAGTGTCCTCTTGAAGTGTCTGTTAGCTTTCAACATCCCCAGGCCTTATGACTCCATTTCTTTGTCCACAGTGTCAATTGCCTGTGTTTTGTCTGTGTCAAATATTCCTCTGCTTTCTCTAATAAAGATATCTGATTACATTCAGAGCCTTAACGGATAGTCCAGGATAATCTTTCTATCTCAAAAACTATAACTTCTAAGATCCTTTTCCAAATAAAGTATAATTTATAGGTTTCAGGGATTAGAGTTATCAAACCCTAGTCCATCTTTTAGCCTTCTACAGGAATGTTCATGTCATATTTATTCTATACTCAGTGATCTTCTTTTCTCCACCCCTCATCGCTACTATATTCTAGCAGCTAGGAGGAAGAGAGAGGAAGGAGAGAGAGAAATGGTGAATAAAATTCTGCAAGAAAATACCTCCTTCAGAGAATGCTACCCTGCTGAATGCCTTCCTTTGAAAGCTTTTCAGAGTCTCTACTTTGAAATATAGACTAAGTTACTAATTTAGAAATTGCCATCTCACATGTTGCAATCAAGACCTTGTCTGTCATTGTTGCCCACTACCAAGTTTTATTAACCAACCCTGGAGTGAATTTACTGTTCCTCACCCGCTGTGGGCTCCCTGACATGGCATGTAAACCTGAAATGAAAGCCACTTGATGTATGGTTGGAGAGTAATAGACTTCTCTCACCCAGACTGATAAGTCATTACAGGCCCTTACATTCAATAAATCTGAACAGGGTTCCAGCATGTACTTAATGTGGGGGGAAGGGAAAGCTGGAATAAAAGGAAGATTGATTCTTTTCTAAAATATTCTTCGGTCTTGAACATACTGCTTGGTGACAGAGGGGAACGTGGGCAGGGGTGGAGGGATAGTGGCTGAAGAGAGGCGCATTTGTTCTCCAAGATGGTGATCCATTTGAATCTACTGCAGCTGTTTACATGGAGGGTTTCTTGGGTTGGGGAAAACCTTGCAAAATGAAATGCATGATGCCAGAAGTTACAAGCAAAGAAGTTCTTGGAGATTAAAAGGGAGAGTATCAAATGATCTGACAAGGGAATCTTCTGTGTTGACAGATTTTTACCCTTTGTAGTGTAATGCTATGCTTCCTAAACTGGATTGCATTGGTATATTTGGGGATTTCATCAGTTCTCAATTCGAGAAGCTCTGGTTGAAACAACAGTGTAAAATGTTAGCCAGATATCTTAAGGTCTCCCCAGTCCAGCTCCATGGGCTTCCCTTAGCTTACTACTAAGCTGATTAGTATTAATCGGCCATTCTGATTTCACTACTCTTCTGATTTTTCCATGCAAATTAATCTATTCAAAATTCTAGGAGACATCTCCTGTTGGTTGCTGTGCACAGATCATTTTAATCCCCCAAAATGCAACCCTACCATTTTCCTTCTTTCTGTCTCCTACCCACAAACATGTTGCCAAATGTTCAATCCTTGTTTGAGTTCCACCAGGCTGCTGAGTGGCAAAGCTCTTGGCCCTCATGATTATGATATTAATCTCTGCAGTGTCTTCTGTTGACTCCCGATGCTCTGAAGTTCTTAAACTTGTTTTTATTGGTTGTAGTATAATGTTTGGTGGTAAGATTTTATGTCTTTTTTTTCGCCTACCATATATCTCAAAAACTGAATGCTTATTATACTTATTTATTTTCATTTCCCTCCTGGGGGATGAGCAAACTCACACACTAAGACCATACTGTTGGAAACTAATTTTCTTCAACCTGCTATTCTAATAGCCAGCTCCAGTGCTGTCTTTGCCCTTTCCAATTAAGTCTTCTCAATGCATTCAATCAAAGAATTGTTGTTAATAGGAAAGGCAGAGTGGGGCAGAGAATAGATTGTGAAAAGATTGATTCTGTAAGAAGAGTGAAGCCAGGTGCCGATGGCTCACACCTATAATCCTAGCTACTCAGGAGGCTGAGATGTGAGGATCGCAATTCAAAGCAAGCACAGACAGAAAAATCCTTGCGAGATTCCTACCTCCAATAAACTACTCAAAAAAGCTGGAAGTGGCACTGTGGCTCAAGTGGTAGAGCACTAGTCTTGACCAAAAAGAGGCCCAGGGACAGTGCACAAGCCCTGACTTCAAGCCCTGGGATGGACAAAAAAATAAAAGAAGTGAGAAGGAAGCCAGGCATTCACGCCTGTAATCCTAGCTACTCAGGAGGCTGAGATCTGAGGATCACAGTTCAAAGCCAGCCGGGGCAGGAAAGTCTGTGAGACTCTTATCTCCAATAAACCACTAGAAAACCGGAAGTGACGCTGTGGCTCAGGTGGTAGAGCACTCGCCTTGAGCTGAAGAGCACAAGGACAGCGCCCAGGCCCAGAGTTCAAACCCCACGACCGACCGACAAAAAACAAACAAAAAAAGTGAGAAGGGTACAAGATTAGTGAAGAACATGCAGTGCAGATTATCAAAAAAGATTTCAAGGAACAATGTGTATTAGATATCATTTACATATCTGTAAGCATAAAGCCTTTCAAACCTTCAGTGAAGTCTGTTGCAATCATGTTGTGTGAGTACATTTTTGTGTAGAAATTGAGTGGAAAAGCAGTGATGATGATGAGTAGAAACAGAAATTGCATCATAAAATAAAGACAAAATATCAAACACTGAAGACATTTAGAGAGATGTAGGTTTTGCAGCATGATTTTGTAGCCAATATTCCTTAGGGGAGAGGACACAAGGATTTGAAGGTTAATTGGTGAAAAAAGAATATGGCCACAAGGTGGCAGTAGCATGCACAGCTTTTCTTGGGCACTTGCCTGATTTGTAAGGGGGATGGGTGGACTAAGAGCATCCAGAGAGAGTGTTGAATCTCATAAGCAGAAGTGGGCAGGAAGATAGACTGGGGATTAGGTACTTGGGTGATACCCAGCAGCCCAGTGGACAGTCTGCATTGGAAAGTTCAAAAAGGAAGTGGTTGGAGAGTTTTGTGCCTCATGGTTTATCTTTTCAGAGCTGCAGATGTTGGGTAGAGATGGGCAACTTGGGCAAAGCAAGTCATCCTGAAGAGACAAAACTGTATGTAATTATTTAACCATACCCTAAATTTGTAAACATTTGAGTTTCATGGCTGCAGATGTTGGAGATAGTGGTTCTCAAGAACCTAGAGACTCAAGGCCAGATAATAGACATCATCTTGGCTCATTTGCATGCTAGGCATCAGGCACATACACATAACTTCCTATGGAATTGTGGGAATCTACAGGATGATGTAGGTTGTGAGCTAATTTCCTCAGTAATATCTGAAGCAGTTTTTAACGTCACTGAGATACCACTGAACTGTTTTTAAGTGGTTACTTTAATGGCTCATCATGGTCTTCATGGTTTATTAGTCCTCTATAATGTTTCCCTATAGACAAGCTAATAATGTTGCTACTATTGACCAACACCTATGTAGTGATGGGCCCCAGAGCCTTTTGCATCTATTTGGCTTCTATTGAATCATTTGTTTAGAAGAAGTATTCAGATTTTTAAGTATTCACTTACACAATTAATTATCTAGTTTTTTTAACAGTTATAATGGCCCATGCTTTCAGGTAACTCTAGTGAAATCTAACTCTGCTTATCCAGCAAACACTTTACAAAGGATATGTCATTGTATTGGGTCCCTGAGGATTTTTAGTTGTTTCATTTATGTTATTTTGTGCTTGTTTGACTGGTTTGCTGTCATGCCTGGTCACACATCTAGTGTGGCTTCTTGCTGGCTATTTTGGAAATGGAGTCTCACAGAAACTTTATTTATTTATTTATTTATTTATTTATTTATTTATTTATCAAAACCCTCCAAATATCAGCCTCCCAAGAAGCTAGAATTATAGGTGTAAGTCACTGGCAAGATTGAGATGAAGATTAGACCACTTCTGGCTACATGTTTCCCAACTGCAATCAAACATGATTATATAAGACATTTAAACAAACATAATAGTTTTATTAGGAATGACTTTCTCCATTTTGAATGATGTAAACAAAAACTCTACTTTGTCTTTGGTTTGCAAAAGACTATGGCTGTAACAGAGAAAGAAGCAGAGAGACAATGTGATCTTACTTTCCTCTCTGTGGAATGGAGGAAGCAGGCCCACAAATAACAAGATGTGAAAAAAACAAAATCAGGTCAAACAACCCACTTCTACAGTCTTGGGACAATTGTAATCTTGAGACAAAATTCTCCCACTTCTTCCTGTTTATTCTACACATTGGTTAAAACAAAGAAGAGTGAAAAAAGGGAACAAAATGAGATTTACTGACTAATATATGATGAAAATCTTAGAAAAGATATACCAGTACAGTTAATGGAATCTCCAGAATAATTCCACAGAACCTATATCTCCAGTGTCCTCCACAAATGAAAGTCATTGAAGTATGATGACTCCAGAAAGTTCTGGGAAGAAGATAGGAGGTTTGATTGGAGTCATGGGAACAGGAGAGGGAGGGCTTGCTCTAGACAGAGCAGGAGAGTGAGGAACAGCAGAATGGCTGTGGGTCACAAGTGGAAGGACTTGGGTTTGTCTGAAATTCTGTTTAGCGTAAGAAAATGCTCTTAAGAGGAGACCGGCGTGACTAGATTTTGCTTTGGAACAGCCATTCTGCCAGGTGTCTACTGCGGAGGTTAGGAGAGCACAGAAACCAGTTAGGAATCCATGGCTGAACCCCCATGGAGGTGACAGGGTGACACACATGTGGCCTGGCCTCTTCTCACTTCTTTGTAAAAATCTCACAAAACATCTTCCATCTCCATCTGGTGCCGCTTCAGTTTTGTTTGTTTTGCTTTGCTTCCTATGTATTTGTTTGTTTCCTTTGTGCCAAAGGCATTTGATATTCAGCCTTTCTCCCCTATGCCTTGTGAAGTGTCTTATTCCCCACACTTCTCCCCTCCTTTCTACCTTGCCCTCAACACAGGCAGGGCAAAATGGCATGGCTTTCTTGCGTTTTTTTTTTAGATTTCAGAGGAAACACAAGTCCTATTTGATTCTGCCTCTGAAAGAACTGCTGCCTTAGGCGATTTCCTCATTGATGCAAAAGAAACTGTGATTCTGCCCCAGCCTTAAGAGAATATTTACAATAGATAGGCTCTCTTTCAATTGACTGATATTTACCAAGCATCTGCGACTGAGATGCTGGGAGGTTGCCTGCTGGCATGAGGGATTACCCTCCATTCCCTGCCCCTCACTCTTCACTGGAGAGTTACTCACTGGAGCAAAAGCCTATGAGGACCCTTGGATATACAAAAGTCAGTGTCTGCTCTTGCCTGAACATATAATCTTCAAGAGAAAACAACATGGCTTTATGATAGGGGAAAATGGCAAAAGCCATTTAAAAGAAACAGAAGGCTATCAGTGAAGGGTTTTATGTACAGAAGACAGACATTTCCCTAAAGGTCATATCAGCACCTACCATGGACTGTTAACATTTGAGAGTAGCAAGAGGAAAGAGAACAAATCCTGCCAACAAGTGTTTCAAGAGGTTACTTAATCTATAAAATAGTCCAACCTTTCAACTTAAGTTATCATTAATTTAATTCCTAATCTTTGAGAAGATGTATCTGCTGTGTGGCTTAAGATTTGATTTTAGAGAACTCCTGCATGTTAACCGATCTTTAACCTATTACAGGTTAGCTAAAAGGCTCAGGTGAAGAGAACTTTTTACCTCTCTATGATATGTGACACATAGATGAAGCAAACTGATTGTGAATTCTTTCTGGAGGAAACACAAGATAAATCCTTAAGCAAATCCTTAAAAAGGAAGACAAAGTTAAAGGATTTACGCTACCTAAATGCAATGCTTGGGAGAAAGTTAACACTGTATAGTATTTGTAAAAGGAAAATTCAGTAAATCAGTGGAATAAGTAAAAGAACCAAGAAACTAAACTAGACACATATGGCCAACTGATTTTAGCAAGAGCATCATTGTACTTGACAGTTCAATAGGAAATGGTGCCTTATTTCACATACAAAATAAATAAAAAATAAATAAATTCTCATTGGATTGTAGACCAAAAGCTAGACCTACAAAATAAGCAGAATGAAGAGGGAAGGGTATCTTTGTGGTATTGGAGATACCAAAGATTTCTTAGAAGTAACACAGAATTGGGACTGGGAAGGTGGCTCAGTGGTAGAGTGTTTGCCTTACATGAATGAGGCCCTGGATTCAATTCCTCAGCACCATAAAAGCAGAAAAAGCTGGAAGTGGCACTGTAGCCCAAGTGGTAGAGCACTAGTCTTGAGCTGAAGAGCTGAGGGACAGTGCCCAGTCCCCACAACCGACCAAAAAAGAAAAAAAAAACAACAAAGTAACACAGAAATCCCTTATTACAAAGGTTGGAGAAAATTCTTGTGGAGAGCCTGCAGATACATCTTTCATTTGGAAACCTAGTTCCTTGTTCATCCTTGCTCCCTTCTGTTCACCGCAAACTAAACTCATGTGCATAGCCCCCAGTAAACTTTGTCTTCAGAGAAAGAACTGAATATCAACATTAATGCCAACCCAGGCACAAACCCCATGTGCTTTTAAAATCTAGTCTCTTAGTATGTATATCAAGCTGTATTATAATTAAAATCTCTAAAATCAGGACACTGCATTCTAGTTGTGATATAAACTGTTAGGAAGAAACCACTCACAAGCATACACACCCTCCTACTGCAGAAAAAGAAATGCCTACCACATTGCAGATACATGGAAAGTATTTTCTATGTATGGAACCAGTTACAGAAACACTGTTAGAAGAGGAAGGCAATAAAAACAGTACATTAATATTTTAAATGTTGGTTAAAAAAAAAAGTGTGGCCGGGTGAGAAGCAAATGCCTAAGAACTTCCTCTTAATAAAAATGACATTCTCAGTTATATGACCCACAGCAAATCGGTTTCAGCTGCGTTTTTATTTAGCAATTTGTGTTTGGTGTTTTTGCTTGGAGATGCTCCCCTATTCCATTTTATGGCAGCTTTTACATAAATTTCAAGGAGGATTGGGGTATAAAACTGTCAATTCCCAGTAGCTCATAAACTAATGAATTTAAATTTTAAGTGGAGGATTTTAAAACATGTGGGGGCCGTTCTCATGAAGGGAAGGTAAATGACAATCCATTAGGGTAGCACGGCTCCCTTCAGAAACGTGTGGTAAGAAAATTCTTTTTCTCCCTCTTAATTCCCTTCTCTCCCTTTCTGTATCTTCATCCTTTTCCTGTACAATCTCCAACCCTAATGAATTTTAGCTCTGCTAAAGATACAAGTTCTTTTAAGAATTGGTTTGAGTCAGGGAAACTTTATTCACTCTCGTAAATCTATTCTTACTTCCCCTTTCTTCTGTAATATCACTTTATTCTTTATTTCTACTCTCTATCCAAGTTACTATTCTCCTAAAAAGATAACTTCTTCTCTTCCTCTCTCTCTGTCCAGATCTGTCTCTGCTTGGTGCTTTCTCTCTCTCTCTCTCTCTCTCTCTCTCTCTCTCTCTCTCTCTCTCTCTCTCTCTCTCTCTCTCTCTCTCTCTCTCTCTCTCTCTCTCTCTCTCTCTCTCTCTCCCCCTTGGGAGAGATAGGACCCCCTCCCCAATATTGGGGGAGACTTTGGCTAGAAGATTACCTAGACTTTCAACAAGCAGCCATAAAGAAAGTTAAGGAAGAAAAATTCACTAACCAGGCAAAAATCTCTCTTATGATGGTCAAAGAATTACAATTTTTGCCTATTTTTTATGCCTCTCATATTATCCCCTTCCGTATTCCTATTGGCAACTCAAGGACTGAAACTATATGTAAAAAACAAAGAATATGAAATTTTCATTTTGTCCTAAGTCTGAATTTTTTGAAATTTGGGTGACTTTATTGCTACTATGTTTTATAAAGGATTTGATTACGTGAACATATATAGTGGTCTCCATGGTTGATCTTACCGTCAGGTATAACCATCAAATCTCAAATGGAATGGCTCTTTAGATCATGTTTTATAATCTTATGTCATTTTGTTTTCACTCAGTGATTTTAGTGAATTGATGGTAGTTGTTTTTACTTTCAAATAGTTTTTGGAGTTTTTGTTGTTGTTTATTGTTGGCTTGCTTTTTGTCGAACATGGGGCTTGAACTCAGGGCCTGGGCACTGTCCCTGAGCTCTTTTGCTCAAGGCAAGTTCTCCACCACTTTGAGCCGTAGCAATATTTCTTGTTTTCTGGGGGGTTAATTGAAGTTCTGGTGGTTAATGAGAGTCTTATGGACTTTCCTGAATGCGAAAGTGCTGTACTTGAACCCGAATCCTCAGATCTCAGCTCCTGATAGCTAGGATTATAGGCATGAGCTTTTGGTGCCTGGGTTAGTTTTTGGAGGTATGTATTTTATAGTTGTCTTATTTTTCATTTTGTAAAGAGCATACTAAACAGACATTGTGGAGAGTCAATCTCAACCTATCTAGCTTTCTATCCAAAGGACCTATGAGATTGGTACTAAGAAAATGAAGAAGATCTGATAGAGACATTTGGGCAATATATTTCCATTGCCTTCAAGCCATACCTTCTTACTCTCATGCTTTTGGGTAATTCACTCTAACCAAGTAGATTAGTATAATTTACAAATGTATGAGATCTATGAATTAAACGTAATAGTATGTTTAAGCTCAAAGTTAGCAGAATATAATTCATGCGTTTTCTTGAAAATCATTTCTGTCTCTGATTAGGAAAAAAGTATTGCAGATTAAAAATATCCTTCTGGATGACCAGAATCTGATGCTCCCTCCAGCAGGTCAAATTGCTCTCTTTCCTTTATATCTGGGCTATAGTTTTAAAGAACTTTTAAATAATAAAGCTTCCACCATGTCATCTGAAGCAGCTGGAGGACCAATGGCCTAACAAGAGTATTCAGATTGTGCTCTGCACTGTGATTTCTTGTTTTCTGCAGCTAACTTCCGAACAGTTACTTGAATAATATTTATTAGTGTGTTTTTTCTACATATGGAACGGGGATAGGGGATAGCTTTTCTATTTTTAGAAAGTTGTTTTTTTGGTTTTTGTTTTGTTTGTTTTTGCTTTTCCTTCACTGAAGAAACACGAAAATTTCAATAACAGTCCTCCGTCTGAAAACACACTTAGAATTTGGCCTTTCAAGACAAGATTTGCCTTGATTTTCTGGACTTGAACATTAATAGGCCAAGGCTGTGAAGTAATTGGTAGAATTTTATTTGACAGGCAATCTAAGGTCCTACCAATATCAAATTGTTTTTGCTTATACACGGACACTGTGCATTTTAAACTACTTATATCCATACCACTTTTGAAATTTCCAACCAGACCTGATGTGGACTGCAACATTTGGCTAATAAAACATTCCCTTAACCTATCAGGGTCCTTGTAAATGTTCAGAAGGTAGCTTTGTTGACACACCAGCAAGCTGAGACACTAGTTCCCAAATGTCTATCAAAAAGATAAACCTCGAGAGTTCCTATACTTACCTGCAAGGGTTAAAACCAGAGAGAAGATAAATTCCAAGCAATTATGGTCAGTTTGAACAATGACCAGACATCTAGAGGGAAGGGCAAGGTCAAAGAAGATAAAGGAAGGAATAATACTTGCATTCTATTTATTCTCAGTGAAGATACTCTTGAATTGATTAGAAGACGTTGGTTAAGTCCTCCAGCCTTGCTAGAACATATATATATATATGATTCAATGTGGTATTAGAAACAGTAAGAGAACTTGCTGGTTCTTCCTCTATTATATATTTTTTTCTTTTACAAAAACCTGCACTATATGTTTCATTGTGGGTAAGAGGCAATACATTTATGAATTTTTAAAATTCTTGTCAAGACCTTACAAGATAAAATTACTTTGTAAAGTGTGTGTAGAGATGCTAGCAGCAGGTTGGGAAGTAGATCATAATCTCAAAATAGTAAATGCTAGCTCAGTGGCTTTCCCACAGAGAGGTAATGTCTTGGAGAGACAAGAGAGCATTTGTAGAAGAGGATTTATTTCCAGGCCTTCACTTGTTCCCATCCTCTAATCTTCAGAGTCCTCCTCAAATCACGTTCCGTGAAGACCTCCTTGGGTAGATCCAGAGTGCCAGAAGACAAAATGAAGACTTCTTCCTTTGTCCCTAATCTGTCGTTTGTAGAAGCACGTCAGAGGGAAATGACATGAAATATCAAGTGGTAGACACAGGGAAACAGACAAAAACAAAAATTTCAAAACCAGAAAGCAAGTGAGCACTTGAGTAACTATCCTATAGAAATAGTACCAGTGCTGGAACTGTTTCTATGACATCTTTCAAAGATATATTCTCTATTGGATATTTCTTAGTGATTTAGAATACATAATGTTTTTCAATTTCAAGGCATTTCTTTTGCGGAACACTAATACTTTCAAAGGCCCCTTTAATCTTTAGTTGATTTAACTAAGCCCACTGGCCCTTGTTTATCATAACTCACAAGACCTAAGATCTAGAACATACAATTGTAAAACATGATGAAATTGTCAAAGGCAACGTTGGGAATTATAATGAATGTTTATTACCTCGTATATTCCAATCATTAATGGCAGCAGATTTTCTAGAGAAATCTTGCTTCTCATATACTTCTATGATGATAGAACACAATGCTTCATGGAATATTAAAACTACTTAGGGAATTTGCTGATTGATTGTGACCCATATTGTATTCTCTCAGGTAGAACTGTCTAGCTGAAGCACTTACATAAATGAAACAGTGGAGATAAAGGAATTAACTATATTTTGTATCTATCTTCAATATTTTGGAATGTTTTGGAATATTTTAGGTACAAGAATAAAAATAAAATTATTAAAGTAAATTAGACTCCCATACTGAGGTACTCAGATATGTGATCAACATATAACCACTCAAGGTAAAATTGTTGGGTTTTTTTTGTCTTTTATTTTTTTAATTAGTTAGAATCTCATATTAAGTTGATAGTAACACTTGAGAAATGATTGTGAATAAAGGAGTTTGAAGAGTAAATCAAGGTCAACCTTAGAGAAGAACTTACATGTCAGCAGACAAATGCAGACATCTGTTTATGAGTATAGAAAAGACATTGCTTACTTCAGATATGTCAATAAAAATAAATCAGGATAAACATATAAAATATTCTTCCAAATCTCAATATGCAACATGTCCTCATATAAGAAGTTTCCTTCTTATTTATCTTTATGACGAATGTTTGCTACCAGTGGTTCTGTTCATCAGAGTCTCTCAGAGACCTTTACTTCCTGTCATGTTTTTCCTATAATCTAGAAGGAGTATGATGAATATTGAACTTGCATCTAGATTGCCTCTAGAATGTGTCAAGAGCTCTTAGATTCACATTGCCATCTCAAACTTAAAAGCTGACAAAGGAGCTGGCTCCTGTGGTTCATGCCTATAATTCTAGCTACTCAGGTAGCTGAGATCTGAGGGTCATGATTTAAAACCAGCCTTGGCAAGAAAGTCCATGAGACTCTTTATCTCTAGTTAACCAGTAAAAAGTTAAAAGTAAAAGTATGGGTCAATGGTAGAGCACCAGCCCTGAGTGAAAAGATAAGCAATAGTACCCAGGGCCTGCCTGTAAGCCCCAGTACTAACACAAGAATGACAAGGTGACAAAGGCACCTAATCTTAGATATCCATGGTTCAAGTAAAGGAAACATGTGTAAGCATTTCTAGTACCTTTCACTTTTGAACATTAAAAAAATGAGGAGGAAACAATGAGTTGAATAGTGGTACACACTCACGTATGCACCTCCATAGTCCTGGGATATATACATATACATATACATATATATGTATATGTATATATATATATATATATATATATATATATCATGGTTGATCTCTAAAATCTGAGTGACTCTGAACAAGGATATAATGTTTTGAAAATGTTAAAAAGCTTTAGTAAACCTGTCATTTTTTTACCCTATTTTTGCTCCATATTTTTTGTTTTCTAGGTATTTTTTAGATCCTCAAGTTTCACCCAAAAGTAATGAATCACTTCAGAATAATGTGGAATGGTCTCCTGGATAGTTAAGAGGATTTGTGTTAAAATTTTCCCTCAAAATTTTATTAATGATCTGGATTAAGGAGAGAAAGTAGGGTTATCTGAATGGGTGGTGCCCAATCTACAATAAGGCAAAGAGCTAGTGAAGAGGGTTAACTTCATAGAGCAGAAAATCCAAGGTAATATTGTCAGAGCACATCAGCCTACAGTTAAACTTAACAGGGAACTGAAACTCTGTATTTAGATTATTTTAAAATAATCTATATGTGCAGAAGTTCTTAGGAATATCTAACTTGAAATGAATGACTTTAAATCCTTCTATGTATTGTAACTCAAGTGATGTGTTAAATGATTTTCTCTCAATGTGAAAAAATAATCCTATCTCAATAAATGAATTTCACTCAAATGTCTCTCTCTTGCATTAAGGGACACTCACAAACATCTGTTGAACAAATGTTAAGTTTCCATGCTAAACCATATTAAACCATGATAGGTTTCCATGTTAAAGTACAGCCTGAATTCATGGACACACACATACATTCACAAAAGGGCCATTAAAATCTCTGATCTATAAGAGTAATATAGGTTTGTTCTAAATACCTGAAAGCTATATGGACAACATATGTTTAGTAATGCTAAAATGAATTATTTTTAAAAGTGAAATGCTCAGGGATAATAAAAAGGCTAATGAGCTGGTGAATGGGGTAGGCATATCATTACAGGACCCTATTACATTTGTTCCAGAAGTTGGTGGTTAGAGATTTTATATCCCTTTCTAATATGTGAAGCCACATTTGGGGAAATAAGCATACAATATGTCCAAAAGAACTCTGACTTATGATGAAATAATTATGTCTATCATTAACTAGTTTTAGGATCCTGGGTAAACCACCTAACACTTGTAACATAAGTTAGTAGCTAGCCTAGGCTATTAAATTTCTTCATCTGTTGTTAAAGTCTTTGACTATGTGCCCTTACACAGTGAAGCTATGTCAACCTACAGAGTGGTGGTGGGAACCAATGTACAGGTTGCTGGGTAAAGGACAAAATGTTTTCACAAAGATGGGTTATAGGATGCCATTTCCTCAATGATCTCAAGAAACAGATTTTCTTGTACAATATAAACGTAGTACTAGGAGTCTGGGATTACCAGGGTTTCTCTGAGGGACTTTGCAAAATAAATTCACTAACTCAAATGTATTTCCAGATGATGTTTTGAGGATTACTAACAGAATAGCTATTACAACAGTTGAACCCACTGGCCCATGTCCTAATCCTATTATAAGGCAGAGCAAGCACCACTTAATTTGCTGTGAACCTTCCTTTGGCTGATACTAACTATGATTAAGCCTATTAGAAAAGGCACTTGGAAGGTGTGTGTAGGCATCCATGATGAGTCAATCACAGCCATGCATATTCTAATTACCTGTCTCTATGGGACATAGAAAAGTCTATAGACAGTGGGTAGATAGATGGATAGATAGATAGATATATAGATAGATAGATACATGTGGAATTAGTCCATAGTATGTCCTTAAATATAAACCACTTCACATAAAATAAATACAATATGGGCTGGGAAGGTGGCTCAGTGGTAGAGCGCTTGCCTTGCATGCATGAGGCCTTGGGTTCAATTCCTCAGCACCACATAAGCAAAAAGAAAAAAGCCGGAAGTGGCCCTGTGGCTCAACTGGTAGAGCGCTAGCCTTGAGCTGAATAGCTGAGGGACAGCGCCCAGGCCCAGAGTTCAGGCCCCACGACCAGACCCAAAAAATAAATAAATAAATAAATACAATAGTCATTGGATTTTTTTGGTTGTTTCATTTTGTTTGAGACAGGATCTCCCTATGTATAGCTCAGACTGGATTTACACTCTCTTGATCCTCTTGCCTCAAACCCCTGAGTTCAGGAATTACAGATGTGTGCAACATACCCAATATGGCTCTTTCTTTCCTTCTTTTTAAAGAACAGTATCTATTGGCCTTGAGAAGGTTTTGGTTCATGTTTAGTTTGGTTTTTAAACAAAGCTCAAAATTATTTGTACATTGATTTGTTTGTACATGGTATTTGTCCAATTATAGGAAAAGAATTAAAAGTGAAATATTTGAGTAAAGCAAGGACCAAATCTTAGTCCATTTATCCTTAGTAAAAGCCAGGTCCTAGTGGCTTATGCCTGTAATCTTAACTAATCAGGAGGCTGAGATCTGAGGATCATGGCTCAAAGCTAGCCTGGGTAGGAAAATCTTTGAGACTCTAATCTCCCATTAACTACAGGAAAACAGGAAGTGGCTCAGTGGCTCAAGTGATAGAGAGCTTACCTTCAGCTGAAAAGGTGAGGGACAGTGCCCAGGCCCAGAGTTCAAGCCCCTTGACTGACAAAAGAAAAAAAAAAAAAAAAGAAACTAAGCATGTTGGAAAGATGCCAAGACTTGGCTTAAATAACTGGTTGCTGAGATCTGCAGTTCTTCTATTTGAGCTTCTTTCCCTTTGAGGTAGAGTCCCTGGGCACATGGAAACTTCTTCCCAGCTTGAAGGTTTATGCTAGACCCCAGCAGATTGAGGATCCTGAGAAGTGGAACAGAAAGAAAATCCATTTTAATTTCTTCTTTCCAACATTTCCCATCTTGACTTGACCACAAAAGCATTCTTTCATGGGAAACCTATTACCCTTTCCAAGAGGCTATGAGAAATATGCTATGGGCTGTATCATTTTAGAGTAAGCATTTTTGTCTTTCCTTAGCAAATTTTATTTACCTAATGGAGAGGTCTTATGAGTTCAGGAACTCACGCTGAGTTCTCTGCTAGAATTATGGAAACAAAAGTGGGGAAAGAATCTAGAAAGACGAGAGCCAGACTCCAAAGGCGATCTGTTGCTCCCTTTCATAGGGCATATCTCTAGATACCAAATGGAGTGACTGATGGAGAGCAACGCTCCAGACCAAGGTCTGCAGTCCCTCAGCCCAGCATTCTCCATTGAGGAACAGGAGAAACTTGATCTCTTAGGCTATGTCTTCCTCCCTACTACCAAGTTGTAAATGTAGATACTCTTTGTTTTAAGGCTATTTATTTGACCATAGTAAAAGAAAAGAAATAATAAAATGGATAATAATGATACTAATAAAAGGGGTGGTTAAGTATGAGGGACAATTTCTTTATGTGAACCAGTTCTTGACTCTGTTCCTTAGAGAAAGCACCTCTTCGTTTCCCATCCACTTTATTTATTGTGAGTGTTGCCATCCACAACCACTACTCTCTTTACCAGACATTGCTTTAGGGAAGATCAAACAAGCATTATCTTTCCAAAGTTCTCATCCTGTCACCCAGATGCTACAGACGATTACCAGAGGAGCTTTTGTGCTCAGTGAGAAATATAGATCTCTGGGGCCTTCGGTCAGTAGAGGTTTCATTCCCAAGCTCTGCCTTATCCCAGAAAGATGCCCTTTGATGTTTCTGTTATCGAGACAAGGTGTTAGAATGTTGACAGTTTATTAAGTATCGTTGATCTACAGAGACCTGGGATATGAGCAGGTTTGTCAAACTGTTACTTAGTGATTAAAGCATAAGATAATAGTGACTATGATAGAGAAAGAAATCATATTCTGGAAGGGATTTTGTTTGTGATATGTATATGATATATGTATTCATATGTGTTCACAGGTGTTCACTGAGCACATGAGCAGGCTGATGCAACAGTGATGAAAGAATACTTGTTATACCATACCAGGTGATCCACAGGGTTTTCTCCAAATTGAATTAAGCTGTGAGGGAAGTTCTTGAACCTTATCCTGTGTAATATGCACTTGTATCTACATAGAAGCTCAAAATTATTATGAGACAAGTTTATGTAAGAAAAAAATTTTAGTTCTTTCACTTTTATATTGTAGAAAAAAATCATAAGCAAACAAAAATGAAGAGACAATAAGCCAAGGGTCTTGGGTTTCTGAGTCTGTCTCCCAGTAAGCTTGTTGTATAAATCTAGTTAAGAGGAGCAGCCCATGGTTTATGCTGTGGAAGAAACTTGTTTTCTTACTATCGCAATGATGGCAAGATGGAATCAAAAGCTTTGTGGGGCTGAAAATAGTAGCGTATATATTGAGAAGTTCATTATGTGAATATAGTAAAGATAATTTAAATATTGGATAATAATTTGACCTTTTTAGTGTTTTTTTTTCCAAAATACAGATTCTCCCTTTTATCTCTCTTTTATTGAGGTACTTTCTCCATTTCTTTACACAGGACTCTCAGAAGATGAATAAGATATAAGTAATGATGGAAAGAATTATCTCCTGAAAACAATATTTTTTTCTTTAATTGCAACTATAGTCTTGCAGCCAGGTGTCAGTGGCTGATAGCTGCAAACTTTGTTACACAGGAGGCTGAAATCTGAGGATCATAGATCAAAGCCAGACCACACAGAAAAATCTAAGAGACTCTTAATCTTCAATTAACCAGTTTAAGCCAGCAGTGGAAGTGTGGCTTAAAAAGTGGTAGAGAGCCAGCCTTAAGCAAGCATGTGAGGTCCCGAATTCAAGATCCAGTCTCAGTACAAAATAAAGAAGTATAGCCTAATTTTGTTTGATATGTTAGTTTATTTTGTGCATTCCCAGGGATCTGGAATTATATTCATATATGAGTGGCAAACAGGTATAATCTCATCTGAACCTCAGCATTAGACTCCAAGTAGCTTCAAAGGTTTGATTAAACATATTTATAATAAGTATATCCAAAACTTTTGGAATTCCAGCAATTTTTTTCAAGGATTCAGCATATAATAAAGTAAAATAAATTACAAAAGTCAGTAAATAAGCACTTGTGTAGCTTAGAACTACAATTTATCAATAGTACCTTTTACTATTAGGCTTGATTTTTAGCTTTCTTTGGAGGTTTAAGAGCCGTTGCCCACCAACACATCAGATTTAGTCACAAGTATTTGTAAGAGCAGGTCAGGAAACAAGAACATCAGCAACACCAGAAAAAAAAACAAGGACAAATAAGTTAAAAGTCTGGACTTCAAGACATACCTGATAGGTTATAAAGTGGTAAATCTGAGGAGGAGAAGCAGTTAACTGGCTTTAAGAAGGAAGATGTGTGTGTGTAGTATCTTGATAATTTTATACAAAATATCTCTAAAACCCAGATTATCTGGGCATTTCCATTATTGCCTCGACTTAAATCTTTGGTATAACTAAAGGTTGATTTTCTCTTTTTGTAATTTAGACAGACTTTGTACTTGTACTTTGTGTCTATAGCAACCACCAACAAGCTTTGTCAGTAATAGTTATTTGTATGTGCACAGATATATGCATGTGTCTGCACATGATTAAACTATACTGTACCCTGCATTTGGATCATCCTTCCCAGGGCCTGGAATCACCATTAGTGCAGTCCCACTAGCCCTTTGTCCTTTGAGCTTCTGGTCACTAGACACAATGAAGCAATGGCCTCTTAGAACCATTCAGATCAGTAATCATAGCTCTGTACAGGATAAACAAACACTTTCAAAGCCAATACTTAGCAGAGAAATTAATTTGCATTCCTCATCAGAAGTCCAAGAGCTTATTCCAACTAAGATGAACAGCAAAGGAAAACAGAGCTCTTAATTCAGTGGAGGAAAGGGCCTGTGCCCTTACCACCTATCTGTATTCAGGAGGTTTCTCACGTTGATCTAAATGTAAAATAGAATTCCAGGTAGATAAAAGATTTGGGGTAATAAATGGGTGATTCATGTTTCTTAACTGAAGAAAAGAACTATTCAGAGCTCTCCTTTATTTAATTTTTTTTTTTTCTCACACAGAGGACTGCCCAACTCATCCCACTAACCTTTCCAGGAAGACAAGATCATTGCCATGGTTACAAATTGTTTAATCAATAGTGTAGGAAACAATAGCAGCCACTCCTCATTGACCTAGCTCTTGTCAAGGTCTCTCCTTGAGAAGATTGCGTCTTCTTCTCTAGTTCCCGTTGTTCAGGCAGCTTCTCTCAAGACATTCCCCAGGAGGAGACAAGATTAATTTAGATGTTTAAAAGGTCAGGCATTAAAGTTAAGGAACCTGTACTTAAATTTAAACCTCCATTGAATAGTAGACATCTATAGTTGGTAATCATTGATTTTTAAATGCTCACATTAAACACAAGACTATATGCATATCATCTATTATTGTTGATGAAATTGTTGATCAGAAACCATAAACTCTCTGGGAATATGTCCTGACAAATTAAGCTTATTTTTTTCTACCAATTTTGCTATATGCTAGATGATTTGGACCCCAGGGGGGAAAAAACTGAGATCATGTGATATATGAATTTAAAATGTACAGAGCAAGAGAGTACCTGGGGAAGGGAACGAAGACTTGTACTACTGGAGGGGTAGAGGCAGGACATTCAAAAAAAAAAAGGAGCCAAGCTTTAAGTAGTAGAGCTTCTCTACTATTTAAAGGGCCCTACATTCAATTCTCCTATTGCTGGAAGAAAAAAGAAAAAAAAAAGGAGGGGAAGAAAGTTTTGTGCAACTCTACTTACAGCAATTCTGCATGTCATATTCACATATGAATCTGTCTATTAAAGGGAGAGAGTGATGGAATGGCACAAATAATGAGATTATGAGCAAAGGTGAAGAGTGGTTGAAATAACCCAAATCATTCATCTTGGAGATGAGTTCACTTGGGAAATAGGATGGATACCTTTGGACACTTAAAAAGTGCTAGCATGTGAACAAGGGGTTGCCTATTTTATATGTTCTCGGAGGGCAGAATACATTCCAGTGTGTCAGGTGGTATCCAATGTGCTCATTTCAGATCAAGCTGAAGACATATTATGTATGAGATTTATTCAAACTTCATATTTTTGGTGCCTTATTTTTGTATCAATTGCCAAGCTTGCTTACATATCCATTCACTTTTCAAACACCTGTTTCTCACCAGTCAGGGGCAGCTCACACCTGTAATCCTACTTACTCAGATCTGAGGATCAAAGTTTGAAATCAACCTGGGCTGGAAAGCTCATGAGAGTCTTATCTCCAATTAACCACTCAAAGAATCTGGGAAAGGAGCTGTGGCTCAAGTAGTAGAATGCAGGCTTTGAGCAAAAAAAGTTCAGGAACAGTATGAAGGACCAGAATTTGAGCCCCGAGAGAGGCCCAAAAACAAACAAGCAAACAAGGAAAAAAAAGAAGAATTTTTTGCCAACTGTTATGCATGGGATCACCTGTTATAGAATCATGGCAGGAAGGAAGCAGAGGGAAGAAGCACTGCTGAGAGAGAAGTTAGAAATTCTGCTACTTCTGATTCCTAGGCCCAACTGTTGGAACAGAGTCTTTGTATTTGTGGCTCCTGAACCTGAATTTCAAAATGCAGGTTCCACAAAAGTGATACCACAAAAAGCTATGGAGGCTGCAGTTAATACATCCTCCATTCTAACAAGATTTTCATTCAAACATTGATTTCAATCATGGTTCTGTATCCAAAATCTAAATTCCTCACCGGACTTTCAAAGCCCCAAATCCTTCTCTTTTATAAGTTCTTCCCTCCAGCCACCATGTTACCTAGTCTGCAAACCTTGGTATGTTGGCAGAGCTCCTTCTAGTACTTCTAGCCTTTTCGTTCTTTCTTTTTCATTTTTCTTTTTATTTTTTTATTGTGAAAATACCATACAGAGGGGTTACAATTACATGGGTGAGATAACGAGTACATTTCTTATCAAGCATTATTGCCTCCTCTTTATTTCCCCTTCTCCTCCCTTCCCATACTCCCCCCAACTCCCTCCACACGATCCTCCCCCACCCCACCAAAGTTGTAAAGTACAAGTCCTTATGTCAAAAAACAAACTTTAGCCCTTTCTTTCATCAATGAAGTTCTCATGTGTCTTATGGTATGTCACTTGGAGCATTGTAAATCTTATCTCCTTAGTGGGGAAGATGAATCTCCAAGGCATGGATCTTGGGACTCTGTCAAAGGTATTCCAGGAACTTAGTGCTTAGAAAGATAACTTAATCCATTAAGTGTTCTTATACAAAACCATTTAAGGTGTCTCATAAACCAAATGGCTAATCAAAGTCCAGCAAGCTAAGAATAATGGCCCATATTTATAATCTCTGCTACTTGGGAGTAAGAAATCAAGAATTTCAAAGTCAGCACTGAAAAAAGTCAGACCCCCATCTCAATCAATAATCTGGGTGTAGTAGTATATATCTGTGATCCCAGCTAGATAGAAGGCATAAGTAGGAGGACTGTAGTCCCAGACTAGCTGTACAATAAGCAAGACCCTCTCTGAAAACAAAACTAAAACAAAAACTAGCTCCAGGGGTAGAGTGCTTGCATAGCAATTGCAGAGCCCTGTGTTCAAAACCCCAATACTGAAGGGGAAAATAATGCCAGATCATTGTTGGAAATTTCAAGCCTCCTTTGGATTCCATACATTCCTTCTTTATTTTGAGTGAAAATCCTTCTCAATCAATTGATCACCTGCCTGCCAGTCTAGGATTTTCCTTGTGCTGTTATGGAACACACAGAATAAATATGTGTTATGCAAATGCATGACTCACATGACCCTGTGTTCCTCACATGCCTCACATGTGTTTGGACTTCTTGTGGAATGAGTCTAATCAGAGTTGCATTTGATGAAATCCACTGTGATTGATAAAATCCCCCCCTTCACTTTAAAAAAGTATCTAGTTCATATCCCAGAGGACATTAAATATTTCTGATATCCCCTCTTTCGTATATTAACTACTACAAAACAAAGTTTTGAATATGTCCATTTTGATGTCTTTCTCTTTTAGATTGCATTCACAGTGAACTTCCTTTAGTCTTTATGATGCTGAGATGACAGATCCATGCTGTCAAAATAAATGCTGTAGGAACCAATGATCACAGTGAATCAGTTGACACTGGACATTATGATCTTATTCTGCCATCTCATTATGACTCTTAAAATTAAAAATTAATATTACACCTATGATTGTTTTTACTTCAGCCAATCTTCCCTCTCTTTCCCTCTCTCTCCTATTATCTTCTTCTGAACCTTTTATTCAGAAATCTTTAATAAGTGCATTTGTGTAACAATGTCTGTGTTCCATAGCCTGAATTCTACTCTTCTCCTAACAGCAAAAGGAGGAATTATCAAAGCAAAAAAGATCTGGATGGTAATTTGAGTGCCATCCTTGAAGTAGGGGAATATGTGTTATCAGCAGGAAGTTGGTTTCACATTTGTCATTTGCAGTAGGGAGGGATTATGGTAACATATCCATGTCTCCTTTCTTCTTCCCTCTGGGACCAATGGTGTGTTCGGTGACAGCTGACAGGATTAAGAATACACTAGAGGGTGGAATCTATTTGTTCTTTAAGTGTTTCAAGCACAGATTCACAGGCCTCTGAGCTGTGGGTGGCAGAAGATATTTGTTGTTGTTGTTTTTTCTTTATCTTGCCAGTAAAGGAAGGAGGAATCTCATCATTATGGTCTAGCAATAAGTACATTGCCTAGATTAAAACAGTGAGCTCTTGGAGGTTCTTGGAAGACAATGCAATGTTTCTGCACATTGTTACTGGTCATTGTTAATTCAAAACGAACCTATGTCATTGTTTGACTCAACTTCTGTCTGCCCTAGGCAGCTCTCCAAGCACAGTTTACTTTGGGTTGGGTTTTGCTCCCCCTTGAGTTCTGTCCTTGACAGTGCCTGACAACTGAGAGGAAGATGTTTGTCGAATCATAACATACCCACTTGTTGACATCTCCTTCACATTCTTCCCCCTTCTTCCTCTTCCAGTTCCATAGTCTGGTAAGTTTGGTGAAAGCCTTCAGAGGACCATGAGTCTGGGAGTCCTTCCCCTTTCACTGATGCTAAACTCACCTTCTTCACGTGGTTCTGATCTCAGTCTTCTCCAAAAGAGTCTAGTCACCCTTTGCACTTGCTTTGACTCAGGCTGAACAGGCCTGCCTCATTTGCCCACACACCCAACCTTCAGTCCACTTAAGAAATGAAAAAGGCAACTAATCTGTGGTTCGCCTAAGAAGTACAAAATCAGGGTTAGAACCCTTGGTATCTGGTGAGGTTTCTTTGTGTCTGGCAAACAGCCATTGTCTTACTGTGTCCTCATTCTAGCCTTTCCTTTCTGCATGAGTGCAAAGAAATGGAGTAATTCAATGTCTTTGCTTCTATTGATAAAGTCACTAGTCCTAGCAGATAGGCCCCAGTCTCATGACCTCATTCCAGCTTTATTATCTCCTTATGGGGGTGGTCTTTAAATGTTCTCATATTAGTGGCCTTTGGGTGGGGGGGACACAAACCTACAATAATCTGAAGCAAGCATGTCTATCAGCTTGACTTTGCACAACTTTGTGTCTACCTCAAACCAACTTAGTGGTACTTTGCTTTTGAGCATCTTCTGCCATGCTCCACATGACATTACTTTCATAGTGAATAGCTGTTGTCATAACTGATTGCAGTCTACTTGGGATCAGGTTTATTTTTTTTTATTGTGAAAATACTGAATAGAGGGGTTACAATTACATGAGTGAGGTAATGAGTTCATTTCTTATCAAGCATTGTTGCCTACTCCTCTGTTTCCCCTTACCATCCCTTCCTATCTCCTGCCCCTCCAACCCCCCTCCCCCACACCAAAGTTGTAAAGTTTATTTTTCAACATAATGTCTTGTACATCTCATTGTTGCAATGGGTCCAGCTTTATCCTCATTTAAACAGTTTGTTTTTACACTTCCCCTCCCTAAATTATGCCAACATCAAATACAGTGAAAACAGGAGTTATACCATGGGGGAGGGACATACAAAACAACAAAGAAAACATCTTATAAATGTGTTAGAAACAATCGCAAGAAAGAAAAACCATTTGAGTCCTTACCTTGAGTTTCATTTCACCTAACATCAACTTATCTGACCATTTCTGCTTGTCTCAGACATATACTAGTAATTGCAAATAAGGGAAACCATGGGACCTATGTTTCTTTGGGCCTGGCTTATTTCACTTAATATACTCTTCTTTTTTTTTTTTTTTGCCAGTCGTGGGGCCCGAACTCTGGGCCTGGACACTGTCCCTCAGCTCTTCAGCTCAAGGCTAGTGCTCTACCACTTGAGCCACAGCTCCACTTCCAGCTTTTTTCTGCTTATGTGGTGCTGAGGAATTGAACCCAGGGCCTCATGCATGCAAGGCAAGCACTCTACCACTGAGCCACCTTCCCAGCCCCTTATTTCACTTAATATAATTTTTTCCAAATCTTTCCATTTCCTAACAAATGGAGCAATGTCATTTTTTCTGATGGAGGCATAGAATTTTATTGTGTATATATTCATCTACTCAGGGACATCTGGGTTGGTTCCATATCTTAGCTATGATAAATAATCCTGCAATAAACATAGTTGTACTGGTAGCTTTAGTATGGTCTCGTTTGTGATCTTTAAGTATCTTTTATGAATGATCTAAGCCTTACTTTCTTCACAATGAGAACAAGACTTAACTACCAGAGAAGCCCTTGGGAGAAATGAATGCATTAACATATAGCACTTAATTTTTTCAAGCCCATACATGAATTTGGTTAAAAGTTAGTTCTCCATTACTTTGATTCTTTCAAAGTATCAGAATTGTGCTTCTCCCTTCCCTCTACCTCTCTTCCAGACTCCTGTCCTAAAGGCTGATATATAGGATCAAGGCAAAGTAGGATGGCAGAAGAGAGAGCGAAGTTTAAAAAGTATGAAAATAAATATCCAGCATGCAACTCCCTATTGTCCAGAAAATGCTGCAGAGTCTGTATTTAGTATGTGCATCAGTAGCACTACAGAAACTTAACTGAGAATAAACCATTCCCAGTGGCTGAATACAATTTTGTTTGTTGTTACACTCGTCATTTATGAGGAATATCTTTGCTTTGTTCTGGATCATTTACCTTGAGTTGGAAAGATGCAAAATGAATTAGCCTGGAGGACAGGAGTTGGGGAATGTGATTTGTATTAATATTTTTTAAGATATGATGTTGGAATGCAACTGAAATAACCAACACATTGAAAAGTTAATTCAGCAGGAGTAATTCTGAGAGGTAATGCAACTTATTTGTCACTAAGGAGGACTGCATAGCCAAGTGATTTCTTTATGCAGTTTAAAGTGTTTTTAAACCCTTGGGTAGCTATAGTCAATTTTTAAACATGTTTTCTCATTAATTTTCAATTTGTAAATGTATATTGTACAGGAGTGTTTCGATCATCTGGGGAAGCTGGTTCACAGATGGCTCTTATGTGACCTAAAATTTCAATGATTATAATGAATCAGAATGGATGATAGTAAACTTGCTGGATATTTGCTGATTGTCAACAGTTTTACAGTTTGCTGCTGTTCTTGAGAATTTAGTGCTTCTTAAAAATGAAAGGAAGGCAATTGTAATGGGACCATCAGAGCCAGGAGTTGCCTAAATGAAATAATTTTAATCCTCTCTTTGCTGTTCTCTGTGGAATGCTTTCCAGTGAAAATATACCAATAGAAGTACTGATCTTTTTGCCTCAAACACACATAGAGAACATTAAGTCATCCATTCTTCAAGCCTAGTCATGGCAAGTCATTTTATGAAGTCTCAGTTACAACATAGAAAAGCTCATGCAAAATGCTCTTGTGAATTATTTATGCCAGTATTCTTTCCCACCAGAAATGAAACATTGTCAAGAGAGATGTCATAGGTATATCACTGTTTGAAACTACACTTAAGATATATCAGCAAACCCAAAACTGTAATAAACAAATTCACATGGTAAATCTCTATACTTCTGTGCTAGGATCATTTGTGTGCTCTACCCCAAGACTTAGCTTGCAACTGTGTGCAGCACTGCACAGAAAAGAAGAGATTCTTGGATGTTGGCTCTTGTTTATGGCTGTGAGTAAGTTAGTTAGCTCTTCTGAATTTTGGTTTTATGAAAAAAGGTTAACATGAATTAAAGCTTAGTATAGGAGGCACACTTATAATCCTAGCTAATCGGGAGGCAGTGGTAACAGGATGGAAGTTCAAGGATAGTACAGGGCTCATTAGTATGCAATACTATCTGAAGAACAAACTTTAAACACAAGACTACAACCATGATTCCGTTGATAGATTAATGACCTTGAATTCAATGTCCAATATGGAAAAAAACAAATATAAGTGTAAACATAAACAGATATTTAGATGATGGTTGAGAGAATGAGGTTCTTCCTTAATCTCTTATCTCCCTCTCCCTTTTTTTTCTTAAGTAGGAAGCTAAGTGGGAAGGAGTCACCCCACATTACACATGGGTAGGACTCACAATTTCCAAGGACCTCCAACTTTCATCCCTGTTTTCCCAGTTTACAATTTCGTAGGAAAGTCTAAGGACTGCTTTCACCTAGCTGATGTTTACAACTTCAGATTCCTAATGGTATCTGAGATCTTGAGAGAGCTCCAGGAGAGAAACCACAAGGAAAATCAGGCCAAAGTATTTGTTGTCAGAGAGTAAGAAGCTCCCAGTAGGAGTCCTAAGATGAGTGTCAGACATACAAAAGTTTGTTCTATGGTGGTCCTGGTAGGGAAAAGTCCCTCCTGATCCCCAACTTTGAGTAAGTGCTTGTGTGGTAGTCTTGTCAAAATTGGCATTTAGCACTAGCCTGCAGGACTGACTTGTGTTTTCAGCTAAACTCAGGATGACTCCCATTTACTTTTTCTCACAATACATCAGCATATGATCACAGAGCAGCCCAGAGCTTTACTTGTGCCTGAACAAATCCTGGCAGAGAAAAGAAAAAGACATTTGATTAACTTCATTTGGATTGATAGAACATGTTACTCCTCCTCAAGATTTTTCATTTTAATAAAAACCAAGCAGCATTAACAGCCCAGAGAAAGGAAACATCTGCTGGCAAAATACCCAACGTTAGGACGATAGAATGGAGCAGTTATGGAACAGCTATGGTTTCTGGATGCTGAGGAGAGGAATTTACATTCACCATGACAGGAAGTCTCTAACAAGGGAACCAAACATGTTCTGTACACAGCAAATACGTGAGCATAGTCTAGTGTTTAAATATCGGAAGACATGTTAATTAGACCATCCAGTAATACTACTGTCTCTTTGATGTCTATCCTGGTCCCAGGCTGAGTCAGGGGAAAGTCAATCCATCCTCAGTGGGAGGGATGGTAAATAGCTGTGCTGCCTCAATCCCCTCTGCCAGGTATGGCAGATGCTGCTACTGCTTTACCACAGCTGACTTTCCTGCCAAGTTCATACATAGGCTTTTCTCAATTCTTCATCCCAGGCTGCTACCATTGTTCCACTAAATTTTTTCCATTAATTAATTTATATATTTATTTTTTGTTGGTCATGGGGCCCGAACTCTGGGCCTGGGCACTGTCCCTCAGCTCTTCAGCTCAAGGCTAGCGCTCTACCACTTGAGCCACAGTGCCATTTCCAGCTTTTTTCTCTGCTTATGGGTCTGAGAAATCTAACCCAGGGCCTCATTCATGCAAGGCAAGCACTCTACCATTGGGCCACCTTCCCAGACCCCTCCACTGAATTTTCTGTGAGATGAAATCTATTCGCCTTCCGTGACCCATGATTTGAAGATTCTAAATAAAGTTGCCTGAGGGAACAGTATCATCTACCATTTTGCTAATGAGAAAACACACATTCAAGCAGTTGCATAGTTATGCCAGAGTTATCTAGATTCTTTGTAACAGACGAACAGTGTAACAAAACAACTGACCCCCGCCCCCAGACCCTTTGCTCTTCTATATTTGGCTGCCTTTCTATGATCATAGGTTTCATCTACATAAGTAGATACTAGCATAAGGGTACTGCTCTTCAGGGTGTAGATTTCCACTGAAACACAAGGGAAACCAACTCATTATTCCAGAAAGTGTTTGGCCCTATCTAGAAAACTACCATAAATGTCTCACCACATCCTTTCCTTTGAGAATCTCCATTTAGCCTGCTGAGATTCTGATCAGTGAAATGAACATACAAGAAAATGTGGTATATATACACAATGGAATTCTATGCCTCCATCAGAAAGAATGACATTGCCCCATTTGTTAGGAAATGGAAAGACTTGGAATAAATTACATTAAGTGAAGTAAGCCAGGCCCAAAAAAATATAGGTCCCATGGTTTCCCTTATTTGCAGTAACTAGTATATGTCTGAGACAAGCAGAAATAGTCAGATAAGTTTATGTTAGGCAAAATGAACCTCAAGATAAGGACTCAAATGTTTTTTTTTCTTTCATGCGATTGTTTCTAACATATTTATAAGATGATTTCTTTGTTGCTTTATATGTCCCTCCCGCATGGTATAACCCCTGCTCTCACTGTATTTGATGTTGGTATAATTTGTGGAGGGGAAGGGAAAAAAACAAATCATTTAAATAGTGATACAGGTGGACCCATTGCAACAATGAAATGTACAAGTCGTTATGTCGAAAAACGAACTTTACAACTTTGGTGGGGGGGTGGGGAGGATCAGTTAGGCAGGGTGGGAAACAAAGGAGGAAGCAACAATGATTGATAAGAAATGTACTCATTACCTTGCCCATGTAATTGTAACCCCTCTATACTGTATTTTCACAATTAAAAAAAAAAAGAAAAAAAGAGAAAAAAATAAAATAAATAAAAACAGAAATGTACTCATTACCTTGCTCATGTATTTGTAACCTCTCTGTAGGTATTTTCACAATAAAAAATCATGAAATAATAATAAGTTTCAATGATGGTACAGTCTAACACAGTTTTAAGATTGTCCTAGAAACAAGGGATTTCATATGCCCTTCCATATTGTAAAGAATTTGTCAGACCTCTGCTTATGGGCTTTCTCTACGTCATATTGAGTCACTGGCCACTAGACAAACACTCCATAGTGATGTGGGAAGGAAATATATATCCAAAATGTTTAAGTGTCCCAAATCCCAGGAAGTAATCAAATGTAACATCATATTCTCAACTACTCCCAAACCTTCTATTTCACACCAAAATGCATGTTCTTATCTGAATGTCAAGTTAGTCTTTGTGCAATTCTTCAACCAAATAACCTGATGTGGGAGTATTTCTTGGGGAGTTTTTCCAAGAATTGGGTTGGTATTCAAAGCCTGGCCAATTCCCCAGGGCTTTTCTGGCTACCTGCCCATGGTGCTAACTTCTTTCTTTGCTTCCTTCATCACACCTCTGATTCTCATCATCTGAAAGTCTAACTGTTCAATGTGTGTTTATTTCATTTTCATAGATTTGACAGGCTTATATTGATCCTTTCCCTTTGAGCTATATCGTGTATGTTTTTATGAGGGCTGCTTTTGATGGATGCATATGTGTTTGTGTATATGTGTGTGCATACACAGACACACTAGTTACACTACTAGTGCACTACTCTGGCGATGCTGTTCTCATTGTGTCCATTGTAGATTTTTTTGGAATTACTACTGCGTTATTCCAGTGTACAACAAAGCACCTTGAAGCTAGAGCATTTTTAGCTTAATTCACATAAAGGTGTCATATTGAATAGTGGTATTACCCACTAGTGCAAGTTCTCTGTCAGACCCTGATAGCTGTTTTTCTTCACCTCAGATCATATACCTTAATGTTTAGAAAGAAGCAATAATTGATTATCTCTCAGATTGTCAGAAAGTGGGCTGAGAAGCATTCTTTCTGAGTTTATTTTCATAATAAGAGCAAAGTCACCTCACCATTTTGGAGATTAAAACATAAGTGGTTTTCCTAGACATATACTAGATATTGCAAATAAGGGAAACCATAGGACCTATGTTTCTTTGGGCCTGGCTTACTTCACTTAATGTAATTTTTTCCAAGTCTTTCCATTTCCTAACAAATGGGGCAATGTCATTCTTTCTGATGGAGGCATAGAATTCCATTGTGTATATATACCACATTTTCTTGATCCATTCATCTACTGAGGGGCATCTGGGTTTGTTCCATATCTTAGCTGTGGTAAATAATGCTTCGATAAACAGAGTTGTGCTGGTAGCTTTAGTATAGCCTTGATTGTGATCGTTTGGGTAAATGTCCAAAAGTGAGATTGCTGGGTCATAGGGGAGCTCTAGGTGTAGTCTTGAAGGTCACGACTGATCAATAATCTAAACCCTGATCTTTTAAACTTCAAAGTCTTTTTTTTTCAAAGTTCTTTCCTATGTTTACCATTTATTCACAGTAAAGAAGCTTGAGGCTAATCCTTCCGAGGATGAGAATTAGATTATTAACAGTAACAGAGAAATTCTTGGAGTCATCATGCCTTTGCTTCAATGTCTTTGGGATATAGCTGCCCTTCCAGACGAGATAGGTGATAGAAGAACTACTGATATGGACATCATGGACTAAAGCTGTGAGGAGCATTAATGTCAGGATGGTCCTGCAGCCTAGTATCTTCAGATTTTCCCATCTGCAGAAATGGCTTCCCTCTAAGTAAAATGGAGGGCTAATGGGAGCACGTGGATATTGGCTGTACCATCTGAGAAAGTCCACGGCATTCAGAGTTCATTGAGATGAAACTCTGCAACTTGTTTGATCAAGGAAGATAATACAAAAGTATTCTAAATTTCCTTTGACATTTTCTATGAGATGGTGGCATGTAGAACCAGTATGCTGCTACAGATAGAGGTATAAATGAGGTAGCACACTTGCATGTCAGTGTAAGCCTTGCCCACTCTGCACATCCAGTTTGGATGTCCATTTGGATGTGCATTTATTTATGCATAAAATGATAAAAATATTTCTTCTCTATATCTATCAAAACACTTCAGAGAAAAGTATTATCTCTGTGAAGGACAATAATGTTATAACACCAATGAAATGGTCCAAAGAAAAGGCATGACAGCTTTTCACCACTACCACCACTGCCACCACTGCCACCACTATCATCATCATCATTATCATCATCATCATCATCATCATCATCATCATCATCATCATGCTAAGTAAACCTGGATAAACTGCTTAACTTATTGGTTGACTAATTTGCTAAACTTTTCAGGCCATACTTGTTCAATTTTGAGGCCTTTTGAATAATAATGACTCAAGTTTTTCTGAAAAAAAATGATTACATGTGTTCCATTGTCACAGTGAACTATGGTGTCCTCCCTTACTTCTCTTTGTCACCTACCTGTATTTTTGCTCACTTCATTCTGTTGTGCGATGGTATACACCAACAAATTGTATTAGTCTAAGGAAAACATGATTAAAAAGGCAAAATAAGTTCATTTGCTGAGACAAGTATAAATTATATTTGGATCACCTATCATTTGTGATTTGCTGCCTCAATGCTCCCCCATTACAGAACTAATCATGAACCGTCTGGTGCTGTGTCTAACATGGGAGTTTTGTAAGTATTGTCTCATAACATGATAAAATGGACATGTTCCATAGGAATCTATTTTGTGCAGTAGCCATTCTCCAGTACTGGGGTGTGTCTAACCCAAGTGTTGGAACCTCTTCAGGCAGATTCTTGAGGCCTCAATACAAGGAGAAAAATATGTTGAAAATCAAAGAGTAGCTTTAAAAATTCAGGAATTATATTTCATGTAAGATTCTACAGTTGTACTAGAAGTTTGGCTCAAGGTATGGCTTAAGCCATGATTAAAAAAAAAAAAACTTAAGCAAAAGCACAAGGCCCTGAGTTCAATCCCTAGTCCCAACACAACCACACATACCCCTACATACATAGGTGGAGATTAGAGTTTCATCCTATTGAAATCACAATATTATCTGATATAGACAAAATTTGGTAGATAATCCCTAGAGAAATAAATATTTATTGATTGCTAATCAATGACAATCAAAGACCGTTTTGGAGGGATGAAAGGATTTGAACTCAGGACCTTGGACTTGCTATGATGCTGCTCTGTCACTTCAGTCATATAGCCAGGCTGGAGTTTTTCTATTTTGGAGATGGATTCCCAAGAGCTTTTCTGTCTAAGATGTCTTTCAACTGTGATCCTTTTGATCTCGAGTTGCTAGGCTTACAGGGATACACAACAGACACTCAAAGTATATTTTAAGCAGGTTAATCACAGTAGTATTGCCAATGTCTGGGAACAGCCAATGGAGGATGGATATACAAGAGTTATTTTCATCCAGTAAACAGTTGTTGGTGTCCATATGGGCTTAAATATGCTTTTGCATAAATTACAGGACCCATAGGAGGGTGTAGCTTGTAGATTAAGAGTTATGTTTCTGCATCAGGGTTCAACACAGCATATCTAGTGGGCCAAATCTGGACAACTGCCTGTTTTGGTAAATAAAGCTTTGTTGGATCACAGCCAGGATCATTTGTTTACTTATTGTCTGTGGCTGCCTTTGCACTATAATGTCAGAGTTGAGTGGTTGTGACAGAACCCATCTGGCATGCAAGACTACAATATTCATTACCTGGCTCTTACTGAAAAAAAAATATATAGAACCCTGTGTTCAATTATTGCTTTCTCTTAGACAAGGAAGGGTTTAGATCTATGTAATGCACAGTGTAGTATAGACATCCCATTACTACCCGGCCAGGTAGAATAAATATGAAAAATGTCTATGGGATTCTGAGATATTAATACTGGATATTATGTAAAATTCAAGAATAACAGAGCTAGAAAACATTGTGTTATTTAAACAGGTGATTCCTTTTCTTATAAAGCCATTTATTTATTCCAACTATTAAAGGAAATTTTTTTGTAAACCAAGCAAATTCTTAAAGAGTCTATCTCTATTTTCCTATCTGTATTATGAGAATATTGTGCGTACCCTCTTTCTGATAGACACTAGGAGAGGATCCTGGAGCTTAATAATTTGAACACAGAGATTCTCTTCTAAATTTCTTAAATTGCAATTGTGTTGACAGGGAATATTTAAAAATAGGCTGTTTTGTACAGTAGGATTAGAAAGGAATATAATGGCAAAACAATTGTTATTTTAGAGTACCAAATTCTGAGTTTTATGCAAATAAATTTTTAAAAATCCTTGAGATATATTCTTTTTAAAGAAATTTTATTTTTAAAATAATTAATGTTTATTGTTATTATAAAAGTGATGTACATGGGGGTTACAGTTATATAAGTCAGGTAATGAGTACATTTCCTTTGTTCTCTCTCCCAGTTTTACCCTCTTGTCCTCACCCACAAGTTATATATTCCATTTTCTGCATAGTGTCTAGTGAGTATCACTGTTGCATCTGTTCACTTTTTCCCTCCATTTCTGTGCTCTTCTTACCTTCCCAAAGGCAAATAAGTTAACATATAAGACAAAAAGAAAACAACAAATTAAAAAAAAAAAACCTCATTTCTATTTCCTGGAGTTTATTTCAATAAATATTATTTCATATGATCAGGCATTGCACATTTGGAATCACATTCCTTTGCAAGCAAAAAAGTCATTTTCAAAATGTAAAAGTGAATATATAGGCTTTAATAAATGCAGTATGGCTAATTAATATATTTATTTCAAGTGTTTACCTCGCACATGTATTCCAAACCTTTGTCCTTCCCCACTGTCCATATCTTCTATCTAGTGCTATTTGACACCAAAGAATGTATATTTGTATTAAGAATGGGAAAGGTGAAGAAGTTTCAGACATTATCAGGACAGTGTCTACTAGAAAGAACACATACTCAGAGGGAAGAGGACCTTCACCCAGATTCAGGATGCTTGCAAAGTATGCATTGTCCTGGGCTCCTTTTCCCATAGCCATACTACAGGATTTCCATTTCCTAACCTACTCTCAGTGGCATGTGAGGGGTTTACCTTCAGGTACTGGGCTCATCACTACTCAGTGGGCATGACCTAGGCTTGTCAAGAAGCTTGAAGATAACTACATACGCATAGCTTGATTTGTGCTTCCAGGTTCTCATCAAATGTGTTGATCTAGGCCTGGGATGATAACCCAGCATGTCTAGGACCCTTAGTTCCATCCTTAGCACCATAACGAAACAAAAAAGTGTTAGTCTATATTTTCATCTCAGTGTCTAGGACCCTTAGTTCCATCCTTAACACCATAACGAAACAAAAAAGTGTTAGTCTATGTTTTCATCTCAGTAAGGTAAGTTTTGACCAAGAAATGTGGAATTGAGCTATGTGGTTGATTACATGTACTTAACAGAGCACACTGACCTCCTAAGATTGGCCTTGTCAGAAGTTGTATGTGTACCTCAGGGAATGGTCTGCTTCTTCCAGAACAGCCAGCAAAAATAAAGGTAATAAGTATCTCATGCAATAAAAATCATTGTTCAAGGCTGATTGTCATGGTGTCTGGGGGCCATTGATACTTGTGTTCATCATATTTTTAGTAAGAGCTCAGTCTTCATGCTTTATGAGCTGTCTCTTTCTTTCATCAAGGCCTTCTCTTGCTGTGCAGCAGGTCATACCTTATTAGCCTAAGAATCATTTATTCATGCATATACTAACTCACCAACTGAGTATCTAAATTTGAAAGGTATGATTCTGTGTATTATGAGAGACCATTTTAGCAGATTTTAGGCTAATTAGTTGAGAGTGTAGAATCTAAGTACAGAAGATTTTATTTACCTGACACTTGATGAAATGCAGGTAGACAATGCACTCCATCTTCTGAAGATTGGGCTGTCAAGGAACTAAGAATTTAAAAGATTTTTAAGACAATTGTCCTCATTCCCTAAAGCCTGGAGCAGAAAATACCAAAATTAATTGAGCTAGTGAAAGCAAGATGGCAATCTTAACAAGATAATATCACTGCCTGTAACTCATATAGCACCCTCCAAACATTTGGATATATGAAGGATATATATTTTTTATATTGGGGGGAGGATTGTATACATTGCTGAGAAGAAGACATGCTAAGACAAAAAAACAAGATGTGAAAAGTACTCCCAAAATACAACAACGTTCTGAGAAGGCAAATGATAAAACACTGAAGGTAATTATAAGAATTAAGAAATAAATACTATAACTTAGAGTTTTAATAAATGATTAAACTTCTCCATGACTTTGTTAACCCATCCATTGGGAAATAAAACAATATTCTCAATCTTTATGAAATACTGGCAGACACAGAAATAGATATATTTTAATTATGATGGTATTTTATTTTATTTTATTTTGGGTCTGGTTGTGGGTTCTGAACTCTGGGCCTGGGCACTGTCCCTCAGCTCTTCAGCTCAAGGCTCTACCACTTAAGGCACAGTGCCACTTCTAGCTTTTTTCTTTTGGCTTATGTGGTGCTGAGGAATCAAACCCAGGGCCTCCTGCATGCAAGGCAAGCGCGATACCACTGAGCCACCTTCCTAGCCCAATGATGGTATTTTACACATTTTAAAGAATATGTTATGTTATAGAACATAGCTTTAGATAGTAAATGGGTATAACTGTGTCCCAATAAAACTTTATATTCAAAAAATAGATTGTAGGCTGTTTTTGACCTATAGGCTATATTTTGCTCACACCTATTTGTTTGTTTGTTTTTTCTAGTGTAAACTTTATTCTGGTTGTATGTGTTTATATGTGTATGGGTTGAAAATAGATAATTGATTAAAATCTCCTACAGTTACAGCTCCTAAATAGCTAAAGAAAGGATTGGTACTTTAGATTTGAGAATTTGGACAACTTTCTGAATACAGTGGAGTTATAAAAGTGTGTGATTATGTGTATGTATGTATCTGTGTGCACGTGTGTAAATGAAATAGACAGAGAGGGAGACAGTGAGGGAGAGACAGGGACTGACTGCGTGTCTGTGTTTCTATGTGATTTAGAATTGGCAGAAATGACAGGCATCCATGGGCTACGAGAACTATCTAGAATCTAGGATAAGATAGGACATTGGAAATAGAGATCACAGTTGGAAGACACTATGTTTAGATGTTTTAGGATAACAGCCAGGTTTCTACCTTTGTGGTTAAGAATAAATTCTAAAGGAAAAGGCAGAGAAAAAAAGGTTGTTTTATGGAAAGACAAAATGGATTTTGTGAGCCTATTAAATATGTTTCCTTGTGGGCATCTCTTATTCTTTTTTTTTGCAGTGCTAAGGATCAAACATGGCCTTATGCATGCTAGACAGGCTTTTTCTGTTTGTTTGTGTGGGTTTTTGTTTATTTGTTTTGCCCAGGCTGTCCTTAAGCCATGGTCCTACTATTTTCTCCCAAATAGCTACGGTTATAAGCATGTACTACACTGCCCAGGCTTTTTTCAAGCATCTTGAGATTCAAAAGAGACTAAAGTCTAAAGATACAAATATAGAAATCACTAACCTATAATTAATCTATTCTAAAAGAGGGGAAATGGAAGAAAATGTGTACACAGATATACCTGACATAACTTAGTATATTAAAGTAAGGCCAGAGATAACATGGGCATACAGTTCTAGAGACTGGACAAGGGAAAATTTTAAAACACTGGTTCAAACCTCTCAGCATCAGATATTATATAATAGTATTTTTTTAATTCAAAAATACCTTCTAGGATGGGCACCCCAGTGACTCATGCCTGTAATCCTAGTTACTCAGAAGGCTGAGATCTGAGGATTACAGTTAAAAGCCAGCCTGCACAGGAAAGTCTATGAGTCTTATGTCCATTTAACCACCAGAAAACTGGAAGTCACGCTGTGGCTCAAGTGGTAGAGTGCTAGCCTTGAGCTGAAGAGCTGAAGGACAGTGCCCAGGCCCAGAGTACAAGCCCTAAGACCAAAGAGAGAGAAGGGGGGGAGGGGGGGAGAGAGAGAATACCCAAAAGAAGAGATTCTTATTCATAATGTATCTGCTATTGTATTGTTCATGTATTCAGTACTAAGAATCTGTAGAACTAAAGGTTGTTAAAGAAATACATTTATTTTAGACCCTCAAGCCAGATGAAAGATTTGCTTTGAGTAAACAAGTATAAAAATGAAATAGAAAGTCTTTCCATTTCCTAACAAATGGGGCAATGTCATTCTTTCTGATGGAGGCATAGAATTCCATTATATATATATATATATATATATATATATATATATATATATATATATATATATATATATATCACATTTTCTTGAGCCATTCATCTACTGAGGGCCCTAGCTACAGCAATAAGACAAGATGCAAACACAAAAGGGATCCAAATAGGGAAAGATGAAGTAAAACTTTCCCTCTTTGCAGATAACATGATCTTGTATTTAAAGAATCCCACAGACTCCACTCCCAAATTACTCAAGCTGATTCAAAACTTTGGCAAAGTAGCAGGGTATAAAATTAACCCTCAAAAATCAATGGCTTTTCTGTATGCCAAAAATGAGAAAAGTGTGGCTGAAATCAGGAAAGTAAATCCATTCATAATATCACCCCCCCCAAAAAAAAATACCTAGGAATTAACTTAATCAAAGAAGTGGAGGACCTCTATGATGAAAACTTTAAAAACCTGAAAAAGTAAATCAAAACAGAACTTAGAAAGTGGAAAAACCTCCCAGACTCCTGGATTGCATTTCTTTTATGGCTAGGGAGGTTGAGCATTTCTGCATGTGTCTATTGGCCATCCTTCTTTCCTCTTCAGAGAAGTTTCTCTGTAAGTTTTTAGCCCACTTATTTATTGGGCTGTTGTTTTCTTTGAGAATCTGTTGTTGTGGGATTTATTTTTTTTGATTCCAGGTATATTTTAGATATGAGACCCTTGTCGGTTATATGGCTAGTGAAGATCTTCTCCCAATCCGTGGGCTATCTATTGATCTTGCTAGCTATGTCCTTTGCTATGCAGAAGCTCTGCAATTTCATGCAATCCCATTTGTCCAACCTTTCTTTGATTTGTTGTGTTTCTGTGGCTTTATTACGAAAATTTCAGCCTGTGCCAAGGAGACCTAGGGATTCTCCTATTCTGTCCTGTAATGTTTTCAGGGTGTCTGCTTTAACTCTGAGGTCTTTGATCCATTTGGAGTTGATTCTGGTGCAGGGTGATATATAAAAATCTTAAGTGAAGTAAGCCAGGCCCAAAGAAACGTAGGTCCCATGGTTTCCCTTATTTGCAATTACTAGTGTATGTCTGAGACAAGCAGAAAAGGTCAGATAAGTTGATATTAGGTGAAATGAACCCCAAGGACTCAAATGGTCTTTCTTTCTTGCTATTGTTTCTAACATATTTATAAGATGATTTCTTTGTTGCTTGGTATGTCCCTCCCCCATGGTATAACCCTTGTTTTCACTGTATTTGATGTTGGTATAATTTGGGGAGGGGAAGGGAAAAAACAAATTGTTTAACTAGGGATACAGGTGGACCCATTGCAACAATGAGATGTACAAGACTTTATGTTGATAAATGATCTTTACAACTTTGGCACGGGAGGGGGAGGGGGCAGAGGGGAGGAGGTGGTGGGGAAGATGGGGGAGAATGGGAAGGGATGGTAAAAATAAAAAGGAGGAGGCAACAATGCTTGATAAGAAACGTACTCATTACTTTGCTCATGTAATTGTAACTCCTCTGTACGGTTTTTTCACAATAAAAAATAATAATTAAAAAATGAAATAGAAAGTAATGCAATTAACAGTCACATAATAGTTTTTCAAGGAATGAGTTTAATAAAACTGCTAGTTTGACCAAAAAGGGCCACATATCATACATTGGTGGGTGTTCTCAATTATCCATTCATCTAGTTTCACAATTTTCTCCATGAATCTCATATATTTAACCAAGTAGGTACTGTTTATATGTGCATATACATGTGTGTAGGCATGTGTATATGTGTGTATGCAAAATGCCAATAACAACTTGTTAAAATGCACAGTTCTGGCTGAGCTGGCATAATCTTTTGATATGAGTGGATTTCTGCTGATTTGTGGAAAGCTTCATGCCTCAACCCCCTGTGAAGTCACAGCTGGCTTTTCTAGGCCAGTTGGCTGGAGGTAAGAGTGCCATCTGGGGCCTCGAATAGAAGTGAGACTAAGTGGCCCACAGAGGGAATTAAATAGGCAATGTTGATTTTGCTGGTAGCCAGTTCCAGTCATTCTGTCTTATTGTCCACTAAGTAAAAGGCCAGTGCTGCAAATGAGACTTCAGCTTACCCCCTCATGGTTCCTATGTTACCTCTGACCCAGAAAACAGGAGCTGATATAATGAACTTCATTAGTATTGTATATATAACAGTAATTTTCAATATATACATACATATAAATATATTTATATGAGTTATGTATGTGTACATATGTATAGTCTCATCTAATCAACAATTCTATGAAATGTCTATTTATTTATTTATTTATTTATTTATTTATTTATTTTGTTGGTCATGGGGCCTGAACTCCGGGCCTGGGCACTATCCCTCAGCTCTTCAGCTCCAGACTAGCTTTCTACCACTTGAGCCACAGCGCCACTTCTGGTTTTTTTAAGCTTATGTGGTGCTGAAGAATCGAACCCAGGGCCTCATGCATGCAAGGCAAGTGCTCTACCACTGACCCACCTTCCCAGCCCTGAAGTGTCTAATATTTTTATCTGTTTCCATATTAGAGGTAGTGTGATATTAGGAAAGTGTTTGTGTAGATTGCCCAAAGCCTTAACTGAGTGATTGAATTCAAGAAATATGACAAGCCCCTTCTCTCTCATAACTGTTACATGCCCTACATGTTTGCTTGTTTTAGTGTTCTTTGTTTTGAGAAAACATTGTTTTACAATTGGCATTCTTTTGCAAACCAAGTCCCAAACACAGGAATTTCCTTTTACCTGAAGATAAGCCTTTTTGTTTCTAAAACATCTGCTCTCTTGTAATCACTTTATTCAACGGAAATACAGAGGTAAAATTGGCATCTCAGAAGGCTGAATATTCTTGAGGCAGATTGTTACTGAAATGGAAAAAGTTAGGCCTTACATTATCCTCATAAGAAAGTTTTCCTTTCCATAGCTTTTTCTAAACTGTGCCTTTCCAAGTAGCAGGAATTAGAAGCTTTATGAATTGGCCTTGTATTTATACTTCCTTAAGTTGCATGAAAGCATGATTTGTTTTGTTTAATAGGGCCTTGGTTGCAGGTATCAGCACACAGGCATTGACTGAAACTGGGTTGTTTTTGGTAAAATGCAAGCTGTGTGAAATTCATGGAAAATGCAATTACATTCTAATTTACTCAATGCCACTGGCTTTAATTAAAGTAGATCATATTTCAATGAAGCAGATTCATGGTACTCTAACAAAGGAAGTTGAAAACACTAAGAGGAAATTTGCTATTTTTCCATTGAATAGTAGCCAAGACTATACTTCATCTTTAACTATTCTTTAAGAAATTGTCAAGCCACCAGTCTGCATCTCCCTGCCGGAAGAGCTGTACGTCCTAACATGGTCCAGCCCAGCCATATTTGTGTACTACAGAGGAATCATCAGAACTGATACAAGGCTGGATGAAAACATTTCCAACCCTTATCTCCAGTTTTTATGCCAATCTGTTTCATCTACCTCTTCTGCTTGCACTGTCTACTACTCAAAGTCTAGCAAAGGTACAAGTTGAGGGATGTAGACACAATACACTACCCACATTTTCATCAGGTCAGGTGCTTAAGGTAGCAAGCAACCAAATAATACTCTACCAAAAGGCTAGACAGATCTAGAGGTGGTTTGTTACCAGAAAGGAATTCAGCTAAACTTCACCCTGTACTGTAGAAAATTTATGTAGCTAAGTGCTCCATTCATTCGCCTTATGAGAGAACTCATGCAAGATGTGAAGCATAATAAAAGCAATTAAAAAATAAGTTCATTAAAAAAGAAAGTGATAAATGCTGCAAGAGAGAAGTGGGCTCTCAAACAAGGTTTTTTTGATGGGGCTTTAAAAACCCAGGGCTAATAAGAAAGCAATGGTTCTCATATATAGTCCCAGATACTCAAGAATCTGATATCAGAGGATTACAGTTTAAAGCCAGCCTGGGAAGGAAAGTCCACCAGATTCTTACCTTCAATTAAAAGAAAACAACAATAAAAGCCAGAAGTGGAGCTGTGGCTCTAGAAGTAGAGTGCTAGCCTTCAGGAAAAAAGCAATGGGAAAGTGCCAGGCCTGGAGTACAAGCTCCAGAACCAGCGCGCACGCGCACACACACACACACACACACACACACACACACACACACACACACACACACACACACACACACACACACACACACACACACACGCTAGATATGGGCTGTAATTCACTTTGCAAGAGTGCCGATGAGCAGGTTGATAGGTGGGAGGGGCCAAGTGTTAGGTTTGTGTCTGCATGTCCTTGAATTTACAGGGCCACTTGTATGGACACTCCCAATAGAGATTAAAGTCTGAAACCAGGTCCCAGGGACTGATAGAACAAGAGTTCACCCAGGACCCCTGGATAAACCTCTGGTTATCAGGACTTGGTGCCATATCATTTGGCCCCAGGAATTTTCCCAGCATCTTTATTAACCTCTTTATGTGGAACTTCTCTGATGACCTAATTGATAACCTCACATCTTTCTTTGAAAATCATGGAAGGTATATCTTGTAGGTGGATCTGGTCTTCTTAGACACCCTAATAGTCCTGTCCCTGGCCTGGCAACCAGGGACTTTAAGAATTCTGTTGTCTCAGGTTTTCCCTGTCTCTGATGATTCACCTGATTTCTCACCTTAGTTTGTGTATAGGCCTGATGCTTCCATTGGGCACCTCATGTACAAGCATCTTGTAGAAGCCAACCGTATATGGCAGGAATAGTGCCTATTGCCATGCATATGTCAGAAATTCTGACTATATTCTACATACTTCTCATTAGCCCATAGCCACATGCCTATGACAAGATAGGAAGGAATTCAGAGGAATGGGCAAAGGAAGAGAAATAAGTGACAGGCTCTTCCTTCAAAGAAGGTATCTTCAGGAGGAAGATGAGGTGCTAGAGAATGACTGCTGTCTAGATCAATGTTTATGGCTGCCATACCACTCAAAGGTCATCATTAATGCTGATATGTTCATGAAGGAATGAAGTTATTATGGAAATGAACTTGAACACTTGTTGAAATGAACACATTGATTTGTTTGGCTTTGGAAAACAATTTGCCAGTTGACATTCATAAATAAAGGCACATGGGGTTAAGATGATGATGATGATGATGATGATGATTTTAGCCAGTCATGAGCTTGAACTCAGGGTCCAGGTACTATCCCTCAGCTTCTTTTGCTCAAAGCTAGCACTCTACCACTTGAGCCACAGTACCACTTCCAGCTTTTTATGTTTATATAGTACTGAGGAATTGAACCCCGGGCTTCATGCATGCTAGGCAAGTACTCTACCACTAAGCCACATTCCCAGTCCAAGAAAATTATTTTTGTTTCCATAAAAGTTCCCATAAAATTGCATGTTTTCTGAATAGTCCATGTGAATGATTCAGAATAACTTTTTGAAGAATTAGAAACAAGGAGTCATGTGTTACTAAAATTATATACTCTGTAATGGAAGGAAGGATTAAAGTTTGGTCATGGGAGCAATGTGATGATAATTCTTAATGATATCTCCATCGGACCATGGAAGACAATGAATTTAGGAGCAACAATTTACGCTAAACAAGGTTAAAACATGGCAAAGACTAACTGTGTTTTAATGGGCTAGGAGAAAATTAAAAGCCTCTAACACTGTAAAACATTACCCACTGGTTTTGACTGAAGTGCCATTAACCAGGAAAGGTCTGGTAAATCATGGTGCTGATAACACAGCAGGTAATTGCTGACTGGCCTACACTGCTAAGGAGGAAGCATTTTTAATCTACTCTCTTTGTTGAGCCAAACCAAAGTTTCTGAGTACTTTTACAGCAGTCAGTTTAATTTGCCTGATTTTTTTTACTTTCTTTCATAGCAAATTGTAACTGGTTATAGTCAATATACTTTAAATCATTCAGAGTGATAGTTTAAGCCAGGTGCAAGTGGCTCAAGCCTGTAATCCTAGCTACTCAGGAGGCTGAGATATAAGGATCTTGGTTCAAGCCAACTCCTGAGACTCTTGTCTCCAATTAAACATCTCCCCTGACACACATACACATTACACACAGGCATACACAAGGCCAGAAGTGGAGCTTTGGATCAAAATTTGGTAGAGTGCTAGCCTTGAACACAAAAGCTCAGGGACTGCAACTAGTTCAAGCATCAGGATCAGCAGTACACACACACACACACACACACACACACACACACACACACACACACACACACACACACACACACACACACACACATGCACACACACAGACACGATAGTTTAATACAAAATTTATTTAGCTAAATATTCATAAATAATGTTCCATATGAATTTTGAATGTGTGAGGGCAATTCTACTGTTTATTTCTGTTTCCAGTTGATTGACTTCTGTTGAGAAATACAGAGCTATTGCTGACATACCATGGACAACTTCTTCAATATATTTCATGGATAACAAGAATCTAGGCAAAAAGAAAGCAAAGGGAACCTAACACTCATTGGATCCTACTTTGTCTTTTCAGTACTGATGTAGTTGAAATAAGGAGAGGATATTTTTCTGAAGTTTATGTGCAGATTAGGTATATGTTTATTAACCAATCTTTCTATTGTCTTCCCTCTAGGAATAGGCTATAAATATGTCAGTCACTGAACAAATATGTGTTGCTTGGGTTAGTGAAGTACTTAAGTTTTTTGATATTTTCTTTTCTTAGGAAATAAATTCTACCTACCATAACTATGGCAGTGGTTTTAGTGGTCATCTTGCTCATGCACCATGATATTCAATAAAACAACCCAACTCCCCCAAAAATGTTCCTGTATTTCTTAAGGGAATGTACCTACATTCAACTATTTAATCTGGTTGTTTGCAATTGATTGGTAGAATAGTTGTTTCAGATAGGAGCTGCTGACATTTGGTTTAATTGCCTTGGAACACTTATGTCCCAGGTGCCACAATGATGGGCATTTTGGATAAAACTAATAACTAAGTTGAGTATACATTTGGAATCAAATGCCAGCTCTGGTTTTTTTCCACATGGCCCAACATGGTTAATGAAGGCATTCTATTCTCCAAGGCATCTGAAGATTTAAAAGGTATGGCATTGGTTTTCAGAAAGTGCTGAGGAAAATCACTTTAATACTGATTTAGTTTAAAAGGTAGACGATCTTTCAAAAGCTACTTTATAGAAGCTTTCCTCTCCAATATGAAAATAACAGGGTCCTAAGATGTAGGTGATTGAATACTAAAGAACCAGTCTTATATCAGGCTTGTATTCAAATTTCAACCCTACCCCTTATTTGTTTTATCACCTTGCACAAGTCACATACCTTCCCAACTTACAAATATATGAAAAATCATCATTAGTACTTTCATCCATTTTGTATAGTTTTGCGGGGCAAGAAAGAATGTGAAATATAAGGGATTATTATTAATTTCTAGTAGAACCATGTAGCAAGAACAAAAAGTAATATGGAAAGGCAGTTTCCATGAAAGCAGATGTAGAAGTGTTGAAGTATTCAAAGAGTTCTAAGAGTTCTATCTCATGTTGAATATAAAGGTACTTCTGCGCACTTATCTAATGGCATCCCATAATATCAAGAGAATTGGGAAAAGTAGGGCCATCAGCTTTTCATTATATGTTTCTTCTTGACCACAGAGTTTCAGTTTTCTTTTATTAAAATTGTTCTTATAAAGGTAATATACAAAGGAGTTACCATTTCATAACTAAGTTTCATTTTTCAAAGAGTACATCTAAGGAAGATAATGCCTAACTCAAGAGAGAAAAATATCATCAGGATGAATCAATCAGTGGTCACTTTCTGAATAGTCATTGTAAGATCCACCTGTAAAACCAGCAAGTAAAAGGCTTGACTAGTGCCCTGGAAAAGCATCAGGAATATCATTCATTAGGAAGATCAAACATGCCCCTAGGAAAGATGTGTAATGATAATAATGATGTATAAGCTACATACCAAAAACTGGTGTGCTGTGAGAAATTGCTAAAATAGGCATTCTTGATTTCTTGACCTCAACTACTCCTTGACTTTACCTATCAATTCAGAATCTTAGATAAATTACTTAGTACCAATATTGGTTTTGCACATATGCCTTGCAAGTGTGGAAAAAGTGAACCATTAATGGTAGAGGGTTATGAATACAGTTCATACTCAACAAATGAATTATCTGAAGATATAGGTGTTCTATAGACAGAAACCTATCCATACAAGGATGTGTGCGCATATGCATGTACATGTGTATGAGAAGTTTTTGCCCAGGTTCAGCATATAATAAAATGAAATAGAAATAAAATAATAAATACATAGATAAATAAAAACAAATAGAAATAAAATAAAATAATAGAAATAAAACAAACTACAATTGGTTGTCAGAAGCAATGGTAGCATTTTTGATCATTTTCTGGGCAGACTGTAGAGTCATTTATTACCCAGTAGCCCTCCCCATCATCTAGGAAGACAAAGCACTAAAATTTGCCTATGAAAATTAAATGAAAGCTAATCATCTTCCAATGGGAATCTCAATAATTCCATCTCTGAGGACAAATTTGGCTTGATCTCTTTTAGTCTGATGGAAACTTGAGTTATAACTGCTTCCTCCTTTTTGCTTCTTTACCTTTATATGAGTGAGCCTGCCATTGAGGTACACCTCATCCCCAGGCATTGCTTTCTTTTTCTTATTTTCTTCAGATTATGAAAGACCTACATTGTCTCTACAGGTTTCAGTTAATAAAATAGTCCTGCACACTTATGGATAAGGATATGTTAAAATACAAAAACCATTACTATGAGCCTCAGAAGTAATGAAAGGAAGTACACCTCAAATTTATTCTTGAATATGAGGGATATCATATAAATTATTAGAGGTGTAGAAAAACTCCCATGAAGAAGAACTTGAACAAAGACATACTGACATTAAGGAAGCATGAAATTTAATAGGGATTTTCTTCAATCTTGTCTGGGCAATGCTGGACTACACTAGTACCTCTGAATGTCTGCAGAATGCTAGTGAACAGTAGTTACTCAAATTCAACTCATTTCTTGTTCAGTACATATTGGCCTTGCTCTGCTACACTTCCTATTTTTATGACAAAAGTACTCAAAATAGGCCTTGAAAAGGGCTTTGATGCCAGACAGTGAAACATCTACTTTTGAAATTATCACCTAGAGATGGCAAAATTGGATTGCCGTGGATGTTATTGCATCCTTCTTTCATTATATTTCTCATGTCTAAAAGCAATAGGGAACTTGAGATGGTGGACAGATCATCATTACTGTAGTTAAATAAAAAAATCATCACAGAGGAAAACATACAGGAAGCAGAATTCATAGGCCAATTAGTTGAACTGAGGCCTTAAAGCAGGCAAAGTGGCACCCAAGCTTATCACATTCATTTATATTTGAGTCCTGACCAAGATACTACCTAGTACAGCAGTGATTACAATCATCCTTACCCTCTGAAATAGGTGGTTTTGATTCAGCCTGGAAGGGCAACAAAGCAGGCTTTGGTGCCTTATGTAAGTTCTCCTGTTCTAGGTATTGATTTAGAACAAGGAAGAGCTAGGAAGAAAAGTCCTTAGAACTAGGATGAAAAGTCCTTGCCCTTGTCAGGAAACATGTCACTGAGAGAAGAGTTGGTAAGATGTCATGTTCCTTTTTGACCTTTATGCCCCAGACCTATGTTTAGACCTTGTCTCTCTGCTTCCCAGCCTGACATTTCTGGTTTTGTTCAGGGCATCCAGTTCCCGGTACCATCTTTGGATTATTGTTATAGTCTTGGCACTGGACTCATATACCTGTCTCAGCAGTTTTTTTAATTCCTATTTAACCCATGGAAACAGCACAGAGAGAGGCTTTAAGAGAATTTCTCAAATGCCTGACTCACAAATGAAGAAGTCAAGAGTATAGAGCAAAGTATGTCTTGCTATACCTAATACTATATTTTCCATATTACTCTTCATATTAAAGCACCTTCCCATTTTTCCACTCATAGTATACTATGTATTTTTCCATATATAGTATAAAGTACATGTCTTCCTGAAGGCATTGTTGTTTTCTTTCCTACCCAAAGTTCCAACAACTAAATCTTTGCCAGGAGCTGGTGGTTCATTCCTATAACCCTAGCTACTTAGAAGGATGAGATCTGAGGATCATGGTTCAAAGCCAGGTGAAGAAAGTCCTTGAGACTTTTATCTCCAATAAACTACTAAAAAAGGTGAGAGTGAAGCTGTGGCTCAAGTGGTAAAGTACTAGCCTTGAGCAAAAGAAGGTTAAGGATTGTGCCTAGGTGCTGAGTTCAAGCACAGGTGTACATGCACACAGACATATATATATATAGAGAGAGAAATCTATTGATTTTGAATGACATGGTCAGATAGTGACTTTTCAAGTTCCTACTTACATGCACAAACCTATTAGGCATTTCTTGTCTCATATTGACTGACACTTCCCCTCCACCTCTTTCTTGCTGTGATAAATATGCAACTTTTGTAACTTCTTAAAGACCCTTCAAACTTTTGACATCAGCAAGACAGGATTAAAAACATGTCAAGGTCACTTGTAGCTCTCTGAAAGAAGTGGGCTGTAGAATGAACAGACTTCGAAAGCAAAAGACAGTGTTAATCAATGAGCAGTAGCCAAGGTTGAGGTGAAAATTAGCATGGCCTTATTCAAGGGGCAATCAGTGCTGATTTGCAAGCTATGAAGAGAATACCAGTACTCTTTCACACATTTGACAAAATGTTTTTGGAAAGAACATCAGTGAACCAGTTTGGCTGAGAACCTAGTTCAGGATTTGCTTGAAATGATTGAAGTGTAGCAAATCTAGGATATCAGAATTTCAGAATTTTAGATCTGTGTCATTTAGCCCAAATGACATTTTCCAACAGAGAGAGCTGAAGTGTCAAGAGTGATGTGAGTTTCTGGGTGTCATTCAAGATGACAGGTCTGGGCTAAGTCCCAGCCTCCAGTTTTCTCTTCAACCAAAGCAAATGGATTCTGAACAGCACTGAAAGTGTCTTTGGTCAACAACAGTGAAGATGACAAAGACAAAGTCTATCTCTACTGCAAAGATTTAAATAAAGATATAGATAGGTCTTTAATATGGGTACATCACTTTCACCAGGCTATTACAAAGACCACAAGAACATTCATAACTTATGAAACTGGACACTCTGTTCATTTCAGGAGATGAAACTCTAAAGCACATATACAGCCTCAGATACCCTGTGCACAGAGCAGGTGTTATTCTTGAAACACCATGGTTTCCCTGTACTAGTCCTAGTTGATGATAGTCTATTTTTCATTGAAGCCTTTCAGGAAATTGGCTTCAATCAGTTGGAGTTGGCATGTGAGGTAAACCACACTTGCCATTTCTCTTTTTGTGCACACTGCTGAAATTGGAGATATTTTTCTGGTTTACTTCAGACTAGTTCTTAATGCTGTGAGCTCCATCCTTGAGCTCTGCCACCTGACACAAAGAAAATGTTTGTGAATGGAAAAATGATATCCATATTCAGGGCCATAATACCACATACGACTGATAGGTGACAGACATAAACGCCCCAAAAGGTGGAAATACCAAGCATCTCATTTTTTAAAGAATAAAAGCTATAGAGATAGCAAAGTGCTTAGTCCCATAACTCTCCTCAGTGACCCTTATATACATAGCAGCTCTCTCTGTCTTGGCTAATACAGAAATTTCCCATTTGACCAGTAAGACTTTCACCTTGCAGAGAGTTGTGCTAACTCTGTAACTGCCTTATTACCTACGTATTTGCCTGACTTCTCTTCCTTTCCTGAAAGGAAAACTGAAGCAAGACTATAAAATTTGCAGAAGCTCAAAACTGAACTCAAATGTAAATCAATATTATGAGTTTAGCATTTCATAAATGTTAGATTGGGTGGTTACATGAATGATGGAGCCTTCTCTTAAGATTATCTTAAAGCACTATTCCTGTTGCACTTTCTCCTTTCCCTAGGGATCTTTTTGATAGGTTTGACGAAGGCAAAAGTTAACAAGGATCCTTGAAGTTACCTCCCCTTCTCTTGGCTCCTAGTGGTAGGTCTTTCCCCTGCAATTCTGTCTTCTCTTTCTTTCTCATTCTGTTCTCCATTCCCTCTCTTACTCTTTTCCAAATCCTCTTTATTCCTTTTCAGGTTTTTTCCTCTTTTCTCCCTTGCTTTCTCACAGACTTTCCCAACTTTCCTACTCTATTACCTCAAGATGTACCCACTTTGCCCCTGGGTGTTAGGCTGGAGAAAGTAGCCAAGCAATCTTAACAAATATTGCTTAAGACATCTGAAGAAATATTGGAGTTGAAGCAAGTAAGAATGGAAATCTATTCATCTCTTCTTTAGATATGGCCCTTGATCAGAAGTGTGGGCTGTTGGTATGATTCATCAGCTCTATTTTTTGTGGCCTCTTTTGACAAAGCTAGGACACTTGAAAAAAAGAATGAATAGCACTTTGACAAGTATGATCTTGCAAGTTAACCAGGTAACTGGATGTCTACATTATAATTAGAAAGCTAACACAGGAATGTGTTCCCAAAGTCAGCTTTATAAGTGATCTTTCACTATAAATGTTACATTTTAGGTCAAGAAGTTGTTTTTCAATGATCTATCTAGAAATCTCTAAATAACAGGATGTTGTCTTACCTGCTTGTAAGTCTGTCCTAGAGTACGATGAACCCTTTGGAGATAGAATAAGGCAACAATGCTAGATAAGAAATGCACTCATGACCTTGCGCATGTAACTGTAACCCCTTTGTACAGTATTTTCACAATAAAAAAACTTAATTAAAATTTAAAAAAGAATAAAAGACATTTGGAGATGACAAAGTGACTAATGTAATTGACTGACAAATACTTGCAAAATAATTGGTCCTGCCCTCCAAACACCAAGCATGACAGACATAGAAATCCATAAGTCTAGGTGTATTCCCAAAAGCCAGATCATAGTCAAACTTATGGACGTAAATAATTTCTTGAAAAAATTTCAGCAAAATAAAGCTTAAAAATTGACTCCATTCCTGGGCTGGGATGTAGCTCAGTCTCAAAGCGCTTGCCTAGCAAGTGCAACGTCCTGGGTTCGATCCCCAGTACCAAAAAAGAAAAGACAAAAAAAATACAGTTAAAAAAAAAATTGACTCCATTCCTCTATCCCTTTCTTCCTTTCTGAAGAGTAGATAATGAAGGAACTATTCCAGCAAATGAGCTGTTGAAATGTTTATCTTATTGGGTGGTGTGTGTGTGTGTGTGTGTGTGTGTGTGTGTGTGTGTGTGTGTGTGTGTGTGTGTGTGTGTGTGTGTGTGTGTGTGTGTGTGTGTGTGTGTGTGTGTGTGTGTGTGTGTGTGTGTGTGTGTGTGTGTGTGTGTGTGTGTACCATTCCTGGGGCTTGAAGTCAGGGCCTTGGGCATTGACTCTGAGCTTTTTATTTTTTTTTCTTGAATAGCACTCTACCATTTGAGCCACAGCCCTACTTCTGGTGTTTTCATTTTTGTTGTTTTTGTTTTGGTAATTAATTGGCAATAAGAGTCTCATTGACTTTCCTGCCCCGGCTGGCTTTGAACTGTAATCCTCTGATCTTAGACTCTTGGATAGTTAGGATTACTGGCTTGAGCCACCAGTGCCTGGCTTAGATGATATTAAAAAGAGATTGCACAAGAGAAAGAGTCAAGACTCTAAAGTCAAATGTGTCATTTTGACTATTTACTCTCAGGGACTTTGAGCTATCAAGTCGCAGAAGATTTTCAGGGATCATTTGCCTAAGAGAGGAAATTTTTATTGGTAGAAGAGAGAGCAACAATTATTGGCTTAGTACTATCATTGTGGGAGAATTCTTGATTAGAATTCTTTAAAGTAGTCCATTTCTCAAAATACCAATTATATTCAGTGATGTATTTTGCAAACTTTTGGAAACAGGTAATCATTGTAGCTCTCTATGCTCAGTGGTTTTGTTAAAAAATATACTAACGATAGGAACTAGATTCTTTCTGGGGCAACAATCAGGAAGATAGTTTTTCAGGAAAAGGAAGACATTTAGGCAGCTACAGAAAAAAAAATAAACCTCAAAGTAGCTGCCATTTGTAGACATCGTAGTAGGGTTTGAAATGTGTTCGACAATGCAAGGACAGAACCAATCAAGCTGGGAAAACAGAACCCTGGTGTTCTAATGGAGGAAAGAAATTTGACTGCAATCGTTCCAACTGTGTGTCTGCTCATTTGAGTGACCAGTATTAAAAGATGCTCAGCTTGCTACAGTGCAAGGCACTGAGCACTAGGAGTCAGCTTGGTCCAGGGTTGCCTGAGGATTGATACAGCCAGCTTCTGTGAGCTTAGTCCAGTCTCTCTTATTCTGGGCTCTAGCTTCCCAAAGAACAAAATCAGAAATAATAACATCTGCCCCTTTTCCCACATAGGGATGTTTTGGAAAGCAGTGTAAATTAAAGCATAGAAAAATAATGGGCCAAATTTAAAGTTCTGTGCATGGATTGTATGACTTGTAGCCAACTCTAAATACCAGAACTTTTGCAGAAAATGATGCCAATAAAACCCACAAAGATCAGAAGTCAAAGCAATAGGAACAATGCGTGCAACATACAAATTGTTTTCTGTTCATTCTTCTCTTCCAAGCTCAGGCGATCCTCAGGCTATGCTTTTTGGTACTTCATTTGTTCCATCTATCTGGCTCCAGAAGAGATTTCTGGATCTCATATCATCATATGAGATACATGATCCATCCTCCACGCAGAGTCACCACTAGACCAGACCCAAATAGAAAAGGAGAAATCCCCAAAAAGCTACTCAAAAGAAATCAGATGTGACAACTTTAATGCAATTCATGAATTGGAGACATTTTATTTTCTTTTTCTTTTTTTTCTTTTATTATCTTTAAGTAGCTGCACAAGGGAGTTGCTATTTAACAAAGTAGTTTATGAATGCTATATATCTTGATTGATGTCACACCTTTCAATAGTCTCACCCACCCTCCCCTACTTACCCCTTTCCTTACTCTTCTTACTTTTGTAGGATATGCACTGGATTCTTGACTGAATTCTCTTTACGACAAAATAAAGCATATCCTATGATCTATAAATAAAAAATAACAGTTCAGCTCAAGATGTCTTTTCAAGATAGGGTTAAATAGAACTATATCTGTAAATGATAAAAATAAGAAGAAGATGAAGTTGGCAGAACATCCACAAATGGCCAGAAAGGAGAAAGAGTCTTGAACTATAGTGCAGTTCTGAGAAAGTCTCTCAAGTAGGCTATGGTACCTATAAACTATGGAATTTTACAACACCATTAGAAAGAATAAGATTATATCATTTGCAGGGAAATGAATGGACCTACAAGAAATCATGTTAAATAAGGTCAGCTAAGCTCAGACAGACAAATGACACATTTTCCGCATATGCAGAAGCTAGATCTAAATATCCTGGGACATGATAAATTATATAAGATTATAGCCATTCACACAGAGTGAGATCACAATGCCAATGTGTCTCTGATCATATAAAATAGTATTTTTTTTCCTTTCTTTACTTTCTTTAAAGTTTTATTTTATTGTAAAGATGTTTTACAGAAGGGTTACAGTTACATGAGGAAGGCAATAAGTACATTTCTTGTTGTCCCACTATCCCTTCCCTCCCCTACCTTTGTAGAAACAAATTCATGGAATGGAAACAAGAGGTTTTATTTATTTATTTATTTATTTATTTATTTATTTATTTATTTATTTATTTATTTATTTATTGTTACTCATGGGGCTAGAACTCTGGGCCTGGGTGCTCTTCAGTTCATGGTGAGCACTCTACTATTTGAGCCACAGCGCCACCTCCAGTTTTCTAATGGTTAATTGGAGATATGAGTCTCAGATCTTAGGTTTGGTGTTCTGCATCTTGTATGCACATTTTTGTAATTTGGGGAGGGGAAGGGGTATAGTGGAATACTTAAATGGGAATGCAGGTTGGCCCATTGTAACAATGAAATATACAGGGCACTATGTTGAATAAGAACTTTACAATGTTGGGGTGGGGGCGGGGGTGGGGGGAAAGTTGGGGAGGTGGGGAGGGAAGTGATGGTGGGGGAAAATCAAAGGAGGAGGTAACAATGCTCAATAGGAAATGTACTCATCATCCTACTCATGTAATAACCCCCCGTACAGTATCTCTTTCCCCGGGCTGGTTTTGAACCATGATCCTCAGATCTCAGCCTCCTGAGTATCTGGGATTACAAGCATAAACCACTAGCACCCAGCTTACTTATTTTTTCTTCTATTTGCCTTGTTTGTTCATTTATCTGTCTTTGGGACAGTAAGGGAGAACATAGAAATGGAAGGAAAGGGGTGAACAAATCCAGTAGTGGTACTCACTAAACTTGTGCGTGGGAAAGGAGGAAAAAATTAGGAGAGAGTGAAAGAATGGGTGACACTGTCCAAAAATAAATTTAGTCATTACTTGACTTACATAACTGTAACTACTCTGTTCATCACCTTTACAATAACAATACAATTTTAATTGATTTTTAATATGTTAATAAAAAATAAAAAGAATGTGTAAATCCTATATGTAGAGGGAGATAGAAACAAAAATGAGAATCATAACACTGGGACAACTCTGTAATGATGGACTAATCTTTACATTTAATTAAACCATATAAGTGTATATAGATATATGAATGATGATCTGTACATCAGAAAAATTTCATAGAGTTATAGAAAAGAAAATTTTTGCAAATTAAAACTGGTGAATGATTGCAAAGGTAGCAGTATATCTTATTGTCCCAATCACAATTACCTCCTTTTGGTAACGTATTGCGGTCATTGAGAGTATCATTGAGAGGAGTGAGGTGAAAGTTATGTATGAACTCCCTGTGCTGGTTTTAAGAGTTCTTTGAAGGGTCTAATGTTATGTTAAAATAAAAATTAATAAATAAAAGGGTATTTGTGATATAAAATGTTATTCATTTCTAAGACACCCCTGTGCTCAGAGAGGACTTCTTTTTTTGTTATTGGTTCCCATTTACTAAAGAGCTTAGTTCTCTAGTAGTTACAAATCAGGCATATATAAAGTTTTCCAGGATAATTTGTAGAGCTTATAGCATGTTTTACCTACCTTCTCTAACTCTAGACCCAGGAATATCCAGTGTACCTACATTCTCTCTTTGTTTGGTAATATTGAGGTTGAGTGGAGACGACACAGGATCCACTATGAGGGCTTTTATAGTGTTCGTGTGTGAGGAGTACATGGAATCCAATGTTATGACATTTATATTGGTTGTACATATTTGATGTTCTCTACAGAAAAAAAAATAAGAAAAACAAGCCACTCTATATCTTAGTGTATGGTCGATAAATAATCCGATATTATAATTATTGTCAAAATGTAAAACAATGGCTGAAACATATACGTTATAGATTGAATTACATCTTCTCTACCTTGCAAAATGTATGTTAAACTCTTCATCCCTAGTAACTAAAAATATGACCTTGTTTGGATGTAGGGCTTAACAGATTTAATCAGGGGAAGATGAGGTCTTCCAATACCATTGTAGATCACATTAGAGGGAATTTAAACATAGACACACAGGAAGAATGCTATATGTAGACACTAATACATAGACCCAAATGGATGACAGAAGCAATGACTGGAATTGTGCTATCCCAGGTCAAATATCAACCAGAGCTACCAGAGCTGGGATAGGGAAGGAAAACTCCTCCACTGGAAAGATCTCCATGAGCAACACCTTAGTTTCAAGTTTCTGGCTGCCAGAACTGTGAGAGAATAAATTTATTTCCTTAATGGTGCACATCTGTGATACTCTGTTATAACAGCTCTTAATAACCAATACACATGTTAACAATTTTATTTATCTCATTAATAAGTGGTAAAGTTTTATTGCCAATACAAAGGTAAAGTTCAAAAAAATGTAGTGAAAGCTAAATGTATAAATGGAAGCAAAGCTAGTTTCTTCTACAGTGAAAAGAGAAGTTAGTTGACCTTTAACTGGACAGAAAATAATTTTCCCTTATGTTCACAAAAATCATTTTACTTTGCTTTTAATTCATCTACAATTTACAGAGTTATAAAATAGTTCCTGTTCTATTATCATTGAATAACTCTGAAGGCTGTCCTCTATAACCCTGGGATTTTTTTTCCTACTGAACCACAAAAATCCTCCTATACAACCAAACAAAGCAATTTAAAATCTTGAACACAAATGCTCACTAACAAAAAAGAAGAAATGAAAAGGAATAGAACATTAGATTTATGGCACACTTTACTCACTGAATATATAATATTTGATTAAGCTAATCAACTTTGTGTCCCTGTCTGTTGGTAAGATGTGAATAATACAAATAATGCCTGCTCACTAAATTGTCCAGGGTTAAAAGAGGTAATGCAGACAGAGTACTTGAAAAAAAACTAGCTCAAAATGTTCAACAAATTATTGCCATTGTTGTTATTATTACTTTAGAGAATGTTCGAAGAGCTAACTACAAGAATCAAAAGGAGATTTGCACCTTACACAAATGTCTGTAGTTTAATCACACTGTCTTATCACCAACTCCAATGAAGGACTTGTTTTAAGATGAGAAAGAAATGAAGATGTGGCATGCTAGAATATGTGTGTTTCATGGTAAGAAAGACTAGAGACTTAGGATTGGAGAAGACATAGAAAGAAGGCAGGGATGAGAGATGGAGGGTATGTTGATTGATGGTTGCCATGAAATTGTGCTAAGTGCTGACCCTCCTCCAAATCCTGGCTTGGTATAATGAATGCCATGACAGCTGTGACACCAGCTAGTGACTGGCTTTTAAACTTTCTAAGGGTTTTGCAGCTCTATGGTTTTGCAACTCCAGCTCTATGTATTCCACCCTGAGACCTCACTTCTGAGGGCAGCAACGGAGGGAAGGATGGTATTCAGGTACACAGGATAAATGGAATGAAGGTGCCTGTACCATTCCATTTAAGAAACCAGTCTGCTCTCTTCTTTATGTCATTCAAAAGAGCATCCATACCACTAAACCACTACTGATTTACCTCTCCAGTTGGCCTTTGAAACCATGTTTGCATCATTTTCTCTGGGCCTGAAATTGTTCCTCAGATTTACTCCCTGAAGGAGTTTACAGATAATGTACAAAGAAATTAATTAAGGAGATTTCCATTTGCACAGTTTTAATGAATAAATGATGCTCCTATTTGTTTATCTACTTTCTAATTATAACACAATTCAAAACATCTTGGTTTCTTGTAATCTGACGATATTATTGTTATGGTGGTGTTATTGCTGTTCTCACAGTGCAGGTAATATTATTTTTTTAGATAGATGCCAGGTGCAGTGTTCCATATTTATTAAAGTGTGATCTGCATATTTTTCTCTTTTCCTCTATCACTTATCTGTACAGGTGCAGAAAGTTAAATAAAGTGCTCTGCTTCTAAAGAGGAAGGGCTTCATAGATAGGGTAGATAGCTTGAGGATTTGTGGTGTATTATGGGGTTTAGAACTATGCAGTGCCATTCATAGCCTACAAGGATGGGTTTGAACCAGGTTCCCATCCAGCAGGGACAACACTCACTACTTCAAGTGTCCAACAAACCACAACTTCAGCAAGGATTTCTGACAATTAGAATTTGGTCAGAGAGATAGATATCAGAAGCTTAAAAACCAGAAGATCAGAAGATCATTCAACAGCATAAAAAGGAGGACACTCAACAGATGATGAAGTCACTTTCTGGCCCTCAAATTTTTGCCATGAACAATCCCAAATCACAGAATATGTAGGTAGGCATAAGGAACCTGCTCTGACAAACATGTGGATAGAAGAGCCGGGTCTCCTATCTTTGCCCTTCAGGGTACAGCACAGAATCACTCTGTACTTTTGCCCTCAGCCCAGGGAAAAAAATGCCTGTAAATCAAACCTGACTTCAAACCAGCATTTGGGAACTACCCAGTGTCCCTTATGGGTACTCTTGTCCTCAGGGATTTTCAGGCTAGACTTCAGAAGCATCTTTGGAGTCTTCTGTCCATACCAATAATGTGGATCCATAGATTACGTATATTACGTATATTCAAATGCTATGGTCATTACTCACATAATCTTAAAAACTCACATAATTGTCTTTCCTGACATTATGTCCTCCAGGGGTAGGAGGCTGGTACTAAAGAAGATACTCTATTTTCAGGCACTTTGACCTGCTTAAAAGGCAATATAGTGTAGAAGGAAGATTTTTGAGAGAGAACAATCTAGATTATGCATCTAAACTATTCATTTCTCTCTGTGGAACATTGGTTATGTGCATCATGGGTCCTACTATATGACATGGAGTGATGTTCCTTGGTTCTCCAGGTGATGGTTTAACATTTAAATGAGATCACCCTTATGGAGTACCTGGGAAGTGTCAGATATTCATCAATGGCTGTTCTCCAAACGCTGACCTGGAAAAGAAACAAGAGCATTTGTAATCACCCAGTATCTGGGAACATTGCCAACACCTGGATCTGTAACTTAGTCAAAATGTTTAACCTTATGATCCTTATTGTCTCATTTGTAAAATAAAGGCTCAGACTCCAGGACTTCTAAGAGCCTGTCTCTATCCATATTTTCTGCTGTAACAAAATACCTGAGACTGGGTAACTTATGAAAAATATAAATTTATTTCTCATAGAGCAGAAAGCTGGAAAGTCCAAATCAAGGCATTAATAGTTATCCTGTTTAGTCAGGCCTGCTTTTCACCTCCACAGTGGTACTTATTGCTACACACTGAAGAAAAGAAACTTTCCTTGTGCAGAAATCTCACTGACTTATTAATTACATATGTCACTCATTGCCAAAGCTAACTTTATTTCTCACTCTCCTAAGAATAGTCAATTCTCTGGCCAGGTTCCAGTGGCTCACACCTGTAATCCTAGCTACTCAGGAGGCTGAGATCTGAGGATCACGGTTCAAAGCCAGTCTGGGCAGGAAAGTCCATGAGACTCTTATCTCCAATAAACCACTCAAAAACTGAAGTAGCGCTGTGGCTCAAGCGGTAGAGCACTTGCCTTGAGCTGAAGAGCTGAGGAATAGCGCCCAAGCCCAGAGTTCAAGCCCCGCGACTGACAAAAAAAAAAAATAGTTAATTCATTTTATTGTCATTCTCCAAATGTGAGTTCTTTTTTTTTCTTTTTCTTTTTATTGTGAAAATACCATACAGAGGGGTTACAATTACATGGGCAAGGTAATGAGTACATTTCTTATCAAGCATTGTTGTCTCCTAATTTGTTTCCCTTTCCCATCCCTTCCCATCTCCCCCACCCTACCCCAGCCATGTACAAGACATAACCTCTTGTACATCTCATTGTTCCAATGGGTCCACCTGTATCCCTACTTAAACAATTTTTTCCCTTCCCTTCCCCAAATTATACCAACATCAAATACAGTGAAAACAAAGATTATACCATGGGGGAGGGACATACAATGCAACAAAGAAATCATCTTATAAATATGTTAGAAACAATTGCATGAAAGAAAAAAAAACATTTGAATACTTACCTTGGGATTCATTTCACCTAACATCAACTTATCTAACCTTTTCTGCTTGTCTCAGACATATACTAGTTATTGCAAAGAAGGGAAACCATGGGACCTATGTTTCTTTGGGCCTGGCTTACTTCACTTAATATAATTTTTCCAAGTCTTTCCATTTCCTAACAAATGGGGCAATGTCATTCTTTCTGATGGAGGCATAGAATTCCATTGTGTATATATACCACATTTTCTTGATCCATTCATATACTGAGGGGCATCTGGGTTGGTTCCATATCTTAGCTATGGTAAATAATGCTGCAGTAAACATAGTTGTGCTGACAGCTTTAGTATAGTCTTGTTTGTGATCATTTGGGTAAATGCCCAAAAGTGGGATTGCTGGGTCATAGGGGAGCTCTATGTGGAGTCTTTTGAGGAACCTCTATACTGCTTTCCAAAGTGGTTGAACAAGTTCACACTCCCACCAACAATGCAGTAAAGTTCCCTTCTGTCCACATCCCCTCCAGCATCTGTTGTTATTAGTGTTCTTGATTATAGCCATTCTAACTGGGGTGAGATGGTATCTTAATGTTGTTTTGATTTGCATTTCTTTTGTGGCTTAGAGATGTTGAGCATTTCTGTATGTGTATATTGGCTATCCTTTCCTCTTCAGAGAAGTTTCTCTTTAAGTCTTTAGCCCACTTATTTATTGGGCAGTTGTTTCTTTGAGGATTTGTTGTTGGGGGATTTAATTTTTTGAGTTCCAGGTATACTTTAGATATGAGACCCTTGTCTGTTATATGGCTAGTGAAGATCTTCTCCCAATCTGTGAGCTTTCTATTGATCTTGCTAGCTATGTCCTTTGCCACGCAGAAGCTCTGCACTTTGATGCGATACCATTTGTGCAACCTTTCTTTGATTTGTTGTGTTTCTGGGTCTGTATTAAGAAAATTTGGCCTGTGCCAAGGAGACTTAGGGTTTCTCCTATTCCATCCTCCAAATGTGAGTTTTTGTGTAGTTTCTCCAATGCCCTTCATCCCCCCATCCAGATTTCTTTGTATCTATTTCTGCTTCAATGTTTTTTGTTTTCCTGACTGAATTTGCTACTATGGATATTTTCATTTTTAAATATTAGCTTCAGTTCCCTTCTTTGGTGATAGTTTGCTTTCTGTATTTCTTGACCTCCTGCAAAAGTGGGACCAAACATCCCTCCACTTTAATTATTTTATTTTTCCTTATTCTGTAGATTATAGTGTCATTGGTCACATATCATGTTTATTAATGAAGCTACAATTTATGTGTCATTGAAGTCTAGTATAATTTTCTTTCTTACTTTTGTTCAACCTATTCACTGTACATCAATCAAAAGAGAGGTACATGTGAAATGGCGACACATTGCTTCTGTTGCATAAAAATGGCTTCTTCAATGCTACCTTCCCTCATACGACGTCTGCTTTCTGCTTCTATTAACAAACCTTCTGTCCTGAAAAGCCATCCATCAGTCATATTCTCTAAGCATATAATGTATGGAGTACCTGTGGGGAACAGGAATTGTGCCAGCTGCTGGAGTTTTAGAGAAATAAGACATGTTCCTTGTCCTTGAGAAATTTATAGTTTACAGGGAAAAAACAAGAAGCCAATAGGGAGTTATAGATAATCTGATTTGTTATCTGATCAAAGCAATGGAGGTATTTTGAGAAACTTGCTTCAGCCTGAGGGTGGAAGAAAGGGCTTCTTTTCTCTCCTTCTATGCTGAGTCTTATTGAGAGATAAGAGTTTGGGGTTTGCCAGAAAGGAATTGCTAAGTAATTGAGCCTCCAATGACTCATGTGCTGTAGGCTTGGTCTCCAGCTGATGATACTGTTGAGAAATACGGAAACTTCAGGAGATAGAGATCTCATTAGAGGAAGTAAGTCACTGAGGACAAGCTGTATTAGGGGACCTGGGGATCTCTGTGTTTTCCATTCCCTCACTTTGCTTCCTAGATTCTTTGAGGTGAGAAGCCACTCTTCTGCCTTCCCACAAGGCCACAGCAATTCAGCAAGTGACCATTGAAACTGGGAGCCAAAATTCATTTTTCCCCTTAAAAAAATCAACAAAAGCTTATTGAAACAAATACCCGTGTTTTTAATTCACTGAGCTAAAAGCTAGCATAAGGCTTGTTAGTGGGAATATCTGAATGTGGTGACTTGATATTTTTCCATCAAACATGGAAAGGGCTACCATAAACATAGGTCTAATAAGCAGGGTTAGAAAATGGCAAAACATGATGAGTTATAAAAAAAAAGAGATGCTCAATGATAACCAATACATTGTTTTCAGAAGTAACACATAATTTTTATTTAATCAGTTTGACTTTCTTTGAAGGTGGGTATACATATCAATCTAGGAGAAAGGCTTACTATGGATAGAAAATGTCAGATATGGTGTTTGAATAAGAATGCACTCCTGCACATGGTCAATTTTCTTCCTTAGAAGTCTACCAGAAGTCTACCAGTCTACATTCCTCATACCAGGAATTGAACCCAAGCCATTTGGGTGTAAACCAAGAAACCTAACTGCTAGTCAATATTATGTTTCCTCTTTAAGTTGACTTTATTAAGTATTTTCTCACCTAACTTACTAGCAGATATACTGTAAAGCTTTAGAGTTCCACAAGATGATATTTCAAAAAGTTGTGAGTTCCTTGTCAAAGGAGGAAACAAAATTACTGATTGGAACATTTTGGTAACATTCTAAAAATGAATGAACAAGATTGTTTTTAAAATCTTTTCTAGTTCCTGAGAGACAGATTCTAGATTAACAGGCAATGGGGAATTTCCTTGGGGAAAAGAGACCTTTTGGTCTCCTTAATCAATATGATGTTTGTTAAGGAGAGAACAGAGGAAAGAGCTCAGGAACAATGAGACAGGAGTTAGAAGCTAAGACATTGACTCCTATTCCAATATAGGGCAATGTACACAGGTATCCATCAGAGGGATTTTGGAATTTCTAGGGCTTTTATCTTAGCCCTCTCTAAGTTCTCTAGCATCCAGTTAACTAGGACATTTCTACTGGGAGCTCAATTTATTTTGGGCCACTCAGACATTCCAAACCAGAATATTGGACAACAAAGTACTGTGAATACAGTGCCCTGCTATGTCTCATACTGTTTTGTAAGAGAATATATGTTCCACTACAGCATGAATTGGTAGGATGGAGGAATCAATGGCTGTTAGAACTACAGGTCACACTGTTGGATATGGTCACTGGAAACCCAATTTTGTGCCAAGCTTAGAGAAAAGAGGATTAGTTATGGAAAATATCTATTTCATAAAAAGAAAGAAAAAAGGGAGGAAACAAGGGAGAGAGTAGAAAGAAGGAAGGAAGGAAGGAAGGAAAGAAGGAAGGAAGGAAGGAAGGAAGGAAGGAAGGAAGGAAGGAAGGAAGGAAGGAAGGAAAGAAGGAAGGAAGGAAGGGAGGGAGGGAGGGAGGGAGGGAGGGACAAAGAAAGAGAAGAGAAGAGAAGAGAAGAGAAGAGAAGAGAAGAGAAGAGAAGAGAAGAGAAGAGAAGAGAAGAGAAGAGAAGAGAAGAGAAGAGAAGAGAAGAGAAGAGAGAAAAGAAAAGAAAATCATGAAATTCCATGCTGGCTAGACTTCCAATTATTTGAACTGTAATTAAAACATATAAATGTTTTGTACTACCAAAGGGCAACTAAACAATGTCACTCTACTATCAACAGAGTATCCTAAGAACATGAATCCATATAACTTATTTGCTTAAAGTCATTTTGTTTTCCCAAACCTCCAAAATAAAAACTGAATTCTATAGCACAAGAATAAGATGTTCATGATTGACAGCGTAGACTCAAATCCTACTGCTTGAAGATGAATGCTGATCTTAGACCAATTTGTAGCCACTCTGTGCCTCATTTTCTTTGTTAAATGAAGATCAAGGAAATAACACTCCCTGTTCTGAGGATTCTATGTTATAGTTTATATCAACTATGTAGAACAATGCTGGTATGTAAATACCATGAATATTGGATCTGTCCTCTACTCATTGAGCTGATTTGTGTGTATGTGCATGTGTGCACGTATGCACATATGCACATATGCAGATATATGTAAGCAAACACATGCAAGCGTGTGTGCACAGTGGTGTTATGTGAACTCGGCCCTGCCTTCTTGCTCAGCTTTTTTGCTCATGGCTGATGTTCTACCACTTGAGTTATGCCTCAAGTCCAGCTTTTTATGCTAGAGGTAAAATCTTGATGATTTTTCTGCCTAGGATTAATTCACTAATATCCTTGAGAACAGACAGAGAGACAGAGACAGAGAGACAGACAAAGTCATAAGACAGAGAAAGAAAAAGTTATAAAGAGAAAGATATATATTTATATCTATCTATCTATATCTATATCTATCTATATCTATATATAAAGATATATCTATATATAGATATAGATAGATAGATATAGATAAAGATATATATATATATATATATATATATATATATATATAGAGAGAGAGAGAGAGAGAGAGAGAGAGAGAGAGAGAGAGAGAGAGAGAGAGAGAGAGAGTATACAACCCTGGGACATGGAGTCCCTGATTTTATATCTGCTTCCATCATGGAACTATCCTCACAGTATTTGTCTTAATCTTTGATTTTTCCCATTTGTAAAATCAGGAGAGTAGTTGAGAGTATACATATGTATAGCACTTCATTGAGCACGGAACCTGGAACTAAAATTATTAGCTAATATTATCATTAGAAGTCAATAAATGCTAATAGTTTGATGTAGAATACAAGATAGGCGCACCTTTTTTGTGTGTGTCTCTCTTCTTCCCTTACTTGCAGAGTCGGAAATCAGTTCCCTGAGCCAGAATTGAATACTTCATGTCTAGGATAATTCAACCAAATTCTTACTTCTTAGAAGGATCAGGAAGATGGATGTTTACATTTATAAAGTTGCTCTGAGCAACCTGAAGATATTTGCAAGTGCAAAGTATTGTCCTCATCATGATTATTAATTGATCTTCTAACCACTCATCAGTTGAAATATGACTAATCCACAGGCTCTGGAGGAAGATTTATCACTTGCCTCCCCAAACCTATGGATGGACCTTTCATTAAATGTAATTACCTCTCAACAAATGCAAACATCTCAAGTCCACTGCCTCTTACTCAATAAAATCATTAAACCTCTTTGCAGCAAAGAGCCGTCAAAAGCTACCTGATGAAAAATAGCCATAGATTGGTATTTGAGTTTAATTATACAATAGCTGCTCCCGGAGAATATAAAGGATGTTGTTCTGTTATCTCTGTTCTCTCATTTTTTGTTTTGGTTTTGCTTTGACTCTGCCATTCCTTGTTATTACTATTTTAAGAGGCATAATACAAGTGGATGAATTTATCTGGGCCTGTTGGTAGGGCTCCATTGCAGGAAGGAGCCTGTGTCTTCAGCAGTGGCCATCTTTGAGAAGAGTCGCATGCTACAGTTGTCTACAGTTCTCCCTTCAAGAATTTCCCACCATAAAAGCCCCAAAGGGCTATTAATCCTTTTCTCCAAGACAACCACAATTTGACACATAACTCTATTTCCTTGGAGGGATTATTGGAATGTTCTTCCATTAGCAAGAAAGAGATTTAGCAAGTAGAAGGTCACATCTAAGGTCACTAAGGCTCAAAGGAGGGTAAAAGGCTAAAGAATACAAACCAGAAGGGGAAGCCATCTATGAGGAAGGGAGAAGGAAAACACTGATAATAAATATGCCCTTCCTGAGCCCTGCCACTGGCCAGCCCTAGAGGGTCTGGCTGAGAAAACAAGCCCACATGAGGTAACATGGGTTGGAGCAGGTAATATAATCTGTCAGGAAGATCCATTTCTGTGAACTGAGTTCTGCCATCAAGAGAACATTGGAGGATGCCTTGGAAACCCTCCAAATCACTAGCAAATGGAACTGTAAAACAGATGAAAGAGTAGAAAATGAGAAACATTAAGGCATAATGAAGGGGGCTATTTGGAGTCAAGAGACGGAAGCATTTGGTTTCTCCATTGCAAGTTTCATAGATGTTATGTGCAGTTGAGATATATTCCAGAACTTCCACAATACACATGAGCACTGAGACCAGGATAGCCAACTGGCTTTGGATAGCCTCTCAAGAGTCCCATCAAGATTAACCATAGTTAACAATATTTCATTCTCCAACAGTCCAAATCTTTCATTCCTTGTGCTGATGCTAAAAGGATGGGGAAAGAATTCTCTGGACTTGGACAGAGTACAGTTTCCCCAGAGCTGTACTCTGCCATTCTGTCACAAGCAAAATGAATATTAACAAAGTGAATGTCTCCTTGAGTGATTTGGGGCTAGAAGATACATTTTTGTGATATTATATAATATAGATGTATGTATTATATAATGTATTCTAATATTACTGTTTCAAAAAGCAGCAGGCACTAGAAAAGAGAAGTAAAAACATCAAAGCTAAAGCAGACCTGTGTGATATGTGAAACTGCTTGGGGGAGGGTAGGGGAGGAATCACATAATTACAGTGAGAAGTTCTATTTTGCCAAACACTTTAGTGGAAAAATCAGTTTCAAAGACCCAGGAAATGACTTGTCAAAACATTACTTCCCGTTTTGCTTGAGAGAGAGACTTTAGATTTTAAAGTGTATTGACAGGATACCATTAAAGATGTAACTATTAAAGCAGTCCCATCTCTGGCTTTGTTTAGTTGGTATTAATAGTCAGGTAGAGTATTCAGCAGCAAGGGTTTTGCCCACAACTAAAAGATGAATAGATTAGGTCAGAAGTTGGAAGGCTGCTGGTTCCCTATGTTCATCCTATTTGATGATTGATCTCTTCAAATTCGGGGGGGGGGTAGGGGAGTGGTATCATTCATATTTTTTAGTTCCAGACCAAATGTTTCATACTTGTAGAACTATGATCAATCTTGGTATGTATAGATAAAATATATCAGTGGTGCAGTTAGCTCAGCAGATTAGGTCTCTGCCCACAAAGTAAATAATACAAATTCAATAACACACAATATTGTAAGAGGCTTTCAATAATGTTATTTTAAGTGCCAAAAGATGTCTAATGGGATTGTCAGGGCAAGCATCACAGATGTCCATAGATTGACCCAACCTGTTAAGAGACAGCCTCCTCCTTAAAATACAAAGAAGGGGCTACAGAACCCCTGAGTTTATGAAACTTTAAAAGCATGAGTCCAAAGCCAGGAACCAGTGGCTCACGCCTGTAATCCTAGCTACTCACGAGGCTGAGATCTGAGGATCACTGTTCAAAGCCAGCCTGGGCAGGAAAGTCCGTGAAACTCTTATCTCCAATAAACCACCAGAAAACCCGGAAGTGGTGTTGTAACTCATGTGGTAGAGCGCTCGCCTTGAACTGAGGAACTAAGGTACAGCGCTCAGACCCAGAGTTCAAGCCCCATGACCTACCAAAAAGAAAAAAAATCATGAGTCCAGATCTCAATGCGTACTACAAAATTAAAAAGTTGCTTGTGAATAACAGGTACAATAAAGAAATAAAACTCCCATTAATAGTATTGTTTTATAACAATGTAATTTTGGATCTTCTCTCTAATGACTCTTCCTAGGTCCTCACTAAAGTGTTATTGAACACCCATTGAATGATATTAATATTTTTGCCCATGCCCCAGCTCAAATCATAATCTTATCTTAATTTCTCATTTTGTTGGAACTTCATATTGTGTGCCAGTGTCATCAGTGTCACTTATTAATTGAGCTGTTTCTTCTCTGCAACTGGTCCATAGTATACTTTGCTTTACCCACAGTCTTCACTGGTTGAATTATTGTTACTCATTCACCTCTCTTGAGGATTAGTGACTACCTAGACTATGTCAAGGTTTTTCTGTCCTCTACATGATAGACATTTTTTGGATGAATAATTGTATGTCGTGGGGGTCTGTCCATGTGTAGCAGCATCACTTGTTTCTACCCACTAGGTGCCAGTAGCATCATTCACCCCAGCTGTGATGACAGAATCATCTTCAGACATTGTAAAATGTCTCCTGTGGGCAAATTCACTCATGGTTTAAAACTACTGCTCTGTCAACTTAGCCTTCTGAAAGTTGTTGAAACAGGAACAAAAGAAATCTTGTAGAAATGCATGCAGTACAAAATGTTGACAGAAAGAAAGCCTGTGTGCCCTGTTAGAGAGGAAGGATCTGTGTGAAAACTGATGCATTCTGGGAAGATACATACTCCAAAGACTCTAGTACACACAAAATCATTTCCTGGCTTGAAATCTCCCTAGAAGGCCCTGCTCACCTACATGCAAAGCTTTTGCTCCATTCACCCAACAAATATATATATTGAGAGCCCACAGGTTATATGACAATTTGTTATGGTTGTTTCCCCTTCTCAGTTGAATAGTTTCAGCAGCACCTCTGTGACTAGCAACTATCCATTGCCAGAGTTTCAAAAGCTTTCATTTCTAGAACGATGCTGTGTCTCCCACAACATTTCCATTTAATTATCAGGATCTTATCAATATGACATACACAGCATGTCTAAAGATATATGACCTCTCAAGAATTTAATGAGTGCCCTGCTCTGCAAGGTAGATGAAGGAGCATGAGTCATTTGAATATAGGTACATCCCAGAAGCACGGAGTGCATTTGCCTAGTAGATCAGTGTTTCCAAGACAATGTTCTTCATGGTGGTAGGTTTAAAGACTTGTAGGGGAGCCTGTAATCCTAGCTACTTAGGAGGCTGAGATCTGAAGATCATGGTTCAAAGCCAGCCCGGGCAGGAAAGTCTGAGATTCTTATCTCCAAATAACCACCAGAAAACTGGAAGTGGTGCTGTGGCTCAAGTGGTAAAGCACCTGCCTTATGCTAAAGAGCTGAGAGACAGCACCCAGGCCAAGTGTTAAAGACTGGCAAAAAAAAGAAGAAGAAAGAAAGAAGACTTGTAGTGGTTATCACTGGAAATCTAATATGGGCATAACTTTATTGAAGGTGTTTCTTCTTTTTCACAAAATAGTTTGCACTTGTAACGCATACATTTTAACTTGGTCATAGTTACTGTGGTGGATTAAAGATGAATGTTTTTCTTTATTATTTTCCCCAGTGGCTAATGGAGTACCTCTTAAATCTCTTGGCATGAACCCATAGAAACTGACAGAAGTATGCTACCAATTTTTTTTATTGTGAAAATACTCTACAGAGGGGTTACAATTACATGGGCAAGGTAATGAGCATATTTCTTATCAAGCATTGTTGCCTCCTCCTTTGTTTCCCCTTCCCATCCTTTCCCATCCCCCATCCCCTCCACCCCCCTCCCTGCCAAAGTTGTAAAGTTCATTTTTCGTCATAACATCTTGTACACCTCATTGTTGCAATGGGTCCAGCTGTATCCCTATTTAAACAATTTGTTTTTTCCCTTCCCCTCCACAAATTATACCAACATCAAATATAGTGAAAGCAGGGGTTATACTGTGGGGGAGGGACATACAAAGCAACAAAGAAATCATCTTATAAATATGTTAGAAACAATCGCATGAAAGAAAAAAACATTTGAATACTTATCTTGGGGTTCATTTCACCTAACATCAACTTATCTGACCTTTTCTGCTTGTCTCAGCTAGCAAATTTTCAAGGCCAGCTTTAAGAGATTTGCAGGACAATTCCTCTCAGAATCCAGCTGTCTTGATGTGAAAACCACAAGTAACCCAGAGAAGTCAGGAACTCTGAAAGCGCTGGCTGGATTCACAACCCATAGGGAACCTCAAACAGACATCATATGCATGAGGCCATTTTGGATCTCACAATTGCCCTGGACTCCAGCCAATGCCAACTAGTGCACAGACTAGTTCCTCCTGCTGAGTTCTGCCCCAATGGCAGAACTGCTAACAGATCAATGATGGCTTTTGGGTTAAGTCCCATAGTTACAGGGTGAATGTTTTACTCATGAATATATCCAATGGATAAATAAGACAGTAACTCCTGAAAAATGTTTTTCTCTGAACTCTAGAACATTCTGCTGCTACAAAATTAAATCTCTATTAGCTCAATTGACTATCCCAGGCATGGGTTAAATTCAGTTCCATTACCCAAATTTTCTTCTACCTTTGGTGATTTTTCTTGTCTTTGCAAGACAAATGGACTGGAACTTAATTTTCAATTAAGTTTATTTTTCAATCAAATTGGCTAACCATAAGATTAATTTTTCTAGGATAGAATAAGTTTCTAGAACAAATAATAAGTGAATATCCTTTTTAAAAAAAAATAAATACAGAGATTATTACCACTGTGGAGATAGGCTCAAAATAAAAGTAATGAATGACTGTGGGCACTCTCATTGGTATTTCTGGTCCTATCTAAGGGTCATTAAGGCTAGGTAAAAATAACTCAATCGCTACAGTGAACTCCTGTGGAATTCCCTAACAAATGTTCCAACAAAAGACTACTTATAAATCATTTTTAGAGGCCTCTGAATTCCTACTGTTCAGCAAAATCCTGTTGAGTACTATGTATGCTTTCCTTATATGAAATATTTAATGGCCAAACTGAGCCCCTTGTAGCAGCGTAATGCATTTCCACCCCTGTTTTATTGGTAATGTTTTGTGTTAAAATCATTTATACCATGTGGTGGACTTCTTATTCCTACATCCTCCTACCCACCTACCCAGTCCTGTTATGATGTTCATTTGTCACATGTAGTACTGTGGTTCTGTGGAGAAATACAATTGATATGCCATCAAATTGCTCCTGACAGAGTGGTTTTAAAAGCTTTTAGAGCAGACATACAGGGGAAGTTTTGTCTTCACAAAGTCACTGTGGCTCATCTATCTGTATTAAATGTCTAACAGTTACACTGAACAAGGATGACATTTTAAATAAGAGTAAGTACTGCTAAACTTTTTAATGTCATTCTTCAGAGCTAAAGACTTGATTTTTTGGTGGTGGAAGAGGGAGTTAATGTATAGAGTTCAGTTTTTAATATAAGCTTTCTACCCTTTTTTCCATTGCTAATGCCTAAGCATCTCTGTTTTCAGTTCCGTTAGAGGAACCTTTCTCTTATGATGTTTGGTGATTTATTTTTTTAAAGAGCACTGGCAGATTTTGTCCTGTACAGGCTTAGAGCTAGCCAGTATTTCTGGATGCAGGAAGCTACAAATATGGAAACAGCAGCTTAGACAAAGTTGGGAAGAGACATCATCATGTGACATACAGGAAGCAGACAAAGCAAATCTATAGTTAAGACTACCATAGAAACACAAAGAACATCTGTGCCAAATGATCACTGATCCAGGTGGAATCTCCAACACTTATAAAGAAACAGCTGCTGAAGGCAGCAAGCAACTGTATGGACGAGGGTCCGTCTACCAGAATAGTGCATCCAACTGAATGGACTAAATGAAGTAGGTGCTTCAGCATCAAGTGAATAGGACTAGGAGAGGGAAAGGTAGGTGAAAGGTCATGGAAATTATATAATAAGCAATGGAATTAGGCACTTTTCCCCATTCTGGGCCTCCATTTTGTGAAATTTATTTTGTGTGTTTTTTTCTTTTTTTAACTTATTTTTATTTTTACTGTTGTTGTAGGATTGATCTACAGAGGGGTTACAATTACATGAATCAGATAATAAGTACAATTCTTTTGACCCCTGTCTCCCCTTCTCTGGCTCTCTCCCAGTTTTTCCTTCCTGGCCCTACCCGCAAGATATACAATTTTTTTTTTTCCAGATAGTGTCTAGTGAGTATTTGTTCACCTTTTTGAAAGTCATTTTTGAATGATCATGATTTTCCCAATCATTTTGCAGATTTGAGTTCTATTTCTCTGGGGCAGTGAAAAAAAAAGGCATATTATAAAGACTCTGTAAGTTCCATGATGGAAATCTAACTTGTTTTCAAAACAGAAGAACATTTTTGTAGGCCCTGTGGCCTCTTCTGGCCTCTTCTGCCCAGATGTAAGATCCCCCTCCACCCCTTTCAGGTATTTCCTGTTGTGGCTCCAACATGTCTACACTCAACTTTTCATGTACTCTCATTCAAGCTTGAATTTACCAAATTAAGAAGATAGCCTGGAGGTATGACCCAAGTAGTAGAGTACCTGCTTAGCAAGTATGAGGCCTTGAATTCAAAGCCTAGAACTAATAATAATAATAATAATAATAATAATAATAATAATAATAATAATAATAAATTAACAATAATGCAGAAAAATCCTCATCAGTTGACTCACAAAGTCCTTGTTTCTATCTGGTTACAGGTAGCTTGTTGTAGGCATGCAGTCTCTAGAGAATGTATTATTCACCTTTTCATAAAGATGTTTGCTTTATAGATATAGATAGTGCTATACACACACCATCTGCATTCAATAAGGAACAACTCAAATGTCACCTTTCCTATTCTCTATAGCCAAATACGGTTCTTCCTTTTTTTATGTCTAGATTTTCCTACTTACCTCGGCCAAATGGTACTCCAGGGACAAAGCAATGGGATTGCATTTTATATTACATGTTTGGGATAACTTGCCTATGTGACTGCAGTCCTGGAAGAATTAATCAAAAAGAGTGCCTGTGTAGCCACAGAATTTTAGAGTAGCTCAACCTTTTCAAGTTGTGATGGTTAGTTTTATTTAAGGATCTACAATTCTGGATTTAGGTAATAATCAATAAGACTGAATAGGCAAAATTAAACACCATCTACACATATATGCACTGACAACCTACTCCTTTCTTTTTAAAGTTTTTATCCAAGTATAAATTATTACTGCAATTTCAAAGCACAATCTGCATTTTAAGCACAAAAACAAATTCCTGAATTTTGAATGTTGAACCCCGACACTTGCCTCCCAGACTTTTTATTTACCATTTTCTCCATCCCCTATCCCCACTCTACCCCCATCTATAGTGCTGGCTGTCTTGCTTCTTCTGTTGATTCTTGCCAAGCTCCACAGGCTCTTAGCACATCTGCTTGGGAGTGTAAGAGTTTGGACCACTGATTTCTAGCCACAGCATTGAAGAACTTTGCTGAGAAGGCTATACCTGTTTCCTTCTGTCACCCTGGACGTTGCTGCCAAGGTGACTCTGTTTGATTTTTTGCATGAGGGTATGACAAACTCAACCTCCTTTCTGTCTCTCTTTGTATCTCCCTCCCTCTTCCTTTCCTGCCCTCCTTCCCTTCCTTCATCTCCCTCCCTCCCTCCCTCCTTTTTCTCTTGAGGTCTTCTCAGTGATTCTCACTTTGGCTATCTGGTCACTAGGTTATAATCCTATTACTCCTTGCTGAGGCTGTGCAGTTGCACCATGATTTTCTCACTGTTTTTCTCAGGAGGTGTGAAAACTGAGGCTCTGCTCAATGGGATCACACTGGAAAAAGACTGGAGTGATATGCAGAAGAATGTTGGCTCCTTTAGATGATTCAAAACCTCCATTATTCAGGCTTTCAATTCCTAGCTACAACTTTGAGAATTTCCAAGTGATTTGGAGAAGGGCTTACAACCTCTCAGGGGACCATTTATAGAGAGAAACTGCCAGGTATGATCATTGCATTTAAATGAGCATTGGTGTTGGTTCAGAACACTATACCCTGTAATTGCCTACTTTAATGCAGAATGCAAGACTGGAACAAAAACTTCACCTGTTTTCCCTATATGGCTTCTGAGAAGGGATATTTATGTGGACACAGTAAATTTTTATTCTACTTGGAAAAAAAATATGCTACCGTTTCATTTTCATGCAGATCACAGAACCATTTACTCTGTAACTTGAGGTGTGGTTGCTGGCAGGCAGTCTGCCTGAAGCACAGAGGAGTCAGGTTCCCACTGCTTTTCCTTCTCAGAGGCAAAGCTGAAAGCTCAGCCTATTTCCCACACCCTTAGCATTCTGGAATGCATGGAGGGTTGTCCCCGTGCAAAGATGAAGTATAAGGTGGGCAATTCTCCACGTCTCAGGACTCGGCAGTTTCCAAGCTCCTTGGTTTCAAGCTTCCCAGAAGAACACTAGGTCATCATGTATTTTGCTTCCAAGTCAACATGTTCTCCCTCTTCCTTATAACAATGATATTGAGTGGTTGTTGTTATTTTCTCTCAATCTTTTCTATGTGGTTCCAAGTTCACACCAAACCTAAAAATGGCATTCAGTTCTCCTGAACATATGAACATAATTTCACTTTGCCAATCTTCTGGTATGGAGTGTACAGCCAAAAGCTTTGGATCAGGGTTCTGGACTATTAATCCAACTATCCCTTCTTTTTGACATTTGATTTCCATGGCAATGAAATGTATAGTAAGTGCCACAGAATAGTGTCTCTGACACATATCATCCTTTAGTATCCTAGTAAGGTTCTTCCCCAATTGCTCTTGGCTTTGCTCAATGTGTCTTATACATACTATGGAAAATAATTATCTTTGCAACTTAAGATCTCAGTAACCAAGATCTCTGCAATTGTCTTACTTCTTGCTCATAATCTCTGTGATCCTAAGAAGTACTACAGTGGCAGCTATGCTATCATCATCCCTGGCATGTATACCATGTATACCATGTATACCAGGTATACATGGCTGAGCTTCCTCAAAGCCCTGTTGTTGATGGCCCTGCTTTGAGAGTAGGGCCATCTGGCAGCTGCTGGTGTTTGGACAAGGATAACTATGCCTGATGACGAAGGTGCAGTTTCTGAGGCTAATGCTGTTTCTTCTAATGCCATCTACATTCCCTTCTTCCTCCTGCTGTTTCTACTGACTTCTGTGGCCACCACCAGAATCACCAAGGCTGCTGGTCTTACAGTAATGCTGCTTTTGTATGTTCTCTCTGTCTCTGTCTGTCTCTGTCTCTGTGTCTCTGTCTCTGTCTCTCTCTGTCTCTCTGTCTCTCTCTGTCTCTCTCTCTGTCTCTCTCTCTGTGTCTCTCTCTGTGTCTCTGTCTCTCTGTCTCTGTCTCTCTCTCTCTCTGTGTCTGTCTCTGTCTCTGTCTCTGTCACTGTCTCTCTGTCTCTCTGTCTCTCTGTCTATCTCTCTCTCTCTCTCTGTTGTATTACTTTGGGGCTAGTATCCACAAGGCTGGGCTAGATGGCAGCTTGACTACTTGTATGTCTCCGTGCATGAACAAAGCATGCTATCAACAAAGGAGAGAACTTCTACAGGACAGAAATGTATATAAGGCAATAAGCAATTGGCCAATAGATTCAGAGAATTTAATCTTGTCTTTTGAAACTGTGGTTTTATATACTAATGAAACATTTGATATGGAAGCTAACTGCATAGTACATGAGTCCTTTAGTAGATTTCCATGTCCAGTAATTTGATAGCACAAAGTATACGCTTGGCAGATGATAGGGTAAAATCCAAAAAAATACACTAGAGTTTTATTCCATGGCTTTCCATGTATAATTTTATGCACAGAAACACAAAGATGCACGAGTGACCTTGTGTGTGGGGGTGAGTGTGTGGGTGTGCACACACGTATGCACACATGTGTATGGTATACTATATTTCATGTTACCACTGCACTTTTGGTTTTCTATGCCAGTACTGGGGCTTGAACTCAAGGCCTGAGCATTGACCATTAGCTTTTTTGCTCAAGTATGGCACTCTGTCACTTGAGCCACAGCTGTTTCCAGTTTTTTGGCAGTTGACAACAGATAAGAATCTCATGAGCTTTCCTGCCCAGGCTAGCTTCAAACCCAAATCTTCAGATCTCAGATTCCCGAGTAGGTAGGATTACAGGTGTAAGCCACTGGTTCCTTCAACTACTGCACTTTTTTTTTTTTTTTAGGAAAAGAGGCTAGTTCTCATTATAATTACATGAACCCCCAAGCATGTACTCTGATGCCAAACTGTGGGATTCCATAAATGTTTGATGAAAAAGTTTTAAAAAAAAACAAAACCTTTCCATTCAGAGCACTTTTCATTATTAAAAGCACCAAATCATTAGGAACAAAGTACTTAATATTCCACAGCAATCTAGCCAGTCAGCACATCAAAAGTTACCAGAAAGAGACAGGGGAAATCAAAGAAATGCAAATTAATATAATGTTGCTACCTTGCTTTTATTGTGCTTTAAAAAAGAAAAGGAAAAAAATTCTACTGATACAAATGTAAATTTTTTTGCTCTCAAAATATTGGTGAGGTGGGCAGAAATGGGGAAATTTGAATCACTGCAAAGCCCAGCTTAAATCTTAGCCACTTTTTCTCTGGTGTTCAGGAATCTTTGGGCATGACTTAACAGTTTTGTAACAATAAACCTGAAGTAATGGCTCTTCTTGGACCTTCTCTTTAAGAACTCTAGCCCCTTGCATTCTTTCGAAACAGCTATAGATGTTCCCAGAGGATCTAAGCTGTGTTTCTAAAACCAGCCCTTTTGATAACTATTTGGGTTTTTGACCTTTCCTTCCTGGTCTGTCAGATCTCTGTGGTAAAATTTCCTGCAAGATCCAGTGCCCAATTTAGAGGCCAGGCCACTGGTGCTCACTGAAGCATTGCTTCTGATGCTTACAACCAGCAAAGGTTCCAGTTCTCTGTTTCTATTCTGCTGTTTCTATCCACTGATGCTGATGTCTAGGGATGAAGGTACCATGTCTCATTTCTGCCAGTGTCCCAAGTGGGGTCACTGAGAAGTCTTTTTCCTTCCAGGGGTTAGCCTATCCTCTTGCCCTTTCTCAATGTTAGGAAAACGGAGTAGAAAAGACAGAGGAGAATACAGACTAATGCAAAGATCAAAGCAGGTAATTTGGTGGAACCCTCTCCACCAAAATAGCAAGAGGCTTTTAAAGGATGTATGAAACAAATGAGAGCCAGTGGTGGACAACACAGGAACAGGGGGCTGAAATTTGTTGTTTGACCACAGGAGTCAAGGACCCATGTGAAAAGGAATATACTTAATTGAGCAAGATCTAATAGCAAAATATTGTTCCCTTTCCAGAAATGGTGTTAGGTCAGTCCTGAATCTATCACACAATACTTGTCATGCAGACTTGTGTGAATGTCATTTCTTCAGGATGCAGCAACTATGATTGGTGGTTTCAGTTATATTATGTCAATCCTTCCCACTCATGGAAATACACATAGTGAGCCTTAAAGAGTAATGGTAGGTATTTTGTGCCATGTGTTAGCCTAGTTTAGAAGGGGGATTTGTCTCTTCCTCTGTGTAACAAACTAGCTTTTTTTTTTTTTTCTCATTGTTCCCTTTTCCCTGAACTCCATTCTCTTGGACTAAGAAATTAGCACAATGTCATAGCAAGAGTAATGGAGAAGATGAAGTTGGGTACATGAAGAAAGGCCGTTAAAGCAGCAGCAGCCACTTGCCTTCTGGAGGAAGACTGTACTTTTTATGAAGTCACCTGGAACTCAGGATGCATTGAAGAAATAAATAGGCATATTATTGTATGCAAATTTCACAATTTTCCGTGCAATATGAGCAAATATAGTGAAAGAATAAAAACCCAGGTCCCCATCTTTGGCTCACCACTTACTAGCTCTGGAAATGTGGGTAAGTTACTTTTCCTCTCTGGACTTCTGTTTTCTATAATAACCTGAAGAAGATTCTAGTGTCTGTCTCATTAGACTGTTAGACACATTTAAATGAAGAAAGGCCTGGAATTGTACCTGGCAAATTGTTAGTACTAAGTACCTATTAGCTATGACTCTGAAATTTTCCTATAACTATTATTATTTAGTCACTTCCACCCACACTGAGTTCTGTAGTTTATTTAATGTGATGAGTTTCTCTAAAGAAAGCACATGGCTTTTTGGCTATTAAGCATTTTTTTTCTTCTGTTGATATTTCAAACAGATATAAAATGGCATCTCAAAATGCCCTCTAGCCATTGAAAAGGTGAATCACCTGTAGTTTTAATTAGAAAAGGTATTTTCAGGTGGTGCCCTGAAGAATGAGATGCTTTTGAAGAGCTCCTGCTAACAGGGAGATATCTTATCATGGTGTGGTTTTCCATACTGCCTGAAGCCAAGTTCTAGGAGGAAACTGAACTTGGTAATAACATTCTGAGTATTGAATATAATTAGGACAGGAGGAAGCTTAAAAACATGTGGCATTAAGACAACTTTCTTAGGGGCAGAAAGTCATATGCTCTTAAGCTGCTCTGGTTGTTTAGGCCTCCATGGGCATTTTCTACCTGTCAAGATAGACCAGATTATGTTGAAAAACTAATATCCAATCCCAGTGGCTTAATGCCACAAGAAGTTATTTCTCCTGATTCCTGTGGAGTGGTGACACCCAGAGGGAAGGTCATAGGGTCTCTTCTCCACTTATATACCAGATCACCATATGGAGTTTCCAATTTAAACAACTGTTCTCAATCACTTTCCAAGAATCCTTCCCACTCTTGAAAGATGTATATAATTCCTAAGGGAATTCTATTATTTATGTGGTTACATCTACAGATATTGGCTAAATTATATCTTGAAACAGATAAAATAGCTATCAATTTATTTTAAAGTAAGGAAAAACACATTATAGTACTCTCTGGGATATACCTTTTTCCCAAAAGAACAACAACAACAACAAATAGTGAAAACAATGGCTTGTTTTACATTTCAGCAAATCCCTTGCTGTGCACTCAATACAGAACAGCTGTATTCTCACATCTTCTGCATTTCTTCTGTGGTAACATTCTAATTGTCTTGAAGTCAATAGAGAAAACCCAACATGTCACAGATTTATAACTAGGGAAAAGGTAATTTTCTAGTCCCTGGAAAAGGTCACACACCTTTAATACTTCAGCTCCAGAACAAAGTTACACCGGGCAAGGGTGGCTAATGCCTGTAATCCTAGCTACTCAGGAGGATGAGATCTGAGGATCTCAGTTCAAAGCCAGCCCAGGCAGGAAAATCCGTGAGACTCTTTTCTCCAATTAGCCACCAGAAAACCGGAAGTGGAACTGTGGCTCAAGTGGTAGAGCAGTAACCTTGAGCTTAAGAGCTCAAAGACAGTGCCCAGGGCCAAAGTTCAAACCCATGACTGAGAAAAGAAGGAGGAGGAGGAGGAGGAGGAGGAGGAGGAGGAGGAGGAGGAGGGGGAGGAGGAGGAGGAGGAGGAGGAGGAGGAGGAGGAGGAGGGGGAAGAAGAAGAAAGTTACATTTACCCATAATCCTTTGCCTATAACTCACCACAGAAACATGCATAACTTCACAGGAAATGAAATGGAATATTTATTTGATAAGAAACATGTTTGTGCCACAAAATTCTCCTAATATTAGTCCCCTCCTGTATACATATATATGATAGATATTTTACATGAACCATATATCATATATCATATATAATGAATACCATATATATGTAATATCATAATATATGATATATGATAAATCACACATATATTATGTATCATATATAATATATAGATTATAAAAGTAAAACTCAATGAAAGTTAGCTCTAGAAATAGTATATAAAGAATTAAAGCAACCGAAAAAACTAGAGCTTCCCTTCTTGGCCCTACATGATACCCTGCTCTTGTTCTTGTGTATCTTTTTCATCTCCATCTGCTATGCTGTTGTTAAGCCTTTCTGGGCTCCTGTGACCCACTTATAATTGAAAGGAGTAATAATAGTGAATTATTTTCTCTCCCCTCAGACCCAAATCTCTGGTTTTCTACCTGGTCTATTCACTTCAATTGTTTCCTCAATGCACTTCTTGATTTTTCAAGTAGGAATGATTCACTTTAGGCTTCTAGGACATTTGGTATCCATGTCTGCCTGGATCACAAAGCCAATGCTGTAACTACATCCAAAATGTTGGCATACATAAGATTCACTTGATCATTGGTCTGTGCAGAAGAGCTTGATTCAGTAGGACTAGTGTGAAAATCAAAATTATAAGTAGCAAGAATGTGATATAGATGCTGCAGTGTACTTGGACTACACTGAGTTGTAAGGTTCTAAACCTCATCCTAACCCATATCCTCTGGGTAACCATTTCCCTTAATGGCTACTCTTCCACCTCCAGCCAACAATTAAACTCATTGTTAATGCTATGTACTAAAAACTTTATATTAACAATATATGTTAAGATATTATTTGGAACGTCAGTGTGTTTGGGTCACCTTTTCTGATGTAATTATCCATTTTCCTACCTTGCTGTAGCTCTTTACTTAGGCCTCCACATTCATTTGAATCCAAGTAAAATCTGATGTTCCTTCCTATTGCAGAACTTGAGAAAAGAGGGAAGATTGGAGCTTTTCTTCTTTTCACTGTATCTTCTGCCCCTAATTCTGGTTTTATCTAATGGTCTAACTGTAGGTCAGCTAGTTCAAAGACTTAGTATAACATGGAAGAAGGGGCTGGAAAGGTGGCTCAGTGGTAGAGTGCTTGCCTTCCATGCATGAGGCCCTGGGTTTGAATTCTCCAGCACCACATAAGCAAAAAGAAAAAAAAGCCAGAAGTGGCACTGTGGCTCAAGTGGTAGAGCGCTAGCCTTGAGCTGAAGAGCTGAGGGATAGCGCCCAGGCCCAGAGTTCAGGCCCCAGAGTTCAGGCCCCACGACTGGACTCAAAAAAAAAAAAAAGGAAAAAATAACATGGCAAAGAAGAAGAGAATGTACATGTCCCTTCCCTTTTGCTTTTTCGCTATAGTCTTTCCCCATCATTCTGGATTATTAAATTGTTGTTAGAATAAGAAAACATCATAGGGGACAAATAAAGCAAAATACTACTTTCCAATGAAAAAAGCTATAATGTCAAAATATTTTGTACCTCTCTCACCTATCTGTCACTCATACTGAACAAGGAAGGTAAGCATTAGTCTGGTGTGAAGGATAATTCTTTGGCAATTCTCATCAAGCCCAGCAGGAGGCAGATTATCTTACTCAGTGATTGTCTCATAAACAAATGTCTATGTGTTAGATCAGATGTGATTATCAGTCGAATGAAGTTTCATGATTGTGTTGTTTATCAAAACCATATCAAATGGAGCTTGGGCAAATGAATGGTTTCTATTTTTTTCTCAGCTGTTTTGCTGCCATGTATACTGTAGGAATTAGGACAAGAGAATGTAGTTATTCTAATTTGCAGACACCTGTGGTGTCTGCAAATGTTTGATGCAATTAAAGGAAGAAATAGACTTGTTTAAAAAAAAGGCATGGCTTGTCTGTGGCATTTGCTTTTATTTATCATATTTCTGATTGCAGATGCAGGCTTTTGAATTTCCTGGGGCCCAGCACCTTAATTCTGCAGTGTCCTTGGGTGGCCAGTAGATGAGCACAAAAGTAAGATCACATTCAGCCCGGGATAGCTGTTCCAATAGAGCCTTTCTACTCAGGTTCTTCTCTTACCAAAATCAATTTTTTTTATACTATGTGGCTTTCTGAGTCTCTCATGATATGGCATTATGTAAAAAAGAAGCTTAAGTTTTTCTATTCTGAATTCAATGTTTTCATCAGTCGTCACTTCATTTGTGATGCTGTAGAATATAAATGTCAGAAATAGACCTTTCGATCTGGGTTACTTGGAAGCAGAAAGATCATCAGCAGAATTGCTCCTAGGTCTAGGCTCCTGCTTCTGTCCTCTAATCATCTGGATCAATGATGCTGGAACATTTTGACTCACACTCAACCCTTGAAAGTTTTGAAGCATTTTGCACTACCTTATATATCTTATATATATGCACACATGTATATACACACTTATATACATATATGCACATCTGTGTGATTTTATATGTAGACATATATGTGCATGTATATATTACATATCACATGTATTACATATATAAATGTGTATGTATATACATATAAAATATGCATAGATATCAATTTTGAGATAATTATCACATATATTTCACATGTAAGAAGTAATAAAAAACAGCCCGTATCTAGTTTTATTTACAATGAAAATTTGGGGGATAACTATAGTACAATATCCCAAGCATGATGTTGTCATGGATACCATCAAAATACAAAATATATCTATTTCTTCAAGTGTTATTCATAATGATCTTTCATATCTACACAACTTTCTTTCCTCCCATTTGGCTCATGAGTTAGCTTACCATTTCACTTTCTCTGATGCTATATCAGAGTACAGACGCAACTTATTACATCATGGGGTAGAAAGCTTTTCCCTGGTCTTTTGTTGGCCTAGATGATAATAGAGACATAGTTTTTATAATGGTGTTTGTACCAAGTGATTTTCTTAAAGTATTTCTTGTCTTAATAGACTTTTCCTTTTCTGTCCCTTTGTCTAAAGAAAAAGCAAGTTTTGGATTCATGACATTGTGACATAAAAAAAAAAAAAATACTTGATTTTTACCCCTAGTACCAGGCTGAAAGCTTCTATAACTGTTGGAATCTTCTGAAAGCAGTGAAAAGAACATCCTTTGTTATTCATAATAATCCATTCTTAGCCACACCCAAGTTTATGCTAATAATTCCTCTGAGACTTGAGAGCTGGTTGCCAGAGGAACTAAATTGGTGATTAGAGAGTTGACACTTTCTACAGTCTCTTCTTCAGAGTTGGAAGAGATTTAATCATCAAGGGACAGAGATTTAATCAACTGTTCAAATTTCAAGAATTCCCCCATTATAATCCTAAGGGATAGGATACAAGAGCTCTGACAGGTGGATCCATTGCAACAATGGGGTACAAGTCCTTATGTCGAAAAAGGAACTTTACAACTTTAGCGGAGTGGGAGGGAGATGGGAAGGGATGGGAAGGGGAAACAAAGGAGGGGGCAACAATGCTTGATAAGAAATGTACTCATTACCTTGCCCATGTAATTGTAACCCCTCTGTACAGTATTTTCACAATTAAAAACAAAATAAAAGCTCTGACAGGTTCTAACATACGAAATGTGGGAAGGCCATTGTATCTAGAGAAAGCATGGAAGCGCTATGCCACACTTTAGCTGACCTCTTCCATTTGGACATTCCTGAGTAGCATCCTCTATAGTAAACTGGTAAATTTAGGTAAATGTTCCTTGAGTTCCATGAAACCTTCTAAAGAGAGTTTTTATTAGAACTGATTTACAGGCAGCTGATTAGAATTACAGGCAGAACTTAGGTCTTGTTTGTTGTCTGAAGTGATGATCCATCTTTTCTTGCAGGGCTGATCCCTGTACCTGTGATATCTATACCAACTCTAGGTGATTCTCCCAATTGCTTGTTGACGAAATGAGGAACTGCTTGGTAAGGAAAGCCCATATCTTGGTGTCAGAAATAGGAAGCCACTAATAGGAGGCCATTTGGTTTCTAGGTGTGACAGTTTGGGCCTATGCTACTGATACTTCTCAACAGCTTCACTAGCTCTCCACCTATGAGATAGAAGATGCAAAGAAAACCCCAGGACCTCATCTCTGTATTTCCTCGGATTCTGTTTGTCCATATTACTCTGCCATGCCTTTCTTCTGCACTTTAGTCCTCTTCGATTGGTTTTACATATATTGTCCATGAATTTTAGTAGTAAACAGAAGAATTGAGAAAAATAAATGTACTATATTGACCTGGACATGGAATTCTATCTCACATATTTTTAAATCTAACTTCTGTTGTTGTTGTTGGTGGTGGTGGTCATGGGACTGGAACTCAGGGCCTGGATGCTGTATGTGAGATTTTTTAATTAAGGCTAGTGCTCTATCATTTTGAGCCATAGCTCCATTTCTGGTTTTCTGGTAGTTAACTGGAGATAAGAATCTCACAGACTTTCCTGCCTGGGCTAGCTACCAATGGTGACCTTCAGATCTCAGCCTCCTGATTAGCTGGGATTACAGCTATGAGCTACTAGTGCTGTGCCTGGCCAAGTCTGATATTTTAGTCAGTGTTTAAGCTGATGAAATATATATTCAAATCTTGAAAATATCTTAGAGAATGAAATGACTTAGAGAAATGAAATTGTGAAGGACTCATTCCACATAAATATATACACACATCTATACACAAGCATACATACTCAAATATACATTCATTTTTAAACTTAATGACTTTGCCTTTTTTTTTTGGTCGGTCATGGGGCCTGAACTCTGACCTGGGTGCTGTCCCTTAACTCTTCAGCTCAAGGCTAGCTCTCTACCACGTGAGCCACAGAGCCACTTCCGGCTTTTTCTGCTTATGTGGTGCTGAGGAATCAAACCCAGGGCTTCATGCATGCAAGGCAAGCATTTTACCACTGAGCCACCTTCCCAGCCCTGACTTTGTCATTTCTTAATTCAGAGCCTCTCAACAAGGGGAAAAGATTTACTTTTATAATGTCAGGCTACACCTTTCAAGAAAATATATAGAAGGAAGAAAATGAATGGATCTTGATTAGTTATTGATGGAAGCCTAGGAGGCTTCCTGAAAAAAAATTAGATTTATCTCTTCAGTGCCAGGAGGTATATCTATTTTCTGGATAAGGCAGTAATGATATTTATATTGGCTAAAATATATGTCATTCTGTGTAAGGAGGGACAACTGCTGTAAAGGGATACATTACATACTCTTGGGATATTTGAGAGGAAGTAAATTGGGACAACAATCATACAAAATTTGTTTCCCTTATAATTGCCTTTGAATTTGGACCTGTTCTCATGTTTGATGATCATGGTTCTAAACTTCTAAACAAAGTTTGCTTAAGTAAATTATCTTCTTAACCTTCAGCCTAGAAGATAACCAGAGGCATCTCTATACTATGGCTATATTCGAATTTTTCTTGACCAGGAATGAGTAATGTAGTGAATTTGTTTGGTGATTTTATTAATGCATTTAGCTTGAGTTTTGCATTCATGCTATTAGAAGAAAAAGAATGCCTGGAAAGAAAATCACTAATAATTGTTTGTAGCTAGAGTTTCTGGTAGAGCCTTAGGGAAGTTGTGCTTTATAACACTGATAAAGATAAAGCAAGGATCTGTGGTTTTTATAAGTAAAACATTTAATCAGGGTATTTGTGTGCTCACATTACTGGAACCTCCCCCCCACCCCCACATTTTAGTCTCTGCCAATACCCTCTTTACGTCTGGTGATGTAAAAATCTGTGCCTCAGGAAAGAAGCGAACATGAATATGCATGTCTTTATTTCATCATGAGTGCAGTGAGACCCAGAAAGGGTGTAACTAGGTCCAAGTGGGAGGAAGAGCACTAAGATATTTGTCTTCTGCACTTCTTGTTCTCCATTCAAGCCTTTCAGCTCTCAGTACAGTCAAAGACCCATTCCTGAAAGAGTCTCTGGTCCTAAATGGGAACAGGAGTCAGTAATATAAAACTCAATAAGGACAAGCATGTGGGGAGAATTTGAAAAAAGAAAATATTTATGGAATCCAAAGGAATAAATTCAGTCCCCATCTTGCCCAAAGAAATCACTGGTCATCCCATTACTCTTTTTTTTAATTAATACTTTTTTATTGTGAAAATACCATACAGAGGGGTTACAATTACATGAGCAAGGTAATGAGTACATTTCTTATCAAGCATTGTTGCCTCCTCCTTTGTTTCCCTCTACCATCCCTTCCCATCCCCCCGCCCCACCTAAGCTGTAAAGTTCATTTTTCGACATAACATCTTGTACATCTCATTGTTGCAATGGGTCCACCTGTATCCCTATTTAAACGACTTGTTTTTTTCCCTTCCCCTCCACAAATTATACCAACATCAAATACAGTGAAAACAGAGGTTATACTGTGGGGGAGGAACATACAAAGCAACAAAGAAATCATAAATATGTTAGAAGCAATAGCAAGAAAGAAAAGCCATTACTCTTTAGAAAAGTTTCATGCCTGATGAATAGACTTGTCCCCAAATTCTGCCCCTGGCCTGGTCTCCTCTTCCCCTCTTGTTCTTGGTCATCTCCCTACCAGTCTCACAATTTCCCCTTCGTGACCCACAATACTTACTACCTCCACTTGTGCCTAGTCATGTTCTGCAGCTTCAGCTGAACATTAATATCCTATGGGCATATTTATAAAATTACCAATGCCCTGGCCTCTCCCTATATCACATAAATCAGGACATTCTCTCGAGGTGAGAGCAGGCATCTCAACTTGTAGATTTACCTCGTGATTTGAAGGTCCACTGAGTATGAGAACTGATGAATAGGAGCATTCTCAGTGCAGCAGATATAACTGTAACCCCTCTGTATGTCCCCTTAATAAAATTAAATTAAAAATTAACAATAAAAAATAGAAGTCTGTCATCCTCACGCGGCGAGATCTAGGCAAAGAGGGACCATCATCCTAAATCACCCTATGACTACTATGCACCCTAAAGGATAAGGAATATGTAGAATCAAGACATCTGATCTACAGGGACCACATCCGACACAGCATTGTAGGTACTAGACTTTGCAACTAGCTGTTCTATTGAATCCAAACCTCCTCCTAGGATATGGAAGGTGTTTACTGAAGGTGGAAAGTGAAAGAGCAACGTTGTGTCCATTTTGGGTGGCCTGTGTGGTAGTCACAGGTAGGGGAAGATATGAAGATGTGATTGGATGTCTGTAGGAGCATAAAGCTTTCCAAGGCTGCTATGTGTTGTGGAGATGACAATGGAAGAGAAAGAGCAGGGTTTGGGATGGTCGGCAAGGAATAAATTCATAGCCTATCTCTCTAAGGTCTGCCAAGGGTACAACTTTGGGAGGCTGAGGAAGCCCAAAGTGCACTCCTAATCGTTATGAAAAGAAAGATGGAAAATATTTAGTAGTTGGTTTAATTTGTCATATTTAGTTATTTTATGGTACCAATGATGGAAACTGGGCCTTAGTTGATACTAGGCAAATGTTCTACCAAGCAGCCACATCCCTAGCCCTATGTAAATATTTTGAATATGGTTTTAGCCTCCTCACATTCATTTTAGCTGAGTGCTAAGATTGTTAAAGTCCACCTTAGAATAGCCTTTCCTCTAGCTGGGAGCCCAGGAGTCTATTTCTGGGAGTCTGTGCTCAGTGGTGGGAATTGCTGCCCTAATGAAGATCTCTCAGTGCTCACAGGCCCCCTGCCTGTCATTCACGAGTCCATGCCTGGAAGATTCCAACCCCTAGTTGATTTCACCTGTAATAGTGGAATAAAGTACCAATGCATGGGTATTGGTAAGGTTTAGACATGATTGTTAGACCTCTGCTGCATGTCACCTTTGTAGTATGATTGACCTTCCCCGAACTCAGATCCTTATCTATAAACATGGATTCCCACACTGCACAGTGTTAGAGGGGACTAATGAGGAAACTAATGAGGGCCTAGAAGAAGCAAGAACTCAGTAAATAATTGCTTCCCTTTCTCAAGTCAGGCCAATTCATTTGAAAATAACTTGTCCTTCACCCTCTTCATTGACATTTGGCTGATGGTGAGAACAGGGTCCAACTCAGTTCAGGCACCAATGTGTCTGGTAGAAAATTAGGTCCTTAGCTGATCCAGTAGCTGCAAGTTATTCTATATTCCCACTATGTATGTGGCTGAGAGGCAATAGATTGATAATTAGTATAGTCCAAAACACCTTTCTCCATGCAGTTTCTCTTCTTGAATCCCATGGATGCTGCTCTGGATATAGATTCTCAGATAATTGTAATGAGGAAAATACATGCCCATGGCAAGGATATGATGCCAAAATTACACAAACCACCAAAATGTATATTCCGTTACCCAGAGTCCATGACCGGAGAATACCTAACTTCTGGGAGATGCAGGGCTGGGGATATAGAAGGCCATTTGCTTGGACAAAAGTCATGAAAAGGAGAAAGGAAAATCCAATTAGTAGGAAAGAGGAGACATGAAGATGTTCATGTAATGCAGAAGAGAAACATGAGAGTTACAACACTTAGCACAGCAGGACCAGGTGCCAGAGATTGTGATGGGAGGCAATTCCAGGTTCCTGGCTGATCAAGGACCTTTGAAGTCATGGTTTCTTTCAATTCATGTCTTTTGGACTATCTCTGAGACCTTTAGATAAACACAGGAATGTTCATTTACCTCCCTATACCACTGGCCAGCTCTACATAGGAGGGAAAAGAGAGAAAAAGAAAAAGAAACAACAACAAAAAAGAACAACAACAACAACAGCAAAAACCCACGGGAACAGCAACAAAGGCTTCTCTCTGCAGTGCCCCTCTGTTACCCTCTGCTGACATAGTTTAGTATTTTGCCTTTTGCAAAGGAAAGGGCTAAAGGAACCTGCCCTCTATTACAGGGCAAGTAAGCAAGAGTAGATTTTGTGGCTGAGAGGCAATAGATTGATAATTAGTGTAGTCCAAAACATGAAGGATTTTTTTAAAAGAAATCAATGCTAATATTGTGTCCAGAGAACAAGAGAAATAAGCAATGTGGAATTTTTAATACCTTACCAAAATATCTAAAGAGTTAAAATCTCCATAGGGTTACTCTAATTCTCATACATACAGTGTCTTTTCTAATTCTATTACCTCATTACATTTTTAAGAAGGGGGAGATGAACGTTGGAAGGAAAAGCTGTTAGAGAAATGGTGAACTGAGAAAACCTTGCTGAGAAAACCTTGCTGTTCCTTCCCTGGTGATATGATAAAGACAGCCAGTGTTCCTAGACACTCAACCCCCACCCTTGTTACCTGACACCTTCTGTGGGTACCACATTCCTTGAGGCTGACCTTTCAGGGCTCTGAGCCATTTCTTCTATAACTGAGATCATTACATAATCCCAAGCCATTTCATCATTGTCCCTAGCTTCAGTGACTCACAATCACATTCCTGTGGCTAAGCTGCTATTCTGAGTCCCCAATATATTCTCCTTGATATTGAGCTTGAATGTCTCAAAGGCATCCCCAACTCAACACTGCCAATTCAAGCTCATTTCTATCACCAGTATAACCCGTCTTCTATTATGTCTCAAAGAACAACATCTTCCATTTACAATCTCTCTGTCTTTCTCCTTTACCTTTTCTATTCTTCCCCTTCAAAATACCTGAATCCTGTCCTTTAAATATCTCTTTATTTTGTTAACTTTTCTCTACCAATATCAGTACCAACTAAATAGGAGATATCTCAGATATCACGTGGACTCTCTATAGCTAGTCTATGGGCATCCATTAAGGCCTCTTTCATAACAGGAATCATATCATAATACCTTGCCTTTACTTCTTCCAATTACTTAGAGTTCTTTAATGAATCTCCATTACTTCAATGATAAAGATAAAAACTCCTTGCTCTTCTCTCCTTTGGTTGATTTATCTATTTATTTTTGTACATGAGTACTAGGGCTTGGAGTCATGGCCTAGGCAATGCTGTAAGCCAGTTTTGCTCAAGGCTAGTGTTCTAACATTTGAGCCATAGCTCTACTTCCAGCTTTTTGGTGGTTACTGAAGTCTCATGTACTTTTCTGTCTCAGTGTCGTCAGATCTCAACCTTCTGAGTAGCTAGCATTTCAGGTGTAAAACTCCAGTGTCCAGCTTCCTCTCCTCCTCTTGAGCTTTACTTCTTTAGCTCTTTTGCCCTCTGGTTACACTGGCTTCCTTGCTGCTGCTGTTGCTGCTGCTGTTATTATTATTCCAGGTTTCAACCTGCTTTTTCAGGTTATAAGGCCCTTGCACATACTCTTAGTCTCTCCTGTGCCTAGAATACTCTTTGAATTTCAGCTCAGCCATTCCTTGATCAATCACTCTACCTAAATATATCATTGTCATCACCTTCTAGTTAGTTCTTACAAGTGTTGATTTCATTATTTGATTAATATCTAAAAATTTCTAGTCTGTCATTTCTACTTGAGCAAGATGTACCTATTTTCTTATTATTTAATTCTTAGTGACCAGTCCATTGCCCTTCATTTTCACAAAATAATGAATCTAAATTTTTGGCATTCCTGTGCTACAAGTTTTTGCTGAAATCTCCTCACATATATTTATTATACATATATATGTGTTTCCTCTGTGTAATTGGAACTGTGTTTCCAGAATGCAACACACAGATGCTCTTATATCATGTCCACTTGTATGGTAAGAGATGAAAACAAAACAAAAAAAAAACCTTACAAATACATACATTAGAAAAATTGTAGCTTGCAGTGAATTCACTGAAGCAAACCAGATGGGCTGCTGTGGTAGAAAATGATTTGGGGGAAGAGCAGAGTAGAACAAGCTTCTGTGGGGAGGCATTTTTGGTATGGACTTCCATGGCAAGTGGGAGTCAGGCACAGGAAGATGAAGGCAGAAGATACAAAGCAGAAGAAAAAGCACGAGAATAGCCCTAGGTAGGAAGGAACTTCCTGTGATGGAGAAAATGAGATTAAACAAATAACTTGTCACCATTCCTAAGAATAAAAGGGCCAGGCTTTGACCGAAAGCATTTCTTCTTAGAATCATCAAATGTTTTATTGAAAGATAGCATAGAAGATCATGTTTTCAGGGGGGCCTTTGGTTGGGAGGAGTTGGCATGCAGCTCAGTTATCATGCTGCCCAATAGGAATCTTTATGGGTTCCACTGCTGCTGCCCCCCACAAGGCACACCTCACAGAACACATCCTGAATGGGAACCCTGGGACTCAGCAAACAAAGATTACACCTACTTTCCACCACACAATGCCCACAGATTCCCCCAACATCATTCATCCACAAATGCCAACCTCTCGCCTACCCCACATTCTTACCGCCACATACACTCCACCATCGACCCATGGGGATGGAACTGTTCTGCACAAGAATAAATAGAGCTTCATTTTACAGAAGTTGAGACAGAGCTTCAGTAAAGTGAAGCAAAGAAATAGCATAACCCAAGTTCTTTCTGATGCTGTGTTGTCTGGTGTTCTTGTTTCTCTTTTTCTTTTTTCTTTTTTTTTAAACATCTTTCACATGTATTTCCTACTCCATCATCATTGATTTCAGCAAATGCACAGCAAGAGAACCAAAAGAAAAAGAAAAAAAAACTCTGTTCAACATAATTTCCTCCTCATTTTCCTTCTTGATAAATTCCAATTTCTACGAAATGACATTTTCTTTCACTGGTCCTTATCTGTGCTTTGAGGGAAGGTAAACTTGAAAGCCCACCTTCTGTTCAGTGCTTCTTCAGAATAAGTTTAATCTAAAGCAATAAACATTCTGCAGTTGTTCACCACAGCCAGATGCTGTAATATTTAATCTACCAAGAACTCATTGTATGTTATCTTTCAGATGCAGAATAATTTATGGGTCTTAACTCGCCATGCACATGCATAAGTAAATCATTGATATTTATAAGAAGATATGATTGTTGTTTATTTTTTTGCTCTGCTTAAACTTTTGACATCAATAAACCCCAACTGCATATTTGTTTTAGATTAAGTTTGTAATTAAAACTAAGAGCTAGACATGTGTTCTCATGGATATGTTTGTGCTTCAATGTAAGAATTACATGGGACAATTTTAGTATATTTTGTTTTGTTGACTTTGTTTTGCTTTTTCTTTTACTTTTTTGTGGGTTCTTTTTGTGGCACTAAGCAGTAAATCCAGGGCCTGACATATGCTAGGCAAGACGGATACCCCCTGAGTTACCTACCAGCCTTGGTGAGATCTTTTTATTTTTCTGCTTATGTGGTGCTGAGGAATCGAACTCAGGGCCTCATGCATGCAAGGAAAGCACTCTACCACTGAGCCACCTTCCCAGCCCCCCTTGGTGAGATCTTAAATCACAATAGGAAGTCATCTATTAGTGAGCTTGTACCTTTTTTGTAATAACTATAAGTCATTTAATGCAAATTATATTCAATAAAATTGGTAATAAAATTGGTTGTTACCACTGATAATAATAATAATAGTAATGATACTATCTATTAAAAGTTACTTTTTAAAAGAAAATTATGAAAAATCATTAAGCAATAATGGCATTGTAGCCAAAGTATATAGTTCTTCACTGTGGTTTACCTGAAACTGAAAATAGTAATTGGCATTTGTACATTCTGTGTATTCAAGAAAATAGTCTCATTAACTTGAGCATGTCTTTGACACAAATGCATCTTTATTTTTGCTTGACATTTGTATGTTGATTATGTGCAGTAAATAATGAATGGTCATAATTCCAACAGTAAGTGTCTATCATGCATTATAAGAGCTCTCAATGCTTCTGAGGCATTTACAAGTTCTTCACATTGGTAAGAACTTCCATGAGTTGAATCATAGCTTAGTGGTGACAGCAGAATAGTTTTGATTATTTGAAGCTCCTTTGAATCAGAAAGCCATTAAAAAGAAGAGTGTTCATGATGATATATGCTTCTATTTAACAGTGTGAATTTTGTACCAAGATTTAAAGTATTTAAAATTAGCTGGAAGCTATGTACCAGTGGTTCAAGAATCCAAGCTACTCAGGGGGCTGAGATCTGAATATCTTGTTTGAAGCCAGGGCTGGCTTCATCTCCAATTAACTACCAAAACACTGGAAGGAGAGCAGCATCCCAAGTGATAGAGCACCAGCATTGCACAACAAATCCTAAGTGCCCATACTCTGAGCTCAAGCCCTAGTACCCACAGTGGAAAACGTGTAGTCAAAGCTGGATGATGATGGCTTACATTACTAATCTTAGCTACTAAGGCTCACAGTTTGCAGCTTCAAACTGTGGGTCTCCATTTTTACTAGCTAATTGATTAATTAACTAGCTAATTGATTTACTGGAGAAATGACTCAAATAGTACAGTACAGCTCTATTCAATGGAATAATACGCACCTGTGCAAAACATGTGTACTTAAGAAGAGGTCTTTTGAGGACCTGCTTTAGTGGTTAGTATTTAGTTTACAATGATTACCGAAGGATCTACCCAAGGTATATGCCTAAGGATTGATATAAATTAATTAATTGATTGATATAAATTAATTGCCTCAAATATGTGTACTTATCTTTGCTATACTTTGTTTTTGTCAATGCTTCTTTATATGTAGTGAAAAGGCAACCTTCATATCATTGTTTGAAGTTAGTGACAAATTCATAAGTTCTTTTCTATTTTAATTAATGAAATCTGTTTTCTAGTCATTTTCTTTATATCACATACTTAAAAGATGTATATATACTCACACATATCTATGACACATAAGACATATACACATATACACATACCTATACACAGAAAAATATCTGTAATCAAGAACTGTCTGGAAAGATAACAAGGTCTTGGTAAAGGAAAAGAAAATGATGAAGAAGGAACAATACCAAAGTATATTATGTCAATATATGACGATGGAACAAGGCAGTACTATGAAGCTATGGAAAAACAGGTCTGTGAATGAGGAATAAAAAAGACATAACAATAGTGGGGATGAATTAAAAATGTGCTACATATGCATGTATGAAATACCACAGTGAAATATATACTAGTTTCAAAAGAAGCAGAACAAAATACATAAGAGAAATAACCTTCAGCATCCAATCAGCATTCTTAAGGTGAATTTTCTATAGGGAGTTTCTCTATATGCTAGTAGAAAACCACCACTAAATTCTATGTAAAAAAAATTACCCCAAAACTTATTAAAAGACCCATGTGATTATATTACCAGTTTTGTGGGTCAGGATTTCAAGTGTAGTTGACCTAGCTCCTCTGGAAAAAGATGAGTCACAAGACTGCAAGTCAGCAGTGACTACAAGTCAGCAGTGACTGCAAGAATTTAAAAGTTTCCATATTCTGTGAATCACATTCCTTGGTGTGGTTGTGGCAAGCCTTGATTTCTTGTTGGCTGCTGATCAGACACAGGCTTGTTCAGTTCACTGCAGATCAGTTCAAAACTGGTACATATCTTCATCAGGATGAAGAAGTCAGGGGACAAGAGAGGGAATACTAAGATGGAAATCATAGTCCCTTTGACCTATGTCAGTAGTGATCTCCTCTTAATCTTTGCAATTCCATTCATTAAAAATTAATCAGGAGGCTCAGCTCACATTCAGAGGGAAAGGATTACACAAAGGCATGGATCCTACAAGTCAGGAATCACTAGGAAACAAGTAAGTAACTATCACAGGAGGTAATGGTAAGAGTTTGGGGATTAAAAGATGAAGTGTTTGAGTTAGACCAGGTTGATCACTGGTCCTTGTCAAGTTTTGAGCTTACTGCTTCTGTGGTGAATTGCCAACTTTAAAGAGAATACAGTCTGTAATACTTTTCAAACCCCTTGTTCCATTGTATACTTCTACTTGAAATGTGTTATATCATAATTTGCCTTTTTCATAATACTTGGAGACATCCTGCTCAATATCTTCATTTGCCAGGAAGTGGAGAGGTGCTTTGCCATAGGCTACAAAACCTAGTGTTACTGCAGATTTTCTGATTTGCTGAGGCTCTCTCCACCTTATTAAATCACCACAAGAGTTATTTACACCATTTCTATGATGACTTTTCTTGGGGCATTTCCTCCACTAGACACCAGCAAGATCAGCTCTGAGACAGTGTTGAACCTATTAATAGAAACTGCAGTGAGTCAACCATCCTGGGTACCATTCTTCAGCTAGAGGTCTCCTTCCTGGCTTGCAGGCAAAAGCCAGATTGTGGTCAATCTTCCACCTCTATCTCTAGACCTTCTTGTCCCAAACCATAGGAGTTAGAAAGTTGCCAGTATCTCTTTTACTCTAGAAAGAAAAGTATTGAAATCTTCACCCTTCACTCTTAAAAGGCTGTCAACTCCTTCTGGAAATATTGTAAATTTTTTTTAGTTTTTTGCCTGTATCTCTCATTTTAAGGTGAGATGTATACACTACAGTGTGGCAATGAATGGATCAAAGGACTGTGTTGCTACTTCAAATTTTACCTGGGCTCTTAATGGCCCATGAACATTGTTCTTCTTAGGCAGACATCGTGGCCTTAATACCATGAACTGTACCCAGCCTATCTGCACACCCCTCTGCAGGTCAGTTAAAATGCATTCCTGCCTTCCCTTGGAATGGGTTCTGGGTTTCTGGTGGGTTGAGGAAAATTTTTATGAGGAGTGGGCATAAGAGTGGAGTGGTTATTAATTATACTTTACATTTCCATATAGACTGAAAGTATTCTTTTGTGTTCAAACCTGTATTCATTTTATCACTTAGAAACTTGTGAAAATTATTTTGCTTATCTCTAGTTTGAGGGACTGAAAGAGCGATTTAAGGAGCTCATTCTTATTTGCTGCCAGAGACACATATTTGTAGTATTTATGAGTAAAATTAAATGTTGTGTGTGTGTGTGTGTGTGTGTGTGTGTGTGTGTGTATGTGTGTGTGTATGTTGTTTCCCCACACATTTTTGTATCTTTCTTCTTCCTGGTCTACGTGGTTGTATTAATCACTCTTTTAGCAAAGCAAATGTTGATAGGAAAAGAGTATGTCACATAAATCAAGTCACCAAATCCACAAGTCAATAGTTCTCTTTAGAATGTTGCCTGGGTATTATTAATTTATGGGTGATGGAAGAATCCAGAACATATACTGGAAAAGATGTTTAAAAGCTGTGGTGAGTTATGGGTGCTCATGCAGCACCTTTTAAAAAAAATTCTTCATTCATTAATGACTTCTGAAGGTGAGCAGATGTTTCCATTTGCTCATTTTGGTTCACAGCCCATTCAGCAATTGGCATAGTAGCCTGCATATTTCTGTGTAATATATATCGCATATGGCCCAATACATTGGGAAGAGGGAGTAAGTTATAATAAAAACATCAGATCACTGGCAGCAAACAGTGCCTAAAGCTCATGGTGACTTCAGCGTTATCAGAATGTCGATAGCATTGCATCTGCTGTGTCTGAGAGTGTGAGGAAATAGTGCTAATTTATAATGCAGGAGGAGGGAGGTGAGGAAAGATAGGGTGATAAAAAACTGTACACAGTGGGAGAGAGTCAGCTCAATAGTAATTTGTTAAGTTTTTCACACTATGTAACGAAGTGCTTTCACAGGTTTCTGGTTTGGCTTATAAATCAACCACGTATGTTGTTCATCTATACTTCACGTGGAAACACATGACAGTGTTCTACAGATCCTATCTCTGTTGATAGAAAACATTTTTATATTTCTAAGAGTTCTCTGCTGCAGAATGAATACAGGGGTAGAGGAAAGTGAAGCCTCTGGCTATCCCTGAACTTTACAAACAAAGGTCAGGACAGCATAAGACAGGAGAGCAGAGGGAAAAAGGAAGCCAGAGCACCCACAGAAGAAGAAGGGGTGGGAGAGATGGTAGGCAACCATGGAGAGAAAGATGTTTTTAGCTAACACAGATGCTTCTCAATTTTTAAAAGCTTGAGAGCTTACAATGCTGAGAAATTTAAACCACTAAAAAAAAACCTTACTCCATTTTATCTCCATTTCTTTCAGCCCCATCCTACTATCAAGATGAATGTTTAATCCCTGCATATTCAGTGCCAATATATAGTATATGATTAATAACACCAGGTTGGATAGAGATGCTCTCAAGAGAACAAAACAACACAAGTTTATATGAAATCCAAACATAGCTTTAAGGATAAAGAGTTTAGGTCACTATGTAAAACACAAGTAGGTATAAAGTTAGTATCCATATACGATCCATTCCATGAATATCTCAGTGTGTGAACATTGAAGTTATTGATGTTAAATGGTACATACTGCAAATGGCCTCTGTAAATCTGCTATATGCTTTAAGTCATCTCCAGATAGTAGTTTATATAGTTTCAAACATAATGTAAATAGTATTTGAAGTTATTATACTACATTGTTTAGGAAATTAATGATGCCCCAAAGAAATGTATACTTAGTTCGTTCACTCCATAGTGCCAGTACTGGGGCTTGAACTTATGGCCTTGAGCTCTTGCTTGGCTTTTACACTCAAGGTTGGTACTCTACCATTTGAGCCATGCTTCCACTTCTGGCCTTTGGTTGTTAATTGGATTTAAGTGTCTCGTGCACTTTTCTAGACCTGGCTTCAAAGTGTGATTCTCATATCTCAGCCTCCTGAGTAGCTAGGATTACAAACATGAACAATTAGTACCTCCTCACAATATTAAAACATGTGTTTGACTCACAGTTGGTTGAATCCATGGATGTGGAACCCAAAGATACAAAAGGTAGAAATTGTTTAAATAGGAATACAGGTAGATCCTTTGCACCAATGAGGTATACAAGATGTTAGGTCAAAAATGAACTTTACTACTTTGGCGTGGGGTGGGAGAGGAGGGGGGATGGAAAGGGATGGGAAGGGGAAACAAAAGAGGAGGCAACAATGCTTGATAAGAAATGTACTCGTTATCTTGCCCATGTAATTGTAACCCCTCTGTACAGTATTTTCACAATAAAAAAAACCTAAAAATCTTAAGCAGAGTCACTCTAATCAACTAGTTCTTCCTTCTTTCATGCTTTATAAGATTAAATTTTGGAAGTCCATCTCTTATTTCAATCATAGTCAGAATATTTTAGGTCTTTTCCTTACACTGCACTTGGATAACTCAAATATGGTAATGTGAAAATCTTTGCAAGTGAGACAACTAAAAACAGATATTTTATTTTACTTAAAAAGTACCTCTGTGGCCTGGTTTGGTGACACATACCTATAGTATCAGAACGCAATCAGGAGACTGAGGTGGGATAATCATGAGTTCAAGGCCACACTGTGTTACATAGTGACTTTACTGTCTCAAAAAAATTAAACACCAGTACTGACAATTAAAGGGAAAATATTTAATGATTTCATTGGGTTGGGGAAATGCTTTAAGTCACTAGAGAACCTGCCTAGCAAGCAAGAGATTCTGAGTTCAAACCACAGAAAGAAACAAGGATATATAGAAATAACTAATTCTATTGATGTTACCATCTATCTTTCTGTCTTGTCTTCTATATCTATCATCTGTCTATCTATCTGCTATCTGTCTTATCTGTCTTGTCTGCTATCTCTATCATCTGTCTATGTATGTTTGTATATATGTATGTATATATGTATGTATGTATGTATGTATGTATGTATGTATGTATGTATCTATCTATCTATCTATCTATCTATCTATCTATCTATTTATCTATCTATCTAATCATCTAGCTTGGCAGTATTTTAGACTAATTCTAAATGTCTCTAGACAATTTTGGTCTGTGGTACTGTGTTAGTTTTTTTTATTGCTTCTGTACCAAATTACCAAAATGTAGTGACTTAAAACAATACAAATTTATTATCTTACAATTCTAAAGGTCAAACATGGAACCACTATGTTCAAAATAAAACTATGGACACAGGGATGCATTTATTTTCTGAGTCTCTAAGAGAGACTCTACTTCCTTGTTTAGCTATACCTTAGAGACTACCCATGTCCCTTGGCTCATGGACTCTTTTGTCCCATCCTCAAAGCCAATAAGAACAAGGCAAGTCTTCTCACACTGCTATCTCTCTTGCCCTCTACTGCCAATTGTGATTTAGAAGTAACCCACCTGAATAGAACAGGCAACTCTTCCATCTCAATATCCTTAAGAAAATCGTTATCTGTAAAGTTCTTTTTGCTATGCAAGATGATATATTAAATTCTAGAGATTACACTACTGATTTCTTTAGAGGAGTGACTACACTAACTACAACCAATTCTTCAAACGTAATGTGCTCTGAGCTGATGGTTACTTGTTATTAAGCTGCCCCACTTGAAAGTATTATCAAGTCTGATCAGAGATTTCTACCAAGATCGAGTGCTGTTTATCTTGTGCTCATTTCTTAAGTGCTTGATTCTTTTTCAGTTGCCTTGCCAGTGTCTAGGTAAGCTAGATACCAGAGAATGAGTCAAATCATCTTTGATTCTTTCCAGGTGCTTATAATAACTTATGCCCTACCATTCCTGCCCCTTGCTATCTTTTAAGTTATGATCAAAATCTTTCCTCCAGAGGAAAGAGGATTGAGTTGTAAAAGAACTTTGGCAGAGAATTGTCCCAGCCTATCCCTTCCATAAGGGAGCAAACTAGGGATCATGAAGGAAAACTAGTTAGCAAAGATTGTATAAAACCTAGATCTCCAAATTGCCAGGTTCATGTCAGGTTCAGCACAGAAAAGCAATATAGAGAGAAGTCAAAGTGGTAGGATAGAGCCTTCAATGCAAGTTGCCCCAAACCATTTACATACAATCCAGTCACTCTGGCCTATTGACCATTAGGTTGTTATATGTACAGTGGTATAGAAACAGCTTAGCAAAATGTTCTCCTTCCTTGTCAGAGTTCGTACCATCTGAAATGTAAAACCAATGCTATCCTAAACTGCTTTGTCAGGAAATGAGCATTATTGTTCTTTCCTTGTCTGAGGAAATTCACACACTGACAATATTTTTAAAAAGAAGACAAAGCCATAATAGAAAAAGGTAAGAGATGTGAAACTAGTTTAGGAAAAAAAAGTAAATTTTGGTAAGAAGTTATGCACATGATCTATCAATATTCCAACAATTTCAGCATAGATTTGATCATTTCTACATTATTGGTTAAGTATCTAGGTTTGTAGCTGTCATTCCCTCCATAAATGTTTATTCAGTACTTTCTATGTGCCCTAACTGATGCTGAGGACAGGTGAGATACGGTCCTTACAAGTCTTATTAAGGGACTGAGTTGAGTTGAGATGATATAGTGGGTCTCACATCTTGTAATTCAATTGCCCTCCTTCTACCCTCTGCCACCTTTTCCTTCACTCCTCATTGGTTTCAAATAGGAATACAAGTAATACCAGTATATTCTCGACTTCAGGCATAGTTTCCTGATTCATCTCAGAGTTGAGAATGAGTCACCAATTGCTATTGGGAGAAAGTTGGAGAGATAATGAATAACAATTTTTAAGAAATAAAAAAATGACTAATAAGTTTGCATGGAGGAGGAGGAGGAGTTATTATCTATGCATTTCAACACTCCAACACATAATATGGTGACTAGACAGGTTCTAAGTAGGGTACTGCAGCTATAAACTGTACCCAGTATGGTTTATTGAGAACAATTGAGAGTTTAGAGTGGAATTCAATATAAACAGACATGGACAGCTTTTACTTCTCTAGGGCTAGACATAAAGTCAAGACATGAGGAAAACCTGATTAATTGTTGCACAATACAACTTCTGGGACCAAGGCTATAACCCCACTGTAAAGCATCTTCCTAGCATGTGCATTGGTTTAATCCCCAACACCAAAAGAAAAAAAATTACTCTTTATAAAGACTCTTTATAGACTCTTTACAGTGAAAGGCCTGTGATAATTTTGATAATTTAGAGTTTTTGGATATATAATTGTAAGTATCCATGGAATCAGGGCATTTCAAAAGTTACTTTCAAGGTAATCTGAAAACTTCATCATTTATTAAGTTTGGATGATGAATTTTTCTCATTTTAAACATAAGAATTAGGAATTGGTCATCTGACTACATACTGGCAAGACTGAAGTTAGAAACTAGAACTTCTTCCTCCAGATTCAAGATCTTCTCTGTTCTACCACAACCTTGGTTTAGCTAAGGTTATCTTGTTTTGAAAAAGGACTTTTTTTGGGGGGGAGGGTCCGGTCGTGGGGCCTGAACTCTGGGCCTGGGTGCTCAGCTCCCTCAGCTCTTCAGCTCAAGGCTAGCGCTCTACCACTTGAGCCACAGCGCCACTTCCGGCTTTTTTCTTTTTGCTTATGTGGTGCTGAGGAATCGAACCCAGGGCCTTGAGCATGCAAGGCAAGCGCTCTACCACTGAGCCACCTTCCCAGCCCTTGAAAGAGGACTTTATTGCCTAGTGATGGTCACAATTTAACTCCTTCCTATTTTCTATCTTATTACTCTGTCTTTCCTTTTGCTATTTGTTCCTCTGTGTCTCATTAATGAGAACAAATGTAAAAAGAGGCTTATGTACAGACATTTGTGAAAATTACACTTGTTCTATGCTACTCTCAGAAATAGAATTTGAAATTCTCCTTTAATGTTCAATGACATATCCACCTAGTCTCACCACGCAGTCAGACAGATTAAACTACAATGAGGCTTATGTGTGGCGATGTGTGTGTCCAACACTGTAAATATGTAAGTATAGATAGGATTTTAAGTCATTGATGAAGAGGGACTTCATCATGGCATTATTGGGTCCTTAATTGTCAGTAATTGTTTTGAACCTCATTCCCCTGCCTCTCCTTAAAGTGTGTGGCAGTAGAACAGACCAAGGGCCTTGATCATGTGAAGTGCTTATTCCCTCCCTGAGCCACTCATGACCCTCCAGCTTTCTTTTCTGTTTCAAGGCTTTACTATTTATAAAAAAAATAGTTTTTTAATGTTATATTCATGTTATAAATCTTAATGTTTTAGCAGTTTATTGGTATTTAGCAAATTGTATTTTTATTTGTATCAACACACACAAAAAATGTAGTGCATAATTGCTTATTGTTCTTGTTTCCTTCCCATGATGTGTACACCAGGTATGCAGTGTGGTTCACAGAGACATGCTCGTGGTCAAAGGGTTGATAAAAGTGTAGTAGAAGCAAATAGGCTATGACTTTGGACACTAAGAGTTCTGGTTGTGGAAAGGCATTAACTATAAAATACATCTCTTATTGAGCACTCAAATAAATCAGATATGTACATATTCTTGATGACCTATAAGGTCACAATTATTTCTCTCTCCATTTTTCAGATGTGAAAATCAAGGCTCACTGCCACTAAGTTGTCTTAGTGGCAGAAATAGAAGCAAGACAGAGATGACAAACTACGAAATTTGTTCTGCCTCCAAATTCCAAGCTAATATCTTCCCGTTAGGGCACTTCTGACTTCTTGCTCTGTCTTCTTAGGAAAACCACTTGGATCATCTGGGCCATGTGCTTCCTCATTGATCCAATGATAGGATTGGGTTCTTATTTATTTTTAAGGTTCCTTCTAGCTCCAGGGTTTGAGAAGGTCATTTTCCCTCTCCTCCTCCAAACCCTTTGGCATTTACTTTCCCCATAGCCAACTGTTAATCATTAAAAATGAAGATGGTACTCTAAGTAACGTCTGGCTGTGAGGACAGTATCTGAATGTTTTCATTCTGACCTCTAACTAAATCAGTCTGCACCTTGCCTACAGTCTTTCCTGTAAAACAAACCTGAAAAGGGGTGGGAGGAGGGAGCAAGGACTTTAATTATATTTTTAGACAATGGATTTCCATTAAAATCATATTTTTCTACACCTCTGGAAAATTACATTGTAGATGAGATAAATGCGGCCTCACATTTAAATTAAGGTTATCTTTAGGCTGGAAATCTCATTTGCTGTTTAGCAATTTTAATTCAAGTCAAGGCAGTGTAATTAGTGCCCTCAGCCAATTGCCATTCCTCACTGCTTTGTAGCTGTATTTACTGCTGTTAAGACAAGACTACTCATGTGGAAAGTGTAAGTCAACATACTAAATTATTAAAGGTGGCATACATCAACAGATACTCTCTGTGCATGCTGATGCTTCAGAAGGAGGATGTATACCATCACATCCTGGAAACATAGCACACCTATGTGTCCTGCCACGAATGGCCAATGTGGGTATCAACAGACTGTCAATCATGAGAAATTACCTCAGCATTTCATTCTTACATTAAATATATAAAGTTAGAAGTGCTTTGTATTATTTTCCAGTTGAGACAGGTTTAGTGTAATTTAGCTTAAAAAGTTGTTCTCTATGTTGTGACAGATTTTTTTTCATATTAAGATACGCGTGTGTATGTGTGTGTCTTTGGAGGGGGAATGATGAGTGGGTATATGTATTAATGTCTGTATACATTTATATGATGACTTAAAGCCAAACTGAAAATATCTTCAGGTAGTCAACAAAAAGGAAGAGAAAAGGAAAATCACAAGGTGAAACTCTATATTGAGATAGAAGATAATACTTTATTTGTAGGATTATATATTAATATATAATCAGTATTAGCTATAATGCCTATTAATATATAATTGTGTGTTATACTTTCGATTCTAGTTTTAAAGAGAATGTTTAGAATTCAACTTTTCAAATTCAAATATGCATTATTTCTCTTTTCTGGCACCTACTAAAGATCTTAATGAAGAAAACCTATAATTTAGTTTGCTTTGTATATGTTCAGTTATTTTGAATGTGAACTTTATCTAGTTTTCATTCCATTCAGCCAATGCAAGACCTTTACTTGAGCCTTGTTGGTAATGTTTGTTGAATGTAGTTACATAAATTAGCAACGACAATATCTTTCTCATATATGAATGTTCTCCTGTTTTATGATCCATATATTGAATTCAGTATGTCTGCTTATCTCCATTTTGAGGAGACTATATTTACAGGCAAATCTGTTGCATGTTTGAAAAAAATGCCAGTTAGACTACTTCTAGAGAAACATTAGCATTGTAAATTTAACTTTCATTTCTATGGGGGAATAAAATTAAGCAACACATGGAACATATTCATGTGGTATTTTTGTTTGTGACTCGATCTAACAAGTTTGAAAGGTAAACTAAGTGGTTCCATTTGATCAAAGATAGAATTTGTTTATTCTAACAAATCAAATAAAACCTTGCAATCTTAGTCTTTCTGATTGACCCTGAATGACTGCTGAAAAATATTCAAATATAATAGTCCCTCCAAACTCATGGGGAATAAGAAAATATTTCTGAGAATCAAAACAATATAATTTATAGCATTAAAATGCAGAGCATATCAGGTTATTCTTTGCTTTTGTAAGCAAATGAATGAAGCAGTAAACTTAACTGGATGTTTCTCTCCACTGATAGTAATGGAATAGCATGGGAAATAAACCATCATTATTTTGCCGGCAGCTTGAAAGAGGTGGTTTTCCTGTGTAAACAGTTCTCATGATTTTTTTAAGGCTTTACCTAATTTTACCCATGTTTAATCAACCCAGGCTGGGCTGTTTTCACTTTTTTTTTTCCTGGACCTGGGGTTTAAACTCTGAGTGCTGTCCCTGAGCTGCTTTTGCTAAAGGCATGTGTTCTACCACTTGACTTCCCTAATTTTGGCCTTTTAGAGTGGTTTATTGGAGATCAGTCTCAAGGAGTTTCCCGTCTGGGCTGGCTTTGAACCATAATCCTCAGATCTCAACCTTCTGAGTAGCTAAGATTACAGGTGTGAGCCACCAGTGCCTGGCCTATTTTCACTTTTATTTATTTATTTTTTTTTTTATTCATTGCTTTCAGTCTTCAAAATCACTGACCTTATTCTAGCTTATATAGCTCTCCTTTTTAAGTGCTTAACAGTAGTATCTATTCATCCTTCAGTTCCCTATGAATATGTTTTTTTTTGTTTGGTATAAATCCTATTATTATCTCTTCAAAGTTCTCCATTTAGGACATTTATCATAATCTGTAATTAAGTATGTCTTTATTTATTGCCTAATGGCTGCTTCGATGATAGGGGTCAGGGAAGTAGAGCCAAGCCCGCTTTCTCCATCATTATATACTCAAGTGCTAACAAACTGTAACACCTGTTGAATGGATTAGTTGGTTGACTTCATGTATAAATGACTAGGTGAAAAAATTACTGTGTAATATATTACAGTCAAATCCATTGTTTTTAGTCATCCACTGTCTAATCTAAGGCAACTATGACTTCCAACTTCAAAAACAAGAATGGAGAAGCATAAACATAGAATCATTTGTTATAAGCCACAAAAGCCAATCATGCTAAATCCAGATTTCTATCCTGAGTCTGTCTGACTCCAAAACGACACTGAATTCTCTTAGAAATCTCTCTTCTGCTAGATCTTTTCCATCTTCTCTGGAGCATACATACCACCTCACCTATAAGTCTCTCACTTTGATATGGAAGTATCTCATTGTAGAAAAAGTCTCAGTAAGTCTCAAGAGTCTTAAGCTAGTCTACAGCTTACTTTTTATACCCTAGGATGTACCGACCTCTGTTTATACCATCCTAGTTTGAAAGATAGCAACTATTTATTTGTCAGGGGGTTCAGTAAAGAATGTGTTCACAACCAATGGGAATAGGTTCATTTTCATCCAATACCTACACACATTTATAGCTGGGGTCATAGTTTACGTTGAAATATTAGCAGGGATTTCAGTTTGAGGATGTATTTAACAATGAGTGGATACTTTATAAGCTGAGGTTTCTAATTATTACTCTGACCTCTTATCACCACTCATACACATGGATGAAGCCTAGTAGAAACAACAAACTTTACTGAAGGAAGAATTGGGTGAGCATCCATAATAGAAGTGCCACTCTTGTTAAAATTCAAGAGTGTTACTGGAGCATCTACAGCACCTCAGGAAGTGAGCTCGCCAGTGACATCATGGCCATCTTCTGCTCATACCCTTGTGTGAGGTCTTTGCTCTTTTAGATTTATAGGAACATGGAGACTCGGGAAAGGGATTGCTTTCAAACTGATTAAGTTCTGGACAATACTTTCTATGCGAAGGTGAAAGAAATTAATATCAAGGAAGCTAAATTAGTGAAATGAATGAAAGCTGGGTTTTGTTAAAATCAAAAGCTTTATTATCTAGAGAGTATTTCTTTTAAAAAGAGCTAAACTGTGCTCAATAATACATAATATTCACCTCTCCTTCCTTTATGAAATTGCTTCTTGCTATGATCTTTTTTAATATTGTGCTTTCCAATTTTCATTGTGTGAGACTATTTGTAACCAATCAAATTAGAATCAGATTTGCAAGTGAAATGCCACAATCTAGAGCTGTATATCCTCTTCTCAAGTTGAAATATGACACATCTTTCATTGCTAATTCACTAATTTTATGACCCTATCACAAAGTGCTTGAAGAGGAATTATGTTGACTATATCCATGAGCCCTATTGCTCATGATGTCATTGCTCATTATTGTGTTTACTGATTTATTTCTTAAATGCCCAAAATCTATTCTATTTTTTTCCTTTCTCTTTTCCTTCAAAGAGTGGATACGTCCTTTAGCACTGCATCATTCACAGAAATAGTGATAAACTCTTTAATTTGAAAAAGTCAAGACAGTCATTATATGTTTTCAATGGTCTCATCTTGCAATTGCCTAACAAGATCAAGAGATGATCCTTAAAGGTAAAGAGTTAAGTCTAGGAGGTCTTAAGGGGTATTATAGTTTTCTATGCCATGACACATTCTTAGTAATATGGCAATTTAGCCACCATTTCTCAGCTCACCTCTGTCTTAGCTATTCTAGCCAAAATAATGCAAATGTTTTGGTCAATTATAAACAGTTTGTGGGGATTAATGTAACATCAGTAATGGCACATGAGAAATGAGAGTAAAAAGGAAGAAATAGGCAGGTCATTTAAAGTAGAAAACCAAATGCAAATATCTGAAAAATTCAAAGTAGTTAAGACCATCTCACTGTCCAAACATATGTATGATTGATTGTGTGGAATACAATCCATTTGGATATTAAGTTAGTCTTAGCTGCTACCTAGACTCCCTGGGGAGACTGAATTATAGAAATATTCCCAGTGAGTATACCATAAGATAGAGAAAGTATAACCAAAGTGAAATCAGAGAGCTTTGAGTAAGCTCTTTTCCCTCTGTCAGGAGGGAAAATGGTCAGAAGGTTCCCTGACCATTCTTCCAGGCACTTGTGGAACTAAAATTTAGTGTTTATGACTTCCCCTGACTACATGTAAAACTTAACTCCTTTAGATGCCTGAAGGCAGTTCCAATGTTTTAAGCAATATGACAGCTAATTCCATATTTCTGACTGCCGCTATTTGGGCAAATAGTAAAAATTTATCAGTACCATCTTCCCATTTTGGTCATTAAGGGCTGAATGGAAGATAACAAACAGTTATTAGGTGATTTGCCTTGTGTCAGGCAATGTGCCAGTTACTCTACGTACATTGTCTTATAAGCCAACTCCATTATTCTTTTCTACATGTCAAAAACAGACTCCAAAGTAATACATGACAACTAGCTTATGTTTATAAGGCTCAGGAAAGGGTGAAACTGATTCCAAAATTAATAGCTTCATTTATTATCATTATGCTGTGTTCCATAATTGACATCTGTAGTTCATGAAAAAAGCCAGACTTAATTACATCACACATGTGCACACATGCTGCATGCCAACCTATATATTAAACTGAATAACTGATAATTTTAAATTCATAGTCAAAGAGTTCCTTTCTGTACCTTCACCAATATCTTATTGGTTAGGAACTGTGACAACTGAGGAAATAATTCCTAAAGAAATAAGCCATTTTTGTTCAAAACATGGACTTCTTAGCATTAACATTTAGGAATATTTGGTTATATTTTGACAGATACAGAGGATTTATTTTTCAAATCTTGAGAATTATTCCATGAACATGTGCAATTCCTTCATATCCCAGTGTGCAGCACCAATCATGTGGTTAATGTGTATTCTCCTCCTGAGCTTTATTTCAGAAGATGTTTTTGCTGACTTGTCACTTTTTTTTTAATTGCCAAATTTTCCTTTCTCTGTTAAATACTAATTAAAGAATGAGCCCAGGATTTCCACCTTTTAAGAGACATTAATCTCCTCTTTACATTTTAATGGCCCTAATTTATCCCTGTTATCTACTCCCTTCACTACTCCAACTAAGCAACATTTTATCCTCTTCACCTTTCTCATCCCTCTACTATATTTTTTGCATTTGTCTTCCTTACTAACTTGAACAGATCCTACATAGCCTTGTTTATATTTACTTTTCACTGTTAGCAGGATATATATATATATATATATATATATATATATATATATATATTAGAAACTGCCTTATATTCTTTTCCCTCTTCACTACTTAATCTACCATATATGCTTTCTCTACATGCTTTTGACTAGCCAGTGAATTATTTTATTACCCACTATCTACCATGAAATAGGTCCAGAGGGCAGAGAACAACCAATGTTTGTTCCCCTAAATGATCAGTCTGGAAGGGGAGATTCAAACTAAACAGATGAATGTAATTAAATATGATACAAACAATCATGCGCATTAGAAGATGGACCTGACACTCCAGACTAAAGGAAGAAACGGCTTATTGGAATGACTGACATTGGAATGGCTGGCCATCTGCAAGGTAGACTAATGGATTGAATCTCAGAGTTCATTTGTATCAATACAAAATTCACTAATAAGTAATATGAATTAACCTTCCATCTCCTTTATACAACTCAGTAACAACTCCATTAAGAAAATATTACAAGATACCTTGAAACATCCCTAGGAAAAAGAGTATATTAATTAAAATTAAGCCAATCCAGTTAATTAACCTAGCCATAAATGCTGGAGCAAGGAAGTTGGCCTCTAAGGGACTAAATAAAGAGCTGCTTACAAAACCTGATTTATTAGTATTAGTTTTTTAAAGACTTTTTAAAGCCTCTCCTAAAAGCATATCCTGACCAATCGTGATATTCTTGGCTTCATGACATTCCATACCAGTAGATTAGAAATAACCAATTCTAAAGGGCTTGAGAGTTCTTTGAAGAAGAGGGGAGAAAATAACTCCCTAACACTTGAACAAGGGGAAAGAAAACACACAAACTGAACCTATAAGACAAATTAACAATAATCTCTATGAAAAGCAGCAGGGCCAAAGAATAAAGATCCTCGGAGATCCTCAGCTTTCTCAGTAGCTTCGATTGGCTCCTTCATATGCTTCAAGAATACTATAATTGGTGTAAACAGCATTGAGCCCAGTCAGCAGATAAAAATTTATTTAGACTAAAGGAAACTTGTTTCAGAAGTTTAAAAAAATAAAAATAAAAAAATGAAAGTTAGAAAGTTGGGTAATTCATAATGGAAAAACTTCCACAAAAAAAAATGGTGAACACTAAAGCCTTCTTAGCAGGAACAAATAAGTCAGCAAATAACCACACATATGTAATGATGGGTTTTCATTAGTTTCTTTTTGTTTATTGGATTTATTTGTTCGTTTTGTTTCTGTGAACTAAATATCTTTTATAGTTTCCCAGGAAGATAAAACTTCATTTTGAATATGTTTCTAGATTCCTTAAGTGCCCATCAAATAGAAGTTGACCCTGTTTGTTTCAGAAGGAAAAATAGTTGTGTGGTTTGGGGAGAGGGAGTATTTTCTTAAGACTAGATTTTATTTTTTATTTCTAAGAAGGAAAAATTCTTTCTTAAAAAATCCAGTGTTTTGGTCTAGGAAGTTGGCTCGGTGGTAGAGTGCTTGTCTCACATGTATGAGGCCCTGGGTTTGATTCTTCAGCACCACAGAAGCAGAAAAAAGCTGGAAGTGGCACTGTGACTCAAATGGTTAGGCACTAGCCTTGAGCTGAAGAGCTGAGGGACAGCGCCCAGGCCCAGAGTTTAGCCCCCACACCAACAAAAAAATCGAAAGTTTTAACATTTTGCATATGAATAATAATAAGCACTGGGATATTTTTAAATTGATTCACCACAATTAATTGTAAGCATATTTAGAAAGCATGGAAAGCATATTTATAAAGCATGTTATATAGATCACCAAATGGTTTTCAATACAGACATTCTTGCTACAATGAATTCTATTTGGTTCACATTTCTTGTCATGGTATTCCATTTTAAGTGTTTCCTTTTCATACTTACCATAATAATCTGACTCACCCCTGCCTTTTCTCATAATTATCAGTACTTTCTTCTTCATATTGAAGTCTATTATTTTCTTATGCTCAGAGCATTACAGAATGTAGATCTGAAGATATACAGTCATGTCACTGCAGATGAAAATATGGGTTCTTCAGAATAATATTCGAACGTTACTGTGTCCCTAGCCCTGGTCTAAGCATTATAATTGTATGCACCGGTATTAAATATTTTACTTTGTGTGTAACCTGCACAGGAAAGAAGTATTCACACACTGGAGTTCAGAAGAATTTAAAGCTAGTACATAGTTAGCTTCCCAACATATGGGGCAGAGTTTTGTACTTGTAATATTCTACCACTTTATATTCAGTGTTGTTCATGACCAGTTATGAACTTCAAATTTTTGATTTTTCCTTCCATGGAGAAATCACCAAAGAGTACTTGAGTATGGTGAAAAGATAGAAGAGGTATTTATACATGGTGAGGGGAAGTCATATCCATGAGTGCCTGGCACAAGGGCCTGGCATGTCCATATTTGCACTGTGTTACTGTTGTTCACTCATTCTGATCATAGCTGCCCCTCCCTTCCTTACATTGCTGAGCCTGAGGTGAGGTATGTGTGTGTGTGTGTGTGTGTGTGTGTGTGTGTGTGTGTGTGTGTGTGTGTGTGTGTGTGTGTGTGTGTGTGCGCGCATGTGGTATAGAAACTTGAATTCAGGGTCTGGGAGCTTTCCCCTAGCTTTTTCACTCAAAACTGGGAGTCTTCTACTTGAGTCAGAGCTTCACTTCTGGCTTTCTTGTTTGTTTCTTTGTTTGTTGTTAATTTGACATAAAAATCTCATACACTTTCCTGCGAGCGCTGGCTTTGAATTGCAGATCCTCAGATCTCAGTCTCCTGAGTAACCAGGTTACAGGTGTGAGTCATTGGTGCCCACCCTAAGGTGATGATTTGAATATTACAATCTATCATATTTATATGATATGATTTCTGCCTTAAAACATTTTAATTAATAGGCCAATTAGTCATCGCTAATGATTTGAGTGCGATCACCATCCTCTCTATGCAGAATTATTTTTCTCTTTGACGTCTCATGTAGAAACTGGCCTGGAGGCTTTCTCCTTAAGTATATTCCTAGTACTAGCCAATGGGCCATCATAGGAGGTAGTATCAGCATCCAAAGACTACTGTGCACTAGGCTAGGCATCCCCAGATATGATTCTTGCTCCCTCATATAGTATTTCTGGCGAGTGATTTTGCTAAGCCACTTAGTTTCTGAGGCTCACTTTCATCCCTTGCTAAGTAAGGATTTTAATTTTATTTGATACAGGACTGTCCCGAAATGACCATGAAAATGGATAGAGAAATACTTTAATACATTTTTGCATCTACTAAAGTTTTATCATTCATTCTTTTATTGAATAAATGTCTACTAGAGGGAATTGTACATTATGTTAATAAGAAGAAAAAGAGGGAGGTATATTAGAGGAGGAATTCCAGACAAAAGAAAATGCAGATAATGACAGCTAAGTAGAAGTTTGCAGGGCCCTTGGCCTTCTTCATGCTAAGAGGTTTAAAATTTATGCTGAAGATGATGGGAAGGTCAGCTTTTTTACATCAGCTTTAAGTATTTAACTGAAGCCATGAAAAGAATAGAATAGGGAGCATTTGGTAATAGTCCAGTGGAGAGATGGTTGTGTGTTTAAGCTGGGGCTTCCACATTGAGGGAAAGGAAACATTGAGATGTATGAGGAACAGCTAAGGTCTAGATTTGGCATACCTTGGGAATTAATTGGGGTGTAAATGGAAGAACCAATAAAACAATAAGTTCAATGAGACAAGTTGAGTTGGGGTACTTGCTGGCAGAGTGAATAGGTTTAGGTAACTTCTTGGAGTATAGGAGAAAGCTCAGGAATAAGGCTATAGATCTGAAACAAAACAACATGCCACATTTAAATAAGGCTGCTTGAGTTCCTAAATTGATGAGCTTGTCCAAGGATAGAAGGGGAGAAAATATAGAATAGGACTTTGTGGAGCAGCAGAACTTAGAGGAACATCTAGGAAAAGAAGCCCAAGAAGGAAATTGAGGGAAAGTTGTCAGACATATGGTAGAGGAATGAAGAAAGAGTAGTCACAGGAAAAGAAAAAAAGAAGAAATTGTCAGCAATAGCACATGAAGAAAGATTGGATAAAATATAAACTGAAACCATCATTGGTGTGTGGATGTAGATAAGTAATCAGGAGAGAACTCAGATCTGCTTCCAAAGATCATCTATTGCTAATACATGTCCTACTCCATTCTAAAATTGTCTGCCAAGGTTCTAAATTGGCTTCATTTACAAGATTACACTACACACAGACAGGTCAACCAGTCCATTCTGTGTGCTAAAATAATGAGTTGTATTTGAATATGCTTTATATATTCTATCTATCTAACATCTATCACCTGTCACCTCTCATTCATCTTTTATCTATTTTGGTCATAGGAATTATGAAAATAGAGCCATTTTGCTCATGTGAAATTGTTAAATATAGATGTATAATATATACATAGATTACAGGTAGGTAGGTCTATAGATAGATTGATATTATCTCTACTCCTGAGAGTAACAACAAAAGCTATTATCATAAAAAATGCATTGATAGATTTCCACCTGCCTGTCTCAATCAGTATCCTGAACCACAGCTTGAATGAAAGGTTCCCTTTATGTAAACTAGACTACCTTTGAGATACAGGATTGTTACTTCCTAGGAGTGAGTAAACAGGCAAGCAGAGGTTTCTGTATCCTTTTCTGTAGGTGTAGCATTTAGGGATAAGCTTTCAGATATCACTCAGGCCTGGGTCCTAGCATTTTTGTTCAGACAACTGCAGATAATAACTTTAAATATGAATATTTTAGATCCACAGTGTGTTTGGAGTGTAGAAGAGAATTTAAAGGTGTTGCTACAGATCCGGATTAATAGGATTGATATCTATCATTCTAAGAATTTGTTATGCTAATGAACAAGACATCAGTATCACCAAAGAACAGACATTTCTAATACACATTGTGAAAATCCCTTGGTGTTGATTAAAGTATTTCTATGACCATTTGTAATTGCCTAATCAAGTGTGTGTGGGGGGGTATTTTTTATTGATTCATTAGCTTCCTAAACTGAAGAACACATTCCATATCTCACTCTAGTTTCTGAAGAGTCTATTTGAGTCAGTGGTGAGCATTACAATAAGAAAGACTGGAACCTGAGACACAAACCACTGACATCTATGTGATAAATGCAAATGATTAGAAACAATGTCTGTTTAGATATAAACTGACCTTTTGTGGGTATTTCTATTTTGCTGAACATTTGTGGAGTTCTCTGCAGAGTCAAAACTCTGATTTCCTTTTTCAGCATAGAACAGTCCCTCTCACCCAGCGATCCATCATAAAACAGCTTGATTGTAGCATACCACCAGACTATTCCACATCCATGAGTGGCTACAGAGGAATGTTCTGATATTATGCTGTGCCTGAAAATTATTTCAATCAGAGTTTATTCCGCTGGATGAATTTATTCAGAGTTTATGCGGCTACACATGATTAGATAAAGCAATGGGCAGGAGAATGCTAGTATAGACATTTAGTATTTATGTATTTATGGATTTTTATTACAAAAATATTGATATACATATTGTACAAAATTCACACATTGTAGAAAAACGTAGCTCAGAAAATGAATTTCCTCAATATTGCTATCTCCAGAGATCACCTGTGTTAACTATTTGTTATAGTTTATGGGAGAACTTGCTCTATGTCAGAATAGACTTGTTTAAATATATGATTTAAAATATGAACTTAAATGTTATTTAATTTTTTTAAAACAATGCAGCCTGAGTGCATAATTTCATCAGTATGCTGAGATTACTTTTTAAATAACTGAAGCTTTCCACTCTCAATGCTAAATTAAAACCATTTTCTATGGTACTATTCTGAACACATTCTTTGCAGCAGAGTACCTTAAATAATAACAAAAATAATAGTGATGATGATGATGCAATGAACTAAATGTGTCTCCTCAAAATTTACATTTTGAAACCCTAATCTGAAGTAGAGCAATGAAAGGTAATTGTGTTATACCCTCATGAATAAGAGTAGTGCCCCTAAAAGAGGCAGAGAGCTAGCTAGCTCTTTTCTGCCCTGTGAGAATACAAAGATAAACTGGCTGTCTGCAACCCAGTAAACAACCCTCATGAGAGTTCACCAGGCTGGCAGCCTGGAATAGCTTCCAGCCTCCGCAATTCTCTGTTGTTGTATAAGTCACATGGTCAATAGTATTAATAAAACCATTCAGAATACCAAAGGGAATTTATTTCTGGGAAGTGTAGCTTTGCCTGAGGAGTTCCCATTTCATATTGGTTTTACAAAATTATAATGGTCTCTATTGAAAAAGTCTTTATGCAACTTTGGAAGAAGACCCAACAAAGCCAGTTGGCATATCTACTTCTAAGCAGAGCTTCAAAGCAAAGCTTAGATGAGAACCTTCAGATACCCAATTCTATATTGGTCTCCGAGCCTGTAACTGCCTTCCTCTTCAAGAACCTGCTTTCCTACATACCAGAGATACCTTCCATTGAGTGCTAGCTCTGTCATGGGTCAGCCATGCCTATGCAACTTTGTGCACATTATTTCATTTTTAAACATGATTTTTCTCCCACAAACTGACCCAAATGCATGACTTGGAGAGGACTGAACAAAGGAATGAAAATTAAAACTTTTCCCTATGTGTCTGGCCTGTCCGGTGGTACGGACAACTCATTCCATCCAAGAACGTCATTTGGTTATTTCTCAAATCCATCCCTGCTTTTAGGGAGAGACAACTGAACTCTGTTATTTCAGGCATGATACTAATATTACACTATACTATATATACTATACTGTACTATATTGTGTTCTACTATTCTCTATTAGGTCTTTCTAGGCATAAGTTTCTCACTCTTTCTACTAAACTTATAGTTTTCATTTTACACACGCTGAGGACTAATTGTGTTGTTTCTGATTATTTGTTTTTTCCTGGTATGAAATGAACAACCCAGGTTACTATTAGGTAAAATCAGAGCTTCTGTGGTTGGCCTTGAGGAAGGGCAAAGGAGCTAACTTGTTGTCTTCCTGCCTACCAGAGCCCCTTCAAAGCTCAGACCTCCACAGCACACTATTTCTGCATAGTCAACTACATTTCTTATAGGAACAGTTAGCATAGGATGTCTTGTTTATTAGTGAGGCCATGTAACCCTTGTAACTTCTTCTCAAAGTAAAATTTTCCTAAATACAAATGTTCCTTATTTATACCAATCATATAAATGTTGGGTTTTTCCCTTCTAATCTTGGAATATAGTTTGAAGGAAGGGAGGCTGAAGAGTTGAATTTTTTTTTTCAAAATCAGTCTTTTTACCAACTGTGAGAAATCCTCTCATTGCTATGCATCCCTCAACTAGAAACTGAACTGCTTCGAGCTTTTGAAGAAAAGAATAAAGGAAAAAGATCATAGCTCTCTGCTTGTGCCCATTTTATGGAAAGAGGCTAAGGGAGCAGAGACATTTTCTCAATAAACCAAGTAACATAGTGCTTACAGGATCTAGTGGTAGACAAACCTTCAAGATGACCTGTTTATTGACAGCAATATTAAACAGAGAGAAAGGTATTAAAGAGAGAGAACACACTATATGAAAAGGGATTGCCCTGGAGCAGATAAACAATTATGAATCAATGTGTTAAAAGGTGAATAGAAAGGCAATAGAATGAAATAGTTGAAAGAAAGGCCTCTGGAATCAGAAGAGCTTGGAGTTCAACATTGGTATGATTAGCTCCTTGACCTTGAGTTTATTCCTTACCCTTTATTAGACCCAGTTCTCTCAACTGTAAAATGAGAATAGTCATAGTATTTACTCACAAGGTTGTTGTGAGATTTAAAAGACATACTGCATGTAAAGCCCTTAGCTCAGTGCCTAAAACGTAGTAAGGGCTCGGTAAGTATAGCTATTAGTATTCATGATGGTTTTCTTGAACACTTTACTTTCTCTCCATTTGACAAGGTGAAAACATATTTAAGGGTACTTAGTGTCATTGAATTGATACTGTAATTTCTTTTAATGCTTGGAATCATCTGGAGTATAGGATAATACTTATTAGGAGAAATATTTAATTGTATCATTTAGTAATGGATGATTGCACCCATTAAATCTTCAATTTAATATTACATAAAATCATATGGTAAAGGATCCACAACCAGAAATGTAATCACCTATATATACTGTACTTAGGTTACTTGGCTATAGTGATAATACCAATAGAAATGGTAAAATCCATGTTTTAGGAGCTAAAGAAAGGTAAAAACAGGATTAAATATCAAATGAATTGCAAAACAATCTTATCTTCTGTTACAGTGTAATTTTGAACATAAATACTCTATAGTGTCATCTTTGCAATAATTTTTACAAAAAGCTTTTTCAGTACCCCACTTTATCAACATGATTCTTCACAAGTAAAAATGAAATTAGCTTAAGCTATACAATGTAACTAAATTATAAAGAATCTATTTGGTTTAGGGTATTGCCATTAATGATTTTTAAAGTCATTTCTTGTTTGTATTTTCTTCTTTGACTCCATCTTATTTAATCTCTATGAGGTACCAAGGTAAGCATCAGAATTTTAATTTTGTGTTATAATACCACCCAATGTGAGATTAAATTCTAGTCTTAACATCTACATACCCTAGGTATCTTTTAGTTACCTAATTTTTAGTTATACCTGAAAGATCTAGTCAATGTCTACACTTTGTTCACCCATTTCATATACTTAATAACTAGATTTAGATTAACCAAAAAAGTATGTACAGTAAAAATAATATATGTGTGACAATCTGTCTTTTTAGGTGTTGTCATTCTAGTTCATATATTATATAAAATTATATATAAATAAAAGGTTTTTCTGGCTACACTAGGCTTTGACCTTAGGGCTTTGTACTTGTTAGACAGGTACTCTACTTTTTGGGCCAGGCCCCCAGCCCGTTAAAGAGGCTTCATTTTGTTTCATTAATTTTCCAGCGCTCAGTATTGAACCGGGTCCTGAAGCATGCTTGACCAGACTTCTACTACTGGACCACACCCAAGACTCTAGTTCTTAACACTAACCTTTTTTTCTTTTACTTTTAAACTATAGATTAAATTTATACCTTTGGGTTTATTAGGCAAATCTCTACCACTTAGCCACATCTCTACATCTGGCTTTTTTAGTCAATTGATTGGAGAAAAGAAGCTCAGGGATTTTTCTGTCCTAGCTAACTTCAAACCACAATCCTCATATCTCAGCCTCCTTAGCTCTTGATTTTTAATTAGCACTGTTTTTATTAAACTCTTCAATTTTCTGTGCATTAAACTTAAACTCATCACAATTGTTTTCTTTGTGCAAGTTTATTTTTAATTATCTTGCATTTTATAGCAGCTGTTTATGATATAACAGGTGTATGCTTATTCATTACCTTATAGTACATTAAATTTAAAAAGAAAAAGCCAACATCAATACCAACAACCTCAAAAGACTCAGCCTCAGAAATGGCATCTGTTGAATATCTTGCCTTTGTTACATAGTTGCTGAAGGCTGAATGTTCATGCTATAGTTGCTGCAAAAGCATTTGACCATTTTATGTGAATCCATTTGCCCTCTTCCTCTATCATCAAGGCATTAAGATTCAGCCTATGCCTTACACTTGAAAAGAAAATTAATAATATTTCTGCCTATTTTATTCCCTGGAATCATCAGATTTTTGTTGTTGCTGCCTGTTTTTATATTGGAAAGATTGATTCTAACTATTTGTAAAACTTAGTATCTGTCACAGGATACCTATTTTGCTACAGGCTAATTTCTTTACATATGGGTTATCTGCTTTTTTACATTTTATCAGTTTCCCTCTTTGAAGTGATACTGAAATTCTAGGCACTGTTATAACGTTCATTTTTATTCATATTACTGGGGATGCTGGACTTCCTGTTACTGACTCTCTGTTGAAGCTCAAGTATATACTCTATTATTAGGAATTGGAAAATATTTATGCGTGAGTTACATATTTTCCGCATATGTACCTAAGCCTTAAGGTTTGTTAGCAGAAACATCTCTTTCTGTTGTTATTGTTATTTTGCAAGAGTCTTGCTCAGTAACCCAGGCTGGAGTTGAACTTGCCATCCTCCTGTCTCAGCCCCTTATAATGGTGAGGCAAGTGTGTACATGTCTGAAGCCTCAGCTAATGCAGAGAGGAAGGTATAAAGATTATGAATTCAAGGCCAGGCTCAGAAAAGCTAGCAAGACTCTTATCTGAAAAGCAGAATATAATACAAACGGGCTGGTGGCATGGCTGACATGCTTAATCTTGCAAATGCTAGGCCTTTTTCAATCCTTAATACCTCAAAAAAAATCATGGGCTTTGTAACTTACTAACTGAAGAACTACTGCTTTCCTTGAGGATTAAATCTATTTATAGGAACAAGAAGTTGGCTTAATTTCTTCCCTGTCCATGAGGAATCTCTCTAGTTCTGAAACCACTGCAGGACCTTCCTTTGTCATTCTTTCAGAAATGCCTGGTGGACAGGAGTACATTCTGCCAATTTTGACATATGACCTACCTACATGAGGAAGTCAAGTAAGAAGTTTTCTTGGCTTATTACAACCTCATAGAAGAAATAGCAGGTACCTCAATGTCTTTAAGCACAAGATAGGCAACAAATTTTACAAAAGTTGGAAAGTCATTTCTTTATTGACATTTTTGGTGATTCAAGGGTTTTGGACTTGGGGCCTCATACTTGCTAAGCAAATGCTCTACCAGTGAACAATGCCACGAGCCCCCTATTGACTTTTAAGGATGGTGTGAAGATTACACCCACTTTAGAGGATCAGAGAAATTGTCACTGAGAAATGGCAAGCAAGCATAATGAACTTTGGAAGATGGATAAGATTCTGATACATACGAATATAAACAAGTGAACATCCATGTTAAAAGAGTAGAATGAGCAATATGTTATATTTGAATGATGTCCTGTGTTCTAAAATGAGAGAACACAAAGAAAGTTTCATCATTTGTCTTTGGACATGGTGACTCTTACCTGTAATCCCAGCTACTCAGAAGATATAAGTAGAAGAATCATGATTTGAGGCCAAGTCTAATCATAATGATGAGACCCTTGCTGTAAACAAAGGAAAGCAAAATGGGCTAGGATGTACCTCAAGATGCAAAACACTTGCCTAGAAAGCCACGGTCCTAATTTAAATTCTAGTACTAACCTGAAACACCTTAATATCTGTTGATAGACCCACCTAGAGAATTTGAGAGATGTTCTGTATGCATCCATTCTCTTAAACATTTTTTAAAACCTCTATCTCTTTGGTTAAAGGTAAAATAAAATAAAAGCCATCATATCCTTCCCTTTTCAAATATGACTAAAATTTAATTAAATAAGCAATTGAATTTTAAATCTATTTTCTCTTGGAAGGTTTTTCTGAGTAGACAACTTAGCAGTCTTAGATTCAAATTTTTACCTTTTACTTTTATACTTCTACTGTTTTTTTTTTCTACAGAGAAAAATCCCTCACAATACACAGGCTCAGTACACAATCCCATGCCAACAAGCTAAGTGGCACTACAGTGCTAGCTTTACCATGCAAAGGCAGTTTTCAGACAAGTCTGCTAATCTATATTAGTTTTCTTATAAAGATCTTCAAATTAAAAATCAAAATCAAAACTGAGATTTCTGTGCAAACTGTTTTGTAATAAATTAGTTGGAATTTTGTTGCCAATATCTACAACGTGACTAATTCCTATAGTATGATTATGGAAAAGCCTCCCCAAGTAGACTGTACCAAATTTTTTTTAAAAAACCTATTTTGTTAGAGTTTTTTGGAAATTATAAAAAATGGAATTATACTGCTGGGTGCTGGTGGCTCATGCCTGTAATCCTAGTTACTCAGGAGCCTGAGATCGGAGGAGGTAATTGAAAACCAGCCCCAAGAGGAAAATCTGTGAGACTCTTATCTCCAATTAGCCACCAGGAAACTGGAAGTGACGCTGTGACTCAAGTAGTAGAGCGCTTGCCTTGATCTGAAGAGCTGAGGGACAGTGCCCAGGCCACACAACCAACCAAAAAAATGAAATTATACTATATTTTATCAAACCTAAAATAACCTAATTTGTTTGATACTCCATTATTTTATGATTACCTAAAAAGACTAAAATCATTCCTCATGAATGATTATTAAGATATTATCAATTATGTAATCATATTTCCTTTCTGTTTTCTTCTTCTCTACCCACTCCATCTTCCTCTTTCCTGGATTTTTATTTTCTGGATCCTCCTTATGTTTAGAGTTTGTATAGTTGTAGATGGTCCACCAGAGAGTTTCTGGTTTACTATAATACTTCTGTATTATTGTAAGACAGTGTGGTTGGCTTTTGACCATTCAGAAAGGCCTTTCAGACCTTCTATCCACTTCTCTCGGCAGAAGAAGGTTGTATGGTAGAGCTTCTATGGTGACCTCAAGCCAGCTTGCAAGTTGTAAAGGTAACCCTTTTTCTGCAATGCTACTGGCACTAATTAGTTGAAACTAACAATTCCTTTCACTATTTGGGTGCACTATATTCCAGGATTGGATAAATGCAAGATGACTATTTTAAGAATATCCATTGACTATATTTGGAAATAGAATCTGAGTATAAATCTTGTCTTCATAAGTAACTCATTTCTGCTATGCTACTTTCCTGGCATTTGGCTCCCTTTCTTCCATCTGTACCTCTCCTCATGAATCATTGAAATTTTCACAGAAGAAATGGAGAAATGGATCAGCTACTACACTACTCTGGTTGATGTTCCTTGTCCTAGATATCTTCTAAACTGCCTGAGCTATCAACAAGATGGAGGAAAGTATGGAATGATATTGGACAGCTAAAGAGCCTTCAGATTAATGGTCAAAATCAGTGCAAGGCAAATCCTTTTGCTAGAATGCTTTTTATAGGTTTTTAATTCCTGAAATTTAATCATGCAGGTTTAATTGCCTCCAGTTATATGGCTTTAAAGTGAAGGAGGTTTGCTTTTTTATCCAAATTGCCTTATTACCTAATAATAAAAACCACTGCTTTTGAGAATGCTTACTTACTCTAGGATTTGCCATGACCTACTATTGCCAAGCTGTCTACCTCTGGTATTTAAAGGTCTTGGAGTATCAAACTGACAGCCTAACCAATGCCCAAGTCCAAACTCTAGGAACATTTGACACATGGACTGGAGACAGGAAAACAACATTGATGATGATGATGATGATGATGATGATGATGATGATGATGATGATGATGATGATGATGATGATTAGAAACTGAAACAAAGGCACCTCATGATTTCCTCATCCTCATCTACCTTTCCTTTTTGAAAAAAATTAATTTCATGGCTCCAACATTTCAAATTCTTGCATGCAAAACAATTCTAACCTCTGCACTAAGGCCTCTACATGGAAATCTTTAAGTTTCAAATTATATCTTTGCTATTCACCAGCCAGCCATCTATACTTCCCTATAACAAGTTTTTTAATTATTATCTAAATATTTAATTTGTAGTTTATCTCATTACATTTGCAAATCTTATTTATAAATACAAAATTATGATTGAGATCTTCTTCTACAGAATAGTTCTAAACACTCAGATGCAGTCTTCTGAAACTCTAAGGGAATGAATGGTATAGGTGCTGGTCTGAAATGGCACAGCTGATGAGTAACAGAGATAGAATTATACTTCAAATCTTCCAAAACTTAATACCCAAGCTCTTTCTGCTGCTTCACTTTGCTGTCACAATTGGTAAATTATTTGTCTGGAGACAAGACCCAAGAAAGCTGGATGGATTCTGTGTGTATGAGAAAAACTCAACACTATCTTTTTTTTTTGATTGTGAAAATACCGTACAGAGGGTTTACAATAACATGGGCAAGGTAATGAGTACATAATGTCTTGTACATCTCATTGTTGCAATGGGTCCACCTGTATCCATATTTAAACAATTTGTTTTTTCCCTTCCCCTCCACAAATTAAACCATTGTCAAATACAGTGAAAACAAAGGTTATAAGTAAATCTCATTTTTTCTATCAGCCAGTGGTAGCTTCATGCCTGTCTTTATGACTACAATCTCAAATTTCTATATCTCACCTCACTCCTCTAGAGTTGCAAATACAGATGGCATCAACTTACAATGAGGTTACATTTTGATAAACCAATCACAAATTGAAAATTGAAAATTACAAGTCAAAGATGCACTTAATAGCTCTAACCTACCACCATGCTCAGAACATTTACAGTAGCCTTTGGTTGCCCAAAATTGTCTAACAATGCAATGTCATTTTTAAATAAAATTTAATTTATTTAATATTGATCTGACCATGAAGAGTGGCAAAATTGCAAAGGCAATTTTGCAATTGTAAAGGCAAAGTTTTTGCTCAGTGTGTGTCATTCTCATACCATACTAAAGTTAATAAAGTTTTAAGCAGGAGACTGATACATGTGTACAATACATGTCAGTGTTTCATGAAATGTCAGACATTTGAAAACATCATGTGATTGTCTTTCTTTGGTGTATCTCTTAGACTGACTCTAAAACTTAATGAAGAATTGTCCTGCTTTTGGAGGAATATAGAAGATAAGGGAAATCCTTGTACTTTAGAAGAAAGGAAGGAAAGGAAGAAGTACCTTGACAAGATAATTTTCTAGCCATTTCTTACATACTCACTTTCTCAATCTCCTTCAATAACCACATTACAGAATATGCCCACTGAACCCATACCTCTTCAATTTGGTCAAAGAACAAAATTTCTGTAAATTTAAAGATCATAGTTCATATACTACTTGTGGTTCTGTTGTTGGGTAACTCTCTACTCGATATAATAGGATAAATGCCCCATGAGTCAGCGGTAGAGGTTGGTTCCATGGGTAGAGAAGAGATGAAGAGAGCAGGAAGAAGAACTTCAAAGTTATATTCCTTGTAACGTATGGGCAGGGGGAAAAAACAAAAAGAACTTCATTTTCATGCCACTGAAACTGTGGCATGATAACTCTGGCCTATTATTTGGGAATTTAGCCATTACATCTATCCTGATTTTTTTCTGAAGGTCAGATTTACTAGCTTACTTTTGGTACTAGGGAACTTTACTATTCGTGTCTGCATTTGATTTTTAATTTAGTCGATGGGCCTCCATGCAATAGCTTAGTCCAAAATAAAGCTTATTTTAAAAACTTATTTGTCTGCTACAAGGAGTGAATAATTCTGCTTACAATGTTTTCAGAGCAACATTCCTTTCCATGGGATGAGCTGGGCCAAATCTGGCCCAGAATTTGATTCCCATTGTAAAAAATTAAGACTTGGAATAAATACCCATTTTTACAGATTTAGACTTGACTAATAATCTTAGGATGAGTCATTATCTGTCTAGGAGTAGTAGTACCTGCTGTGTTCCCAGAAGGAAGGAGGCTGAGGCAGTTGGTTTGGGAGCCTGGCTATAAAAAGAGTTCCTGTCAAGAGGGAGGGAGGAAAAGAGGAAGAGGGAGAGAGGGAAAGAGAGAAAGAGAAGGAGGAGGATGTGGAGGAGGATGTGAAGGATGAGGAAGAAAAAAAAAGAATAGGAGACATCCTAGTTTTCCTGGAATTGTGGTTTTTCATGTTCAATATAATCATTCTGTTCAGAAATCACAACTGGACACTAGCATGAGATGAGAAAGTTGACACAAAAAAACTAAGGAGAAAGCCATCCTGCAGTGTCAATCTAAGCCAACCATCATTGTCAAGTGCTTTCAGGCATTACATGGTTGCCCCAGCCTTCAAGACTGAGGATCAGCCTTACCATCTCATATCCCCTGATTTGTCCAAGGTGTTTTGCTCTTTTACAATCATAGAACTTAGGAGCCTTCCAATTTAAAAACAAAAAGGTCAATAACAGGATAGTATCAACTTCCTGCTGCGACAGTGGATATATACCCTCGTTACCCCTCAATTTACACCACATAAACCATCTGCATTTTACCCATCCTGTTTACTTCCATAACTAATAAAGCATATGTTCACTGGCCTAGGATGACTCACCCCACTGAAGTCTTCCTTGGGTATGATGTTTACAAAATCATGGCTTCTAGCTTTTCACCAGACAAATACATTCTAAATTTCTTAATTCAGTCTACTGAAACTACTATTATTAGTGCTACTAGTAACCAACCTTTAGTTGTTAAACCATAAACCCCTTAATTGTAAAGTTCTTTTCTCTCTCTCTTTCTCAGCAATATTGGAGCTGTCACCAATTATGTCTAAGTCTCCTTTTTGCTGTGAAAACTTTAAAATAGAAGGTGCATTCCTATCTAAACCTTTCCTCTTGGCTCTATGCAAGATAATAGTGTAGGAATTATCAGCATGCTAATGCTGCTATGCCTCCAGTCACATGGATCCTGTTCTGGTGTGTTCATGCCACACATGGGAAGTAAAGTTTGGTCCTGGGAGTGGCCTGATAGTTGTCATGAAGGGCAGGGTCACCCTCCTCTTTGAACAATGTGCATCACTGTCTTCAGATAACAACCATTTAGCAACCCACCTCTCAAAGACTTTAACTCTGGCCATAGCTGGCTGTTGGAAATTCAAAGCCTTCCCTACATAGTAGGAAAGAAGAACATGTCTGCCATGTTCTCAACTCTGCTCCTTTTAATCAAAACTGCAAGCACAAGTCATACTTTTCAGGGAGAAATCTCATTTGTGTCTCTGGGCACTGCTTTGGGATTTGGAGCTTAGGTTCTTAAGATTTATTACTGATGGATGCTGTGAAATCAGTTGTTTCTGGCTGCAAATCATGATATCAGCACGGAGCTGGCCATAAAAAATGAAGGTTTTATGGTAAATGGTTTAAGAAAAATGCAGAATATGAGTCCTTTGTGATGTATATGTTTTATAGCAGCAATTCTCTATTTTTAATTTTTTTTTTGCAAAAAACATTTACCATTGCTTGGGTAGGAAAACATCTTGAAGTAACTTCAGTGAAAACAGCCTTGTATATAGAATAACATATAATGGCTTTGTCAGACTTATTCTCCTACTAACTGAACCATAAATTGAAGATAATGATAACTTGTTTTCCTTGCAGAATTAGATTTTATAAAAATAGTTACTTGGGGTCCCACTCAGTCTTAAGTCAAAACAATGGAACCCTACATAAATGACATTTGTTGATCTAGCACATGCTAAGATGGAAGTCAATTCCAATTTCCATTGGCTGTACTATTAATGTTTATCTGATGGGGAATTTGTGTTGCTTTTAAGTGATAGCTGTACACCAAAACAATACTGATTAGATACTGAGTCATCTTGGATCTCAGTTCAAACAGAATATGATGTCTGCCAATACACTGATTTTTTTCTGTATCAAAAATTTTAATTGATCATTTTTATTATTATTAATAAATTCACCAAAAAGTTGAACAGTAATTTTCCTGTAGTATTATCAGACAAAGATATACATCCATCTTTTTGTAGTTTTTAGTGACTTGGGCTAATGAGACTATGTTTTTTGGAATCTAACCAGATCTCTAGGGTTAAACACAAATAGCTCATTTGTGTAATTACTGTTGGTCTCCCTGGATGGGTCTGTGATTTCAATCTATGTCTAATTAGACAAAAAAAAAACATAACTGTGACTTCATGAATACTGGCTAAGGGCATAGTTAGAACAGATCCCCTGTGAAAGGGATGACCTTTCCCTTTATGCTGGTGAGATCTTGCAAATATTTGCCAGAGGTTCAAGACTACACAGTGGCAGATTGGGAAACTAGTTCTTTAAATGTGTTTGTTAATTGCAGGCACCAGGTAGACACAGGTGACTTAGAACATCACTCATAAACTGTGTTCTTATAGATAACTGCTGAGTCTAATTCAATGGTTCCTGTCCACAGATGAACAGGGGCTAGAACAGTGCCCCTGACATGCTACAGTGTACAGGAGACCATGCATGCTTTCCTCCTCCTTATGTTGGTTTCATCATGTATATTTCCATGCACCTTCTCCCTTGGAGTGCTTCCTAACATTGATGGCTAAAGTGACTTGAAGTTCAGGGAAGTGACTTAACTAAGAGGCATAAAAATATTGAACATCTCTCTCACCTCCTAATCTATATATCTGTCCTGGATCATGTATTTCCCATGTAGTCCCTGGAATTCAATGCATTCCTTACCCAGCTCTAACTCAAGCAATGTCTCTATTCGTCTTTATTTTGATCTCTAAATCAACATTGGAATATTCTTTCTGACAGAATCATGGGTATGATATCATGGACACTAAGCTTAGGTGAATCACAGCTTCAGGATAACCCATGTAACAAATCCACTCAGAGGACTGCATGGGTATGCGTGTTGGCATATGCCACCCCCGTTCCTAGAATGATAGAATATATTTGAATACAGCAATAATCCACTTTAGACTACCTTTTAGGGCTCCTATGGTAGTCTTAAGTCTTACTAAGTCCCTTAGGCCTTACTATTTAAATCATACAAATCAACTTAATTTCCCAACTATAGATTTATTTTTCTGGGCTTGTGTGGTTAAGAAAGGAAAGACCATATGGATTATTTCATGAAATAACTGCATTTTTGTATGCAGCTTTTTTATTTTTGTATTAGGTATTGAAGCATAAGTGTCCAATATACTTTCTCGTGTATTTTTTTCTTCTCTCAGTACAAAAGGGAACCATATTACCCTCATAGATGAAATGCTGGAAACTTACCTGAGTCCAGTCAGACATACGATCAAATAATTATCCTTCTCAATAGAAGCACAGACAAAGGCTTATTATGGCTTTGCCATTGGCACTTCCTGCCCACGGATGTGAGCCCACGTTGTGCCTTTCATGCTGATTATCCATGAACAGAGCTGGGGACCTGTCACTTGCACAAGGCAACGTCCTGTGCCTTGTAGCTTTTTTACAGTGGCTCTGCTTCACTGAGCTAAAGATGTGGACCAGATTGATTGATGAAGAAGTATAGTGAGGATGACATTTATAACTTCTCTGGGAGATCTGGGAGAAAGTTGGGTGTTTTGCAGTTTAGTGATGTATAAAGACAAAACGCCAAAGAAATTGTATCTATTACAGGACCCCAGTGAAGAATAACTACATGCTTTATAAAGTTATTCCCAATGTACTGTCCACATTAGAGAACACGGGTAAACATGAGAAAATGGAATTGCCCAGGGAAATTTTATTGTTCAAATGTAGACCATCTTTCCATGAAGGGACATAGGCAGAATGCGTGCTCAGTAAAATTATGTCATCAGCAAGGCTAATCATTGCCTTAATACATTTGGGCTGATGTAATAAAATGCTTTAGACTGGGTAGTTTATAAACAACAGAAATATATTGCTCACAGTTCTAGAAATCTAAGATCAGGATGTTAGCAGATTTGGTTTCTGATGAAGGTGTTAGCTCTTCTTGTTTTCTATAAACATCTTATCAGTATATATTAGTTGTCCAGAAGGGTTTTATTTTGACATTTTTATATGTATATACAATATGTCCCATCAAAATCACTCCTCTAAATGTACCCGTTATCTTGCCCATGTAATTGTAACCCCTCTGTATGGTATTTACACAATAACATTTTTTTAAACAAATGTTTAAAAAATCACTCCTCTATCATTCTCCTTCATCCTTCCTCCACTACTTCTTGTAACAATTTCATGCAAATTTTTCTATTTGCATACACATACATAAAGCTCTTCCACTATACTCTCCCTCATTTATTTTCATTCATCCTTACATTACCCTTCCCCTTCTACTGTGCCTACCTGCCAACTTTCCTTTCATTCATTAATATATATATATATATATATATATATATATATATATATATATATATATATATATATATAAGTGTATGTTGCCAGGCGCCAGTAGCTTGTGTCTGTAATCCTAGCTTCTCAGGAGACTGAGATCTGAGGATCATGGTTCAAAGCCAGCCCAGGCAGGAAAGTAGGAAAGTCTGTGAGACTCTTATCTCCAATAAACCACCAGAAAAACCAGAAGTGGCACTGTGGCTCAAGTAGTAGAGTGCTAGCCTTGAGCTGAAGAGCTGAGGGACAGCACCCAGGCCCAGAGTTCAAGCCCCACAACTGTTCTCTCTCTCTCTCTCTTTTTCTCTCTCTCTCTATATGTATGTGTGTGTTAATTTTACAAAGATATTTTACCACAATATTTCATACATGTATATATTATATTTTAGTCAGATTAATTCCCTCCATTGTTCTCTCTTTCACATCTCCCCTGTCATTATTCAACAACCTCCCCTATCCCTCATGATCCCTTTAACTTGCTTTTGGGGTGCTATATCATTTGGTGTCACAAAAACAGATTCCTGGGGCTGTTCAAGAGAACTCATTGCAAGACGTTTGACATTTGAAATGTCAGTGTCAACATTTGCTTTGAAGATTGTTCAGAAAAATGTGCCTTAATACTCAAAATACATGGTGGGGAGGTATTAAATCTAGCTGCCACCAAATTAGTCTAAACAAAAATCCAGAATAGCTTGGATGATATCAACATGGAACTCTCTTGATTGTTTAGTCCCTTGTGATTGGAGTAGCCTGGAACACAGTACTTTAAGATTCTTCTTATATCTTTTCCCATTCTGTAACCGCAGACATAAACTCTGACCTTTATGTTAAATATCTGTGCCTTGTTTGCTTGCATATTTGAATACAGATACAAAATCTTGTTTCCAATGTGTAAATGGGCATGATAACTCTTTTTTAAATAAGTTTTTTTGTGAAAATACCGTACAGAGGGGTTACAATTACATAAGCAAGGTAATGAGTACATTTCTTATCAAGCATTGTTGCCTCCTCCTTTGTTTTTCCCCTACCATCCCTGCCCTCCCATCTCCACAACTAATCCCCCCACCAAAGTTGTAAAGTTTTTTGACATAGCAATAATTCTTTTATTCCAGAATAAAACAATTCCAAATATAGAATGGAAGGGAGATTTTTATTTTTAAGTTAGTTCTGTATTACAAGAGAATTCAGATGGGTGACTGGAAAGTTCCCTTTTTTTCTGTACTACTCTTATACCAGTACTACAGTCAATATTTTTCTTCTGACATAGGATGAGGTGGGGAGTTCCTTATACCAAATAATTCTCCAGTTCTTTGTGGACACAATCTGAGTGTCCTAAAACCAACTCAATTTTGACACTATCTACCTGGAGATAGCATCAGATCCCATAGGCTAAGAGCTCAGTCCCAAAATACTGCCATCACTTCAGCCACCAATTTTAAGTCTAGATTGTTATTTGTACTTCTGAATGGTTCACTACAAATTGAAATGTTCCCGTGCTCCATTCCTTATGGCCAATAATGGCTCACAGAATTCAATAAGTAAGTATATTTATTAGATTACTGGTTTATTATAAAATGATGCAAGCCTGGAACAGCCAAAAGGAGAACACATCCAAGTGTTCAGCAACCTAAACTCTCCCTGAACTTCATCCATTCAATTTTGTTCAGAGATTTTATTACTAGGCATGATTGATTAAATGTTTTCCCCTTGGTGGCAGAGAAGGAGACTGAAATTTCCAAAACTTTAATCACGTGTGATCAAATGATTGGTTCCCCTGACAACCCACCTTCAACCTTAGGTAATTTCCTAAAATCCCCTCATTAGCAATCTTAGATATGGTGGAAAGGGGCTTGTTATGAGGAATCAAGGATCATCCTTTCACCTTTACTATCATTATCACTTAGAAAATGCTCTACAAAATGTGAATCTCTGTCCCCAACATTTTTCATTTCTCTTTATCTACCACAATCTTGGACCAAATCCTAGACCAGGAATGGGTAGCTTATTTAGATACAAGCTGAGCAATCAGGCTTGTCTGGATGTAAACCCAATATAGACATTTTTCTCAGGAGAGAACACTTCAGCTGGGAAGCTGAATGGATTGCAAGCTGGGAGTAGCCATTTTTTTCTGCTGAAGCATGCCAAAGCAAAAAAAACAGATCAGCAGAAACAAAGTCAGAAGCAGATATGGAGAAAGGCATCCCAGAAAGCCAGGTATTCCACTTACCATTTGTGTTTCACATGGGATGAGAAATGGCCCACATTTACTGTTAAGTTCCAAACTAATCTGTTCCTTAGATAGCCTTCAGGTTCTGTTTTAAAGGAAATAAGAACATACTTTCTTTTGAGTCCAACGAATGGCCTCAGTTCACAAACAACTATTTATGTTGCCCTGAATGACAGCTTCCACTGTGGAAGAGGATTGTGAACTTTTATAGTCCCAAAATTATTTACTAATTCATTCACCAACTACACTGTTGGGAGCATCAGGTAGGTAGACTACAACCAAGTGGGGAAGATATCTGTAGATTCCAAGTGTTACAGGATTCACAGCTTTAAAATAGGCAAAGACATAATGTCGAAAAAACGAACTTAACAACTTTGGTGGGCGTGGGGGATCAGATCGGGTGAGGTGGGGGGAGTATGGGAAGGGATGGAAAGGGGAAACAAAGGAGGCAACAATGCTTGATAAGAAATGTACTTGTAGGCTGGGAAGGTGGCTCAGTGGTAGAGCACTTGCCTTGCATGCATGAGGCCCTGGGTTCGATTCCTCAGCACCACATAAGCAAAAAGAAAAAAGCCAGAAGTAGCGCTGTGGCTCAAGTGGTAGAGCGCTAGCCTTGAGCTGAAGAGCTGAGAGACAGTGCCCAGGCCCAGAGTTCAGGCCCCACAACCGGACCAAAAAAAGAAAAAAAGAAAAAGAAATGTACTCGTTATCTTGCCCATGTAATTGTAACTCCTCTGTACGGTATTCTCACAATAAAAAATTAATTAATTAATTTAAAAAATAGGCAAAGATTAGAGGTCTGCTAAGCTTAGAGAAGTGTTAGGAAACTATTAGATCAGATACAAAAGCCAAAGCTATCAAATGGCTGCCAATAGCCCAAGATAATTGGGCCTCTCACTATACAATGTTCCATCCCTTCAGAGTCGCAGTGTTCTGCTCAGTCAAGTTCAGATGCTCTGAAAAATCTTTATATAGAGGTGCAACTTCTCCTACAAACTGCAGTTCACAATGGCTGTGAGGATTTTCTTTTCCTGTGACCAGAGAAGCTTGGCTGACAGAAGGGGTAGTTTTCAGCTCAATTTATAGATGATGTAACCAAACAGGAGACAGGTTAACAGAAACTGATTTGTAGCAAGCTGGGAATCAGCCTCGTTTTTCTAGCTTTATAACCTTTATGCTTTCCATTTCACTTGCTGTTTAAATGACCAAGAAAGATCAATTCATCTACTTTATTCCTAAAATATTCTGTGACTGTTGCCCATCATATATCAGAGGAAAGAAAATTACTCTTTAGCTGCTTTGTAATTCTCTTGATGAAAATTGAATGGCATACAAACCGCCAGATTGGAAGTTCAATGGCAAACTGGGTAACAATCGTAAGTCTGTGTATGTAAAGACTGGTACATAGCTCTTCTTTAGTCGTTGAAGATCTGAAAACACTGGCAGTATTTGAAAAGAATATTAAGTATTAATAAATAAATACCTGGAACTGTAGTCCCACATGGAGTTGCCCAAGTAAGCAACAACCTCATTGGCAAGCCGCAGCTACACCTGTGTGCATTAATCAGAGATTCCCTTGAAACCATTATTTGTTTTCTTTATAAAGGCACTTTGATTTACATGGCCTGGCTCTCCCGTCCAAGAGGATTCTGAATCTTCCATCTTACCAAACTGTACCTGCCAGACAGGATAACTGAAATTCATTTTTTCTTTTTTTTTTTCTTTTTTGGCAATAACCTTTCCTTCTTCTAATCCCCCAAATTAATTTTAGCATATGACACACAGCTTCCAAGTTTAATGAAAAAACACTCAACTGTTATCTGTGATTTGACAGAAGGAAATTTAATTTTATTTACAATACTTGAGTAAATGCTGTGATATTTTGCCCCAAAAGACATCTCTTTATGAGTGATTACAATTACCAGTTTATTATGGAAAACATAACCATGAAGAACTATCTGCACCAGAAAATATCATCCATACCTTCAGGATACCCACCCCAACAGGTTATTAAATGCTGTCTCTCTTTATCTGAATTATCACAGTACAGTACAGTATGTTTGAAGTTTCCATTGCATATCAGCGCAAGAAAGACTTCTAATAATATCAAGTGTTATTGCTGTAGGAGGATGTATCTAGTCTTTAGACCTTAAAGTTGCTATAGAATTGATGATTAATACAATTGCTGCTGTTGTTGTTTTTAATGTATTATATAAAACTCTTTCTTTTTTCTTTCCCCTTTGGGTATATCCTCAGTAGTCTTTGTTTTTTGTTTTTTTTTTAATATTCTGGTATCCTATGTCTTGTATATACATTTATCTGATTTGAGGAAGGGAAGGGGAAATAACAAAATGGTGAAACAAGGACATAAGGTGAATCAGTGCAACAGTGAGACTCACAAACACTAGGTTGGAAATGAACTTTACAATTTGTGGGGGAATGAAGGGGGGAGGAAAGGATAATGGGAGGAAAAACAAAGGAGTAAATAACAATGTTTGACAAGAAATGTACTCATTACCTGACTTATGTAATTGTAACCCATCTGTATATCACCTTTACAACAAAATAAAATATTTTTTTTTTAAACCACAATTGCTGCATAGTATCTCTGCCTTGAGCAAGTGGAATTTTACAGTTTTCCTCTATTCCTATGCCAGAGATATTTGCATTCTGAACCACTTTTCTCCTTATCTCACCCCTTCTTACTTCTCTCTCTTTTTTTATTTGAGGGTTGGCAGGGGGCTTCTAGGACATCAGTATTTCACTAACTTATCTTCCATTAAACTCTTGTAATCTTCTTTTGAAAAGGATTTTTTTTGCTTATGACCTCTCAAAGTTAAAAGCAGCGATCTTATCCCTTTGAAATTTGATTGATGCTACTGAGAGTAGATTAGCTGATTGGAACAAACATAGGTTACCCCAGGCAAAGGTTTAGGCCACTGGGTGAGGAATGAATGATAGGAGATGAACTGGATGCTGCTGTTGCCAGCTAGAGAAACAGAAACCAAGCATTTGGACCACTACAGAAATGACAGGACAGAATGATGGGCACTATAATTAAGATAGGTAAAATAATTAATAGTATTCCAAGGCTGGCAGGTGTTTTCTATAGAGGGACAAATATCAAAGCCCACTAGCTTTAAGGGCTAGTTTCTTTTATAACCATTTGTCTTTGCCATAAGAGGACATAGGCAAATGGGTATGGCTCTTTTTCAATAAAATTTCCTTACAAAAAAGGCAGTGTCTGGTTTAGTCCAAAAGCTACCTAACCACTGGCTGATATTTTTTCTGTGCTTTTAGTTTAAAAAATATTGTGCCTACTACAGTTTAAAATCAATGTCTCATAATTTTTAAACCAACATTCTATCACTTTAGCCATACCCCAACCCTTTTTGGATTTAGTTATTTTTCAGATAGTTGTACATAGGTTGTTCTTTGAGATAAGATCTTGCTAACTTTTGTTCCCTACCCAAAGTGACTTCAAACCATAGTCCTCTCTATTTCTGCCTTCTGAATAGCTGGAATCATAGTCATCAGCCACCATGCCTGGCCTAAAATTTGTTCTTACATAAGTAGTACATTAAATAGTATAAGTTATGTCTAATTACAAACCTGTTAAATTTATTCAAATTTAAAACTGGGCTTATGAAGATTTTTAATTCCCTTTGTAAGCTTAGATATTATTTTTCTTTTCATATTTTTCCATAACTATTTTAACAGCATTGTAAGTGGGATTTGTCTGCACGTGTGAAAACAAATTTATTCAGCACAGAGAAATACGCTTAACACACATCTTCCCATAAAAGAGTGTGATTTTCAATAGTTAACTCTGAAAATAACACGATTCTGTCTGAATAGAAAACCAAACACAGTACTGACCACTCTAGGAGATATTCCAAAATATTGGGGCTGCTACTTCTGCTCCTAAGGGACTTTTAGTTTGTAAGCACTGGTGAACCCAGAGAAGCAAGTCAAGGCCAAGTGTCAGGCCATGGGTCTGATTAAGCGGAGCAGACATAAAGGAAGGATGGAGTAGTAGGCTGCTGAGCCATTGCATAATTGGGAAGCTACTTTGGCTTAAAAAAATTATGAGACTTTCTTATGTTAACTCAGTTCTTAGAGGATCATTGTAAGATGACTGAGGTTTGCCATCATGTTCCAGAACCTTCTGAGAATCCAGAAGAATTACTGCACCTACCTTAGAAGATAATTAGAACTACAATCTAGTGATAATGAATATGCCAGGGGGGTAATCAGTATCATCACTCCTCTATCATAGGGTGGTACCATTAATGTACATCAGTGGCTTCCTTGTTTCTACTTCTTCCATTGTTAACAAGTTCTCTAGGGAGTTGACGCTAGTGATGGAGTCAGCAGTGACGGAGTACAATGCTGGAAGTCGGTGTACAATACAGTCATACTACTGCCCAGACTTTTATTCTTCTTCCTAGTCTTTAGTGCCTTTGTAATTTTCTGTTTTACTTGAAAATAAGAACTCATTTAGAACCCCCACTTGCCAGGGGCACTAGGACATGTAACCTACCTGCAAGTGAAGAAAGAAAGGAAATGGATTAGGTGAACAACTCGTCTCTACCAACACAGTAGTGGTGCTATAGATTTTAGTCTCTTTGTACAAGTTCTCCTCAATTGATCTCTATTTGTTTCAATTTGTCTGTAAAACTACCAGAAAAAGAAAATGGAATTATCCTAGACTCACTTCTTAAAAAAGAAAAAAAAAGTCATAGCTAATCAGAGAGATAATCCAAAATGGAAGAATTATCCTTCACCTAATATACTTCATGTACTTTATCACTAAATGAGGAAACGGACCTTTTCCAAAGTACTGCTTCTAGAGGGATGGAAGAATCATGTAGAAAGAAGTACATAATTGGTATTGTTTTCATCCCCATAGCCAATGTTGCCTTGGATTTTCAAAGATTCTAACCATTATCAATTCACTTAAAATAATCCTTGGATCAGAAAGCAGTCACAAGGACTCTGAGTTCTGAATACCTTACTAGTTATATATGAGAAGCAATATTTCACATGGTTTGATCAAGCCCATGGCCACTTTTAGAGTCCATCCTGTTGTTAAGCTGATAGGTGACTTTGCACATGTTATTGTATAATCTATACACTTTTCTGAGTTTTAAAAACATATAACTGAAAATGATGGTTTTGTCTTCTTGGCAGCAGTCCTGAGTACTAATTGCAGAAGAGATACCTTATTTCTTTTTATTGTTTTTAACAATGAGTTAAGGCTTAGCCTTTACACTAGAAGATCCCCCAGGGTGAAATGCAAAGTGAATTAGAGACAGCATCTGTGGAGCAGACACACCTCAACAATCCTATCCTGGGCAACCAGCCTTGTATGAACAGTGCCTCCAATTGTAAGGTTCTAAAGCTTAAAGAATAATGTTGCTTTTCCACTGAGCTGTGTCCTCAGAATGCTGTCCTGAATATGGAACTGGGGAGTAGAAAATAGGGCAGGAGAAGTAAGCAGTGTGTGAAGATATTATAGCATGGTGATGTATTCAGTTAGTCTTTCCCCTGCCCTTCATTTAGATATGTCTTACATTTCTTCCTGATGCTTGTTTTAGATAGCTAACTGATTACCACTGTCCCAGGGCCACTGTCTTCTTCCTAATTTGACACTTCTTTTTCCTGTTCCTCTTTAGCCATTTCCCCAACTTGTGTCCTACACTTAACTACCTTGGGACCTGTGCTTCCAAGAATATGCTAATTCTGATGGGCAACTGAAGACAAAATCCTTGTTTGGTCTGTGTGTCCTTTTCCTCTCCTTCTATCTCCTTGAGGGTGGTTTTACTAAAGATCCTATTAGGTTCTGCAGCAAGGGAACATGGTGTGTGGTAGGTAAGGGGTGGGGGTGGGGTGATGTGAAAGATTTACACAGCCAAAGCCTGTAGCCACATCTGCAGGGAAAGTCATATGCTCTGCAGTTACACAGAGCCAACTTTCACAGGGAGTTGTGGTTCTTCAGGACTTAATTGATACAGGAAATTGCATTACAAGGGATTAATCAGAAATGCTTGCATCTTGACTTGACAAGCATTTATTAAAGAGTGTATGCTTTTCATTATGGAGCCGGGGAAGGGATGGAAAAAGATTTTTGGGGGTGAAGATATTCAACAGGCAGATGTGGAAGACAAACGGTACAGAATGGGGAGAAAGGTCTCTGCAAAATGGTGGATTTGGGGAACCATTCAGAGACCCCCGTGAATTTCCAAACTTTTGCAAGTGTAAGAATGTGAACCAGTTTCTGACAGATCACTTGGCTTAGCTTTAAGAAAGTGAGTTATAAAATGCCCTGAACCTGAGCTCTTTCACTTTGAAAGAGGAATACAGATATAGAAAGGATGGGTGGAGGAATAGTCATCAATGTAAGCAAAACTAGCTTCTGAGGCCAAAGCACATACATGAACATCTAGGATTATCTGCAAGCTTCACCTCTCTAAAATTGCCCCTGAAGAAAGAGTCAGAGCAGTTAGTATTGGCCACCTAGTGCCAGGAGAACAGCATGTTGCTAATTGCAGGCATATAACCCAGTGCTACTAGGAAGGTAAATGAAATCCTTTTTCATAGTAGAAGCTAATTATTACAGACATATTTAAGAAGAAACTTAAGGAGAAGATAATAAACATTATACTCATGTTGTTTTGCACTTAAATATTCAGCCAGTTTAGTATTAAGTGATATTGACTATAAGGATAATTCAATAGCCTATTCTATGTTATCAGTTGTGTATATTTAGAAGTTAGAACTACTTTTACATCACTGTTGCAGATATAGTTCTTCTGTGAAATCTTGCTTTTGATGTAATCTTAAGAATTCTCTCATGCAAGAAGACTTGTCAGTATGCCAAAAATAATTTTTGGTGAGGAGTTAAGACTTAAGTGATTCCTGGGTGATTGTCAGAAAGTTATTCACTTATTGCACATGATTGTTTGTGGGTATGGGAGGGTTATGGACATAGGTATAAGTACAGTTTCTTTGTTGTTTACTAATTTATTATAGAGGGTGCTCAGGAATAGTCAGCTGGAAGGGATGCATTAGTCAAGATATAGGGAATGATGTACTACGTTTCCATGCCCTACCTGGACAGTCCACATCTTCCCAGAAAGTTGAGGATTCAGAACTGGAAAACCTTCCTAAATATATTTCTTAAATTAAAGCAACTATGGGAATCCCTGAAAACACCTTACAAAGAATCACAGGAACCCAGCAATAAGTATTGAGCACTCTTAGTGATTAGCGTATTCATCTGTTCCAACAAGGCTATTGGAGAATAAAGAAGAAAGTCCTATCCAATCTAAACAGAAAATTGAAGACAAATATAGGATAATGATCAATATAAGCCATCAAATGGACCTGACTTTGAGATATTTTAGAAAAATACATGAAATGACTTGACTTCGAACCACATTTGAGAACTTGTATAGTGTCAATTCTAATACTCTGTATTTCTACAGCAACAGTCTTTCTTGCATGATTTTTTCACTCAGATAGCTAATGTCTGCCTCCAGCTGTTTCACAGATATATGTGCTCTAGTTCAGATCTTTCTTACCACTTTACTTGCTCAAATAATCTTAAGAGTGATCCTCCTATATAACCCAAGCAATGTCTTTGGCTCACATTGCACATTAACATATATTCTTTCTTATCTCCTATCCAAATTCTTATTCCTCCTTCACTTACAGCATTATATCACAGGACAATTTTTTTCTTTCCTTATTGCAGCCATAATTTTATCATTTGGTTTTCTCCCTCATCATTAATATTAATGTCCTTATCACCATACTTAATTTACAGATATAATGACCACAAAAGCTCATGGAAGAATATGAGACTCCTACTTTCTAAGAGAGGTTGTTGTATTTGCTGTAACTATCAGCCAAAAGAGTTAATGAATAGCTCATACCTACAGCAAGTAAAATCACCATGCACAATGAGAATGAGAATATTATTGCGATACTGAGTGATTAAAAAAAAAGGTTCAAGGCCAAGTCACCTCTAAACTGCAACCAGCTCATTAGATTCTGTTAATTCCTCACAAGAGAGAAAAATATTAAATACGACATATATGGAAAGGATTTTGTAGTAGTCATCTCTCAGATTTCTTTCTGGGGGGAGGGAAAGAATTCAGAACTCAAGAACTGAGCATTTTCTCCCATGGACATTGGATTCAAAGGTTATTGTATCTCAGGATGTTCACTATGACATAATTCTTGTTGTTTGCACAACCTGCAATGATCCAAAGCCCAGAGTCATAATTAAGGAGCTTGTTACACTATAAAAGATTTTCAAATTTTAATCTATGACAACCCACACAGCACTCAGAGCTTAAATACTTTATTGACCAGGCTGGCAAGCTGACTCCTCTGTCAGAGCTGGGAGAGCCCTGCTTCAATTTATCTCTCCCACACTACGTATTTGTAGTCATAAATCTTTTCCTAGGCTCTTTGAACATTAAAAATAGCCCGGCATTTCTGGCTTTGCTTATAGTGCTCTGAGAGGCAAATCAAAGGTGCCAGCCTCCTGTGGCCTTTTCATGTGTCTCTGCAGAAGGATGCGTTTACATCTGTTATAGCCCTCTCTGTCTAAGTGTCAAGGCTAACAGTGGCATTTTCCGTGCAGTTGGTTCCATGTCCCTAGTGTTTCCCAATGCAGATACTGAAGCTGAGCCTGTGCTGAACTGGTTCTGAGCCAAGCCTCATCTAGTCCCTTCTCTTGGTAATGACCAGAACCAAATAAGTTGTCTTCACTCTACAGGATCCCAGTAGATGAAACAGAATCCCTTTGCTTCCAGCAAAGCCTGGCCTCTGGGTTTTTAATGTTCTCACAGGAGAAGGCAAGCACAGAGATTGCAAAGGCCATGGCTTCATTTCTGAAAGCTCAGAAGAGATTCAGACTAGCCCAAAGAACCTGACTCCTCAAGTATCAGCCAGGCTCTTTAGAGATAAGAGCAATATATTCCAATCAAATGCTACTTTATTATATTCTTTCTTCAAACATGAGACTAGCCAAGCACAGTGGCTCTGTCCTGTCAGACTAGTTGAAGGTAGAGATGGAGAAGATTTGGTTTTGAGGCTAGCCCTAACAAAAAATTCACAAGAGTGTATCTCATTCAACAAAGTTGAGCATGTTGGCATGTACCCAGCTATGTAGAAAAACTAAATAGGAGGCTTACAACAAAGGCTAGGTCAGGCATGAATGTGAGATCTTGTAACTAAATTGAAAAGGACTGAGGATATGGCTTAAGTGGTAGGGTGTCTGCCTGGCAAATATAGGGAAAAAAACTAAACTAAAATCATGAGAATGTTATTTTTTATATATTATTCCAGTGATAAGTAGAAATCTTACACTGTTAGCTTGTAGATAATATGATGTAATTTGGGGATCTCTTTCCTCTACCCCAAGTCCTTTTCCTAATCTTTTATAAAAACCAGCCATTCTGAGGTAGAATGGGCATCTAACACTCTGTAGATATTTAAGGGGTGCAAATAATTAGTTTTTCACCTAGCAGTTTCCATGGTTCATCACCACAATCAAGATACTGAATATCTTCATTACCCCTTAAAACTTCATTGGGCCCTTTGGCCTCTCTCCTTGTTGCCCTTCTCATCATCTCTGAATCTCCAGGCAATTGCTAGTCTGTTTCTGTTCCATAAATTAGTTTGTATGTTATAAATGGTACCAACCAGTATACATATTTTTTTCTCAACTTCCTTCTATTAACACAAGCATCTTGAGATTCATCTATATTGCATCTCATATCAATGGTTCATTGTATTGCTGAGTGACATAAAGGCATAAGTTGGTTCTTCTACTCATTTCATAATAGACATTTGAGTTATTTTGACCTTGGAGCTATTCCAAATAAAATTTCTATTAACATTTGTGCACAAGATTTTTTATTCTTTTTTAAAAATCTTGATTGTAATGGTGATGAACATTGAGGTTATTATTACTTAAGATAATGAATACATTTTTCCTTCATTTTCTCCAGCTTACACCTCCCTATTCGCCTCTTCCCCGAGTTGTATAGTTCATTTCTGACATAATGTCACGTTTGTATTGTTGTTGCATTAGTTTATCCTTTGTCCTGATGTTTCTTTCTTTTCTTTTCTTTCTTTCTTTTTTTTTTTTGTCAGTCATGGTGCTTGAACTCTGGGCCTGGGTGCTGTCCCTCAGCTAGCACTCTACCATTTGAGCCACAGCGCCACTTCCAGTTTTCTGTTGGCTTATTGGAGCTAAGACTCTCATGGACTTTCCTGCCTAAACTATCTTTGAACCATGATCTTAAGATCTCAGCCTCCTAAGTAGCTAGGATTACAAGCATGAGGCACTGGCACCTGGCTTCTGCTGTTTTTTTTTTTTTATTTACTTTCCCTTCCTTGGATTGGGTAAACATATATACAACACAAAGGGTACAGAAAACTAAAGCCCAAACAAAGAAAGATAACTACATAAAGGACATAATAAGAAGCTCTTGTTTCCAATTCTTGAAGCACATGTTGATACACTTCATTATACATGGTCTTGGGCTATTGATCCCCTGTTAATATCATAGATATATTCTAGTTATTACAAATGAGGGAAAATATACAACCCACTTTTCTTCCATTCCACCTACTTTTCTTCGTTTTTTCTTCTTCTATTTCTCTTCTTTCAATATGTAGGAGTAGAGAGCTAGTATTGGGTGGATACGTAGGAGTAAGACAGAGTCATATGAAGGCATCTTAACCTTTTTGATAAACTTCCAATTTTTTTCCATAGAGGTAATGCCATTTTATATGATCACTAAGAACCCCAATTGCTGCACATCTCAGCTAACTTTTTGTTGTAATCTTTACTGAGCAACATCAATCTAACCTTCATGATCATCTCTATCCAGCGCAGCCTCAAAGGATCAAGATATGAACTGAAGAAAGAACACATGACACAGAATGATATAAATGACCTTACATTAACAAGAACTGTCTACTTCATGAGATTCTAGAGAATGAATGAACTTCTGCAGAATGGTATTAGTCTGAATCATAGGGTAATAAATTAATATGGGTTAGAATTCTTGATCATTATTCTGTAGGATAAAAAGAAAGGAGATATATTTTGGCCTTCATTATACAGAATTCAGTAAGTGTTGCTCATTGATTGAGTAAAATGTGCTCAGAGATAGAAAAAATGTTTTTTAGATGTTTCTTCATGGAGAAATATCATTATCTGCGTGGCTATTTCATCCAAATTCCTACATCAAAAATCACTTCAATAGACTCTCAGAATATACCAAATGACAAGTTTTGTGTATCCTACTTGCCAGGGAAGCTCAAGTCTGCAGTTAAGAGGTTTGTTCATGGGGCAGATATTTATGTGAGGATTTGATCATTACTGGCCTGGGAATATGAAGGGACTGAGAATCAAGACAGTCTACATAGAACTGCTCAATTAGAGCAACTCAACAACATAACAAAGAGAAAATGGAACATCTCCTCTACTTTCCTCACCTGTACATCTTCTACATAAGACCAAGTAGCATCTTAGAGATAGTCTTCCCTTGTGACTTCTCTCTAATTGTGACCCTGAAAACCATCTTTGAAATTGGAATGAGAAGGAAAAGAGAATATCAACTAGATTGTTTTGTCAATATGTTTTATTAACATTGTCAATATGCTTTATAAGAACAACTTTTGAACCAGGCACCAGTAGCTCAGGACTGTAATCCTAGCTACTCAGGAGGCTGAGATCTGAGGATCTATGTTCAAAGCCAGCCCAGACAGGAAAATCTACAAGACTCTTTTTCCCAATTAAATCACAGTGGAAAAAAAACACACACACACAAATGTAGTTGTGGCTTAAATGGTAGAGTGCTAGCCTTGAGCAAAAGGAGCTCAGGGACTGTGCTCAGGTCCAAAGTTCAAGCCTCAGGACCTAAAAAAATAAAAGGAAGAAAGAAAGCATAACTTTTACCTAAGAGTTCCATAAAGTAAGAGTTTTGCTACTTTAGAAAAAAGTCAGAATAGAGGAAAAAAGGAAAGGGAGGAAACGAAGGAAGGGAAGGAAGGAAGAAAAGAAAGAAGGAAGGAAGGAAGGAAGGAAGGAAGGAAGGAAGGAAGGAAGGAAGGAAGGAAGGAAGAAGGAAGGAAGGAAGGAAGGAAGGAAGGAAGGAAGGAAGGAAGGAAGGGAGGGAGGGAGGGAGGGAGGGAGGGAGGGAGGGAGGGAGGGAGACTGAGAGCTCCAAAATGACTGTGACTTACACTATTTGAAGACACCCAGATGAGTCTAACACTGAGTAACATTTTCACATAACCATGTTTATCTTTGATTTTAAGGCTAAAACTCACTATTAAGATAAATGCCACTGTGATTAAATCTAAAGCATATTCTGTCACTTGTATAATATAAGCCTGTCCTTCTCCAGGACCATAAAAGTAAAAGCAGCAAAATACTGAACTGAATTATCTGCAGATATATATATATATATATATATATATATATATATATATATATATATATATATATATACACATTTGTCATTCTAGTTGTATTTTCTTCAGGTTCTTCTTATTAAATAGTGAACCCCAAAGCAGAGTGAAAAATAAGATTTAAGACTTACTTTTCTTTTGTGATCAAGACAGGTTAGGGCATGTGTCTTAGTGAGCTTTTAGGGGAGGTTGAGTTCTTCCACAAGTAGTATAAAAAGATCATCAAAAGACTGGAATGATTGTCCATGAATTGATTTCCCACTTAGACTGAAACATCACCATGCAGAGGCGAAACAGAATATAGTCTTTACATAGCAGAATATGCTATATGCTGTATCAGGACTGAAATGGCCAGGGTGTGGTGGAGAAGAGGGTGCTGGAGCATTTGCTAATCACTTCAGAAAATAGAAATGTACCTGAAAATATCACCCTAGGAGCCTCCTCAATTTTAAACAAAGTTTGACCAAGAAATTAGCAAATATTAGGCATCAAAGTTTGGAGAATTCCATCTGTAATATTAACCAAGACTTAAGATATGTATATATTATTTAATATGCAAGACTTATAAGTGATGTCATTATGAAAATTATGTCTTTTTGAAGCTTGACTGTCAGACTGTGGACACACAACATCATTTTTAACAAACAACCATATAGAAAAGCAAATCGGGGATGAATATATATTTGTTGGGATGTACCCTGCTAGATAGAATAAATTTATAAGTTTTCTCATTTATTCTATTCTATAAAAGCTGCTTGCTCTGTATGTGATTACCTTCTTTCAGCAAGAGCATAAAATAATGCCCTCAAAGGTCACAAACCTTTGAGGTCTGTCCAAAATCAAGGCTCATGCTCTTTTTAGAACCCATGACAATTTTAGGTATTTAATATTAATATTTTGGAAATAATAGTAAAAAGCATGAAGTCATAATTTTATACATAAAATGCAAATATTGGCCTTTTGATTAATTGCATCATAATATATTCTCATCAAGACTGTTGCCTCAGAGCTTCAGGGTCCTGCCAGATGAAATATTGGTGAGATAGAAAGGGGGGTGATTGCCCAAAGGCCTGAGGGCCACTGGGATATTTGCTGTGTAGCTTATTTATCCCAGAAACTGAAAAAGCAACCTGCATCATGGTGTTCACAGAGAAATATGGGAGCGCTTATTGTCATTTTCACACATCAGAGACACAGAAATCTGCCTAGAGAAACTAGCATGGCTGCAATTGGGGGCCAGGTAAGAGACTCTTCACCTCCCCTAAAACTAGCTTATGTAGCATGTGACAAAGTGGGTGTTTTTTACTGTGTGCAGACTAAAACAAACAGAAAATTATAAAGTGCACAAAAGGATTTTCCACACTGCTGAGCCTTGCAAAGTGTTCACACTTGAATTCCCCTTGGTGAATTCATTATCTCAGGACAGCATTTGGTTTTGGAAGCCAAGGAAGCTGAGCTGAAAAATGTGTGTTGTTATTCCTTGAAATTTCTGAGAATGAGCTACACAGTCTGCAATGTTCAGGGCCAGCTTTGTTTTTTGCAAATTCTTAGACAATTAGCACTACCTTGTGTTCTCATCATTGGCAAACCCTAGATGCTGTGTTGTTGTTAGTTGGCTTGGTTTGGTTTAATTGGTTTGGCTTAGCTTGGGTTGGTTTGGTTTGATAATGCTGAAGACCAGACTCAGGGCCTCATGTATGCTAGATAAGCACTATACCACTGAGATATATCCCAGGTAATCATGTATTTTGTACATCTAGTTTTATTTGAAACACTTTATCTGTGTCTTTATCAAACGTGCATCATTCATTTTTAATTGGAATTACTGTAATCAAGATGTAAACACCTAGATAAACTTCACATTGACTTTATGTAACTACTGTTCTATCAAGTTATACCCCTGCCATTTCCACTCTGACATCTATACATTTCCTCTTCAGTATTCTTGCTTCTTTTTTCCATCCTAATCCTACTTGACATTTAGTGTCCAAATTCCTGCCCCTTCTTCAAGATTTCTAAAATCACCAAAGTCTAAAGAGATTTTCTTCCCAATTCCCTAGAACAATGATTTTTCTGTTCCAGAAATCTATCAGCTATCCTAGTGGTCTTAATGACATCTCATCTATTTATAACTTTAAAAATTAAATTATTGTCACTATTTTATTTTTTACCTATTTATGCTTTGCATCTCCACGTAAGTCAACCTCTCATTATGGGCTTACATTTAGTACATGCTATAAAAGCAAATGCTTGCCTCCTAGGAGATAGACTTCATGAAAGGCTCTTTGTGAGGTAATTGACAAATTAATTGATAAAATTATGCTACTGAATAATTGCTAATAGTGACAAGGACATTTGAATTCAATTTTCTTTCTTTCTCTCTCTTTTCTTCCTTCCTTCCTTCCTTCCTTCCTTCCTTCCTTCCTTCCTTCTTTCTTTCTTTCTTTCTTTCCTTCTTTCTTTCTTTCTTTCTTTTTGTACTGGTCTTGGCACTCAGGGCATGGGCGCAGTCCCTGAGCCTTTCTACTCAAGGCTCATGCTCTACCACTTGAGCTACACCTCTACTTCTGGCCTTTTGGTGGTTAATTTTAGATAAGAGTCTCATGAACTTTCCTACCCAGGGTGGCTTCGAACTGCAACCTTCAAATCTCAGTCACATGAGTAGCTAGGATTACTGGCATGGCTCCCGATCTTTATTTTGTATAAGCTGCCCAACAAGAGGGTAGCAAAAAACTTACGTCAAACCCCAGTTCATGCATGGTCTCACAAGAGTTTATTTAATGGGTCTGGGAAGTGAAGGAGTTACAGAAAAGAAGGAATAAATTCTTGTTAACTGCTACTGTTTACAATCAGCTACTGGAAGTAGTAAGGTAAATTTTAGGATGCATATATAATAGAATTGTATTGATTTGATGGTCTTTTCCAAAGTTATTAGTACAATTAAGTTGACCTTTCAGTAGTATAGAAATAAACTTGTTTATAATTGAACCCAAGCAAATGAAGTGGGAATAACTCAGATATAGCATAATAAAAAGCATTGGATGTAAGGCTTCTGTAATATAACCACAAAGGCAAAATACAGAACAATTCGGTAGTTCTGTGCAAATACTACTGAGGTTGTAGGGATGTCATGGTGCTGAAGAACAGCTGAAGGACAATACGATGTTGTTCTCTGCAGCCCACCAAGCTCTAAGGAATCCAGAGTCGTGTTCAAATAGCAAGCATCATGTCAAGGAGAGGTGGTACTCAGGCACTACTTCTGGTCATCAACACCTATTTCCCAGTCTTTGCTCCAGGCCATCAACATTAACTGATTTATTTAATGAATCTATAGAACTTGGAGATACACACATTATAAAACAGGAAAGGAGGCCTTGGTGCCTTAGTATATTCTCTAAAACATAATCCCACCGTTCTCCACAAAAGATCTTATATTACAAAGGAGAAATAGCTTATTATATAAATTAGGTGTGTCATCTTGAAGAGGACATTATTTAGGGAGAGAGAGAGAGAGAAAGAGAGAGTGAGTGAGAGAGAGAATGCATTCTGTTCCTGTGGCTTGTCAGGGCCTTAGCTCCACTCTAGCTTTTGTATTCTTTTTTTTTCTTTTTTCTTCTTTCTTCTTTCCTCTTCCATCCTCCTCCTCCTCCTCCTGCTCCTCCTACTCCTTCTCTTCTCCCTGCTTCTCTCCTTTTCCTTCTTTGTTTCTCTTTCTGCTTCTGCTTCTTGCTTCTTGCTTAATTGTAGATAAGAGTCTCATGGCCTTTTGGCCAGGCTGGTTTGAACTGTGATCCTTAGTTTTCCATCTCCTGAGTAGGATTATAGGTATGAACCACACATGGTATATAGCATCAAAGGAACATGAGATAGCACTTTGATACTCAAAATTTATAAAAAGAACGTGCATGCAGTATATGTTCTATTCAAATCCATAAATCTATCCAAATTTAAATCTTGTGAAAGTGCATACATGAGATTATCAAAGTCCCAGGAGGTGTCCACAGGGAATCAAAGTAGTTCCTGCAAAACTGCAGTGTGAGAACTGCTCAGGTTAGGTTTGTCGGTTTGATGCCTGACTTTAGAGAGCACCAAACACTGAATGGCACTTGTGAATCTGTAAATGTGATGGGAGTCATCACAAGGCAAATATATTTGAAAGGGAAAAAACTAGATAGGAAAGACATGACCAGCAATCATCAACTAGATTTGGAATGTAAAATAAATCTATCTGTACTCTCTCTGTGCATGCAATGTTAGTTTTTTAGGTTATTAGATTACTGGTGGTGTATGTGTCAATTAAAAAAGAAGAAGAAGACAACCAAGTATGAGAGCCGAGAACCTAACATCACATCACACTTAAAAGGCAGGATCAGTAGGAACAGACACTGACCATGAACGTGTCAGTTAGCAACAGTAACAAGATGCTTTTAGAACAGCACACAGTAAGGGGGAAAGAGAAAAGACTTAAAAAGTCCTGATGATGTTCAACAGTTTTCTTACAAATTGCATACTGTTTAATAATTCAAGGATGTGCTTGAAGAGCTAATGCTGGGTGTGGACACTTTCATTAAAGTTACCTGAGACCATGGGCTGGGAAGGTGGCTCAGTGGTAGAACACTTGCCTTGATGCATGAGGCCCTGGGTTCGATTCCTCAGCACCACATAAGCAAAAAGAAAAAAGCCAGAAGTGGTGCTGTGGCTCAAGTGGTAGAGCGCTAACCTTGAGCTGAAGAGCTGAGGGACAGTGCCCAGGCCCAGAGTTCAGGCCCCATGACAGGACCCCAAAAAAAAAAATTACCTGAGACCAAAAAAAAAGGAATAACATGGGGGAATTTGTGGCTCTTCATCACCAAAAACAATGGAAATAATTGTGCTTATTTTATTAGCATATTTGAATGTCCTTTTCATAATTTCAAGGAAGAGGACAGAGTACTTATCTTTCAGATATCAGACACTGGACACCAAAGATCAACATCCGTCCTTCCTTACTATTCTTTATAATCAATGATCCCACCCCCACTTTATCAACACCCCCTCAACATACACACTGCATGAATTGGGATTTCTGTTCCTTCCAGACTTGAGAGGATATTAGCTGGATGAGTATGGTATCTTCAGTGAATCTGGCAAATAGATCAGTGTGTCTTTCATACGTCTCTGTTTCACTTTTTCCTCAGCAGAATTTTCTTCCTCCTCCAGCCTTATTCATCCATTCTTCATTTGTAGAATTTTCTGTGCTATCTTTTCTTGAGTTGTTTATGCCCAGATTTCTGATCCTTCCTAAATGAATTCTCTTTTGGCATGTACAAAATACTGACCCATAGGCTTGATTATGTAGGGGAATATCCAAGATTTAATAAAGCTTGAAGTCTGGAGGAAAATAAAATTAGAAGTAAATTGATTCTTATATTGGTTGGATACCAGAAACATGGAATAAATATCCCAAGTGGTCTTACTCCACCATGCTATTGAAATATAGAATTTCTCACTGAGGGAATTGGCATGTATGGTTATATAAAAGATGTTTAAAGTTGACACCTAATATCATGTTTTCTTTCTGTCTTCTTCCCTCCCTTCCTTTTTGGTAGGACCACATTTTTATTGACTTTGAGCTTCGTACTAGAAGCTATGTATGACTTCTTCATCGCTTAGAGATAGGGTACGATCTACTTAATCAGTCTCTCCTCTGCCTTTATTATTTTAAGAGTGTGTCTTCTCATTCCTCCTGTAGTCATTTTTATGCCTAGCCTACTGAGCAGAGGTTCATCCTTCAGATGGTTAGTAAGCTCTTGTCGAGATAGATGGAATTTTAGACTTATTCTGAAATTCGGTCTCTCTCCATCTGCTTTGGAAACAGCTCACAAATTCTTCTCAATGTCTCAGACATGATCATCAATCTCCTGCCAGAGGAAATTAAGAACTGTTATTTGTTTGTTGGGTAGGAGAGGTTCCAGAGTTCTGACCCTTAATTTGTTCTCCATTCTTTGCACTTCGCCTGTAGCATCTGACTAAGGGTTTGCAAAGCCTTCTTTTATTTCTTGAGAGTCTCTGCATGAAAAATTGTTTCATTCCATTACTGTCACATTTGGTCATATTTATTGAAAACAAGCAGAGCCACTTTGTAGCCCAGCTCATTTCTATCTCTTTTAAACACTGTGATGCTTCCCAACAGGATCTGTGCTTCATAGTTACTGGGGAGATTCCAAAGGACTCAGCCCAGGATGGTGCCATCTCTCCCAGTGTAGTAGGTTATGGGTGGCTACTTTCCTACTTTGAATAGTGGCAAATGTGCCTCTAATACATACAGTATGCTACTTGAATGAAAGCTATATTAGGTTGAATTTGGTAATGAAGCATGAATCAAGTGCTCTCTCTCTCTCTCTCTCTCTCTCTCTCTCTCTTGCTTGCTCTCTCTCTCTCTCTCTCTCCCTCCCTCCCTCCCTCTTTTCCTCACTCTCCCTTCCTCACCCCCTCTCTCCCTTTCCTTTCTCTCTCTCCCTCCTCTCCCCTCTCTCTCTCTTTTTCTCTCTCCCTCCCTCCTCCCTTCCCTCCCTCGTTTTCTTCTCTGCTGGTACCAGGGCTTATATTCCCACTTGTCTTTTTCTGCTTAAGCTTGGTGCTGTGCATTTGAGCCACATACCTTAACGTTTGGCTTTTTGTTGGCTAACTGGAGATAAGAATTTCATGGGCTTTTCTGCTTGGGCTAGCTTCAAACCTCCAAGCCTCAGAGCTCAGCCTCCTGAGTAGCTAGGATTACAGGCATGAGCCACTAGTGCCCATCTTTGAAGTGTTCTTTAGCTAAAATGTTCTATATTGAATTTGGTGAAAGATGATAAAAGTGAAGAGAGATTGTGAGATAAAAGTATACTTATTGTTATTCATAATCTGAATTTTGTAATCACATTATCAAGGGTCAGAGCCTGGATTTCTCTGACAAGACCCTTCAGTACCTTTGATTTCTCCTTTGGCTGAAAACATGAGGAATTGGTGTTACTTGCAAAGCATGAGCTTGTAGCCAAGCATAAGTAACCTGGTGGGCAAAGAAAACCAAACACAGAGGGAATGCATCATTAGGGCTGACACTATGATTTATCTTTTGCTTACTCTTTTTCCGACCACCATGGTTGAATTTTTATTTATTTTGCATTTATTTATTTTATCTTTATGGTACTAGACTTTGACGTGAGGGACTTGTACTTGCTAGGTAGTGCATTTGGAAAATTTCAGTAGCCCTTTTTAATCTTTGAGACAACTTTTCACATTGATATATACAACTGATAACGTTTACAACATACACTGTGATGTTCTGAAATGTGTGTGCACAATGTGACAATACTAAATCTGGCTGGTTAACATTACTTTGTAGTTATTATATTTGGTGACATGTTCCCAAAACTCTCTTAACATGTTTCAATACAATATACGATTTGCCACATCATAAATAGATCTTACATGCTTATTTTTCTTCTATAAATGAAGTCCTTTAACCCATCTCCCGAATCTCTGCCCCCAACTAACCTAGTCCTGAAAAACACCACTGAAGTCTATGAGACTCTTATAGCCAATAAACTACCAAAAAGCTGTAAGGGGAGCTGTGACTCAAGTGGTAGAGCACTGGCCTAGAATACAAAAGCTCAGGGACATTGCCCAGTTCCTGAGCTCAAGCATCAAGATTTGTATGTGCACTAAAAGCTGAACAGTATCTCAATAGTAAGATTTTCCTATTATGTGCAAGGCCCTCAGTTCAATCTGCAGCACCAAAAGATAAAAATTTGTAGAATTTAACAGGAGCCAGGTGTTAGTGGCTTATGCCTATAATCCTAGCTACTTAGAAGGCTGATACCTGAGGATCATGGTTCAAAGCCAGCCTGAGCAGGAAAGTCCATAAGACTCTTACCTCCAATTAACCACCAGAAAACCAGAAGTAGCTCATAGTAGTAGAATGCTAGCCTTGAGCAAAAGAGCCCAGGCCCTGAGTTCAAATCCCACAAGTGAGGGAAAAATATTATCCAACTATTAAAGAGTTTCCAGTTTTTATTATTCAGTAGCTATAGATTTAATGCATCAAGTAATTTATCTGTTTATTCCAGGTTATTAAATTTTTGTGCCATACAATTCTTCATAGTAGCTTCTTATGATTGCGTTTTTAATAAGTTTTTATTGTGAAAATACTGTACAGAGGGGTTACAATTACAGGAGCAAGGTAATGAGTACATTTCTTATCAAACATTGTTGCCTCCTCCTTTGGGCTTTAATAGGCAGGGATTCTACAACTGGAACCTTATCTCTAAACCTTTTTTTTGCTTTTACTATTTTTTTTTCAAATAGAGTATCATTATTCCTTATTTGCCAACCTAGCCCACAATCATCTTTTTTTTTTTTTATTGTGAGAATACCGTACAGAGGAGTTACAATTACATGGGCAAAATAAAGAGTACATTTCCTATCAAGCATTGTTGCCTCCTCTTTGTTTCCCCTTCCCATCCCTTCCCATACTCCCCCCATCTCCTCCCACCCGATCCTCCCCCCCCCCACCAAAGTTTTAAAGTTCGTTTTTTGACATAACAACTTGTACATCTCATTGTTGCAATAGGTCCACCTGTATTCCTAGTTAAACAATTTGTTTTTGTCCTTCCCCTCCACAGATTATACCAACATCAAATACAGTGAAAGCAGAGGTTATACCATGGGGAAAACATTTGAATACTTATCTTGGGGTTCATTCCCCTAACATCAACTTATCTGACCTTTTCTGCTTGACTCAGACATATACTAGTTATTGCAAATAAGGGAAACCATGGGACCTATCTACTCTTTGTATATAGCTGCAATGACAGGTTTGTGCTGCTGTACCAAGTTTTTATTGAATGGGATGGGATCTCATGAACATTTTGCCCGGCCTTGAACTATGATCCTCCCAATCTCAGACTTCTAGGACTACAAATTCCAATCATTGTACATCGTTGAGAGTTCAAATTTCTGTTGTGTTAGTTTTAATACATTTTTTTCCATATCTGATCTTATTTTTTGAAGTTCATTTGTCTCTTGAGTGTAGCTGAAGATTTGCCTATATTTTTAAAGTCAACTCTTCATCTTCATCTTTAATATTTTAGGTTGTTTTTTAATTTTTTCTGTTTCATTTATTTCTGGTTTTTATAATTAATTCCTCCTACTGTTTCATAGTTTTTGTGTTTATTTCATTTGTTCTTTGAGAGCAAATTTTAATTTGATATCCTGCTCCTTTTTTGATGTAGGTTATTTGTGGTGTAAACATCAATTAGAGTTGATTTACTATATTTCACAGGTCTTAGTCTGTTATGTTTATATTAGCATTTATGCTAATATTTTTTAAAATTTCCTATGGATCAGGAGGCTGTTGTTTGATTTTCATTTGATGGTGAATTTCCTGAAGGTCTTCCTGTTATTGAAGAATTGTTTTGCTTTTAATAAGATTTTAATCTCTTAACTTTACCCTTTGTTTTAGAGCATAACATGTTCTGTACTGGAGAATGTTCTATGTGCAACTGTTGGATAAAATACTCTATTTGTTGATTGGATCCATTTGCTCTAGATTACAGATTCAGTTCAATGTTTCCTTATCCGTTTTCTATCTGGATGATCTCTCCAATGTTAAAATGCCCTACTATTATTATATTGCAGTTTATCTCTCATTTAAATATATTTATTTTATGTTCCGATGTGGATATATTATTATTATATCTTCTTGCTGATCCTTTATCATTCTACATTGACCTTCTTAGACTCTTTCATAGTGTTCATTTTCAACTGAAAGCCTATTTTACTTGCTAGAGGTATATATTAGGATATTCATAATCAAAGAGCTAATATTAGAATTACTATTATTTTTCAAGCTCATACTTGGGCACTGTCCTTCAGCTCTTCAGCTCAAGGCTAGTGCTCTACCACTTGAGCCAAAGTGCCACATCCAGCTTTTTCTGCTAATGTGGTGCTGAGCAATCGAACCCAGGGCCTCATGCATGCAAAGCAAGCATTCTACCACTAAGCCACCTTCCTAGCCCCTGTTCCTAGCTTTTTCTAAAAATTGAAAATACTTGAGTTATCACTAATAAAGTTTCTTTATTATTATCAATTTTTTTTGTGTGTGCCAGTCCTGGAGCTTGAACTCATGTCTTGGTGCTGTCCCTGAGGTTTTTTTATGCTCAAGACTAGTGCTCTAAAATGGATAGCTGATTCAACGTCCCACCATTAGTAACTCATAGTTGGAAACTCAAGTTTAGAGCTAGTATTCTAAGAAAAATATTCTTAACTTCTATTCTCTGCTACCTATCACTGTCCTCACAAGTTAAACATAGGCATAATCCTTATACAGCCAATGTTGTAGCCTGCTTTTACACTAAGCATTCCACAGTGTGAAACATCATAGCAGGCAGTGTTTTTCATATTTTTCATAGTCATGTTCATACCTTTACAATCTTCCATAATCTTGCTTCGGGATGTCTGTTTTTTCTCTCCTCTTAATGTCTTCTCTTTACTCTTCTGTTTCTCTTTGCTCTGTTTTATTTCTGATCTTTTCTGAAGCAATTTTCTGTGTGTATGTGTTTAATCATTAGCAACAAGAACAAAGCCATGTTTTAGTGCCTCAACTCTGTATCTAAGATACAGTGCTTGACTTTCTTGTTTATTTCTCCCATCACTTTACTAGTCTCTGATTTCTACTCATGGTTCACAACACTCTACAACTTTATCATATCTGACAGAAGTTGCATACATGTACACACCTATTTGTAGATGGATATGTGGATGGGTGGAGGAGAGAGACAGAGCTACAAGTATGTGTACACACGTACACACACACCACACACATGCATGGACAGGCATATGCATGTGTCTTCTAAGGAGATTGTGACATGGTAAATCTGAAGGAATATAGATAGATAGATAGATAGATAGATAGATAGATAGATAGATAGATAGATAGATAGATAGATAGATAGATAGGTGTCAGGAAGACTAAAAACTCAGGAATCAGGTTTGGTTTATACACATCCCTTTGAGACTTACTTGCATAAGACCCATAGTGGAGGCTGCAGAGACTTTCTACAGAATAAATATAAAGATAGAAGAGAAGCAGATTGAGGATGGAATTCTAGTGAACATCAGTAGTTCAAAAGCTAGGGGCAGATAATTAGTTTTTTTACAAAAGACAAAGAAGTTGTAGGAAATTTAAGAGAAAAGATTTATGTCATTCAACCAAGCAGAGAACTCCAAAAAGGTGGAATATATTAGAGAACATATCTGGAAAGTGTCCTCTGAATTCTATAATATGGGTCAGTAAAGACCTTTCTAAGTGCTATTCCCCGGGGATAATTAGCATTCAAGGATGCAGGCCACAGGAGGCAGGATGTGGCTGAAGACAAACTAAAAGCTCATCCACATCCCTGCAAGAATGAGTAAGCTGAGCATGTAGTCTTGGTTCAAGACTTAAGTGATCTTGAGCAACACTTTATCTTGCTTAGCCTTAGTTTCCTGAGCTGTACAATTTAAAATTGATTACATATGTCTGGAGTATACTTTATATCTTTTATCATGATATCAGGTAGCTATTAGGCACTCCCCCACCACCTAGGACAATTACTTTCAAGGCAATATTAACCCTGTTGTGGTTCTCAAATTATGGTTCAAGTGTGTGTCAAAGGAGATCAAATATCCGGCCTCTTGAATATTAATGTTGCTAGCTTAGCAACTTATATATTTTAATTTTAGTCACAAGAGATTAATATGTAAGATATAATAAACTTTTAATATCTCATCATTAGCATTTCCTCCCATGCATTTATCTTAAGCAAGTCCTTTGGGAGAACTGATTTAATAATTATTAGAATCTTCTTCTTGATAGTCATCCTGTTTCTGAACCAGCTGTACATGGCACATGGTGCCTGGTATATTTCTTAAATTTTACATCTTGGTTTCTTCACAATTCAAAAAAAATTATTAATAATTGTTAAAACAGTCTAATTGGTACCCGTAGGGAGCTTGCTCAAAAATATCTAAGACTTGACATTTATTCCTTCTTGATGTTCTATAGTCCTGAGAACTGTCCTGTGTTCAGAAGATCTCCCACTTCTCAGTATAAATAGAAATCTATGCAATAATTGGAAATAAGCTGGACCCTACTAGATTGTGCACAGAAAAATCAGAGGAGACTCAAAAGGGCTCCAGTAGAACTACTTAGGCTCTCTTTCATTACATTATAAAGAAGTCTAGCCAAACCAAAAATTCCTAGAATTAACCCCAAGATCTTCTGATCCACTTGGCGGTAGCTGTTTGGATATTGAATTCCTTATTTTTAAATTCTTGAAAAGCTCTTTATAATAAAAGAAAGAAAGAAAGAAAACAACAGAGAAAAGTCCAGCTAGCAAAACCTTTTCTGAGCCCTGCATAAATCTAGTTACCTGGGAAAAAATCCACACAAATTGAAAGATCAGTCATTCAAGCTAGCAGCCTTTTTTTTTCTACTGGTAGAAAATATGTAACCAACATTCAGAAGAAAATTGCTTTTGTATTAATAAACTTATAGATAAACTGTCAGCATTTTAAATGACTAGTTTTAGTCGTTGTAATTAATTTTTCAGTCAAAAAAGTTGATTTAATCCACACCACTGCTTCCAAATTGTTAAGATTTTGTTTGTATAATGATCAAACTTTTAAAGGTTCCTTGCATAAATTCCTTTTGGCAGTTTTAGTATGTTTCCTATGCCTTGATTGTAATACTTCATATATGGTTCTGTACGTCATACGAAGGGAAAGGTTAAGAATGGTCTGAATATCCTTCTGAACATCTAGGAGCTGCTCAATAACTATTTCTAGATTATTAAAGCCTGAGGAAGGGTTAATAATATGATGATATTTTAAATGTATGCCTTGTATATTTGAATCTTTATGCCTTTACATCTCTGCTTAGTGGTCTCATTTTCCCCCTTGCTATCCAGGTGCTACATTGAATCTTTGCTCTGAAATGCTTAGTTCTTTAGAAATTCAAAGTTCTTGGCTCGGCCTCTTGGGTTGTCCTGCCTTTTATAGGTGCAGTAAATTTGATCACCATCAAGGGCTGTTAAACAACATACAGTGATAAAAATAGTTCCCTTTGCTGACATTAGGTGTTTTCTAAAATAGCTCAATAAATTCTGGTCAACAAAAACTCTTTTGTGATTTCAAAAGTCAGAAAGTGAACTGTTGATACGAATCTGGGTAAATAGAAAAGAAATGGTCCTATAGTGGCTCAGAAGTATGTCTGACTTGTTTTTGAACATAACTAGCAGATGACTGTTCCTCAATCTTTGGTATTATAATAGAAGTTATGCAAGCTTATAAGGTTACAAGAGGGCTTGTAGGAGGCGACTTGTTTGCAAGGTGATATATCTGCAGGAGGCATAATGGGCCAGGTAGGTGGGGGTGGTAAGTTGATAACTTTAGAAGAAAAAGTGAGAGTTGGCTTTAAATTTCACTCCTGAGGTTTTTAGTAATAGGGATAGTGATGATATTGGTATTTACGACAATGAAATCCTGGCCAGAAAACAAGGCCTACAAACAGGAGGTGCTGATTCTTTTATTCCTCTTACTCTCCACTTTAATCCTTCCTGAATGGAACCACAAACTTAAATTCCTCAATTGTACTTTCTTTTTTTTAATTTTATATTCTTGTTTTTAATTGTAAAAATGTTGTACAGAGGGGTTACAGTTATATGAGTAGGGTAAGGAGTACATTTCATAGTGAGCATTGTTACCTCCTCCTTTTTTAATTTAATTTTTTATTTTTTTATTGTGAAAATACTGTACAAGGGGGTTACAATTACATGGGCAAGATAATGAGTACATTTCTTATCAAGCATTGTAACCTCCTCCTTTGTTTCCCCTTTCCATCCCTTATCCTCAATTGTACTTTCATATCATCTTTCCAACTATTGCCTATTGTATCAAAAACCGAACACAAAAGAAACAGAAAAACACACCAAATCTAAAGTATAGAAGCCAAGTATCTGGTATTTCTGTTATCTGCTCAGCCAGGTAACCTTGAAAAAGTTGTACAACCTTGATGGGTTCATTGTTTCTTGTATAACAAGGATGAATTAAATCTATTAAGATTCCTGCATTCATTTCCAAATGCTGCTATTTTACTTGACCAACCAGATTTTCTAGCTTGATCTCCTATGAGTTGTGAAATACCGCATTGTACAAATAACATCATTTTGTACCGCATGGCATTTCCTAAACTCATTTCTATTTTTTAAGGCATACTTTGGACTTGTAGTTCCTTTGACCTTATATATTCTTCCTCATCCTTACCAAGCAGCCTAGAAAGAGTTTGAATTTGCTTGCTCATCTACCCATCTACCTGTTCTTTTGGGTTGTTTTCCCACCAACATGTATTTAATGTGTGTGTCTCATCTTTTTATCTCACTTTTCCATCCATTCTCTGTAGCTTCTTTGCTTTACAGACTTCCTCAGTAACTATCTCTTCCTTAAAGATTTGATTCCTTAGCCGGGTGCCAGTGGCTCATGCCTGTAATCCTAGCTACTCAGGAGGCTGAGATCTGAGGATCGTGGTTCAAAGCCAGCCTGGGCAGGAAAGTCCGTGAGACTCTTATCTCCAATTTAAAAAAAAAACACTGGAAAACCAGAAGTGGTGCTGTGGCTCAAGTGGAAGAGCACTCGCCTTGAGCTGAAGAGCACAGGGACAGCACCCAAGTCCAGGGTTCAAGCCCCACAACTGACCAAAAAAAAAAAAAAAGATTTGATTCCTTGCAATAACAGAGAGGTAGATACTAGAGTCCATCACTGTAAAATAGTGAGTTGAAGTACTTCAGAGCAAGTATGTTATTTGTTCAAATATTATTATAGGAAAGGAAGGTGTATAGATGAGTAAAATGAGCCTGGGGGAAAAAATCCTAGAGAGTACTGAAAAGTGAGGTTAATAGCAAAGACATTCTGTGTTCTTTTGTTAAAGTAATTTACATACCATTCAAATATGCTTGCCAGCAGAATTCAAATCTGAGTCCACTGATAAGCAGACTGAATATAGTGTCTTCCATAGTGGCATTCAATAGTCAGTTGATCTTTAAATATTTGTTATTCAGCTCTTTCTGTGTCTCTGATAAAAAATGTCTGACTGTATGCGTGCTGCAATGTGTCTTTATAAATTTTGCTTTAAACTGCTTCATCTGTCTTGACTCTTGACTCATGTATACCATGTGCATGCTTTATTCATTTTATAAGCCCTGATAACACCTACCACATGCCTCTGCCCACATTGATTGTTAAAATTTGCATTGAAGATAGCTAGAAGTTAAGAGTAGAAATGATTGTAGGAGAATAAGAAAAGGATTGAGGAACAGTATGTGAAACCGAATATGAATCTAGTATAAGAGAGATAAGCCAAGGCACAGGGGAACTGGTACTATGTTCTTGGCACTGGTCTGGCTTTTGATCCTTGGGGGAACATAGTTTCTAGAGTTGAACCAAGGCTAGAAATCATCTGATCCAGTATTTCCCATAATGTAGCATATTTTAAAATTATATTTGTATTGTCTTTAAGTAGTTTACAAAGGCATTGCCATTGAACAAATAAGTTTATGAACACAATGAATCTTGATCATTGTTATCCCTTTCATCATACAATATAACATCTTGGTGGAAGACCCAGGTGCACTCTTGACATGTTTTTGTTTGGGGAAAGTTGCTGTGATTTTAATACATGTTAGGAAAATACTGATAGGTATGTAAGTACTTGATCTTCCTTATTAAAAGTGAAAATATATAAGTTAAATAAAAAAATACCATACATAATCTAGCAAAGGTTATGAGGAAATTCTTCTGTTCCACAAAGGAAAAAACTGACTTGGCCATAATGGCATAGTGTGTGATTGTCAGTGTCTGGCTAAGTCTCCAATGAAATGGGAAAAGCCTGAGAGCTGTTACCGTGTGGGTCCGATGGTTTTTATTTTTCTTCTCTTACACTGCTGTTTATGCAGAAACTGGACCTTATGCACCCAAACTTCCAGGGTTGTCCTGAGAATATATAGAAGTGCGATCTGGTTCTGAAATTTGAGGAGAGGCACCTATTTATGTATTTCCTTTAGCCCATGTTTCAGACTGTTTTATTCCTGTTTTGTTTTGTTTTTCATGGCACAAGTTGGTTTTCTTGCACTGGCTTGTGTTTAACCACATACTCAAGCTCCCCAGACTTTTCCTGGTAAGCAAAAACTATAGATATATTTCTCATTGCTGTAGCCCTTTCTAAGTAATTTCTCCTACCGTACCAGTTAGAATCCTCACATGAACCAAGAGCATTAAGAAGAGGAAATGTTGCTCTTCCCACCTTCTATATGAAGAAAATGAATGTCTCACAGTCATCCAGTAATTCCATAAGGGCTGTGTCTCCTTTTTCACAGCTGACTACTGTTTCCTCTGTTTTTCCCTTCAGGAAGAAAGAAAACTGCAGACTGATCTAAATGAGGCATAATTGCTGGGCTTCACACCCCTATTTATATTTTATAATGCCGATTCCTTTCAAATTGATTTCTGAGCCTCGTTTTCGTGGATTGTCTCAGGAGATAAATGACTAACTTGTTTTGATGAGAAAAAATTGTCCATCAAACTCCTGTGCCTTTTCTTGAGATTCAATCCTTCTCACTCCTACTTACTTTGTCGCATCTCAATACAATGTCCCTCATTGCTCTTAGACAAAAATAATATTTGTAAAAGAATGTTATATTGGCGATCTAAGAGAGATCCCAATCCCACAGTTCCAGGAGAGGGTGAAAGGATAGCTTTGTGCAGCTAAAGTGATTGTTTTTAAAGTATTTGTCTGTGGAGAGAAAACAAGAGATAGGCAGAAAGATAGAGATCCTTGAAGTGGTTCTTTACATTTGTGAAGTCCAGTGGCATTAGCACAAACATCATGCCAAGAAAACATCATCCAGGAAAAAATGGTAGCACCAAATTTCACTCTTAAAATACATGTGCATTTAGGGCCACACATTTCATCCACCTTTCCCCCAAGCAGGTGGAATACTCTCAAAAGCTTTCTATCCTTGCATATACCTCTTGTTAAATACATTTGTTCTACAATGATACTGCTTTATTAAATGAAGCTATTTTGATGTGGACGGGGGATATAGTAAGTGCAGCAAGCCTTCTAATCACAGTGAGCCAGTGCAGCCCTGCTATCTGTAGCTGGTGGCCAGCCTCTCTTCCTGTTATTAATGGGCTTCCATTGCCAAGGGACAGAATACAGCATTTTCAGAAACCCATTAAAAGGCGCAGCCTATTGTAGCTGCCCTCAGCCAGACAGTGTGAATTCAGTTTTCTTCCCCTGTGTCAGGGGAAATGCCTCTCACCGATACATTGTGGGCTCTATCTAGCCAGCACCACTCACTCCTACGCTCACGTTTAAGTCGTGCATCCAGATCCATTTACTGATGGATGTTTTGGTAGGTCCTTTTTGCTGCTTTTATCTGCCCCACAAGTTGACTCAGCAGCACATCTGAACACAAAAGCATGGGCTGATAAGAAAAGGTGGTAAGGAAATAGCCTCTCTTTTCCAGAAATATGCACATCCCTCTAGAAACTCAATAAACTTTGTTTCTTTTTCATCTTTTTTATTGTCTTTAAGTTATTGTATGAAGCAGTTGCCATTCACAAAACAGCTTATGAATATAATGGGTCTTGATCAATGTCACCCACTTCCACAGGTTCATACATCCCTCCCAGCCCACACCTTCTCTCAATCTTCTTAATTTTGTAGATCATGCAATTGAAATTTTGACTGCATTCTCCCCTTCTCTTTATTTGACTAGCCCCCATTGGCCCCACTTCACCCCTTTCAAATGTGCCTTTGCCCCCATGCATCCCATCTAGAGGAAACTTAATTCCATATTAACACACACCAGCCATTCAGGTGTCTTCCACCAGGGGGAACAATTCACACCATCACTAGAAAGGGGTCTTCTGGCCTCCTAGTTGAGCTTTAGTAAAGCAAAGTCATGATGATCCTGAGGGAGGCCAGCCCATCACTGGGAAGATCCACTAGGATAAAACCATGCTTCTCTGTAGAGCAGAATTCCAAGTCCCTGCTGAATCCAGACACAGAGCTGGTTCCTGCAAAGTTGTGGGTGAGTGAGTGTTGCACAAGTTGAACACCATCAGCTTCGTGAAGCAAATCCCTGAATTAATAATATCATCGGTTGGTCCATCCTGGGATCTCAGTAAAAGCTGTTCTGTCCAGAATGTGCAAGAGATTTTGAGAGGGGTTCAGGTCAATAAACATTGAGGCTTTCCTTTTGAGGGGATGCAATGGTAGAGAACCTCAAGGTATTGCATCTACTAGGAAATGTTCTACCATGGAATTATACCCTGTCACTGAAGTTTCATTTGTTATTATGGATGGCCTTGTAACTGTAGTTGTGACTGGTATTTCTTCTGTAGCTAAAAATCTACATATCATGTGGAATGATAGTCTGTGATCTCGAAAGTTCTGAGGAGTCAGGACACTGCATTTGGGGGACATTTATTGTCCTAGCCACTGCACTTTTGTTTCAGTCCTATACTTCCTCCTCTTCATGATTCTGAGAGATGTGTTTGTGGCTAAAAATGAAAGACTATGTAGATAGATAGATAGATAGATAGATAGATAGATAGATAGATAGATAGATAGATAGATAGATATGAAGGTGTACCATATTATAATTCAGTCATTTGTTTTAACTTTTAAGCCTAAAACCACCCTCCAATGGCCATGTTATCTTCAACAAGCTATTTAGATGATCATTAAAATGTGGCTAATAATGACACTACCCTACAGCACTGTCAAGGGGTTAGGCTTGAGATGATGCATGGGAAAGAAGGACTTTTAAAATATAGAGGACCCTATGAATGTTAGTATACATCTGCTATGGGAAAGGGCAGAGAAGAGAAAGGACCTTCTATAGCCCTATTTAGCCATCATTATGAATATCGGGCTGGAGAAAAGCTGGAAGGGTTCATCAACCACTGGACAGTGATTTGCTCTGCCTACTATGGCTCAGCTACACCATTCATTCAACTCCATCTTCTCTAAAATACACTCTCTCTGTTGCATTATAGCTAAGGGAGAAGCAACAACTGGACAAATAGGTCAGGGGGTGCTATTCACAAACACAAAGATGTGCTTGTATGAACCACCATCTAGGCAATTTTGCATATTAAGCATTATCTGTACCAAGAGGTAAAATGGGCATATTAAACTAATAATCCTATTTGTGGTGGATTTCACCATCCACCCATCCAGCCATGAGGTGTTACACATTACAAAAATCAACATGCACTACATATGACACAGATATAGCACTAGGTATTTGCTGTGAGAAATTTCCTAAAATTTCTTAACAGTCAACATTTTACCGTATTTTCCTATGAGATGGATGTAAATCAAGGTGCCATAGGGCTTGCTAAAAGAATAAATTTCTCTTATTTGGGCCTTTTGCTATTTATTTGAGCTCTTCCTACCTTCTACAGGGTGACAGCCAATTCCTCTCTGACTAAAGCAAGCAAAACTTCCTTTTGAAAATCTACCGTCGAAAGAATCTGAAGGTTATTTTTTGTACTTAGAAAGCTTGCAGCTCTTCATAAATAAAAGTAAATTCAAGCTTGGAGCTGATGGCTTATACTGTAATCTAGGAGGCAGAGATCTGAGAATTGTGGTTCAAAACCAGTTCAAGTAGAAAAGTCTATGAGATTCTTATCTCCAATCAACCACCAAAAATCAGAAGTGAAGATATGGATCAATTAGTAAAGCACAAGCCTTGAGCAGAAAAAGCCAAGTGAGGGAGTTCAAGGCCCTGAGTTCAAGCCCAGTACCAGCACAAGAGAAGAAGGAGAAGGAGGAGGAGGAGAAGGAGGAGGAGGAGGATTAGGAGGAGGAGGAGGAGGAAGAAAGAGAAGGAAGAAGGAGGAGGAGGAGGAGGAGGAGGAGGAGGAGGAGGAGGAGGAGGAGGAGGAGGAGGAGGAGGAGGAGGAGGAGGAGGAGGAGGAAGGAGAAGAAGAATCTAAAAACAACAAACAACACATTTGAAATGTCAGTGTGTTCTGGGGATAGAGAGGATAGATGGTATCACTGGACCCAGCATGGTAGGCCTTGGAAGCATTGTAGGGCTTTATTGATGTCACATGCTGTGAGTAGCCTGGTAGACAGTGGAGATAGCTGTGAGCAGGTGTGGCCCAGCAGGAGAAGTCCTCCTGAATCCTCTATAAGAAACAGCCCAGCCCAGCTCCCTATTTCCAGAAGGGAGACAGAACTGGAAGTTCTCGACCTGCATGTCGGTGGACTGTCCTGGAAGTATCCATAGCCTGCAAGCCATAACTTGAAAAGTCAGGCAGAAAGAACACCATGGCAATCATTAATGTTGAGTAGTGAGATAAGACAGTTCTTGACTAAGTCTTGATTCCTTTATAGGGCAGAAGGCAGACGTGTTGCGTTTCACAGGACTGACAGAACCTTTGGAGGAAAGGACTCTGCTGCCATCTCTTTTCTATCCAGACCCAGTGATTCCCATCCCAAATATTACTGATATACACACACACACACACTAAGGAAGGATTGTCTAATGTCTACTGAGTGGCATTTTATCAGTGTCAGGGCCAGTACTGGGTAGAATTCATGTCTTCTGAAACTGCAATTACTCTAGGACATATTCAAGTATACTTGGCTCAGATCCCTAATTTGACCCTCTCCATTCAGGCAGGAATTTGCACTCATGATTTTTGTGTCCTTTAGTGTCTGTTTGTTTGTAGTGCTATGTAAGTTGGAATGGCCCATATCCTAACTCACACTTCCTGTAAGCATTTGACACCCCACTAATTCTATGGCTCACTGAGCATGAGGGTATTACAAAGAGATGTAAGCACAGGATGAGAGCGAATGGAAGATGGAACTACACTGACTAGCTATGTTTCTGACATCTGCAAAGTAAATCCTCCCACAGTACATTTGATCTGCCCGAGATGCTTGCCTAGTTCCAGAGAATGTGCAGTTCTAAAAGAGACCCCAGAGTCATTAGCTACTTATTCTCTGTCCACCCCTCTTCAGTATAGCCTTCATTCCTAGCACTGTGACAGTCCTAAGGTTTCCCTATAAAACGGGGTCAATAGCTACGTATTCTGTATCCATCCTCTTTAGTATAGCCTTCCTTCCTAGCACTGTGCCAGTCCTATGGTTTCTGCCCTATGAAAGGCTGTGATAACCAGTTCTGCTCCTCTTCCAGAATGTCCAGTCCATACATCAGAAGTTCTGTGGGGGCCGAAGGTTTTCCTGGGAAATATGGAAACCCAGGAATCTCCTTTGCTAAAATTTTGTCTCAACCAAGACAAGATGATTTAAAATCCCAGTTTATTCTGCCCTTGTGTGACAGAGGCGGGATAAAGTTCTGATGGAGAAGATAGGTGTTTTAGGCCTCATTTCCTCATTTCTTCATGAAGTTCTTATGTAAGAACTAAGGGACTGGCTTCTTTTATGAGTATTTCTAAAAGGAAAAACCATTAGAAGAAGTAAATGAAATTGTGGCTATGCAAATGGAAGCAACAAAACACATTTTTCATTTGAAAATTAAAAGTCATGTTTTATAATCTTGTTCCACAATAGCACTATGTGTCCAATGTGTACTAAAACAATTGCCAACCACTCTTACTATGTTCTAGAAAGGTGCTTTTTTTTTATTAAACCTGTTCTGGGGTTTGAGCTCAGGGCATAAGCACTATCCCTAAGCTTCTTTTGCTTAAGGTTAGTGCTCTACCAATTGAGACACATCACTGCTTTAAGCTTGTTCTGAGTATTATTGGAGATAAGAGTCCCGAGCAGCCTTTCCTGCCCAGACTGGCTTTGAACCATGATCTTCAGAGATCAGCATTCTGAGTAGACATGATTACAGGAATGAGCCACCAGTGCCTAGAATCAGGAAGGTACTTTTAATATTTTGTGTGTGTATGTCTCTCTCTCTTCCTGTCTCTCTATCCCTCTGTCTATCCATCTCTCTGTCTGTCTCCATCTGTCTCTTCCATAGCATTTCCATATATGTCTATAAAGTATTTTGATTGTATAATGTATTTTATTACCCCTTCTTTTACTCATTTGTACCCTCTTTCTTTTTTCCCCTTTCCCTTCCAACTGCCTAGTAGTTCCTCCTTTATGTGTATGTCCTTGTCTCTTAACAGAACATAGATAAAATTTTTCTCATTTTCCAATTATCTGACCAATACCATATTTAAACCATGACCTAACTAAGTGTGTGTGTGTGTGTGTGTGTGTGTGTGTGTGTGTGTGTGTGTGTGTGTGTGTGTGTGTGTGTGTGTGTGTGTGTGTGCTGGTACTGGTCTTAAATTCAGGGTTAGGGCTTGTCCCTTAAGATTATCACTCAAGACGGGCACTCTACCCTTGAGCCAAACCTCCACTCCTAGTTCTTTGATGGTTAATTTGAGAAGAGACTCAAAGACTTTTCTGCATGAGCTGGAATTGAACTGCAATATTTATATCTCAGCCTCCTGAGGAGCTAACATTATAAGCATGAAACACTGGTAACTGGCTAGTGTCTATACTCACCCATCACACATACTGTTCGTCAATAATACAGAATTCAATCACAATTGTACAAATCTGAGAGACTGATGTTTCTCTGTCAATATGACAATAAGAAAAGATGGTAGAGGGTCAGCCAGAAGTGTATATTTTACAAAAATTGTTCATAGAGCCACAGAGATGTTATTCAAGTATTTAATATCCAAATATATCTCATTTACTGGCATCCGAGGCTCCATTTCTGCCTAAGGTCTCAGGAATGGATTAGTTGACACAGTAAGATTTTTTTTCTAATTTTATGATTTCTAGTAACTGCACAAAACAGAGACTGCATCTATTTATTTCCATTTCTTTTTCTTATTAGATTAACTTAATTGTACAACAGGGCATCATTGTGATATTTGCATACATTGATACAATATACTTTGATCAAATTTGCTATGTAAATTTAAAGTAGTAAGTATGATCTTATCCACATAAACGAATAGAATGAAGGAAACACCACGCCTCAGAGATGGGCAAGAAGCTGAGAAATCATTCCCAGGATCTCATCACAGAGAACCCAAAAAGATAGGACAGCAAAGAACAGAACAAACATAGTTTCATTTTACCTATTTAGTGGAGATACAAAAAGGTTTAGGAAAGAAGTCTTTGTCAATCATTTAAACATCCGAAGATTTAGGAAGTTATAGCTTTTATGCTATAACATTTTCCTGAAGGTCACCAAAGCGTTCTTTCCAAAATATTTAGGCCTGGATCAGTGCAGGTACTTAGAATCACCTGTTGAAGGTTAGGCATGATACCGCCCTGCTGGAGGTGAGAATGTAGTGGTGCACTCTAGCAGCCACCATTTGCAGTGCTTGCTTTCCAGACATGCCTGACTTTCTGTTAATTGTTCAAATTGAGAGGTGAAAGGTATTTCTCAGTTCACATATAAGTGTACCTTCCTTGGATAATGCACAAACCTAGAGAGTTAGCAGAATATTTAGATGTCCATTAGCTAATTTTATTTTTCTTGTGCAGCAAATGTCAACTCAGGTTTTGCTGGTCAAACACACCATATAATGGGCTTCGGTAATTTAACTCCTAGGAATGGCTTGGTTACAAAGCCCCATAAAAAGTTTATTGACTTCTGCTTGCTGGCTTAGGATGTAGGTTAGAACATACCTCAGAAATTAGCTTCATCCACTTTAATGACTTCATTACAGAGCAGTTTGCATGCTCTCAAGCACTTCCTAATATAATTTTTAACACCAGTATGTAGCTATCTTGAGCTGCTGCTGTGTAGAAGGAAAGGTGGGTCCAGCTTGTTGAAATGGCCAAGATACAAAATCATTTTCATGGTACTTTACAGTATTCAGGAGGTTGAGACGTTCTATATGGTCAGATGTACTAAGGTCAGATGTGATCCAACACAGTAAAGACATCATCATATTAGTTATTGCTTTTTCTAAAGACAAATAAATAGTGATTTGAAAATTATATTTATAGTGTACATAAAGACAAAAGTAATGGATGTTGAATGTTTACTTACATTCATTCGTATGCAACCAACCTTAAATGAACTAAGTTCACTCGTGTCTTATATTTCTTAAAAAAAAAATAAATGTATAGCCAGGTTGCGGTGGCTCATGCCTATAATATAAGGTATTCAGGAGGCTGATATCCAAGATTTGCAATTGGAAGCCAGCCTGGGAAAGAAAATCCATGAAACGTTTATCTACAATTAGTTACCAAAAAGTTGAAAGTAGAGTTTTAGTTCAAATGGTAGAGTGCCAGCTTTGATTTAAAAAAAAAAAAAAAGCCACAGGACAGTACCCTGAGTGTATCGACCATGTCTGACACAAACCAAACAAACAAACAAGCAAACAAACAAATAAATGAATAACAGAATCAACCACTTTTCTTTTAATTACAAAAACATGGTACTTAAAAAAATAAATTCAGTACGGAGGAGGTGATACACAATCACTGATTCAGGTTCTTGATCTCAGTACTATATTCTGACTTACTTTTCATTGTTTTCTGTTTTGCTAGCCTAATAGATTGATGGAGGGAGGGGGAAATTCACAAAATATTAAGTGCTGTTTTGTTAAGACTATTTTTCATATGAGAAAGCCAAAGACTGAAAAGTCTTGTAGACTTTTTTGTGGTGACTTTTACATAATAGCTTACTTTTCTATGCAGTAGTTACTAGCTATGTAAACAATATTTAATTTGCAATCAAAATTAAATTGAGGGCTGGGAAGGTGGCTCAGTGGTAGAGTGCTTGCCTTGCATGCCTGAGGCCCTGGGTTCGATGCCTCAGCACCACATAAGCAAAAAAAAAAAAAAAAAAAAAAAAAAGCTGGAAGTGGTGCTGTGGCTCAAGTGGTAGAGCGCTAGCCTTAAGCTGAAGAGCTGAGGGACAGCGCCCAGGCTCAGAGTTCAGGCCCCACGACCGGACCCCCCCAAAATTAAATTGAAATTGAAATTAAATCCTCTAGTCACTACAGCCACATAGTAAATACTTAGTACCCACCTGTGCCTAGTAGCTACCACATTATATGGCATAGCTATAGAACATTTTTATTACTGCAGAAGGACAGCTCTGCATTTAACCTCCAATCTTATACTGGTTCTATGGTTGCACTGTGCATTCCACTCAGATATTTTTCGTAGCCACCAAATGCTTTCCAGAGCGACACCACTTATTGTGATTTCATATGCAGACTTTTTGAAAGCAATGCATTAGTGCATTCAAAAGCCATACCCTGGTTTATTAAAGCATATTATAATGTCACTGTACTTAAATTATCCACACTGGATTCATAATTACCACTTTATGTATTTTAACATACACATCCCTTAATTTTGCATTTTTTCTTAAACATATCAATTTGCACTTAACCATAAATAATAGAGTGCTTGGGTTAGACATATCAATGAGTTTTCCCTTTAAAAGTGAAAGGTTGCTTGCTTAAAACCAAGGAATATTTTTGAGAATTTCAAATCCCTTGACAGATGCATGTTGCCATGAGGATTTATTTTCTTCTGCTCACAGCTAAAATAGCATCAGTTGCATTTTGCCATTTAACGATATTGGAGGAGATGGTTATAGCAAAATGATTTACAAATAGTGATTGCATTTCCCGACTTACCTATTTCCATAAGTGAGTCCAAAAATTTAATCTGGATTTGAATATTGACCCCAGCAATATCAATATCTGTGTCTTCACCAATCATACAAGAAGAGTTTTGCCTTTGATCCAAGTACAAATACATCAGAAATTGTTTCATGCCCTGACATTCTATCTTTCTCCCTTTGATTTTGACTTTACCCATTGGCAAAAGAAGCAATTCTTTAGAGGCTCTGAGTTCAGTGGCCTGAAGGCCCACCAGTATTCTCATTACTAACTGATATCTGTAATATCACTATTAAATGGCCTAATTCTCCATGTTTGGTGATGTATGCCTATAATCCCCCCTCAGGAGATAGGATCAAGGCTACCTTGGGCTACATAGCAAGATGGAAGGAAGGAAGGAAGGAAGGAAGGAAGGAAGGAAGGAAGGAAGGAAGTTTTTAAATTAGAAACTAGCTTTTAGGTGAGATATTGTTAATAATAGGTAGCATTTAACTTAGGAGTTGAAGGCTACAGTTCCATTTGCATTGTCTAGGTGCAGTTTTGTTGTCTATGTTGTGAAGGAAAAATACACTGGTGAGTTGGACATTTCATATAAACAAAATATGCAAAAAGACATAGAACTATCTTTTATTTCTGGTTGTGGCCTTCAACTGTGGGCCTGGGCACTGTCCTTCAGCTCTTCAACTCAAGGCAAGCGCTCTACCACTTAAGCCACAGCACCACTTCAGTTTTCTGAGTGGTTTATTGGAGATAAGAGTCTCATGGAGTTTCCTTCTCAGGCTGGCTTTGAACGACGATCCTCAGATCTCAGCCTCCTGAGTAGCTAGGATTACAGACATGAGCCACTAATGCCCAGGTAGAACTACCTTTGTGAGAAAAAAAATGTATATTTCCCTGTGGAGCTCATCATATATGAAGATGATCCCATCAATGAATCTAAGAGATAATTGAGAGCCACAAAAGATGAATCCTAAATTTATTCTTAAGGCTTTTTTTTACATTCGTTTAAAAATGGAAAGGAGTATGGCAGAGTTGAAGATGGAGTTGTACTTATATGGGTTTGTACCTGCAAATAGTTTTTCCTCCATTAATGCGGAGACTAGGCTGGAGGACAATGCTCAAGGAAAAGACATCTGTTATGAGTATACTGCTAAAACCATCACAAGGGATTTCAAATGTCAAAACAAAGATGATAGTAGAAATATTAGAAATGGAGAAGTGCATAAGGATTCTGGAAATTGCTCAGCCCTACCGTCACCTATAAATGATTCAGAGTCAAGCTAACTTAAAGGATTCTAGAATTAAGAGACCTCTCTCTCTCTCTCTCTCTCTCTCTCTCTCTCTCTCTCTCTCTCTCTCTCTCTCTCTCTCTCTCTCTCTCTCTCTCTGTCTCTGTCTCTGTCTCTCTCTGTCTCTCTGTCTCTCTCTCTCTCACACACACACACACACACACACACACCACACATACTATATATATATATATAGATAGATAGATATGGACATAGATATATCTATATATCTATACATCTATATATCTATCCATCTATATAGTGTGTGTGTGTGTTCTTGTACTGGCACTTGAATTCAGGGCCTCCATCTCTTGCTTGGCTTTTTCTCTCAAGGCTGTGATCTACCAGAAGAGTCACACCTCCTCTTCCAGCTTTTTGGTGGTTAATTAATGATAAAGACTCTCACAGACTTTCCTACTGGGGCTAGCTTAAAATGGTGATCCTCAGGGATAAAACTTTCCAAGTCTGATCAATGACCTGGAAACTTATGAAATAGAGATTTCTTTCTTTTGTTGCTGTTGTTCCCAAAAATAGAGCGTATGGTGAAGATGTTTTAGAGCGGGATCTAAGAATTTTATTTCACTTTTAATTTCAGCTAATGCTGGTGGGCTAGTTGACTTATGTTTATAGGCAGATTTTCTAATTCTGACTTGGTTTTATCTGACTCTATGGTCTTATCAAAGCACTTCACTTTCAGGATCCTAATTTTTCTATTTGAATAATTATCATATTCAAGTATCCTCCTTCCCTGAACTTGTATCTGTTGTGGGATTTGCCTAGATAAGGTGCTTCCTGGTTCTGGTTTATATAAACCCTCATTCTGAGAATGCAGTCTCTATTATTTTCCCCTGCATATGCTACCTCATAGCTCCTCACACTTACCTTTCCTGTCACTCTCCCTGGAGCTGTCTGCATGCTAGGAAGTCTCTGTGTAAGCACCCTGAGTAGGCACAGTCAGAAGCTCATGTCTGATGCCATCCCCCACAGGGAAGTATGTTTGAGTCCTGTGTGAAGCAGCAGATGGTGGTAGGTGGCTGAGGGCGTGTGTAGGAGGAGGAGGCTCTCTTCAAAAGCCTGTGGCCAGCGTTAGCTGTGTCCCTGCCTCTTGCCAATTTTTCGCCTACAGCACCTCCTTGGTGCCTCAGCCATGCCTAAGTATGCTGTAAGTGGTGAATTACACAGTACAGTGGTTAATTGCACAGACTGACATGCCCTCATCTTAGATGAGAATATAGTAGGGATTTTCCTATGCTAGCCTGGCAGCAAACTGCCTTTCATTTAACCACTGTGGATAAAGAGCAATTGACATCCAGTATTTGAATTAATAATAATAATAATAAGCTGGGGTTTTTCCTCTTCTGAATAAGTAATTTGTGGAGCTACTTTTACTGTAATGGACCAGAAAGTAGAGCAAGGAAATAAGTCACTCACCCAAAATGAAGGACAAAGAGAATTGAAACTTAATGATTTTATTTCCAGGTAATGCCCCGGTGGGTTGTGGATGGAAGGAAGTATATATCCTAGTATTTGCTTACACACAGAGCAGGTGTCTTCTTAAACCCCAGTGGAGCATCAAGGAGGAGTTTGTGATGAGAAAGACCTTCCTGAGGGGCACCCAGGGCTCTCCTTCTCTTCCTTCATTGGTGCCTCTCTCAACTCCTACTTCTTCCCAGAGGATAGACAGTGTGTACAAGGACAACCTTAATAATATTTTAACCTATTAACAACATTCAGAAAATAAGTTAATTATAGCAGTGAAGAACAGAAATATGGAAAATGAGTAGAAAGCACTGATACAGAGACCTGAGAATACAAGTCTTGGTCCATTTTGTGCCACTACAACAGAATTCCAAGGACTGGTTGATTTATAAAAAAAACAGAAGTGTATTTGTCAAAGTCTGGAGACTGAAGTCTAAGAAGCTGAGAGCGTTTAGTCTGATGTGGGCCTTGCTACTGTGTTCTCATATGCAAAAAGCTTTGTGTCAAGCCTCTTTGATAAGGTTTCGGTCCCATTTATATTGGCTAGTCACCTCTAACAAGCCTTAAATCTTATTATCACATTAGCGACATATGGATTTTGGAAGGAGTACATTTAAATCAGAGAAACTGACTTATGCTGATAGAAGAGCATGGATCAAATGAGTACCCAACACCTAACAGGCAAGTTTAACTGGATTTTTCCTGCTCACCTTCTCATTTCAAATGCATTGCTTCATCTGGGGCTATAATGTATAAGGTGGATGGCTACTCATTGTTATGGTGTCCTTGGGGAACTTTCAGTGTGGGAGGGAAACACTGACGTCATTGCCACCAGAGATGTAACTACAAATCATCGGGTGTGCTAAGAAGGAGAGAATGAGCTGCCATGAAAGGAGCGCACATTTGAGACTAGATTTGAGGGGTGGGTGGATGCCATCCAGTCATGAGCGCCAAGGCTTGAGTTCCTGGCTGAATGAAGTCTGATTAGTGGGATTTTCAATGAGTAATAGAATCTAAGGAGCACAGAGAGAGCAAGATCCCTTGTTCTTCTGTTTCTCTTTATAACCCAAAGGAATTTAGAGAAGGGGCTGTTTTAGTACCAAAGATGTCTTCAGTTTTGAATCCCAACTACTAAATGAGGCTCTGTCATGACATCTAGATGAATGTGAACTAAATTTATTCTTGGAAGTAGCCTGCCTTGAAAATGGGCAGTAGGGACAGATCTATTCAAGGGATCAGCTAAGCTCTTGTCTTTCTGGAAGCTTCCACTGGACTGAAAGTTGGAAAGGCAGCTGGCGCCCTAAAGGTTGTACATGCCAGGCATGGCTGTACTCACAGTCCTGGGGCCCAGATGCAAGCACGGATTGGTACATTTTTAAAACAAAATGACACCCAAAAAGATGCATGTAGAATGCTACCAAACCTACAAACTTTAATTAAGAAATCTCTGCTTTCTTTTGTAGTGTTTTGAAGTTTGTAAACCTGTCTTTCACAAACAGCATTTCATTCTATGTGCCCATATTATCTTGGTTTTCCAAGTGACAAAACCATGTTAAAGTTAAATGATAGGTCAAAGGTCACGGGCCCTCTTTTTCCAGAATTTCATATTGTCATTCAGAAATTGGATGCTCATTAGAGTCTAAATCTGTGATTTAGAAATGAATGACAACATTAAAATCAGAAATTCTGGAAAGATAAATGTCAGAAAGGATTTAGTCTAATTTCTTACATGTGCTCTACCATCTCAAGTCCTATATAATGAAAATTTATGTTCCTAAGAATAATACCATGCTGTCTTGTAAATCATTGAAGAAAGATTTAATTTAGTTCAGTCCCATTAGGTGTATTTATTGTACTCTGAATCATTGCTATGGGATACAGATGACAAGTCTTAGGAGGCCAGGGTATTGCAGTAAAACGAAAAATCCATTTTCCAGCTTTTTTTTAATGTTAACAGGTGCCCCCTGAACTAGTCCAGGGCCAGACACAGATAACCATGCCCAGAAGTGGTCAGGATGATGGAAATGCCAGTGCTCCTTGATGAGACTGTAACATTTTCTTGAACATCAGGACTTGTCAAGAATATCCTTCAAATTCAGGTGGACCTGTTGCAACAAGGAGAATTACAAAATGTCATGTCAAAGCAAGCTTTACAATGTCGGTGTGGGGGGGGGAGGGGGGTATGATTGGGTGGGGGGAGGGGGGAGGCTGGGAAGGGAGGTGAAGGGTAAACAAAGGAGGAGGCTGCAATGCTTGGTAAGAAATGTATGCATTATACTGCCCATGTAATTGCAGCCCCTCTGTACAGTATGTTCTCAAATAAAATAAAATAAAATTTAAATAAAAAAAAAGAATATCCTTCAAGTAGCAGGGTGCACACAAGAGAAAGGAGAGCTATTTCAATATGAAAGATCTGCTCATGCCAGTGCTACAGTCTGGGTCTTGACTATCCCCATCTTGTGGTATGGCTGAGACATGGTAGAATGAGGAGGATGTGGTGCATAGTGGAAAAAAGCTAGGTCATTGGGGGATATTCCCTTGAAGGGACTAGTGGGACCCCCAATCCCTCCTTTTTCTCTTTCTGTTCTCACCCATGTCACAGATTGTATCTTCAGCCATGAGCTTCTCACCATGATGTACTGTGCTACACAAGTCCAAAGTGGTGTGACCATTGTCATGGACTTGAAGCCGCCAAGCTGTAAACCAAAATAAACCTTTCCTCTTTATCAGTTGATTATCTAGGTTATTTTGTCTCAGTGATAGAAAGCTACTAATATATCCTATAAGCAAGTCTTCATAACTGTAACATAAAATAAAGGTTTGGCAAATTGGATCATCTTATTTGCTGTGTAAAATATCTGAATTTTTATATAAAAACCAAACCTGAATTTTAATTCCCTCAATGTTTCTACAATTTAGATGTTCCTTGAGAAAATTTAAATATTCCTCTATTTCATTTAGGTTAAGTAATATGATTTTTCCCTGATCCTAAGCTAAAAAATTTAATGTTGAAAATTCCACTTTTTCAGTATCTGAAATGTGCTCACATAAAGAACTTTACAGTCTGAACTAGTAAATAATCCTGCATAAAACTAAAAATTCTGAGCACTTTTTTTCCATGACAATATGATAAAAAGTGGTAATATTCCCATTCATATCTGTTCATATTTACTGTAGTTAATAAATTTTAACTAATAATGTTTATTATGCATTATATTATATCAATTTGATATAAAAACTTGCTTCTATAAACTGAGTTAAAGTTGACAACTAACACAGTTTTCACTACCTTAGCAGAAATCTTTACCTAATAAACCAAGTTGTAAACAAGAGACTTTAATCAGATCCATAAACCATCGGTCATGAAATTGACTGTGAATAAACAGATCCAATTGTGTTTATTTAATTAATATAGGTTTTTTTTCTAAAATATGAAAGTACATGCCTTCAGAACAGAAAAGTATTATCTCTTTGCCATGGGACCTACCATTCCCTACTGCTTGCATTTGCTCTTATATTCGTTTATGTTTCCTATTTAGACCCCCGTGATCCCCTGAGTTTCTTTTTTTTAATTTTTTTATTGTGAAAGTACTGTACAGAGGGGTTACAGTTACATGAGCAAGGTAATGAGTACATTTCTTACCAAGCATTGTTGTCTCCTCCTTTGTTTTTCCCCTACCATCCCTTCCCTCCCACCTCCACAACTACACTCCCCCCACACCTGCCACCTAAATTGTAAAGTTCATTTTTCAACATAGTGTCTTGTACATCTCATTTTTACAATGCGTCAACCTGTATCCCGATTTAAACATTTTGTTTTTTCCCTCCCCCACCCCAAATTATACTGACATCAAATACAGTGAGAACAAGTCCCCTGAGTTTCTGACCCTCCTATCTATCCCTGCTTAGTTCCAATCCTGAATATATTTATATTGGTTATATTTCTGTTTTCAATTACATGACTATAATTTGCAGCTTAAAATCTACCTTGCAAGTTAGAAAAGATTTAGTGGTTTCTTCTACAAAAAGCTCTGCAACCAGTAGAATACATAGCTTAATCGTCTCTTTTTTTTTCCTAAAAAGGGAACTATTTGCCTTATATATAATGGATTATGAATCTGCCACATGTAAAATAACTACTTCAAACTCAAACTACAGTTTTCATTTAATAAAGAAAAATTTTTGGACAAATTCAATAAAAGTTAATCTTAGTAAAGCCTTTGATGGTTTATTCTGACTTTTTTGGCACTCTCTTCAAATCGTTGTCTTGGAATCTGAAAAGAATAGGTACATATGAGTTAGTACCTTTTGGTATATTAGCACTTTAAAATTCAGGTAATGCCAGTCTTAGAAAATTCATCAGTCTACCAGAAAAACACATTAAAGGCTTTAAGAATATATCGTTTATGATATCTTGAATAAACAGATAAAATTTGGATAAGACATTCAGATAAGCATTCCTTGTACTCATCACAGGACTTACTAATTAAAGGGTAGCTTCTCTGGTAGTCTCAGATGATTGCTTGGGACTGGCAATTTGAGATAAGTTAGTAGTTAAGTGGAGTGAAGAGTCAAGAAATACATTTGGAATTTACTGCCAAGAAATGTTTTTGTTTATGCATCATGCCAATATAATTATATGTACTAGTCCCAATCTATCTTGTAATCTGCAATGTCCCTTCAGTTAGATGTGACTATTTTTATGTTCATGAAATGAGAGAAGATTTTGAAATGATTGGACATGTAAATATAGGAAATGATTTTCAACCTAACAACAAAAACAGACAGCCTCTTTCTGCCTTGCCCCAGGTAAAACTGAAGAATATATTTATAAAACATGTGGTAGTGATGGCAGTACTGTTATGTAAATGTCTGAGTTTACAGGGATTAGAGAGTGTTTCTACTAATTTAACCCCAATAATACAATACAGTAGATGAGAAAAAGAATCTTTCAGACACGGTCCTAACACCGTAGGTAAGCTTTCTTATCCTTTATTATTTATCTTTCCTTTTTCACATACTGGGTAGATGAAGGCAACTGTCTTAGGTATTTGCTTTGAGTGGCAAAAAGCTCAAGTAAATAAAACAAGCAGTAAATACTTACCTGGAAGACATTTTCATCTTAAAATTGAATTAAAACAGGAAAATTTTTATAAATTTTCAGGGGATCTCATCTGGCAAACATTTTATCTTAGACTAAAATGTAAAAATGTTTGAGTGAATGTTCTCTGATCTATAGATGGAAGACCAACCCTTTTAGACTGGATTCCCCTGGAATAAGACCCACAGTGGACCAGGAGGGAAAGTCTTTTTGAAACAGACTAGTAAAATCCCATTGGTACTATGTTAATGTATAATTACTTACCATTACTGCAATACACAAGTTTCAAAAGGTATTTCCCAAATGCTTCTCTTCCCTTTATAGATGTTTTATTCATGTCTATGTAAATAACTATTCAGTGAATTCATTAAAAGAAATTCATTGATGCTACTAAATTATTAGACACATGTAACTGTCACTCATGAAATAATCTAGAAATGCCCTGCTCAGGATCTCTGGAAATTGAATCTGAGGATGAAAATTGAACAAAAATATCATTCCATCTCTTAGCCAAACTAACTATACCAAATAATTTGGAACTTAATTACAGAGTTGGATATATTTTCAAAATATGATTTACAAAGGCTGAACATTTTATATAAATCTCTTGTTTATTTCCTGCAGGACCATTGGTGGTGTTAGCAAATTTCAGTTTTAGAATCTAATACGATTTAACTATTAAAGACCAAGGCTTAGAAACCAGACCTAGGGAAATAAAAAGAGAGATAAGGAAAAGTTTCCTTCTTTCTCTTTTCCTCATCGTTTTCTGCATTTTTTTGTTCAGTTCCTGCCTACCTGGAAACAGTTCCATATAAAGCAGCTATAGTAGTTGAATTTGAATTTCAGATAAACTATTTGTGAGTAGAAGTACATTTCATGCAATATTAGAGACTGCTCATATTAATAATTATTTATTTATTTGAACCTCAAATTTAAATGATAGTATTTGGTTTTATTTATTCCAAAAGCCCAAGCTTAAGTATTTTGTTCAGCTAGTTATTTAAAAGTAGAGTCAATGTTTCTTTCTTCAAATATGTATTAATTAAAAAGTCCTCAAAAGACTACAAAAACATGATCAATTGACAAAGTGATAATTAGCATGATCAAAATTTTCAATGTTGTATGCAAATACCAGAATACCAGAATATCACATTGGACCTCATAAAGGTACACAATCATTTCTTGACAATTAAAAATAAAATTTTAATATTATATATAATAACTAAATCCTTTTAAGATCTAATGGCAGAATTTTGAGCAAGCCTGTAAGGTAGTATACAGAGATGTTTAACTTAGGAAAATGTACCCAAATTTAGAGCATGTAAAGTGGCATTTGCTCTTAACATTCAGAAACCTGGGAGAAGGAAAAAAGAAGTGAGAAATGAGACCAGATTAAGACATAGTAACTAAGATAAGGATGTAGTTCAGTTATGGAGTGCTTGCCCAACATGAAAAAGTCACAGAATTAATTATCAACACTAAAAGAGAACAAACAAGCAAAAATAAATAAGAAACACACAGATTTTAAAAGAGACATAAACAGGCTTGAAAATAAGAAGATATGAAAACATAAAATAAGAAATAGCAAACGTTGTATTTATTTAAAAAGTTTACCCATAAATCTCAATGTAAAATAGATGAATGAGAGGGAAGAAGGTTAACTTACCAACTCTATCCTTTGGGTTGCTTTAGTCAAAAAACATAGAATCATCCATGACCTCCAACTTAACAATAACCATTGTCAACCCTACCTTCAAAACGAGCAGAAGCTGTCCACTTCCTCCTATGTCCACTGCGAAGAGCCTTATTTGACAACTAACTGAATTATTGCAATAACCACCTGTCTCTCTGTACCTCTGCCATTGCTCTTGTAACCTAATTCTATATATCCTTCAGGTCAAGCTCCAATAAGTAGGTAGTCTTTATGGCTCTCAGTCCTCAACTCATTTCATGCTACTCCATCACCCTTTTCCTACCACACTCATCCTGGCCTATTGCTTACAATTTCATATAACCTTTGAGTTGGTTGTAGTGGCATACATTATAATCCCAGCACCTTATTATAAACTGAAACACCTTGAACTACAAAGAGAGACCTTGCTTCAAAAACTAAGCAGCAACAAGAACCAGGATGAATACTTAGTACACATATGATTAGGTGCCTGGAAGTTATCTTACTTTGCTGCAGCCGGTATCTGCATTCTGTACTCCTTCAACATTTCATTTGAATGCATTTTACTAGCAATTGCAACCCTCATTTTACTTCCATTTTTAATTTGATTCTTTTTTATCCCCGTGTGCCATAGATCCTTGTCTACACCCTTATCTTATCTATGGTATTATTACAGCCTTTTCTTTGCCTACTACGTTATTACTACCAAAAAGGAAGCTTGGTGAAGATCCCGGTCTTTGTGTTGTTGTTTATTTTGCATATTTTTTAATTTTAATTTTAGTTTTTATCAAGTTGCTTTATGAATTAGATACCTAACTGAAAATAGAAGAGTCTTGGAGAGATGACATGGGACAGATTTTCTGTGGCAGTAGGATCATGTTTTGTAGAAGATCTGATACACAATGTCAGGATATGGAAGACGCTGTAAATGACAATAGGCTACCAGTGAAGACATGGGTGGATATGAAGTTTTTTGATGTTTAAGGAAATATTGGGGGCATTATAAAATTTGGCCAAGAACTTTCCTTCTGTGAAATTAAATTCCAAAGTTATACATTTTTTTTTATCATTATGAAGAACCTATACCACTACACTTCAATGGTCATTATTTGGGGGCTGTCATTTGATTACCTGGATTTGAGATGACATTAAGATACTTAAAATTCCTTTTCTGTTTCTTTGTATTTTTTTCTTTTTCTGTTTTCTAGTCTTAGTTACCAGACCCCTTACCACATTGCTTCCAGAAAGATCTTGCCAAGAAACTAATCAAGCCATTTCAGCTTTTGAATCCCAGTATTTCTCAATTGGGGATCATCTCTATCTACTTTTTCTTTCCCCTCATTTCTCTTCAACTTTTCCTGTGTAAACTTTTCCTATGTGAACTTCTGAACATGTTGTCCTGGGTTTTAACATTCTCTGGGATGGCCTGTCTTGCCTGGAAAACTTCGTAGCTCATGAAACTCAACTCAAATGTCATCTTCTTGGCAAATTTTCCTAGTTTCTGCTAAAGGCATGTCTTGATCTTTCCTCCAGGATGTCATAGCTCTGTTGCTACATTTGTATGTTCATATCGCACTAGTCTTTTGGGCTAAATGTCTCCCTCAGCAAGCAGAAAGGCATTTACCTCTTCACCAAGTATCTCCTATAGAAGTGATATCATAAGTACCTATTACATGAATTATTTTGAAAACTACAGAGAAGCTTATTCTTATCTTAGAAGATAAGATCCTTCCATAAATACTGGCTTTGCTTTTCTTGACTCTTCTTAAGAACCTCACTCAAGTCAATGCCTATGGCCTCTTGTTGATGTGTTGATTAGTTTATTGGAAGGAATGTTCTTTTAATAGTAGCTGTTTTATTGGGGATACCCAAAGGCAATATGATCAACAACCTGCTTGCTCTCAGGATTTGACATCCTGGTCATACATGTCATTCCGTGTTGTTGTCTTTGCAAGAATGTGTCCTTCATTTTCATTCTTTGCATGATTAAAGTCATTCAATTACCACCCAATTTAATTAAATGGCTTTTATGATTTAATTTTAGTGAGGGGAAAAATGATCCGTCATTAAAATGATGATTGAATGATGATTTCTTTTTATTGCAGTAGATAACAGGAAAAAGCCTTTGAGATAAGTTTTGTAATAAAAAATCCTTCTGGTAGTCAGTAAAACATGTTATCAGTAATGAAAAAGGAGTTGTTGATATTGTTAATTAATAACTGATAAATTAGTATGGAACCTGATACTTCATTTACCCCAGTAGCACTACTCTGGGAAATTACAAAGATTATGAGTCTGTCAGTCTCTTTACAAGAAGGTTTTTGGGAACTAGGAGGAGAAAGAGACAATGAGAGACAGAGCAGGAAGGAGACAATAGGAGGTACAGGGAGTAAAGATGTTGCAAGATTTTTAGAGGGAAAAACTAAATTGTATACTTATCTTGGGGTTCATTTCACCTAACATAAGTATACAATTTAGTTTTCCTCCCTAAAAATCTTGCAACATCTTTATAAGATGATTTCTTTGTTGCTTTGTATGTCCCTCCCCCACGGTATAACCCAGCTTTCACTGTATTTGATGTTGGTATAATTTGTGGAGGGGAAGGGGAAAACCAAATCATTTAAATAGGGATACAGGTGGACCCATTGCAACAATGAGATGTACAAATCACACACAACTTTGGTGGTGGGGGGGGGCAAGATGGGAAGGAATGGGAAGGGTAAACAAAAGAGGAGGCAACAATGCTTGATAAGAAATGTATTCAATATCTTGCCCACGTAATTGTAACCCCTCTGTACGGTATTTTCACAATAAAAAAAAACCTAAATTGTAATTTAGCATTCAACAGAACCAATCAGTTAAAATGCATAATCTACATTATGACATGTGGTAGAAATACCACAATTTATTTAATAGCATATATTTCTCTTCTTTAGCGTACTAGTTGATACTTTAAATTAATTTGTCATAATATTTTTCTTTGCTGTGAATTGTATTAGAAAATCTTTTCCATATCTTTCAGCAACATCTTTCGGAATGCAAAATGCTAACTTTATAACAAGAAAAAATCAGGCAATTAATATTAAGAATCTTTTCTAAGGAAAGCTCTTACAAGTGTGGATATTTTTCTGTTTTCTTTTTGCATCTTCTTTTTTTTCTATTACTACCTTTAAGTAGTTGTACAAGGAGTTTCAATTCAGCATGTCAGTTTATGGGTACAAAGCATCTCAATCCCTATCATGCCTTTCATAATTTTCTTCCATATGTATTTTTCATATAGCTTGCTTTATTTTTTTCTCATCTAGAAAAGTAATCCTTTACCATTTGGCTACAAATTTTGAAATATCTCATCTTCAAACAACAGAACACTATGAAACCCAATTCTGTCACTACCTAGAATTGACCCAGACCCCTCAAGGTAAAGGTAAAATCCTTCCTAAGACTGCCTTGGTGTTAGATACCAGCTATAGACCTCATAACTAACAGTTAACCAAGAAATCATAAAATAGGAGAAAGTGAAAGCAAAGATGATATATATTTGGGTGAAAGAGATTTGTAAGTTGAGAGACATCTAGTTCAAAACCAATTATCTGTCAAGGGTTGATAGGATGCCAGTACAAGAATAGACACAGTGTGGAACTAGGTGACTTGCTGCTGCTACTTCTGCTGCAGCCACATGGGGTTGGGACAGGCTTTATGGAATTAGTAAGGATTTTGTTGGCCTCCTGGCTCCTTTTCTGTGGACTATATGGTCTGGCTGTCTCTTTCCTGAACCATGGTTAAACTTCATGCTCATAGGAATGTCTTGAGTTTTCATATCTACATTTCTTTAAGCCCAGTTTGCATGCTTGGCTTCTTTTCACATTTCCCTGGACCCTAGTATTTCTCTGCCCACCCTGTCACCTTGGCCTCTTAGGCATTCTTTGCCCTTGTCCTGAGCCTTTCTCTCCTACAATTTCTTTGCTCTCATCTCAGAATCCAAGAAGGACCCAGACCACTTGCCAGGCATCAATGATCATTATTGTAATAATGCTTCACCTGACTAATCTTGAGAAAATGGGCTGCCAGACCACCTGTGTCTGCTGCCATTCACTTGCTACCACTGGAAATCACGTGTGGCTCTAACTTAATATTTATGCATATCTTTCTCTACCTATTACCAGTTCTTTGTCTAGTCAAATCTATAGCTCATGTCTCTAACCAGAAGATAGCTGAAAAAGAACTGAAGTACTACTGTCTCCCTGCAGTATGTGTGCCTCATAATAAACCTATTTCTCTGCATTTCACTATGTCTGTCTATTTGGCATATAGAAGTAAGAAGCCAGATCTGACACATGCAAGCCTGGAAGTTTGGGTCTGGAGCCCAAAATGTCCTGTAACAATTAAGATAGTTGCAGCAGAAATTTAAGTTCCTTTCCTGGCCTCTAATAGTTAGTTTTCCACAGATTCAACTAACCCTGTCATCTTTCAGAGTTCCCCAGTTACAGACACTTTCTATCTGGATTGGAGGGTGATGAAAGGTAGTCTTTTGTGATTAGAGAGATTGTGGTTGGAAATCTGTCATTTATTAGGGTATATTTCACTAACTTGTTTGAACTGGAGTTACCACCTATTAAAAATAACTATTTTGGGCTGGGAAGGTGGCTCAGTGGTAGAGCACTTGCCTTGCATGCATGAGGCCCTGGGTTCAATTCCTCAGCACCACATAAGCAAAAAGAAAAAAGCCGGAAGTGGCACTGTGGCTCAAGTGGTAGAGTGCTAGCCTTGAGCTGAAGAGCTGAGGGACAGCGCCCAGGCCCAGAGTTCAGGCCCCATGACAGGACCCAAAAAAAAACAAACAAACCCTATTTCCCTTGTAGTCCATAGTACAAATTATTTAAAATACAGACATATTAAGATAATGTCCCCAATAGCAAATATATAATGTAAACTATGTATTACTAGAATGTTAAACTTAGCTGTGAAAAATTTTTTAAATGCTTTAAATAGATTATCTTAAAATTAAAACAACATATTTGTTTTTTTATTTTTTTATTTTTATTTTTTGTGAACATACTGTACAGAGGGGTTACAATTACATGGGCAAGATAATGAGTACATTTCTTATCAATCATTGCAGCCTCCTCCTTTGTTTTCCCTTCACATCCCTTCCCAGCCTCCCCCCACCCCACTCCACCCAATTCTCCCCTCTCCACCCCCCCAACCCCAGCCCTGCACCAAAGTTGTAAAGTTCATTTTCAACATGACAACTTGTACTTCTCATTGTTGCAATGGGTCCACCTGTATCCTTAAATGACTTAAAACAGCATATTTGTTAATGATTCTGTATACCAGCAACTGAGCTGGGCTCAGTTGTCGAATTCTGATTATATCTGCCTCCAGAGTTAATGAGTTTGAAAGTCTCACACAAGCAGTCAGTGGTTCTAGGCAGGTGATCTTGTTACCATCTGGTCAACCAGGGCTAGTTCATGCATTGTGGGGCTCTCAAAATTCCCAGGAGCAGTCAAGGAGTGTGTCCTACTATGCATGTGCTTTTCAAACGTTATTGTGTTTGCTACTGACTTAAGAAAATCCCACTGGCCTAATAAAGAGTTGGTATGAATCAGCAACAACAAACATCACAGGTGCAGAGAAAAGGAAAAATGAAGACTTTTCCAGACTAAAAATCTCTTCCTGAAAAAAACAACTATTTTAAAGGTAACAGTGGAGTATAGATTGCTCTGTTGATATCTACTGGCACATTAATCATTATATTGTAGTGTGTGTGTGTGTGTGAGAGAGAGAGAGAGAAAGAGAGAGAGAAGTCTAGAGAGAGAAGAGACAGACAGAGATATGAGGAGTGGGGAAAAAGAAGAAAGGCAGGAAGTAAATATTTATTAATGCCCACGCTACCTGTGGAAGAGCTCAGAAACAAATTTCCTTGGTAGTCTCATGCCAATGTGTGCCAGGTAATCAGAGGAGGACTCTCAGCTCAAGCTTGTCCATCTATACAGAAGTTTGGTATTTCAATGAAGAGCTAGAGCACCACACTTAACTCTGAGAGCCCTGTTTTCCATCTGTCCTTTTGTGCTGCACAAATATTGAGTGCTGTCTCCAGGGAAGGCACTAGCCCTACTAGCCCGGATGCAGTGATTAGTGCTGACATTCTACTTTTTCTCCAAGTAGTCGTAAACAAATCATTATGACTTTTCCTCTATTTAAGAGGAGAAATTACATTTGAAAACTTTGAAGGTAGCTTCCAATGCTGATATTGTACAGTTTTATAAAGTGCTTTTGCTCCCTTTGGTAACTTACCTATTTTTTTGTCTTGGCATTTTAGTTCTCAGCTTATTACTCTCATGGTATCCATCAGTGGGCAGGATCGAATAATGATTTTTTTTAATGTGTTGATGGAGTTGATTTCTATGGGCAGGTGCCTTGTCAGGGTGTCTTACATTCTATTACACAGAGAGAGACTTAAATGCTTCCTTGCCCAAGTAAGATAAAATTGTCAATGTATTGAAAGTTCTACATCATGGTCTAGACTGTAAGAGATATGCTTGGTGAAAATAGGAGAGTCCTTTATTGTAAGTTGGGATTCATGCTACTCTTTCTGCTTCTACTGGTTTTAAAATGAGATTTTTGTTAGTCTTGGGCTATAAGAAGAATGACATTAGCTTTGGGATCTTGTGCATTTACTTACTTTCTGTGAGCTTTGGTTTCTCATCAGTTCAACAATACCTATCCATTTAGGCTGCTCTACAAGGCAAATGGCACTAGCCATGGTAAGGTCAAGAACATCTCTGCATATAACTTCAAATCATATATACTTCCCTTTCCTCCCTTTACTCCTTGGTCCAATAGGATCCTCTTTATTCTCATAAATGCAAAATAAATAATGGATTAATATTATTAATGCCATTCCATGCTTCAGGAGTTGGGAAGGTTGTCATCTCTCAGAAGTTCCCAGCTGTGTTAGGGCCACCGTTGGGAATGAACTTCTGCCTTTGCCCCCACTTTAGGTGCTCAGTCAACACCCAAATCTATGCAAATCAAATTAGCTTCGGGAACCTTCAGTTGTGCAATAAAAACATATGTACTACACATGATATGAGAATATTTTGTGCAGAGTCTATCTTCTAGCCCAATTCTGCTTAGTATATCAGGGCATTGTATCTGTGGGTACTATGTAGTCCCATGCTGATCTCCCCTCCTTTTTTTCTATTTATTTTTTATTTTACCTCATTAAACAAGAGCACGTTTTTATTAGTGAAAGATTCTCAGACTTTTCTGAAAGGCAAAATATAGTATTTATTTCCTGATGTGACTTGCTTTTTCCCTCTTGAGCGGTTTCTTTTTGAAATACTTTAGGGAAACATCATGCCTTCTCCCTGCTTTCCCAAGAGAGCCATAAAATACTATTGGCTGTTCACTGAAATGCTGTCCCTTGGCTCCACTGGTCTGAAGGGATTGGGAACTTTTCAGAGTGACTAAAGATTAATTATAAATGATTTATATTCAAAAACATCCTATGGTGCTCATTGCTCAGGATCTGGTTCTTTAAGGAGTGAATTGTTGTGGCCCAGACAAGGATTATGGCTCAACAGAGATCTAAAGGCAAAATCTGCTCAGCCTCTGTTTGCTTCTGGAGGTAAATTCACTAGAGCTCATAAAAAGGACAGTTTATCGGGCACTGGTGGCTCAAGCCTGTTATCCTAACTACTCAGAAAACTGAGATCTGAGGATTTGGTTCATAGCCAGCCCAGCAGCAAAGTCCAAGAGATTCTTATCTCCAATTAGCCACCAGAAAACCAGAAGCAGAGCTATGGCTCAAAGAGGCAAAGTGCTAGCCATGAGCAAAAAAAGAGCTAGTCATTTCCGAGAAAGGCATACTGGTAACTATGACTCTATCTCTTTAGGAACACTTCATAACTATGGAGTTTTCTGCTACCTCCTAATTCCTTGCTAGTGGTAACAACATTTTTCTTCCAATCTCGGATGTGGCAACTGCATTTTTTTTTCTCATTTCAGAGGTTCATTAAGTCTCTTGTTGGTCTAGACACTTCATCAATGGCCTTCAAAGACATCTTTCCCTTTCTTTCCTGGTGAGTTGATTCACTCTCCTAGAGGCCGTAGGAAATTCTAGTCTGGACTGTTCTCCTTCTCTATTGCTTTGTACAGGGGGTAGGGGGTATGAGTGACTAGTGTTTTCTCACTCCCTAACTCATCCTGATGTACATATGATCTATTTCTTATTGAAATGTAATAGCATTAGATTCTAGATTTTCCTGCTGATTAAGTATCTACTTATAACAGAATGAAATCATCACATGCTGTTGAACACGTCAGTATTCTTGGCTGTTACTTCCCATTTGCTCACCTGCCATGCTATTGCACATTGTGGGTTGTTCCCTTGTGAAACACTTCAGTTTTCTTCCTTCTGCTTATCAAATCCCTCCTACTTAGATCCAGCACACAGCCCACATTCTTTGTCAAGCCTTCTTCAGCCTCCTACCCACTGCTTGAGTTAAGAAAATCCTCTCCTGCGATATTTCATAGGACTTTGCTATACCTGAAACAGCACAAATTTGTTGCTGCTTATGGTTGTTATCACATATACAACCATGCTATTGGTCTATGAGCATGTCTGCCTTCTTCACCTATGGTACCCAAAGCTAAATGAATTGATGAAGGTCAGTCATTCCTTGGACATATATAGTGCATAATGTGACTATATATGCATATGCATACAAATTAATTAATCCTATGGACAATAAGGAGAGATACCTTTATGCTGTTCACATTGGTTAACCTGAGTACAAAAGACATTGACCTGCTAACACCTTCTGTTGGTGAGAGGAAGGACCACAGTGAGCTAAAATGCATTGGGAAATGGTTCATAGATATTCTATGGACTTGAACTGGATGCTGTGTCATCATGCAAATTTGAATAAGGGACAAAAAGAAGTTAGATGTCTGTGAGTTCGTTTATATATACCAGTAACCCTCTCTAGCAGTTCTGTGTTCTTACTGAACTTTACATGAATAAAAACAATGTCATATATATTATATGATTCCCTCTAGTGGAATCAGCAACATCCTTTAGTACTTCTTTCCTTTATTTTCCCCTGTGAGATGATTCCCTCCCTTCAAGTACTTCCTTCCTTTTTTCCCCCTCAAGTACATTTAGGAAACCCTTTTCTGGACTCTGTTTTACTTCAGGTGCTAAGTGCAAGGAGACATCTACAGAATAAATTACATGCTAGTACAAATAACATTTAAAGGAGATTCATTGTATATCCAATACATATGTCATGGTAATACTTATGTCTGTACCAGACATGAAGAGGAGGAGGAAGTAATGTTGATGTTGATCATACTAATGATTCTATTGAACATGTATGACCAACTTCAAGGTAGGAATGCCAAAATACCTTGGGACTAATAAAGGCTTGAGTGGCTTGCTTCAGGTTATACAATAGGTGTTCTGAGGAGCTAAGTTTCAGATGTAGGCCCTATTGTATTCCAGAGTCCAGACATTTTTCATTCCTTAGGGCCCTAAACCCCAAGGACAAAGTGAACATGACAAAGAGAAATGAGCAAATATCATCTTATGATAGGAGTTTAACTCACCCCCTGATAGGGTATAAATGAAATCTGAATTAACCAGATCAAATATCAGTGTAAGGTATATTTTCTTCGTGCTTCATCCTACTTGAGAGCACAGATATATGGACTTAGGCAATTAGTTTCTTAATTAATGTCTTAATTACTATCTCAAGGTTCGATCTTGTTTCCCAAAGTATCTCCCTGTCACCTGGTTTATGTTGGAAATGAAAATTCATTTTCAGCCTGTTGCCTTTATTTGCAGCCCAGGGGCCTTTGTGATAGTGTCCCAAGAAAGGAATATTTACCTGAAGGTGAGACAAACAGTTGAAACTCCATGACCTCTTAGTGGTCGCCACAAGTTTATGTTTGCAGTCGGAAAATTGCTTTGGGAAAAGATGTGGATCACCAAAGTAAACTTTAGTAGTGGCAAAGCAGAAATTTGTGGGGGTGGGAACAAAGTTCCCTAGGTGTTTTATCTCATTTTTATTAACATTCTTTAATATTTACCACAGTCGTACTTTTGTGAGCCAAGCTGTTAGTGAAAGCGTTGAACTACAGAGAAGATTCAGGAATGTCTCTGGAGAGGATACCTTCAGTCTCATTTTTACAAACAGAAGCTGTTGGTAACAGATGTGCTTCAAAGAGTTGGCAGTAGTTAAAAGAATTAAGGTGAAATATCAAATATCTAAAACGCTACCCTGCAGATATCAGGAATCCACTCCCTCTGGACTGGCCCAGATTCTTCAGCCTGTTTCCAGAAATTGCTGTTATGCATTCTGCACAGACGGTGGAGTGCTTGGACAAGGAAGGAAGGGGAGGAAGCTTGGCAGGCCAGCAGCTTAGAGCACGACTCTCTCTCTCTCTCTCTCTCTCTCTCTCTCTCTCTCTCTCTCTCTCTCTCTCTCTCTCTCTCTCTCTCTCTCTCTCTCTCTCTCTCTCTTTCCTCCCCTTCCCTCCCTTTCTCCCTAACTCTCTCTCCCTCTCTCTTCCTTCCTCTCTCCCCCTCTGCCTGTCTCTCTCCCTCTCTCCTTCTCTCTCCTCCCTCTACCTCCCTTCCTCCCTTCTTCCCTTCCTCTCTCTCCCTCTCTCTCCTCTCCCTCTCTCTCTCCCTCTGCATGTCTCTCTCCCTCTCCTTCCCTCTCTCCCTCTCTCCCTCTCTCCCATTCTCCTTCTCTCTCCCTCTTTCCCTCTCCTGTCTATCCTGTCTTACACAGATTTTTCTCTTTTTAATTCATGTTCTTTGGGGTTGGTGGAGGAACCCAGCAGGCTTCTTGTTGATGTAAGTGTGGCTAGATTTTGCATGATTTCAGTGCTGCTCTGCTGTGGGGGGTCCAACAATGCTATCTCGTGAGCTGATAGACACAAGACCAAAGCAGGAGATGTGTTTGAAGGCTCAGAAAGCAACGTGTGTGCTTTCGATAGCAATGATAGAATGCAATAAGTAACTATCATTGAACTAAGATTTCCCACCTTCTTCCAGAAGTATCTAAACCCGCAGGCCATCAAGCAGATATATTCTGCTGGGGAGAGATATAGTCAGAGAAAAAGAAGGGGATATGATATCTATGCGCAGAACTCGGAAGAACCATTATAATAAAAGTTATTATCATAGTAAAGCTGCCACCCAAAGCAAATTTCAGTGCATCTTCTATGGCAGGTCTTGAGTGAGAGGGTTTTTAGTCATTTCCGCCTTAAATATTCAGCTGACCCAAACAACAGAGAGAGATTGTCTCTCCTTCATATTATCTCCCTGCTAATTATTCTGTGTGACTATGTCCACTACTAGTCTCTTCCAGTTCTTCCCTCTGTAGAGATAGTTTATAAATAACATATCTAGTGTTCGAAGAATTAACACGTTGTTTGTGAATTTTCTATTGGTTATCATATTAGCACACTCGATGCACATGGTCTCTAATAATCTTCCTAAAAGCCTACAAGGCAACCACAGGCATGCCTACTTAAAAGGTGAGGCCACTGAGTGTCATGGAGCTGCAGTAACTACCTCCTATGGGGAATTTGGCATCGTGGGGTCAGACTCTATGGCGGAGAAGCAAAGCAGGTGAAATGAGTGCCTTTCTTTCAAGAGTAAGCGGCGGTCTCCTCTTCATCCAGTAGCTGCCCTAGTACATACATATGTGCTCAACAAAGGAGTCATGAGGGACTTCTTCAGACCATTGACTAACAGACAGAATTTTAAGAGAGCTTGAAGTGTGTGGCCTTTGGAATCCGTGGATGCAGGTTGCCACCACACAGCTCAAATCATCATTGCCCTTAGAGCTGCCACTGACTGAAATCTTTCCACAAGGCCTCTAAGCTGTTAAGATGCTGTCACTCACATTATCTCCCTTGATTCTTACCAGATTCTTGTGAAGTAGGCTGAGCAGATTATTTTCTGAATTTTTAAAGACAAGGGAATTGAGGTCCAGAAAAGTGGTGATTTATCTAAGCCAGCAAATGGTAGAAATAGGACCAGGGCTCTATCTATTAAATCTCTACCCTATAATTTCTTTTTTTTTTTTAATATATCATGAAGCCTCCAAGTAAAGACAACCGCAGATGTGGCGAGTGCAGGAGGGAATGGTAAGATCAACTCTTATGTGACAGTCCTGTCTGCTCTCCAATCATCTCTGAAAGCTAGATTTCACTGTCCAAGTACCTGGACCACCTTTAACTTACTCAGAGCCTCAGCTGTTGAGCTATCATATTGCTTTTGTTTTTTGTTTTCTCTTTTCCATGGCAATCATTGACTAGCTCATTGTCTCCTGGCTTCTTTTTTTTTGGGGGGGGGGAGTGGTCCGGTCGTGGGGCCTGAACTCTGGGCCTGGGCGCTGTCCCTCAGCTCTTCAGCTTAAGGCTAGCGCTCTACCACTTGAGCCACAGTGCCACTTCCGGCTTTTTTTTTTTTTTGCTTATGTGGTGCTGAGGAATCGAACCCAGGGCCTCAAGCATGCAAGGCAAGCGCTCTACCACTGAGCCACCTTCCCAGCCCATTCTTTTATTATTATTATTATCATTGCCTCTCTAAAAATAGCTGTTTAGATATCCTAATTTCTCCCTCACCCTGAAATTTTAATATCACATATATATTTTATATCTGTTCATGTACCATATGTGTGTTTATACATAAAAATGAGTCAGATATTTTTTACCCTCTCAAGAAAGAATTTCTCTCCTCTCCTCAGTGCAGTATTGCTTCCATTGAGAATGCATGTAGAGCTCATAACTATGAATTAAGTTTAAGCACATAAAAACAAAACACAAGGCTGTAGGAAGCACTGCCTTGATTGAAGGAAAGAGGGGTAAGATAAAATAAAGAACAACAGAAAAAGCCAGCAAATAAATGAATAAGTTGCTGACTATCTCCACTATCTCACAACTACAGACTCTTCTGGTAGTTTAGATTTATTTAGGTTTCACTTTGGCCAAAAATATGACCAATAGTATTACCATTATCTACAGGGACAACATGCTTTAGTCATCCTATGAACCTATTGCAAGAATAAGATTTCCATTTGTAAGTGCCAAAACAGAATGTTCCGTTTGACCAAACAAAGTTTTGAATTGTGAGGTGGAATAGATCTGTCAGAGCACTGGAGCTTGCCTTTGGGAGAGGTTCAGGAGATTCACAGCTTTGCCTATTTATAGGGAACAGCAAAGGTGGATATGTTTCACATTACCCTCCCTTTCCCTGTTCTCTCAAACTCTACACCCTATCAAATCAGAAAAATAGAAGAAAAGCCCAAATTCACCAACTATAGGCTGAAGAAAGGTCTGCTCATGAGAATGGACTAGTCCAAGGGCCAGAAACACACTGGCAGAGCTAATACATAGATTTGGCCTTCTGTTATACTGTCTCCTTTCAAGCAAGAGAGGATCCACCTTACCCTTGTACTTCTTCCTTTGTTACATCTGCATGTACCACATCAAACCACTGTCTAAAGCTTTTTAAATAAATATCAGCAAATCTGTTACAGCTGAAGATGTATACTTAGTGTCCTGGGAGACAGGATTTAGTGTGGCTAGTATTAAATTGGAATTTTGATTTGGTTAACAATTGCAAGCTGTTCAGTGACTTTCTTCTGGACTTGTCTACCTAGTGGCTCTTGCACCTATATGGACAATGCTTCTTCATGCTATGGGACAAGTCTGCCTTTCAGGTCTTTAAACCATGTGAAAACAAGAAAGTGGTACCAAACCCAAGTGTGTACATCCATATGTGTGCATATTCACACACATATTCCATTGGCTCAGTAATTTCAAGAACCCAGAGTTTGTGTTATTATCCAATTAAATAAGGAAGTAGGGAAGCTATGCCTTAGGAGAACAACTGCCCTGATTACTTCTTGGCTCAGCTCTTCCCTTGCTTTGCGACTATATTTTGTTTTTTATTTAAAAGGTACTTATTTAGCTCCTGACATGTGCCAGTTACTGGTATAAATACTTTACAAAGAATAGCTTGTTTAAATCTCAGTAAAAATTGGTGATTTAATTCTCATAGCCCTATTTCCAATTAGAATGGTTAGGAAACTTGCCAATGTCACTCAGCCAGAACTTGAACCCAAGCTCTGTCTCTCTTAACATACCCTACTATGGTAGGTGACTTTGGACAAAAGTCTTTGGATCTTTCCAATTCCCAGTTTACCGAAGATAGATAATAAAGGCCTCCATGGGTGAGGGAATTAAATTTCATTAATAAATCCGGAAGAGATAAAGGCATGTTCTGCACACTCCCTGTGAGGCTGGTGGAGCAGTGTGAACACAGTCCTCTGGCATAGTGCCCCACCTCCACAGGTGCAATCATTTACAAGTTAATGGTTCTATTGTTCACTCAACAAATAGGTGCTTAATCCCTGGAAAAGAAATGTTATGCTACTATGAATGAATTGAGCACTATAATTAGAACTTAAAAAGTCAAAGTGATCTGTTATCTTTGGAGCATTTTAGTTTCAGTGCAGTGTCTCTTCTTCTTCTGTACACTGTATGTTCTTGTCTTTTGGTGCCTTTATGATTTTAAAAGTGTGCAAAGATGGATCAATATAAGAGACTCAGAAATGATCTAAAAAGAAAGCAAAAGAAGACTGAGGCTGAATTCCAAGAAGGGCCATTATTCTTGGAGTAAAAATAAATAAATAAACACCAAATCAGTTGCGGGGAAACATAGATTTCACTGAAAATGCAATCAGTATGGAGCAGAGACAGTGACACAAAATAACAGAGTACAGGGTTGTTCTGCAGCTGAGGGACAAATGACAGCATAGCCTGGGCCAGCTGAAGACAGATTGTTATATTGTTCCATTAATTGTGTGTAACTTGGCTTTTCCAGACCTTTCTGTGACAGACTAATCCTGCTTCCAAATGCTGCTGAGCCTTCTCCCTTTTGTTCAAGGCTGCCCACATATCTCTGACGCATAGTTCCTGCCACCCATAGTTTGCAATATTGAGAATTCTTAACTGAAGATAGACACGCTGATGTTAAAAGACCTAAAAACACACAGTTACTAAAGAGGCCATTGGTTTGAGGAGGAAAAGCTGATATTTATCCTGGCTCCATGTCAAGCCCCCTAAAGAGTTGACAAATGTGATCTCATGTGAGAGCACTTGCCTGTGTTGTTTCATTTTAGGGGTAAAGAAAAATCTCCTGCCCAAATATGTGCCATTCACTTGTTTTAGTGAATGAAATTGTAGATTACTGTGAATCTTTTAGGTCATTTGTCCCCCCAGAGATCCGTGTTTAAACTGAAAAAAAAAATCTGAGTAGATTCATTACCACTGATTGAGCAGTGTCCTGCTAGGATTTAATCTTCACATTCTCAGAAGAGCCAGTGCCCGAGCCACTGAAGGCATCAGGTTAAGTGGAAAAGAGTATTCTCATGCTAGGGGTATGCAGAGCACATTGACATAATTTTGGATGTCCTCTGGACTTTCTGGAGGCTTCTGTGACAAAGGAAACATTATCAGACATGGAGTAGGTATGTGAAGACAATGAGATAATCGTGCCAAACAAGAATTTCCAGCCTTCAGTTGGAGAAAGTGTAGAATTGGTGAATTCTGGGACTTCTGTAAAATTCACTTATCTGGATGTTTTGTTCATGACCAGCCCTGCCCACAATGGCACCATCAATGTGAAAAGTATAAGGAAGTGGTAGATGGGAAATAATACTGAATTTAAACGGAGCAATTCCAGATGCAAGGTCCAGCAGGAGCAAGAACTTTGAACACACATCTCCAGATGTAATTGTTCTAATCTTAAAAACAGGGCAATTTTATATGTGCCTCCAAAGATTATTGTGAAAATAAAATAATAATTGTGAATGGTACTTTGTAAACTATAGCATATTGAGGACCGGTATATAACAGCCCTTAACCTGCAGGGATCCTTTACCAATCAGTTCCACCAGGAGAGAGTCAGGAGTGGAAGCAGTGGGGAGGTCCTCACTTAACCTTGATCCCATCTAGCCCACCTAGTGTTGGATAGTTAGACTGTTGAGCAACATGTGTCCTAATCATGACACACTATCTCAGTATTAGGAAGAGATAGCCAACCCTGTAGATCAGAAAAGAGAAATTACTGAAAGGGATAGAGAGTCAGTGTATCCCAGATATTGATGATGATTACTTGACCAATATAAAGCACACATCTGAAAACCTTTTCTTTGGGACTTTGGGGAGATAAATCAATGGTAGAGTGCCTGCTTATTATACTTGAAGCCCTTTACTTGATCCCCAGCACCACATCACATTTTCTTCTTTCTCTCTCCTACTCTCTTCCTTCTTCTTTCCCTTTCTCCCTCCCTCTCTGTCTTTTTCCTCTCATTGTTCCCTCCCTCGCCTCCCTTTTTTTCTCCCTTTCCTCTCCCTTTTTCTCCCTTCATTTTTTACTGAAGAGCTCTCAACTCCTAAGTCAACTGTAACCACTTGCAGTACAGTATTGTAAGTATTTTGCTGAACTTTTTCCCTTGTTCTATATCCCAATAACATTCCTCAGCTATTTCATTTTTCAGGGAGAAGGGCATACTTCATAGCCCTGTATCTCAGCATCTTCCTTTCCATTTAGCCTGCCATTCTGAATATCCTATCTTTGCACTCACACACATGCTTGAGATTGTCTGGCTGCTTTGCAGCATCTTTATGCTGTGAAGTGCCTCCCCACTGCCCAGCCACAGTGACTTTTTTTAATCTACCTGTTTTCATTCATATTCAGGAAGTCTGGTAAATCATAGGAAATAAGAATACAGGGGGAAATTTACCTTTCTAGATAAACATTTGATTGGTTAGACATTAGCTTGAAAACCACTTTTGCTTCATGTTGTATTGGGGAGAAAATAATAAAACAGAAGCTCAGAACTGGAAGCATTTTAAGGGAATACCTGGATGAATCCTCCTTAAAAAACAGAAATGCACAAGCCAGCTGGTCTCCCAAGAATGTGAGTGATAACACCAGGTTTAAAGACCACCTTCCTTCTAGTCCCTGTTTCACTTGGTCTGACCTGCAAAAGTATTCTGGAGAACCAGGACCAGCCTGATCTATAATGTATCCAAGTGAGCTCTCTAGTTCCTGTATAGTCCTACTTGCTGTTACATTGTCTGCTGGGATTCTATGTATTTATTTGCTAACTCTTCATTGCTAGGCTACCCTTTTTCTATTTATTATTGAGGGAAATGGGATCATAAAACCCCAGGAGATAAAACCCTTGGTTATACTTTCTATCTACTCACTAGACTAAGCACATTGATGACTGATTTCAGTTTTGAACTTGTGGCTCATTCTCACCTCAGTGATATTCCACTCTTGGTTGAGATTAGAGAAAGGACAAGTAGATAGGCTGGATTTGCGCAGACTCTAGAACACCTGGAAAGAATATCAGGCTTGCAATTGTCCTATTAATTAAATCTTCACACGGTGAACTTGATTTCCCCTCCCTCTTTTTCCTACATGATGTATTGCCAAAGAAAAAGTAGGTCAATTGAGGGTTCTGACTAGTTTTGTCCTAGTTAATTTAAGTTTGGCCATATGTTCTTTGAGAAGCATGTGCTAACTGCAGGTCTTTCCCTGATTAGCAAATAACCTAAGGGTTTTTAATTTAGACTTCCTGTTCCCTGGCCAGAGAGAGGAATCTTAAAAGGGAATAGATCTTAAAAGGGAATAACTCAAAAAGACCCTTCTGTGAGGTCTTTTAATTTGTGTGTTGTTTAATCACATTATCACTTTCCACCATGGAGCAGAGTTTCTCAATCTCAGCACTACTGATGGTTTGGGTCATATAATTTTGTGAAATCGAAGATATTCCATGCTTTGTAGTCTATCCAGCAATATCCAGAACCTCTGTTTAGCAAGTGTTGTGGTGACCACATTTGCATGGAAATAAAAATGTCTCTAGGCATTACTAAATAAATGTTCACTAGATGGCAAATTTGTTCCTGGTTGAGAACCATTAGCATAGATCCATAGTCCATGAGAGCACCAAGAAAGAAAAATGACTTAATCCGTGATTGTTACTGATGGTTGCCCATGCCTTACCCTCTCCAAGTTGACTATCCTCTGGGAAGATATTGAACCAGATGATTATCAGTCATTTCTTCCCCTGGAAGCCTGTGAAATGTTTCCCCTATTGGCAGATTTAAACATTATCTTTTTACCAGTAGTCAGGGCAAACAAAATCATGGTCAAAACTCCTGTATTTAAGCATTGCATCTATGGTGTTCAACAAGAAGGTATTAAGCATATACCCTGTGCCCTGTCTAGGTTTTTTGTTGGGTATCAAAAGGTGTAAGGAGCAGCTATTCAGGGTAAAAAAGAACAGAGTGTAGTGGAGCTCTTAATCACTAGGTCAGTGACTCTCTACAAAGTATTTAACCTTCAGAAGCCTCAGATACTTCATGCTAAGACTGCTACTACTTCACTCATATATTCAGATTTAGGTAAAGGCACCCATTCCAAGAAGCCACTTAGTAAGTGCTATCTCTCCACTTTTGCATCACAGTCTAGACCAGAAGGCCTTCAGAAACTGTTAGATTGAGGAAGGCCAGGAGACACTTCCCAATCAGAAGTATGTTTACTGAATCTCAGAAAGAAAAAAAAAACACATTGGAGTGTTTTTTAATGAAGATTTTTTTATATGTGCAAAATACTCTGAAGACAAAGAATAACTTTTTGCTGGTTCTAACTACTAGACTGCGTGGTTTTACTCTGCCATGGCAAGTAAAACCCTGAGAGGACTGTCAGCTCTGGACCAGTCCAGAACTAATGCCTGAAAACACCATCAATCATATTAGTTCCTATGTCTTACTTACGGTTGATTTCAAGAATTCTTATCATGAGTAAAAATTGATCACAGAAAAATGAAGGATAATTAGTGCTGGAAAGTAAGTAGGTTATATGGTTGTGTTTATGACTGTGTGTACTTATGTAAGGCTATATATGTGTAGGTATCTATGTTCCTAGATCTATGAATATGTATGTTTTTATATATGGCAGTATATGTATAGGTATCTATATGCTTAGTTATATGAATATATGTATAAATGTATGTTTATGTAAGTTTACGTAAGTTGAAACAGATGCATAGCTATAGACAAATATGTATGCATAACCTCAGACATGTCTCAATGTGTCTGTTACACAACCATAGTCTAGCTAAAACCATGTTATTTGACATTCCATCAATGGCAGACTCAAATCAAATCACATCACCAACTATCTAATTGATGCTGATCTTGGCTGCCCTGAAACATTATGATACCCATTCTCCAAAACTGATAGACGTTCTGGGCCTTTTGTGAGTATCAGATAACTTTCCTTTTAGATTCCCCTGGTGTCCACTATTACTTGGCCGTGCCAGAGAGAACAGCCATCAAACTCACTGACAAGATGATTAATAGGAATCAGACACACAGGTGGCCCCTAATCCCACCAGAAAACTGTGCAGTGAGTTTGGAGACTTGGGAGGAATAACAAGTGGTGTTTGGCTCTGGAATTACTGACACATACTCATAAATGTGTTGTTGATGCTAAGTCAAACCAAATGTCTGCAGCCCCCAAAGCAAGAGCTAAGCTGTAGTATAAGATATTCTTATATTTAGAGGAACTTGAATATATTTTATTAAAATTAACATAAATACATGAAACTATGTCCTTTTACTTGAATAACCTTTTCTTCAGGATGACAACTTTACAATCTTGAGGTCATGAGATGTGTCCCCGGGCAGGTAACTCCCAAGTATGGCAGCTGAAGTGGTAGTCAGGGACTGCCTTTCTTCTTAGCATGGTCTGAAGTTTGGTTTCATTTAACCTGCTTCTCTGTACAACCTCAAAATCTACCAGAATTAAGACATATTATGTGAATGTCATTTGTCATTTAAAATATTTTTTCTATATAAATATTCACAAAGCCTCAATACCCTTACTGAACTTCAAGCAGCTGGGAAGGAAGTACAAATAGAGGGTTAATGCATCACAATGCCGAGGATGAGATGCGAATTGCTGCAGCCTGAAGTTCTTTTCAGATAGCACAGGATAATGAGATTAGCACCCTCTGTGGGAAGAACAACAAAAAAGGTGCTGCACCTTTAAAAATTTGATTCCCTTTTAATGTTCCTAACTTTATTTGAGGGGTCAAAGAAAGTTTCTTGAAGCTTAAAGATTAATTAGTTTGAGAAAGAAAAGATTGAAAGTGTCACAAAACCTTAGTTAAGACTACCATTCTCCTTTACTCTTTCCTTTTCTCTGCCTATCTTTGAAGCTAGAAGCACAGGATCATAAAATACTGTGAGCTGACTTCTTGTTGTAGTACAATATTATCTGCTTCCCCATAAGGACACACAATGCATGCACATAGACACACACACACACACACACACACACACACACACACACACACACACACACACACACACACACACACAAACTTTCTAAGGCCATCATTTGCTCTTAATGTCCCTAATTATGGGTTTCTCTTTAGAATCGTCCCTTATTAGATTTATGTGGAATTAAAAATTCTCAAAATGCATGGTGTTTAGTCTTAGGGTGGATTTGAAGGGAAGCATTAAGAAATAAATTATAATCGTTTTACTTTATAGCCATATTTGGGGGGGGAAAGGAATACAAAGGGGAAAAAGAAGTCTTGGAGAAATAAACTACAGTTTCCATGTGTCTCTATCTCTTGAGAAGAGGGAGCCTGTGATGTTGTTACAAGAAAGGCTTGGCTTCTGGAAGCTTTCCCTATGAGCATACCAACATGTCCCCCTAATGTACCAAGCTAGAGCAACATTGGGCTCTGGATTCCTGTAGCTCTCCTATGATAAGAAAGCTGGGTTAAATTAGCTTTCCTCCAAGGACCATACTTTGGCAATAGAAAGAAAGGAAAGAAAGGAGGGGGGGAGGGAGGAAGAAAGAGAGAGAGGGAGGGAAGGAAGGAAGGAAAGAAGGAAGGAAGGAAGGAGGAAGGGAGGGAGGGAGGGAGGGGGGAGGGAAGGAAGGAAGGAAGGAAGGAAGGAAGGAAGGAAGGAAGGAAGGAAGGAAGGCTTTTCTTTCAGAACAGGTTATCTTTAACAGGGTTTAATTGTTGATATGAGTGAAGAACATCCCTGAGAAAACCTTTGTTTCAGCTGCTCCTGCCCTCCAGGGGTTAGGCATGATGCAATTCCAAAAGATCATGCTTAGTCTCAACCCCAAACTCTCTCCTCAAAGTTGGCAAACAAAGAACCACTCTTCAGAACACTAGCAGTCTGGATGGGTGTCATAAAGTCATGGTTTAATTATAAACAGAACAAGATCAAGTTTCCTGGTCAGGAAGTATGAGATAATGTGTTGGTGTGTGTGTGTGTGTGTGTGTGTGTGTGTGTGTGTGTGTGTGTGTGTGTGTGTGTGTGTGTGTGTGTGTGTGTGTGTGTGTGTGTGTGTGTGTGTGTGTGTGTGTGTGTGTGTGTGTGTGTGTGTGTAAGAAGCGGTCTCCTAAACCTTAACCTGTTAAAAATACTTACAAAGCATTTCATATGTAGGAGCCCCTTAGAAGCTATATTTTTAGGTTCATTGGTTTCCCCATGGATAGAAGAGAGTTCTATCAACAGTCCTTATCTTAACTAAACCTCCTGGTGATAGCTTTGTGCATCTCTGAAAGTGAGTTTAGGTTTTTAGGTTGGTGGCTGGAGATATTTGTATGTCAGGAGATGGTGGTATGTTTGTTCCCCCATCCTGCTTGCTGCTATTTGGATTAATCTTCTTAGAAGGGTAGGGGAAGTAAAAAGGAAGATACCAGCCTTTAGAAGTATTTAGAGGGGTAAGAAGAGACTTTTGGACATGGGCAATATTAATTCAGTTTACACCATCTGTGATCCATGGCAGTTTATTTCAATCATACATCTGATTGAGAAGCTAGCCAGTGAAAGACCCCTCCAACCATTGCACACCCTTCCTACTGCCCTTCCACCAACTGCCACTACCGGCACCGTAATACTCCTCAGCTTAATAAAATACTAAAATCTCAGGATGGATCTGGAAACCTATGGGGGGGAGGAAGGGGTAATCAGTCATTCTACCATGGGAGGGTATGAAAAGCACAGGGAAAGCAAGCGTTACATAAAAGGGCCATCTGAAGAAAGGTAGCTCTTCCCTTCTGAGTTAGTGAGCAAATGATTCCCATTTCAATAATATGCAAGTATCATTAAATGATGATCTTCTCCCACCCCACCCCCATCCCTGCTGTACCACATCTGCCCTTAAATTCTATTGCTACATGTCATTCCCCTGCAGGCATTCATCCTGAGTCAGGAATTTCCTCTTTCCCCATAGTAACTAGGACTGTACCCTCCCTGCTCCAGAGCTCCAGCTTGCTGCAGTCTTAGCAGTGAGCTCCAGAGGCACAGCCTACAGCACTCCACATTGAGATCCTGCCTCCTCTCCAGTGAAACCATAGAGAACATGAGCTGGATGGGGGGGGTGGGGGTGGGGGGATTGGAGGAGAGGAGAATCTTTTAACATTGGAAGAGATGAAACAGGACACACATGCTACTGCTTCTCATGAATCAAAGACAGAGGAGAATGATGAACAAGTGGCATTTGGGGTGAAATTTTTGAGTTGATTTGAATGATGGTAACATTCAATACAAAAAAAAATGGTTTCTTGTTCATAGAGCAAACTGTCTGGCACTGACTGCCTTTTAAAAGCCATTTGAAATCTTATCTGTCTTAAAGGCTGAACAGTAGTGCCCAGTCCTCAGTCTATGGATCTCTTGCTTAGAAAGAGGCTAGATGGCATGTACCCACTCCCCAGATAAATATAAAAGGTCTTAATGACTTTTTTTTTTGTCCTTACTCCAATGGGATAAATTAACTTGAATCATTACAGTGATCATCTTTGCTTGCCCTTCTTAACATCACAAATTCAATCGGAGGACTTTGCTCCTTTGACTCCTTGATTACCCCCCCCCCCCTCCAAACTGGGCAAATTCCCTGCTCTCCCATCCCCATACCCCAAGGCAATCTTAAACTGTTGCTTGTCTTGTAACAAGGAAACAGCTCATTTAAAGTTACACCAGTCTGTACAAACTGTAAATGCTATTTTATTTTAAACGTTTTAGTTTACAAAACAAAAAAAAATCAATGCTTGGTACCTTTTTACACTCTCAGATTCCTGAATATGGACAGATCTTCAAAGGGAGAAAGGAGTTGTCATATGAAATTTAAGATAGACTGTCCTGAAGGTTGTGGGGTGGGGTTTTTGTTGTGTTTTATTTCTTTTTTTCTTTTCTTTTTTTTAAGACACATAAAGCTAAAATGTCAAGTCTCTGGGAGACATCCCCTTACAGTTTCAGTCAAGGAGCAAATCAGAGCACAGACAAGGAGATTCCAGCCTGGTGCCCGCCGGCCCGCCCGGCTGCCCAGGAGTATTTGGTAGCGCACGGGTTGGAGAGCCACTGGGGACAATCACACCTCGCATTCTCTGGCGGGCTGCTGGTGGCAGGTACATGAGCCATACTCGTTGATGATCACCAGGGCTCCCTCAATGTGATTCGGTTTGTAATCAACGTAGTATTCCTGGGCCGACATGGCAGCCATCTGATGCATGGTCTGTTTCTGCTTTTGCTTCCTGCGCTGCGTGACAAAGCACTGTCTGAGCTGCCTGAGGCTGGCTGGGAAACACTTCCAGGACACATAGAGCACCAGGACCACGATGAGAAAGGAGAAGATGAGGGCCATGGTGCCTGTGACTACTTTGTGGATCTGCACGGCGTTCTCCGCGTGCTCACCGCCGGGGAGAGCCACGGTGGCGGGCTCGGGGGTGCCCTCCCGCAGCCCCTCGCCTCCGTCCACGAGCGTGGTGGCGGAGCTGTCTGGGCCTCCCAGGTCACTGCGGTTGGTGACCGCCGAGAGGAGGTGGCCGCTGGTGGGTTCGGCCCCATCCTCGCACAGGTGGAAAGCATACACAGCATCCAGGACATCCTCGCCCTGTGCGTACTCGGGGCTGGCGCACTGCAAGTTGCCATCATAACGCCCCTGGAAGTTGTTGAGCCAGGAGGCGAGGGCACACACGTTGCGCCCGCAGTCCCACAGGTTCCCGGTCAGGGTGATGCTCGTGAGGGACTTCCAGGAGTTGAGGATGCGAGGCTCGACGTAGGTGAGGCGGTTGGAGTCCAGCTGTAGGGACTGCAGGTGCGGCACAGTCTCGAACACATGGGGCTCCATGTACTCGATCTCGTTGCCGGACAGGTCCATTTTTTCTAGGTTCCAAACCCAGTCCAGGGAGCTGACCACAATGGCCACCTTATTCCTCCTCAGACAGAGCGAGTGCAGGGAGATGAGACGCGGGAAGTGGGCGAAGTTCACCTTGACTAAGTCGTTGTGCTCCAGGTGTAGCTCGGTGAGCTTGAACAAGCCGGCGAAGGAGTTGCGCGCCAGACTCTTGAGCTGATTGTATCCTATGTCGAGAAACTTGAGGCTGCGGCAGTCCTGAAAGATGCGCACGGGCACGAACTGGATGGCGTTGGACCGCATGTGCAGCGTGGTGAGCTTCCGCAGCCCGTGGAAGAGGTCGGGCGCGAGCGCCTGCAGTTTGTTGTAGGAGAGGTCCACGCTGCGCAGGTTGGGCATGGGCCGGAAGGTGGTGTTGGGCAGTTGGGTGATCTGGTTGGAACTCAGCGTGAGTTCCTTAACTCGGCGCAGTTTCTGAAAGGCGTCCCCTTGCACCGAGCAGATGTGATTGTGATCCAGATAGAGCCACGTGAGCTGCATTAACCCCGTGAACTGGCCGGCGCGCAGCTCCGAGAGGCTGTTGTAGCGCAGGGACAAGCCCAGCAAGCCGGACAGGTTGTGGGGCGCCTCGGTGAGGTTGAGCGCCTCGCAGTACAACAGCCGCCCCTCGCACCGGCACAGCTGCGGACACCCGCTGGGGGCGGCGGGCAGCATCTGAAAGCAGGCCCCCAGCAGACACAAGACCACCCCCGAGGGCCTCCTCAGCGGCCAGTATAGACAGAGACCGAGCAGCAGGAAATCCATCAGCGAGAATCTTTCCAGAGGAACTGGAGAATGTCCATTGAAAGCGCTCGGTCAGAAATCTAACATCATATTTTATTCCGAGGGATTGGAAAGGGGGGAGGAGGAGGGGGAGCGGGGGAGGGGGAGAAAAGGGCACAAAAAATCAAATAAATATAGAGAAATCAAGGAAAGACCCTTCCCTCCCTACCAAAAATAAAAAAAAGAAGACATAACATAAATAAAATGTACCAAAAAAAAAAAAACCACACGTGCACCTCTAAGCATGCAGAAAGCTGGACAGCCTGGAAAGTTCACAGGCACGGAAATATTAAAGAGATGGTGATTTTGTCCATGTTCAGATACTGCAGCAAAGCCAAGGGAGGAGGGGGAGAAGAAGAAGAAGAAGGAAAAAAAATCTTCGGGAAAGAATTTAATTAAAAAGTGTCTTACCCACCCTTTTCCAGAGAGTGACAACCTCCATTCAGCTGCTCCCTTTGTGTGCAGGCTAATTATATGCAGGGCGAGAGAAGACCCCTCTGTGTTCCCGCGGCAGCCCGGGTCCGCGGCCGGCGGATCTGGCAACCGCACAATGTCTCACTTTGCTGCTGGGCTCCGGGCTGCAAGGGCGGTGGGGCGAGGTTGGGAGGCGACTTCTAGGACCCGCAAGTTTCCCCAACTACGTGCCGGAGCCTGGGCTTCGCCTTCCTGCCTCCGTCCTTTTCCTCTGCAGTTCGGACTGTGACGTGGTGGGGTGGAAAAAAAAAACACAACACACTCCAAAAACTCGGGGCTCACGACTCCCCGGGATTTGACAGTCTGGTTAATGTCCGTCATTGGAAAAACACCGTGACCGGCGGCGCCACCTTTGAGTCCACGGAGACCGCCTGCCATTCGCGCCCTGGGCAGATGCGGAGAGCTGGCTCGTTCATGCTTCTGTTTTTTTTTTTTTTTTTTTTTTTTTTTGCGGGGCGGTGCGGTGGCGAGGGTGGAAGGGGGGGTTGGGGGAGGGAGGGTGCGCGGCGGGGAGGTGCGGGCGCCGGTCGTGGGGAGCAGCAGCGAGAGGCGCCCCGCTCCTTCCCTCCGCCAGCCAGGCAGTGCGCGGCGGGCGCGAGCCTGCACCGGCACCTAATGCTCACTGAGTGTCGTAAGCTGCTCACGATTGTGCGTCTTTCCCCCCCCCCGCACCCCCCCAGCACCTCAGACATGGGCAGATTGAACAGGGGGTGGGCAGAAAACCAACATTAAAAAAAAAACCCGAACCCCTAAAGTAATAGCTGTGCTTTGATGAAATGGAAAACACTTTCAGCTTTTGTATCCATATTTAATCAAGAAAAACAACAACAACAAAAAAACCCACCCGGAAAAGGGGAGAGGGGGCTGGGGAAGGAGGTGGGTGGATGGATGGGGAGAGCACCATCAATGGAGAAGATATTTTCAAGTGGTAAACTGAAACAGTCTACCCCTTCCCTTGGGAGTGTGTGTGGGGGGGAGGGGGATATGCTACTCCCCCCCCCCCCCGCCTTCTTCAAGCTGTCTGTGTGGAAGAGAAATATAAGAATCTGTAGAGAAATCAACGTTGGTTCTGCATTATAGGAGCAACTTGAGAAGAGACCCAGGAAAAGAGGATTTGGGGCTTGGCTAAAATACATTCCCCCTCTTCCCCCCCCCCCCCCCCACGCCGCCTTCTTACTGGTAATGAAGTTCTGCAGCGAGCCAGCCAACCCTTTAGGATGGTAGATTGGGGATGGGGGTGGGGGAGGGAAGACTCGCTTTCTAGATCCACCCATCCCAGTCCCCGTGATGTCTGTGTCTGTGTTTAGAGACACTTGCCTGAGATGCTGCCGGGGCTCCACCAGCCCACATAAGTGTCTTCGGGCTACATAGCTGAGGAAGATCGGTCCTGTATGACCCGAAGAGGGTAACGGTGAAGTGTGCTGTTCATAGTCTTTACTGGGCTCCCTAACAGTCAGTGCCCCTCACCCCGGAAGAATGTACTAGAACATGTTTAGTGAAGAGGTCGTGGAAACTACACAGGAGCCTTCTCTTCATCTACTCATCCTTAATTCAGCTTCAGAACTGCACCAGATCGTGCTATGAAGAGATGCTTCCGCCTGATTATTTCCACTTGCTATCATTTAGATCCGAGTCCTTACAAGGAACAAGGATTCCAAGGAGGTAGCCTGGAAAGGGTCTGCATTGCTGCGGTCCGGGACCTGTTGATCATGTTAAAAAAAAATCCTCAAAGAGAGTAGGAAGTGAGCAGGAGTCTGGTCTTTCTTCTTGACAACGATGCTACACAAACAAACAAACAAAAGCAAACAATGACAGGAAGAAGCAAATATGTGCCTCTAACTTCTGTCTTTGAATTCCCATCATTTCCACCGCTAGGGAAATCAAAGTAAGTAAGCATTATCTATGGTGATACTCCCTTGGAAGGAATGAGGGTGGACTGCCAGAGCTCACATGTAGAATGGATTGATCTAGTAACCAGGCTGGCCCTAACATCCAAATGAGAGAGGCCAACAAAAGGTGGGACTTTTCAGGAAAAGTCATATGAACAGGTACATGATTCATTCCATTTTCCATTCATCTGAGCCCTACTCTGGTTATTCATCTCTGAGATGCATCACTTAATTGAAAAGAACACAAATCTGGATGTCCTAGAACTCTCATGCTGTCTTTGAAGCTAGAAGAGACATTAGAACAGCGCTGCCCTTTGTTTTGCATATGACAGAACAGGCTGAGAGACTTTAGGGGATTATTCAAGGTCATCCAGCCTGCTGCTGTCCATCTCCAAAGTAGTGTTTTCTTTTGCCATTCTTCACAGTTACCTCCTCCTACTCTTGTCTCCTACTTAACTCTGGATTGGCCAACTGCGGATTTTGTCCTGGCACTTCTAAGGTGCTGCAGAACACTTTAACAGCAGACAAACAATTTCTCCATCAAGTGGTCTTACCTCTTGCCAAAACAATCCTGACAGCCAGTGAGCTGATTGAGCTATAAAGTGTAAAGGGTGGAGAAAGGGGAATTGGGCAGATACAGGCAGGGGTAAACAGTGGCCAGCCATTCAGCAAGTACTGAGAATACAAGCCACCCAATCCCTATGGCTGCTAGGAAGAAAATCTTCCTAATGTATGCATGTTGGCAAAGCGGTGACAGAGGCTGCCAAATGGGCAAGAAGAGGTCCCACTTTGGATGTCACTTGATTTGTAGAGCTAGTACAGAGAAAAGAGTTGAGTGTTGGCAAGAAAGAAAGAGAATAAAATTAAATTCACTGCATTTATATGTGCGTTTTCTTTTAAGTATGCTACTCAAAACTTAGAAGATGCTTAAAGCTGTAATTAAGATGTGTGTATTGTTTTTCACATTATTATCCTTCAAATCATTTCATGTGTATGTTATCTTTAAACCTTTCTCACCTCTAATGTGGCAAGTCACATCTTTCCTGCAGTTTTAAACCCCTTGGCAGAACTGTATACATTAACAGATTGAAATGAGCTTTATTGAAATTTAGCTATTCTAAGTCATCTAAGCTGCAGAATCCCAATTTATTATGTATTTAAAGCATACCAGCACTGATTAAATCAATGCAAATTAGGTTAAATAAGAACAACATGAATCAAGTGTTTCAGCAAAGTTGAGTCGAGAAACGACAACTTTTGAGTCACTGCAGCAAGTTGATATGGTTGTTTTTTCACCACTTTTAATTTCATGCTTCTAAGCATCCAACATACTAAAAAAGAAAAAAAAAACAGAAGAAGAGCTTACCTAAAGTTCTTTCTCTTTCCTCCTGTTCTTACATATGTTTTAACCTATCGTGATAAGTTTGATTCACAGATTTATAATGTAGCTACTGTGTGTGTATTTAATCAGTCTTTCCCTCTGAGTAAACCAAAGTTTTCTATTAGCAAATGTCTTCTCTTTCAGCATTAGATAGTTGGTTAAAGATCGTTTCCATGCTTTAACAACATCCTTGTTGTGTTTCATGTTTGTATGGGGATGGAACATGAGACCAATCTGGTTGAGATGTTAAACCAGTAATTGTAGAAGTTGGGCATCAAGAATGCTACCTCAAAGCATCATGCCAAAATGGGTTTAGGAATTGAGTCCAGGCCTCTTCCAATTTGGTGTTAGAAAGAAAAAAAATCTAGAATATGTAGGTTCAGGAATTGGGGGGAAACTTGGGGAGAAAAAGCAAGGTGAAAATTAGACTGTCAGAAGACAATGTAGAACTAAGGTAGAAGAGAGGCTCAAGGAGCCAGTGTTAGGTCGCCCTGGGGAAAAATGGCCCTCTCCTTTGTTCTCTGCACATGGCCATCCATGGAAGACATAGGTGCCAGGTGGCCAGCACCTGTAACTCAGGTAACTGGTGCACCTGGGGCCAGTGGGAGGTCCTGCAGGCTCTGACATCACTTCCTCATCCTCTGAGGTCACTTCTGCATCCTCCCCAGTAATGCCTCCTTTGGACAGTGAGAGGTCCCCCAGGCTCTGAGGTCACTTCCGTGCCCTTGAAGCCATGCCTTCTCCTCACATTCCCCTATAGAATCTCTCTCCCCCATAAATTCTCTCTCTGCACACCTCTACCTGGTCCTGGCCAGAGGTTTGGTTCTCCTAATTAACTCGTTTCTGCCTGAACCTTGTGTGGAGGTCTTTCTCTAGCCTGTATAGCCAGCTTTGGTTAGTTGCAGCGTCTAGGCATGTAGCTTGGAGGTGGAAGAAACATTAATTCCTTCTCTCCTCAATCTCATAAAGTTAACTTTTTCTTGACACTCTAGGTCATGGTGTGGAGTGGGCATAGGAGAAGGCTCAGACAATTATATTTTGGTATGCCATTACCACTCCTATTTCACCTTAACTGATGACCACCTCCAGTTTGCTCATTTTGGTCAGAAGAATTTGTGAGTGAAGAGAGGCAAGTACAGAAAGTCTGAAACCAATGTGTATTTCTGAAGAGTAACTTTGCTTTAGTCATTGCAGCCAATGTACCAGTGAAGAAAAACTCAAGTAATGATTTTACTGTTCTGTTGTCATTAGCACCAGACTGGACTTTGATCTTTATGCTTTTGTCTTTAATTTTCAGTAGCAGTGAACCATGGCTTTTCTTTAAAAAATGAAACAGAAGAATTAGTGGAGAGTAGGAGTCACAGTTTTAAAAGGACAGAATTAACCCTGTTCTAGTGAGTACACACAAAACCACTGGCATTTTATAGATAGAGCACCTTCGTGGATGCAGGCAAAGCCTAAAGCATAGGACTGAGGCTTCTCTCAGAAGATCTACCTAAGAGCAACACACAAGGGAAGGCCATTCTATGGATGAATTGTATGATCCTTTGGAAACAAGGCATTGGCATAGGCAAAAATAAGAAAGTACCCTCCATGCTCAATGAGTAAAGTAAGCAATAGGAGTAAACCAATGAAATATAAGCATCTTGCTATCTTTCCCCTTTCACAGGTCTTTTCTGTACTGGATTATGGTCTCATTGTGGCAAGTTAGGTTGAAGTATTGTTTTCTTCTCTGTGTAGGCTTAACATTCTTACATCAAGGACTCCTTAATTGACTTTAGTTTCCTCCTCCATGTAAAGTGATCTCTCAGACTCCTCATTCTTCTCAACTCTTAGCTGTATACCTTTACCAGTCTCATGGTCTTGCTCAGCTGTATAGGAGTGGAGCAATAATTTCTCATCTACAATATTTTAGAACTGAAAGTTTCATTAGAGGTAATGAATAAAAATTGCTCATTTGGGTGGCCAGATGTGGTGGCACATACCTATAATCCCAGCTACTTGGGAGGTAGACATCAGGAGGATTATGGTTTAGAGCCAGCCAAAAGTGTTAGTGAGACTCCACATGAACCAATAAATAGGGCATGATCGTGTAAATCTGTAAGACCTCATTTGGAAGAGGCAAAGGGAGGAGGAGGAAGATCCAGGGCTCACCCTAAACAAAAATGTGAACCTTGTACAAAAATAACTAGGAAGAAAGAAAGCAAAAAGGCCTGGGGATGTGGCTAAAATTAAGGGGCTTGCCTTGCAAGCATGGGGCTCTGACATCCAACAGTACTTTTGAAAAAAAAAAAAAGTCCAGTTGAGATGCTGTTAATATGTTTTCCTGCCTCAGCTTTTCCAGTGCTGAGATTATAGTTGTATATCACCAAAACCAGATTATTACCATTTTAATAATTATGAGTCTATAGAAAGGGTTCCAAGTATGACTATCTTAACAGCTATTTAGGGTGATTAAATGTACTTGAAGATCTTTTGGCTAAAAAATAAAGGCTGAGGACCAGCATCCTCAGCTTTTGTTAGAAATGTAAGATCCTAGGCCTCTCTTAAGCCTCATGAAATCAAACCTGCATTTAACCCAGAAGCCATAGATAATTCATTAAAATTTGAGAAGCATTGTATTATAGAACTGATGATTTTTAATCTGAAATAGAAACCAAGACATCGTTGATTATCCAGATTTTTTTTGATTAGGTTTTTTAATTGTGAAACTATAGTTGATGGAAATTATGAGAAAAATAGCCTTTTCTATCAAAGTAGTTTCCTTCTTTTCTGTTAATCTTGAGAGAAAAGTTTCTCTGAAGGGTTCCTGCTTGGGTCAGGTGGCTTTGCCCTTGTTAATTACATTTTAGTTACATCTACCTTTTTCCTGAGCACTTTAATTAAGACTTCCTTTTAGAAGCCCCTTGAATTTTAGTTGCACCCTTTTAATTAAGCAATATCTTTTTGCAGATTGTGAGCCTGAACTCAGTCAATGTGAGAAGTCATGTCTTCTTTAGTTCCTATTTGATACTGAAAGCAGAATGTAAGCCCAGTCTGTCCGTCTCTAGCCCTTAAGGGGAGCTGTATGAAGTTTGGTTTTATAATCAGTAGAGCAGAAGGTATAGTGCCTTCAGAGGTGCGAGCTTTGAGCATCTTCCAGTGGCTACTTTTCCTGATATCTTTAGGCATTGATGGTGTTCGGATATCTAGCATATGATGTTGGCTTCAAGCTCCCAAAGCAGGCATTGCTTTGGGTCTTTCAGGGAAGCACAGCACATTGTTCCTTCATGTGTACAGTTACGGAAGGCTTAGGAGCACAGGCAGGTGAGGGGATATGGATTCAGGGTTTGTGATTGCATCTTATTTGTATTGCATATTACAGGTCACAAAACCTGTAACATTACCAAACCTTCTGTTTTCTTAAAGTGCTTCTATCGCTAGTATGTGCTTCTCATACATAGTTTTCTTACAGAAAAAAATACAATTGAAAAATAAAATGTTAAATTAAAATTAAATCAACTAAAATTGAACTACCCAGAAAGAATATGAAATTTTGGTAATTCCATTGCTATTATTCTTCAGACATTATAAAATATGCTATGGTGAATATCATCCTCATAGGCATATACCTTTGCTAACTTATACAACTGTGTCTTCACACTTTCTAGACATGAAATTTTTCTTGAGAGGTAAGGGACTTTAACGGAATTTCAAAGTATAGTAGATTGCCCTGGAACAGTGAACATGTCTCACTTTCAACAGCCTCATTGCTGCTTTCTGAACAACCCTAGCACCTCATACATTGAAAGACCTTTTGGTTCCCTCTCCAAGTAGCCAGGACACTAAGACATCCTGGCTGTACGCTCTTCTAGATTGGCACTATCCTTTTCTCTAGTAGCCATTTTTTTTCACTCAATCCTACAGAAGCAATTCTCACTTCAGAATGGTTATTGGCCTCTGGGACCTTCAAATTTCCTTCTGATTGCTTATGAGCATTTAATTCCTACTTCTGTTAGGTAATAGGGCAAGCCAATTATTTTCACACAAGCCTTCATATCTGAGAATGGATCAGTCCAATGCTACTTAACATGTTCTGTGGAGGTAAGAGTATTCAAATATATTTGTGAAGTGTTAAAAAAAACACTGTTCTATTCACCAAGATATAGAAGACATGATCACAATCATAATAAACCTAACTTTTTATAGCATTACCCCCTTAATTGGGTTATGTGTTATATTAACTCAGAAAGACCCAAGTTTTTAAAATCATCCAGATGAATGCCTCCTATATGTGGCTTCCTTATGCATATCTGTTTAGTATCATCCCCTGAAGGAGTCTGAGGAGTCTTCTGTGGGAAATTAGCCTGCCCTCTTGTATGCATTTACCACTTCATTCAGATTATCTCCCCTTCTCAGGAGCTACTACTTAATCTCCCACAGGCACCTCAAGATTTCCTTTTAATTATTTATTATGCATGTTTGTTGTTGTACTTATTTGTTGCCATTAGTTTGTTTTAGGTCAAACGGAGGTTCAGCTGATGAGATGCAAGAGCTAGATAAAATGTGGTACTCACCTTCAGTGCTCACAGGTCTAGCGTGGAACTGGTGGGGAACAAAGCACTATTTCAAGTTATGGGAGAGACATAACCAAGAGATGTAGTTAGAGATTTATCTAGCCAATTGATCAAGGACAGACAGAGTAGCTGGGGAGAAATGACGTGTTAACTACATAGGCAGATAGAGAAGGCCACTCCACTGAGAGTTTTCTGAGATTCATAGAAAGTATAGAGATAGATATGAAAGAGAAGAAGGTAAGAAGACAGAGTTTAGGGTGTTAATTTAGAGTCTGGCATATGATTTCCAAAATATAGGTTTGAGAAACATAATTTTGATGATGATCTTGAGCATGAAAGGCAAGAAAAAGGACACTGGAAACAAGGAAAGCAGTTGGGAGGCTACTCCATCTGGTGTTGTCTGGAGCTGAATAGATTAACACTGAAGATAGACAGGGCAGGCCAGGTGCAATTACAGTTCTGCAGTACCTTCTGAGAAATAACTTAAGGTGATTTTAATGAGATGAGTTAGCTAAGGGTAGAAAAGAGCCAATCTAGAGTAAGATATAAAGACAAATTTTAATATTTACAGCTAATATCTTGGTGGATATTATAGTTGGACAGACAGATGAGGGATTTTCTGGAATGATCATGGTAGGTATAGTGATGATATTAGGTACAAATGCATAGAAGCAAAGTTTAAATATGGCTGATATAGAATTAGAAGCTCTCAAAATCTAGTGGACATAGAAAGAAGCTAGACAATGGAGACTGTAAAAATGAATCTACAACCGGTGTTTAAGTTGTGGGATGTCTGAAGTAACTGCAAGTTCATTTCTAAAGTGATGATTCTTAACATTGAAGAATAGGGGGTAGATCACTTCAATAGAAGAGATATTTTATTACACTGAGAAACACTACCACAGTCCACAGCAAGAAGCCATTAACATATAGACATGACTACAGGCCTGTCATTAAAATACATTTCATGTCACTGTGAGAACAAAAAAAGCTATGGATGAGGTTGTTAGGTGAGGTTTGGCGTGTACAACTAGATTATCAGGCTCACCAACACAGAGAGAGATGCCTTACATCAAGTAAACCCCCAAAAGAAATGTGTAGTTGAAGGACTTAGTGTCAATTCCAGTCTGACACTGATTGTATCTTTCCCCAAGAAAGGTTGTCATTGGCATCTTGTGTTAGCATAATATTATTCCTTTGGGGATAGACCTTATGTTACTGTCTCAGATATGAAACAAGGTGATGGCTGGAGATCATGTCCTTCAAAAGACAATTCTCTGCTTGCATTTTAGAAGAAGAACTTGAGCCATCTAGTTGCACAGGGAAAAGAACTTCTGAGACTTCTGCCTCAATGTAAAATATTGTCATTTATTAAGTTGTGGGATTTCAGCAGGTGAGCTATCCTTTAAGCAGATATTTTCAAGATAATAAAATAAAAGAACAATAAACATATTTACAAATTGGAAATTGCCCAAATGTTATTACAATGAGTGCTTATAACAATTTCTACTCTATGAGAGTATAAGCAGACAATGTAGATTGAAGACAAGAAAAGAAATGAAAGACAAAGATCATACTGTTCCCACTTTACATGTTATGTAAAAACAACAAATAGCAATAGTACCCCAAAATATGGTCTTAAAAGCAATGAATTTATTTCATGTTTTTGCGTTGTCTCCAGTATCTTCACAGGCAGTCAGTTGAGGGCAACTGTGCTCTCTTGGGTGTTTGCTGTCCACTGAAGAATTAGGCGGACACGAGATGCTCCTGAATGGCTTCACACATATGATATAAGCAGTTGCATATTGCTCATTGGTTGGTGTTGACCTGACAGCTTCTTAGAAATGCAGAATCCCAGGCCCACTCAAGGGATAAGGAATCAGAATCCCCAATTTTTACAAGATCCCCAGGTGATTCATAAACCTGGTACGATTTTAGAAGTACTGTAGCTTTTTGCTATTCTTCATAATTCCCTTTCCAGGAGTTGCTGTGTTCTCCTGTTGAGTGATAGATCTTTGATTTTTTTTAAGGTGCCAAAACTGCTTCCTTCTGCACAATTGAAACAGAACAAGCACAGGTTTAAACAGTAAAACAGGTTGCTTCACAGCATGAATAGCTGGAGAGGGAGAGGGGATAGCATTTTTCTGCTCAATTGTCCTTTGCCTGTAAAAATAGAAATTTAAAATTAAAATTACAGTACATAAATATTAAAAAATATTGTAGTCAACTAAGAAGCACTGTTTAGATGTTAGAACATTTTAAAGAAATCCAAACAGGAGGCACATGCTTAAACCTGCCATTTATATTCCTGACCTATTGTTTCATTGGACCTTCATTTTCCGAAGTTTTAACGATGGACTTTACAGCGTTTAACTCACAACTTAAATATCTCTAGAACAGGTGCAAGTCCCCTGGTACTCTAAGATTTTTCAAAAAGCAGTAAGACCAGCAGAATGCATTAAGCATTTAGCATGTTCAGGCAAAGTGTCTTAACCTGTAAGAAACAGACATCCTGTAATTCAGTGGCTTCTCATCATTTCCTATTCTAGAAGTAAGGGGAAAATGTATGAAAGAGAGGCACAGCTTTTAACAACACAGGTTTATTTCACTTGACTGAGTGTACATGAGGGAATCTAAAAGACTTGTAGCTTTTCTTAACTTCTGATGTTCTTTTAACTGAAGGTATTTGGTTACAGCTTGCCAGTCTTGGTTTGCCTTGTGCCTGAAGGTTGAAAAGAAATGAAAAAGGAAAAGGAAATAGAGAAAAGGGCGAACAAAATTTTCTATTAAAGCCAATGTTGTATGAGTAAAGTTTGCTTGGGATAGTCTTTTCTTGGCACATGACTTCTTTAATGCTATTTTTATTGCATATGCTCTGGGATCCTGTTCTTGTCAATCAACTAGCCAGCCAATCAATGGTTAACAAATATCTATTGAGTGGTTAATGCATGCAGGCATATTCTTGGTCTGAGGATAACACAGAGAGTAGGACTAAGTAATCAGATGATTTAGTTACTGTTCAAATTGGAAAGTTAAAAAGCAAAAACCAATAAAGTAGAAGAAAGAAACTAAGGAAAGGAACCTGTTTGATATAAAGTTAGGCACACTTTCCCCAAGACAGTGATACCTGAGTTAAGACTTGACTGATCAGAGTAACACACAGCCCTTTAAAGCTCTATGAGATGTGAAATCCCAGCAAGGGAACAGCATGAGCCAAGGCCCTAAGGCCCAAAGAGGCTATGTTCAACAAGCTGTGAGGTGGCTAGGTATTGGAGTGAATGAGATGAAAAGGATTTTGAACAGAAGGTATGCTTCCTTAAAGAATCAATGTACCTTTTTATAAATCTTCATAAATATGTACCAGCATCCTCATCACTGCCACCAAAGTACTTTATGAGGTGATTAAATTAAAGCACTTTGGTAAATTCCTTTCATTCCCCAAACATACCATGTTCTCAGTGTACACGAGGAAATTAAGTCATTGAATCCAAGGCCACTTAACACAAATGGCATTGATACTATAAAATGATTTTTCTACATTCCTTAGACTTCTTTGTGGAACAACTAAGAACGCAGGATACAAATCAGCCTGTTAACTCTAGAAGCCAAACTGCACTCTTCTACAGTTTTCCTTTTCTGTAAGGTTCATTCAGGAAGAAAGGAGCTGGGGCAATTCAGACTTCCCTCCTGAATTCCCACTCCTCTAGGCCCCTTCTACCATCTGTTGCTGTTTGTGTAGAAACGAGAACAGAATAGAATAGAACAACCACACACATTCAGAAGTCTCATTTCATATGTGGGAGTCCAGATTCATTAACAAGTTCCTCAGACTTTCCTAGCCCTTACAACACAATCTAAACATAACCCACTGGAGTCATGGGGATAGGTGAAGTTCAGCTTCTTGATGTTGAATGTCACTGTCCAAATATATCACCTGCTACTTCCTAGTTCGTGTTTTATGCTTCAAACAGGTTGCTTTTCTCAAAAGCCCATAATGTTTATTTTAGTTTTCTTCATCATTCCCGTGATTCTTAACAGCTAATAAGAGCCACCAACTTCATCGTGTCTTCCATTCTCATCCCAGACCCTTCACCCATCCATGCATAAACCCTATGTCCATGATGCATCTGTCCATTCTGCAGTCATATAGAGGGTACTTACTCTGTTTCATTAACTGTGCTGAGTTCTAAGGGATATGAAATACTAGAAATCTCCAGTTAGAAGGCTGTGTGGTTCTCTACCACCACTGAATGATTATCCACATAAAAATTAAGTCATCTGTTAAATACGGTTTTAAACTGCTCTCCAGATGTTTCTGCACATCACCACCCCCCTTCCAAGTTTTTCATGTCTCTTAAGCTACAATTTCTCAAAAGCAAACTCATAGTGTTTCTAGTGTTCAGAGAGTTGGAATGTTTTTGTTTTGTTTTGTTTTGCTTTTGCTTTTGCTTAGGTTCTGCTTTAATCACTTTCCAGTGAACCCCTGGGTAAACTTCAATACTAAGAGTAGGAGTTAGATTGGAGGATGCCTAAATTTGTGGATTCGTAATGCCTACCAAGAGTTGGAAAATGGAGTGGAGGCTAAATTACAAAGATGTTGAGGGCTTGCTTCAACGATGTCTTTTTAATTTACTTAAGTGGTGATAGGTTTCCTAACGATAGTGGAAATTTGTACTGACTTATAGACTAAAATTTAAGAACGAACTATGGAAAGATCAGACTGGACTTTCTTGTGAAGCTAGATCTTCAAACAGTTTCCCGGGTTAGGTAAGGATTTTTCCCTATCACACAGGACAGTTCGGATAGGAGCTTTCTTTCTACTTTTCTTGGAGTGCTACATCTGACACCAGACATTAAATATGGACAGTGTCAGAATGATCATCCAAGAGGTGCTTATGAGTAATTGGTTACAAATTCATGAATGCTTATTAAAGGAAGGTATGAGGTTGGGGTTCATGTTTATGCTCTATAAACTGTTTTCCAATGGAGGTTCTTACCCTTTACCAAATACTATCACAGACAGAAGTTCAGGTTTATTGGTCATTTTTTATTCCTTTGAAAAGGTTAACTATGTTCAGAGTTGAGTGCTCATTTTAGTAATTGACACTGATCTAAAAGAATTCCAACTCATAACTTGTACTTATTGCCAATATAATTGAACAATTGTTACTAATTTATGTCCAAAAGGCAGTTACCAGTTTAAATGTTGTTTAGTAGGATTCAGCTACTTGTTTACAATATAAATTTCTAACAAGGGCTCAATGGATACAGCCAGGTTTTGAACTGTTGTGGTTGTGAGCTTTGTTTTGAACAACTAAATAATTGTTTAACAAAATGAGAATGGAATATTGCCAAACTGGCCACATGTCTTCAGACTCAACCATGGTTTGTTTTCTTACTGAGTGTAGTGAATAGTACAGCTCTCCCATAGTTGTTATGAACATTACAAAGGCTTTAGGACTTATTCTGAGATCCAAGGATACCACTCAGGAAATTATTCCATCCTAGTGATGAAGCCAAGTATTGTTTGTTTTGATGGCTTTGCCTTTTTGATGGTTTTGCTCCTTCAAAACTGAAAATGCATGAAAGGGTAAAGCAATTCCAAGTGACTTTGGTAAGATTGTTATCTAGTTCTTCAATTCCAGGGCTCCACTTTCCACTCTGATTTCATAGTATAGCATCCCTGTACAGCCATAAAAATCCCTGCTTTATAAATAAGATGCATTTACTACACACCTAACTTCAGTGATGTCAGGAAGGTTAAAGGGAGATGTACTCAGAAGTTCTCCCAAAATGTTTGATGTTCTCTCTAAAGAGGTTAGCAGCCATTGGCTGGGGCCCTTCTGAAGCCGTGAGCATGCTACCTTGTGGCCTGCTGGTAGGAAATGAAGCAAAATTTTCATCCAGGTATTTTGAGAACAGTTAAGACAGGAATTGCCTGTTAAAAAATAACAATCAGAAAGCTACAGAATCATTTTGCCCTGATTTTGACATTGAGTGACTGATTATTTTTCTTTCATTCAGTATTGTTAAGCAAAACAATGCTTTGTTTTCTATTAGTACCTGTTTTCTATCAGTACCTGTCTCTTCATCTATAAAAGGGGATTTGTGGTTCCTGCCCTAGAGCACAACTTTCAAGAAATTAAACCTAAGATGACAATGCACTGTCAGCTTTAACGTTGTATTCTACAGTGTGAAATATTTTATTGGTTTGCTTTTGTAAATACTACAAAAAAAGAAAAAGTATACATACATTTCTCAACAAAGTGGCTTCTAGATTTAAAAAAGTATTAAAATTTCATGTTTCTTTTTTGATTCAGCAGCCCTTGAGCCTCACTCAAGTGTGTCCCATATTTCCTTTTTTTCTGGAAAATAAGATAATCACCACTTAATTCACAGGATGGTTGAGTGAGAAACAGAACATTCAAAATCACCTGTGGATGATTCTCATGTGGAGGAATAGCTCCTAATTTCATTTCTTATTCAATATTCAGTGTGGTATAAAGATACTTGACCTTATTAACATCTTCCCACTTTTACATCATCACTTTTAAATGTTTTAAATTAACTCACAGACTTCATGATGTTTTATGAAAGTCTTTGAAACGACTTTTTAAAATAACCTAACCACAGAGCTGGGTGGCTCATTCCTGTACTCCTAGCTATTCAGGAGGCTGAGATCTGTGGATCACAGTTCGAAGCCAGCCAAGCAGGAAAGTCCATTGAGATGCATTTCCAATTAGCTACCCAAAAAATGGCAAGTAGAGCTATGATTCCAGTGGTAGAGCACTAGCTTTGAGTGAAAGAGCTCAGGCACAGTGCCCAAGCTCTCAGTTCAAGCCTCAAGACCAGGCAAAAAACAAAAGCAAAACAAAGAAACAACAATCTAATGATTGATTTTCTGTTATCACACTTTGGGGGAATTACTAATAATTCCTTAATATCATATAATATATGGTTCATATTTAGATGACTTGGATTGTCCTTCAAAAATCTGGGTATTTTAAAGTATATTTGTATGGGGTCCAAACCATATTACCATTTATGTTTATTAAAGAGTTGATGGCTTTGAGATGAACGAAGGGGAAGAACGACCCTAGAAATTACCCTAATCAAAGGACTGCATCAGAATGTATTACCATCCATATTTATTCACTTTTCCATTCATTAAAATATGCATTGAGATTGTTTATTTAATGTATTGGATATATGGATATAAAGGTGATTTTGACATGATAGTCCTCTGATATGCACATATGCAAAATGTCTAGAAGAAGCAATATAAGAGAAATTATCAAATTTATAATATACAAAAGGGAAAAACTTGATGAAGTACCAAATAAATAAAGGGTGTTGAATAGGAAGGCCTCCTAGGAACTTAAGGAAGCTGAAGAAAGTTTGGAGATTTAATTGGGAGAGTTTGGGAATTTCAATCAGAGAGAACTGACACTAACAGAAAATAGGTATTTGACTCTCCTGGTATGACTTGTGGGCGGACAGGAAGTCTTAGACTAAGTTGGACTGGTAGGAAAAAATTTGCTTATGGCAGTATTTATTGAGCAAAGTACAATGGTGGGGAAATTCACATACAGAGCATGAGAAAGTGTGCTAGAACCAGTGATTTTCTTTAGTATATTATTTCCTTATTAAACAGCACATTTAAAAAGACTTTTTGATATAAAATGAATTCGTACAATTTATGCAAATGAACTACAACTAAAGATAATTGTGTAATTAATCCTTTTTGTCTGTTTTAAGTCTAAATTGATGGGCTTTTAAAATTTTGTGTTTTCTGGACTGAGGAAAGGGTTTAGCAGTGTAGCATTTCCTGACATGTGAAGGCACTGGGTTTGATCCCCAGGATTGGAGAAACATTTGTGTTTTCTAATACATCAGAAAGCTATTTGTTCTAAGTACAGTTGATTGTGGCAAGATTTAGCTTCTGTGAATGTGTATATATATGCACTAGAAGGTTCTGGTGGGTGATAAAATGCTGTTATCACCAGTGCTGGGAAATATTAATGTGAGTTTAGTCTTTATTGTGACTGTATTTAATCAATACCTTATTTCTTCAAGCATGTTTTGCAAGGCCAGCTCTGGCATGGAAGGTAATCTATACTCTCAAGAAAAACTATAGCCTCTCTGAAGGTGCTCCGTATATTATTATTATTTTTAAGTATGTTGGCTTCAGAAGAGCTGCTATTTTTTCTTGTTAAAGAAACAACCACAAAACAGAACATGATTTTAAGAGAAGGTGCATATTTTAAAGATGAGGTTCGAGACGTTCCTAGCATGTAGAACTGCACAGAACCACCTTTTTTCTTTCTAGCAAGAAAAGTAATTAGCATCTGATAAGCAAGTTGAATTGTCTTTCTTTTCAATCACCTGCTAGGCTTTTGGCAGTTGGAATAACCCAAACTCAGTGTAGATCACTGTCAGTAAAATGTCCAGTGGCCTGTCAGCCCCTCTTCAGATGGCCTGAAATCTTATGAATGGGTCTATGAGTGGGTTTGGACTCGCAGAGATTGTGCTTTCTGAAGCTCACACTCTGACTGGTACAACTTCCCCCCAAAACTAGCGAACCTATTCGTCGTCGTCATAGCAACACACAAGGGCCCACATAGGCTTAATCCAGCAAGGCAATTGTTCCCTTTCTTGGGCGGCTGCACACCCTAACTCGGCGGGCTGCCGCCCCCGGACGCCCGCCCGCAGCTCCAGGACAGTGGGAGGCGACTGGGGCCGAGGGGCCCACGCGCCAGCCTGGCCCAGGCGCAGACGCTCTGCTTAGGGGCTGCCAGCGTTGCCATGACGATGGGAAATGCGCGCCTCTGGGAGATGGCCCCAGGATTGCCTTGTGGAGTCGCGGCTTTGCTAGCTCCCTAGCATAGGAGAGATTCTTTTAATTGCACTCATTGCCAGTCAGGAGCTAAACTCCAAAACCAACCAAATCCACCTGCAAGCCAAGAGACTACAGTAGTCCCATTTCCTGCCCCGTGCCAATGGCAAAGGAGATCGCTACTTTGTGAAGTATTCTCTTTGTAGGCCATCCTCATCTTTTCAGGAGCCAGTGATGTCTGAGTAATGTTGACATAGGAACCAGGAGGAACACTTTTAATCAGAAAATTCTTGGTGGGGGGAGGGATACTTGAGCTTGAATTCAGGGCTTTGGTGCTGTCCTTCAGATTTTTCTCTCTCAAGGCTAGTGCTCTAACTCTTAAGCCACAGCTCCACTTCTGCCTTTTGGATACTTACCTGGAGATAAGAATCTCAGGGATTTTCCTGTCTTAGAAAGGTGATTCTCAAATCTCACCCCCCCTGCGTAGCTTTGATAATAGGCATTAGCCACCGTTATGCAGCGTTAACTTTACTGTTAGCAGTCTTAACTTTAGTCACTGATTATGTCTGTCCTCTTAGGTAGCTCACTAGTTCTAATATCTGTCAAACCATCACCTAGAGAGACCTTTTCTATTTTCAACTTGTTTGTTTCTGGACGTGCACCCCAACTTTATAATACATCAGAGCTGCAAATAGACCAGGGAATCTGAATTATCCAACAGAACCTCTAGGTGATTTTGACATACATCCAGAAGTGGGAATTATTACATAAATCTCCTCTCTTTTTGTCTCTTTATCTGTAGCTTTATTTCATCTGTTCTATTTTTGTTTTTCTGCTCTGTCTCAAATTCAACTTCTCCTTTGTTCCCCTAGGCCACTTCTGTTTCTTCCTACTCTTTTTTCCCTCTTGCTCTCTTAGTGAATCTCTATCTATTATTTAGCAGCACAAATATGTAATAGGATTGCATAGGTCCTGGCATCTGTCATGTTCCTTCTGGCATACCTTAGAGGACCTCCAAACCCTGATGGAGGAAGGAAGGTGATTCCCTCCCCCAGTTCTTTGTCAATTTCATGGGATTTGCTTTTCCTCAGGATGAAAAAAGAAAGTCAGATTACTCTCTGTTAGCATTAAAGACATTCCACTTTTCATAATGTGTAGCAACATCTTTATGGTACAGCTATCCCTTCAAGCTGTAATTAAAGATTACCCTCCAATCAGAAGAAAAGAAAAGCATATAAAACAGGAGCTTGCATCAGGAGAGAAAAATACCAAATAATTTCTTTCAGTTAATCCTGCTTGATTATTTGAGATGCTAGTGCAACACAGATATTCTTTTTGAGCATGAATACTGCGAATCATTACAGATTTACCTGTTCCAAAGTTTCAAGTAAAATCAGGTGGCATATGAGACCCACTTTCTGGTGTTATCTGATTTGCTTTGCTGTGAGGTTGTCACATGGGCTCTCCATCCCTTTCCCCGTGAGTTTTCCTGGCAGCTAAAGTATTATCACTGGTCTCCACTTGAGTCTCAAGTGTTGTCATCAGACAAGCTTCAGTACCAAGACTTCAATAAACAAGACTTCTGGCTATCAGTGCTAAGACCCTACTTAAGATATTAGTTAATGTAAAGATTTCTTGTAGTAGCCAATTAGCTAGTCAATCCAAAGTGTTTATTTAAATGACTTTTATGTACAAAACTTTGGGTAACCTGAAAATTATTAAAAACTGAAGCAACAACAACAAAGGATTAAGATATTAGCTCCTAAAGATGCAAGTAGACTGGCTTACATGGTGAAAGAACTAAATTCTTTGCTTGAAGTGTGTTTGAAACTCCTCTCTCATCAAGACCTTGAAATTCCACATCATCTGGAACTTGACCACCTCAGGCCTCTCATCCTGCCATTTCTATCTCCCTTATCAGTTTTTATTACAACCTACTTCTTTCTTTGATCTCTCCACTTGGTGTCTATCTGTTCTTGTTAGAATACACTTCCTCTCATCTTTCATAGCCATCTCTTTGTACAAAAGTAAAGTTTCAATTTAAAGGTTACTTCCCCTGATCACTCAATCCAAAGAAGGCATCAAATTCTGATTATACTAGATCTTTTAATGCTCTGGCATTTCCTCTCTTTCTCTGCCTCTGTGTGTATGTGTGTATATCTATCTATCTATCTATCTATCTATATATAGATATAGATATAGATATGTATCAAGACATATATACATACTTATGTATATATGCGTATGTGTGTATATATATATATATATATATATATATATATATATAAACACCTTCTCCTACTAAAGTATGTTTCATGAGAACAAGGTTCTGAATTCTTCTGTTCCAAAGAGAAGAATGAAAGATATCAAAAATACTTTCATTAAATATATGTTGACTAAATAAATGAATGAAAGGCTATCTATATCACTTGTCAAGTGAGGTTTTCTACCATCAGTCACTAGTGTGTAAAGAGGAGAGAGGTTCATTCTAGGCTAGAAGGGATGAGAGTTGATTAAAGAGTGAAGACAGCTGACTTGAAAACTGTAGAGGTGTACCTAACTGATATTCAGTCTGGGTTTGTTTCAAATAAGGAAAAATAAAACATTTTGGCCTAACACCAAGTATTCATATATAGCTAAATCCCTTAACCTCAATTTTCATGTTTGGACTTTGGAGATTATGAGTTGCTCTAATTTTGTGATTCTTAAAACTACTTCAGGGCTGGAATGTGGCTTAGTGGTAGAGTGCTTGCCTAGCATGCATGAAACCCTGAGTTCAATTCCTCAGTACCACATTAAATAAAAAGAACCAAAGCCGGATGTTGGTGGCTTATGCCTGAAATCCTAGCTACTCAGGAGTCTGAGATCTGAGGATCGAGGTTCAAAGCCAGCCTGGGCAGGAATGTTCATGAGACTCTTATCTCCAATAAACCACCAGAAAACTGGAAATGGTGCTGTAGCTCAAGCGGTAGAGCGCTCACCTTGAGCTGAAGAGCACAGGGACAGCACCTAAGCCCAGAGTTCTAGCCCCACAACTGACAAAAAAAAAAAAAAGCCAGAGGTGGTGCTGTGGCTCAAGTTGTAGAGTGCTAGCCTTGAGCAAAAGAAACTCAGGGACAGTGCACTGGCTCTGAGTTCAAGCCCTAGGACTGACAACACACACACACACACACACACACACACACACACACACACACACACACACACACACACACCCATACCATATCTTTCCTGACCAGGGAGTTTTGGTAGTATTTTACTGTAACAGAAACAACATCAGAGGGATCAAAGGAATCAAGTTTAAACAATTGGCTCTTTCTCTACTATATGAGATTGAGAACGAAGCTTTCCTTTCATTGGCAAAGAATATGGTTATGGCTGATTCGTCAGGCCATTAGATATAGTTTTGCTGCAATTGCTAGAAGCAATGGTGGGAATAGAGCTTGAATATTCATGTTATATTCTATCTGAGTTTGAAATGCTTATATATTCTCAGAATTGCAGATGTAAAAAGGATCTAAAGGATCATTTAGAGTGTGCAACCCATTCTCCATAGCATTTTTATAATTTTATACCCTAAAATACCAACACCCATATTCATAAAGTGATTGGCTTATGATTTACATTGCTAGATGGTAGACAAACTGAGATGATGAATAGACTCATCTGACCTTCAGTCTAGTGCTCTTTATTCGGAGCCTAAGTGAGCTTCAGCCATTTGCTTATTGCACAAGTATTAAGAAAATCTGGAAGCAATGACTAGGCACACTCATAGACGAAACCCTAACATCATTTTCAATTTCACAGTGGTGAAAATGAGAAATACATGATGAAACGACATGCTGACATTTGAAAGGATTGAAAGCAATATTCCTAATCCCCTTCTAAAAGTATATAGGATGCATTTTCGGCAGTTAGGATGCTATTGTTCCACTTCCCCCATACTTGTTCTACATCATTCAAAATCTGCCATGCTGAAATAATAACATGACTTTGCAATTTTCTTTTTTAAAAAAATCCTTGGATTGGTAGTGGACAGTGCATGGGGATTTATTGTTTTGACTAATGAGATGAGTTTTGCCTGTTGCAAATAATGTCAAATGTCATTCTTCCCATCCTCCAGCAGATGGCAACTGTAGTCTTCTTGTCATTTTGTCTATTTCTACACTTAGAAGATTTTATCCTCCCTGCCCCCCACCCAACCCCCTATGGCCACACCTTCAAAAGTTTTCTATGTCCACTAGTAAGGATTGCAAACGGAGATACCAGACCTTTGCCTGTGGAATCTTCCCTTTGAACATCACCTCAAAAGGCTCAGCTAAATGTGCCCAGACATAATAAAATTACAAATTAACCAACAGTGCTAATAAAAATTAAATAAGATGAGGGGGAAGAGAAAGTCAGAGGTTGGAAAATCAACACAAAGTATCTTCTTCAAAAGAAAATGTGAAACTATACATTTCTTCAGTTCAAGAGTTCAATGAGGTACATTTGATTAGATTGTTTTTAGTTACTGGTTAAAATGAGTCATAAATACCTCCCCAAATAATAAAACAGAAGTGGGATTGTAAGGAATTTCCCATGAATGTGTTTTTCTGTCTCCCTGCAGTGTGTTCTCTTCCTCTCAATTATAGGTAGTGTTTCAGTAATCACAACTATGGCATCTGTCTTTTTTGTTTCCATTATTTGTAGAAACTCAGTTTCCTCTCCAGGTATGTTCTAGGGCATTGCTGAAGGCCTTTATTTCCTTCTTTGCATTCTTTTCTTCATTCCATCTTATCCTACTCCTACCACATAGATTCTAATAACTCTTACATGATTGCTCTCAGAGTGTAAGCCTAAGGGGAGCTGTAAGAAATTAACAGTGAACAATAGCTTCTACTCATTTTTTAAGAGAGAAATGGATGATCATATGCACGAGCAAGTTAATTCCTCACTAATTGCATTTCAATGTTGTGAATAGATTTCCAAACCAGGTATCTTCCCTAGATTTGCTTGTTTGCCTCAGAAATGTCTGAGCAGAGGGCAGGAGAGTCCCAGGAAGGAGTTTTGTGTAAATTAGATGTGATGATCTACAAGTGTATGTGGAAGAAACTGTTCTAACTCTTCCTCTTCCAAGAAGTTTTACTGCTGAGTCTTCTTCAAAATTGAATGCCCGTTAGCTTGATACACTAAAATCAGACAGAAGCTAAAGTTGGAAGTAAGGAAATACCATAGTAATAGGCTAAAAAAAAGCATTTTTAGCTTCAGTGAGAGTGGTTTTTTTTTTTTTATTAGTATTGCTTTCATCTGGTGAAAATATGAGCTATGCTGAAAATACAGTCCTTAGAAATAAACAAAACATAATGTTGGAAATTCACTTACAGCCACTAATGAAGACCAGGGAGCTTACTTCAAGCCCACAAATAATTAGCAGTGACAATAGAAGTACAAACAAAGCCATAATTAATTCCCTAATTGTTCTATCTTGGTATGTCATTTGCCCTCCTGCTTCAACTTCAGCTGTAACATATACCCAAAACTTCTAACTTTGTGCTAATCACTTTTCCATTTGGCTAGTATGGGCAATGATCTTCACAAGAATTCTTTTCTCCTTTGTATATGTATTTTTGGCTTTATTCTTCTGTTACTAGCTTTGTTCCTTGAAATCCTGATACATGGGAATATTTAATTATTGGCATAGATAGCTTATCTGATGTTCACTAGGATACATCTCATAGTTAATATGATACGGAAAATGATAAGTTGATCATTCTGAAGTGATGTGGACAGCTCTTCAGAATTACCATTTTGTTCTTTGTGGCAATAAACTCTTAGCTGCCCCTGGCTCTTATCCTTCCCACATTCTGATTTCAGCATTGAAAAGCAGATGAAAGCTTTAGGAGGTCTTGTCACTATTTCTCAAGGAAGTATGATCAGTTCTTCATGGATGATTTTTTTTTTTTGACAGTCAGTCCTTGGGGCTTGAATTTAGGGATCGGACACTGTCCCTGAGCCTCTTTCTCCTCAAAGTTAGTGCTCTACCACTTGAGTCACAGTGCCACTTTGAGCTTTGTTTGAGTAGTTTACTGGAAATAAGAGTCTCAGATACATTGCTGCCCTAGCTGGCATCCACACAATCCTCAGATCTCAGCTTCCTGAGTAGCTAGGATTACAGGCGTGGGACACCAGCACCTGGCCTTTTTTAAAACATATTGTATTGAATGAGGAAAAGCACAGGAAGCTCTGGTATGATGATTTTCCATGGTGAGAATTTAAAAGGGGTTTTGTGTGTGTGTGTGTGTGTGCATATACGTGTGCACACACATGCACGTATGTATGTGTGTTGTAGAGATATAGCTTTTGACCTGGCTATGTATTTACTACATGGCCATAATGAAAATCCTGTTGAGTAGGAAGGACATAGGAGAAGAGAACAGGTTAGGCTAGTCAACTGGAGAAGCAAGGCCTAGTGACTGAGTCACGTCATCCCTGATTCAAGTGCATTTGCTATAGACTTCCAAACTGCTTTGCTGATATGATAGCTGTGGCTCCCCGAGTTAATTAGAGCCAGGATTTATATCAGATTTTATTGAGGAGTTCTGCCTGTCAGAATGGCTAGGTAAAAATATGAACATGTGTATATTTATAAAATGCTGTTGGTTTTCCTTCAAGACTTTCTTGTCCATATACTAGGAAGCAGGTGCTTTTGGACTTCATTTCTCTTTTTGTGTTTCTAGGTCATATGGGTGAATAACAAGCCTAACATTCAACCATGGATGATATGCAACTAGGAGAAGTTTTGGCTCTGGAGAAATAATGTTTTTAGGGGGATGATGTCTTTTAGAGGGTACAGCTCATAATGTACTTGTATATAATATGTATTTAGAGAAAATTTTCACATTATAGAAGCAAATGAAAGGGTATGGTAAAGACTGAGAGGACATATTTCTCTCTTTTTCTTGTTTCCCCATCTACCACATCTGCCTTCTGTAGTTATAAATGGAGAGAAGATAGAGATTATTTTAAACTTAAGGCATATGCAAAACTTAGAATGTCAGAGACAAGTTAAAAGAAAAGGCAAAAGAGAATAAGATAGCCATTGTAGGTCACAGAATATTGGTGACAGTTTGGCCAGACTGAAATGATGGAACAGTTAAGAAGGAGTAGCAAACTAGAGAGACCCTCACTTAAGAGAGGTCAGGCAGTAAGTAGTACATGGGCACTCATATGTATGTCCTCTAGAAGCATTCTTTAGCTTTTTATTTTTATTTGATTTTACCTATCCAGATACCCTAGAAATCCAGAGAAACTTTGCAATCTGGTTGTGACATAATGTTGAGGACTGGCTAACAGACTTGACTTTCTACCTGTGGTAACTGGCCTCTTTTTAACTGTCACTAGGTATATCTCAGACATACTATATCCCTCCTGGGCATATTGTTCTATGTAATCCTTTCTCATTTCCTTAAGCCTGGCCCCTTCCTGACAGAACCTCAGCATTGTAAGAATTTACTATGGCCTTTCCACCAGAGGCTTCTTACAGACAGTTAATTTGATATGAATTTGTTGTGAAACTACCTTGTATCAAGGAGCATACTAAATGTTTTACATATATTGTTTCTCTTCATCATCAAAGCCCAGCACTAAGTTTGATCCAGCTTACATATATTTGTTGAGATCAAGTATATGAAAGGCATTGAGGGCATAGAAGGAAAGGCATTGGCCTTCACCACAGGTAACTTCAGTTTAGCAAGGAACATATTTCTAGTGGGACGATTCAGCCCAAAAGAGGTTAAAAAAAAAAGTTTGTCCTAGATCTTAAATTTGAATCTAGGTCTTTCTACTCTCCAAGTTGTCATTATTTTTTTTTTAATTTCTCTATTGCATCTACCTGTTTCTTTTATTTATTTATATATTTTACTCAGAATTCTTACTTATTTCAACTTAAAGGCATGCAGATGATCAGGTTGTTTAAGCCAGAGTGTGTCTTTTATGACACATGATTGCACAAGGTAACAAAATGTTTTGGGACATTGCATTCCATTCTGAGAGGAGGATGGAGCCTTCCTGAGTCTCCACAGGTCCAGGGGTCCATTGTAACCAAGTGCCCTGTTGTTCGTTATTGTATTTAGTACTACAGCAACGGCTCCACCAGTGTCTTTATTAAAACTTGCTCTAGGCTAGCATTTTCCCCCTGGGTCAGTAATGAGTTTAGAGGAATGGATGTGGAAATGAGATTTGTTCTCACCAGTGGTGTGAATTATGTCTTGTTGGGGCCCCCCAGGCTAATATTTCAAATTTGCCACAAGGTACTTCATCAAAAATTCTATTTTAGTTCCAAAAGGACCATGCATGCCTATTAGCAAATTCAGAACATGTCTTTAAACTGTGGTTTCTTTTTCTTTTTTTCTTTTTCCTTCCCCTGGCTCTGACCACTGATGGCTTTCGGAATTAGCAGTTTGTGAAAATGGTCCATTTCCACGGGCCAATGAATGGTGCACAGAAGAAGTGCAACACTTTTATCTAACAAGCTCAAGTCTGCGACTACTGAGGTGAAGCAAATGCAGAGCAGCCACGAATGCATCATAACATTAGGAATGCACAGTCACACTGGGCAAACCATACCACACCAGATACACAAGTGTGGCCAGATTTGTGTTTGCTGTCTATTCAATCTTCATGCATCAGTTTGGTTGCCAAACTGTAATTGAGGCTATGGATTTGAATGCTCTTCAATTGGGCCTTGGATTTTTGACATCTACTTCACTGTGCTATAGCATTCTAAAGAAACCAATTGCCAATATGGGCCAATTGGGAAATAGGCCTGCACATCAAAGCACTGCTTTTCCAATAGCAGAAATATCAGAAGTTCTTGACTGTTGGAATGAGATCACAGGTGCTTCATGTCTTTGTAGGCACTGTGTGAAGTGAGAAAGGGGAGGAGAAAGCATCTCCCCCATGAGGCCCACTGACCTCTCAATCCTCCATTATTCCCCTTCCCTCTTCCACTCCTCTTCCCTGTTTGGCTGTTTCTATGATTTTTACATTTCAGAACAATATTGATCAGCTACTTTTTGTTATAAGTCCCTGAAAGGGAAGGAGAATCCTCACCCTATGACAGACTGAACACAGATTGGTCCAATCTTTCTTCCTAACATTAAGAAATGTTCCTCCTACCTCCTATCTTTCCTGTCAAGCAAAAAGTTACTCCTACTCTGGATTGTGGGAAAAAGTACTAAAAGTAGTTCCACTGACGATATTCTACTCTTTTACAGCCAGTTTGTTTTCTCTGTGTATGTGTGTGCATGTGTAAGTGCATATGCATGTATGCGTGCATGCGTGTGTGTGTGTGTGTGTGTGTGTGTGTGTGTGTGTGTGTGTGTGTGTGTGTGTGTGTGAGTACCTAAACTACTTGGGCTTGAAGTCAGTGCCTAGGCTCTGTCCTTTATTTTTTGCTCAATGCTGGTAAGGCTGGCAATCTACCACATGAGCCAGACTTTTGTTTCTGGCTTTATGGAGATTAACTAGAAGTAAAAGTCTCACAGACTTTCCTGCCCAGGCTTATTTCAAACTGAAATCAGATCTCAATTTCCTGAGATTCAGGTATAAGCCACCAGCATCTGGCATCTTCCATTATTTTTTAAGCTGTGCATTTGAGCAGATACTATTGTTGATGTGAGGGCTATTCTTTTACAGGTTTCTGCTGGACACAAGTCCTTTTGACAAGAACACGATTAGTGAGGTACACTTTAGGAGGATTTCTAGCCTTGGTCTAATTGTTCAGTAATAAAACAAACAGAATGGATACTCACTCTCTTTCTCACGTGCCTATCTTACTTTAGTTCTGGAAATTTTCATACACATAGAACAGTATTGATCTTTAAACAAATAGTATTTATGGTCAGCATAAGGGTTTCAAATGCCATTGAACAAGAATTAATACTGGAAATGCTGTGCAGATCATCCGTTCTTACCTCCCATGAAGCTGGCCACCTGGGGATATTTGGATTGCCTGTTTTTACTGACTGTTAATTGTTAATAGATTTCCAGGTGTGGGTCATGCTGTGTAAGCATCAATCCTTCATTTAGGAAGGTCTGAGGCTGTGCATGATGGTGAAAAGGCAGGTGATAAATGAAAACTGGAGAAATCTCAGCATCCTCACTAAAAATGCCAAGGCCAGTAATGCTTCTGCTAGTAAAAGAAAAAATTATTAGATAACAAACTTTCTCAGTACAAGAGAGACAGAGACAGAGAAAGAGAAAGAGAGAGAGAGAGAAAGAGAGAGAGAGAGAGAGTGAGAGAGAGAGAGACAGACAGACAGACAGACAGACAGACAGACAGACAGACTGACAGACAGACAGACAGACAGACAGACAGACAGACAGACAGACAGAGAGACAATGCAACAGGGAAAGAGGCAAGGGAGGTAGAGAGAGAGAAAAAGCCCCCAAAAAGAAGGTTGAAAAAAACATTTAAGAAATCAAAGGAATTTTCAAACAATGACTTGGAGATAAGGCCTGGTAGAACTCTGTTTTCCTTAGTCTTGAGACAAGGAGAAAGAGAAGGCATTTCAGGTGAGAATTTTAATAATTCTACTTGAGAATATGTACAATAAGAAGCTTTGTCACTCTGTGTCAGGAGAGTAGAAATATTAGTGCAGGATTTTGTAAACTATATCCCTAAAGCCAAATTCAGCTATTGCCTGTTCTCATAGGGGCTGCAAGCTAAGAATGAATATTATATATATATATATAATATATATGTGTGTATACACATATATATACACACACATACACACACACACATATATATACACATTAGTGGTTGATAAAAATATCAAAGGAATAATATTTTATGGCATGTGAAAACTAAATGGAATTTAAAATTCAGTATTCAAAAATAAAGTTTTACTGGAACATAGCCACACCTATTTGTATCCATGTTGTCTGGGACTAGTTATTAAATTGGCAGGGCAATGTAGTTGTTAAAGGGTTGTATGTGACAAATCCTAAAATGTTTACTATTTGTGCTTTATCGAAATAGTTGTGAACTTCTCCATTGGTCCATTGAATTGGATTAATAAGAAATTAGTTAATGAAGGCCACCTAGCTTTTTCACTAGTTAGCTCTTTTTTGTCCAATCTACATTTTGTAGAAGTTAATCTTTTTCTTCACCTGCTCATTTATTTACCCATTCCCAAGTTAGGCTTTTTGTGCAATATAAGAGCTAATTCCAACATGATATTCTTTTCTTTTGCATATTTAGAGTTTGGCTAGAGGAAACTAGTTTTGCCAGAGTACCAAGGGAAAAACAAAACAAAATATGCACACAAGAGATATGCAAGGACAAGTAAATAGTAGAATGGCACGATTATAAGGATGTGAAATTCTGTTTCCTTTTTCCTGAATAACAGCATCAGTTAGCCAGGTCCCTATACCAGAAAGCTGGCTACCATCTTTGACTCAACCATGCATGATGCAACACAGGGCATCCCATGTAATATTCTACATGAAAGGCACCCTCCAGGATTGAGTTCAACCTGGGTAGCCACCTTTTAGCCATCAAAATGAATGCTGTCATTTCTCCTCCCTAAATGTCATTTGAATTAACTGAGTTCCACGTCCAGTGCATCCACTCTAGTGTATGTACTCTGCAAATTGGGTCTGCCACATTCATATCCGATCTGCTTAAATTTTACACATGATTATGCTGTTGCTCTGTGTATGACTCTTCCTGGCTGTTTTATACTTCTTAAAAAAGTAGTCCAAACAAACCTATCACATATCCCTTAAGAAAATAATCCAGACCTATCACATATCCCTTAATAGTCTGAACAATCAATTTTCCATCATCTCAGTAAGGTAAAAATATAATTCATTTTTACACCAAGACATGTTGGAGAGTGAAAGGGGCATATGAATAATTTTGCCAGCATGAGGAAATGTTCAACATTTCTAACCATAAAAGAAATGCAAATCAAAACAACATTGAGATTCCATTTCACTCTACTTAGAATGACCATTTTCAAGAAAACTAATAATAACAAATGCTGGCGGGGATATAGCCAAAAGAGAATGCTACTACACTGTTAATGGGAATGTAAACTAGTTCAACTGCTCTGGAAAGCAGTATGAGGGTTCCTCAAAAGACTACCCATAGAACTTCCCTATGACCCAGCAATCCCACTCTGGGCATTTACCCAAATGATCAGAAGTCAGCCTGCACTAAAGCCACCAGCACAACCCTGTTCAGTGTAGCATTATTTACCATAGCTAAGATATGGAATCAACCCAGATGCCCCTCAGTGGATGAATGGATCAAGAAATTGTGGTATATATACACAATGGAATTCTATGCTTTCATTAGAAAGATTGACATTGTCCCATTTGTAAGGAAATGGAAAGACTTGGAAAAATTCATAGTAAGTTAAGTAAGCCAGAACCAAAGAAACATAGGCTGCATGGTTTCTGTCGCTTGTAATAGCTAGAATATGTCTATAAATCTACAAGTTAATCCAATGGATAATAAAAGACAAATAACAACACTGAATATAATTAACATAATTAACATCACTCTGAGCATTCACATAGTAAGAACAAAAGAGAATATTCTTAAGAGAGGATCACAATGGCTCAATACATATGTGCATATGACCATATAAGATGATGCTTACTGAAAACTTAATGAAATGGAATCAAGAAGGTTTTTTTGTATTTTTTGTTTTTTGTCGATTGTAGGGTTTGAACTCTGGGCCTAGGCACTGTCCCTCAGCTCTTCAGCTCAAGGTTAGCTCTCTACCACTTGAGCCATAGTGCCATTTCAAGTTTTCTGAGTGGTTTATTAGAGATAAGAGTCTCACAGATTTTCCTGCCCGGTCTGGCTTTGAACCATAATCCTCAGATCTCAGCCTCTTGTGTAGCTAGGATTACAGGAGTGAGCTACCAGCCCCTAGCTAAGAGGGTTGGTTTTTTTTTTTTTTTTTTTTTTTTTGTATTGTTCACACTTTTTTTCTTTTTTTCTCATTTGATTTATTCCCTGTGGTCTGTGATCACTGTTTTTTTTTTTAATTTCTGTACGCTTTGTCTTGTATATATAAGTTTATCTGATTTGGGGATTGAAAGGGGAATCACAGAAATGGTGAGACAAAGGGTAAACCAATTCAACCGTGATGCTCACGAGATACTATGTTGGAAATGAACTTTGTAACTTGGGAGGAGGGATGTTAGGAGGAGAAAAAGTAGGAGAAAATGAAAGAGGTAACACCGTTCAAAAAGAAATGTACTCATTACCTGACTTACGTAACTGTAACCGCTTTGTACATCATCTTTACAATAGAATTTAAATAAAAACATTACGTTAGGTCAGTGAGATAAAAGACAGTCTCCAGCAAGCCAAGACATAAGGTAAGCATACATTTTTCAGATATACTATAGTTTCTCAATTCAAATTCTGTGAAAGTGAGTTTCCCTAATCATCCTGTTCCTTAAGTCTCAGCTCTTTGCAGGCTAAGTAAATCCTTCAGTTAAACAGAGACACAAGCAATTATAATTGCATGGCAACTTTTATGATGGTTCTCACATTATCCTAGAATAACAAACTTTCAGTCTGTCTAGGTCTTGGGTGATGTTCAGAACCACACTATGTCCTCATAACCTATAGGAGTTCATAAGAAGTTACAGTCATTGGAAAAAACAACAACAACAAAAACTTTAGCTGTCTGAATGAATTAAGGCAAATAAATGGGGGCAGGGGGGCAGTTACAATGAAAACAAGATGACTTTCAGATGAGTCAATCATGGATGCTATGTCCATGATTTCAGCCTAAAAAAGTGAGTAATGGCTGTTGTGTGAGGTTAGGAGAGTATTGTAGGTGGGGAGAAAACTCTTCTAGCATCTCTTCCTCTCTATCCATCATGAAATTCTGTCCTCAGTGGATTCAAAAGTCCTTAACAATATAGATGAAATGGCTGCCATAGTTCAATGTACTACTACAGGAACAGCTGCATTTTTTCATAAGAAAGTGGGCTTTTGTTCAAATGATTAAGTCATGCTGGTAGATATTTTGACCAGGGAATGGAAGATTTGGTTTGAAAGTGAGAAAAGTGGGGCTGGGAAGATGGCTCAGTGGTAGAGCGCTTGCCTTGCATGCATGAGGCCCTGGGTTTGATTTCTCAGCACCACATAAGCAAAAAGAAAAAAGCCGGAAGTGGTGCTGTGGTTCAAGTGGTAGAACTAGCCTTGAGCTGAAGAGCTGAGGGACAGCGCCCAAGCCCAGAGTTCAGGCCCCATGACTGGACCTCCCCCCCCCCCAAAAAAAAGAAAGAAAGTGAGAAAAGTGACTGAGGAGAAAGGTCTACCTCCAACTGGATACAATTCCCCATCCCTTTGCAGGCTGCCTACTCTGAGGGCCTGTGGAGTCGGAAAGGGTTATAAGGTTTACAATCACATCAAAATGGTCCTGTTAGAGGATCAAGGAGCAGCAGTCTCCATGTTTGTTTGTTTGCTTACTTGTTTCTCTAATTACCCAGCCCAAACTTTACCAACCCTGGATTTGGAGAGGTTATTCCTGCCCACTGTGTTTCTGGCATCAGTGCTTGGCTCCAGATGAGAAGTTTGCTCTGTGAGAAAGGAGACCATCAGCAAGGCACATTAGCACTTCCCAGTTGATAAAATGTTGAATAACACAATTTTCATGTTTCTTCTAGACTATATAGATTCAAAACTGAGAAACCCAAATTCCTATGAATTGAATGCTTCTGACCATTTGATCTAAGCTTGTTACAGAAAATAATGTGTTGCAAGATAGACACACACAGAGACACATTTGGCATTCTCTTACAGCTGGGGAAACCCAGTGAAATTAAGACCTAGATGATATTTTATAGTTTAAGCATGCCTCACTGGGACCAGGACTTAAACTATCCAATTCCCAGTGCTGTGAATCCTTTCCCATGATGATAAATAGATGGATTTTTTCTCTGTGTGTGTTTTTTTTCTGTTTCTGTGTCTATTTTTTTTATTGTGAAAATACTGCACAGGGGGGGTTACAATTACATGAGCAAGATAATGAGTACATTTCTTTTCAAGCATTGTAGCCTCCTCCTTTGTTTCCCCTTCCCATCCCATCCTCCCCCTGCTCCCCCCCAACCTCCCCCCCCAAGTTGTAAAGTTTGGTGTGTGTGTGTGTGTGTGTGTGTGTGTGTGTGTGTGTGTGTGTGTGTGTGTAAAGGTCCTGTGTCTTGAACTCAGGGGCTGGGTGCTGTCGTTGAACCTTTTTACTCAAGGCTAGTGCTCAACTACTTGAGCCATAGCTCTACTTCTAGCCTTTTGGTGGTTGGTTAGAGATAAAAAGACTCATGGGTAAACCTATATACTTATTTACATAGATTTACTCATTGTAATAATGAGATGTACAAGACACTATGTTGGAAACTAACTTTACAATTTTTGGAGGGGAGGGGGAGTTAGGGAGATGGAGAAGGAAGGGGTGGTAGGGAAAAACAAAGGAGGAGAAGGTAACAATGCTCGGTAGGAAATGTACTCATTACCTTACTCATGTAACTGTACACGATTTTTACAATAAAAAAAAACCTTACAAAAACATTTTTAAAAAGACTCATGGACTTTCCTGCTTGGGCTCACTTGAAACTGCTATTCTCAGATCTCAGCCTCCTGAATAGCTGGGGTTACAGGCCTAACTCACTGGCACACTGCTATAGAGAGCTGTTTAACATATGGTTAAATTAAAGAAATTGTATATGGAAGATCTAAATGCTCTTGTTTTAGTTTATTACAGTTGCTGTAGCAAAATACCTACAACTAGTTACTTACCAAAAACTGTATTTTTCATGGACAATTGGGTTGTCTGAGATGAAGGCAATTAAGAAATTGTATTTCTGATGAGGGGCCTGTCCTCATTGCATCTTCTCACTGGGTGTTCCTCTGGTGAGAGGGGAAAGGCAATTCTTTGGGATACCCATTCAAAGATGGTTAATTTCATTTATCAGGGCTCTGATCGCATGACCTAATAATCTCCTCCCAAAAGCTTAACCTTCAAATACTTCATGCTGGGAGCTACACTACAATATGGAAATGAAAGGACACACTCACATTCAGATGATAGCTACTTACAGCTTCAATTTAATAATTACTATTGTCCCATATTTGCTTGATCAGATACCAATCTATGCAGTTTTTTAAATCATAGGAAGCTACAGCTCTCTGAACACTTTTCTCCCCTGAGTACTTCAATATGCAGATTATTAGAGTCTGGATGTTTATTTCTGGTTCCTAAATGTAAAAATATATGCATGGTGAAATGAACATGAGTTTTGACAAATGCACAAAACTTTGTATCTCAAACTCTCATCATACTTTGCTTTTTTCCATTTCAAAGATTTCAAAACATGCTACATTTTGTTTATATAATCATTTTAAAATCATTTGAGTAGAAATGTCTTTTCTCCTTTAGAAAACATTTTAACAGAAAACAGTTTTGTGTAACAGTAAACCATCATTTTAAAAGCACATTTTATTTAGTGTTGTACTCAGTCAGGTATTATTGGCTCAGAACTGTAATCCTAGCTACTCAAGAGCATGAGATCTAAGGATAGTAATTCTAAGCTAGCCTGGGCAGAAAAATTGGTAAGACTTTTATCTCTAAACAACCTCCCCCTAAAACAAAACAAACAAAAAACTGCAAACCAGAAGTGGAGGTATGTTTCAAGTGGTAGAGCACCAACCTTCAGTGGAAAATCCAAGCAAGAGTGAAATGCCCTGAGTTTGAGCTCCAGTGTACACACACACACACACACACACACACACACACACACAGTGCTGTGCTCAGCTATGAGGAAATGATTGTGAAAATTTTAATTCATGATAGATGAATGTATATAGAGTGATGTATATGAATGTGAGACAGGAATGGAGATGTTCAAAAAGTTTCAGATCCTTGTAGACTATTTAGCTTGTTTTCATGTGCTTGTGCTTCCTGAACAAACCCTATCACCACACTCTGCCTCTGAAAAAGGCAAAATACTTGGAAGAATCCAATTAGGTGTATGTCGTAGTGGCGAGGGGGGGGTGGGGGGGGAACAAAAAAGTCAGAAGCTCTTTGTTCCTGCTGTAGGAATGTACTACTTAAGCACATTCCAGCCCCTATGAAAACCAATAATCAGAAAAGCTACAGCTTTTTTGAAAAACAGATGCTACAGAACTTTATGCTTCCTTCTCAGGGTATTCAAGCTCATATAGGTACATACATGTGCACGCATGTGCACACACACACACACTCCACACACACACACTCACACACACATTGGTTATGCCAAGGCAAGAATAGGTAGCACTGGGAAACTTGCAGTGTTTAAAACTCTAAGTAGCTCACTGTTCAGTATAAGCTCCAGGCATGGTGGACCCTCAGTGGGAAACTTTATATTAACAGAGTCCAAGGCCTCATGTGAAAGTGTAAAGATAAATTATAGGAGGACTGGCACAGCCCCTTCCCATAACTAAATTGGTCCTAGCATAAGTCTGTTGGTCAGAACTAAAGGCAGTAACAAGCCAAAGGTAGCTTAAAGCTTGCTCCTCAGCTAACTTCCTTGGGCAGAATTTATGGGTAGAAATAAAATAGGAAAAGCAATACCCTATTTTTAAAGAAAGGAAGGTAGAAATGAATAGAAGAGAATATTCTGGAAGTATTTCGATGGAAACTCTAGAAAAGCATTTTAGAGAAAACAGAACATTTCAGAAACAGCTGGGCCTTCAGCCAAACCAGATGGTCCAAAATGAGGATGGGAGAACAATACAAATAAAATCAAATTTGCTAGCCATGAAAGGCCCACAAGAACATGCTAGTGGTTGGCTTGGGAAGAAGTACTTCTGTGTTGAACCTCCCTTTATCACACCTACACACACACACACACACACACACACACACACACACACACACACACACACACACACACACACACACACAGAAGCCTTTTCCCTTGGTATTTGTGACTGGTCAAGTCTAAAGAACTATATCCAGCACTGCATTATGTGGAAACTGTCTCTCTCTTGACAAATCAGTTGAAATGTCCTACTAACAACCTCAAAGCCATTAATATACAGAAGAAAGTACATGGTGCCAACTTCCTACAGTCTTAAAATTTTCCCTAATGACTTGAGACAGCTAAGCTTGTTAGACTTTAAATCACCAGCCAGGTGATTTTGGATAGGCCAGAATCAAAAGACATCATAACAACAAAGGAAAACATTTTTTTAAAAAATGAAATAGAACATTAAGATGAACAGAAATCCACATTCTCTAGCCCTGATTACAATCAGAGCCGGCTACTTTTAGCATATTTCTGATAAGTCTACTTCATTGTACATCAAACCAGAATGGTAGGATGAGAGTTTTTTTTTCTATTGGCCAATGTTTGCAAAAAAATGAAACTTTATTCAAGAGTGTTTCTCAGAAGTATTAAGGCTAATATACAGTGTGTTGTTTTTTACATTTGCAAAAAAAACCATTTTCCTATGGGGCTGGGAAGGTAGCCCAGTGGTAGAGTGCTTGCCTTGCATGCCTGAGGCCCTGGGTTCGATTCCTCAGCACCACATAAGCAAAACGAAAAAAGCTGGAAGTGGCGCTGTGGCTCAAGTGGTAGAGCACTAGCCTTGAGCTGAAGAGCTGAGGGACAGCGCCCAGGCCCAGAGTTCAGGCCCCATGACCGGACCCAAAAAAAAAAAACAAAAAAAAAACAAACATTTTCCTAATAATGATTGTGTGTGTGTGTATAATTGTAAGAAATGAGGTGAGTAACTGATACAGGCTCAAGGTTTTTTGAGGGGACAGACCTGCCTGTGTACTGCAAGCAGGGATGGGGGCAGCAGCAGTGGACAGGGGTGGGCAGAATTAAAAACAAAATTTTAGGGGGCAGTCTCACATGGGTCATATTACATGGGCTGTGGGGATTAGTGAGGGGGGAAAGTCAGTTCCAAGAAGTACAGCAGAGTGAAGCAAGACTGTAGCAACTAGGATTGAAATTTGTACATCATACAAAGGAAACAGGATAGCATTTGGGAAATAGAAACTTAACAAATTTTTGTAAACATGTAGGGACACAGGGCGGGATCTTGAAGACCTTAGAATAATAACTACTAACTCATTTTCAATAATCAACTATGTTTTCCAAGGAATAAAATATTTTATATCCTCAAACTGTGATTTACACAATTCAAGGCCTAAATCAGAGAGAATGTTAATGAGTTCTATGATGCAGGTTTCAGTAGAAAGAATACTTTACTGGAGTTGGATAAACCTAGCTAATCAGGAGACTGAGATCTGATGATCACATTTCAAAGCCATCTAGGGCAAGAAAGTCCATGAGACTCTATCTCCAAATAACCACCAGAAAATTGGAAGTAGAGCTGTGGTTCAAAATTGTAGAGCCCTAACCTTGAGCGGAAAAGCTCAGGGACAGTGTCAAGGAGCTGAGTTTAAGTACCATGACCCCCATACAAAAATGTATCATTACTCAATTCCTCAACTATGTTCTAGATAATATTATGTGAATACCTTAGAAAATCTTCTTCCCACTCTGCAGAGAGAATTACAAATATCTTTTCCAGTACAGATTTAGAAGTTTCAGGTTCTTTAAAACATAATTTGCATATTTCACTTTAATCTTGATATGATGTTCCACATATTTGATTTTTACCATCTTCTTGAAATAGTCATCTCCCACTGATCAAATGCCTCTCCTGAGTAATATGCTTATGAAGCACAAAAGTCCAATAAGGCAAGAGCAGGTCCCTTTTAAAGAGTTTACAATCTTGTGAAGGACAAGGGACAAAGTAGAAGAAACAAGCTATTAATTAATAGTCAAGACATTGATAACTAATGGGCTCAAATCAAGTTGAGTTTTAGCTAGGGGAGAATGTTCAAGTTACAGGAGCTCAACGATACCGCCTTTTCTTTTTGGCCAGTATTGGGATTTGAACTCAGGGCCTGTACTCCTGCTAGGTGAGTATTACATTACTTAAGCCCCACTACCAGTTTCTTGTTTTGTTTTTAGTTATTTTTTGGGCAGAGTTAGGTGTATTTGTCCAGTGAATGGTCTCAAACTAGAATCTTCTTACTTCAGCTTCCTGCATAACTGAGACCATGGAATCACACTATTATACCTGGCTTATTGGTTGATGTGGAGCCTCACTAATTTCTTGCCCAGTCTGATCTTGAGCTACGATCCTCCTGATCCTCTGCTTCCTATGCATCTAAAACTATTGGCATGGATGACCATGTCTAACCTACACTTGATATTTCCTATAATCATGATGAGAGAGAGAAACAGAGAGAAAGAGAGGAAAAAAAAAAGACTATGCCGTAGGACTTGAAATCAGAGCCTGAGCAGTGTCCTTGAGCTTTTTTGCTCAAAGCTAGTGCTCCATCACTTGGGCACTCAATTCAAGATAAGAGTCTCATAGACTTTCCTGACTGGGCTGACTTTGAACTGTAACTGTCAGATCACAGCCTTCTGAGTAGCTAGGAATACAGACATATGCCATCAGTACCTAGCTTATAACCATGAGTTTTAGTAGCTTCTTTGTGTACATAGGGAGTTAATATTCAAGACATTATTAAGAATGATATTTTCCATAGGAATTCCATCATATTTTAATATAGCTTCTTAACAATGTTGCCTATTGTCCTCACAAAGTGTCCAATGCTTGTTCATTAAACAAATTAATTAAAAGGAAGATGAATAAGGTAGCTTCTTCTTATTTTCTTTTGACTCAAAAAACTTTATCTGTTCCATATAATCTTCGTCATATAAAGTCAGGCTACACCTGCCAGTGCTTGCTAGATTCTTTAGGGACATAGACAATAACTATAATCCACAGAGCAATCCTGTGGTTAGGTTAGGACAGCCCATAATTCCCAAGCCCTCCTCTCCATCAGTGCCTCCTAAGGAAGGGGCTATGAACTTGCCCTCAATCTGGTTCATGTTGAGAAGGATCAGCCAAGTGGAATGTTTCTGTGAGGTTTCCCATCATCTTTGCCTTCAATAGTCTCAGGGTTTTCAGAGAGGGAGGTGGCAAAATTTTGATTACTGTGAATATCTTCTGGTAACAATTCACTTTTCAAAATATTTTCAAACTCATATTTTCTTTGATTTTATAATTCCTCATAGAGGAGGAAAAATAGGTCTGTCTTAAAATTTTACCTCTGATAAAAGGGAACCAAGAATGTTAATTGACCAAGGGGATGGATACATACACTGTGTGCCAAGCAGTGATGATTATATCCCAGGTTTCTGACCTCAGAGTCTCACTGTATTTACATAGGAAATAGAATCAGCCTATTTGATTGATCCTTTTGAAAACTAATACAGGCTTTGAGAAATAAGTTATTAATATTTGACTTTTGACATAGCAGTGATTTAGAAAATATTTCAAAAATGTTCAATAGATGCTAGGTGCTGGTGGCTCATTCCTATAATACCAGCTGCTCAGGAGGCTGAGATCTGAGACTTGTGGTTCAATGACAACCTGGAAGAAGAGTACTTTAGATTCCATATGTAATTACTAATTAGCCAGCAAAAATAAAATGGGTTCAATAGTGAGCAAAGAAGCCTAACAGGGGCTGGGAAGTTGGCTCAGTGGTAGAGCGCTTGCCTTGCATGCCAGAGGTCCTGGATTCGATTCCTCAGCACCACATAAGCAAAAAGAAAAAAGCCGGAAGTGGCGCTGTGGCTCAAGTGGTAGAGCACTAGCCTTGAGCCTTGAGCTGAAGAGCCAAGGGACAGCGCCCAGGCCCAGAGTTCAGGCCCCACGACCGGACCCCCCCCCCAAAAAAAAAAAAAGAAAAGAAGCCTAACAAAGCAAGTTCAATGCCCTGAGTTTACGTTGCAGTACTGGCACACATGCACACACACACACACACACACACACACACACACACACACACACACACACACACACAACTGATAGATCTTTATACCAAAACATGCACAGACTTAACTCAAGATAAATTATAGATCTAAAGATAGAGTTAAAACTGTAAAAATACCTGGGTGCTGGTGGCTCAGCCTATTATCCTAGCTACTCAGGAGGCTGAAGTCTGAGGATCACATTTGGAAGCCAACCCTGAATAGAAAAGTCCATAGAGACCCTTATCTTCAATTAATCACTCAAAAGCAGAAGTGGAGCCATGGCTCAAAGTGGTAGAGTGCTAACCTTGAGCAAAAGAGCCCAGGGACAGCATTCAGGCCTTGAGTTCAAGCCCTACAATCATCATCATCAACAACAACAACAAGAACAAAACCCTAAATAAAGGAATAACAACAAAAATCCTTAAAACCATATAAAAACATGAGTAATTTTTGTGACTTTGGATTAGGAAGTAATTTCATTACATGTGACATCAAAAGTCAAAGGAAACAATGATTAAATTGAGCTTCACCAATATTAAGTCAGAGATAATGTACACTATAGGAGAAAATATTTGTGTATGATATATCTGACACAACACTTAATGGGCAAAAATTTTGTGGACTGTTTCCAACACCAGAAATCAGTTCTCCAATGCTGACACCACACTTAAACAACAATTTAATTAAATGTATATACTATCTAACCATAGTTAGGAACAGATTCACACTGAAAGTCTCCATTCTAAAAACAAATCCTGTTTCAAACTCCAATCATATACTAATCACCAACTAACTATAAATTAGGAGCTTCCAAAAGCATCATCTCACATTTTATAATTTGTTAGAACAGCTTATGAAACTTAGAAGATACTTTGTTTATATTTACCAATTTATGGCAAATGGTATATAAATATCCAGATGAAGAAGTATATAGGGTAGTTAAGACATAGAAAAATTCTGAAGACAGAAACTTCTGTGCTCTGACTTTCCAACACATGGATTTGTATTTAACAACTCCTTCAACCTTCTTTTCTAGGGTTCTTATTTTTAAATGGAGGTTTTTATTACACAGGCATTGTAACCAATCCATGAGTTCAGATTTTCAAAAGACATACTTCATCCCTAACTTCTTGGTCAAGGAACCAAATAGTTTATCAGAACGTTTAAGGCAGAAAAACCTCAGTCTTTGTATCTGACAAAAGAAAAATTCAGGCAAGAAGTACACTTTAGTAAAGATGATAGAAATGTTTATTGGAAGAGAAATATGATAGAGAAGAAGGCACATAGCATAGATAGGCCACGGGGAAGTCAGGATATCTCTGCTATCTTGACCATCTTCCTCATTATAGGGCTTGGCCTTGGATTAAATAGCGAATAATGAGAACTGAATGGCTTTCTGATTGGGAGATCTCCTTTCCTTTTCTTGTAAGGTTGTATTGCCAAAGATTTTCTGTCTGTCCTTATGTCCTTATTTGTCCTTTTATACTTCTTCATTCTTTTGTAGGCTCCAGCCTCCATTTGGTTTAACAATTTATCCTGCCATCTGCAAGTTTTACGGGCTGAACTTCCCTGATTGGCTAACTTGTATCGGCATGATTGATAGAATCATTAGCAATACAACCTGCAACTATAACTTGTTTTTCTTCCCAGATGCTGGTAAGGGCCAGAAATTTCAACTCTCTACACACATATTAGTCCTTTTTATTTTTTATCTATCTATCTAGCTAGCTAGCCATTATTATTTTTATTTTAAACTTTTTCTGTCTGTTCTGGGGCTTGGACTCAGGACCAGGCTCTGGGATCTGTCCCAGAGGTTTTCTTGTTTGTTTTTGTTTATTGTTTTTTTGCTTTTGGTTTTTTCCCTCCAAGGTTAACATTGTACAACTTGAGCCACAGCTCCTTCCAGATTTTTTGGTGGTTGGAGAGAATATTCCCACAGATTTCTCTCTCAGTCTAGCTATAAACCCTAATCCTCAGGTCTCAGCTCCTGACTAGCTTACAGTCATGAACCACCAGTGCCTACCCACCTTGGTTTTATATTCTTGTCATGCCAGAGATTCCAAGTCTTCTTTTTATTTATTTTAATTAAGGTTTTTGTTTGTTTATTTGTTGGTTGGTTCTTTAGGCATGGTCTGCAGTAAATGGGCAAAAAGACCAAATGTTTATTATTATTTTGGGGGGGGGTCCGGTCATGGGGTCTGAACTCTGCCTAGGCACTGTCCTCGGCTCTTCAGCTCAAGGCTAGCGCTCTACCACTTGAGCCACATCGCCACTTTTTTTTTCTTTTTGCTTATGTGGTGCTGAGGAATCGAACCCAGGGCCTCATGCATGCAAGGCAAGCACTCTACCACTTAGCCACCTTCCCAGCCCTGTTTATTATTTTTTATATCATGTACCTGAATAGACATTTACATATCTGAGAAGACATGTAAATGGCCAATAGGCATACAAAAATATATTCAACATTACTTGTCATAAGAGAAATGAAGAAAAATTGTAAGATACATAGGGACAACCATAACAAAAATAAAGAATAAAAAATATAGAAGAGGACCTGGAGAAACTGGCTCTCTTTTATTGCTAATGGCATAGCTACTTGACAGCTACTTGGTAGTCTTTTAAATAGTTAAATACAGAGCTACCATATGATTTAGTAATTTCACTACTAGTATGAGAGACATGAAAACACATGCCCAAACAGTTGTACATAAATGTTCATAGACAATTTACTCTAGAGCACAAATGTTCATCAACTGATAAGCACATAACAAAACATGGTATGTCCATGCTATTGAATATTATTCAGCAATTTTAAAAGGATAAAAATTTTAAAAGGATGCAGTACTGATGTGTGATATAACATGGATGAAACTTACAATAATAAGCAATTTGCTAAGAGGAAGAAACTAATTCCAAAAGACTGGATATTGTTGGATTCCTGAAGAGTCAAATCTGAAATATCCAGAAGAAGCAAATATAGAGGCAGAAAGTAGATTAGTGATTGCCTGTGGCTGGGAGAAGAGAGGAAATGGGAGTGATTGCTAATGAGTAGCATCTTTTTTTCTTTTTTTTTTTTTTGAGTAATGAAAGTATTCTAAACTTAGATTGTGCTGATGGCTGTATAACTCTATGAACTCATTGAAGTGTACACTCTGAATGAATTTTATGGTATGTGAATTACATCTCAATGAAGATGTAAAGTCAACAAAGGGCACTCCCTGGAGTTGGGCAGTCTAGACAATAGATCTGCACAGCTACAATAAAGTCCCCGGCAGCACAGTGATTACCTTTTGCTCTACGATGAACTTGGTGAATTGGAACCTGAAGTCGTCTCTTCTTGTAAACAGACCAGGCTACTCCTGTAAGAGCTAATTGATATTACTGTCAGATTGCCTTGCCAGAGCGCAAGGTGTCATGGTCATCCTGTAATGCACAGAGACAACAATGATAAATTTTGATATAATGTTGTTTTCCTTCCTCCTGATTATATAAATAATTCATTTCTAGGCAAAATTGTGTTGAATGCACCTGGAATAATCAACTGCTACCTAAAATTTCTTTTACTTTTCCTTCCATGTAGAATTTCAAATTAAGAAAAAGAAGGAGTGCTGAGTTTTTTTTCTTTGTATTTTTTATTTACTTGTGTATTGGCTTTATGATCACACACAGTGAAATCTGCTTACTAAATTTCCAGATTGTGTTAAGTTCCTAGGGCGGACATAGCAAATGGCCACAAATCAATAGCTTAGGTAGTCAAAAAAAAGTTTTTTTTTTTTTTTTTATCATCATGGAAATGGAAAGTCTAAAGCCCTTCAGCAGAGTTGGTTCCATCTTTAGCCACAGGGAACTTCTTTCTGTACCGCTGCTCTCTGATAGCAACTACAATCCTCAAATGTCCCTTGGCTTGTGCTCAAGATAGCTGCCTTCCTGTCTTCATATTTTCTTCTCTCTGGTCTATCTTATGACAAAGTTGCCTCTTTGTATAAAGAGGTAGTTATATTGGATTAGGGCCTACCTACTGACCTTCTTGTATACAGTCTTATGCAAAGACTGTATATCTAAAGGAAGCCACATTTATAGATACTGAAAGTCAGGACAGCAACGTCTTTAGGAAAGAAACAATTCAACCCAATTCATATTTGTATATTCTTTGGACTTGTATAACTTTCAGTAAAGGTGTCTTTTGGAAGGAGACAAAAATATTTGTTAAGATCATCTATATATGAATTAAATTTGCAGATGGCCTTTGATTGATTCATCATTTTGTATCAGACAGGCTTTTAATAAAGAGCCACATGCAAAAGCCTCAATGTTCTAAGGTTACAGGAGAATGAAAATTAGTCACAGTTGGGAAGTTTAGTTCTCCCCAGTTTTGTGTCACTTGCTTTTTAAAATGCTCTTTTTATGGACTGCAAAGGAATGTGTATAATGATCCCTCACCTATTGCAGGAGTTATGTTCCAGAAACTCCCACAATAGGTCAAAATCTGTGAAGCAGCAGCATTATAAACTTCCCACTCTCTCTATAAACCTTTCTCACTCTCTTATTAACCTTTCCCACACTCTTGTAAGCACTTCATATGCTCTTAAACACTTTCTACACCCTTAAACCTATGTAATTTTAACAACATACAACATTCTATATGGTACTCACCAGTAAAGTATACTACAACTTGGATGATGAAGATCATGAATAAGGTAGCTGTGCAGTACTGATGGCAATGAAGATGATGATGATGAGACAAATGTATTGCACAACCAAGAAGAACATCACAGCTCTTCTGAAGGCACCAGTTCATCAGGTACTTCATCAGGTGGTACAGTGTCTTTGCCTGGGATGTAACTTCTATTTCCACTGAAGGCATAGACATAACTGATCTCTTTGTCTGACTGATGAACATAGTTTTGAGGAGTTGCTGGTACTGCCTTTCCTTCTGACTCAGAAGGTTGTTTTTCTTTTCTTTTTTTTGGGGGGGGTCTGGTTGTGGGGCCTGAACTCTGGGCCTGAGTGCTGTCCCTCAGCTCTTCAGCTCAAGGCTAGCGCTCTACCACTTGAGCCACAGAGCCACTTCCGGCTTTTTTCTTTTTGCTTATGTGGTGCTGAGGAATTGAACCCAGGGCCTCAGGCATGCAAGGCAAGCGCTCTATCACTGAGCCACCTTCCAGTCCCTGTTTTTCTTTTATATAAACTCACATGCCACTCTTGATTGTATTTATGAAGTGCAATGAATGAAGCATCTAGGGTCTCATTCTTCAGCCATTCACTGAAGTTCTTTGGTCATTCTGACCATGGTAGCAAGATGATCGAGTGTTAGGCCAACCTTCTCCTCTTCTCCAACCATTGTTTTTTCTTGTTCCTCTTCCTCTTCTTCACTTGTTGATCATCTTTGCCTCAAGGTAAAGATAAAGAACTCAGGATAAAACAAATTTACCATACTTGCATAATTATTTATAAAGATCAGTTAGACTTCACTGATGAGGGGGATTATTTTCAAGAACTTTGTAGACATACAATCTGTAGAGGTTTAAGTTACTTACAGAAGATTGTGTACATTCATATGTAATTGGTGTACAAACCTATATATTTAAAATAATCTTTAGATTACTCTAATGCATAATAATATGTAAGTACCATGTAGGTAGAATTGTTTAAGGAATAATGACAAAAATGCTCATGTTCAGTGCATATATATTTTTTCCTAATATTTTTACTCTATCAGATTTATACACAGAAATCTCCTAAAGGCTCTTTCTTATTTTATATTTGCTACTCTTTTTCTAACTCTGCTGGCAATGCAATAGCCAGAGTGATTCTTAGGAAGTGCAATGTCTCCTTCTTCCTCTTAAAACCCTTCAGTGTTTAGCCAGAATTATCCCAATACTAGCCTGTACTGCCACATCAGTGGCCTCTTTTCCATTGTTTGAACATGCTAGGTATTCTTGGGCTTTGAGAAATTTTACATCTACCACTCTCAGGAAGCACTGGCCTCAGTTGTATCCCAGTCTTTTGTTTCTGGCTCCTTCTGTCTTTTCCCATGCAGCAGCTACTCAGTAAAGCATCACTACCATCCTACTGAAAAATCATCATTAATCCCTGGCTCTTACTTTCCTCTCTTCTTTATTTTCCCATGTCACTCATCACCATCGACATACTATCCATTGTATTTTATTAATGGTTTATATCCTCTTAGAAGATAAGATATGTGAATGTTTTGCTCATTGCTGTACCCTTAGTATCCAGGACAGTGTATGGCATATAGGAGGAAATAATTAAATAGAAGAAATTTTCAATGAGTGACTGAATAATTCTTAACTTTTTCTAATTTATAGATCTATAAGCTATTTTAAAATAGCTCATGGATGAAACCTTTGGAACTTTTCCCAGGGAGAAAGTATAAAGCATAAATAATGTATGCCCTAGTTCTAAGGCTAATACATTCCCGTAAATCTATCCAACAACATTTTCCATGCTTAAGAACTCCTGGTTAATAATTCACTTTTAAGGAAAAATGTACAAAACCCACTGCTGCTGGTGTCTGATGATAGCTACTCTGACTGCAGGAGTTAAGATCTGTTTATGAATTTTGTTTTGGGAAGGCCTTAATTTCACCAGTATAGTTTTAGAAAAGTAAAAGTTCTTGAAGACCTTCTGCTGCTTTCTACCCATATTTCTTAAGTTACTTATTTTCCTTTCCTCCTTTTCTCTTCTGAAAGTGTTTCTCTAAATTCCATATACCTAAAAAGGGGAATGACTGCAAGATTAGGTTTGGAAGGAAGTGTTGGCATTGGATAAAGAATGGCGTAATTTTTAAGTCCTGCCTTCCCCACTTAGAGTTCTAGATTCTTTCCCTGGAATGAACACAATGGTGTATTTGTCACCCAGTAGTTGTAACACTGCAGAGTTTTGTCCTCAGCAAATACTTAAGGAAAATGGGCTTTGTTAATTAAGGATTTATAGGTGACTATGATTCCACTAGCCAGTTTGAAGATCTGGACTTCCATGCTGAGATCCTGGCTTGATTAAAGGCTGCAGAGAAGCTGATATAGTAAATAGTTTTTGCTATCAGTGGACTCATATTTCCTGCGAGAAAAAAAGCAAGCATTGTGCTATAAAGCAATCAGCAAGTATCACAGTGGCTGATTCAGCACCCAGCCCCCTCCTGCATTGGCATCTTCCATTAAAATTGGTCTCTAACCATAAATATTCACTTTGGAAGGACAGGATTTAAGGATGAATTTAATCCAAGTGAGGTTAATTCCTTCATGTGAGCCCTGGGACATTTTCTCCACATTACATAATAAAACAAACTTACATGCTTTTTGTTCTAAGTCTTCATAATGCTCTTTATCTGGAAATCAAGGTAACTCCCTGAGACCTGTGCAGACTTTTCAGAGAGTTTGCTTTGGGTTGTGGTCGCAGAAAGGATGTTTATGTTCCATGTATATCCCCACAAATGTAGCTCAAGGGTAGAGGGGCAGTCTCATGAAAAATCCAACCTCCTTCATTTATTTTTGGCTCCATAATGAATGGTGTGCCTCAGCTACCTACTTGTTTTCTTTTCCTTTAGTTCTTCTTTTTTTCTTTTTTGTCGGTCGTGGGACGTGAACTCTGGGCTTGGGTGCCATCCCTGTGCTCTTCAGCGCTTGGGCCACAGCGCCACTTCCGGTTTTCTGGTGGTTAACTGGAGATAAGAGTCTCATGGACTTTCCTGCCCGGGCTCCCTTTGAACCGAGATCCTCAGCCTCCTGAGTAGCTAAGATTACGGGTATGAACCACCGGCGCCCAGCTACCTATTTGTTTTCCATGGTGAGGGATTAGGAAGGATAATAAGAATATTTGTGTGTTCTTTTGAGGTTACATTGCATCATGGCAATAAGCCACAGCTGTGTCTAACAATTCATGTGGACACAGAACTGTTGACAATGTTGCTACTGACGGTGTGTTCCTAGAGCAATAGCAGCATCTCCAGTGATCTCCTTTGGAAGGTAGATTTGGAGTCCTACACTCCCACCTACTGATTTCCAAATCTATCTCTTAATATGACCCACATGTGAGGCATTTGCCCATTATCATTCTTTTCAGAGGCTTGGACAAAACCCCTTGTTCCCAAACTTGGCTGTGCTTGGAATTACCTGTCAACTTATAAAAACATTGATTGACATCTGGGTCCTACGGTTGGTGAGCACAGTTTTATTTCTATGGGGTTCAGTTTGGTAGTTTTCAGAGCTCCTCAGGTGACTGTAATTGTGCAAAGATCCCTTGGTTCAGAGCAGATACAGAATGTATCTCAGGCACACGTGGATAATGAAGTGTTGATAATATTTTTAAGCAGGCTTTCAGTTAGCTGTTACTGGGTGTCCTACCAGATGCAAATTTCCATTTGTGTTTTTATCTACTTTTACATTAGCCATCCTCTGAATCACCAAAGAAAAGCAAATTATGATCTGTTTCGTTTACTGCTTTCCTATTTTATCTGCTTATTTGAAAATTGACAGATTAGCTTTGGTTTATGTGGTTATTATAGAGGAGTCAAAAAGGTTTCCTTAATTGAATTTTATTTCCTAATATGCTTTTAACAGAAGGACAAGGCCTAAAGATTGTCATTTAAGATTCCCACCAATGCTTTGCAGTAATTGTTTCTCTCTTAAAGAGGCATGAGCTGTGATTGCAAAAGGTTAAATAACTGCCTAAGTTGCACAGCTGGTTCCTGGGAAAGCAAAGGTTTGAGTTTGTCACTGTAATAGGTTTTATCACAATTTTAAAGCCTACACTTTTCTGTTCTCCCATGCTGTTTCTCACAAAACCATAACTGTATATGATTAACAGCAACTTAAAAAAAGCAATTGCAATTCATATTTTTTCTAGCCTTGTACGTTAGATATATAGAAATGTATAGCTTTTCAAAGTTTCAGGTATGCCATTCTCAACAATCATCCCTAGGAACAGTGTATGCCTTAAGGTTTTGAATCAAACTAGCAAAAAATAGGTAAACAAACATGGTAGGGGAATTGACAGATGCATGTTAGGTACCCTAAATAGAATAGTAGCTTGGAAGACTTTGCAAGAGGCAGATGCTTAACTCAAAGTTGCTGCCCTAGTCAGATGGACAGAAGGGACAGAAAATAAATAAGCTCTAAGAGAAGAAAGGGAACAAGGCTGCCATCAGGAATGGGGAAGATGTATAGCAGCAGGTGGCACATGTAAAGGACAAATGGATTGACTTGCTGGGATTTTTGGTTTCTACTTCATAGCCAACCATAAAAGGTACTTGGATCAACCAGGAAAGCAGCTACTTTGTTGAATGATAGCTTCCAGAACATGCCATCTGTGGTCCCTGCCTATCCTCATTCCCTGAGAAAGATTGGAGTTGCTCATGATAAAAAGGCAGATTCTTTCATCTGGTTGTGTTCCTCATTCTTTTGAATTCTTTCTGAGATTGAATTTGTGTGTATCTGAGAGGGACCTTGACTGAAAGCATTTTTGCTCCCACTGGTTTAATTTGTCTTCACAGCATCAAGCTGAGACATTGTGAGCAGAGAAGAATCTTCCTTGCCTGGCTGATTCATTTCTTTGTTAGGGACAGGTGTCCTCGTGCATTATATAGGACTCTAAACTTTATATTGAAAGCCTGGGAACGAAGGAAACATGCTCCTGGTGAGTTCTTGTCTAAGACCTAGTGACCATTTCTCTTCAAAATCACCATGGTTACCAAAAATCTACAGAAGCAGAAAGCTGCCCACTTCACCACTTCCTCCTACTTTCCAGGTTACCCTTCAATTTTCCTTTTTTATCCTCCAGCTTCCCTGGTCTCTTACCTTATCTTCACTAGCCATCTGGATTTAAACTCTGGATTCTACCATCTCTGTTCACTTCTCTTTTCCTGCTTGCAATAGACACCATTTCCATTGTCTTTTTGGATTAAAAAGTTTCTTTCATGTTTGCTTATTTGAAATTGGGATAGCAAGTCCAAATTGACTTTATTTTTATACTGTCTATATTTGGGAAAGATTTTCTAAAACACTTAATTAACAACAACAATGAATCTGAGGAGGGTATTTAAAGCACAATGAAGTGTTTATAGATCTTCAGTTCTACAGGAGTATCATCTAGATACAAATATAAAAGCAAAGTAAGAGGAATGTACTCAAACTGACAATGCTTTCGGAGTGAGGGGTGTACTGTCGGCATTTGTAATATGATAATCAATTGGGGTTTTATAGAAAGTTTGGAATCCTGGACCCAGCTTACTAAATGCCGGGGTACCAACCGAGTCATTTGACAACCAAGGGCATTCACACAGATATTCAAATAAAATGCTAAGGCTTATTATATAGTATTCTTATTCATATTATTAAAACTAAAACCATTCTTTAAACCTGCACCATCATTTCAGTTAGCTGTTCCTTTATAATTGCTTCTTTTAAGTACTACAAAATAACTGTGCAAATATATTAACACATCTGTTATGATGAACAAGTTACAGGCAGTTACATAAGAAGTGATAGATGTTTAAGGGGTGTTTATATAGCTCAGTCATGGAGTGCATAAATCCCTTACAATATCAAAATTTAATAAAACAAAAATAGAAACAAACAGAAAACAGCCGGTGCCAGTGGGTCATGATTGTAATCTGGCTACTCCAGAGCCTGAGATCTGAGGATCATAGTTCAAAGCCAGATAGCATAGGAAAGTCTATTTGACTGCTATGATCATTTAACCACCAAACAGCTTGAGGTGGAGTGTTATCCTTGAGCAAAAAATCTCAGGGACATCACACAAGCAGGTATAGAAGCAGCACAGACCTATGCTCTTAGCACCCAAGAAAAAGAAAAAAAAACAGGAATGAAACCCTCTCTCAAAAAATAAAGGACAAAAATCAAAGCAAAAGGACTTACCTTGAGCATAAGAACACTACCTTCCTATTCCCTTATTGAGGCCCTCCCCTCAAGCCGAAAATCCATAGCCTGCAATAGTTCATAATGTGAATAATATCTGTTCTAAGATAAAATATTAAAGTTACACAGTAAAGCTCTTGGAGAAATTGGAACATGAGCATTCTCCTGATGGCCTCTGGAAAATAACTGCCTACTTTCAGTGGAGGGTCCCACAATCACAACTCAATGAGTGTACTCAAGAATTTGAGGCCCTCTGTTAAAGCTATGATCTGCTTTTAGCAGGTTTGAAGGTAACTCTTGTGCATTTACAAGCAAGGGCTGTAAATTCAGTCAAAATTCCCAAGTACCAATCCTTTTCTAAGCTCCTCTTAATAAGGCAAAGGGCAGGGTGTGAGCTAACACAACAGAAGATCAAGAACCTACACAGAAGAAAGTAAGTGAGGGTTATCAGTATCTTCTTGTGATCAGCTCCAACAGTTATATATAAGCATTTTGTTAGAACACTCATATGATCACTGAGAATAGAATAAAAGAATAAAAGGAAATCTCTCTTCTTTAGCACATGAGATTCAGGTTAAAAATGAAACAGATCTGATGAAAATGGAGATCAGAAAGCTACCACTTTCCACAAACAGGTTGGAAGTGGCTCTTTGAACTAGAAACATTTATGGTCAGGTCAACAAGCTGCTTGCTTAGTTAGGTAGGCCCAGGAAGGAATTTCTCAGGTTCGTTATTTCCTGCTGTCTAGGTGCGCATGGGAATAAAACCCATCATTTTGGTGAGATGAATCAACAGGATTCCAGAGTAGCCATATTGCTGGAAAGATAACTTGTCAGGAGAAATGATTAAAGAAGACTATGTTTGACTTCAATGCTGCCCTACTGGTGAATTATATTTTTAGAGCAATCAGCTGAAATCCTGCAGATTGAAATTGTGCCGCTAGCTAACAGCCTGGGCGATTTGGCATGAAATTTAATTTGCTTTAACATGCATGGGGGGTAAGCAGAGGGGCGTTAATTTCACATTGAGAGTTACCACATTACTTTGAAAATAACTAAAATCTTGAGATAAAACTTTCATTTTCCTTCTTCAAAACAGCCATGATGCTTTGGCCAAACTCAGTAATCTTTTCTACTTGTCTGGGTTCATTTGGTCTTTTTTCAATGAGCACTTAGTATGTGTGAAGTACTTTCTTAATTGAGCATTTAATTAACACTCAGAACATTTAGCCTCACTATTTTATAGTTCAGAAAAGTTAGAAACAAAACAAAACAAAACTCCTAGTTTTTACTACGTTTACAGGAACACAGGGAAGCAAGCCTCTGTCAGTACTCTTTGTCTTCATTCATTCATATTTGATTTTCTAGATTAGAACCTGGATCCACATGAAATGTGTCTAGTTGTAAAAGATTGGAATCAAAGGCATTGTTCTTTGGTTATTTTTTTTTATTATTGTGAAAATACGGTACAGAGGGGTTACAATTACATGGGCAAGATAGTGAGTACATTTCTTATCAAGCCTCCTCCTTTGTTTACCCTTCCCATCCCTTCCCAGCCTCCCCCCCTACCCCCCCCACCTAATTCCCCCCCCCCCACCAAAGTTGTAAAGTTTGTTTTTGACATGACAACTTGTACTTCTCATTGTTGCAACAGGTCCACAAGCTAATCCAAATTTGTGGACTGATATGATAAGAATAGCATACTTGTAAATAATAGCAATAATAAAACCTTAGTAAGGACAATGAATTGCCTACAGTGAATCATTGTCTTAAATCACTGAGGTCTGTGAAGGAGACATCTCTTATGCCCAAGGCCAGAATATTGCACAAATGCTCGAGTCAGAGGTCTGGCACCCACAGGTGATCTGTAGGTGCCTAGCTGATTTTTCTGCTTCTCAGGAGGATTCACATCTCAAATGAAAGCTGGTATGCTTGTGCATACAGTAAGTTTATACAGTTCATACAGTAAGTCTGATGTTTAGTAATTCCTGGTCACTGTAAACTTGAATTTCATCCTGATGGTGCCTTCAGGTAAATGTATCAGTAGTCACCAGTGTGTGTATGTATATATACATATATATTATATAAGTACACATGTATACGTGCATATATATGTATGTACACACATCCATACATATATATTTATATATTATGCACATATACTATATATCATTTCTTAATTTATTATTTTACATGTCTGGTGGGGTATATAATGATTTACAATTTAATAGACAACAGAAATATACTGTTTCTGGAAATGATAATATGTTCTGTAAAAGATCCCAGGACAGCTTTGTGTTTTATCTAATTAAGCTGTTTTGTTTGAGATTGTTGTATGGAATACCAGAGAATGGGGAATACTTTTAATTTGTTTCCCTACAGTAATTTCCCATAAATGAAATCAGATCTAAAGATGAATTTTATTTTCATTTTTAAAAAGGAATCTCAACATGTTCCTTTCGGGGGAGTAGGTCTACTACTTCTGTTAGGATAGTATGTGTTTGTGTCAGTGTTAGAGAAGTGAATGATGACTGAAGTACTAAGAAATTTAAGTGTGAGCCTGAGTTCCTCAAAGAACTCTAGTTAATCTTGTTCTACCAGAATATTCAGGTCCAAAAGCACTTTTGTCATGGACAGAGTTCTTTGTTCACTAAACATTAGCATCTTCCCCCATTTTCTACTTAGTCTCAAGACCTTGATAAATAGCAAAATAAATACTTTTGGTGGTTAATTTTCAGGCAAGAAGGGACACAAATTAAACCTTGCCAGTATAGGATCAGATTAAATGGCCCCCAAATTCCAACTATTTATTCTTAATTTATTTACTTGATAGTACATAGACGTGATAAAAGTATAATTATCCTCCTTAATTATACCACTCAAATTAGAAGGCTATGAACTCTTCTATGCTTTGTAGGATAGACTATAATATATTAGGATACTATGTTTCCAGTTGCATTTATGAACATATTTAAAACAAAACAATATCTACAGAAGGAGTAGCTCAAGGAATAGAGTGCTTGACTAGAGATCACTAGGCCCTGCCTTCAATTCTCAATACAGCAGAGAAGGGGGGGGACGTCTACAACATAATCAAAGATCAATGTCATTTCTTCATGATGTTTTTCATGCACAGGAGAAAGAATTCTGAAGAAATAGAAGACAGACGTTCCACCTCTGTCTCTAACATATTTACCAGAAAAGGTAGAGTAGAGGTAGCCACATTGTTACAAAATGGGGATCATCCACTAGTTCTAACTTCTGCCCTGAGCTATTGCCAAGATTGGATGAGATAACCCAGTTGAAAGTGCTTTATAAACTCTAATGGCATTACTCTTTGTAAATGTGACATTATTTAGTACCCTGGAGCAGTAAGGTATTAAATAATATCTCAGTGGCCTGAATTAATACACTTGCCAAAAGAGCCTAATTTAGGAAATTGCTTAAAGGGGAACAAATTTCATTTCCCATTCAATCTCTGTGCTCCAGGTTTCAGGAGTTATTTTAATGCCCCAAAAGGAGGAGGATGATTGTCAGGGTAAATATAGCTAAACAAGAAAACCAGAGTTTCTGCCATGAGAACAGTCCCTGTGAGTTTGGCTCCTTCACTGCTTCTTCTTCTTAACTTTTAACAAATGAATTGTTCACAAACCTTCTATTGGGGCACTTCAGTTTCAGGAGTGTTTTTACCCAAATGCTGTATTGAAAGAACAAACAGACAAAAGTAAAAAATGCTATAAGGGAGGGTAGGAGGGACAGACTTCTAGAAGGGAATGTGTATGTAGGAGGAAGATGGGGTGGAGGTGGTTGTATATGAAAGAGAAGAGTGGAGAGGGTGTAAATGTGGTGCTTGATTTGAAAAGCCTTTGTGTCCAATGTCATTATGACCAAACCATTCATCATCTCTCAGTTTGCATAACTAGCAAAAACCACGTGTCACATGGCCTCCTTTGTTCACTATTGCAAATTGAGTATATCTTCAGAGTTGTCTGGATTTCTTGGGAGAGAATTTGAAGAGGGCAGACCTTCATCGAAACAGAAAAGGATTGTGAAAGGCAAATGGAAGGAATGTTGGAGTAGTTTTAGAAGAGTTAGTGGGGACAGGACTTCTATCATGCAAATGCCTCATGCCTGTGAAAATTCTACTGTATTTTTAAAACAATATGTGTAAAGTCTATTCTAACAAATACAACTGTTCTCAGAAAGTGGTAAAAATCTTGATGCTGGTCTGGGCCCATAATCATAATGAGATTTGATAGTCCTTGTTACCTGAGGGAGGGATTCAGTTCCATGTGTGATGGGGTCGCTGCTGGGAATTCTGAGAGATCACTGCACTGACAGGAAAGATAGAAAACCTTAGCTGTTTCTTTTCACTCAAACATCTCTAACTCTCTGAACCTGTGCCATAATTCTTATGATATCAACAGGGTCATCAAAATAGCATCTGTTGGTGATACTTTGCTACAAATGGAATACATTTAGAAGTATGACTGATATTTGCTTTTCTATCTCCTAATATCCAGGGCACTAATACAGAGTAAGGTCTCGCTTAACATGTGAGAAAGGGTGTGTGCTGTCTGATTTTTGGACATTCCATTCTATATTAGTTATGGGGCCATTTGACAATGAGCCTATAAACTGTAACAGATATTTCTATAAGTCTACTGCAAACCATTTTATCTTTTGCCCTTGCTAATAGCACTGTTGAGACTGGGCACATGCTTGGTTAACTACACCTCAATGCTGATTTTCTAGGTAGGGCCTCCTTGCTAATAGGAGTAACCACTCGACATAGTTCAGGCTAATAAGATCTATGCAGAAGGATTCTGGGAGAAAGATTGTATCACTGATAAAACCACCAGTATACTCCTTTTGCTCTTACCTGCCCAATGTCTGGCATAAGAACAGGATGTCTGGATGCTCAGTACTTCCCTGTTATGACAAGGACAAGAGTTGTATTCCGAGGATGATGGAGATGCCAACTTACATGAGCTTTTACCCATGCTCTGATTAGTCTTCTGAGCAAATTTTTGCTCTTTAAGAAAATAAGCCGCTCTTTGCTGGGTTTCAGCTACATAGACCCTAACACAGTCTTGACTGCTATTCTAGTGACCACGGTTACACAGGTTAGTAACTTACTCCTATTAAGTTTTAGCAACTCAGCCTCATTTTAAATTAGTAGTAAAGATGCTGCTTAATGTATGGTGGACTTCTGTCTTTTTCATATGATTTTTTTTACTTTTTTTGAATTCTGAAATGATTAAAACACTTTCCTTTCCCATAAACACTAAACTTGCATTTCTAATTAGGTAGAATAATTTTTACTGTCTAAAAGTTAAAATAAATGACACCCAAGGAAAATGAATATTTGTCTTCTCTGGACTCTAATACTGAGTAAATAGTTACAGTCACAGTGTTCACCTTCTATTTTTTTTCCAAAATAATTCCATTTCTTAGCTTATCCATTTCACTCTTCAAAATAATCACTGTTCTCTACTGGAGCCCTCTTTATCTTCAGTAACTGTATTATATCAATTATATAACAGTTTGGCCCTTTTTTGGCTTTTGTTTCATTTTGCCTCTTTTCTCTAGTTGCAAAGCAGCCTGCAGAGCAGGGAGACAGGAAACATGCCGACTGGACCTAATTTTCTTCTCTAAAATAGCTTTGGCTACTGGGTAGTGATAAAAAAGAGTTGGCTCACTATAGAAGCCAAAAGCCAGGCGAGTAAATTTGGTCTCATATTGGTACAAAGATGACTCCTGGACAGAAAATGGAATCTGTATTTGGTTCAAACAAATTTGAAAGGCAGCCAAACATGGTAAAAACATCACTATACCTGGAATCAGGTCACCAGTTGATTCCAATCGCTGATTCTGCAGATGGTGTGGTCCTGGGCCAGTCTTTTTTATTCCTTCTGCATTTCCGTCATAAGATGAGGGGCCATCAATATATTTCCTCCAGCTCAAACATCACAAGACATTCACATTCACTCAGGGTTTATTTTACATTCACATTATTTCCTTTCCTCGTGATATAGATGCAAAGAAGAACTAAGAAGGAGAAAAAAGACACAAAAGTTTGAGATTCAGAGAGTGGAGGAGAACAGAAGGTAGAGTGTCCTGGAGGGAGATGGATAGAAAGATGAAATACAAATGTTAATTAAATTGTGCTTGGCTAGATTCCAAATCTTCAATGAAGCCTTCTTAGACCATTTTACCTGTCATTGATCTTACCATCCAGGGAATCTAATGCATTCCTGTCAGTACCATTCATTTACCCTATTCCCATCCTGTATATTAGGAAATCTCTGCCTGGACATTTTTCTAGTCTCCTCAACTAGTTTGACAACACTTAGAAGTCAAATGCTTTTGTACAGTGTTATCAAAACACTTTTTGATACTAAGTGTTAAATAAACCAGGAAAGTGCTTTGGACATTTTCAAAAGGTTAAAATAAGGACTGGAGGTATGCCTCAAGTGTTAGAGCACTTGCCTTGCAAGTACAAGACTCTGAATTCAGACCACTAGTCCTTGGTGCATGGTATCCATTCATTGTCATAAATCACACACACACAAATCTATTTTGAAGTTGCCTTGCCAGAAGACATTCAGAATTGGCAAGAAAGGAAGGAAAACAATGAGCAAGAAGGAAAGCAAGGGATGGAAAAAGACAGAATGATGTCTGTAGATACATTTCAACAATGTTACATGCTGTACATATCCTAAGAGGGTAGGGGGTCTTAGTTATATCCTTATCTTTCACAGTATCTTTCATACAGTTAGATACTATAAAAAAAAGACTGAATTAATGAGTCAATGTAGCCAATATTTTTTTTCCTTCCCTGACTCCAAGTGGAGTAGAAGATGTGGTGGCAGAATACAGAAAAAAGGAGAGATCTAGGTTCTTCTTTTTTTGATGCCTGCACACTGAACACTGTAGAGTCATTATGATTCTTCTAATCAAATCTGTACATCTGATATTCAAGCACTAACAATTTAAGGCAAAGCTTGGGATCCCTGGCTAGAAATTTGGAACAAAAGCATAACCTATTTGATTGATAAAGGAAAGTAGTCAAACATGAACCAGTGCTATCACATGACCCAGGATTCTCAGAAGAGATCTCTTCTTCATAAAATTGACTTTTTATTGACATGAAACATGTAAAGAATAGTACCATATAGGAGGATAGAAGTGAGATTTATTTCAGAAGCTAAGCAAATTACTTCATTAAGTAATTCTGGCATAGCAAAAAATCTTTCCCTTATTCCTTCCTTAGCTTTGTGGACTGACATGACATGCTTAATCTTTTAGTTTATTCATCCATGAAAGTAGGGATACTATAACTACCAATTCCATAAGGAGGAAGGATTTGAGTTCAAGTTTACAAAGTTCCTAGTGCAAATAGCATAGCAAATACTCAATAATAATTAGCTATTGCTTGTTATTACTCAGCTTTGCATGTAAAAGAATATATATATATAATTTGTTTATTCAGATTGTATACTTTTCATTATAAAATACAATTCTTATATGATTGTTTAACTTTTTTTTATCAGATCAAAAGACTATGGTCACCATCCTCTAAACAAGCATGAATAGGTTCTTTTATGATGTATTCAGTCATTGCTCCATTCCTTGAATTGGAATTCCCATTTTATCATACTGATATGATGACATGAGAATATATTTGACATGAAAATAATATATATTGACACTAACATAATATATTTGTAGACTTCAAAAATTTTACAGGTGTGTGTGTGTGTGTGAGTGTGTGTGTGTGTGTGTGTGTGTGTGTGTGTGTGTGTGTATGTGTTTGTGTGTGGTGTATGTGTGTGCATGTACCAGTACTGGTGGATCTTGAAGTTAGGGCCTGGGTGCTTCCCCTGAACTTTTTTGTTCAAAGCTGTCTACTACTTGAGCCACAGCTCCACTTCCAGCTTTTTTTTTTTTTTATCGGTGGTGGGGCTTGAACTCTGGGCCTGGGTGCTGTCCCTCTCAGCTCTTTAGCTCAAGGTGAAGACTCAGTTGAGCCACAGCACCACTTCCAGTTTTCTGGTGGTGAATTGGAGATAAGACTCTCACAGACTTCCTGCCCAGGCTGGCTTTGAACCGTGATCCTCAGATCTCAGCCTCCTGAAGAGCTAGGATTACAGACATGAGCTACCAATGCCTGGCTCACTTCCAGCTTTTTGATGTTTATTTGGAAATAACTGTCTCAGGTACTTTCCTGCCCAGGAGGAATCCTCAGATATGACAGCCTTCAGAGTAGATAGGATTACAGGAATGTGGCCAGCCCCTGGAGTTCCCTGACTTACTGATTTTTTTAACCCTTAGTTATGCTACAAATGCTTGTTGGAGAGAACTTTGTTTTTGCATTTCAATGTATTGATAACATTATTAAACATACAGTGGCTATATATGTAGGTCAGTTTCTGAAATCTATTTGGTTCTATTCATTTTTAAAATTATTGTAAAGTAATGTACAGAGAGGGGTTACATTTACATAAGTCAGGTAATGAGTAAATCTCTATTTGAACACTATTACCTCTTCCCTTGTTTTTTCCCAGTTTTTCCCTCCTGACCCCCATCCACCACAAGCTGTACAGTACATTTCTAACATAATGTCTAGTATCACTGCTGCATTTGTTCACCCTTTGTCCCATTATTTCTGTACTCCCTCTTACCCTACCCCAAACAGGTAAACTTATATATAAGGGAAAAGGTACAGAAATTAGAAATGGGAGAGAGAGAGAGAGAGAGAGAGAGAGAGAGAGAGAGAGAGAGAGAGAGAGAGAGAGAGAGAGAGAGAGAGAGAGAGAGAGAGAGAGGAAAAAGAAGCAAAATAACACAAACTTTTTGTTTCCATTTCTTGGAGCTCATTTTGATAAACATCATTTTATATGATTATATGCACATAGCTATTGAGCCCTTTTGATTCTCTCCTAAGAATATTCTCCTTTGGTCTCACTTTGTGACTGTCTAGAGCCCTATATAATTTATCATATCCAAGTGTATATTTTTGCCTTTTACCATCTAGTGTGTTTATTTGTAGATTTATAGGCACATTGTAGTTACAATAAATGAGGGGAACCATGCAACCCATGTTTCTTTGGGTTTGGCTTACTTCACTTAATATGTTTTTCCCCCCAAAACCATTCCATTTTTTTAAATGAATGGTATTATATTATTCTTTCTGATGGAAGCATAGAATTCCATCGTGTATGCATTTTCTTGATCCATTTGTCCACTGAGGGGCATCTGGCTTGTTTCCATATCTTGGCTATGGTAAACAATGCTGCAATGAACATGGCTGTGCTGATAGCTGTAGTGTGGCCTTATTTGTGGTCTATTGGAAAAATGCCCAGGAGTTGCATTGCTGGGCCATAGGGAAGTTATAGAACTTTAATCTTTTGAGGAATTTCCATGCTTTTTTTTTCCAGAGTGACTGAGCAAGTTTACATTCCCAACAGTGTGCAGTAGTAGTTTTCCCTCCTTGATGACATGATTCTGTACTTAGTGAACCCTATAGATTCCTCCTCCAAGATATTTGAGCTGATCCAAAACTTTGGCAAAGTAGCAGGATATAAAATCAACCCACAAAAATAAGTAGCTTTTCTGTGTGCCAACAGTGAGAAGATGGAGCCTGAAATCAGAACAGCGGCTCCATTGTAATAGCCTAAAAAAATTAATAAAAAGCCTAGGAATTCACTTAATCAAAGATGTGAAGGACCTTTATTATGACAATTTTCAAAATCTGAAAGAGGACATTGAAGCAGATTTAAGGAAATGGAAAAACTTTCCATGCTCCTGAATTAGATAGATTAACATCGTGAAAATGGCAATACTGCCCAAAGCTATCTACAAATTCAATGCCAAGTCCCAATAACATTCTTCAGTGATATAGAGAAAACAATCTTAAAATTCATGTGGAATAATAAAAGACCATGTATAGCAAAAACAATCCATAGCAGGAAGAACAGTGGTAGAGGGATATCTATTTTTTTTGTCTATAAAATACTCTCTTAATAAATCTGGGAGACCAACTTTATTCTTCTTCAAGGTAATGTTGGCCCTTCTACTTTCTTGAATTTCCATATAAATTTAGAAACAGATTGTCATCTTCTGCCAAAAGAGAGGGAAAACTAAGATGCTGTGATTTTGATTGGAATTACATTCAATCTGTACATCCATTTGGAAACAAATGATATTATAGAGAGATGAAGTATTCTTCTCTATAGGCATCACATATTTCTCTATTTATATCCTTCATTTCTCTTAGCAAAGTTTTAGAGTTTTAAATGTCTTCCATTAAATTTATTCTTAGGTATCTGCTGCTTTTGAAGCTGTTGGAGAGGGTAGTGAACAAAATTAAAATTTGATGATGTTTCTAGTGAACCATAGGTTCACTATGCTATCAAGCTCATCTTGGATTGATATATTATTGTCCTACATAAGAATATGTTCCTGATCAATACAACAAATAACACAACTTCTAGCAAAGAAAATGTAAAACAAAGTATAATTCTTGGAGCCATTATAGAGAGGTGAAGATAGCAATGGTACTTTGACATGATTAAGTGATTGTCCTTTCTAATATCACCTTATACTTCAGAACAAGATACTTCAATTTGGTGTGAAAGGGGTGAGAATTCTGCTTGAATGGTAGGAGTGAATGGGAAAGGAAAAAAGAACATTAACCACAGGAGCAAGTCAGATGAATTTAATATAACATTACTAAGAGTATGAGTATTTTGACATTGTTTCTTAAAATTGTCCTGACAGTGAATTCCAAGATCACTTTTGTATATATATGGAGGTCTGTACTTGTCTCTCTTAGAAACCACTCCTTTAGAGCAGAAGCTCAAGTGAGTTGCAGGAGATATTTGCAAATATTTACACACACACACACACACACACACACACACACACACACACACACACACACACACAGGTTAATTGGGAGACTGAGGGAGGATTCCATATCATTTCGAAGCTAGCTTGGGCTGCATAGCAAGCCCTCTTTCAAATGAAACAAAACAACTGAAGACAACAATGAAGTCCATTCACATATAAAAATACATTGTCAATTATTTACTGTGATTTCTCCTATCATTAGGATCAGAATCAATTTTAATATACTAGTAATACTACTAAGCCATTTCTACTTGCTATTGATTATTCTTAATATATTTTTAGTTTTGAATTTGGAAAAACTTATCATTACTTTCAGAGATGGTTTACCAAAAAGTTGATTATACCCTGAGAATGGAAGGTACACGCTGACATTTTCGACTGGCCAGTCAGTCTTCACTGCTTAAAAAACTCTTATTTGGTTTCCCCTCTAAGAACTCTGGAATATGAATTGTCAGGGCCAAATTGATTCTCTAGCGAATGGAACATCAATCTGATTAGGTAGTGTATCTAAACTTCCGCAAATGGGAACAAATATTGAGGCCTTCTTAGTAAATTGTAAGTATTGTAAAATCCCTGTGAAGAAATACTATTAAGATAAATCTTAATAGTAATAATTGGTTTAAATTACAGTAGTCATAACTACTCATTCCTAGTTTGGGCTATCCTTAGATTTTACCTCAATAAAGTGAAAGCAGTTTGAGGAACATGATTAGAGCAAATGTTCATAAACCAGATGAAAATGTTTATTTTATTTTTGTTTCTGTCTCGGGCTTTGAACTCAAGTTCTGAGCTTATTCGCTCAAGACTCGTGCTCTACCTCCTGACAGAGAGCTCCACTTCAGGTTTTTTGAGTTGATTATTGGAGATAAGAGTCTCATGGACTTTTTTGCCCAGGCTTGCTTCTAACTGTTATTCTCAGATCTTAGCCTCCTGAGTGTTTGCAAAATATAACATAGCAAACATTAGATGGAGACTGGCATTGAGTAGCTATGATTATGGGTTTGAGCCATCCATCAGTGCCTGGCTGAAAAGGTTTGTTCTTACTTCTAAGATAGCACATCAATAATTTGATTTACATTTGGGTACCCAATAGAGCCAGTTCCTAAGGAAAAGCATTTAAAAGAAAATAATGGTAGATTAGAAGTAGACCTATGGCTCAAAGTGATAGAGCATTAGCCCTGAGCAGAAAAGTTCAGGGACATTGCCTAGGCCCTGAATTCAAGCCCCATGATCAATAACAACAACAAAAAGATAGGCAAAATTAGGAGTTTGGATAGGAGGGATGTATAATAGACTGGGGATGACCAGCCTGAACCTAGACTCTGCTATTTATTGTATATGTATATGATATCATCTGTTGGGAAGCATAATTAAAGTCTCTTCCAACCCTTAAAATGGCGGCTTCCACAAATAAAATAATTTTATTGTTAGATAGGTATTATTGATCAAGATGTATTATACTCATACACTCACATGTTGAATTTAAGCACCTTTGTACAAGTACTTAGAGATAGTTAAAAATATTTTAAAATAGGCATCAAATCTAAATGAGAGATACAGATAAATCTACTAAGAGATTTTAAAAACAACAAAAAAGTCACTTATATTTACTTATTTATGCCAGTACTGAGTTTGAATTCAGCCTTGTGCTTGCTAGTAGTATAGGAGTATTTTCTACTGCTTGTCTATAACACGCTCCACCATACACCCCAGCCCAAATATCATTGTGTGTATGTGTATGTGTATGTGTATGTGTGTGTGTGTATGTGTGTATGTATGTGTTAATGGTGGGGAGAAATAGAGATTGAAGATAGTGCTTCATATGCATTTAATCACACCTTTTGATTTAAACAAGCTGGTAAAACCCATTCTATAATTTTCTCAAAATAAACAGTGGCTAGTCTTCAAGTAACAGGATTTGACTGCACTATTTCTCACCCACAATTCATCTTACATTCACTCCTTAATTGAAATGACCAAGTGACCAAAGCTATTTATTCCAAGGAAAAAGAAAGCTTTCATTTTTGTAGTACTGAGGATGGAACCTAGGGTTATGTTCTTGCCTGAGCAGTCTACCAGTAGAACTTCACCGCACCCTGGAATAGCAGACTTTTTAAACAAACAAACAAACAAACACTTTTTCCCCCTTTTAATTTTTTTTAATTGTAGCGATACTGTACAGAGGGGTTACAGTTACATGAGTAAGCTAATGAGTACATTTCCTATCTAGCATTGTTACCCCTCCTTTGTTTTTCCCTACTATCCCTTCCCTCCTCACCTCCCCAACTCCTCTCTCACCCCACCTCCCAAGTTTGTTTCCAACATAGTATGTTTGTTGTGAGAAGTGGTAGTTTTCCCCTCAGGGGAGAGGGAGCTTTAAGCTCCTAAACATGTATACTGAGTCTGATTGCATTTCAAAGAGATGATCTAGTTGAAAAGAGGCCTGTTGGGTAGTTGCTGTTGTGTTGTTTTTGTTTATTGTGTGTGTTTTTTTTTTTTTTGGGTCCAGTCGTGGGTCTGGAACTCAGGACTTGGGCACTGGCCCTGAGCTCTTTTGCTCAATACTAGGGTTTTGAGCCACAGCTCCACTCTAGAGTCTCTGCCAGGCTGGCTTCCAACTACAATCCTCAGATCTCAGCTTCCTGAGTAGCTAGGATTATAGTTTTCAACCACTAGGGCCCTCTGGTGCCTATTTAGCTTGCAAACAAACTTATGCTAATTTCAGAGGCAGGAAAACAACTTACAATCAAAGTGTTGTTTATTTTTTTTTCTTTTATCTAGTGCCTTAAGAAGTGGGGCAAGAACAGTCCTTTCACTTTTTTCCAGAGATTAACTTTTTACATACCTTAGCAAGTCAATCTTCTGGAAGGAGTTTCCTCATCTGTAAAAGGGAAGTAGTCATCTTTATTTTACCTCACAAAGAGCTTAAAGAAGCACATAACCAATTTGTTACATTAGAGACTGAAATGTCTCAAAGTTGCACATTCCTCTGGTTAATACATGCAAGCACTTAATTTATTACGTGAATGGGAAATGTGGTTTTAAAAAGCATCTCAATACGGCTAACCATCCTTTTACAACAAAAATAAGCCAGCTTTACATTCATGTGTTGGAATTCAGCATTTAATCCCTATCTATGTCTTACACCAGGCTTCTAAAAACATTTTTTTTTCCTCCAGTTCCTTTATTACCAAATGTGTTCTGGTTCCATTTTATTACCAAGAAGGAATATCACCGTAAATTCAAACCTACAGCAAATAAATTGCCAAGATACACACTACTTTTCTGAAACTTAACTTTTTGTAAAAATTTATCCAAAATAATTAGCCCATTCAACATAATTACATAAATTTAAATACAATGAAAAACAAGTGAAGTAAGGTTTCTTTTTATAAAGTCATTTTTACAAAATGAAATAGATACTGGTGCTTGAATTTATAGTTGCTTGCATTTGACATATTTGACATACTATGGGATTACATATAAGCAAAGCAAAAATAACTAGGTAGAGCTCCATGACAATACTAAGAAATATACTGCGTAATCAAAGAATCTCAAGAGTTTCAAGCGCCTTTTACCATCCTTCAGTGAATGATGCTCTCATGAGCGAATTTGTCACTTAGTCATGGAATTATTGAGAAGACCCAAGTTATGTAATCATGTGTCAGATCAAATGATCTTCACCCTTTCTTACAAGGGGGTCCTTCTTAGAAATGAGTTCTGCCACATTGCTCTGATGGGGAATGCAAATATGTAGTGTGTATATACACCAATAAATTAAGTGGCTAGTAGGATTCTGGAAATTACAATGCAAGTTAGAAATTATTCAGAATGGAATAAAATATTTAAAATACTGTTATAAATCTTAGCCAGGAAATAAATTTTCATGAGACCAGTGATTAACCAAACAGCAAAATGGAATTTATATCAACCATTCATTAATCCCATTTCCCTTCTCCCAGCACCATTAATTAAGTGTCTGCTCAATTCCCTTGCCTGTGCTACACTTATGTCTCATACCCAATTACGGCTAATTTTCTAGCATGCAATGAGAGTGGTAACAGCCTCTAACGGTTGTTGAAATGTGGTTCCTAGCGTTTGCCGCAGTGTGTCATCCTTAAATATTCCGTATCGTGTTTTCTCTCGTTCGGTTTCTAAAATGGCATTTGTGTGGGGAGGATTGAGTTGCATACAGTAAGTGGGCGGTTTCCTTCCTTTCAGGTCCTTAGAGACCCTTATCTCATTTAAGTTTTGCCTCGGGAGAAAGCTGAGCCACTGAGATTGCCAAAAATAACCATTCTCTTGTCTTGCTTGTTTTACCTATGACTCTCTGGGAGAAAAATGGCTTTGGAAAATAGAGTTTTGGTGCTGTATATTTTTATAAAATTGTATCATTTCCTCAAAGTTCAATATGAAAGGTACAAGTTTTAATTAAAGCTTCTGTGCTAACAAATCCCTGTCTCTCTTATTCTTCCCTACCTCTTCCACGTCCCTGCCCTCTTAAAGCAGCTTATAAAAAGGAGATGGTGAAACCTGAAAAGCATTTAACACAAACGCTTCACTTTATTTCAATTCTTTCTCAGAAGATGAGAATTAGTTCCCTATGCACTTCAGTGTTATTGAGAATATAAATCAGTGTTTGGCCATCTGATTGGAGTTCCTGATTGTTCTCCTGCCACTCCTGCACTGCTCCACCCAATCACAAGAAACACTTCCAGTACTTAGAGTAGCTCTGGGTGTAAAATAAGTCCTGAGAGAATCCTTTTGTTAAGCAAATAAGCCTTTTATAATCACCTCTGTTTCCCTCGCACTAATTTTGGTCTCACAGTCTTTTGTTTTCTTTTTTTCCTTTCTTTTCTTTCTTAAGTAAAATGTGTTTTACTGTCAGCCTGTCTTCCTACCCTCCTTCCCTCCTTCCCTTCTTTCCTGCCCTCCCTCCCTCCCTGCCTCCCTCCCTCCCTTCCTTCCTTCCTTCCTTCCTTCCTTCCTTCCTTCCTTTCCTTCTTTCTTTCCTTCTTTCTTTCTTTCTTCTTTCTTTCTCTCCCTCTCTCCCTCCTTTCCTCTCTCTCTCTTTCTCTCTCTCTTTCTCTCTCTTTCTCTCTCTCTTTCTCTCTCTTTCTTTCTTTCTTTCTTTCTTTCTTTCTTTCTCTCTCTTTCTCTCTCTCTCTTTCTCTCTCTCTTTCTCTCTCTCTTTCTCTCTCTCTTTCTCTCTCTCTTTCTCTCTCTCTTTCTCTCTTTCTTTCTTTCTTTCTTTCTTTCTTTCTTTCTTTCTTTCTTTCTTTCTTTCTTTCTTTCTTTCTTTCTTTCTTTCTTTCTTTCTTTCTTTGTGTTTTATCTTTTCCAGAAAAGTGAAACACTGCTGGTATGTTCACTATTGGCTCTGGAGGGGAAGGCACTCAAAAGACTGGGTTATAGAAAGAGATGAGTTTGGTGACTGCTCCATGTAGCAGCAGTGCTTGAAATGGCTGTAACAAGATAATCTAGACTCTTTTTTTGGGGGGGGGAAGAAGGGGGCGGTGTTTCCTTATAGCATTTCTTCTTTCTTTTTCTTTTTATCTGTATACATTGCCTTTTCCTTTTCCCATTAGCCTGTAATTGGAAAGGACCTTCATATTGGGTTGTTGCTGCCATCTTTACCATTTCTATTCAGAACGGATACTCTGCTCTATCAGTTTACATAAAAGAATTCTAGGAAAACCTATGTAATCACAGTCTACCCACTATGCAATTGTTTCAACCTAAAAGCCATTTCAGGGAGTATCTTTACCATGGGCACACAGGTCATTAGTGCTCACATTCTGGCCACACAGTAGAAATGAAGCAGTGCTCCTACAGCTTGTTTCAGTGACTGAGAAATAATCTTGTTTTGTGCAATTGATAAAAAGGTGTTAGTATATGTGTGTGTGCACACAAGTGTGCAAAGAATCAAGTTCAACCTGATTTTAAAATGATGAAGCCAGTTCACAGAAGCACATTATATGTTCATTAGCCATTTTGATTGTATCTTCTGTTTGGTGATGATGTTATTTAAAAAAGAAATCTCTGCTGTCTTTTTTACAGTGTGTATAATCTCTAAATTTATTTTGGCCTGTAAATATTTTTTAAATGTTTTGAAATACAAAAAAGGATAGTATAATTTTACAAATGACAAACCTAAACTTCTACCAACAATGCAGTAGGGTTCCCTTCTGTCCATCCACATCCCCTCCAGCATCTGTTGTTATTAGAATTCTTCATTATAGCCATTCTAACTGGGTGATATCTCAATGTTATTTTGATTTTCATTTCTTTTATGGCTAGGGAGGATGAGCATTTCTTCATGTGTCTATTGGCAATTCTTATTTCCTCTTCAGAGAAGTTTCTCTTTAACTCTTTAGCCCACTTATTTATTGGGCAGTTGTTTCTTTGAGGATTTGTTGTTGGGGGATTTAATTTTTTGAGTTCCAGGTATATTTTAGATATGAAACCCTTGTCTGTTGTATGGCTAGTGAAGATCTTCTTCCAATCTGTGGACTATTGATCTTGGTAGCTATGTCCACTTTGGAAAGTAGTATGGAGGTTCCTCAAAAGACTCCATATAGAGCTCCCCTATGACCTAGCAATCCCACTTTTGGGCATTTACCCAAATGATCAACAAGACCATACTAAAGCTACCAGCACAAGTATGTTTATTGTAGTATTATTTACCATAGCTAAGATATGGAACCAACCCAGATGCCCCTCAGTAGATGAATGGATCAAGAAAATGTGGTATATATACACAATGGAATTCTATACCTCCATCAGAAAGAATGACATTGCTCCATTTGTTAGGAAATAGAAAAGCTTGGAAAAAATTATATTAAGTGAAGTAAGCCTGGCACAAAGAAACATAGGTTCCATGGTTTCCCTTATTTGCAATAACTAGTATATGTCTGAGAAAAGCAGAAAAGATCAGATAAGATGATGTTAAGCAAAATGAACCTCCAGATAAGGACACAAGTGATTTTTTTCTCTATTGTTTCTAATGCATTTATAAGGTACCACGTGATTTTTTGTTGCTTTGTATGTCCCTCTCCCATGGTATAACCCCTGTTTCACTGTATTTGATGTTGATATAATTTGGGGAGGGGAAGGGAAAAAACAAATTGTTTAAATAGGGATACAGGTGGACCCATTGCAACAATGAGATGAACAAGATGCCAAGTTGAAAAATGAACTTTACAATTTAGGCTGGGGGCGGGGGGGGGAGGTGAAGGGGGGAGGAGGAGAGGATGCAGTTGTGGAGGGAAGAGGGAAGGGAAGGAATGGTAGGGGAAAAACCAAGGAGGAGGTACAACAATGCTTGATAAGAAATGTACCCATTACCTTGGTCATGTAATTGTAACCCCTCTGTACAGTATTTTCACAATAAAAAACTTATTAACAACAACAAAAAAAGAAAAACCTAAACTTTATCATTGTAGTCAGAAAGGAAATAATTCTTTCATTAGATTTTTTTTTAATGAAAAGATACTGCCATTAGGCACTTATAAACAATTTATTTCCACAATAAAACTGTAATTACAACTTTCAATGAAATTTCCTTAGGACCTAGATAAACTGCTCCCCCCCCCCAATACCCCCCTCCCCACATAGCTCTTGAGCTAGCCCATCAGTATGATGACTGGTCTGTTGCTCCAGGCTTGCACTAATGCCTTATAATTGTGTTTTACTTGAGCTGATTATGCACACTGGGATCTCAGAGTACTGGTACCTCATTTATCCAAAAAGGGACAGGATTTTAAAAAGAGGTAGTTAAGTAAGAACAGCACCAGCATGTGGTATTCAGGTAAGGGGTAGGTTTATTCAGTAGACCTGCTGGGACCAGGCAAGGTTGGCACTCCACGTGGCTGGGAAAGAGAGAGAGAGCAAGAAAAGAACAGCAAGAGCAAGAGCAGGAGCAAGAGCAAGAGCAAGAGAGTGTCTGGGCCTGGGTTAGGCCTTATGTAGGGTATGGGCGGGGAAAGGTGTGGCCACATCAAATTCAGATGTGACCTCAGCAGATGCAGATGTGACCTCTTCCAGGTATCCCAGTTGCCTAGGTAACGCAGGTACTGGGTGGAGACTTCGCTGCGAGGAGGGTGGAGTCTGCTGGCCATCCTGGAGCAGACCTTACAATTAGGTTGTGGCATTTCTTGCACTGGCTATCCTATCATTATTGTCAACACTTGGTTGTGGCTCCTCCTCTAGGGCAATGAATGTGAATTAGAGATGTGAGGGGAGGGAGATGGGATTGAACCAGATGAGATAACCTGTTCATGGATTGACCTCCATTGTGTTCCTCTGAACACCTGTTCCTAGAAATTTTAATGGATATTCCAGGGCAAAGAAAATAAAATGTTTCAGCCTCTCTGTAGAAGTTGGGAAAGCAGAGTTAGACCAAGTTAGATGTATTTCTTTTTTTAACCTGTCAGATAAAAGAGTTTGTTGTTGTTGTTCTCAAAGTACTATGTGATTCCTACATTCAATTTTGATACCCTGGGTATTGTATATACATTTATCTGAACTAGGGAAGGGAAGAGGAACAACAAAATGGTGAGACAAAGGGCAAAGAGGGAACCTATGCAACATCAATACTCACAAGACAGTATGTTGGAAATGATCTGTACATGTGGGGGTGGGGAGAGAGGGAAAGAGGGAGAAAAATGAGGGAAGGGGTAACAAATTAGGCAAGAAATGTAATTACTACCTTACTTATGTAACTATAACCCCTCTGGACATTACCTTGATAATAAAATTATTTTTTTAAGCTATATGGTACTATAGTGGTGGTGGTATGCTTCTTGTGAAGCATTTCAACAGCTGTATTTAAGAACATTTTTAGGGGTGAATTAAAAGCCTGCAAGCCTATAAATACTCTTTTGAGGCATGAAGATTTAGCCAAAGAAGGCTATCCTGTGGTTGTTTCATGATAACCAGGTGGTACTGATAAGGATCTACCGAAATTCAAATCAGCCTTCTCATACACTTATTCAAATTATTGGACCTTCTGTCTTGTTCCATTGTTGTTGGAGAAGTGTGTCAAATCCCTCAGGTACATTGCAGGGAAAGACGGAACTTCAGGAAACCACTTCCTTGTCTCATTCTCTGCCTTTGCATTCGGTGTACTGCTGTACTAGGGCATCCAGTATGGTGTGTTGGAGAATGCACAGATTCACCTGGGTTCAGACATTTAAAGTGACTAGTCTGATGCATGATGGCAAATCTAAGGCCCCTGTGGCTCTGTTTATGCATTCATAGAGAAGAGCTAGAAGTAGCTGACTCAGGGCTATTGTGGAGGTAGAAGCTAACCCAATGTAAGTCACCTGGACCATAACAGACACTTGTTTAATAGTAGCAGTTGATATTAAGATTTAAAAAAAATTATATTAAGTGAAGTAAGCCAAGCCCAAAGAAACATAGGTCCCATGGTTTCCCTTATTTGCAATATCTAGTATATGTATGAGTAGAAAAGTAGATAATGTGATGTTAGGAAAATGAACCCTAAGATATGTATTCAAATGTTTTTTTTCTTTCATGCATTTGTTTCTAACACATTTATAAGATTATTTCTTTGTTGCTTTGTATGACTCTCCCCCACAGTATAACCCCTGCTTTCACTGTATTTGATGTCGGTATAATTTGTGGGGGGGAAGGGGAAAAACAAGTCGTTTAAATAAGGATACAGGTGGACCCGTTGCAACAATGAGAAGTACAAGTTGTCATGTCGAAAATGAACTTTACAACTTTGGTGGGAGGGGGGGGGGAGGATTCGGTGGGGGGGTGGGGGAGGCTGAGAAGGGATGGGAAGGGGAAACAAAGGAGGAGGCTACAATGCTTGATAAGAAATGTACTCATTATCTTGCCCATGTAATTGTAACCCCTCTGTACAGTATTTTCACAATAAAAAAAAGATGATGCTAAGTGAAAAAAACCACTTTATTAGATCTTTTTTCCAACAACTATGCTATGTCCAATATCAAAATGGAAACTGAAGAGGTGGTTGAGCATTCAGCTGTTTACAAGTAGCTTTATACTTGGTAAGAGCTAACATTAGGATGAGCTGGATGTTTTTAAACTTTTGTATCCCACTTAAGATAGTGTGAAAAGGGATTTTGGGATATCATAATGATATAGTTTTATTTTAAAAAGTAAAAAAAAAACAAACCTTAGTATTTATTAGCTATCTGAACTAATTGGGATAATATTCTTCTCCTCTGTAAGTTTTCTCATCAACTGAATGTGATATCCAAACTAGTCACATCTGCTTTATTGAGCTGCATGGCAACTTGTTATTTTGCACCCAGGGTGTTTTAGATACAACTTTTAGCAATTGAGTTCCAAGATATTTACCAATAGTGCTGACTTTAAACATCATAACTTGAAAATTCATGTTACCAAATAAATGTATGCCAAATTGATTTCTAAAGGCTCAACACATTCATAGATATGCCTGTGGCAGACACTACACAGTTTAGATTTAGAGTTTGATTTGACCCCAGAGTCCCTGTCAGTGTTAAGGCTGTTTTGGCTTATATTTGCATGTAAGTTGAGTCGCTCACTATCTATGTGATCTGAAGCCTTTTTGGGCTTTTTACATCTACAAAGAGAAATTGTAAAATACTGCCCATGGTGCAGGATGTTCTGAGGATAAAAATGAAATAAGGCATTCAGACTTACTTTGTAGACTAAAATGCTCTCTCTCTCTCTCTCTCTCTCTCTCTCTATATATATATATATATATATATATATACATAATAGGTAGTTGCATTTTAAATTATTAGCAGTACTAGGTGCACAAGAATTGTCTCATACTGTAAAGCTAATCCCCAATATATAATCTTCTTTCTATAAATTTTCATATGAATGTGCTAGGTTTAGAAAATTTATAACACCATCCACAGACCCTCTTTTTCCTTAAACCAGTTTTGTTTTGTTCTGATTTAGAAATCAGGCCAATGTGGGTACAAAAAGTAGATTCAAACAATAAGTTTTTGAAAAGTATACAGTTACCCTGACTGATCTATTATATCATGCACAGACTTGTTCTTAAGACTTGCATAATGCAGATAGATCTGGGAGGTATCAGCTTTTCTTTTGTCATACCAAATTACATTTAGAGGCATACTTTTTCTAGTATCCCCAACACTTTACTAACATGTTTGAAATTAGTAACTTGTTGTTAAAGAAAAAGAAGATTTGATCTATCTATGTATGTATGTATCTATCTATCTATCTATCTATCTATCTATCTATCTATCTATCTATCTATCTAGTCTCCTAGATTAGTGGACTGAGGGGTGATGACTGGAAAACTGGAAAAGTTTGCAGATGCCAGATCAATCAAATAACTGTATTACTGGGAAATATGGCAGTCTTCTCTTCTTGATCTTGAATTATGTATAAAGGTTTAGGGTTATTTAGCTTAGAGCAATAATATAAGAATAGGTTTTTTTGTTTTTTTTGATTATTATTATTATTTTTTTCTATGCCAGTACTGGGGCTATGATTCAGGGCCTGGCCACTATCCCTTTGCATTTTCACTCAAGCCGAGGCCTTTGCCATGTGAATCACAGCTCCACTTCCAATTTTTCGGTGGTTAATTAGAATTAGGTGTCTCATCTACTTTCCTGCCTGGACTGGCTTTCAACCACGATCTTCAATCTTTGCCTCCCAAGTGGCTAGGATTACATATGTGAATCTCTGGTTCCCAGATGTATAAAGCATATCTTTTCTCTCTCTGCAATTATCTTTATTAAGCTTCCTAAGGGAGTTAGAAAGAGCCTTGGCAGATACATTCTGCTATATTATACCCTTTGATTATTGTACAATCTATAGTTGAGCTAGGAATTTAAACAAGCTATAAATCTGCTACATATTCTAATATTTATGAATTTAGGAATTATTTTAAATTTAATTAAATTATAAATTAAATTAAATTATTTTAAAATTAGGTAAGGCTTCAACATCCAGGAGCTGAAGCAAAAGGACACCAGTTAGAGGATATTCTGGGCTACATAACCAGATCTTGTCTCAAAATTAAAAACAACAACAACAACAACAATAATAAAACAGGAGCTGTTGGCTCATGCCTGCAGTCCTAGATATTCAGTTACTAAGACCTGAGGGTTGTGTTACAAAGCCAGCCTGGACAGAAAAGTTCCTGAATCTCTTATCTCCAATAAGAGGCTGGTTTTAAGGTTATTAAAACAAGCCAGAAATAGAGCTGTGGTTCAAGTGTGTTCAAGGAACTAGCCTTGAACAAAATGGTTAAGGGACAATGCTCAGGCCCTGAGTTCAAGCCCTAGGACAGGTACAGACTAAAAAAAAAAAGAAAATAAATAAAATAAAAAATAAACAAAAAAAGCAAAACAAGGCAAGAGCTTTTTTTATTTTTTGAGGACAAAGCATTTATTTACATTTAAGTATTATAATCTTATTATTTTTAATTTTATTTTTCTTTTACTATATGCAATAATTGTATAAAATAATGTGTTTTATTAGACATTTCATACATATATATGATATACTTTTAATGAATTTAACCACTATTAATCTCTCTTGTACCTCCTCAGTGCTATTTTTTAATTTTAATCTCAGATTCCTTGCTTTGGATTATACATATACTCTTTATAAACCTAAAGCTTTCTTTATTTACAATTTAAGGATGCTGAAACATTAAAATAGATATTTATATTCTACGTAATATACTTGTTTTCAGTTGATGTGGCTATATAAAAGTATAACTCTAAGTAGTTGAAGATAATATCAGAAAACTCTTCCAAGAATCAGGAGTCAAATGAGTAACAGCAGTATAGTTGGAATTAAGTCACTATGAGGAGCTACTCTTTTTGGATGATTTTGTCAAGTCACTAGAACAGATATCTCTTCACTGTTGTTGACTTTAGGTCATAACCTAAACCCTGGGAATAAGAATCTTTCAGATAACTTTCCCAGGTCAGGCCCACTTGCTCAAGGACAGTACCTTTCAGCATAACCACATAACTACTGTATGGCCAGTAGGCCAAAGTCACCCAAATGCTTGTCTAATTGCTTTGTTTGTTGAAGACTAAAAATTTCTCCCTGGAACATAATCTCCTCAGTTTTATAATCCATCCTTGAAGTTGCTCAAAGTAAAAAGCTAGGAATCATCAACATGCCTCCACCCTAGAGCAAATACTTTAGCTAACACCTACTCTGTCTCTAAAAGCTCTGTCTCCAAAAGATGTCAAGTCTCTGTTCTCTTCCTTCCTTCTCTACTGCTGCTTTCCTGGTCCAGATGTCTTTCTCTATTATTCTAATAATTCCTAAATGATTATCCCACATGTTATCCTAAAAAAAATCATCCTAAAAGGGTCACATGTACTCTTTACCTGACTTATGTAACTGTAGTTCCTATGTCTATCACCTTTATAATAAAAATTAAAAATAAATCATTCGAAATGTTATCCTAGTAGCTCCTAAATAGATATTAGCCTCTCTGCAGGCATCCATGCTGCCCTACAAAAACCCTCAGAATCTTTTTTAATTAAACCTGTATATGATATCGTTTCACTCCTCTATTTAACGTCTTCCATTTCTCTCACTGCACTAAAATAAAACTCAAACCCCTGATGTCAGCCAATGAGAAAGTTACTTGACCAGTCTATTTCATCTTCTCTCCTAGCTGTTATTCTCTAGCCACTCTGGGGCTTCCCTCTATTTCCTAAACCCATTCACTTTGTTCCAGTGATTGTGTTATGTTTCCTTTTCCTGCAACATGTCCCCTCTGCTCCCCTCTCTAGGCTGGCTCCTTAACATGCAGATATCTCTCAAATTAATATAGAAGCCATTTCAACCCTGAATGTACAGTTGACCCTTCTATCAATTTCCATCCTATTTTCAATCTCAAGATGATATACTTCTTATTTTTATTTATTTATTCATTTAAATTTTGAAATGAGAGTCTCCTTATGTTGACCAGCCTGGTAACCTACTCAGGCTCAAGTGATTCTTCTACTTCACCTTTCCATAGAGCTATGACTGTAGAAATGCACCTCTGTACTTGTCTCACTAATTTTCTTTTCTTCTTTTTGTTAGATTTCTATTTTTTAATTATTATTAAATAGCTTTACAAAGCAGTTATGATTCCCCAAGTCAGGCTATGAATACATTATCTTCCCTCCCCCTGAAACCAGTAAGTAAAGGATTCTCATACATATATGAGTAATGAATGAATACCCAACTCTTAAAGTAATTTTCTCTTTCTGAACAATAGAGATAAAAATATTTCTTTCTGTTTGTCACTGTGAAACTTAGAGGATAACACTGAAATGATTTAAGAAGCTTAAGAAGGTGGGGATCAGCCAGATGTTGGTGGCTTATGCCTATAATCCTAGCTATTCAGAAAGCTGAGATCTGAGGATCTCATTTCAAAGCTAGCTGGGGCAGAAAAGTCCAAGAGCTTCTTATGTCAAATTAGCCACCAAAAAGCTGGCAGTGGAAATATGGCTCCAGCATAAAGCACCAGCCATGAATGAAAAAGTCAAGAAGAGTCCAAGGTCCTGTGTTCAAGCATCAGTACCAATACACACACGTACACACACGTACACACATGCACACACACACACACAGAGTTGGTGGCTAATTCTAGTCAAACATAAAAAAATCAAAATCCAGACCCATATGAACCTAATATCTTAAAAAAAAGACACAATTTGGGCTTTGAATCCTGAGGAAAGTTAACAGGAAATAATTCTCTAAAAACTAGACTGCTAAGTAGCGTGAGGGGATGGGTGAGTTTGGTACGGATGCAGGACAATGATGGGAGGTGTGCATTGATCATAATGCACTCTACTCATAAACTGACATGTTGAATGGAAACCCCAGTGTACAACTACTTAAAGATAATAAATAAGTAAATAAATAATAAAAAAACTAGACTATAAGTAGAAGCTAGTTTTACATTTTGAGTATTAGCTTACATGAGTTTGTATTTTGGCACTGCTATTTCGTCCACTTTCTTTAGCTTGTTACTAATTTGGTGTTTCTTAGTATGATAGTAATACACATTCATTGTAAATAAAATTGGAAATTCTCTGTGATTGCTCTACTGGCCTGGAAACATATGGTGGGAGATTAAGTACCCTACAAATCTTTCATATGCTGTGGGCAGCAACAAACTGAGAATGTCCAGCAGCTTTTTGAAGGTTTCTGGGCACGCAAGTTTTGCTTTGTTTTTAAAATTTCAAGGGCAAGGGAAGCCCACCCTGTTAAAGGGATCTTGGTCTTGGTCCATAAAGGATTTAAAAACCTGATTGTAGCAAGCTACTCAAGAGGCTAAGATTTGAGGACTGACATTCAAAACCAGCTTGGGCAGAGAAATCCTTAAGGCTCTTATCTCCAATTAACCATGGCCTGATTGGAAGTGTGGCTCAAGTGGTATAATAGCAGCCATGAACAGAAAAGCTGAGTGAGAGTGTCAGGCCCTGAGCCCAAGCCCTGATATTGGTACAAAAATAAAGCCTGGTTGTTTTGAGCTCCTCTAGGAGATCCATGGTTCACAGGACTGAACACCAGAGAAGCAGAAGAACTCTCCTTTATGTCTTACAATGACTTGTATTTCTTTGCTTTCTTTACCTTACAGCCCTAATTTGGGAGCAAAGCTAGGATATGAAAGAAACAAATGGTTCTATAGTATCAACTAATCTATCTTTATAGAAAAAAAAATCAACCACTTGAAACTTACTGAGTTGTGTGTGTCCTCCCCACTTCCCTCCATTGGCAAAATGCTACAAGCTTCATCTCTGACTCAGAGAGTTTACCAGCAAAGAACTTTTTTTTTTTCTTTCTGGTCTTGGGATTTAAACTCAGTGTCTAGGCACAGTCCCTGACCTTTTGTGCTGTAGGCTAGTATTCTACCACTTGAGCCACAGCTCCACTTCTGTTCTTTTCTTTTGGTGGTTAATTGAAGGGTCTACAGAGTTTCCTGTCCAGGCTAGCTTCAAATTGTGACCCTCAGAACTGAGCCTCCTGAATTGTTAGTATTGCAGGCTGAGCCACTGGCTTTCACTACCAAGAGTTTTTGAAGTGAGTAATTTCACAGTATGTTTTCAAGTTGAAGAATGCACATATCCTTTACCCTAGTAATGTATGTGTAGGAATTTATTCTATAGATGTGTCTCCTTAAATGTGCAAGAAAATGCATGTGAGGAAGTCTTATTTGTAAAGCTGAGGTGCTCAAACAGTATGGGCAGAAAAAAATAATATCTTCCCAGGATGCCTATATTGTAATCCTTGCAACCCAGAAATGTTACCTTACCTGGCAAAGAAATCTTGTAGATGTGCTTAAGGTTAGAGACCTTGACACTGGAAGATTATTTGGATTATCCAGATAAATCCAATATAATTATATGAGTTCTTAAAAAAGTGAAGAATTTTTCCTGTCTGAAGTTAGAGTAATATAACCACAGATTCAGGGTCAAAGAGAAGTTAAATTGTTCTGTAGATGAAGAAAGAGGAATGTGAGGGAAAGAAGTAAAAAAGACAGGAAATGGACTTTTATCTAAAGCCTCCAGAAGTGTAACACTGGAAACATCATGTTGGGCCCTGTTGCAACTGTGTTAGGCTTCTATATTACAAATTGGCAAGTTTGATATCTATCTATCTATCTATCTATCTATCTATCTATCTATCTATCTATCATCTATCTGTCTGTCTGTCAATCTCTCTCTATATATATCTATGTTGAGAGAGAGAGAGAGAGACCCATACAGTTACCTAGTTAAATATTAATAATAATACAGGGAAGAAAGGGTTTGTGTGTGTATATGTATATGTGTATGTATATTTTTGTGTAAGAAACTTTTAGTATATTTGCATGAATATTGCTCAAAATATTTGAATAAATTAAGTATTTTATAACATTAAATACTTTTTAAAGTATTAAGGAAAAAATCATAGCTCTTTTAAGGCCACATCAATACTGATTCATGGGCAAGTTTTATTGGTAGTCCCTCTCTCCTTTCTTCCCTCCCTCCCTCCTTCTCTCCCTCCCTCCTACCTTCCCTCCTTCCTTCCTTCCTTCCTTCCTCCCTTCCTTCCTTCTTTCTTTCTCTTTTTCTTTTTATTTGTGCCATAGTTGTTTTTTAAATCTTTAAGGAGTTGTACCAAGGAGGTGCTATTTAACAAAGCAGTTTAAAAATGCAATGGATTCTGACCAATGTCACCCCTTTCAATATCCTCACTCATCCCTCCCGTCCATACCCCTCCCCTCACTCTTCTTAATTTTGTAGGATATACATTACATTCTTGACTGCATTTTCACCCTTTTTCCCTCTTCATCCATCTACCCTTTCCACTGGACCCCACCCTTCCCCTGTTTATTTTGTTGAATTTTGACTTTTGTCTTTCTAAGAAATTACACTCTTCTCACTCTCCCTTGAAGCTAACGTATTTTAGTTAATACATTTGTATATGATAGAATAACATCCAATATATTATGACAGGTGATGAGATCTTAAAAAGGCAGATGAGGAGTGAAGAGGATGATATCACAGGTGCTGTCACTGTAATCACTGTTACAAAACAAAGTGATAGATGGTATATAAACTGAGAATGTGCAGGGGTATTTTTCCTTTATTTTTATTTTTTTAGATAAGGAGATGGGAGGTAAAAATGAAACCAAACCCAAGCCAAACTAGCCACAACCTTTAAAGACCTTATCATTGTGTTAGTTAGGTTTTCATTGCTCTGATAAATGTTTGAGAAAAAAAATAATGTAAAGAAGAAAAAGATTGTTTTGGTTCCTGATTTCAGAATTTGCAGTCTATAGCCGGGTGCCAGTAGCTCACGCCTGTAATCCTAGCTACTGAGGAGGCTGAGATTTGAGGATCACGGTTCAAAGCCAGCTCAGGCAGGAAAGCCTGAAAGACTCTTATCTCCAATAAACCACTAGAAAACCGGAAGTGGTGCTATGCCTCAAGCGGTAGAGTGCTTGCCTTGAACTGAGGAGCTGAGGGATAGTGCCCAAGCCCAGAGTTCAAGCCCCACAACCGACAAAAAAAAAAAGAAAATGAAAAAAAAGAAAAAAGAATTTGCAGTTCATGGTTGGTTGATTCTATGGAAGTCCTGTGATGAGGCTGAATGTTCTTAATAATCATGGCAGAATGCTGTGAGAGGAAAGAGTTAATCAGAGAGAAGAGCAAAGAGAGAAGGAGAGAGAGAGAGAGAGAGAGAGAGACAGACAGACAGACAGACAGACAGACAGAGAGACAGAGAGACAGAGACAGAGAGAGACACACAGATAGAGTGGGAGAGAGAGAGAGAGAGAGAGAGAGAGAGAGAGAGAGAGAGAGAGAGAGAGAGAGAGAGAACACTATGCCTGAAGTGATCTCCTTTCCCCAACTAGGCCACATCTTCCAACAGTTTTATGTGACAAATACCTTATACCTAAGAGAAGCAGTTTATGGGAGGAGAAACTGATTTTGTCTCATGGTTTCAGAGGTTTCAGTATATGGTTGGCTGTTCAAGCAAAGTAACATGTTATCATGTTGGAGAGCCTGTAGCAGAGACAGCTGCTTCCTTCATGAGAACCAGAAAGCAGAAATGGGGAAATTCTCAAAAATAAGCCTTCAGGCTTGTGCTTCTATGGAATGTCTGCAGTGACCCACTTTCCCCAGCTAAGCCCCACCTACCAATATTGCCATTATATTATGAGTTCATTTAAAATGAAAATGGAATCCTCGGGGTTCAAGCAGTTGAAAAAATTCAATCAGCTGGCAACCAAGTCTCTGACATGGGAACCTTGGGGGACATCTCACATTCAAATCATAACCATCTTGTAGACGATAGACTGGCGTTGGAAGATGTTAAGGCAACTAATGAAGTAACATTTGTGAGATGATGATTAAATAACAAATTAGATTTTCACATGGTGAATCTGATGACATAAAACAGCAGGCCTAATAATTTCTCAACTCAAGACTTAATTAACTAGTAATATGATAATCATAAACTCATCCAAATAGATACTTTGGAGTGAGAAAAGGATTCTTATTAAGGAAATGATACAATAGGACCAGATTGGAAGGTATCCTCAGCCTGACTATCAAACAAAACCCTGCAAAAGTGAGATGATTGGTTGTATGGATGGTAATTAGCTAGCAAATGAGTATTTAAGATCTCTTGAACATTAGACTAATCAATGGTATATTAGTCAGGGTTCTCCAGATAGATGAAATCAAATCAAAAGGATATATGCATATGTATTCTGTTCTTATCTCCTTCTGGGATACACCAAGCATAGACAAATAGGGAAAAAGAAAGGAGGGAGGAAAGAGAAGGAGACAGAAAGGAGGGAAAGAGAGAGGGAAGTAAATAGGGGAGAAGGAAAGGGGAGATGGGAGAAGGAGTTGACTTATATCTTTATGAACTCTAAAAAGTCCCATAACAGACCATCTCTAAGCTAAAGATCCTGGTAAAACAATCCGTGTGTAAAACCCTCAGATCTAGGAAAGCTGATGATTTAACTCTCAATGTGAGAATAAAGGCCCAAGAAGCCAAGGAAGTATTTATTTGAGTCTTGGAATCTAAAATTTGGAGACACTCTCATTCTGATGTCCAATAGCAGTTAGAATGGGAATGTATCCCACTCCAGAAGAGTGTGGAAGTTTCTACTTTGTCCTGTTTGGGCCCCCATTAATGGAATGGTGACTACCTCTACATGTGGGCTGATCTTCATATAATTTGTTGACCTGTACTCCACTGTCTTCTGGAAATACCACTGCAGACACACTCAGCTGTAATGCCTTGCCGATTTTCTATGTATTTCTTTAACCAACGAGATACCTCTAATTAATCATAACATATGTTCTCTCGTGAATATAGGTTGGATGTTACAGAACCCAATAGCATCTCTGACAGAACTTCTAATTATTGCTTTAAGTCAGTCTCCCACTTAAATTCCTTTAATAATACATTTTTAGTGTCAAAAATCCCTGTAATAGCTCCACATTTACAGAAGTGTTTTTAAAAAGCCAAAAGCTGCTTAAATTCACTCATGTAGTGTTTCCCCCCCCCCCATTATTTCTTTTTTTTTATTGTGAAAATACTGTACAGAGGGGTTACAATTACATGGGCAAGATAGTGAGTACATTTCTTATCAAGCATTGTAGCCTCCTCCTTTGTTTACCCTTCCCATCCCTTCCCATCCTCCCTCTCCCTCCCCAAACCTCTCCCCCCCCCCAAGTTGTAAAGTTCATTTTTGACATGACAACTTGTACTTCTCATTGTTGCAACAGGTCCACCTGTATCCTTATTTAAATGACTTGTTTTTCCCCTTCCCCTCCGCAAATTATACCGCCATCAAAAACAGTGAAAGCATGGGTTATACTATGTCCTCCCATTATTTCTAAAGAGTTAGGTGGACCTGCAATTAGAACTCAGGTTTTATCCTGACTTCTTTAAAGCATTACTTATTGACCCTGGATGAAGTTTACTTGTATCTTTAAACACATCTGAAAAATATTTAGCACATGAATATTTTTTCAAGAATTAACTAAACAATCAGTCAAGTATTTGACACACTGTAGATATCCAACAAGTAGTTATTTGTCTTTACATTATATATTCATAGAAAAGACAGTCATCGTTGTCGTTGTTGTCATTGTCTTCCTCCTTCTCCTTCTTCTTCTTCATCATCACCTTCATCTCAGTTCATGTGAATCATATCTACATAACAGCACCTAGTTTACTATAATTAAAAAAATTACTCTTGCTTATTTGGCCCATACTTCTCAAATAGAGATAATTTTGTTCCCCTAAGACATGTAGCCATGCTTTTCTTTGTCTTAACTAAAGAAAATATACGTTTGCTTTTATTCTTGTTCTTGTTTCTTTTTTAATTTAATTTAATTTAATTTTTTAATTTAATTTTATTTGTGAACATACTGTACAGAGGGGTTACTTGTTCTTGTTTCTGTAAATAATATATCTAAGCAAAATCTTTGGATTAAAATGGAACCTAGTTCCACTGCTTTTTTCTCTATGGCAAAGCAGTAATACCAGGGTACAGAGGCATAACAGAAGAAAGCTGCTTCTCTCATGGTGAGTAGGAAAGAGAGAACAAAAGAGAGATACAGAAGGAGAGAAGGAGAGAGAAGGAAGAGAGAGAGAGAGAGAGCACGCAGGAATAAAGGACACCCTTTAAGTAAATGCCTGAGTGATTTATTTCCTCCAACAAGGCACCACCTCCGATTGTCCACCTCCTGATAATACTGTCAAATTATAAATCTATCAATGGATTATTCCATTGACTAGGTTAGAGCCTATGTGATTCAATGACCTCTATATAGTGCTATTATCTGGGGAGCGAGTCTTCAGTACATGACCTTTTTGGAAGATATATCCTACTCAAACCATCAGAGGCTTGTGCTTCTATCAAATTGGTAGAAGTCAGCAATATGCTGCATATCCTACAATGAATACAGTAGCCATCCATAACAAGGAAGCATCTGCTGTGAATGTCAATAATGTTAAGGTTTTAAAACAATGCTTTAGGCTATAAACATAACCAGCACTCTGATCATTATATATAAATCTCAGTATTAACTCTTGCACTGAATAATTCGGGACCCATTTAATCAGGATCCAGCTTTGCACAGATTTCTTTGCTCCCTTTAGACAAAATGTGGGCTGTTGTTAGAGTGTCTCAAACACAAAGCCATAAGCACAAGTACCAAGTGGGTTACATCAGAACCCTGAAAGAGACACCATTTTTAAAAAGTTACTGATAATAGAATTGGTGTCACATAACCACCTAAAATACCACATTTAGCTTTCTTAATAAAAAACACCTGCAAGCTTTCATGTGGTATATAGAAGTCACATTTTTTACCTGAATTAAATTGTGAGAGAACATGAGGTTAAATTTGTCTTTGAGTGTTTTGTGAAATGAGAGATGTGTGAAGGCCAATTAGGAAGATGGTTTTAAATTTTTGCTTAATTCATTTATCTTTCTTTTTTTGTCATTTTTTTTTTTTGAAAGACGTGGTATTAGTATGTAGTTCTGTCTGGTCTCAAACTTATGACCTTTCTGTCTAAGTCTTCCAAGTGCTGGTGTTACAAGCATGAGCTACACTACTAGTTTTTTTGGGGGGCGGGTCTGGTCGTGGGGCCTGAACTCTGGGCCTGGGTGCTGTCCCTCAGCTCTTCAGCTCAAGGCTAGTGCTCTACCACTTGAGCCACAGCGCCATTTTCCGGATTTTTTCTTTTTGCTTATGTGGTGCTGAGGAATATAACCCAGGGCCTCTTGCACGCAAGGCAAGCTCTCTACCACTGAGCCACCTTCCTAGCCCCCAACACTACTAGTTTTTAATAAGAGATGTAAGCGTTTTTGAGGTGCATGAAAATACCAGAGACCAGAGAGAAGCATTCAGTTATTTGGATATTTGGGAAATCTAAATCTCCTTCAATTGCTGGAGAAGAAACTCTTTCATTAAGAACAACTGCTGTAGGATTTGTGTTTCAAAATATTGAGTAAATCAATTAGAATTTCTGCAGGCATTCACCTCTCTCTACCTGCCTTCACCTTGGCTTGCATGGCCTCCTTGTTAGCTTGAGTCAGTAATGTATTTTATTAGGAATTCAAAGTATACCAAAGTATACCTGGTATCCTGTTATCCCTTGTTAGCAGAAGTTGTCCTACTGAAGTACCATTTCTATCTGTGAGATCAAGTTGTCAGCAGAGTTGGTTTCATCTGAGGCTGTTCTTTTTGGCCTATGGATGGCCAGCCATCAGAATCCTGTCTGTCCTCATGATGTCTTTCCTTTCTGTGTCTATGTCCTGATCACTTCCTTAAGGATACCAGCCACACTGGCTGAGATTTCACTCTAGAGGACTTCACATTTAACGTAAGCACCCCCTTTAAAGATCCTGTCTTCAGCGGGGTGCTGGTGGCTCACGCCTATAATTCTAGCTACTCAGGAGGCTGAGATCTGAGGATCGCGGTTCAAAGTCTGCCTGGGCAAGTAAGTCCGTGAGACTCCTATCTCTAATAAATCACTCAGAAAACCAGAAGTGGTACAGTGGCTCAAGTGGTAGAGCAGTAGCCTTGAGCTGAAGGGCTGAGGGACAGCGCTCAGGTCCAGAGTTTAAGCCCCATGATTGACCAAAAAAAAAAAAAAAAAGATCCTGTTTTCAAAAGCAGTCACATTCTTGAGGCTGTTGCTGTTAGAAGTTCTTCAGTATATTAAGACAGGAAAATGAAACACAATTCGGCATCTCTGTGGTCAATTTTATGTTACTGCTCAATAAAATAATTGTTATTTTACTGAGTTGTATTGCTTAAAATAGCCTGGCTGGAGTGATATGTCTAGCAAGGAGGCACCATAGAAGGATTCTCTCCAGAGCTAAAATAGTCTTGCCCCTGGAATCAGAGTTCCAGTTCATGAAGTCTCTCCATGCTTGGTCTGTATTTAATGTTCATTAGTTTAGTTTGGAACTTTTGTTTTCCTTTGTGCATGCCTTGATTAATCCACTGAAAGCAGACTGAAGAAATACAGATATTCCTGAAGAAGATGTTCAGGTAAAAGGACCATCTTAGATAAAATTGGCCCTCTCAGAGGACAAGGGATCCTGTGGAACTCTCTAGATGGGGAGGAAGAAAGATAAGGGAAGTGCATAGTTGAGAGATCTTACACTTGGCCTTGTGCTTAACAACGTGTGGATGGAGAAGGAGTAAATGGCCAGGTAATCTGCACTTCCCTCTGGTCAGTCCCGGGAAAGAAGGGATTCCAGCCCACAGCATGATGCTCCACTTCCAAGTCTACTTTAGTAACGGTTTTATGAAGTATTCAACCTCTCTTCTGATCCTAAGTTTCTGACGTCTATCTTAACTCTCCAGTCACATCTTCTACTTCAGTAGTACAAGGATCCTGAGCCTGTTATTCTATCTCCTGGCATTTTCTCCTCCTTTGGATGGAATTTGAGTCTACAAGTGCCTGTGTGAGGTTTCATCCACCCTTTGTTTCAAACTATGTGAAGAACTCAGCCTTTGCCTTAAAAAAAAAAATCAGCATTTTTGTTTTCCATTTTGTTCTCCTCTCCCATATCCCTAACAATTATTTGATTTGTTTTTGTTTAGTGCCATGCAGTTGTCTAATTTCTAAATTCCTACATTATTTGATGAATAGATTTTCTCTGGTGACAGGCCATTTGAATGTCCTTTGGTGTCACTCATGCAATGGTTTCAGTCCTGACTTTCCATTTGTCCCTCCCTTCTTCCTCTCTTTAGTACTGGTACTTGGGGCCTGTAAGCTTTTTACTCAAGTCTCACTTTCTGTCACTTGAGCCATGTGTCCACTTCTGTTTTTTGCTGATAAATTGTAGGTAAGTGTCTCATAGACTTTCCTGTCTTCAAACCAAACCCCTCAATTCTCAATCTCCTGACTATGAGAGTGAGCCACCAGCACCTGGTATATCTCATCTATTTTAGGAATAGCTATTTTTCCAAATGACAATTTTATGCCATTCCTTCATGTTCAAGCTACTGGATTTAATGAAACACACACACACACACACACACACACACACACACACACACACACACACACACACACACACACACAAGCTCGTAGCAAAGAGATTAAGATTTTGTTGTTTCCAGTTAAATGGTAGAAACAGATAAAAAAACATAGTAGCTAAATGTTCTGCTTATAGTCACTCTTCATTTTATTAATGTCTTAATAAGGAACTTCTAATTGTAAGCAACATGCAATGATTCTCTAGTGATAGATCTTTGAACATTGCATGATAGTGGAAGAGATTTCATCTTGCCACCCAGACTCATCTTTGGAGGCTAATGCTCTCTTTGATGACAGGTCTGCTGTATCTGGCTTCTGCATTTCAGCAAAGCCTAGTCCTGGACATGCCAAGTAAAGATGACTGAAATAGAATACAGTTTAGTTGCTTGTGGGATCATCTTCTCCCTGGCAGTCACAGGTGCTCAGTTTGATTAAAATAATCAGTGAGGTATGTTCATTACTGATTTCATTAACCATGGATAGGACTGAAAAGAAGGAACTGGTCTCCAACTATTTGTTTTCTTTCCCCATTTTTACTTAATATAAGAAACCCTGGTTGTCAGCAGTTGCAATTCTCACTCTTTCATTAGTTGAATATCACGTTCCATGGCTGGTCCTTCTTTCTTGTCTCATATTTGAATTTTGTTACAAATGAATTTTGATTTAGTAAAAATGTTTTTTTTTCTGAGTGTTAAATAGCATTCAGATATATAAAGATTTTTTTGTACATTTTTTGTTGTAAAAATGTAAAAATGAGCAAGGTAATGAGTGCATTTCCTATTGAGCATCGTTGCCTCCTCCTTTGTTTTCCCCCTACTGCTCCATCTATCCCACCTCTACAACTACCCCTGCCCTCCGCCAAAGTTGTAAAGTTTGTTTTCAACATAGTGTCGTGTACATCTCATTGTTACAATGGGTCAACCTGTATCCTTATTTAAGCATTTTGTTTTTTCCCTTCCCCTCCCTGAATTAGAGAAGTGTATATACAAGATGCAGGGCACCAACATCAAATACAGTGAAAACAAGGGTTATACTGGGGGGAGGAGCATACAAAGAAACAAAAAACAATCACATGGTACATTATAAATACGTTAGAAACAATAACAAGAAAAAAAGATATTTGTGTCCCTATCTTGGGGTTTGTTTCACTTAACATCATCTTATATGGTCATATGTACATAGCTTTTGGTCTTTTCTGTTTGTTCTACACATGTACTAGTTATTTCAAATAAGGGAAACCATGGGACCTATATTTCTTTGGGTCTGGCTTACTTCACTTCATATAATGTTTTCCAAGTCCTTCCATTTCCTAACAAATGGGGCAATGTCATTCTTTTGATAGAGGCATATAATTCCATTGTATATAAATACCACCTTTTCTTGATCCATTCATCCATTGAGGGGCATCTGGGTAGGTTCCATATCTTAGCTATGGTAAATAATGCTGTGATAAACATAGTTGTGCTGGTAGCCTTAGTATGGCCTTGATTATGATCATTTGGGTAAATGCCCAAAAGTGGGATTGCTGGGTCAAGTCAAGGCTAGCTTAGATCCAACCTATACAACAGTATATCCTTAGGCATTCAATATAGTTGTCTCTCATGTATCCATGGTTCAGATGTTGGATTAAGATAGAGAAAAGATCAAGGTAAGATTTATTGTTATTGGATGCCATTTTTGTGTTGAACTTAGAGATGGACAGAATGTATCATCTCATTTAATTTTTGCTACATGTTTTTACTGTTCTGTAGATGAAATCTGACATTAGATGAGGATAGAAATATGTTAATAAGAAAGAAGAGATGGGCTGTAATTTCAGTTTGCAGCTCTTCAAAAATACTCTGAAAGTTTGGAAGAAGTGGTAAAGCCTGAACTGATGAGTGAAATTATCAGATCGAGAGTTCAAGTCCTGGTCTTGGACAAAAAAGAAAAAGAATAAAAGGAAAAGAAAAACAAACAAGCAAAAAACAATGCTGCCTTTGGCACCAATAGCTCATACCTGTGGTACTAGCTACTCAGGATGCTGAGATCTGAGGATTGTTGTTCAAAGCCAGCCCAGGGAGGAAATTCCATGAGACTCCAAAGAACCACTGAAGAGCTGGAAATGGAGCTGTGGCTCAAGTAGGTGAGTACTGGCTTTGAGCACAAAAAATTCAGAGACAGTTCCAGGGCCCAGAATTCAAGCCCCAGGACACACTTCTCTCTCTCTCTCTCTCTCTCTCTCTCTCTCTCTCTCTCTCTCTCTCTCTCTCACACACACACACACACACACACACACACACACACATTTCTTTGAAAGGGCTAGGGATGTACTTATGAATCTGGCCTTCTGATGAAATCAGGATTAGAGAAATAAAAGCTAAATTTCTCAGTCAAGCCAGCCTTAATTAGCAAGAAAATAAAGTTCCTCTGTATTAATCCTCTCCCAAAAATGGTAGCCAGAAGTAACTTTTTGTTGATTTATCAGTTATTATCTGATTGTTCTGTCCCCCTATCCCCAGCTTGACAAGTACTTGACAAGTACTAGTTTTTGTTTATTTCTGGTTTCTTCGAGACCTTTCTTTCTATAAAAACCAACCTCTGCTAGTCAGCTTATCAGAGAATTCATTCTATGTTAGGGAATACCTTGTTGCAAATTTTAGAATTGCAAAGTAATCATGATCTTTAAATTATTTTATTTTGTTCTTTGACAGTGAAAATTGGATCTCTTTCTCTCTCTCTCTCTCTCTCTCTCTCTCTCTCTCTCTCTCTCTCTCTCTCTCTCTCTCTCTCAGTTTATCTAAGATATGTACTGGATAACAGCATATGATTTTGCCTCTTCTCTCTCTCTTTCTCTCTCATACATATACATTCAAATGCAAAATATGGTCACAATGTTTTCATTTCACTCAAGTTGGCTATATATGAAAGCAACATATGCATTATTAAACAATTGGGCTGCTCACCAGCTTTTAATAAGTGAACATGTATTCATCTATGCATATATGTATGCTTATATGCATATACATAAATACATATGTACACATAACATATGTTTTCATATGTGTATATATAGATATATATTTATATTTATATCTATATCACCTATTTCTGCCTATCTACACACACATCCATACATACTTTGGGACAGGGCTTTCTATATTGCTGAGTTTAGCTTTGAACCCTGCATTCTTCTGCCTCAACTTCTTGAGTGGGGGGATTACAGATGTACATCATCATGCCTAGTCAGTTGTTTTTTTTCCTTACGCAGAGTGTTCAATTTTCTACAGTAGTTTATTTAGCTCATTTATTCTAAGGGAACAAATTCGAAGCAGCAACCTTTAGCCCTGCTCCTGCTTTCTTTTATTAGGGTTTAAGAGACAGGAATCAGTTACAGGTAGATACCTGAGGGCTGTGAGGTAAGACCACCTTGCCAGCTTCAGCAACAAAGGCTTTTCAAGGATTTGTCATAAGGAAATGCCCAACACATGACACGGGGACAGGGCTGCTCTCCTGAGAAGGGGAGAGGAGGGCGAATTATATGAATCTTATGGGGTCCAGAAAGACAGGGCTTGACTGGCCTTGTGCAAGGCGCTTCAGGGGAATAAGAGAAGGGAAACTGGCCATCTGGGATATTATTTCAAAGTGCTCATCAGGACTCTTCTCTTAGAGGGCTGAGACATGTGAGCAGAAAGGTCAGTACCCTGGGAAGAAGAAGTTGGGAGTAAAATTTCAGAAAATGCTGAAATGTAGACTTTACTATACCAATAGAAGCTCTGAAATGCTGCCTGACACAGGACCTTGGTTTTTGTTGTTGTTTTATTTTAGTTTTGATATGGAAAAATTCTCCAAAGCTCTACATGCCTTAGTTAAGACTCTTCTGTGACTTTGTATTGACTTCTTAATTAGCCTTACTTGATATCTACAGGTAGCCATGAAAATGGAGGCATGCAATTGGGGAAAACTTAATTCTTTGAGTAGTGCTTTTTTTTTCCTTCTTCTTCCTCTTCCTTCCAAATAGCATAGCAGAGTGTATTTAGTCTGTATTGTTTAATTTCTCAAGCAGTACAGCTTTTCTTTTCTAATTAAGTGGTTTGGTTTAGACTCTCATGTTTTTGAGATAGAACAACTAATTCATCAGGAATTAAGGTGAATTGCCTTAATCATAGATCCTTAATCCTATTTCAGGCTTACTAACAGTAAATGATTGCAAAACTCATAATTAGGTTGATCAACAGAATTCCATGGAAATCTTTAAATGTAGATTCCAGGGCTGTAATAGGAGTGATTTTGATTACTCATATAATTGCTTGGGTTGGAATCAATAGAAGTATCCTAGTGTTTCTAGAACTTGTCTGCAATTTAAAAAGTGTATGTTAAAAAACAAAAATTGCCTGAGAGTTTAGATCAGCAGTAGAGCATTTGTGTAGCATGTTTAAGGCCTTGGGTTTGAGCACCAGCATTGTAAATGACACAGAGACAAAGAGACAGAGTCAGTGAAAGAGGGGGAGGGAGGGATGAAGAAGGAAGGAAGGAAGGAGAGAAAGAAGGAAGGAAGGAAGGAAGGAAGGAAGGAAGGAAGGAAGGAAGGAAGGAAGGAAGGAAGGAAGGAAGGAAGGAAGGGGAAACGAAAAAATACCAGATCCTAACTTCTGAAGCTACTGTAACATAACTACTAGAAGATAAAAAAAAATTGTCTTTGTAACAGTTAGCTCATTTTTCTATTCTAATAAACATTGAGTCTAAGACTGTTCTATATATATATATATATTTTTTTTAATTTTAGCAACCATTTTATATATTTTAATCAAGAATATCATAGCTGACCTGAAAGTTTATATTAGCAGCCTGTTACAGCTCTGAATTATCTGTGAAGGTCTGGGAATGAGATGGTATCCTTCTGGTTTTGCTCATAGACAGGATTGAGAAATACTCACCACCACCACTTGAAGTGTTCTGAGGAGGCCGAGGAGGTCAGGAGTTGGCAATGGAGAAGGGAGTTTCTTCTAAGAAGTCCTCCAATTCTGGCTATTCAGACATTGATTTATAAGCAAAGATTTAGAATTGTTACAAAAATCCAGTGACTTGGGGATCTGTACCCAGTTCCAATGACCATCTAGGCACAGGTTAATACTGTGTATTTTGTTTGGTTATTGATTGTCCACCCCTCACCCCACCTCAGCTGGATTGGATAGAATACTACACACTTCTTAAAATTCCATGCAGACCTAGCAATCTTTCACTAAGATCTTAGCATAGGAAGGAAAAAGTGTTGGACTAGATGTGATGTGCATTCTCAAGTCTCCCCCTTAATAGACACAGTGTACGCTACAGAGAGCAAAGTGTAATTTTAAGAACCTTGTAATTCTTTACAAATTAACACAGCAGATGGTGTTTATGCGAGCCACATAGTGAGGAATATTTGGGACGATGTGAGACATGTGTTCCAGGGTTTTGGCCTGCTTTATACTTAGTTTAGTTTTTAACTGTCATGCTGGGGGGAAAAATGCTATTTGCCTCATAAAGTTTTCATTAGTTCGAAGTGTGCGGAAATGCCCCAAGGGCTGGTTGTAATATGATTTAAACTCTGAAAACTCACAGTGAGAACTCAACTTAGCAAAAATTGAAGAGGACCTGGTCTTGCTCCTGGTCAGGAAGTGTTGAGCTCCTTAGAGTTGGTGCTAGATTTGGGGAACAACTAAGCTTTCTTTACCTCTGACTTGGGGACAGGCTCAAGAAGAGTCCAAGCCTCTGAACAACCAGAGACAGTGCACAGGACCAAAAAGGAGATTTCTAGCTCTGCGTTGTTGGTTGCTGGCATGTAAATCACTAAAGTATGTTTTAGTTGTTTTAACTGCCCATGAACTTAAATAGAATCTATTATTGTCCTAGTTTTCTCATCGTGGTCATGTTATGTGACTAATGCTCACAACCTGTGTAGCCAGTTTTTAGAAACTGCTGCCCTTTGGAGGGGAGCAGGGAAGGAAACAGGATGTTCCCAAATAGAGATAGTTTGGGGTCAGAGACAGAGGAAGAGATGAGCCTTAGACATTTGGGAAAGACAAAGACAAGTCTGAGCTGTTTTGAGTAGAGAAAATTGTCCTGGCTCTGACACATTGATGGAGTTATCTTTGGGGCTCCCTGGGCTTGCAGAAAGTACTTAGAACTCTTCAAACATTTCTTCTATCCTCTGCCACACATTGTCTTCCTCAGCTTCCCCCTTCCCCTAGTTTTGCTGTATATTCTGCTTCCTTATTCCATGAAGGTTTTTTCCCATGTCTAAGAAGCACATTTGCACCGTGAGAGCACCTAGTGTTCTCAAGCTTACCTGCTTCCACCTGTCATTGTTTTGAGAGTCATCATTTATCCATTGTGCTTGTTCTTCCAAACTTATGTACATGTGAATCCTATCCATGAAACCAAAGCTTGTCTTTTAGAAATTTCCATTTTCTTCTGGTATGGGGGAGATTTTGATCAGGGAAGGAGAGAGTGAATGTAGGGAGGAAGGAAATAAGTGTAGATAGGGAATAGTATTTCTTTGCCATTGGAGAAGACATAGACAGCCTTCAATGGCATGTCTGCACAAAAGTAACCTTGTTCCCAGACATCTACATCATGAAATTACACCAAACAGGCAGAATAATAATTACCTGACTTATGTTTAGTATGTATATATATATCAACATATATATATATATATATATATATATATATCAGTACATATGTCTAATTTCATATGTATTCATATGCAGCATTGGTATTCACTAACCACTATATATATATAGTGGGTGGGGATGAGAGAGAAAAACTGGAAAAGAGTGAGGGAAGGATGACATTGTTCAAAAATAAATGTACTTTTTATCTGACTTATATAACTGTAATCTTCGGTATATCACCTTTATAATAATTTTAAAATGCATGAAGACCATGTATGTATGTGTATCTACATATATATATGTATATGCATACCCATATGAATATATACATATACACATGACAAGTTTCTGAGCAACACAGGATGATAATGGTACATTCCATATATTGGCATATAGCATGACATCCAAAAGTCAATAAATATTGCTGGGGGGGGGGGGCTGGGAAGGTGACTCAGTGATAGAGCGCTTGCCTTGCATGCATGAGGCCCTGGGTTTGATTCTTCGGTACCACATAAGCAGAAAAAGCCAGAAGTGGAGCTGTGGCTCGAGTGGTAGAGAGCTAGCCTTGAGCTGAAGAGCTGAGGGACAGTGCCCAGGCCCAGAGTTCAGTCCCCATAACCAACAATAAATAAATAAATATTGCTGGGGCTTATATGTGTGTGCATACATATATATGTATATGTAAAATTGTTGCTGTTCATTAGCTAGGAATTATTTATATCAGCAGCATTATTAGCTCCAGGTGCTCCAAGCAGTATGAGTGTATATGAACTGAGATGAGAGGGATGGGGTGATGGAGGAACTATGGTATGATCTACTTCTTGATATATGTGTAAATGAGACCCAAGGAGGCCAGTGCTTGAGGTCCCTTAATAAACATACTTGCCATAAATTAAAATGACATTCTTCCTGAATATATTTTTAATTTCTGTGAGCTCTCAGCACTATGGACCTCGTTGTTGACCTCTTTTGAGATGGTAGAAAATGCCAGCCTCTAGGGGTCCTTCAGCAGTTGATAGCTTTAACTGAATACTGTAGGGAAAAATTCATTTAAAAATAAATCAGAACTTAAAATTATATTGAAATCCTAATCACTTATTCACTATGTGTGTGCATGCATGTCTTCATCTGTGTGTATATGCATTTGTGTCTATGTATATACTTGTGTATCTGTGTGCATTTGTGTGCATGTATGTCTCTCTGTGTGTTTGAATATGCCTGCATGTTTGTGCATGTGAGTGTGTAAAATCAATGGGAATTTGCCCTGCAGTTTGGTTACTTCCATGTCACCTGTGGGAATGCCACAGCATTTTCAGCAGTTTGCTTAGTACATGGTATCTTACAGACTTAGAAGAGAAATGTGGTTAATTAACCCAGCTTTTAGCAACCACCTGAGGTTAGGGGTGGAATTGTAAATAATTCTTCTATGCCTTGTTACCTGAGAATGAATAACTGAGGGCAAGCCCTGTGTTGATAAAATAAATCCAAGGGTGAGAATTCTAAGATTCACAGGTTCCATCCAAACATTTCCTGTGGCTTTGAGCAGTAAATTGTAAAGTAGGTGAAATTTATTTTAGGATCCCATATTTCCAAATCATCTATTACTTTCATACCTACTTCCTATCCTCAGATGCCTCCTTGAACCATCTTCTTTCTATCTATAAATGAAGACATCCTAAGCACTTCTTAGGGGGGGTTGTGCTGAGTCTTTTGGCATTCTTGACCTGAAAAGAAAACAAAAAAAATCTTGGTTTCTGTTCTGCAACAACATGAAAGCTTGTTAAATGATACAGGGTGATATGTTGTTAGCATCTGAATTATTTGATGCAGTTCCTAGTGGAAGACTACAGTATATTCAGAGGAGACCTGCATATGCTAGGTCTACGAAGACTTCCTGGAGAGCCAGGCACCCATGGCTCATACCTGTAACCCTAGCTACTTCTTTTTTAAAAATTTTTGTTGTACAGAGGGGTTGCAGTTACATGAGTAAAGCAATGAGTACATTACTTCTCAATCATTGTTACCCCTTCCCTTCCTTGTTGTTGTCCTGCTAACCCTAACTACTTCTGAAGCTGAGATCTGAGAATTTCCGTTTGAAGCAAGCCTGGACAGGAAGTCCATGAGACTGTTCTCTCCAAGTAACCACCAGTAAAACTGGAAGTGGCACTGTGACTCAAAGTGATAGAGCATTAGCCTTGAGCAAAAAAGCTCAGTGACAACACCCAGGCCTTGAGTTCAAGTTCCATGATTGATAAACAAACAAACAAAAAGACTTCCTGGATGAGATGAGTAGAGACTTACTAGAGAAACTATTGGTTGAAAGGATATGGCCTCTTCTAGCCCGGCATCAATGGTCCTAACACAGAGACACAAACTTTGTGAGCTAAGATGAAAAATGTAGGATTTTACAGATAGAAGGATAAGATGATGAAGTTTAAACAACACAGACACAAAGATGAACAGAAAATAGAACTTCAGGGAAAAAAACTAGGTAAGAATTGAGGACTATTGAAATCTTGGCCTTAACAGGACATACTGAAGATGGCAAGGGAGGAACTCAACAAAGGATGCTGAGACTGGAGATATACACTGGTGTCTGGATATTATAGACTCAGAAACTTGAGAAACACTTTGAATCCTACAGACTTATTGATGGGTACATTTTCATGGTTCGTTAGTAACTGAATTGAAAAAATAACATATAATAATATTGTAAGGTCCATTCCTGGATGGTGAGCAGACCCCGTCCAGTGCCTCCGTTACCTAGGCAACTGGGATACCTGGAAGAGGTCACATCTGCATCCGCTGAGGTCACATCTGAATCTGATGTGGCCACACCTTTCTCCCACCTGGTACCACCTCTTACCTGGTCCCACTTCCCTTTATCTGGACACACCTTTACCTGCCCCTACCCTATATAAGGCCTAACCCGGGGCCAGATGCTCTCTTCTGCCAGCTGCGTGGAGTGCCAACCTTGCCTGGTCCGAGCAGGTCTACTAAATAAACCTACCCCTTACCTGAATACCACATGTGTGGTGCTGTTCTTACTCAGCTACCTCTTTTTAAAAACCTAACAAATATGATAAAGCTTGGTCAGTGAGCAGTATTAGAAAAAGGCCCATGAGTGGGTCCAATATCTTGCCGAAGCCCAGACATTTCAAGCAGTATTCTAGGGTGTGTCCATTGCCTGAAGTCTTCCTCTACCAATATCTTATTTTTGAATCATGCTAGCTTAGTATTTTAACTTCTCTAAGTTACTCAATCCCTTTTGGATGTAAGTGACAAAAAACTAAACATTAACCAACAGGGGATAATTTATTGATTTCAGTACAAGTAATCCATTACAGTGTACTTTTGGATTTAGAGACAATAGAATTCAGGAGGCCTAAAGTTCCAATTGATTGATTCAGTGAAATTTGTTAAGTAGCTATTATTGCCAGATTCAACTTTAGACTCTAAGGATATAATAATAAACAAAGTAATTAATTTTGTAAGCAGTATATACTATAAACTGAATGATTGCATTCTAATCAAGAAATGGAAATATAATTCCCAATATCAGGGTATGAAAAGGTAGAAGGTTTTGAGAAGTGATTAGGTCACAAGATTAGAGCATTTATGAGTGTGGTCAGTGCCCTCAGACACAATACCTGAGTGAGTTCCTTGTGCCTCTTGCCCTTATGAACAGGTAGCCAGAAGATGTTTTATGTGAATCAGATACCAAGGCGGCTGTTGATTTAATCTAGGACTTATCTACTTCCATTATTCAAGATGAAAACTTTTGTTTTTGTTTTTGTTGGTTGTGGGGCTTGAACTCTGGGCTTGGGTGCTGTCCTTGAGCTCTTCAGCTCAAGGCAAGTGCTCTACTGTTTGAGCCACAGTGCCACTTCCAGTTTTCTAGTGGTTTATTGGAGATAAAGGCTGCCTTTCAACAGCCATCCTCAAATCTCAGCCTCCTGACTAACTAGGATTACAGGCATGAGCCACTGGTGCCCAGCTTAGATGAAAACTTTTGTCGTGAAAAACAACCTTGTTTGTGGTATTTTTATTATAGCAGATGAAACAGAAAATATGCACTAATTTAAGCTGACTCTAAAGCTGATTTCTTTCCCTTTATTCTCTCATTTCACCTCCTCCTTTTCCTCCTTTTCTTCCTCTTTTTCCTTCTCTTCCTCTTCCTTCCTTGCCTCTTCTTGTCTTACTCCTATTTCTTCACACTTTATCCCTTCTATACCCTGATTTCTCTCATGATCTGTCCTTTTTTCTGGCTCACTTTCTTTACCTTTATGTTCCCTCTTATTCTCCTTTCATTTTTCAGCTATGCTTTACTTTTTTGTGTGGGGCTGGGGGTTCTTTTTTCAGAAATTTCTACATAGTTCCAGGTTTAACTACAATCGGTTTATAAATCTTACAAAGAATAAAGGTGTTTCCTTCTTATCAGTTCTACCCATAACCTACAAATCTGTGCTAGTTCTCACAGGTTTGGTTGTTAGTTTCAGTTTATCTCTTGACCAGGGAATTTTGTTTGAGATTCTACTTAAAATGTTTTCAACAGTTGATGATTTCTCAGCACATAGACTCATTGTAAATCAAGGGTATTGATGGGTAGGACTCAGAATTCTCACTAATAATACCTTTTGATATTCTTTTATTACATATTGATGCCATTTTAAAGTTGATTCTTCTTTGCTAGAGCTTTGACAAGGTCAGGCAGAGGTGGTCAAAGATAAATCATATTTGTTCTTTCTAGTTGTATCTCTTTCCTCCCCACCTCCCATCATCCTAACATCTAGGAAAGCTACATTGTGAGGCGGTGGAGTATCTAGAAGACAGATTTGCTTTGGGGTTACTGCTCTACTATCCATTTGAAATACAAATTGTTTCCTTCTTTTTAAGGAAAAATATTCTTAGGTAGTGAAAAGATAAAACTTAGAAAGGTCCAAATACCCAGGCTGTGATTTACCCCGACTGTGAAATGTTCAAGGTTCTATCAATAATGTTGCTATCTGTAATAAGGATATGATTTTTATATGCAAAATTTGAGGGCAGGCAGGCAACCTTCCAAATATGATAGGTTGACTACTGGATCAATAAGTAATTTTTCTCCTCCCTTTTGTTGTCTAAATTATAGGTTTAAATGACAATAAAATGTGTTGGAGATAGAATATATGGTACATTATTGCTTTCAGCCATCCTGATGATTTTGACTTCCACTTATTTCAAATGACAACAATTTGAAGACTGGACATTTGATTAGTTTCTCACATATTCTCACATAGTCTCACATATTCTCCAATATTTTAGAGTCACAACTACATGGTATTCTGAAGATTCCTTATGTGCTCAGTCAAGTTTGCAGATATGTTTTGAAGAAAGGGGCAGACATTTACATTTTTACAGCCTTACCTGACAAGTAAACACTGAGTTCTGAAACATGGCTGGTTTTTATCTGTAGACCTAATAGAAGTACTGGACAGTAGTTTTGTATTCCAGGACCTCCAAAATTGACCATATATATATATGGATAATGTATTAGGGTGGAATTATAGGTTGGAATGGCAATAGATTATAAAGAAACACTTATTTTTAGAAATTTAAAAGCTAATGTTGCTTATTATTTTGTTTTTATAACTGAGGCTGTTACTATCAGCTGTATATTTCTCAATATGTTAACATAAATATATTGTATACACAGGATTTTAGAGTATAATGGATAATGATATGGATAGAAGAAAGATCTTTATTCAAAGTTGTGGGGACTATGTTTTACAGAAGCAAAAGGAAGTATCATAAACGATTTTTGAAATAAAATATTGTGCATCCCTGAAGACTAAGTGGAAAAACCAAAATTCCGGTTAATGGTCCAGTCCTTCTGTTTAGAGCTCATACTTGGGCAAATTCTATTTTAATGTAGAGTTAGAGTATGGGAGAATAAATTATCTTCCACAAAATTGAAATCGAGAGATGCATTCTCTTCTCTGTCACCAATTCAACCCATGGTCTACACTGAATGTGTTTTGTAAAATAGCATAAGAAAACTAAAACAAATAAAAGTTTACTAAACATACATTGCCCTAGCACAACAGATGGTAAGTAGGAAAGGCGCCCACAGCAGTGTGAGAGAGTATTCCACCTGTCTTCTTTTTTTTCTAAATAACAGTGTTTATTAAATGGCTAATTCTATTACAGACTCAATATGTGCAGGGAAAGGTATAGAAGGCAAGTGAGGAACAGGTCCAAGAAATCCACACAAGTTCTGTAGACAAAAAGTGGCAGAGGACATATTCCTTCAACTAAGATTTTGTTGATGGCTATAAATGGGAACATACAGAACTATGTAATTGAGAGTCCAGAAATTCTAAGAGTGGAGATGGCTGAGGTATGGAATAGAAAATGCCCCAAAATGGAAGTCTGTGGGTGCTGGTCTGATGAATTAAATAGTCAGAGTTAGTAGCTTCATCTCTGAGCTTTGCTGTTCTCATCTCTGGTGAATGAGGTACTAGAGAAGGAGACATAGCCAACCTTGACTGAGTTAATTGCCAATCAAATACTGTGCTAATTGTGGTACAGATCCCATCTTCTCACCACTCACCAGGAACTCCCAACGCAAATGTTTATTCATGATTTAGACATGAGAAAACCCCAAGCCACTGTCAAGTCACAGCCTCTTCTATAGAGCCAATACTGCTAGCCCACAACAGGGAATTGGGCATTGATTCCAGGGCCTAGAAGTCATCTCTGACCCTCTTCATCCTACAGGTGCTAAGTTTAGAGCTAGGGAAGTTGATGTGTCACTCTGACAGGTACTGGCAGGGTGGTAGCAAACGGATTTAATTTTTTTTTTTGTTCTTGTTAGCAAAGGCAGGGAGTAAGTAGATACTACTTCAACACCACACATGTTTTAGCTATAAATAGGTACTCATTTCAAAATGAAAAGTTAGTTAAAAACTTCAGTTTATTAAGTTGCTTTTAATTAATAGACTGATTCTAGTTGATCCCCTGAGAACTAGTATTTTCTTTTTTTTCCTCACAGTGATGGTCAAATCCTGTTGTTTAGCAAGCATATTCAAGAAACAAGTATGTAAATGACAATGTTTCTTCCACTAATTTAATGATTTCAAAATATCCCAGACATGTTGTCTAAGATGAACTGCTCCAAATATTCATTTCTTAAGAGAAATAACTGCCCTTTAGGGATTCTAGTCTCTGCAAGATTTTCCTACATTATTTCCTGACTGCAAAAAGTGAGAAGTACAGGTGATCCATAAATAGTTTCTATGTAGTTTCTAAATCAGGCCTTTCATTTTTTTCCACAGCAAAACTTCTTTCTTAATCATCCTGAATAATATTAATGCCTTTGTTTCCAGCACCTTGACACCATGATTGATCATCATGCTAACCTTGGGAAGGAGACAGAACATATATCATGCCATCAATTGAACTTAAGAGAAAATCAGATATAAAAAAATGTGGAATAAATCATTATCCCAAGATAACAGAGACTAGAAAGCATGTCTGTCTGTGTGTGTGTGTGTGTGTGTGTGTGTGTGTGTGTGTGTCTCTCTCTCTCTTTCTCTCTGTCTCTCTCTGTCTCTCTCTCTCTCTCTCTGGGTGATGGGCTACCAGCACCATTTAGATCAACAAGTTAAGATTATTTCCACATGCAGACAAAAGCCTGGCATGGTGACTTGCAAGTCCCTGTTTACTATGCAAATCTGAGCATTTGGGGGTGTGCCACTTTTATTCCTACAAACATACTTTATTTAAAGAAATTGTAGCTAACAAAGGGCCAGTGAATTGTTAATTTTGGTCAGCTGTCCAACTCTCCTAAACTTTAGTCTTTGCTTTAAAAATCCCCAGCTTCCCCAAATAGTGATGATAAATTTGGTCCAAGTCAACCACATTTCTGCTTTGCTTTCAGCCAAGGGTTTGGAAGCTGGAGAAGCCCAGCTTTGCAAACATTACACCCACAAAATCCTGATAATTGTGGCATGGGATATTGATGTCAGTATAGTCTCTAAGCTTTGGAGATCAAAATATAGTCCGTAGGACTCACACAGTGAGGAAACTCTTAAAACAATCTCTAGCTAGTCAAACAGATTCCTTCTTAACATGCAGGAAAGGCTGGCCCATTCTACATCCTGTCCTCCCAGAACCCAACTTATTATTTCTTATTATAAGCAGCTTTTTTGGCATTCAAAAGGTACAATCTCCTTCCTCTGTTAATCTAACCCAGGGTTTAAGGTCTCAATAAATTCTTTTGTTTTTTTCTCTGAGAATGCTGGATATGCCCATGCAATGTCTTCTGCCTATTCTGTGGGGCTTAGCCCTTTAAAATGATAGTACTTTGCATAGTGTCCACAATACCAGTCTCACCTTCTAGTATAATCATCTCTATTAGGAGCTCCATAGGGTGAGAACCATAGTGCTGTCTTTTTGTGTGTTTCCCATGGTGATCCTGCCTAAAATATAGAGAATGAGTATTTGACAATTGCAATTCTATCCTCACAGGGGTAAAATCCCCATGTTACCCTTTTGCTCATAGAATGTCTCTATCAATCCCAGTCACAGTCTATAGCATCAACTTCTGGAGTAGGGGTGCCACATTTAGCACATAAATATATAGAATTCTATAGTTAATGATTTTTTTCAGTATAAATATAGCCTATAATTTTTAAATGCTGAAAATTAAAAAATATTATCTGAAGCCAAACTTGCATGCTCTCCTCACTTATCCTACCCTAATTCCTGCCTTGTAAGATCTTGTTTTTATTTAAAACTTTCATATCTTGTTCAACGTGGATTCTATTGGCATTAAGTTTGATAGTTAGAATATTATATTTAAGTATTATTTGTCTTGATTAATGAGATCTTTGAGGTCACTCAGTAATTATCTTTTGCATTCAAACTGTCTTGATTATTTTTCTTTTTATAGGAATCCACTCTCTTGTCATAGCTACACTTTAACCAAACTCAAAATTATTAAAAATATAAAAGTAAGTTTTGATTCCTTTAGTAAAGGGAGAAGGCATGAGAAATCTGTGGATCTCAAAAGTCAGAAAGATCACAGTCTAATCATCTACAAGAGAACCTTGTATTTTGATGGCAGGTCTTCCATTTGTTATGAGAAATCCAAAGAAGAAAGATGTAGGCTCTGGGTGCTTGGCTTGGGACATACTTGAACATGAAAAGTCTGGGCAGTCAAGGTACACTGGCTATACAACTTCCTAAAGATCAACCAATACATTGTTCTTCTCCATATGTTTTTGCTTTCTTGCAACTATTTATAGGGCAATCTTTCAAGGTTGTAAAATGTTGTCTTTGTTTTAAGCTATTTCTACTTACAAACCTTCAGAGGATATATCTGCTAGAGTTAATGTATGAATTTGGGGAGTGGGAAAAGATGGCTAAAATGTGTATAACTTTAGATGATTAAAATGAAGCATCCATATTTGATCTTGTGTATAACATGGACTGAACTGATACTTGTATGATTTTATCCAGGTTCTATGTAGCTACATGAGGTGGCCTGCCTCTAAGATCATTCTATAGGATGTTTGACTAAAGCTTAGATAATTTAATAGATCTGGCAGTTGTTTGAAGACAACTTTCTGTTAAGGAGAAATAAATAAATTACAGATAAAAATAATGCCATATGTATGTTTTTTAGAGCTTTTACCCATGGGTATCTAGTTACTGTTTTAGTATATGTGCTATTGAAGCGAGCATATCTAGTTACTGTTTGAAAAAGACAACAGAGGTTTTTGTTGCTTGGTTTTAATTAATTTTTCTGTATCTATAACAATAGAAAAGAAATGAAATAGAAGGTTATGAAATTTTCAGTGAATAGTTTATTTAAAAGGATTCTTTGTTTTTATAGTTACATGTTAAAGTTATAAAAGACATTTTCTTTATGACTTCACATTGTGGGTTGGTTACTGTTGTGTTCTGCAGGCAGAACAGAGATTAAAATTATTGTATTTTCCAGTAAATCATCTCTTTTGATTTTTGGTACAGTTGCAACATAGCCTATGAAATATTGATATAAAATTCCAAACTCTGATGATAACCTAAAATTCTTTCGAATTTATTTTTGTCATCTCAATTATCTCAAAATGTGATTGCATAATAGAGAAGCACAAAACATATTTATTTGGAAAGAAAAGCAAAACACTTCTATGCTTATTGAATATGTAAATGGCTGGAGAATGGAGTAAAACAGTTTTGCATGGAGTTAAATGTGAACATACTTATAACCACACTAAGAATATATTGACTTTCATTAATGCTCATTTTTAGTTAGAAATAAACAACTTTGGAGGTCCTATTATGTTAGCTACATATTGAAATGAATCTATATTTTAATTGTTTGGACTCTATAAGTGATTCACTGAATTGTTTTTAACCTTTAATGTCTCTAATATTGAATTGTACAAACCAGAAATTATTTTTCTTTTCTTAATAGACTGGAAGGAAAGAAAAAGGAGATCCCCTAAACATTGCAATTGACAAGATGACCAAGAAAACAAGAGATCTAAGGAGACAGGTATTTACTTTGTTTCTTTTGAAGTGCATGAAATTTAGTACTAATTTCCAACAACATCTTCTTTTATTTGGCTTCCTTTTTGGAACTTATGTTCTGGTTGTTATTTCATATTTACTTTACATATACATAGAAATTATTCACTGGAAAATTAGAGATTGTTAAGTAGAGAAATGTGCTGGATTCAATGCTGAAGATGTTACCACCCGGTGAAGGGCAGTCCCTCCTCATTGGCCCAAATAGAATCTTTCCATGTTGAAACTTAGATTAAATACTTTCTGCTTCTGCTTTTCAACTTTGAGATTCAGAGAAGGCAAGAGCTTGTCTCTGACCTCTAATATTTCTTACTTATCAAATCTAAAGCATCAAATGATAAAACTAGAATGCTGGTGGTTAATGAGAAATGCAACTCATAATCTAATGGACTAGTTAAGGTCTTAGGACCCAGTATAATTGATTCTCTCAGGGTTATAAAACTAAAATGTTTGCTTATCAGATGGTTGCTTGGGAATCAAGAAGCCAAAAAAAGGAGAGTTTGTTAGATGATTTTAATGTCTGATGGTGTCATAAGTCTGAAAGAGTCATTTTTCTTAGAGGAAAAACTGATCTCAAAGGAGACCCTTTTTACAATGAAATGTTATATTAGCACTGGGAAATGTCCTAAATCCTTTTTATGTTTCTTTGATGAGCACCAGTTTCATTGATATTGTTCTTTTCTAGAAGAGACCATAAACTATATATTAATTTATAACAAAACCCCATTTTTGGTACCTGTCTGCTAGGCAGCCTATCTTGTTTAAAAATGTCCATCTCACTGACTAAGTTCTAATTGATTTAGTTAGATAGCACAAATCATTGTCCATGGTAGCTGGAAAACCAAGATTAGCACTACTATGTCTACCATTTACTCTTGCAATACATTAGGTACAGATAAGTACAGATTAGCAAGGTGTCTGGACAAGGATAATGGAACAACATCTTAGAAGTGATTGACATGAGAGTAGCACACTGTTTCTGATTTCTGCCAAGGAGCATCTCTGCTGTCTCCAAGATATTGCCTGAAGGAGTGGACACACTTAAGCTAATGTCATTCAGAAAGCAGTATAGTTACTTCTGGAATGTGCATTCACATGTTTGACTGCTCAATTTGTTTTGGGGATAGCATTTCCTCTTATTTATTTTACCTTGAAATTGGCATAACTTTGTCCTTTTAGGCATTAGTACATGATACAAAATAGATATATATGATCAGATCTGAGTCTCTCTTCACTTTTAGAGGAGCTCTTGGAAATGCAATGATATGGGTAGTGGGAATTAGAAGACTGTTAGGGGAAAACATTAAATCTGTTATTTGTACCTTGGGTTTTAATTTTCAATTTTGACAAAATTGGGGATTAAAAGTTGTCTGAGCCTGGTGACAGTAGTACAAATTTGTAATCTTAGCTACTTGAAAGTCTGAGAGCAGAAAGATCTTGATTTGAAGTCAGCAGAAAAGTGCTCAAGACCCCATTTTGGAAATAAAAGCAAAAATAGATTTGTAGATGAGGTGCAGGTGGTAGAATGTCACCCTAACAATCATGAAGACCTGAGTTCAAGCCCCACCTCTGCCAAAAAAAGGGTTAGTGATTGTGGAATGTTTGTTTCTTATTTTTCAAAATTGTTTTTGCTTTCTTTTCTTATTATATAGTCCAGACTGAATTTGAACTCTTGATTTTCATCCCTCAGACTTCTGAGTGCTTGGGATTACAATCAGGAGCCATCATGTTTGACTAAATATGCTGATATTTCTCTACTAGTTCTGTGATTAGGCCTAGGACCATATGCATGCTAAGCAAGCACTTTTACCATTAAGCCACACCATCAGCACCCTCCATTTCTTGAGTACCTTATGGATAGAAACAGAGTCAAATTACATCTAGAAGTTCTCTTTGAACTTTGTAAAATGTATGAGTCCAAGAAAAATCCTCATTAGTCACCTATGCCAAAGGTTTCTAAGGCAAAAATGTAGTTAATTTCATTTTATTTTTTTTACACATAAATTTTAGAAGCAGTAATCTTACCTTTGATCAGATTGTCAAACAAGAAGGAGTTTCTCTACTTCCCTGGACTTCCTGCATTTAGTAGGGATTATGTGTTTTTTTTGGTCAGTCGTGGGGCCTCAACTTTGGACCTGGGCACTGTCCCTCAGCTCTTCAGCTCAAAGCTAGCACTCTACCACTTGAGCCACAGCGCCACTTCTGGCTTTTTCTGCATATGTGGTGCTGAGGAATGGAACCCAGGGCCTCATGCATGCAAGGCAAGCACTCTACCACTGAACTACCTTCCCAGCCCAGGGATTATGTTTTTATTTGTAGAGTTAGCACCGATAACATTCCCTATTTATGGAACTTTGAAACAGCAGTTTTGTCTTACTATGCAATGGACAAAGCAGTTTTTACTTTGGCATTACATATTCGAGAAAAAGATGATTCTTTTTAGCAGAGGATAGTGGAGAAATTTAAAGGTGACATTTCAACTGATTAAGAGACAGGCTCCTAGGAGAGCTTCCTTGAGTGTGACAGTAGAAGTAGTATGTCCTCCCCTAAAATGATTCTATGCATATGATATTTTTCTCACTTTTACAAAAGATATAGAAGAATAAGGATGAGAGGAGAACAATTTCATGGTATTACATTTCAACAGTCATGGCATAATCTCACTCTCCATTGTGAATTTGGTTCAAACACCTTTCTCATTCTTAATCTGCCTATCTAGGACTAAAATGGTACCCATCTGTCAGTTCCATCCCTATCCATATGTTGGGGGTATTTTTGTCTTTCTTACCATCACTTCTGTTTCTCCATGTACACCTGTAGGTACAAAATATTCTCTGTGCTAAATCAAATCTACTGAGAACTTGTGCAGATGGAATATGCAATGACTAATTTGCTTGGCTTGATAGGTAATCAGCTTAGATTTAGGTGGGTAGTTAATGGGATTAACAATGTTTTCCAAGTGTCTGACAATTCCTATGCAACAGGGGCCCAAGAGTAGCTCCATGAGGTTTCCCTACTGCTGAGATACTTTCTGTACTTGCAATCACAGGCAAATCCTCTCTAGTCTAAATGAGAGCCATTAATGATCTGGGATCTTATCCTTGTACTCATGTATTCCTTTATATGATATTTAAAGATATCAAAAATCATCGAGAGGGGGATGGGAAGGTGGCTCAGTGGTAGAGCGCTTGCCTTGAATGCATGAGGCCCTGGATTCGATTCCTCAGCACCACATAAGCAGAAAAAGCTGGAAGTGGCACTGTGGCTCAAGTGGTAGAGTGCTAGCCTTGAGCTGAAATGCTGAGGGACAGCATCCAGGCCCAGAGTTCAGGCTCCATGACTAGCAAAAAAAAAAAAAAAAAAAAAAAAAAAATCAAAGGTTGTAGTTCACAAATAAAGATTTTTCAGTAACTTTCATGACTTCCCATGATTTCAGTTTTCTACCTTTTCCTCAGAGCCCCACCTATGGGAAGTACTGTTCAGAAGTTGAACCTTGAAAAGTTCCTCTCATCAATTTTAAAAGAAATAAAGTCAATTACTGTACTAAACTTAGACCTCCCTAATTAAAGAAAGTGGAGTTAGACTTATTGACAGTTTTAAGACAATGAAATTATCCAATAAAATGAATCTGTTTCAGTTGGATATTTTTTAGCAGGCAAACCAGTCTCTCTTGAGGCAATATATCCCAAGGAATGGCAGAGTCATAGATTGTGAAAAAGGTCATCAGAACCCAAAGGTTTATGTTTCAAAATGATTGACACACATCCACACTGCCAATTAAGCCCATGACAATGGGCAGTGGTAGGGTAGAATCCTCTCAGGAGTATTTTGTTTGGAATTCAAATTGAATTTATGGGAATATAACTGCCAGCTGTAAGAACTATGTTCTAATTTTAGAGCTGAAGGCACAGTGGGACCCATTTCTGAGCTATTATCACTGCTGTGATTCTGGAAGCAGACTCTTGTGGAAGCAAAAGCTTTTGGCTGGCTCTCTATCTGGGTGCCAAGGGCCCACATGGTCCATCCGTTGCTCAGCAAGGACCCAAGCAGTGTCTGCTAGCTGTCCCTATCTGGTCTCCTTCCATGCACTACCTGTGAACTGCTCTAGGCATAGGCTCTTAGGTTTTCCTATACATACAAGGATCTTGATTTACTCTGGTTGTGATTTTATTCTTTTTATTACTCTTTATTTCCAGGTTGATAAGAAAATTACGATTCAAACATCTCCCTATAAGAAGTTAACAAATACTAGTTCTAATTTTATGAAGGGGTTAAACTTAAACTTAGTCATTTTTACTCACAAAAGTAATCAGGGAGGGGCTGGGAAGGTGGCTCAGTGGTACAGCGCTTGCCTTGCATGCCTGAGACCCTGGGTTCGATTCCTCAGCACCATATAAGCAAAAAGAAAAAAAGCTGGAAGTGGCGCTGTGGCTCAAGTGGTAGAGCGCTAGCTTTGAGCTGAAGAGCTGAGGGACAGCGCCCAGGCCCAGAGTTCAGGCCCCACGACCGGACCCCCCCCCCAAAAAAAAGTAATCAGGGGCTTAATTCTTACCAATCTTACCCTTCATAGCCGTTATGGTGATCCCTACAATGATATCTAGTCACGGTCAACTTGACAAATGTCTTAATCTTGCTATTACAGTACAAATATTTTCAACAACAAAATTTTCTGAGTATAATGATTTTACATTGGGATAAGTAATAAAGTTGGATTGTCATATAATTGACAATCAAGAGTTCCCCAATGACAACATATCACTGGATGGTATATTTAAGGTCCATTTATCATTACCTGGTTTCAAAGAGTACTGCAGAAAAATCTTCCATGATAAAGGACAACTATAAACCTACATGGTTTCCCAACTCCCCCTCTGCGGCTCTATTCCTGATAGCAGAACTATAGATGAAGACTGATAATAATCCACAAGAACTTGTAAAATCACTGCTCACAGAATGTTAATTAAATCATAGCTGACAAATGCCAAGTTCTTACCATGTGCTTAGAACAGTTCTAAGTTCTTTCCAAGTACTGCCCATATTTAATCCTTACAGTAGTTTTATGATGGAATAAGCCCATGCATGTACATGGGTGTGGAGTGGTAGAAGGTTCCAGCATGGGCTCTCCATAGAACCAGCACACACAGGTGGGACACACATGTGCTGATCCACTCTTGGGGATGTGTGCAGGGAAGAAGGAAGAAGGAGGAATGATGGCTCATGTAAGTATAGAGAGGTACTTTGTGGTTTTCAATAGGACCACCACACTCTAGGACTTGAGGTGATACGTATGTTCTATAGGCAGAAAAACAGTATCTTTGGTGAATGTCAAAAACATGGTATTTATTTGATATTATCTCCCAGGTCTCCAGCTGTTATGGTTCACTGGATCCTCTTTTTTGAAAAAAAAAAATGCTATTCAGTTTAGAAATCTGGCTTTTCAATATGTGAATTATAGACTTTCCAAAACATTTACAGATAAAAGGAATGTTGAGACATTCAGTTCTTTTTCTCACATCTGCCTGTGAGGGGGCCAATTATTTTTAGATTCATTGTAAGGAAACATTTTAAAAATAATTTGTTCTTGGTTTTGAATCTGTTTTTCCTCATAAGGATATAAGACTTTCTATATGGCTATCATAACGCAAAAATGATGTTTTTTTCCAAATATTAAAATTTTGTTTTCAGGCTGGGAAGGTGGCTCAGTGGTAGAGTGCTTGCCTTGAATGCATGAGGCCCTGGGTTCGATTCTTCAGCACTGCATAAGCAGAAAAAGCCGGAAGTTGTGTTGTGGCTCAAGTGATACAGTGCTAGTCTTGAGCTGAAAAGCTGAGGGACAGCATCTAGGCCCAGAGTTGAGGCCCCACGACCAACCAAAAGAAAAAAAAATTGTGTTTTCACACTGACACCCATGTGACATCAAATAATCTCTGAGAATTTGTTATAGGTCACACTTCTACACTGCTGTAGAATCAGGGAAACCAGCAAATGATCACACCACAACAGAGATTTAAAATATCATACCAAGAAAGTCAATGACAGCTAAACACTGGGAGTATGAATAGAAAGGTCAGAATAGCAAAAAGAGAGTTCAAGGGTAAAAGGCCATTGTTTGAACTTGGAAAAATTCTGCTGAAACATCCCTGGATATTAGCTCACATTTTATCTGCTGAAAATATTCATTAGGCCAAATATAAGATACACAATTTCATTAATTGGAAGTAGTTTCTAAAATATTACTGTGAGCAAGCTCTTTCCTTGTCCAAGTGTGGTTCAATTCATGAAGTGGTCTAATTTGTTTCTGTGAGCCAGCATAAGGTGATTGTTCACATATAAACTCAAGTTTTGGTAGGGCACCACACTTGTCTTTTCTCTCACTGAAACTTTTAGACCATAGGATGAGTCAAGTACTTTGAGCAATACTACATAATAAAATAACACTATACTGCTCATATGGATGATCACACACATACATACATACATACTCTCAATTAAGTTGGATCATCAATTATCTGCTCTCTTATGTTAATTTCCCCAAATTACACTACTGAAGGAGGAGTAGGAAGGTGAAGAAGGAATTAGCAATGATTGGCCTAAATCACATTTCAGAGAAAGTCTGCATTTCGTAATCTCTGTTTCTTCCTTTAAAAAAATATAATTTTACTATTATTAAGGTGTTGTACAGAGGGCCTACCATTCCATAAGCCAGGTAATAAGTGCAATGTTTTTTGGACAATGTCACTCCTTCCTTCGCTTTCTCTCAATGTCCCTTTTCTGTTCCTGCTTAGAAGTTGCAATCGTTCATTTTCCATATGTGTGTACTGAATACCATGACAGCCTTTGTTCATGCTTCCTCCCTGCATCCTCCTGCTTTCTATAAGGACAATGCCGTTAACAATCCCAAGTGGAATATATCCACCCGAGGACTATTGAAGGAAAAGCCTATCATATTTTCTAGGATGAAATCCTTAAGCAGGAAATTTTGTACACAAGGATTTAAACATCAATTACCTTTTTTTCAAACAATCCTTTTGCTGTACCACCACATTCATTTCAGAGCACCCTTCTTGCTTAAGTAAAGTTGGCTCACATTCATTGTTGGAGGCTATGTTTAGGCTCCAATATAGTTGTCATTTAAATGAAGATGATTCTAGCGAGCATTGTATATCCATACTAGGCTGAATTGAGATGTTGCTGGAGCTAATCATTTTGCTTCTGACTGAATGTACTCACAGGATCGCTGCTGCCCGCTTGGGGCCAAATACATCTGTTCCATTTGACCTTCTTTGCTGAGGTTTCCTTTTATTACCTAAAATGGCTTCTGGAATCAATCTTCCTAAGAGAAATTTCCATCTGGACTGCTGATATTTCTTTATCTTCTTATTTTCCCAAGAAGGCTGAATAGATTAAAAATCTAGAGTGAATCATCTCCCCGCAGGCTCTGCCTCACCTGCGGCTGTCACCAGCCCAGGCCGGGCCCACCTGCTCTGGGATCTTCTCACTCTGCAGATTGGCTCCTGTGGAAGTGACTGCAGATGGGAGGGAACTCTACTTCACTCTTTGCTTGGGTAGAATTTGTGAAAAGGATACTGTGAAAACATTTCCACTCTTTATCTTACCTACCCCTTCTATTGGTCCTCATTCTTAGCTGAGTGAAATTCACAGCATATCTTACAAGCAAAGCCTTATCTTCTTATCCTATACAATTGTGTTCTTCCCAATCTCCTGAGCTTTTCAACAGTTATATCCCCAGGCAACCCTTCTCTTTACTATCCCTTAAATCCCCACCAATCACTGAGTTCAGTTATACCACTTTATTTATCTTCAGTCCATTTTTTCTGACTCTTACTAGTTTTGCTCAATTGCTTTTCATTAAGGAAATGATCACATTTTCATAACTAATCTTGACTCCAGCCTCCCTCCCTTTAACTAGTCATAGCCTCAGCAGTCTGGTTAACTGCTATTCACAGATCTTGTGCATTTGATTTGTCGTTGACTCTGTCTGGATTAACCCCTACCCTACATAGCTTAGCTTGAATATTACTTTAGCTTTGTAATTGATTACCTCTCATTAAAAAAAGAATTTATCCAGAAAATAACTAAAGCATTTAAAAATATCCCTATGAGCCAAGTGTCAGTGGCTTATACCTATAATCCTACTACTCACGAGGCTAGATCTGAGGATTGCAGTTCAAAATCAGCCTGCATAGGAAGGTCCATGAGACTCTTATCTACTACTCAGAAAAAGCTGGACATGGGACTGGAGTGCTAGCCTTGATCAAAGAAGTCCAGGTTTCAAGACCCAGGAGGGGTCACAAAACGAAAACCAAAAACAATCAAAATATCCCTATGAAGATACTTTGTAATGTATTTAAGTTATTAATTTGTTTTTTATATGTCCCTGTTCTATTTTTTTCTTTCTTCTTCTGGCATTTTCTAGTGGTCAAATAATTTTGTATCAAAAAGAATGAGAAATCACCTATGTTAGGTGATTCCCAGCCATCAATATATATTCCTTGCTCATTGTTTCAGGGATAGATTTGTTTAAAAATATCATTTATACTATGATAACCATTTCTATGTTAAAACAAGATACCTTCACCCAATAGTTTTACATTGCATGGCTTACTTTAGAGACTTGGTCCAATAGAAGAACTTGAATTTATGAGGCTGTGGCAAGGCCAGCTTGAACTATATAGTGAAATCTGGTCCTACCAAGCTGTCCAAGTATTTCATATTTTCTCTCAGTTTTAAATTCTACTGCCCTTGTTTGTTCATCTACTGACCTCTTCCAGACTGTGCCAGGTCATAGAGAGAATCACCTGTTTTGAAGGCTGATGAATCCATACTTGAGGCTTAGAGTTATCAAAAAAAGCCATCCAACCAACTAACCAAGTGATTTTCCCATTCTCATGCATTTACCATAGTATACTTAACTTCTGGTTATCAACCTCTGGACAGAATTTTCCCTCACTAGTTGTTCCTCATTACCTGTTATCCTCCAATTCAGTTTGGATGTTATCTACCCTAGGATAGCATTAAATCTCACAGATGAAGGACTCATCCCACAATACTGCCTTGGTATCAGGTGCCACTTGCAAATAGTAGATTGTTACCAATACTTTTGACTGCTGACTATTGATCAGGGTTCTCATGACTCACCCTTCAGGTAGAATATTTTTTCAGAGTAGCTTGCAGAAGTGAACTAAACAGTTATGGCTCCTTAGTTATATACAGAACATCATGAACAATACAGACAAAGAGAGAAATATGGAAAGCATGTCGGAAGGGATACTGACATGATAACCACCCATATTTCCACATGATTAGCTAATGGGAAGCTCTCTAAATGCTGTCCTTTTGGGGTTTTGTGATGACTTCTTTAATAAGCACAACTGATTAAACGATTGGCCATTATTGATCAGTTTGGCCTCTTCCATTGGTACAGGTCAGTATTGGGAGAGAGCTGAAAGTTCTAACCCTATAACCACATTGTTGGTCCTCTTGGCAGTCAGCTTTCATCCTGAGGCTATCGAGGAGCCTAACTTACCTCAGTAGAAAGAAAGATGCTCCACTTAGCTAGATGCTGGTAGCACTGGCCTATAATCCTCGTTACTCAGGAGGCTGAGATTTGAAGCAAGCCTGGGCAGGAAAATCTATGAGATTCTTATCTCCAATTAACCACCAAAAAGTCAGAAGTTGAGCACTGGTTCAAGTGGTTGAGCACTAGCCTTGAGCACAAAAGCTCAGGGACAATGTGACAATGTCCAGGCCCAGAGTTCAAGCCCCAGTACTGGTGTGTGCCTGTACATGCATGTGCACACACATGTACACAAGCGTGCATACACACAATCCTTCTCTCATCCAGGAAAGATTTTTGAGCTGTCAGGAGTTATCAGTTAAGAAATTACAAAGATTTTAGGATTTCATTGTCAAGAATTAAGATCAACAACAAAATAGGACAACTAAAGAATTTACTAGTGTCCTTATCTGTATACATTATTGGGAATCTATTTCAAACACTAGGGATAGAGGTCGTGTGTGTGTGTTTGTGTGTGTGTGTGTGTGTGTGTGTGTGTGTGTGTGTGTGTGTGTGTATTATTTCTCAAAGCCTCTTTTCCACAGACATACTTTGGAAATGAATGTCTGATTGTCAGTGGCTAGATGAGATCCATCTATGCTATGGAGCATGGTCCTAATTAGAAAAAAGGTGAGTGAGGCACTGTGCTCAGGGGTGAAATTTTAAGGAGCACTCAAAAATCAGCTCCATGTAGTTTTTGAAAAAAATAAAAGAATTATAAAAAAAATAGTCCATGGTGAGCAAAATACCAACTTTGTAAACAAAGATAGGATTACTGTAAATAAGACAAGGCAGCACTAAGCCATATTGAAGCCTGAAGCAAAAGGAAAAAAATCTGCAATCCTGATCCTGTCTTTATTTACATGTGACTATTTTGTCCCTCATGGATTAAACTCTTCTTATTCCTAGCTCTGCTCCTGAGCCTCTATGTATTAAAGTCTTGGCTGCACCTGCAGTAGGAGAAAGTTCTTTCCCCAAAGTGTCAATGTCATATGATTGTTTCTCCCCTCCTACATGAGTGGCAAAAGCTCTGGCTTTTACATGTTATAAGATGACAACTTGGACTCCAGATTCAAAACACTATTTGAATAATGGTGTCTTTAGGTTGTCTCACACAAAATGAATTTCTTTTTGATGTTTATCACAGGGACACTGGCTTTTTATAGCACTCTGAAGTACTTCTGAAGAAATGGAAAGCATTTTAATATTGCCTATTTACTCTTCCAGGTCTACAGTAATTTCCTTACTACCTAATTATAAGGCTTGGTTTAATTTACACTACACATAATGTTTACTGATGCACATATGGTGCCACATTTCAAGAAACTATACCCAAATTGGTATTTTTATTATACTGGAGCATGGAAAATTTCCTTCATATGTGCATGTGTGTGTGTGTATGTGTGTGTGCGCGCTGCACACGCATGCACACACACGTGCATTTAATTCTCTTGAAAAAGAATATGCTCAGTGAGTAGAGGAAAAGTCAAAACTATCCTTAATTTGAAAAAGAAAGACACATGATCTTTTGCCATTTATTTTAAAACCTGAATGATGACAGGTGTCATAATTTTTTTTTACGTTAACGTGTGTTTAAATCTCAAATCAAGGGGTGAATAGGAGCTAGTGATAAGGAGAAAGAGGAAGGGAAAACAGTCTTGTCTCCTTGGCTCATTTTTTAGCTATATTTGAAAGAGAAGGTATTGATTCAGACATGAAGGGCTTTTAAAGGCAGAAGGAACCACCAGGGCCCTTACAGGATCTTCATCAATGTAGAGACTCCTTCCAGTCTCTCTTTAGAGATAGGTGCTCATCCCTTATCCCAGAAGCAGGTACTTTCATTGTATCATTTTAATTGTTAGAAAATTGAGTTTGTGTCAGTGATCTTGTAGTGACCAAACTTTACTATTGGCTTTGTCCTGCCTAGCTGAATTCTCAGGCCTATATATAAGGTCAGTCAAAATCTTGTTTAGCCCAAGATAATGGTACCCATCTATAATCCCAGCATTGAGGAGGCTGAGGAGGAGGATCATGAGTTTGATGCTAAATTAGCTTACATAGTGGGCTCAGTTTCAGCCCTCCCCACCAAAAGAAAAAGAGAGAAGTCCACTTAAAATTCTAAAGATATACAAAAAATGACCATTATTACGTATGAAATCATGATTGCTTTGCCTTTGCAGAGCCCAGAGTGCCAAGAATCATTAGGTTTAGAGATTAAGCAGTTATATATGCCCTCTTGTCATTAAAACAACTGAAATAATCAGCTTTCTTGATGATTTCTAATCCATTACTCCCATTTGTATATGGTTATTTATGAAGGTCAGACAAGCAAAGCTGTGCCCTGAAACTGTTTGACATTTATTTAGTGCTCATTCTTTGCTTGAATTTTAATTGACAACCCCTATAACCATTCTTCAGAGGTAGATTACTAAAAAAAAGAAGTTTTCTGGACAAATTGTTGAAGTTAATTTCTTTTTGTTAGATTAAATTTCTCATGAATACAAAACTTAGATGTTGGAGAGCCCAAATGAGATGACTCTGAAGCCTGTCCTTTTAATGACAACAGTCTTTAAAATTAGTACACTTTAGTCTTAGTTTATAGCTATTATTAAAAGTTCTAGTGGAAATAGCATAAGGTAAATATCAATTATTAATGAGCTCTGAGTTTCTCTATAATAATCATTATAATAATCTCCCTGTTTATTATAATCACCATTTCATTTCTTCCTTGAGCCCCACATGCCCATGTCCAGTACCATGCCAAAAAAGAAAATAAAAAAAATTAAAATTAAAATTTAAAATTAATTTTTCTAATTAATCATGGGGGGTGGTATACAGAATTTCCATTTTAGCTGGGGAATATCTAATTAAATGTACATCAGCCCATCAGACTTGCATGACGTATCCAGTAAAAAAACAGTTGAATAGATTATGCAACATGTTCCAAGATTAAAGGAGAACTATTTGTCCTGAGGAATTGGGGGATGAGAAAAGATACTTTTTCAGCGCATCCAACCATAAGTGCTAGTCAGAGGTTTGGATGATCATCCAATCCCAGCTTCATCTTCTCTCCTCCACAGTTTTTCATGAGTGCATTATTCCCCCTTCCAGGGCTGGATTTCTCGAGTGTTATTTGAATCTTTCAGTTTCAGTGACAATGAGCTGCATGCAGTCTCGTAACTTAATAGCTGCAGTCTAAGTTACAACTGCAGAAAGGGCTAAAACCAGTTTTGGGGCAACTGGGAGACCAGAAAATTGAGAGGAGAGTGCACAGTTCCACACACAGCAGGAACTCAGTACTAATCAACCAGTCCTGATTCTGCACAGATGACTTCAGCCTCTCCTTTGAAGTCAAGAGGCTCATGGAAAGGGGGTAAACATGTGACTGACCAAGTAGTCATATCTGCATACTAGCAAACGGATTCCTGGAGGCTGTCTTTAGCCTCCTTGGTTCTTTTCATAAACAAGTAGCTGCTGGGCACAGCAGATGCTCAGTTACAAGGAAACAGTGGGTGAATGAAGCTTGAAGTAGCCTGGGACTTGTGGCCTCAGCTAATGGACTGAGTGAGAAGCAGATAAGACTAAAATCCACTGACGTAGAACAGGCCTCGGCACACTTGTGCTGGCATCTCAAATCCAGCCCTCTCCTTATGTATATGAAATTTCATTGAGTACATTTGTTCTGAAGTTGAAGAGTTGAGTGGTTGTTGGAGAGAATAACTGACTCACCAAGGAAAAATATTTTATGTCTCTTTGCAGGAAAATCCTTCCAACATTTGCTCTAGAAGTTAAGCTAGCTTGATATTGAGTAAATAATGGCACAAGATGCTACAGACCCAGCAAAGGGAAAGGACTTGACGCTTCTTCCTTGAATAGAGTCAACACCAATCATTGTAGGAAGGTCTCAAGGGAAAAAAATCAGCTATTGGAAATGTAGCAGTGTGCAGTGGCTACAGATAGGAAGTGAAGAAGTATAGCATTCAAGCAGTAGGAATCTGGAGGGAGAAAGTAGCTCTAAGGCAGTTATCCATAGTGAATTAAAGCAGGAGAGCTTAGTGAACCATTCTTTGTTTTAGAAAGCATGGTAGGCTCCTTTCTGAACCCAAACAGTTAAAACCTTCAGAGGCACATTTATCAAGTGCATCTGCACTAAGAAGTGTGTGCTCATCACCATTCTTCTCCAACTCAATGGCATCTTAGCCCAGGTGGCCCATCTTTTGCAGGTGGACTGTATGTAACTTATCTGATACATGGAGTGGTAATTAGGAAGGCATTGGCTTTTTCATATATAATAGGGGCTCTTCTAAGCTCCATGGGATGAGCTTTGTAATGGGAAATGGCAGAGAATGTGGATATACAGGCCAGGTGACTCTCCCTGGTACAAATCCTGCTGTATTTGTTACATGAGGAGAAAGAAGAGGATGGTTTTTCTGTGAATCTTGAATGAAATTGTTCTGATGCACACTATTTTCCTTTCTGAGACAGGATCTTGCTATGTAGACCAGAATGGCCTAAAACTTTCCATTTTCTTGTCTTTGGAGTGCTGGGGATTGCAAGCCTGTGCCACCACACTTTTTAGAGGCTTCTGCTGTTAGCCTGTCACCAAATCCACATCTTTAGTCATTCTCTCTCCAGTTTCCAATGCAGTTCTGAGGGATTAAATCACCTTTTGAACAACATTTTACAAGCCTCCTAAAGGTCCTTGCTGGGGTGAGAGTATATTGTTACCTGTGTCACTCTTGACTCTCACAGAATTCAAGCAGCTTGTACCTATTGAATGTATCAATCAAAGCAGGTATTTTATTTTCAGAATGAAATATCCAGGCATCTCTTCATAGATGCTCCCTATAGGGTAAGCAATCCTGGAAGGAATTTTAAGACTGGGAATGAAGAATGGAAAGGACACATGACCTTTCCTGGAGGCCTGACTCAAGTGGGATAGAGTCAGCTGTGAACTAGCAAGCTGAATGAGAACATGATGTCTGGATACTGGTACCAAAAAAGAAAAGAAGCTCACACCTATAATCCTAGCTACTCAGAAGGCTGAGATCTGAGGATCACGTTTCAAAGCCAGCCCTGGCAGGAAAGTTCCTGAGACTTCTCATCTCCAGTTAACACCTGAAAACCAGGAGTGGCACTGTGGCTCAAGTGGTAGGGCACTAACCTTGAGCTGAAAAGCTCAGGGACAGTGTCAGGCCCAGAGTTCAAGCCTACAACTGACACAAAAAAAGAAAGAAAGGGAAGGAAGGAAAGAAGGAAGGAAGGAAGGAAGGAAGGAAAGAAGGAAGGAAGGAAGAAAGAAAGAAAGAAAGAAAGAAAGAAAGAAAGAAAGAAAGAAAGAAAGAAAGAAAGAAAAGGAAAGAAAGAAGGAAGGAAAGAAAGAAAGAAAGAAAGAAAGAAAGAAAGAAAGAAAGAAAGAAAGAAAGAAAGAAAGAAAGGAAAGAAGAAAGAGAAAATGACCTCTGTCTAATGAATATTTGTGAGAATATTGTGAACAACTGGGTCCATAAATGCTTAAGGAAAACAACAGCTCTATTCTTAGAACCAGAAGACCTGACTTTGGCATTTGCTGTATTCAACCAGTGTATCCTCCCCATCCTCATATAAGCAACAAATATAATAATGCATGCCTGTGACTGTACCACACTACAAGAAAGGTCAAACGGAATAATACCTAACAAAGTTCTCTGCAAGCCATAAAAACAGAGCGTGCATAAGATTATTACTACAGGAAATAAGCAGCCAGGAATTAAATAAATCTTCCACATATGCAGAATTCTAAAGATGATTTCTTTGAATTTATTTTGTATTATCTTTAAGTAATGGTCCAAAGGGGTTTTAATTCATCCTGTTTATAAGAATAAGGCATCTTGATCATGGTCACCCCTTCCGTTGTTCTCACCTATCTTTCCCAACCGACTCATACTCTCAAATCCAAATAAATTTTTTTTTGGTCAGTCGTGGGGCTTGAACTCTGGACTTCAGTGCTGTCCCTGTACTCTTCAGCTCAAGGCAAATGCTCTACCTCTTGAGCCACAGCACCACTTCCGGCTTTCTAGTGGTTTATTGGAGATAAGAGTCTCACAGACTTTCCTGCCTGGGCTGGCTTTGAACCGTGATCCTCAGATCTTAGCCTTCTGAGTAGCTAGGATTACAGGAATGAGCCACCGGTGCCCTGCTCAAATATACCTTTTGAGAGTATGTTAACTGATTGTAGTAAAGTATATATAGAAATGTCTTTTCCACCTTTACTCATGCCTCTGCAAATTCCAACCTTTTGAAACACTGCATCTTCTAGATTTAGAAATTAGAGATAATCCAAAGAATCACAATATTGGTGGAAGGATGGAGAAATTCTGAAATGACCTTTACATAAGGAAATCTTAAGTAATGTGATATGAAGGAAATATAAAAAAAATGGGCTTCCTTTTTTTTTTTTTTTACAGTACTCCTTAAGCCTCTCCAACTCATTTAATAGAAGGAACTCCTGTTTGCCTCTAAGCTGCATCATTTATGAGATCAGTCATCCATGCATGAAGTCAAGTCATCACAGTAGCTTTGTTCGTAATTGGGAATTGAGATGGTGAAGGAGTTGTTAGCAGTGAGTTAGAGGGGATGGCTTATCTCATTTTTCTGTATATAGCTGACCAAACACTGCTTAGAACAACAAGAGCTCTTCAAATTCTAACAGAGGGAATAAATAAGTGAATGCTAATTGTGGAATAAAACAAGAGATGAAACATTTCCATCCTTTAGGGCTGCTTATTTTTCTTAAAAGATTCCTGTCTCTTTAGAACTAATTGCATTATCATTATACCATTATATTTTGTGCATTTCGTCTAATTTCTTTTGTTTGCCAAAACACTTAAATATTTTTAATGAAAGTGTGACATGTGTGGTGAGTTTTCTCTATAGATCTCTTTCTCTCCCCTTGAGATCACAAAGAAACTTTGAAATGCACAGTTGAAGGCAAATAATTAAGGGACCTTTTCAGTCTCTCAAGAAGAAAATCTATCCATTAAGAAAAATTGTAGAGATGTTTTTCATTACATAGCTTAAGATAAAACACGCAGACTTCAAAGTTTCTCATTAGTTAAAACATATTATGCCAGTTGGCTGCGACAGCCATTTTTCCTTGTCTTTTGCAGGCTGTTTCATATTCATCAAACGAATGCAAGAATTCAGACTTTGTGCAAAAACACTTTCACAACATCTATTTGAATGTAGCTCAATATACATCATGAACTCATCATATACCATCCCAAAGGCAGACAACTTTATGCCATTTTTGAGGCGGTTTATTTTTCTTTTCTAGCTGGGAGTTATATTGTAGCAATCCTCTCATTGCTCTATCCGCCCATGAATTAGGGAAATGGATATTTCTAACAGGTATGATCCATTGACTGCATTCATTTTGGTTTGCTGAAGAAAATACACTTATTTACATTGATGAATAGCCTTAATTGGGTAAAATAGACTGGTAGTGTTGAGCTAATACCTTTAAATGTCTTGTCTTAGGCAATTAATATTCCCTTGTCACACATACATTTAAACAGTTGGAGGAAAGCCTTGTGCTCCTGACTCCTGTCAGACCTAACGAACGAGTTTGTCAAGTCATTTCTTTCTGCCTTGGTTGATTGATAGCTAAATTTTGGTCTTCTAGCTTATGTAAAAAGTGTTAACTATGCCTTTCAGCTTGTAGGCAAGGGCATTTAAACCATTCTAATAGTCAATTTACAGAGGAATTACATTGCCTGTTTACTGGAGGGGTCAAAAAGTGCCCCTATTCATCAGGGACACAAATCACAAGGCCCATGAGCTAATGAAGGCAGTACTTATGAGTCCCTGCAATTGCTGGATGATCCCAAGTTCAAGGTGTCTCTTCTCATGGCTATTTATTTTTTGATGAACTTTTGCTTAGGGATTATGAAGTAGGTATATTTATGATGAAAATGGTGTGATCCTAATATTGTTAAGAATTAGAATAAAAGCTGGAATAGTATCCTAGTAAGCTGTATCCTAGTAACCTGTATCTGCACTTTCTTTTCATGTGTATGCAGGTGCTGGGTCAGGTACTAGGCCCTATGCCTGAGCTTTTTTTCCCCCTCAAAGCTAGCATTCTCCCACTGAGACACATATCCACTTCTGGACATGTCTATGTTTAAACTTACATGTTTATTCCATGCCAGATTATCACTTATTTATGACATTAAAGCAGGGCTGGGAATAACTGGCGCGTGTACCATACAAGGCTCGCAAAAATCATTTAGCACATGGATGGGACAGATATGCATGTGTATGTCTCCCAAGAGTTACCCACATTGATAAATTTGTATGATCTGCAAATGATATTATAAACATCTAAATGGTCCTTGGCAGGAAAAGGTGCCCATCCTTACATGATATTAAAGCAAATGTAAGCTTTAAGCAACATCCTGGGATGAGAAGATTTTGGTCCAAATCTTGCCTCTGCCACTTATGGTGTGAAAACAGCAGGTGCCTCAGTTTCATTACCTATGAAATAGAAAACAGTGGCAAACTGAGAGAAAAGGCTATTCTAAGTATTTGAAACAGTGGCAAAAATAAACTTGAAAATGAAGATAGTTAATAGGAGATATTAATTTTCCCTTCCCTTCTTCTTTGCCCTCATCATCTTCATGTTTCACTGTTGTAGCTATATTCCACCTTCCACACACACCCTCCACTCCACAAATTGTTCCTTCACTTCCTTGAACTATATCCAGGCATGGTGGTATCTATTTTCTGCTAGCAACTTTACGTGTACCAAGTCAAGCTGTGGCACCTGCTGGATTGAGGACATCTGAAGAGCTCCAATGATCCTAACAATCCCCTGGACCCTGAGGCAACCTTTCCTTTCCTCTTCTCATGAAAGCAATTGCCCTTGCCTGTCATGTAGGGAAAAGAGGACTTTGACACAGACCTGTGTGTGCTGGGGCAGAAAATGAAATCAACAGAAGGAGCTAAACACCTGCTACTGTCCTTCAGGCTGAGCACTGATCAATCCTTCTTTGTCCTAATCCCCGTGACTTTTCTCTTTAGTGCAACTTTTTAACTGAAGAGTTTGCTAATATAGAAAAGCAAGGAATTGCAGTTGTGATATTTTTATACATGACTGTAGCTGTGTAATGAAACACATAAAGTACATTTTCTGTGGCTTTGGATTTTGGCAATCAGCTTAGTCCACTTATCAAACATTTGTTTTCAAGATGTCTCCCACTTCCCACAAATGGTGACTTCATGACCTCAAGAACTTATTCTAAAAAGATATGTAATGAGCAATGGAAAGGATCACTGAAAGTATAGTAAAGATCACATGTTTTCACTCATATGCAAAATCTTGTTTTATTTAAATATCATGATTGTAATTGCTGGATTGTTGAATGGATGAGAGAGAGGGGTGGATTGGAAAGAGAATAATGAAGGGTGAATAATATTGGAATACATTGTATCTATGTATGAAAATGTCAGTAAGAAACTCACTGAAAGCTAAGGAACAATAGAAGAGTAAAAAGCAGGCAAGGGAAAAGATTAGAACAGAACTTAATCAGGGTACAGTGTAGGAATATCTGGAAATAAATGCCCTTGTGTAACTAATATATTCTCAAAAACAATATGCGCATTATCATCCATCTATTTTCACTGTGGTGTAGTATAACAGCACCCCTGGGGCATATAATGGCCTTTATCACTCACTTGTTGACAGCACTTACTTGGGCCCATCCTTTTCATGTGACTGGTTCCAGTTGGGCATAACTAATCTAAAATGTCATGTTAAGGATGACTGAAATGAATCAGTTCTGTTCAACATACTTGTTGCTCTTATCCTGGGACATGGAGTCTAGTCTGAGTCTTTTTTTCACATGGGGACAACAGAGAGTAAGGCCAAACAAGACCAATGGTTGATGAATGGGCCTTTACCCCTCTGCATGCAGTATGGTATCCAACACTGATGGTGTCCAACACAGATAGACACACAGCCAAAGCCAGAGGCATATAGGGATTTTATGACACTACAGAGTGACATGGAGCAGTTATAGATGGGGTCATTAATTAATCAACAAATACACTAAAACTATGAGTTTGACTTGGCGATTCTACTTCATCAGAGACACGGGTTCCTAACTTTCATTCTGACTTTGTTAGGGTTACCGATGGAAACTTTAGAGGACGTGGACTGTTAATCTGGTTAGACCAAATCAAGAGCCTGGATATAGGTGTTGCTAACGTTGGCAGTTGTACTTCAATTGCCTCAACAGAGCCTGAATTTGGTGGGGGAATGGATGGAGGAGATGGAGAGAAACCTAAGGTCTGATTAACTATTCTTTTTTTAGAGGTAATTGGTTCCATTAAGGAAAGATGCTTACGTATCCCAATTAAACTGATTTTGCTTCATGGAAGATGGTTGGTACCATCAGGATAATGACCAAGAAATTTTGTTTCTCTTGGAAAAAGAAAAGAAATCAAGCAAAAATGGTGATTATTCTCTAAATGCTCTTCCTCTGGCTTCATAAGTGTGCCCCACCTCCAGCCTAAACAATGAGTAGGGTGTTCATTACCAAGGGACTGTTTGCATTGATGGCACCTTAACATATTAAAATGGCTCTGGGTGGATTACTGCACTGGCTGATTATCTTAATTGACCTTCAGACTAGCTAAGTTTTGCTTGACTTAATGAGGCTCAATTCTTGTCAAGTCCCCTAGGCTAGATGGATTCTGGCCCAGTCATTTTGTTGCTTTGATTTTTTTCATTTTTAATAATAATTCTACAGAAAGCTTAAGGAAATATGGTAAAATATGTCACTTACTTCTGAAGAGTCTGGAAAAGTGATATTTATGGGAAGATATGAGGCTTGAGATTTTTTTAGACTATTAGAAATCATCCTTTCCCCTTAATATGATTTTGTGTTATACCACATTGAAAAACTTAATGCTAGTTTTCTTCAGAGGAGTTTTCAAAGCATCAAGGTGACAAGACAGAAGTTAACTGGTCAGAGTTTTGTTAAATGTCAATAGCTAAGCCCAGGATCAGGTGTTCACTTTTATTTCTGAAAATCAGGATTGTACTGGGTATCTCAAATATCTCCTTGGACAATTCTGCCTAAAGATGGAGATGCAGAAACTTCCATTGCAGGAAAGATTCAGCAAAGGAGAGCTTTCATTCTGCAGGAGAAATAGGGTTGATTAAAGCTGCCTGGACGACTATGCTGAGAAGGATTATGAACTAGTGTCTGAGCTCAGCATAAAAGAATGTTGTAATTGATTAATCATGTCTGGTGTGGCATTGAAAATAAAGAGTTGTAGCATACTTGCCCTTACTGTCCAAATTCATAGTTTCAGATTTTATTTTCTTATTAACTCCTCACCATTTTGTTATTATTTATAAACATGTCTCTAATAGTTTCATTCTTTCTTTTCTTTTTTTTTTATGGTAAAGGTGATGTACAGAGAGGGGTTACAGTTACAAAAGCAAGGTAATGAATATTGTTCTTTTTGGACAGTGTTACCCCCTAATTTTCTCCTGCTTACCTTCCCTGCCCTGCAACTCTCCATCTCAAGCTGTAAAGTTCATTTCCAACATAATGTCTTGTGATTTTCACTGTTGCATTGGTTCACACTTTGTCCTTTGTCTCATAATTTCTGTGATTTTCCCTAATTTTATATACAATACAAAGGGTAATGAAATAAAAAAAACAGTGCCAACAGGGAGAAAACAAAAGAGGAGAAAACAAAAGAAAAAATAAATAATTGCATATAGTGCATTAAGGAAAAAAAACAACAAAAAGCCCCATCTCTTGTGTCTGTATCTTGTAGTTCATTTCAATAAGCATCATTGATAAGGTCATATGTACATAGCTATTGAGGTATTGTGATCCTCTGCCAGAACTATCCTAGACATATACAAATTATTACAAATGAGGGAAACCAAGAGTCCTGTGGACCTTTGGGTCTATATTATTTCATGTAATATTATTTTTTCCACATCTTTCCATTTCCTTATCAATGAGGAAATGTCATTCTTTCTGATGAAAGCATAGAATTCCATTGTGTATATATACCACATTTTCTTGGTTCATTCATCCATTAAGGGGCATCTGGGTTGATTCCATATCTTAGCTATGGTAAACAATGCAGCAATTAACATGGTTGTGCTAGTACCTTTAATGTGGCCTTGTTTGTGGTCATTTGAGTAAATGCCCAAGAGTGGAATTGCTAGGTCACAGGGAAGTATTATATTTAGCTTTTTGAGGAACTCCATACTGTTTTCCAGAGTGGTTGAACATGTTTACATTCCTACTAACAGCGTAGTAGCATTCCTTTTTGGCTACACCCAACATTTGTTATGTTTTCTTGATAATGGCCATTCTAACTGGTACAAGGTGGAATCTCAATATAGTTTTAATTTGCATTTCTTTTATGGCCAGAGATGTTGAACATTTCTTCATGCTTCTTAATTTCCTTTTTTTTTTTTTTTTTTGAGCCGGGTCATGGGGTCTGAACTCTGGGCCTGGGCGCTGTCCCTCAGCTCTTCAGCTCAAGGCTAGCACTCTACTACTTGAGCCACAGCGCCACTTCTGGCTTTTTTCTTTTTGCTTATGTGGTGCTGAGGAATTGAACTCAGGGCCTCAGACATGCAAGGCAAATGCTCTACTACTGAGCCACCTTCCCAGCCCCTTAATTTCCTCTTATTCAGAAAAATCTCTCTTTAAGTGGTTGTTTCTTTGAGGATTTGTTTTTGTTGGGTTTAATGTTTTTGAGTTCTTATATTTTAGATATGAGGCCCTTGTCTGTTGTATAGCTAATTGAAGAGCATCTCCCAACCTGTGGGCTTTCTATTTATCTTGCTAGCTATATCCTTTGCCATGTAGAAGCTCTGCATTTTAATGCAATCTCATTTATCCAACCTTTCTTTGATAAGTTGTTGTATTTCTGGGTCTTTATTGAGAAAGGTTCGACCTATGCTAAGGAACACTAATGTTTCACTTATTCTTTCCTGTAATATTTTCAAGGTATCTGATTTTACAATGAGGTCTCTGATCCATTTGGAGTTGATTCTAGTGCAGAGTAATATATAAGGATCCAACTTCAATTTTAGACATGTGTATAGTCAGTTCTACCAGCACCATTTGTTGAAGCTGTCTTTCTTTCATCCTGTTATTTTGGCTCCTTTAACAAAGATTTGGTGTCCATAGGTCTCTGAGCTACATTTCTGGGTCTTCACTTCTATTTCTTGGTCCTTAAGTCTGTTCGTGTGCCAGTACCAAGCTGTTTTTAAAACTATGGCTTTATAAAACAGTTTGGAGTTTGTTATTGTTATTCTGCTAGCACTGTTCTTCCTTCTACAGATTGTTTTTTGTATTTGGAGTTGTGTATTATTCCATATGAATTTTTGGATTGCTTCTTCTATTTCATTAAAGACTATTGTTGGAGTATTGATGGGTATTGCATTGAATTTGTAGATAGATTCTGGCAGTGTTGCTATTTTCATGTTAATCCTCCCAATCCAGGAGTAGATAGATTCTGGCAGTGTTGCTATTTTCATGATGTTAATCCTCCCAATCCAGGAGTATGGGAGGTTTTTCTACTTCTTTAAATCTGCTTTAATTTCCTTTTTCAGGTTTTTAAAGTTTTAATTATGGAGGTACTTCACATCTTTTGTTAAGTTAACTCCTATTTGGTTTTTATGAAGGCTATTACAAAGGGATTTGCTTTCCTGATTTCAGCCTTGTTCTCATTGTTAGCATATAGAAAAGTTATCGAGGCATACAGAAAAGCTATTGATCATTCTTTCCACTCATGCTTGATCTTACAAATTATTATGCTAATTTATGCTAGTTTTATTTTTATTTATTTATTCATTTATTTGATATGTGATCTTGCTAGGTTGGACTCAAACTCCTGCTTCAGGCTCTTGAGCATCTGGAATTATAGGTGACATTACTATGCCTGGCTACATAGATTCTTTTTGATGATTTTATTCTTCTAGAGTCAGTATTTGAATACATTTTGTGAGTCTGAGGAGATTCCTGATTTTGTGAGTCTTCCAATAAGAAGCTAAGATGGACTTGCCTTCACAAAATACTTTTCTCTCAATCCCTCCCTCTATACTTCCTCCCAAAACCTCCCTTTTGCAACTTGGTGTAAACACAGGCTCAGAGTCTGTGCCTGTATTTCTTCCAGGTAATAATTAAGTACACCTGCCTAAAACTTTGAATCCAAAGTCATTTGCTCAAAGGCACAGGGTATTCTATGGTTTTCAAACTCTGCCTATTCTTTGAACTAACTAGACAGCTTTTTGGCTTCAATTAGTTAGAATTAGTTGCTATTCTTTTACACTATGAACTTGACTGACACAGTCTTTTTTAGGGAAGTGCTCCTAAAACTGTATTGTGTGGAGAAATCATCTAGCTATCTTATCAAGTGTAGATAAAATGCTAGACAATGCAAATGTGCAGCAAACAACTTTTGCCTCCCATGTAACTATGATTACAAATTTTTAACTACCATACCTAGCTTGTTCTTTGGGATAGGGTCACTACCTTTTTGCCTGGTTTATCCTCAAATCATGATCCTTATATCTCAACTTCCAGCATAGCTGAGAGTAAAGGTGTGTACCATCATATGAGGCCTGGGTATACATTTTCTAATATCCTTCCAGAAAGTGGCAGTGATGATGACCTGTGAACCTCACTTTGCATAGAAAAGAGCTAGCAATGAAAAGGCAGGCTGAAATCTGTCATAGTTGGTAGGAAAAAGAAAAAGAAAAGTGTAGTGGAGATGGGAGGGAAGGAATGGTAGGGGAAAAACAAAGGAGGCAACAATGCTCATTTGAAAATGTACTCATTACCTTGCTCATGCAATTGTAACCCCTCTGTCCAGTATTTTCACAATAAAAAACTTATTTTAAGAAAAGAAAAAGAAAATATTTCAGAGTGGCTTGGTTAAATTAGGGCAAGTCAAACACTGCAGGTAATAGGCTCCAACATGTCAAAGGCTCTAGCAGAATGGAATGTTATTTCTCAATTAGATAGCAATACTGGGCCATTAACAGAACATTAGTGTTTATCCATGCTCAGGGTGAAGGGAAAGGGATCCAAGGTCATCCCAAAGGCCACCTGTATTCCACCTAAGAAGAAATGGAAAAGAACCAAAGGAGTGATGATAAGAAAAATGTATTTTTTTCTTCTTAATTTTTATTACAAGGCCTAAAATTCAAAACAAGAATAGTTTGTTGAATTATTATTATGCATACACTTATAACCACAACACATAGAAATAGAATTTTGTCTGCCTCCCTAGCATCCTCTCCACATGCTCCTTTCCTCTCTCCAAAAGCAAATAACATCCTGGATTTTAAATAACTACTTCCTTATGTTTCTTTATGGTTTTACTGTCCAAATGCATAGCGTATCTTTAGGTGATATAGTTTAATTTTTCTTGTATTATAGGATATAGCTTTTAGTCTTTCAATCTCCTGTATTTCTTCCTATCATAATTCCTTTCTATAACTAAAAATCTCTCCCCCAAGGGGGAGTGGGAGGGTAGGGACCTTGTGTTTGTTGAGGTGGCATTATATTATAGTTTGGCCTTTAACCTTAGGTTTTTTTGTTTGTTTACTTGTTTGTTTGTTTGTTTTGTTGGTTGTGGGGTTTGAACTTTGGGCCTGGGTGCTGTCCCTGAGCAATTCAGCTCAAGGTTAGCACTCCACCACTTGAACCACAGCGCCACTTCCAATTTTCTGGTGGTTAATTGGAGATAAGAGTCTCACAGACTTTCCTGCCATGGCTGGCTTCCAACTGCATCCTCAAATCTCAGCCTCCTGAGTAGCTAGGATTACAGGCGTGAGCTACCAGTGCCCGGCCTTAGTTGTTTTTTAAGATAAGGTCTCACTGCCCCTTCACATGCATGCAGCTGAACTGGAATATACCTATGGTTACCATGTTCAATTTGCTTTCTGGGGAGCTGAAGTTTTATGGACTTTTCTGCTTGTGTTACTTTGACACCATTATCCTGCCAATGTCAGTCTACCTTGTAACTTTGGATGACAGATGTGTACCACTGTACCCAGTTATGGGTTAAGAAGTCTCATGAAGTTTTCTGCCCAGGCTGGCCTCAAATAATTATCCTTCAGTTCTCAGCCCCCTCACTATTATTGCTATCATTGTAAGTGTAAACTACTGTATCTATATTTTGGAGGACATCAGGCTCTCAGTTTTTCAGGGTTTGAATTTTGCTAATTGGATGTGTACTGTGCAGTTATTGTGTTGTAGGTGTTTTCCCTCAATCACCAGGGTCATCTAGGGCTTCTACCAGTTTCAATTATGATTCCTTTTGACCACACTGTGGTTGACATTATGCTTTTTTTATCAGAATGTACATAGTGCCTACGTGTCTCAATGTTTCCTAGTGTTTTCAACTACTGATGTTTATTGTCCAGACTTATTATTTCACTAAGCATTGCAGAATGGTGGTATTCTAATTTTATCTCTCTTTTTAAAATTCACCTATAAAGTGGAATATGTTTAAACAGACCCTTTTCTTATTTAGAATAGCTAGTATTACAAGCTTGAGACACTGGCAGCTGGCCTTTATGCTTCCTTTCTTCCCTACCAACATTCCTGATTAGCAAGGACATTGGATTTGATTAGTTAAAGTCTTATAATGAATTGTTCATATTATTGTACCTTTAAGTAAAATGCATAAGATAACTATATTCACATTACCATTGCAATTGAAGTTATACAAAACACAATATTGCTATATGTGCTAGTCTCTTTCTCCTCCCATTTTAAAGTACTATGGTATATCTTTATCATCAGGGAATAGAAACATTTATTCTGTGCTCTTTTGCATTTATCCATCATTTATTTTTAAATATTCAGATAAGGATATGCCAAATATTTACTGTTATTGTTGTGTTGATGTTTTTCTAGTTACTTTGGTTCTTAAACCAATTGCTAGTAGAAAAGCTCATATGAGCAATATTCTCTTAAGTAGTTGTATAGAGGAGTTGCCGTTTAACAGAAGTGTATCAATATAATTTTAATCTTGATCCATGCATCTCAATCACCCCTTTCAACATATCAAATATTCCTCTAAACCCAACCTCTTCCCTCACTTTCCTTAATTTTGTAGGATAGACATTGAATTCTTTTTTTTTTTTTAATTGTGAAAATACTGTACAGAGGGGTTACAATTACATGGGCAAGATAATGAGTACATTTCTTCTCAAGCATTGTAGCCTTCTCCTTTGTTTCCCCTTCCCATCCCTTCCCATTCTCCCCCCGCCCCCCCCAATCCTCCCCGCCACCCTTCCCCCCCACCACCAAAGTTGTGAAATTCGTTTTCGACATAACGATTTGTACATCTCATTTTGTGACATTGAATTCTTTTTTTTTTATTGTGAACATACTGTACAGAGGGGTTACAATTACATTGGCAAGATAATGAGTACATTTCCTATCAAGCATTGTAGCCTCCTCCTTTGTTTACCCTTCACATCCCTTCCCAGCCTCCTCCCCCGCCCCCCACCCAATCCTCCCCGCCACCCTCGCCCACCTCCCCACCAAAGTTGTGAAATTTGTTTTCAACATAACGACTTGTACATCTCATTTTGTGACATTGAATTCTTGACTCCCTCTTCTTCTGTTTATTTGTCTACTCCTCATCCCTTGACCCCACCCCACTCTTTTCAAAGTACTGGTTCCTGGTGATTAATTTTTGAACTTTTACTTTGCATTTTTTAAAGAAAGTACTCTATTTGAGTTTTTTCTTGAATCTTCCATATTTCAGTAAAAGTATTTGTATACACTTGAATACCACCTACCCTATTCACTTATAAGTATATAGGGTAATTCTAACCCTCACTTATGAGAGAAAACACAGCCTTTGTCTCTCTGGACCTGACTTATTTCTCTTAACATAATTTTTTACAGGTCTTTGCTTCTTTGATATTATTTGGATTTTTGCTGTGTGTGTTTGTGTGCTTCATGTCCTTGAAAGTTAGTTTGATTGGTTTTAAACTTCTTAGCTTTCATTTTCTTTCATAAATATCCTAGTATAGTACTTTTTTGGCTTTTGTCATAAAGCTTTGAGATTAAAGTCTTGCTGATCTTATTTCCTTTCTTTTTAAATCACATGCTTAAGTTAACAATTTATTTTAGAATCCAATAGTTTTCCTAGTGTATATGGTGGTTGGTAGTTATGGACTATTTTTCTTAGAAACATATATTCTTTCAGAATTGTCTTTTACCTTTATTTAAAATTTTTGTTTAGTTGGCAAATACACACACATATGTACAGTAAAATGTGATATTTTTGCATACATAAACATGGAAAAAAGGTTACATTAGGTTAACATATCTATCACCTGAAGTTTTTTGTGGTGAGAACATTTAAAATGGCTTTTAGCGATATGTTTTGTTTTGTTTTGTTTTTGGTGGTACCAGGGTTTGAACTCAGTGCCTAGCATTCAGTTAGCTTGCTTATGCAACTGGAACTCCATCACTTTGAACGATGGTCCACCAGATCTCAGCCTCTGAGCAGCTAGGATTACAGGCTTGAATCACTGGAAATTTGAAATATATAATACATTATTAGAATGTCATGATTATATATATATATATGTACTGATGAAAGTTTATTAATTATAACTTTTAGTATTCATTCTGTTTGATTAATTCTTTTCTTAGAAAGTTGAATTTTCTTTTCTTATGTTCAAGACTTGTCAACCTTGCTTAAATTGTTTATTAACTTCTCCATCCCCCATCTTTTGAATTAAACAAAAATAATCTCACAACACATTTACTATTATAGAATTTGTTCATTTTTATCTAGTACTTTTCAAGTGATTATTTTTTATTTATAATTACCTATTAAGTTTTAGGACCCGATTCTTAGTTGTTTCTTATTATAAATTACATTGTCTTTAATATTTCAGATCAATGCTTTAAAGTCTTTTAGTTAATTTGAAATTGGAGGTTACAGTTTCATTCTATCTTATAGGTATATCTTTCTATGCTTTAAGCTTCTATAGGGACACTGCTATATACCTATTCTCATTTTTCTTATAACTTTGTACTAGACTTGCTTACATTTTCAGACAAAATCTTCATGCAAGTTTAGAAAGTAGTATCATGCCTTCTTTTGGTCTAGCTTTACAGAGCTCTCCATTGTTATTTTTGTGTGAATATTAAGAAATATGGTGGTTTTGTTGGTGACATAGTTTGACTCATCCTATCCCTCTCCCCAAATTTGTCAGACATTCTCCATTGTTCTCTGTCATCTCTGTCAAGTTCCTATTTGATTAATCTCCCAGAAGTTCCTTTTCTATGTGAAGCTACTCCCTGGAACTGAGCCACGGCTTTAATTGCCATGGTTAACTTTAATTGCTCACTGCACAGTTTCCTTCAGGCCCTCTTACCATAGGTTCTACCCCTTGCCATCTTTAGTTTGCAGGGAAGTTATTAAACTTGTCTAAATGCTAACTCTTCTTTTGAAATGCCAGTTTAAGAAAGCTCTGCACATCATAGTGTTGTTGTAAGAGTCAAATTATATAAATTGGTACGGACTGAATCCAGGTGAAGTGGCTCAAGCCAATAATCTTAACTACTTGAGAGATGGAGATGGAAGGATTGCAGCCCCTGGCAATGGTTCTGTGAGGTGGCAAATATCTGTTGACTCAACCATAGGAAAGTACAGCAATGCCTGGGCCTGCCTGTGAGCTTCTGTCTATCTAGTGAATTTCAGAAGTACAAATAGGAGCATCACGGTCCCGACCAGCCTGGGAATAAATTGAAACCTTATCTTGAAAATAACCAAGGGAAATCCATCCATTTTCATGCAAATGACAGAATCTCATTTTTCCTGATGGTTGAATAATATATACATATATTTATTTGATCTCAGATTTTCTTGATCTATTATCCATTGTGAAGCATCTGGGCTGTTTGCATAACTTAGCTATTGTGACTACTGATGCAAAGAACACGGGCATGCAAGTGACTCTATTGTATCCACTCTTGCAATCTTTTGGATAAATGCCCAGAAGTGGTAAACACACTGAGGGACATATGCATATATCCATGAGCAACTTAACTAAAGTATAATACATGCAGGAGTGAAACTCCATGGTGTAAACCCTTTGAAAAATTAGCAGAAAATTTAGTAAAATGAATATCAGGAAGATGAAACATATTTTAAATGAATGGGGAAGGGAATGGTGAATGAATACAGTGATAATACTAAATGTACATATGGCAACTTGAGGTGTGTGGTAGAAGAGAGGGGTAGGTGGAAACAGGAGGAAGAATGATTCTGATTAGTAAGTATTATACACATAAATGGATATATTAGCTGGGTGCCGGTGGCTCATGCCTGTAATCCTAGCTACTGAGGAGGTTGAGATCTGAGGATCGTGGTTCAAAGCCAGCCTGGGCAGGAAAGGCTGTGAGACTCTTACCTCCAATAAACCACTCAGAGAATGAGAAGTGGTTCTGTGGCTCAAGTGGTAGAGCACTAGCCTTGAGCTGAAGAGCTGAGGGACAGCACCCAGGACCAGAGTTCAAGCCCCACTACTGACAAAAATAAAAATAAAAAAGGACATATTATATTGTAACCCCTTTGTACACCACTTGTAGACTTAGCTAAATACAAAAAGAAGAAGGAAAAAAGAAAATAACCAACATCAAAAGAGCTGCAGAGTGATTTAAGTGGTAGACTGCTGCAAGAACAAGGCCCTGAGTTCAAACTCAGTGCTTCCCCTTCCCAAATGATTTTAGCTGAATGTTTTGTGCATAATACATCCACTTAAATTATGAGCTTATCAACAACCAACATTATTCCCAGGCATTAGTTTAAGACATTATTTTGCTAAATAAGTAAACAATATTAACTTTACAAGGCCTCTATTATATTTTACATGATTAAATGTCAAACCCAATACAGAGTAAAACCAGACTAATTTATATATACACATATTCATTTTTTGCTAATTAGTGTAAAAGGTAGTGAAATTTGTTCACAATTCTTTCTTCTGACCAGTAACAAATGTATGTATATTATACCTTGACAAATTTTCATCTGTATACTCCTGCAAAATGGATTATTTATCATCTTATCTTGTGTATATTTTCATTTGTATTCTGTTTATATTCAGACAGTATGCATAAGCTGCGATATTCCAGGGATTGCTTTGCTTTGTTTTAATGCAGCTGCCCTGCATCTTATATTTTTTAATATGGTGGGAATGATGTGTAATTTTCATTGTTAGGAGATTTGGATTTGTTTATTCTTACTTTCCTTGAAGAACAATTGCAAATCTTTTTTTCTGAAGCTGAGCAACCATAGCACCTGTCCCTCCTAGGTAATACAAATAGTGCCTCTAGGAAGAGCAGGAGACTGAACAGTGAGTGGTTATTTTTGGAGTGACTTGGGGGTTCAGCTCTTCATCCACAGTTCTTCCCCATGGCTGGCTGAGGCCTAGATTTCTTCTTTTCTAAAGAGCCTGAATTCTTGAACTATATCTTGATTCAGATCTCCTAAAGGGGCACATTCAGGTCAAGGAATAAGCAGATCTCTTAATCAAAGAGGGCATAGAGTATATTGAACTACAGGTTAGACATGCAACTTTCACTGAGCAGATACCATTGCATTTATAGGCAGACATACTGTGTTTTTTCTTTAATGTGATAAATATGCACTGGTAAAATTTCTAAAAAAAGAAAGAATTAGGACATTATTTACCTGGCAATAATATCTGGACAATAGTTCAGGAAAAAGTTGGAAATTCCATTTCTTAATCATATATTCTTATGTGTGCTTATTTTGACTGTAGCTTCGGAAAGCAGTAATGGATCACATATCTGATTCCTTCTTGGAAACCAACGTCCCTTTGCTGGTTCTCATCGAAGCTGCAAAGAGTGGCAATGAAAAGGAAGTGAAAGAATATGCCCAGGTTTTTCGTGAACATGCCAACAAGCTGGTGGAGGTAAGTCAAGAGAAACTGGGATTAGAACTCATTGACATATGGTACAAAACGTTTGTATGGCTTTCTTGAGCATGAATATCTGATCACTTTTCTTCCTTGACCTTCTGATTACACCTTTTTGTAGGTACTAAGTCATTAGTAATCTCCCCTCTATCTCATCTCTTTAATCATACGCTGAACCATGTCAGCCAATTTTTCTGAACAATAGCTAGAGGCTGAGACTAAATTAGAAAGGACTCTTTCTAAAGCATTGAGTATCAGCCTTGATTTGAGGGATTAGAATAGGAATTTAGTACCTTGCTCTCGTTTTCTTCTTACACTGAAGTCCAGATTGGATGACAAAACTGAATTTGGGGGAAAAATTCGAACTTCTCAAATAAATGCTTAGACTTTTAGTAAAAAGATCTTGGGGACTGTACTAGTGTAAGTTTAGGATCTTAAATATATAATGGGTATTAGAAAAAAAAATCTTCAGAAGTTGCTTTATAAACACAAAATTGTCCTGACTGATATTGAATAAAATGCCAAATGATAACTAGGCTACTTGAGTTTAGAAGCTGAACACCAACAGTGTGACAAACACAGGATTGGTGATATGAGGTGAATAGAGAATACATATGTTAAACAGAAGTGTGTGTGTATGTGTGTGTGTGTGTGTGTGTGTGTGTGTGTGTGTGTGTGTGTGTGTGTGTGTGTGCAACAAAAGGGCCCAGAATGGGCAAGGAGCCTGCTGTGATTCTAGAGAATCATAATTATCCAAGTTAAAACTTTTGGAGGTTCTGAGCCACCAGGGTGCATTGTCTCTTGGATTCACAAAGAAATGAAGTGACGTGCTTTGTGTTTTGTTCTTTTTATTTTATTTGTGAACATATTGTACAGAGGGGTTACAATTACATGGGCAGGATAATGCATACATTTCTTACCAAGCATTGTAGCCTCCTCCTTTGTTTACCCTACACATCCCTTCCCAGCCTCCCCTCTCACACCCAATCCTCCCTCCCACCCCCACATCAACATTGTAAAGCTCATTTTCGACATTGTACTTCTCATTGTTGCTACAGGTCCACCTGTATCCTTAAACGACTTGTTTTTCCCCTCTCCTCCACAAGTTATACTGACATCAAATATAGTGAAAGCAGGGGTTATACTGTGGGAGAGGGACATACAAAGCATCAAAGAAATAATCTTATAAATACGTTAGAAACACATGCATGAAAGAAAAAAACGTTAAAATACATATCTAAGGGTTCATTTTCCTAGTGATACCTTGTTTCATTGGGGTGGCAAAGCTCTTCATCATTCATTAGGTGCAAAAATCCTCTCCTGTTTTGCTTTGAAGAGTGATAAGACCATGCTCAATTTTGTTGTATGCTAAGCACATAGTTTGGTCTTCTGTTAGCAGCATGGCTAGTCGATCTGACACTAAAGATGTTCAGCCAGCAGAAATCCCTACATCAACAGCCAAGTCCTTTATCAAGTTCTTGGTTCTGTGGGACATGAGCTACGACATCTACTCTGATAGCAGTCTACATTTTGTGTGTACCAGTTTTGTTAAGTTGGCTTCTAAGAATTTGCCATTTTTCTTTAACTTTCTAACTCATTAGCATGAAGTTATCCATACTACCTTTATGATTTTTGCTTAATGTGGGGTTCTACATGAATGGTTTTTTTCTACTTCTTGTATGATTAATTGGTGTCTTCTCTCTCTCTCTCTTTCTCTCTCTGAAAAATGACAAAGCACTTTTGCAAGTAGTTTCTCAGTTTAGTCATATTTTCTAAAGAAAAAAAAGCTTTCAGTTTTATATTTTTGTTGCTCTTCTACATTATTTCTTCCTTACTTTATATTTCCTCTACTTTCTTCCAGTATAACTTACTGTACTTTTCTAATTTACTGAAATGGATAATCACATCAAACTTTTTGGCTTTCTTATTTGAGTTATAAGTATATTTAAGACTGTACATTTTTTCTAAGTTATGCTATAATCCTGTTATTTTCTACTGACCTAGTTTTTAGTTTATACATCTTTTTTTAGTTTATACATCCATCTGTATCTAATACATATGAAATCCATCTATTGAGTTAATTTATTTTCTCAAGAATTTCTAGTAAACAGCCGTTTTTTCTTCCTGCTCTTCCAACTCCTTTACATTCTTATCCTCCTGTTTTCCTTTCACCACTAAAACTGATTTTGGCTCTAATAAATTTCACTATCAAGTTATCTCCTTCAAAAATGTGAACCATAATTAGTTCAAAATAATTAATATTCCCTCATCTGAAGAATGCAAACAACTCAGTTAAATAGATTTGACCTTACCCTGAACTTTTAGCTTCATTTTTAACACAGAGGTTCCTCCAGTCCTCACAAGTACTGGATAATCCCACAGGTGAGCTCCCTTGCCCGCTGTACAAAGGAAAAAAAAAACACAGAAAAAGAAGCAGAGAAAAGTGGCCTTGGGATTTTTTTCTTTCCCTCCTTTGGTCAGTCAAACATTTTTTAAAGAGTGAGTTCTCAATTTCACCCAAAGAGCTTCAATAATTGTGTCACCTGCACATCTGTGTAGTGGTGGTCAACAAGCCCTAGAATTGCCTTGGATGTTATTACTGATAAGGGGTCATTCCCACCAAGAGGTTATGATTCTTTACACAATTGGACTTGTAAGGCAGCAGAACAGGTGTCCACACTTGTCTATGATAGTTTCAACAAAGATAGGAATGTATGACTTTAAGTTTTCTCATATTAGGGTGTGTGGCTGAAATCATGCAATTAGGAGTTTCTCATCGGTCCTGATTTTGAATAGTTTTAAGTTTCCTAGTGGCACCCTTTCCCCAAATAGGCTCCTCCACCACCTCCTCCCCTCCTCCTCTTCTTCTCCTCCTCCTTCTTCCTCCTCCTCCTCTTTCTTCTTCCTCTTGTTCCTCCTCCTTCTTCCTCTTGTTCCTCCTCCTTCTCCTCTTGTTCCTCGTCCTCCTCCTCGTCCTCCTCCTCGTCCTCCTCCTTGTCCTCCTCCTCATCCTCCTCCTCATCCTCCTCCTCGTCCTCCTCCTCGTCCTCCTCCTCATCCTCCTCCTCATCCTCCTCCTCCTCCTCCTCTTCCTCCTCCTCGTCCTCCTCCTCGTCCTCGTCCTCCTCCTCCTCCTCCTCCTCCTCTTCCTCCTCCTCCTCCTCCTCCTCCTTCTCCTCCTTCTCCTTCTCCTCCTCCTCCTTCTTCTTCTTCTTCTTCTTCTCCTTCTTCTCCTTCTTCTTCTCCTTCTTCTCCTTCTTCTCCTTCTTCTCCTTCTTCTCCTTCTTCTCCTTCTTCTCCTTCTTCTCCTTCTTCTTCTTCTTCTTCTATTTTACATTTACGTATTTATTACCTTTAAGTAGTTATACAAATAAATTTCAAATTATCATGTCAATTTATAAGAACTATGCACTTTGATCAGTGTCACTCCTACAACCATGACCCCACACCCAATCTATCCAAACCTCATAAATCAAAAAATAGGCTTTAGATATGAGACCCTTGTCCAATGTCCAATGTATGACTAGTGAAGATCTTCTCAAAATTTGTTGGTTTTCTATTCATCTTGCTAGCTATGTCCTTTGCCATGCAGAAACTCTGCAATTTCATGCAATCCCACTTGTCCAACCTTTCTTTGATTTGTTGTGTTTCTGGGTCTTTATTAAGAAAATTCCAGCCTGTGCCAAGGAGCCCTAAAGTTTCTCCTATTCCATCCTGTAATGTTTTCAGAGTGTCTGCTTTGACTCCAAGGTTTTTGATCCATTTGGAGTTGATTCTGGTGCAGGGTGATATATGGGGATCTAGCTTTCATTTTCTACAGGTGTTAAACCAATTTTGCCAGCACCATTTACTGTCTTTCTTCCATTCTATGTGTTTAGCTCCCCTATTGAAGATTAGGTGGCTATAGGTCTTTGGGTTCATTTCTGGGTCTTCAGTTCTACTCTATTAGACTTCTTGTGCCAGTACCAAGCTGTTTTGATTACTGTGGCTTTGTAGTAGAGTTTGAAATTTGGTATTGATTTCCTCCAGCACTGTTCTTTCTGCTAAGGATTATTTCTGCTATTTGGGGTCTTTTATTGTTCCATATGAATTTTGGGGTTTCTTCTTCTATTTTACTGAAGAATGAGATTGGAATATTCATAGTTATTGCATTAAATTTGTAGATACCCTTGGGAAGTATTGCCATTTTCACGATGTTAATCCTCCCAATCCAGGAGCCTGGGAGGCTTTTCCACTTCCTAAGTTCTGCCTTAATTTCCTTTTTCAGGCTTTTAAAGTTTTCATCGTAGAGGTCCTTCACTTCTTTAGTTAACTCCTAAGTATTTTATTTTTTGTGTGACTATTAAAAAGGAGTTGCTTCCCTGAGTTCAACCATGCTCTTTTCATTGTTAGCATACAGAAAATCCATTGATTTTTGAGGGTTAATTTTGTATCCTGCTACATTGCCAAAATTTCGGATCAGACCGAGTAATTTGGGAGTCGAGTCCATGGGATTCTTTAAATATAAGATCATGTCATCTGTAAAGAGTAAGAGTTTTACTTCATCTTTCCCTATCTGGATCTTCTTTATGATTGCATCTTGTCTTATTGCTGTAGCTAGGCATTCTAATACTAAATTGAAGAGAAGTGGAGAGAGTGGACAACTAAATCCCCAAAGAAATCAGCAAAGAAACAACTGCCCAATTAATAAGTGGGCTAAAGACACAAAGAGAAACTTCTCTGAAGAGGAAAGAAGGATGGCCAATAGACACATGAAGAAATGCTCAAACTCTCTAGCCATAAAAGAAATGCAAATCAAAACAGCATTGAGATTCTACCTCACCCCTGTTAGAATGGCTATAATCAAGAACTCTAATAACAACAGATGCTGGAGGGGATGTGGCCAAAATGGAACCCTACTGCATTGTTGTGGGAGTGTAAACTTGTTCAACCACTTTGGAAAGCAGTATGGAGGTTCCTCAAAAGACTTCACATAGAGCTCCCCAATGACCCAGCAATCCCACTTTTGGGCATTTACCCAAACGATCACAAACTATGTTTATCACAGCCTTATTCACCATAGCTAAGATATGGAACCAGCCCAGATCCCCCTCAATAGATGAATGGAAATGTGGTATATATACACAATGGAATTCTATGCCTCCATCAGAAAGAATGACATTGCCCCATTTGTTAGGAAATGAAAGACTTGGAAAAAATTATATTAAGTGAAGTAAGCCAGGCCCAAAGAAACATAGGTCCAATGGCGTCTCTTATTTTCAATAACTAGTATAAGTCTAGGACAACCAGAAAAGGTCAAAAGCTATGTACATATGACCATATAAAATGATGTTAAGTGAAATGAACCCCAAGATAGGGACACAACTTGTTTTTTCTTTCTTGCTATTGTTTTTAATGTATCTAAAATGTACTATGTGATTTTTTTTTGTTTCTCTTGTATATTCTTCCCCCATGGTATAAACCTTGTTTTCATTGTATTTGATGTTGGTGCCCTGCATCTTGTATATACATATTTCTAATTTGGGGAGGGGAAGGGAAATAACAAAATGCTGAAACAGGGATACAGGTTGACCCATTGTAACAATGAGATGTACAAAACACTATGTAGAAAATGAACTTTACAACTTTGTGGGGGTAAGGGGGTAGTTGTGGAGGCGAGGAGGGAAGGGTTGTTAAGGAAAAAAAACAAAGGAGGAGGTAACAATGCTCCATAGGAAATGTACTCATTACCTTACTCAAATAACTGTAACCCCTCTGTACACTATTTTTACAATAGAAGCATAAAAACGTAGGCTTTCTCATTGGCTTGCCTACTTATGGGTCTGGAAGGAAATGAGGTGGAATGATAGTGATTAAAACATCCATCAACCATTCAAATGTGGGACAAGATATCTAGTTATATTTTATTTAGTTGCATTTTTTTATATACCAGGTAACTTTTAACAATTTTATTTCTAACTGACACATAATTGTGCATGTATATGAAGTTCCATATGCTTGATGACATTGTGTAATGATCAAATTAGGTTAAGGTGTGTTTGTTAAAACAAACATTTTTTCATAATGATGTAATTCAAAGTCCTCTTTCCTGGCTATTTTAATAATACAGTATATTATTGTAGTATAGTATTGGGAATTCCTTTACTGTGCAATGGAACACCAGAACTATTTTCTCTTATGTCCCCCAATCTCCCCTCCAAAAAAAGAGGATCTGCATGTTTTCTCCTAAAGAATGTTTGCCTTATTCTCTTCAGGGTAGTGGGTAGCTAATCAGACATTTAAATGAAGCTCTGATGAGGGCTGGGAAGGTGGCTCAGTGGTAGAGCACTTGCCTTGCATGCATGAGGCCCTGGGTTTGATTCCCCAGCACCACATAAACAGAAAAAGAAAGCCAGAAGTGGCGCTGTGGCTCAAGAGGTAGAGTGCTAGCTTTAAGCACAGAAAGGCTCATGAACAGAGCCTAGGCCTTGAGTTAAAGCCCGATAACTGGCAAAAAAAAAAAAAAAAAAAGGAAGAAAGAAAGAAAGGAAGAGAGAGAAAAAGAGAAAGGAAGAAAACCAGAAAAAGAAGCAGAAAAAGAAAAAAAGTCCAGACACCTTCCTTTGCTACAGTTCTATAGAATAATCTTCCAGAAATGCCAATATCACAATATTACATGTGTTACAACACAATCTCCAATCATTATATCCAGGAAAATGAGACTGCTAAATCTATGAAATTCTCTTCCTTTTAGTAACTCCTTTCTGTCTGGTTTCAAGGTTTTCCTCTCAGCACTAAGAATGATCAAATCCAGGGAGGGTGATGGAGTCAGGCTTCCTTCAGTTAGCGTCTCTTTCTAGTCTACTGGAAGTTATGACTCCTGTTTGGAGCCATCTGCTTCCTCTGGCATCTTGCTTCCTTCTACACATCACATGCCATTGTCTCTTGAGAGCCCCTGATAGACCCTTAAATTTCCACTAATGTAAACCATGTGAATTGTTCAGAATTAGCTGAATGAAGAATGCATGAGATAATCAATGAATAAGTGATTATAGTTTTAGTCCTTCAGCAGTTTTTGACTATTATATTTGATTATTGTATATATTTAGCTTTCCATCCATTTCTATATGTATTTCTTGTCAAATTTCTCTGCTCTTTTCCATTTGGTTGATATTTGGTGGTCACAAAAATGGATGCTATCGGGCTGGGAAGGTGGCTCAGTGGTAGAGCGCTTGCCTTGCATGCCTGAGGCCCTGGGTTCGATTCCCCAGCACCACATAAGCAAAAAGAAAAAAGCCGGAAGTGGCGCTGTGGCTCCAGTGGTAGAGCACTAGCCTTGAGCTGAAGAACTGAGGGACAGCGCCCAGGCCCAGAGTTCAGGCCCCATGAACGGACCCAAAAACAAAAACAAAAACAAAAACAAACAAAAACAAAAACAAAAAAAATTAATGCTATCAAGTAAATGGGCTTATCACAATTTATTACATGATGTGGTGGTCCTTAAAAAGTTGTTAACGATGATAGTTTTAGTGCAAGTAAAATACCAGTAAAATATGAATAGGAAAAATGATTTGACTATAGAGTTTTTTTTCTTTACAATAGCTGTTAGCATGTTATAAAAGCAGATGATCTTGCACCAGGGTTCCTTGATGAGGAAAAATCTGAGAGTTCAAATAAAATGTTTTATGATCTATACGTCACCCACTAGAGCAAATATCACCCATAGAGATGAATAGAATAAGAGTAATCTTTCCCTCCACTCCAGTATCAATAACTCAGCCTCTCCAAGGGGTTATCTAAGGACTTCAGAGTGGTCTGACACTGAGGGAGTGCTGAGTTGATCAGAGGACACCTGTTGTACCTCATTTCCAAGCAAGTTAAACGAAGTTTAGAGAAATGGAATGCAAATGATGACAACTCAGTACCATAGTAATGTCAGGGTTGTGGGAGGAGTGGATGTAAATTGGGGGCAAAATATGCATTGCTGCAATAAAAATAAAAGCTAATCTTGAAAATGAGATGCAAAAGCATTACAGCTGTTTTAGTCTCCAAACTAGTTTTATTCCTCCTATTGCTTGGCTGCTCAGTTGAGCAATGCCTGCTCTTCCTTCTTCCTATCTTGACCTCTAACTCTCTAGTGCAGGCTACCTGTTCAATGGTGTGGGAATTAAAGTAGCTCCCATCAGGCCACTCTCATCTAATGGCCTCCTCAGTCTTCTTTGCAGCCTGTAGGCTGAGTAAATAGGATTCTAAGAAAGAAAGGTGGAAACTGTATTATCTCTGTCAAAGACATCCTATTTTACTTAGGTAAAGACAAACATTTTAAAGACAAACATGGTTTGCACGGCTTGGATGTCTCATCAGTTTCCAGGCTCTCTTCTGTCTTTTCCTGCATTTCTGCAACATATCTGCAACACATGGCATCTTTGATTTGTTGAATGTCCCATGCTCCCTTTCCCTTTTGGCCTTTTATGTCTTTTCTTTTTCCTGGTACTGTCCCGCTCCCCCAACTGCCAGCCCTTCCTCTCATTTCTATCTGCTGTTTAACTTTCATTCTGAACATGTAACAGTTCCCTGCCTTTCTACTTTTGTGATATTCTATTAGTTTTAAGATTGAGTTCTACAGCTTTGTACTATGTCTTCTGCTAACCTACCAATTTCCTTGGGGGTAGGACCATGTTTAATTAATTCCTAATCACACTTCAGTACCTAGCAGAGTGTCTCTGTATAGCAGGTATTCAATAAATAGCTGGTGCCTAAAGAACAAATAAAGTAATACAAGCACCCGGCAATGTCACTGGCTTTTTGCCTCCGGGGATATTACATTTTACTAGTATGACTGAGGGATGCTAAGGGTTACCTTAGTGATCAGAAGTAAAGAGGCATTGTGACTAAGTCTCTAATTTACTACCAAGGAGGAATTTCAAGTCCCGGGAGAACTCCCATCTCCACTGAGTAGAAAGGACTTGCGCTGTTTACTTCTATTCCTTGCAGCAGAAGTAGCTTTCCCAGTCTGCTCCTAACTCTACTATGGATTCCCTTTGCCTTCCAAGCATGCTTGGATTTTCAGCATCTGTTATGGTGGATGTGAGGAAGGGTGCTGATTCTACCTGACAAAGCAGAGCATTGAGGCCAGGGAAATGATAAATTAGATACAAGAAACTTAAGTCATCGAACTTACTGTTTTGACTTCAAACTCATGATGGCTACAGTCCATGAAGATCGAGAAGCTCTATTTTGAAAGGAAGAGACACATCTGCTAAGTGATCCATCTATTTAGGCACCGGAGTGCTTTGGTTTCAGCCCTGGGTGAACTGAAATTGTAATTCACTTGCACATTGTTGCATTGAGCACCAGTCATGGAGAGTTTCCCATGTGCCGATGTTTTTCTGGTTGTTATCAATATCAATACACACAAAAGTAGAGCAACCTTTTGTCCAGCTGAAGTATATATTCTATTGTGAAAGACAGAGGAGGGAAAAGGCAAATGTGTAACATGTAAGGTGGAACTATTGTGCCTCAGTGCAAAAGCAAGACACTGAGGGACAGTGATGGGGGAGGGCATGAGAAGTGCATCAGGAAGTGCATCTCACATAAGATGATTAATGAGGCAAGAGCAGAAGGAAATGGAAGAACATTTCATAAGGTAGGATGAGTGAGAGTAAATACTCAGAGCAGCAGTATACCTGTGCAACTGGAGCTGAGCATGAGAGGAAAACATTTCAGAAAAGAAATGGAGTGCAGACTGAATTTTACTGAATTTGAATGCTATGGAAGGCTTTAAACAAAGGCATGACATGATCTGATTTCCATTTTAAAAAACTCTTTTGTTATATGAGTATATACAGTAAGTAGGAGTAAGAAAAACTATATAAAATGAAACTGCAATAGTCCAGCTAGGGATTAGTAATATGACTGAATAGAAGCAGGGAGGTTAGAAGAAATGGTTGGATTTGATTTGTATTTGCAAGGTTGTGAGGATCTGAGCCAGAGAGAAATCTGGGATGACTCCAAGTTGTGACATTCTACAGTAATGAAATCAGTTGGAACTTTAAAAAAAATAAGCATAGCTTTTACTCTCAGACTGTTTCTCAATTGGCTCTGGCTTGCAGCTGTTTGATAGGTGTGATCCTGAAAACCCCATACAAATGTCTCAGGTTTAAATAAATGCAACAGAGCTTTGTAAATTCCAGGGTCTTGATTTAAACCATGAGCCAAAAAAGAAAATCAAGAGAAGCTGCCTCAAAAATTACATCGATGGAAATGGATTGTCATGCATTTTTAAAATTTAAAATTCTCATCCTCTCTTTCTCTCAGGGCTGCCCTTCTTAATTAGCTAAAGGGGGGACAGGGAGTGAGAGTCATCTGAGTTTCTCAAATAATCGAGTTGTAACAGATCTATAATAATGTTCTAGGAAGAACTATTTTTGTTTTGCTCTAGCATGGATTGTACTCACAGTAAATCTTATCCCACCACTTAAGAAGTATATATTTAAATCTATTCTTTCTTCTTAACTCCCTTAACTCTGAAACCCTACTTTGTTTCCTGTAGCATGTAATAAACATTACAGAGAAGTTAGATGCCTGTCTTATATTCTTTTTGTTGTTGTTGTTATTGGTCATGGGGCTTGAACTCTGGGCTTGGGCGCAATCTCTGAGCTCTTCAGCTCAAGGTGAGCGCTCTACCACTTGAGCCACAGAGCCACTTCTGGTTTTCTAGTGGTTTATTGAAGATAAGAGTCTCACAGAGTTTCCTGCCTGGGCTGGTTTTGAACCACGATCCTAAGATCGTGAGTAGCTAGGATTACAGGCATGAGCCACCGGCGCCTGGCATTGTCTTATATTCTTAATTGCTATAGAAATAAAGGGCTAGAGTTCTTTATAAACCATCCATTATTTTACCTAAGTAAAGAAATAAATTAATCAAGTGGTTATATAACTATTTCCACATCAGACTGCTAGAAAGAGGTAGAGCTCCTACATGACTCCAAATCCCAGATTTCAGAGATTTCAATATAAAACACCATTCCTTATGACCCTATGCAACTGTCCTAGGGTACCACACAGCGTACAGTGAAATCCATTATATAAATTTTTGGTTTGTGCTTAGTCCCAAAGTAATTGACCAAAAATATTAGCTACTACTATTGGACAGACATTAAGTTTCATATCTTTCAAATTGTATTTCAGAAAAGTGCTCTATTTTACTGCACACATTTCTGAAAGTAATGTACTCTACTGCTAAAGAATTTTTTTTCTACCCTAGTGGAATAGATCATCCAAACTGCTTTACCATTACTGGTAGTGGAAACTAAGCTAAGTTTCCCTACTAGCTCAATAAGTCTTGACCTGTATACTTCCTGATTCAATCTGTTTAAGCTACTAAGTCCTTTGGACTTTTAATTTTTTTTATAAATGATGGAATCTAAGGATATTAAGTATTTCTGGGTCAAAAATCTATTCCAGTGGTTTGAATTAACTATGCGAACAATAGAAATACTTACAGATTACATTTAAATCTTTATAAAAAAGTAAAGTACCAGGCCATGATCATTAAGTTAATTATTTTTCATATAGAAGAAGAAACAACTATGAGATTCCATGAAAATTTGGTTTGTTGGTATTTAGATGAAAACTAACACCATCTCAACCAATCCCCTAAATTATATCCCAATAGCTAAATTAAATACTCTTATGAAGAAAAATCCAGAAAAGTAAATCAATTAATTATGGTGTCTGTATTTATGGGAAAAGAGGAGAAACACCACTTGGCTCTTATTCTATGGTAGATGTTACAGTGGCTTTCATATATAATCTCTTTTCATTTTAAGTAAGTACTTTAAGTCATCCGTCTCAGAGTTTTGAAGATGAGAAGTCTGAGGCTCAGGAAACCAAAATCAGTATGGCTAACATCAACAACCTGTGGGTGAGTGACAGAGACAGAATTCAGATGCTCTGAACTTGTTATTTGTGCTGTTCCATAGGGTCTCCTGACCTGTCTGTATATATTGAACATTTTTATGTTTAATCACCTGATGTACTCTTGATTAGCTCACCATCAGCACAATAAAATCATAATCCAGCACAAAGAGAATATTCTTTAGTCTACTTTCTTCAATGTAAAGGAAGACTGTCATGATGTATGATGAGGTAGAAACTAGACCCTGGGCTGTAATAGTGGAGCTGTCAAATAAGACATTAGAAAGTTATATTCAGTGTTGCTATTTGTTGATATTTGACCTTTTATGGTACTAATTTATACTTTTATTTTATCATCATCTGGAAGTGGCTATTCTCTAAATGTTGGAATTTTGTATTTTTTTGTTTTCCACAACTGTCTTAAAGTTGAATACATTATTAGAATAACATAATGACCTATAACCTTAGATCATTAAGCTCATAACCCTTCAAAACAGAAACAAAAAATGTGTCTTTAGAAGTGATGTGCTTTAAGAATAAAAAACACAATGTTTTAATTGCCTAGGAAAAAAAAACCTCTTCAATGCTTCACATGTTCAATTTTGCTAGTTGGATGGGCTTTTTATATCACAAAGCCCTCTAGCCAGCCTGAAGCCATATTTCAAGAGGGATGGTGTGTGAGATATTCCTTTTTTGAATTAAAATAGAGTTTCAGATTACCTCGACTCCATTAAATTTAGAAGGAGGTAGAGTCCAATTTCATGAAGCCCTATAGCCAGCCTGAGGCTTAGTGACTATGTCCTTTCAATACTTACCTTAACATATAACACTGAGTCCATTAAGCCTGGTGACTGGGATTTCTTTGATGGTGTGATGATTTACTCCCATGGTAATATGAATGAACTTATCACTTTAATCCTCTGACCCTCAGAGTTTTCATCTGATGTATTGTTGCCCATCTTGATTTCCCAAATTCACAGGACTCTCTGACGTTCAGATTCTAGAACAACAGAAGACCTAAACAATTGTTTTGATCTAGAATGCATTTGTAAATGAATCAAGAATTTGGCAGTTATATGAGAATATGTTATATACAATACCCCAGTATTCTTATACATGCACCTGGAATTTGGGATTTAGCTAGTAATTGAGCTGTTATAGACCATAAAGTAATCATCCATATGGAACCCATTATTCTTTATTGTAATCCCATGCCCTTGGCCTAGGGCTGACCCAATATTTAAAAGATAGATTTGAATAGCTCTTAATCAACTTTGCTATATAGGAGACGAAGAGGGAATAGAGGCCAATGCTTGTCACATAGAAAAAATCTATAATTTAGTTAAGCAATGCTGAGATAATTTGTTTGTATTACTTAAGAGCTTCCAGGTTTGATTTTATTTTACTCTTTTACTATTTTACCATTTTACTCTTCTTTCATTTGTATTTCTTTCTTTTTTTTCAATAAGTTTTTTTTTTGAAAATACCGTACAGAGGGGTTACAATTACATGAGCAAGGTAATGAGTACATTTCCTATCAAGCACTGTTGCCTCCTCCTTTGTTTTTCTCCAACCATCCCTGCCCTCCCATCTCCACAACTACACTCCCCCTCACCCCTGCCCCTCTGCCAATGTTGTAAAGTTTGTTTTTCATCATAGCATTTTGTACATCTCATTGTTGCAGTGGGTCCACCTGTATACCTATTTAAACAAGACATTTCTTTCTAAAAGCCAAGAGCTATGAATGCCACAGTGCCATGGGGTAGCAGGTGTGTGGCATGTTTTAGTACCCTATCTTCCAATCTCCAAATACCTTTGTCCCTTAAAACCACTTCTCTCTCTCTCTCTCTCTCTCTCTCTCTCTCTCTCTCTCTCTCTCTCTCTCTCTCTCTCTCTCTCTCTCTCTCACTCTCACTCTCTTTCTCTCCCTTTCTCTCCCTTTCTCTCTCTCTCTCTCTCTCTCTCTCTCTCTCTCTCTCTCTCTCTCTCTCTATATATATATATATATATATATATATATATATATATATATATATATACAGGGGTATGTATATTAGACACATACATGCATTCTTTGATCTAAAGAACAAATGTTTTCTCAATTATATATAAAACACAACATGAGCATCTTTAGAGGAAAATTTTGATGTTTTAGTTGGCCTTTAATACAAAAAAAATCTAACTAAAACTGCAATACAAAGAGAAATTTCGGGAAGTCCCCTATTACCACTTGCAACCAGATTGCTGCCCTTGGCTGTTCCTATTTAGACAGGGCGTGAATGTCACACATCCAAGGTGCCTGGGAATTGAGTCAATATTTTTATATAATGCCAGTTTCTACCAAAATATAGTTACTTGCACAGACTTGACAAGTTGCTATTTTCCATGCTAAAACAAAAGGGGCCTCATGACTTATCTTTGGAACTTTTCCCTGGAAGTTTGGAGCACGTACATGCCTTTTCAAATCTGTAAATAGTCCTAAAATGATTATTTCCTCTCTCCATAATTGGGGGAGGGTGCTAAGGGGGTTCAAGATACCTCAGATTCAATGCCTTCCCTTATAGCTTTCTGTATTCTTTTCTTATCGAAAATTGTTGAAAAGCTTCATTTATAACTTAATTTTGAAATTCCAGGTGCTATGATTGTGAAACCTTATAATGTATAGATGAAAATGCATTAGAGTTTGCTTCCAGGAGAAAAAATGCTGTGGATTATTATTATTATTATTATTGGAAAATGTCATGATAGTTTCTACACAAAGATGGAAGATTGGCGGGTGTTAATGACAACAAGGCAATACAGTTTCTTATGGATCAGTAGTTTCACAACTAAAAATAGTCTGGGTTTGACCTACTCCCATGCAACACTTAGCTAAAGAGGCTGTTTTGATCCCCACAATCAAGTATCTAAAAAGTCAAGTCTTTTTAAGTAGGTGCTTTCAAGTATCTCTGTTACGCAGAGCTTTTTAAAAAATAAAGCAAATTTGCAATTTACATCTAAACTAGGACACTTTTCACGAGTTTGTTCGGTAAACTAGACACAAGGCAGATCTGTTTGTCCCTATCAGAGGACAGGTAATACTTTAGTTTCATACCTGTCTGTCATAAGGAGGCATAGGAGCCTACTACTCCTCAGTGCCCTCTGGGAGGGTAAATCATCCTCACACAGGTGAAATTCAGAGTGGAAAGAGCCAAACCCAAGTGCTCAAATAATGGATACAGCTAGGGATTAGATTCAAGCCACATTCTTGCAGAGAACACCCAGAAACACAGGTAGGACTAGAGCCTGACATAAAATTTACACTGCCATGAAAGATCAGAAGCTGTTTACAAACTGGAGAGCTCAAGTATTGGAAAACAGTAGGATAAGGAAGGTGTGGGTTAGGCAGAGAAAGCAGAATATTGGTTGTCTATGCTAATATCTCTATGTGATAGAGCCCAAATTGAGCATGTGCTATTTCTCTGCCCTTAAATTTTACCTTAAGGACTATCTTCCCTTCCCATTTACTTCATAGATTTCTTTCTAACTTCTGCCATTTCTCCCTACAGTTCTGTCACCAGAAACCTTTCAAATTGGCATTCAATACATTATAGGCTTCGATATCATGTATTTCTACAAATATTGGCCGTATCATGGTCCATTATTTCTTGTCTTGTTTTGAGAGGAGAAAAAATAATCCAATATCCAATGGATTCTCTCCTTGCTTTTTCCTTTGAATTTTGAGGGTAACAATTGCTTTTCTCAAAATGAAAACAATTCAACCTTTGTCCCAGTTGCTTAACTCGCGTTTTGGTAGAAGGACTTTTGCCCAAATACCATTTATAAGTGACTGTTTCAGAATTCTGAGAAGTTTCTCATGGTCAAAAAGTACTAATGATATTTGTACAAGTGATTTTCTGGCCCCAAAGAGTCCAAATATAAATCTATAAGGAAAGCATAGAAGCTAATATTTCTTCAGCCTATCTTGGAGAACTTAAGAATGAAATGACAATTTCTATTACAAGTTTTCCCAGAAGGTAGAAGAAAGTTAAGTGAGGTTTTTATTTTCACATAGTTGCTTTTAATTTCCTCCCCATCTCTTTCACAGTAACCTTCAAAAGCGGGAACACTTTGTTTTGATCACAGGAATTGAAAATTTTTCCAGAAACATAGTGTGCCAGTAGCTACTATTGATTATATACAATTAGGTGTCCTTGTTCATAATTATGTCCTTGATCATAATTTCAAAGGAGGTGATCTCCTCTGCTTTATTTGTTTAATTTTTAATTACTAAGTAGTCATACAAAGAAATTTTAATTTGACAGATTCTTCTGAATTTAGATAGGTAGAATATTAACATATTTTATGAGGAAAATCTTGTTCCTTGACAATGAGCTTTTCAATCATCTCTTATTCCTGTTTTAGGCTGGTTAATTAATTATGTTGGGGAGCTGACCTATGTATTGTACAATGTTTAGTGACATTGCTGATCTGTACTGAGTAGATGTCAACGATATCCTTACCCAGAATTGTGACATGCAGAAATGGCTCAGACATTGCCAACAAACTCCAAGGAGACAAAACAGTTCCTGCATGAAAAGTATTTCTCTACAAGCCTTAAATTAAATAAATACATAACCCAGTGTCCCATACTCACATTGGTTAATTTGTGCCATGCATTATTTGACTTGAACAAAGTCATCAGATATTACAAGAAACAAGTGGTTTGTTTCCTAGTTAAAATGATGTCTAAAGTTACTGTTACTCAAAACTCAGCTATTGCTTTCCTGCAGTAATTTGGTGAAAATCTCCTGCCACAAAGTTATTTATCTATGATCAACTACTGTGTCACAATTAAAAAAAAAAGCCTTAGTATTCTGCAAGTACATTTAGTAAAGAACACTAAACTTTTATTCAAATAGGAATATCTAATTAGGATTGTCTTATTGATATCTTTTTAACCAGGGCAGCTGGATGAAAATAAGGCTCCAATGAAAGAGAACATGAACAGGTAGATAGATAATAATACATTGTAAAAGATGTGCACATAGAAGAGCCAGGAAGATGATTAAGTCTATCCCATTGACTTCACTCACAAGTTAGAGCCTACTTATGAAATGAGATCCAAGGCAGACATAGCACATTCTCATTAAATGTATGCTAATTAAGAGTTAAATTTGGTTTGTAATTCTCCAGCTCAGTCTAGGCTCAATCTGCCGTTGTGGATTTAATATAAATCTTTTTAAAGAAAAAAATGCCCATGCAAGTAGCAGCTTTTCTCTCAGCTTTAACTCCTACTATTTACTAAACAGGGAATTTCCTATCTCACTGTCTGGTGCTCTCTTCTATTAATATTAGTGACAAAACTATAAATGCACAGGAACAGGGAAGCATGTACTGTATGTATAGGAAGCCAGGTTTGTCCACAGCAAAGTCAGAATGCAAAGGGGAGGACATGTGCATCTCTAGGATCCTGGGCATATAACCAATGGCCCTCCTCCCTGTGCAGGAAAGTTGCATGTGTGTTGATCTGAAACCAAGTCCTAGACACTGCTCCCCCAGGGTAGGAGATAATAATTATTGAAAACCAAAGGCCTTGTAGTAAGGTGTGGCCCCCAGGGCCACTAAGCACAAGTCTTGGCTTAGGTTAATAACTCAGAATCCCAGCTTCTACTCCTCATCTCATTCTAAGGTTTGTGTGTGTGTGTGTGTGTGTGTGTGTGTGTGTGTGTGTGTGTGTGTGTGTGTGTGTGTGTGTGTGTGTGTGTGTGTGTGTGTGTATGTGTTTGTGTATGTGCCTGTCAGTGTATGAGTGTGTTGGTCCTAAGGCTGGAACTCAGGACCTGTGTGCTGTCCATGAATTTGTCAGTATTTTTTTTTTATTATTTGTGAACATACTGTACAGAGGGGTTACAATTACATGGGCAAGATAATGAGTCCATTTCTTATCAAGCATTGCAGCCTCCTCCTTGTTTTTCAAGGCTCGTGTTCTACCACTAGAGCTACAGCTATGATTCTGGCTTTTAAATCTTTTTAAGTAGTTAATTATAAATCAGAGTCTAATGGAGTGTCCAGACTAGCTTCGAACTATGATCCTCAGATATCAGTCTCCTGAGTAGTTAGGGTTACAGGTGTGAGCCACAGGCACCAGGCTTCCATTCTGAGTTTTAATATGATTCCTATGCTTCCTATGACAATAAAACTTTCGATGCCTGGAATAAGAGATATTTTCTATAACATATTCCCACGTGATGCTGGTTGTGAGCAAACAGATCCAATAGATCTTTAGTATCCATAAGGGTTTGGTTCCAAGCAAACCACCATTGAAGAAGACCTCTAACTCTCAGGATACATAGACTTCAGTACTTTACTGTGGATGTTTGCTTCATTCGTTTCCATAAAGTTACCCAGCCACCTCTCAACAAACCTAAAATATTTACTTTAAAATTAAAGGCATTTACCTTACGTTAGGGGACCAATTTACTTCTTATGAGGAATATTTTCACAAAATTAAGATCAAGAAAGCATTCAGCAGATCATGCAGGGATTTAAACCTGTGTGATTACCTGTGGGACTGACAAGTTTTCTGAATCAACTGAGCTTTGTAATGGCCAGCAAAATTTAAAATTTTATTTCAGAAATTTCTTTAGACTTTGATTTTTTTTTTACTTTTTGGATTTAGGGTTTCTTTTTACTAGTCAAAACCATATATAATAAATGTGCTTATTGTATTTTAAGGATTTTTTCAGTCTATGGCCAGTTATTAGAGATCCTCAATGCACATTAATACTGAAAAAATATAAGTTATATCAGGCCATGAAGGCTTGGAGAAGGCTTGAATTTGCATTGTTATGTGAGGTGACGGGATGATTACTTTGGAACAATTTCTTCTTCTTCTTCTTCTTCTTCTTCTTCTTCTTCTTCTTCTTCTTCTTCTTCTTCTTCTTTTTTTTTTGTGAACTCAGGTCCTATGTGCTTTCCCTGAGCTTTTGTCACTTTTTTTTTTTTGGTCCAGTCATAGGGCCTGAACTTTGGGTCTGGACGCTGTCCCTCAGCTCTTCAGCTCAAGGCAAGCACTCTACCATTGAGCCACCTTCACAGCCCTCCCTGAGCTTTTATGCTCATGGCTAGTGACACTCTAGCACTTAAGCCACAGCTCCACTTGTAGCTTTTGGGTGGTTAATCAGAGATAAGAGTCCTAGGCTGGCCCTGAACTATGATCCTTACATATCAAACCTCCTGAGTAGTTAGGATTGTATGCATGAGCCTTTGGCACCCAGCAAACTTCATTAATTTTTAATGCTAAAATATGGATAAAGGCTCAAATATCACAGAAGCTAACTGCTGAATACAAGTTGCCTTTGAATCATCCTACCAAAGACTATCCAGAATTGCATGTTACTATTGAGTTAGTACTTATTTATCAAGCTTAATTATTACTTTTTAGATATTGTTACTTGTTCTTGGCATTTGTTATAAATCTAATGGATAAAATGGAGGGGGTTCTACAGTACAGAGTATTTAGCTGCTAGGGACCAAACTATGCCACACTCTGGGGCTTAAGCACAGAATGAAATGCACATTGTTCCAGACTATGGAAATCCAAAATCAAAGTGCCATCAAGTCTGGTTCTCTCCAGGCTTCTTACGGTTTGCAGATGGTACCTTCTCCCAGTCTCTCCACATGGTCTTTCCTCTTTGCTTGTTTACTCCTGCAATCTCCTTTTGAGCTCACATTTTTTCTAATAAGAACGTTACTTAGATTGGAAAAGACCTATTGTAATTAATTCATTTCAACTTAATTACCTCTTTAAGGATACTGTCTCCAAAAAGTCATATTCTGAGTGGATATAACTCATCCCATAACAAATATTCATAGGCAGAAATGTCTGCTCTCATGTTCCTGTTTTAAGGGATTGCATTTTAATTGTTCACCTGTTATTTATAACAATAATTATATAACCAAGCGGTGAATTTAATGATGGTCTAGGCCACAATTTCTTTTTCACTGACAGAGACTATTCTACTTAAAAAAATCCTCAACCTTTTCAAATGTGTTACAGAGAGCCAACCCAATTGCAACAAGAAGTTCTTCAAACTCTTAAGTTTGGTTTGAGCTGGTGGAGTCAATCATGATCCAACAATGATCCTCATTACTGCATGCACTTATACTGGTAGCAAAGCTGTCAGGATTTTCCCTCCACTAAAATTCATTCATCAAAATCCATATACCTTCCAGGATATGTCACTAAGTCTTGTCAAGAAGATATTGTGGCTTTTTATTTTTCCATCACACATTTCTTATTCCTCCTTTCAAGAACTGTCCTTGAATCAGAAAACTCCCCCACCATTGAAAACTCATAGATGATCTTATTTACCAAAAGGGCACAACTGGGCTAAGGGATAAGCCTTGCCCTGAATACTTCAGTCCTCTATTCCAGCTGGGAAATACTATTTCCTAGCCTGAGCAAGTCCAATTCTCTAGTTTTGCCTTTTGTTGCTGCTGAGGAAACATGTATTCTTGAAATTCATTTTACTCTTTGATAATAAAATTTGCACTGGAATTATATGAGTAAATACAATGCAGTAGGAGTGGCAAGTGAGAACAGTAAGGGTGCTGAATATATTATGTAATTACAAGCTAGGAGGCTCCCAAGTCTAAATAATTTCTTGACTACTTTAGGGCTCTTTGCCAGCTGCATTTACTGCAGCCAGGGTATCTTATTATACACCATGATATACCCCACCAACAAAGACAGTCAAGAAAAATTCAGCAATTTATTTTTTCATTCCCACTGCCACATTTTGATGTTCAAGTATTTGCAGATAAGATGAAGGTTGCATGAATAAATGAGGCCTTGTGTGCAGGTGTATGTGCTTGACAATAACTTAGAGTATTTCTGGAGAATTTTTATATTTTCATATTTTATGTTTTTATGTTACTCAAAAATACCTTGTTCTGAATATACTTTGTCCTTGGAATAGCTCAGTGAGGAAGTTAAGGCAATTGGTCCACCAAGAAGTGCCATGTGACCAATAGCAAATAAACATGATTTTAGAGTTTATATATCCATATTTCTAATTCCAACTTTCTTAATTAGAATACTATTCTGAACCCATGCTATCTATTGCTGAACAAAACAGAGGCCTCTACTCTTGAGAAGCTTAATTCTAATTATAGAATGAAAATTCTAGTTAATTCCACATTCTAACTGTAGAAGAGAGAAAATAAACAGTAGGTAAAATAGGATTATAATAGTGATTTTATTGTGAAGGTGATGTAAGGAGGGGTAACAATTACGTAAGTCAAGTAATGAATTCATTTCTTTTTGAACAGTACATTCTCCCAGTTTTTTCCCTCCCGACTCCCCTTCCTCCAATAGTTTATTTTCAACATAGTGTCTAGTGAGTACCATTGATGGATTAATTCAACCTTTGTCCCACCATTTCTGTGCTTCTCCTTCCCCTCCCCAAATCAGATACACTTACATATAAGACAAAGGGTACAGTAACAAAAACAATGACAAAAGAGGAAAAAAGGAGAAGAAAAAAGAACCACAAATAGTACCATTAAAACCTTGTTTTTATTTCTTGAAGTTCATTTTTTTTTTTTTTTTTTTGCTTTTTGCTTATGTGGTGCTGAGGAATCCAACCCAGGGCCTCTGGCATGCAAGGCAAGCACTTTACCTCTGAGCCACCTTCCCAGCCCCATTGAAGTTCATTTCTATAAGCATCTTTTTTGTTTGTTTGTTTGTTTCTGGTCATGGGGCTTGAACTCTGGGCCTGGGCGCTCTCCCTCAGCTCTTCAGCTGAAGGCAAGTGCTCCAACACTTTAGCCACATTGCCACTTCTGGTTTTCTGGTGGTTTATTGGAGATAAGAGTCTCATGGACTTTCTTGGCTGCTCTGGCTTTGAACTGCGATACTCAGATCTCAGCTCCTCTGAGTAGCTAGGGTTACAGGCATAAGCCTACAGCACCTGACTTAATAAGCATCATTTTATATAATCATATGCACATAGCTATTGAGCCCTTGTAATCCTCTCCCAAGAATATCCGCCTTGGTCTCACTGTGTGAAAGTTAAGAGTGCTGTTTAATTTATCATGTCCAAGTGTAATTTTTTGTCTTCTAATAACCATTGAGTTTACTTCTAGATTTACAGTCACATTCTAATTGATACAAATGAAGGACAAAGCAGTGATTTCATAGTAGATAAAAAGTGAAGAGGAAAAGGAAAATAGAGCAGAGGCATAGTTTGAATTAGGGTCATCAGAAGAGGCCATATTAGAGAATTCAATAGAAAAATCAAAGAAAAAATGTTGGTGTTTCTTGTTGGTATAATGTATCCACTGTGTCTCCATGTTACCTTTTCATTGGTTATAGCATAATATTCCTGAAGGTGTGTGATTATTTTAGAAACATTGTGAAGTGTTTAGACAGAATAGAGGTCATTAGCCTATACAATAAATGACTATGTGAACTAAGATAAAGACATTTTTTCTTCTTTTATTCAGTCTTGGCAAGCAGGAAATTATAGTACCTTAGGAAAAGTTCCATTTTTTAAAGAAAGCTGCAAAATTAAACAAGTGAAAAAAAGATATTTCTGTCAATGCTGAATTTATGGCCATCATAAGCAGTTTGTCATTGCTTCCATGGTATCTATATGCATTCAGGCACAAGATAGCTTACATATCAATGCAAAGTATTTCTGCTTGTTCTTTAAAAGGATTTATTTTAGAACATTGTTGATTTATATGCCTACCATTGAAGAAGGATAGAAGGGGAACACCAAACTTTCTGAGGGAAATCTGAGCAACGAAAATGTTGCATTGGGGAATTTGTGGTCTTAATGCTATAAAAGCATATCTGACCTCCCTCTTTCAATGGGGTCCATTATCTTGTGACATCAAATTTTACCCTATAATCTCAGCTTCCTTAAGTGTGTGCAAAAACATGCAGAGTGACAATCAGTTTTCAATTTCAATGGCTTAAGGGAATATACATCGTGTATGTTCCTTTGTAGTAGCCCATGGGCTTTGAAGGGCTTCTAAGAAACATACAAGTACTCCCCGTAGGCATGGGATTTGTACAGTGGCCACTATCTGAAACACAACAGTGTGTGTGAGTGGGAGGCAAATGAATGTTACTAACATACAATACCTTCTAAACCTTCATTTGGAGATTGAACATTTTCCCTAATTCTCCATTGACTAAAGAAAGCACCCCTTCCCCTAGTCAAACAGAACAATGCTTAAGACCTTGTGGATACAAATCCCACCTGGTGGGGGGACAGAGAAAGAGCCAGAATATTTAAGAACCAAGTAGGAGTTAATATAGCAGCTAATATATATTTTGATATTTCTGTATCTCCTGAGACTTTTAAAAAATGTTGAGAAATTACTTTTTGCTATTTGGTGTAGTGTTCCTTCTTCTGCCCCGACTAGAAATCTGATCCCTCTTATAGACTTCTTCATTTTTCAGGCAGAAGGGTAGGACCAATTTGTACAAATATCTGAAGCTGAAGAGATAAAGTTGAAGGTCAACGTGAGAGAAAAATATTTAGTTTTGTTGACAGCACACACACAATATGCATTTAAGATGATGTCACTTTTTTTCAAAAGGTACTGTTAGTTTGCAAAAACATAGACTAGTCTTATCTTACAAAGATTGAATTAAAAAAGTACAACTCTTTCACCATAGGCAAAAATTGTCTTTTAAAAGTATTAAAAAAAAAAACTTCAAGATGTTAAGAGACTATTCAAAGATATTATTGAAGATAGTAAGAAATTATTCAAGATATTAAGATCTATGACTTGTATGGAGGGATCATGAGGATAGAAAGATCTGACAAATAGTATATATTAAATAAGCAATGGGTTTCTTAAAGAAATAGAGATAGAACTAGGGATGGCAAATGAATGAGGGTCACACAAGAAGTTAAATTGAGGGCTGGGATGTAGCTCAGTGGCAAATTGCTTGCCTAGCAAGTGAAATGTCCTGGGTTCGATCCCCAGTACCAAAAAAGACAAAAATATACAGTTAAAAAAAAAAGAAATTAAATTGAGCCCAAAGGTCAGGTAAAATAGGAGAGGTCAGTCAGATCTCAAAGTTCTGATTCTGAGCTTTGTTTTCAGCACTCAGTTAACAGCTCTCAGGATCAAAAAATGTTCATTGAACTATGTAACTTGGGGGTAGAAAATGGAGAGCAGAACTCACAGGTTAAAGATGATATGTCAGAGAGAAATAAGCCAAGCTAAGGTATTGTTTTCATGGAGCCTGTTTACCTCATTTTAACTACAGTGTGTACCAAGTTTTCTGGGAGAAACTACATTTGTATTTCACTTTAAGACTTTAGGAAAGATAAGAAATGTACATTTTTGAGAATAAGTGAATACTCAGTGTGTGAAGACAATCATAAGTAGTGTTTATTGTTTGTTATACAAGTCCAAGTGAACTTTATTCCTAAGACCAATCTCTGTGGAGTGAAATAGGTGAAATATTTCCAGTTTTTTTTATCTTATTTATTTATTTTTGCTGGTACTGGAGTTTGAATTCAAGGCCTTGCGCTTGCTCAGTGGCTGCTTTACCACATAAGTCACTCCACCTGCCCTAGTTGTGTTGGATATTTCAAGGCAGTGTCTCACTTTATTCCAGACGGGCTGGGAATGTGATTGTTCGATCAGCGTGTGTGCTGGAATTCTGGCTTGAGCTTAGGGCCTCCAGTTCGCACTTCTTCTGTGCTCGTAGCTGATATTCTTCTGGTTGAGCCACAAATCTAGTTCTGACATTTTGCTGGTTAACAGGAGACTCCCAGACTTTTTTGCCCAGGTTGACATCAAAAATGATCCTCCAGATCCTACATCCTTAGTAACTGGCATGCCAGTGGCACTTAGCTTGTTTCTGTGGTTCTAATAAGGTGTTTCACCTCTTTATGCTTCAATTCTGGCCTGCACTATGGAAATCATAAGAGCAATGGCTTTCCAGGGCTTGATGAGGAATAATCAATGAAAATCATGTAAATTTGTAGAACCATTGTTGGCATATTGTGTGCACTCTGTAAGCCTCGTTATTGTTGTTATCATTATTATTTTTATTATTACATGTTCTTGAATTCTTATGGTTGTTATTCTAGAATCTGTAGCCTAGGTTACATTTCACTTATATATCTATAGACAGAGAAGGAAGTGAGGCAAGCCAAGAATGAATATTGTTGCAGATTAAGAACAAAAAGAACATTAGCCCTGCAGTCAGGTTTCCAGGTAGGAGATAGCATTATCTCTGTCCTGTAGCTATCTGTTTCAGGAGCTTAGAGGACTGACCTTCAGAAGCCAACTAGTGACCTGCCGAAGCTTCTATGCCTTTTTGACAGGACCACATAGATGACAATAATCATCTGTTTATTCCATCCATTATTAAATGAATAAATAGGTAGGTCTTCTTATGAATCATCCTTGCATGCCTTTTTGTTTACTTATCAGCTCATCATCTCAAGTTTCAGTCTTTCTAGTGATCCACTGATAGCCTTCCTTTTTAGACAATACAGAGATGGGGTTAGTGGCCATTATCTCTCTCAGCTCCCAATTAATTGATGTGTGCTTCTTCAGGGTAGGCCACAGGACATAAGCAGTAATTTCAGTGAATTATTTTATTGCTTAGACACCTAGACCATACAGAGAGCCTCTTCTAGGACTGTAGGACTTAGTGTAAATACTAAACACTGCAGACCAGTTGAGAGCCACTTAGCAAAGTCTCTTATCCTGTACCATCTCAACCCTCTTATTCTCTCAATGGAGCCCCAACTTCATCTTGCTTTTCCATCTTAACATCTGTCCACTTCTGTTTCAAAGGAGCTCACACGCTGTGCAAGGATAATCAGTGGGGTGATGAAATATAAGGCCATGGGTTTCTTTTTTCTCTTTGTTTCCTTTCTGTTAAGTAGAGATTCTGACACTTTCCCTTCCTCTGGAAGACAAGAGAAGAATTTAATGAGACTAAATCTTTAAACCTCTCCTTCTACCAAACACAGCTGTGAGTGGCTTCAAAAAGTGTCTAAAACAATGATTTGAATCATGGGTGCCATCACCCGTGGCGTCTTTAGTCTCCAGATATCTTAGAAGGGAGAACACAATGGCCCCAGCTCTGATGGGAGCGATGGTATCCACATCTCTTTCTCCCCAGCACATCCTAATATGCACAGCTGGCTGCCAGCGAGGGAGGTGACATGGAGGGACGGGAGCTCACACTTGTTTCTCACACTTTTTTCATGCCTTCCTGTGGGCTCTGCAGTGGGTTTAAAAATGAATTTGTAGCTCAGAAGTATTAACAACATGCTGGAATAAATACAGCCTTTCTGTGGAACCCCACTTCACTTAACCCTGCTTTGGGCCTGGATGAAAACACAACAGATGTTCTTTAGTAATGACTCAGGGAAACCTTACCTGCTTTTCTTAAGATTTCAAGACCATAATGGGGGCTGAATAAGTGTCTTCTTTATCTCAGTTGAGATGGCAGGCTTTAGAATGAAGAGCTACTTCACTTTCAACACATAATAGGATTAATTCAAGCTGCCTAAGTGAGGAAATTAATTTTCAAGATGTCATTCATTTTTTTTCTTTATTAGCCAACAAACATTTATTGAGCACCATCTATGAGCATGAGCATCAAGATATAATCCCTGCATTTACCATTTACCCATTACTTGGAGTGACAAAGCTAACAGTGTGGTCTAAGAGAATAAATACTTGACTGGGAATCAGGATACTTGAGGCCTTGTTACACTTGGTTGAGTAGAATAATGTGAGTTCAAGAGAGGAAGACCCAGAATTAGGCATCCAGAGCTGTGGCACCCTGAGAAAATCCCAAACCTCACATTAGTTTCCTCATCTGTAAGTGTGAAGTTAATAGTGGTATCCTATTCAAAGGGTTATTGATGATGGAAGGGATGACATTGATCAAACTTCGTAGTATTCATAAACTGATAAGTTGAACTGAAACCCTTTGTACAGCTACTTTCTACCACCCCACAACCCTTCTGAGCCTGTTTGCTTTTGTAGAAACCATCCAAATGGATCAGACACACTGCCTCTAAATTTTGTGACTGAGAGCTAGCCATTCTAGTGAGACCACTAGAGTGAAGAGAATTAAGAGTGAGAGCATTCACAGACAGAATTATAGAAGTATAATTTGGTCCATAAAGAATGAGTAATTTTTTCTTGTAAAAAAGGAGAATGAAAGTTATTTCACATTTATAAATAAATGCTAAAAGAGAAGTGAGAATGACAGAATGAGAATACCATGAAAATAAAAGACTTGTTCCTACCAAGAATAGACTGCTATTGAGGAATGGTGAGCTAAAGAGCTATTTTTCTTCCTAATACCTTAACCCAGTGATTCTAAACAACAGCACTGTGACATTAAATGCCAGATGATTCTTCGTTGTAAAGACCGTCATGTCACTTAATGGATGTTGGTATAGTCCATCCATGAATGTGATAATATTTGGAGATGGGGCCTTTGGGAGGTGAATAGGTTTAGATGATGTTATATAGGCAGGCCCTTATGACAGGATTTAACTCATGAAAAGACAAAACACCAGGGAACTTTTCTTTTCCATATAAGGACATAACATAAAATTGTAGGAACCACGGAAGACACTTCCATCATAAGCTAAACATGCCAAAACCCTGATCTCTTATTTTCAGCCTCCAAAATGGTGAAAATAATTTTCTGTTTCTTAAACCACTGAGACCAAGTGTCTTGTTGTGGCAGCCCAAGCAGACCAAGACTATTAATAGCATTAGGCTATTAATAGCATCCTGATCTATAGTCATCAGATATCAGTAGCATCTTCAAGTTATGACAACCAAAAGAACATTCAGACATTTCTAATTCCTCTCCCCTGGGTATCAGGTCATCTTTGGCTGAGAACCATGCTTAAGTTTGACCTTTTCCTCATTTGGGTCATAATCTAAGTAAGGGTCAGGAAAATACTGCATCTCTCCAAAGTTAATCTTACAGTTGTAAGCATACCAGTATAGTCATTCTCCAGTCTTATGTTATATAAGAATTCCTTGGGAGAAAATGATAGAGTATAGATTTTCCATTTACTGAAAATTTGATGCAGTGCATCTGGCTCAGATGTTAAGAATCTGATTTTAATGAAATCCCACCTGAGTAGGATTCTCTCAGTCAAGGGACCCCACTTTGAAAAACACTGAGTCATTGCTACAGTTACTGGGTCAGTGTTGACCTTGTTAGCATAATGGAAAATGACATCATTAGGAGGAAGTAATCATGAATTTAAACCTTTACTTTTTTATCTACTGTGGATTATTAAACAAGCTGGTTAATCATGTAGCCTCATCTATTAGATGCCCTAGTTTCCAAGCCCAGAATCGTGGTCATCATTTATGACATGTACAGCATTCAGTGAATCACTCAGAATTTCTGTGCCAGGCCTTTTTCACCTGTAACAGAGAAACTATTATGAGCATGTGTCACATAATTGGTATTACATGTGATTGGGTTGCATGTGAAGACTGTTGCCATTGTTTCTGCAGAAAGTACTCACTAAATATTCAGGAAAATGGCAAAGGTTAATTACAAATAAAATATAAACAAACAAACCATGGGCTTGTTGACCCAGTGAGATTGCAAGGGTGTTTTGACCTTTTAGAAAGCTTGGTTGAGCACCAGAAAACGGAAAGTGGCACTGTGGCTCAAAGTGGTAGAGCACCAGCCTTGAACTGACGAGCTCAGGGACAGAGCCCAGGCCCAGAGTTCAAGCTCCATGACCGACAAAAATGAAGAAAGAAAGAAAGAAAGAAAGCTTGGTTGGGGGTTGGGAATGTGGCTCAGTGGTAGAGGGCTTGCCTAGAAAGCATGAAGCCCTGGATTTGATTCCTCAGCATCACATTAACAGAAAAAGCCAGAAGTAGTGCTGAGGCTCAAGTGGTAGAATGCTAGCCTTGAGCAAAAATAGGCTCAGGGACAGTGCTCAGGCCTTGAGTTCAACTGGCAATAAATAAATAAATAAAGCTTGATTGGTTCACTGAGAACAGGTTTCCCTTGAGTTCATTGTTCTTAGGATTCACATGGGAACTTTGCACAATGTGTCTTCCTAAGATCTTACTCAAAACAGTCAGAGTCTACTTCAATACCTCAGCTGAGGTATAGGAGTCTGCATTGCCTTTGTTTGATTTATAATACAAGATCTGACTGTGTATTTCAGGATGGCCTATGTAGCATAGATTGATGCTGGACCCTTAAATCCTCCTGCCTCAGTTGGGAGTACAGCCCTGTGCTGCCATACCATATAGAATTTGCAGTTTTATAAAGTTATTCAGATGAATGTGATGTAACCAACTCAAAGACCACACATGGAAATATAATCTAATGGAAACAGTAGCTTCTGCCAAGTACAAGCACAGACTGCTCCTTAAATTGATCTATTCAGTGATAAAGTATCCTACCACAAAATTCCCAAACAACATAGAACAGGTTACAAAGCATTGTGGGAAGTTCTTGTTTTTATACTTGGTATTTACCTAGCATTCTCTATAGCCTCTAATTTTCTTAACTTACTTGAAATCTTCCCACTGTGGTATGAAAAAAATCATTTTTTTTAAGGGGAAGGAAGAAGACACATTGGAAAGGAGATCACCTAAGTTTAGTATCTTTTCCAACAGGACATACTCGCAAGATCAATTGTGAATGTGAAAAAAAATTACTTTAAAAATTTTCTAAGAGCAGCACAGATTCCTAACAAGCAAAAGTATAGTCATATGGAATTTTAAAGACCTGTCAGTCTATATTTTCATTTCATCGTTAGTCCCATGCCTTGGTAGAAAAAAAATTGTGTGCTGGAATCAGGAATTGAACTGAGGCTTGTGCTTACTAGGCGGGTTCCCTTTTGTTTTAGTTATTTTCATTTTAGATAAAGTCTTTTTATTGTTGTTGTTTGGGTACCAGTTCTGGGGCTTGAACTTAGGGCTTCCAGTTCTTGTTTAGCCTTTTCTGCTCAATTCTGGTGCTCTACTATGCGAGACACACTTCCACTGCCACCTCTTTAATATTATTTGACTCTCAACTATGACTTGAACATCTTCAGATGGTCCAGAGAATTGCAATTCTATTGTTTCCAGGGAGCAGTCAGCAAAACTACAAAATCATTAGAATTTGCTGTGGATGCTTTTGTTTTACCTGGCCTATGAGCTTCTTAACCCTGACCATACATTAGTTACCAATGGGGGGAGGGGTTTCAAAGACTATGCATAGGCCCCATCCTGCAGATTATAATTGAGTTGGTCTAGGGTGAGACCTGAGTGTAAAGGGTTGGAAATTTCCTAGGTGATGTCAAAGTATGGCCAGTGCTAAGAGCCTCTGCTGAATTGTTTGCACAAGCCATCTTTCTTGTAAGCATATTTTTGAAGCCTGACTACCTTAGGACTGACTTTAACAGTGTTATGGTCTGGATATGAAGATAAAATAAAATGTGTCCTAGTAAATTCTGTTGTTTAGCAAGGTCTCCAGAACAGTGGGAGCCAAAACCATTATGTTAAAATGTGGATCAACAATGGGACAACATTGTTTTATTTAGTTTTTGAATTTGTGATATTTTAATAGTTTTAAAAGAAAAGAAATAAGACTATTAATAAAAAGAACAATAAATATATTAAGATGGGATGATATAATGAAGAAGACAGACAAATTATATAACATTCTGAAATGTCTTCAAAACGTTAGTTTTTGATCAAAGCACTATTATTAATAGCTATAACTATTTTTCTAACAAATTTTCGAAGTATTAAATTAAAATACTACTAAATTATTTCATTAAAATTAATGTGCTAATTGTAAGGCAGAACATAGCTTTCCCACAATTTTTCATTTTTTTATATTAAGGTAGGATGGCATATTACTCCAGCTACAGTAATAGCAGATATCGATACATAAGACAGGTAAAGAGGGGCTGGGAAGGTGGCTCAGTGGTACAGCGCTTGCCTTGCATGCATGAGGCCCTGGGTTCGATTCCTCGGCACCACATAAGCAGAAAAAAAAAGCCAGAAGTGGTGCTGTGGCTCAAGTGGTAGAGCGCTAGCCTTGAGCTGAAGAGCTGAGGGACAGCGCTCAGGATCAGAGTTTAGGCCCATGACCGGAACCCTCCACCCCCAAAAAAAGACAGGTGAAGAGTACATTTCTTTTTGATTTGGGTCACCACTTTCCTTGCTTTCTCCCAGTCTTTCCTCTCACCCTCACCCACAAGTTGTATAGTTTATTTTCAGCATAGTGTTTACTGAGTATTACTGCTGCATTTGTTCACCTGCAATACTGTTTTATTTTCCTTGTTTTCCTTTCCTCTTTTTGCACCTTTTTGCCTTCCATTAATTTTAAAGAGTTTCTCAGGCATTCATATGCTAACCCCTGCCATATGTGTTTGTATTTGATCATCGAGCCTTAGAACTGATGCTAGGCTAAAACATTGTCCTTCTTATTTTAAGTATTTTGTGATTTCAGTTTGCATATTTAGTCTGGATTGTTTTATTAGCTACCCACTACAGAAGATTTCAAATTAGTAGAAGCCTGCTTGAGGACCCCAAAACTTAAAAGCATGAGACTGTGTGTGATTAATCATGCCCGTAATCTCAAATATTCAGGAAGTAGGGATCAGAAAGATCCCAGTTTAAGGCCAGCCTGGACAAAAAGTTCACAAAAACTCAACAAAACAACTAGGTGTCACATCATGTACCTGTTATCCCTGTGGAAAACATAAGAAAGAGGATCATAGTCCAAAAACCTGGGCAAAAAATGTAAGACCCTATCTGAAAAATACCTAAAGCAACAAGCGCTAGGGTCATGGAGGGAGTGATTGAATGTCTTCCCAGTATACACAGGCCCTGAGAACAAGCTTCAATATTGAAGAAAATATGTTTGCTGCAAAAAAATTAGAAAGTGCAGATAAAAGTTCAGAAAGGACAAACAAGATATCACCTGTAATCCTCAATGGTAGATATTTTGGATTCTGGTTTTCCTTCCATCTGTTTCTGTTTCTCTGTTTCCACATAATTTCCTATCCTTAAAATGCTTTTTTCATGGATTTCCTCACTTGGCATCTTTTATGTATTTATTTTTATTTTTTCTTGGTCGGTTGTGGGACTCTGGGCCCGGGCACTGTCCCTCAGCTATTCAGCTCAAGGCTAGAGCTCTACCACTTGAGCCACAGCGCCATTTCCAACTTTTTCTGCTTATGTGGGACTGAGGAATTGAACCCAGGGCCTCATGCATGCAAGGCAAGCACTCTACCACTGAGCCACCTTTCCAGCCCCTCACTTGGCATATTTTAAAACAGAGCTTATGACAGCGTACTTTGTGAAGCAGGAGCATTTAAGATGTTAAACTAACCTTGTACCTTTGAATTCCAAACACTTATTTAGAATTTGAGACACCAAAATTACTAGAATTCATTTAATGATAAATAAGTGTACTGAGTCTTGGGGAGATTAAGGAGTTTAACATAGAACTAGTTAGGAACAACCTAAATATAAAACCCAGGGTCACTGAATTCTTGGGCCCTGCACAGTCTGTATTCTGAACTGTGTCCTTGGTATGAAGCCAATTACAAGGGAGTTAGTTTTATTCAAATATGTAAGGAGAAAATGGTGCTTCTAAAATATACTCAAAGTTATGTCTACACAAGCAAAGTGAAATGAGAACTGACTACTTTCATGGCCTGATCTAGGAAGTAAAATGCCACGTTTGAATTTCCTGCATATTTTGAGGGGAAAAATAAATTATTCAGTGCATGCATTTAGTTATGTCTTTTATCTTTTCCACTTGCAAATCTGTGGTGCTAGGAATGAAACAAAGACATTGGCCACAGAAGCACTAGTATTTAAACCAACATGTTCTAAACCTTGATTTGCCGAGTACTACTTCTTAAGACATCAGCAGGTATTCCATAGAAAACTAGATGAAGCCACATTAAACAAATGAGGTTCATAATTATAGGCATTCTCTGGGTTTTTATTTTCATAGGCATTGTTAATCACTGTATGAGATACAGTTTGCAAATATTTTAGTTGTATTAAGAACCCAGAACACTTCCCTCCCTCTTCCTTTTAAAGAGACATTTTAATTTTAACATCTCGAAAAAACTAGTATCTTGGCCCATGGTTAGAATCATGATAGTTTAATCTCATTGAGCTTTGTATGTTGGGGATGGATGGAGAAGATAGCCCAGAGGAGAAAGTTATATTGAGACCACAGGGTAAACCTGTTGTAATTTAGACTAGGAAACAAAAGTGGATTTGTTATTTCTTCTCAAGAAATTCTCTGGAGCTATTTGCTTTAATGATCCAATTTTACCTCTTTTCCTTACATGTGTTTTCCCAAACTCCTAACTTTAAAAGCATAGTTTATTGTTTGCAAACTCAATGGAAAGTATATATATATATGCTTTGGTTGCTTCTTTGTATCTCCATGATTCTAGGGAATAGTCTTAAAAGATATTCAGAGGTGTCTTTTGTAATCAAAGTCTTCTTCTAAGGACACTTGTTGGTGGCAGATCTGAATTAGTCCATGGTTTATGGTGATTAAAATTTGATATAGTAACAGGCAAATCAATAGAATTACAGAGCAGGATAATAATTTGCAGCAGAGAAGCTTGAGAGGAGTATTTCTATTTCTGTTTTATTGTCTCTTTGTCTATGTGTCTTACCTGAATCTTCATTAATAGCCCTCAGGCCATTAAAATACTGTCAATGTTAAAAAAAAAAAAAAAGAACAACAGTATTTTCCCCTTTCCATTTTAGAAGAACTAACATTTTCTGGAAATATTTTCATATTGTTCTTTGTGTGGCCTTTTTCTTTTTTTCTTTTTTTTTTTTCTTTTTTTACCATGCTCTTGATTTCCACTGGGAGTAGGTGAGATGAGGTCCAGCTTGCCACACAGATCTCTGGCCTAACACCCACACCCTATGGCTGATGCTTCCATGTTCTCGTTTATCCAGAGCATCAGAAGAGGAAGTTCTTCAAATCTCTGCCCCAGGAACCTCACTCATAATTCACGTACAGCCAAAATCTTTCATTTAGAATTCTTACTTTCTTAGAATAGACAATAAACCTAATCATTTCAGTGAAATATCTGTGGCTTCAGGCAATGAAAAAGTGTTTGAGATCTTATTTGTGAAAAAAAGAAAATCTAGCCCAAATCAGAAGATTTTACAATTCAAATTCCAGAATTATACACTCCTTCAGGCTGATATTTTGGATCTTATGTTTCCCTAAAGAAATAATCAGTAACTCAGTGGACTGGCTTCTCAATCCAAAATTTAATTGTAAATGGAAGAAAAAAGATTTCCATATGTATTTAAATTAACATGAAATTTGATTAAGTTTAAGATAAGCTTAAAGAGCATGGCAAAATATAAACAAAATCCCAAGAATACGAATATGAAAGTAATTATATATCAAGGAATATTCAGTACATGACTAATTATAATAATATTTAAACTATATTTGTTACTTTCTTAGATTTCTGGAACTAAACTAAAAACATGGCAAACAAATTATCATGTATTATAAATACTAATATTTTTCGGTTACAGACGAAGTATGTGAATCTTAGCTGAAGCTTAGCTGAATCACAGCTCATGTACCTAGAATAATAATGCAACCAATAATTCAAGACACAACCAGAATTATACAGTTAGGTTTAAGTCCAGAACCTAGTTATAACCTCTGTAATATACTGTGTATCAACATAGCCATTCCTTTATTTAATCAACAATTACTTCTTCCTCTTATTTGGCCAACATTGTACTAGGGGCTGTGAACTTTGATGAGTAAACAGACATTCATGCACGCATGCTATCTCCTTCTGATGCACTTAAAGACATATGGCTGTATTCCAGTCAGCTATGTGCCCAGTGACTTTAAACCCAATGGTTCATGAAATCCCATCTGTCTCCCAAATCAGTTAGGTCCCACAGGGCTGAATGCCAAAATGGGTGAGGTTTTCTGGGCAGCTCTCATAAGTCTGACATCTCAGGCATGTGAGTCACATGCCACATTCCCAAATTCTGTCTAGGATCCTGACAAATGCAAAGAATATACAGAAAAGGAGAAGTATAGTGGGAAGAAGAAGAAGAGGCACTACTGGGTTCTGTTCAGAGAGAGTTTAAATAAAAATAAAATAAAACAGAGAAGCAGGAAAGAGAAACCATGACAGAGCTAGCAACTTGCTTAAATAAGAAACATCACAGAATATCTCTGTTGAAGAGGTTCATAGGGTCTCACAAAACAAAAGTTGTGTAGGACAATGTGAGGACAGAGAGGGCCACATAACGTAACAGTTTCTACCAGAATGATTTGATGCTTTGACTTGAATGTAAAACAAGTGCCCTGTTTCTATTATCTACCTCCATAGTTTCCTTGATGATGATTTCCATCGAATGCTAAGCTTTCATATAATGAGTAAATTCCTATTCTATGGATATGCTTTCTAGCTCTCTTTGCTCCTATAGGAACGCTCCTTGACTAGCATAATTAAAAAAGTTTCAATCATTTAGAAATTAGCTACATAATTGTCAAAAGTTTTGGCTTACCTTAACATGCTGCTAGAGAAAAATGGAAGGACAAACAGGAAGAGAGAGAAACATAACAAGGCCCACTCCAATAAGCAAACAAAGCTGCTGGAGAATAAAGATGAAGGTACAGACTTTGCTATTTGCCTGATCTAATTGTTCTTTCTCTTAAAAATTTACACTTGATTGGACTAATGTCTGTATCCACCTCTGATGGGATCAAATAAGAGGATGAGGGGACTGATAGAGGAAAGTAGGGTTTTTTTTGTTTTTTTGTTTTTGTTTTTTGTCAGTCTTGGGGCTTGAAATCAGGGTCTGGGCACTATCCCTGCGCTCTTTTATTCAGGGCTAGCACTCTACCACTTTTAGCCACAGCTCTGATTATGGTATTCTGGTGGTTAATTGTAGATAAGAGTCAGATGGATTTTCCTGCTCAGGTTAGCTTTGAACTGTAACCCTCAGCCTCCTGAGTAGCTAGCATTAACAGGCAGGAAGCAGCAGAACCTGTGGAAAGTAGTTTGTTTTTTTTTTGACAGTGTAAGGATAGTATTTCTCTAAAGGGAAAATAAGCTGTTCTAGAATGTCTTCAGGGTCAGATGGCACAATGCAGAATTCACCTCTGTGAGCTACACACATCTCCATTATCCCAGTGGGACTTAGCATGTCCACACCTTCCTCATATGTACATGGGTGAAATGGGGAAATCACATCCCTAACTTAAGGTATTGTCTAGGACATTGTTTCTACACTACTGGAGATTGAACTCAGGACCTGATGTTTGCTAGGCAGATGCTCTACCACTTGAGTCACATCCTCAGCTTATCTGGAACATTGAAAGAGACAATATGGTCTGACACTTGGTCATAACCAGCTGGTTAATATTATTCATGAAACCCTCACCATTGGACAAATGTTAGAATACCTTTAAAGTCCTTTGCAAGTGAAAGATTCTTAGGTTCTGCCAGATCAATGAGGAGACGGATGAGCAGAGCTCTCTGAAGCTGTGTGAGGGCAAGGATCCTGGGCAACAGGGCCTGCTTATTAGTTCTGCAGGGCAGTGTGCACACTTGGTCTCTCAGGTCTCCATCTGCAGCCTCTCGGACGGTGTGCTGAGCTGACATATGGCACAGGGCCAGCCCAGGGCATTTGATCATTGTCAGCCTCCCAGCAGAGTCTGCCCTCAACACAGATTGGCAGGCAGGCGGGCAGTCAGTGTTTCCTCTCTGATGATGGGCTAGCCCTGGAAAGGCCTGGAGCCAAAGGTCAGAATGAAAACAAGGATGCTGTGAAATCAAATCAGAAGGTCAGAGCTCAGTCCCTTCTTTCACAGATGAGGGGCCTCAGGCTCAGAAATGGGAGCTGATGTATGAAGGCTGTATCCCATGTGAGTAGCATACTAGCACTAAAAAAATAAAAATCCTTATCTTTCTCCCTCCCTTTTTTTCCTGGCTCCCTCCCTTCCTCTCTTCTTCCCTCCTCCCTCTATCCCTGCTATATGAGTGATTGCTCTGTTTCAGCTCACTGGCTGTCAGGACTAGCAAATGAACAAGTAGCAGGCTAGTTAGAGAGTGGGGGAGAGGTGGTGGGGGTGTATAAAGCAGCCTTCTGTACCTGTAAATGAAATTGGAGAAGTTTGATGGTGTTGTCAATATGCCTGTGTCAACAAGGAGAGCTTCTCACATAAATCTAGAGGGAAGCCACTGGTTAGAGGCAGCAAGGAAAACATAAGGGGAAAATATTGCCCCATTAGTAATTGCCAGGTTGCATGGTCTTATCTACGTGGTATCTCCAGCCATGTGGCTGGTAAAGACTTTGGGAAAGCAATGTGTAGGGAAAGAAGCAAGGTTTAGCAAGATTTTTATGTGGGAGAGGACAAGGAGTTGACATCATTATCAGGCTCCCACAAGAATGTTTCTTGAGAAATGGCAAGTTAGTACACTTGTGTTTTCGTAACTCCAGACTGCCTGACTTTTCATATGTGTTTAATTCTTGTCCATAACTCTGTAGGAGAAGTATACTCTGATTTCTTCTCCTTTTATTTGAACATTTCAACAATAAAATAGAATAATTTCCTCTAAGACATTAAGGAATATGTGCTACCCACATATTTAAAACCCTAGGGTTTTCAAATGAAATTAAGAAGGGCAGCACTTACCTCTGAGCAGGAAATCTCTAGCAGATAATGGGATGGTGATTTGTGTAGATAGATGCACACTTGTCTATGCACTACTTCTAGTGTTGGTAGTTACTGTCTTCCCTTATTTGTGACATAATTTCTTGTACGGTGATAATTCCCATTGTCTAGAGTCACCTGTGACCATTATTGCATTTACCTCCGTTTTAGATTTTTGAGCACAGTCAGAACCTAACCTACCTAGATAGAACCTCCAGGTTGTTGTTTTATCTGGAAATCTATTTCTTCAATGTGGCTAGTTAGTACAGGATTTTTTTTTTAATTGTAAAAGTGTCAGAGGAGTTACAGTTACACAAGTAATGAGTACATTTCTTGAGATTTATTTTTGGTTTCTTTTCATTGAAGACAGGTAGCATGCTCTAGCACCTTTCCTTATCCATGTACCTCCCTTCTAGAGCTAAAGTTGGGCCAAGATGAGAAAGAAAAGAAAGAATATCTATCTATCTATCTATCTATCTATCTATCTATCTATCTATCTATCTATCTATCTATCTATCTATCTATCTGTCTGTCTGTCTGTCTGTCTGTCTCTCTGTTTGTCTGTCTGTCTGTCTGTCTCTGTCTGTCTGTCTATATATCTATCTTTCAGTCCCTGTGTAAGGGCCCAGGGACTTAACAAACAGGAGATACAGAAACAAATTGAACATTTTGTTTAACACAGTTCCAAACTTTGAAGAAATAAATAATCCCTCAATTCACGTACTTGGAAGGCTAAGGCAGGAGGATTGTGAGCTGGAGGCCAGTCTGAAGTTAGATAGTAGTTTCAAGGTCAAACTGTGCTATGAACAAGACCCTACCACCAAAAAAAATCTAGGAAGAAAAAGTGCACATTTCTTAAAACATTTAGATTATTGACATACTACCAAATACATATTTATATTCATCTTTTGTTTTGTTGGAATTGCCTTCTACTGAGCTCAGATTTCCAATGCATTTTACAAAAGTTTTTCTCTTTAACCTTGAGAAATCCCTTCCTCTGTTATTTGTGAAAAGTCATTTCTACAGTAGACTCCTTTCTGAAAATCACTGACCCTTCTCCTGTTTGGAAGGGACCTTAAAGGTCATTTCATTCAACTGTATACCTAATCTTCTTTCTTGAAATTTAGATAACAGTTCTATCCTGGGTTTTTATTAGAGTCTTCTGGAAACTTAAAAAGATGACCTGTTCTCAGCTCCTTCCTCCTCCCAACATCATTGATGTAATTAGTCTAGGTTGCATTTGGCATTGCATTAAAATATCTCCTTGGGTCTTTCTAATGTTCCTGCAAGCCGAGAATTACCACAGAAGCGGACTTGCTGTGGTAAAGGATGATGGCAATGATAGAAACTATAAATTACTTTGAAATTTGATCAGATTAAAAGGTGTATAGGGCTGAAAACTGGTGATTCAGGCCTGTAATCCTAGTTATTCAGGATGCTGAGATTTTAGGAGTATAGTTCAAAGCCAGATGGGTCAGGAAAGTCCAGGAAACTCTTAATCTCCAATTAACCACCAAAAAATCAGAAGTGGCACTGTGGCTTAAAGTGGTAGAGTGCTAGCCTTGGACAAAAGAGCTCTAGGACAGTGTGCCCATGCCCCAAGGTCAAACCCTACAACCATGAGCACCACCACCAACAAAAAGATGTATAGGGCAATAGGACATATTAAAATCTTGAAATCTGTGTATCTAGAGGAATAATGTATATATTTTTTTCATTTTAGTAAGTGAGGGGAAGTTTTCTTTAAAATTTTTATTTTCATATCTTAAGGGTATTTTGAAGAGAAGCTGGAACCAGGCAGAAGACAAAGGAGAAACTTTTTGCCTGTGATTGAGTTTGGGAGTTTATTGGAAGTTTATTGAAAGCGGCAGCCTCCCTTCACTGCCATGTCCTGTGCTGTACTACTTTAATAGCTCAAAACCAGTCTGTCTCAGGACATCTCCATGGATAGATAGTCACTTAGTTTCCCTTCTTTTCCTGCTGCTTTTCTATGCTTTGGACTGTCACATTCTTTTCCTACCAAGGGAATCAGTCTTAAAAAGTATTTCCTTTTACTACCTTGTCTTGATTTCCATAAGAAAGATAAATGAATTTTCCTATACAACACTCCTCAGGTCTTCAGTGGCTGGAGAGGATATGAGATGGATGTATGGGATGGCCTGCCACAATTGCTAGGCAGATTGAATGAACTACAAGGTATATAAAGACTCAAAATAATTTCCTTTACTTAGAGTTTATTCAACAATTTCCTTATGCTGAAATTGCACTCCTGTCTTCCAACATAAGGACTCTTCCTGTAAAGGAAGGTATTTGCTCCTTTGTATTTCCCCCGCAGAAAAAAAAATATATTGTGGACAAATCCTCCTGGCAAAACACACTCATTCTACAGCCTTCCTGTGGTTGGAAATGTAGGAAGTGACATATGTTGTCCCTAATCTTGACTGACAGCCATTTAGCCAGCAGACATTTGCATGGTCTTTGGAGAATTATAGCACATATTAAGCATGTCTATACCCTGTTCATTTTTTATGAACACAGGGTACTTTTTAGATCTTAACAAAAAGCATTTTGAAGAAAAAGAACTGTAACACTCACAAAAGAGCAAAGGATTCAAAAAGAATATGACATTGCCTTCAAGCTAAAGTAGGAGAGAAGCATTTAGCCAGCATATTTCTCTGTATGTTATATACAAAACTCCTAATACACACACACATACACACACACAATCTCACACTTTCATCCTTTTTATATTTATGCATGTTGTTCCATTTATCAAAGCAGTTTATGAATAGAATATTTTGTAGTCAATGAATGTCATCCTTTTCAACATTCTCACCCTTCCCTCCCTGATCCATCCCTTCCCTCACTCTTTTTAATTTTATAGAATATGCATTGGATTCTTGACTGAATTCTCCCTCTCTTATCTTTTTAATTTGTCCACCCCTTTCTCTTGACCTTACCCTATGTCCTTTGTATTTATCTACATCCCAGATGTCATTAATTGTATTCCTTTTAAGACACATTCTTTATCTCTCTCTCTCTCTCTCTCTCTCTCTCTCTCTCTCTCTCTCTCTCTCTCTCTCTCTTTCTCTCTCTCACACACACACACACACACACACACATACACACACACAAACCTACCTCAACAATAAATGTTTCTTATTGGTTTGCAACCCTCCCTACCTGGCAATATATTCCCACTTGCCCAAGATATTTGAAGTTTAGTCCAATCTCTCCAAACTGAAAAATGGCATTGCAATGGTCCCTATACCTATTGCAATAATTGAATAGAAGTTTACTTTATTATGCTTTGGAAAGTATCATTAAATAGATTTTTTTCTTAAACAGCACATATTTAATTATCTTATATTTGTGTGTGTGTGTGGGGGGGAGAATAGGGGATATCACTAGGAATTTGAACTCAGGGCCTTCCAAGCTAGCATGATAACACTGAGCCATCCCTTCAGTTCTATATTTTAGGACAGGGTCTTGCTTCCCAAACTGCTGAGCTGCAATATGCTCTTCTATGAAGACAGAGTATCACAGAAGTTATTGCACAAGCTGGCCTTGAACCATGATCAATCTTTCAAATGGTTAGGATTATACATGTAAACCACCAGTGCCTAGTGACAATTGCCTAGGCAATTATTCTTGCCTATATATTTAGTGTTACAAAGATAATGCCTTCACACTGTTATTTCCATGGACTGGTGCTTTTATTTTGATAAGATCTAGAACTTTAAAAAATATCTTCTGAGCTAGACTATGAGTCATAAGAGAAAATCAAGCTCATTACCTTATGGTCACACTTCAGCTAGGTCTTATTGCCAGACTTGGATGCACATGATCCTGACATTTTCTGTAAGTCAGTTAGCCCTCTGTACAATTCTGTGTTTTATTGTGGATAATTAGAAGAAAGTATGGAAGCTCTTGCAGTGGTTCCAGAAGAGGATCCCAGCTGTGAGCTTATCAGCAGGTTTGGTGGGCTTTGTGCATCACTTTCCCTAGGGATCTGCTTTGCAAGAACATTTTTCATAGTGCAGTAAAAAAATGTTAGTAATGTTTTTAGTGTTATTTAAAAGTTGGCTAACTTACTCTGATTTGCAACTTACATATCATGTGAGCCTTAGATGTCTGAGGAACACATAGTTTTAATTGAACACCTGCTGCATTCTAAGCATTTTTCAACTCACGGCTTCATTGCATTATGCAAACAAGTTCATGAGGTAAGAACCTTCCCAAGTCTACCCTATCTTGATATTAAAGAAAAGGGTTTTCAGCCTGGCTTATTTACTTTTTGAAGCTTACAGATACTAGTATGTAGCCAAGCTAATATTTGAACCCAGGACTTTTCTGGCTTAAAATTAAAATTTTGAAACATAATATTTCATATTGAGAGACAAACATTTAAAAGTTTCCAGCCACAGACCTAACTTCCTCTATTATGACATGATTTGTTCACTCTGAGGCAATGGAAGTTTGACCAAATAATTGAAAAGCTTAATTTAATTGAGGTGGAGGCTAGGCATCTCTTAAATGAATTACAGGGCATGGAGAGAAGCCATGGGGCTCTAGTTAAAACTTTTTTTTCTTCCTGTACTCGTATAGAGTTACCAAGACTGGTTTTCTTAGAACTTTCAAGAGGTTTTCATGTTCTGATTGCTTTCTAAATCCACAAGTTATAATTCAAGGCTTGAGATAACAAGAGCAATGAATTCCAATTCTATTCTAGTAAGGATTATGAGGAAAGAGCTTTTCTAAAATGTTATTGAATTTGATTATATTAATAGTTCTGAGAAGTCGATCTTCACAGTCTTATTTTACAGTCAATGAACCAAGATCAAAAAAAATAGAAAATAAACATTTATTCAATATTTATTTTGTAGGCATTTTGCCTAAAAGATAAATGTCTTTTTCTGAGACACATCATTGTAAGTGGAAGAGCTAGACTTCATTGCTTTCCCATTATTGAAAGTGCCAGGGTCACTGTGTCATCTTTTTAGGGACATGTTGATATATCTATCAAGGGAGCAAGGATAGACTGTATTCCTTCCATTACCTGATTTGTTTCTCTATTGCCTTTTCCTTTCTTGCACTTCCTTTCTCACAATTCTGTAAAACTACTTACTTTTCATCTTCCTATAGACCATAAAGTCACTCTTGCTAATCTGTCCTTGAACTAGCCCCAGTGCCTTTCCTCGCTCTCCCAGCTTCACTGTTGTCCTTACAGAATTCCCCTGGGTCTTTCCCCAGCAGCTTTAGCCTGGACTATGGGAAAGACAAAACCATCATTCTGCATGAACCGTAAGAACTCACTTCAACATACTGGGGTTTCAAGTATGTGTTCCTACAGTGATGTTAATTCTAGAGAATTTGAACTTTGCATGATGGTAACAAGTGTTCCATGAAATATCAGATGGTGAGTGAAAATTGATACACAGAATAGAATGAATGTCTGAGCCTGAATGTCTTGTTTCAAGTCATTCACTTTTTTCTTAGAGCTCTTCTGATGATTGTGTCTCCTTTTGATTGGTTCTTCTTGATGACTGAGTATCTTCTACAATGCACTCTGTGCTTTGACTTTCTCATAGTACAAAGGGACTGAGCAGATCTAGACTGAAAAATGGAAGGAACAACTGAACTTTGTCTACTAGTGTCTGTAGTGGTTAGCTTAAATCCCAAATATTTGCTGTGAATTTATACTTTATAATATTACTGTTTTCTTCTCCCCCATATTTACATACAGAGCATTTAAAATGCTCCTATATCACCTTGGTGTGAGACCTTATGTCACAAACAAAAGTTTTCCTATATACAGAACACCAGACATTAACTCATTTAATCATAAAGAGAAGCACAAATAGTATAAAGAGATGGAGGCATGAAGATGCCATTTAGCATTTCCCTTGCTCAGTCGACCAGAAAGTGATGAGGTTGACACTCAGGCATTCTAAGTCTGGAGTCTTTGCTCTGAACTAGTTCTGATTATTGTTTTTCCCTAGATCTGTGGTAGAAACCCTCATACATACTCATTTCACTGCATGATAGTTGTTTGTCTAAAAGTTTGCATCTCTAGCCACTCTGCTCCACTCAGATGAGAGCTTCTTAAAAGCAGAGCTTTTCAGTTATTCATGTTCTCTGCTAGGGGCCCTTGCTGTGACTTATTCACTACTGAATAATCAAATATGCTCTTGGTAAGTGTTGGCTGGATGAATTAGCAGCCCTATCACCGATCCCCATGGCACCCAAGACAGGCCCTAAGGGTGTTAAATAATTATGTGATTCTTGTGGTAGAAAGTATGGTTTTTTACACATAAATACTCTCAAAATGATTTCTCAAATTATGAATTATAATAATATTACATTGTCTAACTATAATGTCTGTTCTGTGTTTATTGATGTGATTTCTTCCTGCTGTTTTAGAAATTATAAAACCATTACAGCTCAGAGACTAGGTAACAAACCCTCAGTAAATTAACAACTGTGTTGTCAGAAGCAAGGCATCTGAGTACCTTGTAAAGCTTGAAGAAGCCTGGTTCAGTTACTGCTCCATGGAATAGAGAACACATTTGCAAATAAAAACAATCTTTGTGGGGCATGGACATTGGGGGAAATTTTTTTAAAAAATAAGCTTATTTTTCCGACTTCTTATTCACTCCATCGTATTATTATTTTGTTGAATTAGGAGATTAGAAAAGATGTTAAACCAAATAATTTCATTTTTATAATTTAATTTCCCTTTTATGATGCAATTACAATCAACTCTTCATTTATTTGCTTAATAAGCCCAAACCTTCAGGAATGCTTTCTTGAATTTTGTATTAAGTTCCAATATGGTATGATTTCTTTAATCTAAAGAATGAAAGCAGCATCTTTCTCATAGGAAATAACAATGTGTCTCTTGTGGTTGGTTATTTAATGCTATATTTTAGTGGTCCATATGTGAGGCCAGGAGTTCTCTGCAACTCTTCTGAATCCTTCCATGTTTTTCCCTCTTTTTCTCCCACTTGTCTTCCTTTTCCAAAAATAGAATAAGAAAACAAATTCTTATGTGTTCTTCCTCTGTACCTTAAGGTTGTAATTGCCACATTTCTGTTGTAATATTGATTTGGAAAACTCATTGCATTCCAGTGTATAAAGTAATGGAAATCTGAACCCCGCTGGAGGGAGTTATTTAGTCTTTATTGAGGTGATTTGCAGAGAGCTTTCTACACAAACACAATACTCAGAGAACGGGATATGTACTCAAACAAAATCCCGCCTGTCTCTCAAGTGGTACTAAGAATGCAGAGATTCTGTCATTTCACCCTTTGCTGTTTTTGTCTTTTTTTGTTGTTTGTTTTGTTTGTTTGTGTGTTTTATTTGGGCGGGGGAGGGTTGTTTGGCTTGAACTCTGAACCTGGGCTCTGTCACTCAGCTCTTCAGCTCAAGGCTAGTGATCTACCACTTGTGCTACAGCACTACTTCCGGTTTTCTGGTGGTTTATTGGAGGTGAGTCTCACCGACTTCCCTTCCGGGGCTGGCTTTGAACCATGATCCTCATATCTCAGGCATGAGCCACCGGTGCCCAGCCCACCCTTTGTTTTAAAAATGATTAATGCTTAATGACTTAAGACTTAATGACTTAAAATCAATAATAATTACTTAAGTAAATGTATACCATATAAAATTAATTAATCAATTAATTAATTTTGTGTTTTTACTGAGGCTTGATCTCAGGGCCTGGGTGCTGTCCCTTAGCTTTTTCACTCAAGGCTGGTACTTTATCATTTAAGCCATAGCTCCATTTCCAGCTTTTTATTGGTTAACTGGAAATGAGCGTCTCATAGACTTTCCTGCCTGGGCTAGCTTTGAGCCATGACCATAAGATCTCCGTCTCCTCAGTAGTTATGATTCTAGGCATGAACCACTGATGCCCAACACATAAATATGTTTTCAAATAGTAACTTTCTAGGTATTTCCCATCAAAACCAGTTTCTCTGGCATGGTAATTTAAAATATAATTAAGAAAAGAACACACACACACACACCTTTCTCAAAAATTTCTTCCTTACTTGTTTTGTCCATATAGTTTTCTTTTTTTCCCAAAAGCTCTTACTTTGACTTGTGATGCTCAGATGCAGGTGAAGGAAGTACATTTGACTGATACATGAAAAGTGCTCTAGTTCCCACAGCATTTGTTTGTGAACTCAGCAAGGATGTTATTTCTTTTTGATACTAACTTGCATAGGTCCCAGTAGAATACCATCAAAAAACTGAAAGTAAGCTTATATATTGGAGTTCCCGAAGGAGGTGTTATTTTAGATAAAAAGAAAATGATTTCATTTGGTATGTTGAATATATTGCATTATTCTCCTAACAAATCCTCAACAAATGTATTTTAGGCAGACAATATTTGTTGGGCCTATCAGCCTCATGTCATTGTATTCTTAAGCCAAGAGGCTTAGAGACGTCATGTAAAATATCAGTTCATCATAATGACATTACCTGTGACAAGAATGACAATTTATTAATGCCTTCCAAATACATGAACATAAAGAATCATCTTGGAGACACAAAATGTCTCAAAAGCTGGGTGTCAGTGGATCACACTTGTAATCCTAGATGCTCAGGAGGTTGTGATCTGATCATGCTTTGAAGCCAATCTGGGCAGGTAAGACTCTTACCTCCAAATAACCACCCAAATGTCAGGTATAGAGCTGTGGCTTTAGTGATAGACTGGTAGTCTCGAACAAAAGTCAAGTGCAAAGACATTGTCCAGACCCCCAGTTCAGTATCAGCATATCTGTGCACATGCTCACACACACACACACACACACACACACACACACATACACACAAGTCCCACGATCATTTTATGTTCCTCAATAAGAGTGGTAGAGTTATAGTTCCAACTTAGCCTTTCTTCATACTACATATACTACTCTATTCTTAAAATCCCTCTAGATGATATATAATAAAATTACAAATATGTTTTTAAATGAAGAAAGGAAAGAGCATACTGAAGAACTGATGAAATCAATAAGGTCACTAATCAAGGTGACAGTATGTTACCTCTACTGATTTGTTGTTTTTAATCATGTTCTCTTGTTAAGAAAGGCTACCACTGAAAAAAGCTAGATGATTGGAACCTAAGATTGCACTCTACTTTGGCAAATTTTAAGAAGATATCATGAGTTAAAAATACAGTATTTTTAAAACCTACAAACACACATAGCGACAAAAGTGACCTTCCTTTAATGATCGAGGGCACTCTTGAAATCCATTGTTTCTAGGAAATCAGTTTCCTGACAGCTACAGTTAAAGTTAAAACGAGATACTAATTTATTTTTTCTGCTATGATATGAAAGAGACAAGGCCCTTAGGAGGTGACTACATATTGAAGGAGAATAGGATTAATATTCTAATAAAGGAAAGGTTGGGAAACACGCTAACGATTTCATCCTGTAGGATACAGCATGGAGGCACCATCTGTGAGGCAGAGTGACTTTCTCCATCTACAGAATCTAGAATCTTCATCTTGGACATCCCAGCCTTCAAAATGGTGTTCTTTTTATTTCTATTGTTTATACAGGACAAATCCTTTGATGTTTTTAATGGAAGCCCTAATGGACAAAGAAACAAACACACAAATATATACTAATCCAAGCAAATGTTGAATTCTTCAGAGAAAGTTCTGCTCCCTCCCTAGTCAATATTCCATTGTCATTTGTCCATGGAGCTTCTTCTGAAGATTTGCTGAAAAGTCTGTGTCCATAGTTTGGAGTAATCACTCTCAATACAGACTTATATTTTGTAAACATATTTGGCTTTTGTAAAAAGCAAGCATGATCTGTAGCAAAATTTTTGAATAGAGTAAAATAAAACCAGTGATGTTCAGTTTACACAGAGTGCTAAGATTTGGGACCTGTTTGAAAACAAACCAAAAGTAACAAAAACCATGTCTAATATGGTGTTATTCACACTTACAGATATGGAGATGAGTGTCTTGAACACAAGTAATAGAGATGGCTTTATCCAATCACATTTTTTTAAATCACTAGAACTATCTTTGTGAACCCTGAGTTCAAAATCACATCAACATGATGAATATCAAGTGTTTAAACCAGGGCCTAATCCTCTGTCAGTAATTGGTTAAAATCTAGCAGCTTTACTCAAGATGGGGAAGGATGGTGATTATAATGATGAATTTTGCCCTTAGACAACTGTTTTCCTTTCCATGAGCCTTTTATATCATCTAACTCAAAACACAGGATTGAGCAAAATGAGAGCTAAATTTTCCAGCTCTGCCATGTAGTGACTCAGATACTTTTCCTTCTTAAGCAGGTGTTGGGAGGCATCATGAAGATGCTGAATTTGTAGAGGAAACCATGCAACCTTGATGTCTCTATAGTGGCAACTGGATCTGACTCTGTTTCTCAGTTTACCTCAGAGAAAGTCCATTCCCTTTAAGATCTGGGGTTGTGATTACTTTGAGAACATCTTAAGACTACAGTGACATATATATTTCCTATTAAGAAACATCATATGCAAGTGGTTCATTATGTGCCTGAAAAGCCAGAACCACCAAGTAATTTATAATTAATTAAATAGACCCAGTTCTCCCAGTATGACTGGAGGAAAGCAGAAGATGATGCAAATTGGTTGCTTGAATGATAGACTGCTCCATCTGTAGAAAGAAAGAGAGAGAGAGAAAAAAAACTAGTCAGCTCAGATATTAGAGAGTTCACTGCATTTGGTTGGTGACATCTGACACTAATCTGCCAGATGAAAAATATAAGCTGGAAAGAACAGCTCCTAGAGTGTGAACACTAGTCATTTTTTTTCTGGTAAATGTTGAAAGATTGACACATCACCAAAAAAAAAAAAAAAAAAAGGATTTGGATTTTCTTATTTCCCAAGGCCTGGATTTTCTTAGAGTTCAGAATATCCCTTAGTTGAACTAGGAACATGGATATATGCATGCTACTACATCATGGAGTATAAATCTATGAACATGGGAAGATGGAAAGAAGTAAGAAGTAGGCAGGGAGCCTGTGGCATTGTTTGGTAGAAAGCTTTTCAGCAAAAGGGCCATCATTCTCTGGCTAGTTTCTCCATGTGCCACAGGGCCTTATTTTGGCCTCAAAATAGCTTTCATCATATTCTTGGCAATGGCCATGTCAGCATACCTTGAAAATGTACCACTTTTTCAAAAATGATGACGGTAATCTGTCCATAGGTGTGGGCTAGAATAGTCTGTTCCTTGAGCTTTGCGATTTAGATGACTCTGTCCTGGGCCCTCTGCCAGTAATCTTCTACTCACAGACAGAAAATTTATTGATTGGGGCCAAGGGATTATGACCATTCTAAACCCATACTTCCTGCCATTCATACCACCCAGAAATCTCTGCCAAAAACTCAAGGCCAATTCTACCTGTCACCATTTTGTGCCTAGTTGATTTTCTTGAGGATAAATTGAGCTGGGAAGGTGCACCCCTCTAGTCATGGAAGTGGTCAATGGAAACCTCTTGGGAAGAATTTTGAGGGAAAAACAGGGCTGGCAATTGAAGAGAGGAAAGGTCCAGCCTCAGGGGTGAGGGCCGTGGGCTAGCTGCCCTCTGATTTTATGTTGTAATAGAGAACTCTTAAATAATTGCAGAAGTCTAGATGTGAATTCTAAATTTGAAATTGTGCTCCAAGTTCCAAAAATGCTATGACTAGGTTTGGGGAAAATAAGAGTTTCCTCTGATCCTCCCAATACCCAGCATCTCATTGTCACAGCCAGCAGGACTATCCTTGTCCATAAGGCTAGATAGAAGTGAGTTATCCTTGTTTTCAAATGTTTGTAGAATGCCTGTGCTATGCCAGGTTCTGCATTCAACACTGATGACATGTTCAAGAACGGTAATGTTTTCTACCTCAAGATACATGGGAGATGATAGAAAATATACAAGATACAGGGGTAGGAAGGCAAACAACTACTTTTCACTTGTAATAAAATCACAAAACAGACTGGATGCAGAAATATAAAAACATGAATGACAAAATACAGTCTTCCTTCAATATCTGCTCGGGATTGGTTCTAAAATCTGGAGGATCCACTGCTCAATTACCTTACAAAAAAAGAAGCATCATAGCTGAGCGCCAGTGGCTCACACCTGTAATCCTAGCTACTCAAGAGGCTGAGATCTGAAGATTGCAGTTCAAAGCCAGCCCGGGCAGGAAAGTCCGTGAGACTCTTATCTCCAATAAACCACTAGAAAACCAGAAGTGGTGCTGTGGCTCAAGCAATAGAGCACGAGCCTTGAGCTGAAGAGCTGAGGGACAGCGCCCAGACCCAGAGTTCAAGCCCCACCGCTGACAAAAAAAAAAAAAAAAAGGATGCATCATTTGCAATAGACACCACACAAAAGCCAGGCACTGGTAGCTCATGCCTGTAATCCTAGCTGAGATCTGAGGATCATGGTTTGAATCTAGTCTGTGTGGGAAAGTCCATGAGACTCCTATCTTCAATAAAATACTCAAAAAGGCCAGAAATGGTGCTGTGGCTCAAGTGGTAGAGTGCTAGCTTTGAGCAAAAGAAGTTAGGGACTGAGCCCATGTCCTGAGTTCAAGTTCTAGGACATGCAAAAAAGAAGAAAGAAAGAGAGAGAAAAAGAGAGGAAGAGAAAGAGAGAGAAAGAGATAGGGAGAGAGGACAGGAGGGAGGGAGAGAAGGAGGGAGGAAGGAAGGAAGGAAGGAAGGAAGGAAGGAAGGAAGGAAGGAAGGAGCACACAACCTCTTATCACTCATATAGTTTGTCATCTCTAGATTATTTGTAATGTTCATGCAATATGTTTTGTATTAAGTTGTTATGTTTCTGTTGTTTTGGGCATAATAGCAAAAATAGTATGTGTATATATAGGTTGAATGTAAAACTTTTCCAAACACTTTTGACTTGTAGTTGGTTGAATGAGAAACCCTTGAGCATGGAGCTCCAACTATACTTTAAGATTAGCAATTCAACTTGGGTCTTAGAAGCAGATGACATTTAAGCAGAGTACTGATGGATATGAAAGAACCAGACTTGCCAGATTGGACTAGAGAGGAGGACTTCAGACAGGAAACATGGGGTGGGGGTGGAGAGGGTGCGGGGAGGGGGGAAACTGGGGGTGATATAATAAAGAATGCCACAAGCAGAACATGATAAGAGTTGGAAAGAATGGAAGCAGAAGGATTAACCGAAGGGCCTTTGTAAAAATTCAAGTAATAATAGATAATGGCAAAAACTCTATCTTTGCAAAATCAAAGGTACTTTCATACTAAAGATATTTTTTACATTAATTATGTATTTTTATCTCCTAAGATGGATGGCTAGAAAAAGAAAGAAAGGAGGTAAGACTAGAGTATTTGTGAGGGAAGGGTAAGTCATTTTCTTCCAAGTTTGTTTATAAAATGAACAAATATAGTTGGAAAATATATAGAACTTGGAAATTAGGAGATGTGTAGATAAGGGTGAGTTCTGGGGAAAGGGAATGGAGGAAAATGGAGTAACCATGAGAAACTGGAATTATAATGGCACTTTTGGCAGCTGCAGTGGGACCCACAAGATCAAACTTCTTAGTTGCACATACTTGCCTGGTTAATGGACAGTGGGGTTTGGTTGAAGTCAAATTATCCCCTTTGTGTGATTGGAGCCTTGGAGGGAAATTATGAGGATATGCCATATGAGGATATTTCTCCATCTGATCGTGCAACACATTGCTCCTGAAGCAATTTAAATATAAAGGGCACGTTTCACCCATAGAATGGAGCTAGACAAGAACTTCCACCTTCTTCTCTGAAGAAGTTCCTGAAAGTAATGGAAAGTCTTTTAAAGGTTTAGATTTTGTCAGTAAAATAAATCTTAAATCCCAGTAAGTATAGGAAACCCTTGTGTGATCTTAGGCTAGATCCCCATACTTCCTAGCAGGAAAATAGCCATATTGTGGGATAGAGAGCCCCTGAAAGGCCACATTTCTATTCTTAAAAGTTTCCACTATCTGAAGTGGGCAAGGATGGAATGGTGAGTAGTGCTAGTCAAGCATAAGCCACAATGACACAGGATGTGGGCTAAGCAGGACTGGGGTTGGCTGACCTCTTCTCCAGTTGGAATATACAGAACATTTTTGGTTTGTATGTTTAATGAGGAAGACTCCAGTTATTGGCATTTATATAGGAACAGGATAGGAAAGAATTTGACACACCCCATTCCATCTTCTTGGTCAACATGTCAGTAAATATATTGAAGACTTCTATGCTAGTCCCTATAAAGACCTCACCTAAGCAGCAAGTAGTCAGTATATACAACTTGCATTTACAGCTTCAGTAGATATGATTTAAGCTTTAAGTGAAGGATCCCACACATCCATCCAGGGGACCATGCAGATGCAGGCAGACACAGGAGAAAGATTATTATAAGGTTTATTAGAGGAGCCATATTTCCCCCAAGAGGGAGCACATGGTGTCCATCCCCATCCAGGTAGCAAGAGCATCTGAGCGATAGGAAATGAGGTAGATGGGAATTCAGGTGTGTCTGAGCAGAGAGAGGGAGGGGCCAGTTGTACAGAGGGAACTCCAGGAATGGCAGGGGGGCCCAGGTCTGGGTGGAGCTGAGGACCAAAGGTGAGCATAATAGTACCCCCTGAAAAAAACTAAAAACAAGAAGCACAGTGTATTGTCTCAATGCTGGGGAAGTCCAGTGCTGCTGAAAGTAGGACATTTAGGTAATATTCTACTAATGACCCTATACTTTTCAGGCCTTGGGCTCTTCTGCTACTTTGCTTGGAGCCAGATTATCTCAAATGTTAGAAACAGAGGAATGAAAGACTAGGTCAGGTCATGGTGCCCCTGGTTATTGCTGTATTATTGGGGCAAATCACAAAACAGAGTAAGCAAGTAAAACAAAAATATTTGAGGGCTGTTCTTAAAACGTTGGTTGTCTCAGGATGTTAGATCATAGATGACATTGTTTTCTTCTTTATCTTTACCTGCATATCCTAATTTTACTAGAATGAAGATGTGTGACCTATGACATTCATTTTGAAAAATAGCACTTAATGAACATGTTGAGATAAAAGTCAATGTACTTTGAAGCCGTTTTATATGCTGGACTTAATTGAACTCATGTAATCAGTGAAAGCTCCTTTTACTTTATAAAGGATGTAGCTTTATAAGGATAGAGGACTGTGTTCTTGGCATATAGGTGTGTGGGTGAGAAGTGTTTTATTTTCTCTACATTTAAGAGACAAAGTCAATTATTAGAAATCAAAGAAGTAATTTCAAGGCAAGAAAATATGTTAGCTAGTCATTTCTGAAAACCAAGATCAGATTCATTTGCCCAAGTTGGCTCAGCAGTTAAAACTTTGACTGAGCTTCTTAATCTTTATCTGTAGCTTTCAATAACAGAAACCTGTTTGAGGTCATGATCATAAATACTTATAAGTTCCAAGTGATCAAAAATATATCTAGATAATAGGTCAGGTACTAGGAAAAAAACCTTTAATTTTTCTCCCCTGTTAATAATCACTGACTAGTGGCTCACTGAGAAAGTTGAACTTATTATTGCCTTAGTTTTATTTTTCTTTCTTATCGCCTTTCTATTCTTCTTTCATTCTTCCCTTTCCTTCCACATTAATAACAAAATTTGGTTGGACTAATCCCTTGTTTGCAAATGTAAGGGACAAAATTGCAATTATCCCCTGAGCTGATCTTGTTTCTACTATGTCTATCTTTTCTCCTACAGATTGAATAATTTTCTTCCAATGTTTACTATAACACCAGTCAAACATCTGGCCCTTATATTACATAGACAGTGACTGAGTAATAGACCAATGGGTCTTCCATGATGCACGTCATTGAAATTTCCTGCCAAGCCATGAATGCTCTGTTATTAGGCTATTAAATATCAGCAGAAGACAGGATAGTTAGATGGGTATTTGAAAGTGTTGACAGGAAATTAAATTTGCAAAACAGAAGTAAAACCATACACACACACACACACACAATGACAAAAGCAAGGAAATTGAATATTGAGATTTCTGTAGCATTCTTCCCTGGAGATGGAGAATTGAAGAGCATACATTTTTCCACTTTTCAAAAGGGCACACCTAAGATGACCTAGTGAGATAATCATCCTTAAAACCAAAGAATCACCTCACATGCTCAGATTTCAGAAATATAGCAGCCTAGGACAGGGAGGTATCTGTGACTTCAGTATTTTTCACTTAGAATATATGTTTTTTTTTTTCTTTCTGTGTTGATATTTTTAGAACTGCTGGGTGCTGTACAGTTCTTTGTGGTATGAAATCATTATAGTATATTGACACTCTTTTCCAAGCAAATATGACAAATGTTTCCTTTAATAAAATCAATGACACCATTTACAAGGTTCTTTGCCATTAATAACATATACATGAGTCAATTAAAAGAATTATCAATAGTATGTCTCTACTGGAAAGTGGAAATTATGCTATGGCATTTTAAGCTAAGAAGAATTAAAAGATGTCATTTTTCTCTCTTTTCTGGATGGTCTTTACTCTTTTTTTTAATGGTAATATGTGTTGATCTATGGAGTATACATGCACTTCAGGCTGAAGATTATTAATAAGGAAATAAAGAAGTAATAGAGACAGAAGGATGAGTTTATCAGACACTTTGTATTTACTAATAAAATAGTAATAGTCACACATTTATTTATTTACATACTATTTACAAGAAAAAAAACCTAGAGCTTGTGAGGACAAATTTGAAGAAAGGTAACAGAAAGAAAAGACCTCTGTACACAAGTCAGGAAATCTGCTCTTCTGGCACCAAATCCCTATGAAACATTGTGGAATAAGTGTTAACGATGGCTGTGTCTTCACAGACATATCAGATCCTTCTGCATTCGAATCTGACTCTGATCTCACACATATATACAAAGCTCTGCTAAGTGTAAAATAATAATCTATTTTTCTTTAAAAAACATTCATAGTTGCATATATTAGATTTACAAGGGAGTTTTATTGTGATATTTCAGTCAGCTTATATATTGTTCTTTGATCAAATTCTGTTCTCCAAATCCCTCCTCCTCCTTTCTTAGAACAACATCAATAGTCTTCATTGCTGTTTTTAAAAATAAATATGTAGAAAGTACTTTGACCATATTCCTCACTCACTAATTTCTTTCCTTTGATCTTCTCCCCTTTCACTGGTACTTATTCTCATACAGAACCTGTTTAATAGTCTTGTCATTTTGTCATTGTGTGTGTGTGTGTGTGTGTGTGTGTGTGTGTGTGTGTATGTGTGTGTATGCAAGTGTACCTGCCCAAGCTAGGGTGTGGTACTGCCCCTGAGCATTTATACTGAAGGTTATTCCTCTACCACTTGAGCCACAGCTCCACTTCTGGCTTTTATGGTGGTTCATTGGAGATAAGATTCCTGCCTGGACTGGCCTCTAATCAAAATCCTCAGATTACAGCCTCCTCAGATACTAGGATTGCAGATATGAACCTCCTGTATCTGGCCCTGTCATCTATTTTTAAGAACTAGATTTCTTATATGAGAGAACATGAAACAGTTATCTTTTTTTGTCTGGCTTATTTAGCTAAACATAATGGGCTGTCTAGTTCCATTCACTTTCCTACAAAGGACATAATTAAATTCTCCTTTATGACAGAATAATACTCCATTGTGTATATATACCACATTTCTTTTCCTATTCATTGCTTGATGGGTACCTGGCCTGATTCTTCTCCCTCTCGTCTCCAGTATGTGTTGTCCTCTTGATGGTAGCGTTCTGACTGGATTGAGATGTTTTGATTCATATTTTCTTTATAGGTAACATTTGTGAGACTAAATTGACTAAACCCATTACCACAGATAAAATTTTAATTTGCCACAAGGAGGCAGAAACAAAGGAACATCAATAGCTGGGAAGGTAGACAGGAAGCAGTCTGAGGCTGCTTTTTTTTTTTGCCAATAATGAGGGTTGAACTAAAGGCCTAAGGGCTGTCTCCTAGCTTTTTCATTCAAGGCTGACATTTTACTACCACTTGAACCACAGCTTCACTTCCAGCTTTATATTTTTTAATTGGAGATAAGAATCTCAAAAATAATCTAGAACTCTCATGCTCTGTCTTGCTTTAAACTATGATCCTTAGATCTCACTCTCTTATGTAGCTAGGATTAATAGTCTCACTAGGATTAGTAGCTAGATAAGTGTCACCAGTGCCCAGAGAGGTTGAGGCTTTGTGCCATGTGGGAACAGTTAATGTGAGAACATTTCTTGTCAGAATCTTGTTTTACATACTCCTTGAAACCCAGATATTGGTAAGCTTTGCATGATTAATCATTTCTCTTTCCTCCTCATCTAATTGCGCTAGGTAAAATTTTAAAGTAATAATTTGATGCACTAGCTATCCAAAATTTGGCTTTGGCTCAGGGTTTGAATTCAGTCAATTTCAAGCAATAAAACATCAAAGAAGTAATTTGACCTTAAAAAGTAAAAAGACTATTTCCCTAGAAGATTATTTTACATAAATATTATGTATGCATATATACATATACATAAACACATATACACACATGTGTATGTGTGTGTATATATATATATGTGTGTGTGTGTGTGTGTGTGTGTGTGTGTGTACATGTGTGTGTGTATTGAGAGATTTAAAGACTATTAAATTTATTTCCTCCCAGGGCCCAGTCCTTTATATTTCTCACATTTATAAAAAATGAAACCTAGTTCGATGCCTACCACACTGTCAGACTGACAAGCAGGTTAATTGAGTGTTATAGTGCTCCTCCCACTCCCTCTATTTGCTGGCCTCCAACGTAAGGAACAGAGCTTCTTTAGAAACGATGGAGACACCATCGATTGAGGGAAAAAAAATAATGCCCTCTAAAAATGAAATTCAGCTAGTTATATGTTGTTCACCTTAAAATTGGAGGGTGGGCTTGTGATTTTTGTTTATTCCAGAAGAAAATTGCTTGATAGCAATGGCCATGTTATCAAGACTCAGAAGATTATTATGAATTAATTTTGGAATAATGAGGTCTTTCACTGCCAGTTTTTTTTAAAGCAAAAATCATTCATTTTTTTCCTCATAGACACATACTTTTTTTGTGTGTGCGTTGATGGAATAATTACCAGTTAAAGAATATTAAGTTTGACTTGTAAAATTACTATTCTAGAGTTTGTTAGACATCAGTCTCTGTCTGGAGAATATAGAAGATAGTGTGTAAATGCCCAGAGTTCTTGTGAGTGTAACACACATTTTCTGTGCCTTAGCATGGAGTCTAAATGAACATAGTCATACATACATAGGGAGAAGATAAGATGACCTTTGCAAAACCAACATCTCTAATGTATATTAAATAGGTAGGTTTCATTAGGTAGCCAAAGAAAAGAACACCACCTGCTATTCAGGCAGGAAAAGAAATTTATTTATCAAACTGCTGCCCCTGCTGTGCATGGTGGAGAGAGGGGGCTGAAAACTGGGCCGGGACTTATCTAGGCCAAGGACAGGAAGAGGTGTGGCCAGGTGGGGGAAAGGTGTGGCCACACTGGATCCTGATGTGACCTCAGGGTCTGGGACCCTCCTAAGGTCAGATGGGAGGCATTTGACCAGAGGTGGCCAAGGATTTGACCTAGCCAGAGGAGAAAGTGACTGCTTCCAGGTCTGCCAGTTACCTAGGTAAGAGATACTGGGCAGAAACAGCCAAGAGGTAGGAGGTGTCCCTGTGCAGAACTTACACTATCGATTTGATTAAGTAATTTTAGCAAAAGACAATTAAAAAGGATTGCCATCTAGTCTGTTCATAGAAACTAAAATTTAATGTTAATTTGGGAAATATTTGCGTATATAATGAGTTTTTCATGACAACATTTTAAGATCCATTTTATCCTATTGTTAGATTACTTCAGAGAATGGTTGTTGGAGTAGGAAGACCCCTGCTCAGGCAGGCAAGCCTTCCTGGTCATCTGGAGTGACAGAGCCCACTGCAACAAAGTTGTTAACAAAGAAGCAACTTTATTGAGAAGGTTCACCCTACACTGACCAGTCAGGGCTGCAGCACAGTCTCTGGAGCTGATACTGTGACCATGCCTACTCTTACAGGCTAGCTTTTATTGGGAAAAACCACAGTGCAGGTGATTGAGCACAATATGTTAGGCCACACACAGGTGGCCAATGAGTTACAGTCTGTCTCATAGTAGCTGTTTGAACTAACCTATCATTTTGGTTTGAATTGGCACACAAATTGGGGGGTCCCACACAATGCAGGCAGATTTTTTTTTTTGAGGGTTGTGGGGCCTACAATCTGGGCCTGGGCGCTGTCCCTCAGCTCCTCAGCTCAAGGCTAGCGCTCTACCACTTGACCCACAGTGCCACTTCTGGCATTTTCTGCTTATGTGATGCTGAGGAATCAAGCCGAGGGCCTCAAGCATGCAAGGCAAGCACTCTACCTCAGAGCCACCTTCCCAGCCCCAGGCAGGTATTCTTATTCATGGTGGGCAGGAATAAAGCTGATCCTTCTTGGAAGGGAAAAGGTGATTGGGCTATGTTACTATTGTTAACCAAACAGAGCTGCAGGGCCTGTCTCCCGCTATTGTTAACCAAACAGGTGGTCAAACAGATTACACAACCTTATTACAACAATTAGCAAGACTTTCCAAACTCTCCCTCCCCACCCTGGGGGTTTGTGGAAACCAGTATTTTGATTCTCAGGGATGGAGAAAACTCCTAGTGCATTAATGATGGAATCTGTTTTGGGTCCCCTTAACACTAGGAGACCTTTCCCCCTTACAGTTGTCAGCAACATTTTTGTTTTTGTCTGTCATGGGGCTTGAACTCTGGGCTTGGGTGCTGTCCCTCAGCAATTCAGCCCAAGGCTAGTATTCATCCACCTGATCCACAGCACTACTTTCAGTTTTCTGGTGGTTAATTGGAGATAAGATAAGATAAAAAATTTTAAACCTCCAGAGGACGTTTGGCAGTGTTTTGAGACATTTTGAGTTGTTAGGATTGCTGCTGGAAAGGGGGAAATACAACCAATCCCAAGGGGTATAAGATAAGCATGCTGCTAAATAACCTAGCACAAAAAGGACAACTTAAAATTATCTGGCCTTAGAAGTGAATGGGCTAAAGACTAAAGAAAATTCTCTGAAGAGTAAATAAAATGTTAGACATCTTTGCCCATAAAAGAAATGCAAATCAAAACAACATTCCAAGTTTACCTCACCCCAGTTAACAATGGCCATTATCAAGAAAACTAACAATAACAAATGCCCACAGGGATGAGGCTACAAAAGAACACTACTACACTGTTGGTGGGAATGTAAACTTGTTGGACCACTCTGGAAAGCAGTATGCAGTTTTTTCAAAAGACAATACATAGAGGTTCCCTATGACTCAGCAATTCCACTTTTGGACATCTAGCCAACTGACTATAAACCAGGCTACATGAAAGCCACCAGCACAACCATGCATTGTTTACCATAGCCAAGATAGGGAAACAACACAGATTCCCCTTAATGGATGAATGGATCAAGAAAAGGTGGTATATATACACAATGGAATTCTATGCTTCTGTCAGAAAGAATGACACCACCTCTTTTGTTAGGAACTATAAAGACTTGGGGAAAATCATATTAAATAAAGTAAGCCAGACCCAAAGAAATATAGGTCTCATGGTTTCCCTCATTTGCAATAATTAATATATGTCTAGGATAATCATCAAATAAGCACAAAAGCTCAAAAGCTATGTACATTGGCCATCTTAGATGATACTAAGTGAAATGAACCCCAAGGTATGGACACAAGAAGTTTTTCTTTTTTGTTATTGTTTTTAAATGTACTATGTGGGCTTTTTTTTGTTTCTTTTGTATGTTCTTCCTCCTATGGTATATCCCTATTGTCACTGTATTTGATTTTGGTAACTTGCATCTTGTATATACATTTATCTAATTTCCCCAGGAGGGGAAGGGCAATACAAAACACTGAAACAAGGACACAGGTTGACCCATTGCAACAATGAGACTCACAAGTCCCTATTTTGGAAATGAACTTTAAAACTTTGGGGAAGGGGAGTAGGGACAAGGAGAAGGAAGGGATGGTAGGAGAACAACAAAGGAAGGGGTAACAATGCTTGACAAGAAATGCACTCATTGCCTTACTCATGTAACTGTAACCCCTCTGTACAGCTTTTTACAATAAAATAAAATTTAAAGAAAGAAAGATTATCTGGCCTCAAATATCATTAATCACAAGCTGGACAAACTATAAAAACAAAGGGAAAGAGTATTTACATGATGAAAGATTACAGAGAAAATTCTCATGGCTACTCTCAGGTTTGAAGAAGACCTTTACTGCCAGGTGTACTGTTATATTTATTCAGCTTATTTCTAGTAGGGTAATTGAATCAATGGGGGAAAAAAGTGTTCTCACGGAACACTATGGAATGAATTCTAACAGATAACAACGAAGTTGGAATGTACTCTCCTTAGAAGTAGTGATTTTATTCAAAGGTAGCTAAAAGATAACTTGGATCATCACTGGAAAGTGTGTCTGCTACCTATTATGGAAAGCTGGTTTGATGGTAACCAGTGTTAGTCTAGATAATATGCTAGGAAATTAGAGTCTAGATTTCAGAGCTTATTTAAAGGACCTAATCTAAACTACCACTTATAAATGCAAAACTTGAATACTTCTCTCTCATAATTTTGGAAAAACTTGGCTTGATTATACAATATAATTAGCATTCACAAAAGATATTCAGATCTCTTTCAACAATCCTACAGGAGATGAAAAGATATATAGATCTATTTCAAAGATTTTAGATTAGATTTCAGACTTTAGATGTAAGATTTTAGAAATAGTAAAATTTTTATATACTTCAACTTAGAATTTCATACCTTTATACCAAACTTAACTGTGTCTATAGTCAATCACTAAAAAAGCTTAAACTTTCCTTAATACATTAAGAAAAGAATATATATTATAATTGATTTAAAATTTTTGTATACATAGTATATTAATTTAGCATATTGACCTGTATTATCAATAACTTATAATTTTGTGATTTATATTTTTATATACATATTTTAATTTATCTAATTTATAATTTTGTTTTCACATCAAAACAGCTCTTAAACAATGTTCATCACCAACCAGGAGTGAAGGCCCTATATTCTAATTTTTAAATATGAAAATTACTTCCAATGAATAGATAATAAAATTATTTTTTAAAAATCTACAATATGTAAGCCCTGATTTTCAAAATTAGATTTAAGAGATATAGCATTTCTTTTTCAGATTCCTGTAAGAATGTCTAAATATTTACTCTCAGTTCTAGGCTAATTTTTTCATGGACTAGGACTGGCAGCAGTTAGCATACTGCCCTTTGTCTATAGTAGTATTTTGTGCTGCGAAAAACTACGAGGACCAGAAAATAATTGTTTATCTTTGAGAAAACTAAACTTAGAACTGCTTTGTTGGGTAGAACTTATTGGTGTAAACATTTCATCATATAAATTAGTATCTTGAATTTTTAATTTAGGGCTCATATGTAATATCATTTATAATTCAAAAGTCTTCTCATCTGAACATGAGATACTCACTGTCCTGGAGGAAGTCTGAAGTCCTATTTACTAACTTTTACTTGGCTAACTGTTAACATGTGACAGCCAACAATGAATTCAATTATCATTTCCATATTCTAGTTTTCCTATCTGTCAAATGGGCCCAAAAGGACCCTTCTCCATCCTTCCCTTACAAGACTCTCAGAGAAATCCTAAGAGAATTTAGTAAGTTACTTATGTGTAAAAGAGGATTTGACATGTTAGCTATGATAAATAACCAATTTCTGGGAATTACACACTGAAAAATTCATTTATATTCATGTACAAAGATGAAATACATTTCTTAACTCTAATCTTAGATTTGAGATGCTTGTAATTTATTCAGGCAAAACCACAATATCCATCCAAGACTAATTCATTTGAAAACTAAATTGTGCCTAGGCTACTCATTTTCATTGTTTATTTTTCTTGATTTAACTAAAATGTCAAACTGTATTTTAAAGACTTGTATGAATGAAAGTAACTTGTGGGAAAATTAGTCCATGGAAGAAGGTAGATGTGGACATCATCTCTATTCCTTCATGTTTCCTTATAGTCAAAATCAAGTTTAAGTGCCTAGTGGAAGAAAATCAGGGGACAAATATATCACTAAACAAATTGTTGGGATATTCTAAGCTTTGACTTCCCATCCTTTTCTCAAGTCCAACTTCTGTAAAATCGAGATAGTAATACTACCTGATTCATAAAGTCCCTGTGAGACTTTTGTCTCTAATAAACTATTCAAAAAACCAGAAGTGGCATTTTGGCTCAAGTGGTAGAGCACTATCCTTGAGCACAAAGAGGCTCAGAGACAGTGCCCAGGCCTTGAGTTCAAGCCCCAGGAGTGGAAAAAAAAAATGTTGTAAAAGAACAAATAAGTAAGTAGTTAAATATTTCAAAGTGTTTAGGGCATGGTAAAAGCTCAATAAATAACAGATATTATGATTAAGACTTTGAAAGCTGTTGAAATAGATTGTTTGCAAACATGAAAATGAAAGAATAAAACTGTAGAGGATGGTATTTTGGGGAAGAAGGATAAAGAAGTCTGATAGAAATGAGATTGATTGGAATACAGTGTAAACATATGTGGAGATGTAAACAGTGAGCGATGTTCCCTCCCCTATATAACTAATATAAGCTAACAATTACAGACGTGTACCAGGTTGAACCAGTTGCACCTAGTAAGACTGTTCATTTTTACTGAAGTTCCTAGTCATTAGCATATTAAATAGTAAATTGTGCAATTGCTTTGTAAATATAGATTGAATTAGAGATAGATGATGTTACCCTTCCTGTTTACTGACCCTTGAACTAACCAAGAGAGCTTTCCCTTTTGTACTTCCTGTAGAAATATAGTCTTTCAGATAAATACAATGCAATAGCCTGTTGTTAACAACTACGAAGTTGCCGAGCTTCTTCTATTTCACAGCTTCTGTGCATCGAGAACTATAATTATGACCTAGGTTAAAAAGGCCTCTGTTGAGCCTGCAGGTTATATGCCAGAGTAAAAATTGAATTTTTTAAAAAGGCACTATAAGAGCACTCTCAGACAGTAAACAAGTGTCTTTTGTTGGTTACAAAACTCTATACTTTCTGAAATATATGCCTGATACAAAACCAAGTTTGAATAACTCTTTGGGGAATGTTGTTTCAATAAATATATGTTATTTGTTACAAAGTATGGCTGTTTAATAACAATATAGTGCAAATGTTAACATATAGACTTAAAATTTCCAACATATTTTTTCTTAATTGAATTCAAATCAATCAAATAATATCTTTCAGACATAAAAACAATAGGGTACTATTATTCTGGTCAACTAACTTCTACTTCCCTCTCTCAGCCCCTCCCCTAGCCTCAGTGTGTTACAGATATCAGTCTGAGCCAGAATTTTCCACCATGAAAGGACTGGAGGTTGATTCAGTGCTGGGAGTGGGCTCCTTGTAACCAGTTTTGGCAATGAAGAATGTCTAATTCAGAAAATCTCTCATGCCATGCATGGTATTTACAAGAGAACAGTTCTTGGCAGGGCAGAGTGGTGGTGACTGGAAAAGAAGAATGTGGAGCAGGGGTCAGCTAACTCTGTAAAGAGCCTATTATAAATATTTTAGACATTATGGGCAAGAAAGTCTTTCACAGCTACTTAACCTTTCCATTGTAATGCAGAAGCAGTTATAGACAATACATAAATGAATGGAATGCCAATGGCTGTGCTCCAGGGGAACTATTTCAAAAGAGGACTGGCTTTGCCCTAACCTCTGTACTTCCCTGACACCTCATTTAGAGAGGGAATGGTTGTTGGTCCACCAACTGATAGCCAGCAACCATATTGGCATAGAAACGGTAGTGTGTGTGCGCATGCATGTATATTAAACAACATAGGTTTAATATTAAGATTTAGAGATAAATTTCTAAACATAATTTCATATAGATACATACATACATATGTAAAAGTGTGAGCTGATTCATCAGAATAATAAAAGCCTCTTGCTTTTATCTTTAAGAAATATTTATGTATGTATGGATGTGCATAAATACATATATTATATATTTATATATTATATATGACAATAGTATGCTATACATATTATAAATGCATGACTATATATTACAGTACGTATTTATTTATATACATATACATTATATTCCCATACAATGTTAGTCCTGGGCTGTATAATACTTTTATTTTCAATAAGTTGGAGACATTTAAAGACAAGAGATTTTTTTTTCATTCAGATATGGAATATGCCCTGAAAATAATACAAAGATTCCATAATGCTTATTTATCTTCCTCTATGACCACAGTAGTTGCGTGCTCAGCATAATAGGTGTTTACTTACCATTCCCTGGTATTATCCTTAAGTTCAGACCCAGTGCCCTATTTTATATTATTTGTCCTGCCCTTTGAATTTGATTTTTTTCTAACACTTTATAGCTGATCCAATTTCTCTTTCTTCACTGTCTTCTATTCTTGAATGATTTCTAATTTTGCTTTTTAGAGGCTGAGGGCCAGAGATAGTTTTACAGATTTTATATGACTATAGTCTTTCAGACAGGACTGAATATAGTTGAGCTCTATAAGTAATGAATCTAGTCATTTCTGACATAGTTTCTAAAATAATGTCTCAGGATGAAATCTCTTCCAATAGTTTCTTCCATTCTCACGTAATAGGCAAGAAAGAATTTTTATTCATGTGTTTTGATATTTTATATAGCATAATCATATTATTTTAGCATCCTTTTTGTCTATCTTAAGATTCATATTTATTGTTTTCTCTCTGTACACACAAGCACATACATACATACACCTGTATGTATATATATACACATATGTACTTTTTCACACACACATAAAAACTTCCTCATTAAAAGCATGTTCACTTCAGACTAGAATTTTAATGCTACAAAAGTTTAAACTCAGAGCCTCCTTTTTTTAGACAGAAGTTCTATGCTTAAGTAACATCCCTAGCTTAGCTATTTTGGTGTTAAGGAACTTTTGATTAATATTCCTCATGCAGGTTTTGTCATACTCTTATAATCAACTCATAATGGCGAGTCATCAGATGCATAGAAGATGCTTCAAAAAGAACAATGGTTCATGCCTGTTATCCTAGCTACTCAGGAGGCTGAGATCTGAGGATCTCAGTTCAAAGCCAGCCTGGGCAGCCGGGGCAGCTCAGCCGTGAGACTCTTATCTCCAATAAACCACTCAGAAAACCGGAAGTGCGCTGTGGCTCAAGTGGTAGAGCGGTAGCTTTGAGCTGAAGGGCTGAGGGACAGCGTTCAGGCCCAGAGTTCAAGCCCCACAACCTACCAAAAAAAAAAAAAAATTACACAAGGGTATAGTACCCAGTAAATAGTAGATGTGCATTCAAAAGCTGTGAAAAAGAGGACAAAGTGGGAACTGAAGATAGAGAAGAGTAATTGCAAAGAGAAAGCAACTAGTTCCTTAAAAGTTATAGGGCTAGGAATGTAGCTTTGTGGTAGAGTGCTTGCCTGGCATGCATGAAGCCCTGGATTCCGTTCCTCAGTACCATATACACAGAAAAAGCCAGAAGTGGTGCTATGGCTCAAGGAATAGAGTGCTAGCCTTGAGCAAATGAAGCTCAGGGACAGTGCCCAGGTCTTGAGTTCAAGCCCCAGGACTGGCAAAAAAAAAAAAAAATAGTAAAAAATTAATAATAAATAGAATGCTTGAAAGATGTGAATCCCTAGTATATAGGTAACAGGAAGCATCATTTTTTCTAATCCATTGCACAGGAATGGGAGGAAGTAGGGAAAAGTATAAGGGGAAAAATCGAATTTGGGAAATTACTGTCAGACATATAAAAGGACATGCTGTTTTGATATCAGACAATTAACATGAAATCCATAGTTCTGTGATACTCTACATACATTAAAGATGGAACGTTTTCAAAATAAGTTCTATGAACAACCCTTGAAAATATTTTATTAATCTTTGCAGAATATTTTATACCTGTCTATGTGTATTTGTGTGTTTTTCCAAGTTCTTGAAACAGATATAAAACATGTATATAAATTGTATTCATATTTTCATCTTCTTTCAAAACAACTTCTGTGATATCCCTTAGAAATCTTTTATCTGACTATTTCTTTTGGGTAAATAAGTGACATCATTTGTCCTTTTGCCCCAACTACAATTAGCATTCCTGGCCAGGATGAGGAAAAGAAGAAGAAAAAAAAATCCCTTTACTTTTGCAATCCCTTTACTTTACCCTTCCAAGAAACACCCTTTTCCTAATCCCATTCAAGGTTTTGCTAAATCCTTCTGTTCATTTGCATTCCCACTGTTTGGGATTCTTTCTAGTGGTGGAGTTTTATTCACCTTGGAGCCAGGAACTAGGACCTCCAGCCTGACAGCCTGTTCGACATCTTGTGAATGAGAATAATGAATGAAAAGGTCAGACTGTCCATTTAAAAAATAACATTTTTCAGATCTAGGATGGCATGGATTTGTGACATAATTCACATGTGTTTCTAGAGGTCTAGAAAGAAAACAAGGTTTTAACCTTTAGTTTTAATAAATATTTTCCAGTAAAAAATTGAAACATATTGGTGCTTTAACCAATGAACTGAAAACAAGAACTAAAAACAAAACAAAACACAGCCAGAACGTTTCTAATTTCAGGGAATTGGATAGAAGCAATTTAAACATACAACAGTCCATGTACTTCCAATCACTGTCTATTATTAAAGCAGTGGTTTGGGGTTTTGCTTTAATAGTGTTTTATCTTAACTTTCATGATGGTGTTTTGCAAAGCAAGTTAAGCTCTAGGACTTTGGCTTTATTGTACTATTTTGTATGTGTGTTGTTGTGGCATTATTCATGTCGAATTCAGTTCCATTCTTTTCCCAGCTCCTAATTATACCCTCAGACTCTGTAAAGATGCATTTGTCCCTAAGTGCAATCAAGAAGCATATTAGAAATCAGCTGTACATAGTTAAGCACTTAAAAATGGAAAGTCTATTACATTGGTGTTAGAAATAGAATGTTCATACTGGAATTCAATTGTAGTTGACAGACACATATTGATTGCTTAGGACATGCTAAGTGCTGCACTATACATTGTGGGGAACACTACTATAAATAAAATAGCATCCTTGGCTGAGGAGCTCAGGATCCAGAATGCAGTATCACACAGTGACTAACAGTTCAGACTCTACAATTAGTGCTAATGTTCAAATCTTGTTTGTTTCACTATTCATGAGCCCCATGACTTCATTGAGATATAATGTTCTCCATTAAATGAGAGCAATACTTGCCAAAGAAATGAACTTCCTGTCTTCTTATTTCTGATAAAACTAGTTCATTAGTAAAAATTCTATTATGACATATGTATATATAATATACATATATATATATATATATATATATAATTAGTGATAGAAGCCTCAGTGATATGTCACTTCACATTCTGAAATAACAATGAGAAGAACTTGAGGTATGAATTCCTGAAACATTTCCTGCACATATAGCTTAGTTCTCATACATGTTTATCTATGTAAAGCAGAATATACTTACATACAATTAATTTTATCTAAATTTTCTTTTCTTTTCTTTCTTTCCTCTTTCCTTCTTTCTTTCTTTCTTTCTTTCTTTCTTTCTTTCTTTCTTTCTTTCTTTCTTTCCTTCTTTCTTTCTTTCTTTCTTTCTTTCTTTCTTTCTTTCTTTCTTTCTTTCTTTCTTCCTTTCTTTCTTTCTTCCTTTCTTTCTTTGGTTTTTTCTTGGTTGTGGGGCTTGAACTCTGGGCCTGGGCACTGTTCCTCAGCTCTTCAGCTCAAGGCTAGCACTCTGCCACTTGAGCCACAGCACCACTTGCAGTTTTCTGAGTGGTTAATTGGAGATTACAGTCTCACGGCCTTTCCTGCCCAGGCTGGCTTTGAATTGCGATCCTCAGATATCAGCCTCCTGAGTAGCTAGAATTACAAGTATGATCCACCGGCACTCGGCTTGTTTCATTATTCATATTGTTTTAGAATTTGATTTTTTTTCTAAAAACTTATGTCATGAATTTAGATTCATAAAATAGTTGCAAAACAATGTACATAAATCCATTTATTCTAGTTTACTCTAGCACTATTACCACACACAACCTGGTATAGATGTTAAAACTAAGAAATTGACTATTAGTACACTTCTATTAAATAAATCCCATCTCTTGTTGGGATTTACCCATTTTTCTATTTCAAGCCTTTTTTCTTGACTCTAGATTGAATCTAGGATACCACATTGTATTTGATGCTGAATTGATTTTTTTTATTTCAGCATATTGCTCTGACACACTGCCTTTAAAAAGTATGGTATTTTAGCCAAATAAGTTCACGTATTATAATTTGCATAACCATCCATTAAGTGTTGATTTTTTTATATGAATCTTAAAAGAAACTAACATATGCCCAGGCTTTCCATAAATCATATAATTTGAACTTTTGCATGAGCTATATCTGTTGGAAGCCAAACCAAGACACTTCTTTAGTTTTCTTTATCATAGAGAACCTTTTGTTATTTTTGATAGTTTTTCTCTTGTGACAATTTTAGTTGTGATAATTTTTCTCCCATAGAAGCTCTGTTTGAATGGTTAGATTTGTAGATTTCTCCATGATAACTCTCATTGCTTTAAAGCTGAGGTAATTACTTCAAATGCCTGATTTTAATGGTAAACATAGATATTTGGAATCCTATTATTTGTGATTTCCAGTTGCTTCTTGAAAGAGAATACAGTTTTTACCAGTGATGATGGATAGCGGTAAAAAAAATGAGCTATCAGGATACAGCTTTATTTTGTATGGATACAAAATAATATTATATATTGGGGCTCTGGTCCTCATAGCCCAATTCAGTGCATTAGTTCATACATTTATGAAAAAAGATTTATACCCCCTTGCTCCATGTGTCTTAGCAATAGAGTGTATAGAGTATATGTCTGGTTGATAGCACCTGTGGTATCAATATATTACAGTCTTTTCAGAGGCATTTTAGAGACAAGTTCTACAATTTGATAAGCTAGATTAATAACCAAGAGCAAAGAAAACTTTCTCATATTAGTTGAAACTGTATATTTAATGTTGGCTATGTGATTGAATCTAGACAAAGAGTTAAAATCAACAAAGTTTTCCCTTGGACAGAAGGATGACAAGAGCATGAGACAGTCATCTCAGAATTCAGCTTGTTATTCAGCTTTTATTCTAATGCAGTTTCCTCCCTGCTCAATATCAGTTTACAAAAGCATGTTACACATCCACTGACCCCAGATAAATAAATAAATACCAGTTTGCAGTCAAAGAACTAAGTCCCTACTGAAGATGCATACAAGGAATATTCAAAATAAATCAACCATTAAATCCACATGATCTGAATGGAATAAAAGTAGGAAGAGGAATGCAGCTCACTATTACACACGCTCATGTGTGTGCATACACCTATTGTCATGGCAAATTCTTCTTCTCTGCTACATGCAGGTCTTGGTTTTGGTTTTCCCTGAGGGATATTCATAGAGGTCTGTTATAAGGTATGGAATCCAAAATATTGAAGAGCAGCAGAAACTTCTGTCTTTGATCATAATCATGACTTGTTCCTTTGTGACATGTAGTGTATAATTTATCATTTGTATGATTTATCCTTTGTATGACAAGGCAGTGTTCAGAAAGTTACAAGTTTCCCAGATGGACATTTCTGTATATTTCTCAGAGAACTCTTTTAAATCATGTTCACAATAAGGTTTAAAATTGCTGCTTTCTTGAGGACAAGGAATATAAACCAGGGGTGTTGTAAACTGCCTTCACTGGAAGGCAGTTAAAAAAAATCAGTCCATTTTAATGATTGGCAATCAAAAAAAGATAAAGCATTAAATTCTAAGATCAGGTATATTGAGTCTGAACAACAGAAAAGAAATACATTAATCACCTTATAGATATGCAGCTGCTAATGTATTCGAGGTTCTTTCCATTTCAGCCAATCATCCTGAACATATTAGCCTCAGGTTTCAGAAAAATCAAAATAATGGTATGGTGATTGTTAAGGGACTATGTTATATAAGGATGTTCTGATATTTAAATAAATGCTCCACTTGTAGTTTCTGAAAAGTAAATGTTAGTAGGTTGGTCTTGAATATGCTTTGAATATTTTATTAGAACTGGGTTCTATCTAGGAGGAAATAAAAGTAACTCTGTGGCAGGCACCAGTGCTCCACTTATTTCTTAGTAGTGTCAGCTCAAAATGTATTCCTATTAAAATTATATGTAAATATAAATACATAATTTTCCAGTTCTAAAAGGCTGATGTAGAAGGACAATGTGAGAATTTCAACCTCAGGGCTCACCTGACAATGACAGAAAGGCATGCTATTACTTTTTTTTTTTAAATCTTATCTGTTTGAGGATACAAATTAGTACTAATTGAGTATTTGCTTCAAGTGGAAACCAAATTCGAAGTTACATTGGTCTCAAAGTCTTCTTAGAAGTGATTCATAACTTATTCCCAATGATAGGAATAGTTCAGGGAGACTAGAGAAGGAATGTAAATGAGGCCTGAGTCAAAGTTACTAAGCAAAAAATCTTCCTAAAAAATAAATAAGGATATGAACAGTGCTTCAGTATCTATAATATTCTTTGTTTTTTTTTTTTACTTTTGAAAGACAAATTTAATTAAAACCATCACAATTGACTTCTAAATGTTTATATAATATAGTTGGAAGTACATCAAAGACCACCTGTGCTTGTAAAGACACAGGTCTCAGTATTATTTTTTTTCATAAAGGTGATAAACAGGGGGTTTACAGTTTCATAAGTAATGTCACAAGTGCATTTCTTTTTAAACACTGTTACCCCCTCCCTCATTTTCTCCTGTGCTAACCACTCCCAAACCCCTCGTCCCCCTCCCAATTGTAAAGTTGATTTCCAACATAGTGTCCAGTGAGTACCATTAGTAAACCAACTGCTCTCAGATCCTTCCAGGGTAGCTATTTGTTTTCATCAATTGAATGGTGGAAAAGACAGTGTAAATTACTTGGAAGTAATTACAATCCCAATCTCTTGTGGTTAGCTTCTTTTTTGTCCCCTGTAAAACACTAGAGAGGGAATATGTCAGATAGATATTGTGAGTTCCATGGTCTCTGGTCTTAGCCACAGTACTCAGCTCGGTAGCTTTAGTACAGAAACAGCCAGTAGATAGATAGCCAATATAGATATTGAAATTTGAATTCCTATGAATTTGTGTCACAGAATAGTATTATTCTTTAGATTTCTTTCCTCTGCCTATTTAAAAATGCAGAAGCAGCTGGCTGCTGGTAGCTCACACTGTAATCTTAGTTAACCAAGAAGCTGACATCTGAGGATCATTTTGAAGCCAGTGGGAGCAGAAAACTCTGAGACTGTTATCTCTAATAAACTACTCAGGAAAAGCCAGAAGTGATGCTGTGGCTCAAGTGGTAGAGGTCTAGTCTTTAAGCACAAAAGAGGCTCAGGGACAGTGCCTAGGCCCAGAGTTCAAACTGCAGGACCGGCAAAAATAAAAATATAAATATATGAAATAAAATACAAATGAAAATCTAAATAACAAAAATGTAACCCCCGAACCATTCTTAGGCTGTGAGATCATGTAGAAAGGAAGTAACAAGAGGCTTTGTTCCACCAATCCCTGCTTTAGATTATTCAAAGTAATCACTCATTTCGTCTGTTTTCCACATTGTTACAGAGATTTGCCTGTAGTTCCTTGTATAATAAGTTTGTGATGAAAATGTATTTTTAAAATGAGGACACGTTATCTCCCTAAAATAATCTATTGCCAGCAGTTCTATGTAGCCAATCTAAGCCATCAGAAGAATAAGTGCTATTTCTTAATATTTCTACAATATTCTCTTCTAAACTTTCAGTATTAGATACACACATACATACATATATATATATACATATATACATATATATACATATATGTGGTGTCATGTTAAAATGTTAATATCTTTTCCAATGCACTGCCATTAGCAGTGGAAGAAAAAGAATATGCATTTTTGGAGTCTGGGGGTACAGTCTCAAACGGTCAACTTGATAAATGATCTACTATCTAATGTTTTATCCTAAAATTCTGTATTAGTGCTGTATTCTCTACCATCATATATAGAGATATAGATATAGTTATATATCTCTGTATATGTATGTTTGTTTATATGTATGCTACTTTAAATGTCCGAACAATCAATTTTCTTCCTTTACCATCAACCTTTGAACAATTCTTCAATACTCTTGTGACTGGCCACAACAAGAATGTACCCCAAATATGTGGACACATCTCAGGGTAAGAAACACAACATGGAGGCCAACTGGTTACGTATCACACCCAAAATGATGGTATTGGTGCAGGTGCTAAATGATAAGGTTGTCTTCTGTAATGACCAGAATCACTCCATTCTTTTTTTCCAGGGCTTTTACCTATAGATCCTACTCTATCCCAAGGAGGTAAAATGGAATCAGCTCCACCTTTGAAGATAAGACATGGGTTGAAAATTTTCTGTAGAGTAGGGATAATTATGGAATTAAAGTTTCTTATATAAAATGTGGTGATGATCAGTTTTGTGATTCTTTCATTACAAGTCAAACCTCATCTAATATCATCCAAAAGGAAAGTGTCTGAAGGCTACTAGAAAGCATCCTGAAACAAATGAAACTCTAAAACACATAGTTGCAGGAAGATAAAACAGAGAATCCAAAGGTCCATTTTATTGAGCAACTATATAAGACTGTGACTGTAAAGGACTCAGAAGTTTACTAGCACTTCTGACAGAATGTGGTTTTTATCAGTGTGCTGAATGCTGAGCCTAGTGTTTCAGTATGAATGTTCACTTGTTTTAGAGTTACTTAGTACGTTTCAGTTTCAAATGTCCACTCTCTCTGTGAGGAAGACAGCCACGAGATAATGGGCCTCAGTTCCTTAAGATTCTGCATGTCTGGGAAGGAAACGGTCTTGTAGTATTTTGAAATTTGTAGCAGTCTCTGAAACTTTGACAACACTTGGTCTTTCACTCTCCTGAGTTCACCTTCTTCAGTCTGATCTCTGTTTTTTTTTTAATTTGTTTGTTAGTTTATTGTTGTTGTTTGCCAGTTGTGGGGCTTGAACTCTGGGCCTGGTTTCTGTCCCTGAGCTTTTCAACTCAAGGCTAGTGCTTCATCACTTGAGTCACAGCGCCAAGTCATTTATTGGAGATGAGTCTCATGGACTTTCCTGCCAGGGCTGGCTTCAAATGAACGGTAATCCTCAGATCTCAGCCTCCTGAATTAGGATTACAGGTCAGAGCCTCCTGCATCTGGCCTAATCTATATTTTAACCCTGGAGGGTGGCTCTTTGAAAAACTGTCTTTAAAACCTTTCTGACTCTCCAGTGATCTAGTTTGATGTAGAAAATCCTTCATGGCCTAATTCCTTTGTATTTCCTGGTCTTCCCTCGCTTACTCCCCCGCAGTTTCTCTATCCTGTAGATCACCTGACATCTAGCTTCTTGCACTTTCTAGTACATCACACTCTTTCCTTCTCTGGTTAGCCAGATACTGTTTGCTTTTGTCCCACCAGCATTGCACTGAGTCTTCTTTCTGAGTCAGAGCAGGAGTTGACTTTCTGTTAGCACTTCTTTCTCTTCTCTTTGTGATCCTATCACTCTGTTCCCATAATTCCCTAGGCAAACATCACTTCTCTAAACACTCCTGAAACATAAGCACCCCGAATTTCATTTCATGGTTTTCCAGTTTTTTGCTTCTGCAGTAGGTTATTGGCTTCGTGGAAGCAGAGACTATAGTTTTCATCTTGGCAAACCCTGGAGTGATCTGTACAGCTAAAGGAAACTCCGATGAGTGGAAAAGTAGTCCACATGAGGAAAGTATGTTATTTGTGGGATAAAAAAAATATAAGTATGCAGACAGTAGAGATGAGGATTTTAGTGAGGTACAGAGAAATGTGTAGAAGGCATCCCAATTTTACATGGAGCCAGATCAGTGGGGATATTTGTGTCTTAGTGAAGAAGGCTGTTCATGCCTGATGACCTCTGGAGAATGAATGAATATTTCTCATTTTTGGAGTTCAGGTGTAACCATGGGCAGCATCTCTGCTTTTGCTTGCAACTCTGTTAATCCAGGTGATTGTACATAACAGTATTAAGAACAGTATTGAGACACTTGAGGAATTTACTGGTCTTGGAATAACCGTGAAAGGCATGCATAATCCTGGAAGATGGAATACAACTTCCTGAATTTAAAAAACTGGAAAGAAAGTAAATTTCCCACTCCATGGGCTTGAGAAGTAGATGTTAATAAGCACCGTACTAAAAGGATTTTTTATTTTGTTTTGTTTTTGTTTTTTTGCAAGTAATAAAGCTTGAACTTAGGGCCTGGGTGTTTTCCCTTAGCCTTTTTGGTCATGGCTAGTGCTCTGTCACTTAAGCTCCATCTCTATATCCAGCTTTTTCATGGTTAATTGGAAATAAAAGTCTAGACTGTTTTCAAACCTCAATCTTCAGATCTCAGCCTCTTACATGGCTATGATTATAGGTGAGAGCCACTGGTGATGAAATCTAAAAGGATTTTTGAGTATATTATTTGTGATTGTGTAGTGGGAATCATTGAGTTTCAGCTGTCATCTCAGTACGAGTCAGTTGGACCAAGTAAGTACATTTAGTCTAATAATCTCCAGAAAAAGAATTTATTTTTTGTTTGCCCGTCTCCTCCAAAAGATAAATAATTTTATACACAATTTGAGTTCTTGGTTGCCAACACAGCAAGTGGCACACTGTTATCATTGAGGAGATGCTGAATAGAGTAAGTTAATGGTCAGATGAACCTTTAGATGGTTTTGGTATAACAAGAAGGTCAAATTCAATCAAAATATAAAATGGCCATTAAAAAATAAAAAAGTTCTATTATGTGATGTAGAGTTCCAGGAGATAACATCTACATACAAATAAGTATTAAAACTTTTTCTGCTCTGCCTTGATAGTTACACTGAATTGAGTGTTCTTCACATTAGAAGGACATTGGAAAGTGGGAAGTTGTTTGACGCATATATGAGAGACTGACAGTCTCAGAAAACAGAAAAAGTACAATGTTGAGGATAACTAACTAGAAGGTAAAAAATGATATGAACAGATTGTTTGACTTACAGAGCTGACAATGATACTAACTGAAAATAAAAGTTGAAGCGCTTTAGAACTTCACCTACTCTAACCCCCCAGGGAAGCTGGGACAGCTATAAACCATAGAATGAGCAGATAATAATGGAAGGCAGACTCTATCCACAGTTAACTGGAGATGGACTGGCAAAGTTAAAAAAAAATGTTTGGTAATATTCTAGTATTGTAGACACAAGAGGGAGACTCTGAATAGGTATAAACTATTTTTCATTTTCTTAAAGGCAAAACAGAAAGAATAGAGGATTCTTGTATGGAGAAGACTCAGTGGGTATCTTAGAAAAGGATTCAAGAGAATTGCTTTCAAATATTTACTGGGGCATGAGGTAGAAAAGAGATTGGAATTATTCTGTGTTTAGTTAGGAGTACTTAAGGAAAAGCTGTCAGAAAAGCCATTTAGGTCAAATTAAGCATGTTTTATGGCCCCAAAGTGTAAAACTAATCTCCAATAAAAGAATTTGTGAGTGTCATAGAATGAAAGGGAACATGTGTTAAAATCTTCACTTAACTTTTTAATGAAGAAGCTGGTGAGGTATCCCAACCAGTTCTAAGGCAAATCCAAAGAAAAAAAATTCAGATTTGTAAAATTCTCTCACGAAATTATAATTCAATAGGGCATAGTTTTCCAATTAATCAACAAATTATCCCCTCTCCCAAGTCTTCCTTTGTGGGAAAAAAAATCTTGGTTAGCAGATGAAAATGATGGCTCTTCCTGATTGTATGTTTTGCGTATTAACAGAAATTGTCTAGAAGAAGCTAAATGATTACATGCTGGGAGTATTGTAATGAAAGTGTGTTCACAGGGTAGTTGATTTTCCTGAGTGACTTTAAAGAGAGCTAAAATTTCTGTGCTCTAACTTGACAAATCAGGGAGTCAGATCCTGTATTTAAATCAAAACAGCTCAGTCCTTATTCAAGTACAAGGTCTTGGAAATACAGACTTAACACCTTTCCCCAGCTAATGAAGCTTTCCTGTGTTTCCTGTTGTGCCTACAGTCAGCATGGACTTTGGATCCTAGCCCTTCTTTTTTCCAGCTGAAAGTGTCAGCTAAAATCTCACTATGTATGTCTGTCCCTTTCTGTCTCCCTCTTTATAGATACTAGGGTTTGAACTCAGCACTTCTCACTTGAACTCAGGACCTCCCACATGCAGGCACCATACCCTCGATCTTTTTTACTTTAGTTATTTTGAGATAGGTCCCAAATTTTTGCCCTTGCCAGCCTTGATGGTGATCCTCCTATTTACATGTCCTCCACAGTTGAAATGAGAGATTTGTACTGCCATAACCAGGTATTGGTTAATATGAAGTCTCACAAAATTTTTGCTAGAGCCATCAACCTGTAATTCTTCCCATTTTAGTACCTGAAGTATCTGCGGTTATAGTCCTAAATCACTATGCTCAGCTTCCTGTCTCTTGAAGGAACTTAAGGGGAAAACCTCATGAGCAAAGAAGATACCTGTGTGTGAGTGGTTATAGATTGAATGGTGATCCTTTCCTCAAAAAGAAATATACTGGTTTTAATTTCCAGGGTCTCTGATATGACCCTATTTTGGAAATACAGTAATTGCCAGTGTGATTAGTTAAGCTGAGGTCCTATAGGAGTGTGGTTGACCCTTTATCATTATGATGGGTATCTTATAAGAAAATGACCATGTGATGCTAAAAATACATAGGAAAAGGAAGAAGAATGCAGAGATTGAAGCAATGACGCTATGAGCTAAGGAATGCTGAAGATTGCTTTTAAACCACCAGAAGCACTACAAAAGAAAGCTATCTCCTATAGGTTTCACAGAGCATGACTCTGTCAACAGCTTGAATGTAGACTTCTTTCTTCCAGAACTCTGAAAGAATAAATTTATATTGATTTTAGTTACCTCTTAGTTAGTGGTTTGTCAGAATATTCCCAGGAAATGAATAGGAAGACATAGACTCTCTACTATTAGATGACATGGATTCTCTAATCATAGAAATTCCAGTTTCTATGGGGTGGCTCTGCATCAAGCTCAATGCAAAGAGTTCAATGTAACTAGTGTGTTGTATTCATACAGAAAATATAAAGTGCCGTTTGTAGCCTTCAGTCTTAAGCAAAGTGAATGCAAGAAGCATGAGTTGGTATTACTTTCTGGCTAGTTGTTTGTCTAAGGCCCATTTGTTGTTTTGGATAGAAGGATCTTACTTGCCAGGATAAGGATGAGAAATAATGGTTGTAGGTAATTTGGTACATAGTCAGCACCCCAGAGATGGTAATTATTAAAATGTTATTCTTCTTGTCTGATTATTCTTATTTTATTAGCTCTTCCTGACTTGCATTGCTACTAGTTTTGAATTATTATATTTGTTCAAACAATTGAATTTCTCATCATTGCATTTACAAAGGGAAATCTGACTGCTTCAAAATCTTCTTTATATCTAGAACATTTTAAGACTTGAAAAATTAGTGCTTTTCACTTTTATTTTTGAACTCCTACTAATTTTAAGGACTATTAATCCTCCATGTTTGTGACTCACCAATTCATCATCAACAAAATGCCTTTTAAAGCAGTATGTGACTCAGGAGAAGCAGGAACCAAGCGCCTTATATTGTGTGAGGGTGGGAGGTGCTTGTGCTGAGGATGGAAGAGGAGAGCTGCATTTATTATTTTTTCTCAGAAAAGAGGAGGCTTCAGGTTGGGAGGGATGGGGGAAGAATGTTGAAAGGGGTGACAATGATCAAGATGTATTATACATATAAACTGAACTTGTTCAAATAGTAATTCCGTTGTACAACTACTTGAAGATAAAAAAAATGTATTCTAATAAAAAATGGTGCTAGTGTTTCAGGCTTATAATCTTAGCTATTCAAGAAGCTGAGATCTGAGGACTAGAGTTCAAAGCCAGCCTAGGAAGAAAAGTCTATAGGGTCATATCTCAAATTAACTACCAAAAAGCTGAAAATGGAGCTATGGCTCAAGTTGTAGAAAACTATCCTTGAACAAAAACGTGCAAGGATAGTGTCCAAGCCCTGAGTTCAAGCTCTAGGACCAGAACAAAACAAAACAAAACAATAACAAAAAAACCAGGAGGCTAAACATAAAGGTACTTGAGCAGGTATTTAGGTTTGATTCATCAATCCTCTATGGGTTTTAGACTGGGTTTTTTTTAAGCTTTTCTTTTCCTTCCTTCCTTCCTTCCTTCCTTCCTTCCTTCCTTCCTTCCTTCCTTCCTTCCTTTCTTTCTTTCCTTTCTCTCTCTCTCTCTCCCTCTGCCTCTCTCTCTCTCTCTTCTCTCTCTCTCTCTCTCTCTCTCTCTCTCTCTCTCTCTCTCTCTCTCTCTCTCTCTCTCACACACACACACACACACACACACACACACACAGAATCTGACAGAAAAATGGCAAACTATTTATTTTGTGCTGGTACTGGAGCTTCAACATAGGGCCTGGGCCACTATCCCATAGCCTTTTTTACTCAAGCTTGGTGCTCTACCACTTGAGCCACAACTACATTTCCTTTTTGTTTTGCTAAAAAATTGGACATAAGAGTCTCAAGGACTTTCCTTCCCAGGCTGTATTTGAACCATGATCCTCAGATCTCTGCCTCCTGAGTGGCTAGGATTAAAGGCATAAACCACTATGTCCCACTTTTGATTGTTTTTTATTTATCTTTTTGCTGTAAATTATGATGCTACCTCACCAGTCAATTGCGTATATCATTCAAGAGGAATGGAAATACAGTATTCTCTTTAGTCAGAAATATTACTGTCACAATTGTACAATTCAATTTAGGGCAAAAATGACCTTAAACTATAACAAGTACTTTAAAAACAAAAATGGATGAACAAGCCTAAAGAAATCATTATACATTTACTTTGTATAAATTTACTTTGTATAGGAGGGAAGTAAGTTTTATCAGTTTGAAAATTATTTTTAGATTATGGCATTTTCTTTTTAAGATATAAATGTATAAAGCAATTTATTTTATTTATCAGATTTACTGAAGTGAGATACATATTCTTCAGGCCCATTTGTTGAATGAATGATATTGCCTTTTAGATATAGGTGGCTTAATTTTATTTTTCAGTACTGGAGTTTAAACTCAGGGCTTTGCTCTTATTTGCTTGGCTAGCACGCAAACCATACTTCCAGTACAGCTTTTTGTATGTATTTTTGGAGATGGAGTTCCGCACATTTTACTGCCTGGGCTGGGTACAAAGTGAAATCCTCTGGTTGTCAGTGTCCTGAATAAGTAAGATTACAGATGAGTGCCTCTCTGTTTTGTAGGTGACTCTTAATCCACAACCTCAGATTGAATTTTTCTAGAGTTGGACCAGGCCCAGAAACAAGGGCTGGAGGCATTTTCTGGGGCATTTCTCTCCTTGAGCATTTCAGGACTAAGTTTAGTTGGCAAAAGGCCACAGTAGTTTAGGCTTACTCCTAAACTACTACATACATAGCAGACAACAGAAAGAACACCTTTGGCAGGTTATGCTTACAGGAGTACAGCCATGTAGTATTCCTTTGTGTGAGTATGTACCTGTGAAATATGGTGGACCAGCCAGTATTCATCTTACCACTACCCGGCATCAATTATATAGCTAAATTACATGAAGTATAGGAGAGTTCAAAACTTTTACCTTTAACTCTGTTTTCCTCAAAACAGCTAAACTGAATGAGGTAAGGAGAGTTACGAATTTAAGAAATAATCCACATACTGAGGGATGAGAACAATTGAGAAGGATCTTATAATTAAGCTATAACAGGGGGAAAAAAAGAAGCTCTCTTCCAAGTTCCAGGATCCTTACAGAATCTGTTCTATTATCAAGCACGCTTGGAGATGGATCTCTTGCTATTTTTTAGAGCACTGCACTGGCCTCTGGCTATGCTGATGAGAGGAGATCACATGATACCTCACCTCCCACGTACAACCACCCTCCCACCCTCCCACTTTTTACAGGAAATGAGAACTCCTCTGTGAACTCTGATGGAAGGAAACTGCTGGTGGCAAGCCGAACTCTCAGCGAGTCCTAGGGTTTCTGTGGAGATCCTGCTTTCCACTGAGTATGGCCTAGACTAAAGAACATAATGGGCTGGACACCCCATTGTGCATCATCAAATTAAATCCCATCTTAATAAACAGGAGCCCTCCTTCTGGCCTTATCAGAGAAGGGAGTGGTAATACATCCTTTAAATGCTAACAGTGGCTCCTGATTGAACCAGCAAGAAAGTGGGACTCTCTAGTCTTACAGCTGCAATGGAATTTTCCCAACAACTTACAAACTTGGAAAAGGACTCAAGATCAGACTCAGGTTGACACCTCACTTTTAGCTCCATGAATCTGAATAGAGGGACTACACACTCTTATGTTGAAGTCCCAGTTGGCCTTTGAGCATTGTGAGATAATGAATGTGGGTTGTTTTAGGCCACTGTGTTTCTAGCAACTTGTTCTGCAGCAATTGTGATGTCCAGAGACAGGATGTCAAGTCTCTGATGAACTTATACACAAGAAATACTCTTGTGCACACCATATCCAAAATTACCTTTGTTCAATTCATTCACAAAATATTCTTCCCTTCCCCCTTAGCATAGACTGTTGCACAGAAGGAACAGAACTTTCCTGTTTTCAACATTGCTATGGTCTATGTGCTATTATAGATGAGCCAACCTGATTTAGCTGAGCAATAATTTTCTGTGATACCTGTGCCTGACTAAATCTTTACTGTTTTCACAGCCCTGTTACACGTCATTATTATGATTTTAATAAGATAAATCACAACCTCATATTTATTTCTACCAAAAAAAAATCCCTTGGGTCCTGAATCTTCATTTTATTCATTTGTTTCTTCCAAAATGTTTATTCCACAAGTCCCTTTCAACATATTGCTTATTTCGAGCAAAAGGTGCCTTTTTCTAAGCTTAGGGGAAAGCAGAGAAGATCATCTAGTAAAAAAATTCATATTGATTTCCTATCCAAAGGGATCTTGCTCAGATAAATGGACATTGCTGATACACTGTGGTATCCCTGCCAACATTTCAATATTCCATGCCTCATTTCTCTCTTAAATGGGAAAACATTTTCACTGACTTCTTTGTATGTTTGAATTAATGTTTTCCACATCATCCTTGATATGTCTGATATATTTGCAGATGCTGGATTTGACAATTTGATACCTCTCTTCCTAAATAGTAGGTTTGGGCGAATTGGCTTCTAACTCATGGGGGCCTCTTTTTTTAAAGCTCTGGGAGGTATAGAAATTCACAACTTAAAATAACACCTTGTCAGTCATTTGTGCTGGTCAGTCTGCATTCACCTGTAAGCCAAATCCATTTACAATAAAGGTGTCCATCAAGCAGTAAGTAATGCGATTTTTTTTCCAGAAGCCCTTTCTATAAATTGAGATAAATCTATGGTGGAGAAAGTTTTCAAGAGTTCTATGAAGGGGTATTCCTCCACTTTCTGTCTTTACTATGTCCAGTGTTCTCTATTTACATAACAACTCCTCTAGCCCCTAAGAAATGGAAGTTAGCCAAGAGACAGTTAAAACTGAGTTCTGTTTTGTTTTTGTTTTTTTCTCAAACTCAGCTCTTTTCTATTTCTCTGGGCACAATTCTCATTGTGTTTTTACACCGTGTCACCAACTGTGGTGCAATGATATGTTCCTGCTGCAGTGAACTTGATGGGTAGGGGCTTAAGATCCTGCATTTTCATCTTTGGAGTCGCTTTGTTACCTTGCTCAAGAAATAAATGTGTGATTCAGTTCAATTCTATCAGTGTTCATATTTTCATGGAAATGGAACTTATCAGTCTCTTTCTTGGAAGCATATTTGATTGAGAAGAATACAGAGATCTAAAAGACTGGAGATAACAAGGGATGGACAGGACAAAGTCACAGTAAGACAAGTCTACTTTCATTCCCTTTGTGTAAAGAACTCTCTCTCTTACTTTGTTTAGTATCATGCTATTCTCCATCATCCAGGTATCCAATTATCCATACACTCATTTGTCTACTCATTCACCTATACACTTACTATCCATTATCCACCATCCTACCACTCATCCATCCATTCAACAATCCCCACATCCATCAGTATACTCTTCAACCCAACACTCATGTAATTGTCAAGCCAAGATTTGCTAAACATAAATGGATAATGCAGGATGCAACAGAAATTTCTTTTTCTTTTTTTCTTTTTTTTTTCCTTAATGGTGGTAAAGATGTATGGATGCAGGGCCGTCCACTTTCTACACAGGTACTCTACCACCTGGACTATAGTGCTAGCCTTTACTTCTATTTATCTTCCAAATAGACTCTTGCATTTCCCCCTTCCCCCCACCCCTGACATATCCCAGATGACCATCCTTCTATTTATGCCGTTGGTGCACCTAGAATGATAGTTCTGTGCCATCAATGCAGCTTATTGTTCAGATTTAGGGTCTGGCTAGCTTTTTTCTCAGGCTGATATTAAACTATGATCTTCCTCATATCCCTACCTCTCTAATAGCTAGGAATACGGGTGAGCCAGCATACCCAGCATGAACTTCTTTACATAATATCTCAATGAAACACGAAGTAAAGGAACTTCAAAAAATTTACTGTCACTTAGCAACTGGAGAGTAGTGTGTAGCTGAATGGAGCCAAACATTTGAAAAGAACTTTTGTAATTATTCTCTCTCTCTCTCTCTCTCTCTCTCTCTCTCTCTCTCTCTCTCTCTCTCTCTCTCTCTCTCTCTCTCTCTCTCTCTCTCTCTCTCTCTCTCTCTCTCTCTCTCTGTCTCTCTCTCCCCCCCACCCCATTTCTTACTTCTATGTTCTTTCTTCTTTCACAAGATGCACAGCCAACACCACATTCAATACTTGTGGGCTATAGTCTCAAGTTACACAATGTAGAATCCCTATGGATTTCAGGAAATCTTTATTTCAAAATAAATGTTTCTTTCTTTCTTTTTTTTCCAGTAGGTCCTGGGGTTGAAATCAGGGTCTGGGTCCCTAAGCCTCTTTGTGCTCAAGATTAGCATTGAACCACTTAAGCCACAGTGCCACTTCTGGTTTTTGAGTGGTTAACTGGGGATAAGAGTCCCGGGACTTTTCTACCCAGGCTAGCTTCAAACCATGATCCTCATATCTCAGCATTCTGAGTGTCTAGGATTACAGGTGTAAGCCATAGGTCCCTGGCCATTGCTTCATTTCTTTAAATAAACTATTTTTCATTTAAGCTTACTGTCCTTGTTGCAAGAGGCTCATTTTCTAACAAGGTTAGATAGTTTATGGATTGGTTTATTTATTTATTTACAGTAAAAAAGAAGGAATGTCTGTAGAGACATTCACTCTGATTCCTTCTTTCTAAGATGCATTCAAATGTAATGAATCTCTTCAGCCAGCCCGAGATTCTTGTTAAATATCACATCCTTCTATTTCAGTTTAGTCTTCCACTTAATGGAAAACTGAATAGGTCCAAAGATTGCAATTTCTGCTTTATTTGGGGTAATACTGATACAAGGATCAATTATATCTTGATTATTATATCCCTGGTACACTTGATTGCTTAGACCACTATCAATCCTATTATTCGAAGTAATCAGAATGCTTTCAACCTCTCAGAAAGAGAGTAACTTGGTTCTGCACAATCAAAACTATGTCATTGTAACTCTTCCCTTCTGCAAGATAGAGCCATATTCTTTTGACCAGATAACTGAAATGAGAAAAACTGAAATTGCCTTGTGAACCAACCCCCTAGACATTTGCTGTAAGAATTCAGCATGATTCATTGAGAAACATGGTTGCAGAACTGCTTTGGTTCTTCACCAACTCAAGAACATAACAATATGAATTGGGTCTGGTAACTCTCTAAAGGACTGATGGAAGGGAAATGCACTAAACAAGGTAACATGAGAGAAGGACTATAGTATCATAATTTGAAATGCTTTCATGAAGTTGTTTCTTAAAGTCTCCAAAAAGAAGCCCGACTCAAAGATTTGGGAATGAGGGATTCATGATGAATGTGTTCTTGGGAAGATGCTGTCATGGAGTGAAAGAAGCAAAATAGTGAACTGCAAATAGCAACAAAGGTGTGGTGTGTACTCCAACTCAGCTTTATTCCAGAAGGAGCTCTAAAGCTCACTGTGTCAGCCAGTCCTCAGAGATCTATGAGGTACCAAGCATGCAGAAGTAGGGAATGAGCATGCCAAACTTGGAAAGAAATCCACAGGGTCTGGAGGCATATCAATAAGGATCACTATTTTCAAATGCTGAACTGAAAGGTTGGGGAGCTTTTTGGACAGTTAGTTTGTGTGAAATTCTCTGTTTGTCATAACTCATTTCCCCCTGAAGGCTTGGTAGTACTAATGCAAAGGAAAACCAGGCTTCAGAATCAGGAATCTAGGACTGAGTCCATCTTTGCAATTTGCCAGTCAATAGACATGTCAGGTCTAGAGTAGGGACCACTACCTTAAAACGTTTATGTATACCTGCTTTCTGTTTGATATTTAGGACTTGTCCAATATATTATTCAAACATTCATTTCTTCCTTTTCCAGAAGTTTTTTTTTAATCTTTAAGTAGTTGTACAAAGGAGTTACCATTTAACAAAGCAGTTTATGAAGACAATATATCTTGATCACTGTCACCCTTTTCAACATTCTTATTTGTTTTTGAGAAATAACTATGTTTAACCCTCTGATTTGTGTGTGTGTGTGTGTGTGTGCACATGCATGTGTGTGCATACATGCTTGTCTAGGGGCTTGAACTCAAAGCCTTGGCACAGTCTCTGAGATTTTTTTGTTCAAAGCCAGCACTATACAATTTCAGCCACAACTCCACATCTGTCTTTTTAGTTTAATTGGAGATAAGAGTCTTCAGATTTTTCTTTCCAGGGCTGGTTTTGATCCACAGTCATCATATCTCACCCTCCTGAGTAGGTAGGATTATAGGCATGAGACACTGGCATGGCTGTAGTATGTTTTTTATGGACAGAGAGTCCTTCATCTTCCTAGAGTCCTCTCTGCAGATGAATCTGCCCACTAAACCTGCCCTCTTTCCATATGTCCTTGGAAGAAATGAAGGAAGTCAGATGCAAAGACAAATGATAAGAAGTTTCTAACTTTATTTTCGTTGTTCCCAAATTAAACTTCCAATCTTCCATTGAATCTTGTTTTTTGTCCTCCTCTACCAAAGCTGGCTTTGGTTTTCTACTGCATTCTCTCTCAGACCCAGGGTGTTTGGCAACGAGAGGTCAGAAGGCTCCACTAGACATTTCCTCATTTGGGTCAGGAACCAGCCTGTTCTATGAAATCTCAGCCACAATCCTCCCTGTCTACCTTTGATGAGGAGCTGAAAGGCAGGATATGGTCTTCTGATATTTGGATAGGGTGAGATAGTTCTTCCTGAGCTAGTTATTAGCTCAGGCTTCGAAGCAGGTAAGAAAAATTCTGATAACTGTAAAATATTAGGCTTAATATCTTTAACTATAAAATTTATAGCTTTTTAGATATCATTTCCCTAGGCTACTTATTTTAGGAGAAAGTGGGCTGAAAAGCTTAAATGTTTTCCACACTTTAGAAAGTGCAAAGGTTACCATTCTAGAGCACTCTTGGTTGCAGAGTTTATACTTATGACCATGAGAACCTTTGTTTTGAACAGAATCTCACTGAGAAATAGTACACACAGGGGCAATTGGGGGACAGGGGACAATGGTAGACTCTACATGTCAGTATCTATTTCTCCTTTTCATTTATTTATTTTTAAATTGTGAAAATACTGTACAGAGGGGTTACAATTACATGGGCAAGATAATGAGTACATTTCTTATCAAGCATTGTAGCCTCCTCCTTTGTTTCCCCTTCCTATCCCTTCCCATCCTTCCCATCCTCCTCCTCCAATCCTTCCCACCTCCCCCCCCCCCCCACCAAAGTTGTAAAGTTCGTTTTTGACATACCGACTTGTACATCTCATTGTTGCAATGGGTCCACCTGTATCCTTATTTTATTTCTCCTTTTTGTAGTTCTGTACCCATAATCCCCTCAACAAACAAGAAAAACCTAATGATGCTAGAGACCTTATTCAGAGCTATGGATCTCTACAACATTGTTTAGGAAGCCCCGCCCCGCCCCATCATGTTGCCTACTTGAAAGAGTCTTTAAGAAAAGGAAGCTCTGGCTGCAAGTTAAGTGCCAGGGTGTGCAGAGTCTAGATAGAGTCTAAGGGAAGCTGAAGGAAGAACTAAGTAGTGGCTAAGAAAAGCCCTGTTCTTTTTTTTTTGTTTTTTATTGTCAAGGTAATGTACAGAGGGGTTACAGTCACATAAGTAAGGTAATTTCTTGTCTAGGATAATCTTAGCAGATGAGCAGAATAGCTTAATAGCTACATACATATGACCATATAAGATGATGCTAAGAGAAAACCCTGTTCTAATCCCAGAAAATTGAGTTCAGAAGATGGTCTGGAATGCCAAGAGGAAAGGCTGTTCTAGAAAGAGGAACACAAAGCAAGGGTCCAGACCTAGATCAGAACTGGATGGAAGGGAAGGTAGAGAGATGACATTTGTTTTCCATTGGCATGCATTTTTTTGTTCAATTTACCACAAACTTGATGGCTTAAAAGCTATATAAATTTATCTCAAACTTTATATAGATTAAAAAATATTGGATACAGTTTAATTAGGTTCTTTGCTTCAGCTATTAGTGGGTTAAAATGAGATGTTGTCCTGGCTGCATTTCTTTTCTAAAGCTTAGGATTTGCATTCAAGCTCACATGGTTACCTGCAGAATTAAGCTGCTCATGCGTGTAGAATGGGTATTTACACTCTCCTGGTGGCTCTCAAGAAGGGCTGTCCCTGAGCTGCTGGAAGTTATCTGCAACTCCTTGCCAAGTGGCCCTTTCTAGAACATGCAATTTTCTCCTTTCTTAGGTTTTATTGCAGAGCATATGTTTGATACTTTAGCTACTACTCATTGATTAGTTCAGGCCTGTCAGGATGCTCTCACTTTTGACTAAACATCATCTCATAGGTTACCTCAAGAAGAACTGACAATCCCTAATATTTTTTTTTTTAAATCTCATTCTTAATAATGGGAGGAATTCTACAATGCATGTGTGCCAGAGGGTAGGAATCTTGGAAGCATCTTAGACTTTTGTCTACAAAAGCAATGAAACAAAGGAGATCAAAGATAGACTTCCTTTTTTTTAAATCAAGGTTCTTAAACACAGTAGCTATTAGATGTTGGGTGACATACTGTCTCTAGTTCTCCTTTATTTCTTCCTAAGGTAAATGAGTAATCATGTCTAACTCTGACGTTTATGATACAGATCCAGTTGAATGATACAGAACAGTTCTTAGATGAATTCTTAATGAAAGCAGTTTTTAAAATAAATGGCTATAGTTTACCTTCTGAGAACCATCAGAACCAGATGCATGTATTGACTTAGGTATGGGGAAGTTATTTCACTTTTAAGAGCCATGAGGACATGGATTAGCTCAGGATTGTGGATAGCATATGAGTGCTAGAGTTGGAAACACCTAGGTGCCTGCCAGCCTCCAACAGGGGACACCATGTTTTTGTCTGATGACTTGATACTCTGAATTTAATACTTTATGGAGATCAGGGACTAAGCTACACAGACACACACACACACACACACACACACACACACACACACACACACAGAAGAAAATCAGAATCAACTAAAGCTTTCTGATCACAGGCAGTTTGAATTGGAATCAGAAGGCAGATAAGATATGAATTGTTGTGGGAGGGGTGAGGAAGAAGACCTTGATCACTTATGGAAAGCCTGAAGAAAGAGATTGGCCTTATTTTGTGGACTGAATAATAGCTTGCTTTTCTTGTCTCATACCTGGGGAGTAAGTAACGTATATTGTGGCACATCTTATCTAATTAAAACATTGATTAAAACATAATTATCAAATTTAAATATATTTTCAGTGTGCCATTGGTCCCTAGTGTGCATATGTGACTGTGTGCTATTGATGCTGGAGTATAAATGAAGACCAAGCATGATATATACCAGTGTCTGCCTCTTTGTTTCTTAGAACTGAAAGCTTATATCTGCCTTATAGTAATCCAAAAGCTGTAGGCTAGTCCAGGGGAGAAAGGGAACACTAATGGGCAGATGGCTGAAGTAATTTACTTCATGCATATATGGGCATATACTTCAAATGTGAGGAAGATGATAGTTATTTCGTAGTCCAACAAATCATTTCCAATTTTTGCAAAAAAAAATGCAATTGCTCAATTTTACAGATATTTTTTTCTACCTCTTTCTCCACCAACATACCTGGCTATGAGAATTTCCAGGTGCTTTCTTCCTGTAGCTATTCTTGCTATTCAAGTTAGTTAAAAAGTTAATTCCAAGGGCCCTACCCGTTTTTGAGAACACTGCGGCTGTTTGAACCAGTTATAAAGGATCTGTGAAAAAGCCTCAAGGGATATGTGGAGGATTTTCATCAGCTTGGCAATTTATAGTTCTGTTTGGTTCCTACTACACATCATGTATTCCCCCAAAAAGTTACAAGAACATCAGCTTTATTATTAGTGTGCACCTGAAAACACATTGGAAACAAAGGAGCCATCAAACTGACTCAGTGACGTTTTATTGGGATAGAGCATGAGTCAGTTGTGGAAGAAGAGTTAGCATGGAACCAATATTGATTTCTAGTGGACTTCATGACTATGTGAATAACTACTGGACTCCAACAACAATTAGGATGAGTTATTGCTTAGAGGAGTCAGAAGAGGATTCCTGGAGGGGGCCACCTTTGAACAGAATCTAAAAAGAATGAATATAAATTGGACTCTAGAAAAATTCATAGCACACAAGACCAATGTGAGGCAAAAACAGTGTTTCTGGAAACCTTAGGTAGTTTATCATTAGTGAACTGAGAAACAGAATGTAGGGATCTAGTGCCATAGAGAAGAAAAACTAGATAGATCCTGAAAGGCTTGTTGGGTGAGTATAAGGATTTGGGATATTTGCCGAGGGCAAAGGTGAGAGGCTAGCCATGAGAGTATTAGAAGTAGAACTATTTTGAAGATCGTTTCTGAATAGTCTCCTTTCATTGCTGCATGGAGGAAAGACTTAAAGCAATACTGAAGGCAAGAAGGCAATGAGAAGGTTGCTGTAGTAGCTATGAGGAAATCCTAACTAGATGCAGTATGAAAGAGAAATGTGGTTAAAGCATAGCTTCTGTACTTTTTTTCTCTTTCAAACAGTGAGGAAAAGAACAGGCCATTACAAAAAGAGGGACCAAGGCCAGGCTTTCTTGTGTATGAGTCCTTCCTTTACAAACCGTCTGTGATTGTGTAAGCTTAGTCTCTTCATTTCCATCCATGTAAAATGGAGAAGAGTAATAATATTATAAAGATTATAATTATTCATATATGTAAAACACTTAGAATAGTTAAAAAGCTATGTAGCCCACTTAAATGTCTAATATATGCTAGTGATTATTATTCTCAGAGGCTAGCCTAAAAGTACAGTTCCCAGTCCAAACATCCAGGATCAGATGTTTGTTAGGTCATAATGGCAGTCTACCAGTTTGTGCTTTGTTTCCCCTTAGTATCTGCCTCATAGAACTGCAGAAACAACAATATGGAATTTGTGTGAGGCACTGACAATTACTTACTATGCAATGAGTGCTCGTATCACCATCACCATTATCATATCTTAACTGTCAATAGCATCATCATTGTCATCTCCATTATCAGCACCATCATTATCATCACTGTCATTATCATCATCATCACCATCATCATCATTGTTGTCATCAGTATCAACACCATTGCTATCACCATCCTTATGATTACCATCATCATCTACCACCTTCATCCTCAGCACAAACAACATCATTTTAATTGCTATTATCACCATCATTAACATCATTTTTGTCATCATCATTACCACCACCCTCATAGTCATCATGATAAACATCATCATTACCCCATTATCCATCACCATCATCATGACCATTATCATTACCAACATAACAACATCATTGTCATCATTATCATCATCATCATCATTGGTATCACAATGATTGTCTAATCTTTACCTTACCTTACCTTACCTAATCCTTACCTTACCATCATTGTCATAACCCACCATAATTATCATCACTATCAGTATTATCATCATGAAGGCATTGTTCCATTTGCATTTCTGATTTTTTTAATCCTCTTTAATCTTTTTTGGTAGCACATTGAGAATTAATGCTTTCTAGTTATATGTAAAATGAAATATTCTTCATACTTGGACTTTCTTGTACATATTTAATAGTTATCATAATATAAAACTTAATTTGCTTGTTAAATTTGCCTTAATGTTTCCAGAAAAGAATTTGTAACACATTTACTTATTTAATAATTTTATATTAGTGGAGCACCTTTGACTTATAAGAGAGGGAGTGAAGGTAAAAGTGCTAATGTTTTCTTTATTGCAGCTGAACTTTATTGAAAAATACCACTTGGCCTTGATATTCACATTATCTACTGGGTAGGAATGTCATTATTGTTCTGTCAGGGTTGCTTACTGCCAGGAACTAAGGAGTTATACAGGAATTTGGCAAGTTCAAATTTCAGTTGAAAGTGATAAATTTGTTTTTACTCTACTACATCTACTACTAAGGCAATATCAAACACCTACTGGGTTTCCAACTCTGAATTTAATGACATGAAAAAAAATGAAATTGAGGCACAAAAATTGCTATTGACACAGAGAGGCCCACTGAGTAGGGATGGCTGATGAAGGAGCATGATGTTCTGTAGGGCAGGGGAGGGACACTTGTTGCCATGACTGCTCAGTGGTTGGGAGACAGACAGCTTGTCTGCCCTCCAGGGAGTTAGACCTGTCAATGAAAGCATTTGCCTTCTAGATCACCTCAATTTTATGTTCAGTAAGATGGCGGCAGCATGAAGTTTTTAAGTTAGTATCTAACCTTTACACTTGATGATTAATGATAAACTTGGTACTTTCTAGTGTCTTCAAAGAAGTGAGATGGTAGGTAGGGAACCCAACTCAGTGATAGGACTTTGGTCTATCAATTCAGAAACCCTGGTATGATCCCTGATAACATCCCTCTGAAAGAAGTGAGATTTTGTGCTGTTTACATTTTTTTGAGTGATCTATAGCTTTAGGTATAAAGTACGAATCTCTCATTCTCTCTCCTGCTCCCTCCCTCCCTTTTTCTCTCCTTCCCTCCCTTTCTCCCTCTCTCCCTCTCTTCTCTCTCTCTCTCTCTCTCTCTCTCTCTCTCTCTCTCTCTCTCTCTCTCTCTCTCTCTCTCTCTCTCTCTTTCTCTCTCTCTCCCCCCTTCCCTCCCTCCCCCCCATGCTAGTCCTAAGGCTTGAATTCAGGCCTTGTTCCTCTATGGATTTCCTTGAACTTATCTATTAGGGTTATATGAAAAAAAAACACCAAAATTATATTTGTTATAGAATGTGGTAGAGAACATCACTGAGCTCCCTATCCAGAAGTCCCTCCATAAAGCCATGTTTCCTCTAATGATCAATAGTCTTCTTTTTTACTGTCAATGCCAAGCATGCATCTGACATGCTTTCTCTTGACTTTGCATACTAGGAAGTTCAGCCAGGTTGATGATTCAATATGCATATGGATGATATATCCACATTTGGTGTTCATCTATTTACTTCCATTTATTTTTATCTTTTGTTATTTCCATGTTATTGCATATATACATTTTTTTTTACTTCTACGTATCTATGGATCAAGCCAAACAGCAGTGTGTGGTAAACAGAAGGATTAGGTGCCAAAAGCAGAATCTGTTCTCAGGAGGCTGTTCTCTGAGACAAAAATAACCCTCACATGGGCATAGCATATTTCAATTTACAAAGTACTCTTCAGATGAATTTTCATCACTACCTTGTGAAGTGTATGCAGAAGGCCTTTATTTTTATCATCCTCCAGATGCAAAAATCTGTGTCCAAGGGAGGTTAAATGGCTTACTTCAGGTTGCCTGGGATAGTAAGTCTGTGGGACGTGGGTTTAATGGGTCCAGTTACTGGCTAAGATGCAGCAAGAGTCAGTTTACAGTCTCCTGTTCCCTTATAATCTCTCAGAGAGGTATACTTAGGCCAGGGCAATGCTGAAACAAAGCCTTCCTTTTCTACTTATCCTCTCGTGCATCAGAAACTGGTCAGCTGATGTCCTCTTTTCTCTTAAGATAATGGTAAGAGAAGCTATCTAGCAAGATCAAACTTTTGAATTCAAGTAAAAGGCAGATTGAACTTGAATGTCTTTGATTTAGAGGATTAAATATTAAATTTAATTTTAATTAAATTCAAAATTAAAAGGAAGGTTGACTTTGGTTGTTGCCTGTAACCTACATAACTTGATAGTACCGTCATCCTATTAATAAGTATAAAAATTTAGTTAATCTTAAATTTTTAATGGTGATATTTATTCCAGTTTCTCTTTAAACCAACTATAAATCCATATTTCTTAGAATGAGCGTGTTTCCTATAGTCTAGAATGATCTCGGTGGCTTTGTTAAGACTGAGTAGGAAGCCTATAGGGTGACTCCTGCTCCATATTTCATTCTCATCTATTAGATGATGAAGAGATTTAAAGATTTTTTTAAAATGGAAAAATGACTTAACTCCTTGGATTGCTTCAAAGTAAAGTAAGGAATGTAGGCCATAGAACCTCATGTACTGGAGAGTTTACAACCTACAAAAGTAGGTTTAAAATAAGAGTTCAAAGAATAAATGACAATAATTTCATGGGTGAAGTGCTGGTATACCAAGTTTAAAGTATAAACCTTTGGTTATCATTGCTGTTTTTGAATAAGAGGAAACAGGATGGCATTCTCTGACAAGTTTCTAAGACATTTATGGAAATGAAAGAAGGGCTCAGGGATCTTACCCACCAAGAGTCAGGGTGACTGGTTTTGTTTTGGTTTGGTTTGGTTTCAGTTTTTATGTGTGTGTGTGCTGGTCTTGGGGCTTGAACACATGGCTTGAGCACTGTCCTGAGCTATGCTGTTTAACTATTTGAGCTACAACACCAGTTCAAGTTTTGTCTGAGTAGTTTATTAGAGATAAGAGTCTCATGAACTTTCCTGCCTGGACTGGCTTTGAACCATTGTTTTCAGATCTCAGCCTCTTGAGTTAGCTAGGATTATAGGCATGATCCACTGGCACTTGGAACAGGGTGACTTTTGAGGTTGTCTTTAGTTCTCTGTAGCATTCTTAGTAACTATGTTTCTATGAAACATATTTCATAGTTTGACATATATATATATGTGTATATATATAGATAGATAGATAGAGATATATAGATATATGGCTATTCTGGACAAAAGATTTCACAACAGATTTGATCATTTAAATTTTTTTCTTGATCATTTGTTTTTGTGGGGGGGTTCAGTCATGGGGCCTGAACTCTGGGCCTGGGCGCTGTCCCTCACCTCTTCAGCTCAAGGCTAGCGCTCTACCACTTGAGCCACAGCGCCACTTCTGGCTTTTTTTCTTTTTGCTTATGTGGTGCTGAGAAATCAAACCCAGGGCCTCATGCATGCAAAGCAAGCACTGTACCACTGATCCACCTTCCCAGCCCCATTTTTTCTTGATCATTTAACATTTATTTTCCTAAAAATCACAATATTTGTCTACCTATATCAACATTCCTTAGTTACTTTCTTCATTACTATCCCTGTAAGGAGTCTTTGTACAACTTTTTTTTTTTTAACTTTAATGAGTTCTACTATGAAATGGTAATTCCACAGATATAATGTATATCTGCTTAGGTACTGTGGTCTTTTGGATGGCCATTTGTAGGATAAATGTCAGGCTTTTCTCACCATACATTCTGGAGGGCTTTGCTCCTATATTTCCCAAGATTCAGCTGATTTCAGTATATCCGTGTAGGCTTGAGTCATTTTGCATGCGCCCACTCAGGTAATCCTGCAAGTAGCCTTGAGACTGGACATGCTTGCAGGGCCTTGTGTGGCCATCCTTGGGCAAATGGCATTTCTCTGTCTGGAGTGGTCTCAACAGATGCCACTGAAGGACAGGGGTGATGGGCTGATACCACTGTTAAGTAGGCTGCTGCCATAGGAAGACAGGAGGAGATAGGGACCTTGTGCTCAGGGAGAAAATGTGAAGGTGTGTTATAGACAGGATGTGAGGCTGTGAACAATGTACTGCTTTTACTGCTGCTGAGTCTGTGGACAGAGAGCTTTGAATAATCATGACCTCCATCCCCACTTTGCCTTTGGCATCTTTGTCTTTGGTTTGTCTCACTCAAAGGAGTACCTGACAAGAACCTATAACAAACCATGTTACTTTCTTTAGATTTTTTCTTTTCACTGTCCTCTCCAGAGCCAAATTTTGCTCCTGTGAGAATGTATCATGTATTCCATAATTCATCTCAGTTATAGTCAATACATAGATTTGAAGGTATTTTCTTAGCTTTTCTCTTCACATTGTGTTTTGTAGCTCTTTACTTGTCAAAGAATATACCACAGTACTCTCTTTCTGCTCTGGTAAAGATGCCTATACTTTGCAGGATGCTGGTGATCCTCATATTATAACCCAAGGGCTTATGTATTGCCTTATGTATACGTAACTATTAGCCTCCCCGTTAGCTCTTCTTTTAGGAACCTAGATGTAAAATTACCTAGTTTCCTTTTTTTTTTATTTGTCAGTCATGGGGTTTGAACTCTGGGCCTGAGCGCTGTCCCTCAGCTCTTCAGCTCAAGGCTAGTGCTCTACCACTTGAGCTACAGCGCCAGTTCTGGTTTTCTGGTGGTTTATTGGAGATAAGAGTTTTACAGACTTTCCTGTGGGGCTGGCTTTGAACCGTGATCCTCAAATCTCAGCTTCCTGACTAGCTAGGATTACAGGTGTGAGCTACCAGTGCCTGGCTCCTAGTTTCTTTTTTATCCTTCAGTTATCTTCTTAAGGCTTTAAGTAGTTTCTTCTTCTTCTTCTTCTTCTTCTTCTTCTTCTTCTTCTTCTTCTTCTTCTTCTTCTTCTTCTTCTTCTTCTTCTTCTTCTTCTTCTTCTTCTTCTTCTTCTTCTTCTTCTTCTTCTTCTTCTTCTTCTTCTTCTTCTTCTTCTTCTTCTTCTTCTTCTTCTTCTTCTTCTTCTTCTTCTTCTTCTTCTTCTTCTTCTTCTTCTTCTTGCTGTAGTTGACACTTGTTTAGCTGTAATTCAACAAAAGTAAGTGTGCATACTCTTGGTTGATTCTCTGTGCCACTTTGGGTTTATACTGGAAGAAAAATGCTCTTATTTATTTATTTACTTATTTATTTTTTGGGGGAGGGGTCAGTCATGGGGATTGAACTCTGGGCCTGGACGCTATCCCTCAGCTCTCCAGCTCAAGGCTAGTGCTCTACCACTTAAGCCACAGCACCACTTCCCGTTTCCTGAGTGACTTATTGGAGACAAGAGTCTCATGGACTTTCCTGCCCAAGCAGGCTTTCAACCATGATCCTCAGATCTCAGGCTCCTGAGTAGCTAGTGTTACAAGCATGAGCCACTGGCATGTGGCAATAAACACTCTCATAGATATGATACAGATTTTACCTACCACATTTCTTTCCTTTTCCTAAGAGAGAATCTCTGGACACTACACAACTTTGCATTTCTTTTACTGAATGAAAGGTTGGTTTAGCAGCTAGGAAAAGATAGGTAATGGGTAATAACTAAATATACTCCAAGATCTTGGTGCTACTATCTGCATCTCTCAGGATATATACTAGAGGGACAGCAAGTTCTAGAGGAGCTCAATTTCAGGAAAGAAAAACATTTACTTTTCACCCACTTATTAGCCATAACTAGTTACCTGACTCCAATCAACCTCAGGATATGAGGAAATGCAATACTAACTACTACAATTAGAAAGAAGATAATTAGATCTTGGTTCACAGAAGTAATGATACTAAAGGGTAGTCCTGAGATTTTCTGGATTATTCCCCCTCTATCTATATAATTGATCAACGGCCTTCATCAGTGTCTTTAATGTATTTAGAAGTCTTCAATCAGTCTTTTTTTTTTTTTAATTCTCTTTCCCTTCTCAAACTCAACTTTCACCAGCCACTGGTTGCTCGATTTGCATTTCTCTACCAAGTAATCTTTATTTCTGTTTGTTGTGGATTGCTGTATATCTCTGGCCCAGGTGGGCATTACTATGTTAGGTGAGCTGCTTTCTGGAGAGGAATGCCTTAAGATTTTTGGTATTTATTTATTTATTTATTTATTTATTTTAACAGGGTGATTTCTACTGGACATTCTTGGGAGAATTGGTACCGATAATTACTAGGAGAAGTTCCATACCTTTTTTCCTTGTAAACTGCTCACATTCAAGCCCAGTTTTAGGAGTCTAACATAAGATTTCTCCCCAGGAATTGAATCTTCCTAACCAACCCACTATTACCAAAAGGATGCCCAGCTTTGTACTTACTGGTGACAATTTCCTTTCCTGTGACACAGGCCTTCCAATAAAAGTAAAAATAGATACAATGTTAAATTAATTGCTAATAAGGAAGATTTTTGACAGATTCCTTTTTTCCTTTCCAGAATAGGTCAGAAAAACATCATAGTTCTTCTGACTCAGGAGCTAAGGAGCTAAAATTTCAACTCAGAAGAAGTACCTGGGCTTTAGATGACTTTTTGACACCTCAGTGATATTACTGCCTCTTTATTTCACAAGAAATTAGTTGTTTCACTAGCCAGGGCCTGACTCTGGAACCTTTGTCTCTTGAGTTGCATTAGGATGAGAAGGCATTTGTTCCTCTCTAGTGCTTAAAAGAAACTTTTGTTATGTATTCTTCACATCTGAAATGTGTTTTCCATTATTCACCACATGAGCTCAGATTTGTAAAGAAACACAGAAACCCAAGACCTAATTTACTCTTTGTTCTGCTTCGTGGAAAACAAAACCAAAGAGGATAATAGCCAAGGTCTGGTGGCTTCCACAGAAATCATTTGAGGCTTTGGATTTTATATGAATGGCAAAAGCTCAGAGTAATGGAAATACATGCACCTATGTGTCACAGCCACAGTTAGGCACAAAAACATTCCCAAGTGGAGGTTAGAGAGACCAGCTTTGACTGGTTTCTCTAAAGCCTAGGGATGTTTTCTCCTTACCTATCTCTGTTCCCGATTTCAGTTTTCATCCATTCTTTCTCCTCCTCTGTATTACTCTGTTCCTTTTAGGTCAGGTGTTTAGATGACCTCCTTCTCGTCCCAGACCACCAGTGGAATTGGTTATAGAGGACACATCTCTCGAAAGTATGTGTAGTCACCCAAGTTGAGCATCTCATGGGCAGGCCCTGCCTGCCTTCCCCTGACACACAGATGTGGGCAGGAAAGCATCGGTTTCCACAGTGAGCTGCTTGGCTAATCTGCATCTCCCCTTTGGCCACTTAGTGTCACGAATATCTAAAAGAGTGTAAGATAAAGCAGGCACAGGCCCTTGTGTGTAGGGTGTTATTTAGGTAATAGAAGTGGAAGCTATGTGACTCGCATATTCACTTGGTTTCTCCTGCCATCTTGCTTCCGTTGGACCCCTAGGTGGGGGATAGTAGGACAATTAACTTCCTCTTGCTTCACCCTGCACAGCTTTGCCACCTCCACATCAGAGCTCCCCATCTGGTTCTAACAGCTCCATAAATAAGGCCACCATTAACACTGGCTGACAGGAGGTCATTTTTTCACACATGGCTGAGCAAGTGTTAGGCATCAAATGAATATCAGCTTTTCTTCTCTCTCTTCTCAGAGATGTGTGGACCTTTTTAGTGGTAAGTAAAAGTTGAAAAAAATCTCATCTTTAATAAAGATTTAGTTTAGGCCCATGAGAAGATCAAATTAACTATTTGTATTCCCGACCAGCAACATTTAATTTCCTCTTTGGTCTGTGCTAGTTACCAGTCAAGGACAGAGTTTGGTCTCAAGTGAGCAAAAATATAGGCAAATTAAGTGCCAGATTCCACTTGTCTAAAAATGGCAAATTAATAGTCCTTACCTAATGGTGTTCTTCTTACTTCACTTAAAGCATTACTGAAAATTTCTCTTCCATGTAAAAACAGAATTTCTTTGCTTCATGCCTCTCATGAGGGGATGTTAACTTTTGTTTTCAGCAGAAAACTCTTAAGTTCCAAATGCTTGCTCTCTTTCTCAAAGTCCTTCCGCTCCCCAGCCAACAAGCCTTCCTTTGGTGTGAAATTAAAATGGAAAACAACTGGGTGCTGTTGAGAAAGGTGAAGTGAAATGGATGGGAACTTTTGTTTCTCACCTTCAGCGAAAGAATTCTGTTAGTTAGGAGCTATAAATTTGTTTTCTGGGAATGGGAGAGTATAAATGTGTTCCATTAGGATGGAGAAAGCAGTTACACCCGAAACATGGAACGCAGAAAATGAATCAATCACATTAATTTTTGGCTGTCATCCCTGGTGCTCATTTCCCATTAGCTGTATCAAGAGGCAAAGGAGCAGTTAACTTGCAATGATTGGGAAGAGGTGAGGACCACCATGGATTGGTTCATGGGTGGTGGAAAAGGCTGCCTTTCTTTCGCTGTTTTTATTAAAAATGTATGGTGTCAGTAGCCTCCATGGCCTGTGGCTGCTGTGGAGAAAGTGGATGTGATACCTTAGTTCCCAGCAGTACATGGGCCTGCCAACACCAATCTTTCAAACTCCCCGTAGAAGGTGCTCTTTCAGTTGATGGATGCCAGGACCACTGACAGGCTTCTACTGGTCCTCTAACTGCTCAATCACCAGGCAAAGGAAAGACCCTTGGTGGTTGTCAAGGAAGCTTTCCCTGAAGAGAGGCTACAGAGAGAGCATTAAGACTTCTAGGTGGCATGGGGGATCCTTCCAAAAAGAGTGACTGGGAAAAGACTTTGCTACGTATACCCCAATCATCAGTAATACTGATAGTTCTGTGTACCAGAGGAACAAGGAGTCACTTTCTGGACAATACAATTACTCTTTGTTGCATAAACTTTGAGTAACAATTTTGGATTATCAAACTGTTTTGCAATAGGTATGAATTATAATATTCACCTTGTTGATATGAATCACAAAACCTAATACATGAGAACTCACATCTCTAAAGTATACTATTCCTATGATTTAGAAATCAAATAACTTTAGGTAACAGGGGATAAATACATCATGAGTGAGCTCAAAAGGCAAGACATTAGGGAGACAGTTTACACTGTGGATAGCTAATAGTACTAAACTTCACCTGAAGATATTCATAATAAAGAGTTTGAATCTGCTCTGTGGTTTGATAGTTTGAGATTCCATGGGAAAATTGTGCTGACTCATGAAAGATGTCAGATGTGTTCAGTTAAGTAAACCATGAGATAACATTTAGTTTAAGGCAGAGTGAGCTGGTGTGGAATATCATGATGGAATAATTGGATCAATCTGGTCTTCTGGTTTTGGAACATCATTTCCCCAATCTGTCAAGTTCTCCCCGTCTCCCTACACCCACAGAAGCCTAGAAGTATTGGGGAAGTTTCCAACTGTCCAAGGATATTCCTTGGCATTCTTGTCTTCATGGATAGAGGATGATCCTCATACCCCAACATGTACATCATGAAGATTAGACATGTTGAATTCTGCCAAAACCTGGAGCTTTCTTGGCTCAGCTTTCTGTTTGTATTTCATACTTGTCTTTGCATGGTCTGCATTGTCAGTCCTTTATTATTGACGATGGTTATGTGTCTGGATGCAATGTTTTCATATTTCATAAAAGTATACTTAGTGAAAATTTTCTGTTTAATAAGTATCCTAGGGTTGGCTGTCAATGTAAGAGCAAACTAATTGCACGAGAACTTTGTTTTCTAGTTAGTTGATTATGTGAGCTTCTTTTTGTTGATAACTTAAAAAGAAACAGTATGCCACCTCATATTTGCCTGTTTTGCTTTTTTGGTTAATTTAAAAAAACTGTTATTATAAAAGTGAGGTACAGAGGGGTTATAGTTACATGAGTCAGGTAAAGAGTACATTTATTCATCCCTTTGCTTTAATTTTCAAAAAAAAAATCTTTCATCTTCCTATAGGTGACAGGCTTATCTACTTCATTGGTTTCTATGTATTTATGCTCCTGGATAATTGAGTGGTTAGATAATTACTTACTAGCTCATAAATAAGAAAGGAAGACTTTCACTTTTAATTTTTTTGGAATCATAAGCAGTATCTGCTTTTGCTTATGTGACAGTAATCCACAATGAGTAAGTTTTGATAGGATAGTGAAAATTTATGAAAGACCTGGAATTTGATTTGATGAAGGACTACATAGTATAGACGCAGCAGTGTGTGTTTCACATTAGAAATTCGAGGAGCATCTGAGATGGAAGGAAGATATGGCTGAGAGGGCAAAAAAGGAAAATGCTGAAGGAGAACACATTAGCATGGTGAAGTCCTAAATGCATTTCTTGAAAACTCCCATGATCTGTACTTTGTGCTGATGAAACAATAAAACAGAAACCCACTTTCAAATCTAGACCAAAGATATGACAGGAACATTCAATTGGTAGTTAAGGCCTGGTTCTGAGTCCCGGTTTGGTCACAAATTAGCAGAGATTGCATCTGAGAAAAAAAGTCACACTCCAGTTTTCCATTTGGATGCTCTCTAAATACCCTTCTAGCTTTAACATCATGAGTCATTTAAAAAATGTCTCCATATTGTACAAGAATTGGGAACAGCATTATCACCCCTCAGCATGTGGCCTGACCACAGCTCTGAGCTTTAGATAATAATAGGCACAAACTGGTTCCTTGACCTGGCCTGTTCTGACCTCTCCTGGAGTCCATGTCCCAGAAAGTTTTATGATTATTCAAAGGCAGACTTTTCTGTTTGGTAATATTCCTTTAGAGCAACTAAATGCTATATCTTTTTTTTCTGCTGAAATAGCTCATAGCTCAGTGGTCTGGGAATAGGTCTTATGGATTTACTGAAATAACTAAGTCCTAAGAAGCCCAAATTCTCATCAAATACAGACCTGCAATGGACAACTGCCCTTGCTTAGGGTAACTGACATGAAAGAATCTATATTCTGCAACAATACCAGAGTCATACCAAGGCTGGAAGAATTCCTTTAATTCCCCTCACCACACTTAGGGCACTATCCTGATTCCCTCATTTCTGATCGTCTAGGAATACTATTAATGTAAATTAAAGAGGATAAAGATTTAATATGAAGTAAATTTCTTGATCTCACACTTTTCAAAGTGGAGTGTGAGATCAAGAGCTGTATTTTTCTTTTTTTCTGTATATATTTTTCATTGTAAAAGTAGGGTACAGAGGGGTTACAGTTACATGAGTAAGGTAAAGAGTATATTTCCTATGGAGCATTGTTACCTCCTCTTTTGTTTTTCCCCTACCATCTCTTCCCTCTTCCCTCTCCACCTCCCCAACTCCTCCTTCCCCCACCCCCCAACGAAGCTGAAAAGTTCATTTTCAACATAGTGTCTTGAACATCCCATTGTTAGAATGGATCAACCTGTATCCTTATTTCAGTATTTGTTATTTCCTTTCCCATCCCCAAATTAGAAAAATGTATATACAAGATACAAGGCACCAACATCAAATACAGTGAAAACAAGGATCATACCATGAGGAAAGAACACACAAAAGAAAGCAAAAAAATCACATGTTATATTATAAATACATTAAAAACAACAGTAAGAAAGATAAAACCACGTGTGTCCCTATCTTGGGGTTCATTTCGCTTAGCATCATCTTATATGGTCACATGGATATAGCATTTGACATTTTCTGTTTGTCCTAGACATAGACTAGCTATTGCAAATAAGGGAAACCATGGGACCTATGTTTCTTTGGGCCTGGCTTACTTCACTTAATATAATTTTTTCCAAGTCTTTCCATTTCCTAACAAATGGGGCAATACCATTCTTTCTGATGGAGGCATAGAATTCCATTGTTTATATATACCACATTTTCTTGATCCATTCATCTACTGAGGGGCATCTGGGTTAGTTCCATATCTTAACTATGGTAAATAATGCTGTGATAAACATAGTTGTGTTGGTAGCTATAGGAAAGCCTTGTTTATAATCATTTGGGTAAATGCTCAAAAGTGGGATTGCTGGGTCATAGGGGAGCTCTATGTGGAGTCTTTTGAGGAATCTCCATACTGCTTTCCAAAGTGGTTGAACAAGTTTACACTCCCACCAACGATGTAGTAGTGGTTCCCTTTTGACCACATCCCCTCTAGCATCTGTTGTTATTAGAGTTCTTGATTATAGCCATTCTAACTGGGTTGAGGTGAAATCTCAGTGTTGTTTTGGTTTGCATTTCTTTTAAGGCTAGAGAGGTTGAGCATTTCTTCATGTGTCTATTGGCCATCCTTAGCAGAAAGAACAGTGCTGGAAGAATATCAATTCCAAATTTCAAACTCTACTACAAAACCATAGTTATTAAAACAACTTGGTACTGGCACAAGAACAGACCTGAGAACCAATGCAATAGTACTGAAGACCTACAAATGAACCCACAGACCTACAGCCACCTAATCTTTTATAAGGGACCAAGAAAATAGAATGGAAGAAAGACAGCCTCTTCAGTAAATGGTGCTGGCAAAATAGGTTAAACACCTGTAGAAAACTAAAGCTCGATCCTTATATATCACCCTGCACCAGAACCAATTCCAAGTGGATCAAAGATCTAGAAGTCAAAGCAGACACCCTGAAAACATTACAGGATGGAATAGGAGAAACCCTAGGTCTCCTTAGCACAGGCCAAAATTTTCTTAATAGAGACCCAGAAACACAACAAATCAAAGAAAGGTTAGACAAATGGGATTGCATGAAATTGCCGAGCTTCTGCATGGCAAAGGACATAGCTAGCAAGATCAATAGAAAGTCCACGGATTGGGAGAAGATATTCACTAGCCATACAAAAGACAAGGGTCTTATATCTAAAATATACTTAGAAGTCAAAAAAAATTAAATCCCCCAACAACAAATCCTAAAGGAAACAACTTCCCGATTAATAAGTGGGCTAAAGACTTAAAGAGAAACTTCTCTGAAGGGGATATAAGAGTAGCTGTAGTTTTTAAGAAGCTGGTTAGTGAATTCTTAATCCCCTTACCCAGTATATATTTTGGACAAGGTCTTGTAACATGGCAGCTGCTTATCTTTAGAAACAAATGAGCTTTAACAAGAATACAGGAAAGAACCCAGTCTGTGTTTTTTTTTGTATTCTGTATTCTCACATGGTGGAAGGAGAGCTTGCCAAGCTTACTGTTCTCTTCTTGTAAGGGCACTATTCTCATTCAAGAGGGATTCATCCTCATGTTCTATTCATATACTAAAGTTCCCATCTGTTAATGTTATCACATTGAGATTCTGGTTCTAATATGTGGATTCTCAGGTCATTACACTGTATGGAAAATGTCTCAGATATTAGGCTGTTACCTAGGAGTAAGAATACCAACTTGAAAGGTACTCAGCAAGGCAAGATTGTACTTCTGTAGAAGGACATGCTGCTGATAGGAAGCCAGGCATGCAAGTGCACTGGGCTGGCAGCCTGCCCAGGTTTCATCCCTAATGAGTTATTGACCCTTGTTCTAATAGTTTTATAATCTTGAACTATTGACTAGTTTGAAAAGGGTTAAAAATTATCCAAGTAATCAGCAAAAACCAGGACACCTGTCTAAAGGAGACCCAGAAACACAACAAATCAAAGAAAGGTTGGACAAATGGGATTGCATGAAAGTGCAGAGTTTCTGAATGGCAAAGGACATAGCTAGCAAGATCAATAGAAAGCCCACGGATTGGGAGAAGATCTTCACTAGCCAATGGACAAGGGTCTCATATCTAAAATATACCTGGAACTCAAAATATTAAATCCCCCCAACCACAAATCCTCAAAGAAACAACTGCTAAAGACTTAAAGAGAAACTTCTCTGAAGAGGAAAGGATGGCCAATAGACACATGAAGAATATTCAACTTCTCTAGCCATAAAAGAAATGCAAATCAAAACAACATTGAGATACCACCTCACCCCAGTTAGAATGGCTATAATCAAGAACTCTGACAACAACAGATGCTGAGGGGATGTGAACAGAAGGGAACCCTACTGCATTGTTGGTGGGAATGTAAACTTGTTCAACCACTTTGGAAAACAGTATGGAGGTTCCTCAGAAGACTCCACCTAGAGCTCCCCTATACCCAACAATCCCGCTTTTGGGCATTTACCCAAATGATCACAAACAAGACCATACTAAAGCTACCAGCACAACTATGTTTATTGCAGAATTATTTACTATAGCTAAGATATGCAACCAACCCAGATGCCCCTCAGTAGATGAATGGATCAAGAAAATGTGGTATATATACACAATGGAATTCTATGCCTCCATCAGAAAGAATGACATTGCCCTATTTGTTAGGAAATGGAAAGACTTGGAAAAATTAGTATTAACTGAAGTAAGCCAGGCCCAAAGAAACATAGGTCCCATGGTTTCTCTTATTTGCAATAACTAGTATATGTCTGAGACAAGCAGAAAAGGTCAGATGAGTTGATGTTAGGTGAAATGAACCCCAAGATAAGGATTCAAATGTTTTTTTTTTCTTTCATGTAATTGTTTCTAACATATTTATAAGATTATTTCTTTGTTGCTTTGTATGTCCCACAGTATAACCTCTGCTTTCAGTGTATTTGATGTTGGTATAATTTGTGGAGGGGAAGGGAAAAAAAACAAATCGTTTAAATAGGGATACAAGTGGACCCATTGCAACAATGAGATATACATGTCATTATGTTAAAAAATGAACTTTACAAGTTTGGTGCGGGGGGTGGGGAGGCTGGGAAGGGATGGGAAGGGGCAACAAAGGAGGAGGCAACAATGCTTGACAAGAAATGTACTCATTATCTTGCCCATGTAATTGTAACCCCTCTATACGATATTTTCACAATAAAAAAAGAAAAATAATTTGTGATTAAAATAATTGTTTCTAAGCTGGGCACTCTACTACTTGAGCCACAGTCCAGCCCCTAGTAAAACAATTCTTATAAATGTGGCTTAACTAAGAGAGTAGAAGATAATTCTGTCCTTAAGATGGTGGTACTTGTGTCAAACCATCACTTTGACAGAAAAGATTCTAAGTTCTACAAATTGGAAAATGTATAGAGTAGAAATGTTGCTACAGTTTTTCTAGGAATAAGGTAGAAAGACATTTGTATTGGAATTGGTCTACACCTCCATAGTTGTCAGTCATAGATTCACAGTTTCTGTGAAATGAGCCAACTAATGTGGAGTGGTCCAAGGTTCTATGAATATGGCTGCTAAAACTATGAATGAACTTGGGCAGGAAAACTAGAGCTATTACTGCATTTCTAGGGACTGAGGCAAGGGTGAACACAGGGATAGGATTCTAGTCACTCTCACAGACGAAATACTGATGAAAGAGCTGATCTGTGAACCCTGAAGCCCAGGAGGCACTTGTTTTGCGTACTCCTTTCCCCTGCTTATTGAAGACAAGCAGCAAGTTCATGGTGCTCCTGAGAGAACAAAAGAAAAGCTGAGCAAGTGCCTCTTCCTGCTTCTTATAGTTAAGTTTAAAGCAAGACTCAAAATCTAACCTTTAGATGAAGCTATAGCAGAATAATGGTCCCTTAAAGATGACCATATCCCTAGATTCTAAGAGCATGTGGCAAATGGGGATTAAGGCTGTAGTTAAAATTGAAGTTACTAATCCACTGAGTTTAAGTTTAAATTAGTTTGAGTATATCCAGGTGGGCACTATGTAATCAAGAAGGATCCTTATAAAAGAAAGAGGAAGGGGCTGGGAAGGTGGCTCAGTGGTAGAGCGCTTGCCTTGCATGCATGAGGCCCTGGGTTCGATTAATCAGCATCACATAAGCAAAAAGAAAAAAACCGGAAGTGGCGCTGTGGCTCAAGTGGTAGAGCGCTAGCCTTGAGCTGAAGAGCTGAGGGACAGCACCCAGGCCCAGAGTTCAGTCCCCACAACCAGTCCAAAAAAAAAGAAAGAAAAAAAGAGGAAGATCATTCCATGGTAATGCAATGAATTCAGGAAGACTTGTGTGGCCACTGCTGGGTTTGAAGGCAGAAAGGAGCCATGAGCCAAAGAATAAGCAGAGCTTGTAGAAGATGGAGGAGGCCAAGAAATCTCCCTTAGATTCACTAGAGAGGGAACATCTCTTGGCTGAAACCTTGATTTGAGTACAGTGTATTACATGGAAGACTTTCTGACCTTCAGAAATGTAAGATAATAAATATATTATGGGGGCTGGGAGGTGGTTCAGTGGAGAGCACTTGCCATGCATGCATGAGGCCCTGGGTTCAATTCCTCGGCACCATATAAGCAGAAGAAAAAAAAAACCTGGAAGTGGTGTTGTGGCTCAAGTGATAGAGCGCTAGCCTTGATCTGAAGAGCTGAGGGACAGCGCCCAGAGTTCAGGCCCCACAACCAGACCAAAAAAAAAATATATATATATATATATTATGTTTTACGTCACTTTTTACTAATATACCAAATACACTAAATTAAGTTTGGATTTCTTCAAACCAAGCAGAAAAAGTAAAGCAGCTTTAGTCCTGATTTTAATTTACAGTCCTATGCAGTTGTTTACAAAAGTGTGTCATCTCTTTATCTTTTTGGAGATCCCTCAGAAAGTAGTCTGGGGTCCAGTACTCTATTGAGTAGGTCATTGAATTCTCTGGTTGAATTGTCTAGTTCTGAATGGAAGTCTTGTTCAAAGTTCAGTTACTTTTCTTAGATCCTTACTTAATTGCAGTGAAACTCAGGCCCACTGGTCTTCCCTATGAGTCCCAGCTGTTTCTAAGGAATCTTGAAACTAAAAAGACAATTTCTTTTTTGCCTGTCAGTTGTGGGGCTTGAACTCTGGGCCTGAGTGCTACTGCCCCTGAGCTCTTCAGCTCAAGGCAAATGCTCTACCACTTGAGCCACAGCTACTTTTGGTTTTCTGGTGATTAATTGTAGATAAGAGTCTGACAGACTTTCCTGCCAGATCCTCAGATCTCAGCCTCCTGAGTAGCTAGGATTACAGGCATGAAACACCAGCAACCAGCAAAAACGAAAGAAAAAAAAAGGCAAATTCTTATATGTAGGTCATTGTAGCAAGAACCACAGAACATGAAGGGAATATAGTAAGGAATAAATCAGTAGATCAAGGATGGTCCCAAATGATGGAAAATATTTGAAATAGTTCATGTTTTAAACATTTAATTGTGAAAACTGATAAAGTCTTAAACTAGAATAGTAAGAGAAGGATTAATAAGAACTTATTTACATTTAAATGATAGGACTTGTCTAAAAATTGAGTAAGAATTTTACTCTGTTCTTAATATACTGAGCACATGGTTACCTGGTAGGCACACTCAACAATGAGGGAAGGGCTCCATTTTTGGCAAATTGTAACCATTGGTGACTGTGCAGTCCTAGAGCAATCCAACTAACACAGAAAATTATAAAGGAGACCAGACATTGGGATGAAAATTGGCTAAAAATATTTTGTTAGGGTCACAATGGTAAATGGCATTATCTAACAAAGGAGTGTGGAAAATACACACTATAGTACTAGGAAGCAATTTACCAAAGAGGGGGGGAGCTTTTGGAGTATCTTGGACAGATGGAAAGTAAGATAATTTGAAGACATTTCTGAGCAGAAAGGAAAGGCAAAGTAGAAATGTGACAAAGGTTGAGTAAATACAAGTGAATGGAGAGGTGACTCAACAGAATAAAAAAAACGTGTAAATAAGAAGTGAAAATTGAAAGGAAAATAGTGTGATGATTGGAGTGCCAAAAAGAGAAGTGAAAGAAGGAAAATATTAGTGCTGTGGTGGTAATAGCAGGTCACTGAAGAGAAAGTTATAAGATAGAATATAGAGTGAGGAAGATAGGCGTTGTCAAACCATACTGCTGAAATTAGACTTGAATGGAAGCACTTGTGCCTCAGAAGGCCTATGATATTTTCCTTCTGTTGTGTTGGAAGGGGCAGAGCTCTAAAGACTGCACCTGTTCCCTGTTGTGAAGTGGAAGTGCAGCTGGCAGCTAGGACACAGGGAGGGGAGGGGGGTGTTGGCATCTGTTTGGGTCTCATGCTCATATTTTATGCTGAAATTTGTATAAAAGGGAGAGAGCACAGTTCCTGTCTTTGAGGAGCTGATGAGATGGTTGGGAATTTAATCATATTTAATACTGTAAGATTTCAGGAATGATCAGATTGGCCTTTGTTACATTTTTTAAGGAAGGCTTCCTGCATTATGTGAGGGTTTGTCCTATGGATGGGCAGAGAGAGGCAGGAAGGAGAACTAGAATAAACAAAGGCATATGATAGGACATATTGCTCATGGAATTGCCATTCCTGTCTGTGGCTATTGATGGAGATAGCTGTTGATGGGGATTTCAGGCAGTTTGAAGGAGATGGCCTCCAGTGTAACAGGTGGCATGATGGGAAGAGCCTTGGTTCTCAAAGAACTACTGACTAGTCCTGGGGCTAAACCTAACCCAATTGAGGAAATAAGAGTTAAGTGCTGAGATTCAGTGTGCTCACTTCTAAGTTAGGGATAGTAAAGGTATCTCACAACATTATATTTTCTGTACTGCATTTATACATTGTTTGCTCTCTTTGTATCTAGTCTGTGCACATTTTCTCTTTGCATCTAGTAGGTGAATTTTTTTTTATTATTTCCAAAAAAAATTCATCTCTAGGCAGACTCCTTCTCTGTCTCCTCAAAGAAATCATGTTCCAAACAGGTACCTCAGTGATCTGTTTTCATAGCTTAAAGTTCTCCCATTGCCTAGAGGTGAAAATAACCATCTTCATGCTGACTTCTACCACTAGGCATACTACCGGCTAATTCTCCCCTGAGCTCAGTCATATTGGGATATTTACCAATTTCCAAATATGCCAAACATGCCTGTTCCTGGCTTACACACACACACACACACACACACACACACACACACTACATAGAGTACTTATGCATTCTCCTTTTGCTGTCAAACTTCTTCCCTCAACTTAGTCTCCTTCAATGTAATATTTAGGACATAGATTTAGGAAACTTTCCCTAAATCCTCTACAGTCCACTCATAAAAATGTTGCAGTCCTATTCCAGGTGTCTCATCCAGTGAAATCTGAGTTTCTTAAAGGGAGAGATCATGTCTTTTGTTTTGCATGACATGCTGTGCCTAGCATGGTAATTAATACTGTTGAGTGAATAAATGAGTAGATGAAGCTGAAGATAATCCATGTCTTCTCAATTAGCATTTTCTTCTGCTAATCTCTGGTGGAGCTAGGACAAGTTCACACAGGTGGCATTTCTTAGAGCAACTTTGGCTACTTTCTTTTGTTAATTAATTTTTAAAAATAATATTGTAAAGGTGATGTACAGAGGGGTTACAGTTATGTAAGTCAGGTAATGAGTACATTTCTTTTTGAGCAGTGTCATCCCCTCCCTATTTTTTTTTTCTATTTACTTGTAGAGGCAAGAAGCAGGACATACCCAGAGATATATTTTAAAATCTTTCTGTGTTACTTAGAACACCCCCCACCTCCCACCTTCAGGTTCTCTGGCCTAGCTCAGTTGAGTGAGCCCACTGTTTCCTGGGTATATCCTGGTTTAGAAGTTGGAATCTGGTAGGATAGTTCACTGAAGGCTTTGTTTGGGGCCTGAATTGCTCAGTACTTCTTTTTCTTATTTATTTTTTAAAAAATATTTTAAGTTTAGTTTTATTGTCAAGGTGATGTATAGCCGGGTTACAGTTACATATATAAGGTAGTGAGTACATTTCTTAGCGAAATTGTTATCCTCTTCCTCATTTTTCTCCCACTTCCCTCTCCTTCCAATCCTCCCCCCCCCCCGCAATTTGTACAGTTCATTTCCAATATATTGTTTTGATGTAAAGCTGTTGCATTCGTTCACTCTTTGTTAGTACTTCTTTATAAATCCTTCCATCCTGTATTGGTAGCCCTCTTCTGGAAGGCTGTGAAGTAAGGGGGATAACCACTTGCCATGTTAATCAAGTTCACTGACTGAATCTAACTGCTTTTGTGTCTGGGTAAACCCTCAGCAGGAGAACTGGCCTTAGGCTTCCATCCAACCTAACTTTCTAAGCTCCATATTATACATCTCTCTACTTTTAGTATCTAATTTCTCCCTTTGTTTCCTCTTCTATTGAAGTCTGTGCTTTGGTAAATGATTTTATCCTAAATCTTATTTTGGAGAGGAAGGAATTGATCATTTTCATCATTTTAGTTTTTCCTAAGCCCTTCTCTTAAAAGTGGCTGTAACTTCAACTTGGAAGTCTGCCTCATTGGTACTCCATTCTGCAAAGAGAATGACTGCCTTAGTCACCAGCACCATGGCACAAGATATAATATATATGTTGAGACCAAGGGACAGAACTCCAGATTCAAATACTGGCTCTGCCACTTACAAACTATGTGATCTGGAAAAATTACTTACCGTCTCTTAGCTTCACATTCACTTGGGAAATGCAAGGGAACATATCTATTTTTGAGGTATATATTAAGCAAACAATGAGTATTGTGTAAAGCTTAGAAATGGAGTTGAACTTGGCTTTTTTGTTTGTGAGACTAAGAAAGCTACTCACTTCTCTGTGCCTGGTTTCTTTTAAAAAATATTGTAAAGATACTGTACAGAAGAGTTGCAGTTACATGAGTAAGGTAATGAGTACATTTCCTATTGAGCATTGTTACCCTCCTCTGATTTTCCCCTACTAGCCCTTGCCTCCCCAATTCCCCAACTCCCGCCCCCCCCGCAAGTTGTAAAGAGGTTTTATTTTTGTCACTGTTGTTTTTAATGTACCATGTGATTTTATTTTGTTTCTTTTCTATGTTCTGCCTAGATAGTATAACCCCTGCTGTCACTGTATTTGATTCTGGTACCCTGCATCTTGTATATATATATATTTCTAATCTGGGGAGGGGAAGGAGAATAACAAAATGCTGAAACAAGGATACAAGTTGACCCATTGTAACAATGAGACATACAAGGCACTATGTTGAAAATGAACTTAAGTTTCTTCAACTGTAAAATTAGCATGATAATAGTACCCACTTCATTGGACTTTTGTGAATGAGGATATGAGAAAATATATGAAATTTCTTTAAATCTTTCTTGAGTCATAGAAAACATAAACATAGTCCAAATCTTGTAGTAGGGTAGGCAGGTGTCCTGAGAATGGAATGAAATGGTAACTTCAAAGGCATCCTAAGCATGGTTCAGTTTTCCAAGATTCTCTTGAAAGTCAACTTCTTTTAAGAATTTTGGACATAAAGAACTACATGAACTTTTATCATCTTACCACGAGGATTTTTTGAAAAATGGTCATTGTGTTTACATTTTAGTGAGAAGAATCTAAAATCACTATAACTCAGCTGATTTCAACACCCTGGATTCTCAGGAAAATGTGTTTTTGATGTCACTGAAAATATAAATAAATGAGGATAGTAATTAGGTATTTCTAATTAAAAGTGTTAGAAAAAGTCTTCAAGTTACTTGTGATCTAATGAAGATTGTTTCATGGTAGAAGTAAAATGGATGCAATATAAAGGAAGTTCCTGTTGTTTGGAGACAAAGGACTATTTGTCAAGGGAAGGCTAAGTGATCTAGGTCTCTCAATGGAGCCCCTTGTGTGTAAGGATTAGTTAAAACACAGTTGACAAGCCCCTACCCTCAATATTTGCTTCTGAAGCTCTGGGTTGGGTTCTGAGATTTTCATTTTTAATATTTTCTCAGATAAAGTTCCAGTTAACTAAATTAAATTTTATCTGACTTTTTCCTTATAAATAACACTTGGGGTATTTATTATTTATTTTTGCCAATCCTGGGGCTTGAACTCAGGGCCTGGGCACTGTCCCTGAGCTTCTTTTGCTCAAGGCTAGCACTCTACACTTGAGCCACAGCACCACTTCTGACCTTTTCTGTTTATGTGATATTGGGGAATCGAACCCAGTGCTTCATGAAATGTAGGCAAGAACTCTACCACTGAGCTACATTCCCAGCCCTACTTGGGGGTATTTATAATACCCCCAAATTTTATTATACACCAGAAATTTATTATACCTCAGAATTTTATTATCACCCAGAATTCTATGATAATTAATACCTAGAGTATTAAATATAATACCCAGAATTTAATATAACTTTACATAATTCTCCATAATTTTGTATTATATTTATAATGACCCAGAATTTTTCAGACTAATTTCAGACTTCCATAATCACACTGTACAGGTAAAATGAAAGCATAACAACCATGCCTAGTGAAACATACTGGTAAAGAGAGATCTTATCCAAGGCCTTTCTCTGACTGGCTTATCTAAGGAGAGAGCAAAGCAGATGGATGCTAACTAAAGCCTGAGGGAAGGGGGAAACACCCCTTCACTTAGCAATGCTGTAATTGAGTGTAGAAAAAAACAGATTAAATTTAGAATGAGTAGATGGTTCTCTATCAGGGATGCATATTAGGATTAGCTGGGGAGCTTTAAAATCCTCCCGAACAAGTACACCAGAACCTGAGTAGATTTGAGTCATAAATATTTTTTTAATGCTTCTCAAGAGTTTTCATTGTGCATCCAAGCTTAAGAATGACAGAAATAGAAAGGAGTTAGATTCTGATCGATCTCTATTTTTCAGGTTATCTCTATAACCAAGGGAATGTTTCCTAGTACTTAGCATACACACAGACACAGACACACACACACACACACACACACAGACACACACACACACACACACACACACACACACACACACACACACATATATTTTGGTAAATGTCGGTTTGGGACATATGAGAAAGGAGAATTTGGACTAGGCCCATATTTTCTCAGTCTTTGCTTCGTGTTTGAATCATCCAAAGAAAAGAAACAATAAAAATAAATGACTACATGCACTAACCTCCTTAGAAGCCATGGGGATAAGACATGGGCTTTGGCATTTTCTGTTTAACTCCCTAGGTTATTAGAATGTGCATCTAGGGATACAAAGATGGGATTAGAGGATTTCTAAAATCTTTTGTGAGTCATAAAGTATGTGCTTCTGTATGAGTTGGTCATCTATTTTTCTGTAGCCAGTGTTAGTTAAATCACTTGCTGAAAAGAACAGACAGGGATTTTTAAATGTCAAGTAAACTTCTGTCAGATGACTTTCCTTACTGTGTACTTACTGTGGTGTAGTAGCTCACTTAATTTTGTAACAGCAGCTTCTCTTTTTGTGGGAGAATTCCCTGTTTGCTTGATCTCAAGGAAGTTACATATTGTATCTATTTTACAGAACAGGAAGTGGCAACTTAAAAGACAATAACTTTCCCATCTGGAAGAACTATGCATTTCTCCACTTTAGGCTGGTTTTATTATGCAAATACTTTGCAAATTAATACATTACAATCAGGGAATCACCCCCAAGAACCTTTAAAATAAAATCTGATTCAGTATGTCCCAGACAGACCTATGAGCCTGGGTTTCTACCAGCTCCTAAATGTTGTTCTAGAAATCGACTCTAGCCAATTCTGGCGTACATGGAAAGGGTCAGCCAAGATCTGTTATTAGCATTATTGTAGATCTAATGGGTCCTGATATATGTAAGATATAACCCCCACCCAAACACATTCATCTTACTGTTTTCTTTTCAGTAGAACCCTTGGAAACTTTTGCTCATATTAAAGAAATACTACATCTGTTTTTGTACTGACTCTTTGGGGATTCCTTTAAAAGGGTCTGGCACCATTTTCGGAATATTATCATAGTTCATAAACTTTTAGTCACTGAATACAAATTAGATTTTTAGAGAAGCTTTATCTGGTGAAATAATAAATGGTAATACTATGTTTAGAAAAATGTAAAATAAATATAATAAATAAATAAATATAATAAATATAAATAAATAAATAAAAAGAAGTGAAGGAGAAATACTTTATTTTGAAGAACATTACTCAAGAAGAGCTTGGGAAATGGTAGAAACACAGAGAGTTGAATTGATCAGAGGCAAAAGCTGCAGGGACAGTGTCCTCAGAGCAATTCCTGTACTAATCAATACAGACAGACACCAGCCTAGAATTCACAACTATAATGGCTCTGTCATACTTCAGGGGTCAGCAAACTTTTATTGCAACAAGTATAACTATTTTTGTCTTGGGCCAAAGAAAATCTCATGCTTTCTTTTTTCTTTTTCTTTGTATATGTTTTATCCAGTCTTTATCAGGGCATTCTCAGCTTGAAGATCACACAAAAATAAACCACTGGCTACAGCTAATGTTCTCCTATTTATTCACAAAATAATAGCAATATTATAATATATAACTGATACATGCATAATATACATAAAATGATCCTATTATTTCTGCCTTCTTATCTAAGCACTTTCCTTGCTGAAGATCCTTGGGTAGTAGCCAGCATCATAACGCTCTTTTTTCTTTTTTTTTTTTTTATTGTGAAAATACTGTACAGAGGGGTTACAATTACATGGGGAAGATAATGAGTACATTTCTTATCAAGCATTGTTGCCTCCTCTTTGTTTCCCTTTTCCCATCCCTTCCCATACTCCCCCGACGTCCCCCGACTCGATCCCCGCCCCACCAAAGTTGTAAAGGTTGTTTTTCAACATAATGACTTGTACATCTTTTCTTTACACACACACACACACACACACACACACACACACACACACACACACACACACACACACACACACAATTTTATCATTGATCTCTGAGTATGTTTCCTAATCCTGGATCCCACAACAAAATTGCCAAAGCCTGTTTCAGACAAAAGTCCAGGGTTAATGAAATAAACAGCCTGCCTAGGAAATACAAAGCTAAATGGAAGATGCATAGAATTTCCTCATTATTTGCTCCTCTCTGGAAATATTAGTCAGAACACCATCTTTAGCTTTATTTCACAAAGCAAAATGAAAGGTCAGGCTGACTGGCCATCCACCTAGATGATTCAGCTAAAAGAAGAAGAAGAAGAAAAACATCTTTCTTTCTTGAAAAAAGTTGCTAGGCTGAGGCACATTTGAAGGGCATTATGGGGCTAGACCTGCTCCTATGGGCATTGATGACAAGAATAACCTTGGCTAGGAGTTCATGGGCACGTTTGAAAATGCAGCTGCTCATTCCATCTAGACCTGCCCATGGACTCCCGAGGGTCTGTAGAGGAAACCAGGATGCATCTGTGCTCCATGCCTGGTCATGGCTCTAGGCTATAATGTCTGCACCTGCTGCCCAAGGAGGTAGAGGTGGCTATTTGAAGGTTATCTTGGAAGGATAGATACTGGATATGCCAAGGCTCTTTCTGAAAGTGTTCCCAAGTGATATGAAATAACTGTGCTGTCTCTCCCCTGGCACCCTGGCATGCTCTGCTTCTTGTCCTTGAGTACCCAACCTAAATGGAAACATTTTAGATTTCAGTGCTGAACAAAGAGTAGGCTTTTGTGGAGGTATCAGTAGGGGTTTTTAGTAATGAGAAGAAATTTGCCAGCGTGAATAGGTAGTCATTTCTCTAGGAGACCTTGAAGGATAAAACAAATAGTTTTGTAGTCAGCGTGGTAAATGAAGAGGACAGAGCACCTGTTTGAATGTTTATAATTACTGGCCTCTTTGAGGGGGTGGGGATAAGGAGGGGAATATAATGTTAAAGAGTGGACAGTATCACAAAGCACTGCATCCGTGAATGAAGGTAACAAAATGAAACAGGAGGAGAGGGATGGGGACAGTGAAAGCAAATGAAGCCACTGATTAAAATACTTTATATACTCCTTACCTGACTCATGTAATCATAATCCCTCTGTATATCACCTTTACAATAACAATAAAGTAAATTAAAACATACTGTATATGAAATACTGAGGTGAAACTAGCATATGCATAAATGAGTGATATGAATATTATACAGGTCCTATGTGGAAAGTGGGCACTTGTGAAAATGACCACAAGCGTCAAGAAAGATGAATATGATCAAAATACTTTGAGTATATACGTGAAAATGGAACGATTTAAATGAAGCCAGATGTCAAACATGTATAAATATTAAGCAAAGGAGATGAAGCAGGTATCAGACATCAGAGCATGAAGACAAATAAGAGCATAACTGAGAAGTGTGAAAGCATGGGAGAGAAGTTTGGGAAAATACCAGAGATGCTCTGTCACTGGCTTGTGTTTGCTTGTATTATATGAGGCCTGAGACAGAGTAGATATGGAGCTGGCCTTTGTGTGGTAACTAAGAGACATACTACCATCTGGTAGGGGAATGGGCTGGGCTTGTCCCCAGAGGTAAGACAGAAAGGAAGCTATACTTTGCACTCATACTCCAGCTTGGTCACTAAAGGAATAATTAAAAGAAATGAGGAAGAGAGCTTGAGGAAGAATACAAGAGCAGATCTGAAAGGAAGACAGGTAGAGATGGTAACTGAGCACAGAGAAGATCGAACAAACAGTTTTTGTTGTTGTTGTTGTTTGTTTGTTTTTTGTTTTTTTTTGGGTCAGGTCATGGGGCCTGAACTCTGGGCCTGGGCGCTGAAATGAAGACAGGTAGAGATGGTAACTGAGCACAGAGAAGATCGAACAAACAGTTTTTGTTGTTGTTGTTGTTTGTTTTTTTTTTGTTTTTTTTTTGGGTCAGGTCATGGGGCCTGAACTCTGGGCCTGGGCGCTGTCCCTCAGCTCTTCAGCTCAAGGCTAGTGCTCTACCACTTGAGCCACAGCGCCACTTCCGGCTTTTTTCTTTTTGCTTATGTGGTGCTGAGGAATCGAACCCAGGGCCTCAGGCATGCAAGGCAAGCGCTCTACCACTGAGCCACCTTCCCAGCCCCAAACAAACAGGTTTGAGAGACGCAGTCTTGGAAAGAGTCTAGGTAGAGGGAAGAAAAAATTGTAAGTTTTATGGGCTAAGAGGGAGTTAAGAAGGGGCTTGAGCTTGCTTGATGGTCACTTCTTTGTGTCATTTCTTTTGTGGAAGTGATCAAAGGACAATAAGGGTTAGGTCCTCTTCTCATATATTATGGGATTTCCTTCTGGGAGCACTCTAAAATTATGGGGCAGGTTTGTGATTCCCAGGAGTAATGGTCTGGTTCCTGATTTCCTAAGAGTGCCCATTGTAGAGGCCAGATATGGGGTTTTGCCCTGGAGCCAGTGGGGGACTAGTACCTTCTCTTGGATATATTCTCTTACCTTGAGCTACCTAGACAAACTACTAAAGCCCATGGTGAAAACTGATCAAAGAGGTGTTTAATAGGACTGGAGGTTGGTGAAAGATTAGGAAAATACCCAAGGAGAATATGGCTATTGCTTAAAGGTTTGAAAGCTGGCCATGTCACTTATGGCAGAGAGGTTTTTGAGTGATCCTCCCATTTTAGGAATCAAGTAAATAATGATTTTGTGACAGCAAAAAAAAAAAAAAAGTCACCTGGCTTTCTTGTCAAAGACTTGCCTGATTTTTTTTTTTTTTGGTTGGTTGTGGGACTTGAACTCTGGGCCTGGGCGCTGTCCCTCAGGTCTTCAGCTCAAGGCAAGTGCTCTACCACTTGAGCCACATCAACACTTCTGGTTTTCTGGTGGTTAATTGGAGATCAGAGTCTCAGGGACTTTGGTGCCCAGGCTGGCTTTGAACCATGATCCTCAGATCTCAGACTCCTAAGTACCTAAGATGACAGGCGTACATCACTGGTGCCCAGCAGATAAGTTGACGTTAAGCGAAATGAACCCCAAGTTAAGGACTCAAATGTTTTTTCTTTCTTGCTATTGTGTCTAACATATTTATAAGTTATTTCTTTGTTGCTTTGTATGTCCCTCCCCCATGGTATAACCCCTGTTTTCACTGTATTTGATGTTGGTATAATTTGTGGAAGAGAAGGGAAAAAACAAATTGTTTAAATAGGGATACAGGTGGACCCATTGCAACAATGAGATGTACAAGTCCTTATGTCGAAAAACGAACTTTACAACTTTGGTGCGGGGTGTGGGGGGTGTGGGGGAAGGATAGGAAGGGATGGGAAGGGGAAACAAAGGAGGAGGCAACAATGCTTGATAAGAAATGTACTCATTACCTTGCTCATGTAATTGTAACCCCTCTGTATGGTACTTTCACAAGAAAAAAAAACTTGCCTGATTTAACTATGAGTTACAGAAAGCAACTTGTGTCAATATTTGGAATGGCTGTTGTGGTGAAGTGGCACAGGATATATTCAATCCAACTATTATCCTCAAAGGGGCTGACATTGATCAAGATACATTGTATTCATAAATTACTTTGTTAAATGGCAACTCTTTTGAACAACTACTTAAAGATAATTTTAAAATATGAGGGTAAGTTTGAGTGTTTTATTATCTGTATCCATAGTTCTGCTTTTGTATTTATGAATGTATGCATTCATCCATACCTACTACAAATAATGAATAAAACGAAAGTATGCACTAAGCATACTTATGCTTAAGCACACTTATGCATTAAGCATACCAGAGGCTCAGGAAGTAAGCCTGAAGGAATTTAGATGTGGTTTAGAAGGAATCCATTGTTCAGTGCAAATGGAACATCTTCAGGGATAGGTGTGGACCTTAAATTGAGCTTTGGAAGATTTCTAGAAGTTGAATTGGTAAATGTACTTCCTTCTTCATGGCCCTCAAAAGATAACTGGGGGCATAAATGAAACCTCTTGACTATCTCTCTTACATTGGAATTCTGTGTAAAAGGACTATAGACATAGATCCAATATTGGTTAAGATGGTACCACTCACTCAACATTGTGGATGTGGCCTTGATTCCATTCTTCCACTTGTCATCTAGAAAGGTATGAGAACAGGCTAGAGAGAATAGCTGCACTCATTTATTCCTCTGGATCTTCATTCTGCAAACATTCCTTGGCTCTTGCTAAATGTCAAGCACCGTATGGTTCAGTGCATCTAGTCCCCATTGCTGGAGAGAGAACCTGGAGCTACACTCCTACTAATAGGCTGCCCACATATATGAAGGTCAACATGTTTTATTCACTGGAAAAAAAATTAAAGATTTTATTTACTTATATGAGACTCAGAAACAAAATAATAGTGGGATGTAATCACATTTTGTTTCCTTGATGTAAAGATGGAGATTAAATCCCCACAGGCCTTTAGTAATTAAAAGGCATCACATTCATTGCATGGTTTTAGATAACACATGACAAGCCTCTTCCATTTTTTTTCCCATAACCACACATTATTGATGAAGCAACATCAAGAAGGCATTAGGTGATGCTTTATTGCATTATTTTAAGCCAGGGAGGGTTTCTTTTTTAAATATATGAAGGATATAGATTTATGCTGAGTGATTCAGCTATGAAGCAGACACATCAATTTGTTCATGAATGTGAGCTGGTGATTACCTCCATTAAAGTCACTAGGGCAGACTGATCACTTTAATTTAGGCAGAGGCATGCACATTGCATTTTCTAGTAGTGTGTGTGTGTGTGTGTGTGTGTGTGTGCGCGCGCGCGCGCGTGCGTGTGTGCATCCCCAGGAACACAAGCAAAAGAGCTATTTTATACCCCAGAAGAGCCCTAGCAATGCAAATTTGTGTTGTCATAGGTGTCTAACTACAGGCAAGGTTGTGAGGCCTGGTGGGACTGTAAAGAATTTGCTTTGCAGACCTGTGTGGCAGCATGTTTCATTTGATATTGGCTACTGAATGCTGATTTGATGTTAAACTGCCAAAAAGTGGTGGTATAGGAAACATAATTGCTCAGAATTCCAGATCATCAAACTTGGGCCCTCCTTTAGTGGTGACAAGTTGAATAGGAACTTGTGGGATTTTGTTAATTAGAAAATTGGAATGAAGCACCTGTGGGCCCAGCTGTGCTCTAGGTGTATGGTAAAGTTCTCCTGATAGAATTCATAGTACATCTGGACTAATGTGAAGCCATTTATTTAGCAATCAGATTTCTATTTGTGACTCACAGAATGAAAACTTTTGAGAAAATTGGTAGGAGAGAAGTCAAGAAGAGACATGATGCAGGATTTGTGATGCAGTGTTGGTACCACTGGAGAATTAGCAAATTGTTCATTTCTGTGAAGCTTTCAGCTCCTATATGGCCATATACAAACAAATGTCATAACAAGTCTCTTTCATCTAGAAATTATCCTTCTTCCAGGAGCCAAAACAAGACTCCAGAAGATGCAGATTACTTTGTTTTTGTAATAGCAAACACTGAAACTTCTCTGAATATATGACAACAGGCAATGAATTTACCAAATGATGAAGAAACATCTTTAGGGAATCTTCATCATTAAAAATTGTTTGAAAGTATATGGAAAATCTAAATGGCTATAAATGTAGTTTACTGGTACAGTGTTGGCTGAACCTGTGCAAGACATTGGGTTTCACCTTTAGCACCAAAAATAGATAAAAGTATAGAGAAAATACTTGTGATTTGGGATATATCAAGCAATGAAATAAGCAGTGACAAAAGAATCACTGAGACTGATTATAGAAATTGTACAAAGTTACAAACTAAGCTATGCAAACAGTGAAATATAAAATAGACCTCCCCTCACAATTTATCATGGCCTTTACTTTCTTTCCTTTGTAATACTCAACCTAGTATGAACTTCTCAAAACATTTTGAATTCAGCCCTTTTTATAATCATAGGTTCCATGTCCATGAATTCAATTAACCACAGACTGGAAATAGTAGGGGAAAAATTGCATTATACTGAGCAAGAGCAGATATTTTTGAGTGAACAACTAGCTACAGAGCAACGTGTACTGTAATAGACTATATAAGCAATCTAGAGATGATTTAAAGTATATGAGAGGCTGTGCATAGTTCATATGCAAGCACACCCTTTTATATATAAAGGACTTGAAATCCTATACAATACCAAAGGATGGCTATATTTCAGTTCCACCAAATAAGTTCCTTTATGGGTATAGATAATTAATTGGTGTCCTCAATGTCTAATATACAAGCACCAAGTTAGCTGAATAAATTAGTAATTTATTGTTATTAAAATATTTATTTTATGGTGACCTTTCAATAAAATATTATAAAAATAAGAGTCAAATGCTTTTTAGCTGCTAAGTTTACTACTCTATTCGTTTCTTTGTAAGGCATATTCTGTTTTTATTTTATATTTTATAACGGATTAAATTGAGACTAAGAAAGACAAAGAATAGAAACTGTAGGGAACACACACTTCACAATTATCTGATTTAAAAATACAAAGTACATAGAACAAGACTATCCTATGCCTTTGTTATAGGGCATCTTTTTTGTACAACTACTTAAAGATAATAAAAAAAATTTGTTAAAATGAATTGGATGCTTTAGAAGTGCCATTTAACATTAAAGCAAGATAAAAGTTTCATTTCCTTCTGTCCCACTTGTCTTCATGCTGCATCATATGCTGGGACCAGTGAGATACTTCAGGCACCCTACCCTGGTTCCATTATTCCTGCTGTATAAGTCTCCACTCAGCACAACCCTACTTAGTGGTATTCAGACTGATCAATTCACTCCAGTATGAGACAGCCACATTTTAAGAGGATTTCAAAAGACCTCAACCTAAAGGATACACACTCCTACTATATTATCTGTGACAGTGAGTCTTGGATTTTCGTCAAACCACATTTTGTCACCTATATCTACACTGATGTCCATATCCTCGTTAAGACCAAATATCTTGGCTTTAACATCAGCTGCTTTTGTTTTGCTTTTCAAAGTTTTAAGGAAGGTGTATTACTGTTGACTGAATTGTAAAATTCCATCTCTTATATAGAAAAGACGTTCTGAGAGGACCTTGATTTATAAGTAAGGTAGATATAGATATGAATGCTTTCTGTATGCTAATTCTGTATCAAGAAATGAATGAAGCTTCTGATGGACACAAGCTCCTTTCATTGCCTTGATGCTGATAGAGTAATACTGTACATAAGTTTGTGCCATCATTCTTCCTCTCTCTAGTCTTATAAGGTCATGTAACTAGTGCCTATAAATTCAAAGAATTCCTTTTAATAGTAAATAAGTTCTTTTTATCTTCAAATTTATGATGATGATGAAGTATTAACACAAGGAGCAAGTGCTTTATGGACCTCCGAATTGCTTTTCTGTTTCATTTCAATAGTGTGTTCTTCTCAAACCACCAGTATGATACCTGAAGCTGTAAAATTAATGAAATGATACAGCATTTGGAGGTTGAACGCACTAAAGATGTGCTGTATTTGGAATTGAACAGAATCATGACTATTAAAAGTGTAATTTGATTTTCAGGGCCAGAAAAAGAGAAATTATTCTCATTTTTTTCTAATCTACCTCTTATCACTTTGGAGTGATATCTAAATGCTTTCTTAGCAGAGGTTTTTAATTCGGACTCAGTCTTATCGACATTTTGGCTTTTCAAGACTGTGATAGTTTGCACAGACATGATACATTGTTTACCTAAAGCTTTGAGTTGTCTGGGTGTTTGTGAGATTGAAAAACATTTTCCATGGGCTGAAGGTGTAGGTCAGTGATGGAGTACATGGTGAACATGTGTGAAGACCTGGGTTCAATCTCAGAAACCCTTCCCATTTGTATTTCAAAGGCTGACAGTGTTTTTCTTACATTTCTGGCAATATTGTATCAATTTCATTGCCCCAGCACATCTCAGGAATATAATCTCTCAGGAATATAATCTCCCAGGAATATAATCACTGTTTTTCATCAGCCAAGGTTATTATTAAAGTTAGGGAACACATGCTGATTACAGATTTAGTTCAGGAAGCAAGTTAATTTCTTAGAGGGATCGATATCAGCTGCCCTTGCTGGTTTATGTTTTGGTCTAATCCTGCTAAATGACATTATTTGTCTGCCTACTTAAACAATGTGCCTGCAGAAGAGGAAGAGAATAAAAAGGACAATCACTGAGCAGCCAGAAAGGTGTGCTTATCTAGTAATCAGAAAAAAAAGAACAAAAATAACAACAAAAAATTGTAAGATGGACATCTGACCTTCTCATAATAGATTTAATGATTCCTATGTGCCACTACTGATCACTTTAACATAATTTGATGACAATTTTGAAGCTTCACCCACTTTTTTCCAGGATAACTATTTTTATTTATTTATTTATTACCTGTACTGGGGCTTGAACTCAGACTGGACCACTGTTTCTTAACTTTTTCACTAAAGAGTGGAGCTTGACTACTTGAGCCAAAGCTTCACATCTGAGAAAAGTCTCAGAGACTTTTTCTGCCATATGTTGGTTCCAAATCTCAATCCTCAAATCTCATAGCCTCTTGAGGAGCTAAGATTACAGGTATAGGTCATTCTTGCTTGGCTTAGACAACTCATTTTAAAGACCTTATGACAGGGATAGAAGGGCCCAGTCTTCTCAGCTTTGACTGGAAAAGGCAAATGTTTATTTATATTATTAAGGCAAATGTTCTGGAGGAAAGTTTCCATCCATAGTCCATAAATGGGATTTGGTACCATTAATTTACCAAAGAGGGCTGACACTCATCCTCATGGCCTAGTTAACATTCAGAAATCCTCAATAACCTTATTTTTTTTTAATTTTTTAAACTCTTAAGTACCAAATCAATTTAGATAGCCCCAAATTAAATATGTAAGTTACATATATAGTTTTCTAAACTTCCAGGAAGAATGTCTTATTTAGGCTGTAACTTACAATAGAGGAAGCAAAGGCCTGAGCTAGTTGAGCATGGTTGTCCCATCAGGCTACTTGCTTGGTTGATTCAAACAGGTTTCAGAATTTTACCAAGTTTTATCTTGTTGCTCAGTGTCTTTTGGATTGCAGTCTACTAATGGGCTATTATTTCCTTTTTTACTTGTATTCATCTTTTCAACTATGTAATGATTTTTATCCTCCATTCCCTCCATTAACGGTGCTAAATTGCTCATGAAGAAAATAAGGTGCTTTGAGAATAGAATATTTTATTTTACCAAGAAGTTTCTGTGATAGTAACATGAGAGTTACAACTAAAGAACAGATCATTGAAATAAGTTATCAAATACCTGCTGAGTATAGTATTCATGGACTATTGTTAACATGTTAGGTGGTATTTTAAGTTATATTATTGATTAGAACAGCCTCAGAGTATGAAATACAGTGTTAATTACTGACAAAATTGTCAAAATCAAAATGCATAAAATGATGTTCAGAGTCACCATGATGCCAGTGAGTTTAGTGTGAAGCCGAGAAAGGCAAGCCAAAACAAACTAAGAAAGGTAGAGGGATTTGGATGGCATCCATGACCAATTTAAAATACGCAGGCCTGCCTTTGGAGATACGGAAATCCTTAGCATCATATTGGAAATATTTTCAGAATGTTTCAGAATACAATACAAGGTAAATGAAATTCTGAGTTTTAAGTAGAATTAAACAGCAGGAGTATATTGCAGAGTGGAGCCTGCCAAACTGTAGGATTTGTGGATCAGTAAAATTAAAGATAATAAATAATTGGAGGACTATGGAGAGTTGCCAGCTATTTATTTTTGCCAAGTGTTGCTAGCATTATATCCCTTTCTGAGAGTCCGTTGAATGTTGAGGTTCTCACATTGGACCTAGTAGGGTTTTTTTGTTTGTTTTAAGATGAAGGAAATCTTACAAAAGTTACATAAAATTTATTGTCCATGAGTAGATTTCACTGGTTGGCAATTCCTCTGTGCATGAGAACAACAATTATTAACACGAAGTCCCTGAAGGTAGCTTCCAAAAACCATGCACAACCAGCATGAATGGGCAACTGAGTCCTGGTATAGTGCTCCTCTTATACGCAGACACCTGTTCTTTCATTGCCCAAACCATGCTTCAGCCTCAAATCTTACTCTGGATTATCTTATTTATACTATGAATCTTTGAGATTTATACAAGTCCAAAAAATGATTTACCAGAGATAGTACCATTAAAATTATTTTATTGTAGACAGTTTTGAGTATATCCTGAAGTAGAGAATGTATAACGAACCAACACACATGACCATCCAGTATCAACAATTATGAAGCAGTGGGCAACATGTTTGTTTTATGCCTCCTCTCATTTTTCTAACACCAGAAAATTATATTGCAAATCTCAAACATTACATAATTTCATTCATCTATATATCTTTCAAACATATAGATCTTATTTTTATTTAAAGCAGTCAGTAAACCATTAGCACACTTTTAAATATTAATAACTCCATAATATCTAATATATAACCAGTATATAGTTTCTTTGATGGCTATATCAGTGTACTTTAATTTGTACATTTACTCATGTAAATACTTACATATAACTATAGCTTACTCAGTATACAAATGAAGTTTTTAGTCTGTCAGTTTCTAACCATTGGGATTTTCATGATTTTTAAATGTGTAATTTTATTTTACATGGTTCATCCATTAAATGTACTACAAATTGAGTTGATCCTAAGGATTTATTGCTATTATGTTTTTATTTTTGGCTAGAGTGTTTCATAGAGGTGTTATGTTTCCCTGAGAGAGCCACACTTGTTAGCAGATGTTTTTCAAAATGTGATCTTGAGTTTCTCTCATTCACAAGACCAAATAGTGAAGAGCAAACAATGCCATCTTATAAAACTATCATTCAATAGTAGGAACAATTGTTCAACAGCAGACATCAGAAGAATGCAATTGAAGATTAAAATATTGAATCTGAAGTACATATACATCTTCAGATCATACTTACTACCTGACTTTTTCATAAGCCAACATGGACAAAGGATGCTGCATTCTGGACTAATCCCAAAGACCAGAATTTCAGAACCATTTACAGAGTTGGCAAGCTTCTGTTAGAAAGGAAAATTTGCCTAGTCAAATGTGGTTGAAACTCAATTTTACTTTTGACTTTTTATTTGTAGTGTATTCCAAATCATAGCATACAACACATTCTACTCAATTCAAAGATTATTCTTTATATCGTTCTTTGAATGCATATAGAGTATTTGAAGCAGGCACTTAGAATATAAGTGAATTAAAAAATAACAAAGTATACTCAAAATGCAAAATGGAGATAATATGACATAGGAAAAGGAAAATGAAGTTGAGACCTGCATTATTTGTCACTACTCAGCTATAAGAAGTATTTTGCCCCTACACATTAACTATTCTTTCTTGTGAATCAGTGCAACAAGGAATATTTATATTTCCTCAGACCTACATTTAAAATTGTAATAATGAAATTACCTGAAGAAGCAAAGGTGAACTATGGAACATAAGAAAACACACATGGACTGTTTATAGTTCATTTAAGATGTATCTCTCAGTAGACACTCTCACTGTAAGAAGCAAAATATGATTTCATCTTACTCCTCAAAAAGTGATTTTTTACACAAATTATTTATTTATGTCATCTTTGAAGATATATCTACTATTACTTACACACCTTCTGTCATTGATAAGAATACAGCCCTCACTATATGAAGTGATCACATTGCTGGTTAAGAGCTTGGGCCTGCTGGTTGCCAGCTCTATGCACTTCCTCCTCCTCAACACAGTCTACTGAAGGTTTCTTTTGCATTAGAGCTAATCACATATGCAGTACTTTCAGGACATTCAGGCATTTCCAAGAAAAAATAGTCTAGATTTGGAAACTAGAGGTGAGCAAAGTGCAAAAAGACCAGTGACCCAAGGTTCCATGAGATTCTCTCTTGGCTAATCACTTACTCTGTTTACTCTCTCCTCCACAGCCCTTCCTGCCCTTCTTTTCTCCTTTGCCCTTTCTAATTTCCAATTTTCCATCTTTTGACAGTAGCTTGATGGGACTGGTTAGTATGTTGATGGTAGCTCTGTGTGCTATTGACCTTGGCCAATCAACATGACCTTGTATTACCACTCTCACTTCTTGATGAGAAGAAATAATATCTTTGCCTATGGAACTTGAATTTAGTTCATTTGTTCTGGCTTACATAGTGTTTTTGAAAAATCAACTTTATATACCTTTATGGTACACTTTCACAATCTAATTTGCCATCTTGAGTAGTGTTATATTGCCTTTTGGGTCATACTAGCCTTTTCTACACATCTCTCTCAGCTGCTGCTAAAGGTACTTGAATTCACTACTGATAGACTAGCATGTTCCAGCAGATCTGAGATCCTGTGAGTAGAGCAATCTTTGACTTTCTGCTAATAATGAGACTCTTAAATCCAAAGCATCACCTGTAGCATTTCTCTCACAGGTCAAAATTAAATACTGATGTGGCCAAGATCACAGCATTTTTTTTACTGTAGGATGTATCTTTGTGGGCACATTGAAGAGTGTAGACAGATTAGGGCAGTCTATGGGGGAAACAGTTTAAAGCTAGCTACTCTATTAAAATGTCATTATGTGTGCTCAATGCAATAATTTGTTTCTAATAGTCTGCATATGAAATAGTAAATATTTGGCATAATATAGAAACATAATCTTGTTACTATAGTCTGAATATGAAATAGTAAATATTTGACATAATACAGAAACATAATCTTATTATATAGGTGGAAGGATTTTCCTTGAAGTGATTTTTACAGAGAATGTGCCAGACCATGCAATAATATATTTTCCCTTTCTTCCAACATTATATTTACTTGAGTCTTCTTCCATACAGGTTGCCAATTTGGCCTGTTCCATTTCCAATAATGAGGAAGGGGTGAAATTAGTTCGGATGGCAGCTACCCAGATTGACAGCCTGTGTCCCCAGGTAAGCCTGCTTCATGTTGTTTCAAAATCCAATCCCTGACCTGATGTTCAAGATACTCTACACGTAAGCCTTCCTGTCTTTCTTTTTTGTCCACATTTCTTCTCCATTTTTAAGGTCAATCTTCAAAATCCCTCTGTTTATTGCATATTAATTGTACAATGTTTTCATTGTTTTTTAAATTTTATTTTGTTGTAAAGGTGATATATAGAGGAGTTACAATTATATAAGTAAGCTAATGAGTATGTTTATGTTTGGACATTGTTACCCACTCACATTTTTCTCCCACTTACTCTTCCCCCCTTATGCAATTTGAGAGAAAGGGAATTACAAAATGGTGAAAAAAGGGACAAAGGATGAACCAATGCAAAGGTGTTTTTGACAAGACACTGTGTTGGAAATTGAATCCCTGTTTCCATGATGTTATCCATCAGGGGCTATTTGAAGTTTTAGCTATCTCCAAAAGCCATGCTAACTTCTCCATGTATTCAGAATTATGGTTGCAATTGTATTTTTTTTCACTCATCTTGACTTTGTTCTGCTTGTTTTGGGTTTGTGATTTAAGTGCTTCATCTCTATTTACCTTGTCTCAACAAGTAAATTATAAGCTTCGCATTTGAAAAGCAGGAGTTACATTTCTCCCACATAAGTAACTAAGACTTGTCCATAAAATAGTTTTAGGAACCTGAGGCTAACTGCGCTATTTGAAAAACAAGCATCAAAACAAAAGCTAATGGTAGTTAATAACCCACTTTTACCTCCTTATTATTATTATTTTTTCTCCTAAACACAGACAATCCAATTATTCTGTCGAGCCTTCTGGTTCCAGGGTTCCAACATAGTCTTTGACCTGCCTCTTCTCCTTTTAAAAGAGTATGCCATCATTTCTCTGGATTGTTTCTAACAAATAGGTCATCAACGCCGCTCTCACGCTGGCTGCTCGGCCTCAAAGCAAAGTTGCTCAAGATAACATGGATGTCTTCAAAGACCAGTGGGAGAAGCAGGTCCGAGTGCTGACGGAGGCTGTGGATGACATTACTTCAGTGGATGACTTCCTGTCCGTCTCAGGTAATCACCACCCAGCCTTTAACAGGCAGTTCAGGAAGGATCAAAGGAAATAAGAAATCACACAAATTCATAGGTCTCTTAGTCATGTGATTTCCTTGACCTTTTGAGCATTGGATCAGATCTCAGCAAATGTGATTGTAACAACTTCTCTCAAATTCTAATTTTAAGGCACAGATTCAAGGCTACAGAGGAGAAAAGCACAACCAGAGCAGATTATTTTAAAAGGCTTAGTTTTATTTATTTTTAAAAATATTTTGAAATGTTAGGGATCAAGCCCAGGGTCTGTACATCCTAGGAAAGTTCTCCACAACTGAGCCTAACTTTCACCCTTTTCTTTTTGAAACAAAGCTTGTAACTCAATTGGCCTTGCCATCCATGTATGCCAGGATGTCTTTGAACTTGTCATCTTCCTACCTCTGCTTTTTGTGTGTTAAGATTACAGGTGTATATTACAACATTCAACTTAGATTGTCTCTCAGATTTTGTTCTAAAAAATTCTTTTACACTTTTCTCTCTCTCTCTTTTTCACTCTGTATGTGTGTATGTGCATGTGTGTGCATGCTCACACTTAGATGTGCATGTGTGCCAGTCCTGGTGCTTGAACTCATGGCCTGGGTGCTGTCACTGAGATTCTTTTCCTCAAGACTAGTGCTCTACTACTTGAGAGCCATAGTGCCACTTCTGGGTTTTTCTGAGTGGCTTATTGAAGATAAGAGTCTCACAGACTTTCAGGCTGTCTTCAAACCACAATTCTAAAATCTCAGGCTCTTGAGTAGCTAGGATTATAAGCATGAGCCACCAGTATCAGCCTCTTTCTTTAGTTTTTTTTTAAGCAGGATGTTCTTTTGATACATTTGAATCATACATGTGATTATGACACATGGATTATAGTATATAGAACTGATTAATCTACATGGATTATGTCTTAAAATAAGTAATCAGTTACTTGGATATCTATGTTAAAGGGATAATTTTTTCCAAGTGAAGATTCATAATAACTAAGGTAGAAATATCAGGCACAGACTTAAGCTACTAGAAGGTGCATGGGAGCGATTACCCTTCTGAGTATATCTGTGAAGTTGTACAAGGAAGTAAGTGAGAGAAAACATTCATGTCATCACTGTAATTGTAGCTTTTCTTCCTCATAAACATGGCCAGGCTGGAGGATGCTAGGTAGATAATGAATTATTGTGCAATTGGTTTGACTATGAGCCAGATTCCTGGATGGAATCTTTGACCAAAACAAATTTGGCCCAGTTGACCTGGAAGGGTCTCTGAATGGAGAAGGTCATTGGGAACATCAGCTCCTTTTATGAGGCATTCAAGGAATCAGGTGACCCTTGAAAACACAAACTGAACAGGGGGCAGTTTTTTGCACAGGTATAAAGAACTCACCTTCCCAGTCACTCAGCACTGGCTCTGATGGAGCTGGACAACCCAGACCCAAGAGGAAGACGTGGTATCCCTGCCGTGGGGGCAGGCTGACAGGACCTCTGATGGCATCTGCCGGGAAATGACTTCTGTGGGAGGCTGGTGTGCTAGATGTTTTTACTAGTTGTAAACTTTCCTTTACTGGAAGAAGCAGACCATGGATTTCCACTGGAGGCTTGTATTGCAGGCTTGTGTTTAAGGCCTGTCTCAGACCAGAGTAATCAAATCTATAGATTTAGTACATACTCAAAAAGCTGAGGTTTCAGTGATGGAGGGCAAGACAGGCAGATGGGGAAAAGAAGCCCACACATGGTTTGTGTCTATAATTTGCCTGACTCTGCCATTTGTTTGTCTTCTCACCCAAACTCTAGAAAAATGATATTATTATTTTGTCTTTTTTTGAGAAAACAGAGGATAAGCAACTCAGCAGAGATGGTATTTGTATCTTTATCCTCCTCTGTTCAGAAACTATACAGTTCTCAATATGTCAAAGAAAAGGGAGATTTCCTGTTTATGGTGCTTTCTACATTTTTCTTTTTAAAAAATATTTTAATTTTATTGTCAAGGTGATGTACTACATAAGTAAGGTAGTGAGTACATTTCTTGTTGAACTTGTTACCCCCTCCCTCATTTTTTTTCACTTTCCCTCCCCCACAATCCCCGCAAACTGTGCAGATCATTTCTAACATATTGTCTTATGAGTATCGCTATTGCATTGATTCCCCCCTTTGTCCTTTCCATTTCCTAATTCAGATAAACATATATATAATATCCAAGGTACCAAAATCAAATACAGTGACAACAAGGGATAAACCATAGGGAAAAAAAAACAAAAGAAACAAGAAATCACATAGTATATTGAAAACAACAGGGCTGAGAAGGTGTCTCAGTGGTAGAGTGTTTGCCTTGCATACATGAGGCCCTGGGTTCAATTTCCACGCCCCACATAAGCAGAAAAAGCTGGAAGTGGTGCTGTGGCTCAAGTGGTAGATCACTAACCTTGAGCTGAAGAGCTGAGGGACAGCACCCAGGCTCAGAGTTCAGACCCCATGACCGACCAAAAACAAAACAAAAAAACACCAAAAAAGAAAAATCTCTTGTGTCCATGTTTTGGAGTTCATTTCACTTAGCATCATCTTATATGGTTTTATATATATATATATATATATATATATATATATATATATATATATATGTATGTATGTATATATATATATATATATATTGAGCTATTCTGCTTATCTGCTAAGATTAACTATACTTTTTTCATTTCAGCTCCTTCTCCTACTTCATATATTTCTTTGTATAGGGGCTGATTGATAAGAGGACTCAGTATTTCACCATTAATAGAGTTGGTTCTTGGCTGATAGTTGAATGTTTAGCAATGTAAAAAAATATGCCTCCCTTTAACCAAGCCTGGGCCTCTGATCTATCTCTCAGGTATTTAGAAATTGTTTAGAGTCATGTTGAAGATCTAGCTAGATGCTGGGCAATAGAAAAGCATCTAGCAATGCTAAGATGGTTTCTAGTAGATTATCTTATTTTATTATCTCCATTACAAAGGGGTTTCAATTCAACAAATCAGTTTATGAGTACAATGTATCTTGATCAATTGTGAGGACAGTCAAAGTACTCTTAATAAAAAGAAAAAGAGGCCTCTTTTCCCATCTGACAACTCCTAGAAATCTGAGTTGCCTTTCATCTACAACTAAGTACTAAAGACTCATTCATTGCCTTTCTTCAGAGAAGAATCATTTTAGAACTTCAGAGCTTCCCAATGTGTCATTTTCTTCAAATACATGTACAGAAGTTTTTTCAAGTTAGAAGCAAGATGAGGAGGTCTTGGCTCAGACTTCTGGAAGAGTACAGAGCTTTGCTGACCCCACCCACTTTGCCCGAGCCCTGCCTCTGCCATTCCATTGTGCATCTCATTATTACAAGCAACAAGACAAGACTTTGGCTCCTGCTGATAACACTGTGCTGTCCAACCCTAGTGGCACAAATACCTCGGCATGCCATGACAGGAAAATGAACAGAAGCTGTCAGGGAGCCAGGTTGGCAGGGCTTGCTGGAGCATGCCTTTGGAGTTGACAATCAGGCAGCAGGCACCTTTCCACAGATGGGGTTTGACAAATAATGACACAGCCCACTCTTTCCTGCTGGTAGGCTGTGGACACAGCCCAATGGTTGGGGTAACTACTTCCCATCTCTTCTCTGAACTGAAGCCAAACATTTGCATCAGGAAATTGAAAGTTTGGCCCAGGAGATATTTTGGAATGACATTAATGACATTTTATGTATCTGTTTCTTCTTGGGGGAATATCCATTCTGGAAGGAAACTATTTAAAAAGATACAACATGAAAATCTTTGTTTAAAGGACTATGTTTTCTCTTTTTTATGTTAACTGAAGTTGTATATTTGAGTTTTTAATTTTTTTCTTTATGAAATGCAACAAGTTTGGAGAGCAATGATGCTAGCTATTAACATTACAGGAGCAAAAGCAATTTTCAGTTGTGGCCTGGGCTCATAAAAATGTGAAATGACTGCATTAGAACATTTAAACATTTCCCACTGGGCAGAAAGTACAGTTTTTAATAGTACTTTCAAATGAGTGCCTTGGCTTTAACCATGTGACAGTTTAATTCGTGGGTTTGGCTCACAAAATTGTAGACATCTAAGATCTATAAATGCCAATAGCTTGATCCCATAATGTCCAAGACTTTTGTTTGTGTTAGCCTTTATTATTTTTTGAAACACTGGGATCTTGAATTTGTTTTCTTTTAAAATTCACATGGTGACTTTGCTTTTGAGTTTTGGAACTATAGTTTTGTGGTTTATAGCAATCAAGTAGTTTTGTTACCATTGATTTTGTTTTTCAATAGCAAAATTACATATTTTTTGAAAGACTAAGGTTGCAAAAATCTCAAGGAAATTTATCGTGAAATATGTTGCAGTCAAATGTTTTATGACATGATTATATACTATAGCTGATATTAGAATATACCACCCAAGGTACATAACAGTTTTTCTTAGCTGTGTAATCTTTAGACTATACCAGTCTTTTATTACTATTTTAACCTCTCTCTATATATACATATGTATTTATTATTTATTATATATATAATATAGACTTAAGAACAGCATTCATCCTTCTCCTCCCTTTAGGAATTCTGTATCATGAAAATACTGTAGTGGGGTGGCTTAGTGGTGGTATGCTTGCCTTGCATGCATTAAGCCCTACGTTTGATTCGTCAGTACCACATAAACAGAAAAAGCCAGAGTGGTGCTGTTGCACAAGTGGTAGAGTGCTAGCCTTGAGCAAAAGAAGCTCAGGGACAGTGCTCAGGCCCTGAGTTCAAGTCCTAGGACTGGCCAAAAAAAAAACACCCCAAACCCCAAAACAACAACAACAACAACAAAACATAGTATAAAAATGTGCAATGGGTTTGCTCCTAATAATGAATATATTCATCAAGTATCTCTTCTTTGATTTCCTGCTGTCAGTATGTTGCAATCAGAAAGGCAAATATGAATCACATGTAGATTCTTCCAAATAATTCACTGCCCTTCTTGATATATTCCAGCACACTGGGCCCCAGACATGAGTAGGCAGGGCATAGGAGAAGAGTATAACAAGGAGTCCAAGAATCTATATTTGTACCAAATATAACAGGTACAGACCAAGGAATTCATATTTTTATGAGAAGGTACAGTTTTTCAAATACATTGTATTTTATAAATAAAATACAAATGTTCTAAATTTTGAATTGCAGAAGCTTTTGAATATCAATAGTTTTCAATTCAAAGGGGAAATTCATTATGTGCTGTACAAGTGAACATAACATGGTTATATTGAATAAGGTCAAAATAGATGTTCTTTTATGAATAGCAACTTATACTTGGCAACTTTCTACCCAGGGTTACCCAATTTCCTAAAGGAACAAATAATTCCCTCTGAATGTTTTCTTTAATGAAAGTAGGAGAGGAATCTTTTTTGGAAGACTGTAATTTTCTGAATATCATTTTTAACCCTTATTTTTTAGGATCTTTAAAATCAGAACTAGCTATAGAAACTTTTTAGCTAAAATTCTATTTTTGTCCTGCAAGTATTGATTGAATTTGGCTGCTATAATTTTTAGAGGCTGATTACTTTGTGAATTTGTTCTGTTTATCTGATTAAAGCATATGTATTTAAGTGTATTTGTATCTTATCCTGTTCAGAATGCTAAAACAGAACATTATAATTTGAGATGCTAATAAACAATGAAAAACATGAACTCATCCTGGGACTTGAACCCAAGGCCTGGGCACTGTCCCTGAGCATCTGAGTCCAGCACCATTTCTGAGTTTTGGATAGTTGACTGGAGATAAGAGTCTCTCAACCTCCTGAGTAGCTTGTTTCTCTCTGTTCTTCAGGTGGGCAAATCTGAGATAAAGATATTTTGTAAAAACTGCTCCTCATTGTGAGCCATCTTGTCCCTGTTAACACTTACAAGGTAGAAGAATAGAGAGACCTCTCTGGAGTTCTTTTGATAAGGCATTAATTCCACTTGTCTCTTTACTTATACCTAATCATCTAAAACTGTTATTACTTTTTAATACAATACCTCAAACAATATGAGGTCCTTGTTCAAACTATATGTATATCTATATATGATTTCTGCATGCTCTTTCTTCCATTTGAAATCTAAATTCAAATGCAAGAATAGAACCAGATGCCAGTAGCTCACACTTAATATCCTAGTTAATCAGGAATCTGAGATTTAGATCATAGTTCAAAGCTAGCTTGGGCAGGGAAGTCTGTAAGACTCCTATATTCAATTAGCCAGCAAAAAATATTGGAAGTGGAGCTGTGGCCCTAGTGGCATAGTGCTAGTATTGAGCAAATTAGCTCAGAGACAGCACTTTAAGACCTGTGTTCAAATTCCAGAACCAACACATGCACAGACACTAGGGAAATGATGGAAACCATCTTTACATAGGATTTCATTATATGAATTTTGGAGAGACATAAACATTCAGTACATTACAGTGTGTAGATGCTTAATATTATTCTTTCCAAAAGGCATTAAACATTTTGAAAAATGTTCTTTCCAGGATTGTTCAAAGAATATAATTACAGATTTTACATTGGATATGGGAGATTAAGTATTACTTACTAAAATGCAAGGGCATGTTGTTTCTCTGTGTCAGGAATGAATATAAACCCTTCCCCCCCACCCCCAGCTGCTTGTTTTCGGCTTTGGGCAATGAAGGTAGAGAGCTGCTTGCTTTGATTGTAATCTGATAAAAATTGAATCACACACTGGATTGTATTTTAACTTTAGGGAACTCCTATCTTCACCTACTCATCTTTCCAAGTATATATACCTTCTGTATCACATGAGTTAAAAAGACTGACTGGATGACTTTCTATATTGATAGCCTCAAGCTAGCCTGGTACTCAATGTATAGCCCAGATACGCCTAGAATTCAAAATCCTCTGGCTCAAGCCTCTTGAAAGCTGAGGTTACAGGAGTATATGAATGCATTTAGTGTGACAGCTTTTAGGAGATTCTGTTAGGCAATTAATGTCAGTCTTTGAAACAAGAGAAGATTTTCTTGACATCAGTGCTGCTTAAAGTGAGGTATCCATCCCGGTAGTAGAAGCATCATCTAGAAAGTTCATAGGATCTTTATTTCTTCTACCCTCGTGAATCAGAACATCTAGCATTAGGATCCAGAAACCTTCTGTAGAGCCACAAGGCCCCTAGCTTGATTTTAGATTTTACAACTACAATTATAAACTAGATTTTACAATAGCATTTCAGTGTTATTAGGATTGTAGTGAGATATACAAGGAGAGGCTCACCATAGTTGTTGACACTGTTTAGATTGGTTATTAAATTCTGTGTGATTTAAAGTCCTATATATATGCATGTGTTCTTTCCACAGAAAATCACATCTTGGAGGATGTAAACAAATGTGTGATAGCCCTCCAAGAGGGAGATGTGGATACTCTGGACCGCACAGCAGGGGCCATCAGAGGCCGGGCAGCTCGGGTCATACACATCATCAATGCTGAGATGGAGAACTATGAAGCTGGGGTTTACACTGAGAAGGTGCTGGAAGCTACAAAATTGCTTTCAGAGACAGGTAACTATGGACAATATACCTAGCAAAATTGTTAATGCCATGATTAATTTCTGTGCCTGAACAAAGGTGGTTCATTTTTTTATATAGTCTCTTATGCTTCTAGATAGAATGCAGTAAGAGGCATGGAGTACTTCGGTGTACTTTGTTTCTTGAGTTTGAATTGATACATTTAGCAGAATAACAATCTTACTATTTTAGACCTGTGACTAGTTTTCCTATGTAATTTCATTGGGTTCTCATAGGGACTTTAGGAAGTAGACATAGGAAGTTATATTCTTTGTCATGATAAATGAGAACATGTAGATTTGAATCTATAAAGAGGCTAGATAAGGAAAATGGTATGGATGTGATTGGAAATTGTAATATGAACTTGCAAATGATTTCTCCTTCTATTACTTGAGAAGCTAGGACCTTAAAGAAGTGCTGTGTAGTGTCAGTGTGCAGCATACAGACTCCAGGAAATACATAAGGAAAAATGCTCATAGGAAGGGAAATGCAGACAGCAAAAATGACATTACCTTCCCTTGATGACAGCCTTTTATGGCTGCTCCAGGTGCATGTGGTCATCTCCAAGGACTTATAGCTGTTATAAGACACAACTAAGTGTGAATGCTTGTCGTAAGTCTCTAGTGCATTGGAAATAGAAAAATGACCCCCTTCTATGGAGTTAGTAGTAGTTCTTCTACCAAGTCAGAAGAAAAAATCTACAACATTGAAAAGACTGGATCTTTTTTTTGGGGGGGAGGGGAGATAGTTTTTTCACTCTAGACGAATATCTCTTGGTTTGAGACACTTAAGTCATTTGTGCTTTGTATGATTGTTTTGGTATGCATGTGTGTTTATGTTTGTGTATGCATGAATAACTGTGTGTGTGAGAGAGAAAGAGGAAATGTTTGGAAAAGGGAAAACTAAAGGATAAAATAAGAATGTAACTCCATGTTGAATGGAGCTGTGAATGAGTAATGAATTGGGTCATATGTATGCACAGAAAACCTTTCCCTCAAACCCCAACAGGATCTTTTGGAAGAGTCTGCACATGAACTTTAGACACTACTAGGCATTTTAAAAATAGATGTCTTTGAAAGGTCACATAGAGCACTGTTCCAAGTTCTGCATGATGAGACATGCTAGTAGAAATATGTTTTCTCCTGCAGGGAAAATATTATTTACAAAGAATTTGTTTGCCCGTAAATAGCAAGAGAAAACTGTGTATAACTACAAGCATTGGTCATTTTCCCTGACATATGAGAAGAAAGGGAAGAGTGTAATATATAACAAAGAACATACCTAGAGATTGATGCTTTTGAGAATTCTAACAGACTTAGAATTTAAACTAACAATGATAAGTACAATAAGATTTATCCACATTTTAATTACCTGGGGTTTTGTACTGTTTTCTTCAAATAGGCATGGCCTTTACATTCAATAGTACAATCTAAGACAAGCTTTACAGTTAGTTATACCTCACTTAAGTGAGTTAGAAACTGTCATTTTTCTCTCCAGTTTAGAAACTTTTTTTATCTTGAAAGGAGAAACTATTCTCCCCTCCACTTATTCTGATTCATATGTTTGGACTCACCAACTCTATTTTGCAAAGTCTTAACTTTATGTAGTCTATCTAACACATAGTAGACTGTCTTGATGCTAAACATGCATAAAGAATATCAACAGAGTGAAAGAAGCAGAGACAAGACTCTTAACCTGCACATGATTAATGAGAACAATTGTAGCAAATGTTAGAAACAGAGCAAATTTGTGACTTTGATCTCCAATAGAATTCAGGTACTATTTAGGAGACATTTTAGTCTCTTTTTGTATTGTATCTTGGACTGCATAAATAACTTGAGTTGTACTCATTGGGCCAACATCTACTTAAATGTAAGGGCAACTGCTTAGTTGATTGAAATTTTAAAATACCTTTCATCCAGACTCTAAAAATGTCAATAACTGTGTGGCTATTTTTTCTGTTTAAGAAACAGTCAATGAAACAATCACCACTTCTGGATTAGTGTTGCTAATTGTTAGTTAGTTCTTATTGTCAAACCATTAGATGTTCTCACACCAGCTCTGCAATGATTGAGCATTCTGAAGATTTCTATATATGGTGTTTTAAAATTTGATAACTATGTCCAGATCCTAACTGAATATAGTAGTTAAGCAAGATAGGTTTCATTTTTTCAGAATCTATGGAAGGTAATGAGGAAAATGATTATGTAAGAGAGATTGAAATAGACATTACATAAAACCCTAATAGAAAATATGGAAATATCATTTGTATTGATGGGCTAAGAACTTGAATAGTCTAAGACATTATAAATTCTTTTGCTTCTGTCTTCAATTATTCTTCTTAATCAAAAACAATATTGTAATCTTAAGTAACTAGAAACTTGCCCCAGAAATGAAAGCCAAAATGTTAGTTGTAAGGTGGCTGATTGCTCATCAGGATTGCTGGGTACTGTGTTTGTATAGAGTAGACACATGTAGTTTTTGTTTTGTTTTGTTTTGTTTTTTGGGGGGTCCAGTCGTGGAGCCTGAACTCTGGGCCTGGGCGGGGCGCTGTTCCTCAGCTCTTCAGCTCAAGGCTAGCGCTCTACCACTTGAGCCACAGCACCACTTCCGGCTTTTTTCTTTTTTGCTTATGTGGTGCTGAGGAATTGAACCCAGGGCCTCAAGCATGCAAGGCCAGCGCTCTACCACTGAGCCACCTTCCTAGCCCCACATGTAGTTTTGAAAGGACCAAAAATTAGCTTTGTGATAGTGGTTGAATGAGGTTTTGTTTGCTTATCTTATCTAAAAATTAGATTAGATAATAGATCAGTTCTAATGTCAGGGCCTGTGCTAAGAAGTCATGTTGCCTCAAATTATATAAATTATGAATATTATTGATGATTAAATTTCTACTTTTGATTTATGTTTTGTTTTTGAATTGGTCACTTTTCTATATAAGCTTATGCAACTTTGTTTAGGAAGAATAGAGCGGGAAAGTGGATACAAAGGGAAAGTGGTTAGTAAGTAGAATATGACAAAGAGAAAAAAACTGAACAAATGTTCAGGTGTGTTTTTGTGTTTTGTTTTCTAGCCTCACTTACCTGCAAAGTTCTACAGATTTTTTTCTTTGTTCATTAAAAAAATTATTGTATCATGAAAATACTGTACAGAGGGGTTACAACCACATGAGCAAGGTCATGAGTACATTTCTTATCAAGAATTGTTTACTCCTCAAATTCTTATAACAAAAACCATCTAGAGTTATTGCCAGGTATCCTTGAAAGTTTAAGGAGGGGAAATGAATCACTCCACTAAGATGAAGTTGCCCCCCAGTAGGGATAATTTAAACAGAGCAAAATAAAACCTATGTACTACAGACAGGACCCAGTATGGAATGTGCTGTGGAAGTATATTACAAAGAAGTATTTATAAAAGAGCAGAATGCTCAGAGAGCTTTGACTAAACCAGATATTGCTGTCAAAGGAGTTCACAAGCAGGGGTCAGCCCTGTTTAGCCATACAGAAAAGAGCAAGGAGGTGCAGGAGGAGATTATCACTGTATCCCCCTGTTTGCTTTCATTGAGTGGTTACAAAATTGAAAGGTACTCACAGAATAACAAAACCATCTGTTGTTTATTTTGTATGAATTATTTTTCATTCTCAGTAAAGACAAGGTCTGATGTGACAGATACTTCTTTGTGTATTGAAAGTGAATGTTTTAAGAAAATATTTTGTTGTGAAATACTAGTATGCTAGGTGAGCATTGTGTAAACTTTTACGTATGTCTTAAGAAATTAATCTGTGTTGGTGGAACACAAGAAAATGAACCCTAGGATACCTATTAAGTAATATACATGTCATATTTTGGGTGCCTTTTAGTAAAATTTGCATTGTAACTAATTTCCAACAGCTCAGTAGTAAGTACATGCTTGAAGATTTTCAGAGATCTCATTTCCAAACTCAGTTGCTGCAGGAGTCTGAAGGGTGGAGGAGAATGGACTCAGTGATACCATAATTAGATATGCACAGAGAAGATCATTCTTCACTGGATGGATTGTGTTAAAATGTCGGTTTTGTGAATGTGATAGCTGGCGCAGGTTTGTAGCAATATGAATGTTATAGGGTTGGAAGAGCTATGAGATTTTGCCAGACATTGCTTCTCAGTGGTGACAAGAGACCAAAAAAAATTAAAGAAATTATTTAGTTGTTCATTGGATTATTTTAATAGGGTACTTAGCAATCAAACTCAGATCCTCAGATATGCTGGCAAGTACTTTACCATTGATCTATCCTCTTAGCCCCCCTACCCCAAGAACATAGTTTTAAATGAAATTTGCATATACTGATAATTTTGGCTGAAATCTCATTCTTCTGTAGTACATGGGGGCCAAATATGGTATCATTTATATTTTCATCCTCCTTAACCTAAATTTCTTCAAAAAAGCAAGGAGATTTTGGCATAATGTCTGTATAGGTAAATAGGATCATCAAGAAGAAATTATCCAGACTAGAAAGAGTATTATAGATACATTTGGGCCAGTAAAACACTATTGAAGGAATCCAAAATAGGAATTAGTAGAACTCAATTGTTTGACTACTACTTTTAACTTGAACAAATTAGTTAATTAATCTTAGGCCAGGTTTTCTCTTGTATTTTCTGGATCTTTGTCTTTCAAGAATAGTCAATATCCTAAGCTTGGGATGTGTGTAGCACTGTTCTTGGCTTCCTGATCCTTGTACTCAACACAATCACTGCATGAACATCCTTTGTACAAACCTTCTCCACCTGAATGGGTGTTCCATTACTCTCCTGGGAAATCATATCTGTACTGTGCTGATTGTGCTTACTGTAATGTTCTCAGTTTCCTCCTCCTCTACAATATCTATTGACTGGACAAGTCCTTTAATAGCAAAGTCATGTCCCCCAATTAGAGACAACAAAGAACTAAATGTCTCCTGACATTTAGTTGGTCTTTTTCAGTGTAAAGCTGTAAAGCTGTGCTTATAATCAGATTTGGTTCTTAGCAGTAGATATTTCTCTTATATACCCACAGCCTAAGATGACATAGTGTTTAATGTTTATGTATATTTATGAAATTAATATAAAACATTTTATATTAATTTCAAACAAATACTGCACCTTTTTTTTTTCAATTGAAAACCTGCTTACAAAGAACCTGAAGATTGTAGATTAAAATTTTCAGATAGATTTATTTTTCCTTCTACTTTCAACATTTTGAAGGAACAGAATCTGCCAGGTATTTGAGACAGGATTTGTAGACTTGGACTAATTGAGTGAACTCATTCCATTAGACAGGCTTTGGGTGACCTGTTTTATTATAGATGGATTGGAAGGAAATGGTAAGGGAAATATTAATATCTGAAGAAGTTGGTAGAAACAGCTTATTGGGAAGGCCAAAATATTGTAGACTAGAAAGACTGTTACAGTCTAAATCACTTCTCCATGAATGACCTTGAAATGAGATTATGAAAGTAATGAATTTTAACAGGCATTGTAATGTCTGAGGTTTCTCAGTCTGGACATTTTAATATATTTGAAATATAAGTTAATATAACCCTTACTATTGATGTAAAGTATTTTATTTCCCCTTGAATAGTCAAAATGATTGTGATATGAATGAAAATATAGGTTGGTGGCTTTCACATCTATGATTGTAGGAAGTCAGAAGTAAGGGGAAGAATGAGAAAATTATGTAATAGTTTTAAAATAGATGATGTGTATGTAATTATTCATTTTTGTCTGTATGACTGATACATACAGACTTATATGCATCATAAAAAAACTGACTCATAAGTTTTAAAAACATCTGTTTATTCACTTTCTCCTGAAATTGAGTAAAAAATTGGGGGCTTAGAGAACAAACTCATTACTAGTTTACTAGTTTAACAACATTGGCTTTTACATCCCCTTATCTATCCATTCTCCTCCCTCTGCCACTCCCTCCCTCCCCAAACACAACCTGTGTAGCTTGGTAAATGCTGCACATACAGAGGACATCTGTACTGCAGCTGAGGAACCACAAGTTATGGTCCTGGGAGTTTATATAGCAGTTGGTGATCTGCTATCCCTTCCCCTGAGGGCTGAATAGAGATCTTTACCTCTTCATGTAAACAAGTGCCCTGAAGGTCTTGTTACAAATCTCTAGTTGTAACCTTTTGAGAAATAAATCTATGTATTCTACTTTATGCCAGTTTGAAAGGTGAATACATATCACTTGGGGGAAATAAAACTGTTCTCCAGATACTTTAACTCTTTGTTATAACTTCTATTGAGTTGTCAGTCTTAGTTACAACTTTTGTACCAAGTGGATGGTAATTTTTGCTCAGAAATCCCTAATCATGTAGAAACATGAAAATGTTTCTCTACACTGGCTAGTTTGTAAATGATGCTTTCTCCTACAATTTTTAGAAATGATCAGGTTTAGCAGAGAAGGAAAAGAACTCCAGTAATAATATGGTAATGATATCTAGCCTAGTAATGATATCCTGATCAATGCAACAGGGGATGGTGTAAAGTGGACATAGTAAAACTCACAATTACACATTTGTTTGCTATGGATTTGGGGCAACAGACAGAACCAAGTTCACTTTTTTTTCCTGGTTCTCATTTGTCAGTAGAAAATCAAAAGAAAGCACATGAATTTCTGAATCTGCATGAATCACTACAATGGATTCATAATACTGGTACTGATTTGTTCATCTGTATGTACAGCAGCTATGGTAGTGGGAATGGGGATATGGAGCATCCTGTATATTTTGTCTATCAGGCTCAGCACTGGTATTCATAGAAACTGGATGTGTTAATTGCATAACCTGGGAAGGAAGTATAGCTTCATCAGCTCCTCTATAGAGTGAACCTACCACTTCTGTGACAGGTGCTGGAGTCAGGTGCTGATAGTCACTTGAATGCACATGTAATAAATTACTAATCTAGAAACCGTTTAAAGATGTGAAGATCTGAAATACCTAGAGGGTCAGAAATAACCTGTGGACATAATGAGTGGAGGAGTTCTTTATATTCTGGTCAAAATAACCCCAAAATGATATCCCACCTGGCTTGCCATCCCTACTCTACCAACTCTGGTGTTAGCTGACTTCTGTTAGCAAAATCCTCCATGTAACAAGTATAGCCAATCCCACTTCTTGTCCGCATTACTCTCATTGTGTCATTCCTTTGACTCTGACCATATGTTGCCCTGTGTCTCAAATACTGATTATTTGCCATTTTGCCTCTTATTAGTCTTAATGTGTATCTTTTCTGGTAGTCTGTCATGAGCACATCATTCTAACTTTGTGTATTGATTTTAATTTTAACCACTTGAAGGCAAAGACCACCCCTTCATTTCCTCTAAGCTTGATAAGAGTTGAAACTCAAAAGTGTTTATTAATGTAAATGAAAACTATGACATGGTGCTTATTTTGAGGGATTTTACCATATCCTTAAAAACTGCACACTTAATGTCAAAATTAAGATCTTTTAAATCATGAGTAAGAAATTCTTAGCAAGTGTTTTACTATATCTTAATGCAATCTAAGTATTTAAACTGCACAGATGACAAACTCAACTCTTAGCAAACTAGGTTTTGATGAACACTGTAAGCTAACTAAGGCTGTGCACTCAATTCTTTATTCACTCAACTTTCCTCTTAAGTTATAAATTATTTGCGATTATTTTTGAAATGCTTGTTTTAATCTATAAGAAATTCTTCCACGTAAGCACTTTCGTTCCTTGGGTAGAGGATTTTGTGTCTAGACAAGAGTAGATGGATGCTCTCTGACTCTCTAAGGGTTGCTGTCATGAATGGAATTTAGAGTTGCTTTTTTTCCTCCTTCTTCGAGGCAGCCCTTTTTCATCTTTTATCAAACAATTCAGCTCATGGGTTATGTATGGCCTTCCGGAACTTGAATTTGATTTTGATGTTGGAAATGTACATTATAACTTTCCAAACATGATCTTATGAAAATGGCAGCCTTTAGGAACTCCCACAGAGAAAAGAGATGACTGATGTTGATGAATGGAAGCCCAAGGACCCACACAGGGCAGAGGAGATTGGATTAGCCTAAACGGTGATGATGGTTATCTAGAGAGGCAGTAATAGACAAGAACAAGGATCAGACTAATTTGGGCTACTTTGTCCTGGCTCCTGGATTTCAATGTTCCACATTTTTTCCAAATAGTGAAACCTTATCAAAAGATAATATTGTAAACAGACTATACCATTAGCATGGACAGATGATGATTTAAATTAAAAGGCAGATTTACTTAAGATTTATTTTTACACTGCCTCTATACCAGTTTAAAATGCATTTGAAGATGTTTCACTCAAAATTTAAATTCAACAAACTAAGCTAAATAATTAGATTTGCATAAGTTTGAGCTAGGAAATAGTTTTATAAGAATATTAGATTAAGCTGAGAGATTTACTAGAATGAAGGTTTCATCAGAACTGGGAAAATTGGGCTTGAATCTCAATTTCTCTAACATCCTATAAAGTTTTAATTTTTTGAATTTTATTAAGTGATTGCATAAAGAGGTTATAATTCCCTAAATTAGATTAGAAGTACAATGCATCTTGATCAATGTCACCCTTCCCATCATTCTAACTTTTATTTTATAAACATTCTTTTCCTCGTGGATGTGGTGAGGTCACACTGGAACACATTGTTTGACATTGAACATTGCCCTTCTTGGCAACCGAGTTATACAGACATGAGTTTATTAGATATTTCCCTGAGATTGTGTTTCACATGTAATTCCTTATTACATAATGGAACATTGTAATTACCAAGAGCTACAGAAAAATATAAAACTGAGGAAACTCAGTTTTTAGAATAAGGAAAACCAACTTTCAATTTTGAAAATTGACACACTTTTGAGAGTTTTTCTTTCTTATTTTTTAAGCTTCATTCCCTCCCACAAAGACTGCTTTTTTGTTGGCGGTGAATCAGTATGGTTGTACCACCAACTAGCTAAAGGATGCTAGGTGTATTTACCTGTAATGAAAAATGAGTGTTTGGGTAGAGGCCAAAACTGTAGTGTGCCATTGCCTGAAGATCTCTCAGTAAAGATACAGTCAAGGTGTTGAGCAGGGCTGGCATCCTGTCATCAATCTACCTTCAGGCTTACTAAGTGGATAGGAAGGTCATTCTTTCTGGTTTGTTGTTGGGTATAGGGTCACCATTCCTTTCTGCCTGATGACCAAGGGCTCTCGGTTCTTTAACATTGTAGGCTGTTCTATAGATTGGCTCACTACATGGCAACTGGCCTTATTTTCATCTTAATCAAAATAATCACCAAGATAACTATAAAGGACAAACAAGATAGAGACCCACTTCTTTTTATACCTTTGTCAAGAGTGCTGTCCCAGTTCCTTTACAATTTTGTCTGGGTAGAAGGTAGTCATGTACATAATTCACTGTGAGCGATGATACAAGCGTTAATATTCAGGGAGGAACCATTGGCTCCCTCTCTTTCCACATACCCATATTTGCAAATGTATAGGTTGAGAGACATAATGCATAATCAGGAAAGAATTTTAGGATGTCTGACAAATGGACAAAATAGAACACATAGGAACACACTCAATTTCTGGCATGATGACCTTATTTTCTAATGCTATGGCTACCAGACTACAAAAGATCCATTGTATCAAGATGATGCTATGTAGCATGTTGTCAGGGAGGGGGGGAGCAAAAATATGAGAGATAGTACAGAGGGAAAAGCTGAGATTGCTTCAAGGTAATTATAAAAATGGATTGGAGTAGAAGATAGAGTAAGAGAATTATATAGAGAAAAAGTAAATATTGCACATGATTCAAAGATCAAGTTGTACTTTTAAAAGGAAAAATATGAATCCAATAAATGGGAAAAATTCCATTTGACTTTAAGTAAAAATCATTTCTCTACATCTCAGGGAAGCTATATGGCCAACTATGATGAAAGGTATAACCAGGATTAGAGCATGTGTTAGAAATCATGATCATAAGTAAAAAGTTTTGTTCATGCCGTAATTCAGTATTCAAGTCTGCTGGTGATTCAAGAGTCCATTCGCCTTTGTACTTGATCCATATGCAACTACATGTAGTGAAAGGCGTGGGGTTATCATTCACACAGAAATCAGTAGAAAGCATTTCTGAAGTAGAGATCCATATGCTTACATCTTGCTGAGTAGGTGAAATTCCTATCTAAATTTCAGAAATGGTGGTAAACTGAGGATTTTGAAAGATTCTATTGTAGGGATAGGGTTACCCATGAAGGAACTCTTAAAATTTTGATTCATAATCATGCAGTTCTTTGCTAAAATTTTAGCCAACCTCTATGAGTTGTACTCTGTTGTTTTTTTAGTGGGGCTAAAGGTATAGATTTATTCCTGCTTTGATTTGGGTTACTTCCTAAGGGGACATAGGTAATGACTTGGAACTTTATACTCAAGATTCCATTTCACTAATGTGCTGAAGCACACAATCACTGAGGCACACTTAGTGCTTTGTATATGCTGGTCAGACTTTCTTTTTTTCATTTTTTTTGTTGGTCATGGGGTTTGAGCTCTGGACTTTGGCACTGTCATTGTGCTCTTCATATCAAGGCAAGCACTCTACTGCTTGATCCATAGTGACACTTTTTCTTTCTTTCTTTTTGTTTTTGTTTTTTTGGTGGGTCGTGGGGCTTGAACTCTGGGCCTGGGTGCAATCCCTCAGTTCTTCAGCTCAAGGCTTGCTAGTGCTCTATCACTTGAGCAACAGAGCCACTTCCAGTTTTCTAGTGGTTTATTAGAGGTAAGAGTCTCATGGACTTTCTTGCCCGAGCTGGCTTTAAACTGTGATCCTCAGATCTCAACCTCTTGAATAGCTAAGATTATAGGCCTGAGCCACCAGCGCCTAGCTGCTGGTCAGACTTTCTTTTGCCATCACTGCCTCATTTCTCTTCTAGCACCTGATTGTGAGCTACCCGAATTTTTCTTTTGCAATTACCTTGAAGCAATCTCAGCTTTTCCCTCTGTACTATCTCTCATATTTTTGCTCCCCCACTCCCCAACAACATGCTACATAGCATCATCTTGATACAATGGATCTTTTGTAGTCTGGTAGCCATAGCATAAGAAAATAAGGTCATCATGCCAGAAATTGAGTGTGTTCCTATGTGTTCTATTTTGTCCATTTGTCAGACATCCTAAAATTCTTTTCTGATTATGCTACTTGTCATTGAGTCTCTCAACCTATGCATTTGTAAATATGGGTACATGGTAATATAGGCGCTGACAGGGTACCAATGGTTCCTCTGAATATCAATGCTGGTGTCATCCCTCACAATGAATTGTGTACATGACTACCTTCTACCCAGACAATATTGTAACGGAGCTGGGAAAGCTCCTGTGGGGAAGGATGCTTTAGTTGTAGAAATAGTATGAACAATGCTTTACTTGTATAGGGAAAACTGGAATAATGCCAGTGTTCCCTCAAATTAATACTTTCTGACCTTACCTCCTGTGATAATATTACTCTTAATAATTTCCTAATTCCAGTTGCCAAAAGGCTTATGGACTATCTGTAACAGGAAAATATACTGTATCAATGCTTTCACTGAAGGAGCTACAATTCCATTAGTCTTGGTATGTCTTCACTTGTTAGGTTTAATAAAATATTCTTCATCTTATCTATTTATTTCATGTTATTACAAGTATTTCTCTCTCTCAGAAGCTTTGTCTATTTTCTCTGTATTCTGTAATGAAATTTGTGTGAGGAACATAGCTCTCAGAGTGTGGGTTGATTGTACCACCCAAACGGATAACACCTGTGCATGCGGATGTGCCAGTTCAGACTGGATGACTTAGTCAAGAATAGAATTCACAAACTTCTTGCTCAAAAATACTTAGTTCTGAAAACATTCTAAGCACAGATTTATTTGACCACACCAGAAGGCCCACTAATAACTTGGTGTATGACACATGAAACATTCAATAAGACTAATAACTAAGATTGAATGATGGGCAGAAAAAGAGAATGTGAAATGGTAATTCTACTCATTTTTCTCCCAAAAATACTTTGACAAGTTTTCTGAATTCTTTCCCACATCCCAAACTTCTGGTCCTTCTCTTCCCAACTGGATTCTTCTGTATAACAGAAGTCCAGTGAGGGCTTAAAAGATGGTTTCACAATAGCATTCTAAGTAGAGATTGAAAATTGAGGAAGCATTCATCTGTCCAAGGAGAAGGAAGTACATTTCAGTATGAGAGCATACATAATTCATGGGCATGTCAATATGACATGTTTTATCTCCATGTCATATCTGGTGACATAGACATAATTCAATGTAATTGCAGCATTTGAGTGTATGTAAGAATAGGCAGTGAGACAGAACAATGAAGAGGGACAGAAACTATAGGTAAGGAGGAGATGTGATTTGTATTTGCAATTTGATAAGGAGATTTTATAGTTTCCTCTGCTTTACAGCAAATCAATATAGTATTTAAAGCTAGAATATGGACTCTGTAGGAAGTGGCTGATAGTGATGACTGGTTGTTCATCTCTATACCTTTTGGTTAACCTTGGATTTTTTTTTCCTTTACGGTTATCAGCAGTCCAACTTTTACCTTAGTACAACTTTTCCTTCATTTCACTAACTTGCCTGTGCTGTGAAACTTCACCTCTGAAATCTCAGGAGCATTTGTTCTAGAACTGTTTCACCTATGCTTTAGGATGTCAGTTGATGCTAGAATGATACGACCTTGATTTTCATATGCAAACTTAACTGTTTTCATTACTCCTGGAATGTCATCATTTTATGGCAGAGTAAGCAGCATGAATGTAGAAGTATGTTTAGAATCCAAGTTTATTTACAATGTTGATCACCTTTTCCAGGACATAAGCTTTTCAGAACAATTCAGCATTTCTAATAAATAATGGTAAGGAAAGTGCCATTATTGTTTGATGTAACTGAGAAAGTAGAAAGAAGCTCTACTTATGTAATCCTGTATCAGAAACTCTTAATATATAATGTGTGAATCACAAAGGCAAATGCTATGTTTTGTCCTAATTAGTGAAAATCAAGATTTTATATGAAGCAATTTGAGCAAGACTTTAGAAGAATTCATAGTTAAACTAGATACCTTAGGTTCTGTTTAGATAGACCATTGTTCTATAAATTTTTTTTTGTTTCTTTTGCATTTCTAGGGTTGAACTCAGGACATCACACAGGCTTGGCAAGGCATGACACTTGAACTATGCCCCAGCTATGTTTTATAAACTTTTTGTTTTACTGACTTACTGCTCTTGGAAACAGGAGAGTAAAAGTAAACCAGGAAAGAGCAACAACACCAAACTAAAGAGCAATGGCATTTGACCAAGGCTAAAATTAGTATGATATGAATGCTTAAAGGCATAAAGGAAGATGTTCTTACTCTTAACCCCAACCTTTTATTTATTTATTTATTTATTTTTGAAAATTGATGGCATTTCTGTTCTAGTACCTTCACAATGCCAGTAGAAAACACTGTTGTCCACATCAGTGGTCCCTGCCATCTAAATCTGACTAGAGATTTGTACAAACAGAAGGGCCTTCTCCAACTCTGGGTTTTATAGCATCTCTTGTGAAAATGGTTCTTTAGGTTTTAGCTTTTTTTCTCTCTCCCTATGGCACAGAATCAGGTAGTTGGACCAAAATAATTTGTAATCACTGACTTTAATTCTCATTTATTCCTCAAGATAACCTTGCATAGACAAAAAATGGCTAACATACATTTCTTACCCCTTTAGATACAACACAAATTCTTCAAGTTGCTTGAGAAGTATTTATGAGGCCAGGGTCTGGGTAATGGAAACTAGCGAATTCAAACTTCTGGCCGATATTTATTAAGGTAGAATATAAACAAATGTTCACAGTCCAAATATCTGATGGATATGCAATTTAATGCTGTTGATTAAATTGCTTTCTACTAGGTTCTAGGCCTTGTTTTTCCAGAACTCTTTTCTACAAGGAAATAAAACTTGAGTAATCAATTGTTTATTTTTTAAAATATCTGAATTTAAAACGACTCATTTTTATAAATGAGCAAAGACTGACAAAACAGGTGACTTTCCTTTCTTCCTTCCAAGGTAAATATTATTTAAGGAGATATATAGCCTTTTAGAAATAGAAAAAAAGAAAACAACATACATGTGTTTAAATCACAATAAAAGTCTTTGGTGGTGTTTTAAATCACTACAAATAATCTTCTCTTTTCAATTTGCTTTTTGCATTCAAACTTTGGCCTCTGGAGTTACATACTATATTGACTCCAGATAATGATTGCTCCATTTTTCTCTAACACAAGTAAAGGGCTATGGATCTGCATTGAACATCTCATAATGATTTCTTCTGACTTGGAGGATTCACATTAAGGCTGGGGTACAGCATGTTGATGGAATCCTATGAGAGTGGTTATTTTCAATCTCAAATTTTATATAATATTCTTCTTAGCTATAGAAATATAAAACCTAACGAGGCCAGGCGCCTGTGGCTCATGCCTGTAATCCTAGCTACTCATGAGGCTGAGATCTGAGGATCACAGTTCCAAACCAGCCCAGGCAGGAAAGTCTGTGAGACTGTTACCTCCAGTTAACCACCAGAAACCCAGAAGTGGCGCTGTGGCTCAAGTGGTAGAGTGCTAGCCTTGAGCTGAAGATCTCAGGGACAGCGCCCAGGTCTAGAGTTCAAGACCCACAACTGACAAAAACAAGAACATGATACAACACACACACAGACACACACAGAGAGACACACAGACACACAGACACACACACACACACACAACCTAACAAGAGCCCAACTGTAGCCACAGAGACATAAAGACATTCCTGCGACTCCAGTACAAGGTTGCTCAACCTGCTTCTTCATATCTCTTTAGACTAATATTTGGCCACATCACAGATAAAGCCCTGATTCACTGGCTCTGAAATGCTTCCTTTCACTGGGCTTTCTTGTAGTTCTGACCATAATGATGTGTACCCATTTGCACTCCTATTTGGAGAAGTGTTTCCCTTCATGTATAGCTTAATGAGATTGTTGTAATTTGTTTGCAATGATTCCAATAATGATAAAAGTGATACTATATTTTACTCTTGTTATTTTAATGATTATCAGTCAAATCCAGCATCTCCTTGGATAATTATCTGTAATGTGGATTTCTTTTCTGTGAGTTGCATGTGCTGATCCTTTCTCAATTTTTCTGATATTTTTCTCTTATGGTTTGTAGAAATATTTTACATACATGTAAGAACACTATACCTTGTTAGTTATACAATAGGGACAATCTTATACATCCAAGTGCTACCCAATAGTATATAGTATTATATAAATCCATAAAATATGGATGGTCATGATCATGGTAGCTAAGCCAACAGGAAGAATAGAATTAGAATTTTATGCTTAGGAACAAAAGGGATTTGTAATTTTATTTAAGAAAGGTACATATTTCCAGATGCTAAATACATATAAAATATTCTAATACTCAAGGAGCTCAATTTTAATTATCTGAATTTTTTAGTCATGTAAAAAATATGTTATCCAGATAAAGAAATTAAATTGACTAATATTTATTCACTGGTTTTAGAAAGGTAGATTTTTATGTCCCGATAGGCTGATTCATATCTATAATACCAGCTATGTGGGAGTTAAAGATAGAGGGATTATGGTTCCTTCAGGGAAAGGGGAGAGCCTATCTGAAAAACTAAAGATAAAATGGTTAGGCCTTTCAATGGATGAATGGATCAAGAAAATGTGGTATATATACACAGTAGAATTTTGCTGTCTATTAGAAAGATTATGTCACTTGCAAAGAAATGGATGGACCTGGAAAAAAATTATGTTAAACAAAGTAAATCAGGTCCACAAAGACAAAGGATGCATGTTTTCTCTCATAGGGAAGCCAGAACTAATTACTATATGTATAAGTAAACACACTAGGTATGTGTACTAACTAAAATATGGTATTTTTTCAGGATAGAATTCAAACAATGTAATATTTTAGAGAAACTAACAATTTAACAAAATGAATACCAAGAAACTGGTACTTGAAAGATGGAGGTGCAGTCACTGAGAGGGTCACACAATAAAGACAGAAAGCCGAGGAGAAGGAGAATGCATTCATAAAATTCAATGCATACCTTACAAAATTAAGGAAATTGAGGGGATGGGTAGGTTTAGGAGAATGATGAAAGGGGTGGCATTAATCAAGATGCATTTTATCCAGAAACTGATTTGTTGAATGATAATCTCTTTGTATAGCTACTTCAAGATAATACAAATATAATTTACATAAAAAGAAAAATGGGCTAGGGCTTAAATGTTTTGTTTTTGTTTTGTTTTGTTTTTTTTTTTGTTTTTTGGGTCCGGTCATGGGGCCTGAACTCTGGGCCTGGGTGCTGTCCCTCAGCTCTTCAGCTCAAGGCTAGCACTCTACCACTTGAGCTACAGCGCCACTCCCAGCTTTTTTCTTTTTGCTTATGTGGTACTGAGGAATCGAACCCAGGGCCTCATGCATGCAAGGCAAGCACTCTACCACCTTCCCAGCCCCAAGGGCCTAAATATTTAGAGTGCCTACTCAGCAAGCACCAAGATGAGAAATATAGAAATATATTTTTTGAAATTTTTATTTTACTGTTCATTAACATGATAGTCATATACCTTTATGGTCCATAATGTCATGTTTTGATACTGATATCAATATTGTAATGATACATCAGCATAATTTGCAACAACCTATTCTCAGATTTTTATTTTATTGTAAAGATGCTGTACAGGGGGGTTACACTTACATGAGTAAGGCAATGAGTACATTTCTTGTGGAACATTGTTACTCCCTCCCTTGTTCTCCAACTATCCCTTCCCTCCCCCACTTCCCTCACTCCTCCCCTGCCCCAAAGTTGTAAAGTTCATTTCCAATATACTTGTGGTATCATTGTTGCAATGGGTCATCCTGTGTCCTTGTGTCAGCATTTTGTTATTCCCTTTCCCCTCCCCGAATTAGACAGATATATATACAAGATCCAAGGTAACAAAATCAAATACAATGACAACAGGGGATATACCAGGGATATACAACAGGGAATAACATACAGAGGAAACAAAAAAATCACATAGTGTATTAAAAACAGCACAACAAAGAAAGAACTCTTAAATGCAGTTCAAAAGCCCAAATGAAAATTTCAAATAGTTGAAAAACAAATCACAATTCAGCCACAGAAGAAAGATCACCCCATGTTTTTTGTTGTTGTTGTTGTTGGTCTTGGGACCTCAACTCTGGGCCTGAGCACTGTCCCTCATCTCTTCAGCTAAAGACTAGAGCTCTACCACTTGAACCACAGTGCCACTTCAGGCTTTTTCTGCTTATGTAGTTCTGAGGAATCAAACCCAGGGCCTCATGCATGCAAGGCAAGCACTCTACCACTGAGCCAGTTTCCCAGCCCTACATGTCTGGTTTTGATAGGTTCTGTTAAAGAGTAGTTTCTCTTTGTCCTCTAACTGTCATTTCCTCATTTTCTCTAACCTTCTTCCTTTTTTTTAAGGATGTTTGACTTTTCCTGGTAGAACTATACTTTTCTAGGAATATTTTCACTTTAATATGCTGACCCTAGAGAGAGAAGTAATTTAGCAGAGTTTCTAACATCAGGGATTAAAGTAGATGTTAAAAATACCCACTGAGGATGAAAAGGAGCATAAAGATGAATCAGGCATGAAAATTCAGAAAGGGAAGTAGATGATTTTTTTCATTTTATTGTCCTTATAAATAAAATGAATTATATATTTTTGATTTTCCTTTGCCATAGGATTTGGCTGTTAAAAAGAACAGCAGAGAAAATTGAATTACAGTTTTCAAGAACCCGTGAAACAGCAGCATTTTCTAAGTAGTCAGTGGAAATATTTCAGACATTCCGCTGGTTATTTTCCACCAACATCCAGCAGGTATACAGGTGTCCTGGTGAGAAGAAAGAGGTGTCAGCACTGTACATTCTTTAATTTGCTTGTTCTTTTATATCAATGTGATCTGGTGAAATGGAACAACTTATCTTTGAGCTCATTGGCCTTCTCTCTACTTAGGTCTTTCTTGTGAATGAATAACCACTGATTGTCCTCTTTCCTTTTCTAGAGTCCAACTTCTATCTCCGTTCTCCCCAATTACTGCATTTCTGGCAAAAGTGAACTGGCCTGTGCACCGAAGTGGTTAAAGACCTACTATATACTAACTATGACTTTTCATTTCTAATTAATTAATTGTTGATACTTTCTAAAGTTTAGTCCCATACAATACTTTTGTGTTTCATTGAACTTTTTTTTTTACTTCTACTGGATCCTAGGATTGAGATTTCATTATATTTCATAAACAAAAAAGTGGGGTTAGACGGGTTGAGAAAATTTGGCCAATGTTTTTCAGTTGGTAACTAGCAGAACTGTAAGTCAGCTCAGGTTAGTATAACATAAAATCTATACCGTTAAGCTATGCTACATTATTTTACAGGGGTTTCATAAGTTTTTGTTTTTGCAAACCATCCCTAGACATGATGTAGGAGCTCATATCTCCTTCTGATGGAAGTGGCACAAAGACCAGCAAGTTGAGTTAAACTCAGCTACCAATGTTGACCAAGGGCTGGAGTAAGAAAGCATGAGAGAAAACTGCCTAATACACTTTTCCCCCTGTGTTTAACCCAGTGATGCCACGCTTTGCTGAACAAGTCGAGGTTGCTATTGAGGCTCTGAGCGCCAACATCCCCCAACCATTTGAGGAGAATGAGTTCATCGATGCCTCTCGCCTGGTGTATGACGGTGTTCGGGACATCAGAAAAGCTGTGCTGATGATCAGGGTAGGTGAGGCCTCTACAGCTCAGAGCTGAACAGAACTGCTGTAAGGGACACCGAACAGTTAACTGTCTTCATTTTTAAAAATTCATGTTGTTTGGTAAGATATTTGGCTCCTTCTATAGTCAGACAGAGTTGTCTTTTTATGTATAAAAAGATGATTGAGCTTAATGGGCTCAGATTAGCCCTGAAAATCATGAAATTTGATGCCCTGTCTGCTTCTTGCACACATTGTTCCTAAGTTACATACAGATTTAGGGTAAGTTACCTTTTGTGCCTGTTGCTGAATAAGAAATTTCCTACCTGGATCATCAAATAATCATGAGCTGGAATGAAGATTAATCCTCTTAGTAGCCTTCGTATAATAGTATTATTAATAAAAATACATTCTCATTGTAAAAATGAATTCTGGCATTATAAATAAGGTTAGATAGCTTTTCATCACCCACCTCACTACTTCCCAACCTCAGACTTCTGTTGTCAGATATGTGTGAATTTTCCAAATCATCATATAAGTAATTACATATAGATACAGACCTAGAAGATATGCATTGTAGTTGATACTCAAATTTTTATTGTATCATTTGCCACTTATTCACCAATTATATCCCTTCATCTATCTCTGAGATATAGGGCTTACCTACTTCCATTTAATTGCTGTACAGCATTCCATTGAATGAAATTTTTCACTCAATTTTTTCACCTTACCAAGAGTTTAGCCTAGTAGTAACATTCAAAACAATTTTACCATCCACAGAGCGCTTTCTTCAAATAAACTACATAGGCAGGAGCACAGTTGAAAACACAAATATATTTATGGCTATTATGACTGAAGCAGAGAAAGGCTTCTGCTCTGTCGATTTCAGAAACATATCCAGTGGAGATGTAAGGGGACCCATGCTTTGAATTTCAAACATTTTAGTATATACTATAAAAGAGTTTAGAAATTTTAGTACATCCTATCAAATAAAAATGAAGTTAATTTTAACTATAATATTTTATTTAGCCAAATGTGTCCATAATATTATCACTTCAGCATGTTATACTGGTGACATTTAAAACACCCACTAGCTCTATAGACCCCATGGCTGTGATCCTGGTTGGAGCATTTCTGTGCTGTATCCTTATCTACACCTTGGACAGTTGTTTCTGAGAATGGTCACTGAATCCCTCCCTCCACAGGCATCTGATGAGTGCACTTACAAAAACTGCTGAGTAATGATTGAGCATCTAAACCAAAGCTTCTCCTAACAACCAAACAATACTGTAACACATGTACAGTCATCTTGCTCATTGCATATATGTATATAGTCTTTCAAGTATTCCAGAAGTATTTGTGAAGTATGTATCACTGGAAAATATGTCTTGAGTTCTTTGAGGATTTCATATGCGGTGTTGATTTTCCACTGAATCCTGGTGTACTTGAGTCCATTCAATCTGGTATAAGTCTTCCTTGACTATGGCAGCCACAATACAATAGAATGCTTCTGCAGTGATGCCAACAGCCTTGAGCAGAGCACCACCGAAAGAGTCTCTATCTTGTGCTCTTTATTGACAAGCACATTCATGCAGAACCATCCACCAAATCCTCCACTTGAGAGGACAAATTTTCATTTACCTTGAAGTCAGTTTAACACTCTTCACATCACACCAAAGTCTTCCATGACAGTTTCACAACATTTGATAAATTGTACAGCGTACTACTAATTATACTTTTAAAATGTAGAGTTCTACCTCGGAATCTGGGAGCTATGATCTCCTTGCTTCCTTGTCCTTTTAACTTGAACCATTTTGTATCTGTAAATCTCTGACTACTTTAAAGGCATGGCTGAAATGTTCTCTCCTCATTACATTTACCCTTCAACTACACTATGCTTTAAGGAAATATAACTAATTCTGTTTGTGATAGTATCATATTATACTATTTTCTTTTATGTCTATTAGTTTTTTGGGCTATGAGATTTTGGAAAGGAATTAATGTTGCTCCTCTTTTCCCCTTTATTATGATACTTTGTCATACAGCCTAATAGTGTGTGTGTGAGAGAGAGAGGGGGGGGGAGGGAGGGAGAGAGAGGGAGAGAGAGAAGAGAAGGGAAGGAGAGAGTAAGGGAGAGGGAGAAGAAGGAAGAAGTAATGAAGGAAGAGAGGGAGATATCTCATTAGATTGGAAGATGACAGAGAGAAGGGAGCTGAGAATTAGAGGAGGAAAAGAAAGGATAGACAGAATCTTAAACACATAATAAATTGGATAATTTCTCCCATTACACACTAACTTGTGAAATAAGGTAATAGACCATGAGCATTATGCTTTCAAAGCATTTGGCGACACCTCACTATAATCCTCAAGACATATTCCCTCTTTGCCATTTTTCTGCTTTGTTAGCCTTCATAATTTTGTGACAGCCACTTATCTGAGAGGCTGAGGAAGTTTATAGTGATCATTCATTTATTCATTCATGAGATGTAAAAAACCCACAATTTTAGATAAAATGCCATATCATTGTCACATGAAGTGTCATTCCTCTATCTCAACATTTCAAATGATTTGATCACATGGGCTTCACACCACTTAGAACTAAGGAAGAGAGAAATGTACAGTATGTATAAACTATTTAAAAAATCCTCATCTATTTGGTACCCAAGTGGTTTCATTTTGTACTTAAATAATTTCTTTTTGTGACTATAATAATTAAATGTACAGTACTTAACAGATTCCTTTGTATGGGCAAGAGAGATTATAAAACAAGTAGGGGGTGCTTTTGTCCCAGTAAACCTGAATGTGCCTCTACCAAAGTGTTGATTATATTGAATAGAAAGAAGCTCTGTTAAAAAAAAAAAAAGATAGCATGGGGCCTGGTGTTGGTGGCTCATGCCTGCAATCCTAGCTACTCAGAAGGCTGAGATCTGAGTTTTGCTGTTTGAAGCTAGCCTGTGTAGGAAAGTCAATGAGATTCTTATCTCCAATTAAGCACCATAAAGCCAGATGTGGAGCTGTGGCTCAAGTAGTAAAAGTGCTATCCTTGAGCAAAAAATCCCAAAAGCTTATGGACAGCACCTAGGCCCTGAGTTCAAGCCTCAGGATATATGTGTGCATGCGCGCGCGTACACACACACACACACACACACACACACACACACACGCACACACACACACACACACAAACACACACACACGGGAAACATACACACACACACACACACACAGGAAAGAACCTTGAAAAGTTAAATTTTCCATCACCTATACTCTTGGCAATTAATACATACTAAATGGTGATGCTGGCATCTGAGAGGTACAGGAAAGCTCTAGGAAACCCTCTGCTGTAGAAAAAGCATGCCCATCCTGGGTTCCATACTTACCTTTTGGGACTCCACTTTTATGTCTGAGCCACTTTTATCCCCTTCCACTTCATGAAGCTATTTTTTTATTTGCTTCTTGATGAGGTTTGTCTTCTCTGTCATATATATATATATATATATATATATACACATATATATACACATACACATGTATATTTATATTTATGATTATATATTGATATTATATAATTATATTACACATTACATACTATATAGTGATATATATTGTGATATATATTATGTATTATATAATTATATTACATATTATATAATATATAATGATTTTATATGATTATGTTATAATTATAAAATATATTATGGTAGATCAACATACATCAATTCTCCCCATTTCCAGTAACTATGTTGTAATATATTCTGTGTCATAAGTAAATTAGTGAATTCTGATCTGCTATTCCTGAGGGACATAGAGTGAGGCCGATTAACACATATGAGGCCTTGTTTCATGATTTTATTAGAGACACCTTTCTTAATATGTATTGTTGAACTGAAGTCACAGGAACCAGTACCAACTCATATGCAAACAAAGCTCATTCAACACAGATGTTTCTCTGTAAAGCACATTGCAGCCTACTTACAACCAGGGAACAATGCAGAAATATTCAGATGGGGAACATTTTAAGCCAAGAAATCACCAACCAAAAGCATAAAAAATGTGGTACTAAATAGTATGGCACTAAAAATGTGACATTAAATCCTTGTTTCACAAGGAGGGTTTCAATGGGAAGGTAGAGTATTGTGTGGTTGACCTTAGTGGGAAAATATGTACTTGGGTAACTCTTTATTTTCCTACACTTCCATATCTACAAAAGCATCATCATTATTCTTTTTGGGAGGATTACACATAAAATTTGGTGAGAAGGCACATTCACAAACATGGCATCTGCAAGTCATGGTATAGGCCTAAATACAAAGTGTTAATAATATGGAGAGTGGGTAGGATAGTTGGTACTAATAATAATATCATGGTGCCAAGAGAGGTGCATTCTACAAAACAATAGCTATTCCCCAGAAAAGAAGTATTGAAAGGGAAAAGTCTACAGTGAATATCTACACTAATCATTGGTAATTGGTTTCCTTTAATCTGGTTAGTTGTGATGCTTTCAATGGGAGGAAAGGAAATAATGTGTCCTGGGACAGGATTTGAGTAAAAATCTCTTTTAACTGAATTTCACATGTGTCAAACTGTGTATCAGTGTACTCTGGAACACTGAAAAGGTATTTTAGAATTTTGAGAATAATATATAGACATGGCTTAGCTTGTATATGATATGTTAACTAGGAGAAAATTAAGCATTAAGATGGTACATTTTTTATATTTTTATTGTAAAAATACTGTACCGAGGGGTTACAGTTACATGAGTAAGGTAATAAGTACATTTCCTATTGAGTATTGTTACCTCCTTTTTTGTTTTTCCCCTACCATCCCTTCCCTCCCTACCTCCACAACTTCTCCCTCCCCCACACTCGAAGTTGTAAAGTTCATTTTCAACATAGTGTATTGTATACCTCATTGTTACAATAGGTCAACCTGTATCCTTATTTTAGCATTTTGTTATTTTCCTTCCCCTCCCCAAATTAGAAAACTGTATATACAAGATGAGTATACAATGTACTTGTGAAGCTCATGAAATTCCTGACCAAAAAAAATCTAAATTTTTCATGTCTATTTAGATTACAAGGCTTGAGGCACAGTGAAATATTAGGTTAAAAACTGGATGTTGATTGGACTAATGTGATTAACCAATAGGGCTATTAGAAATTTTTTATTTTTGCTTTTTTAGAGATCATGAAAATGATAGCAAGCAGGAAAGTTTGGAATTTATATCTTAACTGTCAGTCATCTGTACGTTCATTTTTTATGTATCTCAATTTCCAAAATGGAAGGTAGAGAAAAATACTAGCAAAGATAATTAAGGGCTATCATTCATCTACCACTTAGTGGGCTCCTAAGAAATATTTCTTTTCTACATCCTGCTGAGATGAAGTTTATAAAAATCAATGAAACAATTCATTTTATATCTCAATAATATTATCAAAGTTGCAGAGGTTAGAGTCAAATTATTTATAATCACTAGCAAATGAAGTATTGAAAGGACTTGAGAGAAAAACTTTTGCTTATCCTAAATCATCATTATCCAACTAATCAGAATGGTCCTATAAAGGTCTTGGTTTTCTTTGCTGATCTAGATTAGTTTAGAATTTAGGACAATTTAAGAAATGGTAATTTAACCTTGGACATTCTTTTCACTAATGTTTGTTGGATGCTTGCGAGATGTTCCTCACTGTTAGACCTACCCTGCATATAGAATAAACAAGGTTTGATAAAGTTCATAATTATCAAAAACTTTATATTCTTCTGGCATATATTGAGAATAAACAAATTTAGATAATGTCAAATGTTGTTCATGGAGACCAGTGTAAAGGAGATGAATTTAGAAAATGACAACAGGATAAGGAGACAGATGGATTTATATGCAATTATCAAGCTATACATGCACAGAACTATTCATGTGACTGGATGGCATAGATTTGCTTCATGCTGAGGATATATGAAAATACTTTTAACTTTTCCATTTGCCTGATAATATTTGTGATACTTTAGACCACGGGTTCTGTAAAATTCAACGTATTCCCTGAGTATGTCACTGGCTAAGTGTGACACTGTGGAAAATTTGCTTAACACCTCTAAGCCTGTATGTTCATCTATAAAATAAGGATTAAATTTAATTCATTAAGTTATTTTAAGATTGAATCCTTTTGTTTTAGATTTAAGTCCCATAGTAGATGGCAAATAAGAACACTGTTGTTACTGCCAATGTTTGTTGTTTTAGGTATTATGCTTTATTAAACATGCTAATTATCACTATCATTTATACAGTTCATTCTTATAGTGCACAAAGCATTTTCATTTGCATCTGTGTTTAAGAGTCCTGTGAGGCAGGCAGAATAAATAGTGATTAAAATCTCCATTTTATTAGTGAGAAAGCAGCAACAAAAAACAAGTAACTTGCCAAAGACATATAGCCTGTGAGTTTCAGAGCTAGGCCAAAATCACCCTTGAGTGCCCATCCAGATTATAATTATTTTCATTTAAATCACTTTCTTTCTTGCTTGTAGGTCTTGGGCTAATTTCTTGAATAAATGCTCATCATCATTAGCTTTGTGTTGCCAGTTTGGGTTTGTCAGTGACTTATCTACCAAATGCACAGATAACTGAAATGTTAGGACACAGTACTGTAGGTCCTGTTATAGTCTCCTTTTTTTCCATTGAGTGAGGAAGGTTTTTATTTTATTTCTCTCTTTCAAGAAATAATGATGAAAAGTGCTTGCAATCTTGTTATCTCATCTGTCAGCAGAATTTACCAATTTGCTGTAATTGTTTCTCAACACATTCCAAAAGAGTGAGGAATGATCAAAGAACATTGCCTCTGTCCACAATGACAGTACAACCAGTTATTGGAACCAGCTCCTATCCATCCCACTCCTGCTTTAATGAATGCATTATGGGACAAAAACCTTTCTCCTCCCATTCTGTTAATATTGCTATAAAAGAAAATAGAACATCTGTAGATAAATGAGGGGACGTTAGTAAGGTTAGTGGTGCTAAATCTGAAAGTACTATGCCAAAACATGGAAAATTACTAGGCATGATGTGATATTGGCATGAAAGACCCTATTTTATGCTTGTCTGACCAATCTCAAGGCTTCATCAATAACCACACTTGATGAATTATACTGAGGTAGCCAAAAAAATTCAGAGGAATAAAATGGTGCCCTTTGTATGAGAAAAGGACAACTGCTCCATCAGAATAGCTTGTGTTCTACTCTTTTAAAACAAGAAAATTGCCAAGAGACAGCTTGAGGAGTAAGTTGAGAGATCTAACACTGCCCCATCTCACTGGTGCCCATTTCTTCTTGGGAACCCCCTCCTCATCTTCCAAATTCGTCATCATCATAAAGTGATCGAGGACACTCTATGACTTGCTTGACTGAGATAGCTTTGTGTCATTTTGAAGTCAAACACATTTCAGTTTTCCTACTGTAAAATGGAGCCCACATGAGTACTAAGAAACCCTCTTGAGTTATTGTTGTGCAGGGACTTAGAGAAACAGTGAAGGTATGTGGCAGTATTGCTGCCATTAGAGATGGGAAGGATTTTTGTTGCTTGGCTAATGAACTCATTCTTATCTTTCCTCAACACAAGCTTAGTAGATTGAGAGGGTCTTAATCTAATTATGCCGTTTATAGCTTCAGTTCTCTCCTAATTGGTAATGTGCAGAAACAACAACAATGGAGAGATTTGTGTTTGGAGTCGAACATCCTAGAACCATTTAGCTATAAGTTCTGTTACTAACTCAGAGACATATAGTACCTGCCTAATTTCTTTGAATTTTGATTTTTCTCATCTGTGAATAGGAAATTATCCTTGTTTCCCTGGGCTGGTTTAAACAAAATAGATATTATGGATAAAGAGTTACTTAGCACTTAATAAGTATCAGTAGTTCACTTAAAAACAATTGTTAAAAGAATTTCAAAATTGTAAACAATATGATGTTAAGCATTTTAAGGATGTTTTCTATGTGTAAGACTCTATGTAGGAAATACATATTTTAATATTCACAACAATCACAATCAATTGACATTGGAGGTGTTAAAACTCAGCTATTACAAAAGTTTGCACATGTTCACACAAAGGTTCATACTCAGGCAGCGTTGACTATAGACTATATTGTAAGCTTTACACCTAATAGATTAGTGATATTTCATCAGGTACACTCATTGATGTCTTGCTTATTGAGAATAGAATGGAAAGAAATCAAAAGCAACATTATAGGCAGACTACATGTTTGTTGACAGTATTTATTTTCTACCTTACAGTAGACTTGCATAGGTGGAGAGCAAATAAAAGTACAATTTTCCTTAACATCAGAAATCACATTATGTCACAGGAGTCCCACTTAGACTTGTTATACCCTCTGACAGAAATAATAAAAAAATTATTTCCTTAAAACAGGTAAATTAGGGCAGCCAATCTTTATGATTTTCCTGTCCTGTATCTACCCACAATTATGTTACTTGTCAAATGGAAACCTATGCAATGCAGTGTGTGAATAAGAATAAATATGATCCATTTAAAACATAATTTTAAAACATTTCTTTTCCTCTTCATACTTAGACTCCAGAAGAACTGGAAGATGATTCTGACTTTGAGCAGGAAGATTATGATGTACGTAGCCGGACAAGTGTTCAGACTGAAGATGACCAGCTCATTGCAGGGCAGAGTGCACGGGTAAGAAGACATGCAGATTTTAGTTGACTATGGAGTGGCCAAGTTCACATAAAAGGTTGGAGAATGTTCTGATTTCCAGAGAATAAGACTTCAGACATTCATGTCTTAGAAATCTTGTCTGAGGTTGCAATGTACATTTTACCCAGTGGATTATCCATTACTGCTCTTGGTCCCATCTAATTTTTCTTTTTGTCACCTGAAACAGAATGGCTGTATCAAAACAAACTCTAATATGTATAAGAGATTGTATGGCAATTAGGTCATGATTAGATAAAGAAATAGGAGCTCTTAAGTTCTCAAAATTTCTATTGCATAGTCATTATTATCCTGATTCAACTCTTAGTTTGTTATAAAGCCCAAATGCAAATGGAGACCCAGAATGCTACTTTATTGACTAGGCTATTGCTTATGAGATATTCAAGACTACAAGGTTCAAGGCCATTGTTACCTACATTGTCAGAACACATCTTCTGCCATATTATAGGAAAATATATTATAGAAGCATAATAGAAATATGCTGATTTAAGGGCTGGAGTAGGAAGAAACTCAAAGTACAAACTTTGTCTGCCAAATCTCTGAATACTCTATAGCACTGTCCACTAAAATAAGTGGAATTAGATCAATGAGATTAGTTGTATTGACTACACAGTAAATTTGGTAATAGAAGCAAGTTGTGAGCAGTGAAGTCCTTAGAAATTGTATAAGAGAGTGATATGTCCTTCTCTTTGAAGTATCAATTTCTGTCAAATAAAAACAATCAAATTATAGTACAATGGAGAATTAAATATTCTAATTTTTGTTAACTTTTACTTAGGAATTACATATTCTAATTCTCTGTTGAACTTAAGAAAATATTATGAATTAAAGTATGAAGTTGAGAGAGAAATGACAAATGAATTACTGTAGATAAGAGATAGAAAATTCCAGAAAGTTCATACTGCCTTAGAAATTATGAAAGAAAATAAGGAAGCAATCAATCAGATGTTATAATAAAAAGCACTCCAAACAGGAAATATTAGCAGGGCACTCATGGTTTAAGTCCAGAATCTTAGATACTCAGGAGGCTAGGATCTGAGGATTGTGGTCTGAAGCCAGCTCAGGCAGGAAATTCCTTGAGACATTTCAGGATTGAGTCCCAGTATACTTTTTCCCCCCAAGCATCCTTCGATAATAGATAGAAGCAAATTAAGATTGTTCATCTTTACATCAATCATTTCCTCACACTATTGTCTTTTTTGAAAGTTTTTTTTGAGCATGAAAATAAACATGGTCCAAGATAAGAGCAAAATCCGGTTATCATCTAGTACTTGTCTGTGAGGTCCATCATGTATTTTCCATGATTAACTTGCAGCAGACAGCTTTACATATTGAGTCAGCTTACTTTAGCCTGTAATTACATGATGACAAAATCAGAGACATAGAATTATGGCTGTTAAGTTGGAAATAGAGGGTGCACTGAGTGGCCAAGATGATAGAGGGTCAAACTTTTGACTAGCAAAATGTGACAAGCTTGTCAAAATTATGAATAAGACAGATTTTATCTTTGATAGAGCTATTAGCTTTTCTCAGAAGAGAGTCCCTGTTCATGGACTTATTTTGTAGTCTCATGCAGAGAAATCCATCCATCCTGAAAATGGAAATTAATCTAAAAGGTGATAATAGGAGACAAGTTTTTAGTATTCTCTTCCACCGTTGCTCTCAAATTCTAGAATTAGAACATTTTCTATTTCCTTTATATGCTCCTGTATATTGCTTATCGACATTTTAAGGGAGACTCAGAGAAAGAATGGGAGTATGAATGAATGTTGTGGTAGAAATATAATAATAAACACATGGAGGTCATCTCATCCTCTGATCTTAGACATGATATGTTTATTTTCCTTTTTTGTTTTGAATATTTTATTCAAATAGTTGTACAAAGGAATTGCCATTCACCAAAATTCACTAAAACAGTTTATGAATATAGTGCATCTTGATCAGGGTAACCTCTTTCAATATTCTCACCTACCCCTTCCAATATTTATCTTATTTTTAAGTTATATGTTGATTTTTTGCCACATAACATAGTAGATCATGTGTACAATGCATTTTGATCTGTGCCATCACTCAAACCTCTTCACCCCTCACTTCAACCCAATTCTGATTGTACAGTTCTCAATCCTGGGGTATATGCAATAAATTCTTGCCTGCCTTCTCCTCTTTTCCCCTTCCATACTTCTATCCCTTCTCCCATTGGACTACATGGAGAGCACAAATAATATAATTCTCTAAAAAGACTAAATTAAAGCTCAACCAAGTACGTACTAGGCATGATACCTATGACCTATTTCTTTGCAGGGTGACATAGTTAAAATTAGTCAGTGAATTTTTCCTTAGCAACAGAATATATTACACAGAATCTTGTAGACTTGGTCTTTAATTATGAATTTGGCAAAGATGTGTGACTTCAGGGGAACTTTCTTAACCTTTCCATGTCTTATCTCTTTGTGGTTACAAGGGTGGCACATAGCTTTTTACATTACAATGACATTAGGAGAAGTGCATTATAAAAAACATATCACAGGATTTGTCATATAGCTGTGCAATGATTTTTGTGTTTGTGATAAGGATAATGCTGTTGCTCCTAACTTAGGGTGGTAATTCATTAGGAGACTTGCCAAAAAATTTAACCTTATAAATCTGGATAATTCAGGCAATCATGGGAATTTTAAATTGAATTAATAGAAAAATTACCTCAATTTTCTAACTCATTACAGAGTCTGAGTTTGGTAAAAGTCAAAAGGCCTGACTCTTTGAAAACTTAGCTTTGTTATTCTACTTTAAAAAGTGAGTAGCAATGACATATTGAATTTTAGTCTCCTTTCATAATTATTTATCAATATTTTTTAGTGGAGGCCTTGACGTTAAACTCTTGATCTATACATGTAAGTTTGGTGGCCCATATGCTTCAATAGTGAACATTGGGAAAACATGTGCTTTTGCAGACTTAGGTTGAAGATGCATTTGAGATTAACTTGAATGCTTTCTGGGATTTTTTTTTTTTTGGTAGTTTTACACTTTGGAGGAAAGATGGGGACCTGAAGTGAAGGGTAGGAATCTTTATAGATAAAAATGTCTGCAGTTTTGACTCTAGAACAGCTGGATAAACCATCAGGAGAGCTGGGCTGGGCTGAAGCAAATAGAACAGAAACTCTGAATGCCCACAAATCACCTCACAAAGACAGTGAAGCTGATTTGTCCTTTTGGCCTTTAGCCTTGACAAGAATTCTCACTTTCCCATAGTTTCAAGGAATGAACAACTTCATGTCATGTATTTTATATGAAATTTAATTTTAATGTAGACAGTCTTTATTTTCTCTCTAGCTAGAATGGCTTTAATGTGTTAACATTTCAAACTGCTGAGTTACATTGATAAGACCTAATTAAAACTCACGTGTTGAATTTTAATTTGATTAACTTGCAAATTTGCAGTTTGCGATCTACTGTTTATAGATAACCTTTTTTTAAATTCCAGTTTCAGAAAAGGTCAATTATGAATTTTTAAAAGCCAAGAGCATTTAAAAATATTTAGGAAAAGAGTTCAGCTTATTGATAGCTACATAAGCTGAAGTAAATGTAATGACATTTGCTCCCAAGTCACACCCCATTAAGTGCTTTATGCGGGTCAAGAACCCTAGAACCAAAATAACATCTTCCTTTCAAAATCCATTTTGGAGGGGCTATTACTTCAGAATCGTGTCCTTAGAAAATGTTTGTCAGTCTGGCAACTTCTCTTGAATTATGTTGATTCAGTGAGTGAAATAATGTTTAAGCAGTCAATCAAAAGGTATTTACTGAGCTTCTTTTGTGAGCAGGATGTGAATATATCTGTCTTAAAGAAATATATCAAGAGCTCAGGGTCAGGCACATTAATAGAAATCAATAAGAGAATAAAGCAAGGAAGTTAATATTCAAGTGATGAATTGTACAATGAAAATTCAAGTATCATTGTTGACAGAAAAATGTATACCTTTGAATGCACAAATTAAATCTTTGGACGACAATGAAAGATACATTTTTTCTATCCTGGACACTGAATATGTTCAGACTTTACAAGTCTGGAATCTACTGTTCAATATATATATATATATATATTTCAATATTCAATATATATTTCTTTTTATAGAGACACACAAAGTAAATGTATTTTGTAGTAGTGGTTTAAGACCCATGCTATCTAAAAAAAAATCTGATTAGTTCTTTTGTATGATAAGGCTTTATAAATGTAAGAGAGCATTGGGACATCAGGCAAGGATACTTTGAAGAAAAAAATGCACATTTTTGATAGACTATCAAAATGTGACAGGATGTCTACCTTTAATTAATATAGTATCACAAATGTGTTTATGTCAGACTCTTGCATCATATGCCCTTCTTTTTATTTTATTTTATTTTATTTGTGAACATATTGTACAGAGGGGCATATGCCCTTCTTAAGTTCATAAAAGTACTTCAACATAAATTTTGATGTGTAGAATTTTAAATATTTTAATTATAGTATTTAAAACAGTCTGGCTTTTAAATTATGTATTATAATTTTATACACATATATAAACCCATATTCTATGAAGTCAGACTTAGGTATGCATTAAAGTTAGCAGACATGTCAATCTTCTAGCAAAAAGATGCAACACCTGGGCAGCCAGTAGTCCAAGAACACATTTCTGTGAATCAGACAAAGATGCCCCCTTTTCTCAGCATATGAAGCCTCAATTCAAGGATGTAGAGCATGGTGGGCAATGCTTGTGCTTTTAGACTCACTCCTTTGCCCTACTGGGCTGGAAATCCTGTGCAGAGGGTCCTGTGTGATATATGGCCATTTATAGTAGTGTTATTGTTCATAATGGTCAAAAATGGTATTTGCTTAGGTTTGAGTTCATTTCTACAGCTTGTAAATTACATGGTCAGGAATTTAATTCGTTTCCTTAGGTCCAGATATCCTCATTATTAAAATAGGAATAATAGGCGTACTAGAATGATTGAGTAGATTTATTTGACGTACATAAACATCAATATAGTATTGGTATCCATGTATGTATTCAAGCAATTATGCCTGTCTTCTATTTGTAGATAGCTACAGAGACTCTGGAATCATGTCTTCCTTTGTCAGTAACTAAATAATATGCTAAGGATAGATGGGGAAAAATCTTAACAGCAGAAATAATGGTAAAATAATGCAATAATAATATCATGTGGGTTATCATCAATTTATTTTTGTGGGCAAAACCTAGTTTACTTTCTACCTACCATTTCTGGGTATCATTACTTATTATTCTATATTATGTAAGAAACTAAGGATAGCCATCAGGTCTTGACCCAAGTAATCGGTAGAGCCCGTTTCTCTGTAATTTCATGTCCATCGATATTTCTTTTAGACCCTAGATTTTTTTTCCTCTAATCAATTCACTCACATTAGGTCAAGATTTATGACTTACATGGAATAACCCCTAAGTCATGCTTTTCTGGTCTCCTGTAAAATCCATGCATCCCAGAACCAGAGGAAATGCAGAAGTAATCTCCCTAGGCTCCTGTTTGGGAGAATGTAGTGAGGTGAAATGTTACACATTTCACTTAGAATCTGCTGCACAAATGGTGTTTAGCAAATACAGTCAACTCTCATTATTGTTGGTAGTTATGGTCTATAACGTAACTATGAATTCCTAATGAGTGGATTTTTTAATCATTGCTCCCAAAGGACAGACAGAGTAAGGCTCCTAAGGCTTGTAATTAACCATTTTCTTCATCCTATCAATATATAGCCAAATTTAATGGGTGTTTTCAGGTATACATTTTATATTTTTGATTCATTAACACTGAACTCAAGGCCAGTATCACTAATGAGTGTTTAAACAAAGCTGTCTAGCAGACATTGTCTCTCCATGAAGCACATCACAGCTTTCTGGTGCTCAGGGACACTAGACCTTTCAATACTAAGCTTGGGTACCATTTTCAAACAGCACAATGTCCAACTAAAAAACACTAAATAGATCACAAAGAGGACAATTGTTCACATTACGGGCTGGAAAATGAAGAGAATTGCCTTGTTCATCCTCATCTAGATTTATTTATGTCAAATAACTCATTTTTTCTTGCGGCTGCTTTTTCCATTATTTGCAAGTAACTGCAAAAATATTTCAAGTATTGATCTTCGGGTTTACAAATATAATGTAGTATTGGCAAAATCTGCAAAGGAAGAGTCTACAAATTATGATAAGGAAGGATATTCTTTCATTTCTTCATTTCCTTACTTAGCAGCTATGGGGAAGAAATCTTTGCTTCCCAATTCTGTACAAGTTGAGCATTCCCAATGTGAAAATCCAAAAATCTGAAATGCTGTGAAACTTGAAACATTTCAAGCACTAAAATACAATGCTCAAAAAATTTTCAAATTTTGGAGTAGTTTATGTTGACGCTGCTCAATAAAGTCTGTATTAGCATTCTCAAACTCCTCTGCCAAATTCCCAAATCTGAAACATATCTGGCCTTAATATTTTGGTTAAGAGAAAACTAACCTGTACTTTTCTCCTGTTGTAACCCTGCTGCAGGAAGCTATGGGTAGCCATGATTTTAACCTACAAGGTGATGGAGGACAGAAGAGAAGAATGGCATGGGATGCCCTAAGGACCCCAATTGTTTGGCATCTCTGTGGATGCTTTCATTTGCAATCCTGAAACCCATCCTACTCTATTTGGATGCTCATATATTGTTTAAAATTCCTTTCCTCAGCATCAGAAGGCCTTTCTTTTTTCTTTTTTGACTTTTCTCAACATATTTCAGTGTTGAAAGAGGTACATTCTTTCATCTGGTAAAAGTTTTCTGAGACCAAATATAAAAATTGTCACGAATAGAGTCTTTTGAAAAAAAATATGTGTCATCAAAGAGACAGAGGAGTTCTGTTACTGTCAGTGCATATGTACTTTTGGATCTTTCTATCTTTTATGTATGGAAGTGGGGACAGGGAATTGGGGGACCCAACAGGCCTGTATTCTTGGTTCCCTGTGATGTAGAGGAAATACATTTCACAATGGATAATCATCTCCTCAACCGTTTCCAGGTCTGATTCTGCCATCCACAGGATACAGAGTCCACATACATTCTGTACTACCTTTGTCACTATTACTAATATGTTTTCTCCCTGTAAATCACACAGGCCATCATGGCTCAATTGCCACAGGAAGAGAAAGCAAAAATAGCAGAGCAGGTGGAGATATTCCACCAAGAGAAAAGCAAGCTGGATGCTGAGGTAGCCAAGTGGGATGACAGCGGTAATGATATCATCGTTCTGGCCAAGCAGATGTGTATGATCATGATGGAAATGACAGACTTCACAAGGTGAGGCGCAGAGGAAGGGAGATGAAGAGTTTGTCATTAAACCTAGATCTATAACAGCAAAAGCCTCCTGAAACCGTAAAATGCTACCTCAAAGCTAGGTGGTGGTGTTGGAAATTTATATGCATAAATCAAAACCATGGGCTGGACTTCTGGTAGATAGGTTTGTTTAGATAACGATAACACTCATTTGTATTGGTATTAATTATCCTAAGGCAGTCATAAAATCACGCCCCTAAGGAATGGCTGACTCATCTCTCATCTGTGCTATTTTGGAAGGTGTTTAAATATTATTCTGAAGATAAAGTAAATTATCAATGTCCCTTTGGGGGAAAAAGGGTGTGTATGCCTGTATGTATGTATTACAATAAGTTGCCATACTATCTCATCACCTCACATTAATTTCAGCATGTAGTTAACCTTTATAAGGAATCAGATACAAGAACTTCAGATTCCAGGGAAAGTGAAAATCATGTATGTGGTATTGTCTTTAGTTGTGAGCAGTGCTTTTGATAATTACAGAGACAAGTAAAAATTTTGTCAGGAGTCTTTTCTGCATCAGAGATCACTGCTATGTCTACCATCGCCTTTTGCTTGCTTTTGTAAAGGTAGGGTACAAGTCTCTGTCCTTCTAATCACATGGAATAAACTTAAGGGAGACCAAAATTCAATTCATTTTGAGTCAGAATATCAGGTGATTGGGGACAAGTCTCTTATTGTCTTTCTAGTTGCGAAATGATGAGATCACATTTGTCTTATTAAGTCCAAAGTTTTTACATCCATAGAAGTAATACAAGTATTAATTATATTGTCAAACCAAAGTCAACTTTTGTTTTATGGCATTGTTAAAAATACACACAAAGATGTTTTAATGATTCAGCATACTTGCTATTAAAACTATGTAAGATGGAAGTAATGTCAACGCATCACACATCACATGGGTAACAGTTTTTAATAGTTGTTGAATGTAATAAGAGGACAGGGTTGATTGTAGGTTGTAATTAAATTTGGAACATCTCTGAGTCATCCTCTTTTAACCTTTGCCTCTGACCAATATGTACTAATAACACTGCTTAGCTTTTTTTCCCCAAAATATTTTAAAATTGTTTTTGACTTCAGTAAAATGAGTTCAGTGTTGTAAGGGTGACCTTCAAGACTTTTAAATGTCATCATATTCATTAGAAGTTCAAATCTGTACATTGAGTTAGTGTTCTTCATCTACACAAATATATTTCACAAAAGTAACATTAGGAAAAATGTCTTAAGCCATCATTTATGTCTGAATTTCATACAAGTCAGACTCATGGCAGCTTTAGTCATTGTTTCCCAAGGCCTATAATGACTTAATTTGCTTGCTTTCAACATTTTATTGGTATCTTATCTGATGGATATTATGCAATCCATTAATAACATCACTGGAACAAATAATCTCATTAGTCTAAAGTGAATAATGGATCTAGCCATGTTGCTACGCTTGATGGGGAGAACATTTTATAATTCTCCAGTTTATATTTAACTGTGAATAATGCAGAGAAATATCTTTGAGTGGATCATGTTAGGGGATTTTAAGTTAAGACAGACTTTTTATTAATCAAAGGTGTAATTTTTAAAAAGGCTGGGTCCTGTTGCAACAATGAGAAGTACAAAATGTCATGTCAAAACCAGCTTTACAATGTCGGTGTGGGGGGGGGGTATAATTGGGTGGGGGGAGGGGGGTAAAATTGGGTGGGGGGAGGGGGGAGGCGGGGAAGGGAAGTAAAGGGTAAACAAAGGAGGAGGCTGCAATGCTTGGTAAGAAATGTATGCATTATCCTGCCCATGTAATTGTAGCCCCCCTGTACAGTATGTTCTCAAATAAAATAAAATACAATTAAAAAAAAAAAAAGAATAGTGAAAAAAAAATAAATAAATAAAAAGGCTGGGTCAATTCCCTAGAGATTTTAAATAATAATTTCTACCATTTTAAATAATGGAATGTCCAGAATGTTGCCGATTATCATTTTCCCCACAGTATTAGTCTTTTTGTGCTTCTTCATGAGTACAGGAGAGGAATAGGGTAATAAAATAAGAAGCAGAAGAGGCTGTACATGCAGGTACAACAGAAAATAGAGGCAAGCTCCTCTTCCTTCTGTATAACCTGGCCTTTGCAAGAAGCAGCTGACCAGGGCCTTTCCTTTGTGGCCTGTCACCTAAGTTCACTCCACATGGTTTCGTATGTTATTATTACTGCCCTTGTGTTTTGCACTTCAGGGTGAAAAACTTCATCCTAAGCACTCCCATGAACTATTTTTTTTTCTCTTTAAAAGAAAGGATATGGCTGATTAGCAATTAAAGGTTGGCTACTCTTCTCGATTTGTATTTTTAAAGGCAATGCGGGTACAAAATGTGCTCTTGCATTTATTATCTTGTTGTTTTATTCTTAGCGCTGGCTAATTCATTAATTTGATTCAGTAATCTCGATGATATCCACTCTATTATTATTAGAATAGGAGAGGTTCTGCCTCATTATTCATGTAATAACTTCTTCATGGAGTAGAAAACTGATTATGCCTCATGTCTTTTTTTCCTGCTTTGTTCTTGACACTCATCTCATGGGCAATATCAGTTGCAGTACCATGACTGGGTGAATGTTTTCTGTTCATATCATTTTTGAGAAATACTGTGTTCTGGTTCTATGTCCCAATAACAAGAAAGGAAGATAGCAATTGCTCAGATTTCAATCATGAGCAACAAGCAAAACTGTCTTTTAAAAATCAACCTTAAGGTTTGAACTTACATGAAAAAAAATTTCTAGAACAGTTAAAGTCCTGCTATGATTCCCAGACCTCCCAAAACTTTCCAGATACATTCAATTACTTTATTTTGCATCTTCCTACTGTGTTAACGGATGGGAGAAATTTCGTAAAGCAGATTGTATGATCTGAAAACAGCTTCATGTGGTCCAATGTATTTGCAAATACCCTCCTTATATTATTTCCTTATTGAAGATTTCCCTTTGATGTTAAACAGAGAGAGATGTAGAAAACAAACCATTTAAACTTAAGTTAATTCAGAATTTATATTCTGAGGCTGGGTAACTCAGAATGTTGGTTGCTTTTGTTTGTTGTTTGCTTTTTGATGAGCTGTGATTTATCGATTGCCTTCTTTCTAGGAAAATACATGATTTTGTTTCTTTTGGTTAGGTACAGTACAGTATTCTTTCTTACAAATTTACTTTATTCAGGTTCTCAAGTTATATACATTTTGAGGAAAGGAGTTTTTTGATGCTTTGAGTTTTCTGCTTCCTAAGGTGATTTCAAACCATACTTATTTTAGTTTTGAATATTTGTTCTCATATATATTCTGACTCAATTTTAGGATTGATTAATTTTCTTACTCATTAATCTCTTCTTTTAATTTTGTTTCTTCCTATTCTAAATTTTAACTTAGATAATTTTTTTTCTTTTGTCACTATTTCTTTTGTCACATATATGGAATTAGGAATTTTTTTCTGAGCATATTACTTTCACTGTTCTTTAAGAGAGAACCATATTTAGCAAAAAGTATACTAAGTTGTTATTTAGCATGCAAAGTTCCTGTCTCATTTCTCTGCCTGTATGTAAAATCCCTCTAGTATGTCACATAAGTTTCTTCTGAGCGTTTTAGTCCTCAACTATGAGAAAATATTTGGTTTTGTAAATTTTTGTGGTTAATTTCCTAAGCTATTTTGACCTCACCCCTACACATTTAGCTTTGTACTCCCAAGAATTTGAATTGAGTGTAAATACGAATTTTGAAGTTAAGACTTTTTGTTTATATCACAAGTTTTAGCAAGTCCAGGATTTGTAGTTTTCAGTGGAATACAAAGAATATGCTTCTTTTCAGTCTAACTACAGGACCATGGGCCTGAGACTCAAGGAAGTACACAGTCTACATAAATGTCCTTTACTGACTTTGCACATTGTGAGAATCAGTTATTGAAAGTTTTCATGTAAAGATAATGAGGAAGCATTTTCTTAGATCCTTTGAAAGTCTTCAAATAACACATATTTCTTTTTTTTTTTTTTTTTGGGTCCGGTTGTGGGGCCTGAACTCTGGGCCTGGGCGCTGTCCCTCAGCTCTTCAGCTCAAGGCTAGCGCTTTACCACTTGAGCCACAGCACCACTTCTGGCTTTTTTCTTTTTGCTTATGTGGTGCTGAGGGATCGAACCCAGGGCCTTGAGCATACAAGGCAAGCGCTCTACCACTGAGCCACCTTCCCAGCCCGTCAAATAACACATATTTCTTTAGCAATGAAAATTCAGAGTGCAGCTCTTATTAAAGACTAAGACAAAGGGAGAAAAAAGTGACATGTGTTATACCAGCAGGAAAAAAAAACAAAAACTACATGAGAAAATTTCTAAGATTTGAAAGTTAGATGAATACACACTATGAGCATTAATACATTCTGCATCCACTCTTGCTTTAGAAAAAAACAAAAAAATGAACCTAAGTATGGGAGTAACTCATGGAAAAGAGGAGGATGAACAGAGAGGGTGAAGGAAGTTGAATGTGGCCAAATGTGTGTCAGTGTGATAATAGAACAATGAAGCTTGTTAAGATTCCTTTGGGAAATGGGGGAAGGGAGAGATGAGGGAGTGTGAAGGAGGGGCTGAGTCTAAACAAGGTCTATTGTATGGATGAATATATGGGCATATCAAAATGAGATCTCCTTGTACAACTTAACTGATGCTAACAAAAATGCAAAACAAAAATGACCAAAAGAAGGAAACTTAGAGAAAATGACAATTGTCAGAGAACAGGAGCCAGATTATTACAGGATCTTTAACTCATCCTTGCTACATAAAATTTATATGTCTATTCTCTGTTCATATTTTAAAATCGTAATGGAAGAGTTAAGATTGAGAATCTCCCTAAATGTGTGTTTAAACATTTATATAAACCTAATATATGTTCGTTTTGCTCCTAATGCAGAAAAATACCAGAAGGAGAATGAAGGAGAAAACAGAAAAAAACGTTTTATTTGAATTTTAAGCCTTCCATTTAGTAAAATTTTATTATGTAACAATGGTGATCATTGTGCAGCACCATGTGGTCTAAACAAGTCGCTTCTGAGGACATTTTCTCTCCATTTCATTCGTCACATTTCTAACTATAGGAGTTCAATCCTTAGACTTAAAAAAATATGCACTGATTTTTAGATGCACATAAGGATGGAGACCAGGAAAAGTAACAATGCTAAAAAAAAGAATAAACATATTTAGCCTATTCCTTATTTACCTCTTAAAAAGAGGGAATGAAGTTATAGCACATTACAATTTGTTTAAAGGTTTATGACAGAGCATAATTTCCTTTGCCTTTGTAATCACTATTTTATTTTATTTTATTTTATTTATTTATTTTTTTTTTTTGTCGGTCATGGGGTTTGAACTCTGGGCCTGGGCGCTGTCCCTCAGCTCTTCAGCTCAAGGCAAGCACTCTACTACTTGAGCTACAGCACCACTTCCAGTTTTCTGGTGGTTTATTGGAGATAGGAGTCTCATGGTCTTTCCTGCCCAGGCTGGCTTTGAACCGCAATCCTCAGATCTCAGCCTCCTGAGTAGCTAGGATTACAGGCGTGAGCCACCAGTGCCCGACTTGTAATCACTATTTTAATTTAAAGAATTTACTTGAATTGAAAGCCAGATGTGAAAATATTGAGGTGCTGGTCTGGCAGCATAAAGGCAGCTTCAGTTTCAATGTTTTAATTGTCCCTTCTTAAGTCAGTACCAGAAGAATAAAACACAAAAAATTTGCAATTTTAAAATTTCTGAAGTTCTAGTTAGGCATTCCTCAATTATATGAAGAGACTAACTTCTCAAAGCACCACAGTAGACTTAAAAATTCAATCATTCATATATGCTTGTCAGGCATGAGAGGCAATGCATGTTCCTTTATTTTGTCTTGACTCTGCTTAAATTTTAGAATGCATCACTTATTATCTGTCTAAATATACACAACAAGTTAAATGTTTTGAGCCATTAGTAAACTAAAAATGATACTTTCTTACTAGGGTTGTCATATAGATGAAATAGGGTCTATAACAGCACCAGGTTCATAGCAAACATTATGTACTAAATTTTCATTGCTCTTATGATGAGCATCATTTCAAATTGACTACTATATAAAAATAATAGAAATCTATAAGATGATAAAATGTGAACATGCATATTCAAATATAGGAAACTATTCCCATAGCGAAAAAAATAGATGATTGTCATGGAATTTGATGTATACCCCCCCCAAAAAAAAACACTGAAAATGTCACTGGCATAGCCAGTGCCATATATAATAGAAAACTAAAGTCTCAGACAAAAGATATTGTAGGCTTGTCCATTTTCTATCAGGAAGTAAATTTCTAACTATACTGTATATGTTATTTCAGAGGCAAAGGGCCATTGAAAAATACATCAGATGTCATTAATGCTGCTAAGAAGATTGCCGAAGCAGGTTCTAGAATGGACAAATTAGCCCGCGCTGTGGCTGATCAGGTAATGTAAGAGGAAGAGCTGGCACATGGTGAGAAGAATTACTAATCAGCCCTGGGGTTCTGTAATCAGTTTTATGTATCCAATAACTTGCCTCTGAAGAATGTATTTCAGACAATCACTAATGTTTTACAAACTGGCTTTTGCCTCTGCTGAGATGGCAAAGGTTGATTTGGCTCAGAAAGGCTCCTAAGGTTTATGACCAAATCTACTTAGAAAAGAAGAGCATTTGCTACGTAGGAGATGTCATCCATGAGTAGGCACAGATTCTCTAAGCCATGCTATTCAGAAGATCATTTATAACATATAATGTGGCATAAACAAAGAAATAGAACTGTTTTTATTGGACAATATCATTTTATAAGAAATCCCTACCTAAAACCCTTTTATTTGGTTTTATTTTCCCAAAACTTTTGACAAATAATCTTTAATGCTATGCTTTTTTCTGCCTGGTTCTCTCAGAGAAGTTTAGAAGACAACTTTGTTAACCAGCTACATGAAAAACTAGTTAGAAAAAGAATAACCTACCATGTGGGCAGGGAATTGGATTGTCAGAGGTTTATAGATATAATGGGTCACAATTAATTAGAAGACATGGAACCTACCATGACTAGAATGTGAACTAGGTGGTATCATGTGGAGAACAGGCAGAAAGATAAGAATAATAAGAAAAGCATAACAATAAGTATTGATTTTCTCTAATAGTCTTCATAATTCATAATCATTTATGCTCTACTATATATAGAATTAGTATGTATGATCAAGAACTTCTGGTTTCAGTTATATTTTTTACCCAGACTTATCGAGAATATTTGAGTTTATTTCCCCCTTTTTCATTTTATTTGGCTTGAAGTAGAACTCTAAAATCCTGCTGGAATTGTCTTGCTGCAATAAAGTACATTTCTTTGTATGAATATTTTAGGCAATAAATCTTTCCAGCTGACAAACAATTTATCCCTTTAAACAGACTTCCTGAAAACATTACAGGAAGGAATAGGAGAAACTCTAGGACTCCTTGGTACAGGCTAAAATTTTCTTAATAGAGACCCAGAAGCACAACCAATCAAAGAAAGATTGGACAAATGGGATTGCATGAAACTGCAGAGCTTCTGCAAGGCAAAGAACATAGCTAGCAAGATCAATAGAAAGCCCATGGACTGGGAGAAAATCTTCACTAGCCATACAACAGACAAGGGTCTCATATCTAAAATATACTTAGAACTCAAAAACCTAATCCCCCCAACAACAAATCCTCAAAAAAACAACTGCCCAATTAATAAATGGGTTAAAGACTTAAAGAGAGACTTCTCTGAAGAGGAAATAAGAATGTCCAACAGACACATGAAGAAATGCTCAACTTCTCTAGCCATAAAAGAAATGTAAATCCTGACAACATTGAGATTCCACCCACCCCAGTTAGAACAGCTATAATCAAGAAATCTAGTAACAACAGATGCTGGAGGGGATTTGGCCAGAAGGGAACCCTACTGCATTGCTGGTGGGAGTGTAAAGTTGTTCAACCACTTTTGAAAGCAGTATGGAGGTTCCTCAAAAGACTCCACCATAGAGCTCCCTTATGACCCAGAATCCCACTTTTGGGCATTTACCCAAACAATCACAGACAAAGACAAAGCTATCAAGTCAAAGCTATCAGCACAACCATCTTTATCACAGCATTATTTACCATAGCTAAGTGTGGAACCAATCCAGATGCCCGTCAGTAGATGAATGGATCAAGAAAATGTGGTATATACATTCAATGGAATTCTGTGCTTCTGTCAGAAAGAATGACATTGCCACATTTGTTAGGAAATGGAAAGACTTGGAAAAAATTATAGTAAGTGAAGTAAGCCAGACACAAAGAAACATAGGTCCCATGATTTCCCTTTTTTGCAAAGACTAGTACATGTCTAGGACAAGTAGAGAAGGTCAAAGGCTATGTACAAATGACTACATGAGATAATGTTAAGCAAAATGTACCCCAAGACAGGGACACAAGTGGTTTTTTCTTTCTTCCTAGTGTTTTTTATTAAATATAATTTTTATTGTAAAAATACTATACAGAGGAGTTACAGTTACATGAGCAAGGTAATGAATACATTTCTTATCAAGCATTGTTACCTCCTCCTTTGTTTTTCCCCTACCATCACTTCCCTCACACCTCTATAACTACACTCCCCCTCCCCACTTCTCCCCTCTCCCTGCCTAAATTGTAAAGTTCTTTTATCAATTTAGTGTCTTGTTACATCTCATTGTTACTATGGGTCAACCTGTATCCCTATGTAAGAATTTTGTTTTTTCCCTTCCCCTCCCCAAGCTAGAGAATTGTATATACAAGATACAGGGCACCGACATCAACACAGTGAAATGTACTTACATTGCACAATGTGATTCTTTTGTTTCTTTTCTATGTTCTTCCCCCACAGTCTAACTCCTATTTTCACTGGATTTGATGCCAGTGTCCTGCATCTTGTATATACATTTTTGTAATTTGAGGAGGGAAAAGAATATAGCAGAATGCTTACATTGGGATGCAGGTTGACCCATTGCGATGACAAGATGTCCAGGACATTATGTTGAAAATGAACTTTACAGGGCTGGGAAGTTGGCTCAGTGGTAGAGCACTTGCCTTGCATGCCTGAAGCCCTAGGTTCAATTCCTCAGCACCACAAAAGCAAAAAGAAAAAAGCCAGAAGTGGTGCTGTGGCTCAAGTGATAGAGCGCTAGCCTTGAACTGTAGAGCTGAGGGACAGCGCTCAGGCCCAGAGTTCAGGCCCCATGACCGGACCCCCCCCCCCAAAAAAAAGAAAATGAACTTTACAATGCCAGGGTGGAGGGGGAGGGAAGTGATGGTGGGGGAAAACAAAGGAGGAGGTAACAATACTTGTTAGGAAATGTACTCATTACCCTACTCATGTAACTGTAACCCCTCTGTACAACATTTTTACAATATATATATGTGTGTGTGTGTATATATATATATATATATATATATATATATATATATATATAAAACAGTTCAAAACAGTTTACAGTTTGAACTCTTTCAAACATTATATCAATATGAATCTGAAATATATCACATGTACCATTGCAATTTCTAATTTGGCGGTTGTATGTATGTCAGGCTTCACAGCATAAGTGGAGCTTCTTTCTCCAAAGTTGTATATATATTGCAGAAAGTTTATGCTAAAGAAAAGGAAGACAATGGATCTAATTGAAAATATGTAAGCAAACCAAAAACAAAAACACCACTATTCATAAAAAGAAGCCATTCTCTTGTTTGCAAATGTTGAGGAAAGTTCAAATATACAGAGTTATTAGAAACTGATGGTGAGTAGACTTCTTAGGAAGGGCTTCTTCCAGGGAGTGAAAATTCACTGGATGTCCAAAGGCTTTTCTTGATACCTTGACTCTGAATGACTGAAACTGTCTCTGTGTGATCTTGTTTATGTTCTTACATTTTTGGATCTTTCTGGTGAACATTGCAACATGAAGTATTGCCAAGATTTCTTTTAATACATGGTAAATGCAGCACCTACATAGAAAAAATATACACAGACACAGACACACAGACACAGACACAGACACACACAGACATACACAGACACACACACACACAGACACACACACACACACACACACACACACACACACACACACACACACACACACACACACACACACACACACACACACACACACACCAGTCCCAGAGGATTCCAGATTTATTTTGAGATTAAATGACAGAGCATTGAACTAATTTTTAAAGGAAATGAAGTTTAAACCTAACTTATTCTTAGTGTCATGAGCTATATGAAATGCCTTGCAGTTTTTGGTAAATTTGTCTCTGAATGGAGCATTTCTCTCTCAATTATTACAACTATTTCCGTGGTAGAGAGAATATTTTTCTTGGCCTTTAATGCTATTTTAAATATGTATTTTAACCACTTCAGTTTAAATAATAGAATAGAATGAGAATTACCAAAGAGGGGATTGGTTGCCTTTGTTTTGCTTGAAACTATTTTTATGAAGATTTGAGATATATATGCAATGTAAACTTTTTTACGGACTGCTTCATTTTTAATTACTGTTCCATTGAGATAGAACTCTCAATTTGCTGCAAGGTATTTGTGTTGAAAGCCTTGTCAGTCCTCTGGGGAGATATAATTTTAAAGTTAATTCTTTCTAGTATATGAGTCCCTGGAGTAGGATAAACATTACAATATTAAGTACTTGTAGAAAGCTAAAAACAGTGTCTCTGGGATTCTTTCTTGACAAATGTAATCATTGCAAAATATACTGCAATAGTGTTTTGTATAAAAGAAACTCCTTTATTGTTTATTCAATAATGGTTATGTTCAACCATTGGCTCTAATGTTCATATTTCTTTTCTTGAGCTTGAAAATTTGGTTTAATGTTTTCTACCTTTGTTTTGTGGTACTAGAGGCTGAAGCCAGTACCCACACATTGTAGGCAAGTACACTACCACTGAGCTGAAGTTTCAGTCACATGATTTCATTCTAAATAATGCATTCAAATTTTGGATATAGATACTTTTTCTGCTGTATTTCACCAAACATCTTGTGGTTAAATGTTCTTTTTAAGTGCCAAATTGAGCCAGACCAATTATATAGCATGGAAGAAGCTCAAACTAAACATTTGTTAGCAAAAGAAATATACTTCAATTACCTTGTAGACATTGGCATTAAGCCTCAGAAATGTTTCAAAGAGCCATGTATGTTGTCCATAGAAATATTGTATGTGTACTTAGTGGACATCTACCCACTGTAGTTACAGTGACAATGCAAACACTCCAGTGAAAGTGGACTCTGATGTGTCCATTGAAAGACTCTGTTGTTGGTCATATGAATTTATTTTAAATGGCTCAGGTTTATTGTGAAATCTCTGCTGCAATGATTGTGAAAGATTCTTTTATCTAAAGAAATGTATTATGTTTCAATTATGTTTTTCAATTATCATGTTTCAATTATGTTTTTATTAATAGAAAAATCCAGAAAGTGAGATCAACTTTTTAGTGAATGGGGTATTTCTCAGAAAATGAAGGGAAACAAAAAATGATATTTTACTCAGCTTATTGAATTTGAACACTCCCCTATACCATGGCAAAGAGATTACCACATATAAAGATGTACTTTTAGCATCACTTGCTTGACTTGTTATAAATTAGGTTTCCATGAAGTGAAGGCAATATGTTGGAAATGGTCTGTACAGCTCAGGGCAGTGGTTGGGGGGAAGGTAAAGAGGGAGAAAAATGAGGGAGGGGGTAACAAGTTAGACAAGAATCGTAATCACTACCTTACTTATGTAACTGTAACCTCTCTGTACATCCCCTTGACAATAAAATTTAAAAAAATAATAAAAGCAAGGTAAAGCGAATCAGTCTAAACTACTGCAAGTGGCCTTTCTCAAATGTGTTATGAAAATACTGAGTGAAAGGAGTATAATTAAAGTATATATCACTGAAATCTTTGCATCCTCCAGCTTTTATACAGCAAGTGCTAGAAACTGAAGAGTACTTACTAATTGAGATCACTTTTTTTTTATAGTGTCCTGATTCAGCATGTAAGCAGGATTTATTAGCCTACCTTCAGCGAATCGCCTTGTACTGCCATCAGCTCAATATCTGCAGCAAGGTGAAGGCAGAAGTGCAGAATCTGGGAGGAGAGCTCATTGTGTCAGGGGTAAGCTGGGATTTAGACTTCACAATGTAAAAGTTCCCACTGTTACACATCCAAAGCAAGCATTCTTGGCAACAGTACTGCTAAAACACAAAAGTTCAGTGATTCAAATGGAGTTTTTTTTTTAATGTTATCACCATTATTCCAGACCTTACAATAGCTCACAAAGAACAATTTGATTTTCCAATTACCCGGTGTTTATACTGGCCTTGTAAAATCTCCATTCTTCACAAGAAAACTAATTTCATAGTCTGGAAACTCATTGCCAAGCTGTGACTATTATAATTATTTGGGGCTTTTCTATATTTACTCATTGTGAGTCTACTTTTCTTTGTTAGTCCTGGTAATTTTCATTCTCTGTTCAGGAGCCAGCCTCTCTATGTGTGGATTGTGTTCACATGTTAGAGATGACAAAACCAGTAGGAATCCATTCATCAGGTTCCAATGCATACTAGGTTATCAGTAACCCTTGAAAGCCAGAAAATGTTTGAATTCAATACACGTTGATGTGCTGTTGCCAAAATCTCACATAGTTGTCAAACACTAACAATTATATATTCTTTTGCAAATCACACGAATGTTTCCTTCTCATAAAAATATAATTATCAAAACCATTTCCATCAAATGCATAGAAATAAGTAGTTCAATGAATATTCAGAAGAATCACGATTTCTTGGCAAGATTTCCAAATATATGTGTTGAGGTTCTTCACCTTGGCTTCTTCTCCTCCCTCAACCCCTTCCTCTCAAAACAAGGTGCCATTTATTGTAAATGATTTATTTGCAAGTTCAGACGCGTGACTCTTGTCACCTTTAGTTCTTTTCCCAGTCAAATGTGTTGCAGCCATTTTAAGTGTGGAGAGAGTATGAACATGACATTATTAATATGGTGAATCTTGAAATCAGATGAATCACAAAACTCATTCTTCCTGAAGCCATTTTTTCAATTTAAGCCTTTCGGTTAAAAAAATGTACAAAAAATATAAAACTCATGCTTGAGTTCAGAAATGCCTACTCCTATAGTGTTTAGCTTGCAGAAAACATAACTGGGAAAAGAATTGATCTGGCTTGCATTGAGATACCATCTGGAAAGCCCATTCCATGGAGCCCTACCTTAGCGCTCAATAAATTGGCTATTTTGTGCCTCTTCCCCAAGCACAATCACCTCTTTGCATTTCCAAAATGATCCTGCTTCAACATTCTTCCACAGCCAAGTGCAATCTGTCTTGCAATGTGTCCTTTCTCCTAAACTGGTTGTTATCAATATTCTCTCGCCAAGAAGTGCTCAACACATAATATCTCCCTTGCTTCTTTTCTTATCTTCAGCCTTGATGGTATAGTTTTTCCATACCATTCAGCTTTCATATCCATCTGTATATAGAACCTGTGGAACTGAGTGCTGTTTGTTCAGCTTGCCTTGTGTGCTTTCATTTGTTACTTTCCAAATCTTATTGTGTACATGGATGCGCAAAGCATCTTTGTGGATCTCAGACTCCACAATCTCATCTGGGTGATATTTTACTGGCAGAGCTGCTCTCCATCATTCTCTCAGTACCCATTATTCATATCCGCCTTCAGAGCTTCATTTCCATTGTCTTCTCCTCATGTAGATGTAGTCCAAACCATCACTGGCTTTTATCACTTGCACTGTTGGCATTTGTGGAGGTGTTTGACACTGAGAACACCATCAAGAAGCCTGTTTCCTTCTTTGAGTCTTAGTGGCAAAGTTCATAAATCCTTGCATGGAAGAAGGCTTCTTTTAGAGGAATGTTATACAACTTTATAATAATTCTGAGGCAAATGCATTGTGAAAATTTGCTATCATTTTGCTTAATTATGGGCCTGCTCTTGGGCTCCTCATGACTTTTTTTTTCCCCCAAGCTTGACTGCTGTGTAGTGCTACATCTGCATCTGTAGCTTGCTGTCTTTCCACTTCTGCTTTCATCTTACTCTTCATCTTCCTTCACTGATGGCCAAAGGAGACAAAAAAAAGTCAATGTGCTTACAGTGCAAAATAGCCACAAATGACTGCCTTGAAAGTTCTGAAAGAGTCAAGAATGTGAGACCCCATACACACACATTTCCATTGATTTTGCCAAGAAAATTGCCTCTATGCTTTGGACTCTAATTATTTTGCTGTCCATTGTGGCAAAGTTGCTATATTTTTCAGGAGAGGCCATTGTAGTCTCATGTGTAATCAAGAAAAAGAAAGATACCTGAGTCAGTTTCTTTTTTTCCCATGTGTTTATACCCATAAATACATATTATGGCTTCTTCTCTAAAATATATGGAAGCCACAAGGAAAGGTGTATTTGTCAGAAACCAGTCTCTATCAAAGTGATAAAAGATTTCAACAGGTTATTTTTACCTACCAAAAAACGTAAACTTGAATTTGAAACCAGAGAGGGCCATGTTTTTACAATCTTATGCTGGCTTGGTGGACATATGCTAAACAAATGAATATGAAGTAACCTGTCAGCATTCTTATGTTTTATATTAATAGTGTGTGTGTGTGTGTGTGTGTGTGTGTGTGCGCGCGTGCACACATGTGTGCAAATTGTGAAAGGCCTGCTATATCTGTTTTCTACTTTAGAAGTGGGTAAGAAAATTTCAACAGGTCATTGGAAAGAAAGGATACAAAAGTTTTTATGAGTGATGACAGGAAATGAAGAGAAATGAAGCAGTTCAGGATGTCTGTCTGTATATGCTATCTGAAAAGCACCACTATTCTTCTAGCTGTATTGATTTTAAAGTCACTGGCTTAAGCCATTTCCCACAGCATAAAGGCATTATCTACACTAAATTTCAAGGTCAAAGATACATTTGGAAGCCAATTATTCCAACTTGTTTATAATAGAATAATAGAACTGTTAGAAAATAGAAAAAAATGTACACAGGCAAATAATCTATAAACTGGTTTTATGTGTTTGAACAATTTAGTGTTTTAAATCTTAAGCTAGTTTACATTATATTTTGAACAAAGAATAGAGAAATGATGGAACAAGGAAACATGAGGAAAGAAGAAAAAAGGGAAGATAGGAATCAAAGAGAAGTTTAACAATAGTATATAAAAATAAGTAAATGTTATTAAATGCAACTGAATTAAATGGGAAAAAATTGAACCAATCTTTAAAAAAAATTAAATAGTATTCTGAGTATAAATACTTTATGATTTAACAATTACTTGCAGATTTAATTATGTTGTTTACTACTGTTGCTAGAATTTAGAGTATTTGATGAGCAATTTGTAAGTTAGAAAAAGATAACACCCATGGATCTGGAGAAATAAAAATCATCCATGACCTTTGATTTTTATTTACTCAAAGATTTATTCTTTGTATATTATTTTCAATGAGATTAGAAACATGTAGTGTTTTATTTTTATGCACACATACTAAACCTCAAACATCCTGCTAAGGCTAGTCCCCAAAACTCCTTTAATATATTAGGAGTGTGATTGTAATAATGAAGCCAGAACAACAGAGCCATAACCTTCATTAGAGAAGAATTTAATGTTCAGGTCAGAGATGGAGGAATTAGATTGAACTCTTGGCTGACAGCACATGAAAATGTATGAGTTTTAATAGATTAAATTTTTTTCCTCACATGAACAAAACAGATGAGGGATACTTGTTGTTGAATGGAATCCTAACCATTCCCAGTGGATTGAAAAACTTCCCCTAACAGAAACTTTTGTTTTTTTGCTATTTAAATGACTCCTTACCAAATTTGAATCTCTCTAAATTGGGCTTCATAGAAAAATATGACAAAGTGAACACATAAATGGGTGACACAGGTAGAATCTGAATCGGTAACGTGAAAGCTCAGAGAAGAACAATTCAGTTATAGGTCATTCTTATTGCTTATTTTACATCCTTAAAATTGGGCTCAATTAAAATGCAAAGAAATATGGGGACAGATGAATAAATGTTTAAAAGTACTGGAAATTAATTTTAAATCAGTCTTGATACTGGTATGTAATCAAAGGTATATATGCATATACACATACACAGCAGACATCTTTCATTTAATGTTTCGAGTTAACTACTCAATACATGATAGTCAAATGCTTTGTGTGTGTGATCTGATCTAATGCAATTTAGGGAAATGAAACTGTCGGATATATTTACAGAATGTGATGTATATGTATAGATGAGAATTACATTTTATTAGAACATTTCTATACTCCTTGAATACAAGTAAGTTCCTTTTGTATTTTACAATGCCAGTAATTTATAATATGAAATAGTCATTGAAATGAGCATTATATATAATTATGCAGACCTGCCCTTTCAACAGCCGTTTTCTTTTCAGAATATTAAGCCTAGCTTCTGATGTCTATAGCTAATTCTTGATTATTTCCACTGATCAAGGTGTAGCAGTATGGGAAAAGTATAAATTGCAACCTATTTCAGTTTAGGTTTAGAATATTATTTTGTGTTTCATTTGAATAAAAGAATATGTGTTCCAGAATTTGACAATGTTTCAAAAGAGTTTTATCTTGATCCTCCAGTGAGTAGGCTATTAGGTCTAAAGTACGCCATTAAGTATTCAGGTCTAAAGTACCTTTACATCTAAAAAGATAAAAGATGTAAATACATAAGAAAAATATCAGATTATAAATCTAGATGATGGGATAGTGGAGATACTCTGAGAAGATAATCTGATAATTATCAACAGACAACTTTCTGTTGTCACATGATTTAATATTTCTTTCCCAAACCTCCCTCTCCAAACTGTTATGAAAAAAAATTTAAGTACTTAAAATCTGATTTCTGCAGTATGTTGTCATATCAGTATGCATGGTCATTGTATAAACCCTCCAAAGGAAATAACCATTAAGTCATTTTCTAAGTGAAAATTCATTTCTTGCATTACAAAAATGACATTTAACCAATTCAAATCCATTATTTTTGGATGAAGTGTCAAGTTAAAAGAAATTTTAATAAGAAAAGTAAAAGTCTCTTAGAACAGTAAGCCTCATAGGAAGTTTGATGTCTGTGGCCTGTACCTATATAAGCTGTCCTTTTGAATTCAAACATCCTTTGAGCATGGTACATGATCTATAGTAATAGAAAGTGACTGTTGAGTCTCATAATCTATGATGGGGTGATCCTGAACTTAATCAATGTAATAAATCTGTATGTAATAAAACTAACTTATTCATTGAAAGAATGAGAGACCAGTGGGTTATCTTGCTGAATTTTTTTGTGCATAGAAAAAGATTTCCCAATGCTCCCATTCACAAATAAGAAAACAGATTGTCTGTGGCAAAGCTGGAACATGAAATTTAATTGAACCTGGGACTGATTGATATAACTTGGATCTACAGAATGGATTATTTGATTTGATTACTTGACCTTTCCAACCGTTGCTCTATTTTTGGTTTGAGGGCATTATTTCTGATATGTGTTATAGAGGGTTAGTGGTTTTAAAATAGAGTGTCATTACTTGTCATTCAATCAATGAACTTTCATTGCTTTGGTCTTATAAGATTTTCATATTTTGAGATCCTCTAATGAAAAGAGGGGAGGCAAATAATTAACACCTTAATTTATTATCAACCAATGCCTTAGATTTGGTATTCTGATATTTGACCATTAACAATACTTTGTGACAGCTGGGAGACTGTACACATAGTATACCTAGAAGGAAGGATGTTTATTTCTTGGGATATTGGTCAAACTAAGACAAAGCTATGGATTATAATGGATCCATATGAGATACATTTTTATTTTGAATACCTTTCTCTATATATAATGGTCTGATTTATTCTAAGATACTCATTATTTTAAATATGGAAAATAATATTTTTAAAAAACCTTTGAAATTGTTCAAAATAGTGCTTACAGAATTGTCTTAGAGACAACGCCTTCCTCCAATTTTGAACAAGTGTGAATATAAGAGAAACCTAGGCATACATTCTCCTTAACTTGAACCAAATGATTTTGAGAATCCAATGAATTAAGAAAATACATTTATTTATAAACTGCATCTTTTCAGCCATTTTTTAAAATGTATATACTGCACTTGTCATATTTAATCAAAAAATAGGGGTTTAATTTACTTATGTATTTATTTGGTGGTACTGGGATTTGAACTCAAGTCATGCAGACTTCTCTACGTGGGCTAGCTTTGAACCACAGTGCTCTGGGCCTCAATCTCTTGTGTAGCTAGGATTACAAGAATATAGGTGTAAGCTACTGTCACCTGTCTCAAAAATAGAAATGTTAATATAAATAAAGAGGATAAATACTAAGCCAAAGACTAGCTGGGCATTTCATTGTTGAATTTATTCATCTTTCTATTGCATGAAATAGTCAAGAATAAAGGAAATGGAAAGATCCTGTAACAGAACTAAAAAAGCTCTTTATTTTTCAGTAAAGATTTGATAAAATTTTGACAGAAACACTTTTTCAAAGGAAAGATAGATGTTTCTACAAGTCATGATTATAGTTGAAAGTTCTACAGGTACTTCTCATTTTGGGAGTAAAATCCTCTCAAATTATGAAGATTGTTAATATTACTGCTGCCTGTAGAATAAATCAATCTATAAAGTTATGTTGACGTATATTAAATATGAAAGCTAATTTCTAATGACAATTAGTACTTTTGGAATTAAAGTTGTTTCTTGATCCCAGAAGTATATTCTGACACATTGAATTCAATATTGCAACCCTACTACATAAAAGGCATTGTGGCAAAAATTGGTTAACTCAAAGCATTCAAAGATTCTTTATTTCTAATATCAAATTACTTCCTCCAAAAGACACATTTTTCTTTTCATTATGTTCTTATTAGCTAATGTAGTCTGATTTCCTCCCCATGTAAATTCTCAGCTTACTGCAATGTTTAGGATTCTCTGTGAGAACAGCAGGATATCTGTGTGTGTTCACTGTTTTCTTGGTTTACTACATTCTAGAAATAGAAGTGTGTTTAACTTACTGTCGTATACATTCTGTCTCTGCAGATTATTTTGTCAAGTGCTTTCTCTAGCCTAATTTAAATGATTTCTAAAATATGGCTTTGATCACAGCCCTTAGAAGAGAAATATGTGCCACATTATGGCCCATGAATCTTATAAATAGGAAAAGCTTCTGGATGGGCAATGTGGAGTTTTCTTAGTGCTGATTTCTTTTACTACTTCAGAACACATCATGTTACTCTATCTTGAACAGTCATTTTCCTTCTAAGCAATAAATATATTTCAAACACTTCATCCTCTTCTTATTTTCTTGAAGGCAAGCTTTCTTAATTTAGACTTTTAATCTCTCTTTTCATCAATACTATATCTTCTTTTATTACTTTTCTCTGAATGCTTTCATCTGTGCAGATGCCTCACTGATAATGAACTTGACTAGAACTCTGCCTAGATGCATGACCTGTCTCTTGACCTCTTTTCATCCATTTTCTTTGGCAAATCTATTTTGCTACTGAGAGAGAATATCCTGGAGAGAGTCCAGTTGGTATCATCTTCTAAAAATCATGTCCTCTTTTCAGCCCTAAATTTCTGTATATGAGACACTGCCATAAAACACTCTCAACCCATCATCTCTTTACCTAAAAATCCTTGATTCACATCTGCTGCTATCAACATTTGTCGGCATCTCTTTTTATTGAGGTAATAGTAACACTGTGGTCAGTTGTGAAGAATATTTGACAGTATCTTCCATGATGCATTAAGTTCACCTGTGGATTAGTCTTCTAAAATGGACAGATTACTCTACCTGACTCTTCTTAATATTTAGTTCTAAGAAAGCACATCATTTCTTTTCTTTTTAAATAAAAATTCAAAACCATTCCTACACCTCTTTTGTCAGAACAAATTATAATTGTGACTGGAATTCTAGTGACTATTGACCATTACAATCTTATAACTGCTTCATATCTTCTCTTGAAGGGCTATTCATCTATTTGATGCCATTGACAAGTTAGACCCTAAGACGAAAAAAAATCCACCTGATTGTAGCATTGTGTCTTGTGTCAAAACAAGTTATCTTGTTTTAACAAGTATCATTCAAGGCATTAACACAATCACTCACTCACTCACACTAAACTCACCCAAAAGGTCAGCACTGTTTATTTCTCTGCATCCTTTTGATGCATCCTAGTTTTGCATTGGGTTCCTGAAGTCATTCCATTTCCAAATAGACAAGAGGTAATTACTAACATAGTGAACTATGACCTCAGTTCAGTTTGTTCCATTTCAATATTGAAAAAGTGTTTTACTCCATTTTTGTTCTTGTATTTTTATGTTGGGAGAAGTGTAACTTTTTATTGGGTAGTCAAAACTCTATAGATGTTTATTGGAAGAATGGACAATTGATCATTAATCTTAATGACCTTTAAATTTTTTATGACATGTGAAGTAACCCAAGTTTCTAAAATGTAGTAATTGTTTCTGAGCCTGAAAACTCATCTGAAGATTTTTATTGCCTAAGATGGATGGAACTTTTGTTTAATCAATTATAAAGTGCAAGGATAAGCCAACTAGTCAATGATTCAATATTTAAAAATTGAAAGTAAAACATACACAGTCATTTTTCACAGAATCTCCTAAAAAGCTATATTGTATAGATTTTTATTTTAGACTTAAAAATTAGAGCAAATGTGAATACATTAATACAGAAGAAAAATATATTTCTTTAATAAGAAAAAGTCAAGTAAAAGAAAAATGCCCTTCTTGCTACGTGCTTGACATTTTTCTTCTCTTTGCCAATAATGGGGCTTGAACACTATGCTCTCTTAGCTTTGTTGCTTAAAACTAGAGTTCTACCACAGTGTTTTCCTGATTATTTGGAGATGAGGGTCTCACAGACTTTTCTGCCCAGGCTGGCTTTGAACCATTATTCTCAAACTCCAAAGTAGCTACCTGCATTAGAATGTCTTTAACATTTTAATTTGAAGCAGAAGGTGGGAGTGATATTCTTAAATCTATAATCAGTTTGAATTTAGTAATCGCTTTTGTGTTTCAAACTACTCCCTTATCTGTTAATTTGCTTATTAAGCTAGAATGAGAGGATTCAATATGAACTTTATTGGCTTAAACATTTTTTTTTTAATCCTAACTTTGGAAAGTTGTTTTGCTGTATGTGGAATTAGGCTTTGGGTTTTACCTCTTTGTTCTAAATTGCAGCCTATTATTTTGAATCTTACTTTTGATAAAAAAAATATTATCTGTGGGAAAAGATTACTATAAGGCTGGAGGTTATTAGAAAATTATTAGACAGACACATATGCTTTTCAAGGGCTGCCCCTGTCTGCCTGTATTAATCATTCTGTAGGGCCATGAATGATGATAGAAATATCCAACGTCCCTTGGCAGAAGAAAGATCCTCCACAATTCATTAGCTTGTATGTGGATGATTTCAGCCATTATTCTCACTTGCTACAACACCTATTTGACAAACTTTGGTGTTTCATGTTAATGTTCTAAATCTGATTTGATTTGAAAACAATCTTAACATTTTGTATATTCTCACATCTTATCTCGTTTTCCATAAGAAATGGGAATCAGATGTTAAAGAAAGCTATGAGAATGGAACTCTAGCAGCATAATCTATGTAGGAAATATTTGGTCAGGTAGTTAGCCTCTTCACTGGGTTTCAAAAACTTGACCTCTGACAGTGAAAATGCAGAGAATTTCATGAGTACAGGGATCTTGACATTTCTTTTTTTCCCCTACAGTTATAGAATAGCTCAATTGACACATTCAGACAAAACCGAGTGAACTTCAGAATCCATTCTAAAAGTAAAAAATAGACATTGGTTATTGGCTTATCCTTTGCCTTCACACAGCCCATGTTTGGGTACAAAAGAAACAGTCGAAAGCATTGCAGTTCTAACAGTGCATTACAATGAAACAGGTAAGTATCCCTTTAGTACCATGTACTAGATGGATGTGCAGCGGCCAAGGTCATTGAGCAAGGCAATGGATCCTCCAAGCAAGGCATCTGGGATCCCTACATATTGTCCCAGGCTTTAAGAGCTGCAGCCTTTGCTTTCTCTCTTGGTGATATTCATTCCTTTAAATAGGGGATTCTTCCCCTTTGAACCCATTATAATTGACCCCTATGGTGCCTTGGCAAGGCAGGGTGCTTCTTCATTCTCCTCCCAGATTTTCAAGACCCAAAGAGGAATCCAAATGATGGGGCTGCTTAATGTCAAGAATGCCCACACATATCTCTTTCAGTGCCTAATTCCTTCATATACCTCTTTCTCCCAATTGGTTTACTATTCCCTCTTCCACTTCCCTAATCCCTTCCCAAGTAGGGTACGTTTTTTTTTTCTCTTGCTCTCTCTCTCACTCTCTCTTTTCTGTATCTCTCGGAAATCAGACAGGAGTTCAGAGCACTTTCACTACCTTTTATGAGGTAGATTGTGATGTCATAGATGGGGGCAGGGCTAGTCAACTTTCTACCCACCTCCCAACCTGTGCTGAGGGAGCTCCGATCGGGAGTGCAAGCAGTGATTCCTCCATGGTGAGTAACTTTGCTTTCTAATCTTATGTCTCTCATTGTATCATTAATTCTAATATGTGGGCTGTGGGGTTCAGGAAAGTAAAAGTTTGCTCATTCAAGTCCTCTTTATTTACTGCTAATCAGCTTTGGACAAATGACCTATTCCACAGCACAGATACACTCTTGGATTGTGATCTCAACTTGAGAACTGAAAATGGCATTTTCATTCCTTTATTTCTCAGTCTCCCTTCTTATTGGGACTGAAAGTCAGTGCATATGTGGAATGAATCCATTGGGTAATCTTTGTGAATTTAGCTCTAAGGACAGTGTTAGGGAGATGTACTCTTTGGGAAGATGTGAAGGTCACACAATATTCTTTATTGACATTTTCCCAGAGAATCACTTGCTTCTAAAATCTGGGGAGCCAAAATTGTGAGAAAATTTGGTTTGGGTAGAAACAGACAAAAATTCTAATACAATAAAACTATCTATAAAAAATTAAAGTTGCCACTCTTGCAAATGTAAAGGCATAGCCGTTCACAGGTGTGCCAAGTAAACCTGCCTTGTTTTATTTTTTGTTGTTACATGTCATAATGCTGATACTGTTTCATAGAGTCTCTTGGTAGTTAAGAGGTGTGAAAATCTGTTGTATGGTCTCATTTGAGTTTGTTACTGATTAGTTCTTTTATATGGATTACTATTTAGAAAGGAAAGATCAACCAAAGTGAGCATTTTTCTCTGCTTTCTTCTTTGTACTCTCTTGGGTACTTATTAAAATTGTGGAGATGTATGTCTTTGTATAAAAGGGCAAAAGGACTTCATGGAAGTGATTAAAGCTTTGAGAGGAGCTGAAGATACACCAGTGTGGGTGGTTTTTGTTTTTTTCTTAAAGAATTTACCCATCAGAACGAGTCCTTTCCTTAGGGTCCAACGAATGCATTATGGGTTTTTATGAAATATCTTAATGGTATCATTCATGTTTTTCAAAGTATAACACTCTGAATAACCATGTACAAACACTGGTGTTGGTGGAGGACTTTTCATGGAGTTTTTTTTTGTTTTTGTTTTTTGTTTTGTTTTTTTATCAACTGTTTCTTGATCCTGTCCTCTCACCTCCTGGCCCCCTGCTGGTCCAAAGTTATGATCTTTTCTATAGAGAAAAACTGGAGTGGGACATTGGTATCCTAGGGTTGGAGGCCAGTATGGGATGGTTCTGAAGTTATTTTCCTGCTTAAACTTGTTGACCTAAAGTATTTATTATGATAAGGCCTAGTAGGGCCATACCGGTCAGTAGGAAGATTTGGGTGACAAACATCATCAGGCAAGCAAACTTTTCAAAGGGAGTGACAGTGCTAAACATCTTACATATTGGATTATCCCTCTTTCATTAAAAGCATTATGCCCTCAAAACCCAGGTAAAAGTAAATCTTCAGTGGTAGAAAAATTTGATGTCTGATCATAGCTCAAGTTTTTAATGTCTTTTATCAACCCCTCATACAGCTGCCAGGTAAGAAATGCTCATATTTTACAATCTCTTGGGACACAATCATCTAAAAACTTCGTGAGTTAAGAACGGTTGTGTTGTGCTCTGAGAGTCTTATCATGGAATGCATTGTGCATGTAATTGTTTATTTTCACGTGCACGTTTCATTTATAGTGGTGTTCAGTGTTTTTTCAAATCCATTTTGTGTTAAAATTATAATTTAAAAATACATACATATTGTACTCTAAAGGAGAGTATGAAGGTATAAGAGAAGTTGCATTAACTTCTGTGTCAGACCAGTCCTTTCTCCATCACTGGACAATTAGGTAGCTCAAACTACAGTACTTAGATCTTTTGAGCCTCATCTTTTCTCATTTGTGAAGTGATGGAGATATATGCTAAGTTAGCCAGGATATATCCTGAAGGTAGCCATATTTTAAAGCTGTATATTTGTATGATATATGTTTAAAGAAATAATAGAGAGGAATAAAAAGAAAGGTAATTACAGTTTTTATGTTGGGCCTATATTTAATCCAGAAAAAAGACATTTCAACCAAAATTAACTTTGAAATATTCTTCATCTGAAATGGTGGTTTTTGGTTAATGATTTATGTAACCATCCTTGTGATCTTAAATCTTCAATATTGTTTAATTAACTTGCTCAGTAAAATCTTAGACATTTATGGTTGGATAAAATCTGAAGAGAAGTAAAACCTGTGGTAGGTGGCTAATAATGGTTTTGAACTCTATGCTTTTAGTTTTTTCAAATTATTTGAAATTTAACTTTATTTCTACTAGGTAACACATAGGACTAGTCTTATTCATGGAATAACTATGTTGTGTTGGAAAGTGTTAATAAGGGGAAAGTTGGTGGTTTGGGGGTTACGTGTTATGGAGAGATGAAAGGAGTGTTTATAGCCTCACTCCTGAACTTTTAGTCTAAACACTTAAGTAACAATTTAGAAGAAAAGACAGCGTTCAAATAACTAAGAAATAGTTCTGTGGTCCAGTGGTCATTACACTTAGTGAAATTCTTAATAATTTTATAATAGTTTTATAATAGCACATAAAATTTAACTTCTTGAATTTGTTACTTCAAGAAATCACTTTTAGGAGCTAATCTTGTCTACATGGGAACAATAAAATGATTTGCTCAAGGGAAAGAGATGACTTTGCAAAAAAGTGAGGCCTTTAATGGACTTTGGAAGGGGCCTTAAATTTATGCTTTATTATATTTGTGTGATTGTACATAAAGATCAAGGAAGCGTTTCAGGTTCATAATTAACGAATTTGAAGATATCTGGTGTTCAAATGTACCATGTATCAAAATCAGCATCACTGCTTACAGCTCAGCTGCATGCTTTACCTGAGTCCTTTTTCCTTAATCATATGCTGACTTTTTAAAAATGATTTTTACTTTATCTTTAAGTAGTTGTACAAAGGAATTGACATTCAACAAGGTAGTATACAAATACAATGAAACTTGACCGGTTTCCCCTTCATCATTGTCCCTATCCCTCTTCTAATGTAGAATATGCATTGGATTTTATGATTGTTTTTGTTTTCTTCTCACTTTTTAACATAATGGGGACTTACTTAGAAGAGTTGAGGAGGGTGCAAAAGAATGGATTGCAGGTTTATATTAACGTAAAATCAGGCAGCCATACATAACAGGTGAAGGGAGTTCATGGAACTAGAGAAATTAAAGAATGAGAAAAGACTATCTCTGAGGTAATCTACTTTTCTGATGATAATTGAAAGGTTCCTCACTTTGAAGATATCATTGACAGGTTTAGAAATGTTAGCTGTGATGGAAATGTCCTTCAGTTAATGACAGTCTATATAACCAGTATAGTTTTTTCTAGTAAACAGATGTTTCTCTGGGTATTAAGTATGAATCATGTAAGGTTCTCTGCCTTCAAATAGCCTTAAACACTTAATAAAACACACGTGATTATGTGAGTCTGTTTACCTAAATATGTGGGAAAGAGGTTATTGATTATGTATGATTTACCCATATAGAGTAACAAGAGGTCTCATATACAAACAGAAATGTAGATTCAGAGATTATTTGAAGTGTTTTCTTACACTGTTGTTGTTTGTTTGTTGGTAATGGGACCTACCACTTGAGCTATGGATCCACTTACAGTTTTTTTTGGTTGTTGATTGGAATCTGAGTCCTTAGGACTTTCCTGTTTGGGCTAGCTTCTGGTCAGAATCCTCAGATCACAGCCTCCTGAGTAGCTAGGATGACAGGTATGATCCTTCTAATGGATTTTCAGCTATATAACCAAGCTTCGTTTGTCCAGATTCTGAGGAAATTGTATGTAAATAAGGACATGGTTTAGATCATCTAGTGAAATGTCTCTTTCCTAAAGTGGCATAAAAATTAACTTTAAAATTTATTATCATAGTAAATTTACCACAGGTTAAACTTGCCTATATGACAACAATGAGTGATATGATCAAAGATAGATTTACAAAACAAAAGATATTTTGTCAAAATTAATTAAAAGGGCTGGAGGCCTGTCTTAGCTGGTAGACTGCCAGCCAATGAAGGAAAGCCTCAGATACCCAGTTTGAGTCATTCTCAGAGAAAAAAAAAAGCTGAAATAAAACTTATATAAAATTTTGTGGAATAGTCATTACTGATTATTAAAAAAAGATGACATACATGTCAATTATTTTCAAACCCAAAAGATTCTGCAGGTCATTTAGAAACAGATCTGTAGATCTGTGATTCCATAACATGTGATATCTATTTCCCCATGTACTATAGATTCATAGATGACATTATTGTGAAAGACAAATACTGGCTATGATACATTATAATCATTCTAGGAGAAATATGTACATGATCATTGAATATTTATATAGAAAAGCAATCAAAGAAAACTCAATTTGAAAAATCTTATTGGATGAAGCATCTTCATAAAAGTGTTCCAGGTAAAGGAAAGAAAGGAATATCTCAGAACAGAAGCAGAACACTTAGAAGTGAGGAAATATGTATTTCAGCTTTACTGGACTTGAAATGTCAAAGAGGAGTGGAGAAAAAAAAGATGATATAAGAATGTTAGCCTGATCTATGCTAATGTTAAAACAGTGTTTTTCATTATGGTCAGCATATGGTCAGGATTATCTGAATGCCAAACCCAACAGGGAACTACTAAAATGCAGAAACGGGCTGAACTGAAGGCCTTTGGAATCAAGATGAAAGGGTAGATTTTTGGAATCTGTAATTAATTACCCACCCTTTAACACACACCTGGTAATTCATTTTCACACCTAAGTTTTAGAATCTGCACAGCAATAAAACTGACTCATCTCTGTTCTTAGAAAAAGTTGCAGCAAAAAATAAATAATAATAAAACATTCAGAGTAAAAGATATGGGGCAAAAAAGGAGTAAAACTTAATATAAGAATATTCTTGAGAAATTAGTTTAAACTTTGAGTAAGAGGGGAAAAACTTTCAAAAAGTGATAGTTATTAAAGAATTATTATGCCATTTAATCTCCTAGAAGGGCATAAAACAGGAAGGACATAAGACTGTACACATTTGAGATTATATCTTAATTTTTGTCAGGTTCTAGTTCAATTAATGAACATCAAGCCAAGTAGCTTTTATCTCCCAAGTTGTGCCTCTCCCAAAAGGGAGGAAAAAAAAAACAGTCCATAAAAAGATTGTTTCTGGATAGTATTCATTAACAGAAGTACTTGATTATTTTAAGGATGTAAACTTCACTGAAAAAAATATATTAGGATTTTCATCATTAAGGATAATATCCAGGTGCTCATTTCAGTGGACTACGATGAAAAATACTAATTACATACAGGTATAATTCATTTAGAACTGCTAAATTTCTTCATTTTTTTCATCATGGGTGATAGCTTTTCTCCCACACCCACAGGTCTATGTGAAAAGTAAGAAAAATGGTTAAGGACTCAGGAAGAGGGCATGCCTGTAAAATATTTTATGAAATTATGATAATGTGCCACCTATACGAAGATGAACCTCAGTTCAAGCAACAAAAATCAGTTTCACATTGACCCCTTATTCCTTTGCAAAACACGAATCTTTTTTTCATTGCTAGAATTTTCCATATTTTTTATTTCCGATTAGAAGTCAGCAAATGATGAGAAGCCCTATTTTAATCAGTTTTGTGTTAGAGATAGTGTCTTCTAGCAATCAGAAAGTGATTGTCATCTTCTAGAAGTAGGTAGTTGCTAAGACACCAGCGTCTGCCATTAATTAGACAAATTAACTTACTAATGATATACTTTTTAAATTTTGTTAGATATTTTTTTCTAGTCTGAGTATGAACCCCAGGGCCTTGTATAATGCTAGTCATATACTATTAACCCAGATCTCTATACCCTCTGGCTGTGTCTTCTTTATACCAACCAACACAAGAAGAATCATGCAAAATTATTTACCTCGAGATCACATATTATACATGAAGAGAAGCTGAGCATAAAACAGAAACAGCCATATTTTTTAATCTCTAGAGATTGGAAAAATAAAGACCATGTTTCTGAAAAAGATGTTAACGTAATCAGCTGAATATGGCTATCATGGCTATTAAATGTAAATTTGAAACCTACTTCATCTCTTATCTAGATTGTACTTGGCAACACTACTAACATTCTCTGTGAGGGATTGCTTTACATATATAACTTTGAATAGTCATATCTACCGAACAGTATAATTGCTTGTAGCAAATATCAACAATTAATCTTAGTTAAGACACATTGAAGAGTAAGTATGTGCCAGGCACTGAAGTAAGCATTTGGAAATCATTTACTATGAATTCTATTTTCATAGTCATCCTTGTGGTAGACATAGTGTCTAAAAATCAGGATCTGAGAATTTCAGTATCGTCCAGGAGGCCACAGTCTGTGACTGTCATACTGTGGTACTTCAGGAAGGCCCCCTTATATTCTCCGTAGGTAGCATAATCTGTTTTCTGTGTCATTACTAATATATGACACATCAGTATGATGATTTGATTCTTTGGCCCATTTGTGTCTTACCTACTTTGTAAAATGTGGAGACAAGGAATACATCTGAAGGCTTATAACACATCCATTTCTTAGACAGTGAGCATATAACATGCTTAATATTACCTTCTTTCTCATGACTTTCTCATGAAAGAAAGTAATTATAGTAATTTATCACATAGAACACTTCCAATAAATTATGTGGAAGTCTTTTATTTAACTACATGAGGGCACTTGATTTTAAATGCTATACTTCAAGGTGCATTATTTACCTAATATTTGGGACCATAAAGTAATTAATATTTTTTCTTTATAGTTGAATTCCTTTGTAATTTATTTTATTACATTTTCTGGTATATTAAATACACTATTGTTTTTAAGAAATTTCTAAAAGATCTGAATTAATTGTGTTAATAATTTGATTTGAAAGGAATGTGATTGTTTTCCTCTGGCTTTCTACTTTAAATGTTAGTACTTATATTGAAATATAGAATATTGATTTTAATTAAATAGCAATATGCATATAGATTTTCACATATTAGTCAAATACATATATGTGTGTATATATCTATATGTGTGTGTATATATTCAAATAATGAGTTATCACCCCCATGTAATATGTTTATATGTAGTTCAGGGAAAATACATTGATCCACCAAAGATATAGACCCAAACTTTATATTGTGTTATACTTAGAATGTGGCTTCTGAGTTTCATCTCTTGGCCCAAGACATCTATTAGTGATCTGTCATTCTACTTTCCATACAGGAAGTGATAGGAGAAGATAATGCTCACTTGCTCTGTTATAAACCCTTAAGGAGTTTTCTTGAATATTCCCATACCTGTACAGCTACCTTTAGCTGCAAGAGAGACTGGGAAATATAGTGTTTGTGCTAGTGTGGTAAAAATTGAGAGACGGCACTAATAAAAGAGGAGTTCAGAATATTGGATAGCAACCATAACAGAATTCTATCATAGTCGTAGCAAATATTCAGAAAAGTCCCTACTCTTATTATACAAGGTAGAGTATATTGGAAAATTTAGTCTTCATAGTGTATTTATCAGGCACTCCACACTTTTTAAGAGAATCAAGAAAGGTAATTCACCACTTACATTCCAGACCAGAAAATTCTTCTATGTGATGAAGAAGACTTTATGTCAGAAGCCTTCTCTTGCTGAGGTGCGTGGCAGATGGAAGGTAACAGTGAAGTCTCTGGGTAGTGCAGAGGAATATTATAAGGAATTCCCAAAGCATTTGGCAGAAGTGAGTGAGGCGTGAGTTGGCAGTTCTTGCAAGTGTATGCCTTCCATTAAGTGGGACAAGAAATGAGATTTTCAGGAGCTTGTTATTAGGCAAATTTATTTTTAATCTCTGAGCACTACTTTTTCAGCTCCAAAATGAGAATGGGATTGGTATCTTCTTTACCAGCGTATTTAGGACTATAATGTGCTGCATATGCTTAGTAATATTATTTTATTGCTCCCAAAAGATTAGGTAGTTTTCTTGGTGATGTAAGTAGTGCCTTCTTGTTCTCTTTCATCATGTCTGCTTCAATCACTCAAGCTTCCGGTCCTTTGTAGCTGTGAGCATTCCATCAATTTCTGTCCTTGTAGAGAAACCTCTCTATGTATTAACCTTTCTGTAGCAACCTCTCTTCTCTAGGAGTGACAGGGAGATCAAATGTACCCTTGGATCAGAACACATCTACCTCTGAAGGAGAATGATAGGGCTGGCTACACTCCTAGCATTTCTCCTAGAAAAAAAATATATATGTCATCTGAAATGGAGTTTTGTCTTCTGAAAGGGGAGAAAACAATAGATTCCACTGATGTATATGCATCCCCTCACCTCCATTTCTAGCCTTGGTTCCATGGTTTACTATATGAAAAGCAAAACTCCTAAGAACGCATCACTACAGTATTTTGATCATCACCTTTCTATATATTTTAAAGCCTGTATCCCAGTTGTCCTAGGTTACCCTGTCATAGTCATGCATTTCTGTTCCCAAAGGTTCCAGTGAGAATGTTCAGAAAAATATGTTAAGCACAGTGAAATGACTTAAATTTCTTTTTACAAACAAGTATTTGAGGTAAAATTGATTCTGTTTTTCAAGCATTAAAAAATTAAATTTTCTACTCTAAAAGATTCCTGATAGGGCTGGGAAGGTGGCTCAGTGGTAGAGCGCTTGCCTTGCATGCATGAGGCCCTGGGTTTGATTCCTCAGCACCAAATAAGCAAAAATAAAAAAGCTGGAAGTGGCGCTGTAGCTCAAGTAGTAGAGTGCTGGCCTTGAGCTGAAGAGCTGAGGGACAGCGCCCAGGCCCAGAGTTCAGGCCCCATGACCAGACCCACAAAAAAAAAAAAAAAAAAAGATTTCTGATAATAGATGATGTACTTTACTTTAAAATGCTATAAAGAGAGAGCTGGAGGCATGGTTTGTCTCTAGTATTAGAATGCCTGCCTGGCAAGTACAAGGCACTGAATGAAAACCCGAGTTCCACTACCAAAAAGAAAAAAAGAGAAAAAAAGCTAGAAAAAAATTGAATCATTGAATTTGTTCAAATTTAAAATTCTTAAATGGTGCTGGGCATCGGTGGTTCATGCCTGTAATGCTAGGTACTCAGGAAGCTGAGATCTGAGGATTATGATTCAAAGTCAGCCTGTACAGGAAAAGTTTGTGAGATTTTTTTTATCTTCTGTTAACTATCAGAAAACTGGAAGTGGCACTGTGGTTTAAGTGGTAAAGTGCTTGCCTTGAGCTAAAGATCTCAGGGACAGTGCCCAGGCCCAGAGTTCAAGCCCCACAACGGACCCCCCTCCCCCACAAAAATCCTTAAATGGTATGTAAGTATACTTTTAAAATAAAAAAGGAAAACATTAGCTTATTGTCTTCCTTAAAATCATCATTTTAAATAATATTTAGCACTACCAGGATAAGTGTCTCCTTGAAATTCAAGTTATGTATGATTTCTAAGAGATAATATTGATGATGGATAGTTCTACAATGAGAAAATAGCGCCAGGTAAATCTTGAAAACAAGAAAGTTACAGGTAGGAACTGAATATGTTTCATAGCCAAACTTGAATTCTTGTAACAAGTGACAACCCCAGATATAACAGAGCACTCACAGATGTACCTACGGCATATTTGAAGAATTTGCTTTGGCATTTTTAGTGTATCAGGAAAAGAAATAATGAGACAGCCTTCACATCCTGTAATAAATATGAAGGTGATTTAACTTTGTCAAAAAGCTAGATTCACAGGGACTCTAAGATAAGGATTGTACCTTGAGGAAACTTTCATCTTAATATTAAACATAATTTTTAGTAGGGGCAAGATACTCTATCATACTATCTCCAGCCCTTTAATGTTTATCTTTGTTCCCTGGTTTAAAAGCTGTCATCTTCTTGGAGTTAAAGAAATATATTTTTATTACCCTAAAGATGATTTCCAATTTTGCAGATTTGAGATTTTCTTTCAAAGAAACTACTGTGTTTTTTTCTATGATTTTTGGCAATCCTTTATGCATTTCAAGTCTTTTAAGGACTCTATTCCCTTTAATCTGTGATTTTTTATGCTTCTTGTATAGCACAGGCTCTTTTGCAATATGTTGTTCATCCACAGAGGGGATTTTTTTGGGGGGGGAAGGTTGAAGAAAAAAAAATTCCAGTTTTAGATTGAAGGGAACTCTTAGATGCTTTTGCTACATTTGCCCCAAAGTACATTCACTCTAGGAGAGAAACAGCCTAGAAAGTTCCAAATTAGGCCAAGTCCTGGCAGGGAACTATATAGAGAAGCATCCAGAATTCTAAGAAGAACCACCTTAAATGCCCTTTATAACTTTTTTTATACATAAAAAAATTGGTGCTGTTGCATATTGCTAAATATACTAATGGAACTTGAAACTCAGGTAATTGTTTATTAGCTAGCAAGTACCTTTTAGTGAAGCCTCACTTCTCTATCTCTGCAATCATGGAGAAAAAATCATCATGGTAACTCAGAGGAAAATCTAACTGGAGGGAAATTGCAATATGTATTCAATTCAGAAAATATCTAAAATATCTAAAGTACATTCATCAAGTAAAAAGAAATACTCAGAAGTGGTGCTGTGGCTCAAGTGGTAGAACGCTTGCCTTGAGCTGAAGAGCTGAGGGACAGAGCTCAGGCCCAGTGTTCAAGCCCTACAACCAACAACAATAAAGAAAAAGAAAAAAGAAATACTCATCAGCTTTTATTTTTTTAAATGCTTGTTTTATACATCAATTTAAGGGGCATCCTGAACTAGGAATTTATCACTAAATTGATCAATCAGGATTCCCAAATATGTATACCTAATCTCTAGCCGTTTATGGAGAACATACTAGCAAAGTGTAAGAAATAGTATTTAAAAATAATTGGAAGTATAGCTATGAAGACGAGACCACACACACACACACACACACACACACACACACACACACACACACACACACACACACACACACACACACACACACACACACACACACACAGAGTTTTTGAGGACAACACAGTACGTAAGGAACCAGGCTATTTGATTCTAATGAAGAATGTATTAGAACTGAGATAGAATCATGAAGGACAGATTCATGGGTGAGTTGGCAACTATGTGATGCTGTGAGAATAACTCCCCTTCATAGTATGATTTTTTAAGCTTTTCTTTCTCCATTTGGACTGTATCTATAATCAGTATTAAGATTCTATGCAGCATAGTTTCTGCAAGTATTCTCTATTAATTGAGAAACTGAGGTTGGAACTAAAACCCCACTTATAGTTGTGCTCACTCTCAGAATGAAGAGAGAAGATGGCAAGTTTTTTTTTTTCTTCAGAAAAATACTTTGTTCTTGCCTTACTGGGTGTAATCGTACTATCCATTCCTGTTCAAGGTTCCTTGGGCCAGGGGCTCTTAGGTGCTCAAATAAATTAAGATGAAAATCCCAAAAGCTATTGAGATGATATAGTCTTTCACAGTCACTTCTTAAAAACTTAAAAATTGTACTTTTTAAAGTTTATTTTCTTCTTTGTGAGATATATCCAACTCCAGTTTCCAATTATGGAAAACTCAAAGATGTTAATAGAGCCATTCAATCTCATATAGGCATTTAGAAATCCAGTTTTTCTAATGAATAGTCATGTTTTGTGCAGTATAAAGATATGGTACTTGTTTCTCTGAATCTATTATCTAGTATTTGGACAAGAAATAGAGGAACTAGCATGTATCAGATAGTGTAATGATAAGAGCTGTAGTTATTACTATGTTTGTCAGCCTCTCATCATTCCAAAGCATCTACTAGATGGGAAACTAAAAGGCTATATTGTAGGAATGTTGGGGTCTAAGGGTCATGAGAAGTAGATATTTCTTTTTTTTTTTCTTGTTGGTCATGGGGATTGAACTCTGGGCTTGGGCACTGTCCCTGTGCTCTTCAGCTCAAGGTGAGCTCTCTACCACTTGAGCCACAGCGCCACTTCCAGTTTTTTAGTGGTTTATTGGGGATAAGAGTCTCACAGACTTTCCTGCCTGGGCTGGCTTTGAACTGTGATCCTCAGATCTCAGCCTCCTGAGTAGCTAGGATTACCTGGCAATATTTCTTTTTTTTTTTTTTTTAATTGTGAAAATACCATACAGAGGGGTTACAATTACATGGGCAAGATAATGAGTAATTTGTTTTAGACAGTTAAAGATTTGATTTTAGTTACAGAAAATCAGAAAGTAGGTGTGGCTATCTCAGTAACTTCTTAGCTCAGATCTCATCTGAACCGCAAGACTAGAAGTTGTGCTTGTAAGAAAATGGACCTTAATTAATATCTGGCCACACTTGTGGACAGGTAACATATCACAGTATGCCTGTCTCCAGGTGAGTGCCACTATAGCCCAGCATTAAGCAGAGTAGGAAATCCTATGGGTTATTTGCCTGTTTAAGGAAGATTGCATATTATATGTTACAATGGGCTGAAACCCAATTCTGCCAGATAGGAATAGTACTATGAACCCAAGTACACAAAAGAGTTAAATATTTTCGAGTTCGTTTGTGTTCTTATATGTCTTCTGAGGATTAGAAATCATTTGTGCATTAGTATTATGCCTAGCAAACACAGCTTGATGCCTAGCAGGTACTCTGTATTTTTGTTTGTTTCTTTTTTGTTTTTTGTTTTTGTTCTTTTGTCGGTCACAGGGCCTGAACACTGGGCCTGGATGCTGTCCCTCAGTTCTTCAGCTCAAGGCTAGCACTCTACCACTTGAGCCACAGCACCACTTCTGGCTTTTTCTGCTTATGTGGAGCTGAGGAATCGAACCAGGGCCTCATGCATGCAAGACAAGCCCTCTACCACTGAGCCACCTTCCCAGTCCTATTCCATATTCATAATAGAGCTCAGGTTCTTTAAAAAGCTGTTTTGTTAACAGAAATCAATAATTACATACAATTATATTATCACCTTTTCTAAGCAAAAGCTCATCTTGAATTTCTATGATTCAGCACATACATGTTTTCAATTTGGCTAAGGTTTATTTTATGTTTATTTTCCCAATTATACTCCCCTAACAATCTCATGCTCTTAAGTATAGTTCCATGCAAGAGTGAACAGTTGTGTAGCGTATTATCCATTCTATTATAGCTTTGTGACTTTAGTCAAGCTTTTTCATCCTTTATGTGTCCCCCCATAGTGTTAGAAAGACTCAACAATATTTAGCAAATATTTATGGTCTATACACTGGATAATAAAGTTTTTAAAATATAGAAACTGGATATAGAAGAAAACATGCGTGGATGGAGATATGAGTATGGAAAACATTAAAATTAGAATGGGTGAGGGTGGGATTGGTTCCATTTGATAGTTCAGCGAGGGTAATTTTCACCAAGATGAATTTTGTTGAAACTGACCTAGAAAGATTTTGGGGGTAATGATTAGAGAGTAATTATTATTCTGCTTTTGAGTGGGACACACAATGAGCGTTGCTATGGCAGCAATTCTGAAAGAGCATGTCAAGGAATTTGCCAATGTGATAAGACAGAAAATAAGACGTCACTGAGAGGATATGATGGCATAGATGTTGATAAGACTAGGGTTTCAAGCTAAATGATAGGAAAAACAGTAGGAATTATACCTATGACTAGCTTACAAGGAAGAAGGTGAGAGGAACACTTTTGAGGAAAAGGAAAATTGAATCATTGAGTTCTTGTCATCTCTGGAAGATTATGAAGTAGCCAATGATAAAAGGTCTACAAGAGATTAGTTTATTCCCTAATTGCTAAACATCTTCTTTGTGAAGATGCTTAAAACTCAGTGAATTGTGTTCTTGAAGTGAAGGTGAAAATTACAAACCTAATTTTGTGACAGGATATGGCTTGGTCACACAGAGCTTATTTGAATATATATTAACATAGGTAATTGAACATTCGCTATAGAAAAAACATTGGCCAGGAACAGAAGGAATGATTTGGAGAGATTTCTTTTTTCTGTGTCTACTCAAAAATATTTCAAAATATACAGAAAAAAAGTGTGCAATTATAAGAGCTATGGTCTAACTGCTCAAATTTAAAACTAATTTAATTAAAATTACAGGGTTTTAAACCATACATTATCCTAAAGACCTCTTATGAGTACTTGAAAAATGGTACCATTTCTTCTTGTCTTAATTCTCATTTCTATAATGAAAGAAGATTTGAAATTTTGCTTAATGCTGTGAATTATTTTATATAGCTACATATCTGTCTAAGATTTCACTTCAGTTTTTAGCATTTTATATAAGAGATTATTGCACATGAATTATCTTAACAGAAAACTATGATATACGAGTAAAGGCAATATATTAGTATATTTTAGTATTCCCTATTAAAGACAAGTGTTCCAAAATCCTAGTAGATGCCTGAATCCTGTATACTTCACTGATAATTTCTAGCTACTAAGTGACTAATAAGTAGATTCTCCATATGGTCTTGGTACTCAGAACAGTATACAAATTATTACTGATAAACTGTTGTAATATTCTAATTAAAATATGGAGATTGAGTAGCAAATTCATGGAGAATAACCATATTGTTAACTATAAGATGTGTTTGTTTAAATACTATGAAGCAGAGCAGAGCCTTCTGTGGAAATACTATGTGTAGCACTCAACATCTTGCTAAATCTCCACTATTCCTGTGTTTGAAGTAGCTATATGGTGTGAGAAATTCTATGATCATGTGTTTCATTGGGATAACTAGTAAAGAAGTAGCAACAGGTTTAACATACATTGACCATTCTTGTTTCTGTGGTTCTGGAAGGTGGTTAGATTATAGACAATTATTGGTTGTCCCAAGGACCCATTCCTTTTTTACTACCTCTTCTACTTCTTGCCTTTTCCTGAAATTTACAGGCCATTGATGAGACTATGCTATCCTTTAGATTTTGACTTTGTGTATTTGTGTGGTTTTGAGGTTCGAACTCAGAGCCTCATGATTGCTAGATTGGTTTTCTATTATTGGCACCATGCCCCTAGTCCTTTGTGCTTTCATTATTTTTTAAATACTGTCTTATTTGATTTGTCTAGGCTAGCCTGTATCATGATTTTCCTATGTATGCCTCTCAAGAAGTTGACATGATAAATGTACCCCCCAGAATCATTTTTATTGGTTGACATTTTTTCAATGCTAGAATGGATTAGAGAAAAAGGATCAGAGAACTTCAGGAAGGCAATAGAAAAACATCAAAAGATGTGTCTTTTCTAGCTCTGATTTTCTTTAGCATATGGAAGCTCAGTACAAGTAAATGGCTTTATATAAAAATATATAACCCAAATTGGGAGCAGGTGTCTTGGTATTGGCTAGAGAAAGATTGGCTCTATTAAGAGATGGGGGAAGAAAGCTAGTTTGGGAAGATAATGTTTGAAAAATCTAATTTTAGAAACATAAGAAAGAATAATGTAATATATTTCATACTACCTAAAATTCCAAAAATTCTAGGTTGGTTTAGATATATTTTTCTGGAGATTTCTTATTTTAAAAAATATAGAAAAAAGAATATAACATGGAAAAGGTAACACTTTGACTCATCTTAATAGAGTCCCTTGAATTTCTAATTTCAAAATGTAAGACCTTAAAAAATTAAAAGTCAAAATTAAGTTGGGCACAATGCCTCACACCTGTAATCTTAGCCATTTGCCTGGCTAATATTGTAGGTTTATGGTTCTAGGCCATCCCATACCTAAATGAGAGAATTAATATGAACCCAAAATGCTTGACAAAAAGTGAAAATAAGGAGGAAGAGTTGGTAAAAGAGACTGTAGTCTTTTCAAAAGTCCCATTTTGCGTTCAAGTGGTATTCTGAAGGAAGATGGATCATAATAATAATGAAAGCCAGAGTTTAAGAGCTTCCCAACTCTAAAAGCATTATTTTATTCACTCTTCATAATTCATTATTCATTCCAGAAATTAAGACTGAGGTAGAGCTAGGTGTATTATCTGGTTTCAGATCACTTCATTAGTGAGTAGACCAGTTAGAGCTTGAAACTCAGGCTCTGTTTTAGTCATAGCCCAGGTTGTCATCACTGCAAGAGAAGAAAAGATAGAAAGGAGGAGACAACAAGGAAGAAAAGAGATAAAGTGTGAATGCTAGAGTGTATTTCCAGAAAGAGAATGTACAGGATTTAAAGACAGGTTCTGGAGAGAGGTGAATATATGAATGAAAGGGGAAGAAGGGACTGAGGTGTTGAGAGAAGGCTGCAAGAACTGGGGAAGGATCTCTTCTCTCCTTTCTTGATCCAGGACCCTGGGAATCAACAGATGCTCTTGACACATTCTTTTCATTTATCTGAGGAAAGGAGAGGCTTTGGATGGGATGTATGGGCATTTACTTTCTTGAACACATGGACAGTACTAATTTATGACATAATTTCTAGTGGCTGGGCATGAGAAGGTAAAGGACAAGCAGGAATAACCAGTTGCCTTCAAATCCTGCTCACATTCCAAACACCCATAACTGGTGGCTACTGAACTTGTAGTTTATTCTTACTCAGCACTGTGCATTGCATTCTGGTGTTCCTGCATCATTTATATTGTTAATGAGCCACAACACTTAACATACAAAGTGAGGGAAATAACTTAGGCTTTCTAGTTGTGAGGGTTTCACTAGTGGCTCTTTGGTATGTTTTGTGAAAATTTAGTTTCCCTGGGTTCTTAGACAAAGGCTTTGTCTTTTATCACAACGCTACTATGTGAAAAGATAGAATGGTAGAAGCAAAAAATCCAAAAGTACTGATCCATATGTAATGTAGATACATAAAAATGGTACAAGGAATCTTGTTTTGTTTTATGGGAATTTGTTTGTGAGAAACAGAGAGGTCAACTTGGGAGTCTTTATTGGAAACACAGCAGGTGAACTACTGTCTCAAAGATCTGTAGCCCAGATTCAAGTTTACACAAAGCTTCTAAAGATAAAACCATGTTTGGGGTGGAGATCCAAGACAAGCAAAAGCATGCTATATAGGGAAACTCTCAAGGCTAAGCATTCTCTGTAGCAAAGCTTTACTGGGGATAAACCCAACATCTGCAACTCAAAGAATGGCCTATCTCAATTCTAGGCTTTTCTGAGCTGGGTGAAAAGCCCCCTCTACCCAGGAAGGCACTAGGGAAGGCTAGAGAGTAAGCTGATATTACTTAGACCCAGTATCCTTATTTCAGTTGAGACTGGGAAGAGAAGGAGACGAATAATGGAGGAGAGGACTCTGATCAAAATGCATTATATACATAAATGGATATGTTGAAATGAAATCTTGTACAAATAATTTAAAAAATGGCAGTTATACTGTCATATAAGGAATAGAAATGTGAACCTAAGCCCCTCAAAGAGGTAGTGTGAAATAAAAACATTGCAAAATAAAGATATGCTGAAATACATGATCAACAAGTAATAGATGAGATATTAAAAATATTATTGCCTGGGAGCATTTCCCACCTTGGGCTAGTGCCTAATAATCCATGGGTATTTCTGGTCCTGAGGGATTTATTTCCTCATTGTTCTCTTGGGATATGGAAGCAAATAATTTAGAGAAGAGAAAGGTTCTGGGGGGCTTCCTTGACAGATTTTCATGTCCACAACTAGTCAAGGGAAAACACCTCTCAATACTTCAGTTTCTTTGAGACACCAAATACAGCAAGAATGTCTTGTTTTTGCATTGAGAAAAAAACTCTTCTGCCTTTAATGGTGAAGAAAAAATGGCTCTAAGCCGTATTTAGGAAATTTGTTGACTGTAATTAAGCCTTCATGGGAGTCCCCAAGGTTTACTTACTTATAATTGAAAAAATGCAAATGAAGACAGTTAATCAGTGAACTAGCCAACGATGAAGCACTACTACCTACCTAGATGAATTAAAAACGACACAAATATGTCCAGTTGAGAAAGTTACTGGAGAACCAATTGGTAAATTTCTCAGCAAGGCTCTCCAGATTGTTTTTCTAGAACTGCAATGCCCTTCTGCTATTTATCAATTTGGTCTTGAAACACCATTACATACAGATTTCATAAGAACTTTCCTTGGGCATTGGTAGAGCACCAGCTGCTTCTGAAGCTAACTCAAGGAAAACCCCACAGGGGGAAAAAATAACAGACCTCTTGCCCATCTTTCTATCATGATTGATGCCTTTCTTATAAAGTATAATGATCTTATAAAGTATAATGTGTTCCACTTCTCGTAATACTTCTACCCCCTCAGTAATGAGTTCATTAAATTGATAATTCATAACATGTCAATAGACACATGGGCATAACCTTTTCCTAATTTTTTTTTCATCGTGGGACTTGAACTCTGACCTGAGCACTGTCTCTCAGCTCTTCAGATCAAGCCTAGCACTCTACCACAGCACCACTTCACCACTTCCAGTTTTCTGGTGGTTTATTGGAGTTCAGAATCTCATAGATTTTCCTGCCTGGGCTGCTTTGAACCACAATCCTCAGATCTCAGCCTCCTGAGTAGCTAGGCTTATAGGAATGAGCTACCGGTACCTGAATTTTACCTAAAATTTAATTGTGGGAATCAGAGTAAATATAGCATCATTTTGATCAAATACATTAGTCAGTGGCATTCTAGATAGAAATGAAAACCCAAGATATTAAATAAGCTAATACAAATGAAAAAGCAGATGTACAATGGATGATGTCGCTGTGCTGTGCACTGTATCACTGTTGATTTTGACAACACTGTTGTACTGTAAACTCTGGGAGGAGTGAAGTAACTGTTTCCTTTGCAGTGCCACTTAGCAGATTTTTTTGGAGTAAACTGCCATGATTTACAAAGCCTACTATAGAGTGTGTGGTAAATGGTTTCCCTATATCCACCACAGTCACTTAGGAGCAACAACTCCAGTATTGCTGACTTTCTTACTTCCTGTTGATAATCTGAAGAGGAAAACTTTACAGCATTGCTGTAAAGGAAATGTCTTTTTCTGCAAGCATATAAACATCCTGAACTGGTTTAAGTGAGGAAAGATAAGATTAGGATGGACCTGTCCACAATGTCTTTGTTTGCTTGAGTTATTTATTGCTCTGAACTTGCTAGAGTTGTTTTTTTTAATGTTTTTTTCCCCTTCTTTGTTATTGATACAGACTCTGGAAAAAGGCAGACAGATATTTCAAGGTATTTCAAATGTATCACAGTCTAAAGAGATCAAATACGTCTTCAAAGCCTCATGGATTTTTTTAAAACATGAAATGTTGTTCTTGCTGGATAATAGGCTCCATTGCTCTAGGATTCTAACCTTCCATTCATTAACAGCACAGCTAACTTGTAGCAAATCTTTTTCCTCCCTACAAGCAATTTGAGTCTTCTTGAGGAGATAATAGTCTAAAAATATAAATAAATGACCAGCTCCCATGGGGGAGATTCCAGTTTTCTCAAGGTATTTGCATTTAACTCGTTGTCAATTCCTCCATCTTCATAAGATAATCCCATTAAAATTCATCTTGTTCTTATATATTAATACTGTTTCATTTGAAGATCTCAAAAGTACCTAAAATACTTATATTTGGTGGCCTAATATCAGCATTCTCATATTCAGTGCTATTCTTTCAGAATTTAGATGCTGAAAATAAAATAGGCTCAGCTCAGATAGAAACAGATTCTGTCTCCCAGGTATTGCTAAGCCTTTTGAAGTAATCAACAGGTACTCCTTAGTATTTATGTTTCAAAAGCACCTTTCTGATAGATTTGGCTTATTTTATTCTTTTTCATTTAGCCAGTAATCCCATGACATTTGGATTATTTTTAATACTGTAACAGATTGCTTTGTTCTTTTGATTTTTATGCACTACCATTTATGTTTAATTAACTTTTCATAATAGATACCCGGCTTTAAAAAAATAAGAATTCAACCTGAAAATTGATCTTATTTCTACATGAATTATTGTAAACAGATGAATAACTCTCTTCTGGAATTGTGTATGTGTGACCCTTATATATTAATATCCTAAGTTATTTACTCTGTTGTATGCATTAATCTGATGAGTTCTTCACTTTTTGATATACGAGGTATTTCTTTTTTTTATTGCTGGTTTGCCTCAGGAAGTTCATCATTATTATAGAGGATAAAAGGTTATTAATTACTTGACTATTCCCTACACAGTCAATGATGTTTTCTGTTCAAATAGATGTTTCTTGATGTCATGTTCTAGATTTGTACCATGAAAATTTTATGCTGAGCATTTTTAAAGTAAATTTACAGGATTTTTTCACCTCAGGAAAGAAAATGGATTTTATATGTCATTTAACATTCTATTATCTCTTTGTAAAAGTACTAAGTAAAGAATACATAGAAAGTTCAGAGCAATGGATCTATATTATATAGCTGTAGTGTACAAGAGCATAATTCACGAAACAACTAGGAAGAATATAAAGAAACTATGTGGTTTCATAATGGTCCTTTTGATAACTCTATTTAGATATGATAGCCACCTCAAACTCAGTATGTTTGAAGTTAGATTCAACATAGTATAGCACCTCTATTTTCTTATTTTCACAAGTAACGTTAAGAATGTTGATATGAACCTCGTTGCACAAGTTAAAAATTTGAGATTTGCCCTTTTCCATCGATTCTCCATTATTTTACACTATTTAGTTACCAATACCTCCTCATCTTACTTATTAAAGATAATTTATATATTACTTCCAACATGAAGGTTATATCCTCCACCCAATTTCTGAATCAAAGTAAGTCTTCCATTTACTTTTTTTCTATCCTTTCCTTTCCTTTCCTTTCCTTTCCTTTCCTTTCCTTTCCTTTCTTTTCCTTCCTTTTATTTTATTTTATTTTATTTTTTTATTGTAAAGATACTATACAGAGGGTTAGAGTTACATGAGTAAGGAAATGAGTACACTTCCTATTGAGCATTGTTACCCCCTCCATTGTTTTCCCCCTACTATCCCTTCCCTCCCTACCTTCCCCGAGGTTCTTTTTTTTTTAATTGTAATTAAGTGATTACATAATTTCCCAAATTTCACAGTATTGTGGAATAATGATGCTCATTTAAAATCACAAGTTCATTCTAACTTTCCTGGAGCAAATTGTCTATCACGGTATATAACATATAACGGTGTACACATATACACCATACATGTGATCAGCAGCATGGGGATATTTAGTAGTGGTTCGACCAGATGAGTGGAAGTTCTTTGTTTCTTAAGTCCTGTTAATTTTGTCGTATTACCTAACATTTTGGATTTAACATCCACTTATCAGGGAGACCATGTACTGTTTGTCTCTTTGCTTTTGGCTTACCTTGCTCAACATGATTTCTTCTAGCTCTATCCATTTCCATGCAAATGCCATTATTTTGTCATTTCTAATGGCTGCATAATATTCCATTGTGTATAGATACCACAATTTTTGGATCCATTCATCTGTGGTGGGGCATCTGGTTTGTTTCCATATCCTAGCTATTGTGAACAGTGCTGCAATAAACATAGAGGTGCACGTGTCCTTGTATATTGGTTCCTGTTGTTCAGGGTAGATGCCTAGAAGTGGTATGACTGGGTCGTAAGGGAGGTCAATCTTTAGCTTTCTAAGGACCCTCCAGGCTGGTTTCCAAAGTGGTTGTATAAGTGTACATTCCCACCAGCAGATTAATAGGGTTCCTCTTTCTCCACATCCCCTCCAGCATTTGTCGTTCTTTCCTTTCCTTTTCCTTTCCCTTTTTCATTTCCTCTTCTTTCCTTCCTTCCTTCCTTCCTTCCTTCCTTCCTTCTTTCCTTCCTACCTTCCTCCCTTTTTCTCTCTTTTTCTCTCTTTTTCTCTCTCTTTCTCTCTTTCTTTCTTTCTTTCTTTTCTTTCTTTCTTCTTTTCTTTCTTCCTTTATTTCTTTCCTTCTTTCTTTTTCTTTCTTCCTTTCTCTAGGTAGTCATGGGGTTTGAACTCAGGCCCTGGGTTTTGTCTTTGTGCTCTTTTAATCAAGGCTAGTGAATATTCTACTACTTTGAGCCACAGCTCCACTTCTTTCCATTTCTTTTAATACCATGAACATCCTGCATCCTACTAAAACACTTATAGATTGTATGCTTGCTTTCCATTATACCTTGAGCTCTTGAAGTTTATCTTCCACATCAAGTCATACTTGTATACCCATAACATAAATGTACTTACTGGCACAAAAATAGATGTCAAAAGAGCATCTTTAAGAAATACTTTGAAGGGCAAAATATAGATGGAAGAGCCTTGGGGGGAAAAAAGGAAAGATGGATGGTATGGAAGTATATACAAATATATTAACTGAAATACAATGGATTCAGGAGAGAACCCAAATAGTACAATTTCTTAGAAAGGCAAAGTAAAAGTTTAGAAAAATAAAACATCAGGAAGTGAATACCAGAGAGAGGGTGGGTCAATGTCAAAGGGAGGGAGAATGTAGTCAAGAATTCAACGTATATCCTACAAAATTAAGAAGCTCAAGGGAAAGAGTGGGTAGGGGAAGGATGGGTGATAATGTTGAAATGTATGGCATTGATCAAGATGCCTTGTATGAATAAACTGCTTTCTTAAATGGCAACTCTTTTGAACAACTATTTAAAGATCTCTTTTTAAGGGGAAAAAGGAAGATGGGACTTCAGCATTTCAAGAGATATGGTTACATTCTCTTTTGAAAGAGCTTGATTTAGTTCAGTGACATTTTGTTTCTGTAGAAACTGAGCTTATATTCAATGTTAAGTCCAACTTTAAAAAAATAGTATGCAACTAATGACATGGTATTTCAGGAGTATAAGGACAATTAATCACTAAGAGAGTCCTTTCAAGCATATTTTGTGGTGTTCAGCTTTGAAATTGTAGGGAATTAGTACAAGAATCAAAGGAGAAAATCTTAATTCAAGAAAGTCTTCCGTCACTTTTCCTTCATTCAGAACACAAAATGAGGACAGTATCTGAAAAGGGAAATTTGCCTTGGTATTAGATCGTGAGTGGGGTTAAGAAGTAAACAGTGGGAATCAGAAAAATGAAAGCCAGAGAATGCCTTATAGAATATAGTGCTTTCACCCTTATTTGCTTTGCATGGACTGTAATAGAACAAGATGTGAGGAAACATCTGTTGTCTTTTTTAAAAATAGCACTTTGATATTTTAAAGGAATAGTGACAGAATTAGGAGAATTCTAATCCCTATGTTTAGGGACAGCAGACACTTCTGGGATTGAAGAAGGAAAATTAGTCTAGCAAATCAGGGCAAGAGTTTTTTGGGGGAATACAATGTCTGACACTGTAAAACAGTGCAGAGCAATGGTTAAGTCTTGCACTCATCTATTGTGTTATAGTGTGATATAGCAAGCTATAAATCTTCGAATATCAAAGGGCGTAATATTATCACCACCTTCAAAGGTGACTGTGAGATTGACTGGGAAAAATGACTTGCAGAGTTGATACTGAGTAAGACTGACATATGATCTCATTTGCTAAATATAGGCTCTTGTTTTTCATATTAGCTGAACATGAGCAGTTTCTCTCAGGCTAACTACCAGAACTCAGTGGAATCTCCAATTAGATCAGAAAAGACTTTAAGCAGGAAAAGATGGACTAAACTAAGAATTGTCTATGTAATGTGGGCTGGCTTAAGGAATGCCTGATACAGATGTCTTCCAAAGCCATTTTTAAACTAGCAAGACAAGCTCAGATAAAGGCTTAGAATGCTAAGGACTGAGTGGAACATACCAAGGTCAGCAGGTCAGGAAGAGAAGTGTAAGATTTGGATGATGAGAGTGAGAATTGTAGACTAGGAAAGATTCAAACTGAGTCACAATGGTAAAGGTAGCAGAGATACTATCCAATTTAAAGGACAGACTTCCAGCGCAGGTAAGATAAATAGAAACAGATTAATTTTGAATGATAGGTAGGAACTGAAAAACAAGAACCTAGGGATTAAATAATGCATCCAAGAAGCAATATTCTTCAGGAGATGTTCACATAGTAAACTTTGGAGAGATGAGATTCATATTAATCGCTACGTTGCTGGTTATTGAAGCTTCAAGTTACATCATCTGTCTCAGCGTCAGTTTCCTTACCTATAAAATGAGGGTAGTAGCAATTCCTACCTGAAGAATTTTTGAGAATTAGGGCTGGGGATGTGGCTTAAGCTGTAGAAAGCACAATACCCTGAGTTAAAACATCAGCCTTGCAAAGAAAAACAGAAAACAGAGAGCTAAATTAAACATTTGGAAGAGCAAAGATGCCACCTACCTAGTAAGTGCTCAATTATTGATAGTATTTTTGCTTAATTTCACTTACACATAATAATTTGTGGATACTGTTTGAAAATGGCACAGTAACAGATTTACAACATAGAATGCAATTATACTAAATAAGTGTTCCTAAATGTTGTATAAAAACATCTTTGCATTACCTTTGCTCTCAATAATGTCTTTTAGAAAGGGAAATTTTAGCAAAAATTTGTCAGTTGGAGTCCAGATGTTAGTGCCATTTTGAATAAGCATAAAGGAAACAACTTTAAAATGTTCCATATTGTGCTAATAATAATCTAAATCACAGAGAAGTTGAATTTAGAGAAAGAATGAAATTTATCCTTTAGAAATAATTCTTTCAAAAAGTCCCATTTTGAATTAGAAATGTTAAATTAGATTACAGTCTGTATGGAATTTTCAAATTTTAATTGGAGGTTCCTTGTCTCCTCACTTTGCCACAAATTCAGGCTCTAACAGGTGGTTTGAATTAAATCCAAAATCTTTACATTTTAGAGCCATGTCAATGTCAGCCAATGTATTAGGTTTATTCACAAGATTCCTGCATCAGAATGGGAGAGAAACTTAGAGGAGAGACAGGCTCTCCTATAATTGCTGCAGAACTAGAAAGCACTATCTGAAAATGGAATCTGTGGTAAAAATCTCCAAATTACTTGAATCCTTAACTTTAGATTCATTCAATTCTCCTAAAACTCTTTGGGAATCATTTAATAATACAGTAATCAGAGCTTGTCTTATTCTACTAATTCTGTTACTTCAAAGCAAATCACAACACAGTCCCTGACATATCATTTTACCCACAGCACAGAATAGAATTGACTAACTTCATGAATGGATATTACTCATATTTGAAACCTGACAGACTTGCAGGAAACTATCAGTTGACCATGACCATAGGTCCTAATTTTTATTTTTACTTTTATTATTTTTTTTGTCGGTCGTGGGGCTTGAACTCTGGGCCTGGGCGAGGTCCTAATTTTTATTCCCTAGTTTCTATAGAAACAACGGTTGATCTACTAGTTTTCCCAACATTTTGCTGTCTAATCTGTGTCCTGTATTATTTTAAACTCTTAGCTGGAGGAATGATGAAAACATTGGAAAACTCAACAGTCAAGATAACTGGCAACTAAGTTCTCAAACTTTCTATGATGGGATAAAATAAGTGCATGTTCTTTATGTTTTATTAATCCGGTGGCTATCAAATTTTGGCATACATCAGAACCCCTGGATGTCTGGTTAAAATGTAGACTAAATGTTGATCTAGCAAGCTTTGGACTATGTCTGAAAAACTATTTATAACATTTCCCAAGTGATACTGATGCTGTTGGCTTAATGACAGTAGACTGAGAAACTCTGAACTAATTCATGCTTGGCTTCTCTTCTGTTAATATAAATTGCCTAGAATTTTACTTTTTAAAAGTAGCTTTAGAAATAGGCTGCATAAACTAAACAGAAGCAATTATGTTGATATCTCTGCCTTTTATGGTGTAATAGATGTGAGAAGTGAGCTACTGTAATCATTTGGTTGGGCAAAAAGAAGTCAATTACACTTCCATTGAGTTACAGCTGTAATCCACAAATAGATTGTCTTTGCTATTTTATTGGATGGCCAATATGATACTTACCTTTAGTATTTTCTTAATGACAAAACATCCATTCACTGGTATTGCAAAGGATTCGAACATACAAAAACTCTTTATTTTCCCATGTTCAAATGATATGAGTTCTTTCAATGATGGAACTGAGCATATTTGATCATCATAATTTTTTAACCTAGTGCAACCAACATCTTTCTTTTATAACTTTAATAAAGGATTTGCACAGATAGCAGACTGCTATCAACTTTATTAAAGTTGAATTAGATTCAACTTCTGGTAACCTCAGTTACTGTTTGGAAAATATGTTGGATATAATAAATGACAGAACACTAAAGTGAATACCAACTTAATACTCAACTTAATAGAGGTGGGGCTAACCCCTTAGATAACCATCCAACCCCCAGGAGGGTCTGTGTCTCATTCTTCTTCCTTAATGTAGCTATACATAGGATGTATGACTCAGAGGTGATCTCAATAACTAGGAGTGCTTACATAAAACCCATCTTTGACGCCTCCATTTAACCTGAGTGGGCACTTTTCTGTATATAAGACATTTGATAAATGATACTATGTATATGTATATATGCTGTGACCAAACATATCTTGAGACTGGAATTGATTTGTACTCCCCTCCCCCGCCCTGCAGGGATTCATTCTTTTCTTTTGTTGGGTCACAGTAGAATCCTGGCAGAAATAGATTCTGGGAAATGTAATTTTGAGTTTTCCAGCAACTATGGTATAAGCAGCAAAACAGATATAGACTAAAACAGATATTGAGTGGCCAATTACTCATTGTGCTCCTCACTGTCCAACTAGTTAATCCAAAAAGAGGTAAACTAAAATTTCCTGATTCTGGTGATAGGCCATACTTGTCACTGCATTTGTGTTTAGCCTGAGACAAATTGTGTAACCCATGTTGGCCAGACACTCCACATCTTCCAGCCTCAACCTCCTAGTACTGAGATGACATACATAAACCACTCTGCCCCCTTGTCACAGGATTTTCAAGAATTATCCTACCTATGCAGCAAGCAGTATGGATGGTTCAGTGTTTAGGAACTTCAGATATGAAGCTATGTAAACCTCTCCAAGTGACTGGATAGGCATTTTCATCATAAAATAGTGATTGATGGCAATACCTGTTTCATAGTGGTGGTAAAACAGTTAATGAGAAATGCATTTAAATGTTTTTAGAAAAATATTCAGCCTGTACATCATAAATGTTTCAGTAACATATTACTTGCTGTCTAAGCTGTAAGATCCTGAAACATTATTGATATTTTTCTATAAGGTAAATAGTTCATAGATACTCCAAGCTCAGTAAATTAAAGCCAGAACACTCATGAGTTGGTCCTGTCCTTGTTCCTAACTTCTTTTGTCTTTACCAATCCTGAACTGAGGATACAGAATACATCTAAAAAGAGTTGCTTTCATAGGTAGGACCATAAAATTGAAATGTAGCACCTTATATAACTTTGCAGTCTTCAATACCTGCCAAATGCTTTTCAAATATTTGAATAAATGTTAACATTACTAATTATCTTACTGTAGTAATATATATTCCCATGGCAAACTTGGTTACCTTGAAATTCTTAAGTGGTTCACAAAGAAGATTTTACCTTGAACAGTACTGGGATTATAGGGAACTCTGTACTATACAACAACATGTTTGCTTTGATATCAGAGAGAATACAGGTGGTTGATTGATAGTAAGTTCAGTTTATCTTGTGCTAATTTGCTTATTTTGGCAATATTCTGTATTGTGCAAGCAAAACATTGTTTTAATGGTAAAATTGCATCAGTGTCTTGTGAAACTGGGCCTTGAATAACCCAGGTACATCTTCTTCTTCTCCTGTTCTCTAGTTGGACAGCGCCACATCACTTATCCAGGCAGCCAAAAACCTGATGAATGCTGTGGTCCTCACTGTGAAAGCTTCCTATGTGGCCTCTACCAAATACCAGAAGGTCTATGGGACAGCAGCTGTCAACTCACCTGTTGTGTCTTGGAAGATGAAGGCTCCCGAGAAGAAGCCCCTTGTGAAGAGAGAAAAGCCTGAAGAATTCCAGACACGAGTTAGACGGGGTTCTCAAAAGAAACACATTTCTCCTGTGCAAGCTTTAAGTGAATTCAAAGCAATGGATTCCTTCTAGGAAGTTAGGCTTTAACAAGAAAGCTTTTTCTTTCTGTTCTTCCTTTTTTTCTTAACTTTTCATTTGAATTCCATTTTTGTATGCATACCTGCCAACTTGTATGCCTCTGGCATGGGGAAATTCTGAGAACAGTGTCTGTCTGCACGTCAGGTGAGATGTGATCAATACTATTGATCCATCTGGAGCCTGGGGAGGGGACGAGAATCCCATCCTGAGGTGGCACAGAGCTGTCCTTTGCAACATTCTCTTAAAGTTGGGCAAAGAGTTCGCACTGCAATGTTTACGGGAGTGGGAGGGATGGGGAAAATAAGTAAACTTAACTCTACAAAAGCAAACTCTAATGCATGCAAGAATCATTAGGTTGGCAGGTATATTCATGAGTGAAAAACCTGGAAATGTAATGGTAGAACATTTAAAAAAAACTTGTATTGATTGCTTATGTTTCAGTGCACTAGCCAATACGCTTAAGTGTGTGGCCCACAAATTGAACAATAGAAGTTTAATGTCATATCCATGATACTATGTGGAGTTTTATCTGAGGAGAAACTAACTAGTCCAGCCTAAAATGCTTCTTTTAATCTTCATTCTGTTTTTTCTCTTCTAGTAGTGCCATTACTAGTCCTCATTTTATCATTTTTCCCCTTTTACTGAAAATGATAAACATTAATTTGAGATAACTCAATACTTCTTGGGGCACTGGAAACACAATATGGTTTATGGTGACCAATTCATTCCTCCCTTTCCTTCTTCTTTCCTTCTTTCTTTTCTTTCTGATTTTCCTAGAAATAGAAGGCCCAGTGTGGAATGTCAGAGGAAAGGAAACTGATGATGTGTGAAGGTTTAGAGGCAAATATCTAGGTGTAGCTTGGAGTGTTGGTATCTAATATACCATTGTAATCACTAACTCAAAATAAACACATTTAATCTTGACATCTGAAGAATGTTTTCTTTTTTAAAAATGCATAATGCTATTCTAATTATGGTATATGTGGGCAGAATTCCAATTGTGTAAATTCTTTGAACTAACCTACGTTCTAATAAAGTGAGGTGTGTATGTGTGTGAAGGTGAGGTCAAGGGGAAAGGGGTAGATGAATGAAGAGGTAGAGGAAGGGTGGGTGGGATAATGCAGTCACAATATTATATATCTGTAAAAAATGGAACTAAAATAATTGAAGGGATGGGATGGGGTTAGGAGAAATGGGGAAGAATAAAAGACTGAATTCAAACTGACATGTTAAATTGAAACCTCCTTGTACAACTAAACATAATAAAATGATGCCCTGAAAAGCTATAATGAAAGATCAGAGAACCTTAAAAATGCTTTAACATGCTTTTTTGCTTTGTTCCTTTATGAATTAGAGGTAAAATGTTGACATCCAAATAATTGTCATTTTAGAATCTAAAAATGTCTTACTTGGTGGTTTGTTTTCCTATTTGTTTTCATTTATTTTCAGACTGAATCTAAAATAAATTCTTTATGAGACTTTTTTGGCCATAATTGGCCTTGAACTATATAGAAATAACTTAAAAGTCAAAGAGAAAAGTATTGATTTCAAAATAAAATATTTTTATGTTAATTTTAGAGAAACAGGGCCTCTAGGCTGCTCCCAAAGACAGGTAGATTGTCATCTTTTGGCTGATGACTGGGAAAAACACCCAGTTATTCAACAGACTGGCCCAAATTCCTTCAAATACAATGATTTCTGTCACATTATTATGTCTCCAGAAGACTCCTGGGAAAACGTGTGTTTCTTAGCAACATGAGAATGCAATGGGAATCACAAGCACCTAAGCATAAATTAGATTATGTTGAAGACTCCAAAAAGAAAGATAGGGCAGGAAGGAAGATGAGCAAATGCAATCCCAAACTCTCATGTGGAAAAGGTTCTGCTCAAACCATTACTTACTGCAACTAAAACCACCAAAAAACAGAGAATGACTCTTGGTGAGGGATTCACTATAAACACCTATGTAGACTGATTTCTCAACCCTATTGGTCTCCTTCATTTATCTTTAGTACCATGATCTAGGCTCACTTGTTCACCAAGATTTAAGGATAGTCTTCCTTGAACCTGGCCTTACACTAAGCAGACATCTGAGATAGTTTCTCTGTTAGCCCCTTAGGAGTGCATAGTAGCAACAAGAATGACACGTTGGCCTCACTGACTATATTAACAAACAGTACATTCTTAATAGCATATTCTCAATTCTGAGAAAGCTGAACTTCTTGGAAATAGTAAACACCATTGAGAAGTCTTTTCTCTTAAAAAAGCTGCTGCTTTCAATTATTTTCCTCTCTGATAGATTTTTCTAGAAACTGGGGAAATGTCTGCATTTCTAAGGTCTCTACAGGTCCAAAGTGATGAGTTGAAGTCAGGAGAGAAAATTACTATCAACCTGGTGATGATGATAGTGTGGGAAAAGTTTAAAAAATTAAAATAGAAATAAATAATCCTATTAGTCCTCAAAGGTCTCTGGGTTTATACTATGTATAAAAAGTATTCTGAGTAGTCAAAATACTTTAAATATTTTAAAGCTTCCAAGAAAATCCTGAAATAAAGTAAGCAGGCATCAGAGGAACATGGGAGAATGTCATTGATCTTGTTGCTACTATTTTCTCTCTTACCTTGTTTATAAAGAACCATTTTTTACAGTCATTTTTGCAGAAAATCCAGAGCAAGGAAATGCTTGGCAGATCACACAACCATTTAAACACAATTGATCATTCAAGACTGACTCAAAATACCACATCCTCTAAACTGTTCTACATTTGTGAGAATTTAATTTTTTTTGTTCTTTAAATAAATTCTTCAATAATGCAGGATTACTGTAGTTGACTGAGCATTTAGCAGGCATTTGATATATGTGAAAGAATGAGTTGGTATACTGTGTGAATAGATGAATACATTTTTAGTCATCTAAAGTAGTAATAGGATGCCTTGCTCATAACTTAGACCGGATGTGTTGTTTCGGTCTCCATCTTTCTGGACACTAATGGAGAAAACCAGATGAAGAAATTTATTTCCATTGTGTTTGCTAAATCCTAGGAGTAGCAAATGAATTAGTACCAATATATACGTGTGCTATCACATTGACTTTGATCTGTTTACACAATTTTACAAAAAAAATTCATGCAGGCTTATAGTTTCTACATGTGTTTTTCTGGAAATTAGTTTCTTTTTGGTTTTGCTTAAAAAATGAAAATTAGTTCTAGATTAGTTTAGCCCTTGATTTCAATCCTTTTGTTTTCCTTGCTGACAAGTTCTGTCTATGTAGTTCAGGATAGTTGTAAACTTTTGAGACCCCTGCCTCAGCCTGTCAAGTACCCAGATGCTGGGATTAGAAGCCTATGGGATCATGTCTGGCCTGATTTCAGTTCTTATTGAATATACAGCATTACTGCCCTTACTTACCACTGTTGTCTTGTGAGTAAGAAAGACACCTACAGAAAAGATAATTAAATATACTTTTCTGAGAGCAGTACAGCAATAAAAGTTGGTGATTTTGTTCTTCAAAAGAGTACATTCTAGTTGGAAAAATCACATATTAAGATTAGTAAAACGATCCTCTGTATGGTATTCTCACAATAAAATTAAAAAAAGAGTCCTAGAAAAAAAAGATTAGCAAAAAGAGAAATACATATGCAAAAAAGCTGTACTTAAAACACAATAAAAGTAAGGTACAGAAATACAATAGCGAGCTAAACAAGTCAAAGTCTTTTGGGAACTGCATTATTTGGGAAACGATTAACCAAAGAGGTAGGACTTAAGAATGATTAGATAAAAATATGTTTTTACTAAGTGAAAGGTATAAATATCAAAGAAATGAGTTCAAGGAACTCATTCTGCAAGATCTGAAAGCAATCCCAGTCACAGAGACCATGAGATTTATGATAGAAGACATTTCTGATTAGAAGAAACAAAAAAAAATCTCGTTTTCTAGGATGGATGGCTCAAAAGACAAAATATATGTTTTTAAGGATGGAATATCCAGGGAAACATTATCTACAGAAGAGCTATAGGGGTTTTATATTGTGCTAAAGAGTATGAAGTCAACTGATAACCATTAATTCTGAGAGTGTCTGTGATGGTGTTTCTAAAAGAGATTAACACTTTTAAATTGGTTTGTTGACTACAGAAGTTTGCCTACACCAATATGGATAGGGCTCATCTATCTATTGATGACTCAAGCAGAACAAAAAGGCAAGTTGACTCCTACTGCTTGTGGTGGGACATCTATTTTCTCCTGAACGTGGGCATGAGTGTTTCTGGTTCTATGGTCATCAAACTAAAACCAAAATGTATACAATTATTCCCTAGCATCAGCTGTTCCCCTTCAATGAAAACACTGCTATCAGCTGCACTAGGTCTCTATCATGATAAAACAGGAGATTTAGCTTCCACAGTCACAGAAACCAATTCCTTAAAATCTCCCTATATTTATGTCTGTGTCTCTATTTCTACCTATCTCTCTCATATTCATTATGTTGCACAAGAGAACCCTGGGCATACTGAAGACACAATATAGATTAGATATGATATGAACAAAGTAGAGAATAAAAACTTTAAAAACGGCAACATAATTTACAACGTTTTAGCTAGATTGACTAAGAAAAAGATGATTCAAATAATTAAAATGGCAAATAACAGAATGGTCTTTTGACATTACAGAACATGAAATGTTTATTGGGACATGATGAATAATAACTGGAATAACCTAGATAAAATGAGCAAGTTCAAGAAAAGCTGCAAACATCACTGGATCATGGAGAAAATCTGGATGTGCTTATTACTACAAAGAAGTCTGAAATAATAATCAAAAACTTCCCAACAAAGAAAATACCATGTGAAGAAGGTTTCAATGGAGAATACTCTAAGTCCTTTCATGGGAAATAATCACCAGCCTTGCTCAAACTCTTCAAAAAGTACTTGAAAATTCCAGTCCATTTATGATGCTGTCATTACCATAACATTAAGCCAGACTAACACAAAACTATTTAGTTTAATATCCCTGACTTTAACATACTATAAAATACATTTTATCTGCATATTAATAGTTTGGATATGGTTTGTCCCCATTGGAGCTCATTAAAATTTTATCCTAATTTTAAGATTCTAAGGGTGGAATCAGGTGGACCTTTACAGGTGAATAGTAATCATTCTTCATGAACATGTTAATCTGTTTGTGCAACTAATGAAGTAATTTATCACTAGACTAATTGTTTATATCAAGAGTGGGTCTGGTATTAAAGCTAGTTTGCCAAAAATATAGTCCCTGTTTTGTCTTTTTTTTAAATTTTATTTTATTTTATTTTTTTGTGAACATACTGTACAGAGGGGTTACTGTCTTTTATCTTGTGATGATTTGTGCAAACTTATGACTCACTCTGCTACTCTGCTACCAAGAAGTCATCATTAATGAGTTCCCTTAACATCCAAACCTTAAGCACAAATATAGCTCTTTTTTTTTAAAATTTACTCAGTCTGTGTTTCTGTAATTGGCAACAGGAAAAAAGATTGAGACCTGAGGATTATACACCACAACCAAGTTAGATTTACTCCTGGAATGCAAGGATGAGTTATCATATAGAAACTAATATATGTAATATACTACATTAACAAAATTAACTTCTTTATGATAGAAACAATCAAAAAATTTAAGAGGCATTTCCTCAAAATAAATACTATATACAAAAATCCTACATATGATGGCATAATCCTCAAAGACAAAGCTTCTCCTCTAAGATGACAAATAAGACCAGCATATCTATTTTCACCATTTCATTTAACAAAATACTAGTATCCATGGACAAAGCAAATAGTAACAAAATGAAATAAAAGCATCTTAACTGGAGAAGAAGAAGTAAAATTAATACTGTGAATCTTGGGCTTGTTTTTTTTTTTTGTTTTGTTTTGATTTTGGCAGTACTGGGAATTGAACTCAGGGCCTTGCACTTTCTTGTTCAGTCATGTTCCAGTTTTTGTCATCTGCAAATAGAGTTAATTCTATTCTAACACATAGGAAATCCTAAACCATGTGTGAATAAACTTTTATGAACTCAGGATAGAACCTGGAAATAATAACATGCAAAAATCAAATGCATATACAAATAGAGCAAAACAATTGAAACCAGAAATTATGAAAATAATTCTACTGTAGGAGAAGTGCAGAAGGCATAAAACACTGAGGAATAAAGTGAAACAACAAGATAAAAGACTTATAAGCTAAACATTACAAAATATTAATGAAATAAACAAAAGAAAAGGAAAAGATATTCCTGTACGTGGATTAGAAGAATTAGTAAAGATGTCAAAACTCTACAGATTCAAAGAAACCCTTTCCTAAATCATGATAGAATTTTTAACCAAAACAAAAGTCTATTCTAGTTTTTATATGGAAATACAAATGGTACCCCAAAGTTCCAGTGAATATTGAGAATGAACAACATTTGAAGCCTTGTACTTTCCAATTTCAAACTTAACTACAAGCTACAGTAATCAGAGAGTGGAGTAGTATGCTAACAGCGTAAAGGTAAAAACCCTGAAACAAATCCTGAGATAAAACATTTTTGACAAGAGAGGTGAGAGGATTCACTGGTGGGAAAGGATAGTTTTTCAACAAATACTCCTAGAAAAACTGGATGTTCCATTGGAAAATAATTATTGAACATTTACTGAACACCAAACATAATTTTAAATTGAATCAAAGATTGTAAACCTAAAGTTATTAAGCTTTTAGAATAAGATTTAGGAGACAAAAACTTCATCAGTTTGTTAATGAATTCTTGGCTATGACTGCCCAAAAGTATAGCTAATTGATTGGACCACAGTTCTTTAAAAAGTTCTTTAAAAAGTCCATATTCATTCTTTTTTTTTCTTTTTTTTCACTGAAGTACCTTATTTTATTTACCATATTCATTCTTATGAGAGGAACACAAAAGCCCAGTGCCTCTTTGCCACTTGTCGTATAAAATAATATTTATTGAAAGGAACTGCAGGAAATGGAAGCAAGAGTTATTTCTTCTTTTTGTCTTATCTATCTGTCGTTGTGGGGGGGGGCTAGTGGAGACACAGAAATGTGGGGCAAAGGGTGAACAAATGCAGCAGTGGCATTCACCACACACTCTGTTGACAATGAACTGTACAACTTATAGGTGGAGATAGGAGGGAAAAACTGGGAAAACAAGGGAACAAGTGACAATATCCAAAAGAAATGTACTCTTCACCTGACTTATGAAAGAGGAATCCCTCTGTATATTACATATACAATAAAAATATATTTAATTTTTTAAAAGCATATATCCAAATAGCTAGAAACAAATAAATCATTAAGCACCAGGAGATGCAAACCAAAACCACTAAAAATATCATCATTGAGGCTGGAGTGACCTGAGAGAAAGTAAAAAACAATAAAGTTTGGCAAGGATATGGAAAAGGGAATTCTTATACATTGTTGGTAGTTATGTAATCAAGGCAGCCATTGTGAAGTGCAGCCATTTAGAGCAGTATAGAGGTTACTCATAAAATTAAAGTAAATCTTCTATACAGTCCATCTGTCCTCCTTCTGGGCATATAGCCAAAGAAAATAAAACCATTCTATAAAAGAAATATCTACTTTGCCGTGTGTGTTGTATGCTATTCAAAACACTCAAGGCAGGGGATTCACATAGATGTCCTGTATTGAATGAATGGATAGAAACAATATGGTATAGTTGGATGTGAAGACTCATTCCTGTAATTCTAGCTACTTAGAAGGCAGAGATTAGAAAGACAATAGTCCAAAGCCAGTCTAGCAAAACACATATAAAACCTCATCTCAGCTAAAAATACAAATAGTTCACCATGTCTTATACCTGTTATCCCAAGTATACAGAAGGAGTAAATGGAAGTATTTTGTCCATATCAACCTAAGCATAAAGGCACAACCCTATTTTGAGCTGGTTAGTGCATTGCTTAGTTGATAGAATACCTTCATATCAATCAAGTACAAGGCCCAAGTTCAAACCCCAGTAGCAGTATAAAAAGGATTATAAATAAACCACTTATAATTGAATATGATTCCTCCATCTAGTGTATTCAGATTCACAGAGAGCTGATAGAGTGGTAGTTATCAAGAGATGAGGGGGGAGGGTATGCAGAGTTATGGTTTAATGAAAATAAAGTTTCAGTTCTGCAGCATGGAGAGATTTCTGACGATGAAGTATAGTGTGTGTTATACAATAGTGTGCATGTACAAATAATACCACTAAATTATGTATTTAAACTTTAGGGCCAACTTTTTTGTATATTTACAATTATCTAAAAATATTCAGGTTATTGATAGTCTTACCAGTGCCAAATGTTTAAGATGTTACAGTCTTTCTAACTTGAATTTGTATCTACCAAACTAGTTTGGTAAAATGCGTAACTATAGAGTGCTCAAATCTCTGTTTTAAAAATTGCCCACAATTTTTCACTGAGTTAATGAGTGAATTTAATTATATTCATACTTAGAAAAGGAGGCACTTCAAGGGATTACTGACCTGAGTAAGACTCCATAAATTTAGGGAGGGTTTAGGAAATGAAGGTCATTCACATAATTAACTATAACTCTTGAGTGAATTGAGTATATTGCAGCAGCATATTCCTACCTAAATTGAGTTCAAGAGCTCAGGATCACATGACAGAGTTGAGAAACAAAGAGAGTTGCCGAAAATACTCTTAACCCCTTCCCAGTGTATAGAACTTACTCTGTCATGGAAAGATGAAGGGCAAGATGAAATCAAGATTTGGTAGCCCAGGAAGGTATTATCGTATTATCCTCTAGTTTCTTATGTACCCTACTAAACATTTATCACGTGATGCTTACCATTAGCATTTTTGAAGGAGGAGGTCAAACAACTGAATAATCCAAGCTATGTAAAAATGTACTATTAAAAATGTCCAGGTTCTCCTCCCTTTTACTCCTGATTTTGTCTGTCTGTCCTTTGCTTTCTCATAAGTACTCATTAATTTGAGCTGATAACAAGTATGTATTTTATATTTACAGTTGCATGATTTGTGGGTCTATAGGAAATGTACAGATTATTACACATTTTTGCTCCTCTATTCCAATAGCCTTACACAGGTATATCCTAACAAGAAGGTGAGGTAGACCAGCCTTTCTCCCTTGTAGTAGTAAAGTCCTAGAAGTACCAGCAGAAAGGATTGCAATAGCAAGACAACAATTCAAGCATTGAGTTTACTGAAGAAAGGGCAACTAAAATATGTGATCATGTAATAGATTGTGGGAAACCCTGAATTAGCACTAGGTTGTTTTTTTTTTTTTTGAGTCTGGTCATGGGGCCTGAACTCTGGGCCTGGGCACTGTCCCTCAGCTCTTCAGCTCAAGGCTAGAATTCTACCACTTGAGCCACAGCGCCACTTCTGCCTTTTTTCTTTTTTGCTTATGTGGTGCTGAGGAATAGAAACCCAGGGCCTCATGCATGCAAGGCAAGCGCTCTACCACTGAGCCACCTTCCCAGCCCAGGTTGTTTGGTTTTTGAGGACACTTAATATCAACTAAACCCAGTGCTGAGGGGACATTTTGAAAATCCAAAGAGGAGGTCCACTTTATCCCACAAATGAACTGAAGGGGGGAAAAATCAAACAAATAACTGCAAAGAAAATGAACCAATTTCTGCCTTAGCTTGTGTGAATGAGGGCCAATGAGAGCTTCTGCAAGACTCTATTAATATTATTCTCAAAACATGAAAACAAGATAGAATGATAGGATCATATTATCCTTTTACCATAAATCAGTGGTTCCTATCAGATTGGAACACATTGCCTCTTTATTAACAGTGCCTAGACTCTTCTTTGACTCACTCCTTTCTAAGAACCTTGTGTGTCTCTGCAACAATGCTGCAATCAGTTGTCTCAACATCAATGTCGGGATACTACTACCTTATATGAAATTAAAAACATGTGAAAAAGTAGGTTGTAGGATTTGTAGCATGGATTTTCCATAAAGGACCAGGTGGTTTTATAGCTAGTGTTATGAAATGATGGCTGAATTGCAACTATTTGACTCTGCCATTGTACAAAAGGAGCCGTTGACAATAAACCAATAAGTGCAGCTATGGTCCAGCAAAATCTCATTTACAGTAAGAGGTGGCAGATAAGATCTGCTGTACAGGCCAGAATTTTCCGACACAGCTTCTTCAATCTCCTGATGATCCTCCTGATGTTTAATATTTCACAATTAGTGATTTTACCTTTTTAGGTTAAAAGCTGTGCTCCTCTGAGGTCCCTTCAAGAATCTAAAATGACCCATTAAGGGAAATTAGTGTGTGTGCTTATTGTAAACTCAGCACCATGAATTGCTTGAAAAACTCTATTGAATGCAGCATTTGTGGCAAGTACTACTCTAAGTCAATGAATGATTCATGACTAGTATTCTAGTAACATGATAGGCAGGCACAGGTTATAATGTGCTAATCATGTACATGTCCAGGACAGCCCTGTGAGAACTATGTGTTGGGGGCATTATCTGGAGCATCATACATATATGGGCCATGTACATGCTGATTGTCCAGCACAGGAAGAGCTGCAAATCCTGTGTCTGTTCTCTGTGGTGCGATGGCCAGTCTGGTATGCCTTGCAAAGACTTGCTACTCCTAGAATCCTGTGGATCCTTCATAGTGTTCTGTTCCCTAACACGGAGAGGGACTTCAGTTTGAAGGTTCATTTTTATTTCATTGCATCTTTTCACATTTCTAGAAAAATTTATTTTTATTATCTTCAAATAGTTGTACAAAGGAGTTTTAAGTAAACACATCCATTTATGTGTACAATGCTATTTTTTTTTGGTTGATTGTAGGTCTTGAACTCTGGGCCTGAGAGATGTCCCTGAGCTCTTCAGCTCAAGGCTAGTGCTCTACCACTTGGAACCACAGCGCCACTTCCGGGTTTTTGTTGTTGTTGTTGTTGTTGTTTTGTGTGTGTGGTTAATTGGAAATAAGAGTCTCCAGGAGGGCTGAGAAGGTGGCTCAGTGGTAGAGTGCTTGCCTTGCATGCATGAGGCCCTGGGTTTGATTCCTCAGCACCACATAAGCAAAAAGAAAAAATTCGGAAGTAGCGCTGTGGCTCAAGTGGTAGAGCACTAGCCTTGAGCTGAAGGGCTGAGGGACAGTGCCCAGGACCCACAACCGGACCCCTCCCCACCCCCAAAAAAAGTCTCAAGGAATTTCCTGCCAGGGCTGGATTTGAACCTCAATTCTCAGATCTCATCCTCCTGAGTAGCAAGAATTATAGAGATGAGCCTCCAGGGCCTGACGTGTGCAATGCATCTTGATCAGTGTCACCCCTTCCATCACCCCTCCCACCCTTGTGTCTCTGATCCCAGCTCAGCTTCTTAAAAATATCTTCTTCCATTTTCATGTATGTACTTAGAGGATTATGATTGTATTCATATACCTTACTTTCTCCATTTTTTCAACCCTTCACCATGGCTCCACTACTAATACTCATTTTATTACATTGTCTTTTACTTGTTCAAAGGTATTGCACCATGGAAATCTACCATTGTGGATAACACACTTGGATCAATTTGACATTGTATGTATGTGTATGACTCTGTACGTGTTTTCATATGTTTGTATTTGTATATGTGTTCATATTTTAGGCTTAACTTTCACAGAGAACAGACAGCTTTGTCTCTTTAATCCTGACTTATTTCACTCAATATGATTTTTCCAAAGTTCATCTATTTCTCTGCAAATGACATATTATCATTCCCACTGACGGATGGATAAAATTATGTTGCATACATACACATACATACACATTTTCTTTTTCTTTTTTCAGTTTCTTATTTAAAATTTATTTATTATTAATGTAAAGGTGAGGTTCTTAGGTGATATGGTTATATGTCAGATAAAGAGTACATTTCTTTTTCAACAGTGTCACCCCTTCCCTCGCTTTCTCTCAGTTTTTCCGTCTCATTCACACTCATGAGTTGTATAGTTCATTTCAAACACAGTGTCTTGTGAATAACACTGTGTAGTATTTGTTCACCTTTTGTCCTGCCATTTTTGTGCTTCCTCTTTACCCCCACCCCCAGACAGATAAACAAACATACAAGACAAAAGGAAATTTTGAGATAATCACTAGACACTAAATATTGTTGAAAATGAATTATACAGGGCCAGGATATGACCAGGACATCTGCACATCCATGTTCATTGCCACACAATTCACAATAACCAAGATATGGTAGCAGCTCATATGCCCCAAAATGAATGCAGTACACAATGGAATTTTACACAGCCATTAAAAAGAATAAAATAGCATAATTTTCAGGGAAATGGATGGAACTAGGACAAATGATGTTAAGTGAGGTAAGCCAAGCTCAGATACAAATGGCTTGTGTTCGCTCTGTGAAAATTAGATCTAAAATGCACTGGGATATGAGAAATTAAACAGGTTTCTAGATATACAGGGAGACCAAAAGAGGATACGCTTGGGAGGGAAACACAAAGGCACAGTGCTTAAATGCCTCTTCATATTTACATAAATATACATACTGAAATGAACTCCATCATATAGAAACAAGAGATTTAGTTATTTTAGTTTTAATCTTTGATGGTTCTGTCTATTTACCTGGTGTATATCTGGTGTATTCAAGTGTGTATCTTCAGGATGGCGTGTGCGGGGACGTCACAGAACTTAAGGGGAAAAGGGTGAAAAAGTGCAGCAACGGAGCTCACTGGACATTGATGAAAATGAACTATACAATGTGAGGGATGGACAGGGAGAGAATGAGGAAGAGAAGACATTACATGGAAGAAGATGCACTTCATTAATTGATTCATGTAATTATAATTCCTCTGTACAACACCTCTATAATAACAATAAAGTAACTAAAAAAACTAATTTATGCTTAAAAATGGAAATTTAAAAAAAACAGCACAGAGAAGGCAAAACAAAGAAAAAAATCCCTCTTGTTTCCATTTCCTACTTCGGCCAGTACTAGAAGTCCTATTTATGATACAAGCTTCTTCTGAGAAGCTTTGCGAAGAAATACATATGTGGTAGGGATAATCATCAGTGAGGGAGATGTTAGTCTGAATTGAAGAAGTTACACTCCTGCAGAAACCCAGACTTGTTTGTATTCACAGGGTTTAAAGATATTCCTGATTTTATAGGTCATGTAAAATTTTGGTAGGATACTAAACAATTTTATTCCTAATGACATCATATGTCACAGAAGACATCTTTATGAGTGATGATTTGTCATCATGAGTATGTAAGCCTTATAGCTGACAGGTAAGAATGGACCTAAAATGTCCATTGGTCAGAAATTCCATGATCAACACTGAAAATAAGGAATACCGTATCAATAATACCACTCCTACCAGCTCTAGGATGCCATTATATTCCATCATTAGTATACTTTTAGAGGTTTTAGTAAAATGTCTCTCTCATGGTCAGAATACACAACAGATAAAGTGGGTGAAAAATTGCTCCAAGTAAACTCAACTGCATTATTCCTGTTTGTATAAACTTGGGGATATCCTTCCTTCACCAGGTAAGTCCAGGCTATTAATATCATTGACTCTAAATAGCATTGACTTTAGGCTTCTTTTTGCTAATGAAGAAATGTTCTAAAACTCTACCTCCAACTGTTTAAGCTAATAGTTTGACCCATAAACTACCATAAGCATACACACATCCTTCTCAACATTATAACACTAATCCAACATTATTTCTATCTTAAACATACTGTTTTAAATTAATTTCTATGCTTATTACACATTTTTTCACAATTACAAACCTAGAAATTCTCAAAATGTGTGACTCATCTCCTAGGGGTCAGACTGTTTCTCACTGGAAAATTATGCGGTCTGTTACTCAGTTTCTAAAGAAAATAATGAATAGGGTTGAAAAGATTTGGTATTCCTCTCACAGCTAATGTTCTTAAATGAGTAATCACAGAAAATAAGAACAAATTACTCTGGAAAAAGAGGTTTGATGGTACTTGGGAATTCAAGACAATAGTTTATAGAAACACAACTAAATGTCTTCACTCCCAGTGTGAGATTCTAGTTCTTATCACTCAATCCTTTAAATGTGAGAAGTCTAGCAAAAATCAATTCAACTTATATTAGTGCATCAAATTTGGTATTTAATTTTCAACTATGCTAATCAAGTATGTATACAAGAAAAAGAGTATGTGTTAGTATGATCCACAACTATTTTTATCGCAGCATTATTAACCATAGCTAAGATATGGAACCAACCGAGATGCCCCTCAATCGATGAATGGATCAAGAAAATGTGATATATATATATATATATATATATATATATATATATATATATATATATGTACATATATATAAAGTGAAGTAAGCCAGGCCCAAAGAAACATAGGTCCCATGGTTTCCCTTATTTGTAATAGCTAGTATAAGTTTAGGACAAGCAGAAGAGGTCAAAAACTATGTACATATGACCACATAAGATGATGTTAAGCGAAATGAACCCCAACGGTTTTATCTTTCTTGCTGTTGTTTTTAAAGGTATTATAATGTACTATGTGAATTTTTTTTGTATGTTCTCCCCCATGGTATAACCCATGTTTTCACTGTATTTGATTCCAGTACCCTGCATCTTGTATATACATTTTTCTAATTTGGGGAGGGGAAGACAAAAAACAAAATCTTAAATAAGGATACAGGCTGACCCACTGTAACAATGAGATGTACAAGACACTATGTTGAAAATGAACTTTACAACTTCGAGGGGTGGGGTGGTAGTTGGGAGGTGGGGAAGGAAATGATGGTAGGGGAAAAAAAAAGGAGAAGGCAACAATGCTAGATAAAAAATGTACTCATTGAGCCTGGTGCCAGTGGCTCATACCTATAATCCTAGCTACTCAGGAGGCTGAGATCTGAGGATCACGGTTCAAAGCCAGCCTGGGCAGGAAGGTCATTGAGACTCTTATCTCCAAAAAACCACTAGAAAATTGGGAGTGGCACTGTGGTTCAAGTGGTAGAACCCTTGCCTTGAGCTGAAGAGCGCAAGGACAGCGCCCAGGCCCAGAGTTCAAGCCCCATGACCAACAAAGGAAAAAAAAAATATATATATATATACTCATTACCCCCTCTGTACAGTATTTTCACAATAAAAAAAAACGAATTATAAAAAAGAGTATGTTGGGAAGATCATCAGATATATTTGACTTTATATTTGGCCCTGAGGATTTAGGATATTGAGCTTGTCATGTTATATAACACATTTATGAATCATTTTCTGAGAAAATGCCTTTTTTATTTTCAGTCCAATCATGAAAATATATACATTCAGGATATTATAAAAAGGTACTTTAAAAAATATTGGCACATGTTTACACGTATGTTGGAAGTAGTACAGTATCAAAATGAGAGGGAGATGTTGGAAGAGAAGAAACATTTTGTGTGTTTGTGCTATTCTTAGATCGAGCTGTTAATTTCTTGGCTGATAACAGCTGAATTGTTTCTTAATTCTTGAAGGTACTATTGTTTTTAAAGCTGAAGGAGTTATGAAAAGTGCTCATAAAACTCTGGATTTCTTCCAATTACTGTACAGGTTGAGACTGTATAGAGTCAGAGTAGAGTAACAGTTATTAAATATTGAGAAACAGGATTCTTAAAATATAGGATATAAGAGGTTTTTTTTTGGTTGTTGTTTTATTTTGTATTTTTTATAGTGTACTGTTGGAGGTTTTGAGGGTTTTTTTGTCTTTCTTTTTTTTCTCCTCTGGTTTATCTCCATGGTCACTGTTTCTGATTTTGGTACCCTATATCTTGTATATAATCTTATCTGATTTAGAGAAGGGAAGGAGAATCACAGAAACAGTATACAAAGGGTAAACCAATGCCACAGCTGTCCTCACTAGACACATTTTTGGAAATTAACTCTACAACTTGGAGTGGAGGGAGAGTCAGGAGGGAGGGAAAGCTGGAGAAAATGAAGGAGGGAAAACACTGTTGGAAAAGAATTGTACTCATATCCTTATGTACTTATGTAAGTGTAACCTCTTTGTATGTCACCTTTACAATAATATAAAAATTTAAAATATGTGATTCAATGTATTTTATTATAAAATTCATGTTGTAATATGGAATCTGTGGGTATCTATTCATCTATCTAACCATATATATGTGAGGATCCATATATGTGTGTGTGCATGTGTGTTTGTATTTGGCAATACTAGGGCTTGAACTCAGCAGCCTGGCAGGAGATCTACAACTTGAATTATAATCGATGGTTTGGTTATGTTTGAAATGGGGTCTTGCTTCTTGTTTGGGCTAGTTTGACTCATAGTCCTTATTAACACAATAGCTGGACTGACAGGTACATGCCACCATGAATAGATTTTCCAATTGAGACATTGTTTCCTAACTTTTTTGCTGGGGCTGGCCTTGAACTTTGACTCTCCTGATCTCCACCTTCTGAGTAGCTAGGTAACAGGTGTGAGCCTCTGTGTTCAGCTTGTGCTTTATATTTTAAACACAGAATCCAACTAGCATACATATCTAATATTGTTACTTTCAACTAGAGGCTCTTAGCTTTTTGAGGATTTCTTTGTGTGTAAAATGGGGAGCATTGCCCATTTTATTTCTTATTCATCTTATGCAGTGCTGTACTATTAAATGAATCAACAGCAAGGACACTTTAGAGTCATCTCGTGATGATGGTGGTGGTGATGATGATGATGATAATGCTAGCATTGTGGAATAGTGACACTGAAAACTGGTATTGATGACTTTTTTTTTTATAAACCTTGTAGAATTAATGGTACTGATCATATTACAAAAGTGATCCAAAACTCCCCTACAAATATTAATAATTCTTGCTAATGATAGTAGTATTTTGAGAAAGTAAATGACCCAAGGTTGCTTTGGAATTATTAACATGATTGCACCAATTTGGGCAGATGGTAGGTAAGACATAAGGAGAAAGGTATAGGCAAGTTAGTAATCGCTTATGAAAATTTTGATTGTTTGAATGAATTCTAAAATTTAACTGAGAAAGTTGTAATCCAAATATTCCTGCTCTGAAGCTTACTTTTTAATTAAGATATGACTGCAAATGTTCTTCTGAAAATATTATTGAAGTATAAGCAAAAAACAATTGTAACATTTTTGTCCCTATGAGCAGTGTCAATTATTTGCATTAAATACAGACAAATCATAAAGAAAGTACACTGCAGATGTGAGCTTTCTTGATGACTCTAAAAGCTCTACCTCTAAAATCTGCAGTGTAGAAAGAGAAAGAAAGGCCTCAGCAGAGATTATTCTGTTTTGATTTTTATCCAGACACTGCTTCCCTGGTATCCTTCACTGAGGTTTTATTTAATTTGGTCCTCAAAGAGTCATTTGAAGTTGTGTTTGCTTAGCTCAGAGATCCTGCTGGTAGCAATGCTGGCTTACAAGCAGCCTTTCAATTGGTTCCTCAAGACAATGTGGACCTCTGAATTTGTCTGTTTTCATTTGTAAATCAAATTCTGCCTGCATAACAGTCAACAGGTATTATTTTCCTCTTTCTTACATAGACCCTCTGGGGAAAAAGAAAGGGAGCTAGTATACTGCCTGTCAGCAATTAAAATAGAGTAGCTAGCCAGATAGTAAACATAGAACACTATTTTACATAGTTTTTTATGCTTTGCCTGAAACCAAGTGAGGAATTTAGCTTTGAATGGAATTATTTAGATAAAAGAATTGAATTAGTATAACAAAGAATAACAAATACAATTAACAAAAAAAAAGATTACATAGAGAAATGCATAATCAGGTAATACCTGATTCTCTTGAGAACACAGTAAATTTTTGTAGCTACATTATACCTTATAACTACCTTAAAAGTACATGTGTGGGTGTTTGTGTGTAAGTGTGTTTGATTGTGTGCATGTGTATATGCAGAATGATGTAGAGGCCAAGTTCTTGAAATTAAAAATGTTTAATGCTTCTGTATAGTTTGTTGGGTTCTTATATTTATGATTTTCTGGGTGGAATACTCTTCCCTACTCTTAAGTAAAAGTTAATAGTTCATCATACCCTTAATAATTTCCAAATGATTAAAAACAAAGATTTGTAAATCACTATATCAATTTCCTAAAATAAAACTTAACAAAAATTAGAAACATACACGGTGCCTAAAGTATGTTGATCTGATGATCTGTTGATTTTTATAACATAAATCCTATAATTCCAACGACAATGGGCTAGACTATACTAATGTAGCAATGAGACAGAGTACTTAACTTACATATTTCTGCTGATCAGTGAAAAAAAGTGAAGAGTAGAGGTGTCTGCTATTAAAACCTTAATGACCAACAACTTGAAAAACACAACTGAAAATATAGTTTGCATTGTTTGTGCATTTCCCTAGTGCAAATGTTCCCATAGCAGCTGATGTCAAGTGACCACATCATATCACTTTATTTAAGATTGAGGAACTCAATCAGCCGTCCTAAGACAATAAGAGTCAGTTCTAGTGAACCACTGAAACTTAGTCAGAAAAGAACTGATTTTTGTTGAAATTGGAAAGCAAAGTATCTTTTGATGTTATCTCTCCCCCTATCTCCTACAAAGAATCAAAGATAAATTTTTCTCTGTATAGGGGTTTTTCTTACTCCAGTTGATTTGATATCATTCATTTTGACTGTGCCTAGCCCTTAGCTAGCATAAATCTGATGTGTAAAACACAGAGACAGCACAGTTAATAGGTGATGTCTGATTCCACAAAAATTCACACTCAAATAAACATAATTTCTCTATCCTGCCTGTACAGATGTTATGTCTATGGACTATGGAATTTTGTTCTAATGCAATTGTGGGAAAAATTGAAATAAGACTAAGCAATGCCTTGCTCATAAAACTTTTATGAACACTTCATTTTCTAAATAGATTTTGGCCAAGACATGGCCTGTCTGCTATGTACCTGCTGACTAAGCAACATGAGGACAATGAAATTTATAAGTTTTAGGGCAAACTGTGACTATATACTTTCATGGTCATCCTAAATGAACACATCTACTGAAAAGAGGTTCGGGGCACCAGCAACAATTTCTTCTGGTCATTGTTCATAAAGGCGATCCTTGGCAAAGCAAATTAGAGAATATTCTCATTACCTAAAGCCTTTGCTACTCAAAGGTATGATCTATGTGCTAGCAATATTCCGGTTACTTGAAAGCTTGTTGGAAAAAGCAGAACCTTCATCTCAAACTTAGAACAAATGAGTCACTCTTTCTATTTAAAATAGCCCCAAGTGTTTCTGGAGCGCATAAAAAAAATCTTGTCATAAACAAATGTTTTAAACTTATTAGGTAGCCTGGAATCTTCTTCATTAGAATCTATGAAATTGCTCCAGCATGATCGTTTGTAATACAAGTCTTCATATTTCTGACTCATACACACTAACATCAGTGGAGAACGTACAGTATCAATGTAGTCTATTGGCAGTGGTGGTAACTAAAGATATTGCCAAAATTTAGTCAGAATGTTGTCAATTTAGCCCCTAAGGTATACTCAAGGGTTGGCTCTTGCTTATGGGACATAGAATTAAATATATACTACATTCACAACTTTTATAACATATGGATCCATACATGTAGAAATGATAGGATAGAATTATGCCAAAATGCTAGTGATGTTTATGTCATGTAATAGAATATAGGTAGTTCTAACATTCTTAAAATAATCTTACTAAGTCAAACTAGTTTTGTAGATGATATTATCTTGTATCTGCAAGACCCTAAAGACTCAAAGCAAATAGAGCTGATAAAACCTTTGAGAAAATAGCTTATAGGATATAAAATCAAAGCACAACAATCAGTAGTTTTCCTGTAACCCAACAATGAACTGATGGAGAGGAAAATTAAGAGAAAAATTCCATTTGCAAAAGGCTGAATAAAACTAACCAATGAAGTAAAGAAACTCACAAGGAAAACTGTAAAACTTTGAGGAAAGATATCAACATCACCAGGAAGTAGAAAGACCTCCAATGTTCATATATCAGCAGAATATATGTCATAAAAATAGTCATACTGCCATAAATGATCTGCAAATTTAATACATTTCCCATCAAAATCTCTACTTCTTGGCAGAAGTAGAGAAAATAATCCAAAACTTCATATGAATCACACCAAGCACTGAAAAGGTAAAGAAATTCTGATTTAAGAAAAAAAAACAATGCCTGGATGTATCCCATTCCAGACTTCAACTTTACTACAGGGTTATAGTAACAAAAACATCCTGATTCTGGTAAAATAAACACACCTGGAGACCCATGGAACAGACTATAAAGCCCAGGATTGAACCCACTAGTATATAGCAATATGATTTTTGACAAAAGAACAAAACTATATGTTGGGAAAAAGACAGCTTCTTCAACCAATGGTGCTGGACAAACTAGCCATTCATACACAGAAGACTGGATTGGGATTCCTATCTCTCACCTTGGACAAGTTAAAACAATTCAAAGTGGATAAAGCCCTTAATGTAAGATATGGAATCTTGAAACTACTTCAGGAAGGAGAAACAGAATATGCTTAAAATTACTGACATAACCAAGTAATTCCTCAGTAGAATTCCAGAGACTCAAAAAGAGGAATTGAAAACTAAGCCGGCATCAAGCTATAAAGCTTCAGGAAAGCCAAGAATATAGTTTTTCAGGCACAAAAACAACCTACAGAATGTAAGAAATCTTTGCCAGTTATACATTTGAGAAAGATGCAAACAACTATACTCCCAGAGTCAACAATCCAATTAATAAGAGGGAAAAGATGGTAAATAGACACTTCTCACAAGAAGAACATATGACTAATAAATGCATGAAAAAATTCTCAACATCTCTTCACAAGGAGAAAATGTAAATCAAAACAACTGTGAGATCCATCTCATGCCAAGACACTGAGAGTGGCTATTATGAAAAATAGGAACAAAAATTAATAGTGATAAAATAAAGTGTCTTTCAAACACATAAATTGACATGTTAAACTGTAGAGTCTTTGTTCAACTATTTGAAGAAAGCAAAAACAATTTCCAAATTTTCTACACAGCAGTTTTATGGTAAAAATTGAAAATATTACAATACTTTTATTATCCTATTACCATATAGTATTTTATGATATAAATGCAAAATAGAGTAGAATATAATATTTTTTTTTAAATTGTATTTTATTTTATTTGAGAACATACTGTACAAAGGGGCTACAATTACATGGGCAGGATAATGGATACATTTCTTACCAAGCATTGCAGCCTCCTCCTTTGTTTACCCTTCACTTCCCTTCCCGGCCTGCCCCCTCCCCCCACCCAATTTTACCCCCCTCCCCCCACCCAATTATACCCCCCTCCCCCCCCCACACCGGCATTGTAAAGCTGGTTTTGACATGACATTTTGTACTTCTCATTGTTGCAACAGGTCCACCTGAATCCTTAAACGACTTGTTTGTCCCCATCTACTCCACATGTTATACTGACATCAAATATAGTGAAAACGGGGGTTACACTGTGGGGGAGGGACATACAAAGCAACAAAGAAATAATCTTATAAATGCATTAGAAATACATGCATGAAAGAAACGAAAACATTAAAATACATATTTAAGGGTTCATTTTCCTAGCATCACATTATCTGACCTTTTCCGCTTGACTCATACCTATACTAGATATTGCAAATAAGGGAAACCATGGGACCTATGCTTCTTTGGGCCTGGCTTACTTCACTTAATATAATTTTTTCCAAACCTTTCCATTTCCTAACAAATGGGGAAATATCATTCTTTCTGATGGAGGCATAGAATTCCATTGTGTATATATACCACATTTTCTTGATCCATTCATCTACTGAGGGGCATCTGGGTTGGTTCCATATCTTAGCTATGGTAAATAATGCTGCAATAAACATAGTTGTGCTGGTAGCTTTAGTGTGGTCTTGTTTGTAAACATTTGGGTAAATGCCCAAAAGTGGGATTGCTGGATCATAGGGGAGATCTATGTGAAGTCTTTTGAGGAACCTCCATACTGCTTTCCAAAGTGGTTGAACAAGTTTACATTCCCACCAACAATGAAGTAGGGTTCCTTTCTGTCCACATCCCCTCCAGCATCTGTTGTTATTGGAGTTCTTGATTTTTGCTGTTCTAACTGGAGTGAGGTGATATCTCAATGTTGTTTTGATTTGCATTTCTTTTATGGCTAGGGATGTTGAACATTTCTTCATGTGTCTATTGGCCATCCTTCTTTCTTCTTCAGAGAAGCTTCTCTTTAAGTCTTTCGCCCACTTATTTATTGGGCAGTTGTTTCTTTGAGGATTTGTTGTTGGGTGGTTTAATTTTTTGAGTTCCAAGTATATTTTAGATATGAGACCCTTGTCCGTTGTATGGCTAGTAAAGATCTTCTCCCAATCGGTGGGTTTTCTATTGATCTTGCCAGCTATGTCATTTGCCCTGCAGAAGCTCTGCAATCTTATGCAATCCCATTTGTCCAACCTTTCTTTGATTTGTTGTGCTTCCGGGTCTCTATTCAGAAAATTTCGACCTGAGCCAAGGAGACCTAGGGTTTCTCCTATTCCATCCTGTAATGTTTTCAGAGTGTCTGCTTTGAGTTCAAGGTCTTTGATCCATTTGGAGTTGATTCTGGTGCAGGGTGATATATAAGGATCTAGCTTTAGTTTTCTACATGTAGTTAACCAATTTTGCCAGCACCATTTACTGAAGAGGCTGTCTTTCTTCCATTCTATTGTTTTAGCTTCCTTATCGAAGATTAGGTGGCTATAGGTCTGTAGGTTCATTTCTGGGTTTTCAATTCTATTCCATTGGTCCTGAGGTCTGTTCTTATGCCAATACCAAGCTGTTTTGATTACTATGGCTTTATAGTAGAGTTTGAAATTTGGTATTGATATTCCTCCAGCAGTGTTCTTTCCGTTGAGGAGCGTTTTTGCTATTCGGGGTCTTTTATTGTTCCATATGAATTTGTGGATTGCCTCCTCTATTTCCTTGAAGAATGAGGGTGGAATTTTGATAGGTATCGCGTTGAATTTGTAGATAGCCTTGGGAAGTATTGCCATTTTCACGATGTTAATCTTGCCAATCCAGGAGCATGGGAGGTTTTGCCATTTTTTAAGTTCTGTGTTGATTTCCTTTTTCAAGATTTTAAAGTTTTCATCATAGAGGTCCTTCACTTCTTTGGTTAAGTTAATTCCTAGGTATTTTATTTTTTGTGGGGCTATTACAAATGGAGTTGCTTTCCTAATTTCAGCCACACTTTTCTCATTGTTGGCATATAGAAAAGCCGTTGATTTTTGGGGGTTAATTTTATAACCTGCTACTTTGCCAAAGTTTTGAATCAGCTTGAGTAATTTGGGAGTGGAGTCTATGGGATTCTTTAAATACAAGATCATGTCGTCTGCAAAGAGGGAGAGTTTTATTTCTTCTTTCCCTATTTGGATCCCCTTTATGTCTGCATCTTGTCTTATTGCTGTAGCTAGGCATAGAATATAATATTTTTAAATAAAATATAAAACTTTAAAATATGAGAGGTTTAACGGTAAAAATTTTAAATAAAATTATATAAAAAAGAATATAAATCAGAAAACTCCTTTAAGTTTCTTTAATGATACAATCCATGAATAGCTACTTAGGACTTATGCCATTTTTTATTTCTATACAGTAATATGTCATTGTTGTAATTAATTATCATGTTTAGAATGTGCTTTTGTAATTGGATTGTCATCTCCTTAAATAAAAGGATGGCTATAATCAAGAAACATAATAACAAAAAAATGCTGGAGGGGATGTGGCCAAAAGGGAACCATACTGCATTGTTAGTGGGAGTGTAAACTTCTTCAACCACTCCGGAAAGCAGTATGGAGGTTCCTCAAAAGACTACAGATAGACCAAACCTCTGATCCAGTAATCCCACTTTTGGGCATATACCCAAATGAAGACAAATATGGCCTTACTAAAGCTACCAGCACAACTATGTTTATCACAGCATTATTTACCATAGCTAAGATATGAACCAACCCAGATGCCCCTCAGTAGATGAGTGAATCAAGAAAATGTGGTATATATACACAATGGAATTCTATGCCTCCATCAGAAAGAATGACTTTGCCCCATTTGTTAAGACTTAGGGAAAAAAAAAACATTAAGTGAAGTAAGCCAGTTCCAAAGAAATTTAGGCCCCATAGTTTCCCTTATTTGCAATAATTACTATACATATAGGAAAATCTTATCAGATGAGCTGAAAGGCTCAAACACTATGTACGTATGATCATGTAAGTTGATGCTAAGTGAAATCAGCCCTAAGATATGGACACAAGAGGTCTGTCTTTGTTGTTGTTGTTTTAAATGTACTAGGTGATTTTTTCTTTGTTGTGTCTTTTGTATGTTCTTCCCCCTATGATATATCACCTGTCACTGTACTTGATTTTGGTAACTTGCATCTTGTATATGCGTTTGTCTAATCTGGGGAGGGGAAGGGGAATAACAAAACATTGAAACATGACACAGGATGACCCATTGCAACCATGATACCCACAATAGAGTATATTGGAAATGATGTGGGAAGTGGGGGAGGGAAGGGATAGTGGGACAACAAGAAAGGAAGAGAAGGGGTAACAATGTTTGACAAGAAATGTACTCATTGCCTTACTCATGTAACTGTAACCCCTCTGTACAGCATCTTTACAATAATTTTTTAATAAAGGAGGATAAATATTATCACAATACAGTACATGCACACAGGCAAATAATGTAAGCTTTTCGTATAATTTGTTTATGCAAATAATAAATAAAATATTTTTTAATTTTCTAAGGAGAGTCAAAAAGGAATATTTCTAAGACAGTATCTGAAAATAAGTAGGTGCTCAATAAGCACTTTTTGAAAGAGAGAACATTAAGCAGGGGAAAGAAAGACGATTTAGTAGCAGCTTATCCAGAATTACATATAAACTATAAAGTTAGGAAAATGAGCTTTGCTTAAATTCATTCCTTTTATAGAATCCTTTATTTCCTTAGCTTTCCTCTCATTTCCTTACTCTAGGTTTTAATTCTCATCATTCATATTTTCCTCCTATCCAGTGAAGATTAGGTACCCATTTAATTGAAATTAAAATTCTTACTATATGATATGCTCCTATTATGTTTGCATGCTTGACATCTTTTCTTTATACTCACTGGTTATTTTCAGTATCAATATTCACAGTGTGAACCTATTACTCAAAATCTCATAACCATATTTATAACAACTTAAATAGACCTATATTATTCCTTCTTGTTCACATCTAGGAACCCGCTATGCTTAATTTCATCCTTATTCTACATGTATTTAAAAATTACATCATAGAACTGGGAAGGTGGCTCAGTGGTAGAGCGCTTGCCTTGCATGCATGAGGCCCTGGGTTCGATTCCTCAGCACCACATAAGCAAAAAGAAAAAAGCCGGAAGTGGCACTGTGGCTCAAGTGGTAGAGCACTAGCCTTGAGCTGAAGAGCTGAGGGACAGTGCCCAGGACCAGAGTTCAGGCCTCATGACTGGACCAAAAAAAAAACCCATCATATATACATATTTGTACATATGCTAATATGTTTACTTTTATTACCATGCTGAATGTACTTCCCATGTTTTAGTGTACTTCACACTGTATGTGTTATTTCATAACCACAATTCATCCACGTTGTTGCACATAGACATCTAGTTTGCTTACTTTCTTTTAAAAAATATTGTAAAGGTGATGCGCAAGGGGCTACAGTTGCAACTAATGAGTACATTGGCTTTTGAACAGTCTCACTCTTTCCCTCATTCTCTCCCAGTTTTACTTCTCCTGACTTCCCTCCCTGCAAAGTTGTATAGTTTCTTTCCAACACAGTGTCTAGTGGGTTTCACTGCTGAATTGGTTCACTCTTTGTCCCACTGCTTCTGTGCTTCCCCCTTCCTTCCCCACATTTGCAATTATTTTAGCTGATTTATAACTAACATTTTCAAAACTAGACAATGAGAGTAAGATGTCCCTGGAAAACCCTAATAGGTCACTTGGTTTTCTTTCTAAAACATATGTTTGGAAATATTAAACTACTGTCAATTTTATAGGTATCACTATTTTTATTTTTTCTCAAGATGATGATATTTTGCATTACTAATGTCCAAGTAACATTGATAATGAATAATGAGAAATGGTAGACTAATGTAGAAGAAGTAGTTGTAATTTTGATGTTCAATAGGACATCTGGGACAGTTTTTGAGGAGATGGAGACTTTCACAAGTTTCTAACAAAAGTAATTTCCTCTGCTAACAGCTTGGCATGGAGAATTTTAAACCTATCTTTCTAAGTTCATAATCCGTCTTTCTATATTTAAAAAAATTAGTTAATTAAAGGTTTCTCTCATTATTAATTTCCAATGATAATGAAAGACTCTTATATGACCATGAGAAAAGGAACTGTATTTACATTTACTTTGAGATAAAATAGTAAGTATAGTCCAAATCTGATTTATACTTTAAAAGACACAGTTGTAATAGAAACTTCCGTCTGGTAAAATTTCAATAATAAAGTTGGACAAGCTGGTTCATGCCTATAATTCCAGGACCAAAAGCTGCGGCAGGAGGATTATGACATCAGACCTAGCTTGAGATAAAGAGTGTGTTGTGTGTTGAGGAGAGCCAGCCTATATAGCAAGACTTTCTTTTAGGAAAGAAAATATTATATTTTTGTAACAAGAAGTCACAACATAGAGAATTCACCCTGCTATTTTTCTGAGGAAGCAAGAAAAAATAAAAGATAACCAAAATGAGATCATGGATTTTGACTAAAAGCATTCCTTGTGTCCTAGAAAGGTAAATCATATATATCTCCAGGCTTCAATGTATTATTATTTTTTTACATTTCTTTTTTGTTATTGTGAAAATACTGTACAGAGGGGTTACAATTACATGGGCAAGATAATGAGTACATTTCTTATCAAGCATTGTAACCTCCTCCTTTGTTTCCCCTTCCCATCCCTTCCCATCCTTCCCCCACCTCCCCACCAAATGCTCCTCCCGCCCCCCCCCCCACCAAAGTCGTAAAGTTCATTTTCAACATAACGACTTGTACATCTCGTTGTTGCAATGGGTCCACCTGTATCCCTCAATGTATTATTTTTTAATCTTTTCTAGTTGTTCATATACGGTGATTAGATACAGTCTTTTGACTCTTTTATCATGAGATGAGAAGTCTCAAAACAATGAGCACTTACCTGAGGCTCTTCAGAAAGTAAACAGCTCCAGACACTCCCCAGAGTATTAAGGTTCAAGAAACATTTTTACACAATCAGTTTTTTTTTTCCTGTTGATATTTTTCTGTATTTCTCTGCTGGCCTACTAAACTAATATGCTTTTGTGAAAATAAATGTCTAATGCCAGAAATTTAAGAGGGTAAAAAAGAAACATGTTTCACCCAGAATGTAATGAATAAGATGTAATCTTGGTTCAACTTATACATCCTGTGAGCACTGAGATACATCAGGACTTTTGGGTGTCATCTTTCAAGAACGTACAATAAAGGACTCCCATGTTACTGGCAGGTATGGTGAAGATGGTCTGCTCAGAGAGGTAACATCATTAGTACACATTCTGTCAATTCATTTAAATAGAGAAAAACATGAACAAGAGAAAAAAATGAGATTTAAACAAGTAGACCAAAACTGTTTAGTTTGTTAAGTAGGAACTACTAGACTTGTGAAAGATTATTTTGTTTCAGGAAGTGGAGTGAACAGCTAGTTTAGTATACCTTCTTCTGGTTACTCTTGGGATTTAGGTAAAAAATATAGTCTGTTTAGTTTAAAAAACAAGACCCAACATTTGTATTGGTCTAGACCTGGTTTGGTTAAGGACCTGTTAATGAAATATGGCAGCAATCCATATACTTTCTAATATGAAACAGATTCATTTCCTTATCACAAAGGAGCCATTCCTCAAGTGGAATCATTTAATCAAACTCCCTCCACACAAGGCTTGGTTATTTAGTCTATGGTTAATCTTCAGGAAAAGGCTTTATGCCAAATCCCTATTCAATCACTTAGGACTATGTTATTACATAGCTGATAATATACTTTAAAAATTACTATAGCTATCAACATAACTCTAGTCCCTCTCCTCATCTATTCAATGAAAAACATACCAGAATGTACAAAATAAACTTGTGTAAATCATGTTATTGCTATGAGTGACTTGTTACTTGCAAAATATGTATAGCTTACTTCCTTTCATCTCCCAAGAATATGTATAGTAAAACTTTAGATGGTACACTTAAAAAATTCCCCCAAGTTGTTCTAAGATTATATTTATGTTTGTATCTAATAACGGTTATGAATCACTGACAGTGATAATGAAAAAAGTCATTCAAAATTATTATGCCTCAATCTGAAAAACAGGGTATATATAAAAGAGAGATTTTAAGATTTATAAAAAGGAGTCTCCATTGTATCATTTTATTTACTCATTCATTATTTTTGTGCCAGTACAAAGTCTTGAACTCAGGTACTTGGACTCTTGCTTAACTTTTGTGATGAAGGCTGCTGATCTAACACTTCAGTCACACCTCTACTTCCTGTTTTTTCCTATGTAATTGGAGATAAGAATTTCTTGGATTTGTCTGCCCAGGCTAGCTTCAAATCCATATCCTCAGATGTCAACCTGCTAAGATTATAGACATACACCCAGCTTACTTTTTCTTTTTTAATGACAAGAGAAGCACTGACTATCTGGGCTGAGGATACATAGGATCAACTCAGGTATATACAAAACAAGAGGAATGCAGATTGAGGTACAAACCCCAGGAAGTTTCCATGGATAGGAATTCTGCCTCAGGACCATTAATTTCTAGACTAAGACACTGGTAGAAAGGCAAATTATGCTTAATACAAAACAAAGTACTAACTCATCTGATCTAGCTTCTTCTCCCATATAAAATTTACACTTTAAATTTTGGTCCCTTGTACCTATGGATCCTATCTCCTGCCTATTGTCCCACCTCTGAAAATATCCAAGGTCTGTAGGACTCGCTCAGAGATGACCTGGAGAGTGTGTCTTCTTCATAATTTATTAATTTTAAAAATGAAATGAAATGTTTCAATCAGGACATGCCAAGTGTATAACAGGGACATTGAGAAATGGATGCTGTTTTACTTTTTGTTTTGTTTTTGTCTGTCATGGGGCTTGAACTCTGGGTCTGGGTGCTGAGCTCTTCAGCTCAAGTCCAGTGCTCTACCACTTGAGCCACAGCACCACTTCCGGCTTGATGGTGGTTAATTGAATATCAGACTTTCCTTCCCAGGCTGGCTTTGAACCACTATTCTCAGATCTCAGCCTCCTGAGTAGCTAGGATTACAGGCATGCACTATAGGCGCCTGGCTGAGTTTTTAACAGTACACTTTTAGATTTCACTGTAGTGTTCGCTCTTGGTAAACAAGTTTTTGTACTCTCAGGGGACAACTTTGGGGAGAAATCCTTAAGGGTATCAGCTAGATGGTTTTCAAATTCCTACTCTCCTTATATGGTATGGCATATGGATAGGATCTGACTGATTTGCTTGGGCTGGAGGTGGCGGTGGCACATGTCTAATAAATGCTTAGTGCAGTTACTTTCCTAGGGAATTGGAAACATAATTGAGACTATAATGAAAATATTTTTTTCTGGTGCCAGAGACCTACTTAGAGGCTCTTGCTGCTTGCACATAAGTGAGGATACAGAGGTTATCTTTACTGGGTTGAGTCTTGCTTTGTCATTCACAAAGCAATGAGCCTTACAGTTGTGTTGAACCACAATAAACCTCAGTTACCTCATCTGTAAAACAGGAATAATATAACAGGAATAATGATAAGTAATATGTAATATTATGTGTAATATATATTACAGAAATATACAGTTAAATAAGGATAAAATAGTCATAATACCTTGCCCAATATATTATACAGACCTAGCTATTTAAAAAGTTAAGAAAGTGGAGTTATTATTATTATTATTATTAATTCTCATTGATCTCTAGGTTGTCTCTTAGCCACTTAAAATTTCTATGAGCAGATGGATACTATATTCTCTCAACCCTGCTGTGATAGCCCAAATAGCACAAGCCCAGGGAGCCTGTAAGAAGAACTAAGGCATAAATTCAAGAGATTGTAAGAGGAGCTCGTTGAACTGAGCCTGGAATTACATGAAAAGAAATCTTTTAAGAGTTATTTCCTATTCAAAAAGGACTTGCTGCATTATTAAATTCCACCATACTGGGAGCTTTGCTCCTTCACATTTGTGCTTTCAAATCTTACTTATTACTGCTCCAGCCTACCTAGATGGGGTAAAGGAAGCTGAAAAACAAGTGCTAGGCAATAGATCAGAAAGGAGATACTTCTAGTGATGAGAATAGCTCTAGCTCTTCTACCTACATTTACTAGTTGCTTTTAACTTTTCAGAACACGCATTCTTACCCCTCTTTTGGGGTTAGTAGCAAGCAGCTGGATCTGGAGTGAAGCCAAGACCCTTAAACAAAGAGCTCCTTGATAATAAAACATTTACAGCTCGGTCTAATTTTTCTTCCTCTTAAAATGCCTAGAATAATAAAGACAATGAAGTTATTTATAAAAATCACATCTACTTATCAAATATATGCCATATGTCATAGATAAATGTCCATATATATATATATATATCTGCATATATATCAGATACATATAAACCTATATGTGTGCATACGTATTATATATGTAATATATATATCTATTATATATCTATTATATATTATATATAATACATAATATTATATATATTTATATATCCTGTTTAGTGTTTAAACAAGCTTTTGAAGTAGCTGAGTTTCTGTCTTCATATCACGGACATGCTCAAAGTCCTGTAGATATTTAGTAGCAGAATCTGAATTCCAACACAAATATTTAGCACAAAACTTATACTTTAATGACTCTAAAATGGTGAAGCTTTGGAAAATAGATAAGGTATTCAACACCAGGGGAAAGCTCTTGCCCTGAGTTACAGGGCTGATCCTTGGAAGGAGAACAGCAGTAGACTCTTAGCATTTATTTCAGAAACAAATATCAACTCCAAGAGACAAAGACAGCCAAACCACCTGGAAATGGTGGTTTGGTAATTCTTTTTTTTTTTTTTAATTTTATTTTATTTTATTTGAGAACATACTGTACAGCGGGGTTACAATTACATGGGCAGGATAATGCATACATTTCTTACCAAGCATTGCAGCCTCTTCCTTTGTTTACCCTTCACCTCCCTTCCCAGCCTCCCCCCCTCCCCCCCACCCAATCATTCCCCCCTCCCCCCCCCACACCGACATTGTAAAGCTGGTTTTGACATGACATTTTGTACTTCTCATTGTTGCAACAGGTCCACCTGAGGACCTAGAAGTGAGGAAATAAATATAGCTAAACACTTTGTAGACAATGAAACTGAATTGTCAGAGCACCAGCCAGCTATAGTCGAGGAGGGTTGTGTAAAAAAGATCCTCAGTTAAACATAACCAGTGACCCATGTTTGTAATTAAACAACTTGATAAATTAAGTAGACTTCAGTTATTTCCTCCTCTTTCTTGTCTCTACTAAAGGAGCTAGTAATATAGGTTTTTTTTGAAGCATTTTGAATGATACGATAGATTCTCATTTTTCATGATATAATCATTGTTCGTGATATATGCTCATTGCTCATTAGATATGTTTTGTCACGAGCTTTGGATTAGTAAATATTAATGTTCCTGTTCTAAATACAGAGAGATTTCTGAGAACTGCTATGTAAAACACTTTCTTCAATGAATCAATCCATAACTCTTCTTAATGAGGGTAGAAGATTAGACACTTGATATTCTTGAGTCACTAAGATTAAACTCACAGCTAACATTATAACTCATTCCTGAAGGAAGTTTTCTAACACATATTTTTCTCTAAAGCAATCAGAGCTCTCTTATGCAGAGGATTGTCAGATGGTACTTTGGCTCCATACTTGGGAAACACATAAATGGCAAAATCACCAACCAAAATGAAAGAATTATGGTTCTACATACATTGTACAGAGTTTTGAACCGAAACAAAAAGATAGAGACTCTGCTTTCTTATACCTCATCTGCCATGTGCACCAGCAATTCAAAATTTTCATCTCTCTGAATATGCTTGCTTGTGAGAAACCACAAACGCTTCAAGCTTGATTTGGAAGTCAGACTTTAGCAAGTAGGTGAATTGGTTATTTAAAAAAATCAGTTGATAGTGAAGGTGGACTCCAGCCTTAAATACATTCTACAATTACTTGACATTTGAATTGTGTCTTAAGTTTAGGTACTGTATGTAAATGAGTCCACATTCATTCACGATGGAAGGAAAATTGCTACATTACGTGAAGTTGAAGGGACTCCAGGCAGGTATCGAATTTTTCATATATTCTATTCTGCTCTACCACCCAAAAAGTTCTTAAGTCTTCATACAAATTAGAGTTTGGAAGAACATAAGCTTTGCTATCATAGGATTCTAAATTTAAAATCAGATTATGAGATTCATCTGCTGAAGAGCCTCTGGGAAGTTATCTGCCTCCTTCACAAAAACTGCCTTATTTTTGTTTCAAAAAGTGTAACACCTTCTTTGCAGGGCTTGAACTAATGTACATGGCAACTGTCTGCATGAGGGAATATTGGGGTCAGTGTTTACATTTCCCTTACTCCTTTTCACAATGTCCTGAAAGGAAGCATATTACGCATTATGTTTTCCACAATGTTGAGGTGAAAGTGGCAAGGGAAATGGTTGATTTATCAAAATATACTTATTAGTGGGAGATGAGCATTTTTAAGCAATATGTAAGGAAGGAAAAAGATCATAGTGATAAATAAGTAAAAAGTTGGAAAAAGCCATTAACCTAAGTATTTTATAACATTAACCTATGGGTGGACCCATAAGGACTCAATCTAAGCTAAATGAGTCAGTGTAAAGCCCATTTTTGAGGGTAATGATCATCATTAGGCAGTGACCTCTTGACTTCTTTTAGGACAATAATTCAGAAATATAAGTCCTTTTAACTATGACTCATTTTTCAAACTGTAGGGGACTCATGCATACAGCTTATATGAATCAGAGTTCATGTATTGAAGGGTGGAATGAGCATAAAATGGTTCAGTCAGATTGCAAGGGGTCTGAAATTTTTGCCTCCTTGAAATTTACAGAATGAAAATTTAATCCCTCAGGTAATGATATTCACTGATGGAGCCTATTCAAAACTCTTCCTTAATAGAATCAATGCCCCAATAAAAGGCAGTAGTCTATAAAAATTAATAATTTTTTTTGACTTGACAGAGCTTGTTTACCTTATTTACCTTCCCAACACGTGAACACACAACTCGTAGGAACAGTCTATAAACCTTAAACAGTCTATAAACCTTTCTCATCAAATACCAAGATGGCCAACAATTTGATGAACTTCTCAGATCCCAGAGCTATGAGAAATAAAAATTAGTTTACATATTTTATTATTGTAATATAAATAGACTATGACCCATTTCTTTCTAAATTGTTAACATAAAAAATGATTTGTTTGGTTGGTTCCAGAGCTTGGTGGACAAAATTATTTAAAAAGCTATCTCTGCATGTGAACAATAAAATTGAACTGTTCACTATTTCAAGTAATACTGCAGCTATGTGTGCATACAGAACTTTACATTTCTCTATCCTATTGGTGGTTGTCTCACAGAAAGTTACATATTTGTAATGAGAACTTATTTGTAGCAAGTCAACTAAGCTATGAGAGATGGGTGCTTCTAGATGAGATTAGCATTTTAAATAGACTAAGTGAAGTAGATTACCTTCCCTAATGTGTATGAATCTAGATTTATGAACTGAAAACCTGGATAAAACAAAAAAGACTGAATAAGAGAGATCTTTCCTTTATATTGGATTTGGATAGAAATATACCCTCTTTCATGATCTGGAATTTAGACCAGTGTCTACATTGAGACCCTCTGGTTCTCAAACATTTGAATTAGATTGGAACTATACACTCAGTCTCCTGGGTATGCAGTATTAGGACAGCTCAACACTCATAATCATGTGTGCCACTTCTCTTCACCCCGCCCCCAACAGTTTTGTTTCTCTGAAGAACCTTAATGTTGAGTGCATTGGAACCAAGGTAGCCGTTTATGGTGATTTCATCTTTTCTAGTTGGGCTTATGGAAGTTTCTGTGAACATAGTCCAAATCCTCTTCTGCAATAAAGATACTAGTACTTATCCAATTAACTGAGCTTTCCACTACAGCTGTTTTCAGCTGTCATCCCATTCAAGAATTGCCACCTCAATTTAGGCTTCTCAATTCTCAAATTAGTTTATTGCATGGTTTCATGATCCCCACTTTGTAGAATTCTGAAGGTCTGTTCTGGCTTTAGAGCATTCTAGAGGTAAGCTTCTTATTCTTCAGATCCTACTTACTCTACTAGAGTTGCTCAGATGTTAATCCTATGAGTATCTTTCATCATGGACTAGGCTTCATTGGAACCCCACCTTCAGCAGAATCCAATTTAGACCCTGCTTCTCTTGAGACACTAGCTAGATTCTCCAGTCACATTTTAACTTCCACAATGCCAATACTACTTAATACATCCTTTGCTATATCCTCCACTATCCTTTAATGTCTCTCTATGGAGAGCACCTGGCCCTCAAATATGTTGGATTGTTTTGATTGCTTGGAATATTAAGACTTTTATATATCTTAATATTGATTTAGGTATGGAATTTGCTATGTAGTTTGAGATGAATCTCATTACTCTGCATTATTATAGACTCATCTACTTTATCATTTTTAAAATGAGTTCCAGGACTCTGAAAGTGCTTGATTCTGCTTCATTAAGTTCTTCTGTAGTATCTTATGTTTTGTGGTTTTATTTGTGGAGTCTGTAGGTAGGATATATGCTTTATAGAAGCCATGGTGTCCTTTATACCTTGTGCTAAAATATGTTGTTTCCTTACCAGCATTAACTTAGTCCCCTATGTGTAGGAAGACATGGGCTCTCCAAGATCCCTCACATTTGGCATCTCTTTTCTGTTGCATATGATTGGACAGTGGTTGTAACTTTAAAAAGGCTTCTAGACAAATTGAAAACAATTCAAGCAATGAATTTACCATAGTTCCATGTTGTTGTTTTTTTGAAGGCATTAACTGAAAATAAATTGGCTAAGGTACTTGGATTTAGAAATTGTGTATGTGTGTTCCAATATAATGCCTATAGCCTTAAATGCAAATAATGTTTATTAATGTTCTAAATTGTTGCCTTTGAAATAACAATTTGATTGTTTGCAAACCAGAAGAAGGACAGAAGAAGACCCATTACTAAAGCAATTATATAGGTTAAATCAACTTTTGCTTTGATTTGATGGTATTTCTGATGTGTTTAAAAACTGGTGCCTGCTTAAATGTGCTTTCTTATTAGTTATTATTATATTTGTTTACCAAATAGTAGTGATGACACTTAATGAAAATTCTAGCTCTAAGAAAGCATGCTTTATCAAAAAAGTGTTTGGAGCACATACACACACTCAATCAATATCTCATTCCCTTGTAGTATTTTATTTAAAAAGGAAATGGAAACACTTAGAAAAGTTGATGCACATATTATGTATTTAAGTCTATTATGTACAGTAAGGAAAAGGCTAATCCTCAAATAGAAAATGATAAATTATAATGCAACAACTCAACAGAATGTTATGAAGCCATTAAAATGCCTATAAAAAAAACCAGTAAGCACAACTGTATCCCGTAATTATAAGTATTGAAATAGATACACATTTAGAGAACCTTCACTCAAATACATGAAAATCAAAACAGTTGTTTCAAAGTGGTAGATGTACAGATAACATTTTCTTTTAAAGATCATTATTTCTTCCACACTATAAATACTAAACATATGAAAATCATTATACTGAATATAAACTTTTAATCAGATACTGCTTTTCTTAAATTATCTTTAGTTGTACGAAGGAGGTGCCATATAACAAAAGAAGTTTATGACTACAATGCATCTTGATCAGTGTCACCCATTTCAATATTCTCACCCACATGGACTCACCCTTCCCTTGCTTTTCTTAATTTTGTGGTATCTACCATGAATTCTTGACTTCATTCTTTTCCATTTCCCCCTATTCACTCATCTACCCTTCTTCCCTTGTCCTCACTACTTCTTTAGGGCATACCCATTTCCTGGTGCTGACTTTGTTGGTCTTTGACCTAGTCTTTCTAAAAGATTATACTATTTAAGTGCTGCATAGAGTCTATGCTAATTCAGTTAATTCAGTTAATTCATTTGTTACTACTTGCATACTACCTAATATGTTTACTTATATTTGTTGGTATATTTTATCCACCATAAATGAAGAAAACCATCCAACATTTGTTTCTCTGGGTCTGGCTTACTTCACTTAATATAAATTTTCCAAATCTTACCATTTCCTTGCAAATGGTTCAGTATCATTCTTTCTAATAGATGACTGTTTTGAAGCAGAACACAACATGAAATCAAGACAAGATGAGATCTATGTTACTATTTAAAAAATCGTTCAGTTTGGCTGGGGAGGTGGCTCAGTGGTAGAGTGCTTGCTTCACATGCATTAGGCCCTGGGTTCAAGTCCTCAGCATCACATAAACAGACAAAGCCAGAAGTGTCATTGTGCTCAAGTGGTAGAGCACTAGCCTTGAGCTGAAGAGCTCAAGGACAGCACCCAGGCCCAGAGTTCAAGCCCCACAACTGACAAAAAATTATAGTTCAGTGCTAACAGAGGGCATTTTCCAGAAACCTAAGATGTTGATTCAGCAAACAGTGTTGAGAGTGCTCCACTAGAGAAGAGTGGGAGGGGTAATATCAGGCCTACAGTAAAGTTGTTTTTAAGCCATATTTCCTCTCTTCCTTCTGGCTTCAATATTAGTATCTATTACTTTGCACTTTTTAATCAACTTTCCCCAGTTCTGTGCTTCCATCAACTCTTGTGTAACTCACAGCAAATTATATGCAACTTCCCAAGACTTGCCTGAGAATTACATTTAGTTATATTTCAGAAAAATGTCAGAAAGGAGGTCCCTGTCCAACTATCAGAAAGGTTTTGCATGTGATATATCATTATTTGTAGAGAAGTGTTGGCCATAGAGAAAGGAACTAGATGATGCCTACAGAGAGTTAGGCTGAGGATCCAAATAGACTCATTCAACCTTCACAATTACAGTCTTCTTTAAAAGTATAGTTGATTATTAGAGGAAGGAATCATGAATAATAGTAAGTTATAAAATACATAAAGAGGGACTGGAAGGTGGCTCAATGGTAGAGTGCTTTCCCTTGCATGCATGAGGCCCTGGGTTCAATTCCTCAGTACCACATAAGCAAAAAAACCTGGAAGTGGTGCTGTGGCTCAGGTGGTTGAGTGCTAGGCTTGAGCTGAAGAGCTGAGGTACAGTGCCCAGGGCCAGAGTTCAGGCCCCATGAGACTGAACAAAGAGGCTGAAACAAACTAAAACAAATCTGGAGAATAATTTACAAAAATAACTATAATTAGAACTTATGTATCATTACATGAAATATAATTTAATTAAATTTTCTAATTAAAATAGAGTCAATGAATAGACAGAAAACAACTCTCAATCATATGTTTTAATGATATGATGTTGATGTGACATACTTCTTATGATCAGGGTCCTGTCATACAGGCTTAGTTCTGTGAAGAATAGCATCAGATTCTCAAAATTTTAAGTGGACCTAGAAATAATTATTGCTCTGTGGGTTTTCTCATGTCAACTGAAATCTAAAAATGGACATAATTAGCTCCAAACCATTGGTTTAGTATAGTAAATAAAGTTACCAAAAATCTTACAGTATTCAAGCTCATCTATCAGTGCTACTCCTTAATATCTATATTAATAGCAAAATTATAAGAAAAGCATTTGTGTAGTAAACATAACGTCAGTGTATATTAGGATGGCTGACATACCTTGGCTATAATAGCTTGAGTTTTGTAAGACACTCTTCTTGTTACAATTTTTGCAAAAACAATTCATAATTTCCTCCTCTCTGTTCTCGTTTCATTTTGTAATACACTTTCTACTGAGATATCAATGGCACTGATAGCAACATACTATCTACTTTTGTTGGGCAAAGAATAGACAGAAAAAAGTGTCAAGATATGAAAATATGTCAAGCTATTTAGTGAACACAAAAATTGAATTTGTAGCTATACATATACTATTTATAAATTGTATATATGTATATATTTATATATTATTTCTGTTCTTTATGATCATGTTAACTTACTCTGATTTATGAAAAACAGCCTATTATATCAAAGGATATTTTTTATTTCAACAAAAATATATAATGGAAATTAAATTCCATAATCAAGAAATACAAGAAGAAAATTGCATTAAATCCTTCACAAAAAGTAGACTATAAGTGATAAAAATAAAGACTTCAGGAAAAGTGGAGTCAAGTTACAAAAATAACTATCATTAAACCTTTATAATTATTTTGAATATAAATTAATTTCTGTAGTTCAAAGACAAAAAGTAAATGAACAGATATTTTTAAAATAACCAAGACCCAACTATATGAGAAACTTCACCTCTAATAACCCTCATAGACTGAAAATTATGGAAGGGACTGAAATTTAATGCAAACAGAATCCTAAAGGCAGCAAGAATAGCCATTGGTAAATCAGTTAACATATAATTAAAATCAAACATTGTAAAATGAGACCAGGAAAGTCTTGTAATCTGGTCAAAGGAAATAAATATTCAAGGAAAATGCACACTGAATATTGTAGCATGTGAACATATAAAGCAAATATTGAGATACCTAAATGAAGAAATAGGTTCCAATACAATATCGCCGGTCTTTAGCACTCTGCTGAAGAGATCATTTAGACCAAAAAAAAAAAAATAAAGTCAGCAAAAGAAACGTAAGTTGTACTCTGTACCAAATGGAGCTAAGAAACATCAATATTTAGAATATACTTTCTTTTTTTTTAATTTAATTTAATTTTATTTGTGAACGTACTGTACAGAGGGGTTACAATTACATGGGCAGGATAATGCATATATTTCTTACCAAGCATTACAGCCTCCTCCTTTGTTTACCCTTCACCTCCCTTCCCAGCCTCCCCCCTCCCCCCACCCAATCATACCCCCCTCCCCCCTCCACACCGACATTGTAAAGCTGGTTTGACATGACATTTTGTACTCATTGTTGCAACAGGTCCACCTGAATCCTTAAACGACTTGTTTGTCCCCGTCTCCTCCACATGTTATACTGACATCAAATAGAGTGAAAGCGGGGGTTACACTGTGGGGGAGGGACATACAAAGCAACAAAGAGATAATCTTATAAATGCGTTAGAAACACATGCATGAAAGAAACGAAAACATTAAAATACATATTTAAGGGTTCATTTTCCTAACATCACATTATCTGACCTTTTCCGCTTGACTCATACCTATACTAGATATTGCAAATAAGGGAAACCATGGGACCTATGTTTCTTTGGGCCTGGCTTACTTCACTTAATATAATTTTTTCCAAACCTTTCCATTTCCTAACAAATGGGGAAATGTCATTCTTTCTGATGGAGGCATAGAATTCCATTGTGTATATATACCACATTTTCTTGATCCATTCATCTACTGAGGGGCATCTGGGTTGGTTCCATATCTTAGCTATGGTAAATAATGCTGCAATAAACATAGTTGTGCTGGTAGCTTTAGTGTGGTCTTGTTTGTAAACATTTGGGTAAATGCCCAAAAGTGGGATTGCTGGATCATAGGGGAGATCTATGTGAAGTCTTTTGAGGAACCTCCATACTGCTTTCCAAAGTGGTTGAACAAGTTTACATTCCCACCAACAATGAAGTAAGGTTCCTTTCTGTCCACATCCCCTCCAGCATCTGTTGTTGTTAGAGTTCTTGATTTTTGCTGTTCTAACTGGAGTGAGGTGATATCTCAATGTTGTTTTGATTTGCATTTCTTTTATGGCTAGGGATGTTGAACATTTCTTCATGTGTCTATTGGCCATCCTTCTTTCTTCTTCAGAGAAGCTTCTCTTTAAGTCTTTCACCCACATGTATTGGGCAGTTGTTTCTTTGAGGATTTGTTGTTGGGGGGTTTAATTTTTTGAGTTCCAAGTATATTTTAGATATGAGACCCTTGTCTGTTGTATGGCTAGTAAAGATCTTCTCCCAATCGGTGGGCTTTCTATTGATCTTGCTAGCTATGTCATTTGCCCTGCAGAAGCTCTGCAACCTTATGCAATCCCATTTGTCCAACCTTTCTTTGATTTGTTGTGTTTCCGGGTCTCTATTCAGAAAATTTTGGCCTGAGCCAAGGAGACCTATGGTTTCTCCTATTCCATCCTGTAATGTTTTCAGAGTGTCTGCTTTGAGTTCAAGGTCTTTGATCCATTTGGAGTTGATTCTGGTGCAGGGTGATATATAAGGATCTAGCTTAAGTTTTCTACATGTAGTTAACCAATTTTGCCAGCACCATTTACTGAAGAGGCTGTCTTTCTTCCATTCTATTGTTTTAGCTTCCTTATCGAAGATTAGATGGCTATAGGTCTCTAGGTTCATTTCTGGGTTTTCAATTCTATTCCATTGGTCCTGAGGTCTGTTCTTATGCCAATACCAAGCTGTTTTGATTACTATGGCTTTATAGTAGAGTTTGAAATTTGGTATTGATATTCCTCCAGCAGTGTTCTTTCCGTTGAGGAGCGTTTTTGCTATTCGGGGTCTTTTATTGTTCCATATGAATTTGTGGATTGCCTCTTCTATTTCCTTGAAGAATGAGCTTGGAATTTTGATAGGTATCGCGTTGAATTTGTAGATAGCCTTGGGATGTATTGCCATTTTCACGATGTTAATCTTGCCAATCCAGGAGCATGGGAGGTTTTGCCATTTTTTAAGTTCTGTGTTGATTTCCTTTTTCAAGATTTTAAAGTTTTCATCGTAGAGGTCCTTCACTTCTTTAGTTAAGTTAATTTCTAGGTATTTTTTTTTTTGTGGGGCTATTACAAATGGAGTTGCTTTCCTAATTTCAGCCACACTTTTCTCATTGTTGGCATACAGAAAAGCCATTGATTTTTGGGGGTTAATTTTATAACCTGCTACTTTGCCAAAGTTTTGAATCAGCTTGAGTAATTTGGGAGTGGAGTCTATGGGATTCTTTAAATACAAGATCATGTCATCTGCAAAGAGTGAGAGTTTTATTTCTTCTTTCCCTATTTGGATCCCCTTTATGTCTGCATCTTGTCTTATTGCTGTAGCTGGGCATTCTAATACTAGATTGAAGAGAAGTGGAGAGAGTGGGCATCCTTGTCTTGTTCCTGAGTTAAGAGGAAATGGCTTTAGTTTTTCACCATTGAGTATAATGCTGGCTGTAGGTTTGTCATATACAGCCTTTATTGTATTGAGGAATGTTCCATGGATTCCTAATTTTTCCAAAACCTTCATCATAAAGGGGTGTTGGATCTTGTCGAATGCTTTTTCTGCATCTATTGAGATAACCATGTGGTTCTTATTCTTGCTCCTGTTGATGTGATGAATAATATTAATTGATTTGCGTATATTGAACCAGCTTTGCATCCCTGAAATGAATCCTGTTTGATCATGGTGTATGATTTTTTGGATGAATTGTTGAAGTCGATTGGCCAAAATTTTGTTGAGAAGTTTTGCATCAATGTTCATCAAAGAAATGGGTCTATAGTTCTCTTTCTTTGATGAGTCCCTGCCTGGTTTTGGGATGAGGGTTATGATGGCTTCATAGAATGTGTTCGGTAGTGAGCTTTCTCTTTCAATTTCATTGAAGAGTTGGAGGAGTATTGGTGTGAGCTCTGCTTTGAAGGCCTTGTAAAATTCCGCTGTAAAACCATCTGGTCCTGGACTTTTCTTAGCTGGGAGGTCTCTTATTGCTGTTTCTATTTCAGTGCTTGATATGGGCCTGTTAAGCTGGTTTAATTCATCTTGGTTTAGTTTTGGCATGTCAATATTTGCTAGGAAAAGGTCCATTTCTGTCAAGTTCTCAAACTTATTAGCATAAAGTTTTGAGAAGTATTCCCTTATAATGTTCTGAATCTTGGTTGTTTCCGTGGTGATGTTTCTGTTCTCATCTCTGAGTTTATTAATTTGGGTGTGTTCTCTCCTTTTTCTGATAAGGTTTGCTAAGGGTCTGTCAATTTTGTTAAGTTTTTCGAAGAACCAACTCTTTGTTTTGTTGATTCTTTCTATAGTTTTTTTGGATTCTAATTCATTTAATTCTGATTTAATTTTGATTATTTCTTTCTGTCTACTGGATTGGTGTTTATCTTGCTGCTCTTTTTCAAGGAGGTTTAGATGTGTCATTAAATTGTTAGTTTCAGATCTCTCCAATTTGTTGATGTAGGAGCTCAGAGCTATAAACTTGCCTCTGAGTACTGCCTTTGCTGTGTCCAGAGGAGCTGGTAATTTGTGTGTTCATTTTTGTTGAATAGCATGAACATTTGAATTTCCTTTCTAATCTCTTCCATGACCCACTCTTGATTCAGCAGTGTGTTGTTTAGCCTCCATGTGATACCGGACTTTCTTTGGTGGCTTTTGGTGTTGAGTTCTAATTTTATTCCCTTGTGGTCAGAGATTCTTTAAGAATCTTTTGTAGGGCTGGTTTGGTGGAGATGTATTGTTTCAATTTTTCTTTGCTATGGAAGGTTTTTATTTGGCCTTCAGTTATGAAGGAGAGTTTAGCTGGGTACAGTATTCTTGGTTGATAGTTGTTAGTTTTTAGGGCATGGCATACATCATTCCAGGCTCTTCTTGCTTTGATTGTCTCTGCTGAGAAATCTGAGGTAATTCTAATTGGTTTCCCTTTATAGGTGATTAACCTTTTCTCCTTGACAGCTTTAAGGATCTTTTCCTTGGTCTGGGTTGATCCTGTGTGGATTATAATGTGACTGTGGGATGTCCTATTCTGGTCTGGTCTATTTGGGGTTCTAAAAGCTTCTTGTATCTGAATAGGCCTATCTTTTTGTATGTTTGGGAAGTTCTCTGCTAGGATCCTGTTAAACAAATTTCCTAGACCATTAACTTCTGTTTCTAGGTGCTCCTCTACACCCATTATCCTTAGATTGGGCCTTCTGATGGTGTCTTCTAGGTGTTGGATAGACCTATCATATTTCTTGGACTTGTCTTGGATGGTTGTATGTTCTTTCTCTATAATATCTAGGCTGCCTTCAATCCCTGAGATTCAATCTTCTGCATGGTCTAACCTGCTGTCAAGACTCTCTACTTTGTTTTTTATCTCTTTTCCTTCTAATTGGTTAGCTTTGATGGCTTCAAGTTCTTTGTTGAAGCTCTGTTTTAGGTCTTGTATGAATTTCTTTACTTCCTTAATTTGGTGTTCAGTGTTTGTTCTCAAATCACTTAGTTGATTGGTTATGGTTTCTTTGGACTCCCATTCCTTCTGTTGGGTTCCATTCAGCATTCCTTTTGTGGTCTCCCTGACTTCCTTCAGCTCTTTGTTAATGGATTCCATGAATGCCTTTAGTGATCTTTGTGTATTCTCTACCTGGTCTCTTAATTCGTGAATTACTCTTTGATTAGCTTCCTCCCGTCTGTGGGATTCCTGCAGTTCTCTTTCTTCCCGTTCGTGGGATTCCTGCAGTTCTCTTTGAGTGTTCTCAGCATTCTCACATCATTCCTCCTTTTCTCTTTGAGTATTCTCAAGTTGTTCACGCAAATCCTGTATCAGTTTTTGAGTAGCTTCCTCACGCTTATGATATTCCTGTATAAACTTCTGGGATGCCTCCTCTCTCTCCCTATCACGCTCATACAGAATCCTTTGTACATTGTCAAACTTCTCATTTATCATGTTTGCTAGTAGTGATTGTAGAGCTATTTGGGAACTCTCCTCTGGATTATTCTTTATCTGTTCTAATCCCTGATTATCAAGATTGGGAATTGAGATACCCGAATTTGCCATTTTTCTTGTGTTTTTCCGGCTTACTCTGCCCATTTGAGATGAAGATAGCACCAGTTTTGTGCTAGAACACTATCTTAAGGCAACCATCAACCAAAGTTTGCGTTTGTACAGTCAATAGTCTACAGATACAATCTAATTCAACAGATAACATCTATTCAACATCAAACAACTATATGTTAAAGGACTTTGAACCGCAGAAAAGAATTTGGAAAACCAGAAATTATTAGGATTAGGGAGAGATGTGGGTAAAAAATAAGAATAGATTGGTGTGGGGAGGCACAGGGAGAGTTAACTATGTCCTAATCACAATGCAGGAAATGGGTTGGGTAGGATGCAAGTAGAGAGAGAGAGAAAAAGAAGAGACGGAAAGGGGAATGAAAAGAGAGCAGAAAAAAATAGAAATGTAAAAGTTAATGTTATTATAGCGATTAAAAGACCGTCTATTTAGAGAGGAATGTGAATATTTTGAGAGAAAGGGAGGGACATAGAGGAGATGTGAAAAACTTTAAGGATGGGAAAGGGAGAAGAAAAGATCAGAAGTTCAGTAGAGCTAGACAAAAAACAAAAAGATAATTAAGAAAGAAAGAAAAAGAGATAGAAGACAAGAAAAGAAAGGAAAACACTCATTCACATATTCCTAAAATAAAAATTATAAGAGGAGAGAAAAAAAAGTTACTGGAAAACAATTATTTTTTCAGAAGAGGCAAAAATTAAAGATTAATAAAAGTTTTAGAAGAGAAAAAAAATGTATATATATATATATATATATATATATATATAAGGTAACAAAAAACAAAAAACAAAAAAAGAAAAGAAGAAGAAGAAAAAAAAAAGAAAAAAAGTATTTTGATTTTTTTTTGGGGGGGGGAGGGGTGGGAAGAATCCTGTATCTCCCTTTTGTCTGTAACCAGTCTCTTGTTGGAGTCTCTGGTCAGCTTGAGGTCCTGTGGCTTGATTGGTTTCTTAAGTCGGTTTGTTGGAAGAGGCAGAAAAATGCTCTGCTTTTCCCAAGATTTTGAGATCCCCCTCCCAGGTTAGTTTTCTGGGAGGGTGATCTGCTTTGAGAATCACAAAAGAGGGGGATGCGGTGATGAGGCTAGGTTCTGAGTAGAGTTGAGGCCTTTCAACAAATGATAGCTTTTCCCTGGGGCTATTTTGTGATAAAGCTCACAGCGCCCAGCCTGGAGCCATTCTCAGGGTTTCTGTTTTTCAATTGATTGTGGTGGCTGCTAGAGGGAAGGGCAGCCTCTGGCTCTGGTTACCCAGTGAGGCAAGCCACTCCAATGGCTGGCGCCTGAGCTCGGTGACTTTTCCCTGGATGGAGCTGGGTCTGGCAGGTCACTTCGCCGTTAAGTTCTTGTGACCTGCTAAATGACTCGTTTTATTCCAAGGCCTGAGCTGGAGCTAGCAGCTCCTCCCAGCTTTGTCGGTATCCAAGATGGAGATCACCGGTGCTGGGGGGGGAGGGGTGGCCTTCCCTCCTCTGCTCCCTGAGAAGGAGTGAGGACGTCGGGCTTGTACTCATGCCGAGTCTTGGATCCTGGGTCGTCTCTGGTCTGCAAACTGCAGGATGAAGATGTCTGCTCCTTGTTGGTTCTTGTTGGTGTTGAGTAGAATCTGCTCGTCTGCTGCGTCTGGCTCCTTCGTCCCGGACTCTCTGTGTCTCAGGTATGACCCTGCGGCGGTGGTCGCCGCCGCGACCCTGCAGGCGCTCAGATGTGTCTCCTTGGCTTCCCCTCTCTTGACTAACTCTCTGTCCTGTGATGGCACACTTGGTGTGATTCTCTGGTTTAGGACTTTTCACTGGAACTCTAAAACTGCTTTCTATGCGAGAGCTTGTTCAGATTCCAGCTTCTCCTCCGCCATCTTCCCGGAACCAGCCTAGAATATACTTTCTTATGAGCAGTACATCAAACTTTCTCCAGAAAAGAATAATACACAAAACAATTCCCAACAAATTTTTAAAACACTGTAGTTATATTGGGTATTTTTTCTTACAACAAAACAAGAAACCAATAAAAAGAAAAACTTTGAAATCTATGTAGACTCATGTAAAATTGATTTTCTTTTGTACAACCAATTTATAGAGGAAGATACCAAGTATGAATATAAAAAAATCTTGAACCAAATGAAAATATAAACACATGAAAAAATCATGGAATAAGAGGAAAGTTTGTGGCAACCAATGTCTACATTAAACGTGCAAAAAGATACCAAATGTACAACCTATCACTATGTTCCAAGGGCCTAAAGAAACAAGAGGAAACCAAATTAAAAATTAGTTAAATCATTACAATTATAAGAGAATAAGAAAATTAAAAGATAATAAAAAGCCAATAGACTGACGCTTTTCAAATGAGTATATGAAATATTCAGTTTCTTTTCACAATATATCTATCAAATATTATTTTATCTGCTTTTTGTCACTTCCTTGTTTAATTCTCAAACTCCATACTTCTCAGTAATCTAAAGCAAGCCCAGGTATGTATTATTGTGTACTGCTCATATTAATAGCATCATATCCTATAATTTAGAAAATAAAGCTTCCCATATCCTATAATTTAGAAAATAAAATCTTTTTTTTTCTCTTTTCTGTACTGTATTCTATTTTTTTTAATTGTATTTTATTTTATTTGAGAACATACTGTACAGGGGGGCTACAATTACATGGGCAGGATAATGCATACATTTCTTACCAAGCATTGCAGCCTCCTCCTTTGTTTACCCTTCACTTCCCTTCCCTGCCTCCCCCCTCCCCCCACCCAATTTTACCCCCCTCCCCCCACCCAATTGTACCCCCCTCCCTCCCCCACACCGACATTGTAAAGCTGGTTTGACATGACATTTTGTACTTCTCATTGTTGCAACAGGTCCACCTGAATCCTTAAACGACTTGTTTGTCCCCATCTCCTCCACATGTTATACTGACATCAAATATAGTGAAAGCGGGGGTTACACTGTGGGGGAGGGACATACAAAGCAACAAAGAAATAATCTTATAAATGTGTTAGAAACACATGCATGAAAAAAACGAAAACATTAAAATACATATTTAAGGGTTCATTTTCCTAACATCGCATTATCTGACCTTTTCCGCTTGACTCATACCTATACTAGATATTGCAAATAAGGGAAACCATGGGACCTATGCTTCTTTGGGCCTGGCTTACTTCACTTAATATAATTTTAGAAAATAAAATCTTGATTTCCATTATTCACAGTTAGGTTTTGTTAAAACCCAATTAATTGTTAAATAATTAGGTTTTGGTAAAACTAAGTTTCAGTTCTCTACCTCCAAATCTACAACTTTCCTCCAATGTGTTACAAAATTTGAGCAAGTGGAAACAATATGGAAAAGCATTCATTAAAATATTCTTTTAAAAAGTTCCCCCATTTTGGAGATATAGCTAGTAAAAATGAGTTGGCCTGATAGTCTCTGAACATAGACTATCTTTTGCTGTGTCCAGTGTGTTCAATATGTAATGAGAATGTTGGAGCTATGATTGTAACCAACATTCATTGGTGACTGGCTCAAAAACCTCTCTTAGATACTGAAATTCATTCATGTTCAAGTCCTTTATAAATATCATACTACTATCATATAGCCAACCTATCTACAAGCCTACCTATCTACTTTACTGCATTACTTGTGATTTTAAGAGTTTCATCCTCTTTTTCTTCTTGAGTTCTGATTCTCCTCTTTCTCTTCTTTCTTTTTCTTATTTTTTGTTGTACTGGGGATTGAACTCAGGGACTAATATTTGTTAAGTAAACTTACTCTAATTTGAACCATTCCACATTCTTTTGCTTTTCATTTGTTTTTCAGAAGCATCTCATAGCTTTTTTTCTGGGCTTCTCTCAGGCTATGATCCTACCTTAGCCTCTCAAGTAGTTTTCGAAGGTAAGTAGGAACCATCATACCTGGGTTCTTATAATTTCTAATACAATAAAAATTATGTATGAATAGTTATTAAACTTATTGCTTAGGAAATCATTTAGAAAAAAATTACATGGTAAGTGCAAATGCAATTGAAAGTATTCTTTGGTCCAGGCTTGGTTGAATCTGTGGATACAGAACTGCAGACATGAAAGGCCATTTACTTTGTTTTTGATAAATAGAAAAATGAGACATGAGTTGGATCATGTACTTTTTGTTCTGGCTGAAAACAAATAGAAGAAATGTCCATTTGCACTCTAGTCAAGAAACTTTCTCCTCAGTGCATTGCTGCCTATAAGATATCCAGAAAGCCTGACACTCCACAACTGGCCTATAAAAATATAAAGAACTAGGACAATCGTTCTGTTCAATTGAGACTTTCACTGCCATCCCTATGGGAACTTCCTAATTGATACATGTTGGAATTAGTCTGGAAATGAGAAGAGAAGCACATCAACTATTTTGAAATAATGAGAACCTTTCCCCAGTCTTCTACACTAACTGGAACTCATGCCACTGCCTTGAGTATTGTAACTCCCTCATGAGCAAAATTGGCCCAAATAATTACCCAATGCTTAGAGCGATATAAATAAGAGTGTTTGGACATGTACATGTTTGGTAAGTGGAAGTTGTGCAGTGAAGGGATAAAGAGAAGAAAAGGAGATTTATACCTTACAGGTTTCAAAAAAAAGTAAATCCATGGTCAGCTTCACCATTTAGCAAAATAGAGAAGTTGTTAAAGTTGCTAAAACTTTTTGACCCAATTTAACAAATCTATACTATCTGTGCTAAAGCCCAGTAGGTAACTTTTTATGTTACATGTTTTATAGGATTTTCATTCAGAGGGTTGTGAAGTATTAACTGCCATCAATTAGAGAATCATCCAATTAAAGTGAGTACCTTTCATGAGTATTTGCATATAACCTTGTATCTTCTGAAAGTTTAGACTTACATGAGAATTTTGCATTGGTCATACTGAGTTTTATTTAGATAAAGTCTCTAGTTTGCCTGAGTTTTGAGCGAGTCTATAGAGAGTAATCAATTTAAGGGTTAGTCAATGGAGATTCAATTTTCATGACTAACCTTAAGTAAAATTATTAGTACTAAACTGTAAAATTCCAATCTGACTTAATATGAAACATACTTTATTGTATTCACTTAGAAAGAAAGAATAAAAGTATTCTCTCTCTTGACTTTTTGAAGATAGGATATCTATATCTAATGTGGAGAAGATGATAGCTTTTCATTTTATGATTATTTGGGATACTGCATTGATGGGACACCAAAGATTGTTTTGAATGAACAAAAGGAGAATGGTATTTGGATGTTTGGGCAAAAAAAAGAAGAACAAAGTAGAAAATAGACACATGAAGAAATGCTCAAATTCTCTGGCCATAAAAGAAATGCAAATCAAAACAACATTGACATTCTACCTCACCACAGTTAGAATGGCTATAATCAAGAAATCTAATAACAACGGATGCTAGAGGAGATGTGGCCAAAAAGGGAACCCACTGCACTGTTGGTGGGAGTGTAAACTTGTTCAATCACTATGGAAAGAACTATGGAGTTTCTTCAAAAGACTCCACATAGAGCTCTCCTATGATCCAGCAATCCCATTTTTGGACATTTACCCAAAGGATCACAAACAAGGCCATACTAAAGCTACCAGCACAACTATGTTTGTTGAAGCATACTCGCCATAGCTAAGACATAGAACCAACCCAGATGCCCCTCAGTAGATGAATGGATCAAGAAAATGTGGTATATATACACAATGGAATTCTATGCTTCCATCAGAAACAATGACACCACCCCATTTGTTAGGAAATGGAAAGACTTGGGAAAAAATCATATTCAGTGAAGTAAGCCAGATCCAAAGAAATATAAGTCCCATGGTTTCCCTCTTTTGTAATAATTAGTATACATCTAAGATAATTTTATCAGATGAGTAGAAAAGCTCAAAAGCTATGTACATATGACCATGTAAGATGATGTAAAGAGAAATGAACCCCAAGATTTGGACACAAGAGGTCTTTCTTTGTTGTTGTTGTTTTTTATGTACTATGTGATTTTTTTTGTTTTCTTTGTATGTTCTTCCCCCTATGGTATATTCCCTGTTGTCACTGTACTTGATTTTCGTAACCTGCATCTTGTATATACATTTGTCTAATTTGAGGAGGGGAAAGGGAATAACAAAACATTGAAACAAGTACACAGGATGACCCATTGAAACAATGATTCAAGACACTATGTTGGAAATGAACTTTACAACTTGGTGGGGGGAGGGTAGGAGTGAGGGAGGTGAGGAGGAAAGGGAGGGGGTAACAATGTTCAACTAGAAATGTACTCATTGACTCACTCATGTAACTGTCACCCCTCTGTACAGCATCTTTACAATAAAATAAAATTTAAAAAAAGAAGAAAAAAGGCAGGAACATAGGAAGATAAAGAAAAAAATAATGGTGTCATCCAACAGGGTCAAAAATGTAGCTATCTTTAGTCTAATATGGAGCAGGCCATTATTTTGTTGCAGAGATGAGTGGATTTGTAGGAGGGGAAAATGAAAGGGCAGTTTAAGTAATCAGAGTAAATTAAATAATAAGTAATTAAGAGTAAATTAAGTAATAAGAGTAAATTGTTAATCAGTTCAGAAGGTCTTAAAGTATATTTCCCTATGCTCAGGATACATGGTTGTCACAAGAAATATCATTTGCAAAGTAAGTAAGATTCTTATAGACTACCATATGGGAAGGCTCCTGAGTCCCATGGTTCTTCCAGGGCTCAGCCTATTTTTAAACACATAACAATATTTCTTAATCCACAGGAAGAAAGCAGTTCAGTCTAGAGGTAAAGAATGGCATATGAAGCCAAATGGTTCTTATCTATTGAGCAAATATTTTGGGTGATGGTGCATGTGCCAGGTTCTCTGATATATCCTAATGATATAAGGATGGGTGAATCACAACTCCTGCTGTATGCACTACTCCATAAGGAGTATAAAATAATGCATTAGACAGAGTGGGGCCCAAAGTAACTCAAGACATCTATTTCAATTTCAGTGGAATGATCATGCTCAGGGAAGTTAAAATCTAGTGAACATTCAATGTAGGACAAGAAAGAAAAAGGCAAGGGTGGAAAACTTCTCTGGAACTAGAATGAAAAAGATCTCTGCTTGGAGATTATCCAGTGAGCAAAAGGAAGCCATATAATCATTTTAAGACAAAACTGTCTTGGTGAGGATTTTGATTTATTAAAACGAGCACTGTGTTAGTATAGCAGATGACTTAGTGGGAAGATTACAATCACAAGGCATATGAGACATATTTTCTGTGAAGGTCATAAAAAGGATGAATATGTATGTAGTCAAAATCCAATAAACAACAAACCTAGCAATTAAACGCAATACTACAACTATCACCAATAAACAGGAATAAAAGCCAATGTTCATTGAAAAATTAGTGAGGATTGTTATGAGATCCATGTGAAACAAGCCAATAGGAAAACTGACATAGAAATAAAAATAAGCCACTGCTTGAGAAAAATCACAGAGGTGCTGTTTTTTGAGATCTGGGTTTAATGAAATACTAAGGTTGAATATATCTGGTGTCTTCTCATCTCATATTCATTTATTATCACCAGTCTTCACTTGCCTTTTGCCTAAAGAGTTGATCTGTATTTGTCACTTGTTGATTGGATGGATCCTAATGAGTTTCTTTGAAAGGGAACATTACTAAAAGGAAAAAAATGGGGTTCTAAATTTTTAGTTTCCCTACTGTGAGGTCCACTTTGTCTGAAATGATCCTAAAATGACCACTTTTCTCCTTCCGGATTCTATTTACACATCCTTACTCTTACCCCTAGGAGCCTAGTGGTGGCTGCTTACGGCTCTGCTTATCCTAAATTGAGATATCCTCTTAGGCAGAAATAGTGGAAAAAGGATATTGACAGTCATTCAGACTGGAGACAGACAAAACTGGCCACTTGTTGAAGACATGTAATTGGGAAAGGAAGTTTAAGGAAAAGATTGTGAGTTAAAGAGAGGACAGAATGAGCAAAGAACATTTAGGATGGAGAGACAAAGATATTTCTGTGAACCCACTCAAGGATACATTCTTTATTTGAAGTACTAATTAGAATTAAAGAAGCATCCATTAAGCTGATTGTTATATATTTTGGCAAATCCTTACATCTCACTCTACCATCCCATAACTGCAACATATGAGGGAAAAAAAGGCGGGGGATTCCCAGCTCTGGTTTTGAACTCAATGTACAAAGAATGAGTCCAGGATTACTATATCTATCTGCTCAGCTGAACAATAAGTTACTATACAGTCTTGATTTAGAATCACTGTGAAACCATGAAATGAGAAGGAAGAAGCTTCCATGAAATACATCCTAGCAGAAATAGGTGGATTTATTTCTAGGCAGAAGATAAAGATGAGGTACACCATGGCTGAAGAGAACATGCACAATGGACATGTAGGGGGAGGGCAATGATTACACTAATATTTAGTAATTTTCTACTGTCCAAATCTGGCTTTATCTAGTAATGATTTTGACATAGTTGGCTATTGCAGAAGGCAATATCCTGAATTTTTTCTTTCACAAATTTATTCTTCTGATTCAGGTATTTGGCTTTTTCATAGAATTGGTTCTATTGGGGGAAAAGCAATTAAAGTTTTATAACAGAATGTCCCAGGGCACTTAGCATGATTTTCCTTTACCTAATGAACAATACAAGTAATAAGCATAGTGAGTTCAGACAGGGGGAAGAGATCATTGTATAAACAGACATTTACAAATGACTTATTTATAGATGCAAATCTACTGTATAGTCCACTGAGTCTGAGAAGAAATCAGTGTCCTAAATTTGTATATAAATTTATTAAGGTCTTATGCTGTTACTTGGCTTAAAGGTTCTCACAGCTGGCTATATAGGTTGCAAAATGTGCCAACAGCTCTTAAAAAAGAAAAAAAAAGCACAAAACCTGACAACCCCATCAATTACCCAAAAGTGCTAGGTGCTGAGCACAATATGAGGTAAAATATAGTCAGTCTAGAAAGTCTATGGTGTTTTTATTTTACTGATACTTCTAAAATGTTTCAAATGACTGTTATACACAGAGAAATAACCATAGACTTGAATTCAGAAGGCACTAACAGAACAATTGAAAAATACAAGGCGTTTTACAATGTGAATTTAATCCCTCCCCCAGTCCCTTCAAAAAGTATAAAAGAAAGCATCACAGAACATTATAGGATTATAACACATTAATTAATACTACCCTTTAAGATTTTGTTGCTGTTGTTTGTTGGTCATGGGGTTTGAACTCTGGGCCTAGGTACTATACCTGAGCTCTTCAGCTCAAGGCTAGCACTCTACCATTTGAACCATAGCACCACTTCCAGTTTTCTGGTGGTTAAATGGAGGTAAGAGTTTCATGGATTTTTCTGCCCAGGCTGGCGCTGAACCACAATCCTCAGATCTCTGACTCCTGAGTAGCTAGGATTACAGGCAATGGGCCACCAGCACCTAGCCCCTTAAGTTTTAATGACATACCCAAAGATTAGATATTTATTGGAAAACTACAATGGAATATCTGAAATGGATGATGAGAGTATATAAAAGTAAGGGGTATGATTGTTTCCATATATCTAAGGATATTTAGTATACTCACACCTTCTGTTTGAAATAAATTGTTCAATCTATCACCTGTTCAATATCAGGAATTTCACTGTCTCTCTTCTCTTCTAGTCTGTCTCTGAATCCAAGTGAATTTTTTCAGTCTACCAATATTTCAAAACTACTGAATTCAGGTTTTCATGCTTTCTCATCACTGTTGGGTGTTATGGTCAATGACTGGGAATTTACCATGTATTGGATCCTGTTGGCTCTTGGCTCTTCATTCTATCTGTGTGATTACTTGTTTAGATTTCTTCTGGGGCCACAGTAGTTTCTAAAGGAAAAGAATGTCCTGTCATCCAGTACAAGTGTCTTCTATTATTTGGGTTTCCAGAATCACAGCTCTTAATAATCAACTAAGAAAGCATTGATTCAGAACTGATGCTTCTTTTTTCTTCTCATCCCACCTCTAAAAACTTCATTAGATTTTCCCTCCAGCAACACCTGTCCCAGGAATGTGATGTATCTTCAAGTTGTTTTAAGCTCATGTCTTATTATACTCTCGCTTATAAAAAATGTTTAGTGCCTAGTTGACTAAAACCAGCCACTGCAGATGACGTCCTTTACTAACTCCAAGCAATTGTAATATAAAATTATGGCATCCCAGCTGGGCGCCAGTGGCTCACACCTGTAATCCTAGCTACTCAGGAGGCTGAGGATTGTGGTTAAGCCAGCCTGAGCAGGAAAGTCTGTGAGATTCTTATCTCCAATAAACCGCTCTGAAAACCAAAGTGATGCTGTACTTCAAGTGGTAGAGTGCTCACCTTGAGCTGAAAAGCTGAGGGACAGAGCCCAGGCCCAGAGTTCAAGCCCCACCACAGACCCCCCCCCCAAAAAAAAATTATATATATGGCATCCCTCTAGCCTATGGGGAAAATAACAAATCAGAAAACAGCAAAGAAAGAATTTATACTTTTGCAATACATATTTATTGTATTTAAAAATTACCCCTTGGAGCACAGGAATGGTAGGACAAAGGATGAATAAAAATGCAGCTATGATACTCACTAGACACTATGTTGGAAAAGAACTATACAACTTGTGTGGGGACAGGAGAGAAAAATGGGAGAGAAGGAGAGAAGGGGGTGATATTGTCCAAAAAGAGAAATGTATCCATCACCTGACTTATGAACTGTAATCCTCTGTATATCACCTTTATAATAACAATAAAAATATATTTAAAAAATAAAAGTTCTCCCTTTACAGGGAACAAAATTTAAAACCAGAGAGATGGTTACTTCCTATGGTTTGGATCTGGGATATCCCTGCATGTACCACATATTAAACGATTCATCCTTAGTTTGACACTTTTGGGAGGTGCCAGAAAACTTTGAGAAGTGATGCCTTGTGGTAGTTTGTAGTTCTTTGCTAGTGTGGCCAGAAAGAGGACTGAAAGATAGGAGCTTTTTCTGCTTTCTGGTGTTAGCCCTAAAGTGAATGTATCACTATCAAGATTTACTATGTCAACATCAACTTTTGAAAGTATGACCCAAAATAAACCAATCCTCTTTTTCAGTTTATTTTATCAAGTATTTTGTTGCAGTATCAAACAGTGATTCATACTTATCAAGTTGCTTATCAAGATACTCAGGAAGCCTCCAAGATGGCAACTGGATTACATCATCTAGTTTTCTAGTGAATATACCTGCCTGAACAACTATTCTCACACTCATTACCTACAGGACTTCTAACAAAGAGCACTTGATAACCAATTTGGATTTTATTGGAATTCTACAAGTAGAAGATAACTGAAGATTGTGTAGATCCACTAACTTAGCTGCAAAAGTTTGGTTGCTGCTTGCCCAGACCTATAGTTGCACAAGATTAACTAGCACTGGCAGCCTGAGCCCTTGTGCATTGTTCAAACAAACCAAGAACTAATCTACAGAGTAGAAGAAAATCTTCACCAACTCTTCAGAAGATAAAAAATCAATATATGATGTGCAAAATTATATAAATATATAATGTACAAAATTCTAAAATGATAAAACAAAGAAAAACAGATAATTCATTTAATAAATGGGTACATAAATGAACAAGAGAACTCACAGAAGAAGTATAACTGTAGCTAAAAGATCCACACTGAAATTTTCAACATCCATGGCCATAAAAGAAATAAAAATAAAAAATGTGGTATATATATATATACACACACACACACAATGGAATTCTATGCCTCCATCAGAAAGAATGACATCACCCCATTTGTTAGGAAATAGAAAGACTTGGAAAAATTATATTACGTGATGAAAGCCAGGCCCAAAGGAACATAGGTCCCATGGTTTCCCTTATTTGCAATATCTAGTATAAGTATGAGACAAGCAGAAAAAGTCAGACAAGATGATGTTAAGTGAAATGAACCCCAAGATAAGGGCACAAGTGGTTTTTTTCTTTCTTGCTATTGTTTCTAACATATTTATAAGGTAACATGTGATTTTTTTTGATGCTTTGTATGTCCCTCTCCCACGGTATAACCCCTGTTTTCACTGTACTTGATACTGGTATAATTTGGGGAGGGGAAGGGAAAAAAAAACAAACTGTTTAATAGGGATATAGGTTAACCCATTGTAACAATGAGATGTACACGACACTATGTTGAAAACAAACTTTACAATTTAGGTGGGGGCAGGGGGAGGGAGTTTAGTTGAGGAGATGGGAGGGAAGAGATGGTAGGGGGAAAACAAAGGAGGAAACAACAATGCTTGATAAGTAATGTACTCATTACCTTGCTCATGTAACTGTAACCCTTCTGTACAGTATTTTCACAATAAAAAAAACTTATTAAAAAAAACTACACCAATATTCTATATCACTCCACTCAGAATGGCAAACATAGAGATAATGAACCAGGTTGGGAATGCAGCTTCAAGGTAGAGTGCTTGCCTAGCATGTATGAAGTCCTGGGTTTGATTCCTCAGTACCACATAAACAGAAAAAGCCAGAAGTGGCACTGTGTGATAGTGCACTAGCTTTGAGCAAAAGAAGCTCACAGACAGTGCCCAGGTCCTGAGTTCAAGCCCCAGGACTGGCAAAAAAATGTTTTTAAAGATATTCAACCACAACTAATTGTGGAGAGGGTATGGGAGGAAAAGTAACCTGCATAAAATATTGGTGGGAAGATAAATTAGTGTAACCACTATAAAAATCAGTATGGAGGGTCCTCAAAACACGGAAAGTATAGCTACTTCATAACTCTGCCTTATCACTAGTGGATCTGTGTGTGTGTGTGTGTGTGTGCGTGTGTGTGTGTGTGTGTGTGTGTGTGTATGAGTATAAATCAATATACAATTTTTAAACACCTGTATACCCATGTTTATTTTGGAGCTGATCACAATAGTAAAACCAAGGAATTACCTGAGATGCCCAAAACATATGAATGAAGAAAACACAATATTTATATGCTTTGGAATATTTCACAGCCATAAATAGAAATAAAATCATGTTATTTGCAGGTAAATGGAGAGAACTGGACATCATAAATCATATTGAATGAGGTAATAATAAGCTCAAAAAGTCAATACCAAACATTTTTGCCATCTATGGTAGGGAGACTTCAAGGACATATAAATTATATATTTCATACACACACATAACATAAATTGATGATTATTCAGGGAGATAATGGGGAGGGCAAAGTGAAAAATGTAAGATATATAATATAAAATTCTGCAAATATGTGTGGAGGTGGCATAAGGAATAGGCTATGGAGGAAAGAAGAGAGTTATTCTGATTAAGATATAATATACATATGTCAAAAGCACTTTTGTGAAACCATTCATACAATTAATAGATCAAAAAATAAGATGAATTACAAGGAAGTACAACAGGGTCTGCTGGGAGATGATTCATATCAATGGATGGGGGAGGTCAAAGTGAGATTCTGAATGAGAGGGAATATGGTATTTCATTTGCATATAAAATACATGAAACTACAACAATGAAACCCATTGAAATTGTTTAGAAACAGAGAGATGAAGGTAGTGATCCATGGCATAGGTTTCATCAGGATACATTGTGCACATTTGGAAATGTCACAATAAAATTCTCTTGTGTAAATACTGTATGCTAATAAAAAATCTAAAAAATAAATAATGTGATTATCCACTAGATGTGGATGAATGTACAAGGCCCTATGTTAACTAGTCAGTGCCACAAACAAAAAGTGATTATGTATTTAGAAGTGGTAGTTTCTATTAAAGGGTAGGGAAAATACTACACACATAACACATAACATGCCCACCAACAACCCCTCCCCCCAAGAACTGGATACAATATAAGCAGCATATAAGACAATGATAAATTGAACTTAACCAAATTTCTATGGTATTGAAAAGCCTTCTTAGAAAGTTTTCCCTCAAAGAAATAATAGTTGGTACTCACAAAGCTATGATAGACAGGTTCTTGTCTGCAAAAACCTTTTAAAATGCAAATCTCTTTACCTACATTGTATGAATTAGTTCACTCAATGTCAATCCCAACTAATATTTAGTTTATTTTTCTATACTTTAAAGGTTAAAAAAACTAAACATTTTTAGCCTAGTCTCTGTGAAGTCACTAAATTCTATCAGGCAACTGCACCATCTAACATTTGGAAAGGGAATACTGGCACTAGGAGGGGAAAATTACATGCATTAAGACTGACAATTGGTAACACATTATCATTATAGAAGTAAGTTTTTTATTAATTTAAAAGTGTATTGTTTTGCCTTGACTCTATCATCTTGACTCTATTTCTCTTGGCTCTGTCAAGATTACTAGATTACTAGAAATTCTGTAAGGTTTATAATAGATCATTCTGCCGAAATTATGGCATCAGGAATGAAGAGCCATGATAGAAACACTGGTTGCTTATCAGAATGAGAACAGACAAGAAAGGTTACAGAAATGGGAGGAGAGACTGTGTAACATAGTTGGTTGAGGATAGGGTAGTTTAGTTAGCAATAGCAACCGAAGCATTATTGATAGACTATACTACTTAGTGGTGAGATTTATTCCCTTCAATCAGTGGAGAAGATATGCCAACAATAGGTAAAGGCCTCGCTTAGGTGGTCCATGTTGAGAGTTTTGAAAACTATGACAATAGGATAGACATTGCATCAAATTGAACATAGGGCAAATAAATAATAAGTATGTAGTCAAGTGTGTTATGATCCTGGATTAAGTCTTAGCTGAAAAACTAGAGTTTTTGTACATAGGTTCTCTGACTTAATGATGGCACATCTTAATATTCTCAAATTTTATAGTGTTGTGAGAGTAACAGACATTCAGTATAAACTGTGCCCCAGATTTTTATCTTTTCCTGGGGTACTGACAGGTAGTATGAAAATTTCCTGATGCTATATAGCAGCAAAGGCTTCAACTCCCATATAGCCATTGATCATGAAGATCAACACTCTATTTCTTAGTGTTCTAGGTTTCCAAGTTATAACTTTTGGTAGGTTATGAGTACTCAATGCACATTGAACTTAAAATATTTCTTTTATTATTTTTGAGTATGTGCCCATAGTGGGGCTTGAACTCAGGGTCCGGGCACTGTCCCTGAGAGTTTTTGCTCAGGGCACAGCTCCATTCTGTTTTGTTGTTGTTGTTTTTTTCCTTGTTAGTTGCTGATGAGTCTCTCAAACTTTACTGCCCAGGCTGCCTTCAAATCGCAATCCTCAGATTTCAGCTTTTGAATAGCTAGAATTACAGGCATTGTGAGTCACTGGTGCCCAGCTTGGACTTAAAAAACTTTTTCCTTGCAATGAGGTTTTATGAACATACACACACGTGTACGTGCACATGCACATGCACACACACACACACACACACACACACACACACACACACACAAACACAATCTTTCCATCTCAATTGGAGAAGCATCTGCATTCTCAGCACAAAAACTTTACTGAGTAACAGTAACTACTATGCTTCCCCTCACCTCTCCCAACAGGTTGATGAAGTTCTACATGTCTCACTCACTTGAAGATCTTGTCATCAAGGTAGTCTTTCCCTACCACACTTGACTTTCTGTATTACTATACATATATTCCCAATAGAAACAAGTCCAGAATGGAAGCTGCTTGCTAATTTATGTTGCCAAATGACCAAGATTTAGGTTTATTGAAAACTAGGTATAAGAATGGTTTCTTAATGTGATATATTGTCCCGACCCGCAGGACTTCAACGAGGGCGGTGAACCTAAGCGAGAAGGAATGAAGGGACAAGAGACAAGAAGAAGGACAGCAAGACAAGGATTCTGATCAAGCTGCCAATTTTTATTTTTCACACAAGGGTATTTATATGCTTGGACTTAGGGCGTGGTGAAAAGGTGGTCGTTAGTAGCTGCAGGGTGGTTACTTAGGGCGTGGTGAAAGGTGGGATTCTGTAAACTCAGCCTCAAGATGTTCCAGTGAGATAGTTAAGCCTATTATGTTGAGAGACTTAACTTTTGGCTCCCAACAATATATATAGCTATATATTCGCATATATATACCTATATATTCCCATATCTATATCTATCTATCTATATCTATCTATAGATAACTAGCATATGTCTAAGACAAGCAGAAAAGGTCAAAAGCTATGTACATATGACCATATAAGATGATGCTAAGCAAAATGAACCCCAAGATAGGGACACAAGTGGTTTTATCTTATTTTCTGTTGTTTTTAATGTATTTATAATGTGATTTTTTTTTCTTCCCCCATGGTATAACTTCTGTTTTCACTGTATTTGATGTCAGTGCCCTGCATCTTGTATATCCATTTTTCTAATTTGGGGAGGGGAAGGGACATAACAAAATGCTTAAACAAGGATACAAGTTGACCCATTGTAAGTATGAGATGTGCAAGATGTTATGTTGAAAATGAGTTGTACAACTTGGGGGGGGGAAGGGAGGAGTTAGGGAGGTGGGGAGGGAAAAACAAAGGAGAAGGTAACAATGCCAGATAAGAAATTAACTCTTAGCCAGACAATGGTGGCTCACGCCTGTAATCCTAGCTACTCAGGAGGCTGAGATCTAAGAATTGAGGTTCAAAGCCAGCCGGGGCAGGAAAGACCGTGAGACTCCTATCTCCAATATACTACCAGAAACCCGGAAGTGGCGCTGTAGCTCAAGTGGTAGAATGCTAGCCTTGAGCTGAAGAGCTGAAGGACAGCGCCCAAGCCCACAGTTCAAGCCCCACAACCGACCAAAAAAAAAGAGAAACATATTCCTTACCCTACTCATGTAACTGTAACTCCTCTGTACAGTATCTTTACAATAAAAATATATATACAAAAAAGAATGGCTTCTTTTAAATGAAAATAAATTCCAGGTATTTGTAAGCTTTATAGAAGAATTTTTTTAAATATTGAGGTTTAAAAGACGTTATACATTTGTTGTGTCAATGGTTTATGTTTAAGAATGTCCAAAAATATAATGAAATGATCCATTCACTCTAAACCTGAGAAACATTAACAGGTATACATTAGTTTGTAAAAGTATGAAAGTATGTACACATACCCTACTAGTTGTATTTCTTTGGGTGATTTCTGGATGACACAATGGATGGGAGCAAAGGTCGTGTATGTTTTTTGAACTGCTACCATGGAATAGCATGTTGTAACATTCAATATGCTTAGCAAAACACCATCCAGAGAAATAAGACATACAGTGTTTGCATACATGAATGACATTGCCAATATGCTTATTTACATAGCTCTTCTGTCACTTCTAACCAACCTATGCCCTCATAAAGAATATCAGTGTTATTCACTGATTAATAACTGTTTCTATGATCCTAGTTGTGGATAACACTGGACAACATTAGAAATGTTAATGATTTTATTTTGCAGAGACTGTACAAATTAAATATAATTTTCACCTTTCTTTGATGCTGATGAAATTATCACAGGCAGGGGATAATGGTTTAGAAAGATGCTCAGAAATTTAGAAGTAAAGGAAGTATTGGTAAATAATGGATAAGGAGATTTGGTAATAAATTTGCAGATGCATTTCATAAAGTTCAAGAGCTAAGAGGCACTCCAAGTGGATGCTTCCAGTGGTCCTCATGCGAAAGAGAAGATCATCTTGGTTGCTATTGTTCAAGCCTTTGCTCCTTATCACTATGTTTGTACCCTATCCTCATGAATAAAGGTTGTGTTCATGAGATGGAACTTGAACATAGCTCACACATGGTGTTCTCACTGAGCTGAACAGATAAATACCATCATATAGTGCTCCAGCTGCCAGCACTAGAAATTAACATTGTATCACAGTAGTGTCTCAAACCTCAAAGCATTGAATGGCAACTCATGGCAGGTCAATTACCTGAGATCTATTTTTCTCCATGGGGGGAAATGTGAGTTAGTCCCACTGAAAAGGTATTAACTTTTACACTATGTAAGAATACTTACCTGCCATCTCTGCATACTCTAGGCATTGGTAACTTTGTGGATATATCAGACATCCTGGAGTCACTCTTTTGATATTCCCTGCAACTCTTTTTCTGACAAAACAAGCCATTTTTCAGTATATCAGTATATACTATATACTATGTACAGTGTAACAGTATATCAGATCTGGGCTTTCTGGGATAAAGAGAAAACAGATCTGGAGATACATGGGTCCAAAAACAAAAAACTAGCTAGCATGGTGTGTACCTCTCAACCCAGCACTTGGGAAGTTGAATCAAGAGCATCATGAGATCATGGATTTGAGGCCACTCTGTTTCAAGAGAGTGGAGTATGGTTCAGGGAAAAGCTTGATGTTTGAAGTCTAAGAAGTGACTGTGTGATTTCTGTGTTAAATTTCTACCACTTCCTACTTCTTTAGCCACTGGCAAGTTACATAATCTCTATGGGTTTACATTGCCTGTCTCTACAAAACAGGTAAATTAATTGCTCATTAGGTGTGGTAATATCAAAAGTTAAAAAATACTAAACCTTAGAGTCTTATCTCTACCCACTAAACCTAAGGATGAATTTAATCTACTGAGACACTGAGGTAACAGGACACCCTTCCCCTGGGGCTTCCAAATTTATCCTTGGTTTCTAATTAACAAAGTCTCTGAAGATGGATTAAATGCTCTCTTGGTCCTAACCTAGAGGCCTACTTTGTTGTCGTTTTTTCTAGATTAAGGTAAAGTAGTTGGTTTGTCTCTTAAAACACATCTAAGTCTGTAAACACTTTGCTGATACTTCAGGCCCTCAGTGCTTAACTCTGATGATGACTTCAATTTTTTTCTACATCTGAACGATAAAAGAATGATCCAGACACCTTCTTACAAAATATTCTAATTCCTGGAGTTTTGCTTATCACTCTTCCTTTGTTCAGGTCAGCCCATACATACCTGGAGTTCCTAAATACTTTTTGTCAATGAGGTTCTGAGTCCTGCGTTCCTTTCACAGGCATCTCCCAGTGTCAACCTCCTTGCTCTTATCTGGGTATCCTCTAGCCTTCTGTCATTTCCTCCAGCTCCGGAGTGAACGGACTCTTGTTCTAGTCTTCCTCAAACGATTGTATGGCTAACCTTTACTAAGTTCCTTCAGATGTCAGACTCTTTAAACTACAAAATGTGAGCCCAGTGCTGGTTGCTCATGACTATAGTCCTTGCTACTCAGTAGGCAGTTTGAAACAAGTCAGGATAAAAAAGTCATTTCCAATAACCAATCAAAAACAAGAACTGGTGCTGTGACTCAGGTGATAGAGCACTAGTCCTTGAGCACAAAGAGCCTAAGGGACAGTGCAGAGGCCCTGAGTTCAAGTCCAACAACTGACAAAACTGTGTGGATACATCCACTCAAATATATTCAAGTTTCTGAGGTTCACATATATATGGCAAAGCTGTTTGTCCTTTTGCAAAATAAATGAGTAAAAAGCAAAAGAAAAATGTGGAGAAAACATATATATATATATATATATTTATATACACACACACATACATATATACTGACTTTTCAAAATCTCTATACTGCCTGTCTATAGAGTTGTGTTAAAGCATTCATACACACATAGAAATGTATTTTCATATATTCCTGGTATTTGCAGTGAGCTAAATACAATAGCCTTTTTAAGAGTATTAAATTTAGGTGTTTCTATATAAAAGGAAGGCAAGTTGCTGTGAAAATAAATCTTTTTGTTTTATATTGGAATGGCCATCAGAATAGCTGTGTAGACATTGAAATATTAGATGAAATATTTGATTCATTGTTCATCATGCAGTCCTGTGGATTGATGCCAATTATGAATGTTTTTAAACTGGGATGGTAACCATTATTTTTTATTTTTATAAATATAAAGATTTTCTCAATGATGAAGGCTGAGCTCCTATGTCAGAAGAGGCTGTCTTCTTCTCTTCGTGGGTGTTAGAAAGAAGAGCTTTTATCTCTCCTGTGGAGGCCAGTTGACAGCAAAGCAGAGGCCTCCAGATTAAAGTGAGGGCAGTAAGGTATATATATTCATGGAGAGATAATAGGTTAGAGAAAAAGCAGAACAAAGAGAAGCCATTTAACATCAGAAGAGGGGCGGGAGAATGCAGTCAAAAATTCAATATATAGTGTACAAAATTTAAGAAAGTGAAGGAATAGGTGGGTTGGAGGGATGGGTGAGAATGTTGAAAGGGGTGAAATTAAGACACACTGTATTCATAAACTGCTTTGTTGAGTGACAACTTCTTTTGTATAACAACTTAAAGATATTAAAAATATATTTCTTAAAAGTCAGGCAGATAAAAATGAGCTGCGGTAAGGGAGGTGATGGGATTGGTAATGTTTTCAAAAGAAAAGAATTTGATGAAAGAATTTGTTTAAAGATTAGATCTTTTAAAAAAGAGTAGGAAATTTAATATGTCTTATTTTCCCCTTTTTATTGTAAAAAAAAAAGGACCTGAGGCAGGTACTGATTATCATATAATATTTTCAAACTTCACTTCTGTGCCAGACAGCTCACCCCAATTATGTAGAAGGAAGTATGTGAGCTTCATGGCCTGATTTTGCCAAAACAGTGTACAAATACCAGGATGTCATTGGTACAGATATAATTTCTGTATTTCAGAGGTTGAGGCAGTAGGATTGTGAGTTTGAATCTAACCTCTGCTACTCATGATACCCTGTTTCAAAATAGTTTACAAACCAACACTTCTCTCTTATGACCTTTCTTTTTGTACATTTTTTATTGTAAAAATTCTGTACAGAGGGGTTGCAGTTACATGAGCAAGGTAATGAGTACATATCCTATTGAACATTGTTGCCTCCTCCTTTGTTTTCCCCCTTTCATGGTTTCAAATAATCCCTTGAGAGCTAAAGACATGCTTTGCATGTTTCCATTGATGGTGGATGGCAGCTAGAAGAATTTGAAAAGAATAACATGTGACACAATAGTGAAACAGCAACCCGGAAACACAACAAATCAAAGAAAGGTTGGAGAAATGGGATTGCATGAAGTTGCAGAGCTTCTGCATGGCAAAGGACATAGCTAGCAAGATCAACAGAAAGCCCACGGATTGGGAGAAGATCTTCACTAGCCATACAACAGACAAGGGTCTCATATCTAAAATATACTTGGAACTCAAAAAATTAAATCCCCAACAAATCCTCAAAGAAACAACTGCCCAATAAATAAGTGGGCTAAAGATTTAAAGAGAAACTTCTCTGAAGAAGAAAGAAGGATGGCCAATAGACACATGAAGAAATGCTCAACCTCCCTAGCCATAAAAGAAATGCAAATCAAAACAACATTGAGATACCACCTCACTCCAGTTAGAATGGCAAAAATCAAGAACTCTAACAACAACAGATGCTGGAGGGGATGTGGACAGAAAGGAACCCTACTGCATTGTTGGTGGGAATGTAAACTTGTTCAACCACTTTGGAAAGCAGTATGGAGGTTCCTCAAAAGACTTCACATAGATCTCCCCTATGATCCAGCAATCGCACTTTTGGGCATTTACCCAAATGTTTACAAACAAGACCACACTAAAGCTACCAGCACAACTATGTGTATTGCAGCATTATTTGCCATAGCTAAGATATGGAACCAACCCAGATGCCCCTCAGTAGATGAATGGATCAAGAAAATGTGGTATATATACACAATGGAATTCTATGCCTCCATCAGAAAGAATGACATTGCCCCATTTGTTAGGAAATGGAAAGGCTTGGAAAAAATTATATTAAGTGAAGTAAGCCAAGCCCAAAGAAACATAGGTCCCATGGTTTCCCTTATTTGCTATATGTATGAGTGAAGCAGAAAAGGTCAGATAATGTGATGTTAGGAAAAGGAACCCTTAGATATGTATTTTAATGTTTTTTTTCTTTCATGCATTTGTTTCTAACTCATTTATAAGATTATCTCTTTGTTGCTTTGTATGTCCCTCCCCCACAGTATAACCCCTGCTTTCACTATATTTGATGTCAGTATAACTTGTGGAGGAGATGGGGACAAACAAGTCGTTTAAGGATACAGGTGGACCTGTTGCAACAATGAGAAGTACAAGTTGTCATGTCGAAAACGAGCTTTACAACGTTGGCGCGGGAGCTTTAAAACGTTGGTGGAGGGAAGTGGGGGGGGAGGGGAGGATTAGGTGGGGGTGGGTGGGGGGGAGGCTGGGAAGGGATGTGAAGGGTAAACAAAGGAGGAGCTGCAATGCTTGATAAGAAATGTACGCATTATCCTGCCCATGTAATTGTAACCCCTCTGTACAGTATGTTCACAAAAAATAAAATAAAATGAAATAAAAAATTTAAAAAAATAGTGAAACAGCAACTTGTTTCTAGGACATTGTTGACCCAGAAAACTATAACCACAGATTCAAATACACTTACATGATACACAGCATTTAACACACAAACAAGAAAATATATACCTATTCACATCTGCTCTGACACAGTTAAAATACACACACATGTCAGCTGTGTCCAAAGGAATCAGGTCAGCTATGAACAAAGAAGATTCTTAAAGGAAAATAAATGGATTTCTAAAAAGTCACTTTTGCTTTGTTGAATTTATATATAACTGTTTTAAGAAGGTTATTGATTTATCATCAGGGAAATTGTTTCCCCTTTCATAAAATCCTATAGATCCTGCAGTAGTTACTTAGAAAGCTCTTAGCTGATGGTCCCTTGGAAGTGGCAAGTAGAAAGCTATCAACTATCAAGATCAAAAGGGCATTCTTAGTCTTTTCGTTACTATCATCTTGGGATAATCCATTCTTTGGTTTTCTCCACTAAAAAAAAGACAATCACATTAAGCCTTGTACAGAGACTGCCCTGCCTTTAGAAAAGGCATCAAAGATTGAGAATAGAGAAGAAAAAAATTGGTTAAAGGTATCCCACAGGTAAATGAATGATTCTGGTTTGAGTATGAAAATAGAGATGTACAGAAGTTTAAGATTAATCAATAAATAAACAGAAACAGATAAGAAAGATATATAGATACAAGTATAAACAAATTTTTGGAAGTAAAAAACAAGTAAGATACGGAGGCGGAAGTCAGGGGTACGTTTATCTGTGTTCTGAGGTAAAGATATGAAGTTTTACATGAAGGATTTTGAGTGTACAGAAAGTTATGAAGTATAACATAACATAAATGAAAATGTCTTTAAAGATTCTTGTTTGACAGGTAAGAAGTCAATGCTTAGAGAAGAATGGTTATACAACTCACAACAGAGTTCTAACCACATTAATCCTATAACCCCTCATACTTCTCTAGGTAACAAAGAGAAGAAGGACACTATTAATGACTAGTAATTCATAACTCCATGGTGAGTTGTAAATATCTGGGAGCCTGAGGAGAAGAAAATGAGGATTTTTTTTTCATTTTAAAGGAAAAGAAAAAAAAAGATTTAACAACTCAAGACCTGCATAATATTATTAGAGCATCCCATTCTTTGTCATCAATTCTAAGTATGTTCTTCCATCCATAGTCTTTCCTAAGGTAGTAAACTGGGGGAAGGAGATCTTGTAGAAAGTCAAGAATGCCTTTTTTTCCTTCTTGTCACAGGTGTTAACAACATCCTGGCTTTCATCAGAAAACCACAGATCTATACTTGGTGCAGATTTCCATTGCTTTGCTCTTTGTGGAGGATGGCATAGGGTTTAATTTTGAGGAAGTCATATTAATACAGTATGATTGTGGAAACTGGTAAAAATAGCAGGGTTGTGGGAAGGTCACACTTTTGAGGAAGATTAGTATAATAGTCCCACAGTCCACAAAGGACTATAGTTCATTTTCTTGAATATTTTTCCCTTGAAATATACTCTTCTGATATCCCTCAAGGCTGGCTATTATTACTGAGTCTTTGACACTTGGAATCTTTCCTCTCAAACATTCCTCTGTCCTCCATGGCTTCAGAGTCATGACCCTCCTCTCACACTCTCCTTCTGCACTAACTTTGTAATTTCTATATGAGTATTCTCTGTGCAATCTGAAAGTGGAGATAATAACTCCTTTGCTTACTCTCCTATCTCTTGCTTACCTGTTCACTACCTGGGAACTTGAGTTCTACCTCTGTTAAACCAAAATGTCTGACTCTAAGGATCATCTTTTCAACAGCATGAAATTAGGGGCAAGGAGATATTTCTAGGCAAAAAGACAAGTGAAACCCTGTAAGTCATGCCAATCCTGATGATTCTTAGAGTATTCATTTTCCTTCCCCTAAATGTGTTAAATCGCAATGTCTGTTCCTACTTTCCTTAATACCAGCGTAGGACATAAGTGAAGACCTTTAGGAATCCACTCTACTGAAAAATGAACAGTATACACTTAGTCTACATTGAATGTTCATCTTAGTTGTATCTCTCCTAGGTTTTCATCTCTCATTTCTCTACTCTTTATTTTATTTTTCATTTAAATTCAGGGCCTTGTGCTTGCTAAGGAATAAGCTGTATCACTGGAGCCACTTTCCAGTCCATTTGCTTTAGTTTTGTTTTTAGATACGGTCTCACATATTTGCCCAGATCAGTTATGAACCATGATACTTCTACCTCTGCCTCTTGAGTAAGGGGGATTATATAAACCACTGTATAGATTCAGCTTGTTTGCTAAGATGTACTTCTTTGTCCCATGTGCTTTCCACCTGCATACTGCATACTGGCTGGCTTCAACCCATGATTTTCCTATCTCCACCTCATTTACCTACTCTTTACAATGTGACACAAAAAAGGCCCTCAGTACTGGATGATCCTCTGGAGAATAGAGGCAGGGGAAATAGAGGCAGTCAATTTGCTACCCCTGCTTGGATAACAGAACAACTTGAACAAGGTCACATTGAACAAGAAAACCTCCTTGAGACCAAGGGTGTGGAGCCACTGTTATTGGCCTCAGCTAGCTCCCCTAAATGTCTGCACTGTGCTCAGCAGCATGTTAGCTCCTGGTTCGTAAAAGGACAAACAGAATACATGCCTCTTGTCATAGACAAGTGGAACGCTTTTCCACTTGTGTCCTTTTGAAAATTGGTTCACATGGATTTAAACTGCAGCCAGTAGTGCTATTGGCCTAAAACCTGGGTAGGGGTGACAGAGAAAATTCCAGATGCAGTAATTCATAAGGGTACATTCATAGCAACAATAATGATCGTAATTTTAAGTATTAAACAATTTATAGATCTGTACTTATGTATCCATGGGCATACATAGGAGAGAGATGGAGTAGTAAGATTGATTGAATTGCATAATAAACATGTCTAAAAGTTTAATAATGAAATCCCCCATGAAAGACTAATGTAAGCTAATAAACAATAAATTTAAAAAGTTTAAAAATTTTAAAAAGATGTATACATATTCCTAGAGCCAATTATAATATTTATTAAAGAAAACTTTCAGATATAAATTTTTACTCTCATTTTATAAGATCATCCTAAGATTTTAGACTCAAGTTTTGAACTGAGATCTTTTGTATGTTAACTACAGTTAAAGCTAAGCAAAGTCTCTGCTCAGAGAGAGTAACTTTTATGTCAAACATCACACAAAGGGTGGTGAGGAATGTATTGTTATTACCTTCCTGATATAGACCATGGAGCAAGATTCAAAAAAATCCCAAATTGGGACTGGGAAGGTGGCTCAGTAGTAGAATGCTTGCCTTGCATGCATGAGGCCCTGTGTTTGATTCTTCGGCACCACATAAGCAGAAAAAGCCGCAAGTATTGCTGTGGCTCAAGTAGAGTGCTAGCCTTGAGCAGAAGAGCTAAGGGACAGTGCCCAGGTCTAGAGTTCAGACTCCATGACCCACAAAAAAAAAAAAAAATCCCAAGTTAATGAAGTGGAAGAATAGAAAAGACAGCAAGTGGTTATAAAATCTTCCTATGTGCTAGGCCTGTGCTAACTTTGTATTTCCAAGCCAGTGGATGGACTGAGCTCTGAAGCAATTCTAGCAGGGTAAAACACTGCTCTCTGAAAGTCAAAAGACAATGGAAGCATCATATTTTCATTCATCAGATCGGTAGTTCTGAGTTTACCCAAATATTCACCAGAGAGCAGAATCACATGCAACACATTTTATTGAATGAGAAGTGAACTAAGACACAATTATTCCAAGATGAAGAGAATAATACTTTGTTCATTTAAATATTTACTGATTTGAATGAGCTGTGAATATTCCATTAGTTGTTCAGTGTCTATAGTCATCAAATGCTAGCTAATGATGAATGAAAACTGCATGGTGACAAAAGTGATATTTGCATTGGAGATCTGCTTCTTAGGGATTGTTTCATTGGGGCTTTCCACAGAATAATTGTCTTCTCCTGTTTCATCTCATGTGATGGCAGTGCATTACTAATTACAGTTCACGAGGGTCCTCACTGGTTCTTTAATTTCTCTACAAAAGTGTTAGTGGTGGAGTAGACCCTTGGAAGAAATACATACATACATACACTTATACAAATTAAAAAGATATAAGAAAGTAATTTTGGAAATGATTACATTTTATAGTTTCCCTCTTCTTTTCAAAGGGATTTCTAACTATCAGCTCGCAAAAGTTCTAAGACTAGTGCTAGAAAAAGCAAGGGTTCCAAACTTGTCTCTGAATTAGTCATATCTCTCCTAGCTGTAAACCTCTGATGTGACAGGATTGTAGACCCACTTGTCTGTGTAAAAAGTTACTGTTGCTCCTTTAAGCGTCTTCTGTCTCAGTCCTTCAATACGGATTTTCACAGAACTATGGAGACCTACGCATGACCAAAACCTATCCGGATTACCTTAATTTTAACAAAGTTACAACAGTTAGTAATTACAGTCAGTCAGTAAGCATGTTCCAGACATTAGATAGCATGTCAGGTAGTATGCTTACAAAGCTTCTGCTATGACATATTTGTATCCTGTTATTAATTTCTCCTTTAGGATTTATTTGCTCTGTGTGTGTGTGTGATCAAAGACTACACATGTAGGCAAAGCTCTCTATCCTTAACAAAATCTTCAGCTATTAGTTGCCTTCTTTATTTTATTGTTTATCATTTGAAAGTAATGCATTGCAGTTACATTATCTTGAAACTATTAACCTAATATATAACTTAAAACATAATGTTAATATTTTGCCCTGGACTCAGAAATAATTTTGCATTTTGTTGTAATAATCTCATGAACTACGGTCAAGTCCATTCTAAAATTTTATAGTTCCTTCATTTTCCATGTTTCTTTTGTTTCAGTTCTTCCCTTGGAATTTAATTTCCTTTTCAAAATCCTGTTTTTCTGTTCTATTAGCAAGAATTATTGGATGAAAACTTATCATTTTTCCCGAGGAATTTATATTGATTGTTATTTTCTCTCAATATTTTAAATATTTTCTTGTCTTATGGCTTTGGAGAGATTTCTTCAATCAATATAACTGTGATTCCACTCATGAAAAATCTACATATTATAGATAAAATTCTAAGATGGTCTCCAAGTTCCACCCCTTCTGCACTAATCCTGGTAACCAAAACTGGACTAACAGAAACATCATAATTAGGTTATGTGGCACAGGTAAATGGGATTTTGAAAAGGTCTTTGTTAAGTGAGCTCACTTTAAGGTATACAAGAGACATTCTGCTATGTCTCATTGAGTAAGACAATTCCTAAAGGATGAATTGAAACTATGATCTTTCTGAAGAGAGAAGAATCAAGTTGTATATATACTGTCTGTGATGAAATGCTCCTCCAGGAGCACAAGGTCCCCACCCTAAAGCTGAATAAATCTGAAGTCTAGCAAGAATCCATAACATGGCTCATAGCATGATTGTATTGTATCTTTGAAGACAGTGATATGTCCAAAGATAGCATTATACCATGCCCAAGCTCCACACCATAAAAACTGAGATATATTATCTAAAGTTATGTAATTGTTACTACCAGAAAACTAATAATACATTATAAAGTTTGCATCTCTAATTTTTTTCTTTTTCATAGATTGCTTTTACCTCAGTTGCACGTGTTACTTAATATGAATATATTGTACTTTCTGAACCTGAGTATTTTTCCTTCCTCCTTCCCTTTTTTCCTTCCTTCCTTCCTCTCTCTCTTTCTTTTTATCTTTCTCTTTTTCTGTCAGTCCTGGGGCTTGAACTCAGGGCCTGAGCACTGTACCTAAATTTCATGCACACTAGTGCTCTACTACTTGAGCCATAGTTCCACTTTCATCTTTTATGGTAGTGAATTGGAGATTAGAGTTACATACACTTTCCTGCAGAATCTTAATTCTTAATAACTCCAAACCTTCTGATTTTTAGATGAGCCATTCCATGGTAATGCTAATTAACTTTCCATTAAATTATCATTAGTAATTCTTTCTTCAACTGAAACAATATGCATGTATCTTAAGTTATTGGTTTTAATCATTTGAGTTTTATCATATTAATATTTTGATACTTTACCCCAAATGTTTTAATTTTTTAAAAGTTCCACATTTAGAAAGTGTATTATTTCTTTATTAACCTGTCTTCTCATTCTCTCAGTGAAACATTTCATCTAGTGTTGCTAAAAAAGTAAGCTATCAAGGACAGAATCTTATTTCTTATGTGTGTGCGTATGTGTATATGTGTATATGTGTATATGTGTGTGCCATTTCTAGAGTCTGAATTCCTTTAGTCACCATGTAACAGTCACTTAGAAAATTATACTTACTTTCTTTTTTTCTACATTTGGTACAAATCTCTATTTTTTTCTTCATCAGTAAAGCCAGCTATTTCAGTGTTTTATAGTTAAAAGCATTTATCTGTGGCTTTTTGAGAGAATTTAATGGCCTTGGTAGATAGCTGAACAATGCATGAACATCATGCTGTGATGCCAAACTAGTCATTTTATCATCTTGGTGTAGTTGGAGATCTACTTTTGAGAGATTGTCTTTGTGTTCTGCAGAAGAGAGGTTAAAGGTAAATCTGCAGAGTTCTTGCTAATTCTGTGGGTGAGTGTTAGTGATTGTTTGATTCAGTTTCTGTATATATTTGTGACATATTTGACTTGAGATCATAAATTAGTAGTTTAAAATATATTTCTAGAGCTCTAGACTGGTCTTAAAGTGTGGAAATTCTTAGTATGTAGCAGAAATGTTACTCTCTTATTGCTGCTATAACAAATTACTGCAAACTCAGTGTCTTGAAACTATATTAATGAGCTGGAGGCCAGACTCAAGAGTAAGCCTAACAAGAATGAGACTCTGAAATTAAAACCAAAGTACCACCAAACCAAACAAAACATTAAGATATAATCTTATATCTCTGGATTCATAAGTTTGAAATAAGTCTTATTGGGTAAAACAATCAAAACACTAGTAGGCACAAATTCCTTCCAGAGGCTGAGAATCCATTTTCTTTGTCTTTTCCAGAAAGCTTTTAACTGTTATTACTATCCCTTAGTTGATACCACCCAAATTCCCATCTTCAGTGGGGGCAGTACTTCATCTACTCTTCCCTCAGCTTTCTGATTCTCTCCTTATATCTTTGTTCTTCTGACACTCCTTCTTTCCCTGAAGTACTAGCTATTATTGTTCCTGCTCCCATAACACAAAAACAGTCTCTGTATTGGGAAGTACTTCATTAAATTTCACGAGAAGGTTCCATTTCTCTGTAAAGTTACATGTTAACAGGCTTGGGATAATAGTACACAAACAAGTTTAGGTATGTGGTAGGGATCTGGGGGGATGCTATTCAGGTTATTACAGGTGAAGTCTTGATAGTTTGAAACTATTAACTCCTAGAAGAAACACTAGCTGTAAATAAAAGTTAAGCTATAGTGCTGAGGCCCTAAGTGCAGTTTCAGTACTGATACTGACACACTAGTACACAGATACACACACACGTGCACACACGTGCTCACACATACACAAAGATTATTGAAAGTTCATGAAATTATATACTCAAAACTCTTTTCTAGAAAATCACAGGTCATCTATTTCAAACAACTCAATAGCAAAAATTTAATAAAGAGAAAGAAAACATAAAAAATCCCCAATAATCCAATTTCAAAAGGCCACAATACATGAGTAGACATGTGTCAAAAGAAGATATACAAATGTCCAATATGTATATGGAAAATATTCAACATTACTAGTAAAAATTGTAATCAGAACCTCGGTCCACATAAAATGGTGATTGTCACAAGTATCAGAATTTACTGAGTGTGGTGGTTCATGCCTTTAACCCTAGTTATTTGGGATTTAGATATAGGAAAATTGCAGTTTGAGTACAGCCTAGGCATAAAACTTCTTGAGACTTTTCAAGATTCTTAAGACTTCATGAAAGACTGTTAACACTCAACTCTTTTTCACTGACATAGGAAGCATCAATAGGAGGATCACAGGCCAGGTGATCCTGAGCATACAGTGAGACTTGAAAATAACCAATACCAAAGGGACTGGTAGATTGTTTCAAGTAGTAGAGCCCCTGCAGCCATGAGTTCAAAACTCCTGTGCCAGTAAATAAATAAATAAGTACAGAAATAAATGCAGTGTAAGTGTTGGAGAAGACCTGGAGTAGTAGAAATATTTGTACACCCTTAGCCAGATGGCCTCCATAGACTAGCTCAGATGACCTTCATGAAGGTTTATGTTTGGACTATGTCTATAAACATCTCTCTAAAATGATATTTCTGCTCAGATTACTCAGAAACTAGTTTTCAACAAAACAACGCTTTCTAACTATGGCAAAATGCTAACTACATGGTAGAAACTCAGCAGTCTATTTCCTGGTAATTGTTGCCCAGGAAATGCTTGTTAAAATAACAACTTTTCCTATTAATGAAAGGTTTGATCTGAGGACATTAAATGAAAAAATACTGCTGTTGAGCAGCTGTAGGAAGAGGCAACTTAGTAACCCAGAGGGTTAATTCATCAGGAGGATAATCAAAACGGTTTATACACACAGATGCATCTTGCAAAAGGCAGAAATAGATCTGTCGTTTCACTGTTTCCTCCAAGACTCCAGTGGCATTGAGGAAAGCAGGTGAAGCTAATTTAATGTTCTATTTAAATCTTTCAGGTATTTTTATTTGCCCAAAGCAAAATATCTCATCCAATACAACTTATAGCAAGCTCTAGAATAGATTATAGTTAGGTGAAAAGTTTTCCTGAATAGATAGATAATGAGGCACAAAGTCCTGAGTTTCCTGAAGTAGATTAGCACCAAATTCAAAGAATGGTTGGAGAGAAAGGCCTATATTTGAATTCATGTTTATTAGTACAGTTTTACTATTCATTCTCACAGTCCATCCTGACACCACCGGGACAAAGAGTTCTTGGAAATGAATTCTCACATGACTAGGTCTCTGTTTTGCCTCCTATTGGGCTTAAAATAAGTTTTGGTAAAAGTCTTAGTGCTGAAGAAACCCACTCTACAATAGGTACAGATATATTTTGGATCAATTATTAGATCTTTAAATTAAAATGATCAGTATTGTCCTTATTTTTCAAAAGTGTGGCCAGTTGGTCCTGAATGGATAGGATATCCACATACCCTTTGCATCATTTTCTTCTGTTTTTTCCATAGATGACCATTTTTTTTCTCTCAGAAATAGCCTACTCTACACATTCAATTAGCCCCGTGTCTTTTTCTAACTGTCCCTCTTTTGAAATGGTTTTCATAAAAACTTCTATGTTGTCAGGCACTGGTTCATGCCTTTAATCCTAGCTACTCAGGAGGCTGAGACTTGAGGATCACAGTTCAAAGCCAGGACAGACAGGAACATCTGTAAGACTGTTATCTCCAATTAACCATCAGAAGAACTGGAAGAGGTGCTGTGGCTCAAGTGGTAGAGAGCTGGCCTTGAGCTGAAAAGCCCAGGAATAGCACCCAGAGTTCAAGCCCCATGACCAAAAACAAACAACAAACAAACAACTTCTGGGTTTAGCTTGTGTTATTCATGTCTTTCTCTAGATCTAATGTACTGAAAATTTCACCTCCACCTAAATTCAGTGTACCAAATAAAGGGTTCCCATAGATATCCAAATATTTCCGTAAACTAGATTTTCCTTGGGCTTCGACTTTCATTTAACGGAAGTTTCCATTTAAAGGAGCATATTCTGGTCTTAAAAGCAAAGTCACTATTATACTTTTTCCTCTTTGAATAGGCATATTATCACCTCAGTCTTCTAGATGTGGTTCTGTGCTGTTGCTCAAAGTGACCTCTTACCCATTTTTTACCACATGTTCTAGTCAGAGCTCAGATACATCTCTCCTACAGTTGTACAAAAGGCCTTTAGTTTTTCTCCCTGCCTCCTGTCCAAAATCCAGTTAAGTCTAAAAACTCTGGGATGGTCTTCATAGCCATACTCCATATTAACAAGTAAAAATCCACCAGTGTTCATAGTTTTGTGAATAAGACCACATTTTTCAGTTTGTCTTTCCAGACTGTTCCACAAACTTTTCATCAGATCACCCTGTATCTGGAACCAATTGCAATCTAGTTGTGTTCATTAAGTATATTCTTTTTTTTCAGTTCTAATCTTAAACTCTATCATATATCTGTAAAAACTACTGCCTCAATTTTTTCTACATAAAAACTATTTATGTTTGAGGCATTTTGCAAATACAGACTCATAAAAAAATTCATAACCACCACTTTCCTATTATAATGCTTGCAAAAATTCTAATTGCATTTATTACGGCATACCTACATTCTTAGAACAAGCATCAGTCATTTACCTACAAGACTTACCCTGTCTTTTCACTACACTCTGGGATCCTTGGAGAGAATGGCTCTGCTTTCGTCAATGATCTTTATAACTTGCACAGTGCCTGGAACATTGCTGAATCTTCAAAATGTTTGGTAATTTGGAATAGACTAGAATTAAAGAGTTCCACATTGGAATCAGGCATATGACCTTAGCCATATTATTATGGAAGCTTTGGCCACAAATAAAATGTGAAAAGTGGCGAATAGTTTTGTTATAGTTAAGCTTTAATTAAAATACATTTAATTCTCAATATAAGTTCAGTTTAGGAGTCCCGAAGAAGAAAGAATGCCTTCATTAATGGAACAGAGACAGTTAATACTGGCCCAGACAAACTGACAAGACAAATAAATACCTAGATATAGACACGGCAAAAGGAGTCCTGAGGCTTATGAAGACAAAATACATTTGGTAAATGAAAAATGTTGTTACTCTTAGCCTTGCTTTAAGTAAAAGGAACAATTTTTTAGAGAAAAATGCAAGATTACTATTCATAAAGAACATATACCCCTTTTCATTTATGTCTCTGTTTTTTGTTTGCTTACAATAATTTGCAATATGCTCACTACTTACTGTTTATTGCCTCTGCAGGAAAACCACTCTTCCATTATACCTGAAATAACCTTCAATAGGCTAGATGGTGCATCAACAACATATTTCACAAGGATTTAGATGAGAAATAGGATAGATTTTGAGTCCAGGAATCTATATATGGTCTCTACAACCTCTACTTAACACAGCCATTGCAGGGAGGAACCAGCCACAGAAAACACACTAATGTACCAATACAGAAGCCATGCAGGAGGCAGCTCCTGAAAGGGCTCCAAGTCTATGCTTGCAGCTATACAAAATATACAGCATGTTGGATTTGACCCACAGGCTGCAGTTTACTGATCTAGATTATTTGTGAATGCCAAAGCTTTCTTTATTCAAGAACTCTTATATACATCTTTGTCATACTTGTATTCCTGATATTTAATACTGGTTTTGAAAAGGTATAAACTTCTTGATATTAAAACTGAAAGAAGGATGGGAAATGATTAGAGAATTACAATGATACAGAAAATGGGATGGTTGGTTCAGGGCAATATCTCAAAGGGCATTAAATACTGGAGAAAATGATTGTGTCGGCTGAACTGAAAGCTCCTTCCCTTCTTTCTTTGGTAGTCAGAGAGTTGGGGCAAACTAAAACAAATTGGTGTTTCTTAACAAATTTCTTGGACATTATGGATAAAGTATCAGCTGGAATAACCAAGAAAATGAGTATCAGAATTAGTTCCCTTCTAACAGTCTCTGCAAGGATGAAGCAGTCAGCTAATATCATGACATAACTCCTTTCTTACTTTTGTAACTTTACAAAACTTTCAGGTTCACTGAACAGATAGAAAAAAAGCAACCCAGAGGCAGACTACTCCAAACAATAGGGAGACTGAGTATAAGGCTCGTGGGGAGATAATATTCACATTATAGGGAATTTACCTTCCAAGGCTACATTTAAGCATGTGGGGTAGAGATGTAGCTACATGTTATGTAAGTGACTAAAGTTATCTGGGCCAAAACATTTGCAGAAGCATTTGACAACTCATTTGAGCTTTAAATCTTTAAATCTTGAGATCTACTAGACTTCATTATTCATGATTTTGTTTCTTTAATGAAATAAATTTCTCCTTTATATCTTTACATTGAGAATTCCCTCAAGGTAGAAAAAGCACCATCAGAATGTACCACTTATTGTTACATACTGTTGTTTATCTGGTGGAGGATCTCTTTCTATAATCCTTACTGGTCTTGCATGTATGGATTCTTATTAGAAGCTTATTATCATAAATGAAGAATGGAATGGAACCTCCTATTCTAGTTGATCAATTTCCTCTTCAGTTCTTAGTCAACTTCATGCTTGTGGTTTAAGGTGTATGTTTTTTAAATTGAGTATATGGTCTGTCACCATATTTTTCTCCCCACAAGAACAAAATTTCTCTGATGCTCTCAATAACTAGGATAGTTTATCATAAATTGACTAATTTAAATACTTGCTGTCTGCATCCTTGCCTCTGCTGACCTGGTATTTGTAATGTGAGGCATTAGTTTCTAAACATTGGCCACATGTAATTCCCTTTCTTCCACAGCCTATCAATAAAGTGTATTTCCTAGCCTCTCTTACCATTTCCTGAGACGTATGGCCATTGAGATGTGATGGAAATTTTAAGTGTTCCTTTCACATCTAGCCTATGCAAACCTCCCAGCTTCTCCTCAATCTTTTCTGTCTAATGACTAGAAATGAAAGACTCAGGCATCCTGAAAGATTGTGGGACTATAAGGTGGAAGAAACAGGGGTCCTAACTCATCATGTGGGAAGACTCCATATCCACAGAGTTGTTAGCAAGAAATTACTGTTTACTATGGTGTGCTACTAACATTACTGGGGATTTATCTGTTACAGCATAAAGCATCACCTAATTCACATACCACTTATCACTATTACACATTATACTCTTACTATTTCTTACCCCTTTGTTTATTCAAGACAGAATGACAAAGCTCAGGTTGTAGGATTTCTGCCAATGTGTGTAAAACATTATACAACATGTCCAAATCCCAATCTGGGATGAAAGAAAGTAAAGTAAAAAAGAAAAAAATGAGAGAGAGAGAAAATGAGAAAGAGAGAAAGAGATTTTAGCTGAATAAGGTGGCTCACACCTATAATCCTAGCCACTCGGAAGGGTGATATTTGCAGACTGCAGTTTGAAGCCATCCTGGGTAAGAAAATGTTTGAGACCATTATTTCCCATTAATCACCAAAAAGAAGCAGAATTGGCTCATGAGACAGAGTGCTAGCCTTGAACAAAAACAAACAAACAAAGCTCAGGGACAGCACGCAGGACCTGAGTTCAAGCCCCAGAACCAGCACTATATTCTATGTTTTAGAGGGTTTGGTGGGATTCCACCCCTGACTCATGGCCCTTGAGAGCAGTGTAAAATCTCAAACTCCAAGATTCAAAAATAAGAGGCAAACACTATTGATTGAAATAAATGTCTAGTTCTTCCTCTTGAATGTGAGAATTCCATAAGTCATGAGTTGTGTGGGTGAAATGTCACCTGCAATTGTGATCCATATCACCTTTTATTTATAGATAGGAATGAAATATCTGTGTAATTTGCAGAAGCTCTGTATGTCCTAACACCTTCTCTGTGAGCCCCAGGATTGCTCTTACCTTCTATGTGTCTTGTGAAATGCAGTGGAGAAGCTGTTATCCTTATCACAAAGCCCATCTTAGCTAAAGACATTGGTAAAGCCAATTGATGGATCTGGACAACTGTTCAGTTCTAGGTGCCAATGATAAACATCTTTCATATTAACTTGATCTTTATCTAGATATTCATCAATCCCTGTTTACCAATTACTATTCTTTGTGCCTGATGCTAAGTATTAATAAAGCAGGTGGACAATATTCTTGCTTTCAGAGTGCTTACAATAAGACTCTGAAAAAAATGTTGTCTATATATTATAGATGATAAAAGGTTTAGAGTAGTTAAATAGGTTGTCCAACATCACATAGCTGAATTTATAGACACCAGAATTCAAACTTATGATTGTTGGATATGTCATGAAGTCATTCAACACAGTTAAGCATCAGATATAGAAAACAAGATGGAAGTTTTCTTAATATTTGGAAATAATGGCTTCGGAGGACAGATAGAGGCCAAACTCACAAGTAAATATAAGTTGACAACACAGGACATGACAGTCATTAGTTGAAAAAATGGATGCAAAATGCAGAACTAGTATCATGGAACATTGTGATCTAGTTAAAAAAGAATGAGTTATTTCAATGTAGTAGTCATGAAGATGCAGTCATAGAAACAGCAGTAATGTAATACCAAAAAAAGAATGAGTTAAATAGGTGTTTTAATTAAGAATAATAAAACAGGGGCTAGGAAGATGGCTCAGTGGTAGAACACTTGACTTGCATGCTCGAGGACCTGGGTGCGATTCCTCAGTACCACATAAGCAAAAAGCCGGAAGTGGCGCTGTAGCTCAAGTGGTAGAGTGCTAGCCTTGAGCTGAAGAGCTGAGGGACAGCGCCCAGGCCCAGAGTTCAGGCCCCACAACCAGACCCCCCCCAAAAAAGAATAATAAAACACATAAAAAAGATAATTGCATTGTATCAATGTTATTAATATTATAATATAAATATAGTATTTTTCTATATTATGCTATGTAAATCTGCCCTTATCCAAACTGTTTTGTGTTTAGTTTTAAAAGAGAATACATATACATATTAACAACTAAAATTACTAAAGAATATAGAGTTCAGAGAAAAAAAATGTTACTGGCTGGTTGATAAACGATGTAATGAACTTGTGGATAAAGTATAAGTAAAGGAGATTGGAAAGGTTTTCATGGGGAATCCACTGTTCTTTAAGTAGAACACGGAGGTGAAATGAGAATGAACTTCCCCGAGGAGATAAAAACAACATGTTGGAAAACAGCAAAAGAGAGGCAGATTTCACTTAGCTCTTGAGAAAATGAGGACAAATAGATTAGCTAGTTTAGAACCCCCAGTTCAGAAATATGGGTAACACCTTTTAGGACATTGTCTTGACATCCAAAGATTTTGTATTCTTAAAGAAGTCAGTGAATCTTTATTTCTTTTTATCAAAAGTAAAGTATATAAATAGGTTATCAGCACCAACCAAGCATTATAAGATGGGACTCCTCAAACTGTGATTCCTTTTGTTATCAACATTTTAGCTCAAAGAGAAACTTTTAGTCTCTGTCATGTTTCTCTAAACAGTTCTGCTTCTAAGAATCCCAAATACTCTAAATTATTATCTTTATTATATTCTGTTCTGCTTGTTTGAAAGTTCATTCTCTTCCTCTTTAACATCATCTGGCTATCTGTAAAATGATATCTGAGACAGTAGAATGCCAAACAAAAGGAGAATGACTCTGGATTAAATAGGAAGGATAACATCAACTTCTATCTAGTAAAGCTAGCCTAGTCGTGATGTTCACAGCCTAAATTAAGCAAATTCCGATACAGTTCTTGTTAAGCAATATTTCCTGATAGACAAACTGTATTATATTATGCCATACAACATATTTAGGAAATTGGTGGGCTGGTAATTTTAGCTACTCTAGAAGTGAAAGCAGGAGAGTCATGGCTGAAGGGAAGCCTGGGCAAAATTAACAAGATCCTATTTTAAAGACAGAGGCCTCTGAGTATAGCTTGGATGATAGAATACTTGCCTAACAAGTGCCAAGCCCTGGCTTCAATCCCTACTATTGGGGAAAAAGATAGTGGTTATGAATACAAACATTAAATGGAGACTTTCTGAGTTTGTATCCAGTCTCAGTGATTTTCTATGTTGCCCATGGGTATATTAAGATCTCACAACTTATTACTCATCTGCAAAATGACAATTAAAAGGGAAGCTGCCTTATAGGATTGCCATGGGGATTAAGTTTTTAAAATTCATATAAAGAATTTAACAGAGTGCTCTGCATATACAAAGCACCCAACAAATGTTAGTTATTTTTATCACTAATGTTAATGAACTTAAGGTTCTAAAGGATTTTGGTTGGTACCATTTGCTTCTGCATAGTAGCCATTTCCTATTTTCCTATCTATGCCTGCCTCCAAGAGACCCTAAGTTAGCCTTGCATTGTTTTAATTCTTGTAGTTTTGTCTGTTTTCTGTAAACCAGGTCTCCTTCAGAAGCCCAATCCTTTTATTGAGGAGAGGAGTTTGACCTAGTTGGATGGTTCCAAGGATTTGGAATTTCAGGGCTGAGCCCATGAATTCCTGTCTGGGATAGAATTAAAGCCCCTCTTCATAGATGAATAGGAACTTCTTCCACCTTACTTGTCAGCAGCCTGGGGCATTGCACAGCCTTTCCCTTTGTCCAGGAACTAGAGTTCTTTTAGTTTCTTCTGAAAAAGGCTGTATAAATATTAGTCAGGGAGAGTTATCAGTCTGCCATTACAGACTCTGTCAAACCCTTCAACTCTTCCCCTACAGAATGCACACAACTGAAAATGAATAATCCTGTATTCTAAGAAAATTTTATTTTGTAAGAATAAGGGATATAGGGCTGGGAAGGTGGCTCAATGCCACCTTGCTTGCCTTGCATGCATGAGGCCCTGGGTTCAATTCCTCAGTACCACATAAGCAGAAAAAATCCAGAAGTGGTGCTGTGGCTCAAGTGGTAGGTCACTAGTCTTGTGCTGAAGAGCTGAGGGACAGTGCCCAGACCCAGAGTTCAGCCCCCACAAGCGGAAAAAAGAAAAGAAAAAAAAAAAAGAATAAGGGATATAGACATTTGTGTGTGGTTTAGCTTCTAGATCCTGCTCCATATGATGAGCCAGTTTTTCTTCTCTTAGTTTTCTTTCTAACTGTGGAACTGCCATCTCAGTGCTGAGCCATTCAGATCCACAGACTATGAGGCATGGGCCTTTGTTAGAACAAAAAATAGTTCCATTTCCTTATTATATCTTTTTAAAAATATAAAACCAATGTTGCAAACAAGACTTTAAATATATCCTGGAAAAAAAAAATAAATAAATCCTGATAATGTATTTCCCCAAATCCATTGACAATTAACTCAGTCTCCTGTATCCATTAGTAATTAACTGTCTCATGATGCTGTAAGCATCATTGGTAGGGATACCCCACAGGGAAGTTGCTACATACCCCATGATTAGGTTCTGCAAGCATCATAAGCAGGCTGTCATCTGTAGTTACGGACACCCCACAGGGAGTATACTGCACACTTGCAGGGCTAACTCAAGTTTGCCTTTCTATGTGGCAGCAGGTGGAGTTTCAGACTTCTCATCAAGGTATAATAATATAATCTCCATCTCAAATTGAAAAAAGCTCCCAAGAATAAACCACAAATATGCTGCTGGTATTCATGAAAAGAGAAAGGAGGTCTTCACTGAGAAAATGGAATTACTAACATGTGCAGGTCTTCTGAACAGTTAACAATGTAGTCAAGATCTATCCCTCTTCTAAGGCAGGACCCATACCTATATGCTGTTGGGTCCCATGAATCTCTCCTTACTCAAGGACATGCTCTATTGCTTAAATCCTTCTCTGTCTCTGATAAACCTGTCATCTCAGCTGAATTGTTACCTTTGAGCTCTCCCACAGTATTCCCAATTAATACAAATACAAAACAAACTTTTCATCCTCCCCCTCCTGTCTTTATCTTTTATCTTTCCTTGATTGTTGATAGACCCTGCTTCCATTTCATGCCACTTACCCTTTTGACCTTCTAATCTGGTTTCTATCTTTATCTTTCCACTAAATCAGCTATTGTTAAAGTCACCAGGAACATCAGGTTGTTAAATTCAATTGAGCATTTTCCTCTTCTCAGTTGACTTGATTCTCAACAACATTTGATATGGATGACCTTTCTCTTTCTTTAAACACTGCTTTGAGTGTCCATGACAAATCTCTTTCTGCCCTCCGCCTCTCAGTGCCCCTCCCTCTCTGGCCTCTTGCACTACTGTGTACAACTCTACCTTTCTCATCTTTAATACCTGAGCACCATGAGGTTTGTATACCAGGCTAACCTCCAGGCTAATCTCAAAATATAATCAGGCATAAAATAAAGTCTGTAATTTTGATGTGATAAGAAGTGCTATGTGATGATGCCAAGCTTCCTTTCCCTTCTTGCATCAGAGTTCTTAAAATCAATAATCTAAAATGTAGCCTGGGTGGTCTTTTTTTTCCATAATAGCAAATGCTGGTTTCAGTAAGACCTAATAAGAGCTTTCTTGTCATTTAATCTTTGGCAGGCACTCCCTTACCCCAAATTTTAAAGCTCATTTTGATCATCTGCTCCTCTGACCTCTGACAATTTTGCACGGAGCAATTCTAAATCAGGTGGCTCCTTCTCTCTCATCTTGACTTCATGATTTAATTTGTAGAATTTGAAGAATAATTTTAAATGAAAATACTTTCATAAAAAGGATATCATACTAATGATGCTAATGGATTCTTGTACTCATAAGACAGGTTCCATGGGATACTAGGAGTCACTAACCCATTAATACTGGATATAAAGATGCCCAAGGTTCTACAGGGAGGATGGTATACTGGGGAGCATGTGGGTTCAGGTACACCAGTATGAAGAAACCTAGAAATACGGTAGGTGAATTAAGTCTCAGAGAAGCAAATAGAGTTAACTTACCAAATATTTCTATTGTATTAAGTTTGCCAAAGACATTTTTTAGACTATATACCAAGAGCCATCAATCTTAACCTTGAAAATACTCACATGTTTTCTCTAGGAATTCAGTTTTAACCTGCAGGATAATTGATTGTCTGATAACTTCAGGTCTTTGTGTCTCTGCTGGATTACATGAAAATCATCCCATGGATCAAGAGTTATGAAATAGAAAAGACAACTAGGCAGAGACCCATAACAATGTGCCAAGTGGATGATGGCATTTAAGATAGATCGCAAATGCCGAGTCTGAGGCACTTCTATAAGAGTTTGTGTCTCCCATTAGAGAAATAATGAAGCTTTCATCTAATTTGCAAGTTTAAAATGGAAAATCGAACTCTGGGGAGAAAGTTGGGTGAATCACAAGTGACTATTGCTTAAGTTTCACATGAGTAAATACATCAGCTGTGTTGGTATTATTCAAATCTCAGAGCCACAAAATAAATTTTCATATCATCTTATTTCTAGAAGAATGACACAATTCCTTTCAGAATAATTAATTCCTCAGTTTAGTGACAATTATGTTCTATTATAATAATTAAAATCACACCCTGCTATTTGGATGAACTCAATAGAATAATGATTTCTTAGGGGAAGAGTTAATCGGATCATTTTCCTCCCTCTGGAATTAAAAATAACTGTAAATTATTTTGATTCATTGTACTATTGCTTAACTTTAAATTTGCTTGCTGTGGTAGCCAATTTAGGTGTCAGTTTGACTGCATGAAAGACTACCTAGAGAAAGCATCATTCTCTGATGTTTTGTAAAGGCAGTCCCAGAGGATATTAGTGTATGGCTCTCAGTGGACTAATCAGGGAAGATCTTCCTCCAGTGTGAACAAGCTTCATTCAATCAGTTGAGATCTTAGAATAAAAAATTAGAAGAGAAAGGAATGTGTCTATTTCCTGGGTTTCTCTCTTTGAACATAAAAACTTCAGGTTTTTTGGCCTTTAGACTCTAAGAGTTATACCAATGGCTTTCCTGGCTCTCAAGCTGTCAGTCTCAGACAAAGGTTTACATCATTAACTCCTCCAGCTCAAGTCTATGGACCTTGACTCAGCCATGTTACCACCATCTCAGGGACTCCAGCTTTCAGACAACCCCAAACGTCTGCTCAGTCTTTATATTCACATAAGCTAATTTCCCTAAGGAATTCTCCTGTCAAATCTCTCCTTCTCTCTCTCTCTCTCTCTCTCTCTCTCTCTCTCTCTCTCTCTCTCTCTCTCTCTCTCTCTCTCTCTCTCTCTCTCTGTCTCTCTCTCTCTTTCTCTCTCTCTCTCTCTCTCTCTCTCTCTGTATATTACTGTTTCTTTCTCTGTGGGTAGTCATAATACATTTACTATCCTATAGAAGCTAGTATCACAGGCAAGATGGCATTTTTTGAGCTTTCCTTGAACGTTGGGTGCTTGATCATTGTTACTGAAGTCATGCTGGGGCTTGGCAAAATGCAGAAGTGATGGCTGGGCATAATGGTAGAAGCCCCTGAAATCATGTGGATAGGATCAGGGGTGAGCAGAATTGTGATATTTCAGAGTAATGGTTCATTTAAATGAAAGCACTAGTAAATTAAGAAGAATGTGAGGAAAATGTCCATATCTCTCTAGGGAATTAAGTTGTGAGAGCTTGGAAGGATATTAGGATCTTTAAGGAGAACTTGAAGCATAAGACAGATATGCAAGTGGAAGGATATGTTAGAACAATAGGCAAAGATGGATAGAACTCTGTTATTTTGAACATTGCACTATTCTGTTTTACCACAAAGGCTATCAGCTACTGAAATGACAGCCGTGAGATTTCCAGTTCTACTTCTTCAGCTCTATGTTGTGCCATAGCTGGAATTATCTCATCTACTATTTGAAAAGTTGAAGAATGACTACACAGATTCACTTATACTTGTGTTGGGGATTCTTCAAAAGAAAAGTCCAAACATGTACTTAATCCTTCACATGGCACTAGACAGCTTTGCATGCCTTTGTAATAGTGAAGGACTTGGGACTAAGAGTGTTGTAATGTAAATCATTCCAGAAGGCACATCTTAAAATATAGAATATTGGAGTCTTCATTTCTTCATTATACAGTTAGCAGGCTGCAGGCCGCCAGTTGTTACAAAGGCCTATAACACAAAAATACACCTAACACAGCTAGGAAACATGCTAAAGAGGAAAGAAATAACAAGAACAATACCAACAAGCTAATTCAGCTCCAATGGAGAGCTGAATTGGGACTCCAAGATGACTGGAGAAGAGCCAGGAGACAGGACACAGGACACAATCACAAAGACAAATGTGGCATGGAGTCCTCACAGCTAGGCTGGTCCAGGCCTAAATAGGTTGGTGCAGGGAGCAGATCCTCAGGAAATTCCCAGTCCCAGGCACTAGACTGACACATTCAATAACCTATCAGCCAAGTGCCTGCCCCAGGCTCCAGGGCTCCTGAGAGGCAGGTGATGGTGGGGGTGTTCCTTCCCCCAGCATGAAGACAAGATGCCAGACCCTTCCCTCCACCTTGTGGCCAGTATGGCTGCTGGCCAGATCTGGTCTCCTTACTTCAAGAGGAAGTTTGCAAACCGGAGCCAGACTTGAAAGTTCTAAAGAGCAGGAACCTAACTCTCCAAATCATCTGCTACATAGAAGGACTATAAAGCATATTTGCTCAATGGAAATAAATAGGTTAATAAAAGGATGGCAAATGAAGTCTGTCATCTGTCAAGTTCCCCGAATTTCTAGATATGCCAGCAGGGGCAGAAATCCAAGCCCATGGAGTGGTTATCATTTCCCATTGCTTTTTTCTAACCACCTCCCTTAGTTGCTCATGAAATGTAAACTTTCTGGCCCCTAAAAGGATTTTCAAAATATTGATTCTGAATTTTGTGAGAACATAGATACTTGAAAGACAATAATACAATGACAAAATGTGTCATGTACTCTTAAGAAGGACTGGAGTTTAAGATTGTGGGCAAGACCAGAATCAATGTAAGAATTCTGAGTTGTATCCAAACAGAAAAGAACTGCAGAGAATGAATACCTATCTCCAGGAGACACAGGTGCTTTTGGCTCACTCCCCTGCTCTGCTCACAATCAGCAAATGACTTCAGTACTAACAGTTGGACCTTAGTGCCTCAGCTTAAGAGGTTCCTGCACCTCCACTATGTGAAAGAACTTAATGGAGGCTCAATGATGGCAGGAGAGGTCGAAGAATTTTGTTCTTTATTTTAATGTTGAGTGTTAAGATTGAACATGTCTAGTGTCATATCATTTTTGGGAGAATGCTTTGTAGTCCACAAGGAAGTCTCTACATTGGATAGGGACCCAAAACTCCCACACTCAGTAGGATATGCTACTAAAGTAGCACAGTGGCAAACCTTTTCTGCTCTAATTCTTTAGAATTATCACTGATGCTCCCTATTTTATTCCATCCACAAAAGTTAAGCAAGTTTCTCCACAAGCATTTATTCGCATTTAAATTTTTCACCCCCCATGCTTTTTATCTCTGAAGTCCTTTATTTCTTTCCACTATGCTGATACCAAGTGGTTATCTTTGTTTTTATATCAGAATCTTTCTTGATAATGAGTTAGCCTAACCCTGAGTTTTGTGGCTTGGGCTTCTTGTCAAATTACTGGTTGTTTTTTTTCCCCAATCTTTGTAGTGACCTTGTTAAACTTGTTCTAGAAATGCTTCTTTTCCATTGCATATTTTACAGAGTGATATTACATTTAAAGATAAGCTTGAAGTTCTGAAGCATGGTTTCTCTTTATGGCCTTCCTGGTCTCTGGCACATTGTATAGCAGTTAGTACTAATTGGTAGAATAAAGTAATGAACAGAACATTCACATTGTTCTCATATTTTGAGCTCTGAGAGTAGATAAAATTATCTTTATAAATTAAAAGGAAAGGTGTTTAAATGTTCCTTATTTACTTTTCATAATTATGCTGACATAATCGACATGGTTTCTGCCTGATACTGTGTCCCAGTCCAGTAGTGAAACCAGATCCATAATAGGACCCATAAGGGGCCCTGGAAGAGATATATACGAATCACTTGGGGGGATAAAGCTATGTTCAGATGAGGAAATTGAAGCCAGGTGTCATGATTCACACTTGAAATCCTAGCTACTCAGGTGGCTGAGTCCAGGAGGAGCATGGTTTGAAGCCAGCCTTGACAAAAAAAAAAGTTCTTGAGACTGAATCTACAGTTAACCAGAAGAGGCATGGCTCAAGAGCCTAGAGCTCTAGCTTTGAGTGAAAATGTCAAGGGACAGAGTACAGTATCTTGGACGTCAAGTCCCAACATGCCACAAAATAAAAATAAAATATAGATTGATGAGAAAATGACTCATCATGAGAGTTATGTACATAAATCAATGTATTAGATTAGCATAATGAAGCAGATAAAGAGGAGTAGGGAGTGGTCTCTGTGGAAAGGCTAAGTAAGAAAAAATCCAGTCCCTTTCTACTAGAGGTCATTACAATTAGAATAAAGGTATTTGATGTGAGCCATTACTTGCAAATTAACATCATTGTGGTATAAAATTCCAGACAGAAAAATTGTTTCATGAGCCTGGAGATGCAGAGGGACCAGATCCCAAAAGGCTTTAATACTCTGACATAAATTTTGAAGTATTTCTCTGTGATGCTGGGGGGGGGTGATAAGGGTAATTTGCAATTTAGAAAATTCTAGAGGATGTGCCAATGCCTAATCTGAGGTGGGAAAATCCTAGCAAGGGGGAAAAAAACCAGTTATAAAAATATAGCAGCAGGAAGTAGGAGAGAATATAAGAACTTGAGCAAGGCAAAAATAGATAGAAAAAATATATCTTCAGTTGGTGCTTAAGTGGCAAGGGATCTGAAAGCAATATTTAAGTAAAGAATAATTCCAAGGTTATTAATAAGGCCAAACAAGTTGAACAATAGTGACACTAATTGAAGCAGAGAAAACAAGAGAAAGAGAAGGATGCATTCATTCTTCTCTGAGTAGGTAGTTGCAAATCACCCACCTACCTGTATCTGGCCTGTAATGGATTGTCTGAAAGTGGAGAGTGAAGGAAAAGAAGTGTTAGTTTGGAAGTTATTAGCATGTACGCAGTTAAAATTGTGAGAGAAAGTATGAGCTCACTCAAGGAGAGTGTACGGAGAAAAGCACAGAACTGAGCCTTGAGTTACACTACTTGAGAAATGTGCACAAAAAGAGAGCCTATAAATTCAACCACCACATATCAAATTTGCCTTATTGATGAGGCAATATTTGTCTATATGCACTTCTTTACTACTCTTTATAATTCACTGCAATCTACATTCCCATAAACGTCATTACTTTTTTAACTTATACTTATTTAGAGATAAATGTAGGTTTGTCTGTGGTTATGTGAAATAATACAGAATATTCCATTACCTTTCACCAAGGTTAGTAATAGAAATCTTGTTAAACTGTCATAACGATCTTGACATTGACACAGTTAAACAGAGAATGTTTACTGTTTTTTACCAAGATCTCTCAGATCTTGCTTCCCTAACCCTTTTTCCCCCTACCAAATCATCCCATTCTCAACATCAACCCTTATTTAATCCCAGGTAAGTACCACTTCATCAGTATTAGATATAAACAGATCCATACAATATACAACCTTTGACATTGGCTTGTTTCATACAACAATCTCTAGAGATCCATCCAGGATACTCTTATCAACAGCTCCTTTCTTTTTTATTGTTGAGTACTATTCCATAGTCTAGATAGTGTAATTCATTGTATCATTTGTATCATTCACCTACTGAGGAGTATCTTTTTTCTAGTGTTATTTTTCCTCTCCTGTTATGGGACAAATACCCTATAAACTTTCATTAGGAATGAGGGGTATATAAATTTTCATTTCTTTGGGATAAATAATTGGGAGTATGACTGTGGATTCCACTGATTATATTGCTCCTAGGGGTTGAAACCAGGACCTGAAGGCTGTCCCTGAGCCTCTGTGCTCAAGACTAGCAATCTACCATTTGAGCCATAGCTCCATTTCCAGCTTTCTGGTGGTTAATTGGAGACAGTCTCATGGACTTTGGCTGACTTAGAACCACCAATTTCAGATCTTGGCCTCCTGAGTGTCTAGGATGTTGGGTGTGAGCCACCAGCACCTAACTACATAATTTTTTTTTTCTTTTAAGAAATTTCCAAGGTGTTTTTGAGTATTATTCTATAATATTTCTAAGCAATATATATGTGATTCATTTCTGTAAATTCTTATTAACATTTGATGTGATGCTCTTTTCTTTTCCAGTACTCTGCCACAGGTTATACCCTTCTTGCATTCATTGTTTTTTTCAGATAGGGTCTTCTATTTTTTGCATCTGCTGGCCTCAGACTTTGATCATCCATATATGCCTCCCAAGTAGTTGAAATCACAATTTATTTACTGAGTTAATGCATTAACTTTTTTTTTCCTGGGCCAGCCTTGGAACCATGATCCTCCTTTCATCTCACAAATAGCTGGGATTACAATCCTGAACGGCCCCATTCTGCCCAACCATGGTTGTTAACATTTTAGTCATTCTGATAGCTAATTAGTACTACATCATTGTCATTTTGATTCATATTTCCCTAATAATCAGTGATGGCATATTTTCTTGCACTTGTTATATGCAACTCCTATTAATTTGAATGTGTCTGTGGTCTTTCTTTAAATTCTATAATCTGTTAGTTTGTTTCAAATCATTGGCAGTTGAATTTTATACTCTTGGCATTTCTTCTTGGTTTTTATGAGGTTTACCATATTGTCTCTTACTGTGTAGTGTCTTTTCCACTTTTTAACGGATCTTGCTCTGAGTGAAAGTTTTATACCAAATTTTAATATTGTAACCACTTTTTTTTTTGGGGGGGTCCGGTTGTGGGGCCTGAACTCTGGGCCTGGGCGTTGTCCCTCAGCTTTCAGCTCAAGGCTAGCACTCTACCACTTGAGCCACAGCGCCACTTCCGGCTTTTTTCTTTTTGCTTATGTGGTGTGGGGGAATCGAACCCAGGGCCTCAATCATGCAAGGCAAGCGCTCTACCACTGAGCCACCTTCCCAGCCCTATTGTAACAACTTTAACTTTCTTTTTTTTTTTTTTTTTTGTCGGCCATGGGGCTTGAACTCTGGGCCTGGGCGCTGTCCCTCAGCTCTTCAGCTCAAGGCGAGCGCTCTACCACTTGAGCTACAGCGCCACTTCCGGTTTTCTGGTGGTTTATTGGAGATAGGAGTCTCACGGTCTCTCCTGCCCGGGCTGGCTTTGAACTGCGATCCTCAGATCTCAGCCTCCTGAGTAGCTAGGATTACAGGCGTGAGCCACCAGCGCCCAGCACAACTTTAACTTTCATGCCTTCTCTTTTTGGCAATAAGTCTGGACAACCTACAAATATTTTTGTTGTTGTTTTTGTTTTTTTCTACAAGGTTTTAGTTTTACACTTTAGTCCATGATCTGTTTTTAGTAAAATTTGACCTAAACTCATAAAAAAAATATAGATTTTAGCTTTGGTGAGGGGGCTGGCCAATGGCGGTAGTGTTAGTTGTTGAAAAGACAGTCTTTCCTGTATTGAATTGGCTTTAAAACACTGTCAAATCCCCCCTGGGCACTTTTGTTTGAGTCTGTTTTTGAGATCTCCATTCTGTTCCATTGATCCACATGTCCATTTCTTTGCAAATACCAGTTCCTAATCATTGTACTTAGCATATACTAATTATTTTTCAGAACTATTATAACTACATTATTTCCATGTCCTTTGCATAAATATTTCAGAGTAATCTGTTCTATTTATATTAAAAAAAAACACTAATTGGGTTTGTAGTTCAGTGACACATGGCATGCTTAATATATACAATGCCCTGGGCACAATCTCAGCTGTACAGAGAGAAAGAGACAGAGAGACACACAGAGAAAGAGAGAGAGAGAACACTAAGATTTTGTCACTAAGAAATTGAGTCAGTGTTTTGAATTTCCTTCTTCATTTCTTTCTTATGAGTTTTTCATATTTGTCTTTTATTCTTCAACTTTGCTGAGTCTTTGAAATATTTTGGAAGATTGCCTGGATTTTTGTACTCAGACAAGTGTACTATCTGCAAACAAGGACAGTTTTATTTCTTTCTGGTCAGAATGTCTTTTATTTCCTTATCTTGCCTACGTCACTAAAACACATAGCATTATGATGAATAAAAGTAGTAAAATAAGACATTCTTACATTTCTCAGGATCTTACGGAAGAACATTTAGCCAATCAATAAATATGTTACCTGTAGTTGTTATAGTTGTTACTCTTTATAAAGTTAAATTCTTCTCTATATCAACCTCTCTGAGTTTTTCTATGATGTATAGAATTGAATTTTGTTAAATGCTTCCTTTGAATCAACTGATAGGGCCATGAGACATTTTTTATGTTTATTAATTCAGTGATTTTACAGTGGCTTTTTGAATATTTAAGCAGCCTCTCACTCTGAGACAAATACTACTTGTTCGGGGTTTTAAGTTGTTCCTATACATTGTTGAATTCACTGGCTAATATATTATTAAGAACTTTCTCCATGTATATTTATGACTGAATTCTGCCTCAGTTGACTTTATTTTCCTGTTTATATATCAGTATTATACTAGATTCAAAATATGGATCAGAGAGTATTCTATATTTTCTGGAAGATAATATTTATGGTTGTGTTGTGTTTTTCAACATTTGTTATCCTTCTACAGTTTACTCCATGAGTTCAGAAATTTGGGGAGAAGTTTAAAAATCATTACTTTGCTTTCCTTAATAGAGCTAGGTTGTGATCTATTTCTCATCAAATGAGTGTGGTAATTTACAGGTCATTTCTCCTAGAAGTACTGAACATCACTTGAGTTGTCAAATACATCTCTAAGAAATTTCTACGGTATTCCTTTATCTGTCATTCTAACTGCGCCCAGATAGATCTACCTTTTTTTTAGTATGTTGAGAAAAGCCAGATAATGATTTGGTAAAATACTAATAGAAGACAACTCCATAGAGAAAGGGAGTTAAATTTTCTGAAACACTTGAACAAACCCATAGAGCAGATTTCTTCAATCACAAACACAGTTTTGGAATTTTTGTACCAAAAAGTAATATTATATTAATACCTGAGATGTGAGGCTTATCTATTAAAATAACCAAACATCTTCCTCAGAGGTTTGGAGATGAGAGTGGATTCTAAAGTACAATAGGCTAGTCCAATAGGTGAAAAAGACTTGAAAATACCTAGTAATTAAAACTTTATTCTTTGAATTTTATACATGCATAACCTACTTCTAATCTTGAAGGTTACATGGAAAAATTCTACTCGTTTTTCCAAAGCAACTCTAAAAGCATTTGACAAAACTTATAATTCATTTCATGGCTGGATAAAATTAATTGATCTTTAATTTTTCCAACTATTCCTCATAGAAATCATGTAATTGAGTAAAAGCCTAACAGTACATCATAACCCTGATTTGTAAAAACATGGAGAAAATGCCTAACATATAATGAAATAGAGGAACATGTTTAGCAGACTCTGCGATATTACTATAACTGCTACAGCTACAAGGATTATGTTAATATATTATTTAGGGTCCAATAACCAGGCAGTCTAGGAAACTCTCCCAAAGAGCAACCTCAGGCAAAAATAAGCAATTTGTATATTGTTTAAGAAAGCTGGGTCAAGTTTAGTCTTATTAAGCTGTTTGGCTGAATAAAATACGCAAGCTAGGGTCAGTGCTTGTTGCTTTTCAAATTGGAATACTGGCAGAGAATTGTCACTAGAGGGCCTTATTCCTTACCTTTCTTTCTTCCTCATGCTCAGACGTTGCTCTGAATTAAGGTTAAGTGAATATTAAAAAAAAAAATCTCTGCAAAGTATTAGAAAATTATTACCTATCCTAGTAAGACCTCATAACCTAGTCTAACCCAGACAATGGGACATGATTTCTAGACTCCTCAATATTCTGATCTCTTTCGAAAGCTCTTTCCTATTAAAAAGAAGACACTATTTTTTTAGTGTCCTTGTTGAAGATTAGGTGGCTATAGATCAGTGGGCTCATTTCTGGGTCTTTGGTGCTATTCCATTGGTCCTCAGGTCTATTTTTGTGCCAGTACCAAGCTGTTTTGATTACTATGGCTTTGTTGTAGAGTTTGAAATTTGGTATTCCTCCAGCACTGTTCTTAGGGACAAGAGGTTTTATCTTTGTTGCTGTTGTTTTTAATGTATTTATAATGTACTGTGTGCTTTTTTTGTTTCTTTTGTATGTTCTTCCCCCATGTTATAACCCCTGTTTACACTGTATTTGATTCTGGTGTCCTGCATCTTGTATATACATTTTTCTAATTTGTGTAAGGGAAGGGAAATACAAAAATGCTGAAATGATGATAAAGGTTGACCAATTATAACCATGAGATTTACAAAACACTATGTTGAAAACAAATTTTTACAGCCTGCCAGGGTTAGAGGGGAGGGAGGGTGAAGTTAGGGAGGTGGGGAGAGAAGAAATAGTAGGGAAAAACAAAGGAGGAGGTAACAATGCTCGATAGGAAATGTATTCATTACCTTACTCATGTAACTGTAACCCCTCTGTACAATATCTTTACAATAAATACATAAATATATGTATATATGTATATAATAAAAAAGAAGCCACTATCAATAAAGTACCTTTACTTAGGATGGTCTTGAGAGTAAAGAGAACAATAAGACTCTCACTTTCCTTTTCCTCAATAAATTCAGCCTTTAATTGCACTAATATTTTATATTATTACATCTATTAATCCATAGTTTGCTGTGAAATCTGTTCTTAAACTACTCTTATATAGGTTCCTGTGTAAAGCTTCCATTTTTCAATTTTTTTTCTAATTTTCCAATTTTTTTCTATTTTCAATTTTTGTATATATTTTATTGTAAAAATACTGGACAGAGGGTTACAGTTACATGAGTAAGGTAATGAGTATATTTCCTATCAAGCATTGTTACTTCAGAAGTTAATTTTGAAATTCCATAATGGGACACTTTACATGTGAATGTAATATGCAGACTTGCTCAAAAATCATACAATATGATTAAACTTTATGAAAGGGCACAGAATCTCAGTTTGTGCTAGAAATACAAGTTATAAAATAGTTGAAACAATAAGGTTTTATTTCACTGTACCTTGTTTGTCACAAATTCTGCATGTGAAGGTCATTGCACAAATGGAAACACAATGATGCATTGTTTTCTTGGCTGTTGTATTTGTTATACCACTTGTATAAGTCCTACTGCCTAAGCAAATCAGTAAGCACAGAATTCATGAGGATCTTGTAGTTAAAAACAAACAACAAAAAAACACTTGTGATCCCTCTGTAAATCACCTCTACAATAAAAGTTATATTAAAAACATCACTGGACTTCTTACATCAGTCATTCCCATTTATCAACCACTTAATCCATTATACCCATCTGAGACTCTACAGGTTCTTTAAATCAGACATACACTAGAATATAGATAGATAGATACATACATAATATATACATACATACATACCTATCTATACATAGATCTCTCTATATATATACATAAATATATATATATATATATATATATAGAGAGAGAGAGAGAGAGAGAGAGAGACACATAAATCTTTTCACTGGGTTTCCAGAAGTCTTTCTCATAGTATTGTTCTTTTATAAATAAGATAAAAAATAATTTCCTCACTATATTAAACCAAAACCCTGGGAGAAGTTGGTATCTGAAAATTAATTCTAGCTCTAACCCATAGAAATTTCCCCTTCTAGATATCAGGTAGTGACTGCAATAAAATGGGCATACTCATTGAAAGTCAGTGGAAAACATTAGCAGAACAAATCTAGCAAGCTTTGAACTGAACAGGCAGGTGGTTCAGGACCTTAGTGTTGTGCTTTAGAGGCTCTTGAATTTGGACAACGGAGGGAGTGGTCTCATCAAGAAGGAAGGTCTTCTTGAACTGAAAAAGAATTTTTCAAGTTTGGGGAGTGATGTAGTTACACTTCACCAAGAGAATAAGAGATTGCTACATCTGCACAGAGTCCCCATTAGTCTTTGATGACTTAACAAAACACTAGAGAGAAGTAGTCATCAACAGTCCTAGACTATGAGGATGTTTACAGAAAAAAAGTCCATATTGTAGGACACATTCTACAGTGATATTCAGATGCTCATACAGGAGTAAATAATATTAGAAATAGTGTGTGATTAAATTTAGGGTTTTTTCCTCAATCATTATAAAATAATAAACACAGCAGAGTATGTAAACCAAAAATAGTATAGTGCTGGAATGGTTTAGGACAGAGAAGTGTGGATGTTGCAGCATTAAGACAGCATGGGAACATGGATATTTATGTAATAGTAAGTCTGTGAAAAGTGACAGTGCAAAGAGGTCGTCTATAATAAGTTAGAAGTTTATCTTATAAGCCAATAGAAACCACAAAAAGTCTTTAAAAGCAAATATGCCTGCATAGGAGATTCAGTAGAATACTAAAGTGCTGAGTTCGAAAACAAAGAGACAAATAGAATGCAAATATAAAATGCAAATTAGGTAGGGGGGTTTGGGGATGGGGGGTGGAGAGGGGAAGGGATGGTATGGGGAAACAAAGGAGGAGGCAACAATGCTTGATAAGAAATGTACTCACAATCTTGCCCATGTAATTGCAACCCCTCTGTATGGTATTTTCACAATAAAATAAATAAATAAATAAATTTTAAAAATGCAAATTACAGGAAGCTTAAACAAAAGCATATTAATGATAACATTAAATATAAGTATTCTAAGTAAAAGGTCAAAATTGTTAAACTGGAGAACAAAAACAAGATATAATGAAATCAATTTTATATACAACTACATCCAGGGAAAATGTGCAGGATTTTAAAATGCCATGAAAACCTTAGCAAAAAGAAAACTGTGGAGTCTACATTAGTATATTTGTAAAAAGCACATTCCATAAAGAAGATACTACCAGGAATTTGAAAGAATGTTTAGAAATACAAAACAAATATCTTAAGCAAAAAATGAGAGTGGATATGATCTTAACTCTAGATCTTCACTATACATGAAATAACCGACAGCTTGATAAAAATAAATCAATAAAACTCAATTACAGCTAACTCCAAACAGGTGTTGCATATCTACACTAAATACACATGGGATATTTACCAAGTTAGAGCATGCTCCAAATTCAGTCTTAAAATTAAAAGTTTGGAATCTGGAGGAAGATGACAGAGGAGAAGCTGGAGGCTAAACAAGCTCTCACATAGGAAGTAGTTTTAGTGTTCCAGTGAACAGTCCTAGGCTAGAGAATCACACCAAGTGTGCTATCACAGTACAGCGAGTTTGGCCAGAAAGGAAAAACCAGTCAGCATGGTTAAGGAGACAGATCTGAGCACTTGCTGGTGTCTGTGGCATCGGCAGTGGTGGCTGCTGCCAAGGAAGTCATATCAACAGAGAACCCAGGACAAAGACATCAGATGTGGTGAGCAAGCATATTCTACTCATCACCAGCAAGAACTGACAAGGAGCAGAAATCTTCATCCTGCTGATCATAGACCATGGACAGCCCAGAGAGAGACTGGCGTGAGTACCCCAAGACATCCTTACTCCTTTCCACTGCGCAGCTGTGAGAAAGTAGCCCCTCCCCCACCACTGGAGAAGAACTCCATCTTTGATACTGACAAAGGCCTAGCCAAGCAGCTAGCTCCAACTCAGGCCTTGTAAGAAAACAATAGGAGCCACTCAACAAGTCACAGGAACCTAATCTGACCAGCTCAGCTCCACCCAGGGGAAAGTTGCCCCAACCAAGAAGAGATAGCTCTGCCCTCAGAGGAGTGACTTTCTTCACAGGGTAAACAGCCAGAGGCTGCCCCTCTCCCATTGTAGCCTAGGCAACAGACTCAGCAGCAGGAGAGGTAAAAGAAAATCAATTGAGACTCAGTAAACATAAATCCTGAGAATGGCTCCAGGATGGGCTTTGTGAGTGTCTCAGGAGCTAGCCCCTCAGCGAAAAGCTACTGATTGCTGATAGGCCTTAACCCTACCCACAACCTAGTCTCATCACAGCAATTCCAAACCAGAGGAAACAGCCATCTCCCTCTTTTGTAATACTCAAAGCAGATCTCCCTCCCACTGAACTAGCCTGGGAAGAGGATCATGCAGTCATGGGTAAGGCAGAGTTCTTTTTGCCTGCTCAAACAAACTGACTTAAGAAACCAATCAAGCCACAGGAAAACCAAACACCACAAGCAGACCAGAGACTCCACCAAGAGACTGGTTATGGACTCCGGGGAGATACAAGACCCACCTCTCCTTCAAAAAAAAAAAATCAAAGAACTGCTTTTTCTACCTAATTTTCTTAAATTAAAAAAATTGTTTTCTATTTTTGTTTCTTCCATAATTTTTATTTTAGGTGTGTGTATTCTTTTAATCTATTTTAATCTTTTGGTAATTATTTTTTTCTTGTGTGACTTAATTACTGTTCTGTTCACTCCCAGATATATACCCATCGTCCATTAATAGACCTTATACTTCATTGTACGCATACTTAATTCAGAAATTGATTACTCCATTCACAACCTATTAGGCTTAACTACTCTAATAGTAGTATTATTTTTTAATACTTAAATAATTTTTATGTATTCCATTTTTAATTTTTTAAATTTTTTATTTTTTTAATTTTTCCTTTTTATCTCTCTCTTTCTCTCATTTTATCCTTTCTTCTATCAGTATTATTTCTTTATACTTACATAATTTTAAGTGTTTCATTTTTTTTAATTTAAAGTTTTGACTTTTCATTTTTTCTTGTTTATCTCTCTCCTCCTTTCATTCTGCTCTATCCATTTCCTATCTGAAATTAGGTCTTGGTTAAATTTACTCTTTCCTTTTACCTCTCCACATCCCTCTAGTCCTATTTTTCCCCACAATTCTCCCTTTCCCCACAATTCTTCCCAACCTATTAAGTTCTGGTTTGCTGAATCACTTTTTGACATTCTTCATCCATAGTTGTTTGATGTTGAATTAGATTGTATCTGTTGAACTAGATTATATATGCAGCAATTTTGACTGCATTAATCAGTCTGTGAAGCTACAGGACTCTGGTTGATGCTGGTGTGAAATTGGTGTTACTTTCTTACCAAGTGGGCAGAACAAGTGGAGAAACACAAGAAAAATGGAAGTCCAGGTATCTCAACTCCCACTCATGATAATCAGGTGACAGAACAATTAATAAAAAATCCAGAGGAGAGGTTCCAAAAAGCTCTACAAACACTACCATTAAACGGTGAATGAAAAGATTGAAAGTCTACAAAGGACTCAGTGTGAGTGTGATAGGGAGTGAGACAGGGCTAATCAAAGATTAATATAGGAACTTCTTGAGCATGTTGAGGCTAAGCAAAAATTAAAAATAGGAATCTCCTAAGCGTGAGGAAGAAAATCAAAGATTAATACAGGAATTGCATGAGCAGGCTGAGAATAGTCAAAGAATAACAGGAACTACCCAAATCCCTCAGTACTACCTCTCAATATTAATAGACTTAACTCTCCAATTAAGTGACATAGATTGTCTAGTTGGATTTAAAAAAAAACAATATCCTTCTATCTGTTGCCTTCAAGAGTCACACCTTGCCCATAAAAACAAAAAAAAATTCTGAAAGTGAAAGGCTGGGATAAAATCTACCAAGCAAATGGCCCCCATAAACAAGCAGGAGTTGCAATCCTAATATCAGATAAAGTAGACTTCAAATTAAAATAAGTGAGAACAGATAAAGAAAGTCTCTACATACTAATTAAGGGATCTCTACTTCCAGAGGATATTACAATTTTAAATATCTATTCACCAAACAATGGAGCACCCAAATTTATCCAAGAAACACTACTTTCCCTCAAATCTCACATAGATCCAAAAACAATAATTATTGGGGACTTTAACACACCACTATCCCCACTAGATAGATCAACTTGGCAAAAACTCACCAGAGAAACCAAAGTTCTAAACCACTGCATAGATCAATTTGATTTAACAGAAAACTATCAAATATTTCACCCAGCAGCATCAGAATACACGTTCTTCTCCAAACATTTGGAACATTCTCCAAAATAGACCACATTCTAGGTCACAAAGCAAACTTGTCCAAATTCAGAAACATTGAAATTATGCCTGGCATTCTCTCAGACCACAAGGGAATAAAATTAGAGCTCAACACCAAAAGCCACCAAAGAAAATCCTGTAACACATGGAGGCTGAACAACACACTGTTGAACCAACAGTGGGTCATGAAAGAGATTAGAAAGGAAATTCAAATGTTCATGATATTCAACAAATGAACAGACAAATTACCACCTCCTCTGGGACACAGCAAAGGCAGTCCTCAGAGGCAAGTTTATAGCTCTGAGTTCCTACATCAACAAATTGGAGAGATCTGAAACCAACAATTTAATGAGACACCTGAACCTCATTGAAAAAGAGCAACAAGCTAAACTCCAATGCAGTAGATGGAAATAAATAATTAAAATTAAATCAGAATTGAATGAATTAGAATCCATAAAAAACATAGAAAGAATCAAAAAAAGAAGAGTTGGTTCTTGGAAAAAATTAACAAAATTGACAGACCCTTAGCAAATCTTATTTAGAAAAAGAAGAGAACACACCCAAATAAATAAACTCAGAGATGAGAATGGAAACATCACCACAGAAACAACCAAGATTCAGAACATTATAAGGGAATACTTCTCAAAACTTTATGCTAATAAGTTTGAGAACTTGGCAGAAATGGATGATTTCCTAGCAAATATCAACATGCCTAAACTAAACCAAGATGAGTTAAACCAACTTAACAGACTAATATCAAGCACTGAAATAGAAACATCAATAAGAGACCTCCCATCTAAGAAAGCTCCAGGACCAGATGGATTTACAGTGGAATTCTACAAGGCTTTCAAAGCAGAACTCACACCAATACTCCTCCAACTCTTCAATGACATTGAAAGAGAAAGTTTACTACTGAACTCTTTCTAGGGCGCTATCATAAACCTCATCCCCAAACCAAGCAGGGACTCATCAAAGAAAGAGTACTATAGACCCATTTCTTTGATGAACATTGATGCAAAACTCAACAAAATTTTTGCCAATCGACTTTAACAACTCATCAAAAAATCATACACAATGATCAAACAGGATTCATTTCAGGGATGCAAAGCTGGCTCAATATACACATATCAATTAATATAATTCATCATATCAATCAAAGCAAGGATAAGAACCACATGATTATCTCAATAGATGCAGAAAAAGCATTTGACAAGATCCAACACCCCTTTATGATGAAAGCTCTGAAAAACTAAGAATCCATGGAACACTCTTCAACACAATAAAGGCTGTATATGACAAACCTACAGCCAGCATTGTACTTAATGGTTAAAAATTAAAGCCATTTCCTCTTAACTCAGGAATCAGACAAGGATGTCCACTCTCTCCACTTCTCTTCAATTTAGTATTAGAATGCCTAGCTACAGCAATAAGACAAGATACAAACATAAAAGGGATCCAAATAGGGAAAGATGAGGTAAAACTCTCTCTCTCTGCAGATGATATGATCTTATATTTAAAGAATCCCACAAACTCCACTCCCAAATTCTAGAGCTGATTGAAAACTTTGGCAAATAGCAGGGCATAAAATTAACCCTCAAAAATGAATGGTTTTTCTGTATGCCAACAATGAGAAGAATGTGGCTGAAATCAGGAAAGCAACTCCTTTTGTAATAGCTCCACACCAAATAAAATATCTCTGGGTTAACTAAAGAAGTGAAGGACCTCTACAATGAAAACTTTAAAAATCTGAAATATGAAATCAAAACAGAACTTAGGAAGTGGAAAAACCTTCTGTGCTCCTGGATAGGGGGGACTAACATTATAAAAATGACATTAATTCCAAAGGCTATCTACAAATTCAATGCCATACCTATCAATATTCCAACCTCATTCTTCAATGAAATAGAAGCAATCTAAAAATTTATATGGAACAATAAAAGGCCCCAAACAGCAAAAACAATCCTTAGACAAAAGAACAGTGCCAGAGGAATATCAATACCAAATTTCAAACTCTACTACAAAGCCATAGTAATCAAAACAGCTTGGTACTGGCACAAGAAGAGACCTCAATATCAATGGAATAGAACTGACAATCCATAAATGAACCTAAAGACCTATAGTCACCTAATCTTCGACAAGGGAGATAAAAAAATAGAATGAAAAAAAGACAGCCTCTTCAGTAAATGGTGCTGGCAAAATTGATTAATCACCTGCATAAAACTAAAGCTAATCCTGATATATCACCCTGCAGCAGAATCAGTCCCAAATGGATCAAAGACCACCAAGTCAAAACAGTAACCCTGAAAACGTTACAGGATGGAATAGGAGAAACCCTAGGTCTCCTTGGCACAGGCCAAAATTTTCTTAATAAAGACCCAGAAACACAACAAAGAAAAGAAAGGTTGGACAAATGGGATTGCATGAAGCTGCAGAGCTTCTGCATGACAAAGGACATAGCTAGCAAGATCAATAGCAAGTCCACGGAATGGGAGAAGATCTTCACTAGCCATACAACAGACAAGGGTCTCATATCTAAAATATACTTGGAACTCAAAATCCTCCAACAACAAATCCTCAAAGAAACAGCTGCCCAATAAATAAGTGGGCTTAAAGAGAAACTTCTCTGAAGAGGAAATAAGAATGGCCAATAGACACATGAAGAAATGCTCAACCTCTCTAGCCATAAAAGCAATGCAAAACAAAACAACATTGAGATACCACTTCACCCCAGTTAGAATGGCTATAATCAAAAACTCTAATAACAACAGATGCTGGAGGGGATGTGGCCAAAAGGGAAAACTACTGCATTGTTGGTGGGAGTGTAAACTTGTTCAACCACTTTGGAAAGCAGTTTGGAGGTTCCTCAAAAGACTACACATAGAGCTCCCCTATGACCCAGCAATCCAACTTTGGGGCATTTACCCAAAAGATCAAAAACAAGGCAATACTAAGGCTACCAACACAATTCTGTTTATCAGAGCATCATTCACTATAGCTAGATATGGAACCAACCCAGATGTCCCTCAGTAGAAGAATACATCAAGAAATTGTGAGATAGATAGATAGATAGATAGATAGATAGATAGATAGATAGATAGATAGATACACACACACACACACACACACACACACACACACACACACACACACACACACACACACTAAATGGAATTCTATGCCTCCATCAGAAAGAATGACATTGCCCCATTTGTTAGAAAATGGAAAGACTTGGAAAAAATTATATAAAGTGAAGTAAGCCAGGCCTCAAAAACAAAAAAAAAAGTCCCATGGTTTCCCTTATTTGTAATAACTAGTACATGTGTAAGACAAGTAGAAAAGGTCAAAATCTATGTACATATGATCATATAAGATGATGTTAAGTGAAATGAACCCCAAGATAGGGACACAAATACTATTTTTTTCTTTTTTGATATTGTTTCTAAAGCATTTATAATATACCATGTGATTTTTTTTTGTTTCTTTGTATGTTCCTCCCCCATGGTATAACCCCTGTTTTCATTGTATTTCATTCAGGTGCCCTGCATCTTGTATATACACTTTTCTAATTCAGGGAGTGGAAGGGAAAAAACAAAATGCTTAAATAGTGATACAGGTTGACCCATTGTAACAATGAGATGTACAAAACACTATGTTGAAAATGAACTTTACAACTTAGTGGAGGGCTAGAGATGGGGGGTAAAGGTGGTGGGTGCGGGTGGAGGCTACTTGTGGAAGTGGGAGGAAGAGATTATAGGGGGAAAACAAAGGAGGAAGCAACAATGCTCAATAGGAAATGTACTCATTACCTTGCGCATGTAACTGTAACCCCTCTGTAAATTATTCTGACAATAAAAAAAAATGTACAAAGAAAACAATAAACAGCAGCCACCTCAAAAAAAGGTAAAGAAAAATAAGGAAATGAACTTTACAACTTTGGCAGGGAGGGGGGCATAGTTGTGGAGGTAGGAAGGAAGGGATGGTAGGGGAAATAAAAGGAGGAGACAACAATGCTTGATAAGAAATGTATTCATTAACTTGCTCATATAACTGTAACGCCTCTGTACATTATTTTTACAGTAAAAAAAGTAGCAAAAATTTAAAAGTTTGCAGAAGTCAATGGTTTCTGATCATAAGAAAATTAATCTAGTTGTGTACACAAAAAGATACCTAGAAAAATCAGCATATATTTTACAGTGAAGAAATACACTTAAAAGTAACTCATGCACACACACACACACACACACACACACACACACACACGCATGCACAAAAAATAACATTTCTTCTATAAATGTCATTGCAATATTCAATGTGAAACTCCAAGCTATACAATCCAGGAAGTACACAAAAACAATTTATATCTTTAAATTCTTATATCCAAAAAGAGGATTGTCATTCATTTAAATTTCCATAGTAATAAAAAATAAAAGACAATATTAAATGCAGTATAAGATCCTAGCTACTCTGGAGGCTCTGAGGTTTTTGATTTGAAGATAGACTGGGCAGGAAAGTCTGTGAGACTCTTATCTCCAATCATAAAAAAAGCCAGAAGTGGGGCTGTGGCTGAAGTTTTAGAGGGCTAGCTGTGAGCTAAAGGAGCTCTGGGACAGTACCTTGATCCAGAGCTCAAGCCTTAGGACCACAAGAAAGAAAGAAAGAAAGAGAGAAAGAAAGAAAGAGAGAAAGAGAGAGAGAAAGAGAGAGAGAAAGAGAAAGAGAGAAAGAAAGAAAGAGAAAGAAAATCAAAGCAGGAAAGCAGGAAGAAAGGAAGGAAAAAGTAAGCTGATATAAAGGAACCCAAATTAGAGATTAAATATACATGCAAATAATGGGGTAATTTTTAAAATCTAGTTCTATAAAAATACAAGTATAATAGATGAAGTTATAAATAAAACTAATCAAGACACTAAAATGCACAAATTATTGCCAATAACAAAAGTAGAGCATGATTGCAGGTCTTTTAAATATTCTTACATGTCATAAACCATGTTATGGTAATAAATATGACAATGCTGCTAAAATAGACAAAGTTTTTTAAAAACACAACTTACTGATGATGATTTATTGTTTAAAAGTCAGAATACTGTCATAAGATCACTTTAAAGTACTTGAACTTTATAATTAAGCCACCAAACTGACCAAAACTTCTCATAAAGGACACCACAGATATGAATCTTTATTGGAAACTTCTTTTAGACAATTAGGGTGAAATGCTAAATGCCACACTCAAATTTCCAATCATTTTTGTTTGTGTTTGAAACAGGGTCTCTGTGTATAGAACAGGATAGCCTTGAAACCTAGGAAAATGTACAAAGAAAAAGACATCACAAACTGAGGTTTATCTTAGGAATGAAAAGTACTTGGAGAATTAATTAATGTAATCATTATAAAATAAAACAATTGACCCAAACCCAATTATTAATAAGCATTTCACAAATTAGTTATCTGTTTATGACAAATCTCAATGTCCCAAAGCTAGAGGAGAGAAATTCTTCAATCTGTAAAAAGTCTTTACAAAAACAAACAAACTAAAACAACAGGCTTTTATAAGGCTACAAAGTTTAGAGTGAAAAATTAAGCCACTGCACTAAAACTGGAGAAAATGCAAGCTGGGTGTAGGTGGCATGTGTTTATAATCTCAGCAATACTGGGAAGGCTGAAGCAAGAAGATTGTACATCTTAGGCTAGCTTGGGCTACATACTGAGTTTGAGGCAAATCTATGCTACACAGTGAGACTCAATCTCAAAAATGTAAGATAAATTTATTAATAAAAATCAGAAACTATTGCTTTCATTAAACATTATACTAAATGTCATAATGTGAATCACAGACAATACAAAAAACTTAAGGTCTTGCATTTGCTTTTAAATGTAAAAAGTAAAATACAACATGAGACATAATAATGTAAACTTTAAACAACCTCCAAAAAGAACTGTGTGTGTTGCAAATATATTACACACACACACACACACACACACACACACACACACACACACACACACACACACACACACATATATATATTCTAGAAGCCTTATAAAGAGAAATAAATTTCTGTATGCTTAAGAATTCAGAAAATTAAGATTAATAATCAAAATATAAATATTTCGGAAAAAACTTTAAACACTTTTTAACAAAATTTACAATTCAAGGAGTAGTTAAAAAGTGTTTCTTTTTTGTGGGGGAGGGGAGGTCCGGTCGTGGGGCCTGAACTCTGGGCCTAGGAGCTGTCCCTCAGCTCTTCAGCTCAAGGCTAGCGCTCTACCACTTGAGCCACAGTGCCACTTCAGGCTTTTTTCTTTTTGGTTATGTGGTGCTGAGGAATCGAACCCAGGGCCTCAATCATGCAAGGCAAGCGCTCTACCACTGAGCCACCTTCCCAGCCCAAAATAATTTTTTACTTTTTTTTTCTTTGCCAGTCCTGGGGCTTAAACTCAAGCTCCACTTTCACCTTTTTCTGATTATGTGGTACTGAGGAATCGAACCCAGGTCCTCATGCATGCTAGGCAAGCACTCTACCACTGAGCCACATTCCCAGCTCTAAAATGTGTTTCTTTATGAGTAAGAATATTCCAAGTTGTAAAAAAGCATACATAAAGCTTTTTAAAATAACCTCTGAGTTTAATTCAATTCTAACCAAAATTCTAGAACTTTTTGTAGAAATTGAAATATGATTCAAAATGTTTACAAACCAAGGATTCTAAAACAAGCAAAATAATATTGGCAGAGATGAAAGCTTAGGACTTAATGTCTACTTCCAACACTTAACTGTAAAGCTACTGTAATGAACAAAGTGAACGAAAGGGTGAAGGTCTGTAGACCAATGGGGAGGAAAAAACAAAAACAAAAAAAACAAAAACCAAAGAACCCAGAAAAAGAAGCAATATACCCAATCAATGAACCTGTAGCAAGTTTGTTATTACTCAAATGGGAAAATGTGTTTTTTTTGTTAACAAAAAGACCCATATTGCTTATACAAAACAAAACAAATAGTTTGACATTTACCTGACCTTGATCACAAAATTATTTTGAAATACACCACAGTAGTTAATGAAAAAACTAATAGTATATAATGTTTCTTTTTCTGCCACTTTATCATATGCACACATTTCTTTTTTTAAAGTTTTTTATTGTGAAAATACTGTACAGAGGAGTTACAGTTACATGAGCAAGGTAATGAGTACATTTCTTATCAAGCATTGTTGCCTCCTCCTTTGTTTTGCCCCTACTATCCCTTCCCTCCCACCTCCATAACTACACTTTCCCCAATCCCGCCTAAATTGTAAAGTTCATTTTTCAACATAGTGTCTTGTACATCTCATTGTTGTAATGGGTCAACCTGTATCCCTATTCAAACTGTTTTTTTTCCCTTCCCCTCCCCAAAGTATACGAACATCAAATACAGTGAAATCATGGGTTATACCGTGGGGGAGGGCCATACAAAGCAACAACAAAAAATAACATGGTACCTTATAAATATGCTAGAAACAATAGCAAGAAAGGAAATACTACTTGTGTCCCTATCTTGGGATTCATTTATTTTAACATCATCTTACCTGATCTTTTCTGCTTGTCCCAGACATATACTAGTTATATGCACACATTTCTTAGAACACTAAAAGCTCTACACAGAAAAAAGCCATGAAAATATATGGCAGTTGTATTTTAAAGAATCTGCTCATCTAGAGTTATGATTAAGAAAATTACAACAAAACACCAATAGAAGACAAAAACTTGTATTTGTTATAATTGACTTTGGATATATCAGACGCTCTATAAAGCAAGTAACAACCATTGCCACCTAGGAAAACATTTGAACACATTTTACCAAAGAATATAGGAGAGACCAAATAGGCACAATACTAGTTATTTTCCATTAACAACCAAAACAAAAAATCCACAAATTTAAAGCCTATCTATTTTTTTCTATTTTCCATTATACAGTGAACACTAAAAATAAGATAAAATACTGGAGGTCTCGGCAAGAATCTACAGCAACTGAAACTTTCTATCCAAAGATGAAGGAAATATAAAGTGGTACAGCAATTATAGAAACCAGATTAACCCTTGAACCATCATTTTCAGCCATAGATAACTTCTTGAGGGACAGAGATACCACATGGCCACAGACTTGAACATAAATACTAAATGTAGCTTCGTTCAAACAAATCAAAACCTGAAGTTAACCCAAATACACTTGAACACAGGGATAAGCCAACATGATATAATCATACAATTGCATATACTCAATAATCAAGAGAAACTATCTTATTTACGTAAATGAAAAATGAATGAGTTTAAAAGTAAATATGATGACTAATCAAAAATCAAATACTAAATAAACTGGGCACTGTGTACATATCTGAAATTCAGTTCTCAGAAAATTGAGGTAGGAGAATTTTAACTCCAAGACCATGCCACAAAAACAAAATAAATACCAAACTTAAATTTTAAAAGAATCATTATTCTACGCCTCCATCAGAATGAATGACATCATCCCATTTGTTAGGAAATGGAAAGACTTGGAAAACATACCATGTGAAGTAAGCCAGGCCCAAAGAAACATAGGTCTCATGGTTCCCTTATTTGCAATAACTAGTATATGTCTGGGACAAGTAGAAAAGGTCAAAAGCTATGTACATATGACCAGATAATATGATGTTAAGCGAAATGAACCCCAAGATAGGGAAACAAATGTTTTCTCTTTTTTTTGCTATTGTTTCTAGCATATTTATAAGTTACCATATGATTATTTTTGTTGCTTTGTATGTCCTCCCCCATGGTATAACCCCCATTTTCACTGTATTTGATGTTGGTATAATTTGGGGAGAGGAAGGGAAAAAACAAACTGTTTGAATAGGGATACAGGTTGACCCATTGCAACAATGAGATGTACAAGACACTATGTTGAAAAATAAACTTTACAATTTAGGCGGGGGTGGGGGAAGTGTAGCTATGGAGGTGGGAAGGAGGGGATGGTAGGGGCAAAACAAAGGAGGAGGCAACAATGCTTGATAAGAAATGTACTCATTACCTTGCTCATGTAACTGTAACCCCTCTGGGCAATATTTTCACAATAAAAATCTTATTAAAAATAAAAGAAACATCAATGTTTACATATATTATTATTTTATTAATACAAAGTCTTCTCTCTCTGTCTCTGTCTCTGTCTCTAACTCTGTCTGTCTCTCTGTCTCTGTCTCTTCTGTCTCTCTTTGCCTCTGTCTCTCTCTCTCACTTCCATTTTTTCTTATACTGGGGATTCAAACTCAGAGCTTTGACCATGCTCCATCTAACACTGAGCTAGGTCTACACTCTTAACTTTTGTTTATTTTTTCTTTTTCTTTTAAGACAAGGTATTACCTACTAGCCAGGCTCATGTAAATTATTAGATTTACTTATCTTCTTCCAGTTCCCCAATGGATTATAAAGAGTGACTCTATCTCGCTTGGCATTCTATTCAAACACAATCAACCTGCAATGAAACAAAGCTAAGATCGAAACAGACCATTTGCCCTGAAACAGGAGAGGGAAAGATGACTTCCATACTGTATTAATTGTCTGCAGTTTCTGACATAACAAATGATGGAAAATTTAGCCACAGAAAGCAACACCAGTTGGTATCTCAGGACACTTCTCTGCTCCATGCTTCTCCAAAACCTGTGTTCCTTTCTCCCCTTCGGGGATGAATCCATCTCTATGCTCACACAGATTTTTCAGAGTTCAGTTTTGTGCAACTAAGGAAAAAAAGGTTCCACTTCCTTCTTGACTATTAGCCAACCACTGTTGTCACTGCTGGACATCTTCCTGGTCTCATGGCAAGGACAGAATCTTTATTAAATCCCTTCGTGGGATTGCAATGAGCACACCTGAGAATCCAGGAGCTGTTCCTCCACTCATTAATTGCCCTTAACTTCATGTACAAAGATTCTTCACAGAAGTACCTGGATTAGAGTTTGACTAATGAGAAGACTGCAATATTCGAAGAAGGGTGGCATTCTTTAGAATTCTGAAAAATGCATATCTTTCTGGGTTTTTGCTTGTTTGTTGTTTTTTTTTTGGGGGGGGGCGAGTTGTGAGAAAGTTTTTCTGGGTAGTCCAAGCTGGCTTTCAACTTACAGTCCTGCCTCAGCTTCCCAAGTGCTGGGATAACAGGAATGTAACACCATATCAGGCAGAGCAGCACTTAAATCTTGATGAGGTAGTGTGGAGGTACATAAAAATATTCATATGCCAGTGAAAAACAAAGTCTCAATTAAAATGGCTTGATTTTATTATATGTAACAGAATTTAATGTAATTGATTTAAACTATAAAAATTACAATGTAGAAAAGATAATGAACAGAAGTATACAAGTTAGAAAAGGCTTTAGAAGAAAAACAACATAAAACAAATGTCCTTAGAAAAGTTGGTCAAATGTATATATACAGAGAGAGATATCTATACATATTTATAGACATATACATATTATATACATATAGATACAAATATGTATAGATCTATCTATCTACCTACCTATCTATCTATCCATGTATACACATATTCAACTAGGTGACTAAAAAGGTATTTAAGTTGTTTCCAAGATATCTGCTCTCAGAGAACTTTCATTTGCTTGATTTGAGAAAACAGGTAAAACAGGATCCAGGAATAAGAACCAAATCACCCACAGCTGTTTCACAGCACTTCCAGTAACTAATGCCAGCACTGTGTAAGCTTGCATAAATACAGTGTTAATTTATACTGACTAGATGAGTACCATAGGAATATACTGTGAGGAGAAAGAAAGTTTGTGCCAAGAAGGGGATCTAGAACCATGCTGTTCAATAGAAATATACAGTAAGGCATGTGAGTGTTAACAAATTGCTAATAGCTATATCAGAAAGAAAATGAAGAAAAAATAGATTGAAATTAATGTCGTTAACACATCTTTCCCCTAACTGATACATCCAAAATGTAAGTTAGCATATGCATAGTATACAAATTTTGAAATTTATAGTTATATTATTTTGGCAAAAATAATTGTTTGCAATTTTCTGTCTTCAGAAACAGAAAATGTAAAATGTGGTCATTAACTTCACCAGTCATCCTTGAGGGTGTTTGGGGATAAGGTATTTTTGGATAAGATGAACCTAAGGGAGAATATAGCCTGGGTGGGAGTTAGCTAATCAGTTGAAGGCCAAACTAGAACAGAGTCTGATGTTTCAAACCAACATGAAATTCTCTAGGAGGTACTTCACCCTGCGCTAGCACATTAAATTTATATTATGTGCTGTACGAAAAAATTAATTCATTGAAAACTTGGGTTCTTTAGTCACTTTTTAAGTGCTGATAACCACAAGGGACAGATTACCACAAAGCAAGTGCTGGCAATTTTTCCTAGAGAAAACTAGAAGGGAAACTTATTTAGCCCTTCTAGATATTGTGGCTGTGTTCCAATGGGTCCCTATGCCTTAAAGCTTTGAATCAGTCACAGAGGTAGCCAGTGGGTGTGACTATGTTTCAATAAACCTTTGTTTACCCAATCAAGTAGCAAGATTTTTCCAGTCACCATACTTTGCCAGCCCAAGCCTTTTTCTGGATTTATAATCTCCCTGATCTAAAGATAACTTTTGCATTTCATTAAATAAATTGTTTGTTTTGAAATGTGTCTTTTCAGTTGGCAAGACATTTTTTTCATTTTTTTCTTTTCTTGCTAAATATCAAGTAGACCAAACATCAACGAAAAAGAATTCTACTCATATGTAAATAATTTGGTATATATAAATATATTAGCATAATCCTGGGACATACCTCAAGTCGTAGGGTATCTGCCAAGCAAGCACAGGACCCTGAGTTCAATCTATACTGCAAAATATAAAAATTAAAATAAATTATAATAAAACAATATTAACATAACCATAAGTATTGTTTTAACTGGTCTACTAATTTCATAAAAAAATCTTAGTGCCAGAATTCCAATTCAGAGCAATGGCTTCGAGATAAACTAAATAAAGTTTGGTAGGAATAAAATTATTTTAAGGTAATTTAAGGGTTAGAGATAGGACGCAAGTGGTAGAATGCTTGTCTAGTGAGTGCAAAGCTCTGAGTTTAAACCCCAGCACCCCAGTTCTGGCCCCTAAAGAAAAAGAGAAAATGATAATTTTTTGGTATATTTGCTTCTTATTAATTTCTTCCAAATAGTACTTATGCAGTAATGTTATCTCCTTATCATTTAGGTTCTAGAGGCCAAAGGTTGTGACAATAAATAGGATTTTCTAGACACATAATTGCTATCGGGTGAAAGGCTGGGGGGCAGTAGCTGCTAATGAGAGTGAATTTTGCTACATCTGGCTTAAAGACAGCCTTGGCCACCTCTCATGTCCCCAGTAGAGATGCGGGTGGACATACATGTGTATCTTGGTTGCTTGTGGATGCCAATAGCATAAGATCAGTTACTGGAAAGTTCTGTCTTCAATCTTATGAGTTTCACCTTAACTTTGGAAACTTCGACCAGGAATTGAACCTAAATTCGATTAAGCAAGAAGGTACCAGATGAGCAAAGCCCAAATAATGCTCTTATCTTCAGAGTCACTGCAAACTCTGTGAACACTGTGTGTTGGGAATTTGCTTTGGGATGACTTCCAGACATTGACCTTGACGAAATCCGGCAGAGTCTAGACAGCACTGTCACCATGATGATTTTGTTTGAATGGATGGTTAGGTCAAGTAATTAACTAATTAATTAGACATTCAATCAATCTTTAAGTGATATAATTAATTAACTTGAGACAATGTGAAGCTTTCATGCTTTTAAGCATGAGGCACTTTCATAAAATGCTACCCTCTACCAAGAACTTTCTCTGTTTCCTATTTGTTTTATCCTCTTCTTCATTCCCTCCCTCCTCACCTTCCTTCCTTCAGTATTCCCCATTACCTCTCTTCCCCTTTTTCTCTCTCCTCCCTCATCTGCCTCTCTTTTCCATTTTCTACCTTCTTCCTACCTTTTCTGCCTTCTTTCTCCCTTCCTCCCTGCTGGCCTTCTTCCTCCCTCCCTCCCTTCCTCTGTCCCTTCCTTCCTTCCTTCCTTCCTTCCTTCCTTCCTTCCTTCCTTCCTTCCTTCCTTCCTTCCTTCCTTCCCTCGCTCCCTCCCTCCCTTTCTCCCTCCCTCCCTCTTGAAACTATAATTCAAGATTTAATTTAAATCCTCATTTTGTTTTTGGGTAGAATGTAAAGGAGCCCACTTTTTATATCAAGTACATTAGATTGGGAGCCTATGCCTTTTCTAAAGAATTCTTGAGAACTCTTTTTTCTAAATCTGAGACATTATTTTCTTTTCTTTGGTTTTCATGCCCTTGGCAATGTAAATATTCTGACCTTCTTTTAGTTATTTCAGAAACTTCAGTGGAACATTTAATAATGATTCCATGTGCTTTTCTCCTTCCTTTAATGATACTAAAAGGTATCTGTTTAAAGGTTTAATACATTTCGTTTTTTGTGTCTATACTAGAGCTTGAACTCAGGGTCACTCACTCTAACTTGGCTTTCTTACTCACAGCTGGCACTTTACCATTTGAGCAGGGCATCTAGCCCTTTTGCTAAATAATTGGTGATGGAGTCTCACAAACTGTTCTGTGGAGGCTTCAAATTACAATCTTCCAGGTTTCAGCTTCTTGGTATGTACAAATACAGATGTGAGTCACGATCACTGGCTATACTTTATTTTTTAAAAAAATTTAATAAGTTTTTTATTGTGAAAATATTGTACAGAAGGGTTACAGTTACATAAGCAAGGTAATGAGTACATTTCCTATCAAGCATTATTACATCCTCCTTTGTTTTTGCCTACCATCCCTTCCCTCACACCTCCTCAACTACACTCTCCCCTCTCCCCAACCCCCACCTAAATTGTAAAGTTCATTTTTGAACATAGTGTCTTGCACATCTCATTGTTGCAATGGGTCAACCTGTATCCCTATTTAAACAGTTTGTCTTTTTTTCCCTTCCCCTCCCCATTATACCAACATCAAATACAGTGAAAACAGGGGTTGTGCCATGGGAGAAGTACATTCAAAGGAACAAAAAAAATCATATAGTACCTTATAAATACATTAGAAACAATAGCAAGAAAGAAAAAACGACTTGTGTCGTTAGCTTGGGGTTCATTTTCAATTAGCATCATGTTATCTGACTTTTTCTGCTTTTCCCAGACATATACTAGTTATTACAAGTAAGGGAAACCATGGAACCTATGTTTCTTTGGGCCTGGCTTACTTCACTTCATAAAATTTTTTCCAAGTCTTTCCATTTCTTAACAAATGGGGCAATGCCATTCTTCTGATGGAGGCATAGAATTCCACTGTGTGTGTGTGTGTGTGTGTGTGTGTGTGTGTGTGTGTGTGCATGCGTGCGTGAGTGCGTGTGTGTATCACATTTGCTTGATCTATTCATGTATCACATTTGCTTGATCTATTCATCTACTGAGGGGCATCTGGGTTGGTTCCATATCTTAACTATAGTGAATAATGCTGTGATAAACACAGTTGTACTGGTAGCCTTAGAATTGCCTTGTTTGTGATCATTTGGGTAAATGTCCAAAAGTGGGATTGCTGGATCATAGGGAAGCTCTATGTGGAATCTTTTGAGGAACCTCCATACTGCTTTCCAAAGTGATTGGACAAGTTTACACTCCCACCAACAATGCAGTAAGGCTACCTTCTGTCCACATCTCCTCCAGCATCTCTTGTTTTTAGATTTTTTTTTAATTTTAGCCATTCTAATTGGAGTGAAATGGTATTTCAATGTTGTTTTGATTTGCATTTATTTTATGGCTAGGGAGGTTGAGCATTTCTTCATGTGTCTATTGACCATCCTTCTTTCCTCTTCAGAGAAGTTTCTCTTTAAGCCCACTTATTTATTGGGCAGTTGTTTCTTTGAGGATTTGTTGTTGGGGGATTTAATTTTTTGAGTTTCAAGTATATTTTAGATATGAGACCCTTGTCTTTTGTATTGCTAATGAAGATCTCCCAATCCATGGACTTTCTATTGATCTTGCTAGCTATGTCCTCTGCAGCTTCATGCAATCCCATTTGTCCAACATTTCTTGTTGATTTGTTGTGTTTCTGTGTTGGGTCTTTGTCTGTCCCACGAAAGACAGACGGGGTCTGAGGAAAGGTAAGTGCAGCCTCTGGCCCATTCCTCCTTTAGCCCGGGGAAACAATCAGACGCACCCGGGAGTCAAGTCAAGCAGGAAAACTCGTTTATTAACACAGAGCAAGCCCTTTTTAAAGCAAAAAAGAGCAGGTGGCATGGGAGGGGAGGAAGAGGAACCAATCACTGTCAAGGTCACACCCTATCATGCACCTAAGCTTCCACCGGCTGGTTATGCACTGAACATAAAGCAAATCAGGCTCTGCCCACTCAACTCCCTCTTAGCGCCATCTTTGCTGCTCAAGTGCTCTACAGATACCCCCTTTTTTTGTTTTAATGGCAGACCCACCTCCCAGTTAGTTATCCTTTTCCCTCCTCTGTAAAGGTTAACAGGATTACATTGCTAAGGATAGCATTGGCCATGCAGGAGGTTCCAGGCAAGTCTGGTGGGTGAGATTTGCCAGACAAGGATAAGGAAGGCCCTTGTGCTCTACAGTAAATCCGGCTCTGCCCACTCAACTCCCTCTCAGTGCCATTTTTGCTGCCCATATGCTCTACCTTTCTGGGTCTCTATTTGAGATAAGGTCTCACTAAATGCTAGGACTGGCTTCAAACTCAAGATCCTCCTGCTTCCCCTTCCTGAGTAGCTTGGATTACAGTGTGCACCATCATGTCTGTTCTCAATTTTTAAAAATGAGTCGATAAGGCAGGGGCTAGGGTTTAATGTAGGTTTTAGTCACCCTGTTTTCGGTGGTGGGTCCTTCCCAACTATAAGCAATTAGTATTCCATCAGCCCTTTCTGCACTGTGTCTTAACTGTCTTGCTCTTTCTTTTGTTTTTTTAACTTACACTAAATATATTTCCCTCTATCAGCTAGAAGTTAATTATACCTTTTGTCAACAACTGTGTTTTTTTGAAGTCATACCGTATTTTTATTAACAACAAAATTCCTTCTCCCTGCAAAGTAGGTCTCCCCTCCCTCCATATTTTATGGTCCAGGTGACATTCTTTCTGCTCTGCTTAGAAAGGTTCCTGCTACAGTCATGCACTGCAAACATCTATTTCCCATCTACATTGGATTAAATAATCTACCACAGTGTTCTCATAAAGTTATAATGGAGAAGAAAAATCCTATAGAGTGTGTTATTGTAAGTGTCATAATGTTTTATTGCCACACATTACTCACATGTTTGTGGTGGTGCTGGGGTAAGCAAATGCTAGGAGTCATATCAAATTGGAGTGCATACAATTACAAATAGTGCAACATATTTGGCAATTATAATAAATGACCCACTGGTTTGAACAATTATTATACTATACTTATTATTTTAGTGTGTGTTCCTTACATCACAGTAAGTCAATACAGTCTGTTTCAAGGCCAGCAGCCTCTTCTTGCTTCTCTTTTTTTTTTGGGGGGGGGTCTGGTTGTGGGGCCTGAACTCTGGGCCTGGGCGCTGTCCCTCAGCTCTTCAGCTCAAGGCAAGCACTCTACCACTTGAGCCACAGCGCCACTTCCGGCTTTTTTTTTCTTTTTGCTTATGTGGTGCTGAGGAATCGAACCCAGGGCCTCATGCATGCAAGACAAGCACTCTACCACGGAGCCACCTTTCCAGCCCTCTTCTTGCTTCTTTTGATCACATGTCTTTATTGCTTTGAGGATATGTTGAGTGACTGACTCATACCACCTACATTTTTGAAAGTACATTTTGTTTTTTCATGATGATAATGTTGCTAACAATGCACTTCAGAGACCATTTCCATGTTGTTATGCAGCACAAGACTCTGCTCCCATCTCCAGAGCTGTCTCCCTTTACCTAAGATGGTTCTCATTTGCTATGGATAGGCTGGGCCCCTACGTTCATACCTTAAAGCCCTAACCTTAAAAGGATGGTATTGGAAATATAGGAGATGAGGTATTGGGAGGCCATAAGAGTAAAGACTTCACCACAGGGTGAGAGCCTTTATAAGAATAGACATGGGAGATTGCTTCCACTATGTTTTCTGTCAGTTACATGAGAAGAAGAGCATGGAAAAACCAGAAAATATGCCTATGCCACATATCACATCTGACATACCTTGATCTGACACTTACCTTTGGAATTTAGAGAAAGTAATTTCAGTTGCTCAAGCCACCCATCCATGGTAATTTATTACAGGTACCGAAACGAGAACAAAGATGTTGTTCTCAGATTTCCAAAGTCCCTGGCAGCATGCTAACCACAACATGGAATAGATGCACGGAATGCATCTCGGGAAAGTACAGGCAAAGTACCTGGAAGGTGACAGGATAATTACCTATGGTTTTTCCACTTTGTCTCATTCTCCAGGAGATCCAGGAGATCATTATCCAGATCTGGTTATTGATCAGTGTCATAAGTCAAGACACGTACAAAAAAAAACCCTTTGAAGATTATTTCAAATGTCTCCTATATTTTCTCTCTCTCAAAAAAAAGAGAAGCACATAAGAATTCACCCTCTCAAAGAACCTAACACTCAATATGTGTCTACAGTTAGGGCAAGCTTGTCCCCTAAATATTTCTTTACATTTTGCCTTGAGATAACATTGCATGGAAAAACTTAGAGATTTCACAGAAAATAGAATACTGCAAATTGCCTTGCAAGCATTTGAGATATGTAAGTGAGTGAAGATTTTGTATGGCTCCCTGCAGCTGCGTAGGATGGGATCCTAGCCTGATTTTAGGAGTATTCTGGCTCTGCTGAGCAGCTAATTACAAAGCCATATTGAAATAATCCTGAAGAGGCTCAAAGTTTCGGTCAGTTTTGTAGGGAGAACAAGCAGAGAAACAGAGGTTAAATTGATGGATTATTGAACTAGGCATTGACACAGCAAAATACAGACAGGGTAGGCCTCACAGGAAAGGGGTTGCTTCTTAAAACAAGATGTGAGGAGCCAAGAGTAAGGCCTAAGATACCCTTTTGCCAGGGCTGCGGCTCCTTTGCTACACTGGCTTTGCCTATGGGAAGATTTTGGTTACTGATGTTGTCTCAGGCATTTCCAATAAAACGACTATCAAGTGTGCTTCCAGAGCTGAAGAAAAGATTATCAGAGGGTAAATAGAGGAATGATAAAGATATCAAGCAGATGAAAGAACGGTCAAATAATGTTGCAGCCCCCAAATAAGAGAGCAGGGACTCTGCTTGATCTTTAAAGATTTAGAGAATGGCAGGCCACTCAACAAGGTACAGATCACATCCTCTTTGCCTCAGACACTTTCCCTGATAATGGGGCTAATGTCAAAAGTGTGTCAGTAGATAAAATTCTATCCTTTGGGGATTTATGTTCACAGAGTGTCTGAGCAATAAAGATTCAGATTATTTAGTTTGATGCTATTTGATTGTTCCAAGCCCTGAATGTGAATACTGAATACTTTTCAATCAGGTTTACCTACTCTGAATTTTTTGAAATGCTTTCCTGGCTCTGTAAGGAGTTTTCAACTCCTGCAGCTTCTCCAGGTTTGCAGATGGGAAAGACTAAAGGAAAAGGAAACTCTCTCTCTCTCTCTCTCTCTCTCTCTCTCTCTCTCTCTCTCTCTCTCTCTCTCTCTCTCTCTCTCTCTCTCTCTCTCTCTCTCTCTCTCTCTCTCTCTCTCTCTCTCTCTCTCTTTAAATGGCTAAGCAAGAAGAGACAAGGGCTAGCACCAAGTAGCACTTACTCTTCTTACTCAGTGCACTCACATCTGGGCCACAGCATTCTGTCTGGGTAACAGAGACCCAAATGACTTTCAGAGCATCAGTCAAAACAGCACAGGACTCCAGTGTATTGCTGAGATTACTTGTCATCTCCTGCCTCTCTTCTCCTGTCCCTAGGAGCATAAGACAATGAAACAATCTCAGACAGGCTTTAGGATGCTTGGTGCAGAATGAGATGGACAGCTTCAAACATCAATGACTATTTTGGTTCCACTGAAGAGAGACAGGTAGTGTCAGTGACTCACCCCATCCCTGTACCAAATGCTCTATCCTGGCTTCTCCAGCTGTGCTGGGTCACTTCCTCCCTGCTTGAGCCTTCACCATGGAGTAGTACTTTGATATGACTTAGAAGTTACAGTCACTCCCATCCTCACTCATCATCCCCCCCAGCAGCTTTCTGAGCAGAATGGTTTTCAGTTGCAACTGACTGAAATGTAAGTATTGTTTTAATTGTTATTGGATAACAGTAAATTAAACATAGTAACAGAGAAAACAGGAGAGGATGGGGATGAAAATTGTACTTCTGTTTAGAGGCATAAATTTAGGGCTACGGCTGTTGTACTGTAAGTCTGAAAAAGTAAGAATTTATGATATTTTTTATGTAGTGGGAAAACTTCTGGAGTAGATTGCATTTTCCTTCTAATGGTAGTTTTAGTTTGTTCTCTACAGACAAAAATGACAGGGCAATAAAAGAGGTCCTTGCTTTATGATACCAGAATATTTTAGATAAGACTCAGTACCAAGCCTTAATTGATTTTATGCTCATATGGAACAACAACAGGGCAGAAAGAGGAAATGGAAAGATGGAGTTACAGCACCAACCAGCTTAGTCACAGTCTGAGAAACAGAAAAGAGTGAAAATGAGCATAGTATATGTTAGAAAAATCAGCAAGCTCTTATCCACTGTCTGTCATGTGGCCTTCTCTGGGTTAGATGTTTTGGGAGAGAGAAAAGAGAACAGAAAAGCTTGGTTCCGCATTATATGTAATTGTTTGAAGTTACATGCATAATCTTGTAGTTTGTTAGTTAATCATTAGATATTAATTACATACAGAATTATGTAAATGTTTGCAAAAGAGGAAAATAAAGTTCAGCATCAAAGACTAGGTTATGTGGTTCAAACAAATTACATGACTGGGAAACAAAGGCCAGTGTGTTTGGAGGAATCTGGGAAAGCTTCTTCCACAAAGTGGGACCTTGAAGACTTGAGGATTACAGAGAGACAGGGAGGATGGAAGGGAGTGAGAAAATCAAGCTGGTATGGTGTAGGAGAGGCCAGGAAAATAGAAGGTGCAATGAGAAGATACAGTAGTCTAAGCACAGGCTCTGTGTGCAGGGTGGTTTACAGATGGCCACAGTGGCTAGTCATTGAAAGGAAATGCTTCAGCCTATTATAGCAAAACCCAGCCTCTCAGACTGCCTCGACCCCCATGATATCTCGAAGATGTCCTTCCTCTCTCAAGCCCCACAAACAAAGACAACCAGGACATGTCATGGGCAGCAGAGGTCTTTGGTTTTATTTTTGCCAATCCTGGGGCTTGAACTCAGGACCTGAGCACTGTACCTGAGACTCTTTGTGCTCAAGGCTAGCTCTCTACCACTTGATCCCCAGTGCCATTTCTGGCTTTTACTGAACAGGTGATTGGAGATAAAAGTCTCATAGACTTTCCTGCCTGGGCCAGCTTTGAAGCACCATTCTCAGGTCTCAGCCTCCTTAGTAGCTAAGATTATAGGTGTTTTGTTTTCTTTTCCTTTTGTCTTGCTTGTAAGCTTATCTGTTTGTGAGAGAGCAAGGTTGGGCACAGAAAGGGTGGGACAAAGTGTGAACAAATGCAGTAGTGATACTCCCTAGACATTACCTTGAAAATGAACTGTACAACTTGCAGATGGAGATGGGAGGGAAAAACTGCAAGAGAGTCAGGGAAGGGGTGACATTGGCCAAAAGAAAATGTACCCATTACCTGACTTTTGTAACTGTAACCGCTCTGAGCATCACTTTTACAATAACAATAACCATCACTATATCTTTCTTAAAAAATGAAAGGAAAAAAAATGCTGCTGCAGGCTTTCCAAAAGGTTTGTCCTGATTTACCCCTCTCTTGGCAATAGGAAAATAACACTCAGTATTTGGCTGAAGGAGAGAGCCAGTTGGGTGGCCTTCTGTCCTTGACCTATACAATGGTAACTAAAAATAATTGACCAGTAACAAAGCAATAGAAAGAAGAAAGAACAAAAAAGCAAAAGAAAAGGGAGAAGGAATACACAAAGGGAAGCTTTATAAGGAGATAGAAAGCCTAAGACCATGAGATTCAAATATACCTGACTTGAAATTTTGATTGCCTACTTGTACGTTGGGCATGCACATGTACTAAGCTTTCCAGTAAAGACGGAAAATTTTATGTTTGTTTAGAGAATTAAAGAACATGAAAATAAAATATGACTGCCAGCAACATACATAATTAGAAAATATTAAGTTATAGGAATATCACAAAGAAATATTTCCAGTTGGACCGTCTGACAATTTTGTTGCTGACCCAGGAAGACCTCAGGTTTTATTGAGATGATTAAATTTCCTTTTGTGTTTCATTTGGTTTCTAAATCATCCTGAAATCATGTCAGGTCTTCCTTCACAGCAATATTGGACACTTTGTTGTTTGAAACCTCCCAGAATCCATTTCCTCTCTCTGGAAATGGCATTTCAATTTTCCAGTGAAAGTATTCACTACACTCTACTCTTTTCCCCCAGCTTGTGTGGAGTTGGGTCTAACTCCTAGCTGAGGACGTTCCAGACATAGCAAATCAGAGAAAAAGGTCCATGTTTCTCTCTCTCTCCCTCTCTCTCTGTCTCTCTGTCTCTGTCTCTGATTCTGACTGTCTCTCTCTGTCTCTGTCTCTCTCTGTGTATCTGTCTCTCTCTCTCTCCACCAGGGATTTGAGTGTGACTTATAAATGTGTCCAATCAGAGTAAGCAGAGTAAGTTGAGTGTCTTATAACAGATGCTTCTGGCCTTATGATCGATCAGTTTATGTCCCATTAAACCCATAGTAAGTCACCAGTCACAAATATTCTTAATAGACCTAGCCTACTGGACATCATAGCTTAGCTGCTTAGCACATTGATCATACTGTGGCCACTTGTTTAAGGGGAACTGCATTACCTAGCATCTTAAGAGAGAATCTTACCCCATATCACTAGCTCAGCAATAGCTCAAAACTCAAAAACATTGAAGTACAGTTTCTCCTGATTGCCTACCAAATTTCACAGTGTTGTAAAATTAGAAACTTATTAGTAGGACTATTGTAATTCAAGGAGACCATCTGTACTGAGAGAAATATTCTGCTGGGTTGTTTTGAGGATGAGGTATTTGTGGAGAGCTGTCTCCCTAATGGGAGGGACCAGTTGCAAAGTGGACAACTAGAAAAAAATGAGAATAAAAGAGTACTGATGTGAACAGTATATACCTGCCCTGCGTGGGTCAAGCGTGTGCAATATCAACTTTAATTCTCTCAAAAATGGTATGAAGACGTAATCATCTTCGTTTTACAGAAAAAGAAACTGAGTCACATGCTGACCTTCAAACAGCTTCCCTCCCAATTATATAGCTACTAGGTCTGGGTCTAGGGACTTACTCATACTTTGACCAATCTACTGTACTGTTTCAGAATCCCTATACTTTTCAATTATATAAGCTAACATACTTCCTTGCTTGGCTTAGGTTAGTTTGAGTTAAGATTCTATCATTGTCACTCAAGAGAAGAGGAACTCAACTGCACGTCCAGTATTCCCTCAACCTATCTCAAGGTCCTAATCCTAGCTTGCTCTGTCCCTCAGTGGATTTTGCCCAAGTTCCTATGCCTTTACTGAAGTTCTCCACAAGTCCTGGTATAAATAAAGGTGGGACTCATTTCTATCCCACTTGCACAAGAATTCCTCTTTCTCTTCTACTGATGATCTCTCTAAATCTACAACTGAGCCAATCATTATTTTTCAATAAGGACATTGATACCTCTAACCCCAATGTTACCAGTAGAGAACTCAACATAGCATTTGCTAAATAAGAAAAAAAAATCTTATTCTGGAAATGTAGAAGTCTTAAGAACTCCTCTAATACAAATTAGAATCTCAAATTAAATCACATTAGACAACTGCTATTCTTAGGAGTTACTACCGCTTTCCTGCAGGCAGGCTCTATCTTTCACTGCTCTAGTACCTCTAGTTGGTTTGCAAGCAGAGGAGTGGGGAAAATCATGTTAAACAGAGCTTCTTTGCAACATTTCCTCCCTGCTTTGAAAGTGTACATTCCTTTTCCAATGCTTTTCCAAGCCACCGTTCCCCAATTCTGTTAACACAAGCAAAAATAGGAGATACTATAGTGTGTGTGTGTGTGTGTGTGTGTGTGTGTGTGTGAGTGTGAGTTTCTATGCACTCATAACCATGCCATCCATCTCTGACTGCTTTATTGTCTCTCTGAATCATCACCTATTAATAGAAACATTTTGTTGTGCTCCCAACTGTGTGGAGTTGTTAGGGTGCTAATCGATACTGCATAGATGAGAAGAATAATTGGTTAATACAAAAGCACTATTTTTGTTGTTGTTGTTGTTGGTTGTGGGGCTTGAACTCTGGGCCTTGAACACTGTCCCTCAGCTCTTCAGCTCAAGGCAAGCGCTCTACCATTTGATCTACAGCATCACTTCTGGTTTTCTGGTGGTTTATTGCAGATAAGAGTGTTGAAAAATGAACTTTACAACTTTGGCATGGAGCTGGGAGGGGGAGGAGGGAAAGGAGAAGGGAAGGAGGAGATGTGAAGGGATGGTAAGGGGAAACAAAGGAGGAGGCAACAATGCTTGATAGGCAATGTACTCATTACCTTGCTCATGTAATTGTAACCCCTCTGTACGGTATTTTTGCAATAAAAAATAAATAAAACAATGCCCTCCTCATTGAAAATAAAAAGTTTCACGGGCTTCCCTGCCTGTGCTGGCTTTGAACTGTGATCCTCAGATTTCAGCCTCCTGAGTAGCTAAGATTATATGCATGAGCCACAAGCACCTGGCTCAAAAGCACTATTTTTATCTGTGGTTGGAAGGCTGCATTTTCAAATTGAAATCTTCACAACTGAGACAAGTTTCTTGAGACTGTTCATGACCCTCCACTTGACAGAGTGAATTCCTTTCAGACACTGCCCTGTCTCAAAGATGCTGGGAATAATCTATCAACAGCAGACAGTTGAATTTCTTCCTTACCCCATGTTATTTAAACTAACCTTAAAATTGGTGGAGCAAGCTAAGCTTCTCCTTTAGGATGCCAGGACTTTACACTTCATTTACAGCTTCCATTTTCTACTGTCCTCATTACCTAATTTTTCTAGTTATATATATATACACACACACAAAACTAGACACACTTCAAACTATCTGCAACCATAGAAGAAGAGGCAAAAGATAGAGGTAGCAAATGCATACATGTACACAAACAGCACAACTTTAGCAGTTTGTGCAAGGGTAAGCTTAGCTTCCACACTGCCACAGAGAAGTAATATGATTTCACATGATTGAGGAAGATTAGAAGTATCAAGCCCTGAGATGAAACTTCTAAACAAGGCAGACCTAAACTTTTTCTTGAGCATGCTTCCAGATGAAGCACTGGAAGTTCTCTACATCTAAACAACAGCCATGAATCTCAATCACCTGATGGTACTGAGCTCCCCATGGAAACGGCTCTCCTGATGCCCTTCAGGTTCCCAGTAGGTTGGAGAGGTTTCGTTCAAGAACAGCTTACTATATGATTTCTGTGGACCAAGAGCTGCTTAGCTCTGACTCTAGCGCCCATATAATATTACTAATATTTGAGAAAATGTGTATAGTAAAGAATTGCCTAAGCTAGGTAGTGGTGGCTCATGCTCCCAGGAACGAGACAAAGATTGAGAGTCAGCCTAAGCAAAGTAGTTCAAGAGAGACCTCCCCATCTCAACAGAAAAACGCTGATTGTCATGGTATGTTCCTGTCACCCCAGCAATAGCAGGAGGTATAGACAGGAAGATATTGGTCCAGACCAATCTGGGCAAAATGTAAGACACTATCTCAAAAACATTCAGAGGAAAATAGTCTGGAGGTATGGCTCAAGAGTAAGAGTGCTGTCTAGAAAGTACAAGGTCCTGAGTTAAAACCTCAGTGCTATCAAAATAACTAAATAACTAGAGCATAAAGGGTTCAAGATATGGCTGCAACACAAGAAAACCATTCTAGTAAACATGATGCCTTGCATTCAAACTCTACCACCATGAAATAAAAATAAATAAATAACCCAAATAGCTAAAGGATAGACTTGATATTTTCCCTAACTATACCTCAATATTGATAACAACTTTATTTGAGTTTTCTTATAACTAACTGAATGTATCTTTATTAATTTCTTTAACAACCCTCATGGCACATTGTAGTGAATTTATATTACAGGAACAGAACCATGCCCATTCTACTTTTCTGCCCAGTTACCTTTCCCCATTTCCCAGTTGGTAGGCTAAGTGAAGCTTTTGGGACACAATGCCAATCTCAAGAAGCAGGGCTGCAGGATGAAAAATGATGTCTGTACTTACGGTTTCAGTACATGATATAAGAGCCCCATACACTTCACTCCTTTGAACTCTTTCTTTGACTGAAATACCTTATTGCCTAGTTTTTTTAAAACTTTATGTTAATTACTCTTACATTATTCAGTAATTAACAACCGATCAGCCCTTTTCTTCTCCAGGGAAGAAGAGCATCAGAGAGTTAGGCAGATGATAAAACATTATATTTAATATTAAACATGTATTATACAGTATTACATAATATTACATATAGTATTTATAATACTTAAGCTTATTTGTGTATGAATATTATTATTTTGTGATAATTAATGTCACAATTCTCACTGGGAAACACTGTATGGATTATCTTGATCTTGTTTCTCCTCCACTCTTCATGAATTATATTCTACCATCTAACATATAAAAATATTTTTGTTAGAAAGATAACAGTATGATTTTTGGATTAGTTTAAATAGTAGTTTTCCAAGCACCTGATAACTGGAAGAAATCATATGATTTACTACACAATTTCATCTTTATTAACCCAGTTCACTGTAGGGGGAGATAGATAGAGAAGGAAAGGAAAAACTTATCTGCAGAACTAAATAAACTTGTGTGCATCACTGAGTTTATGATATTTCTACCATAGAAGGAAGTTATAGTGGGAAACAATTTCTACTAGCGTCTAGTGGGTGTTGCAAGCACAAGGTTAGAGTTCTTTTTTTTTAATTTAATTTTATTTTATTTGTGAACATACTGTATAGAGGAGTTACAATTACATAGGCACGATAATGCGTACATTTCTTACCAAGCATTGCAGCCTCCTCCTTTGTTTACCCTTCACATCCCTTCCCAGAAGGTTAGAGTTCTTTAAGCCCCAAATATCTTTTTAAATCACTATTCCTGATATTTAATGGAAATTATTAAAAAAATAATACAGAAGGGAGTTAACTTCTCTTCGCATGAGTTCTTTGACAATGTTAAAGTGCAGTGCCTTGGTGTATTTATAATCTGTAATTGGATTGGCATCTAAACATATTTGTTTTACCTATCCATTAGAGCTAAAGCAGATCACCCCAGGAAAACAACAAGAATTTGAGGAGGAAGCTTTGTTTCTCACTCAAGTAAAATGAATAATACAATGCCTTAATAGAATAACTTTTAGAAATGAAGTAACTTCAGTGTACAATTAGAGATTTTTTTGGCACAGTTCTTTTTTTTACATCAGTGTTTAAAAAAAAATGAGTTCTTTTTCATTGCTTCTTTAGACTATTCTTTTTGTTCTCAGTGATTCAGAGGAGTATTTTTCAATTAGCTTATGTTCTGCTCACAAATCCTCTCTTCAGCTGTGTCTAATCTGTCCTTAAACTTGCTTTTTTGAGTTCTTCATTCAAATCATAGTTTTTCATTTCAACACAAATATTTTGTGGTAATACTTTCAATTTTTTCCAAATTTTCAATATTTCCATTCTGTTGGACTTACAGGTTCTTGTTCTGAGATGGAAGTTTCTCTTTGGATCATCTGTTTTTTTGGACCATATTAAACACTGTTGCTTTAAGATCCATGTACAATAATACTTATATCTGGGTCATCTGTAACTCTTCTTCTTTGTTTTGCTTATTTTCATTTTCTGCTACTGGTGTTTATAACAAAATGAATATTGAAATGATGATGCATGAAAAATCATTACTTCCTCTTTGATATGTTCTTCCTTTTTTCTCCAGATTATTCATCCCAGTTTTTAGTAGGTAGTGACTTAATAGTTAGGGACTTCTGTTACTTTTCAATTCCTGAAAGATTTCTTTTAATACTGTCATAATAGTATTTCTTGGGTATAGACCAATAGAAATAAAACCACACAGTCTGCATTACTACTCAAGGTGCCAGTATGTTGTGGACCCTGAGTTCATCACCATTACCACTACCACTATCAGGACCACCATAGCCATCATCATTATTGTCTCAGTAGGATTAGATGACAGCATCAGACTCATTGGCTCATTTTCTTCTTAGCCTCTTCCTTTTGTTAAGCACATCTCTTACAAGTGAATTCCTGAAAGGAAAAATAAAAGCAAAAACAAAACAAAAAACTTGTACCTAGTGTGAGTCTTTCTTTCTGATTCCTCTCTCCACCTGGAACCTTGATCTTTCAGTATACGTGCTACATGCACCAAATTCAAGTTAATTCCTCATTCCTGTGAGTTTTCTCTGTACCTCAAGATCTGCTTTCTGCCTATATACTCAGGTTCTTACTCATGCCAAGAATGAGCAAGAAGTCTTGAAAAGAAGAAAAATTCCCAGAAAGTAAAACAAATTTGATGATAAATCCTTGTTTCTGAGTTCTAGTCCTTAAAGTCTTGACTGTCTTAGAATCTCTTTAAACAGATTACTTTTAAAATTTAATCTGGCTTGTCTGATTAATTTTGACCAATTAATTTGGTCTAGTGCAAGCTTTTCTATTATGTCCAAAATGGAAAACTCTTCATGCAATTTGGAAATACAGTTTTCAAAAAAAGTTAGGAAACAAGTGCTCATTTCCCAGATGTCCAATTATTTTGACCAAGGTAATGTCTCTCAATTACAAGGCAAAATACTGGGGCCTCTTTAGCATATGTTGAGATGCTTTTTGCATAGCTTTAATACCTTAAAACAGGATTTTCTCTGTGACATTTCTCCTGGGTAAAGAGTGACATTTTCTCTCTCAAGTTTTCAAAACTCACATATCCTTCAACGTACACCAAGAGCAGCAAATCATCAATTGGAAGAACTGGCATATATTCAGTTGGGTTTACCAGGCCCCCTGAAGGTTAATCATGGTTATATGCAAAATTATTTTAGAATCACAATAAGGTTTGTTTCATGAGTTTCTTAATGTGTAAAATATTTATTTGGCAATATTTCTGAAAACTTTGTCTACTTGACATATGCAGAGGTTCTACAATTCAAATATAGATTGAAAAAATTTTAATTGCATCTATACTAAACACAGAGTTCTAGCCTTGCTACTAGTTCTAAACAAAAGCTGAGTAATATGCTTTACATATAACTTACATTGTACTAGTAATGTAAATAATCTGGAGATGATTTGAAATACTTGCAAATACTATCCATTTTTCTACAACTTGGCCATTTGTGGTTTTTGAATCTGTAAAAGATTCTAAAACCAGTCCTCTGCAGATACTAAAGTGATCTGGTTTAAATATGAAATGTTACCCTGGGCTCCTGTGTTGAATGCTTGGTGCCCAACTTGTGGTGCTATATTGTGAGGGAGAGAAAACTTCTTTTGGAAGTAGAGCCTAGCAGGCAGAAGTACATTGCTAGGCTGCGGTCCCTTTTCTCTGCTAATATGGGTAGCCTCTACCATATCCATCCGCCATCATGATGTTCAGCCTTGTCACAGGCCCTGGAGGAATGAAACCAAGGACTACAAGCTGAAATCTGAAGCAGTAAGCCAAAACATGTAATTTTCCCCCTTAAATTGTTTATGTCAGTTTCTTTGTCACAGTAATGAAAAGCATAATACACAAGGGATGACTACTCTATTTTAAAACTCAAAAATGTACATATAGTATACAACATTTCTTAAAATTATAACTAGAGAATTGTATTTCACAAAAAAACATCTTGATGTTTAGACACTAGGGAAAAAATAGAGAAAACAATCTCCTATAAATTTATAAACTAGATTACTCTGAAAAGTGGCAAGAACAGAAGCATTCCTTAAATGCACAAGTGGATATTTTAGTTGGCAAAAATTTGAAAATAAAGCCTCAATTACTAATAAGTGAGATTTTTGTATCTCTTTATTGGATTTAGCCTTGAATAGCTCTTACAAATGTATGTTTATGCTACTTTCCAGGTGGTAATTATTCAAGGGGTGTGAGTTTATTTCAGTGCAAATGTCCATTCAACTCTGTGGAATAAATGGAACATATATTTTGCATACAGCCTAGGGTCAGCTTAAAAACGTATATGATTTGTCAAGGTTATAGAATATAACTAAGCTGGGATTTCACCAAAAATTTGAAATCTACAATAACAGATTAAGAAATGTTGAAATATCCAAAGTGAAAATGCTAGTTTAGGAAAAAAGTCCTGAGTTTGCAAAATTTCTTCTTTTAAGTTTATATCTCTTTTTCCACCTATCTTTAATAATCACGAGACAGAAAGTTCCAGGAAGAAGAATATACATCTTGATCGTCACAGTATATTACAATATATCATTGGAAACACTTTGATAGTATTTTATTTTGTATAAAACATGGTTTCAAGTGATTTGCATAACTTATGCAATCATCACAATCATTACGATGGCATTAGTCTTAATAGCTACTATAAGGATCACTATTAATCATTAGATATTTATTCTCTGATAAACCTGGTGATTTAGATGTGATACATTTTAGGTACAAGCTGAGATAGAGGAGTGGGAAGGGCTAATGAAGAGAGTGAATGGAGATGAATACCAGTTGGGTTTATTTACATAAAAATAGAATGGTAAAAGTATATTCAAATAGTTTTAATAGGATAGGGGGATAGACAAAGAGACCGAGAGGGAAAAGTAGAGAAGGATAGATTGTCTATATGGATGGAATATTCTCCTTATGTACAACTTATGCATACTAATAAAATAATAAAAAAAATCCAGAGTAAATGAATAAAGCTAATCACTTTTGCTGTTATCATGCCCAGAAACAGACAGTAAGAGAATATCTCGATTAGTTGATGAATAATTTCATTCCAGACTGCATGGAATAAAGCCAGTGTTCTCAATCAACATATTGCACTTGAGCTAAATCTTGAGTGCTGTGGTAATGGGGAAAATTCTGTGGAACACTACTTAAATTCTATGCCTTTTTATGTTTTCTCATTTAGAGTCTCATAAAAGATTGATGACCAGCACCTAAGCAATTACATTGCTTTGTGATATTGTTATGGTTAAATAAAAAATGTTATGGTATACAGGTAGAATTAATCATAATAGTAAAACCATGTCTCAAGAGTAGATTTTGCAGTCTTTCACTGTGGCACCATTGCAACTATACTCCCAAAAGATAATAAAAGTAAAGTAATTAATTTCTAACATCAGTAAGCATAGGATTCATTTGAGAATTGCAAATTGAAAGACAGAACATATAGCCAGAAATCTGGACACAGTATTCCTTCTTTTTATATTTAGGAAAACTGAGAAAACTATTTTTCTCATCACACCACTCCTATACTTCCAGTCAGGTAGGGAGGAAGACACTATTTTGATTAAGAAATTTAATTCTAAGATGTTTCCAGGTCACTGCTTTATGTCTGGATAGCTAAAAGGAGATATTAAATGTTCAATTCCACAAATAAAGACAGTTACTTCTTAGTATTATTACTGAGAAAAAAATTGCTCCAGATTTTGTTCTTGTCACCAGTTATCTTCTACGAGAGGATTGTACATCTTTATTGGGAGCCATGTGACTCGAAGGGATTAGTGTAATTCCCTATCCCAGTGATGTTGAATATGGCTCTTTGACTTTGCTCCCCCAGTGTTTGTCACTTAAACAGAAGCTTTCAGTGCCGTTTCTCCATCAAGATGCATAGCATTGGCAGGACCTACCACTCCCATCTGGATCTCAGAATAAAAAAAGACACATAGCTAAAATTGCATAAAACTGTCACATAATATGAATAAAAATAAGGTCTGTTGTAGGAAAGTTACATTGAAGTTATGTTGTTACTGCTGTAAAACCTAGCAGAAGCTGACTGATAAAAAAAATATCTTAACAACAATTTCTTATTAATTGTTTCTAGCAGTATTACAGTTTGAATTGGAGGCCTCACACTTGCTGGGCAGGTATTCTACCTACCACTATCCATTCTTCCAACCCCACCCAAATCTGACTTGTTTTGGGGTTTAAACTGAAAGTCTTAACTTACTACTTGATTCATAGCCCTCGCTTTGAATTCAGGATGATTTCATAGATTAATTCAGCATTCTATAATATCTATTAAGAATCCCGAGAGTTTGTCATATAATCAAAACCTAATGGTTAGATTACTGGAGAGTTGAGGATAAGCAGAAGGTCACAGAATCAGTTCCCTAATCACCATCACCAATATTAAGGAGCCCAGGGAGACCCATTATCTTATGTCGAATTACATCTGGTAATAGTGAGTAGAGAGCTTATCCTTAATCTGCTCATTCTGCTGTTCTGTTTGTTTGGCTTCTGTCCTAGAGTAAGTAGTCTACCAGATAGAAGGTGAGAATTTTAACCTACATGGCCTGTTAAGCACTTGGAGATGGCATGTACAGATCTCTTCTTTTTGTACCTTTACATGTCTTTCTCAGAACCAAGGAAGTAGAAAACTGAGCCCCAATGGTTTTGCCTTCATTTGCTTAAAGTGCTGTCATACAAGATTATGGACCCAGCAAAAGTCTTATAAATCTAGCACTGGCATTGACTGTATTGGAAATCTGAAAATTGGAAGCAACACTAGAAATACTATGTCCAGACATCAGCTCATTGAAAGGGCAAATGGACTTCAAACATTAATCATGTATGCTCTTAGTCTTTTTTTTTTTTTATTCTACAGGTAATTATTTTTGATTTCTTCAAATTTTCATTTAGTGGCATCTCTGCAAAATCTTAAGATTGTTTATAGGTAGTACATATTATTTAATGTTGTCCTCTCAAAAGATGAGGCCCAGTTCCAATCCTCTAGAAGCAGGTGTGACTTCAGAAACCTGGTACTGTTATAACTTATCAGTGAAGCCACATTTTGAAGGATGGAATATTGGAGTCTTTATGACAACACTGGTAGTCTGCAGGCCACCCATTGTAACAAAGGCCTGCAGCCCCCAAATACACATAACACAGGAAAAAGGCCAGAGAGGAAAGAAAAAACAGAAACAGTACCAACAAACCAATTCAGCTCCAATGGAGAGCTGAACTGGGAGGCCATGATGACCGGAGACAAGCCAGGGGAGAGGACACAGGACAGGATCATGGACACACACGTGACATGGAGTAATGGCGCCTGTGCTGGTCTGACCCTAAATAGGGTCAGTACAGGGTGCAGCTCCATAGGAAATTTCCAATTCCTGGTATTGGACTGACAGGGTCAGTAACCTATCAGCCAAGTGCAGCCCCTGCCTCCAAGGATCTGGGCATGCCCTTCACCTGGGAGGCAGGGGTGTTTCCTTCCCCCAGCATGAAGACAAGATACTAGATGCTACTATCCACCATGTGGCCAATATGGCACCAGCCAGACCTAACCTCCCTATTTCATTTCTTCATACATATTTTTAGTAGTTTCATAATTGTGAAAGACCCAATCAACATGAAAGGATTTACTCCCATAAACCTGATAAATGACATTATTGCCAGTTTTCCAGTAAACTTGGGTAGCTTCCCCAAGTTCTTCTTCCCTGCTGTGGAGCAGCCACATTCACATGCACACCGCCACCCACCTGCCATCACCATTACCCCCCTACTTCAGTACTTGCAGGTATAATTAAGGATTTCAAGATGAGATTATCTTACATCAAATCCATATTTGGTGTCTTTTTTTTTTTTTTTTGTCGGTTGTGGAGCTTGAACTCTGGGCTTGGGTGCTGTCCCTGCGCTCTTCAGCTCAAGGCGAGGGCTCTAGCACTTGAGCTACAGCACCACTTCCGGTTTTCTAGTGGTTTATTAGAGATAAGAGTCTCACGGACTTTTCCGCCTGGGCTGGCTTTGAACCGTGATCCTCAGATCTCAGCCTCCTGAGTAGCTAGGATTACAGGCGTGAGCCACAAGCGCCCGGCTTAGGTTTATACTTTTTACATTGTCAATTTCTCTCATTTCTGTCAATTAATAATAGTTATTAATTCATTTAAAGTATATTGACTTGTAGCTTTAAGAAACTAAATTTGTGTGGGGGGAGGTGGGGAGAGTATGGGAAGAGATGGGAAGGGGAAACAAAGAGGAGGCAACAATGCTTGATAAGAAATGTACTCATTACCTTGCCCATGTAATTGTAACCACTCTGTACAGTATTTTCACAATAAAAATAAATTAAAAAAAAAAGAAACTAAATTTGTCCTCTTCAAATCAGGTTATTTTTTTCATAATTGTGATGACCATCCAAAAAATATAAAATGTGAAATCAAAAACAGAACAAACATCGATTATAAGAATAGGGCCAAACTTGAGAGGCAGGATCTCACTGTGGAGAAAAAAACAAAAACAAAAAAACTCCAGGCTAGTCAAATTAGTGAGTTAAACACTAGGTTACTGGAATTTAGTAAATAACAGTGAAACTTAAAATGAGCCCGAAAATCTATAAGGTGGTTTGATTTTGATTGTGATAAGAAATTTGGAATGTGGCTTTTGCTTCGAGGACTTACTACTTTGCTTATTGAGACTATAATTGCTATTTTACTAACTTGCTTCTTTGATGGGAAGATTTGGGATGAGAACTTTGCCTTGTGACTTATTGTCTTGGTTACTGAATTATAATCTCCATTTTGTAAGCTCTGCTTCTGTAAATTGTTACTTTGCCAATTTTGAAACTATCACTGGCCACCTGTGGGTGGCCCCCTTGCTAGATTTTTGTTTGTTTTTTCCTATATGAGCCTATTTCATTTTGAGTTTGGTTGCTGTGCTTCACTGTCTTGGTATAGTGAAGGACATTCGCAATGGCTAATAAAAATTCCTAGCCAGATTGCGTGAGTGTTGGTGACTCCTTTTGCCAATCATGGGTTCAAGTACCAACAGCTCCAGGAAGTTGGGATACTTCAATGATCTATTTTTAAGCTTTCTCATTATTCATGGTCTATTAAGATGATAGGTAGTGGATTTATGCTGGGCAATTTGCTTCAGATCTTTACTCCTGAGAAAAGATAATTTCTTTTGATTTGGGAATGTAAATAAATGGCTATGGGTAGGGGCTCTATTCCCTTATTTCATCACCTTTTGTGGACTCTGTTTTCCTCATTCTTATCAAAGCAAGGCTTATTATAAAATGATTACTAAAGATTATAAATATGTATACATAAGCATGTAATAGAGCTGTGTGATTTAATTTTTTAGTGTCATTAATTGTACAAAAAGCAAAAAAGCACTCAATTTATGGAAGCTTATATTTTCTTGGCACCATTACAAGAAATATCACTCAGTACACTGTTTCCTTTGGAGATTTTATAACCATGGAGTTCCACTCTCCTACAATACATTATGCTGATTATGTGTCTCCTTTCTTTTGTAGATATATTGGTCACAAGTTTTATTTCTTGGCTGCAATTATTCGATATAAAATTATTTTGTGGCGTGTTTATGGCTTGCTTATCAAATTAGCACTTAAATATTTGTTATAGTTTTATGATGCAAAATTGAAACTATAATGATTTATTAGACCATAATCGTACAAACAGTTTCAACCCTTTCTGGCTGTGTGAAGGAGTGTTCCCAGGAGTAAATGCCTGAACTGTAATAATATTTATCAAACTGGGATAGAGAAGTAAAACTCTCATAGATTCCAATGTTAAATCCAATTCCTCATTATAATATTATTTAAGTGTGTAATTCTGTAAAAATTTTAAAAATGTAGATCTGACATAAGAAGAAGGCTATCAATAAAATCCCAAACTACCAAACTATTACACTTTAAACTATGTTAATGTGATGGATGATATTGTTTCCCTCACACCAAATTGGAAACCTTTAAATTACTACAAGAATACATTTTTGTGTGCCATGGTACACCTGGGCTAACTTTACTATTTAGATTTTGAGTTGTTGTTATTATGATTACTGCTACTTTCTTACTATTCATTTTGTTTTCAACCACTAATCTATTATTTATCATGTATACCAAATATTATGATAAAACAAATTAATAGATATTGTTCATTGCTCAATTGTTAGTAAATTGTCTGCAAAAGAACTTGTTTTAACTGAAATGGTCTGTTTTGTCATTTTAGTTTCCTTTAAGAGTATTTTAAGTGTGTACTTTATACTTGCTTTGAAATGGCCTGCTACATTTATTAAATGCCCCTATCATCTATCAACAATGCGTGTTTGCACATATGCAAGTATATGTACATACTTTTAAGTAATTTTGTCTCATGAGGAATTGTGAAATCACTACTAAAAGAAAGCCTGAAATCTAATGGGGCTATTTGTGTTTCTTCTTGCATGAAAGGCTGGCATTGATGAAGAAACCCATTTGGGCACTCCTTAAATCTCTGAGTGCTAGAACCAGGTACCATCTTGAAAGAGGCATATTATTTTTGAGATTGTGATACTCTGGACTGTGAAACTAGAACATTCTCAAGTCAACTCTAGAGTACCCTGTCACAATGTCTAGGTAGGAGCTGTCACAGAAGGTGGTTAGAGATGGGTAGGATTCGACCTGGATGTGCTGTGAAGTTTAAGCAGCAGGGAGATTGGGCCATGGAGAAGAGAGCATTCATAGTCTGACCTTGTACCAGGAGTGGGCCCTATTGCATAAGAGCTTCTAACCCTTGTCCAACACTGCTTGGCTTTGGGACAACTTCCCTGCTTGGTGTGACTTGCTGTGAGACCAAAAATCTCTTATCCCAGGTCGTAGGGTGTTAGAACCAGGATAAATTAAACAAATTGAGTACTAATTAGATTAAGGAAGAAGGAAATTTAACTGGGATAATTAAGTCCCAGGACTTAATAATGGCAAACTTCAGAAAGGGGAACAAAACTGTGGCGTGACATTTACCAAGAATTACAAAGCGAGTAAAAATAGGGCCGACAGTCTGCAAGGCTGACAACCAATGTCTGTTTTTTGTGATTATGCTTGCTCAGAAAATATACTGAAACATGGAACTCAATGCTTTGTAGTTAGCTTTTATTGATTAATAAGAATAAGGTCAAACTTGAAAAGTGGGATCTCCATTTAGAAGAAAACTTTAGATGAGAACTTTGTCTTGATTAATTATTAAAATTGTAATTGCCATTTGCAATTATTAACTGCCAGCTTTGCTTCTGTAACTTGCTTCCTTAATGATCGCAAAATTACCACCTACCACCTGCAAGTAACTTCTGTGGTTTTTGCTTTTATATTTCCTGAGCTATTTGAGTTTAGACCTGGTCTTCACTGTCTCGATAGTGGAGGTTAGTTGTCACGGCTAATAAAAGTTCCTATCCCTATTGACTGAGAGTTGGTGACTCCTTTTGCCTAGCATGGGTTCGAGTTCCACCAGCCCCAGGAAGTTGGGATACTTCAAGAGGATGCCTCAATTTCCCTGGCTTCCTGCCTCCTGAATTTGGTTTATAGTTGAGTGGGTTTTGAAAACACTGAAACCAGCAGGCAGAGTACTCTTTCCTAAGTTAGATCCTTCCAGGGGAGATCTCAGGATGCTGTTTTCTTCCCCCACTCTCCAGTGTACTTGGGGAACACCCTACACCTTGAATATTTGCTGCCCTTATGTGCATGAAGTAGGGTAGGAGATTCAAGAAAAAGTGGGAACTGGCCTAGCTCACAGGCCATAAGGCGCAGTGGTTGTCAATATAAAAGGAAAGGAAGTTTCTGAAGTGAAAGCAACCTAGAAGTTGATAATGAGGCCTTGACTAGCCTGGAACTCAGCCCTCATACAGCAGCAGTCTGAACAGTAGGAACTATAATAGATTCCAGCTATGACTCACTACCCACCACCTGGCAGATTCCAATACTAGAGAACTCAGAAAAGTTTCTTTGGGGTTGCTTAATTTCTCTTCAACTACTTTTAAACTATTTTTCAGTCTACCATATTTTAGTAGTTCTTTATTTTATTTAAAAGTACTTTTAATATTTTCACATTTTAAAATTTTGTGATCGGATTGTTTTAGCTAGTGACCCTTCCTTTTCACCTTCCTCATTCTCTTACTTTTCTTTTTTTCTTTTATTTGGCCTGCTTCTTTCTTTTTTCCATCATTGCTTGTTCCTGTTGTCTATTTTGCTCATTTATTAACATTACTTTCACATTTTCATAATTTATTATACATTGTCTTGTAATGTTTTTTCCTTTGGCTATGAATGGTATAGTAATTGGTTTTTGTTGATTTCAGGTATATTTCAATACCTGCTTTGTTTTGGTAGTGTTGATTTGCTGGGATATTCTCTTTTCTTTTTGTGTGTGTGGCACTGGGAATTGAGCCTTCAAAAGGGGCTGCTCACTAAGAGGACCTTCAATTCTAACTGAATTAAATATCCATCCCAACATATGTGCCAATTTCAACTTAAAAAATAAGAAATATAAAAAGGCAAGGGAGCATCACATCTCCAAAAGTCCACAACTTATTATAACTGTCAATTGGCTACTGGTGACATTGAAATTATCAGGCAAAAGATTTTAAAGCCTACTTGCAAAATTGAATGACTTTGAAGAGGATTCAAATGAGTAGATTACTGAAGCAAATGCATAAATTCAAGTTCTGGATGAAAAACTCCACAGCTTCGATGAAAAATTCAGCTGGGACAAAGAACATAGCAAAGAGATAGAGATTCTAAAAACAAACAAAAAATAACAATCGTAACAATAAAAACATCAATGAAAACAATACCAAATAGATACTTGGTAAATGAAAAGTTCAAGATATCAAATGAAAACTCAATGGGAGGCATCACTAACAGACTCTCCAAGAAAACAAAAAGTATTAAAGTCAAAGTTGAATAATTAATGTATTAATAGTATAAAGCAATCATCACTATACCATCTAAAAATCCCTTAGCTATTTTTAAGAGACCAAACCTGTATAATGTTTTATAGAAGAGAGAATTTAGATCCAGATTAAAGACATAGAAAATTTATTCAATGAAATTATAGCAGAAATGTCCACAACTCTAAGTAAAGTAGTGGAAATTCAGGTACAGAAGGCATTTATAGCCACAAATAGATATGACCAGAAAAGAGTCTTTATGCATCAAATTGTAATTAACATACCAAAAGTATAGACCAAACAAACAATACTAAAAGCTATAAGAGAAAAGCAACAATAATTATTTACAAAGGCAAACATCAGAATAACACCAGATCTCCCAGCAGAAGCCATAAAGCCTACGAGAGCATGGACTAATGTGATTGAAGCCCAGAAACAAAATATTTGTCAGCCAAGAATATTGTAACTAATGAAGTTTTTCCTTAAAATTAAAGGGTAAAGTCCTCACATGTGTCTATTGGCCCATTTACTTCTTCTGAGAAGTATCTGTTTAATCTCCTTTGTTCACTTATTAATTGGGTTGTTGGTTCTTTCCTGTCCAGTTAGAGAGGAGTACTTTCATTACTCCTATTTAATATTGGGCTTGAATTGTTAGACAGAGCAATCAGGCAAGAAAAAAAGATAAAGACACATATATACATAAGAAAGGAGGAACTCATGTCTTTCTTTGTACATGATGCCATAGTAGACATAAAGCAGCATAAGTAATTCATCAGAAAACTCACTTTCAGAGAGTTGCACAGTACAGAATCACATATGAATATGAAAATCAATAGCTATTCTACTTACCAATAATGAACATGCTGAGAATAAAATCAGGAAAACAGTCCTATTGACAATTACCTCAAATACAGTACATCTTCATCTATGTCACCCCTTTTTACATTCTCTATATTTATAAACTGTTTCGATGAGTGAAAATTCTTTTTAGAACTACTTAAAGATAATAAAATTATTCAAAAAACCCAATTACCTCAAAAATTGTAAATATCTAGGAATAAATCTCACTAAGGAGGTAAAAGACCTCTATAATGAACACTAATAATCAGTAAAGAAAAAGATTGTAGAAAATGCTAGAAAATAAAAAGGACTTCTTATGTTCACAGATTGTCAGAATTGATATCATGAAAATGTTTGTATTTCTAAAGTGATCTATGGATTAAAAATATCCCCCCCCCAAAAAAGAGGGGGACAATGCCAAGAAATCCATGAATAAATAAGCAAAGTAATTCTGAGTAAAAAGAACAATGCTGCAAGTATCAATGTACCTGATTTCACATTATACTACCTTCATAGTACATAGCATTATACAAACAGACACAGACCATTGGAATATAATAGAAAACTCAAAAATAAGTCTATTCAGCTCCTGATCCTCTAAAAAGCTGTTAAAAACATAGGTTAGCAAAAAAGACAGGATTTTCAATAAATAATTCTAAGAAAACTGGGTATCAACATGTAGAAGACTGAAACTAGATCTTTCCCAACTTGTACAAAAGTCAATTCAAAATGTTTCTAAAACAACTTAATGTTAGACTTGAAACTTTGAAACTCCTAGAAGAAATCAAAGAAAATATTTCAAGATACAAGAATAAGCAATGCCTTTCTGTGAGAAAGCCCCAGTTTATGTAGGACTACTGATGTATAACATATAGACATATATTATACATATATACATATATGTATGTGTGTGAAAGTACATCATATACATATAAATTATGTATATAACATATTATGTATCTAATTCTATATTTTATAATTCTACATTATATACATGTATTATATAATTATATATAATTATAATTGAAATACCAACTCCCATTATTCTTCCCAGAAATATGAAGCCTGAGTCATATATTATGGGCAGTATTTATAAGAAATTTACACAGTAGGTATTTTGCATCTCTACTAAAAATGTTTTAATGGAAGTGGAGTTGTGGCTCAAGTGGTAGAACATTAGCCTTGAGCAAAAAAACTCAGGGACAATATTCTGACCGTGAATTCAAGCCTCACAATCAGCCCCAAGAAAACAAGAAACAACAACAACAACAACAAAAGAAACCCTGAAAATTTCAAGCTGGGCTCTGGTGGCATATGCCTGTAATCCTAGGTACTCAGGAGGTTGAGATCTGAAGGTCACAATTCAACGCGAACTTGACAGAAAAGTCCTTGATTGTCATCTCTATTTAACCATCAAAAAAGCTGAAAGTGGAGCTGTGGCTCAAGTAATAAAGTGATAAGCTTGAACAAAAATTCCCCACAAAATCCCAGGGACAGCAACCAGGTCCTAAGTTCAAGCTTGAGGTCAGCATAAAAAAATAAAAAATAAAAATAAAGAGTATTTCAAAACTGTACTCTGCTTACATCCCTAGTATCTGGCATCCTTATTATTTTATGTTTTTATAAACTTTCTATTTAGATAAACTTCATATATAAAACTGTCTGGTCATTGTGCCTGATCCTTTGCCTTCCAATTTTCTCCAATATTTATGTGATTTATTCATTTTTTTCTACTTCTAGCTTGGCTATCTTCCTCCGTTGTTATCTCTATCTCAGTTTTTGTTGTAAGCAAATGAATAAATATTTAGTGCTTTCAGAGATGATTTTTCATAACTAAGGCATTCAAGCTCCATTTTCTGATGACTCATAGCTAAGTCCTTTAGCATCAGGCATTGCTTTCACCCATAGGGGACCTCACAGTCCAATGAAGTATCAAGGTACAGGTATAAGGCTTTGGCCATTTTCCTATAGGTGTGGACAATAGTGATCTCTGAAGCATGTAGAGGATAGATGATCTCTTCTCTTGAGGAACTAGGGATTGAACCCAAGACCTGGAGCAGGCTAGGCAAACTGCTCTACCCAAAAGCTACACTCTCAGCTTCAGTTGACACTCCAGTTGCAATTGCCTGAAAGTACTACTTGTTGCTCTGATCATTGCTTCTATACTTATTCACAGACATTGCTCCTGAGAGTACTCTCCAGTAAATCCCTAGCTGGCAAGCCCCCATCTTAGAATATATCTTTTTTTTTAGCTTACAGAACAGTAAAATTGACATAGTAATGCCTACATCTAAAAGCTGCTGGGTAAGTAAAATAAGCTCTGGGACACACCATGTGTATACCATCATTATTTTACAATATGTTGTTAAAATAAAAAAGGGTTGTCTCCATACTGACTTCTGGCAGAAGCTACAAACTACAAGGAAATAGTTGAGAATTTTTATATCTTTAAAAGATAATTGCTAAAGTCATTCCTGCAGAACTATTCCTATCAAACACATTCACCATCATCTACCTCCAACTTTTGCAAAAGACTAGAAATTTTGAAGGAGCTTGTTTGAAAGGAGTTTCTATGCACATACATTTACGCACACACATACACACACACACAAACACACACACACACACACACACACACACACACACACACACACACACACACACATTTGGCTTCCCTCCCTGCCTCCCACCTCAAACATCCACATGAGACAGTGAAATGTGTTGAGTGAGATTTGGAAAATTTTTACTTATACCTGGAGCTCTTCAGGCATACCTTAATAAAGTAATCAACATCCACCTCACACACAGACAGACCCAAAAGAAGGAATCAGGCTGGATGTGGCAGTCATGGTAAAACAAAGAAAGAACAAATAGTGTTAAGCAAGTGTCTCTTCTACCATTTGTCAGGCACAGAGGCATTTATTACCACTATAGAAGTAACTGCACAACCTTGCCCACCCATCATGTTGACTTGTCTATATGGGAAGAGATTTATAGAAAGTGGATATGGGTGGTGACACTAATATAGTAAGGTCCTGGAGAAGAAAACTGCAAAGGATTTAGCTCAAAATTGCAATACTTCTTCAGTGAACTAGGCAGTACAGATCGTGGCTTCAGAATACATTTCCAAATGTAGAACAAATGTATCCATGAAAGATGCTTGTCCCTGAAAAGTGGATGCCTGACATTGTCAATAGCCAAGTTATAAACATTCAGTTCCTCCCAAGATCTAATCCTGGAAGAAACAAGAATAGGAGCATAATAAACCATGGCAGTTTTAATATGTAGCTCCAAATTCTTTACCATTTCTCTTATCAATATCTGGCACCTAATTTTAACATTCTTGAGGTGAGCCTTATTAAACTAATTAAATTTTCTTCATCCAAGTTTTGTTTGTTACTCTTTTAGTAAGTATATACATATATATACACATATATATGTATATGTATATGTGTGTGTGTGTGCATGTGTATGTGTGTGTGTGGCGGGTTTTGCTCAACTTAGAATATTTCTGGTTTTTGTTGTTGTTGTTGTTGCTGTTTAAAAAACAAAACAAAGTGTGCCTGGGAAGGTGGCTTGGTTGTAGAGTACTTGATTATTTCAATAGATGCCAAAAAAGCATTTGACAAGATCCAACATCCCTTTATGATGAAAGCTCTGGAGAAACTAGGAATCCAGGGAAAATTTCTCAACACAATAAAGGCCGTGTATGACGAACCTACAACTAGCATTATACTTAATGGCAAAAACCTAAAGTCTTTCTTCTAAACTCATGAACAAGACATGGATATTCACTCTCTCCACTCCTCTTCAACCTAGTATTAGAATGCCTAGCTAGAGCAATAAGACAAGATGCAAATGTAAAGGGAATCCAAATAGGAAAAGATTAAGTAAAACTCTCCCTTTTTGCAGATGACATGATCTTGTATTTAAAACACCCCACTCCTAAGTTACTCGAGCTGATTTGAAACTTTCACAAAGTAGCAGGGTATAAAATTAACCTTCAAAAATCAATGTCTTTCCTGTATGCCAATAATGAGAAGAGCACAGCTGAAATCAGGAAAGCAACTCCTTTGGTAATAGCCCTACAAAAAATAAAATACCTAGGAATAAACTTAACTAAAGAAGTTGAAGGACCTCTATGATGAAAACTGTAAAAATATGAAAAAGGTAATTAAAACAGAACTAAGGAAGTAGATAAATCTCAGAGATGAGAATGGAAATATCACCACAGAAACAACCAAGATTCAGAACATTATAAGGGAATACTTCTCAAAACTTTATGCTAATAAGTTTGAGAACATGGAAAGAATGGACCTTTTCCTAGCAAATATCGACATGCTAAAATATACCAAGATGAGTTAAACCATCTTAACAGGACCATATCAAGCATTGAAATAGAAACAGCAATAAGAGGCCTCCCATCAAAGAAAAGCCCAGGACCAGATGGTTTTATCACGGAATTCTACAAGGCCTTCAAAGCAGAACTCACACCAATACTCCTTCAACTCTTCAATGAAATTGAAAGACAAAGTTCACTACCAAATTCATTTTATGCAGCTATAATAACCGTCATCTCAAAGCCAGGCAGAAACTCATCAAAGAAAGAGAACTATAGACCCATATCTTTGATGAACATTGATGCAAAACTTCTCAACAAAATTTTGGCCAATCGACATCAACAATTCATCCAAAAAATCATACAACATGATCAAACAGGATTCATTTCAGGGATGCAAAGCAGGTTCAATATACTCAAATCAATTAACATAATTCATCACATCAACAATAGCAAGGATAAGAACTACATGGTTTATCTCAATAGATGCAGAAAAAGCATTTGACAAGATCCAACACCCCTTTATGATGAAGGTTCTGGAAAAACTAGGAATCCAGGGAACCTTCCTCAATACAATAAAGGCTGTATATACAGACAGTGTTATACTCAATGGTGAAAAACTAAAGCCATTTCCTCTAAAATCAGGAACGAGACAAGGATGCCCACTCTCTCCACTGCTCTTCAATCTAGTATTAGAATGCCTAGCTACAGCAATAAGACAAGATGCAAACATAAAGGGGGATCCAAATAGGGAAACAAGAAGTAAAACTCTCCCTCTTTGCAGATGACATGATCTTGTATTTAAAGAATCCCAAGGACTTTGCTCTCAAATTACTCAAGGTGATCAAAAACTTTGGCAAAGTAGCAGGGTATAAAATTAGCCCTCAAAAAATCAATAGCTTTTCTATATGCCAACTATAAAAAAAGTGTGGCTGAAATCAGGAAAGCAACTCCATTTGTAGTAGCCCCACAAAAATAAAATACCTGGGAATTAACTTAACCAAAGAAGTGAAGGGCCTCTATGATGAAAACTTTAAAAACCTGAAAAAGGAAATCAAAACAGAAATTAGAAGGTGACAACCCCCCCCCCCCCATGCTCCTGGATTGGAAAGATCAACATCATGAAAATGGCAATATTTCCCAAGGCTATCTACAAATTCAATGCCATACCTATCAATATTCCAACCTCATTCTTCAAGGAAATAGAAGAGGCAATCCAAAAATTCATATGGAACAATAAAAGACCCCGAATAGTAAAAACGATCCTTAACAGAAAGAACAGTGCTGGAGGGATATCAATACCAAATTTCAAACTCAACTACAAAGCCATATTAATCAAAACAGCCTGATACTGGCACAAGAAGAGACCTCAGGACCAATGGAATAGAACTGAAAACCCAGAAATGAACCTACAGACCTATAGCCATCTTATCTTCTATAAGGGAGCTAAAAAAAAATAGAATGGAAGAAAGACAGCCTCTATAATAAATGGTGCTGGAAAAAATGGTTAACTACTTGTAGAAAACTACAGCTAGATCCTTATATTTCATCCTGCACCAGAATCAACTCCAAATGGATGAAAGACCTCAGAGTCAAAGCAGACACTCTGAAACATTACAGGATGGAATAGGAGAAACCCTAGGTCTACTTGGCACAGGCCGAAATTTCTTAATAGAGACCCAGCAACACAAGAAATCAAAGAAAGGTTGGACAAATGGGATTGCATGAAATTGCAGAGCTTCTGCATGGCAAAGGACATAGCTAGCAAGATCACTAGAAAGGCCACGGATTGGGAGAAGATCTTTACTAGCCATACAACAGACAAGGGTCTCATATCTAAAATATACCTGGAACTCAAAAAATTAAATCCTCCAACAACAAATCCTCAAAGAAACAACTGCCCAATAAATAAGTGGGCTAAAGACTTAAAGAGAAACTTTTCTGAAGAGGAAAGAAGGATGGCCAATAGACACATGAAGAAATGCTCAACCTCTCTAGCCATAAAATAAATGCAAATCAAAACAACATTGAGATACCACCTCACCCCAGTTAGAATGGCTATAATCAAGAACTCTAATAACAAAAAATGCTGGAGGGGATGTGGACAGAAGGGAACCTTACTGCATTGTTGGTGGAAGTGTAAACTTGTTCAACCACTTTGGAAAGCAGTATGGAGGTTCCACAAAATACTTCACATAGAGCTCCCCTATCACCGAGCTATCCCACTTTTGGGCATTTACCTAAATGATCACTAACAAGACCATACTAAAGCTACCAGCACGACTATGTTTATTGCAGCATTCTTTACCATAGTTAAGATATGGAACCAACCCAGATGCTCCTCAGTAGATGAATGGATCAAGAAAATGTGGTATATATACACAATGGAACTCTATGCCTCCATCAGAAAGAATGACATTGCTCCATTTGATAGGACATGGAAAGACTTGGAAAAAATTATATTAAGTGAAGTAAGCCAAGTCCAAAGAAACATAGGTCCTATGGTTTCCCTTATTTGCAATAACTAGTATATGTCTACCATATTTATAAGATTATTTCTTTGTTGCTTTGTATGTCCCTCCCCCACAGTATAACCCATGTTTTCACTGTATTTGATGTTGGTATAATTTGTGGAGGAGAAGGGAAAAAACAAATTGTTTAACCAGGGATACAGGTGGACCCATTGCAACCATGAGACATACAACTCGTTATGTAGAAAATGAACTTTACAACTTTGGTGGGGGGTGGGGGGAGGAACTGGTGGGGGCAGGGGAGGAGTATGGGAAGGGATGGAAAGGGGAAACAACAAGGAAGCAACAATGCTTGATAAGAAATGTACTTGTTATCTTGCCCATGTAATTGTAACTCCTCTGAACAATATTCTCACAATAAAAAAATTAAAAAATAAAAATAAAAATAAAACCTTCCATGCTCCTGGATAAGGAGGATTAACTGTAAAAATCGCAATATTGACAAAGGCTATCTACAAATACAATGCAATACCTATCAATATCCCAACCTCATTCTTTAATGAAACAGAAGAAGTAATCCAAAAACTCATACGAAACATTAAAAGACCCCAAATAGCAAAAACGATCCTTAGCAGAAAGAACAGTGCTGGAGGAATAACAATACTAGACTTCAAGCTCTATTATAAAGGCATAGTAATCAAAACAGGTGGCTAATGGCACAAGAACAGACCTGAATACCAATGGAATAGAACTGAGACCCAGAAATGAACCTACAGACCTATAGCCACATGATCTTCGATAAGGGGGCCAAAAATAGAATGGAAGAAAGATAGTCTATTTAGTAATTGGTCCTGGCAAAATTGGTTAAACACTTGTAGAAAACTTGAAAGACCCCCTCCCCAACCAACCAGGCCCTGAGCCTCTTTGTAGGGGAACAGAGTTTTGTATATAACCAAGCTATTTCTGGCTTCTGTAACATGCTTTGTTAAGAAAATTATATTACCCCCACACTCCCCTTTGATAACTAACCTCACAAGTTACTCAATAAGCCCACACCCTACTAACTAATCCCACCCCGCAGTCAGTCCCCTGGTGTAAGCGAACTCGGACCAAGGTCGCTTCCTCATACCAAGGGCCGGAGACACACAACTCGGCACGTCCACCAAGGGACCCCCTCAAACAGTGATTAGCCAAAGCATATGATTTGTTTTAAAAGGATTGGCTGCCTGCGTGCAGACCAGGTTGTAACACTTTAGATTTACTGGCTGAAAAAGCGCGGGCTCTACTGTTACGGACTGAGGGGTCCCATAAAAGGACCATCCCCGGGACTGCTCGGGGCTCCCAGCCACTGACCCGAACCTTGCGGATCTCGAGGTCACATGCACCTGGGAACCTTGGGCATGCCCAAATAAAACCCTCTTGACTTTGCATCTGGTGTCGTCTGACTGGTGCTTGGGGCAGGGAGGTCCTGACTTGGGGGACACCCGAAGTCGGGGGTCTTTCAAACTAAAATTAAAAGCTTATATGTCAACCTGTACCAGAATCAACTCCAAATGGATCAAAAAGCCTCAAAGTCAAAGCAGACACACTGAAAATATTACAGGAAGGAATAGGAGAAACTCTAGGGCTCCTTGGCACAGGCAAAAATTTTCTTAATAAAGATCCAGAAACACAACAAATCAAAGAAAACTTGGACAAGGGAGTGCATAAAACTACAGAACTTCTCCATTGCAAAGGACATAGCTAGAGAGATCAATAGAAAGCCCACAGACTGGGAGAAGATCTTCACTAGCCATATAACACACAAGGGCCCCATATCTAAAATATACCTGGAACTCAAAAAATTAAGTCACCTCCCCAAAAAATCCCAATTAATAAGTAAACTAAAGACTTAAAGAGAGATTTCTCTGAAGAGGAAATAAGAATGGCCAGTAGACAAATGAAGAAATGCTCAACTTCCCTGGCCATAAAAGAAATGCAAATCAAAACAACATTGAGATTCCACCTCCTCCCAGTTAGAATGGCTATAATAAAAAAAAATCTAATAACAACAGATGCTGGAGGGGATGTGGACAGAAGGGAACATGACTACATTGCTGGTGGGAATGTAAACTTGTTCAGCACTCTGGAAAGCAATATGGAGGTTTCTCAAAAGACTCCACATAGAGCTCCCCTATGACCCAGCAATCCCACTTCTGGGCATTTACCCAAACAATCACAAATAAGGCCATACTAAAGCTACCAGTGCAACTATGTTTATCGCAGCACCATAGCTAGGATATGGAACTAACCCAGAAGGCCCTCAGTAGATGAGTGGATCAAGAAAATTTGGTATATATACACAATGGAATTCTGTCTCCATCAGAAAGAACGACACCACCCCATTTGTTAGAAATGGAAAGACTTGGAAAAAATCATAGTAAGTGAAGTTACCTAGGCCCACAGAAATTTAGTTCCCATGGTTTCTCTTATTTGGAATAACTAGTAAACATACAGGATAATCTTATCAGATGAGCCGGAAAAAACATACAAATGACTATGTAAGATGATGCTAAGTGAAATGAACCCCAAATATGGACACTAGAGGTCTCTCTTTATTGTTATTGTTTTAAACTTGCCAGGTCATTTTGTTTACTATTGTTGTTGTTTCCTTTGAATGTTCTTTCCCCTATGGCATATCCTCTATTGTCAGATTTTGATACCCTGCATCTTGTATATACATATATACAAGATGTATATATGTATATACATATATGTATATATGTATATACATATATACATATATCTGGGGAGGGGATTGGGAATAACAAAACACTGAAACAAAGACACAGGATTACCCAATGCAACAAGGATATCCACAGGGACAGTATATTGAAAACGAACTTTACAACTTTGGAGAGGGAGTGTAGATAGTGAGATAACAAATATGAAAGGAAGGGGTAACAATGATTGACAACTAATATACTCATTGCCTTTCTCATGTAAATGTAACTCTTCTGTACAGCATCTTAACAATAAAATAAAATTTTAAAAAATGTTAAGGAAAAAAAAGTCGGGCTGGGAAGGTGGCTCAGTGGTAGAGCGCTTGCCTTGCATGCATGAGACCTTGAGTTCAATTCCTCAATACCACATAAGCAGAAAAAGCCAGAAGCGACACTGTGGCTGAAATGATAGAGCACTAGCCTTGAGCTGAAGAGCTGAGGGACAGTGCCCAGAGTTCAGGCCCCACGACCTACAAAACAAAACAAAACAAAACAAAAACTATGTCAAGGTTGTTAAACTTAATGCTGTAGTAACTTTATTACTCTTTCTTCAGTTATATTATTTTGTTTTCTTATTTTCTTGAGCTGTTTATTTGTTGTGTAAATAGAAAGCATGTTTTTTTTCTTCCTCATAGGTGGAAGTGACTTCTATTAGATAGATTTTCCTTGCATATATGGTTAGATTCAGTCATTTTGAAAACAGTTAACTCCATATTTTTAATTTATCCACACTAAGGGTAAAAATTATTGTATGATGATGACACATAAAAATGAAAAACATATGCATATTTTTATTGCCTTTAACTGCCACACACTTGCATTCCATTTCACTTGCTGTATTTTCTAAAACGTTGATTCTCCTTTTATTTTCTGTAATATTACTTACATATTTCCTATTCATTTTTATTAAGTGGATCACTTTAATACTATATTGTGATTTGTTCTCTTATCTCCTAGTTTTTCTTGCTTGATATTAGCTGCATTTTTAATTTACATACTTGGATATTGCAAATAACGTAAGATTTAAAATGTTCTTTGATATGTGTACTAAGTCCTTCCCAAACATTAGCAATATTCATCTGTCTTGTATCCTCTTTTAAAACTCTCCTTTTATTTCATAGACTCTATTATTAAGTTTCAATTGTTTTGATATGTTTGACAAAGAAGCTGATGGCTACTTTACCTTTTTCTATCAATTACTTCGAAAATGTCAAGGTTTCATCAACTAGAATATACCAACACATTCCAGAATAAGTTTTCAGGTACATTCTTGCAGGGCTCCTTTAACTACGTGGCAGAGGCACCCAAAGATGTCCCCAGTGTGTTATGTGTGCTCCTGTATATAGCTTCGATATTGAGTTTGGAAGCGTAGTAGAAAGACCCCTACTCAGGCAAGCAAGCCCACCTAGTTGTCTGGAGTGACAGATCCCACTACAACAAAGTTGTTAGGAAGGAAGCAACTTTATTAAGAAAGTTCCTATACTGACCAGTCAGGGACACAGCACAGACTCAGGAGCTGATACTGCCACCAGGAGCAGCTCACAGGCTTTGTTTTTAAAGGCAAAATTCGTGAAGTTAAGCCTGGTCATGTGCAGGTGACCAATGGGATGGTTACACACAAAGGATTGCACAGTCATACCAGACCACATACAGGTGGCTGATGAGGTTACAGTTTGTCTAATAATGGCTGTTTAAACCAGCCTATCATTTTGTCTTAAGATGGTGTGCAAATTTAGCTGGCAAAAGGCGGGGTTCTTTTCCAGGAATTGGGTGGTCAAGCAAGTTAAGCAAGATTACTGGCAATTATTAAGCAAACCCATGAAGGAATTGGTCAAATCATTAGGGGGATGGGGGCCAGATGTTTCCTCCATTCCTGAAATCTTGCTTGCCTGTCTCTGGAGGGGTTAGATTACTAAGGATATTTGTAGTTTAAACATTGTCTAAGGGTCACCATCACCTAGTGAGTCAAGATGGAATGCAGAAGCCCACAGGTTGAATTAAAGTTTATGCTGAGGTTATGCTAGTTTAGGTCTCAATTTTTTTCAGGCTCTGTTTCCCATTACAGAAGGAAATTATGATATGTTTCTCATCACATTGCAAAGGTGATGAGCTGTTGCCTCCACAATTGGATTTTTTTTTTGCCATGCAATTGGATGCCACTTATATAAGCTTATATAAGTAGATATGACTCCAGGTCTAAACGTCCATGAAAGCCAGCTGCTGAGAGAGACTCCTGCTCACCTTCAAGAAACAAAGAATTCTACTAAGAGGAATATCACAGGGCAGGAAGTTGTAGTTGATTTTAAGTGCCTGATATAGTTTTTAACCCATTGCAGCTAAGAAGTGAAGCTACAGAAATTAATTCTACCAACTGTGTGCATGGATACGGAAGAAGATTCTTTTCATTTTCTTATGTCTTTTGTCATGTTCTTTTTCTTTTTCTTTTTTAAAATTGTCTTTAGATAGTTGTATGATGGAGTTGCTATTTTACAAATCAGTTTATAAATACCATGCATCTTGATCAGTGTCACCCCTTTCAACACGCTCACTCTCCCATCATTTCTCTTACTTTTCTTAATTCCATAGTATATAGAATGATTTTATTACTGCCTTCACCCTACCCCCTTCTCTTCTTTATTTGTCCAGCTCCCTTCTCTGCCCTGCTCCACATGTCCTCTTTTTTTTTTTTTTTTTTTTTTTTAAATTGTATTTTATTTTATTTGAGAACATACTGTACAGAGGGGCTACAATTACATGGGCAGAATAATGCATACATTTCTTACCAAGCATTGCAGCCTCCTCCTTTGTTTACCCTTCACTTCCCTTCCCTGCCTCCCCCCTCCCCCCACCCAATTTTACCCCCCTCCCCCCACCCAATTATACCCCCCTCCCCCCCCCACACCGAAATTGTAAAGCTGGTTTTGACATGACATTTTGTACTTCTCATTGTTGCAACAGGTCCACCTGAGTCCTTAAACGATTTGTTTGTCCCCATCTCCTCCACATGATATACTGATATCAAATATAGTGAAAGCGGGGGTTACACTGTGGGGGAGGGACATACAAAGCAATAAAGGAATAATCTTATAAATGCATTAGAAATACATGCATGAAAGAAACGAAAACATTAAAATACATATTTAAGGGTTCATTTTCCTAACATCACATTATCTGGCCTTTTCCGCTTGACTCATACCTATACTAGATATTGCATATAAGGGAAACCATGGGACCTATGCTTCTTTGGGCCTGGCTTACTTCACTTAATATAATTTTTTCCAAACCTTTCCATTTCCTAACATCCACATGTCCTCTTGCTGTGTGCTGGTGCTTATTTTATTGGGCTTTGACTTTGCCTTTGTGAGGAATTACACTATTTGAGTTCTCCTTACCTATCCTATAGATTACAAGACAGTAGAAAACAAAACCATCTTGTCTTGCATTAGCCTTGGGTGCCTATGCACCTGACCCACAGGAATTTGTGATAGTGAGTACAAATTGGTTTAAAGCTATTTAAAGCACTTACCTCATCAAGTATAGGGAGGTCTTTGCAATATTTCACCGATTTTCTTCAGACATAGAATACTTTCTGTCACTAATTTAGTTATAAGTCAATTTGAAGAAGATAAGATTTACAAATATTGTCATTCCTGAATAAAAATTTTGTCTGTCTACAATTCTTTATATTTACTTAAAATTATTATACTACAGGAAAGCATTACAATGCTAGAGTTTGGTTAGCCTTTTTTTTTTTTACTCAAATTACACACTATTAGTATTTCTAATCATCTTAGAATTTTTCTAGTAAAAGTAGAATTGAGGAATGTTGCTTCTAGAGATGGTGTAGAGGATTGTGAGGTTTTGAATTTTCTTGAAGCAGAATATAATGCCCACTTTAATGAGGTTTGTCTGAACACAGAACAGTTTCCTCCATCTTATTAATGACATGCTTGCCTGTCATGAAGCAATTCCCCAGTGTTGAAAATGACTGGAAATTAGAGAATCCTATCTGATATGGATTTTTCAAACCTTGGCCATATGCCTCCAGTTCTCACTACTCTAAATTAGGAGATTTTTCTTTCAGATCTCACAAGTGTTCACTGAGAATGAAGGAAATCTTGAGTATTATTTAGCCTTAAGTAGTACTTTATATTGAGGAAGTAAGTAAACAGATTTGTTCAAAATCTTTCTAATTAGCATGTTACAATGACAAAAAGCCATATCTTTCTCTTTCAAAAGTAACTTCTTTGGAATCACAATTTATATATTTATCCTATTGCAAAGTCAATTCAAGCATCACTTCAAGATTTTTATTGCACTCTATTCCTTATCCTCATAAGCTTAGTGATCACCTTAGAGTCTTCTAAACAAAATGAAGAATGAAGAACATGCTCTTCCTTTTATCACATCCATCCTTGCCTTCAGAGCTTTTGATCTAAAGCTTTATTTTTTACAATAGCATGTTATGTTTTAAGAGAAAGCAATTCTAAGTTATTCCATGGGTGACTTCTTTAATTTGTCCCATCTGCTCTATGGTTAATAAATCTTCCTATTTCTAATACATAGTTCATCATCATTGAGGCGGACAACTCAGGGAGACATCTTGTTTGCTCATTGTTTTCAATTTACCATATCAAGCAGTTTCTCAGACAACACTTTTGTAATTATGCTCTAAATTATTTTTTTCTAAGTATGAGAATCATATTCTTTGTTTGTAAGACTAAAAGTTTGTAATTTATGCTATACATATTGTACCAACCATGAAGGAATTTCCTTGTATGAAAAACAAGAAAAAATATGACACACATGATATGGTACACAGTCCCTAAATATCTTCTCAAGTGACAAAAAAATTACCAGTTGGGATAACTTTGAATTTAATCACTTAACATGCTAGGTCATTTTAAATTGTAAATTACTTATGAAAGTTGGCCACAACATCGTCTTAATTAATCTTGCCAATTTCATTGGCTTGAGCAGTATCTAGAAGTTAGTAAAACATACTTCTGGTGTTTCCATGAGGATGTTGTCAGACAGTATTGACTAAGTGGGGTAGACCTACCCAAAAGGTGATGGCAGCATCCCATAAATTGAGGACCAAGAAGAAGTAAATGGGGACAATAAGAAAGGCAGCCAGGATGGAGTGTGTTCTGCTTTGCTCCACATCGTCCCCGTCATAGTGGATTAGAAACTCTGGAACTGTTAGCAAAGTACAAACCCTGCTTTACAATGTTTCTGTCAAATATTTTCTCACTGTGATGAAAATCTGACAATACATTCAATAACTCTGTAATGCTTTATTATGATTTCATGCAACTCAGAAAATGAGAATATTTTTAAAAAGCATCATAATTCAAGGGGTCGAAATAGATGTTGACAGAGAAATGGATACAGACAGGTAAGAGGAAGTCTAGGAAGACCCTCACACACTGTGCAGTTTATCAGTACAAGTGTAAGTATGAATGGTGAACACTCTCAATGACAGTCATTGTAGTGTCTTTGGGAACTACTCTGTCTTTCAGGCCTACTTTTCCTCTCCTGCTGTTTTGAGAAGGACATAGAAGTTATATCCTTTCAGATGGTTTTTCTGAGTAAAATTTGAGTTGGAAAATGTATTCAGCCATTGAAGTAGCAGTACTAATGATTCTTTGAAGGTCTGGCAAGGATAAGAGAAAATAAGGATATTTTACATTAAGACAACACATGTTTAGGAACACACACACATCAATTCCTCTATATTCTAAGTGGCTCAGTTTTGCCATCTACTTCAGGACAAGGTAGGGCTTTAGCAGAGGAAATGAACTCAGCAGATGTGGAATTCACAATTTGCTATCAGAGCTTTACAATATAAAACATATTGTGAAAAGCCAGGACAATCTACTAGTGAGTGCCTAATTTCAATCCATTATGATTCTAAAGTACTATCTTTCTTCCAGAGTAAATGGAATACATAAAAGAAAGAGATGATGATATATCTTCCCTATGACTTTACCATCTAGGTTTTGCAGATTATTGTTTCTCTGTATAGGATAATAGGTTGCAGATGCAAAGAATATAAAATGCAACTTTCTGGGCTTCTAATGTAACTTCAAGATGCTCTAGTTCAGTGTTTAACATGGCTACAAATGAGAATATCTAGAATAGTGAAGTGCATAAGACATTGACCGAAAACAATCCTAGATTGAGAATTAAGTAGAAGGCGGAACAAGATAGAGGAAGAGAAGATTTCTTCAGTGGATTCTAAATAAGAACAAAGGAAAGACTCTATTTGAAAGAGAGAACTGAAGAAGAACATGGAGAAACACAGAGAGGATCAGGACAGCTGGAAAATGTGAGATAGAAAAGTGACAGAAACTAGCAAACACTGTGCAGTTGCAGCCCTGTCTCTCGTGGTGCTGGTGGTAAGATGCTGGAGCACCGACCACAAATCCAGTCTGATCTGTAAGAATAATCCATACTTCCTTCAAACATCAACTCCCAACACCGGCCAGCATCAGATGGGGCAGTTTTTGACTTCTCATATCTGTGAATGGCAGCAAAGTGCTATGCTAGAAGAGGGCATGCTGCTTGAGCTGGAGCTATCTAGGCTCTCTAATTTCATTAGCAGCCTGTAAGACCACTGCTGGCAGCTGGGTCCCAAGGGCTTGGAAACAATAAAACAATTGGTAATTTGGTATGATCTGTTGTACCCACCCATCATCTAGATAGCTGTAGGCCATCAGCGATGGACATAGAGAGGGATAGTCCACTCCTCCTCCCAACGTGAATCCCCACTGCCATTTCAGCAAACAATCCAGAATACAGAAGGATGAACTTCCATTTGGCTTACTGCAAACAGCTTGTGTCCAGACTGGCTTTTGGGACTAAGCTAAAACCCAGAGGTTAAGAGTCTAAGAATACAGTTAAAATTTAGGCACCTCTGGGTCATCTATCCAGGACTACCAGTTGAAACAGTTAAGATGCCCAGGGCATCTGCCTGTCAGATTACACAATAGAGTCTTCAATAGAGGCAGCTTGGACTTGGAAAGTTTGGGCATCTCTGCTGTCTATGGCCACACCCTCACTGGTTAGGATAGACCTAATTGAGGTAGGGTGGTAATGAACCTTTGGTTTTTCAATCTGTGTAGTACTCACAGTCCAGTTTGCCACTGCCTTTATTTGCCAACTGCTGAAGGAAGCAGCAGTGTCCTTTTAACCCGATCTAAATAATGTGATCTCCATACAAATCATTCTCTTTGACAAACAATAATGCAGATATTAATAAAATTTTCAAAACCCGATTCAACAACATATTAAAAATTTATATACAGATCAGACACCAGTGACTCCTCTAATCCTAGCTATGCAGGTGGCTGAGATCTGAAGATTGCAATTTGAAGCCAGCCCTGAGGAAAAGTCTCTGTATGACTCTTATCTACAATTAACCACTCAAAAACTGGAAGTGATGCTGTGGCTCAAGTGGTAGAATGCTAGTTTTGAGCAAAAGAAACTCAATGATAGCATACAGCCCAGACCCAGAGTTCAAGTCCCAGAACCAGAGAAAAAAAATGGATACCCCTTGATAAATTTGGTTTCATCCCAGGATGCAAGGAAGGTTTAACATACATTAATCAATAAATTTAATGCATCATATAAACAGGACCAAGAACAAAAATTACACAGTCATTTCAATTAATGCAGAAAAAGTGAAGGCTTTCATCAAAATTCAACATTGTTTTATTATAAAAGCTCTGAAGAATCTAATAATAGACAGAATGTATCTCAATATAATCAATGTTCTCTATATATGACAAACATATAGCTCACATCATATTAAACTAAAATTATTTTCCATACATTTAGGAATGAGACAAGTGTATACACCCTCCTCAATATTGTTCAATATGTTTTTCTAATTCCTAGAACATAAGATAGAAGAAATGAAGGAGATTCAAGCAAGGAAGAAATCAAAGTATCCTTATTTGCTGCTGATTTGGTCCTCTACCCTACAGACTCCACCAAAAACATTGCTAGATCTGATAAACACTTTGGCAATGTAGCTTGTATAAAATCAACACTCAGAAATCAGAAGCTGTTCTGTGTACCAACAATGAATAGAATGAGAAAGAAATCCAGAAAACAACCCACAATAGCTTCTAGCCACACTACCTAGGAAGTGAAAAATCTCTACATAAAACCTATAAAGCCTTAAAGAAAGAAAGAAAAGATACTAGAAATGGAAAGTCATCTCCCTCTCTCCCAATCTCATGGATTTGTAGAATTAATATTGTGAAAAATGTCCTATAGCCAAATAGTCTACCTATATAATGCAATAATACTTATGACATCACCAGTGTCTTTCTCCACAAAAATAAAAAAAATCAACCCCAAGCTTCACATGTAAGGATAAAAAAGCCCTAATAACAAAAACAATTAAAAGTAAAATGAGCAATTCAGAGAAACCAAATCATGTTAATGGTACAAAATACACACATGAAAACCAAACAGAACAAATAGAAGAGCAGGGAATAAAACCACACAACTGCAGTTGCATAATTTTCAACAAAGGAACGTCTCTTCAATGAATGGCATAAAACTGGTTATCCACTTGCATGGGGAATAAAATGCAACCACTATCTCTCATTTTGAAAAAAAATCAACCCACGTGGGTGAAAGAGCACAAAGGAAGACCTGAAACCTTAAAACTACAAAAGAAAAATTTAGGGGAAATCCTGGAGGTTACAAACACATGTATTTATTCTCTGAATGAGATTCTTATCGTCCAAAACAAAAACTGAAAAATAGAATAGATCTAAAAGCACAAGAAATAATTACCAGTACCAAGACACAATCAATGGGATGGGGAAAAATTGACAGATACTGGACTGTTTTTTAAACACTTATTGTTTATGTAAAAAGTTACTTCCCTACTCTGTCTCCAACTTACTCTGTGCCTCTTGCCCCTAGCTCTACTAAGGCCAGCCATTCTTCTCTCCTGCTTCTCCTTCCCCCTGAACCTTGACAGTGAGGAAAGAGGAGGGGCAGGTCATCTCCCAGGTAGTATTGTGCCCATAAATATTTGAAGAGAAAGCAAAGGTATCTGCAATCTTTACATCCTTTCTGAATTCGGTTACTTTTCTGACTGACTCCTTTCTTTTTACTGACTCCCTTCCCAGTTCATCTGCAAATGGTCAAAATTTCCAAGTAGCAAACCCTCTATAAACATATTCTTTATGAGAAATACAGATATAGGATTAATATTCAGAACATACGAAGAACTCCTAAACAGGAAAAGAACAAATAATCCAATTAATAAATGGGCCAGTAAATCAACACAGTTCTCAAATGAAGAAATGTATGTGGCTAATAGGTATGCGAAGAAATGTTGAAACTATTAGCAATAAAAAAAATGTAAGCTAGAACTTTACTATGGGGCTAGGAAGGTGTCTTAGTGATAGAGTGCTTGGCTAGCATGCATGAAGCTTTTTGTTTGATTCCTCAGTGCCACATAAACAGATAAAGCTGGAAATGGCTCTGTGGCTCAAGTGGTAGAGTGCTAGCCTTAAGCAAAAGACACTCAAAGACAGTGCCCAGCCCCTGAATTCAAGCCCCAGGACTGGCAAAAGAAAAAATACACACACACACACACACACACACACACACAAACACACACACTAGGATTCCACACTATTCAGAAATGGCAATATCAAAATATCAAATGATAATGTGATGAGAATCAGAGGGATATAGCCTTCCACACTACTAGTAGGAACATCAACTAAGGCCACCACTATGGAGGCTCTTTGAAAACAAATACACAAAAATATAGATGACCCTGCCATAAGACCTTATGATACTGGCACTATTGGAAATATATCCAAAGTCAACTCAGACCAATACACAAAATAGATACCTGTAAACCCATATTTTTTTCAGTGTTGTTCAATAGCCAAATCACGGAATCCACTGAAATGTCAAGCAAAAAACGAATGGATAAAGAAGATGTAGTACATATACCAATAGAATATTATACAAACATAAAGAAAAATGGAAGCATGTAATTTGCAGACATATATGTAATTGGAAGGAATAGCACATATCACATATATTTATTCATATATTCATGTGCATATATATCCATATTTATATGCCCATACAAACATATAGAACATCATTGTATCTATGGTACTATGTATGATGATAAAAAGGATGGAGGAAGAGGAAAAGAAAGACAGAAGGTGAATTATTTCAAAATACAGTGTAACTATATATGAAGATGTCATATGAAACCTCCACCAAAACTCATGGTCAACAGTGGATTAGGGGATGGAAATGATAAAGTAATAGAGAAGGTTACTCTGAACAATAACAAAAATTACATGCATATCTGAAACAGCAGAGTGAGATCTCTTGCTACAATCACACACACACACACACACACACACACACACACAGAATCACAGGAAAGTAAACCAGGCTTGGATAGGCAATAGACACCAAAGGGAGCAAAAAGATTTGAATGATGGTGAATCAGGATCAATATTTTTTACTTGCATGTATGAACACCACATGCCTTTGCATGTAAAACAATAAAACCTCTTGGAATTGTTTTAAGAAAGAGAAGTGGAATGGGGAAGAGTGGTAGAGGTGACAAGGTTGACTCAAATTACATCGTATAACATGTCACAATGAAATACTTTGTTCAACTAATGTATGTTAACAAAAGAATAAAAAGGAATCAAGAAAAATTCAGCACCATTTAAGACACTTATAAAGCCTGTATTCATATAGAGCTACATTTATGAAAGCATGCCAATTCCATAAATCATAATATAAGTTTATTTTTTTACTGTTACTAGGTGATGTACAGAGGTACCTAAGTCAGGCAATATGTGCATTTTTTTAAGTACCTTTCATTTTGGACAATGTCACCCTTTCCTTCCCTCATTCTTTCCCAGTTTTTCCCTCCCATCTCACCCCTAAGTTGTATAGTTCATTTTTAACATAGGGTCTAGTGATACTATTCCTGTATTTGTTTACATTGCTGCATTTGTTTGTCCTTCCATCACAATTTTAGGTTTTTAATGATAACATTTAAATTTAATTTTGGATTTTATCATGAGTCTTGTAGTATTGTACATCTTCCTGCAACCCTTCCCCCAAACTTCTATTCATAAAATAAATGTTGGCTTGAAGTTGTAATAAGTTCTACTCCATTCTCATCCCTGGGCTGTACTCTCAGTGGCTTAGAGACAATTTGTTTTTCTTTTGTTAGGTGTCACTGAGTTTAAATTGTTTTCTGTCTATCCAGATTTCTTTCTCTTAATGTTATGGAGGAAGATGAAGTACTCATTGAGCTGACAGGATTAAGAGTGGTAGGATGACTTTGGTTACAGAAATGATAAATGGCTGCAGAGTATAACATCCTCAGAGATTCATATTTTGGAATACCAGTTAGTCTATCACAGATGCCACCATTATTTGTCAATCCACAAATCTGCAGGCAAAGCAACAAGGTCTGCTACAACTAATATTGAACGCTCTGGTTTTGTTATCAGCAAAATTGATTAGCGATGCCTTCCAATTTGTGAGGTAATTTTAAAGGGAGCAGAGCTAATCAAATGGTCAGATGTACAAATCTGAGGAGTCAACTAAGGGGAAGCCAAGAATTAAGCCAAAAGATAACATTGATTCTTTTTACCTGATTAGAGTCAGATATTTTGCTGCCTGGTCAAAATATGAAATAAGTTTAAAAAGTACTTTTTTTAAACTACAATGTTGAGTCAGGATTGACATCTGACATGAAAGGTTAATGGTAATTGTAAATAGTAAAGAATACTTGTGAATTCTAAATAAATTTTAAATCATTCATAGTATTCTAGATCAGATTCTAAAAGTTCAGGATGAATATTTGGTAACATGCTTATTGCTCTTTAGAGCTTACAAAGGGCTTTAAGGTACTTATATTTAAAGTTTGTGGCAGCCCTTTAGGATGAGTTCTGTTCTTATTTTGTAGATGAAACTGCTAACTCAGGTCTTCTGTCTCCAGCCAAATACTTAACACTATTTCACAAGTGATTCTAATTGCCCTATTGTCATAGTCTGTATCTTACAAAGTAGTCACAACGTTGCTGTTGTTTAGATACTTGGAACATATATTTGACATGAGGTATACTGAGAATTGAGCAAAAAACACCTAGACTAAGAATTTAAAATAAAGAAGTTCAACCTATTTAGATTCCACCACCACTAAAATTCACCTTGTTCTCTGAAGGAGGTTTGGAACATTTAGACAACCTTTTCAGTTGTCTATCACTGCTTAATTGAACACTTAGAATAACAAAAAATTATTATTGATAAATAAATTGAGCTACACTTCCAATTCCCTTAATGGGTTCAGTTGCAGTTTCACAAAGGTAAGGAAGGGATCATGGAATTTACCTTTGTAAGCTGTAGGATAATCAACCTTAGCTGGCAATTGTGATTACTCAGCAAGAGACAGAATGCCGTATATTTCAAATACACATAGTTATTAGGTGGCTGCTCTACACAACAATATTTTAAAGGCTAAGTGTCATATAATTATGAACAAAATAGATTCTGAGGTAGTATAAAAGGCAGGCATCAAATTACATAATCATTCAGGTAAATATTGAATTGAATTTATGGGCAGGATGTAAAAAGGGGAATCACAGAAATCTGTAACAAAATGTCTAACATAGATGGGTCAGGAAATACATTAGAGTAAGGGATATCTGCATTTAGTTCTGTAGTCTGAGTTAGAGTTAGCCATGTAAATGGAAAAAAAAGGCAAAGAAAAAGAGGAAGGAAAAGAAAGGAAGATAAAGTAAGAAAATAGACACAGGTAAGAAAAAGGGAGAGGAAGGGAGGGGAGGAGGAGCTGGACAATGTGCCTACATCTTCAATGGAAATAAGCACGTTCGGATAAGACAATTATTACTGGAAGAATCCCCTCCCCATTTCATCTAGATGCTCCAACACCGATCAAAGGTCATGCATGCAATGATCTATAGGGTGGCTGTGGGTAGATGGTAACATATAAAGCTCATAGATGTTCAATCATTCGCTTCCTTTTTGTTAAATATGCTCCCTCAGTCACTGGCAGGTGTGTGTGGGCAGGAAGGGGAAGAAAAAAACTGCAAAGACAGAGATTCAGGAATTTAACTTTTTTTTCTAAAATAAACTCAATTCCCTTTTATGAACTTCTGTAATTCATAATTCACTGTTCTTATGGTTTCAACATCATTAAGTGAATCTGTGATTCCACCTGAAAATTATATCAGCACAAGGATTACAAACACAGAACCACACAAATTAATATTTTAATTGAGTTGACAAAGTCCTCACGAAAATGACTGTCCCTTAAAATTTTAATTATGCATGCAGAACAAAGAATGTGTTCCAAATGTGATTTCTTTCTTTTTCTTTTTTTCAAAAAGCAAAGCCCAGAAGCAAATGGTAAATTCAAAGCCAGACAGAACAGCTCTAAATCACGGCACATCTTGGATATATCTGCTTGGTACAAGATGAATAATCTGAAAAAGATACAGGGTCTCTTGATAGAGGGAAATAATTTGCTAGGTAGTAATTTACACAAATTCACCATCTATTTGCTACATATTTATAGTGTGTCCAACTCCATTCAGTTTACTGAGTATATAAAGAAGTAAATAATGCTGTGGAGCTCAAAATCTTACTGAGTGGACAGGCACATTCCAACCAGAAAAGGAAATTGTAAAAGAATATACAATGAAGAATCTAAAATCCAACTATATTGGCAAAAAAGTCCTTGAAACTGAGAAAAGAGCATTTACATATAAAGAAATACAAGATGTTTGGAACTATTTATTCCTCAAGGGAGCTATTATAACTAAACACGGTCATCATGTCATATTCTTCTTATCTTTGAAGCACCATAACTCATCTTTGTATCTGTAGTATGGGCATGAAATCTACAAGAGTAAGTCTATGCTTTCTGTCCTCAGTACCTAGTCTTGGCATTAGCTGTTAATGATTGGCATAAATCTCTCTAGTTATGCTGACAAGGCTAGATTCTGTTTCCCATTTTTTTATGAGAAAGGATGGATATGAAGAGCTGCCAATAATCACAAGGGAAGGAAAAGGACCATCTGCTTGTGGATGCATTTTGTACTGAGCAAGCAGCTGAGCAAAGATTTCAGGGATGGCAAAATGGTTGAAGTCATATTTACCTTCGTATTGCTTCATTTTATTTCACGTTACCCTTATTTTAGATTGAATCTCAGAACAATCTAACTGATAAGAAGGCCCTCAACTTACTTTCATGTATCTGTGAGCTTCTTAGACTTTTCACACTGCTTAATCAATACCTACCTGCTTTTAATTGTGTTGTATAAAAGAGTTGTCAAATACAATTAAGATTGTCATTTGTGTTCAAATTTTGTGGCTTCTTCCAACACTAGGCTTAACTAACTCCTTAAGGTTTGAAATAGTAATCTTAAATTAGCTAATACAGAAATTTTGCATAAAAATACTAATGATGACTGAAATTAGGAAAGCAACTCCATTTGTAATAGCCCCACAAAAAATAAAATACCTAGGAATTAACTTAACCAAAGAAGTGAAGGACCTCTACGATGAAAACTTTAAAATCTTGAAAAAGGAAATCAACACAGAACTTAAAAAATGGCAAAACCTCCCATGCTCCTGGATTGGAAAAATTAACATCGTGAAAATGGCAATACTTCCCAAGGCTATCTACAAATTCAACGCAATACCTATCAAAATTCCAAGCTCATTCTTCAAGGAAATAGAAGAGGCAATCCAAAAATTCATATGGAACAATAAAAGACCCCCAATAGCAAAAACACTTCTCAACGGAAAGATCACTGCTGGAGGAATACAATACCAAATTTCAAACTCTACTATAAAGCCATAGTAATCAAAACAGCTTGGTATTGGCATAAGAACAGACCTCAGGACCAATGGAATAGAATTGAAAACCCAGAAAATGAACCTAAAGACCTATAGCCATCTAATCTTCGATAAGGGAGCTAAAACAATAGAATGGAACAAAGACAGCCTCTTCAGTAAATGGTGCTGGCAAAACTGGTTAACTACTTGTAGAAAACTAAAGCTAGATCCTTATATATCACCCTGCACCAGAATCAACTCCAAATGGATCAAAGACCTTGAACTCAAAGCAGAGACTCTGAAAACATTACAGGATGGAATAGGAGAAACCCTAGGTCTCCTTGGCTCAGGCCGAAATTTTCTGAATAGAGACCCGGAAACACAACAAATCAAAGAAAGGTTGGACAAATGGGATTGCATAAAGTTGCAGAGCTTCTGCATGGCAAAGGACATAGCTAGCAAGATCAATAGAAAGCCCACGGATTGGGAAAAGATCTTTACTAGCCATACAACGGACAAGGGTCTCATATCTAAAATATACTTGGAACTCAAAAAATTAAACCACCCAACAACAAACCCTCAAAGAAACAACTGCCCAATAAACAAGTGGGTGAAAGACTTAAAGAGAAACTTCTCTGAAGAAGAAAGAAGGATGGCCAATAGACACATGAAGAAATGCTCAACCTCCCTAGCCATAAAAGAAATGCAAATCAAAACAACATTGAGATACCACCTCACTCCACTTAGAATGGCAAAAATCAAGAACTCTAACAACAACAGATGCTGGAGGGGATGTGGACAGAAGGGAACCTTACTTCATTGTTGGTGGGAATGTAAACTTGTTCAACCACTTTGGAAAGCAGTATGGAGGTTCCTCAAAAGACTCCACATAGAACTCCCCTATGACCCAGCAATCCCACTTTTGGGCATTTACCCAAATGTTTACAAACAAGACCACACTAAAGCTACCAGAACAACTATGTTTATTGCAGCATTATTCACCATAGCTAAGATCTGGAACCAACCCAGATGCCCCTCAGTAGATGAATGGATCAAGAAAATGTGGTATATATACACAATGGAATTCTATGCCTCCATCAGAAAGAATGACATTGCCCCATTTGTTAGGAAATGGAAAGACTTGGAAAAAATTATATTAAGCGAAGTAAGCCAGGCCCAAAGAAACATAGGCCCCATGGTTTCCCTTATTTGCACAGATAATGTGATGTTAGGAAAATGAACCCTTAGATATGTATTTTAATGTTTTTTCTTTCATGCATGTGTCTCTAACGCATTTATAAGATTATCTCTTTGTTGCTTTGTATGTCCCTCCCCCACAGTATAACCCCTGCTTTCACTATATTTGATGTCAGTATAACTTGTGGAGGAGATGGGGAAAAACAAGTCGTTTAAGGATACAGGTGGACCTGTTGCAACAATGAGAAATACAAGTTGTCATGTCCATAATGAACTTTACAATGTCTGTGCAGGGGTGGGGGGGGCAGGGGGAGGGGAGAAGGATTGGGGGGGGGGGAGGCTGGGAAGGGATGTGAAGGATAAACAAAGGAGGAGGCTGCAATGCTTGGTAAGTGTAACCCCTCTGTACAGTATGTTCACAAATAAAATAAAATAAATTAAAAAAATACTAAAGCTGAGAATAAGAGAAAATTAAATGGGTATTAAATGGCTAACTCTGGGCAACATAAGAAGAATATTCAAATGGTTCCCATTCACACACTCATATATCCCTAAATATTAATTTATGATAATAACCAATCTCTAAATTATTAGTATACCTTGAAAATACCTTTTACCATTACAGCAGATTGCATATTATTAGAATTTAGCATGGTACTTTTGTTTCTGGTTGAAAAGACTTCAAGGTTTCTCCACATTTCATGAATAATAGAGGCTTGGGTATTGATATATTGTGTTAGCTTCAATCAAAAAAATAAATATCACAAGATGAGGTAGGGACTCAAGTGTCTCAAGTGGTAGAGTGCCTGCTAAACAATTAGAAGGACCTGAATTTGGACCGCAATATTGGCAAAAGAAAGAAAGGAAAAAGAAATCACAAGCCTATAGAAGCAAAACAAGAAAAAGCTATTCTAACACACACACACACACACACACACACACACACACACACACACACACACACAGATACCAACACTAGAACTTAATTGCAAAAACAAAAGTCATGTCTCTCCTGACAATATAAAATAATTGAAGGAAATCAATGAGGTAACCAGTAAGACACTGAAGCCAGTTAACAGAATTTGAAGATTTTGGTATTCAGAGGCAATTTATTGAAGGAATGATCATTGAACTTGATAAAAATGGTTTAAAGTTCTAGAGAATAATAAATTTAACATTTGAGATTTTGTTTACTTCCAGGTAAAAATTATTTTCAGCTTTAAAACTTAAATCTACAATTTTACCTTGAACTTTCAGTATTTAAAATAATGCATTCAATAAAATGTCACCTATGTCTGTATTGAAAAGCTATCTGAGAGTTTCCATTGCTTGTTTCCAAGGCTGTGGTATTTTTTTCTGAAACTTGGAACTAATTTAAGGAACTACAAAGCTTTCCTCTCAGATTTACCTATATTTAGAAATCTGTTTAAGGAGAACCAAACCTTCAGTCATAGACAAATTCCAATTGCCTTGAATATTGTAAGTTATGATTATTTTCTGGAGTAGAGCACTACTCCAGAAGAAAGACGAGAAAGACTTATCTATTTTATTTTCTGTGAATTATTTTCCATTGTTTTGTTAGGATGTGTGATTATGTGTTTGTGTATGTATAAATATGTATATTTCAAACTTAACTTAAGCATGGTTTCCCCATTAGCTTTGTCTGAATTTTACCCAAACAATTATTTTGTCATTCGTCTAACTGGGAAATAAAGCATTTCATGCACTTCCAAATCTTTGGTTTAGACAGTAGACTGTTTTTTGGTTTTTGTTTTGTACCATGACAATAGTCATGGTTATTACATTAGTATTTTATTGGTCTTGTTTTAAATTAATTAAACATTTTTATTTTGCTCCCTTGAAAGCTTGGGGTACCTGTTCCACTGGGGTCATTCTCTCATTTACCTTATGGCTCTTCTTGGCCTTCGTGGGAACCAAAGAGGCACTGGAATTAGTCTCTAGACTTTTGACACACTAGCTAGCACGTGTCATTTAAATTTGCATTATCTTTTCTCGTTGCTTTTTACTCTGATCTACAGTCCTCTGTTGCAGTTTATTTGATACAAGCTCCTTTTAGAAAGGAGTGCTATCCTGAACTTTGCGTTTAAGTACAAAAATCTTCCTCCAGTACTAATGTACTGTCTTCTGCCTTCAGAATAGTTCTTGTTTTTACTTAAGACAGGTTAACAGACATTTTTGGCTGTAATATCAGACTATGGGAAAGTGATCATGAAGAAGAGGACTGTGGGGGAGATTTTAATCTAAGTCTGTATTTGCCTTTGGCTATATACTTGGCTATTAACAGTATGCTATTATTATTCTAAAGCTGAATATGTTAAAGAGCTATCATAAAACCTAACTGTATGTCCCAGAAAATATTTTCTGTACTCCTGCTACCACAGACTGCAAGAAATTTAGTACTCAGTTTGAATGCATGACTGCTGTTTATCTAAATTATAATGATTTCTAATTCCTCTTGCACAATTAATGGGCAATAATTGCCAAGGGTTACTAGTTGGAGAGACTTAAGAGAATTATAGTTGTCCTTTACTGCAATCTTGTTCTGGGGATATGTTGGAAGGGGAAGAAAGGAAACTTCCTAAACTTGTCAAAGTGTCCAAAATGTTCTATGCTAACGGAAGCTTCTAACATGTCGTCCTTTATATCTGAATATTATAACCTTAATTGCAATGAAATCCTCTTGTGCTTACAATAACCTGGGGAATGAATAAGCTGGTCAAGTAATAATGTTGCATGCTAAGGTCTTACCTTTTCTTAGGGGGTACAGAACAGAAAGTGTGGAAAAAGATCTTTTAACAAACCCATCATATCTGTAACTATGTAATTTACATCTCATGAGATACGATCTCTGTCTTAAAGTAGAAGGCTCAGTGTTAGAAATGTGTTTGGGAAGCTGGAAAACCATAAATCATTAATAATTATTATTGCCATTAGACAATTTTATTCATTTGAAATGTTAAATGATTAATTTCAGGTTTTTTGTGTGTTTGAACTCAGGGCCTTGCACATGCTAAGCAACTGCTCCATTGCTTAAGTTAATGCTTAAGTTGAGCTGCACCTCCAGTTTTATATACTGCGTGCATGTGTATAGCTTTTATTATTCTCCCCTTGAACTTTAACATTTTTGTGACCATATTCATTTTGTCACTTTCTAGTGTGAGTCCTTATCCTTTAGCCTAACTTTCCTTTGCCCTTACCAATTCCTTTAAATAGCACTACTAAGTTTAATACAATATAGTGAGTTGATTGTAAATTTTAGGTTATTAACTCGTTATTCCACTCCCAATATTCTGAAGATAACTTTTTTTTTATTGCTGTTGTCGTTTTTCATTATTGTTTTTTGGGACGGGGATGGGGGAAGGTGCATTTTTCCAGACAGTTTCATTAGCTTAGATTGGCCTCAAACTCAGCCCATTAGTTCAGAGCTCTAACAATCATGGCTCTATGACAGAGAAGGTTGAACAATAAATAGAACTGTGGTTCCAAAGGTAGAGTTCTGGCCTTCAACAAAACAAGTTCAAGGTCAGCATATAAGCCCTGGGTTAAAGCCCTAGGATAAAAATAAACAAACTAAAAAATACAAACAAATAAACAAGATAGGATAGCAAGAATAGAATAAAATAAAAGATAGAAAAGTCAAAACTTCTCATTAGATGAATAGTCTTTTGGATTTAAGGTTACTATATGTAGCTAACTCATATATATGTATCTATCATTATAGTTACATATATTTAGTATTCATATATAATTAATATTAACTGTTTAATTAATTGTATTATATATAATAAGTTGTTCACTGGATTCATAAATCATACCTACCTACAAATAGTGAAAACTGATGATACATGGGTGAGTTCAGCCAAAACTTATTAGGATAGTGTTTTACAAAGTCTAGACTCATTGCAAATCACCAAAGGATAAAAATCTCAAAAATTAACTTAAAATATTTATAGAATTCAATCAGGTTTTGAGATTTCAAAATGCATAAGAATCAGTGCATTTCACATATGCCAATATCATGACCTGGTGCCATTTCTTTTATTCATCATCTCCTACATACTTTAATTCAGGAAATGCCAGTAGCCTCCAATCAGTAGAAATATATGGAGGTTACATCTTTATCCCAGAAGCCTGTCCAGCAAGTCTGGAAGATTTGATGTCAAAGAAATAATGAACCCCGGGGCTGGGAAGGTGGCTCAGTGGTAGAACGCTTGCCTTGCATGCCTGAGGCCCTGGGTTCAATTCCTCAGCACCATATAAGCAAAAAGAAAAAAAGCTGGAAGTGGTGCTGTGGCTCAAGTGGTAGAGTGCTAGCCTTGAGCTGAAGAACTGAGGGACAGCACCCAGACCCAGAGTTCAGGCCCCACAACCAAACCCCTCCCCCCAAAAAAGAAATAATGAACTCCTTTTAGACTCAAACATTTTATAACTTATATCCTCAGTATGATCAACAACAGCAAAAGTGTTGCGTATGCAGTGGCATACATATCCCAACACCCAAATAAGAGACAAGGCCCAAATATACAAAGTAGATCACAATATAACCTGGATAGAAGGGCATTCAGTGGACAAGAAGCTAATTTCTACTGTAATTAGCCAGTTTTAGCATCTGCAGCTAGATGCTAGGAGAGAAAGCCAGCTTCAAATACCCCTTGCTCATCGGCACTTATGAGGAGATGGAAAATGAGGTCATAGACAGTTTCTATGAAATAGGAAGGTGAGAAATGGCCTAATAGCAGCTCTGGATGAAACTCATTCTCTCTCACTCTAGGAGCATTGCAGGATTTTCTGCTTTGGTTAAGCCTCTCTCCGGAGTCTCAAGGATTTGTAAAGGATCATCAAGGCACCAGCCTGCAGCAATTGCTATAACATAATAGAGTTAATAATCAATTTAGGATTTTGATCAAATTCTAAAAAAGTACAAATAAATAATTGCTATTAACCACTCAAAAAAGCCATGTGACTTTTCTATCTCAAAACATGATATAGCTAAGCAATATCTAGCAGTAAAATCAGAGTCTAGTGGATGTGATTTTATTCTGTTAGGTGGACAGGTCAGGTGGATCTTAATTGGGGAGCTGCAAAAGATGGAAGAACAAAAAGTGAATGGGACCACATCTCAGAGGCTACTACAGAGTGTTTGGAAACTTTTTTTTTCTTGGAATTCCCTTACTCATTTTCAAAAGGAAGTAGTGTTTTCTAAAAGCTTCTCAGCCATTACTCATATTAAATGCCCTTTCTCTTGTGTGATAATTAAGTTTCGGCAAACCCTTTTCCTTTCCAATAAATCTTATTGTGTACATTTCAGTATTTGAAGTAATCAGAAGTGTATACTTCTGATATGCATGTCAAATGCTAACGAATTACTCTAATGATAGAGATATAAAACAAAGTAGCATAACAAATACACATGCATGTGGATACACCCATACACATATACATCCAGCATGCGTCATGCTGTTTTGATTCACATACACTTGAAGGAAAAGATTATGCTATCATGCAAAAGATAGAACTATCCAGTTACACCAACTAATGGAACAAACAATAATATTACCAAAGCAATTCAAAAATAAAAGAAATAGATTACCCTGAAACTTCATTGTTGTGAAGTTGGCAAGTTCTAGGTGAATAAAAATAATCAAATGTTGCTCAAGGTCTTATAAGAATGTTTTAAAATTAAGAAATATGCTATGCTCTTGATCAGAAATATTCAATTTCTCCCTAATTCATCCTATAATATAAATAATTATATTAATGTGTTAATTAAAATATCAGCAGCAATAAGACAAAATGATTGTCAGCTTAACATTTATCAGAGGACATTGCATACATATATGGAAATATCAATGAAACCTCTCTTGAACAACTAATATATGCTAATAAAATGTTTTAAAAACCAGTGAAAACATATTTAGGCAGCAACTTACTGGGAGAATAGTCTTATTAAATATTTTAAAATGTATTCCGATAGAACAATGATGAACTATCTCACTAAGAGATCAGTGGAGCCCGGTGCCAATGGCTCATTCCTGTAATCCTAGCTACTCAGGAGGCTGAGATCTGAAGTTTGCAGTTTGAAGGCAGTCAGGGTAGGAAAGTCCAAGAGATTGGTATCTCCAATTTATTGCCAACAATGCCAGAAGTGGAGACATGGCTTAAGTGGTAGAGTGCTAGCCTTGAGCAAACGAAGCTCAGGGTTAACGCCAAAGCCCTGAATTCAAGCAGACAGAGAGAGATAGAGAGAGAAAGACAGACAGAGAGAAAAAGAGGGAGGGAGATCAGTAGACTAATTCTGAAAGTCCAGAAATAGAAAATTATTTCTCTGTGTATGTATATATCAATTTATATATGATAAAATTAACATGAAATTATGGGTGAAAAATAGAGGATTACTAAATTTGTTTGGGACAACTGTTGGGTGAACCAAAAATATCCTTTCCTTACAATTTACACAAGAATAAATACAGATGTAGTAAATATTTTAAAATACAACTTAAAAAAGCTTAAAAAACAAAAAGAATATTTGGAAATTTTTGTTTAATGTCAAATTGGGAAAGACTTTTGTGATTATTGAATGAAATAGGTCCTAAAAGAAAAAATGATTATAATTCTAAATTACAATATAGCAAATATACTTTAACAATTCAGAAACAAAGTAAAATTTCCAGTTCATCTAGTAAGACATTGGTCACTTTTTTTTTTTTTTTTGTCATGGGGCTTGAACTCTGGGACTGGGCACTGTCCCTCAGCTCTTCAGCTCAAGGCTAGCGCTCTACCACTTGAACTACTGCACCACTTCCAGTTTTCTGAGTGGTCGATTAGAGATAAGAGTCTCATGGACTTTACTGCCAGGGCTGGCTTTGAACCATGATCCTCAGATCTCAGCTTCCTGAGTAGCCAGGATTACAGGCGTGAGCCACTGGTGCCCGGCTACTTTTCTTAATAGATAAAAGTTTTCTGTAAATCAATAGGTATAAATGATAGTGATCTAAGTTAGAAAAGGCAAAAGTTAATAATGAAAATGCAAATATAATGGGCCTGGACGCATGTGAATAGATGGTTCAGATTCAAACTCCTTCAGAATAGGATAAATGCAAGTAAAAATATAGGGCAATGCTTATTGGTTTGTAAAGATTTGAATATTTGCAAACACATTGTAATAGTTAAGGAAAAACACTTACATATTCTGTTCCTGTAAAATGGTGCTACCTTTATGGAAATAATTTTGCAATATCTATGGAAAGTTAAAACACAAGCATTCATTCTACTTCAAAGGATTTGTTCTATGGGTGTGTTTGTATGAAAATGTGTGTGTAATTATTTTAACATTGTTTGTAATAATAGCATGTTTTAACAATTCTAATTCATAAGACTGGTTAAATGAGTCATGTAACATTTACATAGAAGAAGAGTTTATACTAAAAGAGTTTATACTAAAGAGTTTATACTAAAAAACAGCATGAAGGAAAAATTGTCAGAATGTATGTCAACTGATAAAAGCAAAGTCCAGAGAAGGGGCGGGTGTGCATTGTTAAAAGAGAAAAAACTAACACCTCCACCTACATGCTGACTTAAGCTCTCAAGACACAATTGTCTGAGTAGGTATATTTGCAGAAGGGTTGGTAGATATAGTTGAGGGAAAGATTGTCTTTGAATTTTTACCTTTCAATAAATTTGGTGGTTATAGCATCCCTATGGAATATCTTTTTTAAAAAAAACAAGACTTATTTTAACCGTCTCAAAAGAATGTGTAGAGATTTTCAGGTTATCCTTCTTGGAAGCCTGGTGCCAAGGGGAAGAGCTGTATTTAAATTCAAGAGAAGCAAGGTAGCTACCAATGAAGAAGGGTGCCAGGAAACTGAACAAAAAAGAAGTCTAAGAGCTAAATCAAGGCATACCAACTGTCTGTCCCAGCATCAGCCAACCTTATTTTAGGCAATATATTTGGCTGTCTCTAGGGTGCTATTCAGTCTTGGCAATTTGAATATCATTCCTATACGCTCTTAAACTTTAAGGTTCTAAAATCAATAGTGTTTACTGTGTTTGATTAATCTGTTTCTACTCACCATTTACTAGCACAGCTGTTTTCAAACTAATTTTAGCATCAGACTTAAAAATATATGATGCAGCCTCTTGATATTTTTATAAATATCTGGAAGGCATACTGCTCAAATCAAAGGGTGAGCGATAGATGGGAGGGGGGTGGGTGAAGACTCGCCATTACTTCTTTCTAAACTTCCTTATTCAGATTCTCTGCTCAGCAATCCACTTAGACAGTCTCACTTAAATGTGGTGTAGATACCTTTGTTTACCTTCATTTCATTGCATGGGGAAATAAGTCAAGGTCAAGATAATTATATTCACCAGTAATAAGGCAGACTATTGGGAGCTTCTATTAGCTGAACTGGGGTCGGTAAAAACAAGTGAATGAGTAGGTCAGTAGGGACAACCTTGGAGGTTTTGATGAAGGTAGTCTCATCTTGAGGTGCATTAGAATCTACACCCACTAAATGACCTCTGTACCTAGTGTCTCAATATTGATGAGGCATTTTATTTACTTCTGTATGATCTATACAATGTTTCTTAATGACTTCTTGTCACCTCAATGTGTGTATATGCATATATGTGAGCATATATGCATATATTATGTGTTATATATGTGTCTAGATGAGAATAAGTAATATATTTTCCTTACCTTCTAAAGCATGTGGCTGTGATCTCTAAGACATAGGTTAGAGGAAAGGATGGGAAGGGGAAAGGCAAGGGAGGTAAGAGAAGGGATACTGATCCATTGGAGCTTCACATGACAAACTGGGAGCCAGGGACCAAACACATTCAGTTTGTGCAGAATATGCTGGAAGCCCTCTGTTATATTTCTTCTCTTTACATATTAGTTAGACAACTTTTGCATGAAAGTCTTTAAGGAAGGAGAAAATGAGAAAGTCAGAGAAGGGCCTTCCTGTTTCTCAGTTTGCTCAATTTCCTTCAGCTTAAAATATTAGATATGTTATTGTGCTATATTTTGGGTACTATATTCCAAGCCCAGAAGATATAATACACATATAGATGAGTAATATATGTATAATATGAATATTATTTATATTTAATTGCATGCACTTATTTCACATGAAAACACATTACTTCCTGTTTTGTCTTCACACATAATAACCCATATTTATAAATGTTTTGTGTGTTTGTTTGTTACAGTACTGGGACTTGAACTCAGGGCCTGGATGCCTTTACATTTACACTTGAAGCTGGCACTCTCCTACCCCAGCCATACCACTCTTTCTCTCTTTTGGTTGGTTATTTGAAAATAAACACATTCTCATGGTTTTATCTGCCAGGGTTAGCTTCAAACCTTTATCCTCAGATTTCAGCCTCCTGAGTAGCTATGATTTGGGTTTAAGCCACTTGTACATGGTTCACAAATGGTTTTCTTATCTAATTCCTGAGCCAAAGATTCACTCACTATAAAGTGCCATGGTTGATGTGGGATGGTAGGGGAAAAACAAAGGAAGAGGCAACATGCTTGATAAGAAATGTACTCATTACCGTGCTCATGTGATTGTAACCCCTCTGTACAGTATTTTCACAATAAAAAACTTATTTAAAAGAAGAGTGTGAGCAATTTGACATTTGGTTCCTACCATTCTCTCTTCCATAGAGCAATTTGAGTATATTACTGAAACTCCATGAATCATTTCTAAGAATGTTAGCATTTTTAAATGCATGCAAGGTATCTGGAATGCAATTATTTAATACACTGTTAAGTCATCTCTCTATGTCTATTTTACCAACCCCTCTATTATCTTCTCCTCTGTTCTCTTCTCCTCTCTCTTACCCTCTCTCCTCTCTTCACTCGCCTATCCCCTCCTCTCCAATCCTCTCTTCCTATCTCTTTTATCTTCCTCTTTTCCCTTCTCTATTTTCTTTTTTCTACGCTTCTCTTCTCCCCTCTTTTCCTCTTCTCTACTTTCATGCCCTCCTCTCTTCTATTCCTCTTGCCTCTGTTTCTTTCCTCTCCTCTCTCCACCCTTCCTATCCTCTTCTTTTCTCTCCTCTCTTCGTTGTATCAAAATACTATGTATTTTCAATAAAATGGAAAATTTTCTCAATTTCTTATATTTATTTCAAATTCAGCTTTCTTTTTTTAATGTTATTTTATTTTGTTGTAAAGATGGTGTACAGAGGGATTACAGTTACAAAAGTAAATTGAGTTTCTTCCTTATTATTTATTTATTTTATTTTATTTTTTATTTTTTTGTTGGTCATGGTGGCTGAACTCTGGGCCTGGGCGCTGTCCTTCAGCTGTTCAAGGCTAGATCTCTACCACCTGAGCCATAGTGTCACTTCCGGCTTTTTTCTGCTTATGTGGTGCTGAGGAATCGAACCCAGGGCCTCATGCATGTGAGGCAAGCACTCTACCGCTGAGCCACCTTCCCAGCCCCTCTTCATTTTTTTTAAGAAGGGGATTAACTTAAAGAAGGGGATTAATTACAACACTATCTCTATTTTTAGTGTTATGAGAGCTCATTATTTATTTAATATGTGACTTTTAACATATTTAAGTTACACAGATTTATGATTGTTAGTGATGCCATAGAGAAATTGTGAATGGCACTTTATTTAAACTCCTCAGTAGAGTTAAGAGGTAAAGAATTGCTAGTCTACATGTTCATATTAACTTGATTCAGGCTGAATCTACCTAAGTGACTACTTAGTTTTTGTTTTATTTTAACTTTTTAAAATGTCTTAGAATTGGTTTTTCATTTTTCTACTCAGATTCTTGCTACTCTACTCTACATAAAGGCATTTGGTAATAAACTTTATGGGGTTAGTTTAGTGCTTTTTAAATTTAGGTGTACATACAGGCTTCCTGAGATTGCTTTAAAAATACAGAAGCCAGTTTCTATTTCCCACAGTATAGTGTAATAGATAGTCTTCTTATTAAAATAAACTATAGGCGTTGAAGAAGCACTAAAACAAGAATTGCAAATTCATTGCCAAGCTGACAAGGAAATAAGACATTTTGCAGGAACTAAAAGGAAACCAAAATAAGGATATCAGCAGCTGAATTCAGAAAATAGCTTTTTTCTGTGATGTTGACTTCCATTCTCAAAGCTGTATGGAGAAAGAGAATTCAAAGGTTACTTGTCATGATGATTGTATAACAAGAGACCACTATACATGCTTACCACAAGGTGAAAGGTTAAAAAAAAAAAAGCTAAACAAGCCAGTTTTATAAATAGTAAACAGAATACAAGAAAACAAGCTTTCTTGATCTTGAACTAAGAAAGAGGAAAGATAGGCGTCTCATTTGCTTAGTTTTATGTCCTCAACACAAGGTACCAAAATATTTTTTAAAAGCTTACGAGAACTGAGTTCAATAGCTTAATACTGTAATTCTGACCAGAGGAACATGGTTTGGATACAGCCTATCAAAAAGAAGTTTGAGGAAGTAACATTGTGGCTCAAGTGGTAGAGCACTCCCTTGAACTGAAGAACTGAGGAACAGCACCTAGGCCCAGAGTTCAAGCCTCACAACCAACAAAAAAAAAAAAAAAAAAAGGAAAAAAGAAAAAGAAGGTTGAGAGACTCCATCTAACAAATGACTGGGTGAAGTAGTGCACACATATTATCTCCAGCTTCACAGGGAAGCACAAATTAGGAGAATCGAATTCCAGGAGGAACCAAGCATAAAGTGAGACCTTATTTTGAAAATATACAATGCAAAAAAGGTGTGGAGATGTAGCTGAAGTGGTAGAGTGTCTGGTTAACAAGTTTGAAGCCAGTACTGACAAAAAGAAAATCACATAGTAAGATACTTTAAAATGACCCCCAGGCTGGTAGTAAGTACAAGTAACTATAGAAGCAAACAAGATTATCCATTCAAAGCATTAGTGGGGGTTCACACCTGTAATCCTAGTTAAGAAGGAGACTGCCAGCTAAGGATCACAATTTGACAGTTTGAAATCAGCCCATACTAAAAAGTCAGAGACTATTATTCCAATTAACCAGAAAAATAAATAAACATGAAGTAGAAATCTGACTCAATTGGTAGAGTGTTAGCTTTGAGTGAAAAATCTAAAGGACAGCACCCAGGTCCTCATCCTCAGATGAAGCTCTAGTAAACTCTCTCTCTATCTCTCTGTCTCTCTCTGTCTCTCTGTCTCTCTGTCTCTCTCTCTTTCTCTCTCTGTCTCTCTCTCTCTCTCTGTCTCTGTCTCTCTCTCTCTCTCTCTCTCTCTCATACACACACACACACACATACACACACACACACACACACATTGTTCATTCAAAAGGAACATAATTCCAATAGAAACACTAAGAATTTTGAATTTCTAGAAAATTTTCAAAAGCATTAGCTCAGAGCTAAGAAAAAAATTACAACCTATAAGGAAACATGAATGAGTGTGGTGGGAGAAAATTAAGAAAAATTTAGTATATATACAGTATATTTAGACAAAAAACTCATTAACCCTGTTAATTTAATAGAGATATGCACATATATATATATATATGCAGAAAATCGTAGTAAAGCCTGATATATGATATATGTTATACCATAATTTTGGTGCAGATATTTAACTGAACTTATTTCTGAAAAGTATGTCAAATCATAACATTACTAGGAATTCCTATTAGGCTGGGTGCTAATGGATCCTTCCTGGATGCCTACCTACTCAGGAGGCTGAGATCCAGAAGATTGCAATTTTGAAGCCAGTCTGATTAGAAAAGGCAATGAGATTTCATCTCCAAATTACCATCAAATAAGCTACATGGGAGGCAGCATTCAACTGATAGAGGATCAGTTGTCTAAGCAAGTGTTGAGCAACCATGAGGTCCTGAGATTAAAAAATATAATAAAAACAATATTATTTACTTGAATTTATTGAGATAAATTTACATAAATCTAAGAATTACTATATGGCATGTTAATCTCAGACAAATGTAGCTTTAAATGCCCATAGCTATAAACATATAAGCTAAAAACAGATATTCAGCAATTTTAGACAAAATAGAACAAAATCTAAAGAAAGAAGGAAAAGAAAAACAATAAAATAAATAATATAAAAGGAAACAAATACTCCATAAAAAAAAGTGTCAAAAAGGAGCCACAAGTAGCTTCTTTGGAGATTCATTATTTAGTAACCTTAGTAAGAGTTTAACATGGGAACTGGTTTTAAACCAGTCTATGAATGACAGTTGCTTCAGTAAGCATGTTTCTGAAGACCAGCAGCCAGAAACAGATTTGCTGTGATAAGCACAAATCAACTGCAAACTCCATACCAACACTAAAATCTGTACCTCTATTATTTTGGTAATCCTTCATTGCTATATTGTTCCAACTTATATAAATATACTTGGCTTTACTCAATAAGGATTTATTAAATACCACTGCTTAGACATGCAATTTCAGGGTCTTGTAGTTATTTCTTTACTTTTGTTTTGTTTGCAGTACTAGAGTTGAAATCAGTGCCTCATGCTTACTTGCCTAGCTCTCTACTACTTGAACCACTTCCAGCACAATTAGGTTTTTTTTGGGGGGTCCGGTCATGGGGCCTGAACTCTGGGCCTAGGCGCTGTCCCTGCGCTCTTCAGCTCAAGGCTAGCACTCTATCACTTGAGCCCCAGTGCCACTTCCGGCTTTTTTATTTTTTCTGCTTATGTGGTGCTGAAGAATTGAACCCAGGGCCTCATGCATGCAAGGCAGGCACTCTACCACTGAGCCACCTTCCCAGTCCCACAATTAGGTTTTTGCTTGTTTGTTTTGTTCTGGGGCTTGAACTCTGGGCCTGGGCACTGTTCCTGAGTCTTTTGCTCAAAAGGTTAGCACTCTACCATTGAGCCTCTGTTCCACTTCAGTCTCTTTTGGTTAACTGGAGATCAGAGTCTCGTGGGCTTTCCTGCCACTGCTGGCTTTGAACTGTGATCCTCAGAGCTCAGCCTCCTGAGTAGCTAGGATTATAGGCCTGATATATTTTTATCAATATATTTTTGAAAAGTTCTGGCTCTTCTCACTTTTCTCAGTAAAAATGTCTTTGCTTATGAAGGTCCCTCATTGTTAATCTAAACTTACAGCCCAGCCCTCTTTGCTCTGTTTTGATTTATAAGTAACTGAAAGACACACTTTACCCTACACACTCATACAGATACTAATATCATCAGGACCCTATTAAATCATCTTTCTCTTTCTGTAGTCTTTATCTTCTACCAGCATGGGTCAAATCTCCAACTAAGAATATGTTTGAAATGTACTACTTATCTCTTTCTACATGCCCATATCAACCAATCACTAAATCTACTTTTCCTTCCTAAAACTACTTCCAGTCCAGGAGCTCACTGTTGTAGCTACAGGCTGGATCAGTAGGACAATATTAAAAAGTACCAATGTTTTAGTTTAAATGTCTATTTAAATGGTCTGGGAGGAAAAGGGTGGAAATCCGGACATTTCAAAGCCTTTTACATGTTCTAATGTAAAGGTAAAGTGGAGAAGCAAGCACTGCCCCTTCACTTTCATTATCATCTAACTTCAGGCCCCTACAATTTCTCTTGGGTTATTAAAAAACACTCGTAAGAGCAGTCAGTTTCCTGGTCTCCTGGATTATTCACTTCAAATTCATCCTCTACACAGAATAATGGCATAGTAGCTATAGAAATATACCTATTTCTTTCCCTTCAAAATATTTCCTCATGACTGCCCATTAATAAAAAAATAGAATATAAGCTCTTTCAACAAGTTCTGCACCAAATTCCATCCTGTGTCCCCTACTTGGCAATGAATAGCTTCATTTCGTGTCATGAGGCTTTTCAATATAGCCTAGAATCACTGAAATATTTATTTTCTTATGCACATTATTGTGCTTTCCATTCTTTCTGCAATGATTTTCTCTGTTCCTTTACTTGATTAGTAATATGATTAGACTTTTCTATTAGTTCACCAAATTGTCTAATACTCACTCCCAAAATCCTTCTTAGATCTCTGAATGCTGTTCTTTATGTTCTAATAATACTCAAATCTCATCTTCCTCATCTCTCTTTACCTGCCTTATAACCTATGCTTCTGTCTATATCAATAGTTTATAAGGTCCCTGAGTCCTCTCAGTTTGTTTTCAATCCTTCTTGATTTGGGCAAGTGAAAAATATAATCAGCAATAAAATGAATATTTGTATTCTACTTGCACTAACTTCTATACACAGGTGCATAACTAGTAATAGAGTTGGGTGGAAACAACAGTAGCTGTATTAATGCAGTGCAATAGGAATTCAGAGAAGGAAACAAGTTATAGGGTTATGGAAGTAATGGATGGGGTTCACAGTTACAATTTATGACTAATGATTAGAAGTTAAGCTTCCACATAGAGATGAATTCATTACAGCAGTTGTAGGTAAAACATATCAAAGTGTGACCAGACCCCTTACGATCTAAATGGCAGGTTCTTTATTCTACACTAGAATTATGTAGTTAACACCTTACATGTAGTGAAATCTCCCATAACATAAATACTTTTTCTGATTCTATCTTATAAATAATATTGCTTGACATGGACCTCCAAGTAAATAGAGCAGGAAGACCAAGTTCTTTGCATTTTTATTCTACAACCAGGTTGCAGTAATCACTCAACTTCCTTCTCTATTATACAGTGTTCCCTTCTGTAGCCTAGTCACCAGTGATTGAAACTTTCAAAACAAGAGAGTCATAAAACTCAAGCAAGTTAGAGAATCAGCTGTGACAGTGGTCTGTGAATGCCACATTCCAGTTTCTCTTGGAACACTTACTTTTGCTTATATATTCATGGCAGAAGTATTTGCAGTAGTGGAACTTTATCTCCAGCCTTGAGATACTGGAAATGTAATGTCTAAAAGTAAATGATCACAAAATTAAGATGCATCCAAACAAATTTGGTTGCCTATTTGAGTTCATTTCAAACTGATTCTATAAAAATTTTGTGAGAAACAAAGGAACCTTAACTTGAGAGATGTGCTAGATGCCAGTATTAGATAATAAGTAAAAAATATGTGGTATTGTATTATCAGAAAATATTCACTTAAAACCATCTCCTTTAGAATAATTTAAAGCTTAAAATTTAGAAATAACTTTTTTCAGGTCAGCAGTGTAACATTTAGTGCACTAAACAAGTTACTACCTCTTTAATGGGATGTCCAAAGTGTTTTCTTGCTGACCTAAGTACACTCAAGCCCAAGTTTTTATTAACATGCACATGAAAACATTATAATTTGTTTTATGAGCACAAAAATGTTTCACCTGTCTGAGATGGTTCTTTTCAATTTTCCGTTTGAAGGAAACTTTCTTTCCTCTAAGTATTTATCTTTGTGGTGTAAATGAGTTCAAGAGAAAAAAAAAACAAGTCTAATTATGAACAATAAGATCATCCTGTCATCAAATGTAGAACACATGGTTCATCAATGGCTGCCATTTCTCTTTCTTTTGGTTAAAGGCAATGTCAGTAAAGATGTTTTATTACTGTTTATGGATGGATGGGTTCGGTGGCATTGATTAAAATCACAGCAGATGGGAGAACTTGCTTGAAACAAGAATTTCTAAAGTGATAACTATTTTGCCTCATTATTCATGATGTGTCCATCTTCATGGACAAAGACTGGTGCATCTCAGGCCTGGAATAACAAAGGTTCTTTTTTGTTGCCATCTGCCTAGCTTCTCTCTACTTTAACAGTAAAGCCGACCACAAGACAGTCTTCTCAACTTACTTCTATTACAGCAAAGTTTTCCTATTTCTGCTACTCTTTGTCATGAATGACTAACAGATGACAAGCATGTGATGTGCGCAAGTCTCATGTTCATGCCCAGGGCTTTCTGCCGATCCAAAGTTCAATTCTTCCTTTTTTATTAAGAAAGTAGGAGACTAAACTGTGAGGAAATAACTTACAACATTTTTGTATGTTAGCTTTTACAAGTAAGACACTAGAAACTCCTTGAAATTGGTCATATCATACCTAACAGCTAAGAAGTCCTTTGATTAATTGACACAATATTTAAATTATCTCTAATTCAGAATTTATGATAACATCATAAGGTTTTGCTTGGTTTAATTTCAAGACCTCAGTCTTTAAAAAAAACTATTTGCATATATTTTAGGCAAATGTGTTCTCATTCCATTGTTTTGGTTCCTTCCTTTTTGTCTGGAGTATCCTCTTCTGTTCAGTCTCCTCTTTTGGGATGCTGAGTTCCTTGTCTGTGCGGATTACTCAAGGTCTCAGGATGAGGGTGGGGCTCTCATATAGTTTATCTGACTGTGTACCTCTCAATGGCAGAGTGTATATTTCAAATGACTTGTTTACCTGAATGTGTTCACTCACCAGATATCCTATACCTCACCCCTTAAGTGCAGCATTGGTCTGCAATTTAAGCCTGTGAAGCAAAATGAAACACTGATTTTTGGACCACTGACCCTTTGGCTAGCCCCACTATTCGGCTCCCGTGCTTCTCCAAATTCTATCCTTGTAACAATGGGATAACATCTTTTTATGGACAAGGGCATTCCCACCATATGTCTACCCCTGGTGGCCTGCAAAGTGTTACGAGTGATTTTAAAAGCAAACTCAACATTTGAATTTTGGTTGAGAATTTTTTTTAAGGTCAAGTAATTAGAAAATTGTTTTTGCATATCAATTCAGGCTGCTGAAAAGAAGGGAAGAAGAAGCATTACACTATGAACTATTCTTTTTGAGATTCTATCCTGTGAGTTTCAGCAATAATTTTTGTACACTGAAGAATTTTGAAGGTCATAGATCACACTTTATGTGGGTACATTATAAACTCTAATTTTGTCTGTATACTTATTCAACTTTTATCTCTTCATTACCTCTCATATTACCTCAAATTCTATGTAGGAGTTTGTGAGATCATTCACATCAGTAATTGAACTCCTCCTATGTTTGTAACCACAAGACAAATTTAAGCTCCTCTCATAAGACTTTAATCATGTGCTACCCTTGTTCAAAGTGCTACCTTCTTCTTTAAAAGACAAACTACTTCAGACAAAAGAAAACAAAAATAATTTGTTTGTCAAGTTTTATTATGTACTCTATTTGGAAGTCACAAAACTTCATTTCATTAAATATAGTGTATGAGAAGGCACAATTCTGGAAACTAGTTCTATTATTTGTCAGTTGTGGAATGTATTATTGTCAGGCCATCATTTCCCTCTGTGAGAAATGTTGACAAATGTCATCTCTCAGAGAATTGCTACAGAAATTATTCCATAAAGTCAATTCACTAATATAAAGTATATGTTAACTAAAACACAGACATAAACACACATAAACCTTATTAAGGATCTACATCTGAAGATTCATTGCATATCAAAAATATATGAAAAATTAGCCTATGCTAAATACGTACAAACTTTTTTGTTGACATTATTCCTTAAACAATACAGTAAAACAGTTATTTAAATAGCATTCACACTGTATTAACACAATTTTTTGTATGAGACATATACGCATTCATGAATTTTGGTATGTTGCAGAGTTCTGGAACCAGGGTGCTGGAACGTCATCTGTAGATAAGGAGAAATGACTTTTATTAGCATTAACATTTTCATTGTTACAAATCTATACAAGAATATTACAGAGATCGCAATTGGCTTTGAATGAGATGACCTGGCCACAATTCTTGCATTACTTTAACTTAAAATTGAGAAATTCTCTGAATCCTTCTAGGCCTTATTCTCCATAGTCAGCATTCTGATTTTAGTTGGTCAATTCTCTATAAATCATACCTCAATGAAAACTCAGAAGTGGAAAGAAGAAGCTGCCTGTAAAGAGGAGGATCTTTGTTCCTAGAAAAACAGGCTGGATATAATTGAATCCAGTGTCAGTTAAACAGTCCAGCATTTTGGAGCCCAGGCAGGGATCTCATCAACACTCTGCTTATATAGGATATAATTCTTTCTTGAGCATTAGGGGAACACTGTAACCTACTAAACAACTTGATTGTCCTAGAGTTTTCCCAGGAACTATACAAATGACTGAGATAGAAAAACTAGTTCTCAGCTATGCATTCAATTTTTTTAATTGTGAAAATACCATACAAAGGGGTTACAATTACATGGGCAAGATAATGAGTATATTTCTTATCAAGCATTGTTACCTCCTCCTCCTTTGTTTCCCCTTCCCATCCCTTCCCATCTCCACCCCACCCAAAGTTGTAAAGTTCGTTTTTCAACATAATGACTTGTACTTCTCATTGTTGCAATGGGCCCACCTATATCCCTATTTAAACAATTTGTTTTTGCCCTTCCCCTCCACAAATTATACCAACATCAAATACAGTGAGAGCAGGGGTTATACAAATCAACAAAGAAATCGTCTTATAAATATGTTAGAAACAATCGCATGAAAGAAAAAAAAACATTTGAATACTTATCTTGAGGTTCATTTCACCTAACATCATCTATGTGACCTTTTCTGCTTGTCTCAGACATATACTAGTTATTGCAAAAAAGGGAAACCATGGGACCTATGTTTCTTTGGGTCTGGCTTACTTCACTTAATATAATTTTTTCCAAGTCTTTCCATTTCCTAACAAATGGGGCAATGTCATTCTTTCTGATTCAATTTATAACCTCTAAATAAATTGAGTTGAAGGTGAGATGAAAGATCTGTCTACAAATCTACACCTTCATATGATTAAACAGAGGTAGAAAGGGCTGAAAATGACATAATCTATTTCAGACCCTTCTTGTGAGGCACAGATTAATAATCTATGAGGAAATTCTATATATAAGAGGCAAAAAACAAATATTGGTTTGTGACTGTTAAATTATTCTACAAAATACATTATAGTATATATTATATAATCTAGCATTTTTAAATAATCATAATCGGTGAATTGACAATCATTTCTGATAGTCTCAAAAATGTTACTGTCCATATACAATGAGACAAAAACTTAAGTAAATGCAAGCAATTCATTCTGCTAGTGAGAAAATAGCCTTGAAATTGTATTGAGATTTTGAATGATTTATTCTTTGACAATAGTCAATATTGCAATTTTAATTCTATTGCGCTAAATGTTTCAAGTATTTCTTATTTTTTTTTTGTTTTTAATGTGTTATTTCCAATTTACTGGTGGTGCTGAGAACATAGAATTGTGAAGAGAAACAATTTCCACAACACAGTGTATTTATTAGATGTCATCTTTTACTTAACCCAGCTATTTATGGGAACTAGTGGCAAATGAGGACTAAAATGCAAATTTTACTAAGACTTTCTTTGTATTGACTGACATGTTACAAAAGAAAATAGAGGGAAGAGGAAGAAAGGACAAAAAACCCATAAAACAATATATTCATTGAGAATGTGGGCTTCAGTATTCAAAATCTGAATCTGTAAGTGTGAATGTTATAAAAGTATTATTTGTATTCACAAGTGAATAGTTTCAATAGCTCACATCCTCCAAGGTCAGAGAATGCAGATAAAAACTTCTTATGCTGAGGTTTGAGTACGTATTACTTTTATTGGGCAAAGAATCTTTCTCTCTCCTGGGATATTTTTTCAGACCTTGTTTATACTATTTATTTTATTTTATGGAAATGAAAATATTTTGTCATACTCTTACCGCCCAGCTTAATTCCTAACTTGTATAATGAGATAGGTAGAGATGAACTCTGGGATAGTGGATAACCTTAGGCATATACTTGAGAGTGGCCCAAGTCACACCAGCGATGTGTGAGGAAATTTGAAAAGACTGACTCGTAGTCAGGCTGAGTGCTAAAGCACAGAGCACTAGGCCTATGGGAAGAGCGGAAACCCCTGTTATTCTACATGTTATTGCATTTGTTAATCCTAAAATGAACCAAAATTTATCCCTACATCAGATGAGCATCAGATGTGCATGTCAACTCACATGAATTCAATTTCTGGTATCACCAAGCATTAGAGTTATCTTTGTAGGAACTCTTGTTCCTGATCATTTATTTTGTCATATGCAATTTTAATCAGTGTCAGATGAAACCATCTATAAACAACAAGCTAACAGATCATCTTTTCTTGACATTGCTTTTCATTGTAGGAAGAAAAAATTTCTGTCATTAAATAAAGGTGTATTTCTGCATTTGATCGCAGAATGATGTCATTGTTCACAATCTCTAATGAGGCAAAGGAAAAGACTGGAAGTTGGATCTTTGGATTTTTTTACATTAATAGAACAAAGAGTAAAGGGTGTGACATAAAAATAATTAATTGTCAACACACACACTAAACGTAAGATAGAACACATATGCTATTATTTCCAGAGAGGGTGTTTACAGTAACTATGGTTAATATTTTGAAGAACTTTAGTGGAAATGGCAGATAATATGTGTAGACCACTGGGAAATTTAGCACCAAGTTGGAAGCCCTAAATAAAATATAAATACTGCAAACACACAAACCACCATATCATATATGAAAATTCATTTTTGTAATCTACAAGTAGACCCAATAAGGCTAAAGAAAAAAGAATTTACACCAGTAGAAACTATCCAAAATTGACAATCAAAGAGACAACACTATGAGTGCAGGGATAAGTCAGACTAGGAGTCATGAAGCAATGTAATACCACCTGGAATACAAGTAACTAGAACTCCACAAAAAAGATAATTAACTATGTCTATAACTATAATTAACGCTAGCTATAACTATGACTATTTTTTATAACATTGGTAAGTCTCAAATGTGTTATGCCAAGGAAGAAAAGACAGAGCTAAATGGCAATATACTGTGGTCCCATTTATATGACATTCTGAAAGTATAGAAACTCGGTCAGTGGTTCCCCAGACTTGCATAGAGGCTTATCTTGAATAAAGAGGATCACTACAGAAATTCTGCACATTCAAAAAACACTGTGGTAATGCTGTGACATTTGACAATATACACACTTACAATTTGCCAATTAAAAAAGTTGACTACTACTGTATGTAATTTAAATCTTTTAAAGCATGCATACATATAACAAGGCTCTAAAAGAAAACAAGACCAATGATATGATACAGCTTACATTTACATCTTTAAAAGTCAATATGACTTTTAGAAAAAGTTGGATTTTTTTTTTTTGGTAGTAGGACCTGAACTCTGGGCCTGGGTGCTGTCTCTCAGCCCTTCAGCTCAAGGTTAATGTTCTACTACTTGAGCCAGAGCACCACTTCCGGCTTTTTCTGCTTATGTGGTTCTGAGGAATCGAACCCAGGGCCTCATACATGCAACGCAAGCACTTTACCACTGAGCCACCTTTCCAGCCCTAGAAAAAGTTGAATTTAAAAAAATTAATACAAATATGGTGTTGGATGCTGTATTGAATGAATCTTTAGAAGTAAGCATAATCTCTTCATTTGTAATCAAACCTGACAACTGTGGGCAATGTAGACATAATCCAGAAACTATGACTAAATCATGAAAACTCCAGTCATTTATTTTACAAAGAAGGAAAGTGTGTAACAGAAAGGTGAAATAATTTCCATACTACATAATAGCTGTGGAGAGGTGGAGGTGAGATTCCATCCTGAAATTCTGTATCCATAATGCCATCAAATAGTTCATCTTTAAAGACTGTTGAATCAGATTCAAAATGCTGGAGCACTTCTTCCACTTTGAGATCACTCTATTTGCAATTCTAATGCTGAAGTGTCTAGAAAACCTTCAGAGTAGGCATCAGTGATTTTGATTTTTGATAGTCATGCTTCCAACATGCTTTCATATAATTAGCAATATAAATGCAGATTTTGATAGATTCTCCAGCTAAAAATCACTTGAGTTTGGAACACTGTCAGTGGAAAGCAAAAAATTTACCTTATAAAGCATTGAACACTCTAGTAAATCCCAATTTATCCTTTACATCTGACATAGTCAAGAAGAGCATTGGATAATACAGTTTATCCTTTAGGTGATATTTCTAACTGGCCTTGTGTTCCTTTTTGGTGTATTAGACTCATCCATCTTTGCATTTCTGGTGCCATGCTCTGAATCATCCAACTGCTTCTCTGACCACTCTACATTTCTTCAACCTGCGCTGTATGTCCTGGGATCTGAACATAAAGGCTGCATTACAGAGCTACTCTGCTCATTTAGAACATGTCGTGGGTGGGTAACTGATGGTTGAGATGGATGTGAGGTCAGGAGATATCCCTCAGCCCTTATTTAAAGGTTGCAGTGAGTGAATGTGTTTCCACCAGAGGTCCTATCTCCTATCAGGAGTCTGCTGAACTTCCATGTCTTATCTTTGCATGTAAGTGCTTCTTTATGCTACTCTTCAGACTCATAATACTAACTCTGCTCTACAGAGCTCTGAAATTCTGAACCATATTTTGTTGTTGTTCTCATTTTTAAACTTGTCTACACTTTCATAAATAACATGTTTTAAAGACGTCTTGTAACCCAATAGATATCATTCTTCGTATATAGGCATCATGGCTTATGAACCACTCATATACGGCCTTCTCCCAATGTTCAAATCATCTTTCACTCCCACGGTCAGAACCAACTTCAGAAATACCTCAAGAAATGTATTAATTGAAAAGACAACAAACTTGAGGAGAGGCAAGCATGATCTACTTTTCCAAATTAGATGTCAGGCTTCAGTGGAAAAGGAAAGAAAAAGAGATCAGAATAATCACCACGGTATGTGACTTCAATAAGTAATTTTAAGTCAATTAGTACAAGTGCAAACGTGAGTATGAAAAAGTAACTGGTGACCTTATCTCATCATATTTGAAAAATAAACAAAGGGAGATATAGCTCATTATGTTATAAGCCAGACAACTGGAAATAACAGTTATTTCATTTCCAGGGTGATCTTCAGAACAGATTTACTAATGAAAAATTTCCACATGCTGGAAAAGGGCAATGATTATATATTTCAGGAAGAAAAACAGTCTCCCTTAAATATAACTTTAGAAATATTATTTCTTAAAATAATGTGTTTAGCAGCATGTGATATATATTTCTGAAAGAAAATTTGGCAACAGACTAGGGAAACGTATTATATAAATATTTTCTACTGGTAAGCCTTGGTTGACCATTCATGAATTATCTCATTACTGCCAGTGGAGAGTAAGCAATAACCAGAAAACTTCTGGCCAGGCATATTTAGAGAGATGATGCTAAATTAAATGAGTAATAAGATTAAAGTTCCTCTCAGTATTTACAGTCTGTTCCTACGAGATGATCCTGTGACATTTTATCTTCAGCCATGTCCTTCTTTGGAGAAAACGTGGTGCGTAGACTTCTGTCAGATTAAAGTGGAAGAGTTTGAAATCTAAGGCAGATCAATTATATCCACCAATATTCAACCTCAAAATGAGGCTATTTAGAAAAGCATCTCAATTTGCCTCTTCTCCTTAGCTTCTCCAATAAATGTAATAAAAGCTTAATGTGGGGAGATATTATGTAAGTAAACTACAGTGCTTTTCATTTGTGAAATGGGAATCATTTTATAAGCTTATTATGGTCATCTATTAAGAGCATATTGTGTAACACTTGACTGCCCTCTTAGCATTAGTATTATGCTAGTGTTTTGTTTTCAGATCACTTTCATTTTTATTTTTGTCCATACTGTAAGCTTGAACTCAGGACCTCCAACTCGTTAGGATGACATGATACCCCTAAGTCACACCTCTAGCCCTGTTTAGCATAGACTCTCACTTCCTCACACAAGCACTCACCTAAACTGCAAAACAAGCTGCCTACCTGTAGGCTTCCCGATATTGATGGGATCACAGATGTGCACCAGAGTGTCCATTTTCCCTTCATGGAAACAGAGATGCTGGACTTTTCTGTTTTGCCTGCTTTGGCACTACAATCCTTCCAATTTCAGCCTCCCATACAGCCTGGAATGACAAGATCACATCATTATATCCAGCAATGCGTTAAGAAGGCTTCTCATGAATTGTTCTGCCTGAGCTAGTCTCAAACCATGGTCCTCCTGATCTTAGATCCTAAGTAGAATAACCAGCACACAGTTTTCTGATGAGCATTTATATGCTGTTGTTTACTTTCTACCTTTTTTCCCTTTTTGTAGGCCTGAATTTTAAAGTTCTTATCCTGATAAATTCTGCTGTCATTCTAGACATTCCTAAAGTCCAGCACAAGTAGAATTTACTTTGGCCAGGCTTTTCAGACTCTAGACTTTTCTATACCTTCAAGTTTATCTATATTCTCAAGATTCTGATATTAACGTCATTCCCTAATTTAGGACCATATTCTTTGTTTTGCCTTCACTTTATTTTATTTGCTGCCAGCTCATTCATTCCACTCATTGTGCAACTTGATCTCTTTTTATTCACTCTTTTTTTGTGTGGCTAAACTAGTATGAATTCCTAGATTTGAAGTAATCTATACCATTCTAGAGGCATCCAGCTTCTTTATGCTCTATTATCTTTCTTGAGAAGAGTGAACCTAACAACATCGCAAATCTGAACTCATTAGCTTTTGGACCTTCACTGAAAGTCTTCAGGACAAAGATTTTGGCACATATTAAGCTGGTTTTAGTCTGTCTCCAGATAAGAATCCATAAGCTTTTTTTCTCCTCAAAATGTGTGTACTCAGTATTAGTGTAATGAATGAAAACTAGGCAGGAAGTGAGGCTTCCTAATATCAAGTTTGCAAGAAATCTCTATTCAATAATTTGTTTAGTTATTTAGGATAATGTGGGTAGACCTTAGATGGATGGCAGAGATACAGAGTGCGGTGATCGTTTACTTTCCCATGGTGAGAAAACATCCCAACTATTTTGTAGTCTAGTTATTAATCATCATCCACACATTTATTAAATACTTGCTTTTGGATTTATTAAATACTTGCTTTTCAGTACCTAAGGCATGGACAAAAATATGAATGATTAGGTGAATAAAGGCTCCTTAAATGGAAATGACAGACAAGGGCAGTTAGCCACAGATAGAAATTCATTTCTTCATGACAATTTTAAAGAGCTAGCAATTTCCTTTTCCAAAATCCTGTATCATTACCCACTTGACTCCATATTTATATGTTTCATGCATTGCTGAAATATAGTTCTTCCATTAAATGTTTCTCCTTTCAGAAAGGGTAGCATAATATTTAAACACTTACTCCTGTGTGTGTTCTAATCTGACATCCAGTGGCAAGCAGATAAATGCAAGAAGCAGGGGAAAGAAAACATGAGAGGACTGAGTAATTCTGTGTGGGTAGAAAGTTGAATAGATCAACAAGAGATATGGATTTGCCCAGGTCCTTAGGCAAGGACTGCTATACATTAAATCAGGAAAACTAACATTAGAAGTACTAGTACTAGTCCTGATTGAACCCACCTCAGTGAAGAAATCAGAACAGTAACCAAACTATGCTCTTTCTCCTCTCCTTAGCAGACTTCATGCTTTCCTGTGGGATTTTTCCCAATAAGACACACCAGTTTCTGATTTTTCTCACTTATAAGGTCGCATGCCAGTAGACAGGATCCAGTTAGGGGGCAGAAACTCTGTTTTTGATGATATTTAGTTAACTGGGAATATTTTTTTCATATGAAAAATTGTTGGCAAGGTATATTGTTGTTAATTAGGTTACTGGACAGCCAATAGATGACAACAAAATACGAAGAAGGCACTCCAAAAAACAGCATCCCCAAGGCAAGGACCATCTTTCAGACCTGAGATGGAGATGCTGTTTCCAGGTGCTGAGATGAGTACAGAGAGGCTGTTTCTGCCAAAGTTGGAAAAACAGCACTCTGAGCTCTTTCACTGGAAGGGGAGCATTCACAGGATGTTGTTGAAATGAGGATGCATTTCTGGGTACCACTGACTGACAAAAAAAAAAAGCATGGTTCCTTCTGTTCCAGCCTTGAGCCTACCTCTGCTGGTAGAGTCTCACTGGGAGCTAGCTGTCAAAGCAAGATGTGTTTGGGACTTCCAGATGAGAGATTACAAAGGTCATCGCTTATAATAATTGACTCACTGGGATCAATTCCAGAGCATTCCCACATTTCACCTGATGAGATTCCACTGCAGACACCTATGAGGATGTAAAAATGATTTGATTCTAATTAAGGTATAAGTTTCAAAAATATTACCAGTAAGCTTGTATATATCTCTTGTTCCTTTTCCCAAAATAAATTATTATTCACAGGGTCTGAATGAAATTCAAGGTGAACTCAAGAAGTAGCTATTCACATGTACAAAGTATTAGGATTTGCATAGCTTATCATAACTTTTGTAGCAATGAAATTCCATTTGTTAAATATAAGCCATAGTATAAAGGTTTAGGAGAAAGAACCCAGGAAAGTATGTTGAATTAACACAATGAAAATGACTGTGATTTGCGGGTCAAGGTTCATTTGAATGGCATTCTGCACAGTGGACATGTTTGATGCAGTGTGTTACAGTGAATTTCCTTTGCTTTGATAACTGACTTGGAGAGAAAAGTAGAGGTGAAATGCCCTTTTAGGCTTTCGTCAAATTCAGTGATAATTCTCTATACCTATAGAAAACCTAGAAAATGCTCCCAAGTTATTCTTCCTCTCTCTGGTTACCACAATTACTGTCAAATCCTTGAAAAGCCCTTTCACTTTTTCCCCTTTGTTTAAGAAACACTGAATCTAAGGGCCAATGCAAGATTTAAAACTAAGATTAACAGGTCTGGGTGGCTCAGTGGTAGAGTGCTTGCCTTGCATGCATGAAGCCCTGGGTTTGATTCCTTAGCACCACATAAGCAGAAAAAGCCAGAAGTGGCGCTGTGGCTCAAGTGGTAGAGTGCTAGCCTTGAGCTGAAGATCTGAGGGACAGTGCCCAGGCCCAGAGTTCAGGCCCCACAATCAATAAAAACAAAACAAAAAGAACCCTAAGATTAACATTGGATTTTGTTGACTGATGTGTTAATACATGAATGGGAGGATAAATAAAAGAAAGAATAGGCATGAAACTGTTCATGATGCACAGGAATCAATTACCTTTTTTTTTTTTACTTATAAATTCAGAGGTGTTAAGCAAGAGTGGCTCATTCCTATAAACCTGACTACTTAGCAAGCTGAGCTCTGAGGATGATAGTCCAACTCATGCCTATAATCCTCCTAGCTCAGGAGACTGAGCTCTGATGAATGAGGATTCCGCCTAGGCAGACAAATCCATGAGATTCTTATCTCAATCAACCAGCAAAAAGCCTTAACTGAAGGCGTGGTTCAAATGGTAGAGCACTAGCTGTCAGCCCAAAAAGGCCCAGCAAGAATGTGAGGGCTTGAGGTTAAGCCCAGATACCAGAAAGAAATATTCACAAGCTCCAAGGTGATGCAATGTTTACTTTTGTCAATATGAGTGAGCCAAGGATACCCATTGTCTCAAAACTTTGTGATGAGTGGAGATTTTCTTCTTCTGGAGGGGTGAGGGGAGTGGGTAATTCATATTTACATTGGTAGACTACAGAGCAGAATGACTTCTCAATGCAAATGAGACTTCAGCCAATAGGAAAAAATATCTGAAAAGGACTAAAAAAGTTGAGTAGTGAAAAAGTATTCTTCTGTGTGCTTCTAAACAGAAACATCAGCTTTTATTTACCTTCAACTCAAATAATAACAAGATTCCAGACCTTCGAGTCTCCTTGATCTCAGGACTTAGGGTTTGGATTGGAGCTATATCATTGATTATGGCTCTCCAGAGATGACAATTATTATGAATGCTGATATTATGTTTGGGTTTTAAGCTATTTTAATATTTTACAGAAATAGTTTAATTCTGAAGATCATAAAATTCTTCAGACTTCATCATCATGTGAACAACTCCTTACAATAAATGTTCTTATATAGACAGAGATATAGATTTATTTTTGTATCTGAACACATGCATTCATTTTGACTCTGTTTCTCTAGTGAACTCTGGCTAATACAGGTAGTGACTTGAACAAAGGGAGGAAGGAAACAAAATATAGGATCTTGCAACTTTTCAAGTTGAATTTGCAATTTTTATGGTTCCTTTCTTCTTTGATGTTATAACAAATACCATTTCTACCAGCTGCTATCTATTGTTCATTGCCTGACAGCAATGTGCCATCCAATTCTACCCATTTAATATCATTCATTGCTTCTGAAAAAGTTGTTTAAGGAAAAGTCCCTGAAGCAAATTTGCCTAAGATTATTTGGCTAATGAAAAGGCAAACTCTACATCTGAACCCACACTTCTGTGATTTTATACATGTGTGTATTCCAAATTTGAACTGAAGCATAATCTTCTACTCTCTTGACTTGCATCCTCATAGCTAATGATCTACCTCTTGAGCCACAACTCCAGTCAGGCATTTTGCTAGTTACTTTGGAGAGGGACTTTCATGGACTTTTTACATGGATTGGCTTTGACCCTCAGTCTTCCATATCTCAGCCTCCTAAGGAACAAGGATTTCAGATGTGAGCCAACAAAATTTCATTTTAGCCAGATATGACAATAACATTGAGCTCATTGAATGCCCTTAGACCAACACTTATTTAGTCTTTTTTGTTTCTTTAGTTTCATAAAAGTAAAGACTTAACAGTCATCATCTTTATTGTGTCTTCTTGCTCAGACTCTCTGTGAATCTATGACCTTAATCAAATGATAAAGAACAGTCATGCTGCTGACATGATGATAAGCTAGACCAGCTTAATGCTGGGAATAGGTGCAGCAATTTGTTCAGAACTTCACAGTGGCATGGAGCAGTTTCAGGATTCTCTTACAAAGGAGTTTAGACATGTTTGACTCCTCTAAAGAACGTTATTTATTTTTCCTATGTGGCTGTTATTTATAACAAGTTTGCAGTTCTAATCTAGCTAGATAAAAGTGTAATGTTAGAAAGTAGTTCTTTTCTTCCTCATCTCCCCCCTCCCCTTTCCTCTCTTACTCCTCCTCTCCCTTTTCCTTTTCTTCCTTCTCTACATGGCCCATGTCTTACTCAAGTCCTTTTCATTTTCTAGATCCTCCCTTCCCCACTCTACTGCAAGGGCCTTGTCTCCTGGATACTACCCTATATACTTTCCTTTTTCAGATCTGCATTCCCTAAGCACCAGTACTTCTGTATCCATCCGTTCTCAATCTCATTTATTATATTATTATTTTTATTATTTCCTTAAGTCTGAAAGGAAATGTTTGTATGTGTTTGTATATGTGTGTGTGTGTGTGTTTGTGTGTGTGTGTGTGTGTGTGTGTGTGTGTGTGTGTGTGTGTGTGTGCAGGCATACATATACACCTGTGGAGCCTTTCCTATCCAGGCAACCTTAGAAAAGATGAAAGTAAATATTATGTTATTATTAATATGTTATTAATATATTATAATGTGATTATATTTCTGTTCAATTAACTAACTGTTTATATCATTTACATGTTATTTTACTTTGGGATCCTCATTTTTCAGAACATATTGTAGGATAAATATTTAATAGAATACATTTTTTAAAATGATACAGCATAATAAATATTTTAAGGATTATGAGTATTTAGCTTTCCAGAACACATATTTAAATAATAGTAAGCTTTCTTTAGATCTAGGGGATGTGAGTGCTGATCATTCTTTAAGCAAAAGAGCAGTGTGGGAGGCAACACTAGCTTGAGAAACATTCAGGCATTCTGAGTGTTGTAATTATCTCAAGATAAAAGGAAATACTAGATAAAAGTTTTGCATGTATGTACATTTAAAATATTAAAGGAAATAATTTTTGAATTCTCAATAAATAATGTGTTGAACTGAATGTTCGGCAATATAACTATATACATTACTATATAGTTATATATACAGATATATATAAATATATAACTATATATAAATATAAATATATATTTATATATACAGACAATGAAATTCTATACTTCCATAAGAAAGAATGGCACTGCCCATTTGTAAAGAAATGGAAGGACTTGGGAAAAAAAATCATATTAAGTAAAGTAGGCCAGACACAAAGAAACATGGTCCCATAGTCTCCCTTATTTGTAATAATTAATATACATCTAGGATAATTTTAGCAAATGAGCAGAATAGTTCAATAGCTATGGAAATATGACCATAAGTGAAATTTGTGTTTTTCTGACTTTGGTATATCCCCTGTTGTCACTGCATTTAATTTTGGCACCCTGGGTATTGTATATACATTTATCTGAACTAGGGAAAGGAAGGGGAACAAAAAATGGTGAGACAATGGACAAAATGACAACCAAGGCCACAGTGAAACTCACAAGACAATATGCTGGAAATGATCTGTAAAACTTGGTGGGGATATGAGGGGAGGGAAAGAGGGAGAAAAAATAAAGGAAGGGGTAACAAGTTACATAAGAAATGTAACAAAATGTAATCACTACCTTACTTATGTAACTGTTACCCCTCATATACACAAAAACATTTAAATAATATCTTTAAAAAGCAGTATAAAATTTAGTCACACTATAAAAATTTCACAAAGCTGAGCATGAGTAGCTCAATCTATCTGTTCAGGAGGATGAGATCTGAGGATCATGATTCAAAGCCAGCATAAGTAGACCAATCCATGAGACTGCTATTGTCAATTAACCAGCAAAAAGCTAGAAATAGAGGTATGGCTCAAGTGGTCAAGTGAGTAAAAAGCTAAATGAGAGTGCAAAATCCTGATTCCAAGTCCGAACAACAGCATACACATACACACAAAAAAACCAAAACAACAAGAAAACAACACATGTACACACACACACACACACACACACACACACACACACACACACAAATACATATGCACACAGAGAAAAATACAGAAAAGTACATATATCACAGAGCTCAATCTGAATATATGTCCAGTCCCCTGAACAAGTTTATGAATTGTTATATGTATACTTTCTGTGCCATGCAGCATAAATAGTTGTATATTAAAAGACATATGCACTTTTAACATTATAATATTTTTCATGTTGATATATGAGTCATGCTATATGAAAGGTAACAGAGACAATACCTACTGCCTGCTGAGATGTAGGAAAAAGAGCTTATTAAGTACAGGGGGAGATTTGGTGTTTGTCAACTTAGCAATTCTATCCTATAGACTCTGCCAGCTTGCTAGCTACAGGAGACCTGCCTGCAAGCCATCCTAATAATCCTTGACATTGGCTTTTTCAATGATTGGCATGCCATATTCGGTATTGTGGTTCAAAAATATCCTGAGTTCCGGTTTCCTCTTACTTTTCTGGATTCTGAATATCTAACGAGCAAAGGATGAAACAGCTAAGAGAAGAAATACCAGTCCTTTCTCATTTTAGAGTCCAAGGAAGTATGTTTTGGATCAAAGCCAAGTAGCCAATTACTTGGGCATCAAGTTTGTAACATCTCCACAGTAGACTAAGATACCTGAGTAGCAGGAAAAGTCTCTTTCTTAGAGAAACTGGCACCTAAAAAGAAGTATGAATTAAGTCAAGCATGCTGTGAGAATATCTCTGAATCTCACCCATTGGAAATGGCATCCTCTTTCCCAACAGTGAAGTAAGTCCATGTATGGAGAAATCCTTGGGATAATCCTTCAGAAAAAATGAGAGGGGAAAACAAATCTGTTCTCCCAGTTCTGTATTGATTTATATTCAGAAAGTTGTAGCTGGTTGGACACTAGTGGCTCATTCCTGTAATCCTAACTACTCTGGAGGCTAAAGTTCAGAGGATCAGGGGGTGTGGTAGTTAATAGGAGACCAGTAATGCAGCATCAATTACAAGGCCCTGAATTCAAACTTCAGTACCAGCAAAAAAGAAAAAAAAGCTGGAAGTTGATGTAATGTAATGAAATTAACAATTGTTAACAATGTACAGATAAAAGATTTATTGTCATTTTACATTTTTTTCTATTAATTCAAACTTTCCTTTCTTAAAAATGGTAAACATTTAAATATACACATGTATATTAAAGTAAACTAGCTTCTTTAGAACAAAATTGAATAAAATACCATTTAATTTAAATTACTTTTATAGTTTAGGTTTGCAAATGCTTTTTAAATGCTTATAGTGTTCTAGATACAATCACTCTCTTGCTTTTTCTTCTTGAATATAAAATCAAAATATCTTCAGCTTCTACCTACCTGCTTCAGGTTTGGAGCACAAATGGTTGAGGAGGGTTTGGATTTGTTCTGAGAAGTGTACACTTCACAGAGCCAATCACTCCATTCCCTTCGGTTCCAATTGTAGAGATCCATTTTAAAACAACCAACAAAGGTAAAATTTCTGAGCACTAGTCTCTTCTATATTGTGAGGATATATATATATATAATATATATATATATAGTGAGGATATATATATATATATATATATATATTGTGAGGATATATATATATATATTGAGGATAATTGCCTAAGTGTGACATTATGTTCCAGATTCATTACCGTGACTAGTAAGATTCAAGTTAATCTGTCACAAGTTCACAGTTAACTTGGCTTTGTTTGGTGCCTCTCAAATGTTCCTCACTTGTCTATTTTATGAACCTTTAAGTGAGCCAGTTCCGATCACTTGTTATTTTATCTGAAACAACTGCCCTAAGATTTCACAAGTTTTCTTGCTTCTAAGTAAAAGATCTGCATACAAGCTTATACTAATCAAAGACAACCCTGGAGTACAGTGCATGGCCCAGATCTCCTCACTCTATGAAATGTATACCTAGTGGCATTGAAGAGAATACTGAGGCTTACACAAATTTACAAATTAGAATGACTTTGAGCAAATAATTTATAAATAGGACTGCTTAAAACCAGATGTAGTTGGGGCCTTTACCAAGAAAACATAAGAGGAAGGCCTTTTTATAACACATGGAAAATAATCAGAGAAGCAGACATTAGGTTTGTTTCATAATAATGTGGTGATTTTAAATTCCTAATAATACAGGTAACTTAATAAGGCTTTAGATTAGTCAAGCTTAGGTTTCAGTATTGGTCAATTTAGGCATTCACAAGAAATGACTGTTTTAGTTTTGATTGCTAATCAAGCAAGGCCAGGTCATTCGAAACATGTCATTTTTTTTTTTTTGAAAAGTAAATGGGGACTTTTATTTGTTCATTTTTAAATGTGTAAACATACAATTTTAAATATCAACATAAAAACAACATATGTTTATGCATTTTTTATTTTGGACAGACCAAAAATTTATTTCTTTTCAATTTCATAAATATTCACCTGTATTGTGTTTATCTACCTTTCATACTGTTTTTATTTCTTTTTTTTTAATAATTTTTTTATTGTGAGAATACTCTACAGAGGAGGGTTACAATTACATGAGAAAGGTAATGAGTATATTTCTTATCAAGCATTGTTGCCTCTTCCTTTGTTTTTCCCCTATCATACCTGCTCTCCCATCTCCATGACTACATTCGCCCTCCCCCCCAAAACATGTCTTTATCTTTGTGGGCTTGGGATTCATTTTTTTAATTTTAATTTTTATTTATTTTTTGGGGGGGTCCAGTTGTGGGGCTGAACTCTAGGCCTGGGCATTGTCCCTCAGCTCTTCAGCTCAAGGCTAGCGCTCTACCACCTGAACCACTTCCAGCTATTTTTTTGCTTATGTGGTGCTGAGGAATGGAACCCAGGGCCTCATGCATGCAAGGCAAGCACTCTACCACTGAGCCACCTTCCCAGCCCCAGGCTTGGGATTCTTTAGTCCCAGCTTCTATTTTAATTTAAAAAAAAACAAACTGGTGTCACTTCTACCTTTCTGGGACTCATGTACTCATCTACAAAACATAAGTATTGAAAAAGAAAAGTTTATACTATATATATATATATATATATATATATATAGTATATATATACACATACTATTGGTGATATAAATATGTAAAGTTTTATATATATATATATAAAGTTCTTCAAAAGAGTCCGTATTTGTGTTTTGCTTTGTTAAGTTTTACTTTCTAAAATTATATCACTGTTTTCTCAATATTAATAGAAAATGCAACATCTCACAGAAAATATTGTATCATAATCATCAAACATATTCTAGTGGGAGGGAAAAGATAATAAAAATTAACTGAATTCTATACAACTCACCTAGTTGTTTAATATACTCTTTTAGTTTTATTCTCTTCTGCCTCCTCCCTCTTCTCTTTGTCATTAGATCTCTGAGAATCAGCAAAAGTGTGAATCTTCATCTTAATATCTTGTCTACCATGAATTTGTTATTCCTAGAGAGAGCCTCACTAAGTTGGTAAGTTATATACTTAAGCTATTTTCTAGACTGCTTTTGACAAATCAGACTTTGAGGAAGGTTTACAACTTCTTAGTGAAAGCTATCATTTTTTTCTCAGGACAACAGGTTTGTTTCTACTATTATCCTGATTTGTTTAGTTTATTTTCTTAGATCAGGTCCTACTGTGCTGTTGAAGTTGATGTCAAGCTTCTGACTTACTTAACTAAATATAATTTTTTCCAAGTCTTTCCATTTCCTAACAAATGGGGCAATATCATTCTTTCTGATCGAGGCATAGAATTCCATTGTGTATGTATACCACATTTTCTTGATCCATTCATCTACTGAGGAGCATCCGGGATGTCAAGCTTCTGGACTCCTGAGTTTGGGTAGTCCTTCAGAGTGTTAAGACTACAGATATGGACTACCACACCCAGATCCATGGTCTTTAATTTGCTAATAAAAAAGTTGGAGATAATCCTGATCATAGCGAGAGCTTGATTTGTCTATCTGAGTAATGTAAGATGCACTCACTAGAAGAACCACTTCCTTTTGAAGTTTAGTTCTCCATTTAGTTCTCTCGTTATAAAGTTTCAGAGTATCAGCTTTATCTTTAAATTTTTTATTGTAAAGATACTGTACAAAGAGGTTACAGTTATACGAGTAAGATAATGAGTACATTTCTTATCCAGCTATGTTACTCCTGCCTTTGTTTTTCCCCTACTATCCCTTCCCTTCCCTCCCCACCTCCCCAAATCTTCCCTCCCCCCACCCAAGATGTAAAGTTAGTTCCCAACATAATGTCTTGTACCTTGCATTGTTATAATGCATCAACCTGTATCCTTGTTTCAACATTTTGTTTTCTTATTTTCTTCCCCTCCCCAAATTAGAAAAATGTATATATAAGATGCAGGGCACTGAAATCAAATACAGCGAAAACAGGGGTTATTCCAGGGAGGAGGCACATACAAAAGAAACAAAAAAAATCACATAGTGCACATAAAAAAAAACCGACAAACTAAAAAAACCTCTTGTGTCCCTATCTTGGAATTCATTTCACTTAACATCATCTTATATGGTCATATATACATAACTTTTGACCTTCTCTGCTTGTCTGGTAAGATTATCCTAGATGTATACTAGTTATTACAAATAAGGAATACCATGGGATCTATGATTCTTTGGGTCTGTCTTACTTAATATAATTTTTTCCAATTCTTTCCATTTTCTAACAAATGGGGCAGTGTCATTCTTAATAATGGCAGCATGAAATTACATATATATGTGTGTGTGTGTGTGACATTTTCTTGATCCATTCATCTACTGAGGAGCATCTAGATTGTTCCATATCTTAGCTATGGTAAATAATGCTGCTATAAACATAGTTGTGCTGGTAGCTTTAGTATGGCCTTGTTTGTGGTCATTTGGGTAAATGCCCCAAAGTGGGATTGCTGGGTCATAGGGGAGCTCTAAAGTGGAGTATTTGGAGGAACCTCCATACTGCTTTCCAAAGTGGTTGAACAAGTTTACACTCCCACCAACAATGCAGTAGGGTTCCCTTCTGTCCACATCCCCTCCAGCATCTGTTGTTACTAGAGTTCTTGATTCTAGCTATTCTAACTGGGGTGAGGTGGAATCTCAATGTTGTTTTAATTTGAATTTCTTTTTTTTTTTTTTTGGTCCAGTCGTGGGGCCTGAACTCTGGGCCTGGGCGCTGTCCCTCAGCTCTTCAGCTCAAGGCTAGCGCTCTACCACTTGAGCCACAGCACCACTTCCAGCTTTTTTTTCTTTTTGCTTATGTGGTACTGAGGAATTGAACGTAGGACTTCAGGCATGCCAGAGCTCTACCACTGAGCAACCTTCCCAGCCCCTTGAATTTCTTTTATGGATAGAGAAGTTATGCATTTCTTTATGTGTATATTGGCCATTCTTATTTCCTCTTCAGAGAAGTTTCTCTTTAAGTCTTTAGCCCACTTATTAATTGGGCAGTTGTTCCTTGAGGATTTGTTTTGGGGGTATTTAATTTTTTGAATTCTGAATATATTTTAGATATGAGGCCCTTGTTTGTTGTATGGCTAGTAAATATCTTCTCCCAATCTGTGGGAGTAGATGAATGGATCAAGAAAATATTATATATATATTTATGTATATATATATGTATATATATATAATGTAATTCTATGCTTCCATCAGAAAGAATGACACCACCTCATTTGTAAAGAAATGAAAAGACATGGAAAAAATCATATTAAGTGAAATAAACCAGACCCAAAGAAACATAGGTCCCATGGTTTCCCTTAATTGAAATAGATAGAATGCATCTAGGATAATCCTAGCAGATGAGCAGAATAGCTCAATAGCTATGTATACATGACCATATAAAATGATGCTAAGTGAACTGAACTCCAAGACTTGGACACAAGAGGTTTTTGTTTGTTTTTAATGTACTATGTGATTTCTTGTTTCTTTTGTATGTTCTTTCCCCTATTCTATATCCCCTCTTGTCACTGAAATCAATTTTGGTACTCTGGGTATTGTGTATACTTTTATCTGAATCAGGGAAGGGAAGGAGAACAACAGAATGGTGAGACAAAGGACAAAGGGTAATCAATGTAACGGGATATTTACAAAACAATATGTTGGAAATGATCAGTACAACTTGGTGGAGGATTGGGAGAGAGAGAAAGTAAGAAAAAATGAGGGAAGAAGTAACAAGTTGGACAGGAAATGTACTTATTACCTTAATTATGTAGCTGTAACCCCACTGTACATCACCTGGACAATAAAAAAGAACAACCAAGTAAAAATTCAATGGAGTCCAATCTTAGCATACTGCTTCTATTCATATGTTGAAGATGCTTTCCCACATTTTTGTGGAGGAGAGCAAGGGCAATGTGGGCCCTCAGGGATGATTGATTAATCTTTGAATAGATTCATTTGCTTGGAATCTGCCTGAGGTGGCATGTAAACCAGGATTTGTGTAGTAAAACAGAAACTATTCTAGGATTTTTAGACAGAGACTTTAACTTATGGTCACTACAAATAATGAAAGAGCTAAAATGCCATATTTGAGATGGAATAAAACTCAGGGATGATTAACTGTCAAGAACTTGCCACCACTAGAGGAAGAGAGATAATAGTGTCATAGTGAAAGCTTGGGGATATAGAAGATAATAAAGTATGTACTCATGCAAGGCTATAGAAGCATGTTCAAGGGGAAAAAACATAGAGGAGAGAAATATATCAGTTTCACCTTTTCTCCAAACTTTCATTCTTCTAGCACTCCAGAGTTAAACTCACTAGAATGTCAAAGGAGTTTGGGAATACTGTTTCTTGTGACACAGAACTAAACAGAAGAGGGAGGAGGTATAGGAATATGTAAACCAACTGATTTCTGATGAAAATGGAAGGAAATTCACAGCTGTAAACAAAATTATTAAATCCAAACATGTAAGTCCTAAGCCCTAACAATCAGGAATTTGTCACATCACATGGCAAAAGAGACTTTTCATCTGTGACTGAGTTAAGGATTTTGAGAAGGGGAGATATTGTGAAAGAGTGGGTTTATTGTAATCACAAATATCTTTGAAATAAGGCAGAAATGTAGAATCAGAGAAGAGATTTGACAATGGAAATTAATAATCCGATTTCAAGACTAGAATGAGGCCATAAGCAAAAGAGTGTAGGCAGAAGTCATGGTATTTTTGATAGCAGCAACAGGATACTAGTATATTCAGTAAGAGCATAAATATATTTTTTAAACATTAGAAATCAAAAGCAAAGTCAAAGTATGTAGGACTTTTAAGAAAAATGATACATATTAACCAAGTGAGAGTTTATTCATTCTCCCCAATGTAGACAGTAATTCTCCATGTCAACCCCAATTTTGTATCCTTAACTGAATCTGAACATAGCCTAGTTCCCTTATATTCCATTCCATGGTAGGTCAGAATGCACAGGAAACAGATACATAGCCATGTTTATTTTATTAATGAACACTGAAGTCAAGTATTCATTAACTTGAAGTTATTTTTTTTCTTTTCACCCTATAATTGAAGTTCATTTATCCTCTCTCTACTCTCCATCAATATAAAATAAAATAATTGCTCCATTAGGAAGAAATTATTTTGGGAATGACTAATTTGAGTATCTGTTAAATCTGTACCTAACAGATTTGCTCTGTCAACTAGAATTCTTTTAAAAATTTAAATGTCAAAATAAAGTGATAAGGAATTTCCTTTACAAGGTCAGCATTTCTAAAACAGGTTAAAGCAGGAGGAAAAAAGGCATTGAGCTTCATCAAGACTGCAGTGATAAATAGAAAGGGACAGGGTTCAATTTGAACAACACAAGATCCGAGATGAAGCAAAAGAGCATGACTGCCTCTCGGTCCCCAGCACAGCTTCACAACCTCATTCACCTGGTAGAGATGTGAAGCAGCTGCTACTTGAGGTCTGGTCAGTGTCAGGGGTCTTGATTGCTGCCTGTCCTCCAGAGGTAGATGACTGTGATCACAATTGACAATACCTGGTACTTCTGCTGTCAGCCTCAGCATCCTAATAAGGCCCTAAAGCACCAATGCTCTGCTGTCCTTTCCTGCTGGGGTGGGGAAACAAGGCAGGGTGTAGGCTTCTCTTTACAAAAACAATCATCATAAGAAGCATGCTTTGGTGTCTTGTTTTGTTTTGCTTTGCTTATTTGTGTCAAAAGCAAGCAATAATTCTTATAAACTTTTTTGGAAGCATTTTATTAGCCTCTATTAGTTGTGGGATTGGGGAGGGGAAAATCATGAGAGCATTCCTATATATGCTTACAGAATATCTGTTATTATAAAGGTGATGTTCAGAGGAGCTATGGTTATATAAGTCAGGTAATGAGTGCACATCTTTTGGGACAATGTCACTTCTTTCTCCATTCTCTCCCAGCTGTTCATAGCATTTCTTGACATAGAAGTACACAGTCAATGAACACAGTGAAGACAACGGAAAGCTACATATAAACATGAAGTTTCTTTAACATAGTGGTTGGTTCCCTTGACTGTAGTTAGGTTTTGCAATGGAGGTAGGAGACTAGAAGTTTAGTCACCATTTGCTATCATGAATGACTTTTGGCTAATTATTTTCCCTCAAGTCTTCATTCTCTTCTTGATAAAAAAATAATTCTAACATTGATTTCTAAAACTTATTAAAATTTGGCAATATATGACTAGAAATTATGTCTTGTCTTTACCTAATTTTCAGACAGATTGTTTACAGGTTCATCTTACTATCAATCATAAAAGGCCAAATCTTATTAAGTAATTGAATTGATTTGCTCCTAAATTGTTCAATAATTTTATTGAATTGCAAATATTGACTGCTTATTTTGGATCATTTGCATGCTCAAGGCTCATTTCTTTTATAACTAGTTACTGTAGGAAGGTATCTTTTAATACTATCTCTATATACCAAAGACAGAATTGATTCAGGAACAATAGAGAATGCTCTGTTCCAAATATGGTTTTCTTATTTAAAAAATACTTTCATTTCTTTGCTATTTCTTTCCATACCTCAGCTATTTCTATATTATTTATTATATATTGCTTGTCCTGACACCAGAGAAAGCTTGCTCCTTCTGCCTAGAGCTGGCTTACCTTCCTGATTTCCCACCTGGATTCTAAGCCTTCTGGTTCCAGATTAGACATTACTTCCTCACAAATTAATCAAAGGCTGCCTTCCCTTCAAATTTCTACTTTTTCTATTTCTCACAGCATCTATCATCCACCACATTTCTTGTTACTCTGTTTCATTGTCAACCCAATTCCCTGAAAAGCATTGGCATTTATTTATATGAAGAAACAGGGAACTTAATGGGTAATTGCAAACTGTTAGCCATTCTGGTCTTGGTGTTATAAATGCCACCCTGGAGAGCTTGGTATATGAATGGAGGCTTGAAATAAGAGTTTCAGAGGAAATTCTAGCATTATAAACAGAGTTTATATTAAAAATACACAGGTCTACCTAAAAGAAAAAATACCTTTCCAAGGAAATATTCATTATTTAAATGCAATTTTTTAAACTACTTGATTCTGGTCCTTCATAGCTTTGTGCTAGTTTATAACTATGAATTGTAGCTGACAGCAATATAAAATAATCCTTGTCTACTAACATCCACATCCTGTCAATTCTCTTTCCTTTCCTCTGTGAAAGATGTTAGTATCATGCCATTTATACATTTGTCTTACAATTCCAGATCTAAAATATGTTCATTGTTGTGTCTCAGAAGATGATATACCAAAGGCCCACAATGCATAATTTCTTTCTAACTTAGTCCTTCTTTTCTATCCCACAACCCACTATTCTCTCCTTAGCTAAGTCACAGAAACTAGAGTTCCTCTTCCTCAAGGCTGGAAATAGAAATTAGAACTTTTTCCCTTAAAGCCAACCATAAAACTGAAAAATACTACCCTAAGTTCCTTCTTTTTATTCTTTCTATCTCAACCTGATACTGGTTAAAAAAAACATATTTTGGTCTATCTCTACATATGTGTTCATGTGTTTGTTTTTGTGTTTTACTGTTGTTTATGAGACAGGGCCTTGTTTATGAGACAGGAACTCAGTGATGAGAAACAGAGAAGCTACATCTTAAGAGTTTGAATTGGAAGTCACCAATAGATGACCAGCAAATTCAGGTGTACTCTGGTCACAAACACTTCCAGCCTTTCCAATACACTTAATGCTGTTAGAAAACTGAGCCATGAACGTAGGAAAGGAAAGAAAGAGCAAAAAAACAATAGCAACAAACCAGATAAACTGTAATGGAGAACTGAAGTGGAATGCCATGGTGACTGGAGGAGAACCAGTCTGAGCTGGTCCAGGCCTAAATAAGGTAAGGGGCTAGGGCCAGGGCCACCAGGAGGTAGAGAGCCTTTTGAGGTCAAGTTACCCAGTGACAGGTCCAGTAACCTATTATCCATGTGCCTGCCCATGCCTCTAAGAATTCAGGCACATCTATCACTTTGAGGGACTGCACATTCCTCTACCATGAAGACAAGATGGTGCCAGTTAAACCCAATTCCCTATCATCTACCACATGGATAAGATGGCACTTGTTAGACCCAGTATCCTTATTTCACTATGAAGTTTGGGCTTGTCAGGAATTGTCATCCTGCCTCAGGATTACATGTGTATGCAACCATACCTGGCCTATGTGTTTTCTTAACAGCTATTACAGCCAGTACTTATCACAATATGGGCAAGGTGGGCTGCCATAGAATAATGTAACAGCTTCTGGGCTGTTTTATTTTATAAGGAAATAAAACATTCTTGGGACTACTCCTACGATAGATGAAAACTTCCCAGACTTTATCCCGCTTCTGACCTTGTACATAAATGAAGTTCTTTGTTAGGGGTGGTCTGCTCTCTCTCTGCTGGTCTCTCTTGATTGATGCTGACTCCTAGTTGACCTCCACATCGTATCAATGAAAACTTTGTCTATATTTGGCTTCATTTCATTTCTAGTATTTGCAAAGTCAGAATTTCCTGCATCTGATATTGTTATATGGCAAGAAAACAGAGAGGCTACATTTTTAGAGTTTGAATCAGGAGTCTTTATTAGAAGGCTAATGACTGCAGGTGAACTCTTGCTGACAAGGCCTGCAGACCTGCAAATGCACTTAACAGTGTCAAAAAAAGGAGCCATGAGAGCCAGAGAGGAAAGCAAGAGCAGAAAAACAGTACCAACAAACCAGATCAGCTCCAGTGGAGAGCTGAAGTGGGACACCATGTTGACCCAGAGAATTGCCAGGAGACAGAACATGAACAGATAGTAGCCATGGCGTCATGGCGTCATGGCTCCTGAGCTGATCTGGGCCTAAATAGTGTCAGGTCAGATGTCAGGGTCATAGTGAGCTTGAGAGTTCATTACCCAAGGCTGGAAGGTCCAGTAATCTATTGTCCAAGTTCCCATTCCTGCTTCTAGAAATTCAGGCGTGCCTATCACCTGGGAGGTGGGACTTCCTAGTCTCCACCATGAAGACAAAATGATGCCAGTCAAACGCAATACACTATCATCCACCACGTGGCCAAGAAAGTGTCAGTTACATTCAACATCCCCACATCAATACACTGTCCATACTCCACTGAACCTAAGTATATAAATGGATAACTCACCTTGGGCCTTTGGGTTTTCCCCCTAACAGAGTTTATGCTGCATAAAATTATCTCTTTCTACTCCCTTTATTAATAGTTACATATAATTTTAACACATTAAGTTTTTTTTAAATCTGGCTAGAAGCCATGATTTACCATATTTTGAAAGTGATCCTTTAACAATAAAGTTCCTAAATATGCTAAAATTTGGGAAGGAGGAGTGCCTGGCTTGATCCTCTATTTGGTATTCTCACGTTGCTGACTTCTTTAGAGAGAAGCCATCCATAATGTTGGCACAGTCTCCATACTCTGCTTAGTCTCCACAGCTCTCCCATAAACAAAACTCCCTTCCTTTCCAGATGCCACCACAGCTCTTTTCCTGCTACCTCCCTCAGATCTTCTGCTTCAGTTTTAATTTTCCATGAGTGTACTCCAAGCTCAGAATATTGTAGCTGCCCTGTTTCCTCTCCTCATATTCAAATGGTTTTAAACCCCTCCTCTCAAGATTTGGTTCACTCTCCTTGTCATCCTCAAAAACTTTTGGGCTTAGTACTCACAGAGAACAGCTCTATAATCCCAACTCACACTGGAGGGGCCATCCTGTCACTACAATTCAAGCCTTCAAGGAGAAAGAGCACCTAAAAAAGCTGAAAGGAAAATTAGAAACCGTTTCGTTCAAACCATCCCTGTGCAGCACAGGGCACTGGTTATTTATTACTTTCACTAACAGCTCCATATTTGGAGAACACTTCACATGTGAATGACTTGTTTCTTAGGTACTGGAGTCCTGGGAACTCAAAGGGGCCATCTTTTCTTTTTTCCTCCAGTTCTGAGCACCTGGGGAGGGATTGACCTTAGAGGTGTCATTCTTTATGCAAATGAAAGGAAGCTTCCTCTTATTCTTATGAAGATAGGAAGTGAATAGGTCCCTGGATTCACACCATTTATAACTTCTCCCTACTCTGAGGGAGTTTATTCATCCCACTTCCCAGTGCTGTGTCAATCTGACTTAGCTGCTAAATAAAGCCTACAGTTATTAGGGAATTTAACATTCTTAATATGTTTTTCTCAGAGAAGTTATTTTTAAGGTGATTAGACATGACTAATGTAAAACAAAGATATGTTATATATATACATATATATGTATTTCATATTTCAATAAAAGGCTTCAGGCTGTATGGAAAATGATCATTAATAATATGGTTTGTTTGTGTCTTCATGGAAGAAATCTCCAAACTACCATTTTTCTCTCATAAGGACCTTGTAAACACAAATTTTAGCAAGTCTCTGTTCATATTTTCCAATTCTACTTTGTTTAATTCTCTAAATTGTTAAGCTTGTTTCTTATCTCTTCAAATCAGCTTCATGAGAGCAAGATTTGAAAGTCATCTCAAAGTCAGCCCATCCTGCTTGTGTTCAACACAGGTAGCTACAGGTGATTGAGAACTCTGGCCTCATTTTTACCTCACTATAAAATAATAATATTTAATTAAATAGCTACTAAATATAACAACTAAAATTTGCTACAAGTAAAAACTGTTACATTGTTACTAGCCTAGAAGTACATTTTCATCTTGTTTTTCCTAGACCAAGAATTCCTACTACTACTGCTACTAAAATGTAGTTCTCCCTCAATATTTGTGATTGGTTTTGACTTTTCATGGGTATCAAAGTTGGCAAAGATTGGTTTTGACTTTTCATGGGTATCAAAGTTGGCAAACACTAAAGACCCTTATATAAAATGTGATATTGAAGTAAGGAGGCAGAGTCTAAGTAATTTCTTATAGCCATCCTTGTGCTTCTTGCTGGAGAGATCAGGTCTAGCCACCACCATGTTGGTCACATGGTGGATGGTAGGATCTGGCATCTTGTCTTCATGGTGGGGGAAGGTGAAGCCCTTACCTCCCAGGTGATGGGTATACTTGAATCCCTGGAGGCAGGAATAGGAATGTGGCTGATAGGTTACTAAGCCTGTCAGTCCAGTGCTTGAGACTGGGAGTTTCCTGTGACCCTGCCCCCTGCCCTATTTAGGCCTTGACCAGTTCAGGTGCCATTATCTCATCACATGTGTCTCTCTATTTGTGTCCTGTGTCCTATCTCCTGTCTCTTCTATGGTCACAATGTCATGCCACTTCAGCTCTCCATTGGAGCTGATCTCGTTTGTTGGTATTGTTTTTGTTCTTTCTTTCCTCTCTGGCCTTCATAGCTGTTTCTTAACTGTGGTAAGTATATTTGCTGGCTGCTGGTCTTTGAGACAGGAGTCTACCATGCTGGTGGCCTTTTAATAAAGACTCCAAGATTCAACTTCTCAAAATGTGACTTCACTGTTTTCTCACTTTACAACTATATTCATATATATGTATATATACATACTATACATATATATATATATAGCCTAGGCAATTATATATATATATATATATATATATATATATATGTATGTATGTATGTATGTATGTATGTATGTATGTATGTATGTATATATCTCCCAGGCAATCTTTCCATATACTTTAACTTATCTCTAGAATACTTCCAGTGATATAAATTAGTGGAAATGAAACCAGTTGGGACTTCTGCCTACAGATTGTGCAGATGGCAGGAAATACTGATAAGCCAAAAACTTTCTGACAAGGAAATGGGGGGAAAGAGATACAAAAGAATCAAGAAATAAGAAGGACTTAAAATAAGGAAATAATTGCTAGGCATTAAATCTTTGGCCTTTGAACCTTAGAGGAAACAGAAAGTAGACCTATCAATCAAAAAGCAGTTGTCTAGGACTCATTCTCACTATTTAACCCAAGACCAGGCTTTGTAAGAAAAAAGAAAGCCAAATAACCAAGATGGGCGGAAGCATGGTTTTTCTGTGGTATATCATTGCCACATGCTCTTTTTTATCTTCCATATTTGTTTTCAAGTAAACTTTCTATCACCTTTACTGTGTTTGGGTCTTGCCTGGATTCCTTTCTTGCCAGAGAGGACCAAAGTTGTTTAGCTGCTCTTCACTTTCTGAAAAGATATTTGTTATGGCAGGGATGTTTGGGCGTAAATATATCTTTTTCTAGCTTGAATTTATCCAATAATTATAGTAATTCAAAATACAATGTATTATGTAAATATTGTTGTATTGTATTGTTTAGAAAATAATGACAATCAAAATATTTGTGCATGTTCAGTACAGATATATTTTAAATGAATATTTTGGATTTGTAGTTTGTTGACTACATGGATATGGAATCCAAAAAGGAGGAAAGTGAAATGCAGTCTTTTATCCAGTATCAGCCATAATAGTTCCACTAAATGACAGCTACTTTCATTGAATCCTTACACCTGGAACATAAACATAAACACATCATGATTATCTTGTGAGTTGTGTACTAATATTACTTTCCAATCTATAAATGAAGAAACTCAGCATATAGACCTATTTAACTTGATAAGGTTTTACTGAGAGCTGTGTGTGTTCTATGTAGCTTGATTGTTACAAGTGTATGAGTAACCATGGATGAGGAAGACTGAATGAGCTATTCAATGTCACTTCCTTAGCTAAGAATTGGAATTGGAATCCTGAGTGTTTTGGAATATCCAAAAACAGTGTCTTTTTCCAGGACTCAACACATACTCAAATGCTTGGATCAAAGTTGGTACAGAGGACATCAGTCATCAGCAGTACTGACTTCTTGTAAACATGAAATTAACATGACACAAGTGAGCTGAAAATATCTCATAAACTTGTGAGAAGCTCAAGGTCCTGTTGACACATTCAGGGTTATGGTCATCATGTCTTGGGTGAGCCTGTTTTTACTTCTCTGGTGTTGCAGAACTTGATTATTTGGTTCTCTAGAAGGCCAAATATCACTTATAATTAACATCTTAATATAAAAGTTCACAGCTGCCTATTGCTGATTGAGAGTTCCTGCTTTGTGAACTCTTACATTTCTCCTGAGGGAAAATAGGGCTAGAGAATGTGAACCCCTGAATGAATGGAACTATGTGACAATAAGCATTCTATCACTTATTATAATGTGGCAAGTAATGAAGATTGCAAAGTTAATGTCATTTCTATAACTGTCTATATCCTTTGGTGTAAAAATCAAAATGTTAGCTGGGTACCAGTGCCCCACATCTGTAATCTTAGCTACCCAGGAGGCTTGGATCTGGAGATCAGTTCAAAGATCTCTGTTCAAAACCAGACTGGGCAGAAAAATCTTTGAGACTTTTTTGTTGGGGAGGGGGGTGTCCGGTTGTGGGGCCTGAACTCTGGGCCTGGGTGCTGTCCCTTAGCTCTTCAGCTCAAGGCTAGCGCTCTACCACTTGAGCCATAGCGCCATTTCTGGCTTTTTTCTTTTTGCTTATATGGTGCTGAGGAATCGAACCGAGGGCCTCAGGCTTGTAAGGCAAGTGCTCTACCACTGAGCCACCTTCCCAGCCCCAATCCTTGAGACTTTAATCTCTCCTTAAGCACCAAAAAAGCCAGGAGTGGAGCTCTAGTTCAGGTTGCAAAAGCTCAGGGACAGAGCCCAGGCATTCAAGCCCTAGGAATAACACACAAACACACACACACACACACACACACACAAACACACACAATCAAAATTTTTGTACACTTGTCTTACATATGGGAGTATATACATTTATCTATGTAGATCAATTTATCTATCTAGATATTAAAATTAAAATTAGATTAAAATATATCTATATATAGAGGTTATATATAATACACATAAAATTTATGTTATATATCTATATAATGTATACACACATATAAACACATAAATAGTGAAATCTCATAGAAACACAGATTCAAAGAAATCAGTCTTCTCAAAAGTGCCAAAAGTCTGTTGATTTGAAATAGCTAGATAATTGAAATTGGGAAAGGTATTTGAAAGGTACTTGAAATGATCTAGTTAATGACTTCAATATTGTATTCCTCTTTTCTTATGTAGACATGATTCTACTACATAGGTTTTCTTACTATAATAAATGAAATCCTATTTAATATTTTTCTTCTGTTTTAATAAAAACCAAAAGACCTAGAATTTCAATTTTTTATTTGACACTTAAGTTTACCTGATCTCATAGCAAATAGATGTGCATTAACTTCTTAGTACTCAGATTAAAATGAGAAAAAAATGAACAGATAGATCATTGAGACCAAAGCCCTGTCTTCAGGCAAGGTCTCCACATATAAACCATCCCACGGAAAAGGGATTTTTGTATTATCTTTAATGGCTTCTAGAGGAGATTTTGTCACCCTTTTAAAGTGGCTTTTCCATAGTATTGAGCTAAAAAGATATCTTTAAAGCTTCTTATAGCTGCAGAACTTGAAAACATATCTATAAAGCTAGAGATGAAATTAAGATGAGGAATCTTGAGCACTGTTCTATTGATCTGCCACCTACCATTGAAGCCATTCAGATATGTTCTGAGAGCTTGTGAGGAGTGATCCTCACAAGATTGAGCTCCGCTAGGCAACCCAGAGGGATTTAACTGTGCTGGCAGAGTTTCATTTCTTATACTGAGTAGTACAAATATAGTGATTCCTTCCAATATTCTGAAATAGATTTGATGTGCTTTGTTTCATTTTCTTAAAAAATTCCACTATAATGCTTTCCCTACTCCCCCTACACTTAACAAATGGTGATCTCTAACCTCTTGGACTATTCTGCCGTTTATCTCACCCTTTGTCCATTCCTGTTGTCCACCGAGGATATCAATACCACTGTCTCAAAACTCAAATTAAGGTTCATATTCTTCAAATTAATTCAAGATAGTTAAGTGTCCTCATCTATAATGTGAGTGAGGTATTGAATATAACTCTTGCTATAATGCTTGATACTTAATAGAACATTATTCATATTTTTGTTTTCTACTTTCTCTGTTTCAGTATCTCTTTTCTCAAGATATATTTAGTATCTCATTGCTACACTTTCAAGAAGTAATGTTATATACATCTGTGTTCTGCTCTCTCCTATCTTCTCCAGCTTTCAGGTGGAAGCAGTGAATTTCTGGAAAACAGGAAGGGACAGAGCTTGTCACTTATGTGGGTCTAATGTCTGACAGTGCATGAGCATTGACTAGGCAGGAAGAAAACGAAAAACAAATAAATATGGCAGAAGAGCAGATCTGTAGAAAACAGAAAAGTTTCCCTTAGTTAAGGAGAGCTAAAGTAGGGACAAAGGCTGAGATCAGTATTGCTAATATTATTAGAAAACCATTTAGGGGCTTGGTAGTTTTTATATGTTATATAATTAATCCACATAGTATTCAAGTAGATATTTCTGTTAGATTGGGAAATTGAGATCAGGAAGTTTACTTATCTTGTATAAATCATACAAGTAATAATAATTAGAACTGGTATGTTAACTTGAATTTTTCCATACAGCATAATTTTTAGGACTGTCAGGAATCTTCTTGATGTGTATATACATATATGTGTACATATGTGTATGAATATGTATGATGTAGAGAAACCCCTTTTTATATTTTTGCTTGTTTGTTTGTTTGTTTATTTTGTGCAGTCCTTGCATTGAACTGAGGGCCTGGGCACTGTTCCTGGGCTTTTTGCTCAAGGCTAGAGGCTCTACCACTTGAAACATAGCTCCACTTTGGCTTATTGGTAGTTAATTGGAGATGAGAGTCTCATAGATTTTCCTGCCCAGGATGGCTTTGAACCTTGATCTGCAGATCTCAGCCTCTGAGTAGCTCAGATTCCCAGCATGAGCTACCAGTGTCCAGCTGGAGAAGCCCTGTTCTATACACTACTTGAAGACAACTTCCAGACTCCTTTGGCTGCAATAAGGGACAGTTGAGATATGTAGCTCCAGCTACTACAATACTATTAGTTACACTCTCTAAGAAAGAATACATCTTGATGGAACTCTAATTTCAATAGTGAGTTCCACAGATGAAACAGTGTGAACCTCCTCATGAACCTCTCTTATTCTCTTGATATGTCCCTGAGGCTTGGAGAAGCAACAGCATAGATGCTGTATTCTTCTTCCTCCGTGATTCATTGGAATTTTGAGGTTTGTTCCTTTCTAGGGTGTATTAATTGAGCTTATCTAGTTTATATATCATGAGCTAAGTAAGAGTCCAGAAATTATACCTGAAATCCAAAACACTTGCATTTTCATGTAATTAAAAATCTAAGGAGAAATCACATTTCATGATACATGAAAATGCATGAAATTCCATTTTCAGCAACTATGATTACTTTTACTGGACTGTGGACTCACCTTTTAGTTTCTGTGTTGAATATGGTTCCATTTTTACTCCAGTGGCAGAGATGAGTGGTTGTGTCAGATTCTTTATGGCCTGCACAGTCTAACATGTTGACTATCCTATCCTTTAAATGGAAAATTTGCTGATCCTTGATATGAAGATGAGATAAGTATTTGTTTCCACACATGACTTAATTAGGTAATTCTCTTCTGTGCTCATTGCTGATGTGAGTAGGTTTTCTTTCAGTGTTCCATAACTCACTCTCTGCTTCTATAATCATAACAATGTGATATGTGTCAATGTCATTAAGAAATAAACTTAATTTGCTTTTAAAATTTTTCCCACTCTTGCACTTTGTTTCTGTTTATTGCCTCTTTTCTGAAATTAGGTTTTCCTTGTTTCTATTTGTCAAGCACTATAAAACTAGATTTTATTGTATTGTTTATTGTTTCTGTTGCAGAGTGACAGAAGTTAAAGTATCCCAGAAGTTCAGGGTTCAGAACTTGGGATGCCACTGTACAATGACAATTGATAAGACAGAGATGATTCATGGAACATGTTCTTGATGTGAGGCCCTGGAAACTATGCTCTGTGAGAAATGCCCCAAGGATATATCTATCACCTGTTAGAGTATTCTGTTTCAATCACACCAAAGTTCCTCAACTTTGGGAATTAAAAAAAATAGAAAGAAGTCCCAGAATATTCCAACTTAAACAAAACAGATTTTTCTAGAAGGAACAGTGATCATTGCTAGCCTTAATTCAGTGTACTAAATTCCCAGACACAAAAGAAATTTTGGTGGATTTTGAGTAAGTATACACCAAAGGTATTTTAGAAGTCATTACAATATCAAAGTTACATTCTCTCAACTTTAAGATTCTTTTATACTTAATTGCATCCTTCTCTAGGCACGATTTAACACAAATTTCATTCAAAACACATTTTAATCAACCAAATTTCATTTCTATTTTTTCTTTCCCTCAGTACTCCATCTATTCTTCCTTTCTTTCCTCTCTTGCTTTACCTCTTACCTCACTCCTCCCTTCTTTCCTTCCTCTACTCTCTTATTTATCCTTAAAATACAAAAGAAATACAATTGGTAGAAGAATAATATCTACACTCTGGTGAAAGAAATATATTTGGTGACAGCTCCTTTTTATTACAGTATCATTAGAAGTATTCAATTTATGAGTTATTTAGCTAAAACCTCCCATAATTTCTGAATTAATAATAATCATAGATTTAGTCATATGTAAGTACTTCATGTAAGGAATTAATTTTTTTGAGCTTCAGTTCACTTTAACAAATGAAACTGGCCAATGTTGGAAGACAGAGGAGTGGTAAAGTACTAATGATCAACTATCAAGATGAGATAAGATATGGTTATCATGAATGTGACTAGTGTTTAAAACTCAACTAATATTTTACTTAAATAATTCACTTCATATCTACTAGATTCCAGTTGCACAATTTGTTGAATACATGTGATATTTTATTTTATTTTATTATTTATTTGTTGGTCTTGGGGCTTGAACTCTGGGCTTGGGTACTATACCTCACCTCTTCAGGATTTCTTTTTGTCAGTCTTGGGGCTTGAACTCTGGGCCTGGGAGCTTTCCCTGTGCTCCTCAGCTCAAGGCAAGTGCTCTAGTGCTTGAGCCACAGCATCACTTCCCCTCACCTCTTCAGCTCAAGGTGAGCACACTACCACTGGAGCCACACAGCCACTTCCAGTTTTCTAGTGGTTTATTGGAGATAAGAGTCTCAAGGACTTTCCTACCCGGGCTGGTTTTGAACTGTGATCCCCAGATCTTAGCCTCCTGAGTAGTTAGGATTACTGGCGTGAGCCACCAGCACCCGGCTACATGTGATATTTTAAAAACCTCTTGTGTGTAATTACATGAGCCAGAATTTGATAAAAATTTTAGTTAAAGCACCAGATAGTAGGTTCCTTCCTCCTTCCTTCTTTCTTTCTCTTTCTTTCTTTCTCTTTCTTTCTTTCTCTCTCTTTCTTTCTTTTCTTCTTTCTTTTCTTCTTTCTTTCTTTCTCTCTATCTTTCTTTCTGTCTTTCTGTCTCTTCCTTTTGTTCTTTCTTTCTTTCAATAACCTTTGCAAATGTACGGCTAATTTTTAGTTTAAGGATTGTATAAAACCTTGGGCAATAGTTTGTGTATTTTTATTCCTATCCTTTTGTTTTTCTTCATGATTATAGGTTCTTGTCAGACTATACAGCTTTTTTCAACACTGGAGTGAGTAAGTACTGACACTTCAAAACATTCTCTCTTCACACTGAAATAAACCATGATATACTTGTTCTTTAAGCCAAGATTACTGAAAATCGTTTGCTGCCAGTACCATGTGTTGCAGAAGTAAAGAACAAAGAAGTAAACTGTTAAAAATGGCCATTTCACTATAAACAAGTCTTGGACGTAAAAGTTAAGGTGTTGAGGCCATGAAGAATATGGCCAGGTAGTCAAATTTAAGATTGATATGAAATATAGAGAACCCAGGACAGACATAGATATTGGGCTTGAAGATTGGACAAATGTTGGGACATATTTTGAAAATAATAGACCATTTTTTAATAAAAATGATGGCTGGGGACCAGTGGAACAGAAGACTTAGAAATGAACCCACAGACCTATAACAATCCAAGAATTGATAAGGGAGCCAAAAACAGGTCAGAAGAAAGACAACCTCTTCAACAAATGATGTTGTCAAAATTGGCTATCCACAAGAAGAAAACTGAAGCTGGATCCTTCTATATCACCTTGTAACAGAATTATTTCAAAATGGAGCAAAGACCTCAGCAAAAGCCAAAACCCATGAATATACTGCAGGGAAGGGTAGATGAAACGCTTAGGTTCCTAGGCACAGGGCAAAACTTCCAATGTAAAGATCAATAATCACAACAAATCAAAGAAAGACTAAATAAATAGTATTGCATCAAACTTATAATCTTCTGTACTGCAAAGGTAACAATATAAATAGAACATGGAGTGGTAGAAAATTTCTACCAGCTATGCACTAGACAGGGCCCTCATATACAAAATATATTTAGAGCTCAAAAAATTACCCCCCCCCAATAAACCCTCAAAGAAACAACAACCCATTTTAAGAGATTAAAGAGAGACTTCTTAGAAAAAGGAGTAAGAATGTCCAACAGACAAATGAAGAAATGCAAATAAAACCAGTGAGAGTCCACCTCACCCCAGGTAGAATGGCCAATATCAAGAAAACTAACAATAACAACTGTTGACATAGATGTGATTAAAGGGAACTGTATTGCACTGTTGGTGGGAATGTAAGCTTGTTCAACCACTTTGGAAAACAGTATTGATGTTCCTCAAAATACTATACATAGGGCAAGCAATTCCACTCCTGGGCATTTATCCATGAGAACACAAACAAGGCCATACTAAAGACCAGCATAACCATGTTCATTGCAGCCTTGTTTACCATAGCTAAGATATAGAATAAGCCCAGATGCCTCTCAAAGAATGAATGGATCAAGAAAACATGATATGGTTTCCCTTGTTTGCAATTACTAGTACTTGTCTATGACAAGCAGAGAAGGTCAAAGGCTATGTACATATGACCATGTGAGATAATGTTAAGCCAAATGTACCCTAAGACAGGGACACAAGGGCTTTTTTTTCTTTCTTGCTACTGTTTTTAATGTACTTATATCGCACTATGTGATTTTTTTGTAAGTTCTTCACCTATGATATAACCCGTTTTCACTATATTTGATTCCGGTGTTCTGCATGATATATATATATATATCTACATTTTTGTAATTTGGGGAGGGGAAGGGGTATAGCAGAATGCTTAAATGGGGATGCAGGCTGACCCATTGTGATGATGAAATAAACAGGACACTATGTTGAAAATGAACTTTACAATGTCGGGGGGCGGGGAGAGAGGACTTGGGGAGGTAGGGAGGGAAGTGATAGTGGGGGAAAATCAAAGGAGGAGGTAACAATGTTTGATAGGAAATGTACTCATTACCCCACCAATGTAACTGTAACCCCTCTGTACAGTGTCTTTACAAGAAAAAAATAAATAAACTGGAATGGTCACATTAAAAAAAGAAAACATGATATTTATATATTACATGTGAAATATATATAATATATAAATAATTCTATATCTATATCTATAAATCGATCTATGTGTACAGAAATCATATGTATGTACACATATATGTATTCAAGTATATATGTATATATACAAATATACACAGACACACACACACACACACACACACACACATATATATACATCTCTCTATATATATATGTATATGATTTCTACTCATCCACCAGAAAGAATAATATTGTACCATTTACAAGGAAATAAAAAGACTTGGAAAAAAGTACATTAAGCAAAGTAAGCTGGACCCAAAGAAACATAGGTTGCATGTTTTCCCTCATTTGTGGTAGCTAGAATTTGCCTATAAATCTACAAGTAAACACATTGTATGGTTTAAAAATACACTGGGACATGATGATTTATACAGTTGTCTGGGAATTTACACACTGGAATACAAAGGATATTCTTAGGAGAGGAACACCATGGCACAATACCTATGTACACTTGATCATGTTCTTTTCCTTCTGTATTGTTTGTTTAACTATCTTTGAGAGAGTAAGAGGGGGACACAGAAATGGCAAGGCAAAGTATGAGCAAATATAGCAGTGTTACTCACTAGACAATATGTTGAAAATGAACTATACAACTAGTGGGTAAAGATGGAAGGAAGGGGTGCTATGTTAAAGAGAAATGTACTTTTTATCTGACTTATGTAACTGTAACTCTTCTTACATAATTTTTAAAATGCATGAAAAAGAAAAAGAGAAAAAATAATAATAAGTAGTAGTAGGCATAAAATAGCAAACATTTACTGACAGTGGAAAAAGTAAAAATGATAAATAGCTAACTGACTAAAGCCTAAAATTTTCATGAAATCTAGGGAATTTGAACAGCATTTAATTAATAGACTAATATTCATAATGAGCATGTTTAAGTATGTTTAAAACATACTACAATATTATATTTTTGTTGTGGATTGTACTGATGATTGAATTTAGGAACTCATTCTACCACGTGAACTATGCCACAGTCTTAAAGCACATTTTTCATTCATGTCTTTGCCTCTGTTTCTTGGACCATTTGTATATAGGCCATTAATTTGCTAAATCATGTTCTGCAGGGAAAGTCTATAAGTATGGCTGATTTAAATATGAGTTTCTTATTCATAGATTAGAAGTTTCTTCCTATATCACAGTATCTTGAGATATCCCATCAATCGCATCAGTTTTTTTTTTAATTGTTATCACATTTGGGAATATAGCAATGTCAATTTTAGTTGATAAGAAAGTTCTAGGAACTTTGGAAGTCTGATGTTTTCTCCTTTTTACAAACTAACAGGGTACCATGTTGTTTCTGTTTCATGAGTATTTGCAGAAGACATGAAATTTATGAGTGAGAGAAAAAGGACAAAGATCTTTACTACCCTTAACAAAAAAATAGCTAGAGATGAATTTACGTTTCTAAAGTTTGTGCAGGCCCACTATATCCTCCATTTGGGTCACAAAAAGGTTTCATCGTAACAGTGTATACATGCTACAGGACAGATTCTGTGAGCTTGAAGAATTGACCACTTCTATAATAAGTGAAATCAATTTTGCTATTTGTCCAAGGAAAGACATTACCTCATTCCTCAAGTTTGCTCACTGCAACCAGGACTCTGAGAAAACTCCAGATGAAGGGTTGTCAAGGCTTTGAATTTTTTGTGTTTCCAGTAAGAATGTACAGTGCAATCACAGATCAAGAGAGGTTGTCTGATGTACCTCATAAAGCTATACAGTTCTGAGCATTTCAAATTTTCTTCTGTAATAGTTCATCTTAATATCTGAAGTAATAATGCTCAATAACCTGTATATCACTGAAGTCCTGCCAGTGGTATATTATTTTTAGTCTTTTGTTGTGTCAAGTTAAAATTAGTTTAATAGGCTTCTAAAGTATTCTTATAAGTAAATCTTTGCATTAATTAAAGTACTAGAAACACAATATTATGTTACTATGTGTATGCAAAATATAATAATTCTTTTTTGTCTCGTCTGAAGATTGAACTCAGGGACTGGATGCTGACCGTGAGCATTTTTGCTCAAGGCTAGATTTACCACTTGAACCACAGCTCCTTTTCCAATTTTTGGTGGTAAATTGAAAATAAGAGATTCACAGACTTTCCTGCTACAGTTGCTTTTTTTTAATTGTGAAAATTCCGTACAGAGGGGTTACAATTACATAGGCAAGGTAATGAGTACATTTCTTATCAAGCATTGTTGCCTCCTCCTTTGTTTCCCCTTCCTATCTCCTCCCCCACCCCCAGCCAAGTTGTAAAGTTCATTTTTCGACATAACTACTTGTACATTTTATTGTTGCAATTGGTCCACCTGTATCCCTATTTAAACAATTTGTTTTTTTTCCCTTCCCCTCCACAAAGTATACCAACATCAAATACAGTGAAAACAGGGGTTATACCATGAGGCAGGGACATACAAAGCAACAAAGAAAGCATCTTATAAATATGTTAGAAACAATTGTAAGAAAGAAAAAAACATTTGAATCCTTATCTTGGGGTTCATTTCACCTAATATCAACTTATCTGACTGTTTCTACTAGTAATTGCAAGTAAGGGAAACCATGGGACCTATGTTTCTTTGGGCCTGGCTTACTTCATTAATATAATTTTTTCCAAGTCTTTCCATTTCCTAACAAATGGGGCAATGTCATTCTTTTTGATGGAGGCATGGAATTCCATTGTGTATATATACCACATTTTGTTGATCCATTTATCTACTGAGGGGTATCTGGGTAACAAGACCATACTAAAGCTACCAGCACAACTATGTCTATTGCAGCATTATTTACCATAGCTAAGATACAGTTGACTTTGAACAGGGATGATCAGATTTCAGGTATGAGCCACTGGTGCCCAATTCAAACTATAATACTTATTTAAGAACTACTGCCCTTCTTATGATCTGAAAACTACTTTTATTTTTATTTTATTTATTTGGTCAGTCATGAGGCTGGAAATGAGGGCCTTGGCACTGTCCCTAAGCTCATTTGCTCAAGGCTAAGACTTGGAGCCATTGAGCCACTTTCTGTTTTCTGGTAGTTTATTGAAGATAAGTCTCAGAGACTTTCTTGCCCGGGCTAGCTTTGAACTGCAATCCTCAGATCTAAGCTTCTTGAATAGCTAGGATTACAGGCATGAGCCAGCAATGCTGACTTGAAAGCTACTTTGATTAGTACTCATTCTCTATGCTGGAATAATTTCTACTGATTTTTAACAACTTCTGAACTCCTGTTTCACACCTCATTATTTTTATTACCTGAAATGTAAATTTTGTTTATAAGGATGACAATGGAAAACAACTGAGTTGGAGTTTCCCAGAAAACAGACTTGTGTGAAGTAAATACCTGAATGTATGTAGCTTCGTCTGGCATACTATTCTGGCAGTAGCAGCAAGAAGATGTAAGAGAGTTCTGGAAACACAGATAGAAAAATAGAGAAAGTTATCAATCTGTTAACCAATTGATTGAGTTAAAAATAGTTTGGGTCTTTGGGAAATCAAATGAAATAGGTACCTCAGAAGTATCTAACCTGAAGTATAAGGGATTTGGAAATTAAGGAATTGCACTACCAACATCTCCAGTCATTTCACAAGTAATTTTATTATTTTTTTTAAAGGATCCTATTTGGTGGCTCAGGGTGGCCTAGACTGTGGAATTCTGTTTCAGACACCTCTGTGCTGAGGTTATAAGAGTGTGCCACTATGCCTGACTTAAGGTTACTTTGAGTACAATAGGTATTGTTATCTCTAGGTACCAGGAAAAGGGCTCAAGCAAAGTAATCACAGTTGCTCTTGGGTACCATATTCAGACACTAGAATATCAAAGTCTGGGAGATATTGGTGAGCAGATTAAGAGCCTGCTTTCATATCTTTAATTTTTTTAATTTCTTTATTGTCTTGTTAAAATATTTCAGTATATTTTTCTACATTTAGGTAGATTCAGTTTTCCCTTTGCAGTATCCAGAATATGCCCAAATCTATATTCATGTCATTCTACAGAGAATAAATAGAATGGGGGAGTGAAATCATAGCTCCTTAATGACTGAAAGTGAAAATATTATATACACTTTACAAAACAATACAACTGTGTAGACATATTGCTAGGAGCTCATAAATCCATGTTTAAAAGATTGACAATCCTTAAAATACTTAAAATAATAAAGACATTGAAGCAGTTCTGTGTATAAAGATTGTCCCATCCAAAGGCCAACATGATTTTTTATAAGATATACTTACCTATGAATATAGGACCACCTGAAGCTTCTGCAGTTAGAAATACTGCGTGGTGTTCTCTGATGGAAATGATAGGTGTATATATTCAATATCTCTAAAAACTATCTAGTGCCTGTTTGAGACTCTCAGATAGACAAATGTAATCAGAGTATCTCCAGTTCCTAAAATAAAAAGGGAAAGGAATATTTTTTCATGAGCACTAGGATACATAACATGAAGCACCAAATGTTGTTTGTTTCAAAGGACAATGAGGAATATATTAAAAGTAATAAACAGTTCCTGTAGCGAGTGGAAGGTGGCAGAAAAATTATAAATCTTTTGGTTTTAAATATCTTTAAAATGGTATTGAGCAGGCATGCCAGCCCTCATTAGTGTATTCACATATTGGAGGTATTAAGCTGAAGGAAGCTATAGAAGCAGAAGGAAATTTCTTCTTTGGGAAAATAATTTAAAAAAATAGATTTGCCAGTAGCCTACAAAGATAAAACAAGGGACCAAAGTTCTGTATTTCATTTCATTCTGGAAGAAAAAGGGAAAAATTGTTGTACTTTCTGACTACACATTGTTATGTCTCTCAGTTTTTCTTTTTTTTTGAAGCAATAAGTTGTTCATATTAAGCTTTTTAAATGTTTATTATCAATCTCCTCAACTTGATCACAAGGAACCCAAGAAAAATGTCAGTTTAATACATTGATAATGTATTCATGAATAGAAAGCAATACATAGCACTCTTTTCCTAATCTAGGGTGTGATGCTAGGTTTTCCTATGTTTAGGAAAAGGAAGCAACAAACAAAGAAAGTCATTTAAAATTAGACATTATAATTATTATGAATAAATAAAAGGAGGTAATAGACTACAGAGAGAATATATGTGTGTAGATATTATTTTAGATAAGTGGTTGAGATAGTCTTGTCTCAGAAGATGAGGAAAAAGCTCAAACCTGCAAGTACAATGAAAGTGAGCTAGTTACATAATGATGCTGGACAAAGGATGTTCCAGGCATAGCATTCTAACAAGGTTAAAAGCACAGTAGTTTGGAATGAACTTGATATTATTGAAGAAAAGAAACAAGGCTGCTTTGTTCACAGTAATTCAGGGAAATGGTCGGATGAGGAAAGGAGTCAAGGGTAGCTATGAATAGTCTTGCAGACTTGTAAGGGGTTCAAGTCATCACCTATCATTCTGATGTCTAATTCTCCCTTCACCGACTCTCTGTTCCACATGTTTAACCCCACTTTCCCATAACAATAAACTTCACACAGTAAGAAATATGTCAAGAAAACAAGGAGATATGGATTAAATTGGGTGATCAAATTATATGGTGTTACCCATATAAGCATTTACCTATTTACTTTGTATCTTCTTTTAGCTACAAGAAGACACAAATTAATGGAAAAACTGGAGTAGACATATAACTCAGGTCTTCCAATCCCAACCCAGTGATCTCCCTGCTGTATTCTTGGGAACATGATGTGTGTGATTAGATAATAAAGTAGTAGAGCAAAAAGGGACAAGTTAGGACGTTGGCAATAGTCTTAGAGGGGTAGCAATCTGCCGTGGCATATCATATATTCATATGAGAACTGGAATACATATGCCTAGAACCACTTCAACTGTACATAGGACTGGAACTAGCCTACTCCAAGAGAGATTAAGAAGTAAAAATTTAATAGCCTTGCAATCCATTTTCTTCTTCTCATGTGTTCACTGGCACAAGCTGCTGTCCTCATATGGCCTTTGGAAACAGAGAATGGAAGGATTCTTTTGACTGGCTCCATTTACATGTTTGAACTCTCTGTGAACACAATTTCAAGTGTGTGGGAAAATGAAGTCGCATTTCATTAACAATAATGAAAGGGGCACTTGGAGTCTGAATTTCTATTGTGGTTTGAGGTAGCTATGCAGCTTTTAATCAGCCTGACTCTCTTTCGTCTGTGTACTCGCTGCAATGAGAAAGAAAATAGAATTGGTTCTTTCTGGGTGTATTAGAATGAGGTTTTTAAAAAACTTTTTTCACAATCTTTTTTTCTAAGAAGTGGTTTTTATGTTATTACTATCATAAAAAAGAAAAAAATAGAACATCTCCTTTTCTTATCCAACTCACATTGTTGCTGTCCTCAAACCTTTTGCCAGTAGCCTTTCATGGTTCTTACTTCTAATTCGATTTTTATTAATGTTTGGTAAAAATAAGAGTTGGAGGCTTATATCTTTTTATTACAAATATCCTTCAATTTAGGATATGCCCTGGGAACTTGGATGTTGCAGGTAAGAGATTGCTAAATAATCATTAAAATTGGATCTGACAAAACCACTTAGTAGTGTTCAGTTTTCCAGAGCTCAATGGAGCATTTTTTTCTCCAGCAAGTTCTTTGCATGTCTGATCTGCTTTTCTCGATTTGAGTAATTATTCTCCTACAGCTAAGTGAAATAGCTGATTTCAGTCAACAATTCATGACTGTATTTTTGCAATCCTGAATATTGCTCTTCGGGATCAGTTTGGAACACATGCTATTTATAGCAAAGTCATATACGTGTCTTAAAATTATATTTTAGACTCATTTCAGAATTCCCTACCATGAAGAAGAATCTATCTGCAAAGTTGTTCTTCGGAATTCTCTACAAGTTTTACTATCTATTTGGAGTCATCTTTCATATTGTTTATTTTTGACCAAAACTTTCTTGGTACCAACTACACTTTCATTAAATATTGGAATACTGAAACATTACAGTTTTGTGCAACATCCAGAAGAAGCTATGATTTCACTAAAGACTGAAGAAGAATAGAGAGCAAAAATTAAATAAAAAAGAAATATGCATGAACTCTAACAGTCTGTTTAAAAAACTTGAGACCTCTGAATTGACCTTGAACAGCTAGCAGTTCACTCTACATCCTGGATTTAAGACAACCATCATCCAAGAATGGCTCCTAGCTTATCCATTCCTCTTTGATGGCCACACCCCTCTGAGAATCATCTTGTAGTAAGTTGTGAAAGTGAGTTTTAAAAGGAATGGACTTAGCCATTCCCTCCTCTAACCAAAAGTAGTCCTTTCATTTCTTTTTTTCTTTTTCTTTTTTTTTTTTTGAGGGGTTCCGGTTGTGGGACCTGAACTCTGGGCCTGGGAGCTGTTCCTCAGCTCTTCAGCATAAGGCTAGCACTCTACCACTTGAGCCACAGTGCCTCTTCAGGCTTTTTTCTTTTTTTGCTTATGTGGAGCTGAGGAATCGATCCCAGGGCCTCATGCATGTAAGGCAAGTGCTCTACCACTGAGCCACCTTCCCAGCCCCAATCCTTACATTTCTTATAGCCATTAAAATATAAAGATGCTTTCTAATCACTTATTTGAATACAAGTACAGTGTAATGGCCAAATATTAATTCCTATATTTGGGAAAATGGGCCTTGATTAGTTTGATGGGGCTAGAATACAGACCATGAGGAGGTTGAGCCTATGATTTCCTCTGACAATGAATGACTGCATTTCATAATTATAGAAAGTTGAAAATCATATGGGGAGCTCTTGCATATGTGGGTAGGTGGGGGTATGGAGGATGGAGGTGGCAATAAAATGTAGGGACTGTAAGTATGATGTAATTGTAATTAGAAAAGAGAAGCAAATTCTCAAGAACAAAGTGAGACAAACAGATGCAGAGATGTGAAAGTGTGAAGGTCACTGTGAAAACAGGGTTTAAAGCAGCAGCTGCTCTCAAATTTGGGCAGAATTCTCAGGAGGGCTTGTGAATACATGGTCATGGTCCCATGCCCCAGAATTCTGATTAAAGAAGTCTTCACAGCTATCCTAAATCTGCATGAGAACCAGTTCTCTGATTATGTTGTTGCTGCTTTTCATGTGACAGTGCTGTGTGGACCCTGGGTTTCTGCATTACTTTCATGTGTATTTTGTGTGTGCTGTTGGATCTCAACATTTGTTTGCAATTCTTCCAGCTAACTGCTTTTTTTTCCCCTGTGAAACTCTGGCACCTTTTTTTGCCCTACCTACAGGTACCACCCAGCTTTTCAGCTCTTTTATCTACTCCTCTTTCTATTGTTTAATAACTACTAGTACTCTGATGCTGATTGAAGCCTCTTGAGTGTTCCATGATTTTAATATATATGCTGCTCATATGTTGTTCACATGCTCTTGTTATAAGCACAGTATTGGGTTGACAGCTCCCCTGACTCAGCTGAGTAAAAGGCAGGAGGGTAGTTACTGCAAGGTAAGGTGAAACTGCCTGTGGAGGAACTAGTTTGGGCCAATGCCTGCTTTTCTGAGGATTCCCAATTCTTCCTGGGTATATGACTTCACCCACTGCCATGGAATTGGGCCTGTTGATATGCGAAAGGGGTGGAGGTGTTTATTGTCCCACCACATTGCTTGTTAACATTTTCACTTCTCCCTCCTCCTTTCTGTGAGGACCCCTAATTAGGGCAGTTATTCCTGATTCTTTCAAGCCAGGTGGGGACAGCTGTGGAAAAGTGCACCCTGGCCTCTTTAAAGGAGAGCCTGTTGTGAGCAGTGAGGTTCTCTGATAGCCTCCATGCCAGGCAGAATGTTTGGGGTGGGTATCTGCATCTATACCTAGGCTCTGCTGCTCCAGCTACTTCAGTCAATGGTTCAGGTACTTGAGCAGTCATGTCTGCCTGATGTGAGGCTGATGTACCTGATGTTCAAGGTCCTTCCTGTCCAATCCACATCCACTTCTAACAGAGCAACTATAGACCTAGACCTGCATTATGGTCTCTGTGCTTTCCCTATCTTTATTCTTTCTAATTGGCTTTAAAAAATTCAGTCAACAAATGGCCCTTCAAGGTAGTTGCAATTTAACATATCCATTTATGTGTGCAGGGCTTCTTGATAATTTTCACCTCTTCCATCATTTTCCTTACCCCCTTCTATCTTTTCTTTCTTCAGGCCTACTTTTTTTTTTATTTTACTTTATTTGTGAACATACTGTACAGAGGGGTTACAATTACATGGGCAGGATAATGCATACATTTCTTACCAAGCATTGCAGCCTCCTCCTTTGTTTACCCTTCACATCCCTTCCCAGCCTCCCCCCTCCCCTCCCAATCCTCCCTCTCCCCCCCTCACCCCCCCCCCCACCAACAATGTAAAGCTCATTTTGGACATGACAACTTGTACTTCTCATTGTTGCAACAGGTCCACCTGTATCCTTAAACGACTTGTTTTTCCCCATCTCCTCCACAAGTTATACTGACATCAAATATAGTGAAAGCAGGGGTTATACTGTGGGGGAGGGACATCCAAAGCAACAAAGAAATAATCTTATAAATACATTAGAAACACATGCATGAAAGAAAAAAACGTTAAAATACATATCTAAGGGTTCATTTTCCTAACATCACATTATCTGACCTTTTCCGCTTGACTCATACATATACTAGATATTGCAAATAAGGGAAACCATGGGACCTATGTAGGCCTACTTTTTATGCTTTATTATCAATTGGTCTACTGTTTGTAGACATTTCCCCATTAAATTTCTTGCCTCTCCAATTCAATTTTGGAATTCTGGATCTAAACTGGTACCAAGCCTAGCTGTACTGTCTGTAACTTCTTTCTTATATAACTCATTTCCCACTCTGCCACACACACACACACACACACACACACACACACACACACACACACACACTGACATTTCTGGCTATGGATCAAGGACTCAACTTCTTCAGTATGACAGAACTGGCAATTCTGTCCATGTTAATAAAGGAAAGTGAGGAAGATTCTTGACAGGTAGATAAAACGATCCATAGAGTCAGGAATAAAGGCTGTAGTCTCTGCCAGAAGTAACACAGAGATGTTATGTGCACACCTCTTCTCACCCCCCGAAGTAGATGGATGTGGAAATGTGTGGAAGCATTTCTGGTTGTCTCACTAATTAGGGAGTACTACTGCTGTTTAATATGTTAGGTCAGAGACCCCAAGGGAAATCCTAAACATCAAAAACTTTCCTACTCAAAATGGAAAGCAAAGCAATGCACTTTTCAGTGGTATGGCAATTAATAGGCCATTTATCTTTACTAGGTGGTGACATTTACAAAAATCAGGTTTTAAAAATACCTTCAAGTAGGACTGAAGGTCTGGCTCAAATGATAGTGCAACAGCCTAGCAAGCCTGAAAGCCCTGAATTCAAACTTCAGAACTGTCAAAAACAACAACCACAATAAAAACCCTTGCCACTAAGTACTTCATATATAGTTAGTACTTAACGAGCAGTATTTTCTTTCTTCTTTATTTTTCTCAAACTTTTGTTGTCTTCTCTTTGCTGCTTTATGTCACAAGTTGTCATGAGGATCGTGGAACAGCAAGTTTACTGCATAAATGATAGAGATCTATTTGGTATATATTGTATTTAAGATATGAATAGACTACTTATTATAATTTTACTTCAGAGAACAGCTAGTCAAACACATAATTTTGTATGTTTCTCCAATTCAAAAAATGCACTTATAACAGATCCTTCTTAAATTGAATAATTCCACTCATACTCTCAGGGCCTCATCTGGACCAATGTTGCCAGTGAATATTACAGTAGCTGAATAATTACAGTGGCTGAATATTATAGTAACTTTCCTGAGCCCAGTCTTGTTATTTGAGGGCATAACAATGTTCACTGATGGGTACATTACATAAAGAATAGGTTAATGTTATTCACTTCCTATTTAATTATAAATCCCCAAAATACAACTAAGCATTTGGGAAACAGGAAGTAAGCAGCTTGGCAAGTTGGCTTACTTTCTCTTCTCTGATTCTTTCCATTGACCCAAACAAAAACAATCCTTGCACTTCTCTTGGTATGCAGCAAATAGAATATGAACAGTGTAAACTCTTCTTGTCTGTAGTTATTTTCTTTCTCAAAACTTATCTGGCATAAATTTTACCATATATTAATAGTCATTTTGGTCTTGACCCTATCTCTTTTTAGATATGGCAAGCATCTATAGTATCAGAGCTACATTGATTAAATCAAAACTGTGATTGAGCAGGAATTTCAAGAGACATTGTACTGAAAAACATTGGGTGTTCAACATATGTTAGAAGAATCCTATTGAAATTCAGTTTCCTTAGTGGAGTAAACTAGACTGTCCAAATATCTTCCTTTCCCTTTGCCAATTCCCTGTCAAATGAAAAGAACTCTGTGTAGGTGTGTGTGTGTGTGTGTGTGTGTGTGAGAGAGAGAGAGAGAGAGAGAGAGAGAGAGAGAGAGAGAGAGAGAGAGAGAGAGAGAGAGAGAGAGAGAGAGAGAGAGAGAGAGAGAGAGAGAGAGAGAGAGAAAGACAAAGAGACAGAGAGAGACAGAGAGAGAGACAGAAACAGAGACAGAGACAGACAGACAGACAGATGGAGACAAAGCAGTCAGAGAGAGACAGAGAGAGAAGAGACAGAGAATCAGAGGAGTATAATGTTAAAGACATTGTTATATATGAGTTATTGATTACATTTTTTTGTATTCTACAAACAACATGGTATTGTCAAAATTTGGTCTGTTCATCTCTTACAACCCAAGAAAGGGTTTCATTAATACAGGCTTTATGATGACAGTGAAAGTATTACCAAGAATAACTGGACTCACCACAAAGAATGAAAATGATAAACTAATTCAATTGGTTATGACTATATAATACAACAAACTAGCAGCCTGAAAAATGTTTATCTGAATTGAGAAACTGGTTAAAATAAAAAGATTACCAAGTACAGTTAAAGAAAATGCCTGTTTCTTAGGGCCTTACTAAAATATTGTTGTTTAGTAGCATTAATCTACCTATATCCCATGCTACAATATTCTTGTTGGAAAAACACGGGATGGGATGGTTACTGTTACCACCATATTTTAGGTACAGTATCTTCATCAGTGGTGAGGTGCACAGATTCATTGGTTTAAAATCTGACTAGCAGGATGCCACTGGCTCTCTTCTATAATACTAGCTACTCAGGTGTTTGAGACCTGAGGATATCAGTTCAAAGCCAGCCCTGTCATGAATGTCTATGAGACTCTTAACTCCAATTTAATCACAGAAAAAGCCAGAAGTGGAACTAGGGCTCAAGTGGTAGAGTGCTAGCCTTGAGCCAAGGAGTTCAGGCCCAGAATTCAAGGTCCAGGACTGGCAAGAAAAAAATAATCTCACAGACTTTCTTGCTGGGGCTGAATTCAAACTGTGATTCTCAGATCTCAGCTTCCTGAGTAGCTGAGCTTACAGGCATTAGCCACCAACAACTGACTTACTGTTTTTTTTTTAAGCATTGGTATTAGATGTCATTTGGTGATTCACATTTTGAATTGAAAGTTATTTGGTGATTCACATTTTGAATTGAAAGTTGAGTCACACATATTAATGGAAATTTTATTTTTTTTAGTTTTATTTTATTTTAGTGTGCTTGTCCTGGGGCTTGAACTCAGAGCCTTGGCACGGTCCCTGAGCTGGAAGACTACATGCTATGTGCTTGCACAGACAGTTGTTAATTGAAAACAGCAAGGTCAGTAGAAAGCGACAAGTTATACAGAACAAACTTCAATATTCACATGATTCATAGGTGCTGCTGACTATTATAGTAACAAGGCCCTACTAGACCAAACCTGAGACAATGGACTATAAGACTATCTGCGTCCACCTCTAAACCATCCTGCAATTTGCTCTCTTTTGACAATACATTACTACTTACACTCTGCCCCCTGTTCCCCTTACTTAAGCCAAAGTCAATGTCTGTGCCCTCCTTCTTCCTCCAAGTTGGAGGGTACAAGATGTCTGCAGAAGGGTTTGAGTAATGTCTTCCTGTGACATATCTGTGCCACATTCTCTCTTTCTCTGCTATTTTGTTTATAATAAACTATCCTGTCAGTTCCACCAAGGACACCAAAACAGAAGAAAGGATTATTTAGACACATATGACTGGTCAAGGAAAACAAGGAAGAACCTTTAGAATATTACTCAGAAGGTATGATTTTAGGTTCTAGGGTGCCCAAACTATTGCCAGACACCAGATTGAAGTCATCTTAGCTACCCTAAATTGTTAATAACAATATTGTGCTTTGTCTCTCAAGCTTCTGGGATATATGCTAAGTCACCACTCATTCTCAATCACAAGGCATCATTGCAGTTGATGTCCACTTGATCTGAAGCTCATTCATTCCCCCTGAGGCTGATGATGACAGATGCCATTAGTTTAATGATTATAGTTATCCATTGGCACAATTAAGGTGATTTCTTAATGAGTCTGGGTGTCTCATTGCTTAATGCATTAAATTAAGAGATATCATGGCTGGACATAGAATATCAACATCACTTTTGAAGATGAGTCAATGTTGTAAGTGCTTCTCAATGAAACAACAGTATCAGTATCAGTCTCTGGGATCTTGAAGTTTCTGAGGATCTTCACTAATGCAACCTTAACTCTGGTGTTGACCAGGATGACCTAGTGAGAGCTTCTCTGGCATCCATCATGTCTCCTACAAGGCAGTTTCATAGGTACGAGGCATTATGTGTGTGGCTTTGCCACCAGTGGATGGATGAGGGCTTCCCTAAGCTTCCTAGTATCCACACAAAATCACAAGTTCTTAGATCCTTTCAAAGAGCACTCTAAAGTATCTCACAAATAAAGGAAAGTCTCATAGGTGACAATATTATTAATGATTTATTCCAGTATAACTGGGTAAAGTTGGAGAAATAGAAAAAGAGATTTTTTCCTACTCCTTACCTAGGAAATAGGAGTGAGATACTTAAAATGGGCATTTCTTTTATCTGTAGTTTTTATTTTTTCTATACTGGAGTAATACAGGAGATGGCATTTTACTTTTTTTTTAATGTCAGTCATGCAGCTTGAATACAGGGCCTGCTGTATGAATACACTAGCCTGTTCAAGGCTAGCGCTCTACCACTTTGAGCCATCACTCCACTTCAGGTTTTTTTTTAAACTGGTTAATAGGAGATAAGAGTTTCATGGCTTTTCCTGCTTGGGCCGGCTTTGAACTGCGATCCTCAGATCTCAGTCTCCTGAGTAGCTAGTATTACAGGAGTGATCCACTTGTGCCAGATCCTTTTTTATTCTTCTTCTTCTTTTTTCTTTGTCTGTCATTGGACTTGAACTTGAGGCTTGGGTACTGCTCAAGGCTACTTGGGGCCACAGCTCCATTTCCATCTTGGGGGTGGGAGGGAGGAAAAAGGTATTTAACTGGAGATAAGAGTCTCACATCCTTTTTTGTTGTTGTTGTTCCAACTGCCTTTGAACTGCAATCCTCAGATCTCAACCTCCTGAACAGCTAGTATTACAGGTATGAACGACCACACCCAGCTGAGAATCGTGTTTTGTAGTATATCCTAATCCTTACACAATGGTTCTTGATGGATAAGGACCAACCAAATGGTAGACATACAAAATGTTGAAAGGACTAGATTCAAAAATTAAAATCAGGAAGAAATTGAAAGATCAGTTGAGCTCCTTCTCCCCATATTTCCTTCAATGAGTTAGGTTACAAAATTGGAGACCTAAGGGTCTTTCTAAATTTCTTCTTGGAGATGTTAAAATAGCTGTAAAACCTTCACAAAAGAATGTCCAGAACTGTTATTATCTAAAGGCTTGCTGAATAATTCCTATGAATAACTTCTAGATGTCAGAAAAGCTAAAAGTATAAAGAAGTAGAGAGGGCCAGGCTCGAATGGCTCATACATGTAATTCTAGCTGATTAGAGGGCTGAGATCTGAAGATCTCAGTTCAAAGTCAGCCCAAACAGACAAATTTTAGAGATTCTGTCTCCACTTGGGGTGTGATTCAAGTATTAGAGAGTGCTATCCTTGCATGGAAAAAACTAAGCAAGAGCACAAAACCCTTAATTTAAGCCCCAGTCCTAGCATGTGCATGTGTGTGCGCGCGCACACACACACACACACACACACACACACACACACACACACACACACACACACACAATGGGGAGTAGGAAAGGGATAAAAGAGAAAATACAAAGCAGGAGACAGGAAACACATATGGAATAATGATATGAAAATATAAGAACTAATAGAAATAAGGGAAGAGGTGACACTGTTAAAGAAGATATGTACTCATTACTTCACCTATGTACCTGTAACCTCTGTATACATCACCTTTACAATAAAAATAAATAGTTTTAAAAATAGTAGAGAAGGATATAGAATAAAACTACAGAGGAAGACAAAATGAAACTAACAAGAAAGCTTGTCAATATTTCTTCTTCCCTGTGGAGATAGTGGTTGAGATACTTGTTTGTTTCTTAGGCTTTTTATTTTGCTATTAACTTGGCATGAGGAAAACAGGGATGTTTGGTGGGTTTTTTTTTCTCCAAAATGCAAACAGGTAACACCAGAAAGGGCTTTTTACTGGCTGTATCTTGCATGGATTGCAGATTTCCTGTCCTGAGTTACGTATTTGCAGCATTAGACTGTGCAACTGTGGAACTCACTCAAGTTTAGGTGCACTTTCTTGTTTCCCTTTTTTTTTTTTCTAACACCTATGTCATATCATTTCCTACTGGGGCTGTAGAAGTTCAGTATTTATGCAATCCCACTTTGTCTATTTACTCTTGCCCTTCTATATTTTTCCATGAGGATTACTTCACCTTACAGCCACATACCTGATATTTTGTTTTGCAGAAACATAGACAATGCTTGGTTGCTCTAATCCGTTACCTTTCAACTATAAAATCATATTTTATGTTCAATGATAATGTCTATCCATTTTTAAGTTTTTAAAATACACACGCACACACACATGTATGTATATATGAAAACAGTTTTTTATTCATGAAGACATCAACCCAAATAAAACACAAGGCTTTGAGGATCAATGAAACATGTAATACAAGACCCAGAAATAAGCCTACAAACACACAGCCACCTAATATTTCATAAGGAAGCCCAAAACACAGGTTGTATGAAAGACAGCCTCTTCAACAAATAGTGCTGGCAAAACTGTCTATCTGCAGGCATAAAACTGAAGCTAGAAGACAGGCTCCAGTGGCTCTTGCCTGTAAACCTAGCTACTCAGGAGGCTGAGATCTTAGGATTGTGGTTCAAAGCCAGCCAAGACAGGAAAGTCCATGAGACTTTTATCTCCAATTAACCACCATGAAACCAGAAGTGATGCTGTGGCTCAAGTGGTAGAGCACTCATCTTGAGCTGAAGAGCTCAGGGACAGCATTCAGGCCCTGGGTTCAAGCCCCATGAACAAAAAGAACAAAAACAAAAAACAGAAACTTAAGCTATATACTAATATATCACCCTGCACTAGTAACAGTTCTAAATGGATTAATGACTTCAATGTAAGGTCAGATACTGTGAAAATATTACAAGAAGAAGCAGGGAAAACCCTAAGCTTTCTAGGCATGGGGCAAAATTTCCCAAAGATCGAGAATCACAACAAATCAAAGAAAGGCTGGATGCATGGGGTTATAGCAAACTGAAGAGATTCTGCTTAGCAAAGGACATAGCTAGCAAGATAAATAGAAAGCCCACAGAATGGGAGAAAATCTTTGCTAGCTATGCATCAGACAAAGGCCACACATAAAACTTAAACTCAAAAACTTAAACCCTCCAAAATAAATCCTCAAATGGCCAATAGATACATGAAGAAATGTCTAACATCTAGGCATAAAAGAAATGTAAAACAAAATAACATTGAGATTTCACCTCACTCCAGTTAGAATGGCCCTTATGAGGAAAATCAACAATAACCAATGCTCATGGGGTTGTGGCCAAAAAGGAACCCTAATACACTGTTGGTGGGAATGTAAACTTGTTTAACCACTCTGGAAAGCACTCTTAAAAGAAACCTCTCTTAAAAGACTAAACATAGATCTTCCCTATGACCCAGCAATCCCACTCCAGGGCATTTATCCAATGGAACACAAACCAGGCCATACTAAAGCCACCAGCACAACCATGTTCATTACAGCATTGCTTACCATAACCAAGACATAGAAGCAACCTAGATATCCCTCAATGGACAAATGGATCAAGAAAATATGGTATATATACACAATGGCATTCTAGTCATCCATCAGAAAGAATGATGTTGTACCATTCATAAAGAAATAGAAAAATTTGGAAAAAAATTTATTCAGCAAAGTAAGCCTGAGCCAAAGACACTTAGGCTGTAGGTTTTCCCTCATTTGTGGTAACTGGAATGTACCTATAAATCTACAAGTAAAAACACTGAAAGATTAATATGTATATACACACACACAAACACATACTGGGACATGATAAATGATATAGGACTCTAGTCATTCATACATTGAGGCTAAAGGAGGATATGCACAGGAGTGGTTAAGGCTCAACAGGTCTGTGCATATGATCATGTAAAATAATATTTTATGAAATGAACTTAAGAAAAGAACACTAGAGACATTTTAGTTGCCATTGCTGCAGTTTTTGTTTCCTATTCCTTTTGTCTTATTTGTTATTTTGCTTGAGAATGTAAAGTAGGGGACAGAAAAGGTGGAAAAATGGTGAACAAATAGAACTATGGTAGTGACTAAACACTATGCAAAATGAACTGTTTATGTGAGTGGAGGTGAGAGGGAAAATCTGGGAGAAAGCAAAGGAAGGAGAAACATGGTTCAGAAAGAACTGTACTCATTACTCATTATCTGATTCATGTGAACATAATCCCTTTGTATATCAACTCTACAATAACAATTTAAAAAACCCACAAGGCCTTGCCAATAACCTACATTGAATCATATACTTCTTATTGCCTCATCCTCTGCTCCCCCACACCAATAGGGCTCAAACCTTCAATCTTTGGCATACCATTTTCTTTAAATTATGTATTTGTTTCTTTTTCTCCTCCAAACACCACTAATTTTTTTTTTATTTTTTGTGAACATACTGTACAGAGGGGTTACAATCACATGGGCAAGATAATGAGTACATTTCTTATCAAGCATTGCAGCCTCCTCCTTTGTTTACCCTTCACATCCCTTCCCAGCCTTCCCCCACAACCCAATTCCCCCCCCCACACACACACCAAAGTTGTAAAGTTCGTTTTTGACATGACAGCTTGTACTTCTCATAGTTGCATCGGATCCACGTGTATCTTTAAACGACTTGTTTTTCCCCATCTCCTCCACAAATTATAACTACATCAAATATAGTGAAAGCAGGGGTTATACTGTGGGAGAGGGACATACAAAGCTACAAAGAAATAATCTTATAAATGAGTTAGAAACAAATGTATGAAAGAAAAAAACATTTAAATACATATCTAAGGGTTCATTTTCCTAACATCACATTATCTGACCTTTCCTGCTTGACTCATACATATACTAGATATTGCAAATAAGGGAAACCATGGGACCTATGTTTCTTTGGGCTTGGCTTACTTCACTTAATATAATTTTTTCCAAGCCTTTCCATTTCCTAACAAATGGGGAAATGTCATTCTTTCTGATGGAGGCATAGAATTCCATTGCAAACACCACTATTTTTAAACTTAGAAGGAGAGTATCATTTTAGGGGCCATTTGGCAGTTACTTCATTTTAGTAAGATAATGATCAGTATTTGTTTTAATTGCTAAATCATATTGCATTGCCTGATACATAGTAGTTTATTCACTCATTCTCTCACTAGCTGGATTTTGTGAAACTACATTTTTACTATTATGATCAAGGTCTCTAAAGAAATTTAAATATAATCTAATGATAAATTGAGAAAGAATTTTTCTTAAATATAAACTGCATATGGTATATAAAATTAATTTTAGAAATTTATCTAAATTTTTTGGTGGTAGTCAAATCCATTGATTTATTGGTTTCCCCACAGAATGTTCTACATAGGCTATTTTTAATTTTCATTGAAACTCCAGTAGCAATATTAGGCAAAACGTGGAGTGAGAGGACAATTTTGGGAGAGGCCCATATATCATTTCATTGTGCCCCACATTTTTTGAGAAACCTGTGTTATTTCCATTGATTATAAAATACAATCAAAAACTGTATTTCAAAAATTTTAAAGATTCCCGAGAATTATCCCCCTAAACAAAAAACATTGTTTCCTATCCTCCTTTTACACTCCTCCTACATCAAAACATATGACAACATCATTTTCCTTAAGCAAGCCTTTTCCCCCAGATTCTAACACATTTCCCTTGTATTAAGGATGCATGTGCTCAACCATTACTATTTACTAAGGCCTTCACTCATCATCCATACAGAAATTTATCTGCCTAAACTTTTTTTCAATCACTTCATTTTTGTTTTCATCAAATTGTCTGTTAGTCTCAGATTTCTTCAATGTATTTGTTCACTTGACAATTTTCAGGCTCCCTAACTACAATATAAATTCCTGAGGACTGGATCTGCCCTGTCCTGCTCACCATTGAATCCTCAATACACATCCTAGAACCAAACAAAGATATTATATTTTAAAAACTGATTGGGTAAATGATCTACTGTCTATTTCAGTTAATGACTTTTGAAACTTCCAACAAAACTTTTTCTATATTTTATGTTTTATTTCCTAACACTAACAAAGAATTCAACACCACCTTTGAATTCTTTTTTGTGTTTTGTTTTGTTGCCAAAGGGCTCAATTTTTAAATCTGCTTTTCATATTTGGTTTTTGTGCATAAATTCCATGCATAAATTCTTCTTTAGAAAGTATTCTGCTGAGAAGAAATTTATAAACTACTCATATATAATCTACTCAATAACACTTATAGGATTCCACTATACTCATATTTTATGTATGATAATATTAGACCTAAGAAACTTAAGTATTTTGTCCAAAGTCACACAGATCTTAATGGGAGTTATTGCTGACTTTCTCCAAAGCCTGTGATCTTCCTAATTATCCTAATGTGTTTAATTCATTCCAAAGAATATAAGATGTGATAACAGATGAGTAAGAATAAATTACGTTAATAAAGAGAAATGATCAAATTAAGAGCTTTGTTTAAATTGTCTTTTGCAGTACAGCATCATGAGATATGCACTGATGAATACTGTGTAAAAAAGACTGCTTTCCATAAATATTTAGCATACACTACAGTCAAAAAAGTAAGAGTAGAAAGCTCAGTTGGTACATGAGCCCCATAAGTGAACTTGGTGGTGTGGATACATCACTCTAATTCCACATCAGAGAATTTATCTGCAAATAGCTGAGAATATAGGACATCTATGATCCTCCACCAGAAATGTCTCATCTTTACTACACAATGCTTGGAAGAAGGGAGGAGTGACACCTGGTGACAAGAAAAGCTATGTCTTATTAAATTGGGTATGGCAATATTTTACCATATATGATAATGTGAGAAGATATTAAGTCAGTGAAATGACTGAAAATAATAAATGCCATCAGACAAAATTTAGATCCCCTACTGTAAAAATCATGTATAAAATTAAACAGTAGGCAACAGATAAAAGCCAACAAGACCACTGTGTATTATCATAAAACTATTTAACTGCAGGAAAATAAAATCAGGAAAAATAAATTTGAGGAGGTGCAATTAAAACTAACTTTGAACAAATGGGATTTTATATCTTTCTAATTAAAAACAAACAAATAAAAACAAACAGCTGTTGAGATTCTTTGGCTGCAAGTAAAGTAAATGAAATAGTTGGTGTTCTTCAATTTAGTTATGCTTGACATATTTACCTTACAAGGAAAGCTGACCAAATGTGACACTCTGTAGCATTGCAGAAAAGTTCACTAATATTTAGGACACCAAACACAAATTAATAAACTGAAACTCAGCCAAGTATGGAATATTAAATAAAATATAATTAAAATGAGACAATGAGAATTTTAATGTGAAATATATGTATTAAAACTCATCAAGAGCTTAAGGAATTAAGAAGCCTCCAAAAATTTGTTACATCATTTCTTTTTAAAATAAGATCTCATTTCTAATTTTCAAATACAGTACGCAATTTTAGTTTGAATATTTCTTATATTGTTGTAAGATAAATCATCTCAGAAGCCATATTTTAAAATATAGAATATTAGAATCTTTATTATACAATTAACAGGCTGCAGACTGCCAGTTGTTACAAAGGCCTGTAGCACACACATACACATAACACAGATAGGAAACATGCTAAAGAGGAAAGAAATAACAAGAACAATACCAACAAGCCAATTCAGCTCCAATGGAGAGCTGAACTGGGACTCCATGATGAATGGAGACCAGCTAGGACATAGGACACAGTTCACAATCACGGAGACACACGTGGCATGAAGTCCTGCAGCTAGGCTGGTCCAGGCCTAAAATGCTCTGTGCAGGGGGCAGATCCTCAGGAAATTCACAGGCACTAGAATGACAGATTCAGTAACCTATCCTGTGTCTGCCAAGTTCCTGCCCCTGCCTCCAGGGGTCCAATCATGCCTATTACCTGCAAGGCAGGTGATGGGGGGGGGGTGGTTTCCTTCCCCCAGCATGAAGACAAGATGCTAGACCCTACCATCCACCATGTGGCCAATATGGCTCCAGCCAGACCTGGCCTCCTTACTTCAATATGTTATATGACATAATGGCTTTAAACGCTCTGATTCATTGCAGTGAACTTTAAGGTATTTGTCATGTAGGGTTAAAGACCTGAATGATTGTGCTATTGGAAATATTATATGTAAGGCAGGTTAGTTGTCTTACTGGGAATACTAATAGGATGACTCAAGTAAGCTGGGCACTGGTGGCTCACATCTGTAATCCTAGCTACTCAGGAGGCTGAGATCTGAAGATCATGGTTCAAAGCCAACCCAGCACAAAAGTCTGTGAGACTCTTATCTCCAATAAATCACTAGAAAACTGGAAGTGGCACTGTGGCTCAATTGGTAGAGTGCTTACTTTAAGCTGAAGAGCACAGGGATAGCACCCAAACCCAGAGTTCAAGTACCATGACCAGCAAAAAGAAAAAAAAAAAAGAATGACTCAAGTACTTAAGACAGTAAGTGGTCACTATCAAACATTTGTGGTGTTGGACCTGTCAGCCTTGTTAAGAAATTGACAAGAGCAAGTTAAGTGGATGATGGATTGATAGATAAATAGGATGGACAGACAGACAGACAGACAGACAGACAGACAGATAGATAGATGGATAGATAGATAGTTGTCATGGAAAATCTGATTTGCCTACAAAGGAGCTTCATCACAGGCCTTGTAGACTAATAAGCATGATTATTTGCTTTCTGAGTAATATGGAAAACAATCACCTGTGCCAGTTGAATCTAACTAAAATAATTGGTTCCCAAGCTTTAGTTCACATTGTAATTACCAAAGAACTTACAAAAATCTTGACACTTGGCTTCTACTTGCAGAATTTATAATATAATTGACATTATATTAGGGATAAGACATGGACAAAAGTTTTTGTAAAGGTCTCAAAAGATTCTAATAGCAAGCTTGATAGTCACAAGCTAATGGGCAGGATTTACTTCAGAGATTCAATGCAGGACTGATTATACAGAGAAGGGGAAAGCACTTGAATGGGGAAAATGCTATGGTCTAGGAAAGTGTAAGTTCTTAATGTTCATTAGTTACATAAATAATAATTGAAGCAAACAGGTCTATACAGGAAATAAAGACCAGTAATTAATACTGAGTTGTATTAGTCATAAATATCTAGGGAAAAATACTGCTTAGGATACATAAAGATGTACAGGGAATTTTCATGCTCATGAAAGGAGACAGCACAAGTAAGAAGTAAAAGATGCTGTGTTGGGGCTCTTAGGGAAACTGGAGAAAATCATAGTCTCAGGGCCTATAGGCTACTCTGTTTCAAGGAAATTTCCATATGTGGCCAGTAGCCACCACCCGGAAGTACCATGTTGGGATAAAAGGGCAATTTCTCCCACAGTAATCCATAGAAAATGCTGGCCATCACAAATAATCCAAAACCAGGGAAAGAAATTATTCCACAGCATCTAAACTAAAAACAAAGCAAGAAAGAAAAGTTTTGGAGGAGACACTAATATCTCTGATGTAATGCAATAAGGACCAATTTTAAAGCCTTTTGTTAGAAGAATTTTCATCCAAGAGGCTCTGGTTTACAAATAATATCATAGGCTTAAATAAAATTCATAAATTTTTCTTAGAACTAAAAATCTTAAAAGCTATTCACATTTTTTTGTTCTTTTTTATATTTTTTATTGTAAAAATAGTGTACAGAGGGATTATAGTTACATGAGTAAGGTAATGAGTACATTTCCTATGGATCATTGTTACCTCCTCCTTTGTTTTTCCCCTACCATTTCTTCCCTCCCCACCTCCTCAACTCCCGCCCCCCAAGTTGTAAAGTTCATTTTCAATATAGTGTCTTGTACATCTCATTGTTACAATAGGCCAATCTGTATCCTTGTTTCAGCATTTTGTTATTTAACTTCACCTCCTCAACTTAGAAAAATGGATATACAAGATGTTGGCACCGACATCAAATACAGTGAAAACAGGGATTCTAACATGGGAAAAGAACATACAAAAAAACCCAAAAGTCACTTAGTACTTTTTAGATATGTTAAAAACAATAGAAAGAAAGAAAAAACAAGTTGTGTCCCTATCCTGGGGTTCATTTCGCTTAACATCATCTTATATGGTCATACATACATAGCTTTTGACCTTTTCTGCTTGTCCTAGACATATACTAGTTATTGCAAACAAGGGAAACCATGGAGCCTACGTTTCTTTGGGCCTGGCTTACTTCACTTAATATAACTTTTTCCAAATCTTTCCATTTCCTAACAAATGGGGCAGTGCCATTCTTTCTGATGGAGGCATAGAATTCCATTGTGTGTGTGTGTTTGTGTGTGTGTGTGTGTGTGTGTGTGTGTGTGTGTGTGTGTGTGTGTGTGTATATGTATGTATGTATGTATATGTATTCTTGATCCATTCATCTACTGAGGGGCATCTGGGTTGGTTCCACTGCTTAGCTATGATAAATAATGCTGCCATAAACATAGTTGTGCTGGTAGCTTTAGTGTTGCCTTATTTGTGATCATTTGGGTAAATGCCCTAAAGAGAGATTGCTGGGTCATAGGGGAGCTCTATGTGGAGTCTTTTGAGGAACCTCCATACTGCTTTCAAAGTGGTTGAACAAGTTTACACTCCCACCAACAATGCAGGAGGGTTCCCTTCTGTCCACATCCCCTCCAGCATCTGTGGTTATCTGAGTTCTTGATTCTAGACATTCTCACTGGGGTGAGGTGGAATCTCAATTTTATTTTGATTTGCATTGCTTTTATGGCTAGAGTGGTTGAGCATTTCTTCATGTGTCTATTGGCCATTCTTATTTCCTCTTCAGAGAAGTTTCTCTTTAAGTCTTTAGCCCACTTATTAATTGGACAGTTGTTTCTTTGAGGATTTGTTGTTGGGGGATTTACTTTTTAGAGTTTTAAGTGTATTTTAGACATGAGACTCTTGCCTGTTGTATGGCTAGTGAAGATCTTCTCCCAATTCATGGATTTTCTATTGATCTTGCTAGCTTTGACTTTTGCCATGCAGAAACTGCAATTTCATGCAATCCTATATGTCCAACCTTTCTTTGATTTGTTGTGTTCTTGGGTCTTTATTAAGAAAATTTCAGCCAGTGTCAAGGAGCCCTGGAGTTTCTCCTATTTCCTCCTGTAATGTTTCCACAGTGTCTGCACTGTTCACATTTTTAACATGATTTTTTGGAAAGGGCCGATAGCTCTTTTCTACAAGCATCAGGGAACAAAAGGCATTTCGTTTATCAAATAATTTCCCATAATTTAGATGAGATGAAATGGCCTTGCACTATGATCAGAGCAATGGCTTTCTTTTGTATTCCTACAATCTAAAAAATTATGTTAAGTGATTCTCTTCAAAGGGAGGTATCATCATTTTAACTGGGATTATAGGAGTTGGTGTTTTTAATGTGCTTAGTAGAACCAAGACACTATGTTGATGTAACACACTGTGAGGCACCATTCATTTTCTCCCACCTTAAGGATAACCCAAACTGGACATCTGCATAGAAAGCAGTGAGGGTCTCCCTGGAGATAAACATCTTTTCTATGGAAGTAGTTTGCTTCCTTTGTTACTCTTGAGAGAACTGTTTTTTGTTTGTTTGTTTGTTTTTCTGAAGGGTTCCTGCTTTGGCAAGGTGGCATGGCCCTTGTTAATTACATCTTAGTTACATATATCCTTTTCCTGAGAACTTTAATTAAGACATCATGTTAAAAGCTCCTTGAATTTTAACTACATCAGGTTAATTAAACCACATGCTTTTGCAGATCGTGAACTTGAGATCAGCCAACTGGAGCAGAGGGGCAGGGCCTTCTGGGTTCGGGATTTAAAAAGGGGAGCTGCATGCCAGATTTTTGGTATACCTTTCTGCAGAAGTACATTTGGCTTTACCAAGATCTTTTTGAGTTAGTGTCTTTATTCCCATATGATATCTCAAGACCCCAAGATATTTCTAATACTCCACACCCCTAAATAGTTCTTCAACAGCCTAAATTCCAAGTTTTGAAGGGTCCTATTTTAATATATATTAGGACATTTAACTTTGAGTTCCACTTTATTATGCCAATCTGTAAGTGCCAAAAACTTGATTTAATTTTTATTTGTATCACTGAGTTAGTGGGTTCCTGGCTTCTATTAGATACTTTTTGGCCATGGCTTCTGTGATCATAGTGAGTTTAGGCAAACTAATAATTATAGTAGTTAAAGTGAGATTCAAGTATTCCCTTTCTCTTGTTTCTGGGTGTGCCAATCCTGCTGCTTGGACTCAGCATCTGGGTGCTGTTCCTAAGATTTTTTTGCTCGAGGCAAGTGCTCTACCTGTTGACCCCCAGCTCTACTTTCAGCTTTTTCGTGGTCAATTTGAAATAAACATCTCATGGACTTTCCTGGGCTGGCTTCAAACCAAAATCCTCAGTTGGTCAGCCCCCCAAACAGCTAAGACTATAGATGTGAACTGGCAATCAAATCATTTTTTATATTTTTTATAGTCAGAAACATGCATAGCTAGATACATTTCTGTAAGATGAGAGCCATACATTACTAATGGATTATTGACAGAAGAAACAACACACACACACACACACACACACACACACACACACACACACACACACATATGTCTAGCTGCTGGATATTTGTCATTCCAAGACATTGGATCTCATAGATCAAGTCTGTGACTGCTCCCAATGGTCAAATAATAGTCCCATTATCATAATCTTTCATTTCTCATTGATCTGTGGTGCCAGTGTTAATGGACACTACATTTTCATAGGTATCTTGGTCTACATTGAATTTTATCTTTTCTATTGACATTTATCTATTTATGACCAATAGTTCTCCATGCTAATACCTGAACTTTATTGTATGCATATTATCTAATAAGAAGACATTTCTTCTCTCAATTCATGACTTCCATTTCTTATCTAAATATATTATGATGCTAGATTGAGCATTTGATTAGGCTCATGAAAGTTTGCCAGTTGGTGCATTTTAACAGATTTTTTATTTTATTTTATTTTATTTTATTTTATTTTATTTTATTTTATTTGCTGGTCGTGGGGCCTGTACTCTGGGCCTGGACGCGGTCCCTCAGCTCTTCAGCTCAAAGCCAGTGCTCTACCAATTGAACCACATCACCGCTTTCAGTTTTCTTTTCTGCTTATGTGGTACTGAGGAATCAAACCCAGGGCCTCATGCATGCAAAGCAAGCACTCTATCACTGAGCCACCTTCCCAGCCCTTTAACAGATTTTAAAGGTCATCCTGAATGTCTACTAATATCCAAATGTTATTTGATACCCCTTTGACTATTTGGTGCATAAATTCTTTTATTAAAAATTGGATTTCCAATTGGGTGACAGTGTCTGCTTTCTGTTTCCTTCTTCTGTACTGAACTTCTTTCAGTCTCCCTTTCTTCTGTCGTTACTAGAAATCCTTGGGAGTGGGAGTTTTCCTCCACCCAACATATATTTGTATTTATATGTATTTTTTCTCCTGAGAATGTCTAACTAGAATCAATATAGGGTCTCCTCAATCACAATGGTTGAATGACCCCATTGGCTGTACAATATGATACCGGTATTTTTCTCTATTGCCCATAGACTTGGGTTTATTTGGTGATAGAGGAATGGGTAGCAGTTTAGTTAAAAAAAAAAAAAACATTTCATATGAGCTGTGTGTGGGAGTGTGAATCTTATCATACGGAATAACATCTCTTCTTCTATGTAAAGGGACCCACACATTTTATATGGTATCACATTTCCCTGAGTGCTCTATAAAATAGGGGTCAATGCCTGGTTATGACACAACAAGAATCATGGGATGAGAAACATACTCAGAATAGAGGGTATCATGGCCTGTGCTAAAATTCAAGCACATGCTAGATATAGGCTAAAGCTGAGAAAATTGATCTAGATCACTATAGACAAACTTCAACTTGGCTAATGCAATATCACTGAAGGCACAGCTAATCTGAAAGACTGCCACATGGCTCAAAGATTATGCTAATTAGGGAGCAGGAACTCAAGACCTTTGTTCTCTGCAACCAACAGAACCAGTTAGCAAGCCAAAGCAGGAGAAAATATGATCTGGACATGTTGTTCATAGTGGCATTACTTGGAATAGTCCACAGGAAGAAAAGACAGACATCACCAACATCTACAAATACATTTGTGAAGGTTGAGACTATACCAAGTTTATTATATAAGAAGTCAAGCAGAAGACAGATGGGGAACTGAGCTAGCAGTTTCCATGGAATTTTCAAAGGTTTGAATTTCCATTTGGAACAAAGGAGAGCATAGATTTTCTTTGTTAGTGATTTAAACATGGGAACCAAATTGGAAGAAAAGAGTGTGGTTCAAAAGAAGTCAGTAATTATCCATCAACATAGAGAATTGGTTGCTTTATTACAGTTTTAATAAATTTAAATTTTAGCCTTGGGAGATAGTTACACATTTAAACCAAAACTCTGCCTCTTTCTCTGCCAAAATGAAAATCAGTAAAGAGCCTCTAGATGCTTGAGGCCATAATGTTCTATTCATAATTCCTTTATATCTAAATTATTTACTTACTGTATTTTCCCTGGGAATTGTTTCTCTTGTTAAGGATAGGATTTAGAAAAACATAAATGGAATTATGCATGTGAGAAGAAATATTGAAAAATGTCTTCTCCTAATAACTTTCTGAAACAGGTGTTAAAACTAAATCTAGAAGTTTTAGTTCAAATACCTAAGTGGGAATTGAGTATTAATTTCATAAAGAATTCCTTGTGTTAGTTCTTTGGAATGCCTGAAACTGACCTATGACAACTGCTATTCCATGAGAGTATGATCTCTACTGAGACCTTGTCCTGCTTTTCTAACATTGGTTTCTCAGGAGAAAAGCTTTTTCTCCTGAGAAAGCTTTTCTCCTGAGAAAGGATTCCTGTTGTGAATTTCAACACATTTGGGTAGATCTTTGATTTCTCTTCCAAGGCTTGGTGAAAACAAAACAAAACAAAAAACAGAAAATGAGTCCTTTGTCATCCATCTGCTCTTCCTGACTGGGACTTGCTCCAAAGGTGCCAGCTCTGCTCCATACCATAACACCATGAACACTGAAGTTTCTGCTGCTTAAAACCTATTTTGGCTTACACAAGTCTAATTTTCCCAACATCCTTTTGAAGACAGTTCTTTCCTTAAAATAAAGTTTTGTTTTACTCATTGGCTTCATTTGGACTATAAACAATCCTCATAGCCAAAGCTTAATAGAATTGCAACTACTTTTAATGAGTTATATTTCTGATTTTTCCTTTGTTTGATACAACAGTTACTTTGGAACCATCATGAGGAAAAGAGATCTGCCCAAGAGACCTGCCCAAGACACTAATTCTCCCGTCTCTCTATTTTTTTCTTATTTCTCACAAAAAACTCCTTTATCTTCAACTTGTTCAACATAATATAATTTTGAATACTTATTACACACACAAGTTGAAAGGCAGAGGCTTTTTTTGTCAGTCATGGGACTTGAACTCAGGACATGGGTGCTGTCTTTGAGCTTTAGAGCTCAAGGCTAGCACTCTACCAGTTTGAGCCATAGCTTCACTACTGGTGTGGGGGTGGTAACTGGAGATACAAATATCATAGCCAGCCCAGGCAGGGCTGGCTTGGAACTACGATCCTCAGGTCTCAGGCTCTTGAGTAGCTAGGATTACAAGCACCTGAAGAGGCTATTTTATAACCTTCATTTTTCATCACTTACTAGAGTGCTTCACACATAGCAGTCTATATTATTGGCTTTGAAGATATCATTAGTACTATCGTATAGACTGTATGCTCAGAATTTTTGGGTCATTTGTATGCACACATTGTCCTTAACATTTTGATAGATAATCTCAGATCACCATTCAAGTGATATTCTGAGTTATATGACTATTAGCAGTAAATACAGTTATCCATTTGTTTTCTCCTTTGGACCCACAGCATATAAATCTTTAAAATACATTTCATTTTTTAAATATGCATTCTTGATTACTAGGAAAGGTAAGTGTCTTTCCAAAAGTTAATTGGATCATAATTCACTGTACATTAATGTATGGAATTGTTTATTTTTTCAGTGATTTGAAGGACCTCTTTATTGACATGAATTGTAATTCTTTGTCTCATTTCTAATTTTCAGAGAGTTTCAAATTGCGTTTTTTGACTTTTTAATGATGTCATTCTTTTTTGAAATAATTGTAGATTCATATGCACTTTTAGGCACTAATACAAAGTAGTTCTATGTACTTGGTACCCAATTTTCCTTAATAAGAGGTCTTGCAAAAGTGGAGGGATATTGTCCTTCAGAATATTGACTGTCAGAATATAGAACATTTCTATCATCACAAAGATATCTTATGCTACCAGGTTGTTTATAAATATTTGGGAATTGGTTTCCTTCTGTTTGGTATAATAACCATCTTATACACCTAAGTTACTGTATCAACAGTTCCTTTTTGTTTTGTTGGTCATGGGGCCTGAACGTAGGGTCTAGGTATTATGCCTGAGCATTTTTTCTCAAGGCTAGAATTCTACCACTGTGAGTCATAGCTTCACTTCCAGTTTTCTGATGGTTAGTTAGAGATGAAAGTCTCATGGACTTTCTTACATGGGCTGGCTTTGAACCCATCATCAGATCTCAGCCTCCTGAATAGCTAGAATTGCAGGTGTAAGCTACTGGCACCTGGCAGCTCATTCATTTTTATTTCTGAGTAACATTATATAGTGTAGATAGTTGTCTAACACTGCTAATATTTATACCCTAAAGGACATCCAGTTTGTTTACATTACTTTACATAATGCACTGTTAAGTTCATGTATAGATTTTCTCTGATCATCTATTTTATCTTAACTAGTGTCCGAGTCTCAGACTACCTTATAGTTTATTTATAGTGATTTTTATTTTTTATAGTTGGATTCTACTAGTGATTTTAAGTCTATTATGTTATTTCTTATTTTTCCATTCCTAGGAAGAAGTATTTCCACTAGAGCAATTAGTTTATTGCGTTGCAATCTCAGTTATTTTACTTCATTTAAGAAATGTCATTAATTTTTAGTTTTTCTACTAAAATGCTTTATTTTTAACTTAGACTTTCAGTGAAGTAAGACACTACTGTACCTTCATATAATCACATATTTTTTCTTTTTAAAAAATTATATATTTAGGTTGTAGATTTTCTCTGAGCTAAAATAATAATAAAATACTGATAAAAAGCTGTCTATCTGTAAAAAAAAGTTATATTGTAAAATTTCTTCCAAATATAACTTCATTTGGGTGAAGCATTTGGATGAAGACAGTGATGTCATGTATCCAAAATCCTCCAGCAAATGACACAAATGAAAGGGAAATTTGGACTGGTAAGTGAAAGCATGTTGCTCTTTCCTATGAAGGTCCTGTCTCCTTGTTTATCATCTCCTCTCTTGCCTGTACCCTCATCCAGCAAAATTTATTGCCTCTGAAGATATCATAGAACATATCATGAGAGGAAATTGAAACAGCTAAACAATCTAGAGCCGTGGTCTGAAACCACTTGTCTGTGATACCATTACACTCACTCTAGAATGAACTTTTTGAAATTTAATACATATAAATATCTATTGGAAATCTTGAAGAAGAATGCAGGCTATGAGACTTTTTTTTAATGGGTTGTAATAAGGCCAATGCATTATCTTTCTAAGAGGTTGTTGGTTATGATGTTAGTAAATTCAAGGATCACATGAATAGCATTGATTCTTAGCTATATCAGTATTTGAGAATTCTACACTATGGTGCTAAAAAGCTCCTATGTAAGAATCTCCTTCAGGATCTTTAAATATTCTCTGATGTCTTGAACTTATCTGCAGATAAATGGTTTAATTGGTTCTTGGGACAACTGGGTATCAGATTTTTTAAATTATACTAACATTTAGTGCAGTCTGGGACTTGCCAGTAAACACACTATTCAAATCATGCTCTTGTGAAATAAAATTAGAACTCTGTTAAAAGAACTAATTTATTCCAACAGTTGAGCAAGCTTATAAACAACCAGTTGCTTGGGATGGAGGTTTAGAAGGAGTTAAATCTGTTTTAATCCAAAATTTGCATTGTTTATTCAGTGATAAAAAAAAAGAGTTCTCTTCATGGAGTCATTCTTAAATGAAATACATATTGAATGCTAGTATTTAATGAAGTCAGCCTTTTTGTATAGAACTTTATTGCACTTAGTTTTAATTGGAATTTTAGTTGATCTTTCACCTTTTTGACACAAATCTAAAAGTCACCAGGGACAATTAGAACATTGTCATCAGAGCCCTGGAATTTTACATTAATTCTCTGAACTTACTGTTGGGGATATTTGAATCTTCCAGTAATTCAGAACATGAAGAAAGAAAAATATGCTGTGACATATTTCAAAGAAGTGTGTGTGTTTCATTAGCATGAGAGAGTAGTAGATTTTATAAGGAATTTCCTATCTCTAAATATTATAAAACAGTTTAAGAACAATAACTTTTGGCTGTTTCCAAAGCAATCCGTGTTCCTATAGGTTCTACCTGCTCCCTTTTAGATCTCCTACATTTCTGCCCATGTCCACCCAAATAGGTGCAGTATTATGGAGCGCTTCTCTTTCTTTCCACGTTTGGAAAACTTTTTATGCTGCAAAATTAAATAGGTATTGCTGATGTAGACATAGATAAGTAAAGATAGATAGGTATTCTCTTTCTCTCTCCCCCCTCTCACTTTCTCCTCTTTTTATTTCTTGCTTAAAGGAATAGAATCAAATCTTAGCATTTGGGATTAATTGAATTTAATATCATAGGAATGAATGTTAATTCCTGGATTGAAATCAGAAAAAATACAAGATGTGCCATTTTATAACATTAAAAGCATTAAAATCTCTAAGGGAAACACAGACTTTCATTATGATTTGGGTTTGGTACTGGAGTATTTTGCAAAATTTTTCTCTTTTTTTAAAATAAGATATCTGTTGAAAGGCAACAAGATCATAAACTTGAAAAAAAACAACAGAAAAAAATGGAACATTAGTGTCTTGAAAAGTTTTTGGAAACTATGACAAGAATGTCTTTGGTTGAGAAAAAAAAATCTACCTTATCCAGTATTAACGATCAGTCTTCAAGATGGTAAAAACAGAAGAGAAAGCTTAATAAAATACCTTATTTAGTGTTCTCCGTGCATCATTATACCCAGTAAAAGAGAGAAATTTAAAAGTGGAAAAGGTTGACTGAAGATGAAATGCGTAATTATTGAATGAAAAACCCAATGGAGGGATTATATATAGAAGATTGAAAGCCAAATAAAAGGCAAACCAAAGATTATGTTTCTAGCTTGAGCAAATCTCTCAACACTCAGAGCAAAAGAAGATATTAATATGACATATAAAACTATGTGGTGAGAAAGGTATCAGCTAAAACATGATGTTACTCTAAATGTTATCCAATACCAACCAAAATCTGTCAATTTTATTAGAAATTGGGAGAACATGAAATTGTTTATAATTTGCGATGATTAAAAAATAAGACAATTTAAACATCGTGGAAACATTTTGTGATTTTTTTTTAAACTTGCATTTGCCCTGCCTCCTCTCTAGATTGAGAGTGGTCTCACACACCATCTGCACCCATTCTTATTGTGAAACTATTGATCCTCATCTGTGAGGAGGCAGGGCAAATCTTACTTGAAATAAATTGTGTTTGTCTGTTTTTACCTGTCTAGGGACTTCCTGAAGCTCTAAGATAATATGCTACCTTTGTTTATTCAATTATGGAATTACACCTGGCAGAAAAATAAAGACATTCCTCTTAATATCATAAGTTAACCACAACCACTGGGAAAAAAGTTTACTGTTGAGAAAAACAGGAGAGTATCTGAAGTATAGAAGGAAATTGGGGATGATATTTTTGAGAAATTGGGGTTTAAATACAGCTCATGAGGGATTTGGAAAAATACATGCCAAAGGCAGAATTGATACTTGAAAAATCAAAAAAATATCCTACGACTATACATCATAACCCTCCATACCAGCAGGAAAAGAAGGTTAAAGATAAAAATTTTTAGGTTAATCTTCAGGAAATGCAAAGAAAAACAAGTATAAAATATGGGGATGAAGATATTCTTCCTTTTGTTCTGTCTCAAACTCTCTCTGTGTAGTCTTAATCACTCTATGCATGTCTGTCTCTTCTGTGTGTATGTGTGTGTGTATGAAAACCTTAGCTGACTGTATACAAAGGAATCTGAAGAAACAATGCACAACAAAATTAATAGATTTTTATGACTTTTGCTCCAGCATCTCTATCAAGATTCCATCATAAATATTAGGGAGGCATGGCGGATTCCTCTTGTATTACTGACAAAGAGGAAATGGCATCATTTTGAAATGCTTTTCAAATCATTCTGTTCTTAGAAAAGACTGTCCTGTTTGCTATAGTTCCTTTAACCCACTACACTATGACTGACTATAAATTAAAAGTTATTAAAAAGACAAAAAACAATAACAACAACAAAAACACATTTTGAAACATGACAAATTTAAGAGCACATTTGTGTAAGAGAGTGATGTAAGAATTGATGAACACATTTAAAACAATTGATGAATACACTACATGGTCTGTTGAATAAAAGAGACAAAGAGGGGCATGCCATATTGATAAACATATTGAATTCATCAATAAGATATAAAATAAAAGCATAATGAACATACAACAGTGACCACCAACCTATGAAGTAAACATGGTCAACACTAACAAAAATAGACAATTGTAAATTAATACTTAGAGATGCCAATGCTGTACTTTGGGTATGGGTAGAAAGTCATCACAGAATGATAAAAAGAAAGAGAATATCTGAGGGAGCAACAAGTCATATGTAATAGGCATATACAAAAGAAACCCAAAACACAGGGGAGTCCACAAGGGCCCTGAGAGAAAATATTATAATTAAATTTCTTGACTGGACCTAGAGGTAGGAATTCCTTACCAGCACTCTCAATAAGTACCCAAACCTCAAAGCCTAATGTTGTATAGACAATCCACTTTAGATCTATTGAAAATGTATTTGTACTAAGTACTTAAATTGATTTTTCTGCCATGAGTTAACTAAAAGGAAGCGAAAAGCCTAGCATCTCTGCTTCCATTTTGTTTTTATTATTGCTCCAACTCATTCTCTCCCATGTCACTTGGCAATTGCCTTGGGTTCTAGTAAAGACAGGATTGATAGATAACATCTTTCAGGGCAAGTATTAAAACTACCCATAAAGGACAGTAGAGCCTCTCAGCACACACCTTTCCCAAATGAAGATAGCAATCTATAATGATCAGACTACACCCTAGAGCTGGAGAAATCATCTTCTGGGAGCCATATTGTTCCCCTCAAATGATGACAGTGATAACCCTTCTCTGGACCTTAGGAGAACCAAAATTGAGATAGTGACAAGCCAGGCCAAACCTACAAATTAATTCTTAAACTGTAGAAAGTTTTGTCCTTGCTCATAATTCTTCCTCTGCTTAAATCTGTTGTTCACATGTCTGTACCCTGAAAATGGCTGAAGAAAAACTAAAGGGCTCTCTTCTTGCCTCATCATGCCATATAAGAACCTTTCCCTGCCATATTCCTTTCTAATAAACTTTTTGACCACTTTCACTACCTTATGTGAATTCTGTCTTAGGATGCAAAAAGAGTTTGATACCTGTATTGACATTCCTGTAAGAGTGTAGACCAGATACACTGAAGAGATATATAGAACATCATTCTTATTATTTTCAGGTGCACACAGAGCATTATGGATGGACCCTGTCTTGCCAAAAATATTCTTTGATAATATCTGTATCTCCCTCAGTTTATGAACACCATGCATTCATCCATTCAGTATACCCAACATTGATTGTTTTAATCTATGATTATCTCAGATTACATAATCAAATCAGAACCAGCCACCAATGGCTCATACCTATAATCCTAACTACTTAGGAGGCTGAGGTCTGAGGATTGTTATTGCAAGCTAGCCTGGGCAGAAAGGGCTATGAGACTCTTAACTCCAGTTAATCACCAAAAAGCCAGAAGTGGAGGTATGAGTCAAGTAGTAGAGTGCTAGCCTTGAACACAAAAACTGAAGGACAGCTGGGCATCTGTGGCTCATGCCTGTAACCTTAGCTACTCAGGAGGCTGAGATCTGAGGATCACGGTTCAAAGCCATCCTAGGCAGGAAAGACCATTAGACTCTTATCTCTAATAAACCACCAGAAAACCAGAAGTGGCACTGTAACTTAAGTGGTAGAACACTAGCGTTGAGCTGAAAAGCTGAGGGACAGCGCCCAGGCCCAGAATTCAAGTTTCACAACAAAAAGACAAAAACAAACAACAACAACAAAACACTGAAGGACAGCATCTAGGCTCTAAATTCAAGTCCCAGGGCTGGCACACACACAAAAACAGAATTAACTCAGTGATAATTCTTCAAACATGACATATTGTTATTGTGGACTTAAAATATATTCAGTTATTATTATAATCTACTACCTAAAATAAAACCCTAGACCTTTACATAAATCTTTATTTAACTATGTGATAATTTCTTATCAACTTATTCTCTAATCTTCCCCTATCTGAAAGAATAATAACTCTAGATTCTGTGTTAATCTTTTTATATCTTTTTTTAGATAGTTTCTTATTAGATATAAATGTGTATCTGATTTTTTTAAACTTTCTAAAGATTATCTCATCTCTTTTACCATTTATTTACCTTTTAAAATTATACCACTGATATTTATTTATTTATTTGTTCTAGTCCTGAGGCTTGAACTCAGACCCTAGGCAGTATCCCTTAACTTCTTTTGTCAAGGCTTGCACTCTACAACTTGAACCACAACTCTACTTGTGGCTCTTTTGTAGTTTAGTGGAGATCGGAGTATCTCATATTTTCCTGCCCTGGCTGTCTTCAAACTGTTATCCTCAGATCTCAGCCTCCTGAGTAGTTAGGATACCAGGCATAAGCCTCAGTACCTGCATTGTATTTCTGATATTTAGCCACATGTAACCCATGTCTACAATTTCTGGTTTATGTTTTGTTTTTTTCTGTGCCATGTCTGGGGCTTGAACATATGACCTAGTTTCTGTCTTTGGGCTTTTTTGATCAAGGCTAGCACTCTACCATTTAAGCCACACTTCTGGATTTTTTGGTGGTTAACTGGAAATAAGGAAATATGAGTCTAACACACTTTCCTGCTTGTGCTTTCTTCAAATCAAAATTTCATATCACAATTTCCTGAGGAGCTAGGATTACAGATGTGAGTCACTTGTGCCCATCTTCTTGTTAACATTTAAACTATTTTATTATATGAATATGGCAGAGTTCATTAATTTACTTTTCTATTGATAGATACTTGATTGTTTCTTTTACATTTGGTGATATGAAAATTGCTGTTATGAACATTCTTTTTCATATCACCTATTGTAGCTATAACGTATTTATTCATGTTACATGCTTTTGAATATCTTTTATATACACACCATATATATCACCATATATATACACCACATAACATACTGTGAGAAATATGGAGATGGAAAAAATATCCTGTCATGGAAAGTAAAATGAAGGGAATGTTTTCGGAATATAAATTTTAGATGGACAAATAAACTTATTATTCTAAGGAAATAGCTGATTTTCTTTAGAATATTTAGCTTGGACAATTATTCTTCTTTTATTTCACTAAAGAAAGTAACACAGAGAGAGAGGAGACAGAAAATAAGGGGGAAAGATGGGGAGGATGAAGGAAGGAAGGCAAGATATGAAGGTAGAGCTAAATTAAAATGAATTTTCATCTGCAATTATTTTATGCTTTTTAATTTGTAGAGGTTTTTGTGTGCGCATTTTCACTATTTATTACATAAGTAGCAAGATGATGACCTTGCAAAATTCATCAGTGTTTAGATTTAAATGCTCTCCTTCACATGCAAATAAGTAGAATGATATTTTTTTTCCTTTGAATCCATGTGGTAGATTTTGAATATTTTATTACAAGCTGTCAGCAAATCAATGAACAGTTAGGCACATTAATAAGAATTGGTAAACTGGAAGAGTGCTATGGAATTTCTTTTAAATAAAACTAACTTATTGAGACTGTGATTGTTCTCAAGGACAAAGTAAGTAGTTGAATCTGTGACTTACATTTTATTTTCAACATTTGAAAAGGAGTTTCCTTGTAAACTCATCATTTCCAATGAAAATATAGGTTGTTTTTGTTCCTTCCTCTCCTGCAGTAAAGTAATAGAAGGAAAGCTGAGGGTAATGAAAGTATGTACAGGAAGGTAGGATATCTTTTAAGGACACTTTTGAGAAATCCACAGTTGTCCAAGAAATAACTTTGATCATCTGACTGCTTTTCTAACATAGCTAGATGGAGTCTGCATATCTATCTATCTATCTATCTATCTATCTATCTATCTATCTATCTATCTATCTATCTATCGATCGATCGATCGATCTATCTATCTAATCTATTAATCATCTATCTATAATCATTACCTATCATCTATCTCACATATTTATTTATATGTATATTATTTAATTTATTGTCATACTGTATTCTATCACATTCATTTCATACTTGGCAATTTTACATGCTAGTCTTCCTGGCTCTACTTAGAGCTTATCAGTGATAGTGTTTGTGACATGGTCTGGTTTCCTTTTCATTGATTAATGTATTTCACTACTTAGCACTATTCGAATACCTAATCTACATCTAACACTAGATTTTATTTTGATACATGAAGCCTACAGACATACCTTTGTTGTAGTTATGATGCTAATCTAATATTTGCAGCATAAAGTCTTCTCTCTTGTATTTTTACTGCTTCATTTGATCCAAACTTGCTTGAAGACAGCACTTCCCAGATTAAAGTCAGGAGAAAACAATTCTTGGAAGGCATAGAAAATTTATTTTCCTCTATAAGATGATTTAAGTCTAATAGAGCTGGTAGAATATAAATATGGGAACTGTAGACATCATTAATGGTGAATCTGCCAAAAAGATAACAGGGATAGAAAACATGCCCTAAGGTGAAAAGAAAAAGAAATGTCTTATTTATATTTCATTTCCATGTTTAAAAAGCATTTGTTGAGCCCAACGCTGCTATATAATTATATATAAGCATATTAAATAAAGGATTTATACAAAATGTTAAAGAGAGAGCTGACTGTGTAACTTTAATGTAAAATGTATATTCTTTGGATCCAGGTGCCAGTGACTCACACCTGTAATCCTACTCAGGAAGCTGAGATCTGAGGATCAGGATTTGAGCCAGCCCTGACAGGAAAGTCTATGAGACTTTCATGTCCAATAAACTTCTCAGAAAAAGCCAGAAGTGGTGCTATGGCTCAAGTGTTAGAGGGGTAGACTTCAGCAGGAGAAATCACAAACAAGGCTCAGGCCCTAAGTTCAAGCCCCAAAACCAGAAAAAAAAAAAGAAAAAGAAAAGAAAGAAAGGAAGAAAAGAAAAGAAAAAAATCTATTCTTTGAAGCCTATGGGCTGACATAATGTAATTTAGCCTTTTAATATTAATACAAGATATGGTGTGCTATAAAACAACTTTGAAAATTTCAGATTATTTTTCATTAATCAGAAACTGTCTAGTTCTGTGGAATTCCATTGAAAACAGAGCACTACTCCTTTGGTCAAAGCTGAGAGAGCCACCATGAAGCCCTACTCACTTGTGCAATTGCCCATCCCTGGCATTCTCTAAGGTGGTACTCTAAGTATAAGGCCCAATTGAGCCAACTCACCACCAACTGGAGTAGTCTTAAAGACTGCTTTAAAGACTTCTAAGTCAGACATTTTTGGGGATAGATCCAGCACCTTTGGTTTCACAAGCTATTAAGGTAATTTTGATGCATATTTAGTTTTAGAAACACTAAAATATTATTTTTTATGTTTCAAAATTTGATCATTACTACTTTGAGTAGATTTCTGGACTAACAAGTAAACAATCTGAAATAAAATTCTGTTCTTAATTCCCAATCTTTTGAACTTGGATATGTTAGCAAATCTCTTTGAACCTAATTTTTTTTTATAATTAAGTTAATCCTAGCAATTATATCTTCCTCATCGGTAGTATGAGAAGTGTAATAACTTTGCAATTTTAAAAGTACATTAGATGCAAGAAATGTCAAAGACATCAATGTTTCAGAATAGAGCAACCAGAAACAGACTCATTTAAATATGGGAATTGCATAATCAGTATGATTTATTCAAATTGATGTATTGAAGCATGTGTTTAAAAATAAAATTTGTAATTTTAAATACATAATTTAAATAACAAATGTAAAAATTCCAAGGGTCTTAAGCATCTAAACATGAGTATTTATTTTTACTTTGCAGATATCAAATATTTATCCAGATGAAAATATTGAAGTTCAGTGTACCAGGACAAAATAAAGTTAACGTTGATTAATCAATTTATATGACTTTGTGCTATATACACATTGTTTAAACTTCAATCCAAATCCTTGTGTTATGACTATCATTAATATTAAGAAAACTGAAGTTTATGTACATCTAATAATGGATCCAAAGACATTTAATTATTGAATGGTGGAGGTTAGATTAAAACAGACAAGTCTGAATGTATGAAAGCTGTTTATACTTGCTATTCTTCCTGTTTGAAAAAAGCAGTTTTTAAGAGAGTTTAATTTTAATTGTGGAAGTCATTGGACTAGAACACAGTATTCAAATATGAGAATATTTATATTAGATATTATATTATACAGAATGTTTTTGTATATGAAGCAAAACTCAAGCATGAAGGAAGCAAAAATTGGTAGTAAAACTACTTCAACTTTGTCACACAAAATGGTGTTCTTGGCAAAGAAGAAATTGAAAATTTTATTTGTAAGTGTATCAGATAACATACTCAGATTTATAATATGTAGTTACTTCTATAAATCAATGAGACAAAAATGATGGAAAACTTTAATCATTACAAAAACAGACTTTCAAAGAGGACATTAATATGACTTCAGTAAAGATAGTGATGTGTCCCTCCCAGTCTAAGAGATTCACATAAAAACTGCAATGCTAAAAAAACTGGCACCAGTGAGAAACCACAAGTTTTAAGTGTTGTTTAGAGAGCTAAACAAATACTTTCACATATTCTTGTAAAAATGTAATCATTAATAAGTGATTAGGACAGACCATGGATGTAAATATTTGACAGGAACTATGCAGACTGAAATTCCATATATTATTTGGGCAATAGTTGTCTTATATAAAGTTAACCCATGGAAGTGTTGCATAAACCTTTGAAATATATTTTTAAGGAGCTTTGAAACAACATTTGTAGATACAATAATTTTAAACACTAATTAATTTAAATTGTTCCAAATTTATTCCATATCACATTATTAAGTATTATCCAGTAATCACAAGTTGATATAAGTCTGAGGTCGACCAATTTCCATAATATATAATTAAATATTAAATCAAGTCCCTAATTATTGAAAAATGATATGACTATATCAATAACAATCAAGATATTTTTATGCATACTCACATAAATAGATTCATACACATTCAAGGGAAGAACAACAAAAGTAAAAAAATGTTGATTTTGTCAAGAACTCTAACAACAACAGATGCTGGAGGGGATGTGGACAGAAAGGAACCTTACTTCATTGTTGGTGGGAATGTAAACTTGTTGAACCACTTTGGAAAGCAGTATGGAGGTTCCTCAAAAGACTTCACATAGAACTCCCCTATGACCCAGCAATCCCACTTTTGGGTATTTACCCAAATGTTTACAAACAAGACCACACTAAAGCTACCAGCACAACTATGTTTATTGTAGCGTTATTTACCATAGCTAAGATATGGAACCAACCCAGATGCCCCTCAGTAGATGAATGGATCAAGAAAATGTGGTATATATACACAATGGAATTCTATGCCTCCATCGGAAAGAATGACATTGCCCCATTTGTTAGGAAATGGAAAAACTTGGAAAAAATTATATTAAGTTAAGTAAGCCAAGCCCAAAGAAACATAGGTCCCATGGTTTCCCTTATTTGCAATATCTAGTATATGTATGAGTCAAGCGGAAAAGGTCAGATAATGTCATGTCAGGAAAATGAACCCTTAGATATGTATTTTAATGTTTTTTTGTCTTTCATGCATGAGTTTCTAACGCATTTATAAGATTATCTCTTTGTTGCTTTGTATGTCCCTCCCCCACAGTATAACCCCTGCTTCCACTATACTTGATGTCAGTATAACTTGTGGAGGAGATGGGGAAAAACCAGTTGTTTAAGGATACAGGTGGACTTGTTGCAACAATGAGAAGTACAAGTTGTCATGTCCAAAACGAGCTTTACAACGTCGGTGCGGGGGGGGGGGGGGGGGGGGGGGAGGGGGGGGAAGGAGAAGGATTGGGATTGGGGGGGAGGGGGGAGGCTGGGAAGGGATGTGAAGGGTAAACCAAAGGAGGAGGCTGCAATGCTTGGTAAGAATTGTACGTATTATCCTGCCCATGTAATTGTAACCCCTCTGTACAGTATATTCACAAATAAAATTAAATTAAATAAAAAATATATATATGGAAAGAAAAGAAATAAATAAAAGACAAAAACTAACAATAAAAAAAATGGAAGTTGTGCTGTGGCTCAAGTGGTAGAGTGCTAGCCTTGAGCTGGAGAGCTGAGGAACAGCGCCCAGGCCCAGAATTCAAGCCCCATCACCGACAAAAATAAAATAAAATAAAATTTAAAAAGTTGTATATAAAAATTGTATTGGTTACATCTCAGAGGTAAGATTAAAGGTTACTTAAGTTTTTAAATTAAAAAAATGTTGATTTTGCTTTAAAATTTGAAAAAATAAGTTTTAATATTGTTCATTCTTCTTTCAATGAAAAGTAGAAGCTGATTTCTATATTAGACTTTGCCTAACAGGGCACTGGTGGCTCACATCTGTAATCCTAGCTACTCAGGAGGCTGCGATCTGAGCATTGTGAGTCAAAGCCCAGCCACTTCAGGAAAATATGTGAAACTCTCACAGATTCCAACAAATTACTCAGAAAAGTCTGGAAGTGGTGCTATGGCTCAAGTGGTAGAGCTCTGATCTTGAGCAGAAGCTCATGGAGAGTACCCAGACTCTGAGCTGAGTAGAGCTGAAAAGAAAAAAAAATTGCCTCAGTTTTAGAAAATATATCATGTTAGAAGTAAATAAAACTTTTATGGTAAAGGTCTAATTCAATAGTGCTGTTTGGCAAAGCATTTAATGAACAATATTCTTTACCTTCTCACTATATATCAAGGCAGCTTTCAAAATAGCAAGTAATAATCTCCTCAGAATTGGCATGTGGGGTAAAGTTCTTTTTTTTTTTTTTTTGATGTTGTGGGGCTTTAACTCTGGGCCTGGACACTGTCCCTCAGCTCTTCAGCTCAAGGTGAGCTCTCTACCACTTGAGCCACAGCACCACTTCCTCTGTACAGTATTTTCACAATTAAAAAAAAAATAAAAAAGAATTGGCACGTGGATTTCTAGTGTAGCTTTTTTTTGGGGGGGGGGGTCAGTTATGGGGCTTGAACACAGGGCTTGGGTTCTGTCTCTTAGCCCTTCAGCTCAAGGTTAGTGCTCTACCACTTGAGCCACAGCAACATTTCCGGTTTTCTGGTGGTTTATTGGAGATGAGAGTCTCACCGTCTTTCCTGCCTGGGATGGTTTTGAACCATCATCCTCAGATCTCAGCCTCCTGAGTACCTATGATTACAGGTGTAAGCCACCGGTGCCCAGCATTCATGTAGCTTTTTTTTAATAATATTTTTTAAATTGTGAAAATACTGTACAGAGGGGTTACAATTACATGGGCAAGATAATGAGTACATTTCTTATCAAGCATTGTTCCCTCCTCCTTTGTTTTTCTCCTACCATCCCTGCCCTCCCATCTCCATGACTACACATTAACCAATTTTTAAAAATTTAGTTACACCTTATTCCTCTTCCATTAAAGGTGAATCTCCATCAAAACTTGTATTCATGCAACTAGTCTTGTCATTAGTATGTAAAAAGAATAAAGAAGTAAGGACAAAGACAATAATGGAACAAACACACAGTAAAACAATAGATATTAAGGCTGCTATTCCCTAAAATTCCAAGGAGGACAAGTTATTTACAACTTCCATGAACATTAACACAACTTGCAATTCTTTGCAAGAGGGAAATGGACCAAGGGGTAGCTAGAAGGAATATAAAGACTTCATAATTCTCAGGAAGAATTTTCGCATGCATTTCACAATAAGCATATGTTACCATAATAATAACAAATCAGAACAGCAAAATACCTTATATATATATATATATGTATATATAACATAGTCTTAAATCCCTATAATTTTCTATTCTTATATTTTTGCTGGCATTTCACTAACAAATGTTTTCATAGAAAGCCACCTAATCAGTCCATGTTGCTCAGCATGAGGAAGTATCCTGATGAACGTAAGAACTACTCTCTCTTCATCTTTCTCAATACTTTTATTTGCTCTGAGATTCATTCACAAAATTGCAACTCTGTATCAGTATGTCATCAGATTCTCTGTCCATCATCCAACTACTTCTAAGGAAAAGCAGGAGCATAAGCAGATCTGTGTCAATAGAATTTCATCATCTCTAAATTTCTATCATTACTCTAAAAGTCCCCTTCCACATCTCTTCCACATCTTGTACTAGAAGGGACCATGATTACTATTATACTTTATCACTTGTTCCTTCTTTATCAAGAAAAGTATCTCCACAGATATCCCTCAACCCATTTGTATTTACTTCTATTTTTCAAGTTTAGAAATTAGAGAGTCCAAGTTTGAACATGAATTTATATTTCTCAACCCCTGTTTCCTCTCTTGCCTTTCTAGAGTTAGCAACTAGCTACTTGAGTCCATAAAATCTATGGCCATTGCTATTATAATGGATGCCTTCATCTCTTGTCTTTTCAAGGATCCTATTTATAATTTGCTATTATGTCCATTTCATCTCCCACCCCCTCCTGGATTACTTCTACCAACAGGTAACTCACATCTTTAAAAATCAATATTCCTGACAATACTTTCCCGTTTTCTATGTTACTTGTTTCAGCAAAAGTCTATTCATGGCTAGGACATGAAGTATCTCTCCAAATAGAATATGTATTGAAGGCTTCTTCCACAGTTGCTACCATTGAGAATTGACTGGATCATCAGGGTGCTAACTTCATGAATGAAATAAACCACTGATGAATTCACAGCTGAATGGTCTAATAGGATAGAGGTGTCTAGTTGAAGGAAATAGGAATGTGCTTCTTGTCTATGACGAGGTGAGCAGCTTTTGCCCCACTACACCCTTCTATGATGTACTTATTGCTTCATGCAGGCACAGAAACAAGGGAGCCTGCCGCTTATGGACTGAAATGTATAACTACACTAGCAAAACTAAATCTTTTCAGGTGTTTTGTCACAGTGATTAAAAGGTGAAGTCTTGGCTCCAAAGCGGCATTATTGGAAAATGGTGCAATCTTTAAGAGGTAGAACCCAGTGGGAGGTCATTAGGTCATAAGGAAAAACCTTGTAGACCCTTTAGGAGTTCTCATGCAATATTTCAGTCTTCACAAGAGCGTGTTTTAAGTGTCATGCCTCCCCTTCCCTCATTGCTCATAATCCTGGTTACAGATGCAATCACTTGCTTTCTCCTGCAAATGTTCCTGCTATAACTATCAGCACCATACAGTGTGGCAGTCAGGGGGCAGACCTGTCACATCACCAGGGATACAGAAGTCATTTGGGGTTTGAATCTTCCGAACTGTGTGATAAATACAACTCTTTAGCATTTTTCTTTGTTGTTCTTTTTTTCTTGTTTTTTTTTTTTATTGTCAAGATGGTATACAGAGGGGTTACAGTTACATAAGTAAGGTAATACATACATTTCTTGTCAAACTTGTTACCCGACCCTCATTTTTCTCTCATTCTCCCTCCCTCCCAATCCTCGCCCTGAGTGGTGCAGATTATTTCCAACATATTGTCTTGTGAATATCACCATTGCATTGGTTCCTCCCTTGTCCTTTGTCTCACCATTCTGTTGTTCCCCTTCCCTTCCCTAATTCAGATAAACATATATACAATACCAGGGTACCAAAATCAAATACAGTAACAATAGGGGATATACCATAGGATACAAAAGAAACAAGAAATCACATAGTATGTTAAAAACAGCAACAACAAAGAAAAACCTCTTGTGTCCATGCAGTGGAGTTCATTTCACTTAGCATCATCTTATACGGTCATATTAATGTAGCTATTGAACTATTCTGCTCATCTGCTAAGATTATCCTAGATGTATTTATTGAAAATAAAGGAAACCATGGGACCTAGGTTTCTTTGAGTCTGGGTTACTTCACTTAATATGAATGGGTCAAGGAAATGTGATATACACACATATTATAAATAATGGAATTGTATGCTTTCATCAGAAAGAATGACACCATCTCATTTGTAAGGAAATAGAAAGACTTGGAAAACTCATTTCTTTAAAAGTAACAACTACCATTCATTTCACTGTAAAGGTGAAAAATGAGCATATTTTTTTTAAAGAAACAATACTCTTGGAGAGTTAAGAAAAACAATTATATGCTTTATTTTCATGCCTTTCTTGGTATAGTTTGCACTACTGCACAGAAATGTAACTTTTCCAAGTCACCAATCATGTGCACAATGCCAAGTCAAATGTTCATTGTTTGTATTTATATCATTTGACCTATTAACATTGGGTTCTGCTCATCATTCTCTCTTTGAAACACTTGATTTAGATTCCAGAACACTACACAATCCTTGTTTGATGAAGATTCTGCTGGATTTTCTATGCAGTTGATCATATTGCTCCCAAACAATGATTTCTGTCTTTATTCCCTTCAAAATTGTCTACATCACATTTTCCTTTGAGTTCTTATACAGGAAATGCAGAATGCTGTTTTTAAAGACAGTAGTCTCAAGCTCTGTTTCTGCTATACAACCTTTCTTTCAAAATTAGGTCTCATTTTAATTACATAAAGAATATTAATTTTTGTGTTTGGGTGGTTGTTGAATGTTTGAAAAAATGTTAAAAAAAGTTGAACTCCAGAAAATAGATTTTCCAAATATTGACAATTTTATACAATTTAATCTTTTTCCTCCCCTGAAACAAGCAGTATAACATTGAGACCTCATATTGTTTGGGCATTGTTAGTTTCCATGTACAAAATTATCCAGATCTAGGGAAGGAGATGATGTATTACAACATTGTTGTTTTTCCTGATTAGTGATTTGTCTTGAACCCATCTCTGTTCTCCTCTGAGTAGTTTCTTAACATCATTGCCGTACCATGTGCCAACAGCAGAGACAAATTAGTTATTTGTCGGATTATTTTCATTTTGTTTTTGTCTCCCTCATTCAAACTTCCCTGACATGGCACCTCTGAATGTTCTAACTTTCAAGTTAATTCCAGCATCTTTCTAGAGGACTAGTCTCCTGAACTTTATGGCAGCTATTCTAAATCTACACTGGTATTAATAGTGTAGCGGTTTTGATTTAGTCATTCTTAACACTAGATTTCAGGTCCAACTTTGTTTCAGGCCTCCATAGAGTCCCCTGATTTGTCTTGCAAGCTCAGCTATGCACGTGAATTTGGTGCTACATTTACATTTCTGTTTGGAAGTTATCAATAATCTGTAAAATTGCCAAAAATCTTATTTATTGTGACTTTTCTAATCATTCTTTTAATAATTTCAAAAATGTTGCAAAGCAATGATTTTCTTCCAGAATTTTATTTATTTTTACTTGAAATATTTATAAAACATGTGAAGTGAATTGCAAAAATGAAGTATGTACATAAAACTTGAAAAATAATAAAGATGAGTATGTTGCTCAATGGTAGAACACTTGCTTAGCATACATGAGTCTCTGAGTGAGAAGAGAAGAGAGAGGAGAAAGAGAAAAGAAGGAGGGGGTGGAAGAGTAGGAAGAAGAAAAGGGTGGTGAGGTAGGGAAAGAGAAAAAAGTAAAATTGGACTAGAATATCTGTGTATCTATCACCTACAAGTGTAAAAATACACCATATTGCCTGTACTTTGCAGAAATGCTGCGCAAGAATCACAGCCTCCAAAACCTTGTATCCAATGGCCCCTCTTTTGATTCTTAATAACTCCCTGTATATTACCCTTTATATTAATCTATATATCTCTTTACAGTTACCTAACACACTCTTCCAGACATAACTCCTAAGTGACCCAATTTTCCCAACCAGGACCTACCTTCCACCATGTCCTAATAGTGCTATCAAATTATGAAGCCATCAATGGATTAACCCACTGATGAAATCAGTGCCCCATTATTCTATGAACCCCTCAAAAGTGCAACCATAAAGGAACCAAACCTTCAATGCAATGGTATCAAGGGGCCTTCTTGTGCATATACAACCCTCACAATGGATCCTATTACTTTATGTTAGGTTTTTCTAAAAAGCCATTGGCTAAGGCTATATACATATGCACCTAAATACATACATACATATATGCATAGAACTTTACAACTTTGGAGGGGGGTTAGGGGTGAGTAGGGTGGGGGGGTGGGGGGTGGAGATGGGAAGGGATGGGAAGGGAAAACAAAGGAGGAGGCAACAATGCTTGATAAGAAATGTACTCATTACCTTGCCCATGTAATTGTAACCCCTCTGTACGGTATTTTCACAATAAAAATTTTTTAAAAATGATTTTCTATAATACACAATTATTAAAAAATGCTAAGAAGGTGGTAGCATCTTCTCAGGTAAACGCCCTAAGTGTCTCTGACCAAGCAGAGATTTAGCCTCCCAGCACACACTTTAGTTTGAGAGATCCACACCAATCAAACTTTAAACAGAAAGAGACTTACCCTAATACAGAAGAAATCTCACCATGTTAAAGCTCAAGCAGAAAACAGTGAGATAGCATTTGGCCCCTGCTCAGAAGCTGAGGCTGAGGTCCCGCACCACCCAAGGAAGTAAGTGTGTGTGTGTGTGTGTGTGTGTGTGTGTGTGTGTGTGTGTGTGTGTGTGTGTGTGTGTGTGTGTGTGTGTGTGTGTGTGTGTGTGTTTGAGGAGAGGGGGATATCCAGAAGGACACACCTGAAGTGCCACCGATCAAACTTTAAGCCGAGGACCACTCTAATACTGGAGAAATCACCAAGCACCGTTGGATCCAGGGTAATGCAAGGATCAGCATGTGAATCCCCTATGGCTCATCACAGAAGGGGAAAGAAACACAGGAACCATCAAATTACCAGGGAAAACAACCAGGAAAGGGAGGTACAGAAAACCCTCACCAGGAAAATGCTGGCCAGCTCAACACAGGTTCCAGAATCTGTACCTTATCAGGGAACCCTTCCATTTGGGGACCAGCTTCCTGTGGTGACTCAAAGTGTCTTGACCCAATCCCTGCCTAAGAGGGATGGAACATATTTGAAGGGGGCAAAGATCCAAACTCTTCCTACATCCTCTGAGGTTACACAGGAAAGACTCTTTGGTCACAGCTCCGCCCCCACTCCAGCAAACTACAACTCCAAGCTCTTCCCCAAACTCCCAACATGGGTCAGCAAGCCCAGGGAGAGGAAGGCAAGCAGGGGACACCTGGAGAAACAACACCAGGACTCACCCTTGCCAGCAAACTACAACTCCCAGCTCTTCCCAAAACTCCCACCAGTGGTCAGCAAGCCTCTGGGAGGCAGCCGGTGAGGCAACTGGGAAAACATAAGGACCTGCCCCTCCACCAGCAAACTACAACACCCAGCTATCCCCCAAACTCTGGCCAGTGGACTGCAAGGCCCTTTGGAAAATCTACAACCAGGGAAATGTCTGAGTAAACAACATGCTCCTACACCGGAAATATGGCCGAAAGCCATTATACCCCCTAGCCCAGCATCTCTGATGGGAACAACTATATACAGCTCTAGTTAAACAACTAGAGTCAAATTACAACTCGGAACTGTAGATGTTATGTTCCTCTAAAAAGGCCCTAATTCCTGCTATCCCCATAGACACTGTAATATGGAACAGCCCTGATTTCTGACACACTGAGCTGAGCAGAGATCCGCTCCTCAATTAAAAAAAAATATTGTAAAGAGACTGTAAAGAGGGGTTACAGTTACATGAGCAAGGTCATGAGCCCATTTCCTATGGAGCATTGTTTCACCCTCCTTTATTTTTCCCTAATTTTTTAAATATATATTTCATTTTGCTTTTGTTTTCCTATTTTCTCTTTCTCTCTTTTCTCCTTTCTTCCTCAGAGGATGTGAATCCCCAAATTGACCCAAATTGGGTCTTCTAATAGGATGATTTGAAACTTGTACTTACACAATATAAAATCTGTTGTTTGTAAGGTATACACATATAATATCCTACCATTTTTCTATTGCTTTTCTATCTACCAAAATTGAGCTGAAATTTGACCAGAGACAGTAATTACCGTAGGCCTTTTTTAGAAGTCAGTATTAGGGTTCAGATAGCTTAACCCAATTCCTCTTTACTTAAATCCTTCCTCAATATAAAATACAAGGTTTTTCTTCATTTCTTTACTCTTTCCCATCCACTTTCTTTTCTTTTCCTCTCCCTATTTATCTCTTCACCAAACCCTGTCCTTGTCTTCTTTTCTCTTCTAACTCTCCTAAAACTAGTACTCTCCCACTCAAATAACCCCCCCACACACACCAGAAAACTACAACTCCTCATCCTAACCACACCTCACAACTTCAGTACTTTCATCTGATAGCCATATTTTAAAAGTATAATTCCACAGCACGACTGAATCCTACATCTACACTCCATGATCCCTACAAGACCTGAACCCAGATAAGCAAATATGGACAAAGGGAAAGAACACCAGCTGCCCCGTCAACCAAAAATCAAGAAACAGTTCATTTAGAAGTTAAAAAAATCCCAAAAGATAAAGCCCAAAGGGTCTTCAAATGGGCAGAACATATTACAGAAATACTAAAAATATGCAAATCCAAGCAAATATGACAGTCACAGAAAAACACAGAGAATAGAGCAGGCAAATAGAGACTTAAAAAGTATTTCACATGATGGGCTGGGAAGGTGGCTCAGTGGTAGAGCGCTTGCCTTGCATGCTCAAGGCCCTGGGTTCGATTCCTCAGCACCACATACACAAAAAGAAAAAAGCCGGAAGTGGCGCTGTGGCTCAAGTGGTAGAGCAGTAGCCTTGAGCTGAAGAGCTGAGGGACAGTGCCCAGGCCCAGAGTTCAGGCCCCACGACCGGATCCAAAAAAAAAAAAAAAAAGTATTTCACATGATGCACTAAAAACATTGCTGATAAATGTAATTAATGAAAAGTTTGAAATTATAAACAAGTCAATTCATGACTGTGATAAGACTTACCAAAGAATAATGGAAGATTTCAGGGAGAGCACACACAAGAAGATAAATGAAGCTCAAGAGTTGACAAAGGAGTCCAATGAAAAAGCAGCCAACCAATTAAAGGAGATTAAGGAAAATACAAACAAACAAAAATCAATGAAGTACTTTACATCCTTAGATATCATAAAACAGGACTTCAACAAACAGAAGCCCTCAGAAATGACCAAACAGAACACAGACTTAAGCGATAAAGTGGAAAGTCTCTATGGCCAAATAGACAAAGCAGAAGACAGTCTCAAATCTGGAAGACAGAGCAGATCAAATTGAACAATATGAAGTTATTACATAGAACAAATCCAAGACACAAGAAAGAATTATTCAGGTATTACAAGACTCAGTTTGAAGTCCTAACTTAATGCCAGTAGGTATCCAGGAAGGGGAAGAGGAAATAGTGAAGCGGATAGGAAATATTTTTCACAGAATCCTAGCAGAGAACTTCTCAAACATCCCCCAAAAAGCCTGTTCAGATACAAAGGCATTTAGAATGCCCAACAGGCTCGATCAGAACAGAAAATCCTACTGCCACATTAAAATTTGTACAGGATCAATAGAGACCAAGGGAAGGATGCTAAAATCTGTCAGAGAAAAAAAAGATTGATTACTTAAAAGAAAACCAATCTGAATAACCACAAACTTCTCAGCTGAGAACATGAAAGTAAGGAGAGCCTGGCATGTTTTCTAAGCCCTAAAATCAAACAATTGTCAACTCAGAATACTGCATCCAGCAAAACTCTCCTTCATAACTGAAGGACAAATTAAAACATTCCATAACAAAGAAAACTTGGAACAATTCATATCTACCAAACCAGCACTCCCAAAAATACTTACAGATGTCCTTTGTACAGAAAATCAACAAGAATACTATGTTGGCAGAGAAAATGCCCCTAACCAGAGAACAAGATAAATATAGTAAGAATAGAGGAGTCACATTCCGTAAAGAGGAGATAATATGGCAGGCATCACAAGCACCTCTCAATTCTAATCCTCAGTATCAGTAGCCTTAACTCTCCAATTAAAAGAGATAGACTAAGCACTTGGATCAAAGAGCAAGATCCATCTAACTGTTGTCTACAAGAGACACATCTTAGTGACAAAAGCAGATATATTCTCAAAGTGAAAGGGTTGAATAAAAATTTTCAAGCAAATGGCCACAACAAACAAGCTTGAATAATAACCCTAATTTCAGAAAATAGACTTCAAGTTAAAATCAGTAAGAAAGACAAATGAGGTAATTACATAGTAATGAAATGAACTCTACTACAGAAAGTTACGACGACTCTAAATATCTATGCACCAAATGTGGAAGCACTCAACTTCATCAAATACATACTAGTTAAAAGTACACATATATCAAAACACATTGATTGTTGCTAACTTCAACAAATCATTGTCACCTCTGGATAGATCATATAGGCAAAAACTCACCAAAGAAACCTCAGACCTAAATAACTACATTGGCCACTTGATTTCACAGACATCTACAGACTCTTTCACCCAACAGCATCATGGCACATTCTCCAAAATAAACCACATGTTAGGTCACAAGGCAAGCGTGAAAATTTTTAAAAATTGAAATTATTCCCTGAATCCTATGAGACCAATAGCAAAAGTCATCACAGAAAACTCTGTAACTCATGGAGACTGAAAAACACATTGTTGAATGATCAGTGGGTCATTGAGGAGATTAAAAGGGAAATTTAAACATTTATGAAATTTAATAAAACAAGCACACAGAATACTAACTTCTCAGGAGTACAGCTTGGAGAGTACTCAGAGTAAAATGTATAGTTCTGAGAGCTTTCATCAAGAAATTGGAGAAAACTCAAATCAACACTTATGCACCGTAAGCAAGGACAAACCAAACCCCACATAAATATGCAAAAACAAATAATAAAAAATTAAATCACAGCTAAACAAATTCAAAACTTTGGCAAAGTAGTGGGTTATAAATTCAGCCCACAACAATCAGTAGCCTTCCTGTATCCCAACATTGAGAAGAGAATGGTTTACCATAGCCAAGATTTGGACTCAACCTAGATGTCCCCCAGTGGACGAATGGATCAAGAAAATTTTATACATACATTATATCTATATCTATATCTAGATATAGATATAAATTCTATTCATCCACCAGAATGATATTGTGCTATTTGTACGGAAATGGAAAGACTTTGAAAACATTGTATTCAATGAAGCAAGCCAGAGACAAAGAAATATTGATTGCATGGTTTCACTCGTTTGTAGTAACTAGAATGTGCCTAAATTCTACAAGTAAACATATTAAATGACTAAAACAAATAAATAAACCAGGACATGATAATTAATATAGGACCCTAGTCATTAGCATACAGAGGCCAAAGGAAGCTAAATATAGGAGTGGTGGACAAAGACTCAATAGCTATGTATAGATGATCATATGAAACAATATTCTGTGAAATGAACTCCAAAAAAGAAAACAAGACACACTCTTTAATTGCCATTGTTTCTGTTTTTATTCGCTTTTCCTTTTGTACTGTTTATTGCTTTGTTTATATTTGGTAGGGTAAGGGAGGACAAATAAAAGGTGAAACAAGGATGACAAATACAACGGTGATAGTCACCAGACACTATGTAGAAAATGAACTGGCTATCCTATGGGTGGGGACCAGAGGGATAGATTGAGAGAGAGTGAAGGAAAGGGAAAAGTGGCTCAAAAGAATTGTACCTGATTCATGTAACTGTAACCCCTCTGTGTATCAACTATGCAAAAACAATTAAAAATTAAATAATAAAAAAATTAAGATGCAGGCTGGGAATGTGGCTCAGTAGTATGCTTTGCATGCATGAAGCCTTGGGTTCAATTCCTCAGTACCACGTACACAGAAATAGCTGGAAGTGGTGCTGTGGCTCAAGTGGTAGAGTGCTAGCCTTGAGCAAATAGAAGCTCAGGGACAGTACCCAGGGCCAGATTTCAAACCCCAGGAATGGCAGAAAAAAAAAGATGCAAAATACAATAAAATGCTAATATGAACTTTCAAAAATGTCTTCTGTTTCAGATCTCCTGTGATATGGTTGAAAGTAATGTTAGGATTTTCTATAGAGCTTATACATATCTGGCTTTAATTCAAAGCTTTGAAGTATTTTCAGAAGGTTTTGCCTAGGTGTGTCAACATCAAAAATGAATTGAGTTCCTTATTAGCCCAACCAACAATTAACTTTATTTACCATGTTGTGGAGTTACAATTTTTTCTTTCATTTTGGTGGTGTGAAATATATTATTTGGGATTTTATGTGTATTTTCCTGATATGTTTCCCCCAAAAGAAGCATGCATTGGAAACTTAATCCCAAAGCAAAGTTGTTGGGCAGGAAATGTACAGAGGAGTTACAGTTACATATGTAAGGTTAAAAAGTACATCTCTTGTCAAACTTGTTACCCCTTCCCTCATTTTTCTCCCATTTTGCCTCCCCTACAACCCCCTTCCCCACCTCTAGTTATAGAGATAATTTCCAATATAGGGTATTGTTTGTGCCACTGTTGCATAGGTCCTATGGTTTCTTTATTTGCAATAATTAGTATAAGTCTAGGATAATTTTATCAGATAAGCAGAATAGCTCAATAGCTATGTACATATGATCATATCAGATAATGCTAAGTGAAATGAACTCCAAGACAGGGACAAGACAGAGGTTTTTCTTTGTTGTTATTGTTTTCTATGAACTATGTGATTTCTTGTTTCTTTTTTTATGTTCTTCCCCCTATGGTATATCCCCTGTTGTCACTGTGCTTGATTTTGGTACCCTGGTATTGTACATATGTTTATCTGAATTAGGGAAGGGAAGGGGCACAACAGAATGGTGAGTGAACGTTCTATTTCTTGATCACTCAGTCCTTTGTGCTTTTTCACCATGGGATGACACAGAGAGAAGCCTGTCTCCAGATGCAACACTTAGTATTGGACTCCCTAGCCTCAAGAACAGTGAGAAATATATTCTTCATCCTGCTAAATAACCTATTCTGCTGTGACAACACAAAACAGGCTAAGACAAATGTCCAACTTTCCTCCCACTTCTTCCATTCTATTTTTGTTAATGTCATTGATATATATATATATATATATATATATATATATATATGAACAGATTATAAATCCTTACAAATTCTCAGGTTGTGGTTTGGCTTTTCCATTTGCTCATGGCATATTTTAATAAATATACAATTATAATTTTAATACAGATGAATTAATTTATAGTGTGTGTTTTGGAGGATTTATCATTTCATTTTTTAACCATAAATTAAACTAGAATAGTACTAGCAAGTGACTGTTAAATTACTGTTTTTAATTTATTTGTTACTGAACCTCTTCACAAATGTGAAACCTTGGGTCATTGTTTCTTTTCTGAAAATGATACTGGTTTGCTTCTTTGACAATTCTTAGTTCTTCCTAGGGTCTTCATTTTGTACACAAAATAATATTCTTTCTCAAAGTTGTTTTTGTTGATTGCCTGTACTTAATCTGCTGTTCTCCTTACTCCCTAGTGTGCTGAGCAACTTCTCTCACTCTTGTGATTTCACATACTAAATCTAAAACAAGACATTTACTGGGAACTGTTAGTCACATATATTCAATGTCAACTACATATTTCCCCTTAGATATCACATTGGGAATACAAATCTAATACAAAACTCTTCCTTTCTTAAACCAAAATTTCTTAAGCACTCTCTAAGCTTCTGTTCCAACTATCCACATAGTAACCTACTACCTCCTCTGCTGTACTACTCTAGCTCTTACCCCTGTAGATCCATTTTTTTCTTCTAAGTATTTTTCACCTCCATTATTTTCATTTTCATGAATACTGTCAACTTTCTTGGTCTGTCTCAAGTCATGTAGAAGTCATTAATTATTCTGGACACATTTCATAATGCAGAAACTAATCTTCACCACAACTACCAAAAATACACCCAAGAGAAAACTTATTGGAGTTCTAAGACATCAATAAACACAATCATTTTTCTGCCCTATTCTGTCTGAGCAAATTAATTGGAGTATAAAATGTTAGCTTAATTATAGGAAAGCAGACAGCAGAGTGTGACTTCATATCCAGGGTAAAAGGACAACTCAACACTCTCCTCTAAATTAGGCAGACAGCTATAACTACTCATCTGCACAGCTGAGCAATCAAGTCTCCCCTGTGGCATCCAAGGTTATTCTTCTTGGCTAATAGTTCAACAAGGGAGAAGACAGAATGTACTCTCTTGGAAGGCTGGCATACCCAAGAGATAACCTTGAAGAGATAAATTATTTTCCCTCACATTCATCAATTAGATAACTCCAGTAAATATGGAGAAGTAATGAGGGAGGAGTGGGAACATGGTAAAGGGAAAGTTACCTAAGGAAATTACTAGAACAGAGGAAATAACCCATTTGCTAGCAATATTCCAAGAATTTTTCAGTACTTAAGTCATTACCTAAAAAGTACTATTTTAACTTCTAAACAATTCATAGGAGATACCACTTTCATCTTCTTTTACCCATACTCTACTCTACCACCTTGCATTCATTTCAAAATTTAGCAGCATTACCTGCCTATAAATTCCACTATTCTTTGTTCTGTGACTTGACTTTATACTTTGGGATATTTTAAGTCTTCTCTCTCAAGTATCCTCAAATTTACCACACATGTAACAGTTATTCTTTCAGTCTCAGCGTGAGATTTGTGTGTTCAGAAAACTGTGGAACCTCCATGCCAAATGCTTATAATACTAATTTCAAATGCTTTTCATATTGTTACATTTTCTAAGATATTTTTGTTGTATTATAAAAATTTAGACAAATATTTGCTTCACCAGCCTATAAATTTCAGTGCAAAGACATTCAAGAGATTAGAAAAAGTATAGACATCAAAAATGCCACTTTACCTTAAACATTGACTTATTTGTCTAATTTTACCAACATTTTTCCCCTTGGATTTGACAAGCCTAACTTAGGTTGTATTCCTTTTTCCTTTTGTTTCTTTTATTTTTTTGAGATATGAGGATTCATCCTTATCTGGCTTTAACCAATCCTCAGTAATCACTTCCATAGAAACCAGATACCAGCCAGGTGCTGGTGGCTCATGCTTATAATCCTAGGTACTTAGAAGGCTGAGATCTGAGGGTCCTGATTTGAAGTCAACTCAGGAAAGTCCTGTGAGACTCTTAACTCCAATAAATTACTCAAAAAAGCTGGAAGTGGTGCTGTGGTTCAACTAGTAGAGTGCTAGCCTTTAGTAAAAGAATTTCAATGACAGTGCCCAGGCCCAGATTTCAAGCCCCAGGACTGGAAAAAAAAAAAGACCCCATTAATGTCCTACAACACACTTACTTACCTGCACTATGCAGACAAAATTTTGTCTTCTCCGTCTCATATCTTTCAGTTTAGAGCTCCATATAGAATATATATTATATTATATTGTATACATATATAATATGACCGCTTTCTTTGATTTCTATACTAAAGGAAAAAGGCATATTTCTTTTTGCAAACATTTATTAAATATCAAAATCAATTTTATAATCAGATGATCAGTTAAACAAAAAAGGTGAATATAGGTAGCAGAGACTAAAATTATGATTGAACAAAAATTCCAAAAGATGTACAAGTTGTTATTTCAAAAAACGAACTTTACAACTTTGGCTGGGGGGAGGCGCGGGCAGTGGGAGGGGGGTGGTAAGATGGGAAGGGATGGGAAGGGATGGGAGGGGGAAACAAAGGAGAAGGCAACAATGCTTGATAAGAAATGTACTAATTTCCTTGCCCATGTAATTGTAAACCCTCTGTACAGTATTTTCACAATAAAAAATTCCATAATTAATCTTGTAAGAATTAATATTATATATAATGGTTGTTGTACATACGTTAGTATGCACATAGTATGCTAACAGTAAATAATAATTCTCAGTAATATCTGTTAGTAATGTTACTTTCTCAAAGTGAATCTGATTATTGGTATGTCTCTTTGCTTATTCTCTAGTACAGACACAGTTATATACATTTTCCCAGAGAATACATAAAATTTAATGCTAATTCATAATAAAAATTTTGTTCTATTTTATTTTCCTTTAAAGCCCTAAAATTCTATGCTTCTAAAGTTAAGGACAATGATCTCACAAGACAATTGTGCAAAAAATAGATAGCTTCTTACTTCCTCCCCTGATTCTTTGGAAGAGCCTATGGATAACAAACATTTCCACTGACCAATGATTAATACCAGATGGTAATGAGACAATACCTTTCCAGCCAGCAGTGATGCACAAAGGTGGTGTTCAATTAAAATTCTTTGATAACAAACTACACACAGTGCCTTCATTCCAGACAGTCTGTAAATTTATTTGGAACTAAGTGAATGCTATCCTAATGTAGTTTTAAATGAGTAAATTAATTATACTGTTGCAGACTGCCTGGTTGTACCTAAAATATCATTTGGTATTTTATGCTATGTGAACTACAGCTAAAATCCCTGTAGAAGAACCTATTTGCTAAAACATGTTTATGTCATCACGATCTATTTAAATATAGTTAATCCCTCATAGGCAGCTATAGACACAATGCTGGTAAGATCCATTTGGCTTCTAAAAGTTCATTGCTTTAACAACACTGAAATCTTAAATATTTCTCATATCCACCAAGAAGTATCCAGTTTAAGCCTTAAACTTTCCAGCCAATATTTCTGGCCAACAGAAAACAGTGCTATTTTATTTTATTTTATTTTATACTTTGTAGGTCATAGGGCTTGAACTCTGGGCCTGCGCACTATCCCTCAGCTCTCCAGCTCATGGCAAGCGCTCTACCACTTGAGCCACAGTGCCACTTCCAGTTTTTGGAGTGGTTTATTGGATATAGGAATCTCACGGAGCTTCCTGCTTGGGCTGGCTTTGAACAGTAATCCTCAGATATCAGCCTCCTGAGTAGCTATCATTACAGGAGTGAACCACTGAAGACCGGCTAATTTTTTTGTTTTGGGGGAGGGGGTATGGGGAGAGAAACATGTTTGTATTTTCTACATTAATTTATTCCTGATAAGGCAAAGAAACATCTTCTGGTGACAGATGTTACAGAAAGGCAGGAAGCATAATAATGTAATTTTCCTGAAGAGTTAGCTGCATTATGACAATTTTACTTTAGCTTCAAAAGTCTTTACATTGGTTAATCCTAAACCAAGGCTTCATTGCCTAGTCCAGTGTTAAATAGAAATCAAGCACTAGTATATTGTATTTAGTGAAGAATCTCCACTGAGGTTCAATATCCTAATAAATTAATCATCATAGATTTAACTCCTTGATAGAATTGCCTCAAGAACAATCTTCAGTGAGTTTTAATTTGAAAAATTTATGCACAGCCGGGTACCAGTGGCTCATGCCTGTAATCCTAGCTACTCAGGAGGCTGAGATCTGAGGATCTCAGTTCAAAGCCAGCCCAGGCAGGAAAGTCCGTGAGACTCTTATCTCCAATAAAAACCACTAGAAAACCAGAAGTGGTGCTGTGGCTCAAGTGGTAAAGTGCTAGCCTTGAGTTGAAGAGCGCAGGGACAGTGCCCAAGCCCAGAATTCAAGCCCCACGACTGACCAAAAAAAATTATGCATTTTATTTTAGACATATTTTTGATATCTATCTATCTATCTATCTATCTATCTATCTATCTATCTATCTATCTATCTATAACTTTGAATGCAACTCTTCAAAACTGGTTCCACATGAACAATCATGGAGGGAGTGACAAGTCTTGCTTCAGCTAGGCAGCTCTACTCAATAGGATTTCAGAACTCCTCTGGGTCTCCTAAAAATCTTGATTACAATTCTGAGGTTATAACTTAAAAAAATTAGGATTGTATCTTTCATGTAAAAAAGCTGACTATGTAGTGCGTTCAGGTGAACTGGTAATTCATTAACCCACAGAATGACTTTGTGATCTTGAATTTGGGAATTATCATTCCTGCAGTAATGAGGAACAAGAAATTATGCCAGCAATGTCATATTCTTCAGATTTAGTTCTGGACTTGAGGCAAGAATTTTGAAGTTAAATTTTTTTCTCTCTCTTATTCTGGTATCCAATATAATTAAGAAATGATTGTTTTATCATCTATTTTTAGATCCTTCATTACCTCTATATTGGTAGAATCAAAGCAAATAATTTAATTTACCACATTTTCACCTTCAATGAGAATCCTTCCTTAGGTACACAAGGCCCTCATCATCAGCTGTTACTTACCTATCTTTGCTATATAAATAAGAAATTTGGTTTTTAATCTTGTTGTTTTTGCCTTTACCTTTTGCTTGCTTTTTTTTCTATACAGAATATCTTATGCTGCCTTTGAAAATTTATTGAGTATAATTAATAGTTTAGTATTAACTGGTGGCTCAGCTGTAATTTTCAGAGTTAATGCAATAGCAACTAACTTCTCTAGTGAAAGAAAAAAATGAGGGAAGATACAGATGAAAATTACTAAAATAGTCTCAATTTAAAAAACAAAAGAAGTTTTTTTTCCCCTTCCCCTCCCCATATTAGAAAAACAAAATGTTTAAATAGGGATGCAGGTTAACCCATTGTAACAATGAGATGTACAAGACACTATATTGAAAATGAACTTTATAACTTTGCATGGGGGTGGGTAGTTGTGGAGGTGAGAGGGAGGTTATGGTAGGGGAAAAACTAAGGAGGAAGCCACAATGCTCAATAGGAAATGTACTCATTACCTTGTAACCCCTCTGTACAGTATTTTTACAATAAAAATGTACAAAAATTTCAAATATAAAAAAGAAGGTAAAAGTAAAAATGGAGAAAATCTGGACCATAACATTTGTGAGGATAGCAATTTTAGGAGCAAACAAGACTTCTGTTCTTAGGGACTCTTGTCAATAGACTCATGTTCTTGGGATACCTATTTCAACAAGGACCTAATGGTTTAGTGTTGTTGTACACACCTATGGACACAGATGCTTGGGAAATGGAGGTAGACCAATGATGGTTTGAGGCTAAACAAAGTTAGCATAAGACTATCTCTATAAAACGTATTAAGAAGAAAAAGACTAAGGATGTGGCTCAAGTAGTAAGGAGCTCACTATAAAGTCCTGAATTAAATCCTTATTGCAGACAACAAAGGCAAAGAATAGCAACAAACAGAATAACAACAAACAACCAAATGAACTTATAAAGATCCTTTGATCATTTCTTGATGCATGAAATTGAGTAAGAAGGATGATGCTCTATACTGAACAAGGAAATAATAAAAATAAAAATTAAATTTCACCATCTGCAAGTAATGATCCAGAACATAGCAGTATTGAGAGAAATGAAAATATTTTTAGTATGTTCATTTTTAATGAAAAGAACATTGTCCAAGTATCTATCAAGTAGTTTAGAAAACTAGTTATGTTAGAGTATAAGTGAGTAGGAACTGAATATTTGGAAGTTGGACATTGTCATTTGACTTATGAAATGTGATGTTAACTCAATATTATATTTATAATATATTGAGTTGTAAATACTATGCTGGTATAGAGAATTGTTTTCTGAACTTTCGTATCAAATAATTTTTGATGATATCATGAAGACCCAGCAAATATTAAATATTTGAGCACGAATTCAGGAAGAAATGAGTAGACTTAAAAAAATAACCAGGGCTGGGAAGGTGACTTAGTGGTAGAGTGCTTGTCTAAAATGCATGAAGCCTTGGGTTTGATTCCTTAGTACCATATACACGGAAAAAGCCAGAAGTGGCATGTGGCTCAAGTGGTAGAGTGCTAGCCTTGAGCAAAAGAAGCTCAGAGATAGTGCCCAGGCCCTGTGTTCAAGCCCAGGACTGGAAAAGAAAGTCCACACAACTCCCATAGCCCTTTAACAAAAGACTTAGAAAATTAAGCTTGATTAAATCTCCACTAAATTAACATAATCAAATTAATCAATATGCTTATAGCCATATTGAGCCAATAACAAAAATTTGATGAATTTGACAGCATAATTCCATATTAACTTTAGAAGTGAAATTCAGAATAATAGGAATAGTTTGAATAAAGACATATATTCAAGATAATATTTATAACAATGTATTTGACGACTTCATGCTTTTTCACCTCCGAACCTTGTCGAATACAAAAATATACATGTTCTGAATAAAAATCAATGTAGACATGAATAAAGAATTTTAAGTTTCAAAGAGCTATAATTGTTAATTTTTTGGATGGAAATATAGAATATAGTAAATCATTTTGTGATCTACTTTTTAATGATGAGAAAGATGGTTTTAGATGAAGAACATGGGTGGGGATTCAGAATAATAGGAATAGTTTGAATAAAGCTATATATTCAAGATAATATTTATAAAATTGTATTTTACTCCCAGACATAATTAGTTTTCTAGAAAATGGAAATCTAATTTCCTACATAGACTACAGTAAATTCACTTTACTGTGCTTGAAGCACGTATAGTCCCCAATCAGATGGATGGGCATTGTGGCAGAATGAAAATGTATGTATATTTATAAAATCAGTATTCCCCAAAACATACATATACTCTGCATCATGACTGTGACCCTTAAATGTTATAAAATATTGTCTTCATGTGGACTTTCTCCAAAGCAAATTCTTTTTTCCTAGGTTTTATAATTTAAATTTAAATTAATTTTATTGTAAAGGGCATTTACAGAGGTATTACAGTTACATAAGAAATATAAGGAGTATATTTCTTGTTGAACATTGTTACCCCCTTCTATTTTCCCACTTTAGTTGAAAGTTCATTTCCAACATAGTGCCTTGTGAGTATTGGTTCACCCTTTGTCCTTTGTCTTACCATTTTGCTATGACCCTTCCCCTCTCTAAATCTCAGACAAACATATATACAAGACACAAGGTACCAAAATCAACAGTGACAATGGGGGCTAACCAAAGGAAAACATAAACTGTAAAAAAAGAAACAAAAACTTTACAAAGCACATTAAAAAAACAAAAACAAAACTGAGAAAAAAACACAAAAATCTCTCTTGTTTCCATAATGCTTAATATCATTTTATATGTGCAGAGCTATTGAGCTATTGTGATCCTCTGCTAGGACTTTTCTAGACATATACTAATTATTACAAATGAGGAAAACCATCGAGTATATGTTACTTTGGGTCTGGCTTACTACATTTAATATTATTTTTTTCCAAGCCTTTCCATTTCCTTATAGATGGGCTGATGTCATTCTTTTTGATGGAGGCATAAAATTCCATTGTGTATATATACCACATTTTCTTCATCCATTCATCTACTGAGGAGCAACTAAAAGCAAATTCTTGAATATATGTTATTCATTTGAGAAACAACACAGGAATTATCCATAAGTAGCACAGTAAAAATCAGCAAAGATAATTTTAGTGAGTTAAATGTAAGATAATTGAGATTCAGTCATGGAAGGACTTCTGGAGAAATTACCAAACAGGTTTTGGAATTCTACTACCAGAAGTCAGAGAGGCTCTGCTGCTTATATACAGATGACATGCCCATTTTGGTTGGCTGTTAACTTCTGGAGTATTAACTCATCCTGGAATATTAACTCATTTCTAAATTGTGGTGAATTATTTTTTGAGGAAAGTCATATCTGATTGACAAAGCCCTTAGGCAGAGAAGTAAAGAGACACTTGGCTATGATAATGGATGTTGTCAGACAACAAAGAGTTGTAGCTGTACTGCAATTCTGAATCAACAATGTCTGTCTACATGTGAGTATAAGAAGACATTCTTATCTGGAAGAATGTGAATTTAACTTAGGGAATCTCTGAAAAGTAATCAGATAGTCTGTGGTTTATCTCAATATCTGTGGAGGCTTTTATATACAAAAGATATGCCACTATGTTCAGTACAGTCATCAATGTTGAGTACAATATAAGTACTAAGAAGTTACATGTGACATGTACTCAGCTGAGATATATTACTTTTTGTATCTAGGTCCCAAAGTAATAGAAGAGCAAAACAAGTCTACCTGAAAAGACCATGTGTACTTGATTAACATTATAATCACAACTTATCATTATGAGAAAAATTTTCACATCACACAGAATTTGACAATAACTTCATTTCTCTTCTCTCTCCCTAGCATGCATGGATCAAACCTGTCCCTTTAAACATGCTCTGCAAGTATTCTACCAAACTCATCCTCAGTTCTGAAAAATTATTTTGTCAAATTCTCCTTTTCCCACACTGTAAAGAAAAATTTTGCAAAGAAATTGTCCAAAATTGCAGACATTTTTCTACATTGTTGGTATATTGTGTTCCATAACGTCAGTGCATAAATATACACAGACTTCATAAGTAGATCAAATTTCTGCTATCTCATTGGTACCAAAATTTTACTTGGATAAGAACACAAATAGGCCAGATAAGACTCAAACCCAGAAAACTTCCATGTTAATAATAAGAAAGATAAAATTCAGATTTTCACCTGAGTACTTCATAATAATTCACGTCCATTCTCCTTACTACACTCTCTTTGAACTTCCCTGTTTTCTGACCTTATATCAGCACATCTGTTTCATATTGCCTGTTCTTCTCCCATGGAACTTGCTATTAAGTTATTTAAAATTTTTAAGATTCAAGCTCCGTTCAACACAAAGCTTTTTGGTCTGCTTGGTTTTTCTTCTCAAGTCTTCACATACCTCATCATTCTGGTACCAGCAGGACCTTCTCAAATATGCTCTATAGCTCTCTACAGATTTGGACTAAATTACGATATCATCCTATTTTACCTATGTGTAAAACATCAGCCATAATTTCTTGGTGACTAATTTTATGTCTTCATCTTTACAAATAAATACGACATGAACAAGAAGCCTGTCTCAATATCCCCAAGACCTCCAATTTTGTCTGACCAAGGATAAGTACTTTCACAGATCAATCATGTGGTAAAGTTCTATATGTAGTAAGTATTCAATGGGAATTCGAGCTTTAGTAATCAAACTTCAGTATCCTGGTGTAGCAATGTGGTACATTCAATGCTACTGTAATGATGCCAAAAGGGGGTCAAAGACACATGGTATAAAGGTCGTCCTAGTCTCAGATTTAGGCAAGAAGCCTACGAGCCTTTTCTTAATTTTCTTTTGCATGTTCTTGGACATGACATGACAGTGATTCTTTTGAATAGCATCAAGAGGATTCCAGGTATGTGACATGAAGAATGGTTATTAAGAGCAGCTTAACTTGGGGGGATTTTGACAGTAAAGAGGTCAAATTTGTCTACATTGGTCTAAGAAATAGAAGTTTTGTCTCTACATACTCTCTCCACCTGGTATCATAGCCCCAGGAAGACTTCCTGAAGGAAGTCGGTATCCTTATCTTCTGCCTGTGTGATAAGTAAATGAACTGGCAGGAAAAACTGAAGGTGCTATAAGTGAGAAGGTGTGAACAGCATCTGTGTGTGAATGTGTGAAAAAGAAGTGAAGAATGAGTGCAACTGAAAATGAGCCAGCACCTTGAGCTGCTTCAAGGTGGTTTCCATAAATGGAGCTGTAAATCTTCAGGTGTACCACACACCTCCTTGACATTTGTTAGTATAAAACTGCGAGTGAGGTATTCAAAAGAAAATCTGTAACTGCTTTCAAAAGAAAAAGAAATTCTGCTGGGCTAAGTTTACTGCTCAGAAATAGAAAGGTTGAGATTAAAAAAAATGTCCACTGAGTTTCTTCATAATCCAGACTAATAGGCATGGATCCATGTGTCACAGGGGTGGGCGTGAGCGGTGTTGAGATGAGTGGCCTTGAACTTAGGTGTCTCTGAAAGAACTTGTGAGTACAATGTCATTGGCCTTACAAATAAATCACAATTGTTACCTTTTCTGGGAGTACACTTCATGGCTACAACAATTTGGAAAGATATTTGACATAGCTATCAAACTGAAAATACCTCATCTCTTGGACTAAATATTTTTCTGTTGGGAATTTAATCTGTGGACAGTAGCAACAAAAACACATCCATGAACTTGGCTATTGCAGCACTATTTGTCTTCACAAAATGCTTGAAAACAACCTAAATGATAATTGATCAGGAATTTGTAGTAATTCATGATACTTTTGTAAAGTATGGCTATTACGAAGCCTATGAGAATGAGAATAGAGAAGTATAAAAGTACATGCACTTATGTGGGAAATCCAAGAGGTTTTTGAAGTAAGAAATAGAAGTTACAGTGAACTCCCTAAGTATATAAATTTGTTGTCCAAACTTGGGCAGAAGTTTCGATTTTTCAATCAGTAACAGGTGGAGATGAACAAATAGTTTTTGTTACTTATTGTGAAGCAGAATAGATAGAGTTGCTCATGAGAAAAAGTGACAGTTTTCTTCTGACAAGCCATCCTTATATGTATAGGATAGGGACGAATATGTAAAGCATATTTTCCCCATTGCCCAGCTTCATAATATGTATTTCATGCAACTCCAAAGGGCATTCTTACTGATTCCCGAGTATATGAATTGCATCAGAAGCATGAAAGTTTATCCAAATTTTGTGAATACTCATGCAGTTGCTTTGGGGAGAAAATATAACAGAAGTATAAATATTATTTTATTTATATTAACTAAATACACAATTCTCCCATTTCCTATAAGTAGTCAGTCCTAAACTTTTCTCTACTGTATCGCTTTTGTTCCTTTTGATTCCTTTTTATTCACTGTCTAATTTAAAATATTAAGTATATTGATCTAATTTGATATAAAGGCTCATGTGATTGTCTGATCTTCAGACATAAGCTTGATCACTCTCTTCTATCCCACTTTAAGGAGAGATATGCGTGATGTGACTGGCAAAGCTGGCCTACAGAATCTATGCCCATGTAACTGTCAGGATATTTCCTGCAGCCCCAGGGATTCTCCCTGGAAGCCAGTATCTTTCTCAACTGCGATAAATAGGACTTTTCCTAGTGGTATATCTTATTGTCTGTATCTTATTGCACTGCATATCCATTGTGTATCTTATTTTGCTTAAATTGATATGTTTGTAGTAGTATAAATTGGATCCCAGAAAGGTGTTCTACTAATGGCTCCAGAGTTTTCTAACTTATAGAAAAATAATTTGTCTTCTTCTATTATTCCTGAGAGTGGAGGGGCAGCTTTACAAAGAATAAATCTTCTTATCCTGTACTTCTTTGAAAAATAAGATGGATCACTTTGTATTTCCATACTGTTTGGTATTGTTAGGTGATTAACAATTTTTGAAAATACGGTAAAATATATGGCACCATTCTTTCCAAATAAAGTTAAATTTAACCAGTTTACATTTTGGCAGGAATTGCTCTTGGTAAGACATACTGCTTTATGTGTAAAAGAAAGATGTGTAAATATATACATATGTAAATATGTGTTTGTTTTTGCAAAGGAAGTTATGTGAGGGATGCATGAGAAACAGTTTATGTTGGTACTGCTGGAGATGGGAATTTGGAGTTAATAATACTTCTGCTTTTGTTTTTTTGTCTGATGTGGGGCTTGAACTCTGGGTTTGGGCGATGTCCCCCAGCTCTTCAGCTCAAGGCTAGTGCTCTGCCATTTGAGCTACAGCGCCACTTCCGGTTTTCTGCTGGTTTATTGGGATAAGAGTTTCACGGACATTCTTGCCCAGGCTGGCTTTGAACCACGATCCTCAGATCTCAGCCTCCTGAGTAGCTAAGATTACAGGCGCGAGCCACAGGTGCCTAGCTAGGTTTACAGGTGTGAGCCACAGGTGCCGGCTTCTGCTTTTGTTTTTAGCACCTATATTATTTTATTTTAATGACATATACTCTGATCATTATAATTAAAAATACTACATTTCAATAGGTACTTGAAATGAGTGAGGTTAAGGAGGAAGGAGTAGATAAATGAAGGGAATTGTGCATGGAAGGAAATGTAGTAAACAAAATTCAAAGTATAGCTTACAAAATTAAGGGCAGGGATGGGTTGAGAGGGATGGAGGAGAATGTTAAAAAGAATGACATTGATTAAGATGGATTGAAATCATATATTGCTTTGTTGAATGATAGCCTCTTTGTACAACTAACTTAAAGTTAATACATTATATAAAAATAGTTTTTAACTTAATTAGGATGAGAAAGGCTAAAAAAGAAAAAGAAGTTTTCCCTCCCCAAATTCCTAAATATTTACTTAGTCATTGAAAAGCTGGCTTTGCTTCCAAATCAGCTTGCCCAACTACTACAAGGTAGTTTGGATCTGATTTTATGTCATAGGGCACTTTTGTAAAATATGTTAAAACACATAACACCCTCTCAAACAAGAGCATGACATCAATGACTGTCTTATTGTTCAGATAAAGCAATGAGTCCAGAGAATTTAAAATTATATTGTAAATTGACTTTGACCATCCATTTGTCATGATGAAGTGAGCTGTGAATATATAAGGCAATGAAAAAAGTAATTTAATAATGCACAATTGATATCACCTGAGGCAATACATAATCCAAGAGGATTTGCTGGGACTCAAAACCTTTGGAGAACTACCTTCAAGAGAATCATATTAACAGTTTGAGACATTTTTTAAAGATACGCTAAATGGAATGAATCTTCACCCTTGAACATGGATTTGCCATGTGGCAATAGGAAAGTCATTGCAGCCATATCTGTATATAAATTGGTCAATCCTAATATAATAATACAAAATTTCACACTAAAGCTTATTTGCATGTGAATCAGGCCATATGATTTTAAAGTCCATGTGAGGAACAAGATGTTTCCAGTTTTAGTAGTGAAGTGTGACTATGCCTTCAAGAGCATTCCAAGTCAAGCTGCAAAACTTCTAACTTCTATTTCACTATTTCAGAAGAACTAGTTGAATGTCTCTTTCCTTTCTCTGGCACATACTGATGTGAGTTTGTGGAAGAAAGCCCTATGCTTTGATGCATAAATCAGGAAACTGCAAGAAATTTGCATTGCCAGAAACTTTCCAACCTGAAGTCAGAACTTTCATATCATTAAATTGATCCACTGATACTTGTTTTGATTAAAGCACACGCTAACTCATAACAGCATCTGTACTCAGTGATATAACTCAAACAAGCATAATGAATGCTTATCTTTTAATTTTTTATGAAAAGGCTTCATAATATATAATTAAGATGTTTTTTGCATGTTCTACTGATGAACCATCTGCAGGTATGACATTTAGCATCTGTACTTAAAAGTAGCCACCTGTTACAGTCTGGTAATCTTGACTGTGAATCATTACAGATAAAAGGAATTGGGGATCATTGGATTCAGGGTTTTTCATGAATCTATCATCTTATTGACATTTATTATATTACTATGGGCATTTTTAAAGTTGCAGATATTATAAAGTCTAGTCAACTGCATTTGTTTTAATCTGAGAAATCAGTTGATAATGTATAGCAAGATAAAATATTTAAGAGCCCTCAATTCACTATGTCTTTCCTCTTCCCCCTTTAGCAAAACCCAATCATATTTATATCTAAGTGCTCCTAAGTTTCCACTTTTTTGTCGGTCGTGGGGCTTGAACTTGAGGCCTGGATGCTGTCCTTCTCTCTTCAGCTCAAGACAAGCACTCTATGATTTGAGTAGCACCACTTCCGGTTTTCTGGTGGTTTATTGGAAATTAGACTCTCACCCACTTTTCTACCAGGGCAGTCTTTGAATCACTGTCCTCAGATCTTAGCCTCCTAAGTAGCTAGGTTTACAGGCATGAGCCACTGGCATCTGCTTCCCACTTTTTGTTTGTGTCACCCATTTCAAAACCATCTCTCAGATTCTTCCTTCACTTTGAAGTCTAAAAGTTATGATATTCAAAGTGATTTTCATCAGATAGGTAAAGGGATCAAATTTTTATTCTAAAGGGAAAAGTCCTAATATTAGAGGATTTTTGAGTATGGACTGAGATGAAAATTATAATAGTTGTGCTTCTTTAGGGAATATGAATATCATTCCAGATTTTATAAGTTGTTGGGCAGAGACTAGAAAATAGCATAAGCAATTCTGCTTTCTCAATTGGCAGGGGCAAAGGAGTCTAGCCCGCACACACATTTTGTGATAAGAAATTCCGATAAAGTAGAACTAAAAAGTACTAAAAAGTAAAACAGCACTTGACACAGAGAAGCATGTTAAATAATTTAGATATATGATAGTCTAATAAGTAAAGGAATTTTATTAAATGTTTAAGAGATCAGTTACACACAAGACATAAACAACAACTCAGTTTATATATTGGCTTCTTGCATGAGGACCTTTGCTGATCAGTACAGCAAAATCAACTATCCCTATTTTCTGAACTTCCTGTGGAACTCTGACTGCTTTTTGATTAACAACTTTGAATGTTATTCAAATATTTTACTTGTCATTGTCTCGTAAGTGGCATATAAAATATTTCTGACAATTTAGGGACATTGTCGGATATCCATGTTAGCGCACACACATATTGGAGCATCTTACTTGATAGTAAATTTCTAACTTAACCATTCAAGAAGACAATAACGCAAAGATGAAATTAATCCTGAAAGAGGTGCTTTGAGTGAGAACCGGTGGAAGATGAGGTTGCTGCCTAGGGTTAAGGCTTTACTTGAGGTTCATAAAATATTGCTAATTAGATGATCATTTCACCCTTGGGGACAGAGAACAATTTAGGAAGAGTTAGTTCATGGCATCATCTTCTGTACACTATGGGTCAAACTCTTTAAAAAAGAAATAATGTTATTGTCAAAGTGATGTACAGAGGGTTACAGTTACATACATAAGGTAGTGAATACATTTCTTTTTTTTTTTATCAGTTGTGGGCCTGAACTCTGGGCCTGGGCACTGTCCCTCAGCTCTTCAGCTCAATGTTAGCCCTCTACCACTTGAGCCACAGTGCCACTTCTGGCTTTTTCTGCTTATGTGGTCTGAAGAATCGAACCCAGGGCCTCACGCATGCAAGGCAAGCACTACCACTGAGCCACCTACCCATCCCACATTTCTTTTTTTTTATTATTGTGAAAATACTATACAGAGGGGTTACAATTACATGGGCAAGATAATAAGTACATTTCTTATCAAGCATTGCAGCCTCCTCCTTTGTTTCCTCTTCCCATCCCTTCCCATCCTCCCACCCCCCCCCCGTTCCCCCACTCAATCCTCCCCCCACACCAAAGTTGTAAAGTTCGTTTTCGACATAACGAGTTGTATGTCTCATTGTTGCAATGGGTCCACCTGTATCCCTATTTAAATGATTTGTTTTTTCCCTTCCTCTCTACAAATTATACCAACATCAAATACAGTGAAAGCATGGGTTATACCGTGGGGGAGGGACATACAAAGCAACAAAGAAATAATCTTATAAATGTGTTAGGAACAATCGCATGAAAGAAAAAAAAACATTTGAATACATATCTTACGGTTCATTTCCCTAACATCAACGTATCTGACCTTTTCTGCTTGACTCAGACATATACTAGTTATTGCAAATAAGGGAAACCATGGGACCTATGTTTCTTTGGGCCTGGCTTACTTCACTTAATATAGTTTTTTCGAAGTCTTTCCATTTCCTAACAAATGGGGCAATGTCATTCTTTCTGATGGAGGCATAGAATTCCACTGTGTATATATACATTTTCTTGATCCATTCATCTACTGAGGGGCCATCTGGGTTGGTTCCATATCTTAACTATGGTAAATAAGGCTGCAATCAACATAGTCGTGCTGGTAGCTTTAGTGTGGTCATTTCGTGTCAAATATTGTTACCCCCTCCCTCATTTTTCTTCTACTATCCCCCCAAGTTGTAAAACTTATTTCCAACGTATTATCTTGTGAGTATCACTGTTGCATTGGTTTGCCCTTTGTCCTTTGTTTCATTTTGTAGTACCCCTTCCCTTCCCCAATTCAGATAAATGTATGTACAATACACAGGTGCCAAAATCAAGTACAGTGGGGCAAACTCTTAATTTGCCACCGTTTTCAAATCTTCTTTGTCCCTAAGATTGTTAGAATTTAAGGAATGTATGATTCAGAACTGCCCTACTTTTACACTTCTCATATATTTGCCTTCACTCTATCGATTCAAATAATTGTTTCAAATGACTTTTTGTCTTTCTATATTTTAATAGTGCATTAGAGCTGTGTATACACACAAAAGTTATTTACTAGTCATTTAAATACTTGTAAATTTATTAATTTCTTCAAATTAAGCTCATTGAAAAATTGAACTTGTCTACTCTGTGTTTGTATGTAAGTCCATTATGACTATTAAGTGCTGAGTAGCTCTGACCAAATGACCAAAGTGAAATGGTGTGTATATATACATAATATATACAAATATGTATATAATACATTATATTATATATGTATTTATAATATATAGATGCCATATATTACATATTTATGAATTATACATTTATATCTATATATTTAATTTTAATTGCATTTTTACTATCTTTAAACAAATTGTTTTGCAAGTATAATGCATCTTGATTGCTGTCACCTCTTTCATCATTCTCCCCTATCTTTTCCAACCCATCCTTTCCTCTCAATATTCTTAGTTTGATTGACTATGCATGAGTAAGATGACTGCTTTCCTCCCACTTCTCCTCATTCCTTTATTCCCTTCTTCAACATACATTTCAAGTGCCAATTTCATGGTATGCATTTTACTGGACTGTAAGTTAGTTTTTCTATGGAACTACACTGTTTTCATTCTCCCCTGCAAATACCATACTTTGGTTTATAGGGGTATGTGTGTTTGTATGTGTGTGTGTGTGTGTGTGTGTGTGTGTGTGTGTGTGTGTGTGTGTGTGTGTGTGTGCATGTATATATAATTGTAAATGGTTATTTATAGTTAAAATTAACATAGTTGGTTGTAGTTTTATTTTTTCATATATACACATAAGCACTAATATGTTAACCCACTAAGTTAACTCCATATGTATGTATGTCCACATAACACAAATGAACATGTTATGCATATATTTATATATACCATTTTTATATAATTATACATTATTTATGATTAACATAATAAATTATATGTGGTTCATACAGTACATGGTTCATACAATATTTTTGTTTTAATTATTCATATACACAAATATACTTGTTGGTTGTGATGGAGTCTTGAAGATCATCCACTGGTTCAGCAATTTTCTAGGCAAACTTGTGTAACCCAGATTATAGTGGCATTCATTGTTAAAGCATTTATAGTGAAAAGGGACACAAGGGATCAGCAAGAGAAAGAGATACAGGTGGCTGGAGGAAATATCTGTAAACAGGTATGATTCTTTCCTTCCAGTGATATACTATACCAAGAATGCTCCTTTCTCCAGCAAGATTTACTGGATGATATTCATGTAGACACTTCTGGATCATAACAAACTGCTAGCTTCCCAGAAGGAGAGCAAGTGTTATCATAAATCCCTTGTTTGTAAAAGAAAAAAATGTGTATATTGTGGCTTAGCTAGTCTCTAGTCTGGACCCATTTCCTTTTTCTTTTGTAACTTCCAAAAGTTTCTTACATTCCTTTTTATATTTTTTTCTCTGATCCTTTCTTGCCATAATATATCCTTCTGATTAACTACATCAGGGAAATTTTCTTTCTTAAGAACTTATAAACTGGGTCAATATGGATATCAAGTCAGCAAAGTCCCTTTAGCCATGAACTTATGTTGGCTTAAGTAATACTGGTTTATAATTCACTGCTTCCAAGCTTTGCTGTCTTAATTCTCCAGTCTTGGAGTAGTCATTTCTTTATTTTGCTATAAGTTCCTAAATACTTCAAGTGTAGGAATTCTAGGTGACTCCAGTTTTGCCAAACAGAAACAATAATCATCTCAATTCCCATGCAATCCCATCTTTATCTGGTTTTCTTAAAATTTCAGAAATAACTGAATCTCAGTTGGGGAAATCCCGTCTCGTATTGAATCCTTATGAGACTAGAGAAAGATCATGGTAGGAAGCTGACTCTTAGGAAAGTCTATTATTACCAGTAATAAGAGCATGCAGAAAATAAAAAATAATGTAATTCATATTGTGAACAGAGAAAACATAGTATTTACTAGTAAAGCTAATGTCTTGAAACTTTAAGGATCTAAGATTTTCTATCTTTGGAATCTAGTAAAACCTAGTGAAGTAGTAAAGACTAATTGACAATTTTTATAAAGATGAACATAACAAAATTTTGTTAAATGAGTGACAATATTTTCTTAGCATAGAGGAAGGCCAGCATTGTTCATTGAAAAGTACTTCTTCCTGTCACCACATTTGCACCTAGCATTTCACCATGTGAAGAAACAGCCTGGAGACAAAATTGTATATTTTAGTTTTCTAAACTGCGAAATGCATGTCAAAGCATTTTATAAGTGAGGAAATTGGATAGAAGTGGATATTCACTATAAGTCATTTCACAAAATGCATAGTTTTCTACTTGGTGAGATAGTTGCCTTCTTTCCTTCTATTATTATCAATGGCACATGAAATCATTCTGACTCTAGTCCACTAACACAAGCCCTGAGATAACAGGCGTTTTACAAACACATCTTGTATGGCACCTAACGTCCCCAGTCTTTGATTTTTTCCTTATGAAATTCTAGAGGAAAATGAGATACACAGGTTTTTTTGTGCTACAAACAGATACAGAGTGGGTCATGATAATTAATATAAATACTGCAATGAGCAAAGAAGAAATGAAGATTGTCTCCAATCTGCCAATATACACTGCTATCATCTTTAACAAAAACTAGTTGGGGATCCAAACTAAACTCTAAGTGCTGATTCCAGATATGTCTATGGCAAAATAAAATAGTCATCTTAAGGTAAGTTTTTTCATGCATTTTAACCCAGGTTAATATTTTCATATGTATTGGGAAGAAGTCAGAGCTGGGAAAGTGGCTAAAAGCACAAATATTAAATGAGAATGGACAACACATTAGAGCACATTCAAAGGTGAGGTTCATGATCCAAGCAATAGCAGTTGGGTGTCGGAAGCAAAAAATAAAAGAGTAGCAGGAGTATGTAGCAGTAATGAAGTGCTAACTTTGTCAACTATTGAGGGAAGTGACATATGAGAAGATGCCTATTATGTAGAAGTATGTAGAGTGAGATATTAAGCCATTCTGTTGTAATCTCTTTACTCATTTATCCATAGCTATCCACTTTTTACAGTTTGGTGAATATCTTGGTATTTCTTTAATTATTATCTTTGCATATGTATTACTATAAATTTGTTTTTGCAATTTGTTATTTTGTCTTACATTTATTTTTACAATTAATTTCAAGTCAACACCTATATATCAACACACTTTTCAAAATAATAGTATTAAATTTCATGAAATGTTCTATAGATGTATAGTGACTTATTGAACTATAATTAGATAATAGATAATGTTTTCCAAATAATATGCAATAATTCAAGAGACACTTATGCATGTATAGCTTTATAATAAAACATTTTTATGGCATATTAGCACACTGACATGAATTTCATATTTGTTAGGTGTCAATGTGTATGTTAAGCATTTTTCATATTATTTAATCTCCAAAATAACTGTGTATGAGTGAATTAGTATACTTATATTTTGCATAGATGAGGGGATTTCCATTCAGAGATGGTAAGCAAGGAACAATGTCAAGCTGGCAGAAAGAGCTGAAGTCAGGGGATGTAAGACCAAATAATACTCCAATGATGGACTGGACTGGGATGCACAAGTGTTGAATACACTTTGTTTCTCAAAAGCACTAAATGCTCAAACCTACATCTTTTTTTTTTGTCAGTTGGGGGCTTGAACTCTGGGCTTGGGTGCTGTCCCTGTGCTCTTCAGCGCAAGGCAAGCACTCTACCCCTTGAACCGTAGCGCCACTTCCGGTTTTCTAGTGGTTTACTGGAGATAAGAGTCTCACAGACTTTTCCTGCCCACGCTAGCTTGAACCATGATCCTCAGATCTCAACCTCCTGAGTAGCTAGGATTACAGGTGTGAGCCACCTGCTCCTGTCTACCTACATCTTTTAAATTTTATTTTCAAATGATGTTTTCCTATTCAAACTAATCATGATGTTGGACAATGTTCATTACAAGCTTGCTTATAGTCATTGTTGTGACTTCTGTGAACTTGGCATTTTCTGTCTGGACAAAACATCCTGGTGAACACAAAGTTTTATTTTCCATAATTTTATAGCCAAACTAACTTTTAAAAATCTGCTATAACCTACTTCATCAGTTATAATGAGTGAACCTAACTAGTTGCCAAGATTCTATAGAATATATGATATCATTTTAAAAAATAATTTTCTTGGATCTACTGAAGGACACTTCCTATTTTAACTTGTATTTCTTCTAGTAAGTATCAAGTGATTTATGTCAGCTATATTTCCATTGTAAAATTTCTATGTTTATTATTCAATTTCTGTCTTTGACATTTTAAAACAGGATTTTTATTATACTTATTCTATATATTGGTCCTGTGTTATGTCTTTCAACTGTCTCATAAAACTGAGATAATTTACTTAGTAGAGACATAGAATTGGAAGTTTTGACATAAACTTCGATTATTACCTATTTCTAGAATAGACTTCTCTCCTGGAGGTAGAAGAATCAGAGCTCCTAATTGTTCTTGTGACAGATTTTCTCCCACATTTATCTTTGCACAGTAATTGTAAGGATGTAGCTGAGAACCTACTATTCAGAATGCTGCACAATGTGTGTTTTTTGCACTGAGTGATGATAGTATCAGTAGTTCTCAGCAGTTATATGTGTACAACTCTTAGTACCTGCTAATGAAGGTTAGCAGTCATTCTCATACTGACTGCCAACTCTTGATGTTACCATCACTCGGCATCCACTTTTATAGTTTTGAACCAGAAATATTTTTCTCTGTATCAGGTATTCCATACCAAATAAGCGGGGTATTTTTCCTTATGTTTAAGAAACTAATTATCATTCTTTACTGTACTTGAATCATGTGGTAGGTTAACTGAATTAAAATAGATTGCCTTTATTTCTCTCAGTATAGAAATTAGCCCCAGAGGAATAAATACAATAGATATTTCCTGTTTTCACTCTCAAATTCCCAATGCCATTATAACATTTAATATCTATAAGAAAATACTACTACAATGCTACAGAATGCTACATTCCCCAATAATTCAGAAGTCATCTCCTTATTATTTTGGTGTGATAAGTAATAGATATAGTTAGTGCAAAACTCCTTTAAAATTTATTACTTTCAATTTCTTGGAATTACAACTTATAAATTCACTTAAGTTAGAACTCATATGAGCTTTTGAAACCACAGAGTAAGAGTGAACAGTAATATAAATAATATAAAATGGATGGGTATTCCAAAAGTAGGGGCCATCATGAAAAAGACAAGATAACACTTACTTTCTCTAACAAAGATTTAACATTATGAGACTTGTTCGACTCATAAACACAAGTAATAGTGGGTTTTTAACTAGAGGGGAATAGAAATATACTGTTATATATAAAATGACATACTATTTAAAGACAGACTATGATAATACAAAGATAGAAAATGTAAATTATATGATAATCGCTACACTAAAAGACACCTTCGACAAGAAAATAATACAAAGCAATCCTTAAAAATTACCCACTGTCTATAATTCCAGGACATGTGCTTGTGAGGTGGGAACATTGTTAGTTCTAGGATAATCTGGACCAAATAGTGAGTTCTAAGTCATCTTGAGGTATACAGTGAAACCATGTTTCAAAAATCAGAATGAAAAATATAAAACAAAACCCCCTAATCCCTCTCCAAATCCTCAAAAACTATAAAACAAAAACTGCAATTACTCCAAATAAATCAAGATAAATGGGATTAGAAATCAAAGGACAAGAAACCAAAATCTAAACAAAAATATGGTTACCTAAACAACCTTTTTTGTTTTATTTTTTTTTTTTCCGGTTGTGGGGTCGGAACTCTGGGCCTGGGTGCTGTCCCTCAGCTCTTCAGCTCAAGGCTAGCACTCTACCACTTGAGCCACATCACCACTTCCGGCTTTTTTCTTTTTGCTTATGTGGTGCTGAGGAATCGAACCCAGGGCCTCATGTATGCAATGCAAGTGTTCTTCCACTGAGCCACCTTCCAGACCCCTAAACAATCTTTAGAAACAATATCCATAACTGTATTTAATATAAAAGAAACAAGTATGAATATAGATATTCAATATATAAGAAAATAAAGAGATTTTCACCATAGAACAATGTGAAATTCAACTTATTCTGTCCACAACTAATTCATCTTAAATATTGTGGTAAAAGTGGATTAAATGTTAAGTAATTAAAACACTAATAGTAAGAAAGGACTGGAAATCTAGCTCATCCTTTCTACATATGAATTTCTGAATTCAATCATTAGAATCACAGTAAAAATAAAAGCGAAGGTGGTTGTATTGATATAGATCAAGTAGATTTCAAACAAGAAATATTATTATTGGGTATAAAAATGACTACTATTTTTCTTCTCTCTTTTCCTTTTTCTTTTCTTTCCTTTTTAAAAAAAATTTGTTCTGGGGCTGGTACTATGCCAGAACTTTATTTTTGTTATTATTATTGTTATTCTGTTTTTTATTGTATTTTATTTTTAAAGGTGATGTACAGAGGCATTACAGTTACATAAGTCAGTTAATGGGAAGATTTTCTTTTGAACAATGTCAACCACTCCTTCATTCTCTCCCAGTTTTTCTCTCCCATTTCCCCTCTCGCCCCAAGTAGTATAGTTCATTTCCAAAGTAATGTGTCATGAATATCTTCTGTGAATTGTTACATCCTTTGTCCCACTGTTCCTGTGCTTCCCCTTTTTTTTTTAAATAAGATAGACTTATATACAAAACAAAAGGTACAGAAATCAAATACAGAGAAAAAAGGGAATCAACCAAAGAAAAAAGGAAAGAAAAAAAACAAAAAAGAACTGCAAAAAGTACAAAAATGATAATAATAATAATAATAATAATAATAATAATAATAATAAGAAGAAGAAGAAGAAGAAGAAGAAGAAGAAGAAGAAGAAGAAGAAGAAGAAGAAGAAAAAGAAGAAGAAGAAGAAGGAGAAGAAGGAGAAGAAAAGAAGCCTCTTGTTTCTATTTCTTGGAGTTCATTTAAGTAAGTATCATTTTATATGGTCCTATGCACACCTATGCAAATAAATATTGAGCTCTTGTGATCGTCTCCTAAGTATATCTTTCTTTGCTCTTACGGTGTAAATGTTTAGAGCCCTGTTTAATTTATCACCTCCAAGTGTAATTTATTGTCTTTTACTATTCATTGGGCTTATTTGTAGATCTATAGGCACATTCTAATTATTACAAATGAGAGAAATCCTGTAACCTGTGTTTCTGTGTCTCTCGCTTACTTCACTTAATATAATTTTTGTCCAAATCTTTCCATTTCCTTACAAATGGGGCAAGGTCATTCTTTCTGAGGAAAGCATAGAATTTCATTGTGTATATATACCATATTTTCTTGATCCATTTGTCTACTAAGGGGCAACTGGGTTGATTCCATATCTTAGCTATGTAAACAATGCTGCAACAAACATGGGTGCAAAGGATAAGGGAAAAACTAGGGTTCTTTGACAAGGCTCAAAACTTCCTAAATATAGATCCAAAATCACAACAAATAAAAGAAAGACTGGATAAATGGGATTGCATCAAACTGAAGAATTTCTGCATGACAAAGGTCTTAGCTAACAAGGTAAATAGTCCACAGAATGAGGGATCTTTACTAGCTATGCATCAGACAATGGCTTCATATCTAAAACAAACTTAGTGCTCTAAAAATTAACACCCCCAAAACAGTTCCTTAAAGAAATAACAACCTCATTAATAAGTGAGCTAAAAAACTAAAAGAGACACCTCTCAGAAGAAGAATTAAGAATGGCCAATGGACACATGAAGAAGTCTTTAACATCTCTGGCCATAAAAGAAATTCAAATCAAAATAACCATGAGATTCTACCTCATGCCAGTTAGAATGGCCATTATCAAGAAAATTAGAAATAACAGAAGCTGGCAGAGATGTGGCCAAAGGAAGCACTACTATACTGGTTATGACACTGGTGTTGGGAAAGTATACTTGTTTAACCATTCTGGAAAGCAATATGTAGGGTCCTCAAAAGACTAAATAGAGAGCTTCCTTATGACCCAGAAATCCCATTCCTAGGCATTTATCCAATTTATCCAGGCCACACTAATGTCACCACCACCACCATGTTCACAAGTGTCTCTGAACTTTTATGGTCAAAGTTAGTGCCATACTACTTAAATCACAGCTCCACTTCTGGCTTTTTTGGCTAGGTAACTGGACATAAGAGCTCATGAACAATCTTGCCTGGTCTGGCTTTGAACTGTGTTCCCCAGCTCAGCCTCCTGAGTAACTAGGATTATAGGCATGATCCACCAGTGTCTGGGAACAGCTGCTACTTTGTCTGTTGTGATACAGACTCCATATAATGAGAAGGTAACAATTCTGGTAAACTAAGCACAGGACCACAGAGTTCTAAAATATATGCAACTAAAATTATCAGAATTAACAGTGTCTCAACCAAAATTATAAGAATTACAGGTAGAAGTCTTAAATTACAACTGGTGCTTGAAAACTACTCCATATTTAAGGGAAAATAAGACAGGAATTCAAGAAAAATATACAAATAGAACAAACTTGCTAAATTATTTCAAAAAATTGACATTTACAAATCATTTTACACAGAATTATAACAGAACTATAAGTATTCAAATCATATAATACGTTTTATGACTGTGAACACAGAAGTTGGACATTGTATGTTTAACCAAAATGGCTACTATTAGAAGTTAATCAGTAAGATAGGTAGAACAACCCAAATTATTTTTAAAAATTAAATAATCAATTATTCAAAACTAATACAAGGAAAATTATAATTTTTTCATTGAATAGAAAAATTGTGTTATGTAGTTATTTATACCTAAGAGGGAAATTTATGGCTTTAATGCTAAAGTCATAGTAACACTATTAACTTCTAATATTAGATTTGCATATACATATACATATGTGTACATATATACACATGTTATACATATATACACATATGTTATACATATTTTTTTAATTTTTTAAGTTTCCACCACAAAAAGCTAGAGAAAGAAGAAATTTAAGATGAAGTAAATAGAATAAGTATAACAATAAAAACAAGAACAGAATTAAATGAATGAAAAACAAATTATAATATAATCCCATGCCACCACAAACTGGTCCTTTCAACTGAACAATACAAACTGGATTGTTCAAAGTGAAATGAAATGGATAAAAAATATCTGGAATCAAAGATCAATATCACTCAAGCTCTGTTGATATTTTGCACCAGATAATTATTTATGTGGCAGGTATTTGAAGATGCTAAACAATGCCTCTGGCTTCTACCCACTAGATGCCAGTAGCAACCCACAGTCCTCACACTCAGAACCACTTCCAATCATAGCCAATAATCTCTTGGGGATGAGGAATCACTTCTACCTAAAACCTACTGATATATATATATATATATATATATATATATATATATATATATATATATATATATATATATATACACTAAATAGGTAAGGAGAAAGTATTTTGAACAAAATTTTCATAGCAAATTTAGATAAAATTGAAAAGTTCTTGAAAAGCACAAATGATCAAAATGAATTTTCCCAAAGAAAGGGAAAATCAAATGTTTCACATTGTTTGGGTATGAATTTCTAATGCGATAATAATCAAAAATAATTTTCACTAACATTGGAAATTCCTCCAGGAAGTAGATTGTTTCATCTAGAAAATAAAGAAAATAGGTAATTTTAGAGGACAGATAATAGTTGGAGTGAGAACTGTGTAAAGCAAGTATTCTCTTTTTTGCAACTTGAAGGTAACCATAATTTCCAAAGCTTCAGTGACAGGCTGCTATTAGTGCCATAGAAATATCATTCATCTGGCTATAGGATGATAAGTTGTAAGCATAAGCAAGAAGAAAAAAATGAAACATTTTACTCCTCTATCTCTATAAATTCAATTTAAATTTCTCCTCTGTGTTTGAATCATGGCAATTTGGTACAATATAGTCCTCTGGAAATAAGCATAACAATCTAAACTGAGATTTCAGCAGTCATATACCAGTGTCATGAAAACTTGTAATTTCTGTTTAATCACATGACCTGCTGGTTAAAACAACTATTAACACATCTCACAGATTCCAGAATATGTACATGATAAGGTAAAGATAAAATTAGAAGAAAAGTTAACAAAGAAAATGATATCCATTCTCATGGAAAGAGTTGACTTAAGTTGGCTCCATTGAAGTTTTCTAGAAAAATATTTCCAAGAAAAGCAATAATTTTAAAAGTAAAGTATTCTTGTAATAGATGACATAATAGGAAAGTTCAGACTAGAACCAGAAAATATTTTAAAAAATTACAACAGAAAAGGAAAATTTGAAATAAAAATTCAGTAAATTGTTTAAAGAACTGAGATTTACAAATTTAAATATATATACTTGTATATATATACAAGTCATTTGCTAAGCATTTATTTGAAAGAAATGAAGACATTTGTCTATGCTGGAGCTTATGTACATTAATCATGAAATATAAACCATTCCAATGCTCCTCAGTAGGTGAATAAATAAAACACATGATATCCTTACAATGTATTTCTTTGCAGAAATAAAAAGTAATAATTTGATTTTAGCATGCACCAATATGAATGAATCTCAAAATTATTACACTGACAAAAAACACTGACCTCAATGGGGCATGATAAATTTTTGATCAGCACATGTATTAATTAGCATTCTAAGGAGTTTGCACTAAAAATAAAACCAGTTTAAACAATTTAACACAATATTTCCAAAACTCTTAATATTTTTTCTTTATAGAGTGCTGCCATAAACATTACTAATAATGAAGCAAATCAGGGAGATCTTTCTTGAAAATAATTTGTGACTAGGTGAGATTTTATGATTAATACGCTAGAGATCCTTCAGAAACATGGTCAAAAGACAAGCAATCATTGACATATACAAAGACCTAATAAAGAAAGTGAAGTATTAAAAAGAAAGATGATAAATCTATTCTAACAAATGTGGATCTTTTCAGAGATAGATAGATATGTTGTTCAAATACAATGCTGAATGTTTGAAGAACAATTGCAAAGAAACCTTATCTTTAATGGAACTTCAACTGATCCCTCATAGATCGTTTCCTAATGAGCTTGTATCTGAGTGGTCAGTTTTAGCTTTCCTTCATACACATCTGAAATTCATTGTACAGAATATAACTTACCCTTGTTGCCTAGAGTGACAAATGAAAAGGTTTATGTCACAAGCTACAGTACAAAAGTTATAAATTAACGTGTTCCTTGGTGGGAGGTCAGGTCAGGAGGAGTTTCAAATAAAAGAAGCCTCATACAGCTGCTAATCTCATCATTTTTAGGGGGTGGGGGAAAGAATTATTCTGGTACTCTGCATACTTCTTTGATATGGTGTGGTGTTTCCTTAAATGAATGTATTATGCTGTTTTCTTTTCAACCCAGTAACACTATGGGGTATTTTAAAGCATGTGCTACCTATAAATGAAGTTAGAAAAGTCGGCCTCAATTTATCAAATACTCCAAAGAAACATCAAAGGGTTGTGTTTCTAATTTCTTTTTCAATGTCTATGTAATAAACAAGTAGTATTTTTTCTAAAATAATATTTGTGTATTTTTTTACTTGAAAGTAATGCAGATTAAATGAGTTAAATGCAGTACTGTGAAAATAAAATAGTCTTAGGAATAAAAAAATATTACCCACAGGTTATTACTTGGATAGAATTTCTTATAAAGATACTTTTACTTGCTAGACTATAAAACTCTCACAGGCTAAAGAACACTGTACTACATCTTGTGTGGTTCCAGAGAAGCTCTTAACTGTATGGTTATACAGCCTATGGCTATGTGATTTTTAATGGCTGCATAATTATAGAATAACAATAACATAATTTAATTATAATTAAATTGTACTAATTATATTACTGCATTAAATAATTACACTATAATTAATAAACCCATTTCTCCATGGCTGAATAGCTATTTTTATTGGTTTTACTGTTTGGGGACATAATATGAACTAAAATATGATTCTACTTATTCTAAGAGGAAGTATTTGTGAAATATGACAATCATATTTATTTAATGCTCTATACTCATTTAATTAACTCTTATACAAGATATAAAATCAATTTTGTTAATATTATTACTGCCAATATTAGGTGAGAGATGAAGCTATCTTCTCTCAGGTTTACAGTTGTTAAGAAAAAATTACTTAGGTTCAGAAGGATGAAGCAGCTTTTAGATGTAGTAGATCCAAGTTTTTTTTTCCCTTTTTTTCTTTTGTCGGTCATGGGGCTTGAACTCTGGGCCTGGGTGCTGTCCTTCAGCAATTCAGCTCAAGGTGAGAGCTCTACCGCCTGAGCCACAGCGCCACTTCCGGTTTTCTAGTCGTTTATTGGAGTTAAGAGTCTAATGGACTTTCCTGCCTGGGCTGGCTTTGAACCATGAACCTCAGATCTCAGCCTCCTGTAAGTAGCTAAGATTACAGGCAGATTACAGGCGTGAGCCACTGACACCCAGCCAGATCCAAGATTCACCCCCCCACCTACTCCCCCGCGCCCCCACCGCCCCACCAAAGTTGTAAAGTTCGTTTTTCAACATAACGTCTTGTACATCTCATTGTTGCAATGGGTCCACCTGTATCCCTATTTAAACAATTTTTTCACAAAGATTTATCCAAGACCAGGGCTGAAGCTCTTTACAATCAAATCATATTGCTTTTTTCTTTCTTGCGATTGTTTCTAACATATTTATAAGATGATTTCTTTGTTGCTTTGTATGTCCCTCCCCCATGGTATAACCCCTACTTTTACTGTATTTGATTTTGGTATAATTTGTGGACGGAAAGGGAAAAAAAAAAAACAATTGTTTAACTAGGGATACAGGTGGACCCATTGCAACAATGAGATGTACAAGACGTTATGTCGAAAAACGTACTTTACAACTTTGGCTGGTGGGCAGGGGGAGGGGGAAGAGGGGTGGACAGGGAGCAGGGGCGGTGGGGGGAGATGGGAAGGGATGGGAAGGGGAAACAAAGGAGGAGGCAACAATGCTTGATAAGAAATGTACTCATTACCTTGCTCATCTAATTGTAACCTCTCTGTACAGTGTTTTCACAATAAAAAAATATTGCTTTTGAATGATAAGAAATTCAAATCTGCCTTGTCAAATAGATAGCTGATGGGAAAGTGAGTTGGATAAACTTGTTGAGCATTTAGGGTACTTCCTGTAGCGTGGGCCAACAGGAGTGGTCCTGGGAGCAATAATAACAAGAGTTAAAGAAATAGAGAAGGACTCAGGGTTAGTTTTCCTTCCTACAGTTACCTGACTTGCACCCATCATTCCTCTCAGCAGCTTTATGTCTGCACTACTCTTGTTCATTCCTTTACCTGAATGCCTTTTCATGAAAATCCCACTTCAAAGACATAAAGTAATAACATGTATTTTCTCTTCAATGAGATCTAACGTGACTACTCCATTCCTCCAGCCCATCATATTAGTATTTCACTGAATTTCCATACCAACATTTATTCCCACTTCTCAGCTGGGCCTAGCTGATAACTGCTTTAAATTGCTCCTGCCTCTGTATTATTGATGACTACCTTTCTGGTCATGATTTAAGCTCTTTCACGTTATAGCATATAGATAGATGACAGACAGATAGATAGAAAGCCAGCCAGCCCTCCAGTTAGACAGATAGAAACACATGTATTGATTATAAATACTGTTATATATACTATACCATTATAATATTATAAAATACATAATAGATTATTTGATATATATATATATATATATATACATATGTTTCTATTTCCAAACTTTGCAAGTATTTATTGTTTTGAAATTCCAGATTGTCATTTGTGAATTCTTTTTTTAATTTTAATTTTATTTTGAAGTGATGTACAGAGGTGTTACAGTTACATAAGTAAGATAGTATAGTATGTACATTTTTTTGTCTAACTTGTTACCTCTTCCCTTATTTTCCCCCTCTTTCCCTCTCTCCTATCCCCCCCCAGTTGTACAAATCATTTCCAATATATTGTCTTGTGAGTATCACTGTTGCATCAGTTCCTTCTTTGCCCTTTGTTTCACCATTTTGTTGTTCCCCTGCCCTTCCCTACTTCAGATAAACATATATACAATACTCGGTACCAAAACACAAAGGAAAAAATGAAAAACAACAATAACAGAGAAAAACTTCTTATCTCATTTTCTTTTCTGTAGGAAGGCTATAAAAAAAACTCTAGCCCTCTATACTAAAGTTAAATGCTTTCAATTTTGGGGGAGCACACAAAATCAATTAATTTGTAATTGCATTTACATTGTTTTCAATCCAAAATCCAAATTTCATTAAATGGCATTCATACTCATCTGGAGAATTCATTTATTGCTTCTTTATTTTTCTTTATTTTACTAATATTTTGCTTCACCCTTACTATACATAATGTTTTTATAGTTATTATTTTCTTAAACTAAACTCTTAGAGAGTGGCAAATTTCACTGATACTCATTTAATCAAACAAATACAAAGCAAAGGAGGATTGTACCATTTGTGATGCTCCTCTAAATTATGTTAGAAATGTTACATTAGTATAGTTGTCCTAAATTTTGTTCATTGTCTATATTTTGTCACAGTCTTTTAAAATATAGATCTATTAGTAGTTGCAAAACATATGCAGAACTTTTTCTAAAACGTACAAGTCTCAAACAATACAACACTCAATAAATTATCTCAAATTAATTGTACCTGTACATTATTTATATGTGATAAAATAGAATTATCAACATTTCAGTTATCTTAGATAACTTTCTCTATTCTCCCAATGTAAAGTCCCTCATACCATCAAAATGTAGTCACTTTTTAGGCTTATTACCATAGATAAGATTGGAGTATTTTTAATCTTCTTATATATTAAGTCTTACCAATTTTATATGTCAACTTTTGGCCAAGTTACATTTGTGATTCATCCATATTTTAGCACACAGCAGTTGTGAACTTATTTCAGTCCTATCTGATCCACATTGTATGAATGTACCTCAGTTTGTGCACACATTTAACTGTTCACAGTCATTTATCTTACTCTATATTCAATACACTTCAATAACCATTCTTGAGTAGAGGCTTTGATGCATTATAGTCAAGTGCCTCTTCAAATTTGTGCATACTGTTGCTAGTCCTGGGTCTTGAACTTAGGGCCTGGGTGCTGTCCTTGAGCCTCTTTGTGTTCAAGTCTATCACTCTCCCGTTTAAGCCACAGCATGACTTCTGCTTTTCCTGTGTAGTTCATTGGAGATAAGTGTCTCATGGACTTTTCTCTGCAGGCTGGCTTTGAACAGTGATACTCAGACCTCAGAATCCTGAGTTGCTAGGATTACAGTCATGAACCACTGGCACCAGGTTTTCACTAACTCTTATAGTTTTGTATGGTCTCATCAAAAGGTAGGATTGCTAAAATTATGTCATTCTGTTACATTTTTGGCAGTATCTCATTGTGTTTGTGTGTGTGTGTGTGTGTGTGTGTGTGTGTGTGTGTGTGTGTGTGTGTGTGCAAGTGTTTATCTCAATACATGGGTTTAAACTCAGAGCCTCATCTTTGCTCAGTTTCTCTTGCTTGTTTAGCTGATGCCCTATCACTTGAGACATGCCTCCAGCCCAGTATCGGTTATTTTTAGATGGAGTCTTGCAGACTACTATTCAGGCTGACCTTAAACCTTGGTCCTCTGGATCTCAATCTCCTGACTAACTGCATGAGTCAAAGCCACCTGGCTCTCATTGCATTTTGATTTGCATTTTCTCATAAAAAATATATTGGACATTTAAATTTGTGTTTATTGGCATTTCTTACTAGCAAGTATTGTAGATACACATCAATTAGTCTTTGATAATCTGATTGACTTTGGTCAATTATCTTGGGCTTCCAGCTTGGTTTTAGGGGTAGACTAGTGAGATTTGACTTCCAAGCCTTGTGCTTGCTAAGCACAAAATAAATTTTTCGATAATAAAATATCCTAATTTAAAGTTTTTCAATGCCTCCATGTTTTATTTTATGATTAGTAATGCATGTGCAACATTGGAAAGTTTTACTTGTTATAGCTGATAAATATTTTTCCTCTTGCTTTCTTTTAGAAACCATATGATTTCTGCTTTGAATTTCAGATTGACAATCAACCTAGATTTGATTTCTTTATATGGTAAGAGCTAGATATTAATTCATGCAATATTATCGATGAAAGTTTTCCTAATTCTCCTCATTGCTACAGAGGCTGCATTAAAATTCATTTGCTTCCTCCCAGGACTTATTTACTATATGAAACAAGAAGAAAATATGAATATTACAAATGTATAACTTCAGGTAATGAATGAAAATAATGTGATGTGTAGGGAGCACACAGGTTGAGCTCTCCTTCAGTTGATGCAGAGAATTCATGCAAAGCTCAGTGGATTTTCTGGTTTGAGGAATAAAATCACTTACTAAAATCTATACATAGGAGAAGATATGATAAACTCACTCTCACTGAGCTCCAAATATTGATTGAATGAAGTTCTCCCTTGATGAGGAATATTCAAGGTAATAGAGCTAGTTTTAAGCAATCTTGGACATGAATTTATTATAGGTCTAGGGGATATGAGGAGGTCTGTATTTCTTTCTGGAACTTCTTTTTCTGTGTTAGAGAAATTTAAATATTATATTCTGGTGTCTTAAGTAACATGAGCTCCTTAAGGGTAAAATAAAACACAGTGAGGCAAAAATGTAGTAACATATGTGTGTTTACATATGGTAATGGCTCTCTATATAATAAAATGTTTTGTTTTTCCCCTCAGGTACCTAGTATATAAGTCTTTCCTTTGTGTCCATGGCTTCCACTAAGAAAAATTCTTTTACAGACAACACTACTGGGAAAACCAGCAGAAATGAACTAATAGAAATATCTAAACAGTTACTATGTTCCAATACTGTATTCTTGAACATCTGCTTTTGGGAAACAAAGAAATAAGAAATATTGGAGAAAAAAAAACAGTTTAAAAAAACCCAAGAGATTAGTCCTTTTCAATGTATCAAGCAAGACAAATTGAGAGAACTGTAAATAAATAGTGTGAACTGTATTACCTGAAGAGGTACCATGTAAACAAAAATGTAGAAGTTAGACAATTCTGAAATGGAAAGGAATTGGTAAGGAATCTGGAATGACTGGGGAAGAGCAATGAGAAGGGTATGATAGAGAAAAAAAAAACATTGTCAATTTGTATAAGGTAATCTATGGCTGACAAAAAGTCTTGTATGCAATAGGTATCCATGCTAAAATTTTGACCAGAAAAACTTATACTGTAACTAGATATCAGCATCATTATTTAGACTCCAAAAACATTGTAGCTCAATGAGGAATGATCAATGCTCTGTTGCAAACCATACAAAAGTTGAAGTTTTCTTTCAGAATATGAATTTATCGTGCCATGTCACACACCTTGTTTTTTTCTTTTTGTTGGTTGTGGGGCTTGAACTCTGAGCCTGGGTGCTGTCCCTCAGCTCTTCAGCTCAAGGTGAGTGCTCCACTACTTGAGCCACAGTGCCATTTTCAGTTTTCTGTTGCCTAATTGGATATCAGAATCTCATGGACTTTCCTGCGGAGGCTGGCTTTGAACCGTGATCCTCAGATCTCAGCCTCCTGAGTAGCTAGGATTACAGGTGTGAGCTGCTGGTACCTGGCTCCACAAACCAATTTTAAAACAAATCTATGAATTCTGAAAAATGCACAAGTGTTTATTTCCACTGGCACCTGGCCTAGTTCCTCTTCCTCTTCCTCCTCCTCTTCCTCTCCTCCTCTCCTCCTCCTCCTCTCCTCCTCCTCCTCTTCTTCTCTTCATCTTCTTCTTCTTCTTCTTCTTCCTCCTCCTTCTTCCTCCTCCTCCTTCCTCCTCCTTCCTCCTCCTCCTCCTCCTCCTCCTCCTCCTCCTCCTCCTCCTCCTCCTCCTCCTCCTCCTCCTCCTCCTCCTCCTCCTCCTCCTCCTCCTCTTCTTCTTCTTCTTCTTCTTCTTCTTCTTCTTCTTCTTCTTCTTCTTCTCCTTCTCCTTCTCCTTCTTCTTTTTTGTAGCACATACCTGCTAGAAATAGGTGGTAGCTATTAGGTTTAGAGCTTTCTTTTTTAAAATTTATTTTTTTAATTTTTTTATTGTGAAAATACCATACAGAGTGGTTACAATTACATGAGCAAGGTAATAAGTGCATTTCTTATCAAGCATTGTTGTCTCCTCCTTGGTTTCCCCTTCCCATCCCGTCCCATCTCTCCCGCCCCACGCCCAAGTGGTAAAGTTTGTTTTTCGACATAATGTCTTGTACATCTCATTGTTGCAATGGGCTCACCTGTATCCCTATTTAAACAATTGGTTTTTTTCCTTCCCCTCCACAAATTATGCCAACATCAATTACAATGAAAACAGGGGTTATACCATGGGGGAAGGATATACAAAGCAACAAGGAAATCATCTTATAAATGTGTTAGAAACAATAGCAGGAAAGAAAAACCATTTGAATCCATATCTTAGGGTTCATTTAGCCTAACATCAACTTACCTGTCCATTTCTGCTTGTCTCAGACATATACTAGTTATAGCAAATAAGGACAACTATAGATCAACTAGGCAAACACTCAAGCACGAAACAGCAGATCTAACAACTCGGCAAACACTCAAGAGAGAAACCGCAGATCTAAACAACTGTGTAGATCAACTAGATTTAATAAACATCTACTGAATATTTCACCCAGAAGCATCAGAATACATGTTTTTCTCAGCAGCACACAGAACATTTTCCAAAATAGACCACATTTTAGGTCATAAAGCAAACTTGTCCAAATTCAGAAACATTGAAATTATACCTAGCATTCTCTCAGACCACAAGGGAATAAAATTAGAACTCAACACCAAAAGCCACCAAAGAAAGTCCTGTAACACATGGAGGTCTAGAGCTTTCATAAAAGTTTCTGTGTAGAATTAAGCAAAACAAGCCAAGCCCAAAGAAATATAGGCTTCATGGTTTCCCCATTTGTTATAACTAGAATATGTCTATGATATTCTTAGCAGGGAATCACAATAACTCAATCAATGAGTGCATAAGACCATATATAATGAAGTGTATCAAAATGAACACCAAGGAGAAGTTTTTAATGTCCTGTATTCAGTTATTCCTACTTTCTTTCTGTGTTAGTTTGTACCCTTTGCCTTGTATATGTCTGATCCATGGAAGGGAAAGGGAGTCACAGAAACAGCAGGACAAAGGATGAACTAATGTGGCAATGATACTCACTAGACACTAAGTTGGAAATGAACTTTACAACTTGTGGGGAGGGGAGTGGGGAGTGGTAATCAGGAGAAAATGAGGGAGAGGGTAACAATGCTTAAAAAAGAAATGTGACCACTTTGGAAAGCAGTCGGGAGGGTCTTCAGAAAGCTAAATATTGACTTCCCTTATGACCCAGTCATACCACTTCTAGGCATCTACCCTGAACAATAGGAACCAGGATACAAGGACACATGTACCTCCATGTTTATTGCAGCACTGTTCAAAATAGCCAGGATATGGAAACAACCCAGATGTCCCACCACAGATAAATGGATCCAAAATGTGTGGTATCTATACATAATAGAATATTATGCAGCCATTAGAAATGACAAAATAATGGCATTTGCAGGGAAATGGATGGAGCTAGAAGAAATCATGTTGAGCGAGGTAAGCCAAGTGCAAAGAGACAAACGGCACATGGCCTCCCTGATAAGTGGATGCTAAAGCCAAAATGTTAGGTGTTAGGTGATACAACAAAATTAATAGGACTTAAGAAACAAAGGACTTCCACTCATCTGGTCAAATCAATACTAAATAACCCCACACTGCTGATCGCATGTATGGTATAAATGTGCACACTGGAGGGAAACCAGTAGGACGACACAGAACTAGAGGGAATCAGGGAAAAACGTACAACAGCGAGACCCATCAGCTGCACTGGACATTGACCAAAATGAACTAAGCAACTCAATGGCAGCAATGGGAGGGAGGGAACAAATGGGAAAGAGGGAACAGCTGATGCTATGCAAAACAAAAGAAAAGTACATATCACCCAATGTGGAAGAAATAACTGTATTCCAAAGCTCATAGAACTCATAAATATTATAGACCATGATAAACAATTTGCTCCATAAAAGTTAGAATGTGTTTGTGACTTTAACTAAGCTTCACTATCCCACAATACTGTGAAATTTGGGAAATTATGTAACCACTTAATCACAATAAAAAAATTTTAAAAAGAAATAAAAAGAAATGTGGGCTGGAAAGTTGGCTCAGTGGTAGAGTGCTTGCCTCACATGCATGAGTTCGATTCCTCAGCACCAGATAAGCAGAAAAAAAGCCAGAAGTGGTGCTGTGGCTCAAGGGCAGAGCGCTAGCCTTGAGCTGAAGAGCTGAGGGACAGCGCCCAGGCCCAGAGTTCAGGCCCCATGACCTACAAAAATAAAATAAAAATAAATAAATAAATAGACAAAAAAGAAATGTACTCACTGCCTTAGTTTTGTAACTGTAACCCCCTGTTCATTACGTTTACAATAAATTTTTAAAAAATGTTTCTGTGGAGATGTGCTTCTTTCCCCCACAAAAGCTTAGGGAATTCTATTGAAAGATATAATCAGATGCCATGTTTGTTGAAGAGTGTATGACAGACCTTGAATACTTTTTCATGTAAGAATTGATGGTACCAGGCATAAATCATTGAAACTTTTTCAGATAGTTTTTGTGTTTTAGGTGCAGCTGTTAGGAAGCACGTGGTGTGATGGGATTTGGCGTTCAGGAGGCTTTCTGGAGATTAATACCTATGAAAAATAACAGAAGGGAAAATATAGGATTGGGCAAGAGTGATACAGGTTGTGATATTCTTCTGACAAAAATCTTTGTGTTCAAGTGGGGGTCTCCAGGAAGGAGACTGCACATTAGATGAATCCCAGTGTAGAAGGAAAGATTCAGACTATAATCCCTGACCATCTGACTCATTGTTAAGAGCTGCCTCATGAATTCATGATCATAACTCAAAAGCTGAGGCAGATCATAAAGGATCTCAAAGCTACAAACTCTCAGCTACCTACACTTCTTGTGGCTGAATAGCAAATGTTTTCGAGAGAAGAGCTAAGCAATACAACTGCAGAGATAGAACATCAGATACAGTATGTATCTGTGTGTTAGGCTGGGGGTGTGGGGTTGATGGTTTGCATTGGTGAATATTTCCTATTAAGGAACTAAATGTATCTGGTGCATTCAACTGAAATGAAGTCCTAGAATAATGGGAGTATAGTAGCTTTTCAGTATATGAATGAAAACTCTTCTTATTCATGTGAATTCCAAAACTGATTTCATGGAGACATAGAGGCATCCTTTGAATGATGCATTATAGATTAAACCTTAAATTTATGAAATACACCAGTGTTGTAAAGATGCATTGGTTCACTATACTATGACACAATTGTATACATACACATATACATATATGTGTGCATCTATCTGTATGTGTATTATATGATTATATCTATCATGTACAGATATCTATAGGTATTATAGATAGATGATAGATAATAGATAGATAGATAGATAGATAGATAGATAGATAGATAGATAGATAGATAGATAGAAAGATAGATAGTGCCAATCTTATGACTTGAACTCAAGGCCTCAGTGCTGTCTATAAGCTTTTGTGCTCAAAACTATATCATTTGAGCCATAACTGTTGTGATGCTTAATTGGAGATAAGACTGCCATGGGCTTTCCTTCCTGGATGGCTTTGAACTATGATCCTCAGAACTCAGCCTTCTAAGTAGTTAAGATTACCGGAACTAGCCATTGGCATTTCAGAGAATAATTTTTGTGAGTTCTGACACACAAAACTGAGTCATGAGTAAAGTAATCTTACATTTGAATCAGAGAGAACCATATGAAGAACCAGTGCAAAATGATAGAAATACAGAGGGAAATGGTAAAATTTGATAGATTTCAGATGAGATGTGAAATTATAATAAAAGGTTTTTTAATATGCTGATTATGTTGTTCTCTCAGGTCTTGTTGATCACAATGGGAGCCCAATATGGGCCAAGATTTTCCAGATTTATTATTCCCTTTTTCTTTGAGAAAAAAATAGTGATTTAATTTTAACTAAAATTATTCATAGACTTTTTGTGCTGTGTTTATTGGTTCGAAGGAAAAAAATCTAGAAAATTAAAAAATTCGAATTTCTTTCCCTTCTTTTTAATTTTTTTATTGTAAAATACTGTACAGAGGAGTTACAGTTGCATGAGCAAGGTAATGAGTACATTTCTTAAACAAAGGAGGAGACAGAAATGTTCATAGACTTTTGATTTTTTGGGGTATCTTACTCCTGATTATAGATATAAAATTCCTTACTTTTGTGAGTAATATTTTTTTGCTCTCACAATATCAGTTAAATATGTTGCATTCTCTGTGAAGCTTAAGATAATGAGGTGAACTTGTCTGTTCTTTCAGGAGAATCCAAGCTATGCACTTATATCATTGCTTGCTCTTCCTCTATGAGAGAAGACTGATAGCAGTAAGATAATCAGGAGGACTAAGCAGAATACACATAGTATTTTAGGAAACATAATCCAATCCAGGAAATTATTTATATATGGCAGTCAAATAGTCTCAGTTTTTACTCTTTGTTCCAAACCAGTACTAACTGGCTCAACCTATCACTTACAAGAGTGTCCTGATCTGCACAATATAATAATAATAATAATAATAATAATAATAATAATAATAATAATAATAATAATATCATTTTGGTTAGGTAGAAAATCACATCTCATAATTCATTCTATTTCTTTGGGCATGTTTATTTGGTTGGTTGTTTCTGGCAGCACTGGAGATTGAATTTATGGCCTTTTACTTTCCAGGCAAATATTACACCATTTCAGTAATGCCTCCATTAATTTAGTTTTAGTTTTTGTTATTTTATATTGTGCTTTATAGATAAGACTGTGAGATAAGCTTACTATAGATGGCCTGAACTATAATCCTACATTCATTTACCAAGTAGTTGAGACTAGGCAAGTACCACTACATTGGTTTGTTGTTGTTGTTGTTAGCTTTTTATTTGGTTATCTGCTGTTATTGTGTTGTTCTTGTTTGAAGAGGGACTCTTGGAAAAATTCTTCTCTGGACATATCTCATTTGGATCATTTTCTGCTTTCTGCCTCCTGAATATCTTTTATTACAGGCATTTACAATCTTTTGCATCTCCTTTTCTTCTTAACTGTAGAACTATTTGTCATTCCAAAGAGGAAGTCCTGTGGAAATATGAGTACAGATAATACGTTTAAAATCATATTGGATCTTAGAGGTCAGCAACTATACCTTGCTAAAATTTTGTTGTTGTTGATGCTCAAATACTTTGAGACCCCATTGGTGCTCAATAAAGTATATCAGATTGAAGAGTATCTTAACAGAATTGGCAATAAACTTGAAAAGGAAAAAAATACTATATATAAAGCATTAAGACTACCAGTTATAACAAGTCTATGGTAACTGGAACAAAAATGGAACTCAGACTTGGATTGTCTGAGATAGTTTGATACTGAGATACATTTCCAGGGTATTAGAATATATAGCTTCCCCTCTCCACAGCTTAGCATGCTCCCTTCCTAGGTAACACTAGGCCCATTTAGTAAAGGCAGTAAATAATCAATCCAACCCCCTTTACCTTGTGATGGCACTCTTCTGGGGCAGCTACCACCATATAAGGCAGCAAGAGCCCCTTAGAGTGACCTTCAGGTCTGGACAGCTGCAGGGCCCCTTATCTACTATGTGGGCAGCAGACATAAATCCTAGTCTGCCGTGAGAGAGCCCCTGGCCCTCACATCCACAGCTCATAGCTCCTTCTAGCGCCTCCTAGCCTCAGTAGATTATATAGGTCACCTCAGACAATTTAGCTGGTGCTTCTTCTCACTCCTCGCTTGTGAGAAGGGGTCTTGCCCACCCCTTTGCCGGCAATAAACCTTTTCTTTACTCTTTGTACCTGAATGCCTGCATGGTTTTCCGGAAAAGTCTAAAGTAGTCTAACATTGGTACATTGGCTGGTCCTAGTGTTGCCTAGGAAAAGAGGATGCTAAGCTCTGGAGAGGGGAAGGAGAGTGCTAAGCTATGAGAAAGGAACGGATTGGGCAATACAGGATATCACTTGATCTTTCCCCTTGATTTTCTTTTTTCTTCGTGGGGCTTGAACTCTGGGCCTGCGCACTGTCCCTGAGCTCTTCAGCTCAAAGAAAGTGCTGTACCACTTGACCCACAGTGCCAGTCTGGTTTTCTGATGGTTAATTGGAGATAAGAGTCTCACAGACTTTTCCTGCTTGGGCTGGCTTTGAACGCAAATCCTCAGATCTCTACCCGGCTTTCCCCTTGATTTTGAAATTCCATCTCAAGTCTGAACACTATGTTTTAAAAAAAACTTTACAGCTTGGAGAGGGGGAGGAGCTAGGGAGGGAAGAGATGGTAAGAGAAAAAGGAGGGGGTAACAATGCTCTACACGAAATGTACTCATTACCTTACTCATGTAACTGTAACCCCTCTGAACAATATCTTTACAATAAAAATATATTTAAAAATTCTTTAAAAAGGCTTTCTTTTTCAGATGTTTAGATAAACATCTAATCTCATTGAATTGACAATGCTATCTCATTACAATTAAGGCTATCAATATGCTTGTTCATTTACTACAAAAGCTGTTTCATTGTCTGACATATTGTTTACTAAGGCTTCAACAAACTTTATAATAATATCTACTAGGTTTTATTAGTAAGTGCAGATTTGGGGTAAGCATACTTTTTAGTGATGCATAGTAAATAGAACATTATTGTCCATAGATTTTTCCAGGATCATATTTAAGTAAACTTTAGATCATTAATTTTAACTGAGAAAGACAAAAAATGGCTTTCCAAGAAAGAAAACATAAAAGATATTAGTGATCTATTACTATTTTACCAGTACATAGGCAAGTAACAATGATACTCTACTATCTATGTTTAACTAGTCAGTGAAAAGTAATTTTAATTCTACATTTTAGAATAGCAATATCTAAAGCTACTTGTACATATATAAGCCACATTATGTTTCCTTTCTTCTATTGAAAGGCATCCCGAAATTTGAAGACCTCTATAAACACACATTTCTTCAATATGTGTATAGTATTTTTGTAAATGAATTAATCACTTTGATCCTTCAAAAAGTAGATCTAAAATCAGGATTAAATATACAATATAATTTTTATAGGAAAATTTCTGAGGATAATAGGGATTAAGAATGGGTTCAGTGAAGGAACCTGTCTTTAAGGAACCTTGCTTACCCATCTTTAGCCAATAAGCTGATCTCAGAAAAGAAGGAAGATGTATATGGAGACAAAATCTTGGCTAGCTAGACACGGTGTCCCCAAACATCTCCTCTTATCAGAGTAACATTATTTTAGGCATGGATTGAAAACTGCTAGCTTTCTTGTGCTCAAGTTTCTTGTGTATACTAATATTATATATATATATATATATATATAAATGATCCATTGGATCATTTGAATTTGTTATCCTGAAGATTTTTGAGTGATCATTCTCTCCATGGCATAATATTCTATCTTGAGGAAGAGCTGAGTGATCCACAACCTTGCTTCCCGGGTAATATTTATTTATTTATTTATTTATTTATTTATTTATTTATTTATTTATTTATTTATTTATTTATTTTTGTGGGTTTGGGGGCTTGAACTTTAGGCCTGGGTGCTGTCCCTGAGCTCTTCAGCTTAAGGTGAGTGCTTTACCATTTGAGCCACAGTGCCACTTCCAGTTTTCTTGTGGTTAATTGGAGATAAGAGTTTCCTGCCCAGGCTGGCTTTGAACTACAATCCTCAGACCTCAGCCTCCTGTAGCAAGGATTACAGGAGAGAGCCTCCTGTGCCAGGCTTCTTGGCAATATTTAAATCACATAATTTCATCAATTCTTATTTGTTACTAAAACAAGTGGATACCATTAATTTTTTTCATACATACGCATTCAGCTTTCAGTCTATTAAAATTGAGAGATTCCTTTATGACTTGTGCATGATCTTTAAAGTTTCCATGGCAAACTTGAAAAGTCTTGGGTTCTAACTGTTCCTTACCATCCTTCTCACTTATTCTGATTAGCTATTCAAATGCTGCTCAATTGTGCCCAGGCTTCTTGGCTCTATATCCATTCCAGATGCCTCAGAATATATGTGAATTCTGTTAATTTCGAACAATTAGAAAAATCTTATAACAAATCTGAAACTTGACTGATGTGCAATTTACTCAACAAAACTGTTTAGGTTTCTTACTCCCCCGAATGTCTATCTGTACGATAAAGTGTGAATGAAGTCTTTTTTCATTGGCTTTGTTTAGTTTCCCTCCTTGTCCTAGTCTCTTTGGGTGTCTATATCTTTCCTCATTCCTTTTAGTCTCTAATTCTAAAATAGCTCTCCTTTCCCTGGCTGCATCATTAGTAGATAAAAGACACCCTTTTGAAAGATTCTAGTATTTTGCTGTTTGACAATGAATCTCCATAATAAGAAGGTTAAATTGTCATTTTATGGAATTTTCCTAAATTGTACAAGCACTTATTTGTGAACTGATATTGATTTGAAAGGACTTAGCAGCACATGTTAAGGAACTTCTTGTGACAAGTCATTCCTCCAGCTGACTTAAAGCCAACACAACTGAAGAACTACCTGCTGAGTTCACAGGTAGGTGAGCAATGGAAAAAGTGTTTCTGTGCTTTCTCCTGGAGGTTTCTCAAACACTCTAAGAGCTTCAGTTGTTCTAATTTATTTTCCTGTGTGTAAAAAAAAAATCAAGTATGAAGGAGCATAATGGAATAACTTGCAGATATGGAATATGTCAAACAATATTCTTTTATACAATATATCTGTAGGTTGCTATTCACATTTTCTATTGAAGGAGATCTAAAATCTCTGTCAATCGATTACACTTATTTTTTGTAATTAAATGTTTTGATGGAAAAATTAGACTTGCCATTAGAGTTGTTTTAACCACTAAATCAGACAGCAGCTTGGAAGTAGAACTCCTGGGTTTTTGCATTAGCTTCATTAATATCTACCTTGGCTTGCAGATCTGATCAGAGAGCAGAACAAACTTTATGTCATTTACAGAATTCCATTTACCAAGTGGAACATAAGTTGCCAGTGACAGAATTCCAAAAATTGGGAAGGGCCTGCATGATCAATTCAAGACCTAGGTATTGCTCTAGCAGTCAACAAGTTGTTGGACAGAGAATACAGATGCAAACTAAATAGAAACTCAGTTATATGAGCAAGAACCAACTGGAGAGACAATCAGGTTCAACATGTGAAATGCTAGTGAAACAGCCTCAAATTTTGACAGGAACATTGATGAATAAAGTAGAAGAGGCCATGTTGAAAAAAAGAAGAAAGAAAATACAAAAGGAGAAAATTGCGATGACATCTGGCCAATCTAATAATACTTGCTACTTAATTATAGGAAACTTATATTTCAGGAATTTTACATAAATGGAATACTTAGTTTTGGTTTTAGCTCTAGGTAGTACATACCACTAATAGAGTTTTGTGTAGAAAACACTGTTGTGTGGTGTTTCCAAACAGGCTCTAGAACCAGATTATTTGTTTAAATTCTAATTCTAGTTTCCTAGTTGTGGATCTGGAACTTGTTAATTAACCCTTTATAGAATGGCTACATAAATTAAATGAATTAATATGTAAACTATCCAGGATGGTATCTATTCTTCCCTCACCAGTAAATATTGTACAGAGATAGCATTTAAGATTGAGAGTTTACCTGAGCAAATAAGTTTGTGACTCCCTTTAGCACTTGTTCACTATATGCCCTTTTAGTCTGCATTAGCTGTCCCTTTTATGTGTACAGCTAAGTTACAAAATGATTATAGGAAAAGGCCATGTTTTATCCTTTCCAGAGAAGGCTGATAACTCTAAAGTTTTCAGTTTAGGTATCTGAACTTTATGAAAGACAGTCTGAACAAGGGAAAGTAGAGGTGACACAGGTGAGTTCTGGATGCATTAGAATGTCACATTCCACTTATATTATCACCAAATAAGTCCCATCCCCTACCTGGCCTTGATATTTTTTACCAATTCTTTGCCTCCATGCTATTTATTTCATTAGAATTATTTATAAAAGGTGTGTTGTGACCACTAATAACTCCATATGTAATGATTTACCTTTTGCATGGGTAGTCTTAATTTCCTTCAGTACTTTAAAAAAAAAAAAAGCACTCATATACTTATAGCAAAAATTTCCATTTTAAGTGCTTTCATTATCTGGGCCAATAGTGTAACGAAAAGTAGTGAGATACAAGAAAGAATAGAAATTCACTTGAATGGTGTGTGGTGTGTGTGGTGTGTGTGTGTGTGTGTGTGTGTGTGTGTGTGTGTGTGTGTGTGTGTGTGAAAGAGAGAGAGAGAGAAAGAGAGAAAGAGAGAGAGAGAGAATATATTTGGGTATCTTATTTAAGTGGGCCACTCTTCTAGGTAGACATAGAGTATAGGATTCATATGTTGAGAATAATTTTGAAGTTCTTATTTTTATTTTTTTAATATTTTTACTATCATTAAGTAGTTATACAAAGGAGTTTTCATTCAACAGCAGTTTATGAATACAATCTGGCTTCATCAATGTCACTCCTTCCCCAATATTCTCACCCACTCTTCCCAATCTCAAGTGTGTTGATTTTCTTTGCCATTTAAAAGATAGTTTTATTTAAATAAGTTTTTTATTATGAAAATACTGTACAGAGGGGTTACAATTACATGAGCAAGGTAATGAGTACATTTCGTATCAAGTATTGTTGCCGCCTCTTTTGTTTTTCCCCTACCATCATACAATGTACTTTGATCTGTGTCATCCATGCAAGATCTTCATCGCCCTTTGACCCACCTCTTCCCTTATTTTTCTCAATTCTGTTGTCTAAACAATGATATCTTACATGAATTCTTTCCCCTTCCCCTCTTCATTCTTTTACCCCTTTTCCCTTGGCCGCACCCTCCCCTCCTTCATGAAGTGTTTATTTTTTAAGTGACATTTATTTTCTTGTTAAAATGTGCTTAACTACCTTATATTTTGGAATTAAATGCTAATTTTATTAGTTTTATAATACAGTTATTATATATGAACACATATTAAATATACAATCTATATAATAATGTGAAGTAGTATTATCAAATGTAATAATTGAATAAGGTATAATGCACATTAACATTCACATAGTACCAATATAACGTATTTATCATCTGTTGCAATACATTATGCTATTGTATTGTTTACTTCTAGAGGTTGTATTTGAACTATTAAAACTATTTTTAAAACTATATTATGGTTAGTTTACTTTACTTTAAGTACACATTCATTTGTAATATGACAGGGTTTCATTGTGACAATTTTTAATTGTACATCGTGCACTGTGCATAAATCTTCCCTTTTCACAGTATTTCAATTCCACCCTCAGCTTCTTTTCAAAAAGCATTTACACACCAGGCACTAGTGGTTCGTACCTGTAATCTTAGCTATACATGAGGCTGAGATCTGAGGACCGTGGTTCAAAGCCAACCTAGGCAGAAAAGTCCAGGAGATTCTTATCTCCAAATAACCACAAATAAACTGAAGTGGAAGCTGCAGCTCAAGTGGTAGAGCATTAACCTTAAGTAAAAAAGCTCAAGACAACACCTAGGCCTTGAGGTCAAGCTCCAGGACTGGTTACAAAAAAAAAAAAAAAAAGGGATTACTGTCTTTGTATTCTATTCATATACACATATTTTCTTCAATGTTTGATCAAATTAAAGAAAAAAATTCTATATTTAATATGATTCAATACTCTACATTCAGTAAGTTATCAGTATGATTTTGGCTTTTAAGTTTTAGCTCAGGTGACATAGAAAAATAATAATAGAATAGGGCACAAAAAGTGAGCTATTAAATTTTTTTCACTACTGCTCACTAACTCTTTGAAAGCTGTAACTGGAATTCAGCTTAATAATAAACAAGGTAGTTGATTCCTTCAATAAATTTCTATTGAGAAACTACAATGTACATCCTACTAACATAAAAGAGAGAAAAAGTGTCCTTGTTTTGTGAGGCACACAGTCTATCACAGGAAGACAGTAGGAAAAAAATGAAAACCTGTATTATTAATCTCTTTATGCTCTTGAAAAAAGATAAAATGGAATAAGAAGGGAGAGAACTCCAGAAGTAGCATGGATAAGGTCATGGTTCTTTCACATTCAGTGGGCAGAGAAGATATCAGTGATAAGATTAAATATGAAACTTAGAGGAATATGAGACTTGGAGGACATAAAAGTCAGCAAAACAAATTTTTACAGAGTGCAATCTAAATGAGGCTAACAGACTTATATTAAGAACAGAAAGGAGACCAGTTGTTTGGTTTCAAGTGATTCATTGATAGAGTCTTTTAAGAAGGAACCTTCATTTGAGAGAGGCAACTTTTAATTCTTCACTATTGGAAGATGGGATATGGGGTCTTCAAAAGTGGTTGGCCATATTTTTCAAAGACAATAATTTCCCCCAGAGAAGTTAAAGCCTAACTATGAACTAAAAGACTTGCCTGGGCAAATAGAGTCTGTGTCAGTTGATAGTATTCATACATTCATCAAGCATTCATCTTGATTTCCTCAGTACTGTTTCCCAATTCAAGTGAGCTAAAATTTCAGCTGTTAAGAAGAAAGTCCATTCCATTTTTATTGCGAATTTTTTTTACAAAATTGAGAAGTATTGCTATCACATTTTTTGAATTATAAGTTTCCCAAAAGGGAGATGTTTTTACAAAACTTTGAAATTTACTAGAGCTTGAAATGATAAAGGAATAATTCCTACAGTAGAAACTCAGTTTTAAACCATGTATTTCAAACCTATATTTGATGCTTATGAAGGAAAGTTTATTTATTAGATTGGATAGTCACTGAAAATACATGATACATGATGGTTTTTTCTGGCCTGAAAGAATATCAGCTGAGGATATGTTTACATAAGGGCACACAGTGTTACATGGGGGAAATTTTGGATTGACAGAAATTATGCTTACTTCCAGAACTAAAAAAATCCCAATGGAGCCAATTGCTCTCTATAATCTCTTTGAAATATATTTTATAGGAACAAGTTTAACCTTGGAGAGAACAGAATTGGGATGCAAAATGCTAGACTAGGATAGTATATTTGTGAATCAGAAAATGGCATTTTAAGCCTTTCAATTTTTACAGTGGTAAAGTCTAAATGAAATTTTGTGTTTTTCTGTATGTTTTAACTTCTGTTATTATTTGGAAAATTAGGAAGTATAGACAATACATATAATCGAGGCTAAAGCTAGGTGACATCTGTATAGGAAATCATCAACTTGAACTGTTATTTGGAGAAAGTATTGTAGGAAAAATGTGGTGATTATTATAACGTTTTTCCACTGAGGCAGTCTCTGAATAAAAGTAATATAAACATCTTGAGAAAAAAAGTGCTCTTACAAAGAAAACCACACTTTGGCCAAATGGAGGTAATTCAGGCTATTGGAACCATTAATTTGCTATTTTCCCCTTATCTATCTTTTATGAGTTCAACATTGCATGATTTCATTCATTTATTATTCAACAATTAGTTTAGGTCTGTGAAATATATACTACTGAACTTGAGAGAAAGCTAGATGGAAAAAAAAAACTAACTCTAGCTAGAATATAGGCTGGTTTTAGATCATATGTATTTTACAGTTTGAAAGCAACCCTCCTTGTTCCCAGTGGGGAGCTTAAGTTCTGAGCAAAAGAAAATATGTTTAAGACTACTGCATGTATAAAACTGTACAACAATAAAATGTAGAAACTCTTGTCTACATAAGTGAAGTGATCAAACCATGCTCTTACATTTATTATGGCAGAAAGATATCTAAATTTAGATTATTGATCCTTGACTAGGGAAAATTCTACACCCACCAAACTTGTGGGGAAATGACAATCTATGGAGGCAATGTTATTAGAGCACAACTTGGCTTCATATGAGTAGAAACTAGAAATTCTAATAAGTAACCTACAATACAGTAATACACAGACAAGACTTCCAGAAGGCATACTTATCTAGTACTTTCAGTAATCCAATGTTCACCTAGCTTAGTGAAAGGATATAGAGGAAGGAATAGGGACATATCCACTTCAGAATAAATGCAAAGATAGAGAACATGGCAAGAAAATATGGCCCACACAATCACAGTGTGTTTTTCACCTGTTCATATCTAAATTTAAAAATGAGATTTACTTTGAGTGAATATTTTATACAGGGCAGCATTTCCATGGAAATTCACCTGAAAGGTAATGATTTGTCATTTTTTGTTTCCATCTGTGACAGGAGGCAGAAGTTAATTCTCCTCAAACTAAACTTGTGCTTTCACTTAGAGCATAAGATTGCCAGGTCCAAACAATATAGAGGTAAGCTTCAGTATGACCTCTGGTCATCTGAGGAGCAACAGCAAACTCAAGGGAATGGAAGAACAACTTCCATTCCAGCAGATTTCAGCTTAATCCGGTGAAAAATAATAGGCATGTTTGGAGAAACAGAAAGAAAATCACTGTGGAAGCACATTTGCCTCAAACAACACTCTTCTCCTTGTCTGGATGGAAGGGGCATACTAGTCATCTGGGTTTCTGAATGACATGAATTTACCATATTATACTTAATGCCTCTAGGGGACGGAGTATAAGATCCAGTTTTGATTTTTTTTAATAAAATAACTGGAGACGTTTAGTAGGACCTGGTAGGCCTTCATGAACACGGCTTCTCAGCTCACCAAAATAATCCAGCAATCCTATGGAATTACCATACCCGAAGGCAGCACCAGTTACAATTTAACATACTCACCACCCTTTTACCACCATCAACATACCACCACCCTTTTACTATGATATAGTTGTTATGTTATGAAGCATCATTTTCTTGGAGAGCAAAGGCCTTGAATAAAAATGTCTTTTATAAGAATAATGATCAGGTATGATTCTTCACATTATAGATCAAATAGGTCAAAATATCACTTATCCCCTGAGTTTGAAGGCACTTGAAAGTTCTCAGAAGAAAAAGTTGTAGAGGAAACCTACTATTGATGTGAAAAATGGACTCAACTTTAAAAAATTAAACAAATGAAAACTTAGATTCTTACATTGGAACAGGATTTATTTATTTTTGATAAGAAAAGAGTCTGAATTTTCCTGGCCTTTCCTTCTATTCCCTTTGGCATCTAGAGTTCTTCCCCCTGCCATGCGCCAACCTTGGAGGGAACTTTTACCGCTCTAAATTGTATTTACTTCTCAGAATTCCTGAGCTTTGATACTAGGATCTCTGTGGGAGCTCAATAAATATTCATTGATGGAGATGGTAATGAATACTAGATTTTTTTGGCTCCCTGCTTTCTGACTTTAATCCAGCTATTTCCTTGTCTCTTCCCTGGGGGGACTGGCAATCTGTTTAATGCATGTTTGCACTTTGGAATCAGGAGGAGAAGCCAGCATAATTATTAGCTTCCAGTGATTCCCAGACTGTCAGTTAATTCTCAGGTCTTGTCATTGTCTGGACTCCGCACACAGATCTAAATTTATATACAAATAAATTATGTATTACTCCAAAATATTTATTTCAGAGATGTAAGAATGTCTCAGAAGATACCCACTACTCAAAATATCCTGCTCCAAATATACTATTCTATATGCCTACTTGAACTTCTTTCTTAAAATTGTCTTTAAGTAGTTGTACAAAGGAGTTGCCATTTAACAAAGCAGTTTATAAATACAGCGCATCTTGATCAATGTCACCCCATTAGCATTCTCACCCCATCTCTTCCAACCCACCTCTTTCTGCCTTTTTCTTAATTTCGTAAAACATCTAAATCTTAATTTTGTAGGATAATTTCCTCCTCCTCCTCCTCCCCCTCACACTACCCCCTTTGAAATACCTGTTTCCTGGTGTTTATTTTGTTGAACTTTGACTTTGTCTTTCTAAGGAATTGCACTATTTGAGTTCTCCGTTGAATCTACCATATTTTCTCTAATACACTTTTATATATTTACACATCATCCAACATATTTACTCATAAATTTATAAGCTATTTCTTGTTCCACATATCACAGAATTTGTGAAACTTTTGTCTCTCTGAGCCTGACTTACTTTATCTGACATAATTTTTTACAGGTTCTTCCATTTCTTTACAAATGATATAACATTATTATTTTTAATGGATACTCCTCAAATGATTCAATGAAATATAAAGGGAGGGAGGGATTGCTATCAGACTCATTAGAATCTAGCAGAACACTCATCTAAAAACCAGATAATGCCCCAATAAATCATCAAAAAAAAGCATAAAAAAAGAGAGAGAGAGAGAGAACTATAAACCTACCTCTTTGATAAACAGACCCCAAACTTCTCAATAAAATATTGGCCAGACAAATTGAACAACTAATCAAACAAATTATGCTCTATGATCAAACAGGACTTATTCCAATGAAGAGAATCTTATTCAACATATGTAAATAAATAACTGTAATACATCAGCAGAAGGACGATAATCACATGATTTTCTCATGTGATTTTATGGCAAGATTTAATATCCATTTATGATAAATGGCTCTGGAGGAACTAGGAATTCACAGAATACTCCTTAACAAAATAAAGGCTGTTTATGAAGAACTTAAGAGCTAACATTTTACTTAATTCTGAAAAGCTCAGACCATTTCCTCTAAAATCACCAATAAGACAAGGATGTTAACTCCTTCCATTCTTCAGTATAACACTAGAATTCCAACAAGAGCAATAAAGCAAGAGAAAGATATGAAGGAGATTCAAATAGAGAAGAAAAAAGTAAAATTATCCCTATCTACAGAAGACCAAATCCTATACTTAAATCCTATGGACTCTTCATGCTGGATACTAGAGCTGATTAAAACTTTGGCAAAGTAACAACATATAAAATCAACCCACAAAAATTAGTAGGTTTTCTTTTTCTGTTTCTTTGAATACATTTATTTTATATCTTTAAGTAGCAGTACAAAGGAATTGCCATGCAACAAAATAGCTTATGAGTACAGTACATCTTGATTAGTATCACCATTTTCAACATTTTTACCCACCCCTTCCAGCCTACCCCTTCCATCATTTTTCTTAATTTTTAGTAGTCTTTTTCTATGAGAGCAATGAGATGCTTGAGACTGAAATCAGGAAAGCAATTCCGTTTGCAAACAAAACAACACAAAATCTAGTAATTAATTCGACCAAGGTTGTGAAGGAACTCTATGGTGAAAACTATAGAAATTCAAAGAAGGAAATCGAAGACAAAAGAAAGTGGAAAGACCTACCACACTCCTGGATTGGCAAAAATATATCATGAAAATGGTGATACTGCCCAAAACAATGTACAAATTCAAAACAATATCCATCAAAATCCAAATATCATTCTTCAATGAAGCAATGAAATTATTGCACTATCTAACCATACAATAGACTATGAATTTTCCATTCTTTAAGAAGTTAATACAGATTATTTTGAATTAGGCAACGGATTAGTTTGGGCAAATAATAAGTTGGTTGGTTCTAATTCTGTAAATACTTCCTGTGATGTTTTCAGTAAAAAAAATCATGACTCTGGGACTCAATTTACATGCCTAAAAAGTAATGGAGATAAGGGCTGTTTTATTTCTCTCTCTGGATAACATAGACAATAATTAAAAAATAATTCCATACAAAATGTGTTAATAATTTAAAACACCAATTAACTCATTCTTAAAATGAAGGAATGGCTAAGATGTCATTTATGGCCAGTTTATGGGAGACTCAAGGAGGATATGTATTTCTACATATTCTCCAAAATAATGAAATGGTTATAAAATGTGAAGGTAAGGTATCTATTTCCACTATGAGTAAATCAACAAATCCATGCTACAAACAGTGCACATGTATATTGATAGAACCATCTACTCTTAGGTACCCACAACTTAACAGAGTTGGTAAATACCACCCATAAAATAGAATCATGCCACTCATTGTAGCAATGAATAGCTTTCTATCAAAATTTAATTCTTCTCTACCATATAAATTGAGTACTAAATAATGTATGTGGTTATAGTGCTCCCTCAAAGTTAGTTATTTCTCCTGAAATTTTGCTTCTGCTGATTTTTCTGTATTCTCATTTTCCTTATCTGAAACTCTATAAATTGTCTAATTAGAGAAAATTTGTTTTTTTCCTTTAAGGTAAGATCAACTGGATGATATGTAGGTATTTACAGGAATGTTCTATCAAATTGTGTATCTTTGATGTTGCTTATTAAGGTTCCTGTCCTTCTCAATTTAGGGAGTGTTGATCTACTTGGAACAACAAGGATGAACTGTGTGAGAGGACTCTACTTTAACTGCCAACAGAAATGATCAGAATTTGAACCCAGTCCTGCTGTAACCAACTTTTTTAATGATGCCCATAGCTTAAATCAGTACGCTTTTATCTTTCCCTTACAATCTCTCTTGTTTGACAATTCACTTTACCTTCAAGAATTTAAGACAACCTATAATCTTTTCTATACTACTCCTTTCCTTCCTTTTTATTTGATTTTACTGATTCCATTTGATTTTACTGATTCCATAAAAGTTGGTAATTAGGAAATAAGATTGTCTTCTCATTACTCATTAATGAAATTCTACACTGGGCACCAAAGATTTATGATAAAATGAATAGTAACATGACTTGGCAAAATTAGATTTGTGGACTCAGGTCAGGCATTGGTTATTAGAATACTTTTGGAAAAATATAATGAGTGAATGCTATTTTTACTTTCAATGATAATGTTTAAGTGTTTGGGGGTAAAATTGCCTAATAGGATGAAAACATTAAATTGCACTTTATAGTTAGATGAATTAATACTTCTAATCTAATAGTTCTTTTTTCCATGGATACAAGGCCCTTAGTGATTTCTAGACGTTAATTCTTTTTTTTTTTTTTTTTTTTTTTTTGTCCATTGTGGGGTTTGAACTTAGGGCCTGGATGCTGTCCCAAGCTTTTTTGCTCTAGGTTATCTCTGCCACTGAGACACAACTCCACTTCAAGTTCTGGTTTTTCAATGTTAATTGAAGATAAGAGTCTTACGGGGACTTTTCTGCTTGGGCTGGCTTTTAACTGCAATCCTCAGATCTCAGACTCCTGAGTAGTTATGATTACAGGTGTGAGCCACTGGTGCCCAACTTTTAATTCATTTTTAAAAATTAGATTAATTAGACTTTCCTCCAGAACTGTAAGTGAGAGTGTAGAATCCCAGGTACGACAAATATATTTCCTGAACATATTTCCACTGACTCAGATGAACAGAGCAAGGATTCTATATTAGCCACGGCAACTATGACTCACTCATTAGGTAGTAAAGCATAACAACTATGCTCTCTCACACTGTAACTTATGTAGTAAAGAGGCTATGCACAGGTGGCAATGTACAGAAAGGGCCACAATAGCAATAGCATTATCCAATAAAACAATACAGTTGAAAACAAAGACCACATTCTGGGTTTTCCATTTGTTTGGGGTTTAACAGATGTTTACCAAAACATGATCCAAGCTTCCTATTTGCAAAAAACATCTCTCATACCTCCCCAAAAATATCCTGTTTACTAAGTCTAAGGCCAAAGTACCTTCTCGGTTTCTGGCCTTTTCCTGAGTTCTGCTACATTTCAGTAACCTGATGTTTAACTTGTTTATTATTTCATTCTTTACTTTGGTTCTTTACCTCTGTCTGGAATGTCCCTTTAATGCTTTGCCACATTTTTAATAATTTATAAATTTGTTCTATCTCTAATCTCACATTTTACAAGAGTTCTTTTATCTTTTCTTTTCTTTTTTTTTGGGGGGGGGGGTCCGGTCATGGGGCCTGAACTCGGCCTGGGCGCTGTCCCTCAGCTCTTCAGCTCAAGGCTAGCGCTCTACCACTTGAGCCACAGCGCCACTTCTGGCTTTTTTATTTTTTCTGCTTATGTGGTGCTGAGGAATCGAACCCAGGGCCTCATGCATGCAAGGCAAGTGCTCTATCACTGAGCCACCTTCTCAGCCCCAAGAGTTCTTTTTGCTTTCCCCCAAATTGATTTTCAATTCAGTTTCTGGACATGAGTTGGCTGGCATACTCATTATCATCACATAAGTGAATATTGGCAACACAACAATGCTTTGAAGATGAGTTTTGCTGGAATTGTAAGGTTCTCTTAGGATAAAAAAGCCAAGAATGCTTTTTTATAGTTAGATGAATTAATACTTCTAATCTAATAGTTCTTTTTTCCATGGATACAAGGCCCTTAGTGATTTCTAGACGTTAATTCTTTTTTTTTTTTTTTTTTTTTTTTTTGTCCATTGTGGGGTTTGAACTTAGGGCCTGGATGCTGTCCCAAGCTTTTTTGCTCTAGGTTATCTCTGCCACTGAGACACAACTCCACTTACTGGGAACTGAGGAGTGCAATCCATTGTAAAAGTCCTCTGTATCAAAAAAAAAAAAAAAAGTTGATGCTATCATATTACTGGAACTTTGTAGCCTGCACCTGTTTGCGACTTTTGTCATCATAAGCCTAACTTGTGTCCTTGCTCAGAGTCACAGTGTAAGCTCCTTAGGCTATACTGTGTCCCTGGCGGGTAAGTTTCTGCAACACTTCAATAAACTTCAAACTCTAAGCCGCTTTGGTGGACTCATTCTCAGACCCCACACAGAGTGAAACTTCAAGTCATATAACCTAAGTGGATATAACTCATTGGATGATCTTCATCTCTAGGTTATGTTTATATTTTTAGTCAGATTATAACATCAATAATTAAGGTTTCTATCTCCAATGAAATATTATAGAATACTGTCAAGTAATAAGTACATTTGGATTAATATAAAGTTGGGATTCCTGAAGCTCTCAGCACAAAAATGTCTGTATTTAGTGTCTCTCATCATTGTGATGATGTTAACATGGTTTCAACTTACCTTCATTAAGGATCGACTATCATCCCACGTGCCATTGTACAACAAGTAAAGTTTGAATTTTTAAGATCTATTGAGTTGGGGCAACTACATAGAAATATATATATATATATATATATATATAATAAAGAAAATCTCAGAAGTAATATTAGCATATGCTCTTCTCAAAAGCTTCTCAGGCACCTCCATAGGCTTAGTCTTTCATTCTGTTATATTGTTATTACTCTATTACTATTCCTATAGTAATCTCTCCTCTTCGGATACTTTGCAAAGCCCTCCATGTAATTTTTTATATTTTACGTAAGAAAAGTTGCTTCCTTCTACATCACATCAAAAAAGTCTGTTATTTGTGTATATTGGAATTCGTGGCTTTACAAGTTAAAAAAATAATATGTTATAGTTAAGAACTTATGTTATCTAAAGAAGCAGTTAGCAAAGGCTTGCAAATAAGAAATTTTATTCTCTTTATTGTTTTCTGTATCATGGACAGAACAATGTACAGGAGTTGTGGATGCCAGAAGGGGTTCTTTATGTTATGTTACAGTGGGTTTTTACAAGATTTCACAATTGTCTTAGGATTTCCATCTAATATTGGCCCTAAACCTTGTTCTTTCTTACTCTGTAATTTTCAAAGGCCCAGGAGTTGCATGTGAGTCATGAAAGCTCCATGGGGTTCAGGCAAACTTTGAACTCTACAAGGCAGGGAACAGAATTGAAAATTTCACAAAAACACCTTTATTCTCAGGGTCAGCTCAGCAGGGACCTAGCAGTATGGAACAGGTGAGAATGAAAGCTAATCAAGAAAGGAAATTCTTTCAAACAACAACAGCAGTCACAAAGGCCTGATTCACAATCAGGGTAAGAGTTGAGTTGGCTCTTATTATAACCAAAGCATCACTTTTGGTTTTCCTTGATACTTGTATCCAGTTCAGAGCAATATTCCACCAGAGGCTTCCTTCTATGTCTCATAAATAAATCATCAAGATCAAAATAACTACTTCTCTCAAAGTTAAAGCAAAATCAATCAAGGCAAGAGCAATCGTCCTCTACTCTTTACTTTCCCTTCTTAATACTAAGATCCAGATAACTCAGAACATTGAATGACCCAAGGATAAATGCAGGATAGTTTTGAGAAAAAACAAAGCAAATATTACATATATATAATATAATATATCACATAATATATATTAGTATGCATAATAAATGCATATATGTCTTACTACTATTTAAATTTTGGATTAGGCAGTATAGTTTACCAGAAATTCTTTTTGAGAAAACACTGAAAGACCCCAGACCCAGTGCATGCTCACCCAGTAGGTACTTTAAGAAAAACTGCTGCCCCTTCCCCTGCATACTTAAGAGATTGGGGCAGGATACCGGCGAGTCGCTAAACGAAACCTTGGGCTTCTGAGTCACCGCCCGCAGACCCCAGCATGATCCTAGTACATGCCTTAAAACCAGGCATTCCTGTAAAATAGCCGACCCACCCGTCCCTTCCTGTAAAACTTAGCCCTAATAGCAGGGTAAGGCAGGATGTGGTAAATCACTTGTCAAAACTACAGAACGAACAGTTTCTGTGCATAACGACCAGCACAGGCCTGTCAAGGCAAGAACTGACACGTCAGCTTTCCCCCCCCCCCCAACCCGCCTACCCCATCTGGCCAACTTAACCTGACCAATCCCCACCCTGAGCGTAATTTGAAATTAACCAATCAATACCCTGTAACCAGGCATCTCGCTTCTGTAACCTCGCTTCTGCCGCCCATAAAATAGGGTGCTTTTCAGACCCTCGGCGTGCAAGTCTCCCGATAGACTCTGTCGCCCCGGGTACCCGTGTAACCGGTTCCCAGACACTCAACCCGAACCTTGTGGATCTCGAGGTTGAGTGCACCTGGGAGCCGAGGCATGCCCGAATAAACTTCTTGCTGTTTGCATCCGCACAAGTGGTCTCGTTGTTCCTTGGGGAAGGGTCTCTTCAGATCGAAGGGCACCCCACGCCGACGGGGGTCTTTCAACACTTATCCTTAGAACTATATGAAACTATAATCACATCATATTTCTCTTGCAAGAATACAAATAGTGCCTGTTTTAAGAAGTCCTAAGATTCCTGGGGCTAAGTTCTTGTCAGATTCCATTTTTTTACTTGTGTATATAGTGTAAACATTTTTCATTTCACTGCAGGGTTTAGCTTGTACATAAAGACAGCAACCATTTTCTTGAAATCTCTTTTTCTGTTCTTCGAAAAGATACAAAAGAATTTTGATAAACTATAGTTTTGTTTTGTACGTCTGTTTTAGAGCTGTGATATAAAAAACATTTATTTACCTCAGAGACATTAATGTTGTTATTCTCGTGACAACTAATGCATACTATTTCACATTCACTGAACTTTATGGAGCATTCCCCAAACTAGAATGTGGATTATTTTTATCTTCATATTTAGTTAGTTATACTGTTTTGTATAGAGTGTATCTTTATATTTTAAAGCTGCAAATGCCATTAAGGAATTTTCTTTAAAATGTCACTGAATATTTTAGCTTTGTCTCTTATAAGATAGAGAAAGCTAGGAGAATTATCACTTTCACCCTTAAAACGGGAAAAATGGTGGAGAATCTAAAAAAAAAAATCACCAGTTTCTCAAACATATTAGTGAGCTCAACTCACAGAAACTAACAAAGCCAAAGTGTAAGAAAGATACACCCAGGAGAGGCTGAATGTGACATTGACTTTTCTTAAGAAGATAAACATTCTCAGACAAGCCATTGAGAAGTATTTGTTGTTGTTTGTTGTTTTTGTAGGTGACTGATCTCTGTAGGTACACCTGAAATTGTAGTTACTCAGGAAGTTAAGATCTGGAGGATTATGAAGCCAGCCTGGCTGAAAAGCCCTTGAAATATTATATGAAATTAAGTGGCAAAAAGCTGAGCTAGAGGCATAACTCAAATGATAGAACACAAGCTGTGGACAAACAAGCCTAGCAAAGCCCCTGAGTTCAAGCTCCTGTACAGAAAATAATTCTTAGTAAATATAGTCAGCTTTAAAAGGACAAGTTTGCACATAAGTATAGAAATTTTGGAACATACAAATAGGAAAACTTCATTCCTCGCATAGGCTGTTCCCTTGACATCAGTAAGGAGAATTCTTAGAATTCTTAGTGCAGAGAGACCCCAGGGAACCTTTTTCATGGTAAAGGGAGCAGTAAGTGGCTGCTCTGGTGAAGGCAAAAAGAGATGAAATACAAAGAAAAGCAAAATATAAATTTAAATCTAAAAGTGTGGTAACCCAAATTAAAAGCTCAGTGGAAAGATACAAGAATAGAATGGAAAAACAGAAGAAAATATAAATGACCTGGGGAAAAAAAGATATTCTCAAATCTGAGAAAAATACAAAATAGCCAGGGAATATACTAGACCCTTGGTTATCTAACAAATAATAACACTCAAACATAGTTATGCCAAAGAAATAACATAACAAAAAATAATGATAAAAGTTTGGGCCTACAAAATTATTCAAAGTTCTTTAATTTTTGAAAACAATATAGATGTATAGAGTTGTACAAATTGAGTGCACTCAAACTTGATAAACACATAATCTGATAAATCCATAATCTGAACAGTAATGACAAGATAATTCTTGAAAGCAGAAGAGAAAAATGGCACATACCTCTAATGGAAAGACATTTACACTAGAGCAGAGTGTCTCCAGACACTCTGAAACCCAGAAATAAAATTTGGGGGTTTATCAATCAATAAATTTATAAATAAGTAAAATTTTACAAAAAATATTTATAAATTATTGAATTAAAGTATTGATTATCTAGAATTCTATATCAAAGAAAATGTCCTTCAAATATGAAGAGACAAGAAATTTTCAGGTGGAAAAAAGTTTAAATTTCTTTTAAAAATTGCTTACGGTAGTTTTCCAAAGGAATTAGAAAGAGAATATGTTTCAAAAAAAATAAGCTCAAAAAATCATTACAAGTAAATCTAAGTGGAATTTAAAAAATAGGTAAGTCACTGGTGGGTATAAAAGTAAGACTTCGAGGGCTGGGAAGGTGGCTCAGTGGTAGAGCGCTTGCCTTGCATGCCTGAGGCCCTGGGTTCGATTCCTCAGCACCACATAAGCAAAAAGGAAAAAGCCGGAAGAGGCGCTGTGGCTCAAGTGGTAGAGCGCTAGCCTTGAGCTGAAGAGCTGAGGGACAGTGCCCAGGCCCAGAGTTCAGGCCCAACGACTGGACCAAAAAAAAAAAAAAAAGTAAGACTTGGAAAAAAATGAAGTGAAGTAAGCCAGACTCAAAGAAACATAGGTTCCATGGTTTCCCTTATCTGTAATAACTAGTCTATGTCAGACAAGAAGAAGAGGTCAAAAGCTATATATATTTAACCATATAACCAGATCTAACTGAAATGAATACCAAGATAGGGACACAAGAAGTTTTAATCTTTGTTGCTGTTTTTAATGTACTTATAATGTACCATGTGATTTTTTTTTGTTGTTTCTTTGTATGTTCTTCCCCCATGGTACAACCTTGTTGTCACTGTATTTTATTCTGGTGTCCTGCATCTTGTATATACATTTTTCTAATTTGGGAAGGGGAAGAGAAATAACAAAATGCTGAAGTAAGGATACAGGATGACTCATTGTAACAATGAGATGTACAAGACAAAATGGTGAAAACGAACTTTATAACTTTGTGGGTGGGGGAGGGGAGGGAGTAGTTGGGGAGGTAGGGAGGAAAGGGAGGTAGGGTAAAATAAAGGAGGGGGTAACAATGCTCGATTGGAAATGGACTCATTACCTTGCTTATGTAACTGTAACCCCTCTGTACAGTATCTTATATATATATATATCTTATATATTTATATATAGAGAGAGAGAGAAAGAGAGAGAGAGAGAGAGAACAAAAAAGTAAGTGAAACAGGAAACAGAAAACAACAAAAAAGAAAAAATATAGTATATTAAATAATTGTTGCTTTGATAATTTCAGGTGGAGACAGTAAACATACCAAGATAGATATATACTTGGTCATGAAATAGCTCTGAATAATTCAAATAAAAATTAAATGATATATGTTTCTACTCACAACTGATACAAGTTAGAAATTGATGAAAAATGGAACAATAAACACAAACTATTTTAAGTAAAAATGAAAGAAGTCTAAATAGATATTTAAAACTACAGGGAAAGCAAAGGACAAAGGGTGAACCAATCCAGCAGTGATAATCCAAAGACAATGTATTGGAAATGAACTTTACAACTTGGAGATAGGGAATTGAGAGGGAGGGAAAGTGGGAGGAAAACAAGGGAGGGGTAATAATGTTCCTGAAGAAAGGTACTGATTACCTTACATATGTAACTGTAACCCCTCTATACATCACCTTGACAATAAAATAAATTTTTTTTTAAAAACTCTGGGCTTGGTGCTATTCCAGAGCTTTTGTAACTCAGTGCTACCACTCTACCACTTGAGTCACAGCTCCACTTGTGGCTTTTTTTTGTAGTTAATTGGAGATAAGAGTTTCATTCTTTTTCCTGCTTGGGCTAGCTTCCCATCCTCCTCAGTAATTGCAAGTACAGATGTGAGACACCAGTGCCTTACTCACAAATGAATTTTAAGATACTATGTTGGAAATAAACTACACAACTTGAGTTGGGGTGGGGGGAGATGGGAGGGAAAAACTGGGAGAGGAGGGTGTGGCTGACACTGTTCAAAAGGAAATGTACTCATTACCTGAAGTATGTAACTGTGACTACTCTATATCAACTTTACAATTAAAATATTTAAATATAAAATAAAATAGATGTTTTGACAACTACCCCATTTTCTCTCTTTTTAAGAATTCTATAATAGCAAGTTCTTGTTCATGCCTCTCTCTTTCAGAAACAATGTATTTTCTATGCAACTAACCATATGGAGATATTTAACATAGTTAAAGAAGAATAAATATATTTTAAGTGAAATTAGACAAAATTAAAATTCATAGAATTGAATTGATTGGAGAGAAGCAGAATATCTCAGAACTGAGTTTAGAATTGTTAGAACCATTTCTGAAAAGTCCTACTCAAGCTTAACAAAAGCAAAACTAAAGCACATAGAACAATACTTGGACCTACCAGTCTCCCCCCATACCAAGGGATTCCCATTTATGACGACATTTGCACAGAAATGATTGAAAGTAAATGCTTTGAAGGATGCTGTCAGGATATTCTGTGTAGTTGGTAGTTAGTTATATCCTGTTAGAGTGACCAGAACACTTAACTGCCATGAACTCTGCTTGCTAAGCAGGAAGCTAAGAGCAAAGCTACTCATAAGCAACAGAGACAGGGGTCAAAAGAATGCATTTGGGGTTATACTGTGGGAGAGGGACATACAAATCAATTCCCGCACAGTATAACCCCTGCTTTCACTGTATTTGATGTCGGTATAATTTGTGGAGGGGAAGGGGAAAAACAAATCGTTTAAATAGGGATTCAGGTGGACGCATTGTAACAATGAGATGTACAAGTCATTATGTCGAAAATGAACTTTACAACTTTGGTGCTGGGCGGGGGTACTGGGTGGGGGGGGGCGAGGGAGGATGGGAAGGGATGGTAAGGGGAAACAAAGGAGGAGGCCGCAATGCTTGATAAGAAATGTACTCATTATCTTGCCCATGTAAATGTAACCTCTCTGTACATATTTTCACAATTAAAAAAAAAAAAAAAGAATGAATTCGGTTAGACAAGCAGGAAAGGTCAGATAAGTTGCTGTTAGGTGAAATGAACCCCAAGATAAGTATTCAAATTTTTTTTTTCTTGCGATTGTTTCTAACATATTTATAAGATGATTTCTTTGTTGCTTTTTATGTCCCTCCCCCATGGTATAACCCCTGCTTTCATGGTATTTGATGTTGGTATAATTAGTGGAGGGGAAGGGCGAAAACCACCGTTTACATAGGGATACAGGTGGACCCATTGCAACAATGATATGTACAAGTCGTTATTTTGAAAAACGAACTTTACAACTTTAGCCTAGCGGCCAAAGCGGGGGTGGGGAGATGGGAAGGGATGGGAAGGGGAAACAAAGGAGGAGGCAACAATGCTTGATAAGAAATGTACTCATTATCTTGCCCATGTAATTGTAACCCCTCTGTATGATATTTTCACAATAAAAAATTTAAAAAATGCATTCGGTAGAGAGATTGACCATCAAAAGGAACATACTTGAAAAAAAACAGACTCATAAAATATAAGACTAATTTAGAAATTTACCTTGATGTTAGGAGAATGAATAGATATATAATGAAGGAGATATAAATTAAATTGTTAAAATTAACAGAATACAACTGCCAACGTCACTAATAACAATAATGAAAAATCACTAAATATTGCTTGATAATTTCATCCAATTGAAGAAAAACAACACTTTAAATTTTAACACTTACTTAACGTCAAATTGGATAAATGTATCATATAGGATGCCATATACAAACTACAGCTATCACATATACAAATTACATAGAAAGGTTCAAATCCAGCTGGGTACACTGGCTCATGCGTGTTAACTAATCCTGAAATTGGGAACATCATCGTTCCAGATGGGGCTAGAGAAATTTCAGGATCTCATCTCTAAAGAAAAAGATAGTACCTCCTAATCAGTTACCAAAGACTCGTTTTAATTTGAATTCTAAGCTCAACTGTGTATTACAGAATGAAATGGTCAAATGAAATCCCTTTGAACTTAATCTGCTTCCTTTCAGGGCAGAGGTAATTTAGTCTAAGAACAGTAGTTAAGGAAGGAAAATATATAATAAATGGAGGGGAGCACATTGGACATGTATAATTATATAATCCATAATTATACATACAAACGAATAATTTGTAGTAAAATAGTAGTTGTAGAGATTTAGAATAAAAAATGACTTTTACTTCCATTTCAGACAGGATTAAAAAACAGAAAACGTCTGATGGTTTGGAGATATAGTAAGTGTGCTTACTCAGATGTACAAGATCCTGGGTTAAAGCCCAGGGACTACAAGAACAGCAACAGTTTTCTGGGGAGAATACAGTCACACATTTCTTTTAGAACAAGTATGGACGTAGATCATGAAGGAAAAAGGAAGGGAGAAACATTGGGGATGTACCATCACTACGGTCCACATAGGAAAAAAATTAATCAGGGTAAATTCATTTAGCATTGCTTCATTTAAACAATTTCAGCAGCCTGGAGGACACAGAGGTTGTCCCTATTTGTCTGGAAGTCAGCCCTGGGTGGATTAGAATTGATTTATAGCAACCATGGGTAAGAGCCTGATGAGGAAAGTGTACTTGATATAGATTTATTCAGTTGCTCAACAAGCGGAACTGACCTAGGCAGATTCTCAAAATTGGATGAAGATTACATTTTTAAACTATGTGTTTTTTCCTTTCCTTTTCTTTCAGTTTTTTTCCTTTTCTATCTCCTCCTTCCCTCCTTCCTTCTTTCTTCTTTCCTTCTTCCTTCCTTCCCTCTTCCTTCCTTCCCCCTTCCCTCCTTCCTTCCCTCCTTCCTTTCTTTACTCCTTCCCTCCTCCCTTCCTTCTTCCTTTCCTTCCTCCCTTCTTTCCTCCCTTTTCTTCCCTTCCTCCCTCCCTCCCTTTCTCCCTTCCTCCTTTCCTTCCTTCCTTCCTTCCTTTCTTTCTGTCTCTCTCTTTCTTTCTTTTTTCTTTCTTTCTTTCTTTCTTTCTTTCTTTCTTTCTTTCTTCTTTCTTTCTTTCTTTCTTTCTTTCTTTCTTTCTTTCTTTCTTTCTTTCTTTCTTTCTTTCTTTCTTTCCTTTCTTTCTTTCTTTCTTTTTCTTTCTGTCGTGGGGCTTGAGCTCAGGGTCTGGGCACCATCCCTGAGCTTCTTTTTCTCAAGGCTAGCCCTTTACCACTTGAAACACAGTGTCATAACTTTTTCTGTTTATGTAATACTGAGGAATTGGACCCAGGGCTTCATGCATGCTAGGCATGCACTCTACCTTAAGCCACAGTCGCAGATCTTTAAAACCATATTATTCACATAAATCTCTGGTTTATCACTCATATAATCAAATAGCCCAAGATTATCTTCCTATCTATTGTAAATAAATTCAAACATGTCTATGAAATATTCTTGCTATATAGAACTAAAAGATTCACAAGTTCTAGAAATGAAGGCATAGGTATCTTGGGGGAAGTCATTATATGGTATATTCTACTTAGATAAGGTTAATATCCACTTTAATGTGAACATCTTTAACATCCATGTTTCTAACTAGCGTGAAATATCAGCCTGACACACCAGGATCAGTTCAGACCCTGTTCAGCAACTCATGCACTTAGCTGTCAGCAACTCTCCAAGAACATTAAAGATAGGGCAGTGGGGTACTTGAGAGAGGGAGATGGACAAATAAGAAGATTCAAGTTGCAGTCCTTTATGTGTTTTTCACTTGATTAGGTACTTGCCAAAAAGTAAATGCTTTTATTTAAAAAAAAAAAAAGGTTTGAGAGGTTTAGGTGATTTCTCAATTACTTCCTTCTTTCAGAGAACCTATTTGTGAATGATATCATTTCTGCTAATATCAAGTATCATCAATGGAAAGTAAAATTGTAAACTGCATAGCAAGAACTTGGAAGAATTTAAGTCACAAGGCAAATTTAGAATAGTATTAACTAACTGGAATTGATATTTTTCTTTAGTGAAATCCTGACTGTCTCTATTTCTTTGTGTATATGAACATTAAACAATTTCAATTAATTAAATTGAGACAAATTTAATAATTTTATCAATTAACCTGAATCTCAAATGATTGATACTCAAAAAATGATCATTTCCATAAGATATAATACAATGGAAAAAGCCTTAAAAGAGACTGGTCTGGGTCAAGGTAACCTCCTCCAGTCATTCACCATCAAAATCATTACTCTGTGTACTCTGCTACTTCTAGTACTATAATTATAAAATATTATATAATACATAATTATACAATAATATAAAATGCTCAAAAAATGACAACACACTGAAAGTAATATACAAGTTAGTATTTGTAATAATTCACTAAATACTTATAATTTTTGAAGACAAGAATTATTATTCTTGATTAAAACCCAGGTGAATAAATTTGGGGAAACTAAAAACCACTAAAGTTGGTTAACAATATAAAAATATTGCAGATGAAATCAAATTGACATGTATTTTAATCCAAAGCAATAAATATGGTTCCAATGATTTCTACATTATAATTTTACTTATGTCACTACATATACCTAGAAAATGACAACAATTTAAGGTAATAATTTGCTTGATCAGATAGCTTATGGCCTCAAACATTTCCTATTTCAAATCAAATATTTATGCCAATCATTATGGTGCTGACATAGGTCCAGGTCATTCTCTTCATATGAGAAAAACACCTGGCCATCTCACCAGAAATTTTGCTTCTCTTCCATCAATGCTGTCTCTTCCCAGTGATTATTTGTATATGTATAGGTTGGACTCTTAGTACTTCCTCTTTCAGACCTTTCAAAGTACTTTCTTACTTTTAGAGTCCCTATGTGAATATGTGTTCTCTCTACATTCATATTGGAACACACTCATTGATCCAAGGATCAGAAATTTGGAAGATGGAAATATTGAACTTGAAATTATAAATAATCCTTAACTTGAAATATTTTCAAATTTCAAATGAGGTTTTGGAAATGTAATAAACATTTTTTTTGTGATGAAGAGAATTACCTAGTTTATTTCTCCAAGTAGTCCTCTCTGATGCATTCTTCATAACATAGATTCCTTGTAGCAAGCAAGATTCTTCCCTACTCAGTCTTTACCCACTCACAACAAAGAATGCCCTTACTACAAGGAAATGAGTACTCTGTCTGAAGAAGTTGTGGTAGTTGAAAGTCATTGCCAAGCACTTTGAAAATTTTAGAGAATATTCCAAGAAAGGGGAGGCTTCTGGGTAATATGATTATCACCAAAAAGGAAGTTTTGCTTTTGGGTCTCAAAATGAGTTTGAATTCCATAAAAATGGCAACAAACCCTGGGACTGTCATTTTTGTTAATATTTGTAAGACATCTTTTCCTGATAGGAGATTTAAAAACTGAAAGAATTATGGTATTGTAAAGGAATTATCTTTTCTCCTGCTTGTTTATGTATAATTAGGTAAATCTCACAATATTCCTCGTTTATCTGAAAAGTCAGTGCTTTTTTTACTCTTTTGAAAGTACCTTTGCTGCCTCAATACAGGCTACCTGGGGCTCTAAACAGCAGGCAGTATTATTATATGTCAAAATCAATCCACTCTGTAGCATAGCAAATACAAATGTGAGGTGTGTTGGCATTTGCATTACAAAGTGTTGAAGTTTCTTTAAAAGAATATTTCCTAGAAATAAAGACTTATGTATTTCAGAATATACCTGGGGAAAATAATAGCTTTTCTATATCATCTTGGTTTTGAAGTTTAAGTACTAGGATCCTTATCTTGGCTTTTGGAATGTGTGCAATCTTGAAGTAATTTTACTTTTATTTCCCACTGTATTATAGACACATGGGTCTGACACATTCCTTTGATTAGTCACAGTGATGGGACCAGATTCAGGAAAGGACTTTGATGGGGAAGTTTATAGGCCATTCGAGCCTAATTTCTAAGGCTTTATGCTTCTATTGATCAGAGTTTGTGACTTTCTACCTTCATATCTTCCTATCTACTCATCACCTAAATCTGCCTGTTGTTATTTTCTGACCTTCTGTATGAAATCACCAAAAAGAGTAGTTACACTATTCATTAGGGATCTTATTATCTCAGTTTCGGTCTGTTATAAAATATATCATCTGAGGTGTTACAAGTCTTTGAAAGTTTCTTTAAAATTACTATATTGCTGGGCATCAGTGGTGTTCTTGCCTGTAATCTTAGCAACTCAGTAGGTTGCAATCTGAGGATCATGGTTCAAAGCTAGCCTGGGCAGGAAAGTCTGCAAGACTGTCATCTCCAATTACTCACCAAAACTGCTGGAAATGGAGCTGTGTCTCAAGCAATGCATGAATGCATATGTGTGTGTGTGTGTGTGTGTGTGTGTGTGTGTGTGTGTGTGTGTGTGTGTGTGCGTATTTACTTACTTTTGGTAGCAGGGATTCAGCCCAGAACCTGATTGATACTGAATTATCATCCCAGCCCGTTGTATTTCATTTTAAATAACATGAGAAATGCTAGCCATATGTATGGATCCTCTGTTTCCTTTTCTGTTATTTCCTCAACCACTTACCTATTCAGTTATTTAGATTAAAATAGCAACAGAAAAGCTTGTCATTATAATTAAAAAATAAATATACCTGTTGTAATTATTTCTCTCCTTTTTCATGTAGGGAACTAGCATTATTTCCCATCAGCAGAAATCATTCTTAGTGGTAGTAAATCCTGACTTCATCCTGCAAACTATCAAGAGCTTTTTGCAGCATATAAAAACAATGATGGGAGATAGTCACACCAGAGGTGCTATTTTGAAGATATTTTCTCATTTATATTCTTTTTGATGCTTCCTTTTATTTCAGACTTGGGGGTGGGGTAAGACCTTTATAGTTTAACAGGAATGAATGGAAACTGGGTGCCTTTTCTCTGAAAGATGCATCACATGAGTCTTTATTACCCTCCCACTTCCCTTCATAATGGCTAAGTATGCAAAATACAGATGTCTTAATGTCATCCCTTAGCAAAATTGTGAATTTTCCTTCTTAGTTATGTGGCTTCTAGTTCCATTCCACATGACATTGGTCCACTGTTCCTCTTATTCTTCATGCATTAATTAATTTATTCCACTAAGAAGAAATATGTAGTTATGAGAGGTAATCTGCTATGATTTAAAGATGTCTTAAACTAGTCAAATAAATCTTTGCAACATATGGCTGTGTATATAGAAACTAGAATTTTCAATAATGAACTAGATTTTTAATAATTCTGATACTCTTATGAAAGGAAATTATCAGGATAATGAGAAAGCAAAGACTCAGCTGAAATCAGTCTAAATGATTCACTGAGGAAGTAGTGTTGGAATCAAGATCTAAAGAACAAAAATGAACTTCACAAGTTGTGGGGGAGGGGAGTTAAGGTGGGAGAGAGACACATGGGAGAAAATGAGGGAGGGGGTAACACCATTCCGGACAAGAAATGTACTCATTATCTTATAAATGTAACTGTAAGCCCTCTGTACATTAACTTTACAATAAATAAAAAATTACTTTTAAAAAAGAATGAAAATGAGCTTTCTGTGGCAAGGGAAAAATGAATATCAGAAACAAGGAACAGCAAATAAGTTATCAAAAATCAGGAGAAACACTTGATACTTTGCAACAAAAGAACACCTATATCTGATGCTGGATTGTAGAGAGATGAGACAAATGTGGAGCAGGTCGAATGGGATCATTGTGAACATTCTGGGCCATAGTAAAATTGTTTGATTTAAATTCAGGAGAAAAGGTAAGCCACTGAGAACCTTTGCTTGAGGATATAATACAGGCCCATTTTCTAATTTATATTTAATTTATCTTTAAGTAGTTGTAGAAAGGAGTCACCACGTAACAAAGCAATTTATGAGTACAATGCTTCTTGATCAACATCATCCCTTTCAACATTCTCATCCATCTCACCCCTACCCATTCCCTCCTTCACTCTTCTTAATTTTTCTTGTAGGATATACATTGAATTATTGTCTGCTATTTCTTCATCTCCTCTTCATTCATACAACCTTTTGCCCTGGGCCCAACCGTACCCCTTTAAAGTCCTATCTTCCTGGTGTTTATTTTGTTGAACTTTGACTTTGCCTTTCTAAGGAATACAATATTTGAGCTCTCCCTTGAACCTACAATATTTAAATCAATGTATTTGTATACATTTGCATAATACCCAATATATTTACTTAGAAGTTTATAAGATAAATCTAGCTTTCACATTTAAGGGAAACCACATGACCTGGTTAATAAATAAGCAAATGAGATAAAGAGAGTCTTCTAAGAAGAAGAAGTAAACATTGCCAATAGATACATGAAGAAATGCTCACCATCTGTGGCCATAAAATAAATGCAAATCAAAACAACATTGAGATTCCACCTTACCTCAGTTAGTATGGCCCTTATGGAAGGGAAAAAACAAAGGAGGGGGTAACAATGCTCGATAGGAAATGTACTCATGACCTTACTCATGTAACTGTAACCCCTTTGTACAGTATCTTTACAATAAAAATATATTTTACAAAAAAAATGATAACAGATGCTGGTAAAAATGCAGCCAACAAGGAAGCTTAATACACAGGTGGTAGGAATGTAAACTGTTCAACAACTGTGAAAATCAGTATGACAATTACTCAAAAAATTTAACAGAACTGCCCTATGATTCAGCAATTCCACTCCTGGGCATTTATCCAAAAGATTACAAGACAAGATACTGTAAAGCTACCAGTCTAATGATGTTCATAGCAGCACTATTTGCCAAAGCCAAGTTATGGAATCATCCCAGATGCCCATCAATGGAAGAATGGATCAAGAAAATGTGAAATATATACACAAGGGAATTTTACTAATCCATTAGGCAGAATGATATAATACAAGTTAGAAAGAAATGGTCTGCATTTCTTAAAAGAAATGATTCATTGTTATGAGCAATGCATACTTCAAAGTTGCAAAGATGGAAGAAAAGTGATAGAGTTATCCATGCAATGGATGATATTAATTATCAATAATAACTATCAATCATGGTGACACAAGAATAGACTACTAAATTAAAGACGTAAGGACAAGGCAAGAGTCACATTATTTGTTGAAGATTATGTATAGACATGTGGGGAAAGGGAGTGATTGCATGTACAAACTTTCATTTCAATACCAAAAGAATAATATAGTTATCAGTATTGAATCTATGCTCTCCGGAAAGAACTGGTTTAAAAGTGTATTCAGTTAATGAAGTTAGTAAAGACTATCTGCAACTATGTAGATGTGTCTACCTACATATATATATATATATATATATATATATATATATGAGATATATATATATGAGATATATACATATATAGGTATAAAATGGTACATATATAGATAGGTATATACTATATAGATAGGTATATACTATATAGATAGGTATATACTATATACTATACATCTATATTTCTATCTATATCTATATAGATTTTGTTGGCTGTGGTGCCTGAACTCAGGGCCTGGGCACTGTCCCTGAGCATCTCCATGCTATCGCTCTACCACTTGAGCCACAACACCATTTCCAGCTTTTGAGTGATTAAGGTGATAAGTCTCACAGGGACTTTTCTGCACTGGCTGTGATCCTTGGATCTCAGCTTCCTGAGTAGCTAGGATTACAGGCATGAGCTGCCAGAGCCTAGTTTAAAAATATATTTTGAGGTAAGCTTTACTCTATGATTTTATTCTATTGAAATAAAATTTACTAGATTATACTTCAATAAACATTTCTAAATGTTCGTTATTTTTCTCTCATAGTATTAAACTGCTTAATGGTTATTTACTTCATTCTTTAGTGTCAGGCTTGGGAAGCAAATTTGATGTGTGGTACATGTAGATGAAACCTGATGAGAAAGTTTTTGGAGTTCCCACTTCTCTTTTCCTGCTGGCATAAAAAAGTACATCTCTACATGCACATACAGTAAGGAAGATGTGGCATTTCATATGAATATGTATGGTGAAAACATAGGCAACGAACCATTGGACATGTGGTAGTGAAGCTTTAGATGATATTGTTTCATAGAATATTTAAAATGGTTCATTCTTAAATAATTTATTCCCTTCATGGAAAAATAAAATAATCTTCTTAGCTATTTTTCTCATCAGTTATCAGGAATTAACCCAAATTACTCAATATCTCTGGAGTATTGTATTATGACATTTGGATGCTATTTGGCATTAATGATCATTTTAAAATACTTCCAAGAAAGAAAACGGTATATGACAATCTAGAAATCTGTCGAGACTTGCCAAAGCATCCCTGTATTTTAAGATGTATAAAATGAAAATGAAGTCTTTCTCAGAATTTCTGATCCATATAAAATGCTTAGTAAATTGTATTTAACATAAGGAACTCTGACCAGTGGGAACTAATGAGGTAAATTGAGCATTTCTTATTCTTAGAATTGTCAAGGATTGAGACAGATCAATTCTCCATGACTTTGTCATGATGGGTGTAGTTCTAATGTGGGAAATTATATTTAAAAAATAAAATTTGCTTTTCAATTTTGAGTCTTGGGCGGTATAATTATGCTTTGCCTCTAGCCCTTCTCATAGGCTCAGTTGCTATCTGGAAGGCAGATTTGGGCACTGCCAAATCACCTATGATTCTTCATATATGTTACCTGGGAAATGAGGGCATAAGAGCGAATGTGGTAAATCCGTGTCACTTGTGCCAATAATTCATAAAATAAAATGGTAGTTTAATTCCCATATTTTAAACTTGCCTCAATGAAGAATTACTTCCTAAATTATTATGAACATGAATGTTTCTATAAATATTATCCTATTCATTTTTAGAATTATATTTAGATTAGCAAATAACAGTATGGGTTTAATATCTTAATTCACATGATTAAATGCTGGGTAATTATGAGAATTTCAGAAAGTGGAAGAGAAAAATTTTGTATTGAATTTTTCAACCAGTACTTTCTCCTTCCCCCTCCTATTCATGTGGTATTCTGAAGGCGACACAGAGAAAAGCAGCAAAGACATTAATATCTTGACTTGCCACAGTGTGAATGATTCTGCAGCACTACCATTTCTCATGAAGGATGGATTTTAAATATGTAAGAGTGAGTTTGTGCTTGATGGATAACAGAAATGGCTATTTCAATGAGAGAACAAGCCCATCCAAGAGTCTGAAATTTCCCTGCAGAAGACACTCTGGCACTCCGCTGTCAACACACTTTTACTTAAAATAAAAATTGACTGATGACCAAAACACTCTAGTGTGAAAAATGGAGTTTTTCTCTCTGCTGAGGTGTGATGTTAGAGATTTAGCTTAAGAAAATTCTCCCTTCTTACTGCCCAATCCTAGCCATTAGAAAAACACAAATCTGTACAAAATTGCAAATGACTGAGGCTAATAAAACGTGTTTCCTTGATATCATCACACACACATGCACTCTCTCTCTCTCTCTCTCTCTCTCTCTCTCACACACACACACACACATATCACTTATGCATTGTTAAAGATAAGTATATATTAACAAAAAATCAATATTTATTGATGCAAGAAATGGCTTTTTTTCTTTTGTTTTGTTTTGTTTTGTTTTGTGTTCTGGTGTTGCTACTGTGGCTTAAGCTCTCAGATTTCTAGACCTGGGCTGGCTTTGAGCCAAGATGCTCAGAGCTCAACCTCCTGAGTAACTAGGATTACAGACACATGAGCCATTGGCACCCGACATTTCTCTTTTTTTCTGTTTCCTTGCCCCAGGTTTCTTTCTTTCTATGACACAGATTATGACCTTTGTTTCTACATAAAGACAAGAATGTAACAGGTTGGTGAATTCCATATATTGCCATAAGGACTGATGCTCTACTGCTAAGCTTTTCCTCCAGTTCTATAGAGATTAAGTGACATTGTCCCCAAAAGAATGCTAAAATCCCGATTCCCACTTGAATTCGGACTCATTTAGAAACAAGTTCATTGCATGAACTTGAATTGAAGATGTGATCATATGGAGCAAGGTCCTCAATAAAGCATGGATGATGTTTTTATTAGAAAGCGAATGACATTTCCTCTCCCTCTTATGCATTGTAGCTTCTGGTAAACAATATTATATTTTATGCTTCTATGAATTCAATGCATTTAGATTTTATATATTTATATATAATGTAATATGTTAATATAATATAATACAGTATATATAATACATGTGTATTTTATATATATATATATATATGTAATATGGTGACCATAGTCACTACAGGGTTATTGATTCACTCAACAATATTTAGCTTTAAATATGTATATATACACACATGCATTCAAAATATGTCATGTTTCTTAAATATTATAAAATAATAATGTTTGCATGTCTTATTGAAGATAGTAAGGTCCTGGGCAGGAATATAGTTTAGGGTCAAAATGCTTGCCTAGCAAGGGCAACATCCTGGGTCCAATCCCCAGTACCAAAAAAAGCAAAGCAAAGCAAACCAGATACCATTAAACTGAGTCTTCAAATAGTCAAATGTAGAAGATGTTCAATTGGGAAAGGGCAGCAGGAACTAAACACAAACAAGCAGAGAAAATGACTTGATTGGTGAACTAATGTAGACTGATGAAGCTAAAATATGAAGAATGTAACAGAAATGGAAAAGCTGCAATTGCAATCAGAGAACAGGTTTGTAATGTCTTTCTATGCCAGTCAAAATTGCTTAGCATTTTTCTGTAGAAAACATATAACTCCTGAATGCCTTGGAATAGAAGCACAATGTGATCATATTTGAACACTGGTGAGTTTTTCAGGCTTATTATATAAGAGAAGATGAAGGGGCATTGTAGTATACTTTATTCATATCAAAAAGAAATCTATCTTCCAGCTTCAATCCACATATCTATAGTTCTCCATACCTGTACAGTTGTCCTATCAGCCCATACTAGCTTCATTTTATGAATTTAATTTACTATTTTGTGGGTCATACAATTTTATCTTTCTTAAGATTGTTTCCATAACTGGCTTGTATTTAAATTATTGAAAATCAAACCCATTGGGATTTTTTTCACTTTACTAAAAGTAATAATCTTTTCTTTTTTTAACTTTGTTGTCAGATTTAAATTTTAAAGAATTTTATAAATTAACTTCATCAGTACATAGCTTTCTTAGAGATGTTTCCCACTATTGCATTCCATTGCTAAATCTCATGATGTATGATCAAGAAATGATTTCTTCTACCTCATACTTAGGTATTTACAATTCATTTTATTCTCTTAGTTTCATCCCTAAGACCAGTTTTCTCAATGCTTGTCTTTGTTTGGTTAAAGGAAGCATAGTTCATGTCTACATTTTTCTCATACTTTCTTAAATTTATTTCTCAATTTTGATACTTGAGAAATAATTGTTCAGAGAGTTAAACAAGTAATTATATATAAAATTTCAGGTACAGATCTGTCCTATTTCTTTATTTACATTTTTTCCTCTTTAGGCTCCTAAATCAAGAACCTAAAAAAATGAAATGAAAGAAAACATAATTATATATTATAATCAACACCATTTTAATAATAAGTGCCATATCAGTGATACTTTGAAAAAATACAGTGAATAATTAAAGTATATTACCCTTAAGGTGAATCAGAACTATGATATTTTATTTCTGTTTATAAATAATAAGAACCTACCTCTCTTCTAGATAGAAATGTGTGTGTGCGTGTGTGTGTGTGTGTGTGTGTGCGCGCGCGCACATGCGCTGCCCCTAGGACATGAACTCAGGGCCTAGGTGCTGTCCCTGTTCTTTTTCTCTTGAGACTAACACTCTACCAATTGAGCCATAACTCCACTTCTGGATTTTTGGTGTTTGAGATAAGAGTCTCACAAACATTCCCATCAGGTCTAACTTTGAACTGTAATCTTCAGATCTCAGCATCCTGAGCAGCCAGGATTACAGGAATGAGCCACCAGTACCCATTGAGAAGTGGGATTTTTTAAAAGATGATATGAGACAAAATTATGTTTGCATATTTAGGGAAAAGTAGGTAAAATATTACTGTTTTGACCAAAGGCCAAGGTCATTATAGACTATAGATTTGCATTCTACTAATCTGGCTCATTTCATCAACTTCATAATTTATAGAGTGACAGTTCTTGTTGTTCAAACAGGGAATCTGTCAAGAGTGAAAAGCAACATAATTTGAAGTTGCCCAGGTTGTAAGTGGAAGACCAATCTCTTTTCAGTAATCCAGGATATGGTCACTGGAATAAATAATTTTTATCCTGGATATCTCTAACTGAGGAAAAAACATGTACCTTATGGTAAAGGAGATAAAGTTAACATTTTCTGTATGGTTTTCAGTATAATCGCACTCCATAGTCTCATTTTTTTACCTATCTATTACTCTACTTCTGTCAAGATCTCCTTGAAAACAAGAATTAACAGGACTTTTGCAATGTGTCCATTCTGATCATGAATCATGGCAGTCTTCCACATAAGGCAAGAGCTCAGTGTTGGTGAGTATCAGGTTATTATCTTCAAAGTGAGGATAATGATGGATGACTTTCTAGCTTCCTGTTAACAGGAGACTGAGGTTTCTTTCCTGCTACTAAGCCAAAGGAGTGGAAAGGTACCATCTCTTTATCCTGGTGTAAGAAAACAGGCATGAAGATATAGACAAGGTTCTGAGCAATAACTAAGAGAAGAACATGTGCTTTATAAGAAGGAAGGTTATTGTATTATATTAGCTACAGTTCAGGAGAACGTTTAGGAAACAGTCCTTGGGCTGAGAGGCGACAGTCACAATTTGAAAGAGAATGTCAGTTAGAGGTCGTGAACCTTAATATAAATAACTGTCTGTTGGTCTACAGTATATATTAGTAGAAAAGTATACATTATATGGAATCTTTAATAAACCAGTGTAGATGCCTCTGGATCACTCACTGAACAAACACTAACAGATTTCCAATTAGTGGGGTAACTAATGATGGTCGTGCTAGAGGTTACTGATAGCATTCTGCCAATTCTGAAGACTTGGAACCTATATGTGTGTGTCTTGGGGGAAAAGAACTCAACATAAATCCAAGAAATTACTGAAAAGGAAATAAGTTAATGTCCTAATTTTAGCCAGATTTTAGATACTCAAAATCCACTAATAGATGTGCTAATAAAATAATCAAGGAATCTATTTGAACTTGTTATTTTTTAGTACTTGCAAATTCTATCACAATATATACTTTAAGGGCTGCTGGTAATTCCCCAATCTGTCATTATTTGCTCAGGTAGCACTTATTTGAGATGAAAGGTAAAGAGATTTAGTAAGAGTCTTCTTTCAGAAAGCTTAAGGCTGGATCCTTTAACAACTGGACTGTGAACATTAATTATTCTCACATCCTGCACAGATTTGAGAAATTGGCCTAATTTTTATTGACTTGATGTTGCATGAGAGTTGCACTAATTAACATGACAAAAAGTTTCACTTTGCATTTTCTTCATTTTTGAGTTATAAATCACCTACAATTGTGCTTCTGTAGTTTTCTAGTATTACCTTCATGTTTTGTTGTATGAACTTAAACACATATTGATGGAAATGCAAATACAACTGCACTTGGACATACAGGTTACTAAATATTTTATAATACAATTCTAAAATAGGCATGGTTTATTATTCCTTCTTTTTTCCTTTGTTATCCTTAGTGCCTTCTGGATTTTTTTAAGATTGAAGAATCTTTTCCATCATTGCCTTACATTACTCAACTATTTACTCATATATCATTTGGAAAGTTTGTCACGATGACATTAATTCAGTGATCATTTTAATAAAGACAATAAGACATTTGGCTTTTTTTGGGGGGTAGGGTTAGATACAATGGAGAATTAAGAACTTAACAATGGAAACAGGTCAGGAGAGCTGGAAAAATTAAGGTATCTTTCCATTGTACACCAATTTGAACTTGAATTTCCCATTGAAACACACTTTTTTGTGTCATTCATACTTTGCTTTATTACAGTTATACCTTACCAGATTAATTTCCAAATCTTTCTTCCTTGGATACCCCAAATTTGTAAGAAAGTTTATAAAAGCCTATGGGTATCAAATTTTCAGGGTAAATTTCATCTTTTTGATATTATTTCTTTGTATGTAAAATGTTAAATTTCTTTTGATAACAAGAGTTAGTAGTAGTTAATTTGATGATCAGCCATTGCAAAATTATCCCAGCAATTATTTTTCTTTATACTTCCTGACAAAACCAACACACAAAGTTCATGACATGTTATTATAAAATGGAGACAGAATTGAAAGGCAGATATCTATATATCTATATATCTATATATATCTCTATATATATCTATATATGTATATCTATCTAGCTAGCTAGCTAGCTAGCTAGCTAGCAAAGATGCTTTACAGAGGGGTTACAGTTCCATGAGCAAGTTAATTAGTCCATTTCCTATCGAGCATTTTTACCCCTTCCTTTATTTTTCCCCTACCACCCCTTTTCTCCCCAACTCCCACCTCTCCGACCTGCCTGTCTCCTCCCCATCCTTGCAAATTTGTAAAGTTAATTTTCAACATACTGGAAAGACAGGTCTTATAAATGTTGCAACTCATAATCCACTTACAAGAGAATTAACAAAGTTAAAATAAAAGCAATTTTGCAAATCAACACTAGGTAAGTTGAGCATTTCAGATAGATAAAAGTCATTAACAGCAGTCAATTAAAAATACCAAAGATCTGAATAAGACTTTTGCTTGCTATTCATCATCTTTGAAATTAAGCTTTAAATGTCACGAATCTTTAAAATGAGTATTTTTTTAATTTTGTAAAGTAATTGAGAAGAAAAGCTGCTAAAAATATTTAATATAAGTGGTTGACACTGGCAAATAATAAATTACAGCTTTTGTTAAAGTTTGAATTTAATATACATAGACAATTTATTATTATTATTATTATTATTATTATTATTATTATTATTATTATTATTATTATTATTATTGTGATGGGTAGGTGTGACTTTTTCCTTAGCTATACTGAAATCTTTCTAGGTTAGATTATTTACCTTCCTCAGAAAATTGTTTTGCATTGCTCATTCATAATTACTAATAATGTTTCTTCATACAGTTCAACTAGCTTCAGTTCAACTCTCTGCTAAGAGTGACTATGAAAACCCAGAATTAATTACCTATAATTGATTTGCTCTTGTGGTTGTCTATTTTCATGTTTTGCTAATAGAGAAATGGGGAACCTGCATGACATATTCAATTGAGTAATAGACAAATAAAGTTATGTTTTTATATACCCAGGATTTTTGGACTTTTGGTACGTTCTCAGCACACAGGATCACGAATATAGTGAGTCAAAACTATAGTGGTTTGAACTATTTACGAAATATTACTTGCTCTCCACCTTCCGGATATAAGACAAGATTGCACTTCCTGATTTCTCAGTGGCTGATTGAAAATAAGCATCATAAATAGAAGTGACATAGGTCCATTTTTTAGATAGAACACTTAATTACTTCTGCAAGGTTTTCATGAGTTCCTTTTCTCCTTCTTTTCATCATCACCCAATCTATAGGTACTCTAATCCAGAATAGCATGTCCTATTCTGATTAATACTAAAACTCATGGAAAATAACATTAAATTTCACTTGAGAGCAAAGTGCCAATGTTCACAGTCAAGTGTATTCTGCCTACACCCCTTACAAAGTGCATAAAGACACTAAAAATCAATTTTTCTAAGATATGCATGACTGGTAAAATCTTCCCTGAGGAAAAGTGAGAGCAAAACAACTATGTATGGATTGAAAGGACAGAGATGCACTATTGAGATTCAAAAACAAGATTTATTCTGCAAGTTTAAACAAATTTCATCTGTGGTAGAAAATAAAGGCACATATTGCTAGTTCTCAAGGGTCAATATGTTAAGCTATTGAGGTTTGTCTGTCACGTTATTACAAAGCACAGAAAGAGGACAATCCAGGACACCCCAGCTCAAACAACTTAAAAAATTTGCCTTTTTCATTTTTGCTTTTACATCTTTTTTCAAATTATTTTTTAAAGTTTTATTTGTGTCTTCAAGTAGTTGTACAAAGGAGTCACCGAGCAGAGATTAAGTTACAATTTAAGTGCATACCTAGTTATAAATAGATACTTTATATCACACAATGTGATTTCTCAGAAAAGAAGATCATTAAGTCACTCCCCTAAAATGTGAAATGTCCTTTGTGTTGTCTTTGAAACACTAGTGAAAAAGCAAATTAACTTCATGGGAAAGGATTTTATTAAAATTTTATATTATAAGATTGAAACTAGATCCCTATCCTTCAACCCTGTGCAAAAATCAATTTAAAACAATTCAAAGTTCTTAACATAAGAACTGAAACTAACTAAAACTATCACAGAAAAATATAGAAAAACCTTGGAAGATATAGGCATAGATATAAACACATATTATATTTTATAAAATATAAGCTTATTTAATATGTAAACATATATTTGTAAGTGTTTTTGTGTGTGCAAAGATGTAAAAACAGCAGAATAACCCACTTAATATTTGTTTGAAACAATGGAAAAGAAAGGAATCGAGGAAATACAATAGAGGAGATGAACATATTCAAACATACAAAATATGCAGCTAAACATATATATATATATGTATATACATATAAACATAATATCTGCATCTACCATGTATGCACATACAATGTATACATCTATAGACTTATTACAACAACCCTTCTTTTTTATTATCAAGGTGATGTACAGAGGGGTTACAGTTACATAAGTAAGACAATTAGTACATTCCTTGTAGAGCTTGTTTTTCTCCTACTTTTCACTTGTTTTTCTCCTACTTTCCCTCCCCTCACCCATCCCTCCCAAGTTGTTACAATCATTTCCAACATAGTGTCTTGTGAGTATCCCTGTTGTATTGGTTTCCCTTTGTCCTTTGTCTCACCATTCTGTTGTTCTCCTTCTCTTCCCTAATTCAGATAAATGTATACTCATTACCAGGGCACCAAAATCAAATACAGTGACAATAGGGGATAAACCATTGAGGGAAGAACAGACAAAAGAAACAAGAACTCACATAGTACATTAAAAACAACAACAAAGAAAATTCTCTTGTGTCCATGTGTTGGAGTACATTTCACTTAGCATCATCGTATATGGTCATATAAACATGCATATTGAGCTATTCGGCTCATCTGCTAACCTCTCTTATACCATTAATATATATTAATTAAAATCAAACACAATATCTACAACTGACCTCTACTCTAAGTTTCAAGGCGTATTATATTTTTCAATTTTATTTCTTTAGAATTTGTATTCACTGAATCTAGTCTGTATTATAGCAATGCTAGAGGTAACATAAGGTTTTCTATTTTAAACTACTGCTCTTTATCTTTGACAAACCTGTTTCTTCTTAGATAAAACACGGGTTTTTCTGTTATTTTTGTGTATTGTCACCACTTTAACATGTTCTGTGTTATTCTGTCATTTCTGTTTTACATAATGGTACTTCATAGCTCTTTGAAAAGAACAGTAAAGGAATATTTGTGTTCTTTGCTTTTCTGAGAATCAACTGCTCAGTAAATCCTTGAGTTTCCTGGATGAATAAATGAACTGAATTATAATATTTGAGTAATAATATTTCTATTTCTTGGAATTTTATTTTACTCATTTTTATAGATTTATGTATTTATAAAACCATAAACTCTTATTTACTATAAAACATGATTCACAGAAAGGGAAAAACTTTAAAATTGAATTAATGGTAAGTCATTGAAAGGCTTTAAAGTCTCTAATTATTTATAACAAAATTTCAGCATCAATCTCTTAAAAAGGAATTTTTACAATTCTGTGACCCGCATATTTTTTCAAATACACTTTTCTTGTTTTTCTAATTTTACTAATGACAGCTACTGTTAACTATAACAAGGAAAATCATCATGCCTTATCCTTGGGTTTTACTTAGTCTAGTTCATCTACATAGTTTTTTCTGTAGATAATCAATGATTTCAGTGTTTCTGCTGTTTTTCTTATATTTTCTAAAATTATTCTTAACTATTTCTTAATCTATGTTCAGAGATAGACTCATATCTTACTTACCACGAATATTAAACCACGCTTCTAAGTGGCTTGCCTTTTTTACTTTCTAAGATGCTAAATGGAATGTCTTCATACTGTCATATCTAACTAGATATAACATTGAAACTAAATATTTGTTAGATATTTTGGTAGTTATTTCAGATTGTATAATTCATTATATGTTGCTATTTCTTTTTTTGTTTTACAAGCCAAAAAGTAGTCAGGAATTATATATAAATTGGTGGATTTCAATACTTGGTACCAACATTGATTCGAAATATGACAGTGGTCAATTATTTAAGCTTCTATTAATTAACTTATCTGAAAAGAATATTATTATCTATATTGTATATTTGTTATGAGTAATATACTCTTTTTTGTCAGTCATGAGGCTTGAACTCTGGGCCTGAGCGTTGTCTCTCAGCACTTCAGCACAAGACTAGTGTTCTACTACTTGAGCCACAACACCACTTCTGGTTTTCTGGTGGTATATTGGAGTTAAGAATCTCATGGACTAGTGGTTGGCTTTGAAGCATGATCTTCAGATCTCAGCCTCCTGAGTAGCTGGGATTATAGGCATGAACCATAGATGCCCCACTGTAATGAACTCTTTTAGATTTAAATTTGTTATGAGTAATGTGATCTTTTGGATTTACCATAGAGGCAATACAGAGGTACAAAAAGGAGGATAAGGCATTGTAAGTATTACCTTCAAGTATCTTTCAAAGCTGTTCTTTGTAGTTTCTGTAATAATCATTAGTTTGCAATACTAAGTAATTGCACGTTGTGATTTCACCATAGTATAACTTTCTACTTATGTATTCATATATTATTTAGAAACCACTTAAATATACATTTCTATATATTAACTTGTGGGTCAACTAATTAAAAGCTTCCTTGGCAAAATGAGATTTGCTTTTAACAACAACATTATTCACATGTAATCTTAGATAATTACCTTTGATTTTTGATTAAGCAAGTTCAAATGTTAGTTATGTTCAGTTGATACCAACGCTATCTTCATATTTAATATACTTTGTTAGATTTTTCTCCTTAAGATGGAACTGATGCAAAATATTATTAATGTAATTCTAAAGGAGTTACAATATTGATTCCAAAGCCACCTGCTCAATCTATTATTGGTACTTTTGTTCTGCTCAGTATTTGTAAATATAAAATCATAAACATATGAAATTGACCCAGTATTGAATCAAGTAGACTTAAGCTTCAATCATAATATTATTATGAACTTCAAAGCAAATAACCCTTATAAATAGTTCTGTGCTCATAAAAACACATAATTTGGAAGCTAGAAAGTGTCAGAATTAATAAACAATTTCCTACCACTAAAAATATAATATTTATGCTGGGTGCCAGTGGCTCACGTCTGTAATCCTAGCTATTCAGGAGGCTGAGCTCTGAGGATAGCAGTTCAAAGCCAGCCCGGGCAGGAAAATCCATGAAACTCTTATCTCCAATAAGCCACCAGAAAACTGGAAGTGGCACTGTAGCTCAAGTGGTAGCGTGCTAGCATTGAGCTGAAGAGCTGAGGAACAGCATGCAGGCCCAGAGTTAGAGCCCCATGACCAAAAAAAAATAAAAAGAAAAGAAAAAAAAGAATATCATATTTAGCCAGGCTCCAGTGGCTCATGTCTGTTATCCTATTTACTCGGGGGCCTGGGATCTGAGGATTCCCATTTCAAAGCTGGTCTGGGTAGACTCTGTGAGATTCTTATCTCCAATTAACCCCACCCCCCCAAAAGCCAGAAATGGAGCTGTAGTTCAGGTGGTAGAGTGCTAACTTTGATAGAAAAAGGTCAAGCACAGTGCAAGATCCAGAGGTTAGGCCCTAAGGCCAACAACAAAAAACAAACAAACAAACCATATTTAAAGCAAGCTCAAAACTCAGTTTGAAGCATATTGACTTCCAATGACATTATCCCTTGATAAATCCATAGTAAATTGGAAGTATCCTAAGTAAAAAATGCATTTAAGACACCTAGCATGCCTCATAGTTTAGCAGTACACTGTAGTATTTCAAGGATTTACACTGTGGATCTCATGACCAAGTAGACAGATGTCTCAATTTAGCCTCAAGAGTGATCATAGTGTCCTCTATCACTAGCCCAGGACACGCTCAAAATTCAAAACATGTTTTCTACTTAATCTAAAACTAAATCAAACCATCGTATGCTGTGGATGTTATATGTATTGGAAATAAATCTAAACCTTATTGTGTCAAAACCATGGATGTATTTATGAATTATTTTTTCTGTTTCTCTCTGTAACTAAAATGTGTTATATCCACAAAGTAAGTATCACCTATAAAGTTTATGTAACTTCATGTATATAAGAGAAAAGGCATGTGACTGACATTTTGGATTTTTTAAAATTTGTTTTGCTTTTGTTTCTATAGTTTATCAAAATATTGCTGCTAGTGGGTAGTGATCAAACCTGATAGAACTAATATAAAACCAATAATTTGTGTCTTTGAGATTCTGACAAATACAGAATTGACCGTTGAAGCCTATCTCGGGGAGCTGTTAAATTCTGATTTGTATTCTTAGAAATGGATTATTGGAATCCATGATGTTTATCGACTGAGCTGAGAACAGTAGACCAAATTAAAAATTGCCAGCATTAACATCTTACAGATAAGAAAAAAATACAAAACTAAATAGATAAGAGTATTCCTAACACCACTGAAAATGGCTATGGTACAAAAGGGTGGCATTCTGCCTTTGTGCTCAAGGTACTGAATAAAGGGAATGCTAGTGTCTTATTTAGAAATGGCATGCATCACTCAGTCTTCAGAACTTTACACTTTACACAGTAAAGCTGTGAAGAAAACTTGGTAATGCGGCATATGGTACAGGCACTGAAGACAGTGCCACAAAAAGGGATAATTTTCCTACCTGTCATATCTTTGAGGAAACTGGACCTCAAAGAGATGGTCTCTGATGTCATTGCTATTTAAATGGACTCCTAGATCTAGATTATCTCATGCTTCTATAGGATTGCTGCTTCCCCATTGGCTGTCCTATTCATTCATCTTTTCCCATCAAACCAATCATCAACTTTAAGAAAGATAAGTTATTCCACATAGGACAGTTTTTTTCTCTGCTTTTGTATAACTGAATTGCAAGCATTTGCAATTTCTTCTCTCTACTTCATCTAGGTATTGATTCTCATTTAACGACTTTCTGTGACAAGTAGGTATTCATTTCCCCAGGTAAATGGATTCATCACAGTGGAAGCTCCCAGACATGGGTAAAGACCAAGGGAGAACAATTATTTCCATGTAAGATCCTCAATTGGATGAACTCTGTCTCATATTTAATGTAATCCTAGAGGTTGTCTTCTCAAGTTGGTATCATCAACAAAATGCTCTTATTTTGTCTTCACTCAAGTCTGATTTCTGTTGTAACAAGAAAGGAGAGATTTTTTTAATGGAAAAAGCCTGATTTTTTTTATCTTATCCCATTACTGCCTGTCTACATTAATTCTTCCATGTGATCATTTATACCTTGTCATTTTTCTGAGGCTTTCAAACTGTATCAATTCTTTCCTCTGTTGTCCTCTACTACTCCTACTGTCCTCACTGCTTCTGTAGTAGGTAGCATCTTCACATTGGATTTGGACAATCACCCATTGTTCTTGCCATTTTGACTGGTACCACAGGCTGTAGGGAGTTGTCCAAGTTAATCCTAGTGTATACTCTCAAATATTGGGTCTATGCAAAGTTATGGCTATAGCAGATGCAAGGATATTGTTAGTAGCCTTCCCATATGAACTTCCTCTATTGCTAGATGCATTTCTAAATTTGTCATTATGATTTTGATAAAGATAGTTCAAAGATTCCAAGGCATAGAATTTCCTGTTTTGTCATGCTAGTCTGCCAAAATTGATGACACAGAGTTATCTGTCCTATGAAAAAATGACACAGAGTTATCTGTCCTATGAAAAATCTGATCGTCTGTCCATTGAGATGTAGTTGCTAGTAAAATAACAAGAAATAACTTGATCATATTTTACATGAGGCTGATCATTATACTTTCAAGAGTTGGTCAACAGTACTTCTTGTTATCATAAACTTTGCTGAGTTCTCTCCATTTGGAAAGAACTTTAATACCCCAGCACAAAAAAATGAGAAGTATTTTGAAAAAGTAAGTTGTACCAATTCTAAATAGTTGAATTCTGGGAAATAAAAAAATCATATTATTTTCTATCAAAGGTGATAACTTGTGTCACACGATTGCAGATCCAAACAATGGTATAAAAGAAGGGCAATGTGATGCTCAATTTTTCTCTTTTGGGGAAGCAGCACCATTCTCTTTTGTCCCCTAGTTAAGTTTCTATCCAATGACTGAACAATGTTCCTAAAGACCTTGGGTGCTGCTAAGGTTTCCAAATTGTTCCCTGAGGGTTCCTTGGTTGGAAGCTTCATCCCAACCAAATGAGTGAAGTGAGCATGGATGGGGATTTTGAGAAGTGGACTTACATCATTGGTGGACTCCCTACAGATGGGAACATTGGTTTTTCTGGAGCAAATTCTCAGGAAAGCAAGTTGTTTAAAACAACAAACAAACAAAACAAAGAAGTCTACCTGCAGAATATCCATCTTTCTGTCTACTTTGGTGATGTGATACCTCCCTCCCTCATGTGCTCATGCCATTTCTATCTGCCATGGAATGACACCATCATGAATGACCCATTCCCAGAGCCTGCAGCATGCTATTAAGACTTTGTGCTCAAAATCCATGAGCTAAATAAAATTTTAACTTCAAAAGTATCCTGTCCAATATATTCTGTTATAGGGATGGCAAACAGAGTAATACAGGTGTCAAGCTGTGGGAGAAAACAAATGCTAGACAACCTCTGAAATCAATCTCATATTTGGACCCCTCTGTTTATGCATTAAGATGGATATTGGATTCTTTGTTTATTAAGGAGTGATAAACAGCTTATTCGAGTTCTAATTGGTCTGCAGAGAGCTTATTGCAATGTTAGAGTCAAAGATCAACAAAGAGCCCTTGAGAAATAATGCAACTTTACCATTCAATTTTCGCTTCTTTACTCTTTTCTACTTTTCTTTTCTTTCTTCTTTATTTCCTTTCTCCCTTCTTTATTTCCTGCCTTATCTTTTTTTATGTTTTTTTTTTTTGGTGGGCTTTTACCTAGGCCTGGGCCCATTTTTGCTTAAGGCTCTCACTCCATTATGTGAGCTACATATAGGTCCACTTCTGGTTCTTTGGTGATTAATTGGAGTGAAGAGACTCATAGACTTTTCCTTCCCTTCCTTGGCTGGCTTTGAACTACTAATTATTAGATTTCAGCCTCCTAAATATCTAGAATTGCAGATGTGAGACACCAACACCCAGCTCCTTTGGCTTATTAATTGGAAAAATAGAGCATGAGGAACAAATAGTAAAACAAAAGTACATAAAATGCTTTATACTACCTGAAATATATCTTCTTATCAACTACCACATACCTTCTTTCTTCTTTCTATTAATCTATAGAAGAGCTCAATCCCTACTTCTACATAATACTCTCGATTCTATACAACAATCTTTTTTTAACTACATAATATTACTTTAATTCCTTTCCAAGACCAGACACTGCTGGCTCATGCCTGTAATCCTACTACTCAGGAGGCTGAGATCTGAGGGTCACAGTTTAAAGCCAGTCTGGACAGACAAATCTGAGACTCCTTTGTCTAATTTACAAGCAAAATCCTACAAGTAGAGCTCTGGCTCAAGTTCTAGTACAGCAGCCTTGAGCAATGATGCCAAGGGAATAGACTGAGTCCCTCCATTCAAACCTAGTACCAACAGTAAATGAATGTATAAGTGAATGAATAAATCCTTTCCAAATTGTCTCATTTTAAGTGCAATTTTAATTAAATATTCTCAGATAATTTATATGATGACACTCCTCAAATTGGTATATTTTATTTCACTAAGACATCAGAATGTAGGAAGAATATTGTTGTTTGTTCTGAAATTCAATCACAAAGCATTCCTCTTACACATGCTATTACTCTTTTCTTAAAGTGTTTGATATTCCATGCTCTATTTCATTCTTTTCTAACATTTTCAGGTTGTTTAGTTGTTTATCACAATCCTGTTCAATCTTGTTTTTATTGTCCTCTTTGATTATTTTGAAATGTGTATCACAAGCAACACATTTATACCCTCTATAAAGTTTGTAGGCCCTTTATAAAAAAAGATGAATATTTTCAACTTGTATTGAATTACAAATTTCTTTTTTTTTTTTTTTTACTTTCCATCTATCAATGACTGTGTTGGAAATACTGACTCAATGGTGTGTGCTCTACTTTTATTTTTAGTACTTGTTATGGAATCTCATTTATTTACTTGGATAGTAGTGTTCTATGAAATGTTTTAGAATCTATCTCCATTTCAGATATACTACTCAAGCCATATATCAGGTTACAAAGATTTTCTGTACATCTGTAACTTTGATAAACAGTGTCTCTCTTATTACCAACATATTTTAAGAGTAGATTAAGAGAGCAATCTCTATATCTCAGGTACTACTAGAATTTACCTAGCCAGTTGACTCTAATGCCATTCATACTTATGTAAAACCACTCAATTGATTTCCCATCTACTAAATTACTGTTTATTTCTGTAGAGCTATAAGTATCTTATAAAAGCTGGGAGCTGGTGGTGGCTCATGCCTATAATCATACCTACTCAGTAGTCTGAGTCCTGGAGGAGACAGAAAATAAGTGTAAGAGACTTTGTCTTCAATAAAACAGCAAAATGATAAACAAAAAAATAATGGAGTGTGACTCAAGTGATAGAGAGCTAGTTATAACCAAGAAATCCAACTGAGAATATGAGCCCTGAGTATAAGCCCTTGTACCAGCCCCTTATACAAAACAACAACAAAAATCACATGCCATTGGCTCATGTCTGTAATACCAACTACTCAGAAGGCTAAGATGTGTGGATTACAGTCCAAAGTTAGTCCCAGCATCAATCAATCAATCAATAAAAATAATAAATAAATCCAGAAGTAGAGCCATGGCTCAAGTGGTAGAATACTAGCCTTGAGTAAAAACAAAACAAACAAACAAAAAAAAAAAAAACAGGAAAAATATCTCACCTCAGGAGTAGTATTCATGAGTTCAAGCTCTAGGACCAGCACTAAATAAAAAGACAACCAAGCAAGCAAGCAAGCAAGTAAGTAAATAAATAATCTCATAAAATATTATCATAATGTAACATTATATCTTCAGGTCAATCAAGTTTAGGACTAGTAGTTCTCAATTTTAGAATCTTTTCCATTATCAACATTAAGTGACCCATTGCTGTTTATTCTATGGTGGTCTCCATGCTGAAAAAGGAATATATTTACCCTATTTATGAGTATTTTATCCTGTTCTCATTTAATCACACAGTGATCATGAATAACTATTCATTGATCACTACAGCACTAAATTTGTCTGCAGAAGGAGTTAACATGATTTCTGGTAGTTGGCCTGACTACTCTGAAGTGTAATTTTGGAAGGCTGCCTCTGCATTAGTGTTTTTATGTGGTAACCTAGTATTGTGGTCATTTTACTTTACAAAAAATATAAAAAATTTATGGGGCTGGGAAGGTGGCTCAGTGGTAGAGCGTTTGCCTTGCATGCCTGAGGCCCTGGGTTCGATTCCTCAGCACCACATAAGCAAAAAGAAAAAAGCCGTAAGTGGTGCTGTGGCTCAAGTGGTAGAGTGCTAGCCTTGAGCTGAAGAGCTGAGGGACATTGCCCAGGCCCAGAGTTCAGGCCCCATGACCGGACCCAAAAAAAATTAAAAATAAATAAATAAATAAATAATTTGATTCAACTTTCCTTCTTTACTCTTGAATATGTCATCATATGGCTTCAATTTGTCTTTGGAAAAAGATAATGTAATATTAATAATAACCATGATGATGATGGTGATGATGTTGATAATGATTGATCACTGCTGCATTCCAGTCTGAAAACTCACATTTTCCCTTATTTTCTTTTGTGTTATGAACAATAAAATAAGCATGTCTGCTTACTTAAACAACTTTGTGTTGTAAGCTTATTTTAGATTAATTTCATTAATGCTATGATTATTTTTATTTTACCTTGCCTAGTTATATTTACCATTGATTATTTTTCTGTTTATGTACCCTCTTAAAATGTACAAACATTAATATTCAAAAGCTCCTTTCATATTATACATAACATTAAGTCTGAAGAATAAATTTGAATTTATTCCTATTAATTCATTGTTTGCTGTGGAATACATAATGACTCTCTCAGAACTTTAGTATCAACATTTGTAAATGAATGCAATAAAAACCTACCTTCACTTTTGATTTTAAGTGGCATCTAGTGTTTCCTCTCAAAGTTAGTGATCACTGAAAATCCTTTTTCTTCTATATTATTTTATACTCTGGTATACCTACATGTACAAACACACAATCGAGAAAGTTAAGTCTTTCAGGTCCAGACAACACATTGTGAGTTTCTATCTGCCTTTCTTCTCTTTTCCCTTTGTTCCTCTTTTCCTCCTTTCCTTTCTTTTTTTTCCTTTCTTCTTTCCTGTTTTTTTACATTCTTTCTCTCTTCCTTCTTTATAAAGTTCATCAAATTTATAGCATTATTTAAATAAAGGATGCAATTTAGAAAATAAAAATGTTTGTGGCAGTGCTTAGAGTTGAATTCAGGATATGTGCTAGTTAGACAGATTCTCTATCACTTGCACCCTATTCTCATCCCTTTTTGTTTTTCTTTATCTATTTAGTTCAACTATGATAGTATGTTTTTAGTTGGGGCTGAACTAAGATTTTGATTCTGCTAGTTATGCCTTCTGTGTGGGCTGAGAATACAGACATGTACCACAATACCTGGGGAAAATTTGGTTTGATGTCAGTAATGATAAAGGGAGAGGGAGCAGAATTTAAGTAATTCTACTAATCATTTATTCAGCCAAATGTCAGAGTTTAGTCTTATGTAGCAGGAAATAGTTTTCCCCATCTCAGGGTGGACATTTGATTTGATTTGTTTTTCTCAAATGAAGTTTCATCATTTCATTTTGGTGTTTCAATGTTTCATCAAATCAGAATATTTCTTTTTTATGTTTTTTATTGGAAAAATAGTATACAGAGAGGTTACAGTTACATGAGTAAGGAAATGAGTACATTTCCTATGGAGCATTGCTACCTCTTTTTTTTTTTATCCTCTACCATCCCTTCCCTCTCCGCCTCCCCAACTCCCCCCCGTACCCACCAAGTTGTAATGTTGATTTTCAAATAGTGTCTTGTAAGAATATTTCTTATATAAAACTATAATAACATGGCTAAAACAACTGTTGCTATAATCACACTCTGATTTATATGAAATTGTACTTATGTGTAAGATAGATTTCCATTATTATTAATTAGGGTTGTCTTTCTCAATGTTGAAATACAACATATTTATAAATTAAATTTTCTAGTTTTATGATTTTCATTACTAAATATATAGCACTGAAATAATCTCTCCTAAAAAGTAAAAAATATGGCATATCAGTCTTCTGAAATGAGTGGTTTCCTCTACTTTATATTGTAGGGAGATTCCTGAGTGCGGCAGTAGGTGAAGTATGGTCTTTAACATTACACAGCTGGAATTTACTTGTTGAGTCAAAATTCAAATACAACGTTGAATGATGGGAAAGGCTGGTCTTCTGACAAATAATACTGAGTATAAGCAGCTAAACTTTGGAAGTATGTGAGCAGTGTTATTGAGACATATTGACTAATTGAAAGTGATGTCATACAAAGGATTCATAAAATATTGAAGAACAATCATAAAATATGGATGAAGAATTGTTAGTAATATGGCACTCAGAAAACTGATATTACTGTTTATTTACAAAGAATTTGAAGGTGGTGACACAGAGGGAAAAGGGCACAAAGTAATAATTAATCACATCTTCAATTCCTGTGTCCATACTTTGTCCTCTAATTGACTTTTTAGAAAGTATTAGGTTCTTAATCAATCATTTATAACAAATAGACATGATCCACTCACCTGTTTTCCTGGTAGCAGAATTATAATTGGACTTTAAAAAACAAGTTGTTACTTAGAAATCACTTTTTATATAACAGAATAAGTTAACTATTAAGATTCAGTAGTGTCAAACTTGAGAGTATAATACTATTATGGAAGCTAGATTTGGTTTATAAATATATGAGTAAATACCTTGAGAAATATGCAAGTTTAATTGAAATATGGTAGATTTAGTCAAGCACTTAAAAGGTATAATCCCTTAGAAAAGAAAAAAATCTTTGTTCAACAAAATAAACACCTGCGTATGGGTGTTGCAAAGGAGTGTCAATTGGAGGGAGGGTAGACATATAAAGATTACAAGAAGGAAGACAGAAGAACGCAATAATGAATTCAATGTATATCCTAAAAGATTAAGAAAAGTAAGGGGAAAAGAGGATTGTGAAGGATAGGGGAGAATGATAAAAAAGGTGACATTGATAAGTTCATTGTATTCATAAATTTTTATTTAATGGAAACTCTTGTACAACAGCTTAAATATTTTATAAATATAAATACATATTATATAAATTATGTATAAATATATTTTCCACATATATTTATCTATGTAAATATATGTATTATATGTATATATAAAGCCAACAATGTATTTATTCTTACTCATTAATTTTTGCATATATACTAGTCTCAGCAAGAGGAACACCCACATATTTTCTATATCATATCCAGTCACATATAGGCAGTCTTAAGAGCCTGATTAGAAACACCTCAAAGAAGAATATACCATGTTACAGGACACTGTGATGACAGTGTCAGAGCCACTTTCTCCCAAACTAAGAATGTAAGAGAATACTTTAGGTATACAACCTATACATGATTTGAAAGTGAACAAGTAGTGGTTGTAGAAAGAAACCAGTTAATCTTCTGATCCAAATGACTAGTTAATCTATTTGGTACACATAATTGATGTTGTAAAAATATTTTAATGAACTCAAATATTTACACATAGTGCTCTCTGGAGAGCCTAGAGGATTATGAGTAGAGTAGATACAACTCATCTATCTTAAAGAGAGAAGATTGAGTTGAAATAACTGTTTTTTATTTTTAATTTAATTTTATTTTACTTTGTCTGTCATGAGTCTTGAACTCAGGGCGTGGACACTGTCCTTGAGCTCTTCAGCTCAAGTGGTAGGCAAGTTCTCTACCACTTGAATCATAGGACCACTTCTGGTTTTCTGGTGGTTAATTGAAGATAAAAGTAACACAGACTTTCTTGCCAGGGCTGGCTTTGAACCACTATCCTCAGATCTCAGCCTTCTGAGTAGCTAGGATTACAGGCATGAGTCACCAGCTCCTGGCAAAATAACTGTTTTTAGATAAGGCATACATTTAGAAATATTCCTCAGGGAAATTTATGGTAGATGCTAAAGTAATAAAGTACTGATTCCTCTGCTGTTTAGGTCTTGGATTTCAGCAGTACAATAGTAGAAACTGAATTTATATTCCTGAGCATATTCTTAGTTTTCCTAGATTATTCCTGTTTTATTTTTTTTTGGGGGGGGGGGTCTGGTCGTGGGCCTGAACTCTGGGCCTGGGCGCTGTCCCTCAGCTCTTCAGCTCAAGGCTAGAGCTCTACCACTTGAGCCACAGCACCACTTCCGGCTTTTTTTTTCTGCTTATGTGGTTCTGAGGAATCCATCCCAGGGCCTCATGCATGCAAGTCAAACACTCTACCACTGAGCCACCTTCCCAGTTGAAAATAAAGGAAAAATAGACTATGGTTTTTTTAGACTATATTTTATATGATTTTTATATTGTATATGGTTTTTAGACTATATTTTATAGTGTGGTTTTTCTTGGGGCAGTGCTGGGTAGCAGTGGCATTGCAACTTTCCAGAACTCTAGAAGAGAATATTTAAAATTATCAGAGAAATCTTCAGGAGGAATGAAAGAGAGTGCCTTCAGGAGGGAACAAAAGAACACTTTTTTTCTTTTTAATTGTGAAAATACTGTACAGAGGGGTTACAATTACATGAGCAAGGTAATGAGTACATTTCTTATCAAGTATTGTTGCCTCCTCCTTTGTTTCCCCTTCCCAATTCCCCTTCCCCTCCCTCCCATGCCAAAGTTTTAAAGTTCGTTTTTCGCCATAATGACTTGTACATCTCATTGTTGCAATGGGTCCACTTGTATTCCTATTTAAATGATTTGTTTTTGCCCTTCCCCGCCACACATTATACCAACATCAAATACAGTGTAAGCAGGGGTTATACTGTGGGGGAGGGACATACAACACAACAAAGAAATCATCTTATAAATGGTTTTTAACAAAGTCTGGTCTCAAACTAAAATAAAAAAGGAGTCTGGAGGAAAATGGCAGAGGAGAAACTTGGGGCTGAACAAGCTCTCACATAGAAATAAGCTTTAGTGTTCTAGTGAAAAGTCCAAGGCTAGGAAGTCACACCAGTATACCATCACAATACAGAGAGTTTGGCTGGAGAGGAAAAATTCAGGCAGCTTGGTTAAGGAGACAGTTTCGAGGACTTGTTGGTGTCCTTGGTGGCAGCAGTGGCTGCTGCCGTGGCGTGGCCACCATATCAACAGAGATTGCCTGGGATAAAGGTGCCAGAGGTAGTTTGTGAGAGGAATCTACTCACCTCCAGCAAGAACAGACAAGGAGTGGAAATCTTCATCCTACTGACCACAGACAGTCGCAGACAATGAATGGCCTAGAAACTAAGGGAAAGGCATGAGTACCCCACAAGACATCCTCACTCCTTTTCACAGAGCAGTGGTGGGAAGATAGCCCCTCCTCCACCACCAGCGAAGAACTCCATCTTTCATACTGACAAAGACTGGGCCACAGCAGCTAACACACAACTCAGGCCTTGGAAGAAGATTATAGGAGCAATTCAACAGGTAAAAAGAACCTGATATATTGGGCTCAGCTCCACCCTGGGTAAAGTTGCCCTTCCAAGGCAGAAGCTCCGCCCATGGAGAAGTGACTTTTTTCAATGGGTAAACAGAGTCAGAGACTGCCCCACCCCACTGTAGCTCAGGCAGAAGACCCAGCTGCAGGAGGGTAAAAGAAAAACAATTGGAAACATAAATCCTGAGAATGGCTCCAGGCTGGACTGTGTGAGTGGCTCACGAGCTAGCCACTCAGGGAAAAGCTACTGACTGCTGACAGGCTTCAACCTTACCCACAACTTAGCCTATCACAGCAATTCCAAGCTAGAGGAAACAGCCATCTCCCTCTTTTGTGATACTCATAGCAGATTGCCCTCCCACTGGACTAGCCTAGGAAGAGAGTCATAAAACCCCTGTTAAGGCAGAGCTTATTTCTGCCTGTTCAAACCAACTGATTTAAGAAACCAATCAAGCCACAGGAAAATCAAACACCAAAAGCAAACCAGAGACTCCAAGAGACTGGTTACAGAAACAGGGGAGACACAAGTTTTACTCCCCCACAAAAAAAATATTTGAAGAATTCTTTTATCTACCTAATTTTTCGTAAAAAACATTCTATTTTTTTAATTTTTATTTTAGTTTTTTTTTTTAATTCTCTTCTACTTTTTCCCTTTTGGTCTTTTTTTTTTTCCTTTATTTAATTGCTGTTCTGTTCATCCCCAGATATATGACTATCTTCTATTATTAGACCTTATCCTTCATTGTGTGCCCACTTAATTCTGATATTGATTACTCAATTCACACACCCTCAGCTTCAACTCCTTTAATTGTGGTATTATTTGTTTATACTTATATAATTTTTTAAGTGTTGCTTTTTTAACTTTTCATTTTTCCTTTATCTTTATCTCTCTTCTTTTGTTCTATCATTTTCCTTGGTTATATTCCCTCTCTACCTTTCCCTCCCCATATTCTTCTAATATTATTTTCTCCACACAATTCTTCTAAACCTATTAATTTCTATTCTCATTCTATGACTCATTCTTTGAGTTTCTTAATCCATTGATCCCTAGTTGTTTGTTGTTGGACTAGATTGTATCTGTTGAACTAGATTGCATCTGTACTCTTTTGACCTCGTCAAACAATCTGTGCAACTACAGGGCTCTAATTAATGCTTGCCTTAAAATAATGTTCTAATGTGGACTTGGTTTTGCCTTCATATCCAAATGTGCAGAACAAGCTGCAGGAAAAAAGAAATATGACAATTCCAGGTATCTCAACTGCTGCTCATGATATTCAGACAACATTTCAGTTAATGAATAATCCAGAGGGGAGTTCCAAAAATGCTCTTCAAGCACTACTGGTAAACATGCTGAATGAAAAAACTGAAAGCCTGCAAAGGACTCTTTGTGAATGTGATAGGAAAATGCATGAGCATGATGAAACTAAACAGGGATTAATACAGGAATTTTGCAGGCTTGAGGAGGCTAATCAAAGATTAATAGAGGAATTGTACAGGTGGGATGAAAATAAACAATGATTAATAGAGGTATTCATGGAATCCACAAATGGAAAGCCGAAGGAATCCAAGGAGGACACAGAAGGAATACTGAATGAAGCCCAACACAAGGAAAGGGCATTCAATGAAACTATAACCAACTAAGGGATTTGAGAATGAACACTGAAAACTAAATTAAGGATACACCTTGTCCAGAAAAACAAATATATTCTGAAAGTAAACGGTTGGAGTAAAATCTACCTAGCAACGGCTTCCATAAACAGGCAGGAATTGCAATCCTAATATCAGATAAAAGACACTTCAAAGTAAAATTAGCCAGAAGAGATAAAAAATGTCATTACATAATAATTAAGGGATCTGTCCTTCAGGAGGATATTATAATTCTAAATAGCTATTGACCAAAAAGTGGAACACCCAAATTTATCCAAAAACATTACTTTCCATCAAATCTCACATAGATCCAAACACATAAAATTGCTGGGGACTTTAACACACCACTATCCCCACTAGATAGATCAACTTGGCAAAAACTCAGCATGCAAAAAATAAAAAACTGCATAGAACAACTGCATAGAACAACTGGACTTTACAGACATCTACAAAATATTTCACCCAGCAGTATCAGAATATACATTCTTCTCAGCAGCACACAGAACATTCTCCAACATGGACCAAATTTTAGGTCACAAAGAAAATTTGTCCAAATTCAGAAACATTGAAATTATGCCCTGCATTCTCTCAGACTACAAGGGAATGAAATTAGAATTCCATACCAAAAGCCACCAAATAAAATACTGTAACACATGGAGACTGAACAACACACTGTTGAACCACTGGTGGGTCATGGAAGAGATTAGAAAGGAAATTCAAATGTTCATGATATATAACATAATGACCACACAAAGTACCAGCTCCTCTGGGACACAGCAAAGGCAGTACTCAGAGACAAGTTTATAGCTCTGACTTCCTGCATCAACAAATTGGGGAGATCTGAAACCAACAATTTAATGAGACACCTGAAGCTCCTTGAAAAAGCTAAGTCCCAATCCAGCAAATGGGAAAAAATAACTAAAATTAAATCAAAGTTAAATGAATTAGAGTCAAAAAAAAACAGAAAAAAATCAACAAAACAAAGAGTTGTTTTTTTGAAAAAATTAACAAAATTGACAGACCCTTTGCAAATCTCATTAGAAAAAGAAGAGAACTCACCCAAATAAACAAACTCAGATGAAAATGGAAACATCACCTCAGAAACAACCAAGAACTTCTCAAACCTTTATGCTAATAAGTTTGAGGATCTGGAAGAAATGGATGAATTTCTAGCAAATATTGACATGCCCAAACTAAACTAAGATGATTTAAATCAACAGACCTATATCAAGCATCGGAATAGAAACAACAATAAGAGACTTCCCACCCAATAATGCCCAGGACAGGGTGGTTTTACAAAGCCTTCAAAGCAGAATTCACACCAGTACTCCTCCAACTCTTCAATGAAATTGAAAGAGAAAGTTCATTAGCAAACTCTTTCGATGAAGCCACTGTGAGTCTCATCCCAAAACCTGGCAGGGACTCATCAAAGAAAGAGATGGGTCAATAGTTCTCTTTTGACCCATTTCTTTGATGAACATATGTGCAAAACTTCTCAAAAAAATTTAGGCCAATCGACTTCAACAATTCATCAAAAAAATCATACCCCATGACCAACAGGACTCATTTTGGGGATGCAAAGCTGGTTCAATATACGCAAATCAATTAATATAATTCATTATATCAACAAGAACAAGGACAGGAACCACATGATTATCGCAATAGATGCAGACAAACATGTGGCAATATCCAACACCCCTTTGCGATGAAAGCTTTAGAAAAACTAGGAATCCAAAGGCTGTGTATGACAACCCTACAGCCAGCATTATACTTAATGGCAAAAAGCTAAGGCCATTTCCTCTAAATTCAGGAATAAGACAAAGTTGTTCACTGTCTCCACTTCTCTTCAATTTAGTATTAGAATGCCTAGCAAGAGCAACAAAAAGGGGATCCAAATAGGGAAAGATGAAGTAAAACTCTCCCTCTTTGCAGATGACATGATCTTGTATTTAAAGAACACCATAGACTCCACTTCAGTTACTGGAGCTATTTCAAAACTTTGGCAAAGAAGCAGTATATAAAATTAACCCTCAAAAATCAATGGATTTTCTGTATGCCAATAATGAGAAGAGTGCAGCTGATATCAAGAAAGCAATTCCTTTTGTAATAGCCTCCCCTCCCCACAAACTAGGAGTTAACTAAAGAAGTGAAGAACCTTATGATGAAAACTTCAGAAACCTAAAAAAGAAAATTAAAGCAGAACTTAGAAAATGGAAAAAACTCCCATGTTCCTCGATTAGGAGTTTTAACATCGTGAAAATGGCAATTCTGCCAAAGGTGATCTACACATTCCATATGATACTCACCAATATCTCAACTTCTCTTTTTCAATGAAATAGGCAAGCAATTCAAAAATTCATATGGAATAATAAAAGAACCTGAATAGCAAAAGCATTCCTTAGCAGAAATGACAGTTCTGGAAGAATATCAATACCAAACTTAAAACTCTACTACAAAGCCATCTTGGTACTGGAACAAGAACATACTGAGGACCAATGGAATATAACTGAGGACCCAGAAATGAACCCACAGACCCATAGCAACATAATCTTCAATAAGAGAGCTAAAAACATAGAATGGAAGAAAGACAACCTCTTCAGTAAATGGTGCTATAAAAACACCTGTAACAAACTAAAGCTAGATCCTTTTATATCACCCTGCACCAGAACCAACTCCAAATGGAACAAAGACTTCGCAGCCAAAGCAGACACCCTGAAAACATTGCAGGAAGGAATAGGAGAAACAATAGGTCTCTTTGGCACAGGCTGACATTTTCTGAATAAAGAACCAGAAACACAACAAATCAAAGAAAGTTCAGACAAATGAAATTGCATGAAGTTGCAGAGCTTCTATATGGCAAAGGACATAGCTAGCAAGATCAGTAGAAAACCCATAGATAGGAAGATCTTCACTAGCCATACAACCGACAAGGGTCTCATAACTAAACTATACTTAGAACTCAAAAAATTAAATCCCCCAAAAACAAATTATCAATGAAACAACTGCCTGATTAATAAGTGGGCTAAAGACTTAAGGAGAGACTTCTTTGAAGAGGAAATAAGACTGGCTAGTAGACACATGAAGAAATATTCAACCACTCAAGCCATAAAAGAAATGCAAATCAAAACAACATTGAGATTCCACACACCACAGTTAGAATGGCTAGAATCAAGAAATCTAATAACAGAAGATGCTGGAGTGGATGTGACCAAAAGGGAAACCTACTGCATTGTTGGTGGGAGTGTAAAGTTGTTCAACCACTTTGGAAATCAGTGTGAAGGTTCCTCCAAAGACTCCACATAGAGCTCCCCTATGACCCAGCAATCCTACTTCTGGGCATTTACCCAAATAATCACAACCAAGGCCATACTAAAGCTACCAGCACAACTATGTTTATCACAGCATTATTCACCATCGCTAAAATATACAACCAACATAGATGCTCCTCAGTAGATAAATGGATCAAGAAAATGTGGTATATATACACAATGAAATTCTATACTTCCATCAGAAAGAATGACATTGCCCCATTTGTTAGGAAATGCAAAGACTTGGAAAAAATATATTGAGTGAAGTAAACTAGGACCAACTAAACATAGGCCCCATCATTTCCCTTATTTGCGATAACTAATATGTCTAAGACAAGCAGAAAATATCCAAAGCTATGTACATATGACCATCTAGGATGATGCTAAGTGAAATGAATCCCAAGATAGGGACACAAGTAGTTTTATCTTTCTTGCTGTTGTTTTTTATGTGCTTATAATGTACTATGTGATTTAAAAATCTTTTATTTTGTATGTTCTTTCTCCATGGTATAACCCCTGTTTTCACTGTATTTTATTCTGGTGCTCTGCATCTTGGTTTTTTTTTAAATTTATTTTTTATTGTGAAAATACTGTACAGAGGGGTTACAATTACATGGGCAAGATAATGAGTACATTTCTTATCAAGCATTGTAGCCTCCTCCTTTTTTTCTCCTTTCTATCCTTCCCATCCTCGCTCCACCCTCCCACCCAATCCTCCCCGCCCCTCCACCCCCTCACCCCCGCCTCCAACCAAAGTTGTAAAGCTCTGCATCTTGTATTTACATTTTTCTAATTTGGTGAGCAGAAGGGAAATAACAAAAGGATGAAATAAGGATATAGATGAACCCATTGTAACAATGAGATGTACAAGACACTATGTTGAAAATGAACTTTATAACTTCCGGACAGGGTTGTGGAGAAAGGAGTTGGGGAGGTGGGGAGGAAAGGGAGGTAGGGGAAAAACAAAGAGAGGGTAACAATACTCCAGAGGAAATGTACTCATTACCTTACTCATGTAACTGTAACCTCTCTCTACAGTATCTTTACAATAAAAATATATATTAAAATTTTTAAATTAAAAATTAAAAACAATTTTTAACTTCCTATAAGCACATTGTGCAACATAGTTGATGAAGAAAAATTCTGTCAGTCCTGCATTCTTGTTAGTTTTAATTTTTTAATCAGTATGTGATCTGTTGAGGCTTGTTTCTCTACTCTTAATTTAGTGAAAATATATTTCCCCAAAAGCAAATGGAACCCCAGAAAGAAGGTAAAAATTTGCTCAGCTTAAATGATAAAGTGACAATTTTAAGTTTGTTGTAATTCAGCTTGATTTTATCAGCAGTTGGGCAGAAATATGGGAACAATTGAAACAAAGCATCTGATGTACAGTTCTGAACTCTGAATCCCAAGCATTCCTGTTTTCCTGAGAAGTATATTGCTTTGGAAATCATGGAAGGATCTTCTGAGTTAAACCTTTATGAATATCGGTATCAAGTTCCTATATTTTAACCTTAGTTCTAACAATTTTGGGTAATTTTACTGTTCAATTCTTCCGCAGTGGCAATGTATCTTTTTTTTTTCCTACCTATGCCTGCATATATGAACTAGCTCAGCGAAGTAAATGGAAAGGCATCAAGGTCTCTGTGTGATACCAGAAAAACTGGGATGAGAACTCAATTAACTAAATTACAATCCTAAACATATTTTTCTCTTAGCTATAGACTCTCATCATTATATTATCAATAAGTGTCTGCTATCCCTTCCCAATATTTTATATTGAAGTAGAGTAAGAGTATTTGCCTTTGGAGCACTTCACATCTTTTTTTATAATTCTTCATATTCCAATTATTTAGATGTTCACATATATAAATATAAGCAATATATGCTTATATGATATATGAACATGCACAACATGTCACATATGTTGAATATATCTCATATGTATCACATGTGTATGTGCATTCCATGTGTTAGCCTTGTTTGCATTATATATAACATTACCTTTAGTCTACTTGTCTACCTATATCCCTAAGACAACAGTGTATCTTTATCATAGATTCTATATCCTGAGATTCAAACAACTATTGTTAAAATTATTATTTTTATTTATTTATTTTATTGTAAAGGTAATACACAGAGAAATTACAGTTACATAATTCAGGTAGAGATATCCTCTTTTTTCACTGTATTTGATTTTATTACCCTATATCTTGGACATACATTTATCTAATTTGGGGAGTGGAAGGGGAATAACAAAATGCTGAAACAAGGATGCAGGATGATCCATTGCAACAATGATTCTCACAAGACACCATGATGGAAATGAACTTTACAACTTCGGGGAGGGGTAGGAGTGTAGGATGTGGGGTAGGTAAGGGATAATAAGAGAAAAACAAAGGAGGGGGTAACAATGCTTGAAAAGAAATGTACTCATTACCTTACTCATGTAACTGTAAAATAAAATAAAATAAAACAATAAAATAAAATAGTACATTTTTTTGAACAGTGTCCCTCCCTCCCCCATATTCTCCTAGTTTTCCCTTCTCAGCCTCCCCAGCCCCCCTAATTGAATAGTTCATTTCAAACATAGTGTCTAATGAGTATCGTTGTTGAATTGGTCCACCCTTTGGCCCACCATTTCTGTGCTTCCTTTTCTCCTCCCTAAATATTGTAAACTTATAAACAAGACAGATGATACAGAAATCAAAAACAGAGACAAAAGGAATAAACCAAAGAAAACAAAAAAAAAATCGCAAACTATACAATATAAAACCTCTAAAACTAAAGGTTTTTCATTCTACAAGCATCATTTTATATGATCATATGTACATAGCTATTGAGCCCTTGTTATCCTCTCCGAGGAATGCCATGTTTCTCTGGTCTCATTGTGTGAATGTTTGGAGTGCTGTTTAATTAATCATATCCAAGTGTAATTATTTGTCTTTTATTCTCCATTGGGCTTACTTGTAGATTTATAGTAGTTAAAATTACTTTTAACAGATTGCATTTTCACTGAATATATATGATTTTCCTCATTGTTTTGTGTCCTGAAGAGCACAGTGAAATAACTATTTAGGTTGTCTCTACATTGTGTTACCTATTAATTTAAGTGTACAATAGGATATAAGTATTTTAAGTGCAATTACAAAATTTTTTCATATTAGAAACTTGAATGTGTACAAAATTGTATGTCTGTAGACAGACCTGGAACTTCTTTTTGGCAGATGCTAGGGGACAAATGCATCACACTGAATTATTATTTTAAATTTTATAATAAAAAATAATACTAAACTCTTTCTGTCATGATTCAGTGTTTAACTTGCCACATTCAATTTTGTTTGTGCTGTATTATAATATAGTTTTGGACTAAGACTAAGGAACAAGTAAATAACTATCTTCCTTTTGAAAAATGAGATGTATGTTAAGCTCTTCTGAGACTTGAGATATAAAAGTATGAATTATAAATCTTTGTATTCCCAATAGCAAATAGCATGGTGTATAATGCATTGTGATATTTAGTAAAAGCTTCCTTGTTTTAGTAAGGGCTAACACAAGGGAACACATTAACAAAAGTATCTATTGTAAGCTCTTAAATATAAGCCTCTTGTGAGCTCAGGCCATTCTAACATTGTTCCATATGTATATTATAGCAAAGTTAAGCTATCAAACATTTGATAAAAGTTAATCATTTTATTTGGTATTTATTAGATGAATGGCTTTCAAGGAAGTCATAGTAGTTGTCTAAAAGCCATTCAAAAATAGAGCTTCATAGTTTTGTATGAAAAGATTACAGAAAATGTAGGGTTTCATCTTTGGCTCATTCAAAAGCTCAGTCATGTTGGTACACTTACGGAGCACCTCCTCCCTAGTTTGATTTGTTCCACATCCTAGCAGAATTAGAGCTGCTGAATCTCTGGTTCCACAGCCTCAGTATATAATACCCAGAAATAGGAAAGGCAGGTTCTCACTCCTCATGTGGTCTTTTTCATCTTAAGAGTAAAAATCAGGCCCAGCGCTCCTGGCTACTTTCTTTTTATTTCTCAAAGCTGCAAGCAGACATTTATTCTTCTCTGGCCAGGATTACATGTGATTCCTCATAAGGGGGACTCTGTTTTATAAAGCATAAAGCCAAGTGGTACTAGAACAAATCCAATCTTCTTCATCAGCAGAAAAGAATAAAAGTGCTCTTAGATCAGTTAGAGTTCTTTCTGTATGTCTCTAATATGGTGAGCATATTAAACATACTAAACAGAAATGATATTTTGGAATTTTCTTATATTACCTCTTCTATTCAATTTGTGTGTGTGCATATATGTTTGTGTGTGAGAAGGGTTATCAGTCTTGAGATTTGAACTCAGGACCTAGGCACCATCCTTGAGCTTTGGTGCTCAAAACCAGTGATCTGCCACTTGAACAGCTCCACTTCTTGCTTTTTGGTGTTTAATTGGAGATAAGAGTCTCATGAACTTTCCTGTCCTAGATGGCTTTGAGTTATCATCCTTAGATCTCAGTCTATGGAGTAGCTAGGATTATAGACATGAACCATAAGCTCCTAGCCATCTATACAATTTATGTAATAAAGTTTTAAATTACATTTTTATTATCTTTAAGTAGTTGTACAAAGGAGTTACACTGCAACAAATCAGTTTCTGAGGACAATGTAACCTGATGGATATTACCACTTTCATCATTCTCCTTCATTCCTGCCAATCCAACTCTTCCCTACATGATTCTTAATGACACAGGATAGGCATTGAATGTTCTGACTACATTTCTTCCCTTATTCTCTTTATTCATCTACTCCTCTCCCCTTTCACTCCCCCACACCATATTTCAAGTACCAGTTTCCTGGTATTCATTTTGTTGGAGTGTAAGTTCATTTTTCTAAGGAATTTATAAACTTCTTTGTTGAATGGCAACTTCTTTGTGCAACTAAAGATAACAAACATTATTTAAAAAGATGATTGAATGATATTTTATACTATCTTCAAATTTCTATAAATTAAATTGATTTTAAATGTTTTTTGTGTTAATTAGAAATACAAAAACTGTTATTATATATGAACATAAAACCATGCTACTACATTACAGAAATTAAAAAAAAATAATGACAGTAAATTCCCTAAAATGACCTGCAATATAGGAATCCGAATAAGTAAAATGTATGTACGCCTTACTGGACATACAGATAAAAAGAAGTATATCAGAAAAGATTTATTTTCAATATCAAAACAAACATACATGTAACTTAGAATGTATATAACTTGTAAATCATAATTCATATTAGTTACATAATGTAGTCTAACAAACATATATGCTACTAATAATTTATCAAACCTATATAATTTACAATCTGTGAGTATTATTTCATTATACAAATTTCTTTGAGGATTAAAAAAATATTTATATTTTATACTATGTTTTTTCTTATTTTTATCTTGTTTTGGTGGAAAAAGATGAAATACATTTGCTGAGATCTTAATATCTATTATAATTTCTGTACTGAGTATTTATGGACTAATGTAACTAATATTTAGAGACAACAATAATGTTTGGAAAAAATAAATTCATATGATTTGTTTTCCTTATTTTGTAAACAACTGTCAGTAAAATTTTATATACAAATTTTAGTCAAATTTAGTTAAGTTTTCTGTTCAGTAAAAATTAAAAACTATCATTTTATAGATGGTAATTTATAGATGATAAACTAAGAACATTCCAATCCATTCTGTTCTCACAGTTACTTGTAACATGATTGATTTCTTTTATATCTCTAAAATTATATACATTTACCTCATAGTGTCCTTGCTTTGATATCATCATAGTTTGAATTCAAAGTTGGAAAGTGATCAAGTGTCTACAGATCCATCACACCACTGAAGTTGCCTGACAATTGGAATCAATCCAGTATTGTCTTGCAGATGAGCATGCAGCTTCCAGGATATAAAATATGCGATGGTCAATTTCTGTGAATCTTTGGTAGCTTCCTAAAATGGGCATCTGGGAATGTGCTGAGCTTGTCAAATAAGTAATGCAAGTAGGAAATATGTAGGATTTCTGACTTAAATTGGCCATTGTGAGAAATGAACAAAAGTAGCTTCCATTTCCTGAATAAGGAATGATTTCTTCCTTTCTGTGAATTGAATGGCAATCAATATGTGTTGGGAGGGGGAAAAGAAGTTGCAAAAACTAATAGTAATCATTTGCTTAGGAGAAGGAATACTCCCATGATTACTGTGAATTCTTGCAACTATGAGTTTAGGATAAGAAATAATTTGTTCTTTCTCATTTTATGGAAAATCCACATGCACTCACTTTTGCCTTGTTTCTTCTTATTCCTAGAAGATAGCTTATGTGTATCTATGGGGTGAGATCTATATGGTGTAAAAACAAATGGAAAGGGAAGATAACTAGAGACTGAAAAGTGGAGGGCAATATGCAAATTACCTCTCTCCCACTTTCTATTGCTTAATATGTGCATAATTAAACACACGCAAGAGATACACATGCACATACGCATTACATTTCTCTAATTTACAGTTTCCACCTTGAATGCCTGGCTGAATTAAAATAATTTTCTTCCTGTCTACATCAGTTATGTCATTCTTTTGATGGTTTTTCTATAAGCAGTGCACTTGTGTCTGTACCTTTGTAACTCACAATTAAAATTATACTTTATTTTATACAATTGGCTACATTGTTTATAAAGTTTAAGTATTCCTTTCTTACTATACTCAGAAGCTCATGGATTTTGTGTGCTATGGGAATAGGGAGGATTCAAGAAAAATTATGTATTGAATGTGCTAAGTGCTTTTCTCAGTGATGAGTACACTGAAAATGCAGAAAGGGTTTTATTTTGATCCAGCTGTTACCATCATAGATTGTTGTATTTATCTAGGGTGAGCAAATAAGCAAGGTGAAAAAACACATGCATCTATTATGGTGAATCTAAAGGTATAATATAAGAGCAAGATCGTAATTCTGGTCTAAAGTCATATATAATGCATGTCTAAGTCATGAATACTCAGTATTTTCTAGTAAAATTTAAAAACCATTCCAAAGTAACAGATATTTCACTACATCTTTCTAAAATTCACATGATTGCATGAACACACATATATACTCTACACATAAATTCACACTTATACTTTTGGGTTTGCTTTTGAATTACTGTACTTTTAGATAGATCTCACAGAACTGGAAGAATGGGATGTGGATTGCTGTTGGTCAATTTACACTATGCAAACTGTCTGTGATTATTTGCTGTGCTTACTAAACTCTATTTTCATATTAACCTTCAAATTTCAACTAGGCATAATTTACTTCACAGGAATTGTGAGATAGTATGGCTATTTCTCACATATTGGCTTTATTTATTCACTAATAGATTACTTTTGCAACAGGTATTATAACAATCATTGATGGATAATATTGTAGATGGTTGGAAGGAAGAAGAAGAAAGCAGTACTGATCAGAGCAGACCCATTTCTTACTCCCCTTGAACTTCATTGAACTTAGTAGACAGGACTAAGATTACAGGTATCAGTCACGATAACTAGTTTCAAAGTTTTTATTTTTTTTTATTGTGAAAATACCATACAGAGGGGTTACAATTACATAGACAACATAATGAGTACATTTCTTATCAAGCATTGTTGCCTCCTCCTTTGTTTCCCTTCCCCTCACATCCGCCCCCACCTCCCTACTCCCCCACCCCCCGCCAAAGTTGTAAAGTTCGTTTTTTGACATAACGACTTGTACATCTCATTGTTGCAATGGGTCCACCTGTATCCCTGTATCCCCCTATTTAATTTGTTTTTTTCCCTTCCCCTCCACAAATTATACCATATAGATAAGTGTTCAAATGTTTTTCTTGAATGTGATTGTCTCTAACAAAGTCTTTATTTATTTATTTATTTATTTATTTATTTATTTATTTATTTATTTATTGGGTCCGGTCGTGGGGCCTGAACTCTGGGCCTGGGCGTTGTCTGTCAGCTCTTCAGCTCAAGGCTAGCGCTCTACCACTTGAGCCACAGCGCCACTTCCGGCTTTTTCCTTTTTGCTTATGTGGTACTGAGGAATTGAACCTAGGGCCTCACGCATGCAAGGCAAGCACTCTACCACTGAGCCACCTTCCCAGACCGAAAGTCTTTATTTTTAATAATAAAAAAAAAAACTTTGGGTTGAAATATTAGACAGTTCCAAGCACAATATTCATTTGAAATGAATAATTATAAAAATGTTCTATTCCTGACAGGGATCATTGGTGGCTCATGATTGTAATTCTAGCTACAGGGGGCTGAGACCTGGAGGATCTCAGTTCGAAAACAGCTTGGGCATAGAAATCTGAGAGGTTCCATCTCAAATTAGCAAACAAAATGCCAGACTTAGGCATGGCTCAAGTGGTAGACCATTAATAATGAGTAGGATAGCTAAGTGAGAGAGCAAGGGTCTGTATGCCCTGATATCAGCATAAGAAAAGGAAAAACATTTTATTCCTCTCTTTTTTGATATACATCTGTATCTATATAGAGAGCTATATAGAGAGATATCTCTGTATAATATCTTATCACTATAGACATATATCTGTATCTGTATGTCTATATAGATATCTATATCTATGTATAGACAGAGCTAGATCTATATACAGGGAGATCTATAGATCTAGATCTAGATAGATCTATCCATATAAATCTAGACACAGATCTACCTAGATCTATTTAGATCTAGATCTATAGCTATAGCTAGATATATCTATAGCAATACATTTATATAGATATACTGCTATAAATATATCTAGCTATAGCTATAGATCTAGATCTAGATATCTAGATCTAGATATCTAGATCTAGATCTATCTATCTAGAGATAGATAGATATCTATCTAGAGATAGATACAGATATATAGATATATAGATCTCTCTATATATAGAGAGATCTCCAACAAAGATATATTTGAAACATGAATCTTCAAAAACTGGGGCTGGGAAGGTGGCTCAGTGGTAGAGCGCTTGCCTTGCATGCATGAGGCCCTGGGTTTGATTCCTCAGCACCACATAGCAGAAAAAAAAATCAGGAAGTGGCACTGTGGCTCAAATGGTAGAGCGCGCTAGCCTTGAGCTAAAGAGCTAAGGGACAGGGCCCAGGCCCAAGTTCAGACCCACAACGGGACACCACCCCCCCACACCCACCTCCCAGCAAAATCTTCAAAAACTTGCCAAATCTACTCAACAATATGCATGCACACACATACACACACATACACACACAAAAACACACACATACACACACAAACACACACACATACACACACAAACACAATTAGGACTTAATACTGAAAGTCTTCTTTTTCATTTTTAAAATATGTAATTGACCAATGAAGATTGTGCCTGTTGAAAGTGAAAAAATGGTTTAATATATGTATAGAAGGTATAATAATTTTTATAATCAAATTAATAAACACAACAATCACCATGCAATTACCATTTCTGTGAATGTAGGGATGGGTGAGAATTTTGTTAATTGTTTCCTCTACACTACTGTCAACAAGTTAAGAAGATTACATATCAGGATGTAATTTAAGTCTTCAGAACTTATGCACCATATAAGGGAAAATTGGTAACATTTAACCAACCTTTCCCATTTCCCTATCACTTAATATTTATTAAATTACTTTTTCTTTATCTTTCTAGATACTTTTTTCTGGTTAAGTAGTGTGTGCTATTAATTTGGTACATCTTTGCATATAGTGGTTAAATCTCATTTGATTAACCCTTAAAGAGCTAATAAATAAACCTTTTATTGTCTTGTATAGTGGCTCATGCCTGTAATCTCAGCTAGTTAGAAGGCTAAGATCTTAGGATCTCAGTACAAAGCTAGCTTGGGTAGAAAAATGTGTAAGACTCTTACCTCTAGTTAAGCATCCAAAATAGTTAGAAGGGAAGCTGTGGCTCAAGTGGTATAATAGTAGCTTTGAACGAAAAAGCTCAAGGACAGTGCCCAGGCCCTGAGTTTGAGACCCTAGGACTGGCTGGCGCGCACACACACACACACACACACACACACACACACACACACACCACCACCACCACCACCACCACCACCACCACCACCACCACCACCACCACCACCACCACCACCACCACCACCACCACCAATCTCATTTTATGGGCTAGTGCTTCTTGAGATTCTTGATTCAAATAAATGTTAATTATAGACATTAAATTTGAAGTTTCTATTCTTTATAGTAATAATAGCCATGTAGAATTAATATGGAAAATTTTCTCCCTCTTCACTTTAAACTAAAGATTAAGAAGGATTGAAACCAGGTGTGGTGGCCCATGTCTATAATTCTACCTATTCAGGAAATGAAGATAGGAGGATTTTGTAGTCCTCAGAAAGCCAGGACAAAAGCACAAATCCTATATGAAAGCAGAAATTAAAGCAAAGGAATTAGTGGCATGGCTAAAGTCAAGTACAAGGATTTAAATTCAATATTTTTGCTGCTTTATAGTATTCTTTTAGTAGACTGATTATCCAATTTGCTGCTTATACATGTTTTGGTTAGTCTTTTAAAAAAACCCTTTGGAGTTTTAAAAATCCTTTCTGTGATATATGGTTTTATTTAATGGGATTTTTTTTAAATCATTAAACTGGTTAAAGGTTTGCAATTGTATCAATCTTTTTCAAACACCAAACATTGTTTTATTGTTCTTTTCTATTTTATTTCTCTTTTCTCTCCTTTATTATTTCTATTGAAAACTTCATGACTTTCTTTTTTTGCTACTGACTTTGGGCTTATTTTGTTCTACTTGTTTCAATAGTATTGAACTCAGATTATTTGTAATGAATAGATAGGACTACCTTCAGACCATAGTTTGAAAGGGCTGGAGTCAACATACTGGGTTATTGGACCTATTACCAGAGCTACATATGGGTAGATTCTGCAGTCCTTTGAAAAGTGGTGCTGACTGCTAAAATATAGCCAACTGGAGATTTAGCTAAATTTATGTGACCTCTGGAGCAAGATTAGCAACTGAGCATACTTCCTCCTTCTCTAATGGACTGCTTCAAGTCTTGAGCTCCACTGAAGTTACATAACCAATCATCTCAAATCTAAGATCCCATAGAGTAGTTTTGTACTTGTATGGCTGAGAAATTTTTGTTACTGTGAAGGAAATGAGAAAAGCTTTTTGGTCTACCACCTTGTTTATATCATTTATTTTCAATTCTTCATCCATTTCCTTTTATAAAATTTAATACCATATGCTTTATCATGTAATTTTGAACTTCCACTCTTGATAGTTTGTCATTTGTTGTCCTATTAATTTATATCTTAGCTATGTGATTTTTGTGTGTGTGGGTGTCTGTGCCAGTACTGGGGCTTGAACTTAGAGCCTGGCACTGTCCCTGAACATTTGCTAGTGCTCTACTACTTGAGCTATAGCACCATTTCCAGCTTTGGGATAATTAATTGGACATAAGTGTCTTACTGATTTTCCTGCATAGGGTGACTTCAAACTGTGATCCTCAAATCTCAACCTCCTGTAGCTAGGACTATAAGTATGAGCATATGAAGCTCTTGGCCAGGTAGTATTGCCCAACACTTATAAAGGTCAATGTTTATATGTACATGTCCAGTGTGTCCCTTTGTGCACTGATGAACCATAATAAAAAGCTTATGGCCAAGGCAAACAAGATAAGCAATAGAGTAGAACTGGAGCAAGTTTGAAATCTGGAGACACACTGAGTAAAGGCCCAGTTTTGTAGCTTTATTGGTACAAGGTTGATTAATGTATTTCCTCTTTCATGTCATCTTTTAAATATTGCCAATCCCCAGGGGCTTTAAGTTCTATCTGAAAGATAATTATTCCATTTGAGTGAAGCTCTCAAGTAGTTCAAGGAAATAGACATGGCTAGTTACCAGGCTTTGATCTTTACACATTGTATATATGTATCAAATGATTACACTGTACCCCACTAAAGACATAGAAGTATTGTTCTTTTAAATATTATAAAAAGAATTTTTGGCATGTTTTCTTTCAGAACTTTGAACCACAGCTAAAAATCATTAAATAGAAAATAATCTATGATTTGTTACATAGCAACTATGAGCCAAAACTGTAGTAGCTACCTTATCAAAGAAAATAAAGAGAGAAGTATGATAAACTGAGGTATTTCATGGGTTTATGCCAGCAGAGCCTGAGGTTGGCCAGGAAAACTTCATAAAGGATGCAAGTATTGAATAGCATAGCACATGAAGGATAGGGGTATTTCAAGAGAGCTGCTTGAATCTGAAATTCAAGGCTATGAAAGCACAGGAGTCATTATTCACCCTGACTATTGCTTTATCCTAAGCCTGAGGACTCTCCCAGCCACAGGGCCTGCGCTGCTGCACACTCATCTTCTTGCCTAATGCCACCTGCTCCCCTGAGAGGCAGGACAAACTTTGTTGTTATTTATCTTCTGAATATTGTTCTGTCTTTAATGAGTCAAAGTGACACTTTACATTGAAAGTTAAAGGTAGAAGAAGAAGGGGAAGCCTGGTGATTTACCATTTTATTAGATTTTCAATTGGAAATGGAGACAATCTGTGTCCTTATGTGTAAAAGTGCCCATGTTTCACCTCTGAAGTTTTTAGACTTGAAGTTGGTGACTTATTTATCCCAACTCTGTCACTCTCTGTAATTGCAGATATAACACATCTAAGGGGAAGTGGGAAGCAACTGTTTGAAGAAAAGTTCCAAGTAAATGTTGTCATGTATCATCTTTCTCAACTTTTTAACTGTTCCTCAACAATGAAGAAAAAAAGCAGGAAGAAAAAGGAAGGAGGAGAGGGAGACAGTTGTGAGAAAAGAGGAACAGCTATCGCTTGTACTATTTCCACCTGCCAAACAAGTACCCTCATGATTATGAAGTCTCTTTATATATCTATATACTCATCCACATATGTATACATTCAATGATTCCCATGTTGACCTGAAAATTGTTTATTATGATATTCATCTTATGGATGATAATGTAAATAAGTGTTTTAGTATCTTGTAGCTAATAAGAGCCTATATTTAAGTGTGAATGAAGGAAACCATGTAATGATTTTTAAATTAACAATCCCATCTAAACAAATGTTTGAAGACATTTTATAATTATCTAGTCATGGAGGAAACAGGATAATGAAGGTTAACAACATGAACAAAATCACACAACTTATAAATGACAAAGCTATGTTCACACTTGGAGGTGCCTAATTGCAAAACTCCAGCATTTTCACTCCTAATTAAGAAATATACTCAGTAATATGAAAATGAACTCACTTTCTTCTGAAATACGTTTTGGAAGAGGAATTCTACTGAGAAGGTGATGGCTCTTGGATGGTGAAGTCTGCAAGCTAGCTCGTACATCTTGCCTAATTTAAATAATTTCTAAGTCGTTTTGTCCCTTAGCTTTTACAGAGTAAAATCTTTTCCCACCTTCCAACTAACCACTAATTTATCAGATATGTGCCTCTGTCAACTAAACCATCTTCTTCCTTCTACTAAAGAAGCACATTTTTAATGGCAATTAGAAATAATTGTGATTTTTTTTTTCACCTGACTAACCCGGCTTCCAACAGAGCTGTGTAGCCCATTAGCCTTTAAAGACAAGCAAGTTGAAAGAAAATGTATCTCTTGAAAACAAAACATTATAAAGTTTAGGATCTTGTTGTCTTTATCAAGTCCTTCTTTGGTACAAACAAGATAGATGATGTGTAAAATATAGAAACGTGGCACACAGGGTTTGTTCAGAGAGGTGCCAAGAATATAAGGAATAGGTGAGGAAAACATGATAGTTTTAAGAAGAACTGGGAAGGTTGCCTAAAGGATTTTTCAAATTTTACTTAACAAAAAAATTTCAGATTAAGATGATCCTTAGGGTACTATTATCAAATCTCTTTTTTTTTCCGGTCATGAGGCTTGAACTCTGGGCCTGAATGCTGTCCTTCAGATCTTCAGCTCAAGGCTGGCACTCTACCACTTGAGCCACAGCACCGCTTCTGGTTTTCTGAGTGGTTTATTGGAGATAAGAGTCTTACAGACTTTCATGCCAAGGCTGGCTATGAACCACAATCCTCAGATCTCAGCCTCCTGAGTAGCTAGGATTACAGGTGTGAACCACTAGCACACTGCTCAAATCCCCTCTTAAAATAGCATTTCTCACCAAAGTAATGATCTTTCTTGTTCTCTCTCTGTTTCTGTGTGTGTGTGTGTGTGTGTGTGTGTGTGTGAGAGAGAGAGAGAGAGAGAGAGAGAGAGAGAGAGACAGAGACAGAGACAGAGACAGAGACAGAGACAGAGACAGAGACAGAGAGAGAGACAGAGAGAGAGACAGAGAGAGAGAGAGAGAGAGATTGTGTGGTACAGGTGTGAGATCTGCTTGTATTTGTGGTGCAAGAGAAGGTAACATTCTTAGACATACTACATTATAACCATAGCTTTGGTCACTAGGTAGACAGAGCTAGGGAAAGATGATTCAAAATTATTTGTTTAGAATTATTTGTTCAATTCTAGATAGCCTAATTATCTGAGTGATTTTCACATGGTTTCTCATCTGGAGTCCTAGAATGGTAGACAACCTGACTGGTTGGTGTGGTCTAAATTGGTATTTGTGTAATTACAGAGGGTTTTATATAACATATGCATGTATCTAAATACTACATGGTATTTGTATGTAATTTTGTGTGTGTGTGTGTGTGTGTGTGTGTGTGTGTGTGTGTGTGTGTGTTGGTTCTGGGACTTATGCTCAGGACCTTGGTGCTGTTCCTGAGCTTTTTTCTTCATGCTAGTACTCTATTTAAGCTACAATTCCACTTTGGGCTCTTTTGGTAGTTAATTGGAGATAAGAGTCTTCAATTTTCTTGCCTCAGCTGGCTTCAAACTGCACTCCTCAGATATCAGCCTTCCAGTAACTAGTATTATAGGCATGATGGCCTTGGCCTCTGGTGCCTGGCCATATGTAACATTTTTTTTATTACTTGCATAAAGCTTGGCATTCAACCAAAATGGACTGTTCCAGAATTGAGACTTTTCTTTGAGTTATGAGTTCCTGATTAACAAATCTCCTTAGATTAGGCTAATTTTACCATGAAACTAAATATCAATGCTCAAATTTAAAACCACATGGAGTTGTGTCATAGTTTGAGATCTGCTTAGGTATTTGACTTGAGGATTATTGGAAGGAGACCTTTAAGGAGGTGGTAGGCATGCTTAACAACTTACATCCAAAGGATTTACAACATAAACTTTGATTTTTTATGCAGATATTGAAACAAATGGGGTTTGTCCTTTGTGGTAGAAATTTCAAGTATTAGAAATGTTGATTTCTTGTATGCATTATCCTGCCCATGTAATTGTAGCCCCTCTGTACAGTATGTTCTCAAATAAAATAAAATAATATTAAAAAAAAAAAAAATGTTGATTTCTCTTCATCCCATTATATAGTTTCATAACAATACCATATGAATCATACAAATCTCAGCAATATTCCTCTGTGGAGTAAGGTTATTCTATACGATGAAATTCTATCAAACTATGGTGGCAAATTTCCAGTTTCCATATTTAGGAATATGATTTCACATCTCATCATCTTCCTTATTTTTGAGCTTCAGTCACCATTTCAAGCATAGCTTCCCTTTCTCTTCTCTTAAATGTTGTCAGTTATCTTCACTGGAAGCCTTTAGATATCTGCTTCAGCTTTCTTTGCTTATCAAAGAAGGTTGTATTTTATCTGTATGTGATGAGGGATAATTCTGAACACAGACTCCCACCTGCATAGGGAGAGTTGACCAGGATATTTTCACACTGTTATGAGCCATTTGGTAGGATACTTTTTCCAGCAATGAATCTTTTTTTAACCTGATGTTTGGGACTGCTGGATTTTAAAAGAGAGAGAGAGATAAAGAGTGAGAATAGGGAATAGAATCAAACTGAACTTTTCATTGAGGTGTGCTTCATTTTTTTCCCCTTACAATTGCCTCAAAAACAAGTTCTTACCAATGGGGCCCCCAGTGCCTTCTTAGAGAGCATGGCAAAGCAGAAAGTAAGCACAGATATGATTATGTGTGTAGGTGAAGAATCAACTTCCCAAGGCAGTCTCTCTTGCCCTAATTAAGAGAAAATGTTAGAACAGGGCAGGAAAACACATATTTTCACAGCAGGATCTGGCTGCCGTGATCAAAGGCCTCCTCTAGGGGGGAAACTGTAATCATTTTTAACCCACTGGCTGTTGGCTGGTAAAATTTAAGGCATAGCGTGTTTTCAGGCAGAGTTGCTTCCATGTAGCAAAGAGAAGCTTATGCTAGAATAAAAAGGGAAAGAGGCTGGTCAGTGAGTGTACATGGGTTGTGGCATGCAGTAAGAAAAGAATGGAAAGTGTTGTCTGAGTTATGAGGCCAGCACAGACGCTTTTCAGTAACATTAAGGCAACCACAAATAGAGAGACTTGTTTCTTTTCAACAATATCAGATTAATACCCACTGTGTGTATGTGTGTGTGTGTATTACACAAGCTATTATAGAGCATCCTCCAAACATTTCTCATAAGATGATTCCCAGTTATGAGAAAATGATTTCAAAAACAATAGATGTGTATTGGAGTCAAGGCTATTCTTGATCTTATGCAATAGGACTTAAGCCAGATTTGGTACTTACCTTGGAGAAGATTCTGAACAGGTCATGCTGGATATGCTTTCTGTGCATCCCTGATTCAAATCAGGTCCCACTTTTCCATCTTCCTGTGGGCTTGTATTTCTACCTTATCATCTGGATTTAAATAAGCTGGCCTCATGGGAAGTATTGCTATTGTATTATGAGAGAAGTTCTAATAGAGTTCTGTCATTTTATTTCCCTTCTCATTGTGGTTGTATCAGTTCCTGGTTTGGATTCTTCTAGGATTTCCTATTGTGGTTTAAACTATTTTCAGGAAACAAGGTTAAAGGCAGAAATCATTCTATTTCTCTGTCTGCGTCTTTTCATTAAGGACTGCCTGTTTCAACACTTTTCAGTGTCAGTTTAGTGCTTCCTAGTGTCAGTTTAGTGCTTCCTGTGACTAGGACTAGCTCTTTTTGTTGTTTTTTGTTCGGTCATGGGGCTTGGGCGCTGTCCCTCAGCTCTTCAGCTCAAGGCAAGTGCTCTACCGCGTGAGCCACAGTGCTACTTCCGGTTTTCTAGTGGTTTATTGGAGATAAGTGTCTCACAGAGTTTCCTGCCTGGGCTGGTTTTGAACCGCGATCCTCAGATCTCAGCCTCCTGAGAGGCGTGAGCCACCGGCACCCGGCTTGACTAGCTCTTTTCTTAAAAGAAAATATTTTATTTTAAAGATGCTGTTCAGAGGGGTTGCATTTGCATGAGTAAGGTACATTTCTCATTGAATACTGTCACCCACTCCATTGCTGTTCTCTCACTATCCCTTCGCTCTTCCCACTCTTCCTTTCACCACAAGTTGTAAAGTTCATTTCTTATGTAGTGTCCTGTGAATATCATTGTTGCAATGAGTCATCTTTTATACTTCTTTCTGCATTTTGTTATTTCCCTTCCCTTCCCCCAATCAGATAAATGCATTTACAAGATGGAGGGCACCAGAATCAAAGACAGAGATTGCCAGGGATAAACTAATGGAAAAAGAAAAATGAAATAAAATAAGAAGAAAGAACTAGACACAATACAACTGAAAAAATAATGACGTGTTGTTTCCATGTCTTGGAGTTCATTTCAATTAGCATCATTTTTATGATCATATGTTTATAGCTTTTGAGCTATTATCATTCTTTTTTTTTTAGTTGGTCATGGGGATTGAATGGGCCTGAGTGCTGTCCCTCAGCTCTTCAGCTCAAGACTAGCTCTCTACCAGTTGAGCTACGGCACCACTTCCAAAAAGCTATTATGATTCTATATCAAGACTAACTTAGTCTTATATTATTACATATGAAGGCAACCAGAGAGCCTGTTTCTTTGGGTCTGGCTTCTTCACTTAATATGACTTTTCCCAAGACTCTTTCCATTTCCTTATGAAAAGGGTGATGCCGTTCTTTCTGATAGAAACATAACATTCCATTGTGTAAATATACCACATTTTCTTGATCCATTTATCTATTGAGAGGCATCTAGGTTGGTTCCATATCTTAGCTATGGTACATAATGCTACAAAGGACATAGTTGTGCTGGTAGCTTTAGTGGGTCCTAGTTGGAGATCATTTGGATAAATGCCCAGGAGTGGGATTGTTGGATCATGGTGTGTGTGTGGGGGGGTTCTATGTTTAGTCTTTTAAGGAACCTCCATACTGCCTTCCAGAGTGGTTGAACCAGCTTACATTCCCACCAACAGTTTAGTAGTGTTCCCTTTTGGTGACATCCCTGCCAGTATCTATTATTATTTGTTTTCTTGATAATGGCCATTCTCACTAGAGTGAAGTGGAGATAAATAGAAAGTGCACAGATTGGGAGAAAATCTTCACTAGCTATATAACAAATCAAAAATATACCTACAGCTCAAAAAATTAACCCTCGCCCTAATAACAAATCCCCAGAGAAACAATCACCCTGTTAATAAGTGGACTAAAGAATAAAAGAGAGACAGGGCTGGGGGTTTAGCCCAGCGGAAGGGTACCCGCCCAGTGCGCTTACAAGGCCCTGGGTTCGGTCCTCAGCCCTGGAAAAAAAAAAAAAGCTACAAAAGAATAAAAGAGAGACTTCTCCGGAAAGGAAATAAGAATGGCCAATAGACACATGAAGAAATACTAAATGCCACTAAAACTAGCTCTTTAGTTCCTATTGACATAAAGCCTGCTGGCGTAGGGAAATCTTACAGACACCGAGGCAAAGGTAACTTAGCACCTGCATATGCTGCGTGGGCATTAGGTTGTGTGTATACATTATATGTATGCTTCCTTTTGGCTTTGTAGAATCTCATTACCATTAATGTTACTTCTGGATAAGTCCTCCCCAATGTACATATAATCAAGATAAACTAATTTTGACTTATATCAAAGGGGCATCTATCATTTATGAGGGAAGAGGTATAATTTACTACTTATTTTTATATTTTATTGTTCATCTGTTTGATATGTAAGCTAACTGTATACAAAATCAAGTCTTTTGGCTAGAAAGAAATGTGAAACACATTGGCTAGAATTTTAATTATTTATTAAAATAGTACTGAGGTTTGAACTTATGTCCTTATGATTGTTTGGCAAGCACTCTACCACTTGAACCACACTTTCAGTCCTGTAAACTTTAGGTGATTTTTGGATAGTCTTGTAGATTTGTTCAGGCAAGCCTTAGGAAATGATCCTCAATACACCACCATGCATGGCCATTTGTCTAATACTTTAAAGAGAATTTAGTTGAAGCTGTTCTCACAGCTAAACCAGAAGGTATGAAATGAAACATTTTGAACCCACACAGGTCTATCATAATGAGCAATAGCCAGAAGAATATAGCTACCACTTGAAGAATAATACTGGTAGTAGTCTTCTGCTAGAGAGGGAATGAGGGAGTGAGAAGAATTATTTCTGCATTTTCCATCTCCCTTCCTCCAGTCTCTAGAGGGTGCTTCTTTTTAACTAATCTCAACATAAAGCTAGAGAATCTGGGTGATATAGTTTAGAAAGCTCAGGTTTGGAAGGTTGCTTTTGTGTATGGTCAAACAGTGCCAGATGATGATAAACAGAAATAAATTACATAGCCTCTAGATAATGTAGGAAGTGATTATGTAAATATTGATGAGGAAGATAAAGATTCTTGTTCACAGAAATGAGAATACAAGCTGGTAGATTCTAGTGACAAGGCCAGACATGATATTAAACTTAATGGTGTTGACTCTAGTAGTCAAAATTGTCTTTTTGAGAGAAGATGTCTTTCTCCATAATGATAAACTTCTGTTTGGATTCAAACAAAAACCCTATTTTTGTGTGTGTTTATGTATACATGTGTGTACGTATAAGTGTGTGGGGGAGGGTGTGGGTGTGGGTGTGGTCTCAAGTGTAATCTCAGTCTCTTGAGTAACTAGGATTACAGGCTTAAATCAATGTACTTGTTACTAGAAAAAATACATGTCAATAGGAAAAAATGTTTTCTGTTTCTTTCATGTTCAGTTTAGGTAGATAATAGATTAGATTTGGATATTTAAAATATTCTATCTCATTAACAGCAGGCAATTTTATATGTAATCCATGTCATTAACAAGCTAAGCTGCTTGTTAATTCCTTTGGATTGTATTACCTCAGGAACACAGACTCTAAAGAGCTCCCAACACTCAGAAAGTAATCAATAATTTTTATCTCTAATGAATTTTTTCTGTTAGATGAAGATTCAGAGGACTCAGATGTGGTCATTCTACAATTGTAGTTTGTCACAACAGAAGGCAAAAATCTACAATGATAAAGCACATGGTATAGAGTCTTGAGGAAAAGATGAGCCAGAAATAAAGCAGGTATTTAAAATAGTTCACAGTGATAGCATAAATCACCATAATACGCTGGCAGATCATGGTTCCAAAACCACCAAATGGGCAGAGCTTTCTGAGAGGTCAGTCCTCAGGAGTTAGATTAGGGCTAATCTTGGGAAGACACCTTTTTTGAGAAGGAGCAGGGGTTTGAGCATCTTGGGCCTGCTGAGCTAACAATGCTTCCTAAACACCTGTAAAACATGTATCCATTTTCTGATTCTACTCTCCAAGTGAGCACTTGAGGAAAACTAGCCCTACCTAACTCACATCTATATCTTCTTTAATTTGATGGTTGTTACTGTTCTAACCCAAAGACTAAGCATCTTGACATTAGTCCTTTAGCTTATTCTCCATTGTGGCATGTCTCTAGGCTAACACAGTTTCTCAGTCCAGATTTCACTCTCCTTGTGCTCTATGTTCTTTCCTTAGCAGACCACAAGTTTAGAAAGTTTGGGACATTGGCTCTTATAACTTCTAGTGACTCTGCTTTTCTTTTGCTTCCCTATAAGGATGTTAGTTTTGAACTCCTCCTGTCAAAAGAACAAATCTGACCCCTAATGAATGGGGAAGGAAATCTGTATGCTTTCATTTCATTGTTCAGTTACTGAGTCCAGTCCTTTGACTTTTGTCTAGTGTATTTCACCTAAACTCTGTCAATATTTATAACTTTAACTGAAAAATGCTTCACTAAAACTCAGCAAGTCATGACTTCTGTATCTTACTTATTGAATGGGATGTGTATTTATATTCTTCTCCATTAGACAACATTTTTAGTATCTTTTTTTTGATGTGTGTGTATGCTGATTCTGGACTTGAACTTAGGGCCACAGCACTGTCTCTGAGTTTTTGTGCTCAAGGCTAACATTTTACCATTTGCATCACATACTCACTTCCAGCTTTTTGGTGGGTTTTAATTGCAGTTAAGAATTTCACAGAGATGGGCACCGGTGGCTCACACTGTAATCCTAGCTATTCAGTAGGCTGAGATCAGAGGATCCTGGTTCAAAGGCAGCCCAGGCAGGAAAGTCCATGAGACTCTTATCTCCAATAAACCACTAGAAAACCAGAAGTGGCACTGTGGCTCAAGTGCTAGAGTGCTCGCCTACATGGACAACACCCAAGCCCAGAGTTCAAGCCCCACGACCAACAAAAAAGAAAGGAAAAAAGAAGAATCTCACAGACTTTGCTGGGTGCCAGTGGCTAACTAACACCTGTAATTTTAGCTAATTAGGAGGCTGAGATCTGAGGATCCTGGTTCAAAGCCAGCTCTGGCAGGAAAAGTCCATGACACTCTTATCTCCAATAAACCAACAGAAAATTGGAAGAGGTGCAGTGGCTCAAGTGGTAGAGCACTAGCCTTGGCTGAAGAGCTGAGGGACAGCGCCCAGGCCCAGAATTCAAGTCCCAGGACTGACAAAAAAAAAAAAAAAAAAAAAGAATCTCACAGACTTCCCTCTCCAGGCTGGCTTTGAACTGCAATCCTCACACCTTGGCCTCTTGAGTAGCTAGGATTATAGGTATGAGTCACCAGTGTTTAGTTTCAAGTAGTATCTTGAACCAAGTATGGCAAGGTTCTCTATATATCTTGAAATAACGCAGTGCATTTCCCAACTTTGTGACAATATTTTTTCAGTTTTCACCTGTGATTGTCTTTTTGAAATAAAAGCATCACCAAGGAAACAGATTTCAGTTCTATAATTTTATTCCTTCTTCTGGTTTACCTAAATTTCAAATAGCTAAAGGAGCTGAAACCTCAGTGACATGATTAGACGCAGAATGAAAACTACCCCTGAAATTTCAATAGTCTCTTTCATATTTTGTCATCCTTTTCTTTTACAAAGTCTATGCAAAAGCACAATACCATTTGTTATTGGGAAATAAACAGTTGTGTTTGGAACAATGTAATTATTAGTAACATACCCTATAGGCAAGGGAAGTGTATCTCTATGTGTCTATTGGAATGACTGTTGCAGTCTGTTTGTGAGTCTTAGTATGCATGTAAAGCTTTTTAACACACAGTACTTGTGTCAGTATCAAAAGTCTCTTGTAACTGAAAAATTCATAGACTTAGGACGTCCAGAGAGTGAGACAATCCATCGCAGCACAGACAGTGAAAGGTGGACAAAAGAAACTTATTTACACTATTTACACCAGTAAAAGGTCTTGAGACTACCTTGTCCTGAGCTCCAAGAGCAGCCTCGACCACCAAATCTCTAGGCCTCCATTAGGCAGTCCTGACACCCCGACCTGTATTAGTTGGTCTGTAAACCACAAATTAGTCAGTCTGCAAACCTCCAAACCTCAGACCTCCAAACCTCCAAAGGGGAAGGCTTTTCCTTTTCTTCCCTTCCTCCTCCACTGCAGGCCTCTCCACTGTCCACAGGCCTGCCCTGCTCTGCTCCGGCCAGCTCTCCCCTCCTGCCCTCTCTCCTCTACATCTACTCCTCCCCTTCCTCAGAGCTAACTCTGTACTGTTTCCCTCAAGACTCTCAGTCTTTCCCTTAGTCTCCTCCCTCCTCCTTCTGGACTGTCTGACTGTTTTCCCCTAACCTCTCCTCTCCACAGGACCCAGGTTTTTCCCTTTTACCACCCCCCCTCAGAGGACTCAGCCTATATATACCCTGATAGGCTGCGCCCCACACCCCCAATGGTTTCAAACCCAATTGCTAAGACTTCATCATGTAAGCTTGAAAATCAATTACATTTCAGTCCAACTTGGAGAACATGTGTAAGTGAAAAATGAAAGCAGGATCCCATAACATATATCTATCCCTGAGTACCTCATGCACTTGAAAAAGGAGACATAGCAGAATTCCCAAGATTTGATAACAACAGATGAGTATTCCTCTCATAGTAGTGACAACTGAAGGCAATTTAAAAAATCCCCTATTCAACAACTTGCAGATTTAAAGTTCATAACTTGTAAGGTAAATGATGGAGATATTCACAGTGTCATTTTTGGAAGCACAATAAACACTATAACTATTTGTACTAAAACATAAGTTGAAAAACTTCAACTGACCTCATTATACTATGGTTTTAACAGAGAAAACTGGAGGAAAATTATAGCTTGTCTTTTCAGGTTCCAACCAATCCATTGCAACTATGCCTCTTCTAGGGAGCTCTCTGCACAGTAGCCAGAGCAACCCAATGATGCCGTCCCTGCTTAAAATTTTTCAGTAGCTTTCCTTGTGTTTAAATGCCCAACTCATACCCTTACTTTCAAAGATCTAGGGGATCTCACCTATAGGCTTAATTTCAATCTTTTTTCCCACCACTAGACTTCCTTACCATATTTCAGGCTACCAGGATAGCCACCAGAGTACAATATATATTATTTCTCACTCACTAACCACTTACATGCCTTTGGACCTTTTGTATTCTCTTCTTTCTCAGCCGGTCATGTTCTTTTGCTTTTCTTGGTGTAATTTTATTTTTTCTCTTTAAGTTGAACTGAAACGTTACTGCCTGAATAAATCATTTTCTAAGAAAACTCATCTATTTTTTTTAACTTGGCATACAGATTCCTTTCAATATCTTGAAATTTGCCATTTTATGCTATTTTAATAACATACATCTCCAGTTTTATTGAAACAATTCTTCTCCTTTCTATTTTATTTATCATCAGAATCTCAATTGTTTCTGTACCAACTCTCTTATCTCATAATATTTAAAGTCTGAATATCCATATGCAGGAGATTGAAAGTTGATCCCTCAATCCCACCTGGAAAAAAAATCAACACAAAATGCATTGAAGATCTGAAACTATAAAATGACTACAAGTAGTCATAGGAGAAACACTTTAACAGAGAGTATAACTAGTCATTTTGGATACATCTCAAAAGCACAGTAAATAAATTCAAAAGTAGACCAACAGGATTTTATCAGTCTTACAAATTTCTGCACATCAAAAGTAGCATCAATAGTGTCAAAAGAAAACTTATAGAACTGGAGAAAATATTTACTAATTATACATCTGACAAAAAATTAGTATGCAAAGTACATAGGCAATTAAAAATATTAACAAACAGAACATAAGTAATTTGATATTAGAATTTGGTTAATGACCTTAATAGACACTTCATAAAACATAAAATATAAATGATGAAAACATGAAAACATTATTAATAAAATTAGCTATTAGAGAAATGTAAAAGTAAGAATTTCAGTGAGATATTTCACCCAGGTTTGAATGGCTGTTATCAAAGATACAAAAAGTATATGGTAATATGGACGAGGAGAAATAGGAACTCTTACACACTGTAGGTGGTTTAACAACTAAGCAGAATGCTATGGAGATTCCTTTAAAACAAAATGGGATCAACCATGCGACCCAGCAATTATACTTCTGGGTATAAAACCCAAGGATGTGAAATCAGCATGTCAAAAAGATACAAGCTGTGTAGAAATTGTAGTACACACACTCAATTGTATTATACACATTCAACATATGGTGTAGAATTATTCGTACACAGAGAAAAAAATCAAATACTGTCATTTACAACAAAATAGGTGAAATAGGGACATTATGTTAAGTGAAATAATCCAGATACACCAAAACAAATACTGTATATTCTCCCGTATAGGTGAGTGAGATCTAAGGACAAGCCAATCTGAGTGGGAAATAGTGCTTAGTAGAGTTTTCAAAGTGCGGAGGAGGGAAAGTCAATGAAAGCTATTAGATAAAGTACAAACACAATTGAACTCTTGAAGGAAGTGCTGATGTTCCACAGTAAAATGATTTTTATTTGTAGGAATATATTACATGTTTTGTGAAGACTTAGAAGAGAGGCTCCTGGAGGCTTCCAAATACATACAAAAATATATGAACCAGAAATGTTAATTAGCCTACCTGATCAGTGTTCTCTGTATGCAGTTGTTAAAATTCCAAATTGAATTCTGCAAATATGAATAATTCAGCCTAATTATAAAGATGTTTTACAATAGAGATTGCAGTTATTAACTACAGATATTTTTGTTGTTCTGTATTTAACTTTCCTATCATAGACATTCAAGAAAATATCTGAGACATAACAAGTGTGTCTTCTTCAATGTATTGATCTCAGTCTATTTCTCCCACTTCTGCCACACCATTAGGCCACTAAACCAACTCCTGCTGTGCAAGATGCTGCTGCTGAAATTTGGAGATTAATTTTTAAGAAGACTTTCTAAAAAGAAGAGAAAAATAATACTTCACCCCTACTCCGTACACACACTATTGCATAATAGTATACACTATGCTACAATAGTATTTAAAGTATTCATATGCAAGCGGAAAAGAGAAAGATAAAGATTGTATTGCTGAATCTCTCTTATGTTTTGCATAGTACAAGTGAGCCCTCTAGCCAAGTGTAGAAACCACAGAAATTTCCATATTTCCTTAAGTATATATGATTCTGCATGTGATTAGTGGGTTAAAATTAATGTTTTAGTATTTATTTCCTTTCAATTAGCACATTTTTCATGGTTGAAGGGCATATTTACTGGTTCTCCCATGTAAGGTATTTCCAATCTGCATTGTAACCATTTTATGAGTGATTAAAATAATTTATAATATGTTAAAGTAATATCTTTGCTAAAGAACCCTCTATGGAAAAATAACCCATATGAGAACCAAGTAATAAATCATTTTTAACTATTTAGGCTTAAATATTGCAATGGCTTTTTTCACATTATGAAATCTTTTAACTAGAGATTACAATGAGCTGATGTTTACAAGGTCATTTTGTCTTCCATATGCATTTTTTGTTGTTTTAATCTTTATTAATTAAGTTTTTTATTTTGAAAGTATATACAAAGGGATTACAGTTACATAAGCAAGGTAATGAGTACATTTCTTATCCAGCATTGTTGCCTCCTCCTTTGTTTTTTCCCTACCATCCCTTCCCTCCCACCTCCTCAGCTACACCCCCCCCCCACACCCACTCTGCTTAAATTGTAAAGTTCGTTTTCCACATAGTGTCTTGTACATATCATTGCTGCAATGGGTCAATCTGTATCCCTATTTAAACATTTTGTTTTTTCCCTTCCACTCCCCAAATTATACCAACATCAAATACAGTGAAAACAGGGGTTATACCATTGGGGAGGGACATACAAAGTGACAAAAAAATCATGTGGTACCTTATAAATATGTTAGAAACAACAACAAGGAAAAAAAACACTTGTGTCCCTATCTTGGGGTTCATTTCACTTAACATCACCTTATCTGATCTTTTCTGCTTGTCTCAGATATATACTAGTTATTGCAAATAAGGGAAACCATGGGACCTATGTTTCTTTGGGTCTGGCTTACTTCACTTAATATAATTTTTTCCAAGTCTTTCCATTTCCTAACAAATGGGGCAATCCCACTTTGGGGCATTTGCCCAAATGATCACAAACAAGAGCATACTAAAGCAACCAGCACAACTATGTTTATTTCAGCATTATTTACCATAGCTAAGATATGGAATCAACCCCTCAGTAGATAAATGGATGAAGAAAACATGGTATATATACACACAGTGGAATTCTACGCCTCCATTAGAAAGAATGCATCTTATCTTTTTATATAATGTTTATCTTTTTTCCCTGTTACTCTTTCCCACAGCTACATTTTCACCCATTTTATTAGTGCCTTCTTGTCACATGAACAGTGCAAATGACAGCTATATGCTATAGTAGGCATCTTTTTATTGAATGAAGTGACACAGTTTTCCAAAACCTTCAGCTATTTGGGGTTATGATGGTTGTGAAATAATTATGTATAGGAAAAATATTTCCTTAACATTTCCAAGTTTTAAGAGTTAAAGATTAGCTCTTTCTCATATATTTTCACACATTTCTTACAAAAATAACTTTCATCTTTTTAACTTAAGCAGAGTGAATTGTCATTAAATTGTATTACACAAAATCATTGTTATCCAACAAGAATCAGTTCCCCCTGCCCCAAGAACACTGGTTGAATGAATTCTCCTGTAGCTGAAACAGAGATGATGCTAATGACAGCCCCATTTCTTGTTTACAAGAACCAAGTCACTGGGCCACATCTAGATAATTACTTAGATACCTGTAGGAGATTCTCATAAAGAAAGCCTTGTAATGAATGGGTATTGAAAATGTGGTGTATATATACAAATATATATATATATATATATACATATATAAGCAGTTGAATATTGAATATTATTACACCATAACAAAAAGTAAGATCCTGTTATCTTTGGGGAAATGGCTGGAACTAGACACTATCTAGTTACCCAAAGAAATATTTTTCACTAATTTTTTGAACATTCCAACAAAAATTATGATGAAGATCATGTAAAGAAATGGCAAATGAGAGTAAAAGAGAGACTGGAGATGAATCAGTGGGAGAAAGAGGAGAAAGGAGAGAGTAGGCATGAAGAAGATTGTATACATGAAGAAATCATAATCAAATTCACCAAGTGCTATTAGAGGTTAAAAGGAGAGAGAAAAGTGAAAGGAAGATAATATTAGGGTGAGCTTGTTCTAAGTACACTGTAGACAACTATGAAATGATCACAGAGAAAAAAACTCTTATACTACTAATATGTGCTAATAAAAATGTCTCAAAAGAGTTCTTGTAAACTGATAAAAGGTCAAGTTTAATTGAATACCTGCAATTCCAGAGGCTACAATGGTTTATTGTACTTTTTATGTTAAATTAACTACCTATCCTATTGGATCAAAATCTCCTAAAATAATAATTTCTTAGGAAAAATAGTTTTAGAATTGTACTAAGCAGCTACAGTCTTTTTGAAGTTTAATGCTTAGTGATAATAAACTATACAAAAAGCTAGCCTAGGAAAGAAGAATATATACAATAGAAATCAAATATAAACAGACCACTGGATTTTTCAGCACACTTTGTTCCCTGGTTTGAAAGGAGATAAAGTGTTCAAGTCTACAAATTTGTGTTTGATTTATGCCCATGCATTGACTTCTATTGTCATCCTTCAAGTCTAACAAATCATACTTTGTGTGTGTGTGTGTGTGTGTTTGTGAGTGTGGTGTGTGTGTGTGTGTGTGTGTGTGTGTGTGTGTGTGTGTGTGTGTGTGTGTGTGTGTGTGTGTGTGTGTGTGTGCTGGTCCTGGAGCTTAAACTCAGGGCCTGGACACTGTCCCTGAGCTTCTCTGATTTAGGTTACTGTTCTACCATTTGACCCACAACTCCATTTCCAACATTTTTTTCTCAGTTAATTGGAGGTAAGCTGACTTTGAATAAGGATCCTCATATTTTAGCCTCCTGAGTAGCTAAGATTACAGGTATGAGCCACAGGTACTCAGCACAAATCATATTATTTAATTGAAAGTAGCATGACTGAACACAAAGGAAGCCCTTCTGTGATTACTTTAGGAAACACGCTGATTAGGCATATTAAATAAGACAGTATAAATAAGTAGAGATATTTACAGTAAAACAGCTTTGTTCCAATTTATGGAGTTCTTTACATCTATTCTGTCTCTTCCCACAAAGTAATAATGCAGAGCATAAACTTGAGGGAAAAAGGAAACAATAAACCAAGTAAGAAGAATATATCTTGGTTCCATTTGTGTCAAAACAGCAATAAACTGGAAAAATATATTCTGCTCAGGTGTTATTTAGATTTTATTTATAAAAGCTACAGTCTGTGGCCTAATGTTCATTAGCTTTGTCCTTGTTGCCTAGAAACAGTTTTATATATTTTTCTCTCTCTTGATATTGATGGCTTTAATGGAGAGAGCAGTGACTGAGGGCTGGATGAAAGCATTTTAAATCTCTATTCAGAATTTTTTTCCACATTTTTTGTGTTTAGCTGGTATTGGTAAAGTTAATGATCTCAAGACAAAAATGGTCTTAGGAAAAAAATCAAGGAAAACCAGTCTCAAAGGTGGTCTTAGGTTTTTACTGTGTTTGGTCTATTCACTGTATGCATTTTTTTAAGTGTACTGATTTTTATAAAAAGGATTTACATGTATAAATGTTATTGAACAAAAGTAATAATTCCCTACCTAAGAGTAGCAGATGTCTGAGGTGTGGAGGTTAGCTTACTGAAGGGGTCAAACTTGGAATGACATCCAGGATGACACCTTGTGATCCATGGTATTCTGTAAATGCAGCTCATCAGTACTATATTGTGGATGAAAGTGAGGATGGGTGCTGGTGAATGGGACAAGAGTCATTACCTCTTCAGCAATGACTGCTCCACATTCTCTGTGGTGCATTTGGTCATACATTTTCTAGGTGTTGGAATTGAATCTAGAGACTCACATATTGTAAGAAATCATTTTTATTACTAAGCTACATCCCCAGTCCCAAATTGTTATACGATTAAAAAGTTTTAAAAGTTCTAAAATTACAATTTGGAAAAACAACAACAACCTAAAAAGAGTTCTTAACAGACTTATGCCCAACAATCAACTGCTGAGCAAGTAAATGTAACTACAAGTGCAATAGGTCGGCAAGTGAAGTCTTTAAAATTGAAATTATGGACCCACAGTTGAGAACTGATGCTAGTAAAAATTATAAAAATGATCATATATCAAAAGGTAGAATTATGCTACTCTTGAGAGATTTCAAATTCTCAACACAGTGTTCTACAGCTATATTAACATTCCTATCCTTTGTGGAATGTTATTTTTTTGGGGAGTAGAACCAGAGGAATTAGATGAAACTTGAGAATTAAATTATAAGAAAAATTAAAACAAAATCTTTTAAAAGGAATTCAAGACTAGCTCCCAGACCAGGAGTATCAATATCAAAACAACTTGTAAGAAATGTAGATTATCTTGCTCCATCTTGGACTTACTAGGTAATAAACTATTGAGCGTTTGTTTGTAGAAATCTGTTTAGTAAACATTGTAGAAGTTATTACATGTAAAATTTTGAAAACTTGTGATATCTTAACAAAGTAATGCAGGCACTGGATACAGGGTCAGATAACTTTGTAGGGTCCAATGATCACACTAGCATTTAAGGAGACTTAACAGAATTCCTGGGCTCTACCCCCAAAGTACTTGTAACCTGCCAGCTGAGAATATCTCTGAGAATTCCCAAAGGATTTGAGAGAGGAATAAGTTTAATTCGATTTTTTTGGATAGCCTAAGGATAGTGAATAATCTCACTGATTTGTATGAGCTGTTACTAGGTAAAGTTGCCTGAATCAAGTTTGAACACTAAATGGGGAAAGCCTTCATGTGTCAGCTTTGCCGCAAACTTGGAAATAACATATAGAGTTCAAATTATTTTTAAAAAGCATGTCATAGATTATACCGAAGGAATAGTGTTAAGATCTGAAAATAGATTTTCAATGTTTTAGATACTGAATTTGCTTTGCAGATATTGAGTTATATGACACATGACCACATCAGAATGTTTGTGGCTAATAAGTAGACACCAGTATAGCTTCCCAAGTGATTTTAACAAACAACAGTCTTTGGGAACTATTGCAATGGGATCTTGGTACTGTTAGCTTTGCACAATTTGTCAAAAATTTCCCAGAGCATAAAAGTTCTTTATAAGCAAAGCTAGGCCGACCTGTAATTTTTAATGTATTCTATAATTTTTAAAAGGCAATCTTATGTTCTTTTGGTTGATGCTATTTGATGAATCAACTAACTCAGTTAGATAACTAAATCAATTCCATCCTCAAGTATCACATTTCACTAAGGATAGTTATGAATAGCTAGACTGATAAATGACTTCAGAGACATGAAAACAGAAAGTAGATTTATTTATCCAGCTATAATTCAATTTTTAAAAATCTACTAAATATTTATTGTATATTTGTACTTACATGTGTGTGCATATGTAATATATATAAATATATAATGTGCATAATATATAACTATGAAATATATTATAATACACACAGTATTCAGTGTTATGCCTTATAGTTATAAAAAGAGATATTAAAAACGCTCTGCTCTGAAGAAATTTAAAATCTATACTGGCTTGAAAGAAATTGCAATTCTTTTCAGTGAGATCTCCGTATAATACCACTATATTTTCCCAATACATTAAGACAAATATCAAGCTTTCTTCTAAGGGTTATAAAAAACGCACATAAGCCGGGCGCCTGTGGCTTATGCCTGTAATCCTAGCTACTCAGGAGACTGAAATCTGAGGATTACTGTTCAAAGCCAGCCCAAGCAAGAAAAGTCCTTGACACTCTTATCTCCAATTAACCACCAGAAAACTGGAAGTGGCCCTGTGGCTCAAGCAGTAGAGTGCTAGCTTTGAGCCAAAGAGCCCAGGGACAGCGCCCATGTCCATAGTTCAAGCCCCACAAGTGAGAAAAGAAAACAAACAAATAAACAAAAAGCATGTAATACTTCATTTTATCCTAAAAATTTGTGCAAAATTATCATTGATCAGAATATTTTCTTAGATTCTCCTCTCCTAATATTTTATAACGACTGCAACACAATGCAAACCATATCAGAGATTACTTACTGTGTTGAGTTTTGCTTGTGTGAGTTCTGTCCAGGCTGGTATTTAAAGGCACTTCATTCTGCCCCATTGGCAAAAACAGTCTTTCTTCATTGGTTAAAGTGCATGATTGGAAACTGATGGGAAACAGCTGGAAGTCAGATGAAATGCATTCCCAAGGCACTCTTTAAAATAAATTCCTAATTTTTCTAAAACGTCTAATAATAACAATATTTCATTTTTCTTGTAATAATATCTATTTAAAATGTTCATTAAATTGTTTTTGAGAAAAATCTCTAATCTTTGCCAAGTGATACCTTTGTGTCATATACGTTTTCCTTTCAGTCTTTCACCAAATGGAGACTGCTGAACTGTTTTGATAATAGAGCAGAAGTAAATTTTATGGGGTAAGAGCGTGGGCAATGCAATTATGAAATGCAAGCTCACTTTCTTTTATTTTTCCTCACTTCATTGAGGGCTCTTCTAACAGAAGAATTCTATTTCATGGCTCCGGTGGGGTATATTGGCTTGTTGTAGCTTTTTGTTTGTTATTTGTTTGTTTGTTTGTTTGAGGTTAATATATCTGAGTGTGTTCAAACTGAGATTTCTGTCAATTTTCAGTCTCTGATCAATTTTGTCCTTGTGAAATAAATCGCTTGAACTCAGTAGTCTTTTACTGTTGGCTTTAAATAAAAGAAATCCTTTTTTTTTCAGTAAAATTTCACTGAAAGTTTTAATATATGAAATATTTCAAAGCAGTTCTACTGTGACTGAGCTCCCTATGCTGCCCAGAGCTTTCCTGTCGTAGTGCCTTCCAGAGTTCCTGGTCTAGGAGAGCACACTTGGAAAAGCATCAAAGTAGATTTTCCTCTAATTACCTTCAGTTGTAGAATTATTAATTTTATGCATAATATGAGTGACTACAAATCTTCAAAGGAATATGAAAAAGAGAATTTATGTAAATACAGTGTAGGGACAATGTAGAAAGTGTCAGTACAGAGAAATATCCATCACATATAGAGATTTCAATGAAGAATTCATGTAATGATATGATTTTTTCTATATCTGCCAGAAATGTAACAGAACATCCTCTGTGCACTGAAAGAAATTATGCCCTTTCAAATATTAAATGTCATCCATAGAAATGCCAGGCACCATTAAATATGGAGAGAGAAAATTGGAAAAGATTGCAGAATTTTATTACTCTCTCTTTTTTGCAAGGGACTCGTACATGCATCTTACTTTAAAAGAAAGCCCCACACCACTCAGAAGAATTATTCCCTTCTATAGCTGCTATAGATATGACAGGATGGAGTACAGAGTTGATAGATGAGTAGGATTTTAAAGGCATCTGATCTATTTGTGCTTTGGATTGCTTGGTTTGTGACTCTATAGAAAGATACTCTATTTCTCTGAATGTTGTCCATCAAACTGCAGCCAGGACATCCTTAAAACTCTATTTTGCTGACTCCATTTGTAATAGCCCCACAAAAAATAAAATACCTAGGAATTAACTTAACTAAAGAAGTGAAGGACATCTACGATGAAAACTTTAAAATCTTGAAAAAGGAAATCAACACAGAACTTAAAAAATGGCAAAACCTCCCATGCTCCTGGATTGGCAAGATTAACATCGTGAAAATGGCAATACTTCCCAAGGCTATCTACAAATTCAACGCAATAACTATCAAAATTCCACCCTCATTTTTTATTTTATTTTATTTTATTTTATTTGAGAACATACTGTACAGAGGGATTACAATTACATGGGCAGGATAATGCATACATTTCTTACCAAGCATTGCAGCCTCCTCTTTTGTTTACCCTTCACCTCCCTTCCCAGCCTCCCCCCTCCCCCTCACCCAATCATACCCCCCTCCCCCCCCACACCGACATTGTAAAGCTGGTTTTGACATGACATTTTGTACTTCTCATTGTTGCAACAGGTCCACCTGAATCCTTAAATGACTTGTTTGTCCCCATCTCCTCCACATGTTATACTGACATCAAATATAGTGAAAGCGGGGGTTACACTGTGGGGGAGGGACATACAAAGGAACAAAGAAATAATCTTATAAATGTGTTAGAAACACATGCATGAAAGAAACGAAAACATTAAAATACATATTTAAGGGTTCATTTTCCTAACATCACATTATCTGACCTTTTCTGCTTGACTCATACCTATACTAGATATTGCAAATAATCCACCCTCATTCTTCAAGGAAATAGAAGAGGCAATCCAAAATTTCATATGGAACAATGAAAGCTCCTGAATAGCAAAAACGCTCCTCAACGGAAAGAACACTGCTGGAGGAATATCAATACCAAATTTCAAACTCTACTATAAAGCCATAGTAATCAAAACAGCTTGGTATTGGCATAAGAACAGACCTCAGGACCAATGGAATAGAATTGAAAACCCAGAAATGAACCTACAGACCTATAGCCATCTAATCTTCGATAAGGAAGCTAAAACAATAGAATGGAAGAAAGACAGCCTCTTCAGTAAATGGTGCTGGCAAAATTGGTTAACTACATGTAGAAAACTAAAGCTAGATCCTTATATATCACCCTGCACCAGAATAAACTCCAAATGGATCAAAGACCTTGAACTCAAAGCAGACACTCTGAAAACATTACAGGATGGAATAGGAGAACCCTAGGTCTCCTTGGAAACACAACAAATCAAAGAAAGGTTGGACAAATGGGATTGCATAAGGTTGCAGAGCTTCTGCAGGGCAAATGACATAGCTAGCAAGATCAATAGAAAGCCCACCGATTGGGAGAAGATCTTTACTATCCATAAAATGGACAAGGGTCTCATATCTAAAATATACTTGGAACTCAAAAAATCAAACCCCCCAACAACAAATCCTCAAAGAAACAACTGCCCAATAAATAAGTGGGCAAAAGACTTAAAGAGAAGCTTCTCTGAAGAAGAAAGAAGAAAGAAGGATGGCCAATAGACACATGAAGAAATGTTCAACATCCCTAGCCATAAAAGAAATGCAAATCAAAACAACATTGAGATATCACCTCACTCCAGTTAGAACAGCAAAAATCAAGAACTCTAACAACAACAGATGCTGGAGGGGATGTGGACAGAAAGGAACCTTACTTCATTGTTGGTGGGAATGTAAACTTGTTCAACCACTTTGGAAAGCAGTATGGAGGTTCCTCAAAAGACTCCACATAGAGCTCCCCTATGATCCAGCAATCCCACTTTTGGGCATTTACCCAAATGTTTACAAACAAGACCACACTAAAGCTACCAGCACAACTATGTTTATTGCAGCATTATTTACCATAGCTAAGATATGGAACCAACCCAGATGCCCCTCAGTAGATGAATGGATCAAGAAAATGTGGTATATATACACAATGGAATTCTATGCCTCCATCAGAAAGAATGACATTTCCCCATTTGTTAGGAAATGGAAAGGTTTGGAAAAAATTATATTAAGTGAAGTAAGCCAGGCCCAAAGAAACATAGGTCCCATGGTTTCCCTTATTTGCAATATCTAGTATAGGTATGAGTCAAGAGGAAAAGGTCAGATAATGTGATGTTAGGAAAATGAACCCTTAAATATGTATTTTAATGTTTTCGTTTCTTTCATGCATGTGTTTCTAACACATTTATAAGATTATTTCTTTGTTGCTTTGTATGTCCCTCCCCCACAGTGTAACCCCCGCTTTCACTATATTTGATGTCAGTATAACATGTGGAGGAGATGGGGACAAACAAGTCGTTTAAGGATTCAGGTGGACCTGTTGCAACAATGAGAAGTACAAAATGTCATGTCAAAGCAAGCTTTACAATGTCGGTGTGGGGGGGGAGGGGGTATGATTGGGTGGGGGGGAGGGGGGAGGCTGGGAAGGGAGGTGAAGGGTATACAAAGGAGGAGGCTGCAATGCTTGGTAAGAAATGTATGCATTATCCTGCCCATGTAATTGTAACCCCTCTGTACAGTATGTTCTCAAATAAAATAAAATAAAAAAAATTCTATTTTGTTGGAACTGCCATTAGAATCCAGTTCAAAATGGTTTGTGATGAGGTTCTTGATCACAAGAAGATATATGTAATATATATATGATTATATATTATCACGCACATATGTGATAATATATAATATATATGATAATTATATAATATATGTGATAATATATACTTCATGTATAATTATATGTAATATAGTATATGATACATAATATATACTATATATTACATATAATATATGTAATATAATATATTATATTACATGCATTATTTTGCATGTACGTAATATAATATATTATACATATAATATATGTAATATAATGCAATATAATCTATATAATATATAGTATAGTATATAGACTATATATAATATATACTATATAGATTATAATACATATTATCACATATATATTTAAACAATACCATGTGCATTGATTTTATAGCTTCTAAAACTAGACGTAAGGAGCTCTTATTATTTATTGTTGATTGTAGAATAAATAATGGATACTCTGAGCATTTTTTAATTCATCACTCTTGTTCCTGAACAATAAATCTACTGAGGTCACCAAAGTTATCTTTTATTGAAAATCTGACATCTGGCAACTAGAAAACAATGTGGACAAAGTAATTTCATTGGACACTAGAGATGAAAGTTAATTTTGAAAGTGTCTTTTGTGGAATAAAGTTCTTCTAGTCAACTTACCAGTAAGTTTCTTTCCAATGGGTATCAAAGGAAAACAAAACTTACTCAAATGAGTAAGTTTACTTAGGTCACATTAGGTCAATAAGTGACTAAAAGCTTGGCATTTAGTTTTCATGAGATGATGAAACTTCTAAATGAATTGCTTCTAACATTTCGGGCACTTTTAACAGCAAGTGGAGTAGGAGAAGTTATTTGTGCCACAAAATATACCTGCTTTGTTGGTTCCCTGAATACAGAGATCTTCTGTCATGAAAAACCATGTGTTACACTAATTCCTATATGCACTAACACTCCTTGGTTCCCACCATATTAAAAAAAAGTACTCATAATTCAGTGTTTCCTGTATTTTGTTTCTATTGCTTTAGTCATCACTACATTGGTACTTTGTTGCAGCAAATTCTACTTTTTACTACCCTGGATATCACTCTAGATGTTAATTAGATAACTTTCCCTATAATAAATTTATTTTGGATAAGTCAGAAAAAATAAAGTTATAAAATTGTTTTCCTAATGTAAGGATAAAATATTCTTTATAACAAATCTGAACCTTCAATAAAATATTGTAGAGTCCTTATTTCTACGCATCACAAAATCTCAGAATTTAAAGGACTCTAGGAGAAACAAATCGTTATGTCTATAAATTCTTAGTTTTCCTCCTCCTCCTCATTGTCATCATCGTCTTCTTGTTCTCCTCCTCCATCTCTTTCTCCTTCTCTTACTTCTCCTCTTCCTCCTCCTCCTTCTTCCTTATTTTCTTCTCTCTTTTTTTTTTTTTGTATCTGAGACCAGGACTCAAATTCAGTGCCTGATGCTTGCTTATTGGCTAGCAATCTACCAACTGGGCCACACCTCCAACCCCCGAATTATTAGTCTTTTTGATCCGTTAGGTATGTTTAGGTAGTATGTTTTAAGTTTTTGCATATATATAGTGCATATATATGTCTTATATCATTCACATTACCTATATGCTTCAAGAAAATAACTTTGTGTTATGAATATTTGGAAAGCTGACATTTTCTTGTCAGAGAAGGTACTGCACTTTAGATAAACCTTTTCTTACCCCAGATTTTCTAGCTGGAAGATGTTGTGATCAGAATTCCATTCTCTTATCTGAGGATATTTTTGAACAGGAGGAAGTGGAGTGATAGATGTGATAGTTGACGCTTATCCTAGCCTCTTGAGAAGAAGTGATAAGAAGAATGCAGTTGTAGGGTAGCCTTGGGGAAAATATATGATCTAGGTCTGGTGATACAAACATGTGTTCCCATTTACTCAAGAAGTATAGTGTATTCAATTCTTGCAGTTCATTTTGATACACTTCATTATATATGGTCTTATGCACTTATCAGTTGAGTTATTGTGATCCTCTCTTAAGAGTATCATAGACCACAAAGAAAATCTCTTGTGTCCATGTCTTGGAGTTTATTTCACTTAGCATCATCTTATATGGTCATATATGCATAGCTATTGAGCTATTATGCTCATTGGCTAAGATTATTCTAGATGTATACTAATTATTACAAATAAGGAAGATCATGGGACCTGTGTTTCTTTGGGTCTGGTTTACTTCACTTAATAGGATTCTTTTCCAAGTCCTTCTATTTCCTTACAAATGGGACAGTGTCATTCTTTCTGATGGAAGCATACAATTCCATTGTATGTATACAATCCATTCATCTAATGAGGGGCATGTGGGTTGGCTCCATATCTTAGCTATGGTAAATGATGCTGCTCGAGACATAGTTGTGCTGGTAGCTTTAGCATAGCCTTGTTTTTGGTCATTTGGGTAAATGCCCAGAAATGGGATTGCTGAGTCATTTTTGTTCTCAGTGTACTATGAGGTTTCTTTTTTCTTGTGTTTTTCTCCCTATGGCTTATCCCCTGTTGTAACCGTGTTTGATTTTGGTAACCTCTGAACCAGGGAAGGGAAAGGGAACAACAAAATGGTGAGACAAAGGATAAAGGGAGAACCTATGTAACAGTGATACTCACAAGACAATAGCTCTTCTTGAATAGTTTATCCCATTCTTTCTTACCACACAATAAAAACCTAGAAGCTTCCAAACTAAGAAACGGTAGGTCAAAATATTAGTACATATCAATAAATATGCCACTCTACTCTCTTTTCTAATCAAATATACATTGATAGAATATACATGTATGATATATATGTTCATCATATTTATATATTTGTATGGCATCATTTACTAAATACAAATTTCAATATGTATAGCTTAGAGATATTTTAAAGTTATAGAATATATTTAATTTAATTAAGATTTTTCGTTCTGTGCATTTCATTAGATAATTGACACAAGGTTTTTTAGCGTTCTACAAGTACTTTGACTATAAGTCAAACTATAAGAAATTTACTTACACTTTGGATGATGGTTTTACTCCTCCAAAAGCTCAACTCCTTTTATGATACCAAGGACATATGTTTCTCATTCTTTTTTTTTGGCGGGGGGGTCCTGGGCATTGTCCCTCAGCTCTTCAGCTCAAGGCTAGCACTCTACCATTTGAGCCACAGCACCACTTCCAGCTTTTTTCTTTTTGCTTATGTGGTTGCTGAGGAATTGAACCCAGAGCCTCATGCATGCAAGGCAAGCACTCTACCACTGAGCCATCTTCCCAGCCCCAATGTTTCTCATTCTTAATACTAGTTGCCAGCTTTTTTTCCAGAATAAACTACATTACTTACTATTCATAGTTTGTTGAATAGCCTTATGCTATTTTCATTTTCAGTCTAGAGTTCCCCTCTTCTGGCTTGACCTAAATGTATCTTTGAGGGTTAATCTTTACAATAAGTTTGTTGATTTTTTTTTCTTTTTCTCAGCATTGAGTTATATTCCAATGGATATTTTTGTGCATGTCTGTAATACATGCACAAAATACTTTTGTAATACTTGAACTGAGAGAGTTTCATAGGTAGTATGCCACTTTAACTGTAATGCAGCTCATTTTTCTTTAGTTATTTTTCAAATAGAGTTTCATTATTTTTAACCTAGGCTGGCCTTTACTGAAGTCCTTCTACTTTTGCCTTTTATATACCTTGGGATGACAGGTATTTACCACCACATCTAGTTTATTGATTGAGTACAGTTATTACTAAACTTTTTCTGGCCTTAGCCTTCAACTACCATTCTCCTGGTCTCTGCATTCTGAGATTTAAGGTGTCACACTCTCATACCTCACCATTTGATGAATATTTGTGCAGTTCCTAAAGCATTGTCTCAATACTGGATCATATCATATCATATCATAAAGTGTTACAAGTGCTGTTTATTCTTTCCCTGTCTAGCATATTAAAAACAGGTCTTTACATTGCCTCATTTGTTAAGAAATGGAAAGACTTGGAAAAAAATATATTAAGTGAAGTAAGCCAAGCCCAAAGAAACATAGGTCCCATGGTTTCCCTTATTTGCAATATCTAGTATATGTATAAGTCAAGCAGAAAAGGTCAGATAATGTGATGTTAGGAAAATGAAACCTTAGATATGTATTTTAATGTTTTTTTCATGCATTTGTTTCTAACGCATTTATAAGATTATTTCTTTGTTGCTTTGTATGTCCCTCCCCCACAGTATAACCCCTGCTTTCACTATATTTGATGTCGGTATAATTTATGGAGGAGATGGGAAAAAACAAGTCATTTAAGGATACAGGTGGACCTGTTGCAACAATGAGAAGTACAAGTTGTCATGTCGAAAACGAACTTTACAGCCTCGGTGGGGGGGGCAGGAGGAGTAAGTGGGGGGGCGGGAGGGGGGAGGCTGGGAAGGGATGTGAAGGATAAACAAAGGAGGAGGCTGCAATGCTTGATAAGAAATGTATTCATTATCTTTCCCATGTAATTGTAACCCCTCTGTACAGTATGTTCACAAAAAATAAAAATTAAAATAAAAAAAAATAAAAACAGGTTTTTATATAATTCTATCTAAGGCATCTATATTTGAGATTGATGCTTATCAGTATTTAATAATATGAATATAAGGAAATGCCCTCATTAAAGCCCTACAGTTAGACCTGGGCTTGAAAATGATGTCTACTCATCTAAAGGTACACCTTTTTTATCACCCCTTCCAACTAGTCAGAGTAACTTGCAGTTTCAAAAGTATTACTAACATGTATCAGCATCCTGTGATATGTAGGTTGCCTAGGAAATCTTCGTGTTCAAAATGCTATATCTCCTTCCTGATTGTTAAATTCTTAACTGCAGGAACATAAAAACAATGAATAACCAAAATGCAAATACTTTAAAAAGAAAAGCTAATTTTCTTCTACCTTCTTTTTTTAAATTTTTATTGTGAAAATACCTTACAGAGGGGTTACAATTACGTGGGCAAGGTAATGAGTATATTTCTTATCAAGCATTGTTGCCTCCTCCTTGGTTTCCCCTTCTAGTACACACATTTGTAGAGCTATGATAACATTTCCTAGTGGCAGATAAGTAGGCAGACTACTAGGTCCTTAGAAGAACCAACAAAATGCATGGAAATAAAATCAACTCTATTTGGCCTGAGGCTGGCATCTTTTGAATCATACATTTACTGATGTCCTCCCTCAACTTCTGGGCTTATTCCTGCGGTCTTGTATCATCTACACAAAAAGGGACTTAATAATACACTAGATATTTTTCCCCAGGAACAATTACAACATTCAAAATTCATTAATCATCTGCATCTTAAATAATAAAAGACACGTGCATAAAATAATTTATGGTAATTGAAAAATTAAAGAATTGTGACTACATTCACTGAGATGGTGATGATTGCAACATAGAAGAGGCTATGAATGTCCAAATATTTTCAGGTACTGCTACTACCCAGACAATTTTTATTGTCTTCTTGTTTGCTTGTTTGCTTCCAAGTTTTGACAAGTATGAATAAAACTGTCATAAATATTTGTGTTCATATTTCTGTGATTGTAAGTTTTCACCTTCTTTTTTGATACATACCATGGAACCAAATAGCTAAAATGTATGGTAAGAATACACTTATTTTTGTTAGAAGCAAACAAATGATTTCCCAAAGTCGTCGTACCACTTGCACTCTCACCAAGAATCAACAAGTCTTCCTTTTGCTCCACATTTTCTTAAATTTAGTGTTGTCAAACATCAAAGTGGATTTTAACCAAAATTCTAATAGATACATAGTATTATTTTTTTTTGTATATTTTTGGATTTTCTTGATTACTGATGTGATGGAGTACCTTTCTATATGCTTATTCTTCAACTTCATACCACTTTCATGACAACTTTGTTAAGGGCTATATTTAAATTGGGTTTCTTTGTTACTAATTTCTTCATATATTTGGAATTACAGTCTGTTATCAAATACATATTTTTTCTTTTCATTTGTCTTTTCATTCTACTGACAGCATTTCAAAGAGTAGAAATTTGAAGTCTACCTTATGAATTCTTTGTTTCACCAGCTTTGCCTTTGGCATCCTACCCAAATCTCTGACATTAATTCCAAAGTGATTTAGATGATCCTCCTCCTTTTCCTCCTCCTCTCTCCATCCTCCTCTTCCTTCTCCTCTTTTTCAGACTGAACTCAGGGACTTCCCAGGCGGACAATCTGCCATAGTTCTGAGTGCTTTTTGTTTGTTTGTTTGTTTTTAATGCTTTATTTAGTAAAAACTTGTGTAGGTAGTGAATGGGCAAAAAAAGCATGCAAGGTTGAAGGGGAGGTTGGAGGGGAGGGTCTATATCACAAATGGGACCTGACTCAGGATACGGTCATCGTAACCAGATTTGGGAGCCAGGGGTGGATAGTTCTTGAGTAATTTATTGCCTGTCCTTGCAGGCCTGAGGAGAGGCTGGATCAGGGAGGGTGTGGCCATCCCTATGAGTTTAGGGAAGCCAGTTGTGCCAGCTGCAGCAGGAGCTGCTGAGACAGGCAGTCTGGTGACCACAAAGGCAGAACGGCAAGTTGCCTTCGTGCCGGGCCCACAGCTAGCTCAAGCTTGGCTTGCCAAGATAGTGATGATGTCCACGATGAAGAAAGATCCAGAAACTCAAAGCACGATTTGGCGTCTGTAAAAATTGTGAGAAAGGCTAAGAGTAGAACGTATTGGGGGTGAGGGGGAGCTAGGGAGGAGAGTCTCTATCATCTTGGTTCAAAAGTGGGTTTAAAAAGATTACCCTTCCTCAAAAAAGCAGAAAACAAACAAAAAACCCAAGCCCAAAGAGTATTAAGAGCCAACACCAAAGGTGCTGAGGGCCTCATCACGGTGGCTCCAGCTCAGAGGCCAGTAGAGCCCTCACTCCTCCATCCAAGTCAGACGTAATTTTTGGTGGGTACTCAGAGGGTCCCCAAGCTGGGGAATGAGGGTCCATGTGGAATAGCGGGCCATATAATGGCTGGAAACCGGAGACCCTCCGGAGGGTCAGTGCAGCACAAGAGTCCCCCACCCAGCAGCAAGAGGCCCGAGGCAGCCCAGCCCAGATAGGGGGAGGCTCCCAGTTCCCACTTTTGGGATTTGGCCGCCAGAGGGTTGGAGAAGTCCTGGATGATCACATGAGCTGTCCAATGAGACTGGGATGAGGGTCGGGATCCCTCAGAAGACAAAGACGATGCTAGAGGTCAGCACCAGGAGAACCTGGGAGTCCTTGGCCTCCACACAGGTGGTGCACTTGGCACTGGCGAGCTAGATTAGCAGGACGAACAGAGACAAGAGGAGAGTGATGACCCAGAGAGCTCTTGCAGCCTTCAGGTACTGGGGCAGAGCCAGGAACGAGTTGTGCACCTGGCACTGCATCTGACTGGTGTTCTGCACAATGCAGGACATCCGCTGCACTTCCCACACGACCTGAGCCACCACATTGCTATTGCCCATAAAGCCAGTCACCTTCTACATGGACAGAGCACCGGACACCAGGGCCTTTATCCAGCCCAACAATGTCAGGAGGGTCTTACCTTATAGCCAGACCAGTATGTCTGTGATCCCCCTTTGTGTACTTGCTCTCAGGTATGTGCGACTGTGACCAGACATGGTGCTCCTCCTCCTCCATATTTCCTCTACCCCAAGCCAGGATAATGGGAGCATAGCAGTGCACTCAGCTATTGGTTGAGATGAACTTTTTCTAGGCTCAGATGGCCTAGAAGAGAAGTCTTTCAAACCGCTTCTTTAGCTTCTAGGATTGCAGGCTTCACTCAACTTACCTAGCTTCTTCCTCTTTTCTTTTTTAAACTAATAGGTGTTGGCATTATTGTTCATTATATTTGTGTTAGGTGTGCCTTGGCATGTGATTATTTCAAAAGTTAAAAGGAAGGTTTAAAAAGAGAAAAATGTCAAGGAAGATTTATTTTTAAGGATGAAAGGTCTATAAGAAAACAATTTTTAGATTACCACAACTCAGAGAACAAATGTTCATTTAATGATGCAATGTTAACAAAATGAGAACAGGACAGCTTTGAGAAAGAACCCTGTCCTCTACCTATACTTTTGTGTGTTGATATACTTGAGCAGAATTTTTTTTTTTAATTTCGCTTAAGTTTTCTCTAACTTCAAAGGTTGTACTAAAGGTCTACAATTTAATCTGTCCATTTAAGAGCTTCATGCTTTTTTATTATCTTTAAAAAGTAGTTGTTCATGGGCTAGGAGTGTGGTTTAGTGGTAGAGTGCTTGCCTAGCACACATGAGGCCTTGGGTTCAATTCCTTGGTATCACATAAACAAAAAATAAATTACATAAATATTTTTTACGTTAAAAAAAGAAAACTTTTTATTGTAAAGTTTGTTTATATTGTAAAGGGGAGTTGCAGTTACATAAGTCAGATCATGAGTACATTTCTTTTTCAACAATATCACACTCTCCCTCATTTTCTTTAAGGTTTCCCCCTCTTGATACCCCTCTACCTCAAGTAGTTCATTTCCAACATAGTATCTAGTGAGTATCACTGCTGAATTTGTTCACTCTTTTTCCCACCGTATCTGTGCAAGGAAGCAATTATTAATCCATTGTAAAGATTGGATAACTGATACAATTTGAATGAATTAAAAAATAAAGAAGGTATGAATCTGAAATTTATTAAATTCTAACTAAATGACTACTCTCTCTTCCTTTTTAGTTACTCTCTCTCCTCTTCTCATCCTACATACTCCCGTATGCACACTATAAATTCTGTTAAGCTCCTAACGTTTTACATTAAAAAATGGAGATGATGTAAACTGAAGAACTTGTTTGAGTTGGGTAAAAGTAGTTGGAAGCTAGCCTGGTTCTAGCAGCTGTGTTTTGTTGATCACCTGTACAAATCAATACATTCCTAGAATATCCACAACAAACAAGGGCACTTAATGATGGATGAAGCCAAAACTAAACTACTTTGTAATTGCATCTGTAAAAACACACAAATAAATGAACATTGTCCAAATCACAAATGGATGACAACTCATCCTTACAAATGAGCTGTTGCTATTTATTTAGCATTGCAACTTTGGCTACAGCTTATTCCTCTTTCTTTCTATTAAAAAATATGTGGTATATACACGCACACACATATGCACAATAGAATTCTACTCATCTCTCAGAAAGAATAGATATTGTACTATTTGTAAATGAAAAGACTTAGATAACATGATACTAGGTGAAGTAAGACAGACCCAGAGAAATGCAGGTTGCATGATTTTTCCTCATTGTGGTAGCTAGAATAGACCTAGAAGTAAATCTAGAAGTAAACACACTGTGTAGCACCCAAGCAGTTGTAAATAAATTTCCTGAAGTATTGCAAACTACATGGAGAGCTCAAATAACAAAATTCTTTTGAAAGCCTAAGTCAAAGCCCAACAAAATAATTACCAAGAGATGGGTATATGTAAAAGTGGAAATGTGTACTTACAAGGTTGGAGGGCCTACCACTAAGGAAGGGGTAGAAGAATGAAGAGGGGCAGCAGGAATTCATTGTATAAGAAGTCGTTTAAGGATTCAGGTGGACCTGTTGCAACAATGAGAAGTACAAAATGTCATGTCAAAACCAGCTTTACAATGTCGGTGTGTGGGGGGGAGGGGGGTATGATTGGGTGGGGGGGAGGGGGGAGGCTGGGAAGGGAGGTGAAGGGTAAACAAAGGAGGAGGCTGCAATGCTTGGTAAGAAATGTATGCATTATCCTGCCCATGTAATTGTAACCCCTCTGTACAGTATGTTCTCAAATAAAATAAAATAAAATAAAATAAAGAATTCATTGTATATACCACACAATTGAGAAATATAAGGGAAGAGGTGGTTTGAAAGGGGTGGGGGAAAGACATTGAAGGGATTATATTTGTGTTATGTGTACTTTGGTATACCAAGATCAAGATGCATTGCATATATATACTGTTCTGTTAAGTAGAAAAAAACACGAAGAAGTCTCAACACATAACCTAGGGATTAAGAAAAGTGAGGCAAGGAGAGCCTATGCAAGAGCGATACTCACAAGACAATATGTTGGAAATGATCTGTACAACTTGGGTGGGGTTTGAGGGGAGGAAAAGAGGGAGAAAAATGAGGGAAGGGGTAACAAGTTAGATGAGAAATAGAATCACTGCCTTGCTTATGTAATTGTAACCCCTCTGTACATTACCTTGACAATAACCCTCTCCCATGGGGGGGGGGAAGTGAGGCAAAGGGTGGGTTGAGAGGGGTCGGTGAGAATATTGAATGGGGCAACATTGATCAATGTGTACTATTTTCAGAAACTACTTAAAGATAAAACATATTCAAAAAATAATACCAAAAATAAAATAATACATATGAAAAATAAATGAAAAATAATTAGGGGTATGAGAACTCATGTAACTAACCATATTCATAATAGCGCCTGCTAGAGAATAAAGTCTCACTTAAACTTTCCTTAAACCTAATGCAACTCTTAAGTCTTATTCTCATGATTCTTCATGGGCTTTTCCTCATGGCAACAAACAAAATAACCAAATTAACCAGCTTGATTGTCACTGGCTATAGGGGATTAACAAAGCCAGATATATATGTTTGTTTTAAGATCATTTGCAATTAATAGAATAATTCTTTATTATACTTCAAGATGGAGAAAAGATCATGACAAGGAAAGTTCAGAGTTAAAAGTTAAGGAACATTCAACTGTAGTAGATTTCTGTTCTGCTCAGTGTCATGTTCCTTTTCTTTTGTTCCTTTGTTGTATTTAATGATTTCTTTTTAAGTAACGTCTCACTATGTAGGCCAGACTACCTTAGAACTTATAATGATCTTGTCTGAGCCTCCACCAATCTGTAAATATATGTGTATCCCCCAATCCTGCCAAATTCCTGTAGTTTTATCATGTTAATGCAGCCATTTTATCTATAAAATCCAGGACATAGCAACAGTTTTATTATCTCAAGGAAGTCATGTATATCCATTTAAAGGTTGGATAATAAAGTTAAAATTTATTGCTTAATGGTTTTTTTGCATTTGTTTAGAGGTACATTAGCAACAAAAATAAGTGCTCACAGCAACTGTCATGCTCATTAGTTTTTCCTTTCTCCTCTCTCATTACTTAGCTCTGAAAATCTTATGAAAATATATCTGCATGTTCTTGTTATTGACACATGCTATGTGAAAAAGACATCCCAGTAGTTCCATAAAGCATTAGATCTCCAAAATGAGGAGAAGTAATGAAGATAAACAGGAAGAGGAGAAAAAAAAACATAAGCTAAAGAATGACAAAAATGATGAAAGCAAAGTACAGAGACTCAAAGGTATGCTGGCCTCAGTTAATGGACTGTCTTGCTTTGAACTACCTGAGTTAAGATGTGATTAAACAATTTTAAAGTCAGAGCCAATAGAAAGGTTGAGAAACATTTGGTGAATCTATGAAAATGGATAAAAGAGGTATTTTAAGAATGTATAAGTAAATTTATATAATGAGTTAAATCTGAAATAAAGCTTTAAAAAGAAAAAAATAAAGAGAATTTTCTAATGTTTTCATCTTAAAACACAGGGAAAATGATGTGGTGGTTTAAAAACCATAAATTGAAGCTCTTTGATATTTGTTCCATGCACAAGTGGATTAGACATTTCTCTCCTTGAACATGGTCCATGCCCTTGTACCTATTTCAAAGAGTAGATTGCATTGCAAGTGATGGTGTGTGACTTCTAATGTTAGCTTAGAAAAATATATTTAGCTTCTGCTGATTTATCTGGGAAATTTCACTTTGGGAGCCTTCAACAACCACATAAGAAATCCTTCTATCCCATTGAGGAAAACTTTTATGCAAAAATGAATGACAGGCCTCCATTTGTGCATGCATTATTTAATAGTTTTGCTTGGCTATAATAAAACACTTGAGTCTGGGTACTTTCTTTTTTTAAATAAGTTTTCTTATTGTGAAAATACTGTAAAGAGGGGATACAATCACATGAGCAAGGTAATGCGTACATTTCTTATCAAGCATTGTTGCCTCCTCCTTTGTTTTTCTTCTGCTATCCCTTCCCTCCCATCTCTACAACTACATTCTCCTCCTTTTATTATTGCTTTGTATGTCCCTCCCCCATAGTATAACCCCTGTTTTCACTGTATTTGATGTTGGTATAATTGGGGGAGCAGAAGGGAAAAAACAAATTGTTTAAATAGGGATACAGGTTAACCCATTGCCATAATGAGATATACAAGACGCTATGTCGAGTCTGGGTACTTTCTAAAGGAAGTATTTCACAGTTTTGAAGGCTGAAAGTCTAAACATCCTGCAATGGCAATGGTGAGGGTGCAATTGGTGTATCACACATGGCAGAGAGAATCATGGAAGGATCAGATTGGAGAAGAAAAGCACAGATAGATGGTGAGATAGAAAGCTAGAGACAAGGAGGGGCCAGTCTTGCTTTATACAAAATGTCCCTCTTGAGAACTAACCAGAGTTTCATAAAACTACATCAGTTCCATCTGAGTGCAGCACTCCCCAATGACTTGCTTCTCCTCATTATGCCTGGCTCCTAAGGCTTCCAGACCATCTCTCACTGATGCCACACTGAGAGCTACAAGATCTGAACACATGAACACTCCCCAGCTGGTATCCCTATCCCATCCTCTTAGATCAGGATGTCAAGCAACATCTGACTTCCAAATATTTTGGATTCTTCTTCAAATAAGATTTCCTGCTGAACCTAATAAATTTTGGATTTGTAGCGCAAATAAGTCTTCTTGCTTCTACCACTTGAAGAGAGTGGCTTGATAGAGCATGAGATAAACAAAACATAGGGTATGCTACGGATCTCTCCAGAAGCTTATCTTAGTATAAAATGGTAGCCAAAGATGTTATATAGCACATTTTCCTCAACTTCTGTTTCTTGTTCCATGGAAAACTCTATTTTAAACAGTAACAAATAACCATATATAAAATTAATTTTCCATAATTAATATTTTCACATTTAGAAAACATATTATGTTTTTTTAACGTACCTAACTTTGTTGAAGAAGCTCAAATGGAGGCAGATTCTTAGTATTTTATTTATTTAACAAAAGAAGCACTATGTGCTGGGTATCAAAAGTTCATATCTATAGTCCTAGATACTTAGGCATCTGGGACCTGGAGGATCATGGTTCAAATTTATCCCAGGCAAAAGTCTGTGTGACTCTGTCTCCAACATAACCAATATAAAGCTGTGCTGGAGCTGTGGTTCAAGTAGAAATGATAGAGCAGCAGTGTGAATAAGCAAGCCAAGCAAGTATGAGGCCCCGAGTTCCAATCCCGCTACCACCATAAAGGAAGATTGAAAAAATTCATATAGTTACAAAAATTACATCATTTACTGAATACTATAAATTACTATATATTAGTGTATATATATAGAACGTGCATAAAGTATACATAGTATATATGTGCTATATATACTATATTTACTTTATACATTTATATATACAAATATACTTATATATACATATACTATATATATGTATATATGCTATGATATATATATATATATATATGTATGTATTCTGTGAACCCTTACAAGTGTTTACCCATTGTGACTGGATGATGCTCTGTATGATTCTTCTCTCTTTAATAAGTGATAGATGTCATGGCTTGACATCTAAATAATAACATCACAAAATGATATACTATCAGTTCTACAATTAAATTATGAGTATTATGACTTTCTAGAAAATTCTTTTAGTTTTGATGAAGGAAACTGTTACATTAAACTATCTACCATGACAACTATCTGATGTCAGGCTCCAGAAAACAACCAGGTAGATAATGTGGCCTTCCATAGATGACACCATGAGAAAATAAATACTTTCAACAGACATTGTGTGTATTTGGAAGCAGGTCCTTCCTGGATGAACCTTTAAATTCAGCTTTGTAAAAAATGATGAAGCTGAAGTCCTAGTTAAACCATGATCAGAGTCCTAACATGAAGGAACTGAAATGTGAAATTTGTACTGTTTGAAGATACTGTGTTTTGGAATAAATTTTCAAATGCATCAATAGATAGATAATCTACCTGCATTGAGGAAACTAAAGCACAAACATATTTACTAGTTTATGTGCTCAAAATAACTATTATAGGTTTAGTATTAGAGAAATTATCCATTAACTTGAATTAATTCTTTCTATTCTATTCTGTTATTAAATTGGACTTAAGACGTAGTTAAAAGCAGGGCAATTTATTAGAGATTTCAGTAAAAAAAAAAAAAGAAAACCTATGCCCCTACTGCTGTCTCCATTAGGTAAATTCATAAAGAATAAAAATTTAAAGGTAAGATATTCAAGTTAGTGTCAAAAGACTATCAAACTTATTTTGCATTTGTTTTACACGTGTCAAGAGGATTTTTTATTGTATTGTTTGGCAGTTATTTCTTCTTTTTTTTCTTTAGCTACAGTTTATTCCCTTTATTCACTGTTTTTTTTTTATTTCTGTAATCTTTTTCTTCTATATAAGTTTATCTGATTTAAGGAGGGGAAGGGGACTGGGTCAAGGGGTGAACCAATTCAACAGTGATACTCACTAGACACTATGTCAAAAATGAACTTTACAACTTGGGGGGAGGATTTTAGGAGGGGTAAAGTGAGAGATAATGAGGGAGGAGAAAACACTGTTCAAAACTAAATGTAGCCGGGCGCCGGTGGCTCACGCCTGTAATCCTAGCTACTCAGGAGGCTGAGATCTGAGAATCGCGGTTCAAAGCCAGCCCGGGCAGGAAAGACCGTGAGACTCCTATCTCCAATAAACCACTAGAAAACCGGAAGTGGTGCTGTAGCTCAAGTGGTAGAGCGCTCGCCTTGAGCTGAAGAGCTGAGGGACAGCGCCCAAGCCCAGAGTTCAAGCCCCATGACCGACAAAAAAAAAAAAAAAAAAAAAAAAAAACTAAATGTACTCATTACCTGACATATAACCCCTCTATAATCACCTTTGTAATAAAATTTAAATTAAAAAATAACATTATACATAGTCAGTTCTTGAAACAATGGCTTTGGTATCTAAGTTTCTGCAGAAGACTCATTTCATAGAATACTTCTAGATATCATCAACCTTTTATAACATCATTCTTGGAAAGATCTGAAGCATAGGCACTTTTATTACAAAGTTAGATTAATGTGTTTAATCCAGAATAAAATCCATATACAAGGTACATATTTTAGTTTTGTAGTGTAGGAATTACTATTAACTTGCCTGTAATGACCTGTTCACTTAAATGGCACTGTGCACACTCTAACCTGCCCCCCAATTAAAACCTTGCAATACCATTGCTTCTGAATTCACCATGCTAGATCTGCTAGAGTTCTGCTGAAGGTAGGTTGCAGAATACCTTTATATCCCTACAGTGGGTCACTCTTTGATGGTGTAAGTGCTTCATTGTTTCACAAACCCCATACTGTTCACAGCATGCATTAAATAGTGGCTGGAGCAGCATATCCTCACTGATGCATATCAGCATTCTTTTTCTCTCTATGCCTCCTTGTTGCAGACTCAGAGGAGCCAGGAGCTGGCTATGTGTGAGCAAAGGTTCCATGTTCATGGACTCCAACCCTCAGGGCTGCAAGTGCTTGCTCTTTGGTTTGAGGAAGTGTTCCTTTCAGCTTCTGGGTCTGGGGGCTTCTCTTCGGAAGCATGGTAGATAAAGTTTGATTGAAATTGAATGAGGAAGAATGCATACTGTTTGCACTTGTTGGAGCAGTGGTTTCTAAAAGGTTGTGATGCAAGCATTTGACAAATATAGAAAGTGTATATCGCTGAGGCTTTTTCTGGAATAAACAGGGTTGTGCCATCAGCCTTCTTTCCATCTCCTTCATCAATCCCCTTGCCCCTAGGGAGCTCCTGTTTGTGCTGCAGCTGGATTGCGGCACCTCCTCGTGGAAATCCACATGTGTCATCATCACTGCCTAATTTCTTCTCTTCATTTAGCTTCATATAGTTTAACACAAGCTAACCCTAGCAGGAAATTTGTTCTCTGTGAACTGCATTAAAGCTACTTGTATCTCTCCATTTGTACCTCAATATGTTTACAGGGGTCACTTCTGTTCATGTTATTATTCTCACATGGTCAAAACCTTTCATGGCTGACATTTATATAGAATGCCAGGGAAGTGCTCTTTTTCATTCAGAAGCTGTGTGGAATTGAATAAATGAGCATCTCACTTTGGCTAGAATAAGAAAAAAAAAGACAAATTACTGCCCCTAGAAAGAGATCTTGAGCAATTATCTTCAGAGAGATGAGAAAGCACAGATACGATTTTTTGTGGCTGAACAAAAATAGCTGAAAAGTAATTCAGGCAAGTATGAGAAGCATGAGTTCTTTCTGATGAAAAGACTGAAGGCTGAAAGAGATCATAAGGTGGTTATTATTTTCTAGGAATTAAAAAGGACAGAATTTCCTGTGATGTGGGAATGCTTGGTGAGTTCTGGTTTCAGTTCAGCTAAACCACATTCTCTCTCTATGACCTAACAGCAGACTTAAGCTTTCTTAACTCCACTTTTCTTTTCTTTTTTTTAAATTTTATTTTATTGTAAAGATACTCATCAGGTACAAATATATAGGCAAGAAAGAATTTGACTTTAGGATTATCATGAAGGTTAAATATGACAGAAATGTGAAAAGCTTATCACATTGTTGTGCACAAAGTAGTTAATTATGTCCCTTCTTCCTTAATTTCCCAGAGTAGCCTTGTCTGCAAAGTTTTACTCTCTTAATTTTACCGAGGCAGTGAAATATCTAATTAATTATAGTAACTTGACAAGACACTGGAAATAAATTGTAAGATAACTGTAAAATAAGCAATGATAGCCATTTCTGATAGTGCACAAATGAGGCAATAAAAATGTTGAACTGAGTTCCTACTCACCATCTACATTAACTGGCCCTGCATATTCATAAATGCGTTACAAAGACACGATGTTACAAGCATCAAACATGCATCGCATTTCTCATTAGCTGTTCCACACAGTACAGTATACTTTATTATGGCGTCCAAAATTCTGACAAAAGTTAATTTGGGACTGAGAGTTCTGGATGCAGACCAAACTACCAATCAAATGTGAAACAGTGTACACATTTCACATCCATAAGAATGTAGAACATTGACCTTTCAGTTACATGAGAAGGTGACAGAAGTTTACAGAGCACAGGGAAACTGGGTGAACCTAAAGAAATGAGGCTGGTCTCTTTTAGAAATTAAAACATCTTAAGGATATTGAGAGTAAAGCAATATATCAACAGCAGTCTGGTTACCTTTTCTCCAGTGTATTAGGTAGAAGTGAGTGAAAATAAATATTTCCTTTCAATTATGCTAATATTCATGACAATTGTAAATGGCATTACCAGTAGAAAGATATCTGGAAGTTCTTTACTGTAAAAAGAGTCTAGTAGGGTACAACTTGTTTAAAGAGTATGTTTTGTATGCATACACAAGATAATAAATATATTGAGCACACCTAAGTAATTTATGTGTTATAAGATGGAAGAATATTGAAGACTTCTTTTATGTTTATCAAAATTTATATTTTACTATATCAAAATTTATATTTACATATATATAGTAAAACAAATAGTATAAATAGTAAAACAAATATAAAAAGTACTGTTATTATTTCAAATATATGAAAGTATTGGATTTATTTGGGAAAATAATGTTCTGGGCATGCCTGGTGCTAATGTTTCATCAGACCAAATTATTACTCAAACGTAATTATTTCATCATGACCGAAATTTGGTATTGAATAAGAGCCATGATTCAAAAGCTGGGTGTTGGTTTTCAATGCACCCACCATTCATATTAGCACAGCATTAAACATAAATGAAGCAAAAAGCAATTTAAAGCAATGAATGTATAAGAACAGTATTACCACAACCACTTATCCCATAGAAAACTATACATGCAGTCATAACAAAATAAAACCTTTATTGATTTTTCAATCTCTAATCGACATGGTAGGCCAAGCATAGATCATAAAATTATATTATAAAATAGAATTATATGCTATCAATATTGACAATAAAAACTAGGATAAAACGAATTCAGATGAAGAAGAGGAACACAATCAAAGAAAATGGTTGGTGATTTTGCTGAGCTGCCAGAAAAACCTGATAAAATTACTAATGTAATAAGCCAAAGAAATGTAAGTAGTGCTTTGTTTAGGGAAGAATTTTTCTACATACATAGAGTTCTCAGTGTTTATCATTTTAGAACTTAAAAATAGGGATGCTACAATTGATTACTAAAATCAAAAACTTGTACTAAAAACTCTAGACAGTGGCTATATCTTGGAATGAGGACTATGACAAGAAAAACAAAATATAGAATACAAGCATATACAGATGAGACTGCATATGCTACATGAGTGTCATATAAGCACAAAGATGACTTTGACGGTATACATATTCACGTGTGTTTGAGTGTATATGTGAGTATGTATGCATCAGAGTAAGATAGATATAGAGAAAGAAAAAGAGAGAGTGGGAAAAGGAAGGAAGGGAGAGGAAGAGGGAACTAGAAAGTGGAGGGAAAATAGGACTTAACAAGACCCTTGGCTTTTTCCTGAGCTCTGCTAGTAGATAGCAACATTGATACAGAATGACTATATTTCACTTCATGATAATACTGGAGGAGAAAATTTCTGGTAAAGTTTAATTGTAAGAATGTTTGTCAAATACTCCTACTTAACTTGGACTGAGGTTCCATATCTAGAAAGGATTTTTAACAACTGTAACTGAATGATCACATAGGTCAGAAAACAAATAGCACATGTGAAATGTATATCAAAATCTCAGTGACAATAAATTAATTTTATATCAAATCCTCATCATTTTTTCTTTTTCTTTTTTTGTATGTTTTTATTGTAAAAATGCTGTACAGATGGGTTACAGTTACATGAGCAAGGTAATGACTACATTTCCTATTGAGCATTGTTGCCTCCTCCTTTGTTTTCCCCCTACCATCCCTTCCCTCCCACCTCCACAGCTACCTCCCCCTCCCCATGCCAAAGTTGTAACATTCATTTTTAACATAGTGTTTTGTATATCTCATTGTTACAATTGGTCAACCTGTATCCTTATTTAAGCATTTTCTTTTTTTCCTTCTCCTCCCCGAATTAAAGAATTGTATATATAAGATGCGGGACACTGACATCAAAAAGTGAAAATAGGGTTATACCATGGGGGAGGAACATAAAAGCAAAACCAAAATCACATGGTACATTATAAATATGTTAGAAACAATAACAAGAAAGAAAAAAGCATATTTTTGTTTCTATCTTGGGGTTCATTTCGCTTACCATCATCTTATATGTTCCTATGTACACAGCTTTTGGCCTTTTCTGCTTGTCCTACACATATACTTACTAGTTATTGCAAATAAGGAAAACCATGGGACCTATGTTTCTTTGGGCCTCATCATTTTTATAATGTTAAGTTACCTTCATAAATGATACATTATAGAAATAGTTAATAAAGAGCGGTGTCAAGAATTGGAGAACTATGGATCAATCGGCTCATTTTTTGATGTAAGTGAACAGATTGAGAAGTAAGCCCAAAAGAACAGTGTCATTTCTAGTTTCTTCATGTAGTGCATTAGATAAACTTCCATGGACCAAAAGAAGTCACCTTAGCAAACCCAAAGTCAATTAGGCTTAGCTTATAGAAGTAGAAGAAAATGTAAAGACACATGTAAAAATGTGTAGCTAAGAAGAACCCAATTAATTCAGATCAATGAAATCATCCATAATGTGTCACATTACTTGCAAATAAAGAATACAAACAAGTATTTGTATGAACTTTCTTTGAAATGAGTTTCCTTCTTTAAGAATTTTTTTAGGGAAGTTGCTCTGTGGCTCAAGTGGTAGAGCCCTTGCCTTGAGCTGAAGAGCGCAGGGACAGTGCCCAAGCCCAGAGTTCAAGCCCCATGACCGACCAAAAGAAAAAAAAAGGAGAATTTTTAAAAGAATTTTCACTATTCTCTACAAATAGTGCATTTTTTAATTTTTAAAAGACGAATTGGAATATAAGAGAGCCTTAAGCAGCATAAAAGAGGAAGACATATTTAATTTTGAATCCACTAAAAGAGAGGCTGCACAAACTTCCATTTGGGACAAACATGTCAGCATTTCACTTATGCTGACTTGGCAATAATAATTCATCTTATCTGTAGATTAGATAAACAAAGTAGCTTAAAATTCCATATTTATGTGGCATGTTCTTGCTTTATTTATATAGGAAAAAAAAGCATCTTCATTAATGTTGTATCTTAATATTGAGCATTTCTCAAAGTGTTGGGAACACTGGGATGTATGTGTATAGTGATGTCAAGGCAAAGGCCATAGGGTAAAGGCAGTAAAGGAATGGCTGAAATTGATACTATAAATAAAGCTGTTAACTCTAGACGGAGACAGCTATCCATTGTTTATCAAGAGTAGGAAAAAAATTTGAAGTGTTCAGTAGTAAAGTTGGAAATAGTCCTTCCAGAATTGATTGCTCCAAGTCACATGAGATTGGACTAGACATGGGAAGCATAAAGAGTGGGGTAGATTTTGTTCTGGAGAGAAGCAGCTACTATCAACTAATACTTCACAAGAAGGAACAGAGAGTAGATTCATTTGGTTCATGTCATACAGTAAATATTAGGAGTAAATCAAAACACTTTAGCATTAATGTTTGATCTAATAACCAATATAGGAGATGATAGCATTGTTTAATTTACAATAATAAGTAGTTATATTATTGTTGTTGTTTTGTTGTTGTGGGACTTGAGCACTGGGCATGGGCACTGTCACAAAACTCTTCAGCTCAAGGCAAGTGCTCTACCACTTGAGCCACAGTGCCACTTCCGGTTTTCTGAGTGGTTTATTGGAGATAAGAGTTTCAAGGATTTTCTTGCATGAGCTGGCTTTGAATCAGGATCCTCAGATCTCAGGCTCCTGAGTAGCTAGGATTACAGGCATGAGCCACAGGCGCTGAGCTAGTAAGTTATTTTTTTTTTAAAGTCTATTTGCTCAAATGTATAAGTATGACTGCAACTTTCTCAAATACATCAATGTGTCTAGATCAAAATCCCTGCATTAACGTTTTATCAACAAAATGATTGCAGTTTAATTAGTGATTTAAATTGTTTTTGTTTATATAAAAGTCACCCTAGATCCTGCCTGCAATCTCATATAAGAATTTGTGTGTGCATCAGCAGACCTTACCGTAACTAAGAAACATAGTGCAATGGGGCATCTCTCACCTTGACAGCTGGGGGAAGCTTTTCCAGTGACTGCGAAAATGGAGGTGTTACTTACAAACACAATAAAGTGACAGCATGGATATTTGATATATTTAAACGATGCCTTTTACCTAACTTTGGAAAACACTTGACCAAGCAGATTTTCACTTATCACAGCATGATTTTCAGGAATGAGAGTCTATGTAGTTTTTGTTTTGCTTTGTTTTGTTTTTTTAATATTACCTCAACAAATTTGTTTGAACATCTAGTTTGAAATCTGACTCATGAATTCCCATGTCAATAATGAAGACTGTCCTCATAGAGAAGAGGCAGATGCACTGATAATTACTGTTATTGCTATAGGAGGCTGTCCTGAGTATTCAGCAAGCACAAAGGAATAGCCCCAGTCTGGCCTGAAGTAACTCTGGGAAGTTGGGAGAGAAGCTGATAATTGAATTGAGTCTTTAAGGAGACACAAAATTTAGCCAAAGAACCAGGGGATTATGCTCTTGACACTGAGGAAGCATATGCAAAGGAACGAAAAAGGAAAGAGTTTGCTGTGTAAAAGAGATACCTAAAATCTATGGTAAGTGAACTGGTAGAAGACTAAGTCTGGTAGAGAATGAGGTTGTTGAGATTTTATAAAGGCATCATGGGCTCACTGAAAGCTTTGTCTTTGGCAACTGGAGATTACATCATTTCTGTATGCTGATTACTAAAATACATTAGGAATATGCATTTGATTGTTTGTTATTGTGGGTCTTGCACTCAGGGTCCTGAGCACTGTTCCTGAGCCCTTTGGCCTAAGGCTAGGAGGCCACCACTTTGATCCACAGCTCCTCTTTGGGTTTTTGAGGGGCTAATTGGAGTTAAAGTGTCACAGAGACTTTTCTGCCCAAATTGGCTTCAAACCATGATCCTTAGATCTTAGCTTCCTGAGAATTATAGGTGTGAGCCAATGGAACCCTGTTTAAAAATATAATTTTAATATGAATATGTATCTATGGGTGATATTCCAGTATTATTGTGCCAAAATAGTAGGAGTAATATAAAACATTCGTACAAACAAAACATCATTTACAATGACAAGATAATCATGATTTGGCCAACTGATATTTTCTTTCCACACATTAATAATTCACCACACATATTATTGGGAGGTATATACTCATTTTGGAAGTCTACTTTATGCACAAACATGAAGAGTTTGCAGCAGAGTGAACAGACTTGTATTGTAGCAGAATGGGGGTGACAAGCAGGAGCCACACTCAGAGAGCTGAAAGAAGCAAAGGTGATAAGGATTAGACTAGTAAGATGGGAAGCAAATACATTTTGATGAAATAAAAATAAGTTGGACATACTCATTGTCTCTGAATGACAACTTCTGTAATTATATCTGAGTGGTAAGGGTATGTATCGTTAAAGAATTCAGAACTATCCTAGGCATATACTAATAATTACAAATGAGGAAAACCATAGAGCTTATGTTTCTTTGGTACTGGCTTACTTCACTAATAAAATTTTTTTCCAAGTCTTTCAATTTACTTACAAAATGGGCAATGTCATTCTTTCTGATAGAAACATAAAATTCCATTGTGTATATATACCACATTTTCTTGATCCATTTATCTATTGAGTGGCATGTGGGTTGGTTCCATATCTTTGCTATAGTAAATAATACTGCAATGAACATAGTTGTGTTGGTAGCTTTAATGTGGCCTTGCTTGTGATCATTTGGATAAATGCCCACGAGTGGGATTGCTGGAGAATCATGATAGCTCAATAGCTATGTACATATGACCATACAACATGATGCTTAATGAAATGAACTCCGAGACATGGAAACAAAAGGTCTTTTTTTTTTTTTGGATGTTGACCTTGTTGTCACCAATGTACTCTTTCTAGTGCTTTCTTCTTATTTTATTTCATTTTTCTTTTCCCATTGGCTTATCCCTTGCAATCACTGTCTTTGATTCTAGTGCCTTCCTTCTTGAATAAGCATTTATCTGATTTAGGGAAGGGAAAGAAAATATCAAAATGCTGGACAAAGTGTGGGGGGGAACAGCAGGGATAGTGGGAGAACAACAAAGGAGTAGGTAACAAAGTTTGACAAGAAATGTACTCATTACCTTACTCTAGTAACTGTAACCCCTCTGTACAGCATCTTTACAATAAAATGAAAAAAAAGAAAAAAATTCACCAAATTTAAGAGGTCAAGGCACCATATCTTCAGAAACTTGCTTTCCAGCCAAATAAACTCAAAAAATTGCTAACAAAATTTTTGTTGCACTTTGCCATTTACTTAATAATTTACCAAAAATAAAATGTCCATTTAAAGGCTTTTATTTAGCTCTTTAACTCACTAGGGAGGAGATAAGTGGTTATTTGAGATAGGTTGATACCATAACAGCAGAATGAAAGTTTTAGTACGTTTTCCCCAACCTATCTCTCAAACTCACTAGCTAAATACCAGAGTGTGTCTAGTAAGATACAGGGGCTGAGCATGGGGAGTCTAAAATAGATAACTTGGGAATATAGAGGATATTATTAAAATTTCTTTTCTGAATTCCTATTGAATTCCAATGCTGGACCTCTGATAAAAATCTAAAAAGAAAGGCAGATTTTTCCATCTTTCTAGTCATCTTCTGCAACTCTGAAATCATTTGTAGCACTGGAGAAATCCCTAACACCAGACTACAAAAGCAATTTTTTGTGATCTAATAACCTTTACAGAAGATCAAAGCCCTTTATAAATGTTTGTTTCAATCTTGCAGCATCTCTGAAACAACAGAAACCTGAAAAAAGGCCAATTTGAGAAAGGAGGCAAAATATAGACAAAACAGAGCTAAGAATGGGAAGACCTCTGGTGATTGATTTTGGTCTTCAGCAGCATCATTGCAATGATGTTGAAAACAATAGAATTTTTCATACTATTATGAGAAAAGAGAAATGGTAATCTGTGGATAAAAGGAAGAAGAATAGAAGTAAAAAGGATAATGGGTTGTAGTCAATGAAAATGCTTTTTTTTGACATAGGGGAAGAGCAGTGTTAGTTGAAAAGAGGGCCTTCTATTCTCTGCTACTTGAGACAAGTTTTCTTCTTTGTAATTCATTTTTGAGTTGATTCCCTTCACTAACTTTTCCACAGCTGCTTACAACATAATATTCCTAGCCTCTGTCTCCCAAGTATCTGGGACTATAGGCATGTACCGCCAAACCTGGCTCATTAATTCTGATGATACTAGCTAAGTATAGAGTAAACTCAAGCATTATGCAGGACATATTAGATACACAGATAGGATTTTTCCAATTTAGAGATTAAAAAGCATAATTGAGAGGATGACTGAGAATATTGTGTCCACAAATCATGATTTATTAGTGAGGGCACAGAAATTAGTTCACCTATGTTTTTACAATAAACCTGAGCTAATTTTCAGCCAAAGGTATTTGTTCATAAATTAAATTATGTTGCCTACCCTAACATGTTTTGTTATATTTCTAAAAAGTTGTTTCTTTATACAGTAGATAAACCTTTAATTAATGTATGTTTTTAAAATCCCTATTTGACTTGGAAAAATTATATTAAGTGAATTAAGCCAGGCTCAAAGAACCATAGGTCCCATGGTTTCCTTTATTTGCAATAACTAGTATATGTCTGAGAAAAGCAGAAAAAGTCAAAAGCTATGTATATGTGACCAGATAAGATGATGTTAAGCGAAATGAACCCCAAGATAGGGACACAAGTGGTTTTTTTCTTTCTTGTTATTGTTTCTAACATATTTATAATTACCATGTGATTATTTCTGTCTCTTTGTATATTCCTCTCCCACAGTATAACCCCTGTTATACTGTGCATATACTGCATATACTTCTCTAATTTCGGGAGGGGAAGGGAAAAAACAAAATGCTTGTATAGGGATACAGGTTGACCATTGTAACAATGAGATGTACATGACACTATGTTGAAAAACAAAGTGGGGAGTGTAGTTGTGGAGGTGGGAGGGAAGGAATGGTAGGGGAAAAACAAAGGAGGAGGTAACAATGCTTGATAGGAAATGTACTCCTTACAGTTACATGAATAACTGTAACCCCTCTGTACAGTATTTTTACAATAAAATGTATAAAAATCCTTATTTGATTAAATAAAAAAAGACCTTAAATTTTATCCAAACATATCTTTTTTTTGCAGAATCAAATTTTAAGTATATTTGTCTTTTATATTCACCACATGATGTTAACAGTCTAATTAAATCAAATGTAGAATATATGGTGTTTTTCTCCTTGTAGGCACTAAGTTCCATCCTTAGTGCCAAAAACCAGTGAAAATATAAGTGATAAAAAATAATAAGTAGACAAGATACATACCATTCACTTTGCAAGGTCAGACATCACTTTGAGGGACTAACATCTTTTTTGTTAATTACATTTTTATTAGGATAAGCTAGAGAAGGGGGATTTCACATATATATATGTAATACATTCCAATGTATCTTTTCTTCCTTGTTATCAGTCTTCTTACTCTCTTCTTTCAATACAATTTTACAATTTCAACAGATTTTATTGTCCTGTTTTCATACATTTGGGTAGTATATTTTGATAATATCCATCCTCTATCACCTTCATTAACTAATATTCTCATGCTAGTACTCACCTCCACAGTAGAACCTGTTTTTCTTTCTGTTTCACCCTTCTTGATCAAAAGCCTCCCTGTGGTTCTTTAAGCTTTTATCACATATAGTTGTATTGTATCACTTTTCCTTTTGGTGGGCTAACATCTTTCTGTCAGCTTCCCAACAGCCCTTGGTAATTAATTACCTTAATACAATCTATAAGTCTTAAGAGAGAGGGTTAATTTTGGGAAAAATAAGTGGTTCTGATTGAGAAATCAGGAGCCAAATTCACTTTTGGGGAAAATGATTTTTGAAAACTACTTATGAGACTCAGCTTTGGTTAGGAAGATTTTTGAAAACTACTTATGAGACTCAGCTTTGGTTAGGTAGTTATTTTGCCATATTTCTTCTTATGGAATATTTTTATTACCTTCACGTACTTATACAAAGGAATTACTATTTACTGGAGCGGTTTATGAATACAGTGCATCTTGATCAATGTCATACCTTTCAACATTCTGACCACCCCTCCCAACCCATCCTTTCCCTTTCTTATCTTAAATTTAGTTTATATATTGATTTTTTGCCAAATAACAAAGCCATTTGTGTGAACAATGCATCTTGATCTGTGTATTACACCATATGGTGAAATGCTTTGGAGAATACTATATTTAATAAATAAAAGTGATTTTTAAGTGACTAATTTTCTGTACTCAGAAATTCTTAAATATTTGTGCAAGTGGAAATATATAGGAAAAGTCATTAGAAATTGAATTTGTTATGGCATATGAGAAAAAAAGAATTAAAAAAAGACATATTAGCTTTTGTCACTCACTACAAAGTGACATCATTTTCCATTAAACAGTTTGAAATTAAATATATACACAGTCAAATTTTTATAAAGTTGGGGATGAGATTTCCTTTATAGAGTGCAGTAAGAGCATGAGCATATAAAGGTGACAAAGTGCTTAGATTGAAATATGTTGTGGACTCTCTCATAAGAACTATAACTACATGAGGTTTTAAGACATGTATGTGAAAATATCAATTAATTTTACCCAAGGAAGCTGACACATGATCATTACTGATCATTACTGAAACATTACTATGGGAGCTTTTTAAAAATTCTCATCATTTTCCCAGACTCAGGCAAGTTATGTGATTTTTTAAATATATGTTAAATTTACTTATTTGTAAAATGAGTCAAGTGTCAACAAAAAGGCACAGCCATCCTGAGGTTCTGCTATCACAGAATTTGTTTCAAGTCAAAAGGGAATGGTCAGTAGGATTTAGTTTCTCACAGGCATTAGGACTGACTGAAGATTAGCTCTGTATGTGATTGTTTGGGGCTAGATTGTCCATTGGGTCCCTGGAGTCTCTTTCAAAGGGCATTTGGTTTCCATCACCCCAACTGAGAGAAATGAGGATGGTCAACAGGAAAGACAGCTTGGATGTGGCATCTTCTCCCTTTTTTCCGTTCCAATTGATTAAAAGCAAATCTCTAAACCTCAACCATGCTTAAAGGAAAGGGATTATACAATGGTATAAATACTAGGGTGGGTGTCATTGACCTTCAAAATGAAGCATTATGAGCTGTCTGGTAATTTCAAAGAAACATTACTAATTTCGCATTGTTTTGCTAACTCTAACACCAGCACATGGACACAAGAGGTTTTTCTTTGTTGTTTTTAATGTAGTATGTGATTTCTTCTTTCTTGTGTATGTTCTGCCCCCTATTGTTTATACAGTGTTGTCACTGTATTTGATTTTGTTACCTTGATATTATATATACATGTTTATCTGAATTAGGGAAGGGAAGGGGAACAACAGAATGGTGAGACAAAGGACAAAAGACAATGCAACATTGATGTTCACAAGATATTATGTTGGAAATGATCTGAACAACTTTGTGTGGGGGGAGTTGGGGGAAGGGAAAGTAGGAGAAAAATGAGGGAAGGGGTAACAAGTTGATAAGAAACGTACTTATTACTTTATTTATGTAACTGTAACCCTCTGTACATCACCTTGACAACAATAAAAAGGGAAAAAAAAGAAATTTATATTAGAAAAAAGTTATTCGGGGCTGGGAAGTTGGCTCAGTGATAGAGCGCTTGCCTTGCATGCCTGAGGCCTTGGGTTCGATTCCTCAGCACCACATAAGCAAAAAGAAAAAAGCTGGAAGTGGGGCTGTGGCTCAAGTGGTAGAGTGCTAGCCTTGAGCTGAAGAGCTGAGGGACAGCGCCCAGGCCCAGAGTTCAGGCCCCATGACCGGACCAAAAACAAACAACAAAAAAAAAAAAACAAGAAAAAAGGTATTCGAAAAAATACATTTATTGTCTTTTTTTATTGTGAAAATACTGTACAGAGGGGTTACAATTACATGGGCAAGATAATGAGTACATTTCTTATCAAGCATTGTAGCCTCCTCCTTTGTTTCCCCTTCCCATCCCATCCTCCCTCTGCCCCCCCACCCAAACTTCCTCCCCCCCCACCAAAGTTGTAAAGTTCGTTTTCAACATAACAACTTGTAAGTCTCATTGTTGCAATGGGTCCACCTGTATCCTATTTAAACAATTTGTTTTTCCCTTCTCCTCCACAAATTATAACAACATCAAATACAGTGAAAGCAGGGGTTATACTGTGGGGGAGGGACACACAAAGCAACAAAGAAATCATCTTATAAATGTGTTAGAAACAATCGCATGAAAGAAAAAAAAACATTTGAATACATATCTTAGGGTTCATTTCCCATTCTGATCAAGATGCACTGGTATACATACATTGATGATTGAGTGACATGAATTATACTTATAATCTGACTTGTTGAACTGGAACCTCTTTGTACAACTACTCATCATAAAAAAAAAATTTTAAAAAAGCAAAATTAAATTAAGCTGAGTTCTAGTGTCTTATGTCCACAATCCTAGCTACCCAGGAGGCTGTGATCTGGAGATCTCAGTTTGAAGACAATTAAGCCAGAAAAGTCTGTGAGACTCTTCTCTAATCAACCACCAAAACAAGCTGGAAGTGGAGTTGTGTCTCAAATAGTAGAGTGTGATCCTTCAGCAAAAAGATCATGGACAGTATACTAGGACCAGCATAAAAAACAAAATTAATTAAAATTTAAAAATGTCTGGTATGATAGAGATCAATTTTAAACCTGAATTTAGTCCCAAAGTTCGTCATTTTCTTTTCTCATTTAATTTTCCTGTATCATCAGATGTAATTCCTGTGTGCATCTGTGCATGTGAAATGTGGGGGGTAGGCCATGTGTGCTGGTAGTGGGGCTTGAGTTTAGGACCTCATTCTCTCACTTAGCTTTTTTGCTCAAAGCTGCCACTCTACCACTTGAGCCACAGCTTTTTTTCTAGCTTTTGACTGATTAATTGGAGACAAGCTTTTCGTGTGATGGCTCTGCACTATGATCTTCAGGTCTCAGTCTTTAGTAAGCTATAAGCCACCAATGCCCAGCCATAGTTAGTTTTTTAAATTGGTGATCCATGGTACCTTTCCTTTAGAGTTGTTATAAATGGAAAGACTTGGAAAAAATTATAGTAAGTGAAGTAAGCCAGGCCCAAAGAAACATAGGTCCCATGGTTTCCCTTATTTGTAATAACTAGTATGTGTCTGAGACCAGCAGAAATGGTCAGATATGTTGATGTTAGGTGAAATGAACCCCAAGATAAGTATTCAAATGTTTTTTACTTTCATGCGATCGTTTCTAACATATTTATAAGATGATTTTTTTGTTGCTTTGTATGTCCCTCCCCCACAGTATAACCCCTGCTCTCACTGTATTTTATGTTGTTATAATTTGTGGAGGGGAAGGGCAAAAAACAAATCGTTTAAATAGGATACAGATGGACCCATTGCAACAATGAGATGAACAAGTTGTTATGTCGAAAAACTAACTTTACAACTTTGGCGGAAAAGGGGATGAGGGGAGGGGTGGAGGGGGGGCAGGGGGATGGGGGGCGGGATATGGGAAGGGATAGGAAGGGGAAACAAAGGAAAAAGCAACAACGCTTGATAAGAAATGTACTCATCTTGCCCATGTACTTGTAACTCCTCTGTACGGTATTATCATAATAAAAAAATTTTTAAAAACTTATTAGATTTTTCTCTATAACCATTATTATTTAGCAATTTTTGATTAATATAATAATCATGGATATTCTTTTTTGTTGGTGTTATTTGGCTGTTTCTGGGGCTTGAACTCAGGCCTGGGTACTTCCTCTGAGCCTGTTTGGGCTCAGAGCTAGCACTCTACCATTTGACCTGCAGCAGCACTTTCGGCTTCTTCTGAATAATTTTATTGAGTGTAAGAGTCTCACAGGCTCTACTGCTTGGGCTGGCTTCAAACCATGAACCTCACTGTACATGGAAAAATCTACAACATGGATTAAGAACTTAAATGCAAGACTTGTGACAATGAAACCACTGACAAAAACTGGGGAAACAGTTCATGATCATGGTCTAAGCAAGGGAGTTTTTTTTGTTGTTGTTGTTGTTTTGTTTTTTTGTCGGTCATGGGGCTTGAACTCTGGGCCTGGGTGCTGTCCCTTAGCTCTTCAGCTCAAGGCTAGTGCTCTACCGCTTACACCACAGCGCCACTTCCAGTTTCCTAGTGGTTTATTGGAGAGTCTCACGGACTTTCCTGCCCGGGCTGGCTTTGAACCGTGATCCTCAGATCTCTGCCTCCTGAGTAGCTAGGATTACAGGTGTGAGCCACCCGCCCCGGCTTAAGCAAGGGGGTTTTAAATAAGCCTTCAGTAACACAGGCACAAACAGATAAATGAGATTATGTGAAATGGAAAAGCTTCTTTACAGCAAAGGAAACAACAAAGTGTAGAGAGAAATATTTGTGAATAATACAAGTGGTAAGTATACAAGTCAGTATTAATCAGCAAATGGATATATATATATATATATATATATATATACTTCTTAATTGAATAGAAATCAGTTAGGATATATTAATATAAATATGAATTAACCCATATTTAATTGAATATAAAGATAGTTGTATGACATGCAAAGTTTCATGAAAATGAGAATTTCAAACTGCAAAAATTGGCGGATGTATCATATATAAATATTTTGTATGTTATTCTTAAATTCAGTGTGCAAATGTACAGAGTGACATAATTTTCTTCTTTGTAACTAGATAATACTCCATTGTGAATATACCACCTTTGAGTTTATTACTTTGTTACCTCTTCCTTCACTGAGGCTTGGGTTTAAAAATATCAGCTAATTATCCCTATTTTTTTCTTCTGCTTATGTCTAATTTTTCAAATTAGTTTTGTACTTTATGACTATTCAGGTTTCCATCCAGTGGGAAATTGAAAGAATATGAAAAGACAGCATCAGTCTTATAAAGAAGACCAATTAAAAATGATGAACTTGTATTCAAATGATCCTTAACACAGAGGTGCATTCTCTCTAACATCTGGTCTCTTCAGCAATTGAGAAAAGTGTTATTTTTAGTAATCTTGGAAATAATGTCTCTTTTTTGTGCCTGCATTTTGTAGCATTTACCAGGAAAGAATAGAACCAATAGACGACAGGAAGGATAGCGCTAGCTCCTTTTAGAAACTCAATGTTCCACTCAACACCTCTCCTTGAGGAAAAGACTTTGAGGAATCTCTTTTTAGAATCATGTCACTTGCACTATAATTTAAGATTATTATTGGAAGAAACTCCTTCAGATGAATGAGGAAAGAATGACACCAAAGAGAAGGGATGTCTTAGTATGTATGTACTGCTGTAATGAAATACATGAAACTGTGTTATTTTTTTGTGAAAAAATATAAATTGAATTCTTTATAGTTATGGAGGCTGGAAAATTCAAGGTCAAGAGGTCAACAAGTTGTATTTTCTATGGTGTGTTTCTTCTTCTAAGGAGGCTCTGCTAGCTATATCCTCAGGAAGAAAGGAATACTGGACCCTCCCACGTGGGAGGTAGAAGTTCATGACAGCCAAGCACTGCATAGTGCTTCTTTCAGAGATCTTTAATCCTATTCATGACTCCATCACTTACTCCACCTTAAATGCCATCACATAAGAATTGTGGAAAGGATGCACAGAAAGGAAAGCACAGAAGGAATGTAAGCAAGAGGTGAGTATGTATGTTTCTTTCAGAGCTCCTCTTCCCAGCTTGGAGTCACTTAATTTTACACTGTCAGGTAATGAGAAGACAAAAGGATTCTTGTTTTAGCTCCAGCAGCCATGAGAAAAGAAAAAAAAATCAATGGATGTGTGGCTTAAGCTAAGAAAACATCACCACCAAAACAACAAATAACAATGTTTTCTCACAGTTCTGAGGTTAGGATACCCACAATTAAGATGTGGACCAATTCTTAGAGAAAGTCTTCTTTTATATGGCCAACGTGACACTCTGTTCTCATCTGATAAACAAAGAAGCAAAGGGCACTGGTGTTCTATTATAAGGTCACTAATGCCATCAGAAGGAACATCTCCCATGTCTTCATTTGAACTTCCTTCCCTTCAAAGACAAATCACTTAGCTTCAAGTTGTAGGGAAAATACTCAGCCCACAGTGGTCCTACCCAAAGAGGAAGAAGATGTGCAAGCAAGGATGCTGCCACTGATAGCTATGACTTTGAACAGATCACCATACCAGTAGGAAATTTTGTTGGCCGCTTCATGGAATGCCAATTGAATTGCCTAATTGCCTATATACAGCAGGATGTCAGACTGGCTTGATTTCCTCAATCTATCTGCAGGGGATAACCAAAGTGGGCACTTAAAATCTCTTTCAGATTCTTAACCAGTGATTGACTTATGCTAAAATCTGTGCTTATTTTTTCCTTTTCTTCTAACAGGATGGTTAATTTGATGGCAAACTGAGTTTGAATATATCTGAAATGTGAGAGTTGACTCTTAACATCTGTTACCATTTCCATCTACAAATTAGTTTTCCACTTCTTCAGTGATACAAGCATCTCTTTCGTTCATTATTGCCACAGTTGATTTACAAGATTCTCTCCTGCTGGAAATAAACTGTTCCCAGCTGATTCCTCAGAAGAATATTCACCCACATATACTGAAGCCATACCCTTCTTTTAAGACTGTGTCTAGATCTTTGTCATTGGAGCTGTGGACATAAAGACATATATGAATAGACAAGTATGCATATGGAAAATAAGCTAGGGAGAAGCATGGAGGATGGAATTTTAAGTACTTTACAAAAGAGACAATGCCTTATCTCTCATTCCATAGAAGTTCAGCATCACTCTGCCTAAACTTGTAAAGCAACTTCTATTTAATTGTTATGGAAGCTTGAGAAAATAAATGAAACTCTTTGACCTAATTTCCTGATCATTAAAATATATTAATAAGGTCGACATTCTAGATTTATCATTGTGAAATATGATCAAGTATATTCTTCGTAATTTATTTAATTCAGTCAATAGGTGCTAGCATTTCATCATTATTATTATTGACAACATTCTCATCTCTTGAAGATTCAGAGCTCAAAAGTCATGGGAAGTTCTATTACACTAGAAGACATTAACGAGAGGCACTTAATATCTGAATTTTTGTGAAATTTGAAGGTAAGTGATTGAAAATGAAAAGAGTGGGATTTTTTACCTTAGAGAAGTAATTTAAACTTTGTGGGTTTAATCTTTTCTTTCTAGATTAAAAACTTCCTAGGTATAAACTTTTTTTTCATAAGAAAAAAAGGTTATATAAACCTGCTATTTGGGCAGCTTGCTATTTTGTACAGAAAATTTACAGGTAGAGTAAAATGATAATATGCTTTAATATATTAAGAGTTGACAATATTATGGGGTTATATTGATTGTGTTAATTTATCTTGCTGTATTTGGCTGGTGGAAAATATTGTTTAGGCATTGAATAAAAGTTCACTTGCACTGACAAGTGATTAAGAATTTCCTCAGATGATGAAGAATCAAGAAATTTTTATGGAGGCCACTTTGCTACCCAGCAAAAATGGAGCTACTTACCACTCATTTTGTATTGAATATACTGGATCTTCAGTAAATAATTGTGTTTATGATCTTCACATTTCATCTTGTTTATTTTCTTTACCCATCGCTGCTGTAATAATTATTTTTTGCAAAGTTAGCCTTTATTTAATCAAATCTAAAGTTCAGCTGCTTAACCACTTCTCCAACTAAATTCTAAGGATTTTCAACATTGAAACTTCCTACTTAGAAGCTACTATGACTTATGAATACCCATATTCTGATAATTAGTTATGTTTCCTTTCTAAAACTTGAACTTTAGCTCATTACTAAGTTCTTTTTTTGGGGGGGTGTCTGGTCATGAGGCCTGAACTCTGGGCCTGGGCACTGTCCCTCAGCTCTTCAGCTCAAGGCTAGTGCTCTACCAGTTGAGCCACAGTGCCACTTCCGTCTTTTTTCTTTTTGCTTATGTGGTGCTGAGGAATCAAACCCAGGGCCTCACGCATGCAAGGCAAGCACTCAACCACTGAGCCACCTTCCCAGCCCTCATTAGTAAGTTCTTACAACAGTTTTGTTCCTTTACCAAGGCTCCTGGTTCTGTCTTTGTAAAGTAAACAGTACCAAAGTTTCTCTGAAGCAGACAGACTCAAAAACCTACAAATGCTACACCACCAACTGCTCTTGCCATTACTGGGAATGTTCACATATCATATTTTCCTCATGTTTCCATGTCTAGTCCCACACTTTCCATCCTTTGAGTGGATCTTACAGCTATGTTTAAACTTATATGAGTCCCATTCTATTCACTGTGTTGTGATTCCTACCACAATTTTTCTTCTGCTTTGGTTGCTCTTCCATTGAGCCAAGTTTCCAAACCCTGTCAATCTACTTAATCCTTTTTGAGACTAATGCTCTTAGGTATGAATGGGCTTTATGTACATTTTCTCCCACACTTATTCCCAGTGGGAATTTGGCATGTATGTATACCTTGCAAAGGGGAAGAATTAAGGTACTAGAATTTAAATAAATGTAAGGATAGTAACGTTGTATGTTGTCAGGTGGCATTCCAAAGTAGGATCCCTATTTTCCAGCTCTAGAATTCTCTACTCAAATAGATGGATATATTTAGCTATGTTACACTGTTGTAAAACTACTCTGAACCATTTTATAGAAGTCCACATTGCATCATCACAGAGGAAGTGTCTTAATACTCAGACTTAGTTCTTATCCTAATAAGAGGTTATAATCAGTAGGTTGAAATGACATAAGATCTATAAATTAAAACATGGAGAATAGCCTATTTCTTGGCCCATTTGTCTCATATTCACATTTAACATTTTCCTTTATACTAACACTCTTTCTGATTTTCAGAGGAGGAAGTTATTGGCAAGACCTTTACTGCTTGACATGTGGACTTCGCTTTCTACTTACTAATTCATTTTTCTTTCCTTCTTTCTTTTTTTTATTATTCTGGAGGTCTGCTCGATAGAACTTTCAGACCTAACAACCGTACCCTTCAAAGAGGAATAAAAGTCAACATAGAAAATCATTTAAAGAGAAATGGAAGGTATGTTTTCCATTGATAATTTTTTGCTCTAAAGGTTTTACTCAGTATGGTGATTTCATTTTATATTCCTCATAAATGTATACTGGCATTAACCATATCAGAAGTCATCCTATATATGGTGTGTGTATATATATATATATACATATATGTATATATATATATCTGTGAGTATGTGTATGTGTGTGTTCATCATGCAACAATTTCAAGTTTTGTGCTATCTATGTATAAGAATAAGAAGGAAAGAAAATGTAGATTAAAGAATTTCTAAAACCAGGGATGATGGTGAACACCTAGAATCCCAGTTACTTGGAGGTAAAAGCAGGAGGATAGCAGGTTTAAGGCTATGTATTGGTGTGTTGCTTCCTTGAAAACAAAGTAAAACAAAAAAGAATTAAAGCTATGGGTCTAACAGAGATAGTGGTCTTTCCTAACAAGTGCAAGACCCTGGGTTCAATCCCTGGCACCACAAAATTGAAACAAAACAATGGAAAACACCCTAAAATATACCTGGAACTTAAAAAATTAAATCCCCCCAAAACAAATCTTCAAAGAAACAACTGCCCAAAAAATAAGTGGGCTAAAGACTTAAAGAGAAACTTCTTTGAACAGGAAAGAAGTATGGCCAATTGACACATGAAGAAATGCTCAACCTCTCTAGCCATAAAAGAAATGCAAATCAAAGTCTATATGTGGTATATATACACAATGGAATTCTATGCCTCCATCAGAAAGAATGACATTGCCCCATTTGTTAGGAAATGGAAAAACTTGGAAAAAATTATATTAAGTGAAGTAAGCCAGGCCCAAAGAAACATATGTCCCATGGTTTCCCTTATTTGCAATATCTAGTATATGTATGAGTCAAGCGGAAAAGGACAGATAATGTGATGTTAGGGAAATGAACCCTTAGATATGTATTTTAACTTTTTTTTCTTTCATGCAATTGTTTCTAACGCATTTATAAGATTATTTCTTTGTTGCTTTGTATGTCCCTCCCCCACAGTATAACCCCTGCTTTCACTATATTTGATGTCAGTATAACTTGTGGAGGAGATGGGGAAAAACAAGTCATTTAAGGATACAGGTGGACCTGTTGCAACAATGAGAAGTACAAGTTGTCATGTGGAAAACGAGCTTTACAACATAGGTGCGGGGAGACAGGGGGTTGGAGGGAGGTGGAGGGGGGGAGGATTTGGGGTGGAGGGGGGAGGCTGGGAAGGGATGTGAAAGGTAAACAAAGGAGGAGGCTGCAATGCTTGGTAAGAAATGTATGCATTATCCTGCCCATGTAATTGTAACCCCTCTTTACAATATGTTCACAAATAAAATAAAATAAAATAAAAAAAGAAATGCAAATCAAAACAACATTGAGATACCACCTCACACCAGTTAGAATGGCTATAATCAAGAACTCTAATAACAACAGATGCTGGAGGAGATGTGGACAGAAGGGAACCCTACTTCATTGTTGGTGGGAGTGTAAAGTTGTTCAACCACTTTAGAAAGCAATATGGAGATTCCTCAAAAGACTCCACATAGAGCTCCCCTATGACCCAGCAATCCCACTTTTGGGCATTTACCCAAATGATCACAAACATGACCACAATAAAGCTACCAGCAGGACTATGTTTATTGCAGCATTATTTACCATAGCTAAGATGGAACCAACCCAGATGTCCCTCAGGAGATGAATGGATCAAGAAAATGTGGTATATATACACAATGTAATTCTATCCCTCCATCAGAAAGAATGGCATTGCCCCATTTGTTAGGAAATGGAAAGACTTGGAAAAAATTATATTAAGGGAAGTAAGCCAGCCTCAAAGAAACATAGGTCCCATGGTTTCCTTTATTTGCAATAACTAGTGTATGTCTGAGACAATCAGAAAAGGTCAGATAAATTGATGTTAGGGGAATGAACCCCAAGATAAGTATTCAAATGTTTTTTTTTTGTTTTTTTTTCCTTTCATGCAATTGTTTCTATCATATTTATAAGATGATTTCTATGTTGATTTGTATGTCTTTCCCCACAGTATAACCCATACTTTCACTGTATTTGATGTTGGTATAATTTGTGGAGGGGAAGGGAAAAAAACCAAATCATTTAACTAGGGATACAGGTGGACTCATTGCAACAATGAGATGTACAAGTCGTTATGTCGAAAAACGAACTTAACAACTTTTGTGGTGGATGGGGAGAGGATGGGGTGGGGGGAGAGGAGGAGTATGGGAAGGGATGGGAAGGGGAAACAAAGAGGAGGCAACAAATGCTTGATAAGAAATGTACTCGTGAAATGTACTCGTTATCTTGCCCATGTAATTGCAACTCCTTTGTATGGTATTCTCACAATTAAAAAAAAAGAACAGAGGGGCTGGGAAGGTGGCTCAGGGGTAGAGTGCTTGCCTTGCATGCATGAGGCCCTGGGTTCGATTCCAGCACCACATAAGCAAAAAGAAAAAAAAAGAAAAGAAAAAAAATAAACAACAACAAAAAAGAACAGAGATAACTAAGTACTTTATATTCATCCTCTTACTTTACCATATAATAAATCATATGATTGTATAGGATGCCCTTTCTGAATGTCCAACTGAGATGCAGGACAACTTCCTTTACTGTTTGAATGACTCATAGAACAATGGAAAAAAGAATTGTATCAAATAGTATCTAAGCTTTCTCCACTCTTTCAAAATCATTCTTCCTAACAAGGCTATACTCATACTTCCATGTTTTCCATGAATATATACACCAGGCTTAATTGCCATAAAGTCTTGAGCTTACCTATTGTATATTTTGGAGATAAGTGTTGGATTTTCAAATGAAGTACACTCTCCTCATCTGTGTTTTCAACTTCGACAATTTCAGGTGCTCATAATGAACTGTAATCTGGAACTTGTACCATCAAAATGCCAGTTTCAGGCTGTACTACCCCACAATGCCAACCCCATAGAGCTCATGTTATGTTATCCTGCTGACAATGAATCATCTCCTATTCTTCTTACAAGGACAAAGTGTAGTACAGTAATATATTTGGAAAGAGAAAACTCATAGTCATATAAGTTTCATAATGGTATATTTGTTATGATGATTTATTTCCTTATTATATTGTGCCTAATTACACTTTATCACAAGTATATATTCATAAGCAAAAAGCAGGTCTATAAGGTTGGTTCTATCTGTTGCTTCATGAATCTATGGATCAGTTTTCAGGATGTCCTCCTAGGGATAAAGGAGACTAGTGTACTGTCTTTGGCCAATGTAAGGAGGACCTAATTGTTATATATCTGTGTTCTGGTCACTTTTGAACGTACTCATCTCTTAAAGTGACAATAAGTTGGAAGATAGCAGGACTAATGAAAATCAGTCTTATATGTACTCTCTTGAAATACAGTGAATTGTCATGATCAATTCACAAATTTTCTGCAGCAATTGTATGTTCACCTTCATATCTTTGTGGTCTCCCCTGACCTTGACTTGATGCATGGTCATATGGTTTGCTTGAACTAACATAGATTAAAAAACAAGTTATTACTAGGTATTCAATATGTGATTGTTAGATTGACCTTGCACCCTCTCTTCCTGTCATTTGATATCAAACAAACTATCTTATATTGTCAATAATCTGAAGGAAAAGAAGACTGGTTGTTGGAACAGACCCAGAACAGACTCAGAGCTTGAAGGAACATATAGGTAAGTCCAGCCAAGATGCAATGGGCCTGAGATCATCTTGAGATTGTATTATAAAGAAATACTTATTTGCTGTACACTGCTAATATTTTTGTCAGCATAGTTTGCATCATTATATTTACATTGCTTTGTAATTTACAATATTTAAATTGGAAAATAATCACAATTGCTATCATTTAACCAAAACGTTAAATATTTACCATCATGACAGAATATTTGTTTCAGAATTCCCTTAGGTATCAAAACTTTATTGCTCAATTCCGATATGTATAAAAATATAGTATTTGAATATAAATGCTCTATATTCCAACACTTCAAATAATCACATTTATAATACCCAGTGCAATAAAAATGCTATGTAAGGAGTTCTCATTGTATATTATTTCAAGGAAATATGCCTACATATTTAGAAAAGATTCACTTTAAAAAATTGATCTATGGTCCTTTGAATCTGAAAATGAGGAACCCAGGCATTAAAAAATTTGATATCATGATGAGCAGAAGGAACCATATTCTCTTTATTTTGTAATGTCAGTCCTGGGGCTTGAACTCAGAACCTGGGCACTATCCCTGAACTTTTATGTTCAAGGCTAGAGCTCTACCAACTTGATCCACAGCTTTTTTATAGTTAATTGGAGATAAAAGTCTCAGTGACTTTCTTGTCTAATCTGATTTAGAAACAAAATCCTCACATCTCAGCCTCCTGAGTAATTAGGATTACAGGTGTGAGCCACTGGTACCTGGATTAAAGTCATAAACCGGAATGTGTCCCACCACTTGGCTAAGTACTGAATAGTATTGTCCAAGAAGGAAGATGATAGGTTGTTGACTCTTTAACAATGAAGGGGAAAGACTACGCAGTTGGAGACCAAAAAGTACAATTTTAAAGCAAATGGTGAAGTTAATCATGGATATAATTATCATATACTTAGTACTGTTCTGGAAAAGAGGAAGGGGCAATTAGGAAGATGTAGAGCTGGGAGGATGCCCTCCATGTATGGAAAAGAAGCAATATTTGAAAGTAAATCAAAAAGCGAAACAAAAATAAATAAATGTTTGCATGAGTTTGAGAAGGACAAAATACTTAAAACTATTAACAGCTAGAAAAAGTCTAAGAATGGACTACTTAGAAAAAGACAAACTGACAGTTTTCAGGCCAATGTATATACTATTGTTAAAGTAAAAGAAAATGTTCCATGGCAAAACAAATTTGGCTTTATAAACTCAATTTATTTTGTGTGTGACTTCAAGGTTATTTTCCTTATTAAGAAAAATTTCAAGGAAGTTTAGAAAATAATAGCATGAGTTAGAATGGCTCAAAATGAACAATCCTTAGCTACATCTTGATTTTTAATCAGATTCTTTCCTATGCTCTATATGCATATTTGAATCACTGGTTTTAGAGACAACACCAATGCCTACTACATGTACAAGATAAAGGGAGTTTTTATTTTCTGTTCCAGATCTTGAACTCAGGGCCTCAACTGTTTTGCCTAATTGCTACAGCTCTACCACTTTGTTCATCTCCTATCAGACATTTTAATGGTTAATAGGTGATAGAGGATCTCACACTTTTCTGCCAGAGTGGTTTTTAACTACAACATTTGGATCTTAGCTCTTCAACAGCTAGGACTTCAGGTGTTAGCTACTGTTGCCTGGACAAGACCAACTTTCAAGGTAACCTTCAAGAAAATTTATGAAAGGATAGATTGTTGTTGTTACTTGATTTTTGTTTTTACATGAGGCAATATCTTTTCTACTGAAGTATTTTACTTAAGTCCTTAAAGATGTATAGGTGACAGCTAGGTTTTCATGAATTGCAATTCAAGTATTAAAATTTACAGTTATTTTTGCTGGGTAACATACAAGGACAGTTGTTATCAGTGAATTAGGAACCATCTAATTTCTGATGGCTTCAGTTATGACATATTTAAGATGTATATGTGTGTGAGAGAGTATGTGTGTGTTCATAAATAGTTATTCAAAAGTTTTAACAGCTGACTTTTAGACATATATAAACCATGACCAAAACCTTCCTCTCTACATTATATTTCTAAAAAATCACTGCTACTTGTTAATTTTAGATACATTTCATTAGATAGTATAAGCTTACAGCTGGAAGGGAATTCACAGAAGGGCACCGGTGCAAGTCATCTTCAGCAGTGACAACATGTCAGCACATGTGTCTGAGGTGACTACTACCTTGGAGGGGGCTGCAGTGGTTCTTATTGTAGAATTTCTGTCCACAAGGCCACTGTCCAAATATCCTTTAACTACTTAACACCTCACAGTCAACTACAACTCACTTATTGATTGAAAAAAAGAAATACCCCTCTTTTATTTTGTAATTTCTTTTTGCTTCAAGTTTTTCTTTAATTGTTATTGTAAAGGTGATGTATAGAGGAGTTACCATTATATGTCAGGTAATGAGTATATTTCATTTTAACAGTGTCACCCCTTCCCTTGTTCTCTCCCAGTTTCCTCTGTAATTTCATTTAAGCATAAATTGCTTAAATTCATTTGAATTTACAATTTTCACATAATACACTTTGACTAAATTCACCTCATTTAAGTTATACTTGCTTAGTCCCTTTCTTTCCTCCTCCTTCCTTTTAAACAGTGTTTCGTGGGCTTCTTTGTGCTATTTTCATATACATACATACATATTGTATATATACATACCTGTACACACATACAAACATCTATATGTATATACAAATATATAAATAGTATTTCTACAATATCCATTCCCCTCCCATCACTTTCTCTTTTCCTCTTTATACACCTATTAGTTCCCCCTACAAAACAGTCCAGATTTTATAATCATATCATATTGATTTCTTCTGACTAGATTCTGTCTCTGAGCTCAAACATGTGGCAACTTTATTTCTAATATGATCAATATGATCATATTATCTCAATATGATCAATCTCCCTTTGAATCACTCTGATTTAAATTTCCAGTCTCACATCTGGACAAATTCAACAATCTTATAATTCATTTCTATGCTTATTTCTACCTATTCTCAATGTTTCTGCATTGTTCTTGAACATCAGCCTGACAATTATATATTTCATAATATACCAAATAGAATTCAAATATCTAATTGGTAATATCAATCTTTGATGTTAGCTAAACACGTTTTATTAATCTTATATCTAATATATATGGCAAACTTAGTGTAAGACAAATACTGATTCTTTTACTGGACCAATATACCTCATATTTTCCAATTTCCATAAAACCTTATGGTACCAAGATAAACACTTATAGCATCAAGATGAATTGATTAATATTTGATATTTTGGGAACAGAAGACAATTATGTATATTACTAATAAGTAAGCATCCATATTCTAGAATGATTATGATCCTAGTTTCTAGTTACTAACACTTGCATATTTTAAAATTTAATTCTAGTTATGATTAAAATAACTATGATATGCTTAAGTGTCTTAAATTTGTAATTATTTAAATATACCATCCTAAAAACTACTCTTTTCTCTTGTTTTATTTTAAAACCAATTAGCTTTTCACTTTAATGCCACATAATAAAATCCTTTAATGGAGAATTAGTCTTCTGAAATTTCAGTTGTTATTCTACTGCTGACAAAGCTATTTTCTTTACAAAAGTGAATTTCTTTTCTTTGCATGTTAGAAATAGCTATAGTTCAAATATTGCCAGTCATTCATTGTTGGGGTTAAGATCTGGGGCTCTGCAAGAAGACTGCTTCTTTGCAAGTGTAATTCTTCCCCATTCTTAATTTAATGGCCTTGAAGAAACTATCTAAACTGTGATGTCTGATTCCTACAAAAAGAAAAATCCTTAATTTTTTTTACGAAGATTGGCTGAGACTGAATATATGTACATATACACATGTACAAACATATACATACATATGTACATATATATTCTTAGACTATATATATATACATATATGTATATATATTCCATTTGATGGCATATATATACATACATATATATATACGTAGACATATTTGTAGGTATATATATGTATATATATATGTGTGTGTGTGTGTATATATATATATATATATATATATGCCATCAAATGGAATCAGAGAGCCAACATTCAATGAGAATATTACTCCTCAAGATTAGCTGTCTTGAAGCTGCACATGAATATTCAGATATTCCCTTGAGCTCTTCTAGTTTCAAGTCCTACTTGACACTCATAACATTCACACAGCAGCTTTCTAAAGACATGCCACATTATGTTTTAGTAAAATAAGTGAGTTTTACCAGAAAAAATCTAACTCTTGCTATAATGGCAGGTTAAGTAAGAAACTCTTGTAAGAATGAAAAATATTACTTGCAATTCTTGAAAGAGAGAATCAGGCCTCTTAAGAGGTAGAGAAAAGGGGCTGGGAAGGTGGCTCAGTGGTAGAGCACTTGCCTTGCATGCATGAGGCCCTGGGTTCAATTCCTCAGCACCACATAAGAAAAAAGCCGGAAGTGGCGCTGTGGCTCAAGTGGTAGAGCTCTAGCCTTTGGTTGAAGAGCTGAGGGACAGCGTTCAGGCCCCATGACCGGACCCCCCCAAAAAAAAAAGAGGTAGAGAAAATTTAGTGACTGAGTATGCCTAAGATGTGTGGCCTCATAATCATTCTGATTCTTGTGAACCTAGTAAGTATTTTCAATGATTTCAAAAAGTAACCAAAGGCTTGGGACACTTAGATACCTAGATATTATTTCTATACTTGTGAGATTGTACTTGATATTGGAGATTACCCTTGTCTAATGTAGACATATTTTAGCCATACAATTTAGCTAAAATGAAAAGAAAAATTTTGTAGTGATTCTCTTTCAGTGGTTCTTTAATATCATGATATGTCAGTATTACTGGAAGGCTTGGTAAAATAGAGATTCATGCTCCCTCAACCTACCAGAGGTTAGCTGAATTTCGGAGTGAATTTCCAGAATTTGCATGCATAACAACTCCCTAAGCAATACTGTTAGTGTCATCTAGGATCTTCAGTGTGGAACTGCTCTAGTCTCTTTAAAGCTGTGTTTTTGCCAATACACCATTGTCTCTTCCTATTCCTGTTCATTATTCCTGTCGTGTTTTTTCTGTCTGCCTAGGGGAGAGCTTGGGCTTCTGTTACACACATTTGACACTGTATTGTACTCTCCAGTATCTCAGACAGGGAAGTGAGACACAGCTGAGAACAATATGTGTCACAGACAGGCTCACTTTCCAACTGCTCATCCACTCCACTCCTTGATTACATCTTCCCTCGCTAGTCAATGCTGTTTTGATTGTCCTTTCTTCTTTTCTCACAATCTCGTACTTACTGGCTCATTTTCTTCTATTATTCACTGTTATTTTCATGGGTTATTTTTCTCTGCCTGACTTGATTAGAAACTGGGAGAGTAAAGGACTTGTCATACATTTTTAGAAACTGAGAGTAAGGTACCTGTCATAACTTCTTTTGTAGATTATTTCTAAAAAATGTAAATACTATAGTACTTCTCAATATGTTCTAATTTTGTTGTCAAAATTCTTCTGATGGAGTTTTTCCTGGTATCAAGTAATTTGCAGGCAAAAATGTATAGAAATTTGATTAGGTCATGTATGAAGATGGCAGAGGTAGTAAATAAAAAATGCACAACTCCAAGTTTGAAATTCAGATAAACAACATATTTTAGTATATTTTCTGTACTATGTTAAATTTTTATACAGAACCATGGGAATATTATGGAATTCAAACTTTACTGAGTGTAATATATTTTACAATTTTTATGGGTTTTCATAACTTGATTTTTTAGAATGTCATTAGCAGGATCCTATGTACATGTCCTTCCAGAAAAAATATACTTCTAGAATATTTTTCCATGTCTTAGTAGTATAAGTATGTCTATGATACCAGTTAAAACATCTGATAGTTGATGATAATGAATATAACTGTCCAAATATATGAATATTAATATCTCTAGTGATCCCTGTATTACTATAAAATGTGTTAATGATGACCATTAATATCATGTGATTTGGTCATCTAGGATAAATCCATGATACATGGATATCACTTTGTATATTTAATGTTCATTATAAATATTCTTAAGGGATATTTTTGCCTTCTGAAAACCTAACAAACTATTGGGTAGGCCTTAGAATGTATAATAGTCAAAGAAATGAGCCATGCAAAACTTTAGGATCCAGGGCTACTGCCATCATGATTTGAAGCCAAGTGAGCTAATAAAAAATGTAAAAATCTAGATGCTGGATATTTTCTAGATAAGCCTCTGCAAGATCAGAGAGGTCCCTGCATTATGTTGTTCATATTCTTACCACTGCCGAAATATTATCACAATTACTCAAATTGATTTTGGGGGTTTAATGTCTGATTATATCACTGAGATAAACTGACCTCATTGACATAGAATCAGGGATCTGACCACAAGGTATTATAGTGAATTTTGTTTCTCAAAGTATAACATTAACCGCAGTAATAATACTGTAGTGCTATATTTTTTAACTAGGTGACAAATCTTAGAACAAAGCTTCACAAACAAACTGAGAAAGCAGATGCCTGGGAAGAAGTTAGAAATTGTCATACAATTAATGCACAGACACCTGATAAAAAAATTTGCTATCCCTTACTTTTAGTTTCCCATGGTTGTCTCTGTCCTTGATGTAAGGACAACAATGAGGTAAATCATAAGAAGATAAGAAAATACAGAAAGGTAATCAACTCTACCCTTTTGCACATGAGTTGATGGCTGTGTGCTGACTTAAGTTTGCTTTATGAATACTACACATTTGTCTACTAACAATTATTCTTATATAGTTAGACATCTTTCATAAAAGGAATGGTCACTCTTTTGTACTTTACTAACTTTCAAAACAGACTTGTCAATACTTAAAGCCTTAGAAAGTCCTATATGTTCAAACTGTGATGCCTTAGTGAATATAAATTAGGGTATCCTAACTGTTTGCAATTATTTCTCAGTCAAGAGATGATTTTTGACTGTTTCCTTTGGGTTTGAAGTTTCTTTGTTTTGTTTTCAGTCATGTATTTAGTCACTGTTGGTGAGATAAACATTATTTTTCCTTTACTTTTCTTTCTAATGCTTTGCAGTCAGGTTGTGATTGTCATTTCCTTTCAGGTTTTTATAGCAGACTTGTATCAAATGAGTTCATTCGTTTATTGTAAAATTATTATTTTCTTGTAAAAAGTATAGTGTTTGGCTTTCTCTTTCATTGCATTTTTATGTCTTCTTTTGTTTTAAATTATACCATATCAAACATTAAGTGTTCACTATGCCTTCCCATTTGAGAAAATGTTCAATAGAAGCACTCTTATGGTACAATTGCACATTGAAAGACACATTTATTTATTCTAAAGTATTAGTTACATACAATTTAATTATTTCTATCTTTCCCTCCAATTAAACATAACTTCAAACTTGATGTTTTGAATTCAAAGGAACAAAATCAAAAGCAAAATCTTTTACCTTTTTTTTAGTTAAAGATTCCACTAAAACATAAAAAAGGTTGGAAGTAGTGTCCTTTTAGTAGAAATCATAAAAAGGTTGTATCACAATTTCTTATATAACTAGAGTTTTATTCCAGAATTGCAACATAATTGTACTCTTCAACTTAAATATCTATGAAACTAAATATTTTAACAGTCATCCTTAAGGTCCATGTTAATACCACTATCATGGGAATAAGCACTGAAATTCAAACATAAATTATTTGAATAATTCTTACAGTCTTCATGTGAGTGTACAATTTGAGGAATCTATAAAATTTAGAGTTTTGGACTAGATGTATAGAAATATTGTTCATACAGGCAATATGTATAAATAAGTTCAATCAATGTGAAATTTGATTAGAGTTCTATTCAAACAACCAAAAAGAACTAATGCACAAGTTGCTCAAGGTTCATTTCATCATTTTTAAACACTGTATTGAATGGTTGTATTTATGCATGTCTAGATTCTTAAGTTGTTAAATTTGTTGCCTTAATATCTCCTTAAAACTCTTCAACCCTCTTTCTTAATATTGTGCTGTAGAGTTTTCTCCTGTAGAGTTTCCCCAATTTATGAAAGCAAGAAATAAATTTTATAACTTTTTAAACTAAGGTGAGAAATGTTCACAACTAGCTATATTGGCACTAGATATATTGTAGGTAAAGTAGGTTTGAAAAAGAAGTGACCAACTAGGGATGTGAGGGGGAAATATCTATCAACTGATCAAGAAAAACAGCTTTTAGTAATGCCACCTATGATCATAGCAGGCTGACATGTAGATTTGGGGTCATGTCACAGAGACACTGTTGAAAAGGTAAAGTTGCATCATTAGGGCTTCAATCTCTCCAAGTTTTCAGAGTCTAGTTCATTTTACACCATTCCAACAATTGTGCCACTGTGTCATTCCTTGGTTCCTTAACTGAAGAAAACATACAAAGTTGGATAAATTAATTTTCACTAACTCAGAAAGTTGTACAAATGGAAAAGGTTCAGTTGTTAATGACTGTGACCAGCTCCTAATGATGAAGATGAAGAGCTACATAAAAGTGATTTTAAGAGATATAAACTATATAAAACAAAATTCACTCATTTTAATTGCCATATAAATATATTTAAGTATAAATAAGTAAATATCAAGAGTATTTCTAACACTTTCAGAAAGTCATTAAGACCCTAAGTTTCCTCTTTTCCCCTTCCTGCTACTGTGATTTGAACCATCAATTGTTCTGTTTTCTTTTTTGTAGATACAAGAGTTCATCTGACGACAAAGTATATTGAGCTTTCATGTGTTCATTTGCAACTATAATAGTGTCCTTTTTGTTATGACTTGACTTCCCACTTTTATTGGGTTAAAAATATTGCATTTTAGATAGGCATTCTTGGAATGATATCTTTGTTTTCTCCTGTGGCTTACATTATTATTTTTTTTTTGTCAGTTGTGGGCTTGAACTGTGGGCCTGGGCACTGTCCCTCAGCACTTCAGCTCAAGGCTAGTGCTCTACCACTTGAGCCACAGTGCCACTTTCAGCTTTTTCTATTTATGTGGTGCTGATAAATTGAACCCAGGTTCTCATGCATGCGAAGCAAGCACTCTACCATTGAACCACCTTCCCAACCCTGTTTTTGTTTTTTAACTATAGTGTTTAACCAAAAGTAATACATTCATTCTAACAAAGCTCAATTTTATGACACATTTGCATGCTTTTTTATGTTTTTAAAAACATCTTTGTTAAATCTTATGTTAACAGTTTTTTCTCTCATTTTCTAAAGTCTTCCTCTCTTATGTTTAAATCTTACTTCACTGGACATCATGTGATATACTATCATGCATTAGTCTTATGAGAGGAGATTTTTCATATGTATGTTAACCTGTTGCTGCAGATAATATTTGTTGACGAGATATTGCTTGCCCTTTACAATTTCTTTGGAAGCTTGCTTCAGATCAATTGCTCTCACAAGTGTGGATCAATTTCTGTTTCATTGATTTGTCTGTATGCCAATATCACACTGTCTTTATTATTAGAGTCTTAGTAAATTTTGTATTCAGGAGGCCAACTTTGTTATTCTTTATCCAAAATCAACATGGCTACTTTTAGTCATTTGAATTTTCATGCACATTTTTTATTAATTTCTCTAATGTAAATACTTTTTGTGTGAAATTTCTATCAAAACTTAATTCTACACACTTTTATATGTTATGTATTTATTTCTTTTATTTCAAAATAAGTTTTGGATTTTAAAAAATGATTTTATCTTTGTTTTAGGTCTTTTTAAATAAATATTTCCATGCACACTACAAATACATGTGTAGTGTTTTCCACCTTTTCTTTTCTTTTTTTTTTTCTTTTTTCTTTTCTTTCTTTTTTTTTTTGCCACTTCTGGGGTGTGATTCAAGGCCTGGGCACTGTTCCTGAGTCTCTTTAATGTTCAAGGCTAGTGCTCTACCACTTGAGCCAATGCTCCACTTCCGGCTTTGTTTGAGTAACTTATTGAAGATAAGAGTCTCCTGGGGACTTCTCTGTCTAGGCTGGCTACGAACCACAATCCTCACATCTCAATCTCCTGAGTAGCTAGGATTTCCAAGCGTGAACCACTGGCACACTGCAACCATTTTTCTTTAAACATAACTGAACTTCAATAGTTATTGAAGTCTTATGGCTTACTATGTTTCTATTGTTAATCAATTACTGACAAAGTAGGTTAAACTTTAAAAGTTTAAAGTTTATTTGTCACTGGTTGATTTCCACTTGTTTATTATAGCATTTATTTTGCTTCATGTTTTATCAAGATCTGCATTATCTATATAAATAGCATTATGTCTTTATGTGCTCTAATTTTTCGTTTTTGACATTTTCTCTGATAACTTTCTTTGTTAAGCATACATTGTCTTTTTGTAATACATTATCATTGTCATATAACTATTTTACAGTATATTTTCCCTTATTTACTTTTTATTTTTGGTTAACATGTATGAATTGCACATGTTAAATGGGACATACACAGCATAGCTATTAAAAACAAAACAAACATTATATTCTTGCAAGGATGGAAAGCAAAGGAACTCTAATACAGTGTTGGTAGAAATGTAAAAATTAGTACAACCGTTATGAGAAGCTGTACACACTTTCCTCAAAAATATAAAGTATTGAATTAGCATTTCACTCAGCTGTCCCACTTCTAGATATACATCCAAATGAAATGAAAAACAATATAGCTATGTCTTCATGTTTTAAATGAGTTCCTTGTGCATATATAGTTTGGTTTGTTTTTGTATATTCTTAAGCTTCTGCTTCTTAAAATCTTTAGATAATTAATACTTAATGTTATTAATAATATAGTTGAGTTCATATCTGGTATCATCCTTTGGCTTCTTATCTGTCTCACTATATGTTGCTGCTTTTTTCCTGATAATCTTTTGAGTATTACTTCATATTTCAATTTTATTTCTCTCTTGGTTAATGAACTAAAAATTTTATTTTTAGTAGTTGCTATAGAGTTTCTAGTCTATTTTAAAACCATCTTTGTCTGCAGTAATATTCATATTGCATAGCAACCTTAACACAATGTGTTTTTTTCCCAGCCTTCTCTCTATTCTTTTGTAATACCTTTGCCATAGCTTTACTGTGACATTGATTTCAGCTCTTCAACTCAAGGCTAGCACTCTAGCACTTGAGCCACAGCACCACTTCCAGTTTTCTGGTGGTTAAGTGGAGATAAGACTCTCACAGACTTTCCTGCCTGCGCAGTCTTTGAACTGCTATCCTCAGATCTCAGTCTCCTAAGTAGCTAGGATCACAGGCATGAGCCACTAGTGCCCAGTCTGGAATCTTTAATCTTGCCTACAGAAGTTATTATTTGAAACACATATATTAGATATTTATTAAATGTTAAAATAATGTATTTGGTCCTTAAATATGCATTTTCCACATTAACCAATATAACTTACTTTGTACATTTTCAAATCCCTATCTTGTGTTCTTTTTCTTCTGCCTGAATAATTACCTAAGACTTCTGGCAATGTAGACAGCAAGCATTGATTTCATCATTTTCTATTGCCTATAGGGATATTTATTTTTCTTTCATTGTTTTTTTCTTTCATCAAGTTGAGAAACATTAGAAAAAATGTTTAAATACAATTCCTGTTGCTTTTCTCTTTCTACTTTCCCCATCACCTATTAGGTAACATTTACTATTCTATTTTCTGAGGTTCTGTTTATTTCCTTTGATCTTCCCTTATTGTGTATATTGTATTATTGAATTTTCCTTATTTGTATTATATTATATCACCAACTTCACCAATTGCTTTTTCATAGTACATTGTATGTGATTAATTTTACCGTAATAATTTTTAGAAGTTAAATTTAAAGATATTACATTTTAAATTTCTAGAAGTTCCATTTGGTTATTAATTTGGGGCTCTAATTTCCTTACAGTGCTCACATTTTTCTCTATGTACTTAAATATATTTTTAAAGACTTGTAAGCTTATTTAACCTTGATTGCCATCCATTTAACTTTTGTTTCCTAGGAGAGATTCTTTTCTTGAATCTCGGTCATATTTTTACCTTCACACACCTAATAATTTTGTTTTTCATTTTAGATTTTGTAAAATGTGATATGGAAGAACTGAATGTTGGATTCTGCTATATTCCTAAAAAAGTTTTTTGAATATTGGTCTAGCAAATAATTGAGTTAACTGGAAACAGTTTGATTATTTCAAATCTTGAATCCATACTTTATGTAGCAGTATTCTATAGCTAATCTTGTATTAATAACACATAGTTTCTCTGAGGACCCTGAGGATCCTTGTCACCTCAGAATTTGGTGAATGTTTTCATAATGTTGCTCTTTCTATATAATTGGAGAGATTCATCCCATTCATTCTTGTATTGGAATTCACCAAAAAATGGAGAGGAGAATTCTGTAGTTCTCACAATATGTTGTTCAGGGTAGTCCTTTGCTATATGTATCCTACCAACCTAAACTTCCCCAATTTGTGACTTGGTCATAGTAAACACATTATTTTTAAAATTAGTAAAAGTCTCAGTCCTTGTATAACTTTCTTTCTTCTTACTGGGTACATTAATCATGAGTCCCTCCTTTCTTCTTTATCAAGCACACATTGCGAAGACATGTTATAGCAGATTTTAGGAGACATCCATCCTCTGATCATTTTGTCCTTCAGGTTTAGTCCTTCAATTTCGTAATCATCAGTAGCATTTCATAATATCAAAAGATGTGACAGACCGTTCTTCTTGATAATGTTTGATTTCTTAGTTTAAGCATTAAAAAATAAAGTCATACTTTACATATCCTAACACTAACCATACAATTCACACAATTCAATGAGTTATGCACATTTATATGGTTGTTCAGCAATACTAGTTACTGAACATTGCAATTGCCTACTTTCATAAAGACCAACATTCAACCATTCCTTCTTTCCACATCCTTCTAGCCCCTGATAGTTTTTCAGGAATTCACTCTATACAATTTATATAAATGAAATTATACTGTATGTAACATTTTGTGTGTCACATCTTTCACTCAGGATACTATTTTCAAAGTTCATCTTTCTTGTAGCATTTTGAGGGACTCCTTTTAATTTATGGCTAAAATGTTCCATTTTATGCATATGCCACATTTTATTAATTCATTCATCCACCAAAGGTTATGTCTGTTGCTTGCATTATTATTGTTCTAGGATTATTATTATTAAAATAATTGAATGAGTCCTATTAATACCATTGTTACTATAAATGTGCTGGTCTTTATTCTTACTTCCCTTAGCTACTGCAGGATTTACAGATTATCAGCCCCATCATTGAAGTACTAGAGTTAAAGCAGGGCCTTTCTCTAAATCTGCTTCCATCTACTAATGAAAAATAACCCTTCAACTCAAACTAACATACTATACTATAGGACCCTTAACTGTATTATTCACAGTTTATGTGCTCCAATATAAAAAGTTATTTTAAAAATTGATGTTTTTTTTCTCTACCTCAATACAACTAAGAATTAACAATACCTTTCTTTCTAATAAGGAAATACACATGAGCACAAACACACATACATATTTTCAGTTCTGTTAGATGGATATCTATATTTGAAATCACTAGGCAATATGGAAAATTATTGAGCTGAATGCCAGTGGTTCATGCCTGTAATCCTAGCTACTTAGGAAGCTGAAAATTGTGGATTGCAGTTTGAAACTAGCTACAGAAAGAAAATCTGTGAATCTTTCCAGGTAACACCAAATTAACCTCCAAATAACTACCCAAGAAGCTGGAGTTAAAGAAGGGATAGCCTTGAGCAAAGAGGTTGTCCTCTCAGGGAGAATGTCCAGGCTCTGAGTTAAGTCCCAGAACTGGTGCACATACACACACACACACACACACACACACACACACACACACACACACACACACACACACACACACATTACTGAATTGTGAAATTAATGAGTTCTAGCAGTTATTATGTTCTGGATAGATTCTAATAAGATAATTTTAATGTTTTTATTATAAATATACTGTACAGAGAGGTTACAGTTACAGGAGTAAGGTAATGAATACATTTCCTATGGAGCATTGTTGCCTCCTCTTTTGTTTTTCCCCTACCATCCCTTCCCTCCCACCTCCACAACTACACCCCCCCACACACACACAAATTGTAAAGTTCTTTTTCAACATAGTGTCTTATACATCTCATTGTTACAATGGGTCAAACTGTATCCTTATTACAGCATTTTGTTATTTCCCTTTTCTTCCCAAATTAGAAAAAATGTATATACAAGATGCAGGGCACCTACATCATTTCCTTGATCCATTTATCTACTAAGGGGCAACTGGGTTGGTCTGTAATAAGATAAATTTTGAAATTATAAATATATTTTCCGGCTAGTTGGGTTGTATTTTAATGCTAGGGATGTCTTCTGAAGCAAAAACTGTATTGAATTTTGATTACATATACACTTCTTCATGTTTTTGGTTGTTTATATTTAATTTATCAGAACTAACCTTGCCTAACCCAAGAACAAAAAGAATGTATTTTTTTCTTTTTTTTTTTCAAAAAATTTTTATGGCCGGGTGCCAGTGACTCACTCCTGTAATCCTAGCTAATCAAGAGGCTGAGATCTGAGGTCATGGTTCAAAGCCAGCCTGGGCAGGAAAAGCCATGAAACTCTTATCTCCCATAAACCACCGAAGTGGTGCTGTGATCAAGTGGTAGAGTGTGAGCCTTGAGTTGAAGAGCTGAGAGACAGTGCTGAGGCCGAGAGTTCAAGCCCCATGACTGACAAAAAAAAAAGAAAAGAAAAAGAAAAAATATATATGGTTTTTTTTCTTTATTCAAGCTCTTTGATCAATTTTAAGCTAATATTTTGATGTTCACAGGCAGGTATTTAATTATATGTTTTTACGTGTGGATGTTCTGTTTTTATAGAATTATTTGATAAACATAACTCCTTCCTAAAACATGGCATGGCAGCCTCATAAAAATTCAATCAATAATAAATGAGTTAATTCTTTGGCTTTTATATCCATCTACTAATGCATGGGTTCATTTTTATCTCCAATCAATGGGCTTTATTATTGTTACTTTATAGAAAGTTTTAAAATAAGTTAGTATGATTTCTAAAGATTTACTAGGCTTTCCCAGTATTTTTGCCCCTTTTTACCTTCATTTTCATATGAATTATGAAGTTATTCCATATATTTCTCTACAGCAAAGTGGCAAAATTCAACATATATTGCTTTGCAAAGAATTTCTTGAGCAGTTTTAAGATTATTTCCATTTTGATCGCAATAGCTCTTGCAATTTATGGACAGAGGATGAATTTTCATTTATTTGAGAGAACATTAATGTCTTTCAATAATGTTTTATAGTTTATTTTTATATTTTTATGCCAGTACCAGGGATTTAAATCGGAGCCTTGAGTTCGTGTCCATGGTTGAGCATTTACCACTTGAAAATAACTTTAGTCTGGCATTTTTCTAGTTAAACATAAAATAAGTGCTTCAGAGTTTTTCTGCTGCTCACTTGCTTCCAGTTATAATTCAGATTTTACCCTCCACAAAGTTATGATTACATTTGTAAGCCACAGGCATTAGACGTTTTCTTTAGTTTCTTTTTCTTTTTAATTTTTTTAAAATTTTATTTTATTGTAAAGATGTTGTACAAAGGGGTTACAGTTACACGAATAAGGCAAGGAGTACATTTCTTGTCGATTATTATTACCCCTTCCCTTGTTGTTCTCCCACTATCCCTTCCCTCCCTCCCTCCCTCATTCCTCCTCCCCTTCCACCTGCCCGAAGTTGTAAAGTTCGTTTCCAATGTACTGTCTTGTAAATATCATTGTTACAATGGGTCACCCTGTGTCCTTGTTTCAGCGTTTTATTATTCCCCTTCCTCTCCCCAAATTACACAAATGTATATACAAGATGCAAGGTACCAAAATCAAACAGTGACAACAGAGAATACACCATAGAGGCAATAACATACAAAGTAAACAAAAAAAATCACATAGTACATTCAAAACAACAACACAGAAAGATCTCTTGTGTCCATATCTATGGGGAAATCTGTGGGCAACACATGTAGCAAAGATGGCCCTGAGAGGAAGTTGAGTGGGCAGAGCCAGATTTGTTTAGGTTCAGTGTGTAAACAACTCATGGAAGCTTAGGAGCATGATAAGATATGGCCTTTCAGTGATTGGTTGGTTCCATTTCCTCCCCTTCCACGCGGTCTTTTGCTTTAAAAAGGGGATGCTCCCTGTTAATAAATGAGTTCCTACTTGGTTTGACTCCCCTTGTCTCCTGGGCTAAGGGAGGCTGGGGAATGGGCTAGCGGCCTCACTTCGCACTTACCTCTCCTCCGACCCTGTCAGTCCAAAGACGACTAAGCCCCAACACATATCCTGGGGCTCATTTCATTTAATATTATCTTATATGGTCATATATACATAGGTTTTGAGCTTTTCTGCTCATCTGATAAAATTATCCTATACGTATACCTGAAAGGAAAACCATGGGACCAGTATTTCTTTGGGTCTGGCTTACTTCACTTAATATGATATTTTCCAAGTCGCCTTGTATGTTTTTGTTAAAATTTCCCAAGTATTTTGCTTTTATGATGGTTTATTTATTTATTTATGCTCACATGCTGTATTGGGGTTTGACGTCAGGACCTAGTGCTTGCTAGGCAAGTGTTTTGTCATTTGACCTATATTTCTCAACGTTTTATACTTTGCTACTTGCAGGTACAGCCTGGCAGTTTTTTTACCCAAGTGCCTATTATTTATGACTCTCCCCTCATTGGAATAATGAGTGTGTGGGACCAAGTCTGGTGTTTTTGTTAAGATGAAGTTTCATTAACTTTTTATGTGGGCTGACCTTTAACTTGATTTCTACCTCCAGAGTAATTGGAATTATTGAAGAGAGGTACCATGCTTACAGTGAGTTTAGGTTAAATGGAATTGTTTTATTCATTTCAGTTTGTTCACTGGCCAATTGTTTATCAATTGTTCAATGTACAACAACTGTAGGGATAAAATTTTTATTGGTGTGTTGATCTTACATACAGATATCTTTCTGAATTCATGTATAAGCTATCATAGTCCCATAGATTTCCTAACAATTTCTATTACTATTATTTTGTTATTTGCAAAGGGATTCTTAATTCTTCCTCTACAATCAGAAATATTGGGTTTACTTTTGTTGCAAATTTGCATAGTTTTATTTTCCCATGTTATGTTGAGAAGAATTGGTTTAAGCAGATATCTTTCCTTTGTTTATTGTTTTGTTAACAGTAACATTATATTCAAGAAATTTTCAGCTACCATCTGACTTGTTTTATAATGGAAAATGATGAATTTCATCAAATTTTTCCTGTATCTACTGAGATATGTCTTTTTGATTCTTTCTTCTATTACTATAATGCATAAATTATTTGTAGTTTTAAATGTTTAAGCAATTTTCATTCTTAGACTAATTCTATTTGGTCCTGATATAGAATACTCTATATATTTGTGCTTATTTCATCCACCTATAGCTGAAGATTTATGTAATCATATGATGATGTAGGCAACTATATTCATAAGAGGTATTACTATATACCTTTCAGGTTTGGGTAATACAGTAATACTAGCCTCACTAAATGAGTTTAAGAACATTTTCCCTTTTTTGGACAGAAGGTTTTGTTAAGTATTGTTATTAGTTTTTCTATCAGATTTTTATATTTACCAGTGAAATGATATGTTCCCGGAGGAAAATATTTTGATTGATAGTTTATTTTCTGTACTTGTAAATCAAGTTTTTCCCCTACCATCCCTTACCTTCCACCTCCTCAGCTACCCGCCCCCCCCCTCCGCCTAAATTGTAAAGTTTGTTTTTCAACATAGTGTCTTGTACATCTCAATATTGCAATGGGTCAACCTGTATCCATATTTAAACATTTTGTTTTTTCCCTTCCCCTCCCCAAATTATACCAACATCAAATACTGTGAAAACAAGGGTTATACTGTGGGGGAGGAACATACAAAGCAACAAAAAAATTACATGGTACCTCATAAATACCTTAGAAACAATAGCAAGCAAGAAAAAAACACGTGTGTCCCTATCTTGGGGTCCCTATCTTTATAAATTCTTACTTCATTCTGGAAACTTGCTCATTTTATATATGGGTTTCTAATTTGTCAGCATGTATTTTGCCGTGTTCACTTGTACTATTTTTTATTCCTCTGAATAATGGAACACATAGAAATCTCACATATCAGAATTACTTAGACATGTTAGTATATTCATTTTTCCTTTGTGCATCTTCTGTTTATATAGTAGTTTGTCAAGATTTTTAATCTTTCAAAAACAATATTTTATTTTACTGGTTCTTATTAAAATAGAAATTTAAATTATTTACAAAAATATTTATTGTTTCCTTAGTTTTATTTGATTTTGAATTTAAATATAGATTGTAAATGCAGCCAAAAATTCTTTCTGTAGCTATAAATTTCTCCTTGAATTATTTTAGATTTATTCCATAGTTTTCATATGCTATAAGTTACATATGTTTATACTTGCAAAATTTTCTAGATGGATCAAACCTTTTATAATTATTAAAGACTATTCTTTCTTGAGACCAATAATTGCAGCCTGAAAACATTTTGATACATTGTAGTCACTTTTTTCTCATTACTGTCTGCATAGTAAATCCTCCAACTCATTGGCATTTTAAACTTAAATATTTTCATTGTATACAGAATAAAATTTAAATTTTTCTATCCTGATAATCTCTGAAAAGTTTAATTCTTTTAAATTTGGCACAGCTATTTTAAAATTTGATTTTGTATCTTCCATTTCCCTATTTCTTTTCTATATCTATTTCTTCTAGGCTCCTCAATTACTTCATTACAACATTCTTTTTATATTAAGTAGGTATTTCCTTATATTTTCTTTTACTGCTCTTGTAATTTCTTATATATTTTAAGTTTATTTTCTGAATGGTTGCCTGAGGTTCACTATTATCATTTTTAATTTATAACAATATAGTTTAGATTGATATCAACCTTGTTTCAGTATTATACAAAAAATTCTCCTTTATAGCTTCCTTACTCCTTCTCCTTTTATTGCTCTTAATATCATACAAATTACATCTTGATATATTTTGTGACAATCAGCTTAGAATTAGATTTATGGCTTTGTGCTGGGATCTTTTACATTAGATAGAAAAATAAAAAGTTACACACAAATTTCAATAGATCATCAGTTGCTAACTTCAAGGTAGTTTTGTGTCATATTTTTAGAAAGCCTCAATGAGAGAGGGGGTAAAACTGTTCAAGAAGAAATGTTCTCATTACTGACTTATGTAACTGTAACCATTCTGTGCATACCTTTACAATAAAATCTTTAAAAATAAATAATATAAACATTTGTTACAGGTAAAAGCTTAGGACATTCTTAGGTCATTTTTCAGCATGTATATATGGCCTGACCTGGCTGTGCAAGTGGCCTATTAGAACCTAAGAATTGCTAGAGATTTTCAAAGCCTTAAAAATCTCATTCGTCAAAGCTTCCTCTAATTATCTGGTTATTATAGAATTTCTAGCCATTATTATCCAATATAGTAAAATCATTAAAATTAATAGCTGACTTAATTAATATTCAGCAATTGTCCTTGTGGAAATGCTTTGCTTAAGAGAGCAGTTCCAAATCAAACCAGCTGGAGACAGGATGATAGTTAACAGCATAAAATATTTTGAAATTAATCTAGTCCCATCCGCCTTCTTACAAAGCATTTCCTCTAGTGTATGGAAAACTAGTTTTTTTATTTATCAGTATGCATTATTTATACAAAAGTTTCACTGTTTTATTTCCTTAGACACGTACAATGTATTCAAAAAAAAGTCACTCACTCTATTACAGTCCCTTAACCGACTTCTTTCCTGCCTCTTTTTCATATAGAAATGACTTTCCTTATGTTATTTCATATAAATATACACATGCCCCTCCATTTCACCTTCCATTCTTCCAATATCCTCTTTAACAATCTAGCTTTGATGCTCATGTATGTTATTAATACTATCATTCCTCATATGAACAAAATCATGTTATACTTTATGAACTTGACATCCTACATCCTCTGTATTTACATAGATGAAAGGATGTTGTCAATGCTACCATAAAGCTAAAGAGTAGGGAATGAGACTAGGGAAACACCTCTGTAAAGCTCATAGTACTTACTGAGATTTGTCAGCATTTGTTTAGCTAGTTTTTCAAATTTTGAAAATTTGCTGCTGAGATTCTTTGTCTTTTATCTCATTGCACTGAGTAGAATATTCCGAGAGTCTGTATTCTGCCATTTTTATCTACATAACACTTTAAATAAATCTCGACCAACATCCCTGCTGTGTTGCCCTGAGTCAGTGCTGAATTTTGGTGTTCAATCACCACTTTCAGATGAACCCCAACATTGCTTCTCATTGCCTGACTACCACCTCTCACCCAGCCACATTCCTAGGTACTCTGCTGATTACCTAAGCACCAGACTTCCCTGTGGTAGTCAGGAAAGTTTTCATTCATGTATTGCAACTTTAAATTTTGACTACTTTGCAAGAAATTTTCTTTTAAAAATTATTTTAAGTGCCAGGCACCAGTGGCTCATACCGGGAGGCTGAGATCTGAGGATCATGGTTCAAAGCCAGCCCAGGCAGGCAAGGCTGTGAGACACTTATCTCCAATAAATCACTCAGAAAACCGGAAGTGGTGTTGTGGCTCAAGTGGTAGAGCACTTGCCTTGAGCTGAAGAGCTGAGGGACAGTGCCCAGACCCTGAGTTCAAGCCCCATGACGGACAAAAGTTATTTTTTAAATTTAATTTTATTGTCAAGGTGATGTACAGAGTAGTTACAGTTACATACATAAGGTAAAGAGTACATTTCTTGCTGAATATTCTTACCCCCTCCTTCATTTTTCTCCCACTTTCCATATCCTCCAGTCTCTCTGCCCCACACAGTTGTGAAGTTCTTTTCTGACATACTGTCTTGTGCAGATTGCTGTTGGATAGGCTCACCCTTTGTCCTTTGTCTTAACATGTTGTAGTTCTTCTTCCCTTCCCCAAATCAGATAAACATATATAAAAGACACAAGGTACCAAAATCAAATACGGTGACAACAGGAGATAAACCAAAGGGGAAAAAAGAACAAAAGAATAAAGGAATAACTTGAAAAACAAGAGCAACAAAGAGAAACCTCTTGTTTCCCTATCTTGGAGTTCATAACACTAGCATCATCTTTTATGGTCATATGTACATAGCTATTGAGCTATTATGATCTTTTTCTAGGACTATCCTAGACATGTATTAATTATTACAAATGAGGGAAACTATGGAGACTATGTTTCTTTGGGTCTGGCTTACTTCACTTTATATGATTTTTTCCAAGTCTTTCCATTATCTTACACATGAGGTGATGTCAAGAAAAATTCTTTTCTTAAATTGTTATGAATCTTAGTGCTTCAACTCTAGAAAGTGCTTTCACACACTCACAGTCTTCTCTCCATAGCTTTGGGTGAGAAATTTACATGCCAAGTTCTTCCACATTTTCACTCTTCTCCTCTTACTACTCTTCACTCTCTCCTCCTTTCTCTTCCTTATTGTTTCTTGTGTAGTCAGACAAGACTTGAACTTGTAATCATCTTTCCTCAGCCTCTTGGGGGATACTCCAGGCATATACCACAAGGCCTTGTTACAGAGTTCTACATGACCAAAGCCCCTTATTTTTTATGTCAATTAATCAAGACCACCTTTATCTTCTAAACATACTAATAGTCTTCAACATTCTGTGAAAGACTATAATGTTCTCAATAATATCCTTTAGCCAAAGGGCTACTGAATCTTTCAATATATTTTAGCAGCAATTACTAAATTATAGAGGGAAATTAGGCTAATCTTTCTACAGACACAAATAAACTAAAAGCCTTGAATACACAGCTGTGAATGGATAGACCTTAATCTTTCCCCAAAGTTCTGGGTCTTTGAGAAACTCTGAATTTTTTTGATATATCATATTCACATATTATTATAATATCATATATGTTATTTATATTATATTATAGTTATAAGGTCACTCAGTTAATACAAGAAGCATAGCTATCTCAAAATAAAAAATACCTGTCATAACTGTGTGCTTATACATGTTTAGACACTAATAAGTGAATGATTATTTTCTCATATAATTTTGTACATTTATTTTAAGTATTATTCCTTCTGATGTAAGATATTTATAGTAGTCTTTACTAATAAAATCACAAGTATGTGTCACCACACTCAGCTTATTGATTGAAATGAGATTTCTCTATCATTTACCCACAGGCTGGCATTTATCCACTAATCCTCTGGATCTCTACCCCTTGAGTACTATCCTCCTGATCTCTACCTCTTCTACTTTTGAGTGGTGAAAGCGTTACTATGTGACTTCTGAAACAAAGACATATTACTGCTCCACATTTCTATTCCATTTGCAGGGAGGATGTTCACACTTGGAGTCTAAGAATCATGCCTAATAAAGTTTTAGCAATCTATGTAAGGAACACATCAAGAGGAACTTATGCATTATCACACATAGCCTTTGTTGTGAAACTGTCACATAAATGGTTATGGACAACAATTCCTGAGATCGCAACACACACCCTACACAAATTGTCAGTCATGTGAGTAAAGCTATCTACAGATTGTAATGAATCAGTTTTAAGGTTTCCCCAAATGATGGACCATTTATGTTTGCAAAGAACTAAGCCATCGACTAAATTTTCCTTCAAAATTCTTTATGCACAGATGTTTTGATTGTAATAAAATGATGGTTCTGCACACTACCATGTGGCTTATGTTCATACCCAGTGGTAACTGGAACATTTTGCCTTTGTTTCATTGAATTGCACTGATTATCACTGCATGTGCTATCATATAAAAATGGGTTTTGTTCACAACAAATAGAGTTCTGTAGCTAGTAACATGAGTTTAAAAAAGGTAGGTGGCCATAATTTTCAAAGACAAGAGGGTTGTCAAAGAGAAGGAATGAAGGGTAGCAAGAAAAGAGCTGGAAATAGAGCAAGAATCTAGGAATTTGACTTCTTGTGGTCTCTATCTTCCTCAATATTTTTTAAAAAACTCATTAAACTCTATAAAATAGAGGTAGTATAAATTTAAAAAGCTTTATTTAACTTTTTCTTTCTTATAGTATATATTCTGCTCAGTTGAACTTTTATACTTCATATCTACACAGATTTTCTCTGCTTTTTTGATCCTTCTCACTACTTCACATCAAAAAATAAAAAGACAAGCTAAGAAGTCTGGTACTACTGAGCAAACTGCCCCCCACCAATGGCAGCAATCTGGCTTTGAAGCAAATATAATAATGCCATGGATGGAATGATAACTTTTTTTATTAATAATGTGGGAATAAAAGGGAAGAGGACTAGATAGATAGATTTTAGAAATACTTTCCTAATAAATACTCTAGAAAACCTCAGGAGAATTCCAGACTATAATACAAAATCTTACACCTCTCGGTCCAAGTGTAGATATGCATATTTAAAAATTCAGTGAATCAGATTCCCTGAGCACCTCCTAATAGCACCATGAGAAATGTAGATGTGAGATATTGAATTACTGTCTTCACAACCTCTCTTTAGCCAATACACACCCAATGGATGATGAGCAATTATTAATGCACAGGGGGTTAAGTTGAAGCTTAGGTGCGCCTGGATGGAGTTATGAAACTGGGCAAAATCCTCATCAATTTAATTTGTATCAGCAATGTTAAAAGAGACTTCAAGTCCCTAAATAAGTGCTCATCTGCCCTTTAACATCTGTAAGTTGTAAATGCTACACATTAGAAGTGTTTTAAATGACATTAAACTCAGCAGGATTCACACAGAATGAGTAATTTTCAACCAATCTCAATTATTTCCCTGACAGACTAACAGATTGTTTACAAAGATTCGTAGATATGGTGAATACCAGTGAGATAGTTGTCATAGTGCCTTGAAACAGCTTGTTCTATAATACGAAATTGATAGAAGGGCAGCTGGAATAGAATGTAATCACAAGACACTGGGCAGTTACCAAAGTATTGCCAATCTAACTGGTGCTGATAGACATTTGTATAAGGATTCTATCCTATATACTTTCATATCCATATCAAAATAGTTTTTGCAGTCAGAAATGAAATGCACTGTTCAAAAGTAAAGAAAAATAAGCTGAGACAAAATATGAATCCAAATATCCCTGAAGGTCTGGACAAGAGATAACTGTGATACATATGTTAACAAAACTAAGTTTTTTGATATATTGAGGTTAGTTACTATAAAGACTGGAGCAAAAATGATATAGGGATATTACTTTTTTCCTTAGGGAAATTGAAGTTAATTTGAATGACACAGTGATGAAGCCCCTATAACTTCATTTTTGGTGTTCATTTCAATTTTGAGTAAGTACTAAGAAAGCTGCAAAGGATAAATGAAGGTTATATATTAAATAAATAGCATGCATAAAATGCAATCCCATATGCAGAAACAAAAATGTAAGGTAAATTGCATGTAATACTGTTAATAATTCCCAGGAATCTACTATGTTGTTGGGAAAAAAATCTCTCCAGTCATAGCCAAATAAGTTATTGTTACATTTATGCAAGTTTTCAAAACATATAGCTATCATATAAAAGTTTAAAATAGGAACAGAATTATAGAAGGAAATGCACACCAAATGTGAAAATATATTTTTATATAAATGTGGTTCATTGAAATATCACCCTTTATTTCTTACAACTAATAAATATAATTTGCCTTGAAGATTTGATAAGAGAATTAGTTTAAATAGTTGGAAAATCTTGGGGTGTCAAGAAACCTTATTACAAGAATGATAAAATTTTGGATGGGAGTTGTTAGGGTTAATTTACTTCAGTTAATATGATGTCCAAAATTATCCTGATAGCTTGATGGGATTTTCCTGGAACCTAGTATTATTTTTACTGTCAATATTTATTGTTCTTAAGTTTTAATCAATGCAGACCCAGTTGATCTGTGCCAGTATTTTTCTTGAGACTACTAAATATCTGAGATTTTTTTTGTGCCTCTCATCCATGAACCCCTGAGAACTTTTCTCACTGATGGGGCATCATGTTCTAGATAAAATGTCCCCAAATAATGTCATATCACTTCTTCTGGGGAATCAACAGAGTCTCTTTCATGTCAAGCCCAATCTCATCTGACTAGGAAAACAGCTTTTGTTTCTCACAAAATGGAGTTTTGAGTGGGACAGTGAATCAAAGATCCATGTGATAGCCATAGTGTATCATATATTGGAGATAATAAAAGTGGTCATTTTTCTCTTTTTTTTCTTTTTTTTATTGTGAAAATACCATACAGAGGGGTTACAATTATATGGGCAAGGTAATGAGTACATTTCTTATTAAGCATTGTAGCCTCCTCCTTTGTTTCCCCTTCCTATCCCTTCCAATTTCCCACCTGGCCAAAGTTGTAAAGTTCATTTTTGGACATAGCGACTTGTACATCTTAATGTTGCAATGGGTCCTTAAAATTAGCTATAATTTTCCCAAAGCGAGTTCACACATATTCATCAGTGTATTATGGTTCTTATTATTGTAAAGTCTTTTGTGAATATATGAAGTTAGTGTTTGGTAAATGAAATGATTAATAAATGCACCCTTAACCAAATGAATAAGATAAATCTCTGGTATAAACATTGTAGAAAGATTGAGAAGTTAATACAAAATTAATGCATCTCTTCTAGCTTTATTTTTTATTATGAAAATACTGTACAGAGGGGTTACAATTACATGGGCAAGATAATGAGTACATTTCTTATCAAGCATTGTAGCCTCCTCCTTTGTTTACCCTTCCCATCCCTTCCCATCCTCTCCCCACCCCCCAACCCAATCCTCCTCCCCTGACCACCAAAGTTGTAAAGTTCTTTTCAATGTAACAACTTGTACATCTCATTGTTGCATGGGTTCACCTGTCTAGCTTTATTTTTTATGAATGATTAGATCACCTTTTTTTTTAACAAAAAAGATCCATAAATAAACCAGCCCTATGAAAATACAATTCATTTAAACCATATAGGCCTACAATGGTAAATATCTGGCAAAAGTCTTTTTCTAGGTTTCAAAGAAACAAAACACCAATTTTTACAGTATATTCAGAAAGTATCACCAGTTCTATTTTCCCAAGATATATTTTTTAATCCTGAGACAAGAAATTATCTTAATAGGAATACTTGACTAATATGTATGCTTTCTGGGTGTTGATAGCAACGATTGGGTAATTTGGATAAAGCAATAATTGAATATATTATCAACATACAAAATAGAGTTATATTACAATCTTTTACTGTAGAGAATTTATCCAAATTGCTAGTCTCTGCTCTTCTGTCATACTTTCTAATATTTCCCAGTGAACCTTAACAACTAATGCAGAGAACTGCAATATTCAAAATTTCAATTTGACTTTGTTTTGCCAGCCACAGCTTTCCCTACATGAAGTCCCATTTAGTTTAATGACTACAACATGTAGACATTAAACTAGAAGAGAATATGTATTATATTCTAGTACCTCACAAAAATAGTTTAGTCCTAAATAAACATATATTAAAAATTCATCGTAATGGCACAAGGTCATATACCTAGAAGAAGATTAACATCAAAGAATCTGCACAGATGAATATTTAATTGTGGTATATCATTGAAATATATAGTAACTTAATGAATAAAATTAAATCTTGGTTTCTCTTGACTGTAGATTGACAATGTTCCTTGGGTTGGAGTTGGTTTTGCCCATGGGGGCAATGCCATTTCTGTTCTTGTGGGCTTGTAAGAGTTGACAAACAAACAAGGTCTCACAAACAGTTTCCCCAACATGTGAATATTTATATGAATCAGATACAGGGAATGTATTTCTTTCATGGAATCAGTAGATACGCAATGATTGCCAATGCTAGTGTTGTTATGATAACAGGGATTTTTTGGCAAGGTATCAAATATGATGTTATTTCCATCTGATTACATGCATCATTGTGATAAATCATAGTAAAAGGCAAATTACAAACCATTCATTTATCTTACAGATATAGGAAAGATAGATTGATAGATTTGGATAATGAAACAATGTGGCCTCATGAAGTCTATAAAAGTCACCCACTTGATACCTCTACATTTCTGAAACCTGTGATCCTAATTTTAACAAATTAGTTTCTGCATCATATTTACGACTTCACTTATTTCATTATCCATCTGGAGACCATACAGCCTCCAGAAATAAAGAATGGAAGATAAGACAGGTTTCTAAGTCTGCCTATAATAAAGGAGCTTTTATAATGTTAGCAATCCATTCCCTAATGAGACAAAGAAATTAGGAAGAAAGGGAAGAAGGAAGTATAGAAGGAAATAAATGAGAGAGGGAGGTAGAAAGATGGGGGAGGGAAAGAGTGGAGGGAGAGAGGGAAATGGTGGAGGGACAGAGGGAGAGAGTCTATTTTTTGGTCTAAGAAAGATCTAAACAAGTAGTTAGCTTGATTAAATGAAGTGGGCATTATCCTCAAGAGAAATGCTGGTAATTGATCTACACTTCCTGACATAGACGTAAAATAATGGGAGGAAAGTGAGTAGCTAAATATTTGGTACCACTTGCATTTCTTTTCCTTTCTACTAAAAAATTATGCCAATGTTCAATGCTCATGCTATTAGAGATTTTTCAACCCTATTTAATTCTTCAAATTTGGTACAAGATCAATCAGTAATTCACAACATATATTTATAAACAACATATTTATTTATTTATAAAAATAAGTTTTTATATTGTGAAAATACTGTAGAGAGGGGTTACAGTTACATGAGCAAGGTAATGAGTACATTTCTTATCCAGCATTGTTGCCTCCTCCTTTGTTTTTCCTCTACCATCCCATCCCTCCCACTTCCTCAACTACACTGCCCTTTCACTCCTAAATTGTACAGTTCATCTTTTGGCATAGTGTCTTGTACATCTCACTGTAGCAATGGGTCAATCTATATCCCTAATTAAACATTTTGTTTTTTCCCTTCCCCTCCCCAAATTATACCAACATCAAATAAGGTGAAAACATGGGTTATACCATGAGGGAAGGACATACAAAGCTACAACAAAATCACATGGTACCTTATAAATACATTAGAAACAATAATAACAAGGAAGAAAAAAAAACACTTGGGTCCCTATCTTTCATTTAACATAATCATATGTGGGCTTTTTTTCTTGTCTGACACATCTACTAGTTATTGCATGGGACATATGTATCTTTTGGCCTGGCTTACTTCACTTAGGTCTTCTTGGCACAGGCCGAAATTTTCTTAATAGAGACCCAGAAACACAACAAATCAAAGAAAGGTTGGACAAATGGGATTGCATGAAGCTGCAGAGCTTCTGCATGGCAAAGGAAATAGCTAGCAAGATCAATAGAAAGCCCACGGACTGGGAAAAGATCTTCCCTACCCGTACAAGGGACAAGGGTCTCATGTCTAAAATACTTGGAACTCAAAAAATTAAATCCCCCAACAACAAATCTTCAAAGAAATAACTACCAGATAAATAAGAGGGCTAAAGACTTAAAGAAAAACTTCTCTGAAGAGGAAATAAGAAATGCTCGACCTGGGGCAAGTAGCTTATGCCTGTAATCCTAGCTACTAAGGAGGCCGAGATCTGACGATCGTGGTTCAAAGCCAGACCCAACAGGAAAGTCTGTGAGACTCTTATCTCCAGTAAACCATTAAAAAAAATGGAAGTGGCACTGTGTCTGAAGTGTTAGAGCACTCTTCTTGAGCAGAAGAATGCAGGGACAGCGACCAAGCCCAGAGTTCAAGCCAAAAAAAAAAGAAAGAAAGAAAGAAATGCTCAACCTACCTAGCCATAAAAGAAATGCAGATCAAAACAACATTGAGATACCACCACATCACCCCAGTTAGAATGACTACAATCAAGAACTCTAATAACAACGGATGCTGAAGGGGATGTGGCCAGAAGGGAACCCTACTGCATTGTTGGTGGGAGTGTAAACGTGTTCAACCACTTTGGAAAGCAGTATGGAGATTCCTCAAAAGACTCCACATAGAGCTCCCCTATGACCCAGCAATCCCACTTTTGGACATTTACCCAAATGATCACAAATAAGATCATACTAAAGCTACCAGCTCAACTATGTTAGCAGCATCATTTACCATAGCTAAGATATGGAACCAAGCCAGATGCCCCTCAGTAGATGAATGGATCAAGAAAATGTGGTATATATATACAATTGAATTCTATGCCTCTATTTGTTAGGAAATGGAAAGACTTGGGGAAACATATTTATTTATTACAGACCCCTTTTGAGCCTGTTCTAAGAAGAACACAGCCAGGGACCACATTGAATTTGTATTGTCCTTTATTAACAATTTAAGGACATCCTGAGCAAAATGATGAATATAAGCTTTGCTCTAAGGGATGGTAGGGGAAAACAAAGGAGGAGGCAACAATGCACAATAGGAAATGTACTCATTACCTTGCTCATGTAACTGTAACCCCGCTGTACATCATTTTTACAATAAAAATGTACAAAAAATAATAAAAGAATGATAAATACCTACATACAGGCTTTGATGTACTCAGTTCATTCACTATGAAGTTCTAAAGACAGATGTGGTCAAAAGTAGCACTTAGAAATGTGAAAATGATCATTTACTCTGATGTGTAGTAGTCTCATGTCCTTAGAAGGCACTGATCAACTGATCAGGATCTGTATTTGAGGTAGCTCTTTCTTTCTTTCCTTTCTTTCTTTCTTTCTTTCTTTCTTTCTTTCTTTCTTTCTTTCTTTCTTTCTTTCTTCCTTTCTGTCTTTCTTTCTTTCTGTCTTTCTTTCTTTCTGTCTTTCTATCTTGTCAGTTGTGGATGCTTGAACTCTGGGCCTGGGCACTGTGCCTAAGCTTTTCAGCTCAAGGTGAGCACTCTACTAATTGAGCCACAGTGCCACTTCCAAAGGTAGTCCTTCTTTCTAACCAACATCTGGCAACTGGTTACAACATTTGATGGTAATGAAAATTGAAAAACAATAACAGCTTTTATTTCCTCTAAAAGTGATGTCATTAATCAAAACAACACTTACAAAGTTACAAATCAGAGATAAAATGCTTACATATGGACATTATAGAAGGCGTATGTACAAAAATGCAAAGCTTGCTAATCATAAAATTTCTGAAAATAAAAACAAAAAAGTGTTACATTGATATATATTGTTTTAAAATAATGTAGGTAGAATAGAAATAAAAATATTACTGTAAATAATTGTGAGTTATTTAATTTACCTATTGAAAAGAAAAAAGTGTTTCAATAATTAAACTCTTCTATCATTTGAGTTTGGATTATCATTTATTTTTAAATGGCTTTTCAAGTACATGATCCTATAATCTATCAGCAAAACAATTTTATAATTCTATAGCTCTTGTCTACTTTCATGCTTTTATCTACTTTGACAGACTTAATTTTGATGGAGAGTAAAAAAGAGAAGGATCTTTGTGTTGCTGGAATGCAATTGGAAATACACATATAAACTCAAACTTCAACACATAGAGAAAATAGAAAAAGTTATACATGAAGATGGATAAGATGCCTAAGTGAATGGACCAGTGTGAATGGGCCACGCACACCTGCATGCAAATGCATGTATCAATTATCATGCTGTCTACATTGAAGACACCTAGAAGGAATAGAATCCTAGTATGTGCATGGTTAATACCTTGATATGGATTTAATTGTAAAAAGAAAAGTGGATCCTCAATGAAATAGCCAATCTATGAGGTTAAATATTACATTGAAAAACATTTACTTAAAGAGTGTTCAAAGCAGTATAAGACCATACTAAAGGGAAATAAGCTGGTCTGAAAGGGCTTCCATTTGTTGAATGGGACAATTTTATACACAAACATACATTTATGCATGTGTTCACAAACAAATAGACATGCTAGTCTACTTAGCATACAATAAGAAAGGTAAAAAGTATGATATTAGAAAATTAATATTTAATATGCATAATGAGAATGATCAATTGACCCTGAAGCTAAGAAAAATAAATGCATAGCTATGAAATATCTCATCAAAGATTATGCAATACTTTCACAGAATAAAATAGTAACTTTTTAATGGGGAAAACTGGCATTCACAGCTTAACAAAGTGATCATAATTAACATTGACAGCTGTGACAGCATATACTTTTTAATTTATTTTTATTGTAAAGATACTTTACAAGGGGTTACAGTTACATGAGTAAGGTAATGAGTACATTTTCTATCAAGCATTGTTACCCCTCCTTTGTTTTTTCCCTACCATCCCTTCCCTCCTCACTTTCCCAACTTTCCCCTCCCCAAAGCTGTAAAGTTCGTCTTCAACATAGTGTCTTTTACATCTCATTGTTACAATGGGTCAACCTGTATTCTTAATTCAGCATTTTGTTATTTCCCTTCCCAACCACAAATTAGAGAAATGGTTTAACCACTGTCTCCACTGCAGTAGTATATATTTTTAATGTTAACAGTGGGGAGGGAAAACTCAGTCTCATTCTGTGGGAACAGAAAAGTTACATACCTGAATCTCTTCAGTGAAAGAATCAGACAAGTCAAAATAAGAGGTATTCCACAAGTAACTATTTTTTTTTCTGCTAAAACATCGTCAATGTCATAAAATACTAAGATGAGTGCATGAACGGTTAGGCAAAGGAGGCACAATTATAATGACATGAGGATAAAATCAGAAAATGTTTTCAAGGTGAATTGATGGTCCTTTCTTGATTGAGTGAAAATATGAGCATATAAATGCTATAAAGATAAAAACATTAGAAATAAATATATTTTTACTAGAAGGATATGGGAGTGACTACCAAGTAATAGTGTGTGAAGAGCTCCCTTTTTGATTCCTGATTAGGATTCCAGATTCAATTGGTTTCCATAACATCTACAAAACGAGAACTGTAATGATTTACAACAATACTTCCATCCTGCAGTTTCTTGGAATTATGAGAGAGATAACATGAATGAGCACATCTGCTGAGACTGAAGATGAAGGAGCACCAGATTTAGAGTCTAGGGTAGCTAGTAGTGGCTGTGACAGAGGAGTCTGTATGGCAGGCCCTAGGAGACTGTATAAGGTCACTTACTCAGGGATCAAACAATATAATGTATGTAGAAATCTTTGAAAGTGTAATAGCCCAATCCAAATGTGACATTATTCACAAAGCTGACTCTGATACAGGGCACAAAAGTACATGAGATCCTTCTAGTTATTTACTATTCATTTTTTATAAACATATGGAGTTCTTTTTACAGAGAATCCAAACAGTCCAGGACATTTTAAAATTCAGCACCACAAAGCAGGCTTAGTTGCCTGGACAGGAAACCTCAAAGGAGAGAGGCCTGCAGAGTCTCTGCAAAAAAGAAAGTTACCCTTTGAAAAAAAAAAGAAGTATTTTTTTCATGCTCTATTTCTCTTTTTTTTCCTCCATCATGTATACTACTTTACTAATTAACATTTGAAATACTACTACTATTACTAATTCTAATAAAATGATAATAGGCATTTTATTAGTGTGAGGATTTCATAGATCTTTATGATAAAAGTGTAATGATCTTTAGGCTTGTTAGTGTCTTTCATTAATTTATTCATTCAACTAATATAAAAAACATCATTATTTCTTTGAAGATTTGTTGTTGGGGGATTTAATTTTTTGAGTTCCAGGTATATTTTAGATATGAGACCCTTGTCCATTATATGGCTAGTGAAGATCTTCTCCCAATCCGTGGGCTTTCTATTAATCTTGCTAGCTATGTCCTTTGCCATGCAGAAGCTCTGCAACTTCATGCAATCCCCTTCGTCCAACCCAAAGAAACAGCTGCCCAATAAATAAGTGGGCTAAAGACATAAAGAGAAACTTCTCTGAAGAAGAAAGAAGGATGGCCAATAGACACATGAAGAAATGCTCAACCTCCCTAGCCATAAAAGAAATGCAAATCAAAACAACATTGAGATAACACCTCACTCCAGTTAGAATGACTATAATCAAGAACTCTATTAACAACAGATGCTGGAGGGAATGTGGCCAAAAGGGAACCCTACAGCATTGTTGGTGGGAGTGTAAACTTGTTCAACCACTTTGGAAAGTAGTGTGGAGGTTCCTCAAAAGACTGCACATACGGGGCTGGGAAGGTGGTTCAGTGGTATAGCGCTTCCTTGCATGCATGAGGCCCTGGGTTTGATTCCTCAGGACCACATAAGCAAAAAGAAAAAAGCAGGAAGTGGCGCTGTGGCTCAAGTGGTAGAGTGCTAGCCTTGAGCTGAAGAGCTGAGCGACAGCTCCCAGGCCCAGAGTTCAGGTCCCACCACCGGACTCAAAAAAAAAAGAAAGAAAGAAAGAAAGAAAAAAGATTGCATATAGAGGTCCCCAATGACCCAGCAATCCCACTTTTGGGCATTTACCCAAATGTTCACAAACACGACCACACTAAAGTTACCAGCACGACTATGTTTATTGCAGCATTATTTACCATAGCTAAGATATGGAACCAACCCAGATGCCCCTCAGTAGAAGAATGGATCAAGAAAATGTGGTATATATACAAAATGGAATTCTATGTCTCCATCAGAAAGAATGACATCCCCATTTGTTAGGAAATGGAAAGAATTGGAAAAAAATTATATTAAGTGAAGTAAGCCAGGCCCAAAGAAACATAGGTCCCATGGTTTCCTTTATTTGCAATAACTAGTATATGTCTGAGTCAAGCAGAAAAGATCAGATAAGTTGATGTTAGGGGAATGAACCCCAAGATAAGTATTCAATATTTTTTTTCCTTTCATGCAATTGTTTCTAACACATTTATAAGATTATTTCTTTGTTGATTTTTATGTCCCTCCCCCACGGTATAACCCCTGCTTTCACTGTATTTGATGTCGGTATAATTTGTGGAGAGGAAGGGAAAAAACAAATCGTTTAAATAGGGATACAGGTGGACCCATTGCAACAATGAGATGTACAAGTCATCATGTCGAAAATGAACTTTACAACTGTGTGGGGGGGATGATTGGGTGGGGGTGGGTGGGGAGGATGGGAAGGGATGGGAAGGGGAAACAAAGGAGGAGGCTACAATGCTTGATAAGAAATGTATTCATTATATAGCCCATGTAATTGTAACCCCTCTGTACAGTATTTTCACAATAAAAAAAAAAGCATCATTATATATCCAGCAGATAAATAGCTTTAAAAATACCACTATTAAAAATATTGGTACTAGAGTAAAGAATTGTGGTAGAAATCATTCCACTTCTTTAAAAACTAAAACTGTTCAGCAACATCATAGACAAGATATGATAATTAAACACGACTCTCTACACAAAGCTTAGTTTATATATGAATACAGTAAGGACTCAACCAGAGAATAGGAAGTATAAAGCTATGCTTTTCAATTAATAATAATTGTAAACCTTACTATACTTTTAATGTTTACCTCAGTAGAGTAATTTGAGGAAACAGTGCAAATTCAGTGATGTAAGAAATAAAATGATACATACAAGTATATTATGATATTCTTTACCAATACATCATGTATTGTGACTTGAACTGAATACTGTAAGAGAAAAATGTATTAATCTTAACTATCATACTTTGATCTTTATTTTAAAAATTACATTTTCTAAATGGCATTGAGGACCCATCACGATAGAAGACCTTGCTGATCTTCAATTCTATGACAATGGAAAAATTCAAAGGAAGCAATTTTTACAGTTTTGTTTTTTTTGGGGGCGTCCGGTCGTGGGGTCTGAACTCTGGGCCTGGGCACTGTCCCTCAGCTCTTCAGCTCAAGGCTAGCGCTATACCACTTGAGCTACAGTGCCACTTCTGGCTTTTTTCTTTTTGCTTATGTGGTACTTAGGAATCCAACCCGGGCCTCATGCATGCAAGTCAAGTGCTCTACCACTGAGCCTCCTTCCAAGCCTTTTTACAGTTGTTTCAGAAAGTTTCTATATTTTAGTAAAGTTGTCTGTAGGTGAATATTAGTAATATCTTTTGTATTCCAAGTGTATGTATCAGATCAGACATTGTTAAAAATTTCCAGAAAAAAATCTTTCTATATGCCCATTAACCTATTTGTGTATTTTCTGGAATCTTGAGCAATAATTTATGGAAAGGCATTGCTGTCAAGATGGAAAATTCCCTTCACAAATAAAGTGCTACACAATAATATAATAATATCAATAATTACAAAGCTTTCAATATTTTTCACATTTAATCAACTAAGAACTGCACTATATAATTTCTATCATTTTTAATATGGACAAAAATCAAACTTTAGAGAACTTAATTCACTTAACCAAGATCACAAAGTAACAAGACCAATAAGTGGACTCAAGGATTGTGATTACCCAACCATTTTTATCCAGCTCCTCTCCTTCACTAAAAGATAGCAGGTCAAACATTTACCAGAGTTGGGAAAATGTTGAATACAGAAAAAATTAAGGCATAACTGGGGTAACAGGTTTATGTTAATGATGTCATTTTATGTTAAGTCACGGTATGTAGTCAGAATATGTTGTTGTTTTTGTTGTTTTAAAAATCTCAGTTTTCAGTACTTCCACACAATGGGCATGGAATACTGTGGAATGAAAACTACTTTATGTTATTCTGAGTTCTGAAGGTACAGAGCTGCTAAGATTCACAATAATTACGTTTGACTTTTACCCTTTCCCTTAGTTGGCCTTTTTTTCCTCCAACATTTTTTTCTCTTTTTTGAATGTTTGTATTATCTTTAACTGGTTGTAGAAAGAAGTTGCCATTTGACAAAGCACTTAATGAATCTACGTCTTGAGTTAACATTGCCCCTCTCAATATTCTTACCCACTTCTCCAAAACCACCCCTTCCCTCACTTTTCTTAAGTTTTAGGCTATGTATTGAATTTTTTACCATTTAAAAGAACACTTTATGTATACAATGCACTTTGACCTATGTCATCCCTTCAACATCTCCACCCCTTTTTTGATCCACCTCTTCCCTTATATTTCTCAGTCCCATGGTATATACAATTTTAAAACACTAATAGAACAGATTGAGAAATTGTTGTCTCAATTATCCTCAAAAATCTCTCTCTTTTTCTCATTTGCTAGCTGATACCCAGAAACATTTGCTAGAACACCCAAGAGCTAGTCAGTGGCATACCTTATAATTAAAAAGGTGGGCATTCTGTACCTTAAAGAAATAAAGCCAAATGTGTTACACATTCAAAGACGGCAGAGTTTTCAGGCACTTTTCAGATCAACAGTTCACCTACTCTTCCTTAGAATCCCACTAGACAAACTCCAGTGGAATTCTGCTGGAGCTGCTCTCCAATCTGAGTTCTTAGCCTTCTTCTAAACTGCAAAATCTTCCTTGGACTCCAATATCTCCGAATGGCAACACATGTGGATTCTGTAACTTTGGCCCATGGAGAAAAATGAGACAGACTCACTTCCAACTATGTGAATCAAATTTAAAATCCTTGGACCGCCAAGATACACAGAGCCTCCATGTGATTGTGCCACAGGGACCATTTCTTCCCAAAGCCAGATAATAAATGGGAATTCAGCCTTAGCATCTGCAATTCAGATAATCCATTTACCACCATCTGGACAAGACTCTATAATGTTCTCGGAGGCAAAATATTCTTATAAAATTATTTGTGTAAAATGGTAAACCCCAGCATTTCTTGGCTGAAATGCCTGCCTTAGTAGCAATGTGCTGTCCTCCCACCAAAATAATTTTTAAATTTTTTTTTCTCTCTTTCTCATTTTATTTATCTGTTTTTCATATTGCATATTATATACAGATACATTGGTATGTGTACATATATTTAAACACATGCATGCATTTTTACCTTTTTGTTCTACGAAATAGGCTAGTATAATGCGCACATTTTTATCTCATTAATCATCTACCACTTGGTCATCCCGTCCCTCAAATAGGTCATAGAAAAAAATGTAAACTTCTATTTCCATTAGAGAATTATTGAAGCTAAACAACTCTGATCACATGAGAGAAAATCAGGAAATCTCTACTGGAATGCCCAGTGTAGTTTTAGCTATTTCAAAACAATATTGCTTGGGCCTGGGAAGGTGGCTCAGTGGTAGAGCGCTTGCCTTGCATGCATGAGACCCTGGGTTCAATTCCTTAGCACCACATAAGCAAAAAGAAAAAAGCCAGAAGTGGCGCTGTGATATGTTTCTAACGCATTTATAAGATTATTTCTTTGTTGCTTTGTATGTCCCTCCCCCACAGTGTAACCCCCGCTTTCATTATATTTGATGTCAGTATAACATGTGGAGGAGATGGGGGCAAACAAGTTGTTTAAGGATTCAGGTGGACCTGTTGCAACAATGAGAAGTACAAAATGTCATGTCAAAACCAGCTTTACAATGTCGGTGGGGGGGGGGGGAGAGGGGGGTATAATTGGGTGGGGGGAGGGGGGAGGCTGGGAAGGGAGGTGAAGGGTAAACAAAGGAGGAGGCTGCAATGCTTGGTAAGAAATGTATGCATTATCCTGCCCATGTAATTGTAGCCCCTCTGTACAGTATGTTCTCAAATAAAATAAAATAATATTAAAAAAAAAAAAAGAAGTGGCGCTGTGGCTCAAGTGGTAGAGTGCTAGCCTTGAGCTGAAGAGCTGAGGGACAGCACCCAGGTCCAGAGTTCAGGCCCCACGACAGGACCCCCCCCCCCAAAAAAAAAAAAAATACAATCTTGTTTCAGTTTTATCTTCATGTTGAAAACACAGATAAATACCAATTGGTCAAATTTTGAAGTCTTAACATCTATTTGACTAATATTCCTATATAATATGGAGAAAAGTCATATTCCGGTACCCCTATGCCAGACTGATGTGCGTTTTGCTGTTTTCATTAGATAAATATAAATACTCTCAAAGAAAAATCTTGGGAAAAATTAACTGTTAAGCACTTTATTTTCTTGACTCAAATGCAAAAGCTTTTCAGATTTAGTTTCATTTATTAGAACAGATTGAAATTGCTTATTGGAAATTCTTAGCATTCTTTTAAAAGCCCAATGAACAGTTGTAATTGTGTTTGGTATATTAATTCTTCTAATGTCTGGAAAATATGCTAGAGTTACCAAATAAGAGCAAACGTACTGGTCATTTAATTATATCAAGTAAATCTATGACTTTGACAAAAACAATCAATTTAAAATGAAATAATAAATCTTACAAGTAGGACAATCTATCCAATTAGTTAGATTTGCTTTTCTAAAAATCACATTTACCATTAATACACATAAATTCACCGCCTCCACATTCCAGTGATAGATTTTTATCAGCATAGTGCATGTTAACTTCTACATTACTAAAATTCTATCAAATCTTAAAATAGCCGAGAAGAAAAGCATAAGTACTCATTTAACATTAATGACAGCTGTTTCTATCTGAATAGGTAAATTCTCCTGTTATTCTGTTTCACTTCCTGAAATTAGAATTATCTGATCAATCATGAATAAGTATCAAAGTAATACTTCATTTTCTTTTCAGTTCCCTCCTTTGCCAGTACTGTGGCTTTGAACTCAGGGCTATACACCTAAGATTAGCACCTTAATGCTTGATCCATGACTACAGCCTAGTTTTTGCTTGTTTATTTGATGACGTCTTTCATGCTTTTCTGCCTTGGCTGGCTTCAAATCTTGATCTTCTGGATCACAGCATCTTGAGTTGCTAGGATTAAAGATGTGAGCCACCGGGATTAGCTAAACATATCTTCACTGTTAAAGTGTCAAAGTATATATTTACTTTCCCATGATTTGTTTTCTTGTAGTAATAAAAAGTGTGAAGAAAATACAAAAAAATCCACTCATATACTAATTTGTTAAATGGCAATTCCTCTTTATAACTACATATATATATATATATATACACACATAATTTACCTATGTACTAATGCACTTCAATTTTAAAACATCATCATTTGAGTCAGAAGACATTCATAAACTCACATCCATTCTCCTAACCCAGGATAAAGATGATTAGTGGTGTGTTATGCACAAAAATGCCTTGTTTGCTGCTATAAAATCTATCAATTATATTAAATGTAACTCTGAATGAAGTTCCCTAGTTTTAGTTACCAGATGCTTTTATTCACATCTAACAAGTGTTTTGTTCCTAAAAAAATGGGGAGGGGAAGCATTACACTCAATTTAACAATCATATATTTAGAAATGATTCAGCAACCAAGGCAATGTAAAAGTTGTGACAATACATCCATATCTATGAATGTATCTGTTCAATTAAATCAAAGTTACTGTGTGTGTGTGTGTGTGTGTGTATGTGAGAAAGAAAGAGACAGAAAAAGAGAGAAAGACAGAGAGACAGAGACAGAGAGAGACAGAGGGAGACTGGGTGAGAATTCTACTTTTCTACTGCTGATCTATAGTCTAAGAAAAGATATGATTTCTAATCTATTTCTTCTATATAATATGGGGGAGGTCTCTGAATTGTTTGGTTTTTGAAGGAATGATGCACTGATATATTTAATGTTAGGATTTAAATGATGAGGAAAAAATCATTAAAAGACAATCAACTCCGGGCACCGGTGGCTCATGCCTGTAATCCTAGCTACTCAGGAGGCTGAGATCTGAGGATCCAGGTTCAAAGCCAGCCCGGGCAGGAAAGACTGTGAGACTCCTATCTCCAATAAACCACTAGAAAACCTGAAATGGCTCTGTGGCTTGAGCTGAAGAGCTGAGGGACAGAGTTCAAGCCCATAGTTCAAGCCCCATGACTGACAAAAAAAAAAAAAAAAAAGACAATCAAGATATCTGACTAATAATTCTTATTTTTAAGGATAGGTCTCTAAATTGATGACAGAAATAAAAAACTAGAGATTGTGATGTTGAGCAAGATAAGCCAAATTCAGAAAAACAATTAACATGTTTCATTGCATATAAAGAATTTGGACATAAATAATAATAATGTGACATAAATGAAAAAATGGGATTTTTTGATTGGGTTAACCAGTGGAAGGAAGGAAAGTGAAGTGGAAGGGGATGGAGATGAATTGGATAGTGATGGAGGTGAATATGGTATATATGTATATATATATATACACATATATATACACACTGCATATATAAACATATATGTATATACATATATTACATGCATAGGTATATATACATTTATGCAGATAGGGATATATACCATATTCACTATACATTATATGCCATATTCATTATACATATATCACATATATACCATGTATGCATAGGTATATATGTGTGCATATATGTATATATAATGTATATATACATAGATATGCCATATATGTATATAATATATTGTATATATGTTATATATTATATGTTCATTACTTGTATGTATAAAATAGCACAATGATGCTAACTAAAATTTGCAAAAAAAAAGGGAGAAACTAGGATGAGGAATAAGAGAATAACAGATTGAGAAAATTTGATCAAAGTAAATTATAATATATGAGTGTTTAAAAATATCACAATGAAACACTTATATTAACGTATGCTTATCCCTAACAGTTAACATATGCTGATAAAAACGTATTTTAAAATAATCTACTTCTTCAAGAATTCCGTAGGTTGTTATATGCATTTGTATATCATACTTCTTCTCCAGAAAAAAAATGGTTATGTTAGTGTTTCTTCATTGGCACTAAGGAAAGATTGATAAAAAGGCTTACAGAAATTGTGTGTGCATGTTTATTCTGTTTAGGATGGTTAACTTCTATCATATGAACACAATTAATGAGTAACCTGAAATCTGATTTGTGTTCATCAATGGAGAAAAAGAAGGGAAGCCTAGAACATTTCTATTATTGTGAAAATATGTTATTTCTTGGCATAGGATGAGGTAATAAGTGTATTCCTCTTCTCGTGATTTATCTGTACATTCATATTTTATTTTCCTTTTGTGTGAAAAAATTAGTATCAAAATTTCATGTTAAAGGTGAATAAGGAAAAATAAGAAATTTTAAAACTAAAGTTATTACTTCAGTTCTAAACATTTTGGATTTGAAATTCTAATTGCTGATATACAGAGTAATCAATTATGTATATATTACTGAGTCTCAGGGGAATATGTTGTGTCAGATTCAAAGTTGTTAGTCATCATGACCTACATCCATTAAAATGGACAAAAGAGTTGAAATTTTATGATTAGAAAGCATGCTTAAAACATAGCTTTAGAATGCAGCCAGGTCTGCAATTAGTAAGAAGCACTTTTATTGTCTATCATTTTTCTCCATATACTTCAGGAAAGGTTAGAACCCAAGCAGAAATTCAATCAGTTCAGAAGAATGGTCCCAACATCAGGTTTCAATGTTTAAAGATTGTTGTTGTATCTTCTACATTTACTTGTAGAAAAGGTAAAATGTCATAAAAATAAGATTGGTAAATTAAGCTGTGGTGGATACAGTGTTACTCCCTAGAATCTTGTTGAAAATGAAGAATTCATTTCTGTAGCCAGTGGGATTGTTTCAGTAAGGCAAATTCAGCTTTTCAACATCTGCAGGGACTTCTCTGGTTGAACAAAATACTTACTGAAGCATTCCCTTTCTAAGATCTATAGGCAATTTCATGCCTATATGGTGAAGAGATGTAGACTGCTTTCATGAACTCAAGATAATTGAGAACTGTCAAGTTCAGTCTTTCCCACAGGGCTGGCTGAGGAATCCTGTGAGCTTCCATCAGAAACAGATTCTCAATATTCATATTTTAAGTTTGGTAGTATCAGCCAATCAGCTACATATCTGTCATTTATCTATTATAGGACTATGAACTCAGGGTCTCATAGTTGTTTGGAATGTTATCATTTGAGCTTTGTCCATTTTTTTTTCCTTTTAGCTATTTTTTCAAATAGGGCCTCACATTATTGGTACTTAATTCAATTTTAATTACATTTCTTGCATAGGTGGAATGACAGGTGCACACTACTACACTGATCTTCTATTGAAGGAAAATCTTACCAACATTTTGCCTAAAGAGTTCTATATTTTTCCTCCTAAGTAGCTAGAATTATAGATGTGATCCACCATTCCTAAATAGGTAACTCTTAAAAGAATATTTCTAATTCCCTTAAATATAAGTAAGATTAATATTTTCAGTTGAGCATAATATGACCACAGTTATTTTATTATGAATAAATGAGAAAATCTAGCTTAAAATATTAAATATCAGAATATGCCCAAAGATAGTAGAACTAACGCAATGTCATGGACTCCAGAGAGTTATACAATGGAATTAATTAATATAGAATTATGGAAGCAGTATACTAGAGAAAAAAGAAAATTTAGACATGCAGTAGAGATAAAATAATTTAGAAATTTTCATCTAATATTTTCTCTGTCCAGAAATGAGACAAAAGTTCAATAGAACGCTCAGGGGACAAGGAAAAGCCACAGCTGAGGATTGTTTTAGCTACCTAGTAAAGGACAGAATAAAACAAATATTTATATTTGACCAAATATGTGTTTTAGTTCATGAGAGCAATGGGACTGCAGTGAACTGTGGGAATAAGCTTGCCTCAAATCTACTTGTACATTTAAGATGGTAACCTAAGGGAGGTCCTCTGAAATGAAAACAAAGGAAGAGAAAGATACTGGTGCTCCAGGCAAGGGAATAAGTGCGGTAGGATGAGGAAGTAAGAGAACTTGAATATCTGAGGGCCAGGCAGAGTATGTGATTTCTAATCAAGACATGGCTTAAGCACAGTGAATTCAGGAGAGAACAACATCCAAGGTATTTATATTTGTAGATCTAAATTCCCAGAAATGAGTATGGTCCAGCACTGAAGGCTACAGTCTTAGACATGTCAGCTATCCTGAAATAATCCCTGGATCAGGATGAGAGCAGACATTAAAAAAATGGAGTTTGTTTTCAGAGATTTAAAATTATTTATTTATTCCCCTTCACTCATTTTGTTATTTAATAATTGTACAAAGAAGTTAGCATTCATCAAATCTGTTTATAAGTACAATGTGTCTTGATCAATGTCACCCCTTTCATATTTTTCCCCATCCCTCCCAACCTTACCTCCCCTCAATATTCTTAATTTTGTAATATATGCAGATTTTATAGTATTTTATAATAATAATATAGGATATTATAATATAATATTCTCCTCACCTCCTACTTTTCTTTATTCATCTATCTCCCTACTCTGTACCCATTTCCTGGTAATCATTTTGTTTGACTGTGAGTTAACCTTTCTAAGTAATTTATGCCAACTGAATTCCTGCCTAAAAATACCACATTTCTGTTAATATGTTTGTAGAAACTTGCATACAGCCCCTAAGTGTTTACTCTACATTGATAAACTAGTTCTAGCTTCCACATGTGTTACCTTATGAGTCCTTTTCCACCAGTATTTGTTATTTTGCTGTGCTACCCTTTCTAATTTGAGTGTAGTGTTATCTCATTGTAGTTTTTACATTTTATGATCACTAAAGATACTGAACATATTTTCTTATAGTGTTGATCATTTCAATTGCTTATTTTGAGATGTCTGCACCATTAATTTGCCTGTTTTATAGTTAAATTATTTGCTTTTAGGTTGTTAAGAGTTTTGAGTTCCTTATACTTTCTGGGCATGTCTTTTCATTTCACTCATTTTTTCTTTTGTCATGCAGAAGCTTTACATATTAATAGAATCATATGATTTTTTTGTTGCTTCCTGAATTTTGGGGGGTCATATTTTTTAAGTCCCTTTACTTATAAATTATTCCACTAATGATTTCTTCTGGTATTTTCACAGTTCAGATTGTAAATTTAGGCAATTTATACATTTTGAGTTAGTTTCTTGGTAGATTAGGTCAACTTTCATTCCTCTGCTTGTGGAAATGTAGTTTTCTCACATTATCTGTTGAAGAATTTTGCTTTTTGTCAGTGTTTATTTTGATGGTCCTTTGAAATACAGTTGAATATGGATGGAAGAATTAATTTCTCGGAGTCGTGGTATACACTTACGGTCATAGTTATGATAATATACAATGGTCCTGGTACAAAGTTGGTCTCAGGAAAAATAAACATAAAACGTAAGCAAACAACCAAAAAGCTATTACAGCAGAATAACTAAAGCAAAAATCGTTGGAAGTATGTCTTAAGTGGTATAGTACTTGCTTAGCAAGTTCAGGCTCTGAGCAAAAACCCAGTTAAAGTCAATAAACAAACAGAAAATGCATTAAGACTTCCCAGAAGATGGTAGTATTGCCACAGATAAATTTGATGGGTCCTTATCTGGTTTTGGGATGAGGGCTATGTTGGTTTCATAGAAAGAGTTTGGTAGTGATGTTTCCCTTTCCCTTTAGTCATAGGTTTAGGAGTATGAAATTAGTTCTCCTTTTAAGAACTTATAGAAATTGCCCATTAATCAGTTTAGTTCTTGGTTTTCCTTGGATGAGAGGTCATTAAGTCTTGTATAGGAGGTCAGTGGGTCATTCAGGAAATTACAGGGGAAATTCAAACATTTATGGAATTGAATAAAAAGGAATATACAAAATAACAGCTCCTCTGGGACACAGGAAAGGCAGTACTCAGGGGAAATTTTATAGTTTTGAGTGCTTACATCAAGAAATTGGAGAAAACAAATGAACACTTTAATGAGGCACCTTAAGCTCCTTGAAAGCCAGAAAATAAAAAGAAACCACAAACCAATAGATGGAAATAAATAAGAAAAATTAAACTTGAAATAAGCCAATTAGAGAATAAAAAAATAGAAAGAATGGACAAAACAAAGAGATGGCTCTTTGAAAAAATTAAGTAAATTGGCAGACCCTTAGCAAATTTGACTAAAAAAAGAAAAAAACACACACATTAATAAAATTAGAGAAGGAAATGGGAACATCGTAGCAGAAATATGCCAGATTCATGATGTTATTTGGGAATGTTTTGCAAAACTTTATGCCAGTAAATTTGAGAATCTGGGAGAAATGGAAGCATTCCTAGAGAACATTGATATATCCAACCTGAACTGAGAAGATTTAACGCAACTAGATAGACACATAATAAGTAATGAAACAGAAATGGCAGTAAAAGACCTCCCATCCAAAAAAAGCCCAGAACCAATTTCTATAAGGCTTTCAAAGGAGAACTCATTTGCATACTCCTCAAACCCTTTGATCAAAAAGAAAGGGAACAATCACTACCAAACTCATTCAATGATGCCAGCATAGAACTTATCCCAAAACCAGATAGGGCCCCTCAAAGAAAGAGATTTATTTACCCATCTCTTTGAAGAAAATCAGTGCAAACGTTCTCAATAAAATTCTGGCTACCTGAATTCAACAACAAATTCCCCCACCAAAAAAAAAAAAAAATCACACACTTCTACGGTCAAATGTGATTCATTCCAGGGATGCAAAGCTGATTCAATATATCAAAGTCAATTAATGTAATTCAACACATCAACAGAAACAAGGACAACAACCATATGATCATCTAAATAGATGCAGAAAAAGCAAGTAACAAGATATCATACCTCTTTATGATAAAAACTCTGGTGAAGCTAGGAATCCATGGAACACCCCTTAATGTAATAATGACTGTATATGACTACACTACAACCAGAATTATACTTAGTGGTGAAAAGCTAAAATCATTCCTTCTAAAATCAGGTACTAGAAAAAGATGCCCACTTTTTCCATTCCTTTTCAATAACTACTGGAATTCCTAGCAAGATCAATAAGGCAAGAGACAAACACAAAGAGGATCCAAATAAGAAAAGAACTAAAATTATCCTTCACAGATAACATATCCAGTATCTCAAGAACCCCGTAGATTCTTCTCCCAAGTTACTTGAAGTAACTCAAAACTTCGGCAAAGTAACAGGGTATAAAATTAACCCACAAAAATCAGTTACTTTTCTGTATGACAACAATGAGAAGAGCAAGGCTGAAATCAGGAAAGCAAATAAATTTGTAGTAGCCTCAAAAAACAAAACAAAACCATTTTAGATATGAGGCTCTTGTCCATTGTGTGGCTACTGAAGATCTTCTCCCTATCTGTGGCCTTTCTATTGATCTTGCTAGCTATGTCCTTTACCATGCAGAAGCTCTGCAGTTAAGTGCAATCCCATTTGTCCAACCTTTCTATGATTTGTTGTGTTTCTGTGTCTCTAAAAAGAAAGTTTCAGCCCTAGAGTTTTTCCTATTGCTTCATGTAATGTTTACAGGATGTCTGCTTTGACTTTGATGTCTTTGATCCATTTGGAGTTGATTCTGGTACAGGGTGATATATAAGGATGTAGTTTTCTACAGGTGTTTAACCAAGTTTTCCAGCACCATTTACTGAAGAGGCTATCTTTCTTCCATTCTATATCTTTAGATCCCTTATCAGATTAGGTGGCTATAGGTGTGTAGTTTATGTCTGGGTCTTCAGTTTTATTCCATTGGTCCTCAGGTCTGTTCTTGTGCCAGTACCAAGCTAATTTGAATACTATGGCTTTGTAGTAGAGTTTGAAATTTGGTATTGACATTACCCCAGCGCTATTCTTTCTGCTAAGTATTGTTTTTGCTATTCGGGGTCTTTGATTGTTTCATATGATTTTTTGGATTGCTTCTTCTATTTCATTGAAGAATGATGTTGGGATATTGATAGGTATCACATTGAATTTGAAGATAGCCTTTGGCAGTATTGACATTTTCACAATGTTAATTCTCCCAGTCCAGTTTTTCCACTTCCTTAGCTCTGTTTTAATTTCCTTTTTAGATTTTAAAGTTTTCATCATAGAGGACCTTTTGCACTTCTTTAGTTAACTCCTGGGTATTTTATTTTTTGTGGGGCTATCACAAAAGAAATTGCTGTCCTGATTTCAGCTGCAGTCTTCTCATTATACAGGAAAGCCACTGATTTTTGAGAGTTAATTTTATAAGCCGCTACTTTGCCAAAGTTTGAAATCAGCTCAGGTAATTTGGGAGTGGAGTCCATGAGGTGCTTTAAATACAAGATTATGTCATCTGCAAAGAGGGAGAGTTTTACTTCAGCTTTCCCTATTTGGATCCCCTTTATGTTTGTATCTTGTCTTATTGCTCTTGCTAGACATTCTAATACTAAATTGAAGAGAAGTGGAGACAGTGGACAACCTTGTCTCATTCCTGAATTTAGAGGAAATGGATTTAGCTTTTTGCCATTAAGTATAATGCTGGCTGTAGGTTTGTCATACACAACCTTTATTATATTGAGGAATGGTCCATGGATTCCTAGTTTTTAGAGCTTTCCTCATAAAGAGGTGTTGGATCTGTCAAATGTTTTTTTTTTTTTCTGCATCTATTGAGGTAATCATGTGGTTCTTATCCTTGTTCTTGTTGATGTGATGAACATATTAGTTGATTTGCATGTATTGAACAAACTTTACATCCCTGAGATGAATCCTGTTTGATCATGGTGTATGATTTTTTTTTTTATAAGTTGTTGAAGTTGATTGGCCAGGAGTTTATTGAGAAGTTTTGCACTGGTGATCATCAAAAAAATGGATCTTATAGTTCTCTTTCTTTGATAAGTGCCTGCCTAGTTTTGGGATGAAGGTTATGATGGCTTCATAGAAAGAGGTTGGTAGTGAACTTTCACTTTTAATTTCATTGAAGATTTGGAGGAGTATTGGTGTGAGTTCTGCTTTGAAGTCCTTGTAGAATTCAACTGTAAATCCATCTGGTCTTGGGCTTTTCTTGGGTGGGAGATCTCTTATTGCTGCTTCTATTTCAATACTTGATATGGGTCTGTTAAGATGAATTAAATCATCTTGGTTTAGTTGGGAAATGTCAATATTTGCTAAAAGTTCATCCATTTCTTCAAGATTCGCTAACTTATTAGCATAAATGTTTGACTAGTATCCACTTACTATGTTCTGAATCTTGGTTGTTTCTGTGATGATGTTTCCATTCTCATCTATGAATTTGTTTATTTAGGTGTTTTAGTCTACTTACTCTAGAGTTACTCCAGAAAGACCATAAATTAGGTGTGCTGCAGGATCCAGAGTGTAACTTTCTTGCATAATTTTATACTATGGGTACCCAGGATCATCATTGATTACAAAAATGATCAGTTTGAGAGAAAGAGAAGGTGCTCATTTCAAAACTCTCTTTGTATCCCTGTGCATATCAAAATTACAACTAAATTCTCTATACCTTAATGCCCTGTATTTGATTTTGGTACTCTGTGTATTGTATACACATTTATCTGAATTAGGGAAAGGAAGGGGAACAACAAATGGTGAGACAAAGGACAAAGCATGAACCAATACAACAGCAATAATCACAAAACATGTCGGAAATAAACTTTACAACTTTGGGGGCCATTGGAGGGAGGGAAAGTAGGAGGAAAATGAGTGAAAGGGTAATAATGTTTGACATGAAATGTGGTCACTACCTTTTGTATGTAACTGTAACTCTTCTGTACATCACCTTGACAATAAAATTATTTTTTTAAAAAGAGTAAAACAAACAAACAAATAAAAACTCTAGGAATGAACAAAATATGTGGAGGACCTCTATGATGAAAACTTAAAACTGAAAAGGGAAATTAAAGCCGATTTAAAGAAATAGAAAAATCTTCCATGATCCTGGATTGGAAGGATTGACTTTGTAAAAATGGAAATACTAGCTCAAAGCTATTTAGAAATTCAATGTAATATCCATCAAAACCCCTAGAACATCCTTCAATGAAATAGAAAAACAATCCAAAAATTCATAAGTAATATAGAACTAAAACAGCAAAATAATCCTTACCAGCAAGAACAGTGCTGGAGAAATATCAATACCAAAGGTCAGACTCTAGTACAAAGCCACAGTAACAAAACAGCTTGGGATTGGCACACATTAGAATAGAAGACCAGACTTATAGCCACCTAATATTTGATAAGGGAGACAAAAAATGGAAGAAAGATAGTGTCTTTGACAGTTGGTGCTTACAGAATTGGCTGTACTCATAAAGAAAACTGAAGTTAGATCTTTATATATCACCCTGCACCATAATCAATTGGGAATGGCTGGATGACATCAGTGTAAGACCAGATACCCTGAAAATATTATAGGAAGGGATACAGGAAACAGTAGGACTCCTTGGCACAGGTCGAAACTCCCTAAATACAGACTGAGAATAGCAACAAATCAAAGAAAGACTGGATAAATTAGGTGGATCAAACTGAAGAGCTTCTGCATGGCAAAGGCCATAGCTAACAAGCTATATAGAAAGTTCATAGAATGGAAGATTTTTACCAGCTATGCAACAGAAAAAAGCTTGATATCTAAAAAAATACTTAGAGCTCAAAAAATTAATCCTCCACAAAAATAAACCATCAAAAACTGAACAACCCAATCAATAAATGGGTTAAAGACTTGAAGAGAGACTACTTGGAGCAAGAATTAAGAATGGCCAAGAGACACATGAAGAAATGTTCATCATCTCTCGTCATGAAAGAAACACAAATCAAAACAACATTGAGACTCCACCTCACCCCAGTTAGAATGTCCATTATCAAGAAAACTAATAATAATAAATGCTAGCAGGGATGCAGCCAAAAGGAAAATCTTTTTCACAGTTGGTGAGAATGCACCTTCTTCAACCACTCTGGAAAGCAGTATTAAGATTACTTAAAAGACTAAACAGAAGTATAATCCTGCACCCACTTCTGGGCATTTATTTAATAAAAGACAGACAACACCACCCTAAAGCTATCAGCACAACCATGAACATTGCAGCTTTGCTTACCATAGCTAAGATATGGAATCAAACCCAATGCCCCTCAGTAAACAAATGTATCAAGAAAATGTGATATATATATATATATATATATATATATATATATATATACATATATATTCAGAAAGAATGATATTGTACCATTTGTAAGGAAATGGAAATACTTGGAAAAATTATATTAAGCAAAACAAGCTAGAGCCAAGGAAACATAGGTTGCATGGTCTTCCTTATTTATGGTAGCTAGAATGTGCCTTTAAATCTACAAATAAACACACTGAATGATTAATATATGTATATATATATATTCAAACATATTTGTATATACACACACACACACTCAATGCAACATGATAAATTATAGGACTCTAGAAATTCACACACTGAGTCAAATAGAGTATACTCATAGGAATGGTTGACAAATGGTCAATAATTGTGTGCAAATGATCATATAAAATATTATTTTAATTATTTATTTATTTTTGGGTTTGATTGTAGGGTCTGAACTCTGGGCCTGGGTGCTGTCCTTCAGCTCTTCAGCTCAAGGCTAGCACGCTATCACTTGAGCCATAGCACCACTTCTGGCTTTTTTATTTTTCTGCTTATGTGGTACTGAGGAATCGAATGCAGAGCCTCATGCATGCAAGGCAAGCGCTCTACCACTGAGCCACCTTCTCATCCCCATACAATTCCAAGAAATGAAAACAAGAGGTTTTTTTTTTTAATTTCTGTTGTTGTTATTTTTGTTGTTTTTTTCCTTTTGCCTTGTTTGTTAGCTTGTATTTAGCAGGGTAAGTGGAGGGGCTCAGAAAGGATGTAACAAAAGGTTCAATAAATTCAATTGTGGTACACACTAGGTACTATGTGTAAAGTGAACTTTGTATGTTGTGCGTGGAGATGGGAGGGAAAAACTGGGAGACAGTGAGGAAAGGGGAGATAGGGTTCAAAAAAAATTGTACTAATTATACCTGATTCATGTAACTGTAACCCCTCTATATATCACCTCTACAATAAAATAAAATTAAATTAAAATTTAAAAATATTTACAATAATTAGTGAATATCTAGGATAATCTTATTAGATGAGCAGAGTACCTCAATAGCTATGCAAATATGACCATATAAGATGATGCTAAGTGAAATGAACTCCAAGACATGGAAACAAGAGATTTTCTTTGTTGTTGTTTTTAGTGTACTAGGTGATTTTTTTTGTTTCTTTTGTATATTCTTCCCCCTATGGTATATTTCATGTTATCACTATTTTATTTTTGTACCCTAGTATTGTATGTATATATTTATCTGAATTAGGGAAGAGAAGAGGAATAACAGAATGGTGAGACAAAGGACAAGGGGGATCCAATGCAACAGCGACATACCCAAGACAATATGATGGAAATGATCTATACAACTTGGGTGGGTTGGGGGAAGGGAAAATAGAAAAAAAAATGTAGAAAGGAGTAACAAGTGTGACAAGAAATGTACTTATTACCTTACTTATGTAACTGTAACCCCTTTATACTTTGACAATAAAAAATATATTAAGTATCTCAAAAGTAAAAAACAAATGCTCCATGTTGATTTTTATTTCATAGGATGAATGTTTAGTTTCAATCTTCTACATGTGTAGCTAAGTTTTCCCAACACTGTTTAATAGCATATCTTTATTCTAACATTTTTTCTTAGCACCTTTGTCATAAATCAAATGCTGTAGCTGCATGGATTTATTTCTTGGTCCTCTGTTCCTTTCCATTAAGTCATGATGTTTAAGTGCCTTACATCCAGATTATATTAATATAGTTCCGTAGCACCTATTATATAGCTCTACCACTGTTGGTTTTTGCTCAGGATTGTTTTGGCTATTTAGGGTCTTGTGCTTTCATTCAAATTTTGGAATTACTTTTCTTTCTAATATTATAAAAATGCGATAGGTATTTTGGTAGATAATGCATGGAATACACAGGTGACTTTTGACTATACGACAGTATTAACTTGTATAATTTTGTGTTGTACTTCTTAATTCTATGTTATGGACTTACATATTACTTCGACCTAGAAAAAAAGTATTTTAATTCTTTTTTTTTTTTTTTTTTTTTGGGTCCGGTCATGGGGCCTGAACTCTGGGCCTGGGAGCTGTCCCTCAGCTCTTCAGCTCAAGGCTAGCGCTCTACCACTTGAGCCACAGCACCACTTCCAGCTTTTTTTTTCTTTTTGCTTATATGGTGCTGAGGAATCGAACCCAGGGCCTCAGGCATGCAAGGCAAGTGCTCTACCACTGAGCTACCTTCCCAGCCCAGTATTCTAATTCTTTAATTCTCATTGTACTTGTATCACATTCTTGTTTTGTTTTCTGGGGTTTATAATATATGCATGTTATACCTTTTACATTTGCCTTATATTTTTATATGATTTCTGTAGTTTAAATTAGCTTTATATAGTGACCTTCTCAGCATATTTTCTTCTATGTCATCAAATTCACTTTATTTATTTACTTATTTATTTAACTATTTATCTATTTATTTATTTATTTATTTATTGCTAATCCCGAGGCTTGAACTCTGAGCCTGGACACTGTCCCTGAGCTTCTTTTGCTCAAGGTGAGCACTCTACCACTTAAGCCATGGTGCCACTTCTGCCTTTTTTGAGTAGTTTATTGAAGATAAGAGTCTTGCTTTACAATTTTTGGGGGGTGGGTGGAGGAGGGAGGAGTTGGGGAGGTTTGGAGGGAAGGGATGGTAGGGGAAAAACAAAGAAGGAGGTAACAATGCTTGATAGGAAATCTACTCATTACCTTACTCATGTAACTGTAACCCCTCTGAACAATAAAATTTTTACAATAATATATATATATATATATATAAAAGAAGGGGGAAAAAAAAGTGTCTCACTGAGTTTCCTACCTGGGCTGGTTTTGAACTGCAATCCTCAGATCTCAGCCACCTGAGTAGCTAGTTTTATAGGTGTGAGCCCCTGGTGCCCAGCAGCAAATTTTTTAACTGCTATAATCATCTATTGAGTGATGTTTTATCATTTATTTTTACTACTAGAATTAATTCCTTTCTCTTGCTTGAATTCATTAGGGTCTTCCTCCCTGGAAGTTGCTGAACTCCCTTTTCTTTGTTATCCAAATTACATAAGACTATTGAGAGATTGAGTACATTTCTGTAATTACTGGCTCTAAATGTTTTTCTTTGTCAGCTTCTTTGTATATCACCATTGCTCTTTATGAGTCAAGGGAAAAATCACTCTCAGCAATTAACCTTACTTTTCTGAATCTTTTTTCTTTTCAGGTGTTAACACTGCAAGTCTTAGCTTCTTTGGTGACTCTTCGATGCTTTCAAAATTTTTGATTTCTCAGCAAAAGGAATGGTTCAAATCTAGCTAGTTTCCCTTGGAAGAGGTAATTTCCTTCTTGTAGGTCAGTTTACTTAGTGAGCACCTTCACATAGAAACTTTTCCTCCATCTATTAAAACTAGAAATAAATGAATATATGTGCTTACCTTCTGATTATTTCTTTAACAAATCATCAAATTCTACCATGTTATTCTTATTTTCTTATGGTCTTCAGTTCTACAACTGACCCTACCATGCTTACAGTCACTGGCTAACAGTTTCAATTTCTTAAGAACTTGTTTCTAAATGAGAGTCTCTCATTGACATTTTTTTCCATTTCAGAGTTATCTTCACATTGTAAATGTTTTAAATTCATTTGTTAATGTGTCAATTCTCTGCTTAACATTTTTTTTCAAAATACCCTAAATTTAAGACAAACTATGCATTCTTTTTAAAAATTTTTTTTATTGTGAAAATACCAAACAGAGGGGTTACAATTACATGGGCAAGGTAATGAGTACATTTTTTATCAAGCATTGTTGACTCCTCCTTTGTTTCCCCTTCCCATCTCTTCTTACCTCCCCCTATCCCCCCCCCCCCGCAAAGTTGAAAAGTTCGTTTTTCGACATAACAACTTGTACATCTTATTGTTGCAATGGGTCCATCTGTATCTCTATTTAAACAGTTTGCTTTTGCCCTTCCCCTCCACAAATTATACCAACATCAAATACATTGAAAGCAGGGGTTATACCATGGGGGAGGGACATACAAAGCAACAAAGCAATCATCTTATAAATGTGTTAGAAACAATTGCAAGAAAGAAAAAAAAACATTTGAATACTTATCTTGGGGTTCAAGATTACATACACCATTTTTTTTCTTGTTGTTGTTGTTGCTTTTTGTTTTAGTTTTGTTTGTTTTGTGACAGTCCTCGGGCTTGAACTCAGATTCTGGGCACTGTCTCTAAGCTTACTTTTACTGAAGGGTAGCACTTTACCAATTAAGTCACTGCTTCACTTTTGGCTTTGTTTATAGTTAAGTGGGGATCAGGGTCTCATGGACTTTCCTGCCCTTACTGTCTTTGAAACATGATCCTCAGATCTCAGTCTATTGAATAGCTAGTATTATTGGTGTGAGCCACCAGTGCCCAGCTGGACACTGTTTTTAATTAACTGTTTTGTGTTTCCGTCAGCCATGTTATTCTTGTATTTCCACAATACCCTGGTGTTTAATGTGAAAATGGTTATTCCATAAATTTATCACATGAACCAATCTAAATTCTTGAAAATGCTATTCACTTGATGTTAGGTATCTTTTTAACTGTTAGGATAGTTCAAATTTTGCTACTTGCTACATAATAATGGATATTGTGTTTCTTTTCTATTTTTATTTTACTTCCAGTTTATTTGTATGTTCTATCTGGGTCCTCTACAGACTATTAAAACTTGAGATGGGTAAGATGTTCAGGAATTTAAAATACCAAATATAGCTGTGTGTATGTGTGTGTGTGTGCATGTGTACAAATATGAAGAAATACAAATAAATGCATTTAAGTCATGTGAAGCACATTAAAACCATCAAAAAGAATACTTACTTGGAGCTGGGAAGTTGGCTCAGTGGGAGAGTGCTTGCCTTCTATGCAAGAGGCCCTGGGTTTGATTCTTCAGCACCACATATGCAGAAAAAAAGCAGGAAGTGGCGCTGTGGCTTAAGTGGTAGATTGCTAGCCTTGAGATGAATTGCTGAGGGACAGAACCCAGGCCCAGAGTTCAGACCCTATGACTGACAAAAATCAATCAAACAAACAAACAAAAAACTTATTTAATGTAATTAATCTAATTCCCCAAAACTATTTAGTATGTAATATATATCAATAGATTTATATTAACTGACTAGTTTATTACTGAACTGAGTACATATACAAATACTCTATTCAATAGTGTATGACACAATAGAGAATAAAAAATGTGACATTTCCTGAAAGTTCTCAATCTACTACTGAGCAAATAACATAAGCACAAATATTTTTACAAGTTAAAATCTGAAATAAAAGAAATTCACAAATGTTATTGTTCTTAAGCAGAGGAAATATTCACATTCCAATTGGATGCATTTAAAAGAAACAGGTATTTCTTAAGGCATTTTCTTCAAAAAATTTTATTGTTACAAATTATTTTTAAACAAGTATAATAATCTAAATTGTCATTTTTTGTTTGTTTTTTGTTTTGTGGTCAGTTGTGGGGCTTGAACTCCTGAGCTCTTTTGCTCAAGGATAGAACTCTATCACTTTGCCAAATACCTCTCAGTCCTATCTCTTAACGTTAACGGACTGAACTCTCCAATTAAGCGACATAGACTTTCTAGTTGGATTAAAAAACAAGACCCTTCTACCTGCTGCCTGCAGGAGTCACATCTTGCCCGTAAAAACAAACACATTTTCAATGTTAAAGGCTGGAACAAAATCTACCAAGCAAACGGCCCCCATAAACAGGCGGGAGTTGCAATCCTAATATCAGATAAAATAGACTTCAAATTAAAATTCGTGAGAAGAGATAAAGAAGGTCGCTACATACTACTTAAAGGATCTCTCCTTCAGGAGGATATTACAATTCTAAATATCTATTCTCCAAACAATGGAGCACCCAAATTTCTCAAAGAAACACTACTTTCCCTCAAATCCCATATAGATCCAAAGACATTAATTGTTGGGGATTTTAACACACCACTCTCCCCACTAGATAGATCAACTCGGCAAAAACTCAACAGAGAAACCACAGATCTAAACAGCTGCATAGATCAACTAGACTTAACAGACATCTACCGAACATTTCACCCAGCAGCATCAGAATACACGTTTTTCTCAGCAGCACATGGAACGTTTTCTAAAATAGACCACATTTTAGGCCACAAAGCAAACTTCTCAAACTTCAGAAACATTGAAGTTATACCTTGCATTCTCTCTGACCACAAGGGAATAAAATTAGAACTCAACACCAAAAGCCACCAAAGAAAGTCCGGTATCACATGGAGGCTGAACAACACACTGCTGAATCAAGAGTGGGTCATGGAAGAGATTAGAAAGGAAATTCAAATGTTCATGCTATTCAACAAAAATGAACACACAAATTACCAGCTCCTCTGGGACACAGCAAAGTAGCAGGTTATAAAATTAACCCCCCAAAATCAATGGCTTTTCTGTATGCCAACAATGAGAAAAGTGTGCCTGAAATTAGGAAAGCAACTCCATTTGTAATAGCCCCACAAAAAATAAAATACCTAGGAATTAACTTAACTAAAGAAGTGAAGGACGTCTATGATGAAAACTTTAAAATCTTAAAAAAGGAAATCAACACAGAACTTAAAAAATGGCAAAACCTCCCATGCTCCTGGATTGGAAAGATTAACATTGTGAAAATAGCAACTCTTCCCAAGGCTATCTACAAATTCAATGCAATACCTATCAAAATTCCAACCTCATTCTTCAAGGAAATAGAAGAGGCAATCCAAAAATTCACATGGAACAATAAAAGACCCCGAATATCAAACACGCTCCTCAATGGAAAGAACACTGCTGGAGGAATATCAATACCAAACTTCAAACTCTACTATAAAGCCATAGTAATCAAAACAGCTTGTTATTTGCAAAAGAACAGACCTCAGGACCAATGGAATAGAATTGAAAACCCAGAAATGAACCTACAGACCTATAGCCATCTAATCTTTGATAAGGGAGCTAAAACAATAGAATGGAAGAAAGACAACCTCTTCAGTAAATGGTGCTGGCAAAATTGGTTAACTACATGTAGAAAACTTAAGCTAGACCCTTATATATCACCCTGCACCAGGATCAACTCCAAATGGATCAAAGACCTTGAACTCAAAGCAGACACTCTGAAAACATTACAGGATGGAATAGGAGAAACCCTAGGTCTCTTTGGCTCAGGCTGAAATTTTCTGAATAGAGACCCGGAAACACAACAAATCAAAGAAAGGTTGGACAAATGGGATTGCATAAAGTTGCAGAGCTTCTGCAGGGCAAATGACATAGCTAAAAATATCAATAGAAAGCCCATGGATTGGGAGAAGATCTTTACTAGCCATACAACGGACAAGGGTCTCACATCTAAAATATACTTGGAACTCAAAAAATTAAACCCCCCAACAACAAATCCTCAAAGAAACAACTGCCCAATAAATAAGTGGGCGAAAGACTTAAAGAGAAACTTCTCTGAAGAAGAAAGGATGGCCAATAGACACATGAAGAAATGTTCAACATCCCTAGCCATAAAAGAAATGCAAATCAAAACAACATTGAGATATCACCTCACTCCAGTTAGAATGGCAAAAATCAAGAACTCTAACAACAACAGATGCTGGAGGGGATGTGGACAGAAAGGAACTTTACTTCATTGTTGGTGGGAATGTAAACTTGTTCAACCACTTTGGAAAGCAGTATGGAGGTTCCTCAAAAGACTTCACATAGAACTCCCCCATGACCCAGCAATCCCACTTTTGGGCATTTACCCAAATGTTTACAAACAAGACCACACTAAAGCCACCAGCACAACTATGTTTATTGCAGCATTATTTACCATAGCTAAGATATGGAACCAACCCAGATGCCCCTCAGTAGATGAATGGATCAAGAAAATGTGGTATATATACACAATGGAATTCTATGCCTCCATCAGAAAGAATGACATTGCCCCATTTGTTAGGAAATGGAAAAACTTGGAAAAAATTATATTAAGTGAAGTAAGCCAGGCCCAAAGAAACATAGGTCCCATGGTTTCCCTTATTTGTAATATTTAGTATATGTATGAGTCAAGCGGAAAAGTTCAGATAATGTGATGTCAGGAAAATGAACCCTTAGATGTGTATTTTAATGTTTTTTTCTTTCATGCAAGTGTTTCTAAAGCATTTATAAGATTATCTCTTTGTTGCTTTGTATGTCCCTCCCCCACAGTATACCCCTGCTTTCACTATATTTGATGTCAGTATAACTTGTGGAGGAGATGGGGAAAAAACAGTTGTTTAAGGATACAGGTGGACCTGTTGCAACACTGAGAAGTACAAGTCGTCAGGTCCAAAACGAGCTTTACAACGTCAGTGCGGGGGCGGGGGGGGGGGGGAAGGAGAATATTGGGATGGGGGAGAGGGGGGAGGCTGGGAAGGGATGTGAAGGATAAACAAAGGAGGAGGCGGCAATGCTTGGTAAGAAATGTACGCATTATCCTGCCAATGTAATTGTAACTCCTCTGTACAGTATGTTCACAAATAAAAGAAAATAAAATTAAAAAAAAAAAGAACTCTATCACTTTGAGTCACTTTGCCACTTCCAGTTTTTGAGTGGTTAATTAGAGATAAGAGCCTCCCAGACACATGCCTTGGTTGGCTTTGTACCATGATCCTCTGGTCTCAGCTTCCTGAGTAGCTAGGTGCCACCAGCATCTAGTTTTTCTTTCTTATTATTAGGTGAGCACTTGAGAATGAGTTGCAGACATAAACATTCTACCTAAGTTCTTGTGCTCATATCTAAGAGCAACATTCTTTCAAATGAATAGCAGAGCTATTGGAGTCAGAGAATTTAACACTAATACAACAGTATTATCTAATATTTCATCTGTTTGCCATCTTAACAAATTATTACAGTTCTTACAGTTCTATCTCTTTTTTTTTTCCCAGGGCTGAGGACCAAACCCAGGGCCTTGAGCACGCCAGGCTGGCGCCCTTCCGCTGGGCTAAATCCCCAGCCCCTACAGTTCTATCTTTTATAGGACCATTTTTGTTTGGTGATCCAAGCAAGAACCATTTATTCTCCAATTAGCCTTCATGACTATGTAGTTTCATTTACTTTTGGAAAGTCCTTGGCCTTTTATTTTTTCACTTAATAATATTGTTATGATTGAGGAACATAGACATGTATGTGTGTGTTTGTATTCAATTTATGTTCTTTGGTAGGTGACATCTTACACAAGATTTGAAATCTGGAAAGTATTTATTTTAGAAAGACAAAATGTAGTACAGAAGACATTTAGAATGAAGAATGAGCTAAAAACTTATCCTTGCTCAAGTTCCTTGTTACTTACAAGAAGTACTAAAGAGGGTTCATGTAGAGTATCATTATTTTTCCTTTTTGCTGAAGGTAAAATTATTTTTCAATGGTTTCTACTAAGATGTAGCTAAGATTTATATCATGAATCAGAAGATAAAGTTTAGTTTGATGCATCCAGAACTGATACATCAAATAAAAATTTCAGAATAGTAATATTGACATTAATATTAATTAATTAATAACAATAATTATATATAGCTGGTTAATTGTAAATACAGGAGAACTCTCATACCAGAATTTAGTTTTAATCCTTAAGGTACTTTCTCATTTTGATACTGAATAAACAAAAGAAAAATAGCTGAAGAAAAAAGGTTATGACCAGTATTAAAGTAGCCCCTCCCTCCTCCAAAATACATCAGTATCTGAAAATGAAAAACATTGAAAAAGAGGTTATTGTAGAAACTTTCTTTATTGCATATTTTAGAGTCAAAAAATATAAACTAAATTTGGTAGAACATTCTGTTATTTGAGAAATAGAGTAGAATCAGAGAGAAAGAGCGAGAGATTTGCTGACATTTACAAACTAAAAGTACTGGAATTAGATACCTTATCTAGGATTCTCAAGTTTAGCTGAGAGATTCCTGTAAGATAGAGAATATGTTTGCAGCAATTACTGAATTTATTCCTATTAGTATAAATGTTATGGCTTTCATCTTCACAGAACAGCCTGTCACAGGGATGTTCTGTCTTTACTGAGTGTGCCCTGGTCATTTAGTTGTATTTTGGCAGTAGAATGGAACACAGCAGAAATGATTCACAACTGCTTTATTAAAGCACCATTAGCCAAATTTTTCCAGATCTCCAAGCATTTATATGATCCCTTTCATCAAGTTCCTTTTATCTCAATGCCAAATTTTAAGTGCAATAGATCATTAGAGAAATCATTTTTTCATGTGATTCTTCAAATACAAACTAACCAGTCTTTTACCAGCCATGTTCTAATGGTGCTAATCCATTGGCACTATTGACTTTGGCAATAATTCTGTCAGATTATACTATCAACCCAACACCTTTATAGCTTTGCCTGCTGCTTTTACAGTAGTTATGACTTTGTTAAGATTACATGATCAAATGTTAGATTTCAAAATTTTATCATTAGATATAAAAAGAAAAAATCTGACCTTAAAGTTGGCATTTGCATTGTGAGAAATACATGCTAGGATTTTATTCAGAGATTCATATGACATGCATGTGTAAGTTCTGCTCTTAGTCTTACTTAGTCTTTAGCTGTGACACTTGGGACAGGGAACTTAAAAAAATTATTGGTTTTTGTGTTTTGTGTCTTGTGAAAAAAAAATTGAGGAAATGGAATTCTATTTTCCTGAAAGCAAGGGGCTGGGCATTTTGAAAGTTCTTCCATTACTCATATGTCAGTATCAGATATAATAGATAGAATGTTTACATGAGGGTCCATTGGGAAAAGGAGAAGATGCTTAGAATATACTAGTAGGAGAACCAGGTGCCAGTGGTTCATGCCTGTAATCCTAGCTACTCAGGAGGCTGAGGTCTGAGGATCATGTTTCAAAGCCAGTGCAGGCAGGAAAGTCTGGGAGACTCATCTCCAATAAACTGCCAGAAAACCGGAAGTGACTTTGTGGCTCAAGTGGTAGAGCACTACCCTTGCGCTGAAGAGCTGAGAGACAGTGCCCAGGCCCAGAGTTCAAGCCGCTCGACTAACGGAAAAAAAAAATAGTAGGAGAGAGATACTTTCATCTATCTCTCAAAATACCACAAAAAGAATCAGTTTCTTCTAAATATTTAATAAAAGGCAGTTATTTGACTTAAAACCTGTTTAAATTGTTATCTTATTACAAGGAGAGTTAGAATCGTTAGCTGTTAACAACTTGACATAGGAATTCCAAACATAATCTTACTCATATATTAAACATATTTCTGGATCCATGTAGAGACAAAGTCATGAAAAAATTATTGGAAAGCTCCCTGAGACCAAAGTAAATTATGAACTGAGAACAGGAGGCAATTCTGAGTCAAGAGTGACAACCTGAACAGTTCTGTTTATTTTTACTTTGCTCAACTATATGTGACCTTAAGAATCTCACAGGCAAGACAAAGTTTGTACATTTTTCTGGGCTGAATTAAATAAGGTGATCGTCATGAATTAAGAAAATTTACAACCCAATGCTTGCCCAGGGCTGGCGTGAAGTTACAAAATCCTGTACTTCATCTACTAAATTCAACAATTCCAATGGGAGTCTTTATCATTTCAGACAGTGATGGAAGCTTCCAAGAAGTTATCCTGCAAGGGTTAACTGTAAATGGCAATTCAGCTTTAGGAAACAGCCAAGCTGTACTAATATTTTATACAACCTCATATTATTAAGCCATAATAGGAATTATGTAAGTATCACTATGAGGATAAAATGGCCCATTCATCCACCAGAATTTGGAAAGCATTACAGAAAAGGAACCTCAATGCCCAATATGCCATAAGTAAGATCACCTGGTACCAACCAGTCTATCCCTTAACCCTGTATCTTCTACTTCCAACATCTTTCATCTACTTATTTACACCTCTTTGCAGATAATCTTCATTCATCCAATCTCTCTCACATTTCATCTGCATTTTGAAGACAGGCTTCTAACAGCTGTTTATCTCCACCCAACTGGCATGTAATCCTGATTCAGTCTCTGAGATATTCTCAGTGGTTCAAGTTACAAAAAGTCAATTTCTTAGAAATTTCTTAGAAGTCTCACATCATGAATGTTGGCTTACTTCTAGTGTCTTCTAATTAAGAATGCTAGATAAAAGATGCACTTGTTCATACAAGTAGGATACCTGGAGATGATATCAGGTCTTCAATAGCACCACTGGTCCCCCTGTTAGAACTAACCTCCATACCATTTTAATCCCTTAGTTCATGGTTCCCCTTAAGGTCAAGAAACAGACTTTCAAATTTTCATTTTTTCTATAAACTTTAATTATTTCCTAGAATTCCACTTAACTATTTTCTTGGTAAGTTTGTCCTGACTTTTGACAGATTTAGTGAAGTTTTCCCATCAGCTACTTCCAGAGCACTTTGTGCTTGTGTTTGGCATCTACTGTTATAATTACTGTACACTCTTTGTTCTTCTAAAATATTTTTAATTGCTTATGATGAACCACAAACTAAATACTATATTACATGTTTTTCCTGTGCTGTGGGAATAAGAGTAAAACATTATGTGTGTAATTTGTGTAATTTTCACAAAACGCATTTAAGATTTCATATTTTAAATACAGATGTCATTTTACTTTTAGGGGGAAAATTCTCAGAACATGTCCTCTAATAATTGTTACAAAGCTACCTTATATGTCAGCCATTCATTAAGCATGCAATAATTACCATAGCCATTTATTATTCATGCAATAGATACCATACAATATGGTAGGAGCTTTAAACTGATCAATTAATGAATTGATAATATATGTAAAATTGTGTCTATTCCACTAAATGTGAGTATCTTATAGTTTATAAAGTGTGATTTAGGCATAACTCATAGATATATTTTCAGTTGTAGAATTTGTGAGTCTAGAGTATACTGTGTGTACACACTCCTTTTTATTTACAAATTAGTTCATCAGCACATCGCTGACAGGAGAGTCATGGGTTAGCTTGTTTACAACAGGTATTGCATACATGTTTTTTATTACTTTGTTTTGGCTGTCCTAAGATTCCTTTTTACATCTTTCCAGTTTTCCATATAATAAACACATTTTATTTTCTTCAGCTTCCTGATTAGGAAGCTGAGGAACAGGGACATTAAGAGAATTTCTATTTCATACAACTGTATAGGGACAGAGGTACAATTTGTATGTAAATTTAAATTGGTGCTTTTGGCCACCAGGAAATAGTACCTTTTGCTCAGAGATGACCAAATCCTAATGGGAGCATTGCAACTTAATCTTTTGTTAAATTGTCCAATTATAATCACACCATATTCACTTAGTATAAGTGTTTCTTCTCTGTACCAGCTCTGCTGGATTATAGCCAGTTACAATCTCATTGTCTGAGGGAAGATTTCTATGCATTCTGACTTTGAATATTTTACCCTGTGGACTGTTCTAACACTTACCTTGAGAATTAAATCACTTAAATCAAAGTATTAAATGTTCTATTATGAAGGTGCATATAGTGCTTATTTTAGGTTGTTGTTTTCATTCACTAGTATGAACTTAAAAGTTTAATTAATTGATTAAGAATCTTTCTATAGTTAGGTAAAACTAAGGAAAAATATTATTTAAACTATTAAATACCAAGATGTTAGTGGCTCATGCTTATAATTCTAGTCACTCAGGAGGCTAAGATCTGACAATTGAGTTTCCAAGAGGCAAATGATTCTCCCATTAACCAACACAAATTGAATGTGGAGCTATGCCTCAAGTGGTAGAGCACCATCAGTGAGCAAAAAAGTTAAGAAAGAGCGCAAGGCCCAGCCAGGTGCCAGTGGCTCATGCCTGTAATCCTAGTTACTCAGGAGGTTGAGGTCTGAGGATCACGTTTCAAAGCCAGCCCTGGCAGGAAAGTCCATGAGACTCTTACCTCCAATTAACCACCAGAAAACTGGAAGTGGCACTGCAGCTGAATTGGTAAAGCACTTGCCTTGAACAGAAAAGTTCAGGGACAGTGCCCAAGCCCAGGTCTAGGCCCAAGTGTCCAAGCCACATGATTGACCAAAAAAAAAAAAAAAAAAAAAAAAAAAGAAAGAAAGAAAAGAAGAGAAAAGAGTGCAAGGCCCTGAGGTGATGCCCTAGTACCAGACAGTACATAACTACAGAATTTTTTCAATGCAAAATTTATCTCAGCCTACGAGCTACATCAAGGGTAAGCTGTTCTATCATTTAAATTATATGTTTTACATATATTATATATATATATACACACATATATATACATAGATATATCTTCTACATATACATGTATATATACATATTTATATATGTATATGTAGAACTTGTGGACTTAAAACCTCATGACAGTCTGCAATTACCTGAAATTTCTATGAGATTACATGATGAGTCTTTTAAAAATTCAAATCTATGTTATCCCAAACTCAGAATTTATAAAACTCTAGACAATTTCTATCTATTTTAATATCCTATTAAATTTAGTTTCAGATTAATTTATTCACTACAGTTTTTGTCTTTCCACATTAATCAGCTAGAATTAGTAATTTTTTCAAGAATGAAAATCTGGAATAACTGCTTAGGAATAATATTGTAGCTGCCAGCTTATTATTCCACTGCCTGATTCACAGGAGGACTTAGACTCAATTGTAAGAACAGGAAAATAACTGTTTCAAACCTATTTTCTAGACTTCAGTCTCTGTCTACTACTTATACACAATGGAATTCTATGCCTCCATCAGAAAGAATGACATTGTCCCATTTGTTAGGAAATGGAAAGACTTGGAAAAAATTACATTAAGTGAAGTAAGTCAGGCCCAAAGAAACATAGGTCCCATGGTTTCCCTTATTTGCAATAACTAGTATATGTCTGAGTCAAGCAGAAAAGGTCAGATAAGTTGATGTTAGGGGAATGAACCCCAAGATAAGTATTCAAATGTTTTCTTTCCCTTTCATGCAATTGTTTCTATCATATTTATAAGATGATTTCTATGTTGATTTGTATGTCCTTCCCCCACAGTATAACCCATACTTTCACTGTATTTGATGTTGGTATAATTTGTGGAGGGGAAGGGAAAAAAACCAAATCATTTAACTAGGGATACATCGCAACCATGAGATGTACAAGTCGTTATGTCGAAAAAGGAACTTTACAACTTTCGTGGGGGATGGGGGGAGGATTGGGTGGGGGAAGGGGAGAAGTATGGGAAGGGGAAACAATGAGGAGCCAACAATGCTTGATAAGAAGTGTACTCGTTATCTTGCCCATGTAATTGCAACTCCTCTGTACGGTATTGTCACAATAAAAAAAAAAAAGAGCAATTAATAAAACTCAAGAATCTGAGCAAAAAAAAATTGATCTCTATGTTATACCAATAAGGATTAAATTTTCTATTCCTCAAAGGATTTTTTCAAGTACCTCAAACCCTTTATTATAACTTTTTACATTATATGTTTACTTGTACTTGAGATTAAATAATAAGATACACCTTTTGTCAACTCCCAACAGAGAAAAACTATTAGAAGTTTCTGTACAGATAGCAGTTGGTTGATATCAATTCACTATTACTATCAGTATTATAAAATTTATGCTGAACAATTCCTAGTAGCTCCATTGAGTCATGTATATCTTTTTGTTTGGCTTTATATTCAGAATAGAAAAAATAATAATGTGTTTTAATAGTAACGGGGTTCCATTACCTAAAAAGAACTTCAAATACTTTCATTGGTTATGCAGTTATCTAATTTGAATGGTGAATATCTGAGCTCATGAAGGTAGAGGAGAAAAACTGATGTTAGTTCTAGAGAAAAGATGTAAAGAATTGTTCTTTCTATAGTTGGATATACATTCATTAGAGTGGAGAGACAGCCCTCTTAGACCAGAGAGCTGCTGGAAGTCACTGTGAACATAATGGATTGGAGAAACTTTTACAGGATATATAAAAGCATGATATAAACTAGACATAGTAATGAATGCCTGTAATCTTAGCTCTAGGGAAAGCAGAGACAGGAGAATGTTGACATTATGGCCAATACATGCTGTGTAAAGCCTTCAAGGTTGGCCTAGGCTATGAAACTCTATCTGAAATTGCTGGGGTTTTCCTGTTGTTGTTGTTGTTTTGTTTGTTTTTTAAATCATGGCATCATATCCTAACTTTTCTTTTATTCACTTAATCACAAGGTTGGTCTTACATTTGAGGCTTCATTGGCTATAGTAAAATTTCTTCATTGTTTGCCATTCTTTCAGGTCTCTAAGAAAAGTTACAAAAGCCCTGGTCTTGCCCAAACCACAAAATAGCAGATCTAATTCACAGCTGCTTCTCACTGATACCAGTGCCATCTGCTGCCCCTCTGAATATCTTTCAGACAGTGCAGGGATGCCATATCTCAGGAACAAGAGGGGCTAAATTATTAGGTAAATTGATCGGAATTAATATTACCCTGATTAGGTCTGAACTTAATCTACTTTCAACATTCTCATTTTGGTACTTTTCAGAATCCAATTAACTTATACAGATGATTAGCATTTGCTAGTCTCTGATTTTATAGCCTGCAAATTTCTGTCACCATAACCCTCTCTTTCATTTTCATGATGTTAATCCAAATATTACAGAGAGATTTGACAAAGTATTTGAATATTAGCTGGTTTAGAGTCTAAAAATTGCATGTATGGCTCTCATTAATTGTATTTTCAGAAGACAAAAAGCTCCTTGAAAGAGGCAGGTAAAAGGAGGCAAAAGCAGGGGCCAGACCTGATGCCATGAGCCATGTAGAAACTGTACAGATTCATGAATTCATTTGTTTAAAACAAGTAAACTAACCACCTATACTGAAATATGATTATATTTCTTCCTGGAAGGAACCAAGCCATCTGATGGGATTAGAAATTGATTTTATTGTTGAAAATCCTTGGAAGCATTTCATAGTTTTGTGTCTCACACTTCCAAACCAGTGCAATCCTACTGTATGCACACCGCAAATGAAAGAATAATTGACAGTCCTGTAAAGCTTTTAGGATGGCATGAGATTGTTAGTTTAGAGTGAAATCTATAGACTAAAATTTCATTGTTTACTGGTCTGACATTGGAGACACTAACTAATCTCCAAGCTGAATCAGCTAGACAGGAAACTTGCAGATCCCCCAATTTTTTAGAAACTACAACTCTATGAACCCTTAGATATGTATTTTAATGTTTTTTTTCTTTCATGCATGTGTTTCTAACACATTTATAAGATTATCTCTTTGTTGCTTTGTATGTCCCTCCCCCACAGTATACCCCTGCCTTCACTATATTTGATGTCAGTATAACTTGTGGAGGAGATGGGGAAAAATAAGTCGTTTAAGGATACAGGTGGACCTGTTGCAACAATGACAAGTACAAGTTGTCATGTCAAAAACGAGCTTTACAAAGTTGGTGTGGAGGTGGGGGGGTGGGGGGTAGGGGGAGTATTGGGGGGGTGTGTGGGGGGAGGCTGGGAGGGGATGTGAAGGGTAAACAAAGGAGGAGGCTACAATGCTTGATAAGAAATGTACGCATTATCCTGCCCATGTAATTGTAACCCCTCTGTACACAAAAAAAAGAATAAACAACAAGATTACAAAGCATGAATATTCATGCTTTGAAAGCCTCAGCAATCCAATAAAAAACTTATTTATGAAAAAAAAAAAAAGAAACCACAAGTCCACAAAAAAGGCCCAAGACAAGGTCAGGTCTTAGCTTATGTGTTTCTTTCTTTCTTTTTTTTTTATGAGAAACTAAGTTTATGCTTTTTCAACCACAATAAGCAATAGGAAGGAGAGGTGAATCCCAAAACCCACCAAAGAGGAAATATTCAAGAAGATTCCAAGAAAAAAAAAAAAAACAGAATGGGAGATGACAAATAATCTATGGATATAGCTCACTTCAGCCCAGGAAAGTTCATTTCTTTTGTCTTCATGCTTAACAACAAGTAAAAATTTTCTCTGTAGAGTTCAAAAGTATGTCTTCATGTCTGTTCTTAGTCCAAATTCCTGCTGCTTTGTTGCTTTTTAAACCTTTCTTATTTCAGGATTTTACCTTGGCAATATGCAAATTTATGCACCCCAGGAAAAAAGTAGTATTTTTATACTAAGTGCCACAGAGATGTCCTGAATCTGTTCTTCAATTTGTCTACCCTATGATGCAGGAATTTCCTCACATAACCCCTGTGCATTGGACAACTCACCAAGTGGAAGGTCAGGACTGATTGGACCAAAGCCGGATATTTGTTTAATGTCGAGTGAAAGACATTTTTGTCTATTAGGAATTTGAAGTCTGAGTACACACGCTCTAGTTACGTTCTAGAAACAAAACTGAAATATTCAAAAACGTATAGGGAGAAAATATATATGCAAAGATTAAAAAATATAAACAGTTATACAGAAAAATTCTGACATATACTCCCCTGAAAAAATCCTATATTCTTGAAGAAAATTGCTTTTCCAGTAGTTTAAATCAGTTTGAGTGGGTTTCTACCTGTTGAAACTAAAAGACCCCAACTGAAATAAGGCCATGTGTTAATTAGGCTCAGTTCTCTTCTTATATAGGTGGAGAACCTTATCTAAGGAGGAAAATGGCAATCTTTCAGGGCAACTCAGGGCACTATCTCCTACTGTTGGTAAGAATATACAGAGAGCTCACCTTCTAGTGAGTACAGAATGAAATGCTTTATGCCTTTAGCAAAGGCTACCAGAGAAATACATTTTTCAAAGCAGACATATGTGGAAATAAAAAGAAAAAGCCTACAACTTAGAACAGTAAGCCTAACAAAGAATATATTCGAGTCAAAACCTGCTGCAGTCAATCCATTTCTTTGTGGTTACACCTTCCTGAACCTGAACCCACTCATTGTACCTATCCGTTCACTGCTTAGTGCAATGAATTGCGCAGCAGGTATATCTGTAGTAACATGTGGTGCTAACACCAATAAGTAGACAGATCACTGTTGGTTTGAGCAAACCAGCTCCCATAGAAAACTAAAAATTATTCATTACTGCACACAGAAGCATTTACTGCAGGCTTCTCAGTTTTATCACTTGCATATTTCTTACCTGTAAAAACCTTAAAGGAATTATTATGTATTATATATTATGTACTATGTATTATATATGTATTATGTATTATACTTATGAATTGATCAAGGTTTATTTCAACCATCAAATAATTTTTCTGTATCATTAGATAGATACAAATATAATGTATTTAATGATGAGAACCTTCACATGATGAAAATTTACTTTCCCTGATAGATTTTTAAAGATTCAGATTGTAGTGACAGCAAACAACCCACAAATTTGTAAGTTGTCAGTATCAAAATTTGTCTGCATTCCCAGTTCTTTCTATCATGATTGCCTTTTTACAAAATTCACACTTATCCTTAAGGGGTACATTCTGAGACTTCATCAATGCTGAAACACTCAGTACCAAACTCTAAATATGCAGTATATTATTACCTTATATACACTTAGAATAAAAATTTAAATTTAGGTAACAGTAACATTAAAAACAGTAAAAATAAAACTATTATGACAATACAGTATAATAAAAGTTGCATGAAATATCTCTCCCTCTCTTTCACCTTCCTCTCTCCATCTGTCCTCCTTTCCCTCCTTTCTTCTCCTCCTTTCTTCCCTTCATGCTATACTATTGCACTTAATCTTCTTGTGATAATGTGAGCGGATGAGAAGAGTGAGGCTCACTGATTTCTGACACAACATGCTGACGTTAACCAATCATACTGTTTACTGTCCATGCCTTTCACCCACATATTTAGTTAACAGAAAGCATTAGGGGTAGAGAATGTTTTGGGTTTTTGTTTGTTTTGTAATTATGTAAATAGGAAAGCTATTGACCAGGTGATATTTCAGCTGAAGTCTATAAAAAGGTGTAACTGATCTTTTCAAAGATGGAACACAAATACTTACCTCTTCTTTCCACCAGGAAGTGAACCACAGAGAGAATGAAGAAGACTCAACTCATCTCAGGGAGAGATTGTAATGATATAAAGGTTCTATTCTGTAATGAACTTTGCATTCTATTGCTATATGGTGACATGCTTACTTATATCAATATTGTTATGGTAATATACACTAGCTTTGGAGAAATATTTTGAACATCTTATGGAATTATTTACTCAAATATGGATGAAGGAGAAATAAGTTTACTTAATTCATAGCAAACCAGAAAAATTTTACTGAATTATTGAAAGAATTCATACACAAAAATGGTGGCAATTCATAAGAAAACCTATCATTCCAACCTAGGGTTTATTAAAGAAATAGATGATCTGATATAGACATTCATATATAGGAAAGAGAGATACAAAAATATGTCATTACACAGCTAGAATAAATTTCATCTTTAGTACATAAAAGGTGAGAAAAGCTGTACTAAGTGCTTAACTGGGTAATGTACCAGCATAGCTTCTTTTTATGTTCTCATGCTCTCCAGTTGATTTTTCATCCTAGTTTTATTTTGCAAATTATGATCAAAACAGCAGTAAAAACACGGTATGATGCCATACACCTGTGTAATCCCAGCAAAAATTCTGAGAGAAAAATTCACAAGTTCAAGGATAGCCTTGGGAAATTACAAAATACTATCTTATAGAAGAAAAAGGCTAACCTTCCCAAGTCATAGCAAATACAAATTTCATATGTTATATGTAAATTCAGACTTCTTGTCTCCAATTCTACTTTCTATGATCTTTTTACTACATCTGCAGAAAAACATAGTTGAAATGAAAAGTATTAACTGAGGGAAGGCAATGGGTAAAAAGCTGGAAAAAAAACCCCACACATAAGAATAAATCTGAACATATTTAAGGAGTCAAATAATGGTAATAATAATTTATTTAAGACACAACTTCTACATTCCACATAGATATTACAAACAGAAGAGCACAGCTCTAGCAGCATGGAATGGACCTAGATCTCTATATCAAATTGGTTCTAATTTTGATACCTGTTTTTTTTTTTTTTTTGAAACCAGTGGGGAAAGACAAATGATGAAATGAGCAGCTCCAAAAAGTGGATGTACCAAGGATAGCCACCTTGGGAAAGGGACACCACCAACCTTTAAGATAAACAAGGACACATGATGGCGGAAATAAATATAGGTCAACATGTCAAGTATTAAAGATTATAGGCTCAGTGTCAGTGCCTCATGCCTGTAATACTACCTATTCAGGAGGCTGAGATCCAAAGATCATGTTTTGAAGCCAACCTAGGCAAGAAAGTCCATGAGACTTATCTCCAATAACCTACCCAAATGAAGCCAGGAATAGAGCTGTGGCTCAAGTGGTAGAGTGCTAGCCTTGAGCAAAAAAAACTCAAGGATAGCACCCAGGCCCCAAGTTCAAGCCTAGTAAAAGCAAAAAAGAAAGAAAGAAAAAGAAATATAAGCTGGTCTTTTTTTTTTCTTTTTAAATTGTGAAAATAACATACAGAGGGGTTACAATTACATGGGCAAGGTAATGAGTACATTTCTTATCATGCATTGTTGCCTGCTCCTTTGCTTCCCCTTACCATCCTTCCACATATTCCCCCTCACTCCCCCCTCACCCTAAGCTGGTGTTATTTGTATAAAATCTAGACCATTTTTTGTGCAGCAGAATTAGTTGGTTAACCAAACATTTTAGGAAAAATGTTTCAAATCAGTAAGGAGGAGTACTTATGAAAGAAACCTCTAAAGAACCTCAAAAAGTTAATAGATTTAGACATTGAAAACAAATAGCAGTTATCCAGAAGTTACATGTCAGGTCTATTATATGCATGTATTACTTTGAACTCTACTGAATATTTTGAATATGAGGGAAATAAACCTCCAAATACTCAGATAAATTAAACCATCACTTAGCCACTAAGTGGCAAAATTGGGGTTTGAACCTGGTTTGAGTCTTTACTACTTACTTTTCATTTTCATCAATGAGTTATTTGACTTTTTCAGTAACAAAAACAATTCACTGATAGTAGAACTTTTTACAGTAGCTGGTGGAAGTCATTCTCAAATTGAGAAAATGTATTTTGCCAAGTGTCATCAGCAAGATGCCTCTGAGCTGATCCAGAAACTCAACTACTTATTGTAAACAAGGCTCCTCTCCACTCATTTGAATTACAATGAAGGTAACAAGTTTCCTGCAGCCTGCAACTTATCCATTTCTGGTTATTTATCAACATAGTAATGGGATTATTAGCAAATTGCTTTTTTTTCTCCCAACTTGATCCATTTGACTTCTTCCATTTGCTTACATTGTAAGGAAAATAATTTAATGCATGCTAATAAATTCTAAATTTGCATAAATCATCTCCCTATGTGATTTATAATCCTGAATTAAATATAACCCAAAATACCCACATGCAAAGAAAGCCTATTATATTTGTAGGCCTAATTCTAATACTTATGAAATTCATAAGCTGAAAAACTGAAAAGCTTAGTTGACCTCAAGTCACTCAGAAATGAACCCTTTCTCATAATTTTTGCCTCTTTATCAGACTGTCAATTACATAAATTAATTGTACTGCTATCTTGTATCATTCTTAGCAACGAATTCATGTTAGATGAGTAATTAAAATACCTCAAAGATAAATAAGAATTCACTAAATTATTTATAATACAACAATATATTTTATGGTAGCTTAATAAATGCCAAACACTGTTCTAAAGTCAAGAAGTAGAATAGAATATTAAAACATTCATATAGCTCTCTTCTCTCTAAGAAGAAGAAATCAGTGAATTTGTGGTATGCAACTTATTGCCTAATTTCTAATATTAAGTTTTAGGAAATAGCAGATACTTATTTCTGGATGTTTTTCTAAGCACACAAGTATATTAAGTTCTCACAAGTATCCTATGACATACAGACTACTATATTATTTAATATACAGGCCTGCAAACCAAGGCAGAGGATGATTGTGCAGAATGCATAAATTACAGTTTCAGGAATTTTACTCATATGAAACACATCATGAAGTATCTTGTAGGTGAAGCTGCATCAATAATAATAATAATAGTAGAATATTAACATTTCAGTTTCATTATTAGTAGGCAATGTTCTTCCAAGAAGCCCTTTTTTGTGTGTATAAAACACACTGTTTCTAAGAAAAAGTTAGTCTGATTTCTGTTGTAGTTAATTCTGCAAGCATTCTAGTGCAGTCATGTGCTCATGTGTTTTGAATACTAATGATTACTAAAAAGAAGTATTCAAAGAAACATCAGTAGGGTAAAAGAAGATTCTGGGCCTGATGTTGGTAGGAAATATGGTACCTGTCATCAAAAAGAGAACATGATGTCCTGACAGTATCAGTAAAAACCACTATTTGATAAAAGAAGAAAGAAAATGCAAAGAATACTGTGTCTCTGAATTGAAGTCTAACAAAAGCAACAATATATGTGTATATGCATAACAGGTAAAATTATTGCATTGCTCTCAAACTACACTCAAAACAATTTTTTAAGGTTCTATAGTATTTGGAGAATAAATCAGTTTTGCTCTCAGACTGATAGCTAAAATATATAAAAACAGGAAATTTTTTTCTTTATTTAAATTTTCCACTTTTTCAAAGAATTCTTTGTTCTGTTTTGACAATAGACTGACACTTGTCAAGTGATAGTATAGTAGTTGAAAATGGTAGAGCACATCACGTTAAGACAGCTGCTAGTGTAAGATTTGTGCCCCTCACAAATGCACAAAAAGCACTAACTGTTCACTAATATGAACTGTCTCATAATTAAAATGGTGAAGAAAATGACAATATCAGAGAAAAATACCATCACCATTACAAGGAGGTTCTCTTTCCAACTGAGGACAGTTTTAAAAAGCTAAATTAAATATAATACTTTTTTTGTCTCTGATATGTTTAACAGAATAGTAGTCAATTACTAAGCCAATATTGGGAAGAGGCCTACTTTCCAGTAGTGTGAGAACACATGGAGCCACCATCCTTGAAGTTATTTAACAATCTAGAAAATAAAGTTGAGTGTGTGCTTTGTTTTTCTGATGGCCAACTGAGATTTGAATGACGAAAGTAACAGATCTCAGGTCTGACTGCTGAAATCTGAACAGATGAATGGTAAAGTTCAGTCTCCAAAGGGACACTCAAAACTTTTGAGGAATTAAAAGTAAATCTGCTACAACACGAATTTCTCTTCAATACTGTAGTGTGGACATGCAGTGAGACCACTCAGTCCTCAGTGAAAATGTAAAGATTTTATTGAATGAAAAGTGCTGACTCTTGCAGGACCGCACCAAGAGTTGGGATCCCAAAAAATGGCCCGAGTCACATCCCACATTGGCTTTAAGCATTTTTGGCTAGGGTGGGGAAAGGGGGAGGTTCGTTGTTAGTTTCAGCCAATGAGTGTTACAAGAGACTTACACCTTAAGTTTAAATTTCCCGCCAAGGTTTTGCTGGCAGGAGATAGGGAAATAAAACAAAGGGTGGCTATGGTTCAGCTGGGTTAGGGCTGGCATGGTTCTGAAAACAGCAGAAGCAGAGTTACAGAATTACCGAGTTACAATTACAGTTACTAGCTAAAATAGCAAGTTAGTTTCTAGGGAAGTCTTATCCACTGAAAGCACAGTTACATTTATATCTTAAAATCATTAATTATCCATTTTATACAATCCAAGTCAAATATGTTCTACCCTTCCTTCCTCCACCTATCAATGTCATGTCATTTTCATAAGCAGGACAAACTTCAAAGACATATAGGATTAAAATGATCTTTCACTATGACCCTCCATAGCAAGAAAAAGCAAGGAAAGAGAAAAATTCCTATTTTTTAAGTATTTTATTGTAAAGGTGATGTACAGAGTGGTTACAGTTACATGAGTCAGGTAATGAGTACATTTCCTTTTGAACAGTGTTACCCCCTTCCTCATTCTCCCAATTTCCCTCCTCCCAAAGCTCTCTAGTCTGTTTCCAAAATAGTGTCTGGTGGATTTTACTGTTGAATTGGTTCACCGTTTGTTCCACCATTTCTGTGCTTCCTTTTCCACTCCGCAAATCAGATAAACTTATATACAATACAAAGATGACAAGACACATGAAGAGAAAATAAAGCACATGGATAGCCAGATACTTAAGGAAGAAGAAAACATATTCGAGGGTACTATATTGGCATTATCAGATGTGCATCTCAAAAACAATTCCTATTTTGAATATGAATAGACATATGGGCTTAAGCATTCCACAGAAACCAAAGCTAGCTTTAAAAACTCAAGTAAAATTATTTAAAAAAATTAAAAATTAACAATCTGGAAAATAAAGTTTAGAGTGTGCTTTGTGTTTCTGATGGCCAACTGAGATTTGGGTGACAAAAATCAGAGATATTGGATCTGACTGCTGTAATCTGAACAGATCAATAGTAAGGTTCAGTTTTGAACTGGGAGTTAAATGAGCTAGTTTAGCAACAGATTAGACACAAAGGAAAACAAACAAAAGCCTCCTGCAGCCTCTTTGTTATTAAACTCTTAGATCCTGTTCCTTTAAATCCAGAGATTGAATAGTGATAATTACACAACAAAAGATTGGAAAAGCCTACCAAATAAATTTAGAGGACAACATTAAATAAAAATTTTAGGATTAAAAGAAGAAACATTAGAGATGATATAGTCAATTGTTCAGTAAATCCAATTGAATCTACAGATGAAACTACAATAATTCAGTGTAGTCTTGCTCACAAAATCAACACAAAAAACCAAGTGCTGTTGTACACTGGCTATAATCAAAAAAGAAAGAATAACAGAAAAGAAATATGTTTACACAGGGACTGGGAAGGTGGCTCAGTGGTAGAGTACTTGCCTTGCATACATGAGGCCCTGGGTTTGATCCCTCAGCATCACATAAGCAAAAAGAAAAAAGCCAGAAGTTGCACTGTGGCTCAAGTGGTAAAGCGCTAGCTTTGAGCTGAAGAGCTGAGGGACAGCACCCAGGCCCAGAGTTCAGGCCCCACGACTGGACCCCCCAAAAAAACAGAAATATGTTTGCACAAAGCAAAAGCCCTTAAAATGTAAACTTGATTTCATTAAAATAGGATTATAGTATCAGGTAGTAATATAATATTTCATTTGTGAAATCATCTCTAGGAAAAAAAAATGTTCTTCCAGGATTAAAGATATACATTAATTAAAATTCAATCAGTAGCAACACATAGAACTTCTGATACTTCACAAAGAGAATGAGCATATTTTGTTTATCCATGAACTGTTAACAAATATAAGTTTGAACTACATGGACATTTATAATGTAAGTTTAAAAAATTTATTTATTTTTTAAATAATTCAATATTTAAAAACATAGTCAATTATTATACAAACAATTGAAATGTTTAAAGTTATTTTTGAATTTTTGTAGCTCTAACCATTTGAAAAACATCTTAAAATAACTGATACTTAAAAGAAATAAAACCTGATACTCCAAATTAATTACAAACCAAAAAAATACATTAAAACAAATTGTGGATAAGAAAACTCAAAGATTCTGAGCTCAAAATAGTCTTAAGTGAATTTATCACAGGAGACAAAAATCTAAAGCTAAAAGAACCTTGTGCAAACCTTATATAAATAAAGAGAAATGTATAACTAAGTAAACATCTACTTGGTATTAAGGTATCTAATTCTTAAAAAACTTTTTGAGGTAGTTTCCAACAAGAAGATAGAGCCTCATCTCATATACATCATGTCCACCTCACCCATTATCACAGCAGGACATTATTATAACTGTTATAACTCATAATTTCAGGTCTGACACATTATCACCCAGGAAATGATTTACATTAAAACACTGCAGTTGTACATTCCCTGAGTGTTGACAAATATCTAATTTATAGATAAGACAGACTTGATCCACAGCTTTTCTGTATTCAGCATGCTTAGTCTTTCTCACCAGCCTTCTTTTCTACCACTTGATACATGTTCCAAGATCTTTATTTATTTATTTTTATTTTTTAAAATAAGTTTTTTTATTGTTAAAATACTGTACAGAGGGGGATAAAATCACATCAACAAGGTAATGAGTACATTTCTTATCAAGCATTGTTGCCTCCTTCTTTGTTTTCCCCTACCATCCCTTCCTTCCTGACTTCACAACTACATTTTCCCCACCCCTGTACTCCTCCCCCCCACCCCGTACCCCGACCCTCCCCTGCCTGAAATGTAAAGTTTGTTTTTCGACATAGTGTCTTGTACATCTCATTGTTGCAATGGGTCATCCTGTATCCCTATTTAAACACTTTGTTTTTTTACCTTCCACTACTCAAATTATACCAACATCAAATACAGTGAAAACAGGGGTTATACAGTCAAGGAGAAGCATACAAAGCAACAACAACAACAACAAAATAACGTGGTATCATAAATACGTTAGAAACAATAGCAAGAAAGTAAAAACCACGTGTGTCGTTATCTTGGGGTTCATTTGGCGAAGTCAGTACATTTCATATCAAGCATTGTTGCCTCCTTTGCTTTTGCTTTGTTTCTTTTTCAGATAGTCTAGTATTTTTGCCTAGTTCCAGCTTAGGACTGTGGTCCATTTAACTGTACCTTCCGTGCAGCTGGGATTACATGAATAAAACCATGCCCAAATTATTGATAAAGATCGGACCTTGCTAAGCATTTCCAATGAGTGGCTTATAACCAGGATTTTACTAATCTCTACCTCCCACAAACATGAGATTATAGGTATAATTGGTTTATTCACTTGGCAATTTGCCTTTATACAATGATCCCTCACCTATCTCGGGAGTTATGTTCCAGAGACTCCCACAAGAGGTGAAAATCTGCAAAGTATCAGTGATATATAGATATCTATCTATAGATATCTATCTATAGATATATAGATATCTATCTATATATAGAGAGGCTTTATAAACCCTTCCCACTCTCCTATAAACGGTTCCCAATCTCTTAATAACCTTTCCTACACTCTTATAAAGAGTTCACTATGCACTTAAATACTTTCAAAGAAAGAAAGAATGGACATAAAAATTATAATAGGAAGGAAGTAGGGCCCATATCCATTTGCAAAAAATCTCCCATTCATTATACATTCTATAGATTTTGAAAAAGCTGTGGAAGAATTGTTCACTCTTTACATTCCTAACTAAAGGGCTGGGAAGGTGGCTCTGTGGTAGAGCGCTTGCCTTGCATGCATGAGGCCCTTGGTTCGATTCCTCAGCACCACATAAGCAAAAAGAAAAAAAGCCGGAAGTGGTGCTGTGGCTCAAGAGGTAGAACGCTAGCCTTGAGCTGAAGAGCTGAGGGACAGCGCCCAGGCCCAGAGTTCAGGCCCCATGACCGGACCCAAAAACAAAAACAAAAAACCAAAAACATTCCTTACTAAATGTTTGATTTGAACTATATACTATTCCTTCTTAAGATTTGCTTCTGTAAAACCTCATAATTTTCCATTTTTATACATTTATTTAGGTACTATCTGTTTCATATGATTTGATTCACAAACTTTTGAAGTGGAACTTACACGAAAGCCTCTACGTGTACTTTTGAATTGATTTTTGAAGGAAGTAGATGATAACTGCTACTTTTCCAAGATTTCATTCTCTTGCATACCTTTTCAGAATAACCTTCTTAGCTTAGATCTGTAGATTCAGTCATAGGATATACTTTATCATATCTAAACACAGAAAGCCAGCTACACAGAATTGTGGGAGACAATTAAACTTTAGGGGTTAAATGATCTACCAGAATGGATATTTAATATTTTTTCCTATGAAACAAAAACAAAATGAAAACAAATAAAAAACACTGAATGTGTCAAAAATCATAATAAAGAATAAGAAAAATCCAAACATCCTTTCCTTTTTGATATTTTGTCAGTCATGGGCCTTGAACTCAGTGCCTAGGTGCTATCTCTGAGCCTTTTACACTCAAGGCTAGCACCCTATGACTTTGAGCAACAGCATCTTGCTACCCTGGTATTATATATGTTTATTTGAATGAGGGAAGGGAAGGGGAACAATAGAATGGTGAGACAAAGGACAAGGGGGAAACCAATGCAACAGTGATATACACAAGACAACGTGTTGGAAATGATCTGTACAACTTAGGGGTGGGGGGTGAGGGAGAGGGTAACTTGGAGAAAAATGAGGGAAAGGGTAACAAATTTGACAAGAAATGTACTTATTACCTCACTTATGTAACTGTAACTCCTCTATACATCATCATGACAATAAAAAGGAAAAGAAAAAAAAGTTAAAAAAAGAAAAAGAAGAAAGATCCTGAAAGATTATGTAATATAATGTAATAAGGATTGCCAGTTAATAGACACCTCAGTATTGCATGGGGTTAGATAAGTGATGAGCAGGGGAGATCAGTGATAGGTGAAAGACTTAATTACAGCAAAAGAAGAGAATAGGTTTTGATAAGCATGATCTCATATGTAATACAGAGGTTATAAAGAAGGCTATCATTTAAAGGTTGATGTGTAGCTAAGGCAAAACATTTAAAGGACATGAATAGAAATGGTCTTTTATTTATCTATTTTCTTCTTATTTTCTTTAAAGAGTTGTACAAAAGAGGTGTCATTTAACAAAGCAATTCATGCATAGAATATATCGTGATCAATGTCACCCCTTTCAACATTCTCACCCATTCCTTCCCTGCCTATTCCTTCCCTCACTTTCTTAGTTTTGTAGGATATACATAGATTCTTGACTGCATTTACCCCTCTTCTCTTCATTCATTTATCTCTTTCCTCTTGACCCCACCCACCCCTTTCTAGTGCTTACTTCCTAATGTTTTATTTTGCTAAACTTTGATTTTGCCTTTCTGAGGCATTATGCTATTCGAATCTCCCTTGAATCTACCTTCAATTAATACATTTGTATATACTTGCATAGCACTCAATAGTCTAATAAGGCAGCCTTCAGAATGGGAGAAGATATTTTTCCATAAGACAATAGCTTAATATTCAGAATATACAGAGAACATTGAAAAAAAAATCTCCAAAAGACCAATAAACCACTTACTAAATGGGCAAATGAGCTAAAAAGAGACTTCTCAGAAGTATAAATGGTCAATAGACACACAAAGGAATACTCAACATCTCTGGCAATAAAAGAAATGCAAATCAAAACAACATTGAGATTCTACCTCAATTAGAATGGCCATTATCAAGAAAGTAAATGATAACAGATGCAGTTATCAGTAAATGATAAATGATACCAGCAAATATTATAGATAAATTATAACAGATGCTGGTGAGAATATGGCCAAAAAGGGAACCCTAATACACTGTTGGTAGGGATGTAAACTTGTTCAACCACTCTGGAAAGCAGTGTAGGGAATTCCTTAAAAAATTAAACATGAGGGCAGCGAAGGTGGTCAATGGTAGAATGCTTGCTTTGCATGCATGAGGCCCTGGGTTCCATTCCTCAGCACCATGTAAGCAGAAAAAGCCAGAAGTGGTGCTGTGGCTCAAGTGGTAGAGCACTACGAGCTTTGAGCTGAAGAGCTGAGGGACAGCACCCAGGCCCAGAGTTCAGGCCCCACAACCGACAAAAAAAAAAAAAAAAGAATTGAACATGAAACTAACCCATGAACCAACTATTCTGCTCCTTAACATTGAACCAAAAGAAATCAGACCTATAAAAATTATAAATCTATGTCAGGGATGTGGTGTTAGTCATTATTGCCACATAAAACAACATGAAATTAAGGAATCAGGCATGAAATATAAATGTCTATGACTCTTATCTGCTTCCAGGTTTTAATGATAGTGCTGCAGACAAAGTTGGCATTTTACAGAGATGAACATGTGCCATGAATTTCCATTGAGTGGTGCTAGGAGTGGAACATTTTGTCTGCTGGCATACCACAGTATGTGCACAGAGTGGATCAAGCTGAAAGTATTACTAATCTATAACAGGTGTAAAGTCAGGACTTAGAAAATGCAAAGGCTTGGGTTCAAATTCTTACTTTAACCTTAGTAACCTTTATGAAGTGACAACTCATTGACTTTGTCTAAGCTGTAGTTCACTGTATAACAACAAAAATTAGATTCATTATCATATAGTGCTCAGCAGGAGTACTGACTCAAATTAACTTTTGTATTATTTAGTAATATTAATTTCCCTTTTTATATCTCTCAAAATAGCATCATATTACTTTATTTTTTCCATGAACAGGTAAAACTTAGAGAAAATAATTGTTCAAAATTGTTAAGTTATAAATAATTAAGGAAATACTTTAGTGAACATTTACCTGTGCATATTCTGGCTTTAAGTCACATAATTTATAAAAATGATTAGTGTAATCTTTTAAGCTTCACCATACTTAACTGTGGTAATTTAAAAAAAAAACAAGAATGTAGTTTTCCTTGCATATTCTACACATTTTATATTTTTTTTCTTTTTTCAGCCAACAATGATCTTTCTATTGTTCTTTAATCTGTTTCTTTCTCTGAATTGTTTTGGGGTTCCTTTCTTCAACTATTTCTCTTCTATAATCAGATCAACGTGCACACGTAGTATAATTTAGTGCTGAAAAAGGGGGAGGTTTTATTCACTTTGTCTTGTTATTTTGATGTTCACACTGCTAATTTTTAGACTCCCTTGGGATGACTGAAAATATTCAGCTCCTAATTCCTCAATGTATACTCACTGAATTAATGTTTTTTGAGTGAGTTGTTATATGTTTTAAAAGCTTTCAAGGAAGGTGAGGATTCAATTAGTTCAAAACAATTGACATACTAGTGCTAGATGCTAGTGCTCAGGAGGCTGAAGTGAAAACATTGAGAAATAGAGGCCAACCTGTCTACATAGTGAGATTATATCTTAACACATCAAATAATAGTGACAATTTCTGTATTTCCATTTAAAATACATGTATTTGGATGGATTTAGGTGGATTTTTATGATGGTTTTCCAATAAAAGCTTCTCAAGCTTCTAAAATGTAAGCCATTCATTGTCATATAGTGCATAGCCAGAGTACTTGACTCAAATTAACATCTGAGACTATGCTAGCCTGATGGTTTTCAAATTCACCTATCAGGGAAACTTTTCTCAAGGCTCTGTAGTATGTTTTACATTTAGTATTAGGAGTCTCCTTGATTGGGAAAACTCTACTTTTATTTGTTATATATAAGCATTCTACCATTTTTTTCAATCTAGTTGTAGGGAAACCTCAGTCTTTTGTGTCCCTTTTTCTTGGCCTTGCTTTTTGTTTTCTGAAGCTACAACAGCAGAATCTAGTTGAAAATATAGTTGTCTACTCAACTTTTTGAAAACATGACATATAGATATCAATTCCCTCATCACAAATAATAACCATGGGCTTCAAAGGCTAGGGGGTAAGGTTATAACCCTTGAGGTCATGTGCAACTCTTGGATTTTTCATTAATGTGAGAGTGCTTTCAGTTCCTCATTTGAAATCAAATTGTCAGTAATCACTTCCCAGAAATTGACTGGAGAGTGTCCTGCCATGCCATGACAAATCCTTCCAAAGTTTTCCATGACTGGTACTAGGAACTCCTTTAAAAAAATAGACAGCTATTATTTTATTGTAGGGGAGAATTATTAGTAAGTAATTTATGTAGACTGTGATAGCAAAGGTTTTATTAAGTTATTTAAACCATCAATGAGCTCATTGAGGGTATTTTCATCCTTCTCATACTATGAGTAAGATATGCAGCTAACAAGTATGGAAATACATCACAAGCTTGATTACCATAGCTATTACATTTGCTACCACCCGTTAGCAAAGCTAACCCATAGAAGCCAATCATGTGAACTATCAAAACTGCCTTTTCTTTAACTGCATGTTTGTTTTTTCTTTTTTATATTTTTATTGTAAAAATACTATACAGAGGGGATACAGTTCTATGAGTAGGGTTATGAGTACATTTCCTACCATCACTTCCCTCCGCACCTCCCCAAATCCTGCTCCCCCAACATTGTACAGTTCATTTTTAACATGGTGTCCTGTGTATTTCATAATCACAATGGTTCAACCTGCATCCCCATTTAAGCATTCCACTATACCCCCTCCCCTCCATAAATTACAAAAATGTATTTACAAGATTAAGAACAACGGAATCAAATACATTGAAGACGGGGTTATACCATGGGGGAAGAACATAAAAAAGAAACAAAAGAATCACATAGTGCATAATAAGTACATAAAAAACAATACCAAGAAAGAAAAAAAACCATTTGTGTCCCTGTCTTGGGTATATTTTGTTTAACATTGTCTCATGTGGTCATATGTACATCGCCTTTGACCTTCTCTGTTTGTCCTAGGCATGTACTAGTCATTGAAACAAGGGAAATCATGGGACCCATGTTTCTAAGTCTTTCCATTTCCTAACAAATGGGTCAATATCATTCTTTCTGATGGAGGCATGGAATTCCATTGTGTGTGTGTGTGTGTGTGTGTGTGTACACATTTTCTTGATCCGTTCATCTATTGAGGGGCATCAGTTGGTTCCATATCTTAGCTATGGTAAATAATGCTGCGATAAACATGGTTGTTCTGATAACTTTGTTATGACCTTGTTTGTGATCATTTGGGTAAATGCCCAAGAGTGGGAATGCTGGGTCATAAGGGAGCTTTATGTGGAGTCTTTCCAGGAATCTTGATAATACTTTCCAAAGAGGTTGAACAAGTTTACACTCCCACCAACAATTCAGTAGGGTTCCCTTTTGGCCACATCCATTCAAGCATCTGTTGTTACTAGATTTCTTGAATATAACCATTCTAACTGGGGTGAGGTGGAATCTCAATTTTGTCTTGATTTGAATTTATTTTATGGTAAGAGATGTTGAGCATTTCTTCATGTGACTATTGGCCGTTCTTATTTCTTCTTCAGAGAAGTCTCTTTTTAAGTCGTTAGCCTACTTATTAACCAGGCAACAAAACTGCCTTTTTTGTAAGTGCATAAAAATTGCTTAGTTATAAAAGCTATGTATTAGCTCAGTTTCAAATGGGAAACAATTACTGCACAGAGAAATAAGAAATGAAATGTATGCCCTTATTGGTGTTGTATGACAGAAAGCAACCATAAGCTACTTTCTGTGACCTTTAATATTCCCAAGCCTAACATTCCTTGAATCTAAGTTAAATTTTAGAAACTTTAACCTCTTCTTTTTTTCCCTGTTATTATTTTTTTATTGTGAAAATACCATACAGAGGGGTTACAATTACATGAGCAAGGTAATGAGTACATTTCTTATCAAGCATTGTTGCCTCTTACTTTGTTTCCCCTTCCCATCCCTTCTCATCTCCCCCCCACCCTCAGCGCCAAAGTTGTAAAGTTCGTTTTTCCACATAATGTCTTGTACATCTCATTGTTGCAAAGGATCCACCTATATCCCTATTCAAACAATTTGTTTTTTCCCTTCTACTCCCCAAATTATACCAACATCAAATACAGTGAAAACAGGGTTATACCGTGGGGGAAGGACATACAAACCTTGAACAAAGAAATCATCTCTTTGAGTCCTTATCTTGGGGTTCATTTCACCTAACATCAACTTATCTGCCTGTTTCGGCTTGTCTCAAACATATACTAGTAATTGTAAATAAGGGAAACCATGGGATCTATGTTTCTTTGGGCCTGGCTTACTTCACTTATAATTTTTTTCCAAGTCTTTCAATTTCCTAACAAATGGGCAATGCCATTCTTTCTGATGGAGGCATAGAATTCCATTATGTATATATACCACATTTTCTTGATCCATTCATCTACTGAGGGGCATCTAGGTTGGTTCCATATCTTAACTATGGTAGATAATGCTGCAATAAACATAGTTGTGCTGGTAGCTTTAATATGGTCTTATTTGTGATCATTTGGGTAAAGGCCCAAAAGTGGGATTGCTGTGTCATAGGGGAGCTCTATGTGAAGTCTTTTGAGGAACCTCCATACTACTTTCCAAAGTGGTTGAACAAGTTTACACTCCCACCATCAATGTTGTAGGGTTCCCTTTTGGCCACATTCCCTCCAGCATCTGTTGTTATTAGAGTTCTTGATTATAGCTATTCTAATTGGGGTGAGGTTGTATCTCAATGTTGTTTTGATTTGCATTTTTTTTATGGCTTGGGAGGTGGAGCATTTCTGCATGTGTCTTTTGGCCATCCTTCTTTCCTCTTCAGAGAAGTTTCTCTGTAAGTCTTTAGCCCACTTATTTATTGGGCAGTTGTTTCTTTGAGGATTTGTTGTTGGGGGATTCAATTTTTTGAGTCCCAGGTATATTTTAGATATGAGACCCTTGTTGGTTGTATGCCTAGTGAAGATCTTCTCCCAATCTGTAGGCTTTCTACTGATCTTGCTAGCTATGTCCTTTGCCATGCAGAAGCTCTGCAATTTCATGCAATCCCATTTGTCCAACCTTTCTTCGATTTGTTGTGTTTCTGGGTCTCTATTAAGAAAATTTTGGCCTGTGCCAAGGAGTCCTAGGGTTTCTCCTATTCCATCCTGTAATGTTTTCAGGGTGTCTGCTTTGACTCTGAGGTCTTTGATCCATTTGGAGTTGATTCTGATGCAAAGTAATATATAAGGATCTAGGTTTAGTTTTCTACAAGTGATTAACCAATTTTTCCAGCACCATTTACTGAAGAGGCTGTCTTTCTTCCATTCTATTTTCTTAACTCCCTTATCAAAGATTCGATGGCTATATGTCTGTGGGTTCATTTCTGGGTTTTCAGTTCTATTCCATTGGTCCTGAGGTCTGTTCTTGTGCCATTACCAAGCTGTTTTGGTTACTATGGCTTTGTAGTAGAGTTTAAAATTTGTTATTGATATTCCTCCAGAACTGTCCTTTCTATTAAGGATTGTTTTTGCTATTCAGGGTCTTTTATTGTTCCATATGAATTTTTGGATTGCATCTTCTACTTCCTTGAAGTACTGGATTGGAATATTGATAGGCATCACATTGAATTTGTAGATAGCCTTGGGAAGTATTGCCATTTTCATGATGTTGATCCTCCTAATCCAGGAGCATGGAAGGTTTTGCCACTTTCTAAGTTCTGTTTTGATTTCCTTTTTCAGGTTTTAAAGTTTTTTATCATAGAGGTCCTTCATTTCTATGGCTAAGTTAATTCCTAGGTTTTTTTTTTTTTTGTGGGCCTATTATGAATGGAGTTGCTTTCCTGATTTCAGCCATGCTTTTCTCATTGCTGGCATACAGAAAAGCCATTGATTTTGCTTGCTACTTTGCCAAAGTTTTGAATCAGCTTGAGTAATTTGGGAGTGGAGTCCATGGGATTCTTTAAATACAAGATCATGTCATCTGCAAAAAGGGAGAGTTTTACTTCATATTTTAATCTCTTCTTAGAAAAAATATATATTCTCAAATTGAACCGTTCACAGATTCACAGTGTTTGTGTGTGTGTGTGTGTGTGTGTGTGTGTGTGTGTGAGAGAGAGAGAGAGAGAGAGAGAGAGAGAGAGAGAGAGAGAGAGAGAGAGAGAGAGAGAGAGAGAAAGAGAGAGAGAGAAAGAGAGAGAGAGAGAGCTAGTCCTGGAGTTTGAACTCAAGGTCTGGGTACTGTCCCTAAACATCTTTGTTCTCAATGTAGCACTCTACCACTTGGGCCACAGCAACACTTCAGCCCTCTTCTGAGTGGTTGATTGGAGATACGATCTCATGGACTTTTCTGCCCAGGCTGGCTTCAAAACACAATCCTCAGACCTCAGCCTCCTGAGTAGCTAGCAATACAGTGAGGAGTCATCAGCAGCCAGCTTACTTTCTTTTCTTTTCTTTTTTTTATTAATTTGTTTAACAACAGGCTGAAAGTCATTGGCTCCTTCTAACCTGAGACAGGAGTTCAGCTAAGCCTTCCCTGGAGTGGGGGCTACCTGGCTTTTGGCACTAAAGTACAGATTGAAACCAATTAAGTAAAGCCAATTAGGTGCAAAGTTTTTATCATTTATTCTTTAAATAGTCATTGATATAGAGGCATTTCTCTTTCCATTGCATTGGCTCATAAATTGGCTGGGAAGAACTGAGAATTAAGAGTACTATATTCTAGTAATTCATTAGCAATTAACATCTGCAAATTTATAGGAGATTTACTTGAAAAATGTTGTCTGATACCTTAATGGTTTACTGGCTGGTTCTTAGAGAACACTTCTACTCCAGAAGAGTGATATTGATTTTACTATATCCCCTTTTAAGACTTCATTTTTGTTGTTTTATGTCGAATTTAAATTTTAACCTGGCATATAAACTATAATCTAATTTTATGGTTTAATGTCATTACATTAAGATAATTTGTTTCTTCTAAGTTGAATTTTTTTCACTCATATCTTAAATTGGTGACTCACTTCACTGCATATATAACTTCCAGTAAAACTTGCATACATTTCAGAAGTTTATTTTATGAATTATTAGAAAATGACTGTATAATCTTATATACTGAAAAACAGATGTGCCCTTTTTATTATTTCTATAAAAGGAATTATCATTATGCATTTAAATTATAGAAATATATTATCCATATTTTGTGCTAGTTACTAACTTTAAAGATAATAAGAGATATAGATACCTGAAATGATGATTTGTTTGCATTATCTATCATTATTAAAACTTACATGAGCATCTATGCATATCATTTAGTTAAGTAGGTAAATAAATGTACTCTTTCATACATTAGAATTTGCCAACCCAATGTGATCATGTCATTGTCAGCTCAGAGTTTCTTATCATACCCATAATTAATCAGATTCTTATATTTTAAACAAAAACTTTAGTTTTATCTTTAAGTAGTTGTACAAAGGAGTTTCCATTTTCAGCAAGGTAGCATATGAATACAATGATTTTTTGATAACTATATTATTTGAGGTTGATAAGTATTTAGTAAATGAATCAAAAATAGTGTTTAAAGGTGATATGTTAATTCAAGGAAATTTTACCCTGTATTTTAAAGTGTATTAAGCATTTGGAATTGATTCTGGTGCAAGGTGATATAGAAGGATCTAGCTTTACTTTTCTACAGGTGTTTACTTTTGTCAGCACCATTTACCAGAATCAACTCCAAATGGATCAAAGACCTCGAAGTCAAAGCAGACACCCTGAAAACATTACAGGACAGAATAGGAGGAACTATAGAGCTCCTTGGCACAGGTAAAAAATTTCTTAATAAAGACCCAGAAACACAACAAATCAAAGAAAAGTTGGACAAATGGGATTGCATGAAACTGCACAACTTCTGCATGACAAAGGGCATAGCAAGCAAGATTAATAGAAAGCCCACAGATTGGGTGAAGATCTTCACTAGCCATAAAAGGACAAGGGTCTCAGATCTAACATTTATTTAGAACTCAAAAAATTAAACCCCTAACAAAAATTCATCAGTGAAACAACTGCCTGAGTAATAAGTGGACTAAAGGCTTAAAGAGAGACTTCTCTGAAGAGGAAATAAGAATGACCCATAGACACATGAAGAAATGCTCAACTTCTCTAGCCATAAAAGAAATGCAAGCAAAAACATTGATATTGCACCTTACCCCAGTTAGAATGTCTATAATCAAGAAATCTAATAACAACATATGCTGGAGACATTGTGGCCAAAAGGAACCCTACTGCATTGTTGGTGGGAGTGTAAACTTGTTCAATCAATTTGGAAAGTAGTATGGAGGTTCCTCAAAAGACTCCACATACAGTTCCCCTATGACCCAGCAATCTCACTTTTAGGCATTTACCCATACAATCATAAACAAGATCACACTAAAGCTACCAGCACAACTATGTTTATCGCGGCATTATTCACCATAGCTAAGAAGCTAAGTTATGGAACCAACCCAGATGCACCTCAGGAGATGAATGGATCAAGAAAATGTGATATATATATATATATATATGAATTCTATGCCTCCATCAGAAAGAATGACATTGCCCATTTGTTAGGAAATGGAAAGACTTGGAAAAAATTATATTAAGTGAAGTAAGCCAGGCCCAAAGAAACATAGGTCGCATGGTTTCCCTTATCTACAATAACTAGTATATATCTAGGACAAGCAGAAGAGGTCAAAAACTGTACATATGCACACATAAGATGATGCTAAGTGAAATGAAACCCAAGATAGGGACACAAGAGGTTTCATCTTCATTGCTCTTCTTTTTAATGTACTTATAATGCACTATGTGATTTGTTTTGTTTGTATGTTCTTCCCCCATGGTACAACCCCTTTGTCACTTTATTTGATTCTGGTGTCCTGCATCTTGTACATACATTTTTCTAATTTGGGGATGGGAAGGGAAATTAAAAAATGCTTTAATAAGGATACAGGATGGCCCATTCTAACAATGAGATGTTCAAGATTATATGTTAAAAATGAACTTTACGACTTGGGGGGGAAAGGAAGGAGGAGTTGGGGAGATAGGGCTGAAAGGGATGGTAGTGGAAAAATAAAGGAGGAGGTGAAAATGCTGTATAGGAAATGGATTCATTACTTTGCTCATGTAACTGTAACCCCTCTGTACAGAATCTTTACAATAAAATATATATATTAAGAACAAAAAATTGTAGTAAGCAGATATTTGAAAGCAGCCACATATATGTCAGCCTATAGATTTTTGTTTTTGTTATTTGGTTTGTTTTGTTTTTTGCAGTCCTGTGGTTTAAACTCAGGACCTAGATAAGATGCCTGAGATTTTTTTTAAAGTTCAATGCTAGTGTTTTGACACTTGAGGCATAGCTCCAACAAGAGATCAAAGTCTCAGGGATTTTCCTGCCCACACTGGATTCAAACAGGAGTACTCAGATCTCAGCCTCCTGAGGAGCTAGGATTACAAGTATAATCCAGCACTACCCAGCAGCATAGATTTTTAATGGAATGAGTTCCAGGCTATAGAAACTTTCCTTTAGATTCATATTTTTCATTCATTTTGTGTATCTCTTTTAAACAAGTCATCTGTTCAGTTAGGAAACATAAAGCCTATTTTATATGCTCTTTTAAATTGAATTAAAAACACTGGACATGAGATCTACTTTCGTAATAATATTTTAAGAGAAAAATGCACTCTTGTTTAAGGTCTTCTGTAAGTCACTTCAGCCAGCACGGCAAGGATTTGCATCAATGGCAATGGCACCTCATCTTTGCAATTCTGTGTTCCAGAGCAGCAGGGTATGAGAACACAGATCCTCAATGTTCATGGAACAGTGCCCTGCCTGATCACTATAGTTCCTGCAGTTTTTTTAGACTGCTCTATGTATGCTCTCACAGCTGCTGGGCATGGCTTAGAGTAAAAACTAAAAGCTAAAACTGAACTGTCATTTTCCTTCCAAGCCTCCCTCTCTAAGGGTGACAGACTTTCAGTTCTCTACATATTTCCAAACTAGTTGCAGTAAACAAATTCTTCCAATGTAATTTTTTTTTAATTTTTTTTTTTTTTGTCGGTCGTGGGGCTTGAACTCTGGGCCTGGGCGCTGTCCAGCTCTTCAGCTCAAGGCGAGCGCTCTACCACTTGAGCTACAGCGCCACTTCCCAATGTAATTTTTATCTAGGTTGGGAGTCAGATTCATGATGCTGTCTGATCTACCATTTTCCCATATTTTTTAGTATCTTCTCCACCCCATACCTGTTGCTATGGAATCACACATACTATATTGCTACTTGTTAATGAAAAAAAAACTGTTGTTCCCCAAAATAATTAATCTATAGCACTGAAGTCCATAATATGCTGTGTTTCCATGTAATTTTATACAGTAAAATAAAGCCTACAACAACTAACATAAATTTTCCTTCAGCAGAATGAAGTAAATGCCCTTAACAGTACTTAAGGTGGAAGTTGCATGCAGTTCTAGTACTAACTGGGCTTAAAGGCCTGTAGAAAACATGCACATTTTCAGTACAGTTTGTGTGAAATGCAAAATTAGTAAATGCATAATCAGTTACAATTAGGCAGACAATTTCAGCATCTTGACACTTTATCTTTCCTACTAATCAGTCGCTTTTCCCATATCTAAAATATTTTCCTCTCTCTAACACCGTTGCTCTCTCTCCTATCCTCTCTCCTTGTCTATTAATAATTTCTCTTCTGTTAATTATTGTTCTATGGTATTAATCATATTATTGAAATTTTCTGGTTTTCAGCTTTCTTGGGTATAAAAATAGATCATTAGAATGTTTTGTTATAGAGTAGTTGTAAAGAATTAACTAAGTTGAGAAAAAAATCTTAAAATATTGCTTTTAACTCTAAAAGTGATTGGAACTTTCACTTAATCCTGGAGAAAGGATTTTATATGTATTTTTTCTCCTTCTATACTTTTGGGATCAATGCTATATATTACTGAATTTCAGTCACATCCTCAAATTGTAGTTAAATGAATTGTAGTTAAATCAATGAGAACATTTAATATAATGATATTTTTAAAAATCTCAAACAAAAATAGAGCACACATGCTTTTCCTGGGCACTGGTGAGAAAATAGTCTCAGAGAATAAAGGAAAAAAATGGAGTCAAACAATGACAAAGGATATTACCTAGTTCTCAATTTGGTCAGTGAGAACTTTCAGAACAAAGTTTCAATCAACTTATATTTCTAAGTTTGTTATCTAAAATCAATTTCCTTTCTTCTTTTCAGTCAATTTCATCTCTTTGATTTACCTAGGAGCTCAGACTTACCAACCATCTATGTTAGCATTCTCCCTTTGTAGCTTCATACCAGATCCTTTATACATGGCCAAACAATTATGTACTCTGATGTAATGTCCCTGATTTTTTTATGTTTGCAAGTCCTTGCTTCATAGACACTGACATTACTTACAATACCTCTTCAAAATGTCCTTGTCTTTATTAGGATAAGTTCATCTATATAATGTATGTTCCATATCTAATTGCTATATTTATTCACACCCACTTTCTACTTTCCTGATTTCTGAATTTTTTTGGTTCTTCAACAACCATAATTTACTCATTCTCCATTTACATGACTGAATTCTCAATTCTCTGTCATTTTCTGTCTGTCTGTCTATCTGTGTCAGTGTCTGTATCTCTGTATCTCTGTCTGTCTGTATCTCTTTCTCATTTAAGTTCAGGGTTTTAGATTTTTCTAGACAAAGAGGTTCTCCTGCTGAGATACACTTTTAGCCCTTTTGTACACCAATTAATTCTTAGATAGGCCTTTACTATACATGATCAGGTATGTGCCTAGACTGTGATTTTTTTTTATTTTAGGCTTCATTTCTGGGATGACAAAAACCTCCTATGCCCACTTTCTGCCACTGAGATGGTGCCTACTAGATTTATTGCATGGGATGGCCTGGAAACAAGATCTTCATAAATTCAACTTTCTCCTTAGTTTAGATTGACAGGCACATACCTCTATGCTTAGTTAATGGTTGAGAAGGAATCTTTCACCATTTTTTCCCCAGGCTGGTCTTGGATTCAATGTTTTCAAGCAGCTATGATTATAAATACAAACCACTGATACCTAGCTTTTAATCATCTACTTTTTCCCACAGCTCATTCCCGTTGCCACCCTTTGAAGTTCCAAAGATAAGCAAGGTATGCTATTCAATAACATACTTACTGCACTTAAAATTCACTCTGTAATTTAGAATTGCCAATTATTAAAAGTTAACGAGACAGTAAATATGTCCTCAAAACCTTTCTATATTTTCCCAATTGGAAGGATATGGATGCATAAATACTATTTCAAATAGAAAAATATCAATCCCTGGGAACTTCCACTTCTCACCCTCACCTAATCCCTTACTGTTGCTTAATCACAGTCTTGTTGTCCTTCTTCAAAGAAAGATTATCCATATAAACCATTTAATATTTGATTTCCAATCTGTAGCTGCACAATCTAGGAATAATGTAAACATGCTCTACTGAATTTATTTTCTGTACTTTCAATTTCTTTTGTAAAACTTCTTTTTATGTATTCTAAAATCTATGGAATGGTGGGAGAAAAGCTATAAAATGATGCTTCACATGGTATAACTTGCCTTCACAGATGTTTGCATTTGCCAGTCTCTTAGCTTAAAAACCTATGGTAGATCTATGAATATATAGGCAATGACTTTCATATTATGGCAGCATTCCATAAACACAAGTCTTCCTGTTTTGTCTTCCCATACATAAATAAGAAAAACTGAAAGTGATATAGTTAATAAGGTTTTGCATTTCTGGTTGCTTTGAATTGTACCACCTGGAGAAAAAAATTGCTAACACCAAACATTAAACTTTGTGTATGTGAATTTATCCTCTTTTCTTATTGTAACAAAAATCTTATTATAGTACAGTACTAATATATCAAATTCAGAAATAAAAGAACAGAGTTTTGCAATAGGATTACTAATACAAAAACTAGGGATAAAAATCCTGTACAGTCAGTGTTCATCTCAAGTAACACTTACAATATATACTTTCAAAGATCACATAAATAAAAAAGATAACATTTACTTAGGTTCAAATCCTGCCTCAAGTAATTTTTGAGTAAAGCAAATTTGTATTCAATTCTTTCCTTTACAAAAGGCTTTTCCCTGGCAATGTTTCTCTTTCATTTCCTTACTTGTGCAATCTATTATATTCAGATGTAGATGGTGTTGAAACCCATATCTTAGTACACCTTTAAGAAAGGTGTGGTGGGGGTACCAGTGGCTCTTACCTGTAATCCTAGCTACTCAGAGGCTGAGATCTGAGGATCGAGGTTCAAAGCCAGCCAAGGCTAGAAAGTCCATGAGACTCTTATCTCCAATATACCACCAGAAAACCGAAAGTGGCTCTGTGGTCAAGTGGTAGAGCGCTAGCCTTGAGCTGAAGAACTGAGGGACAGCACCCCGACCATAGTTCAAGGCCCAAGACCGACAAAAAAAAAAAAAAAAAAAAAAAAAAAAAAAAAAGAAGAAGAAATTACAGGTGGACCCGTTGCAACAATGAGAACTACAAATTGTCATGTTGAAAACGAACTTTACAACTTTGGTGTTTTTGGAGGGTTGGGTTGGGGGGCAGGGGGATGCTGGGAAGGGATGGGAAGGGGAAACAAAGGAGGAGGCTACAGTGCTTCATAAGAAATGTACTCATTATCTTGCTCATGTAATTGTAACCCTCTGTACAGTATTTTCACAATAAAAAATGAATAAATTTTTTTTGAAAAAAGGAAAAAAAAACAAGAAAATCACGGAGATGTAGACCATATGAGAAATGAAATGAGAACACAGATTTTTAAATGTCCACAAAAGTAATGCCAGATAGAAAATTAAAACATATTTAATTTGATTGATTAATAATATAAATTGCAGGCTTTATTTGTTGCTATTTTGTTTACAAAGGAGTTCCAGTTCTCAAGTTATCTGATTGAAGTCTTATTTTACAGAAATCTCTATATTTTGACATGTATTTAATGCTATGGATTATTGGAAAACAGTAAAGTTATGAATAAAAGGGTAACTAAAGTTACTAAGAAATAATTTCAATAGTAATCTATGACAAAATGGATGGATCACAATTTCTTAAAATTTCTTAAGCATCAGTGTCAAATTTTTTCAAAGTACAATTTAGCTTTCTTTTCATGAAGATGCTTTAAAAATGTGACTCCTTTCAGATTCTTTTTCTATTAAGGAAATTCTGAACTGAGATTCATCCTAAATAGGATGGATAAAAATAGATTAAATAATGATTAACAATTGTGCACCTTTGTTGAATAGTGAATACATTCACACTCATTGGACCAACACACACACACACACACACGCGCGCGCACGCGCGCGCACACACACACACACACACACACACACACACACACACACACACACTGAATATTCATAGCTCTTTCATTCAAATTACTAGAACTTGGAAAAAGTTAAAATGTCTTTCTTTATGTGAATAAACTTGCAGTTAACCCATGTACCAGAGGGAGATGGTTACCATCAAAAAAATATTAAACTTCTCAACGTGTTAAAGGAAGAGAAAAGTTATGCAGCTGTAGCTGCTATTATGGGATCAAAACATCTACTGTTCACTACATAAAGAAAGATAAGAAGTATATTAGTACTCCTCCAATGATGAGTTTTAAAAAGTCTGCAAAGAGGGTCGTCATGTGAAGATGGCATCTGCATTGGCCTTGTAGATAAATGACTGCAGGAAAAGGATCTCACTGGATATCAGATGAAGGCCAAGAAACTTTATGATAGTTTTGCAAAAAGCATGGATGTTCATGATAGTACAAGGAGTTATGGGCCAGGAAAGACATTGTACCACCAGATGAAGCACCTGATTAAGTGGTGCCTTCGGAAGAGCTGTAATGCTCTTCTTGGCTTTGCAGTACATTCATATCATCAACATCATCACCTTTATTGCCATCAGTACTGCACAGCTACATGATTCTTGATCTTTATCACTCAAGTTGTAATATACTTCACTGGTAGAGAATTTTATATGTTGTTACAATTACATAGGTTTAAGAGTGTAGGAAGTATTTAACAGCAAATAAGTGTTTATAAAAGTGTGGGGAAAGTTCCTAAGAGAGTGGGAAATGTTTATAGAAGAGTAGGCTTTACAAAACCTTACACACACACACACACACACACACACACACACACACACACACACACACACACACACACACTAAATAAAGAGGCTACTTTAAGGATTTTCACCTATCATGGAAGTCTCTGAAACAAACTCCTGTGATAGATGAGGGGTCACTACACATCAACATTTGTTATATATTCTAAGTACAACTCAAAGTTAAATTTGTATCAATAAATATACTTCAAATTAGACAATAGATAATAAAGTCTAGTGAACCGATATCAGAAAAAGTATTAAATATTACAAATCAAGTCCAAGAGAATCTGAAGCAAGATAATATGCAAATCAAGTTGGAATCATAAAATGGAGAATGGGAAGAGAGGGAAACAGTAAGAGAGAGAGAGAGAAATTAACAACATAAGTATGAAATAAATCCACAATTTCTTTTTCTTGACAGTTGTGGAAGAATATTTTTCAAAAACTATTTATTTTTTTTAAAAAAGCCTGTACCTAAATATAGAAAATGAACTATGGGAAATATCTCACAGTCCACAAATCAAGAATAAGCTAAATGTAGAGTGGTAGCCAAAATCATAAAGTGTGGAGGTCCTGAAGCATCAGTCATTACCAAGAAACACAGAATGCTAAGTCTAATGGATCCTTCAGAGAAGGAAAAGCAAAGGTCTTGAGTCCTGAAACTGGGGTTCTGGTGACTGGAAATTTGAAAGAACTTTTAAGTACATACTAGCTATAATATGCCCAGAGCAAATGCGATAGTGCACATCCAGAGTCACAGCACTTGGATTTGGAGGCAGGCTGACTACGCTAGTTGAAGGTCAGCCTGGAATTCTTATATGTACTCCAAACAGAGTGCCTGTATAGTCTCCAGTGAAAACCTAGGGTATTGTTGTTGCTAATCACCTGCCTGGTGCTCATACAGATTATTAAAACTATAGGAAACTTTTTGTGTGTTTTCTACCTTAATAATATAATGCCTCTGAATCTGATCCTATTGTTTGTGTATGTATACTTAGCAATATTTACTTGAATTTCTTCACATGGTTAAACAACTCCAGTGTATAAAGGTGTCTGTCCAGTGTATAAATGTGGGCATCTCACCCCTGTCATTTTTTTCTTTTATTTCCTACCTGTGTTGTCACAGTTTGTTGCTAGATGAATTAAACATATCCTAAGCAACCTAGTTGAGAAAAAAAAATGCAGGATTCCATTCTTGAATTTATCCAGGTTTCAGTGTATGCACCTCTTCCATCTTGCTGATTTTGAGTCATTTCATTGTGATAAATCATAATCATTGTTCATGTTCTCAGAAGATTATGAAAGACTAGGTGTGTATCTAAGAATGCAGAAGTAGATGACATATTTAAAAAGTGTTAAGAAATCAGGGAATATTAATGAGTAATATGAGTCAGCAATAAACAAAATAAAATTGATAATGGAGATTTAAAACATCTGCTTAGCAAATGGAAGTCACCATCACAGAATTCACTAGCAACAGACCTTTTAGCAAAGTTTCACATAGAACACATGTAAACAAAGTACATTAAAAGATAAATCTAAGGAAATGAAACCTCAAATTTCAATAGTGTAGAGATGATGAAGAAGACAAGAATGAAATTTATAAGTTTTTGAGTACATAATCAGGAAGCTATATATGTGTGATGTCAGTACACACATACAATTCCTCTCCACAAGTGATAATTGGCAGAAGGACATCTTAGCTGTGGCCTGTAGACCACAGAATCCGTGTCATATTAGAACAACTAACAGAAGGGATCATTCTCTACAAAGGACACTGGAAGATTATGGATATAGTCTCAAATTTGTGAAATGAAAGAGTCAGTCTAGAATTGTATAACTAGCTAAAGTTCCTTTCAAAAGTAAGTTGTTTAAAGCTGTGATGAACTAGTTCACCATTTATCTCTTCTCACAAAGGATATTTCGAAAGGTTTCAAGACAAAAACTTGTAATGAAGGCATTTTAGCAGCCATAAAGAAATAAATTCAGAAACAGAGCTAAGCAAATATTGAAGCCATAAAAATGTCAATAATTAATTTATATTTTAGAAAGCTAAAAAAAGCAGAGGTAATGTATAATAAGTAAAAGAATTTGGGAAACATTATAGCATGTTCTGAACAAAAAATCAGCATCTAAAAATCCATTACATATATAAATTGTAATAATAATAATATACAGAAAGCCAATTTCATTTAAAATAGAAAGGATATTTCCTTTGAAGGTAAATTTTCTAATGAAATGGATTTCCTTTTTATTATTTAAAAATGTTATGAAAAGAAACTGAGAATGCATAAACAAATGGAATAGTATAATATGTTCATTTACAGGGACACCTTATAGATTAAACACAACAATAACACAGAGACAGAATTGGGGTTTCAAAGTAATATTAATAAACATAAAATGTAGGTTTATTTTTGTTTTTATAAAGTAAGTACAAACTGAAAAGTTGGCTCTTTATTTGTCATCAATTAACTTGGACACTATCAGTATTAATCTATGAAATATTGCTTACATAATATAATTAAAGTTTAATACACAAATAAACAAATGAGTAAAATACAGATATCTTCAAGATTAGAGAGAAAATTCTATGGTTAACAAAGGATCATTAAGGCCAGTGGCATAAATTAAATACTTTTCTATCAAGAAGCATAAATTTATTATTTATTTTGTAATATAATGAAAAAACCTGGATCTTCATCACACAAACAGAAATTCCAGAATTCTAGGAAATCATTAATTTAAAAATCTTTATAATAAGATTACTCATCCCTGAAAAATCATAAGCCATGAACCAAAACCTTTTAAATTAAAATTAAGAAAGTAACACTTGCAACATTAATGAATTTTGCACAATTAGCATACTGAATAATTGCTAATAGGAAATTGATGAGGTAAAAACGTCAGCAAACTTAAAAACAGTCAAATCTTTGAATATGAATATTATAGTAAAAATACAAATGAATGATTTATAAACATATGAAATAAACCCCAAATTCACAAATAAGTAGAAGAATGAAAATTAAAATAGAATATAATTTTAAATTTACCAATTTTGCTAAAATTTAAGTTCTATACACTACAGGAAACAGTCTGGAACCAAGTTTTCATATGCTGCTTATAAAAAGAAATGAAATTAATTATGTTACTGTCTTCAAGTTTAAAGATTTTCAAGTACTCTAGGGGACATACACTGTTCATCAATAAAATTAATTGTCCAGAAGTTTATTTACAGAATAATAGGTGATATGACACAGATATACTGCAATGAAATAGGTATGCAAAATATGAAAGACAAGTAAAATAAAACTGTATCACTTTACATATAATAGAGAAGACAATATTGAATAACAATAAGCATAATACATCTTAATATTATGTATATAAAAGTTCAAAAGTCATAGAAATGTGAAGCTTTAGACACACATAGGAAAACATTTATGAAATTGAGAATGTTACTTATATTGTGCTGTATGGGAAATGAGGCCATTCATGACAGATTCATGTGAATGGTCAAGTTCACTGGTATTTTTTTTGCCTACTTCATATGGTAATATGCATATGTAATGGGGATTGACACAAGTTTTATACATTTTTAAATAGCAGATAATACATTACAAATACTATGTTAACACCATATACAACATAAGATTATACGTCATAGAGAAACAATATACAATGAATATCATAAACAAATGAATATATCTATGTTTGTGTGTATATAAGTTGCATGTATGTGTTTATATGTGAAAAGTAGGCAGCATGTATAATTTCAACACTAATATATCTTAATTTTATTACTTAAACTTTTTTGCATAAAATCATATATGTTACTTAAAGACAACTAAGATTTAAATATGTGGAGCATTATACACATTTCACAGTTGATATCCAACATTTCCAATCTTTAATTAAATCATTGTTTTATAGATCTTGAAAAGGTGACTAGAAAATTAATATATTTGAGAACACAAAAAATTGAAACAGTTCCAATGAAGAACAAGATGGAGTCAGTTATAGGATTACTTTTCATGCAGGCTTACATGCTGGTTTGAGTTACCTTTCTTCTGTGGTTTCTTGTCAATAAAATGTATTTCTACATATTTAGTTCTTTATACATGTGAACTTCTGGTCTGGACCCATGAGTTAGAAAGCAGAAAGCTTATACTCACAATTCTTACCTATCACACCTGCAGGGTATAAAATAAGCCCTTCTCTACCTTCACACTGTGCTAGGATTGCTGCATACATACATATATATATATATACACATGTATACACACATATATATATATATAAGTATTATATATACACATATACGCATGCATATATGCATATATACATACATTTCACATGTGTTACCATATATAACTTGTTTCATTTTCTACATTACAGTGATTTATTTTTAACATATTTGATTATAATCCCAGTACAGTATAAAGGCATTCATTGTGTGTTTTCCCTTTCCAATCAAAGTAAAGTACTTAGCAAAATTTAAATACCAATTGAGGAACACTCTCAACACTTCACCATTGAGATTATTCTTTGATATGCTATAGCAAGTGTTTTGTGAACACTACACATTGTGATTACTCATTAATTTCAAATATATTTTGAATGCATTTAATTGAATGTAACCATAGTTATCCAGTTCCTGTGTTCACAACAATTCTGCCCTGATTTGAGTCTCCTCCTAGTAAATTATTCACTTTAGTACCCCTTTAAGTAGTAGTATTCTAGCTTAAAGAATTAGTTTTCCTGGCATTTCTTACCTATTATATATAATATATAAATATATATCTTATTAATATATATAACTCCATGTGTCTCACTGTGGTTGATTTCATTAATTGTATAATACCTTTTCTAAGATATAATTAATTTGATTAATTCTAAAGTAGCTTTTTCACTTTTAACATTTCTTTGAATTGTGATAATAAATTTAGCATTGGATTATATAGTTTAATAGACAACACCTTCATACTAAACTAACTGATTTTGATTCAACAAAATATGATGTTCACATTTATTAAGGTCTTTATTCCAGGTATTTTTTAAGCCTTATAAAAATATATCATTTTCTGAGCTCTAGGTTCAAATGATTGTAAAATGAAACTACTTGAATTTGAAATCATCTAATTCTGCCAGGTGCCTGTGGCTAACGCTTGTAATGCTAGATACTCAGGAGACTGATATCTGAGGATGAAAGTTTGAAGCTTGTTCAAGTACAGAGTGGAGCTGTGGCTCAAGTAGTAGAACACTAGACTTGGGGAGGAAAAGCTCAGGGATAGCACTCACGCCCTGAAATCAAGCCTCAGTACTGGTGTGTGTGTGTGTGTGTGTGTGTGTGTGTGTGTGTGTGTGTGTGTATGTGTGTGTGTGTGTGTGTGTGTGAAAACCAAAAACCAACAACAACATTATCATTATCTTATTTCATAGCCCAGTCTTGTGTGTTTTGAGTATTGGTTCTTTGAATTGAATCAGGGTATTTAAACCACTACAAGAAGGCTGAGTGTACTTTTTGCAACTGGGAATTCAAGTCAAATTTTAAATTTTAAATTTAATGACACCATTTAGGATACCCATATTTCCAGTCTTTCGTTAACTTTCTGATAATTACAATCACTGTACCACAGGAGGCCCTTCCATAATCCTTTTGTTTGTATTTTGTTTTTCAGACAAATTCTCACTAACTCTGCCTAAGATTCAAAGTACAGACCTTGATGTTTCCACTTCCACAGCAGCTGGAAGTACAGCTGTGAGCCATCACGCCCAGCTACATTTTCCCCTGCACTTTGTCTCAATTTTTGTCATTCCTAGCATCTTGTCCTTCTTCCACACCCCTCCCACAAGTTTCCGCATTGCTGTTTGTTCATGACGCAAAATGCTCTGAAAGTTCAAATGTATGAATGAGAGATGCTTGGAAGAGAATTCCACAAACACAAATACATATTTACTGTTCTAAGAACCACAATTAGAGTTGGTAAGTCTATTTCTAAACCCACAAAATTCAAACTCCCTGATTAAGTTTCATAAATTCACTAATCACAGACATTACATATCGATCACCAGTAGCGTTGTAGCTCAAGTGGTAGAGCGCTCCACTTGAGCTGAAGAGCTGAGGGAGAGTGCCAGGCCCAGAGTTCAAGCCCCATGACCAACCAAAAAACAAAAATAAGTTTTGTAACATATTGATCATGATCCCTCATTTTGTCTTCTTTTCCAGAGCAAAGACTCTATTATGCCATTTTATGTGTATCTGTTAATTTGTATCTTCAGACAAACTAAGAAAATACTGCTTTGGTTCAGTAATTTGGAGGCAGATCTCTGACTATTTGTAATGTCACAGCACGAAACAAATTCCCAATGACAAAGCAGCACTGGACCCCTCACCTCTATATAGTCTCCAGTTTTCTCTGTGTAGTTCCATCAGGATACATAAATAGCCTCTTGGATCCCTAGTAAAGATTGATTACTCATAAGTAGTATCAAAGAAAGCTGGCTCTGACAGTTTTTGTGTAGTCTCTGGATCATAGGCATTTTTTAAAAATACAAAAGTATCACAAACTTCTAAAGGTAGCTGATACTCATGTAAGCATTGATTCCCTTCAAATATTTTTTGCTTTAAGAATTCCCAGCTCATAAATACAAAGACAATTTTACATTTTATATTGTCATATCTGAAGTTAGTATTAGAAACAACAATGATAGTGACAGAAAGACCCTCACCTCACTGGAACTCATTCTGTGAAATGGAAGCTTTCTTTCTTTAGAGTATTTCTTAAATGAATCTATAACAGTTTCCACACTCAGATTCTACACAGTGGATTGTGATACATTTCATTAAATTGAAAGTCTCTATTAGGTGGAACTCAGCTGAACCTTTAGTTTCAAATCAAATCAATTTGAATGTAATCAAGTTGGGAGTTTGATTTGACCTTGATGTCAAGGAAGATTTTTTTCAGATTGGTTGAGAAATTGTGCTTTTAAGAGCCAAATTTATTTTCAAGCTTTAAAAAACTATACCTTTTCCCTAATTTAACTATTTCCCTCAAGTCAAGTTAATCAAATTCAGCAATATTCTTATTATATTAAATTGATAATTTCAACTGTCAGGTTGTGTTTTAAAACTTCAGTTCTAACTTGAAACCCTGAAATATTGGAGAACTTAGGAAAATGATCAAATAGAAAAAATATTTTTTGTTGAATAAAGTGAAAATGGATTTATAAAGAGAACTACAGCTTTTAGTATGTCTAGACAAAAAATAGAATGTTACACAAAACAATAATTCGAATTTAGGACATAAATTCCCAAAGTCTTAGCATATATACATATATATACACATATACATATACATGTATATATATATATGCTGAGACTTATATATATATATATGCTGAGACATATGCACATACATATATATGTATATATATGCAAGGTCTCAGTTAAAAAATATACACACATATAATTTGCTCAGTATATCATGAATCTTTTAATAGTCTTTAGAGATTTAAAGATTAAAAAAGTAGCCTTTCAAATGCAGAGTGAATCAAATTCAATATTATTTCTTTATGGTATGAATATAACTGTTATTGTTGTTCATCTTTAATCAAATCAGGTTCATACATTCTATTTTCGTGAGGCAAGTTGGAGTCATAAGTTATAGGTTTCCATCCAGAAAGTTCATGATTTGAATTAAAGTGGTAAAGATTTAACATTGCCATATTATTTGTCTCAAATTTTTATAAGTGAGTCTTTACAAAAACAACTAATATTTTTTGTTTACTCTTTCATATTTTTATTTTATTCAGTTACAATTCATTTGTGTGTTTACCTTTGGTGGTGTTGGGGTTTAAACTCAAGAACTTCATGCTTGCTAGGGAGGTGTTTTACTGCTTAAGTCACAGCTTCACGCTGTTTACATTTAAGATTTGAAATATGATTTTGCTGTTTGGCTCCAGCCACAGGTACCTTGGCCATTTTTTTTCTATGAAGATGTGGTCTAGCTAACTTATTTCTTGGCCTAGCCTGGAGCACCGTATTCTCAATCTCATTTTTCCAGTTAGCTGGGAAAACAGATATGTCTTCTTATAAATATGCAATTCATTTGGATTACTTACCTGTTTGAGACTACTATGATAATTTATTGAAGGTCATATTATGCTAATTCTAATTATTTTTCCTCTTCATTCAATACTATTTATATATTTAACTTACAGACACCTTATAATGACAATTTGTAGACATAGGAAGTAAAATCTGGGCCTTTAAGTTTCTAAATGTCTGCTAACCCAGGCAGTATATGGATAACATTTTCAGTTTAACATACATTAGTTAATTTTTCCTTCTTAAGCCATTTGATTGGATAGTATATAGGAGTGTTACCTATTTTTTATTTCAGTTTTATAAAATTGATTCATTTAAAAAATATATTCCTACTTCTTCTTATTAATTTGATACTCTGCTTATTATTCCACAGAATAACTTCTTATCTGTTTGACATTCTCTTGTGTATTCATTGTCAAATCATGATTAGGTAATATTTTCACTGGTTTATTGATCTACACTAATATCCTTTCAGTAAGAGAAGCCGAGCTTTGTGTGCAAAAAAAAAAAAACGTTTCATGTGCTTATATTCCATGCATGCTAACAGAAAATAATATGCATATTTTCTTGTAGCCATAGCTTGTTTCTTACTTGTTTAGAAATGTTGCAACTCACTATTCTTCAGTGGAACATTCACTGAAGAATAAGCAAATTTTGGGATTAAAAAAGCCTCTTTATTTTGACATATATAAATATATCAAATATGTATGATTTATATGTTTACATGTATACCACAACTGCACACTCAGACATGTGTATATATATATCTATATCTATATCTATATACCTATATATATATATATATATTTGAAAAAATTTTATATATCTGAGAGAAGGAGAAAGTTACTAAAATGACTCACAGAAGTCAATGAAAACAATTATACTAACATTATGGTTTATAATCTGGAAAGGTCACCAATTACAATCAATTAAGGGAAGAAGATAATAAGCAAAACACAAGAGACTTCTGAAATGCTGAGTTACTACTGTAATCTTCTCATGGTGTAAAGATGCACTATTCTTCCATCATTCATACATGATATCGCAGCAATCAAGGAAACTTACCAGAGCCCTAATAATCAGATTTTTATAGAGGTCAGTTAGACACACATTACTGATTGGTTGCCACATTGTTGATCAGAGTTTTCAGGACAAATGATACTATATATTCTTTTAAATTTGTTTATTATTTTAAAATATTTACTAAGAAGAAGGGTTACAGTTACAAGTTTACAGTTACAATTATAAGTCAAGCAAAGAGTACATTTTCTTTTAGAGAATGTCACACTTCCCTTGCTCTCTCACGGTTTTGTTTTTTTTTTTTATATGAATACTGTAGTTGAACTTATAAAACTTCAATAGATTATAGGAATGCATACAGTTATGTGTTCTGAAGATCCATGCTCAGAATAATTCCCTTAATATTTCTTTTTTTTTAACAATATTATCAATTGTCAAAGTTTATAGCATTCCCCATGCTAGCAAGTGCTCTATCCTATTCCTGAGCTTCATCCACAGATATACCTACCGATCTTTCTCTCTCTGGAATAGCCAGCACCATTCCATATCACACTGTTAGTCTCCATTTAAGCACGTATTTAGGGACTGAGGATAAAGGTCCCATCATGTAACCTTTTGTACTAGGTTATTTTTAATTAATGCATCTTCTACCTTCTGGAAATTGGCCAGTATCTCTGACTTCAAAAATAATCTGCTTATTTGGCATCATACTATTTAGAGCATTTATCTATAAACATAGTAATATTTTCATAATGCGTAAGCCTAACATTATTTGGAGAAACCATTGTAGGTAGTGATAATTTTAAGTAAATAATTAATCTGAACTATCAAGCCATAACAAATATTTTTCATTATCAATGTTTTTTTATTGTGAAAATATCATACGGAAGGGTTACAATTACATTAGCAAGGTAATGAGCACATTTCTTTCTTTTTTTTGTTTTTGTTTTTTTTTGTTTTTTGTTTTTTTGGTCGTGAGGCTTGAACTCTGGGCCTGGGCGCTGTCCCTCAACTCTTCAGCTCAAGGCGAGCGCTCTACCACTTGAGCTACAGCACCACTTTTATGAGCACATTATCAGCACTGTTGCCTCCTCCTTTGTTTCCCCTTCCCATACCTGTCCCCCCCGCACGTCCTCCCCGCCTCTTCGGCAAAGTTGTAAAGTTCGTTTTTTGGCGTAGCATCTTTTACATTTAATTGTTGCAATGGGTCCACCTCTAGCCCTATTTAAGCAAATTGTTTTTACCCTTCCCCTCCCCAAATTATACCAACATCAAATACAGTGAAAACAGGAGTTATACCATGGGGGAGGGACATACAAAGCAACAAAAAAATCAACTTATAAATATGTTAGAAACAATACCAAGAAAGAAAAACCACTTGAGTCCTTATCTTAAGGCTCGTTTCCCTAACATCAACTTATCTGACCATTTTTGTTTGTCTCAGACATATACTAATAATTGCAAATGAGGGAAACCATGGGACCTATGTTTCTTTGGGCCTGGCTTACTTCATTTAATATAATTTTTTTCTAATTCTTTCCATTTCCTAACAAATGGGCAATGTCATTCTTTCTGATGGAGGCATACACTTCCATTGTGTATAAATACCACATTTTCTTGATCCATTCATCTACTGAGGGGCATCTGGGTTGGTTCCATATCTTAGCTATGGTAAATAATGCTGTAATAAAACTAAAGCTAGATCCTTATATATCACCCTGCATTAGAATCAAGTCCAAATGAATCAAAGACCTTGGAGTCATAGCAGGCACCCTGAAAACATTACAGGACATAATAAGAGAAACCCTAGGTCTCCTTGGCACAGGTGGAAATTTTCTTAATAGAGACCCAGAAACACAACAAATCAAAGAAAGGTTGCACAAATGTGATTGCATGAAATTGCAGAGCTTCTGCATGGCAAAGGACATAGCTAGCAAGATCAATAGAAAGCTCACTCACTGGGAGAAGATCTTTACTAACCATACAACCGACAAGGGTCTCATATCTAAAATGTACCTTGAACTCAAATATTAAATCCCCAACAACAAATCCTCAGAAAAACAACTGCCCAATAAATAAGTGGGCTAAAGACTTACAAAGAAACTTCTCTGAAGAGGAAATAAGAATGGCCAATAGACACATGAAGAAATGCCAACCTCTCTAGCCATAAAAGACATCCAAATCAAAACAACACTGAGATACCACCTCACCCAAGTTCGAATGGCTATCATCAAGAACTCTAATAACAACAGATGCTGGAAGGAATGTGGCCAGAAGGGAACCTTGTTTGTGGGAGTGTAAACTTGTTCAACCACTTTGGAAAGTATTTTGGAGGTTCCTCAAAAGATTCACATAGAGCTCCCCTATGACCCAGCAATCCCACTTTGGGGCATTTACCCAAATGATAACAAACAAGACCATATTAAAGCTACCAGCACAACTATGTTTATTGCAGCATTGTTTACCATAGGGAACTAAATATTTTCTTATATGTCCTTTGATATGCCATTATCAAAGACCACAATACACTTATACTAAATGTATACTGAATTATTTAACATACATATTAGCTTTTGGCTAATTAAATTCTGTTATTATTTTAACATAAATATTTTATATTGCTATTATGTCCTTAGGAGTCTTTAGGTCAATTTCTCAATACATTTGTTTATAAATATTAGTGTTATAATCTTATCAGTAATGCCAATCATTACTATCACACTACACCCTTGTAGGACTACAGATGTAAACTGAAAAATAACATATATACCTCATATGTTATGTCTTGCTCTTTCAAGAGTCTAGTGTATGCAACAACAATACGCATGAGACACGATGTTGGACATGATCTGCACAACTTAGGGAGAAAAATGAAGGAGGGACATTAAATGTACTCCCTACCTTACTTATGTAAATGTAATCCCTCTGTACATCACTTTGACAATAAAATTAAAATAAAAAAGAATCTAGTTTAGTTGATATAAAAATTGTATTTTTATTAAGATATCTTTTGAGGCCTACTTAATATTAGAGTCATCTCATTGCATAACTCATATATTGAAACCTAAGCTGCCTTTCCTTGTTTCTCTGTTTATATTAAAACATTTTATTGGAAGAAGGGCATTCCTGGGGCTTCAATACAATGTCTGGGCACTGTCCCTGTAATTCTTTACTCAAGGATAGCACTTGAGTAAAGTGCTATCAGCTTTTTGGTAGTTGGAAATAACAGCTTTGCTGCTTGGTTTGGCTTCCAACTGCACCCTTAGATCTCAGCTTCCTAAGTAGCTATGATTACAGGCATGCAGTACCAGCACCCAGCCTACCCTACCAGCACCTGCCTACCCAAACATGTTTAACTTCAGTAGGTATATCTGTATTATCTTCTGTGCAGGCTCAGAGTTCCAGCAAGAATGAGTAATTTAGCAAATATCTCCTCCAGAGTTCATGGCTATTATTAATATGGGATAAAATTACATAAATTAACTTTATTTGAATTACAATAGGAATCTTATTGATCAGGAGGCAATACAGGGGCATTCACTGTATACATGATTTTATCAGAAAGTATTATTATTAGAAGCCCAATCTATCAAGCCATTAGGAATTTGTAGCAACCGTCTACTCGACCAGCGAGAAAGAACGACCACCACACCAGGAGTCTTCTCAGATCAAGCTTTATTGAAGAGCCTTTTAGTTGTAGGAGAGCTTGGGCGCGAGAGAGCGTGCACCCGAAACATGGCCACTTATATAGGGAATAGGAACACGGGTCTTTCTATCATTGGTCGTCTGCCTTTCACCGTCACCAGGTGCCACGGGATTGGCTGGGGAATCTACATGGCTCGCGCATGCGCAAAGCCCAGGACCCGCCGTCCCGCCAAGCACCGCCTGAAAGGGAGTGGTTACCTCAAAGCTGCAAGGGAGTGGGCGCCATCTTGTAATGGCGTTTACCCTGGCTCCCTACAGTTCCCCCTTCTTTGTTTTTTGGCAACAGGTAAGAGTAGAGGTTGGGCCTCTGTCTAAAACATTAATGAGAGGACCTTGCACTGGCCTTCGCCTGAGGGGCGCCTTCCCCAGTGATGACCAGGCCCGTCCGATGCCTTTTTTGCAGAGGTGGGATCTTGGGCATCAACCCACTTGCAACCCAGCATGCTCTTCTTGAGGAGATGAGAACCATCTCCTCAAGTGCAGTGCACTTGCCTAGCACCCTGTCCCAAATTGCAAATTGCATACCTGTCCCGGTGCAATGGGATCCCCTGATCCCTCGGGGTGCTAAGGCTATGCAGAATGGTAAGGCTTAACTGCCTCTCAGGGCCGACAGCCCGATCTGGGGTGAGGATCCACTCTCCAAAGCAGCTAATGCTTGCAAGATAACAACCTTGTCCCTTCTGGTTTGGGCTCGAAGGCGACAGACCAACCATAGGCAGACCACGCATCCTCCCAAGCAGCAGGCTAAAAACATTCCGACTCCCACCCGCTCTTTGGAAAAGGACACCGCAGAGGCAATCCAGTCAGTAAATTGTAACAGCCCACAGCATCATCGGTTTAGCTATCATAGGAATTGCTATTAGCACTGTTGCTAACAGCAGGAAGATCAGCTGCATCTTCAAGAGGGGGTTCTGCTGCCGTCTCCACCGGCCTGGTCAGTCTCGTTGGCACCCAGTGAGGTACCTCTTGACTCGGGGGATATTTACCGACGTCCCCTCTCCGCGTGTTGAGTTCTGGCTCCGGTTCGGCCTCTCGCACGGGTCCCGTCCTTGGTTCGTTCCGGGGTTTCGGCACCACTTGTAGCGACCGTCTACTCGCCAGCGAGAAAGAACGACCACCACACCAGGAGTCTTCTCAGATCACACTTTATTGGAGAGCCTTTTAGTTGTAGGAGAGCTTGGGCGCGAGAGAGCGTGCACCCGAAACATGGCCACTTATATAGGGAATAGGAACACGGGTCTTTCTATCATTGGTCGTCTGCCTTTCACCGTCACCAGGTGCCACGGGATTGGCTGGGGACTCTACATGGCTCGCGCATGCGCAAAGCCCAGGACCCGCCGTCCCGCCAAGCACCGCCTGAAAGGGAGTGGTTACCTCAAAGCTGCAAGGGAGTGGGCACCATCTTGTATTGGCGTTTACCCTGGCTCCCTACAGGAATTCTTATATAAAAAAGTCTTCAGAATTCAATTGTTGATTCTTATTTCTAAAATTCATATTTGTTGCCACCTGCCATTTAAAATGTCATAAAAATAGCCATGTTTTTATTCTTTTATATGTATGGAGAAGACACTACATGTGTTGCTGTAGCAGAATAAATAACATTTGTAGAATTTATGCTATTATTTATCAAAAAAACTTTCATTTGTACAATTTGCAATATTAAAAAGTATATATTCCTAGTATTTCCAGTTAGAGGATAGCAATACAAACATAATGCTGGGAAAAGTTGTGCAATCAGCTGCTTTTTTAAACTTGTGCAATGAGCATTAACAGATCCCTCTCAGATATTCTCAAAAGTCTCCAGATTTCTTAGAGTATAAAGATTTCCAGAAATTGTAATAGAACATTTTCAGCAAAGGTGAGAGCAATAGCTAAGACTATGCTAAAACAATTTTCAAGAAAAATTCATAATATGTGCAATATATTCTGAGAAAAAATGCATGGAATAACAATTTTATGAAAATTGAGATAGAATTTCCATTCAGAAGCATATTTTGCTTCTTGAATTGCCAATTCCTTGAGTCATTCAATCATTTTGTTCAGTTTTCCATCTCAGTATTTTATAATCCCAGTTTCTCTTTGTCTGGTGATAGTTATAAAATTGATGTAATTCTTTCAGTCAATTCTGTGGGGCTATTAAGCTGTCCTTGCTTTTTAATTTTCTCAGGTCTATTAAAAACAAGCAAATTATGGACTAACCTCAATATTCTTGAATGGTAGGTTTTGGTTGAAGACATGTAAATCAATCCAGAAGGTTGAAGCAATAGTATCACTTAATAAAACTATAATAGGGAAATAAATCCTAAGATAGGCATTCAAATTTTTTTTTGTCTTTCATGCGATTGTTTCTAACACATTTATAAGATTATTTCTTTGTTGCTTTGTATGTCCCTCCCCCACAGTATAACTCCTGCTTTCACTGTATTTGATGTCTGTATAATTTGTGGAAGGGAAGGAGAAAAAAGAAATCGGTTAAATAGGGATACAGGTGAACCCATTGCAACAATGAGATGTACAAGTCGTTATGTCGAAAATGAACTTTAAAACTTTGGTGCGGGCGCGGCGGGGGGGCGTGGGGACAGGGAGGATTGGGTGGGGTATGGGGGAGGGGAGGATGAGAAGGGATGAATGGGAAACAAAGGAGGAGGCTACAGTGCTTGATAAGAAATGTACTCATTATCTTGCCCATGTTATTGTAACCCCTCTGTACAGTATTTTCACAATAAAAAACTATAATAACATCTTTCCTATGTTTTGAGAAACATGTAAAATATTTATATTAACTAATATGGAGATATCTTAAAAATGAGCGTTGTCAGAAAATAAGATGGGATTCAGCAAAGATCCTGAAAATTGCTGTTATATCTATGTATATTTATAATTACATTTTTTGTGATAAATTACTATATTTCAACACCTCAGCTGAATTATCTCACTATTTCTTAATATGGTATATGTTAAGTTGTTGCTGGGAAATTAGTTCTTTTAATGGTTATGAATCTATATATTTTTTGTTGTTCTGCCCAAAATTTCTAACTTTCTGGGGTTTGCGGGACAAATGTGTCAATTTTATCAATGATTATAAATGGTGAAGAATTTATCATTTACTAGCTAACAAACTAGACTTCCACAATTTCAAGGCTGGAATTAGAACACATAGGACCTCTAGGTAAGAGATCAGAGGCTTTCTTATTCGCTGGAAACCACCTGTCATGACTTCTTGTTACCATGATAGCTTCAGCACCTATGATACTGAGTGACAGAGAAATAAGGTTCACACGAAGTGATTGGCACTCACAGCTGGGAGGCTAGAGGTAAGAAAGCCTTAATCTCTTATAATGAACTTTAACAAAAGCTTCCCAAACTTTCCCCGTAGAAAGACATTCTATAACATTTCTCCCCCTGCTGTGGAAGTGGGCAATATCTTCATCATTCAAACTTCAACTCAAACACATTCTTGAACAGATAGCACAAGAGCAAAATTTGCCAATATCTCTGTTAACAAGATTTGCACAAATAAAACCTATGAAAAAATATTTTCTTCTACTACTCTACAGTACCAAAATGTCTAGGGAAATAAATTGTTAAAAATATTAAAATGACATGGGTAATAATTAGAGATTTAAAGCACTTTAGACAGCAAAGGTAAATTTTTCACAGTGAATTTATATATATATATATATATATATATATATATATATATATATATATACACTAATGATTGGACATTAACATTTTGATGTGCACAAATCATCTAAAGATAAGACATAGTGAAGGATAACTTTGATGTAGGAATAAGAATTTTGTCAACTAGATACCAGGTAGGAAGGTGTGTTCTAGAAAATTAGTCTTTGTGTAACTTTTAGAATTCTAATCCTTAGAATTCTAATTCTGAGAGTACTAAGAATTCTAATTAGTAGTCACCTTTGTGCCATTTCCACTTTAAATAACTTCTTGCATATACATGATGAGATTGAACATTGAGAACCATAAATACTTCTCTTCCTACTGTTCGGTTATCAAGTCTTTTGTTTTCTGCTTAAATCTTACATGATTTTCAGACAACCTTTTTTCTTAATATCTTTCTGCTATCATACCAATATTACACATTTTGCTTAGGATCAATTTGTTTCCATTTCATTCCCCCACCCATGTTCTCTTCATTGATTTAACACAAAATTCTAGCTAACATGCAGAGAGATGTGAGACTCTTCCATTTTGCACTGTATTGCAATAAGAAACTATGATAACTAGAGTGCCTTAAAACATCACACTTTTGTCAGAGTGAAGGCAGAACGTAACTGCCTTGCTGAGCCCTCTGCTCATTGTCTACTAATGCTGAAGGCAATGTCTAGCTGGAGTGCTTGAGGAAAGAATGTGCTTCAGACGGTTTTCAGAATGTTTCAGTCCATCAGCAGAAGTCCAATTACAGCTTCTAGAAACTACTGCCAGGTCATCCTCACATGAATTTATTTGCCTTCAAACAACATTAGCATGTGAATCTCTCTGATCTTGACTATTTCACTGGGCAGCATCTCATCTCTTTTATAGACTTCCATTTGATTTCTGTTACCATATAACAAAGTAGCAAAAAAGTTTAGTTTTTAAGTAAAATCCAAATATTAGATACACTAGTTGCCACAATTATGAAAGGGTGTGTAGAAAAATCCTATTAAAGGCATGAGATGAATAAAACAAGGCCTTGGTACATCTTAATTTGTGTTGGTATAAAAAATACCTGAGGTTGGGTATAAAGCAACATATCAACAAAATCAGGTTTATGGAGCTCACAATTCAGTAGATCCAAGAACACTGTGCTGCTATCTTGGTGAGAGCAGGCCTGGATGCCTCACAATATGTTAGAAGAGAAATGGCTGTGTGTAGAAAAAGCTAAGCATGTGGCATTGTTTTGTAACAGCCTGTGTTCGTGAGTTAATGTCATCTTGTAAAATTAAAACCCTTTTGAATACAAGCATTAATTCACATGAGATTTGGAGTCCAATGGGGGAGGTGAAGAGGTTGAAGGGATGATACAGATTGAGATGTATTGTATACATTAATTGCTTTGTTAAATGGCCAAAAATTAATACATAACCTCAAACTTAAGAAAAGTGAGGGAAAGGATGGGCTGGGAGGGGTGGGTGAGAATGTTAAAAGGGGTGACATTAATCAAGAGCCATTGTATTTATAAACTGCTCTGCTGAATAGCAACTCCTTTGTGCAACTACTTAAAGAAGATTTAATGTATTTATAAAAGCATTATAAAAATGTGCAGTTTATTAGGTTTCATTTTAGTGTCCTTCCATTATATCTAATGTTTGAGGAAATTGCCAGCTCTGCATTTTGATAAAAATTTGTCCTGAATCATCTGGAATTTTAATTTGATAAATTCAACTAAAGTAAGATTTTCTTTTGTTATAAAGTTGTTTATTTCCTCACTTGCTTTTTAGTCATTATATATATATATATATGTATATATACATATATATATATACATATATACATATATATATACATATATATATATATATATAAGTTGTACAAAAGGATTTCACTGTAGTTTTTCATATATGCATAACATCAAATTTGCTGTCTCTTATATTCTTTCTTACTCATTTACCTTCTCCAGAATTTTCTAATTATATTCTCATAAATGTTCTAGAAGTGCATATTAACCTTCATGTAACTCCTCTTTTTTGCCTTCCCAGACCCACTGGTCCTCTCACCTAAATAGTACCTGTTTTATACTCACGTGCAGTTTTTAGGGATTGGTTCTGCAAATAAGAGAAAATATGCATATGTGAGACCTGTCTGAATCTGGTTTATTTCATTTGACATGAAAATCACCAGTTCTATCCATTTTCCTACAAATGATACAAATTACTTCATTGTTATTGCTAAATAAGCCTTTACTGAATAATCATAAGGATCAGATATTATACATGAGAAAAATGATCTGTGGAAGAACTGTCATTGTAAAAACTGGCTTCATTTCATTGTTTCATTTTTTATCCTTCTTACAATTAATAAGAAGATGATAGAATCTCTGCTCTTCAAAATTTACATTGTTTCATACAAGAAGGCAAATGCATCAGCTGAACTATAAGTATGAGAATTATCAACAAATTTAATTTATGCATATCATTATCTAAAATTCAGTAAAAGAAAAAATAAGGTTACTCTGTACTGCTCTGTAGGAATTCTATCCTGCACCTATCTGATGATGTCTAGAGGTATGATAATGCTTATTACCAAGATAAGGGGTTGCTGTTCAAGCTAGTTGTTCAAACTGTACTTCTTAGTGTCCTAAAAACTTACCTGAAAGAGCCCCATGCCTGTGTTCTGGCTTATCTGCAGAGCTCATAGAAAGTGTATAGATTTGATAACCTGTCCCTGATTTACCCACTTGCACAGAGCAGTTTTGGCCCTGTGATATAAAAGAAGAGGTATAAAAGATTCCTCAGTAATCATGTGCTTCAGGTTCCCTGAGGCCAATATAGCTAAAATGTAACTTGATGACACATGACATAATATAGAAGTGCATCAGGTTGAGGATTCTATTCCTGCCTGTGAAATCTAAACTTGAAAGTTCACTGGAATTTTCTTTGTCCTTCTTTATCAGTCCTTCATTTTACTCAAGCTTTGATTGGGTAAACTATTCTAGGCTACTGATCCTTAGTTATATAATTGTTGAATAATTGATCATTATTGCTTAAATTAATTACAGACATAAGGAGATAATTTATGTGTTTAAGCTATATTTTGAGTAGTATAAAAGTGTTACCCCTTTCAAAATTCTCACTCATTCCTCCCTTACCCACTTTTTCTCTTACTCCCTTAATTTTGTAGGATATACATTGTATTCTTGACTGCATTTACGAGGCTGAGATCTGAGAATCAAGGTTTTGAAGAGCTAGTCTGGGCTTTAAAAACAATGCCTTTATCTCCAATTAGCAAAAAGGACCTATGTCTCAGGAGGGGAGGTAGAACACTGTCCTTAAGCAAAAAAGATTAAAAAAAAACCCACAAGGCCTGCATTCAAGCACCACTGCCATTACAGAAAATAAATACATCTATATTTGCTTACTGGAATGATATGCTTATGTAGTTATGATTATATATTTATTACTTTGTCCCTAATAAATGAAACTGATAAAACATAGTTGTTTAATACTTTCCCTATTTTCAAAGTCAAAAATATGATTTATCTTGTAAAATTGTCCTAAACTAAAAAATTGCTTATTCTACATATGTATATACTATATATATATACACTATATGCATACACTTAAAATATTTGAGTATATATAGATATTTTTTCTTCCTAATATTTAAACAGCCTTGTTTTAAATACTGGTTCTCAAAAGGCTCCTGAAACCATTAAGTAATCATACTAGGGTTGAAGAATCTAAGCTTAATGAATAAAAATAAATTGCTTCTCTCTGTACCACTAAAGCCACTAACATGATCTTGTTCATTGGAGCACTATTCACCATAGCCAAGCTATGGAATCAGCCCTGTTGTCCTTCAATGGAAGAATGAATCAAGAAAATGTGATATATATATATAATGGAATTTTACTAATCCATTAGAAAGAGTGGTATTATACCATTTGGAATGGAATGGAAAGACTTGGGAAAAAAGTATGTTAAGTGCAGTAGGCCCAGAGAAACAAAGAATGCATGTTTTCCCTTATATATGGAAGCAAGAGGTAGCCTATAACTTTTTAAGTAAATATGTTAGGTGGTATGCAAGTGTATACAAATCTATTAATTGCAATATGTTTATGTAAGGGAGATCTCAAATAGTATAATTCCTTAGAAAGGCAAAATCAGACTTCAGCAATATAAAGTACCAGGAGACAGGTATTCAAAGGAGGTGGGATAGGATCGAGGGGAAAATGATAGATGAATGAAGAGAAGAGGGGGAGAATACAGTCAAGAATCCATTGTATTGTGTCCTAGGGTAGATATGAGTGAGAATGCTGAAAGGGGTGACATTGATTAAGATATATCATATTCAAAACATTCTTTATTAAATGGCAACTTCTTTGTGCAACTATTTAAAGATAATAAAAAGAAAAAAATCCATTAAGTTTATAAATGGATCAGTAAATGGTAACTCCCGTGTATAACCGCTTAACGATAATGAAAATATGATTTTAAAACAGTAAACAAATCATTTTGTTTACATTTAGCATGCTTACTTCTGGATATTTACATTAAGTTTTGAAAGTTTTGTGCAAAAATGATGCACACACATATGCACAAAGCAACTGAGATCATGCTCAGTAGGTGAATGGATAAAAATATAAGGCTGCATGCATTTATACATAACAATACTTTTGTATAGAAGTACCAAAAAAATCTATCAACTCATGAAAAGACATAGAGAAATTTTATCGTATTTGATAATCTAAAAAAAAACAACAACAACCTGACTTACTTCACTTATAATTTTTTCCAAGTCTTTCCATTTCCTAACAAATGGGGCAATGTCATTCTTTCTGATGGAGGCATAGAATTCCATTGTGAATATATATATCATATTTTCTTGATCCATTCATCTACTAAGGGGCATTTGGGTTGGTTCCATATCTTAGCTATGGGAAATAATGCTGCAATAAACATAGTTGTGCTGGTAGCTTTAGTATGGTCTTGTTTGTGATCATTCGGATAAATGCCCAGAAGTGGTATTGCTGGGTCATAAGGGAGATCTATGTGGAGTCTTTTGAGGAACCTCCATAATACTTTCCAAAATGGTTGAACAAGTTTACCTTAAAAGTTCACATCCTATTTTCAATTATGAGAATTCATTGAAAGTGAAATGACTGAAATGAAAATCTTTTACTAATCAATCATCACCAGAAGCACAGGATATGCCAGAAAGCGTGACAAAAGAATAGTTAAGTGTGATGAAATATTGTCAGCTACTACTGCACTGGTAAATATATGTTATATAAAAGATGCACATACATAGTGGAACGATTTACCAAGCATTTGATCAGATTTCTCAGACCTCTGATATTATCAAGAGAATGAAGGATAAAGATATTGACACAGCCATGAAGAGCCTAAAAATATGTAGTTACTAAATCAATCTAGACATTGACCCATTGGTGATTAGAGATGTGTAATACTGATGTAAAACCTCAATAAGAAAAGGAATTGGATATGGCAATATGTGAATTGTGTACTTTCTTTATAATTTTTCTGGAAATCAAAACAGTGTAAATAAAATTTATTGTATGATTTATTAGTAATAAAAACAGGGAAAACAATCTACTTATTTAGGAATGGAAAATCTTCTGGTAGAATTTAAAAGATGTAAGAATGGTTAAGCACCTGAGGAAGGCCTAGAGAAAAAATTATTAAACTGTAGACTAAATTTGAATATTTAAAATACACAGGTGTAACAAATACAGAAAATGCCTTCTAGAAAACAATATTGACTGTACAGAGATACAGTGAATGTCTATACTGAGTCCCTTATTGAGAGTTAGATAAGTTTCCTTTAATGTTTGTGTCTTATAGAACACATTCATTTCAGCTCCTGTGAGTCAGGAATCCAGCCAAAAATCATTTGGCTCCTGGAGTTCTTCCAAAGGCTGAAATAAAGGTGTCAACTAGGCTATTGCTACATTGCCTCGAAGGGTCCATTTCTAAGCTCATTTGTTCCTCACTGGTTCTCTTTGCTCTATGCCATTGAGCCTGTCAATATGGCAGCTTGTGTCAGAAAAATGTGGGAGAGACAGCAACAGAGCCCTCCCACTGACAAGATGAAAGTCAGCTTTTGGAACTTCATCATAGAATTTCACTTTTGCTATATCCTCCTGGTTAGAAGTAAATTATTAGCATCATCCTATACCTACCATAAGGAGTACAAAGGATCTTTAACAGCAGGAGATGAAGGCCTATCTTAGAAATCTGCTCATCAAATAGGCATGCAATAGCCAGGGATTCAGGAAGACAGACTCTTACAAATGAGAGCAAGGGAAATTTATATGCTAAACATTTAAGAATATTTTTTCAGAATAAATGAATTATGCAAATCCATATAATCAGGAAATACAGTGCAACGACAATGAAAACCACAAGTTACATAGAATATAATAAAAATATGATGCTACATGCAGAAAATCTTTCTATTAAAAAGTTATTAAAACAGTATTTTATGAAAATTGCTAAAAGTTATTTCCCCAGGAATTTCTAAATACATATTTCAGTAAGAGGAAAATTATTATTCATATAAATTATAATATAAATTTATTTCTCTTAATATATAAAACTACAAAGGAAAGAGCAAATGGATAATGGTAATAATAATAAACTGTGGTCATTGATATTATATAATAAAAACATAAATCTTATTTGATAAGTAGTGAAGAAAGTGACGATCAATGAAAAGTATTCCCAGATGTATTAAATGATAAAAGCTTTACTGATTAACTTATACTCATGCAAATTTATGGTAACAATATAATGTGATCATTAAAAAAGTGGAAATAGAAATTACAATGGAGTAAGAAAAAAGGCCAATGGCTTTAGAGACACTTAGAAAAAAACAAAGAGTTCATATGCAAGTAATGATTACTTATAAGAAAAGAAAAGTAACTAAAATTCCCATTTAAAAACCAGAAATTAAAGATTTCATACTAGAGGTTTACAGGATATAAATTTAAAAGAAAGATTATTATATAAATTAAAACAAGGAGGTTCCGGGAAGATGGCGGAGGAGAAGCTGGAATCTGAACAAGCTCTCACATAGAAAGGAGTTTTAGAGTTCCAGTGAACAGTCCTAAGCCAGAGAATCACACCAAGTGTGTCATCACAGGACAGAGAGTTAGACAAGAGAGGGGAAGCCAAGGAAACGCAGCAGCTGCCGCTCCGGCGGCGGGGCCGCGGCGGCGGCGACCACCGCCCCGGAGACATACCTGAGACACAGAGAGTCGGGGACAAAGGAGCCAGACGCAGCGGACGAGCGGATTCTACTCAACACCAACAAGAACCGACAAGGAGCGAACATCTTCATCCTGCTGTTTGCAGACCAGAGACGACCCAGGATCCAAGACTCGGCGTGAGTACAAGCCCGACATCCTCACTCCTCAGGGAGCAGAGGAGGGAAGGCCACCCCTCCCCCCCCAGCACCGGTGATCTCCATCTTGGATACCGACAAAGTTCGGAGGAGCTGCTAGCTCCAGCTCAGGCCTTGGAATAAAATGAGTCATTTAGCAGGTCACAAGAACTTAACGGCGAAGTGACCTGCCAGACTCAGCTCCATCCAGGGAAAAGCCACCCAGCTCAGGGGCCAGCCATCGGAGTGCCTTACTTCACTGGGTAACCAGAGCCAGAGGCTGCCCCTCCCTCTAGCAGCCTCGACAATCAATTGAAAAACAGAAACCCTGAGAATGGCTCCAGGCTGGGCGCTGTGAGCTTTATCACAAAATAGCCCCAGGGAAAAGCTACTGTTTATTGAAAGGCCTCAACTCTACCCAGAACCTAGCCTCATCACCACATCTCCCTCTTTTGTGACTCTCAAAGCAGACCACCCTCCCAGAAAACTAACCTGGGAGGGGGATCTCAAAATCTTGGGTAAAGCAGAGCATTTTTCTGCCTCTTCCAACCAACCGACTTAAGAAACCAATCAAGCCACAGGACCTCAAGCTGACCAGAGACTCCAACAAGAGACTGGTTGCAGACAAAAGGGAGATACAGGATTCTTCCCACTCCTCCCCCCCCCAAAAAAGAAAAATCAAAAGACTTTTTTTTTTTTTCTCTTTTTCTTTTTTTTTCTTTTTTTCTTCTTCTTCTTTTCCTTTTTTTTTTGCTTGTTTTTTGTTTTTTGTTACCTTATATATATATATATATATATATAAATTTTTTTCCCTTCTAAAACTTTTATTAATCTTTAATTTTTGCCTCTTCTGAAAAAATAATTGTTTTCCAGTAACCTTTTTTTTTTTTTCTCATCTTATAATTTTTATTTTAGGAATACGTGAATAAGAGTTTTCCTTTCTTTTCTTGTCTTCTTTCTCTTTTTCTTTCTTTCTTAATTATCTTTTTGTTTTTTATCTAGCTCTACTGAACTTCTGATCTTTTCTTCTCCCGTTCCCATCCTTAAAGGTTTTCACATCTCCTCTATGTCCCTCCCCTTCTCTGAACATATTCACATTCCACTCTAAATAGACGGTCTTTTAACCTCTATAATAACATTAATTTTTACGTTTCTATTCTTTTTCTGGTCTCTCTTTATTCCCCTTTCCGTCTCTTCTTTTTCTCTCTCTCTCTACTTGCATCCTACCCAACTCATTTCCTGCACTGTGATTAGGACATAGTTAACTCTCCCTGTGCCTCCCCACACCAATCTACTCCTATTTTTTACCCACATCTCTCCCTAATCCTAATAATTTCTGGTTTTCCAAATTCTTTTCTGCGGTTCGAAGTCCTTTAACATATAGTCGTTTGATGTTGAATAGATGTATCTGTTGAACTAGATTGTATCTGTAGACTATTGACTGTACAAATGCAAACTTTGGTTGATGGGCCTTAAGATAGGGTTCTAGCACAAAACTGGTGCAATCTTTATCTCAAATGGGCCGAGTAAGCCGGAAAAACACAAGAAAAATGGCAAATTCGGGTATCTCAATTCCCAACCTTGATGATCAGCGATTAGAACAGATAAAGAATAATCCAGAGGAGAGTTCCCAAATAGCTCTACAAACACTAATAGCAAACATGATAAATGAGAAGTTTGACAATGTACAAAGGACTCTGTATGAGCGTGATAGGGAGAGAGAGGAGGCATCCCAGAAATTTATACAGGAATATCATAAGCGTGAGGAAGCTTCTCAAAAACTGATACAGGATTTGCGTGAACAACTTGAGAATACTCAAAGAGAAAGGGAGGAATGGCGTGAGCAGGCAGAGAACACTCAAAGAGAACTGCAGGAATCCCACAGAAGGGAGGAAACTAATCAAAGAGTAATTCACGAATTAAGAGACCAGGTAGAGAATACACAAAGATCACTAAAGACATTCATGGAATCCATTAACAAAGAGCTGAAGGAAGTCAGGGAGACCACAAAGGGAATGCTGAATGGAACCCAACAGAAGGAATGGGAGTCCAAAGAAACCATAACCAATCAACTAAGTGATTTGAGAACAAACACTGAACACCAAATTAAGGAAGTAAAGAAAATCATACAAGACCTAAAACAGAGCTTCAACAAAGAACTTGAAACCATCAAAGCTGACCAATTAGAAGGAAAAGAGATAAAAAACAAAGTAGAGAGTCTTGACAGCAGGTTAGACCATGCAGAAGATCGAATCTCAGGGATTGAAGACAGCCTAGATATTATAGAGAAAGAACATACAACCATCCAAGACAAGTCCAAGAAATATGATAGGTCTATCCAACACCTGGAAGACACCATCAGAAGGCCCAATCTAAGGATAATGGGTGTAGAGGAGCACCTAGAAACAGAAGTTAATGGTCTAGGAAATTTGTTTAACAGGATCCTAGCAGAGAACTTCCCAAACATACAAAAAGATAGGCCTATTCAGATACAAGAAGCTTTTAGAACCCCAAATAGACCAGACCAGAATAGGACATCCCACCGTCACATTATAATCCACACAGGATCAACCCAGACCAAGGAAAAGATCCTTAAAGCTGTCAAGGAGAAAAGGTCTATCACTTATAAAGCGAAACCAATTAGAATTACCTCAGATTTCTCAGCAGAGACAATCAAAGCAAGAAGAGCCTGGAATGACGTATGCCATGCCCTAAAAACAAACAACTATCAACCAAGAATACTGTACCCAGCTAAACTCTCCTTCATAACTGAAGGCCAAATAAAAACCTTCCATAGCAAAGAAAAATTGAAACAATACATCTCCACCAAACCAGCCCTGCAAAAGATTCTTAAAGATGTCCTACACATAGAAAACCAACAAGAACGCAACAAAGGCCAAGAAACTGCACCCAAACTGAGAATCCAAGAACCTTAGGAAGAACCCAGTTTTCACAGCCCCCAAGAAGGTGGATAACATGGCAGGAACCCCCAAATACCTCTCAGTCCTATATCTTAACGTTAACGGACTGAACTCTCCAATTAAGCGACATAGACTGTCTAGTTGGATTAAAAAACAAGACCCCTCTATCTGCTGTCTGCAGGAGTCACATCTTGCCTGTAAAAACAAACATATTTTCAAAGTTAAAGGCTGGAACAAAATCTACCAAGCAAACGGCCCTCATAAACAGGCGGGAGTTGCAATCCTAATATCAGATAAAATAGACTTCAAACTAAAATTCGTGAGAAGAGATAAAGAAGGTCGCTACATACTAATTAAAGGATCTCTCCTTCAGGAGGATATTACAATTCTAAATATCTATTCGCCAAACAATGGAGCACCCAAATTTATCAAAGAAACACTACTTTCCCTCAAATCCCATATAGATCCAAAGACATTAATTGTTGGGGATTTTAACACACCACTCTCCCCACTAGATAGATCAACTTGGCAAAAACTCAACAGAGAAACCGCAGATCTAAACAGCTGCATAGATCAACTAGACTTAACAGACATTTACCGAACATTTCACCCAGCAGCAACAGAATACACGTTCTTCTCAGCAGCACATGGAACGTTTTCTAAAATAGACCACATTTTAGGCCACAAAGCAAACTTGTCTAAATTCAGAAACATTGAAGTTATACCTTGCATTCTCTCTGACCACAAGGGAATAAAATTAGATCTCAACACCAAAAGCCACCAAAGAAAGTCCGGTATCACATGGAGGCTGAACAACACACTGTTGAATCATGAGTGGGTCATGGAAGAGATTAGAAAGGAAATTCAAATGTTCATGCTATTCAACAAAAATGAACACACAAATTACCAGCTCCTCTGGGACACAGCAAAGGCAGTACTCAGAGGCAAGTTTATAGCTCTGAGCTCCTACATCAACAAATTGGAGAGATCGGAAACTAACAATTTAATGACACATCTAAACCTCCTTGAAAAAGAGCAGCAAGATAAACCCCAATCCAGTAGACGGAAAGAAATAATCAAAATTAAATCAGAATTAAATGAATTAGAATCCAAAAAAACTATAGAAAGAATCAACAAAACAAAGAGTTGGTTCTTAGAAAAAATTAACAAAATTGACAGACCCTTAGCAAACCTTATCAGAAAAAGGAGAGAACACACCCAAATTAATAAACTCAGAGATGAGAATGGAAACATCACCACGGAAACAACCAAGATTCAGAACATTATTAGGGGATACTTCTCAAAACTTTATGCTAATAAGTTTGAGAACTTGACAGAAATGGACCTTTTCCTAGCAAATATTGACATGCCAAAACTAAACCAAGATGAGTTAAACCAGCTTAACAGGCCCATATCAAGCATTGAAATAGAAACAGCAATAAGAGACCTCCCAGCTAAGAAAAGTCCAGGACCAGATGGTTTTACAGCGGAATTTTACAAGGCCTTCAAAGCAGAGCTCACACCAATACTCCTCCAACTCTTCAATGAAATTGAAAGAGAAAGCTCACTACCGAACACATTCTATGAAGCCATCATAACCCTCATCCCAAAACCAGGCAGGGACTCATCAAAGAAAGAGAACTATAGACCCATTTCTTTGATGAACATTGATGCAAAACTTCTCAACAAAATTTTGGCCAATCGACTTCAACAATTCATCCAAAAAATCATACACCATGATCAAACAGGATTCATTTCAGGAATGCAAAGCTGGTTCAATATACGCAAATCAATTAATATTATTCACCACATCAACAGGAGCAAGAATAAGAACCACATGGTTATCTCAATAGATGCAGAAAAAGCATTTGACAAGATCCAGCACCCCTTTATGATGAAGGTTATGGAAAAATTAGGAATCCATGGAACATTCCTCAATACAATAAAGGCTGTATATGACAAACCTACAGCCAGCATTATACTCAATGGTGAAAAACTAAAGCCATTTCCTCTTAACTCAGGAACAAGACAAGGATGCCCACTCTCTCCACTTCTCTTCAATCTAGTATTAGAATGCCTAGCTACAGCAATAAGACAAGATGCAGACATAAAGGGGATCCAAATAGGGAAAGAAGAAATAAAACTCTCCCTCTTTGCAGATGACATGATCTTGTATTTAAAGAATCCCATAGACTCCACTCCCAAATTACTCAAGCTGATTCAAAACTTTGGCAATGTAGCAGGTTATAAAATTAACCCCCAAAAATCAATGGCCTTTCTATATGCCAACAATGAGAAAAGTGTGGCTGCAATTAGGAAAGCAACTCCATTTGTAATAGCCCCACAAAAAATAAAATACCTAGGAATTAACTTAACCAAAGAAGTGAAGGACCTCTATGATGAAAACTTTAAAATCTTGAAAAAGGAAATCAACACAGAACTTAAAAAATGGCAAAACCTCCCATGCTCCTGGATTGGCAAGATTAACATCGTGAAAATGGCAATACTTCCCAAGGCTATCTACAAATTCAATGCGATACCTATCAAAATTCCAACCTCATTCTTCAAGGAAATAGAGGAGGCAATCCAAAAATTCATATGGAACAATAAAAGACCCCGAATAGCAAAAACGCTCCTCAACGGAAAGAACACTGCTGGAGGAATATCAATACCAAACTTCAAACTCTACTATAAAGCCATAGTAATCAAAACAGCTTGGTATTGGCATAAGAACAGACCTCAGGACCAATGGAATAGAATTGAAAACCCAGAAATGAACCTACAGACCTATAGCCATCTAATCTTCGATAAGGAAGCTAAAACAAAAGAATGGAAGAAAGACAGCCTCTTCAGTAAATGGTGCTGGCAAAATTGGTTAACTACATGTAGAAAACTAAAGCTAGATCCTTATATATCACCCTGTACCAGAATCAACTCCAAATGGATCAAAGACCTTGAACTCAAAGCAGACACTCTGAAAACATTACAGGATGGAATAGGAGAAACCCTAGGTCTCCTTGGCTCAGGTCGAAATTTTCTGAATAGAGACCCGGAAGCACAACAAATCAAAGAAAGGTTGGACAAATGGGATTGCATAAGATTGCAGAGCTTCTGCAGGGCAAATGACATAGCTGGCAAGATCAATAGAAAGCCCACCGATTGGGAGAAGATCTTTACTAGCCATACAACGGACAAGGGTCTCATATCTAAAATATACTTGGAACTCAAAAAATTAAACCACCCAACAACAAATCCTCAAAGAATCAACTGCCCAATAAATAAGTGGGCGAAAGACTTAAAGAGAAGCTTCTCTGAAGAAGAAACAAGGATGGCCAATAGACACATGAAGAAATGTTCAACATCCCTAGCCATAAAAGAAATGCAAATCAAAACAACATTGAGATATCACCTCACTCCAGTTAGAACAGCAAAAATCAAGAACTCTAACAACAACAGATGCTGGAGGGGATGTGGACAGAAAGGAACCTTACTTCATTGTTGGTGGGAATGTAAACTTGTTCAACCACTTTGGAAAGCAGTATGGAGGTTCCTCAGAAGGCTTCACATAGATCTCCCCTATGATCCAGCAATCCCACTTTTGGGCATTTACCCAAATGTTTACAAACAAGACCACACTAAAGCTACCAGCACAACTATGTTTATTGCAGCATTATTTACCATAGCTAAGATATGGAACCAACCCAGATGCCCCTCAGTAGATGAATGGATCAAGAAAATGTGGTATATATACACAATGGAATTCTATGCCTCCATCAGAAAGAATGACATTGCCCCATTTGTTAGGAAATGGAAAGGTTTGGAAAAAATTATATTAAGTGAAGTAAGCCAGGCCCAAAGAAGCATAGGTCCCATGGTTTCCCTTATTTGCAATATCTAGTATAGGTATGAGTCAAGCGGAAAAGGTCAGATAATGTGATGTTAGGAAAATGAACCCTTAAATATGTATTTTAATGTTTTCGTTTCTTTCATGCATGTGTTTCTAACGCATTTATAAGATTATTTCTTTGTTGCTTTGTATGTCCCTCCCCCACAGTGTAACCCCCGCTTTCACTATATTTGATGTCAGTATAACATGTGGAGGAGATGGGGACAAACAAGTCGTTTAAGGATTCAGGTGGACCTGTTGCAACAATGAGAAGAACAAAATGTCATGTCAAAACCAGCTTTACAATGTCGGTGTGGGGGGGTGGGGGGGGTATAATTGGGTGGGGGGAGGGGGGTAAAATTGGGTGGGGGGAGGGGGGAGGCCGGGAAGGGAAGTGAAGGGTAAACAAAGGAGGAGGCTGCAATGCTTGGTAAGAAATGTATGCATTATCCTTCCCATGTAATTGTAGCCCGCCTGTACAGTATGTTCTCAAATAAAATAAAATACAATTTAAAAAAAATATTAAAACAAAAATAAAAAATTCCACTTAGTTATAATTAAGTTGGTATAGCTATTTTATATTCAGTCTAATAAATTTATTTATTTATTATTGTCATTTATTTTTGTTTCCAGTCCTGGAATCTGAACTCAAGTACTAGGAGTTGTTCCTGAGCCTTTGTGCTCAAGGCCAGCACTCTACCACTTCCTTCTTTTCTGTTGTTTAATTGAAGATGAGTCTCATAGACTTTTCTGCCCAGGTTGACTTTGAACCAGTATCCTCAGATCTTAGCTTCCTGAGTAGCTAGGATTGCAGTGATGAACCAACAGCATTTAGCCAAATTAAATGCACTAGTAGGATTAAAAATTGTTATACAATGATTTAATCCAAGTCATCAGTAAGATACCTGAATTAAACCTCTGTATTCTTTCCCCAAAACTTTTGATATTAATGAATAAGGAATAGGTACATGTACATGGAGAAAATGTGAAAGGTCATTCTCATAGGAGACCAAATTGTTGGAAGGAAAGAACAGAGCTTGACTCAAAGAACTCACTTCCCCTTTAAGTATTTATGATTCTTCAACAATTGTTAACATTTTATCTACTTCAACTCTCCATTCTTTCTTGTAGGTTTATATGTCTATCTGTCTTCACACATACATTAACACTGTTGCTTCTTTTGAATTTGCATTTTATTTTTTGCTTTACTTTTTGTTGACACTGAAGTTTAAACTCAAGGCTCACCATTTGGTGAGTAGGTCTTCTACTGGTTAATCTATGTGCCCAGTTCTTTTTCTCCTTTTCTTTTCTTTTCTTTTTTTTTTTCAATAGAGACTTGCTTTCTTCCCTCAGGCCAAGTTTGCATTACATATATGACACATACACATCTTTTTGATTGGACATAATCTCCTTAACTTTTTTCCTACCATGCTGGCTTCAATCTGTGATCCTCCCAATCTCTACCTCCTGAGTAGCTGGGATTAGAAGTGTCTACCAATATGTCTTTAGTGCATTTGCTTATCTATGTAAAACTTTAAATATTGTCAAAATTCCTTATCAAGTCAACTGGGATAAGATTGGGAAGGTTTGGGCTCTTGTTTTATTACCTTCTAATTTTGTTATTGTGCCTTTTCAAGTAGCCTATCTCATTTTTTATCAGTTTTCTTTAATCCCACAAGTTATTTTTTTAATTCAATGCATATACCTACAAGTCTAGCTAATAATATAGATATACCTGCTTTTTGTTTTGCTTCCCTATATTGTCAATAGATTTTTAAAGTATATAAAATTATTATAATGAGGTCTAATAAGTAAATTTTCTGTTTTCCTAGTCTGCTTTCCTAATATTTTTCTTGTCTTTTGTGATTATGTTTTGTCTTATTTTGACTATTCTAACTACTACTTCTTATATTAGCTATCCTTAATATTTTTTTTTATAGGATTAAAAATATACTTCAAGCCTATTACAATTATCTGTAAGCTATTACCTAAAGTCTATTAAATTTGGTTCCTGTTCCTTCACCCTTGTGCTCAGTGCCACCCAGCTTTCTGTACCCTCTGTCTCCACAACTCTGCAAACCACAGAACACAATGTATCTGCCATTCATAGCGCTCCTCTTTACTTTCTAAATATGTATTCTCTTTAAGTCATCTGACTTACTCTACTAGTAGTGCATTTACATTGGTTCTGCTTTTAAACTTGTTCATCTCTTTGTTTTCTATGGAAAGCTTTTGTTTTCTCGTCAAATGAAGATTAGCTTTGTTGTGTTTTGAATTAGCTGAGCATTTTGAGTTAGCTGTGCTTGCTTTCTTTTTTAACTGTAATTTATAAAGAATTATTTATCAAAACTTCATTTTTCTTTACACAATGTTTCTGCAAAAATAAAGTTGCCAGCTGGGCGTCGGTGGCTTATACCTGTAATCCTAGCTACTTAGGAGGCTGAGATATGATGATCGTAGTTTAAAGCTATCCCTGGGAGGAAAAGTCCATGAGACCCTTAATCTCCAATACACCACTAGAAAACCAGAAGTGGCTCTGTGGCTCAAGTAGAGTGCTTGCCTTGAGCTGCAGAGCTGAGGGACAGCACCCAGGCCCAGAGTTCAAGCCCCATGACTGACAAAAAATAAAAACAAAAAAATCAAGTTGCCAGTTATTTTGTTTTCCTCAGAATAGTATGTGTTATTTCCATTAGATTATGTTGTGAAATTTTCTTTACTTCAGGATTTCAAAGATTTGACATCATGGGACTATAGAGATTGTGAACAATGTGGACCAAACAATCCAAAGTTTTAGTGATGCTGGGTAAATAAGTGATGAAACTCTTATGCACAGAGTGTTAGTTATATTAATAATACTGCGTTGTATACTTTAATTAACTAAGTTTAATATGTTCTCACTACACATATAAAACTCCCAGAAACAATCATTTGAGTGCCAGAAATATTAACTGACTTGATAGTCATTTGAGACATATAATAATCATGTTATTTGATACTTACATATAACAAATTATAATACTATGCATCTTAAAATATATTTTATTAATTAATAATATCTGAGTTATGCATATAGGTGTGGATTTCCTTTTATTTTTGCATTGATGTTTCTTGAATTTCTTGGGCCTGAATTATGACATCATTCAACAAATTCAGAAAATTTAGTACATTATATGTTCAGTTCTTTTCTACCTCATTTCTCTTTTCTTGTACTAGCTTCATTTGAAGTATGGTTAGGTGATCACACAGTTGATTGATAATTGTTTAATGCAGCAGATACTTATTTCCAATTTATGGAGACTGGACAAGTTATCTTACTTTATATCTTATTTAATTAACTTCTGTTAACTTGAATATGCATTAAAAAAACTTCCAGTAAAATTCATGTTTTAAATTTACAAAGTTTAATTCTGTACCTACAATTACTTCAAAAATATTTTCTATAGTTTTGTTTAAATGCCTTCTGTACTAGTTGTAATAAATCATATTTTTAATTACAAGGAAATTCCTTTTTCATAAATAGTATTGATTTTCATTTATTTCTGCATATTAGTTACAATACGTTATGAAATTATGTTTTGGTCAACATAATTTTCTTGGAATCTGTCGTATGTGGTGCTGGAACTATTCACTTCAAAATTCATGGCAAACATTTCACTGTTTTGTAAGAGTATCAAATTCTCTCATGGAAGTACTTTGTCTAGGGGTACAAGTCAAATAGCAGACCAGAATTTTTACAATATGTTTTCTTTGAAGACCAACTTTTCTTTCAGTTTACAGTAAGAAAATATTTTACTTCTGTTCTATCTTGAAATATGGATATTAGGTCTAATTGGCACTATTTTGGCATCTTGGTGGATGATGAGGACTTTCTGAAAACTCTTAGAGGTGAAATTCACTTCCTCAACGCCACCCACAGATGATACATGGGCCTGAATTCCTAGAAGAAGGAGTGGGACCCAGAGGTGCCAGACCTGTACCATAAGCTCTGGACACTCTGGATTATCTAGCTTCCTGTGACCCTTCCCCCTGACCATGCACTATTCAAGCTCCTTGACCTCTTTTGCCATTGTGCAATGCCTACTGTCACCTGACTCACCTTGGGTCACCATGGCATCTCCATTAGAATTGATCTGGCTTGTTAAGATTGTTCTTCTGCTCTTTCTTTACTACCCTCATGTTCTACCCTTTACTACCCTCCTAACAGTATTAAGTATATTCAATGCTTTTCAAATTTTTCAAGGACAGGTGTCTGCTTTCACTAACCAGTTTTCTTATAAAAACTCCTGATTCAACCTTTCAAAACTTGGCGTCTATGTATCTCATAACTGAATTCCCATATAATGATTTATCTTAAAGAACACAAACACAAATGTTGGTGGTAAGACAAGAATAAAAAGTTGGTTTTTTTCAGGGAAACAATGTTCAGCTCTCAGAAAATCCTTCGCTTATGCTACAATGTTCTCTGTTGTAATTGTTGATGATGTTCGCAGAAGATTCCTCCCTTCTAGTGCAACTGTCACTTGTGGATATTCAACCATGGAATCCTCTTTTACCTATAAACAGAAAGAAATTTCTTCTAATAAATAAGAAATTTCTTTCTGTTTATAGGTAAAAGATAAAAAATAAATACAGATGCTGGTGGGGATGACTAAAAGGGAACACTATTACACTGTTGGTGGGAGTGTAAACCTGTATAGCCATTCTGAAAAGCAATTTAGAGGATCTTAAAAAGACTAAATATAGCTGGGCGCTGTGGCTCACGCCTGTAATCCTAGCTACTCAGGAGGCTGAGATCTGAGGATCGCGGTTCAAAGCCAGCCCGGGCAGGAGAGACCGTGAGACTCCTATCTCCAATAAACCACCAGAAAACCGGAAGTGGCGCTGTAGCTCAAGTGGTAGAGAGCTCGCCTTGGGCTGAAGAGCTGAGGGACAGCGCCCAGGCCCAGAGTTCAAGCCCACGGCCAACAAAAAAAAAGAAAAGAAAAGAAAAGAAAAGACTAAATATAGAGCTTTCCTATGACCTAACAATCTCACTCCTGGGCATTTACTCAAATGACCACAAACAAGGCCATAATAAAGCTACCAGTACATGTTCATTGCAGCATTACTTACAAATTCTAAGCAATGGAACCAACACAGATGCTCCGCAATAGATGAATGGAACAAGAAGAAGTGGGATATATACCCAATGGAATTCTATACAGAAAGAATGATGTTGCCCCATTCATAAAGAAATGGAAAGAACTGGAAAAATTATAATAAATGAAGCAAGTCAGCCCCCCGAAAAGTAGTTGCATGGTTTCCCTCATTTGTAATAACTAGAATACATCTATGATATTCTTAACAGGGGATCACAATAGCCCAGTAGTTAAGTGCATAGGACTATATATAATAAAAGAGCATCCAAATGAAACCCAAGAATTGGGAAAAAAGGTTTTGATTATGTCCTATATGGAATTATTTCTTTTTTTTTTCTGTTTTAGCTTTCTATATCCTTTGTCTTAGCTTATCTGATCCATGGAAGGGAACAGAAATCACAAAAAAAAGCAGAACAAAGAATAAACTAATGCAACAATGATATCCACTAGACCCTATGTCGAAAATGAATTATACAACTTGGGGGTTGTGAGTGTAGAGAGTGGTAAGTGGGAGAAAATTAGGGAGGGGTAAAAGTGCTTAAAAAGAAATGTGCTCATTAGCTAATTTATGTAATTGTATTCTGATGCCTCTAATCCTAGCTACTCAGGAGGTTGAGATCTGAGGATCACGATTCAAAGCTAGCTTGGGCAGGAAAGTCCATGAGACTCTTATCTCCAATAAACCACTAGAAAACCAGAAGTGGCTCAAGTCGTAGAATGCTCACCTTGAGCTGAAGAGCCCAGGACAATGCCAAAGCCCAGATTTCAAGGCCCATGACCGACAAAAAACAAAAAACAAAAAACAAAAAACAAAGAACAAAACCCAAAAAATTAGATAGATTTTTTTTCATGGCCACATTATCTATTTCCTGTCTCATTTGTTTTTCTTGGTATATTTTATTATAATTTTGTCAGATCTTCAGAGAAGAAAGACAAACAAGTTTGACTAGCCACCTTGAACCCACTACCTTCTTAGGGTTCATTTTACTGATTTAAACCTTTTTTGTGTGTTCAATAAAAATATTGACCTCTTGTATCTTCTCAAATAAATCTCACTTTTTTCAATTTTTTTCTTAATAAATTTTTTAATTTTGAAAATACCATACAATTACATGAACAAGGAAATGAGTCCATTTCTTATCAAGCATTGTTGCCTCCTCCTTTGTTTCCTCTTACCATCCCTGCCCTCCCATCTCTGCCCCCCCCAAAATTATAAAGTTCTTTTGTTGACATAATGTCTTGTACATCTTATTGTTGCAATGGGTCTACCTGTATCCTAAACAATTTGTTTTTTCCCTTCCCCTCCACAAATTATATCAACATAAAATACAGTGAAAACAGGGGTTATACCGTGGGGGAGGGACATACAAAGCAACAAAGAAATATCTTTTAAATATATTAGAAGCAATAGCAAGAAAGAAAAATAATTCGAGTCCTTATCTTGGGGTTCATTTTGCCTAAGTTGTCTGACAGTTTCTGCTTGTCTCAGATATATACTAGTTATTGCAAATAAGGGAAACCATGAGATCTATGTTTCTTTTGTAGGAAATGGAAAGACTTTTTCAATTCTTTACAGTTGCTTTATATATATAATTGTTAGATTATATTCCATGACTCCCTTGTTAACCTTTTAAAGTGCTTTTGACTCTATCTTGCCATATGAACTATAACAGCTCCTTCCTGCCAATGTAACATCTGTCATGACATATGGTGGTTTACCTTCTACAGTGTGATTTCAAAAGGATCATTGAGTCACTGTCTGCATGCAATCTAACTTAAATAACTAACCTGAGACTCCCCCTTTTCAGGTTCAGTAGCAAATTATTTTCTGATCTTTTAAACTTATTCCCAAATAACTAATGTTACTTGTTTAGAGAAACAGAAAAACTTAATGAACAGTACATGTAAAATATTTTGAATGAAGTTACTCTAGTTGAATTAAAATTTAAGGTTATAAATTTCCTAACATTGTGAATGTAAACAATGGTAGAAATGGTTTATACTACTGGATGAACCAGCAGAAATTCATAAAAGTAAGACTTGAATTCATAGATTATATCTACAAATACAGATCTTAACATTGCTACAGATTTTCTTTGTGTTTAAAAACAACGACATAGCTAATCAGCTCCAGTTCTTTCTGTATTGGAATCCTAATGCTAACATTTCAAGACAGCCTCCACTTATCTGACCTTTTCTGCTTGTCTCAGACATATACTAGTTATTGCAAATAAGGGAAACCATGGGACCTATGTTTCTTTGGGCTTGGCTAACTTCACTTAACATAATTTTTTTCCCAAGTCTTTCCATTTCCTAACAAATGGGCAATGTCATTCTTTCTGATGGAGGCATAGAATTCCATTTGCAATAACTAGTATATGTCTGAGACAAGCAGGAAGGGTCAGATAAGTTGATGTTAGGTGAAATGAATCCTAAGATAAGTATTCAAATGTTCTTTCTTTCTTGGATTGTTTCTAACATATTTATAAGATGATTTCTTTGTTGCTTTGTATGTCCCTCCCCCACGGTATAACCCCTGCTTACACTGTATTTGATGTTGGTATAATATGTGAAGGGGAAGGGCAAAAAACAAATCATTTAAATAGGGATATAGGTGGACCAATTGCAACAATGAGATAGATGTACAAGTCATTATGTCAAAAAACGAACTTCACAACTTTGGTGGGTGGGGGAGGATTAGGTGAGGGGAGGGAGGGGAGTATGGGAAGGGATGAGAAGGGGAAACAAAGAGGAGGCAACAATGCTTGATAAGAAATGTACTCGTTATCTTGCCCATGTAATTGTAACCCCTCTGTACGGTATTTTCACAATGAAAAAAAAAAAGCAAAATAAAGCATCCAATCAGCCTTCCACAACAAGCAGACAAGGCACAAGGTTTTCTCGTTTCTCCACCTGAAATGTAGAGCTCAGTGCTCTGCTTGCTTCCACAATTCACCTATCCTTTAGAGGGATACCCTCTGTGTAGATGTTTCTTGCTCCCAAGGGCACTAGCTGTAGTAAGTGGCAACCTTCCCTTGCCTAAAGCTGTAAAACTGCTTGCAGTTAGAAGTGACTCCAAGTATACAAAGCAAGGGAACTTCTAAAGTGAATTCAGCCATGAAACTGACAACTAGGACTTACCAAGCTCCGACATCTGTCCACAACAATAAATTCCTGTACACTCAGAACTGTAAGAAACTCTAATTTTATTCTCTTTGAGTTGTCTGAAGATTGGGCCTGGTCCTGTGAGCACATGAAAGGGAGATTGGCTGCCACTGGAATGTTCTACCCAACAGCCACAGAATATACATTCCTCTCATAGAACTTCTGCAAAATGTCCATATTTGAGGATATAAAATTGAAATAACTTCTTGTAAATTATCAGACCATGAAATAAAACAGTAATGAGAAAACTGTAGAAAGCAGAAAGTATACAAAAATACAAGGAGACAAACATTATACAGTTGAATTACCAGAGGCTCATGAAAGAAAGAAACAGGAAAATAACAATGTCATAGAAGCCAGCTGAATATTGTTGCTCATATTTGTAATCCTAGCTACTCAGGATTATAGTTTGAGGCTGACCAGTCCATGCAGAAAAATTCATTAGACTCTATGTCCAAAATAGCCAGCACAATGCCAGGTATTGTCATAACTCAAGAAGTGGACCACTAAACATTCAAGCTGAGCAAGTTCGAAACTTGCAAAAAGGAGAAACAAATCGTTGCTTGTACAACTAGGGATACATACACTTAAAAATATTAGGGAAGTCTCAACTTAATGAAATAATGTTATTAAATTTTATTAAGTAATATTATTTATGACCTACAAAATTGAAAACAAGAATAAAACTAATTTTAGAAGACCAATAATTTTCAGAAATTAAAATACTGGTGTGTAGTCGTTTAAATAAGGATACAGGTAGACTCATTGCAGCAATGAGAAGTACAAGTTGTCATGTTGAAAACGAACTTTACAACTTTGGTGGGGGGGGAGGATTGGGTGGGGGGGGAGGCTGGGAAGGGATGTGAAGGGTAAACAAAGGAGGAGGCTACAATGCTTGAAAGGAAATGGACTCATTATCTTGCCCATGTAATTGTAACCCCTCTGTACAGTATGTTCACAATAAAAAAAATACTGGTGTGTGTGTGCGCTCATGTGGGTGTGTATAAAACTTTATAGTAAAGAACTTCAGGACTGGACGGATTTTCAGATGAATTCTGTTACTCTTTTACGAATGAAACAAATGCTCCCTAAAACATTCTACAAAATTCAAAGTGTGCAATATTTCAAATTCATGAAGCCAGTTGTACCCTAAAACTAGAGAACAACAACAAATAAAAAGCTAGCCCATTTCCTTGATAACCATAGAGGATAAATTCCAAAAAATACCTGCATAATATATTGAATAGTACATTGAAATCATTATGCATCATAATCAAGTTGGCTTCATTCCAGGAATGTAAAATAGTTCAACATATGAAAATTGATAAATGCAATACAACACATAAACAGATTCAAGGACACAAATCACATAACCTTTCAAACATAGGTAAAAAATTTTGGATAAGATTCAGGATCCGTTCATGATTAAATTCTATAACATAAAGTTCATACTTTAACTTAATAAGGACAGCATAGAACTACAGCCAATATTATATTGAATGTAAACGAACTAAAAAAGGTTTTCTATAAAATCAGAAATGAAAAAGTTCTCCAGTATCACCATTCTTTTTTGTTTTTGTTTTTTTTTTTGTTCGTTGTGGGCTTGAATTTTAGGCCTGAGTGCTTGTCCTTGAGCTTTTCAGCTCAAGGGCAAGCATTCTACCACTTGAGCCACAGTACCACTTCCAGTTTTCTGGTGGTTAATTGGGGATAAGAGTCTCATGGACTGTCCTGGCCTGGACTGTATTGAGCCACTATCCTCAGGTGTCAGCCTCCTGAAAAGCTGGGATTACAGGCATGAGCCACTGGTGCCTGGCTTAACCATTCTTAATCAATATAATGTTTGAAGATAGCCAGTACAATAGGACAAGAGAAAGGTAGTTTTCACAAATAGCAATTATCCATATTTGCAAATAATATGATCCTATATTTTAAGGATTCTAAATAATCCACTAGAAAACTTTATGCCTTATGCATGCTTTCAGCCAAGTGTCAAGATATAAAAACAACATGATAATAAACTACCTTTTCTACATATCAAAAATAAATTCCCTAAATAGTCAAGAAAACAATCATATTCACAATAGTCCTCCCCAAAATACCTAAGTATACTTAACCAAAAATGTATAAGACTTCTACAATGAAAACCACAAAACAATGAAAAACTTGTAGAAGACACTAGAAGACAGTAAGCCTTCTCAGTATCATGGATGGCTAGTATAAACACTGTGAAAATTGTCATGTTAACAAAAATGACCTATGAACTTAGTAAAATCTGTAGACCAGGCCCTCAGCTCAAGCCTCAGTATAGGAACAAACACACACATACAACTCACCACTCTCTCTCTCTCTCTGTCTCTCTCTCTCTCTCTCTCTCTCTCTCTCTCTCTCTCTCACACACACACACACACACACACACACACACCATATTTTAGTTGTGATATAATTTAATTGTGATAATTACTAGACAATGTATGTTTATGGCGAGGCTTCAACTGTGCATCTTGAAAATATGCACTTTTTGTCAAATCCTTCTTCTAGTAAGTACATAGACTGAAAAACTAAACTAAGATTAATCAAAAGAAAATAGAAGCAGCTGTTAATTTCTAAGAAAGCAGGCTTTAAGGCAATGCATGATAAAAAGGGGCATTAGAAAATATTAAAAAGTCATTTCTACAAAAATGCATAACAATTTTTATTCTCTGTACATTTTACAATAAGGTATTATGTTACATGGGACAAAAATGGATAGAATCGCAAGGAAAAGAAACCTGTTTCCTATTATAATTGGATTTAAGACATTTTTATCAGGTATGGACAGATTCAAAAGACAGAAAATGAGGATGTGCTTGAATTCAATAACAGCACATGACTGCGTACAATTGACATCAATCGACTTCTTCATCCACTGGAGTAGACTACACTCTTTCCAAGCTCACATGAAACCATCACCAGGAAAGATCTCCTTCTAGGCAAAAACATACCTTAACAAATTTGAAGGAATTGAAATCAGACAATGTCTGCTCTTAGACAATGAAGTTATATAAGGAATCAATATACGAGTTAAACAGAATGTCCTAAAATGTATGAAGAGTCAATGCCAGTGTAAAACATTCAATTAATTTGAATTAAATTCATGTGCTGCCATCATAAAGTGCTTCTAATACTCTGAAGAATATGATTTTAGGACATGGTCTTGGCAAGCAAGAACAGGAAAACTATACTTCATAAAAATTAAAATATTTTGCTTTGTAAATGACTGTCAAAGGTAAGGTAATGAGTACATTTCTTGTTGAATAGTGTTAACCTCTCCCTCATTTTCTCTCACTTGTCCTCCTCCCAACTTCCCTTTTCTCCCAAATTATAAAGTTTATTTCCAACATAGTGTCTTATGAATATTGCTATTGCATTGGTTCACCCTGTTTCCTTTGGCTCACCATTTTGTTATTTCCTTTCTCTTCCTCAAATCAGATAAATATATACATAAGACATAGGGAAGCGGCATCAAAAACAGTGTAAACAAGGGATAAACCAAAGGGGGGGCAGAAATAATTTCACAAAGTACATTAAAAATAAAACGAAAAAATAGAAATAAACTACCCTTGTTTTCATATCTTGAAGTTAATTTTGCTTTACATCATTTTGTATAGTCATATGTACACAGCTTTGGTGATCCACTGCTAGGACCATCCTAGACATATACTAATTATTACAAATGCGGTAAACCATGGATCCTATGTTTCTTTGGGTCTGGCTTACTTCATTTAATTTGATTTTTTCAAGTCTTTCCATTTCCTTACAAATGGTCAATGTTATTCTTTCTAATAGAAGCATAGAATTCCATTGTGTATATATACCACATTTTCTTGATGCACTCATCTACTGAGGGGCACCTTGATTACTTCCATATCTTAGCTATTGAAAATAATGCTGCAGTGAACATAGTTGTGCTGGTAGCATTAGTGTGGCCTTGTTTGTAGTCATTTTGGTAAATGTCCAGGAGTGGGATTGCTGGATCATAGGGTAGCTCCATGTTTAGTCTTTTGAGAAACTTCCATATTGCTTTTCAGAGTGGTTGAACAAATTTATATTCTCACCAACAGTTCCCTTTTGTCCAGCATCTGTTATTATTTGTTTCCTTGATAATGGCATTCTAACTGGGGTGAGGTGGAATCTCAGTGCAGTTTTGATTTGCATTTTTGTATCTTTTTTGTAAAAAAAATACTGTACAGAGGGTTTACAGTTACATGAGCATTGTAATGAATACATTTCCTATTGAGCATTGTTGCCTCCTCCTTTCTTTTTCCCCTACCATCCCTTCCATCCCACCTCCACAACTACTGCCCCCTCCCCACTGCCAAAGTTGAGAAGTTCCTTTTCAACATAACGTCTTGTACATCTCATTGTTACAATGGGTCAAACTGTATACCTATTTAATCATTATGTTTTTTTCCCATCCCATCCTCAAATTAGAGAAGTGTATATAAAAGATACAGGGCACTGATATCTAATACAGTGAAAACAAGGGTTATACCATGGGGGAGGAACATACAAACAAACAAAAAAATCACATAGTCTATATATAAATACGTTAGAAACAATAGCAAGAAAGAAAAAAATGTGCCCCTATTTACCATAGCTAACATATGGAACCAACCCAGATGCCCTTCAGTAGATGAATGGATCAAGAAAATGTGGTATATATACACAATGGAATTCTATGCCTCCATCAGAAAGAATGGCATTGCCCCATTTGTTAGGAAATGGAAAGACTTGGAAAAAATTATATTAAGTGAAGTAAGCCAGGCCCAAAGAATCATCAATCCCATGGTTTCCCTTATTTGATTTGCATTTCTTCAATAGCCAGATTACTTTCTAATTAGCAACTTACTCATCTCAAAACTTACTCATCTCAAAAATACAAAGCATTTTTTCATATAGTTTAGGATCACGACATCTGAATTGAAAAATATGCCATCCCATTCATTATTATCCAGGTATTCTAATACATCCTTTGCATTTTTGCATCATCTAAAACATGTGTATTCATATGATAAAGAAATATGTCACAACATGTTCAAAGAAAGCTTTTCACTTGACCACTAAAGTTATGAATTTATAGTCTGTATTTGTGAAAATCATGTTCTACCTGATTTTAGCTCCTTAATGTAAAATTGAGTATTCATGCCTACTTCTTAGCATATTAAAATGGTCAATACAGGATTATAATTCAAAAATTAACAAGGGCTCTCCAGATGGAAATTATTACTGATAAAAAATAGCATTTAAGCATTCTTGTACTGCTGAGTAAACATACATATGATTTATCACTTTCTGAAGGAATATTTTATGTTCTCATGTTTAACCAATTAATTACATTAGTGACTATAATGAAAAGTTTCTGAGAAGAAGATATTCATTACATAAAAAGCAGCCACATAATAACCCTTGCTTGTCTATATAAATAAAAACGATGCTGACCTTTCAAATCATGGGTTTCGTGTTTATAAGGTAGCATATGAGAGGTTGTATCTCAAATTTCATGCACATTTGAGGACCACAAAAGGAAGCAGAGTAGCTGAAGTCTAGCGAAGTATTCTGTGGTCTTATTCCTATGTATGAATATTATTTAAATTTTCATTAGATTTTAAAATTCTTAAAATTACCTGTAATATATACGTTTTGATTTTTCCATAAAGCAGAATCCATTGTCTCCTCCAAAATATTTGAGAAAGTTACTAAAAAGATACACAAACACCACAGGCCACTAGGTTTCATGCCTGCAATCCTTACTGCTTAGGAGGTTGAGATCTGAGGATAGAGGTTTAAAGCTAGCTCAGGCAGAAAAATCTTCAAGTAACTACCAAAAAGCTGAAAGTGGAGACATGGCTTACGTGGTATATTGTTATTGTCAGCCATCAGCCAAAAAGCCAAACAAAAGCATGGACCCTTGAGTTCAAGTCTTAGTTATTGGCACACATGTATATATGCACAAGCGTGTGCATACACACACACAAACACACACACACACACACACACACACACACACACGAGATACACAAATACAATGTTCAAAAATACTATCTCCAAAATGAACAGAAGATGTTCATTAAGATTCTTCTTAAAAACATGAGCCAGGCACTGGTAGCTCATACTTGCGAGTGGTACTGTGGCTCAAGTAGTAGAGCACTAGCCTTAAGCTGAAGAGCTCAGGGTTCAGGGCCCAGGCCCAGAGTTCAAGCACATGACAGGAAAAATAAAAGTAATCAGCAAACTCTGGTGAAACAGAATGAACAAAATTACCAGATTATAACATTAAAATGTCAAGTTTTTAAAAAATGCAGTGTAAAAATCCTCTTAAAACTATGGTTATTCAGAGAAAAATATGAATAGATATGAATTATACCAGAGCAATGTCAAGCATCAGACTTACAACTCAATAACATCAAAGAAACTCTCCTCAACAGGTTTAAAGAGTTCAAAAAAAAGCCAACAAAATTTTTTTTAGATACAAAGCTAAACAAATAACTAAAGAAAAACAGTATGAACAAAGAAGGAGTAGCAATAAAATGACAGTTATTACATATCTAGAGTTGAAAAGTGGAAGAAAAATTCAATAGGGGAATTCAACAACACTTTGAGCATCATGGGTGTCATAAAACTAATAAAGGAGAGTATGATCTTTGTGCATGCATAAAGAGAAAAGAGAAAAGGAAAGAACAAGGGATACTCAGGTACATATGGGTCATTTTCACATACACTAATGTATCTTCCAGTAGTGCTCAAAATGAGAAAGACAAAAAACTTTTGAAGGAATAATCTTATGAAACAAAATGGGAAATTTCCTAGAAACAGAAGTATTATAAAATGTGTCTCAGTAAGAAGCACAAATTTTCAATAGACCTTTAGCAACAGAATAATTCAGTACACACAATCTTGCTGGTAAGAAAATTTGTGAATTCTGACCCATTGCAACAATGAAATGTATAAGACACTATGTTGAAAAACAAACTTTACAATTTAGGTGGGGGAGGAGGGGACTGTAGTTTCAGAGATGGGAGGGAAGGAATGGTTGGGGAAAAAACAAAGGAGGAGACAATGCTTGATAAGTTGTACTCATTACCTTGTTCATTTAACTGTAACCCCTCTTCTGTACTGTATTCCCACAATAAAAAACTTATTTAAAAAAAAAAAGAATTACTGGCTGCCAGTGGCACACAACTGCAATCCTGTAGCTCAGCTGTAATCCTAGCTACTCAGAAGGCTGAGATCTAAGGATTGATGTGCAAAGCTAGCCCAAGCAGGAAAGCCAGAACAATCCAGAAGTAGTAGTATTGTGGTTCAAATTGTAAAGCACTAGCCTTGAGCAAAAGAAGCTCAGGGAGAGCACGCAGGCACTAAGCTCAAGCCCCAGACTTGCCAATAGTAATAACAACAACAACAACAATAATGATGATGAAAATAATAATAATTGATGCCAAGTTTGTTAAAACTCTTGTAACTAAACGTGATAATAAAAGAGGAAGGAACATTTTCTGTGTCTTCTATCTACCCAATGATGCCAGAATGGATTATTCACATACTATAGGCAGAGAGGGGGGAAATGCAAAAGATAGACTAATATTCCTTATGAACTTAGATATAATAGTACTCAAAAATCAGCAATTTTAAGCGGATTAGACATGACAGACAAGTAGAACTTATCCTATGATAAATTCTAGGTGAATTATTATTGCAGTTATATTTTGTTCACCCTTTGCCCTTTTTCTCACTATTTTGTTGTTCCCTTCCCTAATTCAAATAAATGTATATACAATAAACAGGGTACCAAAATCAAATACAGTGACAATAGGGGATAAACTATGGGGAAAAAAAGAAAAAAGAAATCACATAGTACATTAAAAACAACAAGAACAAAGGGGTGGAAGAATTAGGAGGAAGGAAAAAATAGAAAGTATAGGAGTTCCCTTATTTTTTATCTTTGGCATCACTTTGGTTTGCTTTCTGATTGCCTTTAGGGCTGTTTATGCTTAGGTTCATGAAATGGATCTGGTATTGGTTAAAATGCACACTTATTTGAACAAAAATCAGTTGATTTCAGGTTAGGATGGAAAAAAAACATGCATATTTGTTTGCCTGACAGCATTCATGGGTCATTAGGGTTAGGATTTGTTTTAGTACTCAAATTCAGGTTAGGGTTAGGATTAAGGAAGGGTCGGCCTTAAGGGCAAAAGGACTTTTCTACCATGAAGTAGAAGCAAAGTACCTGTGAAATTTAAAAGAAAGTACAGGGATATCCTTACTTTCATTCTTTGGCATCATTGGGGTTCTGATTCTCATTGCCTTAGTGCTGGTTATGCTTTGAGTTATGCAATATATTAAATATTGATTATAATTACAAAGGAATTCTAGTTAATGTGCAATATAATGAATTAAATCAAATAATGCACTAGATGAACAGATAAAATGAAGCAGATCATGCCTGTAATTCCATCTACTTCATGATAGACATAAGAAAATCAGTTTTCCGCTAGTGTGGGTTTAAAAAATAATCGTAAGAACTTATGTCAAATTACTGAAACGAGCATAAATCAAGTTCCACTAAAGAGAAAAATAGAAAATCGTCGTTCATCACTGGCTCTAGGCCAGAAATTCAATCTAAAAAATAACTAAAGCAAAAACAGAATCTTTGATATTGGCATAGACTGCCAGATCAACTAGCAGATAATTCAGGCCAGAGAAGCAACAACTGTGATCCATTTTTCACAGGGCAAAGGAGTAAGACCTGTGAGAGTCAGGTCCGCCCAGGGAAATGCTGTCCTGCCCAAGAGGAGAGAACTCACAGGGAGGGACAACTTTGTCTACCTGGCAGACACAAAGAGGCAGCCCTGCCCCTATGCAGGAAGCAAAGAAATTCCATTCACACCACAGCCAAATCTGCACCTTGGCCAGCTACAGGAATTAAAAAAGCAAAAATCTGTAAAATCTCATTGAAAATCATAAAAATATAAAATCCGAACAGGCTATAAGAGCTGAGAGCAGCTCCAGGCTGGGCCAAAAGAGAGCTAACTAAAAAATGGCTTGCTAAAGAGGGGCTAGCCCCTTCAGGAAAAGCCACAGACACCAGAAAGGCCAAAACCCCATCTACACTGAAGCTCATTTTCAGCAACAACAAAAGGGATCCAGTCACCTCCTGTCAGCACTATACACAAAGTACATTGTGTTGCCACCAAATTAGTATGGGAAGAAGGTCACAAAGATCCCAAGCAGAACATTTTTTCTGCCTACTCAAGCAAACTGATTTGAGAAACCAACCAAGCTACAAGGGAAACTAACCACTGCAGGGAAACCAAAAGGGGTCATGAAGAGATGGATTTGGGGAAGTTACAAGATACCCCTAATAAATAGAAGATTTTTTTCCTAATTATATGTAGACATATTTTTTACTTTTTTCTATAGTTTTACTATATTTTCTTTTCTTTCTTTTTTTTTTTTTTTGTCGGTCGTGGGGCTTGAACTCTGGGCCTGGGCGCTGTCCTTCAGCCCTTCAGCTCAAGGCGAGCACTCTACCACTTGAGCTACAGTGCCACTTCCAGTTTTCTGGTGGTTTATTGGAGATAGGAGTCTCATGGTCTCTCCTGCCGGGGCTGGCTTTGAACCGCGATCCTCAGATCTCAGCCTCCTGAGTAGCTAGGATTACAGGTATGAGCCACCAGCGCCCGGCTTATTTTTTATTTTCTTTTACTTCTTTTTTATCTCTTTTTTTTTCTATTTTTCTTTTTTTCTATTTCTCTTCTTCTTTTTTTTTTTCCTTCTCATTGCTGTTCTGTTCTGTTCTGTATTCCTGGAAATAGAGCCTATGGTGATTACTAGGCTGCCTCCTTACTTGTGTGTATACTTAATTCAGAGTATAAGTTGATTGCCCAACTCTCTATTGCACAATTTTAATATTTTTAAATTTTAATATTATTAGGTTATTCATATATAAATTTTTAACTTTTTTTCTTTTTTTTTGGTCAAACATGGGGCTTGACCTTTGGGCCTAAGAGCTGTTCCTGAGCTCTTCAGCTCAAAGTCAGTGCTTTACCACTTGAGCACAGGATCACTTGTGGTTTTCTGGTAGGTTATTGGAGATAAGAGTCTCACAGATTTTCCTGCCCAGGCTGGCTTTGAACCATGGTCCTCAGATCTCAGCCTCCTGAGTAGCTAGGATTACAGGTGTAAGCCATCGATCAGTGCCCAGCTTTTTTGTTTGTTTGTTTATTTGTTTTTACTTTTTTATCTCTTTATTTTTTATGTATTTTTTCTTTTCTTCTTTTTTCCTATTTTTTTCTTTTTTCTTTCTCTGAATTTAGGTCTTAGAAAGAGGAAAAAAAGGAGAAAGAAAGAGAAGGAAGGAAGGAGGGAAGGAAGGAAGAAAAAGAAACAAAGAAAAAAAGAAAAAGAAAGAAAGGGAAAATAGGAAAGAAAGAAGGAAAATAGGAAAGGAAGGAAGGAAGGAAGGAAAGAATGAAGGAGAAGGAAGGAAGGAAGGAAGAAAGGAAGGAAGGAAGGAAAGAAAGAAGGAAGGAAGGAAGAAAGGAAGGGAGAGCCAAGTGCTGGTTACTTACATACATAATCCTTGCTACTCAGGAGGCTGAAATCTGAGGTTTGTGTTTCAAAGCCAGACTAAGCAGGAAAGTCTATGAGACTCAACTCTAATATAAACTACCGAAAAAGCCAGAAATGGTGCTGTGGTTAAAATGGTAGAGTGCTATCTACTTAAGTACTGTGCCAAGATACTAAGTACAGAGAGAGAGAGAGAGAGAGAGAGAGAGAGAGAGAGAGAGAAGGAGAGGGAGGGAGGGAGGGAGGGAAGGAGGGGGAAGAAAGAAGGAAAGAAAGAAAGAGAGACAGAAAGAAAGAAAAGAAAACTAAGGAAGAAAGGAAAGAAGGGAAAGCAAGCAAGCAACAAATTATATATATTATATATTACAAAAATATTTTGTTAAAAAACTGTTTGACAAAATCAAACATTCTTTTATGACAAAGCCCAGAAAACTAAAAATAGAGAGAAAATTCCCTAATATGACAAAGGTAACATATTGGGGATAATAAAAAACACAGCTAATGCTATATTCAGTACTGGCTTGTAAATAATAAATAAGTATGAATAATGAATGAAACCAGACAATTGGATTATATCAAATTCTGCATTTTAGCTGTGTTCAAGATGCTCAGGCCTGTAATCCATACTACTTAGAAGGCATAGATCTGAGGATCATGGTTGGAAGCCATCCCTGGCAGGAAAGTTCTTAAGACTCTTACTTCCAATTAATTACCAAAAATGCCAGAAGTGGAGCTGTGGTTCAAGTAGTAGAGCATCAGCCTTGAACAATACTAACAATAACATCAACAACAACTCAGGGATGTTATCCAGGAACTGAATTCAAGCCCCAAGACCAGCATTCCTCCTCCTCCTCCTCCTCCTCCTCCTCCTCCTCCTCCTCCTCCTCCTCCTCCTCCTCCTCCTCTTCATCATCATCATCATCATCAATCATCTTCATCATCATCATCATCATCATCATCATCTAAAACTTCTGTATGTCAAAACACATAATGAAGGTGAAAAGACAATTGACAGATTGGGAACTTTATATAACACTTAAATATCTGATACATCTAATATTCAGAATTTATGTACCATATAATACATAGCTTAGAGAAAAAAAATTTACTTTGTAATCATTTGTAGGGTAGAAGTACAAGATAAAAGCTTTTCCTTCCCCTATGACCCAGCAATCCCACTTTTGGGCATTTACCCAAATGTTTACAAACAAGACCACACTAAAGCTACCAGCACAACTATGTTTATTGCAGCATTATTTACTATAGCTAAGGTATGGAACCAACCCAGATGCCCCTCAGTAGATGAATGGATCAAGAAAATGTGGTATATATACACAATGGAATTCTATGCCTCCATCAGAAAGAATGACATTGCCCCATTTGTTAGGAAATGGAAAGACTTGGAAAAACTATATTAAGTGAAGTAAGTCAGGCCCAAAGAAACATAGGTCCCATGGTTTCCCTTATTTGCAATATCTAGTATATGTCTGAGTCAAGCAGAAAAGATCAGATAAGTTGATGTTAGGTGAAATGAACCCCAAGATAAGGATTCAAGTGTTTTTTCTTTCATGCAATTGGTTCTAACATATTTATAAGATGATTTCTTTGTTGCTTTGTATGTCCCTCCCCCACAGTATAACCCCTGCTTTCACTATATTTGATGTCAGTATAAGTTGTGGAGGGGAAGGGGAAAAACAAGTTGTTTAAATAAGGATACTGATGGACCCATTGCAACAATGAGAAGTACAAGTTGTCATGTTGAAAACGAACTTTACAACTTTGGGGGGGAGGAGGATTGGGTGTGGGGTGGGGAGAGGCTGGGAAGGGATGGGAAGGGGAAACAAAGGAGGAGGCTACAATGCTTGATAAGAAATGGACTCATTACCTAGACCATGTAATTGCAACCACTCTGTACAGTATTTTCACAATAAAAAAAAATAAAAAAAATGAAGAAATAATAAAAAGTAGTTTGAAACCTTTAAAAAAAAAAGCTTCTCCTTATGGCTTGCAGATGGCAACATTCTACCTGCCTGGTCTCTGTCTCTGTTTCTCTGGAATCTCTCCTTTTTGTAAAGGAGACCAGTGTAATGGGATAGTCACACTCTTAGCTCCTCCTATTACCTGAATAATTTCCATAAGGGCACAATCTATAATCACATACACATCTCCATATTTGGGAGCTTTGTTAAGTAAATGCATAACAAACTTCGTCAACCCAACAAGAACAAAAACAAGCCAACTGAAAAATAAGCAAACAATTTAAATAAATCTACTGCTAAAAAGAAAATGTCTTCTAAAAAGAGAAAAGATGCTCAAAGTAATTAGTCACTGGGGACATGCAAAATCAACCCCAAATGATGTACTAGTGTGTGTAGAATGTGTTTAAAAATTCCAAGTGTGGTAGGAATAGAAAAAAAACACTGAAATCCTGTGTCAGCTATTACCAGTCTCCTAGAAGTCAGAGTTGAGTTGGATATCTGAGCCCTATAAAGAAAAATGAAGAGAGTCTTAAAGTCATGGTTGGTTATGGTGCTATAACATAACAACACCTGAGCCTGAGTAATTTTAGAACAGAAAATCCTTAATTTTTTTTTAGAGAATAAGATTGTCTAATAATCCCATTCACTATACCCTTCCTCATATAGGAATATAAAATATTAAAGCAGCTGTGAAGTAGTATAGTTTGTTGGGTTCTCAAAGAATAAAACATAATATTACATGACTTATGATTTACTTTTTTATGTCTATACCCCAAGAAACTGAACACAGGGACTCAAATAGACATGCTCAGAGGGCTTTTATTCACAATAGCCAGAGGTGGTGATAAAGTGTCAGGTAGTCAACATTTAAATGAGTAAAAGGTAGTATAGTTATATAATCAAACATTATTCAGCCAGATACGGGAACAAAGTCTTGAAAAACATTACAATATGGATCCACATTGATAACATTATGCTAACTGAATTGTAAAATCTAAAAACAGCAAATATGATCCCTTTTATATGATGTGCCTAGATCAGGAAATGCATACAGACAAAAATAGCATTAGATGTTACTACAGACTGAATAAAGGAGGGAACATGAACAGGTATTTAATGGCTACAGACTCTCTATTTGGAGTTTTGGGGATATATACAAATGATATATACAAAAAGGTTTGGGGATATATACAAATGAACAACATTGTGAATGCGATTAATGCCATCAAATTTACACTTAAGAAACTGTTCAATGACAACTGCATTTTTATAAATTTTACCTTGATAAATAGATTTAAATATTTACATACGCCTCTGTGAAAATACTCAGTGCAATTCCTCTTCTCAGTTACTTTTGTTGTTGGTGTTCTGTCATTGCGTGTCACAATGCACAAGTACCCTGCACTGGACAGAGGTGGAACCTGGACCTCAGATGAGCTTCAAGAATCAAAACCTCACTGTCACTTAAAAAGAATGCTTCAGCATCAAATCCTAGTACCACGTCGGGCCTTTCTTTCATTAGTTTATGGTTTATTACTTATCCAATGAAGAGTTTGTCCTTATTATGGGATTTGTTGGGTTTATCATCAATGAGTTACAAAATTTCCTAGAAGAATTATAGGAAGAATAGAGGAATTTTTTCAGAAGGCTCCAAATACTATCAATGTGAAAAAGTGGACAGCAGTTAAGGAAAGGGAAATCTAGTTAAATAACATAATGGAGAGAATCAATATATTGAAGACAGATAGACAATGCTGCTGATAGCAGGTTAAGTTAATATTGCTAAACCAACTCTTATTACAGTCTAGGGTTGATACGGTTTCAAACAGTTCCTTTAGGGCAAGCTATTTGGGCTGGAGGTTAGACTTGAATGGGAGACCTAAACTAGAAAAAAAATAATATGATAGATGTCTTATCCATTCTTACTATTGTAACAGAATACTTGAAGTTGAATGGTTAATCAGGAACCGAGAAGCCAACCCTCCTTTGGGTATAACATTTTCTAACAAGGAGTAAATTGAGTATAATCTGGATCAACCCTTTGGTGTATTTCCTAATGTCACTCAGCTGGTAGAATGGAAGCAATTCTGGAAATCCTGAGCCTCAGTGAATCTGAGATAGAGCCTCATGTTTATCTATTTACTCTGTGGGATGAGAGCCTATAAAGTGGCTGATTATTAATTGTGCAAAGTAAAACAGAGATACCATTATCTTTCAAGTCTCCATCTCTTTATTCGCAAAATCAGGAAATAAGAGTAGCCTTAACTCTCTTCAAGTTAAGGCAAGGCTAAGGTAATTCACCTGAAAGTGCTTTACAAGATTTAAAATGATAACTTTTTACAGTATACACCATAATTATGTAGTCTAATGAGTGAATCAATAATGGGCTGATTTGGGCATGCAGGACCAAGATGGTAAATATTATTGATGGATTTTAGTGACTGGGAAGAAAGTAATACATGGACAAGGCTGGAGCACATGTAGTGATTTAAAGTAATTTGAGGTGATTTTTTAATACATTTATTCTGCATACACATGGTTGATTTTCAAAATTTTTGGTACTGAATATTTTTCAGGGATCACTAGAGCAATAAATGTCTTATGATTATTCACGTAGTATTTATTCTCCATGGATTCCCTCTAAGATGCCTGTCTTCAGCACACTCTGCTTGTAGAAAGTTATTTACTCGATAGTCCTCTTGCTCCATTTTTGTGAGTAAAGCAAGGCCTTTGCTGTGAATGACAGCTCAGTCACTGGAGTTCACTCTAAGCTCCACCATCACTTCTCTATGTCTCTACCTCTTTTAATCCTGTTTGCCTCCGCCCCTTACATTTATCTGGTGAAAGTTATAATATCTGACCAAGTTCCCTTGGGTTTCCCTCATGGTTGTTTTGCTAAAAAAAAACAACAAAAAAAAACAAAACAAAAATAAGAACAAAAAAACAAAAAAACAAAAACTACTGTCAAGATAAAATTTTTTTCCCAAATACCACAGATTTTATATTTCCTAAATCCTTCAATTTATAATTGAAAAAACAGTATAAACTTGAGCAGCTTAACCTCAGTTTTCTCAGTCATTTCACTTTCAATGAATTCTCATAATTGAAAATAGGATGTGAACTTTTCAGGTAAACTTGTTCAACCATTTTGGAAAGTAGTATGGAGGTTCCTCAAAATATTACACATAGAGCTCCCCTATGACCCAGCAATCCCACTTCTGAGCATTTACCCAAATGATCACAACCAAGGCCATACTAAAGCTACCAGAACAACTATGTTTAGTGCGGCATCACTTACAATAGCTAAGATATGGAACCAACCCAGATGCCCCTCAATAGATGAATGGATCAAGCAAATATGGTGTGAATAGATAGATAGATAGAGAGATAGAGAGATAGATAGATAGATAGATAGATAGATAGATAGAGATAGATAGATGTATAGATATATAGATATGTATATATAATGGAATTCTATGCCTCCATCAGAAAGAATGACATTGCCCCTTTTGTTAGGAAATGCAAAGACTTGGGAAAAAATATATTGAGTGAAGTAAACTACGCCCAAAGAAACATAGGTCCCATGGTTTCTCTTATTTGCAATAATTAATATATGTCTAGGACAAGCAGAAAAGTTCAAAAGCTATGTGCATATGACCATAATAGAATGATGCTAAGTGAAATGAACTCCAAGGTAGGAAAAGAGGTTTTATCTTTCTTGCTGTTGTTTCTTATGTACTTATAATGTACTATTGATTTTTTTTGTTTCTTTTGAATGTTCTTCCCCCATAGTATAACCCCTGTTTTCACTGTATTTGATTCTGATGCCCTGCATCTTGTATATACATTTTTCTAATTTAGGGAGGGGAAGGTAAATAACAAAATGCTTAGATAAGGATACAAGTTGACCCATAGTAACAATGGAATATAGGAGACATTATGTTGAAACAAACTTTACAACTTCTGGGTGGGGTAGGAGGAATTGGGGAGGTCCAGAGGGAAAGGGATGGTAGGGGGAAAGCAAAGGAGGAGATAACAATGCTCGATAGGAAATGCACTCATTACCTTACTCGTGTAACTGTAACCCCTCTATTCAGTAACTTTACAATAAAACGTATATCCTAAAAAAATCTCTGTGTGAACGAGTGCACTGGGGTCTCTCACAACTGACCTTAGCAGACAGTAGGAGCATCATTTTTCCATGAATATGGTCACTTCTCACCCTATTTCTCATTTATATTCATAAATAAACAGCATTGGTTATAATTCCTGGAGTTTATTTTGATATACTTCATTATATATGGTCCTAAGCCTTTAGCAATTGTGCTATTGTGATCCCCTATTAAGAATAACATAGACATAGTTATTGCAAATGAGGTACATCATGCAATCTACTTTTCTTTGGGCTAGGCTTGCTTCACTTAATAGAATTTTTCCAGATCTTTCCATTTCCTTAAGAATTGCACAATGTCATTCTTTCTGTTGGAAGCACTCCAACATTACCACATCTTCTTGATCCATTCATCTACTGAGTGGCATCTGGGTTGATTCCATATCTTAGCTATGGTGAATAATACTGCGATAAATATGGTAGTGTTGTTAGGTTTAGTGTGGCCTTGTTTGCGGTCATTTGGGTAAATGCCCAGGATTGTTGGGTTATGGGGGAGCTATATGTTTAGTGTTTTGAGGAACTTTCATATTACTTTCCAGAGTGGCTGAGCAAATTTATACTCCCACAAAAAGTGTATTAGTGTTCTCTTTTGGCCACATCCTACCAGCATCTGTTATTGGATTACCTCATTCTAACTGGGGTAAGGTGGAATCTCAAAAAAGGTCCTTATTATGTCCTGTATGCAGTTATTTCCATTGTTTCTGTTTCAGTTTTCTATACCCTTTGTCTTACATATAAGTTTAACTGATCTGTGGAAGTGAAATGGAATCATATGAACAACTGGACAAAAGATGAACTAATACAACCATGAACTCACTTCTATGTTTGAAATGAGCTATACAACTTGGGGCGAGAGGAGTAAGTGGGGGTGAGTGGGAGATAAGGAGGGAAGGGATAGCAGTGTTTAAAAAGAAATGTATCTATTATCTTACTTATGTAACTGTAAAGCCCCTGACCTTTACAATAAAGATATATATATATATATATATATATATATATATATATATATATATATGTACATGTGAACAACATTGGGTCAGAGACCTATATCATTACTATCCTAGTTGCATGAACAGAATAGAAAACTATCCTGAATTAGTGATAGCACTTCTGGTATTTATAGTAGTATTCATTATTCTAGTATCTACAGCTAATATTTCTCTTTAGAACATATCCCCCCCCAGTTATTCCCCCATATTCTTTATTAACCCATTCTGGGTTCTGAATGAAGAACCTCAAATAATTGTGAAGGGCCTAAATATACCTATTTAATTTGTTAATATCTTACTGTAAAACTTACTTTTCTAAATAATGTTGTATTTCAGCAAGACTGAGCCTTAAATCATGGGAAAATGTATGATATATTATCTATAGTAAATTGAGGCCTCAGTAAACTAATGATGGAAGAATCTGGATTATAGAAATTCAGACCACTTCCTCTGGAATAACACATTTTGTCCAAGTAGCATTTTTATTCCTATATAATATATCAGTATCACCTTAGTTTTGGGACAAATTGCTGTCAATCTGTACACTGCCTTATGGGATTCTGAGCCTAATTAAGCTGTTTATGCCCTGAAGCAAACATACCTAAAAATTCCTCATTTAATATGTTTTCCCATGGTCTCACAGAAAAAGTACCTCCATAAGGAAAATTCCTTATTCAGTTTAAAGAAAGACATAGTAAGAAATTGTACAGCTGAAAGAACCACAAGAATCTATATTTTTGACAACAGTAAAAGGGTCAGTATCAAATTAGTGGGTGAGGAATAATCCAATCACAACAGCATCCAAGTGTTTTCATGGCTATTCCACCTTTAATATTAGTTAGGAAAAACTTCATACACTTCTGAAATGAGGTTTCACTTTGTTGTTGAAATTGCCTACTCTGACACTCATGAAAAATGTCATTCAACAGCATTTTCAAAAATGTTCCAATTCCCCTTACTGATAAAAAAATTATTAATAAAATTTCCAAAGTTAAGATCCATAGTCACAACAATTCAAATAGAGAATGGGATTGCATCAACCTGAAGAGTTTCAGCATGGCAAAGGACATAGCTAACTAGATAAATAGAAATTCCACACAATGGCAAAAGATTTTTACCAGCTATGCATCAGACAAGGGCTTCATATATAAAATATATTTAGAGCTCATATTGTTGAACCTCCCAAAAATAAACCCTCAAAAAACAACAATTAATAATAATAATAATAATAATAATAATAATAATAATAATAATAATAAAGGGAGACTTCTCAGAAGAAGTAAGAATGGTCAATAGACACACTGAAAATGTTCAACGTCTCTGGCCATAAAAGTTTATAATGTAAATCAAAACAACATTGAAATTCCACCTCACCCTAGCTAGAATGGCTCTTATGAAAACTAACAATAACAAATGCTGGAATGGATGTAGTCAAAAGGGACCTCTATTAAGTTGTTGGTGAGAATGCAGTCTTATTCAACCACTCTGGAAAGCAGTATGGAGGTTCCTCCAAGGATTAAATACTGAGCTTCGGTATGACTCAGCAATTCCACTCCTGGTTGTTTATCCAATAGAACATAAACAAGGCCACACTAAAGCTACCAGCTATCCATATTCATTTCAGCATTATTTACCAAGGCAAGATATGAAATCACCCCAGATTCCCTTCAGTGGACAAATGGGTTGAGAAAATGTAGTATACACCATGGAATGCTACTCTTCCATCAGAAAGAATGATATTGTACCATTCATAAAGAAATAGAAAGACTTGGAAAACATTATACTAAATGAATAAAACAGACCCAAAGAAGCATAGCTGTCATGGTTTCCCTCATTTCTGGTAGGTAGAAAATGCCTATAAATCTACAAGTAAACATACTGTATGGTATAAAAAAATACACCTGGACATGATAAATTACACAGGTCTCTAGGCATTCACACAGAGTATAAGCAAAGCAAGATATTCATATGAGAGGAACAAAAAAGAATAATATTTATGTGCATCTGATCGTATAAAATAGTATTTATCAAAATGAACTCCAGGAAATGGAAAAAAGGGTATTTTTCCCTTTGTTTCTGTTTTGGTTTTCTTTTCCTTTTGTCTTGTTTGTCTTGTTTGAGTAAAGGGGGCACAGAAATGGTGGGACAAAGGGTGAGCCAATCCAGCAATGATACTCACTAGACACTATATGAAAAATATACAACCTGTGGAAGAGGAGGGGAGAGAGTAAGAAAAGGTGTGACATCGTTCAAAAAGAAATATATTCTTTGACTAATGTAACTGTGCCTCCTCTGTACATGACCTTTACAATAACAATAAAATGTGTTAAAATTATTACTAATAATCCTTAGAAACCTCATCCATGATGAAAAGTATTGTCTCATATTTTTGATATATGTAAGAAAGCTTCCAACACTCACAGATATGTCAGAGAGAAATGGCATGTGTGGTCTATCTCTATGCACTTGTGTGTGAGTGTGTGTATGTGTGTGTGTGTGTCTGAGAGTGTGTGTGAGAGATACAATTAGAGATAGAGACAGTAAGATAGAGACATTTGTAGGTATAGCAAAAGAAGAGAAAGAAGAGTATGAAACAGAAGAGAAATACAGATATTTAAGAGGAAAATAATTAGGATGGACTCTGAACACTGGACTCACAACCTCCATTTTGTCCCTCCCTGCTACTTTTACATTTTTTTTCCTCTGAGTCTCACTCCTTTATAGTCAGCTTGGAACTTCAGGAAGAACAGGATCTATGAGTAAACACCTTACTCTTATAACAAAGTTGAAATTGGTTTTCACACCATGCATTCTTTTTAAATCAACCATATACCACCCAAATATCTTGGGATATAAATCAACTAACAGTACATTTTTCAGTAGGGCCATCTAATTACACATGGCAAAGTAACGGTCTTTTTTGTTGTTGTTCGTGGGCCTTGAACTCGGCCTGGGCGCTGTCCCTCAGCTCTTCAGCTGAAGGTTAGTGCTCTACCACCTGAGCCACAGCGCCACTTCCGGCTTCCTAGTGGTTAATTGGAGATAAGAGTTTAACGAACTTTCCTGCCCGGGCTGGCTCTGAACCGCTATCCTCAGATCTCAGCCTCCTGAGTAGCTAGGATTACAGGCATGAGGCACCAGTGCCCGACGGCAAATTAATGGTCATTTCGAAGCCATCTTTGGGTCCAGGAAAGATAGGACGATGTGACAGGCATCAATGACTTACAATAACAAGGCCCCACCTGACCAAGCTTGAGACAAGTTAGATGCTAGAAGACTGGTGGTTGTTGTCTACGACTCATCCATGCAATGCACCTGTGCTCAAGATGGAATAACTGTGCATATCTCTTACTGCCTTCCCTAAACCTTCTTGTAAACAAACCTAAAATTAAAAACAATCATGAGTTCTCTACCTTCTCTGTCTTCCCAACATTGCTACATACATTAAAACACCTTTCACTGATGTTTGTCAGGTCTTATCTCTGGAGAATAGAGATTTGTGGATGAACATAGTCTGACTGTGATTCCTGAAGCCAGACTTATTTGTCCCAATTCCCTTTCTCCAGAGAGAAAGAAGGCAGGGAGGAGAAAGAAGCAGATTCCAGGGGAGGAACGGAAAGGACAGAAGATTAAAGAAAATCTACCTTTAATCAAATAACTAATAGAAGCTTTTGCTCAGCTAGGAGGTTTAATATATTTGTGTAGAAAACATCCATCTTATAGTTACACTTAAGACATTGTGTAATATAATAAATGTTTCTAAATACACCCAACACCATACCAGGAGATTATTGATTAGAGATAGAATTTCTAAAAACAAAAGCAAAATGTCTTAACACATCGTAGCTCTTTACAAGGCCAATACAGTATCTGACAATCAGTTCAGAGGGTTAATGATTTACTATTGCCATAGTTAGTTGAAAGTTTTGTGACCAAAGGTTAAAAAAATGTACATCAGGCTAAATATTGACATTTTTCTTGACTTATGTTCACAAATAACTTTACTCTTACTGCCAACTCTCAATAATAGTGACTACTTGGGTGATAAGTTGAGGAAACTCAAGTCTAGGACAAACATGGCAGAAATGTGTGCTAAGATTTTCAGAAGCCCAAAAGGAAACCCTGTATCATGTACCACGGCTATTTATAATTTGAATTTTATTGCTGCCTATTCCAATAAAATAGCCACTAACCACATTTAACTATAGGTACATAAAATATGACTAGTCCAAATTGAGATTAGCTATATAAGCATAATATTCACCAGATTCTAAAGATTTAGTACTCAGATCATTTAAAATATTTGCTAACAATTACAGATTAAATACATAGTAAATATATGCCTACTAAAAATGTTAAACTGTATATGTAGAACATGTTATATTTTACTGTTCAGAGTTAGTGTAGAAAATCAACACAAATGATATTTTTGTTCATTAATCAAAAACTACTTTTCAATTTTTTGATATACAATCCAAACTATACCTATATATGGCTCACACCTGTAATCCTAATTACTTGGCAGGCAGAGATCAAGATCAAGAATATGATGAGTTGAACATCTTCTCAACCTGGATACAGTGGCCTGTATATGCTATCTTAAGCAAATGTGTGGCTGAAAGTGGAAAGGCTGGCCAGTCCCAAATGGAAAGTCTTCAAGATTTTACCTTCCTGGAAAAAGGTAGACTTGGTCATATATACCTGTCACCACAGTTAGGATGTGAAACCAAAGGTAGGTAGATTGTATTCTAGGTGGATACTTGGGGGAAAAAAAAAACTAATATCAAACAAAATTGAAGCTGGGTGCTGGTTGCTCATACCTGTAATCCTAGCTACCCAGAATGCTGAGATCTGAGGATTGCAGTTCAAAGCCAGCCTGGGCAGGAAAGTCCTTGAGACTCTTTCTTGTCTCCAATTAACCACCAGAAAACTGGAAGTGGCTCTGTGGATCTCGTGGTAGAGCACTCACCTTGAGCTGAAGAGCTGAGGGACAGAGCCCAGGGCCAGAGTTCAAGCCCTATGACTGACAAACAACAACAACAACAAAAAAAAACAGATAAACAAAAATAATTGAAACTCCTCTGTACAACAACTTAAAGATAATAAAAGAATAGTCATAATAAAAACAGCTGTCTTGGAGGCTACTGATATGGTTCAGTGGTAGAGCTCCTGCCTAACAAATGTAAGAACTGACTTCAAACCATAGTACCATGAAAAAAAATCATAGTTGCCATTTGTGAAACAATTATGATTTCCACATGACTATGTAATTCTGTGTCAAAGAGTATATTGAGGTTTAATGAGCTTCAGGAAATCACTAATGCTGACAATTTTTGAAGAATTGAAATGTGGTACAAGTCCTGGTCTCTATTGTCTCGTAGCTCATAAAACTTGCAATGTATTCAGTAATATATATATATATATATATATATATATATATACACACACACACACACATATATATATATATATATATATAAACTCTAAGGAACTACTACTAAACACTTCAAAATTGGCATCATTCAGATAAGTTTGTATGTCTTGTGTCTGATTTATAAAGGACTTTATCAGGTAAATGATACTTATTTCTAATATTAGCCTTCTCTCTCATGTTCTCCCTCTTTTCTTCTCTTTCTCTTTCTCCCAAAATTATATGTTCTCTCTCTCTCTCCTCTCTCTCGCAGAGGTTGTGGTTCAAACTGACTGTCCTTTCCCTTGCCTTAAACTTAATGTGAAATTGTGACTAAATGCAAAAAAGCTCACATTGTTTAATCCATTTTAGATAATAGTATGTAAATAAGAAAGGGATAATGACTTAAAACCATGAGTGGTATTGAATGATACTGTTTGACTATCCACTACTAAATGACATTGTTATAAAATTATGCACTTGATATTATTTATACATTCCTGTATTCCACATGTTAATTTGAGGTGAGAGAGGAAAGACATATTATCTAAACTTGTAGTTGGGTATGTGTGGTGGTCCCACAGACATGGTAGCTGTCTGTCTCTTATTATTGTAGATTATATGCAGTCCTATTACTCTTTAGATCAAGAAAGAGTTAGATATTTGTTCAAAAATAGTAAGAGAGTTGATATCCTTGCACTAGGAGTAAATGCCACAAATTTGTGAAAATTCCAAGATGCTAAACTTAATACAAATATCTGTTGCTTAAAACACATGTTTACTCTGACATACACATTTGGGTGTAAGTTCTATAAAAATACAAATCGTGTTAAGCTGCATAACAGGATACAAGTGGTTGTTATGTACTGGGACTAACAAGATATTCTGCCTGGAGCAGACACTTAGAGTAATAATTCTCTACAAACATGCTTAGAGGGCATTAAATTCCCCTACCCCCTTTAAAACATTTTTCTAGCTGGCTGTGGTCTCATTTTATCTTTTTACTATGTTTACTTTCTTTCCATACTAATTTCCATAAATCTCACCATAGTTTTGAACCTCTACTGTTCATAGAAATTTTATTTTCTCTTGGATAGCTTCATATAATTGTCATTTAGGTTCTTTCTGAAACACTGTAAAACAAATGAGAATAAAAGCAAATAATAAATCCAACTAAGTGTTTATTTAGATCGAATGAAACAACTGCATCAAAAACTATTGAGTTTGATGCTGTAGGAATGGCAATAGAAATGTGGAAATGATCCCATTGACTAATGGTGTATCTGTTTTCTCAAATTGTCACTGATAAAGGTGTTTTCTTGATTTCTGATGCTGTAGATTTTTTATTGTGACACTACCGTACAGAGAAGTTACAATTACATGGCAAGATAACGAGTACACCTCTTATCAAGCATTGTTGCCTCCGCTTTGTTTCCCCTTCCCATTCCTTCCCATACTCCCCCACTTCCCCCCACCCGACCCTCCCCCACCCACGCCAAAGTTGTAAAGTTCGTTTTTGGACATAACGATTTGTACATCTCATTGTTGCAATGGGTCCACCTGTATCCCTAGTTAAACGATTTGTTTTTTCCCTTCCCCTCCACAAATTATACCAATATCAAATACAGTAAAAGCAGGAGTGATACCGTGGGGGAGGGACATATAGAGCTCCCCTTTGACCCAGCAATCCCACTTCTGGGCATTTACCCAAATGATCACAAACAAGACCATACTAAAGCTACCAGCTCAACTATGTTTGTCGCAGCATTATTTACCATAGCTAATGGAACCAACCCAGATGCACCTCAGTAGATGAATGGATTAAGAAAATGTGGTATATATACACAATGGAATTCAATGCTTCCATCAGAAAGAATGACATTGCCCCATTTGTTAGGAAATGGAAAGCCTTGGAAAAAATTATATTAAATGAAGTAAGCCAGGCCCAAAGAAACATAGGTCCCATGGTTTCCCTTATTTGCAATAACTAGTATATATCTGAGTCAAGCAGAAAAGGTCAGATAAGTTGATGATAGGAGAATGAACTGCAAAATATGTATTCAAATGTTTTTTTCTTTCATGCAATTGTTTCTAACATATTTATAAGATGATTTCTATGTTGCATTGTAGATTTTTAAAACTCAGTGTCATCAGGAACTAGATTGCATAAAATATTCCACTACAGGGAAGTTGATTTTACCATCTGAAGTGTTCATCTATACTTGAAACCTGTTTGACTCTTAAGTGGGATTTCAAAGAGAATTTACCTCGCTGGAGTTGACAACTGTCTAGATTACATAGATAGAGGAAGTAAAGACAAGGCCTCTCTCCCCAAAACTACATATTACTGATAATTTGAGGAAATATATAATCAGTGATTCATATACAATAAAAATTGTATTAAGTATTACTCTCATGAATCTTATTTAAACTGAAAAAAGATTATACAAAATTCAACTTTTATGCGTTCACTGTTTTTCACAGCAAAAACAAGATTGGAAACTGGATGAAAGTAGCAGTGGTCATCCCTGGAGAGAGAAGACACAGAATCCAATTTCAGGATCGAAAAGGTGTTTCACATCATTGGACACAATGCTCTCGATTTTATAGGCAAGGGAAATAATGAGAGAAGAGGAATTTTCTCCAGTCTGTATGTCTGTCCTGCCACTTGCTTAGCATATGGTGCTTTCTAGAGAATGTCTCTGGCTCTTTACTACTCCGTGTCATCGATGGACTGTCTGAAATGGGACAAGGTTGTGAACTTTACCTGTATCCTCATTGCTAGCAATGTTTTTATTTTAATTTATTGTCAATTTTCATTGTTATTATTCATCATTATTCATAAATATATTTTAAAATAATAAGCAATATAATTTATATTGGCAAAATAAGATATCTACTTTTCGTTACAGGACTTGTGGTCCAAATCAACTAACATTTCTTTGCAACAAACTTTACCTTAGAGCTTCAACTTCAGCAATTTTAATAGGTTTTTCTAACATTACAAATTACAACTTAGAAGAACTTATCATTTAATATTTTTTCTGTAATTTCTATTGATCAACTCTACTGCATTTTCAACAGACCTATTTGTTGCTAAACACTGCCATAGTTACTTTTTCTTTTTGCAATTTATTTTTAATCTTCAAAGCATTCTTGTTTTACATTCAACTCCTTGTTAAATATAAAACAATTTTTCCCTTATGGCTGCAACTCTCCCGACTCATTCACTAACAGCTACATAATTGTTTGATAGGCTTTTCTTACCTCTTCTGCTGAATTAAAAAAAGAAGAGGCCCAAATTAGGAGGCTAGGCTCCGTTTCAAAACATCCTTGATCATAAAAGGAAGTGAGAGTTGACTTTATCTTCTTGCATAGAATTAGTTTACCATTAAGTCATTTACTTTGTAATTCTCATGAATTCTGATGGCCTCTAAAACCAAGATAGTTTTAATGGTTTATCCACTTTTAATGGATTCCATGCCAGTTTATACCACTTAAAACTCTCCATTGATCTGATACCAAGGATTGGATATAATAAGGGGAATCAAGGCTACAAACATGAAACAAAACTCTAGTGCCTTCTCTGAAACACCTCACAAACTATTCTGTACTTTTTGCCTACTCTAAGTAGACAAAAATACTATACTGTCTAACACATTGGAAAAGGAATATTTTTAATTTTATGAGTAACATATAGTGAGACAAGTATTAAGAGGTAAGAATAAAATGTGTGAAAGTTCAACTAAAAAACTATGTCTTTCCTGATTGATTTTCCCACTAAATTTATTTATCTTTCTGATTTGGACAACACCTGCCCTTCTCCCTAACACAAAACACAAATACTCTTTGGATTCAAACAAGTAGACCATTCTACCATGGTTCAAGTTAACTTGGCAAACTTGCTCACCAACTTATTAAAATCCATCAAGTGAGCATTTTCATTGAAAATGAGATATCACACAATTGATTATATAAAAGAAGAGATTTTTCCCTGCCAGAACTTGATGATTCATAGTGTTTAGAAAGATACCAGCTCTTTCTACCCAAAAAAGAAAGAACAAAGAAAGAAAGAAAAATAAAGAGTTAGAGAGAGAGAGAGAAACAAATGTGTGACAACCAAGATAACCACGGTACAAACTATACTGGGTCTGCATTCCCTGGATTATTGTGGAAAAAAATCTGAAATAGATTGATTTTCAATGTGCTGGGTAAACAAAAAGAATAATCTGCAAACCTGTGCACATTTCTAGGGTTTAAGACTCTACAAACATACAGTATGAAAAGCACGTGAGAAAAATATCACAGGAGGGAATGTACACAATTTCCCAGTGCTTTCCTGGACCCCCACAGAGGTACAATAAACATTGTTAGATAGGAGGAAAAGTTCTGCTGTTCTATGGCACAGTAGGTAGTTGTAATTAACAACAAAACATTGTATATTTCAGCTTAGCTTGAAGAGTGGAATTTGAATGTCTTCAGAAGAAAGAAAAAACAAGGTAAGTGTTTATAGTGATAAGTATGTTAATCACTCTGATTTGATCATTGTACAATTTAAATAAAAATAAAACATTTTATACCCTACATGTATAAGTTATATGCCAATAAAAGCCCAAGACACACAAAGCAAAAACAAATCGCCATTTACTGTAGCCTCTGTAGAATGAGAAACTCTCCATTTTGAAAGATCAAAAAACTGCCAGCTTTCTCACTACAGGAGATGGATGGTGTGGGAGCATGTCAGATCCCAGGAATCTGCCTTCACAGACCTAAGGCTATTTGAACACAAGAAAAGGATGTTTCTACTGAGATTCAAGGACAATTTAAAAATATTCAAAGCAGACTCAAAAATGTATACTTCTCAATTATTTACTCTAATTTATTATTTACTATTTAATGTATTCTTTTCTTTTTCTTTTGGGTTTTTTTTATTATTTTTAATTAAATGTTATTTATTTATTTATTTAGAGGTCTTGGGTTGAAATTCAGGGACTTGAACTTGCTAGGCAAATATTTAACCCATTGGAGTCCTCCTATCTCTACTGATTATGTAGCTTGGAATACAATCCTCTACCAACATGTCTGTCTACATATACATACATATCACTAAGACTTTTCCAAATGGTCTTGAAGTACATTCCTGCTGTCTCTACTTACCAAAAAGACAGGAGGATTTCAGGCATGAGCCATTGCACCCAGACTCCTTTATCTGAATTTAAATATTAAAATATTAAAACATTTTCTGAGCCATGCAGAAAAGCCTCAAACAGAGACATGCACACATATGTACACTCAAAGATAGAGAAATAAATACATTGTTGTTGCTGATTCCTCAGCGGTGACTTGGGAACATGTGTCCGGTAGGCAGAAAGGGACCATACCATGTGGGTATAGACAAAGTTTATTAAAACATCATGCGCTTATATAGAGCATAAGGGCATAGAGAGTAAGTCTGTAGTCAAAGGACAATCACGGGACAATCATAGGACAGAAAGTTTTTGGGGAATGCAGGCAGGAAAAACTAACAACCTTTAATCAGTCAGAAGGAAAAGTTGTCAGCAAAGGTGGTACAGTTCCATGGGATCAAAGATAATACAGAGAAAGCAAGGGGCAGGGGGGTTCCGGGGAAACAAAGAAGGAGGCAACAATGCTTGATAAGAAATATACTCATTACCTTGCCCATGTAATTGTAACCCCTCTGTACAGTATCTTTACAATAAAAATATATGTAAAAAACAAAAAAAAGTCTTGCAGACTTTTCTGGTTTGGCTCACTTGGTCCCACTATCCAACAGCCTCCTGAGTAGTTAGGATTACAGTTGTGAGTCACCAGTGCTCAGTTTAGTATTATGAGTTTTATTAGAGGAATGGGAAAATTTAGTGCTTCTGAATGCATTCAAATGAATAGGAGGAAATAATAATACATTCTTAAGATTACATGTCCTGCTTTGATTTACTTCAACAATTACATGTTCATTACTACTGATTAACCCTACATTACGTTAGATAAAACATACCAAGCTTAGAATAACAAATCATCACAGGCTTATACTAAGAAGTCATTTTGTGTTTATACTACTTGGCAATTCTCTTATATAGACCCCTTTCCATAATTATTTTATAGTTTTAAAATAATTTTTATGGTTTCCTCCATACAGATTCCATATTAGTGACTTCAGATTATTCAATTTACATAATCTTTTCAGGTTTAAAAGAACTCCTGTTCTTTTAAACTTCCTTGACTTTTTCTCTTTCCCTTACTTCTCAGCAGTTGAGCAAGAAGAAACCAATTTCTAAATGACTGGGCATACTTCTTTCTCTGTCGAAAAGAACGCATTGAGCATATTGAACAGTGGACTTTACTACTGAGTTGTATTAATGGACCAATTGTTCCTACTTATTTTTAACTTGATAACCCAATTTTATTTCTTCTTCCCTCTAATTTTCTTAACTTGTGCTCTAATTATACGTTTTATACATAACAGCAAACATTTATGTCAGTAATATTACCAGCAGAATGGATAGATTCAAGCTGAGTAGTGAGAAGTCACTCAAAGTGAGTTATTTGCACATTTGTGGGTTGGATTCAGTATACCAGCAAATTATGAGAACCTATGCAAAGAACAGAGATTTTTAAAAACTGTCACCACTCTTACTCCTACAGAGGAAAGGGAATTTCAGGGAAAACAGGTATTGTGCAAGTGAAGTTGCCTGCGATACTGTCCATTAAGAAAATGCAGTGAAGTTCTTGGATACCAGTCCACTGGGAAACCAGGTATGGCAGATAGTGTGGTGAAGCAGAGAAAAAGAGAAAACAAAAACAACAGAAAAGGGGTATTTCTTCCTACTGTCTTGGTACCTTCTATGGCTGCTGTCTCTCTAGGGACAACCCACATATGGGTAATGAGAGCTCAGTGCAGTGGACCATCACCCCAAGAAAATAGGAAGTGTCTGGAAAACGTGAGAAGTCTGTGGGTCAATTGAAGGCAGACCAGGCAGAGAAGTCTGTGTGTGGCACTATTATTTATTTCCACCTAACCACCAAAAATCTGGAAGTAGAGCTGGGGCTCTAACTGATAAGAGTTCAAGCCTTGTATGAAAAAGAGATCACTTAAGCTCTGAATTCAAGTCTCCTAGGGGATACAAAATCTCTCTCTCTCTCTCTCTCTCTCTCTCTCTCTCTCTCTCTCTCTCTCTCTCTCTCCATATATATATATATAATCTAATTTATTCAAATCTATATATTTTGTGTTATATATGTATATTATATACTTAAATATATTTAAATAAATATATTGTGCATAGAATGGGTGGTGAGCAAAGGCCATACAATTTTATCTCTTGGGGTAGTCATTTCTTCACTCAATTTTTTGATTCTTTTTTTCTTTTTATTGTGAGAATACCATACAGAGGAGTTACAATTACATGGGCAAAGATAACGAGTACATTTCTCATCAAGCATTGTTGCCTCCTCTTTGTTTCCTCTTCTCATCCCTTCCCATACTCCCCCCCACCCCCCACCCTACTCTCCCCATACCCGCCACCAAAATTCTAAAGTTCGTTTTTCAACATAACGACTTGCACATCTCATTGTTGCAATGGGTCTACCTGTATCCCTAGTTAAACGATTTGTTTTTTTCCCTTCCCCTCCACAAATTATACCGACATCAAATACAATGAAAGCAGGGGTTATAACGTGGGGCGGGGACATAAAAAACAACAAAGAAATCATCTTATAAATATGTTAGAAACAATTGCATGAAAGAAAAAAAACAAAAAAAATTTGAATACTTATCTTGGGGCTCATTCATCTAACATCAACTTATCTGACCTTTTCTGCTTGCTTCAGACATATACTACTAACTGCAAATAAGGGAAACCATGGGACTGATGTTTCTTTGGGCTTGATTTACTTCACTTAATATAATTTTTTCCAAGTCTTTCCATTTCCTAACAAATGGCACAATGCCATTCTTTCTGATGGAGACATAGAATTCCATTGTGTATCTATACTACATTTTCTTGATCCATTCATCTACTGAGGGACATCTGGGTTGGTTCCATACCTTAGCTATAGTAAATAATGCTGCAATAAACATAGTTGTGCTGGTAGCTTTAGTGTGGTCTTGTTTGTGATCATTTGGGTAAATGCCCAAAACTGGGATTGCTGGGTCATAGGGGAGCTCTATGTGGAGTCTTTGAGGAACCTCCATACTGCTTTCTAAAGTGGTTTGAACAAGTTTACACTCCCACCAACAATGCAGTAAGGTTCCCTTCTGTCAACATCCCCTCCAGCATCTGTTGTTATTAGAGTTCTTAATTATAGCCATTCTAACTGGGGTGAGGTGGTATCTCAATGTGATTATTATTAATTAGTATTATTTTGTTAAAAAAAAAAGGTGTCAGGCACCAGTGGCTCATAACTGAAATCTAGCTGAGATCTGAGTATTCCTGTTCAAAGGCAGCTGGGGCAGGAAAGTCTGTGAGACTGATCTCCAAACATAGAAAAATCCAGAAGTGGAGCAATGATCAAGTGGTAGCCTTGAACAGAGAAGCTCAGGGATAGCACCCAGATCTTAGTTCAAGCTTCAAGACTGGCACACACACGTGTGCACACACAGATGCACAGGCACATGGACACAAACACATACATATACACACATAACATGCAGAGAAGGTGACTTTAATTACCTTCTATGGAATGTATATGACAATGGAGGAAAACCCATACTTAAGCCTAGAAGAGAAGGTGGATTCCACGAACCCCTCACACTCCTTCCCTCAAATGCCTCTGGATTTTCAGTCCACCTGAAAGACCACAGGTAAAAGATGAGAGTCTGGCACATTAAGTCTGGTACTTAAAAGTGAGTCCTGTCACTGCCATTTTCTATCCAAAATAGGGCATATTTGAAAGAATGGCCTTCCAAGCGTTGCCCAAGCCCCCATGAAAGCTGTGCACAGACAAGTACACAACTCAGGCGTGCACATGTACACAGCACACTGGCATGTATATGCACACCACACACACACACACACACACACACACAAATATTTACCTTTTTTCTCAATGCTGACCTCACTTGAATTAAATGATGAGGGACAGAAACAGTATGAATTATTCCTCTAAACAGATTATTCATTACATACTGTTTTAAGTGATTGGCTACATTCAAAGTATGGAAAATAACTGGGACCAGGTGGCTCACAACTGTAATCCTAGCTACTCATGATGCCGAGAGCTAGAGATCTCAGTTCAAAATCAGCCTGGGCAGCAAATTTTGTGAGATTCTTATCTCACCATAAATCAGGAAGAGGAGTTGTAGCTTAAGTTGTGGAGCAGGAACCTTGAGCACAAAAGAAGCTCAAGGACAGCCAGGTCCTTGGTTCAAACCCTAGGGTGGCACAAGATTTTAAAAGAAAAAGTGAAGCTGTGGCTGAAGTGATAGAACACAAGCCTTAACACAAAAGCTCCTGGGAAGTGCCCCAAGGCCTGGAGTTCAAGCCCCAGAACTCGGACCCTCCAAAATAAAGACTAAAAAGAAATGAGAATATCTTTTTTATGGGCAAAGAACGAATGTTGGTAATATTTTGATGTCTGAGTGACTTCATCTAATGCTGTTAGTGCTGTAAGCAAAGGATCTATCTATCCATCTATCAATCTATCATCTATCTATCCATCTATTTATCTAGTAGCTAGCTAGATAATTTATCATCTTTTTAATGTTGTGAAAAATTAAGCACAAGGAATTAAGGATACTTTATAAGATGGTATAAATGTAAAAGCAAGATTTTTCTCTAGGCTCTAGGTTGACAGCCCCAAAATCAAAGGACAGAGGAAAGAAATCAGGAATGGGGGAATCAACTCAGAATTTTTGATAAAAGCTAATCTTTCTTTCATATATTATGGTGCCTTACCACCAGATCCTACTATAGTTGGCACACCATATAATGTCAGATTTTGAATATCCTTAGAGACACTCTAGTCAAAATTGCTTTTTAAGAGAACTTTAGATAAAAGAGAATTTAAGGATTATGATTATATCATTTCTGATTGATATAGATCCTCACTCACATAGTAAATAATTTATTCCTGTTTCTTATTCATGTGCCTTGTGTCTATAGCATCTTACCAAGTCTTAAAGATGAGCATTCTTTAATTTTGCACATGTCTTTGGTCTAGCCTATCTCTGAAGAGCATAATAGATTTTAAATTAATGCTGCCCAACTGTGCAATAGGAAATATTTATAAAGTTTAACATTTTTTATTACTATATATGTCATTATTGGCCTCATTTTCTTTTTCGGATTCTAAATTTTTTCTCTAAGTGTACTTGGAGTAAGGGAAGTTCATGTCAAATTATGTTCCAAACACATGGAACATAAAAATACACATTTTTCACAGGTCCAGATTTATTTTTGTATTTCTCTTTTATTTTAAGCAATGTCCACTGAAGTAGCCCCCAATACAAGACTGAATTTCTAGAGGATATATATGGAAAACTATATTGAAAATCGATAGATTAGCAACCTAGGTTTCCATATAATTCATGCAATTAATTGGCTGTGATTCTGCATTTTTTTGTTAAATGATATAATTTCTTTTGTTCATTATTTAAATCTTTCAAGTCTTGTCTTTCTTTCTCAGGGGATGACCAAGCACTTTAACTCTGAGATTTATTCTGATACTTAATCAGAGATTTACTCTGATTCATTAGTAACCTGGACAACATAATTGTCATAATTTTATACTCTAAAGCTGTTCACTGTATATGTTGCTCAGGACAAATACTCTGAATTCAATTCATTCAGAATTCATAGCATGTTGAAAAAAATTTGTCTAAGGAAACTTAAAATAGATCAATATGGTTCTCCCTTAATATAAGCCAAAAGAATTTGTCTTTCAGAAGTTTCAGGTTCCAGGATAATATGATGCCTTTTCAAACTCTTAGCTCTGACTTAATAAGGATGAGACATGTATAAAATATATTACAGACCTGTTTAATACATATATTCTGGTAAATAAAGAATAATATTTAATTTGTGTTTTATAAATTCTAAAAATTCAGTACAGGACTAGCAGCATGGCAGAAATAGTAGAGAACTCCCTTAGTTTGTGCATGTGTAAGGATGGCTCTGAGCTCAATGCCTAGTACCCTGAGATAAAACAAAAGTCAGTGCATAATCACATATGTCAGCAGAGAGAGGTTTGGTGATTGCTTCGATCGTAGTTAATCAAAAAATGTTAAAAAGCTCAAAGATTCAAGTTAGGTTGCAGCAAGGCTTATGAGAAGTGACATCATTGGGAGTCAGTAGACCTGGGTCTACACTGTAGACCTGACATGACATTAGTCCTTTAACAATGAACTTCTTTCTTGTAAAGTTTGTTAATGTGCATTGTGTTTCTAGATGTGGGTTTCTCTAAGGAATGAGTTTGATGTGGTAATCTCAATTTAACAGTTATTTTTCAGACTCATTGAATTATTGCTTCCCATTGATTATGTGTAGATTTTCTTTAAGTCACTCAGTGGGTTAGCTCCATCCTTACCATTTGAGCACCAGCCAGTGTCTTCTTAGACCTCCTGTGAGTGACTAGTGTTGGTCCTTTCTTCCTGCCCTCTCTCCTCATTTATAATATTTTGTGAGGATATGATACAAAATAATGGAATGCTTTCTCTTCTGTTGCTTTTCTGGAAATCAAAATATAATACTACTTTATTTTCCATGGAAAACTAGTGAATTTCTTTTTCACATTGTCAATAAGCTCTCAGAATTCCTGTAGTAATATAGACATTTTTGTTCCCAAATTATATATGTAAGAAATACTTTATGTTTGTGATCATTTGCCACCACCATTTACTGAAGAGGCTGTCTTTCTTCCATTCTATTTATTTAAACTCCTTTATTGAAGATTACATGGCTATAGGTCTGTGGTTCATTTCTGGGTTTTCAATTCTATTCCATTGGTCCTGCGGTCTGTTCTTGTGCCAGTACCAAGCTGTTGTGATTACTATGTTTATTGCAGCTTTATTTACCATAGCTAAGATATGGAACCAACCCAGATGCCCCTCAGCAGATGAATGGATCAAGAAAATGTGGCATATATATAAAATGGAATTCTGTGCCTCCATCAGAAAGAATGACATTGCCCCATTTGTTAGGAAATGGAAAGACTTGAAAAATATATATATATATTAAGTGAAGTAAGCCAGGCCTAAAGAAACATAGGTCCCATGGTTTCCCTTATTTGCAATATCTAGGATATGTCTGAGACAAGCAGAAACGGTCAGATAAGTTGATGTTAGGCTAAATGAAACCCAAGATAAGGACTAAAATGTTTTTTTCTTTCTTGCCATTGTTTCTAGCGTATTTATAAGATGAAATCTTTGTTGCTTTGTATGTCCTCCTCACGGTATAACCCTTGTTTTGACTGTATTTGATGCTGGTATACTTGTGGAGGGGAAAGGGAAAAACAAATTGTTTAAATAGGGATACAGGTGGACCCATTGCAACAATGAAATTTACAAGACGTTATATTGACAAATGAACTTTACAACTTTGGCGGGGAGAAGGGAAGGGATGGTAAGGGGAAAAAAAGGAGGAGGCAACAATGCTTGATAAGAAATGTACTCATTACCTTGCCCATGTAATTGTAACCCCTCTGTATGGTATTACTACAATAAAAATACTTAAAAAATACTTCATGTTAAAATCTCTCTGCAGATACATACCTCTTTTGTTTTGTCTCCCATTAAGGACCCATTATTTGTCATCATTCTGTACTTTGCTAGCTCTTTTAAACTGGTGTTGGTCAGAAGTTTTTAGTAGTATAGGATATCACATAAGCTTATATGCAACCTCCAGAGATAGTAAGCCAGCAAAAATGTGTAAATATAGGTCTGTGAATGAGCTTGGCTTTACTTTCAGTTTGACTAAAGAAGACTAGGTAAATTCCGTTAACTACTTATACTATTTTGGACTAAGGAAATGATCTTCAAACGGAAAATAGTAAGGTAATTAAGAAGAGACCAGGAAGGAGTAAGATATTTTCAAGGTGGAGACCAGTCAACCCTGCTTTTGATTCCTTGTGGGTTGGTTTGCTACATCAAGGAGAAAATCATTCTAAATCTTTCCCATTCTTACTGGAAAGATATGCAAGTGAAATTCTGGCAAATCAGAAATGAAAACACTGTATGTTTAGGGTATGTAATTTTATTCTCCATTCCTGTTCTTTTGGAATAGTTTTGTTGTTTAGGATTACTAGAATTTTAAACACTCCCAGCTTAATCTGCAAAATTCAAGTCAGAATGCATATACTTACTACAATACATAGCAAAATTGTCTATATTCTGGTAGACATTTATGTGCCTCTAATAAAGAAAAGAGTTATAATTCCAGTTTTCTAAGATAATGATTTGTTTTTGGCTTATAATTAAATAATAAATATTATGCATGCTCAATGTTTTAAAAGAGCTGCTGAAAAGTAATACAAATATTTTAACAACAAAAGTCAAACAATGAATGACTTTTTAAATTAAGTATAGTATATACAATATTCCTTTTGCATATGGTTCTATCACAAACATAAATGTCTATTTATAATAGACAAAATGAATGTAGATATGCTGTATGTCTATTTATAATATGTATTTAATATAATTACCTATAAAAATAATTGAAAAATACCTAACATTGAATATGTAAAAATGATAATCCTAATTCAGCTTTAGAGAAGAAAGTAAAAACACAGCCTATGTAAGTGCTAAACTTTAGATAAATGTTTTTCCAAAGGCAAATTATATTTTAAAATAAATTCCCAAGATTAAAAGGAACATTATAAAACTAATAAAGATGTGTTTTACTTTTCAGTAGAATCAGTTTGTTTCCTCTACTTTTGGTAGATTCTTCCTTTAATGAAATGCGTGTCCTCCTTCTGGAATCAGTGAAGTTGTTTCCTTATGGATCAATGAGGGATTATGGATAACATTAGGATTAATAACCAGTTGATTTAAAAATAAGAAAATAACACAAAAATATCCAGGTGAGACTAATGTAATGACAGGATGTTGTTAAAAAGTGGAAGAAAGAAAGAAAGAAAGAGAGAGAGAAGGAAGGAGGGAGGGAGGGAGAGAGGAAGGAAGGAAGGAAGAAAGAAAGAAGGAAGGAAGGAAGGAAAGAAAGAAAGAAAGAAAAGAAAGCAAGAAAGAAAGCAAGAAAGAAGGAAAGAAAGAAAGAAAGAAAGAAAGAAAGAAAGAAAGAAAGAAAGAAAGAAAGAAAGAAAGAAAGAAAGAAAGAAAGAAAGAAAGAGAGAGAATAAGAAAGCCGACACTGGGCTGGGAAGGTGGCTCAGTGGTAGAGCACTTGCCTTGCATGCTTGAGGCCCTGGGTTTGATTCCTCAGAACCACATAAGCAAAAAAAAAAAAAAAAAGAAGAAGAAGAAGAAGAAGAACCACCCACAAATAAATAGAAGATATTAAAAAAGAAAGAAAGAAAGAAAGCTGACAGTAATGGCTCAAGCCTGTAATCCTAGCTACTCAGGAGGTTGAGATATGGGGATTGCAGTTCAAAGCCAGGGCTGAATAGTCCCTGAGACTCTTATCTCAAATAAAGAACTCAAAAGAGGGCAGACGTGGCATTGTGACTCAATTAGTAGAGCACTACCCTTGAGTAGATGTTCAAGATGTTATGTCGAAAATGAACTATACATCTTTGGTGGGGGGGGTGGTTGGGGGTGGTGGTGAGGGGGAAATAGGAAGGGATGGCAAGGGGAAACAAAGGAGGAGGCAACAATGCTTGATAAAAAATGCACTTATTATCTTGACCATGTAACTGTAACCCCTCTGTAGTTGTTATGTCGAAAAACGAACTTTACAACTTTGGTGGAGGTTGGGGGAAGATCGGGTGGGGAAAAGTGGGGGGAGTATGGGAAGGATAGCAAGGGGAAAGCAAGAGGAGGCAACAATGCTCGATAAGAAATGAACTCGTTATCTTGCCCACATAATTGTAACTCCTCTGTATGGTATTTTCACAATATAAATAAATAAATAAGAGAAGAAGAAGAAAAAAAGAAGCTCAGGAAAGGGATGGTGCCCAGGACTTGGAATAAATAAATAAATAAATAGTAAAGATAAATAAACAGGAAAGTCAGAGAACAAGCTCAGTCCAAATTCCAGTTGTTTGCTTTGTAGTTTGATATTTATTAGCCTTGCCTAATTAGAAAAAAAAACATCTTTTTTTTATCTATGGCACAATGCTACTTCCAGTGCCTTTTGACTTTAGTAAATTTTAATTCCTAAAGTTGTGCAGGTGAGTGACTTTGTTCCAGTCTGCCTCAGGGAGTTTATTTCATCCCTTTGTCTCAGGTATTGTCTGAGGCTGATGAACTTGCACCTTCACATTCATGTCCTCTCTGCTCATGTGTTGACTGCCTAACACTTAACTGCTAAACATTTCACATCAGTTTGTTACCACCATATTTCTCACTGGTATCTTATCATCAAATGTTTCACTGTGTATTTCTTCTATTATTTACATATTATATCCTACTAGTACTGGTTTCTTTGCTTTTTTGACATTTCAGAGAATTTTAGCTTTATTGTGTAAAAAATGCTTCATATCTCATTTCCTGAGAGAATCCACTGAACTTCATGTATTAAGTTAGTGCTAAAATATTTAGCAGATTATTTAAAGACTATTTTTCTCTAATTATTGTATTATTGTTATGATTGTCCAATTATACTTTATGGATGTATATCTGTTGCTATTGCTTGATTGTTATTCTAAAGTATTGATTGATTGCCACTTTCTTTGGTGGCTCATATTGCAGTTATAAGAAGTGTTAGTGGTAGGGTGGTAAGTACATCTGCCTTCCAAACTGCTTTAGTTTTGGCTCTAAAATGTATATTGGAAGTTTAATCACTTATACAATGTATCAGATAATGGAATTAAATAGATGGCTTTAGATTCTAAGATTTGGGCCTTTATGAATTGATAAACGATGCCATTGAAAAAGGTTTGGCAGGAAAAAAAAAGTTTGGCAGGATGGGCACCCCGTGTTTCACACCTGTAATCCTAACTATTCAGGAGGCTGAGATCTGAGGATCTCAGTTTGAAGCCAGTCTGGGCAGGAGAGTCCGTGAGACTCTTATGTCTAATAAACTACTAAAAAAACAGAATTAGAACTGTAGCTCAAAAGTAGAGCATTAACCTTGAGTCAAAAAGCTCAGGGACAGTGCCCAGGTTCTGAGTTCAAGCACCAGTACTGATATCAAAAAAAAAAAGTTGGTAGAACTGGTTGCAGATTGCTCAAACCTATTATAATCCTAGCTATTGAGGAGTTTAAGATCACAGTTCAAAGAGAGTTCTGTAGGCAAGTTTACAAAGCTCTTATCTCCAACTAACCAAGAATAAGCCAGAATTGGAGGCATAGCTGAAGTGGTAGAAGGACAACTGTATGAGAAAAACCTGAGCAAATGTGTGAGATACTCAATTCAAAACTGGTAACCTTCACACACACACATACACACACACACACACACACACACACACACACAAACACACACACACACACACACAAATGTGTGAGAAAGAATTGGCAGAAACTCAGTTTAATGGCACATGACTGTAATTCCAGCTCTTCAGGGGAACAAAGTCAGAAGGATTTTTAAAATAAGTTGTTTATTGTGAAAATACTGTACAGGAGGGTTACAGGTACATGAGCAAGGTAATGAGTACATTTCTTATCAAGCATTGTTGCCTCCTCCTTTGTTTTTCCCCTATCAACCCTTCCATCCCACCTCCTCAACACTCCTCCACCCTAAATTGTAAAGTTCATTTTTCAACATAGTGTCTTGTACATCTCATTGTTGCAATGGGTCAACATGTATCTCTATTTAAATACTTTGTTTTTTCCCTTCCCCTTCCCAAATTAAACCAACATCAAATACAGTGAAAACTGGGGTTATGCCAGGGGGGAAGGAAATACAAAGCAACAAAAAATCACATGGTACCTTATAAATACATTAGAAATAATAGCAAGCAAGAAAAAAAAACACTTCTGTCCCTATCTTGGGGTTCATTTTGCTTAACATCAACTGATCTGAACTTTTCTGCTTATCCCAGACATATACTAGTTATGAAAATAAGGGAAACCATGGGACCTATGTTTCTTTGGGCCTGGATCTTGATTCAAGACCAGTTCCAGGATAAAGGAGACACTATCTTAACAAATCAGTCGGGTGTAGTGACAACACCTATAATTCAAGTTGTACACAGACCATATGAAAAAGATTACAATATGATGCAGGCCCTTAACAAAAGCAGACCATACCTGAAAAATAACCAGACCAAAAGGACTAGAATTCTGGCCAAGTGGTTAAGTGCTTACCTAGTACAAATTGCTAATTTCAGTAATGAAGGAGAGGCCACCTACCTATAAAGATAAAGTGCTCTTATCTCTGGGCACAGAGGTTCAAGTTGCCATCTTGGAATCTGTACACAGATTAGATCTCACAGCTTCCAAAACTGTGGGAAGTAAGTTTTTTTTTCTTTATAAATTATTCAATCTCCGGTGTTCTGTTGAACAGCACAAAATGGACTGAGACAGATGTTCTCAATATCATTGAATTAACCTTCTGACATGATTAGTTAGTGAAAATGTCTGTCATTTTCATTACGCAGTGACTTAGTGAGGTTTTGAGCAATATTAGTTTCTGAGTCCTATGCATGTTCTCAATAAAGTGACTCCTACGTTAGGAGGCTCACAGTTTCCTACATATGCCAAGTGGAACAAAAATCTTACAAGCCTAGGATGAAGTCTAATGTGCTTCTCTTCCCTGCATGGGCATGATATTCAGACAGGAACTGGGCCATCTGTTATTGCTCCATCATAGGAAGGCCTACTCTTATGTTTACAAGATGTAATTTACGGCATAGGTAAAACAATTGCCTTATTATTAAATGGATTTCAGGGAGTGATATTCTAAGCAATTTATTAACATAGAATGACTTGTGGCTGCCTTCACTCAGTATAATGTGTACGGGAATTGTAAGTATCAACAATCAAGTGCACATCATATATCCTAATATTTTGAAGGGAGACTTTCCTGTCCTGCATACCATATGATGTACTGACATGCTCTGTTAACTTAAGCTAAAGATGAGTTTTTGACAAGTTACAGAAAAACTAGCAACTGGAATTACCCCAAATACTCAGACTTAGACACAGAACACACACACACACACACACACACACACACACACACACACACACACACACGCACGCACGCACGCACACACACACACATGAATAAACAGAAGGAGAACGTAAGTGTCCATATGCATTTTAAATAGGCATTATTCTGTATTTCAAAATGTTCAGCAGAAATTCTCCTTTTAGTCCTATGCTTAAAGTATGGCAAAGGATATATACGAAAAAGACAGGCTATATAGAATAAAAATAAGAGACAAGTTAAATTTTTTTTCAGAACAAATACCAGTTTAATCTGAGCAAAGATCCCATACAAACCTAACATCTGTAAGCCTCGCTATGCAGGAGGAAGAGATCTTAAGATCACAGTTCAAAGCCAACTGTGGTAGAAAAGTCCATGAGATTCTTATCCCCAATTAACTACCAAAATGCCAGATGTGAGGTTATGGCTCAATTGGTAGCACACTAGCCTTAAGCAAAACAGCTCAGGGACAGTACCCAATCCCTGAGTTCAAGCTCCAAGACTGGGGCAAGGCGGTTAAACTAAATGATGACTGGTGATGTTTTTCTTATTTCTTTTCTATGAAGCTAAAAAAATTATGGGCTATTTTATTGGTGGTATTTCAGTCTCTGTATGACTTAAACTAATGCTGTGACTGCTGTGGTTCCTTTGAATTTAACACCTTTCTTCAGCAATTCTTTCAGTATTATAGTTGCACTTTTATAAAAAGGATGGTAGCCTCAAAACATGATTTAATGTGTGAAATGCTATTAAGAAATAGGGTAAATGTGGCTTATGGTAGAATGCTTGCCTAACATGCACGAAGCCCTGAGTTCGATTCCTTAATACGAAATAAACAGAAAAAGGCAGAAGTGGTGCTCTGGCTCAAGCGGTAGAATGCTAGCCTTGAGCAAAAAGAAGCTCAGGGATAATGCTGAAGCTCTGAGTTCAAGCCCCAGGACTGGCAAAAAGAAAAAGAAGAAAAAAAAGAAATAGGGTATCTTTTTTCTTTTGATTTATTTTTCCTTTGGTTTATCCTGTTGTCATTGTTTTGATTTTGGTGCCCTGTGTATTGTATATATATTTATCTGAATTGGAGAAGGGAAGGGGAACAACAAAATGTGAGACAAAGGACAAATCTGAACCAATGCAACAACAACATTCATGATATTCTCAAGAAAATATGTTGAAAATGAACTTTACAACTTTCTGGAGGAGGGTTGGGGAGAGGGAAAGTGGAAGAAAAATGATGCAGGAGTAACAGTGTTTGATAGGAAATGTACTCAGTACCTTATGTATGTAACTGTAACCCCTCAGCACATCACCTTGACAATGTAATTAAATTTAAAAAATAAAAGAAAGAAGTAATGTATGAAAATATATTTCCTTTCTGTGGCTTAGATGAGAGATGTAAGATGGTGATACTAATCTGTGAGAGCTGAATCCTGAAGAAATAATGCTTGAACTTTTCTTTCACCGTCTTTCTAAAGTATATTCTCATGTTCATATAGGAAAATCTGGGGCTTCTTTTGTAGGTTCTTTATCATGAAAACTGGTTTCTATCTATTGCTCTGAATATATGTCCTCATTTTTCTTCCTCGGCTAATTTTGACACAAAATCTCCATGGAAACAATTTTCAATAATACTGGAGAAATCACACTTATATGAAAAAAATCCTCAAGCAGAAGACTAGTTCATAATTACTGTGCCTGATATCTGTACTGAGTGTGTTTTATAACTACCTATTCCACCTTCCTGAGCACTCTGCACTGCCTGTTGGAATTTTAAACATTTCTTTCTCATTACATTGATTTAGACTAAAGCCCATAGTAAAATGGAGAGAGTTAACATCCTAAACATTACAAATCATTTAAACATTTGCCTGGCCCTCCTTTGACAACATGTGTAGATAAAAGGATAAAGAGAAAGTGTGTGCCCTCATCCAGCAGGATTCATTCATGACCATGCTGTCCTCCAGCCTGCCACAGGAAAGTGGAGGTGGTATTAATGTATGCTGGTTTGGAAGTGCCAGCCTGCTCCCTCCTGTCCACAGCCTGCTCCAGCTGTAGCCCAATTAAATTCAACAATTCACAGGTGTTCAGGGAAATGTTTTCAACATAAAACCCCAGTTGTCTTTAGGGCTCTTCACATCCTGTTTTTAGTGCTCTTTAAATTTGAAATATTCTTACAACAAACCAAACCACATTTGAAAATGAACAAAAGTGAAGAAACTCATGATGTAGATGTAAACAATTAGCAAGTTATTGTCAATAACTAAAGGAAAGATTTGGCATCAACTACGAACCTATTACATTAAAGTCTAATAGAAAATAATGGTTCTAATATACTTTATTATCCTTAAGTAATTCTAAAAAGGAGTTGCCATTCAACCAAGCAGTTTATGAATACAATTTATCTTGATGAATGTCACCCTTTTATCATTCACTCCCGTCCTTACCATCCCAACCCTTTTGAGCAACCATGATGTTTTATATATGAGGAAGTATGAAAATAGAAATTATAGAACAATTACAGACCTTTATTTCCAGCACAAAGAATTAATGTATTTAAATACTTAGATTTTTATCTCATTTTAACATACATCACTGTATCCGGCCATTGAATTCACCAAGAATGTGTCTTGCCTGCCTGTGTATCCTAAGCCTGAATCCAGAAATGTACAAAAATAGCAGTGAGTGATTTCCTTTAACTTATCATTGCAATCTCATCGCATGTATTTTGGATTTACTCCCAATAATTTTGTTTGTTTGTTTTGTCCATCGTGGGGCCTTAACTCTGGTCCTGGGTGTTGTCCCTCAGCTCTTCAACTCAAGGCTAGTGCTCTACCACTTGACCCACAATGCCACTTCTGGGTTTTTCTGCTTATGTGGTGCTGAGGAATTGAACCCAGGGCCTCATGCATATGAGGCAAACACTCTACCACTGAGCCACCTTCCCGGCCCACTCCAAATAATTAAGTATCAAAAATAAGGGACTCAGTAGTCTCAGTGGTTCAAATCTGAAATTCTAGTTTTTTGAGAGGCACCAGTCAGGATCTTGCAGTTCAAATTCAGTCTGGACATATATAGGCCAAGAGACAACATCATAATTAATGACCAGGTGTGATATCATATCACCGTTATTCATATCATCTGTTATTCTAGCTAAAAGAGAAGCATCTTGGCTGGCCATGGTGGCCATATTGGTCAACTACAGTGGCACATGGAAGCCCAAGTAGGAAGATCACAAAGACGCAGAATAATCATCCCATTTGACCTCATGTCATAGCTGGCATGCAAGCTGCCTTGAAACTCAAGCTCGTGAAGGTGTCTTTTTTTTCACTTCAGATGTTTGTCTCAGTAAAATCCAATTCTTGTTTAAATCTATTTCCCCTTTTAAGATCTCTCTCTGTCTGTTCCCATCTGAATTCTTTTTTCAGCAAGACCAAAGACCGTGCCATTCATCTTTTTTGACATGAGGAGCAAGAGATTATTGAAAAATTTAAATTACAGGAGGCTTGAAAAAAAACACAAGTCTATCTTCAAATTGCTTTTAAAAAGTCTATCGTTTTACACAAGGTACCATACTGAGTGAATAAACACTTGCACTATTAGATTGGTAACAATATAGGAAAAATGTCATATTTTTATAGTCATACACAATTGTTTCATATGATCCACATTTATATTTGTATGTATATGTGTATTTTATGCAAAAAATTAACTGTGTTAAATTTCTTATATTTATGAGTACAAATAATTATGCTGAAAATGATTGCAGTGAACCACCCATAAAGCCTGTTCTTTCCCAGAGAACAAATATGTCACAATTATAGGTTTTATTCATTTTAATGTTAAATTAATTGTGTGTGTTTGTGTGTGTCTATGTGTGTATGTGTGTCAGAGCATACATGTACCAGTCCTGGAATTTGAATTCAGGTCTGGGTTTTATCCCTGAGCTGTAGTGTCCAAGGCCAATATTCTGACACTTGATACACAGTTCCACTTCCAGCTTTTTGGTGGTTAATTTAGAGATACAAGAGTCTTATGGACTTTCATACTTGGGATGGCTTCAAACCTTCATCCTCAGATTTCAGCCTACAAATTATCTAGGATTACAGGTGTGAACTACTGGAACCTGGGTAGGTTCAATTATTTTTATTTCTTTATTTTTATATCTTTGACCAAGTTGCCTCATCTGATTATTCATTTTATTAGACATTAACTTTGCCTCATTATTTTATAATTACTCTGATTTTTAAAAGGAAAACATAATAGATTTGTCGATATTATTAGTGTATAATGCACAATTTGCCAAAAAGAGAGACAAATACTAAAATTAATCTTTGTTTCCCATTTGGAGTAAAAGCATTATCAATGCTTTAAAATGTACTAATTAAGATGGTTTCTGATCTTAAAGAGTTTGAATCTGAATAATCTGATTTCATGGCCTTTGATTTTCAGCTTTATAACCCATTTCTGATCTTGTCAAGCTCCAACTTCTGTCTTTACCTAATATGGATATTCTACTATCACATTATTTTATTGTTACATTTATATGTCTCTTCTTGTTCCCATCTCTTGTACTGTTGCTTTCACTCTGCCTAGAACATTCTTGACTTTCTCCTCTCTAATTCATGCTCTTCAATACAACTCATTGCCAAACTTAACTCTCCGAAGTAACTTGCTGATTTATCTATATTCTTTTTATCACTATTGGGAAAAAGTGAAAGCATTTTGACCAATTTCTTAATAGTAAATTTTCATCTATTACTTCATGTATCCTAAAGGTCAAGATTTTCAGAAAGTTTTTCAATCTGAACACATAATGTACGTATAAAATGTGTATAACCAAATGTGTACAAAGCACAAAGCAATTGAACATAAAATGAAAACCATAGCATCTATGTTATTAGGACTCCTCTTGAATGATCAACCACTAAGTTTGCCAGCATCCTTTTAGGATTTCCTGCAGCTTCAACTCTGCATTGTTTTTACTAATTTTTCTAGCTTCATTTTCTATCTGTGACTACTGGGGTTTCTTACATTTGTTAATCAGTAAGGTATGGTTTAAAACCAGTCCAAACCAAACTAATAAAACATAATCAAGCAACAACAAAAACAACAAATATTTGCTATAATCCATTAAACATTCATTTTTTTACATGTTACATACTGAGGCACAAATATTTTTAGCATTTTTGGTAGAATAAATAGCAGAAAATGAAGCAGTGATTGAGTGGCTTTTCCCCCATATGATGCTATTATTTTTTATTATGGCATATAAATCCCTTTATATAAAAATGTTCCCTTCAGTTCTCTCCAGTTCCATACTCTTCCACATTTTTTAACAGCATATCTTCCTCTCTATGTTTGCTGTTCAATTACTGAAAGCACTAAAATCTATAATCCCCAACTTAAGCATTTAATTCTCTCCTTTATATATTTATCCCACTCTTAAGCTTGAAAGGGCTTCTACTTGCTGATAGTAGTGGAAGAAAAATTAGAACCAAGTGGCCTTCTCTTGACTTCTGTGAAAATTACACTGCCTGTCTACAGGATTAACCTTCCTTTCTGGAAATGTTTTCGCTGTGAAAACCTACATGAAGATGCTTTTTTGTAATGTTTAATCACCTCATAAGCCACAACTCATGTACTGATCATATTCTTCAACAGATTGGTAATTCTCTTTATTTTTCTTGGTTATATATTCTTCCACCATTATTCACTACTCACCATTACTTCATCATTACTTCACATTTTGTGGCTTCAGTTATACATCATCAGTTTCAAATATATGAAATGGAAAATTTCAGGAATCAACAATTTATACGGTTTAAATTACACACTATTTTGGGTAGCATGATGTAATTTTAGACCATCTCATTTCATCCTATCCAGGATGCCAGTCAGCCCTTCACACAGCGTGTCTATGATGGATACACCACCACCATATACTCAGTGGTCATAGGGTTTAAGAGCCAATTTCTTGGTCGTATGTCCAAATAACTCTTATATTCTTAATAATGGCCCTAAAGTATTTGAATATTGATTCATATGTGACAAAGAGAAGTCATGACGCAATTCTTTTTGCATAGAAAGGTAGTTTGTCTCAATTTAATGAATAAATAAAAAGAAAATTATATTCTGGGTTTACAGTGACTATGCCAATCTTTTCATTTGCCTCCTGTAGGCTTTCTATTTTTTTGAGGGGCTTGAACTCTGGGCTTGGGCACTATCCCTGTGTTCTTCAGCTTGAGCCACAGCACTACTTCTGGTTTTCTAATGGTTTATTGGATATAAAAATCTCAGGGACTTTCCTGCCTGGGTTGTCTTTGAACCGTGATCCTCCTGAGTAGCTAGGATTACAGACATAAGCCACTAGTGCCCGGCTCCTGTAGGCTTTGTATTTTCTCAGCTTCTTGGAAGATAAAGTACAAGAGCATAGTTTTAGAGAGTCAGACTAAGTTCATAGAAATGTTATTGTAGTATGTTGTTATAATTGTGATGATTTTGTATTTGCTTAGTTCATAAATTTAACTTGATCCTAGCTATGTATGCAAAAAAGAAATATGTACATATAGGGTTTGGTATTACTTGAGGTTTTGGGTATCCACTGAGGATCTAGCAACAAGTGCTTTGTAACAAAAGAACTAATATAGATAGATAGATAGATAGATAGATAGATAGATAGATAGATAGATAGATAGATAGATAGAGATATTTTTTTCCTCCAGTGATGGGAATCAAACCATGTCTTCACATGTTACTCAAGCACTCTAGCTCAACAGTTTGTCTCTTCTCTTTTCTTATAATTCAAAACAAAAAGAAGAGAACCAGAGAAAGAAGGAAGGAGAGAGGTGGGGAGGGAGGGAGCAAAGCAAGGATTAAGGGTAGGGGGAATTAGATGGAGAGAGAATTAAAGAGAGGGGAAAATTACAAACTTTGAAAATGGTCTTTGGACTTGTTTATTATACAGTTTTAGGTGAATTTCATAATTTATTTTAGTTCTATAGAGTTGTCTTTATAAACTAAATTCCATAGAAGAATCTTTAACCTTTCACATTTTCTACTTATCCCTTATTAAAAAGCATTGTTTAAAATGTCACTTCATATGCAAATCTTTCATGTGTTAAAAAAAGTGTTGATTTTCTTTGTAAATTTGAGGTTGAAAGGCTAGCTTTTATTTCTTAGATTTTTTTCCCTATTGCGCCTTTATGTTATTAGTTTGATGCTCAAAATAAAAGTCACTAGGTTAGTGATAGCAGCTTAGCAATTTTTACTGCCAAAAAAGCGGCTTTCCAAGTTGATTAGCTAAGTTAAATAAATCATGTGTTTCTCTCAGTAGTTTAGGCAAGAAGCCCAAAAGAATAATTACATACTTTTAAGAATATTTTAATTTTTTTTGGAATGACTGAACACTTTTATCTGAAGAAACAAAGCAATTGATATTATTAACAAAACTCATCAATGTCGAGTAGCATTGGTTAGGACACTTTTGTCAAGATTGCTTCAAGATTGTCCTGGAATTGAAATCTCTTTGTAGAATTACTTAATAATTTTTTACAAAAATACTTAGGCACTTTTTCCAAGCTTCCTAATTTTTCTCAAATAAATATAATTTTCTTTGTCTGCTTTCATCTTATACTTGAAGAGTTACATCTTAATTTGGGTGTGGAGACCATAACTTATTTTACTAAAAATAACAAAATGCATTTAGTACAGTGTGAGACTGAGCTAAAATGACAGCTCTCCTCATTGTTCAATGTATTTTGAAGTGGCTTGAGGTTGAAGTTCCATGACAAAGTGTTATGGAATAGATAACGTAGGAAACAGCCATTATTGTGTATTTTAAGTCAATACACTACAAACTTCCAGGAAAGTGCTTCCAGCCCTTGTTGATCCTGAACACCAGGTGCAGAGTGGGCCTGGAGGCACTGCCTCAACTATTTGTCACTAACAGTCCTTGTTTTCCATAATCTGGTCAACTGTTAGGACTCTCAATTTGTATTCCGTCTCCTTTTTGAAAAAACTATTTTTTTCATGATTTAGTGTAGATTTAAGGGAAAAGTGCCACAGAGACGCAGCTCCATCCCCTTCACTTACATCAGTACACACATGATACTAAAAAGCTTTACTATTGCTGCCTTTGAGCTTGTTCATTGTCTGGGACAATGTTTGCAGGCACATTCTCTGTGAAGTTACTATGGTTCCCCTTTCATACTAGTGTGCAGAAGTCACCAAGCCTCTAGCACTAGTCTATTGTCAAGGGGAGTGGAACTAGTTTCCATCAAGAAAACTCAGGAAGCAAGAAATTTGTCAAAGTACTTTAATTGCTAAATCGACAGCTTGATAAGGTCAGGATCCCATTTTTAATTTTAAATTAATTAATTAACTAACTAATTAATTATTGTCCGTCATGAGGCTTGAAATCTGGGCCTGGGTGCTGTCCCTGCGCTCTTCAGCTCCAAGCTAGTTTGAGCCACAATGCGACTTCCGGTTTTCTGGTGCTTAATTGGAGGTAAGAGTCTCACAGACTTTTCTAACCAGGCTGACTTTCAACCGCGATCCTCAGATCTCAGCCTCCTGAGTAGCTAGGATTACAGGTATGAGCCACCTGCACCCGGCTCAATTTTTAATTTCTTGTAGCACTTACTGTTTGTATGACGAGGATAGTATAAGAATTGATTAGTTTATGTGGAATAATTTGTTCCAACCATTACACTTTTCTCCAAAATGTTTGCCATTGTTTACATGGTTGTATAGTGTATGATAAAAAGAAAACAAAGGAAAACAACCAACAAAAATCAAATAATAGTAGTAACAATAATAATACAAACAAAAGACAAAAATCCCACAGTTTAAAGCCAGAGTCACGGATTTTTATTAACATACATTTATATTGATAGATTTATATTTATCAATATAATCTTTTAATTTAGTATTCCCAATTTATATGTAATAATATAATTTAATGATTTAAATTTATAATTTAATAAGTTTGAGTAATACTCACTTTCAGATTTTGAAATTTCATAATTGTAAAAGGCAGGGAAGCTAACAAGGCAACAGACATCATCATGTAATTTTAAGAATATCAATGATGGAAATGGTATTAGTTTAAACTTATTGGCTATACCACCTGGAGCAGGTTACTTCTCAGGGTCTGATTCAGTTCTTCATCTCTATAATAAGGATCATAATAAAACCTACTTCACAAGACTATTTTAAGGACTAAGTATGTTGACATGTGTCAAACTCTTGGAAGAATGCTTAGGTTTATAAATGTTTGTAGTTATTACTAGCCATGCTCTAGGATAGATTTAGCAATTTATATAAATAAACCTTGAATTACAAAGAGACAAGCATCATGCAATAATCTCTGCAAAATGTTCAATCTTCAAAATAATAGTAGTCCTTGGCAAATGCCAGTGTCCAAGTTATAATCATGGGGAATTCTGTTCAAAACAGGAGTACACACAAAAGAAAATATTTTAATGAGCCTTTAATTATACTAAGATTTTATAATAAAATTTTTGTTTATTATTATATAGCTATTCTCATTGACAAATGAAAATACATATTGATTTCTTATACTCTAGTGAAGATTCTAGAAGCTAGCCTCTCAAGTAGGGGCTTAGTGAGTAATTAAATACTGTAGTTGAATTTCTTAGTATGGCAGACTGTAAGATTTTCTCTTCCTCCAATTGCATTTTATTCCAGCTTTCTTGTATTGTGATCCTAACAATTAATTCCGACTCTCTCTTATGATTAATGTTAGGAAAAGTTAAAAATAAATTCTGACTACTACTTGCTTTGGGGATGAGCCTAATTATTAGGGGGTAATATTTCATTAAATCATATCATGAGTGTGAGAACTCAAAAGACAAATTTGATATAGGTGGTACTACACAAAGACAGAGGTGGTTATCTTGTAAATTCCCTGTGTTTATTTAGAATCAGAAGCTATTATCAGCATGGGATGACTTCACATTATAATGAGTGTATGATGAGAAATGCCTAGAGGGACTATGCAAAAGAAAAGTGCTGACAGCAAGAATTCTGGAAGGATAAAAATCATGGACCAAATGAAATACATAAACAGATCTTTTAGACATTTTTAATGGGTTAATAGGAGTATGTGATTTCATATCTCCTACCGGTTTTCAGTAGGAGATATGAATCTTGTATTTTTCAGTAAGGTGTATGTGAAAGTATATCTTTTAGAAAGAAGTGAAAGAAAGTCATAGTCTGAGTCCAAATGAGTGTTAATAAAGAGTTATACATTTTAGAAAGAATCATAAAAAATAGGGAATAGGTGATTTAAGTAACAGGTTAAAAAATTAAGAATCATTATGTTCCTTTAGTCAATTATCTTTCCTGTTCAGGAAGTCATTATAGGACATCAACCCAAATGTTCAATTCCATCTCATAGTCACAGTACAGAGACTAATAATCTCTTCATCTGGACTATTGTATAATTCTATTGTAGAACATTTGAGATTGAACATTGTCCCAGGCAGTTTTATATTGTTTGAAAGACGACTTTTAACTCCTGTACATTTGTGCCTGGCATTTCTCGATCTACTGAGCTTTATAAAGTTTTATCATGTAGTTTAACAAATGACATTGCATCATTCTCCTACTCAAACTGTTATATATATTATATAACCTATTCTTCTGGAGATAGCATTATGGCTCAAGTGGTAGAGTGCTAATCTTGAACACAAAGAGACTCAGGGACAGAACCTAGGACCAGCGTTCAAGTCTCAGGCCTGACTAAAGAACAAAAACCAAATCAAAAAAGAAAACAGCATTTACTTTTCTAATTTTGTATTCAAGATCTTTGATGATGTGCCTTCAATTTTTATTTCCAATTATTCTGGCACTTATTCTTATATTATATCTGTTGAGTTTCTCCTACTTTTCACAACTTTATAGGTTACATTAGGTGTACTGCTTAACTTTTATCTTTGAAGTTGAATACCAAGGTGTTTTGTTTTTGTTTGTTTATTAGTTTTTATGAAAGAGGGTCTTACAGTTACTTTTCTTTGCTACAATCCTAATCCTTAGACTGGTAAGAACACATCAATGACTGCCTTAAGTTATGTTGCTAACAGCTAAGGTAAAAATTCTGTCATTCATTTTACAACTGTGGGTTATCACACCATCTGATGTTTCTGTGCTTTGAAAAGGATTTGAACTAGATTTTTCTTAGTTACTTAGAATCAGCATGGTTTTAGAATGTTATTAATGGACTCCATAAAGACAGGCAAAATTCTGGAGAAAGAATGGATAATATCAATAGGAAAATAAGAAATTAAGTTTCCGAATAAAATTCTATCATGGAAATATTCTGAGCACAAGAATTGAGGTGTTGTACTTATTATACTCTGACAGGAATCTGAGAAGCAAGTTGGAGTACTGGGGAAAAAATATTAGAAGTAAATTAATAATCTGGATTCATGTGATAATAGAGATAATAAGAGGCATTTAGATAGTAGTATCCATAAGATTTAGTGGTAGTTTTCCTGTATACATTTAATATAACACTCAGGTTTTCCTGTCTCAGCATTTCAGTGAACGTAATTGTGATTATTTTCAGAAACAATGAAGAATATTTCTTTCATATCCTGCATTTTCTTTATATAGACTCTTTTCAATTGAAGTATAAGGCAGAAATCAACAAAGTGTCTTATTTTTCAGGTAAGTTGTGAAAAAAATATTATTCTTTGGTTTTTGTATTTTTTTTGTTACAGAATTTTTCACTGAATTCATGATCAAGGTGAGTAATGTTTGGCAAAGAAGTGTAATGTGGCTTTGCAGTTTCAACTTTCAGCAACTAAGAAAATATGAAGCTTACATTACTTTAATCTTTTCTTTATATTCATTTCTAGGGTTATAGCAATGTTTAGAAAACTACAGTTTTCACTTTATAAATTGCTTACTCTCTAAGTCCTGTCTATCATTTATAGTATTATTCAAATTAGGTGTTTAACTTTCAATCTGTTGCTACTGTAATCAAATTCTTTACAGTTCAGTATTCCTCTTTTGGTAATCCTTTATCATTTAGAATCTCAAAAAAGAAATTCTTTGAATTTCAGGTTCTCAGATTTCTATAGACAACAAAAGTAAACCAAATATGATATTTTATTCATGCAATTATATTTAGACCTCACTAATATTTGCTTACATTGTAGTGTGCACATTAAAAAATACTTAATAAAGATCCACAGGGAACAAACTGCTACTGAGACAGGAACAACAAGAATGGAACCACCCTGAAAAACTAGCTATAACTTTGCCCTTCTTCCCCTTATGGCATGAGATCTGTGGTCACTTTCAAACAAAGAGTCTGCCAGTAGTGATTGGAACTGAGTAAAGGATGGCTCACAACAGTCAAAGAACTGCCATATGAATGACCTTTCCTGTTGTTACCTCTTCTCAAGGCTTTATATGTATTTACTGTACCACCTGTATATGATTAAAAGCCCAGGGACTGACATTTGGTTCATTCCCAAGACTGATTTCTGGGAAGGAACTTTCTGTAAGTCATGAAACTTCCCTGCCAAAGATAGTCCTGTGAGTTCACTAACACTACATTGTGGCCTAAAAAAAGTTCATAGCAACCAAAGCTTTTGGGGTCTTGAGCCCTCTTGCTGGAGCATACTGCTCCCACACATTGTGTCTTACTTGCCCTTGAATGAATTCTCATGCTCTTTTACTACTATCTCTCTCTATATGTCACTCTATTCTTTTTTCAGGAACCAAATGAATGTTGGCATACTTCACAGGAGAGGATGAGATCTATTCTAAGTGACAACTACATAGTCACTATCTGCATGTACACACACACACACACACACACACACACACACACACACACACAAATACATACAAAAGCATAAAAGACTTTCAGGACTTGTTGTCACTGTCGTAAGTATATTTGACTTTAAATACTATGTAGAATATGTTTTTAAGGCTCATAAGTATGACACTACACATGCTGAGATTTTTTTGACACCATTTTTTAATTTACCTTAAAGATGTGGATATATAATGATAACTAAAACCGATCTAATGAAAAAAGCTAACCAGAAATAACTTAAAAGAACAATCAGAAAATGTCTAATTTATGTATATTTGATAATTTCCCAATAAAATCCAACGCACTCCCTTTTCTGGTGAAGATATGCCAAAACACATTAAAAATTCATTTTATCAAGTATTATTTCTCAATTAGAATATAAAGCTAATTAAGAACTTTCCTATAGTTTAAAATTATTAGCATATATATCTTCAATGCAAATGTGCATAGACATAATGCAAAGCATAATGAATACAGGCAAAGTGTTACAGACCCTAAGGTGCCAGGAGCCAGCAACGTGTGAGCAAAGTCTCCAAGGCCATTAACTCCAACCTTCTGGGCTGCAAGTACTTTCCCTTCTGAGGAAGTGTTCCTTTCAGCTTGTGGTCCTGGGGGCTTATCTTAGGGAATATGGTAGACAAAGCTTGTTTGAAATAGAATGAGGAAGGATGTGTACTGTCTGCACTTGTTGGCATAGTGGGTCCTAGAACACAGTGAAGCAAGCATTTGACAAATATAAAAAGTGTATATAGCTGAGGCTTTTGCTGGAATAGAGTTGTGCCTTCAGCCTTCTGTCCATCTCTTTTGTAGGGAGCCGAGGTGAGACTCCGCCCACTCCCTTGCAGTTTTGAGGATTACCACTCCAGAGGGTGCTTGGCGGGACGCCTGGGCTGTGCGCCCGCGAGCCCGGTAGTGTCCCCAGCCAATCCCATGACACCTGGTGACGGTAAAAGGCAGGCGACCAACAATAGAAAAGACCCGTGTTCGAATTCCCTATATAAGCGGCTGTGTTTCGGGTGCACGCTCTCTCGCGCCCAAGCTCTCCTACAACTAAAAGGCTCTCCAATAAAGCGTGATCTGAGAAGACTCCTGGTGTGGTGGTCGTTCTTCCTCGCTGGTCGAGTAGGCAGTCACTACACTCTTTCATTAATCTGTTTGTCCCTGGAGAACCCCGGCTCATGCTGTGGCTGGACCACAGCAACAAAGAGGTTTCACTTCTGTAGAAAGTAGATATAAAGGTGTTTAAGAATTTTTTATTTTTCATTCAGAAATGATCAGATATGTACCTGAAGAAAATTATTATGGGAAATATGTATTGCACATAGGAAAATGAAAAAAATTATGGAAAAGCCTTAAGGAGGACTATGATACAAGCCAGGGAGAAAAACTGGGGATCAGTACTGTTTTACTTTTTTTTTCTTTTTAGAATTTCCTGTCATTAGTCTTAAAATTAGATTTTGCTTTTATGGTTTTATTTTAATGTTCTGATTTCATTTATTTTAACACACTAAAGAACTCAAGTACTCAAAATTAAAATACTCACAGTTAAGCAAAAGAGTGACTAAACTATGTAAAAGAATAGTGGCACCACTTTAGATTTGTCACTTCACTTATTTGGTAACAAGACTTTTCACCCCATCATGTCACATCTGTCACAGAATTTGAGAGGGCTACATAAAACAGATTCATTCTTTTCATTACTGGTACTGAACCAATGTTAGGATAAAATCCAAGCACTCCACTTTGGACAGTATATGTCATAACCCTTTATAATCTAGCTATCAATTTACCTGCCTAAACATGTATCATAGTGTCCTTTTCCCTTCAACTGTTAGGGCCAAATATTTAGTGAGTTACTTTTAATGCTTTATCCACTCTGCCTGTGACATTGATTTCTTCTAATATATTCTTATCTGATTCAATCCTCCATGATTGTATTGAGTTCTTTTTCTCCTTAAGTTTCCTTTCCCTTTATTAGGGAAAGGAAGCTAAGATTTTGCTTCCATAATTTTCATAGACTTTAACCTTCAGTAATAAATCACACTTTCTTTTATATGAGTGTGATGACTTTGTACATAATTCCAGAACTTATTTGCAATTATTCATTTAAATATGTTCTCCTGGTAATTTGTGAGCAGAATAACATCCATAATGTTATAATACATTTATTTTTACTCTCAGTACAGATGTTCCATGACTTGCATCCTGACAAACTAATTTCAAGCTGAAAATATTAAGATGAAAATGCATATAATGCACTCAAATTATTGAACACATCTTAGCATAGCCTAAGTAAATATCTTCAGAACATTTAACAATAGTCAGGCAAAATAATGAACACAAAACATATTATGTAATAAAATGTTGAATATTTCAAATATGTAGATAGGCATTGTGTAGCTGCGACAGGATTTAAAAACTCATCACATCATCAAATGTTAGAAAAATCTTATTTTGAGTCATCGTAAGTTAGATTAATCAATAGTTAAGGCAATATGTGAAATGCAGAGGTTAATAAGTATACATGATTACAAGATGCAGCAAAGTTAGACATCAGAGCAAAGCTAGGTTTAAATGAAGAGAGAGTATGGTGGGATATCCTAAGAGAAAGCCTGGGGAAACAGAAATGAGAATGCTAAATTTGAAAGAAAATCACAGGCATGATTTTACCAACTCTTAAGAAAGCAGAAGATAATATGGTTTAAAGGTCAAAGGAAGCAAGCCTGCAGAAATAATTTTCAAACAAAAAGAGTAGATGAAATGCTGCTAAAATTAGAATTCCGCTGATTAAAAATGCTCACATTCCATTTTCTGCAAACATTGGTTTAGGAGGTAAAAATTATTCAAAAATATCCCATTATACTAAAATGTTTACCAGTCTTCCCTTTACTACAACCATATGTTAAAAGTAGTTTCTTTACTTGCTTAACTGAGCTTTTAATGGATTAAATTGTTCAAAACATCACTATTATGCTTTGGGGCCTTTTAGTCATCACATAATTGCTATGTACTCTCTTCCAGCTGTGTATTAACATAAAAATGCAAGCATTATTTTCACAGATATTGCATGCCGAGGCTGAAATTGAGTTTGATAATAGAAAAAAATGACAAAAATGCTTTAGAGCTTTTGTACATTTTAGTTGATTAGATGGTTATCTGCATTTTTTAAATTGAAGAACCCAACTTAATGTCTAATATTTAGATACATTTTAAGAAATTTTAAAAGAAAGAAAAAGTTGACCAGGAGCTGGTGCCTCTCACCTGTAATCCTGGCTATGCAGGAGGCTGAGATCTGAGGATCTCAGTTCAAAGCCAGCCCGGGCAGGAAAGTCGGTGAAACTCTTATCTTCAATGAACAACCAGAAAACCCTAAGTGGTGCTGTGGTTCAAGTGGTAGACTAACACTCACCATGAGCTGAAGAGCTGAGGGACATCTCCCAGGCCCAGAGTTCAAGCCCCATGACCAAACAAACAAAAAAAAAAAGTAAGAAAAGAAAAGAAAACACCCTGCCACCCAAAAAAAGAAAGAAAGAAAAAGTCATAAGTGAGTCAAAGTGTCATGAAACATGAGACTATATAGATTGACTAGCTAGTTCATTTTAGTTATTATCACAATGATATATAGGATTTACTTCATTGTTTTCAGTTTGTTTTAAACAAACAGAAACTCCTCTGTTTAAAACAAGCAGAGGAAACAGAGGAGTAGGAGGAGGAAGAGCCTTAAAGGATTACTGGTAGAATAATCAGGTGTCAATAAAACCGGCAGGAAAGACAAATTAGAAAAACAATCTGTCATGCAACCAATAAACTAGGTTGATATTTTAATTTTAGCTATTGGAGGTGGATGAAGGGAAGAGAAGATAAGAAAAAGTGATTAGGAGGTTTGCACTTCTCTAAGGAATTTGGAAACTAATAAAGTGAAAGGAAAAAGATAAATTCAAGATAAATACAAATACCTCCTTTCCTCAGGAATACTAAGCCTAGGAAAAGGAGACTGACACTACAGAATGTTAACAAGAAAGAACAGTAACATAGTGGGGGATTTCAAAGAGCTCCCCCTAAATGGAGGGATACATTGCAGATATTACAATTAGAGACCAATTATTTGCTAATTCCACTAGGAATTCAAAGAAACAAACAATATCAAGTGGGAGGGAAAAATGATGAATGACTTCCCTGAAGACATACAAATTCAAATTCACTTTAAATAAAGTAACATATTGAAGTAATTAATTGAAAAAGAGGAAAGATATTAAAAGTATTTATAAGGGGTCAGTATCATGATGGAGTAAACTACACAGATTAAAACATGAGTGAAGTATGGGCGCTGGTGGCTCATGTTTGTATTCCTAGCTACTTATTAGGCTGAGTTCTGAGGATCATAGTTCAAAGCCAGTTTAGGCAGGAAAGTTTATGAGACTCTTATCTCCAATTAACCATCAAATAACCACTAAAAATCAAGAAGTGGCACTGTGGCTCAAGTGGTAGAGCTTTCACCTTGAGCTGAAGAGCTCAGGGACAGTACCCAGGCCCAGAATTCAAGCCTCACAAACAACCAAAAAATAAAAAAAGAGTGAAGCAAACTACAATAGACAAACTAGTGTGGGAAAATTATTATGAATTCCATCCTTGTTGGCTCTGAGTCACACTTTAAGTTGATCATTTAAATTCATCTGCTTTTCTGAAAATACTTTGTTAAATTCAGACTTTTCTTTTCAACCAACCAATTTCTGTTTGTATTTTATAGCCACAGAACCTTACATTTTTCTTAGAAGTTGTTTATTTTATTTAGATTAAAGTCTGATGGCATTCAAGAAAGTTCTGCAGCTGATTTCAAACAGATAATCGTCACTTTTCTCTCTATATTTTTCTTTTTAGAAGAGTTTCTGTTTTGTTAGCTAGATGTCTCCAAACACAGAAAAGATAACAACTATGGATAATTTCAGGTAACAATTGCCATCTTCAAACCACCTTCAATCTCCCTCTAACTACACAGTTCTAGGGTAAACACAGAAAAATATAACCTATTTGAAAAAAAAGAGCAGATTTTAATAAGCAGACTCTTGGAGTAATAGAATAGATATATAGTTGACTATAATTTGGGTTATAATAAGTGTATATTTCCAGAACTGATTTAAAAATGGCATGAAGGCTTTGTGATATCTCAGGCTAGAACAACAGGTAAATTACGTTAGAAGAATATTCAGATTCACAGATCTGCCTGGTTCTACACTTACCCTGAACAGAAATCTTGGATCTGACTTCTTTGAATGTGGATAGACACATAAGAAGAGGGCCAATCAATACATCCAGTGATGACATCTAGTCTCTTCTCTGTCTTGATATGTAGGTAAAACTATTCCTGGCCATACTTTTCCACTTACCTTAGGTTGTACAATATATTTTTTTTTCCTAGATCTCCAATACAAGGTTTGTTACATGCTAAGCACATCATTTGCCACCGAGCTACCTTTCAGCCTTGTATAGTATAATCTACATTTAACAGTGGCTGAAAAATCTAACATCAACATTTGTTCTGTGTCAATTATTGTTGATTTTTCTATTCTGGCTGTATGATATTTTCCTGGGTACTTTAGAATATCTCACAATTTTTATTTGACTTTAGACATTGATTGACCTTTTTACTTTTTTAGATGTTTGATTTCCGTAAAAATGTTTCTGAGGATTGTTTTTATATGTTATTATTTAGAAAATGGCTATTACTTTTGTACCTATCTTCCAAGCTCTGTTAGCCACAGATGTATCATCACCAAGACACAAACCTTTGTTTAGTCTTTTCATTTCCTCGAGGACTTTGAAGTTTGTAATTTGTAGATGTGAGAACAGGGATATTTTCCCTACCCTGTGTCACTGTTGAGTGCTTTCTCTTGTTATCTTTTTTTTCTGAGGACTCTTTCAAGGCACACAAGTACTTTTCTCATAAGTGTGTTATGTTTTCCCCTACTCAGTTGACTCTTCTAAGAGGACTTTCCAGGTCTAGTAGATACCTCTCTGAAGATGTGCAGAATATCTTCTGTGGGGCTTTAGCTCTTGTTCAAATGTCCCCCAGGTTTTATCTTTCTTAGATTCCCTGGATTTTCAGTTCTTTGACTTCAATTTGAAGAATATGCCAGATTCTCTTTGAGTTCATTTCTTGTGCTATTACATGGAAACTCAACTTGGACAATTTAGAGATTTACACTGCCCTCTATCCCCCCAACTTTCAGGGAATACTATCTTTTGTTTCCTAATATCCTTGTTTTGAAAATGGTGATTTTTAAAAAAATTTTCTCCCATTTTGTGTTTGCCTCATGTTGGAAGGCCATGATATATCACCTTTTTCTGAAGACTTTGCTTTCTGGGTGAAAATAAATTCTATTATTCCAAAATATGGTAATATTTCTGATTTAGCTGTCTGAATAGCAATAGATAAGGGTAGTTAGAAAAGCTTTTTATTTTTACTATGTCTGTTACAATGGACAGATAACCAATCTGTAAGTTCTGTTACCTCTTACATACATTCATTTCAGATGTACTATTAGGGCCATGGAAAATAGTCTTTGATTGGGTTTTCAAAATGACTGAGATCTAAGTATATTCTAGATCTCTGAAATTCCTAACCACTTATCTCCCCCATTTTGGATCTTAATGGATTTTTTGGTCTCTTACTAGATTATCAGCATAATTTCTGTGTTTGGTTATCCTTACAATATTTGTGCATTCTTTTTTCCTATTATGCACTTTCCTGAGTAAATGAACATGGGTCCATTTGGGGAAAGGTTGGGGATCATTGTGATGTCGTTTCCACAAGATACCAAATGTTTCATTCAGTGTAGGGATCTGGAAAATTCTACAATCAACAATGAGAAGTACAAGTTGTTATGTCTAAAACGAACTTTACAACTTTGGTGGGGGGGAGGCGGGGAGGATTGGGTTGGGGAGTTGGGGGAGAATGGGAAGGGATGGGAAGGGGAAACAAAGGAGGAGACTACAATGCTTGATAAGAAATGTACTCATTATCTTGCCCATGTAATTGTAACCCCTCTGTACAGTATTTTCACAATTAAAAATAAATAAAAATTTTAAAAAAAGAAAAAAATTTACACAGGCCAGGCGCTGGAGGCTCATGCCTGTAATCCTAGCTACTCAGGAGGCTGAGATCTGAGGATCACGGTTCAAAGCCAGCCCAGGCAAGGAAAGTCTGTAAGATTCTTATCTCCAATAAAGAACCAAGAAACCGGAAGTGGCGCTGTGGCTCAAGCGGTAGAGCAATCTCCTTGAGCTGAAGAGCTGGGGACAGAGCCCAAGCCCAGAGTTCAAGCCCCACAACCAACCAAAAAAAGAAAGAAAGAAATTTACTCAGCAATTAGGACTTACTTGAATATGGTCACCCTCAACCTCTATATAAACAGCCCATGACTTTCCAATCAATTTATTTTATCCCTATTGCCATGTTTTTCAGTCTCACAACTATAGGGATTGTGGCCAGAGTACTTCTTTCTTATGCGAAGCGACTCTATGACATACTGATATTTGTGGGGAAAGGTTAGGTGAAAAGTGACTATGGCATCAACCAAAGCAAGAGGCTAAAGGAAATGTGACTGAACAAAGAGCAGAACTGCCCCACAATGCAGTCAAAGCAGTCTTCAGCCAGCTTCCTGGGTAATACGGAGTCAAACACTCATTGAGATTGTTTACATCCAGTGGAGAGTAGAGCTCTTAAATCCCTATGTTGACATCATTGCTGTAGGCCATTCTCATGAATGTTATTGAGTGTAGGTAATTTCTTATAAAATAGGTACAGCATTTAAAAAGTCAGATGTTTTGTACAAACACCAATTTCCACATGACAATTGGGAAGTAACAACTCTGCGATATCCAAAAGACAACAGATTCATTAGGTTGCCCTAATGAAGTCATGCATGTGGTTATCTGACATTCTCAGACTTCAGTAAAGTAGATGGAATGTGTGCTTGTGTGTGTGTGTGTGTGTGTGTGTGTGTGCACATATACATACTCCATGTAGCATTAAAACAGATGCTTCTGTACTCAGAGGCAAGTTTATAGCTCTGAGCTCCTACATCAACAAATTTGAGAGATCTGAAACCAACAATCTAATGACACATCTAAACCTCCTTGAAAAAGAGCAGCAAGATAAACCCCAATCCAGTAGACGGAAAGAAATAATTAAAATTAAATCAGAATTAAATGAATTAGAATCCAAAAAAACTATAGAAAGAATCAACAAAACAAAGAGTTGGTTCTTAGAAAAAATTAACAAAATTGAGGTGAAGGGTAAACAAAGGAGGAGGCTGCAATGCTTGGTAAGAAATGTATGCATTATCCTGCCCATGTAATTGTAGCCCCTCTGTACAGTATGTTCTCAAATAAAATAAAATAAAATAAAATTAAAAAAAAACACATTCACCAGAAAAAATAAATAAATAAATAAATAAAATATACTTGGAACTCCAAAAATTAAGCCCACCAACAACAAACCCTCAAAGAAACTACTGCCCAATAAACAAGTGGGTGAAAGACTTAAAGAGAAACTTCTCTGAAGAAAAAAGAAGGATGGCCAATATACACATGAAGAAATGCTCAACCTCCCTAGCCATAAAAGAAATGCAAATCAAAACAACATTGAGATACCACCTCACTCCACTTAGAATGGCAAAAATCAAGAACTCTAACAACAGATGCTGGAGGGGATGTGGACAGAAGGGAACCTTACTTCATTGTTGGTGGGAATGTTCAACCACTTTGGAAAGTAGTATGGAGGTTCCTCAAAAACTCCACATAGAACTCCCCTATGACCCAGCAATCCCACTTTTGGGCATTTACCCAAATGTTTACAAACAAGACCACACTAAAGCTACCAGCACAACTATGTTTATTGCAGCATTATTAACCATAGCTAAGATCTGGAACCAACCCAGATGACCCTCAGTAGATGAATGGATCAAGAAAATGTGGTATATATACACAATGGAATTCTATGCCTCCATCAGAAAGAATGACATTGCCCCATTTGTTAGGAAATGGAAAGACTTGGAAAAAATTATATTAAGCGAAGTAAGCCAGGCCCAAAGAAACATAGGCCCCATGGTTTCCCTTATTTGCAATATCTAGTATATGTATGAGTCAAGCGGAAAAGGTCAGATAATGTCATGTCAGGAAAATGAACCCTTAGATATGTATTTTAATGTTTTTTTCCTTTCATACATGTGTCTCTAATGCATTTATAAGATTATTTCTTTGTTGTTTTTTATGTCCCTCCCCCACAGTATAACCCCTGCTTGCACTATATTTGATGTCAGTATAACTTGTGGAGGAGATGGGGAAAAACAAGTCATTTAAGGATTCAGGTGGACCTGTTGCAACAATGAGAAGTACAAGTTGTCATGTCCATAACGAGCTTTACAATGTCTGTGGGGGGGGAGGGGGAGGGGGGGAGAAGGATTGGGACGGGAGGAGGGGGTTGGCTGGGAAGGGATGTGAAGGATAAACAAAGGAGGAGGCTGCAATGCTTGGTAAGAAATGTATGCATTATCCTGCCCATGTAATTGTAACCCCTCTGTACAGTATGTTCACAAATAAAATAAAATAAATTAAAAAAAAAACAGATGCTTCCTATATTAGTGACTCAGGCTCACCCATGCTTCAATACAACTCAAGGATTGACTATCTTTCTTTGTTTCCCTACATTGTTATGCTTTAAATCATTGCAGAGATTGTAATTAGTCAGTGATATTTCTTTTGGTAACTGGAACTTCTCTAAGTAACAAGTTCTGAATGTTTTACTCTAAAGTAAGCCAAAAGGTAATGAAGGGAGTTTGAGAAATATCCCTGAGCATTTGCTATCATGAATAATATATGATACAGTTTTCCAACTTGACTGTAAATTATTAAATGATATTTCTAAATTTAAGTGGCACTGCTAAGTAGTTATATAGACTGTGCACATGGCCGGGCGCCGGTGGCTCAAGCCTGTAATCCTAGCTACTCAGGAGGCTGAGATCTGAGAATCGCGGTTCAAAGCCAGTCCGGGCAGCAAAGACAGTGAGACTCCTATCTCCAATAAACCACTAGAAAACCGGAAGTGGTGCTGTAGCTCAAGTGGTAGAGAGCTTGCCTTGAGCTGAAGAGCTGAGAGACAGCGCCCAGGCCCAGAGTTCAAGCCCCATGACCGACAAAAATAAAAAAAATAAATAAAAATAAAAAAAATAGACTGTGCACATGCATAGACATACATACACATATATTTCCTTGAACACAAGTAAATATTTAAAATTAGAAACAATATCAATATCATGCTTGTAAATGGATTAAAAATTTAAGTATTCAATTTAGTTTTACTTTATAAGAATCACTCTTTTAAATTTTATTTATTTATTTATTTATTTAGTCAGTGGTGGGGCTGGAACTCAGGACCTGGACACTGTCCCTGAGCAATTTTGCTCAAGGCTAGCACTACCATTTTGAGCCATACTGCCACTTCTGGTTTTCTTGTGGGCAATTGAAGATAAGAATCTCACAGGCTTTCCTACACAGACTGACCTTGAACCTCGATCCTCATATTTCACCCTTTTTAGTAGTGAGTAGCTATGATTACAGTCTTGAGTCACTGGTGCCCAGCTAAAAAATAATTTTTAAAATGACATGTTATCATTTATAATTTTATTCATCTTGACTATACATAAGAAAGGAATGCTCATTTTCAATATCACAGACACTAATATTTTCAATTGGATCTGGAAACCATAAGATACTACTGTGAATGTTTTATATCAGTTCTATAATAGAGGCCAGGATCATGTCTATTTGCTGATATTATTGATTTTTCCACTATCATTTTTTCCCTCACCCATTCAATCCACAATTATTTTTCCATTTCTGTCCTTTAATTTTTTTTCTTTTTCTCTATAAACTTTGTTTAGTTATTTTCCTTAGTGATTTGTTTAACATATAAGAAGATATAACAAAATTATATCACCATGGTGAAACTATTTGTTATGGAAAAATATCTTGGCAATCTACTTTTATTTTTGCTGGTACCAGAATTTGAGATCAGGACCTCATACTTGCTCAGCTTGCTTTCGTGGTTGACACTCTCCAATTTGAACCATACATTTAGCTCAGCATTTAGCTAGTTATTCTGGAGATGAAGTCACATGATATTCTGCTTAATCTGGCTTCCAACTGAAATCATTTGAATCTACCTCTGAGGCATACTTAAATTTTGCGTTTTTAATGGGTAGTCTAGAGCTGGAGTGGGGTCAAACCCTAAAGATTAATGGGGAAGGTTGATGCGTGGCCAGGCTTGGGGTTGTTAAAATGTGCCTGGCATCTGGGGCTTCAATAATTGATCCATTTTACCAGTGCAGATGCCCAGGATGCTCAAAACACATGGAACAGCCTTGAGTCTGGAATCCTAAGGACCTCATATATACTGAGTTTTGCTGAAGTAATTCCACTGCTGAGACAAGATCACCTGTTCACTCTTCCCCACACATATCTGGAGAGCACCACTTTCCATGGTGCCACCTGATGCTGAGGGTACAGACTGGGTAAGATAAAACTGTAATCCCTAACCACATAATGCCCCCTTAATATAGCCTTTTTATGGTATTATCTATCACCAGGTACTATGGGCTTTCATATGATTTCCTTTGTTTTTATGTGTCTGTGTGTGTGTGTATGTATGTGTGTGTGAATATAAATGTTTTCCCTTATGATATTACCATATGTGCACACTTTGAACAAATTTACTCTCTCCACATCATTCCATTGTTTCTTCCCTACTTCCCCCTTTTTAAGCAGTGTTTGGTAAATTTCATTATGTAGTCATATAATCTGCATATATGTATATCTAAAATCTACATATGCATGTGGATTATATATTATATATTATATAATATTCATGTAGATTGTATAATATACATGCAGATTATATAACATACATATAGATTATATATACATATTATATGCATATACATGTAGATTATATATATGTATATATGTATATATATATATATGTATGGCTCTTTGATCCTCTTCACCCCTACTGTCTTCTTCCTCTTCTTGCTGATCCCCACAGTATCCCTTACTGTCTTCTTCCTCCTCTTGCTGATCCCCACCTAGCTAGTGATTTTTTATTCATGTCCCATTAACATTACTGCTATATCATCATTGGGTTTCTGAGTTTGGCTTATCTTGCTCAACATAATGCTTTCCAGCTTGCTTCACTTTTCTGCAAAGGATTTTTTTCTCTCTATGACATCGTGAAGGTGTTTTTGTGTATGTATAATTGTTTGAATAGATTTTCCTACAAAGGGTAACTGCAGAAAAGTCCCATTCTCTTACATTACCTCCTTTAAACATGTGGGCCCTTCTTTTAACTCCAAATATTTCTAGTGTCCTCAGAATTAGGATTATATAAGCTTTATAGATTGCCCTGTAAATTGAATGAGACAATGCATGAAAAACATATGAAGTGTTAGCATGCACTAAGTGCTCAATAAATGATGTAGCAGTTGGTACTTACTGGGCTAAAATTTCACATTCCACTTACCTCAAGTGCACAATCCATAGAGTCTTGGATGATGACATCACCTTATTTTACAGTCTCATGTGCAGTTGTCTGCATTTCAGACATAGCTATATTTATAAAGTTAAGTAACCTGCTTTGCACTTGGTTTTATTAAAAATTTAATTTTAGGGTCTGGGAAGGTGGCTCAGTGGTAGAGCACTTGCCTTGCATGCATGAGGCCCTGGGTTCGATTTCTTAGCACCACATAAAGAAAAAAGCCGGAAGTGGCACTGTGGCTCAAGTGGTAGAGCGTTAGCCTTGAGCTGAAGAGCTGAGGGACAGCACTCAGACCCAGAGTTCAGGCCCCACGACCGGACCCCCAAAAATTTTTTTAATTTTATTATTTGATATATGGTTAGAAAATTATTAGGTAGATTACCAAACTTTATTAAATTATCCATTTAGATTAAAAAATGAAACTTTCAGTCTTTTAACTCATTTCACTCACTTTAAGCATACTGAGGTCTCATTTCTGAATTGTTCTTCTCAAATGATACCCCACTACCAGAGACTGAGCTCAAATCAGAGGAAGAAGAGAGAAAAAAGAAATATGCTGTATGTTTTATGGGGCCACTAAAAATAGTTGCTATTGTTTTTATTTATTTATTTATTTATTATTAATTTTTGCCAGTCCTGGGGCTTGAACTGAGAGTCTGGGCACTTTAACTGAGCTTCTTTTTGCTGAAGGTTATAACTCTACTACTTGAGCCATAGTGCCACTTCCAGCCTTTTCTGATTATGTGGAACTGAGGAATTGAACCCAGGGCTTCATGCATGCTAGGCAAGCACTCTACCACTAAGCCACATTCCCAGTCCATGTGTTTTATTTTAAACTCTCCTCAGAAACTGAAAGATATGCATTGTCTTTGACTTTGCATTTGCATCAGTCTCATAAACCCTGCCTTTCTCTTTGGCCAAACATACACACACACACACAAAGATTCTGCATTGGAGAAATCTCAGATGGGTAGAAGTTTTCATACAAAGCAGTTTACTTTGTAAAAATTAGAACAGAGATCTATAAAAACCTTTTCTTTAACTCACTGTTTTATTTAATGAGATAAACTAGGAACGACTGCTGATACCCTTGGCTGTTTATAACTTGCCACTCACAACCAGAGAGAATAAAAGAAAAAAGAAAAAAAATAAAGTCATTGCCACCACAAACTTAGGAATTTCTATTTCAAGATTCATATTCAGAATATAAGAAGAGGAACAGTCAGGAGCCAGTGGATCAGTTCAGAGCAACTTAAGGTGATAATACTGCCATAGAAGAAGATTGGATTAGAATAGTTTCTTTTTCAAAATCCTTAACTAGATATTGTGTAGGTAATTTGCATTTCTAATATGTTGTTATGTTCAAGAACATAATGACTACATCATCAATGGTCCAAGATGATTTTTTTCATGTAAATGTCTGTGGGTTGAATATAAAAATAGCCTGGCATGTATATAGTGCTACTGATTTCCAAGTAATTAATCATTCCTATCCACACCTATCCACTTATGAGAGAAGAGAAGGTTATATGAGTGTTTACTGTGGGAATAATTGATTTTTAGGTGATAGATTATTATTAACCTTGGTATCTTTTGATGATCATATGAGACTCATTTGTATTTTTTCCCCAAGACATCCTAAATGTCAAGTTTTCTTAGATTTTTTTATGGGTGAATCACGTTGGTTTAGCTGTACCTTTATAACTTAAGGTTCCGTCTTACCCATATATGAATGAAACATAAATTATATACATCTGTGTTTCCATGATTAGAAATTGGGTATTTTCTGCTATAGTAAGAAGAAATCCGAGAAAGCAATAAAATACAGAGGGCCATTAGTGGAGGAAATGAAAGGAAAACACATAAGTGTAATAGTGAATTTCCTATCTTTTAGTCTCAGTGTGTCTTCTACCTTTGGCCTTTGCTATTATACTCCTCATTGAAGCTGAGTAACCCTTTATACCTCTTGTAATTTTGTTATGATTCAGGATAGGCTAGACATGTAAAGGATAATGTATACATCAGCATCTTGCATTTTTATTTTAATAAAATACCAAATGAATTTGGTTAAACTATAATGCTGTTATTTGCAAAGCTTGAGGTACTGTCTTTAAAATACTTTCATGGGTTTCTATGTGCATACATTTGAATTCTTGAGAATGAGAATATAATATTCTATTTAGTAGCTTATATGAGCTACTAAAATATATCTTAAGGGTAGGCTGGATATTTTCCATCTTCTTTACTTCCTTTTTCCCTTTGGCTTGTGTATTCAGTTAGGTCCAATATCATTTTGCACATTTTAAAATGTGAATATACTGGCAGACAAGAACTTTGCAGGCTTGTGATACTTAAGCTACATATTTCCAATAAAGTTCAATTTCCTGAGTTTGCTTTTGGCCAGCTCCTGGGAACTGAGTTCCTGGAGGTTTTCATTTGGTAAGAGTGATTTTACATTCTTGAGACCTGGTGCCATACTGTACCACTATTTCCAGATATTTTCTACTAACACAGTGATATCTCCTGTGCACCTGCTTATTTTCTCTGGGGTTGTGAACTTGAGTAGGTGAAGCCAGACACATAAGATGTAGATGCCTTCCTAATAATCTCCTGACAAAGCTGTGGCCATCTGGACTAGAGAGTGGCCCTAGTTGGCAAAATTTGGCATGTCAGTCACAGGTCAGGGCTAAGGAAATAAAGTGATTTCTGTATAATACTGCTGGAAGCAGGTATTTGCAGTTGGATTCCCCTAGATCTTGCATTATACATTTTTCTTTAGCTGGGTTTTAACATGCATACTCTCTGTTAAGAAACAATAAACACAGCTATGACCTCTTAGTTCTTCTAATGTACCATTTTATCTAAGGGTGGTCTTATGGACCCTGGCATAGGTAGCTACTTCCATTTATGTTGTAGTAGTGAGCATACAATTTGGGTAATATCAGTCATTTTCTTTATTCTAGTCTTCCCAGATATGTATATCTACACATATATACATTATATATACATATATATGTATATATCTTTTTTAAATAAGTTTTTTATTGTGAAAATACTGTACAGGGGGGTTACAATCACATGAGCAAGGTAGAGTGCATTTCTTATCAAGCATTGTTGCTTCCTCCTTTGTTTTTCCCCTACCATCCCTACCCTCCCATCTCCACAATTACATCCCCCTCGCCAAATTGTAAAGTTCATTTTTCGACATAGCATCTTGTACATCTTGTTGCATTGGGTCAACACACAATTTTTTTCCCTTCCACTCCCCAAATTATACTACCATCAAATATATTCATGTTATTGGGAATTGAAACCAGAACTTCATACTTTCTAGGCAAGAATGATAATGTCTACTGCTTGACCTAAACCTCAACCTGCATTTTAGTCTTCTATTCACCACATTTCTTCTCTTTGTTTCAAGAATTAGGTAGGCTTCTTCATCTTGTTTTCCTATTCTGTTCTATTCTATTCTATTCATTGCAAAAGTGTACAGAAAAGCCAGGTACTAGTGGCTCATGCCTGTAATCCTAGCTACTTAAGAGGTGGAGATCTGAGGATCAAGGTTCAAAACCAGCCAGGGCAATAAAGTACATAAGACTCTTATCTCCAATTAACCAACAGAAAACCAGAAGTGGTGCTGTAGCTCAAGTGGTAGAGCACTCTCCTTGAGCTGAAGAGCTTAAAGCCCTACGACTGCCAAAAAAAAAAAAAAAAGTTCAGAAATAAAATTGAGTCCACGGGATGCATAGACTTTCAGTGTTAGTAATATTCCATTTTTCCTCCATTTCTCTTTCCTTTCTACTGGCTAGTTTCCCAAGTTTAATTGAACTCATTTGCTCAGGACCACAAACGTCCAACATCCAAGTTGCTTTATTGCCACTTACTCTCAAATTATGTCTCCCATTGTGGGTGAGCATATTTTACCATTTTTCTTTTTTCAGACTGCATTTTTTCGTACAACAATTATCTCTTTGCTCTGTTATGAAAATTGACATACTAAGTGACTTTCATGTGCTGTAAATGCTGTCAAACATGTTAGCATGCCCTGCATCTCATTCCCCCCTCACTTCCTCGAGTAGCAGCACATATCTCTAGCCCCCAGCTGCATCAGCTGAACTCACCCCCATCAGACCCGAACTCGACCCCACCCTTGTATGTCCCTCCCCCACGGTATAACTCCTGCTTTCACTGTATTTGAGGCTGGTATAATATGTGGAGGGGAAGGACAAAAACAAATCGTTAAAATAGGGATACAGGTGGACCCATTGCAACAATGAGATGTACAAATCATTATATTGAAAAATGAACTTTATAACTTTTGCCCGGGGAGAGAGGGGTAGGGGGACAGATGGGGGCGGGCGGGGGGGGGGGGGTGGGAAGGGATGGGAAGGGAAACAAAGGAGGAGGCAACAAAGCTTGATAAGAAATGTACTCATTACCTTGCCCATGTAATTGTAACCCCTCTGTACAGTATTTTCACAAAGAAAAGAAAAGAGAAATCTCCCAGGGCTCCCACCAGTTTGTCCAGGACAGGTCTGCATCTCCACAAACAGAGTACCTCCCTGCCACTAGCCCCAATGTAATAAGGATGCCCTGATTAGGGATAGGTGCAGTATCTTCCTCTCCCATGGGGAAGGTCTACGTGTCAGACTCGCATGGCGGCGAATAAACCTCTTTTTCAGTGTGTGACTGTGTCCACATGGTCTTCTGAGATGGGTGCTTTCAAGACATAGATAGGTAAATGAAAATACAGGTATCTTTTCTGCTTTCAGGGAGTTTATAGACATTGCATGAACACACAAATAATCAATTCCTATCTCCTATAGTTATGGAAATTTTTAAAAGAGAAGTGAAACTTTGCTAAAACATCTTTATTCTGTTATTCAATATCTTCCAATATTCAACCATGGAAGTAACAGCTCCTGTTCGATGCGTTATTTGAAATTATCGGAAGAAATGACAGAAAATGCTTTTACTTCTGAGGAGTAAAATTCTAAGTGAGGTTTCATATATATTCACCAAATTGAAGGATTAAGAAAAGTGTTTTATAAAGAGATAGAAAGCTTTTAAAACACTTTCTTCACTGTGGGATACCTTTCCTCAATGCTCTCAAACATCACATTAAATACAACTTGGAGCATTCACCTCACCCATAACCTTTTTGGAGACAAGGGGTAGCATGAACTGTAATGTCTTGCTCCACATGTATTAATAAAAGTAAGATAAAGCATATATTATGGTTTACCTACTACATTTTTTAAAAATAAGTGCTGTTTTTACTTTTGCTGCTTGTGGTAGTCTTAGTGCTTGTACTTAATGACATATTACTTTATTTTTTAGATCAAAAGTATTGAATGTGTGTAATTATTGAATTTAAATTCTCCTACAAACACAAATAGGCATTCATAAAGTAGGGAGAAGCAATTCTTTCTTATTGGTTATTAGAGAACACTACCATTCATTTTTCCCCTAAATTTGTAACTATTAGGCATTTTGAGGAATTATAAAGTTGCTGGGCCCAACTTCTCTGTATAGACTAGTTTAAGTTTTTGTGTAATAAAAAAATTAAGAAAAGGTAACCCTAAATTTATATTTAAATACTACAGAGAAACTCAATATATTTCTATCTTAAAATACAGTTTCCACAACAGCAAAAAAGTGGAATAGTGAGGAAAAGAGTTGTTCTACAGTTGCTGTATTTTCTTTTACTTTATTGAGACAGCCTTGCTATGTAGCCTAGAGTGTCCTGGAGTTCATCATCCCTGGTGGATTTACAGGTATGTACTACTATGCTGAACTTTATACACTTAGCTAACTTTGCAATATGAGTTTGCGGTGTTTTCTGCACTGCATAGGTGGGTAAGCAGGAGGACCATTCAAGAACAGTGAAGGTAGAACAAGTCCCCAGTCCTCTAACTCCTGCATTCATTCAGTTCTCCTTGAAAATTCTCTGTAGGCTATGTTTTCTTCTTCATGAAGGCATTTCCATGTTTTTGTTTTGCAGACTATGCCTGGTATTTACATTGATGTGCATATAAACTTTGAAGATGTTGTGATATTGTGACATGTACACATTTAAGGCATTTTGAGTAAAGAAACTTGTTATTTTCTTATTAAATTTACTGAGTATGTTGAACATTACTATTAGTAAATATTGATGTGCTGTTAGATAAAATTCATAATTATATTATTTTTTGTTTCCAAAACATTTTGAGAAGGCTTACACACAATAATGTAGAGGAAGCATGGATAGATCATTAATTTATGGGTTATTAAAAGATGAAAAAGAATCTGCTTAAATCCTTCCATGAACGTAAAGAGGATGAAATAAATCTTTTTTACAGAGGTTAACCAATTTATCCTATAATTAGTAGATAGGTTTTATTTATTTTGGTGTCGTACTAAGAAAATCTAGATTCAAATTAGACTATCAGTTATTTCCTTGTCAGTGACATATCTTAAAAAGGAAAGTAATACTAATTTATTGTAAGGATTAAGTGACTGGATTTACTCTACTACCTAGATCATAATAATTAATAAAACAGAAGTATATTTAAGGAGAGTATTATATCCAATGTAAACATCCTTTAACTACATTATTGGTATTAATCCTCCACAGCCACATCATAAAAGATTTATTATTAGAGAGGCATATTCACCTACTAAAGGCTTCAAATATTTGGTAATTACTGAGCTCATGTTACAGAGGATGTTTTCCACTCTTCTGCTCTGCCACTCTATTTTTCAAATGTATTCATAAAATAACAAATGCATAATCTTCTAGCTATTATTAATGTCCATTTGGAGATATGTGCATTTCTATGTACTATACAAAGTTTGCATTAGTGGTCATTTGTCACTAAGTTAGATGTCACCTGACAAATGTTGACAGTTGTTTAATAACAGATTTTAGTCTATTACATATTAGATGGTAGTTTCTAATCACTTAGTAGACAGCAGAAGTTGAAGAAACCCTACCAGATTATAAAGTGAAGTTGGAAAGAGATAATACCTAATTCTCCAAATCAGAGAACTATTATCATCCTCAAAGTAGGGGCTGTGATTTGGCTTTGACACTGTGAAGCATAGCAGTGAATGAAGGGGTGGCCCACTGACCACTAAGGATAGCTTTCAGGGCCAGCCAGCCAGTCAAGTGCTATCTATTGACTTCATCACCTGCTATTGTAGCAGCCAGAGGAAGAAACAGGCACTGTTAAAAAAAAAAAAAAGGTTTCTATTTTTTATCCGTCTCTAAATGCATTGTCATTTTAATAAATCTCACCCAAATAAAAGATTCAATAATGATTCAAATATTGTGATGGGTAAAATCACTCAACCAATGCCACTTACTATAAAATTTTTCTTTCTGAGATAAGAGACAAAATTTAAACTGGGCATAGGGAGGTAGATTAATTGTGTTCAAAAGTCTTGGTCTTTGTAATCTTCCACGTAGTAAATGCAATTAGCAGCAACAATATCAGAGTAATCTGCTCCAAGACAGTCTACTTCTGTCTGAGAAAGATGCCATACTATTGTAAGGTAAATCATCCCAGAAGCCACATTTTAAAATATAGAATATTGTAGTATTTATTATACAGTTAGCAGGCTGCAGGCTGCCAGTTGTTACAAAGGCTTGCAGCACGCAAATACACATAACACAGTAAAACATGCTAAAGAGGAAAGAAATAGCAAAAACAATACCAACAAGCCATTCAGCTCCAATGGAGAGCTGAATTGGGAGGCCATGATGACTGGAGATGAGCCAGGAGACAGAACACAGGACATGATCACAGAGACACACATAGCACGGAGTCTGGGGCGGCTAGGCTGGTCTCGGCTTAAATATGTCGGCAGGGGGCAGATCCTCAGAAAATTCCCAGTCCCAGTCACTGGACTGACAGATTCAGGAACCTATCAGCCAAGGCCTGGGCATGCCCATTACCAGGGAGGCAGGTGTTGGGGGTGGGGGTAGGGGGTCCTTCCCCCAGCGTGAAGACAAGATGCCAGACCTACAATCCACCATGTGGCCAATATGGTGCCAGCCAGACCTGACCTCCTTACTCCTAAGGAATGGAGTTTTGGTGTGTCCAAATGATAATGATTCATGTTACAAATGATGTCAGGATGAGAGGCCTTAGCCAAAGGACAGCCATTCTGGACTTAGACTCCATTTTGAAGTCCTTTACCGAAAGTATCCATTGGGAAGGCCTTTACGGAAAGTACCCATTGTAAAGACTTTTACTGAAAGTAAGAACTCAGGTTCCTGGAAAAACTGCGAAATGTCCCAATAATTTCTGCCTGTAACTCCCCTAGCAATAGCCATCAGCGGATGACAGGAAGGTACCAGATGTTTTTTAAGATAGCATAGTTAAAATAGTTTGCTGCTAAACCGCTTAGCCCAGGCAGCCTAGCCAATATGATTGTTACAAGATTGACTCACTAAAGGTCAACCAATCATGTAACTGCTAAGTTAGAAACCTTCCTACCCTTTTTGTAACCATAATAAAAACTCTGCTAAACTGGAAGTCGGGGCTCTCCATCCAAATCCACTGCCATGGTGAAGATCTTGAGTCCAGGGTCGAGCTTGCAATAAAAGACTCTGCTGTACTTGCATCAGAATCAGCTCCTTGGTGGCCTTTGGGAATCATTATCTGTACACAAGAAGATCATCACAAGGAAGTATGTTCTGTCAAAGACCAAGGTATTAGAAGTAAAAGTATCTCATGGAATAGTAAACATTGTTTTCTGGAGGAGGGGAGAAAAATGATCAAATGCAAGACAATGTCATTCCAACTTGACAATTGTTCTGTGTTTTGTGCTTTGGATCATTCCTTCTTAAACGGGACCCGGTTTCTGAGTAGCAGAAATTTCATCCGTTCTCCTTTCATTCAAGTGAAGATATCTTAGATAATAGAAGCAATATTCCATTATTTTAAAGTAATTATTGTAGTCGCAACAATGAATGCTTGATAGTAAATCACTTAAACCTCACCCAGAGCCATTAGCCTACAAATAGCACCAATAACACCATTATGCCAAGGCCAAAGGACATATTCAGGAAAAGGAATGGAAGCAAGAATTGTCTTATATGTTTTCTTTTCTTGAAGTTAAGTCGATAAAATCTCCTAAGTGATTCTTCTCTTAAATGTAGGGTCTAACATTTGGTTTTCACATTGCCCTGAAACATATAAATTGTTTTTCTCTGCTCTACTCAGTATTATCATGCTTTTCCATCAGCAACAGAAGAAACATTATGCAATTCTCAGGTGGATTGTTATCCCCCAATGGAAGGTTTTAAAAATGAGAAACATATAATTACTCCCATTCTGGTGCAGATTTTCAAAATGATACACAGTTAGTGAATTGATATGGCCAACTCCCATGTGGAAATCTACTCCTAGGAGTGAATGCTCATTAGCTCTCCAGACAGCGCTATTTTAGCTCATTTTTCTTTCTAAATAGCACATCCCCTTGGGTTCACATAATATACTTTTCTTCACTGCCAAATTGCTTAAGCAACAAGATTTGTATAGTAACTACTGAAATTCCAGCCTATCACAGCACGTAAAGTCTGACAGTGCTAACCCATCTGGTTTGGAGAAAGTTTGCTATTGTAATTAAGAAATGGAAAAATATGCCTTACAATTCACTCCCTCATCTTTCTTCTTTTATGGAAACTTTATTGTACTCATCCTACTTACCCACTGTTTATTCATTATCTATGTTTCTTTCAACACTAGATAACCATTAAATGTTACTTTTATATTGCTATACTTAGCAACAAATAGGTGATTTTGAGTGCTGCTTTTGTTAGCTTTTGGAGGTCATATTAACCAAAATTTATATAGCTATTTATAGATGTATAAAGATTTTTTTATTGCAAAAATATATTCATATTCAATATCAAATTGCATGATAATGATAATGGTAAAAAAACACAAGACTTTATTCTAAATCTTGTGAATTGCAAACGCATTCTTTAGAATGAAAAATAATACTTAAAAAATTCTTCCAATTTCAGGAGAATACAATATAAAAATCCAATATAAAAATCTTGACCCTGGACTTTTAATGATTACAATAGACATTTCACTTCCCATATATTCAATTAACAAATAAATGAACAGAAATTGAACAATACACAAACATGTGGAGTAAGCTTTGGAAATTTTATTCTCCATGAGTGGATGCTAATGGTGCTTGCCCATATCAGAACTTTTCCTGGGAGTCTGCATTTCTGGAGTTGAGCAGTGGAGTATTTAAGTATGTTGGTGAAAATCAAACCACTGTGTCACCTGACTTAATGTCCTTAGCAGCTTTTGATAAGAGCATTTTTTCAATTTACATTTTGTCTTAAAATGTTCTTAAATTATGTAGCAAAATGAAAGTGTTTATATTCATCTCTCAGATTCAGGATTTATTCCATAATATTTAGAGGAAAAAATATGCAATTTACTGTCTTCTTATACTGTTGGCAAGGCCCAGAAATTTGACATTTATTCCCAAAGTTGCACAGATGGAGGAAAATCTATTGATCTTATAGGAAAAGATTCCTCTCCCTTGCTCAAGGTTGAACAGTTTTCCTTTATGTATCACAATGTTAGGTACTAGGGGCAAAAAGAAAGGAAAGTAGCATGTTCATGAAAAGGACAACTTTGTGGAAAAGCAGGTAAATTGCAGGGGAAGGAGGTTTTCGCTGGAAGAAGAGTGGGAGAGAACATTAGGTTAAAGGATCAGAAGTCATCATAGGCTATTACCATTCGTCTTGTTTTGCTTGCATAGACCTTCACTGACCCAAGCACAGTTTTCTGTAGAGACTTCCTTATGGTTTGATTTCTCCTGGTTGTCTCTCTTAGAGAAGCTTGATTGGCAAGAAATGGTCCCACTATATTTACCACAAAAACTGACCTCAGAGGGTATTATTTCAAAGCCATCATCTCTATCTGACAATGAAAGATATCATCAAAGCAGGGTGCTTTGAAGGTAGTTCCAAAATGACATTTCAAAAGCTTATCTTTATTGAAGAAATTGATATAAGTAATTCTTGATAGAAGCAAACTCAGGGGAGATACACAGGTACTCAGATAATCCTTACCACAGCTCTGTGGAATAAGAAAACAATTGTTACAACCCCATACATGTGCTTTTTATTGGTATGCATTTAAACTCTAGACCTGATGCTTGCTTGTCTTGCTTATTCAGCTCTCTAGCACTTGAGCCATGTCTTCAGTCTCCCAGTGAAGTAGGGCCTTAATCAGGAGGAATTAATATTCACAAGTAGACCGTACTCTTCATCTTTTCTTTTGCTTTTTCTTTTCTTGTCTTTGGTTGTAGTTTCATTCAGCCACTCACACTGCAGTCTAAGTAATCTTTGTCACCCCTGTCTTGTATGTCTTCCTAGGACTGGATGCAACACAACCAGCAATAAGCAATAATACTAATAGACATCAGGCCTGCGAAGAAAGCATATTCTAGGCTTCTGCTTGTGTCTTCTAAGGGATTTGTGGCAAAACATACCATAATACTAACTAGATGTAAGGGGTCAGGAATATATTCCATTTTCAATAGTCAAATATAAAGTCAAATATTTGTCTTCATAGGAATAGGGAGTTACAAAGAATCAAGGTCAATATGGAATGTGGCTTTATATTAGCTGTGTCTTCCACTATCTGTCCAGAGGGAGAAGGCTTTAAGTAAGTGTCTTACAGCATTGTAAATGCTGCTCAAACGAAAATTTCCCATTTGGGCAATCTTCCAGGCTAGAGGCTAAGGGAGGAGTTCATATTGTACTCAAGTTTTCCAGAAGTCTGGAGGCAGAATTTCCTCTTCCTTGGGGACCATAGTTTCTTTTGTAAGACCGTCCATTGATTGAATGGATTGATCCCACTCATGATACAGGGGTAATGACAGGAGACAATCTGTGCAGAGTCTATAACACAACATGTAGGATACTGTTTTTAAAAATACCTAGACTAATTGACACTTAAAATTAGCACATTTTAGTTGCCAAAAGCAACAGAAAGGTTTTAGTTTTTGCTTTTATTTGGGGGTGGGGGGAGACTAGTAAAACAAAGAAGAACATTTAAATACTTTAAATACTTAAATACTTTATTTTCCCTAGGACATCATATTCACTCAAAAGTTCAATTCTTCTGGCTTTTGAATATTTTCTTTCTGAAAGACAACATATTTTGTCTCTAAGTATAGTTTTCCTCATGTCACATTGTGTTATTTTGTTGTTGTTAGTTGTTGGTGGTGGTGGTAGTAGTGGTGGTTGTGGGGCTTGAAATCTGGGGTTGGAACTGCCCCTGAGCTCTTTAGCTCAAGGCTAGCATTCTACCACTTGAGCCACAGTGCCCCTTACAGTTTTCTGGTGGTTTATTGGAGATAAGAGTGTCACAGACTTTCTTCACCAGGCTGCCTTTGAACCGTGATCCTCAGACCTCAGCCTCTCAGTAGCTAGGATTACAGGAGTGAACCACTAGCACCAGGCTTGCACATTGCTTTTAAATTTGTTTGTTTTCACTTTTTCTTTTGCCAGTAACACCAACTCCTAGAATGTGGCTTCCCACAGTTGGACACAATGTGAGCCTCTGCTAATGACTTGCAATATTTCTTTCATGCTTTAAATCATTATAAATATACATTCCTTCAGACTGTCATCTTGAAATTTTGGACATCTACTTCCTTTATTGCTGGCCATTAATTGTAGCGAACATTTTAATTTATTGATTTGTCTACTTGGTTGATTTTAGTTTAAATTTGGAATAGCTCTTATCACCAGTAGGGATTTTCTTGTAGCCCAGGTATGTAATATCATTCCAGAGTGCTTTTGCTGGGGAGCCCCAAGAGTATGGTTAACGGGAAATTGTTTTCTCCTGGTATTTCTGTTTGTGATTTTCTGCCTAAGACTGAATTCATTTAAGTGCCTGATTTTTCTAATACTTAGTGTTGTAAATTCTAAAAGAAGATCATTTAGAACAGGAGTTTTCAGACTTTTTTGTAAGTTGAAACTGCACGTGGAGCTTTAAATGAATTCCTACATAGATTCTGATTTAATTACTTTACTAGAAATGATATAAGTAACCTTATTATTATTTTTTTTTTTGGTCAGACCTGGGGCCTGAACTCTGGGCCTGGGCACTGTCCCTAAGCTCTTTAGCTCAAAGCTAGCTCTCTACCACTGGAGCCACAGCGCCTACTTCTGGCTTTTTCTGCTTATGTGGTGCTGAGGAATTGAACCCAGGGCCTCATGCATGCAAAGCAAGCACTCTACCACTGAGCCACCTTCCCAGCCTGCAACCTTAATTTTTAAAAATTCTTTTTTCTTAAATAAGTTTTTATTGTGAAAATACTGTACAGAGGGGTCGCAATTATATGTGCAAGGAAATGAGTGCATTTCTTATCAAGGATTGTTGCCTCCTCCTTTGTTTTTCCCCTAACATCCCCTCCATCCCATCTCCACAACTACACTCCCCCTCCCACCTAAATTGTAAAGTTCTTTTTTCAACATAGTGTCTTGTACATCTCATTGTTGCGATGGGTCAAACTGTATCCCTATTTAAACACTTTGTTATTTCCTTTCCCCTCCCCAAATTATACTGACATCAAATACAGTGAAAACAAGGGTTATACTGTGGGGGAGGGACATACAAAGCAATAAAAAAAAAATCAATGGGCACCTCATAAATATGTTAGAAACAATAGCAAAAAAGAAAAAAAAACACTTGTGTCCTTTTCTTGGGGTTCATTTTATTTAACATCATCTTATCTGACTTTTTCTGCTTGTCTCAGACATATACTAGTTATTGCAAATAAGGGAAACCATGGGACCTATGTTTCTTTGGACCTGGCTTGCTTTACTTAATATAATTTTTTCCAAGCTTCCATTTCCTAACAATGGGACAATGTCATTCTTTCTGATGGAGGAATAGAAAAAATTCTTTGTTATGCATTTGTTAGCCTATAATCCTCCAGATGATTCTAAAGTACAGTCCTATTTGAGAACCATAGACAGATATTGTTTGGTTGATTCTCTTTTCTGGTGACTAGAAGAATATAATCTGTTTTATGTATATATGTTTTTTTTATTGTAAAAACACTGTACAGAGGGGTTACAGTTACATGAGTAAGATAATGAGTACATTTCCTATTGAGCATTGTTACCTCCTTTGTTTTTCCCCTAACATCTCTTCCCTGCCTACCTCCTCAACTCCTCTCTCCCCTCCCCAAGTTATAAAGTTCATTTTCAACATAGTGTCTTGTACATCTCATTGTTAGAATGGGTCAACCTATATCCTTATTTTAGCATTTTGTTATTTCCCTTCCCCTCTCCAAATTAGAAAAATGTATATACAAGATGCAGGGCACTGGATTCAATTACAGTGAAAACAGGGGTTATACAGTGGGGGAAGAACATACAAAAGAAACAAAAAATCACATGGTATATTATAAATACGTTAAAAACAATAGCAAGAAAGATAAAAAAAAGTTGTGTCCCTATCTTGTGGTTCATTTCACTTAGCATCATCTTATACGGTTACATGTACATCGCTTTTGACCTTTTCTGCTTGTCCTAGACATATAGTAGTTATTGCAAATAATGGAAACCATGGGACCTATGTTTCTTTGTGCCTGGCTTACTTCACTTAATATAATTTTTTCTAAGTCTTTCCATTTCCTAACAAGTGGGGCAGTGTCATTCTTGATGATGGAGTCATAGAATTCCAGTGTGTGTGTGTGTGTGTGTGTGTGTGTGTGTGTGTGTGTGTGTGTGTATCAATCACATTCTTTCTACTGAAGGGCATCTGGGTTGGTTCCGTATCTTGTGATAAATATAGTTGTGTTGGTATCTTTAGTATAGCTTTGTGATCATTTGGGTAAATGCTCAAAGGTGGGATTGCTGGGTCATAGGGGAGCTCTATGTGGAGTCTTTTGAAGAACCGCCATACTGCTTTCCAAAGTGGTTGAACAAGTTTACACTCCCACCTTTTTGGCCAAGGGTTCCCTTTTGGCCATATCATCTCCAGCATCTGTTGTTATTAATTTCTTGATTATATCCATTCTAACTTGGGTGTGGTGGAATCTCAATGTCAACTCCAAATGGATCAAAGACCTCAAAGTCAAAGCAGACACCCTGAAAACAGTACAAGAAAGAATAGGAGAAACTATAGGGCTCCATGTCACAGGCCTAAATTTTCTCCATAAAGATCCAGAAACACAACAAATCAACGTTTTTCACTAGCCATACAACTGAGAAGGGTGTTATATCTAAAATGTACTTAGAGCTCAAAAAATTAAATCCCCCAACAACAAATCCTCAAAGAAACAACTGCCTGATAAATAAATGGGCTAAAGACTTAAAGAAAAATTTCTCTGAAGAGGAAATAAGAATGGTTAGTAGACCCATGAAGAAATTCTCAACTTCTCTAGCCATAAAAGACATGCAAATCAAACAACATTGAGATTCCAGAATATATTCTTTGCAGGATTCTGGCTTTAGATGGTATGACTCCTTTTATTTTATTTTATACAATCTTAGTTGTAATGGTGATGTACAGAGGGGTTTTTACAGTTATGTAAGTCAGGAAATTAATACATTATTTTTTTGAAAAGTGTCATTCCCCTCTCTTAATTTCTCCCTGTGTTTTATTTCCCAAGATCCCTCACCCCCAAGTTGAACAGTTCATTTCCAACATAGTGTCTAGTGAATATCAAGGCTGAATTAATCAATCCTTTGTCCCACTGTTTCTGTGATTCCCCTCCGCAAATCAGATAAACTTCCATACAAGACAAAGGGTACAGAAGTTAAAAAAATGACAAAATAGGGGGAAAGAAAAAATACCCCACAAAAAGCAAAATATAAAACCTCTTATTTCCATTCCTTGGAGTTGATTTCAATAAGCCTCATTTTATATGATAATTGGTGCATAGGTATTGAGCTCTTGCGATCCTCTTCTAAGAATATCCTCCTTTGGGCTCACTGTGTGAATGTTTAGCATCCTGTTTAATTTAACATGCCCAAGTGCAACTTTAGTCTCTTACTATCCACTGGGTTTACTTGTAGATTTATAGGCACATTCTAATTACCACAAATGAGTCAAACCATGCAAAACACTTATCTGTAATCCAGGGTTGACTTAAACCTTCAGACTTCCAGAAAGCAAAAAGCAATAGCCTCCATGGTCAGTATATTCTAGTTGCAGCTACAGTGTTCATACATTTACAAATGCTGTTTTCAGTTTTTTTTTCTTTTTTCCATTTATCCATAAAGTCTTAGTGCTTATTGCTGAAAATTTTGAGGTAATTGTATCTCATTAGTTCTTTTTAGTTTGTAAACCTAATGGAAATGCCCTCTTCTTAAGGAGCACTTCCTTCCAGCCACAAGTAAATAACCTTCCTTGGATTCTAGTAGCACTCTGTGCCTATCTATAACAAGACATGGATTGTTGCTATGGTGAAATTCATATACATCATTCCAGGAAATAATCCACTGTCTTAGGTTCCTGGACTCAGTCTTAAATACTTCAGTGCATCAAGTCATTTTTAGAGTCCCTGATGCATGGAGATACTAAATAATAGTGACAAAATTAACTGGGTAAATTAAAGAGCAGTGTTATTTGTTTTTTTATTCTAAAACTGTGGTTGAGAAGATATTAGACCACCATTTTGGTTCATAATCACTTGCTTTGTAAAGACATTTCAGATGTAGCCATGAGACTCTGCTATCCATCCATCCACCTGCGGTTATTTCAATAGCTTTATACTCCTTTAAAAATGAGCTCCTAATGTACAAATATCTACACTGAAGCATCTCAGTAAATACAGGTTGCTGGTGGCAGGTGTATTGGATAGCACAAAATGCATTTATGATTATTGACAACATCCTATGATATGATGAAGGCAACAGTGTGTGTGTGTATATATATATATATATACATATATATATATATATATATATATATATATATATATATTTCTTTTTCTTTTTCATTCTTTCTTTTTTTTCTAAGGAATTCACCTTCCATTGTTTGGGGAAATTATCCCCAAAGACCCTTGTTCATGATGAGATGTTTGTTCTGAACTAAAATGTAATTAAATCACTGAAGACAAAAATGATAGAGGATATGATGCAATTTCCATCCTATCAATAATAGAAAAAAAAAACCTAAGGTGTAGGGCGAATGAAAATCAGGCAAAAGCTTTATTTGGGGATTTTTCTCAAAAAGATATGAAGAGAGAGAGATGGAAGTTTATGGAACATTGCACTAATGAGAAAGAGTAAGAGAAATACAAGCACACACACATATGGAAAGTAGATAGATAATAGACAGATGGATGGATGGACAGATAGAGAGATAGATAGATAGATAGATAGATAGATAGATAGATAGATAGATAGATAGATAGATAGATAGATAGATAGATAGATAGATAGATAGATAGATTTGCCCCAAATTTGGGGCAAGAACAGGTCCTTTTCTGGAATTACTAGTGTGTTCTTCAGTATGGTCATATTTTTCCACTAGTCAAGAGTACTACATCTTCTGGGAAGTTTTTTCCTCTTGTAAGATAAATTAGAGATTGGCTCATTTTTGGCGAAATCATGGTCTCACTTCAGAGTGAGAACACAGAGGATTTTCATTCTGGAGATAAGAGCAGAAAGATAGGAAGGCACATTACATACATTGTTGACTACCTATGTGTTTCTTGTCCCATGAGTGTCCCTATTGATCTTCAAAAGCTTTAGCTCATTTGTCTTATCATAGAAGAGTTACACTCAATATTGGTCAAGATACATTGTATTCATAAACTGATTTGTTGAATGGTAGATTGTTGATGCAATTACTTAAAAATAGCAAAATAATTAAATTAAAACATAAATAAAAAAGAGAAGGTGATGAATGTGATTGAAGTTTACAGGCATGTAAATAACATAACACAAAATCCGTTATTAGGCACAATTAGTATACACACATGAACTCAACAGCGTAAGCTTATCAATAGATAGAATTATACAGAATGTTACAGGTATAAAAATCTAAGGACTTTGAGAGTGCTTATTAGAGATCTTTATGCTAAAATTAAGCAAACCAAGATGCAGAGTTCTGTTGTCTTTTCTTCAGATCTGCACTTTAACCCAGGGCTTTCTCCCCTACCCTTCCTCCTCTCTCTCTCTCTCTCTCTCTCTCTCTCTCTCTCTCTCTCTCTCTCTCTCTCTCTCTCTCTCTCTCTCTCTTTCTCTCCTTCTCTCTCTTTATTTCTCTCTTTGCTTTTTAAAAAACCCATTTCTTTACAGAGCAATGAGAACAAGGTATATATCCTCCTGTATACATAGGTCCAAAGTACCTGGAGCTAAGAAACTGAGCCTCCATAATCTCAGCATGATACTCAGTTGTGTATGAGACAGGAAGAAGAATCAAATATTCTTTGATGCCTTCACCACAAAAGGACCCTCAGGAGTTTCTGCCTTTGATTAGCTCTGTATTTCCAGATCTGGATCACAGACACCCCTGCTATACTACTTAGCATTGCAATAAATCTGTACTCCCTCTCTGTTCTTTTATCCTTCCACAGCTTCCATGGACAGATGCAGCCTAAGATGTTTATATTCTATTTCAAATGTACTACCTTTCACACAGCTCATAGTTATGAGAATGTCTTTGGATATTCATAGGGCTATCCATCAAATAGGGAAGACAAATTCTATTTGGTAATTATTATCGTAGAAATTCAAATAAATGTCAGGATGATTTTTCTTTAATACATTCTGAAGAACACTCTTCAATTATCTCAGTTTTACATGAAACCATTTCCTTGGAATTCACAATTTTTATTAATTTTACAATGATTTCCTTCAAAATTCATTTCAGACGCAGTTAGTAAATATAACATATACACGAATATATATTTATACATACACTTTATATGTATTTCTCCTTTAAGATTAAAAAATAGACTTGTGGATCATCAATAGGAAAATATGTACAATTTTTTAAAAAACTCAGCAAGCCTAGTGACTATTTTCCAAACTTCATGTCAAAGGCTGGGGAAGCCACAAGTCACTAAATTAAGATCAGCTATTCTTTCTCCTCTTTCCCTTCTTATCTTTTCCCTTCTCTGCTTGCTTTCTTTTCCCTCTGTTTCTTTTTTCTCCCTTCTCTATTTCTCTTTCACTATTAATAATTGAGTTAATTTGTTTTGAATATAAGTGAACATTTCCTCTCTAGTTTGAAATTTTCTATTGGTACTATAAAACATTAAATTACATTTAGAAATATAATTAGTTCCAAGAGGAAATAAAAAACAATTCAATTGTTTTCTCCACCCTTTTTTTATAATAGAAGATGGATACTTGATTGAGAATAGCTGAAAATTAATTCCATTAGTCTCCAATAGTTTAGCATAAACTTACTGTATATGGGTAACATAACTATTTGTAGGATCAAAGGGTAGAAAAATAATTAATAAAGTTGTTCTCTTTAATCATCCCTGTATTAGTTAGAGAGGAGGAAGAAATAGTGCATTTTCATAAAGCAGTACACGAATTTCAAAAATAAAAAGGAAGTATATATGAAAAGAAGAAAGGGAGGGAAGAAGAAAGATGGTATGAAGGAGACAGGGAGAGTGGAACACTAGAGGATAATTGTATGGTAAGCTCATTTAAAGTACAACGATTTGGTTACTTAGATGCAAAGGTAAGGGAGCAAGTATGGGGAGGTGATTATCCCAGCATTTTGTGCTGAATTTACTCTCTCTCTCTCTCTCTCTCTCTCTCTCTCTCTCTCTCTCTCTCTCTCTCTCTCTCTCTCTCTCTCTCTCTCTCTCTCTCTCTCTCTCTCTCTCTCTCTCTCTCTCTCTCCTGTTAACAGAGGAACAAACCTGGGTGAGCAAGTGTTCTCATACTCATCCCAATGGAAGGGTAGGGAACATAGGGCCCTTGGACTGTATAAGGCACACTAACTCGTTTTGGTACATGCTTCTAGTTGGCTGTCCTTGATCTTCTGCCTACACTTATAATTTTACATGACCTTGAGTAATGTTATAAATATACAAATGGCTTTTGGCAGGAAAGAAAATGTTACCCTGACACCGATGGGCAGATAATTTTTCCATAAGGAAAAATCTGGTCTTTATTGGAGAATGTTTAGTGGAACCTCTGTCCTTTACCTAGAGCTATCAATAGCAAGAAAGAAACCAGCAGTGACCTCCTCAGTTGCCAAATATCCTTTGATGGAAGGAAAAACAAGTAGTGTAATACAACCCACAAAGAGAGAAATCATTCCAGGAGTCAAAATTTAAATTAAATCAAACGACAATGCAATCAGAAGTTTCTGTTATGATCATTGTTAATGACATACAAAGATATAATAAACACTATATTTGGCATTTTCATTAGTTTTATTTTTATTAATTTTCTTGATTTTTAAAATCAAAATAATAAAATTAATTTTGAATTGTTGAACTACTTAACAGTATTTTTTTTAAAAAATACTCACATTGCTAAGCTCAAAGACAAACAGCACAGGGTTTTCTTTGATATATAGAAGCTAGATCTAAAATACATGATAAATTATACAGGACTCTAGGCAGTCACACATAGTGAGACCAAAGGAGAACACTCTTAGAGGGGAAATATAAAGGTGCAATGCGTGTGCCTCTGATCATATAACATAATTTCTATGGAAATGAACCCCAGGAAATGCAAACAGTACATAATTTTCTGTGTCTTTTCTTTTCTGTCTGTTTTTCTGTCTTGGTGGGAGATAAGGAAGAGCACAAAAATAGAGGGGTGTAGGGTGAACAAAACCAGTGTTGGTTCACAGTAGGGACTATGTTAAAAAATGAATTATAGAACTTATGGGTGTGGACAGGAGGGGAAATTTGGGAGAAAGAAAGGAAGTGGCGTTATTCTCCAAAAAAGAAATATACTCATTAGCCGACTTATGAAATGGTAAACTTTCTATGCATCACCTTTATAACAATAATATTTTTAAAGTTTTTCTTTTATTTCTTCTTTTTTATTGTAAAGATAGTGTACAGAGAGGTTATAGTTATATGAGTAAGGTAATGAGTACATTTCTTAAACAATAACATTTTTTAAGTTAAAAAAATAAAATTGTGAAGTTGGGACTCATGCTTTAGATCAGAGACAGTATCTTTAGTATCTTTTTGTTTTCTTTTAGTCCCGTTTGAGTATTATCATTCTGGGATCCACACTTCCTTAATTATGTAATTAATTCAAATTAATTAGGTAGTCAATGTTAAGAATCCAAAATGACTTAAAGATAAAGGAGAATTGTTTTATTTCCTTAACACAGAAAGCAACTGGTGAAACTCTGTATGGTGCTGGCTGATATAACCTCAGCACTGAGGAAGAAGAGGTAGGATCACTTTGAGTTAAAGGTCAATTTATGCTACATAATGAGTTGTCGTCTAAAAATATAAAGAAGTTAATAATGAGTATTCCAAATCTCTAACAGCATAGCAACTAGGGCATAGCTGTTAAAGCTGTGTTTAGCTGCTATGTTTTTTTTTTTTGGGGGGGGGGGTCTGGTCGTGGGGCCTGAACTCTGGGCCTGGGCGCTGTCCCTCAGCTCTTCAGCTCAAGGCTAGTGCTCTACCACTTGAGCCACAGCATCACTTCTGGCTTTTTTCTTTTTGCTTATGTGGTGCTGATGAATCGAACCCAGGGCCTCAAGCATGCAAGGCAAGCACTCTACCACTGAGCCACCTTCCCAGCCCAGAGCTGCTATGTTTTTAAGGCAATGTTGTACATCAAACCAACAATTCCTGGTTTAGCTCTTTCCACATTCTGATGTGACCAAAGTGGCAGAGACCCATGTTTACATATGAGTGAGTGTGCATTCACCACAGGACCTATCCATTTTCTGCCTGCTCCTGTCCTGTTTGATTCATGTTTATTCACATGGCCCCTCTGCTTCATACCAGATCCATTGAGATCAATTGATGCAACACACATGTATCTAATAAAAAAATCTCCATTTGCTCATTTCAAAGCTGTTTTACCAAAGTTTTATAAATAGATTAATAATGAAAACATTCAATGTGAGGGAACAGGAATCAAACCAGATTACTATAGTTATCTTTTTTATCTTTCTCTAACAATTGTGTGTTTTATTTCAAGAGAAAGGAATAAGAAGGCTTCTGCATCTAAATCCATGTAGCATCCAAACACTGTACAACAGTAACATTTAAGTACATATACACCATGTACATACCACACACATACACACACACACCACCACCACCACCACCACCACCACCACATTTGTTATTTCTTTCATCATGTACTTAAATGCTTCTGCATGCTTCCATAGGCAATAGTAGATCACCTGGCAAGCAAGTGTAGGTACCAATGAGGGATAATGGTGGAGGAGGGGCTCTCATGCTGAACAGAAGAGAAATGTGATGCAGTATAGATTAAAACAAAAAAAGTATTCAGTATATGATTCTAAGAAAGTATTTCATCAATACAAAAAATTACTCCCATAGAGAGTTATTTATTTTGAGCCTTTCTAAACTTGTCTGTGAGAGACTGGAAATCCCCTTTGATAGTTAAAAATACATAAATAATATAGGGAATGGCTAAAAAAAAAAGCGCTATTTATGAAAGCACTGATGAAAACAGAATTAAATTAATCCCAGAAATGGGATCAAGGGTCGCATTAAAAACTCATTTTTATCTGGGAGCTAGTAGTTTATACCTATAATCCTCATACTAAAGAGGCTAAAAATCTGAGGATTGTGGTTCAAAGTTAGCCTGGGTAGGAAAGTCAATGAGAATCTTATCTCCAATTCAATACCAAAATGGTAGAAGTGGATCTGTGGTTCAAATGGTAGAGGGCTAGCCTTGTGCAAAAAAAGTTCAGGGACAGTACTCAGGCCTTGAGCTAAAGCCCAGGACTGGCATATACACATACATATAAATACACACAGTTATTTTTTTCACTTCTCCTTGATGACCTTTCTACATTCTATTTCACTTAAGTAAGAAGCAATCAAGAAACAAACAAAAATAACCTTGCATGAATTAGTCGTTAAAGCATAATGAAGTACTGTAAATCCTGATATATTACCTTTTACAACTATTCTACTAAAATTGGGTGACATTTCCTTAATTTCCTAGGTTTTTTTGTTTCCCTTATGTTCAATTGACTCTTCTTCCATTTAAATATTCTGCTCAACAGGTCTTTTCACCTCCACTTTCTTTTAAATATGACTTTTATTGTGAAAACAGTGTACAGAGGGGTTACAGTTACATGAGTAAGGCAATGAATACATTTCCTATGGAGCATTGTTACCTTCCTCCTTTGTTTTCCCCTACCATCCCTTCTCTCCCCACCTCCCCAACTCCTCCCTCCCTATTCCCCACAAGTTGTAAAGTTCATTTTCAACATAGTGTCTTATACATCTGATTGTTACAATGGTTTAATCTGTAGCCTTATTTAAGCATTTTTCCCTTCCCCCTCCCCAACTTAGAAAATTGTATATACAAGATGCAGGGCACCGACATCAACTACAGTGAAAACAGGGGTTATACCATGGGTGAAGAACATACAAAAGAAACAAAAAAAATCACACAGTATATTATAAGTACATTAAAAACAATAGCAAGAAAGAAAAAAAAAACACTTGTGTTCCTGTCTTGGAGTTCATTTCACTTAACATCAGCTTATATGGTCATATGTACAAAGCTTTTGATCTTTTCTGCTTGTCCTAGACATATACTAGTTATTGCAAATAAGGGAAACCATGGGACCTATGTTCCTTTGGGCCTGGCTTACTTCACTTAATATAATTTTTTCCAAGTCTTTCCATTTCCTAACAAATGGGGCAATGTCATTATTTCTGGTGGAGGCATAGAATTCCATTATATATGTATATGTGTGTGTGTGTGTGTGTGTGTGTGTGTGTGTATACATATACATATATATCACATTTTCTTGATCCATTCATCTACTGAGGGCCATTTATCACTTTTGTGAAAAAAAATAGATCTGCATTTATTAGGCACACTTCTTCTTCAACCCAGCTCAGCATTTTAGCCTATCCCCCAAATTTAATTTCTTTGTGTTGTCCCATGGTACCCTAATTCATGTTTTCATTCTCACTGCTCTCCTGAAATTGGGAAGATCTGCATCCTGCTGCTAGTCCCGCTACTAGTCCCGCCTTGTATGTGGCTGGATCATGTGTCTGAGCCTCAGTTTCATCTCTAGTTCCTAACTTTTATTCCATTGCTGAGTTTCCACACTTTTCTGGGATGATATACACACAGAATCAGTTTAAAGCTGATCATGTTACAACTGTAATGCTCCACCTTAGGGGACCTGGGCAGGATCTTGGCCTAGTCAAAATGAAGGCATACATTATATTGGCAAATGTATTATAGATAGAAGCCTCTTAATTTTTATGGTGCATAATCTCGGATAGTTTTTTTAATAGAACATTTATCCTTTCCTTTCTTAATTCATATTTGAACATCTGTTATATGAAGGCATACAACATAGTTTTCAGATTGCTAGGAGGCATGAATTCAAAGATAGAGACAGAGATATGTATTTTAAATAAACCTTGGCATAATCCCATAGTAATTAAACATTGAGTAGAATATAACATTTTCTCACATATTATCTACAAAAATAGAAGACTGATTCCAGAATTTAAGAAAGCTACCCTTTAAACACTTTGTATTTTTTTCTTTTCATTTATTTTATTATTCTTATGTAGATGTTCAAAGGGGTTTCAATTCAACATGTCTGTTCATGAGTAAGTATAATGGATCTTAATCCATGTCACCCTTTTATTATTCTTCCCCATCTTCTCCAACCCTAACTATCCCCTCAATTTACCTAGTTCTATTTTCACATATGTACATTGAATATCATGACTCTATTTGCCCATCCCTCATCTCACCATTTTTCTTCCTTTTTCCTTTGAGTTCACCTTCCTCCACGACAACACATGTTCCTGAGTACTGGAATATGTTTGTTAAAGTGGTAGGTTTTTATTTTTAATACATTTTTATTGTAAAAATACTGTACAGTTTGGTTACAGTTACATGAGCAAGGTAATGAGTACATTTCCTATCAAGCATTGTTGCCTCTTCTTTTGATTTTTCCCTACCATCCCTTCCCTCCCACCTCTACAACTGGTAGTTTTTTTTTTAATTGAATTTTATTTTATTTGTGAACATACTGTACAAGGGGTTACAATTACATGGGCAGGATAATGCGTACATTTCTTACCAAGCATTGCAGCCTCCTCCTTTGGTTTACCCTTCACATCCCTTCCCAGCCTCCCCCCTCCCCCCCAATCCCAATCCTTCTCCTTTCCCCCTTTTCCCCCCCACCCCACACGGACATTGTAAAGCTCGTTTTGGACATGACAACTTGTACTTCTCATTGTTGCAACAGGTCCATCTGTATCCTTAATCAACTGGTTTTTCCCCATCTCCTCCACAAGTTATACTGACATCAAATATAGTGAAAGCAGGGGTTATACTGTGGGGGAGGGACATACAAAGCAACAAAGAGATAATCTTATAAATGCATTAGAAACACATGCATGAAAGAAAAAAACATTAAAATACATATCTAAGGGTTCATTTTCCTGACATCACATTATCTGACCTTTTCCACTTGACTCATACATATACTAGATATTGCAAATAAGGGAAACCATGGGACCTATGTTTCTTTGGGACAACTGGTAGTTTTTAAATGAGTTACACCACTCAAATTCTCCACTGCATATAGTATATTTTAATTAATACATGTATGTATAAATATTTAAATGTGTAAGCATTTTTATAATAAAGCTCTAACTTCTACATATTACAGTAAACCTCCATACTTTGTCTCTCTGAGCCTCACTGAATTTAGTTAACATAGTTTTTAAAAAATCTTCATGTATCAGTATTTCTGCAAATGGCATAATAGCATGTTAACTAAATCACTATATGAATATACAACATGAGTAATTAAGGTTTTTGTTTTCAGTGTTGGGATTGTATTCACAGTCTCATGCATGCTAGAGTTCCAGTACTGTCTCACTTTCAGTTTCCTAATAAAATGTTACCACTTCTAAGAAAATGGCCAATAATCATTGTCTGGAAATATAATCGATGGAAAGCAATTGAAGTTTCTCAGCAGTTTTCTTAAACACACATCATAAGTAGTTTCCAAGTAGATGAGAATAGTAAGCTTAGTTTATAGTTAGTTCCAGAGAATACTTGTAACCTCCACTCTCAGAATTCTCTACTTGCAGTCATTATTTCTGCCATTGAACCCTTTTCTGTCCACAAATAGGACTTGCCTTGCTTTCTCTAAATTTAGTCTTTGCAAATCTCCTACTTTCTGCCCAAATACCTCCTGCTTTCTGACTACTGAAAGGCAAGTAATTCATTTTAAAAGGTAATAATAACATTTTCTTTAAGAAATTCTGACTGAACTCAGTCTATACTAGTAAATTTCCTCCTCTGTAAGTAATAGTGGCATGAAAATATATCAGTGTATTCATTAATAGAACATATTTTTATATTTAAATACATTATTAAACATTAAAAAGTTTTACCTAAAAACTTTTCTAAAAGTTTTATCATAAGAGCAATTCAAAACTCTAATAAGCGGTGTCAGCTTTCTTGCTATTGTTTCTAACGTATTGATAAGGTACTATGTGAATTTTTTGTTGCTTTGTATGTTCCTCCCCCACTGTATAACCCCTGTTTTCACTATATAATTTGGGGAGGGGAAGGGAAAAATCAAAATGTTTAAATAGGGATAGAGGTTGACCCATTGTAACAATGAGATGTACAAGACACTATGTTGAAAAATGGACTTTACAATTTAGGTTGGGTGGAGTGTAGTTGTGTATGAGGGGAAGGGATGGTAGGGGAAAAACAAAGGAGGAGGCAGCAAAGGAGGAGGCAACAATGCTTGATAAGAAATGTACTCATTACCTTGCTCATGTAATTGTAACCCTTCTGTACAGTATTTTCACAGTAAAAACCTTATTTAAAAAATAACAAAGGAATGAGCAAAACAATATCTATCATAAAGTCCATTTCATTTTTTTGAACAACTTAACTGCTCATATGAGAACAGTATAATGACCAAACTTGTTTTTTTGCTTTATTGACTATTTGATAAATTAATCCATCTTGGTTTAGGGAATTTCTACCAAAGAAAGGAATAAGAGATGTTTTATGGAAATTATCTCTACTCAAAACACAGTAGAAAGTGTAACCCCATGTTGGACTTGGGATTGGTAAATTTTAATTAACAGATGCACAAATAGCTAAATCTTCAGTTGATTAGACTACAATGATTCTCTTGCTTATGGAATTGATGGTTAGTACTAGAAATTTTTTTAACAATACCACTTCTCTTCCCACAGACTTTTGAATCTTGAATTTATTTTTAGCTGACAGGTTACTAATCTAAAAATCAACTACAGTAAAAGCAAAAAGGGTTGCTGCTATGGGAACAATATCTTTGTAATTCTGACTTATATTTGAGACTGCAGCCATATTAGTGTGCATTAATGTAAGAAAAAATGTTTGCATTCAACTGTCCCTAGAGTTCTTACATAGGTCATTTAGAATTATCTAAACATTTTGTACAGCATGAGTTTTAGAAAATTTTTGACCTTTTTAAGTTTTATTATTTTTTTCTTGCAGATGTCAGAAATTGTCAAGGCACTTTTTTTAAAGGAAAAAGGTCACCTTAAATGAGACAGTCAGTCCTAGGTTGAGTGATAGTGTTTCTTTGTTGTCTAATTCAGGATGTTTAGGATTAATTGTAGATCATCTCAGTGATAACTTGTTGTACTCCAGCCTTAGAAGTATAGTATGTTCCAAGAACTTCTGCAGCTGTTCTCAACACTAATTTGCTAAAATGTGACAACTATCCAACCCTTTCATATAGTCTCTATGTGAAAGCCAGTTGTATATATACTCCAGATAGAGGCAAGATTTATTGAAAAGTGATTAATCGCTGCCCTAGGTTATCATTGTAGGAAGACCTATGAGCTAATTGCCCTGTGGAAGTATGGTTTTTTGCTTATATAACAATGTATTCTTAATTGGATATCATTCTTCCTGTAATTGTAACATAGAGTAAGTATATAAAAGGATGAAGCTTTCCCAGTGAAACAGAATTGAAAGCTTTACTTTAATAACCAATTTTAAAAGTGAATGAGGGCACATTATATGAATATCATTAATTTATTATAAGCATTGTAAAAGGGTCTACTTTGAAGAAGCTTCTCATATGTAGCTAAAGAACAACTTTGCTTTACAGAACGATAGATTGAAGCTGAAACTAAAGTGTCTGCTCAAGACAATCAATACTGATAGCTTCAGGGATAGAATACCATTTAATTATCTCTTCTCCAAAACATTCTGTGTCCCTGATGTTTGTCCTTTGTAGATGCACAAGTAATCTAGATTCTGAACTTGGAATTTGTGCAAATTTGAATATTGGGCAGGTTTCAAAGGTGTGATAAACTTTTTAAAATGTTTTTGTGGTAGTAGAGTCTGAACACAGGACTTCACATATGCCAGGAAGATGTTCTACCACCTGACACATGCCTAGAGTCTCAGTTTTTGTTGATTATATATTACATAGTGTCTTGAGAACTTTCCTGTCTTGGCTGTCATCAAATTCTGTCACTCTACAATTCTCAGTCTCCTGAGTAGCTAAGCCAACAATGTATCCTTGAAGGTGTCTGGTATACTATGTCAACTTGCAGTTGACATTTGGAATATTAGAAACTTTCTAATAAAAATGATAAAAATATGTATTTCACTAAAGTTGCAGAAATCTATAAACATGGACAAAGTCAACTTTATTTAATAATTTTACTGGTATGCATCTATGTTCTACCCATGTTTCATATCAGTAGAGTTAATATATATTATTAATATATTACTTAACATTATTTTCAATAGTGTCTACCATCAAATATATGATAAAATAATCTGGAAAATAAGGCAATTGTCTCCATGAGTCCTACATTTGCCTTTCTATCATCTAATGTGTGCTGATATTGCTTCTGAAACTTGCTTGAAGGACTGTTACAGTAGAATATGTAGTGGAATTATTAGCCATTGCTATAAATTAGACATTGTCCTTCAGTTCTACTACTAAAAGCTACATTTCAAAAGAGTGTTACATTTGTCCCATTCCCTGCACTAACATATTTTTGAATATGAAATTACAGATTAAAATGTCTTAGTTAGAAAATTTTGTAGGTAAAAATATACAATTCTATACCAATGACTTAAACCCTGAGAAATAATTCCACCAATCACTTACAATTTATGTCTCTTTGCTCCTGCTCATGTGCTATGTTTAAATGAGAAAGTAATGAATCCAAGATGAAGACGTCCTTTGTTGAATCAACCAAATAAAATTGTTTAAATATTAGACCAAATTTTATTTATGTAATAAAAGTTAGTCCACAAAAATGAGATATGAGAACATAACTGGTGTGAATTGTGGTTTCTCTAAGACAAGACCATGTTATATAACCTGTTGGCTTCTAAGTATTGTTCTATCTAACTTGCAATCTCTTCTATATTGCAGAAAATGAAAGGCTGAAACCTATTTCTTAGATGTGCTTTCACATCAGAACTATGTTTTAGATTGCTCTAATGAAGGACTTTCACACAAAGGATGGGAGGCAGGAGAGAATGAAAGTCATCACTATTCTCGACAGTGGCAGACAGGTGACATTGAGAATGGCACATGAGCTTTAATGCTTAGTGAGCCTTGGGAGAGGACAGGTGTGTTTTAATGGAGGACAGACACAAGGTGTCACTTGTAATTTTCTGTTCCCACTCTATCTTAAGGCATCTAGGATGACTCTCAATTTTCTCTGCAAAACCATTCTTTCCTTAATTCCTAAACAAGAACAGAGCCTGTCAGTACATCCCAGTGGTTAGGCAGAACAGTTGTAAATAGCAACATTGCTTTACAAGACCCATCTGAGAGAAGAGGACCATTGTTACTGCCAAGTGTGCTAGAAGTATAGGGGAGGTGACTATGTGTAAAGGTGCTAGAATGAACAGAGCTCAACTACAGGTATAATCAAAGGTACGAGACTATACTGTCACTCTTCATAACTTACCTTTCTTTCTCACTCTCTCCCCATCTCCAGATGTAAGCACATACATTAGAAAGTTTTCTATGCTTCATGTTCTCTCCATAATCTTCTATTAATATACATATAGACAACAAATCATTGGTGAATATAAATTGATAAATTTTGTTTAATTGTCCTTCTTTATAATTACCATCTTTAAGTAATTGCACAAAGGAGTTTCCATTTAAAAACAGTTTATGAATAAAATATATCATAATCAATGTCACCCTTTGTAAGTTTTTACACAGAAATCTGAGTAGAAATAATTATGAAAATACAATTTTTACTATAGCTGACATCTATTATGGCTGTAATACATATTTCTCTACTTATATTTCTCAACCATCTTTCATAATTTTATGACATTCAAATTTTGAACAGTTTGATTTATTAGGCTTTAATTTTTAAAATAGCCAATTCCCTTTCAATTATTTTACTTAGTAAGTAAACCAGTTTTGATAGTGATTTGAAATGTTCATTTCTAGGCAGAAGAAAAAACTATTTCCACCAATTATTTTTATATACTACCTATTTCTTCAATGTATATCTGTACATATCTGTGTGTTTTACAGTACTGTTAAGTGTTTGCAGAAAAATACTTTAAATAAAATTGAGGGTATATCATCAAAATTGCACAATGGGAATTTAGGAGACAGCATAATTCACTGTTCACCTGAAAATAAATAGAAGCTCTACTGATGAGCTTATAGAGTATATAAGGGATTCTCATGTATTACTTTATATTTTGGGGGAATAGGTGGTCCATCGTGGGGCTTGAACTCTGCGCCTGGGCTTTGTCCCTCAGCTCTTCAGCTCAAGGCAAGTGCTCTACAACTTGAGCCTCAGTGCCACTTCCAGTTTTCTGGTGGTTAACTAGAGATAATAGTCTCACAGACTTTCCTGCCTGGGTTGGCTTTGAACCATGATCTCCGGATCCCAGCCTCCTGAGTTTCTAGGATTATAGGCATGCACCACTGGCACCCGGCTATTTTGTCTTTTTTAATTACTGTCTTCAAATAGTTGTTGAAATGGTTTCCAATTTATATGTACAATGCCATATATTTCTTTACTCTTCTGTTCACTATATAAATCTAGTTTAGTATATGTATTAGCCCATCTCTTAACTATTCATATATTTTGAATGTCAGGGAGAGTTGTCTGGTTTAGCTTTGTCTCCTACAATTAGCCCAGTATCTGGCACATAATGCAGACTCTGAATATTTGTCAAAGATTCATCTTTGGGCAGAGAAGCTCTCCATGTAGTCACTGAATCAATGGTGTTTTGTTTGTCTAAAGAATTGAATGGATATTTTCCATATCTTTTACATTTATGTAATCTGGCAAGTACATAATAAAGAACTTTTACAATCCTTGTATAATCACTACATATTCATTAAATTAAAATAGAAGAATAAGTGATTTGAGATTTTGTATTATTTAAGGAGTCATTAAGATTTTGATAGGTAGAAAATAAAATATTGGAAAAAGCCACTATAAAAGATATGAAAAATAAAATAAATTGCTCGGTCAGTGAATAAGATTACTGGACTATTATGTGAAAATGAACGCTTATTTATATTATAATAAAATTAGAAATTCATTTTAGAAATAAATAAAAGAATAATCATAGCTTGAAAAATATAGAGGCAAATGTACTCATCATGGACAAACATAAGCACAGGAAAAGAAAGAAGCTGACAGAAGTGTGGAGAATACAGATGTTCTAAGTCCGAGAAATGAGAAACAGAAGAGGCAGGCATGCTGGGAGAGAAGAGCAGAAGTAAGACTGCATAAATATGAAAGGCAAAGGAGAGGAGGAAGTATGGGATCAAATACAACGAATGTCAGGGAACACTACTGCCTTAGCAAACAAATGTCTGTGTCAGCAGTAAACTTTAAGAAACAGTTTGTGTACAGAAAATGGAGCTGAAGCTAGATCACAAGGGATCTAAAAAATGGTATCATGTAGGTGAAAGTGAATCTAATGGGGAGGTGTAAGTGGAGAAAGAGAAAATGTCATCCTAGGAAATTTTCTTTTAGAAACAAGGATCCTTGGGTATATTTTAAATATGTTAGAAAAATAAGCCATGAGGGAGGAATAGATGGTAAAATGGAACGAATAATTGATGGGGAAAGTTTCAGCAGTGATGAGAAATGAGTAAGAGAAAATGAAGCATGGGATTATTCAAATAGGAGCAGAAGTAATTATCTGAGACAAAAGAAAAAGAAGTCAGTATGATGAACATTGGGAAGAATGTTGGGACTGAAAGTAATTTTTATGTAATATGTTGCTATTTAAAAAGTTCCAAGTTTCTGGATACTTCTTGCAGTTCCAGGGGGACTACTTGAAATACTAAGAATACTTGCAGTATTAGAATCAATGTATGGAGTCATGATTTTTTAGATCCAGTGATTTACTATGACACCTCCCACCTCTAACCCACATTCTCATCTATTTTCAATTGGGGATGAGATTGTGACAGACAAAAGTTATGATGTTCAGATTCCCCTGACTATGGCAGTGACATATATAGACAGCATTCAGTCATCAACTTAGCAACAAATCACCTCAGTTTGAGAAAGAGGTACCTCATATGACCAAATATTTCAGAAGACAGCCACATGTGGTGATGGATGAAAAGAGGGGCATAAAGGCCTGGCCATTCAGGGTTAATGTGAGACAACTCTGATGAGACATTTTAGTATCAGTATTAGTATCTTAAGGTTGGCCAGCATTGCTGTTTGGGCTGCTGTGCAGCTAGGTTTTCCTCTTTGCCAGCCTTTCTGCGTCTTCTCTTCTAGATATTTTGATACTAAGGAAAATTTTTCACCAAACTTCTCTTTTTAAAATAACATGCCTCATAGACATTTCTAAAAAGATTAACTTGTCTCTGAGGTTGCTAAGAAGAGGCAAGAAGATATGGGTGAGTTTGTATTTGTTTGTTTTACCCTGAATAGCCAGTGCTTACAGACACTATATATGATGGCTTATTTACAGCTCTTATTTCATAGAGGCTGTCCATGTTCTCTAAAACATCTGAAATGATTCTTTTTTATTTTTAAATTATTATTTTTAATGAGTTATACAAAAAATGCCATTTAACATATCAGTTTATGAATACAACATATCCTGATCAATGTCACTTCTTTCAATATTCTCACTCATCTCTTCCCTACCTTCCCCTTCCCTCATTCTTCTTAATTTTATAGGATATTCCTTGTATTCTAACAATACATTTTCTAAAGTTATTTTTAAACATTGTTTGTGGTTGTTTTGAAAATTTTTCCAGGAGTTTGAGTGAGAAACGTTACAGCATTTCTATATATTTAATCTTTGAGCATAGTTATCCTATTTCAGAGAGCTTTTAACTAGCACTTGGCTATGGTTTTGGATTCAGTTGATGATAACAGAGGTCAGTTTCTGCAAAGAGTTGGAAACCATTCTGTACCTGGAACCTGCAAATCTTCTGAGATATGATACAGAATCCATGCTTGATATATTAAGAACATCTTCTACCCAAGGACAAGTGATGTGAAGTATACAATAAAACTATACCACTGTCAGTGACTTTATTCCTGTGAGAATGGAGTAGCAGAATTCCAATCACACATCTACCTACACTGATTTCAATGGCACACTTCTGAGCTGCAGTTATTTTGACTAGGGGATTTTCTTCCATTTTTTATTTTCTTTTGCTGCTTTCGCTAAAGATTTGTTGTCAATAGCAATCCACTCAGATGCAATGTCCGGTGCTTCCAGAGCTGCAGGTTCCTTAAAGTGAATGGAGATTCATTGCTGATAACAAACCATTGTGGAGAATGAGTTCAAACCAGGACAGCAATAACTCCATTCACAGAACAACAGCTCAGTCTGATAGCGTCCTCCTGAGAAGAATAGCTTCACATTTAAGCACGAGGATGTGATGAAGGGTAAGAAATGATTGCTTTATCAATAGTTCTCAATGGTTTTACTTTGAATGGTTATGCCCTTCCTCTGATTTATAAATCACCTCAAAAGTTAACTTTTCAGTTTATGCTGAATTATGTCTCTTCTGGGAACAATCTGCCACTGAGATAAGGGACACATGTTCTCTCTCATCTGTGGAACTAATTTATAAGTGTACAAGTAAAGCACACAGGGTTGTATACAGTGCATACAAATGTATTATCTGAAGTATACTACTTGTAGGGGATAATTCAAAAGGAAATTTCTTAGAAAAATGAACTCACAGTCTAACAAGGAACCTGGAACTATAAAGTTAGGGGAGGAGGTCAAAGGGAAAAGAATGAATACAGGAAGGGGGAAGAATGCAGATATAAATAACCCAAACATATCCTAGGGAATCAAGAAGATTGAGAGAAAGGGTTTGGTTTGGGAGAATGGGGGAGAATGATGAAAGGGGTGGCATTGACAAGAACATTATACTTATATATTGATTTGTTGAATGGAAAATCCTTTGTACAAGTACTTGAAGATAATGCAAATATAATTAAAAAATAAGAACAACATTTTTTTGTTTATCTTTGGACACGACAATCTTACTTCCTTTGGACATTTCTCACTGTCATGTCTTGGTGTGACTTCAAAAAATATATAAAGGACTTGAGAAAAGTGGCATGAAGTAAGGCATATATGACAGGAAATAAAAAACAACAATATGATTTTTTTTAGTTTTCTATAAAAGAAGTCTGTATAAACTAGGAATTTTGTTCTCTGTCTCTTTCTCTCCCTGTGTGTGTCTTTTTCGGTCCTGGGGCTTGAACTTAGTGCCTGGGCACCATGCCTGAGTTTTTGTTCAAAGTTAGTACTCTACCACTTGAGCCACAGCTTTAGTTCTGACTTTTCCTTTTGCCTTTCCTTTTCTTTCCTCTTCTTCTGTTCTTTCTTTTCTTTTCTTGTTTTTCTTGGTGGTTAATTGGAGATAAGAGTCTCATGGACTATTCTGCCTGTGCTAGCTTTGAACTATGATCTTCAGATCTAAGACTACTGAGTGGCTAAGATTGCATGTGTGAACGACTGGCATCCAGATAATTTTACCTTCTTTAGAAATGAAAGCTTGAAGAAATATGTGTACATAGAAAGAACATGTCAGATGGCTATAGTTAATTTGCAGAAGGAGGCTGAGGCAGGAGGAACATGAATTCAGACTAGACATCAGCTTCAGAGAGATATCCTATCTCAAATACAACAACAATGCAAACAATAAAACTATAAAAATGTGGGGGAGGGAGGACTTGGCAGTATCTCCCCATGCTGATATTACCACCACACATGCCAAACCACTGGAGACAGGGCATCAAGGGGCAGCTTGGGGAGCAAGCCACTGGATATAGGGAGAAGGGATCCTGGGCAAGAGGGAAAAGAGAGAAAGGAGGAAATGCTGTCAGAGACACACAGGGAGAGATGCACCTCTTGGAGCAGAGCAGTGCCTAGGATCTCCTCAAGCCTGAGGGAAGCCCATACTGGCTTAAGGGGAGAATGGGACTGGCAAAGAGGCTCTAGGAAGCAGGGGTCAAGAGGCCTATGGAAAGGTGGGAAGAGAGTCAAAGAGGCCCATGAGAGGCCCATGGAGGTCAAAGAGGCCTGCAAAGAGTTGGAGGGGCCTGCAGAGAGGCCCACAGAGAAGCCAGGGAGAGGTGGAGAGGCCTGTAGTGATCAGAAAGTCCTATGTAGAGGTGGAGAGCAGAGAGGCCTGTGAAGAGCAGAGAGGCCTGCAGAGAGAGGAAAAGCCTGTGGGAAGGAGAAAAAAAGAAAAAGAAAAAGAAAAACAAAAAACCCAACTTGCCCTCTTGGAGTTTGCATCTGCTCCTAGTTCTGAGGTAACCCAAGACAGGGTTGCAAACCAACTGATAAAACTTTGTTGGGCTGGGAATGTGGCTTAGTGGTAGAGTGCTTGCCTAGCATGCATGAAGCCCTGAGTTTAATTCCTCACTACCACATAAGAGAAAAAAGCAGAAGTGTCGTTGTGGCTTATGTGGTAGAGTGCTGGCCTTGAGCAAAAAGAAGCTCAGGGACAGTACCCAGGCCCTGAGTTCAAGCTCCAGGACTGGCAAAAAAAGAAAAAAAGAAAAGACCAACTTCTTTGTCACCTCTAGCTGTGCCTTTGGGAATTTTCTGGCTCATAAGGTATTATAAAACTAAACTTGAATGAGCCTTCTAAATTCCTTGTAAGCAATGTAACTCTCTTGTGTTTGTGCTCAATAGAAATATGAAAATTATTCATTCAGTGTTTTTCTTATCATTTTTCATGATAGTATGGTTGGTTTTACCATGGATATATGCATATTAAATGTTTTGTTGTTCTATATGTTTTTTATTAAAGAAACAGAGTGATTACAGTTACATGAGTAAGGTAATGAGTACATTTCCTATTGAGCACTTTTACCTCCTCCTTTGTTTTTCCCCTACCATTGCTTTCCTTCCCACCTTCCCAACTTCCCCACCCCCAAGTTGTAAAGTTCATTTTCAACATAGTGTCTTGTACATCTCAACCTGTATACTTATTTAAGCATTTTGTTATTTCCCTTCACCTCCCCAAATTAGAAAATGTATATACAAGTTGTAGGGTAAACATCAAATACAGTGAGGCCAAAGGAGGATAGTCTTAGGAGAGGATCACAAAGGCCCAATTGTTAAAACATATGATCATATAAAATGATATTTATCAAAATGAACTTCAAATGGAAATGGAAACTTTTTTTCTTTCTTTGTTACTGTTTTTGTTTTTTGTCTACCTTGTCTTGTTTGTAAGTTTGTTTTTGGGGAGAGTAAGAGGGAGCACAAAAATGATGGAAGGAAGGGTAAACAAATGCATCAGGGTTACTCACTAGACACTGTGTTGAAAATGAATGCTACAACTTGTGGAGGAGTACAGGAGGAAAAAACTGGGGGGAAATAAGGAAAGGGGTGACACTTTTCAAAAAGAAATGTACTCATTATCTGACTTATGTACCTGAAATCCCTCTGGATATCACCTTTACAATAATAATAAAAAAAGAAATACTGATACATTGTCCAGAAATATTTCAAACCATTCTTTAGCTTCTTTTTATTTCCAACTCTATCATCTAAAGAATCTTGTCAGACATAGAATAAAATTTTGGTTGCAGAAAAGTTTAACTGTAGCTTTATTGATTTAGACATGGTTTACAATTTGGGTGAGTGAGGTGCTCATTTGAAAAGATACATTATAAAAAGGGCATTATAGCTCTTTCACCACTTTAACCTTTTCCTTCACTCTTTTTGTCTCTGGTATTTATTTTCATTTCTATAGGTATTTGCCTCACTTTTTTGAATATTTCCATTGCTGTTCGTGAGTTTTTTAGTTTGATGTACCACTTGTCAATTTTTACTTTTGTTTCCTGTGTTTTGGGAAAACTATTACCTATAAAGGTACCTTGAAATGTTTCTTTTTGTTTACTCATAGTAGTTTCAGTTCCAGTCTCATAGTAAATCTTTATTCCATTTTAAGTTTGTATTTGTATGGGTAAAAATGTTCTAGTTTCAACTTTTTACAAATGAATATTTGCTTTTACTAACACTATTTCTTAAAGGGGCTGTCTTTCCTGCCACATATTTGTTCGGGGATTAGAATATTTAATATTGTTGAAATAGCCACAATACCCAAAGCAATCTATAAGCTCAGTGTACTCCTGGGAAAATGCCGAAGACATTCATCACAGAACTAGAAAAAAATCCTAAAATTCATTTTTTTTGATTGGTCGTGGGGCCTGAACTCTGGGCCTGGACGCTGTCCCTCAGCTCTTCAGCTCAAGTCTAGCACTGTACCACTTGAGCCACAGCACCACTTCCAGCTTTTTCTGCTTATGTGGTACTGAGGAATCGAACCCAGGGCCTCGTGCTTGCGAGGCAATCACTCTACCACTGAGCCACCTTCCCAGCCCCCTAATATTCATTTTGAAGCATAGTAGACCCTGAATAACCAAAACAACTTTAAACAAAAAGAGCAAGAATCACAATATTGCAGGAATCAAAATACTTAACTCCAAAACATACTCTAGAGCCAAAGGATCCTAAAGGGCATGCCACTAACACACAAAAAAAGACATGAGGACCAAGGACACAGAACATAGAACACAGAAATTGATCTATATTATTGGCAGAGGTGCCAAAAACATACATTGAAGAAAGGCCTGAGGCTTATATGCCTAGTTTTCACTTTTGGCTGCTGGGAGATCTGGGAACAAGCAGAGTGAAACTTTTCCTCAAGGGCAAAGAACTGAAACTGGAAGCAAAAGATTCTATTGCTTTGAAGAAGAACAAGTAGTAAAATAGTCAAGGTGAAATATGAACTTCCCAAGCCATAAATCAATATAATTTTATAAAAAAATATTTGGAGTATCTAGCCAAGAGAATTTGGAGGAAACCCAGCAGAATTTAAAAATGAAAAAAAAATTTATACTGAGAATTTATTCATAAGGGAACTAGAATTCAGTGGAAGAAATACAACCACTGAGAATTTGTTTTCTAAAACCTCAATTTAATTGAAAAATAACAACAAATAAATATATTATGGAACTGTCCTTATAATTAAATTCAGTCTGTGTAGACTAGGCTTCTAAGATATAAAATTTAAATGCAATTATTATATTTAAATCATAGAACTTCCAAGAATCCTTGAGTTCCTGACTTGACTCAGATACTAGAGAAATAAGTGTACCTATCAATAATTGACTTCATAAGGTGAATGAGAGAACTTGCATGTGGAAAAACTATGAATGCCATTACATTTTATGACTTTTAAGGTATTCAAATAGCAAAGACTCAAACATTTTATAATGCCTGTTATAAGTTCTGTCTCAGGTTAACATAGAAATAGTTGTATGCAAATTGAAAGAGGCAGGAGTTCATATTAGGATGAGAAATCTTAATGAGAAAACACTCTACTATATTGCTATTATCACTGAATTCCAATTTAATCTGAATTTTGAAATCATTTTAATAGTGTTCATTAAGGCAAATAAAGCCCTAGAAATTGAACCCGTTAAGGAGTAATCAGAAATGATAACACCAGTGAGAACTGGTCAAGAAAGCAAATATAAGAAATTGTTTCTATTGTTTGTTAGCAGCCTTGTTTGTAGCACTGGTAGCTATTACTGGCTAGCAAGAAAAATACATATATAGGAATTTAAGTATGTTTAGGAGATATTAGTGGTACAAGTAGAAACAAATACAAGATTGAGTATTTCAAGATCAAAGCTTTGCTACCTATTAGTATTCTCTTTAAAACATGAAAATGTTCTTTTTAATATTGTAAGTTGTAAACTCCTAGATCCTTGTGAAAAATATGTCAGTTCAGTTCACCAAACATGTATATTAATGATACTAACATCCAGATTCATGATTACAGCACAGACCTTTGCTCATCTCTTGATTTTCAATCCATTCCCTTTGTGTGTAGTCTAGCTAAAGTGATTCATAAAGTGACCAATAGAACATAATATTAGCAGAGGCTTGTTATTTCCATGATTAGGTTGCCATAGGTAGTGACTTGCAATCACTGTGTCTCTGTCTGTCCATATGTGGGTCTGTCTGTCTGTGTCACTCTCCCTCTTTCTCTCACTCTCCTTAGCCAAAATTCTGATATACAAATTATCACATTAGAGAATCTCATACCACAAATAGCTGACTGCAACCTCTAGTCCAATGGCCCTTGACAAAGCAAATGTTCATTCCGTTAAACCTTGAGATGACTATGACTCCAAGAGATCCTAAAATTCTAGCCTATGAGAAACATGAGCAATGAACCCAACTAAGCCAGGTCCAGGTTCCTGAGGCTAAGAAACTGTAGAAAATAAATATATATTGTAAATAAATACAGGTTAAGTTGCTAAGTTTGGTTATCTTGAATTTTGACCCTTGATACATAGCATGAACTTTTAAGATTAGAAAAAGAGTAAAAGAATTTTGTATTTCAGAAATTTTTAGAATAGATAATAACAATAATCTGAGTAAATCTAGACTACACATCAGGATATATAGAATATATAAATATAACTTTGTGTATGCATCCGTGTGCATATATATATATGTATCTTACATACAATGACATGCACACATATATGGTGTCCATTGGAAATACTAAAAAGGAAAAACATAAGAAAAAATTTAAGTCAAGCATATTAGATTTGCAATAGAGTGGACCCTTGTGTGCATATTAAATGAAAAGAATCTGGGACATATGGTAGGTGAAATATTTGGAATATAGCTAGCAAAAAGACATTGGAAACTCTTAAAAGCAAAACTGAATAATATAAGCACAACTTGAGTAAAGATCACTTTTCTTTTTCTTATAATATACAATAAAGCCAGAAGAGGGAAAAAGAAAGAATGGAATATTTATTAGACTTGACAGAACTCATGCAAATCACCATGGGGAAATATGTGACCAGTTTGGGAACCAAGAAGCTAGTAGCTGAATAAGGGAAGACACAGAGACTAAATCAGGACAAAAATGTTTCATGGGAGAGTTTGGATTCTGTAATAAAATGATTCAGTAGGACAAAGAGATAGAAATAAGAAACAGCTTCCTATCAATATTTCCAGTCCTTCAACCTGCCAGAGACCCTTTCTTTCTGAGGCCATTGGAAATCCAGGTCTCAGTTTTTGCTCTAGTTCCCAGATGAGAGATTGATCACTTAAAAAAGCAGTACTAGCAATGATTTGGATCCATTGTTTTTGGTGGTATGACTTACCTATCCTCATTCCTTTTTCTTAGAAACTTTGAGTCTGATCATAGTGCACTCTTCAGATTAGATAGGACACTAGAAGCCCTTATGAATGTTTCATACCAAAAAAAGCACAGTAAGGTAAGCAAAGCTTTATTGATATTAGTAAAATGTTATACTTTAATCAGAATCCCTCTACTAGTCTTCAGAATTAGTAATAATTAACATTAAAAGCTATAATATCCCTTGTAGATAAATCATGCTTTGATTCTTACCACTCCACTAACCATCTTGATTTTCCATACATGCTACCTAATATTAGTGCTCTCTGCATTGAACCTACTTTCATGTATTTGATACTAGTAGCAACTTTCAAGCCAAATAGCAATGGCCTTCTCCACTATCCTCTTCATCCTTCCAAGTCCACTTCAATTGATTCAGATTTTTGAGTCCTGAATCCATTCCTTGTCTTCACTGTCTGCTTGCCTTCTTGTGTAACTATCATATCTACCAGGTCGCAAATAACATGCTGGGTTTTATCTTTAAGCCTCCAATGGTTTCAGTCTTGTCTTTCCAATATAAATACTGTGCATTCACATCAAGTCATACACAATTTAAATCTTCATTTCCTCTGTAGGAAATGTTATATATAATGTTTTATAAACTATCCAGTGCATAATAAGCCATTCAAAAATCTGTATTGCTTTCTTACCACATTTTCACAATTTTATATATATCAATATGATGGAAATGTTAAGTATGAAAGAAAAACTGAAGAAAGAGCAGCAGTATTTGATTTCTGAAGAAAATTCCCTTTTCTCCTGAACAATGTATCTGTCAGAATAAAGAATTGTGTTCACCACACTCTTTCATTCTAAGGAAGTGGTTGCAGTCTAGGAGACATACTGATGAAAGGAACTTGCCTTCTCCTTCACTCATGTGGTACAGCACACTACTGGTTGGTGGATGTTTCCATAGAAACAGAATAGCTGCTGGGGCTGGAGGCATGGTGGAATTCTATATGGAGCCTTTTTCTTCCCTTTAGTACTCAGTGGTAGTCCTGGTATAGTTGTGCTTATAAACAGAGAGTCCTTGATTCAAAGCTGCATGAATTCCAGAAGAACCTCACTCAAAGCAAACATTCAACATGGAGTCTTAGGCAGTTTAGGCTGAAAGAGAGGCACTTTGGACATATGTTGTGCTGACCTTAGATCAAAGAGAGTGTCAGTCACCGATTAGTCAGTTAAACTGATCCTTGAAACAAGGAAAACCAGCAGAACTAGCTGTGCATTTGTGGATAAATTGTGTATTTAAATTCTTTGATGCAAAGAGACAGTGGAAGGCCCCAAGCAAGACCTATCAGCTTGTGAAAATTTTAACTTTAGGCTCTGGCCAACACGTTCTTCATGTGGATGTCACAGTTTCTAGGTTGGAGGCTTCCCTATTGGTAAACAGAGCTCAATTCTTCAACTTCAGTGACAATTGGTTCTCTCAATTTTAAAGCAGAAATGTAACAATGAATTTTATAACCTTCAAACTTTCATTTAGAGGTGTATGTTAGCAGTGAAATAGGGACTTCATTAATTTCAGATAATGGAAGTTGCTTATAAAGTGTATTGCTTTTTTTCATAAGTTCTTTTATTGTGAAAATACTGTACAGTGGGATTACAGTTACACGAGCAAGGTAAAGAGTACATTTCTTATCAAGTATTGTATTGCTTTTTTAGTTTTCATCATGAAAGAATTTTCTTTTTTCTTTTCCTTTTCTCAAATATCTGAGTACTTCTGTGTCCCAGAATAATAATGAAAGAGCATGTTCCTCAGTTCTTAATCAGAAAATTGGAACTCGCATAAAATTCTGTCAAATTCGTGGGAGGTTATTAGTCCTACCCATCCCCCTTACCCTTTAAAGAAAAAGGATATGATGCAGAAAAAAATATATGTGTATGCAGTTATGCATCAAGTCAGATGAAGCTATTGAAAGATATATTTGTATAATCAAAGATAAATTAGTTTGGAAGAGAGATTACCTCAACCAAATTTATGCAAACTTTCTTATCTATTCCAGTTAAACCTATTACATTCTTTTATGTCTACTTGTCTATTTTATTAATACAATCAGTAATAATATTTATTATTAATAATTTATATTATTAATAATAAGTTAATATTTTTAATTTTTATTGTGAAAATACTGTTCAGAAGGATTGCAATTACATGAGCAAGGTAATAATCACATTTCTTATCAAGCATTGTTGCCTCCTCTTTTGTTTCCCTTTACCATCCCTGCCCTTCCATCCCCCCGCCCCCCACACCAAAGTTATAAAGTTCATTTTTTGACATAACGCCTTGTACATCTCATTGTTGCAATGGGTCCACCTGTATCCCTATTTATAAGATGATTTCTTTGTTGCTTTATATGTCCCTCCCTCATGGTATAACCCTTGTTTTCTCTGTATTTGATGTTGGTATAATTTGTGGAGGGAAGGGAAAAAACCTACTACATTTTTAAGTTTTACTTCTTTAAACTTGTGGATACAAAATGGTTATGCTCCAATAAATATACTAGAGAAGAAATAACTAGTTGTTCAGAAAAATGACAGACTTCAAGTAATCGAATTGACTTTTCTTCTAAATTATTACTTTATTTACTGAAAAGACTTGTTCATTCAAGAATGTTCTGACAAAATTAAGTTTTGACTACTTTTACAAGTTAATCTTATATAGTTAGCAGAAAATGTGCACTATTGCAAGGAAATATACAGCAAATAATTATGTGATTATTTGCAATTTGTAGAACACATGGAGAAGCAAAAAGGACTGAATATTGAATGGTAAAATATAACCACAGAATAAGATTTTTTTTTTTGGTCAGTCTTGGGGCCTGAACTCTGGGCCTGGGCACTGTCCCTCAGCTCTTCAGCTCAAGGGAGTGCTCTATCACTTGAGCCATAGCACCACTTCCGGCTTTTTCTGCTTATGTGGTGCTGAGGAATTGAACCCAGGGCCTCATGCATGCAAGGCAATTACGCTTCCACTGAGCCACTTTCCCAGCCCTGAGAATAAGTTTTTTAAAATTTATTTTATTGTTATTGTTATTGTAGAGGTAATGTACAGAGGAATTGCAATTACATGAGGTAGGTAATGAGTACATCTTCTTTCATGCAGTGTCATCTGTTTCTTTATTCTTTCATGGTTCCTCCCTTTGTCTCCACCCATGAGTTATATAGTTCACATTCATCCATATCCAGTGAACTCCATTGATGCACTTTTCACCCTTTTTCCCTCAAATTCAGTGCCCTTACCACGACTTGAAGTATATAGGTGAACATACAACATATAAGGTAAAGGCATGATCATCAAAAACTGAAGAAGGAAGTAAAAGGAAAAAAAAAGTCTTGTTTTTATATCTTTGGAGTTTGTTTCAGTTTGTATACTACTTTATATAAATATGAAAAGACACATAGGCATTGAATCTTTGACATTCTCTCCTAAGAGTATCCTCCTTTGGTTTCACTATGAGTATCTAGCATCCTGTTTAATTTGTTATATCCCAGTGTGTTTTAGATCTAACTTAAGCATATCAGAGAGAACATACTATTTGTCTCTCTGATCTTGGCTTACCTCACTTAACATGATTTGTTCTGGTTCAATCCCTTTCCCTGCAAATGACATTATTATTTCTAATGTCTGTGTAAAATTCCATTGTATGTAGGAATCACATCTATTGTGGGGCATCTGGGTAGAATAAGTTTTATATTGTATTTCCAATACTTTTATCTTTATTGTAGTTTTCTTTCGTACCAGTTTGTTTTACACCATTTAGGACAGAAATTTCAGTACAATCTTCTCTTTCACTCTAGTTTCGTTGCTACAGACCTGTGTCATTATTCATTGTCCAGGAAATATCATCTATTTGATGATATTCACATTCCTTATCTGGTGTGCTCACTTCACCACACCACTCCTCTATTTCCACCTTTGCTGATTAGTGAACATGCTCTCCAATATTCTTTTCCTCACTCTCTTTCTCCGAATCATCTTACCTTAACTAAAATCTGACTGTCTGGTGACACTATGCACTCTTTAAGCAAGAAACTTCACATTCTTTTACATCTCAGCTGTTTCCTGGTAGGAAGCTCTTGTTATTGATCTTGATAATCTTGCTAAGTACAAGATTGATAGTAGAGTGCCTCTAACATTATATTCTTTTCTCCACATAGGTATGCTCCACCTTTTGAAGGACAAATTGTATGCATAATTTATGAAATTTTGAAAGTGTTGCTTCTCTCTTCTTTGTTAATACTTAATAATTCAATATTTATTTGTATAGTCTTTAATGGTTATGATTATTTTTTGAGAGCTTTATCTAATGCTATTCTATTTACTTTTTATGGTCAATTTGGGTCAGATTTAGCAATAACCATATTCTGAATATTTAGAATAACCATATTTAGAATAACCATATTCTGTTGACTTTTATTTTCCTTTAACATTCTTTTTTAATTATTTTTTTCAAGTTTCTTACAACTTATAAAGAAAAATGCTCTAGGCTTGCTAATCTTGTACATTTCATGTCCCCATTCTGAATCATCTATTTTACCAAGAATCCCTGATTCCTCTTACCATTGGCTGGTAGTATAAAGGAACAGGGAGCTTGTTTATCACTGACTTTTTGCTACTGGGGTGCCATTTTCTTCTAGCTGGGCTTCTTGTGCCAATGGTTGGGCTTAAAATCAGGACCTAGCACTCTCACTGTGATCTTTTGCTCAAGGATGGCACTAGTCTCCTGTATTCATTCTTCCAGTTCAGCTCATTTTTGGTAGTAGATTGGAGATAGAGTTTTGTGGATCTCTCTATCCAGGTAGGTTTCAAAATCACAGTTCTCAGAACTAAGCCTGAGTAGTTAGGATAACTGGCACAACCAATGGCATTAGTGGCTTCTTCTCCTTCTTCTGCTTCATCTTCTTCTCTTCCTCCATATCTTTCTCATCCTTCTACTCCACTTCTTCCTTTCCTTTCTCTTTCTCCCTCTTCTTTCTATTTTCTCCTCCTCTTTCTTATTTTGGTGGTTTTGGAGTTTGAGCTCAGGAATTAGCACTGACTTGGAAGGGCTTCGAACACTTACATCATGGCTTCAGCTCTTTTAGTTGCATTGTTTCTTGAATAAAGTTTTTCCTTTTCCTTCTGTTAGCGTGGATCACTACCATCCTAATTTAGCTTTATGCGGAACTGGGATGACAGGCTTACACCATAATGCCCATCTGTATATTTGTTTCTATAGATCTAGCCTTGGACCATGATTCTTCTGATCTTCACATTGTAGTAGCTAAGCTTACAACAGGTATGAGTAACCATGCCTAGATGCTTCTAGGTTCCTTTAGAAGATAGCTCAAGAGAAATATACTAACAAACATCTAATTGCATATTTCTGTGTGTAGCCTGATGTACATACAGAACTATGGAATTACCTAGATTTAACTAAAGTGAGTTCATTGTGATTTCTCAAATTCCACTTTATTACTATTTATATCTTTAGAATCTCTCCATGCTTACATGTTAACTCTACAGAAAAATGAGAGACCTGGCTATCATAACCATATACCATTTACTTAGCCGTATTACATTTCTGTGTGGTCTTGTAAAAACATTAGAAATGTTAATTCATATCCTGAAGGAAGTAATGTTATTAATGCACATATGTTATTCATATAAAATAATTTTGTCTGTGGTTTTACAGGTTTCACTTTTCAAAGATGCTTAGGTCAGCAGTCTTTTCCCATCCCATTCAAGAAGATTATTTCCTATTTGTAAAATAGTTATTTTTTTCCATCCTCCAATCCATCCTCTCAGCCTCATATATATTCATTATACATGTCACATTACACATAGTACATTATACTAAAATATAAATAACTTTATATTTATGAAGAGTGAACCTTCCTTATTGCTGGATTTAGCAATATGGTTTTGTCCTAATGTAGTTACAAATAATTTCAACCCCCCAAAAATTTCAAAAGAAAACTTGGAAATTTTTGTGTGCATTATACAGTTCAGGTGATGCACAAAAGCTGTCAGTCAGGCCTGTATTATCAGCGGTGTAAAATTCACTGTGAGATCTGCTGTGCTTTGTGTCATTAATGTTTTGTAAATCTGCTTCACCAAAAATAAACATTATCCTCAAAATAAGATGAAAGTTAAGATAATCCTACCAAGTCAAAAAGGCATCTAAGTGGCTCAATTGAATGATAAACAAATTTAGATTTGTTAGAAGGCAACACATCTTTAGCATCAATTAAGCAGTGATATGAGAATGAAGCAAACCTGAAGAGTACCCTATTGAATTCTGTTATTTGGTGGTTTCTTTTCCCCCTAACATCAGTTTTGTTGTAGCCATATGCCATGGATACTAAATGTCTACTGTACTTTGTTTTTGAGATAAGGACTCCCTGGCTTTGCCTGAGATTGTCTGATATGCCCTATCTGTCCTTGCCTCCCCCCCTGGATTCTGTATTATTCTACACTATTGGTCATCGTGTCTTATGTAGCTTATGTCTGGCTTGCTTTTAATATTTCTTCTCTACACAATTGTGACCTTGTTAGGTTGTTTGGGTGCTGCAATTACAGCACCAATGAATAGTGAACACATAATAGATACACTTACTGAAGCAGTTTGATAGTAAAACCTCACAGAATTTATAATACCTGTGACACAGATATCCTCATTCACATTTCACATTTTGCCTTAAGAAACTGATACCTAGAAAAGTTGGTATGTCTTCAGATACATGGGTTTTTTTGTTTATTTTGTTTTTGCTTTTTGTTTTTTGTTTTTTGGTTTTTTTTTTGCTCAGGGCCTGGGCACTGTACCTGAGCTTCTTTGTGATCAATGCTAGCACTCTACCACCACAATGTCACTTCTGCCTTTTTTTGAGTAGTTTATTGGTGACAAAAGTCTCACAGATTTTTCTGCCAGCATTAGCTTTGAACTGTAATCCTCAGATTTCAGCTGCCTGAGTAGACAGGAGTACAGGCATGAGCCACGGGTGCCTGGCTTCCTGTAAGTTTTAACACATCTCTTAAACTTAGATGTTTTTAACTTTTAGATATAAAGTTTTCTTTTCTTTTAAAACATAGATATTCTAAGTAGAAACCCTTTTCTTACTTTACTTAGTCTCTCATGTAAAGATGTTAGATACAAGAAAATGGTGTAATGTAGCTCAGAAGAGAATTATCTTAAAAACCTGTTGGTTCTCGAATATAAAGTTAGAACCAAGCCTTCTAAGAGATACAAATAATCTCCGAAAAAAACCATAAAGGATGTTAAAAACCTCTTCTAATATTTCATAATATTTAATTCTGAATGAAGGTCAGGCTTATGGGGATGTTTTATGTATGAATTTCATTGTCATAATATAAGCCACAATCAGGTTAACTTAGCCAACATGATAATAAGGTTGTTGCCCATGTGTGTGAAATTGTTTTGAGCATGGACAAAATAGCACTGCACTGAATGTGTCATTCCGTGTATCTACAGTTTTGTACTAACACTGTTGTCATGATAGCCAAAGTTGAGAGTACATTGAAACATCCAGGAGGAACTATGGAATTAAAAGGATGTACATTAATTAATGTGTCTACTGAAATTAATTTTCAATCATTTTTCAGTTTAGAATAGTAGATCTCCATAGACTTGGAGGTGCTATTTCTTTTCTTCTGGAAATAAGAATATAAAGAGTGATGAATAACCCTTAGTTCACTAAAGACAAGCAGAAAAGGTGAAAAGCAATGTACATATGACCATTTAAGATGATGCTAAGTGAAATGAACCTCGAGATAGAGATACAAGTGGTTTTATCTTTTTTACTGTTTTTAAAATGTATTTATCATATACTATGTGATTTTTTGTTTATTTTGTATGTTCTTCCCCCATGGTATAACCCCTGTTTTTACTGTATTTGATTCCTGTGTCCTGAATCTTGTATATCCATTTTTCTAATTTGGAGAGGGGAATGGAAATAACAACTTATTTAAATAAGAATACAGGTTGACCCATTATAAAAATGAGATGTGCAAGATACTATGTTGAAAATGAACTTTACAAATTGGGGCAGGGGAGGGAGGAGTTGGGGAGATGGGTAGGGAAGGAATGGTAGGGGAAAAACAAAGGAGGAGGTAACAATGCTTGATAGGAAATGTACTCATTACCTTACTCATGTAACTGTAACTCCTCTGTACAGTATTTTTACAATAAAATATATACAAATAAAATAAAATAAAAAGACTTTTTATCTTCAATGAAGAATATAATATTATATTTAATATTTGTGTATTTTTCTGTCATTTATTTTTTCATTGCATACTTAGGATAGAGCTTTGTTGTAGGATATTGTGAACTTCAGTTTTGCTTTTTCTTAACCCAGACTATTATAGAACAAATATCTACCTTAAATAATATTACCAGAAATCTCTCATTACTCTACCTGTGACATCTTCCTCCTCCAGACCACACTCAACCTCACAGGAAAAAATAATACTAACACTACTCTGTTTGAAAAACAATTGTCAAGCAAAAACAAAAAAACAAAAAACAAATGAATATCTTAAGTATATGAGTTTGTTTTCACTGTTGTTAACTAGTTTTCTCTTTTGAAAGGGGTCTTTTTGTCAAAAGAAAGCATGATATAGACACATTTGAAACAAAGTCAAGCCACTTGACTAAAGAGACCAACGCCACATAACTTTCTGACTAAAACTCTTAATTTAATGCTAAAATAAATGCTGGCTGAAAGACGATATTTAAATGAATTAGGTACACGTTTTAACTTTATAATTATATCACATTGTACAATGTTCATATTTTCAAATAATATATGACATTTATATTCCATTGAATATACCATTTATACATGGACTTACAAGTGCTTTATAAATTTACATATTTATCCATATAGTCTATAATGTATGATCATTTTTTTCATTTTATTTTATTTTTTATTTTATTTTATTTTTTGTGAACATACTGTACAGAGGGGTTACAATTACATGGGCAGGATAATGTGTACATTTCTTATCAAGCATTGCAGCCTCCTCCTTTGTTTACCCTTCACACCCCTTCCCAGTCTCCCTCCCCACCCCCCCACCCAATCCTCCCCCCCTCTCCCCCTTGCACCAACTTTGCAAAGCTCGTTTTCGATATGGCAACTTGTACTTCTCATTGTTGCAACAGGTCCACCTGTATCCTTAAACGACTTGTTTTTCCCCATCTCCTCCACAAGTTATACTGACACTAAATATAGTGAAAGCAGAGGTTTTACTGTGGGGGAGAGACATATGAAGCAACAAAGAAATAATCTTATAAATGCGTTAGAAACAAATGTATGAAAGAGAAAAATATTAAAATACATATCTAAGGGTTCATTTTCCTAGCATCACATTATCTGACCTTTTCTGCTTGACTCATACATATACTAGATATTGCAAATAAGGGAAACCATGGGATCTATGTTACTTTGGGCCTGGCTTACTTCACTTAATATAATTTTTTCCAAGTTTTTCCATTTCCTGACAAATGGGGCAATGTCATTCTTTCTGATGGGGACATAGAATTCCATTGTGTATATATACCACATTGTCTTGATCCATTCATCTACTGAGGGGCATCTGGGTTCATTCCATATCTTAGCTATGGTAAATAATGCTGCAATAAACATAGTTGTGCTGGTAGCTTTAGTGTGGTCTTGTTTGGAAATATTTGGGTAAATGCCCAAAAGTGGGATTTCTGGGTCATAGGGGAGCTCTATGTGAAGTCTTTTGAGGAACCTCCATACTGCTTTCCAAAGTGGTTGAACAAGTTTACATTCCCACCAACAATGAAGTAAGGTTCCCTTCTGTCCACATCCCCTCCAGCATCTGTTGTTGTTAGAGTTCTTGATTTTTGCCATTCTAACTGGAGTGAGGTGGTATCTCAATGTTGTTTTGATTTGCATTTCTTTTATGGCTAGGGATGTTGAACATTTCTTCATGTGTCTATTGGCCATCCTTCTTTCTTCTTCAGAGAAGTTTCTCTTTAAGTCTTTAGCCCACTTATTTATTGGGCAGTTGTTTCTTTGAGGGTTTGTTGTTGGGGGATTTAATTTTTTGAGTTCCAAGTATATTTTAGATATGAGACCCTGTCTGTTGTATGGCTAGTGAAGATCTTCTCCCAATCCATGGGCTTTCTATTGATCTTGCTAGCTATGTCCTTTGCCATGCAGAAGCTCTGCAACTTCATGCAATACCATTTGTCCAAATTTTCTTTGATTTGTTGTGTTTCCGGGTCTCTATTCAGAAAATTTCGGCCTGAGCCAAGGAGACCTAGGGTTTCTCCTATTCCATCCTGTAATGTTTTCAGTGTCTGCTTTGACTTCGAGGTCTTTGGTCCATTTGGAGTTGATTCTGGTGCAGGGTGATATATAAGGATCTAGCTTTAGTTTTCTACAAGTAGTTAACCAATTTTGCCAGCACCATTTACTGAAGAGGCTGTCTTTCTTCCATTCTATTGTTTTAGCTCCCTTATCGAAGATTAGATGGCTATAGGTCTGTAGGTTCATTTCTGGGTTTTCAATTCTATTCCATTGGTCCTGAGGTCTGTTCTTATGCCAATACCAAGCTGTTTTGATTACTATGGCTTTATAGTAGAGTTTGAAATTTGGTATTGATATTCCTCCAGCAGTGTTCTTTCCGTTGAGGAGCGTTTTTGCTATTCAGGAGCTTTCATTGTTCCATATGAATTTTTGGATTGCCTCTTCTATTTCCTTGAAGAATGAGGTTGAAATTTTGATAGGTATCACATTGAATTTGTAGATAGCCTTGGGAAGTATAGCCCTTTTCACGATGTTAATCTTTCCAATCCAGGAGCATGGGAGGTTTTGCCATTTTCTAAGTTCTGTTTTGATATCCTTTTTCAAGATTTTTTCATCATAGAGGTCCTTCACTTCTTTGGTTAAGTTAATTCCTAGGTATTTTATTTTTTGTGGGGATTATAATGTATGATCTTATGCCTTCAAATAATTCTGTGAAAATGTGACTACATATTTCATTTAATTATTATCAATAGATACTTAGATTTTTTTATAATTTCAGCAGTACACATTTCTAAATGGACCATTTTTTTCCATTTTTATATTCTCACATAATTTACTATGTGTAGAATTTAATAGCTTAGAAGGAATTATTTTAACCTTTTTATGAATCATTTAATACTAATTGTAGTTATATTGTTTTAACCAATTTTACTATCAATTTAAACTTAACATTTTGTCAAATCTGAAACGTTAAACATTTAGCTTTGGGTTTATTTTTAGTAAGGTTGATTGTTTTTATAGTAATTATATATTTTTCTTTCTACTGCACAATAGACAACAAGACAGTCTAGAGGGGACATAATTTATGTATTACCTGCAGTTTGTTAAAAATTATTTGCACATATTAGGGAGGAAACCATGTAATGAACCTGTTCTCAGGCACACAATTAATGGATTTCATAGTAGACTGGCATATGTATTCTTCACACAAGACACATTTGAGTCATTTTAAACTAATTTGTAGCCAAATGTATCACCTGCTTTGTTTAGCTACAATGTAGTTTTTTCTATTTTTCTATTTCTATCTTGTATGAAAAACTCAGCAAAATCCTAAAAAGAATTTTAAGCATAATATACACACAAATTGACTAAAGGGCATTATACTTAGGGGAGGACTCCAATGGTGTGATTCCTTTGAACAATTAATAAACCACTTAACTAATTGAATGTCAAAATCTGAAACATGTTCTGGGAGAGGCAGTGAGAACAGAGACAAATGATTGGAAGGAGAAAGGGTGAGCAAATTTAGTCATTATATTCAACGTACATTATATAAAAATTGAACTTTACAACTTGGAGGTAGAAGTGGAAGGGGAAATGGAAAAGGAAGGAAGGGATGACATTGAGCTGGAAACATAGTACTCATAATCTGAATTCTGGAATTGAAACTCTTTATACCACTACTGAATAAAAATAAATATAAATGTTGTAAGTGTAAGTGTAAAATACAGTTACACCTACATGGAGATCTTTATTAGATACATAGGATATTGCTTTTATAGCCCTGTGATTTTTATGGTAGATCTCTACTTATTACTTATGAGAAAAGGAATAAATTTAGTATTACTGCCCAATTTGATTGAATTTTCAGTTTCTGTAAAAGTATGTACTTTACTTTGTACTTGTGCTTTTTTTTACCTAGTAATACTTCAGCAAAATGAATTTTTAGTACAAATACCCAACTTACAGTTATTGCTTCATTTTGTCATTTACCACTTTCCAAATATGCAAAATCACCCACTGTTTACAATAATGCAACCCAGTAAAATTATGGCCTTGTATCTAGATCTTCCTCTCTATGTCCCTTAATTAAATCTACTTGGCTATGTTCTGATATATTTCCAGAGCATGGATTATTTTGGATAATTTGTGTCTCAGTACAGCAAAACAGCAGTCTTAGTGTTGTAGATCAAGGCATTCTTTCCATCCTAAAATGCCTGTATTGGAAAATATGGTTTTTAGTTTGGATAGTACAAAATATCTTAATCACACATGCTCTCTCACACACAAACACATACCTGTTAATATTTTAATATTTTGAAATTAAATTTGTTAACACTTTGTCCAGTTCCAATGGCATGATATGGCTTTATAATATTTTAGTTCCCTAGTGCCCTGCTATTATACATTTAGCATTACCATCACCACAATCATTGTCATTTTCAATAAATTAGCTCATTTTATTTATAGTACCTGAGATTATTATTACCTGTTTCTTTGTCTTTATTTCTTAGGCATGCCTTATGGAACCAACTTCCTATCTGGTATGTATTGGTGTGAATGAGTCTTTTTATAATTTGGAGGCATGGTCCCCAGAGAAGTACTGATGAGGTGATCAGGCTTTAAGTTCTGTTCTCAAGGGATTAAGGGAGTTCTGGAATACTCTAGTTTTTTTCAAGAACATTGTAGTAGAACCTGAGCATGACCTCTGAATTATTCTCTGATTTCCTTTGTGATGAATTCTGTCTTTCCAGCACACACTCCTGCCATTGTGGTGCCATCCACCACAATGGTCCAGGTAAGGGATGGAGGTGGCATTATTTTGTGTGAACTTCTTAGCCCCCAAAAGCGTAAGGCAAATAAGTGTTATTAGAACCCAAAGTCAGGTTTTGTTGTTGTTGTTGTTGCTACAGCAGTGAAACATGGACTAACTCTATGATATATCTTTTCTTTCTTATGTTACATTTAATTTTTTACCATGTATGATTGGCTTGGTTATGGGACAGACATAACCCTAAATGTGCATTGTAAGCTTACTGTCTGTATTTTCTCACACTACTCTTTTCTTACTGTGTTTATGTAGGGAAGGGTTATTAGTTTATAGTTTTCAGTAGAGCAAGGGTAAGCCTGAGAGCAATACTGAATACCAGGTGGATTCTAAATTTTGTGTCTACAACTCCTTTGATAAGAGAGTTTTTATAGTTATACCTTAGCCAATGTAATATAATTTTTTAAAAAGACTATTGTAAAATATTGCCCTTATGAGACTGATAAGAGTAGATAGTGCCTGACAAAGAGAAGACGCTGACTATAGATTGAGTTCTGTGCTCCCACAAGGTATATAAAAGTTCTGAATCACCGTACCTAAGAATGTGATGTATTTGAAATAGGGTTTTTGCAATTATAAATAATTCCCTGGTATGTTCACTGGACCCTTAATCTAATGGGACTAGTATTCCTTATAAGAAGGATAAAGAGAGATAGACATACAGTCATACTGAGAAAACACCATGAAGTAAATTATTGGACTCTGGTAATAAGATTGCTAGAAAATTAATAGAAAACTTAATAGAAAATTAATAGAAATAGAGGAGACTATAGGGATTTTTCCCTGATACATTTCAAAAGGTGACTAGAGGTCTAGGTCCTTGTCTTTGGACAAAAGTGCGAGGCAAAACAATTTTGTTGTTATCTGCCTAATTGTGGTCCTTTCTCTTTTTTTTCTGCCAACTAATACACTTATTGAATGTGAATTATCTTCCCTCTTTCCTCATGTTTGCTCAACAAGAAGTAATAAATGCCTGTAGTTGGAGGATCATTTTTTTCTCAGAAACCACACAGGTAAAACACAAAGGATGGTCTTCTATAAGCACTGCCAAGCAGCAAGTGGAAGTAGCCAAAGGAATGTTGGCAAAATACCACATAGTTCTGTGGCTTCCCTTGAGCTATAGACTCACTTTCATAACACTGGAACATTTCTCTACCACAGTATATCTTGAGTAGACATAAATGAAATGTGTAATATGTGGATGCATCCTTTTTAATTTTTTTTTGGATTGGATCCTTTCTGAATATGAAAAGTCCTTATTTAAAGCTTATGAAACCCTATTGTATTGTTTTCCTCCTCTTCATCTCTCTCTCTGTCTTGCTTTACTAAAGTATAATTGATAAGTGATGAGTTGGTATATACTAAAGAATAAAAAAATTACACATTGCAAATTATTATCACAAATTAGTATTTTTATATAACAACAGTTTTTGTAAATGTGTGTCTGAGAGAGAGAGAAAGAGAGAGACAATCTGTCATCAGTACCTTAAGGACTATGCTTTCACCAGGGTGTACCCTCCATAGAACTTACTGATCTTATAATTGAGAATATTTCCCTGTAACCAAGATCTTTCCACTTTCCTCAAATGAACATCTTCAGACAAGAATTCCATCTCAGCTTTGATGATTTCCCTCTTTTAGATTTCTTGTACAAGCGACAGATCAATTATTTCACTTGGATTTGTTGTGTGACTAACTTATTTCACTTATCCTAATGTCCTTCAGATTCACCCATGCTGTTTAAAATGTCAAAATTTCTTTTTTTGTTAAAACAGACGACTGTTTCAAAATGAATATACAAAATTTCTTTTGTCCTTTCTACTTAGAAAAACAATAAATTTTAAGGACAGGATAATAGGCATCCTATCAGGTATGAGATGGTACCTCATTATCCTACTGTTTTGCATTTCCTTTCACATTACTGATGATCATTTTTCATGTACCCATTGTCCTGTCTCCTGAGCTTTATTCATTCATTTAATTCACTTATTTTTTCAAAATTGTGTTTTTATTATCTTTAAGTAGTTGTAAAACAGAGTTATGTAACCATTGAACAAACCCACTTATAATTACAATGTGTCTTGATTGATGTCACCCTTTTATCATTCTCCTCTATATTCTAAACCATCTCCTCTCCTCAACATTCTTAGTTTAATAGAATATTCATTGAATATTATCACTGGATTTTCCTTTCCTCTTCTTCTCTTCATTCCGCTATCCTGACCCCTTGATCTCTACCCCCACCCCATTTCTTTCAAGTACAAGTTTCCTGGTATTTATCCCCTACAAATAGCATAGTTAGATTGATATGTTTGTGTGCTATTATATACAATCCTGCATATTTTTACGGGTTTACTAGGTCTAGTTTCTACCTAAGAGAGAGAACATGTGCTCTTTGTCTCTCTGAATCTGACTTCCTGACTTACTTCACTTAACATAACTATAGATATTTTTAAGTTCCAGAAGCACCCTAGTTTTTGTATGCTTATTTCTGCCCTTCAAGTTTACTGCAATAGGTTATTAGTTCTAATACTCTAACAGGTTATTTTTTAGTACTTTTGGGATTCTCAGTATATAAGATCATGTTCTTTGTATAGGAAGATATTTAACTTCTTCAACTTCTACTTTAATGCTTTTGTCTTTGACTTCTTTAATTTTTCTATAGACTATAAAGTATTAGATTAATAGAAATAGTAATTGTCAGCAACTTTGACATCGCAGAGAAAACTTTTAGGTGGATGAAGTTAGCTGTGTTGATTTATTGTATTGGGATATGTTCCTTTGATGTTTAAATTGTTGAGGAATGTTTTCATCATAAGTGAAGGGAAACTTCTGTCAAATGTTTTTTTCTGCATTTACCAAGATTAATATATCATTTATACTTTACTCTGTCAGTGTACTATATATATGTATGTATATACATATTGCATAATTTAAACTATCCTTATATTCCAGTGAAAAGTTTTACTTGATCAAGGCTAATTATTTTTACATGCAGGTAAATTCACTTTTCTAATAGTTGGTGCTGTTTTACATTCATGTTCCTCAAGCACATTAGCCTTTAATTTTTTCATATAGTACTATTAGCAGACTCCAATACCTGAGTAATACTCCCTTTTAAAATGAATCTAAAAGGGTTCTCATCAGTTTCCTGAAAGAATTTGAGAAAGAATGGTTATAGAGATATGACCAGTTAAGCTTTTTTGCACTCATAAATCTTTGAATGTCAGCAATGGTCTCATGAATATCATGAAATTTCTTCATTCTTTTCAATATTTTCTCTTCTAAATGTGCCTTTTAATATTTTCTCTTCTGAATGGTTATTTTTAAGTGACTTGTTTTCCAAGCTTGCATATTGTTATGTTTAATAATATCTGTTGTTAGAGCTCCAAATACCATTTTCCCACTCATTGTATTCTTTATATTCAGAGTTTCTTGTTTCATTCTTTTCATATTGACTTCTACCACTTTATATACTTCTCATTTTATTCATCATGTCGTTTTTCTTGATTCACCTGTTCTTTTGTACTTTGTTGAATGTCAATCAATTTCTCTATGGTTGGTTTCACCTTTATTGTTTTCTTTTAGTGAAGTGATTGTTCCTTTGAGATGTGTGAGTTGTGTTGTGTATGCGTATGTGTGTGTGCGTGTGTGTTCTCTTTGATTTCTTAAAGTCTTTTCTTCTTTCACTTGAAAACAATTATCCTTTTAATCCTTACAGAGTATCTTTAGGGAAGAAACATTATCAGCTATAGTCTGGCTAAGAATTCTGAACTTCTCTTAGAATGTGATGAAATAATTCAATAACTCCACATGTCTTTCTCCATTCAGAATGGCAATTCTCAGGAATATACTTCCTCTTTCATGTCATATGTCAAACATGCCACACACATCAAACATACCACACAGATCACACAGGCCATACATATGTCACATGTCATGCATGTCACACATACCACATAGGTAATATATCCACATATGCCATATATGCCATATAAATGGCATATCTGCTACACATGTCACATGCCACACATGTCACATGAATGTAACATATGTCACACATGTGATATATGCCTCACATTGTATATGCCATACATTTCATGAGTGCCAATATGATACATTTCATGCATGTCATAAGTCTCATATATTCCATACATGTCATTTATACCATACATACAAAATATGTCAGATATATAATTTATTACACTCAAATGGCTCATGTAGGTCACATTTGTCATGAAGGTCACACATGTCATGTATGATATGTCTATCATATATGGCAGATGTGTGGCACATGTCATACATGTCATATATGGTACATCTGTCACACATGTCATAAGTGTCATGCATGCTATACACATCACATCTGTCAAATAGATGTCATGAACACCATTCATGCCAGATAGTCCATGCACAGCATGTGTATGTCAAATGCCATGCATGCCACATGTGTTACATATGGCATGCATGGCATAGGTGTCATTCATGCCATATAAACCATGCATATCATGAATATGACACAGGCCATATATGTCACACATGCAATGCATGTCATGCATGTCACATTTCACACATCACACATGTCACACATGTCATACCATATACCTGCAATATGTGTCATGTGTGCCAAGAATGCACATATGTCACATCTGTCACACATGACACATATGTTTCTCGTGTCATGTTTATCATGCATGTCATATGTACCATATGCACGTGGCCTATGCATGTCATGCTGCATGTGCTGTGCGTATCAGATATGTCATATATGCCATACATGTATTGGGTGTCATATATATCACACATGCCATTTTTGCCATGTATGCCATGTGTGTCATGTGTGTCATGTCATAAGCAAGTCAGAAAAAAGACAATCAAAGACTGAGTTTCTCACATTCTATAAGCAGGAGCAAGATGAAGGAGGGGCATTTCACTCCCCTGGAACCTTGCTTCACGAACAGGTAGCTTGGGTCTAGATGAAAAAGAAGGAATTATTGCTCCTTCAGAAGACAAAGTCCTTTGACTGGGGGGTTAGGTTCAATGGAGGGGCCTTCTTCTCTAGGATGTAAGAGTCTCATTGCTGGAGAACCTTGGAGGGACTCTTGGTTCATATATCACAAACACTTGAACTTTTCCTTTTGAAATTTTACCATTTTCTTGAATGTGTGTTTCCTTATATATTGTACTTTAGAAGAATATTCAGGGGATTTAAGTTAGCTGTTTGTTTCATTATTTTTAAAAGTTTCACTAAGAGATAAGTCAATAGAGCCTCTCCTGTTATCAGGATGGAAGTTAATCTCTAATATGTAAAAGTTTATTTTAAAATTTTCACTTTTTCATAGCAATATTAATTAATTACAACTATTTTGAAATGCGTATCCTATAAGTTATCCCATTGCTCAGTTGATATGCACTGAAGGGGAATTTCATGTAAGATGTTGGAAACATAAAGCTAAGTGTAAAGCAGCTAGGCACTGGTGGCTTAGGCCTATAATCCTAGCTATTCAGATGAGATCTGAAAGATTGTGTTTCAAGGCCATTCTCCACAGAAAAGTCCACAAGACTTAATCTCCAATGTTGAAATGGGTGACATTGATTAAGATTTATTGTATTCTAATACTTCTCCTTTAAATGGCAACTGCTTAAAGATAATAATATAAAAGTGAGTGACAAAAGAAAACCAAAATAACCAGCATAAAGCTATCACCAATAGCCTGGCTGGGAATTCTGAACTTCTCTTAGAATGTGAAGAAATAACTCAATAACTTCACATGGCTTTCTCCATTCAGAATGGTAATTCTCAGGAATGTAGTCCCTGTATTTCTTCTTTCTTTCTTTCTTTCTTTCTTTCTTTCTTTCTTTCTTTCTTTCTTTCTTTCTTTCTTTCTTCCTTTTTCTTCCTTCCTTCCTTATTTTCCTTCCTCCCTTCCTTCCTCCCTCCCTTCCTTCCTCCCTCCCTTCTTCCCTCCCTTCCTTCTTTCCTCCCTCCCTTCCTCCCTTACTCCCTCCCTTACTCCCTTCCTTCCTTCCTCCCTTCCTCCCTTCTTTCCCTCCTTTCTCTCTCTGCCTTTCTTTCTTGCTTCCCTCTTTCCCTCCTTTCTTTCTCTCTCTTTTCTCTTTCTCTCTTTTTCTGTTTCTCTCTTTTTCTCTTTCTTTCTTTCTTTCTTTCTTTCTTTCTTTCTTTCTTTCTTTCTTTCTCTATCTCTCTTTTTCTTTCTTTCCTTTTTTCCTTCTTTCTTTCTCTTCCTTCCTTCCTTTCCTTTTTCTTTCTTTCTTTTTCCTTCCCCCTATCTCTTTCTTTTATCTTCTGCCTATCAGTATTTTTTAGTGAGAGGATGATTTTATTACAGCTATTTTTTTTAGCTAATACCAAAGTGGCAGCCACATTGTTTCCTTCATGTCATAATAATGGAAACTTCTTCTTTGAATAGGGATACAGGTGGAGTCATTGCAACAATGAGATGGGCAAATCGTTATGTCGAAAACGAACTTTACAATTTTTGTAGTGGGGAGGAGGGATGGGTAGGGGGGCGGGGGGGACGATGGGATGGGAAGGGGAAACAGGAAGGGGAAACAAAGGAGGAGGCTACAATGCTTGATAAGAAATGTACTCATTATCTTGTCCATGTAATTGTACAGTATTTTCACAATTAAAAAAATTATCTTTCAAAAAAAAACCCAAAACTTCTTCTTTGAGAGAACCAGAACTGAGACAATGACCATTCAGGCTATACTTGTTAGGGGCTCTTAAATTATGCATTCCATTATCCTTTCTCCTCATTCACCCTTTACTTAAATTTAATGCCCATGTTTATACCCTGAAGTTAGCTGAATAAGCTCCAACATGTCTTCTTCACAGGGCAACATGCCACATAACCTTTCTCTGCCATATTCTTTTTTTCTCTGCCATATTCTTTTGCTAATAAACATCCTTATCATTTTTACTATGATAGTATCTTGCCTAAAATTTTTCTATACTGGATACAGGGATCAGGGTTGGTTAGCTGCACTGAGTTTCCAGTAACAGCTCCTTAGCTACCAATAATTCCACTTTGGTATTATGAAAACAAGCACAAACTACACTGTTGCTTGTTAGAGATTCTAGAATTTACTCCAGCTAGTTTATGCATAAAGAAATTTCCTTAGGCGATATAGGAGATCAGAGCTTTTAGGAGTGCTGGAGACAGTCTTCAAGATGATCCTAAATGAACACCTCTCCAAATTGAATAGTAAACCAATGTTCTTGGAACTAATAAAGAGGATCTTTACATCTGCTACTTCCATGACAACACTGCTTCTAAATTCCACTGAACTGTCACTCCTTTTCTTCTCCTATGTAATTCAGTTCTGAGTCAGATACTTACTTGCAAGTGCAGTAGAGAGGACAAATCTAAATCACATACAGATTCTAATTTCAAGAGAAATGACTAAATGTAGTTTTAAATTTTCTAGACTTTAAAAACAGACAAATATTGTGAAAGGCGATTGGTGGCATGGAAGGCAATTGAACAAATAAGAACCAGGAATTTTGTGCTTGTTCTACTTAAATTTTAATTAACTCTTCATAAGCTTTAAGAAGACAGCCTCTTTTATTAGAGTCACTGCTGAAACTTCAGTTTCTAACATTGTGCCTGACATGCAAAAGATACCCAGTAATATGCTTATTGCTCAAGCAGTGCATTAAAATATAAAGGAAAAATAAAAATAGCAAATACAGAAATTGTTAAGATTTTTATGAAATAGAATCATTTTGGTATTGTGGACTGAACTTTATTTTGAGAAGTCCTTTTATAGTAGGAACTGCAAGCAGGATTGAGATTTTGCTGTCGATTTACCTAGGAGTGGCATTCACAAATATTCTTTTGCTAATTAGATCATCAAAAATAGTCATGGAATGTCTCATAATGTCTAAATGCCAGACTGTTCATGACAAAAAGTTAAATATTCATTTTCAAATTCATAGCATTGGCCCTTTTAAAACAACAACAAATTAATATGAAAAGTTATTTTTATATTTTTTCACTAGTTTGTATTTTTTGAATGTCAAACTTACCAAAAGATGTTACCTTTAGAATATAGTCTAAGAATAAAATAAACATTACATAAATAATATTTAAAATGGACATAAACCAACTAAAATTTAATATATTTTAAAAAGTTAATAAAAGATGATCATGCCATTTTATTTATTTTTAAATAGACAAATTTCTTATAATACATAGAAATTTCAACATCCCAGTTAGTACTTGAAAGAGCCAACAAGTAGAACATGAGTGAAGGCATAATTAGACTGAAGAGCACTACCAATTCACTGAATACAATGAACACTTGCAAAGTATTTTATAAAACAATAGCAGAACACAAATCATTGTCAAGGTCAACAGAGTTATTACTAGAGATCATTTTATTTCTGCACTAGACACCACATTTTATCAAATTAAAAATGCTCTCAAATAACAGTGGAATAAAATTAGATATTAATTACAGAAAGTGAAGCAGAAAGTCCCCAAGTATTTACATATCAAAACATATGTGTTTTTGTTTTTGTTTTTATTTTATTTATTTTCCCTTAAAAATAGTACCAGCATAGAGGAATTATACAAAGGGATTTCATTTATAACATGAATTTAATAGACAATGATCAAAAATAGAAAATGAATATTATTATTTATTGACATATATGCCACATATATGCCGTATGTGTCCATTTATATCACTTTTTTTACATTTTGTTCAGTTGTGGGGCTTGAACTATGGGCCTGGGCACTGTCTCTGAGCTCTTCAGCTCAAGGCTAGCTCTGTACCACTTGAGCCATAATACCACTTCCGACTTTTTCTGTTATGTGGTGCTGAGGAATCAAATGCAGGACCTCATGCATGCAAGGCAAGTACTCTACCATCTTCCCAGCCCACATATATGTCATTTATGCATCATATAGTCTACACATATGCCACACACACATCACACATATCACACATGACATATATGGCACATACCACATGTTCTAAGCATCATATATGTCACAAACACTGCACACATACCACACACATGTCAAATACCACACACATGTCAAATACCACACACGACATTCATTTCACATGCATGCTACACATGCCATATATGTTACGTGTGTGCAACACATGCCATATGTGTCACACACCAATATGCCACACATGTGCCACATGTGCCAGGCATATTACACGTATCCCACATGGCAAAGGTCTCACATTTCACATACATCATACATGTCAAACATGGTGTGTGGCATAAATGCCATATGCGTGCATATATGTCATACATGCCATAAGTATGTCACATGCCATAAGTGCCACTTACATGTCATTTGTGCCACAATGCCATACATACACATCATATATGTTATATACCAACATATACATACATTAACATTTATGTATATATTGACATATATGTATATATCGGCATATATAGTTTAATGACATAAGTCTGCATTCTCTCTGTATATTTTCTGTAGACATAATATAGCTGTATAAAATATTGTATTCTCCTTATACATAGAGAATGTATAATACTACATCATACATATAATATTCTTCTATTGGATTTATTATGACCATCTCCTTTTACTTGTCACCCTACCTGATGGACCTCCAACATTTCTTCATTTAATTATTTTATTTATATCTTAATTTAATTTAATTTTGCTGGAGTGTTTAATAAGCCAATTTTCATATAAATGAATAATTCAAATATGTTTATAACATTAATAGTTGGTAATAAGCATATATCTGAAATATGTGCAGAATTTTCACAAGAAAAAAACATTATCCAATAGAAAATTAAAAATAAGTTTTCTATTTGAAAAGATAAAATTACACATACACACAAATAAAATACAAACCATGTAAAATCTTAACTTAAATACAAATACAATCATTTTGAATATGCATATACAAAACAAAAAATGCTAAAAATAATTCAAAAATTCATATATTAATTATAAGGAAAAATAAATATTTTTCTCACATGAAAGAGGAAACAAATCTTGATAATTCTGCTTAATGAAAGTAGACAATATTTTTATATTGTAAAATGTCTAAATTAAATGCAGTAAAAGTGAAACAAGATATTGATGTCATTAGAATGAAATTTAACAAAATAGAACTTGGCATAGTGGATATGCTTGTAATCCCAATTCTCAGTAGGTTGAAAGATTGGGAATTTGAAGTCCTTCTAGACTAAAAAGCAAGATCCTAGTTCAAACACAAGAGAAAAAGAGAAAGGAGAAAGAAAGGATAAGCAAAAGTAAAATGATGATAAAGAGGGTGAAGAAGAGGAGTAGAAAACAAAAGAAAATACAGAAAAATTAGATAACAAGATGGAAACAGAAGATATATGCTGGAAGAAAAATCACCTCTTCCACAAATGGTGCTGTCAAAACTGGACATCCATATGCAGAAAACAACAACTAGACACACATATATCACCTTGCACCAACATAAGTTTGAAATGGATCAAAGACCTCAATGTAAAACCAGAAGTCATGACACTTTTACAGGAAAGGTTTGGGGAAACACTATGGCTGCTGGACATAGGTCAAAACTTTTGAAGTAAAATTTTAAAACCACAACAAATCAAGGACCGAATTGATAAATTGGACCAAATCCAAATTAAAATTCTCTGACCAGCAAAGGACATAGCTAACAAGCTAAATAGAAAGATCACATGGGACTAATATCTAAAATATATTTAGAGCGCAAAAGGTTGAACTGTCAAAGAAACAACTCAATTAACAAATGGGTGAATGACTTAAAGAGAAACTTCTCAGACGAAGTAAATATAGCCAATAGACACATGAAACAAATGTTTAATATCTCTAGCCATAAAGGAAATGCAAATCAAAATAACACTGCAATGCCACCTCACCCCAGTTAGAAAACTTTCAATAAAAAATGCTGGTGTGCTTGTGGCCAAAAGGTAACTCTATTGCATTGTTGTTGGGAATATAAATTGGTTCCACCACTCTGGAAAGAAGTATGGAGGGTCCTCAAAAAACTAAACATAGAGCTTCCCTATGACCCACTTCTAGACATTTATCCAATAGATTAGCACGAACAAGGATACAGGAAATCCACCATCATGAGAATGTTTGTTTCATCTTTATTTACTGTAGTCACAATACTGAATCAGCCCAGATGCCCCTCAGAAATGGTGTGGGATACAATGAATTATTACATTTTCAAAATGATTGATAATTTTTATTTCAGTTTTTACTTCACAGAAAATTGACATTAAACATCAAAGTATAAAACACATTAATGCTTGGTTAAATCTGTATTAGTCTTGCAAAATTTCAACCTTCAGAATTCTGTTTGTCTCTCACATAAACTTTTTTTAAATAAGATTTATTGTGAAAATACTATACAGAGGGGTTACAATCACTTGAGCAAGGTGATGCATTCATTTCTTATGAAGTATTGTTGCCTCCTCCTTTGTCTTTCCCCTACCATTTCCTCCCTCCCACCTCCACAACTACACTTCCCCTTCCCCCTCCCCCACTTGCACTGCTCCCCCCCTTCCCCCCCCCCCCCCCCCCGCTTAAATTGTAAAGTTCATTTTTTGTTGACATTGAGTCTTGTAAATCTCATTATTACAATGGGTCATCCTATATCTCTATTTAAACAATTTTTTCCCTTCCGCTGTCCAAATTCTACCAACATCAAATACAGTGAAAACAGAGGTTATGCCATGGGCTACGACATATAAAGCAACAATCACTTTATAAATATGTTAGAAACAATAGCAAGAAAGAAGAGACCACTTGTGTCCTTATCTTGGGGTTCATTTCACCTAACATCATCTTATCTGATCTTTTCTGCTTGTCTCAAGCATATACTAGTTATTGCAAGTAAGTGAAACCATGGGACCTATGTTTCTTTGGGCCTGACTTACTTCACTTAATATAATTTTTCCAAATCTTTCCATTTCTTAACAAATGAAGCAATGTCATTCTTTCTGATGGAGGCATAGAATTCCATTGTGTGTATATACTACATTTCTTGATCCATTGGTCTACTGAGGGGCATCTGGGTTGGTTCCAAATCTTAACTATGGTAAATAATGCTGCAATAAACATAGTTGTGCTGGTAGCTTTAATATGGTCCTGTTTATGATCATTCGTGTAAATGCCCAAAAGTGGGATTGCTGGGTCTTAGGGGGAGCTCTATGTGGAGTCTTTTGAGGAACCTCCATAGTACTTTCCAAAGTGTTAACATCATCTTATCTGAACTTTTCTGCTTGTCTCAGATATATATTAGTTATTGCAAATAAGAGATACCATGGGACCTATATTTCTTTGACTTTGGAAATTACCAGCAGATTCAAATACAGAAGTCTGATTCACACCTGAATCACCTCAGGAAGTAGGCATGGAAACAGAAGACCAGGACATCTATAGCCACAGGTGATAATGGCAGTCAGCTAAGGTTCCTAACCAGAACTCTGGATTTCCTTCTACTTCTTTTTCCCTTTTCCCTCTCCTTTTCAAGTTGATGTTCACTTTAAAAATATTATATTGACACGTTTCTTTCTTTCTATCTTTTTTTGGCAAAGAGAAGCAGGCATGCTCTCACCTTCTGTTGGGCCTACATTAGTTCTACATAAGTACTCAGCTACATTGTGTCCCATATAGACAAGAAGATTCTGCTTCCTTTGCTTCTAAAAGAAATTGCCAGTTTCTTAGCTCACCAAAATCATTCATATCAACTGGGTACTGCATTTTGTCTCCAAACTTATTTTTGGATGAATATAAACCACGAAGTCTCCTAAACACTGTTCATTTCAGGAAGCCTCTGCTACTAGTTCTTTATATAGAATTCTAGTCTGAAGGCCTTGCTGTAGGTAAGTGAATCTACCTGCAAAGTAAATACTGTTAGCACACTTATAATTATTTCTCCCCCATCAAATTTTCAATGCAATCTAGAAATAACTTATTTTGTTTTTGTTCTTCACAATTTAGACTTTTTCTACAAATGAAATAAATATGCTAATGGGATATATTCCAAGAGCAGAATTTAAAATTCATCTGAAGAATGAGTAAATTACATTTTGATCCAGAGATATAAAATTCATAACATCAGTGTAGCTACATGGTATGTATATTTACACATATACCTGGAAGGCATCACTCAGGTAGAAAATATTAGATGTTGTACTAAAGTGACACTAATAAATAGTGATGGAGAACTTGCCATGGCATTGCCCAATTTTAGGTTCTGAGCTTTATAGAGTTAGACCTAGGTTCTAAATTCAACTACAATGGTTACTAGATGTGTGAATCAGGGCAGATTTCTAACTTCTCTGCTTATTTCTAAAAATGGAGATAACTAGAATCTTGCTCATCAGACCTACGGTAGTTGAATATATGAAGTATTTGAAGTGTTTAGCACAGCAGCCTGCACAAAGTGAACCTTTGCTAGTATGCTAACAGCTTCCCACATACTGGCCTCAGCATCTTTCTTCAGTATTTTAGCTGATGACTCAGAATATCTGGCTAGTTTCCTTCAATTTGGTCAAAGGGTATAATAATGAATTTTCATTTTCTCAGCCTTTCTAAAGCAATTAAGTGTAAATTTCTATTTCTTTGGTTCTCCCACTTGTCTGTGTTTCTAAGGGATTTTGAAGTCATAGTGCCTGACAAAAAGGTGATAAAATTTTTATATCAAAAAAGAAAAAAACATATAATTTGCAAAATGGCTAAAAGGAGTTCTCTGTTCTGTTAGACATGACAGACTTGCTTCTTTTTACTGTGTGATTCTGAGGAATATTGTGCTTCCACAGATCCAAAATATAGTTGGCTGAACTTCAAGCACTCTTTCCTATTAAAAAGTAAACATGGGCCAGAGGGGAGGATTAAGGGGCAGAACCTTTGCCTAGGAAGTATAAGTGAGTGCCAACCTTAGTTCTATGAAAAATATTAAAAAGTAAAGGTAGACAGATGAGTATATTAATGATAAATACATTTGATCAATGTTATATTTTACGTTTATAATTTAATAATTTGTTTATTTTCCAGTATGAACACATCTAACCATTGTCATAGCAGAGCATGAAAACTGGTTTCTCACCTCTGATGCCTCTTAGGTCCTTGTCAGTGTTTTCTATAAATAGCAAAAAGCCTGGGCATTGTTGTGGAGAGAATCAGAGGGTGCCATTTGGCCCCAAATCATATCACTCTGGCTCTTCTGATGTCACTCTTAAAATACAAAGTACTTTTCCAGTGGGAGTTATCATGTAAAGAGATGAAGAATTGTAATAAAGTACAAAATATTTCCAGAATATGAAATATATCTGGAAATAACACATTTTTCTAATTTGGGGAGGGAAAGGGAAATAACAAAATGCTGAAATAAGGATACAGGTGAAGGGGCTGGGAAGGTGGCTCAGTGGTAGAGGGTTTGCTTTGCATGCATGAGGCCCTGGATTCGATTCCTAAGCACCACATAAGCAGTAAAATCTGGAAGTGGCACTGCGGCTCAAGTGGTAAAGAGCTAGCCTTAAGCTGAAGAGTTGAAGGACAGCACCCAGGCCCAGAGTTCAGGTGCCCAGGCCCAGAGTTCAGGCCCTACCACTGACAAATAAAATAAAAATAAAGGATACAGGTTGACCCATTGTAACAATGACATGTATAAGATACTATGATGCCAATGAACTTTACGGCCTCTATTCAGGCCATAAATACCTCCTTGACCTGAAAAGACTCTCACCCATAAAATAGGAAAACTGAAATATTTAGACTTTAATATTCTGTAAATATTTTGTACCTTATTATAGTTCTTCAACTCTTTTTAATGTATATTTTATTGTAAAGATACTGTGCAGAAGGGTTACAGTTACATGAATAAAGTAATGAGCACATTTCCTCTCCAGCATTGTTACCCACTCCTTTGTTTTCCCCTACCACCCCCTCCCTTCCCACCTCCCCAACTTCTACTTTTTGAGTTCAGAATCATCTTTCTTCTAATACTATGTTTGTTCAGCTGCTAATTTCAAAGTGTTTTGCACATGCTTGGTTTGATAGCCAAGCTAGTAATAGAAGGTTGATCATGAACTGGTTATCAGTGACTTATAAGCCTCACTATTTGAGAGTCTGAGATTTGGAAGTCTGAGAGTTGGAAGCCAGACCAGCCAGTAAAGTTCACTGGACTACTTTTCAACTCATAGCTGGGCATAGATACATGTGACCATCATCCCAAGTTATATAGGAATTTGGAATTGGGAAAGATACTGGTTCCAGGCCAGTCTGAGCAGAAAGGTCCATGAAAATCCATATCCACAGAGGAAAGCTGGATCCAGTGATGCACACCTGTCCTCCCAACAGTGATGGAAGTCTAAAATAGGAGGATTGCAGCTCAGAAGCATACCAGGACAGGAACTAAGAGAGGATTTCAAAAATAACTAGGAAAAGCAAGGCTGGAAGCATGAGTCAGTTATAAGAAAGAGTGCTAGATAGTTCATTCCCAAATACTGAGTGAACGAGAGAGAGAGAGAGACAGAGAGAGAGAGAAAGAGAGACAGAGAGAATATATGAAAATTGATAAAGAAGATAATACTGAGAAGATGATAACTTTGATGAGGAAGAGGAAGGATAAGGATAGAACAACAGCTAGGAATTTAATTGTCTATAGCCCAGACAAAGAAAAAATCTTGGTGTTCAGAGTGATCAGGCTTTACCCTTCATTCAATGATAAATAAAATGTATAGATTTATATGGGAAAATAATTACACAGTAATTCCAGTGGATCAATAATGTACACCGATAGGCTTATTTACTGATTTATTTATTTAGTTTTGGGTCTTGAACTTAGGGCCTGAACACTGTCCCTGAGTTGATTTTGCTTTTCTGGTGGTTAATTGAAGAGTCTCATGGACTTTCTTGACAGGACTGGCTTTGAAACTTGATCCTCAGCTTTCTTAGTAGCTAGGATTACAGGCAGGAGTCACCAGTGCCTGACTTGTGATGGATAGTTTTCTGTTCCAAAGTCACATTTGCATGTACTTTGAAACTGAATTATAATTAATCAGTGGGAAGTGGTATGTTAAGTGTTGGTTGTTTATTTCCTTTTGCTAAGGCTACATGTTGAAAGGGATGAATACAATTTAAACAGACCAGATGACACAACCTCAGTAAACTTTGGCTGGGGGGGTATAATGGGGGGCCAGGGAGTGTAATGTGGGGTGGGGGGGCAAAGATGGTAAGAAACAGGAAGGGGAAACAAAGGAGGAGGCAACAATGCTTGATAAGAAATGTACTCATTATCTTGCCCATGTAATTGTAACTCCTCTGTATGGTATTTTCACAATTAAAAAAATAAAGGCATGATATGAGGAGGCCCAGCCTGTTTTTCTTTTTCTTTTCTTTGTTTTCTTTTTTCTTTTCTTTTTTTTTTTTTTGCCAGTTGTGGGGCTTGAACTCCTGGCCTGGGTGCTGTCCCTCAGCTCTTCAGCTCAAGGCAAGCACTCTACCACTCGAGCCACAGCATCACTTCTGGTTTTCTCAGTGGTTTATTGGAGATAAGAGTCTCACAGGCTTTCCCTCTCTCGCTGGTATTGAACCATGAACCTCAGATCTCAGCCTTCTGAGTAGCTGGGATTACAGGTGTAAGCCACCAGCACCCGGCTCCAGCCTGCTTTTCTGTCAGCTTTGACCTGTGCATCTCTCCTTAAGTCAAGAACAGTGCTTCAGAGAATACAAGCCTGTGGCATGAGGGGTCAACGCTGATAGCGTTGACCTGCCAGCCAAGTAGCCATAATCACTACATTTTAACTTCTGCCTTTTGTATTCCATTGTACAACCTGAGGAAAAAGAATCAGGTTTTCATCTGGATATATATTGGGGTTTGCTAGGTGAAATGTCTTCATTATTCTCAAATAACCTTTCCCTTGAATATAGGCTGTCATCCTCAACAAAACATAGCAGTCCAAAGAGATCAATATTCACTCTCTATTCCAGGTGTTGTAAAGAAATGAGTGAGTTCCCAGAATGCTTTAGACAAATTTCACAGTAAGATGAAAAGGGAATACATTTTTTCTCACTTCAGCCAACAAGCTGTTAATGTTCTAAAGCACAGCTTAGGTGATTTTTTTCCCAGAAGTTTCCTACTGACAATCACATATGTGTTATTCTTATTCAAGGCAATGACTGATACTTATTTAATTAGCCAACCAAATTTCTCTACAGAACCATGAAACTGCTTATATACATTGGTAAACTTTATATCACTGGTAAAGCACATTTTTATATCTTAAAATTGCTACAAATATGTTAAGAATGTGGCAATTAAAGCTTAGTGAGAGAGTTTATCTTTTCTTCATCGCTGACTCATTTAGTAACATACTTGGACACCTTCACAGTCAGGGTAAAATTATTCTGTGCAAAGATAACAGTGTTAGAGCCAATAATTAATTTTGTTGCCAATATAACCTGGAGAGAGAGAGAGAGAGAGAGAGAGGGAGTGAGAGAGAGAGAGAGAGTTTGACTCTTCTTTTTCCTCTATTGTTTGTTTTTTTTATTCACTTATGATACCAGTACTGGGGCATGAAATCAGGTTTCTCCTGACAGCTGGTGTTCTTTCACTTGAGTCATATCTTAGTCCTTCATCTTGCTAGTGAATTGCAGACAGAATTTCATAGACCTTTCTTTCGGGGTTGGCCTCCAACCATGATCCTCCATGATATTCCAGATGCAGGCTACTACTTAGCTCTTTCAGCCTCTTGAATTTAATTGTAGTTTCAGAATACTCTTATTTCACTTAATATAGTTATATCCAAGCCTTTTCATTTCATTATGAATTGGGAAAAGTCATTCTTCCTGAAAGAAACATAGAATTCCATTGTGAATATATACCACATTTTCTTGATCCATTCATTTACCAAGGGGCATCTGGGTAGAGTCCATATCTCAGCTATGGAAATAATGCTACATTGAACATGGCTGTGCTGCTAGGATTAGCGTGGCCTTGTTTGTGGTTATTTGGGTCAATGCCCAGGAGTGGGATTGCTGGATCATAGGGAAGGTCTATGTTTTTGTCTTTTAAGGAACCTCCATACTGCTTTCCAGAGTGGATGAATAAGTTTACATACCAACCAACAGTGTAGTAGTGTTCCATTTTGGCCATATCCCTGTTATTATTAGCTTTCTTGATAATAGCCATTCTAAGGGTTAAGGTGGAATCCCCATGTTGTTTTGATATGCATTTCTTGTATGACCAGAGATACTGAACATTTCTTCTTGTGTCAACTGGCCATTCTTATTTATTCTTCAGAGAAGTCGCTATTTAAATCCTTGAGGATTTCTTTCGGGTATAATTTTTTTGAGCTCTAAGTATACTTTTAGATATGAGACCCTTGTCTAATATATAGCTAGTAAAGAGCCTTTCCCAATTTATGGGCTTCCTCTTTACCCTGCTAGCTATTCCCTTTGCCATGAAGAAAATTCATTTTAATGCACATTTATCCAAATTGTCTTTGATTTATTGTTTCTGGATCTTTATTTAGGAAGTTTTGACCTGTGTCAAGGGACCCTAGTGTTTCTCCTATCCCTTCCTGTAACACTTTCAGGGTATCTGATCTTACACTGAGGTCTTTGAGACTTTAGCAATTGATTCTGGTGTGGGTGATATATACATATACATATATATATATATATATATATATATATAAAACTTCACCAGAATAAATTCCAAAAATCGAAACACTAAGTCAAATATTATTTCGATGTCATAACCACTCCTGTTTCTATCATATATATATATATGATATGTATATATGGAAGTGTATATATATATACATATATATAATATGTGTATATGGAAATGATGAATAAAACATTACATTAAATATTACCATACAAATATAATTACCTGAATGTCATTGCAAATTTTGTATGGCTATGTACTAGGAAAGAAAATTAAAGATGTTTAATTACAATTTCTCAGTGTCTTGCAGTTAGTAAACACTCAGGAATCTACTCTGTATGCTCATTATTGAATTCACATTGTAAAATAAAGGTAAAGTATATGCATTCCCCTGGTTCTCCTGAGGGACAACCTGGGTCTCTGTCTAAACCATGAAGTTAAGTACTGAAGTGTCTTATTAAGTTGATTTTAGTAGTCTAACACATATGTTAGTTCCCTACCCACATTAATCAGGAGAAATAACCACACTGGGTGGCTCTCTGCCTGCTCTCTGTACTGTCCTAATGGCACTTCAGTCCCAATTTCCCACATCACCTTTGTCTCCATTTTGCAATGAAGTCCACTTCCTTTTGCTGGTAACATCTAGCTGAGGTTTGTTTCCCTTTACTTTCTGAATCTGTAGCAGAACCATATGGCTTCACCACTTGCCAAGTGCTTTTACCCTTGCCATTCTCCTGTGGTTCCACACCAGGGGTAATCATGCTTCTTAGTTTAAACCTAATTACAATTGATACCTTGTGATCAGGCTGACCTCTGATATTGTTACTTTCTGACTCTAATAATCATGATTAGAATTGTAGCCATACTATGAAAAGAGAATGTTCTCCTCTTCTTGAGTCCTTTACCCAGAATTTAAAAAAATCCTCTTTTTTTCAATTCTTACAGACACTCCAGGGTGGCTAATAATGCCTTAATCAAGATGTGTCACTTTTGAGTAAAACATACTCTATAAGTGTTCAACTCACATGTCAATGTGGCAGAGAAAATTAGACTTATACACACAGAAATATTTTTTAATTTTTTATAAATGTATTTCTTTTCTTATCATAATAGCTTTTATACACATTCACAGTGCTATTCCTAAATATTGAAAAGAGATTTCTGAACCAAGTTGTATTGGGAGAAGCTTTGTCCAAAGATACTCCATGCTCCTAGTAACAATTGTTCTTTATGGAAAGAAATCTGTTACCTACTTGACTTCCCACCATTCCCACCAAAGTTTGTCAATCAGAACACATTGAAATTCACACTGCTTGTTTTGGACATAATGAACTAGCGTGTTTTGTAGGCTTTTTGTTAGTATTAAAAACTACACTAGAATTGTTACATTCATAAGTGCAATCATGCCTATGGCAACATGGTGGTTCACTTTGGCAAGTACAAATAAACTCTTAATGAGTTATTTTGAGGAGATCATCTAAATGAGGTATTTAATATTGAGACTCAAAATATGAGATCTTCAAAAATGACTGTTTAGGATGGTATCATGAATCTTAGAAGAATATTCCATCAGAGACTCCCCCCAAAATAGAAGAACATTAGTGAATAAAGGGATGACATGGAAACAATTAGTAAACCCCTTTCACATCTAGCTGGCAATGTGTGAGGATGAGTATAACTCTTTTAGATGTATAATCAAAGGTCACACTATTCTCTTTTTAAAAGGTGTTGGATACTATTTTATTTTCCATTGAAAAAGAAACTACTCTTGGCTGTCTCAAGTTTCCTTATATTAATGTATCATTTCTCCCTTTTTCTTCTGTTGATAATTTGACTTTATATATAGGTCGTGGACTTTTTTTTTAATCTATGGCTCTACCTTCTTACTAATACTTTCAATTGTCTCATTCATATGTTGTTTTGTTTTATTTATTTGCCTCTTTTCTTTTCCCCACAATATCCAGCTTCAATCCATGTCAGTGACTACAAGATTATAAGTATTTGATGATTATTTATTTGCAATATCCCCCTTCCATATCAAATAGCAGGATTCTAGCCCAAGTGGATGATACAGGTTCAATTTTACACCTTCTTCCTTATTGCAGGCATTACACTGTACTCAAGCCCCTGCTTGCAAGGCTAGTTCCTGTTCCTGTCTTGAAGCTGGTGGAAAGATAAATGGCAGAAATATCCTAGCAGAACAGGACTGTCAAAATACTCCTGCCTCCTTCCTTCTGTCCATTTCTTAACTACCATACCTGTCCTTTCACACTCAGTTCCTCTTTTGTAACACTTAGTTTAGATGAGTATCTTCTTGGAGTCTTGTCCAACAAATCACTTGTATTTCATATTTGTATGTTTATTTTTGTTATACCAATAACCTGAGAAAATGATATGCTCCATCAACTGGATAGCTCTAGCACAGAAGCCTTGGAAAGGGAGGGGGAGACGCAAAAGGAGGAGGAAAAGAGAAGACGAGGAAAGTTCTATGTCTCCTTCGGTGAGATTTTTTTTTCTGTGTTGTTTTATCTTCTTTTCATAAGGTACACAATCCCTTGATGTTCCAAGACAGGTGCTGGAATAGATGAAAAGTATTTACTTCTAGATTTACAAAGAGGCGAATAAAACTCACATTTAAGTACCCAATGGGAAGTTGAAGTGCAGGCCTTGAATCCATATTTTTCTTAATCCTCCACCCTTTCCAAGGCTTCTGTGCTATGTCTTGAATCCTTAGTGATTGGTGGTAGTATATCTTCTAGTTTTCCCCAGGAAGAAAAAAGAAACTTAAGATTTCCAAGTATTAGAAAAGTTTTCACCTTAGTTTTCAGGTAAGTATATTTCTTGTGGTCTTGAAAGATGATAGAGAAACCACAGAAGTTTTAATAGTTTGCTAAACTTTAGGAAACTTCTACAAGATCCCTACTTCCTAAAGATGCTGGTACTATAATGCAAAACTTCGAGAACTACTTTGGTATTTTTTCTTAGTACATTTTTTGTAGGTCATGGGGCTTGAAATTTGGGCCTAGGCCACTGCCTAGGTCCTGCAATTTTTTGCTCAAGACTAGTGCTCTACCACTTTGAGCTACAGTGCCACTTCCAGTTTTCTGGTGGTTAATTGGAGATATGAGTCTTGTGGACTTTCCTGCCTATGCTGGCTTTGAACCATGATCCTCAGATCTCAGCTTCTTGAGTAGCTAGGATTATAGGTGTGAGTTACCAGCATCTGGCTTCTTAGTACCCTTTTAGGTGTAAGTGTGGTCATTGTGTATTTTTAGGCAAAAATTTGGATTTTCTTTATTTTCTTTTGCACTCTTGTACTCTTCCATAGCTGGCAAGCTGTGAAATGAAGCCAAGCTCCCATTTTCAGGAGGGAGAAAAGTCATTATCAGGGCACATAGAAAATAGCGATTAAATTAAAGTTAACACCTGCCTAGTTTCCATCAGGCTATTTCAAAATGAAAGATTTCTATCCAATGTCTCATGAGTATCACTGTGACATTGGTCTTCTCCTTGGTCCTTTTTCTTACCATTTTATTGCTTCCCTTCCCTTCCTTAATTCAGATAAACATATATGCAATACCCATGGTACTAATATAAAATACAGTGACAACATTATATCTTTCAATCAGTTATCTATTCATATCTACTCTAGAAGGTAGAGGAAGATATATTAACACAGCATTATTAGGAGAAGAATTTTTTATATGTCATTATTATTCATCAGAATCTAACTAGTCTGGGATCACACCAACATTTTCTACTTTTGACTTAATATTTAGTCAAAAGAGAAAGTGAGCCAGAAGAATATAAATAGCTTCACTCAAAGAACTAGCAGCTGGTGATAGATGCTGAACTTATTGATCACGCAGTGGTTGTGCATTGTTTTGCTAAGCAATAAAGTATGAAGGATAGTCTGATCAAAATTTGGAGATGGCAAAACTGGATGCAAGTGGATTACAGACTCTTCTCACTCTTAATAAGAATTATAATAATACCTCACATCTAGGGTTCAAATGTGATCTGTAGTGTACACCTATTAGGAGTACATTATCATCTCATCTACAGTGAGCAATATTCCATGACTGGAGATCTACTATTATCCATACCAAAAATGTAGAAGTATTTCCCAAATATCTCATCATGTAATTAATAACAAATTATAACTTAACCATTAATATGTCAAAGTTTTTATGCTCATATAAACCTATAAAATGATACTTATTAAATACAGGCCATTATAATCCTTTATATAGTATCTGAGAATAAAAAGTGACACATTTATTTTAGGAAATTCTTTGGCAAAAATGTTTTCAAATTAAAATTTGATGTAACTTTTTAGCAATAATTTTATCTAAACTCTTTTTTAAAGATATTTTTCTTTTAGGTTCTTCAAACTCCTGGGGATAGCATGCATCCTAATTTGGCTTTTCACTGTATAAAATTCATGATTTAGTTGACCTAATTTTAAAACCATTTTGCTGTCCTGGGACTTTTGTGATCAAATTTAAAGTTTATGCTGTATCTCCTGTTCTCTCCTTCTTGATTTTATCCAATTAATCATATCCCTCTAGATTTCTTGTTTTGAGTATTCAGATGCCTAAGTTTCTTTGATCAAGTATTGGCATTTAATGTGTGTTAGGAAGTATATCTCTAGAAATAAATATACATACAGTAACAAAGACTTCACATTTTCTATATAGCTGTCATCAAAACCTGCTTACAATGCTTATAATGCATGAAAACTCATATCCACACAATACACCATAACACACACCAAAATGCACATAAATATGGTGAAAAATTAAGTAAAATACAGCTCAGTGGATGGGATATTTAACAAGATATGTTTTATTAGAAAAATAGCCTTGAATTTCTGTCCAACTAAATATTAGGGAAATAATGTACTAAAAAGAACAAGTTTTAAAATGACACAAGGATGTCCACTCTCTCCACTTCTCTTCAATTTAGTATTAGAATGCCAAGCTTCAGCAATAAGACAAATGCAAAAATAAAGGAGATCTGAATAGGGAAAGATGAAATAAAACTCTACTTCTTTGCAGATGACATGATCTTGTATTTAAAGAATCCTATGGACTCCACTCTCAAATTACTCTAGTTGATTTGAAACTTTGGCAAAGTAGCAGAGTATAAAATTAACCCTCAAAAATCAATGGCTTTTCTGTGTGCCAACAATGAGAAAAGCGCAGCTGAAATCAGGAAAGCAAATCCTTTTGTAATAGCCCTACAAAAAAATACCTAGGAGATAACTAAAGAAGTGAAGGATCTCTAAAATGAAAACTTTAAAAGCCTAAAAAAAAAGGAAATTAAAGCAGAACTAAGAAAGTAGGAAAACCTCCCATGCTCCTGTATAGGGAGGATTAACATAGTAAAAATAGCAATACTACCAAAGGATAACTACAAATTCAATGTGATACCTGTCAATATTCCAACGTCATTCTTCAATGAAATAGAAGAAGCAACCTAAAAATCAATATGGAACAATAAAAGACCCCAAATAGCAAAAACAACCCTTAACAGAAAAAAAAAGTGCTGAAGGAATATCAATACCAAACTTCAAATTCTACCACAAAGCCATAGTAATCAAAATAGCTTGGTTCTGACACAAGAACAGACCAGAAGACCAAGGAAATAGAACTGAGGACCCATGTATGAACCCACAGACCTATAGCCACCTAATCTTTGACAAGGGAGCTAAAAAAATAGAATGGAAGAAAGACAGCCTCTTCACTAAATGGTGCTGCCAAAATTGGTTATTCACCTGTAGAAAACTAAAGCTAGATCCTTATATATCACCCTGCACCAGAATCAACTCCAAATGGACCAAAGACCTCGGGGTCAAAGCAAACACTCTAAAAACATTACAGGATGGAATAGGAGAAACCCTAGGTCTCCTTGGCACAAGCCAAAATTTTCTTCATAAAGACCCAGGATCACAACAAATCAAAGAAAGGTTGGACAAATGGGATTGCATGAAAATACAGTTTCTGCATGGCAGAGGACTTAGCTAGCAAGATCAATAGAAAGCCCACAGATTGGGAGAAGATCTTCACTAGGCATACAATGGACAAGGACCTCATATCTAAAATATATGTAGAACTCAAAAACTAAATCTCCAAACAGCAAATCCTCAAAGAAACAACTGCCTGATAATTAAATGGTCTGAAGATTTAAAGAGAAACTTCTTTGAAGAGGAAATAAGAATGGCCAATAGACACATGAAGAAATGCTCAACCTCCCTAGCCATAAAAGAAATGCAAATCAAAACAACATTGAGATTCCTCCTCACTCCAGTTAGAATGGCTATAATCAAGAAATCTAATAACTACTGATGCTGGAGGGGATGTGGACAGAAGGGAACCTTACTTCATTGTTGGTGGGAGTGTAAACTTGTTCAACCACTTTGGAAAGCAGTATGGAGGTTCCTCAAAAGACTTCACATAGAGCTCCCCTATGACCCAGCAATCCCACTTTAGGGCATTTACCCAAATATTTCCAAACAATACCACACTAAAGCTACCAGCACAACTATGGTTATTGCAGCATTATTTACCATAGTTAAGATATAGAACCCACCCAGATGCCCCTCAGTAGATGAATGGATAAAGAAAATGTGGTATATTTATACAATGGAATTCTATGCCTCCATCAGTAAGAATGATATCGTCCCATTTGTTAGGAATGGCAAGACCTGGAAAAAATTATATTAAGTGAAGTAAGCCAGGCCCAAAGAAACATAAATCCCATGGTTTCCCGTATTTGCAATAACTAGTATAAGTGTAGGACAAGCAGAAAAGGTCAAAAGTATGTGCATATGACCAGATAAGATGATGTTAAGTGAAATGAAACCCAAGATGGGGACACAAGTGGCTTTTTCTTTCTTGCTATTGTTTTTAACATATTTAAAATGTACTATGTGATTTTTAATGTTATTTATTGTAAAAAAAAATCCTGTATAGAGGGGTTAAAGTTACATGAGTAAGGTAATGAGTACTTTTCCTATGGAGCATTGTTACCTCCTTCTTTTTTTTCCCCTACCATCTCTTCCTTCCCCAACACCCCTCACCCAAGTTGTAAAGTTCATTGCTACAATCTCATTGCTACAATGGATCAACCTGTATCCCTATTTAAACATTTTGTTTTTTTCCCTTCCCCTCCTCAAGCTAGATGCAGGGCACCAGAACCAAATGCAGTGAAAATATTTATTTGTTTTAAAATCATGTCATTTTTTGTGAAACTACTTTTAAAAACCTAATCATTTCAGGGTAAGTTATAGCACTTAGCTTTACAACAGTGAACTTTTTGATTACTCAGATTCTTCCCATTTTACCTTTAGAGGGACATATTTAATATTGCTTTTTGTTGTTTCCCACTTTTATTTTGTAGAGAAAAAGTACTTAATTACCTATTTCAGTCACTTCATGTATTTGCAGAAATTAAATGTTATGCATGTCCTATTTCAACATTTCAATAAAATGTCAGAATTTAGAGAAGCCATTGAGTCCTGTGATGGATTTTGTAGTTGAGCAATGGGGAGAGAACTTTCGTGAATTCTGTGATTGTTTCAGTAGTTGGATACTGCTATGCATATTTTATTGTTTGACAAATAATTTAGAATGTTTCTGAACATGGAAATAAGTACATCTTCAGGATATGGATCTAGTTGACTTTCCTGATTGACCAGCCAGCTTGCTTTTCTTGCAAGATACAGAATAGCAAGAAAATATAAAGCAAGTAATGAAGAAGAAGATATGACTAAAAGTGAAAGACTTTTCTAATGCTGTTCAAGTTAATATATTTTTTTTCCCAAAAGCAAGAGTTTGAGGTTCATTTTCCAACAACTTTAACATTGACTAGAAGAGCTAAAAGTTCATATGTGACAGCAATCAGAGGTTGCACAGGGGTCTATGTAACCAACCACCCAGTGTTCAGTGATTTCCATGTGGGAAACGACACTAAGACCTGGAATAGAAAGAGAAAAATTCTCCTGTCTTAACAGAGTGAAAACTAAGAGTGTATTAAGATATAAAATTAAAATAATTCCATACAATGAAATCCCCATGTAAAGCCCATGATCAAAGATTAATAAATTGTGTGATATAAAGCAGAAAATGCAGGGTACCTATGGATCATTCCTGTAATCCTAGTTGCTCATGAGACTGAGATCAGAGGTTTGATGTTCAAAGCCACACAGGGAAGGAAAGTCAGTGAACCTATTATCTGAAATTATCCTTCAATAAAGCTAGAAGTGGAGTTGTGGCTCCAGTGGCAGAGTTCTAGCCTGCCCAAAATAGCTCATGGACAATGCCAGGACCTGATTCCTAGCCTTAAGATTGACACACACATGTGCATGCATGCACATGCACACAGACACACATACACACACACAGAGCAGAAGAAAATTACTGTGTCTTAATTAATCTTATGTTGTAGTCATTAGAGAAAAATAAAAGTAAGCAGAATGAGGGAGTGAGAGACAATTGCTGGAATATTGATGACTTGGAATAAAATTTCCGTAATGTCCAAACATTTCTATGTATATCTCTCTTTGTAAAGAAATTCGGATAATTTGATAAATAGTAAACAGTTAAAGTTAAATAAAGTATCTACTAGAATCTGTGGGAAGAGTAATATTAAATTGCTTGTCTGTTATTTCAGAACTTCTCTGTGCATTAAACTTCATAATGGAATAAAATTAGCTCTTGGTGTCCATTTTATCATTTTTACTTTATAGTAGTTTTGAATGTATATGCATTCATGCATATATATATATAAGGAAATCAACCAAGTTCGACTGAAAATATCAAAGAGATTATTAAATTAAAAAATGATCACTCTAGATTCTTAAATTTAAAAGTTTTGGGGCCATGAAATTTCATCTATTTTTCTACCTGACCTTGTTTGGAACTTAATACAGCCAACATCCATAAAATTGTGACTTTTAAACACCTAATATACGATCCAGCTGATAGCAGGATGACACTGGTGATCTGTTTTTTCAAATTATTCATTATTCAGGTGTCCTCAAGTTGTGCTGAATAGAGAAAAAATTCAAACAATGAACTACCAGGAATGTAAAAATTAAGTATCTGTCTAAAGAGGGAGCTGAAAGTGGATTCTTGTAGCATTTAGGTATGTGGACCACCTGTTTGTCACATAGGGAATCCTCTGGCAGTGTGACACTGCTATTTACCTTAGCTAATATTTTATATTCTATTTTGTTCAATTTTTTATTTGTTCCTATTTTAAAAATTATCTTTAAGTAGTAGTACAAAGAAGTTGTCCCATAACAAAGCACTTTATAAATACAATCCATCTAGATCAACGTTACTCCTTTCCATATTCTCACCTATCCCTCCCCTACCCACCCTTTCCCACAATCTTCTCAATTTTGTAGGAAATACATTGAATTGTTGACGGTATTATCCTCCTCTTCTCCTCTTCATTCATCTATTCCTTTCTTCTTGATGAAACCTCATCCCCTTTAACTTCCTGCTTCCTGATATATATTCTGTTGAACTTTAACATTGTCATTCTATGAAATTACATACTATTATTTGTTACTTTTGTTGTCTTTAGGTAGTTGTACAAAAGTTTCAATTAAACCTGGCAGTTCATGAGTACATTGTAAGTTACTTACATTTTACTCATATTTGCTTACAATTCTTCCCTACCTCCCTTCTGTATGAGTGTGTTATAAGAGATCATATTTAACTTTGTCCTTATAAATTTCTTTTATTCCTTGTTCTCTATGTTGTGAGGCTATGAACCTTTAATGAATTGTATTTGGGATAGTTGGGATATGTATAATCATAAATGTACTCATATGAGAATAAAAATCTACTCAGAATATATATAGAGGGAAATTATATGAAAACAGATTTTATTGAAAAGTTAGTTAAACATTATTAATTTACATGTTTTAAAGCTGTCAACAATTTGATGTTGGTGGGAGTGTAAACTTGTTCAACCACTCTGGAGAGCAGTATGGAGGTGGCTCAAAAGGCTCAACATAGAGCTCCCCTATGACCCAGCAATCCCACTTCTGGGCATTTACCAAAATGATCACAAACTAGACCATACTAAAACAACCAGCACAATTATGTTTATCGCAGCATTATTAATCATAGCTAAGACATGGAACCAACCCAGATTCCCTTCAGGAGATGAATATATATGTACATATATATCATACTTTCTTGATATTATATATATATAATGGAATTCTATGCTTTTATCTGAAAGAATGACACTGCTTCATTTGTATGGAAATGGAAGGAGTTAGAAAAAAATCATATTAAGTGAATTAAGCCAGACTCAAAGAAACACAGGTCCTGTGGTTTCCTTTATTTTTAATAAACTGTATGTACATCTAGGATAATCTTAGCAGATTAGCAGAATACCTTAATAGCTATGTTCATTTAACCATATAAGATGATGCTAAGCAAAATGAACTCCAAGACAAAGACACAAGCAGTTTTTGTTTGTTGTTGTTTGGTGGGAAGGGAAAGAAGGAGAAAAATGAGGGAAGGGGTAACAAGTTAGACAAGAAATGTAATCACTACCTTACTTATGTAACTGTAAGCCCTCTGTACATCACCTTGACATTAAAAAATTGGGTGACTCCCTCAACAATTTAATTACCAGCATAATCGTATAGACAGTCTGGGAAACCCTAACAAAACATACCAGAAGAGATACACTAACATAATTGTAAAGAATTACACATGGATCAGAAAACAAGAGAATGTTGAAATAAGAGGCAGAATGAGATATGCAAAGAGAAAGAGTGGGCATGGGGACTTCAAGGCTTTCTGTACTATTACCATTCATCAGGATGTAACATGGAAAGCAGAAAATAAATCTTCTGCCTGAAGAATCATACTAGTCTGCTTTCTGTTAGTGATAACAAAATATCTTAGAATGGGTAGTTTATCATGAAAAGAGGGTGTCCCAGTTCTGTGTGCAGGGAGCATCAGCTCATCTTGAGTGATGGATTGTAGCAGGTGACATCAAAGAAGCGCAAACACATGTTCAAGATGCATGCCCAAAACAGAGAAAAAATAAGAGGGACAATATATTCCACTCTAATGACCCATCCTACCAGAAAGCGCTGGTCCCACACAACCTGCAGCAATCCCTTATGAAAAGAGTGCTAAGACATAGTGAATTTCCACTGGCCACACCTTCCAAGTTCCTTATCCTCTCAGCGCAGAAGAAAAAGGTTGTAATTTATGAATCTCTGGGTACAAACAAGATCCTAACCATAACAAGTAAAGCTTGGTGAAAGGTTTACAGCTTCACAACACAGAGAAACTTTTGGTAGGGTGGAACAAATGAAATATAATCTTTTATGAGAGTTTGTATTTAAAACCTTCTTATTACAGACTGTATGTTTAAGTCTATTATTTATGCAGTGGGAAACTTCTGAGATTTTAGCTTGAATTGTAGTATCTTTGATATCTGTAAAACATAACTTTTGCTTAATAAATACATTAATAAATATTTTATTATAATTTATACCACTGAAAATGAGTGTCTGCGGTCCTTTGCTTATAATTTTATTACCTTTATTATTTTAAAAGAACTGCTAACTTTACAAAAATAGGTAGAGGTTCTTGAAAATAAAACCTTACAAAAGGATATATCAACACTTCAAAAAATTTATATCCAATTCATATTTAGTAACAGATCAATGGACTTTTTGCCAATGAAAGATCTACTTGGGAAAATTACAAATTAAGAAAAATTAATAATAATGGTATTAATTCACCAAAAATGTGAGCTTTCTAAACATCTTTTATTTTGTTGTGTGTAGTGCAATGCTTTGAACTTGAGGCCTCAAGCTTATAGGGCAAATATTGCTCCATTTAAGCCACACACTCTATTTTACTTTCTTTATTTTCCAGATCAGGTCTAACATTTTTGACCCCAGGTGGCTCAGACTGCAACCCTTCTACCTATGGCTTTGTGGTTAGTTGAAAGTTCTAAACGATTACATGTCTAACATAATTTAAAAATATAGGCAAACTATGTGTGTATGTGTGTGCATGTATATATATATATATACATATATATATGTTTGTGTTTATAAGGAAATATTTCAGCTAAAGTTATGAAGTCCATCCTAATGAAAAAGAACTTTCTCAGACTGAATGTGAGAATGATTGAATAGCCAAAATAACAACAGATAATCTAGGATGCAGTCCTCCTAAATGAGAAAGTTAAGAGTTTGTTTTTCTAATTCATGAATGAAAACAAAGTAGTATGGAGGTTCCTCAAAAGACTCCACACAGAGCTCCCCTATGATCCAACAATCCCACTTATGGGCATTTACCCAAACAATCACAAACAAGGCTATACTAAAGCTAACAGCACAACTATATTTATGACAGCATTATTCACCATAGTTAAGATATGGAACCAACCCAGATGCCCATCAGTGTATGAATGGATCAAAAAAATGTAATACACATACACACACACACACTCTCTCTCTCTCTCTCTCTCACACACACACACACACACAATGGAATTCTATGCTTCCATCAGAAAGAATGGCACTGCCCCATTTGTTAGAAAATGGAAAGACCTGGAAAAAATTATATTAAGTGAAGTAAGCCAGGCTCAAAGAAACATACGTCCCATGGTTTCCCTTATTTGTATAACTAGTCCACATCTAGGATAATCTTACCAGACAAGTAGAAAAGGTCAAAAGCTATGTACATATGACCATGTAAGATTATGCTAAATGAAATGAACTCCAACATAAGGACAAAAGCGTTTTTTTTTCTTTGTCGCTGTGGTTTTTAATGTATTAGGTGATTTTTTTGTTTCTTTTGTATGTTCTTCCCCCTATGGTATAAAACCCTTGTTATCACTGTATTTGATTCTGGTACCCTGCATCTTGTATATACATTTTTCTAATTTGGAGAGGGGAAGGGAAATAAAATACTGAAACAAGGATACAGGTTGACCCATTGTAACAATGAGATGTGGAAGACACTATGTTATAAAGGAACTTTACAACTTCGGAGCAGGGGAGGTGTTGGGGAGGTAGGGAGGGAAGGGATAATAGGGGAAATACAAAGAAGGGGTTAACAATGCTCTATAGGAATTGTGCTCATTATCTTACTCATGTAACTGTAACCCTCTGTACAGTATCTTTACAACAAAAAGTATTAAATGAAATCTAACAAGGGAAAGATTTTTATGTTTATAAAATATTTTATCTAAATATCAAAAACAGGTATAAATATAGGTATACTTCATTCATTAAGCAAATAGCATTTAGAATTAGAGAAATATTAATATTTAATAGTAAACTTGTGTTTATCAGTTAGCAATCATAAGTGAATTAAAATAATAAATACAAAAATGCATTTCAATATATAAGATCATATTTATATATTTTTGGGTACATAAACTTTAATGTGTGTGTAACATATATAGATAATTCAAGTGTATATGTTCACTACATACTTAAAAATCAGGAAAACATGGAAAGATACCAGGAAAAGTGAGATGGCAACTCATTCAAAAAGGATGAAAATATATATTAAGGGGCTGGGAAGGTGGCTTAGTGTTAGAGTGCTTGGTTCACATGCATGAGGCCCTGGGTTTGATTCCTCAGCACCACATAAGCAGAAAAAGCCAGAAGTGGCTCTGTGGCTCAAGTGGTAGAGCACTAGCCTTGAGCTGAAGAGCTAAGGGATAGTGCCCAAGCCCAGAGTTCAAGCCCCATGACTGACAAAAAGTATTAATATTATGATAAAAATAAGAAGTCAGAATATATTTATTTACAAATGTTCTTTTCCATTCTCTCTCCCCATTTCTTCCCCCCTTCTCACTTACACACACACACACACACACACACACACTTAACCTAATGGAAAACACACAAAAGCTATGAATAAGCAAATTATGTAAGATGTATGATGTCAATAAACTCTTTATTAGATTTGGAACTCCAATTGTAATCATAAAGATGAAATTTAGTCAAATAATTTGAAAATAAAATTACTATTAAATAGAATGTGATTTAATTCTTACTCTAAATTAAGTTGATGTTTCAGATTATTTAAGCAATATATATCTTGGCACATTTTAAAGTGCAAACATTTTAGAGAACAAATTAGAACATTGGAATGATGCTGAGAGTGTGCCCAACAATTGTATTCCAAAGTATAAAATGTAAACATTTACTCAGATTCTTCAAGAGACGCAGAAATGAATTTTCTAACAATGCTGTTTATCAAAGAAAATTAAAATCAAATCTAAATGCACCTCATTAGGAGTGGCAAAAAAAAAATAAGTTCTTCATTCGTTGAAGTACTCCACCATGGTTTTACTGACTTTTTTCTGTATTTTTCTTTTAAAAATCTGAATAATAATCTCAAGTAAACACTATTATTTTCAGTATTTTTATATATTAAATATTGGATTATATGATTTTGCTAAATTCATATACTAGCAGTGTTAGTACTGAGATTAAAAGTTTGGAAGCCAGGCATCGGTGGCTCATGCCTGTAATCCAAGCTACTCAGGAGGCTGAGATTTGAGGATTGACGTTCAGAGTCAGACTGGGCAGAAAAGTCTGTGAGTTTATCTCCAATAAACCACCAGAAAACTGGAAGTGGCACTGTGTATCAAGCAATAGAGTGCTAGCCTTGAGCTTAAGAGCTCAGGTACAGGACCCAGGTCCAGACATCAAATCTCATGACCGACCCCTACAAAAGCACCAAACCCCCCCCCCCCAAAAACTGGGTAGGTCTCAAATACCATAATTTCTTAGAGAGCAAAAAATCAAAGTTCAGAAAAATAAAGTACCAAGAAGTAATACTCAAAAGGGATGGGGTAGGGTCAAGGGGAATGAAGAGGAGGAGAGAGAAAATGCAGACAAGAATCCAATGTATATATCTTTCAAATTTTAGAAGAATAAGGAAAAGGATGAGTATCCAAAGGATGAGTGAGAATGTCAAAAAGGATGACATTGATCAATATACATTGCCATTGTATGGCAAGTCCTTTGTACGACTACTTAAAGATAATAAAAAGTAAATTAATTAAAAAAATAAAATCTGGTTGTATGAAACTCCAAGCCCATGACTCCTAATTACTAACTCTGTGTCTTAAGCCTCTATATGTTTTCATTCTTGTTTGCATAGCGTATGTTTGTTCATCCAGTCAGTTACCGATATAAAAATACGTCAACTCATTCTAATTCCAAGGTGTCATGGTAGTAATTCATAAGTCAATACAGAAAGGAAAGAGAAAAACCAATGTAGAGACAATGAGATTTTAGAGAACACAGGCTGAGCCTTGTTTCTCTTTACATATTCAGAATTAGCAGGGCACATATTGAATTGTGTTATCTTCCATCTCTGTAGACGCTTTGGCAAAAGGGTGATTCTTGGTAGTTCTTGTATTGTTAGGACGAGGGTGAGGTTTCACAAAAGATGTGACATATAAGATGAAGATGTAAATAAAGGATAGCATTAAGCTAATGGCAGAAACAAACTGGAAAAAAATATGCTCTACTTCATACATTTGTTTTTCATGGGGCTAGGATAAGAATTCTGAAACTATTGAAACTTATACTGTAGCTGCACAGAGGAAAAAAACACATTGCAAATGATTAAAATATAATGCATCAATGCTAAATGATTTATAATAAAGGAAAATGTCCAGTTGTACTTGACTGAACCTAAAGCTATCAACTTTAACTTGGTCAAGTAAATAGTACAGAGAGAGAATCTCTTTTTAACTTGGAGTTTGGCCTTCATCAGTTTGTTAGTCAATGTCAGGTTTGGTCTTAAATATTATATGAAAAACTCTAGATATGTACAATTCTTATCTTTTAACTACATATTATCCTCAATGGTGTGATAAAATCACCTCCTATCCAACTGCCCCCAGTCTGAAATTGGGAATCCTCTATATATGGTGCCCACTGGACTGATAGCAGTTCCCTGGTTATCAGATTGACCCTCACAGCACCACAGTTCTTGGGTAAATCTTATTTGCCCAGTATAAATAAATCTGATATTAATGGGTATTGTCTCAAAGTACAAGAATAATGAAGCTAGCAGTGGAGCTATGAAAACAAGAGCCATATCATGTTTTCCTACAGAACAAAGGTGAAATTGCTCAACTTTCTAAGGGTAAAAATTTATATGATGAAAATTTCATATTGCTATACATGTTGTTATCATCTTTTTAATGACTATTGTTTTAACCCTTTTGTGTGTCCAATGTAGAAATAGAACTGTAGGAGAATTATTATATAGCATCCCATATTATCAACTTATCACATGAATGTATATATGGGGAATACATGATTTGTGTAGAGTTTCAAGTATGTACTGTGATTCTTGGATCATGCCTCGTATGGGAGGTCTGATTAAAAAAATGTAATGAAGTATTTGAAAAGTAAAAATACCTACAAGTTCATATCTATGCAAATATGTGTTTAAGAAATAATGAAGTTAAAGGAAATGGAAACATGATATCTTGCTTTCAAAAATCAGATTAAGGGCTAGGAAAGTGGCTCAGTGGTAGAGTGCTTACCTTGCATGCATGGGACCCTGGGATCAATTCCTCAGCACCACATAAGCAAAAAGAAAAAAGCCAGAAATGGCTCTGTGGCTCAAGTGGTAGAGCACTAGCTTTGAGCTGAAGAGCTGAGGGACAGCGCCCAGGCCTAGAGTGCAGGCCCCACAACCAGACCCCCCCCCAAAAATCAAATTAATAAGCACATTAATAATAATAAAATAAATCAACACCATTGGTACATTGTATTAATAAGCATCTAGGCAAGATCCACCGATAAATGCTTAAATGTGTAAGTGATAATATCAAATGCACCTTCCTCCCCAAATTTAGCTAGTGCAAAGAGAAAATTCATAATTTAAAGAGGAGACATCTAGCAGGCTTCACCTTGGACAAGCCCAAGGCTAATGTTATCAGTAACACATCAACCTCATTTATTCCCTAAAATGTTGATCTAAGAAAGAAAAGCTAACTCTGTTGTATTCTTCCTGTGGATGAACAGTCTCAAAATTAACCTTACCAAAACTGTAGATAATCTCAAATTGAAGAACAAGCTACATTTTAACTGAGCAATTGAAAAGTCACTGAAACAATAAAATAAAAATCATATAAGAATATCACAGAAGAGAAAAAGACAGGAAATGACAAAAAGGAGAAGAGAATGTACAGATTTGTCAACTAAACCAATGTTAGATCCAGAATTAGATTCTGGAACAGAGAAAACAAATAAAATAGTAGCTAGTATTATTTAATCAGTATCAATGGCATACTTTGATTATGAATGTCTATCAAATGCCCATGCTTAAAAGGCATTTGAAGTAGGGGTGTCCAGTAACATACAGTTAGACCACTGAGGACATGAACTATGGTTGTAGGACTCTAGTCTATTTCATGTGTTAGTCCTTGGTCTACTGAATATTTCTGCCATTCTGAACTGATTAGTCAAATACCCAAACAGTAAGCAGTAAGGCTAATTGATGATGGGGGGGGGGGGACTCAACTAAATAAAAACAACAAAAACTTCTAAAATTATGAGGCAAACTAATGTCTTTTAAAAAATTCTCAGGTGTTATTAACTGAGACAGTTAATGAAGTAGATTAATATTGTATGGTAGTACAAATGGTTAAAAAGTGAATTTGGATGTAGAGTGTAAGGCAATTCTTAACACATTTATTTATCTGCACCATTCCTAAGAAACATTCCTAAGAATATTTCCAGGAGTTGGAGTCGCATGCCTATAGTCCTAGACATTCAGGAGGCGGAGATCTGAGAATCACAGTTCAGAGCCAGCCAATGGAGACAGGTCCCTGGGACTTTTTATTTCCAATTAACAAAGAATAAGTGGGAAAATGTGGGGGGAAAGCCTAATGGCGGTGTAAAGCCCAGATGTAGCATGAAGAGAATTTTAGTCAATGGTCTCTCTATCTGTAATGAATATTAAGGAAGCATGAGCAATCTTTCTCATGAAATGATAATAACTAGCAAAGAAATGCTCACACATTTACTACTCAGAGACCTCTGTAAGCCTTCTCTAGCCTTTTAAAATATGAAATAATATCATGAAACAATATTTGCAAATTCTTGCAATAACACAGAAAAATAGCTGAGTCTAACATTACAGTAATAAAAATTCAAGAGGACAACTTATCACAGTATATGTAAGAAAAATAAACCTACTCAGAGTGGGGGAAAGATGACAGTAAAGACATTCTTAGTATTTTAGTATGTATGTAGATTATTAAGATAAATCATTTACTTGTCTTGCTTCAACTGTTGTGCATTTTGCTTATGTATACTTTCATTTTTTTTATTGTGAAGATACTGTACAAGGGGTTACAGTTACATGGGCAAGGTAATGAGTGAATTTCTTATCCAGCATTGTTTCCTCCTCCTTTGTTTTTCCCCTATCATCACTTGCCTCCCACCTCCTCAGCTACCCCCTCTCCTCCACAGTCTAAATTCTAAAGTTCACTTTTTGACATAGCATCTTGTACATCTCATTGTTGAAGTGGGTCAATCTGTATCCCTATTTAAGCAATTTGTTTTTTCCCTTCCCCTCCCCAAATTATACCAACATCAAGTACAGTGAAAACGGAGGTTATACCATGGGAGAGAGACATACAAACCAACATAACATATTTGTACTTTCTTTTTTATCTTTCCAAAGTGTTTTAAGAACCTTGCTTTGAATTTTCCATTAATAAACATAGCTTCTGAAAATGCAAAAAACTGAAGACTTGAGTCATAAGAAGGCATTTCTTATAAGTCATGGCATCAACATGGATTTGTACACATACAACTCACATTCTAGAAAGTAAAGGGGACAATGTCACTGGAGCACAGTAGATAGATTCATAATAATGTTGAAAAAATTATGACGTCACTTTCATGAGTATGTCTACAGTCTGGAGAGATGTGATGATATAAATTTCACAGTAGGAAATGATGAAATCTGTAGAATATATATAAGAAAATTGCAGTGCCGAGAGGGAAAATGATATCCAATGACAACATGATCTAGAGCCTAGGCAGAGGCCTAGTAGCTTTAGCCAGCCCTCTGGGACCTAGAGGTATGAATGAGGCAACTCCCATTAGTCTGACATGAATCCTTTGGTCAATCATAATCAGATAATATGGTAGAAAATATCTGATGAATAAATTCATCTAACAATTTGCATATGTTCATTTTTAAATTACAGTTAACATTTCATAGGATTTAGTTTTAGGCAAACATGAGGATGCAAAACTAGCTTTATAAAATTCATCTGAACAAATCTAAAAAGAATAAGTTGGTAACACATCTGAAAACATGCTTAGACTATGTAATAGAATTCCATATTTTTTAATTGGGAAAGATGCAAGCTAAATGTTTTTACTTTTTATACTAGCCATAATTTCTATTGTCTTTGGCACCTTAGCAACATTTATTCCTTAAAATTTAGTAACATATCTTAAAAATAGATTAATAATTTAAGTCTTGTACCTTCTTGAATGAAACCAATCTGTTATTACGGAATAAATATGCCTAAGGGCAGAAAAGAAATATGGCTTGTACAAGTAATTAAGAAGATAATTAGTATGGTTATTCTTTTTACATTAAAAACAAACTTGAGGGTGGAATATCAAGGAGAGGTGGGCAGAGGAATGAAGAGAGAAAGGGAAGTGGAGGATACAGTCATAATATTCATGCATATCCTATGAAATTAAGAAAGCAGGGCAGGATTTGGGTTGGAAGGGATGGGGGAGAAGGATGAAATGGGTGACATTGATCAAGATGTATTGTACTTACAAACTGATTTGTTGAACGGTAACTCCTTTGTACAACCACTTAAAGATAATAAAAATATAATTTAAAAATCATATTGGTGATGAATTGAAGTCAAAATATTAATGTTTTATGTATTTGAAGTACTTATTTGCATAAACCAGGATGCTCATTCTTTATTCCAGCTGGAAGTAAAATATAGCTCTGTTCTATAAAGTAGGCTATTTATGTTCACTGAGGAGAATGATGCATTTTCTTGGCAGTGGAAACATGGTTTCTACAAATATATTAAAGTCTAAAATGAGAAATAAAATTCACATTGAACCTAGTCCTGAGAAAAGTAATGGATTTAAAGAAAATAAATGCCAGGACTTGACTTAAATGGCAGTAGAGTAGCTTTTGCTTTGGTTCTAAGAACTGAGAAAAGACTTAAGGTGTTTGAATAACTTGAATGGAGAGTTTGTGAAGGTTTGGCTTAGAACATATATTGTGGTGATGGTAAGAAGCAAAAATCTTCCAAGTCTTTCCATTTCCTAACAAATGGGGCAATGTCATTCTTTCTGATGGAGGCATAGAATTCCATTGTGTATATATACCACATTTTCTTATGGGTCTCATTGTTTCCCTTATTTACAATAACTAGTATATGTCTGAGTCAAGCAGAAAAGGTCAGATAAGTTGATGTTAGGGAAATGATCCCCAAGGTAAGTATTCAAATGGTTTTTTTTTTTTCTTTCATGTGATTATTTCTAACATATTTATAAGATGATTTCTTTGTTGCTTTGTGTGTCCCTCCCCCACAGTATAACCCCTGTTTTCACTATTTGATGTTGGTATAATTTGTGGAGGGGAAGGGGGAAAAATCTTTTAAATAGGGATACAGGTAGACCCATTGCAACAATGAGATGTACAAGTCGTTATGTCGAAAACAAACTTTACAACTGTGGTGGGGGTGGATCGAGTGGGGAGGGAGGGGGAGTATGAGAAGGGATGGGAAGGAGAAATAAAGGAGGAGTCAACAATGCTTGATAAGAAATGTACTCATTATCTTGCCCATGTAATTGTAACCCCTCTGTACAGTATTTTCACAATAAAAAAAGCAAAAATCTGACCATTTCCAAAGGTAGGTACTGAATGATTTCCTGATCACTTAACTGTGAAAAGGAGCATAGTTATAGTAAAATGAATAAGTTATAGTAAAATGAATCTCAAGAAATTAAGATAATTATTTCATGGTAAAATGATCAACAATAGAGACATCTTACACTGGTGTCAAAATTAATACATTATTTTCTTTGTAGAAGTGAATGGAATCACAAAATATGAACATGCTCGTTATTAACAGGAAGAGATGGATCTAGAAATCCAGCTATCCTTATTTCAAAATTCTGCCTAAGCCTGCCATGATCAACAGTTCATGTATCTTGGGACATTAACCAGTAATTAACAAAACTTGTAAGTTTTCAATATCCAAATGTTGAAAAATTAAAAATAGTTTGATAAATATAGATTTTATTCATATGATTTTTATTATAGTTACCTATTTCTTTTATTTATTTATTGTAAAGATACTGTACAGAGGGGTTACAGTTGCATGAGTAAGGTAATGAGTGCGTTTCCTATTGAGTATTACTACTCCCTCCTTTGTTTTTCCACTACTATCCCTTCTCTACCCACCTCCCCTGCTTGTAAAGTTTGTTTCAACATAGTGTCTTATATTTGCCTATTTATTAATTCATTGTTTATTATTTACTTCTTAAGTGTTACTCTTGTTAAGTTTTATCCTGAATCCATTATCTACTTCTTCATCAATATTTTACACCTTTGAGTCCACAGAAAGTTCTTGTTAGTATCTTCCAGGGTCCACACTGTTTTCATTTCATCCAGACCCTGAATATCAGAAATGTTCTGTTTACTCTTTAACACTATTTATTGTGTTATATACACTAGATTTTCAATAAATGTTTGTTAAATAAAATGGGTGAACACATCAATGATTCTGAAAATGTAATTGCATTTACATATGGGACCAAAATTCTCACTGCACCTCTGAAAATTCTCTTTCAGGCTTCACTCAGGTTATGAAAAGTTATATACTGGCTCACCTCTCAACCTTTGCATGCAATGTTACAATGGTGTTTGATAGAGGCCAGTTTTCTTTTTTTAATTGTAAAGATACTGTACAGAGGGGTTACAGTTACATGAGTACATTTCCTATTGAGCTTTATTACCCCCTCCTTAGTTTTTCCTCTACCATCCCTTTCTCCCCACCTCCCCAACACTCCCCTCCCCTGAAGTTGTAAGGTTCATTTTCAACATAGTGTCTTGTACATCTATAGAGGCCAGTTTTAATGGTGGGTTCTCATTTTGTTTCAAGTCTTCAAATACTACCTGAAGATATCCAAATCTCCATCTCTAACCTATATCTCTTGGCTCAGTACCACAATGGTTTATTTATCAGCATCTTGGAATTTTGGTAGGCAACTTTAAAGATGATCCCCACCTTCTGATATATTTGCCCTTCTTCAACATTGTCTCATTGTTGGTGTTTATAATTAATAGCATATAGAAGTTGTTGTTAATTATTTAAAACTGGGAGAACAGCCTACACTAACATTTCCAAGACCATTAGAGGAAGTTAAAATAACTGAATTTATAAACTCTTCCAAATTCCTACTTTTTTTCCCCTAGACATCATTGCAACCACTTTCCCCTGCTTGCACATATTCTAAAACATTGAAAGTAATTGGTGTTCATTTTTTTCATAATTTCCCAAATCCATTCTTCTCTTTTCTTTCTTTATTTTACCAGCTGATTGTATTAGGAAATGCCTGACGGTAACCTGTACTATTCCTTCATCTTAACAAGAAACTGCAACTGGCTCTCCTAATTCTATGCCATGTTTTTCTTATCTGACATCTTCTTCCTTTTGCTTGGCAAATTGCTACTCGTGTATGCATCTCAGGCCATCTGTGATGCTGTCTTAGACTTATTCTGATCTCAGATAAAACAAGTCTGTTTGTTCTTTGTGGTCCAGTGGCACTGGGGAAGAGGCTCCATCAGTGCCCTTTTGCCTTGCTTTGCATTCTGTCTTCACTTCTGAGTTGCCAAAGCAAGGATGAGTTTTTATTTATGTGTGTGTCCTCAACTCCAAGTGACATTTCTGGCTTATGGTGTATTTACAGAGTATTACAGAAGCAAATTGGAAATAAACCAAAACAAAAACAAACGAAAAAGACTCAAGCTGTCTTTGATGGGATAATTGGAATCACATCTAGGTGTTTTGATTCTTTGGCATATCACCCATCTCAAAATAATCTGTAAAGACTACAAAATCTTATCTTGAGACAGAATCAGTTCCTTTCCAGGGATAAAACACTGGATGCTTTGGGAGCCCTGGAGTGTGATTGGACACCCAGCACCACATAGTTTAATTTGATCTAGCATCATTAATATAAATCCATGTTCAGGAGAACTTTAGGAACTCACATTTAGTAAAATTATTAGTGTAGAGAAAATTCAGTAGATAAAACAAATACCTTATAAGAATAGCAACCAAGATGAGGAAGGAAAAAGAAATTGGCTTGAAATGCTAAATTATATAAAACTGGAGAGGTAAGTGGGACCCAATGGCTTCAGAAAGTCATGGTAGAACAACAGACTTTAGATTAAAAGACTGCCCTTCTGTGTATGGAGTAAAAATTATAGGGAAATCAGAGAAAAGTGAATGCTAAGAGATACTATGAGAAATATTCTTGAGAGGCAAAAATAAGTGAGCTTGTTTTAATCATTCTCTATTTTAATATCAGATATCTAGAAACAAGTTAAGCAGAAAAACATACTATGTGCACTGTTTCTCCAAACTTGTTATACCGAAAAACAGTGTAGACAGGTTTCTATAGGCAATGTTTTCTGCACACTTGTATTCAGGGTGAGCCTTGGTAACTCCCCATTTACTATTATGAACTTGCATTACATTCAGTTTCATATTTATCAGTCCTTTATAGGATTTCCTGTAACTTTTTGGAAGTGGTTTAAAATTTATCATGACTTTATGAGTGAAGATGTTGAGATAAAGAAAGTGTGTTTCTTAACTTTGGACTAAGAAACAATTTTTTGCATAACATCTATATACATAACATAAATCTCTTTCCATGTATCGACATTGATTAAAAAAAGTTCAGTGATGCAAATTATGCTCATTACCAAAAGTCAACATAAAGTATAGCTATACTTATATGATCAGTTACACATGAAGAAGCAGAGGCCCTAAAATATGAATTGACTCATCCCTAGTATTGAAGTCGGTTTCCAGTATCATTAGAATGGGAACCAAAGCCGGCTGTTTTTCAGTTCTGTTGCTTATCTTAGAAATAATACTAGATACCATTGGTATTTTATGTATGTTTCTCTGAATTAGGGATGGGGAACAACAAAATGATGAGACAAAAGATAAAGGGTGAACCAATGCAACAGAGGTACTGACAAGGTAACATGTTGGAAATTAACTTTATAACTTAGGGGGGCGGGGCACTGGGGGTAGGGGAAGTAGAAGAAAAATGAAGGAGGGGTAACAATGTTTGACAAGAAATGTATTCACCAGGGGCTGGGAAGGTGGCTCAGTGCTAGAGTGCATGCCTTGCATGCCAGAGGCCCTGGGTTCGATTCCTCAGCACCACATAAGAAAAATGCCGGAAGTGGCGCTGTGGCTCAAGTGGTAGAGTGCTTGCCTTGAGCTGAAGAGCTGAGGGACAGCGCCCATGCCCAGAGTTAAGGCCCCACGACCGGACCCCCCCCCAAAAAGAAAAAGAAATGTATTCACCACCATATTATGTAACTGCAACCCCTCTGTACATTACCTTGACAATAAAATTAAATTTTAAAGAAATAATACTAACTCACATGCTTTGATTAAAAATATAGAATGGATGGTTGAGTATGGTGGTGCATGCTTGTAATCCCAGCTAATAACAAGATGGAAGTAGGAGGATCCTGGTCTGAAGGTGACAATAACAAGAGCATGAGACTATAATTAATAGCACAAACTATAATTAAAAGGACTAGTGGCATGTTTAACTGGTAAAGCAGTTGACTTGCAAGGACAAAACCCTGAGTTTAATCTTCAATACCATAAAAATTATAATTTCTGTTATAAAGTAACAAGAAAAAACAACATAAACGTAGGGAGAAAAATTGATGTAACTGATGTCATAAGACAGTTTACTGACATTAAAGACAGTTGATTATGATTAAGAATATATGTATAATACTGGGAAGGGTTTTAGTAGCTTGCACTCAGGGGGAATAGGAATGTATTATAGAAACAGACAGTGCAGATGTTCGTTCTTTGGCTCTAATTTCTAAGATTTAAATAAGTATGCAAAGACAAGATTACTTACAAAGTATGTCTATAGTGTAGTACTTATCTTACTAAGCTCTAGAACTCCATTTCCATTATTTTTCTCTTGAGGTCTAAGCAACATAATTATGTCATAGGTATGGAAAGTGTGTTCATTTTATGAGTCCATATATACTTTAGATTATTGGGACACTCACTGTCTACATTTTGACATTCATACTTGAAAACTGTAGGAAGAGGAGCCTTCATATACTTGATATTTATTAGCTGATTACCACATTACATTGGCCTTTCCAATTTAGAGATAATTAGAATCACAAGCACACTCACTCACAGCACATTTCAATGTCATGCATAGACATTTGATCAGTTTGATAAGGGCAGATGGTCTGCCCATTTTGGGCCTAGTCACTGTTTATTGTTGTAACTTCCAGGTAGATATATCAATAGCATCATTACCTAAAATGCTGGTATTCTCAGCTACTAGGAAATTGAATTCACTAATCTTGATATTCCTTCTGATTTTCTCCACATTTGTGGAGGTGATCATAAGGCAAAGAGTCATTTTGATATAGAGCACATAGACCCTAAAAATATTCACATTGTGGTCATATGTCATACAGGAAGCCCTCCAGAAATGATGATTGTGGTGTTCACTCACCAGCCATTCTTGTCTTTAGCTAGAGCTGTTTTTTCAAAACCACCTCTATCTTGACTCTTGAAATGCGGCCCCACAAATAAACTCTAAATTACATTCAAACTATATTCAGTAGGAATACTACAAACATTCAGTCCCAAATATTCTGCATATCCTAATACACAACAGAGAGTCCAGTGAAACATGACTAGCATATCAAGTGATGGCAGGGCACAGACAGAATGCATAATGCAACATCCATACTTACTGGTTAGCTTTTTTGTTTTTCTTTTATAATTAATGTATACTGGAAAATTCTGTTTGTGAAGAAGTTGGATTAAAACCATAAATTATTATTGAAGCACTCAGGTACTGACTTTCTATTATTGAGAAGTGTTTCAGCACAAAATTTGAGACACCATCACCAAATAACTTCTGTCTGGATTTTTATTCTATTTTCAAGATCCAGATGAATTCAAGTGCTTTTGGAGCTAAAGGTTATAATAATATTTTTATGCTCCACAATTATTGTCAAATGTGAAACTTATAATACTTGGTCTAGTTCTAAGGATTCTTCCTCCCAAGAGTATCCCAGATCTTAGCTCACAATCAGAGCCTGCTGGATGATACTGGCATTATTGAGACTTTTAGGAGTTGTGGTCTAAAGCAAACAGTGAAAGCTTTAGGCCTGAAGCAGCTTAGTTAAGGTAAAACGTATAGTATGTTTCCAAGCACTTGCTGTAAATATTTTTACACTTGCTCACATATGCTTTTGAAGGAAAGGGATTTAATAAGAGCAGGAAAAATATTGCCTGTATCATGTGATTTTTATGAATATTTCTTATATCTCTTAAAGCCAATGCTTAACAGAATATTGAGTAGAAAGCCAAACCTCACAAAAATTTTGACAGCTCAATCTTGGAACTTTCATTTCTCTTATTATTTTACAAATATTTATTATGTTTTTATTGTATCCAATCCCTAAACCAAGAACAATGAGAGAAAAGTAAATTAATACCTTGTTCTTGTTTAATTTATATTTGGAGGGTGACTCAGAAGATAGGTTAAAAGTCAACCCAACAATCAAACAAAAAATAAGAAAACACTGTAAATTCTGGTTCCCATAATAAAACAAGTTAAGAAAACAGAAGGAGTAAGGAATGCTGGTTTTGTATAAGGTCTAATAGAGATATTTAAGTCTGTCATTATAGAAATTTTGTGACTCTGTGATATGACCAATACTGCACAGTCACTTTCTCTACTTTCAAGCATCTAAATACTTCCAACAAATAAACTCCGAGAAATATATTCAACTCTTATGCTTATTTGACATACACAATGAGAGTCATAGGAACTTTGTGAATCTTCAATGTTGAAGTGTCAAAGCTAGGATTTTAATCCAGTAAATACATAATTTATAGTCCATTTTAATAAACAGTAAGACACCTTAACTTAAGGGAAGATTAGATGACAAAAAGAGTATGTGCATAGGATTAATAAAGGGTCAGGATATTCAGTGTACAATGTATATCTGAATATGGCTAATGAAAGCAGCTAAGAGAAAAACAGTATCAGAGGATGCTAGAGGAGATGGCAGGAGCAATAATGGGGGGGGGCTGTTGTGCTTTGTATTTAAGAGTTTGGTCAACTTCAATGAGAAAATCTTGCAAGTTTTTAAGTAGGGAAGAGACATTACTGAAGTTTTGTGGAAGCTATTTTGCTGTTATTTATTTGTTTATTTACATATTTATTTGTTTATTTGCATTACTAGGGTTTGAACTCAAAGCCTTGTACATTCAAGGCAAGGCTAGAAACATCCTCAGCCCTTTTGGGGTTTATCCAATAGAGGCTCATGCTTTTGCTCAGGCTGGCATCTGACTACAATTCTTTTACCTTCATTACTAACATAGATGGAATCACAGGTAATAGCTTCCCCTCCCAGATTGTTTATGAGATTGGGTCTTAGAAACTTTCGCCCACGCTGGCTTCAAAGGGCAGCCCCTCAATCTCTGCCTCCTTAAGAGATAGCATTAAACTCTACTTTCTTTGCCTCTGTACATCACCTTGAACATAATAAAAAATGAAAAAATAGATATAATTATAGATTTACACTACTATATGTATGCTATGGTTATTTCTTGGTGGATGGATTTTGTTGAGCTGTCTGACAAATGAGAATAATTAGACCTACTGTTTCAGTTCATTGGTGATGGCTGAGAATTTATCATGTTAGAAGCTATAAATTGTGATGAGATTAAAATATAGTTGAAGAAGGAAGTCAGGGAGACCACAAAGGGAATGCTGAATGGAACCCAACAGAAGGAAAGGGAGACCAAAGAAACCATAACGAATCAACTAAGTGATTTGAGAACAAACACTGAACACCAAATTAAGGAAGTAAAGAAATTCATACAAGACCTAAAACAGAGCTTCAACAAAGAACTTGAAGCCATCAAAGCTGACCAATTAGAAGGAACAGAGATAAAAAACAAAGTAGAGAGTCTTGACAGCAGGTTAGACCATGCAGAAGATCGAATCTCAGGGATTGAAGACAGCCTAGATATTATAGAGAAAGAACATACGACCATCCAAGACAAGTCCAAGAAATATGATAGATCTATCCAACACCTGGAAGACACCATCAGAAGGCCTAATCTAAGGATAATGGGTGTAGAGGAGCATCTAGAAACAGAAGTCAATGGTCTAGGAAATTTGTTTAACAGGATCCTAGCAGAGAACTTCCCAAACATACAAAAAGATATGCCTATTCAGATACAAGAAGCTTTTAGAACCCCAAATAGACCAGACCAGAATAGGACATCCCACTGTCACATTATAATCCACACAGGATCAACTCAGACCAAGGAAAAGATCCTTAAAGCTGTCAAGGAGAAAAGGTTAATCAGCTATAAAGGGAAACCAATTAGAATCACCTCAGATTTCTCAGCAGAGACAATCAAAGCAAGAAGAGCCTGGAATGATGTATACCATGCCCTAAACACAAACAACTATCAACCAAGAATACTGTACCCAGCCAAACTCTCCTTCATAACTGAAGGCCAAATAAAAACCTTCCATAGCAAAGAAAAATTGAAACAATACATCTCCACCAAACCAACCCTACAAAAGATTCTTAAAGATGTCCTACACATAGAAAACCAACAAGACCGCAACAAAGGCCAAGAAACTGCACCCAAACTGAGAATCCAAGAACCATAGGAAGAACCCAGTTTTCGCAGCCCCCAAGAAGGTGGATAACATGGCAGGAACTCCCAAATACCTCTCAGTCTTATCTCTTAACGTTAATGGACTGAACTCTCCAATTAAGCGACATAGACTGTCTAGTTGGATTAAAAAACAAGACCCTTCTATCTGCTGCCTGCAGGAGTCACATCTTGCCCGTAAAAACAAACACATTTTCAATGTTAAAGGCTGGAACAAAATCTACCAAGCAAACTGTTGGGTCTTCGTCCGTCCCACAAAAGACGGACGGGGTCCGAGGAAAGGTAAGTGCGGCGCTCGCCCGTTCCCTAGCCTCCCTCAGCCCAGGAGACAATCAGACACAGCGGGGAGCCAAATCCAGCAGGCAGAAAAACTCGTTTATTAACAGAGAGCAGCCCCTTTTTTAAAGACAAAGAGGGTGGGTGGTATGGTAAGGGAGGAAGAGGAACCAATCACTGTCAAGGTCACACCCTATCATTCACCTGAGCCTTCACGGGCTGGTTAGGTACTGATCAGAAGATCAATTGGGGTCTGCCCACTCAACCCTCTCCCAGAGCCATCTTGGCTGGCCATGTGCTCCACAGATTCCCCCTTTTTTTTTGTTTTAATGACAGACCCACCTAGCACAGTAATAAACATCAGTCCCACCACAGTTAGAAATGTCCGAAGCAGTTCAATTAATTCCTGGGCACCTGGTGTCTTAAGTAAGCCAGTTCCTTGTACGTGCCTTTAAGCTAGCACAGTAGTCAAGATGACCTTTGAGCTTTACTGTCAGCTCCCAATTGCTCCCAACATCATCTCCCCCCATCTTTGCTTAAAGAAGCGAACCCGCCTGTCTTAGGTTGGGTGGATCGCCTTGTCTGCCTTACCCGTCATCGGGAACTTCTTCAGAGCGAAGCTGAAGGCCCTGTCTTAGGTTGGTCAGACTGACACCCCCTCTTACCCGTCTCTGGCTGCGATTCCTCTCGGGGGGGGGGTGGAAATTCATTCATTTGGAGCTTGATAACTGGCTGGCTAAGCTCATAAGAGTTTTGCAGTGCACGTATAACCCAAGGAAGGCATAGAAAAACCATCAGCAAAAGCATTCCCAGGCCAGGAAATGTCACTACTAGTCCTTTAACCTTAGTGAAGGATGGGATAGCAGTCTTTGCCACTTCAGAGTCCAGAGGTGGGGATTGTTCTAATGCAGCTATTTGCCTGTGGGGTTGGACAAAATCTAAGCTGGAAGCATAACAAAACAATAAGTATGGATTCAATGCCGCTATACAAGCAATTAGTAAAAGAACAATTAAAGCAGGTAACATTAAAATAATTAACTCCTAAAAAAATATTATATAGTCCATAGGGTGGTGATCAAAATGAAGGTCAGGCAACCAGGTCGAAGGGACAGCTTCTCTTGTGGTGCTCCTGACGATTTCTGCATTGCCAGCGTTGATCACTGCCCAGGTCACTCGCTGAGGTTGATGCAGATTCCATAGGGCCGTTCACAGGATCGGGAGAGTCAGGACAGCCAACAGCTGGAGTGTCAGGACAGCTGGAGTATCACCATCTGCAATTGTTAGAGAACACAATAGAGCTTCTCAAGGGCTGGTTGCCCTTGGGGATGGTTAATAATTGTCTTTCTGGCTTTTGTCTTTAGCTTATTCTTGGGCATCCTCCTGTATAGAGGAAATGGGTAAAAACTTAGGTTCCTGGCAGGGATCCAAATGGGAGCGGACTCCCCTATGGGGAAAACGCATCCAAATCCCCTGCCCATAGTAACTAGGGGGTCAGGTCCTCTCCATTGTTGTGTCAGGGGGTCCTTCCACCTGACTTTCACTTGGGGCTTAGGGTTTAGTTGTCCCCAGTGCTTCTGAAATCTGGATTCAATTGCCCCTTTTGAAAAATTTAAAATCAAAGCTATCTGTAACTGTATATGGGGGCTAACTCCCCCTTTTTTGTTTTATAGGCTATCAGAATACAAATTAAAGGGTTTTTGAATGTCCTGAAGGGCCATAATTATGGCCAGTATTTCCTTATATTGTAATTGTAGGGACAGAAACCCATGGCAACAGCCAGTTGATTTCCCCTAAAAGACTCTGAAGTTGGGTTAAGGTCAGAGAGGCTGGAATATCCAGCAAAGGCTTAAGGGGGCTGGCCTGAGTCAAGGTAAGGTGGGTCCCGAGCACCTTAAAAGGAGCCACCTTTTGAATTTTATTAAGGGCTATGGTAAAACCCCCCTTTTTTAATATGTCCAGAACCTGGGCCAGAAGGCCCTCCAGGCAGCTTGGGTCTCGGTGCCCCAGAATTATATCGTCCATGTAGGCATAGGCAAGGGAGGTATCTGAACCCAGCACAGGCTCTAACAGTGTGGCCAAGTATTGTTGGCAGAAGGCTGGGCTATTGGCCATACCCTGTGGCAGCACTGTCCATTCAAACCTCCGATCAGGCTGGGAAAAATTAAGAGAAGGTATAGAGAAAGCAAACTTCTCGCAGTCATCTGGATGCAGAGGGATAGAAAAAAAACAATCTTTAATATCAATCACAACCAAGGTATATTCTGAAGGTATAGCAGGAGTCCAGGGCATGCCTCTTAGGGGCGTTCCTACTAGCTCCATCCTTGGAGCATCCGCCAAGCCCCGGAGGCTTTTTGAATAACAAATACGGGTGTGTTCCAAGGACTTATAGAAGGGCGGATATGCCCGAGGCTTATCTGCTCCTCCACCAGAAGGTGGAGGGCTTCAAGTTTAGGTTTAGTCAATGGCCACTGCTCCACCCAGATTGGGCTTCCCGGCTTCCACCTAATGGGAGGTACCTGGGGGGCAGTGGCCTTTAGGATTGGGGGTGCACCCGAGCGGGCCCCCTATGTTCTTCTCTGTAATTATGAAAGTTAAAAAAAATCCCCTTCCTTAACTCCCTCTCCATCCTGTTTAAGCATTTGTGCTTCTTCCCCATCCAGGATATCATCATAGGATGCTCGATGGTCTGTAGTGACCACGGCATCCACTGTCACATTATAATCCACACAGGATCAACTCAGACCAAGGAAAAGATCCTTAAAGCTGTCAAGGAGAAAAGGTTAATCAGCTATAAAGGGAAACCAATTAGAATCACCTCAGATTTCTCAGCAGAGACAATCAAAGCAAGAAGAGCCTGGAATGATGTATACCATGCCCTAAACACAAACAACTATCAACCAAGAATACTGTACCCAGCCAAACTCTCCTTCATAACTGAAGGCCAAATAAAAACCTTCCATAGCAAAGAAAAATTGAAACAATACATCTCCACCAAACCAACCCTACAAAAGATTCTTAAAGATGTCCTACACATAGAAAACCAACAAGACCGCAACAAAGGCCAAGAAACTGCACCCAAACTGAGAATCCAAGAACCATAGGAAGAACCCAGTTTTCGCAGCCCCCAAGAAGGTGGATAACATGGCAGGAACTCCCAAATACCTCTCAGTCTTATCTCTTAACGTTAATGGACTGAACTCTCCAATTAAGCGACATAGACTGTCTAGTTGGATTAAAAAACAAGACCCTTCTATCTGCTGCCTGCAGGAGTCACATCTTGCCCGTAAAAACAAACACATTTTCAATGTTAAAGGCTGGAACAAAATCTACCAAGCAAACGGCCCCCATAAACAGGCGGGAGTTGCAATCCTAATATCAGATAAAATAGACTTCAAATTAAAATTCTTGGGAAGAGAAAAAGAAGGTCGCTACATACTAATTAAGGGATCTCTCCTTCAGGAGGATATTACAATTCTAAATATCTATTCGCCAAACAATGGAGCACCCAAATTTATCAAAGAAACACTACTTTCCCTCAATTCCCATATAGATCCAAAGACATTAATTGTTGGGGATTTTTACACACCACTCTCCTCACTAGATAGATCAACTCGGCAAAAACTCAACAGAGAAACCGGAGATCTAAACAGCTGCATAGATCAACTAGACTTAACAGACATCTACCGAACATTTCACCCAGCAGCATCAGAATACATGTTTTTCTCAGCAGCACATGGAACGTTTTTTAAAATAGACCACATTTTAGGCCACAAAGCAAACGTCTAAATACAGAAACATTGAAGTTATACCTTGCATTCTCTCTGACCACAAGGGAATAAAATTAGAACTCAACACCAAAAGCCACCAAAGAAAGTTCAGTATCACATGGAGGCTGAACAACACACTGCTGAATCAAGAGTGGGTCATGGAAGAGATTAGAAAGGAAATTCAAATGTTCATGCTATTCAACAAAAATGAACACACAAATTACCAGCTCCTCTGCGACACAGCAAAGGCAGTATTCAGAGGCAAGTTTATAGCTCTGAGCTCCTACATCAACAAATTGGAGAGATCTGAAACTAGCAATTTAATGACACATCTAAACCTCCTTGAAAAAGAGCAGCAAGATAAACCCCAATCCATTAGACGGAAAGAAATAATCAAAATTAAATCAGAATTAAATGAATTAGAATCCAAAAAAACTATAGAAAGAATCAACAAAATGAAGAGTTGGTTCTTCGAAAAACTTAACAAAATTGACAGACCCTTAGCAAATCTTATCAGAAAAAGAAGAGAACACACCCAAATTAATAAACTCAGAGATGAGAATGGAAACATCACCACGGAAACAACCAAGATTCAGAACATTATAAGGGAATACTTCTCAAAACTTTATGCTAATAAGTTTGAGAACTTGACAGAAATGGACCTTTTCCTAACAAATATTGACATGCCAAAACTAAACCAAGATGAGTTAAACCAGCTTAACAGGGCCATATCAAGCATTGAAATAGAAACAGCAATAAGAGACCTCCCAGCTAAGAAAAGTCCAGGACCAGATGGTTTTACAGCAGAATTTTACAAGGCTTTCAAAGCAGAGCTCACACCAATACTCCTCCAACTCTTCAATGAAATTGAAAGAGAAAGCTCACTACCGAACACATTCTATGAAGCCATCATAACCCTCATCCCAAAACCAGGCAGGGACTCATCAAAGAAAGAGAACTATAGACCCATTTCTTTGATGAACATTGATGCAAAACGTCTCAACAAAATTTTGGCCAATCGACTTCAACAATTCATCCAAGAAATCATACAACATGATCAAACAGGATTCATTTCAGGGATGCAAAGCTGGTTCAATATACGCAAATCAATTAATATTATTCATCACATCAAAAGGAGCAAGAATAAGAACAACATGGTTATCTCAATAGATGCAGAAAAAGCATTCGACAAGATCCAGCACCCCTTTATGATGAAGGTTTTGGAAAAATTAGGAATCCATGGAACATTCCTCAATACAATAAAGGCTGTATATGACAAACATACAGCCAGCATTATACTCAATGGTGAAAAACTGAAGACATTTCCTCTTAACTCAGGAACAAGACAAGGATTCCCACACTCTCCACTTCTCTTCAATCTAGTATTAGAAGGCCTAGCTACAGTAATAAGGCAAGATGCAGACATAATGGGGAACCAAATAGGGAAAGAAGAAATAAAACTCTCCCTCTTTGCAGATGACATGATCTTGTATTTAAAGAATCCCATAGACTCCACTCCCAAATTACTCAAGCTGATTCAAAACTTTGGCAAAGTAGCAGGGTATAAAATTAACCCCCCAAAATCAATGGCTTTTCTGTATGCCAACAATGAGAAAAGTGTGGCTGAAATTAGGAAAGCAACTCCATTTGTAATACCCCACAAAAAATAAAATACCTAGGAATTAACTTAACTAAAGAAGTGAAGGACCTCTATGATGAAAACTTTAAAATCTTAAAAAAGGAAATCAACACAGAGCTTAAAAAATGGGCTGGGAAGGTGGCTCAGTGGTAGAGCGCTTGCCTTGCATGCCTGAGGCCCTGGGTTCGATTCCTTAGCACCACATAAGCAAAAAGAAAAAAGCCGGAAGTGGTGCTGTGGCTCAAGTGGTAGAGCGCTAGCCTTGAGCTGAAGAGCTGAGGGACAGCGTCGAGGCCCAGAGTTCAGGCCCCACAACCGGACCAAAAAAAAAAAAAAATGGCAAAACCTCCCATGCTCCTGGATTGGAAAGATTAACATCGTGAAAATGGCAATACTTCCCAAGGCTATCTACAAATTCAATGCAATACCTATCAAAATTCCAATCTCATTCTTCAAGGAAATAGAAGAGGCAATCCAAAAATTCATATGGAACAATAAAAGACCACGAATAGCAAAAACTCTCCTCAATGGAAAGAACACTGCTGGAGGAATATCAATACCAAACTTCAAACTGTACTATAAAGCCATAGTAATCAAAACACCTTGGTATTGGCATAAGAACAGACCTCAGGACCAATGGAATAGAATTGAAAACCCAGAAATGAACCTACAGACCTATAGCCATCTAATCTTCGATAAGGGAGCTAAAACAATAGAATGGAAGAAAGACAACCTCTTCAGTAAATGGTGCTGGCAAAATTGGTTAACTACATGTAGAAAACTAAAGCTAGATCCTTATATATCACCCTGCACCAGAATCAACTCCAAATGGATCAAAGACCTTGAACTCAAAGCAGACACTCTGAAAACATTACAGGATGAAATAGGAGAAACCTTAGGTCTCCTTGGCTCAGGCTGAAATTTTCTGAATAGAGACCCGGAAACACAACAAATCAAAGAAAGGTTGGACAAATGGGATTGCATATAGTTGCAGAGCTTCTGCAGGGCAAATGACATAGCTAGCAAGATCAATAGAAAGCCCATGGATTACGAGAAGATCTTTACTAGCCATACAACGGACAAGGGTCTCATATCTAAAATATACTTGGAACTCAAAAAATTAAACCCCCCAACAACAAATCCTCAAAGAAACAACTGCCCAATAAATAAGTGGGCGAAAGACTTAAAGAGAAACTTCTCTGAAGAAGAAAGAAGGATGACCAATAGACACATGAAGAAATGTTCAACAGCCCTACCCATAAAAGAAATGCAAATCAAAACAACATTGAGATATCACCTCACTCCAGTTAGAACAGCAAAAATCAAGAACTCTAACAACAACAGATGCTGGAGGGGATGTGGACAGAAAGGAACCTTACTTCATTGTTGGTGGGAATGTAAACTTGTTCAACCACTTTGGAAAGCAGTATGGAGGTTCCTCAAAAGACTTCACATAGAACTCCCCTATTACCCAGCAATCCCACTTTTGGGCATTTACCCAAATGTTTACAAACAAGACCACACTAAAGCTACCAGCACAACTATGTTTATTGCAGCATTATTTACCATAGCTAATATATGGAACCAACCCAGATGCCCCTCCGTAGATGAATGGATCAAGAAAATGTGGTATATATACACAATGGAATTCTATGCCTCCATCAGAAAGAATGACATTGCCCCATTTGTTAGGAAATGGAAAGACTTGGAAAAAATTATATTAAGTGAAGTAAGCCAGGCCCAAAGAAACATAGGTCCCATGGTTTCCCTTATTTGTAATATCTAGTATATGTATGAGTCAAGCGGAAAATGTCTGATAATGTGATGTCAGGAAAATGAACCCTTAGATGTGTATTTTTTTAATTTAATTTTATTTTATTTGTGAACATACTGTACAGAGGAGTTTTTGTTTTTTTCTTTCATGCATGTGTTTCTAACGCATTTATAAAATTATCTCTTTGTTGCTTTGTATGTCCCTCCCGCACAGTATAACCCTGCTTTCACTATATTTGATGTCAGTATAACTTATGGAGGAGATGGGGAAAAACCAGTTGTTTAAGGATACCGGTGGACCTGTCGCAACAATGAGAAGTACAAGTTGTCATGTCCAAAACGAGCTTTACAATGTCGGTGTGGGAGGGGGGGGGAATGGGGGGAAGGAGAAGGATTGGGATTGGGGGGGAGGGGGGAGGCTGGGAAGGGATGTGAATGGTAAACAAAGGAGGAGGCTGCAATGCTTGTTAAGAAATGTACACATTATCCTGTCCATGTAATTGTAACTCCTCTGTACAGTATGTTCACAAATAAAATTAAATTAAATTAAAAAAATATATATTTGAAGGCTGAGATCTTATGATTACACAGATTACATGGAAAGGAAGCAGGTAAAAGGATCAGAGTGTTTTAGACATGTCAAATATGCCAATTAATCATTAAGACTCTATGCTTAATTAACTCATGAATATATCAAAAAAGTTATTTAGAAAAGGTTCAGCACAAATACTAATAGGTTATATTACACAAACTCTAAAATGTACATTTGTCTGTACTATATCTGACATTACTACTTTACTACTTTTTTGTCATGATAGTACTTTACCCTTAAAATTAATTGACTTAGTATGGCCTTTATCCTTTCTCACAAGAGAAACTATTAGCATATGGTAATATTCTACATTGTACATTTCTTTAATATTTCCATATAATATTTCTTTTCTCAAGGCATCTCAATCAGAAAATGTGGAAATTTACTAAAATATTTATATTTTTGTTTTGTTCTGTTGTTTGAGATAGGCTCTTGCTATAGTACCCAGGAAGGATTTGAACTTTTAGACTCCAGAATAGGTAGGACCCAAAGGCACAGCCACCACATTCACCTCCCATATTTTCTAAAGAAGCATTTTACATCGGGTATGTTTTCAACATTAGGACATCAAATGCTCTGGAGCAGGAATTTCTCTCCTTTTATATTTGGTATTACACAGAGCACTTAGCCCACTGTTAGAAATGAAGTAGGTAGTTTAATGAAGTACTCTTGAGTTGAGCTGACAGGTGTGAGTGAGGTGCTATAACTCTATAGAATTATCTTTGTGATTGTGAGAGCAAGCTAAATTCTACTTCTTTAACCCTGATCTTGGTTTTGTTTGTTTATTTTTGACCATTTTCCTATAGGAATAAGCAGAAAATTACATGGATGTTGAAGACTTCACCAGGACATGAAGTGACAACTGAAAAAAGAAAATGAACCTGAGTAAGTTATTGTAAAAATCGCAGAGGACTGGGACAAACAGCTCGAAGGAGATAAGTTGGTTAAGTAAAGTTTATATGGCTTTCCTTTTTTAAATTGAGATATTGCCTTTTCTTTCATTTACTGACCCTATTTTATCCTGTAGCATGACTTAAATGGATAAAACTAGTACCAAGGGGAAACAAAGGAGGAGGCTACAATGATTGATAAGAAATGTACTCATTATCTTGCCCATGTAATTATAACCCCTTGGTACAGTATTTTCACAATAAAAAAGAATTACAAAATATACACATTTTATAAATAAGTATTTAGAATATATTTTGAAATCTACACCTATAAAAATAAGCTTGGTAAGTGATTAGTTACATTGGAAATGTGTTTCTAAGAATATAATACATATATTTATTAATTTGAATATATACAAATCATGTACATGTTTTCTTAATATAATTTCAGTGTAATTAAACCTCCACAGGATGAAAGAAGTTTTGGGAAAGTAATAAAAGGTTTTCCCATAGTGGTACGGAAGTCAATTAAGGTAATTTGGTGAAAGAATTTGAGATATATGGCAATTAATAAGTCAAGAAAAGGCTGTGGTCACATTGAAACAGGAGTAAAAAAATTTATAAACATGAAACAACAGAGTTCACTAGTCTGCATATTTAGCAAGTTGATTTAAAAATTGAGACTCTTGTCTTTTATCTATGAGAGTGGCTTCATCTAGGGCACTCAAAGGTAGCCAGACCTTAAAGCATTTTAGACATTTGAAATCTAAGTTTCTCCTCAGAATAATTATAATAACATTTTCTAATATTCATGAAAATCAAATGACATATTTAAAATATTAGGCACTCTTTATTTGTTTTCTCTGAAAATATGAAGCTGGCAGAGTTATTCACACATGTTAAGTCAATATAACATTGGTTCAAAGGTTACTGTGAAATTTACAGAAGGCAATACAAAACACATTCAGTACTATTTAAATTATGTCATAAAGTAAAGCTTCTACACTTAGAATTTGAAATACAATACAGAATAATCAGAGTAAGGCATAAAAAGGTCTCACATAATTCAAAGCAAATGGCAAAAATTGTCATATAGTAAATTACAGATTTGTTTCTTGTTTAGAATTTGTCTTTCAAATTCTCAACTAATATACTGGTCATAGTCTGTGTATGTATTTTGTCTTGAATACGTGTGCATATTATAGTTTACTTCATAGAATATTTCATAATGCACAATGAAAAAATAAGTGGGCAGTACCTTGTGATAGATCTATCAATTTTGCATGCTACAGTGATGGAATTCATTTGATCTTCTGCCCCAGCTACTCCCAAGTCAAACTGCAAACTCTGTTCATGAAGGCCATCTGAGGGATTTGGAAATGAAGAATAAGGCAAGGACCAAAAGGAGACTGAGATTTGGGGAAGCCAATCAATCAAGTTGCAGGAGTACAGGCAAATCAGTGAATTAGGGACAGCAAATATAAAAGAACAACCTTTCTAAAGATCAGAGAAACAGGGTTCAGAAATATAATTAACTTCAAAACTTCATGAAAGAGCAGCTTTGAATTGCTGTGTCTCTGAAGCCTACTACTGTAAGAAGTAACAGATAAATGAATTAATATAAAAATCATTTGTTCTCATTAACAATGGCCCTGTTGCACATAATGTGCCCTGAATATCTGGAAGATATGATAACATTTAATATAGGTGTTAAACAACTTTAAAAAGAATCCATGTAGACCACTCAAAGCTACTCAGCTCAGTTTACTACAGTGTACAGTTTGGCAAAGAGGAGTTTTAAATGTAAGATAGTTTGATTTGATTTCTACTATTTCTGCGTCCAGAAAATTGCATATTCTGGATATGTAATTGTTCTTATGCGGAATAATAGATTCTTTGTTTGCAATCTGAGAAACAGATGTAGTGTCAGAGCAAAAACAAAATTTCTTAATTTGAGCTTAGTTCTATTAAATGTTAGGTTTAGAACAAGTGGGATTGAAATGAAAGCAGGCCATGTTTCTCCATGCATCCTTCTAGTATGTAAGGAGAAATCTCAGAGAGGAATGTATAGAAAAGATGTAAAGAATATCTCTCTCCACATGACTGAAATAACTAGGTACATCTAGGACTAAAGTGATATTCCAAACAAACAACAAGGAAGAACAATTTTAAAAACACCTTCCAATAAAGAACCATCTTAAAAAGTATACTTCAAAATTCCAAGAAAGAGACAAGTTTTATTCCAATTATTCCATTTTCAGTTGTGAAAATAGAAACATTGTTCCAGTTTGTATTAAATTGGTCTATATTAACAGAGCATGACCACAGTTAGATTAACATTTGACCAAAGGGAGCTTAAAATAGCATTTGTTTCGAGTAAAAAAATAAACTAAGTACTAACTCGACAGTTACAGAATCAGAGTTTGAGAAGGGGTTGAAATGAGATAAGTAGTTCTCACAGGTCTCACAATATGAACAAATCATTAATCAGATTTCCCTCAGTGCAACAAAATATCTGAGATAAGGTGGAAAAAGGCTTTAGAAAAGGAAATGTTTCCCTGGCTCTGGTGGTTTTTTTGCATGTAATCCTCGCTACTAAGGAAGCTGAGATCTGAAGATCACTCTTCGAAGTCAGCTGGGTCAGGGATGTCCATTAGACTCATATCTCCAATTAACTACCAAAAAGCTGAAAGTGTCTCTGTGGCTCAAGTAGTAGAGCACTGCTCTTGAGTCAAAAAGATCAGGGACAGCACTCAGACTCCTAGTTTAAGTCCCAGGACCGAAACACATGTACAGAAAAGGTATATTTTGATTCATAGGTCATCAAGCGTCAATCCATGGTCACATGACCATCAGCTTTTGTCCTGTGGTGAGGCAGAGTATCTCTGAAAAAGTGCACAGCTGAGGAAAACTGTTTATCCATGAAAGTCTGGAAATAAAAGAGAAAATGGGGGAAGAAGGGGAAAGGGGCTGAACAATCTCTTCAAATGCATGTCTCCAGTGACCTTTATGTCAATAGGCCCTACTTCCTAAAGATTCTATCAGTCAATAGCACCACAAGATAATGACAAACTTGTAAATTAGTAGGCTTTAGGAGGCATTTCCAACCCAAACCATAAAATAGACAGACTTTTTTGTTAAAACACAGTTAATTTGGGTTCAAAGGAAAGTATCATTATTGGGATGGTAGGAGAAGCGTTATATTCAGGCGTAGTAAGCATTTGGTATCTTTGGGATGATGTAGCATTACACTGAAAGTTCTATCAGTAGCCATTAAAATATTTTTAAAGGTAGTAAATATTTATTATGGCAAGATTTCCATTTTTGGAAACCTTGAGAAAATTCATTAAGATGCTATTTTAAAAAATGATATCAATATTATGAGACATTCTTCATACTGAGCTGCTCCTATTTAATAAAATAAAATTATTCTATTCTAATAATATTGAAACAAAATACCTAGGATTTTGAAAAGTATAGTATGTACATAAGTAACACAACATTCTTGCTGCAATAAAGACATTTGAAATGATCATTATATTGTTATTGAAAAACAATCTATATATCAAAACCTGTATATTCAAAAATATAGTTGGTATGCTTCCTTACATTTACTTGTATTATCAATAAAAATGTCCACAAAAAATTCTACAGTATATCAAGAGAGTAGCTAAGTGATAGAAAGGAATAATCAGAAACCCAATTATCTTATATCTACTTATTTCATAATTTAAAGTGTAAGTATTTTAAAGTAAAATTCAGCTCAGAAAAGCACTAGCTTTTAATGCATGTATACCTACAATGTTAGGCCCCAGAGACAAAAATTTATTTACAATTTTTTAACTCCTAGAGTTTTAAAGCAAGCTATATGCTTATACTTGGGCTCATGCTCATGAAAATTGAGTTATATTCTTGTTAAGTATTGACTTTGTACAGTTGTGGGTGGGAATTTAGCTCATTATCCTTAAACTATTACTTTTGCTTGTTATATTACATATTGTGAATCATATAATATACAATATGTGATACGTTGTATATATTATACTGTATATTACATATTACAATATGTATTATATTATGTTATAATATATTATATGATTCAAAATATTATATATTACATAATATTATATATTATGAATCATATAATATATTATAATATATTATATTATAAATATTATATAATGGATATCAGAGTGAGGCTGTGACAGTTTTCCTATAATTTATTTATGTCTAAAAATTAAAACATTAAAGGTCTGCCTTATAATAAGAAAGTTGAATATTCTTATTACTTTTCCTCTCATACTTAAATTAAAATCGAACATCTGTAAATCATATATTAATTTTCACATATCTTATTTATTATATCTGCATTCTGTCCTGTAATCACAATTGTTCTTATTTCATGCCTAGTTTGATTTTATTTAAGAGACATTTCTATTTTTGTAATTCTGCTAATATTATTCACAGTAGTCAATTAGAGCACTGTAATTACCTATAATTTATTTCTTGGGAAGGTTTTCTTGTTGCTTCCCTGGCATATTAATCGATCTTTTTTTCCCCCTGCATTTTGTCTTACTCATACTAAATTTCTTCAAAATTCTCAAATATAAGTCTTCTTAGCTTGTGACATTCTTTACTCTTTCAAGATATCTCTACCCAAATCTTTCATGAGTACATTCTGAATTAAAACTCTCAAGTTCAGCAGCACACACAACAGACAACCTGGGAAATCACTTGTGTCTGAAGCCACTTCCCCTGGAAAACATTCTATCCTTTTCTTTGTGCTTTATTCTTCCTAGCATTAGCTAAACAACATTTTTTTCTGGCAAATACATTTCTGATAATTTCCATACTGGTGAATGTCACCTTACTGCTCTTGTAGAATCAGTATGAGTGGACATCCAATAGAGTGGTAAAATCCTCCTTGAAACTTTAAAGGTATCCCTCATTTTGTGCTATCACAATGCAGTGGATCAAATATCAGATGTCTGTCTTTTTGTTAGCTATTTTATTAGCTATTTTATATTTATTTTCAATCCCCTTGGAATTTATTCCTCATTTTGAGGATCACTTTTGCGTTTTGTTTCAAGCCATCCAAATAATGTACTTATTATGATTGCATTGTGAATTGTATAAAATTTTGAAGAGGCTATAGCTTGTTTTCTTGTGTTTTTTTTTTTTTTTTGGTGGGAATGTAAACTTTTTTTTTTATGTTTTATTTATTTATTTTTTTTAATTGTATTTTATTTTATTTGAGAACATACTGTACAGGGGGGCTACAATTATATGGGCAGGATAATGCATACATTTCTTACCAAGCATTGCAGCCTCCTCCTTTGTTTACCCTTCACTTCCCTTCCCCGCCTCCCCCCTCCCCCCACCCAATTTTACCCCCTTCTTGTGCTTTTATGATAACATTCTATTTTGTTTTAAGGACAAACCATTCCTTTCCAGCTTTTTGCATATTATATAAACTTATTCTCTGTTTATATTGAGAAATTTATTTATTTTGTCTTTTTTCTTACAAATATTATGTTATATACAAGTATTTGCAAATTCTCAGTTGTTTGTTCTCATATAAGAATGATCTAAGATAATGAAAAAATAACAACAAATGATATTGCTTTTGTTATTGCTGTTGTTGTTCTGATACCAGTGCTTGAATTCAGTGCCTCATGCTCTCATTTAGCTTCTTTGGCTCACAGCTGGTGCTCTACCATTTGAGCTACAACTCTAGTCTAGAATTTTATTGATTAATTCGAGATAGAAACTGGACTGGCTTGGAACTGCTATCCTCTAGCTTTCAGCCTCCAGAGTAGCTAGAAGTACAAGCATGAGGCATTAACACCCAGTTATAAGAGGAAAAGAAATAAAATATGATGTACCAATTCTAGAATACAACAGATCTTACATTGAAGCATAGACCTAAGCAAAGGTATTAAATTAGTATGGAAAATCATATTTTGCTTTCATTATACATCATTTTTTAAACATGCTAGGTTTTATACTGAAGCTTGTTAATAACAACTGTAAATGTCACTAGTCAAATTCTCTTCATCTCTTAAATCAAAATAAGATTACACACGGCATTTCATATGAGAAATATGCCTGGGTTTGTATGCTGGAAAGCAAAGCAGATGATGCTTAATTTTAATGTGTTACTTTGCTTATTGTTCATCTGATGGATAGTCTTGGCTTAGAGAATAAATATTTCACTATAGGAATTAATTCCTAAAAGGGAAGTGCTTTCTTTTAAAGTAGACTTCTACTTTTAAGAATGTGGACATCTAAAAATAGATACTTCCTGACAGAAAATTTTCATAATTTTATATCAATCTAAAATCTGCATATATTACTCATTATTCTTTACACTAATTCTATGATATTGTTACTATTCATTATTGCTAGATATAGGTACTATTAACTACTTTTTCTTTTTAATAAGCTAAATTTTGTATTGAAAACTAGGGGTAAATGTAAAACTTGAGTGCTCTCCACTAATCATACTACTTCATCACTAAAAAATTAACCCATCTTCATATTTACATTTTGGTAGATCATAAGCTATAGAGCTATGTTACTATAATTTATTCAAATATTAAATGTCTCAAGTGATGTTAGATACTAAACATAGTTTTTCTCTTTCCACTGTCTACTTGGATACTTTGTACACACACATCCTGCTGCTCTTTAACAGTTTAGAAAAGAAGAAATATAATTCAGAAAAGAACAACTGTGATAATTCCTGTCATCAGAAAGATTTCAGCATTCAAAGTGGGCAGGTTAATCACTAAAAACCATTTTAAGAAATGCCAGGCCAGTTGGAACAGAATGCTCCAAGTAAAAAATATTGAGAAAACTTTGGAAACAATCAATCAATGTCATTGAGCTCCATTTTAAGAGCTTCATTTTATTTTATTTTATCAATGAGACTTAACTGTTTTGAGTATGCCTAGTGGAGGTCTGGAACATGCAAAAATGCATATATTTATATATGCATGTATATATGAATATATATTTAGATTGATAGGTAAATGGATGGATAGATAGATAGATAGATAGATAGATAGATAGATAGATAGATAGATAGATAGATAGATAGATAGATAGTCTATGGGCTTGGGTTATGGTTATGGGCTTGAAATTAGGTCTTGGGTATTACTATCACTGAACTTCTTTGCTCAAGAATAGTGCTCTACCACTTTGGGCCACAGCCCCACTTCTAGTTATCTGGTGGTTAAGTGGAGGTAAGAATCTCGCAGACTTTTTCCAGGCTTTCTTAAACTATGATCCTCAAATCTCAGCCTCCTGTGTTTCCAGGATTATAGGTATAGCCAACAGTGCCTGACTTATATACATTGATTTCTTAAAACATTCCTACTTACAACCATCAAGGGTTTAAGATACTACAAAAGAAAACATGCTTATGGTAATAAAATTCTCTATCCAGTTAATTTGTTTTTTTTTTTTACCAGAGTCATATATAATGATTTCTTCTAAACAGTACTTTTACTCTATCAAGAATAAAATGTTGATGCTGTTTACTTGCTGTTATACAATCACTATATACTGAATGTATTTTTTAATTAAAAGAGGACTAAGTTAAAATTTGAAGATACCATGTGAAGAAATATTTAACTGATTTAGATACAGAAACAATTTGTGAAGGAAAGGAATATTGCTTCATCCGGTTCTTTTGTTCATTCTTTGAGAAAAAGATTTCACAGGCAGAAGTTATTTATGCATTTGAAATTTCATCTTATTTCTCACCTCAGGTATCTCTCCATAGGTGCCAAGTATAATATATCAGTAGCTGAACAACTCACTGACCTAAAGTGTTCTTGCTCATGCTTGACTGAGCTATCAAAGAAGCTGATAAGATTTTAGGCCCTTGTACACTGCTTGTCATGGCAGATATTTTTAAGTTCAGCTTCTTTTTTGGATCCTGCTTTTTTGTTCCACCAAAATCGACTGTTAGGTGGTCCAATAGGAGTTCCAGTGTCAGAAAATTGATGTCTGTGTAAACCTGTAAAGTAGCCAGAAATGGTGGCACATGTCTGTAATCCCTGCACTTGGGAAGCAGAGACAAGCGGATTGTGAGTTTGATGCTAACCTGGATTACAGAATGCGACTTGCCACACACCCCCCAACACACATCATTGAATTAACTAAGAAGGAAAGGAAGAAATGGAAAGAGAGGGGTAGGGAGAAAGAAAGGAAAGGAAAAAGAAAAGAAATTTGAAGGTATATGTGGTGAGGAGCGGTGTGACTATTTACTTTTTGATTGTAGAAACTTCTATAACTTACTTGAATTGACTTAAGATCCTTAATAAGTTAGAGTATGTTGCTTCCATAAGAAAACATTTAAAGTTTTCCTGAATATACTTACCTTTGGACCTATTTCTTATGCCTAGTTGATCAAAGCATGTTTGGGGATTTTGTGGATGCCCTCGGCACAAACAGCATTAATCTGCGTTGATTACTTGTTTCTCAGCATTCCAGCATTTCCTTCCCTGACCGTCCCTTCAGGCAGCCATGTAAGTATGACTTGCCTTGGCCAAGATAATTGATACTTCTCATTCTTATTTGGAAGCTGTAAGAGCTGGAATGGAAACCCTGTATTCTCTTCAGCTGTTAATTGAGGGTTATTGGAAATGTTACTTCAATATGGATTCTCTAGTAAGCTAAGTTTGTAGCAAAACCCCAAGTTGATCCAAACTACTTCTGAGAAATAAATAGATTTTTACTAGGTCCATGGGCTATGATTATTTCCCCCTAGCTTAATTTTCTTTCATCACAGACACACTATGTTTTTCCAGACTCTGCTCAATTGAAAAAAAAATAGTTGAAGAGCCAAGAAATCACACTGGAACTCTGATGAAATGTAGCACTGTGTGTAAATTACACTTTATTTATATGAAGTTAAAAATCAGAGCAATCTGTTGTTGCTACTAGAAACTTGCTCTTTATTAACTAACCATCCAAAGAAATATCAAGAACCCAAAGCATGCTTGCTACTCAGAAAGCCAGCCAGTCTACTAAATATTCATGATGTTCTTGTCTTCTCAAAGGTCCCATATACCTGAATCTATTTCATCTTGTAGGAATTTACAGAGATTGAGCATGGGTATTCTGTGCTCAAGCAGCACTAATGCTTTCCTTGTGGTGCCAATACTGACCCTGGTCTTTGGATCTCACCTCCTTATGACCTTGACTGTCTCATGTCAAGCAGTCTTTTATTAGTGTGGAGGGAGTGGAGAATTGCTATCTCTTGATCTCTTATTTCATACTTCTTTTTATCCCCAAAATAGCTTAAAGGCACTTTTGAAACAGGTGACTCTGGAGCCAGGTTAATGTGTCCAAATGTTGATGTTGCTATTTGCTATCTATAGGACACTGAACAATTTTATTCAACTTTCCTGTTTTATATTTGCAGATAAGAATTAGGAAATGGGGGCTATCAGGCTCATGGGAGGATTTTGTTAAAGACTGCATGAGCTAATCCACACTAACAATACAATGAACTACATTTGTTAAATATAGGACACTAAACAATTTTATTAAACTTTTGTTTTCTTTCCCTTTTCTTGTTTTAACCTTCAAATAAGAATAAGGAAATAGGCATTATCTTTCTCATGAGAGAATTATGTTGAATATTTCATGAGATAACTAGCATCAACAAATTTAATGAATTAGTGCTATAATTACTACTTATACTGAGAGTTTGTAATATATGATTCCTGTTACCATGTCTTCCACTTGTCTACTGGGAGAATTGTAGTTAAATAATCCTTCTAGTCCAATACACATTAGTTTTTGTTTTAACATAAAATTTTAAAACTCTGTCCATTAGGGGGATAAACAGGACTTCTTCAGTAGCATTACTCCCTAGCCTTTGTTATAGCAGATCCTTTATATGGGCTAAAGAGTATTCTCACAGAAAAACCTAGCCAAAAGCATATTCACCACTAGTTTCTCTGATGAAGATATATGAATTTTGTTTTATTCAGAATATGTTAAAGTTACCATATAATCATAGTCTGCTTGCCTAACTTTTAAATAATTAAATTTAAATTAATTATTTCATTGTATTATTAATATTGTTGGTCATCTAATCACTCTTGTTATGAGAACCTGGCCTGCACCAATACGGGCCTCTTAAAGGATTTTACTATGACATCCTTTTAAAGGAAAACAATATTCTTTTGGGGTTTTCTAACTTAAATATTCCATTTCCTAATGCATTATTTTAAAACTCAGGGCATATTAATTTCTTACTATGGAAACTATTTTGTCTAATTAAAAATAATTTAAATCTGTGGCTTAGAATAAAAGTTTTAAGAAAAGTATTTTCTCTTTTTATTATGAATGGTGTCTTTAAGGATAAAATTCTACAAATGATTTTATATAAAATTCCCATATTCTGAGGTAATATTTCTATTGCTTTATACAAATTCTGTGTTTAGTATCTATAGCATATAATTATTTTAAAAGGTAGGAGAACAGGGGATATTAGCAATACACAGAAATCTGACATAAATTGAAGAATTCTTTTTTCTGCAAAAGAAAAGACTTTTGGATTTAACAGATACTTTTAAAATAAAAAATCACGTTCCATTCAGAGAAAAATTATAATGAAATTACATAAATAGTCCCATGTCAAAATTATAGTGGCAATGGTAGATTTCTGGAATGTCCAGAAATGTAGAAAGATAATGAAATGTAGAAAAGAATGTCTTTTCTATATCTTATTATCTTTTCAAAAAGGAAATGGAAATGTAACAAGTAATAAAATTTACCTGAGATAAAAACAGCCACAAGAATATTTTCTTCATTCAATAGATGAACTGCTTGAGACTCTTCATATTATAATTATTATAATTATTAAGAAAAAACATTTGGAGATGTATGATCATGGCTACCTTCAAAGACTATTGTGGGATCTCTTAGTCATCCAAATTCCATATAATTTTGATGCCTGGGCATATGAATCATATTAAATAGAATTTTGTAGAAAAGTGTCCCAGGTTTTTTTTTTATCTGTGTTCTCTTACGTTCAAAAAGACCAGCCCAAGATTAAACAAAAAGCAGGGAAAAAAATCTATAGTCATAAACCATGATGTTTGTGACCATTTGCTAGTGAAGATGAGGGAGCAATTGTGTTTTTAGAGCATAATATCTTCTGGTATTACAGTCAGGGTTAGATTGAAACCTACCTCTTGTCCTGAAAAAGAAAAAAAAAATCTATAACAAAGCCTCTATCTTTGGGAAAAAATTAAATAAAACTTAAAGAACATTTTCATACATTTTAGTTCCCTGTTGAATAATAGAGGCTAACCTAGATAACATTCAATGCCCCAACCTGGATGCAGATTCTGTAACTTTAAAGAACCTGTGAGCACCAGAAAGAAAATAACAATGGAACTCTTTAAGTATATCATATGCTTGAGCACCGGAAAGAATCAAATAAATTTTCTTAAAAATCCTATCATAGAACACATTTTTTTCTAATCAAAACATGTCAAACTTAGCCAAAAATAAAAGAGAAACAAGAATCGTTATTTTCAGTAGACAATGACTGGAGAGAGTCTTAATTCGAAATGATTCTATACAACTTGAGTCAACTATACTTATTATCCCAAAAAAATAAAATATAAGGTAAAAGCAGTTTTAAGGGACATGCAAACTATTTTACCACCCTAAAGGCAGAATTGAAGGAGAAACAAATAGGGAACTCTAAAGCAAAATAATATCCATAATTAAGAATGTAACAGCTGCTTAAAAATAATAGATTGGACATCTATGTAGCAGTGTTAAAAATTTTAAATATGTCAGGCAAGATGCTCAAACTAAAGATACAAGACTCAAATGCATTGAACATAGAAATTTCAAGAGAATAAGATACGATAGTGAGGTCAAATTCAAATTCTTCTAACTATATGGAAAATTAAAATGTTCAGAAGGATTATGAAGCAAGATCTGAAGAGGAAACATCTGAAATTTCTGGTTCACATGACCTAGCTACCAATACTTCTTGGTATTTATCCAAAGGAGTTGAAAAATAAGTCTACACAAAAATAATCCTTCTCTAGCATTGTAAAAATGGAAAAACAAAGATATTTCAGGAGTTGAATGGATTTAAAAATTGTATATGTGACCATAGAACGTTACTTAGTACCATTGGGAAATACACTATCAAAATATAAGAAGGCATGGAGCAAATTTAAAGGAACAGAACTGAATGAATAAAGACAATCTAAAAGAGTGCATGCAATTGGATGACAACTGTTTGACCTTCTTCAGAAATATCAAACTATGAAAATGATGAGAACATCAGTGATTGCTAGGACTAGGTAAAAGAAAGGATAAATAAATTGATCACAAAGGAATTTTAGAAATAGCAATTAGATATAGTCCAAGAGATATAATATATATGGAAATGAAAGCACATAAAAGAATTCAAAAAAATATATATATATACATATATTAGCAGGATGCCAGTGGCTCTTGTGTGTAATCCTACTTAATCCAGAAGTAGCAATCTGAGGATCACAGTTCAAAGTCAACCTCAGTAGACAAGTCAGAGATAATCTTATCTCCATTTAACCATTCAAAAGCCAGTAGTAGAGCTATGGCTTTACGCTTTCAGCAATACCCAGGACCTCAGCTCAAGCCCCAATATTGGCACAAAAATAAACAAACAGTAACAGACAATATTAGTCTTCTATGAATATACTAAATCTTAAGCAAAATTTATCAAACTAAATAAAAAACTAAAGCCAGACAGATAACCATAGAGATAATATCAACAAACAGCAATACAGATCATATAATATGTTTAATTTTGCCTCAGCAAAAGAAATTTCATTTGACCCTTAAAATATTTCTAAATTTAACAAAAGAATAAGAGATAAAACCGTATTTCTAAGGCAATGTTTCAAAGCTTTAGCATCAGACACCTATTCTTTTTTTAATTTTATTTTATTGTAAAGATACTGCACAGAAGGATTACAGTTACATGAGTAAGGCCATGAGTACATTTCATGTCCAGTACTGTTACCCCTTCCCTTGTTGTTTTCCCATTCTCTCTCCCCCCACCCGAAGCTGTAAAGTTCATTTCCAATATACTGTCTTGTGGTATCCTTGTTGCAATGGATCATCCTGTGTCCTTGTTTCATCATTTTGTTATTCCTCTTCCCCTCCCCAGATTAGACAAAAGTAAAAATTTCAGAAAAATGAGAGTTATGTGATGTTCTTTAATACATAAATCAAATCCAGAGAAAACAAAACAGGCAAAACCAGCAAATATGCAGCTTTGAGGATTGGAGGAAGAAGTCATCAACCTGACATTATTTGAAGACAATATTACTTTGTAAACAAAACAAAGTTTTTAAATAAATCAGGAGAATTAGTAAGTGAGTTTAGCAAGGTATCTGGGCATAACAATATAGAAAGTAAACTGTATCTAATATGCCAATACTAAAGAGAAAGAGAGGGAGTAGATATGATCAATTGATCAATGTACTTTATATGTATTTATGGGAATATCATCTCAAGACTCCTTTTTACAACAAATATTCATTAATTAAAAGAAAATACTAATATTAAATGATGTCACTATTTAAAATACCATCTGCTACTCAAGATATAGCTCATTAGTATGACTTCTACTTAGCATAAGTGAAAATATGTTTAACATGAAGCATTCTAAATAAGGTATTTAGGATGAATAAGTAGCAAAAAAATAGAATGGTAAACCAAATATAGCCAATCATTGCAAAATGAATGTGAGAGAATTATACAGGGAATTATAAATCATTAAGAAATTAAACACCAAAGTAAATATAAGTATAAATGTGTACATATAACAACCTTCTTTCATTGTAAGACTAAGTATTGTACACTGTCAGTCCTTCCTTGGAATTGATCTCTAAGTACAAAAAAAATATAAATATATTACCAAATATTGGCAAGAGACATGAAAAGCATCAATAAATTTGATATTTACAAAAGAGTATTAAAGTCTCCCTGAAGAATGAAGAATTAGCTGGAAGAAATTTCATAAAATCCCAAAACTCTGAATTGTTATGTGATATACTAATTAGAATGCTGTGATGTTAAAAGAATGTACTGACATCGATAAATAGAACAGACCAGTGACTCAAGAAACAGAACATCACATGCTTATTTTCCACCATGAAAGACAATGGTGACCTTTCACTGAGTGGAAAGAAGTGTGTATGTTCGTGTGTGTGTGTGTGTGTGTGTGTGTGTGTGTGTGTGTGTATGTTAATAGAATCTTGGTTCTATAGAAAGCCAAAACCAACTTCAAGGATATTTTAAATCTTCATGAAAAAGTAAGAATGTAGTTCAGAATGCACTTAATCAGAATACTATAACTGTAAAGCAGAAAATTTTAAACAGACCATTATTTCCTTAATATTATAAAATAAGGCTATTTCTATATTTGCAATAATGGATACAGCATCCAGATTGAAAGATATTATGCAACAGGAGGATTTGGACAACACAGTAGGCAAAAATTACCTAAAAATTTTATGTAGATATTTTATCTAACAGCAGAGTAGATATTACTTTCAAAGTGTCCATGGAATTTTCTGCAACACAGATGACATTAGCTCATTAAAGCTCATAGCAGATTAATAAAGACTGAAACTATGCCAATTATCCTTCCTGACAACAATGTAGTGGATGCAGAAAAAAAGAGCTGAAGGGAATTGTGAAATTCTTGATAATTAAATATCATATGTTTGAAAATTTTCGTGAAAAATGAAATTATAACTGTGTGCTGGTAGCTCAGGCCTGTAATCCTAGCCACTCAAGAGGCTGAGATCTGATTGCAGGTCAAAGCCAGCCAGGGCAGGAAATTCTGTGAGACTCTTCTCTCCAGTAAACCACCAGAAAACAGGAAGTGGAGCTGTGGCTCAAGTGGTAGAATGCTCACCTTGAGCTGAAGAGCTTAGGGAGAGGACCCAAGCCAGAGTTCAAGCACCAGGACCGACAAAAAAAAAAAAATAGAATATACTCACTGATAATGAATACAATATCAACTGCATGTGAATTGACCTAACGAGTTCTTTCAAAGAACATAATCTTTTTAAAGAAAATTTCTTCATTGAGATTAAATGATTACATAAATTTCACGGTATTGTGTGATAGTGATACGTAGTTAAAGTTATAAACACCTTTCAATCTTCACAAGGTGAATTGTCATTATCATGGTTTATAAAGCTTATGAAAGTACATAATCTTACAAGAGTTACTGATATTTGCCATGGAGAAATGAATATTTTTTGAGAAATGTAACTTTTCCACTACCTTGCTTCTTTTAAAGAAACCATTATTTACAGACTTGTCTTCATACCTTATTAGAAACATTCATGACAATATTATGTATCTAAGCTCAAAATTCACACTGGAACATGTATGTGGTGTGGAGTAGGCGGATGGACAGATGGTTAAAGGGTCCTGGGGTGCCACTGGACAGGAGGAAATGCTTTTAACACTCTATAGCACATAATAGTTGCATCTTCCTCTGAAAGCAACCATAGGGGATTTTGAACATTCCCAGTACCAAGAAATCATATATGGATAAGTGAAGGATATGCCAATTTCATTAACCTTATTATTTCATATTGTATCCATGCATTGAAATATCACATCTTAAAACATAACTCTCTATAAATAAAAATATATAGTTTTTATATAAATATAAAGTATTTCATTATATATTTTATTGTAAAGATGCTGTACAGAGGAGTTATAATTAATATAACATATTCTTCTAATACAGAAACAGATCTTTTATATGTCATCTTAAAATTCTTTCCATCTCCTCACTTTCAGCTTGTGTGTGTGTGTTTGCATGGGTGCACCAGCACTGGAACTTGATCTTAAACTCAAGGCCTGAGTCTTGTCCCTTTGTTGGTTTGTTTTGTTTTGCTCAAAGAGTGCCCTCTGCTACTCCAGTCACATATGCTTTTTGTAGTTAGAGTCAAGAATGTCATGGACTTTCCTGCCTGGACTGGCTTCAAATAGTGATCCTCAGATTTCTGCCTCCTGAGTAGCTAGGATTATAGTCTTAAACCAACTATGCTCAGCTTGTGACATCTTGTATTTTAAATTCATTTTTAAATCATAGTAAAAACAAAGTAGAATAGAACGAGGAATATCTGAGCGGTTTTTATTTTGGGTACATATTTCTGTTTCTTCTAAAATATGGGCTGTGAATACTAAATGGTCTAAGAATTAGAATTAATTTACGTAAAATATTTAAGACTATTTTACTATTTGATAAATAATGGATTTTGTAATTGTTTGCCTTGCTGCTGATGCTTTTATTCTTTTTTTCTTTTCTTTCTTTCTTTCTTTTTTTTTTTTCAGTCATGAGGCTTAAACTCTGGGCCTGGATGCTGTCCCTCAGCTCTTCAGCTCAAGGCTAGCGGCTCTACCACTTGAGCCACAGCGCAAATTCCGGTTTCCTGAGTTGTTTATTGGAGATAAGAGTCTCAGGGCCTTTCCTCCTGGGGCTAGCTTTGAAGCGCGATCCTCAGTTCTCAGCCTCTGAGTAGCCAGGATAACAGGTTTAAGATCACTACCCAGTTTAAATTTGTTTCCAAGGTGGGATTCTTTAATGTAATTATTTCATGTATTCATGGGGCAAGGGGAGGAAGGAGGAGGAAGAAACCCTAATGCTATGGAATCAAACGTATTAGCTGTTTATTTTAAAAAAAACTTATGTTTGCTTTGTTATAGTTGCTTTAAAAATGTGGAATAAAGAGCTTGGGAGGGATGTGTTAGGGAAATTATGAATATAGGTGAGATGTATGGGTGAAACATGGGGAAAGGAGTGGAATTTAAGTCGCTATAGGTTTCATATGAGTTTATTTTTAAGTCTTCAAAGTAGAATTCACCACAGTCACTTCATAAATGAACTGATGCTGAAAAAAACTATAATAACTTTTCCTAGATCACAGAGCTAGTGAATATCCAAGGAAAGAGACTTTAAACTTGAATTTTTATCAACCCTTAATGCTGCAACTTTCCAGCATAAGATTTGTCTACAAAGTAAATATTAACCGTCATTATCTATTAAATTTTAATGGAAGATGGAGATGAATGCATTGCAAATGTGAATAACTTTTAGGAAGCTAAAATGGAAAAGAAATGCTAACAGCCATCTTGACTAGTCATCAACTTAAACTGAAACAAATTTAATTTAACAAAAATGAAATTAACTTTTTTAAGCCCACAGTTTTCATAAATATAACTTTAGTATAAAGGCAAGAAAACTCTCACCAAAAAAATCACTTGCTCAAATAAAATATAAAATAATAAATTAATTTTATTTATTATAGTCATAAAAATGAGAGCATGATATATAGTAGGGAAGTAAAAAATTGAATTTTAAATACTTGGAGAATTTATACTTATTATATTTTAAAAAATTTATTCTATGTATACAGAACTGTCCCAGCACCATTAGGCAAATGAAACAAAGGCAAAATTGAACTGAATCACATGAAACTATGAGTCCATTGAAGTTACTTAAAAACTTGTTAACATCAACTCCTCTACTTCTGGGTAATTAGCTAAAATCAAATATTACCAGTACATGAAAAGGATAGTACACATAGTAAGTTCTCAGGTATAAATATTTATATTCAGAAAATGTTATTTGGGTTTAGCATTTTCAGAGAAGGTATCACAAAAACAAACCAACAAAAAAAAAAAAAAACAAGAGAGTATGACAGGGGTGGGTATACAGCTCTCCAATAGATTACTGCCTTAGGATATACAAGAATTTCATCTTTGGCACCATAAAAATAAAAGCAAATAAGTTGAAAAGTACTCTAGACATTCTCAGAGGGGAATCAATATTTCCCTAATAATAAATAACAAAATCATGAATTTAATTTTATATTATAATTATAATCCTAGTAATGATCTCTCTGCTACTTTATTCCAATGTGACTTACACAGTTCATTGAACTAGTGACCAAGCAGTAAGTCCTTTAATTATTCACTAATATCAGAATTCTTTATTGGTACTAGGGCTTGGATTAAGGACCTGGCTACTATCCTTTAGCTTTTTTGTAGATGGCTGCCTATCTATTACTTGAGCCATAGCTCCACCTTTGGCTTTTTGGTGGTTAATTGGAGATAAGAGTCTCATAGACTTTTCCACCCAGGCTGGCTTTGAACTATAATCCTCAGAGTTCAACCTCCTTAGTAGCTAGAATTACAAACATGATCTCCAGCACAAGGCTGAGATTTTTTTAATGAAAGTTTATATGGTAATCAGACAGAGAATTATTGCAAATTGAGACTAATTTCATTTCCAAATGCAGAGTATATAGGTGGACGTCACCATTCTTAGCACAGTTCCTTGATAACTTGGTTCCTCCCATCTGGACTTTTTCTTTGACTCCTAGCTCAGTCCCAAGGGTGGGCTTCTGGCATTCCCACATGGAAATTCTTATCAGAATCTGCAGGCTCTTTGTGTTGGTGATATAGGCAATGCAGTATGGCTCGCATGAGCTCTCTGACACATTTGTTTAAGTTCTGATTATACATTTCCACATGAGTGACCCCATCTATCCTGTTCATCCACTTTGTGAATATCCCGTAAATATATGTGTAACGATGCCCAGCATATATCCAGCATATATTTCCCTGAAATAGATCATGCTCTCTGCTTTCCCTGCCTTCTACTCTACATTACTTTATCAGTCTTTTCTTTCCTTGGAGAGGATGACATATTTATTTTAGTCCAAGTTCCAGGATGTCTACTACTCCATCATAGTACAATCCCTGGATCTTTTTGAAGATAATTTATTTTTTTGTGGGGAGGAGGATCTGCTGTGGAATCAGTGTATGCATATAAACGGTTGTTTATTTACCAAGTAAAGATATAACTACATTGTCAAAGAATTGGGGAGGGCTTAGTGATCAAAGCCTAATTAAAGAAAAGGAGTATAAAAATGATTATCTGTGTATTCTCACATCAAAAAGGGATCTAGAAGGTCCTGCACTATTAAAAATTGCATATTAAACTCTTGGCTTCTCAAGATAATTTACTCAAAAGGTAGTTATGATTCTTACAAGTTTATGAGGATAGAAGATGCAATACTATTCTGATTTTAAAAGTAATAAAATGAAAGCTCAGAGAATTCTATGTTTTGACATAAAACAAAGTTCTTTCATGAGATATAAGTTCTAGGTCATGTGTATGTTTTGGTAGAGGTGGGATTTGAACTCAGAGCCTCATGCTTATAGGCTAGTGCTCTATCTAACAACTGGAGCCTTATATTTTGCTGGTTATTTTAGTGATAGGGTCTCACCTTCCACCAGAGCACATTTCTGAGCCACATTCTACCTACTTAAGGCTTTCTATAATTGATGTGATCAAAGCTGTACATCACTGTGTTCACCTTGCTTGTCTAAAAGTGGAGTCTCAGGTATTTTCTGCTTGGACTTGCCTTGAACTATGATACTCCCAATGAAAGTCTCCAGGGTAATTTTCACTGACAGATGCACCTAACTATGTGCAGCTATGCAGGGTTCATATGGGATCTGAACAACTTTTCTGCCCAGACTTGTTTTTACCTTATTAACCTTCCCTAAATTAGCAACTCAAGAACATAGAATTACAAATGAGCCACCAGTGACCAGCTTTTGTCATACTGTTAGAAAATAGCAGTTTGTACAAAGCACCTATACTCTTGATGTTCTTATTGGAGGGAACATGACATTTTTAGAATCCATTCCATACTTGAAAGAAATGAAGTGCTGTATCTAAGCTAATATAAAGAGAAAATTTGTAGAAATAAGATATGAATTTAGCTTCCTAATTCAAAGTATCTCCAATAATCTACTTTCTAAAGATATTTTTCTGAGTTCTGGACACACAGATATTGTGTGTCAAAATAAATCCAACTACATGAGAAGATGGTCAAGAGTAGAAATTTGAGCTGCAAAGTCTTAAAGTGTTCTCATGATCTCTCTAGGTGATGAAGATATTACATCAGTAAGATAAAAATTTCTGGAGAAAGATATGGTGCACATACAAAATATAGAAAACAAAAAGATTTAGAAACGCTAGAATGGACTTTGTACAGAAGTAAAGAGTGGATGTTATAATGTATCATTTAGATATAAAGGAATTTTAGGATGAACATTAGTATTTTGGATTGGTAACTTTCACCTTGGTTTTCTTTTTCTTTTTTAATTTTATTATAAAGGTGATGTACAGAGGGATTGCCATTACGTGAGTCAGGTAATGGTCACATTTCCTGTTGGAAGTGTCACTCTCTTCCTTATTTTCTCCTAGATTTTCCTCTCTGAACTTCCCTCCCAAAGTGTTTTGTTGTTGTTGTTGTTGCTTTGTTTTTTGTTTTTTTGTTTTGCTAGTCTGGGGCTTGAACTCTGGGCTGGGGCGGGGCTGTCCATTAGCTTCTTTTGCTCAAGGCTAGCACTCTACAGCACCACTTCTACCTTTTTCTGTTTATGTAGCACTGAGGAATCAAACGCAGGGTTTCATGCCTGCTAGGCAAGCACTCTACCACTAAGCCACATTCCCAGCACTCCCTCCCCCAAAGGTGTATAGTTTATTTCCAACATGGTGTCAAGTGGGTTTCACTGCTCTATCAGTTCACCCCAATCAGATAAACTTATTTGAAATACAAAGGGTATAGAAATCAGCAACATAAAGGAATAAACCAAAGAAAAAAGAAAATAAGAAAAGGAAAGAAAAAAGAATCACAGATAATGAAAAACCTTTTGCTTCTATTTCTTGCAGTTCATTTTGATAAATGTCATTTTACATCATTTCATGCACATAGATATTGAGCCCTTGTGATCCTCTCCTAATAATATCCTCCTTTGTTCTCACTGTGTGATTGTTTGGAATGCTGTTTAATTAATCATGTTTAGGTGTAATTATTTGTCTTTTACTATCCATTGAGTTTACTTGTAGATTTATAGGCACATTTCAAGTTATTACAAATTAGGGAAAACATGCAACCTATATTTCTTTGGGTCTAGTTTACATTGCTTATTATACCGATTGACCACAAACCAGGCTACACTAAAGCCACCAGCATGACCATGTTCATTTCAGGATTGTTTACTATAGCCAAGATATGGAATTAACACAGATGTCCCTCAGTGGACAAATGGATCAAGAAAATATGGTATATATACACAATGGAATTCTATGTTTCCACCAGAAAAACAATTACCTAATCCATAAGGAAATGGAAAGTCTTGGAAAAAATTCTCCTTGCTGTTCACTGTCTTCTAACTGGATATCTGTTGAAAATAAGTAAGTAATGGTCTTTTGTTCACAAGTTTGTAGTATTATGGTCAGATGTCTAGCCAAGTAATGAAATATTATGGTTATCCTGCCAGCTTGTCTAAATAAACTTCTTTATCTACTCTTGCTATTGTGTAGATTCTATAATATCAGTAAAATCATTTTCTACTTTAAGCTCAATAAAGGAGTTATTTTAATAATATGTACAGATAGAGTTATGACATTGATTAATGGTAAAAATATATTCCAATCCCTAAAACCCTCTTAGTACAGTAGAAGATATATATGACTTTTATTATAATTTGTCTTTGTTACTAAAGTGACTGAAACTGAGAACTATGAATAAAGTACAAATATAGACAATAATTAGAAGAAAATAACCAAATTCATTATCAATGGCTTGCTTTCCATTCATTATTATGAATATGTTTATTATTTATCAAGAATTTATTTATCAAGAATTATGATTGATATTAAATATAGACATAAATGTGAATATACAGATAATCTGGATTAGACTAAAAACATATAGTCTAATGAAGACTATAAATAATAATATATAAAAAACTATAAATATAATAAAGCATGAGAGAAAATAATTCTCTACAAAATAGTCAGATGCAAATTTTTCTCTCAAATGCAAAAACAAAGGGGGATTTAGCTTTGCCTGGGGACATCTAAGAAGAACACATAAAGCTTAGGCTTCAAGGGCAGATTTGAAACATAAGCAGGAATGTGCAGAGCTATAATCATTTTCTTTATGAAGTATTAAAAAAGAAAGATAGAAAGAAAACATGTGTTGAAAATCACACAAAATACTCCAAGGAGGGAATTGTTTCTGGATAATGCAAGAGTCAGTTCTGTACAGAGAAGTACTGAGAACATGTGAATAAATGTAAATTATACCTGGTAAAATATGGGGTAAATATTGATAAAATTCAATAATGGAAATTGCATTATTCTATTTTCAGTCTTAAAATGTGAGTTGTATAATGTTGAAAACAGATTAGCACAAGGAAGGTATCTTTGATGCAGAGATACAAGTGAAGGAAAATTGTATTTTATTTTAACCCATGTAAATGCCTGAACTAGGGACCTGACCATGAAGCCACAAAAGAGAAAATACATGCATATGGACACCATCATTATATCCTTATTTTCTTAGTTCGTTTCAGGAAATAGAGAAATAATTGAATTCATTTGCAGACTCAGAGTTACAGAGACAGAGGTATGGAAGATGGACTAGTGGTTTTGTTAACCTAGAGTTGTTGTTCGTCTTATTTTTCTTGTTTTTGTCTTTGCTAGATCTTCAGGATCTTAACTGAAAAGTTAAATTCCAGAGTAAAGACACCATGTTCTTCTTAATATATTTATAATGTACTATGTGATTTTTTTTGTTTCTTTTGTATGTTCTTCCCCCATGGTACAACCCCTGTTATCACTCACTGTATTTGATTCTGTATTTGAGGAGGGGAAGGGAAATAACAAAATGCTGAAATAAAGATACAGGAGGACCCATTGTAACAATGAGATGTACAAGACAGCATGTTGAAAACAAACTTTATAACTTTGTGGGAGGTGGAGAGGAAAAGGTGGTGGTGGGAGAGGGGAGGGAGGAGTTGGGGAGGTAGGGAGGAAAGGGATGGTAGGGGAAATATGAAGGAGGGTATAATAATGTTCAATAAGAAATGGACTCATTACATTGCTCATGTAACTGTAACCCCTCTGTACAGTATCTTTACAATAAAATATATATATTAAAAAAAGACATCATTAGAGTAGAAAATCAAACCCATTTTTTACTACTGACATATGTCCATTTTAGTTAATCACCAACTTAAAAATGTATTTTAAATTTCTTTGCTCATTTATTAGGATATCATTGTTAATACCCCAAATGCATATCATTATTAATCATATTGTTATGTCTAAATATAAAATCACGTTATTGTCAATATTTTGAAAAGAAACTTTCCCTCCAGAGGAAGCTATTTTTATTATTAGATTGCCATCTAAGGCACATCTGAAGCATGTAACTATTATTGTTGAGTCAAAAATATTGACACTGAGCCAGATGTATTGTTGCATGCCTGTACCTTCTACTAACTTCAGGAGTACAGGAATAAATATCATGAATTTAAAGCTAGCTTGAACAAGGTTAGCAAAATTTTCTCTAAAACAAAAGCAAACACAAAGGGATTAGGAATGTAGTTCAAGCGGTAGAACATTTGCCTAGCAGGCAGAAGGATCCCTTGGGTTAAATTTCCAGTACTATAAAAGACCACAAAAACTCATTATGCATATCTAATGTGTTCTAGAAATGTCTTAAAAGAAAGAGCCAGAGGAAGAGTCGATAAGTTGTCATAAAGTTAAGGAAGCTTGTCCAAGCACTGCTTGTTTGCTTAGTTAGCTTCCTTACAGGCAGTCCTAACAATATGTTCACTTGATCTACTTTTATCATAAAATTTGATGAGTTGTGATATTGAAAACACAACAATTAAAATACTCCTTTGCTTTCCCCAAGAACAGGACTCAAACTCAGTATTGGCAGCCTTTGCTCTTTGTCCATTGCTCTCCCTCCTGAGCCATACTTCCAAATCCAAAAGACTCTTGAAGACCACAACCTCTCCATCTCCAGTGTGGTCAGACCATTGAGGTCTTTATTGGACTGGGGAATGATGAGAGTAGATGACAGGAAAATCTGATATAGTGAAGACAGCATGGGATGTACAACGACAGTATGTTAACAGCAGCCTTGAAAACATGTGATATCAATTCAGGGTATGCACTTTTGAGCATTTACCCAAATGATCACAAACAAGACCATACTAAAACTACCAGCACAAGTATGTTTATCACAGCATTATTTACAATGGCTAAGATAGGGAACCAACCCAGATACCCCTCAGTAGATGAATGGATCAAGAAAATGTGATACACACACACACACACACACACACACACACACACACACACACACACACACACACACACACACACACACACACACACAGAGTGGAATTATAAGCCTCCATCAGAAAGACTGATACTGCCTCATTTGTTAGGAAATGGAAAGACTTGGAAAAATTATATTAAATGAAGTAAGCCAGGCCCAAAGAATCATAGCTCCCATGGTTTCCCTTATTTGCAATAAATAGTATATGTCGAGGACAAGCAGAAAAGGTCAAAAGCTATGTACATATGACCATATAAGATAATATTAAGTGAAATAAACCCCAGGATAGGGACACAAGTGGGTTTTTTCTATTGTTTTAAGGTATTTATAATATACTATCTGTTTTTTTTCTTTGATATTTTCCTCCCCCACAGTATAATCCTAGTGCCCTGCTTCTTGTACATTCATTTTTCTAATTTGGTGAGTGGAAGGGAAAAAGCAAAATGGTTGACCCATTGTAACAATGAGATGTACAAGACACTATGTTGAAAACAAACTTTAAAATTTCAGGTGTGAGCTGAGTGCGGGGGAGGAGGACTGAGAAAATGGATGGTAGGGGAAAAACAAAGAAGGGGGTAACAATGCTTGATAAGAAATGTATGCATTACCTTACTTATGTAACTGTAACCTCTCTGTACAGTATCTTTACAGTAAAAATATATATTTAAAAATTCAGGGTATAGTATGTCACCGAACTAAAACTTGTACTATCCAAAATGGTAGCATTCATCTGTAAATTGATAGATATTTTCCTAAACTTGACAAGCATCCTAAAGATATTCATGACATCACTCCTGAGGACTTGTGAAGTAGGGAGAAATTAAGAAACGCATTAACTAAAAAAAAGGTAAAGGCATGAGTTATTACTTTTTTCCTTTGTATAAAATAATATACTTGTGCAGTCTGATTAAAAAGCAAAGCTTCAGCCAAAAGCCAAATAGAGGGCCTGGAAAGTAAAGTGGATGGCTGTGAATCTGTTCATAAATATAAACATGTCATCCATGTGGATTTCTTCTGCTGTTTAAAGTCGGCAGAGCCAACTGAATCAAAACACTTCTGGCACCACAGCTAGCAAACTCCACTAGGATTGCAGCTCTGTAGCAGACAACACCTGCTTGGTCTTGAAGGTCAGTGGTAAACAATGCCTGTCAGTCTTGCAACATCATTGCAATCCACTTCTGACACCTCTGAGTCTTCTGTCAGAATGTGGGCCATTGAAGTACACAGACAACAATGGGTGAATGGAAAGAACTTTAGTAAGAAGAGAAGTATCTCAGTTACAGTCGTCTACTACTCTGTTGTAGATGCAAGTCTAGGGCTCTTATCTCTTGGACTGGTCTCCAAGTAGTTGCCCCTATTATAATAAGGTGTCTAGAAAGTGGCTTTTTATTTGTCAGGTCCTGCAACATCCTGACTGGATGTTCAGTCCCAATCAATATCTCTCTGCAAACTCTTTGCCCCTGTTCTGGTCATAGAAAGGCTGTCAGAACTTGAGGAAGTAAAAGAGGCAGAAAGGGGCAGAGGCAGGATGCTTTGTTTTCTTCTGGAAACTCTTTTGCAATAATATTGTCTCCTTTGCATATGATTTTCCCTGGCCAGGCCAAGATACAGTCCAAGAATCCTGAGCCTATTTTTAATTGTGTCATTCATTAGTTTTTAAATTTTGTAAGTTTTAAACATCATAATTATTATGATTATTAATTGTAAAGATTCGGTTTCATGTGTTTATAGTCATCATTGTGTATAGAAGAGCCTCTAGAGAGCAGGGACAGCCCCATTGCTGCTGTGTCTGGTGGGTTGTCACCACCACTACGTGGACAGGCACCAGGCATGGTGCAGGGCCGTGGGGTAAGGCAGGGCTGACTGGCTCTAAAGAGGCCCAAGGATTAGGAGTTTCTGCAGGAGGTGGCTCTGGCACTGGCGTCCTGGTCTTCCTGCCCAAGTGGGGCTGTGGGCTCTGTACTGCCAGCGGCTGCCCGAAAGCTCCCTTGGGGAGTCAAGAAAGATGCTGGTCCCAGGGGCCGGGCAGTTGAGTCCCAAGGTAAGCACCCAGCCTCTCTTCAGTGGACCTTGGGAACTGTAACTTGAAGGGATCTCAGGCTGTGGATCTAATGTCAGACACCTGAAAATGGTTCCAGACCTACTGAGAGCAATTGGTTGGTTCTCCAGAATAGAAGAGCCGGGGAGCTGTGCATTGATACTCCATGACCAAGAGCTTCTACTGTTAACCCATGTGACTTTATTCACTTTGCCCAGCTGTAACATGAGCATGGTAACAAGTCTAGTGAAATTGTGAAGATCTAGCTACCAATTAATGGACCGTGGATTTATCTTTAGTGAAGAGTTTAATGCTCTGAGACAGAAAAGTTTCTTCTCTTATAAGAAGATTTTATGCTTTTCCAACCCAACTATAAGGTTTTGAGAAGGAAAATCTGGGTCACAATCACAGTTCCGGACAACACTATGACTTCTCTCCCTGCCCTGCTTCCAAAATGTCCTGTTCATGGTCAACAACAAAAAAGAATGAAAGGATCTCTGAAGACTGCAACCAGAGAAAGTCTAGACAGGAAGTCCACCTTACTTTTGCCTTCAAGGTCAACAGCACTGCAAGTTCAGTTCTGGGCCTTTCTGACACTAAGGAAGAAGTGTGGCACTCCAGTTTCTTCACTCTCTCAAGAGTTGTCTGTTTTAATCCTTCCATGGCCAGCTCTCACCATTCTGAGTGCAGCTGAGAAGCTGGTGTCATTTGATGATGTGGCTGTGGACTTCAGCTGGGAAGAGTGACAGGACCTGGATATTGCTCAGAGGACCCTGTATAGAGATATAATCCTGGAGACCTACAGTAACCTTGTGTTCTTGAGGCACTGTGTTCCAAAACCTAAATTGATTGTCAAGCTGGGGCAAGGTGCAGAACTATGGAGAGGAGAAGCCTCAGACAAGAATTTCACAGCCGTGCTACCAGAACATTCTGTTCATTGTCAACAGCAAGAAAGAATGAAAGGATCTCTGGACTGCAGACAGGACCCTGAGAATGTCCCAATTGTTCACAAAAGTGAACCTCTTGGTTCTGTGAGACAGTTGGAGTAGAAGTCAAGACTGCATCATCTCATCATGCTAAGAGGTCATCATAGAATGTTCATACTGAACACCTGCCACCAGACAGTTGGCCATGGACAGTATTGTTTCAAAAATATCAAAATCACATGTTATACTAATGTCTGTACATGAAATCATTTTAAAATGAAAAAAAATGAGCAGCAGTATTTTCAGTGTTCATGAAAATTTCAGTGTGAAATAAGAATAAATGTGACATATACAAAATAATTCTTTCTTGATTTGAAATACCAATTTCTACTATTATTGGGTTTGGTATAGTTGTAAAATAAAAAAAGGTTGCAATTCTTTCAAAGAAAGATGCAGAAAATGAGGTTTCTATGATAAGGTTGTGCGGGTATTCATTGTTTACTTCTTACCCTAAACATTCTATGTTAATAACTGAAAGCTCATTTGATTTGAGGAGATCAGTGTATTCATTTCATATAACATTAGTAATGGTTGAGTAGGCTTATAATTTAAAACTTAGGAGGAGAACACTGGAAGCTACAAATTTGAGAACAACCGAGGCTACAGAGTAAGGCCCTGCCTCACAACTATCTATCTATCTATCTATCTATCTATCTATCTATCTATCTATCTATCTATCTATCTGTACGTATGTAGATGTATATATATATATATATATATATATATGTGTGTGTGTGTGTGTGTGTGTGTGTGTGTTTGTATATATCCATATATACAAACAAGCATGCATACATATATACATAAATAATGCTAGGTTATTGTAAAAAATGTTCATAGTCATGGTTCATTAAGGATTGCATTCAGTTTTTTTCTTTATATATACATAGAGGTACTTTTGTAAAACTGAGCATTTAAATATTCATCTTATTTTGTACTGCAACATATATGAAAGGAAAGAAACACAAAGTGATGGTGATTTTTGTCGCTAAGACAAAATATCTATGAGGCTGAGATCTGAGGGTCAACAAATAGAGCCAGCCCTGGCAGAAAAGACTCCAAGACTTTGGCTTTCATTAACAATAAAAAAGCTGAATTGGAGGCATAGCTTTAGGGGTAGAGAGCCAGCTGTGATCAAGGAAACAGAAAAAGCACAAATTCTGAGTTCAAACTCAGGTACTGGCAAAAAAGGAAAGAAACTAGCATTAGAGATAATCAAATATGAAAATCAAATATCTGGAGAAGAAAGTGTGCATAGCTTTTAGTATCAAGGAAATTCTCCAGCATATATGCAGTAAATAACACTATAAGGCCTTTAATTACTTGAATGATGTTGTTATAAATATTACTAAATGTAGAATTAAAACATGGCCTAAAAGAATACCTCATGGGAAAATATCTATGCCAGCAGTATGACTAATAACCAGGTTACAAAGAGATCTTAGATATCTAAATTCCCAAAGAATCAATAATCCAATTGATAAATAGGCAAATGAACTGAAGAGATAAAAGATAAGATAAGAGAAATGAGAACATCTGTAGATGAAGTAATGCTCAGCATCCTTGGCTATAAAGGAAATTCAAGTAGAAATGACATTGAAATTTTATCTCACTCCAGTCAGAATGGCAATCAGCAAGTACACAAACAAGAACAAATGCTAGTGAGAATAGCAGTAAAAGGAACCATATAACTTTGTGTGAGTATAAATTAGTGCAAACACTAGGGGAAAAGTGTTACAGAAATACTATAAAAATCTAAAAGTAGAAGTACCAGAAGATCCAGAAATACTATCCATGGTCATACTTTTGAAGTAATATATACCAGGACAGAATAGGGTCATATTCATTCCCATCTGTATTGTGGTACTGTTCCCAGTAGCCAAGTTATGGACGCAGTCTAGAAGCACTACAGTGGATGAGTAGACTTTAAAAAATGTGGCTTAGACTTGCCACATTCTAGGCAGTTTACATGCGGTATCTTATTCCCTTCTGCTCCAATGTTATGATTTTAGAATTATCAATATCTAGATTAAGGAGGTGTGAAATTATTTCTGCTATCATACAGAAGGGAAATCAAGGCCTAAAGGGCTTTGAATTATGCCTGAGCCTCAGTAACTCATTAGAGTTACAAAACAAGTCAAATTGCCTCAGTAAAATGTAATCTACACAGTAAGCTAATGATAGGGAAGGCTGGGAAGACTTTTAAAATAAGTAGAAATTGGGCTGGGAAGGTGGCTCAGTGGTAGAGTGCTTGCTTTGCATGCCTGAGGCCCTGGGTTCGATTCCTCAGCACCACATAAGCAAAAAGAAAAAAGCCGGAAGTGGAGCTGTGGCTCAAGTGGTAGAGTGCTAGCCTTGAGCTGAAGAGCTGAGGGACAGTGCCCAGGCCCAGAGTTCAGGCCCCACAACTGGACCAAAAAAAAAAAAAAAAAAAAGAAGTAGATATTATTGAAAACTAGAATATTTTACAAAATTCCCAGCAATCAGAATATGTTATTTCCAGGACTACATGAATAGTTTCTTATGATTAAAATCAGGAATATGAACAGGACTCCTGACCTCTCTAGCTATTTGAGGAATTGCACACTTTCTGATTGGATTACCACTGCTGCTTGTGTCAAGTCACTTTAAAAAGAACTACAATACATCTTCCATTTTAGTATTAGGGGGTGATGGTACTTCATCCTGGTAGGTAGAAGAACTAAATGAAAAACTAAGCAGAGTGCCTTTCAGGGGTTGAACATTAGATTTGCAAAACACCAGGAAGTGTGTGCTTGAATGGGGTGAAGTAGGGTCAAGTGGAACATGGTGTACAAATGAGGAGGAGAAGTGAGGAGAATATAGTCAGGAATCCAATGTATATCTTACAGAGTGAAGAAGTGTGAAAGAAGGGGTGGGGATGGGAAAAATGTGTGAGAATATTGACATGTGTGACATTGATCAACATAGCGTCTACTCATGATTTGTTAAAAAGCAGCTCTTTTGTACAACTATTTAAAGATAATAAAAAATAAAATGTGGCATACATAAAACAGAGCTTCTAAAATTATACAAAGCATCCGGCCACACAAAACCTTATTGCATTCCATTAAGAGCTCCTCACTCAAACAGCTGTACAGAATTTGTTGTAGGCTAATTACAGCTAATTGTTAAATAAGACAGTGAATTTACTCACAGTGAAGTGTAAAAATAATTTCAAAAATACAACCTCCCACCCTCGCCAAATACTCAGTAATGTATTTTTGTGTTAATTTGTACACAAAGACTTTGGAGAAAGAGGAAGACACTTGGTATGAGACAAAGAGATCAGACAGTTATTCTTCTTTCTGATCATGGGAGAGTCAGGAGCAAAGGCTAAAAGTAGAGAGAAATGATAACGAGGAATGATAGGGGAAAGGATAAGTGCACAGGAGGAGTAAGTGGAAAGAAAAGAGAAATCAAATTAGGTATGAAATGACTGAGATTTTTAACCAAACTGGATCCTAAAAACTATTTTACAAATGGAGAAAATTTGTTGTCTTAGAAAGAAAATTATATTATTGTAATAATACAAAATGTTCTGTCCTTAACCCACCCAACTCAATACATTCCTACTCATGAATTATCAGTGAATTTTTCTCTATTTAAAATGCATAGTAAAGCACTTGTTTTTCTCCTCTTATCTCAAAACCCTGCTGCATTTAATGCATGAGTGGAATAGAGAATTCTACAGGAGATTGGTATGTTGTGAGGAAGAAGGAAATATGCAGGTATGTAAAAGGAGAGAAGTGGTAGAAACTTTGGAACAAGAAAAAGATTTCTGTAGGACATAGAATTGAATGCTATGAGATATTTAGCAGATATTTATAAACAAAAAAATGCCCAAGTTATTTTCATGCTGCAGTAATCCACTCTGCCTTCTTCTGTGGTAAGAGAAAAATCAGGAAAATGATAGAGAAAAGAAGAGAGGGAAGAAAGGGAGAAGGTACCATGGGGAAAACTGGAAGAAAAAGAAATATCTGAAGGAAGACAACAAGAAAGCAGAGAATATGATCATCCGCAGGTGAGTTTCCTACAAGCTGTCTCAAAGCCTAAAGTTCAATCTTTTTCCATTCACCACTAAGTTAACATTTGGAAGCCCTACCTTGGTTCAGAGAAGCCAATGACAGAATACCAAAAGACATAAAACATGTTGGCTTGAAATATGAAGGAAAATTTTGAACTTAAGTATGCAATTATAATGTTAATTTTCCTTCTCATTCATTTTTATTGTTATTATAAAGGTTATATACAGATGAGTTACAGTTATGTAACTCAGGTAAAAAATACATTTTTTAGTGGACAATGTCACCCCTTCCCTCATTCTCTCCCAATTTTTCCCTACCCAATTACAAGTTTCAACACACTGTCTTGTAAGAACCACTACTGCATTTGTTCACCTTGTTATCCCTCCATTTCTGTTCCCCTCATTATCTTCTGAAAGGCAGATAAATGAACAAATGGAACAAAAGGAAAAGAAAACAAAAACAGCAGCAATTTCTCTTTTCTTTCCATTCATTTCTCCTGTGTGCTTATCCCTTCCTTATTCTTTCCAATGTTGGCTGATTTTAAAATGTTAGATAAAATTATTTTTTTAACCCAACAATTTGGGAGTCTTAAATTTATTTTATAAAAAGATACATATAATTACTCTTATTTTTTAATTGCTGGCCTGATTCCACATTTCATTTAAGTCATGTATTAAATGTGCATAATGTTACTTTGTACATCTCAAAGGCTTTCAAAGAAATCAAATAAAATATAATAAGATGTTTTGAGAGCTGAGTGTAGTGATTTCTTGTAATCACAGCTAATTGAGAGGTAAGAAAATCTTAGTTCCTGGCCACAACGACCAAAGTTAGTGAGACTCCATTTCCATAAACAGTCATATTTGGTACTACATATCTATCATCTTAACAATACTGGCTACTTCAGCCAAAAATGTGAAACCCATAAGTGATAGAGTGCTTACATTGCAAGTGTGAATTCAATCCTCTTTACTACCTCACACAAAAAAAGTATAAATAAAGAAAAATATATGTGGATGTTGAACATATATTTATATATCACAATATGTGATTCCAATTTGTTTATTTGCTCTATGAAGGCATACATTTGTTTTTCCATTTATATTACAGAAAGTTGGATTTGTGAGTACAGATATAGTAGAATGTGTGTTGCTTTTCAAGATCTCTAGAAATTGGTACTTCTGCTTTTTCCCAGACTAGAGATTTTTAATTCACAGTATTTCATGTTAATGTTAGACTTGCTATAGGGCTCTTTCTTCAAATATCTTATGGCTTTAGAAAAGCCAGCTCTCCAGCTTTCTGAGGTGTTACTCATTTATAGCACTAGGAATGGAAAGAAGCAGAAATAGCAAGATGGAGACCCACCTAGAGGCAATGCGTCTTAATTCTGAAGTGTCAGAAATACATGAGTGGCTCCCTGCCTTTCTTACTTACTGCTGCATAGAACATTTTTAAACTTCTTATGAGAATGACTTTTCCACATTACTCACATTTGTGTAAAAGTAAATGGAGTTTATTTCCATTGATCTAGGAGCAGGATATTTATCATGCTTTGAATTACCTTCTGAGGACAACATACATTATTATGTGCAAAGAAACATGTTCAGAGAACTACATGAAAGTGAGTCCTATGGAACATTTTAAAGCTTATTGGATTCTTTAATACACATTGCCATATTTTCAAATAACCTGTTTGAGTAATAAAGGGCTGGGTTGTAATATGGCTGAAAACAACTACATGTCCAAGGATGAGGGGAGTCTGTTAATCAACACTTCCGTTAAGCCATTGACATAGTTTTTGAGATGATAAAAATAGTTTAACTGGAGCAATATTATGACACATCACTCAATATTAGATTTGTAGATCTTGTAAATCTATACTCTTTTGTACATGTTCACCGGTGCCTATTTTATATATATATATATATATATATATATATATATATATATATATAAAATAAATAGCTACAATAACTACACAATATTGCAATTACAGCTCTTAAAACGCATGGAAAACATCTTATTTAAAGTATAAAAACTTTATCTATAGGAATAATAAGAAATACCTGTCCTTTGTCATTCTGTCCTCCCTATTTCAGAGTAGAGCAAATGAAGCTCCTGTGTCACGTAAAATTATTTTTGAAAGATTCTTCCCTCATCTCACACTTATATTATAGGATTCAGTGACTGTGTCCTATATTATAGGACTTTTTAAAAAAATTTACATTGCTATATAGCCAACTTGGCTTTAACTTGGTGATCTTTCTGCCTCTGCCTCATCAGAGCTGGAGTTAAAGATATTTACCACCACACCTGTCTGATACTCTGTAATTCTTACAGATGAAAATTACAAAACTTTGCAGATTTCAGGGAGAAATTGTGCAGTAATAAATAAAGACTATCAAGAATAGCATTCAATGAACAAAATTTCAGATGAACTATAAAGAGCTTATATTAGTGTGCAGAGCAGAAGAAATTTGATTAAAGTGCTATTGCTTAAAAAAAATACACTAGGAAACTATAGTGAAGAGTTTTATTTCTGTAGCTAATTTAAATTTGCTTTCCCCTGCTGATGTCTGGGAGTCAACACTGCTGACATTGGCTGGTATGAGTAATAAGGCGTGAGTATGTATTTGAGTAATTGGAAAAAGGATAAATTTCACTTGCATGGATGGTACTCCAGTCTACCAGTCACTGTGTAAGTGACTATAAGACACATGATGATGAATGGCCATCACTTCCTTCATTCTGCTGATGATAGATCATTATATATTTTATTTTGTTCACATGGTGCCAACAAAATGTGGAGTGTTACCCCCTTTGCTAACAAGAGTAAGTGAAATTGTAAAAGGGAAAGTAAATTGCCAAAGAAGAAAGTACAAAAAAATCAAAAAGCAAAGATAATAGCAATGGAAGTGAAAAGTGGAATTGGAAATATATGGGATTTATAAGAGAAAGCTCATTATGGGTATGCTAACCTCGTCTTGGAACCTACACTTGCATCCAGGACTTGGTAAAGGCCAATTTAGTAGTGTAAGTGTGGAAAGTGGTTGTGCGGGTTGTTGAAAAGGATGTCCCAGGGGAAAAGATAATGTTCAAGGAAAACAAAAGCAAAAATAGAAGTTTTTTAAAAATCGTTAACATTATAAGTATGACATTCAATATTAGAAGCTGATTCAGAACTATAAAGGAATGACATTTTGCTGAGACAGAGAGAAGACATTTGTGCTATTTGTCTATCTGTGCATATTTATTTATTTTTTGGCAATGAGGAGTTTGAATTCAAAACTCTAATTTCTAGACAGGTACTCTACTACTTCAGCAACATCATCACCTCTATTTGAACTTTATTATGTTATAAACAAGAAGCCAAACAATGTTTCAATTAGTCAGTTTAATTCTACATGTGTCCAATGGTTTTCATTGCAATATACAAAATATTATTTTTACAACTTTCAAGTTACTCATACATTTATCCTCATACTAAGTGTTTTAATACTTTGACAATAGTAAAGTTGATTGAATAACCAGAATATTTTATATTGGATGTTTTGAAAGGAAGGGATGGTAGGGGAAAAACAAAGGAGGAGGTAACAATGCTCAATAGGAAATGTATTCATTGCCTTACTCACGTAACTGTAACCCCTCTGTACACTATTTTTATAATAAAAAACATGAAAATGCCATACAGCTCATTTTACAGTCCCATACTATTGTGAAAAGTGAGGACCATTGTGATTAACACATTAAAAACATAAAAAATTATCCTGTGTCCTGGTTTCAAACATTAGATGAAAGAAATGAGTTAATTTAGGGAACTTACTTTTTCTTCCCAGGGCAATGAGAAAATCTAAAATGTCCCCTGGGCATTTTAATATGGTTTTACTTTCTCTTGGCCACCAAATATTTTAATTAGAAAAATGATCATTTTTATCTATGATAATTATGGGGCCTAATATATAGAGTAACAAACAATATATGTTCCTAAAGGCTTTCCAAACCAGTCCAAATAGAAAGGATTATTTCTGCCTAAGTAAAGATGAGGGTTTACATATCAGAATTACATATGGAAATTTTCAAACTTCATTTATTTTATTTCATTCTTTACATTAGAAATTTAATATATGTAATTCGGGCATATATTGTAAATCTTCTCTGGATTTTTCTGATATAATAGAGTCCCCACATCTGTGAAAGTCTAAGCATTAATGCCTTTTTCTAGTAGCATTTTCAACTTATTCACTAGTTTTGTTTTTTACGACAATTCTGTGAATGTCAATCTCCCTTGGATTGAAAAAAATTACTTTTGCAGATGTCTTATTTAGGAAATAGTGGGTACTAATTGTCACGACCGCCTCGACCAGCAAGGAAGACGCAACACGGAGCTCTTCTCTCTGCAGTTTATTCAGGACCTTTGAGTAATCTTCTGACCCCAACCCAGGGGAGAATTCCCCACAGCCTTAAGTACCCGCTGGGTAGCCAACCCTGATACGCCACGTGGGAACCACCAATAGGTTCAGGTTCCCGGAAGCAAGCCAGATTCTTTGCCTTAGCCATATAAGGAGTTGTTTACCACAGAGAGCACTCGCCATCGGGAAGGCAGAGGGCGGAAGCCGGCGCCATCTTCCAGGTGCGGCTGCACGCAGCTCTCTACAACTAATGTTCATTATTTCAATTCATAAATTTACATTAATTTTTTTATGTGGTAACTCAAAAGGTATTGCACACATAAGAATTTATCTAGTTTGCTCTGTGAAATGTCTTTGTTTTAGAATGACTGCAGATTGTTAACTCCTACCTGACATAAAAAAGCAGAGAAAGAAAGCCAGTATGAAAATTAAATTTGGTGAAGTTGGCACTTTTTACAACTGTCCTCCTTGGACAAGTTGTAAAATTTGAATTCTCTGTGTCTTTTTAATTTTTTTATTGTAAAGATACTATACACAGGCATTACAGCTACATGAGTAAGGTACTGAGTACATTTCCATGGAGCATGGGTTACCCCTCCTTTGCTTTTCCCTTATAATCTCTTTTCTCTCCACCTCCCCAACTCCTCCCTCTCCCCCTCCTAAGTTGTAAAGTTTGTTTTCAACATGTTGTCTTGTACATCTCATTGTTACATTGGGTCAACCAGTATACTTGTTTCAGTATTTTGTTATTTCCTTTCTCTTCCCCAAATTAGAAAAATGTATATACAAGATGCAGGGCACCAGAATCAAATACAGTGACAACAGGGGTTTTACCATAAGAGGAAAAACATACCGAAGAAACAAAAATTCACATAATACATTAAATACAGCAGCAACAAAGAAAAAAAAACCTCTTGTGTCCACACTTTGTTGTTCATTTCCCTTAGCATCATATTATATGGTCATATGTACATAGCTTTTCACCTTTTCTGCTTGTCTGGTAAGATTACCCTAGATGTATACTAGTTATTGCAAATAAGGAAAAGCATGGGACCTATGTTTATTTGGGTTTGGCTTACTTCACTTAGTACAATTTTTTCCAAGTCTTCCTCTTTCCTAGCAAATGGGGCGATGCCATTCTTTCTGATGGAGGCATAGGATTCCATTGTATGAGATGTACAAGATACTATGTTGAAAAACAAATTTAACAATTTAGGCGGGGAGGAGGGGGAGTATAGTTGTGGAGGTAGAAGGGAAAGGTAGGGAAAAAACAAAGGCATAGTTAACAATACTTGATAGGAAATGTACTCATGACCTTTCTCATGTAACTGTAGCCCTTCTGTACAGTATTTTTACAATAAAAATGTATTATATATGTATATGAATTCTTTTTTATATATACCACATTTTCTTGATCTATTCATCTACTGAAGGACATCTGGGCTTTTTTCTCCCTCTTTTGGTTTTATCTCTCCTTTATCTCTTAGATTTTATGAATCAGAAATATATCTACTTGAATAAAATTGAGATCTCAAAGGTGACAGGATCTCCAAAGTCAGAAAGACAATTATTTGCATTTATTCTTCTCAGAATATTTAACAGTTATTTTTCTGAGTATCTAACATCTACCTGCAAAATAGGCACATTCATCTCGTTGGTGGGCATCTTCAAGTTTTAAAAAGCAAAGGTGGTTTATTCACCAACTTTTGCATTGTGTTCACAGAGCAGCCATCACTGACAACTTTGGACTGATATTACTTTGCCTTTTCATTCATCAACTAATAAAAATACACACATAAGTGAGAAACTTAATGATATGAGATGGTTCTTACAAAAGATTGTCCAAAATGATAGATTATAGTATTATAATATAGTGTCATAAAGCTGGATTTATGGTAAGTATAACAAGATTACTCAGCAAAGTTAATCAGTTACCTACCTTCTCATTTATTTCTGAATGTCATTTCCTTAAATGGTCTAGTTGATACTTTTTATTTTTTGTTACTTATTTAGTTACTTAAAACTCACTAATACAGTGACTTTAATATTAAATTAACCACATCTGACCTTGATCAGGTCTCTGAATTTTGCTAAAGTTTCAGCTACTTAAAATTTTGTACATTTATTCATAATAAAAACCACCACTGCATGATATAAGAAGTAACATAAATTATTTGGATATCATTTATCATATACCTGATATTTTAATTTACAATTCTATCAATATAACAAAGTATTAGCATATTTCTATTTCATATCTGAATTCATTAAATCTAAAGTATTCTTTTTTTTTCCTTTTCAAATGTATAACCATGAAGGCAACATAGTAAGTATACATGCTCTATTTAACCATAAACCTTCAAGATAAAACCTATCTATATTTTCTTAGCATACTGTGTAGTTTAGCTCCACCCTAGGAATTAAGATCCACTTAAAGAGATTTGTCTGTGTTCAATTTCTTCAGCAAGACTCAGTTTTTCTGAAAGTCAGGGAACATGCTATTTTAAAAAATATATTTTTATTGTCTTAAGTAGTTGTACAAAGGAGTTGCCATTCACCAAAGCAGCTTATGAAGACAGTCCATCTTGATCAATGTCCAAACTTTCTTTTGTTTTCTGTTTTTTGTTGATCATGGGGCCTGGACGCTCAAGGCTAGAGTTCTACCACTTGAGCCACGGTGCCACTTCCGGCTTTTTCTGCTTATGTGGTGTTGAGGAATCGAACCCAGGGGCTCATGCATGCAAGGCAAGCATTCTACCTGTGAACCATCTTCACAGCCCCAATGTTCAAACTTTCAACATTCTCACCCACTCCTCCCCACATATCCCTTCCCTTACTTATCTTAATTTTAGCCTATGCGTTGATTTTTTGCCATTTGCCAAAGCAGTTCATGTGTTCAGTGCATCTTGATATGTGTCATCACTTCAACATCTTCACCCCCACTTCCACCCACCTCGCTCTTATATTTCTCATTTCTGTGATGGGTAGGTATAATGAATTCTTGCCTACATTCTTCCACCTTCCTCCTTCATTCTTCTACCACTTTCCTTTTGGCTCCATCCTCCCCTCTTGGAAGTACCAATTTCCTATTACTTATTTTTCAGGACTTTGACTTAATTTTTTAAAAAGAATTATACATGTGCACTGTCCATAGAGTCTATTACACTTCAATTAATTCATGTGTAACACCTTGCTTACCACCCAGTGTTTTTACTTGTAGATTTATATGCACATTCTAACTAAATGAAGGAAACCATGCAATCTATGTTTCTCTGGGTCTTACTTTACTTAATATTTTCCAATTCTTTCCTTTTTCATACTAATCATAAAAATATCATTCTTTCTGATTGATGAGTTGGCTCCATTGTGTAAATTTACTACATTTCTTTCTCAATTGTTATTATGAGATTTTGCATACCAAGACATAAGTCTTGGTATAGGAATTGGCATCAGATAGTAAGTAAAAATATTATTTTTTATGAGCTCCTGTAAAGGAGAATCATCTTGTCAACTTCAGTGACAATTTGAGAAGGCCAATGTTACAAAATATCTTATAAAGATATTTGGTGATTTTGTTGAAGTCAATGAATAAAGAAAGAAAAGCTGGACTACTGACTTATAGAAAACCATGCCTATAATTGCCCTGTGTAATCAAACGTTTAGTGTATCACATGTAAATCACTTTTGGACTTGGATGTTCTTTTTAATACCAAAGAATTCAGGAACTAGAGCAATATTAAAGAAGCTTATCATAATCAGCTCTATAATCTATTTAAAAAAACAGTGTAAACAGGGAGTGAGCAATTGGAGTGACTATAAAAGAGAAGAGCTAGGATACTTTTTTTGACCCTCCTGCTGAGACGTGGTATCTCAATTAGATGACAGAAGAATTTGAATTTGTTCTCTGGAAATTTCTGTTCTTATTAGAAGTATGATTTTCATAATGCTTGCACACTGCAACCACAGGAAGAGCTTAAAACAACAACAACAACAACAACAACTCGGTTCTGGACTTGACCCTAATTCCCATTATATTAGCATAGAGTTTTAGGGACAGTCTCTTTAATTACTCAATGATCACAGTATGCCTGGAAACCACTGCTGAGGGATTATCCTTTATTGTATTTCTTTTCAGCTAGGAAGCAGCACCAAAACCCTCTCCTTAATACCTTGCAATAGTGAGCAGTCCTTGTGACTAGGACCTGCTTCCCATCGCTGTCTTTAGTAGCAAAGTTTTGGGTTCACTCTCCTCTTTGGAGTGCTTATCCTGGGGTTCTTTACTTTATTTGATCTTAATATCCTTTGAGAAACTTCTGTTTATACTAGCTTCCTTGAATAGTGGACTAAGACTTTTTAGCATGGTAAAGAATATATGCAAGTGGACTTAGAGCAGTCAATCTTCACACCTGTAATTCTGTCTCTCATTTGTGATGACACCACCTAGGAACTCCTTTTACCTGGAATTACCAAATGTCACTGTTCTGTTTCAATCTGCTTTTAGCTACATTAACAAGGGGATAAAATAATAGAGCTTCACTAGGGATGCAGGACAAAAACTAAACAGGATTCACAATTCTGTGGCACATTGACATTACTTGAAGACCTTAGAAAAATTACCTATCCAGTGTCCAGGGCACAGATTGAGATTCAATTCAATATATCATGTCTAGACACAGGAGTAAGGGATGCATAAACTCTTCAAGACATTACAACACGTATTCCAATTGTATTCAATTGTATTCAAATTGATCTAATGAGAAACCAGTTTAACATAAGGCAATTTAATATAATGAAGTGACAAGGTAAGAAGAAGCCAGGAACAATTGATGTGAAATGAATCACATTAATTTCAGTGGGAAAGAATGTTGCTAGGTAATGGCATACACAGCCTAACAAATGGAATGATTAGGGTGACTGGGAAGAAAATAAAAACACTTTGCCAACATCTCATGCTTCCCCAATTTGTACAAGACTATGTCTAAGCTGGCATCAGTATAAGAACCAAAGAGCTGTTATCTGAGGTCAGAAGGCTTCGATGCCTTGAATAGGCATCACAATGTTATGAAATGCTGTATTTCACTTAGTAGTTGAGAAGCAACTGAAGTTTTGAGAATGGAACAAGAGCTTTATGCTGTGTATATTAGGGAGAGTTAGAAGCTTTGCTGTCTGTTCCTAAAGTATACCTTAACACTGTCATACCTTCCTTTCCTAATAAATGCAGCTTACTTCCTCTTCTGCAGTTACAATGCAGTGGTGCCAAGTCTCTCGTTCTCCCAATTGATTCTAAAAAGGCATTTTTTTCTAGCTTGGTTTTTCCTCACTACTTCTTTTTTGGCATACAGAATTATATATATTATCAAATACCATGTGACATGTTCATATATTGGATAATGTGACCTTCAATTTCATGTCTGAAGGAAAATATGTAAATAGGGAAGATAAATAACTTTCCCCAAATCATATATCTTGAAGGTGGGTAAACCAATGTCCTAGCATAGTTAAGTCTGTGCCTTCAATAATCAGTATATAATTGCTGTCAATTTTAATGATATATGTATCTGAATTTATAGATTCATCTATAATGTGTCAAGCCTACTATACAAATAAGATTAAATTGAAAGCATATGAATTTCTTAGGTTGTGATTAAAATCATAATAAAATTTGATAGCACAAATGTCATCTACATTGAATGTTTTGATAGACTCAATAAAAATGTCATACTTTAAACTTTTATATTGGTATTTGTTTCCAAAGTGTATTTCTAGCACAGTCCAAATTCACAGAAAAAGAATATGGTCAAAAAGAGACGTTAGATGGAAAGACAAATCATGTTTCTTGTGATCTAGAAAAGAGGCAGGGCAGGATTTCAATGTGAAAACTAGGAAGTAGAACTTATTTCCAATGAAAGAATTTCAGGCTGGATTCTAGTATAGACATTATTCAGAAGCAGGCAATTCCAGTTCCAGGATTCTTGCCAAATCAGCTGAGCAATAGTGATCAACAAACAAAATAAAACCCGCTTAGGTGGAACTAATGTGTTACACTAATGTGTAATTATCTTAATTTATTAGGAAAGTAAGCATTCATTTTATTCAATCTAGGGCTTGGAATAGTGACACCTTCCTTAAATGGAAATCAAATCATAAGCATGTCCAGCTGTCCACAATAAAGAAAAATCTGGAAAAAAGTAACCTAAACATCCAAGCAGCCAAAATAATTTGTAGGTACAAACATGCTGTGAAAGATTCAGTGAGGCCTTCAATCAAATCCATGTGAACTTCATCTACATCAATAATGTGAGTTTTCTGCTTGTCTATTACTCTATTGCATAAAATCAGCAAAAGGTATATTGGTGTTGCTAACATTATATTCTATTCAAGGTAGTTCAATGCAAATAAAGGATGTGTGTGAAGCAGAATAATGGTCGCAAAAATGTTCCTTCCTGGATCCTCAGAAAATGGGAATTTATTATTTCACCTGACAAAGGAGTCAGAGAATAGACAATTCAGCAGGAACTGTCCAAGTGGGCTTAATGGGCTGTTATAGGGTCTTTCAAAAGGAGAGAAATACGATGTGGGCAGAGAAAGAAGAGTTGCTGGCCCTGAGTATAGAAGAGAAACCTGAGTCAAACTCTACAAAATGGGGAGGAAAAGGAAAACCTTTCTCCCTGGGAACCACAGAAAGGAATGCAGTCCTACTTGCACCTTTTTGAGAGTTACTTCAAACTCCAGAACTCTAAGTACTGTAATGCTTGCTGTTAGTTGGTAATGAAGTGATATGAAATGAATACAAATTATTTTGTTTATGACACAAAAAGATGAGTTAAGTGGCTATTATTTAAGGCTGGTTGTGACAGTAACTTCATCCTGTTTACAATAAGGCTCCTCACCTTCCTCTTTCTATGAAGAGTAGGAAAAGATGGGTAATATGCAGACATAACTTCTCAGGCTTTTTTCTTAACTGGTTTCTTTCTGGGTTTTGCCATGTAGTCAGTTGGCTATTAATTTGTTCACAAGGGCAGCTCAAGGGTACTTGAGCTTTTAGAAGTTTGTGCACTTTGTACTTTAATTTTTAGGAACTTATGGCAGCTTTACAAGCCTTTCTTTTGTCCAAACTTTCTTTGAAGTTCCTTGTCTTAGTTTTGTCATGAGTTAGATGACTTCAGGGTTTGACCTCCAAAAATGAGTTGCTGCCCCATTTTCCTTTATTACTTTCAAGGGTTAACTAGTAATTGAATTTCCTCACATCACCTGATGGTCATCTTGATTAATCTGTTGTATATGCTATCAAAACATTTTTTGGGGGTCCAGTCATGGGCCTGAACTCTGGGCCTGGGCGCTGTCCCTCAGCTCTTCAGCTCAAGGCTAGCACTCTACCATTTGAGCCACAGAGCCACTTCCAGCTTTTTTTTCTGCTTATGTGGTGCTGAGGAATCGAACCCAGGGCCTCATGCATGCAAGGCAAGTGCTCTACCACTGAGCCATCTTCCCAGCCCCTATCAAAATATTTTTTTATTAAATTCTTAGTGCTTGATATTCCTGGGAAGAATTTGCTTTTCTTCTTGGAAATTATAATGAGTAATAAATGTCCCAACAGTGTGTGTGGATAGCTGACTTCAGCTACAACTTAATGGCTAGTATTTTTGATAAAGAAGATAGTTTGGATGACTATTAGTAACTGCACTCAAGATAGTGAACAAATCAGATAGTATCCTCCACAACAGGGTAAGGATGGAAGTGATTTTGAAAATAATGTTGCTATTGCTGTGATGCTGCCAAGAGAATTAAACATCATAAAAGAATAAGAAAAGTGGAAAATTTCTATTGACTGATTGCTTTAAGTATTCATCACCAAACAAAGTTGATCCTGGGTAGGCTTTCTGATAATTGGTGTGAGACTTGGATAAGCATTTCACTGGTCTATGTTGGTTGCTGTGTTAACAGAACTATTTGGGATATATTTGAGAAACATAGAAAGATCTGTTAAACTTACATATCAAAAGCACTCAAGTGATAGCAACAATATTAACTGATTATATCTAGCATTAGTAAATAATGTTGCCTTCTTTAAATATGATCACTCAATTAAAAATAAATTCCCTAACATTTGCCCAGATTTCACCATTTTTACATATATTCCTAATGAATTGCTCATCTAGCATGAAGAACTCTGAACACTGAGTTCTTCCTAGCTCTTAGGTTGCCTTGCTTTATCTGCCTGATTAATTTCATTTTTTAAATCTAGCCTTTACTTTCTAAAATTCCTTAAGGATGTATATCACCATAGATTCTTAATACCTAGCTTTGTCTATCTGACTTGAACATTTCCTATCATTTGCTGTGTCTCTCTTAAACCTTCTGTGGCTAGTGGATAAGAAGATTGTACATTGTGTAATGTCTTGTGAGTACTTAATGTGCTTGAAGACAATATTTTACATGTGTAATAAAAATAAAGTCTCTTCTTCCAGTCATTAGAAACTACTGAACAAATTGTTGTTCCCTAGTTCTGTGAAACAAGGAATAAAGCCATTTTCTGAAATTGAATATTGTTAATCATTGGATCATTAACCTTTGCAATATCAACGTGTTCTCCATGTCAAATTCAGTAAATTAACTGTCATAGGTAACAGTAAAGGGAACATTTCACGTAGAGGAACATATTTAGTTTTAAATGCACTGTGAAGGATTTAGGTGAGTACTAATCTATGCTAAAAAAGCAAAGTACTAGAAAGAACAATTTCACAGCAAGAAAGTAGGAACTTGACAGGTAAAATGTAGCTTGCCTTCTGGTCTTTCACATTTCTTTGTTCCCTGCTTTTCATTGCATCTTATATTTTGCTTTTTCACTGTCAATAAAAGACATACACCAACAAAAATGCATGCAAAGTAGAGAACTAAAAAAAAAAAAACTATTGTTTGTGAGCCTAAGAGTGGGCACATCCTGAAGATCATTTGTACAAAAGCATCTCTCATTCCAGATAAAAGCAATTTGTCTCAAGCCTTCTGTTTCTAAGCCTGTAAACTATTTGTTTTCCTGGCTCTGAATCATGTTTTATATACTCCTATGTTTTCAGTTTGCTCTGATGTTCCATTGGTTTAGATGATGACGTTGAACCATGTGTCAATGAGTTTTAATTTGTAGAAAGTCTCCTGTGATAAAATGTTGCTTCTTAGATTAGCTTTACACAGTTAAATTATATTAGTTTAGGAAATAACTTTGGTAGATTAAGGTTACTCAAATTGTACAAGTTTAAATCAGTGAGTGTTTACTGATTACATAAGGTATTCCTAGCTTCCTGTTGGTGTTTGAGCTGTATGTTAGGGGAGGTCAGCCAAACACGTTACACCCTCTTTTAATATGGTAAAACATACTTTATATAAGCAAAGTAGCCACATTCACAGAAGGCAACTTGATATCTAATAACTAATTACATGAAGACATATCTTACCAAGTTGTTAGTTATGTAGAGCAATCTCTGTGAGTGATGACATTATGAGAGACTTTTCACATGTATTTCTTGATATAGGAGATTTGTAGAGCTATAACACTATTATAGACACCCAAAATTTCTCTACATTCAAGAAGGAAAAGTAGGTCAGCTTCCAGGTATGGGTGGCTCATGCCTGTAATACTAGTTACTTAAGGAAGGCTGAGATCTAAGGATTATTGTTGGAAGCCAACCCAGGCAGGAAAGTCTGTGAGACACTTATCTTCAATAAACTATCAAAAAGCCAGAAGTAGAGTTATGCCTCAAGTGGTAAATCACTAGCATTGTACAGAAAGTATCTCAGGGATAGCACTCAGACCCAGAGTTCAAGCCCCAGGACTGATACACACATAAAACAGAGTAGGATAAAATAGATGACTTTAATGAACACTTGAATCAAATATAGTTGTATAGTAGTAAATGACTTAATAATCATATTTTGACTAATATTAGTAAACACATATTACTTATGGCATGCTTCTATTCTAATTTATGCAAATATTTTACTGAGAATCTCTGCTCCAAGACCTAACAAAGACCAAGAAGACCTCCAGGCTTGGGATCTTTGATTGAGGCTTCTGAGATATACTATTTCAAGATTCAATCATCAAAGCCTTTTACTTTATGAATACCATCAATCAACTCCAAATTCTGCTGGCATATCCATATCATTTATGTTAAGCTGCTTCTATGCCATGCCAGATCAAACAGTGAGCTTCATCAAGCAGATGAAAATGTCTGTCAAACCAGTCATTCCAAGCCATGTAGACAAGACAACTTGCTGATTAAATTAATATTTCACTGTTCAACACACTGTACTGGTGTCATAAATGTAAAGGTGTTCTGCTTTGCTTTGAATACATCTTAATGCAGGAGTATTTTTACTCACATTGGTTTGTAGACAGATTGTCTTTGTTTTATACTGCTGTATAATTTGCATATTGAACAGTTTTCTATAGAAATACCTGGATTTCTAATTTTTTCTTTAAAGTCTAACCTGAAATTTAATTTATATTAATCCAGATGGATATCAGTGCATAAACATTTAATATAAACCCTTAATCCCAGAGTAATGAAGGTGTTTTGGAGGATTGAGGAGTCTGTCTAGTGGTCTTTAATTCTTTCATATATGTAGCCACAGGTCTCAGGTACTTTTAAAACTTCCCATGCTGGTAGGTTTATGTATCATTGTCTATCATTCTGAAAGTTTCCTCTTTTCAGCCTTTGCAGAACCCTAAACTGAGTAGGGTAAGTAGTCATGTAGAGAGAGCAAAAAAAAAGGCTAGGAAAAATTATGTGATTGTCAGTGACAACATATGTAACTAGTGACTGGAGCTGGAATTCAGACACTTGAGACCTCTAGCTTAGGTTTATTTCAATTATTTCTGGCTTTCTGCATCACTTTGGTGGTTAGTTGAAACATAAACTTTCTCCTATAACTATAACTTTAAGGGAGGTGATCAGACATCTTTGTTTACTAGACTGTCCAATTTCTGACATTCTCAGAAATGTCAGAGATTGGCTTTGGAAGTCCACAATTCACCTGACTTCAAAATTTTAAGTGATGTTTTTTGGAAGTGAGGCCATAGTCCGTTAGCTGGGTTTACCCTAATCTAAATTCAAGCTTTATGTTTATTTATTCCAATAATGATTAACCTCAGACATTCATATGAATCCTGAGTGCTACCCCTACCCATCTTGGCCTTGGAGTGTAATGGCTAGTATTTGTGGATGGATATGATCTTGTTTTTGTTTTGGTATTTAACTTCTGTTTGGATGTGTGTGTGTGTGTGTGTGTGTGTGTGTGTGTGTGTGTGTGTGTGTGTGTGTGTGTGTGTGTGTGTGTGTGTGTGTGTTAATTTTAAAGTTCTTTTCCATCCCACCAGAGAAATTGTGAAAATTCATTATCTGCTGGGGAGTGATTTAGCATGATACTCTATTTTTCTTAATTGTCTAAACTTTCCTTATACTTCTAAACTGTTCTACTACGTTTTGTAGAGTGAGCCTCAATTCAGGATTCAGCTTAGTAAGAATTATTTAATCCATGAGATAGATGCTCCCAATTTCTACATAAAGTGGTTAAGGGCTTTCAGTGTCTTAATCTTTACAATTGAAATGTTGGAGCCTTCTAGTTGGATCCCAGCTATCTGTCGATTCAGCAATAATAAAAGGCATTAATGATAAATTAAACCTACCTTCTAATTTGTTACCTTTCTTTTTTGCCAGTCCAGGGGTTTGAACTCAGGGACTAGGCACTGTTCCTGAGCTCTTTTAGGTCAAGGCTAGCACTCTACCATTTGAGCCACAGCACCACTTTGAGCTTTTCCTGTTTATGTGGTACTGAAGAAATCAAACCCAGGGCTTCCTTCATGCTAGTATCATAGGCAAGAACTCTACCACTAAGCCACATTCCCAGCCCAACCCTAAAGCTTTCTACCATCCTTTTTAGGGATGTGTAGGATATCTTCTTGGTCAGTTTTAAGATTCTCTGTAAATTAATAAAAATTAATAAAATAAAGGTTGGTTTTGGAAGCCATTCTAGTTGGGCTTAAACTGTTTTCACTATTAATTGTGTGGTTTTCTATACATTAAAAACAGTACTGCCATTATGCATAAATTTCCTTCTCTGTAAAATGGAAGTTATTATAATATAATAATCATATGGCTAATGTAAGAATTGAATGAGTTACCTTATTTGGTGCATATAAAGTATTCAATTAATTAATAATTTTGTATATTAATGAGTTTGGAAGTATCTAGCATTTTGTGAATACTTGTCATACTGTATGTTTCCATTTATTATCAGGTAAAAATTAGTACATGACCAAGGTTAATGTCGAACAAGTTCTGCTTCTTGAAATTACAATTCTCTGCTACTCTTAGGAGTAAGATCTTTATCTGCAGGGAAACAAGTAGCTAAAAAGAGGTCAAATGGGAAAGGGCTGTGGTATATTGAAGGGGTAATGGCAACTGTTGAGGCAACTTCTTGAAGAAAGTAAGCCTGAGCAGGCCTGTGTGAATATGGGGATTAAAATGAGACTCCTGCATTTTCTATAATCCAAACCAGTGCACCAAATAAGTACATGTGAAAAACTGAGAGAAGAAAAATGAAAACACTCTGAAAGTAAGACACAACCCAAGATTTAGTATCAGGGAACAGACTAGAAAACTAAGTGTTCTAAAGCCACAAAAAAAATCTGGAGAATTTATGAGAAAAAATTATGAAAAACTTAAGTCTGATGCTAATTTATCTTAGTCAGAAGGTTTGCTGTCTGTAGGTTATAGATGCACCACTTTGCATCTGATTAGTTAGTACTAATGAAATCATCTTTTCAGTCTGAACAATCTCAGCAGGATTACCCTCTAAGAAGATGGGCCCTGGAATGGCTATTATCAAACAAACAACCCTATCAGTAACCAATAATAACTTCAGCCATGTATAAAGGATCCACATGCAGAATCTGACATCTCTATTTGTTCATTTGACAGTCTTTTATAGAGACCTGCAAAAAAAGTATAATTGGCATATATAATTGAAGAATTTAAATTGTTAACATACAGGAAGAAAAGTCAAGCATAACAACAAATAACAGGTCATTTGCATATTGTTTTAATAAGCTACTTAGTGATGCAATTGACAAAATCTTTTCTTTTGTTGGTCCTGGGGCTTGAAATCTGGACCTAAACTCTATGCCTGAACTTCTTTTTTTTCAAGGTTAGCATTCTACCACTAGAGCCACAGTGCCACTTACAGCTTTTTCTGAGTAGTTTATTAACAGACTTTCCTGCCTGGGCTGGCTTTGAACCACAATCCTCAGATCTCAGCACCCTGAATAGCTAGGATTGTGGTCATGAGCTACCAGTTACCACCATGACAAAACTTTATTGAACACCTTTACCCCTACAAACATAGACAGCTAATAGGAGCTTTTCTATGGCACTACACTGGCTAAGAGGCATTATGATTACCGAAAAGAGACCTGATCACTGCTCTATTTAAAGCATGAAATAAAGGATAAGAAAGAATACCTTATAAGAAGTTAAGAATGGACAACACAGAATCTTGATTCCTATCCCCTGACCAGGGAAATATCCATGTTGTCCTTATTTAGTATTGCTTTTATAAACAGTAACAGACTAATAGTGGAAAAAAATATTAATTGCATGAGTGAATTGAGAGCACTTTCCCTACAGTTTTGATAGAGCATACCTAAATTCCTCTCCTTATATATCTCTTTCACCTACAGACTCACTTCACACAAACTAACCCCAAAGCATATAATTTCTGTATTTATTTTGGTCGGTCATGGGTCTTGAACTCTGGGCTTGGGGGCTGTCCCTGAGCTCTTCAGCTCAGGGCGAGCACTCTACCAGTTGAGCCACAGTGCCACTTCCAATTTCTATGAAGAGTGAGGAGTATCATTAGTATAAATGAGGAGAGAAAGAAAAGATGACATTGTTAATTCAGACAGCACCTGAACCATATTACAGTTTGTAATACCTGTTTTGTCCTTCTAGAAGCTTTACATACCTACTATTGTTTTAGTCCTTACTCACATCACCATGGCACATTTCTTTTATCTACCTAGTCTTAGATAAAATACAGAGAAAAAAACTAAAATTCCTACAGTGATTCCTAATGAGGTGTTTGATATTATGCATTACAAGGTTCCTCCTACGGGATTTCTGAGTCATACAATCTACCTTGGAAACTAACATTCAAGTATTAAGCAAGAATCTTCCCAGTATCTTGCTGGATTCTCTTAGGAAACTCTATTGTAAATAAACAATGTTAGTCATTATTGATTTAAAAAAAACTCCCTCTCCTACATTTCCTATTTCAGTTGATGACCAAACATCATTTCCAGAATTCAATTTCAAAATCATCTGCTTGTCATTCCAGCTTTCCTCAGTAACCGTCTCTATCAAGTTATCAAATTCATAATTTGAATTCTGAAAGAAAACATTTAAATAATCCTGTTTTACCCAGTCATGCTGCACTGTCTGGATCCAAAATCCCATCACTTTTAGTCTAAAAAGACATATGCTTCAAATCATTCTTTCTTTTCCCTCTCTCTCCATCAGTCTTCATGTCCTTTCATACAATCTAATTGACTATTAGTCATTTTAAAGCATTTCATCTTAATCTGTATTAAGAGTCACGATACTAGATTTAAAAAATCATAAGCATGGATTTCTATTCCCTTTATTTCAGTGCTCTTCAATACAACAAAATGGACAGCAAACATGTGAAAAGGAAGACTTATTAAAGGAATCATCGTGTGGAATTTGGAGCCTGGAACATATGAGATCAAGGAAAGCAATGGTAAAGTGATGGTTTTGTGTCATTCTTGCTTGGGAGGCCATTCTTGCTTGGGAGGCCAATCTTTCTTCTCTTCCTACCTTCAACCCTTCAACTTACTATTTTTTTTTAATTTTATTTTATTTTATTTGTGAACATACTCTACAGAGGGGTTACGATTACATGGGCAGGATAATGCCTACATTTCTTACCAAGCATTGCACCCTCCTCCTTTGGTTTACCCTTCACATCCCTTCCCAGCCTCCCCTCTCCCCCCCAAACCCAATCCTTCTCCTTCCCCCCCTCCCCCCCCCCACACCGACGTTGTAAAGCTCGTTTTGGACATGACAACTTGTACTTCTCATTGTTGTAACAGGTCCACCTGTATCCTTAAACAACTGGTTTTTCCCCATCTCCTCCACAAGTTATACCGACATCAAATATAGTGAAAGCAGGGGTTATACTGTGGGGGAGGGACATACAAAGCAACAAAGAGATAATCTTATAAATGCGTTAGAAACACATGCATGAAAGAAAAAAACATTAAAATACATATCTAAGGCTTCATTTTCCTGACATCACATTATCTGACCTTTTCCGCTTGACTCATACATATACTAGATATTGCAAATAAGGGAAACCATGGGACCTATGTTTCTTTGGGCCTGGCTTACTTCACTTAATATAATTTTTTCCAAGTTTTTCCATTTCCTAACAAATGGGGCAATGTCATTCTTTCTGATGGAGGCATAGAATTCCACTGTGTATATATACCACATTTTCTTGATCCATTCATCTGCTGAGGGACATCTGGGTTGGTTCCATATCTTAGCTATGGTAAATAATGCTGCAATAAACATTTCAACTTACTATTTTTAATCCAGACAACCAAAACACAATCTCACATTAGGAAAGGACAACATTCTTCGACCAATGTTTATACATGTGCATGTTCGTTTGTTGTTTTTTTTATTGTTTTGGTCATAGGGTTTGAACTCTGCTTCAGTGTTTCCCCTAAACTCTTCAGCTCAAAGTGAGCACTCTACCACTTGAACCACAGCACCACTTCCAGGTTTCTGGTGGTTAATGGAGGATAAGGATCTCATGGACTTTCCTGCTAGCGCTGGCTTCAAACTGCCATCCTTAGATCTCAGCCTCCTGAGTAGCTACGACTATAGACATGCCTGGGTATACATGCTAATCTTACCCTATATACTGTCTACATTGGCAGTCTGAAATTTATGGCCAGGTAATAAAACTTCCCCAGTCCTCTATACTGATTGCTACATACACATTTTATTTCTTCCTTTTCCTTTTAATTTCAAAATACACTTAATTGTTGGGCACCACTGGTTCATGCCTGTAATCCTAGCTATTCAGGAGGCTGAGATCTGAGGATCATGGTTCAAAGCCCCCCTGGGCAGGGAAGTCTGTGAGACTCTTATCTCCAATAAGCCACCAAAAAAATGGAAGTGGCACTGTGGCTCATATGGTAGTAAGCTAGCCTTGATCTGAAGAGCTGAGGGACAGTGCCCAGGCCAAGAGTTCAAGCCCCACAACTGAAAAAAAAATAGACTTAATAAATGCTCATTTTATGTTAGAAACAGGAGAATATGGAGACACGCTTCAAACTTCTCAGGTTTTCTTTCCTTTCCTCACAATTTACGTGTACTTGGAATTCTTCCCAGTTTTCGACTTAGAATCACTGTTGAAAAGAAAATTTTACTTAGCTACCAAGAATAATCTTATCAAGAAAAATAGTTAATTCTGCATTTTTTAAATTCCAGTATTGGAGATTAAACTCTTGGCCTCAAGCTCTTGCTTAGCATCTTTTCGTCTTTTTTAGAAAACTAAGTTCATTGTCAAGGTGATGTACACAGGGGTTACAGTTACATATGTAAGGTAATGAGTACATTTCTTGTCTAACATTGTTACCCCCTCCCTCATTTTTTTCTTACTTTCCCTTTCCCCCAACTCTCAGCTTCCCAAGTTGTGAAGCTCATTTCCAACAGATCCTCTTGTGAGTATTGCTGTTCACCTTTTGTCCTCTGTCTCACCATTTTGTTGTTCACCTTCCCTTCCCTAATTCAGATAAAATGTATAAACAAGAAACAGGGTATCAAAATCAGATACAGTGATAACAGGGATAACCCAAAGGGGAAAAAAAAGTGAAAGAAAAAGAAATAACCACTCAGTACATTAAAAACAACAATAACAAAGAAAAAACTCTTGTTTCCATATATTGGTGTTCATTTAGCTTAGCATTATCTTATATGGTCATTAGTCCATAGCTGTTGATCTATTGTGATCCTCTTCTAAGACTATCCTAGACATATACTAATTATTACAAATGAGGGAAACCATGGAGCCTGTGTTTTTTTTGGGTCTGACTTACTTCCTTTAATATGATTTCTTTCTAAGTCTATCCATTGCCTTATGAATAGGGTGATGCCATTCTTTTTGATGGAAGCATAAAATTCCATTTATATATATATATATATATATATATATATATATATATATATATGACACACAATACAGTTCCTCTTGTTTGGCTTTTTACACAAGACTGGTGCTATACCTGTGCTTGAGCCATACCTGTGCTTCTGAATTTTTTATATTTTAACTGGAGATAAGAGTCTCATGGACTATTCTTCCTGGGTTAGCTTTGAAATGAAACCTTTAGATCTCAGCCTCCTGAGTAGCTTTGATTATAGGTGTTAGCCACCGGTGCTCAGCACTACTTTAAGTGTTTACAATTAATTTTGAAGTTCTTTATATCTTTTTAAGCTGTTATATTTATAAGCTCCTTCACTTTTCAATTGTACATTTGCATTTTAATTAAAATCATACTTGCTGAATCTCATCTATCCAGGAGGCAGATGTGGAGAGGATTGTAGTTTTATGAGGGTAGCCCAGGCAAGATGTTAATGCAGGCAATCTCAACAAATAAGTGGTGGCTCGTATCTGTAATCCTAGAAATGCAGGAGACATAGTTAACATAAGCGAGGCTAGCCCAAAAGTGAGAACTTATCTGAATAGCAAACTTAAAAAAAATAGCAGGAAATATGGCTCAAATACCAAGCAAGTACTGAACCAGGGACTGAATCAATCCTCTCCACATAAAAACCCATCAGACTTACATATTTTATCATGTATGTTCAAACACACATTTATAAATTTGTCTTGAATTTCTTTTCTTTCTCTTCTCACATATTTTGGTACCAGTGAGAAAAAGAATATACTCCCAATAACAAACTAATTTCCTGGCATATGTGAAATATGACAAATATAAATGGTATCAGAGGGCTTATTGACTCCATGACTCTGCCTTATTGCAAAAGCTCTCAATTCTGGGGTTTAGCACACATGTGGAACAAGTAGTTCACGTGCTAACTAACAAAGAGACATTATAAAATCCATGAAAGTTCATTCAGTTCAGCCTTGTGGCCGTTATGGTTAAGTACAGTGTCTTCAACAGAGAAGACATAGTGCTATTTGATTTTTAAAGGCATTACTTATAGGGTAATATATTTACAGAAAAACAGTTTGTGTGCATTGTCACATTTTCTAATGACACAGTAAAATATTCATTTTATCTTTTCATTTCAAACCTTTCAATTTCTTGGTGTTTCCAAGATCAAACATTTCTTTTCAGGTTTTAACAGGGGATGACCAACAAAGCTGAGCAATCTGAGTCTATTCAGATTATTTCTCTTATTAAGTCAAGTCTCCAGATTACATAATTTTATGGGGTTATAAATATGATGTGTGAGTAATTGACAGAATTTACTACCATATGAAATATTAGAAAATTCATAAAAATCTAAGCTCTGGTCCTGTTTTTATTTAGTAGGTTATCATACATTATATTCCTAATCTACATTCTCTTGGTGTTTGCAAAACACTGATTTTGTGATATGAAATATTAGAAAATTCATAAAAATCTAAGCTCTGGTCCTGTTTTTATTTAGTAGGTTATCATACATTATATTCCTAATCTACATTCTCTTGGTGTTTGCAAAACACTGATTTTGTGACTTTTTCTCTAAAATAAGGGAGCTGTTGAGTTAATTGGTTGTAGAGTTGAATTTGAATTCAGCACTTCTGATTGTTGGTTTAAGACTCAGTTAGTTAACATTGTCACTTCTAAGAATGGATAGCACCTTTTATTAACCTCAAAACAAAGCAAAATTTTAATTCAATTTGGCTAAAGTCAAAGATCTTGAGATCCAGAAATTTCTCAAAGCCAACTGTGTGTATTTTCCTGGCAAATAATTAGCTTGATGAAAATGTAGTTCCTTTAGAGATGACAGAGTGATCAGTTTAGAATAAAACCAGATTTTGCCTCCTGTAAGTGGTGCTACAATAAATGTAATTAGGAGATAATTCAGGATGCTTAGCATCTCTGTGCAAATACTCAAAACACAGCAGAAAGAAAGAAATGGTGTCACAACTTGGAAGGACCAATACAGCCATTAAAACATCTAGCTGACCCCAAAGCCACACATCAAGTGTAATCTGTGAATGGATTCACATATTGAGCATCATGGAAGTAAATTAAGTACCATATCCCCTTGCATTCAAAAGATCAAAGAATTAATGGAGTTGGTAGATTTTATGGAAGCATTTTCTAATAGTAATGGCTAACCCTGTAATTGCAGAATAATGAAACAAAGTCCAAGGCAGGGATGATAATGTCCATGAATGGCAGTAACGTTATCAGCTAAGAAGGGATTTAAGAAGGGATTTTCTAAAGCTGATTGATCCAAAGATGATGATTCAGCTAAAGGTGCACATATTTTCCTATTATAAAGTCTGATAATATCAATGGAAGATAGGAAGAAAGAGGAAATGAACAATAAGATGAAATAAAATTGCAAATTGCATTCTACAGCTCAGATTACTTACATAGCATATTCAGTTATGGAACAAATCAAAGATGGTTATCTTTCTTTATATATTATTATCTCAAGGTTTAACTTTTCAAAGAAAGAAGAAAGAGAAACTGTTCTCTAAGAATTTAACATTTTTCAACATTTAAAATAATTAGGATGGAAATTAGGTACTATCATTGTAGACATGAAGAGACTTTTAGTCACTGATAAACTTTCCCAAATTCTGGTTCAGACTGGAAGCCTTAGAAATACAAGGTACATGTCCTATTAACATAGGTAGATAGATAGATAGATAGATAGATAGATAGATAGATACATAGATAGATAGATAGATAGATAGATAGATACATAGATAGATAGATAGATAGATAGATACATAGATAGATAGATAGATAGATAGATAGATAGATAGATAGATAGATAGATAGATAGATAGATAGATAGATAGATAGACTCAGTAGAACAGGGGTCACTCTAGAAATCTGTAAAATCTCTTCTGATGATTCAATCTGTCATTTTAGAATAGTCTGGTGGATCATGGGAACTCTTGTAAATAATTTGGTAAACAATATATTTTCTGGCTTTTGTTTAAAACCTCTCATGCAAAGGAATTAACCCCTAAGTCATACTTTTGTAATAGAAATCTTTACTGCTTATCCACAATATCCTGACCCCTGAAATGAATTTGTCTACACATATTTGTCTCAGCTACATTTGTGTATCTTGTCACTAAATTCAAGAATATAAAGATGAATGCAATTTAGTCCCTTTTACTCATCTCTTCATTTTTACCATTCCCAACCCATTGAATGCAGTAAACTATAATAGTTATTGTTGAAAAAGAAGAAGCTGTCTTCTTGCATTCAAGTGCCAAGATAGAGTCAAGTTTGACATAAATACAGTACCACTACATCAACTCTCACGGAACATCAAATTAAATCATGTTTGTTCTTTCCTTCAAAATGAACATATTTTGTGTTTGAGAATAGAGGCCTCATATATTTTGTCTACAAAAAAAATTTCATTCATCTTTTTTACTAGGAACTTGAAAACACAAATATCAGAAATAATCACATTTAAATTTAAACTAGTAAAATCTATACTAATTTAAAAGTTGTATGTATGAAAGTATATTTGAGTTGGGGCTGGGAAGGTGGCTCAGTGGTAGAGCGCTTGCCTTGCATGCCTGAGGCCCTGGGTTTGATTCCTCAACACCACATAAGAAAAAAGAAAAAAGCCGGAAGTGGCTCTGTGGCTCAAATGGTAGAGCGCTAGCCTTGAGCTGACGAGCTGAGGGACAGAGCCCAGGCCCAGAGTTCAGGCCCCATGACCGGACCGCCCTCCCCAAAAACAAAAGAAAGTATATTTGAGTATACTGAATCAATAAAATGGTTGCTATGGGTTTAGGTAGGTATTTCCATGGGACTTCTTTTCTTTTATTGTCAGTCATGGGGCCTGAATTCTGGGCTTGGGCGCTGTCCCTCAGCATTTCAGCTCAAGGCTACCACTTAAGCCACAGCACCACTTCTGGCTTTTTCTGCTTATGTGGTGCTTAGTTATCGAACCCAAGGCCTCATGCATGAAGGCAAGCATTCTACCACTGAGCCACGGTCCCAGCCCTCCATAGGACTTGTTTAGTCAAGTAAAATATTGGAATTAATCTATGTGAAAGTAATTACACTTTGATATTCAATCTGTCACACTCGAATATTTACTTGGTTATTTTAAAAGAGAAGATAAATACCATAATATGAAAATCCCATTAAAATACATCATTAATTATACAAGGGGGCTTCATTGTGGTAGCTCCAAACCAACATATATTAATATTTGATCAAATTGTTTTCATTTGACACCTGGTAATCTGTATGTTTATAATTAAAGAATTAACAGAAAAGGTTACCTTATGAATAGCAGCATCATACTTTTGTTGATTTCATACATTTCTACAAGACATGATTTCTGTGACAAAAAAATATGAGCAAAAAAATTGTTGACCTCTACTTTCTTGGTTTGAAAAAGACACTGACAGAGATAATAGAAAGACCAGCAATGTTAATCTCTAGGTGGAGTCCAAACTAGACACACCTCTACAAAACTATAAAAGGCTTTTCATATTCTAATTGTGTTTTTGTTGTTGTTGTTGTTGTTTTTTGTCAGTCTTGTGGCTTGAATGTGGGGTTTGAAATCTGGGCTTGGGCGTTGTCCCTGAGCTCTTCAGCTCAAGGCCAGCACTCTACCTCTTGAACCACAGGGTCACTTCCAGTTTTCTAGTGGTTTATTGGAGATAAGAGTCTCATGGACTTTTCTGCCTGGGCTGGCTTTGAACCATGTTCCTCAGATCTCAGACTCCTGAGTAGCTAGGATTACAGGTGTGAGTCACTGGCACCCAGCTTCTAATTGTGTGTTATTATATGTAAATGTTACCCTTCTTCTTCTAATCCTCCCTTTTTAGAAGCTATAATGGTAAACAACCTTTTCACTCTAGTCTAATTGATTGAAAAAATACTAGATATCTTTAAAAGCTATTTGCATTTTAATAAGAAGTTTATTGCTCTAACTATATTGCATTTTAATTATGGAATTTCAAGGCTGTAAGTGTTTGTTCACTAAACCATCATCCCCTTTCTACCTGAAGTACCAGGACTTAGTCCAGAATTAATGTTACAAGAATAAATAATGCTTAGTGTGCCTGGCACTGAGGTTTCACATTCATGTGTGAGTGGCAGGTAAGCAATCCTTAACTGCACAAAATGGAGCTAATCCAGGTTGCTCTTAGAGAGGATAATTAACTAGAAAGTATGTTTATTTGTGTATATGAAAGGATGAGTTGGCAGGATTTTGTTACTTAAGAAAAAGCTGTGATAGTCTCGAGAACAATGATTTTCTAGGTGAATTTGACTGATAGATCATGCATTAAAAAAATCAAGACAGCAAATTTCAGGTGAGACATGTTACACAGACCCAGATGAAATGGGTAAGAAGAATGTGCTTGAGGGGTAATGTAACATTGAAGGGTATAAAAAATGGGGGGGTGGTAAGGGAGCCGGGAGGGAGAATCAGGTCCATACCTAAAACAGTGGTTTCAGCTTGTGAAAGAAGACATTAAAATTGTGTCATTTTACAAGTCACAGATACATTTTGCTTGGCTTTCTTGATAAGCTGGCTTTCTCCTCTTGAGCTATGCCTCTAGCCGGCTTTTCATTTGGAGGACTCTCATGTTTTTTTTTTCTGCCTGAGATACTTTTGAACTGTAGTCCTCAGCAGTTCAACCTCTTGAGAAGCTAGGATTACAACTATGAACTACAGGCACAAGGCTACAATTTTTTGTTTTAACCTTTGCCTTTGAGTTACCAAGAACTATAACAATGTATTCTTCCCTTAACTAAGAAACAGACCAAATTATGATAAAGGACAAGATATTCGGAGCAGGGGTGATGACTACTAAGTCCTTCACGTAATTTATAATTGCTTCATTAAAGTGTGAATTAGATTTACAATAAGAATGATCAGATTCTGATATCTGAGTTACAACTCCTCTTGTTTTAGGTACTACCAAAGAGTATATAAATTCAATTTGCTCTCAAAACTTCCCTCTAGGTACATTTGTTGTCCTATTCCGTTCATCCTGGGAAATAGACTGAATTACTATATTTTAACAACCATTTATTCTCCAAAGGACAAAAATATTTTTATGTTATCTTCATTGGTTCACAGTTGATACACTATTTCCTTATTATCTAAAACAAGAGTCCCTTAGATTTTCAAGTGATTTCCTACTTATTCCCATTTCTTTGTTTATTAATAAGAAAAAGTTATTTTAGTACACATTTCTCTTGAGTTTGATCTGTTTCTCTTACCCCTATAAATATTTCATAGAATTTTCACTTTCTTTTTCATATTCTCACATTTTAAAAGATCTTAATATGCTACAACTTTCATTTAGCATATTAATGAGTTATTAATATGTTGGGTGGAAACTTTGATTCACTATTTTTATTGATTATATAAAATAAAGAGGTTTAAATATACTATATTTGTTGTTATTATTGACTTTGATATCATTTACAAATCCATTCTTTTCTTGTCCCTTCTCTCCTCTGACTAGTTTCTTCTTATCCAAGAGTGTCCCTTCTGCCTTCATATCTTTGAAAAAAAAATCTAGATTCTGTAGTCTAACTTGTGTCACTTAATATAATGATGACTGGTAACATGCATTTTTCCAAAAAAGATAATATTGTTTAAGGCTGAATAATGTGTATTTTGGATCTCTTTTTCTGTTATATAATGTACTGTATTATGCTTATTGAGTTGTGGGTGTTGAGCCATCCTTTATTCCAGGAATGAAAACAACCTGATTATGGTGTAGGAATTTTGTATGGTATATGATTTTTACTGAGTTTTTAACTTTGGTGTGTAAGCACTTCACTGGGAAGTTTTTCATCTGTGTTCATCAAGAAAAATCATTTATAATTATCTTTTATTCTTTGGTACCATTTTCAGTTTTGATATCAGTGTAATACCAGCTTCTTAGAGTGAGATTGGTGAAATTTCTTTCCATTTCTAATCTCTTCTTCCATTTCTAATCAAGTGGCTTGAAGAATATTAGTGGTAGTTTTTCTTTAAAGACTGGAAGAGTTCAGCAATAAAATTGTCTGCTCATGACATTTCTTTACTGGACATCCCTATTACTTATTCACTTTTACTGGTCATTGAAGAACTATTTAAGATGTCTATATCTTTTGGATTTGTTAGTTATATGCATTTAGATATTTATCCACTTATTTTACACTTGTCCAAAATGTTCAACATCCCTAGCCATAACAGAAATGCAAATCAAAACAACATTGAGATATCACCTCACTCCAGTTAGAATGGCAAAAATCAAGAACTCTAACAACAACAGATGCTGGAGGGGATGTGGACAGAAAGGAACCTTACTTCATTGTTGGTGGGAATGTAAACTTGTTCAACCACTTTGGAAAGCAGTATGGAGGTTCCTCAAAAGACTTCACATAGAACTCCCCTATGACCCAGCAATCCCACTTTTGGGCATTTACCCAAATGTTTACAAACAAGACCACACTAAAGCTACCAGCACAACTATGTTTATTGCAGCATTATTTACCATAGCTAAGATATGGAACCAACCCAGATGCCCCTCAGTAGATGAATGGATCAAGAAAATGTGGTATATATACACAATGTGATTCTATGCTTCCATCAGAAAGAATGACATTGCCCCATTTGTTAGGAAATGGAAAGGCTTGGAAAAAATTATATTAAGTGAAGTAAACCAGGCCCAAAGAAACATAGGTCCCATGGTTTTCCTTATTTGTAATATCTAGTATATGTATGAGTCAAGCGGAAAAGGTCAGATAATGTGATGTTAGGAAAATGAACCCTTAGATATGTATTTTAATGTTTTTTTCTTTCATGCATGTGTTTCTAACGCATTTATAAGATTATCTCTTTGTTGCTTTGTATGTCCCTCCCCCACAGTATAACCCCTGCTTTCACTATATTTGATGTCAGTATAACTTGTGGAGGAGATGGGGAAAAACCAGTTGTTTAAGGATACAGGTGGACCTGTTGCAACAATGAGAAGTACAAGTTGTCATGTCCAAAACGAGCTTTACAACGTCGGTGCAAGGGGGGGAAGGGGGAAGAAGGAGAAGGATTGGGTTTGGGGGGGAGGGGGGAGGCTGGGAAGGGATGTGAAGGGTTAACAAAGGAGGAGGCTGCAATGCTTGGTAAGAAATGTACGCATTATCCTGCCCATGTAATTGTAACTCCTCTGTACAGTATGTTCACAAATAAAATAAAATTAAATTTAAAAATATATGTATATATTTTGAAACATTCTTAATTTCTTTTTGAGGCTTCAACTCAAGGCCTGAGCTCTTTTGTTCAAGGCTAACACACTACCACTTTGAGCTATAGCACCACTTCTGGTTTTATGGTGGTTAATTGGAAATAAGAGTATCACGGAATTCTCCTGCCCCTGCATGATTTTTAAGATCTCAGCCTCCTGAATAGCTGGGATCCCAGGCATGAGCCACTAGTGCAAGGCAACATTCTTAATACCTCAATCTCAATTTCATTCTTCAGCTATACTGGGGTTTGAGCTCAAGGATTTACGCTTTATTCTAATACTTGAACTATGCCTCAACGTTTTTTTTATTTTTCCAGGAGAATTCTTGAACATATTGCAAGGGCAGGTCGTGGATAATGATCTTTCTATCTATACCTCTCATATATTTATATATATGTGAGGCTTTTTCATTCAGACAGGATCTCTTTAAACTTTGTTTGGTGTGAACTTACCTCAACCCATGATTATCCTATCTCTCCCTCCAGATTAGTTGGCAATATAAACATTAGAATTATTGAGTCACTATACCTGTCCACTGGTATATGGTTTCCTATCCTTTTTTAATTTCTAATTTTATTCATTTGGGTATTCTTGTTTGGTTATTTTGGCTATGAGTTTGTCAGTCTTGTTACTTTTCAAATAACCAACTTTTTACTTCATTTGTTCTTCATGTCTTTCTTTTAGTTTCAATTTCATTAAATCTGCTATTATTTTATTTTTTTGAAATTTCTGACATTTTAATGTAGTTGCTCTTAGATAAAAATATTCTTCTTGGCACTGTCTTCCTTAAAGCTTCTGTCAAGTGATTTTTAAGAATTTTTAAATTTCCTTTCTGATTTCTTCAATAACCCATTGTATATTGTTCAATCTTCAGGTGTTTGAGTATTTTCTGTAAAGTTTCCTTGTAAAGTTTATATTTTATTTCATTCTTATATATTAAAAATTAAGAAGTTGTCAATGTTTTGTATTTAGGACTTGATTTATGCCCTAAAATGTGGTCTCTTTTGTAAATAATCCTGTGGGTTTCATTCTCCATTGCATCCCTACACTCAAGCACTGTAATTAAAATTTTACAAAATCCAAATTGAGTATATATTCTCACCCTTCATTTCTCCATTAATATTTTATGGACTCTTTACCTCTTCTCATTTTCTCTTGAGACATATTATGTCAGATATGAACTTAAATTCTGAAGTTAAAATTATTACAACCATAAATGCTTATAATTAAGTTACAAAACTGGGGTATATATAAAAGAGACAGAAAAAGGCAGGGTGGAAAGGATGAAAGGTAAGGGGTTAAATTATAAGAAACAATTGTGATGGCGAATACAGTAAGTACAGAGAAAGACAAAGCAGCAACGATGGAGAAGGTTGAATTTCATATTTTATTCCCTTATTCCCCCTTGCCAGTTTATTTTCTCAAATACCTTGTGTACAGGGCATCTGGGTCTCTTTACCTCAGAGTTCCTCTTCAGACCCGCAATGTGCTTGTCCACAGTGTTGCTCTTCCGTGGTGCAGCTTCTCCATTCCTTGGTTCCCCTCTGTAGTGCAATGGCTTTTTTTCAGGGTCCTGTTTTGGCAAGTGCCTAGTAGTTTTGTGTATTGAATTTGAGTCCAAATTCCAATCTGTTTCCTGACTCCACACTGGTTCTCATAGCAGTTGCCCACCCAGCCAATAGGAGGAAAGGTCACTAAATTCTTGTTATACAAAAGTGTAGGCCACAAAGCCATATGAGCAGTTAGTGAGTTAAGAAGTTAGGAGTCCATTAGGAATCTATTCTTGACACCTCCTTGTTGTGTAGGACATAGAACTCTAGTCTTAAAACTTACTCCTTCTGGGTGCCAGATTATACACCTAAGTGCCTTCTGAGGGATCTTTTCAAATACTAATTTGCTTTTGACTACACTGAGGAGATACTCCCCCTTTCCTCCTACTTTTTTTAGTAGCCATGTTTTTCCTGTGCCTTAGTCCTGATAGTTTCTTTCACAGTCATGGAAATACCAGGACTACTTGTATCATCTTCAATTCTCCATCTTCTGAAATGTCTCTTTGGGTTTTACTGAGATAGATAGGCTATCCCAAATTAGCCTTAAATTTACAAACCTCCTGCTTCAGCATTTTAAGTGCACATACTGCGAATCCTGGCTATATTTTTATAATATATTATTACATATTTATTTGAAAATTGTGTACCTGTACTACTTTCTATCTTTTCTTTTCCTAATATGCCTATAATCATTAGTAGTTGGTCCTCCAGGGATTAATCTTTTAATCATCATTTTTCCTTTTCCTATGACTTTGTAGAAAGTATTCTTGATTTTATAACAAATCTCCTTACCTTTCTTCTTATTTTTGTTCCCCATTTTTTTTGAATAACTACTAAAGAATAGGGGCATTGCTGAAAAGGTAGAGCATTTCTAGAGCTAATTCAAACAAAACTGTAACTGTTTAGAACTGTAAAATATAAAATAAACTTCAGTAGCATCTCTCCATAATGAATGTGATAGACGTGTGGTATGAAATATATGTGTAATTTGTTTGTAATGTCTGTGTTAATAATGTAATTGAGTGTATATATAATTCTATACATATATGAGTATGCATAGAATTTGTCTTTTTGCTAATGTTATTGAATTTCAATTTTTTTAACTGTGAAAATACTGTACAGAGGGGTTACAATTGCATGGGCAAGATAATGAGTACATTTCTTATCAAGCATTGTAACCTCCTCCTTTGTTTCCCCTTCCCATCCCTTCCCATCCTCCCCCTGCCCTCCCATCCAATCCTCCCCCCTCCACATCAAAGTTGTAAAGTTCGTTTTCAGCTTTTAAAATCCTCCACATATTTCATAATCATTGCCTGTTTATAATTAAGGATAAGGCAGTAGGCAATTGGTGGTGAGCTCAAGTTACCTAATAAAAGGTGCAGACCGTAGACCTTCAATGTTAGATGACTGTGTGGGGGGCTGGTTTTTAACGAAGTCTCAGTAAGTTATCAGTTCAGACTTTTTTTCAGGCCAAATGAAAAGTTAATGCAATTTTTCCATTGCATTGAGTACTTCTGGAACCTATCTTCTGATGGCCACTTTAGTCATAATATAGAATATAGAATAGCATGTGCATGACACCTTGTTATATAATTTTAACTTCCAAACTGTTTCCTATTTCACTTATTCTTTCCCCTACTCCCCTTTTCATTGTGTCTGAAAACCTAAGGACTCTCAAAATATTTTAAAAGGAGCCCTTCTTTCCACAAATTGGTGAATTTGTTCTAAAAGTAGGAGATGACTATCACATGAATTTCATGATTTTTTTTTTTTTTTGTGACTGTCAGTACTCTGAAGACAGGATTTAAACCAATCTCTTTGGCTTTGACTTGAGATCATATCCTGTATTCTTTGGTAGTCTGTGTCATCAGCCCCAGGTTTTTGAACCTTGAGTTCTATGAATGTGTATTTTATCATTTCTACCCCCTTTTGTAGGCCTGAGTCTGGACCAGCTAAGTCTGTTCCTAACCTTCTACATGCTTCTCTCTTCTAAGACTTTGTTGGACTATTGACCTCACTACTTGCTAAATTTTCATTTTCTCAGTCTTTATTGGCTCATATCTTCTCCCTTTTCTTGTTAACATGAAGAAAGCTTCAGAGAACTACATTTCTGCCTTAAATTCATTAGGATTAACTGCTAGTTGATTCAGGATTTTTCTCTCTACATTTTGAGATGGATTAAAGCACCCCTGAACTAACTAGTAATTAATATGCCCTTTTCAACTTAAAAAATTCTTCCTTCTGAAAGCAGTATTAAGTAACTGAAAGAAATCCATTTCTATGATTTTAGTACAACATAATTTCTTTCAGCTTTGTAGCATTTCATGGGTTGTTAGAATACCTAAAATGCCAGAAATTTCTGAAGGCAAAAATATGTTACAGAAGAAAAGACCCTAGGAATTCTGCCTAGCATAATAGGTGTTAATTTCTTTCCCACTGACTAGAGGGGAGTAATCATTTTGAGAACTGACTAATGCATATTGTTTTTTTTATCAAAAGCCCATTTATGCAATCATTAAGTGACATTGTAATGAGACATTTATGCATGTACAAAATCATAGACAAAAACAACAATATAAGACAAATTGCATCTCATTAAATAGAGCTTTAATCTTTTCTAGAACAAAATTTCAAGCATTTCAGGTACATATTTTACTATTAGATTATTTGAAAAAATGTTTGCCCTTCTCATTTTCTATCTTATCTTCAAGACTTTGGTGCACAGAATACTTTCCTATCAAGTGTTTGGAGGTTCAGCTGTTAGTCAACATTTAGTTCACACCTTGCTTTCTTAGTTCAAGGAAAGAAGGAATTACTTGTGCAACAATGATATTCTATGAGGTTATGTAAAGTCCTATTGGTTAGAAACCTGCTGACAAGTCCCCACTTTCTAGTACGAATCCCAAGAGCCCCATTTGTAAATGTACCAAGATAAATTATGACCTATAGTTTATCTTATGCCAGAAATTAATGTATGAAAATGAGATAACAGTCTTTCCAAGCCTACCTCTTTGCTCTAATCATCTACATTGCAAGAGAATTATTATTCACCTGAAATTAATTTGCAAATATATGGATCCTACCTTTACCTATTTGGAAGAGATTTCTGTAGCTTACAGGAAAGACTTTGATCTGGCCACTTATGAAAACTAGGACTGCTAAAGAAATTCCTAAAAAAATCTATAATTAAGTTAATCTGTCACAGATATCATCATTAGCTTTGCAATTGATACCACAAGTAACCTCCCAGAGTTGATCACTTTATTTAAATATCTAGGCCTTCCTCCTACAAATTTCAAAATACTCCAAAATTTGAGATTGACTTCCTAGCTGACAATGAGGAATTGTAGAGATGGAATGTAGCAATGGCCATGGTTACACACATTTCTTTAATTCACCCTAAGCAAAACTGAAAAGTCACACATACTCCCTAGTCACATTAAAGTCAGTGAACAGGCATAACTCTGTTTTGAAGACAGAGTTAGTGTCAATTTAGCCCTCCCCTATAAGACAGATATTACTTAATCCTCAATTCATTTTTATTTAGTGTTTAAATTTTAAGGGTAAATGAAGTGAGAGTTTGTGTACAAGCATGAACTTGCTTATGGTCAATAGTAAAGTTTCATTTCTTGTTAGATCCAGACTCAGATGTGACTTTGATGGTCCTAATTAAGACCATGAATACAGAATAACCTAAATTTATGGGCATGGAAGTATCATCTGATTTGATTCAAGGACAGAGAAAATGTCCACTCTCTTTGTTATTGACCAATCAAGGGCAAAGTAAGCAGTTACTTTTGTTAATCTTTTCTTTTCTAGATCTGAGAACAGGACTCAAACTCTGTACGTGAGGTACCCCTTATGCTCACTGACTAGTGTTCTACCACCTGAGTCATGCCTCCAACCCCTGCTGTTGTTCATCTTAGGGCAAAATGAGGAGTCAATAAATTTCAAGGTGAGAGATATGTGGTAGCCTTCCTTTTGTATGGCGCAACTGGAAAACTAACTTTTGTTCTCTGAAATCTAGCAACTTTAGACTGGCAATAAATAAATAAATAAAAGCATTTATAGACAATAAAGAAACAAGATTCTGGGAAAGTTGATAAAAGCAAGATAGTTTCTGAATGTGTTCCTGCCTACAAAAATTGATCAAATATGCATGCATTTATTTTTCATTTTTCTGTATCTCTATGATAGATTGCCTTAAAATGTATAAAAAATAAACCTATCCAATTCTTTTATAATTTTAAGGCACAAATTCCTTTTTTTCTTCTTCTTTTTGGTGCTAATACTGGGGTTTGAACACAGTGCCTAGGCTATACCTGAGATTTTTTTTGGCTCAAGGTTAATGCTCTACAACTTGATCCACAGGTCTATTTCTGGCTTAATTGAGTTAATTCTAGATCAAAATCTCATGGACTCTCATGCTTACGCTGGCTTTGAGCTGTGATTCTCAGATCTCAGCCTCTTGAGTAGCTAGGATAACAGAAATGAGCTAGGGGTGCCTGGCTACAAATTCTTTTTCCCTTCTTATTCTGTTTTTATTTTCCATTTTCTCATCATTGAACGATTTATACTAGTGTACAGAATGCTGGGATCTAACTTGATTCTTATTTTTGTTATAAATGATTTCCGTGCAAATCTTAAGCTACAGTTGTATAGTTTATCATTTTTATGGTTCAACTTTTATATCTGAAAGTGTAAGAAGCTTCCATCTATCTCTTTGCACATTTGTGATGATTAATCTTGCACATCATCTTTATTGGACTGACACCCGCACAGGAGAGTAGTAACGTATATCTGTAAGTATATCTGTAAGGCTATTTCCTAAGACAATTAGATCTGAGGGTGCTGAGATAATACATGGCTTAATCCAATGATATGTTGTAAAACTAAATAGACTAGAGAGGTAGTGAAAGTGGAAGACAGGATATAGTTTTTCCCTGGTCCTCTCATTTTTCTGCTTTCTGTCTGCCAAGAAGTAAAGAACAAACTTTGCCACATGCTCTTATTGCCAGGATGTCTTGACTCACCAAAACACAGAGCCAACTGACCATGGACGGAGTCTTCTAAGGCCATGAGAGTAAATAAGCCATCCTTTCTTTCAACTGCTTTTCTCAGTTCAGTCACTGTGATGCAAAAGCTAACTCATATAGTATGTCTGCACTGACTTTCGTCTTTAAAATATCTCACTTTAAAAAAAGGAAAAAAATAAGAAATCTTTTTTTAAAATTGTTTCACAGATTTTCATGTCATGTCAAGCTGAATGGTCCACTATTATAAGTTCTGAAGTACTCAAAAGGATGTCTGGCTTCAATATGGTTTTGCTAGTGACAAATTGCTTGACATTAAGCAATTCATTTCACCTCTCTATGCTTTAATTTCATCTTTTTCTTATTTGGTAAAATGAAAGATTACTAAAGTAAATGATCTTAAAGTTTCCTTTCAGCTCTGATACTCAACCACTTTTGTGAAGTGTTGAAAGGTGCCCCAGGTTATCATATAAGCTAGCAATGGAACAGAAAATAAAGCCCCCCAGGATATGTCTTTAGCTACAGTAAGATGACCTTTGTGAAAGTGATGTATTTTATAAAGTGAAAGTAGAAGAATAAGTGACTAAAACAGATGAAATGTAAGGATAAAGAAGAAAATGAATAGAGAAGATTGTTACAAATAGCAAAGTGCAACAGAAAGGAACGCTGGGACATGATTATACCTTTCCCCCCTAGAAACCTGTATAGTCACAAAATCCATAAAGTTCAGTTCTGTCCTTTTTATAACCCTCCAATTACATGCTCCTCTACTGTCTTTCAAATTGTAAATCTCTGCTGTTAAGACCTCAGTGTTTCCTTTATGGCCAACATGCTCCCAAATCAAACTTCTGTCAACAACTTCTTGAATCACACCATATAACAGTGCACTACAGCATCTCTGTCCCCTTGGTTCCAAAACCTTGGCTGTGCTCTGAATTTAGAAGAAACAATTGCAATTGTAGCCATGTAACAGAATATCTTTGGGATTAAATACTGTCTTGTCTCCTGATGGTGGTCTACAAGGGCTTTCATGAAGACAATGGAGCAACAGGATTTTTAAAACACCATCTGGATGTGACTAAATGAAGTAAGATGATAAGGTGGTAATCCAAGAAATGAAAAGGATGCAGTAATATTAATGAAATAAGTTTCCTAGAACTTATTTTCAATACTAATATGGTAGAATGCTTTCACATAAGTTCTTCTCCCAACTTTCCTTTTCCTCTTTTGGGAACAAAATCAGTTATCTTATTTTTCCACCTCATGGATAAATTGGAAACCTATTTTTTTCCTACTCCAGGTAAATATATTTCATCAAAGGAGAGAGAAGGGGCAGTTTGGAGAGTCCTATCAGCCCAACTGATGTGTTTTGCTTAATGTTCAGATATCTATATTCACGTTTTAGACACATTTTTTTATCCACTTTCTGCATCCAACTATCTTAGCTCAGCGTACTGTTTGCTTTAATGCCTGTAATCTTATAAACACCTCCTTGCCCACTGTAACAACTATACATGTTTCTATCACTATTTTGTGCATTTTCTTAGACCAAAATCTTTCACAGACACTTTTTCCTTCAGGAAAAAAAAAATGGAAATGATTTCCCATGGGTAATACAGCCCTTCAAGTACAATTCCAAAGATCTTAGCTAATTTTCAAATGTTTTCAAAGAAAATAATTATTGTTCAAACCAAAGTACATTAAAGACCCTATATATTCTAAGGGTAATTACTTATGTAGATACTTATATATACTTATACATATGTGTGATAGTAAGGGTTGTAGCAGAGTGGAAAAAGTGAAAAGGGCAGACTCCCTTGTGTTTGTTTGTATCTAACCCAAAACCTCGGAGTAGGAAGTCATTAAAAAATACTTCTACACTCTAATAATCAGTAGAAGTACTCAACCAACAGCCATCCCTTGGCCAACAGTTATTACAGTGACATTGCAATGATATATGGGGAGATAATAATGGAAAAATATTGGTAAATTCTACTTGTGTTAAAATATAAAGTTTTACATGAACATATTTTATCACTCACAAAATGCAGCAAAGTTGATATTGTATACCCATGCAAACACACAACAACAACAAAAAGAAAGAAAAGAAAAACAAAATCAACAGATCTTGTATCCAAAATATATGCGTTATGGATCAGTCATACAGACTCCTCAGACATGCACCAAAATCCCAGGTATTTTTCCACAGCAGTAATTAATCACATAGATGATAGTTAAAAGCTTGATGTGGTAGTACATAGCTGTAAATAAAGAGGTAGAGGAAGATGGATCAGGAATTCAAGGCCAGTCCTCTCCTAAATTTAAGCAAGCCTTATCTCAAAAAAATAATAATAGGGCTGAGGTATGGCTAAAGTGAAAAAAAATCATTTGCTTAGGATACAAAAAAGTTTTGATTTAAAGTTCCAGTTAAAAAACTGAAAAAAATTAATAATTAACTTACTTCGTTAGTTATTATATTAGACCTGTGATCCAAAATACAAAATGCTTTAAATTAAACAAAAATGCTCTAAATTAAACAAAAAGAAATGCTTTGGCATACCAATATAGATATGGTAGGGCTTTTATAGTGATCAAACTGCTTTTAGGCATTCAGGTGAAGAGTGGAACAGAACGTTTAATGTTCTTTTCTTTTTTTTTTTTTTTTTTTTTTTTAAATTGTATTTTATTTTATTTGAGAACATACTGTACAAAAGGGCTACAATTACATGGGCAGGATAATGGATACATTTCTTACCAAGCATTGCAGCCTCCTCCTTTGTTTACCCTTCACTTCCCTTCCCCGCCTCCCCCCTCCCCCCACCCAATTTTACCCCCCTCCCCCCACCCAATTATACCCCCCTCCCCCCCCCACACCGGCATTGTAAAGCTGGTTTTGACATGACATTTTGTACTTCTCATTGTTGCAACAGGTCCACCTGAATCCTTAAACGACTTGTTTGTCCCCATCTACTCCACATGTTATACTGACATCAAATATAGTGAAAACGGGGGTTACACTGTGAGGGAGGGACATACAAAGCAACAAAGAAATAATCTTATAAATGCATTAGAAATACATGCATGAAAGAAACGAAAACATTAAAATACATATTTAAGTTTTTTATGCTCTCTTATGCAGTTAAATTTGTTACAGCTAACACAGATAGAATAACAACTTCAGCAAGAGTAAGCAGAAGTGCCTAAATTCAAGGCAGACTAAACAAATGCTTTAGGGGGAATAAGCAAAAATGTATACATTGTACTAAGATCTAATTTTCCCTCCATATTGCTTCGGATAAGGAAAGGGTAAAATCTAGATAGCTATTGAAGTTCACCTCTACCTCAGTGGCAATGTATGGGAGAAAATAATTTTCAGCAAAATAGGAATAGTCATATCAAAATCAGGACTTTGCCCCATTTTTCTTGTGCTTTCAATGTATTATTCCTTCTTAGAAAAATATAGGTTTGTTCACATCTATGTGTTCTTAACAAGATGATTGAAAACAACCTAGCTGACTGTTTGATTCTATTATCAATAACACACACACACACACACACACACACACACACACACACACACACACACAATGACCTTGAAGAAACATTTAATAACATGAAGTTTGCTCTTCATGAGCAAACAAAACCTCCCACACTTTTATTTTCTATAAATACAATTATATTAGACTTTTCAAAAACCTATTTTCACAGGAATTCACATTTCATCAATGTGTGGTCTATGAGAAGTTCTGTAATGTCAGTTGAACTGTTTATAAAAAGGAGATTTTTTAAAAAAATCTACCTATGTAAGAGAGGTAGTGAATCAGGATGGTTTTGATTAATCTTGAAGTGTCTGAGAAGTCTTGATCTTCAAGAAATTCTAACCATTAATAGCATAGCTGGATAAGTTGGGAAAGGGCTGGATACTTTTGCAGTTTCTTGAACATAACTCAGATGGCAGTCTCTATAAGATGGACCCATTCCACTAAATATTTGCATCATTTTAATGGAGGATGGAGAAGGTCACAGTCAGAGGCAGCAGGTATAAATAGACCTGGGATTATTTTGAGACGGAATTCTCATTGAGTTTTATAAGTAGGAAACTAGGATACAGTCACATGTGGCAGACAAAAGACCTACTCTCACACAAAACATTTAGGAAAAAACAACAGTATTACAAATTTGATTATTTCTATAAAATGAAGTATCACTTTGCTTTATATGTGATATATATTACTAATATATATATATATATATATTTATTGAATATGGGTCAACCCATATTCAGTAAATGGAAAATGGGTTGACCCATATTCAATAAATGGAAGGTAGGTTTAGCTGATGCATGCATAAATAAAATATGTTGGGTAGTATGGAAGTTTATACAGATATATTAACTGAAATATGGTAGATTCAAGGAGATCTCAAATAGTATAATTCCTTAGAAAGGCAAAGTCCAGGTTCAACAAAATAAACACAAGGAAGTGGATACTCAAAAAGGTGTGGTTGGGGCCAAAGGGAAAATGATACATAAATGAATAGGAGAAGATTGGGGGAAATACAGTCAAGAATCCAATGTATATCCCATAAAATTAAGAAGAGTAAAGGAAGGAGAGGCATGGATGAGAATGTTTAAATGGGTGACACTGTGATATATGGAGAGAGAGAGAGAGAGAGAGAGATACATATATTTCATAAGTTACATTGTTAAATGGCACTTCTAATTATACCACTACTTAAAGACAAAAAGTTCATTAAAAATAATTATGCAATGCCACAAATCAATAAATCCAAAAACAGTGGAAAACACATTTTATCTACAGAAGCAAGTTGGACAAAATAGTGGAAGTGAATGTATGAGGTCTCGCGGAAAGTTCTTGGAAATAGCCTAATGTGCTGGCAGGGTTCCTCTTTCTCTATCAAATTTCTGACAAGAAGGCTAGTGCCACAGACTGTATCACTACAACAGCCCTCACACCACTCTCTACCCAACCTGGCCCTGTCACATGTGAGCCTTGGGTTTGACATAGAAATAAAAGCTGACTCCAACTCCACAGTGGAGTTTACCTTGCTGTTTAGGTTTCCAATTACAAATCATCTCAGCCTGCATCAGATCTCAGACTCTTTCTCAGTAATCCCTTCTTTTCATATTTCAGAAGGGAATTAAATCATCCAGGAATTGGATGCAAACCAAGAGCTGAATGAGTCAGGTACTGTAGGGGTTTGAAGGAGACTGAAATTATTTGTTCCATCTAGGTACATTTCTAGGGAGTTGGTTGTTACATTTTTTTCTTTTTTTCATATTTTCTTTTTTGTGTGTGAAAATACTGTACAGAGGGGTTACAATTACATGGGCAAAATAATGAGTACATTTCTTATCAAGCATTGTAGCCTCCTTTGTTTCCCCTTCCCATCCCATCCTCCCCATACTCCCCCAACTCTCCCCCCCCACCAAAGTTGTAGAGTTCATTTTCGACATAACAACTTGTACATCTCATTATTGCAATGGGTCCACCTGTATCCCTATTTAAACGATTTGTTTTATTTCCCATCCACAAATTATAACAACATCAAATACAGTGAAAACAGGGGTTCTACCGTGGAGGAAGGACATACAAAGCAACAAAGAAATAATCTTATAAATGTGTTAGAAACAATAAAAAAAAAACATTTGAATACATATCTTAGGGTTCATTTCCCTAACATCTCCTTATCTGACCTTTTCTTCTTGACTCAGACATATACTAGTTATTGCAAATAAGGGAAACCATGGGACCTATGTTTCTTTGAGCCTGGCTTACTTCACTTAATATAATTTTTTCCAAGTCTTTTATTTGTTGTTTCAAAATTATAACTTCATTAGAACAACCACCACTTTGTGTTCTTACTGTTTTAATACCTAGGAAAACATATAATGAGTCTTTTTTTTACATTGGGGTATGAACTCAGGTCATTGCACTTTCTAGGCAGGTGATCTTCTACTTGAGCTACATCCCTACCTACTTTGCCTTCATTTTTTTTTTTTTTTTTTTGTCGGTTGTGGGGCTTGAACTCTGGGCCTGGGCACTGTCCTTCAGCTCTTCAGCTCAAGGCGAGCGCTCTACCACTTGAGCTACAGCGCCACTTCCAGTTTTCTGGTGGTTTATTGGAGATAGGAGTCTCAAGGTCTCTCCTGCCCTGGCTGGCTTTGAAACACGATCCTCAGATCTCAGCCTCCTGAGTAGCTAGGATTACAGGTGTGAGCCACCAGCGCCCGGCTTGCCTTCATTATTTTTTGAGTAGGGTATTGTTTGTGCTGGGGCCAAAGACTATATAGCCCTTATTTCGGCTTTCTGTGGAGGTGGAACAAGAGGTACATACCACCATATCCAAGATTTTATTAGTTGAAATGTGGTGTCTTCAACATTTTCTCCTAGCCTTGCCTGGAACAATTCTCCCTATCTCTCTCAAGTAGGTAGATAGGACTACAAGTTTTAGCCTCTCTACTCAAAACTCATTTAAAAGACATCTTTTTAAAAAGGGTATAAATGGAAAATTACATGGTGTGTGTGTGTGTGTGTGTGTGTGTGTGTGTGTGTGTGTGTGTGTGTGTTACTGGATTTGGAGTTTGAACTGAGGCCTGGGTGCTTACCTTGAGCTTCTTCTCTCAAGAGTAGTGCTCTGCCACTTGAGGTGCAGCTCCATTTCTGCCTTTTTCTGTTTATGTGATATTGAGGAATTGAATGCAGGGCTTCATGCATGCTAGGATGTCAGGAGCCAAAAGTTGAGTCTCTCAACATAATAGGCTTGACTATCTCACTGGAACATCTTGAGGCTGAGTTTACAGAATCCTACCTTCATCCTGCCCTAAGTAAACATCCTGCAACTGCTAACGACCACCCTTTCCCCCTGCCCTAAGCAAACATCCTGCACTGCTATGGCCAATGAAAAAGCTTCCTTAACGGCCAATGAAAAAGCGTCCTTATTCCAAGCATATAAATACCCCTGTGTGAAAAATAAAATTTGCAGCTTTATCAGAACCCTTGTCTTGCTGTCATTCTTCGTGTCTCTTGTCCCTTCATTCCTTCTAGCTTAGGTTCACTGCCCTCGTTGACATCCTGCGGGTTGGGACACTAGGAAAACTCTCTAAGCCACAATCACAGCCTTCTTTGGTTCTTTATCAAAGATAAGTCTTAAAGATTTTCCTGCCTGGGCTGGCTTTGAACAATAGTTTTCAGATCTCAACCTTCATAATAACTATGATTATAGACATCCCACCTGTGCCTGGCTATACAGATTAGTTATCGCATATCTCCTTACAACCTATAACTTCAGAGCCCTTGTAGGCTGGTCCCAGTCTTCCAACTTGCCCTGTCCTGTGGTTGCACAACACACTATTCTTGAGGATCAGTGTCCTCTACATGGCCACACAACTTTTACCACTGTGGAGCCAGACATGTCATATGTTTTTTTTTTTTCCTAATCTGGCTAAAATGATCATACAAGACTTTTTTCAGTAAGTGATATTTCTGCTTGGTTTCAGTTTAGTTTCCTTCTGTGTCTTTTTATTGTACTCGAGTAGAGATAAAAACTAGGACAGATCCCAAATAGCTACTTAATTCATGGGAGCCTTGTTTACTGTTTGCTTCATCAATGATTTATATTTCCTCCAGAGAATAGAAGCATTTTGGCTGCAACAGAGCTGACAGATTCTCCCTTTGGAAGATATACTCACGTAAAATAGTTATTTCCCTGAAATGTTTTTTTTCAAGTTTAATCACACTATGATACTCTTATCTGAAAATTAAATTTCCTTATTTTGCTGAATTGGACTCTATAGCCAGTTAAAGCATCTTTTTGGTTTGAGTTGCAACCTAATAAGTTTTTTGTTGTGGTTGTTTATTGTGAAAATACTGTACACAGGGGTTACAGTTACATGAGCAAGATAATGAGTATATTTCTTATCAAGCATTGTTGCCTCCTCCTTTGTTTCCCCTTCCCATCCCTTCCCAACTCCCCCATTCACTGCTTCCTCCTTCCCCCATTCCCCCCGCGCATCCCCCCTTCCCCCTCCCCTCCCTACCAAAGTTGTAAAGTTCGTTTTTTGACATAACATCTTGTACAACGTCTTGTATATATCACTGTTGCAATGGGTCTACCTCTATCCCTATTTAAACAGTTTATTTTTTCCCTTCCCCTCCACAAAGTATGCCAACAGCAAATACAGTGAAAGGATGGGTTATATTGTGGGGGAGGTACATACAATGCAACAAACAAATATCTTATAAATATGTTAGAAACAATAGCAAGAAAGAAAAAAACATTTGAATCCTTATCTTGGGGTTCATTTCACCTAACATCAACTTACCTGATGATTTCTGCATGTCTCAGACATATACTAGTTATTGCAAATGAGGGAAACCATGGGACCTATATTTCTTTGGGCCTGGCTTACTTCACTTAATATAATTTTTTCCAAGCCTTCCCATTTCCTAACAAATGGGGCAATGCCATTTTTTCTGATGGAGGCATAGAATTCCATTGTGTATATATACCACATTTTCTTGATCCATTCATCTACTGAGGGGCATCTGGGATGGTTCCATATCTTAGCTATGGTAAATAAGGCTGCAATAAACATAGTTGTGCTGGTAGCTTTAGTGTGGTCTTGTTTGAGAACATTTGGGTAAATGCCCAAAAGTGGGATTGCCAGGTCATAGAGGAGCTCTATGTGGAGTCTTTTGAGGAACCTCCATACTGCTTTCCAAAGTGGTTGAACAAGTTTACACTCCCACCAACACTGCAGTAAGGTTCCCTTCTGTCCACACCCCTCCAGCATCTGTTGTTATTAGAGTTCTTGATTATAACCATTCTAACTGGGGTGGGGCGGTATCTCAATGTTGTTTTGATTTGCATTTCTTTTATGGCTAGAGAAATTGAACATTTCTTCATGTGTCTATTGGCCATTCTTTTGCCCTCTTCAGAGAAGTCTTTCTTAAAGTCTTTAGCCCACTTATTTATCAGGCAGTTGTTTCTTTGAGGATTTGTTGTTCGGGAATTTAGTTTTCGAGTTCTAAGCATATTTTGCTTGTCTATTGCATGGCTAATGAAGATCTTCTCCCAATCCATGGACTTTCTATTGATCTTGCTAGCTAAGTCCTTTGCCATGCAGAAACTCTGCAGTTTCATGCAATCTCATTTTTCCAACCTTTCTTTGATTTGTTGTGTTCCTGGGTCTTTATTAAGAAAATTTTTGCCTGTGCCTAGGAGACCTAGGGTTTCTCCTATTCCATCCTGTAATGTTTTCAGAATGTCTGCTTTGACTTGAGGTCTTTTATCCATTTGGAGTTGATTCTGGGGCAGGTTGATATATAATGATCTAGCTTATTTTTCTACTGGTGTTTTACCAGTTCTGCCAGCACCATTTACTGAAGAGTCTGTCTTTCTTTCACTCTATTTTTTAGCTCCCTTATCAATGATTAGGTGGCTACAGGTCTGTGGGTTCATTTATAGATATTCACTTGTATTCCATTGGTCTTCAGGTCTGTTCTTGTGACAACACCAAGCTGATTTAATTACTATGGTTTTGTAGTAGAGTTTGAAATTTGAAATTCCAATCCTTTTCATAGTAATAATGAGATGAAATATTTAGTTCACCTTCATTCTTTTTTTTTTTGTTTTTTTTGTTTTTTTTTTTGTTTTTTAAATTTTATTTTATTTTATTTGTGAACATACTGTACAGAGGGGTTACAATTACATGGGCAGGATAATGCATGCATTTCTTACCAAGCATTGCAGCCTCCTCCTTTGGTTTACCCTTCACATCCCTTCCCAGCCTCCCCCCTCCCCCCAATCCCAATCCTTCTCCTTCCCCCCCTTCCGCCCCCCCCCCCCCGCACCGACGTTGTAAAGCTCGTTTTGGACATGACAACTTGTACTTCTCATTGTTGCAACAGGTCCACCTGTATCCTTAAACAACTGGTTTTTCCCCATCTCCTCCACAATTTATACTGACATCAAATATAGTGAAAGCAGGGGTTATACTGTGGGGGAGGGACATACAAAGCAACAAAGAGATAATCTTATAAATGCATTAGAAACACATGCATGAAAGAAAAAAACATTAAAATACATATCTAAGGGTTCATTTTCCTGACATCACATTATCTGACCTTTTCCGCTTGACTCATACTAGATATTGCAAATAAGGAAAACCATAGGACCTATGTTTCTTTGGGCCTGGCTTACTTCACCTTCATTCTTATAAGCTAATAAGCTAATAGGCAGATGTTGGAATAATTTTAAGTTTTAGATGTACATATTTTACTTTATATATATTTTATTATATAAACATATATATATATTAGACATGTTAGATATTTTATTGATTATGTAATGAAAATTACCAAATGTTAGCGATACATCTAGAAATTTGGTGAATAAATATTTGTTTGTGGTACAGATCCGATCAGTAATAATGAGTAATGATGATTAGTACTCATTTATGCTTTCTGTTCATTCACTTGTAAGATTATTTATTTAGTTTAGTTTAATGTATCTTGCAAGTTATTAAGGAGTTTTAATAATAAATCTGATTCTTAAAGAACTCTGTTTATTCAAAAAGGATCATTTGCTTGTCAGTTTTATTAATGTAATAAAATTTGTCTGAATTAATATGAACGGTATGACTAGGTAGGCAAATGAGGCTTTTTTATGAAATTCTGATATTGGGGGAAAATAGCAATTTTCCCTCTACTCTTTGGAGCTAGGTTGATGGGAACATCTAAATTGAATTGCTTTAATGCAGATTAACAGAACAAAAAAAGCAAATTTAATTAGGTATGTATCAAGTTCCACTAAAAATGTTCCAGGTATTAGAATTGGAAGCTCTGTACCACCTCAATTGGGGATAGGAAGAAGTTATAGGATTTTGTTTGATGATAAATGACTTCTGAAATGGAGGTTTGGTGCAGTGGGAATGGCACACACCTGTAATTCCTGAGTAGGCCAACATAAGACAATCTTGTGTTCTAGTCCAGCTTGGAATATATACCTTGTCTAAAAGAAAAGTGGGATCAAATGAATTTTTAGAAAGATATGAGGCTTTGAAAGTACTTTTGGAAGACATGATAATGTATTTCTACTCATGTACTTTTTGTGGGCTGTGGGGCTCGAAATCTGGGCCTGGGCACTCTAACTCTGCTCTTCAGCTCAAGTCTTGAACCACAGCACCACTTCCAATTTTATTAAAGATAAGAGTGATTTATTAAAGATTTATTAAAAGATAAGATTTATTATTTATTTATTAAAGAAAAGAGTCTTATGGACTTTTCAGCTGAAGCTAGCTTTGATATGTGATGTCTCTTTGAGAGATATGCCAGATTTTGTCTGTGAGAATGGACTGTTAGAGTCACTTGTTCCCAGGGAGAGTTTTATGACAGTCAAGTTGTGTAGAATACTCTGCCTTTCAGCATATAAACATTTTCACAAGCTTACATTCCTTTAGCCAAAAAGTAACATCTATGTTAATGGTAGCTTACCCTTTGTTACCTTGAAGAATAGAGACTTACAAGTTAAATTCAGAAGTAGAGTAGTTTATCCATGTTAGTTTTATCAACCAATGGGAAAAGAATGAGTGCAATAAGTTTTTGAGTTGGGCAGTATGGTCCTAAATCACATTTTATCCAAGAACCATTGCAAAGTGAGAAACAGCTCTCAACATAAAATTAAGCTCAATTCAGAGTACTGGGACTAATAGCTAAAATGAGTGGATATAACATTTCTAAGTAAAAACATTGGAAATAAATGAGGGTTACTAAACTCATCTAATAGTATATTTATTATTGGAACTAAGGTCCAACTTCCCATTGGTCAAAGATCAATATTTGAGAAAGAGTGGTTGGTAGAAAGGAATCAGTTTTACTCAAAAACTAACAATCTTGAGAAGAAAAAATAACTGTAGCTTTGAAGCTCTGTTTTGGGGAACTAAGGGTCAAAAATTGTCAGGGGAGATGAATGGCAGGTTCCTGGCCTTGTCAAAAAAACAAAAAACAAAAAACAAAAAACAAAAACAAAACACTTCAGGGGCAGATGCAGGGAGGAGTTTTGATCAGAGTAAGTTTATTTAAGCAAAAAATGGTACTTATTTCAAAATGATAGTAGCATTATGAAATTGTTATCAAATGATCAAGTATACTGCATGTCTGGAGAACTAGGCACTTTTTCAGACAGGGGTTACTGATTATGATAAAATGTAACATAATTATGTATATTTCTTTTAAAAATGGAAGGAATTTTCAAAGAAGATAATAGTTGTTTACCCAATAAAGTGTCCTCCTATCAAAGAAGTTAACCTGCAGCTCTAAGATTTGGATGGGCACTTTGATAAACTCTACAGTTGGTAAAGCCTGTATTTGTATCATTGGCAATAATTCTAACTATAGCTTCAATTGTAGTTAAAACCATTTATAGTTACCTGTTCTAAAGGACAATGTCAGAGCAGGATGGTTTGCAAAATATATTAGGAAAAGATACTGATGGAAATTTGCTTTGTTCTCATGACTCCATGTTGCTCCCATGGCCTACTGATCACCCTAGGGGGACCCCCTCCTCGTTCTCATGAAAGTTCACCCCTGACCTTATCTGAAAGTGCAGCACCAGGTACCCTTACTATAAAACACTAAATTATAGTGTTTGTACCATAAACAGGGGAGTTTGGATAAAATCCCCAACAGGATAGGATAAAGAATTTCCAAAGAGCCCAACCTCTTTTCTGGTCTCTTCTTCCAGCTCAACCTTTTTATCTATCCAAAGTGAAGGACTTATTTTCTCATTTTGACTCAACCTTTTTTTTTTTTTTTTTTTTTTGGTCTGGTCATGGGGCCTGAACTCTGGACCTGGACGCTGTCCCTCAGCTCTTCAGCTCAAGGCTAGCGCTCTACCACTTGAGCCACAGCACCACTTCTGGCTTTTTTCTTTTTGCTTACATGGTGCTGAGGGATCCAACCCAGGTCCTCAGGCATGCAAGGCAAGTGTTCTACCACTGAGCCACCTTCCCAGCCCTGACTCAACCTTTTTATGTATCTAAAGATGGAATATGAAGGATCGATCCCCACTATTACACCAGATGTGTGCAGACTGCTTGACACAGGTATGACAATTCACCTATGCTTGGACATCAATATTTCATTGTGGGCCTAACAGAAAGTCCCCCCCCCAGCTCTAATAGCCTTTTCAATGACTTCTGTCTCCTTTCTCAGACCCCATAAAAGTCTAACTCCAACCTCATTTCCTTGTACAACCTCTGATCCACTGGGAAGGTGTGTTGTCCCTCACTGTGCCTCAATAATCAGTTTTTACCCGTTAAGATGGAGTGTCTGGCCTGTTTCTTTCTCTTCCATTTCTTTATCAGATACTGCCTCTGTTTCTCTTCTTCTTTTCCATTACTGTGCATTTTTATCCTGACTTTCTTTATAAAGAGGAAAGGGAAGGAGAAGTTAGACAGAAATGCTATGGGCTTTCAGGGTCTTTAGTCATGCAGGCTATGTATCTCCTTGTTCTTTTTCTATGGAACATTGTAGTGAATCTCTCCAACTTTGGGGGACACCTCCTGTAGTTTATTGTTGGTGGACATACTCATAAAACTAAAGAGTATCTGGGTACTGGTGGTTCACACCTGTAATCCTAGCTACTCTGGAGGCTGAGATCTGAGGATTGTGGTCAAAGCCAGCCTGGGCAGCCACCCCTGAGACTCTTCTCTCCAATTAACCACCAGAAAACTGGAAATGGTGCTGTGGCTCAGGTGGTAGAGTGCTCACCTTGAGCTGAAGAGCACAGGGACAGTACCCAGGCCCAGAGTTCAAGCCTCAAGACTGACCAATAAATAAATAAATAAATACCAACGAAAGCCTTAAAGAGTAAAGGGCATTACAATGGTCATCAGATATTCCACACTCTGGATTTCAAAGAAAAATTTAGCACTCAACATCTGAAACACTTAGGAGGACTTCTCTTCAGCAGGAGAATGAGGGAAGCTTAGCCATATTGCCCAACTCTGCCAAAGACAACTTTTCAATTGAGCTGCCCTGCATTAGATTTCTTGCTAAGGCAAGTGAAGTGATTAGGTATCTAAGGGCCTGGGATGGAGAATTTGTTGGGACACTAAATGGAAATCAAGTACAGAGGACTGATGAATCTCTTTTAATTTGGTTTAGCAGGATGAATAAGGAAGTCCAAGGTGAATGCTTTGTATGGTGGAAGTTAGAAGAGCAGTCAGGGAATCATAGCCTGTAGAACTTGCAGATGGATGGAAAAAGACATAAACCAAAACCTGTCTGACAATGAACTGGAGGAGGGATCTACAAAGGAATGAGGAAGTAAGAATAAAAGAAGGAGGAAAGAACAACCAACACTAAATCTTTGGCCTTTGGTGCTACAGTCTTACAGGAAACAGAAAGGACAACCACCAGTTACAAACTTCATTATCTCAAAACCCATCTCTCTAGCACATTCTGGTGTTCAGATGTCTGCGATAGGCTGGAGTGCTCCTCCTGGAGGCATAGATAAAACAACTCCAGTTTCTCCACCATGTTTCTTTTCTAAGCAGAAAAGGTCAAAAACTATGTACATATGACCATATAAAATGATGTTAAGTGAAATGAACCCCAAGATAGGGACACAAGTGATCTTTCTTTCTTTCTTTCTTTCTTTCTTTCTTTCTTTCTTTCTTTCTTTCTTTCTTTCTTTCTTTCTTTCTTGCTATTGTTTTTAATGTATTTAAAATGTACTATATGATTTTTTGTTTCTCTTGTATGTTCTTCCCCCATGGTATGACCCCTGTTTTCACTGTATTTGATGTCAGTGCCCTGAATCTTGTATATACATTTTTCTAATTTGGGGAGGAAAAGGGAAATAACAACATGCTGAAATAAGGATACAGATTGACCCCTTGTAGCAACGAGATGCATAAGACATTATGATGAAAACAAACTTTACAACTTGGGGGGGGCAGAGGAGTTGGAGAGGTGGGGAGGGAAGGGATGGTAGGGGAAAAACAAAGGAGGAGGTAACAATGCTCAATAGGAAATGTACTCATTATCTTACTGGTGTAACTGTTGAAAGGATCCATCTCAGGGGACCACATGAAAGCAGGCAGGCACAGGAGAAAGATTATTACAAAGTTTATTAGAGGAGCCATATTTTCTCCAGAGAGAGACCATATGGCAGCTTCCACTATCTAGGTAGCAGCAGGGTCTGGGGTTAGAAAGTGAGGTAGATGGGAGTTCAGGTGGGTCTGGGAGGAGAGAGGGAAGGGCCAGCTGTATGGCAGGAACTCCGGGGCAGGTAGACCTTAGTTTTGGGTGGAGCTGAGGACCAAAGATGGGCATATGCTTACATTCCCTGCTCTGTTATTCAATAAAAATAGGGGGTACCAGGCCAGGGGGTATGGGTGGAAGTCGTTTCTTCTGGAGCTACTTCCTGCTGTAAAGGGGCGAAGTAGTCAGGAGTCCCTGTTTCATTGCTTGCCTAGGTACCATCTAAGAAGCATCTGCTTGAGAATAGTTGGTAAAGGTACTCCTTTTTCTATGGCAATAGTTACCTTAATTCAAGGAACAATTAATAAAAGGCAAAAAAAATTGTTGTTAGTACCCCAAGAGAGGAATATACTGTGGAGGAATTGATTCCCAAAAGGGGCTATCAAATACCTGAAATTGCTTTTTTTTTTTTTTTTTTTTTTTGTCTCAGATTGGAGACATAGCATGGTACCTGATTCCCAGCATCCTGGAGGAGGAGGAGTAAGACTTTTCCTGCTTTAGGATCACAGTAACCTGAAGTAGCAGAGATACCAAAGTCAACTGGTATCATGGGCTCTTTTGGCTACTTCCTGCAAGCTTGGGGGCACCCAGGAATCCCTGGAGCTGGGGTCTTTAGGGTTCTGGTCTGTGCTGGGCAAGGCAGGGCAGTGTAAGTGATGTCTCTGGTTGCCTGTAGGAACAGGATGGCCTTGACTTGTTCCCAGGTGGTATATCCTGGGTGGGGGATGTTATCGTGTTGAAAGAGACTCTTGGAAAGATCAGGCAAAAAGCTGACAAGGTGACAAGGTCAGCTATCATGAATGACATAGGAGAACACACATTGGCCGTGGGCCAGAAAAGTTCCATTTGGGAGTATATGCCCAGTTGCAACCCATTACAGGAAGGGAGGAATAACTGGACTAGGGGCGAGGAAGGCAGGAAGGGGGTATTGGGGTCTTTTGGGTAACTGGGTAGGGGAGAGCATAATGTACTGGTTGGGAGTCTAGTCAGACGCTACCATAAATACAAATAGCAGGTGACATAGGTAAGACTGTTAACTTTCTGTTCAGTTAGAAGGTAGACTAGTATATGTCTGAGTCAAGCAGAAAAGTAACATAAGGTGATGTTAGGGAAATGAACCCTAAGATATGTATTCAAATGTTTTTTTTTTCTTTCATGTGATTGTTTCTAACACATTTATAAGATTATTTCTTTGTTGCTTTGTTTTTTTTCCCCTCCCCCACAGTATAACCCCTGCTTTCACTGTATTTGAAGTCGGTATAATTTGTGGAGGGGAAGGGGAAAAACAAGTCGTTTAAATAAGGATACAGTTGGACCCCTTGCAACAATGAGAAGTACAAGTCGTTATGTCGAAAACGAACTTTACAACTTTGGTGGAGGGGGTGCGGAGGATTGGGTGGGGGTGCGGGAGGAGGATGGGAAGGGATGCGAAGGGGAAACAAAGGAGGAGGCTACAATGCTTGATAAGAAATGTACTCATTATCTTGCCCATGTAATTGTAACCCCTCTGTATAGTATTTTCACAATAAAAAATAAATAAAAATTTTAAAAAAATTTAAAAAATAGAAACAATAAAAAAAGAAGGTAAACAGATATGGGCAAACTATTTCTTTTGATCTCCCGGTACTGATTAATTTGAAAGAGCAAGCATAAAGTGAATCCATTTAGGATGTCATCTCCTTCTTACTCCTCTCCATAGTTTTTTGTTGTCAGGACGTTGTCCTGGGAGTTTCTCAGTGTACATTTCTAGGATAGCTTGTCCCAGTTGGCATTTACAGGGTTTAGACTCAAGGCCTGGGCACTGTCTCTGAGTACTTTTTCTTGAGGCTAGTGCTCTACTTCTTAGAGTCAAAATGTCACTTTTAGCCTTCCACTGGGTACTTAGAGGTGAATCTCAAGTCATGCATCCAGCCTGGCTCTATGCCTATTAGCCGGGAGATGGAGTTTTAGAGGGATTCTTTGTGCCCAGGATGGCTTTGAACTGTGGCAAAAGGAGTCTTTGTTACAAAAGCCCTTTTTATTTCCATTTAAAGCAATAAGGAGATCAATGAGATAGAGGTTACTGATAACTTGTTAAAAATCAACCAACAATTACTTGTCAGAGTTTTCCTGCCATAATTTTTTTTTAAAATAAAACCCAGTAGATGTTTTTTAAACTGGGACTGATTGGCATTGTCTCTGGGCAGCCTGTTTAAAGTGGTTTATATCCTGGGCTACAGCAGGGTAGACTGTTTATCACTAATTTATAAAGGCATTTTTTCTGGCTGGCTGAGGATTTAGACAGATCTCAATAGGGACATAATCTCAGGTCTACAAATCTTAAAATGAATTTATTAAGCAATCGTTCTGATAGTCCTAATTTATCATTTTTGGACTTTAAACAAACCTTTAACAAAATTTTAATTTTAAAATGTGTCTTGGAGGCCAGCCACTCCCCACAACTTCCTAAATTTTCACAAAGGGGAAGTCATTTTTAATCCCTTTTGTAAAAGTTACTTTAATCATATTAATCTGCATTTAAATGCTTCATTGAAACACTGGGCTATACCCTTTACCACTTGGCCAAAGGTTCAAACTGGCCACATTTTTCCACAGTCTGAGTTACCTTTAGGAAAATAGCAATTTTATTTTTAATTATTTCTTTTTTTATTGTGAAAATACAGTACAGAGGGGTTACAATTACATGGGCAAGATAATGAGAACATTTCTTATCAAGCATTGTAGCCTCCTCCTTTGTTTCCCCTTCCTATCCCTTCCCATCCTCCTTTCTACCAAATCCTCCTTCTCCCCCCCCTCCACCAAAGCTGTGAAGTTCGTTTTTCAACATAACGACTTATATATCTCATTGTTACAATGGGTCCCGCCTGTATCCCTGTTTTAACGATTTGTTTTTTCCCTTCCCCTCCATAAATTATACCAACACCATATAGAGTGAAAGGAAGGGTTATACCGTGGGGGAGGGACATACAAAACAACAAAGAAATAATCTTATAAATATGTTAGAAACAATCACATGAAAGAAAAAAAAAACATTTGAATACATATTTTACTGTTCATTTCCCTAACATCAACTTATCTGACCTTTTCTACTTAACACAGACATATACTAGTTGTGGCAAATAAGGGAATCTCTGGGACCTATGTTTCTTTGGGCCTGGCTTACTTCACTTAATATAATTTTTTCCAAGTCTTTCCATTTCCTAACAAATGGGGCAATGTCATTTTTTCTGATGGAAGCATAGAATCACATTGTGTATATATACCACATTTTCTTGATCCATTCAACTACTGAGGGGCATCTGTGTTGGTTCCACATCTTAGCTATGGTAAATAATGCTGCAATAAGCATAGTAATGCTGGTAGCTTTAGTGTGGTCTTGTTTGTGAACATTTTGGTAAATGCCCAAAACTGGGATTGCTGGGTCATAGGGGAGTTCGATGTGGAGTCTTTTGAGGAACCTCCATACTACTTTTCAAAGTGTTTGAACAAGTTTACACTCCCACCAACAATGCAGTAAGGTTCTCTTCTGTTCCCATCCCCACCAGCATCTGTTGTTATTAGAGTTCTTGATTATAGCCATTCTAACTGGGGTGAGGTGGTATCTCAATGTTGTTGTGATTTGCATTTCTTTTATGGCTAGGGAGGTTGAGCATTTCTTCATGTTTCTATCGGGCATCCTTCTAAACAAAAAAGGGGATCCAAATAGGGAAAGAAGAAGTAAAACTCTCCTCTTTGCAGATGACATGATCTTGTATTTAAAGACTCCCATAGATTCCACTCCCAAATTACTCAAGCTGATTCAAAACTTTGGCAAAGTAGCAGGGTATAAAATTAACCCTCAAAAATCAATGGCTTTTCTGTATGCCAACAATGAGAAAAGTGTGGCTGAAATTAGGAAAGCAACTCCATTTGTAATAGCCCCACAAAAAATGAAATACCTTGGAATTAAGTTAAACAAAGAAATGAAGGACCTCTATGATGAAAACTTTAAAAATCTGAAAAAGGAAATCAAAACAGAACTTAGAAAGTGGCAGAAACTCCCATGCTCCTGGACTGGAAGGATCAACTTCATGAAAATGGCAATACTTCCCAAGGCTATCTACAAATTCAATGAGATACCTATCAATATTCCAACCTCATTCTTCAAGAAAATAGAAGATGCAATCCATAAATTCATATATAACAATGAAAGCTCCTGAATAGCAAAAACGCTCCTCAACAGAAAGAACAGTGCTGGAGGAATATCAATACCAAATTTCAAACTTTACTACAAAACCATAGTAATCAAAACAGCTTGGTACTGGCACAAGAACAGACCTCAGGACCAATGGAATAGAATTGAAAACCCAGAAATGAACCTACAGACTTATAGCCATCTAATCTTCGATAGGGGAGCTAAAAAAAATAGAATGGAAGAAAGACAGCCTCTTCAGTAAATGGTGCTGGCAAAATTGGTTAATCACTTGTAGAAAACTAATGTTAGATCCTTATACATCACCCTGCACCAGAATCAGCTCCAAATGGATCAAAGACCTCGGAGTCAAAGCAGACACTCTGAAAACATTACAGGATGGAATAAGAGAAACCCTAGGTCTCCTTGGCACAGGCCAAAATTTTCTTAATAGAGACCCTGAAACAACAAATCAAAGAAAGGTTGGACAAATGGGATTGCATGAAATTGCAGAGCTTCTGCATGGCAAAGGACATAGCTAGCAAGATCAATAGAAAGCTCACGGATTGGGAGAAGATCTTCACTAGCCATATAATGACAAGGGTCTGATATCTAAATATACCTGGAACTCAAAAAATTAAATTCCCCTACAACAAATCTTCACAGAAACAACTGTCCAATAAATAAGTGAGCTAAAGACTTAAAGACAAACTTCTCTGAAGAGGAAAGAAGGATGGCCAATAGACACATGAAGCAATTTTCTTAATGTACTAGCACTGTAGCATCTCTTTTCCTTTAGAAATACATTCAATTGTAAAATAGCATAGAAGTCAACTAATATCCTTTGCTCATACACCTCTATGGTCTAACTTGTGTGGATTAACATTATAGAAACAAATATCTGTTGTGGCTATGTTTTACCCCAAATTAGCAGGCTTTGGTCATGTGTGATGGGTGGAGCAAGGCTGGAGTCTGGAGCTATGGCATCTGTAGCAAACATTTCTACATATATTGGTTAAAGACCTGGTTCACACTGGCTTTTGCAGGCAGGCTTGTGCCATTGGATTCACTCTGGTCCCTTGATCTTAAAGGGAGCTGATCGGCGCACAGGGGAGAAAATGGAGAATTAAAATCCTAGCCTTAGTTTACTAGCCATGGTCAGAGATACAATATTTAACTCTTAGCATAGATGGACATAGGAATGACATAAATCACAGCCAACTTAGTTACCAACTTCATTTACTTTGCAAAGGAAACCATCTTTTCTAACTCCTTTCCCAAGGCTTTTTAAAATTGCCTGGTTTTCTTTTTTTCCCTTTGGCTTATAGTCAGGTCACAACATTTTATTATTAAGCAATTTAGATGAAATCACAGGTTCCATTGACAAAGATTTTTAGTAAGCAGAGTACTTGGTAACCTTGAAATCATAATGGTTTACATATAGACAAATAGACATGCTTGTGCACAGATTATAGAATGCGCTTAGATTTTAAAATCAGCCATTTAAGGTTTTTTGGAATTATGTTGCCTAATTATGATGGAACTACTTGTTCAGTTTAAAATACAAAACTTTTCCAACAACAAGAAACTTTTAGTAAACAGGAGACAAGAGACAAACATACAATGGTGCCGCTGGTCAAGTGGCGGGGGGAGGGGGGGGCAGAGGGTGTCACAGATTCAAGTTGACCTGGCAAGAAATCAAGCTGGTGCTGAATAGCAGCTGAGCTCCCAGGATGCCAAGATGGTGCATCCACCACATGGTCAATGCTAGAGAGAACTCAAAATTTAGACAGTGAGGGTACATTGCTTCTGGCACACATGGAGATTTAGGTTTCACCCCCACCACTACAAAAGCAGAGGAGGGGTCCCACAGGGGAATGGAGGCCTCGAGAGGAGGGGGCCCTGCAGGGGAGGTCACAGAGGAGGGGATGGTTTGTGTGTGTGTGGGGTCTCGCAGGGGAGGCCATAGAGGAGGGGGATCTTGCAGGGGAGGCTGCAGAGGAAGGGGGGCCTCACAGAATGGGGGGGGCCTCATAGGGGATGCTGCAAAGGAGGGGACACCTCCAGGGGGGGCTCTCAGGGGAGGCCTCAGAGGAGGAGGTACCACGCAGGAGCAGGGGGGAGGGGCTCACAGAGGAAGGATCTCTCAGAGTAGGAATTTAAACTTAAACTCATCCATACTTGTACCTTCAGCTGGAAGGGAGAGGTAGAGAGAGAGAGAGAGAGAGAGAGAGAGAGAGAGAGAGAGAGAGAGAGAGAGAGAGAGAGAGAGAGAGAGAGAGAGAGAGAGAGAGAGAGAGAGAGAGAGTGTTTACCTGCCTGAACACTCACATAAGTGGAGTTTTAAATTTGCGGCCAAATTTGATTGCAAGGAAATTTAATTGTGTGTCCTTTTCCATGGTAAGTGATGGTGGAACCAAAATCTGACTGTGAGTGTCCCCGGCAGTGAATTTGGCTCAAAAGTGGGAAACAACCAGTGGTAAATGTCATCACATTTCTCCACGGAGTCCCTTGGTCACAGAGGCACTCAGCTAGATATGTGGCCAAGTCTTTTTGGGGGGTCCTGAGGCCCCTCGACTGAGGCTTGGAGCCTGCACAGTGAAATCTAAGACTCTTCACTTAGTGGAAGTTAGGACTTAATTAGCCAGTTTTGGGCAGTGGGTAGAGCACTGGGTTAGAAGAAAATTACCTTGTTAGTCCTCTGGTGAAAGGAGTATAGGATCTCAGCTAGGTCTGTGGGAAGCTGGGTGGACCCCCATCCAAAGTGGTGGGGGAGAGGTAAATCCACTGGTGAACCAATCCCTGCAAAGCCACCAATGAAAGGATTCATCACATCCATGCCAGGGACCACACAGAGGCAGGCATGCACAGGAGAAAGATTATTACAAGGTTTATTAGAGGAGCCATATTTCTCCCAGGGGGAGAGAGCATATGGCAGTCTCCTCTATCTACATATCAGCAGGGTCTTGGGGTTTGGAAGTGAGGTAGATAGGATCTCAGGTGGGTCTGGACAGAGAGAGGGAGGAGCCAGCTGTATGGCGGGAACTCCAGGGCAAGGAGCTCAGGTTTGGGTGGAGCTGAGGACCAAAGGTGGGAATAATGCTTACAACTGTAACCCCTCTGTACAGTATTTTTACAATAAAAATACATTAAAAAAAACTTTTCTGTCACCTCTATTGTGTTTATGCCTTGCCTCAATCCATTTCTTTCCAAATGCAATGACTAAACTCAATTTAGTCATCCTAAATTTCTAGTAGCATACTCAGTGTTTGTCCAGAGGTGTGGAATTAAGAGTTTCTGCACTGACTTGGACTCATTGGAAAAGACAGTAAAGAAAGCGAGTGTAGGGGAACATGATTAAAATTTAGTCAAGGAGAACATCTCAAAATCATGAATTGGGGAGAAATGCAGTATAATAAGTAGCAAATGAAAGTATGATAAACTGGAGGTTTTTCTTTTTTTCTTTTTTTTTTTCTGTCGGTCATGGGCCTGAACTCTAGGCCTGGGCACTGTCCCTCAGCTCTTCAGCTCAATATTAAGGCTCTACCACTTGAGCCACAGTGCCACTTCCGGCTTTTTCTGCATATGTGATGCTAAGGAATGGAACCCAGGGCCTCATGCATGCAAGGCAAGCACTCTACCACTGAGCCACCTTCCCAGCCCCGGGGTTTTATTTATAAAAATACATTCCTTCTGTTTCTTTCTTTTTCTTAACATTTCAAGATTAAAATTAGCTATCCATTGTTTGGCTGTTCATATTAACATATACTTTCAGAGATGCTAGGCCTGTACTTTTCAGTAGCACATCTTTCAAAATTCAGATAAATGTTTGGGAGAAAGTTGTGAAACCATCAGGGTTAACTACTGTGATGAGGTCAGAGCCACAGTGAAGAACAATATCGATCATTAAAAGAAAGCTTCTCTGTGGTTGATCGTGAATGGATTAAATTGCTCAGGGAGAAGATTTTCTATTGAAAAGAAATTGTCAGAGTTTTTGAAATTCTTCTTTCCTAATTAAGCCTTTGAATTTGAATTATAATTCCACACCAAAAAATGGGGAGGGTAGTGAAATTCTGGTGTGAAGAATAAAAGGATAATTTTAAAACCTTAATGAAAACAGAAAATAACAGCAATTTAGGGAGCTCATTGACACAATTTTACTGTTGCTAATTGGTAGACAATTAGCTGCAATTGTTCCATCTTTGTGGGTTTTCAGAAAGTTTTTTTTCTTTCATTTTTTTTTTACCACACACAGGCAAATTCTTGACTTTTTTCCTCCCAATTCCACACTGTTGACATCTTTCATAGTTCTTATTTTCATCCTTTTCATCGTATATCTATAGGAAGTGGGTACATTTTTAAAAATAAACATTGCTAGGCTGCTCAAAGGCACAATGTCTTTGTGACATTTTGTCTGGAAAAAGTTTGACTGTTACTTCTTAATGTAGTAATAGTATCAGTGATTTTTTTGTTTTTTACTTTAAAGGGGATGAAAAAAAACTTTCAGTTGATGCCTGAAAATCCTTTCATTAAAGATTAATTGATCAACACCTAGTAAAAAGCCTCCAAAGCTTTCAAATATCTCTCTAGACATTAAACAAACTGTACTTGGAATCGATTTTTCTCTTTATTTTCACAATAAATATGATCCTCAGATTCTTTCTCCTACTATAATATATTTCTTTTAGTACAACTAAAGCATACATTTATACCAAAGTTAGGACACACCAAATGTATGTCTGCTCAGTATCAAGTCATAGATCTATTATCCAGATATATATAGGGCAATCCTGAGACCAATAGATCAATGATGATTGAAGTTATTGCAGACTCTTAGTAGTACTGATAATAGAATAAACAGAATTACAGAATAAAAAGAATACAGATTATAGCCATTTTCTATAGTCATTTTTACACATATACCTTCTAATTTAGAGGGTTGTTACCATTGACAAGCTTGAGATTTCTCCCTTAGACAATCCTTCAACATATAATCCATTGCCTTGTATGTCAGTTTGGGAGCAACAAATTAGATTATTTACCCATTCAACTTGGATACTTCTCATGAAATTTATACCTGTCAATGGCAGTACATTAAATCTCAAAATGTCTCTGAGTTTATATATCAGACTTACAAAATTATTTGACTCAGGCAGCAAAGCATTAGCAAACTGGTTTTCTACTGTTTCAATTAAAGGTATTTATAATGGAATCCCTACCTTTTAAAGACATTTCGTGTTCAATATGATATATTTTGGAGAACTGGAGGAGAAAATTTTGTTTTGAAAATGCTTTCAAAGAAGAGTAAGTTGTTTTAGAAATGAAGGTAGCTATAAGTAAAGGTAAATGAAAGGGAGCTGGCTGTTTGAATCTGATAACTGCTTTTTTGTTGATAATTCTGATGCCAACAATGTCTTCATTGAAAATCCTGAGGACATAAACTGAGGCTTTGCAAATTTTTCAGAGACCTAAATTCAAGCTCAATTATCTATAATTGTGAAAACTTTACTGTTTTTAACTGGCCAGGTGATGGCTAAGTGTAACAACCTGGCAAGAGAATAGTGTACTGCTTATCAAGCAGTAGATGTCAAGCCTATTTATGCTACATTTCTGTTGATTCTTTTGCATCCTGCCAAAGGAATATTGCTGAGAAGTCAGACATGGAAAACCATACATTGCATGGTTCTACTTGCATTAAACAAAGAGAAATAAGAGTTCCATAAGTTGTTGACTTAGGTAGGATGTCTGATGGGAAACTGCCAGCAAAAAAAAAAGAAAGAAAGAAAGAAAAAAAATTGGCAAAAGAATTGTTTCTTTGGAATTAGTGTAATGTTTTAAAATATGTTAGGGTAATACTTCAGAATTAAAAAAAAAAGTTTCTACAAAGCATGGAATTGTACATCTCATATTATATACGTCATACCTCATGAAGCTGTTAAAAAAAAAGATTTTTTTCATAAAATATTTAAGAAATTGCCCAGGCAAACAAATTGTAGGGCTTATTTTGAGAAGTTATAGTGTCACATCATCATTGTTACTTAGTAAGGACAAATTTTGCCAATATATAGTACTGTCTTAACATTTTACTTGAAGTTTATAAAAATTTCTTTTAATTAACTTATGCCTCAACTGTTAAAATATATTACAATATGTACTACTATGATAGAGTACAGGTGTATACCAATAGTGAAAATTAAATAATTTCTTTTAATTTTTTTCTTAAGAATCTCCAGGTTGAAAGGTAGAAGTATAATTCTAATACTAGAACAGGAAAAATGTACATATCTTAGAATTTATGATCTTAAAAAAAGAGCAGAATTAAAAGGAAATTAAAAGTAATATCCAAGACATAAATCAGTCATATGGGTAAGGAAAGAAAAGGATGGTGCTTTATGTAAGAGAAACTTAGTGAAGACAAATGACACTAGATAAATCCAGTAGGAAAGTCCAGGCAAGCACAAAGCGCAGCCCATCCATATTATACCAGGAACTGGAAGCCAAACCAACACCCATGATCACTTGGCCACCATTACTTATCTAATATTCCATCACTTGTCATTTCTAAGAAAGAACCATTCAAATAGGATAACATCACAGTCAGCATCTAACAGCATGCCCCACAGAGTAATTCTCAATGTGTCTACTTACTCCTCAAGGGTTACTGAGCTTAGTAGGAACTGGTATGTGCCTTCTACTTCAGAATATTTGTGAAGCCACTCTTTCCTGACATGTTATATAGAGTCTTTGCTTAGCAGGAAGATGATTATTATGCAGAAAGTAGAGACCCATTCAGACAGGAGGAAATAGAATCAAATGCTTACCACCTCTCTACTCCTCACTGTTGTTTTAACAAAAAGATACAGTTAGATACAAGAGATTAAATGCACTTTAAAGAAAGGAGTATGATTTGGAGCTAAGCAGGTCAAATAGTCTATGTTACCTTTGACATTAGATGTTTAATCTCGTAGTTATTTTGACTTCTTACTATTTAGAGTTATTCCTAAATTAGAGACAATAATAGCCATCTGTTTTATATTTTTGTAAGAGTGAAGTACTAACGAGTAGATATAGTACATAATAAAGTGTTATAAGGACAATAATATCTCAGTAAACCTCTTTATTTTGATCACCATTATCATCATCATTTAAATCACTATAATAATTATATTACTACTACTATGACTTCTTTTATCACTACAGGCATAACTGTATGAGGAAGACAGCATTGTCTTGTAGACTGTCCTTAAATAACTTTAAAATAATCACTTGAAATACAAATATTAGCTTAAATAAAATTACTGGAAGTGTGAAATTTTCTGTTCTTGCCAAAGTATCTTTTTTGTGTGTGTGAAATAACAGCTTCAAAGACTTTGAAAGATTTCACATTCTATGTTTCTTTTAAGGCTATTACTGTAATCTTAATATAAAAAAAAATTCAAATTTGACAAAAAAAATCACAAACATCCACTCGTAATTCCTGATATCTAATGTATGTTAATTTCATTTCTCCTTATATTTAAAATACTTTCAGCCTATTATAGTTTCAACAACTTTAAATATGGTGCCAATATTTTATGTGGTCCATCAATTAATCCAAAGTGCAGTTTATGCAGCACTTGTTGCAATTATTATTATTTTTTTGGCCTACCATGATTCTACAAATATGGGTGAGATAATGTTTTCTCCTTTGCAAGGCTACTTCCAATAAATCCTTTCCAGGAATTTAGTCCAGTGTAACTCTTACCAAATTTAGACTGAAGTGTAAGGGACAATTTGAAGAGTTAATGCTCAGTTAAGAATTTCTAGGTAGTTAATGTGATTAGAAGATGAGGGAGTTTTGTTGCAAGGATAGTCTAGATACAGTAAAGCAATTCTCAGAGTATATAGATTTTGCAAACAGTCCAGTCATTATGGTTTTGTTAGTCATTTTATTTCAGAAAATATCCTAAGCATTTTACCACATTATTGTATGTTAATTATTGTAGTCAAATAACTTAAATTGTTTTATACCATAAAATCATTATAAACCATAATAATAAAACTTCATTACAGAATAAGTTGATTTGATTTTAATTTTAGCAAATAAAGTCAGAATATAAATAGCAAATCATATTAAAAATCAAATACACAATAATGAACTAACTAGTTAAAAGGAGTTTATGGTTTCCATTAATAGAAATAGCTGTGGCAATTTTTAAAATGACATAGAAAAACTTTAATAGATAATAATACTTTTTATTTCACATTCAACTATTTTCTTCTCAGTGTTTTTCTTGTTATAGAAACATACAAATGTTATATTAAAAAATTAAAGAATGATAGGAAAATGAACTTGAAAGTAGGAAAGATTATCATAAAATTCTTGCAGGTACCATAAAAAGGAATGATTACATCAAACATGGCTATTTCTAGCATATGGTTTTATTCTTCTAAAATTGAAAGAAAAATCCCACAGGAAAAATTGCTTCTCAATGTGGAGGATCAGGGTGTTTGGATATGAGATGCATGCACGTGCATGTGTAAGTACTCCTGTTGGTGTGAATTTGAGAGTGCTAGAATCCATGAAATTTGTGGTTTTGTTTGCTCAGTTCACTTGAAGTTTTTAATAAGCACAAATTGTATGTAAATGATTATGGAGTATAATGGTATACCTTGATATATGTGTACTATAAATAGTGACATAATCAGTTGTTAGCATTACTATCTCTTTAAACATTTATCTTTCTTCATGGGAGCAAGGGCCCTCAAACTGTTCTCTTCTAGTTCTTTACAAACTAAACAACGAATTGCAAACTAATGACATCATATATAGCTATAGGACCTTTATATCTGTGTAGAATACAAGAACTGACTCTTGGGTGGGGAAGTTGGCTCAGTGCATGCCTTGCATGCATGAAGTCCTGGGTTTGATTCCTCAGCACCACATAAGCAGGGGGAAAAATGCCCAAAGTGGCACTGTGGATCAAGTGGTAGGGTGTTAGCCTTGATCTAAAGAACTGAGGGACAAAGGCCCAGAGTTCAGCCCCCATGATTGACAAAAAACAAACAAAAAACAACAACAAAAAACTTGACTCTTCACATCTAACTCATTATGGCAGACATTGTTCCATCATCCATTCTCCTCTCTCTGTTTCCATTTTTTGCTTCATTTTATGACAATTATATCCACTTCTGAGAGATCAAGATCTTTATATTCCACTGTTTCTTTCTCTTCCTGCCAAAATGATGGAGTTCATAAAATTTTTTATAGCTGAATAGTTTTCCATTGTATATAGAATTATTATCCATGTGTCCATTGTTACATATGTGAATAGTGCTTCAAGAAACACAGGAGTTCAAGTATTATTTGATATATTGAGTTCCTTTCCTTTGGGTACATATTAAGTAGTGGGATAGCCAAATACCATGATAATTTCATTTTTAGTGGTGTTTCAAGGAAATTCCATAGTTTCCTCTAATGGGTCAACTAATTTACATCCCCACCAACAGTATATTAGCTCTCCCCTTCCTCTACATTTTTACCATCAATTGTATTTTTTATCTTTAGTATTATGACCAGTTGAATTAGGTAATATCTCAGTGTGGTTTTGACTTCTAGCTCTCTGATGATTAGTGATGTTGAATATGTTTTCATATATGTGGTGGTCATTTACATGGTTAGTTTTCATCATGTCCATGGGGAGTGCTAGGAGATTCCTGCTTACACTTCACTCATCAAGCAAAGTCCCTCTTGCTTCACAGTTGATATTACTGGATGACAAGCTGACAGACACTCTCCATTTTATTCTCTATGTATTAAGACCACCTGTGTCCAAGCTCCATGGCTGGTTGTCCATGTCACACTGCACCCTGGAACTTTTCTTTAAATACTTCAAATAGCATTTTGCTTCTTGATAGATCCTCTTTAAGAGTGATTAAAAATATTCCACAAGAACTGTGCTCATTATCTTACCTATGTAACTGTAACCCCTCTGTACAGCATCTTTACAATAAAATAAAATTAAAAAGCAAAAACGAATAACAGATTAGATAATCTAGTTACACATCGTCTGGTCTTCACTCTGTGATTTAGAGCTTTATCTACTTACCTATTTGAAATTTCTTATACTTTACTTTCACTATAGATAGTTAATAAATATGACATAAAGATATGTGTCAATAAAGCATAAGATTTTTGTATTGAAAAAAATCTCATCTACAACTCAATCTAAATCCTCATTTTCTAATCACCTGAGACTAGGTTTCAGTTAGATATTTGTTAAAGAGACAAACAGAGGAAAAATCCAGTAAGTATATTTTACATGTCATCTAATCTAGTATATAGATTTGTTTTAGCAACATATTACTGATACTGAGTTTAAAATTTTAAAAAATAACTTATTCTTCTTTAAAAGAATCAAGATGTGGAGAAGCTGGAGACTAAACAAGCTCTCACATAGAAAGCAGTTTTAGAGTTCCAGCGAACAGTCCATCACACCAAGTGTGCCATCACAGGACAGAGAGTTAGGCCAGAGAGGGAAAATCCAGGCAAGGAGACAGATCTGAGCTCTTGCCAGCAGATGCGCTGCAGCGGCAGTGGCCATACCGCCACACCTGAAACAGAGAGAGTCCAGGACGAAGGAGCCAGATGCGGCAGGAGAGCGAATTCTACTCAACACCGGCAAGAACCGACAAGAAGCACACATCTTCATCCTGCAGTTCACAGACCAGAGACAACTCAGGAACCAAGACTCAGCATGAGTAGAAGCCTGATGTCCGCACTCCTTTGCATGGAGCAGAGGAGGGAAGGCCATCTTGGATACCGACAAAGCTTGGCGGAGCTGCTAGCTCCAACTCAGGCCTTGGAATAAAAGGAGTCATTTAGCAGGTCACAAGAACTTAACAGCTTGGCCTGCCAGACTCAGCACCACCCAGGGAAAAGTCACCCAGCTGGGTCGCCAGCCCTAGGAGTGGCTTTCTTCACTGGGTAATCAGAGCCAGAGGCTGCCCCTCCCTTTAGCAGTCTCAACATCAGTAAACAGAAACCCTGAGAGTGGCTCCAGGCTGGGATCTGTGAGTTTCTCACAAACTAGCCCCCAGGAAAAGCTATTGTTTGCTGAAAGGCCTCAATTCTACCCAGAACCTAGCCTCATCACAGCATCTCCAAACTTGAGGAAAAAGCCATCTCCCTCTTTTGTGATACTTAAAGCAGACCCCCTTCCCATTGAACTAATTTGTGAGGAGGATCGCAAAATCCTGGGTAAAGCAGAGCATTTTTCTGCCTGTCCAAACAAACTGACTTAAGAAACCAACCAAGCTACAGGACCACAAGCAGACCAGAGACTCCAACCAGAGGCTGATTACAGAAACAAGGGAGATACAGGATTTTTCCCAACCCTCCCAAAAAAATCAAAGAACTTTTTTTTTCTTCTTCTTTTTTTATACCATTTACAAAAAAAAAATTTTTTTTTCATTTCTAAAACTTTTGTTAATTTTAAATTTTTACCTTTTTTGAAACAAAATTGTTTTCTAGTAACTATTTTTTCCCCTTATAATCTTTATTTTAGGGATACATGTGTGTGTGCATTTTTTCTTTCTTTCTTTTTTCTTTTTTTTTTTTAAAAATTCTTTTTGTTTTTTGCTTAGCTCGACTGAACTTCTAATCTTTTTTTTTCTTTCTTCCTTATCCTTCTCACCTTTTCCTCTCTTTTATTCTTCTTTATGGGACTTAATTGTTGTTCTGCACATCCTTAGATAAACCCGTAGTTGACTATTAGACCCTATCCCCCATTGTGAACACACTTAATCCACAAATTTATTACTCAATTCAAAACCTCAGAGACTTAAATTCCTTAATAGCAGTACTACCTCTTTATACTTATATAATATTTTAAGTATTTTTATTTTTAAGTTTTTCACATCTTCTTTATATCCCTCCCCTTCTCTCATTATAGTCAAGTTCTTTGAATAGTTTGTTCTCGAATCTGCATATTATTAATTTTTATTTTTCCATTTTTTTCTCCTTTATCTTTCTTCTTGTTTTCTCTCTCTCTCTACTTTCATCCTATCCAACCTATTTCTTGATTTGAGAGTAGGACTTGGTTAACTCTCCCTGTACCTTCCCACATCACTCTATTCCTATTTTTTACCCACATCTCTCCCTAACCCTAATAATTTCTGGTCTACCAAATTCTTCTTTGCGGTTCGTAGCCCATTAATATATAGTTGTTTGATGTTGAATAGAGGTACCTTTTGAACGAGATTGTATCTGCAGACTATTGACTGTGCAAATTCAGACTTTGGTTGATGCTTTCCTTAAGTTAGTGTTCTAGCACAAAACTGGTGTTATTTTTATCCCAAATGGGCAGAGTAAGCCCGAAAACCACAAGAAAAATGGCAAGTCCAGGTATCTCCACTCCTATTCATGATAATCAGGGGACAGAACAGATAATGAATAATCCAGAGCAGAGTTCCCAAATAGCTCTACAAACACTGCTGGCAAACATGATAAATGAAAAGATTGAAAACATACAAAGAACTCTGTATGAGCATGATAGGGAGAGAGAGGACGCAAACAATAGGTCAATGCAGGAAAAGATTGAAAACCTACAAAGGACTCTGTATGAGCGTGATAGGGAGAGAGAGGAGGCAAACAATAGGTCAATGCAGGAAAAGATTGAAAACCTACAAAGGACTCTGTATGAGCATTATGGAGAAAGAGAGGAGGCAATCCAAAGGTTTATACAGGAATATCATGAGCATGAGGAAGCTACTCAAAAACTGATACAGAATTTGTGTGAGCAGCTTGAGAATACTCAAGGAGAAAGGCAGGAATGGTGCGAACAGGCTGAGAACACTCAATGAGAACTACAGGAATGGCATGAACAGGAGGAAGCTAAGCAAAGAGGAATTGAGAGAGCAGGATGAGAATACTCAAAGATCACTAAAGGCATTCATGGGATCCATTAACAAAGAGCTGAAGGAAGTCAGGGAGACCACAAAGGGAATGCTGAATGGAACCCAACAGAAGGAATGGGAGTCCAAGGAAACCATAACCAATCAACTAAGTGATTTGAGAATAAACATTGAACACCAAATTAAGGAAATAAAGAAGTTCATACAAGATCTAAAACAAAACTTCAACAAAGAATTTGAAGCCAACAAAGCTGACTAATTAGAAGGAAAAGAAAAAAAAACAAAAAACTAGAAAGTCATGACAGCAGGTTAGACCATGCAGAAGATCGAATCTCAGGGATTGAAGACAGCCCAGACATTATAGAGAAAGAACATACAACCATCCAAGACAAGTCCAAGAAATATGATAGATCTATCCAACACCTGGAAGACACCATCAGAAGGCCTAATCTAAGGATAATGGGTGTAGAGGAGCACCTAGAAAAAGAAGTTAATGGTCTAGGAAATTTGTTTAACAGGATCCTAGCAGAGAACTTCCCAAACATGCAAAAAGATAGGCCTATTCAGATACAAGAAGCTTTTAGAACTCCAAATAGACCAGATCAGAATAGGACATCCCACTGTCACATGATAATCCACACAGGATCAACTCAGACCAAGGAAAAGATCCTTAAAGCTGTCAAGGAGAAAAGATCACTCACCTATAAAGGGAAACCAATTAGAATGACCTCAGATTTCTCAGCAGAGACAATCAAAGCAAGAAGAGCCTGGAATGATGTATGCCAAGCCCTAAAAACAAACAACTATCAACCAAGAATACTGTACCCAGCTAAACTCTCCTTCATAACTGAAGGCCAAATAAAAACCTTCCATAGCAAAGAAAAATTGAAACAATACATCTCCACCAAACCAACCCTACAAAAGATTCTTAAAGATGTCCTACACATAGAAAACCAACAAGACCACAATAAAGGCCAAGAAACTGCACCCAAACTGAGAATCCAAGAACCATAGGAAGAACCCAGTTTTCGCAACCCCCAAGAAGGTGGATAACATGGCAGGAACACCCAAATACCTCTCAGTCCTATCTTTTAACATTAATGGACTTAACTCTCCAATTAAGTGACTTAGACTGTCTAGTTGGATTAAAAAAACAAGACCCTTCTATCTGCTGCCTTCAGGAGTCATATCTTGGCCCCCCAAAAAAACCACATTTTCAATGTTAAAGGCTGGAACAAAATCTACCAAGCAAACAGCCCCCATAAACAGGCAGAAGTTGCAATCCTAACATCAAATAAAATAGACTTCAAATTAAAATTTGTGAGAAGAGAAAAAGAAGGTTGCTACATACTAATTAAGGGATCTCTCCTTCAGGAGGATATTACAATTCTAAATATCTATTCACCAAACAATGGAGCACCCAAAGTTATCCAAGAAACACTACTTTCCCTCAAATCCCACATAGATCCAAAGACATTAATTGTTGGGGATTTTAACACACCACTCTCCCCACTAGATAGATCAACTCGGCAAAAACTCAACAGAGAAACTGCAGATCTAAACAGCTGCATATATCAACTAGATCTAACAGACATCTACCGAATATTTCACCCAGCAGCATCAGAATACACGTTTTCTCAGCAGCACATGGAACATTTTCTAAAATATACCACATTTCAGGCCACAAAGCAAACTTGTCCAAATTCGGAAACATTGAAGTTATACCTTGCATTCTTTCTGACCACAAGGGAATAAAATTAGAACTCAACACCAAAAGCCACCAAAGAAAGTCCGGTAACACATGGAGGCTGAAAAACACACTGCTGAATCATGAGTGGGTCATGGAAGAGATTAGAAAGGAAATTCAAATGTTCATGCGATTCAACAAAAATGAGCGCACAAATTACCAGCTCCTCTGGGACACAGCAAAAGCTGTACTCAGAGGCAAGTTTATGGCTCTGAGCTTCTACATCAACAAATTGGAGAGATCTGAAACCAACAATTTAATGACACATCTAAACCTCCTTGAAAAAGAGCAGCAAGATAAACCCCAATCCAGTAAACGGAAAGAAATAATCAAAATTAAATCAGAATTAAATGAATTAGAATCCAAAAAAACTATAGAAAGAATCAACAAAACAAGTGGCTCAGTGGTAGAGTGCTTGCCTTGCATGCATGAGGCCCTGGGTGGGATTCTTAAGCACCACATAAGCAGAAAAAGCTGGAAGTGGTACTGTGGCTCAAGTGATAGAGCACTAGACTTTAGCTGAAGAGCAGTGGGACAGTGTCCAGGACCAGAGTTCAGGCCCCACAAATGACCAAAAACAACAACAAAAAAGAAGATACAAAATAAAAAAAACAAAGATCAGTGAAAAAAATATATGTTTGTGAATCACTTTCCTCATGGGCTGACCACTTCTTTTTAAAAGCCCTATATATCAACTGCCTCATTGCTTCAACCCTCTTTTGTGCCAGTTCTGGGACTTGAACTTAGGGTCTAGGGCATCATCCCTGAGCTTTTTGCTCAAGGCTAGCCCTTTACTACCTGAGCCACCACTACATTTCCAAATTTTTGGTAGTTAATACAAGATAAGTGTCTCACAGACTTTCCTTCCCTCCTGATTTCAAACCAAGATTCTCAGATCTCAGCCTCCCAGTAGCTAAGATTACAGGCATGAGCCACTGACTCCAGGATTGGTGCTTCAGTCTTAATATTGTGATGTGTCAGGGATCAAAAGCCAACGGTATGCTTTCAATATTTGGAGTAGTAATACAGAAACTTAGACACACAAAAAAGGATTAAGTGCATTATTAGAAACAAGCAGTAAGGTCCAAAAATCTATATAAATATGATTAATCAATTCCCCATGTGAATAAAAGAAAATATTTAAATTTACAAAAACTTGCAAATGTTTACAATCAGTATTACGTTTATTTAATATCTACTAAGTAGTGTTGGCTATCCACCATAAATATTACAATCCCTGCTTCTTTTAAAAAAAGACTGGTTACTCAGAAAAAAAAATGTAGCAAATTTAATCAAAATTTTCTGAGTCATAGAAGGCTTTAGAAAGAATGGCCTGAATACACTAGGAAACCTGTCTATTTTTACATTTGGAGAGAATGGACACTTGTATAGGAATGCCACTGAAGTATGATCTGATGGCAATACTTGGGGAGAAAACTAAAAAGGAAACTGTGCAGACTCTTTTTGGCTTTGCTGTGTAACATTCCTTCTCTATAGGTATGCTTGTCATAGTAAGCATTCATTAGTGTATTCATTTCTGAAGGAGTCAACTTCTTCCATTTACAGAAATGCAGAAGAAATAGTTCTACCCTCAATGCAACAGAAAGTGGCAGAAATAAGTGGGACTAGAGTTTATTCTTCTACACTCTGAAACCGCATTAGTTCTACCATCAAGCATTCCATTGCTGAGCTACACCCTTAGATCTTTTTCTTCTTGTTTAATAAAATTGCTTTTCAGACAAGAGTTTTGAGCTTTCACCAGGAGTGGCCTGAGACTGAGGCCTTCCTTAACTCTGTTCCAGAGGAGTTGACACCACCATCATGCACCATCATCCTGGACTACCTTTGGCTAGGGTTGCTATTTTGAGATCTTTTGTGAATAAAGCAAATTCAGAATAAATCCCTTGTTTGAATCTCATTTAGAGTTTTGTGAGTTTTTCTTTTTTCTGAATACCAGATGTTTTATTTTTCTTTGTATGGTGTTTACGTCCTCTTGATAATACCTTGATACTATAATTTTAACTTATGCTCCCAGAATATGGTTGGTGTATGTTGGAAATCTCCAGTTTGTCAAAATGTTTATCACATTTTAAACTTTATCCTGCATGGGAAGAGTGTGTATTTAGTTCATGTGAGATAATTGATAAGGCAATCTCTTATAGACTATCAAAACACACAATGCAAATGGTAATTATAAAGTAATTAGCTAGATTGCTAAAGGGTATTTCAGGAATACCCTTGAAGCACTTGTTTTATGTTTCTTCTTATGAAATTTTTATCAGGGTGAGAAGAAACAAAACGTTAAGTCCTTAGCACTGCATCTAGTCTGTCCATTTCCTCCATCTTTCTGTCCATCTTTCTTCCCTATTTATATTTTACAGTTGTGATGAAGCCCTAGATTTCTTTTCTAGCTCAGTACAATATTTCATCTTAGGCATGATCTGACTTAAGCGTTTTTGCTTTTGCTTGTGAATATAACTATAGCAACATTATTAGTGCTATATTCATTTTTATATAATATTTCACCTTACATGAGTTATACATTTTATATTCCAAACTTGTAAAACATTAACTGAAATTGTGGTATAAAAATCATTGTTCTCATATTAAAAATTCCTAGCACCAGCAAGGAAATCTGGGCATGTAAGTAGTTCTTAAAAATTGTAAAATAACACCTCACAAAGTTGCCACTTAATTATGTTTAATGGTAGGTCAAGGTAAGATGGCTGTCCTCTCATGTAACTTGAAAAGTCTGAATTATATGTATCTGAAAGAAATTACATTCCATCAAGCCTACTCTCTATAAGAAGAAAATACAATGTAAAATACTCTCTGTTTATTGGATATGGATATTTGAAAGATTTATCTCCTCTGATCTCTAAAGCATTCACTTGTCAAATCTACCTCCTGGAACTTATAAGGCTTACCTTGTCCTTTGCCTTTAACTGAGCATATCTTTCTCAGTACTTGTGTGTGTGTGTGTGTGTGTGTGTGTGTGTGTGTGTGTGTGTGTGTGTGTGTGAATTTGCCAAATGATTAATAATATTAATATAGGGGGAACAGAAATGGAGGAAGGAAGAGTGAAAAAATTCAGTCGTGATATATTCAGTGTACATTATGTAAAAATTGAACAGCATAGCTTGTGGATGAGAAGCAGAAGGATGGGGGAGAACAAAGGAAGGGATGACACTGCCCAATAAGCCCTGTACTCATGACCTTTCGTGTGGAATTGTAACCCCTTTGTAACTGCTTACTAATAATAGAATATAAATGTAAATAAATCAAAGAAATGGGTGGTTAAAGCAAATACATGGCTGAGACCAGTATGGTTACCTTATGATAATGATTATATCACTTTCCTGGAAACTCTGCTTAATGTTCTAAATATACTCAAAAATTGGATGCCATTTTTATTTTACTTTGCCTCCAAAGTTTCCCACCTGGCTTTGTGCAGCAAATATAGCCAAAACAGCTAAAGATCTAATCTATGAATTCAAAGGATAATGAAACTCTAGTTGTTAAATGGGTATTTTATTAATATCACCATATGCTCTTAAAGTACCTTTGCTCAGCACTCCATAAATTTCTTTTCAAGTAAAAAAAGAAAAATGTCACTCACTTGCACTAACCTGACATGTAGATAACAGATGGTTGTGGGGAATTTTTTACAGTAGAAAAGCATGAGGGATGAGGCAGATTATCTATTATGCTGCTTTGCCCTCTTTATCACTTTCAATCTAAACAGAAATGTGATCGATTATGAGAAAATGGCCTGTTTGGTGACATTTCTGATGTGGCTAGAGCAATTTCAGAACCAGTGTGGTTCATTTTCTGAAATGAATGAGATACATTTTCACATTTCCTGATTTCCATGTTTGGAAATGAATCCTGCAGAAATTCATCAAGCTGTTGTATAAATTCTAAATATCAGAAGTTACCTATGTTAATGATAAAAAGCATGCTGAGAATCACCTGAGCATAGACACTATGGATGTAATGAGTCCAGTACAAAAATTAAGTAATTATTTTCTATGTTTTGCTAATAGTAAAGATTAAAAAAGAGAAAGCTAGACATCTCTTATATGGAGCAGACCTTGTCTTTATGGTATTAGAGTACCCGTGAAGACACATTTCCAAACTTATGGCCACCAGACTTCTTTAATGAAAATTTACTTTCCTCTCTCAGTTTGTATAGCAATTTCTGTTAGCATTACATGGTCATATAGAGCTGCGAGCATTTCTGTATTTATATTACAAGTTATCCCCAGCATTAAAAATCAATGGAGGCACAAGAAGATTGAGAAATCGATTTCAAATATATTTAATAAAGTATAAATTGAAACTGGAATGTAGAAGAACTAAATGAGTAATCTCTTTGGGTTTCAGATAAAAATGGCCCTTTATAGAAATAGCCAATTGTAACAACTGAGAAACAACAATTGCCAAAAATAATAACTTTGACAAAGATTCCTACTTTCTGAATATTATAGAAGAAGCAAATAGATAAGTATCTTTATTTGTAAAGGAAACCTCCTATTTTTAGTCAACATATAAACTCAGATAGCAATGTTACACCTCTGATCGCAGAATAAAACTGTAATGGGTAAGAAGAAAGTAAGACAGCAGTGTTTAATTTCTGTGTTCTAAATTCATTGAGGAGTGTGCTTCAGCGGAAGAGCTCCTTCAACCCACTGCTTCAAGCCAAGTGCTGTAGCTTGGCATTGTTGAAACAGGGGAAATAACCTACAGATATGATATCACTGGCTTTCTATTTTAATGCATTTATTATTGTTAGTGTAAAGGTGATATACAGAGGATTAGGTAAAGAGTATATTTAATGATAGAAGACACATGTTGGAAATGAACTTTAAACTTAAAGGGTGTGGGGTGGGAGTGATGGGGGTGGGGAGGGAAGCATACTAGGAGAAAAACAGGAGAGAGCATAACAATATTCGACATTACCTTACTCATGTAATAACTGTAATCCTTCTGTACAGCACCTTTCAAATAAAATATAAAATAACAAAGAGCACATTTCTTTTTGAACAGTGTCACCCATTTCCTCACTATCTTGCAGCTTTTCTCTCCTGTCCTCACATTTTTCCCATTATTTCTGTGCTCCTCATTACCTCCCCCAAAAAACAGTTAAAGGAAAAAGTGACACACAGGAAAACAAAAACAGCAACAACATCAACAACAACAAAAACTTCTTGTAATCCAGAACACTGCTGATTTTCCTGTTAGCTTTTTATTGTTTACCTCATATAGCAAAGGCATATATAAAGTCTTAGATGAACAAATGTTGAGATTATATATATTATTATATAATATATTACATATATATTTATTTGTTTTGTTTTGTTTTATTTATTTTTTGTTGGTCATGGGTTTTGAACTCTGTGCCTGAGCACTGTCCCTCAGCTCTTCAGCTCAAGGCTAGTGTTCTACCACTTGAGCCACAGTGCTACTTCCGGTTTTTTGGTGGTTTATTGGAGATAAGAGTTTCACAGACTTTCCTGCCAGGGCTGGCTTTGAACCACAATCCTCAGATGTCTGCCTCCTGAGTAGCTAGGATTATAGGCATGAGCCACCTGCACCCAGCTATATTACATATATTATATAATGATACCACCAGAGTGGCTGGTGGAATGTTTCATTAAGAATTTAAAGCATTCACCTTGGGGGAGGGGAGGGGTTGGGAGATGAAAAACTGGGAGAAAGTAAGGGGTGACATTGTTCATTAAAAAAAGTACTCATTTCCTGCCTTTTAAACTACAGCCACTCTGTACACCACCTTTACAACAAAATGTCCATGCATACCCAATGCTGGCATGTTTCTGTGAACAGAATATTAAAAAAATAATAAATATTTGCTTGAACAACAGTTTCTACTTTATTCTAGTTATGCAGGTAACCTTATATTAAGGTCATTATGAAATTAAGTACTACAATTTCAAAGGTGGCATGTTATGATCATTTCTCCATTTACAGTTGAAATAAAAACCAGACCGGAATAACCTTAGGCCCACAGCTGACACCCACAGGGGAGAAGACTAATTCTGCCATCTGATATTTCAACTATTAAGGACAAATTCAGCTATTAAGGACAAATGCTGAACTGTCAGATTTAAACTGAGTTTAAAGAGAGTGTGTCAAACACAGGCATACACCAGGGACATGAACATTCTACATTCTCAAGTAGAAAAAGATGCACAAACATTCTTCATGCTCTAAAACCAATAATTAGTTTAGAATAGGAGAAAAACAAACTCTGATCTAATAACATTTAAATTTAGCTTTGCTATGAATCATGCATCCTAAAGGAGGGACTCATCAGTTCCTTTAACTGCTTTTATTATTAAATAGATATGTACAAATTCTTGTGTACACATGTCTGTATATGTGTTTTTGTGTGACTACCAATCTAGGGTATCCCCTAGGTCTGTTTTTCTCTAATAATAAATAAAAATTATTTTCCTTCCCAGTTATTCGACTCACATTTCTGACTGTTCTTTTGTATGTTATGTATCATTATGTCTGTCTTATGCTCATGTCTTATTAAAAGGTGGTACTTAATGGAATAGAAAAAGTGCATTTATAAATTTCTCTAATCTGGAAAAGATGGGCAATCCGCATCTCACTTGCACAATTATTCAATTGAATGTGATACTACAAAATCATTAGTTGAATAAAACAATCAGGTGAATAAGCAATTTCATCATGAAAATTTGGTTCAGCACCAGCCAGTGATATTGCTCACTGATATGCTCTTCTGGTATGCTTGCTATATGTTCTCTGAATTATAAGTCCTGAAAGAAAAAAATGTAATTTAATGTTGAGCATCTAACATACATAGCAGAGTCATTTATCATATGTGTCTCTGTTGCTGGATATGAAAAGGAAAAAAGTAAATTCATGAGGAGAAACAATGTTCTAATACTGTTTGTCATTTTCAATTCAGCAAGTCAGCTTAGCTGTGGATATTAGCATTCTAACTGACTACATTTTCCGAAGGACTGAGGTTGTATTCTCTGCCACAAGGGCTTAAAGAAATCACATGAAATTTTAGCATAATTATCTTCTTCCTGGAGTTTAGGTTGATTTATAATCTCTAAAGAGGCCATGCAGTAGTGAGCTCAACAGTTTTTCTTTTTCTCTTTCCCTTCCTTCCTTCCTTCCTTCCTTCCTTCCTTCCTTCCTTCCTTCCTTCCTTCCTTCCTTCCTTCCTTCCTTCCTTCCTTTCTTTCTTTCTTTCTTTCTTTCTTTCTTTCTTTCTTTCTTTCTTTCTTTCTTCTTTTCTCTCTTCCCTTTCTCTCTTCCTTTCTCTCTTTCTCTCTTTCTCTCCTTCTTTCATTCTTGTCAATCATGGGGCTTGAATTCAGTTCATGGTCTGGGTACTGTTCTTCAGCTCTTGGGCTGAAGACTTGCCTCTACCACTTTTAACCACAGCTCCACTACTGATTTTCTGATGGTTAATTAATTGTGGATAAGACTCAAAGACTTTCCTGCCCAGCCTGGCTTTGGACTGTGATCTTCAGATTCAGTCTCCTGATTAGCTAGGATTACAGGTGTGAGCCACCTTCACCAGGCTTTCACCATTTCTTAATGTATACAAGAAGTGGAATAAATGTCTGACCTAAGATAGTGAGCCTTTATCAGGTGAGAAGCTTCAAAGAAACTTGCAAGTTGAGAGCTCCCACAGTGAGACAACATTCATCCTAATGACTTAGGAGGGTTCTAGCAGATTTATTATTATCTAAACTTCAGCTTTTTAGTTTGCATATACTTTGGTAGACACACAAATTCACAGAAGTAAAATACTAATTAATATTAACTGTAAAATAGAAGGAATATGCCAGGATGTAAAGATATTTTTATTAATCCTCTTTGTTAATAATATTTAACCAGAAGCATATATACATGCATAGACAAATGCATATAATATATATATATATAAACAATATGTCATGGCATTTATTCCTATATGTTTATATATAAAAACATTATTTTGTAAATATCACATGTAAAAGAGTTTGCACGTATTCCATTCAGTCTTAGGTTGTAAGCATCTTTGAGGTTCCTTGAATACCTTCATCTCCAAGCAAGTTTTTAATGCAGTTAAGTTTTGGGGGTATTATTTTCTTCTTTCTGTTACATTATATTGTTACATTACATTACATTACACCTATTACATTATAATGTTATATTGAAGTTGTAAAATACTTGTTACATTGAAGTTTTAAAATATTTACCTTTAAGTGTATCACATTTTATGGTTTTAATTTCAGGAATATAGAAGCAATTTTACTGTATTTAGAGCAGAAAGACAGTGTTGGAAATATTTTGACTGAGAACCACTGGTATTTCCCAAAATTTTTCACTACTTTCATAAAGGAATAAGTTCCAGAAAATAAATGATTGTCTGTTATCATAGGAAAAAGGTGTGGATACAGTTCTCATGTTGATGGTGAGCATCTTGATTCAATGACTTTTGCTATTAGCTTCTCTCCACAAGGGGAGTTTAAGCAACTTTCCTAACTTGTCTGGAGAAAATGAAACAATTTAAAAATAACTAACATGTATTGTTTCACACCGTATTGAAACATATTAGATTGGATAGTCTATTTTTGTTTGTTCTTCCCATTAACGTGCATGGATTGCAATCAAGCCTATTTTAGACTTCTCACCATAACTAAGATGACAGGCACTTTCCCAGCTTCTTCCATTGGGAATAAGTCATATCCAGTTTTCTCTGAGGGTTGCCCTAGACTTGTAATTTTTCCAATCACAGCCTCTCAAACAGCTAGAATTATAAGACATTGGCACCGATTTTATTATATCTATTAGAAGACACATACATATAAAGTTACTGTAGTGAGAAAATCAGCATACACATCTCATAACTATCTAATTTTCCCATTGTGGCAAAGCAGCTGTTATTTACTTTTCAACATTCTTGAATACAACACATTATTTTAATCCATACTCATCATGTTAGAATTACATTATTCAATCTGATCATCTCATACATTTGCTATTTTGTGTATTCTGGGCCAAAGTCCATATGTATTTCCCAAGTACTGATGTTGAAACTCGCCTCTTGATTCTCTGCTTTAATATATGTGTATATATTTATTAAAATTATGTGTATTAATTCCTGTGATAGTACTTTTAAGTTACTCAATGTCTTTATTTCTAAAAGTTAAGCAATATTTTACCATACATTCATACACACAATCCCTTTAAACAGTCACTCATAGGGGGACATGTACATTGCTTCTACACCTTGGCTATTGTGAATAATGCTTCAAAAAAGATGTCAATGCAAAAGGCCTTACAAGTTGATGCTTTCCTTTCCTTTGAGAATATAGACAAAAGAATTGTTATCTCCTGTGTAACTTCTGCTTTTAATTTTTTAGGAGCTTCTGTTCTTTCAGAATGGCTGCAACGAGATACATTCCCATCAGTATTGACAAGGGTTCTGTTTTTGTCATACACTTGTCAATACTAGTTATAAGTATCAGATGGTATCTTACAGTGGTTTTAGTTTGCATTTCATTGATGCCAAAGTTGAGCATCCTTTCATTGGCCTGCTTGTTGTTGTTATATAATCTGTGGTGATTTATTGGTAGGAACTATTTTTCATTTCTAAATTGGGTTATTTGTTTCTTGCTGTTGGTGTGAGTACTTTATAAATCTTGGATATATTAAACTCTTATCTGATACAGACATTTCAAATATTATTTTCCCAACCTATAAGCCTTTTCATTTTGTTGGCTGTTTCCTTTTCTGTGAAGACGCTGACTTTTTATTAAAATTTGATGAAGTTCAATTTATTTATGCTTACCCTAATAAGCTGAGTATTTAGAATTATACCCCAGAAATCATTGACAACAATAATTACCTGGAGTTTTTTCTTCTATGCTTTCTTCTGTGAGTTTCATGGTTCAGATCTTGTGTTTCTATCATATATTTCAAGATGAATTTTCTATATTCTGTTAGGTAAGGGTGCAATCATTAATTTTCATGCAAAAATCAAGTTCTCTCTTCCCCATATATTAAGTAATTTTCCTTATGTTTGTGTTGTCCTTGCTTAAAATTAGTTGTGATTAGATTTATACTTGGGCTCTTTATTAATTAATTCCTCTAGTCTCTGTGTTTATGTGCTAGTACTCCACTGTTTTCATTTTGAATGGGGGAATATGGAACTTCCAATTATTTTTTAAAATTGCTTTAGTTATTTAAGATCTTCTGTAATTCCATATTGATTTTAGGATCCCTTTGACTGCATTTTTTAATTCAAAACATCTGGCTTCATTAGAGATGCTTTTGTTAAACTAGCATTCTATTTATAGCAGGGTACAGCTAGCAAACATTTATAACTTAACAACTTTATTAGCCTACCAAAACCAGAGTCCAATACCTCATGTGTTTTTCTGAACAGGGAGTTCATAGTGGACATTTCATATTTAACTTGTTTACATACTTTACACATATGGACTTTCCAGAAAGGAAAATACAGGATTATCTGGAGATCCACAGTTTATAAATAAAAATTCTGTTATTTTGCAGAATACCTCCTGAAACCACAGATGTCTGGTGCATACTGGTCATCAATGGTAATCATACATAGGACTCAAGTCTGATGTGTATCTAGAGGACATAAAGCTTATCTTTTAATTTTTCCAAACCATAAAGCATTTGTGCCAAGATAGTTATGTGTGTCAACAGCATAAAAAGTCCCTTTCTGGGACCAAGATTGTCTCTTAACACAATAAATGAAAGACATATTCTCTCACATGGATCTAGCTTCACAGACTTATTTTTGTTATATCTAAAAATATTTAACATTAGAGCTATTCTGTTGATAAAAATATAAGTGTATAATATATAACAACTATACAGTAAAGGTTGTAAGCAGATGCTGAGAATTTATTTTATCTCAACTTTTATTCCTTTTGATTAATGGTTTCCATTTACCCTTCATCTAATCCTTTGCAAGACATAATTTCATCTTGATTCCATAAATCTGGACTATTTTAGGTGTCATACATAAGCAAAATCATGCCATATTTGTCTTTTTGTGATGTGGTATCATATATCAATGTTCATACATGATGCATCATTTTTATTTTTTGTAAATGATTACAATAATACCAAACACCAATATTTAGGACATATTTAACAAAATACTTGAGTGACTAGTGCAAAGAAAATGACATATTATACATAAAGTTTCTAAAACACAAAATTACACGAATAATTTGGAAATGCCAAAAGGATTGAAACTCAGTATGTTCCCATAGATGAAAGATTTTACAAAAGTCCATACTACCAATAGTGAACTACAGATTAAATATGATCCCTGTCAAAGTCCCAATGGTGCCAGGCACCATGTATCTTTCTATAAACACACACACACACACACACACACACACACACGTTACTTACCAACACAAAGGACCAAAAATAGGCAGAAATTAATCTTAAGAAAGAGCTGATTCTAAGGCATTTTCTTCATTTGAAAATGTAGTTAGTAGTCTAGTAAAGAGCCAAGCTATAGTTGCTCACCTCTGTAGTCCTAAATACACAGGAAACTCAGATCTGAGAAATACAGATTGAAATTAGTCCAGGCAAGAAAGTCTATGAGATTTTATTTTTGGTCAGTCGTGGGGGCTGAACTCTGGGCCTGGGCACTGTCCCTCAGCTCTTCAGATCAAGGCTAGCGCCCTGCCACTTGAGCCACAATGCCACTTCTGGCTTTTTCTGCTTCTGTGGTGCTGAGGAATCGAACCCAGAGCCTCAGGCATGCGAGGCAAGCACTCTAACACTGAGCCACCTTGGTAGCTCTCTATGAGATCCTTAACTCCAATTCACCATCGATATATTAAAAGTGGAGCTGTGGCATAAGTGGTAGAGTGATACCCTTCACTCTAGCAGAAAAGCTGAGATGCAGCCCTAGACCTTGAGTTCAAGCCTTAGAATTGGCGAGTGCACCACTCATACGTAAACACACACATGAAAACACTATAATACTGTCATAATAACATATATAGAAAAATTGAAGAATGAGAAATAAAAAATTGAGACTATAAAGACAACTAATTTTCCACAATAGAAGCAAATATAGAACAAAAAACAAATTGATTTACCACGAGGATAATCTGGGACTTAGAATGACAAAGTCATAAATATAAATCTAAAACTACAAACATTCTAGAATAAAGCATAGAAGAAATGCTAAATGACATTTCACATATAAATGATGTTAGGAATTTGATTCCAAATTCCTAGACAACAGAAGCTAAGGTAGAAATGTAGGATGTGGGAAATTTTCAGAAGTAAACACAAAGGTTGCCTAAGAATATCACACACCAATTATTTGATAAGCAGTTTGTTTTCAAAATATATAATGAATATACAACACTTACAAAACACCCCAATAATTTGATTTCAAACTGGGCTAAATATTTAAATGGATGTTTCTACAAAGATTAGCAAATTGCAATATCATATAGATTTTCAATGCATTTAAACATAAGGACAATGTTAATCAAAAGTACAATGAGATATCACATTATAGTTGTTAGTATGGCTATTAGAAAATTGACAAAGAAACTATATGATTAATATGTATAAATACGATATGATTACAATTATACCTTATAATAGTTTGGGATTGGGCAAGGTGAGTACAGTGAGGGTGAAGAGTATGAATGGACTTTATATATATGTAATCATAACTTCTGGCAATAGATTTTTTAAATGGTTATAGGAACTTCAGGAAGAAAGTTAGGTAACTATAAAGATCTACAGTAAAAGTATCTTAAAGTGCAAAATTATTTCAAATAATATTTAAAGAGAAATCTCAAAAATATTAGAGCACAGTATTAGGTTTATTTTTATATCACATTACAAATGAGTGTATTCTACTATTAACAATATGTAATCCAGTTTATTCTTGAGATATTAATTCATTTAAAATTTTGATACAGGAAAATATTATATAACATGGAGAAAGGTATTTTGTCCTACATTTGTTTATTTATTATTTCATAGAATTATGAATAAAATAAACTTCAAAAGTGTAAAATTAATGGCAGAATTAGATTTAACTTCTCTAAACTGTACAAAATTCTAAGTGACTGCTCTACTTTGTTATCTATCTTCAACTTAAATAAAACAGAATTTGCCACCTGTAATCCTAGCTACTCAGGAGGCTGAGATCTGAGGATCGTGGTTCAAAGCCAGCCCGGGCAGGAAAGTAATATCTCAAATTAACCACTGGAAAGCCAGAAGAGGCACTCTGGCTCAAGTAGTAGAGCACTAGCCTTGAGCTGAAGAGTGCAGGGAGAGTGCCCAGGCCCAGAGTTCAAGACCCAGGCTCAATAAATAAATAAATAAAATAAAATTAACCCTACATATCCATGATAAATATTGAGGAATTTAAGAAACAAAATAGGCTTACAACATTTTATGTCAGTGGTATAACCTCAACAAAAATTTAAAAAGGCACTGTTCATTGAAAGAATTAAAGAAGTGAAAGACTTTAAATATACTCTAACTAATTAACAATAAAGAAGACTAGGAAAGAATGAATTTGTATTTTGGTGACTTAAACACTTGCCACAAATTTCTAGTACTCTTAAGTTTTTTTCTCCTTGAAAATGAAATAATCCCAACCTATAGTTTTGGTTGGTAGATCTGATTATTCTCCATAGAAATTCTCACATTTGGCACAATTTCAAACTTGCTTTCCTTCCTCTAACCATATATATCAGCTCTATAATGATCTGTTTTTATTTTTCATACATTTTAATATGATGAGATGACCATTTGGGTTTTTCTTTTCTCCTGATTATCAGTAATTTTCTTGTTTCAAATCCAAAATTCTGGTTAATTTATTTTCTGTAAAAAATTATAATCTTGGTAACTGTATCTGTTTACTTTCTATGGATTTTACAAGTCCTCATTTTGCAAGTCAACATTTAGTCTGAATAGTACCATGACAATACTTGTCTATCTCTAGGGCTACATTTGGCCCAGACTTCTTTGTCCCACTTCTTTGTACTAGTGATAGTCTTTAACTTCGTGATATTAATCTGCCAGTTGACTTAAAATAACTTTTGTACTCCACATGAATATCAATTCATGATTCTAAAATGATCATAAAAGAGGAAAATGTGTTTATGATTTACAGTGGTTTGTCATACATATAAATGTAAGTATTTATACATATTATCCTGTTTTGAGTGTTTCTCTCTGTGCCTGATAAAGCAAAGCCCACTGAGTTTTTCCCACTGAAATGAGAAGTTTCTAAATAGTATTTGGTTTTAAATTTATCCTAAGGATTACTCAAGCTTTCCTTTAGAAGTTATAAGAAAAAAGAAAATAAAAAAAGAGAATAATAATTTAATGGTACAAAGACAAAAAGGTGCAAACCCTACAAACATAACCATTTTAGGGTTGATCCCTTTCTTTAAAAAATATTGTAAGGTGATGTACAGAGTAGTTTACAGTTACATCAGTCAGGTAATGAGTACATTTCTTTTTTTTTTTAGAGTCCAAAGAGATGAGTTTAATACTTAATACTTAGGTAAAATTGCTATTACCAGGGATAAGTCACCTTTCTTTCCTTCCTTCCTTCCTTCCTTCCTTCCTTCCTGTGCTGGTCCCAGGACTTGAGCATTCAGTGCCTGGAAACTATTCTTGAGCTTCTTTTGCTCAAGGAGATCGCTCTACCCCTTGAGCCATATCTCCACTTCAGCCGTTTCTTTTTGTAGTTTATTGGTGATAAATAAAGCTCAGGCTAGTTTTGAACCATGATCCTCAAATCTCAGCTTCCTGATTAGCTAAGATTGCAGGAATGATCCACTAGTAGCTGGTGGGTTTTGTTTTTCTTAAATACTATAAAAGGATTAGAATCTTCATATGAGCTTTGAATATCAAAAGAGCTGTGATTAAAAGGTAATTTTTTTAAATTTAAAGGTGATGTACAGAGGGGTTACAGTTACATAAGTAAGGAAATGAGTACAAATCTTGTCAAACATTATTACCCTCATCACTTCCCCCCCAACTTCGTTACCAACATATTGCTTTGTGAGTATCACTATTGCATTGCTCACCCTTTGTTTTACTATTTCTTTCTGCAATTCCCTTTCCCATCTACAAGTCAGATAAACTTATGGGTACCAAAATCAAACTTGTAGAGGAGATGGGGAAAAACAAGTCGTTTAAGGATACAGGTGGACCTGTTGCAACAATGAGAAGTACAAGTTGTCATGTGGAAAACGAGCTTTACAACGTTGGTGGGGGGGGAAGGTGGGGGGGATGGGGGGGTGGGGAGGCTGGGAAGGGATGTGAAGGGTAAACAAAGGAGGAGGCTGCAATGCTTGATAAGAAATGTATGCATTAACCTGCCCATGTAATTGTAACCCCTCTGTACAGAGTGTTCACAAAATAAAAATAAAAATTAAAAAAAAAAGAAAAGTAAGCCAGACCCAAAGAAACATAGGTACCATGCTTTCCCTCATTTGTAATAATTGGTATATATCTAGGATAGTTCTAGCAGAGGATCACAATATCTCAATAGCTATATACATATGATCTTATAAAATGATGCTAATCAAAATGAACTCCAAGATATGGAAACAAAAGTATATTGTATGTATATTAGTATATTGTATGTATTTATTTCTTTTTTTCTGTAGGTTTTTTCCCCTTTGGAGTACATTTCTTTTTGAGCAGTGTTACTCCTTCCCTCATTTTCTCTGTTTTTCTCCTGCTGACTCCCCTACCCCTCCTCCAAGTGAGTATCACTGCTGAATTGGTTTATTCTTTGTTCCACTTTTTCTATGCTTCCCCTTCTCTTCCTCAAATCAGATAGATATTTATATATAAGACAAAGGATTCAGAAATCAAAATCAGCAACAAAAGGGAATAAATCAAATTTAAAAAAACAAAAAGAAACTCAGTGCAATAGAAAACATCTTGTTTCCATTTCTTGGAATTCATTTTGAAAGAAATATTTTACATGAACCTATGTACATAGCTATTGAGCCCTTGTGATCCTCTTCTAAGAACATACTCTTTTGTTTTCACTGTGCTGTTTCATAATCATGCCCAAGTGTAATTATTTGTCTTTTACTATTTATTGAGTTAATAGGCACATTATATTTATAACAAATGAGGGAAACCATGAAGCTTACATTTCTTTGGGCCTGGCTTACTTCATTTTGAAAACTTTCTTTATTGTAAAGAAAATAAGTGAACATGCATAAAAAATAGGCACAACTCAAAAAACACTACATGATAGGATGAGCATGAAGACTGAAGAAACACTGAGAGCCACTGTCTCTGCAATTAAGCCTCTGTGACATTGCGTAACTCTTTAACCTTTTGTTCACAAAATACAAAATCAAGTATCTACTGGACACTCATTTGGTTACCAGTTAACACTTCACTCACAATGTTTAGTAGTGTGCATGAGATGCATAAATATTGGTGAAATTTTTTCAACATTGGGGAAAACACTTTAATATTAGACAGATTTGTGTGCATGGTGCTATGCTATCTACCCTAGAAATGCTGTATTGCATATTTCTTTTTATAATAAGTTTTTTATTGTGAAAATACCGTACAGAGGGGTTACAATTACATGAGCAAGATAATGAATACATATCTTATCAAGCATTGTTGTCTCCTCCTTTGTTTTTCGCCTACCATGCCTGCACTCCCATCTCCATGATAACCGTCCTCCCCCCAACCCCCACCTCCTCCCAAAGTTGTAAAGTTCATTTTTAGACTTATCATCTTATATATCTCATGGTTGCAATGGGTCTACCTGTATCTCTATTTAAACACTTTGCTTTTTCCCTTCCCCTCCCCAGATTATACCAACATCAAATACAATGAAAAACGAGGGTTGTATCGTGGGGGAGGGATATACAAAACAACAAAAAGATCACCTTATAAATACATTAGAAAAAATAGCAAGAAAGAAAAAAAAATTTGAATACTTATCTTGGGGTTCATTTCACCTAACATCAACTTATCTGACCTTTTCTGCTTGTCTCAGATATATACCAGTTATTGCAAATAAGGGAAACCAAGGGACCTATGTTTCTTTGGGCCTGACTTACTTCACTTAATAAAATTTTTTCCAAGTCTTTGCATTTCCTAAAAAATGGGGAAATGTCATTCTTTCTGATGGAGGCATAGAATTCCATTGTGTATATATACCACATTTTCTTGATTCATTCATCAACTGAGGGGCATCTGGGTTGGTTCCATATCTTAGCTATGGTAAATAAACATAGTTGTGCTGGTAGTTTTAGTAGTCTTCTTTATGATCATTTGGGTAAATGCCCAGAAGTGGGATTGCTGGGTCATAGAGGAGCTCTATGTGGAGTCTTTTGAGGAACCTCCATACTACTTTCCAAAGTGGTTGAACAAGGTTACACTCCCACCAACAATGCAGTAAGGTTCCCTTCTGTCCACATCCCCTCCAGCATCTGTCGTTATAAGAATTCGTGAATGTAGCCATTCTAACTGGGGTGAGGTGGTATCTCAATGTTGTTTTGATTTACATTTCTTTTATGGCTTGAGAGGTTGAGCATTACTTCATGTGTCTATTGGTCATTCTTATTTCCTCTTCAGAGAAGTTTCTCTTTAAGTCTTTACCCACTTATTTATTGGGCAGATGTTTCTTTGAAGATTTGTTGTTGGGGGATTTAATTTTTTGAGTTCCAAGTATATTTTAGATATGAGACCCTTGTCTGTTGTATGGCTACTGAAGATCTTCTCCCAATCCATGGACTTTCTTTTTTTGGGGGGGAAAAGGGGGGTCCGGTCGTGGGGCCTGAACTCTGGGCCTGGGTGCTGTCCCTCAGCTCTTCAGCTCAAGGCTAGCGCTCTACCACTTGAGCCACAGCGCCACTTCCGGCTTTTTTCTTTTTGCTTATGTGGTGCTGAGGAATTGAACCCAGGGCCTCAGGCATGCCAGGCAAGTGCTCTACCACTGAGCCACCTTCTCAGCCCAATCCATGGACTTTCTATTGATCTTGCTAGCTATGTCCTTTGCCATGCAGAAGCTCTGCAACTTCATGCAATGCCATTTGCCCAAACTTTCTTTGATTTGTTGTGTTTCTGGGTCTCTACTAAAAATTTCAGCTTGTGCCAAGGAGACCTAGGGTTTCTCCTATTCCATCCTGTAATGTTTTCAGAGTGTCTGCTTTGACTCCGAGGTCTTTGATCCATTTGGAATTGATTCTGGTGCAGGGTGGTACATAAAGATCTAGCTTTAGTTTTCTATAAGTGATTAATCAATTTTGTCAGCACCATATTTCTTTAAGAAGCTCACAAGGTAGATTTACAGATGGTATAGTTCATTCAAATGTTATGAACAAAAAATGATATTTCACTACAAAAATAACACGACAGACTCTAATGTCACATGATTTCTTCACACAAATAAGTATAAATTATATACTATTTATTAGAAAACATAAGTATTATAAATATTCAAGAAATGACAGGTTTTCACTGGCTGTGGAAACTGAGCTCTAATGCTATATCTAACTTGAATAGGTCAGGAGCAAGAGTATGTAAGTTTGTGTGCACACTGGAATATGAAAATCACATTGTGGAATTAAACTGAGGACAGTTAGGTTTATTTATAGGAATCACAAGGAGTATTCTTAGAGATGATGAACATGTACTTTTCCAAGATATATGTTTCTGTGGCCCTCTGTTTCTTCATGTTGTGAAATAAGGGAACTGATACATAACCAGTAACATTAATCAATGTCTCAGTATTTTCTCCCAGTATTTTGGTAATCCTTTACATGTGAAATGACAGAATTATCCTATGTTTAGGATTTTGAAATATATAGCTGGCATTATATGACCATCTGTTATTTTAGTAATCATTTGGTTTTCATTTTTACACTATCACAGGGCTGGTTTGTTCCTCTGCAGTAAAGGCTTGCTTAGGATGTGGGAGACCCTGTGTTCAAAACCTTCAGCAATAACAACAAAATAATGACAGTCATATATTATTTGACTTCTTAAATATGAAATAAACTTCTCTCATAATTAATGTTTTCAACAGTACATCTAAATTTTAATTCAAAATTACAGAATGCCTTTCTATAAAAACTGTGCAGATGAGTGTTGGGTGCTCTGTGTCATTTTAGCGGTAGCTCAGACACAGGATTGCCCAAGTTTTTTCATTTAGCTTCAACATATATCAATTTTTGAACATGAAACAAACTTCTATCATAATTAATATATTTTCAGGAGTACATCTAAATTCTAGTATACAATCTCAGAATGCTTTATTTCAGAAACCATGTAGTTGAATCTTGAGCTGGAAGTCGTTTCAACTGTAGCTCAGACAGAACAACTTTGCCACTGTTCTGATCATTTAGCTTCAACTGCTCTCAGAAGAAGGCACTTTTCCAATGGGAGTGGATTTCTTAACTATAAAATTCATCTCTGCTATGCAGAAGCTCTGCAATTTCATCCAAACCCATTTGTCCAACATTTTTTGATTTGTTGTGTTTCTGGGTCTCTATTAAGAAAATCTCGGCCTGTGTCAAGGAGACCTAAGGTTTCTCCTATTCCATCCTGTAATGTTTTCAGAGTGTCTGCTTTGACTCCGAGGTCTTTGATCCATTTGGAGTAGATTCTGGTGCAGGGTGATATATAAGGATCTAGCTTTAGTTTTCTACAAGTGATTAACCAATTTTGCCAGCACCATTTACTGAAGAGTCTGTCTTTCTTCCATTCTATTTTTTATCTTCCTTATCGAAGATTAGATGGCTATAAGTCTGTAGGTTCATTTCTGGGTTTTCAATTCTATTCCATTGGTCCTGAGGTCTGTTCTTGTGCCAGTACCAAGCTGTTTTGATTACTATGGCTTTGTAGTAGAGTTTGAAATTTGGTATTGATATTCTTCCAGCACTGTTCTTTCTGTTGAGGATCATTTTTGCTATTTGGGGTCTTTTATTGTTCCATATGAATTTTTGGATTGCCTCTTCTATTTCCTTGAAGAATGAGGTTGGAATATTGATAGGTACCTCACTGAATTTGTAGTTAGTCTGGGGAAGTATTGCCATTTTCATGATATCGATCCTTCCAATCCAGGATCATGGGAGTTTTTGCCACTTTCTGAGTTCTATTTTGATTTCCTTTTTCAGGTTTTTAAAGTTTTCATCATTGAGAGCCTTCACTTCTTTGGTTAACTTAATTCCAAGGTATTTTATTTTTTATGGGGTATTATGAATGGAGTTTCTTTCCTAATTTCAACCACACTTTTCTCATTGTTGGCACACAGAAAAGCCATTGATTTTTGAGGGTTAATTTTATACCCTGCTACTTTGCCAAAGTTTTGAATCAGCTTGAGTAATTTGGGAGTGGAGTCTATGGGATCCTTTAAATACAAGATCATGTCATTTACTGGAGTAAGAGTTTTACTTCTTCTTTTCCTATTTGGATCCCCTCTATGTTTGCATCTTGTCTTATTGCTGTAGCCAGGCATTCTATAGAAAGCACACAGATTGGGAGAAGATCTTCACGAGCCGTACAACAAACAAGGGTCTCATATCTAAAATATACCTGAAACTCAAAAACTTAAATCCCCAACAACAAATCTTCAAAGAAACAACTGCCCAATAAATAAGTGGGCTAAAGACTTAGAGAGAAACTTCTCTGAAGAGGAAAGGATGGCCAATAGACACATGAAGAAATGCTCAACCTCTCAAGCCATAAAATAAATGCAAATCAAAACCACATTGAGATACCACCTCACCCCAGTTAGAATGGCTATAATCAAGAACTCTAATAACGACAGATGCTGGAGGGGATGTGGACAGAAGGGAACCTTACTGCATTGTTGGTGGGAGTGTAACCTTGTTCAACCACTTTGGAAATTAGTATGGAGGTTCCTCAAAAGACTCCACATAGAGCTCTCCTATGACCCAGCAATCCCACTTTTGGGCATTTACCCAAATGTTCACAAACAAGACTACACTAAAGCTACCAGCACAACTATGCTTATTGCAGCCTTATTTACGATAGCTAAGATATGGAATGAACCCAGATGCCCCTCAGTAGATAAATGGATCAAGAAAATGTGCTATATACACACAGTGGAATTTTATGCCTCCATCAGAAAGAATGACATTTCCCCATTTTTTAGGAAATGCAAAGACTTCGAAAAAAATATATTAAGTGAAGTATGCCAGGCCCAAAGAAACATAGACCCCATGGTTTCCCTTATTTGCAATAACTAGTATATGTCTGAGTCAAGCAGAAAAGGTCAGATAAGTTGATGTTAGGGAAATGAACCCTAAGATATGTATTCAAATGTTTATTTTTCATGTGATTGTTTCTAGCACATTTATAAGATTATTTCTTTGTTGCTTTGTATGTCCCTCCCCCATGGTACAACCACTGCTTTCACTGATGTTGTTGTATTTGATGTTGTTATAATTTGTGGAGGTGAAGGGAAAAAACAAATCGTTTAAATAGGGATGCAACAATGAGACGTAATATTCGTTATGTTGAAAACGAATTTACAACTTTGTTGTGGGGGTGAAGAGGGTTGGGTAGGTGGGCAGGAGGAGGATGGGAAGGGAAGGGGAAACAAAGGAGGAGGCGGCAATGCTTGATAAGAAATGTACTCATTATCTTGCCCATGTAATTTTAACCCCTCTGTACAGTATTTTCACAATAAAAAAATAAAATAAAATTCATCTCTTCAAGCAATGTCCAACAAGAAGTGTTGGCAGCACCTGGAAGGATTGTGTTCATGAAGCTATGGATTAAGGACAAGTGGCATCTCTGTTGTTTTTTTGGTTCTACATCCTGCCAAGTGCTTTCTTGGGGGTGTGGTAGGAAGAACCTCGATTTCAAGCAAGTTTCCACTGTTTCCCTATGTGAAAGCATGATGAATACATATTTCTTTTTAAGTTTCTTCAAAATACTTCCACAGGAACAATTTGAGAGTGTAAAATGTTTGTTCTGAGGTCCTCATTTTTGTTTAGTGAATGTCTGACTCACAATTTTCCTATAAGACAGAAGTCTGACATAGATTAGATTTTTTTGTTTTTTCATTTAAGAGAATAAAATAGTTTTTGCAAATATATTTATAGAGATAATATATGAATTTCCATATCACACACACACACACACACACACACACACACACACACACACAAACACACACACACACACACACACTGTGTTTTCCTTTTCTGACCCTTAACTCTTGGGCCCAGTATCGGTCTCCTTCCTCAGACTTTCCTGGTAGAAGTCCCTTCCCAGAGAGATCATAGAAATTAAGGTTTTTGTGGCCACATCCCTTCCAGCATCTGTTGTTATTAGATTATTTGATTATATAGCTTTTTAAACTGGAATGAGGTGGAATTCAAAGTTGTTTTGATTTACATTTCTTTTATGGCCAGAGAAGTTGTTGAGCATTTCTTAATGTGTCTATTGGACATTCTTATTTCCTCTTCAGAGAAGTCTCTCTTTAAGTCTTTAGTCCATTTATTAATGGGGTGGTTGTTTCTTTGAGGGTTTGTTTTTAGGGGGATTTAATTTTTTGAGTTCTAAGTATATTTTATATATGAGGCCCTTGTCTATTATATAGCTAGTGAAGACCTTCTTCCAATATGTGGGCTTTCTATTGATACTGTTGGCGGGAGTATAAACTTGTTTAACCACTCTGGAAAGCAATATGGAGGTTCCTCAAAAGACTACACATGTAACTGCCCTATAACCCAGCAATCCCTCTTCTGAGCATTTACTCGAATGATCATACAAAATGGCCATACTAAAACTACCAGCACAACTATGTTTATCACAGCATTATTAACCATAGCTAAGACATGGAACTAACACATATATCCATCAGTAGATGAATGGATCAAGAAAATGTGATATATATACATACACACACACACACACACACACACACACACACACACACACACACACACACACATATATATATATATATATATATATATATATATATATCAGAATTCTATGCTGCCATCAGAAAGAATGGCACCACCCATTTGTTAGGAAATGGAAAGTCTTGGGAAAAAACATATTAAGTGAAGTAAGCCAGACCCAAAGAAATATAGGTCCCATGGTTTTTCTGATTAGCAATAATTAGTATACGTCTAGGATAAACTTATCAGATATAAGCTTAAAAACTATGCACATATGACCATGCATGATTAGGCTAAGTGAAATGAACCCCAAGATATGTACACAAGAGGCTTTTCTTTGTTTTTTTATGTCCTAAGTGATATTTTTGTGTGTATTCTTCCTCCTATGATACATCCCTATTGTCTCTGTATTTGATTTTTGTACATTGCATCTTGTATATACATTTATTTAATTTGGGGAGGGGAAGGGAAATGACAAAATGCTGAAAAACAGACACAGGATGACCCTTTCCAACAATGAAACTCATAAGACAGTATGTTGGAAATGAACTTTACATCTTCGGCAGGGTGTAGGTGGGTTGGAGTAGGGGAAGTGGGAGAGCGAAGGGATCGTAGGAGAAAACAAAGGAGGGGTTAACAATGCTGGACAAGAAATGTTCTCATTATCTTACTCATGTAACTATAACCCCTCTCTACAGCATCTTTATACTAAAATAAAATTTAAAAAAAAAGAAAGTAGAATTTTTCAAAGTAAATCATAGAAAAGCTAATCTCTCTCTTCCAGTTTGGAATTGCCCATAAAGAATTATGAGAACACCCAGTTAGAAAGGCTATCTGCCAGTACCTGAGATGTAGGACTTCTGCATAGAGACCAAGAAGAACCCAAACAGTCTTTGCTGAGTCCCACTCAGTAGTGTTTTAACAATAGACAGTACTCTGCTGTGCCATTACAGTGGAACATGTTTTTTCTGTACTTCACTATGCCCTTCGCAATGAACTATGATATGTCCAGGTTAAGATTCTGAGAGCTGTTAGAAACAGGATCTGTACCAGTTTCCAGTAGGTGCTGCATGGTCAGAGGACATACAAGCTCTACATGCCATCCCTCAACCCCCCTCCATTTGTTTTTCCTCATACATACTCTTTGTAAGATAATTTATAACAAACTAGTGAACTTGATTTTTACATTGTATGAATGACTAAAGCAAGTTGATTGAAACCAAGGATATCATGGGACCTTAATTTACTACTGATTGGTTCTAAGCACAAATAAATAACTTAGAGCTTAAAATTGTTATTTGAACTGGGAAAAGGTTCCTGTTTATCTTGGGAAGCAGGGTGGTGGGGAGGGCTGAATCTTCAGGAATCTGGTGTTAACCCGGAGGAGGTTTTGTCAAAATTGAATTAAATTAGGGAAGCTCAGCTGATATCTACTGCATAATGCAATGCTCACTTATTATGTGGTGGCACACACATATGATATCAGAAGGGATCTGTTGTACAAGAATAGAGCTGGAAAAATGGAATCAGAGTAGAATTTTTCTCCCAGGCACACAAAGGTAATTATGCACCTAGAATTATGCACCTAGAAAGTAAAAGAAACGAATTACAGTCAAATCTCACATTTGCTAAGTGGAGTAAATTCCATTGCAATCAGTTCTCTTAACCAGATATGGCTCACCTGAGGATACACATACAGGATAGCAAGCAGTTTTACTTAAGAGAATCAAGAATACTGTATAGGGCAGTAACATTAGATTTGAATGTTTAAAGATGTGTGAGAGATGAAGTGGTCATTAAATACAAAATAAATGGAAACCAGAAAGACAAAATCTATTTTTTTATAGCTTGGGACCATCGGGTAGCATACTAGGATAGCTTTTATAATGACCAAGTCAATTTTGTATAAATTATATATTTTCCTGTGCAATGAATGTCGTTCAGTGTAATATTTCTATATGAGTGTACATGGTAAACTGATCAAATCCTGCCTCCTTTAGTAAATTCCTTTTTTTTTTTTTTTTTCGGTCGGTCATGGGGCTTGAACTCTGGGCCTGAGCGCTGTCCCTCAGCTCTTCAGCTCAAGGCGAGCGCTCTACCACTTGAGCTACAGTGCCACTTCCGGTTTTCTGGTGGTTTATTGGAGATAAGAGTCTCACGAACCACGATCCTCAGATCTCAGCCTCCTGAGTAGCTAGGATTACAGGCGTGAGCCACCAGCGCCCGGCTCCTTTAGTAAATTCCTTAATGCTTGCCAACTTGTAGCAATTTCATTTTATATTCAGATTGACTTTTCTAAGCATGAGAAGGAACAAATGATACTTGTTAATCTATGTCAGCCCCTATTCAATTAAAATGATGTATCATTAACAGAAAAAAAAGAAAGAAAAGAAATTTAAAGGCTATAAATAATCTCCTAGGACAGTCCAAGGGTTCTGAGTACATATGTATATATATATATATATATATATATATTATATATATATATAGTTATTGTATGTGTTTTTAGTATATGAAGTAGAGTTACATTTTATGAATGCAAGATATTCGGCCTATTTGACTCAAATGTACTTGTTACTTCACTTATGTAATTGCAACCCGTTTCTCTTCTGTACATCAACTTTGCAATTAAAACTAAAATTAAAAAGAAAAATCAGGACTTAGAATGAGTGTTCAATGGAACTATAGTCACAATTCTATGTAAAATGACTAATGCACCAACAAAAAATATGGGATATTCCTGTGTTGATGATTTTATGCCCTTTGCTTACCAGTTTATCTCCTTATTAATCTATATATATTAGTCAACTCTCAGATTCAATGGGTTTAACTGCTTTAGATTGAACATGTAAAACTGACTTATTTAACTTAGCATGATGTTCTCCAATTGTATACTTGTCACCAAATTAAGTGGCACTATGGCTCAAAGTGGTAGAATACTAGCCTTGAGCTAAAATCTTCAGAAATATCACCCAGGCCCTGAGATCAATGCCAATGTCTGACAAAAAAAATAGATTGCTTTTTAAGGACAAACTATTATTCTCTTATTGCATATACTGAACTTCCTTGAGCCATTGTGAATGGGATAATTTTGTATCCTGGCCATTATGATGAAAATTCAATGAAAATTGGAATACTGTCATTCATATTTTTGGTAACTATCTAGAAATGATTGTATAAGGTGATAATTTGACTTTTAGCATTAAAAAAAATCTCCACACTTCTACAAAGGCTGTACTTCAAATTCTTACAATTACTTAAAATTACTTACCATCCTACTGTACAAGGGTCTTCATCCTTGCCAATGCAAATCTCTCATTTTATTAATAATCGTTGGATAAGAAGGAAATTTTAACTTTCATTTTTCTTATTTTTGATGTTGAGTATTTTAAAATGTATTTCTTATCCCTTTGTATGTCCATTTTGAAAATAATGCCTCCATGTTACTGGTCATTTAAAATTTTTATTTATTTGGGTTGGTTATTGTTGCTACAATTATTTGAGCTCCTTGCATATTCTGAATTTTAACATCTTTTCAGATGTATGCCTTGCAAGTATTTTCTCAAAATTTGAAGTATTCAGTGTGTACCATCAATTATAGTCTTTGCTTTAAAAGCATTCCTCTTTAGATATACTATTATGTAAAAGCATTCCACTTTCAATATACTATTACGTGCCAATTTTGTTACTCTTTTTAATTTTTTTAGGTCAAACCCAATATATCATTCCCTAGAACAATGTTGTGTAGTTTTTCTTTTAGTAGTTTTACAGTTTTCAGTCTTATATTGATGTGCTAAATGTAACTCAGTCTTTGAGTATGGTATGAAGACTAAAATTCTTTCCTGTGCACTTGGACACACTATTCTCTGATCACAATCTATTGATGAGAATGTAATTTTCTTTTTTAAAAACTATTACATCTTTACATCATTGTACAAATTAGATACTATTTCACAAAACAGTTTGTGAATATAATGCATCTTGATCAATGTCATACCCTTCAACATTCTTACCTTCCTTCAACCTACCCTTTCTCTTACTTTTTAAAAAATTTGTGGTATATACAATGAATTCTTGACTGCATTCTCACTCCCTTTCCCCCTTCATTTATCTGTGCTTCTCTGCTTGCTCTCCACTTCGTATGTACCCATTTCCTGGTGCCTATTTTGATGGACTTTGATCTAGTCTTTCTAAAAAATCATAGTGTTTAAGCTCTCAGTTGAGTTTACTGTACTTCAGTTAATTCATTTTAATTCTCTTGCAAACTACTGAATGTGTTTAATTATAGATTTATAGGTACATTCTATCTACCACAGAGGAGGGAAATCAAGTGATTTTTGTATCTCTGGATCTAACTTACTTACCTAAATATATATATTTTCACATCTTTCATTTTCCTTATAAATGGTACAATATTATTCTATCTAATTGATGAGTAAGATTCCATTGTGAGTATATTATTGACACCTTTATCAAATCAAGTAACTGCATGAGCTATTATATGTATATTCATTTCTGGAATACAGTTAATGTGTCCTTCCTTAGCCAGTAACATGCTCTTTAATTTTTAAAGTTTTGGAATATAATTAAAATCAGGTGATATGAAAACTTGCAGCTTATATTATTGCTCATCATCCAATCATCAGGTGGATTTTTAAAATATTATGTAATGTTTCAATTGTTAATTATTGAGAAAAATATTAGTTCTTGTACACAGCCTTCTCTGTACTGCCTACATTACACTGCTGTTTCTTGCTTTTTTTATGTTTTTTTTTATTGTAAAAATAGTACACAGAGTTACAGTTACATGAGTAAGGTAATGAGTACATTTCCCAACGAGCAACAATGCCTGGTAAAAACTATACTCATTACCTTGTTCATGTAACTGTAACCCCTCTGTACAATATTTTTACAATAAAAAAACATTAAAAAATTTTAAAAATTAAAAAAAAAACCTCCAAAAGTCAGTAGCTTTTCTGTATGCCAACGAGAAGAGAGAGGCTGAAATTAAAAACCAAAAAGCAACTCTTTTTGTAATAGCCTCTAAAAAAAAAATACCAGGATTAAATTTAATCAAACAGGCCAAGGACCTGTATTATGATGAAAACATTAAAAACTTAAAAAAGGAAATTAAAGAAGATTTAAAGACATGGAAATAAACAATAGCAAGAAAGAAAAAAACATTTAAGTCCTTATCCTGGGGTTCATTTTGCCTAACATCAACTTTCCTGACCGTTTCTGCTTGACTCAGACATATACTAGTTATTGCAAATAAGGGAAACCTTGGGACCTATGTTTCTTTGGGCCTGGTTTACTTCACTTAATATAATTTTTCTTTGTTGCTTTGTATGTCCCTCCCCCACGATATAACCCCTGTTTTCACTTTATTTGATGTTGATATAATTTGTGGAGGGGTAGGGAAAAAACAAATTGTTTAAATAGCGATACAGGTGGACCCATTGCAACAATGAGATGTACAAGATGTTATGTCAAAAGATGAACTTTACTACTTTGTGGGGAGAGGGGGGATGAGAAAGGATGAGAAGGGGAAAAAAAGAAGGCAACAATTTTTGATAAGAAATGTACTCATTACCTTGCCCATGTAACTGTAACTGTTCTGCACGTTATTTTCACAATTAAAAAAAAAAGAAAGAAAGAAATGGAAAAACCTTCCATGCTCCTGTATTGAGAGAATTAACATTGTGAAAATGGCAATACTGCACAAAGTTATCTACAAATTCAATGCAATACCTATCAATAGCACAACAACATTCTTTAATGAAATAGAAGAAGCAATTCAGAACTTCATATGGAACAATCAAAGACCCCAAATAGTAAAAACAATCCTTAGTAGGAAGACCCATGCTGGAGGAATATCAATACCAAACTTTAAACCATAGTATAAATCTGTAGTCCAGGTGCAGGTGGCTCATGCCTGTAATCCTAGCTACTCAGGAGGCTGAGATCTGAGGATCGCGGTTCAAAGCCAGCCTGGGCAGGAAAGTCCTTGAGACTCTTATCTCCAATAAACGACTAGAAACCCGGAAGTGGCACTGTGGCTCAAGCAATAGAGCGCTCTCCTTGAGCTGAAGAGCACAAAGACAGCACCCAAGCCCAGAATTCGAGCCCTACCACCGACCAAAAAAAAAAAAAAAAAAAAAAAGAATAGGCTTGAGGACCAATGGAATAGAACTGAACACCAGACATGATCCCAAAGACCTATGGCTACCTAAGCTTTGATAAGGGAGCCAAAATTATCACATGCAAGAAAGACAGTCTCTTCAACAAATGGTGTGTAGCAGAATTGGATACACACACGTAGAAAATTGAAGTTAGATCCTTATATATCACTCTTCACCAAAATCAACTCCAAATGGATAAAAGACCTCGAGGTAAAAGCCGAGACCCTGAAAATATTACAGAAAGGGATAGGGGCTCCTAGGCACAGGTCGAAAATTGCTAAATAAAGATCCAGAAACACAACAAATCAAAGAAAGTCTGGATAAATGGGATCGCATTAAACTGAAGAGCTTCCTCGTGGCAAAGGACACAGCTAGCAATATAAATAGCCCACAGATTGGGAGAAGATCTTCACTAGCTGTACAACTGACAAGGGTATCATATCTACAATATATCTAGAGCTCAAAAAATTAACCTGCCCAATAACAAATCCCTAGAGAAACAACCACCCCATTAATAAGTGGGCTAAAGAATTAAAAAGAGATTTCTCTAGAGAGGAAGTAAGAATGGCCAATAAACACATGAAGAAATGCTGAGTGTCGTTGGCCACAAAAGAAATGCAAATCATTGAGATTCTATCTCATTCCAGTTAGAATGACCATTATCAAGAAAACAAATAATAATAGATGAAGGTAGGGGTGTGGCCAAAGGGAACACTACTACATTGTTGGTGGGAATGTAAGCTGGTCCAACCACTCTGGAAGACAGTATAGAGGTTCCTCAAAAGACTAAACAGGACTCCCCTCTACCCCATGATTCAACAATCCCACTCCTGGGCATTTATCCAAATGATCTCACACTGGGACACACTGAAGCTACCAACACAACTATGTTCATTACACCATTATTTACTTTATCTAAGATATGGAACCAACCCAGATGTCCCTCAACAGATGAATAGATCAAGAAAATGTGGTATATTTACACAATGGAATTTTATGCTTTTATCAGAAGAATGACATCACCCTTTTCATAAGGAAATAGAAAGACTTGGAAGAAATCATATTAAGTGAAGTATGTGAGACCCAAAGAAATATAGGTTCTATGGTTTCCCTCATTTGTAATAATTAGTATATGTCTAGGTTAGTCCTGAAAGAGAATCATAATAGCTCAAGAGCTATGTACATATTACCATACAAAAATGATGCTAATTGAAATGAACTCTAAGATATGGAAACAACAGATCTTTATTTTCAGTTTTCAGCCGTGATGTCACAACTGTACCATATCTAGTTCTTCTTATTTTATTCCATTATTTTTCCCCCATTGATTTATCCCTGGCAATCTCTGTCTTTGATCTGGTACCCTCCTTTTGTTCATGCATTTATCTGATTGGGGGAAACAAAGGGAAATAACAAAAGGCTGAAAGAAGTACAGAAGATGACCCATTGCAACAATCATACTTACAGGATACTATGTAAAAAATGAACTTTACAACTAGGGGGGGGGAGGAGTGGGAGGAGGGAATGGTTAGTGGGAGAACAACAATGGAGTAGGTAGCAATGTTCAACAAGAAATGTACCTTACTCATGTAAATCTAACTTCTTTATACAGCATCTTCACAATAAAATAATTTTTAAAAGATGCCAATTGTTATAAATATGATAGAAACAATTGCATGAAAGAAAAAAAAACAAAAAAAAACATTTGAATACTTATCTTGGGGTTCATTCAACTAACATTCCACTAACATCATTATCTGACCTTTTCTGCTTGACTCAGACATATACTAGTTATTGCAAATAAGGGAAACCATGGGACCTATATTTCTTTGGGCCTGGCTTACTTCACTTAATATAATTTTTTCCAAGTCTTTCCATTTCCTAACAAATGGGGCAATGTCATTCTTTCTGATGGAGGCATAGAATTCCATTGTGAATATGTACCACATTTTCTTGATCCATTCATCTACTGAGGGGCATCTGGGTTGGTTACACTTCTTAGCTATAGTAAATAATGCTGCAATAAACATAGTTGTGCTGGTAGTTTTAGTGTGGTTGTTTCTATCATATTTATAAGATGATTTCTATGTTGCTTTGTATGTCGCTGCCCCACAGTATAACCCATACTTTCACTGCATTTGATATTGGTATAATTTGTGGAGGGGAAGGGAGAAAAATCATTTAACTAGGAATACAGGTGGACCCATTGCAACAATGAGATGTACAAGTTGTTATGTCGAAAAACGAACTTAACAACTTTGGTGGGGGGTGGGGGAGGATCGGGTAGGGGGAGGAGAGGAGTATGGGAAGGGATAAGAAGGGGAAACAACGAGTAGGCAACAATGCTTGATAAGAAATGTACTCATTATTTTGCCCATGTAATTGTAACTCCTCTGTACGGTATTCTCACAATAAACAAAAAATATGCCAATTGTTATAATCTAAATATTGAAATCTACAAATGTACAAAATTTCACTATAATCCCACATCAAAATTACAAATGTTGAAATGCTTAGAAATACTATGAAAGCTCCCATTTCTGTTTGAGTGGCTAATAAGCTGAAGTGTGAAGAAGCAATTAGGACATTTTCTGTTGAACCTGAGATAATTATATCATGGGTGGAATGAATGCCTAGAAACCTAGAAAAGTATTATTAAATAATTTACTACCTCTGTTCTGTCACCAGGACTGGCTTCAAAAAAAAAAAAAGAAAAAGAAAAAGAAAAAGAAAAAAGAAAAAAAGTAAATTCTTTTACCAGAAAATAAAAACAATTCAACAAACTTAGTCACCTCTAATTTAACATCTAATATAAACACATTCAATTATGCATTGTTCTTTATTAAAGAATATCACTATTGGAAAAAAATTTAATAAATCTAACCTACAAAACTTTGATTTGTGCATAACATTTCAAAATGTGCCTACCAATTCTTACTAAGTATATAAAATTCATGCACCTATTGGATCCAAATCTTCTAGAATGTGGCCACTATTTTAACTGTTATTAACTTGACAAAGTGAAACAGATTATAAATGCTTACTTGAAGATTTCATTGACTTTGCAGACAAAAAGGACTTAAATTATATCTTTATATGCCCTAAGAACAATGATAGGTTTAGAATTAGTTTCAATCAAAGCTTCTAAAAGTGAAGTTCAAGACATTATTAGTGACATTTTTTTCCATTTTGCCAAATGCACTGGAAGAGAATTCAAATAAGTGTATAGGCCACATCAATGGAAACTATTTTAAAAAATCAACAAAATGTGTCATTTGTGTTTGGCATTCATTCTTGAGCATTTTAATAGATTTCAGCTACATTTTCATGAAGACAATAGTGATATAACTCACCAATTAAAATATAATTATGTGTAGAACATGGTAAAAAGGATAATCATTGTTTCTGTCAAGCCTTTAGTCTATGAGTAATGGAAGAATGGATTTCCACATATCCAATAAAATACAGATGCATGACACTGAAGATGGGAAATTTTAGTATGGAATTTTCATGTTTTCATGTACATTTAAGATCACAAAGAATTTCAAAAAGCAGCACCACATAGAAAATGAATTTGAACAGGATAATCATGTGCTGAAGGCAAAATAATGTATCCATTCATTATCACCAAAATCTTCACAAATAATATTTTATTATCATGGAATTTGGCAGGTATATGAATATATTGTATCACTGCACTACTTTTTTACATGTTGAATTTTAGTTTTTCTCTTAGTTACTTAAAATAGGATTATGTTTTATAATACACTAATATATTTCATCTCTACTGCACTACTAACTCTAGATTCATTCCTTAAATCGAAACTTTTTTTTTTTTTTTGTCGGTCGTGGGGCTTGAAGTCTGGGCCTGGGTGCTGTCCCTCAGCTCTTCAGCTCAAGGCGAGCGCTCTACCACTTGAGCTACAGCACCACTTCCGGTTTTCTGGTGATTTATTGGAGATAGGAGTCTCACAGTCTCTCCTGCCCGGGCTGGCTTTGAACCGTGATCCTCAGATCTCAGCCTCCTGAGTAGCTAGGATTACAGGCGTGAGCCACCAGCGCCAGGCCTTAAATAGAAACTTTAAGAGTGCTCATGTCAGATAAATTTTCCTGCCTAGACTAGCTTCAAACCATGATCCTTAGATCTCAGCCTCATGAGTAGCTAGGATTGCAGGTGTGAGCAGCCAATGCTTGGCCTGTACATGTTCCTTTTTGATGTGTTTGTGTGTGTGTGTGCATGTGTGCAATTAAGCTTTTCAACCCTATTATACACCTGCTGATATTAGTGGGCTTAGATTTTTAGTTTACAAAACCATGTATATTGTTATTGTGTATTTTCTTGTTTAACATATCTATGTGACTTATCAAGAGTTCTGTCATGTTTTTGTTTCTTCAATTATCAAGGCACATGTCTTTTAAGGAATATTTTTCCTTAAATATGGGAGCATTTTGATATGTTGAAATTTACATTTTAGCATTTTTAAATTGTTAAGATTGTGATGTTTTGGATTTTCAAATTTCAAAAATACTGCATTTGGGTTTCAGAATTATGGCTCAAATTTATCGAGTGGATGACTGAAACTAATACCATTTATAAAGTAAACACACATGGTAGTCTCAAGTGCATTAGACTAGATATAAATATATGCATTCAGAAAACTTCTGCAATGAACAATTATTAGCTCTGACCTCTTGGAGAGAGTGTATCTACAGAAGTTCTAGAACATGCTGGTTGTGTAGCAAAGCCCCCAGTGTCTATGTGAATTCAAACTTAATGTGAAACTGGAATAACATTGGAATAACCATTATTTCAACTGCTTTCTGCATAACAATGAATCTCAGAACTAGTAAAAATAAGTGCCAAATTAAAATAATGGGTTATTAAATACTTAGGATAAAATTTCCCTTTAAAATAATGTTTTAGGAAATGTACATGCAGTTTTGTGCAGAAATGGGAGTTTTTAACCAAAGAGAATGCTAGTTGAAATATTAATGAATAATAGTATTTCTTTGTTTTAAGTTTCTTTATTCCATTAGGCTGCATTTCATTAGGCTTCATTATTCCATTTTTACACACATTTGTAAAATACATTGACTACTCATTCTTTATTATCAGTTTGCTCACTCCATACCCAATTCATGAAAGGAATGTAAAAACAGGTGCTGTCTGGGAAGAAGGTGTCGGTCAGTTTAGTTTTGATTTGTATTTTCCTTATGGCTAGGGATCTTGAACATTTCTTCATGCATATACTGGCCATTTGTACTTCCTATGGAAGTGATTTTGTTTGTTCATTTATCAACTGTGATATTCTCTTCAAGTTCAATTTTTAGAGCTCTTTTAATAAATATGGATATTAATTCTTTAACTAATAAATAACTGGAGAAGATTTCTCTGTACTCCTGAGCATGTGTGGGAACGGATATAAGCCAGCACACCATAGAGACAACCTGCATGTTTATAGTAGTATAATTCAACAGTGTGGTACATGCACACTATGGAGTATTAGCTGGAAAATAGACAGAATTATCTCTCAGGTTAAAAGATAAGTGTAGCATGTTTTCTAACCTTGCAGAATCTAGAGCAAAAAACAAAAATATATATTCCTATAAAATGAGGCTTCTTTCAGAGTAGGAACCAGAAAGAGGAGAGAGGAAAAAGATAGGATGAACAAGGTTATAAACATAAGATACACATTTGAAAATAGAATAATGAAACCAACTAAATGTTGGGAATTATAAAGGGATTATATATGTACATAGACATATATGTATATTATTTAAACATACTATACACAATACATTATATATGCATATACACATACATCCACTAGCACTCCAACGTGGAGCAGTAAATGGTGCAAATAAATCAATGAATCATCTGTGTTCTTAGAGAAATGGAAAAATCACTAGATGTATTGAGTTTCATGAAACTGAAATTTGGAAAAAGGAAAAAAATTTTTTTCTTTCACTAAAATATTAAGGAGAAATGATGAAAAAATTTAGAATTTTCATCCATCAGGGACCTCAATCTGACCAAACTTGGGTGCTGAATTTGGCCAAAACTAAAAACAAAATAAACAAACAAACAAAAAGAACCTTGGGCAGAGCTTTCACTCAAAAGCCACTAGGTATTTTTACTGTGGCTTTTTAAAACTCTTACTAGACTTACTAGAGAACACCCATCCTCTTGACGTATAAGACTAAGGGATGAAAATGTATGTAGAATTAAGTAACCCAATTTATGATGATTTTGTTACTCAGCAAGCGGAAATCTGTTCAGGCATACCACTTCCATAAACTGGCAAAAACATACTTTTGATTATGAAAACAATGTGTACATATAAGTGCAATGTATCTGAACTGTTTAAATCCTATTTCTCAAAAATACAATAAAGATCTATTTGTTCAGTGGAATACTGCTGCAATGAGTCCATTTATAGTTGTGATTAGAAAAATAAGGACATATAATATGTAATGTGAGTTTATTCACATAAAGCTCAAGAAATGAAAAACCAAGCTAGATTTTTAGAAACTTTGCATAGGTTTTTATATTATAAATAAAGAAATGACAGAAACAAAAACACATGTGGTTATATTATATTTCTGATGTTAAATAAGTAGTTATAGAATAAATACAAAATGTAAAATTGCAACTAAGGCAAAATATTTAAAAGAAATTAAAACAGTAGCACTGAATACTACAGTTAGACTTAAAGTTCTCTCTCTCTATATATATGTAATGCATATTGTATAGATAGATAACATTCCTGCCTACAACTCTTAAATACTAGTAATTGAAATTCAGTCATCATATTATTTTCCTTTATAATTTTTCTCTGATTTAGAATGAGAATACTTCTAAACACCAAATAATAAATGCATCGTTCTAGCTTGAGAGTAACCTAATAGATCCCCTCTTTGTAGTTTCAGCAGTAAAACCATACAAACAAAATACTTAGTAGATGTTGAATACTATAATGAGATACTGAGATCAGATTGAGAAATACATGCAGAGGGAACTTCATCCTAATGCCCTCTGAGCACATGGAAGCAGCAGCATCTCAAGCTGTATGGCAAGCATTATTTGCACCATATCCAGTTTGGGATTCTCCCCCCTAAATCCCCAATGCAGTCTGAATTTGACCCAGCAATGCTACTAAACTTATATAAGAAATGATGGACTAAAAAATAGTGAAATTAGCAAATGACTATGAGGTAACATACAAATATCTTTTAAAAATGAAAACACTTCAATATATTATAAAACATCGCAGAAAACTTCAGGAACTCAAGACATTTGAGGGAATACTGAAGAAAATATCACTAACATCCTTAGTAGGTTGAATGGATTTGTCTTACGTCTCAGGGTTCACACATGTCAATTTTAAATTTAGTCTTACTTCTCTCTGCCAGTAAAGTCCTGCCAAAGAGAAGTAATAGCAAATAATAATAGAAGCATTTCATGGTTAGAGAAAACTGAGCTGAGACTGTTCAACAAACGTTTCGAACCAGGTATGGAATCCCAGTGTGAATAACCAGTCTTTACAATAATCAACTATACAATTAATATCACCATGTTTGAAATGACATTTGTCTTTGAAATTTTGCTCCAAAATTTAGAATTTCTATAACTTTCTCTCTACTTACAAATCCCTCAAGTAATTATATAAAACAAGTATTATATAAAACAAATAATATCTGTCTCAATTAATTATTGGTTAAACTTTACTTCCTTACTTTGGTAGCACTAGGGATTGAACCTAGGGTTCTGCAGTTGCTGAATATGTGCTTTTTCACTTGAGCAACAGCCCTCAACTGGCATTGATCCACTAATAAGCTAATTAGCCAGGTTTGGCTAACTAGAACAATAGGATTGCAATTTTAAATTCTGTGACTCTTAAAAGGAAGAGAAGAGAGTTTAGTATGTAAGCATATGAATAGTCTTGCCACGTTCGGCTGATACAGTAGAGAATGTTCAGGTAAGTTTGACTTGTAAATAAACAACTTTTTTGAGATGAAATATGTCCCCAAAATTGCATGGGCCATACTTCATTACCTAACATTAAATTTTATTTTTCTGCAATTTAAGTGGAAGTTGATGGCCTGCCATTTTTTTAATCTAGCAACTTTCCATATAAGATATAGAAAAATTTATAGAACTATGGATCTGCATTTAGATTTTTATTTTTACACATCTATTTAAAAATAGGATGAGCAGAAATTGCTTTTTAAATATAGTGGATGGAGATGAGGAGAAGGTGCACCCTGAAAATATCACACTGATTGAAATCATCTTATACTCATGATGGGAAGCTTCAAATTCTATAACTAATAGCACATTTATTTGTTACTTTTTAAAAAACCCAGAATTCCTTTTAAAATATAAAACATCGTGTTTATCAGTCATTGAGTTTCTGATGGGATGGAATCTAACAAATGAAATTCTCTCTGAATCAATTTCAGCTGAGTTACAGTTATATCAAAATGAAATGAATACATACACCATTGTTAAAGTGTTCACTATCTATGTAGGCTTTGTAAAGCACTTAGCCTAAAACAGTAATATTAAATACTGCTTAGCCTAATCTCTCCTTTCAAAACACATGATACTGAAGCTGGGAGAGGATTGTTTGGGAGTGTTCTTTGTGTGCAGATGTTTTTCCCTCTTAGCAACTCTAGTGAGAAGATATGCAATATTTCTGGATTACAAAGTGTTTCCAGAGAATGGATTGCTTGCCCTCTGATTTCTATATGTAAGAATAGCTATGTACATATGACAATATATGATGATGCTAAGCGAAATGGACTCCAAGACATGGACACAAGAGGTTTCCTTTTGTTATTGTTGTATTTAATGTACTATGTGATCTCTTTGTTCTTTCATTTTTTCTCCCCCCCCCCATTTTATCGCTTGTTGTCACTGTATTAGATTTTGGTAACCTGAGTACTGTATATATGTTTATCTGAATTAGGGAAGGGAAAGGGAACAAGAAAATGGTGAGACAAAGTACAAAGGGCTAACCAATGCAACAGTGATACTCACAAAACTATAGGTTGGAAATGAACTGTACAACTTGGAGGGGGGTTCCTCAGGGAAAGGGAAAATGGGAGAAAAATGAGGGGGGAGTAACATATTTGACAAGAAATGTACTCACTACCTTATGTATGTAACTGTAATCCTTCTTTACATCACCTTGAAAATAAAAGTAAAACAAAAGGAAGGATGCAGAAGTAAGTCTAGTATTACTTAAACTATTGTTTTGTGACTGAATCTCTTTTGCAGATTCTTTGGATAACTGAAAGATCTGTTCCTGGACACTTCCAACATGAGCTACCTACAAACAGTACCAGACACTTTAAAAACTCTTAAATCTTGTGAAACTAACTCTGGCCAGTACTCCTTTCTTACCTGGTACCCTACTGACATGCTTCCAGTCAGAGTGAAATTCTCAGCCAAATATAATCTTACAACTTGAATCCACAAACAAAATACAGTCAGCTTTGCCTAGATACACAATTTTCTCTGATTCCTTCCTTCCTTCTTTCCTTCCTTCGTTCCTTCATTCCTTCATTCCTTCGTTCATTTGTTCGTTTGTTCATTCCTTCCTTCCTTCCTTCCTTCTGGCCTTCCTGCCTTCCTGCCTTTTTTCCTTCCTTCCTAAGTGTGTGTGTGTGTGTGTGTGTGTGTGTGTGTGTGTGTGTGTGTTTCTGGGGATTAAACACACAAGACTTGATACATTCTAGGCTTGTATTCCCCATTGAGCCACAATCCAAATGAATTATTATTACTAAAATGACCAGAAATGCTGCAACTACTCCTACACATACCATGAAATATGGTGATGCTGATATAGTTACTTTCAACGGGAGCAGACATTTATAATTGACCTGTCAAGAGTCAGCCAACTTTTCCTAGAGAAGTTGGTAAGTATTTTAGATGATGGGGGGTGAGTCAGACAGTCAAGACACAATTGTGACTCTCATGTTTAAAACTGCATAGCTTCACAAAGCATTAATAAATTCAAAATAATAATAACTGAAAAATATTTTTAAGGAGGAGTAATGCAGGTCTGTCAAAAATTGAGGAGAGTGAAATTCCTATTGAGTGGCTAAGTTTTCATATAATATAATTCATGTAATGAATATATTATTAATTTGATCTTAAATGTTCATCTGTAATATCATTGTTTATGTTTTTAAATTATTCTTAAGTAGTGGTATAAAGAGGTATCAACTCAACATGTGATTTTCTGAGTAAAGTGCATCTTTATTGCCACCTGTATCATTTTCCTCATAATATCACGTTTAATTCCCCAGCTGTGAGACAGATTTGACTTACAAACATTTACTCACCCCTGCTCTAAAATCTCAAATGCTCATGACAAAATAGTAACCATTGCATGTATGTGATGACCTGAGGTTTCCTTGGATGAGGGTGGAGGGGGTGGGGTGGGATGGGTCTGAATACAAAGGAAGCTTCTAGTTTCTGGAGTGCTAATAAGACAGATGAAAGACAAGAGGAGGAAAGCAGCCCTCTGGGAGAAATGAAGGGAGGGGCTGAGAATGAGAGCCATCAGTTGCCCTCCTAGTGATAAGTGCCTGAAATGGTGACCTGTTTGCATTATCACCTGCTAAAACGATCAACTGACAGCAAAATCGATCAAAGGAAAAAAAACAAATACCAGGCCAGGTGGGATGGTAAGAATCACAGAGATGACCCTTTCATATAAGAAAGCAGACACACCACTTGTTCTATAGATTTTTCTTTTTCCTGCCCTCTCTTTCTTTAAAAGAATTAGTCAAGTTAAATTGATGCCATTTGTAAGGATATAGACATACGTAAATGAAAAACTTAGCAATAGATTTGATCAATGGCTATAATTCTGTTAATTTTTCTTTGAAATAGAGATGAGATTTCTTCAACATAAAATCCATTACTTCATAAAATATTGCATTTAGAACTGTGGTAGTTTAGCATTTTCAATACTTTGGTCTGGAGCTAGGTGCCCAAGATTAAAAGTCCTACTTCTAGTGAGGTAGTCATTTGCTTGAAAGAATTGTATTATTGTTTTCTCTGGTAAAAAATGAGCAAAGAAGAACACAGCATAAACTCAGTTGGAGCTTGAAGAAATGCTGGCACATGTTTATCAACCATCATGTGAGACAGAAAGCAATATGCAACCATGAAATCTTGTCTAAATGCCTTCATGTTGACTGAGAAGTTATTTGGTTTTTATTCATTTTTTATTCCAGTATGTATGGAAATAGATTTAATAGAGAAAGCATCATCTGGTTCCTTTTAAACAAAGAGCAAATAAATGACCAGAGAATCCTGTCACTTTACTTTGGGGGAAAGCACATATGATGCTCAGTACCATTTAATTGACAGGGTTAAGAAAAGACCCTCCCCCTCAACCCTACTCCCACTCCTGGTGACAGCTCTTAATATTTCCGGAGGTTTCTCAGATTTCCTTAGCCCTTTTAAAAATGGGATACTAATAACTCAATTAGATGTTAATTGGGACCCAAGTTGCTAGGGGCAACTGATCACAAAATAGAAAGAACTAGCTTTTTGTGTCACCTTTCTGGCTTGAAGGCAGATAAAAAATACTTATAAACCTATATCAACTTCTAGAAGACCAAAGGATAACCTTTGTTTTTCAAATTTATAAGCTACATAGTTCTTATTTAATATGTAAACTAACAGTTAAATGGAATAAAAAGGAGGGAGACAGGGAGGGTGGGAAAGAGGGAAAGAAAGGGACAAAGTTACCTTTTAAGTTTATCTTTTACGGAGTAGAATAATAAGACTTGGTGGTGATGTGTTCGTAGTGAAAGAATTTAAGTACAAATTAATCAGAAGTACATTTATGATTATTTTCCATTTTGAAAGTGATTTTGAAATGCTCTTTACTGTTTAGTATATGAAAAGCTAATTAAGTCATAGATAGCAGGAGTCAAACAGGATCCTTGGAAATCATCTGAACCAATACTCCTGAGACCTTTGGGAACTAAATGTGGCACCCTCCAGGCACACACAGGACACAACCTGCACCCACATCTATTGCTCATTTTATAGATGACAGTAAAAACTAAAGGCATCTATAAAAGCTGCATGGTACAGTTTATAAAACTTTAGTACCTAGAATTAGACTGACTCAAATACTGGCTCTGTAGAGAGTTAGACTGACTCAAATACTAGTTCTGACATGAAACCTTGAAAGTTGTTTTTTCATCAATCAATCTCTATTGCTTTTTTTAAATAGAAATTAAAAAGGTAATGAGTATATTTCTTGTTGAACATTGTTACCCACTCCTTTGTTGTTCTGAATCACAGAAATATGTATTTTGTGATTAAGAATTTTGTATACTATGCTTCAAGTTCTTTCTGCTGCTCCTTCTTAAACAATAATTTCTATTTGTTCCAAGATTTTGGAAACTCTGAAAAGATTTCTAAAATTGACATTCTATAATGTAAGAGTTATTTTTGAATTTTCCATGCATAATAGAGTAATAACAGTATTTGTTCCAAGATACACAGTTTGTGAAATTATATTCCCCAATATAGATACAAAATTTCTCATGGAGTCTCCATGCAATTCCACATGGTACATTTTCTTTGTTATTTGTTTTACTCAAACTTGAACAGCATTGATGTATAGTGTATGCAGGGGTGAATTTCCAAAGTGTAACTTCCTTGAATATTTAACCAACAGTTCAAACAATACAAATACCAAGAAGATAAAAATCTATTTTGTTGGGGGGGGGATGGATGAATGTAGAGATGAGTATTGTTTGAATAGTCATAGTAGTTGAGGCTGAGATCTGAGGATCGTGGTTCAAAGCCAGCCAGGCAGAAAAGTCCCCATGAGACTCTACAAAACAAACAAACAAACAAAAAACTCCCAGAAGTGGAGCTGTGGCTCAAAGTGGCAGAGCTCTAGCCTTGAGTGAAAAATCTCATGGACCAAGCCCAGGACCAAAACGGACGAAGAAGAAAGAAAGAAAGAAAGAAAGAAAGAAAGAAAGAAAGAAAGAAAGAAAGAAAGAAAGAAAGAAAGAAAGAAAGAAAGAAAGAAAGAAAGAAAGAAAGAAAGAAAGAAAGAAAGGAGAGAGAAAGAGAGAATGAAAGAAAGAGAGAAAGAAAGAAGGAAGGAAGGAAAGAGAGAAAGAAAGAAAGAAAGAAAGAGAGAGAGAAAGAAAGAAAGAAAGAAAGAAAGAAAGGAAAGAAGGAAGGAAGGAAGAAAAAAGAAAGAAAGAAAGAATAATGGAAAATATGTTTTTAATAATTACCCAAATAAAATAGGAATACTTACAAACTATCATAAAGTCAATGTTAACCTAACACCAAAACCAAATGAATATGTTAAAAGAAAAGCTACAGATTCTACAAGTCACAGGTGTAAACATTCCAAAAAATATAATTGCATTAAATCCAACAATATACAAACTGTGCATTGGCCTCAAGAATATAAGGCTGATTCATGTTTTGAGAATACAGAAAATAATGCAATTTACTACTTTAGCATGCTAAAGAAGAAAAATTATATCAATTGCAATTGAAAAGCACTTAACAAAATTTAGCATCTTTTAAAATAAAACAAAATTCCCAGTAATCCAAGAACTAGAGAAATGTCCCAAATTTAATAAATATACCCAAAAATCCTATAGATATTGTCACATTTATTGGAGAGACTGTAATCTTTCCTCTACCCCTAGTAATAAAGCTGGGATATTTTCTTTTGCAATACTTATACCAACTTCATTGAGAAATTCCAGGTAAAGTAATGGGAAAAGAAAAATTAGTTTAAAAACACATATATTTGGAAGGAAGTGATAATATTATCTTAATCTGCAAAAAGAATGGTGATGGTCTATATTTAAAAAAGAAAGATGAAAGGACTCCAGAAAAGTAATAAAACATACAGTTAATATACATTTGAATGCCTTCTTATTTGGCAATAACAACAAATATCTATGATATAAAACTAATGAAGCATGTATAAGTTGTGTATGCAAAAACTGCAAAACTGCTAAAATAAATCAAACATGATCTAGAAAGTAAAAAGCTCTTACATGTGCAGAGATGAAAACTCAACATTCAAGAGTGACCTATACATTTAAGACAGTCTCAATATTTTAGCAAGTTAATTTGTAGATACTGATATACTCACTTTTAACTTTTCATAAAAAGCCAATAAACAAACTCCATAAGTGAATAGTTGACCTAATACCAGTGAAAATAATAGCCTCCTAAGAATGACTATCTGAGGTGAAGAATCGTTGGAATGTTCCAGTAGACAGGACAGAATGGAAATGTGGAAAGTATAGTTACATCTAGCAGTTAAATAGAATAATGAGTACTGTACACAACCAAACCCAGAAATACAACAAAGACAAAAATACAAATGTGTAACTGTAAAACCTCTAGGGAAACAAAAGAGAAAAATTTCTGACATCCAGTTGGCTTTGCAGATTAGTTTTAAAATACAGGGAATAGTCAGGTGCCAATGGCTTATATGATTAATTGTAGCTATTTCTAATGTTGAGAACCTTGAGAATTGCTGTTCGAAACTATCCCAGTCAAAAAAAAATCTCTTAATAGCAGGGTAACACCAAAACAAACCAAGAGTCATTTAAAGCTCTTCCAATTGCCAAATCTAAGAAACATTTGAAAACATGTGGGGGACATAGTAGTATAATGTCAGCTCTATAGAACACAAAATGGCTACTCTAGGGTTTCTGTTCTAAAATTATACTATGGGTTTTAATGCCAGTTTTGTATAAGTGATTCTTTAACACTCATCTACATAAGAAGCAATGTAAAAGTTTTTTTTTAAAAAGTAAGCTCCTGGAACTTCCTAAAGCTTTCTTTCTTTCTTTTTCTTTTTCTTTCTTTTTTTTTTTTTTAATTGGTGGTGGGTCTTGAACTCTGGGCCTGGGTATTGTCCTTCAGCTCGTCAGCTCAAGGCTAGCACTCCACTTGAGCTACACTACCACTTCTGGTTTTCTGGTGGATAATTGGAGATAAGAGTCTCACAGACTTTCTTGCCCGGGCTGGCTTTGAACTTTGATCCTCAGATCTCAGTCTCCTGAGTAGCTAGGATTACAGGCATGAGCCACTGGTGCCCAGCTAACTAAAGCTTTCTTGAATAAACATTTTCCAGGGTTCTCTTTCAAAAAATGAGATACTGCCCTAAGGAATTCATAAACTACAAAGATTTTAAATTTGTCATACATGGCACCCAACTTAATGTCTGACTTAATTGTTCTGTAATATGAATTATTTTTATAAATCTACAGAAGTGACAGTAACTTGGAGATATGGATAAGAATCATGTCTGGTTGCTGTTTTTCATGTCAGTTTTCTAGTGTGTAATTTGACAAATGCAACTGTTAACCATTTGTTACCTTGTCTTTCCTGTGCCAAGTGAAGTTGATAGATCCATCTTTGAGATTGTGATTCCCAAAATCTATGCTAACTTCCTGAATTTATTTATCATTTTTGGAATCTAGAGGATTGAGTTTAACCAAATATGTTTTTCATGTTTAGTATATTGTTTCAATTCTCTAAAAGTTCTATCACTTAATACATTTTATTACAACATAAATTGTTCCCCTATTGGCTTTTTGCTGCTTTCTAGTTCTATATTCTTCCATTGAAACTTTTGCTGTGATGTTGACATCTCAGTTATTGCTTTCTGGATTTTCCATTTGTGCTCCAGTCTGGATTCCATTTAGCTGGAGTTCTTTTTGTTCAGGTAAACAAAGCTCTGTGTGTGTGTGTGTGTGTGTGTGTGTGTGTGTGTGTGTGTGTGTGCGCGCATGGGCTTGTGTCTTGTAATCACACAACACAACATTCTTTCCCCGATCGGCTTACTGTTAGGACATGCGTTTAGAAAAAGTGTGGGTAATTTGCAACTTAATAAATGTAGGTCACAGTTAACTCACTCTTCTGAAAAACAAACATTTTAGCATGAGCTCATAGTATGGAATGAAGGACTTCCTAAAGCTCAAGAAACAATTTTGGGAAAGAATATTCTGTTATTCAGGAAACTTGAATTTTTGAGAAGTCTCAGTTGTTTGATATTCTCAGTTGTAGTGACTTTCTATCTCTGTGTCTCTATGAAACCAGTGCTAAAAGTATTAGGACGCAGAGTAAACCAACGAGACCATAATGGACTTGTGCATTGAATGATCAGTCTTCCACACTCAGGATCAATCCAAGTAGTTGTGTGAATGAATAAACTAAAAAAATCTACTCAATGAGTAGCCACTTGGTTGATTTTTTTAATGTTTTACTTGTGAAAATACTGTACAGAGGGGTTACAATCAATCACATAAGCAAGGTAGTGAACACATTGTTTATAAAGCATTGTTGCCTCCTCCTTTGTTTTTCCTCTACCATCCCTTCCCTCCCACCTCCACAACTACACTCCCTCCCCTGCCTCCACCTAAATTGTAAAGTTCTGTTTTTTCAACATAATGTCTCTTATACAACTCATTGTTGCAATGGGTCAACCTGTATCCCTGGTTAAACATTTTGTTTTTTCCCTTCCCCTCCCTAATTTATACCAACATCAAATACAGTGACAACAGGCGTTATACTGTGGGGGAGGGACATACAAAGCAACAAAAAAATCACATGGTACCTTATAAATAGGTTAGAAACTATAGCAAGAAAAAAAGACCACTTGTGTCCTACTTAATTGATTTATCACCATATATAATCCACTATTTCTTTTGTACTGTATTTTCTTTTGTACAAAAATAATAAAATAGAATCCACAGATCAACTTACAATAATTAAGAGTTGTATATGGTTCTAATTATGTCATTCCAGCTTCTTTGATTCTTAATACACATACGTGTGCACACATGCACACGCGCGTACACCCACACAAACACATTCATAAATGCTACATGAAGTCATGGATATGTTAACTACCTCAATTGTTATTGTACATACAGTTTTATTTGTCCAACATACTTCAATAAATTTGGAAATAAAAAGGAAACCATTCTTTTGGCATAAGAACATTATTATCTAGGTGAATAAATATTTCAATTATTAATACCTCTTACCATTCACAAGCAAAACTTGAGGTTCTTTGTACTTAAATGAAAACAGTACTTTTGGGTCCTAACATATTGAGTTATTTGGGCCTTTGGCATTTTTAAGAATGTTACATAATTTTTCTCAACCCCCAAGCAATATAAGGTAAATACTATTTCCTTGTTATTTTATAAAGAAGGCAATCAAACTATGGAGAGGCAGATTTTCATACCATAGGGAAAGTACAATTAGACCCAATGCTGCTTGATTCTGAATTCTATGTTTGCATCACAGGACACCAATGCTCAATCATGTTCTTCACTACTCTTGATTTTATTACAATTTTTTTGATTATGTAACATTTACCACACCTTTTGCACACAAATATGTGCTAATATTTTGGTATGTCCTTAGTATGTATTATATTGAGCTTTGAAACAAATTAGCTTCCAAGGAGACTATATGAGTGAATAAAATTGTGAATGCATAGAAGAGACGGTGACCAACTTGTAATTAGAAAAAAAATACCAAATTTGCTTATCTGCCAGTGGAGTCTTGGCTACTTGTCCTTTATTTAATGTGATACACTCTAAGTGTGTGCTTTACTTTACAAGTTACAAAGCATTCTTCACTTTCTTTACTTCTTCCTGTAATATTTCAGTTCACAATGGCCATGATTTTCAAGCTTTTGCCTATGAGTCGAACTGCAGAATGAAAGGATATTGCATAGTGTATCTATCTGATAAAATTAATTTTATTGAATTTATACCATAAAGGCACTATACAAATTTCCATCCATGTTATCAATTTTGCCAAACCTAATATGAAAATGCAGGATAACAAATACCAATAGAATTTGCAAAGCTATTAGCCAAGTCAAGGCATTGAGCTTTACCTCCTCTTCTTTATGCATTCATTTATTCATGGAACATTTAACCATTTCAAAGTAGGAACATCAAGGTGACATTATCCAAGGTACTTTTTGAAAGAATAAAAGCTAGTACGGCAGATAGCTGACATGTACGCTTTATTCAACAGGAAACAGGTAATCATTTAACGTGATTAAACATCTGAGTTGTACACTGAAATCTACACTTTAATCTGTCATCTCCTAGGACAGACTTTTAACAAAGAAAAAAATATATACATTTATGTATACATATATCTATATACACACATATATATACACATATATACATACCCATATTTGTAAATATACATATATATTTTTATACACACACACAAACACACACACACACACACACACACACACACACACACACACACACACACACACACACACACACACAAACATATAAGTATATATAGGGCCTGGAACTGAGATCCTTCCAATCTCAGCCTCCAATGCAGCTGCAATCACAGGCATGAACCATTATACAGTGCTTAAGAAGGGATCTTGTTTGTGCCTTGACTGGGCTTGAACTGTGATCCTTCCAAACTCAAGTTTTCCAAGTAGCATTCACCACCCGCACTCATCACATTATGTAAGTTTTTAAAAAGCTCCTTTTCCCCCTAAAATCTTTGCCTACTTTTCCAAAAATAGTACATAATCTAAGGCTCAGCATCACCATCCAGGTTAACCTGCCACAGTTAACATTGCTGCCTTACAAGGGCCAAAGCAGAATGATTGATTATGTACTTACTGATCCAAGAGGTAAATAGAGGTTGTAATCAATCTATACCTTTCAGCATACTTCAGAATATTAAAATATATCTCTAAAGGGAATTCTCTTCACACAAAATTATTAAATAACCCATGTAGAATTACATATAGAAAAATATACAAGGAAAAGATGGGTAATTATACGGATACATTTGTTCCAGTGATGATAGCTGCAAATATTTATGTTTCTGGATATATGTGGGATAAAAAATATATAGCACAGAGGAATTGACTTTAGTACCTGAAAAAGAATTTCATGATCCATACCTATAGAAGGGGGAAGTATGTACTGCATTTCCAAATGTCGTCAAGTTTTAATATTCTCTTCCACTCACGTTTACACAGTCATAGATTTACATATATATATATATATATATATATATATATATATATATATATATAATGGAGAGAGAGAGAGAGAAGAGAAAATTTACAGGAAAAATTGTAATAGTATTCATTATTTTTACAAGATTAAATTTTACCAGATTAAATCTCTTGTATTATGCCATGAATTTATGCTTTTTCCAATTCTTTTTTTGATATATGAAAATACATCATTTTAGCTCTCCTTTTTCTATACTTTATATTGGCTTCCATTTTAAATGTATTCTGACTTCTTTTAAACTTAATAAGTTCTATCTTATGGAGGAGGTAAGGATCATAATGAATCATAATGGAGGGCATTAAATGTGAGTATTTAAAGAATACCAAACTCAGTACTGTTTGTGGGGAAACAAAGCCTGAAATTGATATGTGTAAAGGAATCTTATACTGAGAGTGATACTATACAAATCTGGAGAGTCAGATAGAGGAGTATCCTAAATGGGAATGGAAAATAAATATCGCCTAAGAATAATACCATGAAGTGGTGTTAACAAATGAGATTAAATCAGAAGCTTCAATCCCAACAGTTGCCTCTAAGAGAATAAACAAAATATATCTGTAATGCCCTTCAAGGCAATGTATTTCATTTCATGATATAGGTATCAAAAATGCTGATGATCTCAGGAAAATGCACATACTGAATTATGTATGGACTAATATTCATATAACAATTTCCTAAGCCAATGACTCTGCAGAACAGAACTCTAAACAAGTAGGTCCTAGGTAACAGAGATAAAAATAAATTAAAAATGCTTTTCAGGGACTGGTTAAATAATGTATTTGAAGTTAAGGTCAAAGAATCACCTCTTGAACTTCTAAAAATAATTACAAAGATGGGTGCCAGTAGCTCACATCTTCAATCCTACCCACTCAGAAGGCTGAGATATAAAGATTGTGGTTCTACCTAGCCTGCACAGGAAAAATCCAAGAGACTCTTATCTCCAATTAACCAACAAAAGCTGGGACTGGAGGTATAGCTCAAGTGGTAGAGCACTATGATTTTTTTTTAAATGTGCTAGATAAGCACAATGGAATTCTTTCTTCCATCAGAAAGAATGGCATTGCCCCAAACATTGCTTTAAACATTCACACAGTGAGAACAAAGGAATATATTCTTAGGAGAGGATCATAAGCACTCAAAAATTATGTGTATATGACGATATAAAATGACGTTATTTTATTGCACTGTTGTGTTCTTTTTTATTTCTTTCCTCTTTTCTTTGATTTCTTCCCTTCTGTCTCTGTGATTTCTGTACGTTTGTCTTGTATATATAAGTCCATCTGATTTGGGAAAGGGAAGGGGAAGCCCAGAAATAATGTGATAAAGGGTGAACCAATTTAGTTGTGAAACTTACAAGGCACTATGTTAGAAATAAACTTTACAACTTGAGTGGGGGAGGAAAAGAGTGAGAAAATGAAGGAAGGTGATACTGTGACTTATGTAACTTTAACCCCTCCTTTACAATAAAATTTTAAAAAAAATCTAAAAAAGAAAGGAAAAGGGAAAGAAGATGCAAACCCATGCAAATATTTAGTTGTTTGCAATGTATTTAATAACATGCTGCATTAATGTGTATAGGCTATTAGGGACTGTAAACATGTCTCCTTTCTAATAAAATATATATAATGACAATAAGAGGGTTTATTTATTTTACTAATGGGACACATGGGCAGCAAAGATGGCTGCTGAGAGGAAATTGAGTGGGCAGAGCCCGAGTTGTTTATGTTAAAATCTGACTGGATACCACAACCAGGCAAAGTGACATCAGTGTGTGAACAGCTCCCAGACAGCAGGGAAAGTATAGAAAGCTTAGGTGCATGATAGTGATTGGTTGGTTCCTTTTCCTTCCCGTCCATGCCACGCAGGTCTTTTGCTTTAAAAATGCTTGCTGTATGGTAATAAACAAGTTACTGCTTGACTTGACTCCCTGCTGCATCTGTCTCCGAGGCTAAGGGAGGCTGGGGAAAGGTCGAGCAGCACACTTACCTTTCCTCAAACCCCTTCTGTCTTCCGCAGATGGTGGAAGACCCAACACTAATGTAATTTTACTAACAATGCCATGACATAGTCTCTTAAATCATGACTGTGATGATGTTCCAGTAACTACTGAGAGACTTAATAGCAGATGAAAAGCTGATTACCCATATGAGGAAAATTGATGCCTTTGAGTCTTCACAAGAACTAAGTCACATATGACATCAGACTATTAGGGAGGGTAGTAATATTCCAGATTTTTATTCTGAGACTGTTAAATGTTGTTGTACATTTCAAGAGTAGACCTTGAGAGCCTGAGATTATTTCCCTTTAAGATGCATTTGCTCCAAGTCTTTCCATTTCCTAACGAATGGGGAGATGTCATTCTTTCTGATGGTGGCATAGAATTCCATTATGTGTGTGTGTGTGTATATATATATATATATATATATATATACATACATATAAATACATATATACAACATTTTCTTGATCCATTCATCTACTGAGGGGCATCTGGGTTGCTTCCATATCTTAGCTATGGCAAATAATGCTGCAGTAAACATAGTTGTGCTGGTAGATTTAGTGTGGTCTTGTTTGTGATCAGTAGTGTAAATGCTCAGAAGTGAGATTACTGGGTCATAGGGGAGCTCTATGTGGAGTCTTTTGAGGAACCTCCATACTACTTTCCAAAGTGGTTGAACAAGTTTACACTCCCACCAACAATGAAGTAGTTTTCCCTTCTGTCCATCCCCTCCAGTATCTGTTGCTATTAGAGTTCTTGAGCATAGCCATTCTAACTAAGTGAAGTAAGCCAGTCCCAAAGAAATATAGGTCCCATGGTTTCCCTTATATGCAATAACTAGTATATGTCTGGGACAATTAGAAAAGGTCAAAAGCTATGTACATAAGACCAGATTAGATTAAGTTAAGTGAAATGAACCCCAAGATAGGGAGACAAATGGTGTTTTCTTTCTTGCTGTTGTTTCTAACATATTTATAAGGTACCATGTGATTTTTTTGTTGCTTTGTATGTTCCTCTCCCATGGTATAATCCCTGTTTTCACTGTATTTGATGTCAGCATAATTTGGGGAGGGGAAGGAAAAAAAAATGTTTCAATGGGGACACAATTTGACCCATTGTAACAATGAGAGGTACAAGACACTGTGTTGAAAAATGAACTTTACAATTTGCAGGAGGTGGGGGAGTGTAGTTGTGTAGTTGCGGAGGTGGGATTGAAGGGATGGAAGTGGAAAAGCAAAGGAGGAGGCAACAATGCTTGATAAGAAATATACTCATTACCTTGCTCATGTAATTGTAACCCCTCTGTTCAGTATTTTTACAATAAAAACTTATTTTTAAAAAAAGATGTATTTGTTCAAAGCATGACCTTCCTCTCCTCCACGCACACATTTTTGTTTAATGTAATAAATGCATGAACTAAGAACCATAAGTTGTGTTTTGTGCATTAACCATTTTATGCATTTATCACAAGCCATGATTAAGTCATCAGGGCCTTTCTTTAACCCTGCTAATATCCTGGAAAATTATCCCATCTGTCTACAAGCACTTTTTTTCCATTTTTATCACCTTGGCCATTAGAATTCAGATATTATTTCACTTCCTTCAGGAAGCCATTACTAATTTTCTACTAAATTGGGTCATAAAAATAGCCCTACATATTTTTTCTTATAATGAAGACATTGATATTTTAACAAATTTACTAACAAAACTCAGAGTGAAGCTGATACTGTTATTAGTATTTTAATTTCTTTTACTACATCCTCTTTAATATAAGAACAGCACTCAGAACTGAGGTGATAAACTAGGCATCTATGGTATTATGTATCCTGAAAGCTTAATGAATAGGGGATTTGCAAAATGTTAATGTGTGTAACTTGTTGTCAGCTTCATAAATGAGCACTGTAAATAAAAATAAAAATGGTCATAAAATACATGGCTCATTTATTGAATACTATTTTTTAATATTGAAACTTTAACCCAGGGTAGAAAGGATATAGTGCTACTCAAGTGCTCTTATCATTTGAGCTTCATTGCTAATTCTTTTTCCCTGAATTTTGATTTTAAGATAGGGCTTCAAACTTTGCAATGGCTGGTTTCCAAGTCAAGTACCTCCTTCTGCTTCACACTTAATATTGTAGGCTTGGATTATGACACCCAGAAGAAAATGGCACATTTAGGGTTCTTCAAGTTTAGACTCACTCATCTTCCAGAGCTTGATCAGATTAATAATCACCTTTCTTTCAATACAACTGGAAGTATTTTCTTAAGATTATGACCTATACAGATATTTTTAAAGGAAAACATCTAGCCTTATGAACAAGCCTAACACCTTGGGAGAGATAACAAGGTAAATTTCATCATAGAAATTCCACCCACAGATTTAAAAATGAGCATTTGAAGACTAGGCATAAAAGCATTATTTATGTTTTTCTCCTTAACTGAATGCTTAATTAATTTCACTTCAATAAATCTATTCTGAGGGGCTGCTGATAATGTAAGAAAAATTCTACATAAAATAAATGGAGGATAACTTGAAAATGGATCAAAGGTAATTAAATTATTAGCCAAAATTGTAAGACTTCAATTGGGAAAGAAATTATTGTCCTAGCTCCCTAATTAAGGTGGAAATTAAATGTGCCATCAGTAAAATATCTGAATGGAACTTTCTAATTGTTCTCTATTCAGCTCTAATTTTGTGATGGTGTGTTTGCCAAGTGTCTGTGAAATTCTAGGCTTGGTGAACATTATGTGTGGAGTTGGGGCTGTACAGTTGTGTGAGTGAAATGAACAAAAATCATTATTGAAAGGAAAAAATAAAAATGCTTTATACAAAGAGAATTGTGCGACTTTTAGAAAACATTGGCTTTTATTTTTATGTGCAAAATCCTCAGGAAATGATGGAAAGCTACAAGGAAATCTGTAAGACCTATGCTTCTTTGTCACCTGTTAGAATAGTATTCCCAGCCTCTTTCTATAATATTGAAGCTCTTTGGGCTGGGCCTTACTGAAATTATCCTACAAAAGAAAATCTAAGGTTCCCATCATTGCCAGTTATTCAATGATAATTCATTTTCCAGCTTGTCCACTCTTTCCATTTCGGTGTTATCACTGTTGAGTAAAGTGTCTTAAAGTATCTGACATTCCCAGAAGAAGACAATTCAACTCTCCTAGACATTTACAGGGAATAGCTGTAGCACTCAGGCAAGTGTAATTTGCAAATTGACATCCGGGGATCCAGAAATCTTTCATTCACATTTTATGATAAGCCATTTCTCTGAAAGTAGTTATGGCATCATTATATTGTGGCAGAAGCCCAAAAGAGGTTTTTTCAGCTAGTGAAGGTCTCTTGGCAAGCCTGTTCAGGGATCCTGGTCCAGTTACCAAGTCAGTCTTTATTTGGCACAATGAAGACATCAAACTCTGCTGGCTATGATATATTAAAACAATCAAATTCTCTATATGGAATTCTACAGTAAGGCCAAAACTTGACTTTTTCAATATCCAAATAAGTTATCATGGGATGCCTTATAAATGTTTAGTGAATAATTGACCATTAAATCATTTATGCCTTAAAGCCAACTTATAGTGTGTCATAGCATTGTGTGTGATAAAGAGAGAAGGCTAATGAATTAGTAATAAGGGTTGCTTTTTTTGCTTGTCTGAAATAACTGAAACTTTGAAAGAACATTTACGAAGAAATACAAAATAATTTCTATGGAACTAGTGAACTATAGGTCAAAGATATCCCACAGTCTAGGATTTTTAAAGATATGCTCAAAGGGAGTCTGGGAGAATCAAGTTAAAAGTTATAAATGGTGACAAAGACTGTTGGAACAGTTAGGATATGGAGAAAGAGAAAAAGAATACCACGTTTTTAGGTACAAATCTCCAATTCTAGTTGATGCTCTCAATCTATATAAAAGTAGTAGAAAAAATATCACTTGATTGGAAGCTAGAGAAATCATGACAAGTCTGGACTACTGACCATTTGAGAAAAGCCATTTCACCTCCATAAATTTCAGGTTCCTTGTCAGAAAGTGATACAGTGATATGAAGAATGGATAAGAAAAACCCTAAATGTCCATTTCTGTGTCCATAATAGGTCCCAGACAAACATTAGGACCCTTCTCAATTTCCCCTAATGCTGAGGGATTGTTATTACCTCATTCTGAGACAAAAATAACCATGAAGACTGCCAAAAGGTTTCTATTAGTTTTGTTCCTAGAAACCAAATGGTATATAGAATTCTGAGCTGATCTCACCATGGGAATACTTTTCATCCTTCTACCTTAATAACAACTTCCAAATGTACTTTTATGAATCCTGACTCTTCTATTTCTTGTGTTTGGGGAGATCAGTGACATAATGAGGCATACTGGAGCCTGGAGCAAAAGGAAAAAATCAATGATGTAGGTCTCCACTTGAAAGTTTGATTTATAAGTTACTGTAGGATTTTTGGATTTTCATTTTAAAATATTTGTGTCATATAATACTTGTCTTGATTAGTGATACTTTTGACACTTTCTTAAACTCTGTACCTGAGGCAGGCATTTCACCTGCCTTTTCCTCATCTCTGTTGTTGCAGATGTTTTCATTTAGAGATTAAGAGATTTGTTTCTGTGTCACTTGACAACGAATTTTAGGGTAAAGTTCATTAAAAATATTCTATCAAGACAGAAACAAAGATTTGGATGAAAATAATTATTTATCTTCTCTCTAAACATGCAGAATAGATCTGAAATCTTTGTCTCTCCTGTCATCATTTCTAATGTGGCTGTCCATTGGCTTGCATCTTAGGGCTGTTTTGAATTGTATAATATAAAGTCAGTATCACAGGAAGTCTACCCACCACTTTCATTGTTAGTAATACTATGCTCTTTCATGTATCTCTAATGATCAGTTATGATTCATGGAGCACTTATAGCAGACCATGCATTTGAATACCTGTTTGGTGAATTAAACAAAGTAGATAAACAAATTCAATTTAGTAATTGCTATTGTTTTCTAGATGAGAAATTTGAACCTCACAAATATCAAATTGTTAGAAGTATATACTTTGGTTTTAGTCTTAAATATGGCAGACTTTCTCAAGAGAAAAGGGAAAGAATGAGACAAATAGCATGTGAAAATACTCTGGAAATGTATAGGACAGTTGACTACAGATGGCCATGTCCATAATTGGAAGATCTTTTATCATATACTTAATACGTGAAACAACATCCAGTCATGTAGCACTGGAAATGGAGCAACAATATCATCATATACAAAAGAAATCAGCAAAGAAACAACTCAAAAAATCCTCAAAGAAACAACTGCCCAATAAATAAGTGGGCTAAAGAATTAAAGAGAAACTTCTCTGAAGAAGAAAGAAGGATGGCCAATAGACACATGAAGAAATGCTCAACCTCCCTAGCCATAAAAGAAATGCAAATCAAAACAACATTAAGATACCACCTCACCCCAGTTCGAATGGCAAAAAATCAAGAACTCTAATAACAACAGATGTTGGAGGGGATGTGGACAGAAGGGAACCTTACTGCAGTGTTGGTGGGAGTGTAAACTTGTTCAATGACTTTGGAATGTAGTATGGAGGTTCCTCAAAAGACTCCACATAGAGCTCCCCTACGACCCAGAAATCCCACTTTTGGACATTTACCCAAATGTATACAAACAAGACCACACTAAAGCTACCAGCACAACTATGTTTATTGCAGCATTATTTACTATAGCTAAAATATAGAACCAACCCAGATGCCCCTCAGTAGATGAATGGATCAAGAAAATGTGGTATATATACACAATGCAATTCTATGCCTCATTCAGAAAGAATGACATTGCCCCATTTGTTAGGAAATGGAAAGACTTGGAAAAATTATGTAAGCCAAGCCCAAAGAAACATAGGTCCCATGGTTTCCCTTATTTGCAATATTTAGTATATGTATGAGTCAAGAAGAAAAGGTCAGATAAGATGATGTTAGGGAAATGAACCCTAAGATATGTATTTTAATGTTTTTTTTCTTTCATGCATTTATTTGTAACGCATTTATAAGAGTATTTCTTTGTTGCTTTGTATGTCCCTCCCCCACAGTATAACCCCTGCTTTCACTGTATTTGATGTCGGTATAATTTGCAGAGGGGAAGGGGAGAAACAAGTCGTTTAAATAAGGATACCCATTGCAACAATGAGAAGTACAAGTCGTTATGTCAAAAATGAACTTTACAACTTTTGTTGGGGGGGGGAAGAATTGGGTGGTGGGGGAGGCTGGAAAGGAAGGGGAAGGGGAAACAAAGGAGGAGGCTGCAATGCTTGATAAGAAATGTACTCATTATCTTGCCCATGTAATTGTAACCCCTCTGTACAGTATTTTCACAATAAAAAACCAATATCATCATATACAAAAGAAATCAGCATTTACTTATCAAGAAGTAAGTAAGTGAAAAACCCTCCTTGTTTATTTTCCAATATGGTTAATCCTGGGACAAAATCTGGAAAATCCCAAGAAAAAATTAAGTAAGTAAGGACTATTAGTTACTGCAACCAGACCAGGCAGCAGCAATAGTTACTGAAGAATGTATTACAAGTTCAATATTTATTTATTTATTCATTTATTTATTTTCATTTTTTATGTTTTGGTCCAGTCGTGGGGCCTGAACTCTGGCCTGGGTGCTGTCCCTCAGCTATTCAGCTCAAGGCTAGAGCTCTACCACTTGAGCCACAGCACCACTTCTGGCTTTTTTTTTTCTGTTTATGTGGTACTGAGGAATCGAACCCAGGGCCTCAGGCATGCAAGGCAAGCACTCTACCACTGAGCCACCTTCCCAGCCCTGCAAGTTCAATTTTCATAACAAGTACTCAGAAACAGAAAACATAAAGTCATGGGATGAATGTGCTAGATTCAGAAATGGAAAGGGAGCAAATCAGATGGTACGCTGGTCTAAATCAGAGACAGAAACCTAAGAGGAGAGAGTTTAAGGTCTCACACATTCAAAAAAGCAAGCAATAATAAATTCCATGACAGAAATATAGCAGATGTTAAAAGAGATTCAGAGAGGTCTCAGAATTGCCCAATGCAGTGAAATGAGAGATTTGGTATTAAAGCTTTACTCTTATTGGACTCTCTTGAAGCAGATTTGGAATAAACAAGATATAATAACAGGTAGCACAGGCATATATAGAGTACAAATAGGATTGGGTAGAGATATACTTCAGTTGAGTACAACTTCAAGATAAAATGTAACTGCAGAAGACAACATCTGGAATTAATGTTGGGACTGGTCTTTAAAGTCAATATGAACATTTAATTTTTCATTCACTAGTACCAGGAAGCAATGATTTAAAAGGTAAGATAAATGTTTCCTGAAAGCTGAACTATGCTTTAAAGGAATTGTGTGGACATTGATGGATTTCTTTGGCACAGATGATAACTGGATCTAGGATGTTTTAGGAGGCATTATTGATAATTGTATACAAATAAGAGAAGGCAAAGCCTGGAGAAATTAGTAGGGTAGAGAAATTCAAATAGAAGAAAGATGAGAGCCTAAGGAACTGTGTCAAAATGACATAAGTGAGGAGTATCAAGATTGGATAATATCAGCAAATTTTTCTGATCGTGTGTTGACTAGCAATGTGGCTTTAGGAAGAAATTTCAATCTTCTCAAGCTTTATACTTCAACTGCAAAATGAAGATAGCATTCTCACATTACAACCTAACTATAAAATATCAGATGGGACAAATTATAGATTACAATACCAATCACCTAGATCTTTAGTGAATTATGAGTATGATACTATAAATTCATAAAAATTTGACTGTAGAAAGAGTATAGAAAAATATACACAATGGAATTCAATGCCTCCATCAGAAAGAATGACATTGCCCCATTTGTTAGGAAATGGAAAGACTTGGAAAAAATTATATTAAGTGAAATAAGCCAAGCCCAAGGAAACATAGGTCCTATGGTTTCCCTTATTTGCAATAACTAGTATATGTGTGAGATAAAGAGAAAAGGTCACATAAGTTGGTGTTAGGTGAAATGAACCCCAAGATAAGGACTCAAATGGTTTTTCTTTCTTGCGATTGTTGCTAACATATTTATAAGGTGATTTCTTTGTTGCTTTCTATGTTCCTCTCCCACGGTATAACACCTGCTCTCATTGTATTTGATGTTTGTATAATTTGTGAAGGGGAAGGGCAAAAACAAATCTTTTAAATAGGGAGACAGGTGGACCCATTGCAACAATGAGATGTGCAAGTCGTTATGTCATAAAACAAACTTTACAATTTTGGTTGGGGGGGGAGGATGGGATGGGATGTGAAGGGGAAACAAAGGAAGAGGCAATACTTGATACTTGCCCATGTAATTGTAACCCCTCTGTACGGTATTTTCACTATAAAATTTTTTTAAGAAAAGAAAAATGTCAAAAATATCATCTTGATTTTATTAGAGTTACACATGGATTAAAAAAATCTTAGTACAGCCATGGGGGTTCCAATTTTGAGGGTATACATTTATTTCCTTGTTGAATCTCTTTAAACTTGAAAATTCACCTCATTATTCTGTTGAGTATATTTGGGACAAAGTTACTGTGTTAAGACACACACTTCCTTGAAAAATAGCCTATAGAATGCTCATCTTCTTAAGTATTTCTTAGACTCGATTTTAGTGTTGGATATTCTAAAAAGAAGAAATTATGAGAAATTGACTCTCAATTATTTTTTACATGAAACCATAATGTCTGAGTGGAGTCAGTATAATCCAGGAGATGCTGAGACAAGAGGGATTGTATTGAACAAAGGCTCTTTGTATGGACAAGTTCATCTGGTTACATGGCTTGAACAACAATGCATAATAAGGTTGTTTCCATTGGCATGCAAGTATTTTGGTCTATGTAGAAACCCTTTGGAGTCTCACCTATTTCCAGATTAGTGAACTGATCCTTTCTGCTACTTGGAAATCCTGATGATTAGGCCTTACATGTGAAAGTGTAAAATGGGACAGGGGAAGCCACCTGGCACCAAGTTTTAAAATTGTCTTAAATGATGTCAACTTAAAAGATTTAATGATCCATTCTAAATAGAAAATAAGCCTAAAAAGAAGACAGAATCATTTCTTGAAAAGGAGCTCATTTTGTATGCCACATTGGTTCTCTCTGAAGATTGATTTTAAAAAAGGGCAAACTGAGAGTATTCTAAGCTCCCCATGCAGCCCATAATACAATTTGAGAATACCAATGGTCACATTGAAATTTCCATAATGACTAGAGAATATATGTCCATATGGCTTGGGAATGCCCCTCAGCCAATAACTCTTAGAAGGAAATTATAAGACCGCTAAGGGCCATCATTAACAATGATATTCTTTTAACCTTACAGCAATGTATTTCAGTTTATGCAAGTTATACCGACATTTACAGACCTTTGGGGAAAGCACTGAATGTGCACTTAGTTATCCTGGTTAGATGTGTGAATGTCCAGGCTGGCGGAACTACTTTTGAAACCAGAGTTCTTCTCTCAGGTTTCACAGGTATTGGACAAAGACATCTGTCTGACAAAATCCTGCCTTGTACACATATATCTATTGAGAGAAAAAATGAAAGGATCTGTTATATGAAATAATTATCAGTATGAGTATAATAAAAGACTAAATTGTTGGTTGCTAGAATAAAATCAATCTTTCTTTGTTAGGGAAAGTTCAATCCACAAAACAATCGTGAGACCCTTCACTGGACTGTAGGCACTTATTGGTTTGAACAGCTGTAGCTAATGCAGGTTTTTTAGAGGTGGATATGATCCAATCATTTACCGGTAAGTAACATTGCTCTCCTTCCCTGTGTGTGTAAAGCAATTCCCTTAGCAACACAGGAGCCCAGATGACTCATATCATACATAATTTTTTCTCTCTTCTGCTTTTCTTTGTTCTTCAATATGAAACTAAGAAGAAGAAAATGAAGAGACCTTCAAAGTGCATTAGGGGAAGCAAAGAATTCCATTGTGTTGTGTATATATATCACATTTTCTTGATCCATTCATCTACTGAGGGGCATCTGGGTTGGTTCCATATCTTAGCTATGGCAAATAATGCTGCAAGAAATATAGTTGTGCTGGTAGCTTTAGTGGTCTTGTTTGTGATCATTCAGGTAAATACCTAGAAGTGGAATTGCTGGGTCATAGGCCTCCATCAGAAAGACTGACATTGCCCCATTTGTTAGGAAATGGAAAGACTTGGAAAATAATATATTAAGTGAAGTAAGCCAGGCCCAAAGAAACATAGGTCTCATGGTTTCCCTTATTTGCAATAACTAATATATGTCTGAGACAAGCAGAAATGGTCAGATAAGTTGATGTTAGGTGAAATGAACCCCATGATAAGGACTCAAATGGTTTTTCTTTCTTGCAATTGTTGCTAACATATTTATAAGATGATTTCTTTGTTGCTTTCTATATCCCTTCCCCACACTGTATTTGATGTTGGTATAATTTGTGGAGGGGAAGGAAAAAACAAATTGTTTAAATAGGGATACAGGTGGACTCATTGCAACAATGAGATGTACAAGATGTTATGTCCAAAAATGAACTTTACAACTTTGGCCCGGGGAGGGATGTGGGGAGAGGCGCAGCTGCCGTGGGGGGGGGGGGTTGATGGGAAGGGATGAGAACAGGAAACAAAGGAGGAGGCAACAATGTTTGATAAGACTAGTACTCATTACCTTGTTCATCTCATGTAATTGTAACCCCTCTGTACGGTATTTTCACAATAAAAAAAATGCATTAGGGGACATTGATCAAGAAAGGACTATTAGAAAAATGGGTGTTTTGAATGTGTTCTTTCTGTTTGTGAGGTTTGGTCTTTGTAGGGAAGGTACTGAACGTTGGACATTGAGACTTACCTATTTAAACCCTGGGTCTTGTTGCTGTAAAGAAAGTTCCTTTCTTGTGTGATGGAATAGAAAGACTTTGGCTAGTGTATTGCAAATACTTCTCAATCCGTTATGAAGTCTCCATACTGTAGTACTTTATGTTAAATAGTTGTTGTTATAATCGAACACAGTGTTAGAAACATATAAAGTATTCAGAAAGCTAATGGCCTCTCACATACTAAGTGCTCAAATTCTGTTAATATCATTTGTTTGTTTTTCCTATTAAAATGAATAAGAAAGTAGATTTCATAATCAACATTCTCAGTCATTTAACATCTAAATTGCTGAGCTTTCAAAACATGCTTTACTTTTGGTTGATTTCCTGGATGTTTAAAGCAGATTTTTCTTTATACATACATATATTGTTTCATAATGAAATTGATGCAAGCAAACAAAGAAGTCAATTTCAGGAAAATATATTGTATTTTGTTTATGCATAAATACATATTCTTTGAAAGAGGTTAGGTGGATGGCTTCAAGTTATGACTGTTTTCTAGGAGTGAGTGGCTCATGCCTGAAATCCTACTCAGTAGGCTGAGATCTGATGATCCTATTAAAAATCCACCCTCATAGACAAATCTGACAGACATTTATCTCTGTTCAACCAATAAAAGCCAGAAGTAAAGCTTTGGCTCACGTAGTGGAGTGCCAGCCACAAGTGAAAAAAGCCAGATGAGAGCTTGAGGGGAAAAGGTATATACAGACTGGTAAAGAAGCAATGGCTAGGAAGGTGGCTCAGTGGTAGAGCGCTTGCCTTGCATGCATGAGGCCCTGGGTTCGATTGCTCAGCACCTCTTAAGCAAAAAGAAGCAATATTCCCATAACCGCATATCCCTTGATTGTTACATAATGGCCTCAAGTACCATAGTCCTACCTCTAATAATTATGTTGGTCTTCTGCCACCCTTTCAACTTTGTTCATTTTCTCCAAGTTACCATCTCCCCCACCTCCGCGCCTCCCTTTTCCCACCCCCACTCCCCCCACTGTGCCAAAGTTGTAAAGTTCGTTTTTCGACATAATGTCTTGTCCATCTCATTGTTGCAAAGGGGCCACCTGTATCCCTATTTAAACAATTTGTTTTTTCCCTTAACCTCCACAAAGCAGCACCACTTTTTCTACTATTTAAGTACCATATTTTACTAAAACATTCCTCTTTGCTTTGCTGGTATTAATTACTCTTTTTTCCCCAAATTAAAGGATGAAAACCAGATAATGTCAAAGGGAACAGACATCTATAAGTGTGAGAATTTGGACATAGAACCAGTATATTTTAATCTTACTGATGTTTTATCATATAGGAACTATCACTTGAAATTCCTCATAGTTTCTAGTTACTTAAAACATTAAAATGAATGAACTAATAGAGTATCACGTACCACATCAGAGGAGACGTGTTTTATTCTGTCTCCTACTTCTAAGAAGAATATCTTTTCCTTTAGAAGTCAGGTACAGAGAATTTAAGTTTCAGTCATGTTATATACTAGCCTCATACTTACTTGATGCTAGTTTGATATATCTAAATCTAGTGTGGATTTTTGTCTTCTCCTCAAATCAACATTTTCATTCAGTCCTGACACTTGTCTCATAAGCACCAATTCCACTGTATTTTTAAAGACATATGACAGTAACTTCTATTTAATCTGCATGAAGAGTATTGTGCCATAGCATTTTTTGTTTATTTATGGTTTATGAACTTCTTAAGGGACATATCTGTACTATTGTTTTCTATTAGATTTATGTTTACTGATTTGCAACTTCTTTTTAGCCATGTAGTCTTGAATCTATTTTCTGTTCTGCAAGAAAGACACATTTAGGCTGCCTCTAGTTCCTTGCTAGATGAGGAACCACACCATTCTCTTCATTGGTCCTCCAATATTTACGAGACCCTTCTCCCAGAAACACACTTAGGATTTATATGACTTTTGGCATAATATCATTCAGAATTATTCTAGAAAGTTATTGCCATCAGTTATACAAAGGGGTTCCTCGTCTCCAAATTTTTCCCAGTAGTTGAGTGTTTGTTTGAAATAGACATAAATCATTTCTTTAATAGTAAATTATGTCAATATTTTACTTTCTCCAAGCTAGAAAAAATCAAAGTTAACATATTATGATAGTGTAATACTATTTTCCATTTTCTGAATTCTCAATTTATACTCTTCTTACTAATAAGTTTATCCTAGTAGCAAAGGGGTTTGAATTCAAGACTTGTGCTTATAAAGCAGGGATTCTACATTTAAGCTATACCAACAGCTCTTTTTGCTCTGGTGATTTTTGAGATGGAAGGTCTTATTTTTCATTTGGGCCAAACCACCCCACAATCTTATCTACTCTTCCTCCTACTCCTCTCAGTTTTTACTCTTCTTTTTTCTTTCTTTCAGTCGGTCATGGGGCTTGAACTCCAGGCCTGGGCGCTGTCCCTCAGCTCTTCAGCTCAAAGTGAGCTCCCTACCACTTGAGCTACAGAGCCACTTCCAATTTTCTGGTGGTTTATTAGAGATAAGAGTCTCACAGTCTTTCCTAATGGGGCTGGCATTGAACCGCGATCCTCAGATGTCAGCCTTCTGAATAGCTAGGATTACAGGGGTGAGCCACCGGCACCCAGCTCACAAACTTTTTCTTGTCTGTATTGGCATGGAAATGTGGTTCTCTCAATCTTGGTTTCCTATGTAGCTAAAATTATAGGCTTGGGCCACTATTCTTAAATAGACATGAATATTCATGTTTCATTGTGATTTTAGGAATTTGTTAGTATTGTGGACGCTAATTGCGTGTAGCTTTGGCACATCTTTAGTAGTCACATTATAGTGAAACATATTCAGAGGTATAAGGTTTTCATTTGATCCTGCCATTCAATGTGGAATTACAAGTGGAAGGTAATTAGTATCTGTCTCTCCTCAGATGTCTGTCACTTATTTGTATAGAGGCTTTGGGTTTGTTTTTTCTTCTAGTTATTTTGAAATATATTACAAGTGATTATAAATGTTTATTTACAACGCGATACCTATCAAAATTCCACCCTCATTCTTCAAGGAAATAGAGGAGGTAATTCAAAAATTCATATGGAACAATAAAAGACCCCGAATAGCAAAAACGCGCCTCAACGGAAAGAACACTGCTGGAGGAATATCAATACCAAATTTCAAACTCTACTATAAAGCCATAGTAATCAAAACAGCTTGGTATTGGCATAAGAACAGACCTCAGGACCAATGGAATAGAATTGAAAACCCAGAAATGAACCTACAGACCTATAGCCATCTAATCTTCGATAAGGAAGCTAAAACAATAGAATGGAAGAAAGACAGCCTCTTCAGTAAATGGTGCTGGCAAAATTGGTTAACTACATGTAGAAAACTAAAGCTAGATCCTTATATATCACCCTGCACCAGAATCAACTCCAAATGGATCAAAGACCTTGAACTCAAAGCAGACACTCTGAAAACATTACAGGATGGAATAGGAGAAACCTTAGGTCTCCTTGGCTCAGGCCGAAATTTTCTGAATAGAGACCCGGAAGCACAACAAATCAAAGAAAGGTTGGACAAATGGGATTGCATATGGTTGGAGAGCTTCTGCAGGGCAAATGACATAGCTAGCAAGATCAATAGAAAGCCCACCGATTGGGAGAAGATCTTTACTAGCCATACAACGGACAAGGGTCTCATATCTAAAATATACTTGGAACTCAAAAAATTAAACCCCCCAACAACAAATCCTCAAAGAAACAACTGCCCAATAAATAAGTGGGCGAAAGACTTAAAGAGAAGCTTCTCGGAAGAAGAAAGAAGGATGGCCAATAGACACATGAAGAAATGTTCAACATCCCTACTCATAAAAGAAATGCAAATCAAAACAACATTGAGATATCACCTCACTCCAGTTAGAACAGCAAAAATCAAGAACTCTAACAACAACATATGCTGGAGGGGATGTGGACAGAAAGGAACCTTACTTCATTGTTGGTGGGAATGTAAACTTGTTCAACCACTTTGGAAAGCAGTATGGAGGTTCCTCAAAAGACTTCACATAGATCTCCCCTATGATCCAGCAATCCCACTTTTGGGCATTTACCGAAATGTTTACAAACAAGACCACACTAAAGCTACCAGCACAACTATGTTTATTGCAGCATTATTTACCATAGCTAAGATATGGAACCAACCCAGATGCCCCTCAGTAGATGAATGGATCAAGAAAATGTGGTATATATACACAATGGAATTCTATGCCTCCATCAGAAAGAATGACATTTCCCCATTTGTTAGGAAATGGAAAGGCTTGGAAAAAATTATATTAAGTGAAGTAAGCCAGGCCCAAAGAAGCATAGGTCCCATGGTTTCCCTTATTTGCAATATCTAGTATAGGTATGAGTCAAGCAGAAAAGGTCAGATAATGTGATGTTAGGAAAATGAACCCTTAAATATGTATTTTAATGTTTTCATTTCTTTCATGCATATGTTTCTAACGCATTTATAAGATTATTTCTTTGTTGCTTTGTATGTCCCTCCCCCACAATGTAACCCCCGCTTTCACTATATTTGATGTCAGTATAACATGTGGAGGAGATGGGGGCAAACAAGTCGTTTAAGGATTCAGGTGGACCTGTTGCAACAATGAGAAGTACAAAATGTCATGTCAAAACCAGCTTTACAATGTCGGTGGGGGGGGGGAGGGGGGTATAATTGGGTGGGGGGAGGGGGAGGCTGGGAAGGGAGGTGAAGGGTAAACAAAGGAGGAGGCTGCAATGCTTGGTAAGAAATGTATGCATTATCCTGCCCATGTAATTGTAGCCCCTCTGTACAGTATGTTCTCAAATAAAATAAAATAATATTAAAAAATGTTTATTTACAATCCTTTTACAATTTATTTAAAAGTTACAATTGTGTTTTAAAACATTAGACTATATTTTGGTTCCAATTATTGATCTTTCTGACATTTCTCCCCTCCTGACCATTCTTAGACTTTGGTGACCAGAAGTCTGTTTACCAAGTGCTTTGTTTCAAAAAATGTAATTTTTAATTTGAGGAAGTCCAATGAATGTTTTTATTTCACCAGTTTGGCTATAATTTCTCCATAAAATAGTACCTCATATTTTATTGTTCAAGCCCAATCAACATTCCAACCGGCCATTTTCCATTGAAATATAACACTTCATTTCCATTTTTATTAATTTATTTTTATTTTTATTGATATTGTAGAATTGATATATAGAGGTGTTACAATTTCATGAATCAGATGAATACAATTCTTTTTGAGCCCTGTCTTCCCTTCCTTTGCTCTCTCACAATCTTTCCCTCCTGTCCACATCCACAAGATGTATAATTCACTTTCCATGGAGTGTCTAGTGAATACCACTGTTGTATTTGTTCACCCTCTGTTTCACCTTTTCTGTGCCCCTCCACACCAACTACGGTTTCCTTCATTTGTGGTAAATACAGTGTGGCTATAAATCTAAACTGAATTACACACATGCACACGCACACACACATGCACACATGCATATGTTGGGAGATGATAAATTATATAGGACTGCAGACATTCACACACTGAGGCCAAAGGTAGAGATGCATAGGAGTAGTTGACAAAGGCTCAATAGCTATGAACATATGATCATATAAAATGACATATTATAAAATGAACTCCAAGAAAAGGAAACAAGAGACATTTCACTTTTTTATATGTTCCATAGAAATTGACTTACCTAACGAATAACTAGTGAAATCTGATAAGCTAAGGAATATATCGCGGAGAATTTCAAGAACTCAGAGCTGGTACAGACAAGATCCAGACTTCTCTAAATTGGCTACATGTGAATTCTTTTCTTAATTCTTTCTCATTAGTGTATATTAATTGTACAAGGGGGGTTGAAATATCACCAAAGTGCATATAAACATGTATGGAATGACAATTATGAATTCCATATATGAATGAGAAAATAAAGTGTGTCTTTTTGTTTATGTCTTATTTCACTTTGCACAGTTCACTTAGGTAGCTGTTTATGGTTTCAGACATTGAAAATTATGTCTTTCTGTTTTTCTTGTAGTCTGTATGTTTTCTTTTCATGTGTTGGAGAAATCTCAGTTTACTAGTAATATTAATACATTTTTAACCAAATGGGATATAATTTCAAAGGTTATTGCCACCATCTTTCATTGCCGGTTTGAAGCATGACCTGCAAATAATGAGAAGACAACATTAAGAATCTAGGTAAGAGGGGGCAAGGATTAGTTTTGTTTGCTTTCCTCATTAATTGGTTGAGTTGTTGGCATTTATCCATCTCATTTTTTTCCTCTTGTTCTAAAATTGTTAATAATCACTGCTTGTTAGTTAATTAGGCTATAAGTCATAAAAAGCAGCTGAAGAGTAATCAAACATAAGAAATTCATTGTGAAAGATTTTGAGATACCAAAAGGTGATCAAAGCAAAAACAGATATTTTACAACTAGTTGTTTTTCTCAGTAAATATAATTAAAGCATTTCAATTTTTATCACTCATGGCTTCTTTGGCTTGTAAACAAAATTATATCTTTTAACTTTCTAATTACATAGTTTTTCAACTCTAAAATTTAAAAAAATCTTTGAAAATTCAAATTCATCAAATCATTTAATGATACCACAATGTGAAAAGCTGCACAAACAATTTAAAAGTCTTTCCAGCCTGTGATGTTTTCTCCTAGGTAGGAGTTCTGAAACAGAAAACATTCTCATTCCAAGAACCAATGGGATTGTGGCCACATGATGTCAAAATAATACATGGATTTGGTCAGCTTGGATGAAGAGTTTACCAACTTGGAATTTAGGATTATATTCCACACAGGGTCATATTAATCTCATTTGTTACACTTCATGGGAAACATCTCAGTTCCACTGATGATTGGAAATATCTATGAGAAGAAGGATTTGTTCTGAACTATCTGAGAAGAGTACTAGAGAAAGAAAAATTTCAGCTTTATTGCAACATTGTTCCCCCACAGGTAATGTAGTTCAAACAATTAATGTGGACTGACCCCAAAGATAGGGAGGTGATTCTGAAAGTCAGCCTGACTTTTGAATTTTAGCATTGGAATATAAACAGTAATAAAGGAACATGGTGATTGAAAAAAACTGAAGAAAATATTAGATAATTTTACCACCAATAGTTCAACTTTTGAAGATGCCAGGAGGCTAGAGGAATTAAATTTTTTTTGAATACTGCTATTCACATTTTCCCACCTCTCCCTTGCTGCACTTTCTTTAAAATACTAAGATATTAAATTCACATTGATTTATTCTTATCCTCTCAATTTCATTAAATTTTGTGCTCATAAAAGTATCTGCTTTGGAATGTGCTATTAAAGTTTAAAATATTTGCATTTTAACAAAGATTAAACTATGACATGAAGTTAAGATAATGCAATGTTGAACTTTCTATCATTGTTCATTGAGCTTGAAACTGTTAAACAAGGCCAAAAACCCAGAAGTGAAACTTACATCATGGTAATTATTACAACATAGTTACAACTTTACAGATTTATCCATAATGAAAATATATGTATTTATGATGGCATACCTGGACACTCAGTCTTTGACATACCTACCACATCATGCACACATAAAATTTATATTCTTCATAAGAAACACATAATTTCTAAGGGACAAAAGGGTGAACAGATTCAACATAAATATTCACTAGACACTGTATTAGAAATTAACTTTACAACTTGGGGAGAGGAAGGCAGCTGTGGGAGAAACGGAAGAAAATGAGGGACAGAATAACATTGCTTGAATAGATGTATTTATTACTTTCCTTATGTAACTGTAAACCCTTGCCTTTTTAATAAAATTTAAACTTAAAAAAATCAATCAATAAATAATAAAAGAAAAAGAGAAAAGGAAGAATTAAAAAAAACTAATATAGAAATGTCTGTTCAAACTTACAAATTTGATGGGTTCTCTAGGGAGTCAATATATAACCTTGTTCTAGGTCTCACTTTAGTAAAGTTTGAATCATGTCATGAATCTTATGTAAACAAATTGAAGAGTTGTTTTTATCTTCAAATATTGTTGTTTGGGGGAATCTTTCAATCTAATGATTTATTTCCTCTGGTTCCATTGATAGTTACATTTAGTATGATTTTCTTTACAATAAGTGTAAACTTGAGTATCAAGACAATGGCATTAAAAACAACTGCATTTCTGTGCAGTTTTTAGATCTTCTTCTTTTTTGGGGGGTGGGAGGGTCCGGTCATGGGGCCTGAACTCTGGGCCTGGGCGCTGTCCCTCAGCTCCTCAGCTCAAGGCTAGCACTCTACCACTTGAGCCACAGCACCACTTCCGGCTTTTTTCTTTTTGCTTATGTGGTGCTGAGGAATCGAACCCAGGGCCTCAGGCATGCAAGGCATGCACTCTACCACTGAGCCACCTTCCCAGCCCTTTAGATCTTCTTTATCTTTGTTTTCCTATGTTAACCCCTGACAATACAGTTTTTTTGTCAATGGGCTTCAGAAGAACCTAAATGACATGGAAATCAAACTGGACAGGAAAGGAACTGAAGGGGCTTTAAAAGGAGAGCGTGGGGGTAGATGAAGAAGCGCTACAATTTGACTCTGTATCTGTGAGTTCTACCAACTTTGAATAGAAAAAATTACTCAGAAAAAAACAATTGCATTTATATTGAATGTTCATACTTTTCCCCTCAACACTATTTCTTGAATCAAATAATATAGTGGCAGTTACATATCCTTTACTTGGTTGTTGATATCATAGGTAATTGATAGGTACTGTAAACTTTATAAAGGAAAAGCAAAAGTGATGAAAATGCTGTAACATTTTATTTAAAATGTGTGCATTGATTGCAGTATTTATGGGGAATCCTGGAACTGATCCTCAATGGATGCTCAGAGGGAATAATTTTACTATGTCCATAAATAACGTATGCCTAGTAAAAGTTTTAAACACAGTAGACATTTTTTTTCTAAGGGCAAGGCAAAAATCATCTTTTGAAATTACAAAAGTTGATGGGATTATCAAAATTTAACTCAGGAAATATTTTTAGAAAACTAAAGATCAACATAACCAATCGATAGCCTGATACACAGAAAATAATCTCTTGGGATGAGTTCAGAGAAAAGTACATTTTCATTTAGTTGTGTATAGAGAACATCCAGAAAGAAAAAAAAAAAAAAAAAAACCTCCAAGGGCTTCAAATTAGGTTTTTGCACGAAAGGAATATTTGGGATGGTTCTCTGGCAGACATTTCTTGAAATTTAATTTAATACCCTGGGGTATTTTTAATCAAATACTACCTTTCTATAGGTTATGTATTATTCCTGATCCTGGAATGGAAAGATAACCTAAAGGCACCTAAGTGCTCACTAGACAAGGCAGATAGATATGTCCCAAAGCAAGAATTTATGTTCTCCTTGTAATAACTTTACACAGACATTTTTCATCATTCTTGGGAACCCATTTATTTTCATATCTGTTAGTATAAAGCACCTTTCTTTTTCTATGTAAAATGAAAGTAATTGTAAAATTAATTGCCAACCACTTCTATAATCTATCTGGAAGAAAACTTAAGCTTTGTTGGTGAAACTTTGAATGTGTTCAACAGGCCTATGAGCTGGGAAACAAGTTGGTTAACATGGCTTCCTTTCCTTACTACTTGATGGCTTAGTATCTTTTGGTTTTTCTACTTGTCTCATTTGATTTACTTATGCAATTTTATGAAAAACTATAATGAAAATTTTGTATTATTAACTATTGCCATTCAAAAGTGGTTTGTATATGTTACGTAGTAAACTATTTGTAATATGCAGAGCAATTTTCTCACTGTAGTATATTTTGTCTATAGAATAGACAATGTTTATTATGACATTTTCATACAGGCATGTGATATACTTTTATCCTGGCCACCCCATCTGTTACCTTGGATTATATCTCTTTCTTCATATTTCTAATAGACTCTTTTTTCTTACATGCCCTTTTTCTATCCCAAGTTCTATAAAAGAGAAGCAAATGTGATACATGTGTTTGTTACTCTACGTTATTTTGCTTAACAGGATTATCCTCTGCTTCATTAAATTTTTAATTAATCACAAAATCAACATAAATTTCATAATGTTTCTTCAAAACTGTAAAGAATGTTGCCATGGAAACTAGCTTTCAATGCATTGTCTAAAATATTATCTATTCAAAACAAGTTATGATCAGAAGTGTATAACTTTTATTTTTTAAGTTATGTTAATTTTTTTAAAAAACATCTTTAAGAAGAAACATTTTAGAACTGGAAATGATATGCCTGAGGATGTAATGCATTAGAAATGGGTAATTAGAAAGAAAAAGAAATAAAAATATTTTGTATAAAAACACTTTTTGCAAAATAAGACACCTAACCATTCAATTTCCATTTGTTTCTTTTTTTTTACTTTCCCTAAATTTAATTGTTTTATGGTGATGTACAAAAGGGTTACAGTTACATAAGTAAGGTAATAAGTCTATTTCTTGTCAAACTTGTTACCCTTCCTTCATTTTTCTCCTACTTTCCTTCTCCCCTCAACCCCACTTCCACCAAGTTGTACAGATCATTTCCAACACAAGGTCTTGTACATATCACTGTTTCATTGATTACCCCTTGTCCTTTGTCTTACCATTCTGTTGTTCCTTGTGACTTTGACTCCAATACAATCAGTCAGTATACGTTTGTTGGTTTGTTATCAGTCTGTGTTCTTAACTCAGGTGAGTTTAAGCTCCATATTGACAATAAGTAAACTTGGAAGAAAAATGATAAAAGGCAGAATCCATGTAATCATTCCTGTATCTTGTATTGTTAGTTGTTCTGCCAAGAGAGGACCTAAGGAGTAGGAATCATTGTGGACCTCATGCCTATTAATGATGGCTCTCTCCCTTCATTCGAATCAATATTGCAAAGTCACCTTGTTACTCCTTATGCTTTCCTCCATATACCAGGAAGTTGTATTTTTTGTTTTACATCTGTCTTTTATATGCATGTTCTTTTCCCCTACACATGACCAATAGAATAATAATGCCATCATATTAATAATTAACAATTATTGAATACTTGTTAAGTGTCAGGTGCCTTGTTAAGAATTTAACGTATATTGTCTTGATGAATTACCACAAATGCAAAGGAAGCATGTATCTTCTCTCTTTTAGCAATAAGAAAAATAAATCTCAGAACAGCTACATTAAATGGTACAAATTATACCAAATATACATTCATTTAGAATTTGAAAGAAGAAAAACTTGAATTGTTTTTAGAACTGTATCCCACGCTTTCTTTCTAGGCTACACCACAAGACACTTCCTAGTCTATATTCCCTTCACTATTGGTGCATAACTAATTTTTTAATGTGCATCTCCAGTTATATCAGTCCTCTTCTCAAAGATCATTCCCATTTATTGAAGATGACAAAGTGGTTTGGACTGATGGCTTTACAACTGAGTTTATGGATTTGAAACATGTCTAAGTACATCAAAGCCTCCATTGGCCCATTTGATGGCTTTACAACTGACTTATGAATTTGAAACATGTCTGAATACATCAAATCCTCCACTGGCCCATGTATAAATTTGTAAATGCCTTTAGAGAAAGACAAACCTAAATGATCAAGAACAGAGTTTTGCCTTAGAGATGGACCACCTCTCAAATTTCTAGATACTGAGGAAACCAACAATATCAGGATAACTTATCTCTTTCATCAAAAATATATGAAAAATTACTTCCCAAGACAAACATGCATTAACTTCAAGGATACATGATAATCCTGGTAATCTTGCAAATACTGAGATAATGTTAATTGGAAAGGATGGTTAAGAACATATGCAGAGAAATAGTAGTCTTTGCATACAGATTACTGATAATTGACTGATTCACCTAAAGTCCCTTACCACCATTTATAATCTGTGAAATATAAAAATATTCTTTGTTGCTCCCTCTGTAATGTGGAAGAAGAAACAGTATTCATAAAATATAACTGCTCTGAAGAATTAAGATGTGCAAATTGTAAGCAATGGTTCTAAACACATAAGAAGTGTTCAATGGAAAAATAAATATTAGATATATTTGCAATTGTTATTATGACATAATTCTAGGCTTTGCCTATACTTAGATTAAGTTATTGCTTCTAAGAGGGGTTTGAAAGCTAGGAGTAAGCTCTTTGTCTCCTATAAGTAATGCTAACATAACACATAGGCTAGTTTTATTTTATTTTTAATATTTTTTATTGTGAAAATACCATACAGAGGGGTTACAATTACATGAGCAAGGTAATGAGTACATTTTGTATCAATCGTTGTTGTTTCCTCCTTTGTTTCCCCTTACCAGCCCTGCCCTCCCCATCCCCACCCCCTGCAATGTTGTAAAGTTCAATTTTCGACATAACATCTTGTACATCTCATTGTTGCAATGGGTCCACCCATATCCCTATTTAAACAATTTGTTTTTTCCCTTCCCCTCCACAAATTATACCAACATTAAATACAATGTGAGGGAGGGACATATAAACCAACATTAAATACAATGTGAGGGAGGGACATATAAACCAACAAAGAAATCGTCTTATAAATATGTTAGAAAAAATAGCAAGAAAACAAAACTAGTTGAGTCCTTATCTTGGGGTTCATTTCACCTAACATCAAGTTATCTGACTGTTTCTGCTTGTCTTAGACATATACTAGTTATTGCAAATAAGGGAAACCGTGGGACCAATTTACTGTATGTTATTATAGCAGTAATGTACAAAGGGATTACAATTACATGAGTCAGGTAATGAGTACATTTTCTTTTGTACAGTATTTTCTGTTCCCTCATTCTTTCCCAATCTCTCCTTCCCATCTCCACCCACAAATTGTGTAGTCCAATTTCATCAGTGGCCAGTGCTCCACAATGGGATGACTGTCGTAACATATGTAAATACAAGAGGTGCAAGAATGAAGTGCATAATACTTTCTAGGAAATCGAGAAATTATAAAAGAAAGGTGATATTGACCATGTAAGCCAGTACTTAAGAGGCACTTTTCAGGCACACTGAAGGAATCAGCTTGTGCAGAGACAATGGGAATAAAGACAAGAAGTCTCTGAAGATTTAAAAGTAGTTTGGTGTTAGTAATTTATAATATATGGTGACTGGAATCCAAGGGCTATAGCTGAAGGAAAGACTAGAATGAGATCCTGGTATTTATTATTAGAGATTTTATATATAAATCAGTCCATTATTAATTCTGCCTGTGGACTGTAATCAGGGGGTTGATATTAGCAGAGTACAGAATCTATCACAGCAAAGTAAAAGAATATGAGTGGCAGAAAATCCAGCGAGGAAGTCTCAGTGCAGACACTATCCCACTGTGGTCCCCAGACCAGCAGTATTAACAGAACTTGCTGGATTTGTTAGAAAAACAAATTCTAAGTCAGAAAGTGAGGTGGGACACAAGCACAGTTGTTCAAACAAGCATTCTGGGAAACTAAGATTTTCCTTAGCATATGAGATCTATGCTTAGTCCTATATAAAGGTAATTTTAGCCTTTCTTCATAGAATGCATTCCAACAAAGATAGTAAAGATGGAGATAAATGACAGTTTGGTAAATAGTCTTGAGTTTAGAATGGCATGTTAGAATTAGCAGGTATGGACAATTTGTGATAGGTTATTCTGAGAACCACTGGTTAGACAATCAAGTCTATAAACCTAAAAGCAGATGAAGTATATAGGATGATGCAATAGGAAGTTTGAAGGGAAATAAGAGGTGCTAGAGACCAGCAGTAGCAAAATATCACAAAACTAAAGCCAACTGAGATATGGAACATTTGATTACAAATACTTTAGTTAAGTGTATAAAAAATAAAGCATTATTTAGGGTAGCCCTGCATATGGTGTAATTGCCACTATGCTTTTCATGAGCTACTGAAGTTCATGAAGCTTTTGCCTTAGTCTTCCAAAATAATAATTATTCTTTGTAATAGGGGGGCAGGGCTGAGAAGAAATGGGTGGTGACATTACTATTTTTATTATTGCAATCTTGATATGAAGTAAATGCAGCTTACTTCCTTTCCTACAAATCCACTGCTTAAAAAAAATCTGAATCCTATTCTCTTCCAGTTTACAAAAGTTCTCGTATGTGTGAGCACTTCAGACCATAGCGCATTACTATTTTTGTTACTGGCCCTCGTCAAATCTCATTTTGAGAGTATATTTTGTAATTTGAACCAGATTTATATGTGGAATTTCATGAGGTATTTCATCAAACTCTTTGTTTCAACCCAAGTATATGCCATCTACTTCATGCACTTAGCCATTCATTTTATAATTTTCTCAGTGGGTTCTATAGGCTTGATGATATACACTCTTCCATCTCTACTTAAAATCACTGTGAACTCATAGACAAGAACAGTGAGGCAATTGGATGGGGAGAAGAAAAATAGAGAAATATTTGTGAAGAAGAGCAGCAGCAAAAACAAGCAATGCTAATGAAGGATTATACAGAGTAGAGAAGACAGGAAAAGTAGGGCTTTGTTTCCACAAGGTGGAATGCCAAGGATTGTAATGTTTTCATATGGCTATGCCTACTAATTATAGTAAAAAGTATGTTCTGTGTTTTCAATGATCTCATTTAAGCCAAAAATGCAAGTGATATTTTGTATTCTTCACCATTGTATGCTGAACAAGCACTGTAAACAAGAAAAACAGGAACTTTAAACATTTATTGCAATTTGAGAATGAACTCACCTATATTTATTTCCTTCTGTATCCCCCTTTATTCTCAGTATTTTATCTGATATCTATAACAACTCTATGATGGCTATGTGACCTTCTAGATACATTCAACCACCATTTCACATCAGTCTTGGAAGCTTCATATTTAAAAGAGGACACTGTTCATTGTTTCTGATGTTTACATTTAGTTATATTCAATTGGCTTAAAAGACAATATTAGCCATATGATACCACGAGCAAAAAATTTCTTTAAAGGGCAATAATTTCAGATAATATTCATGTTCCAATGTCTATTAAAAGTACGAAGTTCAGCCGGGCACTGGTGGTTCATGACTGTAATCCTATCTACTCAGGAGGCTGAGATCTCAGGATCATGGTTCAAAGCCAACCCAGGGAAGAAAGTCCATGAGACTCTTTATCTCCAATTAAGCACCAGAAAAAAACTGGAAGTGGTACTGTGGCTCAAGTGGTAGAGCCCTAGCCTTGAGCTGAAGAGCTGAGGGACAGTGCCGAGGCCAAGAGTTCAAGACCCATGACTGACAAAAAATGTGTAAATAAATGAAAGTATCCATGTCTGAATAAAACTTTATTTACTAAAACAAATGGTAGGCTGGACTGGCTCCTAAGTCTATAGTGTCTAAACTCTAAGAATAGATGTTTTTTTTCTTTTCCTATATACTTAAACAGTACTAGGAATGTAGGGTGATGTACTATCAAAATATTGATATCCATTTTGCCTTTTGATTTCATACAAATGTATTTATTTTTATTATTATCTTTAAGTACTTATACAAAACAGTTGCCATTTAACAAATCAGGTTCTGTAAAATATATATCTTTTTTTGGTTTCTGTGGGGTTTTTTCCCCATCTTCCCCCTCCCGCCATTCCCCTGCCTCCTGGCTTGCCAAAGTTGTAAAGTTTGTTTTCAACATAACATCTGGTACATCTCATTGTTGCAATAGGTACACCTGTATCCCTATTTAAACAATTTAATTTTCCCCTTCCATTCCACAAATTATACCAACATCAAATACAATGAAAGGAGGGTAATACCATGGGGGAGGGACATACAAAGCAAGAAAGAAATTAACTTATAAATACATTAGAAACAATAGCAAGAAAGAAAAAACATTTGAGTTCTTATCTTGCTGTCTCCTTTCTCTTCTTTGACTGGCAGCGGGAATTGTGACCTAGAGATTTTTTTCTCACTAAGATGCCTATAAAACATTAAAACAGATAGTAATCCACAAAATAGTTACCTAAGAGTGATGATATCGGCACACCAAAAGTATTCTTGAAGTCTCATGTTTATTGAAGCACTATTCACAATGCCAATCAAGTGACAAGTGAATGAAGAAAATGTGGCATACATGCAAAATAAAATATTGTTAAGCCATAAAAATAACAAAATTCTGTTTTTTGTAGCAACACAGATAGAACTAACCAATGGTTATTATGTTCAGTAAAACAAGACAGGTATAGAAACACAACCACCCTATGCTCTCTTTCATGTATGAAACTAAAAATTTGATCTCATAAATGAAAATAGAGAAGAAAAGTAGTCACTGGAGACTAGAAATAGAAGGAGAAGAGAGTTATGTGAAGGGTAAACAAAGGAGGAGGCTGTAATGCTTGATAAGAAATATACTCATTATTTTGCCCATGTAATTGTAACTCCTCTGTACAGTATGTTCACAAAAAATAAAAATTAAAATTAAAAAAAGAAAATGTAAAAGGAGCACTAAAATGCAATGCAAGAAGAGGAGATTCTGTTTGTGTCATAGTATAGTAGAATACATACTGATGGAAACAGTCCATGACATATTTCAAAATGGCTCTTTACAGAAGAAATTTTCATCACAAAAAATTATTAATATTTCAAGCTGATTTTCATGTTTGGTATTATGTTTACATGTATTAAATTACCATTACATACCCTGTAGACAGGTTGAAATCTCATTTTCTTAAATACACACACACATACACACACATATATGTGTGTGTGTGTGTGTGTGTGTGTGTGTGTGTGTGTATATATATATATATATATATATATATATATATATATATATATATATATATGACTGTGATTGTCACAGAGAACACAAAGGCAGGAAAGATTCCCAAGGAAGTGAAGCTGAAGATTGGTTTGGTCAGCTTTCAATAGCTTGCCATTGATTTATGTGTTCTGTAACTAATACAATGTTTGTCAATCATTAAATAATGACACCAATATTAGGTAAGTGTTTTTGTAGTTTTGGGAGGCAGAGGAATGTGTTTGCCTTCTTATTTGACAAGAACCAGTATGTTGAATGTATTCAAGTTCTAGTATACTGTGTGATGAAGATACCAATTTGTTCATTTGGAACAATTTTCTGGGAGCATTGTGCTGTCTTTGTAAAAAATGATCAATACAGACCGAAGAATCTTCTGCTCCAACATCTGCTTCCATGGGTTTTAAGACACACTACTGTGTAAATTCAGAAAAAAAATGTTAATGGTTCATGAATGAGACAAACAAAATTGGTGACTCACTAGTGACAATACAAACTTCATATGTACCCTTTGCTCCCTACATCCCAAATTACTTCCCTGATCTTCCTAAGCATCTCTTGACACATATTACTTTTATACAGATTTTTGGAAATGTAATAACGCCTTTCATTGTGTGCATGGTCATAACAACTGAAATTAATTTAGACATAGCTACTAATTTGTCCCCATATGAAGTTAACACTGCTTGTAACAGATCTGATAGAATCTGTGTAAAAGGATTTACTCATACATGAAAGAAAAACAATTTTATTTACATAATTCCACATTAAAACTTTTTTCAAGAGTTTTATGTAATCATTAACCATTAAAATTAGTAGCTATTTTTCCCCTTTAAAAAACTATGAAACAAAAAGCAAACCCAGAAAGCAGACTACATATCTCTTGTTTTTCAGATTAATCTATGCTATTCTACATATCTAACTTATGTACTTATTTTAATTTCAGATATTTCTAGTCTTCATTCCATTTGATTCATGCAATCTAAGGATGTAAATGCTCAAGACCATTTTACATGTATAAAACTTTGTGCTGGGGCTTGAACTCAGGGCCTGGGTATTGTCCCTGAACCTCTTCGTGCTCAAGGCTAGCATCCTACCATTTGAGCCACAGCACCACTTCTTGCTTTTTCTGAGTACTCTGTAGGAGATAAGAGGAAAAATGTTTCAAAAAGAATTGTAGTGATTGTACCTGATTCATGTAACTGTAAGCCCTCTGTATATCAACTATACAAAAACAATTTTTAAAAAAGAGAAAAAAGGAACATTTGATAGGAATCAACTCTATTTGTACATCGATTTCATACTTCTACCTTACAAAATTATGATGAAGTACATTTATGATGTTTTATACCAAAAAAGAAGACTCTCAGGGGCTTTTCTGCTCAGGCTGACTTCAAATTGAGATCCTCAGATCTCAGCATTCTGAGTAGCTAGGATTTATAGGCATAAGCTTTTAATGCCTACAACAGTACTTTCTTTTTGGACAATGTCACCCATTCCCTAACACTTTCCAAGCTTTTCTCTCCCATTTCTATCTGCAAGTTGCATAGTTTATTTTCAACATAGTGTCTAGTGCATACCACTGCTGCATAGAGTTTTAATGATGGCCATTCTGACTGGGGTGAAGTTGGCTGTCAATGTTACTTTAATTTTCATTTCCTTTATAGCCAGAGATATTGGGCATTTATAATGTGTATGCTGGTGATTTCTGCTTCGGAGAATTTTCTATTTATTAGCTGATTTATTCATTGAGTAATTGATTATTTGAGGAGTTAGCTTCACACCAGGAAACAAGTGATATATTGAAAAGAAGACTAAGGGTATATTCACTTGGAGAGCATTTCTGGAGGTGTAGCAAAGTACAAATAAATAAGCACAACAGGAATATTAATGACAAAAAGTGTATATTAGTCCTATATTTAGAAGTATATAGAAATATACAAGTATGTGGAATTTGACAATATACTGCCAAATATTCCAAAGCAAAAATGGAAAAAATAGAAATAATTTGAGATAAATAAAATATACTAAATTTATGGATTCAACTGTAGGTAATTTTCAAATGTAAATGTTTGTGTTAGAAGAAGATCTTATCAGGAATCTCATATTCCACTTTTAAAAATTTCAAAAAGAACAAACTAATGAAAAAGTATGCAGAGAAAAGTGGATATATGACTAGGAAATAATCCAAAAGTGAAAATAAGAAAGCAATTTTATGTAGATAGTTTCAAGTAATAAAATACTTGGGACTACATTTAAGAAATACAAATTATAGGTAGATTTAAATCTGTAAAAATATTGGGGAAAAAACTAATAAAGAATAGGTTATGAATCCAAACTCTTAGTTTTAGTACATGTAAAGTTATTAAAAATTATTCATTCTATAAAAAGTCCTAGTTATTTCTGTAAATATCCAGCAACACAGGGCAATGTGAAAGCAGTCTTGAGAAGAGCAAAGTTGGAATTCACTCATTCCCCAATTTTGAAATGGAAGCAATATGTTTAAAACAACATGTGGTTCTGACATAAAAATAACATAAAGACCTAAACAATACAATTGTATGTCCAGATATAAGCACATAAATCCTTGGTCAGTTGATTTCACATAAGGTTTCCTATACAATTTAATAGGGAAGCAACCACCTTTCCAATAAATACTGGAGTAGAAAGCTAAACTACCTACATCAACTCTCAAAGTCTAATTACATTTTTCCTTACCAAGACAGCTGTGAAAATTACTGAGTAGTCAGAACTTATCAAAGCTTTGCCTGCTCACTGAATTTTAAGATTATATTAGAGCCCAATTAGGCAGGTATTCATTTCTAATAATTTTTATAATTATATTCTATAAGAGAATAAAGTGATGATCTGAAATTATCAGAGGTTGAGATCTCAAAGATCTTATGGAACACAGGCTATGGAAAGTTAGAAAGGGAAATATTCTGTATAAAGGTAATGACACATTTAGAGAGCAAATAGAAATGATTTCAGTGGGGATTCTCAATTTTTAGTTTAAATAATTTATGTCAGCAATGGGGGTAGGGAGGATTAAAATACCATTGTTTAGCCTTAACTCAAGTTTTAGTGTACTGGGTGTCAGTTGTTCACATTTATTATACTAGCTACTCAGGAGATTGAGATGTAGAAGATTGTGATTCAAGGCTAGGATGTTTTCTAGACTCTGTCTCCAAAATATCCATTCTCCAGGCCTGGAGATAGAGCTCTCATGGAGGAATGTCAGTCCAAGGAGAGGCCCTGAGTTAAAAATCATGTAACACACACACACACACACACACACACACACACACACACACACACACACACACACACACACACACACACACACACAAATACACATGTGGAACAGAGAGAAAGAGAGAAAGTGATGAGGGACAGAGAGACAGAGACATATTCTATACAACAAGTTCTAAGTGGGAGGATCCAGGAAATCTATTTTCTGGAAGTGTTTTTGAGCTGATTCTACAGTTCAGTAATTTCTTTCTATTACTGCATTTTCTTGTATAAGGAAATCTTACACATTTGTCAAGTAGAGTTTTCCAATGGAATAGAGCTGAAGCTCTCACCATACTTCCTATAGTTGTCTCTATGTAATGGTACTAATTTTCTCATATTTTATCCATTGCTACCTAATTGTACTAAAGCATTACCCTTTAATATTTGGTTTGCTCAATTAGTGGTTCCATTAAAAAATTCCCTGTATGCCTATGTAATAACTCAAAATTGTTTCAGATAAACTCTTTTATAGCATCTTTTTGTCCACATTGAGTCAAAGCTTTCATATACCTTATTAATTCTGCTAGTTTCCATATATCGGTAGGAGGCATTTTATGAGAACTTGTCATTAACAGTGTAAAACTAATTGCAAGTTGCACAGTACATTAATTTTTCCCATAAACAAACATCTGAGAAGTTAAACATATGCTAATAAAGAACTGATAATTTTCTCCATATACCTGACAAGACAGATGGAAGTTACCTCAGACACAGAATTTTGATAAGCAAAATATTGCAAGCCCAAGCACTCGTATGTCTCAACAACTTTCATGTGATCCATTTACTAGTATATTTACACCTGCAAGTGGCATTTACCTGTACTAGCATTCATTTATTTGTATTTATATTGTATTTTCTGATTAAATATGGAGTAATAAGCTATGGGGCAGGCATATGTGATGACTATACTACAAATTAAACATATGGCTTTGAATCTTGAACCATTGAGTTAATATTTATCTAAAAATGTTACATGGTCTTTCCTCCTGGCTTTACACTGATAGATGCTAGATCAACAGACAGATGGCCCTGTTGTGTCTTCAGTGAGTTAAGTATACTTTCATCAGTCTTTTAAGGATTCTCTAGGGATGTCTCGTATGTTATCTGATTCACAAAAAGAGGTTTTTGACAAGTGAATTTTCTATACCTATTTTCTAGCTTATGTTAGAGCAAACAAAAATAAATCTGCTCTCAGTTGATAGAAAAGGAGAGCTGTAATTAGTCATTGCCTCTTTCCCCTTTTTAACTATTAGAAAACAGGATAATTGTATAAGTCTAAAGAGATTTTTACATGGAAACGTCATTGTGTGCTAGGTCTGGGCAGTGTCCCTTAATTTTTTTTCCACTCAAAGTTGATGGTCTTACCAGCTTTTTTGCTGTTTAATTGAAGATAAAAATTTCATGGATTCTCCTGCCCTGGTGGCTTTGAAACAAGATCTTTAGATCTCAGCCTCTTGATTTGATAGGAATAATGGGCATGAACTACCACTGTCCAGCTATTGTTTTTCAAATAAATACTGAAAGTTTTTAATCATAGTTTCACAAATAATAGTATTTATATATGGTCTACAGACTAGTGACAAATTACAAACATTTTTTTCCTGTTCAAAATTAGAAAAATACAGAAATTTTAAGGTTGTGGAAATTATTGTAGAAAATAAAGATTTCTTTGTTAACCGAATGTGTTATATTTCACAGGTTTGTTGTATTTTATTCTTTTACATAATCCCATGACAAATTTGAGGAAAAAGTAAACTTGGTATATTAAGAATTTGGAAATGAAATGAAAGAATGAATGAATGAAATGTCACTATCATTCACAGAGAGTTAATTAGATTGACCATGACCTTAAATGAGATTAAGCATTTTTGGTAATTTTCTGGGGTGTGGGGTCCGGTCGTGGGGCCTGAACTCTGGGTTTGGCTGCTGTCCCTCAGCTCTTCAGCTCAAGGCTAGCACTCTACCACTTGAGCCACAGTGTCACTTCTGGATTTTTTCTTTTTGCTTATGTGGTGCTGAGGAATTGAACCCAGGGCCTCATGCATGCAAGGCAAGCGCTCTACCACTGAGCCACCTTCCCAATCCCTTGGTAAATATTATACGTACACATTTTAAATACATTAAACTTGCATTAAAATGTTTATATTTATATAATGTAAGGAAACACTGGAAAAGCACAGTAAGGAAATTCATTATAATTTCATTATTAACATTTTGATGATTTGGAAATATCTAATTATAAGGACAAATGTATGATCTTTTATCTTAGTTGAATTAGAATCATCAAATTTATAACATAAACCTTCTCACCTGAATATATACTATGGATAAATCTACATGAAAATAATAGCATTCTACTCATCAAATTGATAATTATCTAATATGTGATTGTAGAAGCATACCAAAGCTAGTTTTCCCATCCCCTACTAATTCAAATATCATTTGTCTTTCATCATATGTCATCATGATAAATATCCATTAACATAATATGAAGATACATACCCATATATGCACACACATGCACACACTGATTTCTTGATCTCCAGCGGTCATTTTCCCTTATGTAAAATTGGAACAGTGTTTACATACAGCCTACAGACATCCTCTGGATTAGTAAAAATACATAATGCAATATAAATGTTATGTAAATAGTTGTAATACTTGACTGTTCAGGGAATTATAAGATCAAATTTACATCTTAAAAGTTACATCTGTCAAAGCAGACACTGTGAAAACATTACCTTAGGTCTCCTTGGCACAGGCCAAAATTTTCTTAATAGAGACCCAGAAACACAGCAAATCAAAGAAAGGTTGGACAAATGGCATTGCATGAAGTTGCAGAGCTTCTGCATGGCAAGGGACATTGCTAGAAAGATCAGTAGAAAGCCCACAAATTGGAAGAAGATCTTCACTAGCCATACAACGGACAAGGGTCTCATATCTAAAATATACTTGGAACTCAAAAAATTAAATCCCCCAACAACAAATACTCAAAGAAACAACTGCCTGATAAATAAGTGGGCTAAAAACCCAGAGGAACTTCTCTGAAGAGGTAAGAAGGATGGCCAATACACACATGAAGAAATGCTCAACCTCCCTAGCCATAAAAGAAATGCAAATCAAAACAACATTGAGATACCACCTCACTCCAGTTAGAATGGCTATAATCAAGAACTCTAATAACAGATGCTAAAGGGGATGTGGACAGAAGGGAAACTTACTGCATTGTTGGTGGGAGTGTAAACTTGTTCAACCACTTTGGAAAGTAGTATGGAGATTTCTCAAAATAGAGCTCCCCTATGACCCAGCAATCCCATTTCTGGCATTTACCAAAATGATCACAAACAAGACCATAGTATAGCTCCCAGCACAACTATGTTTATTGTAGCACTATTTACCATAACTAAGATATGGAGCCAACCCAGATGCTCCTCAGTAGATGAATGGATCAAGAAAATGTGGTATATATACACAATGGAATTCTATGCCTCCATCAGAACGAATGACATTGCCCCATTTGTTAGGAAATGGAAAGACTTGGAAAACATATTAAGTGAAATAAGCCAGGCCCAAAGAAATATAGGTCCCATGGTTTCCCTTATTTGCAATAACTAGTATATGTCTGAGACAAGCAGAAACGGTCATATAAGTTGATGTTAGGTAAAATGAACCCCAAGATAAGGATTCAAATGTTTTTTCTTGCTTGCTATTGTTTCTAACATATTTATAAGATATTTCTTTGCTGCTTTGTATGTCCCTCCCCAATGGTATAATCTCTGTTTTCACTGTATTTCATGTTGGTACAATTTGTGGAGGGGAAAGTGGACCATTTGCAACAATGAGATGTACAAGACATTATGTGGAACAACGAAATTTACAACTTTGGCACAGGGTGGGGGGTGAGTGGACAGGGTGGGGGGGGAGGTGAAGGAGGGCAGCATGGGGGGTGGGGGCGAGGAGAAGGGATGGGAAGGGGAAACAAAGGAGGAGGCAACAGTGCTTGATAAGAAATGTACTCATTACCTTGCCCATGTAATTTTAACCCCTCTGTACAGTATTTTCACAATAATAAATAAATAAATAAATAAATAAGTTACATCTGTACAGAACATTTTTATCTCTCATTGGTTGAATCTGTGAATGGGAAATTTACAGGTGTTGAGGGTGACTATCTGAACAGGTAAATGATCTACCTTAGGGTGGTTTTTGAGACACTGAGTGGTAATGCAATACATAAGCCTCTTTCACAGAGTATTGCATTTATGGGTCTTTGAACAAGGTCAAAAGAAAACCATTTCTTCAAGCTAAGAAATTCTTTAATATTCCTTATATCTTTTATATTAGAGATATACCTTCTTTATGCAGCCATTGAAATAATATGGTTCTCACTACATGCATAAATGTGATATCTAGTGATCATTATTGTAATATCCAATTGTGTTATTGAGAGCAAACCAAGGACAAATGAATCTGGCCAGCATGGCCTATAGAACATTTTCTTGGATGATGATATGTGTGTGGATCAGACAGAGTTGGTTTTGTATTTTTCCCATGGCCAGTAGATGTGAAAGGATGAAACTGAAATTTCCTTGGAGAAGCCATACTTTTATGAACCACCAATTCAAGTGGGAGAGATTGAAGTAAGTAGCATTTTTCAGGCTCTGTCAAGGCCTAGGAAAAACCAACTAAAAACGTGATTTTAATGTTTTTAACAGACTATTATTCATATTTTATAATACAGTTAAGCTATTACATTCCTCTTGATGTGAAAAATAGATGTTATGAAAGTGAATTTTAAGTGAAGTTTTGATGACTCATTTCTATTATCCTAACGATTTAGGAATCTTAAATCAGAGTATCTAGGTTCAAAACCAGACTGGGCATAAAAGTCTGGAGATTCTTTCTCCAAAATAACCAGAAGAACATAGGAGACATGTCTCAATTGGTAAAGCACAAGTAAAGCACATTTGAGGCCTTGAGTTCAAACTCTAGTACTCACAAAAACAAAACAATGATCCAAGATATAAAAAACAAAACAAAAACAAAAACTATTTTTAAACAAAATGTTATCATCCTGCATATGATTCTTTAAAAATATTTTATTGTTATTGTAGAGGTGATGTACAGAGGGATTACAATTAAATCAGGTAATGAGTGTATTTCTTTTTTAATGACGCTCTCTCATTTTCTCCCAGTTTTCCCCTTTTGTCCCTACCCACAAGTTGTAGAGTTCATTTTCTCATAGTATCAAATGAATATCACTGCTGTATTTGTTCACCCTTTGTCCCACCTTTCTGTGCCCCCCACTTACCCTCCTAAAGAAAAATAAGCTAACAAATAAGACAAATGGAAAAGAAAACATAAAACAGCAACAAAACAACAAAAGTCTCTTGTTTCCATTCCTTGAAGTTAATTTAGAAAAAGAAAGTTTTATATGATCATATGCACATAGCTTTTGAGCCTTTGTGATCTGCTTCTATGAATATCCTTCTTTGGTCTCACTGGGTGAATGTGTACAGAGCTGTAAAATGTATCATGTCCCAGTGTTTGTTTATTTGTTTTTTAACCATTCAGTGTGTTTATTTACAAATTTATAGGCAGATTCTAATTATTAGAAATGAAAGAAACCATATAACCTAGGTTTCCTTGGCTTACTTCAGTTACTATAATTTTTTCCAGGTCAAGATATGGAATCAATCTAGATGATCCTCAGTGGATGAACAGATCAAGAAAATGTATATATACACAATGTAATTTTATACTTCCCTCAGAATGTATAATGTACATATAAATCTTTTAAAGTGAAATTTTGAATCTTACAACAGTAAGATTTTATATAAGCTACGGCAATCTAAGAGCAAATTCTTAGAATGATACGTTATTATTTTTATTTTCTTTGTAATTATTTTTTAAGTTGCACAATATGTAAGGTGGTACTCCAGATTTTTCTTTTCAGTTTCAAGGATGTATCTATATCCTCTTTCACTCTGTCAATTCCATTTCTATTGATATCTGGAAAGGCCCTCAAAACAGGCATGATTTAAAAAATACCAGGAACAGAAAGTTTATCCTAATAGAAAGGAAGGATTTAATGCCTCAGATATCACTGTATATGGCTTTAGCATCTACATGTGTCAGAAAAGCTGAGGTTAAATCACTGACAGAAGATCAAAGAGACATGCAAATTATAGTAGGCTGGAGATATACCTGGTGGGAGAAAACCTGCAGAAATGTCCCTTCTTGGAAGATGGATTTCCAGAGTTCCAGAGAAAGGGTAAGATTTAATGGCCTGCTATGAAGACAATGATAATGTGAAGAATGTTTTAGAAGGAAGGAAAGAGGTTCTTATGATGAAGGCTCTAATTTCTAGCCAAGAATCATGTGGGATTATGTCCCACATTCAGCGATAAAATTTAGTCTGAGTGCACCATTGGACAGTATGGTAATAAGATAAATACCATCTTGTCAGAAGTGACTATTTTGAGCATGAAATATGCAATGAAGATAAATTAATTGACATGTTGAACTGGGACACTTTACATAGTAATTTAAAGATAATGAAAAGTAAATTTAATTAAAAATATTCACCTAAAAAACACAGTCAATGTTTAAATAGAAATAAAATTATTAGCAAAAAGGGCTTTGGTTGTTTGGCCCTTTGTGTTAATAATTTTATTTCTATTTATATATATTTATATGTATATTTGAAATAACATTATTCACACTAGAGGTAGAGTTTGGGGATTTCAGAGGCTAGAAAATTTTGTTTTGTTTTGTTTTTTTAAGAGACATAAATTAAGTTAACAATGTGATTTAAGGCAAATGTTATACTAAATTGATAATGTATCAGCAGAAGTTTAAAGAAAATATTCACATACGATGGGAATTTTAGGATACCACTACGTGATCCTTACCGGTATATGTAAGTGTGGAAGTGGCAGGTATGAGACACTGAGAAATAAGTACAAAAGTACATAGCTTTCACTTGAGGAACAATATGGTTATAGAAATTCTAAAATAATTGCCTAATCTACCCAGTCAATTTAAATTTTACAATACCATACCAAACTGGCTTTTTTATAAATTTTAAGTATGTAATTGCTTGTTGGTAGGGCATGAAATTAAGTAAAACCTATGTCTTTAAAAATTAAGAGCTGCACATTTCTTTCTCTGACTTCCATATTTTTGTTAATAATTTTCCCCAGAATATGTAGGAACAAGTTTTCAGTCTTTTCTAAGAAAAAAAATATGCCATAAGTCATCAAAATAACTTTACTCTTTTCTATTTTTATGTGTTTCCCTCACATATTTGTTAGCATCTATTATTTAGGGGGTCACACTCACACACACACACACACACGCACACACACACACACACACACACATTGTGACTCAGATCCTCTATAACTCACTTTCATCTTTCCTCCCCACATTGCAAAGCAATTATAATAAGTTACATTATTGTAATCTCACATGTTTTACATATTTTCATGTCTCTTTTGAATTTATAACCATCAATTATTTGTCCAATATAGTTTCATTGAGACATTTCCATATATAAATACAATGCAGACCTTTCAAACTCACTTTCCTGATCACTCCATTATAACTTTTCCATTTCTTAAATAATTTAATCAAGTTTCACTATTCTATTTTCAAGTATTCAACTAAACTACTTTGACAGTATTAATTTTCATCAATCCTATCCATTAGCCTTCTTCCCAACTAATATCTGTCTCCTCACTCATAGCCTGTTTTACATATGTGATATTCATTTTTATTGTGTAATAATGACATCAAGGAGTCTTTCTTTCTTTCTTTCTTTCTTTCTTTCTTTCTTTCTTTCTTTCTTTCTTTCTTTTTGTTGGTCGGTAGTGGGCTTGAACACTGGGTTCGGGCACTGTCCCTCAGCTTTTCAGCTGAAGGCAAGCACTCTACCACTTGACCCATAGCACCACTTCCATTTTTTTATTGTTTGGTGGTTGTGGGGTGTGAACCCTGGGCCAGGGCACTGTCCCTCAGCTCTTCAGCTCAAGGCTAGTCCTCTATCACTTGAGCCACAACGTGACATCTGGCATTTTCTACCTATGTGGTGCTGAGGAGTCGTCAAACCCAGGGCCTCATGCATGCAAGGCAAGAACGCTACTACTGAGCCATCTTCCCATCCCAGTACATTTATTTTCAGTCATTGTTATCTCTTTATCTCACACTTACCCCTCCCCTCCCTAGCTCCCCATTTGTAATATTTATTTCAAACATCATGTCAAGTGAGTATCAATGTTGCTGTGGTTCATTCATTGTTCTTCTGTTTCTGTAATTCCCTTTCCCTTTCACATATTGCATTGTCTATTATGCAATACATGAGGTACAGGGAAAGGCCTGAGGAAGATGGCAGAGGACTAGCTGGAAGCTAAACAAGCTACAGCACATAAACCAGTTTTATTGTTACATGGGAAAATCTAAGGTAGAGAGTCAATCCAAGTATATCATCATAGTACAGAGAGTTCGTCCAGAGTGGAAAAACTCAGACAGCTTGGGTAAGGACACAGATTCGAGCATTCCCTGTCCAAGACAGCTGCCAAAGCAGTGGCTGCTACCACAGCTGCCATGTAAACAGAGAGAGCCTGGGGCAAAGGCACCAGAGGCAGTATGCAAGCAGATTCTACTCATGACCAGCTCTGATAAGGAGCAAAAATTTTCATCCTGATGACCATACACTGTCAGAGACCCTGGGTGTGGACAGCCCAGATATCAAAGGAAAGGTGTGAGTATGCCCAAGACATCCTCACTCATCACAGATCAGCGGTCGGAAGGTAGCCCCTACAACCACCAGTGAAGAACACCATCTTTGATACTGACAAAGAATGGGCCAAGGGAACTAACAGGTAACTCAGGCCTTGAAAGAAGAAAATAAGAGCCATTGCTCAGAACAAAGAATCTGACCTGTGGCAGGGCTCATCTTCACCCCTGGAGAAAGTTGTCCCATCCAAGAAGAGGCAGCTCCCATGCACTTGGCAGACTCTACTTAGTGGGTAAACAGAACCAGAGGCTACCCTACCCAGCTGCTGCACAGGCAGCAACCCTAGAGCAATTGCAAACTTGTTACATATGAATTCGAGATTGGCTCCAGCCTGGGCTGGTTGAGTCCTTCAGGAGCCCATCAAGGTAAAGCTACTGATTGTTGACAAGCCATAGCCTTATCTACAACCTTGCTCCCTCACAACAACTCCAAGCTAGAGGAAATGGCCATCTTGCTCTTTTGTGATACTCAAAGTAGATTGCCTTTCCACTGAACTAGCCTGGTCCAGGTAAGGCAGAGCTTCCTTCAGCCTGCTCAAACAAACTGACTTAAGAAACCAGCCAAGCCAGATGACAACCAAACACCACAAGCAAGCCAGAGACTCCACCAAGAGACTGGTTATGGAAACAGGGAAGACAAAAGATTCACCCCCTCTCCCCCCAAAAAATTCGAAGAACTCTTTTTCCTACTTAATTTAATTTTTTTTAACTGTTGTCTATTTTTATCATTTTTATTTTAGGTTATCTTGTTGTTTCTTTTTTCTTTTTTCATTTTTATATTCTCTTTATACTCTTTTCTTTTTGACCCTTTTTGGGTTTTTTTTGCCTCACTTAATTGCCGTTTTGTTCATCCCCAGATATATACCAGTCTTTAATTTTTAGACCTTATAGTTCATTGTGTGAATACTTACTTCGGATATTGATTTCTCAATTCACAAGCTCCCAGACGACTCCTATAATTGTGGAATTATTTCTTTATACTTATAATTTTTAAGTTTTATTTTAAATTTATTATTATTTTTTATTTTTTTCCTTTTTCTTTTTCTCTCTTCCCCTTTCTATCCCTTTCCTCTCTGTGAATCACTCTCTCACTTTCCCTCCCTACATTCCTCCAAACTTATTTTCTCCTCACAATTCTCCTTAAAGTTATTAATTTCTGGTCTGCTACCTCTTTCTTTGATTTTTCTTAGTCCATTGATCCCTAGTTGTTTGTTGTTGAACTAGATTGTGTCTGTTGAACTAGATTGTATCTGTACTCATTTTAACTGGGACAAAAACTGTGCAACTACAGGGCCCTGTAGTTTAAGACTCTGCCTTAAAATAGTGTTCTAGCTTGGAATTGGTTTGGCTATCATACCCAAATGGGCAGAACAAGCAGAAACACAAGAGAAAATGGCAAGTCTAGGTATTTCAACTGCCCCTCATGGTAATCAAGCAACAGAGAAATTAATGAATAAAATCTAGAGGAGAGTTCCCAAAATGCTCTACAAACACTACTGGTATACATGCTGAATGAGAAGTTTGAAAGCCTGCAAAGTTCTCAATATGAGCATGATAGGTAAATGCCTGAGCAGGAAATGCATGAGCAGGAAACACATAAGCAGGATTGGGCTTGATAAGGCTAGCCAACCAAAGATTAATGCAGGAATACTACAGGCATGATGACACTAATCATAGATTAAAAGAAAAATTGTGTGAGCAGGAATCCACAAACAGACAGCTGGAGGAATCCAGGGAGGCCACAAAGAGAATGCTAAATGAAGCCCAAAAGAAATAAAGGGAGTGCAATAAACCATAACCAATGAACTAAGGGATTTGAGAATCAATAATGAAAAGCAAGTTTAGAAAGTAAAGAAGTCCATACAAGACCTAAAACAAAACTCCAACCAAGAATTTGAAGCCATCAATGTCCACCAATTAGAAGAAAAGTAAATAAAAAAAGAAAATATAAATAAAGTAGAAAGTCTTGACAGTAGGTTAGACCAAGCAAAAAATGGAATCTCTGGGATTGAAGATAACCTAGATATTATAGAGAAGGACAGACAACTACTCAAGACAAATCCAAGAAATATGATAGAACTATTCAACATTTAGAAGACACCATCAAAAAGCCTAATTTGACAATAATGGGTGTAAAGGAGCACTTAGAGACAGAAGTCAATGGTCTAGGAAATTTATTTAACAGGATCCTAGCAGAGAACTTCCCAAACATGCAAAAAGATAGGCCTATTCAAATACAAGAGGCCTTTAGAACGCCAAATAGACCAGACATTACACCATCAGATTGTAATCCAAAGAGGATCAATTCAGGCCAAGGAAAGGATCCATAAAGATGTCAGGGAGAAAAGATCAATCACCTATAAAGGGAAAACAATCAGAATAATTTCAGACTTCTTAGCAGAGACAAGAATAGTTTGGAATGATGTATGCCATGCCCTAAAGACAAACAACTATCAACCATGAATATAGTACCCAGCAAAACTCTCCTTCATAAAGTAAAGCCAAATAAAAACCTTACATAGCAAAGAAAAACTCAAACAATCTATCTCCACCAAACCATCCCTACAAAAGATACTTAAAGATGTCCTACACTTAGAGCACAATTAAGAGCTCAGTAAAGGCCAAGAAACATCCCCCAAACAGAGAATCCAAGAATCATAGGAAGAACCCAGTTGGCACAGCCCCCAAGAAGGTGGATAACATGGCAGGAACTACCAAACACCTCTCAGTCCTAGCAATATTAAAGGGACTTAACTCTCCAATTAAGTGACATAGACTGTCCAATTGGATCAAAGAGCAATATCCTTTTATCTGCTGCCTTCAAGAGACACACCTTGCCCACACAAACAAATATATTCTGTAAATGAAAGGCTGGAATAAAATCTACCAAGCAAAAGGCCCCCATAAACAGGCAGGAGTTGCAATGCTAAAATTAGATAAAGGAGACTTCAAATTAAAATTAATAAGAAGAGATAAAGAAGGTTATTATTTACTAATTAAGGGAGTTCTCCTTCAGGAGGATATTACAATTCTAAATATCTTTCATCAAATACCGGGACAATCAAATTATGCAAGAAACACAACTTTCCCTAAAATCACACATAGATTGAAAGACATTAATTGTTGGGGACTTTAACACATTAAAATCTCCACTGGATAGAGCAACCCAGGAAAAACTTAACAGAGAATCTTCAGATCTAAACAACTAGACTTAACAGATATCTACCGAATATTTCACCCAGCAGCATCAGAACACACATTCTTCTCAGCGGCACATGAAACATTCTCAAAATAGACCACATTTTAGGTCATAAAGCAAATTTGTTCCAATTCAGAAATATTGCAATTATGCCCTGCATTCTCTCATACCACAAAGGAATAAAATTAAAATTCAACACCAAAAGCCACCAGAGAAAATCATATAAAATGTGGAGGCTGAGCAACACACTGTTGAACCACAAGTGTGTTATAGAAGACATTAGAAAGGAAATTCAAATGTTCATGATATTTAACAAAAATAAATACACAAATCACCAGCTTTTCTGGGACACAGCAAAGGCAGTACTCAGAGGCAACTTTATAGCTCTCAGTTCCTACATCAACAAATTGGAGAGGCCTGAAACCAACAATTTAATGAGACAGGTGAGGCTCCTTGGAAAAGAACATCAAACTAAACCCCAATTCAGTAGATGATAACAAATAATTAAAATTAAATCAGAATTGAATGAATTAGAATAAGAAATACAAAGAATTAACAAAATAAAGAGTTAGTTCTTCAAACGAAATTAACAAAATGGACACTCTTAGCAAATCTTACTAGAAAAAGAAGAGAACACACCCAAATAAACAAACACAGAGATGAGAATGGTAACATCACCACAGAAACAACCAAGATTCAGAACATTATAAGGGTATATTTCTCAATCCTTTATGCAAATAATCTTGAGAATCTGGAAGAAATGGATGAATTTTTAGCAAATATTTACATGCTGAAACTAAACCAAGATGAGTTAAACCAAATTATCAGATCCATATCAAATATCGAAATTGAAACAGAAATAAGTACCCTCCCATCCAAGAAAAGACCAGGAATAAGTGGATTTACAGCTGAATTCTACAAGGCTTTCAAAGCAGAATTAACACTAATACTTTTCCAACACTTCAATGACATTGAAAGTGATAGTTCACTACCATACTCTTTCTAGGAAGCCATCATAACCATCATCCTGAAACCAGGACGGGATTCATCAAAGAAAGAGAATTATAGGCCCATTTCTTTGATGAACATCAATGCAAAACTTTTCAACAAAATATTGGTTAATCAACTTCATCAACTTATCAAAAAAAATCATACATTTCAGGGATGCAAAGCTGGTTCAAGATATGCAAATCAGTTAATATAATTAATCACATTAAGGATAAGAACCACATGAATATCTCAATAGATGCATAAAAAGCATTCAAAAAAATCCAACACCCCTTTATTATAAAAGCTCTGGAAAAACTAGGAATTCATGGAACTTTACAATATAGTGAAGGTTGTGTATGACAAATCTACAGCAAGAATTATACTTAATGGGAAAAAGCTAAAACCATTTCCTCTAAACTAAGGAATGGGACTAGGCTGTCCACTCTCCACATCTCTTCAATTTAGTATTAGAATGCCTAGCTAGAGCAATAAGACAAGAAGCAACCATAAAAGGGATCCAAATAGGGAAAGATGAAGTAAAACTCTCCCTCTTTGCAGATGACATTGTCTTGTATTGAAAGTACCCCTATGGACTCCACTCCCAGGTGACTTGAGCTGATCTGAAAATTTGGCAAAGTAGCAGGGTACAAAATTAACCCTCAAAAATGAATGGCTTTGCTGTATGGCAATGAAGAGAAGAGTGAGGCTGATATCAGGAAAACAACTCTTTATGTAATAGCTGCACAAAAAACAAAATACCTAGGAATTAACTAAAGATGTAGAGGAACTCTAGGATGAGAATTTTAAAATCCTGAAAATGGAAATTAAAGCAGAACTAAGGAAGTGAAAAATCCTCCTATGGTCCTGGATTGGGAGGACTAACATCATGGAAATGGCAATTCTGGAAAAGGTTATCTACTAATTCAATGCAATATCTATCAATATCCCAAACTGATTCTTCAAGGAAATAGAAGCAGTAATCCAAATATTCAAATGGAAGAATCAAAGATCCAATAGCAAAAACAATGCTTACCTGAAAGAACAGTACTGGAGGAATAACAATTCCAAACTTCAAACTCTACTATAAAGCCATAGTAATCAAAACAGCTTTGTACTGGCACAAGAACAGACCTCAGGACCAATGGAATAGAACTGAAGACCCAGAAATGAAACAATTGACCTATAGCCCCCTAATCTTCCATAGGGGAGCAAAAAATAAAATGAAAGGAAGACAACCTCTTCAGTATATGGTGCTAGCAAAATTGGTTAAACACCTGTAGAAAACTAAAGCTAGATCCTCATCTATCACCCTGAATCAGAATGAACTCCAAATTGATCAAAGACCTCGAAGTAAGCAGACACCCTGAAAACATTACAGGAAGGAATAGGAAGAACTCTAGTGCTCCTTGGCACAGGCTAAAATTTTCTTAATGAAGACCCAGAAACACAACAAATCAAAGAAAGGTTGGACAAATTGGATTGAATGAAACTGCAGAGCTTCTGCATGGCCGAGAATGTAGCAAGCAGGATCAATAGAAAGCCCATTAATTGGGAGAAGATCTTCACTATCCATACAATGGACAAGGTTCTAATATCTAAAATATACTTAGAACTCCAAAAAGTAAATCCCCCAACAACAAATCCTAAAAGAAACAACCCGATTAATAAATGGGGCAAATACTTAGAGACTTCTCTGAAGGGGAAAAAAGAATGGCCAATAGACACATGAAGAAATGCTCAACTTCTCTAGCCATAAAAGAAATGCAAATCAAAACCACACTGAGATTCTACCTCACCCCTGTTAGAATGGCTATAAACAAGAAATGTTATAACATTAGATGCTGGAGTGGATATAGCCAAAAGGGAACCCTACTGCATTGTTGGTGGAAATACAAACTTGTTCAACCACTTTGGAAAGCAGTATAGAGGTTCCTCAAAAGACTACATATAGGGGCCCCTATGACCCAGCAATCCCACTTTTAGGCATTTACCCAAACGATCACAAACAAGGCCATACTAGTTACCAGCACAATTATGTTTATCACAGCGTTATTAACTATAGCTAAGATATGGAATCAACCTAGATGCCCCACAGTAGATGAATGTATCAAGAAAATGTCATCTCTCTCACTCTCTATCTCTCTCTCTCTATATATATATATATACATATAAATATATATGTGTATGTATATATATATATATTTATACATATTTACAATGGAAATCTATGTCTCCATCAGAAAAATGACACTGCCCCATTTGGTAGGAAATGGAAAGACATAGAAAAAATTATATTAAGTGCAGTAAGCCAGACCCAAAGAAACATATGTTCCATGGTTTCCCTTATCTGCAATAACTAGAATACATATAGGACAAGCAGAAGAAGTCAAAAGCTATGTACAAAAGCTGATAACCCCTGTTCTCCCTGTATTTGATTCCAGTGTCATGGATCTTGTATATACATCTTTTTCTAATTTTGGGAGGGGAAGGGAAATAACAAAATGCTGAAATAAGGATATGGGATGACCCATTGTAACAATGAGATATACAAGACACTATGTTGAAAACAAACTTTACAAGTTTGCAGGGGGATGGGAGGAGTTGGGGAGGTGGGGATGAAAGGGATGGTAGGGGAAAAATAAAGGTGGGGGTAACAATGCTCGATAGGAAATGGACTCATTACCTTCCCTGTGTAACTGTAATCCCTCTGTACAATATCTTTACAACAAATATATAAATATATATTAAAAAAAACAAAGCAAAGCAGGGGATGAAAAGAATAGCAATTAAGTAAGACAAAAAAGCACCAAAAGAGAAAAGAGTATAAATTTAAAAAGGAAAAAACAAAAACAACAATAAGAAAAAAACCAAAAAACTAAAATAAAAATGAAAAAATAGACAACAGTTTAAAAAAATGGTAGGAAAAATAGTTCTTCACTTCTTTTTTTTTTTTTTTTTGGGTGGAGGGGCGGACCTTTTGTCACACCTGTGTCTGTACCAGTCTCTTGGTGGAGTCTCTGGTTTTAGTATGGTGTTTTGTTGTCCTGTGGCTTGGTTGGTTTCTTAAATCAGTTTGAGCAGGCTGAGGGAAGCACTGCCTTATCCAGGAGTTTATGTCCCTCTTCCCTGGCTAGCTCAGTGGAGAGAGATCTACTTTGAGTATCACAAAAGAGTGAGGTGTCTGTTTCCTCTAGTTTGGAGTTGCTCTGTTGGGTGTAAGGTTGTAGATAGGGCTGTGGCCTTTCAGCAATCAGTAGCTTTACCCTGATAGGGTAGCTCCTCAGAGACTCAAGCAGCCCAGCCTGGAGCCAATCTCAGATTCATGTGTAACAAGTTTCCAATTGCTCTACGGCTGGGGTAGCTGCCTATGCAGCAGCTGGGTTGGGTAGTCTCTGGCTCTGTTTACCCACTAAGGAGAGTCTGCCCAACCATGGGGAGCTGCCTCTGCTTGGGAGAGGCAACTTTCCTCAGGGGTGGAGCTTAGCCCTGCTGCAGGTCAGATCTCTTTGACTTGTGGAATGGATCCTATGGTCTTCCAAAACTTGACTTAGGTGCTAGATTGGCTAGCTGGGTCTGTATCAATATCAAGGATAGAGTTTTTCTCCAGTGATGGGGGAGGGGCTAACTTCCCACAGCTGCTCCTTGAGAAACAGTGAGGATGTCTTGGGCATACTCACACCTTTCCTTTGGTTTCTGGGGCATCCACATCCCTGGTCTGCAACTGTGGTCATCAGGATGAAGATTTCTGCTCCCTGTCAGTTCTTTCTGGCGGTGAGTAGAATCTGCTTGTGCACCACTTTTGGTACCTTTCTCTTGGGCTCTCTGTTGATCTGGTGACCAGTGGTATCAGCTGTTGGAGCTGCTGCTGCCTGGAACCAGGGGTACTCGAATCTGTGTCCTTACCTAAGCTGCCTGAGTTTATCCTCTCTGGCCAAAATCTCTGTATTATGATGACACACTTGGTGTGACTCTTATAGCCTTAGATTTTCCACTGGAATACCAAAACTTGTTTCTATGTGAGAGCTTGCTTAACCCCCATCTTCTCCTCCGCCATCTTCCTGCTCCTTAAAACATTAGTTTAGGCACATGGATTTTAAATATTAAATAAAAGGTAGTTTAGAAGAGTACTTAAAATACCAAAAAAAACCCAAACATGTTAAGTAATGTCCTCAGGCCCAAAGAGGCATAGGACATATATGTTTTCTGATATGTGCAAACTAGAACTAATTTATAAATGTACTAGTAAATACTACAGAGCTATATGCAAATGTACATGAAGATATTAACTGAAATATGGTGTTTTCAGTCAAGAATTCAAATGATATCATTTCTTAGAAAGGCTAACTCACAGAACAACAAAATAAACAGTAGGGAATGGAAAGAATAGAGTCATATAAAATTTAATACATAATATACAAAATTAAGAAAATTGAGTAGAGGGGTAGGTTTGGGAGGAATATTGAAGAATGATAAAAGAGGTAATATTCATCAAGATGTATTGTATTCAACATCAAAAACAGTGAAAGTATGGGTTATACTGTGGGGGATGGACATAAAAAGCAACATAGAAATCATCTTATAAATATGGTAGAAACAATTGCATGAAAGGAAAAAAAACAAAAAAAAATTTGAATACTTATCTTAGGGATCATTCCCCTATCATCAACTTATCCGATCTTTTCTGCTTGACTCAGACATACACTAGTTATTGCAAATAAGGGAAACCCTGGGACCTATGTTTCTTTAGGCCTGGCTTACTTCACTTAATATAATTTATTCCAAGCCTTTCCATTTCCTAACAAATGGGGCAATGCCATTCTTTCTGATGGAGGCATAGAATTCCATTGTGTATATATACTACATTTTCTTGATCCATTCATCTACTGAGGGGCATCTGGGTTGGTTCCATATCTTAGCTATGGTAAATAATGATGCAATAAACATAGTGGTGCTGGTAGCTTTAGTGTGGTCTTGTTTTTGATCATTTGGGTAAATGCCCAAAAGTGGGATTGCCAGGTAATAGGGGAGCTGTATGTGGAGTATTTTGAGGAACCTCCATAATGCTTTCCAAAGTAGTTGAACAAGTTTACACTCCCACCAACAATGCAGTAAGGTTCCCTTCTGTCCACATCCCCTCCAGCATCTGTTGTTATTAGAGTTCTTGATTATAGCCATTCTAACTGGGGTGGGGTGGTATCTCAATGTTGTTTTGATTTGCATTTCTTTTATGGCTAGAGAGGTTGAGCATTTCTCTCTCCCACAGTATAACCCCTGCTTTCACTGTATTTGATGTTGGTATAATTTTGTGGGGGGGAAGGGAAAAAAACAAATCCTTTAACTAGGGATACAGGCGTACAAGTCGTTATGTCGAAAAACGAACTTAACAACTTTGGTGGGGGGTTAGGGGGAGGATCAGGTGGGGGGAGGGGAGGAGTATGGGAAGGGATGGGAAGGGGAAACAATGAGGAGGCAATAATGCTTGATAAGAAATGTACTCGTTGGGCTGGGAAGGTGGCTCAGTGGTAGAGTGCTTGCCTTGCATGCATGAGGCCCTGGGTTCGATTCCTCAGCAGCACATAAGCAAAAAGAAAAAAGCTGGAAGTGGTGCTGTGGCTCAAGTGGTAGAGCACGAACCTTGAGCTGAAGAGTTGAGGGACAGTGCCCAGGTTGAGAGTTCAGGCCCCACGACTGGACCCCCCCCACAAAAAAAAATGTACTTGTTATCTTGCCCATGTAATTGTCACTCCTCCGTATGGTATTCTCACAATTAAAAAAAATATGTATTGTATTCATAAACTGATATGATGGAATGGTAACTCTTTGTGCCACTACCAAAGGTAATAAAAAAAATACCAAATTAAATAGAATTGAAACCAACTTAAATCTTTGCTCCAAATGTTATTTCACGTTTATACAGATAAAATTTTGTCTAGTATTTTATTCATTAAGCATCACAATTAGTTCTTACTGCAAAAGGAGAATCAGGAAACAACTATATATGTTATATAGCAATTAATTTTTTTTGAGAAAATAGTAACTGAATGAGTAGGCTAGAATGAGGTGATTTCTGAGGAACAGGAATTTCCATTTCTTCACTATGCTTGATCCCTCATGCTCCAGAAGTAAAGCCATACATTGACAGTAAGATAACTGATCTATATGTGTACCTGTATGTATACTTTTCATAAATAATGCAAATCAGGAATGAAGTGGTGTGGTATCACAGTGATATTGTAACTTTAATTGTCTTATTGACATAGAATGCTGAAGACCATATATGCTTCTTATAACTGAACTTCTCATTCGTTTACATTCCTTTGAGCATCAGGAGGTTTGAATTTTATGAAATCTAGCTTGTGAATGTTTTGATGGATATTTTCTCCGTTATGTCTAAAAGTATTTGACAAGCTCAAAATCACTTAGAATAGTTCCTATTTTGTTTTATAGAAATTGGATAGATTTGCATTTTAAATTTAGATACATGACCTAGTATTGATATATTAGACCTAATATATTATCAAATGTTTTATGAAAGTTATATATTCTCTCTGACTCTCTAAAACTTGAGAAATCCAGGCATTGAGGCTATAATCTCAGCAACTTTCAGGCAGAGGCGGAAGGATTGGAAGTTCCATGCTAGCTTCTGTTACTATATGAGAGCCTGTCAGGTTTATAACACTGAATTAAACATTATGTACAGTTATAGGGAAATGATTCATTTTTTATTATTTAACACCTTGCTTTAACCTTGATACATTTATTTTAGAATATACTTCGCAGGAAATTAATGTAATTAATCAGTATTTCTTTTTTATTTCCATTTAGCAAGGTAAACTCTAAACTTTAAGTGTAACATACTTGTTTATTATTGAAGTGGATTTCAGGTAGACAACATATGCTCAACTTAAATATATGTACTATTTTAGTTTTTTATATGTACATCAATAACATTCACATTGAAAGTGATTACTGATATAATTATGTTGCTATCTATCATATTTGTAAAAATTATTTTTATTTGTTGTCTTGGTTATTTCTCTTTGCTTCTGATTTTCTTTTTTTTTGTCTGATTTAAAAAAAAATTTTGGGTCATTATTTTTTTTATTGTGAAAATACTGTACAGAGGGGTTACAATTACATGTGCAAGATAATGAGTACATTTCTTATCTAGCATTGTAGCCTCCTCCTTTCTTTCCCCTTCCCATACCTTCCCATCCTCCCCCCCCCCCGTCCCCCTCCCACCCAATACTCCGGGCTCCCAACCCCCCACCAAAGTTGTAAAGTTCCTTTTCGACATAACAACTTATATGTCTCATTGTTACAATGGGTGCACCTGTATCCCTATTTAAATGATTTGTTTTTCCCCTTCCCCTCCACAAACTCTACCAACATCAAGTACAGTTAAAGGGGGGTTATACTGTGGGGGAGGGACATACAAAGCAACAAAGAAATCATCTTATAAATGTGTTAGAAACAATCACATGAAAGAAAAAAATTGGAATGCATATCTTACGGTTCATTTCCCTAACATCACCTTATCTGACCTTTTCTGCTTGACTCAGACATACACCAGTTATTGCAACTAAGGGAAACCATGCGACCTATGTTTCTTTAGGCCTGGCTTACTTCACTTAATATAATTTTTTCCAAGCCTTTCCATTTCCTAACAAATGGGGCAATGTCATTCTTTCTGATGGAGGCATAGAATTCCATTGTGTATATATACCACATTTTCTTGATCCATTCATCTACTCAGGGGCATCTGGGTTGGTTCCATATCTTAGCTATGGTAAATAATGCTGCAATAAACATAGTCGTGCTGGTAGCTTTATTGTGGCCTTGTTTGTGAACGTTCGGGTAAATCACCAAAAGTGGGAATGCTGGGTCATAGCAGAGCTCTATGTGGAGTCTTTTGAGGAACCTCCATATTGCTTTCCAAAGTGGTTGAACAAGTTTACACTCCCACCAACAATACAGTAAGGTTCCCTTCTGTCCACATCCCTTCCAGCATGTGTTGTTTTTAGAGTTCTTGATTTTAGCCATTCTAACTGGAGTGAGGTGGTATCTTAATGTTGTTTAGATTTGCATTTCTTTTATGGCAAGGGAGGTTGAACATTTCTTCATGTGTCTATTGGCCATCCTTCTTTTCTCTTCAGAGAAGTTTCTCTTTAAGTCTTTAGCCCACTTATTTATTGGGCAGTTGTTTCTTTGAGTATTTGTTGTTGGTGGATTTAATTTTTTGAGTTCCAAGTATATTTTAGATATGAGACCCTTGTCTGTTGTATGGCTAGTGAAGATCTTCTCCCAATCTGTAGGCTTTCTATTGATCTTGCTAGCTATGTCTTTTGCCATGCAGAAGCTCTGCAACTTCATGCAATCCCATTTGTCCAACCTTTCTTTGATTTGTTGTTTCTGGGTCTCTATTAAGAAAATTTCGGTCTGTGCCAAGGAGACCTAGGGTTTCTCCCATTCCATCCTGTAATGTTTTCAGATTGTCTGCTTTGACTCTGAGGTCTTTGATCCATTTGGAGTTGATTCTGGTGCAGGGTGATATATAAGGATCTAGCTTTAGTTTTCTACAAGTAGTTAACCAATTTTGCCAGCACCATTTACTGAAGAGGCTGTCTTTCTTCCATTCTATTGTTTTAGCTCCCTTATCGAAGATTAGATGGCTATATGTCTGAAGGTTCATTTCTGGGTTTTCAATTCTATTCCACTGGTCCTGAGGTCTGTTCTTGTATCAGTACCAAGCTGTTTTGATTACTGTGGCTTTATAACTGCTTTCATTAAGAATTATACTTTGATCCAGGGACCAGTGGTTGTAGAATGTAATCCTAGGAAGCTGTGACATAGACTTAATGGTTCAATGCCAGCTTGGGCAAAAATTTTGCAAGGTTCTATCCCCAATTAACTATCAATGTTAATGAGTAAGAAAGCCAAACAAGTATGGCCTGTGTTTAAGCTCTACTATTTTTTTTATTTGTTTTAGTTTCTCTCATGATGGTAATATACATCTGTAACTATCTCATACCTATTTTTTGCCAAAACTATACTATTTCATAATATTGAATTCACCTTGCAAATGAGTGTCTGCAATTCATCTGTCATATCACATATTTGTTATACAGGTCACTTAAGCATAAACTATAAGTATCCCATGCTTTATGGTTATATTATTTTGACTGTTATCTGTCATAGCAAGGAAGAATAAGAAAAATGTCTATATTTATTCCTTCTCAATAAATAAATGCTCCCAAATTGAATTAAATCATTTTGCTGAATATGTATCCTAACAATTTAAGGAAAAATATCTGATAAAGTCTAAAATGAAACCTAATACTTCAAGCTAAATCTAAAATTTATATAGAAATGAATTCCTGAAATTCTAAAACAATTGAATTTCAAAAATTATCAAGTGGCAGTAATTTAGAAACCATATAGAATCAGCATAAATGTTGACAAATACATCAACAATCCAGAAACAAGATTACAGAAATGGATTCACACTGTAATGACAGTTTCTTTATAAAATGATAGGTGGTAAATCATCAACAAAGGACAATTTTAACAAATGGAACTGAGAATATTAAATGAATATAACTAAATAAATTTAATTTGTTTAGTAATGTAAAGTACAAATGTAAAATTCAAATCAAATGGACACAATTTATACGCATGACACATATGTCCTTTATCAAGGAAAAACCAAGGTATTATATAATTAAAAAGAATCATTTCTTCATGTCTGTAAACAATTCTTAATTCAATGCCCTAAAATGAGCAGGGTCTCATTCAGAACACAACCTAGGCCTGGAACTTTCAATCCTCATACACTGGCCTCAAAACACTATTAGACCTGGAAACAAAAAATTTAAGTGAAGTAAGACAGACCCAGAGAAAAATAGGTTGCACAGTTTCCCTCAGTTGTGGTACCTAGATTGTGCCTATATATCCACAAGTAAACATCCTGGGTGGTAAGCAACTGTTCGAAAATGAATTAACTGTAGTAGAATAGAGACAGTAAAATGTAATGCTTTAAAAAACCTAAGTCAAAGCCCAACAAAGTGAGTACCAGGAAAAGGGTAGTCTCAAGAGGGTAGGGTATGTCCAAGGGCAGAGGGAAAGAAGAATGAAAGGGGAAAGGAAGGAAATGTAAGCAAGAAGAATTCATTTCACATAACTGAAAATATGAGGAAAGGGGTGGGTGGAAGAAGGCCTGAAGATGTTGAATTGATAACACGGTTCAAGATGCATAATAAACATAAACTGCTTTGTTAAAAGGCAAAAAAATGTAAATACATAACCAAAAATTAAGATAAGTAAGGGAAAGGGCATGTTGGGAGGTGTGGATGAGAATGTTGAAAGGAATGACAATGATCAAGATATAATGTATCCATAAACTGCTTTGGTGAAGGCAACTCCTTTGAAAAACTGCTTAAAGATAGTAAAAATGATTTAAAGATTACTATACAAAATTGCCATAATTAGACAAATAATTACATAATTAGACAAAATATTTGATATATTAAGAGTATATTCAATTAGGTAAAGTGTGGATTTTATTAAAAATTTTTGTTTTTTAGGATTCAATTGAATGAACATATATATATATATATATATATATATATATATATATATATATATATATATATATCCAACTTAAAAAAATAACATTCAAAGCTTACTTATAAAGCAGAAAATCCCATTTTGGATTTTCTTTATTTTTAAAAATCAAGCATATGTTCTCTACTATACATTCTACTTTGGGAAATTTACCCAAGATATATAACATGTCTCTATAAAAAATTGTACTCCAAAATTATAACAGCTTCAGGAATAGCAAAAAGGGAAAATCATTCTAATTCCCAGCTGTGTAAACAAGTAGTGGAGAGCAATATGCGAAAAGCTACTCTGAAATTAGTAACGAATACTGATATTTGCACAAACAGATATTTCTAAATAATGAGGCTGCAAGAAGTCACTGACCCCAAAAGTATACCGTATTTGATTTAATCTTTCCAAAGTTCTACATAGTGCAAAATAATCTATAAATTAGAAAACAAGTTCTAGGTTGCTTAGAGAAGGCCAAGGAAGAGAAGAAATTCCAAAGGGGTAAGGAGAATTCATTAAGGTGATTAGCACTTCTATGTTCTGCTTTGTAGTGATGATTTCAAAGTATAAACATATGCACAAATTCATAAAACCTTTCTCTTCAAATATATATATCATGCTGTAAGCTGTATGTCATACCTGAATAAATTTCTTCTCTACACATGCACATCAAATACTCTTCTGGATAGTTTTTACCATTACATTCTTTGTTATGTCACTTAGCTAATGTTAATATTTGCTGGAGGTTAAGATTTAGTATACTTAACTTTATTCTATTTAAGAAGACAACAAAATCCTTGAATGTGTAAAAATCTTAACAGAAAGATGAAACTGGTTATAATGATTGTTTTCAGATAATCATTTGTGTTGGAGAAAAGCTACTCAATCTGTCTTATGCAAGTCAGTGTAGAACATATGGACTCATGTAATGCTATTGCCAGCTCCATCAATCTTTTCTAGCATTTGTCACTGACCCATTGATGGACATGTACTCATATTAGGTATCTCATCTGTCAGACTGGGGTGACACTTCAAATTTGTCACTTGTAAATGACTAAGAGTCTGACAGATCCACATGTGAGTTTCAATTTGAATGTATGGCAGCGAACAAAAGATCAAACAATGAATGGTAACCCCAGGTATATGCAGAGAAATTTAATACTAAATGTTTTCCTCTTAAGATAAAAATTCTTTATCTAGTCTCTTTATGTTCATAGAATTAAAAGAAACTGTGACTTGAAATCTTAAAGCAATTTGTTAACCTAAATTGGTACCAGTTGAATTCAACCAATATATGTCACCTCATTTAAACTGCTTTTCTCGAAAAAGAGATTAGCATTTTAGCATTTAGAGGTTTAATTTAGAGTTGAAATAGATGACAGGATAGTTTTAGAAGCTAGAAAATAAAGAAGGCTGAGTACTGATCAATCTGAGATTCATTTGGAAATCTTCCTGACACACAAAACAAGGGCTCCAACGGACACATTTAACAAGGGCTCCAACAAACACTCCACCCAGCCTAAACTAAGGCAGTGATTTGGAAAAACCATCTGAATGTCAGGTGTTCCTGCTCTCTATTTACCAATGTTCTGTGTAAATCATGAGCAAATGCCCCACACTGGGGAAAGGTGCTTATGATCCTGAACTCCATAGACCCTTTTGCTCTGATTCCTCACCTGCCACACCAGCAGCATACATACATCTGGAAGATGATGGTCTAAGAGTTACAACTATTTAGTCTCAGTGGATAGCAAAGAAGAAAGAATCAGTTGTCTCCAACAACAATGATAACTTCTCAATAAAGGTTTATGCCTGAGAAATAAATAGCTAATCACACATAATATCCTGACAAGACATATTTATTTGTATTTAAATCTATGAGTTACATCTACATTGTTTTTCGTCAGTTGTGGAGCTTGAACTCAGGACCTAGTTGCTGTCTCTGAGCCTTTTTTGCTCAAGGCTAGAGCTCTACCACTTCAAGCCATAGTACCTCTAACTCTTGAGAATGTCTGGTATTTGCTGTACTGTTCTCCCATTTCACTGACTTATAAATCTGTATTCTCATAAATACTGTATTCTTTAGTAGATGTAATGATAAGTTTGTTCCATTTACTATACACAGATAGCTTTCTTTTCTCCCTTGTTTGTGTAGAAATTACAATGGATAATCTTAAGTAACTTAGTACTTACCAGAACCTCAGTCATATGTTGTCCTGCATAGGTTATACAAGAGTTTAAATCATTGAGCTTTAAAAAAACCCTCATTTTACTTTACTGTTTTCACTCTAGTTTCTAGACTTTCAAAAACCTTTCTGCCTGGACTAAAGAGGACTGAATCAGCAATCACAGAATAAGCATGAATGAGTAAAGTTTGATAAGGTCATATACATCAAGCTTTGCCATCCCTTGAGCTTGTATGTAAGTGTTTGGGTATTCAGGTCTTTGATCATAATTAGAATCCTATACTGGTGGAAAGTTTCTAACAATCTTAGCATCTTAATTAAGTAATTAGATTCACTTTTCCTTTCTTATAAAGTCAAGCTTATACCAGTTAAGCACATATGCAGTTGGGATTGGGAGCGTGGATTGTAAGAACACTAGTCTAGTATGAAAGGGAGGGAGGGAACAAGAAAAAAGGCAGAAGGGAGAAAGAGAAGGTATGGAAGGAATTTGGGAGAAAGGAAAGAAACTTTTTATCCATTTAACAAAATTTTCTTTTTAATTTAATAGCATTCTATGTACTCTTCAATAAATTATTGAGTGCTTAAATGTATGTCGTTTGGGATATACTACAATGAGAGAATAAATGAAGTAACTGCCATCACGGTAATTATACTCTCTATACATACTCTCTCTGTATACACTCTGTATATATCATACATTCAAAATGTAATAACCAGGCATGATACATTGATTTTTTTTTTCTGAAACAACCCAGTTGTATAAGAATGGAGTGCATCTGGCTTGGGAGGGTATGCCACTCTAAGATTTATGAGTCAATGAAATGGGAAAACAGTATGGCAAATGCCATATGTCTGCAAGAGTTAGAACCAAGATCTCTGAAGAATATGCAGACATATAAAATTTAGAATATTTGTTCATTTATTCAATCATTTAATATTTGGATATTTGTTCATTGGATATTTGTTCATTTATTCAATCATTTAATAACCTTGATGACTCATTTCTCCATATATCAACAATTATTTGCAAGGAAGTCTAACAAATCCAGTCATCTAAAAATGTTTTTTGCTTGATACTAAACATATTGACTATGAGATAAAAGTAGAAGTGGCAGTTATAGATGGCTCACAGATGTTAAAAAAAAATCTTAGCTACTTAAGATGTTAAGTCCTGGAGTATTACAAAATCCAACTTTCCAATACGATCCTGGCCTAGAAGTGTGGGCCAATGGTAGACAGCAAGCAGAAAAAGCAAGCCAACAAGCAGGAGTACTTGATCACAAGTCTGGCATCACTAAATAAATAAAAAAAGAAAGAAAAGCAAAAGAAAAACTGGTACTGTTCATCTTTCACTTAGAACAAAAATGTTGTGGATGGATGGAAGAAAGGACCTAAAGTAAGCATTCAGTGCTGCTCACCAAAGAAGTTGAATGAATTCTGAAGGATAACAGATCCCATCCAGCATATATGAGACTTCTAATCAAACTTAGTTGAATATGGAAATCTACAACTGAAGCATAGGTTTCAGAGTCAAGGTCAAACTTACAGTTTAAAAAGAAGTGAAGGTAGAGCGCTCGCCTTGAGCTGAAGAGCTGAGGGACAGCGCCCAGGCCTAGAGTTAAGCCCCATGACTGACCAAAAAAAAAACTGACTAAAAAGAAGTGAAGTATTAGAGCAATTGTCATTTCTCATATAAAATTAAGCATGACACATCTCCCACCAATTTTCCAAAGTGTATGACAGTATCCTCCTTAAACTTTGTTCCTTTTATGTCATAAAATCATAATTTAAGATTAGAAAGTTAAAGTGATCTTATTCTGTCCCTAAATATTAAAAGCATGTTGTCCCATATTAATTATTTCCTCTCCTCTGATTAGACTTTCATTGTATGGGTTCCATATTCCAGGAATCAGATCCAAATAGGAGAGAAAAGCAAGAGATATGCTGGGAAAATGCTTGTGATGAGTAAAGGAAGGAAACATGATGATCACAAATTATGTTGGATGCCTTCATGAAAGAGGAGGAAAGAAGGTTGAAGTTCATTTCTAGGGACGGTTTATTCAGAGCGATCGGGAATCGATGAGCCACTGTTTTTCATTAGAGGAATTCTGTACTTTGGTATAGGCTGAAACTCAGTGTAATCTGTGCTCTGTTTTTCCTGGTAGCTGCTGAGTGAGGTGGATGGAAAACTGTTTGATCAAGAATGCAGCAGCTCCAGCTGTCAGTCAACTATGATACACTTGGAAGGTAGTTTTAGCAGTAAAATTTTGTGTTGGGCATAGCGATTGAGGATAATACATTTAAATTTTACAAGATAAGTTTTATAGTAAGCACGGTAAAAGTAATGACATTACCATCCTTCTGGGATGGTAAAGATCAATGAGTTAATTCACATAAAACACCCAACTAGTATCTCTCATATGGGAATCACATTTTCTCTGTAAATTTAGTGCTATCTGCCTTTTGTTAGAAAGGGTTATGAAATTTGGTTCTGTTTTAGGTGATAGATAAGGATTTGAGGAAACAACTGGGAATGATTGGGGCCTAACATGGAGGGTCAAGCCTTTAACCCAAGTTACTTAAGAGGCAGAAATAGAAAATCTGTTTGAGACCAATCTAGGCCAATTAAAAAATCTCTCTCTCTCTCTCTCTCTCTCTCTCTCTCTCTCTCTCTCTCTCTCTCTCTCTCTCTCTCTCTCTCTCCCTCCCCCCTCTCTTACACACACACACACACACACACACACACACACACACACACACACACACACAGAGTCCCTAAGGGCCAAATTATTTTTAAAAAGAGAAAAGGTAAAGATAAATGGGTAGATGTGGATTAAGTGGTAGAACATTTCCATAGCAAGAGGAAGACCTTAAGTTCAAGTGGCAATACTGGAAAACAAATGAAAATTATGCATGAGGCTGGGAAGGTGGCTCAGTGGGAGAGTGCTTGCCTTGCAAGCACTCAATTCCTCAGCACCACATAAGTGGAAAAAGCCGGAAATGGTGCTGTGGCTCAAGTGGTAGAGCACTAGCCTTGAACTGAAGAGCTGAGGGACAGCGCCCAGACCCAGAGTTCAGACCCCACAACCAACAAAAAAGGAGAAAAAAAAAAAAAGAAAATGATTTGACCATTGTGTGAGTCAAAGTTATACTAAGGAACAGTAGAAATAAGGCATAATTGATAAAGGAAAAGCAATTGTCTGGGTTAGTTAGGCACAAGAGGTGTGTAGTAAATGTTTTAGTTTGGACCATGCTTAATTTGGACCATGTTCACTTACAATACTGGCTTCTTTGCTTGGTGTTAACCCATCTTAAGCACAGAGTTAGCTTGGCTGATCCTGATCTGTTTGTTCAGTTTCAAAAGTACCATCTTGTTCAGGCTAAGCTACCCCCTAACAGTACTGAACATTAGCAGCATTGAGCATTAGATTTGGCAGAAAGCCAAGACACTCTTCCCAGGAAATAAAATTAAGAAGGTTCTTGTGCATATACCAAAACAAGAAACACTAACTGGGAAATCTTCAGAGACCAGGCAGATTCAGATTTACCACACAAGACATTCCATGTTTTTAGTGGGTTTCAGTTTGTAAATTACTAAGAATCATACTTATAAGGTCTCCTTCTAGATTTATTAGTGGGTTGGATGATATGGTGATTACCTGAACTTTTGAATGATATACTTACTTTGTAATAGTAATCAAAGTCAGACATTTGGATGGAAGAAAAATGTAGTACATGCAGATACATAGTCATACAACTTCATTCTGGATCTCCATGACTTCCAAAATCTAAAATTCTTGGAAACAAAATATGTAGATGACAGATTAAGCATCGGTTTATCCAAGTCTTTCTATTTCCTAACAAATGGAGTGGTTAACACCATTTGTGTTAACCATCTTTCTGATGGAATAATAGAATTCCATTCTATATATGTGTGTATATATATATATATCTTTTTTTTCTTGATCCATTTATCTACTGAGGGACATCTGGGTTGGTTCCATATCTTACCTATGGTAAATAATGCTGTAATTAATATATTTGTGCTGGTAGCTTTAGTATTGTCTTGTTTGTGATCATTTGCATGAATGCCCAAAAGTAGGATTGCTGGGTCATAGGGGAGCTCTATGTGGAGTCTTTTGAAGAACCTCCTCACTAGTTTCCAGAGTGAACAAGTTCACACTCCCACCAACAATGCAGTTTGGTTCCCTTCTGACCATATCCCATCCTGCATCTGTTGTTTTTAGATTTCTTGATTATAGCCATTCTAACTGGGTGAGGTGGTATCTCAATGTTGTTTTGATATGCATTTCTTTTATGACCAGAGAAATTGAGCATTTCTTCATGTGTCTATTGACCATTCTTATTTCCTCTTCACAGAAGTCTTTCTTTGTCTTTAAACCACTTATTAATGGGGCAGTTGTTTCTTGGAGGATTTGTTTTGGGGAAATTTAATATTTTGAGTTCCAAAAGTCAGATTAAGTGAAATAAGCCAGACCCTAAGAAATATAGGTCCCATGGTTTCTTATCAGATGAGCAGAAAAGCTCAAATACTATGTATATGGACCATATAAGATGATGGTAAGAGAAATGAACCCCAAGATATGGATACAGGAGGTTTTTTGTTGTTTTATTAAATATACTTTGTGATTTTCTTTAGTTTTTTTGGTATGTTCTTACCCTATGGTATATCCCTTGTTGTCACTGTATTTGATTTTGGTACCCTGCATCTTGTATATACATTTATCTAATTTGGGGAAGGAAGGGAACTAACAAAATGCTGAAACAAGGACTCAGGATTACCCATTGCAACAATTTGTTGCAAAGACAATTTGTTGGAAATGAGCGTTATAACTTTGGGGTGGGAAGGAGGAGTGAGGAAGTTGGGTGAGGGAAGGAATAGTAGGAGAAAAACAAAGAAAGGGGTGACCAAAAAATGTTGACCAAAAAATGTACTCATTATCCTACTCATGTAACTATAACCCCTCTCCATAGCATCTTTACAATAAAATAAAAATTTAAAAAACAACATCAGTTTATCAGTTATTATTGGATCTACATCTGAATACAGTTTAGTTCTCCCAGAAGTTATGAGACTTTTTTGAAAGCCTAATGTAAATCACACTTGAAACAAATTAGTATACTCTTCATTATTGGCCCTCGAAAAGAATAAAAGCTTAATACATTGGCTGATATTTCCTGATTTTATAAGCATTTGGCAGCTAATTCAAAATGTAATCTGTGTCTATTATGCTGTGCTAAATCCATTCACACCCTTCAAAATGTCATGCCTACTCAAATAGTTTCCCTGGCTTCTAGAGACCAAGAACTTCATACCAGGTCAGTTTCTTCAGTCATGGGGTCCTGTACAGTCCAGCACATGAGAAGAATTTTGTATAACACTTTCAAAATTTCCAAACCAAAGCAAAGGAACTATCAGACAAATAAAGAAAACATTTTATTCCATATGGTTTCCACCGTCAACTCTCCTTTCTTTTACAGCCAATTAACACCCAAGGTTTTTTGAGTATTTTCAGTGACACTTCAACATCTACTGAGTCAACCATGGCATCTATGTATATTCATTCTTTAATAGAATGCAGTAAATGACAAATGATAATAAGATGGTCTCAACAGAGAAAAAGCGTGCATGTTCAGATGTGGTTTAAAATGCATTATCGAGTACCACTAAACTTCATATTTCAGTTTTCCAGTCGTTTTAAATGTTAACAGGTCTGAAAAGAAAATTTTAAATATTCAGATCTATTGGTCAGAAGATAAAAATTCCATTCATGCCATATTCTTTATTACTGTCACTATAGCCACAAATCATACTTTTTGTAATTGCAGTTGAATTAGGCAATTGGTTAAATATAAGAGGTTCTAACATGGGGCTTTAAAGAAGATTTTGAAGATCAATCTCTGTCTCTTCACTACTTTAATCTGCTCTCATCCAGAAATGATGCAATAAATCCATTGTTTTTCCCATATCCTTCTATTAATCAGATAGCTAAGGTTATTAAATTGCTTAAAACCTATACTTTTATCTCAAACCTACCACAAAGAGGCAACTAGTACTTGTGCAAACACAAAATAAATGCTGAATTATTAAGAAATATCAATTCTGAAACTCTTGGAAGATGGCGGAGAAGAAGCTGTAATCTGAACAAGCTCTCGCATAGAAAGCAGTTTTAGAGTTCCAGTGAACAGTCCTAAGCCAGAGAATCACACCAAGTGTGCCATCACAGGACAGAGAGTTAGACAAGAGAGGGAAGCCAAGGCAAAAAACACACCTGAGTGCTCGCCAGCAGCCGCCGCCGCGGCGGCAGCAGGGTTGCTGCGGCGACTGCAGCCAGGGGCCATACCTGAACGCTCACACAGAGAGTCCGGGACGAAGGAGCCAGACTCAGCGGGCGAGCGGATTCTACTCAACACCAGCAATAACCAACAAAGAGCGGACATCTTCATCCTGCAGCTTGCAGACCAGAGACGACCCAGGATCCAAGACTCGGCGTGAGTACAAGCCCAACGTCCTCACTCCTACTCAGGGAGCAGAGGAGGGAAGGCCACCCCTCCCCCCCCCAGCACCAGTGATCTCCATCTTGGTTACTGACAAAGCTCGGAGGAGCTGCCAGCTCCAACACAGGCCTTGGAATAAAACGAGTCATTTAGCAGGACACAAGAACTTAACGGCAAAGTGACCTGCCAGACTCGGCTCCATCCAGGGAAAAGTCACCCAGCTCAGGCGCCAGCCATTGGAGTGGCTTCCCTCACTGGGTAACCAGAGCCAGAGGCTGCCCCTCCCTCTAGCAGCCTCAACAATCAATTGAAAAACAGAATCCCTAAGAACGGCTCCAGGCTGGGCTCTGGGAGATTTTTTTTTTGCACAAAACAGCCCCAGGAAAAAGCTACTAATTGTTGAAAGGCCTCAACTCTACCCAGAACCTAGCCTCACCACTGCATCCCCCTCTTTTGTGATTCTCAAAGCAGATCACCTGCCTAGAAAACTAACCTGGGAGGGGGATCTCAAAATCTTGGGTAAAGCAGAGCATTTTTCTGCCTCTTCCAACAAACCGACTTAAGAAACCAATCAAGCCACAGGACCTCAAGCTGACCAGAGACTCCAACAAAAGGCTGGTTACAGACAAAAGGGAGATACAGGATTCTTCCCAACCTTCCCCCCCCAAAAAAATCAAAGGACTTTTTTTTTCTTTTTTTTCTTCTTCTTTTCTTTATTTTTTGTTTTTTGTTTTTTGTTACCTTATATATATATAAATTTTTTTCTCTTTTAAAACTTTTATTAATCTTTAATTTTTGCCTCTTCTGAAAAAATAATTGATTTCCAGTAACTTTTTTTTTCTCCTCTTATAATTTTTATTTTAGGAATATGTGAATGAGCGTTTTCCTTTCTTTTCTTATCTTCTTTCTCTTTTTCTTTCTTTCATAATTATCTTTTTGTTTTTTGTCTAGCTCTACTGAACTTCTGATCTTTTCTTCTCCCTTTCCCATCCTTAAAGTTTTTCACATCTCCTCTATGTCCCTTCCTTTCTCACAACATATTCACATTCCTTTCTAAATAGATGGTCTTTTAATTTCTACAATAACATTGATTTTTACGTTTCTATTTTTTTTTCTGGTCTCTTTTCATTCCCCTATCCCTCTATTCTTTTTCTCTCTCTCTCTACTTGCATCCTACCCAACCCATTTCCTGCATTGTGATTAGGACATAGTTAACGCTCCCTGTGCCTCCCCACACCAATCTACTCCTATTTTTTACCCACATCTCTCCCTAATCCTAATAATTTCTGGTTTTCCAAATTCTTTTCTGTGGTTCGAAGTCCTTTAAAATATAGCTGTTTGATGTTGAATAGATGTATCTGTTGAACTAGATTGTATCTGTTGACTATTGACTGTACAAATGCAAACTTTGGTTGATGGTTGCCTTAAGATAGTGTTCTAGCACAAAACTGGTGCTATCTTCATCTCAAATGGGCAGAGTAAGCCGGAAAAACACAAGAAAAATGGCAAATTCGGGTATCTCAATTCCTAATCTTGATAATCAGGGGTCAGATCAGATAATGAACAATCCAGAGAGAGTTCCCAAATAGCTCTACAAACACTGGTGGCAAACATGATAAATGAGATTTTTGACAACTTACAAAGGACTCTCTATGAGCGTGATAGGGAGAGAGAGGAGGCATCTCAGAAGTTTATACAGGAATATCATAAGCGTGAGGAAGCTACTCAAAAACTGATACAGGATTTGCGTGAACAACTTGAGAATACTCAAAGAGAAAGGGAGGAATGGCATGAGCAGGCTGAGAACACTCAAAGAGAACTGCAGGAATCCCACGAACGTGAGGAAGCTAAACAAAGAGTAATACAGGAATTGAGAGACCAGGTAGAGAACACACAAAGATCACTAAAGGCATCTATAGAATCCATTAACAAAGAGCTGAAGGAAGTCAGGGAGACCACAAAGGGAATGCTGAATGGAACCCAACAGAAGGAATGGGAGTCCAAAGAAACCATATCCAATCAACTAAGTGATTTGAGGACAAACACTGAACACCAAATTAAGGAATTAAAGAGATTCATACAAGACCTAAAACAGAGCTTCAACAAAGAAACTGAAGCCATCAAATCTGACCAATTAGAAGGAAAAGAGATTAAAAAAAAAGTAGAGAGTCTTGACAGCAGGTTAGACCATGCAGAAGATCGAATCTCAGGGATTGAAGACAGCCTAGATATTATAGAGAAAGAACATACAACCATCCAAGACAAGTCCAAGAAATATGATAGATCTATCCAACACCTGGAAGACACCATCAGAAGGCCTAACTTAAGGATAATGGGTGTAGAGGCGCACCTAGAAACAGAAGTTAATGGTCTAGGAAATTTGTTTAACAGGATCCTAGCAGAGAACTTCCCAAACATGCAAAAAGATAGGCCTATTCAGATACAAGAAGCCTTTAGAACCCCAAGTAGACCATACCAGAATAGGACATCCCACCGTCACATTAGAATCCACACAGGATCAACTCAGAACAAGGAAAAGATCCTTAAAGCTGTCAGGGAGAAAAGGGTAATCACCTATAAAGGGAAACCAATTAGAATCACCTCACATTTCTCAGCGGAGACAATCAAAGCAAGAAGAGCCTGGAATGATGTATGCCATGCCCTAAAAACAAACAAATATGAACCAAGAATACTGTACCCAGCTAAACTCTCCTTCATAACTGAAGGCCAAATAAAAACCTTCCACAGCAAAGAAAAATTGAAACAATACATCTCCACCAAACCAGCCCTACAAAAGATTCTTAAAGATGTCCTACACATAGAAAACCAACAAGACCGCAATAAAGGCCAACAAACTGCACCCAAACTGAGAATCCAAGAACCATAGGAAGAACCCAGTTTTCGCAGCCCCCAAGAAGGTAGATAACATGGCAGGAACTCCCAAATACCTCTCAGTCCTATCTCTTAACATTAACGGACTGAACTCTCCAATTAAGCGACATAGACTGTCTAGTTGGATTAAAAAACAAGACCCTTCTATCTGCTGCCTGCAGGAGTCACATCTTGCCCGTAAAAACAAACACATTTTCAATGTTAAAGGCTGGAACAAAATCTACCAAGCAAACGGCCCTCATAAACAGGCAGGAGTTGCAATCCTAATATCAGATAAAATAGACTTCAAATTAAAAATCGTGAGAAGAGGTAAAGAAGGTCGCTACATACAAATTAAAGGATCTCTCCTTCAGGAGGATATTACAATTCTAAATATTTATTCGCCAAACAATGGAGCACCCAAATTTATCAAAGAAACACTACTTTCCCTCAAATCCCATATAGATCCAAAGACATTAATTGTTGGGGATTTTAACACACCACTCTCCCCACTAGACAGATCAAATCGGCAAAAACTCAACAGAGAAACCGCAGATCTAAACAGCTGCATAGATCAACTAGACTTAACAGACATTTACTGAACATTTCACCCAGCAGCATCAGAATACACGTTCTTCTCAGCAGCACAAGGAACATTTTCTAAAATAGACCACATTCTAGGCCACAAAGCAAACTTGTCTAAATTCAGAAACATTGAAGTTATACCCTGCATTCTCTCTGACCACAAGGGAATAAAATTAGAACTCAACACCAAAAGCCACCAAAGAAAGTCCGGTATGACATGGAGGCTAAACAACACACTGCTGAATCAAGAGTGGGTCATGGAAGAGATTAGAAAGGAAATTCAAATGTTCATGCTATTCAACAAAAATGAACACACAAATTACCAGCTCCTCTGGGACACAGCAAAGGCAGTACTCAGAGGCAAGTTTATAGCTCTGAGCTCCTACATCAACAAATTGGAGAGATCTGAAACTAGCAATTTAATGACACATCTAAACCTCCTTGAAAAAGAGCAACAAGATAAACCCCAATCCAGTAGACGGAAAGAAATAATCAAAATTAAATCAGAATTAAATGAATTAGAATCCAAAAAAACTATAGAAAGAATCAACAAAACAAAGAGTTGGTTCTTTGAAAAACTTAACAAAATTGACAGACCCTTAGCAAACCTTATCAGAAAAAGGAGAGAACACACCCAAATTAATAAATTCAGAGATGAGAATGGAAACATCACCACGGAAACAACCAAGATTCAGAACATTATAAGGGAATACTTCTCAAAACTTTATGCTAATAAGTTTGAGAACTTGACAGAAATGGACCTTTTCCTAGCAAATATTGACATGCCAAAACTAAACCAAGATGAGTTAAACTATCTTAACAGGCCCATATCAAGCATTGAAATAGAAACAGCAATAAGAGACCTCCCAGCTAAGAAAAGTCCAGGACCAGATGGTTTTACAGCGGAATTTTACAAGGCCTTCAAAGCAGACCTCACACCAATTCTCCTCCAACTCTTCAATGAAATTGAAAGAGAAAGCTCACTACAGAACACATTCTATGAAGCCATCATAACCCTCATCCCAAAACCAGGCAAGGACTCATCAAAGAAAGAGAACTATAGACCCATTTCTTTGATGAACATTGATGCAAAATTCTCAACAAAATTTTGGCCAATCGACTTCAACAATTCATCCAAAAAATCATACACCACGATCAAACAGGATTCCTTTCAGGGATGCAAAGCTGGTTCAATATACGCAAATCAATTAATATTATTCATCACATCAACAGGAGCAAGAACAAGAACCACATGGTTATCTCAATAGACGGAGAAAAAGCATTCGACAATATCCAACACCCTTTTATGATGAAGGTTTTGGAAAAATTAGGAATCCATGGAACATTCCTCAATACAATAAAGGCTATATATGACAAACCTACAGCCAGCATTATACTCAATGGTGAAAAACTAAAGCCATTTCCTCTTAACTCAGGAAAAAGACAAGGATGCCCACTCTCTCCACTTCTCTTCAATCTAGTATTAGAATGCCTAGCTACAGCAATAAGACAAGATGCAGACATAAAGAGGATCCAAATAGGGAAAGAAGAAATAAAACTCTCCCTCTTTGCAGATGACATAATCTTGTATTTAAAGAATCCCATAGACTCCACTCCCAAATTACTCAAGCTGATTCAAAACTTTGGCAAAGTAGCAGGTTATAAAATTAACCCCCAAAAATCAATGGCTTTCCTGTATGCCAACAATGAGAAAAGTGTGGATGAAATTAGGAAAACAACTCCATTTGTAATTGCCCCACAAAAAATAAAATACCTAGGAATTAACTTAACTAAAGAAGTGAAGGACCTCTATGATGAAAACTTTAAAATCTTGAAAAAGGAAATCAACACAGAACTTAAAAAATGGCAAAACCTCCCATGCTCCTGGATTGGCAAGATTAACATCGTGAAAATGGCTATCTACAAATTCAACGCGATACCTATCAAAATTCCACCCTCATTCTTCAAGGAAATAGAAGAGGCAATCCAAAAATTCATATGGAACAATAAAAGACCCCGAATAGCAAAAACACTTCTCAACGGAAAGAACACTGCTGGAGGAATATCAATACCAAATTTCAAACTCTACTATAAAGCCATAGTAATCAAAACAGCTTGGTATTGGCATAAGAACAGACCTCAGGACCAATGGAATAGAATTGAAAACCCAGAAATGAACCTACAGACCTATAGCCATCTAATCTTCCATAAGGAAGCTAAAACAATAGAATGGAAGAAAGACAGCCTCTTCAGTAAATGGTGCTGGCAAAATTGGTTAACTACATGTAGAAAACTAAAGCTAGATCCTTATATATCACCCTGCACCAGAATCAATTCCAAATGGATCAAAGACCTTGAACTCAAAGCAGACACTCTGAAAATATTACAGGATGGAATAGGAGAAACCCTAGGTCTCCTTGGCTCAGGCCGAAATTTTCTGAATAGAGACCCGGAAACACAACAAATCAAAGAAAGGTTGGACAAATGGGATTGCATATGGTTGGAGAGCTTCTGCAGGGCAAATGACATAGCTAGCAAGATCAAGAGAAAGCCCACCGATTGGGAGAAGATCTTTACTAGCCATACAACGGACAAGGGTCTCATATCTAAAATATACTTGGAACTCAAAAAATTAAACCCCCCAACAACAAATCCTCAAAGAAACAACTGCCCAATAAATAAGTGGGCGAAAGACTTAAAGAAAAGCTTCTCGGAAGAAGAAAGAAGGATGGCCAATAGACACATGAAGAAATGTTCAACATCCCTAGCCATAAAAGAAATGCAAATCAAAACAACATTGAGATATCACCTCACTCCAGTTAGAACAGCAAAAATCAAGAACTCTAACAACAACAGATGCTGGAGGGGATGTGGACAGAAAGGAACCTTACTTCATTGTTGGTGGGAATGTAAACTTGTTCAACCACTTTGGAAAGCAGTATGGAAGTTCCTCAAAAGACTTCACATAGACCTCCCCTATGATCCAGCAATCGCACTTTTGGGCATTTACCCAAATGTAAACAAACAAGACCACACTAAAGCTACCAGCACAACTATGTTTATTGCAGCATTATTTACCATAGCTAAGATATGGAACCAACCCAGAAGCCCCTCAGTAGATGAATGTATCAAGAAAATGTGGTATATATACGCACTGGAATTCTATGCCTCCATCAGAAAGAATGACATTTCCCCATTTGTTAGGAAATGGAAAGGCTTGGAAAAAATTATATTAAGTGAAGTAAGCCAGGCCCAAAGAAACATAGGTCCCATGGTTTCCCTTATTTGCAATATCTAGTATAGGTATGAGTCAAGCGGAACTGGTCAGATAATGTGATGTTAGGAAAACGAACCCTTAAATATGTATTTTAATGTTTTCGTTTCTTTCATGCATGTTTCTAACGCATTTATAAGATTATTTCTTTGTTGCTTTGTATGTCCCTCCCCCACAGTGTAACCCCCGCTTTCACTATATTTGATGTCAGTATAACATGTGGAGGAGATGGGGACAAACAAGTCATTTAAGGATTCAGGTGGACCTGTTGCAACAATGAGAAGTGCAAAATGTCATGTCAAAGCAAGCTTTACAATTTCGGTGTGGGGGGTGGAGGGGGGTATGATTAGGTGGGGGGGGAGGGGGGAGGCTGGGAAGGGAGGTGAAGGGTAAACAAAGGAGGAGGCTGCAATGCTTGGTAAGAAATGTATGCATTATCCTGCCAATGTAATTGTAACCCCTCTGTACAGTATGTTCTCAAATAAAATAAAATAAAATTTAAATTAAAAAAAAGAAATATCAATTCTGAAATGGAAAAAAGTAATCCTGATAATTGATTGTGAGAATGAATACAGTTTAAAGTTTGTGCCTAAACAATGTAGACGGTAGCAAAGGAGAGATTAAAAATATATGTTTGGCCAAAGGACATTTTAATTGGCAAGGAGAAGAAAAAAATCACTGTGAAGATACAAAATAGTCACATTGAATGTAAGGCATTGGGAACCATCTCAGTGAACAGCTGACATGTCAACTGAACTTTCAAAGATGAATAAAATTGTAATAGGTAGGCAAAAATACCAGAGGGAACAAGTTTTCTCTGCTCTTTGGTTTTCTTATTCCTCAACTCTTCTAATCTAAATATTCTACCCTCCCTTCATCTCAGTATAATCAATAGAAATCTTATATGATTTAAAGAGAAAAAGCCTGCAGATGGGCCCATAATGTTTGATTATAAAAGGCATTTATAAGTCCAAGTATATAGGTAAGAAACAGAAAAGGAAATAAATTCCTCCAGGGAGAGAAATGTGTGTGATAAATTGAAAAGAGAGAGGATTCCTTTTGTCTTAATAATTTTAGATGGAAGAAGAGCATACATGTGTGTATTAAGATTAGGTTTGTGCATAGAATGAGAACACTAAGTAAAATTTAGCCTACCTTTCTGTTTACCTTATCTCTTCTTCCCTTTCTTTAGATTCCTTTTATATTATCTGAATAATTTATTCTAATCTACTTTTTGACGTCATCTTTTCACAATTAACTTAAATTTTGCTCTTGTTTTGCATTAATCTTAAGAGTACGATTAATCCGTTCATACCAGCATCAAGCTTTAATCACCTGGAGGCCTCCTGGTGAATTGGTGTAGCAGGAAGGAATAAAGAATCATTCCCTCTGATATCATTCTTAGGAGTAAGAAGGATTTGCCTGGGTCTGCATTATTTTCTTTAACTCATTTACTCATTGTGAGTAAATATTGTGAGGCTAGCTTGTTCCTCTTCTTTTAATAATTCAGAGTATTTCAGCCTCCACTTGTCCTTAATAACTTTTTGTAAGCTTAATTTAAAGAAAAGAGATTCATTAGAACTGAATTCTAACCATTTGTAAGAAAGTGAAGAGTGAACCCCTTTAGTATAATGTTTAGTTCCTAACAAAAAAAAAAAAGATTCACTAATTGGGAAGATGTTACGATGATAAAATCTCATGTATAAGTAAGGTCAGATGGAAACAAGGTTTTGCTGAAAGAGATCTCATTGAAATTCATATGACATTATGTACAAGATAATGATCACTTAAAGGAAGCAAAAAGCAAAATAAATTTCTGAGAAATTCTGTGGGAATTGATTTATTAATAATATATATTTATGTATTGCTAATATTTTATTATGTCTCAAAAAAGATAAATTCCACTATACTGAAAATGAATTATACAACTGGGAGGAGAGGGAGGAAGCAAAGGAAAAATTGGGAAAAAATAATGGAAGAGGTGACATTTGAAAAAGAAATATATTAATATTTGCCTTTGTAAGAAAATGAGGGAGGGAGTAACGGTGTTTAAAAATAAATGTTCTCATTGCCTTACTTATGTAACTGTAACCACCCTATTCATCACCTTTATGATACATTAAAAAATTAATAAAGAAGTCAACTTCTAAATATTTTGTTTTTATTGTAACAGTTAACAAAGGTTTGTAATAGATTGTTAATAGTGCACTCTTTTTTAAACATTACTTAATTATTTTTAGGTAGTTGTACAACAGGTTTTCAATTGTAGATGTCAATTTATACTCACCTGGTATCTTTTTTTTGTTTTATTTTATTTTTATTGTGAAAATACTGTACAGAGGGGTAACAATTACATGGGCAAGATAATGAGTACATTTCTTATCAAGCATTGTAGCCTCCTCCTTTGTTTCCCCTTCCCATCCCTTCCTATCCTCCCCCTGCCCCCCACCCAATGCTCCCTGTCCCCCCCCCCACCCCCCACCAAAGTTGTAAAGTTTGTTTTGGACATAACAACTTGTACATCTCATTGTTGCCATGAGTCCACCTGTAACCCTATTTAAAAGATTTGTTTTTCCTTTCCCCTCCACAAATTATACCGACATCAAATACAGTGAAAGCAGGGGTTATACTGTGGGGGAGGGACATACAAAGCAACAAAGAAATCATCTTATAAATGTATTAGAAACAATCGATTGAAAGAAAAAAAAAACATTTGAATACCTATCTTAGGGTTCATTTCCCTAACATCAACTTATCTGACCTTTTCTTCTTGATTGAGACATATACTAGATATTGCAAATAAGGGAAACCGTGGGACCTATGTTTCTTTGGGCCTGGCTTACTTCACTTAATATAATTTTTTCCAAGCCTTTCCATTTCCTAACAAATGGGGCAATGTCATTCTTTCTGATGGAGGCATAGAATTCCATTGTGTATATATACCACATTTTCTTGATCCATTCATCTACTGAGGGGCATCTGGGTTGGTTCCATATCTTAGCTATAGTAAATAATGCTGCAATAAACATAGTCGTGCTGGTAGCTTTCTTGTGGTCTTGTTTGTAAAGATTTGGGTAAATACCCAAAAGTGGGATTGCTAGGTCATAGCAGAGGTCTATGTGGCATCTTTTGAGGAACCTCCATAACCTCCATACTGTTTTCCAAAGTGGTTGAACAAGTTTACACTCCCACCAACAATGCAGTAAGGTTCCCTTCTGTCCACATCCCCTCCAGCATCTGTTGTTATTAGAGTTCTTGATTTTAGCCAGTCTAACTGGAGTGAGGTGGTATTTCGATGTTGTTTTGATTTGCATTTCTTTTATGGCTAGGGAGGTTGAGCATTTCTTCATGTGTCTATTGACCATCCTTCTTTCCTCTTCAGAGAAGTTTCTCTTTACTTCTTTAGCCTACTTATTAATTGGGCAGTTGTTTCTTTGAAGATTTGTTGTTGATCACCTTGTATCTTGATCAATGTCACTCTTCAATTGTTCCTCCATTTCTCACATCCATGCATATTCCCTCAAATTTTAATTTTCAAATTTTAAGAGAAATATTAAGTGAAATTTGATCTTGATTTCCCTGGGGACAAATATTCTTATAAAAGTAATAATTTTACTTATAAATCAAATGTGTATATATTTATTTAGTCAACACAACATATTTATTTGGTGTTAGAAGCATCTCTGGATAGCTTTATGTATTTTATTAACTGTAAAATTGTTAGTAGCAATAATGAATACAAAAATATCACTAGTTAATATTTGTTAGGATTTTCAGAAAATTTCCATGTCTTTTTAAAAACTTGTATTTTTGTCAAAACATCCCAATTGTTAGAAAACTTAAGGCAAAAAATAAAATATCTAATGGCTTAAGTAGAGGTAAGCTTCTGTGTTCCATGTCATTATGTGCTGAATGTGTATCCATTTATTTGACTAGTTGGGCTTCAAAGCATCATGAATTTCAATGTACTTAGAAAAGTGAAATATTAATCAGAAATTTAAATAAATAAGTTTAGAGATTTTATTTCCCCATATGGGAAATTACAGCTCCAAATTGTTAAACAACCGAGTTTTGGCCATGGCAATGGTAGGAACTGTGGTCAGGCAGGCTTTCTTCTCAGAGCTGACTTCCCAAGTCATTGGACTTGAAGGATCATTCTTCCTCCTAAGAACTGATCACATGTGACATATTCTGTTCTGTTTCCTAACTACTGGGGCTTATATACCTACCTCTGAATCATGGTCTATATAGTATATATCTCTATATAGTAGAGATGAGATGTTTAATTGGTTTAACAAATCAAGATTCTTGAAGAACCAGGTGGGTGTTAATATTAGGATATTATGTAAGCATGTGATATAGTTGGTATAGGATAGAAAATTCCAAGATCATTGAACATTGTGCTGACCCCAGGAGATGACAGTTAAAGAAGGTAAGAAGAAATTGAAACAAAAGGAAGGAAACCTTAAACTTGGTTCCAGGACTAGAGTCCAGAAAATATTGAATGTCTTTTGAGTTTCAAGTAGATTACTTTTAAGTTTGCTTATGACTGGATTCATTTTCCAGTAAAAGCCATGATCAGCTTGAGGAAATCAATCTGTGTTGGAAAGACAATTGTAAGTATTAGCAGAACTCATCACTGTGTTTTTAATAGGTGTACTTCATTGGAAAACAAAAACCAATCCATTCTCATAAAAGGTTATTCAACAGTAAGTGGGTTTAATTTTGAAATAACACTAACTTGAAAAAATTATCATCATAATTATAAGGATTTATAGCAATAAAAATAACTTGTGATTATTTTGTAAACATAAATCAACATTGATACTTTACAGTGTTTTTGTTGTTGTTGTTGTTGTTTTGTAAGTTGTGGGGCTTGAACTCAGGGCCTGGATGCTGTCCCTGAGCCTCTTTGTACTTAAGGCTAGCACTCTACCATTTGAGTCATTACATCACTTCTAATTTTTGAGTGGTTAATTGGGGATAAGTGTCTTATAGGGACTTATTTGCCAGGGCTAACTTCAAACTGTGACCCTCAGATTTCAGCCTCTTGAGTAATTAGGATTAGAGGCGTGAACCACCAGTGCTCAACTACTGTTATTTATATATTTATTTATTTTATGCATCATCTTTTTTCTCTATAGTGATTGAGGTTGAACCTAGAGCTTTGTACTCACTGGATAAGCACTCTTCTGTTTGAATCATTGCCCCTAGCTCTCTTTAAAATTCTGTCTTTGACACAGTGTGTCATCATGTACTTTGCTGAGGCTGGCTTCAATTACAATCCTTCTTGCCTTAGCATGAAACAGCATACCTGAATGCATTATTTTTCTTAACTCATCTGACAAAATAAGTCCCCTTGAAAGTCTCCTCACCATTTCCTCAGGTACCTTGAAGTTCATTTAAGTCACATTTAATTGTGTATAGTTTTATGACTGTTGACAAATGCCAAAAGTCTGGTTATCATAGTTTATTCAGCTATTACTAAAAGACAAAAATCATAGCTATTATCATCATACACTGCTCTAAAAGATCTATCAAGTCCTTCTAAATTAAACTCCTTTTCCTCATTCATAGGTCTCAGTAAAACTGATTTGTCTTGCATTCATATGCATTTGCCTTTTCTATAAAACAATATAAAAGGAACCATCCAACATACAGCCCTTATTTGTGTCATTTCTTTTTCCTTTTGAATTATTCATTTGAGATTCATCCATGCTATTGCAAATATCCATGGATATTTCAGCATTTTTGTCTGTTTATTTTACTGTTGAATAACATGGAATAAATGCAAGAGAGTTTGTCTGTTTAGAAGTTAATGAACATTTGAGTATTGATTGGTAATTATGAATGAATTGTGATTACAACTAAAACCACTGTAGTAATATTTGTTGTTTTATTTGTATAGACACAAATTGATTGAGTTATGCTTTTATGTCTCTCAGAATCTGTAAGTGGATAACTGGACTGACCAATGGATAAATGCTCTGTTTAGGAGTGAGGAAACTATGCTATCAGTAGGGGATATTACTGACCAAATTTCACAAAGTAGATTAAAGCAATCTAGCTTCTCATGTTTCAGTAATATGGTCTTTTAATCCAATAATGATTAGGACAAATAGGATAATGTTTTGGCTAATTTGTTTTCCATGTGATGAAATACCACTCTTGTGTCTATATAAAAGAAAATCAGCAGAGATCAGGACTTAGTTTTTGTTTTGCTTTAATATCTTAAAATTTTTATTGTCAAGATGTTGTACTGGGGGGTAACCGTTGCATAAGTAGGGTAATAAGTACATTTCTTGTTGAACTTGTTACACTTTCCCTCATTTATCTCCTCTTCGCCCTACCCCCCACTAAGTAGTATGGACAGTTTCCAACATATTGTCTTATGAACATTGCTGTTGCATTGATTTTTCCCTTGTCCTTTCTTTTGTCATTCCATTGTTCCCTTTAATTCCCTAATTCACACACACACACACACACACACACACACACACACACACACACACACACACACACACACACACACATCAAATACAGTAACAACAGGGGATAAACCATAGGGGGAAGAACACACAAAAGAAACAAGAAACCACATAAGACACTAAAAACAACAACTTGAGGTTTCTTTCTTTCTTTCTTTCTTTCTTTCTTTCTTTCTTTCTTTCTTTCTTTCTTTCTTTCTTTCTTTCTTTCTTTCTTTCTTTCTTTCTTTCTTTCTTTCTTTCTTCTCCAATCAATAACTTTAAACTATAAGGACATTTTCCAACCATAATCCCAATATCTGGATAAAGATGTCATTTGTTTACAATATCAATATCAATATATTCTGAAGGGCAAAACAATCCCCACCCCACCCCATGACACATACCCTTCTCTGTTAAATATGCTGTGAATTTGGCTGTTTCAAGTGTGGCAAACCTCACCCTGGTAACAATTTATAAACACAAAAACAGTTCTATTACTTGAAGTCTAATCTCTGCATTACAAATGAGAAAATGAGTTACTTTTACAAAGTTACTTAGTAGAATATAAAAGTGAGTTTTTTCACATCTCTAGATTAATTACTTTTATGGAGATTCATTTACTTATTAAATTCAAGGGGAAATTTACTATTGTATACTAACATAGTAGTTTGGGGTTATTTTGAAAAGCTTTCACTCACTACTATACTATCATCTCCTGAAAACTTTGAGTCAGTAACAATCTATGAACACCTAGATACCCTTTTCTCAAACTGATCATTCCTGAAAGGAAATTTATACCTTCTAGTAATTTCCTAATGCTGTGGAATTTCTAAGTTATCATCTTTATTCTTTGATCACATTATCTGAACCTAAATAATTATATAATAATTGGGTCATTTGTGTGTTAGATGCCAGCTGACATCTTTTTCAATAGGTAAAATTTCTGTCTGATTTTTTAAAATTTCATTGAGAAATATTTCAGAATGCCATAGATCTTATTATCAGTCTTCAAGCTTTTCTTCCAAGGTATTATTCCCATTTTTATTATGCCTGTCACAGATCTTATCTATTATTCCAGTAACAAACTTTTGGCTCATAGAAGCCACTGGGGAAAAAAAGTCAATCATGTTTTATCCAATAAAACTTTATCATTACCAGTTTGTCCACTCAAATAAGATTTGTATATTATCCAGAATCTTTAAATGAGGACTAGACATAAAATTCCCTAAAGTATTAAAAACTAAATTAAATTTGAAAGTCAATTATGGGAAAGCTTGGTAAATATTCCCTGAGTAGAAATTCTCACATTATAAAGTGACTTGACTTTTATGACTAGTTTTCTTTTGTTCACTTTGGTTGTCTACCAATTATGAAAGATTCCCAGGAGAACTTACAGTTCTTTTGTTCATTATTTATGTAGAGCATCCTGTACTGTCTTCTACCCCATAATTTTGCATTGGTATCACTGAATCAGATACAGTTTTTCTTGAATAAATTAGCAAGTACATGCTTGATTTAAAATATTTAGTATGGGCCTGGGAAGGTGGCTCAATGGTAGAGTGCTTGCCTTGCATGCATGAGGCCCTGGGTTGGATTCCTCAGCACCACATAAGCAGAAAAAGCCGGAAATGGCACTTTGGCTCAAGTGGTAGAGTGCTAGCCTTGAGCTGAAGAGCTCAGAGACAGTGTCCAGGCCCAGAGTTCAGACCCTATGACCCACAAAATTAATTAATTAATTAATTAATATGTATTTAGTACTATTTTTAATTGTTATTTTAGAATTGATATACAGAGGAGTTACAGTTACATGAATCAAGTAATTAGAATGTGCCTATAAATCTATAAGTAAATACACAGAATGACATATAATATATAATATGTATATATAAACATATATTATATATAAATATGTACATATATATTTAGTTTTTTCTCCATTTTCTTTTGCCCAATCCTGAGTTCAAACTGATAATCACAAAGTACAGCAAATTATTAGTAGGTTTTGGATTTGAGTTCACTGGTTAGGTCAGTGGAAGTTTCCACTAACTCCCAAAACACTTTTAACACCTTCTGAGACCTTAATGCACTGACTAGACAAGGCTTATGTTTCTCTCTGGCTTTTTGTGTATCTGGGGTGACACTTTCTCAGTTTACTTCTCATTCAGGGGTCAAAGTAGTTCATGTAAATTGATGGCAGATGGCAAATGTCTTCAGGAAATTAAGGCTGTTATCTCACTTAAGAGCATGATTTGCTGTTGGTGTTTTCCTGGACTTCATTAACTTTTCCATCTGTAATGGACTTCAGATTTCTTAACAAAGGATCTGGGTTCACCATAACTTTCTGTTCACCTCAATTACTAAATTACTATCAATCATTTTATGATTATAAAATACTACATAAAAGAAATGCCTTCCTGCATTACTATGGCTTCACAGCTAACATGGAAAATTTAAAAAATTGTATCATGTATTTTTCATGAACAATAATCCTTTACATAAAGCATACTCATCTACAATGACAGAACACTGAAAGCATTTGCAGAACTACTGTACATTCTACTACTTGAAACAATTAGGATAGGATTATGTGATCTGTGTGTCAATCTTTCTAGGTATCACATCAAGCTAAATGATTTATTAGTATTCCCCCACCTTGCCACAACTTCAGAAAGCTATTACTTATATAATATTTGCATAAGGAGGAGGCTGCAATGCTTGATAAGAAATGTACTCATTATCTTGCTCATGTAATTTTAACCCCTCTGTACAGTATTTTCACAATTAAAAAAATAAATAAATATACAAAAAACATATTAAAATTAAAATGAATAAATAAATTTTATATATGAGGAAACAAGTTAGCCAAGTTTAAAAATTCATATAGATAGCAAAATTTTCAGTAGAGATATGCATGGCAGGTTTGGTTTTTTGTTTTTTGGGTTTTTTTGTTCTGTCAAAGGGCTTGAACTCTGGGCCTGGGCGCTGTCCCTCAGCTCTTCAGCTCAAGTATAGTGCTCTACCACTTGAGCCACAGCACCACTTCCGGTTTTCTGGTTGTTAATTGGAGATAAGCGTTTCATGGACTTTCCTGCCCGGGCTGGCTTTGAACCTCGATCCTCAGATCTCAGCCTCCTGAGTAGCTAGGATTATAGGCGTGAGCCACCGGCACTCGGCTGCATGGCAGTTTTGAGCAATCAAAGAACATTACATTTTGGCCAGGGATGGTTCTTTACACGTGTAAATCCTTACAACATGGAAGGTTAATATCAAGAAGATTGACGTTTGAAGATATTCCAGGCGTAAAGCTAGTGAGAAATCATCTTAAAGTAGGCATGCTGTTAAAACATGTATGTAATTCCTACCTGAAGACATAAATCAGAGGATTGTAGTTCCAGGTTGACTTGAAACAATGGCATGATACACACTACTTGGGAAAAAAAGCAACTAAATAACAATAGGGCTGAGTATTCTAGTGGTAGTGTGCCAGCTTAGCAAAAGCAAGGGTAGATTGTTTCTTTGAGGATTTGTTTTTGGAGGATTTGAGTTCTAAGTATATTTTAGATATGAGTCCCTTGTCTGTTGTATAGCAAGCAATGATCATCTTCCAGTCCATGGGCTTTCTATTAATCTTGCTAGCTATATCCTTTGCCATGCTTCTAGAAGCTCTGCAGTTTCATTCAATCAAATTTGTCCAATCTTTGATTTGTTGTGCTTCTTGTTCTTTATTAAGAAAATTTTGGCCTATGCCAAGGAGCCCTAGAGTTTCTACTATTTCTTCCTGTAATGTTTTCAGGGTGTCTGCTTTTGCTTTGAGGTCTTTGATCCATTTGGAGTTGATTCTGATGCAGGGTGATATGTAAGGATCCAATTTTCGTTTTCTACAGGTGTTTAACCAAGTTTGTCAGCACCATTTACTGAGAGGCTGTCAATTGCCCTGTTAACAAGTGGGCTAAAGACTTAAAGAAAGAGTTCTCTGCAGAAGAAATAAGAATGGCAAATAGACACATGAAGAATTGTTCAACTTCTCTAGCCATAAAAGAAATGTAAATCAAACAACACTGAGATTCCACCTCACCCCAGGTAGAATGGCTATATCAAGAAATCCAATAACAAAAGATGCTGGTGGGATGTGGCCAAAAAGGACTGCATTGTTGGTGCGAGTGTAAACTTGTTCAACCACTTTGGAAAGCAGTATGGAGGTTCCTCAATGGACTCCACATAGATCTTCCCTATGACCCAGCAATCACACTTCTGGGCATTTACCCTAACAATCACAAACAAGGCTATACTAAAGCTACCAGTACAACTATGTTTATCACAGCATTATTCACCATAGCTAAGATATGGAACCAACCCAGATGTCCCTTAGTAGATGAATGGATGAAGAACATATTCCATGCCTCCATCAGAAAGAATGACATGGCCCCATTTGTTAGGAAATGGAAAGACCTTAAAAAAATCATATTAAGTGAAGTAAGCCATACCCAAAGAAATATAGGTCCCATGGTTTCCCTCATTTGCAATAACTAGTGTACTTTTAAGTACAATTTTGTCAGATGAGCAGAAAAAGCTCAAAAGCTATATACATATGACTATATAAGATGATGCTAAGTGAAATGAACCCCAGGACATGGATAAAGAGGCCTTTCCTTGTTGTTGTCATTTTAAATGTACCATGTGATTTTTTTTTTCTTTCCTTTGTATGTTCTTCCCGCTATGGTATATCCCCTGATACCACTGTACTTGATTTTGGTACCCTGCATCTTGTATATACAATTGTATAATTTGGAGAGGGGAAGGAGAATAACAAAACACTGAAACAAAGGCACAGGATGACCCACAATGATACCCACAAGTCAGTATATTGGAATTCAGCTTTACAGCTTTGGCGGCCGAGGTAAAGGAGGGAAGAGATAGTGGTAGGACAACAAGGGAAGGGGTATCAATACTCGACAAGATATGTACCCATTCCCTTACTCATGAAACTGCAACCCCTATGTATAATATCTTTATAATACATACAAGTTTTTCAAAAGCAAGGGTAGATTTTACATCCCAGCATTGTGCTTCCAGCTAAAACAGGATTTTTTAAAAGCATAGATACAACCATATTAAAGGAAATATGTCAACACAACAGTTGCTTTCCTAAACTTGCCTTCCTGCTGTGGAACTTTACTGTGTGTGTTTATTCACTTACTTTTTTGTCCCACATCAAAAGACCTCCTAATGGGGATAAACATATATCTAATATATAAATATGACGATTCAAGCAGTGAAGAAATACCATAGGATTCTGGGAAATCTACATTTGTTTCTTCCTAAAACTTCTGCCATAGAATTTAAATAGTTCTATGTAACACTACACTGTTGTCAATATTCTTGTTTTAAGTTTCTTATAATTTACAGGTGGGACACATATTTAATGTTTGTCTTTTAGGGCAAAGCAATCCCTTCCCCTTGAGGGCAACTGTAGATTGTTGTCTACTTACACTTTGCTCTTGGGACAACACTTTCATGTTCTGTTGTTCAAACTCCTGGGATTCAAAAGCATGTGGGAGTAGGAAGAAATAATTCATGAACTTGAAGTTAAGAGTGTAGAAATTATGAAGTCTAAGAAAAAGAAAGGAAGTGGAGAGAGGATAAGAAATGAAAATGAACCTCGTTTTGGGCATGACAACTTGTACTTCTCATTGTTGCAACAGGTAAGCCAGCTTTACAACGTCGGTGCGGGGGGAGGGGGGAAGAAGGGGGGGAAAGGAGAAGGATTGGGATTGTGGGGGAGGGGGGAGGCTGGGAAGGGATGTGAAGGGTAAACCAAAGGAGGAGGCTGCAATGCTTGGTAAGAAATGTATGCATTATCCTGCCCATGTAATTGTAACCCCTCTGTACAGTATGTTCACAAATAAAATTAAATTAAATTAAAAAAAAGAAATGAAAATGAAGGTTTGGAATGGTAGGGGAGGTAATGGAAGGAAAGAATGAGGAGGGAGTGGAGGAGGATGATTAAGACAAGAGTGGAGACAAGGAGAGTGAGAAGAGACAAAAGAGGAGAAAGATAAGCAGAACAAAAGTGAGAACACAGTAAAGACACCATATATGTGCTGCAGAACCCCAAAAGTAGAAGAACAAGAAAACAGGAATGCAGATTTTATTTTAATATTTGAGAAATGTGACCTCAGAAACCCACAAATATACTTAGTCTTCTGAAAGACAAAGAATACATTTTACAAAGAGCAAGACAAAAGAAAGTCATGACCTTCAATAGGGTTATGGTTGGGGCTGGGAAGGTGTCTCAGTGGTAGAGTGCTTGGCTTGCATGCATGAGGCCCTCAGTTCGATTCCTTAGCACCCTATAAGCAGAAAAAGCCAGAAGTGGTAGAGGCTGAGGCTCAAGTGGTAGAGTTCTAGTTTATAGCTGAAGAGCTGAGGGACAGTGCCCAGGACCCACGACTGACAAAAAAAAAAAGAAAAGATTATGGTGTATCTCATTAGAAATTTTGGAGGACAGAAGGTATTGGACCAATATGTTTAGCGTGCTAAAATAAAACTATCATGGAAAAATTCTACACTGCAAAACTGTAGCTCCAGAGTAAAGGAGGAAGTAAATGATGCCCAGATGAACTTACAGCTCAGGGAGTTGTTATTTCCAGATCATCAGGAAGCAGGCAATGAAATTGTGCAGGCAGCAATGCCTGGAGAATAGGCAGAAATTTGAGTCTATATGATGGAATAACAATCTCAATGCTCTTGTAAATACCACTACACTAACAGTAGTTACTTTTTTCTTACATGATTTGAGAGAATATGTTTCAGAAAATTATTCTAAAAGGTCTATCTTAAGTTTAGTTTGTAATTTCACATTTTGTTATTTACATAATTTTGAAACTTTCATTTAAAAGCATTACTATGTTCAGAGTTGCTATACACACACATCCAAAAGAGGTGAAGATGTAGACGTAGCTATAAAAGATCTAAAATCTAAAATGCTATTCATGGTAAAATGATATGAATTCAATATAGTGTTTTGAAACTTCAGAATGGTAAATGTAATCACCATGGTAACAATAGAGAGAGTGCAATAGAATATAAAAAGCAAGCTATGGGCAGGGACTTCAAACATTTTACCACATAATTGATTGAACAGAGACAGAAATGCAGGAAATGAAAAATCAAACGTCAGGTTTATATAACACATATAGCAAATGGAAGAAGTATTCTGTACCAGTAGTTACTTTAGCTTTCTTTCATTGTTTTAAGACAGGGCTTCTCTACCCATCCCAGACTGGCCAAGAACTTACTACATAGTCCAGGATGATCTTAAACCTGAGATCCCTAAACTCTGCCTTAACCTTTAGAGAGCCAGGATTACAAGTGTTCATCTCCTTTCCTGACTTATATCAGCAATTGCTGGTTAACTATGTAACCCAAAAACATTGATTTGCAAAATGAACAAAAATAAAGAACAATTCTCATGTTGCATAGTAGCCATCCACTTTGGATCCACAGGAACAATTACATTGAAAATAAACTGATGGGAAATGATCCTTCATTCCCATGGTAACTAAAAGAGAGTGGAGAAGCTTTACTATTATCAGCAAATAGACCTAATGAAGCAAAAGGGGATACCATATCATATCAAAATGTACAAATGTTTAATACTGTAAGGAGAAGGATGACATAAAGTTGCTTGAACTTATTTGACAAGATAACTTGATGTATTTAAAATAGCTGGTTCTATACTAGTTTTAGACTTCAGGAGTCTAAATAATAATGGGCAAAGAATCCAATAGAAGGAAAGAGGATTTAAAGGAAACAGTAAACAAAACTGATATAAAGAAGGCATTCAGAGAACCTCAATTTCATGAGACAATGTATAGATTAGGCCACTGCTTCAACTACAAATTAAATTTCAAAGGATTATCAGATCATATGATGTATCTGTTCTGACTATAAGAGATTGTAATTAAAAATCAACAGAAATGTAATTGTAATGTTCATAAATTTGTTTTTAAAACACACTTTTAAACAACCAGTGGATTCAAGGATAAATCATAAGGAAAATTGAACAATACTAAAATCTCAGGAATTTGTACCAGTTAGAAAGATAGTTTACAATATGAGCTCTTTTTTTGTTATTATTAACTCATCAGATAGGGTCTTGTGTTTTTATTCAGGACTGAATTCATATTTCATCCTTTCTATTTATGCTTCCCATGTAGCTGGGACCACAGGTACACACCATTATGACATCATACCCAGATTATTAGTTGAAATGGGAGCTCCCAAACTTTGCTATCCTGTAGACTGACCTCAAACTTCAAACCTAAGAATATTTACCTTCAGTTTAACCTGGATTACAAGCATAACACACTGTATCTGACTAGTTTAGGACTTTTGTATGAAGACTGCTTTATCATTATCCTTTCTTTTTTTCTTGTTGTATAGCCTGTCTGAGTATTGTATCAACTAATCATGGTGACATATAATGAATTAATGAATCAGGGAGCCTACTCTCAGCAACAATTTTTCTTTTTTAACGTTGTGAAAGATACCCTTTAATGTGAATTCAGCTGATCATTAATAATATCCAACTCTTTAGTTTTCTTTTGGGAATATTTCAAATTGCCAATTAAATTTGTTTTATGAATATGACCACTCAAATTTAACATCTGGGTTATGTTGGACAAATTTTATTTGAAAAATATATGTAATTTAGTTAGTTTCAGATTAATTAGAAAAACTTTTATGAAATATTTCTATTTAGATAAATTTTATCATATTCATGAAATATACAATGTTACTATTTGCATATAAATTAATGACTTAAATGATTATTAAAAGTGGTTAAATTAATTCTAAGTACAATTTATATGTCTATCACAAAAAAATTCAATTTCTATAATCAATTCATGCTAACAAAACTTTTAAGGTAAATCTAATAAATATAAATAAATAACAGTACCATGGTTAAATTCCTGCATATTCTGCTTATTTTCTACATTTTATTAATTTGTGTGTATATTTTCCATCAAAAAACCATTGCATCACTGATTAATATTTTTGAAAATTGCTTGGTGTGGGTGGCTCACACCTGTAATCATAGCTACTGAGGAGGCTGAGATCTGATGATCGTGGTTCAAAGCCAGCCCAGGCAGGAAAGTCCATGAAACTCTTATTTCCAATAAACCACCAGAAAACAGGAAGTGGCATTGTAGCTCAAGTGTTAGCATGCTAGCCTTGAGCTAAAGAGCTGATGGGACAGCACTCAGTCCCAGAGTTCAAGCCCCATGACCGACAAAAAAAAAAAAAAAAGAAAGAAAGAAAAGAAAATTATAACAAATTTTTATAAAGTGTTGCCCTTTCTTTTAATTAACACTGTGGGTGAAAATAGATTAAATAGAAGATTTAAAATAATAAAATCAATAAAATGTTCTTATATGTGAAAAAAACAAGCCTGAAAGTATTTTATATGGGCAGTAATTGGGGAAAATGGGATGGGCAGGTAGCAATGGTCAGAATTTGTGATTTTTATTTATTTTTTTACCCATGATCCACCTGACATACTTACATTGTGAAATAATTAAATGAAACTAATGAACATACTCACTGCCTCATGCACTTAATATTTTAGTGAGGAATATATTTAAGATCTACTATTTTAGAATTTGTGAATATACAATTCATTGCCAATTTTTGAGAAACGTTATTATTATCTTCTATAATGGCTGCACCATTTTTGTAACAGTGCATAAATGTTTCTGCCATATTCATGGAAAGTCTATTATTTCAGCATTTTAATAACAGATATTTTTGCAGGTAGGGAGTAATTTGTCACTATATTTTAATTTATATATCCTTAATGATTATAGGAATGAGATGTTGAACTTTTTTTCCATATACCGATTTATCATTTGTGTGTTTTATCTGTTCAAGCACTTTGCCGATTATTAGTTGTTGTTAGCTTTCTTTAAAAAGTTGATTAAACTTGTTATGTATTTGTAATGTTAATCCCTTGTCAGAAGTATGCTTTACAAATATTTTCTCACATTTAAAAGGATTTTATCTTCAATATTCAGGAATATTTCAGTTTGATATAATTCAACTTAACTCTTGCTTTTATTGCCTATGCCTTTGAAGTTAAAGTAAAAATTTATTGTGAAGACTAATATTGCAAAACCTAGTCCATAAAATGACCTTGAGATTCATTCTCCTTTTAGTTTTCTTGAAGACTTTATAAAGTACTGCTATTAATATTTCTTTAAATGCTGGAAACTCTACGTTGGAAAATTCACCAGGAAATAATCTGAACTTAGAAAATCTTTGTTGGGAAGTTTTTATTTCTGATTAAGTTTCATTACTAGTCATTGGTTCATTTATATTTTCTACTTTTGCTAATTCATTGTTATTTGAATGTATGGTTCTATGAATGTAATCATTTCTCTTTGGTTATCAAGTACATTTTTTCAGTCACATGATTCTTCAAAGTTTTGTAGTATTGAATAATATCACACTCATTTATAATTTTTTTCTATCTGAAATTTTCAATTTTCCTTGTTAACAACTGAAGAGTTACCAATTTACCTTTTCAAAAAGTCCAACTATAAATTTTACATTTTTAAGGATTTTTTTCAATCTCGTTATTGGTTCTGCTGACTTTGGACTTAATTTAAACTTTATGAAATATCTTGTTATTGAATTAATTTAGATTTCTTCAAGTAATTATTTTTCTCCTAATGTAGGAATTTATGATTGAGCATTTTCCTTTTAAGACTGTTTTGGTAAAGAAAAATTACATTTTGTTTTGTAATTCAGAAATTCTCTCTGATACCTTGCTCAGGAATATATTAATTTCATGTGTTCGATAATTTCCTAGTTTTCCCTCTGATTGCTGATTTCAAGTGGCACAATATTATGATTCGAAAAGATACAAATATTGTTGTCTCTTAAGTTTTGTTTTGTGGCTTGGAAAATTATATATTCTTGAGAATATTCTCTGTGCAATTGAAAAAAAAAGGATATATTTGTTTCTTAATAGAATATTTTATCTTCATTTATTTATTGTGTCTCACACATCTTACGCTCATTTTTTATATTTTCTCTCTGACTGATAATTATTTAAAGTCGGGTATTGAACTAGTATTATTGTATTCCTATACAGTTCTTCTTTGATATCTATAATATTTTCTCTTAATCCTAAAATTACTCTGGTAAAAAAATCACTTTTGAACATGTATAATAGACTATCAATAGACAGGCTCTTAAGAAATTAAAATAGCCTTGGTAAACAAGCACAGGACAACAAATTCCATTTAGAATGAAAATGATAAAAATATACTCTATAGATTATAAAGAAAGATTATTAAATTAATAAGACAATTTAAAAAGTATCTCATTCCAGTAGAATAATGATGTCATGTAATTATTTACACAACAGGGAAATACAAAAAGATGTATATCAATATTGGAAAGAAAATAACATATTACTACTTATGTAGATGCTCATACATAAAATGTGAAAGACGAATAACTTTTTGCACTTGAGTGGTGAGAATTGTGTTGATATGAGAAGCAAAGCACCATTCAGACTGGAAAATCAGAAATGAATATGGAACACTACAAAATGCTGTAGAAACACATGACTGAAATTCATTCTGCAAGAACAATGAGTCTAATAATGTGCATGAAGAATTTATTAAGGGAAAAAATAGTTAGAAAGATCAATTAAGAACTCACAGGGGAAGGTTCATTAGGCCAAGTAATAGCCATTATTTATCTTTGGGGAAAAATGTATTGGGAGTTCAGTAAGAAATACACTAGAAGTCAGTAGGAATAACCATTATACACAGTGATATGAAGTGAGTAAATTGTCTTAGCAAGATCAGATTTTAAGATGAAAATATGTGTTTATTATGTCATGAAGGATGAGGTGATAGCTGGACTTCAGTACAGGTCAGCTTCAGCATTCTAGGATCCAACTTTGAAGAGCAGTTTAACCAAACACAACCAACTGAATTCCTAAGCCAATGCCATATCAATCCCTAGATATTATGGAAATTTTTATGGAATAATCTTTTATGTAGAAATGCAACAATACTTTGTGTATTGGGTCCCTCATGTGTATGTTCCTTTTATAGACCAGTCACTGACGGAACAAGGAATCCCTTCTCTGATACCATCTCTTCCTTTGAAGTCCAGCAGCTCTATAGGCTGGGGACTCATTATCACCATATTTTGCTTCAGAACACTGTCTTCTGAAGTTCCTTGAGATATTCCTCAATATCAGCTTTGTATTCCTGTTTGAGAAAATGTGAACATGTATAATCGTTTTAAAAAACTTTTTCTCAAGTGACTTTTTTGTACAGTAAGAGTATAACATTATGGGAAATCTGGTGACTAATGTTTTCTCTTTGTTAAGTCATGAAAACATTTTTCAAATGTCACTTCAAAAAAAGTCACATGTATTTTTGGATAATGTTTATCGGTTTTCAACCTCTCCCATATGCCTGGAATTTTCACATAAAAATAATTGGAGAATTTTGAGAATTTGTTAGAGTTATCATTTATTTTTAACAATCATAATACCAAGATCTAAGAATTTTCACATTTTTTTAACCTTCAGGTCCTTCCATAGTTACGACTATGAACCCTTTAATATTTCCATCAGGCCAATATTAAGACGATGTGGAACTAAGTCACCAAAAAGTATATGGCAGGTCCTATGTATATTTAATCTTTTGGTATTTTGTTCATTCTGGATTTTGTACAGTAATTCAGAATTCTACAGTATTAATTGAAAATAATATTTACTCATAATTTTCATTACTTCTTTTAAAACATTCTAATCCAAAACAAGAAAAGATATTGAAAACATGTGTAAAACTAACTTTAGTACCAAGCTATGCTTTATAAAACTTCAAGCATGATGAATATCTTCTCGCAAGTAGTGAGGAGATTCACTTGCTGACTCTTACCTTCAGAGTCCCCCCATTTTTATATGTCTGTCAGTCATTTTCTTTAAGTGTAGATTCTGTCTATCAAATGGAATATGTAATATTGTCCTTCTCAGTCTCACTTCTTTCCCTTGATATGACAATTTCTAGTTTCAGGGAACATGATCTTTACACATATACAGAGGAGAGAAGAGGAAAAATGTTAAATATCAACACTGATCATCCCAATAATCATTTCTCTCTAAAGATGGAGTAGTTTAAGTGCCATGATTGACTATAATAAGTAATGTCTTGTAATTTGTTAAAATTTTAACCAGTTATAAACTTTTGAAAATAACAAGGCAGTCCTGAAAGATCCAAACAAAATATTTATTTGTCTATTTTAGCATAATGCATCCTGGAGTTTTCTTTTAGACTGGCAATGAGAACACAGTAGGATACGGTAAGTACTGGTTTTAAAGAGCTCTATTTGTCTGAGTGTGATTGCTTCACGGTCTGTTGCATTTAGAAATTTTGGCTGTTACTTGATTCTTTTATACCTTTTATATTTAGATATTTTGATAGTAATGTATACCTATATACATGTATACATATATATATACATATAATTTATTACTCTGGAGTTAAAATAATTGTGCTCATTCTTGTGGAAGAATAGTTAAGGAAATTCGCTTACATCTGAACACTTTAGGAAGTCTAAAAAATAACCAATAAATTATATATAAGATTATTCTCCATATTTTCTTTACATTTCCTCTTGCAAAATCAATTTGTTTTATTAGTTTCCATTTTATTCTGCTTTGCATTTAATGAAATTTGAAAGGTCATGACTCTGTAACTGACAATGTATTCTTGGGATTATTTCTGCTACTTGATGTAACCTCATTAATTTAGGCAACACTGATGAAAAACCTGAGCTAACATAGGGAAAATAATCTAATGTAGATAAACTTTAGAACTGACTTCAATAATTTACTAATCTTACTCATTTTATGTCTACTTTCATTCACAATACCCAAAGCAAATTGTGAACCTACAGTTACCCACAGAGTGCCTGAAATTAATGTTATTGACTTATCAATATGGAAATTAATCCCTCAAAGTGACTATTTCCCCTCCTACAGGGAGAAGATCTGTTCTATTTGAAGATTTTTTAAAAAGAAGCAAATTCAAAAGGTATCTATTTTTGCTCCTGTTTTCCTGGAAGACAGTGAAATTTTGCTCAGGAAAGGTCTCTACCCAGGTGATCTGGTCTACTCAGACATTTTGGATACTCTTTCAAAAATGAGTTTCAAGTTACAGTTGTTTTTCTTATTTTTATTTTTTGTCTATCTTTGTAGTAAATTGTCTGAGATAAAATAGTATTTTTGCTGTCTTTCCTTAATGTATTTTTTTAGATACTAGAAAAGACTATCTTGACCTAACACTTGTGAGAAAATTTTTCCCCAGTTCTGGGGCTTGAACTCAGGACTTAGGAACTGTCCCTGAACTTCTTTTGCTCAAGTTTAACACTCTACCAACTTGAACCACAGCATCACTTCCAGCTTTTTCTGTGTATGTGGTATTGAGGACTCAAACCCAGAGCTTCATGCATGCTAGGCAATCAGTATGCCACTAAGCCACATTCCCAGCCCATGAGAAGCTTTTTCAAGCATATATCTATTAATTCGGCTAAAAGTTTTCTAGCTTCTATGGAAGTTTCCTTATTTTTCTGTCAGCTTTTGCTCATCTATTACAGCAATCAATAGTGACTAGGCAGGACAGAGCCTCTGTGCTGATCCTATCCTTAAGAAACTCCTTACATTGCCTATTCTATTTCTGACTGACTGATTCACTCAAATACTGAGCTGAAAATAATACAGTCCAGAATTACAGGTGGAGCTCAGTGGCAGTGTATATGCTTAGCATTCCAGAGTCTCTTGGTTCAATCCCTGACACTAAAAAGAACATTAAAATTTTAATTCTTCCTTCAATATTTTAGTTATTATTACCAATGTTTTTGATTGAATTCCCATCTTGTTATGAGTATTCAAATAATGACTTTCAAAAATCACAAGAAAATCTATCTTCTCTTTCTTCCCCATTTCATATATCGACTATTTCTTTCACAAAGGTATCCTACTCCACTTCTTTAGAGTTTTATCAAGTCAGGATCATTTAGATTATGTTTATAGTCAAACACACTTAAAAGAAAACTACTTACATATAGTCAGAAATAATGAGGTTAATAAAAGCAAAAATATTAACAGGGCAAAGTACAACTTAATAAAGAGATTTTTAATGTCAATACTGCGAACATTGTTATCATTTGTAATGGAAGACTCATCTATATATTACAAGATAAGTAAGAAAATACTGCTTTCTATTTTTAAATTCCAGTAATGTTGTCCAAGTTGTAAAATGAAAACAAAGAATATTTCCAGATAATGGAAATATTCTGAGGAAGAGGGAACTGATGAGAGATAGTGACTCTGTGGTATTCTATCTTTTTCATTTCACTAAACAATTTATACTTAAAAGATACTATGTTTTTATCTTATTTGTACACAAAACCACTCATAATATTTCTACCCCTGTAATAATGCACTAAAATTGCACTAGCAAATCATACAGCATATGGGAGGAGGTAAGCCATCATTGAGTGCTTGCATATGGATGAAAAAATTAATTGGACCTGCAGTAGTGTGTCATTAAAATCTCTCTAACAAGTGAAAGCACTGAGGCTGTTTCGAGGAAAGGTAAATGTAAGATGGCTCTGCTAATTCTTTGAATTGAAATGCAGTGCTTATAGACTTGTGATGATCCTTTCTGCTTTAGATTGTTTTCCAACAGCTCATGAAACACCATGGTATTAAACACCATGTTATTTGAAGTATATTTTTTATTTTTATAATCAACCTGTTCATCTGAGAATCTGTCATGATCAGAACCAGAGTAAATTTCTGGTGATCCTCTTGCTTTCCCATGAATTTATCACATCTATGATTTGTGAAGCAAAAAATTAAGGCTCAGAAATGAAAGAACTACATATGAAAATATTTAGACATTATACAAACTCAGAAAATGTGTAGCCATTTTAGTGACAGCAGCAGAGAAACTAATTTAGAGACACTCTAAGTGCATCTGCTATTAAATAGACTCATTAAACAAGCGTGTGTAGGAAGGCACGTGGCAACAGTTGGAAACCAGGATCTCTCCTCCCCTGACCAAGCCTTCATTACTGAAGAATTGCTTGGCCTGAGCTCATGTTGATGTTATTTTTTGAGGACTATTGAGCGTAAAAGGAGGCATGCTGAGAAGAGCTAACAAGGATAAGAAACCATATTTTTCAGTAATCATGACCCTAAATCTAAGTATTACCAACATTTGACAATTTATAAGACACCATTAAAGGTTTACAATAGTCACTTCAGTATCAAAATGAATATTGTATGCAATTCGGTTTCATATTCTGTATTCAGTTCTTAGAACGTCAAAAATCTTAGCATATGAGAATATTTCTCTTTTTTATTATTTTTATTATTTGAACAGTGAGATTTCATTGTGATTTTTCATAAACACATATACTTTAATCATTTTCTCCTACTCCATAACTATTATTCCTCATCACCATTTTAAAACATATTTTAAGAGGATTCACTATTTAATATCATGTATGAATTAGAACAACTATCTAACTCCACTTCATCTTCTTATCTTCCCTTCTCCTGGTCCCACTCCCAGAGAGCTCCTCCATGTTTATACTCATTTTGTTGTAGGTATATGTTTTGCATATGGGAGAGCATGAACTCTTTCCCTCAACAACTTTAGGGCTATAATAATATATATATATATATATAGGTATATATGTGTCTATATGCATATATGTCTATATAGACATATATATGTCTATATATGTATATTGAAGAAATGTAAATCTACATTAGAGTCCATATACAGCAGAGGTACCATATATTTATGTATCAATACTAATCACAATAGCCAAGCTACAGAATCAGCCTGTGTCCAGAACTGATGAATAGAGAGTAATTATTAATCATTTTCAGATGCAGATGACAAGTGAAGGCAATACTGGGTAGATTGCACAATAGTTATTGGGTATGGGGAAAGGATGCAAACTCAGAGAACACAGCTTGGATGGTACTCCTGGGATAGGATGCATTTGATGCAGAGGCACATTCTTACCTCTAAGACCTTATAAAGCATAATTTTGCAGCTATTGACCAATTAAGAGATTATGCTTTCATACTTTAAGACTTAAGTCAGAACTTGCTAAACCTAAAAGTAGTTTTTTTTTAGTGGCAAGTTGGTTGGGAAGAAAGTGAAGACATTAGGTGAAAGCCAACATCAATAAGATTTCCAAAGTAAGTATTTTGTGATATCTTTGTTTAATGCATTCATTCACATATTGCTGTAATTATACATGTATTTTAGGATTATAGAAATAGAGTTTTAACTTCTTATGGTATTTTACACTCCATAATGCAATCACACATGTATAATCATGAAGTTTACTCCTACTTCATACATAGGGTACTTGTTTTAAAATTAAAACTAAGTGACCCATTACTGAAGAATAATATAATTCTTTAGAAAGACTAAGTCAAAGCTTAACAAAATGAGTGCCAGGAAATGGGTATTTCCGAGAGTCAGGGAGTCAAGAGGAGAGGGATGAAAGAAAGAATGGAAGAAAAGAGTAGAATGCAGGCAACAATACATTGTACATGCCATAGACAGAGAAAAATAAGGGAAGGAGTGGATGGACAGGGGTTAAAGATGTTGAAGGCATGCCACAGATCAAAATACATTGTATACATAAATTTATTTCTTAAATGGCAAAAATTAAATACATAGCTGAAAAATTAAGAAAAGTGAGGGGAAAGGTAGGATAAGAGGGGTAGGTGAAAATGTTAAATGGTATGACATTTCTCAAGAAAGTGTATATTCATAAACTGTTCTATTGAATGGCAACTCATATAACTGCCTAAAAATAAATATGTGTATTAAAAAGCAAAAAAGTGAGACTCATACATTGTTAACAAGACTGTTACACTCCTAAAATTCTAACATGAACTGTAATAATGAATGCAATTCTATTATTTAGTGCCTGATTTATGTCCCTTGATTTTCCTAAAATTGCCTGTATCCCCACACACAAACACATAAGCATCATGCTATCTTATTTCCCTATACATATACACACATGCACACACATACACAAACACTTATTTACAAATATGCACACACACACATTTTCTTGCCTACATATCACACATACACACATACAAATTTCCTTCTTGGATCCCACAACTGCATGCACTATAGGTATTATTCAAACAAGAAAAAGCCCATTTGGTTGCCTATGGTATTTGAGTATTTCTTGTTTAGGCTTGCTACAAAGCCTATGCAAAGGAATCATTGCAAGTATATGTCTAATCAATAGTTTTTTATTAGTATATCTACGCAAAATTTTAAGATATGCCCAATAATCTTGAACTCTGTAGTTCTAAGTATCTTGATAGTTTCAATATATTTATCTATCTTTCCCCTTGAATGCCTTTCTGGGAAAGAAGGGGTATATTTATACAAGGGAATTCTATGCCTCCATCAAAAAGAATGACATTGCCCCATTTGTTAGGAAATGAAAAGACTTGAAAAAAATTACATTAAGTGAAATAAGCCAGGACGATAAAAACATAGGTCCCATGGTTTCCCTTATTTGCTATAAATAGTACAGGTCTAGGACAAGCATAAAAGGCCAAACGATATGTACATATGACTATAAAAGATGATGTTAAGTGTAAAGAACCTCAAGATAGGGAAATGACCATTTTTGTCTTTCTTGCTATTGTTTTTAACATATTTAAAATGTACTATGTGATGTTTTTTGTTTCTTTTGTATGGTCTTCCCCTATGGGATAGCCCCTGTTTTCACTGTATTTGATTCCTGTGCCCTTCATCTTTTATTATACAATTTTCTAATTTGGGAAGGGGAAGGGAAAAAACAAAATACTGAAATAAGGATATAGGTTTACCCATTGTAACAATGAGATGTACAAGACACTATGTTGAAAAGGAACTTTACAACTTGTTGGGGGGGGGGAGAGGGAGGAGTTGGGGAAGTGGAAAGGGAAGGGATAGTAGGGGAAAAACAAAGGAGGAGGTAACAATGCTCAATAAAATAATGTACTCATTACCTTACTCATGTAACTGTAACTCCTCTGTGCAGTATTTTTACAATAAAAACATGTTAAAAAACAGTAAGTACTGGTAGCCAATTACAATGCTAAGAATTAACCTGTTACTGCTGCTATCACTGCCACAAACCATCACCCCCAACAAACTACTTTTTTTTTCTTTTCCGGCTTTTGGCTGTACTAGATGTTGAACTCAAGGCCGAGAGCTGCTATGTAGGTAAGGATTTCTCTAGTCCTTTTCAATTGGATATTTTTAAGGAAAAGATATTTTTATGGCCAGGTTGCTCTGGACTGCAGTTCTCCTTTCTGTTTTCCCATCTGGCTGGCATGACAGACACATGTCACTGTACCTAGCCATCAGCTGTGATGAGGTTTCACAAACTTTATTTTTTTTAATTTGTTTCAAACCTGGGTAGCTTAGAATAACAATCTTCCCTTAGCTATGGTAAATAATGCTGCAATAAACATAGTTGTGCTGGCAGCTTTAGTATGGTCTTGTTTGTGAAGATTTGGGTAAATGCCCAAAAGTGGGATTGCTGGATCATAGGGGAGCTCTATGTGGAGTCTTTTGAGGAACCTCCATACTGCTTTCCAGAGTGGTTGAACAAGTTCACACTCCCATCAACAATGCAGTAGAGATCCCTTATGGCCACATCCCCTCAAGCCTCTGTTCTTACTAGATTTCTTGATTATAGCCATTCTAACTGGGGTATCTCAGTGTTGTTTGATTTGCATTTCTTTTATGACTAGAGTTCAAGCATATTTTCATGTGTCTATTGGCCATCCTTCTTTCCTCTTCAGAGAGGTTTCTCTGTACGTCTTTAGCCCACTTACTAGTCAGTTGTTTCTTTGAGGATTTGTTGTTGGGTGATAGCTAAGATAAGGAACCAACCCAGATGCCCCTCAGTAGATGAATGGATTAAGAAAATGTGGTATATATACACAGTGGAATTCTATGCCTCCATCAGAAAGAATGACATTGCCCCATTTGTTAGGGATTGGAAAGACATGGAAAAATTTATATTAAGTGAAGTAAACCAGGCCCAAAGAAACATAGGTCCCATGGTTTCCCTTATTTGCAACAACTAGTATATGTCTGAGACAAGCAGAAACGATCAGATAAGTTGATGTTGGGTGAAATGAACCCCAAGATAAGGACTCATGTGGTTTCTCTTTCTTGTTATTGTTTCTAACATATTTATAAGGTGATTTTTTTGTTGCTTTGTATGTACCTCCCCACGGTATAACCCCTGTTTTCACTGTATTTGATATTGGTATAATTTGGGGAGGGGAAGGGAAAAAACAAATTGTTTAAATAGGGATTCAGATGGACCCATTGCAACAATGAGATGTACAAGATCATTGTACAAGATGCTATGTCTAAAAACGAACTTTACAACGGCGCGGGCGAAGGGTGGGGGCCGAGAAGAGAGTGTAGTCGTGGAGATTGGAATGCAGGGATGGTAGGAGATAAACAAAGGAGGAGGCAACTATGCTTGTTAAGAAATGTACTCATTACCTTTCTCATGTAATTGTAACCCCTCTGTATGGTATTTTCCCAATTAAAAAAACTTATTAAAGAAAAAAGAATAACAATCTTCACAATTTCACATCTCAAGTAACTAGGATGGCAAACTTGGGCCACGTAGCTGTCCCTCACCATTGTTTTTTGACATGTGAAACAACAGTTTATGTGAGGAAGCTTCAATCTGTGAAGCTTCATAAAGTTAAGTTGTCTCTATTAGGATCAGGTCAGGAAAAAAAATAGTAGAGGGGTAAAACTTTCAAGCAGACTTTTAAGATATCTACAATGATTTCAAAACACAGAGGCTCTCATCTCTTATTGGTAACTGTATAATTAAAAATGCTGGAATCACTGCTAGAGCTCTTATTAGTATTGCCATTATTATAGTGTGATGTTTATTGGAAAATGGTATCTTTTCCTTGCAATAGAAATTAAGTCTGAGGATATATGAAAAATGATCATAGGTCAATTGTACCATTTTTCAACTCAATTTTGTTTCTTTGTTCTTTACCATGTAAAAATATACTTCATCTCTTGACTATTCAGTGTTCCTCAATGAGAATATACATATCACATATCAGATGGCTTAACTGAAATGTTATTAGTCTGTTACCTCTTACATTGCCACTTCTCTTTTGCCCTAAGGAAACTGGTCCATATTGGTTGCTCCTAGGCAGCTAAGGCTCCAAGCAGGTGAGACTATTTCCTGGCACATTCTTTGTCCTACTCACAGCTGGAGAGGTGGCACCATGCCAGCCCCATTGGTTCCCCACATCTTTAGATTGTTCATACTGAACTTCGTTTTTGCACCTCAAGATTGGATATGTTCTAAAAGTCAGAAAAAAATCAGATATAGTGCCCCAGGATAGACTTAGAGAAGGAGAGCCATTTCACAAATTTAGTAGGCTCTGGAAAATGCATTAGAAAGAGACCTTATATCATACTTATCATGTATTTTATTTTTGTAAATGATTTAAATTAAGTAATTAACATTTGATAAGTACAGGAAAATTAAATGAAGTTGTCTAGGCTTCTCAAAAATATCCTATTAGTTGGGTACACATAGCTGTATAAGTATATAACCACCTATTCAGGAGTATGAGCTCTAGTTTGAAGCCAGCTGGGGCAGAAAAGTTCCTAAGATGCTTATCTCTAATTAACTATCCTCCAAAAGCCAGAAATGGACCTGTGGCTCAAGTGAGAGGGTGCCAGTTCTAAGGAACAGTCTATGCCCAGGCCCAGAGTAAAAGTTCCAGTGCTGGTACCAAAAGACAGTAAGATATGTTAGATCAGAAATCTGAAATACAGGAAGATAATAGACTCTGAAACAATGACAGAACATGTAAGGCTGCATTTGTAAGAATATCAAAGACTTGTTCTGAGGAATAAGACAGAGTTCTGAATCATTCAGATCTGGGGTTGAAGGATGACAGCAAAATAATTATAAGACTGCAGGATTTCCATAGGAGATGTCAATCCACTTTCAGGTTCTGTCGCACAGAGGTTTACCACTTGAGATTGTCTTCACCGTATATAGCTTAAGTGTGGTTCCTAAATTTTCTAACCCATATCCTTCAAGCAGGTAGTGATAGTTAATTGAAAATAATTATGAGTATTTTTGTTTTACCCAATTAACTTAAAAATATAATTCCCTGAATCTGACTGGTGCAAAAAAAACCTGGGAGGAATTTTATCTGATATTCCATCCCCAATTTCCTAATTGCCAAAATATTCCACAATATTACAAATATACTTTAAGAGCTCAGACTGGTATATATGACTTCTCAAAGCTTGATGATTTTGTATCATCACATAAGTTGGAAACTTATTTGGTACTATATGCTTTTGTTTTATTTTCTTGATGTTGAAGGCTTGGCTAGGCCTGCAGTATATACTTTCTAAGTTTATTACTATTATTAAAGTATATTTGTTTTTAGAATATTACAGATACTTTGAAATTTTGTTTTATCCTTCCTTATAATTTTCTTTTTTTTTTTTTTTTTGTCGGTCGTGGGGCTTGAACTCTGGGCCTGGACGCTGTCCCTCAGCTCTTCAGCTCAAGGCGAGCGCTCTACCACTTGAGCTACAGCGCCACTTCCGGTTTTCTGGTGGTTTATTGGAGATAGGAGTCTCACGGTCTTTCCTGCCCGGGCTGGCTTTGAACCGTGATCCTCAGATCTCAGCCTCCTGAGTAGCTAGGATTACAGGCGTGAGCCACCAGCGCCCGGCCTTCCTTATAATTTTCAAAAATAGTTGCTCAAGCATTTCAGTACTAATATTGTAAAGCTAATGCACACAGGAGTAACAGTTACATAATTCAAGTATTGAGAAATTTCTTTTTGAACAATGTCAGCCCCTTCCCTCACTATCACAAAGTTTTTTCCTTCCAGTTCCCACCCACAGTTGTATGGTTCATTTATTTTATTTATTTATTTATTTATTTTTGGTTGGTTGTGGGGTTTGAACACTGGGCCTGGCACTGTCTCTGAGCATTTCAGCTCAAGGCTAGCGCTCTACCACTCGATCCACAGTGTCACTTCTGATTTTCTGGAGGTTAATTGGTGATAAGATTCTCACAAACTTTCTTGCCTGGGCTGGCTTTGAACCACAATCCTCAGATCTCAACCACTTGAGTAGCTAGTATTACAGGGATGAGCCACCACCACAATTCTTCCTTCCTTCCTTCCTTCCATCCTTCCTTCCTTCCTTCCTTCTTTCTTTCTTTCTTTCTTTCTTTCTTTCTTTCTTTCTTTCTTTCTTTCTTTCTTTCTTTCTTTCTTTCTTTCTTTCTTTCCTTCTTTCTTATGGTGCTGAGTATGGAGTTTTTCTTGCTAGGCAAGCACTTTTCCATTGAGTTATGCTTCAGTTCTGTAGGGTTCATTTTAAATATAGTGTCTAGTGAGAATCACTGCTGCATTTGTTCACCCTTTGTCTCAGTCTTTCTGTGCTCCCACTTTATCCTCCCCCCAAAAGATAAACTTTCACAATAAAAGGGTATAGAAAACAAAAACAGCAACAAAGATTAAAAAGCCTCTTGTATCCATTTCTTGAAATTCATTTCAATAAATATTATTTTATATCATCATAAGAACATAGCTATTGAGACTTTGTGATCCACTGCTAAAAAAAATCCTTCTTTCGTCTCACCATGTGAATGTCTGGGACCCGTATAATTCATCATGTCCTAGTGAGTTTTATTGTCTTTTACCATCCAGTGTATTCAGTTGTAGATTTATAGGCATGTTCTAGTTACCATAATGAAGCTCATTCACAATATTCTGGCCAGCAGCTTGATTCTTCCCATACATTTCTTAAGGATTCTCATAACTTGGAATCAGTTTACTCAACTATGCAAGACACCAAGTAAAAAGCTGCTATGCCTTTATTAGCCTAGAGCTCGATGTTACACATTTTCATTTTGCCATATTCTATACTTCACCTATCACTAGTTCTCATTCAGTGTAAAATAGACCTGTAGATAGTATTGATTAGGAGCTGGGAAAATCCTTATTGGCCATCTTGGAGAATGATTACTTCAAGTCTATGATGTGGGAAAAATATTTATGCTGTCATTCAAGGAACTTGTTAACCATGCTTAAACTCTTACTCTTTATGGTAACAGGTATGCTTTCTAAAACAAAACAGTATTTTACTCTTTTCCACTCATTTTCAAGGCTTTCACTCCTCAAAGCATTTTTAAAAATTTCTATTACTATGAGTTGAATACTTGCCTACTCAAAATTCATGCTGAAATATTATCCTCTGAACCCCACTATATTGTGAGATGTGGTCTTTAGGGGCTGATTAAGTAAAGAGAGAAGAGTTCTAGTCAACAGAATCAGGGGAGATAGTTTTTCTCACTAGCTCTTTCATATTCTACCATATAACAACACAGTTTTCCTCCCTCCAGAGAGTAATTTTCAAGGTACAATCTGGGTACATTTAACTTTTGTCTATCCACTCTCTTCTTCATTATTTCAAGAAGTAGTTCTAATTATTTTTCTCTAGAAAAAAATTAACTCCTATTTCTATTCCTCTGTGCTTTTCTATACTTCTATATCTGAATATTTTATGCTTTTATGATACTTTTATATTTTACTCAGTACCTTGGAAAATATTCATGGATATATCTCATATTGAATTTTAAGGCAATCTGAAATTAATTTACATTTTACCCGTTTTAATGCCTACAGTTTTCAGGGTCACTATTAAATAGCACATATGCAATAAATACTTGAAGCTAATCTCTGAAAGGTCTAATTGGAGAAAGTTTTACTATGAAGAAATCAATATAGTTTATTTATATATCTTTAATAGGTACTACAAAAATAAAAATAATATTAATGGATATTCGATTAACTACCTTATGTAAGATATGGAACATTATAATTTTAGTTTTCTACAAGTCTGTGAAGAATACCAAATTTCCTTTCAATTATTAGGTAATAAATTGGAGGTGCAAGAGTTAATATGTGGCAAATTAAAAATAAAACCTAGATTTAATATTTATAACATTGATACCAGGATGGTTTCTCATAAAATCTGTGCCTGCCAGAAAGTTAAATCTCACTATTCTCACACCACTCAGAAAATCAAGGAAATTAGAAAGTGTCAAGACATAGATTGATACTAATTAACTAGGAAGTCACATTAGAGTTTTTCTGAAAACAAATGGATCTAGATCAAATTCTATTGTTTTGACTATCAAATAGTCTTTTCCAATGATTTTTCCACGTATGCCTCCAAAAATAAGCTAAAATAATCCTAATATTTCCCTATTACAATAATAAAAACAATAAAATGGTCTTCATGCCAAGAAACCTGTTTCTCACGTAAAAGTGATACTGTACATTTTCCATTCTAGTCTCTGCTATGCTGACCTGCATCACCACTCTATGTGCCACTGGGAAATGATGATGCCTCATTTAGACCTTGCCATTTGGATGCAAGGTCATTTGGACCTTGCTTGCAGATGCAACCAGATGTGACTTCATTGCTTCACCTTGCAGGAGGGACATGTATGGCATGCTATCTTCATGGTTCTGTGATAAAGGTTTAGTACTATGCAAACTGAAAAACTGACATTAGCAATGCAACAAGAAGTCATGGTAGAATGGTGGCTCACAGATTGATCGGAAAGGCAGCCTCAGAACAGTCTTTCTGGATATACTATGAAGTTGTACAGAAAAGGAAGAGATTTCCTTTGAAAAACAACAACAACAACACACACACACACACACAAACCACTTATTTGCTGATGTGGGTTGTCACTGTTGAGGTCATGTTCTTTAAGTTATTAGTACTAAACCTCACTTACTTACGCAAAAATAGTTTGAGATTAGTACTTTTGGTATGTTAGATTTGTAAATTTGATGGTAAAAAGCAAAAGAAGAAGAAAAATTGTTGAAATCATCAATCCAGGAACTAATTCTCCAGCAGGTACTTTGTAGCAATAAAATAAGACATATTACTGTTAAGGTATAACACTGGAGTTTATGAAAGAATCATGTTATTTCCTAAAATATGATTTCCAAAAGCATATGCCTTAAAATAAAAACCTAATTTAATTTGGTTGACATAAATTATATAAAAAATTAGCGACTGTTAAATGGGAAAATAGATACTCTACGAATTGTTTCAAAGTGCAGCTTGAGCTGGGTGCAATGAGACTCATGCCTATATCTGAGCAACTTCTGAGGTTCACATCTGAGGACCTCACTTCTACGCTAAGCTGGGGTGGACAAGAAGGAACCTTATATCCAGTTAACCACGAGAAGGCCAGAAATGGCACTTTGACTCAAATGGTTAGAGCACTAGCCTTGAGCAAAACCATGTAGGGACAGCTCTTAAGCCCTAAGTTCAAACCTCCAGGCACCAAAACATAATAAAGCTGTTTTTTTGGTATTTGCTGTTATCCTTTGCTATTTCTATCTGCTCTATGAAAGCTCCTTCTTTCCAAGGTCAGAGAGAAAGTAGAAGAAAATATCTCCCCTAAATCTCAGACAAGAATACTTTTCTTTATTCTTGTTGACCAAAGACAGGTATTCTTGCTTTAGTTCATCCAGTGGGCAAGGTGTCCTCCTCCGCTGTGTAAACACATTGTCCCTAAGCATTTCACTTGGCAACTTCTATTCCCTTGGTTTGGAAATGTGAAGCACAACATCCTTCTCTTGGGAAAGGAGAAAAGGCAAAATAAAATTTACTACTACAAATTCTGCTCAAAGCAGTTTTCTCTTCAGTGCTTAGAGTAAAAATATGCCTGGGGATATAATAGTCAAGCCACAAATTGAGGCCTTTTATTATGTCCCATGAGATGTGTTTATGGTTTAAAGTTAGTTTGCATGTTTTAACTTTGAAATTTGAACTTGGAATCATGTGTAAAGTCCTGTCATTCTCATTTGAAACAATCTACCCATAGTCTAATATCTTCATTTACTTGAAGAGTTCTGCTTCTGCATGATTGAAAATTACCCCAATTAAGATGATTTTAGTATTCAGAGTCTTTTACAAGCAGTCATCAATTACAGTTACACATGTAGTCAGGTAATGAATTGGGATCTCAGGGGCTTCCTGATTTAGGTTTCAAAGACATGATGATAACAATCTTTCTACTTCAACATAGAAGGTGACTCTTACCTAAATAGGTTAGAAATAATCTAACTGGAGTTTAAAGTAGATAGTTTGAGATTTTAGCAATGAACAAGGTTATCTGTATGATTTGAGAGCATCAAAATGGGAACAAAAAGCTATTTATAATTCTCTTCACCTAGAGTTAGCAATTGTCAAGACAGAGAGAATTAAGATCATCCCTAGAAGCAATTGATTTTCATCCAAATATTTCCTAATATTGTACTTACTATATCAGAAAAATTGACCACTTTGTATCATGAATGGTTGGCAAAATAATTGGAATATCTATTCACCTTAACATTGCAAAGGCTTATATGATACTCTGGGTTTGTCTAAAGCAGAACACAGATCATTGATAATCCTATGTCAGATAATTTTTTAGTAAGTCTATCTAATAATTGTAATCAAAAATATTATTGTTAGCACTGAAAAGTCAGGACTTCCACCAACTGAATGGAAAATCCTGTGGGCTATGCCAAAAAGGAGGGCAGCCAAATATTTATGTAAATCACTCTAAATCACTCATGAACATTATAGAGCATTTCTATTCAAATTGTAACTCACATCTACTATAAAATGATAAAGGAATTTAGTCATTAGTTTTACACTTAGATTGGGGTATTTTGAGTCTATGAAAGCTTTCTACATTGTGTGAAAGCTTTCTACATTAAGATACAGGAATACATTAGCTATCCTTTTCCTCAGACCATGAAAATACATTCTTAGTCCTATTCATCTAGATTTCCTAACCTTGAATTGTAAATTTGTTCATCTGAATCATATCACTTTACTAAAAAGAATAATTTCAAATATGAGAGAGTATCCAGGAAATAGGTATGAGGTCAAACCCTACCATTTTAGTAAATATATTGTTTTATTATTCAAAGCAGATTGTTCAAAACTACCCCCCATACCAATTAAATATATGTGATCTTTAAAAGGTGAATAGACATTTGTTTAAACCTTAATATCATTTTGTATAGAATTATAATAATGCCTGTCTTAATGATTTGTGGAGATGAATATTTGAATTAATATTTGAGGCTGTCAGCAACATGGTAGAATATGATGTTCATGATTTTTCTTCTAGCAACACTTAGCCCAGATACTATCTATTCATGGATAAGTTGTATTTAGGTAAGAGTCTGAAATATGATGAGACTATCTGACCCATTTCCCAACTATAGAGCAAACATTCTCATCTATCCAATGAACAAACTAATACACACTCAAGCTTAGTCCTCACCTAGTGCACTTCCTATAAAATCAAGAAGTCTCCAATACCCAGGTACTTTGTAATATGTAAGTGGAGTTCTTCCCATATAGGAAACCAACATTTTCTTGACAAACTCTTGAAGCAGAAAATATTGGACATATGTTTCCATGTGGTTTTATATGGGCAGACAGGAACATCTTTGAGCTGCATCCTCACCAGAAGGAGTTTGCACTGTTCTTGGAGAGGTCTGGTTTCTAACTAATTTCTATAGCTAATTCAATGGGGCCAGAAAATAGTAGGGTTTTAGCAGCCTGAATAGAAACTAGGCACTTCCTGAACTTTTATTTTGGCTCACTCAATTGATAAACTCTGGTCAGTCCATTATTCCTGCAAAATGTTTGTCCATGAACTAAATGTAACAACTTCAATAATGTTAACTCAAGGGAATATCTCCATAATCACAGCTGAGAGAGGGTTGGACTTTTCATTCCTGAGTACCTGTAAACCACCAAAAATGAAATAGCAGACACTTTAGTACAAATTACAGAATCATACTTCCTAGGATCACAAGATATATGAATTATAACACAGAAATTTGCCAGAGACAAAGATGAGATAACCAGAGATAAAGACCATATTCATCTTTACTATGAAGATAGAAAACAAAATAATCGGCTTTGTATTTACCAGATTGAGTTTCTACCTCACTTTTCTTGGTATACTGACTAACTTTTACACATCTTAATTTTCAGAGGCCATCAAAAACAGACACAGAAATGCTACATCTATAAGGATTACAGAAACATCTTAAACATTTCTGGATGGGAGCTAGGCACTGTTGGCTCAGACATGTAATCCTAGCTACTCAAGAGGCTGAGCCCTGAGTATAAGAGTTTGAAGCCAACGTAGGCAGGAAAGTCTATGAGACTCATCTCCAATTAACCACAAAAAAGCAGTAAATTGAGTTGTTATTCAAGTAACAGAGTGCTAGCCTTGAGCACAAAAAGTTGAGGCAAGCACATATGCCCTTAGTTCAAACCCTAGGATTGGCACACACACACACACACACACACACACACACACACACACACACACACACACACACACACACACACACACACACACACACACAAATTTCTGAATGGATACATTAATAAGATAGTTCTCCTTCACAAAGCCAGTCTAACAAGTATAGCAGTTGTCTAACTTAATGGAAATCAACACAGACTGTCGAGAAAATAGAAGACCCTGAGAAATACATTCAAATACATAATTTTTCAGAAACTAACTCCACTTCAATGAAGATAAGTGACTTACCTGAAAGGGAATTCAAAATAGTGGTGAAAGAGATAATCACTAACTTCAGTAGGAACTGTGCAAGGAAAGATTAATAATTTCAACAAAGAAAAAGTAAGAAAAAAGTCCAGCTAGAAATGACACTCTGAAGTAAAAATTTCAATAGAGGATCTCCACTGCAGAAGGGAACATCCGTGAATTTGAAGACAGCTCATAGTACTTTATTCAATCTAAGGAGCACAATGCAAAATGAATGAAAAAAATAACGAAGGCAAGAACTTTATCGTTAATTACAAATACTCCATTGATTTATAAAAAACAAGGTATCAAGCTCAAAATTTTCTTCAATATAATTCTATTAACAAATTTATCCACTCATTTTTGTCACATATATTTCCCTCTTAGGTTGTTTAAAACCTTCTTTTATACATATTGATTTTCTTCTCTTACTTGTCTACATTTGTAAACATGCTTAATATTATACACAAAAGGACAGTAGAGTAATCCATTTTCCTTCTTCTTTTCTATGTTCAGATTTTCATTCCAAGTGGCTATTTTATTCATGGTACCACTAGTAGGAGGACAAAATACAAGAGGATTTTCAATTTTATCCAGAAAGATGATCTTAATTTTTGAAAGCTCAGTAGAAGTGCTTATGATATTTCAGGTGGTAATGTCTAACTGACACATTTAAGTATATTTAAAATGAAGATTGAAAGTTATTGCTGAATTCCAAATTTGTTATTATACAACATCCTACAATAAAACAGAAAACAGAAATTATTGGAAGAAAATAGGCATATCCAAGGCCAGTTGTATTTATGTCTCAAATTACTATCTTCCTGGACCTAAACAGAGCAGAGGACATTTTATGGAATACAATGGGTTTCAGTGAGACCATTATGGGAAATCATGCTAGGCATAGTGAAATCTTCTGGTTCAGCAACTTCATCTTGTTTCCAGAATAACACATTATTTTCTACATTTCAGCTTATTTGAGCTGAGGAGAGGAGGCATTACAGATGTCTTTCTTATCTATTTTACTTTTAACAAGCATACATTAATATCATGAGGTATGTTCATTTTGAACATTTTTGATTGCTCATTTTTGTTTTACTTTTTAAAATTTTTATTATTTATTGTTTATTCTTTTACTGTTATTGTAAAGGTGATGTACCAAGGGGTTTCAGTTATATGTCATGAATATATTTCTATTTGATTTGTGTGTATACACACTTCGATACTCTTCCCGATATCCTTTCCTTTCTCCAATCTTGCTGCTGAAGTCCTATACAGACACCCCCACGTTAACATTTATGTTTCATTACTATTATCTCCATCATCATTATTATCATCAGCAGCAGCAGCAGCATCTCATCATTATCGTTTTAGGTCTAGATTCCACAAATGAGCAAGTATTATGTGCATGAGATAGGTAATTTAAAGATTAGGTAACAGATAAAGGAGTGAAAGCAAAAGTAACAGTGTTTACCTTCTCCATTATAAAGTGAGTTAAGCTTTATCCAGTCCTTAAAAACACAGTTAAGATATTCCCTGCCCTTTGTGTTTCATTAAATGGCTTAAAAGACAAAACTATCCTTCTCAAATGACTTAGATCAGACTCATATATGTCTTTTTTTAATGAAAATAGTTGCTCTAAATGCTCATCCTCCATTGAGAAATAATTAGAACATTTTACCATTTTGATCAGTCATGACATAATGCTCATTATTCAAACTTTGAAAATGATTCTTACTTGACCCTTCCCAGATATCTTAGATTTGATTCACTCTATGTCTGAACCAATTTCAACCCACTAGAACTCTCCTGAAAATTCCCTGGCCTTAAAATAAAGTGTGCTGACATTTTGTCTATCCTGACACACACTTTCAGCTTCCTTCACTACAGCTGGCATTTACCAGCCTTGTGTACTCATTCATATTAAAGCAACAACTCTCTCTCTCTCTCTCTCTCTCTCTCTCTCTCTCTCTCTCTCTCTCTCTCTCTCTCTCTCTCTCTCTCTCTCCTCTCTCTCTCTCTCTCTCTCTCTCTCTCTCTCTCTCTCTCTCTCTCTCTCTCTCACACACACACACACACACACACACACACAAACACACTTATTTTGCCTAACTCATGAGCAACTCATATATTTATGGCCCAGCCATTCCTGTTACTATAATTGCCAACAAATTGGTCCCTTCCCCGTTGGAGAAAGTCTCTTTTATTCAGCCCAATTATACACACATAGAATCTTTATAAAGAAAAGGAATTTAGCCAAATATATATCCCTGAAAATCATTAATATTTATGAAAATAATAATATATCCAAAAACAGTTTACAAAAACACCCACCTTTAAAAAACACAGTAAAAACAGGGAAAGTTTGCAAGAAAATATTACAAAAGCTTTTAGTACTTACCAAATATAAACCAAATATAAAACTTCTTACCCTTCCCTCATTTTTCTCCCTCTTTTCCTTCCCACCAATGCTCTGACAAGACATTCAGATCATTTCCAACATATTGTCTTGTGAATATTGCTGTTCCATGGGTTCCCCCTTGTCCTTTGTGTTACAATTTTGTTGTTCCCCTTCCCTTCCCTACTTCAGATAAATGTATACACAATACCAAGGGTACCAAAATTGAATGCAGTGACAACAGGGGATAAAGCATAGGAGGGAAAACACAAAAGAAAAAAAGAAATCATGTAGTACATTGAGAACAATAATAACAAAGAAAAACCTCTTGTGTCCATGTCTTGGAGTTCATTTTGCTTAACATCACCTTAGATGGTCATATGAACATATCTATTGAGCTATTTTCCTCGAGATTAAGTAATAACATAGTGTTTTGCTCTTAAGATTTAATATTGAGAGAAAATACCTTTAGATCTTGATAAAATAGCAAATAGTTTGTGCCTTGATTCCTGGCAGAGAAATTCCTTATCACCTCTCTTTATCCTAACATACCTCAATTGTGATTAGAAGTTATTAATTCCTCTAATTACTATTGCATTTCCCTAGTTGATTCTGCAATTTATTCTCACAAGAACAAACACTAGAACAAAAATGGATAGTCATGGGCATTGAAGGCTAATAAAGCTGCATGTAAATGTAGATGTGTTGCTTAGATACTGACATCTGTCTTTTTGAAAAAAACTGATGATAATTATAATGATGATTAAACAGCTATTTTCTGCTAGGACTAAAACAAAGACTACACACCACATCATTTAATATCATCCTCTTTATATGATACAGCTATATTCAACACCCACTTTTTCTATAAAGACACTGTGTTACAAATGTTAAATCTCCTATGACAAATCTAGGATTAAACCCAGGAACTCTGCCCTATCATTTAGCTCCCAGATAGTGTTCAACATATCTAAGTTAACCTGGTTAATTTGGCTTCAGTTTTTTGGGTTTTTTTGCTAAGAATGTATATCCCCAAATCCTGGGGCAGTAGGAAGGAGAAAATGAAGTAATAATGTTATTATCATAAAGCCCAACACAAAGTAAGATCTCAATTAATTTTAGCTCTTGATATTTTATAAGTGTGAATACTAAGTTACAGAAAGAAAAGGAAATGTCCTCAAGGTCACATCAGGAGCAAATAAAATAATTAGGATTCAAAGCCATGTCTTCTTAACATGAACTCTGTTCTTCTGTACCACAGCTTACCATCCCAAATGAGTGAGATAAATTGAATCTTGATTAATAAATGAAACAGTTCCTTTGATTTTTATCCTTCAGCTGTTTGGGGGACGTATTTTCAACTAGTTTTCTTGTGGGAAGGGCTGTAAGACCAACAGGACCTTATGTCTTCATGATTGCTTCTCCATCTGTCATGACTGAGAAAGGAGGTTAGAAATGGGAGGGGGAATCATTTCACACTCAGCTGTAGTCTTTCTTTGCTCCTTACCAGTGTTTTACAACATCTGCTTCTGCTGTTTCTTGTGCATCCATGGCTCTTAATCATCTTTTTTTCCAGTTTAAAATGACACTGTTCTCTAGGGGTGTCCTCCTTACTCATTGCTAAATAATGCAGTACATGATGTTCCATCAGTTCTGCTTCTGTCCCTGGTGAGTGGACAAAAGCAGAACATATGGACACATTGTGAGACAGAGATGTCAGAAGCTCTACAGAATTGCCTCCAATGAAGGCTTGAATTGCTCCGGACCTTTTATAGAACGAGGTTTAATAAGGGCAACAAGAGTAAGTGTTGTTATACCTTGGAACTGATTGGATGTCAATTTTCTTTGGATGACTAAAGAACAGAAAGAATTCCAAAAGGACCCTTTTAATCAACAACATGCCATGTAAGGCTAGATAGATTTTTTTAAAAATAAAAGAATAAGAAAGAAAATATTTACAACCTGACAGCATAGAACACATAGCAGTCAATGGAACTTGAAAGATGATTGTGCCTTTCCAATTTTGTGAGTATATTGGAACATTATAAGTTTTTATTGTATTTGATGTTAGTGTGCTGCATCTTATATGCACATTTTTCTAATTTGGGGAGGAGAAGGGAAATAACAAAATGCTGAAATAGGATACAGGTTAACCCATTGTAACAATGAGATGTACAAGACACTTGTACTAAGGGAACTTTAAACTTGGGGGCAGTGGGGGGGAATAGTTGGGGAGGTAGGGAGGGAAGGGATGGTAGGGGACAAACAAAGGAGGAGTTAACATTGCTGGTTAGGAAAGGTGCTCATTACCTTACTCATGTAACTGTAACCCCTCTGTACAGTGTTTTTACAATAAAAACATATATATCAAAAAGGTTTCACAGCCTTCTAAAAGTGTCATGCTGAAAAATAAGCTTTAACAAATAGGCCTGTGGGAGCATTCTGGATCCAACCTCAGTAAATGGAATATTATGTAGTCTCAAACAGGAAGTAAATTCTGACACATGCTCTAAAATGGAAATACTTGGGAACAAAATTCTTGGTGACTCTAATTAAAATACAAATACTATATGATTCCACTCCATCTTGTAGCTGAATTAATAGGCACAAAATAGGAGGATGACTATGAGAACCTGGGCAAAGAGATCATGGTTACTCTGTAATGCATGTATAGAGAGCATAAGGTGTGACTGTTGGAAAGTCCTCCAGAAAAAGAAATGGCAACTGTGCATGGAAATGAATGGACTTACTACTATAAACTATATGATTAAAATGAGTAAATATGGTAAATTTTATATCAGTTGTACTTTCTAATATTTAAAAATGTTGCTGAACAAAACAAGCGCATGGAGACATTAAAATTTTCATCATAAAGATAACCAATTATGGGCTGGGAAGGTGGCTCAGTGGTAGCGCGCTTGCCTTGCATGCATGAGGCCCTGGGTTCAATTCTTCAGCACCACATAAGCAAAAAGAAAAAAGCCAGAAGTGGCACTGTGACTCAAGTGGTAGAGCACTAGCCTTGAGCTGAAGAGCTGAGGGACAGCGCCCTGACCCAGAGTTCAGGCCCCACAACCAGACCCCCCATCCCGCAAAAAAAAGATAACCAATTATATTTCTACAAAACTCAACCAATAGCAGGATATTAGATTATACTGTAATATATCTATACATATTCTATACTTGGTATATGTTTTTATTGGGTAACAGAACTCCTGTCTTATAGATAAATGTCACAGGACTGAACATTTACTCAATGAAGGTCATGATGCTGAAGCAGTCAGAACAGTCAGAACACCAACCACTTCTTTCTCTAATAGAAATAAAGCTTCATCATAAATCATGCCACTAAATTAGTTCAAAATTGTATTTATATATCATACACTTGCCTTTAACTTGCCACCACTTTATAAAAAAAGGACTTAATCATGAGAAAAAGTGAAAGAAATAACATACCATATTCAAAGTAAACAATAAAATTATCGGCTTCTCCAAAAGAAGCAACACAATAAATTATAATAATAACTTCCATTATTTTTCATAAACAAAACTAGACACAATTTTTTATTTGGAGTGTTGGTCAAACACCTGCCACAACCCCTTATGATCTGGCAAATTTGAACAGTGCACTCTCTGGCTATGTGTCTCTGCATTAAGGCAAAACCAAAAAAAAGGTCATGAGAAAACAAAATTTTACTGTGTTTGAATTTTTTTCGTCTCTAGGCTATGTCGCTGAGTCTTAGTGCATGAACTGACACTTTATTTTGTTCATTCTGTCATGCATAAATAAGGCCTTAAGATTCTAGCCATCTCAGAATCTTACAGAGGAAATACTAATGATTGAGAAATATTCTATTTCTCTACAGAATATTTTCTGAAAATTGAAATACTAAATAATCAGAATAAACTAGTTATCTTTTACTTCAACAAATATATAGGACAAATTAGAGAAATACATTTTTGCCTGAAGTAAATTTCTTATTAACAAAATGAGAGCTAACTGAACATTTTCCATGTATTTGTAATTTGGAGGGAGGAGTCAATTAGTTTTAATTGGCATATGATAATTGTACATATTTGTTAAGTAAAGAATGATACTTTGATATAGGCAAACATATTTGATTATATAATTGAAGCTCTTAGCATAATTTCACATCTCACATGATAATCTCTAGTGTATTTTCCATCTAAGATACTTGTTATACAGAAGACTTACCCATTGCAATGTGAGTGCTTTACTCCAAGAGCCAGAGTTTTCATAGCCATGCTTTCCTGAAAACAAAATTAACTTTTCTAACAGTAGTACTTGCCCCTAATCATAAAGATAATAAAAGTTTATTTTTAAACAAATGAACTACTCTAAGAAATAGTAACACATCCAAGTAGGTGTCTTCTAAAATAATTTTATTTTTTCCATGAAATCTATGTATAATTAAATCATTTCATTTAATCTATAGCTCTCAAAACACAGCAGAGTAATCACTTTCTAAGACTGTGTCTACATTCTAGTACAGTTTTCATCCCCAAAATTATTCTCATTAATCTCTAAAAAATAAATGTATTCTCTTATTCTTCTGTGTGTGAAAAAGTATCATCCTGAGATGGATGATCTATTTTCCATAGCTATTTTGTATTTCTTCTTCTTTTTTTAATATTTTATTTTTCTCTTAGGTTCTTTAGCCAGAGTTAGTGTGTTATTCCTACTGATTTTTCTATTCACATTTTATTTAAAGTTTACATTGCCCTTAAAAAATTATTGTGAAGATCAATGGAATTCTATGCATCCATCAGAAAGAATGACATTTCCCCATTTGTTAGGAAATGGAAAGGTTTGGAAAAAATTATATTAAGTGAAGTAAGCCAGGCCCAAAGAAGCATAGGTCCCATGGTTTCCCTTATTTGCAATATCTAGTATAGGTATGAGTCAAGCGGAAAAGGTCAGATAATGTGATGTTAGGAAAATGAACCCTTAAATATGTATTTTAATGTTTTCGTTTCTTTCATGCATGTGTTTCTAACGCATTTATAAGATTATTTCTTTGTTGCTTTGTATGTCCCTCCCCCACAGTGTAACCCCCGCTTTCACTATATTTGATGTCAGTATAACATGTGGAGGAGATGGGGACAAACAAGTCGTTTAAGGATTCAGGTGGACCTGTTGCAACAATGAGAAGTACAAAATGTCATGTCAAAACCAACTTTACAATGTCGGTGTGGGGGGGGGGGGTATAATTGGGTGGGGGGAGGGGGGAGGCTGGGAAGGGAGTTGAAGGGTAAACAAAGGAGGAGGCTGCAATGCTTGGTAAGAAATGTATGCATTATCCTGCCCATGTAATTGTAGCCCCTCTGTACAATATGTTCTCAAATAAAATAAAATTAAATTTAAAAAAATATTGTGAAGATAAAGTACAAAGGGGTTAAAATTACATGAGTAAGGTATTGAGTACATTTCCTATCGAGCATTGTTATCCCCTCCTTTATTTTTCCCCTTCTATCCCTTCCCTCTCCACCTCCCCAATTCCTCCCTCACCCCCACCCTATCTCTGCCCCACCCCTGAAGTTGTAGTTCTTTTTCAACATAGTGTCTTGTAGGTCTCATTGTTACAATTGGTCAACCTGTATCCTTGTTTGAGCATTTTGTTATTTCCCTTTCTCTCCCCAAATTAGAAAAATGTATATAAAAGATGCAGGGCATCAGAATCAAATACAATGAAAACAGGGGTTATACCATAGGGAGAAGAACATACAAAAGAAACAAAAATATATCACATAGTATATTAAAAACAACATGTCCATATTTGAGGCTCATTTCATTTAGCATTATCTTATATGGCCATATGTACATAGCTTTTGACCTTTTCTACTTGTCTGGTAAGATTATCCTATATATATACTAGTTATTGCAAATAAAGTAAAACATGGGACCTATATTTCTTTGGATCTGGCTTACTTCACTTAATATATACATATTTTCCCCTGAATCTGGTTTAATATATACAAAGTTATGTAAACTACACAACCAATGTCCTTTAGGATTTCTTCAACTTCATTTGTTCCTTGCTCTTCCCTGGGATTCCAACTATACAGTGTTGAGACTTTTGAAAAGGTGTTCCAATTACCTCTTATAATTATGATTTAATTATGGATTACTATTTTTTCTGAAGTATTTTTCACTTTCTTACTTTTTCTTGTACCTGTCTTAGGGCCTGAACTCAGAGACTGAGCTTTTGTTGCTCAAAGCTACCGCTCTACCCACTGAGCCACAGTTTGGCTTTTAGCTTTTTGGTGGTTAATTGAAGATAACTTTCTCATGGACTTTCCTGCCTGGCTTGTGTTCAGCCTATGATCCTCAGATTTCAGCCTTACAGTATATAAAACTAGTTGTAAGCCACTAGAAATAGACTTACTTTTGTCTTAAGTCACTTATTATTTTTATGTCTTCTACTTTCTAATTATGCTTTAGAAAACTAGACATATATTTGATCCTTCCGTATTACTATCCCATTTTCCAATGAAATTTTCCACTTTGTCTTCTATTTCCTACTCATTCTTTTTCTTTATTTTTATCTAGGTCTGATATTAGTTTCTCTTACATGCTATGGCTAGCTACTCAACTTAAATTTATGGACTACTACTGGCATTATGAAAATTTATACAAGAAAAATACCCAATTTAAAGGATATCATAAACCCAAAATATGTTGTCTCTATTGCCACTTTTAGTATTTGTAGCCATTTTCTGAAAAGAGACAGAAGTTGAGATAACCTATAGATTTCTTTGATACAAACTTGGCAGTAGATTTGTGCTCAGGGAAAATCTCCAATGCTTTCAAACAAGTGTTTAATTTTTTTTCATTTTTTTTTAATTTTTGGTTTAATTTTTGTAGTGGTTCTCTCTAGAAAATTTGGTCAAGTGAAACCAATTTGTTCCTATCAGAAATGGAATTTCCCTGTATGATCTGAAGAATTTATCTATGGGTAAGAGTCCTCCCCAAACGTGAAATCAAGTGATTGTTCACATCCATTTCAAAACAGAGAAAAGAATGGTAGTACTATTAGGAGAAAAAATTTTAAAAAACAGAAATATATTTTAAAATCCTAATTGTAACTTTCTACATATTACATTTTATACTTTTCATATTTTCTTAAATTTACTTTTTATTTCTTGAGCAACAGCATCCTGGTTGTTTTTATTTTTATTTATTTATTTATTTTTTGGTTGGCTGTGGGGCTTGTACTCTGGGCCTGCACATTGTCTCTCAGCTCTTCAGCTCAAGGCTAGCACTCTACCACTTGAGCCAAAGCTCCACTTCCTTTGTTTTCTTTTCTTTTCTTTAATAAAACATTTACAACTTAAATTTGGAAGCTAATTCAGAAAAAGATTTAAGCAAAGTTAAAATAAAATTATGACATCAGTTCTAACTTATAATAGCAAATACAAATCTACAAGTATCGATTACGAGGTAGCCAAGATAAGGGGAAATTATAAAAACCTGACACCTAATTTTGCAAATGAGTTTATTATACAATTGTTTTGCTATCTATGGACTGATAGCTTTGACTATTGGTTTAAATACTTTTAATGAAACAAAAGTAAACTTTACTTCATCTTCATTGTACTACATCTACACATGATATGTTACATTTTTGAATGGTAAATGGTAATGTTCATAGATACATAACTGCATGTACACATGCATTCAAAATTTCCAGTTTAAAGGATTATATAAACCCTAAATATTTTACTGGATCAAATTAATAGCCTAATTGGATGACTAATTTTATATCCTATATTTACAATCTGAAAGAGGTATTTTGGTGAATCAATATTATCAATTACTGTCTTTTTTTTGGGGGGGGAGGGTCCGGTCATGGGGCCTGAACTCTGGGCCTGGGAACTGTCCCTCAGCTTTTCAGCTCAAGGCTAGTGCTCTACCACTTGAGACATAGCCCCACTTCCGGCTTTTTTTTTCTGCTTATGTTGTGCTGAGGAATTGAACCCAGAGCCTCAGGCATGCAAGGCAAGCACTCTACACTGAGGCACCTTCCCAGCCCTTATCAATTACCTTCTGAGGAAAAGCTGAAACTGAGAGAAATTAAAGAATTTTAAAGGTATACCAGCAGCAATCAGTGATTCATTACATCATTAGAATCTATGAATGACTCAGAATATTTTTAATGCAAATATTAAAGAATCTGTCTAAAAGAATGGTTTTGAGTGTGTCATTGCAATGGGAGACATTGTATTTTCAGAAGATGATTACAAACTCATCTTCTCCACTGCTTGTCTTTCTTCATCATGACCTACTATTTCCCATGGAAGGCAAAGTCTAAGAGTCTAAAGTCTAAGAGACCAATAGAACAAAGGAGAACTAATTCTGTATACATCTCTCAACTGGCTTATAATTGTGTTTCCTTCATTTGAAAACCCCTCAGCATAATGACATAACACACAGCTTGTGGTTCCATTGTGAAACAGCTATTGATGAAATGTTAGTGTTTTAGGTAATTTTAGAATAATATTGTATGCAGCCAGAGATACCTAATTCAGATTTCACATTTTCTCATGTTTAAAATAAAAAGTAAATCAGAGCTACCAAAGCGGGTTTTTGGTGAAAATGTGTGTGTGTGTGTGTGTGTGTGTGTGTGTGTGTGTGTGTGTGTGTGTATGTGTGTGTGTGTGTGTGTGTGTGTATTTGAGACTGTGTAGGTATGATAATAATATGTGCATGAGTTAGTGACTGTGTTTATATATGTGTTTGTGTGTGCTGTTTACTGCTTGCTTAACAATCAAAATAAATTTTAAAGAAATTAGACCTGACCTTTCTTTTAAAAAAATATGGCTTATCAGGCGCCGGTGGCTTACGCCTGTAATCCTAGCTACTCAGGAGGCTGAGATCTGAGGATCACGGTTCAAAGCCAGCCCGGGCAGGAAAGTACATGAGACTCTTATCTCCAATAAACCACTAGAAAACCAAGAGTGGCACTGTGGCTGAAGCGGTAGAGTGCTCGCCTTGGGCTGAAGAGCATAAGGACAGTGCCCAAGCCCAGAGTTCAAGCCACACGACTGACCAAAAATAAATAAATAAACAAATAAAAATAAAAAATATGGTTTATTTATATGAATCAAAACTTATGTCCAGTTATTACTTTCTCCTATTAACACATATTCCATCAATGTTATTTGAATATCGATTGTATATATTCATCATTTTTGATTGTGAAATTCTAACATTTAGATCTCAAAAGAAAAGAAAAAAAACAACTAGTAAGTACTTATATTGAACTTGTTAGTTCTGATTCTATATCAGGATGATTAGAAAATCACTTCAATTTTATTCATATTATTTTATAATATAATTATTTGGGATTCTTCTTTTTTTTTTTTTTTAGTGGGGCTTGAACTCTGGGCTTGGGCACTGTCCTTGTGCTCTTCAGCTCAAGGCGAGTGCTCTATTGCTTGAGCCAGAGTGCCACTTCCGATTTTCTAGTGGTTTATTGGAGATAAATATCTCATGGACTTTCCTGCCCGGGCTGGCTTTGAACCACGATCCTCAGATATCAGCCTCCTGAGTAGCTAGGATTACAGACGTGAGCCACAGGAGCCTGGCTTTCTTTTTTCTTATGTAGTGTACATTCTGCTCTAGTGTACTGGATAGGAATGAGGGGTTTCACTGTTTCTTTTTCTCCTGGTGCAGAAACTCCTTCACTCTATTTCACACCAAATAAACTTCTCTGGGGCTTCCTGTGATCCCAAGTATCAGCCTATGCCTACAATGAAGTGATTAATTTCCTGGTTTCATGGCATAATAAAATTAGTAGACTATGAATGGGAATGTCTGAAAGACCTTGAACACGGACTATTTCCTTAAAAATAGATATAGAGGAAAGACCTTAGTACTGCTCTTAATTGTAGTAGTAGCAGTTAAAGAAATGTTTAATTAAGAGAAGATTAACTTAACACATTGGAATTGGGATGGTAAGGGTGACTTCAGAAGGGAAACAAAAATTATAAATTATGTTTACAGGAAATCCCTTAAAAATATTGTTCAATAAAAGACCAAATGAGAATAATAGCAGAACATTGAGCAAAAGCACGAGAATTAACTTATAAAGTTAATCAGTACTGACTGGTTTGGAAGACTTCAATAGTTCAAGTTTCCCTTATATAAATCAAAAAGCAAGATCAAATATCCAACTTTGTGCACAAAGAAGCAAAATACTAGAAGGACTAGGGGATGCAAGTTCCTACAACTACAAAGTGAATGAATTTCTAGAAACAGTTTCTTTCTAGATTTTTGCTTTTTGTGAATGTATCTTGAAGAATTCAGGAAACCAGATTTACAAAGACTGTTAGAGTTAGCACAGCAAAACTTTAGAGGAGGTTACTCCTCAAGTTGCAAGTTGGCCCTAATTTTATTTAGTTTTTCATACAAGAAGTCATTATTTCATCTTCATTTTGTATATCAACTTTTTTACTCTCTTTGGTTCTTTAGTTAACCCATGTCTATATTCATCTTCCAATTTCTTTAAGTTAGTCATGACATCACTGATGTACATCTCATATTTCTTCAATCAGTTTCTCAGCACTTTTCAACATCAGTCTGTCCTTAGCTTTTTTTGTAAGACTTTGTGTATTACCAAATGAAAAAGAAAGATTTCTCCATTTTTTAAGGCAAACAAGTTAGCAAAAATACTGCAATGTAGCATGGTAAAGTCTGTAATTGCTGAAGAAATGAGTAAGATTTCTGGGTTGCAGTGTGGCTGCGTGCCTTATACTTTAGAGATCATGGAACATAAAATGCATTCAGTAAGCTGGGCGCTGGAGGCTCACGCCTGTAATCCTAGCTACTCAGAAGGCTGAGATCTGAGGATAATGGCTCAAAGCCAGACCAGGTAGGAAAGTCCGTGAGACTCTTATATCCAATAAACCACCAGAAAACTGATAGTGGTGCTGGTTCAAGTGGTAGAGCTCTGGCCTTGAGCTGAAGAGCTGAGGGACAGCGTCCAGGCCCAGCCCCATGACTAACCAAAAAAATAAATAAATACATTGAGTAATTTTAAAAAGAATTTTTTAACAAGTAGAAAGTTTTGCATAACTTTACATCACTAAAAGAACATTAAGAGAACATGTTTCTACAATTCATTCATGATTCAGAGTTCTGCTTCCTTCTTTTATCACATTTGGTTTTTTAATATTCGATTCCTTACCTTTTTTTTTTTTGGAAGTACTCAAGTTTCAATTCAAAACCACACCTTGGCTAGGCAGGGCTTCACCATTTGAGACGACTCTTCGTCCTTTTATGCTTTACATAACTTTTCAGACAGCTGCTAGTATGTGTTGCTTAGACTGACCTCAGACCAAGATCCCTCCTACTTATATCTCCCATAATACTGTATCAGGCTTGTTTGTTGAGGGAGGGTCTGAATAAAAATTTGCCTAGGCTGGCCTCCAAACACAATCCTCCAGATCTCTAGATTCATAGTTGTTAGAATTGCGGGTTTGAGTCACCATATCCAACCTTCATTTCTTTTCTTTTTTTTTTTTTTTTTTTTTTTTTTGTGAAAATACTGAACGGAGAGGTTACAATTACATGAGCAAGGTAATGAGTACATTTCTTATCAAGCATTGTTGCCTCCTCCTTTGTTTCCCCTTCCCATCCCTTCCCATCTCCCCCTCCTCCCACTCCCCCTACCCCCCTCACCTCTGCCCTTCCTGGCCAAAGTTGTAAAGTTCGTTTTCTCATTTTCATACATTACTTTGTCCAGTTTCATGTGTTTTTAGCTTTTTTTAAAATTTCTGCTAAGAAACTATGTCTATGATTCTTTATTCATTCTATTTCTTTTTAGTTTTATTGTTATATAGTCTCAAGTAAAAGTCCTTTCCTTACATTAAAAAAAGAGAAAGAAAGTAAGAAGAAATCAAGATTTAATTCAAACTCACACAATCAGGGATGACTTTGGGCAAAATTAGGACTGAGATGAATTCTACTAAGCAAAAAGGACAAGAAAGATACCCTTAAGGCATTCAGCTGGTGAAAGATGTATGCATTTAACAATGACTTATTATCTACTCTGCTTTTTATCTACTTATCTATCCATCCATGCATCCAGCCATTATTTATTTATGATATACAGAAAATGAGACTAGGTATATAGATCTGTGGCTCTCTAGTGGAATTAATATTACCCCCCTTATCCTGTAAATTTTTGCAATATTTGAAGACATTGCTTGGCTAGGATCGAGAAGGTTTGGGATACTGAGTGAGGAAAGGCCAAGGGCGTCATGAAAATTCTTTCAATATATAGGAGAGAACAAGGCAATGAAAAAAAAAATTCTCTGGCTCCAAATGAGTATAGTGCCGAGGTTTCAAAATTTTGCCTCAATGCTTAAAAAAGTTTGAAGACTCTGAAACAAAAGGTATGGCAGACTCTGTAGCAAGAGATCACCATGGCAAAAACTTCCACTCTCCTCATTGCCCCTGGTCATCCTGAGCATTGCCGTAGCAATAGTAGATGTTGCATGCTCCTCTGCTAAGCTTGCCATTTTTACAAAGTACCTTGAGTTTGCTCTTACTTTTCTGCCTGAAAGAGAACCTTGCATCCTTAATTCTTTTGGATTCTATTATTTTTAAATCTAGAAAAATGTGTTTCTCGGTTAAGAGAACAATCAAGTATATCTTCTTCCTAAATACATGGTTCTCTTGACTAGAGTGCTCACTCACTTGTTAATGATCCCAGAGGAAATGTGCGTTTCTCATATCGTCAGCATTTTATATTCACTCATTTAAATGGAGATAATTATTTATCGGCATCATCTTTAATTTTTAACAAAACTACACATTTCTAGTTATATTCTGAACTTTGGTATCATTTTATTTTCCTCCAGTTTTCCATCCACTGTGGATCTTTATTTATCCTAATTTAAAATACTCAAACATAGCCACATATTGTAACCATACTACACCTACCTAATCAAGGTCTCTAATTTGTGTGCCTTAAATTTGATTAAACTTTATATTGAATTTTTCTATTCACTTTACTTAAATAAGACTCCATTTGTAGTTTATGTCTCTAGACATAATTATTTTAAATTATAATTCATTTTGTGTGTACATGCTTGTATAAGTATATATTCATTATTGTATATCATTTTGTTTTATTTAATTTCGTGGTGTAAATAATTAATTCATAGTAAAGGAACATAAAGTTTAAAAAGAGAGTTTAAATAAGACAGCCAGGTACCCGTGGCTCACACCTGTAATCCTAGCTTCACAGGAGAATGATATCTGAGCATCACAGTCCAAACCACATGGGGCAGAAAGTCCATGAGGCATTTACTTCCAATTAGCCACCTGAAAACCAGAAGTGGGGCTGTGGCTCAAGTAGTAGAGCCCTTGCCTTGAGCTGAAGAGCTCAGGGACAGCTCCCAAGCCCAGAGTTCAAGCCCATGACCAACAAAAAAATGAAAGAAAAAAAAAAGAGAAGGCTATATTTCTAGAAGCTACTGGCACTTTTACATATATAACCAGCACATCTTTGTTTCCATTACTATGAAAGTAAATCTTTCCGATGAAGATCTAATTAATGTTTCCATGTTTTAAATCCTCTACTAACTTGAGCCGCCTTCTAACTAAGGTTCAGTTCCTCAACAGGAAAAGAATGCAGCAATTAAATAGTGAAGTCTATTGTAGAATCCAGTGACGAAGAGTTGTGAAGTCTATGTAAGCCTATCATATGAGTGGGCATGAGTTATGCAGGAAGGGATTAACAATTCTTATTCAATACAGGGTGTGAACTCTTAGCTTGTGAACTAAGGTAAGATAAAGCAAATACAAATTGGAAAAAAAACTCAAATTATGCTTATTTGCAAAACACATGGTCTTATATTTAAAAGAGACTAAAGAATTGACCAGAAAATTCTTCTGGATTTGAAAAGTACCTGCAGCAAAGAAGTAGGATATCAAGTCAGCATACAAAATTCTGTAACTTTTGTATATACCAATAACAAATTTTCTGAGAAAGAACTCAGGAAGTCAATTCCATTTACAATTGCTTGAAAAACAATGATATTCACAGTAATAAATCGAAGCAAGGAGATGAAAGATACAATAATACCTGTAAAACAATGAAAAACATGAGGATACTAAAAAATAGAAGGTACTCATGTCTAATTCTGCTGATTGGTGGATCATTAAAATGAATATTGTAAAAATGGTAACATTAATCAAATCAATATGTAAACTCAATGAATCCCTATCAAAATTCTCATGCATTATTAAGAATAATAGTAAACAAGTATAAAATTTATATAGATGCACAAAATATTTTAAGTAGCCAAAGCAACTGTGAGTAAGAATATTAATGATGATTTATTATATCTTATTCAATTTATAATGCATATTCCAATACAAACATTCTGTTTCTAGCACAAAAACAAATATGTAGACCATGTCCTGACAGAACAGTGTCTTACCTACCTGCTTATTAACAAGTGTTGCAATAATATACTTTGAAGAAAAGAAAGCCTTTCCAGCAAATTTTACTAGAAAAATAGATATCTGCATACTAAAGCTATAAGCACAACTATGTTTATTACAGCATTATTTACCATAGCTAAGATATGGAACCAACCCAGAAGCTCCTCAGTAGATGAATGGATCAAGAAAATGTGGTATGGCCAGGAGCTGGTGGCTCATGCCTGTAATCCTAGCTACTCAGGAGGCTGAGATCTGAGGATCACAGTTCAAAGCCAGCCTGGGCAGGAAAGTCCGTGAGACTCTTATCTCCAATAAACCACTAGAAAACCCAAAGTGGAGTTGCTGCTCAAGCGGTAGAGCACTCTTTCTTAGTGCCAATCAACAGATAATGAATAAAGGTAACTTAAGAATGCAAATGGAGCTGTGTTCAGCCATAAGTGAAAATATAATCATATTATTTGTAGAAAAATAGATGGCACTGAAGATTATCATACAAAGTGAAATAATTTATTCTCAGAAATACAAATACTCTATTCTTCTCATTATTAGAATCTAGATTTTTTTTGCAAAAGACATAAAAGTAGAAGAGGAAAATTTGGAAGAGATAAAGAATAAGCAAATATAGGAAAGGAAGAACAAAAAGTTTATAGAAGAGTGAATATTGGGTCAGTATATTATATACAAGTATGTAAATGTAAAAAAAAAAATTAAGCAATAAAATGTTAGCAAAAATAGTACACAAACCTACTAAATTAAGGGATCAATCCTGCAGGAGGATATTACAATTCTAAATATATATATATATATATATATATGTATATATATATATATATATATATATATATATTCACCAGATAAGAGAGCACCTAAATTTATCCAAGAAACACTACTTTCCCTAAAATCTCACAAAGATCCAAAGACAATTAATTGATGGGTACTTTAACACACCACTATCCCCATTGGATAGATCAACCAGGCAAAAACTCAAGACAGAAACCTCAGATGTAAACAACTGCATAGATCAACTATATTTAACAGACATTTGTAGATGTCTATAGAATATTTCACTCAGCAGCATCAGAATACATGTTCTTCTAAGCAGTACATGGAACATTCTAAAATATAGTCTACATTTTAGATCAAAAAGCAAATTTGTCCAATTTCAGAAACATTGAAATTGTGCTTTGCATTCTCTCAGAGCGCAAGGGAATAAAATTAGAACTCAACACCAAAAGCCACCAAAGAAAATCTTGTAGCAAATGAAAGTTGAACAACACACTGTTGAACCACAATGTGTCTAAAAAGACATTAGAAAGGAAATTCAAGTTGAACCACAGTGTGTCTAAAAAGACATTAGAAAGGAAATTCAAATGTTTGTGATATTTAACAAAAATGAACGCACAACTTGCCAGCTCCTCTGGGACACAGCAATGGCAGTAATCAGAGGCAATTTTATAGCTCTGAGTTCCTACCTCAACAAATTGGAGAGATCTGAAACCAACAACTTAACTAGGCACCTGAAGCCCCTTCAAAAAACCCAATCCAATAGACAGAAACAAATAATTAAAATTAAATCAGAATTAAATGACTTAGAATCCAAAAAAAACCATAGAAAGAATCAACAAAACAAAGAGTTGGTTATTTGAAAAATTAACAAAATTGACTGACCCTTAGCAAATCTTATCAGTAAAAGAAAACACAACCAAATAAACTCAGAGATGAGAATAGAAACATCATCACAGAAACAACCAAGATTCAGAACATTGTAAGTGAATACTTCTCAAACCTTTATGCTAATCAGTTTGAGAATCTGGAAGAAATGGACAAATTTCTAGCAAACATTGACATGCCCAAACTAAACCAAGATGAGTTAAACCACCTTAACAGACCCATATCAAACATTGAAAGAGAAATCGCAATTAAGTATCCTCCCATCCAAGAAAAGCCCAGGACCAGATGGATTTACAGTTGAATTCTACAAGGTCTTCAAAGCAGAATTCACGCCAATACTCCTCCAACTCTTCAATTAAATTGATAGTGAAAGTTCACTACCAAACTTTTTCTATGAAGCAATTATAACCCTCATCCCAAAACCAGGCAGCAACTCATCAAAGAAAGAGAATTATAGACTCATTTCTTTGAAGAACATCGATGAAAAACAAAATATTGGCCAATCAACTTCAACAACTCTTCAAAAAAATCAAACACCATGACCAAAAAGGATTAATTTCAGGGATGCAAAACTGGTTCAATATATGCAAATCAATTAATATAATTCATCACATCAACAAGAGCAAGGCTAAGAACCACATGATTATCTCAATAGATGCAGAAAAAGCATTTGACAAGATCCAACACCCCTTTATTATGAAAGCTCTGGAAAAACTAAGAATCCATGGAACATTCCTTAGTATAATAAAGTCTGTGTATGGCATTATACTTAATGTTGAAAACTAAAGCCATTTCCTCTAAATTCAGGAATGAGACAAGATGTCCACTCTCTCCACTTCTCTTCAATTTAGTATTAGAATGCCTACCTACAGCAATAAGACAAGATGCTAACATAAAGGGGATCCAAATAGGGAAAGATGAAGTAAAGCTCTGCCTCTTTGCAGATGAAATGATAGTGTATTTAAAGAATCCCATGGACTCCACTCCTGAGTTACTTGAGGTGATTTGAAACTTTAGCAAAGTAGTAGGGTATAAAATTAACCCTCAAAAATCAATGGCTTTTCTATATGCCAGTAACAAGAAGAGTGTGGCAGAAAACAGGAAAGCAACTCCTTTTGTAATAGCCTCACAAAACAATAAAATACCTAGGAGTTAACTAAAGAAGTGAAAGAACTCTATGATTAAAACTTTAAAAACCTGAAAAAGGAAATTAAAGCAGAACTAAAGAAATGAATAAACCTCCCTTCCGAATTGGGAGGATTAATATCATGAAAATGTCAATACTGACAAAGGCTATCTACAAATTAAATGTAATATCTATCAATATTCCAACCTAATTCTTCAATGAGATTTCATATGGAACAAAAAAAGACCCCAAATAGCAAAGCCAATCCTTAGTAGAACAGTGCTGGAGGAATATCAATAACAATTTTCAAACTCTACTAAAAATCTATAGAAAACAAAACAGCTTGGTATTGGCACAAGAACAGACCTGAGGACAATGGAATAGAACTGAAGATCCAGAAATGAACCCACAGGCCTATAGCCACCTAATCTTTGACAAGGGAACTAAAAATAGAATGGAATAAAGACAGCCTCTTCAGTAAATGGTGCTGGCAAAATTGGTTAAACACCTGTAGAAAACTAAAGTTTGATCCTTATGTATGCACCAGAATCAACTCCAAATGGATCAAAGACCTTGAAGTCAAAGCAGACACCTTGAAAACATTACAGAAGGAGTAGGAGAAAAAATATGGCTCCTTGGCACAGGCCAAAATTTTCTTAACAAAGACCCAGAAATCCAACAAATCAAAGCACGTTTGGACAAATGGGATTGCATAAAACTACAGAACTTCTGCATGGCAAAGGACATAGTAAGCAAGATCAGTAGAAAGCCCACAGACAGGGAGAAGATCTTTATTAGCCATTCAATGGACAAGGGTCTCATATCTAAAATATACTTAGAACTCAAAAAACTAAACCCTCAATAACAAATCCTCAAAGAAACAAGCGCCAGATTCATATGTGGGCTAAAGGCTTATAGAGAGACTTCTCTGAAGAGGAAGTGAGAATGGCTAATAGACACATAAGGAAATGCTCAACTTCTCTAGCCATAAAAGAAAGGCAAATCAAGACAATGTTGAGATTCCACCTCACCGCAGTTAGAATGGCTATAATCAAAAAATCCAATAACAACAGATGCTGGAGGGGGTGTGGCCAAAAGGGAGGCCTAGTGTATTGTTGGTGGGAGTGTAAACTTGCTCAGCCACTCTGGAAAGCAGTATGAAGGTTCCTCAAGAGACTACACATAGAGCTTTCCTGTGACACAGCAATGCCACTTTTGGGTATTTACCCAAACAATGACAAACAAGGCTGTAGAAAAGCTACCAGCACAACAATGTTTATTGCAGCATTATTCACCACAGCTTAGATATGGAACCAACCCAGATGCCCCTCAGTAGAAAATGTGGTATATACGTATACCATGGATTTCTATGCCTCCATCAGAATGACATCGCCCCATTTGTTAGGAAATGGAAAGACTTGGAAAAAAATATATTAAGTGAAGTAAGCCAGGCTCAAATAAATATAGGTCCCATGGTTTCCCTTATTTACAATAACAAGTATATGTCTAGGACAAACAGAAAAGATCAAATGCTATGTACACAGGACCTAAAATGAGATTAAACAAAATGAACTCCAAGATAGAGAGCCAAGAAGTTCTATCTTTGTTGCTGTTGTTTTTAATGTACTTACAAAGTACTGTGTGACCTTTTTTGTTTGTTTTGTATATTCTTTCCCCATGGTATAACCCCTGTTTTCCTTATATTTGGTTCTCGTGCCCTGCACTGTTTATATGCATTGTTCTAATTTGGGGAAGGGAAGGGAAAAAAACAAAATGCTTAAACAAGGAAACAGGTTGACCCATTGTAACAGTGAGATGTACAATACACTATGTTGAAAAGGAACTTTACAACTTTAGGTGGGAGGGCGGAGTTGGGAAGATGGGGAAAGGGATGGTAGGGGAAAAACCAAGGAGGTGGTAACAATGCTTGATAGGAAATGGACTCATTACTTTACTCATGTAACTGTAACACCTCTGTACAGTATCTTTACAATAAAAAATATATTTAAAATACTATGCAAAATAACATATATGTTACTAAATCTACTGCACATTTAATTATAAAGTCTATCCTTAATTCATGACTGTGACAAAGTAAGTTTCACGTCAGAAGGGCATGATGAAGCCACCTCATTGCTGAGAATCAAGTCAAAGAAGAGTCTAGGGCCAGGTGCTGGTGGCTGACTTCTGCTATCTGAGCTGCTCAGGAGTTTGTTCAAAGCCAGTCAAGTCAGAGAAGTCCTGGAGACTCACTGGAGACTCAATTTACCAGCATAAAGCCTGTAATGGATTATGTAATACAAAAAGCATATGAGGTCCTGAGTTCAAGCCCCAGTAAAACAAACATTAGTACATGCTCACAGACACAGACACAGACACACATACATTCAAGACCCCATTCTTCTATGCACAACTCAAATCCACATAAAACAGAAGTTGGTATAGACCAATGGGACAGGAGCAGAAACTAAACTTACACATCTATTGTTAACTGATTCTCAACAAAAGTATCAAAATATGTGTTAGAGAAGTGACATGCTCTTTAACAAATGGTAATGGAAAACTAGGTTTCCAAATGAGGAACATTGAAATTTGACTGTCTCTCACCATGTTAAGGGATCAAAGCTCTAAGTGTCACACTGAAACTACAACATTCTGAAACTACTAGAGGAAAATACAAGGGAATCATATGTTAAGACATTGATACATTCAATTATTTTCTGAACAGAAACTCTAAGCCACAGGAAAATTAAGTAAAAGTAAACAAATGATTTGTAGCAAATCAACTGTCTACAGCTCCGCAATGGAAATAGAGTAAGAAGACAACCATTCACCTTACAGAGGGTTAGTCATATATATACATATATATATATATATATATATATACACACACACACATACATATATATATACATCTACATATAGATGTATATATATACATCTATATGTAGATGTATATATACGATTTTGTACAATAAAATTAGATATATATGATTTTGTACAATAAAATTAGACATCATATATATTCACATAACTAAACTATTAAAGTACAACACATTTAAAATAGACAAATGCTTCCTCTGAAGAGAAGAAATATAAGTGGCCAATAAATGTATGAAAAAATATGTCCAATAAACTTTCTCAGATAAATACCAAAAGTTCATTGAACTTCAACTTGAACCTTATTATAATGGCTTATGTCAAATTATATAAATTAGCCAGGCACCAGAAGGCTGAGATCTGAGGATTGCGGTTCAAAGCCAGCCCAGGCAGGAAAGTCTGTGAGACTCTTATCTCCATAAACCACCAGAAAACCGAAAGTGGCGCTGTGGCTCAAGTGGTAGAGAACTTGCCTTAAGGTGAAAAGCTGAGGGACAGTGCCCAGGTCCAGAGTTCAAGTGATATGTATATATATATATATATATATATATATATATATATATATATATATATATATATATATATATATATATATATATATATATATAATGAATTTACAAATAAATAAGAAATCTTGGTGACTTATTTGAAAAGTAATTTATGTACGGTAAATTGGAAAACATAAATTACTACTCACTTTGGAAAGCCCCATATGTGGTTTCATCATAAAATTAAAACAAAACACAACAAAAATTCCATATACCCATCTTTCCTACACCTGGCTGTATGAATCAAAGCAAATGCATTTAGCATACAAAAAGAATTGACATGCTCATGTTTAATGCAGAGCTATTCATAGTCTGGTTTCTCCTCAACTGATGAAGAGATAAAGAAAATACACATGCATATACACATTTTGCATCTGCATATACATAAACGTATATACACACATATGTGTACACATACATACAGAACTGTTAACCACACATAAAGAAGAACAAAACTCTCACTGGCAACATGGAACTGGAGGACTTTATATTAAATGAAGTAAAGATAAATAAATACTACTTGTTCTATCTCATGTAGAAAAAATTTAAAAAAGAAGTTCAAGAGCAGAATAGCAATTACTATGGACTATAAGAAATACTGTTTGATGTTGGTATAATCTGTGGAGGGAAAGGGAAAAAAATTGTTTAAACAGAGATACAGGTGGACCCATTGCAACAATCAATGAGATGTACAAGATGTTATGTCGAAAAACAAACTTTACAACTTTGGTGGAGGAGGGGGAGGAGATGGGAGGACAGGTATGGGAAGGGGAAACAAAACAGGAGGCAACAGTGCTTGATAAGAGTGTACTCATTATCTTGCTCATGTAATTGTAACCCCTCTGTATGGTATTTTCACAATAAAAAACTTATTAATAATAATAATAAAAAAGAAATCAAGGTTTGGGTTGTGGAGGAAGTGAGGGGAGAAGACAGTTGTTTGGATAGGATGAATGTATTGCTATGTGTGAAAATTTTCTGAATCTCATTTATAGTATACAAGTCACAATAAAATATAACAAATATAGCAAATACATTTTTACACCTCAAGACTTCAATTTTTCCTTGTTTAGTAAGACTTAATAGTACTTATGTCTTATGCATAGGTAAATTATATATATATATATATATATATATATATATATATATATGAGATAAGGCTCTTATATGCAGGAAAACATGTCATGTATCTATCACATATTCTTATCTATTTCTAATATACTTTATAAATTTATATATCACAGTAGCCTTCTGTTGAATTAAATTTTTGTTGATATATTGAGAGCATCTGGCCTTTCCACCTATAGATGGTATCATTCTCTGACCTGTGATAGACAATTCTATTACATGCATCACAAAATAAAATGCAATAGGGGTTCATCTACTTGTGCATATTTTTTTCTTGAATTCTGCACAAACATGCTTTAAACAAAATATGGGTTACAACCACTTCTCCAATAACAAATATTTGCTCTCCTTCTCAAATGAGTATTTGCCTGCTGTTTCTAGCTTTCTTTTGTTGTTGTTGTTGTTGTTGTTTCTTTCTTTTTTCCTTTTTTTTTTTTTGGTCGGTTGTGGGGCCTGAACTCTGGGCTTGGGCACTGTCCCTGCACTCTTCAGCTCAAGGCGAGCACTCTATCAATTGAGCCACAGTGCCACTTCCTCTAGCCTTTTTGCATAATCAAAAACATTTAATTGTAAGATCAGTGCAACCTTTATGATGACACTGCATATATCAATTACACTTAAAGAGTGTAGTAATAGTGAAGCGCTCAGTTACTTCATGCATGTGATTGTATAAAATGATGTTTATTGAAACGCACTCAAAGAAATGGAAACAAGTGGGTTTTTAAATTTTAATTTAATTTTTTAATTTCCTTTTTGGGCCCCCACCTTTGTTATTGTTTTTTTTTTTATTTTTGCACCTTTTGTTAAGTTGTTCAGTTTGGAGAAGGGTAAGAAGGAGTACAGAAATGATGAGACAAAGGGTGAACAAATGCAGTAGTGATACTCACTAAACACTGTGTGGAAAATGAACTATATAATTTGTTAGGAAGGGGACTTGGGAGGGGAAAAGTTGGGAGAAAAGAAGGGAAGAGGTGACACTGTTCAAAAAGAAATGTATTCATCACATGACTTATGTAACTGTAACCCCTCTGTATATCACTTTTACAATAAAAATTTGAAATAATGAAAGTTGACCCCCCCTCAAAAAAGACAATGGTAGTGACTAGTCTACATATGTGTGAGCAATGATAACTTCATGTCTCTTGACTGGCTTACAGAGATAGTAAGACATTATTGATGATAATAATATAAAATTCAGTTTTGTGTGTGCTACTTGTAAGACAATGACCCACTGAAAATCAATGAAATACAGCATATGATTTCTTTTTTTTAAATAAGTTTTTTATTGTGAAGATTCTGTACAGAGGCAGAGAAGTTACATGAGCAAGGTAATGAGTACATTTCTTATAAAGCATTGTTGCCTCCTTCTTTTTCCCCTCTACCATCCCTTCCCTCCCACCTCCTCAACTACACTCACCCCTATTCTCCCCCTCCAGCCTAAATTGTAAAGTTCGTTTTTCAACATAGCATCTTGTATATCTCATTGTTGTAATGGGTCAACGTATATCCCTATTTAAGCATTTTGTTTTTTCCCTTCCCCTCCCCAAATTATACCAACATAAAATACAGTGAAAACAGGGGTTATACTGTGGGGGAGGAACATGCAAAGCAACAAAAAATAAATGGTACCTTATAAATACATTAGAAACAATAGCAAGAAATACAAAAATAACATGTGTGTCCCTATCTTGGGGTTCATTTTCGCTTAACAACATCTTATCTGACCTTTTCTGCTTGTACCAGACATATACTAGTTATTGAAAATAAGGGAAACCAATTTCTTTCTACCCTACTGCAATCTTCAGGATTTACTCCTTCCAGACAAATAGGATAGTCCATAAAAAGAGATGGGAGGAAGGAAGATTGTATTTGTGCTGTCTCTTGCTCAAATATTTTATAATGAATGCAGTTCAAGTAAGAGTATGTCCTTTTGTGGAAAGAGTGACAGGGCTCTTCCCTAGTTAAATACTGACTCACAACCTCTTGGACATCTTTTTCATGCAGAGTGATAGAGGGAAATTTCTATAAGCATTGCAGTCTTTTTCTCTGTACCTGTAAAGAGAACTATGCATGATATTTAACGTAATATTCTAAATGTTTGGACAAAGCAAAATAAGATTTTGTGAAGCAAAAAATACTCACAAAATTAAAACATTAGTTTTCATAAATGAAATTTTATTGAATCAAATTCCTTTCCACTCAAGGGTTTATCCTATTATGGCTGCTTTCGCGGTGCAATATCAAGAGTGGTGTTTGTAACCATCAAAAACATATAGCTGACACAACTTGAAACAATCTCCAGTTACTGGACATCTGCTGCGTATCAGTTTTTCATGACTTTTGTTGACTTGGTGCAAATTAGATTGCATCTCAGTGATAGCTCAGAATTCTGGTAATTTTCTGTTTTTAAATTAATGAAAACACATTTCCTTCAAAATTTTGCTTGTGCTCAATTTAGTTCTTTTCAGTATTCTGAAATACACCACTGTGTTCTTTATCCTCTCTGTAGAGCCTGAATTTTCTAAATAGACTTAAATTACCATAATAATTTCCTTTTTGACCTATGAGCTATTTAAAAGAGCTTTCCCTTTCTAAATATTTCAGACGGCTTATTATTTTTTCTGGCTTTCTTTTTTCCCATTATTATTAGCACATTAGTTGTACAAAGGTTTTTTATTTTGCTGTTTCCATGTGCTAATACAATGTGCCCCCTAAAACCCGTCCCATTCACATACTTTGCTTGATCCTCCATCCCTTTATTTTGAACAAATTTAATATCTTTTTTGTAATTTCATACATGTATATAGAATAATTTGAACATAATTGTCCTTTTTTATCCCTTTTCTCCCCCCTTCTCCTGCTGGTACCCACACAAACAGGTTCTGATATATATTCCTGTCATTCACTGTTAAGGACAAGATTCTATATGTGAGAGAGAACATACCACATTTGATGTTCTCAAGTTGTCTAATTTCATTTAACTTGAACATCCATTTACCTGCAAATGATATATCATTCTTCTATATGACTGAATAATACTCCATTCTATCTATCTATCTATCTATCTATCTATCTATCTATCTATCTATCTATCTATCTATCTGTCTGTCTGTCTGTCTGTCTGTCTGTCTGTCTGTCTGTCTGTCTGTCTGTCTGTCTGTCTGTCTGTTGTCTGTCTATCTACCTATCTATCCATCATTTTCTTAGCCAATACATCAGCTGATGATCAACTAGGTAGATTTTATATTGCCTCTGTGAATAGGTGTTCCTGTAAGCATGACTATTCAGGTACTTAAACTTACATGTTGACTTAAAAAATTCCTTCTGATACATGATCAACAATGCAATAGAAAGATTGTATTGTTGTTTTACTTTTTTAAAAAGAAGCCTCCACAGTAATTTTCAAAATGATTTCCATATGGCTTAATTCACTAATTCACATTCTTACCAACAATATATAATGATCACTTTCCCATGTAATCTCACAAACATTTGTTAATAATTGTTTTAAGTTTAATTTTATTTTCAGGTGGTCCTGGGTTTGAACTCAGGGCTTATTGATGAACAATGCCTCCAGGACTTTTCTAATCTATTTATAAGATATGTCTGGATGGTATACAGCAATCTTACATTTCTTGCTGTATCTGGGATATAAGGAGCCTTACACAATACCCCAGTCAATGGTGTATAATAGATTTTCTGCCAAGGATAGCCTAGCACTGTGATTCTCATGTTCTTAGCCTCCAATGAATCTAGGTAGCAAATTTGTTTATCAATAGATTGAGTCGCTACTCAATTTATGAACTTTTCTGCCTAGGCTGGCCTCCAACTGCTATTCTGAATTCTGAGTCTCCAAGTACCTAGGAACAAAGGCATGACACAAAGCTTCTGCTTGATGATCATCACTATGACTAGAGTATGATGGAATCCCAATTTTGTTTTCATTTACATTTTCCTTATAGTTGTGAATTGGTTTTACCTTTAATTTCACATATTTGTGCTGAATTCAGATGGTATACTTAATTTCTAATTTTATAAGTAAAAAATATAAAAATATATCTTATAAAAATATATGATTCTTATCTCAAGTGACTGTACAAATTAGAAAAGGAGATGCCCTTTCCATGATGTATAAGGTTGTAACTTATAGCCATTTATAAATAACCAAAATAGTTAAATATTCATTAGGTACTATCTGTACTTATTATGTTGAAGAATAAATCATCTAATTTTGTTCCATTCTCTGTCAAAAGTGAAGGATACTGTCTTAACACTTGTAAATTGGTTTTAATAAGAGGATTAGATTGATCAATGATTTAAAAAATTAATTCAGCAAATATTTCAAAATTACAAATATCAAAACTCTTATGATAAAAAGATCATGGAAAAACCAAAAGCAAGGCAAAATATTCAAAACTCCTCTATCTACTTATACTTTTAATTCAATTATCATTTACATCATGAAGAAAAATATGAGTCTATAGACATACAATTCAAGTATCTATCTGGAAAGCCTGTGTATTAAAGTGATATTTAATATAAGTTTTTGTTTTGTATTTTTATTTAAGTTTTATTGCAAAGGTGATGTAAAAGGAGTTACAGTTACGTAAGTCAGGTAATGAGTACATGTCTCTTGAACAGTGTCACCCCCTCCTTCATTTTCTCCCAGGCCCCCATACCCCTAGTTTGTATAGCTCACTTCCAACATAGTGTCTAGTGAGTATCATTCCTAAATTGGTTCACCTTTGTCCCACCATTTCTGTGCTTCCCCTTCTCCTCCCTAAATAAGATAAACTTATATAAAAGACAAAAGGTGCAGAAATAAAAAAAATGACAAAAGGGAATAAATTGAAGAAAAATAACTGAAAAGAGTACATTTTGATAAGCTCACTTTATATATTCATAGACACATAGCTATTGAGCCCTTGTGATCCTATCCTATTCTATCCTCCTTTGTTCTCAGTGTGTTTAGAATGTGGTTTAATCAATCATGGCCAAGTATAATTATTTATCTTTTTTATTATCCATTAGATTTACTTATAGATTCATAGACACCTTCTAGTTATTACAAATATTACAAAACCATGCAATCTATGTTCTTTGTGGCTGGCTTACTTCACTTAGTATATTTTTTTCCAAGTCTTTCCATTTCCTTACAAATGGGACATTCTTTCTGATGGAAGGAAGCACAGAATTCCATTGTAATATATGGTTTTCGATGAAGTCTCTGTGCTAGAATAGAGAGGGGGAGCACAGTGTAAATTTCAGGCAAAGGAAAAAAGGCAAAATAAGATCTAATGAGGAAAAACAGGATGTATGTACAAGTGTGTTCTTAATTCTTGAACAGAGAGAATGACAAAAGATGGATATTGCTACCTAAAATGAAGATGATACTTCTAAGAATTGTACAGTATGATTTGTTTTTTTCACAATTCAAATGAATATTTTCTATAATGGAGTATAGTTGGGGTAAGGGTCAAAACTAGGAGTTGGAAAAAAATTAAGGATACTAAAGCTCAACGGGAACAATTCTTGTTTTCAGTCTGTGAAATCTAGTAACTTCAAGTGCTATGAACTTTATTGCTACTTTGCTATAATGCTGCATTATGTTTTCTTTAACTCTGCATTATTTATGTGTATACTTTTATTTTATGTAAATAACATTATCTCATTTTGCTTTGCTGTGTCTAGCAATAATGGTAAGTCACTAAGTAATATTAAAACTTTGAGGAAGTGTCTGCACGCTATTTGGTCATTATTTGTTAGATAAATGAAGATTTCTGTAAGGTTGTAGATGAAGAGGCTGCAGAAGGAAGAAAAGTAAAAGAAGAAGACAGACAGACAACAGATAGACAGACATACCTACACAGGGGTTGAGGGTTCTTGTAACCATTGTAGAAATTGTATTAAAGTAAAAGTCAAAACCAGAGAAAGATTGTCCTCTTCTCAAAACTATCACACTTAACAGGCTTTCTTTGGTGATCTTTATACTAATTCTGGAGCATCTGGTAAAAATTTACAGAGATCATATTTATTTTTGGCTTCAGGGTACAGAATGAGACATGCAGTCTGAAGTCCTAATGGATTTTCTCTTTGACACAAAGCTCAGTTTAATATTTATTGATCATACTTCTAGATCTGTTAAGCATACAGTTATAAATTCTTGCTGTTTTACATTACTTTTTTGGGGGGGGGGTCCGGTCGTGGGGCCTGAACTCTGGGCCGGTTGCTGTCCCTCAGCTCTTCAGATCAAGGATAGTGCTCTACCACTTGAGCCACAACACTACTTCTGGCTTTTTTCTTTTTGCTTATGTGGTGCTGAGGAATCGAACCCAGGGCCTCATGCATGCAAGGCAAGTGCTCTACCACTGACCCACCTTCCCAGCCCCTTACATTACTTCTTGTTATAAGTTATTTTCCATTTTCTTCAGTTGCTATTTCCTCATCAAGAAATATAATATTAGGGATATATAGTCATTTTATGTAGTCAGCTATTGACCAAATAGCAATATATGGCACTAATGTGTTGCTGTATATAATTTGCAGTGATCTATTTTCTTTCTTTGATCTACTCATAGACAACCAGGGAAGCATCATATCTTTTCCAAATCACAGATATTATTCTAGTCACCTTGATCATTCTTGTTTTTTATTAGAGCTGTGTGAGATTTTCTTTATAATATATACACATTTAAGATGTGAGGTTCTCTACAATATGTATCCATATCCTAATTGAAATCTAATAATCTATATGCATATCAGCTTCTTGCTTGCTCTTGTCTCTCTCCAGGAGGAATGTCTGGTAGAGTTCAGTATCACAGCTCACTAACACTGCAAGTTATTGTTTTCCAGTTTTTAATATATGTGATTAACAGATAACTTTTAAAAATTAGAAAAATTTCAACTTAGCAACATTTCGAAGAGAAAAATTGACTTCCTTCAGAAAATCTTTTGCTTTCATTACTTTTCATTATTTTGCTGAAATGCTTGAATCAAAATCTTAATGTGATCGTTTCCTGTCACTTGCTTTGAAAAGAAAATTACCTTATTTTTAGAAGCTTGAAGTAGTATAGATGATCACTGGACCTTGGAAATCAAAAAAGTCACTGGGGTAAAAATTGGCTGATCTCTATTGCAGCATCCCTTTCCCTTATTGTAGAGTGCTGGAATGGCATACATTTGCTACCATGCCCAGACCCTCCTGTTCACACTTACCATGATTTCTGTGTTTGTTTTATATTTTAACCTGAATATACACTTAAAGAGTAGGAGATATTTAAGCTTAACATATTTGTGCAAAATACTTTTCATAATGAATCATATGATGAGGCTTTGTTATATTAAAGTAAGTTTTTATTGTGTTTTCAGATCCAATTTGCCCATTAATAGCAATCATTTTATTATCTCTACCTAGCTATGATTTTACTCACATATCATCTAATAGGTGTTTTTATTCTTAACACAAGTTAAGTCTCTCCTCTTTTTAATTTGTTGCAGCCACACTAGATTTCTGTAAGGTTTGTTTGAAATTTGTCCTTGGTAAATGGCGTCCTTGCTGCTTCCAAGGAGTGATACAGAATCCCATATACACTAACAATATTTGCATGTACTTTACATTTGTCTTTCAAAGAGATTCTCGATAGGAAAAGTTGGGTACAAGTCATATTTCTTTTTTCCTCTCCATAATATTATTTGTAGAGACACAGATGACATAATTTGCCATTATACTAGCTACTGATTAATACAGAATACAAAGATAAGGTACGATTTTAGGAACTATTGAAGATGTGTGAATCTCAAATATGATTCATATGCCTTTTAAGAACAGCAATTTATGTGCATATTAAACAGACATTTAGATACTCTAATTATGTTTGATACTGCATAGATTCATGAACTCCTTACTACAAATAATGACTTCTCTTTGGAAGGTTGTAGACTTCAATGCAGAAAAATGTGGCTCGAATATATATATATATAGATATATATACATATATATACATATGTATATGTATATATATACGTATATATACATATGTATATGTATATATATATATATATATATTTAAAACTTCCAATTTAGAATTTCAATAGGACTGATTATGATTATACAAACTAATTCCTAATCTTTAGGCTATTGAAATGCAATTGAAAATTCAGACTTCACTGCTTAAGTGATTCATAAAATGAATCAATTTTCTATAAGATAATAAAACCAAGGGGGTGTCTAAAATATTTACCACAGCTTACTATATTATCCATAAACAAGTATACACAAAAATCATATTATTCAATACATTTTCTTATTCAAAAATATAATATTCAATAAATATTTGTCTTTTTTACTTGATCAGCAAAAACAGATATTATATTAATCAGCATAATATAAAGACAATTTTGAGATTAAAGGCAATTCTGAATTTAAAGATAACTTTACTGAGAGCATGTTTATTAGCTGAATCACATTATCATTAATTATGAACTCTAATTAAGCCATGGTGTAAAGAAGAAGTTAAGAAGAGTTTATTGTATTATCAGTCCAGTTGCTGGACTGATTTCCACATAACTCAAAAAGTTCAACCAGAGAGAAACATGTGTTTGGTCAAAGGAGATTTAACAGAATTTAGATATTGTATAATTATGGAAAGAAATAGTAAGTAATCATTTGAGAGCAAATAGAGAAAAGTCATTGAATTTTTACTAAGCTGTTGGTTTGGGAAGCAAAGCAAGTATAGAGTCTGAACTGAGGTAACAAAGAAAATATTTGTGGTTGGATCTGTGGATAGTTATCTCTGTGTGGGTGCTCGCTATTGGTGTACTGAAAAGTTTCTGAAACAGCTTAAGCTGGTGCTAGCTCAATGAGCTTAGCATTTGTTCAATTTACATAAACCTTACAGAGAAGATGCTTCTTAGAAAATAAGTCAAGGTAGCACAAACTAGGAGAAGTAAAACGGCCAGGCAGATATGCAAAATAAAAAGTAACAGTAGACTGTCAATATAGGTTCCATATTATGCAAGAATTTATAGAAAGGAGATTGTAGTTTTGAAAGAAAGCCACAAAAGAGTGCTAAATATATCACATGGGTAAAATGTAAATAAGGAAACAATACTGTGATAATATATACATATATATGCATATATTTTTTTTATTTGTTTGGTTGGTCATGGGGCTTGAACTCTGGGTTTGGGCACTATCCCTCAGCTCTTCAGCTCAAGGTGAGCACTCTACCACTTGAGCCACAGTGCCACTTCCAGTTTTCTAGTCGTTTATTGGAACTAAGAGTCTCACTGACTTTTCTGCCTGGGGTTGGTTTTGAACTGTGATCCTCAGATCTCGGCCTACTGAGTAGTTAGGATTACAGGTGGGAGCTACTGGTGCCCGGCTTGTGATAATATTTTAATGTATATGATTCATCAATTTATAGGTTGCTTTTTCTCTTTTATTTTCTTTAACATTATTAAAATATGTTGATTCTAGTACTATTTTTGCTTTCTTTAGCTACTTTTGTCTCCAGATGTGCTTAGAGAATGAGCAATGACGTGTGTATTAGGCAGTATAGAGTTTGTGATCTTAACACATTTGGCAAGTATTCTAAGGAAAATTACTTTGTTTCTATTCAGACAGATACCATTTTGTTCTCCCTAGATAAAATGCTTATAACCAAGTCATATTTGCATGAGAGAGATGATCAGTAGTGAAGAGGAAATAAACACTGCTAGTGTTTATTAAAATAGTGGGTAATCTGGGAAAAGGCACGTGTGAGCACAATATTTCCCTGATAGCTAGGCTAAAGTTTGCATGCAGAGAACCTATTGACCATATTCTTATCTGTCCAAGGATTCCACATCATTAGGAAAATGCCTATGGCTCCTAGCAGAAGAGGCATGGGAGCTTGCAGTCCTAAAATAAAACAGGGAATGCCATTTAAAGAAAATACCCTGCAATAAAGACTTCTACTTTCCCATAGCCAAGTAGCAGTATGCCATAATTCACTATGAGATAGAAATAAAATCTACACCATTTTTTATATGTGAATATTAGGAAACATAAAATTTCAACATGATTACTTTCTGTGCAAGAAACTTTGAACTGTGCCAGAATATCTTCTTCCTTTCCTGCGTTTAGAGTCTGAGATTAAATAACCCAGCATGTATCTGCCTCAAGATTATATTTTCAGTGTCCTTTACAGCTTGATGTGTCACTCCATTATATTCTGCTCACAAAAGGAGAACTGACAAAATTTGGGCAATTAGTTTGTGCTTCAAAGAAGAAATGTGTGTACTTCCCTTTATTTTACTTTAAGGCCAGATGCAAATGCAGATATAGGAAACCAAAATGTTATGTTTTGGATAATCATTAATTATGTAGCTGATCACAGAGATAGAAGCTTGGTTCCTGAAGTAGGTAAGCAAAAAAACATTACTGCTATAACACTTAATACTTGACCTGATTGGACTTACAGCTTTCTTTAGCCAAGAAATTGGAACAGAAGGACTTTGTAACCCCCAATGTTAAACTCGAAATTATTGGCAGTTTTTTTTCAAGTTCCTTCTTAGATGTTAGCTGTCACATAAAAGTCTTATTACCTTGAGATCTCACTTCTTTCAAAAATAATTTCTTGCAAGATAATCATGTTAGAGACTACACAGAAAGAGATTTGGCCTGATAATGACTAAATTTTTGAGCTATTTACGAGGCACACAGATGCAAGTGTGGAAGACACTTCAGACATTCTCCATCTAGCATGCATAAGGAGGAATAGCTAACCCAACCAAATGAATCTAGTTCAGGTTAAATAATTTGGGGACAGAATAAAATGAATTTTGCCTTAAGCCATTAAATGCTGGGATTAATTGCTATTCTGTGTAGATAGCAGAAACAGTCAATGTGTGTTTCAGATTCATCAGAAGTAAATGAAATGTTGCTTCGTTAGAAAGCATTTTGGGACAGGTCTACCTGAGCCAGAAAGTTGACTTCTCTGGATCTTATCTGCTGAGCTGGGAATATCTATTTCATCACAGTTGATGATTACAAATTTTTTTTCTCTTTCCCAAATTCAGATATTAGATATCTTCTTCTTGAGAAACATTTATTGATAGAAAAACTGTTAAATTTAGTCTTCAGTCCCTATATGTGATAATGATTCCTTACAAGGAAAATATAAGTAAGCATATTGCTAAATTTAGTGGTTTACAATTTTAGATTTAATTTGAAGATATTTTAGAGAGTGTATTGGGAATTTAAATTGGTATTTTAACTGACAATGTTTTCAAGGTTTTTATTACTTACTTTTCTACTTAATAAGTAAAGCTCAAACATAGAACACACAAACAATTTCAGTGGTGGCAACATACAATATAGTTACATTTTAAATACCATATTGTGCTGAATCTCCAAGTGTGATTTAAATGCATTTTATCTTAACATTGTAGGTTAATAAAATCCTCCCAGTATTATCATTGCTGTTGGTATGTGTTTATTCTTACACTTTTCTTCATCTTATAAACTCTTTCTTGTGCTTTTTTAATTTTTTTATTGTAAAGATACTATACAGAGGGTTACAGTTACATGAGTAAGGTAATGATTACACTTCCTATTGAGCATTGTTATCCCCTCCATTGTTTTCCCCCTACCATCCCTTCCCTCCCTACCTTCCCCGAGGTTCTTTTTTTTTTTAATTGTGATTAAGTGATTACATAATTTCCCACATTTCACAGTATTGTGGAATAATGATGCTCATTTAAAGTCAGAAGTTCATTCTAACTTTCCTGGAACAAATTGTCTATCACAGTCTATAACATATAATGGTATACACATATACACCATACATGTGATCAGCAGCATAGGGATATTTAGTAGTGGTTCAACCAGATGAGTGGGAGTTCTTTGTTTCTTAAGTCCTGTTAGTTTTGTCATATCACCTAACATTTTGGATTTAGATTCCACTTATCAGGGAGACCATGTACCATTTGTCTCTTTGCTCTGGGCTTACCATGCTCAACATGATTCCTTCTAGCTCCATCCATTTCCCTGCAAATGCCATTATTTTGTCATTTCTAATGGCTGCATAATATTCCATTGTGTATAGATACCACAATTTTTGGATCCATTCATCTATGGTGGGGCATCTGGGTTGTTTCCATATCCTAGCTATTGCGAACAGTGCTGCAATAAACATGGAGGTGCACGTGTCCTTGTATATTGGTTCCTGTTTTTCAGGGTAGATGCCTAGAAGTGGTATGACTGGGTCATAAGGGAGGTCAATCTTTAGCTTTCTAAAGACCCTCCAGACTGCTTTCCAAAGTGGTTGTATAAGTGTACATTCTCACCAGCAGTGTAACAGGGTTCCTCTTTCTCCACATCCCCTCCAGCATTTGTCGTTGGCTGATTTGTGGATGTGGGACATTCTGACTGGGGTAAGTTGGTATCTCAGGGTTGTCTTTATTTGCATTTCCTTCATCACCAGGGATGATGAACATTTCTTCATGTGTTTCCTTGCCATTTGTATTTCTTCATCTGAGAAGTCCCTCTTTAGTTCCCTTGCCCATTTAGTAATTGGTTTGTTAGGTTTGGGAGGGATTAGTTTCTTGAGTTCCCTGTATATACAGGATGTTAACCCCTTGTCTGATATATTGCTGGTAAATATTTTTTTCCCAATTAGTTGGTTGTCTTTCTAGCTTGGTTGCAATAGATTTAGCTGTGCAGAAGCTTTTTATTTTAAGGTAGTCCCATTTGTCGAGTCTCTCTCCAACTTGTTGTGACCCTGGGACTCTGTTCAGGAAGTTCCTTCCTGTGCCTATTAGTTCAAGTGTCTCTCCTACTCTGTCCTGCAGTAGTTTCAGAGATTCAGGTTTAATGTTAAGGTCTTTAATCAATTTTGAGTTGATGTTGGTGCATGGTAATAGGCTGGGGTCCACTTTTAGTTTTCTGCATGTGGCGCCCTGTTTTCCCAGCACCAGTGGTTGAAGAGGCTGTGTTTCTTCCATTGTATGTCTTTGGCTCCTTTGTCGAATATCAGCTGGCTGTAGGCCTGTGGATTTATTTCTGGATCTTCTATTCTGTTCCATTGGTCTTCGGGTCTGTTTTTGTGCCAGTACCATGCTGTCTTTGTTATAGCTCTGTAGTAGAGTTTGAAGTTCAGCATGGATAGCCCTCCCATGTTGTCTTTATTCCCTAGAATTGTTTTGGCTATTCTAGGTCTTTTGTTGTTCCATATGAATTTTTGGACTGTTTTCTGTATTTCAGTGATGTACGTCATTGGGATTTTAATAAGAATTGCATTGAATTTGTATATTAATTTTGGAAGTATTACTATCTTTACTATACTAATTTGGAGGTATTACCATCTTTACTATATTAAGTTGGCCTATCCAAGAACATGGGAGGTCTTTCCATTTCCTAGTGTCTTCTGCAATTTCTTTCTTTAACTTTTTATAGTTTTCATTAAATAGTTCTTTTACATCTTTGGTTAGGTTAATTCCTAAATATTTTATTTTTTGGGAGGTTATTGTGAATGGGGTTGCTCCCTTTATTTCCCTCTCTTCTTGTACATTGTCAGTGTACAGGAAGGCAACTGATTTTTGTGGGTTTATTTTGTATCCTGCTACTTTGCCAAAGTGATTTATGATTTCTAAGAGTTTGGGGATGGAGTTTTGGGGATCGTGAAGGTATAGTATCATGTCGTCTGCAAAAAGGGATAGTTTAACTTCTTTCCCTATGCAGATCCCTTTAATGTCTTTTTCTTGCCTTATTGCCCTGGCTAAGGGTTCCAGGACTATATTGAAGAGGAATGGAGACAGTGGGCATCCTTGCCTTGTTCCTGATTTTAGGAGAATTGGTTGTAGCTTTTCCCCATTAAGTATAATATTGGCTATTGGTCTGTCATAAATGGCTTTTATTGTTTTTAGAAATGTTCCTTCTATTCCAATTTTCTCCAGAGCTTTTAGCTTGAAGTATGGCCTCACTTAATTCGGTAGCTTCTTTGCCAATCCTCTGGTTGGTAGACCTGTCCTTTGGTGACAGTGGTGTGTTAAAGTCTCCTAGTATTATCGTATTGGGATCTATTTTATTCTGTAAGTTTGAGAGCGTTTGTTTAACATATCTGGGTGCACCAATCTTTGGGGCATATAAGTTGATGATGGTAATATCCTCCTCTTGGATTGTTCCCTGTATTAATATGTAGTGTCCATCCTTGTCTTTCTGTACTGATTTTAATGAAAAGTTTATTTTGTCAGATATCAGGATAGCTACACCTTCTTTCTTACTGGGGGCATTTGATTGGTAGATCCTTTTCCAACCCTTTACTCTGAATTTGTTTGTATGTTTGGCTGTGAGGTGGGTCTCCTGAAGGCAACAGATGGATGGGTCTTGTTTTCTGATCCAGTCTGCAGTTCTTTTTCTTTTGATTGGCGAATTAAACCCATTAATATTAAGAGAAAGTATAGAGAAATGCATTTTTGTCCCTGTCATTCTGTTTTCCGAAGTTTTTCTTCTTTCCTTTCCTCCTGTGCTTGCTCAGTTAGACTTTGATTAATGCCTGTCTGGGTGCAGGTCCCAGTTCCTGGTTGCTTTCTTCAGATTGTGTCCCCCCTCTTAGAATTCTTTGTAATGCTGGATTAATGTTTATGTATTCATTTAGTTTCTCTTTGCTATTAAAAATTTTCAGTTCTCCATCGAATGTGAATGCTAGCTTTGCCAGGTATATCAGTCTGGGTTGGCAGTTATTGGCTCTCAGTGCTCGTATGGTGCTTTCCCAGGCTTTTCTTGCATTCAGTGTTTGTGTGGAGAGATCTGCAGTGATTCTAATTGTTTTCCCATTGTAGTGTACCTCCTTTTTCATTTTTGCTGCGTGCAAGATTGTTTCCTTATTATTCAGATCTATCATTTTTACTATAATGTGTCTAGAAGTGTTTCTCCTGGGATCTGGCTTGTTGGGTGTTCTATATGCTTCTGTTATGTAGGTAAGATGTTCTTTTTTGAGGTGGGGAAAATTTTCAATGATTATCCTGTTGAATAGGTGTTGCATTCCCTTGCTCTGAAATTCCTCACCTTCGTCCACTCCAATTATACGAAGGTTAAATTTCTTGGCATTATCTGCTTTCTCTTGAATTTCCCTTTGGCTTAATTCGAGTGATTTTTCCATATTTGTCACTTTTTGGTCCAGTTGGTATATTCTGTCTTCTGTATTGGACACTCTACCTTCCATTTCGTTCACTCTGTTGACTGTGGCTTCTATTGTGGTTTGCATGGAGGAAATGGATTCCTTTATGGATTCGATGTTGGTTCTCAAAGTACTAATCTCACTTCTTAATGAGGTAAGTATTAACTCTAATTTGGCTTTTATCTCACTTCTTACTGAGGTTTGTGCAGCTTCTATTTTTGCATGCATCTCCTGTTTGATATCCTGTATCTCTTTTGATAGTTCATACTTGTGCTCTTTCAATTTCTGATCTATTTCTTGCTTTATTTCTTGAGTCATTGCCTCCAGCAACCCTTGGATGTAGCTTTTGTCTTCCTTTCCTGCTTTGCTCCCACTGGGGCTCTCCCCTGCGTGGCTGCTGGCTATTGAGGATAGCTTGCTATCCTGTGTGGTAATAAACCTTGTAATTTTTCTCTGTGATTTTCACATGGGGGTTCAGGAGACTAATCTGAAATTTTGTTTTGGTGTGTCTGTCTTTGCTTGGTTGCTGATTCTGTATTGGTAGAGAGAGTCTGTGCCTGATCTGGGTTCTGTTGGGGACCTACCTCCAGCTGCTGGTCTGACCTACTTAGGATTCTCGGCTCTCTGCTGTAGATCGCTGGCAATTCCCACCTTTGGAAGGGTTGAGCAGCCTAGACTGCTCATGTTTGCTCCTACGGGTGCTCTTGGCAAGATCGGATGCTCTGGATGCACTCTCCCAGATGCTAGAGTCTGCTATGGGCTCCTGATGGGTTTTTTGTTTTGTTTTTTTGTTTGTTTGTTTTGGGCTGGTTGTGGGCTTGAGCTCTAGGTTTGGGTGCTGTCCCTCAGCTCTTCAGCTCAAGGCTGGCACCCTACCATTTGAGCCACAGCACCACTTCTGACCCTTTTTGCTTATGTGATGCTGAGGAACCAGATCCAGGGCCTCATGCATCCAAGACTATCACTCTACTGCTGAGCCTCCTTATAAGCCTGAGCTCCTGCCTACTATCAGGTGCTGGTGGCCTGTGTTGCCCAATTCCCAGTCTAGGGTATATAGGTCGGGTTTTGGTGGGGTTTGGGCTTCTCTTGACTGAGCCCCCGGGTCTTTTGTTGTCACAGGTGTGCTTCCCAGGGGTGCAGTTCCCTGTTTTTCTCCCCTCTGCTGAGGCTTATGCTCAGCTTTTGACTTCAGTTGGGAGGAGTTGGTTCTTTTGTTCAGGCACCGGATCCCTAGGCTTGGTTTCAGCCCCCCACCTGGGGTGTGCCAGTTGGGCCTGTGCTGCTGTGTATACCATCTAGGTTATGCAGCCTGGGGTACACAGTTAAAATTTCTTCTACTGTTGATTGTTTTGACCCAGGGGCGCTGTTCCTAGCTTGGGTGTTTAAGCTCCCTTCCAGGGGTGCTTTTGCACTAGCCTGGCCAGCGAAGTGTGCTCAATGGGCTGGTGGAGCTCTCGAACAGTTCCCAGTTTTAGTGGGTCCTGTGGTCCAGGTGTTGGGGTAGGGAGTCTGGGTCAGGGTCTGGGGATTCCCTCCAGCTCTGATCTCCCTTGAGGGATACACTGTCCCCTGTGGGGTACTCACCCTGGAGCTAGTTGTTTCTGTGTGGTGTAGGTAATCAGTTGCTTTTGCAATCCGAGTTCAGTTGGGGTGGTTGCGGGCTGGGCTGGGCTGGGCGGTAGTGGCTATGTGTGATTCTCTTCTGTCTCTGCCTCTGTCGAAGCTGTCGGTTCCACAGTGTCCATGCTCAGGTGGCTTCTGTGCAAGTTATCTGCATGCAGTTCCCTGTGTCTCTGGGATATTGGCGGCCCCTGCAGGGTCATCGCAATCGGCAGGTCTGACACCGGTACCTCTGGCAGCTTCTGCGCTATCTGCAGACAGCTCCCTTTGTCGCGCTGCCAGTGCCGGGCGACTTTGGTGGGATGGAGCCTCTCTGCTCAAATGGAGAGTGAGGGGTGGGGGTAGGATCTTCGTGGAGACTCCCGGCTGGTAGGTTTCTCTGTTTGTGGCAATCAGCGGGTCTGCAAACCGGTACCTCAGGTGGCTTCTGCGCGGGTGATCTGAAGGCAGCCCCCTGTGTCTCTGGGACTCTGGCAGCCCCCGCCAGGCTGGCTGGCAGCAGCTTGGTGCGCTGTCGCGTGGCTAGTAAATGTTGGAGGAGGGGTCTTCATTCTTCTCTGTTCAAAATTCTTCTTTTCCTCTCTTTCTTTTTTGTTATTTTCCACCTCCTGTTTTTCTCTGAGTGTTCATCTTTTTGTTGTTGTCGGTCTCTTGGGGAGATTAAGCATTGGAACTCGAACTCTCTTTCTGGTTGGGGAGAGCTGTGGAGTTTCCCTATTGCCCCGTCGCCATCTTGGTCCGCCCTCTTGTGCTTTTTTCATATTTCTGATGTCTCAATATTTTAAGCACAGTCTCTCCACCCTATGGTGGATTTTCCTTCACTCCATGAAGAAAAATATTGAATTAACAGGGATTCTTTTCCTAACTCCATGGGAGATATGAAAACATCACTGAGAAAGAAGTGAACTATTTACTAAATTGAAGCTCAAAAACTTAGCTCAGTATCCTTGTTCTTCATATGAAAAATGTCTACCTTTTTAAAAAAAAGTGTGACTTACCATATAAAGTCAAATACTTTGAAAAGTATTTGATTATCTATGCTTTTCCACAACTTCTCTGGGATACAAAATATCTACCCAGCAATTTACAAAGGTGATATTTAAGATCTGAGACTTTTCCTATTTAACGTTAACAGATATTTTTCCTATTTGTAAATATGAAGGTGTAGGAATTCAGACATTGACAGGGACTATATTTATATACTATCTTTACGAACTCCTTTATTGATAGCTCCAAATACTTTAAAGTCTAACTTTTAAGTGTAATCTTTATATCCATATCTCCTCCACCATACTCATGACTTCCACTTTATCTACACAGTGCACTGGAATCTTATCTTCTAATTTATTGAAAAACTGTATTTTATTTCATATCCTTTTAAATGCATCTTTATAGTATCATAGTTGCCATATATTCTCACCATAAAAATGATAATATTGCCTTCTGCAAATCTCTCTTCTAGGTAGTTGTATGATAACAAATGTACCTTCCATATAGGATGCTCTTAATGTGTGATTTTTTGCATTGTATTAAACTTATATTTTCATTTTGACTTTCAACCTCTTTCTATAGTTAGAATTACTAAGCCACATGTATTTTCCATCCCAGGATCCAAACCATTCATAAACACTCCCAGGTAAGTTACTCCCTTTCTAAATTGTGGAAAGTATAGATTTCAGTTAAATAAAATATGAACAGTTAACTTGGAGACAAAATCAATCAGCCTTGAAAAACATCCATTTCTAATATGAATATTTTAGATCACATTACTGAACACATACTCTATCTAAATTCTTTACTAAGTACATGTGATTTTTCTTCTGTTACTTAAAGATTTGTTTGCTTGCTTACTTGAAATAAATTAGCCTGGAATCTGGTTGTTTGGAATTCATAAAATGGATTTTAAGTTCTCAGGTGGGAAGCAATTATATTTCATTTGGTTAATAAAAGTCTCTGATACTACAGTCAATAATGCCCTAAAATAAATGGGAAAATATGAAAATTTTGGAAAGCAAACCAAGCAATAATTGTTCTACTCAGATTATGATGTTAGACTTACATACGTTTCTCTCAATCTTTGCTGTGTGCTCTCTGAGCACCAAGTGAAAATATAATTTATGTTTAACTTCTTTGTCTCAGAGCCAACATATCCTTAAGTCTTGCCAGGAAGGCCTCATTTACAAGTACTGGTTTCCTCATCTTTGATTCTTGGCTTCTGTGTCTCATAATCAAATTCTTAAAAGTTATTTTAATATAACTTTATGTCATGCTATTTGCTTCCTTATAATCCACTTTGGTTCCCCAACAGTCAGCACTTCTGCAACCTTAGGCAATATATTGTTTTTAAAAAGAGCACAATAGCAAACATTTCTAGCCCTTTTGTGGATTCTTCAGGACTATAAATTCATTATAATAGAGTAAGTGAACTCCAACATCTCCTGGCCATATAGACCCCACTGAAATATAGATGTGCTGATTAACACATAATACAAGTGCTTTATATTCTAAATAGCTACCTAGAGGAAAGAATGTGCATTTGATTTTATTGCTCATCCTTATGCAAGATGAAAGGGGCTTGTGTGTATAATTAAAAAGCCGCAAATATCACTGACTCCTCTGGTCAGGAGGTTAGCTTAAAAAATCCAGGTGATTGTTTATGTGATGACCTTGTCTACCTGCCAAAAGAGAGGAACTTAAATGGGAGACCTGCTGAGCTGGGAATAGAAGACAAATCTTAGCAGTAATTTCATCCTGGCATTGAAAGATCAATGCAGTAAAAAAAAAAAAAATTAAGGGTATAGAATGCCCCATGTTCCAATTTTGCCTATTTTTCTGTCTATATTACTTCTTGAGAGATTTCCTATTCAGAGAAAAATTCTGAACATGGGGTCCTTTGACAGTAAGACTTCAATATGCTGAGAGTACAGATATAAGGACCTATCTAGACTAAAATTTCAATTCTCCTACTTCATACTTGTGTTACCTTGGGAAGATGTATAACTACTTTGTATTTCATCTCCCCATGTAAAATAAAGGTCATAATGACACACTTATTCCAATGATTATTTTGAAAATGAAATAATAGACTATCACAAAAATATCTTTGGTTCCTAGCTATCATTATTCACTATGCTTCCTCACCTCTTCCTGCAACCTCAAGAATCATTGTTCCTCAAGTACACAGAGTCATGTTTTAAAATCCCTCAATAGTTTTTTATGCACATTAGAGGGGGAAATCTAATTGAGAAATCATACTTGCAGGATCATGTGTGGTAGCCACTATATTAATATTATTTATATAAGCTAGCAAATAGAAAATATAGTCTTTTCTTATTCACAATGATGAGATAATATTTAAGTCAGAAGACTGAAACTTGAAGAGGACAAAGTGCTCAGACAAGATTTCACAGATACCAGAGACAGAATTCAATATTCAGGGAGGTCTGTTAAATGCAAAGTATAAATTCATTCCAAAATACAATGATATATTTTTTAATCTTAAATTGGATTTCAAGGGATTGCAAACAAGACCCAGTACTTTTAAATATTCACTGTGTGATTGTAGAATTGAAAACTGCTAGGGAAAGAAAGGAATGTTTTATAAAATAGGAATTTAGCTAGATATGTTTCAAGTGCGTAATACTGGCTATTTGGTAGGGAAAGTCAACAGAATTTCAGTTGAAGGCCAAGTCCAGGAAAAAGTTCAGAAGTCTCCATCTCTCAGTTTTGCTTAGCCTGACAAAGGGGCACATGTCTGCTACCCCCACATCACAGGTTAACACAAACAGAAGGATCATGACAGTCTAGACTAGCCTGAGCATAAAGTGAAATGTTATCTGGAAAATAACAAAAACAGAGCATGGAGAATGTCATAAGTATGAAAGCACCCATTTTACAAATGTGAGGCCCTGCGTACCAACTCCAGTATATTACAATAAATAAATAGATTGATGGATAATAAATAGATGGATGGATAGATAGTGTTTATGTGATTGTGTGATTATGTTTATGTGATTAAGTCATTTGTCCATGGTAGTTTTCTTGGTTTATGAAGCTATAATTTACAAAATATAGAAATTTAATGAACAATAGCCCTTTAATATTGACCCTTCAAGTGAGGGGAAATTACGAACATGTACAGTTCCATTGACTAAAACTACTCAGGTTTATACCTGTCTTGAACAGTCTCAACACTTGAAATGATATGAAATAGGCTATGATCATATCACAGAATTAGTGCTGAACATTAATATTGATCAAAAATTACATCTTGTTTCATGTGTATTATCTCAAATACTGTGTATTCTTGTTTCATTATTTTCCCATAAATTCTCCCAATTTCCACTAAAAACATGCCGCTGTTCAACATATCTCACTTAAATTAAGAGGTTTGGGGACACCATTTGCTTTGGAGAGGCATATTTTGACACAATAACAACCACAAAGATAATAATACAGGACTGACTTGTGTAATGTGCAGCATAGTAATTATGGTTGATTTCTTTTGAATTTTCATTTTTGTTAGCTTCATTTATCCATAGTCATATATAATAGATGTGCAAATTACACAAACACTACATACACATATATACATACTCACTTGCAAATATTTATATAGGCAAATATTTCATATTGTACATATATAGATAAAACACACAATTAAATACAGTTATGTATGAATATGTAAGTATATTTATATATGTAATTATAAATATATAAACATACATGTGACTACATGCATATATATACACAAATGAAAATGTGTGCATATGTACATTTAATGCATTTATGCACATTTAAATATATATGTATGTGCACTTAAATATATTGACATATACAAATATATATTCACATGTAAATTAACATATTTCATTAAGATAAAATGTATGTTCACTTGCCAATATGTTTACATATGCATATAAATATTTTGCATATACTCACATGCATATGCATGCATACATGTACACATGTATACTTGGTATGCATACACACGAGCAATATATTTATATACACACATTTGCACAAATGAATATATTTGTATTACTTAAAAATACACAGGTGCAATAAATTTGCACATGCACATAAATATATACACAGGGACGTACACATGTATGATGATTACAATTAAACTACTCATCAAATTAATTATTTCACAAAGTTACACTTTGTGAGGGCCTGTAAGTGGTGAGAATACTTAAATTTCTGCTTTGCATCTTGTAAATACACAATACATTATGATGAGCTATAGTTACTATACCTAATATAAGAATTCCATAACATATACAGCTTAAAACAGATTCTTTGTTTTTGGAATTTAAAAAAGAAATTAGTTCTTTCAGTTTTTCCAATGTAAAAGGATTTGCATTGATTAAATACATAAATATTTTTAAAAAGAAAGCATGTATTTGGTGTGGTTGTAAAGTGGTAGATGTTCCTGAGTTTAAGGCCAGCCTAAACTACATAGAAAATCTCTGATTCAATTTTAAAAAATCTTCTAGTGAAAACATAAAACAATATAATTCAGCTCAAAGAAATGAATTATTCAGTTATCTCATCAATACTTTATTAATGAAAATTTTAAAACAAATTTTAGTAGACCATATGCTCATTTGTATTTAGACATTTTACAATAGTATGCTTATATGCCTTATTCTATACTTTTAAATAGTATGCCTATAGTCCCATCTATTGTGTTATTACATACAAACTCTAATTTTTAGAGTATATTGTCTCTTTAATTCTTTGCTCATTGTACTGTCAACTCCTTTTCTATACTTGTAATCTCAGTTAAGTCATATTTACACACATGTAACATACAAGTGATTTATAAGTATATATGTGTATATATCATATATGCATATATGGAATATATGCATATTGGTCTCCATCTCATATAAATGTATATATATATGTCATATGTGTACATATATATCTATATCATATATAGTTTAAATTGTACTTATCTATCAGGAAGAATGATATTATGTCATGAACAATATTATGAACAGACTTAGAAAATTATGTTATAGGAAGTTACTCAGGCTCAGAGAGATAAACAGCATATTTTCACTCATTTGTAGATGTTATATTTAAATTCTTAATTATATAAAATCACATACACAGACTAACAGATGGTGTACTAAGAGGAGAATTCTAATGCTGTAACTAAGTTGAACAACTAAATAAAATTTAACCAATTAATACCTGGAAATTGAAATGTGTTTGGTCAGGTGAAGGTGGAGGGAGACAGATGAACAGAGAGAGGAAGGTTGGCAAAACAATATGCATTTAAAAAAATAAAACTTTATAACTTGAGGTTATGGATGTGTTTGGGAATCATGAAACAGAAGGGTGGAAGAGGTAACATTGATCAAAATGGGTTTTACTCATAACCTGACTTGTTGAAATAAAATTCTTTTGTATAACTACTTAAAATATTGTATTGTATTTAAGTAGTTGTGAAAAAGAGTTGCCATTTCACAAATCAGTTTATGGATACAATGCACCTTGATCAGTTTTACCTTTTTCAACATAATTACCCATCCCTCCCCAACCCACCCCTTTACTCACTCTTCTTAATTTTGTAGGATGTATGTTTAATTTTTTTAGAAAAATATTGTGAAAATACCATACAGAGGGTTTACAATTACGTGGGCAAAGTAATGAGTGCATTTCTTATTAAGCATTTTAGCCTCCTCCTTTGTTTCCCCTTCCCATCTCTTCCCATCTCCTCCCGCCCTTGTTTTTTGACATAACGACTTGTACATCTCATTGTTGCAATGGGTCCACTTGTATCCATATGTAAACAATTTTTTTGCCCTTCCCCTCCACAAATTATACCAACATCAAATACAGTGAAAGCAGGGGTTATACCGTGGGGGAGGGACATACAAAGCAACAAAGAAATCATCTTATAAATATGTTAGAAACAATAAAAGAAAGAAAAACCATTTGGGTCCTTATCTTGAGGTTCATTTCACCTAACATCAACTTATCTGACAGTTTCTGCTTATCTCAGACATATACTACTTATTGCAAAGAAGGGAAACCATGGGACCTATGTTTCTTTGGGCCTGGCTTACTTCACTTAATATTTTTTCCATCTTTCCATTTCCTAACAAATGGGGCAATGCAATTTTTTTCCGATGGAGGCATAGAATTCGTTAACTTCATTCTCTTTCTTCATTTGTCTACTCCTATCTTTTCTGCCCCAGCTCATCCCTTTCAAGTACGTGTTTCCTGGTGTTTATTTTGTTGATCTTTGACATTGCCTTTCTAACAACTTACACTAATTGAGCTGTCTCTTATCTTCACCATATTTTCTACTACAGTTGTTTGCACTTGCATACCACCCAGTTTACTTATTATAGTTTTATAAGCTAAATCTTGCTTCCACATATAAGAGAAAACATATATCATTTGTCTCTGTAGGTCTGATACATATATACATATATACATATATGTATATGTATATATGTATGTATGTATATATATATATATATATATATATATGTATATATATCTCCCTAGTCTCCTCTCTAAAATTTCTCTCCTGGACACCAGAATTCTAAAAGCACAACCTGGGAAACAGCTTAGGAGCCCTGAGTGCTGTTCAGAATACCAAACAATCACACAGCTGTCCTATTTAGACAGCACACCTTGGTTGGACTGAGGCTCAGACACTTGAGTTCAGAACCCTTCCACTTTAAATTCTTTGGGAATGAGCTGTCTTTCCTCATGACTGACTTTAGGTGAAAAATATGTACCTTTGTTGCCAGGTATAGCAGTTCTGAGTGACTGAGCCTTCTACCCCTCAGACATTTTGGGGTTCTACTCCTAAAATTATTAGCATGTTTCTCTGCTGTTGAATCATCCTCATTTTTCTGATTCCAGCCCTCAAGAAGTTATTAAGATGCTTGAATATGTAAATGTCCTTCCCATTTGTTTAGCCTTCATTGAGTCTTTTTAAATGAGCTGTGAAAAGAAAAGAAATTTAAAACTTGCACTACTATGAAAAATCGTTGATATTTTCCTAGGCACAAAACAAATCTGTGAAAATGTATGATCTGCATAGTTTTGTTTATAAAGTGGACCATTTGTAAATTTTAAAATTTGCCAATAATTATTTTTCTGTGGGTGTGCAGATTCTGGGGCTTGCTTTCAGGGTATGGGCATTGTCACTAGCTTTATTTTCTCAAGGCTAATGCACTACCACTTGAGCTACAGTTCCTTCCTTGGCTTTCTTGGTTGTTATCTAGAGATAATGAATCTCAGGACTTTTCTGCCCAGTCTGGCTTTGAACCCCAGACCTCTGATGTATGCCTTTTGAGTAACTAGGAATATAGGCATTAGACACCTGTGCAGAGTCAACAATATTTTTTAGATGTAAGTAGAAATATTTATTAAGAGGAAAAAGTGTTGTCAATGTTGATTATGTACATAATTGAAAATAATAGATAATCTAACAGTAGAAAATTTGGCAAGTATATAACACAGCGGTGAATGTTAAAAAAAAATGGTTGTTTAGTACATGAAGGATGGTCAGATAATTAGAAGCAAAAATATGGAATAGGACTTTAAGTTTATCCAGTTAGCACATTGACTAAAAAGAAAACCTTCTGATATAAATGACTTTAGGAAACAATAACACCCAGAGAGTTCCTTTGACACTAGCAGTAGCACTTGAGTTATTATAGAAGTATAAATGACTCAATGAATATATGGAGTCCTGTTAAACTATAAAAATCTAAAATACTAAGCTAGAAGCTGGTGTATGCCATATGAAATCCTCAGGAGGGTAGGACCTAGAAGATCACAATATGATAGATTTTCTTACAAATATATAGGTAATCAAAGTGAAGGTACAGTCATGATTTAAGCTTTGCCATAGTGACAAAAACAACTGCAAGCTACACACGATTATGTGTAGCCTAGATGGCATATTTATATCATCTATTACATATATAAAATTTCTGATTGAAAAGTAGCTCTTTCTGTTTAATTACAATAATCTAAAATTTTAATGTGAAAATAATATTGTAAATAGAATGCCCTGATTTGTTCATGTAAAAGATGATGAATTTACATACATGAGCATACATTTAAAGCTGCTGGGATCATCAAAGAGTCTTACGTAAATTGATGCAGGATAAACTGGAAGATGTTAGATGTGGAAAAAAACATTTCTCTTTATCATTAAAGTTTTTGAATTTGATAACATGATATAGTAAAATGTGCTTACAATACACATTTAAATCATGAAAATATGCAATCGTGTGTTACATTTAGCATATAGAAAACTTATATGTTATATTTTTTAAAGAAATGGAAAGACCTGGAAAAAAATCAGGTTAACTGGAGTAAGTCAGACCCAGAATGACAAAGGTTGCAGGTTTCCTTCCTAGGTGAAAGCTATAACTAGCTTATAAATTTGTAAGTAAATGTGTTGGTTGGTATGCAAGTGTATACAAATGTATTAAGTGAAATATGGTAGATTCAAGGGAGAACTCAAATAGTGTGAGGAAGGCAAAGTCAAAGATCAGCAAAAGAAATACCAGGAAGTGGGTACTTAAAACAGGTGGTGTGGGGTCAAGAGGAGTGGGGTAGACCAATGAAGATGAGAAGAGGGGGAGAATGTAGTCAATAATTCAATTTATATCCTACAAAATTAAGAGAAGTGAAGGAAGGGGTTTGTAGGGGAAGGATTGGCGAGAATGTTGAAAGAGTTGACATGAATAAAAATATATTGGAAAACAAATTGCTTTGTTAAATGGCAACTCTTCTGTACACCTACTTAAAAGAGAATATTTAAAGAATAAAATAGGAATTCATACTTACTTAAAATTTCTTTAAACCTATGCATATCTAACAGTAGTACAAACTTGGTAAGCATGTGGATACATATAAATATACAAAGATAAATATAACAGAAAGTGTTCATTCAGAGCTGGTGTGGTAATGCATACCTGTAATCCCAGCCACTTCTCTCATCTATGAACTCTTCAAATTTCCAAATTCCTGGGTATGGCAGATGTAAAATGACAAAAGTGCCAGCAATGACTCCCTATGAAGCTCATTTTCCACTCCACATCCTAAGGTGCTTCTCAGGACCACTGGTGATGGATCAAAATGCTGAGCGCTGCCTTTGTCCATTGATGCTGTGGCCTGGATTGCTGCCCATATTCAGTCTTCTGTTTACAGCTATTAAGGGGAATAAATCTTCCCTTTTCAAACTCTGCAAAATTCTTCCCATTTTCTACCTTCTATATCAGTTTGCTTCCTGACCAGTCACTGTCCCACAATGACATGAATTTTTTTTTCTTCTTCCTTTTTTTTAATTTTAATTTTTATTTTATTGTGAAAATACTGTACAGAGGGGTTACAATTACATGGGCAAGATAGTGAGTACATTTCTTATCAAGCATTGTAGCCTCCTCCTTTGTTTACCCTTCCCATCCTCCCTCCCCCCCCCACCAAAACCTCTCCCCCACCAAGTTGTAAAGTTCATTTCCGACATGACAACTTGTACTTATTGTTGCAACAGGTCCACCTGTATCCTTATTTAAACGACTTGTTTTTCCCCTTCCCCTCCACAAATTATACCAACATCAAATACAGTGAAAGCAGGGGTTATACTGTGGGGGAGGGACATACAAAGCAACAAAGAAATAATCTTATAATTGCATTAGAAACAAATGCATGAAAGAAAAAAAACATTTAAAATACATATCTTAAAGTTCATTTTCCTAACATCACCTTATCTGACCTTTTCTGCTTGACTCATACATATACTAGATATTGCAAATAAGGGAAATCATGGGAACTATGTTTCTTTGGGCTTGGTTTACTTCACTTAACATAATTTTTTCCAAGCAATGACATGAATTTTAAATGGTCATTGACACCTGCTTTTTCACCCCTACATATCTTGAAATCAGTCTTCTTGAAAGTTGAGTGTATGATTACTTCTCATTTTATTTAAAGATTTTTACCACACTTTAAAAATCTTTGTAGATATTAACACGTTTAATAGACTAGTGTTTAATGGCCATTTATTATCTCAGAGAAAGCCATTACCTCAGTATTCTGTCCAAATTTTCACATATATTGTACTTTTCTTCAGTTTATTCTTATTCTTCTTTAGAGAAGTTAATTTACATAATGGTGACATTTCAAGCTGTATGGCATATCCAATCCAAACAATCTGATTATGAAAAAAATGCAATATAAATTTACAGCCAGAGTTAACTAAAATGCTACAATGGTCTCTGACCATTTTTTTAAACTAAATAATGGAGTATTTTAAAGTGTTTTACGTACAATATGGAATTAAGTGTAAAATATTATATGCTGTCTATTTGGGAGAGAAAATCATTACATAGAATTTCTGTGCATCCCACCAGGCAATTCCTCAATGCATGACAGAGAGACTAGTACACAAAATATGCTAAGGATGAGACTCTACTATTATATAAGCATCAGGAAAACTACAAAAATCAAACCAAGAGCAGTGCATGGCAAAACTACAAAGCATTGTTTGTGAGGCAATTCTAGTTGGCAACCTTACTAATCCTGTGTGTCCAAGCACACCTCACACTTGGAAACAAAAGTTAAAGACATACATACAAAGCAACAACAACAAAAAATTTCACGTCGGTGCCTTGCATCTTGTATATACACTTCTCTAATTTGGGGAGGGAAAGGGAAAAAACAAAATGCCTAAATAACTATACAGGTTGACCCATTGTAACAATGAGATATACAAAACACTATGCTGAAAATGAACTTTACAACTTCGGGGACAGGGGTAGTTGTGGAAGGGGAGGGAAGGGATGGTAGGGGGAAAAAAAAGGAGGAGGCAACAATGCTCAATAGGAAATGTATTCATTACCTTGCTCATGTAAATGTAACCCCTCTGTACAGCATCTTTACAATAAAAAATGTACAAAAAAAAAAGAGGTAAAGACAGGAAATGGTCTTTCCCTGTCAACAATTAGAAGTAGATCCAATTACAAGCTGAAGAGAGAAGCATTATTTCCAACAAAAATAATCTCATTGTACAACCAATCCTTTCCTTGACCACAATGGGTTTCAGTAGTGTTAGAATCATTCATCTGCATGGATTCAGATAGAATAAAATGAGGCAATTCTAACACTCCTGATATGGGAAAAAGCTTCAAAGGTCATCTTGAATAACTTTTCTAGCCAGTAGTATGCTGGCTCTTAATACAAATGAGCAATGAATCCTTCCCCAAGGTTCTAGGATGATTATTCTGAATTGCTAAGAATGTACAAACCCCAACTGGTTTGGAATCTTAGATTTGACTAATAAACAATTCTTATTACAAAACTGACAAAGTAGGGGGCAGATATTTTTATATCATCCTCATTTAAATATCCATTTTTCCCTTGTAAAAATTATCCCTTAGAAGATGGTTTAATAATCATGATTATGTTTCTTATATCTATTTCCAAAATTATGAGATTCTTAGCAATAGATAATAATTAGCTATCTAAATTACAGATGATAAATATTTTGTGATCATTTAGGATGTTGTGTAGAGTGAAAGTGGAGTGAAAGTGGGGGCAAGAAAATGGCTCATTAAGATGAGCTCCAATGCTTATACAATGGTATCTTGTTCAAAACATGTGTTTATATCAGTTATTGCTGTTTGAACAACATCACATGTCAATTTTTACATATCAGTTTATAGGCACTAGAAGTAAACAAAGTAAAATGTTTGCTGCAAGCTCTTCTTTCCAGATCACATACAAAACACAGGAACCTTATGTTTACAAATTTTGAGTCCTATACAGATGATATCCAAGTTATACACAGACAACAAGTCATATATTTGTATTGCCTTTGTGTACTTAAAACTCCATATGTCAGTGTACAGAAATTGAGCATCAGATATGAAATAGGACAACAAAAACAAAAGTGCAGCAAAGAACAGAAGTGATTATATTTAAGCAAAATTTCATCAAATAATACAACTATTGTAAAAAAGTAGCTGTGGGGCTGGGAAGGTGGCTCAGTGGTAGAGCACTTGCCTTGCATGCGTGAGGCCCTGGGTTTGATTCCTCAGCACCCCATAAGCAGGAAAAAAAAAAAGCAGGAAGTGGCTCATTGTGGTAGAGCGTTAGCCTTGAGCTGAAGAGCTGAGGGACAGCGCCCAGGCCCAGAGTTCAGGCCAGGCCCCACTCCCAGACCCCCCCCCCCCAAATAAAGTAGCGGTGTATGAACACCTTGACATTGATTTTACTGGGAAAACTGTGGCTACACAGGCAGAATTTAGAACAGATGAGCTTAAATGCAGTGATGTGTGTTTGAGTATGACAAACACAATAAAGATGTCACCAAATTGGTTGGTGCTCACAAGAAACAAAAATCAAGACAAAGCCTTTCAATTTTCTTATTAAAAATCTTGAAGACAGTTCTCGATAAGGGAAGCATGCAAGATAAAATGTCAGAAGCTGATCCAGCCTTTGAAAGAAGCATCAGACCATGGCATGAAATGGGTGTTGGCTCTCCATCTGACATTTCATGAAAAGATAAAAGTAATCATGATTAAGGAGCTGGGAAGGTGGCTCAGTGGTAGAGTGCTTGCCTTGCATGCATGAGGCCCTGGGTTGGATTCCTCAGCACCACATACTCAGAAAAAGCCGGAAGTGGTGGTGTGGCTCTAGTGTTAGAATTTTAGCCTTGAGCTGAATAGCTCAGGGACAGAGCCCAGACCCAGAGTTCAGTCCCCACAAACAAAAAACAAACAAACAAACAAACAAAAAACTAATCATGACTGAAAGAGATTCTAGAATACTTTAGAGGAAGAATTATAATATTTTCTTTTAATGGTTTGTTATACTTTGGAAGCTAGAGTATGCTAATTATAGATAACTTTAAAATCTTATCTTTTTTTAGTCTGACAGTTTTAATGTTTTTGAACATTATTTAAATTGGTCATGAAGCAATTATAGTTTTGACCTGCTTTGGTTCACAGTTTATATTTCTCTGCATGGATATTTTTATGAGCTAACACTATTCTAGATATGAGAAATACTTGCAACTCATATGTTGTTATCACGCTTTAGACCAAACACATGAAAATTTTACATGGTATCATAAAATCAATAGTTTTAATGAAATATTATAATATTGGAAAAACAATTTTACATGTCAAGTGACATTTCTGCTCAAAGCAACTGCAAAACAAAAAAGTAATCCCTTTAATAGTATTTATGATGAAAATATAATTAATTTCAATTTACTTGACTATGCAATTAGTTCAGAGATCCATCATGTCATTGTGATCTGGATTGATGCAGTAAGTTCCTGGTAGAAGCCAGTTTGGCTGGGCAGTTACATTATTTTGTAGCAGCTACATAACACAATGTTATGGTCTGAATTGTTCCAAGCTTTCACAGTCTTCTAATCACTCTCTCTTCCATATTGGTTCTCCATAATTTGAACCATTGTTCCCACCTTCTCCACACTCATGCTCTTGAGACAAAATCCATGCTCACCTCAGGGAGATCAAGATCTACTTTCTCTCTCATCCTTTCCACATAACTCCCAAAGCAGTTTCAGTTGATAGAAGTTACAGAAGCCTTTTCATCTATACTTCCCTATTTTTATAATGATTACAAAGACTATATATATATTATATGTATGTGTATCTATCTACATAGATATCTATATCTATATCTGTATCAATATATACAGTATATATATAGAGAGAGGGGGGGAGAGAGAAGAGAGAAAGTGAGAATGGTAATTCTTTCCAAGGCATAAGTAATCAAGCAATTGGGATGAAGTTAATTTATGAAGATTATTTAATCTTTTTTTTTTTTTTTTTTTTTTTTGTCAGTTGTCAGCCTGAACTCTGAGCTTGGGCGCTGTTCCTCAGCACTTTAGCTATAGACTAGTGCTCTAACACTTGAACCTCAGCGCCACTTATGGTTTTTTCTGCTTTTGTGGTGATGAGGAATCAAACCCAGGGCCCTCATGCATGCAAGGCAAGCACTCTACCACTGAGCAACCTTCCCAGACCCTGTTTAATCAATTTTGTTTACCACTGTAAAATACTTAAGAAAATCAACTAAGAGAGGCAAGATTCATTTTGTCTATGAGTTGGTGAGTCTGGTAGCAGGAGGGTGTACCAAAGCAGGAGGGTTATCTCATGGTGATAAGAAGCAGATACAGAAAATAACCAGGTTTACATTATACTGATCAAAGGCATAGTTTTAGTGACCAACTTCCTCAGTCCCATGCCTAACAGTCCATTGCATATAGATACATCATACAAACCTTTAATGAGATTTCCTTTCTCTCAAAATCTCCTCCAGTAGGATACTAAGCACTCAACAACACACAAGGCTTTTAGGGGAACGTTTTATGTTCAAACCATAATAATATTTAAAATTATCTGGACAAGCATTATGTTATATTAAGAGTCAAGTTCAAGCAAAGAAAATGAAAATAGTTCAAACTCAAGCAAACATTCCAGTTTAAAGAGAAAAAAAGATGTCAGTCACATTTAGCTCTGTTGAATATTAATACCAATATTAATGATAAAGAAATAATAGCAATAATAATAAATAATAGCAATAATAAATGAGAACTTAACAATATTTCTAGAAGCATTCAAAGTTAACTGATGGTTTATATTCAGAATAGTCCCAACTATTAGTAGCCCAGATAAAAATGAAGAAACATAGTGTATGGTGAATATGACTGTTGGACTGGTTCACTCTTTGTCCTACCATTTCTGTGATTCTCCTTCCCTTCCCCAAATTAGAAAGAAAGAAAGAAAGAAAGAAAGAAAGAAAGAAAGAAAGAAAGAAAGAAAGAAAGAAAGAAAGAAAGAAAGAAAGAAAGAAAGAACGAGCTGCAAACCCTACACAAAAAATAAAAAAAAAATCCTCTTGTTCCCATTTCTTGGAGTTCATCCTTTCATATACTCATATAGCTATTGAGCTATTGTGATTTTCTGTTAAGCATTTCCTAGACATTCTAGTTATTACAAATGAGGGAAACCATGCAGCCTGTGTTTCTTTGTGTCTGGCTTGCTTCACTTAATAATTTTTTCCAAGTCTGAATAAAAGGGGCAATGTCATTCTCTCTGATGGGAGTATAGAATTCATTGTGTACATACATGACATTCTCCGATCCATTCATCTACTGAGGGACATCTGAGTTGATTTCATATCTTTGCAAGGGTAAATAATGTTTGATATGAACTTTACAAATTGGGGCAAAGGACAGTTGTGGGTTTGAAATGTGAAAATAAGGGAGGGGATAATACTGCTCAAAAACAAAGGTACTCGTGATCTTACCTATGTAACTGTAATCCCTCTGTATGTTACCTTTACAATACTTTTTTTTAAAATTCAGTAAACTTCTCACACCTTTGGGAGAGTGACTCTGCCTCACAGGCAGGTTCTGGGAAAGAGGAGCCATAATAATACTCCTGAGCTATTTTCTCTTATACTCACTGTGCAGCCAATCTTAGAATCCAAAAAGGCTCAGAACACCCACCAGGTATTAATGGCTTTTATTGAAACAAGGCCTTGCCTAACCAATCCTGAGACAACGGACTAGGAGATTTCCTGAGGTCACTTCTAAACTTGCATATGACTGCAACTGTTTTAACTATGCATACATTCTTTCTACCCACTCCAAATTCTTCCTTCTAAACCGGAGGTCTTTGTCTATAACCCTGAATATGGAAATGATTGAAATGCCATGATGGCTAAAGATGCCACTTTTTCCAGTGGCATCCCTTTTTCTCCCATACGTTTTCCTACTAACGCTTCTTATCACTTAAAAAAGAAGAAGAAACATAAAAATAAGAATATTCCCCAAGTTGATGCAGCTAGAAAATATTAGAGCAAGATTGTAGAATGAAAGACTTTCTCTCCAGAGTACTTCTTAAGTAATTATTACACTATGCATTACATACAAATAAGAAATGGATTAAAATCCTTAAACTATAGCTGCTCTGTTGGGAAGTTTTTTGTTTTTGTTTTTGTTTTTGTTTTTGTTTAATTTTCTTGTAAAGATGCTTTCTATGCTTCCATCAGATAGAATGACACTGCTCCATTTGTTAGGAAATGGAAAGACTTGGAAAATTTCATATTAAGCAAAGTAACACAGACCCAAAGAAATACAGGTCCCATGGTTTCCCTTATTTGCAATAATTAGTATATGTCAAAAAATAATCTTATCAGATGAGCAGAAAAAGCTTAAAAGCTATATACTTATGATCATATAAGATGATGCTAAGCGAAATGAACTCCAAGGTTTTTCTTTGTTGTTCTTTTTAATGTACTATGTGATTTTTTATTTTTTTATTTTGTTTGTATATTCTTTCCCCTATGGTATATCCCCTCTTGTCACTGTATTTGATTTTGGTACCATGCATCCCCTTGGGGAGGGGAAGGGAAATAACAAAATGCTGAAAGAAGGAAACAGGATGAGCCATTGCAACAATGATACTCACAAGACATTATGTTGTAAATGAACTTTAGAACTTGGCTTGGGGGGAGTGGGGATGGTGGGAGAGAGTTACAATGTAAGATAAAATGTAAGGTACAATATACCTTACTCATGTAAATGTAACCCCTCTGTACAGGAAGTTTTTCATAACTGTGACTAAATACCAGTGCAGACAACTTAAAGCAGGGCAGATTTTTATCCTATGCTTCCCGAAGTTTCAGTCCATGACAGGCTGGATCAATGCTTGGGGTGAGGTAAGCAGAATGTTTTGGCAAAAGATCATATGGCTGGATTTCCTATCTCATGACAGCTAGAAATCATGAGCAACAGAGAAAGACAGTGAGAGAAGAGATAAAAAGGAAGGAGGAAAAGGGACAGAGGGGGGGAGGGGAGAGAAAGACAGTCTAGAGAGAAAGGAGAGAAAGAGAGACCGAGGAAGGAGAAGAAAGAAGAAGAAAGACAGAATACCGACTGAGAAAATGAACAGATGCCTATGTTAGCTGATTTCCACCACTACCACCACCCCATGGGAGAAGAATTTGTGGTCATTTCATTGCATCGACTTCAAGGTCTATGTTTTCCCAGTTCTGCCCACATAACTCCCATGGCACATAAGCTTGCTTCAAAGCTGAAAAATATACCAGGTATCTTCCTTTTTAAAAGTAATTTACAGGGGCTCCTCAATCCAGTCAAGTTGAAAATCAAGGTTAACTCTAACAGTTACTTCCATATTACTACCAGAGATTCTAACAGAAAAAAATACATGATAAGATGCATGCATGTTGCATAAATAAATGAGTAATAAATGGCAGACCAGATAGATATTTCAAGCCATTGTTACAGACTCTAAATTATTGAAGTATTTTAATCATTCTGGATGATACAAATATGAGTTTTATATTCCAAATAAACCCACACATAATCCATGATCTTTATTCTCCTTCTTGAGTCTAAAACCAGAATGTGGAAAACCAGTAGTGATTATAGAGTACATGGCAAATGATATTTGGTTCCACTGTAGTTGATCGAAGACATAAATATTTCAATTGAATAGTATCAAAATAAGTGCTGGAGATTTGGCCCTGAGGATCTTTTTTTGTTTGTTTGTTTTAAATAAATCTTCAAGTCCAGACAATTTGATATAACTGAATGTTAAGATGTTACAGATTCCTTTTATACATTTATTTTCCTTTCAGCCCCCAAACTATAGAATTTTGAGTGAAGAATCTCTTTGAGTATCAAATTCTGTTTTCTGGACACTGGGCCGAAAGTCTTTATTATATGGACAGTTTGTTAAATAAGTAATCAAGATTGGTGCAATTTTGAGGGGAAAATGGAACAATTATTGTCACTTTCGTTGCTTAGAAATCATCAGAGTTAACCTGTCCAGAAACTTCACAAAATGTCTTATTCTTGTGTAAATTGAAACAGCATGTACAAAAGTAGTTTTCATGTTACGTGAATGTGAAGGTCAGTGGATAAATAGTCACTGAGGGGAAAAATAGATTTTGTTTACTTCCGTGTCTTCACTCTGAAAAGCCTTTGCATCTGTTCAAATTAGTTTATTCTGAAGCTTTAACTTGCCAGGAAAGTATAATTCTAGGAACAGCAAAAGAACATTCTGCACTTTCCTTGAACTCCTTTGACCCAGTCTACATGGATTTTCATTTTGTCCTCAGTCTTTTGTGATTGCTTTTGAGGAATAATATGGGCTCCCTCTGGTGACTAATTTCACACCTAAACATTCCCATGACAGTTAATTAAGAAGCTGCAATTTCTGGATTCTGTTCTTTCCTCATGTAGAAAAACATATGAGGTTACAGGCCTATGGGGAAAGATTTCTTCCTTTTTCTTTTTTAAAGATATATATATATATATATATATATATATACATATATGTATATGTATATCTCCTTAGAGTTTAGCATTGGTTTTTCCATTCAATGCACAGAGAGACTTTCTAAGTCTTTTCTAATTTCATTCTATTAAATTTCTTTTTTTGGGGGGGTGGGGTCCGGTCATGGGACCTGAACTCTGGGCCTGGGCACTGTCCTTCAGCTCTTCAGCTCAAAGCTAGCACTCTACTGCTTGAGCCACAGTGCCACTTCCAGCTTTTTTCTTTTTTCTTTTTTGTGGTGCTGAGGAATCAAACCCAGGGCCTCATGCATGCAAGGCAAGCACTCTACCACTGAGCCACCTTCCTAGCCCTCTATTAAATTTCTTAACTCTGAGCTGCTGAGAAGCGTGATATATATATATATATATATATATATATATATATATATATATATATATATATATATATATATATATATCCAGATAGACCTGTATTTACCATTTTGTATTAGACCTGTATTTGCCATTTTGTATTAGACCTGTATTTGCTATTTTGTATTTTCTTTAACTTGCCTTTCTGCTTCGGTACACATGCTTGCTAAACCTTGAAGATGCAGCTGCTATTCTATCTGCCCTCGAGCCCCAGACACTCCCCAATCTGGAGCTGAAGTTAACAACCCTCCAACAGGGAGTACAGGACAAAGTACAAATTCCAGACCCCCTTCCCGCCCCCCCCCCACTGGGGCTTGGGATCCAGATAGTGGCTATCTGGTAACCACTTCCCCTGGCCAGGATCAGAGATGGTAGCCATTTGGCAACCACTTCCCCTAAGTCACCCTAGAAGTACTGTCCAATTATTTCAGAGCACAACAGTCCCTAGTCTGACCAATTATTAGCCGCAGCCGTTTTCCTGCTTTGTGTTGCGCCAATCATCGGCTAGAATTATGATTTAAATTTCCCGCATGGTGTATTGATTTGCTGCCAATACATACTGAGGCCTTACCCCTACCAAAGGACATATAAAAAGTGCTGTAACCCTGTGCTGGGGGCCTCTCGTCTGCACTTAGACATCAGTGTACAGAGAGGTCCGTGCTCAGAGAGGTCCATGCTCGAGCTCCTCAATAAAAGACTCATTGCCGCTTGCATTGATCTTTGGTGCCTGGTGGTCTTTTCTGGCGCTCCAAGTCTTCGGGCATTATACTACAATTCCTTTTTAGAGTAAGTACTATTATTTTAGAACAAGAATACCTTAACATTTTAGGCTAAATATTTTGAGACAGTTAAAATATTCATGAATAATATGATTAGTATGAATGTGTTTCAATGTGTTTTGTACAAGTCCTACATTAAGGCCATTGATGGAGTATGTCTCCTATCCAGCCTCTCCAACAAGAGCAGCTTTTTAATAGTTTGGTAGGTACAGTCTCCTTCCAAGTATTTTGCATCAGATCTCTTGCTCCTACATTCCACACTGCTATCACCTGGGTATGGTCTGCATGCCCTGCTCTGCAAAGATTTCACCTGTTGAAATTTAATCTTACCCTGTCAAGATTTAAACAGCAAGATGGAAACTTATTCTATGATATTTAGAGATAGAATCTTTGGAAAGTTATTACAATTAGATAAGCCACTATCCTGAAACATCGGTGATAGAATTCTTTTGACTTTTTAAAGAAGAATACCAAACACACCCACATATACACAGACTGTCTTGCCTTTTGATGGTATGCACAGCTACAGCAAACTTCAGTGAGAAGGGCCCTTACATGAGGCCCTTAGAAGTTTTGGCGATGTCAGATGACCCAAAACAAATCTCTTTCTAGAATCACTTGCCTCACATTTTTTAGTATTGAAAAATTAGCTGACCATTCCTCTTTCCTTCTGTCCTATTTTCCCTACTTCAATTAATAAACAGTATCCAAGAAATACAATTAAAGCTATAAGCCATGTTTTAGTCCTATATTTCTTTTCTTTTTTGGGGGGGGGTACAGTCGTAGGGCCTGAACTCTGGGCCTGTGCGCTGTCCCTGAGCTCAGGGCTAGCACTCTACAACTTGAGCTACAGCACCACTTCCAGATTTTTTCTTTTTGCTTATGTGGTGCTGAGGAATCGAACCCAGGGCCTCATGCATGCAAGGCAAGCGCTCTACCACTGAGCCACCTTACCAGTCCAGGCCTATATTTCTTCTCTTCTAATCATAGACACTTAAAAATTAACACAAAGTACTGATGCAGTGGGGTTTTTTGTGTGTTATGTACCACATGCATAAAATGTGCTTTACCATATTCAGTCTTTATATTACTCTCTGGTCATTGTAAAGTTTCTCTGTGACTTATCATTATCAGCTACATAGTTACTACTCAGGGGCATCTACACAAACCATTTTGGAAGTGATTATAGTACAACTTATCTATGTTTAATGATACGTGCATATCTTCCTGTTATTCATATATTCTCAGAGCTTCATTTTTGTTGCATTCATACTATTCATATGCTTTTAACTTTATTACTAACTGCATTCATTAATAATTAACTTTCAGTTTACTTTTCATTTTTTAGTAATCTTAAGGATTCAGAATTTTTTTGTTTGGTACCACTACTGGGGCTTAAACTCAGTTGCCTAAGTACTGTCTCTGGTCTGTTTTTGCTCTAACAATTGAGCTACAGCTCCATTTCTGGCTTTTTGGTCATTAACTGGCGAAAAGAGTCTCACAGACTTTCTTGTTATGGCATGACCTACCAGTGCCTGGCTCAGAATATCTGAGGGCCTGTTATTCACAAATAGGAAGATTTTTCATAAATATAAACTTTTAATCTTATGAACTGAAAGAAATATTCTCTGTAGTGATTGTTACCATTGAATTTATTGACTAATTCTTATTTATGATGTTCTTTTGCATAGTGGGTAAAAGTTTTTACACTAATTTCTGTCATTACATATAATAATTTTAAATTGTTTTTCAAAAATGGGTATTTAATGACAATCTAATATTATCCAAATATTTTTCTTAATCACTCATTTTCTTAAATGCAAAGGGCCAACTTTTTAAAAATTCTTAAACATAAACTTATGTGAAAGGGAGGTGGAAGGACATAGAGATTTGTAACCCTGCTACTTCCAGAAAAAAATATTTGTATCCAATTAGGATGTCCATTCTTCTTTTCAGGTCAATATCTTCAGGATACACCATTAAACTCTTTGTCTTTTCATCTAACTTCAGGGCATTTTACTTTCTTTTGAGACATATTTCATCATGGCCATTTGGTTTTCTACCCTGGAATTTCTCTAGTAGGTGCCTTGGAAACAATCAATAATGAATAGCTATGATTTCAATGAGTTCTACCAGAGTGCCTGAATAATCTTCATACATCATTTTTCTTGAAAACATGTCTGTTATCTCAGATACATGCCTTTATTCTTTTAAGTGTAAAGAGATTTAAGTCAGACAAACAAAATAAAACTGACACCAGTATACTTTGATATCGAGGATAAGACAAAAACCTCTACATTCAACAAAACCGGTGAAAAATAAAATACTAGAGAAACAAATTTAAGTCTTACATTCAGAAAGACTCTCAAAATGGTGCAGACTATTCTTATTTATTTTGCCACTCACTTTTCCTGTATCAATAGCAATTCACACTGTTCTCAACCTATCACACTAATATCTCTATCAAACTCTTTTATTTTTTAATTGGAAAAAACCATACAGAGGGGTTACAATTACATGAGCAAGGTAATGGGTACATTTCCTATCAAGCATTGTTGCCTCCTCCTTTGTTTCCCCTTACCATGCCTTCCCATCTCCCCCCACATACCTTCCCCAACCCCTGCCAAAGTTGTAAAGTTCATTTTTCGACATAACGTCTTGTACATCTCATTGTTGCAATGGGTCCACCTGTATCCCTATTTATACAATTTCTTCTTTCCCTTCCACTCCACAAGTTATACCAAAATCAAATACAGTGAAAACAGGGGTTATACTGTGGGGGAGGGACATACAAAGCACCAAAAATATCTTATAAATATGCTAGACACAATCACAAGAAAGAAAAAAAAATTGAGTCCTTATCTTGGGGTTCATTTTGCTTAACATCAACTTATCTGACCATTTCTGCTTATCTCAGACATATACTAGTTATTGCAAATAAGGGAAACCATGGAACCTATGTTTCTTTAGGCCAGGCTTACTTCACTTAATATAATTTTTCCCAAGTCTTTCCATTTCCTAACAAATGGGGCAATGTCATTCTTTGACATTTCATGAATAGCCATGCCATTCCAGTGGTGGAAAAAAAAATCATTGGTAAAAATAATTAACTTCCATGTACTCTCAAATCCACATCTACCATTTTTGTTCTACCCATGCAATGGGCTTTCCCTCCTAGTGGAAATAGATCCTTTCCACTGATCCCTTAGATAAACCTCTCTTCTAGCATAGAGTTTCCTACCACTCCCAGCTATGACTTCTGCAATGGTCCCATATCCTATCTACATCACCAACTGTATTATCTACATTATATTCTATAATATTATCGTACCAGCAGGCTGAAATATTCTTCCTGAAAACCCATAAAATATTTGGTTTCTTTACTTCTATTTGTAACAAAACTCATTGAAGGAATTATTACTTTCATGTGTGTGTGTGTGCATGTGTGTGTGTGTGTGTTCTAGGGTATCAGCACTGATATCACTGACTCTTAACTACATGAGCTACCACCTACAGCTTGTTTCCAAAATTAATTTTGATTTTTTAGCTTCTTTTTTCTTCAATTATTAGCAATATTTTTCTTCTTTGATCACATTTTTCTTTTTGAAATAATTTCCTATCTATGTCCTAGCCACCATGTTCCTTTTATCTTTTTAGAATATTACTAATCTTTAAAAGTGAAGGGTTGGGATAGACATGTGGCTTAGTGATAGAGGGCTTGGCCAGCATGTATTAAGACCTAGGTTCAATTCCTCAGTACCACATAAACAGTAAAAGCCAAAGTGGTGCTGTGGCTCAAGCGGTAGAGTGCTAGCCTTGAGCAAAAGAAGCTCTGGGACATTTCCCGGCCATGAGTTCAAACCCCAGGACTGGCAAAAAAAAAAAATTTGGAAGTGAAAGGTTTTAGATTGTAATCCATGAAACTCATGCATAGCTATATTACTGTCACTTAGAACAGTATCTTTATTTTATTTTATCTCTTCCAGAACAGTATCTTTATTATTTATCTACCAACCTATCTTCTATCATTTAGCTAGCTAGCTAGTTATTCATCCTTCCATCCTTTATTTATTTTACAATACTCTAGTATGTAGGCATTTTCCTACTTGAGCTATGCCTTTAGGAAAGAAAAGCTAAAAGATATGACCTCACACATTTTTACAAAGAGCCCTTACCTGTACCAACTGAGTAGATGGGATCACAGGAATTAAACACACATCCATTTAGAATATGTCTTTAACTTACATCTTTATGAAACTGCCCAGGAAATCCACCTTCCCATAATATCCCCAAGTTTGAGTACAACATGGTGAGCTAAAATTAAAATCACAATGGCCTCAATTCATTTTTTCCTCTTTTCTTCAATTCCTTAGATAGTGACTGCATTACTCCTAAATTTAGAGATATTACAGATACATATCTTTTATTCCTCATCTTACATTTTCGTACATATACACCTACGGTCCAATTTTCTTTCCCTTTAACCCATCACTGTAAGCTTTGCTAGCCATATCTCACACTTAAGAGGTCTTCCAGATTCCCTACATGTAACTATCAGTGTATTTCACGCAGGAGCCTATTCTCCTATCATTAATCTTGCAATAGTTCTAATTTTTTTCCTCAAAACACAAAATTACAACAAGGCCTCCATTCTCTAGAACATGGCTTTATTTTGTATGTCATATCCACCACAGATATTTAATTGGTGCAGCGCAAGCAAACTAAGCTTTCCTTTCTAAAAGCTACTTCTCCCAAATGTTTATTTTTCCTTTGATTTTTGAATTACAGGGTATGAATTTGATTATTTCCTAACCAACTGCATTCATGAGCACTCAGGATTATGGTTATGTTTCCCTCCACAATTTATATTTTTCTTGAAATTAAATTTTATTGTAAAGATAATATGCAGAGGGATTATAGTTACAGAAAAAACTGTGAGTTACATTTCTTTTTGAACAGTGTCAACCTTTCTTTCATTTTTCTCACATTACTCCCCCCAGAACCCCAAATGCTTTCCCATCCCAAGTTGTAAAATTTATTTTATCACTGTTGAGTTGGTTCACACTTTCCCCCACCATTTGTGTGATTTCCTTTTCATTCCCCAAATCAGATAAACTTATATACAAGACAAAGGGTGCAGAAATAAAAATAAAAAAAAACACTGACAACAAAGAATAAATCAATGGTAAAAAGAAAGAAAAAAATGCAAATAGTTCAATAAAAAAGCTCTTGTTTCCATTTCTTGGAGTTTTTCCCCTACCTTCCCTCCCCTCCCACCTACAAACTACATTCCCCCCCACCCCTGCCCCACCTAAATTTTAAAGTTCGTTTTTCAACATAGTGTCTTGTACATTTCATTGTTAAGATAGGTCAACCTGTATTCCTATTTAAGCATCTTGTTTTTTCCCTTCCCCTCCCTGAATTAGAGAAGTGTATACACAAGAGATGAAGGGCACCAACATCAAATACAGTGAAAACAGGGGTTATACCATGGGGGAGGAACTTACAAAGAAACAAAAAATCACATGGGACATTATAAATACACTAGAAACAATAGCAAGAAAGAAAAAACCACTTGTGTCCCTATCTTGAGGTTCATTTTGCTTAACATGATCTTATCTGGTCATATGTACATAGCTTTTGACCTTTTCTGCTTGTCCCAGACATATACTAGTTATTACAAAAAAAGGGAAATCATAGGACCTATGTTTCTTTGGGCCTGGCTTACTTCACATAATACAATTTTTTCCAAGTATTTCCATTTCCTAACAAATGGGGTGATGTCATTCTTTCTAATGGAGGCATAGAATTCCATTGCATATATATATAGACACATATATATGTCTATACATATATGTGTGTGTATATATATATATATATATATATGTACCACATTTTCTTGATCAATTCATCTACTGAGGGACATCTTGGTTGGTTCCATATCTTAGTTATGGTAAATAATGCTGCATTAATCATAGTTGCACTGGTAGCTTTAGTATGGTCTTGTTTGTGATCCTTGGGGTAAATGCCCAAAAGTTGGATTGCTCGGTCATAGGGGAGCAGTCTTTTGAGGAACCTCCATACTACTATCCAAAGTGGTTGAACAAGTTTACACTCCCACCAACAAAGCAGTAGGGTTCCCTTCTGGCCACATCCCCTCCAGCATCTATTGTTATTAGATTTCTCAATTATAGCAATTCTAACTGGAATGAGGTGGAATCTCAATGTTGTTTTGATTTGCATTTATTTTATGGATAGAGAGGTTGAACATTTCTTCATGTGTCTATTGGCAATTCTTATTTCCTCCTGAGAGAAGTTTCTCTTTAAGTCTTTAGCCCACTTATTTATCGGGCAGTTGTTTTTTTTAGGATTTGTTGTTGGGGGATTTAATTTTTTGAGTTCCAGGTATATTTTCAATATGAGACCCATGTCCTTTGTATGACTAGTGAATATCTTCTCCCAATCCATGGGTTTTCTACTGATCTTGCTAGCTATATCCTTTGCCATGCAGAAGCTCTGCAATTTCATGCAATCTCATTTGCCTAGACTATCTTTGATTTCTTGTGTTTCAGCGTCTCTATTGAAAAAAATTCGGCCTGTGCCTAGGTGACCTGGGGTTTCTCCTATTTCTTCTTATTTCTTCTTCAGGGTGTCTGCTTTGACTTTGAGGTCTTTGATCCATTTAGAGTTGATTCTGGTGCAGGGTGATATATAGGGATCTAACTTTAGTTTTCTACAGGTATTTAACAAATTTTGTCAACACCATTAACTGAAGAGACTGTCTTTCGTCCATTCTATATTTTTAGCTCCCTTATCAAAGACTAGGTGGCTATAGGTCTGTGGGTTGAATTCTGGGTTTTCAATTCTATTCCATTGGTCCTCAGGTCTGTTCTCATACCAGTACCAAGCTGTTCTGATTACTATGGCTTTGTAGTCAAGATTGAAATTTGGTATTGATATTCCTCCAGCACTATTCTTTCTGTTAAGGATCGTTTTTTCTATTTGGGAAATTTTATTGTTCCATATGAATTTTTGGATTGCTTCTTCTATTTCAATGAAGAATGAGGTTGGAATATTGATAGGTATCACATTGAAGTTTTGGATAGCCTTGGGAAGTATTGTCATTTTCATGATATTGATCCTTCTGAACAAGGAGCATGGGAAGTTTTTCCACTTCCTAAGTTCTGAAAAAGCATCATTTAATATAATGTTATGCACATAAATATTGAGCCATTATGATCCTCCCCTAAGAATGTCCTCCTTTGTTTTCACTGTGTGATATTTAGAATACTATTTAATTAATCACATCCAAGTATAAGTACTTGTCTTTCCTATACATTGGATTGACTTGTAGATTTATAGAAACATTCTAATTAATACAAATGAGTGAAACTTTGCTGGCTATTTTTCTTTGGGTCCGGCTTACTTCATTTAATATATTTTTCCAAAGTCTTTCCATTTTTCTTACAAATAGGACAATGACATTCTTTCTGATGGAAGCATAGAATTCCATTGTGCAGACATGTGTGTGTGTGTGTGTGTGTGTATGTATGTATATACCTCTCTCTCTTCTCTCTCTCTCTCTCTCTCTCTCTCTCTCTCTCTCTCTCTCTCTCTCTCTCTATATATATATATATATATATATATATATATATATGGAACATTTTTTATCTGTTCATCCACTGAGAGGCACCATCGTTAATTTCATATATTAGCTATGATATATAATCCTGCAATGAACATGGTGGTGCTGCTGATATTAGTATGGATTGGTTTTTTATCATTTGAGTAAATACTCAGGAGTTAGATTATTGGATAATAGGGGAGCAATATGTTTGCTCTTTTTAGGAACTGCCACAATGGTTGAACAAGTTTCCATTCCCAACAACAGTGTAGTAGTGTTCCTTTTTGGCCACATCTGGGCCAGCATCTGTAATTGTTAGTTTTCTTGATAATGGCCATTCTAACTGGGGTGAGGTGAAATCTTAATATGGTTTGGTTTGCATTTCTTTTATGGCCAGAGATATTGAACTTTTTCGTGTATCTATTGGCCATTCTTATTTCTTCTTCATAGAAGTCTCTTTTTAAGCATTTAGCTCACTCATTGATGGGGTTGTTTCAATGAGGATTTGTTTTGGGGGGAGGTTAATTTTTGAACCCTAGGAATATTTTAGATATGAAGCCTTTGTCTGATGTGTAGCTAGTAAAGATCTCTCAATCCATAAGCTTTCTATTTATCTTGGTAGCTATGTCATTTGCCATGAAGAAATTCTTCTGCTTAATACAATCTCATTTATCCAGTCTTTTTATGATTTCTTGTGTTTCTGGATCTTTACTGAGGAAATTTCAACCTGTGCCAAGAATGCCTAATGCTTCTTCTGTTTCTTCCTGCAATGTTGTCAGAGTATCTGGTCTTACATTGTGGTCTTTGATCCATTTGGAGTTCATTCTAGTACAGAGTGATCTATCAGGATCTAACTTCACTTTTCTACATGTGTATAGTCAATTCCATCACCACCATTTTTTGAAGATGCTGTCTTTCTTCCATCCTGTGGTTTTGGCCCCCTTATCAAAGATTAGATGGCTACAGGTCTGTGGGTTCATTTCTGGGTCTTTGATTCTATTCCATTGGTCCTCAAGTCTGTTCATGTGCCAGTATCAAGTTGTTTTTACAACTATGGCTAAGTAATAAATAGAGTTTCAAGTTTGGTATTGATATCCTCTGGCACTGTTCTTCCTGCTAAGGACTGTTTTTGCCATTCAGGGTCTTCTATTATTCCATACAAATTTTTGAACTGCTTGTTTGGTATTGAATAATGTTGTTGGGAATGTGATGGGAATTTCAGTGAATTGGTATGTAGCTTTGGGCAGTAGTACCATTTTCATGATGTTAATCCTCCCTAGAGGCATGCGAGGTTTTACTACTTCCTTAAGTCTACTTTAATGGGTTTTTCATAGAGGTCCTTCCCATTTTGGTTAAGTTAATACCTAGTTGTTGTTGTTGTTTTTCAGTCAATTGCTAAAGGAGTTGCTTTCTTGATTTCAGCCTCATTCTTCTCATTGTTAGTATACATAAAAGTTATTGACTTTTTTGTGTGTGATTAAATTTTGTATCCTACTACTGTTTTCTAAAATTTCGTATCTTGGGAGAAAAATCTAAGTGGATCTTTTGTGTGTGTGTGTGTGTGTGTGTGTGTGTGTGTGTGTGTGTGTGTGTGTGTGTGTGTGTGTGTGTGTGTGTGTGTGTGTGTGTGTGTGTGTGTGTGTGTGTGTGTGTGTGTGTGTGTGTGTGTGTGTGTGTGTGTGTGTGTGTGTCCGGTTGTGGGGCCTGAAGTCTGGGCCTGCGCACTGTCCCTCAGCTCTTCAGCTCAAAGCTAGCATTCTACCACTTGAGCCACAGCACCAGTTCTGGCTTTTTTCTTTTTTCTTATGTGGTGCTGAGGAATCGAACCCAGGGCCTCATGCATGCAAGGTAAGTGCTCTACCATTGAGCCACTTTCCCAGCCCCTAAGTGGATCTTTAAATACAGGAGCATGTCTTCTGAAAAGAGGGAGTGTTTTGTTTCTACTTTCCCTATTTGGAGCCCCTTCATGTTTGTCTCTTGCCTTATTGCTCTAGCTAGTGAAAAGACCCCAGACTCCAGTATATGTTCACCCATTGAGCCCTTTAAGGAAAACTGCTGCCCCTTCCCCTGCATACCTAAGAGAGCGAAGCAGGACACAGGCAAGTCATTACATGCCCTAAAGCCAGGCATTCCTGAAAAATAGCCGACCCTCCCGTCCCTTCCTGTAAAACTTAGCTATAATGGCAGGGTAGGTCAGGAGGTAATAAATCACTTGTCAAAATTAGGGAACGAACAGTTTCGGTGCATGACGACCAGCACAGACTTGCCGGGGCAAGTACCGACACGTCAGCTTTCCCCCAACCCCACCTGCCCCATCTGGCCAGCTTAACCTGACCAATCCCCACCCTGAGCGTAATTTGAAATTAACCAATCAATATTCTGTAACCAAGCATCTCGCTTCTGTAACCTTGCTTCTGCTGTCCATAAAAAGAGGGTGCTTTCAAGCACTCGGCGCGCAAGTCTCCCGATAGACTTTGTCGCCCCGGGTACCCGTGTAACCGGTTCCCAGACACTCAACCCGAACCTTGTGGATCTCGAGGTTGAGTGCACCTGGGAGCCGAGGCATGCCCGAATAAACCTCTTGCTGTTTGCATCCGCACAAGTGGTCTCGTTGTTCCTTGGGGAAGGGTCTCTTCAGATCGAAGGGCACCCCACGCCGACGGGGGTCTTTCATTCTGGGGGCTCGTCCGGGATAGAGACCCCTACCCAGGGACCACCGACCCATTTTCAGGAGGTAAGCTGGCCAGCGTCTGTGTATTGTCTGTGTATTGTCTGTGTGTTGCCTGTAAGCTGTCTGAAGTCTCGTGTGGCCAATTTCTGTGCGCTTGCGAATCTGGTGAGTTCGGCCGTTCTCGTCTGTATCAGGCGGACCCGTGGAGGAGCTGACGAGCTCGTACTCCCGACCGCGGTCCCCAGGAGACGTCCTGGGGGCTTCTGGGAGCCTGAAAAAGTGGCTCATCAGGGTGGCCTGAAATATTGGCCCGTCAGGGTGGCCTGAAATATTGGCCCGTCAGGGTGGCCTGAAATATTGGCCCGTCAGGGAGCCTGAAAAAGTGGCTCATCAGGGTGGCCTGAAAAAGTGGCCCATCTGGAACTCAGTCCTCTTTTAGACGCGTGATTTGCCTAGGAGACGAGAGATCCAGACTCTCAAAACAGTCTCCGCCTGGTTTTTGCCTTCGGCTGATTGTCGAAACCGCGCAGCGACAAAGTAACGTGACCAGTTATAATTGTAATGTTGTTTGTTGTAGAGTTTTGGTTGCTTGCATTGCTTCTGCCCTTGTGGTTTGTTTTTCTGTTGATCTGCTGTCTTTGCCTTCGCTGTGGAAAATTTGGGAGAGTGTGTTACTGTGAATAGTCTTGTGTTATTCCTTAAGTTAAACCTTAAGTTAAAACTACACAGGTCTCTATCAGGTTTTGCTTTCAGTTTATTAACAACAGCGCGCAGCGAAGCCAAGTGTTGTCTGTATTGTCGTTTGTATTGTTGTCTGTATTGTTTTTGTGTTCGTTAACAGTTTTAAAATGGGACAAACTGTCGCGACACCACTTAACCTTACTTTACAGAACTGGAGGGATGTGCAAACATCAGCTCACAATCTTTCAGTAGAAGTTAAAAAAAGAAAATGGATAACTTTTTGTTCATCAGAATGGCCCACTTTCAACTGTGGCTGGCCACGTGAAGGAACCTTTAACCTAACCATTGCCTTACAGATCAAGGCCAAAGTTATGGACCCGGGACCACACGGACACCCAGACCAGGTCCCTTATATTGTTACTTGGGAAGCTCTTATTTTAGAACCTCCCCCGTGGATGAAACCCTTCTTATCTACCCCGGCCCCCCAAATCCCTACCCCCTTAACCCTTCCATCTGCCCCTCAGCTCTCTCCCCCACTCCTTCCCTCTCCAATTTCCCAACCTCAGCTCTCTCTCTCCTTCCCGGGGAGTTTAGCCATGGTCGGCCACTCCCATCTGAAGTCGCTTTTTCTGTTTGGCGCCTGTCTGTTTTTGTGTTTCTGTTTAGTGTTAATTGTTTCTGTTGTCTGTTTTGTTGTCCTTAAAGGGATGGGGCAGCAACTAACAACCCCCTTAAGTCTGACTATAGATCACTGGAAGTCACAGCCTGAGCCGAGATTGTCAGGTTTTGGGAACTTGCTTGTTTGTCAATTATGAAATTGCCACTGACCATCTGCAGGTGGCCTCAGTTAGATCTCAGCCTCGGGCCTTGGCTCGGGGGGGTCTGAGCGTGGGGGAGAACCTGTCAGTCTGAGGGAAAGGCCGCTAGGGACTTCCTTCCCTTGCCCCAAGATGACTGGGAATTCGCCTCTGCCTTGGAAGACCCCCGGGTCAACGTCTGCAGGACTCTAAGAGAAAAATCCTCCGGAGGTGAGTAGGGGGGTTGAGTCCCCTGGTAAGTGAATGGTGGTGAGATGTCGCCCCATTCACTGAGACTTGATTTTGTCTTTGTGGCCACATGTTTGTCTTGTTAACTTTAGTGTGTTTGTTTTATGGGGTAGGAAAGTTCTGGGTGAGTGTGGCAGGCTCACCCAGCAGACTCTGGATTCAGCTTGCTGAGTGAGAACAGCACAGAGTTCCGGTAGGGATAAACTGGGGCCCATTAGTCCCCAACTCAGCCTTCAGTTCTTGTCTAATTCTGTTTTTAAAATTGGTACCAGTTTTAAATGTGGATCCTTGGTTTTTGTGTTTATCTATGTTTTTGTTATTTATTTATTTAAACATCTCTGAGGGAATAAAAGTTTCAGCTGGGCCTGGTCACAGACCTGCTATGCCCACCCTCCCCGCGAGGCATGGAGGGTTACTGGGCTAGTTTGGTTCCCTTCAAGCCTCAGGCTGCACCTTCTCCCAGTGGAGGCTGCTGGAGGACAGGTAAGGGCGTAGAAGGCTGTGTACCTGGATTGGACTTTTCAGCTAGTTCTGTCTAAAATTGGGTTAAAAAAAAAATCAGGCCAGTTTAGTCTTAGGTGACTCCCTCCCTCAGCCCTCCTCCAACTCAGAAGAGATTCAAAAGCCTTGCTAACAAGCAAGCTCTGTGAAAATGAAGCACAACAAAGGTACCTAGTTCTAAAAGAAATACTGTCTTAAATTTTTTGTTTAAAACCTTTAGAAAGTGTACGTACAACTGATTTTGATTTTTGCGCGCTTTAAGATCTGTGTGTTTTGTGTGTGTCTGTGAACGTGTTCAAAGATAAAAAAAAAAAAAATTGTCAGCATGCTGTAACAATTGGGTGATTTAAATTTAAATTTCAAAAGGTTATGAGGTTTGGACATTACCAAAAATTTTTTAAAAATCTTCACATTGTTTTAAATGGCTTTTTAAAAGGTTCTTTAACTTGCAAATTAAAAAAATTCTGGTATTTTAAAAACTAATGTTTTAAAATGCATAAGACTGTTTATACTGTAATCAAGTTATCTGGCTTAACAAAAATGCATTGGCAGTTCGGGATTTAATTCCCTTGGCTAAAATTTGGGATAAATATTAAAAATTTAAATGTAAAGGTTAGTTTAACACTGTCAAAGATGTTACCTGTTCTGTCTACCTAAAACTGTATTTCATTTGAGAACCAAGAGAAGAGACGGGGAAAAACTTAGAAACCAACCGAAGACCTATCTTTAGGGGTGAAGGGTGAACAAGCAGAAGTGCAGTTCAGCTGGTCATGCAGTGGGACAGGCCCTGGGAGGAGTCCAAGCATGATGAGGCAAACTGGCACAAACGCAGTTCATCTAACCCTAAAGAGTCAGATTGGGTGTGTGCCTGCCTATTCCATAGGAGGGGCCAAGTGGCCCATCGTTGTTCTGTCTCTTTTCCCTGCAGATAGGCACTGAAAACATGATGGTTAAAATAAATGATGTGATGATCTGATTAGTATTGCTAAAACTTTCCCTTGGATGTGTTAACATTAAAATTAGGAAGGCCTTAAAAAGAGGGTAAAAATTATTTGTATAATGTGGCTTACTTTCAATTATGTTCTACAATTAGGATGTTTTTAAAAGTTATAAAGATGTTAAATCTAGCTTTGTGGTATAGTAAAGGTGATTGTAATTCTTGCATTAAGGAAAATTGTCATTTGAGTTTAAAATTTTTAATGTGTGTCTGTTTTAAAACAAGCAGCCAAGAGACAATGAGTGACACTTGGCCTCAAGATTTCAAGGGATCTTTTCAAAATGCAAATGAAAACTAAAGTATAAAATATTAAAAATGATTAATAAGAGGCTTTAAAAATTAGGAATGGATTTTTTTGATATAAAGTTTATGACATTGGCCTCAATGTGCAAAAAAAAAAAAATAGGATTATCAAAATGATTGCTATTCTAGTTTGCTCTTATAGGTTTTTTAAGTTTCCAGCAAGCCCAAAGCAAAGCACAGAGGATTCTTACAGTTTGTCAGATGTAACTTTGACTCTTAATAAGTGTCAGGTAAGTGCATGCTTAAAAGCTACTTCTATGTTGACCACCTTGTTGCTTTTAATTGGAGTAAAATGGCCTTTTATAAGACTCAGTGATCTGTAAACTGGTTCAAAGCCAGCCCGGGCAGAAAAAGGTCCCTGTGAGACTGTCACCTCTACTCAGCCAGCAGAGTGCTGAAAGAGCAAGCAGAAATGCTTTGGGACTCACAGTGGCAGAGTACTAGCCCTGGACTGAAGAGTTAAGGGACAGCATTCAAGCCCCGAGTCTGGGACTCAAAGTGGCAGAGTGCTAGCCTTGAGCTGTAGAGCTGAGGGACAGTGCTCAGGCCCTGAGTTCAAGTCCAGCAACCAGCTAAGGAAAATGCCAATGAGGCATTTATCCCAATGTAGAGAAGACACTCCTGGGACAAAAGCAATGGTGGAGCATCCAGAGGCAGTAAGCCACTGCTTGGATGGCAGAAATGTCAGATCCTAGAGTCATTTGTGTGTGGCCCTTCAAAACTGGTCAGAGCCGGGAGGTCATAGGAAGATAGTTTGGAAGCATGCCTAATGTTCATGACTACCTTGTAAGGGACAGGAACTTGCCAGTCCTCTGTGATAGTAAAAAGCTAATGTTATAAAATGTGGGGGGTAGTTTAAATCTTAACCCCTTTATGTGCCAAAAGCTCTAATTGGCGGTAATATTGAGCTGACACCAGTTACATGAAATTCATCTTCTCAGGAAAAAGTTTGTAAACCTGAGAGTGTGTTTCTATTGATATCTGTCTAAAGGCCTGCAAAGGTAACTCAGGCATTGTGTTAGGGTTACTAGAGATCACATTCCTAAGTCATCCAGAAAGATGCTTTTACAAACCAGAGTGCTAAACAAGCTATACTGCTATAGCTGGAGAAAAGGTCTGTGCAGTTGTCAAAAGTTAAATATTGTTCTTAATGACTTCTAACCCTGATGGCCTCTTTGTAAGGTTATAGGCTCCTGGCTAGGTAAGATCAACGCCCCTAAAGTCAGCTTGAAGAAGTTACAGAAGATGGACCTTCGCCCTTCTACCCCCATTTTAAGATCAAGAGTCCAGAGTCAGTTTTGGAAAAATGAGGCAAAATAGATAAAATAATTTTTAATAAGGGCATAAAAAATAGTGTTAACTGTTGTAGGTGTGCAAGGTGTGGAGACTGCATTTGTCAGAGATGGTTACAAGACTAAGCCTTCTGTGTCTATTTACAAAAATATCTGGTTAGTAAAAAGTTGTGATTTTGGTAAATTGTCCTGAGCTATTGTTTAAAAGATCTTAAAAACCAGCAGGATCAAAGCCTGCCAAGCCTAGGCAATGTATCTTTAACCAGTCTGTGTAGGAATTTACAGCCCAGCATGAGGTGTGACGACAGTCCCTTGGAGCCACTGAGAGACCCTGCTGTTCCGGTTGCTGCTGCTGCTGCTGTACACCATAATGGGTAAAGTTCAACGACGGCCTGACAGTCACCTGGAGGAACTCCTGCTTGATTCCATCACCTGAGTCGGCTTCCTGGTTGAAAGCTGCTAAATCTAAGATCTTGTGGGACATTCTTTTGGGTGATATCCAGAAACCCTCTCTTCCCACAGTGGATATTGGGGACAAGGATATCACTGGCTTGCTTGTTTTAGGCACTTCAGTGCATAGTAACTGGAAATCCACTTTATGTTCACAGCCTAGTTTGACTCTGATATGGTAATAACCTGAGTGTGTTATCAATAGAGGTAATACTCTTAGCCTTAAAATCTAGCAAGCTTCTGCATCACGGTGGTGCCTTAAGGCTGTTCTAAGATAAAGGTTCCGCAAGCCAAAGGAAAAATTGGGCAGTTTTAAACTACAGCCACAAAGATGGTCAAGGGATTGTAAAAAAGAGGGTGGTAATGAAAGCCTTGGGAAAGGAATTGTAAAGACAGAAGGAAGTAAAGAAAGCCTTGGAAAGAGAATTGGGGAAATTTGAAAAGTAAGGATTGTCTTTAAGACAAACCTCAGAAAGTTTAAGTATGTCGCAAATGGTATGAGTATGTCTTAAAATTGGAGCTTACAAGTACAGCTGGTATAAAATTGATACACGGAGTCAGGACCCTAGACAAACTCAAAGAAAGATTAGACAAAAGACAGCAAGAGTCAGCATCCCAACAAGGCTGGTACGAAGGATTATGGAACCGGTCCCCAAGGTTCACTACCTTAATATCCTCCTTAATGGGACCGCTAATACTATTCTTGTTAACCCTCACCTTAGGCCCTTGCATCATAAATCGCTTAATGCAATTTGTAAAGGACCGCCTATCGGTCGTACAGGCCCTAGTATTAACCCAACAATATCATCAACTTAAATTAACGGAGGGATCTCCAGTTGAATGAAGGATTTCATTCAGGCAAAAAGAAAATGGGGGAATGAAAAGACCCCAGACTCCAGTATATGTTCACCCATTGAGCCCTTTAAGGAAAACTGCTGCCCCTTCCCCTGCATACCTAAGAGAGCGAAGCAGGACACAGGCAAGTCATTACATGCCCTAAAGCCAGGCATTCCTGAAAAATAGCCGACCCTCCCGTCCCTTCCTGTAAAACTTAGCTATAATGGCAGGGTAGGTCAGGAGGTAATAAATCACTTGTCAAAATTAGGGAACGAACAGTTTCGGTGCATGACGACCAGCACAGACTTGCCGGGGCAAGTACCGACACGTCAGCTTTCCCCCAACCCCACCTGCCCCATCTGGCCAGCTTAACCTGACCAATCCCCACCCTGAGCGTAATCTGAAATTAACCAATCAATATTCTGTAACCAAGCATCTCGCTTCTGTAACCTTGCTTCTGCTGTCCATAAAAAGAGGGTGCTTTCAAGCACTCGGCGCGCAAGTCTCCCGATAGACTTTGTCGCCCCGGGTACCCGTGTAACCGGTTCCCAGACACTCAACCCGAACCTTGTGGATCTCGAGGTTGAGTGCACCTGGGAGCCGAGGCATGCCCGAATAAACCTCTTGCTGTTTGCATCCGCACAAGTGGTCTCGTTGTTCCTTGGGGAAGGGTCTCTTCAGATCGAAGGGCACCCCACGCCGACGGGGGTCTTTCACTAGGAATTCCAATCTTATATTGAAGAGTAGAGTAAACATATTGTTTCATTCCTTATTTTAGAGAAAATATTTTTGTAACTTTTCACCATTCAGTATAATGCTTTCTAATCTTGATTCTTCAATATTTTTGAATAAATTCAACTGTTCCAAAGGAAATGTTTGAATTTCCTTGTTCAGACTGAAATATTGAACTAAATATGCTTGAGATCTCAACTCTAGGACAAACTTTCTTATCCAGTCTTCATGAATTTTTATTTTTATTTTCCCAAGCACAAAACTTTTCAATTATTTTTTCACTTTCAGTTCCCAACTTTAACTTTATCATTAATCAAGTACTTTCCCATTACATCACTGAGAAAATTTAGTCAGCCTCATATAAAGCCCCTATTTTCTTCTCTTATCTATGCAAAATAATGGAAATTAACTCTTGTCTGATTTTCTTATGATTCAAAGATAAATTTTATCATATTCTTATTACAATAAATTTATAATAGTATACCTAGCTAAAATATATTTCTCTGGGGAGCAAGTATATTCAGAACCAACAGCAAAATTATGTAGTATTTTTTTTCTCACATAGAGATCTAACATAGTTTTTAGTCCATTTTCTGGCTTTAATAAATATCTAGTTGTTTTTAATATATGGTTTGAGTTGAAAATGAAAGTTAAAAATTAGATCTTAGATCTTTTATTCATTACCTAATTTCAGATTAAAAGTATTTAAAATACGCAAAGTTTCAATACTGCAGTTTGTTCCCTTTGGTGTTTTGGTTTTATCTGAAAATAAATCCAGAAGTGAACTTAATTTCAAGTGTATGTATGCTATAATTCTAATGACTTGGATTTAATTGATTTGAATGGTTCACAAATCTGTCTCACTTCTTTGTAGTTTTAGTAGTCATACACTTCTACTACCATGTCCTCTAGGGAATAGAGTTCTATATTATTGGTACTTTCATGAATGAGAAGTGATAAGAATATTTAGATTAAGACACAGAGCAATTTAGTAACACAGCCATGTGCCAAAATATTACAGTCCATCTTTGACTTAATTTTGAGTAAAATTTAAATTATTGACCTTTTCATAGTTGCTAGTCTAATCAATTTTCTTCTCATATTGAGCATTTTAAGGACAGCAATGTTTGTTATAGAATGGTAGAGAGATTAATGTTGGAAATCACTAGTGTCTATAGAAATTCAGCTTTGTCTATTTAATTGGTTTCTAAGAAATAACCTGATTAAATGTTCAAATAATAATGATTCTATTTATATTGATCAGAATGAGCTTAGGTTTAGCATTTTCTAACTACTGTCTAATGCAAAGATCAAAATTAAATTTATAAAAAAATCACTTTAATTTGAAATTAAAATTTAAATATGTTCTTCAAAAAAAATCACTTTATAACTGCTTAATTCTTAGTTTTCTGCAAGATATATTTTATTGAATTGATTTATGATGTATATTGACCAAATAATCTATATGTGTTATATGTGCATATATTTATTAACACATATACATATGTAAGTAAAAATTATAACTTACCTTTAGAAGTTTGAGTATATTAGATATATATAATAAAGTATGTCCAGGTGTGGGTCTTGAACTCAGAACTTAGGTGCTATGCCTAAGCATTTTTGCTCAAGTCTAATGTTCTACCACTTGAACAATACCTTCAATTACATTTGTTTGGTGGTTAATTGTAGATAAGTGTTTCATGGACTTTCCTGATCAGGCTAGCTTAGAATCAGTATCCTCAGATCTAAGTATCCCGAAGAGCTAGGATAGAGGTGTAAATCACTAATGCCACCTCTCAGTTGTCATATTTAACTACTTTTTCACACACATTCTTCAGATGGACAACACTACAATATAATTTTTAAAATAAATACATTTTATGACAATTCTGAATTTTTCTACCTATGTATTAAAATAGTCTTGATAAATATAAAAAAATTAGAAATTCTCCTATCACAGATATGAGGGAAAAATGATTCTTTCACCATTTTACAATTAACATGCATCTAAAAGTTCTACTCTATTATAAATGCAACAAAACATTATCTTTAATAGTGTACTCAGAAACCAAATAATGTCAATCACATGGTAGCTTAATGATAGTTTTATCATTATTCCTTAAAATAGTTATACATCATTGTTTTGTGTTTCTGAACATATCTGTAATTGGCCGATTTTTTATGGTGCTACTTAGGCAAAAATATGAGCTAAATTTAAAAAGAACACTAAATTCTTAACCTAAAAACTCCCAATTTTAACCATTTATCCACAAATTTCAGAAAGTTACATGTAATATTCCTTTTTGAAGGAAAATTATTAAAAAGTAATCATTTTGTTAAATTTTGCAGAACTTGCCCTTGCCCTCAAATGATTGGTCTGCTTATTACTTTCAGCTCTGGTAGGAAAGAAGAGTAACTTCTCTACAATAATCTTACATTATTCTCCATAGTAAAGGCCTTCTGTTCAAATAGATAAACAAATTATGGAATCTTGTTACAGAGTCATGGGAAAGTGAATGCTCCTCACTCATTCCCAACAGTCTTCCTTTCTCCAGCTGGGAGATGAAATGGGAAAGGGAGGCTAAGTAAGAAGAAATCATTATAAAGAGCAAGAAAAATACAGAACAAAGCAAAGACAGACTTACTTTCAAGATTTAAGAAGATTTCTACTCCTCATTACACTAATATCACATTAACAATGGGGGAATTATTTTTTTCTTTGAGTGTAAAGATGCTGTACATAGGGGTTACAGTTACATGAGTGAAGTAATGAGTATATTTCATGTCAAGCATTGTTACCCTCTCCTTTGTAGTTCTCCCACTATCCCTTCCTCCCTTCTCTCCCCCACTTCCTACCCTCTCCCCTCCAAGGATGTAAAGTTCATTTCCAATATATATCTTGTGGGTGTCATTGTTGCAATGGATCATAATGCATTAGAGCTGAAGAACTGCAAGATAGGAGAACTTACAAAAGTTAAGGGTAAAATTTTAAAAATTGACTTCCACAAATATAGTCAGCTGGTCTTTAATGGAAAAGAAAGAAAAATAAAATACTTAGGATTTAACTTAACCAAAGAAGTAAAGGATCTCTATGATGAAAACTTTAAAAACCTAAAAAGGAAAATCAAAACAGAACTTAGAAAGTGAAAAAAAAAAATCTCTCATGCTCCTGGATTGGAAGGATCAACCTCCAGAAAATGGCAATACTTCCCAAGGCTATCTACAACTTCAATGCGATACTTATCAATATTCCAACCTCATTCTTCAAGGAAATAGAAGAGGAAACCCACAAATTCATATGGAACAATAAAAGACCCCAAATAGCAAAAACTATCCTTAACAGAAAGAAAAGTGCTAAAGGAATATCAATACCAAATTTCAAACTCTACTATAAAGCCATAGTAATAAAAACAGCTTGGTACTGGCACAAGAACAGACCAATGGAATAGAATTGAAAACCCAGAAATGAACCCACAGACCTATAGCCATCTAATCTTCGATAAGGGACCTGAAAAATAGAATGGAAGAAAGACAGCTCTTCAGTAAATGGTGCTGGTAAAACTGGTTATTCACTTGTAGAAAACTAAAGTTAGATCCTTATTTATCTCCCTGAACCAGAATCAACCCGAAATGGATCAAAGACCTCAGAGTCAAAGCAGACACTCTGAAAACATTACAGGATGGAATAGGAGAAACCCGAGGTCTCCTTGGCACAGGCTGAAATTTTCTTAATAGAGACCCAGACACACAACAAATCAAATAATGGTTGGACAAATGAGATTGCATGAAATTGCAAATCTTCTGCATGGCAAAGGATATAGCTAGCAAGATCAACAGAAAGCACACGGATTGGAAAATCTTCACTAGCCATACAATGGACAAGGGTCTCATATCTAAAATATACCTGGAACTCAAAAAATTAAATCCCCCAACAACAAATCCTCAAAGAAACAACTGCCCAATAAATAAGTGGGCTAAAGACTTACAGAGAAATTTCTCTGAAGAGGAAAGAAGGATGGCCAATAGACACATGAAGAAATGTTGAATCTCCCTAGCCATAAAATAAACGCTAATCAAGCAACACTGAAATACCAACTCAGCCCAGTTAGAATGGCTATAATCAAGAATTCTAATAGCAACAGATGCTGGTGGGGATGTGGACAGAAGGGAACCTTACTTCATTGTTGGTGGGAGTGTAAACTTGTTCAACCATTTTTGAAAGTAGTATCAAGGTTCCTCAAAAGACTCCACATAGAGCTCCCTTATAACCCAGCAATCCCACTTTTGGGCATTTACCCAAATTATCATAAACGAGACCATACCAAAGCTACCAGCACAACTATGCTTAATTGCAGCATTATTTACCATAGCTAAGATATGCAACCAACCTAGATGCCCCTCAGTAGATGAATGGATCAAGAAAATGTGGTATATATACACAATGGAATTTTATGCCTGAATCAGAAAGAATGACATTGCCCCATTTGTTAGGAAATGGAAAGGTTTGGAAAAAATTATATTAAGTGAAGTAAGCCAGGCCCAAAGTAATATAGGTCCATGGTTTCCCTTATTTGCAATAACTAGTATATGTCTGAGAGAAACAGAAACTGTGAGACAAGTTGATGTTAGGTGTAATGAACCCCAAGATAAGTAGTGAAAATTTTTTTTCTTTCTTGAGGTTGTTTCCAACGTATTTATAAGAAGTTTTCTTTGTTGCTTTGTATGTACCTCCCCCAGGGTATAAGCCCTGCTTTCACTGTATTTGATATTGATATAATTTGTGGAGGAGAAGGGGAAAACAAACTATTTAAATAGGGTTAAAGGTGGACCCATTACAACAATGAGATGTAAAAGACGTTATGTCGAAAAATGAACTGTACAACTTGGGCGGGGTGGGGGGTGGCCCGGTTGGTTGTGGTGGTGGTGATGGTGGTGGTAGGGGTTGGGGGGTGGAGATGGGAAGGGTTGGTATGGGGAAACACAGGAGGAGGCAACAATGCTTGATAAGAAATGTACTCACTATCATGCCCATGTAATTTTAACCCCTCTGTACAGTATTTTCACAATTATAATTTAAAAAAAGAAAAGAAAGAACAACTGATACTGGAAAAACTGGATCTCTATGTACAAATAAATGACCTTAGACACAGACTTTGTGTTTTGTATGAAACTTAGCTTGAAAAATAAAGAAATTAAATGTATAAAACAAAATTAAAGGAATTGTTGGACAGAGGAGAAAAATCTACATGATCTTTGACTCATGAATACATTTTTCATAAATTATTAATGTGGTACATAAAAGAAAATATTAGTATCTTGGATGTCATTAAAATTTAAACATACTCTATATAGACTAATAGGATAATTAAAAATTCAGAGAAAACATTTGCAAAATATCTGCTCAAAATTTTATTTTTAAAATATTCAAAACAACATTTAAAAATTACTACTAAAACAAGAAGATAGCACAAAAGATCAATTAGAAATGGCTTAAATACAAAATCCAGACACATGTATATACTGGATATAGATAAGGATAGATGTTAATAAACCCTCATTTATTTCTGGTGAAAACTGAAAAGAACATTATCACTTTAAAGGATTGTTTGGCCCTTGTTTACAAAGCTACATGTACTCTTAGCTTATGATTCACCAAGCAAGCCACTAAGTATTTATCCAATTGTATTAGAAAGTAATGTCCACATTAAAAAATATCCTCTAAATGTGAAAGTTGATAGTGATTTTGCTTACAAAGGCCAAAACTGAAAATAATCAAAATGCCCTTTGATAGTTCAACAAGCTATAGAATATTCATACAGGGTAAGACTGCCTGTTAACAAAAAATGAGCTACCAAGAAAAAAAAAATAGAGGAATCTTAAATAATTTCTATGCAAAAAAGTATGGAATCCTATACACTGTGTAATTCCAATCATATATCATCCTATAAATAAATTCAAAATTATATAAACATATCAGTGGTTAATAGGAGTTTGTCAGTCATTGAAGAAAAGGATGGAAAAGAACATTGCACAGTGAATTTTTAAGATGATGTAGTTATCCTGTATGGTAGTACAATAATCAGATAAAGATATTCATTATCTACTAAAATTCACAAAACAGTAAATCCTAATGCATGCATGAAATATACATATTGTGTTTGTGAGGATAAAAGAAATATAAAATAAGTAAACAACCTAACTACATTACTAATATAAATACCACCTCAACTGAATGGTTTAAGATAACAAGGTAATACGCATAACAGTTTAGGACAAAGGGAAATGTCATTTTACAGAACATGATGCTGTAGTTCAGTGATAGAGAAGGTACAACTCATGGCTTATATGGGCCTAGAAATCACTTGATATATGATGGGGCAGACACATAAGCTTTTCTTCAGATGCTTGAGACTTCTCTACTTACTTTGGTAATTTTAAATATCCCTTGAATGATGTTATAAATATTTAATAATTGTTGACAGGAAAAAGTTCCCCAATCCTGCCTAGTTGATAAGTCTTTTTCTTGTTTTCCTGTGCCTTGAAAGCAACAAGGAAACAATTCTAAAAGTTTACATGTATAGATGCTTTAATGAATAATACATTAGGAAGAATAAACATTTATCTTATAGAATGGCAAATATATTGGGAAGATATTTAACCCTCAACAGGCATATTCCAATCCTACTAGTAACAATAAAAAAGAGAATTGGGAAGCATAACTTCTAACTTTTCACTGCACACAATGATTTACTTCCCAAGAAGAATGTATATAGAGACTTTATAAACACAACGTTAAGCCAGGTGGTAGTTTAATATCAACATAACTGTTAATTGACAGCATGTACCCTTGGTATGCTGTAATGAGAAGGACATTTATGACTGCTGTCTTCTTCACAAAAATACATTGTCAGAATTAACCATAAAGAACTCATCAGATAAATCTCTCTTGAGTGGCATTGTAAAAAATACATTACCAGTACTACACAAAACTACCAAGATCTTCAAAAAGAAGAACATCTGAAATTCCATCAGTCCCAGAGATGAAAAGAATATTAGAGTAAAAATACAGCATCATTAGAAAGAATGATAATTGCATACTTTGCAAAGAAATAGAAAGACCTAGAAAAGGTATGCTAAGTGAAGTAAGTCAAGCCCAGAGAGACAAAGCTTGTATGTTTTCTTTCATCTATAGAAAGTAGAATTAATTTATAAATATATAAATAAATACCTTGGCTGATGTGCATGTGTACACAATGTATTGATTGAAATAACTCAAACAGTAATTTCTTAGAAAGGCAAAATGACAGTTCAACAAAATAAACATGAGGAAGCAGGTACTTGAAAGGGCTGGGGTGGGGTGAAGAGGGAGGTAGATGAATGAAGAGAAGAAGAGGAGAATTCACTCAAAAATTAATGTATATCCTACAAAATTAAGAAAAGTAAAAGAAAGGGTGGATTTGGAGGGATGGGAAAGAATGCTGAAAGCAAGGACATTGATCAAGACAACTTCATAAAATCTTGAATGGTAAATTCTTTTTTTTTTGGGGGGGGGTCCAGTCGGGGGCCTGAACTCTGGGCCTGGGTGCTGTCCCTCAGCTCTTCAGCTCAAGGCTAGTGCTCTACCACTTGAGCCACAGCGCCACTTCCGGCTTTTTTCTTTTTTTGCTTATGTGGTGCTGAGGAATCGAACCCAGGGCCTCATGCATGCAAGGCAAGCGCTCTACCACTGAGCCACCTTGCCAGCCCCTTGAATGGTAAATTCTTTATAAAACTACTTGAACATAATAAAAATATTTTTTAAAAACAAAGCATCTGAATGACACACAGAATATAATTAACTACAGGCATCTAAAATCACACATTAACTGTTAAATCATGCAAAGGTGCTAATACCATAATTCAGCTGTGATGCATACAGAAATTTTTTCAACTATTTTTGAATAACACTGTCTATCCAAAACTAAGTTAAAGATTAAAAAGTCATTAGTTTCTATTAGTTGAGAAAATGTATCCGTATAGCCGGATAAATTCCCTTAGTAACTGCAATTTTTAGGGTATGGAAAAATCTAAGCAAGTACTACTATAATTGAATATATTATAAAAACTATAGGAGTTATTGAAGTATTTCCAAAACCATGTTTTTAAATCAGCATATTCATTGTGCTTTCAATTTTCATAACAAAGAAAAACTTTATTTATTTATTTACTTATGTCAGTTGTGGGGACTGAACTCTGGGCCTGGGTGCTGTCCCTCAGCTCTTCAGCTCAAGGCTAGAGCTCCATCGCTTGAGCCACAGTGACAATTCTGGCTTTTTCTGCTTATGTGGTGCTGAGGAATCAAACCCAGGGCATCATGCATGTAAGGCAAGCGCTCTACCACTGAGCCCCCTTCCCAGCCGCAAAAGGGAGTGCAAGTGAACCAATCACAAAGGGAAGATTTCATTTTTCTTTAAATAATTTAATTTTATTGTAAAGATGATGTAAGAGTGGTTACAGTTACATAAGTAAGGTAATGAGTACATTTCTTATTGAACAGGGTTTTCTCCCACTTTCCATTCCCCCAAGTTGCAAAGTTCACTTACAACAGTCTTGTGAATGTTACTGTTATAATGGTTTACCCTTTTCTTTTTTCTTTTTTGAAAGTTATTTCAATTTTATTATATTTGTTAAGACTTGCTTTATGTCCTAAGACATGGACTGGTGAGAACAATGTATATTCTACAGTTGTTGGGTGAAATATTCTGTAGACATCTGTTAAGTCCATGACTCATTGTAACAATAAGACATACAAGACATTATGTTGAAAACTACCTTTACAACTCTGGGTGGGGCGGGGATACCCTTTTCTTTTGTCTCACCATTTTGTGATTCCTAAGGGAAAATTTCTGAAGTGTTTGAGAAAGTATATCACTAGTATTAAGGTAGGATTTCGATTTGTCCCCTCATGTAAAAGAGCCCTGAGAAGCAAACTCTTCCAATGCTTTTACCCAACTACTTTCATTTCACAAGAATTTCTCAATATTATTATGCTACATCATATTGAACCAATTTCTTAGAAATAGGTTCATGGTTAATTGTATGCACTTATATGATAGTTCTCAAGAGAATGAAGAAATAAATTATTAAAACAAAATCAATGGATGCACTCAATTCTCCTTATGGGAGCGGATACAGAAAGAACATCAATCTTCCTAAACTACAATCTTGCATTCAGGTGGTAAGGAGCAGCAGAGTGAGCTCCAGAGAGACTGAATATCAAGCCTTCTCATTACTTTCATACCCAATCACATGAGCAAAGGCCTATCCGTGAAAACATTCCATTCTATATGTCTACATTTGAATCTTCATCTATGTTTAAATCATGGCAATACAAAACATTCATATAGTAGTGGCTCTTGTGACGTTCACTATTCTATTGGTTAGCTTTGCTCTTATGTTTTTATTGATGTTCCTCAGATGAGCTTTTTGAAAGCAGAAAATTCCAAGATATTATCTTAGCCTTCAAACTTCCTATTCATATATTTGGTGATTATTCAGATAAGCTGAGTAATCAGGCAATTGCAGATTTTCTGAATTTTAATGACTTTGTTCCTGAAAGAAGTTCAGTGATGTCAAGACCCAATGACTAATTCCCAAAGTTCCTTTTTCATCACACTTGATAATGTCCCTTTGGTCATCAAAGGAAACTATATACCAAAGCAAATAACTAATATAGAAGTCAATCACATGAATTTCTGAAAACCAGAAGCCAGGGACTATAGGGAACTACCAATTTCATTTCCTTTTATAATTATGATTTTGCAATAAACATAAAATTCAAACAAACAAAATTATTATTACTTGGGTGATGGAGTGTGTACATGGGAAATAGGGCTCAGGTAAGAATCTTTTCTTTAAGCTAAGGTTATGGGTATCTAGGAATTGTGTTCTGAGGTTTGTGGATTACTTTATAGGATAAAATAATATCTTTAGCTTTATTTTATTAACAACTGATTTTTGCAGAAGAAATTGGATTCCTGAGTTTGCTAATGTGGTTGTTCCAGATCTTGTCCAACACAATAAATACACATACACATGTTTGCTTTTGAAATTAAATTCAGAAAAATACCATTAAATTTTTTATTAAATCTTTTATAATTCTGCCTCTAGGATGTATTTTCCCAGTTTCTTCATCATCATTATCATCATCATCATCATCATCAAAACTGTACATTTGTTAGGCACTGTTGACTGTAATCCTAACTACACAGGAGGCTGAGATCTGAGGATCATAGTTCAAATCCAGCTAAGCAGGAATGTCAGTGAGACCCGTATGTACAATTAACTACAAAGAAGCTAGAAGTGGGGATGTGGCTCAAGGGGTAGAGTGATAGCTTTGCTCAGGGACAGTGATCAGCCCCTGAGTTCAAGACCCAGGATTGGCAAAACAAACAAACCAAAAATCTGTGGCATTTAAAATAATTGAATGGCTTTTATATTTCATTGTTAAGTGGTATACTGGAGAGATTATAGCTATATTCATAATTTCAACAAGAAAATTGAGGCACATAGAAAAAGAAAGTGAATTTCACAGTTACAGGGGTTCAGGTTAGGTGAGGACTTGCAGTATGTAAGTAGAATCCTCGATTTAAATTCTTCCATAGTGTTAAGGGTGAGATGTAGAGAGATTTTTGTTGTTGGTAGTGGGGGTAGTGGGGTTTTTTTCTGATTTTTTTTTCTTTTTTAGGTCTAGGAATCAGTTTTAATTTTAACAAAAAATAATTAAACAAAATTAAATAAACCTGATAAAAATACAAATTCTCAGGTTTAAATATCATCATAGTGATATTTTATGTATTTAGTATAGTTAAAATTATATTTTACCACATTGCTTTCTCTCTTTGAAGACAACCCTGATATCCTACATTTTTGTAAGCTAGTTATAAGTGAGGCATGATCACATACAATAGAATTAGCCATTCAAAAGCAATAAAAAGAACAAAGAAAATAGTTAAGTGTTCAGATATGCAGCATCGAAGGAAACAATATATAAATTCATTGCAGAGGAAGAGCAGAGAAGAATTGAGGTAGTTAGAGAGGACTTGATGGAAAATATGACACTGGAACTTGGCCTTAAATCTATTACATTCACTTGTTTGGGTGCCGGTGTCCTCAAACGAGTTCACATTCATTCACCCTATAACAACGTTTCAGAGACATGAAGTCCATTATCAATCACATCTCAACCATGAAGGCTTGATCCTTTGGCCTCATTGATTAGTCTTCACACTGATATGCTATACATTATATCACTTCACCTTACTTTCCTTCCTCTCCATTTCACAAGAGCCACACCGTGCCTCTCAAAGGTCTAAGTACCCATTGCTAGCTTATTTAGATTCTTGTATCAAAAACATCTGGTTCTTTATGATAAGCCCTTATGTTGGAGAAAAGGCACTCTCCAAAATAAGTGCTACTACTCTAAGCACCTCAGGTGAAAGAACAATTGTGAAATTTAATAAAGAAGAAATGAAATGTTCAATTGGAGACCAAAATTGCTTTACAGCAGAACAATAAAATCAAACACCAGCCAGTTGCCCTCAGCACCAGGCTATTATTCACACACAGCAAAAAAGGAAGTAGTCCTCAGGGTTGCTTGACCAGAATGTATTAGTGATGAGTTTTCTTTCTTTCCTATTAACCTTGGAGGAAAAGTGAGGGTGGATATGGTGTCTCATACACAAGCAAAAGGTGAAAATACTTACATCATATTTTACCATCTTTTTCATATATTATTCTGATAAGTGGTTCCACTTTGAACCAAATATAGGTCCTATTTACTGTCTCTCTAGCTTTCCATTCCCTGCCCTCCCACCTTTGGGTATATACTGGATCTTGGATTAACAGTCTTGTGCCCAAGCTTTTTCACTCAAGTCTGGCATTCTTCCACCTGAGCTCTAGTTCTGCTCTTGATTTTTTGGTGATTAAGTGATTAGTCACATGCACCTTCTTGCCCTTGGCTTTAAACCCCCATCCTCAAATCTCAGCCTTCTGATTTACATGGGTTACAGGCATGAGTCACTGGTACCCAGCATCCTATTTGGTCTTTTAGCTACTGCTACTAGTGAAGTATACAAATGTTCACTCTCAATAAGAAAACACACAAATGATTTACCATTCAAGTGCTATAATAATTCTAGGATATTAGTACTCTACTGAGCAAATAAGATCATTTGCCTCTAAACCCCCATCTGATGCCTAGTGTACTATCAAGCCCGTAATAATACTCAATATCCCGTGTTGATTAAATAGACAGGAAATATTTATGTGCAGAGAAGAAAATCAGGGCAATTGTGGAAAATTTTTCCTGAAGAATATTGTCCAAGGTGAGCCACATTTTACTCAAATGCTGCATTCATCAAGATGGGCTAGGAAGAAAACTGGTATGAAGTAAGTCCTGTTCTCTACTCAATATTGTGTTAATTTCTTCAACTTTAATGTACCATTTCCCTGCCTTAGGTATGCTCTTTGTTTGTGAATTGCTGGAAAGGTAGAGGAGAATAAGCCGATAGGGAAAATAAAAGAACTATAACTGATTCTTCATAGCTTATATTTATTAACATCAAGAAATCACATGTGCACTCTCAGTGGGCTTATTTGTATAATAATTACCATTATTCTTTTTATGCATACAGAAAAGGTCAAAGCATATAACAACTTTTACAGACCTTATTATCAATCATAACTTGTTGTAGACTAGCTATTTTTTTTCTTTAATCTATCAGTCTGCCATCAAGTCTCATATTCTTTTGAGATGACACAACATTCTCATATTGTAAATTTCCTCTTTGCTCAAGCCCCTAGGCTAGCATATAACAAATGATACAGACAAATTAATAAATCTTTATTTTAGAGGCAGAAAATATCACACAGTCTTTTTGACATATGCACACTTAACTATATTGAACATGTTTCGTTCTCATTATTATTTCCTGAACAAAGAAACTATGTCATGCAGTGAATAAACTATCAGGTATTTCCATTATATTAGACAATTTAGAAATTAGTAGCCTAGAAATTATTTAAAATATATATATGAGAACCATACATCAATTATATACAAATAGCACATGATTTAGTAAATTACTTGACATCTGCTTATTTTCCTATTTGGGTTTTGGCTTGGAGGATTGATGTAATATATATTTATTAATAAAATAAAAAGGAGTACAAGAGGAAGTAGATCCTGGTGGAGCATTTGCATAGCATGTACAAGGACCTTGGTTCTCTAAATATGAGACAAAAATAATAAATAACAATACAGAAAAACCTATGTTTCTTTGGGTAGGTCTCACTTCACTTAATATAATTTTTTCAAATCTTTCCATTTTCCTATGAATATATGCAAACACACTGAGACAGGATAAATTATATAGGATTCAAGACATTCAAACGCTGAGGTCAAAGGAGGATATGCATAGGAGTGATTGACAAAGGCTCAATAGCTATGTGCATATGATCATATAAAATAATATTCTATGAAATGAATTACAAGAAAAGGAAACAAGAAGAATTTTTAGTTGCCATTCTTTCTGTTTTTGTTTTCTTTTCCTTTTGTTTGTCAGTTTGCTTGTATTGGGGAGGGTAGGAGAGGACACAGAAAAGGTGGAACAATGATACTCATTAGACACTATGTGGAAAATGAACTTTACATCTCATGGGTAGAGATGGGAGAGAAAAACCTGGAGAAAGTGATGGAAGGGGAGACATGGTTGAAAAGGCATTTTACTCATTACTCATTACCCGATCCATGTAACTGTAACCTCTCTGTATAACAACTATAATAACAATAATAAAAACTTGCCTTTTCCTTTTGATATATACCTGTACTCTTAGAAATCAGAGGACTGAGAAAGAAGCTAGTTCCAGCTTGTGCTGGTGAGACTAATTAAAACAATAAAAAAGAAAAAGAAAAGAAATATTGCTCAGTGATAGAATACTTGTTTATGATATGCAAAACCCCAGGTTTGATATTTTGTATTTAAAATACACCTCTCTCTCTCTCTCTCTCTCTCTCTCTCTCTCTCTCTCTCTCTCTCTCTCTCTCTCTCTCTCTCTCACACACACACACACACACACACACACACACACACAAATGCATACACAAAGAAAGAGCAAACATCAAAGAAATTCATTAAAGTATCCCTGGATTCTCTGGAGGTTAGAGAGTTTAAGGGTCAATGAAAAGAGGATAGAACAAATATGAAGACCTTCCATTCTCATTTTTAAGATTCCATGACTGGTAATTGGTAAAAGATTCAAAGAAATTCTGGTTTGCCACTAAAATGGAAGTTTGAATCTCTAATATGGAATAAATCCATGTTAATCCTATTTGAAGGGGTGACAATTAAAATTGTGGCATTCTCTAGATCTTTACCTTTATTAATTTTTATAAGTATATTTATTTTGAAATTTTGATCATTTATATCATATATTAAACTAAATTTAAAATTTTTTCAGAATATTTTAAAAGGGAAAAATAAGATAAACAAGATTCCTTTTATACCAAAGAGAATATTTAAGGGCTAACATATGTGAATGAATGAGAAATTCAAGAAAATTTCTATCCTGTCCCGCAACATAATGTTCCCTCACACTAATAATTTGAATTTTTCTTTTAAATGGCTTTCACCTAAAAAAGAAAGACATTTGTTTGACCTTTTCCGCTTGACTCATACATATACTAGATATTACAAATAAGGGAAACCATGGGACCTATGTTTCTTTGGGCCTGGCTTACTTCACTTAATATAATTTTTTCCAAGTTTTTCCATTTCCTAACAAATGGGGCAAGGTCAGATAATATGATGTCAGGAAAATGAACCCTTAGATGTGTATTTTAATGTTTTTTTTCTTTCATGCATGTGTTTCTAATGCATTTATAAGATTATCTCTTTGTTGCTTTGTATATCCCTCCCCCACAGTATAACCCCTGCTTTCACTATATTTGATGTCCGTATAACTTGTGGAGGAGATGGGGAAAAACCAGTTGTTTAAGGATACAGGTGGACCTGTTGCAACAATGAGAAGTACAAGTTGTCATGTCCAAAACTACCTTTACAACGTCGGTGCGGGGCGGGGGGGGGGGGGGGGGGTGGGGGGGAGGGGGGAAGGAGAAGGATTGGGATTGGGGGGAGGGGGGAGGCTGGGAAGGGATGTGAAGGGTAAACAAAGGAGGAGGCTGCAATGCTTAGTAAGAAATGTACGCATTATCCTGCCCACGTAATTGTAACTCCTCTGTACAGTATGTTCACAAATAAAATAAAATTAAATTAAAAAAAAAGAAAGACATTTGTATTCAGATTGAAAAGAAAAGAATTTCTAAAATATAAGAAAGCATGGATAAAAGGTTTGTCATTTAATCTCTTTAACCTATGACCAATGCTCATGGGATAGGAAAAATACTGATGGGTTCTAATATATCCATCCTTTATTAATGAATTATTACTAGATGTTGTATTAGGATCAGGGAGGGGAGTGCAGTTCATAGAATATGCCCTGCCATGTAGAAGCCAAATTCATGGCTACCTGGAACCTAGAGACCCATAGGAATGGGATGCTAGACCTTAACAAACAGACATGACTTGGTTGCCAGGGGATGAGACAAACTGTAAATTTACTATATACCAATGACTACAATTTCCAGCTAGAATGAGCTACATATTGGAATGAACATCTAGCTTCACATAATTCTGAGGTATCACCCCCAGAAGACAGATAAGCAAAGAGGTCAGAGAATTGTATAGAATGCTGCAGATACTAAGTGCCAGATGAGTCAGAACTCTTCATAACTCTGACCTCAGATTCCAAAACACAGTAGTGCTGAGTACTAGTAATTGGAGCCTGTGAGCCCCAGAAACTACACACAGTCAGAGGATGGACACTGAGGTATGCTAGATTACCACGGGGACTTGTCTAGTCTTTGCATAATGCTTGATGACTATAAACAACTTCTTCTCACTACCAAGGATACTTTACAATGCAACAAAATTGCCAGCAAAATCATTGTATTTGCTTTTAATCTTTGTCTCTGGTAAGTTTTTTGGAAACAAAAGAAAAAGGAATTTTCTCCAATTAAAAATGAAGACACATAAGCCATGAAAATGTCACAAAATTACTATGACAATAAAGAAACCTCTTTAAATGTGGTTCCTAATGCTCCTGGAAATCATCAGTGAAGAAAAGTCTCTAAGTATTTTTTTTAATTTGCACATAGAATTTAGAAAGGCATTTTCATTCACTTAAGAAAAAAGAAAGCTATCTATTTTTTATGACTACCTCAATTCATAATTAACAGTTAATAACTTTAATTTTGCTACTAAGAGTTCACAGGTCAAGGTCCATATAAAACATTTCCCAGGAAATAGAGGATTTGTTTTTCAAACTTAGAATTACATTGTATAATTTTGGGAATATCCTAACAGACTATTTAGTTATCTTTATATTACTCCTCAGAGAATGATAACTTGGCAACATATAAATGGGCCTCCAATCTTCTTTATGAAGATGTCATATATGAACATCCTATTTTATGATGAAATGGGATTTGTGCATATGGGATGAGTGTTCAATTGTATTAAAAAATCTTCAACTGGACGCATATGTAATAATCTCCTGTATTTTCTTGTGCAAATACATAGAAAAGCAGAAGGTAAGGGTGAGAAGTCTAAGATAATAAAATTTAAGTTATATAATATGCAATCCATTTAAAACAAAGATGAAACATTCTGAAATGAGAGTTTCTTGTCTCTGGTAAAATGGAGAAGTTCAATCAACAATTGATTTTTTTTTCTCTGAAATATATAACATTTCTTACTAAAATACACTAATTGGGTCTGGGAATGTGATTTACAAGTATCCTAGCATGCTTGAGGTCCTGAATTCTATTCCTTAGTACCACATAAATAATAATAATAACAATATTTTAGGTATAAATATACTGCCTGGAAAATATATTTGGCCTTCTGCCACCCAAGCTCGTTATCTATCATATCCTTTAAGTTAAATAAAGTTCCATAATATTTCCAAAGATTCATTTTTTTAATTTTTGGTGTCAGATATTTAATTCAGAAATGTAACTTATTTTTGTTTCCTTCTCTCTGTTAGAATGTCATCCTAACATGAGCAGGAATTACCCTCCCCCCCATACTCTTTCTTAAGGTGGCATTGAAAACATAATTGTTGTGAACTATTTGATGTTTTATTTATTGGTGGTAGAATGAATAAACTAAACCTAACCTTGAGTACCTTAAGTAGTCTTAAAAACTATCTTAAATCTGAAACAGATTCTGTATTTCATTTTCCATACACTACCACAAGTTTATTCTTGGCCACTTTGGTATCTTGACTGCCTAGTCTTACTACTGATTTATGTTTACTCCCATTTATTGATGTGTCAGTCATCCAGAGGAAAGGAAAGATAATAATTGACAATCCAAAAACTTTCCTTTTCCATTATAAATTACTGGATAAATACAGCTGATTGATTACTAGCTTGTCATGACACTAGAAGGAACAACTTGTCAGGCAATAGTAGATTTTTTTTTTGGGGGGGGGGTCCGGTCCTGGGACCTGAACTCTGGGCCTGGGCGCTGGCCCTCAGCTCTTCAGCTCAAGGCTAGCGCTCTACCACTTGAGCCAGAGCGCCACTTCCGGCTTTTTTCTTTTTGCTTATGTGGTGCTGAGGAATCGAACCCAGGGCCTCAGGCATGCAAGGCAAGCGCTCTACCACTGAGCCACCTTCCCAGCCCATAGTAGTTCTTTAAGAGTAAGACTTATTGGGGAAATAAACACAAAGTTCACCATTCTTTTGTTCATATTGGTTTAACATTGAAATCAAATTCAAAGCGAGAATTATATATTTGTCTTAAGAAAAACATTCATATGTCTAGATTTGACTTCTGGAAATATGAACTTGTTTCCCACATAGATTTTGGGTATTTTCTCTCTTTTCTTCACTCGCTGGACATGAGAGAGCTTTACTTTTTTTTTCACTAAAATAAATCTTCTGGTCAAAAGGCACTCAGAAATCTTTGTGCTCTAGGCATTCGCTTGTTTTTCTGTTAAAGTTTTTCTTTTGGATACTAGGAAGAAATTTTATTGCAAGTGAATTTGAAAGCAGCTTCCTAAGGAATTCTCTCTTGTTGTGATCATACATGTATATGTATGTACAGATATTTTTTCAGTTGATCACTTTACTGCAAATAGCCTATGTGCATATGCAAATCAATTTGCTTTCCTGACTCAATTACTCCACTAATTCCTTTCCTTCCCTCCCCTTTCCTTGTCCCTTTCCCTTTCCTTCCCTTTTATGAGTCATGATAATCTTCCTGCCTCAGCCCACTGATTTAGCTGTTAATATTATCTATCTATCTATCTATCTATCTATCTATCTATCTATATGCCACTCCTGGGGCTTGAATTCAGGGCCTCGGCATTGTCCTTAAGTTTTTTTGCTCAAGTCTAGCACTCTACCACTTGAGCCACAATGCCACTTCTGGCTTTTTTTAGTAGTTTATTGGAGATAAGAGTTCACAGGGAGTTTTCTGTCTGGATTGGCTTCAAACCGTGATCCTCAGGTCTCAGCCTTTTGAGTAGCTAGGATTTTAGGCATGAGCCACCAGTGCTCAGTGAGAATATTTTTTTAACCAAATATTTGTATACTCAGCCCAACCTATTTGATACACAAAATTAACCATCATAAATCTATTGCTTCCTAACTAGGCATATATAGGCACCATATTTAAACATACTTCTCTTTAAATGAAGACAATGACTAGGTCATGCTTTGACAAATATGATACACCTATTTAATGTTTTTAATAAAAAACACTATGTCTCAGGAAAAAGTACAAAGTCCTTGAGATATGTTGAAAAATTTCATTGCTATTCTCTAATTTAAACAATATAAGTATAATTTTCATGTTACATTGTGAAGGTTTAAGAAGAGAACAAAGACATATACATGTGTACACACATGCATATTCATTATAAAATAAGAAAAATATTCATGATCATTTTAGTTATCAGTTCTGTCATAGTAATAGTTTGCATTTATAATTTTCTTCCTCTAGTGACATGATAGTCTACCTCAACCAAGTACCACATCCAGCTTTGGTTTTACTTGATGAGCTGAAATAAAGGTTCATGTTAAAAAGTATAGACTCTTGGTTATTCGGTCTGGATTAGGTTATCACATTGTTTCTTGATGTTAATCAGAGGTTAACAGACATCCTGGGGGATCTCTGAATTCTAAACCTATTCCTACTTCTTTCATAGAATAGTACTTCCCTTTACCCCTGATATTCAGTTAGCAGGGTAACTGTGATGAGCCAATAATAAACTGAAAACAACACTTCCTTTGGAATAAAGACAACTAAGCCAGAACAATAAAGCCACAGGGAAAGGAAGAAAAATAAATTGAGATGGATCACCAGAGATAGTTATGAAGTGTCACTTTCTATTAACTTTGGATTCCTGAACCTGTTTTTTATGAATGAACAACATCATGCATCAAATGCTGATTCAGAACATAAGATACTACCTGGAGACCTTGCTCCAATCCTACTAAATAATGCCACCCAGTTGGTAATGTAACTAAACCTTCAAAAGGCCATTTCACTATTCTCTAAAGCCAGGAATTTGGGAATGATAGGGATCTTAATAATGATTTCTGTGACCTTGACCATTGCTGACCTTTGTTTTCTCAGCTCCTGTTTTAGAAACATTGCCTTGAAACATAATGGTAGGTAAGATGTATGAAAATGCAGAGATAACTCTGTCTTAAGCATGCAATCTGAAATGGCAAATCCTCATTTAGAATGTCTAATAAGAACAAAGCACAACTCCTTCCATGGCACAACTAATCCAATGTAGCAAAGTTGTCATCACGTAATTTAGCCATCATCTCCCTTTCAATCATTATTGACCAATCAGTACTAACCATATAGCTTAGAAAATTTGTTTTGGGAGGCGGGGGTATGTCACGGGGCTTGAACTCTGGTCTTGGGCGCTGTCCCTGTGCTCTTCAGCTCAAGGTGAGTGCTCTACTGCTTGGGCCTGAAGCACCACTTCCGGTTTTTGAGTGGTTTATTGGAGATAAGTGTCTCACGGAGTTTCCTGCCTGGGCTGGCTTTGAACCTCAGGTCTCAGCCTCCTGAGTAGCTAAGCTTAAAGGTTGAGCCACTGGCGCCCGGCTCTATATCGCTTTTAAAAGTATTTTCAATTCAATGTAAAACTTAACAATGTACCCTTGAACAAATGGCTTGGCATCCTGGATTCCAATTGATCAATGCATTATTATGCTTGATAGGTTTGGATATTGGTTTTAATATAAGAATAATGTCGTGGAAATCTTATTTGTCTTTAATGTTGCACCATTTATAAATCAAAGCTATACTATCTGCTGAAGAGATTAATGTCAGTGTTCATTTGTAATATTACTTCATTGTTCAACATTTCAAAATTTGAAGAATAAAGAATTCATAAACAGTGCAATAATGAGAATGTCACCTGTAAAGTTTCAGTACTTATTCACTTCACAGAGAGTAAACACTGGAGAGGACATTGTGGATTGATTTTCATAGAGCTAAGTTAAGATTTTTCTTTGTATTATTTAAACATTGTGTTAATTAGATAAAGTAAATGAATAATAGATAATTACAATAAAAGATTGTGAATAATACTAAATCAACTTTCATAACATTCACAGAAAGAAAGCAATATTTGTTCTAATTACAATATTGTATTATTACTATGCAGAAGAAGAAAAAGGTTAATGTGACTTGCTTTACTAGCATTCTCTCACCCCACCCTCTACCCTCCACCCCTCTGGTCCTAAATCATGCTGTGCACTACATGCTGGCCTTAAACCTGAATTCTCGTGTTTCAGCCTCAGATGTGTGTGAGTGTAAGCCAAAATGTGTACCACCATGCCTTGCTCTATCCATTTCTTTCCTTTGCATCTTCAATTTAATTATCATAAACAAATGGAACATGCTATCTCTATGCCTCTGAACCTTCAAATAATAAATATTGAACAAAGATCTGCTTTTGTTTAGATTACTAGAAATGACTATTATGAGCAATACAGAAGTTATCCACATTTCAAATATGATCAAATAAAATATGTCAATCCAGAGAGTTAGAATAAGTTATTGAAATTATAGAATTAACCAGGTGCTGGTGGCTCATGCCTGTAATCCTAGCTACTCAGGAGGCAGAGATATGAGGATCATGGTTCAAAGCCAGCCCAGGCAGGAAAGTCTGTGAGACTCTTATCTCCAATAAACCACTTGAAAACTGGAAGTGGTGCTGTGGCTCAAGCGGTAGAGTGCTTGCGACTTATCCCCTCCCAAAAAAAAAGAAATTATAGAATTAAAGAACTGGATGACATTTTATAATGATATCTTATCTTTTATTTAATACAATGAGGCATAAATTTATAAGAACATAACAATATACATGTATTCATGGAATACCTGAGAACACTGAATTCTTTGTTTTCATGTAGATTTCCCTCTTCAGTCCTTCATTATATTGGTTGTTCTTTTTCTCACCGTTGTAAATATTATTCAAAAACCTCAAAGTTTTACTTTTTGTTTAGCTTGAAATTAATTATGTGCTTCACAGTTGCTGTGTACATGGCAAACATACAAACTTACATATCTATCATAACTTTTTCATATATATTTTAGTTTAGTATAATTATGTTTTATAAGTTGAACTTTATACAGCTTTCAAAAATGAAATTATGCTCACTCATATTTGTAAATATTCTCTCCAGTATGTCTTCCAAATATTTTAATTTTGTTATTGTTCTCATTTATGGCTTTGAATTTTTTAAATTCTTTTTTTTCTTTGGTATTAAATAGAAAAGCAGATTTTATTTTAGTTTGCCCACATGAGTTAATGGCAAATATATATGTTCAGAAGCTATTTATTTAGTCATTTAATTATATATGCATGTATCAGTGTAGTATGCATGTATCAGTGTAGTATGCATGTATGTGGCTATATATGTTATTCATAACTGAAAGAGAAATAAAACTTTCTATGATGAACAAAAACTGAATTTGTGACCATTAAACATGTACTGCAAAAGATGCTCAAAGAAATCATACACACAGGAAAATAAATACTATGAAAATATAGAAGAAAAAAAAATCTTCCCAGATTAATTAAAAGCAAATAAAGAGAAGGAAAAATCAAACACTACAATCATTGAAGTGGTACAAATTACTAGATGCTTTTCTGTAATCACTCTAAACATTAATTATATTAAATGTCCAATCAGAAATAAAGAGAAGTAGTCTGGATTTCATGTGTATACCTGTGGGAAGTGGGGGGAGGGCACAGAATCTGAGCAAAAGCAGTGAAAAAGCCCAGCAGTGGAGAGCACTGGTCACTGATGAAAGTGAACTATACAACTCCTGGGTGGAGATGGAAGGGAGGGAATGGGAGTGAATGAAGGAAGTTGACACTGTATGAAAGGAAATGTACTCATTTCCTGACACATGTAAATGCAACCCCTCTCTATATCATCTCTATTATAAAAATAAATTCTAAGAAAAAGAAAACAAGTAAAAATCAAGCTTCTCCCATACGTTGGCTACAAGAAAGCCCTTCCTTCACTTAAAGGGAAAAAAAAAAAAGATAAGAAAAATACTTTTAAGCAAATGGAGCTAAAAGGGAAACAGACCAGTTTAAAATTGACACTTCCTATTAAGTCAAAAAGTCATCAGGAGGAGCCGGGTGCCAGTGGCTAATGCCTGTAATCCTAGATATTCAGGAGGCTGAGATCTGAGGATCATGGTTCAAAGGCAGCCCATGAAATTCTTATCTCCAATAAACCACCAGAAAACTGGAACTGGCATTGTAGCTCAAGTGGTAGAGCACTAGCCTTGAGTTGAAGAGCTGAGGGACAGTGCTCAGGCCCAGAGTTCAAGACCTGACTGCCAAAAAAAAAAAAAAAAAAATCATCATCATGAGGATTTAAGTATTGTAAACACACACACCAAATATACTGAAAAAGTTTATATCACAATGGAGAACATTAGTATGTAGCTATAAAAAGGAACATTCTTTATAAAATAGGCATTTTTTTTTTGCTTTTTACATGCAGTTTTGTCCTTTTATTCATTTATGCTGAACTTTTTAAGAAAAAGAGGCCCCTATGTGCCAGTGGTTACACTTGGAATCCTAGCTACTCAGAAAAAACAGAAGTGGCACTGTGGTTCAAACAGCAGAGCGCTAGCTCAGGGAGAATTCAAGACCCAAAACCTGAAAGAAAAAAAGACTATGTTTAGCAATGCAATAATTAACCCTCACAAGAATTGATATTTATTAAAATAAAAATTAAAAGAGTGAAGAACTTTATATCAGATGGATTTGAAGAAAATTATGCACACAGAAATTATGAAGATGGAAATGTAGGAAAGACTAGATGAATGGCCACTTAAACTTATTTATTTACTAAGGGGCAAATAGAGAAGGTGGATGGTGGTGAATACTGTCAGAATACTTAAAGTATATGTGTGAAAATGAAACAATTATGTTTGTTGCGATAACATTGGAAAATGGGGCATGGGGGAAAGTAATGGGTGGCTTCGATTGGATTATGGCACTTTATGTGCATATAAGGACATGCCAAACAAAACCCTTTTGAATTCATAATACAAATGTGGAAAACATATTTATTTTTATTGTGACTTAGAATGATAGTGTTATTTGATATGAGATGAATAATGGCTTAAAATTTTAACTTCCTGAAATCTCTTTCAGGTGATGGAGGCTAGGCTAGCATCTTGCGGACACAGATGATCAGCAGACCATAATAGGAATGAATGTGAATAATTTAGCCACTAACAGGAATAGTGTTTTATGGGAAACACATTACAACTTGGAAATTTTTCAATTTTAAACAGTGGTACCCAAGGATCTTCACACAGGATAGCCAAAATTCATTTGGACTTCCTTATTTCTTACTTTGATTTCTCACCCATCAAAGCAATTGTTAAAATTGTGTATGTGCATGTGTGTGCATATCAAAACTTCAAAATTTAAATACTGGCTGTAAATTTCTATACACTCAATTTTAGCAAATATTAAAGCTGATGTAAATGTGGTTATCACATTTAAATGTGGCATTTTTTATGTTCCAGTGAGCCAGACTTAGTTGGAAGTTAAGAGGGTAGTCTTTTCAATGTTTCCAATAGTAAAAATATTTCCATTGTTCAATTCCTTTCTAAATTGCATTTATATAGCCTCTAGTTTTACAAAGGACTCAACATGTTTTAGTAACTAAAATTCTTAATTGGTAAACCTATAATGGACTTGAAATCTCAATAGTGACATCTGATTTTCATACAGACTGAATATTTGGAATATTTTCTGCAAAGGTTGGTTTCTTTTGTGATAACCAAATAATTAGTAGACACTATTTGGTGGATATTTGACAATTTCCTCAGCAAAATAAAATGTTTTGCCAACAGGATTTTTCTCAAAGAGAAATCACAATAATCCATTGCTGATTTCCCTTCAAGAAGAAGAATTAATGCTAGATAATCCATTTGCCTTCTGCAGAGAAATTCCATTATGAGTTATATCTTTTCTTCTACTCTTATGTCATCTGGACTCAAGAATGTAAAACTAATAAAGCAGTGTAGAAAGAAATTTAAGTATCCTATAAGTTTTCCCCTGAATCTTACATCCCTGGAAAGAGATTTATCAATCCTAATTTGTTCATTCCTCACATGCTTTCTTCTCTTCCATCTTCTTGCCTTTAAAGAAAAGTACTCCTCTCTGTGTTTCTTTCATTTAAAACTCATGAATTCTTATACATGGCATATAATATTATTATATACACAGAAGACAACACAATTTGCAAGATAAATATGATTGGAGAGACATTAAAATAATATAAATATGCATTCATATACTGAAAATCATCAACATTCTAGGACTCATAAATGTTAAGCTGTGATTTTGTGCCAAAGTAAATTTGAAAAACATTAGAATTGCAGAGTAAATGGGATTAATTGTTTATAAATATCCAATAGGGTGCATTCAAAATAGGACACATGATAACATAATAGAATTTAAATCAATTTTCCAAATAGTGTAGGGAAAATAATTCATTCTTCAAACAAACACTATAGGTCATTCTAAATTATCCAAATTGTCATTCCATGTTGATCAGCCTAATTAAATTTCAAATGAAACAGATGAGTTTTTATCGTTTTGTGTGACCTAGATGACCAGAAATAGGTAGCAAAGTAGAAATAATTTTAACGGTAAATTCAAATAGTATTACTGTTCATTTGTATGTTCTTCAAAGAAATCATATCTTACATATAAATAAGTGAAAAGTAATACATGCTTAAAATTCATATACTCACTCAGAATTTCATGAAAAAATGTATGAGCAAGAAAATATTACGGCTTTTAATTATTATAGTCCGCTAAATGATGACATTGATTACAGACATCAATCTCCAAGTTTGCAAAGTTGTTCATTTAAATAAAACTTGTGAAGTTTGTAACATTTTTATAGTTCTACACAGAGAAGTGCATATAAACTCCTTTCAATTACTCAAGACTTGGAAATTCTAGTACAGAATGTCTTATTAGTTTACTCCAGACCTCCTGAGACTTTGTGACATTTAGCAAAGGGTGGAAAAATATTTATGCATTTTAATTTTTAATCTTTTTCAGAGCTTAGTCTGTTCAGTACTTTTCTTATTTCATCTTATGCTACCTTAGAGAAAAAGGAATTTTATTAGAATCATATCAATTCCATCTGTTTGTACAAAAACAATAGCAATAATGGTGGAAATACTTTGCTTTTAAATGTACACAAACAAAACCTGGATTTTAAAACAGAAACAAAATTAAGCAAATTTCATTGCCATAATAATTTATCTTTTGCTAGCACACTGTAGATTGTATTAGTTTAGATCTGTATTCCATGAGCATTCTGGTGTCTTTGGTACTTAATGTGCTCAATATATTTTTAGTGAAGTAAATAAATCACGATAAAGAGACTTTTGAAGATAAAAGCTTGTATTAGTCATGAGATCCTTTGTGAGGGAGAAAAGGCAAATATTTAACCCACTAAAATATAATGAATTGGGAAGACTTTTTCTTAATTTGCAGTTTATCTCAAGACATGTGTGAGTTTATTTACTAAATATCGAAAGGAAGAATTTTGTAGTGTAACAAAAACAGATTAGGATTAAAGAAATATGTTGTTTATAGTGCATTCTCATGAATTGTGGGTTGACTTTTGGAATCTGTTTTTATAAGTCCCTATAACAGATACTGAGTGCTTGCACCTTAAATCCATAATTTGGAATATGTATAAGAAAGGATCACTTATATATAAGGAAAACGATGTTCTCCTTTTCCTTATTTGCAATAACTAGTATATGTCTAGGATAATCTTACCTAGGAGAAAAGGTCATATATATGTGCATATATGACCATATAAAATGAGGTTAAAATGAATGAACCCCAAGAGATAGGTACACAAGACGTTTTAACTTAGTCACTGTTGTTTTAATCCATTATGTGATTTTTTGTTCTTGTTTCTTTTGTATGTTCTTCCCCCATGGTATAACCCCTGTTTTCACTGTATTTGATTCCAGTGCCCTGCACCTTGTACATACATTTTTCTAATTTGGGGAGGGGAAGAAAAATAACAAAATGTTCAAACGAGGATACAGATTGACCCATTGTAACAATGAGATGTATGCTGAAAATAAACTTAACAGCTTGGGTGGGGAAGGGAAGGACCAGTTGGGGAAGTGGGGAGAGAAGGGATGGTATGGGAAGAACAAAGGAGCTGGTAACAATGCTCCATAGGAAATGTACTCATGTACATTTACTCTTGTAACTGTAACCCCTCTGTAAAGTAGCTTTACAATAGAATATATATAGGGCTGGGTCAGTGGTAGAGTGCTTTTCTCCCATGCATGAGGCCCCCTGGGTTCAATTCCTCAGCACCACATAAGCAGAAAAAGCCGGAAGTGGTGCTGTGGCTCAAGTGGTAGAGCGCTAGCCTTGAGCTGAATAGCTGAGGGACAGTGCCCAGGCCCAGAGTTCAAGCCCTATGACCGACAATAAATAAATAAATAAATAAATAAATAAATAAATAAATAAATAAATAAATAAATAAATAAATAAGAAACTCACTTAAAATTTATCAAACTATATAAGAAACGAAATGAAATCAAGTACATACCTGAGAGGGTTCATGGGTTTACATTTTTCTGAGATATTGGATTTAATTTAAATAGGATGGTGGAAACACTGTGGAAATCATAACAGGATAATAACAATGAGATGTATGAACTTTACAATTAAGGGGGGGAGTGTAGTCTAGTTTTGGAGATGGGAGGGAAGGGATGGTAGGGGAAAACAACAGAGAACACAACAATGCTTGATAAGAAATGTACTCATTACCTTGCTCATGTAACTCTAACTTATAAAAAAAAATTTAAAAATGAATCCCAGAGCTTAAATGTTGTCTTTAAACCAAATAATGGAATGGGGCATAAGGTAAAAAAGAAGATTTACAATATACTTATTCTAAGATGGAAAAGATAGAATAATTGTCTATTACTGTTATCAGAAAACTAAGGCTATCAAAACAGAAAAAAATATTTTTATTCTATATACATGTATAGAGATAGATATATAGGTCAATAGATGATAGATGATAGATAGATAGACAGATAGATTTAATAAAACTATCAGGTAATGGACAAATTCCAATGAGAGAAATGGAATTTAAAAGATGAGATATCATAAATGTACTTATTACCTTACTCATGTAACTGTAAACCTCTGTACAGTATCTTTACAATAAAAATATATTTAATAATAAAAAAGAAACTCACATAAAGTGTCTTTGTGCATCTCTCTTGATATTTCTTTAAGAATTTATTAACAATTTTAATTGAGCCGCATTAGTATTTGCACTTGGTTTTTCTTGACATTTTTAGTGGCTGAAGGATCAATAATAGTGTAAATTATAATTAGCCAACATAATTTAACAGTTAAATTTTCTTTGCCAAATTTTCTCTTTCACACATGAAAAGAAAATTGATTTCATAAAATGTTTTTTCTTTCTGTCTCTGTCTCCTCTCTCCCTCTCCATTCCCCAAAGAAATGCATCAATGCACATGTATTTTTAGTACTTATCCAAGTTAAACTGATCCAAGTACCAGTTAGTTTTACATTAAAGAGGAAAATGTATGAAAAATTTATCAAAACATATCCATGGTCCTGGAAAATTATAGCATACATTAGGAAGAAATTGATGTCAGTGCAGAAAAAAAATAGAATTAAGTTGAGGAGAAAATTATCTAAGCCATAGAGAGAACACTACCTGCAACCATACCTACTATTTTTTTTATTAAATAAGCAAATTTGAGCCTTCAATGTATTTCAAGTTTCAAGATATCTGCACTATAAACCATTGCACATTTGCATGGCATATTTTATAGAATTATAAGACCTCTCCAACATTTATTTTACTTTTTTTCTCTAGATAAACCTTAGATATGTGGAGTTTAGAACTTAAACATGTATTGTATAAGATACATTTGAAGAACTCAGTACAAGAGAAAACCCATGAATGCCTAGATTGGAGGATACTATAATATCAACTATAGAAACATATTGGAAACCAGTTATATCACTAGAGTGGCAGGAGGGAATTATAGTATTTCCTTAAAAAAATTAATAGATGAAGAACACCAATTGGAAAATAAAGTAATCTCTGGAACACAGAAAGCATACCCCCAATGAAATTGGTTTCTAAGTCCAGGTAAAGGTAATTATTGGCATGATCAAATATTGAAGCAATGCTTTCCCTAAGAATATATGATAAAAACTCTTCATCTTTTCTAATTTGTATTAGTCATTTTCTCACTGCTGTGATAAATACCTGACATAAACAACTAAGGGGGAATTTATATATTTAGATACACAGCTTCAAAGGTTTCAGTCCATCATGCTTGCCTCTGTTACTTCTGGGACTGTGGTTCAGAGACCATAATAGTAGCAGAAGCAAGTGTCAAGAATGGCCACCTCATGGCAGATAGAAAGCAGAAAGAATAGATGTCTGAGCCAATGGTCTCTCTGCTTTTTGTCTCTTTATTCCATCTAGAGCTCAGTATAGGGCCTTCAGAGTTGGACTTTTTTCATTAGTCAACCTCCTTACTCAGGCCATTTTGCATATTTCCAGTAGTATCTAATATCCTAGGCATTTTTCAATCCAATAAACCTATAACAAAGATTAACCATTCTAATTCCATGTTTCCTCAAAGGAATACCAAATGTATCTCAAATTTGACTACTGGTTCACCCAAAATCACATGTTCCTCTTACAATGCAAAATACATTAAATTCATCTCAAAAGAATATCCATAGTTATAACAACTCTAACACTCATGTAGTTCAATTTAAGTGTCATTGGAGACTGAAACCAAATGCTTAGCTATATATACATGTAAATAAAAAAATATGATATGCTTCCAATACATAGTGGCATGAAGTAAACATTTTCAGCAACAAATGAAGGAATCAGGGGCAAAAAGAAAGGAGATATGGTATCATCAAGATCAAATTCTAGCAGGGCAAACATTAAATCCTGTGGTTCTGTGTGTAACATTTAGGAGTCATTATGGTTCAGAAATATGGGCCCCAGAGGGGCCTTATCATTTGTAATTTACATGGGCTCTCTCTTAGATCAGTTCTGCTCATTGTCTGTAGTATTCCTTGGAAGATGGTACATGTTTCTGGCATTTCTATAACTTCTTAGGGTCTGCACTACATATTCAGCATCATGTTCACGAAATCACACATCCATTTTTCAGGGATGCCTGCAGAGATCTTAACACTGGTACACATTACATCCCATTAGAAGCCTTCCTGTGAAACCCAGATGGACTCCTCCATAAGTCTTCAACCCTTGCATTGTTTACATGTAAACAAGACATTTCAGATATATGCTGCCCATCTATAACACCAACTCAAGCACTGGCTGACTCTGTTGCATCAAGGCAGTAGTAACATCTGATTGCCTGGATGGGTTAAACCCCAAGAAGAACTTCCCCAACAAGCCTTTGTGGACAGGGCACACTAGATCATCTTTTCAAAGCAAAAATTTTCAAATGTGTTAAAACCTTTACAGCCTTGGGCCATGATTGGATGATGGAATGAGGTCTCCAATTTTCCAGATGTCCTCAAGACACCTTACTTGCGGGAACAATGCAAAACACCTGGCTCAGTTTACATGGCTCCAATCTGTTTGGCAGCCACATTCTTTTCTTGGCCATAAATTTATAACTGCTTCCTTCAATGTCAAAATTCAAGTTTGAAAAACCATTCTGTTCTGCTTTGGGCTCAAAATTCCCACCATAAACTTGTTAATAAAAAAAGCCAGTAATGGGGCTAGGAAGGTGGCTCAGTGCTAGAGTGCTTGCCTTGCATGCCTGAGGCCTGGGTTCGATTCCTCAGCACCACATAAGCAAAAAGAAAAAAGCCGGAAGTGGCACTGTGGCTCAAGTGGTAGAGTGCTGGCCTTGAGCTGAAGAGCTGAGGGACAGCGCTCAGGTCCACAGTTCAGGCCCCACGAACGGACCCCCGCCCCCAAAAAAGCCAGTAATATCTATACTATAGCCAGAATGCTGCCTTGTAATGTTCTCTACCAAATTAATTTGTCCATCAATTTCAAATTTTGCCTGTGTGAAGTCTCAGGACACAGACAAAATGCAGACAAGGTCTTTGTTAAGAAATACAAATTTGAAGTAATCATGATTTAAAAACGAAATATTGGGCTGGAAAGGTGGCTCAGTGGTAGAGTGCTTGCCTTGCATGCCTGAGGACCTGGGTTCGATTCCTCAGCATCACATAAGCAAAAAGACAAAAGCCGGAAGTGGTGCTGTGGCTCAAGTGGTAGAGCACTAGCCTTGAACTAAGAGCTGAGGGACAGCGCCCAGGCCCAGAGTTCAGGCCACAACTGGACCCAAAAAAAATAATAATAAAATAAATAAATAAAAACTTGAAATATTCTGAGATGGAACAATAGGCTGGGCTTCTCTGAGTCATTCTTAACTCTGGATTCCTCTGGACTGGCTCAAAGAAAACGTAAATCCAGCTGGAGGTTCTACAGAGGCTGATAGAATAATTTGGTATATGTTGTTGGTATAAAAATATCATAGCAGGGTGTATTTTATGATGTACATTTTTCTTACCATGTGATACCAATTCTCCCATATTAAAGATTTATATTCTCTCTCCTTGAAACTAATAGGTCTATCCAAGATCAAGAAATTACAAAGTTAGGTTAAACAAAGACTATAAGGTTTTTATTTGGCTTGGTTTATTTTTCTTTTCCTGCTTGCTTTGTTTTTAATTTTATTTTTGGTTAGCTTTAAGTAGTTGCACAAAGCAGTTGTCATTTAACAAAATGGTTAATGAGTACAATGCATCTTGATCAGTGTCACCCTTTCAACATTCTTACCTAACCTTTTTCCAACTCCTCTTAATTTTGTAGGATAAGCATTGAATTGACTACACACTCCCCTTTACCTTCTCTTCATTTATCTGTCCTTTTCCTCTTAACCCCCCCCCCCATCCCTTTTAAGTGTCTACTTACTGGTTCATTTTTTTTTGTTTGTTTGTTTTTTAACTATTTTTTTTTGTCTTTTCCTTTTTGGTACTGGGGATCGAAACCAGGACGTTGCACTTGCTAGGCAAGTGCTTTGCCACTGAGCTACATCCCAGCTTTTGAACTTTGCCTTTCTAAGGAATTATATATACTATTTGAGTTCTCCGTTGAATGTGCCATAGTTCAGTTAATATATTTGAATGCACTTTTGTATCCTCCTACATATTTATTTATAAATTTGTAAGGTAAACCTGGCTTTCACATATAAAGGAAAACATGTCTCCTTTGTCTTTCTGGACCTGACTTCACTTACAATATTATATATATGTATATGTATATATCCATAGATATCACATTTTCTTGATCCATTCATTCAATTGGGGCATCAGGATTGATTCTATAACCGCTTGGTTGCTTGAGAGTCTAATTGGTCATACAAAGAGGAGGTCCAACCTGACTCCCACAGAGAAACCACATGAAGAGAAGACTGACATGCCAATCTACAGTTTCTCTCTTGCCAAATCTATGTAAGGCCTCAGATTATTTTCCCCTGTAGTCTATAAACTCTTCCTACTGTGAAGTGAAGCAGAGTTGGGCTATCCCCCCTGCCAAGCCTTTCCCTAATACTATATTCTAGAGAAAAGAAAAGGCTGTTGTAAGCTGCTGAAATGTGGAGTGTTTTATGCAGCATGAGGTGACTGAAATAGAGGGCTTTGTTCTTCATTCTGGCTATTGATAGAGAGCTTTAATCTGATTTAAATAGTTTCTCAGTATAAAGGCTAACTCAGGCTCATTCATTTATTCATGTTTGTGTTTTTAATCACAGAGAAAAAAAGTGTAAGCCTTAAAGCACAGTCTGTTTTTAAACCATAGCTATTTTCACACTAATATTCCAGTGATAGCACAACCTATGTATTACCTGAACCACAACTAAATATCTTGGTCTGAAAGGTACAATGTGCAGTGTGAGAGCATGTGCCTTTGGGCATACAACAGATGGGACACAATTGTTAAACATGAAGTTTCCTTTCAGAGTAATATAACAAATTTCCTGGGACATAGGACCTATGTGTAGTTGAGAATATAAACAGTTTCAGAACTTCTAAACAGTGATGGCAGCTTATGTGTTATATGGAATAAAGATCAGATATATTTAGGAGATAATCAGGTCAAAAATACCACTAAACTATATTAGAATGATTCCTACCAAAAGCACTAACTGGGTAATACCTTTTCACATTCTCAATCTTATTTATTTGTGATATAACCCAAAGAAAGACACTATGAATGTTAATCTAAGACTTCGTCTTTGAGACAGATTAATACTTCCCTTTTTAATATTATCACAATTAGAAAGCTGGAAATCTACCAACAATTTACTTTAAAAGTGGCATCCATGACTCCTTTTGAAGGTCAAAAGGTATGAGGCAAGATGTTGTTCTATGGATTTCTCCACAGAGTAACAAACCTTATATAAAGCTAGGTAGTGTGAAGTACAGTCTTTGAAATGTAATTCCTCAGTCATAAAATGTATCTAACAAGAGCTCAGATTGTATGCTTTTAATTTTAATATTTTTGGTTATTTGAAAGTGTAAACAAAAACTATGTATGTATACATAGACATGTATATATGTATATATCAGTATGGGTATACATACATATATAAACTAAAATATAATGATTTGATAAACATATCTATTGTAGAATGATCAAATGAGATCAATCCTTTTATGAGAGCATTTTAAAAATGTGAGCTGAGATTGATCAGAGTGAGGGAGAGGATATGCATGAGAATATTTATCATGAGTGATACAGTGAATTAGCATTCCATCAGCTGGGATGGGGAGATCGCAGCTCAGATATGGAAAAGGTAAAATTCATAAATGCCCTAGAAGTGAGCACAAGCATAGAGAATGTTAGAAAATACTATAAAAACATGTAGAGAGACCCAAAGCTTACAGAAAGGATAATATTACAAGGAACCACATAAAATTAGCACATTTGTTGAATAAACCTTCATAGTTATTAAATTTTTCTCAACTTAATATTTATGAAAAATCATTATCAAAGAAATTAGTATAAAACATTTCTTATATTAATATTATATAAAATATTTTATCCATACAGTATGTGAAACTGCATTGATTCTTTTTAGTGATGCTGATCCACGTGTATGTGTTGCTAGACAGACCCTGGCGTATCTGTGAATAGTATATATAATTACATCATAAGCCCTCCTAGGCTAAGCCAACTGTACATTTTCCATTCAGTAATAAGGATATTATTTAAAGAATCAATCCTGACAGCTGTCAATTTTTTAGACATATTTTGCAGAGTAACTGGCATATTGCTGAGAAGTAGATGCAGGTCTTAACATTACATTAGTTGAAGAAACACAGGCTAACTTTCTTTTTTTAATTCCACATAAAATTTCATTTTTCTTATCAGTAAAAGGAATACTTTTATTTATGTTTGTACTTCTTTGAGGATTGGAGTATGTTTTATTTTTTTATTGTTTCCCACATTACTATTAGTGTCCCTTAGTTTTACTGTGGGTGTTCATCTTATCATACGTAGGACTTATGGAGAGAGAGACAATCCATCGAGGCACAGACAGTGAGAGGTGGACAAAAGAAGTTTATCTACACTATTTACACCAGAAAAGGGTTTTGAGACTACCTTGTCCTGAGCTCCAAGAGCAGCCTCGACCACCAAACCTCCAAGCCTCCATTAGGCAGTTCTGACCCTCCAACCTTTATTAGCTGGTCTGCAAACCTCCAACCCCAGACCTCCAAACCTCCAAACCTCCAAAGGGGAAGGCTTTTCCTTTTCTTCCCTTCCTCCTCCTCTGCAGGCCTCTCCACTGTCCACAGGCCTGCCCTGCTATGCTCCGGGAGGCGCCTCTCCATGGGCCTCTCTAGAGGAAGGCCACAAATGACCACCAGAGGAGGCCACAAAGAGCTTCCTTGAGAAGCCCCAAATGACCTCCCGAGGCTTGCCCGGTCCTCCACAGGCCTGCCCTGCTCTGGCAGGCTTTCCCCTCCTCCTCTGGCCTGTCTCTCCCTCCTCCGGCTGTCTCTCCCTCCACTCCTACTCCTCCCCTTCCTCCGCGCTAACTCGGTAACTCCATACTAACCCCCTAATGCTTTCCTCTTACTGGTCCTTCTTCTTTTTTTTTTTTTTTCTTTTTTTTTTATTGTGAAAATACTGTACAGAGGGGTTACAATTACATGGGCAAGATAATGAGTACATTTCTTATCAAGCATTGTAGCCTCCTCCTTTGTTTACCCTTCCCATCCCTTCCCATCCTCCTTCCACCCCAACCCTCCCCCCCCCAAGTTGTAAAGTTCATTTTCGACATGACAACTTCTACTTCTCGTTGTTGCAACAGGTCCACCTGTATCCCTATTTAAACGATTTGTGTTTTCCCTCCCCTTCCACAAATTATACCGACATCAAATACAGTGAAAGCAGGGGTTATACTGTGGGGGAGGGACATACAAAGCAACAAAGAAATAATCTTATAAATGCGTTAGAAACACATGCATGAAAGAAAAAAAAATTTAAAATACATATCTTAGGGTTCATTTTCCTAACATCACCTTATGTGACCTTTTCTGCTTGACTCATACATATACTAGATATTACAAATAAGGGAAATCATGGGACCTATGTTTCTTTGGGCTTGGCTTACTTCACTTAATATAATTTTTTCCTTTTCCTAATGGTTTTCCAACTGCCATTTATGCTCTTCCCCCAAGCTGCCCACTGTCCAATCACTTCCTGACAGCTCACCATGTGGGGCTTGACACTCCACCCCTCCAGTAGCATGCCACGCCCCTTTCAGCGAGGCATGGCCCGCCCCTCTGGTGGCGCCCTGTGTACATTGGCTTCTCAAAACCCTGCCAACCTGGAGCAGTGAGGCTGGCCTCTTGATGCCCCGCCCCCTCCAGCAGGCCGGGCCACATGCCACACAGACTAGTGGGCCCCGCTGATTATCCGGGCCCCACGGGTTATTACGTCATGTTCCTATAAACATACAATTTACTTAATTAGACTCAACTACTCACCTTCTTCTTCCTCTCTTCTTTCCAAACCAGCTCTGACAAGCTGCATTGTTCGTGTGTGTGTGTGTGTGTGTGTGTGTGTGATCCTATGCTGGTTCTGAGGATTGAACTCAGAGTCTGGGCCCTCTCACTGAGCACTTTTTGTGCAAGGTTAGTAGTTTACCACTGGAGTCACAGCTCCAATTCTGGCTATTTTTTCAGGGAGGGGGTTAGTTTAATGGACAAAAGAGATAAGAAGCCTACCCTGGTTGACTTGGAACCACAATCCTCAGTCTCAGACTCTTGAATAGCTAAGGTTGGAGACATGAGCAACTTGTGCCTGAACATTGTTCGATTTTCACAGACACACACATGCATATATAATATATAATACATAATATATTCATAATGTATTCTTGCCTTGAACTGAAGAGCTCAGGAATATAATATATATTATATATTATGTATTATATTATATAGATTATACACAGATATATGTGTGTATATATGTATATATGTGTGTGTATACACACATACACATGTTTTTTGGTAGTTTATTTGAGATAAAGATTATCATGAATTTTTGTAACTGGGCTGGTTTTGAACTGCAATCCTCATATCTCAGCTTCCTGTGTAGCTAGAATTATAGGTGTGAGCCATAACTACCTGGCTAAAGATTTTCTTTTCTTCTGATTATATGGAAATTAATATAAATATTTATATTGGGCAAGAAGTATTATTAATGTAAATATCAACTGCACTTAAAAATTATGATCTCCATGTCCTGAAGTCCTCTCATTTTGGGGGTCTCTTTAGAAATGAGAGATTTTCAAATGTGGCTGTCATAGAAATAAGAAAACTGTGCTTTCTGCTGTTCTGTCTACTGATATTATAGTAATCGGGCCATGTCACAGACTTTGATTTTTCCATTACTTAAAGGTATACTTAAGGATGATGCTATGATAGAAAGAGAAATTGCCTAAATCTCAAGATAGAATACACCTACATGAAAAAGGCACCATTTTTTAATTACTGATAGAGACGGTGAACTGTTACTTGTATTTCTATCTTTCAAGTAATATGAGATATAGACACACAAAACACTGAAATATATAAATGCTAAACCTCCAATATAACATCTGAACTTGTTTGCAAAAAACAAAAACAAAAAACCCCCAAATGACCATGTCAGGACATTTTCAATTATAGATTACACATTGCTGGATGTTTTTCAAAATTCTATGTTAGTTTTACTCAGACTCTTCAAAACTCAACATATATATATATCTATATATACATATACATATATATACATACATATATATCTATATATCTACATATACATATATATCTATATATCTATATATATACATATACATATATATATATATACATACATCTATCTATCTATCTATATATCTATATACATATACATATATATACATATATATTTGGTCAGTCCTGGGACTTGAACTCTGGGGCCTGGGCACTATCCCTGGGCTCTTCAGCTCAAGGCAATCACTCTACCACTTGAGCCATGTGCCATGTCCAGTTTTCTGGTGGTTAACTGGAGAAAAGAGTCTCATGGTCCTGCATGGGCTGGCTTTGAACCACCATCCTCAGATCTCAGCCTCCTGAGTAGCTAGGATTATAGACATGAGCCACCAACACCCAGCTATCAACACATTTTTAATCAGCATTTGTGAGACACTTGTGGAATCCATCAAGAGTTCTCCATCTAGTGGCAATTCCAAATTTGTATATGACCAAATCTAATTCCAGTATGAATTCAATAAGTACCTGAAGAATCAACATAAATGACTGCCACATGAAAGAAGCTGAATATTGAGACAGCTTTTTTTATCAAGAGGCCCTTTGTTTAGTTAAAAAAGAGAAATAGAGTGTTAACAGAAAGTTGGAAGGGGAGGACCTTGAAAAAAACATAATTCAATGAACCCCAAGATAGGGACACAAGTGGTTTTTTTTTTCTTTCTTGTTATTGTTTCTAATGTATTTACAATGTACCATGTGATTTTTTTGTTTCTTTGTATCTTCCTCCCCCCCAGTATAACCCCTGTTTTCACTGTATTTGATGTTGGTGTCCTGCATCTTGTATATACACTTCTCTAATTTGGGGAGGGGAAGGAAAAATATGTTTAAATAGGGATACAGGTTGACCCATTGTAACAATGAGATTTACAAGACACTATGTTCAAAAAACAATTTTACAATTTAGGCTGTGTGTGTGGGGGGGGGGGAGGCAACAATGCTTGATAGCAAATGCACTCATTTGCACTCATTACTTTGCTCGTGTAACTGTAACCCCTCTTTACAGTATTTTTACAGTGAAATAACTTATTGAAAATGTAATTCAAGTTGTGTGATAATGGTAGAAAATAAATGAACATATTTGTACTAAAACAAATCGACCTCTTTGGAAATGTCATTTGTATATTTTATACTTTGCTCTTTCTCAAGGAAGCAAATTCTGAGAATTTTCTGTTTAGTACAAAAAGTAGACTTTTACATTATGCTAAACTACTTTTGAGTAGTTTCACTTTTCAAATATGGATACCTAGTGTTCACAAAATGAAATTTCCTGAGAAAATTCCTCCATTCCTTTTTTTCTGTCATAATTTAATAAAGTTTCTTTTTGTCCTGAGTCACTTTTGTCCAAGAATAAAAGTTCTTTTATATTCTTTTCCTATTTTCTCTTCTGCCATATCACTCTCCTATTTCCTCCTGTGCCATATTTTGCATATGTATCATCAGGCCAAATCAAGTGATCCCTCTCTAAAACAAATAAGTGAGCAAGGTAAGTGTGTTGCTTGTAGTTGGCATTATATACAGGCAATGAATCTTTGTTGAATTCAAGCAACATAATTCATATAGCAAAGGCACAAAAATTCAAGTAATATCTCCTGTAATGAGTGCAAGATTTGCAAAAACAATGTTTCTAGTAATATTCAGGATTATCTATATTGTGAAACAAGCTTTTGTCTATAATTATTCCTGCTAAAATGCACAATAATACTAGAATCTCATAAGGCAATTGGACCAGTATTCCTAGTTTATGTTATTCCTAGTTTATGGGCTTATTATTCTCCAAGTCCATTTGCTGTGCAAAATCTCTCACTAAAATTTCTCTACTTGTTTTTCCTCCTTTGCATCTCACCTTTCCTTGTAGTTCTAGTATAGCAGTTTGTTAGTCAGCTTTCTGTTCCCATAAAAGAATACCCAAGACAATCAATTTATAAAGAGAAAAGGCTCAATTTGGCTCACAGTTTTGAAGATTCTAGTGTATGATCCCATGGCCTCATTGCTTTTGCTTGTTGTTCTGTCAGTCATCATGATGAGAGAGCATAGCAAAGCAAAACCACATCTATCATGAGCCAGGGAATAAAGAGAAAGTGGAGAAGTCAAGGTCCTACAACCACCCTTGGAGGAATTACTAGTCTACTCTCCACTATGAAATAAAAATTTCTAACTTCAGTTTCTTCTCTTTGAGTCATTACATGATCTCTGTATTTTCTATATCCAGATGGATGGATGACTTTCCATGACACAATTGTGTAAGGACTTTTTTAGACTGATGAATACCTCTTACAATATAAATTGTTTCCTGAGCAATATCTATTATAGGGTTTTCCTACACCTAACACAGTTGTGTAATATGTGCTTCTTAGGTACACTTATTTCTTTAGGCATCAGTATTGGCTCTTAGCTTTTTAGGCCACTTGAGTTCATTGCTCAACAAAGGTGGGGTTAACAATGTTCAACAAGAAATGTACTCATTACCTTACTCATGTAACTGTAACCCCTCTGTACAGCATCTTTGCATTTTTTTAAAAAAGAGGAAAATAAAAGAAGAAATAGAAAAAGAATATTTCTGGAGTCAAAGTGTTTAGGTAGCTATGGTTGCTTCTGACATTTAGATGAACACCACAATTTTTTCGTTAATAAAAGAGCTTAATGAAATAATTAAAGAGCAAAATAATTAATGGGTGAGAAATGTTAATTTTCCCTAAGTGGTAGCAATTTGGAAAAGAACTTCCAAAAGGGAATTACTCAGAGAAGTGAAGCAAATATGTATGAGTCATAGTAAAAGTCTCTGGAGATTAAACAGCTGTGATTCTATGTGCTTCAAAAATCTGCACTGTTACCCTGGCAGTCAGTCACCTCTTCCCATTGTCACACCCTTCATAGATTTACAAAAGTGCTAATTGGAAAATGATAAACCTGTTAGCAAATTAAGGTAAAAGAATAATTCCATAATGAATTATACTCAAAACTTCATAATTATGTTTTTGGAATGGAAATCTACATTCTTTCATTTAACAATTCCAGAGATACACATAATTGAGAATTAATCATTTATATTACAGAGGCATTAAAAAATTCAGAAGCCAGCCAATCAGAAACTAATGATGAGTTAGTCTTCAGATGGATACCAAAAACAATGAACACTAAGATTTTTGTTTTAAATTAAAGGTGTTGGTGGTACCATGAGCAATATCAGAAAGTGGCACAATTACCAAGTCTTTGAGAGTTTTGTTATTTGGATTCACTGTGGTCTGTTTGTATTTGATTCTTAGATAATTGTTTTTTAGATAATTGTTTTTTATCTAATTCTTAGATAATTCTTAGATAATTGAATTTTTCCTGTATGATTGACCAAAGGGCAATTTTCTAATTTTAGGCTTTATTATTTTTATTATATTTTTATTACAGTATATTTTTACAAATATATAATATTGATATTTATTTTTCAAATCTTACCAGTGTAATTTTTGATCAACTTTGAAAATAGGGCAGTTTCATCTGCTGTTTGTATAGTGTGTCAAGTGTTTGTGGTGTTATAACCCTGACTTTTAGTGTAAGAGAAGATACAAACATTTTTTTTTTTTCTGGACAGCTATGGCATGTTTTTATACATTTATAGATACCTTAGGAAAATTATCCATCCTAACATAAGCTGCATGTAAAAGGAAAAAAAATCAAAATAATAAATAAGTACCAATTAAGTCACATTTAACCTTTAGTATTTTTATAGTTTAAATATGTTAATACTTAAATCAACTTACATTGTTGTCATTTAGAGACAAGTGATTGAAACTACAAAGTTTTGCAATAATTGCTTTTTAAAGACAGTAGAAATATACTTCTTAGTCTTTTTAATTGTTATTGTAAAGGTGCTATACCGGGGGGTTACAGTTACATATGTCATATAATCAGTACATTTCTTTTTGTACAATGTCACTCATTTCCTTGCTTCTACTTCTGTTTGTATGATTAACGTATAGGACATTAGTTTCATATTCCAGCTCTATCATTTCTTAGGGGTTTGAATTTAATCATATCATAAAACCTCAAGTTTCATGTTCCCTTTATATTTGTAAAATAAGTATCTTATATTAATTTTTGTATAATCCTATATTAATTTTGTATAAAGTTGTATAAACCAAACCAGGTTAGTTTCAAAGTATTTTACTACACTAAATGATTATTTTATTACACAAGCTCAACAAATTATTTCTGTTATTACTATTATTATTCTGTTATTTCTGTTCTTACTAATTAATACTGCTTCACTTAAGTACATAGTATATTATATTCAGAATTACTCGATTTTGAAATTTTCTTTATGATGTTATCCAGTATAGCAATTGTCTCCTTCCATTATTTTACTTTATTTCCTATTGTCATATATAATTTTTAATGTCTCTCAGCTTTAAAAATGTCATAGTTCTTGGTATAATAACTCAGACTTTTAAACATAAACAATGGAGTTCCTTTGTAAATGTTGCATTTCTGACAGAAAAATGTCCCTGTATTATAATTTGTTGAATTGACCCCCAATAATCTTTAAACATGTAAACAGTAACAAATGAGAAGACCCATCAAATGAATTAAAATTTTCTTAGAATAAAAGCTGAGTTACATTTTTCCAGATTTTATTTTTATGCAATTAACTGTCATAATTATAAACTGTAAAAAAATTTACAAATGAAATAGTCGAAATATCTGTCATGGTTTCATAGAGTCTTAATATCAGCTACTCAGGAAGAAGAGTTCAGGATTGAAACTGAAGGGCAAGTCAGGCAAAAGTTAGGACTAAATAAGCTAATGAAGTTGTGCACACCTAGAATCTAAACTCTGGCATAGGATTGAAGCTGGAGGCCCAGGGCAAAATTATGAGACAATCCAAAACAATAGCTGCGGAAAAAAAGGGCTGAGAGGATAAAACAAATAGAATCCAACCACCAAAGCAAGCATAAAGTACTTCCTTAGTTTGAAACCAGTCTAACAACAACAGGCAGAAAAGAAAGACAAATATTTGAGCACATCATCTGCTTATTACCACACTAATAACTTGTTTTTGTTTACCTCTAGAGTTTTTTCGTGGAATTAGCTAAAAGTCAAAATTGCACTCTAGAATGAGGATCTCTATATTTTCCAATTTTAGTAAATTCAGTTTTCAAAGTTTCTACTATAAAGTTCAAAATGATTTAATTGTCACAAAGAATGATGTGAAGTAACGTAGTAGTTAAAGTCATGGCATTTAGTTCAATCACAGTGTAGAGTAAATTAAGAAAAATAGTATAACAGAGATTAAAGTGGACACTGGGGATAGTGGCATTTAGAGATTGTGGAACAAAGAGGCAACTGTGAATAAATCAAATGGTTAATCTTAAATGATGTCACAGAATATTTTGAGAATATTTTTTAAATGCCAACAGAGATCCCAGGAAAAACTTGGATTGAGAAGTAAGTCATTTCTGATTACCGAGATAATTCACTAAGAGTTCAGATTAAACTTTGGTGGAAATTAAAGTTGAATGAGTATCAATCACAAACATTGACAATTGGTAGTGTTGAGAAGAGAAAACTTCATGGCCTTCTTGAAATTAAAGAGAGTTTTACTGTGATGTGTGTGTGTTTGTGTGTGTGTGTGTGTGCGTGCGCATCATAGAGTTCTCCAATGTTTAGTCTTGTGCTGAGGAAAATAAGTGAATAGTACTGAAATTTGGAACAGAACAAAAGTTACCAGAGTTACCAGATGGAGCCAAAGGAAAATTACTCAGGTTACCACTCATATTTCTATTTTACTTGGTTGTAGCATTTTATTGGTTTTATAACTATTTTGCTATTTTGCATGGTATAGATAATACATGATACTTCTTTTAAATCATGCATTTCAACAGTACATCTACCTTCCCCATTGTCTCCCCTGAAGCCTGTACTTTTCACTCTACAGAAATAGCATTGTTTGTTGAGGCTCCAAACTAGATCATGGCAAATATTTCCTATAGCAAATAAATAAAAAAATAAGGATTTAACAAGCAAGCATGAAAAAGAAAACATGAAGGTACATATATGAATTCTATATACAGTGAAGTTATTTGTAACCATTTTATGAAAATAAACATGTCAGGCCTGCAAAGAGACACTTCCAATGGGTTACAAGTCTTACCTAAAATAACCACTCAACACTCAATGAGAAATTTGAAGTAAGAGGAGGTTGATTGAAGTCAGCCAGTATTATTTTTTATTAAAGTATATAAATTACGTCTGCTATCATTATATGATCCTGGTTCCCTTTAATATAGCAATAATAAATTGCATTCCTGTTTCAGTTCTGTAAACTGCTTTTGAGATTGTACCTATTATTTTAAAAACCACATAAAGTAATTTTTATTATGGAAAAAAATCACATATACTGTTACTGGATTAATTACCCAGTGTCATTTCTTCTCATTTCCCCCAAAAGATTGTACTGCCTGTCTAAATCACCACACACTATTCTGTGGAAATTGAAAAAATTAAATAATTTATTATTCATTTTGATATGCTCAAATTAGATACATTTTATCTGTTATTTATTAATTATAAATTTTAGGTAGAAATATATTTAAACTTTTTTTACTGTTTATTAGTGGAAGAGGAAAAGATATAACCACAAACTAAAGCATTTTGGTAGATATAAAAAGGCTCAATGAAAGAAAAAACTTCAAATCTATTAATATAATCAATAAATTGATTAATTTCAATTCAGAATAGGAATATGAGACATAAAACACATTGGAATTTTCTCATATGTCATGTGATCAGAACATCAGTAAAAATCTAATGTATGTACAGAGGATAGAAATTCATTAGAACCCTGTTTTCAGCAATCAAACACACTACATAAAGTTCTACAGGAAAAATAAGGATGGAGAAGAAATGTTTCCACATCCAAGAAAGTTTACATCTTAAAGTAACCAAAACTACTCATGCCAGTTGTGGTAATGCATAACTGTAGTCTGAGCTACTTGGAAGTTGAAGTGGGAGCACTGTAGTTCAAAGCTGGCTCAGGCAACGCCATGAGACCCTAGATGAAAACACAAAGAATTTCATGTCATGGCTCAACTGGTAAAGCAGTACAGTACATAAACCAAAGATGCATAGACTGAGTGAATATGATCAAAGTATACTACATTTGTTTGTGGAAATATTGTAAGGAACCCCCCTCTTATATTATACAATAATTATATGATTTAGAAATATTTTGGAAATTTGGTGGGAACAGATCTCCATTCTAGCAAGCATAAGATCCTGCTAATGAAAGAAGGAAGGAAGGAGGGAAGGAAGGAAGGGGGAATAAGGAAGGAAGAAAGGGAGGGAGGGAAGGAGGGAGGCAGAGAGGGAAAGGAAAGAAGAAAGGAAGGGAAGGAAGGAAGGAAGGAAGGAAGAAAGGAAAGGAGAGAGGGAGGGAAGGAGGGAAGGAAGGAAGGAAGGAAAGAAGGAAGGAAGGAAGGAAGGAAGGAAGGAAGAAGGAAAGGAGAGAGGGAGGGAAGGAGGGAAGGAAGGCAGGAAGGAAGGAAGGAAGGAAGGAAGGAAGGAAGGAAGGAAGGAAGGAAAAGAGGGAGGGAGGGAAGGAAGGAAGGAAGGAAGGAAGGAAGGAAGGAAGGAAAAGAGGGAGGGAGGGAGGGAGGGAAGGAAAAGAAGGAAGGATGTATTAAAAGAATAAAGAAAAAAGAGAAAGGGTTCATTAATATTGCACTCCTAATTTTCATAATTCTTAAAACCCTTAATAATTTTATTACAAAGTTTATGTTTACATTAGTTTATTCTTTAATTGCTTTGTTGTATTATGATTTATGTATTTCTTAGGTATGTGTGTACGTTAGTATTTTTCATTTTTATTTGTGAGATGGAATCTGTTATGTAACCAAGACTCACCTCAATTTCACTACATAACCTAGATTTACCTAGAACTTGCCATCCTTCCACATCAGTGTCTTCAGTGCTGTAATTATACATGTGGACCAGACTACTGTATATATTGTTTCTGGATTACAGTGAAGTGGATAACCAAGTTACAGTCTCTGGTTCAAGATCAGATTGGAATTTATCTCTTTCTACAATACACTCTGTAATGTTTTCTTAGTTATCAAATAGAGCAATGGAGGCTATTTTGTATGTCTGCTGAGATGTTGAGTGAGCATTTAAGAACTTTTGTTTTCTAATACTTTCTAATTTAATTGTCCTAAATTGTATTGAAGCCTAAAAAATGTTTAAGAAATCCTGTTTTAAAATTCTATTGTAAAACCAGGAAATGTTTTATTTTTTCATTAACTTTAGTTAATGAAACTATTAAAACTTTTCTATCACTGAGGCCACCCAATGCAAATTCAGCCTTAGACAAATATATATTATCTTATTTGTACTCATAAAGTTAAGAATAATTGTTCATAATAGGAATATATTATTGGAAAATCTTGATATATGATAGTTTTACATTATTAGTAATGGGCTTCATTGTGTTTCATTAGAAAATGAAACAAAATTTCTTGATTTCTCAATGTTGTTTTGATTTGCATTTCTTTTATGGCTAGGGAGGTTGAGCATTTCTTCATGTGTCTATTGGCCATCCTACTTTCTTCTTCAGAGAAGTTTCTTTTTAAGTCTTTAGCCAACTTATTTATTGGGCAGTTGTTTCTTTGAGGATTTGTTGTTGGGGTATTTAATTTTTGAGTTCCAAGTATATTTTAGATATGAGACCCTAGTCCTTTGTATGGCTAGTGAAGATCTTCTTCTAATCCGTGGGCTTTCTATTGATCTTGCTAGCTATGTCATTTGCCCTGCAGAAGCTCTGCAACTTCATGCAATCCCATTTGTCCAACCTTTCTTTGATTTGTTTTGTTTCTGGGTCTCTATTAAGAAAATTTCGGCCTGCGCCAAGGAGACCTAGGGTTTCTCCTATTCCATCCTGTAATGTTTTCAGAGTGTCTGCTTTGACTTCGAGGTCTTTGATCCATTTGGAGTTGATTCTGGTGCAGGGTGATATATAAGGATCTAGTTTTAGTTTTCTACAAGTAGTTAACCAATTTGCCAGCACCATTTACTGAAGAGGCTGTCTTTCTTGAGATACCACCTCACCCCAGTTAGAATGGCAAAAATCAAGAACTCTAATAACAACAGATGCTAGAGGGGTGGTGGACAGAAGGGAACCTTACTTCATTGTTGGTGGGAGTGTAAACTTGTTCAACCACTTTGGAAAGCAGTATGGAGGTTCCTCAAAAGACTTCACATAGAGCTCCCCTATGACCCAGCAATCCCACTTTTGGGCATTTACCCAAATGTTTACAAACAAGACCACACTAAAGATACCAGCACAACTATGTTTATTGCAGCCTTATTTACCATAGCTAAGATAATGGAAGCAACCCAGATGCCCCTCAGTAGATGAATGGATCAAGAAAATGTGGTATATATACACAATGGAATTCTATGCCTCCATCAGAAAGAATGACATTGCCCCATTTGTTAGGAAATGGAAAGGCTTGGAAAAAATTATATTAAGTGAAGTAATCCAAGCCCAAAAAACATAGGTCTCATTGTTTCCCTTATTTGCAATATCTAGTATATGTATGAGTCAAGCAGAAAAGGTCAGATAATGTGATGTTAGGAAAATGAACCATTAGATATGTATTTAAATGTTTTTTTTCTTTCATACATTAGTTTCTAACGCATTTATAGGATTATTTCTTTGTTGCTTTGTATGTCCCTCCCCCGCAGTATAACCTCTGCTTTCACTATATTTGATGTCGGTACAAATTGTGGAGGAGAAGGGGAAAAACAAGTCGTTTAAGGATAACTGTGGACCCGTTACAACAATGAGAAGTACAAGTTGTCATGTCGAAAACAAACTTTACGACTTTGGTGGGGTGTGGGGGCGGGGGGTGGCTGGGAAGGGATGTGAAGGGTAAGCAAAGGAGGATGCTGCAATGCTTGATAAGAAATGTACGCATTATCTTGCCCATGTAATTGTAACCCCTCTGTACAGCATGTTCACAATAAAAAATAAAAATTAAAAAAAATTTTCTTGTCTTAGAGTGTTAGATAAGATTGTTCAATTAGTAAAGTAGAAAGATTTGTCACACCTTTTTAAAGACCTGTATTCACTGTATTTAATGTCGGTGTCCTGCATCTTGTATAGACACTTCTCTAGCTTGGGGAGGTGAAGGGAAAAAATAAAATGATTAAATAAGGATAGAGGTTGGCCCATTGTAGTAATGAGATGTACAAGACACTGTTGAAAATGAACTTCACAATTTAGGCAGGGAGGGGTGAGGGAGAGGGTAGGAGTGTAGTTGTGGAGGTGGGAGGGAATTGAGGGTAGGGGGAAAACAAATGAGGAGGTAACAATGCTTGATAGGAAATGTACTGACTACCTTGCTTATGTAACTGTAACCCCTCTGTACAGTATTTTTACAATAAAAAACATAATTAAAATAAAAAAGAATCTCAGTTCCCTTCTTTAGGAGATGTGTGGTAGGTGACCAAATGACTCTACTTAACCACACAAACCTTCAAATTTTTCACTATATTTAGCATTGATGGAATCTTTTTTCTTGCCTTTCCAGTCTGAATGATTTCTAACAAAACAATCATCATGAAATAGTGTTATAAAACTTAAACTACTATTCTTATTGGTCCATAAGAATACTTTTGTAAAGTACATCCTAAATTATTGTACAGAGTAAAAGAAAACTAGGCCACTGGGATACCTGGTAGAGAGCATTAGTATGTAAATGCAAAAAATATACAAAAGCTTTCTTCTAGAACAATCTTCAATAATAAATGTGCTAGTTACAAATTCTGTATAATTGGACCAGAGTAAAGTAGGTTATGAGTTTTTAATTTCCACTGTTACTGACATTACCATCATTAATAGAATGTACTCAGAGCTGTATGTTGTAGGGTTAAAAGGAGTCTGTAAAACATGAGTTAAATATTTTATATTTCCAGCAATATCCAATTTGCCATTTCCATGCCAAATGTGTATCTTGGAGAAAGAGGAAAATATATCTTATAATCCAAAATGAATGTGATTTGGTAGATTAACAGAAAGCTCAAAGAAAGAAAACCTTTTCAAATCTACTAATATAATTAATAACTTGATTAGTTCCAATTCAAAATAAGAATATAAGACCTTACACATTGGCACTTTCTGATAAACAGAATGTCAGTAAAAATGTACTTTTTCTTTTCTTTTCTTTTTTAAAAAATCTGGTGGTAATGGGATTTGACCTCAGGGCTTCCTGTTTGGTAAGCTGGTGTAATACTTGTAAATCACATTTCCCACATATTTTTCAGATTATTTTTAGACAGAATCTTGCTTTTCACTCTGGCATGTTACTGAGATACCTACTCTAGGCTTCTTCTTAATGCTGGGATCAAAGGCACTCATGAATCTGGGTTCCCTTTACAGAGATAGAACCTCAAAAACTTTTCTTCCAAGGTTGACACCCCATATAATTTGGAATGACAGGTATACAGCACTCAGCCCAGGTATGGTTTGAGAAAATGGTGCACTGGCTAGATTCAAATCAATCTATTCCTGTTGTCAACCTCCTAAGCAGGTCCAATTAAAGGCATGAGCCTCCAGTGCCTGACTCCTCTTTTGTATTGTTTTATTTTGCTTTTGAGAATAACAATGCAAACAGGTGTGAGGTGATACCTTGGTGCACTTTTTATTTGCATTTCTCTGAGGATTAGCAATAATGTGCATATTTTTATATATACTGCTGACTATTTTTAGCCTTCTTTCTTGAAATGTCCATTTAAATTCTTTGCACATTTTAAATCACAGTATTGTGTTGATTTTATGGGAGTTCTTGGGATATTCTGAATATTAATTGCTTATATGATCAATAATAACCTTCTTTAGCGAAGGCATAAAAACAGCAATATGAGAATGTTATTTGTTTAAATGAGATGAATAAAGAAAAATAAATGGAAAATATTCCGACTATTAAAATACTGTTATTTTTGTCTGCTGATTTGCTGATTTTTAAGATAATAATCTATTTCAAATTGAGATATAACAATGGGCAGTACAAGTACAGGTTGGAGTTCTATACTACTACAAATACACATGAGTGCATTTATAAGAGGAATGACATTGAAGCAGGAATTCTGATTTGAAAGTTTTATTCTCAGCAAAGTAAAATGCTGAAAAATACTGCATTGTTATATATGGGTATTTATTTAAGTTTTATTTCTCATGTACAGAATAGGAAAAAAAACTTAGATGTTTCATGAATCAGGATTTACATGATTATTGATACTTCCATAGCTGGAACATAGTTAAGACAAAAGGAGTAAATTTATATGAATGGAGACGACTGTAAGATTGTGTTGAATTTGCTTTTTAGAATAAACCACAATAAAATGCACTCACATTTATTCAATCAAGTAGGATAGAAATACAATTTATTTGCATGCATATAGGGTTAGTAGTGAGATTTGGATTATGGATTGCTGTATGCTACCTGTAAATAAAATGAAAATCAATTAAATTGACATTAATATAAAATTTAGTGAAGAAAACATTTAAGTAAAGATCCCAAGATGTTTATTATTAACCCTTTTGATTGATCATACATTTTGACGTCCCAGTTACTGAAACCTTCAAAGTAGGTTGAATTTTATAAGACATGTATTATGGAGAGTAAAATATCCCCACAAAAAATAAAAAGAGCTAATAGAAATTCTATACCAAACTAATCTTTCTAAAAATTTATTACCATAACAAGTGAAGAACAGCCTCTCCGCCATTGACTTTGTACTCTTAGAAATATTTACAGCTGCAACATTTAATTTTGCTAAATGAAGCTAATGGTAATCATCATGCCATAACTCATATGACTGTAATATTTCAATGATTGCAGGTGAACAAAGGATTTACTATCTTTACTCTCACAAAAACTCCTGTCAGGAAGATCAAGTTAGAAATATCATTCCACTTTCCAGATAAAGCAAATGATGTATGCAATAATTAATTGATATTTTATAATGAATAGGCTCTCTCCATTTTCCTAGCCCTGATTCTGTTAATCAGGCATATTTAAAAAAGAAGAATACACACACACACACACACACACACACACACACACACGCACATACATATATAAAACTATCATTTTTGCCATGTAAACAAATAAATAAGTGAAAAAATATTATCTACATGTGCATGTTTATATGTTTAGGTATATCTAGGTAGGGTGCCATTTCATATTTGTTAGGTCACTTTATTCCATTTCATAAAATTTAATGAGCATTGTACCATTTGGGGATGACATTATATGGAGGAATCTATTCAGAAATACCAAGATGAAGTTTCTTCTACTTTGTTCAAATATTGGATCACTGGCATTTATTGACTCTATTTGTCAATCTTTAATCAACCTAGTAAGAGTTATTAGTATATGGTGGCTTTTTCACCCATCACAGGCAGGATTTGCATTATCTACCTACTTTGACACTGTTACATGTACAATGCAAGGGAATGCAGTTTACATATCAGCATTAGAATTCATTCACTCTATGTTTATTCTTTGAATAATCACAAGTAAGCTAATTTCTGAGTTGCATTCCCCTTAGCAACCAATGCAAGCCATCAATGCATAGACTCCTGATTCTTCACTTTTCCTTTTTGTTCCTGCTAACAACCACCTTCCAATGGACTTTTTTTTATAAGGTTGCATCACACCATACAGGATCTCTATGGATCAATAACACTATCACTGCCTAAAATTCCAACCTTTTCATGATATATATTGAGACATAGCTAGACACAGAGGTACATCAAATACAAGTAATCTATCTGACCATTCTTAGGATATTAAATGCGCTACATATGACCAATATTTATAATAACCATAACAACTGATCTAACCTTTCTCTTAATGTGCTTAGTGTATTATTCATAGCCTGAAGAGCTAAGCTGTATTTTTCAGACTCATTTTTACCTCAAGTTCTCATTGATATTCAAGGACTAGTAATCATCGCTTCCATTTGACATGAACTTAGAGCCATAATTGTAAGGTTTTGGGAAAGGAAATCCCCAGGTGGTTCAGGCAGAAAAAAGTTTACTGTGGGGGCAGTGGGTGGAGAGAGAGCAAACTGCCCATGGACTAGAGATGGAGGCCAGTGGAGAGAGAAGGGAAGGTAAAGGGCGTGTGTTGAGCAAGATCACATAGGGAAAGGTGGGAGGTGGGACCACAGTGCATGTGGATGTGAACTCAGAACCTGGGGAACCTCTCACCCTCCCAGGGAGACATGACAGGGGTTCAGGAAGTGACCTCAGAGCCTGGGTTCCTTTGCTGTCTCCCAGCCAGGTGGTTGTTAGGTGATTAAGGGCTTCAGGCTGGTGAAAAGGAAGTGGGGAGGAGCTCTTCTCCCGGGAAGACCTAACACAAATCAGTAGATAGAGAAGATACTGCAGCAGTATTTATTTTGCGCTGCAGACTTGGCAGTAGTGATCGAGTTGCTATGAGTGCTATGTGTAGCTTCCCATACCAAATCAGCCAGGACCTGAAAACTGTGGCTAAAATTATCGGGGTTCCATGTAATAGATGAAGTTGAATCATATTTGAAACATTGGTTTCGGTAACAACTGAAGTGTATTAAATACAGTAATATCCTTGTGGACAAACATGTTTGGTTCTTTCCTACAGTTTTAATCTGAATTTAGTTCCTGTGACCTTACAAATAATTATGCTAGAACCTAATTCCTTGTAGCTTATTATCAACTATTGCTAAAACAATGCCATGTAACTATTAAACATCCTTAACAGCATTTTACAAGTATGAATTCAGTTTTCACATGGCCTTGGGCCAACTTCTGGTTTTGGCTGGGATCCAGTCAACTCACAAACTCTTGGGAGCAGTTGTCTTACATTCTATTCATAAAAATGATAGGCAGGCCAGTGAAAGGCCAAGCCTAATCACAAAAACAGAAATCAAACCAATGGCTAATTATAATGGTTCATATCCCATTGGCCAACTTTAAGTAACATTGTAAAACCAAGAAGATAGACAGAAGAATTCCTGAAATAAGGACCATTACAAAGGATCACATTGTACAATTCCATTATGAAGCAGAGACTGAAATGCTGAGATTATAACCCAGCCAATCATACTATGCACATTTCATTAATTAGGTAGCATGGTTTTAAGTCATCTACAAAGGAACATTGAGTAATAAAGAATACTGATGTGTTTTTAAAAATAATAAATTCAATATATACTTGATTTTTTCTATAACAACTCCAGTCTTAATTGTTCTATAACACAGTGTGATTAGTAAGAGATAGAAGTAGGGATTTAGCATGAAGAGAGGTGACTTAGATGGGGATGCATCTTACTTGTGGAATACATTTGGGAGCCCCTCAAGGGGCCCCCTGTGGTAACTAATATAAGCAAGAACAACTTAACTCCTATGATTCCTTGCTTGACAAGTTGAACAATTAGCCATTGACAGCACTATAATATTGAACTACAAAATTCATTCTCTCCAGCTTAAATAATCCCCTCTAGGTTGGTTTGTTTCTAGCCTTTTTACTGGAATTCCCCAGCATACCATACAGTCAGGAACACACTGATTAAGGCATGCTGATTGAATTGTAAAACATCACAGGCCATTTAAATGTTAGGGGATTTTTCCTCCTTTTCTTTTTAGGAGTTGAGGACTGCCAGTGCTCACTCAATGTCCTGTGTGTCAGAGTTTAAACAGAAGGCAAGAGCAATGATTACTAGGGACAATGGTACTGTTTTTCCTTTATGGCACTGTCTATCTAGAAGATGAGTGGAGAGGCAGAGGGGAAAAAATACAAAGTGGTATACTCCACATAAAATACAAGGAGATTGCTTGTGTTTTGTTATCTAGAAGTACACAGAGATGACACTCATTACCATTCTCTGTTTTATCTTTCTTTCTAAGCCTTTCCTTTTCCAGACATGGTACAGAATGATAAAGGCTGCCAACCATCAAGAAACATAAATCTCAACTGGTGTTAATCCTTTAGGTCTCTGTTACATTTGGCAAATAGTTTTGGTGAAAGAAGAACCAGAAATTCTTATATGAATATTGGTGCTCTGAAATTGTTTAATCATTTAGGATATTTAAGTTCTGCATTTGTGATCTTCACTATGGGTCTTTTAAGAATGGCTATATACATATTATTTTTATTTTTATTTCTTTTTTTTTCCCTCCTGTCTTGGAGCTTGAACTCAGAGCCTGGGCTCTGTCGCTGAGCCTCTTTGTGCCCAAGGCTAATGCGCCACCACTTGGACCACAGAGCCACTTCCAGCTTTATCTGAGTAGTTTATTGGAGATATGATCTCATAGACTTCCCTGCCCAGGCTAGTTTTGAACCATGATCTTCAAATCTTGAATAGCTAGGATTATAGGTGTAAGGCACTGGTGCCCAGCTATATTATTATAAACTTAGAAGTTTAGGGATATTTTTCTTCAGAAATATTCTTACTGTTTCTTTTCCATGTTCTTCTTCAACTTTACTTTCATGTTTGTTTACAGAGGAAAAATGAAAATCCCAAGATATGCTTCTGTTTCTTATGTAAGTATAACAATTCAATGGTTTTCAGACTGACAATGTTCTAGGTAGTGTGTTCTATGTACAGATAAGTCTTCACCCCTAAGTGTCTAAAAAGTAAGTGTTTTCCACTTTGGCACTGATGGTTTTGTTTCTTTCTTCTGAGACCAGTTCTTCTGATATAGTAAGAGTGAATGCCAACTCACAATATTCCTGTTTCCATTTCTTGAGTGTTGGAATTACTGGTGTAAGGTGGGTTACTGACAGTTGTCATCTGTTATCTAGTGACTTAGGAAGCTGAGATCTAAGGATGTCATTTGAAGTCAACTTGGGAGGGAAGGTCAGAGAGATTTATTTAAATGTAAAACATGAAAAAAGCCCAAAGTGTAGGTGTGTCTCAAGTGTTAGAGTGCCAACTTTGAATGAAAAAGTCAAATAAGAACATCAGTCTCAGAGTTCAAGCCCTAGTGCCAACACACACACACACACACACACACACACACACACACACACACACACACACACACACACACACACACACACAATTACAAATGTATCATGACATTCAACCAAGAGCTGATATATTTTATCAAAAACTGAAATACATCCAGGTGCTTATGCCTGTAATCTTAACTACTCAGGAGGCTGAGATCTGAAGATCCAGGTTTGAAGCCAGCAGAAAGCCTGGGCAGGAAAGTCCATGATTAATCTGATTAATCACAGAAAAAGCCAGAAGTAGCACTGTGGATCAAGAGGTAGAGTGCTAGCCTTAAGCAAAAGGAGCTCAGGAACAACACCCAGGCCCATAGTTCAAGCCCCAGAACTGGAAAAAGAAGAAGAAAAACTAACACTCAAAATTCAAACTTTATTATTATTTTTAAAGAAAAATCTAAAATATTATGTTGACAAGCCTTATGAATTTAGACATACAAATTCCAATTTAGAAAAAGAATTGAGAAAATTTAGCTAACATAACAAAAACTCATAATAAATTTGTTGATGCTATTATGCCTAAAAATCCATGGACAATTATTACTGCTTAATTTTAACATAAAATGTTAGATACACATCAAAGTAATTATCAACTAAAATAGTTACTACTACCTTTTTGCCTATTAGCATTTTTCTCTTTGTGATACATTTTTAAGGAGGTGAGGCAGAACTTGGTGTAATAAATAATTGTTCTTCATAATTAATTCACAAAGTTTTCCCTAAAGAATTTGCATTCCCTATTTAGTTTAGTTGATCTGTATAAATGTTTCTGTAAGGATACCTTTATATGTGAAGAAACTGTCAGAGTTTGTCTTATATAAGTATGTTTAAGGATGTGTGTGTGGGTGGAGTGTGAAAAATATACTGAATTGTCCAGTTATGGCACTTCTAACAAGACCCTTAACATGAGCTGTCTGTGAAGATTTTCATTCACATCTCTGTTCATAACTGTCAAGGCCAAGTGAAGGATCATATGACCTTGAACATAATGAATCTTATGGATAGTTTCATCCAAGTATAGGCCCTCAATTTTTTTTAATTTTATTTTTTTAATTGAAAAGGTGATGAGCTGGGGTGTTACACTTACATAGGTAAGGCAACAAATACATAATTATCCCTTCCCTCTTTATCTACCACTTATCCTTCTTTCTCCCCCACCCCCACTAAGTCATAATGTTCATATCCAACATAGTGTCAAGTGAGTATCAACATTGCTGGGGTTCATCTGTTGTTATGCTGTCTCTGTGATTCCCTTTCCCTCTCATATACTGCATTTTCTATTATGCAAAACACAAGGTATAAACAACTAAGAGAAATGAAAAAAGAAAAAAACAATAGAGATAAAAGAATGAACTATATACAGGTAGACCCTCAATTATATTTTAAAGATTCTTCTATAATGAAGGGTGATACTCTAGCCCAAGATCCAAGTTTTTTGATTCTATGATTCCATCAACATTGCGAATGTTCATCAGGAATAGAGCAAAAACTCACAATGAAGGTAGTAGCTACTATAGAGTTGGAATGCTGAATAATTTTAATAACTGCCAGTATTTAAGCCAATACTGTGCTAGATAGCATACCCACAATATCCTCACATAATTGTCATGGCTAGTGTAAAACCTGCACTTCACAAATGAAGAAAGAAATGCTCAGTTTATTCATACAGCTAGGAAAGCTAGAAATCCAAGACACTTAATCCCAAACATATACCCTTAACCACTCTATTTCTCCTTAGGTTGCAATTCCTCAGCAGTTAGCATAAAATGTCTGTACTTATCTGTAATTCACAGTCATCATCTGATATTCTCTCTAACACAGTCTCTCTGATTGAACCACAGGCAGGCAAACATATCTTTGAGTCTTCATTATACACAGGAACATCTTTTCTGTTTTCTTGGAGCAGGAAGGAGAAGTCAATATTTTCCTTAGCACAACACTTTAGGAAGGAATGTTATTTCTCCTTAGGTTTTAATTATCCACACGTTTTTTTAAACAAGGCAAACCTAAGGGAAAGAATTAATAAATGGAAAGAGGTTATGGTTTGCCTAATTAAAATCCCACTCTGGTACTAAGAAAGCTTTATAGCAAATATGCAGGGTCATTAGATCACTGTAAGCTCTGCACTAGCTGAACTAATAAACTGTATTTTATCCTGTCAGTTCAGCTTCAGGCATAGGGGCCAACATATTCTACTCAGACCTGTCCATGATCTCATAAAAATGCCTGTCCTCTTCTCTAAGAACTTAACTAACCAGAGAGTGAACTTTCTCTTTCCCTGCTGGGATCATGGATTGCAAATCAGTTTTCTCTTTTTAAAAGCAATCACCTAAGCCAGTGGTTATGCGAGATGAGGGTAAAAAGAAACAGCCATAAAAATTAATGAGCCTGTCTGATGCCCAGGTTTTCAAACCATAATTCTGGGCCTGGGCAAATTGTCCTGCTTGGCACTTGCTCACGTGGGTATAGATTTGAATGTACACTAGTGGTTTGAAGGCTTCTGCTGCAAATGGGCTACTTTTGAAAAACATTCTACATCTTCCTGTAACTCTGAATGTTTCACCAAGTCAAAAAGAAAATACACCATTAGCAGAGTTAATGGTATATTAGTGAGGAATCTTTTTGGATATAAATAATACAAAACCTTCATAAGCTAGCTCAGGATATAAACTTTGCTTATGTAACTGAAAGATCTAGGTATAGCAGTTCCTGTGTGATTTAATTTCAAGCTCATGATGCCATTTCTCTCTTCTTCTCCCCTCCTCCACATTCCCTCACCTCACTTACCCTCACGCTCATTCTCCCCCTCACCTTCATACTTTCTTAGACTCTTCTCTCTGATTTTCACAGGCCTTCGTTGCCAGAACACAGCCTGAATGGCCTTGGGTGATGTCTGTCAACAACTGGGAAAGCTACAAGCTAACCTGCTTCTTCCCAGCAGTCTTTTCTGAATCACAAAGGAAAATCTTCAAAGGACAACGCTAAATGTTTGTGAATACCTTATGGGTAAGTCATATATGCCTTGAACCAAACCAATCAAATGGCTGTGTTTGTAGGACAACTACTATCCTGCACAAAACAAAATGTGGATTAGGTAGTCAGGTTGTATTAATAATAGTAGAAGGAACCAGAAAAAAGGAGCAATTATTACTATGTAGACAAAATAGGGATGGATAAAAAGTAGCCCAGTATTTAGCAGAAATTTGGGAGAAAGGTTGAGCCATTGTAACAATGAGATGTATAAGACACAATGTTGAAAACAAATTTTCCAACTTCTGGGGGAGGGGAGGAGGTGGAAGGGGTAGGGGAGATGGGAAAGAAGGGATGGTAGGGGAAAAACAAAAGAGGGGCAACAATGCTTGATAGGAAATGTACTCATTACCTTGCTTGTAACTGTAACCACTCTGTACACTATCTTTACTATATATATGTATATATATACATTGTATATATATATATGTATATACATATATATACATATATATACATATATATATGTATATATATACAATGTATATATATACATGTGTATTATGTATACACATGTATATATATATACATATATATATATATATACACATTGTATCAATTATGATTTTCTTGGTTGCAAATGGCAGAAACCCCTTTGGGCCACTATGTGCCTTTCTCTTGAAAATTGAGAGACTAATCAGTGTTTCCTTGAGTGTTTACTGTTGTGTTTTAATCCATAAAATAAAATTTCAAGCAGATAATTTTGTATGCCTGAAATTGATTTATGGGATTATAAAAGTGTACAATTTTTGAATTGAGTAGTCTTTCCATTATCTAGAATTATTTTAATATACAGGTATCAATTTTCATTTCTTAAAATATCTCAGCCAAGTGCCTGTGGCTTGCTCCTGTAATCCTAGCTACTCAAGAGCCATCTGAGGATGGCAGTTCAAAGCCAGTCCGGGCAGGAAAGTCCCTGAGACTCCTATCTCCAATTAACCACTAAAAAATGGAAGTGGTGCTGTGGCTCAAGAGGTTAAGTGCTAGCCTTGAGCCAAAGAGCTGAGCGACAGCACCCAGGCCAAGAGTTCAAGCCCCACAACTGACAAATACATAGATATATCTACAAATGTGCATCTCAGGAAGAGCAAAGATGCCCCAAATCTGATGAAAAACTTCCATTAGTCACTATGTAGATGGTGTGGGTCTCACAATGGAACCTCACCTGATTATGTTATTTATTCAGATGTTGCATTCTTGGCATTCTTCCAGGAAAAAGTATTTTGCACTTAGCAATTTTAGGTCAGAGTCACTTAGAAGAGAGACATGATTTTCACTTTGCAAGATGACCGAAGACAAAAAAAAAAATCTACAGACCAATCAACAACAAAATGGCTAGAACATATACTTGGATGGCTTACATGTATCACTTAGTATTCGATTTAACATGTAAATGAAATACAAGGCACTAGACACATTTGTTTGTTTCTCTTCCAGAATTTTAGAAAGTTTTACTTTGGATATTATTTTCTGCCTGCTAGTTCATTCCTAAAATTGGAATTGGCAGATTTATGGGAATTTTCTTTACTATTAAAAAGTAATGATAGGATATAAAGCTGGTTCTAAGAACACAGGGGGTTCTAGATCCCACATTAGAATTTTAGACCAGATTCTACTATGAAATTCCTGAAATAGTTTGACCAAATACGCATACACAAACATAAATACACATTCATACACTCACACATCAGAAGTTTGGCAATGATTTGCAACATCTGTCTAAAGCCTACAGACAATGCTAATAAAATTAAAGCCTGGAACTGTGTGTCATTGGAGTAACTAACAGTAGTGAAGTTTATGTTCATTTGTGATTTGAGACAAAACTTTTCTAAGTTACCTTGCGGATCAGATATGTAGTTCAGAGACATATAACCTTCTAGGGTTCAATGTTATTCTGAAGTCTTATTCCACAGCATATCAACCTAGATAGCATCTTGACAACACTTTTCTCCCTGGAGAATGCCCTCTGACACCTCTCTTCCTTTTTTCAGAAGCTGAAAAATAACTTAATCTCCTGGGAACTAATCTCAAGAGTAGAAGCACTTTGAAGTATTTGAAGATTTGACTGCCCATATTGAAGTTTTATTGGAAAAAATCACTGATCTACTCTTTTCTTAGTAGAAAACATTATTGCATAAGGATTACTAAAATTAATCCTGCAGATTTAATACTGTAGGATTTCTGCAGATTTAATACTGAAATTCTATTCTTGATTATGTCACCAAGGACATTGCCTCTCTTTGGTTAAAGGCACATGTACATGGGATACATTAAAGCTCATTAAATCTTGCTTTAATTTTTAGATAATGTCAATTCCTGTCAAATATTATCAAGCTGATACCTTTCTTTAAAGACTTCCATGGTTTCCAATAGCTTTCAAGAAAAAGGAAAGAGAATGCCTGAAAAATTTTTGGTTAAAATGAAGAATATTGACTTAATTCTATTTTCTGAAATCTTGACAACTGTTTCTGCTTCTTCTTCCTTTGAAGAGGGCATACATAATGTATGCCTGGGGATGTTTTACATGTATATGTCTTTGAATGTAATTTTGTTTGAGCCTGCAATAAATTTTTATGCTTTTATTCCTCATAAACATCAAGTCATTCTTCAAATCCCTTTTCAAATTACCCAACTGATGAATCAATATATATATATATATGTAAAATATATGTGTATATAATATATATTAATTATATATAATACATGCACTATTAAGTATAATATACACATAGTAGTAGCAAATAGAGTATACAATATTGAACATATATATCATATATATATATACTGCATTCTGTATATAGAGAATAGACCCTATAGATATAGTATACACTAGTGTATAGATGCTAAATATATAGTACATACGATATACAATAGTGTATAGCATATATATGCATAGCATCCATATATGTATAGTATATATATATATATACATGCTATAATACCCACATAATTATATATAGTGTAAAGCTTATAGATGGTATATGTAGACTTACTATATACAGTATACACAGTATATACTAGGTAGATGGCATATGTATTGCATACATACATTATGTATACTATATACAATACTATATAGCATACACTATGTATATTATATGTGCATGTGCATGTACATAATATAAGTAATATTTATTGTGTATATTAAATATATATTTAAATTATACAAATATTTGATGTAAATTATTAATATATTAAATTATTACACATTTACTTCAATATTCTGCAGTATTATAGTATTTTACTTCTCCATTTGCATCCATCATGTCCTTTACTTACAGAAGCATAGTAAGGAATATACGAATTTGCTGTTCACCCTTTTTTTTTTTTTTGGTCGGTCGTGGGGCTTGAACTCTGGGCATGGGCACTGTCCTTACGCTCTTCAGCTCAAGGCGAGCACTCTACCCTTTGACCTTCAGTGCCGCTTCTGGTTTTCTAGTGGTTTATTGGAGATAGAGTCTCATGAACTTTTCTGCCTGGGCTGGCTTTGAACCGTGATCCTCAGATCTCAGACTCCTGAGTAGTATTACAAGTGTGAGCCACTGGCACCAGGCTGTTCACACTTCTTTAGTAACCATAAACCTTCCAAAAAGATTTTACCATTCTACCTACTATTTTAAATCTAAATGTAGCAAAATGCTATGGTATAATATTCTCCATTGAAATATTTTAATATCAATTACCTGGAAGAATTTATTTCATAAAATAACTAAAATATCCCCAATAAACACAGATTATAACAATATTCCTACATAAGGAATAAAATTTTATAGGTCAATTTTATATAGCCTCCAATTAAAAATGCCATTCACTGTGTGCAAAATGAGCTCTGCAATTTTTGGTCAGGAACAGGAAGGAGGAATTGGGGGAAAGTAAAGCAAGAGGCAACATTGTCCAAAAAATAAATATACTCATTACCTGACTTATGAAATGGTAACTCCTATATACAACACCTTAGCAATAACAATAAAATTATATTTAAATCTAAAAATATCATTCTAGTGCTGCATTTGTTTACTCTTTGACCCACCATTTTCGTGTCCCCTTTACCTTCCCAAAGCCAAATAAATAAATAAGAGTAAAAGAAAACAAAAACAAGCCGGGCCCCGTGGCTTATGCCTGTAATCCTACCTACTCAGGAGGCTGAGATCTGAGGATCACAAGCCACTAATATTACTTTATACTTAGTCTTAATATTTAAAAATGACTCATTTAAAAGAATACTTGTAAATTATGAATAAGGTTATCTCTTATATTCTTTAGAACTTTAGTAAAATGGGCATAGAAGGCCATACTAGTCAATGCCTAGTTATGAGGTTTATAATAACAATGAATGTAGATGTTTACTTCTTGCAACATACAGGCTGGCTTGTCCAGCCTAACTTATATCATTTGGAGTCATACGAAGGAAAGAAGAAAAGGACCTAGAAAGGCTCCATAATTTGCAATATCTATTTTTTTTCTGTTAGAATCCTTAATAATTAGTTACAGATTCTGTAATGTCACCAGGCAGATCATACTAAGACCTTGAACTTTGGGATCTTGTACAGAATTAGCTAGGTGGTGGAATTCCTTAAACTGGAAACCTTAAACTCCTCAGTCAAATTCTTTTATAATGCTTGACAAATAGTACTCAGAGTAGTTCAGGACACCAGCCAGAGAGGAGCTGTTTGAATTAAAACAGTCTCCATGCTGTCTTAGCCTGTCATTGTTCCACATGCCAAGAATGCTTTATTTTATGATCAACCATTTAGTGCATATTTTCATGGTCAATTTCATTGACAGGTATACAATATGATAATAAATAGCCAAGAAAACGAGGAAACCAATCCAAACTACCCCCACCTTTTTTATATTGTAGAAGGAAGGGTATAAAAAGTGAGAGCATCACAAATAAAATAAAGACAGATTATAAAGGAAAACATCAACATTGATTAAATGATCTGGCTTTCAAGTAATCCTATAACACTTTATAATATTTTGTCATAATTGAGAAAGTTCACAAATCAGGAAATCTTTTGCTAGTTTGAGTACTCTCTAGGAAAAGAATACTACACTGTTCTTAGAGCCTAGAAAAGTGCAAAGTATTTGGAAAGAATACAAAGTAAGCAGAATTACTCCCATATTAAAATGCAAAATATTGCACATCTCTTCAATGAAATACCTCTAATACTTAGAATACAAGGACAAGGCAATCTTCTAATCTAGTAAATTATTTTTTATTCTCTGAGGATGAACATGAATGAGATACTTTATTACAAAATATTTCTTATAAATAATTATTTTAAAAATTCCCTTTGTGATAATGCTACTACACTGTTGTTAGCAATGTAAACTTGTTCAATCACTCTGGAAACCAGTATGGAGGTTCCTCAAAAATCTAAACATTGAGCTTCCCAATGACCCAGCAATCTCACTACTGGACATTTACCTAAATGACCACAAACCAGCCTGCATAAATGCCACTAGCACAACCAAGTTAATTGCTGCATTTTTTTTACCATAGCTGAGATATGGAATCAACCCAATGCCTCTCACTGAATGAATGGATCAAAGAATGTGATAATTCTCTCTCTCTCTCTCTCTCTCTCTCTCTCTCTCTCTCTCTCTCCACACACACACACACACACACACAAATTAATTCTATACTTCCATCATAAGGAATGACATTGCCCCATTCATATGGAAATGGAAAGACTTGAAAAAAAATCACATTAAGTGAAGTAAGGCAGACCCAAGAAACATACATTCCATGGTTTTCCTCATTTTTAATAATTAGTATATGTCTAGAATAGTCCTAAAACATGAGCAGAATATCTCAATAGCTATGTACATATGACCATATAAAATGATTCTAATCAAAATGAATTCCAATATATGGAAACGAGGTTTTCTATGTTGTTGTTGCATATACTGTGTGGAGTTGTTTCTTCTTTCTTTCATTTTCCCCCCTTTGGTTTAACCCCTGTTGTTACTGAATTTGATTTTGGTACCCTGTGTCTTGTATATGCATTTATCTGTATGGGGGAAGTGAAGGGGAACAACAAAATGGTGAGACAAAGGACAAAGGGCAAACCAAAGCAACAGCAACAGTCCCAAGACAATATGCAGGAAATTAACTTTAAAACTGCGGTGGGGGTGGGGGTGGGGAAGAGGAGTAGGAGAACAACAAGGGAGGAGGTAACAATGTCCAGCAAGAAATGTTCTCCTTACCTTACATATGTAACTATAACCCCTCTGTACATATCTTTGGTATTAAAATTAAATTTAAAAAATTAACAGCAAGGCAGGGTGTAAGTGGCTCACCCCTGTAATCCTAGCTATTCAGGATTGCAGCTTAAAGCCAGCACAGGCAGGAAAGTCCATGAGACTCTTAACTACAATTAACCAACAGAAAGCCAGAAGTGGCTCAGTGCCTCAAGTGGTAGAGTGCTCACCTTGAGCCGAAGAATGCAGGTACCTTGCCCAAGCCCAGAATTCAAGCCATATGACTGACAAAAACAAAAACAAAAACAGTATGAGGCTAACTTCATCTTATCTGATCATATGTACATAGCTTTGGACCTTTTCTACTTGTCCCAGACATATACTAGTTTTTGCAAATAAGGGAAACCATCTTTGTGCCTGGCTTACTTCATTTAATATAATTTTTTCAAGTCTTTCCATTTCCTAACAAATGTGGTGATGTCATTCTTTCTTATGGAGACATAGAATTCCATTATGTGTGTATATATATATATATATATATATATCACATATTCTTGATCCATTCATCTACTGAGGGGCATCTGGGTTGGTTCTATATCTTAGCTATGGTAAATAATGCTGCCATAAACATAATTGTGCTGGTAGCTTTAGTATGGTTTTGTTTGTGATCATTTGGGTAAATGCCCAAAAGTGAGATTGCTGGGTCATAGGGGAGCTCTATGTGGAGTCTTTTGAGAAACCTCCATACTGCTTTCCAAAGTGGTTGAACAAGTTTACAATCCCACCAACAATGCACTAGGCTTTCCTTCTGTCCACATCCCCTCCAGCATCTGTTGTTATTAGAGTTCTTGATTATAGGCATTCTAATTGGGATGAGGTGGTATCTCAATGTTGTTTTGATTTGCATTTCTTTTATGGCTAGAGAAGTTGAGCATTTCTTCATGTGTGTATTGGCCATCCTTCTTTCCTCTTCAGAGAAGTTTCTCTCTTTTTTTTTTTTTTTTTTTTTTTTTTGTCGGTCATGGGACTTGAACTCTGGGCCTGAGTGCTGTCCCTCAGCTCTTCAGCTCAAGGCGAGCGCTCTACCACTTGAGCTATGGCGCCACTTCCGGTTTTCTGGTGGTTTTTTTTGAGATAAGAGTTTCATGGATTTTCCTGCCCGGGCTGGCTTTGAACTGCGATCCTCAGATATCAGCCTCCTGAGTAGCTAGGATTACAGGCGTGAGCCACTGGCGCCTGGCTTCAGAGAAGTTTCTCTTTAAGTCTTTAGCCCACTTATGTATTGGGCAGTGAACCCCAAGATAGGGACACAAGTGTTTTGTTTTTTTTTCTTGCTATGGTTTCTAATGTATTTATAAGGTACCATACGATTTTTTTTTGCTGCTTTGTATATTCTTCCCCCACGGTATAACCCCTGTTTTCACTGTATTTGATTTTGATATAATTTGGGGAGAGGAAGGGAAAAAACACAATGTTTATATAGGGATACAGGTTGACCCATTGTAATAATGAGATGTACAAGACACTATGTTGAAAAATGAACTTTACAATTTAGGTGGGGGCGGGTGAGGAAGGTGAGAGGGGGTAACTGTAGTTGTGGAGGTGGGAGAGAAGGGATGGTAGGGGAAATACAAAGGAGGAGGCCACAATGCTTGATAAGAAATGTACTCATTACCTTGCTCATGTAACTGTAACCCCTCTGTACAGTATTTTCACAATAAAAACTTATTAAAAATAGTATGAGCCATCTAATATTAATTTGGAGTATTTTTTTCCTAGTATGTGTGATGGATAAATGTCTACAATTCCATAGCCAATTCCTTTGGTACATAGAGTTCAGTGTCTTTCTGTGTCTCTGTCTCTGTTCACCTTTCTGTTGATAGATAGTAGAAAAATACTAAATAAATATATCCAATTAGTTTTGTCTGATTGACTTCACATTTGCCAATTTAGTAGGCAAAAATATGATCCTACATTGATGCAGTAATTTGAACTTTTTGTTTAATACCAAGTTTAATTAAATATGTTTATTATCTTTTAAAAATAATTAAATGTTTATTATCTTTAAAAGTTTTCCCCTTTAATGAGTATTTTAGCCTCAGAGATTGGTATAAAAATAGCACTTAGAGTTCTTACCTTTCTTTTTTTAGAGTTCTTATCTTGATTACAGATATGTTCTATTCTAAAGAGGCTTCAGTTTCAAAATTTGTAATTACTTTGATAGTCATAGTATAAAGCAAATGTGTGTGTGTGGGGGGGGGTGGTAGTAGTATTCCCCAGTATTATAGGAAACTTCACCTCTTCTAATTCAAGCTTCTGATGGTTGAAATTCCTTACTATGTATAACAATACAAAGGGATATCAAACCTTTGTTTTTCTAAAAACAACAGCTAATATTTACTAAAATAGTATGTGCTATATGTTTTATAGCCCTACTAGATTTACTCTATACCCTATTTTTGGCTCCTTTTACAGAGAAGTATATAAATTCAGTCCTAATCTCAGTCATAAAACATACAAATTCCAAGATCACAATTCAGAACTACTTTTTCAAACCTGAGCTTCTGTGCTATACAACTTCACCAATACTGTGTGCTTACTCAGCTTTCTGTCTGGTTAGAATGCCTTGTTAGAAAACTCAGCTGGGGCTTTTCCATCATTGAGTAGCATCCATTTGGTAAATATTATTTCAATTCAAAGTGAAATGGAATATACTTCGTAACTTTTCTCAATCTCTCACACACATATTTCTGTGTGTGTGTGAGAGAGAGACAACACCAGTAACTTAAAAGTTTCAGTCTTCAAAACAGTAACAGCTTAGAGCAATCCTTGCTACCTTGTCCAATTCTCCAGAGAATCACAATGAAGATGCACATGTGAATTTATTTCTATAGCCTGTTCTTCCTTACATGTTCATATAACCACATATATTATATTGTCTACTAATATAGACAGTTTCCTCTTGGACTGTCACAAAAGGAGATATAAACATGGAAAATACTTAGTGAAAAGTGTATTTGAAATGTGAATAATTAAAAAAAAAATCCCTCCTTCTAGATTATAGTGGAAGTCTATGAGGACAGAAGTGGATGGAAATTGTTGCAGAAGGCCTATGGTGGGATTCATATCAACCAACATGGACTTGTCTGCTGCTGGCCACCAAGTGTGGGACTATATGGATCTCTATCTGGTTAGAATCCTTTCAAGTCAGCTACTAGTATTGGCTTCTTTTGGCAGCTAATACTGATACTGCTTAATGAAACAGGCCTCAAATGATGGGTACTAGTTGTAAGGTCTGCCTGGGGCCATCCAGGCTCTGGCCTCCTGACCTCTCCGCTCTTTGCTCAGTATCTATGTCATCTAGGTAATGGACAAACATGGAGGCAGTCACCTTCCCCTGTGAGGTCACATCCTGCCCCCTCATTGCGCCTCACATTGGACCGAGGGAGGGTCCCAAGCCCTGAAGTTACATCCAGATCCAGTGTGGCCACAACTTTCCCCAACCTGGCCACACCCCTTCCTGTACCTGGCCTACATAAGTCCTGGCCTGGGGTGGGATGCCCCTTTAGCCATGCTACTCCACCATGCAAGGAGGGGCAGCAGTTCGGTAAATAAACTTCTCTTCCTGACTGAATACCATGTGGTGCTCCCTTTCCTCTGGTGCTGATTTAATTGATCTAACATTAGTCAGAAATCTAAGGTTTATAGAAGGAAAGGAAGGGAAGACTCAAATAAATATATGTGTATTTTGCTATACTGTTCAAATTTCTCTCCAAAGTGCTACTTTGCAAAAATAAAACCGTCTTTCACTGTGTTTAAAATTGATAGATGAGATGGTGAATAGACAACCAACTGAGTGGATCTCTTCGCTAAGTATTTTGACTCAAGTGTTGTTATACTTGGAGTGGCATTATGTATGAATGTTAGGGCTTATGGGAAGTGAGAGTCATTATCCTATAACACGATTCTGTTCAATGCTCTCTGACATTTGTTTAAAAGGAAGAATGTGTGTATGTGTGCGTGAGAGAGAGAGTGAGAGAGAAGACATCAAGAGACAGAGAGACAAAAAGAAGACAGTAAAAGGCAGAGAGAGAGAGACAAAAGAGAAGACAATAAGAGGCAGAGAGAGACAAAAAGAGAAGACAATAAGAGGCAGAGAGAGACAAAGTAGTTATAATACAGAATTGGCAGGAAGTCTATCTTGTTTCCAAATTGCTAATAATATGATCCTATATATACTTATACTTAAGTCCAATCATTGCCTGAAGCCTTAAATTCTCCTTCAGCCAATGGGACCAGATAATCTTAGGAATTTCTTTAGCAGGAACTTTCTCACTGTGAGTATAATTGTATTACACTTCTCTAAAACCAGGGCTTCTGACTATGCAAAGTAGAAAGAGATAAGGAAGGTTTCAGGCTGTGCTCAGGTTTTGATAGCAAAAAATGTCAAGAGCAAAGTGGACAGAGAACTTCTCGGTAATCAGATAAATAATATTATAAAACAATATGTTAAATATTAAATAGAAGGAGTCACCACAATACATAAAGTGATGTTGTAAAGTTAGAGTAGTCAAATGGAGTTGACAGATGGAAATATAAGACATGCATGTAAATTTAAATTTTTTGGGGGGGGGTCCAGTCGTGGGGCCTGAACTCTGAGCCTGGGCACTGTCCTTCAGCTCTTCAGCTCAAGGCTAGTGCTCTACCACTTGAGCCATAGTGCCACTTCCGGTTTTTTCTTTTTGCTTATGTGGTGCTGAGGAATCGAACCCAGGGTCTCAGGCATGCAAGGCAAGCGCTCTACCACTGAGCCACCTTCCCAGCCCTGTAAATTTAAATTTAAATGTAAATTTATTAGAGAGTAAAAGTGCTTGGGGTTTGTTTTATAAATATTTGGATTTTAGATAAACTTTTTCCTAAACCATATGTATAATACAAATGATCAGTTAGTCATTTAAAAGCCAAATTAAACTGCTTCTCTTATATGTTGTGTGGCAACCCTAAATGAAATTTTAGCCATCATGATTACAGATCCCCTGACAGTCCCTTAACTTTTGCTTGGGAAGACAATATGACCTCTCATTTCTAACCACAAAATACTCTCCATGAAACAGCTAAGAAAGAGGTTACAAACTAAGGACTCTTTAAGAGCAAGCAACAGTGCAAACAACATCTAAATACTTGCCTAAAGGTAAGTTTCACTTATTTTCCAGTTGGTAAATGGGTAAACTGCCATAAGCAGTGGACTGAGGTGAATATTTTGATCTGACAAAGCAGTATTTCAAGAAACACAGAGGTATGAAGAAGTTTAAAAATAGCCGGGAGTCTATGGTTCACACCCGTAATCCTACCTAACTCAAGAGACTGAGATCTGAGAATCATAGTTCAATGCCAGCTTGGGCAGGAAAGTCCTCCATGAGATTCTTATCTCCAATTGACCAATTGCCCATGCCCTGAGTTCAAACCCCACAGCCAACCATCCTCCCCCCAAAAAAAGAAAGAAAAAGAAATTTAAAGGTAATTTGTTTTTCCACCTTGGACATTAAACAAGCCATTTTTTACCTCATTTTTATCTGACATCATATTGGCAACTGAAATACTAATCCTTCCAATTATTAATAAACATGCCTACTAACATTGATTACACTGAGTGGAGTCATCAGTGTGATTATTAATCTTTTATATGTAAAGTGCTTTTAGCAAATGGAAAAAAAAACAAAAATATTTGAAATTCCAAGATGATCACTTATAAGGAGAAATACTTATTTACATATGTATATTTCTTTTTCTAAAAAGTAATTTCTCCTCTTACTTCTGGGCAAAACATATGCCACGAGTCACTTTCTGAGAGTGAAAATATATGCTGTGAACATTGTTAATTGAACAGCATTAAAGGAGCCATCTGCAAATGGCTCACAGAAAATATTGTCAGCTGATCATTTAGCCATAAGCTGTAAGGAGAATGGGTGTTAAAATGGGGGAAAAAATCATTATAGATACCCAGTTACTTCTCTGGTAACTATGAAAAATGAATGCAGGAGGTGCATGGAAGGCAATAGCTGCATTACATCTTCTTAAAATGAGTAAAAGCAGATGCATAAGAGATGATTATTCATTTCACAGTTATTTAATGGGAAGAATAAATCTCAATGGAAGCATGTGGGGAAGTCCATATACCAGATTATCGATTTAGGAAAGCATACATATGTGTCTCTTTCACACACACACACACACACACACACACACACACACACTCACATGAAAGACAATGAGATGGAGAGAAAGAAAAAGAGAAATACAGACACAAAGGCAGAAAAAGTGGTAACAATAAAACAATACAATAAAATAACACTATAACAATAAAATTGGTAAGAACTAAATTTTATCACCATCAACAAAAAGTCACCTCCTGAGGTCAGATATAAAAGAACAGTCAACATATTACTCACAAGAAACAAACACAAAACAAATAATTACTTACCTCTTTATTTTACATAGTTACTGTGAGTTGAGTTGAATAATTACAACAAATTCCTTAATTAGAAATTTTGTATTCACAGAGGTAATTACTTCAAGATTTTGAGATGCTATCACTCTGGAGGGAGATACCTCCAAAGGAATGACTGGTAGTCTATTTTTAAGAGGTGGTCAGGACATAGGAAGACAGAGACACAGGTGGCATAGATGGAAGTAACAAATGCAGTGCCCCCCCAAGATTGACAAGCATTACCAGAAAACATTAGCAACCTTAAGAAAAATGTGGTATGACTTCTTTCAGAGCCTGGAGAACACAGCTTTACAGCAACTTGGTTTTGGACTGCTGCCCTCTTGCCCTGTGAGAGAATCAATTTCTGGTATTCTAAGTCAGAGTCTGTAGTAATTCCTTATAATCATCATAGGGAATATATACTGCTGCCGATCAACAAGCACCCTTCAGACAGCATTTACAAAGGACTGCTTGTTTTAAGGTGGTGCTTTAAGTAATTCACGTGAGAATGGGTCACACTTCTGCATATGATTCCCTAGGTATTGGAGGTACTGAGAGGGCAGATGGCTAACAATATGCCAGTTGACTCCTATTTAAGGGTTTCTAGAAAAAGATCTTATACACCAAGCTTGTAATGGGTGAGAAGGAAAAAGCTTACAATTTAGGTAGAAAGAAAATTCAAACCATTGAAAACATGTAATCATCAAAGATCAAAGAGAATAAATGTTAAGGGAGTTTCGAAAATCATGTTCTATAAAATGGAGAGCATATTTGACACTCAGGACAATCCCAATAAGCAAATCCAGAACACACTGTAGAATGATTATGAAAAGGAGCAAAGAGTTGTGTTATAACACCCTTATTGTTTGAAACATTCCACTGGATAGACATTTGTACTAACAAAAAATTAATGAAAATGGGACTGTTTGCAAATAGTACTCAGATATAAATTCTCTTACAATTTTCAACATTAGAAAAGTAACATTATAACCTTCTCTAAATAGAATTATTATTGCCATATAAAAATATCCAAGTAATGTAAAAAACCATAGATTTGTTGGGAAGGGATAACATGAGTGGCTTATTCTTATTTATTTTTAGCTATTATTTTTATGATTCTCAATGTTATTTCAAGTGCTGCAGCCTTGGATTCTTGTAATGGAATAAAGAATACAGATGCCAGTTTAGTATATAGGTTCACAGGGGATTTTTCTAAATATTAAAACAATTATATAGAATGCAAATGATACTTCCAATGCATCTCAGGGGATACATTTAGAAAAATAGTCACAAAATCTTTATACTTATTAATGAAATCTTTCATAATCTTTTACATTTTCTTTTCTCATAGCAATTTCTGGCAAATGGCAGAGTATTATCTGAAGAGGTGGGAGAACAACTTTAATTTTAATTTTGTTTGGAAGTTTGTGTGTGTGTCTGTTTGGCATCCTATGTTAAATTAGCATTATCTATGAGACTTGAACAGATTTCTGATGGTGTCACCGGACAGAGGTGAGGATTAGTGAAGCTCCCCATTAAATATAGGAATTCTTCACTTAGGCTACTTGACTTAAATCTCAGAATAAGAATTTCTGGACAAGTCACACTGGTAAGAAAACTTGCCAGAGCTTTAGTAAGTAAACAAGCAAGGAAACAGACAGACAAAAAAGCAGACAAACAGAAGGGCAGGGGCACATTCTAGCAAAGTGTGGGTGCTCTCACAGGGACACAAAGACACAGACACACACACACAAGGAGACACCCAGAGAGACACACAGCCTCTTGGTCTGTTGACTATTTATAGGGTAAAGTATCACCTGGCCTCATTCTATCTATTGGCCTGGAGGACATCATATGTATGACATATGTAATCTTCCAACAAATGTATCCAACAAGTCTTCAGTGATACTGTTAAAAATTTTTTTTTGGTTAAATTCAGAGGTATAATAAAATGGCTTTAAACATCCTAAGAGGAACCTGCACAATTATAAAGGTTAAATGTTATGTATTTGTTCCAAACAACTCAATGTCTCCTCATCCTCTCAGGATGTACACGGTCAGATTAATGCTATGTCTGACCCTATTTTTAGCTTTAATGAGCTCCTCACTGGTTCTCTGGAGCCACTTGGTGAAAAAAACTTGTTCATCTTGAAGACATTACTATGCTGGGAAGTCCTAATCTGCTGTACCTTATATTGTTTCTATGGCTTATTATCCTCTCTAATTTCTAGTCTGGCTTCCTTTCCAGTTCAAAATCAGAGAATGCTCCTAATGACGTCTGATCCCAGCAGTCCAATAAATGATCTTCACGTGTCACCCCTCAATACAATAGGGGATGACTTCAGGCCCCTGACTAAGCAGGGCCAATGCCCCTTCTCAGCTGGAAGCAGTTACTGAAGATGGATCTTCACCCATCAACTTCTCTTAAGATAAAGGGACTGAAGTCATTTAGGGGAAAATGGATGCCAGGGATTCTAAGATTCAAGCTTAAAGTTTGTCCATCTACTTCCCTTAGGATTAAGGTAACAAAGTCATTTTTGGGGAAATGAAGCCAGATAGACTAGGAAAATTGAGTTATGGTCAGCTAATAGCAAATACAGGAGCTATTCCTTCATGTACTTCCCTTAAGATTAAGGGAACAAAAATCATTTTGGGGGAAATGAAGGATAACTTACGAAAATGGAAATGGAGGCCTGGTGTAAGCAACCAAGAAATATGGTATCTAAAAACTTAGAAATGCTATCTTTGCTTCAAAGAGAGACAACTGAATGAATTCTTTCTGAAGGGATACATTTCTCACCCAAGAATTCACAACTGCCTGGCAAGATGCCCCAAAATGGAGATAACAGGATGTCTCCTCCTTTCAAGGATAAGGATCTGTTTCGTGGCAGGATGCATTCTTAACTGGAACACCAGGTGTAGTTAAAGCAAAGAGAAAGCACCTAGCTATGCATAATAACTTAAACCCAGACCCTGCTCCTCCCCCCCCCCCCCAAGGAGCTGTGTGTGTCTCTCTGGGTGTTTCCTTGTGTGTCTGTGTGTGTGTCTATGTCTTTGTGTCCCTATGAGAGTACCCACACTCTGCTAGAATGTGCCCCTGCCCTTCTGTTTTTCTGCTTTTTTGTCTGTCTGTTTCCTTGCTTGTTTACTTACTAAAGCTCTGGCAAGTTTTCTTACCAGTGTGACTTGTCCAGAAATTCTTATTCTGAGATTTAAGTCAAGTAGCCTAAGTGAAGAATTCCTATATTTAAAGGGGAGCTTCACTAATCTTCACCTCTGTCCCGTGACAATAGTACTGAGAATTAATCTTCATAGTAATTAGCACCAAATTTAGATCCACACATCAAATATGTGAACAAGTAAGACATGTTAGATATAAAATTTATATCAGATATGTCACTCATAAAAATACATTTTAGCCAAGTATTGGTGTCTGCTGCCTGTAATCCTAGCTACCCAGTCTATTGATATCTGAGGATCCCTATTCAAAGCCAGCCTTAGCAGAAAAGTTTGTGAGATTTATATCTAAAATTAACCACCACAAGTCAGAAGTGAAGGTGTGGCTTGAGCAGTAACTAGCCTTGATAAAAAAGATAAAGGAATTCAAAAACTAAAGCAATGAGTTAAAACTCCAGTACTAGTACATACATACACACACACACACACACACACACACGCACACACACACAAATATAAGCAATCAAACACAGAACATGGGACGCTGGCAATAATATCTGGAAAAAAACCATGAATATATCACTCTTCATCCTTTTCATTAAAGAGGCTCAGCATATTATCTATTCTGTTTTTCTTTGGGGAGTAATATTGGTGTTTAAATTTAATCTCTCAGGCATGCTTTATCACTTAAGCCATACCTTGTTTATGCTGCCCAAAAGAAGTGGGTTTTCATTTTGTCACTGTTTAAGAGCAAATACTAGATTTCTAGATCATAGTGTCCTGTCTCCTGAAACATTCTTTGTCATACACAAATGAACAAAACTGGTATAGGTTTTATGCAAATATCTCAAATCCAGTTACTGAAAAGGACAACTTTTTTAAATAGGTAAAAGAAGGCAGTTTCAGAAATTACAAAATTCTGCTGGCATAACTAAATTGACATTTAAAAAAAAAGGATTTGTTGGGGCTGGGAAGGTGGCTCAGTGGTAGAGTGCTTGCCTTGCATGCATGAGGCCCTGGGTTCGATTCCTCAGCACCACATAAGCAAAAATGAAAAAAGCCGGAGGTGGCACTGTGGTTCAAGTGGTAGAGTGCTAGCCTTGAGCTGAAGAGCTGAGGGACAGTGCCCAGGTCCAGAGTTCAGGCACCACAACTGGACGTCCCTTCCCCCCTCCCTAAAAAAAAAGGATTTGCAAGCTGTGAAGTTAGCTAAGCCCTCCGTTCAATTCTTCAGTACCAGACAAAGCTGTGGCTCAAGTGGTAGAGTGCTAGCCTTGAGCAAAAGGAGCTCAAGGAGACTGCCCAGGCCTTGAGTTCAAGCCCCAGGCTGGCAAAAAAAAAAAAAAAAAAAAAAAAAAAAAACAGAAGAGGAGTTGTGGCTTAAAATGGTAAAGCACTGAACTTTTGCAAAGGAGCACCAAGACCCTGAGTTCAAGCCTCCCAATTAGAAAATAAAACCCAAAAACAAAAGTATCATTTTAATATCTTGGACAGAATTTGTTTACCACTGTTCTGGTATTCTCTCCCTTTCAGAAAGTGCCTGAGAAACTGCACTGAAGTTAATGGGAGCAGTAACACATTAAAGTCCTTGTGATCATGGGCATCACAATATCAGTGTCCTAGGTAGAAAGCCTAGATCTTTATTAGCTCCTCATTTAAAGGAGGGGCTTTATTTACAAAGCCCTCTTTTTGAGAAAATTGTATTGTTTGTCAAAGGGAGAATACTTATCACATGACTTTCAAAATTATAGGTAAGACAATATATAGAAATTGTGCAATGCAAATTAAATTTGCTGTAATTCACATATATGTTATATAATTGACTTACTGATAATTTTTTTACCTTTTATTAGAATTCAACAACATTTTCTTCCTTTTCTCATAACAATAATAATATCTGTAGTAGGAAGACCCCCTACTCAGGCAGGCAAGCCCACCTAGTCTTCTGGAGTGACAGAGCCCACCGCAACAAAGTTGTTATTAAAGAACCAACTTTATTGAGAAGGTTCCTACACTGACCGGCCAGGGATGCAGCACAGGTCGGGAGCTGATACTGCAACCACAAGCAGCCCACGTGCTTAGGTTTTTAAAGGCAAAAATCACAAGGTGAAGCCTGGTCACATAGGCAACCAATGAGATTTTCACACACCCAAAAGATTGCACAGTCATACCAGACCACACGCAGGTGGCCAGTGAGGTTACACTTTGTCACATAATGGCTGTTTAAACCAGCCTGTCACTTTTGGTTAAAATGACTCACGAATTCAAAGGTAAAGCAGACCTTAAGGTAAACATACACAAAAGAGTTTAGTGGAGTTTAACATAAACATGTGAAAAAGGTGGAGTTTATAGCCAGCAGAAGCCTGATTACTGGCCACCCGTCAGTCATTAACAGAACAATAAAGGTGGATTAACTTGTTCAGGGGAGAGGGACCTAGAGGCATTCTTTTCATTCCAAGAACTGGGCTGGTTGGAGCCAAGGTTTTTTTTTTTTTTTTTTTCTAAAATCCCTAAAACAAAAACAAAACCTGTAAAGAAGCTGTCCCAGTCTCCTCTCAGGGCCTAGTTCATATCAACTAGTATCAATTGATATTAATGTATAATGTGAACAATGTGACACGCACTGGTGGCTCATGCCTGCAATCCTACCTACTAAAAAGACTGAGATCTGAGGATCACTGAGTTAGGGTTAGGGTTAGGGTTAGGGTTAGGGTGTTCAAACCCAGCCTGAGCAGGAAAGTCCACAATACTCTTATCTCCAATAAACCAACAGAAAATTGGAAGTGGTGCTGTAGCTCAAGTGGTAGATCGCTAGCCTTGAGCTGAAGAGCTGAGGGACAGTGCCCAGGCCCAGAGTTCAAGCCCTATGACTGACAAAAAAAAAAAATTCACAATGTTGAAAAATGGAATATTTTTAATTGTATCCAATATATTATTGGGTTCTAGGATGCATTGTTTATGTTGCTCATATAAAATACTGTTTCTCCCTTTTATACATTCCTCATGCATACCAAAACCTTTGCTTCTGACCACTCCATAGTTCTTCGTCCTCTGTAAGGTCCTAGAGTACATGATCAATCTTTTGGAATTTTGTCTATTACCTGTTTATGAATTAATAAAGCTCTTCAGATTGCTCATAACTCCGATGAGAAATGATGCCAGATGAGCATGTTTTCTGAAGTCCAATTGCATACTCAGTAGAGCAAGTCCATGTACAATATTGAAAGGAGAAATGTTGGTATCATTTCTTTTTTTTGAAAATTTTAGTTTTATTGTAAAGATGTTGTACAGAGGAGTTACAGTTACAAAAATAAGGTAATGAGTACATTTCTTTTTGAACATTGTTCCCCTTCTCTCATTTTCTCCCACTTTCCTTGTCACCCTACTTCCCCCACCCAAGTTGTAAAGTTCATTTCCAACCTAGTATCTCCTGAGTACTGCTGTTGCATTGGTTCACTCTTTTTCCTTTGTCTCTCCATTTTGTTATTCCTCTACTTTTCTCCAAATCAGATAAAGGTATTTACAAGACGTAGGTGATAAACCAAAGGAAAATAAAAAAAAATAAGAAAAAGAAATAGCTTCACACAGTACATTAAAAACTACAGCAACAAAACAAAATCCTCCTGTTTCCATATCTTGGAGTTCATTTCAATTAGCATCATTTTATATAGTCATATGCACATAGCTGTTGAGCTACTGTGATCCTCTGCTAGGACTGTTCTAGACATACACTAATTATTACAAATGAGTGAAACCATGGAGTCCATGTTTCTTTGGATTTGGCTTACTTCACTTAATATGATTGTTTCCAAGTCGTTCCATTTTCTTACAAATGGGTGATGTCTTTCTTTCTGATTGAAGCGGAGAATTTCACTGTGTATATATACCACATTTTCTTGATCCATTCATTCATTGAGGGGCATAGAGGTTGGTTCCATATCATAGATATGGTAAATAATGCTGCAATGAGCATAGTTGTGCTGGTAGTTTTAGGGTGGCCATGTTTGTATTTGTTTGGGTAAATGTCCAGAAGTGGTATTGTTGGATCATAGGGTAGTTCCCTTTTTAGTCTTCTGAGGAAACCTCCATACTGCTTTCCAGAGTGTTTGAACCAGTTTACATTCCCATCAACAATGTAGTTGTATTCCCTTTTGGCCACATCCCTGACAGCATGTTTTCTTGATAATGTGAGGAGGAATCTCAGTGTGGTTTTGATTTGCATTTCTTTTATGGCCAGAGATGTTAAACATTCTTCATGTGTCTATTTCCTTGTCAGAGAAGTCTCTTTTTGATTATTTAGCCACTTTTTAATAGGGTGGTTGTTTCTTTGAGGATTTTTTATTGGGTGGGTTAATTTTTTGAGCTCTAGGCAATACTGTCCAAAGTTATCTACAAATTCAATGCAATACCCATCAATACCCAGCAACATCCTTTAATGAAATAGAGGAAGCAGTCCAAACATTCATATGGAATAATAGAAGACCTGAATAGCAAAAACAATCCTTAGGAAAAAAAGTGTGAGAGGAACATCAATACCAAACTTCAAACTCTATTATAAAGTTGTAGTTATGAAAACAGCTTAGTACTGACACATAAACATGCCTGAGGACCAATGGCATAGAATTGAAGACCGAGACACAATTCCACTTATCTATGGCCACCTAATCTTGGGTAAGGGAGACAAAATTATCAGATGGGAGAAAGACAACCTCTTCAACAAATGGTCATGGCAGCATTGACTATAAACACTTAGAAAACTGAAGTTATATCATTATGTGTTCACCCAGCATCAGAATCAACTCCAAAAGGATCAAAGACTGAGGTAAAGGCAGATACCCTGAAAACATTACAGGAAGGGATAGGGAATACACTAGGGATTCTTGGCACAAAGTGAAACTTCCTAAATAGGGATCCAAACACCAAAAACTCAAAGAAAGCCTGGAAAAGAAGGATAGCATTACACTTCAGAGCTTTTGCATGGCAAAGGACATAGCTAGCCAGACATATAGAAAGCCCATAGATTGGGAGGTCTTCACTAGCTATACAACAGCCAGGGGCCTCATATAAAAAAGTATCCTATTCTTGACTGAATTAACTATACTCAAATTTGTCTACCAAAGGACTGCATCATTCTCTGCTTCTAGGCATGCAGTTTTGACAATTTCCTAATGGAAGTTTGTCATTACCTAGCATTGAAATGCAAGTTAATATTATGGGGCAGGTTAATTATCCAAAAATCAAGAAATATGTAATCCAAAATATTCCAACATTCAAAAATATTTCAGCATGACCTCACAAGTGGAAAATTCTATAATTGACTTCATATGTTAGATCACAGTATAAACACAGACTTTAAGTTGTGAAATTATATCCCATTTTGCTTAAATAATAATTACTCAGTCACGCATGAGTACTATAATTGGTTCATATATTAGCCTTTTGGGAATCCAGCTCTATTATTATCTTAACTTTTATTTGTATACTTCACTTTGATTACTATTACAGTTTGGTAGATATAATGTAGAAGGTATCATCTTTTATGTTTGATTTCTCTTTAGATATGAATTCTACATTGGGTTTAGATTTTTCAAATGACTACTTCCTCTATGAATAGCATGTTTACTTTGTTCAGGATTTCATCTGTTTAGCAGAGTACTTTATATCAAATAATTTTTTTTGCATATCATTCATGATTTTAAGTGTCTGCTAGAGAAGCCTTTATCTCATCATATATCACTATGCCTTGGAGATCACTATTGCTATGGAGATCTTTTCCTGTATTTTAAAATTGGTATCATTACTTATATGAGGGATTTCATTTTTTACCTGTCCATGCACTTATATAATAGTCACATTTAACCCATAAGTCTCTGTCCCTCATTCCCCTCTCTCCCTTCCCAAATTGTCTCAATAAGCTTCATTGTTCAATTTTCACACATGTACATAAAATATTTTGGCCATATTGTCCCTCCAACTTAAATTCACACCAACTCTTCCTTGTATTCATATCTCCAAAAGGTACTGTTTGATATTCCTATGAAGGTTTTAGTTAAAGTTATTTATAATTCTTGCTGTTATGTTTAATGGAGTTTTATATATGTTTGTTTTGTTACTGTCAGTTCAAAATGAATTTACTAATTTTACCTTTCATGGGGAAATTTCAAATTAATCTCTTCAGGAAAGTCTAGTTCCTGCACATTAAGTAATGTATTTAGCCTTAAGCTGCAGCTTCACTTTAGAAAATAAACAAAGTACATTCCTAGGAACTTGTCTGAATATTTAATTTATTATTAATTTTAACACTACTAGTGCTATAGTCACATTGATATATAAACATACATATTTCACATGATATAATCCACCCACTTAAAATATACAACTCAAGATGGGCACCGGTGCCTCATGTGTGTAATCCTAGCTAATCAGGAGGCTGAGATCTGAGGATCGTGGTTCAAAGCCAGCCCGGGCAGGAAAGTCCATGAGACTCTTGTCTCCAATAAACCATCAGAAAACCCGAAGTGGTGCTGTGGCTCAAGTGGTAGAGTGCTAGCCTTGAGCTGAATTGCTGAGGGACAGGCCCAAAGTTCAAGCCCCATGACAGACTAAAAAAAAGTGTACAACTCAATTTATAATTACATGTAATAAATATATAATATAAATACTATATATAAATATTACATATCTATAAACATTACATATATAAATATATAAATATTACACCTGTATAAATAATATGCAAATGTTATATGTTTAAAAGTAATAAATGTATAATTAATTGCGATACTCATCAAAATCCCAACAACATTCTTCCAGGAGAAAAAACAATCCAAAAATTCATATGGGATAATAAAAGAGCCCAAACAGCAAAAATAATCCTTAGTAGAAAAAACAGTGCTGGAGGAATATTAATACCAAACTTCAAACTCTATGATAAAGCCATACTAATAAAAACAGCTTGGTACTGGCCCAACAACAGGCCTGAAGACCAATAGAATAGACTAGGAGACCTAGCAATGAACCCACAAACATAAAGCTACCTAATATTTGGATAATGGAGACAAAAGCATAGGTTGGAAGAAAGCTGGCCTCTTCAACAAATGGTGCTGGCAAAATTGGCTATAAACATGTAGAAAACTAAAACCTTCCATATCATTCTGCACCAAAATCTGATAGATTTAAGGCATCAATTTAAATACAGATACCATGAAAATATTACAGGAAGGGGTAGAGGAAACACTAGGGTTCCTAGACAAAGGTTGAAACTTCCAAGTAAAGATCCAGAATCACAACAAATCAAAGAAAGACAAAATAAATGTGAACGCATCAAACTGAAATGTTTCTTCATGGCAAAGGACATAGCTACCAAAATAAATGGAAAGTCCACAGAATGGGAGAGAATCTTTACTAGCTATTTATTAGACAAGGGCCTCATCCCTAAAATGTACTTAAAGCTCACAAAATTACACCCCCCTCCAAAATAAACACTCAAAGAAACAAGAGCCCCATTAATAAATGTTCTAATGACTTAGAGAGAATTCCTAAGAAGAAAAAATAAGAATGTCCAATGAATACATGAAGAAATATTTAGCATCTTTGGCCATAAAAGACATGTAAATCAAAACAACATTGCCTCACCTCAGAATGGCTATTATCAAGAAAACTTAGAATAACAGATGCTGGGATGGATATGGCCAAAAAGGAGCTCTACTATACTGTTGATGGGAATGTAAACTTGTTAAACTACTCTGGAAAGCAGTGTAAGGTTGCTTAAAAGGCTAAATGTAGGGCTTCCCTATGACCCAGCAATTTGACTCCTGGGCACCTATGCAATGGAACACAAATAAGGCCACACTATAGCTACCAGCACCACCATGTTCACTGCAGCATTGTTTATCATAGCCAAAAGATGGAATCAATCCAGATGCCCCCTCAGTAGATCAATGGATCAAGAAAATTATGGTATATATACACAACAGAGTTCTACTATTTTATGAGAAAGAATGATATTGTACCATTCCTAAGGTAATAGACAGTCATAAAACTTATACCAAGTGAAGAAAGAATGATATTGTACCATTCCTAAGGTAATAGACAGTCATAAAACTTATACCAAGTGAAGTAAGCCAAACCCAAAGGGATATAGATTGCATGTTTTCCCTCATTTGTGGAAACCAGAATATGCCTATAAATACAAAAGTAAACACACTATATGGTAAAAGACAAAGGAATACACTGGTACATGATAAGTTATACAGGTCTCTAGATATTTACCCAATGGGAACAAAGGAGGATATTCAAAGACTTAAGAGCTAAGTGCATATAATCATACAAACTACTATGTTTTTAAAAAACATGAACAGGAAGAAATGGAAACAAGTAGTGTCCTTTTTGTTGATGTTTTTGTTTTCTTTACCCCTTGTTTGTTAGTTTATCTTTCTTTGAGTGGCTAAGGGGGGCACAGAAAGGGTGGGATAAGCGGTGAACAATGCCGCAGAGATACTAAACACTATGTTGAAAATGAACTATACAAATTGTAGGTGGGGATAGGAATGGAAAACTGGGAGAGAGGGAGGGAAGTGTTGACATTGTTCAAAAGAAATATACTCATTACCTGACTTAAGTAACTGTGTCCCCTTTGTATACCCCTTTACAATAACAATAAAATATATATTAAAAGTAAATGAAATAGAATTACCACTAAATTGTATATACATAAATATATACATAAAACAAAATATATTAACTTGTCTAAACTTCTGATTAACGCAATTGATTTTAAAAATGTATACTGCCTCAAGACAAACTCCCTCCTTATGTGCCAATATTCTCCATTTATCTCTCTACACCTCAGGTGGTAGGCATTTATTCATTTATTTTTTGTCTCTATGTATTTGACTGTTTTGAACATTTCATGTAATTTCTCATCAATATGCTATTGACTATGCGCTTTATTTTGATGTCTTTAATTGTTAAATTGTCTTAAGGTTTATATATGTTGAAACCTATAAATGTTGATATTCTATTCCTTTTCATGAAAACTTTTGTAATGTATAGACATATAACATTTTACTTATCATTAAGTATATGATGGTTATTTAGATTTGTATAAGTTTTGACAGCTACAGACAATGATGCTACAAATACGAATGCATAAGTTTTCTATAGATATTTGTATGGATATTTCTTTCCATTTTTCCTGGACAAATAACTAAAACTATAATGGTTGAGTCATATGGTAATTCTAAATTTGAGGAACTGTCAGACTGTAAATTTCACTAGCAATACATAAAAGGTTAACACTCTTCTTTGAATACCACTTGTTAGGTTTTTTTTTTTTAATGAGAGGAGCTCTGCTGTGGGATATCATTGTACTTTTTATTTTCACTGCACTGAGATTTGAGGGTGTTGAGCCTCTTTAAGTCTCATGTAAAAAATCTATTTGTTGTGTAAGGATGGTCTATTTGGACTATCATATCTACTTATTGATCTTTAGGTCCCTCTAAAGGTCTTTGTCAGGGCCATGCAAACTTGGTTACTCTAGTATTGTATTACGATACTAATATTGTATCAGGAAAAGGACATCCTTCAACTTTGTTCTCTTTATGTGAAATTATTGATCTCTTGCATTTTCATATGAATGTTAGAATGAATTTATCCATACAAAACCCTAGCTTGGTTTTTGAGAAATATTACTTAATAGAGAAATAAATGTATACTATACAATAATTATAGCAATACATTTTCCAACCTATAGTATATTAATCTATGTTTTCATTTTTTAGAGATATTTTTTAGCTGAGCTTGGTAGTGCATATTGTAATCCCAGTTCTCAGGAGACTGAAGTTGGATGACTTTGAGTTTGAGGCTGGCTTAACCTATATCACGAGTCCTTGTACATTTCAACATAAAAGAATAGGCAAAAAGGAAAGCAATGTCATGTTGTTTTGTACTTCTTTTCTTGTACTGAGTTCTAACAACCACCTTTTAGGCTACTGCAAATTTTTTTTCTTAAATTCATTTAATATTCTGTATAAGTAACATACAGAAAGAATTTGTTTTATGTATTTATTATAAACCTTGAGCACATTTGTTAAATTTCTTTACCATTGTAATAATTTGTTTTGTTGCTATCTTTGGATTTTCTATTTTCAAGAATATGTCATTTGCCAATAGAGAAAATTTTATTCTATCCAATCCATATACCTGTTGTTTCCTTTTCTTTCTTAATTCCCCTGAAAAACCTTTCAATATATTGATGAGTAGAAATATCAAAAAAATAATAAAATAAAATTAAAAGCAAACAAAAATTATATGTCAAAAGAAAATATCCTTTCCTCCTTGATACTTTTAAGGGAAAGAACAACTTGCCATTTCTCATTAGAATACATTGAACAAAGGGGTTTCATGGTGATATTTACATATATGCAAAGATGAATTTCCTACACTTTGATCAAGTACATCCTGCCTGTTACTTTTTCTCCTTTCTCCTACACGCAGGTTTTTGTAGCTTTTGCTGGATTTCATTATTATTTTTATGCACACACCTCATGTCCTTTAACCTGACTCATTTACCAGCATCTTTGACTTTCTTTTGCTTCCACTTTCTGGTTTCCCAAGAAAACTATTGCATATTCTTTGTAGATCCTTCTATCATGTTAAGAAAACCTCTTTAATCCTTTAATGCTGAATGAGTATTGATGATCAAACAATGTTGAATTACACTGTCAGAAATTTCATTGTTGCTCATGTTTTATCTTTTCATTTAATGGCTTAATTTCTATGTTTATTTATAGTTCATTGATTCATTACTCTCTGCATTAAATTTGAATATTGTGTTGGTGGTTATTGTGAGTTTGAATATAAATTGCTTCATAGGTCATTCAATTAAAAGATGAAGGTTTCTGTTTTCAGACTTATCCGATCGCTTTGTTCTCTGTAAAATAACTGATCTATTATCTTTTTATTTAATTTCATTTTATTGTAAAGATGCTGTACAGAGGTGGTTCCAGTTACATGAGTAAGGCAATGAGTACATTACTTGTTGATCATTGTTTCCCCTTCCCTTGTTGTTGTCCCACTATTCCTTCCTTCCCCCATCTCCCACACTCCCCACACCCCAGACCCGCCTGAAGTTGTAAAGTTCATTTCCAATATACTTCTCTGTGGGTATCATTGTTGTAATGGGTCATCCTGTGTCCTTATTTAATCATTTTCTTATTCCCCTTCCCTTCCTCAGTTTAGACAATGTATATACAAGATGCAGGGTACCAAAATCAAGTGCAGTGACAACAGGGGATATACCATATACCATAGGAGGAATATCATATAAAGGAAACAAAAAAAAAATCACATAACACATTTAAAACAACAACAACAAAGACACACCTCTGTGTCCATATCTTGGGGCTCATTTCACTTAGCATCATCTTACATGATCATATGAACATAGCGTTAGAACTTTTCAGTTTATCTGGTAAGATTATCCTATACATATACTAACCTTTACAAATAAGGAAAACCCATTTCTTTGGGCCTGGCTTACTTCACTTAATATGACTTTTTCCAAGTCTTTCCATTTCCTAAACAAGTGGGGTGTTGTCATTCTTTCTGATGGAGGCACTCATCTACTGAGGGGCATCTGGGTTGGTTCATACCTAAGCTATGGTAAATTTGTTCAACCACTCTGAAAACCAGTACTGAGGTTCCTCAAAAGACTACACATAGAGCTCTCCTATGATCCAGCAATCCCACTTTGGGGGTATACCCAAATGAAAAGAAACAAGACCATACTAAAGCTACCAGACCTATTATCTTGTTTGTTGCGTTCTAGTGAGAACCAGGCTCTTCTTACTTACTTATCATCAAACTTTCTGTTGTTTATGAGGCCATTACATATTTATAAACAGAAGTTATTTGAGTAGTACACTCTCATGTCATATCTTTACCTCTTCGGGGAATTCCCAAGTTGAGATTCCAGTACTCAGACACACTGAGCATTCTGTTTCTTTCACATAGACAACTTTGGTTTATGAAAATGCAGTAAAAAATAAACAGTAGCCTCTTGTCTTGCACCTATCCTTGGACATGAAACACTGTTCTATTGGCAAGATTGATTAAGTGCAATTAGCACCCAGCATTCTCAAATTGCAAATTGTTGTGGTTATGGAAGAGTATCTATGAATGACAGGAAGCTGAGTGGATGAAAGATGCCAATAAGTATCTCAATATTTGCCTAAAATTCAACATCTTTTCCAGTCATTGACTAGAGGCATAAGAAATTCATTTGATCTATAATGCCTAAAGAAATGAAGTAGCCCTTGAATAAAAGTTGAAGATCAAAGAAGGCCCAAATTCCTGGCCACATCTGACCACAGTGGAGACTTTGCCATGCTGTATTCCAATAGGGAAGTGGTGGAGCTGTAGGAAAGGTGAAGATATGTATTAGTAGGTCAGATGTCACAGACTCTTTATGGGCTTATAGATTTGAGAGTCTCTCTAGTTAATGCTTATTATTTTTTATTTTTCCATATGTTCTTAGGTAATGCATATTCCAATAATATATTCCATATCTTTATCTTCTATATCTAGATCTACATCTTCCCCTCTCTCTATATATCACATTTACCATTTATGGTTATTTCAGTAGGGAATGGATTTATGAAACTAGTCACAATGCCAAATTATAGTAGTGACTTTTCTCTCTGGTACTTACTTTTAACCTCCAAAAGTTAATTGCATAAAAATAATCCAGCAAGACAAAACATACAAGCATGGCAATTTTTCCACTATCTCATATTAATTAGCTTCACTTATTCATTGAATCTTATAATAAGCCTCACAATTCTCCTCTTTGCTTAGAACTGATAGGATTGCTTGTAAATGTACTTGGAACACTTATAACAGTTTTGATTTTCTCTTTCAGGTCACTAATAATCACTTTATTCATCCTCCACTAAATTTAGTCTTACCTAAAAAAGATTGTAGTCTCCTTTGTGTTTTTTAAAATGTTTTTGGTTTTGGCTTTGTTATTATGTTGTCATCCTTAGCTCAGAGAACAATGTCTAGTATACAAAAAATTCACTAAATATTGAAATAAATACAAAAAATGAGGAAAACAAGTTCTTTGAACTAGCTCCAGATTTGCTTTAGAGCTGTAAAACATAATGAAGTAATTATTTATTACTATTTTCAAAGCCTGTTTCACTAGCACTATAATATCAGCCTCTAAATCCATTCAAAGGAGAGAGAGAAAAAGAGAGAGACAGACAGTAACATAGCCAGAGAGAGGGTAGGGAGAGAAAATTAAAGGAATTAGATACTCAGCAAGAACTTTGCTTTTTTTTCTGAGATGTAAAACACAGCATAATTACCTGAATAGAATCATAAATAGAATTTCTAAATTTGATTATTTTTTTCAAAGTTTGCTTTTGTTTTCTGGCTTAAGATGTGTCATTATCTGTCATCTTCAACCTAAGAATGGAAGGTTCTCCTGGTGAGAGTGCTAGACAACTTGAGGGACAGGGTGAACGTCAAGACAAAGTTTCTCTGCTTGTCCAGTTCTGTATCTATAATCTCTCAGTGGAGGATTATTAAAAATAGGTAATATAATTTTAAATTATGTTAGCTACAAAGATCCCAAATGTCTAAAATATCATGGTATTGTCCATCTACAATGATGATTAAAAGCAGTGGTGCACCATACATAAATTCATGTTAGAGACAGGTGTGCATACCTACAAGCCTAGCTACTCAGAAATCTGAAATATTAGGATTGAGGTTAGACACCAGTCTGAGCAGAATACTCCAATTAGTTAAGCCAAAGATATAGCTGAGGTGGTTATATATCAGCCAGGAGAAAAATAGTTAAGTGAGAATGTGAGTTCCTAAGTTCTGGTCACATTACTGGCTACTCAGGAGGCTGAGATCTGAGGATCAAGTTTTGAAGCTGGATATGACAGAAGTATCTGTGAGACTGTTAGCTACAATTAACCATCCAAAAGCCAAAGCGGAGGAGGTTTGAATCAAGTGCTAGAGTACCAGTCTGCAGTAAGAAAAACAATGAGAACACCCGTACCCTGAGTTCAAGCCATAGTACCCTCAAAAAAAGGAAGAAGAAAGAAAGAAAGAAATACAGACACAGAGAGTCTGTGCAAGGTAACCTAACTAGGTGAGAAAATAGGTACTTTGAGGTTTGCTTTCATAAAGCAATGTTTACGTTTAAAATTTATTTCAATACATGTTACTTGCTCAGCAATTTAAGTTTTGTTTTTTACTTATGTATCTAGTTATTCGTTATGTATCATAGTTGTTGACTGTTTTGCTTTGTCTTATCTTGCCTTCTTTCTGTAATTGCCTTAAACTATCTTCTAGGATTTGCTTAAATAAGCATTTCTCTTTTTTTTTTTCACACCTCCCCAACACGTACTACAACCTGTTTTGACTGATAGAGATTTTAGAGTGAGGAGTGTGATCTATTATTTTATAGGAAGTAGGTTTTATTAATGCAAAATTGCTAGATATTACCTCTTTGAAAAGAACAGAAAATCAATAGAGATGAGAAATATGGTACTGGCCTCTGAATTTTTATGCTGTGATTCTGTCTCTCCAATTAAGAAAATCACACTGAGGAACAGAATAAAAATTAACCAGCCACTTGTTATTTTTTCATCTGAATTATAGCCCTTTTCAGTTTTATTTTCTTAGAAGACAATCATTCGTACTTTCTACAAAAGGTCTTTTTGTTAGAAAAAGAAGGGAATTGATTTTTCTTTCATTCCCAATGAAATAGTGGCACACAGAATAAAAGTACAATTATAATGAGTACAATCTTGAATTCTTTCAGAATTATCATAGCACCTGAAATGAGCATGATTCAAGGACAAAGTGTATTGAGATGTCTTGATAGTTTTAGTGTCTCAAACTTAGAAATAAAAACCTATCAAATCAGAACATATTAATTCCTGATGGAGATAAATCACACAATTATAGGTTGTCTCTGAAAAGCTCAGGGCTGTTGGTGTGTTAATTTGCTATCCATAATCAATACAAAGTGTCATATCAGTATACAAAAATATGTTGTATCAAATATGTAGTTTTAATGAGAAATTAAGCAGTATTCATTCCCTACACTTTTCAGTGATTATGATTTTACTAACTAAACTAAATAGGATATATTATCACCAGTTCTTCATTTCCTTGCATTTATAGAAATGGGTCGAGAAATATCTATCTCTAAAGAATTAATAAGTTTGGAGTGATAGTGTAATTACCATTGGTATATGTCCCATCTTTGAAACCTATCAAAGATACTGTCTTGCATAATGCATATCCGAGTATGAGACATAGTTAAAATAATTCAGCATAAGTAACCATGCCATGTTTAATAACATGTTCATGAGTAAAAATAACAAGGTCATGTTTAAAAAGTTGCAGTTTTTATTGGCTTATATCAGTTAGACAGGGAGCTTTCATTGTTACATCTCTATGGATGTCAACACCAATACAATCTACGTCTCCCTCCCCAACACACTCACTGTACCATTCCCTGTGTGAAAATGTCTCCAAAAGTCATTCTTGTTCCATTCTCCTATTTTGAGTATTATTTCAACAATATACAAACCTTTTCTTCCACTTAGCACCCTCCTCACTAATTCCCCAGATAGCTTATTTGTCTTCTCTCCCATTCTCTTATTGATCGTCAGCTTTTTTGAGATTCTTTATGCTGCTCTCATATATACTTGCATCAATCTTCTTTCTGTTTCCATGTTTTCTTTTGCTTTTCCTGAGTAAGAGATACATGGTCTATGTTTAACTCTGTAAGTAATTATGTATATTTACACTTTCATCCATGGTTATGAACTTCTTTCAGGTCTTACTTCCAGATAAAAGTGAAAGCATAAATGATCTTTAAAAAAAAACAAAAGGCCTTACTGTCTTTTTACACATGTCATTTAGGAATATCATGTGTAAAAAATTGCATTTTACCAGTAGAGTTGGTCTGTCTTTTGATGGGAATCATTCAGGGACTTTCTAAAAATTTAGATTTGCAAACAGCCTTGAAACTGGAATTTAATAGTTTTATCAATCTATCAATTTACAGTTTCAGATTAGAAGCTCACTTGAATTTCTGGTTCCAAGCTGACAACATAAACCTATTTCCTCCAGCACTGAGCTGTTTATAAACTTTGAAGAAGAGTTGGGGATATAGATCAAAGAGAAAGTAATGGATTAGAAAACAGAAATTATTATTGTTTTCAGAAGAAATGTGAGCTTGCTTCTGTTTTAATTCTTGGTCCCTCATTACTGTCAGTTTTGGGAGGTGATGGACATGTTAGGGTGTGTTCAAGCTGCAGGAAAGAAGTCATTGAGACATACTTTGGAGAAATATATCTTGTCCTTTTCGTGTTCTGTCCCTATTTTCCCAGCGATCATCAGGTGAAAAGCTCTGCTCTATCATGCTATTGCCTCCATGATATTCTGCTTTACATCAAACCTCAAGTAATAGAAACAGAGAACCATAAAAATGAAATCTTTGAAAGAAAAGGAGGTTCAAACTTATTTGAAACTCTTTACATATTACAAAGAGGTCTAACATTTCTGGGCAGGGACAGAACAAGAGAATCCACTACAGAAATCCAGGTATAGGGAATATCTTCTTACTTATTGGTCTAAGCTTTCTGCCTTGCACTTAATCACTAGGTAAAGCTGACAGAAGTACAAAAAAAGTAATTAATCACTGGTTGATTTGAGAACATGAGTAGAATTACACAAGTATCATAGGTGGTTTTCTCATGGGAAGCTGATATGAATCATGGTGTAGGTGCCCCAGACAGTCAAGTGTATTTCCTGAAGAGAACTGATTTGGGGAGCCGCTACTGCATCACTGCTTCACCTCCATTCACCTGCTCCTGGAAAACTTTTACACCAATCAAAATACAAGCCAAGAAATACTTTAATAATAACAGTTTATAAGGAGTACCCCAGTGCTGGCAAAAAAAAAGAATTAAAATTGTAGGGGCTAGGAAGGTGACTCAGTGGTAGAGCGCTTGCCTTGCATGCCTGAGGCCCTGAGTTTGATTCCTCAGCACCACATAAGCAAAAAGAAAAAAGCCGGAAGTGGCCCTGTGGCTCAACTGGTAGAGCGCTAGCCTTGAGCTGAAGGCTGAGGGACAGTGCCCAGGCCCAGAGTTCAGGCCCCACGACTGGATCCCCCCCCAAAAAAAATAAAATTGTATGGTCATATCAATTGGTATCGGAACGCTACTTGAAAAGAATCATACTTTCATAAAGAGTAAATATTAGAAATCTAAGATTAGATGAGAATTTCCCCAGTTCTATAGAGAGGATCAAAACTAAGCAAGACCAATCAAAACACATCAGATGGCATCTTACCTAACACTAAATGTTTTCCTACTATGAGCAGGAACAAGTTCAGAATGTCTATATTCATCCATTTTTATTTAACACAGTATTCTCAATTGAAGCCATTGAAATAACTAAAAAAGAAAAAGAAAAGAAGTTCATATTTGAAAGTTAAAACAAACAGGCCCTATTCACAGATAACTTGACTGCGTAGAAAATGTCTAGGGACTATATGAGAAAAGTCACAGTTCTGGTAAATAAGTCCAGTAATGAAGCAGAGTATAGAATTGACACATAAAAGCACCAAAATTTCTAAAATTGCAACAAAATGAAAATTTAATAGTAAGTACTATTTATAATTGCTCCAAAACAAAATACTTTCATAAGCACATAATAACTTTCAGATACCAGCAAGGTGTGGATAGAGACTGATTTTATATGTAAGTATTTAAAATGATAATGGAAGAAAGCAAGATTGATATAAATAAAAGCAGAGACATAATATGCTAATAGATTAGAAGACTCACTACTGTGGATCTCAAATGTGTTCCACAGTTGATCTATAGTGCTGCAGAAATTACTATAAAACACCACATTTTCCTATTCATACATATGCTTATCTTCAAAAGTGTATGAAAAAACAAGCCCCTTGCTGGGCACTGGTGGCTCACGCCTATAATTCTAGCTACTCAGGAGGCTAATATCTGTGGCTCACAGTTCAAAGCCAGCCCGGGCAGGAAAATATGTGAGATTCTTATCTCCAATAAACCACTAGAACTCTGGAGTGGTGCTGTGGCTCACGCGGTGGAGCACTCGTCTTGAGCTGAAGAGTGCAGGGACAACACCCAGGCCCAGAGTTCAAGCCCCACGACTGACAAAAAATAAAGTAAAAACAAGCCCTAACAAGATTAGTTAAAATAATCTTGACAAGAAAGAATGACATTAATGAGTCAATCTACCCAATTTGAGGCTTCCTAGATATTTTCAACAATCCTAAGACGATAATATCAGTGAGAAGGTAGATGTAGATCAATGGTACAAGGGTTAGATAGGTTTTACTCTGTGAAATACCATGTGAGAGAATGAAGACATAAAAACCAAAGGAGGTGGCAACTATGCTTGATAGGAAATGTACTCATTACCTTGCTCATTTAACTGTAACCCCTCTGTACAGTATTTTTACAATAAAAACATACAAAAAAACTAGGGTAAAAATACTTTCAGACTATGTATTTGGCACAATACTTGTATCCACAATATTTAACAAACTTTCAAAACTCAGCAGCAGAAAGAATTCTAGCCAGCTGTAGGTTGCTCATACCTATAATCCTAACTACTCAGGAGGCTGAAATATGAGGATCATAGTTTGAAGCTAGCCCTGGAAGGGAAGTTTGTGAGACTCTTCATTTAAGTACGTAGGAAAAGCTGCAAGTGGAGCTATGGATCAAGTGGTAAAGCACTATAGCCTTGAGTAAAAAAGCCCAGGGGCAATACCCAGGCCCTGAGTTCAAGTCCCAGAACTGGTAGACATAAAACTAATAATTATAATTAGAATCAATGAAATGTTAGGAAAGAAAACAAAATTAGACATTTCCCTCATAAAAATGTACAAATGACAAGTGTATGTACTAATGTCTTGTACCTTTCTATATCCACCAATGCTAATGGGGAAGCAGAGAGACTGAAGAATTCATGTAATGCTTGTGGGGATTTAAATTAAGTATTTAATGTGCTCAAGCGCCTTATTGTGCGCAGTTATTTCTGTAGGTAACACACTGCTTGACATTCCTGCGTAGGTGTACTTTGTTCAGTCGTATATGTAAGAAACAGTATGTTTAAATACTAGGCATAATTGCTACTTTCTAGTGATGACATACAGGAATATGAACACTTTGTGATGCATGTGCATCCTTTTGTGTGATAGCTTAATTAAGCAATGTTTCATATTTCTGGGTGGCAAATATTGTGAACAGTTAAATATTACTATGGAAGTGGTTAGTGCTTAATTTACAGTTTTAGGCTAGATTTTAACAACCATATCAAGAATTATCTGAGTTAGAGCTAAGAGTTAGAATCGGAAAAGATATTATGATCTCATTGTTAAAATTGAGGTGGAGGATAGGTATAGTGTTAGGGCCACTTCTATAGAATTGGAATTTATATATACTATTTACATAATAATAATTATTATTAAATAAACATCTTTAGTATTGCTTAAAACAGTGAAGTTGCTTATATATCAGAACAGGTACAGTATATAAACAGTGATGTTACTATATATTTACTAATGTATTCAGTTCTTATTGTATAGAGTATATATGTGCAAACTATTTTGTTTACCTGTGTGTTTCACAGACAATTTTAATTAGCCATTTCTGTATGAAATATTATGTATTGCACTACTTGACATGAATTCTACTATGCAAGTGAAATACACTAGATTAGGATATGGTAACAAAACTCTTGGTTTAGTTACGATCAGTTAGTTTAGATTTACAGTTAATATTAAATACAGGGTCAGAGACTTAAGGAGCTCTCTACATCATTACTGGAAATAGGCCCAAAGAAACATAGGTCCCATGGTTTGCTCTTATTTGCAATAACTAGTATATGTCTGAGTCAAGCAGAAAAGGTTAGAGAAGTTGATGTTAGGGGAGTGAACCCCATGATAAGTATTCAAATGTTTTTTTTTTCTTTCATGCAATTGTTTCTAACGTATTTATAAGATGATTCTATGTTGCTTTGTATGTCCCTCTCCCACGGTATAACCCCTGCTTTCACTGTATTTGATGTTGGTATAATTTGTGGAGGGAAAGGGCAAAACAAATCGTTTAACTAGGGATACAGGAGGACCCATTGCAACAATGAGATGTACAAGTTGTTATGTCGAAAAACGAACTTTACAATTTTAGGGGGGGGAGGATCAGGTGAGGGGAGGATGGGAAGGGATGGGAAGGGGAAACAAAGAGGAGGCAACAATGCTTGATAAGAAATGTACTCATTATCTTGCCCATGTAATTGTAACTCCTCTGTAGGGTATTCTTACAATAAAATAAAATTTAAAAAAGAAAACTATTTGGATCTTGGCAGAAAATGTCAGTATTTACATTTCCTCGAATCAAATCTGTCAATCACATTTCACACAAAATTGGGTTGATTCACAAATACCTAGGATCAAGGGGAAAATGATTATCCTCTCAATTGAACCTGTCAGTGTATACTCAAAGAGAAAATAGACAGTATAATAATGAGTCAAATATGCCTAATTACTACTGGCTGCTGAGGCAGAAGTCTGGTGATCTTGATCTTGAAAGGATACCTACATCTGGTGATTTAAATGAAAGATGACATTTCTAAATTTTAATTATAATACCAGTTAAAACCAAAGGATAGCAAGTAAAGCTAGAGCATCCCTTGGGCAATTAAAGATTGCCTCCCAATTTATTAAATTTAGCTAATAAATTAGACAAATCATTTTATTTTCTTGTCTTTTCCATTATTCACAGCTCATGTTAGAAAGGTAAGTGTGAATTAAAGCCTGAAACATCCACTGTGATCATGTCAGCAAAGCAAGAGAGGATTGAGAACCAGGTTCTGTGATTTTCCAAAAGACTATTAGGAAGTCTATACCCATTCATCAAAGATTATTATTACTCTTACCATTAAATATGGAACCCAGTTTAATCTAGTACTATGTCTAATTAATTTGTTAAACCAATATGTTTAGCTTATGCAAATTTCTATCATTTTATGAATATTTAGTTGATTTTAAATATTTATTAATGTTAGATAAGCTTTTGTTAATGAAGTTATGATTAAGCAGAGTAATTGTTATATATTTCACATATTCCATATTTTAATCCATCATTATGAAAATAGCAAATTAAAAAAAATTAAAGCAGAGATCAACTTTGAAGAGTGATTTACCATCATGAAACTATTAAACTAGGAAGTTTCGTTAATTTGCATTGTATTTGTTACAATTACTAAAGTTTCCTGGATAATGTATGACAGAATCAGTAGATTAACTTTTCAGTCAACACCTTGTATTTTATTTTATTTAAAGGAGCTTACCATAAAGAACACTGTTTAAATTATGCTCTCATTGATTTTTTGTTATTACGTATAAGAGTTGTGTCCTGAATTATACTTGCATAAATTGAGTAAATGGAATAAAGAACAAAAGTTTAATATTGAAAGGATTAGAATCATTCAAAGTAAACTATTTGCATCTGTAGAATTATTGCAATGATCTTCCTGGTATTATTTATATGTGCTAATCAAAATAAAATAAAATTAATAAATTAAGGCTCCTCCACAAATTAGGTTTTCTATTTTATCTAAAAATTCGAGAAAGAAGAATAAATTGATTAGGTGGTCTTCTTTTGTACTGCAATTATCAAAAAGTACAAGAGATACCTAACATTCAGATTGAAAATAGATGTTAAACATTTATAAAGTTGCCCAGATGTGCATAAATACTTTTCCCCAAAGAACTCAAAATTACTTTTCAAAATTCAATTCAGCAGAAATTTACTGGTTACATTTGCATTGTGTCAGTTGCCTTATAAAATACAATAATAGTGAAAGATGAGACTTTTGCCCTTAAATAGCTTACAATAAAATGTGCATATGTTATACATACACTTGGATAGCTACCCACCCAAAGCAGTATCTGATTAAATACCATATCAGATGACACCAAACATAGGGTTTAGTAAAGAAATGATAGAGTAGTAATATCATTTGAATTGAAGAAGGAGCAATTCAGAGGAAGTGTCCCTGCTTAGAAGCAACATCACAGAAAACTAAAATGACCTGCTCTAGATCAGTCTCTCTAATTACAGGGTGGTTGACAGCAGTCATTGCACCTCACAATTTTATCACATGAAAGTTGAATGTAATTTATTATACAGCAAAGTTATGAAAAAAAGGAAAATAATGTAGATAAATGACTTAGCATTGTTGAAGCTACTAAGATTTTTTCAATGTTCAATTACTCTTCTAGAAATGAGCTATAAATTTTACCTGATAAAACATTCTATTTTTTAAAGTAACAATTGCCAAGATTCATCAGGTTTTTTATTCCTTTATTTCATATCTCAGAACAAAACAGAGACTAAAACATACCCAGAAATTAAGGTGAATTGAGAAGTAAAGGAATGGACTAATGATTTTTTTTTTTTGAGAAGACTATACTGTATCATACAAGGATGAAACTTTGCTGTTCTAAGAAAGTAGTGGCTAAGTACAGAGTTCTGGCCTATGGCACAACAGTTGTCTTTAATTTTCATTTATTTATTTATTTATTTATTTATTCTAGGATTGCAGGTTGAAATCAGGGTCTTCTGTCTTGTGATTTATAACTTCTTCTATACTATGTAACCTTTTGATTTTCTGTTTGTTAGGCCTCCTAACTTTGTGTGCACTAACCTGAAAATTTGAATTCTCTTATGTAGCTGAGATTACAGGCATGGGTCAGCATGCCTACTAGTGATAGGTTTGTCTTAACGCAAAATAAGATATTCTAAGGAATTGTATTAAAACATCTAAGACACCATGAATTCTGAAAATTATCCATTGTATTGTGGTGTTCTAACCATTGGGTTGAGTTTTAATGATAGAAATTATCAAATTTCTGGAATATGCAATAATATATACTGATTATGAATAAAATATACTGATTCTTTGCTGTAACGTCAATAAAACAATGCTAATTTGCACATTATAGGTATATATGTTAATAATATGCTTCTCTAATATTTTTCAATATTATAGAAACTGAAATATTGTGTATATATATACACATACATGTATATATACATATATATATGTTTCAAGGCAACCACTGTATAAGTAAGGATATAGGAAAATTTATAAAGTTCTCATTAAAAATAAAGCCACATTCAGATTTGTAGTCACCATTTATTTTTATTTTATTTTATTAGTGTGAGCATGGAGCTTTAACTCTGTGCCTGACAATAACTTAGCTTTTGTTCCCTGGGCCTGGGCTCTGTCCCTGTAGTCTTCAACTCCAGGTGATAGCTCTATGGCTTGAGCCACAAAGCCACTTCCGGTTTTCTGTTGGTTAATTGGAGGTAAGTCTCATGGACTTTCCTGCTAGGGCTGACTTTGAACCATGATCCTCAGATCTCAGTCTCCTGAGTAGCAAGGATTACAGGCGTGAGCTACCACCACCTGGCTCTGACTCAGCTTTTTCACTCATGCTCTACTATTTGAGCCACAGTTCCATTTCCTGCAATTTGGTGGTTAATCAGAGTTTAGAGTCCCATGGACTTTCCTTCTGGAGCTGACTTCAAACTATGACCCTGAGATCTCAGCTACCTACATAGGGTAGTTTCTCATTTGTAACACACAATGCACAGCTTTAATCATATTTCAGTTCTTGTCTTCTATTGATATTGTGTTTTTCAAGACTCTTGGGGGACTTACCACTGATCATGAATTTACAATGACTTGATGCCACAGAAAGTTTATTTGTGGCACTCCTAAGTTTTGCTTGATCTCTTCCTAGCTTTGGGTGGAGCTGAGTTTGTGAGCTAATTTCTTAACACAGATCATCCTAAATGCCCATTAACTGATTTTTGGAAAGACTCATGTCAACAGAAATGATTATAGAAAGCGGTTTGACAAAATTATGATATTTAACTTGCAAATATATATAACAGATTGTTTCTGTTTTAATGGAGCATTAAAATTTAGTAATTCTCCTTTAAAAATAGAGTGATTTAAGATGAACAAAACAAAATTGTAGCATTGTAGAATAGGAGGCCTTATAATCACTTTGAGACAGAACTTGATGTGTGTGTATTTTCCTGCTTTCCTCTATACAAAAATATGCTTGCCTATATCAAAACAAACATAAAACTTTCATGCAGAAAGAATGACTTTCTTTTTTATTTGCAGCAGAGATGGATCACTTTAATAGTTAATAGCTCCCTTTTCTCGTTCTAATTTTTAAAAGTCTCATACATAGGGACTATGAATGATGGTCTTTAGCAATATTGGTTTAAAATCCTGCAGCTTTCTCATAGTTAGCATGACAAAGTCATTTGGGAAACAAACTATATATTTTGTAGCACAGAGAGCAAAAATGTATAAGATAACCACTCAAAATCAAGGAATATGAAGCAAGGAAGGAGCATGAAGAAAATAAAGTGGTTGTTCTTAGCTTGACAATATTCTTGCAGACTTATGGTATTTTCAAACTGTATTTAAATCCTAAGAATGATTTCCTAGCACTCGATAGACTTAACCTTTGGACAATTATCTGAAAATTGCAACAATTTACTCCTGTGTGACAAGGAATAGAAAAGGAAGTTCTGTATGTTCTTATGTTTTGCTTTTCTTTTTTGGTTAGACACTTTAGTATTTAACATTGCAAAACAAACTGAATAAATAATAAGGTTTATTTGGATATGTGAGGAACTTGGGTGTAGGTAAAAAATTAAAAAATTATTATATGACATAATTTTTTAAATGTCATTAAATTGTGCCTTTGAATTTAAAAGAAGATGCTCTCTAGTCCTTCAATTTGGGCATTGGATTCTGATTGAGGATAAGGAAAACACTTTGAGCATGATTAGATTAAAATTGTATATTTGACTTTGCAAAACAATAGCTTTCAACTGCATAAATCTCTGAATTCATAGAAAAAATATCATCACATTGATACATTTCCTCTAGTTTCTCTTGTCATTTATTTAACCTGTATTTTTTTTTTTTTTTGTCTTTTACTTTTTTGTCCTGGGGATCAAACCCAGAACATTGCACTTGCTGGGCAAGCGCTTTGTCACTGAACTACATCACAGCTCTCTCTTCCATCTTTAAATGTAGCCTAACATAGAGTATTTGCTTCAGAAAATAACTTAGAGAAATAAATATAAATAAGAAGACCACAGTTTAGGCTGGCCCTAGAAAAACCTAACAAGTATTCAGAGAAATGGTAAAGCAAGAACTGAGGTCTGGATCAAGGTGGAGGATGCTGCCCAGCAATCACAATGCCTGGAGTTCACATTCCAACATTGTCAAAAGAATGACAGCTTTATGTTAAATTTTTATGTTATAAACCTCTGTATGCTTAAGTTATTTAATTATTTTGAACAATAGCCAGCATGAATTGGAAGGGATAGATTTGTTAATTTTTTGTTCCCTGAAATATTATGATCATTGCAAATTATGTAGAATGCACAAAATATGGAATATATTTCCATATCTTAGAATTGCCTTATGATATTCCTACATATGGTAATGTGTGATTATATTATGTATTAGTTAAATGTTTATTGTTTTGATGATTCTATAGAATAATCTGGGAAAATAGATTTTTCAAACAGTGATTTTTTTCTTTTCTTTTCTTTTTTTTTTTTTGCCCATCCTAAGACCAACTTAGGTCCTGGCTGCTGTCCCTGAGCTTCTTTTGCTTAAGGCTAGTCCTCTATCACTTGAGCCACAGCATCACTTCTGTTTTTTTCTGTTTACATGGCACTAAGGAATCAAATCCAGAGCTTCATGCATGCTATACAAGCACTCTACCATTAAGCCATATTCCTAGCCAACGATGGTGATTTTTCCATGACAATAATATCTCTTGAAATAGTGTTATTTTATTTCTCTCTACAATACGTTCTACATTAAATGTAGATTTTTTGTGTATGTATTTGTTAAATATGTTCATAACTTACATTGCATTATTGTGGGTTTTAGTTTTCCAATGGTTTATTGCTATTGCACATGAATATATATTATATATATATTTCCTACTTAGTTTTTATTTCTTCTTATGTATTCACTGCATTTTCATTATAAAAATTAATGTCTTATGTCTTTACTGGGTCATACCATTTTGACAGGGATAAGATGGAATCACAATATAATTTGGATTTACATTTCCTTGTTGTCTAAGGATGTTGCATGTTCATTCCTGTATTTATTGGCCATTTGAACTTTGTTTGAAAAGTGACTGCTCAGTTCATTTGTTCAATTGTTGATGAGTTGATTTATTCCTTTGTTGTTCAGCTTTATGTGTTCTTTGTGTATATTATTACCTACCAACTGAATAGCTTGCAAAGATTTTCTCTCATCCTGCAGGCTGTGTTTTCAATTGTTTCCTTTGCTAGAATTTTGGTTTGATTCATTTCTACCAACCAACTCTTGCTCCTGAGTTCATCCTAGTTCTATTCAGAATATTCTTGCCTATGTCTAGATATTGATATGCTTCCCTTATGATTTTCTCTAGTGGTTTAAAATTTACTAAGAATTCCATTAACATCTTTGAATGATTAAGTCAATTTATATCAGATGAGGGATAGTTGTCTGTCTTCAGTCTTATATATGGGGTTGGTAATCCAGTATTGCCAACCCTTATTTACTTATTTATTTTTGGTCAGTCATGGGGCTTGAACTCTGAGTCTGGGCACTGTCCCTCAGGTCTTTAACTCAAGGCTAGCACTCTAGCACTTGAGCCACAGCACCACTTCCATTTTTCTGATGGTTTATTGGAGGCAAGAATCACACAGTCTTTCCTGCCTGGGCTGGCTTTGAGCTGTGATCCTCAGATTTCAGCCTCCTGAGTAGCTAGGATTACAGGCATGGCCACCAGCGCCTGGACTGCCATCTCTTCTATTGTTTCATCTTGGATGTACTGCTAGTCCCAACTAATAAACTAACTTCATGCAACTGCTTGACTGGGAGTCATTTCTCTTCCTCAGAAATTATGAACAAAAATATATATTTTGCAATTGCTCTTTCTCTATATATTGTACTCTCTTCCAGTCTGTTTATTGAACACTGTCTTATCTGTCTTATAAAATATTTTTAATACTAGAATTACAATTTTTCCTTGTCTGAAAATTCTTCTACATTTGTAATTGCCTTTTAAAGTATGGATTGCTCTGGGTATGTTTTTGTAGCTTGACTTCTTTGCTTTCTTTTTTTCTTTCTTTTTATGCAGATCAATGAGTATCAATTGTTTTTGGCATTATACATACTTTGGTATAAAGAAAGCTGGTTTAAATATTATTTTTATGTAATATGTATGTATATTTTATTATTTTCCCTCAGTCACCTTCTCTTTCTACATCTTCTTCTTTTCCTCCTGCTATACCTTTTCTTCTACTTTCCTCTCCTCTTCCTTTCTCTTCTTTCTTTCTGGTGTGTGTGTGTGTGTGTGTGTGTGTGTGTGTGTGTGTGTGTGTGTGTGTGTGTGTGTGTGTGTGTGTGTGTAAGTGAGAGACAGAAGGAGAGAGAGGAATAGACAGAGAAAGAGAGAAGGAAGAGAGAGACCGTGGTTCAAACTTGGTATCTGAGGCTTTATGCTCATTAGCAGGCGCACAACCAATTGAACCACCCATCTGTCTTCCTATCTTCTTTTCCTCTATCTTTTATTCTACTTGTCTTCTATCTCCCTTTTATTCTACTTGTCTTCTATCTCTCCTTCACTCAAAAATTTTGATTATATTTTTCTGTTTAAGATTTATTGGTGTTACTCAATGTGATTAGAATAGTATAAATCCTGGTATTTGAGACAGGCATGATAGTTCATTCTTGTAATCCCATGTAATCATGAGGCATATACAGATTATGTTCCAGGTCAACTCAGCAGATAGTCAGCAAGACCTCATCTGAATAAATAAATCTAGCTACATGGTGAGAGGCAAAGGTAGGGAGATTAAAACCTAATGCAGGCCACTGACAAAAATAAGAGAGCCTTTCTGAAAAAAAATGAGGCAAAGCAGACTGAGGGTACAGCTCACATTGTACAGTACCTGCCTAATAAGTAGGTAACCCTGAGTTTTAATCCCAACACTACCATAAATAAATAAATCATATTAGTTTACTTTCTTGATATTTCTGTTCCATCTGTTTTTCACTTTATAACTACATTATGATCTAGAAGTCATTGAGTCTGTGTTTCTTTCCAGATTTATATCTCCTCTAATTTAGATTATTCTTGACCTGACTTCTAGTTCACTGATTTTTCTTTGTTGTATTTTCCAGTCAGTTATTTCACAATAAGGATTTCTGCCACCCAGGTTTTCTGCTAACCTTATCAAAAGACATAATTCTGACTTGATCTCAGTTTTCCTCTATTATAGTAGAAGCTACAGGCTTTTACATCATGGCACCTTTTACCAGAAAACAGAAACATCCCTTAATAGGTTTAATTGTTACATATATTATGCCAAACCCAGCTTCTTAACAGCTCAATGAACAATTGTGAAAATAGTCTTTCCCCAGATCAGCCTGGAAATGGCAGTGACCCCAGCTGACCTCTGGAAGGTTGTCTAGGTGCAATATTGACTCTCAGTGAAGTGGTACTCCAGCTACTGACCTATCAAACTCTGAAATATGTGTTGTTTCCAGCTGCTAAGCTGTGGGTAATTTGCTTCCTGCAAACACATGACTAATACACACTCTAATTTAAAACTGCAACTTGAACCAGTTTTGTTGTGTTTTGGAACACAAAATTTAAACCAAAGAATAAAAAAAAATGTTTCAAGGTTCATGAGCAGCTGAATCTTGGATGATAGCAAACTTCATGAATGTTCCAGTAATTTTTGAGAAAGAAATTGCTGACACTCCAGTCTTGTTCTTCATCATCTTACTGCAAATCATGGTATTTCTCACATTTGTTTTTCCCCTAGGAAAGTTTATAATCAAACTGAAATGTCTGTGATGTATATTCTCTGATTCTTTCTGAAAGGAATGAAGCAAATTTATGAATTATTAGGGAGAATATCGATATCTTTAAAATGTATATTACTACTTGTGAAAATAATATGTCAGCTTCTATGTTAAAGTGCATCTATGAAAATATACAGATGTTTTCCAGAGAGCTTTCATGATTGTAATTACAACTATCTCAATTATTCCTATTACTTTATGACTCCATAAATACACAAAGAGACCTCGATCCTGTGCCTTTATTTGACCCAGAATAGAAACTTTCTCTTACAGCATTTACACCATAGGATAATGACTACTGAATCAAAATAAATAATTTTATTTTCAGAGACAGTTGGCCCATGTAACACACATTGAGAGGTCATAATTTAATGTTTCTAAGTTATAAATATATTGAAACATATTATTGAACTTTTAACTAGGAAAATTTTATGGTATAATTCATATAATTGCACAAAGAAAAATATTTTCTATAATGATAGAAATACGTCTCTAACCATAGGCATTTCCCCATGCTAGATAAAGTTGGAATCTTTAACTCTTTAAAAAAATGAATCAAAATATTTTTAAGAATGAGAGAAAGCAGTGGAAAAATAAGGGGGGAACTTTTTCACCTCTTTTGAAGCTCCTCCACAAGCTCCACACTCTGCCCCCTGCCATTTTGTTTCTCCATGAGTTAGTTTGTCCAGGTAACCTTGTTTCCTACAAGGAGAGTATGTATGGTAGAATGTATGTAAAGGTTGGGTGGTATACTGTGTGTACAGGCTGGAGGTCTGCAGCGTGGGTGGGTCATACCATCCTTAGGTCTTATTATGAACATCAATATTTAAAGTAATTCAAATAGGCAGTATTGAGGAAAGTTGGCGGTACTGTGCACACTTATAATTTGAGGCATGGGGAAGAAGGAAAGTTAAGAATTTGAGATGAGATATGCCTTGGGACCTGATTTTCAGAAATAAACCAAATGAAAGAGAGCAGAGAGTGGAGGAAAGACTTGTGATAATTTCTCAACATCAAATAGACAAGTATTCAAATATCTTTGTATTCATAAGACATTTTCTCCTGAATTTTACTGTAAATGTGATGTACAGAGGGTTTATGGTTGCATTAGTCAGGTAAGAAGTACCTTTCTTTTTAAGCAGTGCCACTCACTCCCTCATTTTACCCTAGTTTTTCTTCTCCCAATCTCCCTTCCCTGATGTTGTATAGCTCATTTCCAACATAGTGTCTAGTGGATATCACTGCTGAATTAGTTCATGATTTGTCTCACCATTTCATTCACATGTCATGTGACATATTTTATGAATGCCAATTTTAAGAAATTATAATGTAGATTTGTTAATGAAAATTTTATTACATTATTGAATAGATTTTGATGTAACATGTATGCATACATATTTATATACACACATATATCTATACCTATGTATAGATATATAATTTTACCCAAGTTAATTTTCTACATGTGCTAAATATTTTATGCTTTGTGAGTCATAAAGTTTCAGTGATGACTTCTTAATTGTTAAAATAATTTTGACAAGACTTATTTCTGGTGAGAATGACTTTCATCTTTTAAAGTTATATCTATAAGTTCTCTCAATTGTAAATTTAGCATTTGTCCCTTTAATGAAATCATATTGTTGAAAGTCATTTTGAGGACTAACTATGCATATATGTATATATATATATATGTGTATATATATATGTATATGTATATATATATATATATATATATATGCCCAGTATTTTTACCCATTAGTATTTTCATAGCACATGTAAAAATATGCTCATTATCTCTACCAGGAAAATAAGCCATAATTAGATATCAACACTGCCTTCTTAGGAAAAAACTTTTCTGAAAAGAAGGAAGATAAAAAATATTGGCAAGGATTTGTAAAAAATCACTGAAATACAGAGTGGGATTGTACATTAGTAGAGCCATAGTAGAAAATAGCGTAGGGGCCCAAAAATAATAAAAGTAGAAGTACTTTATGATTGGCAGCATCATTATTAGTCATTAATCCAAAAGAAATGAAATTATGTGCTAATGAGATAGCTACACTCCCTTGTTGATTGTAGAATTATTCTCAATGGCTAAGATATAAAAATTACCTATATGTTCTTCAATAAATGAATAGCAAAAGAAATGTGGTATACATGCACAGAATACTATTACAGAGTTCTTAAACTTGAACTACTGGTATATCAACATGAATGAATTTAGAAGACACTATAAATGCAAAATGACATTGCTAGTGTTTGAGAATATTCAGTATTCTAGTATGAAAATTTCCAAGAAAATAAGAACAGACTATACCTAATTTATTTGTTTGTTGTTTGTTTTGTACTCACACTGAAGCTTGAACTGAGGATCTGGACACTGTCACTTAGCTTTCCTAATGAAGGCCAGCTCTCCACTATTTGAGCCATAGCTCATGTGAAACTTTAATTTTCTTTTCTTTCTAAATTTTCTTTCTAAATTCTACATCCCAATGAACTAGATTGGGAGGAGGATCGCCAAAACCTGGGTAAAGCAGAACATTTTTCTGCCTGTTCGAACAAATTGACTTAAGGAACCAACCAAGCCACAGGACCACAAGCAGACCAGAGACTCCAACAAGAGGCTGGTTACGGACACTAGGGAGATACAGGATTTTTCCCACTCCTCCCAAAAAAATCAAAGAAGTTTTTTTTTTTTTCTCTTCTTCGTCTTTTTTTTTTCATTTTTTATTTTTGGTATCTTACATAAATTTTTTTTTCTTTTCTAAAACTTTTTAAATCTTTAATCTTTGCCTTTTTTGAAAAAAAATTGTTTTCCAGAAACTTTTTTTTTCCTCTTATAATTTTTATTTTAGGGATACGTGAGTGTGCGTTTTTCTTTCTTTTTTGGTCTTCTTTCTCTTTTTTTTTTCTTTTTTAATTATCTTTTTGTTTTTTGTTTAGCTCTACGAAAGTTCTCATCTTTTTCTTCTTCCTTTCTTATCCTTTTCACCTTCTCATCTCTTTCGTTCTTCTTTATGTGACTTAATTCTTGTCCTGCACATCCTCAGATAAACACATAGTTGACTATTAGACCCTATCCCCCATTGTGCACACACTTAATCCACAAATTTATTATTCAAGTCAAAACCTCTAAGACTTAAATTCCTTAATAGCAGTACTACCTCTTTATACCTATATAATATTTTAAGCATTTTTATTTTTAAGTTTTTCACATCTCCTTTATATCCCTTCCCTTCTCTCAATAAATTCACATTCTTATCTAAATAGATTGTTATCGATTCTACATAATTTTATTAATTTTTACCTTTCTATTTTTTCTGGTCTCTTTTCTTTTCCCGTTCCCTTTCTTCTTTTATTCTCTCTCTCTACTTTCGTCCTACCCAACCTATTTCCTGCTTTGAGATTAGGACTTAGTTAACTCTCATTGAGCCTCCCCACATCAATCTATTCCTATTTTTTACCCACATCTCTCCCTAACCCTAATAATTTCTGGTCTTCCGAATTCTTCTTTGCGGTTTGTAGCCCATTAACATATAGTTGTTTGATGTTGAATAGATGTATCTGTTGAACTAGATTGTATCTGTAGACTATTGACTGTGCAAATTCAGACTTGGGTTGATGCTTGCCTTAAGATAGGGTTCTAGCACAAAACTGGTGCTATTTTCATCTCAAATGGGCAGAGTAAGCCGGGAAAACACAAGAAAAATGGCAAATCCAGGTATCTCAATTCCCAATCTTGATAATCAGGGGACAGAACAGATAATGAATAATCCAGAGGAGAATTCCAAAATAGCTCTACAAACACTGCTGGCAAACATGATAAATCAAAAGACTGAAAACATACAAAGGACTCTGTATGTGCCTGATAGGGAGAGAGAGGAGGCAATCCAAAAGTTTATACAGGAATATCATAAGCATGAGGAAGCTACTCAAATACTGATACAGGATTTGCATGAGCAACTTGAGAATACTCAAAGAGAAAGGCAGGAATGGCGTGAACAGGCTGAGAACACTCAAAGAGAACTGCAGGAATCCCAGGAACGCAAGGAAGCTAATCAAAGAGTAATACAGGAATTGAGAGAGCAGGAAGAGAATACACAAAGATCACTAAAGGCATTCATGGAATCCATTAACAAAGAGCTGAAGGAAGTCAGGGAGACCACAAAGGAAATGCTGAATGGAACCCAACAGAAGGAATGGGAGTCCAAGGAAACCATAACCAATCAACTAAGTGATCTTAGAATAAACACTGAACATCAAATTAAGGAGGTAAAGAAGTTCATACAAGATCTAACACAAAGCTTCAACAAAGAATTTGAAGCCATCAAAGCTGACCAATTAGAAGGAAAAGAAATAAAAAACAAAGTAGAAAGTCTTGACAGCAGGTTAGACTATGCAGAAGATCGAATCTCAGGGATTGAAGACAGCCTAGATATTGTAGAGAAAGAACATACAACCATCCAAGACAAGTCCAAGAAATATGATAGATCTATCCAACACTTGAAAGACACCATCAGAAGGCCTAATCTAAGGATAATGGGTGTAGAGGAGCACCTAGAAACAGAAGTTAATGGCCTAGGAAATTTGTTTAACAGTATCCTAGCAGAGAACTTCCCAAACATGCAAAAAGATAGGCATATTCAGATACAAGAAGCTTTTAGAAATCCAAACAGACCAGACCAGAATAGGACATCCCACTGTCACATTATAATCCACACAGGATCAACTCAAACCAAGGAAAAGATCCTTAAAGCTGTCAAGGAGAAAAGATTAATCACCTATAAAGGGTGATTAGAATCACCTCAATCAATTAGAATCACCTCAGATTTCTCAGCAGAGACAATCAAAGCAAGAAGAGCCTGGAATGATGTATGCCATGCCCTAAAAACAAACAACTATCAACCAAGAATACTGTACCAAGCTAAACTCTCCTTCATAACTGAAGGCCAAGTAAAAACCTTCCATAGCAAAGAAAAACTGAAACAATACATCTCCACCAAACCAGCCCTACAAAAGATTCTTAAAGATGTCCTACACATAGAAAACCAACAAGACCACAATAAAGGCCAAGAAACTGCACCCAAACTGAGAATCCAAGAACCCTAGGAAGAACCCAGTTTTCGCAGCCCCCAAGAAGGTGGATAACATGGCAGGAACTCCCAAATACCTCTCAGTCCTTTATCTTAACGTTAATGGACTGAACTCTCCAATTAAGCGACATAGACTGTCTAGTTGGATTAAAAAACAAGACCCTTCTATCTGCTGTCTTCAGGAGTCACATCTTGCCCGTAAAAACAAACACATTTTCAGTGTTAAAGGTTGGAACAAAATCTACCAAGCAAACGGCCCTCATAAACAGGCGGGAGTTGCAATCCTAATATCAGATAAAATAGACTTCAAATTAAAATTTGTGAGAAGAGATAAAGAAGGTCGCTACATACTAATGAAGGGATCTCTCTTTCAGAAGAGAGATCTAAATATCTACTCGCCAAACAATGGAGCACCCAAATTTATCCAAGAAACACTACTTTCCCTCAAATCCCAAATAAATCCAAAGACATTAATTGTTGGGGATTTTAACACACCACTCTCCCCACTAGATAGATCAACTCGGCAAAAACTCAACAGAGAAACTGCAGATCTAAACAGTTGCATAGATCAACTAGATTTAACAGATATCTACCGAACATTTCACCCAGCAGCATCAGAATACATGTTTTTCTCAGCAGCACATGGAACATTTTCTAAAATAGACCACATTTTAGGCCACAAAGCAAACTTGTCCAAATTCTGAAACATTGAAGTTATACCTTGCATTCTCTCTGACCACAAGGGAATAAAATTAGAACTCAACACCAAAAGCCACCAAAGAAAGTCTGGTATCACATGGAGGCTGAACAACACACTGCTGAATCATGAGTGGGTCATGGAAGAGATTAGAAAGGAAATTAAAGTGTTCATGCTATTCAACAAAAATGAACACACAAATTACCAGCTCCTCTGGGACATAGCAAAAGCAGTACTCAGAGGCAAGTTTATAGTTCTGAGCTCCTACATCAACAAATTGGAGAGATCTGAAACCAACAATTTAATGACACATCTAAACCTCCTTGAAAAAGAGCAGCAAGATAAACCCCAATCCAGTAGACGGAAAGAAATAATTAAAATTAAATCTGAATTAAATGAATTAGAATCCAAAAAAACTATAGAAAGAATCAACAAAACAAAGAGTTGGTTCTTCGAAAAACTTAACAAAATTGACAGACCCTTAGCAAATCTTATCAGAAAAAGAAGAGAACACACCCAAATAAATAAAATGAGAGAGGAGAATGGAAACATCACCATGGAAACAACCAAGATTCAGAACATTATAAGGGAATTCTTCTCAAAACTTTATGCTAATAAGTTTGAGAATATGACAGAAATGGACCTTTTCCTAGCAAATATTGACATGCCAAAACTAAACCAAGATGAGTTAAACCAGCTTAACAGGCCCATATCAAGCATTGAAATAGAAACAGCAATAAGACACCTTCCAGCTAAGAAAAGTCCAGGACCAGATGGTTTTACAGCAGAATTCTACAAGGCCTTCAAAGCAGAGCTCACAACAATACTCCTCCAACTCTTCAATGAAATTCAAAGAGAAAGTTCACTACCGAACACATTCTATGAAGCCATCATAACCCTCATCCCAAAACCAGGCAGGGACTCATCAAAGAAAGAGAACTACAGACCCATTTCTTTGATGAACATTGATGCAAAACTCCTCAACAAAATATTGGCCAATCGACTTCAACAATTCATCCAAAAAATCATACACCATGATCAAACAGGATTCATTTCAGGGATGCAAACTGGTTCAATATATGCAAATCAATTAATATTATTCATCACATCAACAGGATCAAGAATAAGAACCACATGTTTATCTCAATAGATGCAGAAAAAGCATTCAACAAGATCCAACACCCCTTTATGATGAAGGTTTTGGAAAAATTAGGAATCCATGGAAGATTCCTTAATACAATAAGGGCTGTATATGACAAACCTACAGCCAGCATTATACTTAATGGTGAAAAACTAAAGCCTTTTCCTCTTAACTCAGGAACAAGACAAGGATGTCCACTCTCTCCACTTCTCTTCAATCTAGTATTAGAATGCCTAGCTACAGCAATAAGACAAGATGCAGACATAAAGAGGATCCAAATAGGGAAAGAAGAAATAAAACTCTCCCTCTTTGCAGACGACATGATCTTGTATTTAAAGAATCCCATAGACTCCACTCCCAAATTACTCAAGCTGATTCAAAACTTTGGCAAAGTAGCAGGGTATAAAATTAACCCCCAAAAATCAATGGCTTTTCTGTATGCCAACAATGAGAAAAGTGTGGCTGAAATTAGGAAAGCAACTCCATTTGTAATAGCCCCACAAAAAATAAAATACCTCGGAAGTAACTTAAGCAAAGAAGTGAAGGACCTCTATGATGAAAACTTTAAAAGCTTGCAAAACGAAATCAACACAGAACTTAAAAAATGGCAAAACCTCCCATGCTCCTGGATTGGAAAGATTAACATCGTGAAAATGGCAATACTTCCCAAGGCTATCTACAAATTCAACGCGATACCTATCAAAATTCCACCCTCATTCTTCAAGGAAATAGAAGAGGCAATCCAAAAATTCATATGGAACAATAAAAGACCCTGAATAGCAAAAACGCTCCTCAACGGAAAGAACACTGCTGGAGGAATATCAATACCAAATTTCAAGCTCAACTATAAAGCCATAGTAATCAAAACAGCTTGGTATTGGCATAAGAACAGACCTCAGGACCAATGGAATATAATTGAAAACCCAGAAATGAACCTACAGACCTATGGCCATCTAATCTTCGATAAGGGAGCTAAAACAATAGAATGGAAGAAAGACAGCCTCTTCAGTAAATGGTGCTGGCAAAATTGGTTAACTACTTGTAGAAAACTAAAGCTAGATCCTTATATATCACCCTGCACCAGAATCAACTCCAAATGGATCAAAGACCTCGAAGTCAAAGCAGACACTCTGAAAACATTACAGGATAGAATAGGAGAAACCCTTGGTCTCCTTTGCTCAGGCAGAAATTTTCTGAATAGAGACCTGGAAACACAACAAATCAAAGAAAGGTTGGACAAATGGGATTGCATAAAGTTGCAGAGCTTCTGCATGGCAAAGGACATAGTAGCAAGATCAATAAAAAGCCCACGTATTGGGAGAAGATCTTTACTAGCTATACAATGGACAAGGGTCTCATATCTAAAATATACTTGGAACTCAAAAAATTAAATCCCTCAAGAACAAATCCTCAATGAAACAACTGCCCAATAAATAAGTGGGTGAAAGACTTAAAGAGAAACCTCTCTGAAGAAGAAAGAAGGATGGCCAATAGACACATGAAGAAATGCTCAACATTCCTAGCCATAAAAGAAATGCAAATCAAAACAACGTTGAGATACCACCTCACTCCAGTTAGAATGGCAAAAATCAAGAACTCTAACAACAGATGCTGGAGGGGATGTGGACAGAAGGGAACCTTACTTCATTGTTGCTGGGAATGTAAACTTGTTCAACCACTTCGGAAAGCAGTATGGAGGTTCCTCAAAAGACTTCATATAGAGCTCCCCTATGACCTAGCAATCCCACTTTTGGGCATTTACCCAAATGTTTACAAACAAGACCACACTAAAACTACCAGCACACTATGTTTATTGCAGCATTATTTACCATAGCTAAGATATGGAACCAACCCAGATGCCCCTCAGTAGATGAATGGATCAAGAAAATGTGGTATATATACACAATGGAATTCTATGCCTCCATCAGAAAGAATGACATTGCCCCATTTGTTAGGAAATGGAAAAACTTGGAAAAAATTATATTAAGTGAAGAAAGCCAGGCCCCATGGTTTCCCTTATTTGCAATATCTAGTATATGTATGAGTCAAGCGGAAAAGTTCACATAATGTGATGTTAGGAAAATGAACCCTTAGATATGTGTTTTAATGTTTTATTTTTCTTTCATGCATGTGTTTCTAACGCATTTATAAGATTATTTCTTTGTTGCTTTGTATGTCCCTCCCCCACAGTATAACCTGCTTTCACTATATTTGATGTCAGTATAACTTGTGGTGGAGATGGGGAAAAAGAAGTTGTTTAAGGATACAGGTGGACCTGTTGCAACAATGAGAAGTACAAGTTGTCATGTCCAAAACAAGCAATACAACGTCAGTGCAGGGGGGGGGGTCAGGGGGGAGGAGAAGGATTGGGATGGGAGGGGAGGGGGGAGGCTGGGAAGGGATGTGAAGGGTAAACAAAGGAGGAGGCTGCAATGCTTCTAAGAAACGTACGCATTATCCTACCCATGTAATTGTAACCCCTCTGTACAGTATGTTCACAAATAAAATAAAAAAAATATTGCTGTGTCTTATTATTTGCTTAAAGAAATGTTCTTACCAACGGATGAGAATATCACTAATTCATGTGAGTAAACTGTCCATTGAGAAAGCTCTTTACTTCAGAATAATATACTATGAATCAAAATGTGGTTGAGAGTCCAATATTCAAGAGTTCAAATATGGGCTTGTTAATATGTATTTGCATATCAATTGAAACTATATGAAATTTAAGAAATAGTTAAATATTTTCCAAAATTTAAAGGATCATTCCTGCATTCACATACTCTAAAATCCCATTTTAGATGGAGGAGGCAACAATGCTTGATAAGAAATGTACTCATTTCCTTGCCCATGTAATTGTAACCCTTCTGTAAAGGTATTTTCACAATAATAATTTTTAAAAAAGAAAAAAATAGAAAATATTTTAAAACTAATTGAATTTATTGGAGAAATTATTTTAAATAAAATTTAAAAACGTAGATCTTTCTGAATTCTAGAAAAGCTGATTTGTTCCTATGGAAAAGAGGGGCTATTTTCTCTGAGGATTTTAAGACGTATTTTTCTTGCTTTTTTTCTCCCCTGAAACAACAAAGTGTGTTTATCATGCTGATTGAAAAGAGAGCTGTGCTTTGTTCTTAATAAAATGTGTGGTAAATTTTTAGGTCTTCTAAAAATTTATTGTCAATATATACCAAGAGTTTAGTGACTTAGAGAAGAAAAAGTAGGTACTATAAAGAAATAAAAGAATTATTTTCAGAGAAACTTGTTGGTTTCTTTCTGCATCACTTGAAAAACCAGTGCATGAAATTCTTTTTAAATTTTGCTCCTGTGGGACAAATGATTATGTTTTCCAGGTGCATAAATGAAATGAAAATGAGGATTCAACATAGTTCCCAAATTTTCAAGATGATATGCTCTAGGAGAATTTGCTTCAAATGAGATCAGCTGCAGCCAGACTGAAATAGCCTTTTGCAAGAATTGCTTCATGGGTGAAGTTTGCTTTCCCATTCCATGGTGTTAAGAGGTAGTAGGAACTTTTAATATTTGGGGCACAGTGGACGCACACTACGTGCCTTTGAAGAAATATTGGAACTCTCTTCTATCGTTTCTCTCCCTATCCTTGCTGCTCACATGATGACAGCAGCATCTTCTGCCAATTGCCCCCATGTGACTCACCAGAAACCCAGACCCAAAAGCAATTGCCTACCTACAATGAGATGAATTATTGATACCATGAACCAAAGTAAGCCTTCTCTCTTTAGGGATACTGTTACACAAGCAATTTGCTGGCTAGTAATATATGTATGTGTGTATATATACATATGTATCATATGTGTGTATATATGTTACATATTATATGTAATGTTTCAGTACCTATACACGTGTTTCAATACATTTACAAATTATATAATGTTTAAATCAGGCTAAAACATAAATCGCCTCAAAGTTTTATCATTTCTTCAGGATTAAATGTTTCAAAATCTTTTTATAAAACTTTAGAAAATGCATATACAATACTTCGTTAATATTTGTTCTACATTGTCAAAGCCCATGGAAACTTTACTTGTATTTAATATTTTCTTATTTTTAACTTGTGATGGTTTTGGGAATTAAACTCAGGGTCTCACACTTATAAAGGCAAGCATTCTTCTACTTAAGGCACAACTCTAGCTCTGTGTTGGCTGATTTCAGGGTATGGTTTTGTTTCATGCTAATCCAATCTTGGCTGCAATCTTCCTACCTGTGCTTCTTTTACTCACTGTAAAAGATGCACACCTGGCTGGTGTGCATCACTAGGCCCAGCCATTCTGTTTCCCTTAAAGCTATGATAGTAAGCAAATGGCATCTTGCTCAGACATTACTTGAGATGGAATCTCCTGAACATGCAGGCCAGGCTGGCTCCAATCTCTGTCTCCCAAGAAGAAAGATTATAGGTTTGAGATATAATGGTGGCTCTAATGTATCTTAGTACTTATTGAACAATATGGCTTTAGTACCTCCTTCAATTCCAAATACACAAACACTCTGGTAAAAGTCTATATATTCCCTATGACAAATTATTCTTTTTTGATTCTTCTTTGTGGATTTCACATATGAGGGAAAATTAGTGTGACTAGACATTCTGAGCCTGGTTTTCTTCATCTAATGTATTGATCTCTCCAATTATATCCACATTTTTAAGCTAGAAGAAAAAGTATATATGAAAAGTATTTTATTGTATATATGAACCACATGTCCTTTATCCACTTAGCCATTGGTAGGTACACAGGTTTGTCTTCTTTTCTTGGCTATTGAAATAGTGTAACAACGAATTTGAGAGTGCAGGTGTTCCTCCAGTAATCAGGTAGATGTTATTGATTTCATTTCCATTTAAAAATACACAAATGTTAGATTGCTTTGTAGTTTGTTTCCAATTTTTTGGAGTACTATATGTTTGCATGTGTGAGTAATGGACTTGAACTCAGAGCATCTTAACCTTGCTTGAAGCTTTTGCTCAGGTCTGGAACTCCATTACTTGAGCTACATCTCAACTTTCATTATTTTGCTGGTTAGGTTTAGATAAGGATTTCATGGACTTTTTTGTATAAACTGGCTTTGAACTACAATCCTCAGATCTCAGCATTCCAAGAGGCTAGAATTGTAAGCATAATCCACAGCTACTAGTGCCAGGTCTCCATATACTTTATGTATAATAATTTTTTCCTGATGTTTTTATTGTTGGTTTAAACTTGGAGTTCTTTTTAAATTTTCTAGGTCTATAGTATTGAGATAGTTTATCTTATTCTATATATTGTCTTATCCCTCTTGTTAGAATAAAAAAAGGTTTTAAATATGATGTAAGAATATTCATCTAGTTGATTTTGCTCCAGTATTTTACTGATCTTTTCCAAAGTAGTCTCTTACTTTTCTAATATCCTGAAGTGTCCATGCTATACTTCTTTTAGCTTATATTAGAAGAGAGGTTTCTTTTAGTTAGAAAAGAAAATTGAAAATCTTTTGAATATCAAATATTTTGCTTTTCACATGTTTTGTTTGTAACTTTTTCTCTCCTTTCTCATCACTAGTCTAATCATCAGCTATGTGACTTGTATTCTCACATATTGCTCATTGAGGCATTGCTTTGATTCTCCTAAACTCTGAATTTTAGGAAAATTTTTATTAATTATAACTCAATATAAGATACTTAATAAATAAACATATAACACAGGCTAATTCCAATTGCTAAATCTATATTTCTTGGCTATTGAAAGTCTAGTGTCATTCCTTTTTAAAATTCTTATTGTAAAGGTGGTGTACAGTATTGTGTTAATTTCATTTTAGACATTGTCATACTCTTCTCTCATTTTAGTGTTATTCCTGTATGCAGACTATATAAAGACATTCTTGTTTTCTTCTTTTCTTTGTCTTCATAGTAGTTCTCTCTCTTAGTATCTCAATATTGATATAAATTTCACAAAAGAGTAGACAACTGAAGAGAAGTGTGAGAGAATATATTCAATATATCTGATAAAATTAAGAAGAATGAAGGAGCAGATGGGGAGGGGAGAGTTCAGTGAGAATATTGAAAGTGGTCAAGATACATTGTATTGATAAACTGCTTTGTGACATTGCAAATTCTTTATACAACTACTTAAGGATAATTTTTTAAAGATATGTTGAAATTACAGAAATTTAAGTGCCTTTATTGTTAATATAAATATTTTGCCACCAATGATCTTATTTTGAGTTTTACATTTTATTCCTCTTTCATTTGCTGGATATTCCTAAACATTGTTTTATTTTCTCCAGTTTAGATTTTTCAACTATAAAATAATGGCAGACTTTATGCTTAGAACATATCAAGGTATCATTATGTAGGCTCACATTTCTTTTTCTTTTATCTCCCTTCCTTTCTCTCCCCCTGAATTTGCCTGCCTCCCTCCCTCTCTCCCTCCCTCCCTTCCTTCCTTCCTCCCTCCCTTCTTCCCTCCCTCCCTTTCTTCCTTCCTCCCTCCCTTCCTCCCTTCCTCCCTTCCTTCCTTCCTTCTCCTTTCCTCATTCCTTTCAGACTTTCACGTCCATGAAGGAAAAGTCTTGACACCAATTTAATTGCACATTTTAGTTCTTCATCTCTTTAGTATTTTTTTTTACTGTTACAATATTTATTTTTATTTTTTTTAATATTATTTTATTTTATTTGAGAACATACTGTACAGAGGGGCTACAATTACATGGGCAGGATAATGCATACATTTCTTACCAAGCATTGCAGCCTCCTCCTTTGTTTACCCTTCACCTCCCTTCCCAGCCTCCCCCCTCCCCCTACCCAATTATACCCCCCTCCCCCCCCACCGACATTGTAAAGCTGGTTTTGACATGACATTTTGTACTTCTCATTGTTGCAACAGGTCCACCTGAGTCCTTAAACGACTTGTTTGCCCCCATCTCCTCCACATGTTATACTGACATCAAATATAGTGAAAGCGGGGGTTACACTGTGGGGGAGGGACATACAAAGCAACAAAGAAATAATCTTATAAATGCGTTAGAAACATATGCATGAAAGAAACGAAAACATTAAAATACATATTTAAGGGTTCATTTTCCTAACATCACATTATCTGACCTTTTCTGCTTGACTCATACCTATACTAGATATTGCAAATAAGGGAAACCATGGGACCTATGTTTCTTTGGGCCTGGCTTACTTCACTTAATATAATTTTTTCCAAGCCTTTCCATTTCCTAACAAATGGGGAAATGTCATTCTTTCTGATGGAGGCATAGAATTCCATTGTGTATATATACCACATTTTCTTGATCCATTCATCTACTGAGGGGCATCTGGGTTGGTTCCATATCTTAGCTATGGTAAATAATGCTGCAATAAACATAGTTGTGCTGGTAGCTTTAGTGTGGTCTTGTTTGTAAACATTTGGGTAAATGCCCAAAAGTGGGATTGCTGGATCACAGGGGAGATCTATGTGAAATCTTTTGAGGAACCTCCATACTGCTTTCCAAAGTGGTTGAACAAGTTTACATTCCCACCAACAATGAAGTAAGGTTCCTTTCTGTCCACATCCCCTCCAGCATCTGTTGTTGTTAGAGTTCTTGATTTTTGTTGTTCTAACTGGAGTGAGGTGATATCTCAATGTTGTTTTGATTTGCATTTCTTTTATGGCTAGGGATGTTGAACATTTCTTCATGTGTCTGTTGGCCATCCTTCTTTCTTCTACAGAGAAGCTTCTCTTTAAGTCTTTCGCCCACTTATTTATTGGGCAGTTGTTTCTTTGAGGATTTGTTGTTGGGTGGTTTACTCAAGCTGATTCAAAACTTTGGCAAAGTAGCAGGGTATAAAATTAACCCCCCAAAATCAATGGCTTTTCTATATGCCAACAATGAGAAAAGTGTGGCTGAAATTAGGAAAGCAACTCCATTTGTAATAGCCCCACAAAAAATAAAATACCTAGGAATTAACCAAAGAAGTGAAGGACCTCTATGATGAAAACTTTAAAATCTTGAAAAAGGAAATCAACACAGAACTTAAAAAATGCCAAAACCTCCCATGCTCCTGGATTGGCAAGATTAACATCGTGAAAATGGCAATACTTCCCAAGGCTATCTACAAATTCAACGCGATACCTATCAAAATTCCACCCTCATTCTTCAAGGAAATAGAGGAGGCAATCCAAAAATTCATATGGAACAATAAAAGACCCCGAATAGCAAAAACGCGCCTCAACGGAAAGAACACTGCTGGAGGAATATCAATACCAAATTTCAAACTCTACTATAAAGCCATAGTAATCAAAACAGCTTGGTATTGGCATAAGAACAGACCTCAAGACCAATGGAATAGAATTGAAAACCCAGAAATGAACCTATAGACCTATAGCCATCTAATCTTCGATAAGGAAGCTAAAACAATAGAATGGAAGAAAGACAGCCTCTTCAGTAAATGGTGCTGGCAAAATTGGTTAACTACATGTAGAAAACTAAAGGTAGATCCTTATATATCATCCTGCACCAGAATCAACTCCAAATGGATCAAAGACCACAGGATGGAATAGGAGAAACCTTAGGTCTCCTTGGCTCAGGCCGAAATTTTCTGAATAGAGACCCGGAACCACAACAAATCAAAGAAAGGTTGGACAAATGGGATTGCATACGGTTGCAGAGCTTCTGCAGGGCAAATGACATAGCTAGCAAGATCAATAGAAAGCCCACCGATTGGGAGAAGATCTTTACTAGCCATACAACGGACAAGGGTCTCATATCTAAAATATACTTGGAACTCAAAAAATTAAACCACCCAACAACAAATCCTCTTTAGTATTTTTGATGTAATGGGGTTTGAACTCAAACCTTCTGGCTTGCCAGGCAGGAGGTCATATCTACATGGTGATATCTTCATTCATATTTTGTGCTGGTTGTTTTTAGGATAGGGACTTGCTTCCAGCCTGGGAATGTGCTTATATTAAGTTGGCTATCATTGTTGGAGTCCCCAGAATTTTTTTTTATATCTGTGATCTTCCTGGTCTCTAACATAATTTACGATGACAGTAACATTACGCAGTACCTACCTATGAGTTGAATAGAGGTGTAGTCACCTTTTGTATCTGGTTTGGCCTTGAACTGTAATTTTCATATTTTTAGATTCCCAAATAAGTAGGACTCTACATTTTTACTCTTTTTAGGTCAGATCTTGTGGCCTTCAAACCTATTTAAGTTTGTATTTCAAATGAATTATTTCATATATTAACATGAATCTACTAATAGGATGGCAGACATAATTTACTAATAGGACGGTAGACATAATTTAACCTATTTTGGGTATTAACATAATCAAATGACCACTTAACATTTGTATCACATACTGCAAATTGTATCTTCAATGTGTCCAATTATCATATATTAGCCTCAAGAAACGGTATGAAGCAAGAAAGATAGTTATCTACCTTCATTTCATTTTACTGACTAAAAAAACACTGAGATTCAGATATGTACACTGAAATTCTGCCAATCAAGATTCAGTAGACACAGCTTGGGCTTGAAAGTTGCACTTGTTTTCCTATGATTTTTATTGTTATAAAATGCACCCACTGGTGCATTATCAGCAATGTGTTTTTCTGAAAAACTCTGACTCTTCTACACTCTAGTCTAGCTCATATAACTCTGGCTTGGATTTCTGTAAATGAGGAATAGAATTGAAAACTATGATGGTAGATTCAACCTGAATTCATAGGCGGAGATGCAGGCATTCAAGAATAAATTCATACTCCTGGCTGTAGATTTGAGAATCTTTTTAAAAATGTTATTGGCTTCAATTTCTTAATGAAAACCAAACAAATAAATTAAACTTCATTATAATGCAAATTGTTTTTTAATAACAACATATATGTTGATGAACCCCTATGCAAATTTTATATTCCTTGTCAGGTAATCTGAGAGGGATATTTAAGGTTGAATAAATTAATTAAAATTATGCATTGTGATGCATTTTCTAAATAACAAACTGCAAGCTGCAGGTTCAAAATTAATTCATTAATGATATACTATATTAGGAATTATTTAGTGATACTGCACATAATCTAGAAAAGTGTATCTGTATTAGTATCTGTATATATGTGTGTGTGAGAAAGACAGAGATAAACACAGAGAGAAACAGAGATAGACAAAGACAGAGAAGCAGTTACAATCTTTACTCATGAAATCAAGGGCATTATAATGTAGCTGGTAAATACTGAAGAAATAGGAATATTCTTTTAAGATTGGTCATTCTGACATTCATATTACACTTATGATGCAACCAAGAATCACAGAAACACTATTGCTAGAAATATATTCAGAAAATACTTCTGATTTTTTTTCTTGCTTTTTCTGTTTTCTTTGTCTTTTTACATTTTTTATTTTTCTTCTTCTTTTGCTGTTTCTTGCTTTTTCTGCAATATCAGCAGCGTGTTCACGTGAATAGTCAGAAACATTTCCAAAAGCAATTGAAGAAACACTACTGCTAAGCTATCGAACCCATTGTATGGATGAATCCAAAAGTTATTTATCAAGTTCTGTTGAAGTAGAAGAATGACACTCAAATAACAAGAAACAAAAGCTATTTATCCACATTTTGCTACTACACAGAAGTCAGAAATGATCATTTTTCCTATTGGAAGAGACTCAAAGACTGGCAAAGGAGTGAAATAACCTATGAGTAGAAAAATAAGAAACTACAGACAGGCAGACTGGAAGTAAGACATCCTTTCACAATGGTTAGAAGTACATATTGCTTTTCTCCAATAGATCCTAAAGTGGAAGTGGGCCAAATATTTGAAATAAGTCAGTCAAAACAAGTTCACAGGCCTCAAATCCAGCAGGGGGAGGCAGGTAGAGGCTACAGCTGTAATTCCTGCTTATATAAAAACATAAATTTCCTTTAACAATTTTGCATATGTCAGCAGAATACTTGACTGGCAGATTGTTAAGGAAAATTCCAACATTCTTAGCAAAAGTAGATGCCAAATATAATGAAGACAGCAGAGGTATTTTCAGGACAAGCACAATTTGATTATGAATAAAGTTATCCCCTGCAACATTATGATATTGTCTCTTGGATATGAAGTCAATATTCTAATTGTATTTTTGAAGTCTTTCCTTATTAAATTTGGAAGTGTGGTATTTTAGATCGAGTTTTAGTTAAAGACTCGAGATCAATGGTTAAAGAAGAACAGGGAAATGGCAAAACATGTAGATTAAGCCAATAGTCTGTGTGGTAGGTTAATTTTGATTGAACAAACCCAGAATTTACTATGATTTGAGAAGTACCTGTATCTATCAGACATAGATGGACTTTTTGCATCTAAGCTTGTTGTATTCTTGCTGAGTGTCAGCTCAAGCATCTAACAGACCTGGTTGCCCCAGAAACCATCTGTTGGACTTTCTCCTGCTAAGAGTATACTTTCACTTTTGCAAAAACAAAAATAGGATTTCACATTTAGAAGATGTTTTATTTGGGGATCAAAATAAAACATTCTGGTAGTGGTCACTGTTTTCCTAACTCTTAAGATTGATCTTAGCTATCCAGATCATGGTTTGAAGGTGTTCAATATTTGACTTCTGAAACACATTCTAAAATTACTAATGTCTTGGACTCAGGGAAACATCATAATATGAAGGAATGCAAGAAATATATGTTCACTGAAGTTCCTTGGTTTTGTTTAGTTTCTTTGTATATTTTTTATTGTAAAGATACTGTACAGAGGGGTTAGTTACATGAGTAAGGTACTGAGTACATTTCCTATCAAGCATTTTTATCCCCTCCTTTGATTTACCCCTACCATCCTTTCTCTCCCACCTCCCCAGCTCCTCCCTTGCTCCAAAGTTGTAAAGTTCATTTTCAACATAGCATCTTGTACATCTCATTGTTACAATGGGTCAACCTGTATCCTCACTTCAGCTTTCTGTTATTACCCTTTCCCTTCTCAAATTAGAAAAATGTATAGACAAGATGCAGGACAACGGAATCAAATACACTGACAATAAGGGTTTTACCATGGGGGAAGAACTTATAAAAGAAACAAAAAGATCACAAAGTACATTATAAACATAGTACACTAAAAAAATAGCAACAAAGTTAAAACCTCTTGTGTCCCTATCTTGGGGTTCATTTTGGTTAGCATCATTTTATATGGTCATATGTATATAGCTTTTGAACTTTTCTGCTTGTCCTTTCTGCTTGAACTTTTCTGCATGTAAACTAGTTGTTGCGGATAAGGGAAACCATAGGAACCATGATTCTTTGGGCCTGGCTTACTTCACTTAATATAATTTTTTCCAAGTTTTTCCATTTCCTAACAAATGGGGCAATGTCATTCTTTCTGATGTATTCATAGAATTCACTCACACACACACACCACACACACACACACACATTTTCTTGATCCATTCATCTATTGAGGGGCATCTGGGTTGGTTCCATAGCTAAGCTATAGTGAATAATGATGAAATAAACATAGTTGTGCTGGTAGATTTAGTATGGCCTTGTTTGTGCTCACTTGGGTAAATACCTAAAAGTGGGATTGGTGGGTCATAAGGGAGCTCTATGTAAAGTTGTTGAACAAGTTTGCATTTCCACCAACAATGCAGTAGGGTTCCCTCTGGGCCACAACCTGTCCAGCAACTGGTGTTATTAGATTTCTTGATTATAGCCATTCTAACTAGGGTGAAGTGGCATCTCAATGTTGTCTTGATTTTCATTTCTTTTATGGCTAGAGAAGTTGAGCATTTCTTCATGTGTCTATTGGCCATTCTTATTTCCTCTTCAGAGAAGTCACGCTTTAAATCTTTAGCACACTTATCAGGTGTTGTTTCTTTGAGAATATGGAACAATAAAAGACCCCAAATAGCACAAACAATCCTTAACAGAAAAAGCAGTGCTGGTGGAATATCCATACCAAACTTCAAACTCTACTACAAAGCCATAGTAATCAAAACAGCTTGGTATTGGCACAAGAACAGACCTGAGGACCAATGGAATAGAACTGAAGACCCAGAAATGAACCCACAGACCTATAGCCACCTAATCTTCGATAACAGAGCTAAAAAAATAGAATGGAAGAAAGATAGCCTTCCTTCAGTGCTGGAAAATATGGTTACACCTGTAGAAAATTAAAGTTAGATCCTTATATATCACCCTGCACCAGAAACAATTCCAAATGGATCAAAGAACTCAAAGTCAAAGCAGACACCCTGAAAACATTACAGGAAGGAATAGGAGAAACTTTATGGTTCCTTGGCACAGGCCAAAATTTTCTTATTAAAGACCCAGAAACACAACAAATAAAAGAAAGGTTGTTTAGTTTCTTAGAACCAGTTTGGACAGAAAAGTTATTTAAGTATTTATTTCTCACTACCACATCTAATGTCTGATAGAGTGGGAAAATTTAATTTGATTCCCACACAACATATTGAATTTCAGTCTCCAGAATGAGGTAACTTTCAGCTACTTCCTGAAATAAAAGTTTTTTTTTCTGTTTTTTGTTTTTGTTTTATTTTTCAGTCAAGAGGAGAAATCACCTGAAAATAGGCCCCAAAGACAACCTGCCAATCCAATTGTTTGGATGCCTTCGTTTGTTCCAAATACATTCTTGTTTGTAGGAGTCTTCAACTGATCACTATGAAATAGTTTATTCTTTACTCTTCATTTACTTTGATTCTTACAAATTAATATTTTTGTTTGATTTTTGTGAATAAATTTAAGATAAATCTTAGACTATAATTATAATGTTAATATGTAGTTTTTTAGTTCTCTATTTTGAGTTTGAGCAATCCTTTTCCTTATAAGTGTAATTCAGCTAGTTATGACTAAAATGCAAACTTCTAAGAGTGAGCTTCCAAAATCATTGGTGATTGAGAACAGGGAAAACAAAGGAGAAAAAAAAATCTATTAAAACCAAGCTACTGATTGGGCACTTGTGTCTCATTCCTTTAATCTTAGCTACATTTGAAGTACAGATCATAAGCGAGTCAAACCAAAAATTTTCAAGATCATTTTTCATTCAATAGCTCTATGCATAGTGTATTCATATCATCCCAATTACACAAGAGACTTAGATTGGGAGTTCAGGCCAGACTGGGAAAAAAGTTGTTAAGATACCGAACACAAATAAAAGCTGAATATACTTAATATGGTGTCTGTCATCCCAGCTCCACAGGAAATATACATAGGAGAAAATATGAGAATGACAGTTCATCCAGTCTACACATAAACACAATATCTTACTCAGAAAAAATAAACTAATAAAAGAAAAAATTATATTAAATGAAGTAAACCAGGCCCAAAGAAACTTAGGTCCCATGGTTTCCCTTATTTGCAATATCTAGCATATATCTTAGTCAAGCAGAAAAGGTCAGATAACTTGACGTTAGGGAAATGAACCCTAAGATATGTATTCAAATGTTTTTTTTTCTTTCAAGCGATTGTTTCTAACATGTTTATAAGATTATTTCTTTGTTGCTTTGTATGTCCCTCCCCCACAGTATAACACCTGCTTTCAATGTATTTTATGTCGGTATAATTTGTGGAGGGGAAGGGAAAACACAAATCATTTAAATAGGGATACAGGTGGACCCGTTGCAACAATGAGATGTACAAGTCGTTATGGCAAAAACAAACTTTACAACTTTGGTGGGGGGGGGGTGGAGGATTGGATGGGGGGCAAAAGGGGAAAGATGGGAAGGGATGGGAAGGGGAAACAAAGGAGGAGGCAACAATGCTTGATAAGAAATGTACTCATTATCTTGCTCATGTAATTGTAACCCCTCTGTAAAATATTTTCACAATAAAAATTAAAAAATAGCAAAAATGTTTGAGACTTGGCTCAAGGGGTAGAGTGCTGGCCTAGCAAGTGCAGAGACTTGAGCTTAAAACAAAACAGAAACAAAAGTAACAACAAAAGCAACAGAAACCTGGGCTACTCTGAGACTCGTTTCTTTATCTTACAGCCTACCTAAAACCTGCACGTAATGTGCTTAAGGTTTAGCTATATGAACAGGTAATTTAATTCAACTCTTCCAGTAAAATAAATATTTTTTAATAATTTCTAGCATTGCTTCCTGTCACTGCTATGATAACCACCGTGACAGCCATTGCTAGCAAGTTGGTAGTCTATGAATTATGACTCTACTATCACTATCGTGTTCTGGATGTATTCCTGATTAGGAAACCTTAGCAACTTTTGATAATTCACAGGTAAAAGCTGTAGCTTCTCCCTTATATTTCCTTTAAAGAAATAAAATATTTTACAATTGTTCTTTGAGAAATTACTCTAAGTATGACTTTTTCCATCCATACTTTTATTTATATCAACTATTGTACAAGGGGGTTTAATTTCATTTGCCCTGATACATATAAATATACCTCTATCAGACTCAAATCCTCCATTTCTTCCTCAACCTCCTTGTCCAGCCCATACCAATACATCTTTGTACTGATTTCTTGGAAACTAAAAGCACCCATTTCTTTCTCTCTTGAAGGTAAAAACTTTAACTCCTAGATAAAGCACTACAGTTAGGGCTGGAAAACTCACATTTAGACTTCCATAATGAGCCGCAGATGAGAAGCCCTCCCTTAAAAATTTTTTTCTTTCTAGAAGGATGAGAAACAGTAATAAAGTGGAACAGGAAGAAAAAGCTTTGGGAATCACTAAAGAAACTTCCTCAGTACTCTCTCAGGTTGGGTGAACATAGAGTTCTTCAAGAAAAATGTGCTTCAAGACCTCCAAGCCCAAGTCAGTAATCTGACTAGGAAACAAGACATGTTAGAAGTATTTGTACATTTAAAGATGTAAATTAAATGAGTAATATAGGAAAATATTTAAAATTTCAAATGGGGCAAAAATGTGTGCAAAACTAGCAAATGATGCATCTAAATGAAATTTGTAACTTTTTGTATTTTTTGTACTTATTTCAAATCTATGTTTATATACATACACATGCATATATATACATATACATTCAGTGTCTTATATATAATATCTATATGGTTCAAAATTAATTTACAAATGAAGGAGTGCTTGTATATTGAATTATAAATGCTTTTAAATCATGTAAATCCAATATTATCTCAAGTAAGACACACTTAATATTGCTTTAACAAAGAAGCCTGGTTTTCTGACCAAAAAATTCCTCACATTATTAATCTTTTCCAGCTTCTGCTTAGGTAAAGACCACCTAATCTCTCACATGTTATAACAAGGAAAAACTTGAGTTGATAGCTTGCTTGTTCAATTCCTCGAAACAATTCAGATCACTGGTGTGAGAAAAGGGCTCAAGGTTTATAAAAGGATTTACAGAACACAAGGATATATTTTAGGAAAAAAATATGAACAAAACTAAGGGTTTGGAGAAATTGAAAAATGGTTAGAAAGGTTATAAAGTGGCTTTTGAAAGCAGAGGATTTTGTGGAAGATTTAATGTGAGATCAACTTGGCAAAATTTATTTATAGGTTTTTCTAAGGCTGAGTTTTGATATAAAAGATATTCGCACAAAACTCAAGCTTAATTTCCTATGTCTAATGAAAGACTTTTTCCTGAAATATAGATCTGCTTTTAGTGGAAACTGATAAAGCGTTTCCCCTTATTTTTGGTAATTTTCCAGAAAATTATGTTACTTTTCTTTTTTTTTTTTTTTTTTTGTCGGTCGTGGGGCTTGAACTCTGGGCCTGGGCGCTGTCCCTCAGCTATTCAGCTCAAGGCGAGCGCTCTACCACTTGAGCTACAGCGCCACTTCTGGTTTTCTGGTGGTTTATTGGAGAAAGGAGTCTCACGGTCTCTCCTGCCGGGGCTGGCTTTGAACCGAGATCCTCAGATCTCAGCCTCCTGAGTAGCTAGGATTACAGGCGTGAGCCACCAGCGCCCGGCGTTACTTTTCTTTTATGTTGAGTCTTGAAAACATTTGCATTGATTTGTTTTGTCACCTTGGTTTTATCTCAGAATGATAAACTCTTGATACTTTTGACAAATCCAGAAATCTGGGTCAAGATTAAATCTAGGATTTTTAGGTAGGCCTTGAAAGTCCAATAGATACATAACTGGGATTATATTAAAGCATTGTTTAATTTATTTGTTCTAAAATTGTATGAAGTTGCTATAAATGTTAGCATTCATATTTTTTTTTTTTTTTTTTTTTTTTTTTTGTCGGTCGTGGGGCTTGAACTCTGGGCCTGGGTGCTGTCCCTCAGCTCTTCAGCTCAAGGCGAGCGCTCTACCACTTGAGCTACAGCGCCACTTCCGGTTTTCTAGTGGTTTATTGGAGATAGGAGTCTCACGGTCTTTCCTGCCCGGGCTGGCTTTGAACCGCGATTCTCAGATCTCAGCCTCCTGAGTAGCTAGGATTACAGGCGTGAGCCACCGGCGCCCGGCAGCATTCATATTTTTAATAGATCTTCAGCCATACCTTTGGCCAGCGGTAATTAGGATTCTCTTATATTGACTTTTTTTGGTGAACTTTGTTCTAATAGAATATTTCTGGTCTTGTGCTTTGAGTTGACATGCACACAGCCTAAGGAACTGACAGAATTGAACTTAATAATGCCCCCCAGGATAGCTCAACCTGAGAAGCACTCTTAAACCTCTCTGCTGCACAAATACAGGTAAACCTGTTTTGACATTCACTCTCAAACATCAATTACTTCCACTCCCATGTAGAGCCAGATCAGATGAAGAAGCAGACAGGCCTAACCAGAAATGAGTGGCAGTCCTCATCTGATGACAGGATGATCAATTAGTTACATTCAAATTGGAAAAAAAAGGTACCAGAAATGTACAGAATCACAACACTGTCCCTTAAGTACAACTATGATGATTAAATAAATCAAGAAAATACAAATTCAGGGTTCTAGCAACTATCACCAGAGGTATCAGAATCTCAGGACTATGTAGAAGCTACTGAAACTTTAATAGCTTTCTTTCTTTTTTCATGTAGTCCCTCATATCTGAACTTCTTTTGGTTATTGGCATGCAAAACAGGGAGAAACATGCACAAAACCTCATATTGCTTTGATGTAAGCACAGAAACACCTCAGGAAGAATAAAGGTCTCCTGACTAGGGTTATTTAGGAGGGGTGTGGTTATAGGATATAAAAATACATTTGTATCTGGATACTTTCTAATTTTACTCTTTTTCACACTGCCTTCTTAAGGCTCTTTTTCTCAGTTTTTTTAAAAGTTATATTTACTTATCAAGTAGTTGAACAAAAGAGTTTCAATCCATAAGTCAGAATATGCATACAATGTGTCTAGATCAATGCCACTGCTGCCATCATTCCCACCCTACTCTCAAGTAACATAGCTCAACTTTTACATAATGGGTTGTATTTGTTCACTCTCTTGGCTGTTCTTCAGATAGTACTTTTATGCTGGTTATTAAGTTCCTGATTTACTCTTGATTTGCTCTTCCCATGTAACATTTTCAAAACTTAATCACTAAGATATACAAGCAGAATGTGGTTTCTATTCCATAGTTCTTCTTTCCATCAAATTCTGGCCTTAAAATATGACAAAAGAAATTTGTTCCCTAATCATTACTTCTACTGGTAATTTCACTGTTAATTGAATCATCTGTTTTGTTTCCATAAATGGTGGTCATCAAATATTAGATGCAAATCCAGTCACAGAGCTATATTTTATTTTTTATCCTGATTTGTTTCCCATTATAGCAAGAAATTTCCAGATATTCATTGCTTGGAGTTCCTTGAGAATAAGAAGTGAAAAGTGATAAGAGAATCAAAAACTGAGAAAAGAAACTTAACAAACCCTCTGGACTTAACCTATTTCACCAAACTTCATTCTTGAACAAAAATGCTTCAACAAGTTCCACATGTTTCTAGTACCTGAATAAATTGTGTAGGCCTAGAGATCATAATCTGATACCAGTCACCTTTCTGCACACCTGAGCACATAATTAACTCTAAGCTCTAGACTCTTAGTTAAGATCTGAGAGACTAGAGACTTATCTGTTTACATTTACTGTTTGTAAAACACTGACTAGCATGCTGTAAGTAAAAATGAGTCTGTTTCCTCAATACAGAGTACGATAAATCCTACCAAAACTTTCAGCAATTACACAATTGGTAGCTCTAGATTAAAAGGGAAGCTGAGCCAGGGGTAGAGGCCCAAAACCATAAATAAAACTGAAAGCCTGTCTCCCAAAAGATTCCATAATCTTCCTCTCTCATAGTATAAAATGTTGTTTTTACTTTCTATGAGTTTTACTTTTCATTAATAGTTGTATATTTTCAGCAATATAATGCATTATTTTATATACAGTCATTTTTTGTGATGTACTAGGGATCTAACCCTGGGCATTAAATATGCTGGACTAGTGTGCCACCAGAAAGTTAGCACTCACACTATTATAGTTTTAAACCTACTCTTGTTGTACTTTTGGGATATGATGATCCCCTTTAACTCAATGGTTTATTGAAAGGATTTCCCTATACAATCAGTCTTCAACTAAAGACTTTTATGCATGGCACGAGTGGTGCCTATAATCCAAGTACTCAGGAAACTGAGATATAAGGATTAGGGTTTGAAGTTAGTCTGGGCAGGAAAATCAATGAGACTCATCTCTAATCAGCCAGCAAAAAGCTGGAAATGGAGCAGTGGCTCAAGTGGTAGCAGGGTAGCTTATGAGGGAGAGTTCAAGCCCCACTATCAACACATACACACACACACACACACACACACACACACACACACACACACACACACATTCACACATGCAAAATATCATTAGAATCTCACAGAGTAAAATACTCTGGTTAATATATTTGAGAATCAAAGACATTGAAAGAACTGTATCAGTCAAGGGTTCTTGACCCCCATTTGATGTGTCCTAAGATAAACACAAGCCAGCTTGCCTCCTCAAGAAACTATGATAAGTAAGTTTAAAAACCAAATAAATGTTACTACTTACTAATACAAGAGCTACCTACTACTGCTCTACTGTACAGAACAACAACACAACATTGAGACTGTTTTCTTATTGAGTTAGACAGTGAATAAGGCTACACTGTCCCAGCAGTACTGAGGCCACTATGGTAAATATTAAACTTTAGTCTAATTCAGTTATCTTTCTCAATTTACAGAGTAAATATTAAGATGATACATAGATTTATACAATTAACTTGTTTTTACTATCATCTTCAACCTTGAGTCCCTCAGGTAGGAAGCCACATAATATCCCATTATTGCAAGGAATAAATATGAGTAAAGTGGGGGAAGGGGATCAAAGGTAGAAAACTAAGAATATGTTTTCTCCAGAAGAAACCACATGGGAGTTACTTGAAAACACATATTTAAGAGTAGCAGAAAGGGGCATTAGCTATTCAGGGAATTAACATCTTGAGGATTACAATTATAAGTCATCTCTGCAGGAAAATCTCTGAGATTCATCTCTCTATTTAATCACCAAAAAGCCTGAATGCAGCTCAATGGTCAAGGAGTAGAGTTCTAGGTTGGACCACAGAAGTTCAGGGTTTGAACTCAAGCCCTATGTTCAAGCTCCAGGACTGGCACAAAAAAGGAAGAAACATAAATCAACAAGTAGGAAATAAATCACCAAGTAGGAAATAAATCAACAAGTAGGAACAATATGGGAAGGTATGATGGTATGAAGACATGTTTTTGTAGCTAAATAGAAAGTCATTCCTGACAGCCCAAGGATGTGAAGGGAAAATGGACAAAAGGAAGAAATGATATAATACCTAGTATTACTCTATAAACCAAGACAAAATCTTTTTTTTTGGGGGGGGGGTCCGGTCGTGGGGCCTGAACTCTGGGCCTGGGCGCTGTCCCTCAGCTCTTTTAGCTCAAGGCTAGCGCTCTACCACTTGAGCCACAGCGCCACTTCTGGCTTTTTTCTTTTTGCTTATGTGGTGCTAGGAAATCGAACCCAGGGCCTCATGCATGCAAGGCAAGCACTCTACCACTGAGCCACCTCCCCAGCCCCCCAAGACAAAATCTTATTAGGACAAACCACCCAAGCATTTTTTGGTTTCTTAGAGTTGCTGTGAGTTAACAATTCAGGAGGAGCTCCAATGGGTGGTTCTGGCTTAGGATCTCTCAAGTCATTATAATCAGATAGTAGTAGAATACAGAACAGCAAATTGGGAGAGCTTGGAATAGCTGGCATCTCTCCCAATGTGATTCTCTTCCCATGGTCTGTATATATAGATAGATTACTTGTTCATCCTGGCAGCATGGTAGGCTCAGGGCAGTAATACTTCTTCCACAATAGCTAACGGGTCTACTGTAGGATAGAGGCAATCAGGTAAAATATGTACTACCATATTGACCCAGCCTGAAAGATAACATAGTATGACTTGTACCATAGTTTAAAAGCCATCTAGTTACTGTTTAGAGCAGTATCAAAGGGAAGGCCTGGAGAATGTACCTCTTCATGGCCATATAGCCAAGGAATTTCTAGAAATGTTATTTTAATTGCCACTAGCTATGCAGATGGCATAATTTTTAGTCTGTACAATAATTATTCTGATAAGAACATTCTCCTTTCCTTTTACTTCCTTGTTGGTTTTGCTCACTCTTTTGTAATCCTCTTTAAATGTCTACAAATTAAATACTTTCAGCTTGAAATATTCTGTTTGATTCTTATGTATTCTATAGATGGATACTTCTTACCTGAGGAACAAATACTTCTTGCTGATCTGTTCTACGCTGCCTTCTACCTCTGGCCAATGGGAGTAGATTCTGTGCTTTCAGATGTCAATTTTTTCAGTTTTTAGAATATTTATGCATACATATTATAGCATCTTAGGGTAGAACCCAAGACTGAACATGATACTCATTTGTATGTCACACACACACATCTTATATATAGTTTGCTAATCAGCTGAATATAAACAAGTCCCTTTTGCTCTACCTAGATGATAAACATACATAGCCAAAGACAAATCTAAGATTTTTGAGTGCCAAGTTCCAAAAAGCTGTAGCTTCAGACCCAAAGCTTATAGGTCCAGAGCCAAAAAGCAAGGTGCTTAGTCTCTAGAAGCCAGAGGCTAATAGTCTAAAACATTAATGTGTTGGGGGTTTAGTCTCTGTCTCTTATCTTTGGTGTCTGCACTCTAGACAGCTATTGAAATACTCAGTTTCCAGCAGACAGATATAAGCAGCAAGAGCTGGAATTGGACAGTATTAGAATTTTCAAACAGGCTTCAAATGTTAATGATCCTCAGATTCATTGCACTAAATACTCAATATTTTGGGAGGCTATTATTAAATTATCAGGTCTAAAACTTGGTGATTCAGATTTTGACATCTGCTGGTATTATGTTCTTGAGCCTGAAGTGTCTGGGGGCATTTACCCTTAAGGCTTTGAAACACCCTCAAACATGTCTAGTGACCATGGCCTAGAGTTTCTCTTTTCTGACTATCTTTCTTTAGTCTCAGATTTCTGTGGGCTCTCTCTCTCTCTCTCTCTCTCTCTCTCTCTCTCTCTCTCTCTCTCTCTCTCTCTCTCTCTCTCTCTCTCTCTCTCTCTCTGTCCCCCCATCCATCATTATTGCTGCCATCTCTGCTTCCTGTTCTTCCTGGCAACTTCCTTCAGTTTCCTTCTCATCACTCCTGTGGCTCATATGTTTCCCATCAGTCTTATCTTTGTAGTGCCAGCTCAGCTTACTCTACTGAGAATGCTGGAGGTCACCTAAATGCAGTATCACCTAAAGTTTGCTGATGCCTAGGATGGCAAATATCCAGGTAGGTTATCACTACTTGCTTTTAAGGAAATAAATCTTTGCTCTGTCTTAATTTTCAGAATCCTTGAAAAATATTCAATTATCTTCAACTTTAAATTTGTGATAGACTTTTGCTTGACTTGGGATCATCCCATGATCATGGCATGTCTACAGAGACACATTTATTTTTGCCCTTATGATTCAGAGGAATGTGGACTTGTGTTAGCTTGGCTAATTTTTCATAGGGGCATGAAATGAACTGTGTTGAATACCTGCATTTGGACTGTGTGACCAATCACATGAGAATGGCAATTGTACCAAGTGAAATTTTGAAACAAAAGGATATAAAGGGAAATATTTTGTTTAATTCTTTCTATAATACCTTACTTTTTTTTGCATTTTTGTTATTGTAAAGGTGATGATACATACGTTAGGTATAAAAGTATATTTATTTTGAACAATGTCACCCCTTCCCTTGTTTACTACCAGTGTTTCCCTTCTGTCTCCACCTAGAAATTGTATAGTTCATTTTCAACATACTGTCTAGTGAACACCACTTCTGTGTTTGTTCACCCTTTGTTCCACTACACCTGTGATTTCCCCCTTATCCACCCGAGGACAGATGAACAAAGTAGAAAAAGGAAAAGAAAACAAACACAGCAACAAAGGGAAAAATGCCTCTTATTTCCATATCGTCAAGTTCACTTTGATAAATATTATTTTTTAGGATCAGATGTGTGTAGCTATTGCACCTTTCCGATCCTCTCCTAAGAATATGCTTCTTTGGTCTCACTCTGTGTTAATTCCTACAAACCTCTGTAATTTATCATATCCCAGTGTATTTTTTTTTGTTAGTCAGGGGGCTTGAACTCTGGGCTTAGGTGTTATCCCTCAGCTCTTCAGCTCAAGGCGAGCACTCTACTGCTTGAGCCACCACAACATCACTTCCAGTTTTCTAGTGGTTTATTGGAGATAAAAGTCTCACAGTCTTTTCTGCCTGGGCTGGCTTTGAGCCGTGATCCTCAGATCTCAGCCTCCTAAGTAGCTAGGATTACAGGCGTGAGCCACAGGTGCCCGACCCCAGTATATATATCTTTATATCTAGTGTGTTTACTTGTAGATCTATAGACACATACTAATTACCACCAATGAGGGAAATGATGCAACCTATGTTTCTTTGAGTCTTTGGATCTGGCTCACTTTGCTTAGTATAATTTTCCATCTCTTTCCATTTCCTTATAAATGGTATGGTACGATTCTTTCTGATGGAAGACTAAAGTTCCATTTTTCATATACACCATATTTTCTTGATCCATTTATCCACCAAGGAGCATCTGGGTTGATTCCATACGTTGGTTATGGTAAACAATGCTGCAATGAACATGTTTGTGGTGTAGCTTTAGTGTGACCTTGTTTGTGTTCTATTGGAAAAATACCAAGAATAGATAAATGGAATTTCATCAAATTGAAGATTTTCTACATGGCAAAAGACATAGCTAAAAAGAAAACCCACAGAATGGGAGAAGATTTTTTACCAGCTATGCATCAGCCAAGAGTCTCATATCTAACATATATGTAGAACGCAAAAAAATTGACTCTCAAAATAAATCATCAAAGACTTAAGGACTGACTTTTCACAAGAAAAGTAAAAAGAGACAATAGAAATATGAAGAAATGTTCAATATCTCTGACCATAAAAGAAATGCAAATAAAAACAACATTGAAATTCTATCTCATGCCCACTAGAATGGCCATTATCAAGAAAATTAACAATAACTATGAGTAATTACACTCCTAAGCATTTATCCAATAGACCATAATAAATAAGGCCACACTAAAGCTATTAGCACAACCATGTCCATTGCAGCATTGTTTACCATAACCAAAGTATGAAGTCAAACAAGATGTCCTTCAACAGATGAATGGATCAAGAAAATTTTGTATATACAAAATGGAATTAGACTCTTCCATCAGAAAGCATGATATTGTACCATAGAGAAAGAAATGTAAAAACTTGGAAAAATTATATCAAATGAAGTAAGTCAGATCCAAAGAAACATAGCTTACATGCCTGCTCTCATTTTTGGTAGCTACAATATGCCTATAAATCTACCAGTAAACACATTGGATGACAAAAAAATACACTGGGACCTTGTAAATTATACATGTTTCTAGATATTCACATAGTGAGACCAAAGGAAGATATTTATAAGAGGGGATCACAAAGGTACAATAGTTATATGCTTATGATCATATAAAATAATATTTATCAAAATGAATTGTTTGAAATGAAAACAAGAGTTGTTGTTGTTTTTGTTACTGCTGTTTTTTTCCTTTTCCTTCTGTCTCATCTGTCTATCTATTTGTCTTTGGGAGTCACAGAAATGGTGGGACAAAGAGTGTACAAATATAGTGATGGTACTCACTAGACATTATGCAGTAAATGATGTATTCAACTTGTGGGTATGGAGAGGAGGAAAACACTAGAGGAAAGGGATGGAATGGGTGACATTGTTCAAAAAGAAATATACCCATTACTTGACTTTTGTAACTATTACCCCACTGTACATTCACCTTTGCAATAACAATAATAAATATTTAAAAATATAAACAAATGCTAGTGGGGTTGTGGTCAATAGGAAACTCTGTTACACTGTTGGTCAGAATGTAAAATTTGTCAACCACTCTGGAAAGCATTATGAAGGTTCCTCAAAAGACTAAATATTTTAATGTTGCTGGATTCATTTGTTTGCCTTAATATAACAAGATTTTGCAAGCGATTATTTCATTTATTGTTTAATATACTAAGTAAAGAGGTAGAATGTATAGAAGATTGGAAAGAATAAAATTTCAACCCATAACAAAATATATGTAACTTTATTAGTTAACATATTCTGGTTTGTTTTAATGAATTTTGATAACTTTTGTGATTTGTCTTTTACCTTTTTCTCCAAAAAAACAAATGAAAACTAAATTATTACTGGTGTTGTTCTGCCAAGTGTAATTCTATGACAAGATTTCCTCCTTTGTTCCAGTGTTGGTTTTGGCGACAAGGTCTTCTTCTTTGGACAGCCAAGCCACAGACATGTGATCCTACTGTTTCAGCATTGTAGGATTGCAGGTTGTTCCATAATGCCGAGCCAGTTCTCTAATTTCTAGTGCACTGTTACATGACACCTGTGTTTTCTTCATGCTGTCATTCAGTGAAGTGTCATTGCAAACATAAACATAAGACCCATGATGGAAGATGGAAGTTATATATTCCACCTACTTCACTGTACATTTCAATTTTTTCATAGATTATTTTTCTCAGCTAGAATGACTACAAGGGATTACCTATGAACCTCAACTTATTGTGTCAAACCTCCAATTTCATACCAATTTCTTTGTATTATTAGCTTTACAGAACTAAACACACAATTGCCTCACTGACATTAAAGGGAGGCATCAATAACCTCACTCTGGAATTAAGGAAAAAAGAAATAATTCCCTTGTGTGGCAGCACACACCTTGCTAGAGACTAGTAGATCCAATGCTTGGACCTATCTTTAGATTGTAGGGCTTGCATTTTCCAGAAAGTATTACAAAGCTTTGATTGAATCCTATAATCATACAAAGCCATTTTCTAAATTAACTAAACATCTAACTAGAGAAAAATACTCCATTTATCAAAATGTACAATTCAAAGACAAACATAATTAAACTGAATTATCGACAAACAATAATAAGTTAAAGATGATGACCATTAGAAGAAAAAATTATAATGAAAAAGTTTGTGTAAAGTTCAGACTTCAGCTGAACTGTAAAAGATGCAGGGGATTTGACTGCAAGTGAAGGAAAAGATGAGATTCTAAGAAAAAGTGCAAGATTAATAACAGCAGTAAATTGCATGTGTTTTTGTAGGGTTGTTTGGAAGAATAGCTGACTATAGCAGAACCACAATTTAGAAAAAGTTATTTCAAACACTTATTACAATTCAGGCGCCCATACTTTCTGGTGTTATGAGGCATCAGTCATCACAATTTTTCACTGGATATGCTTCCAAGTAGCTGAAGTTGCGTAAGGAGAGTGGACTGAGATTTCTCAGGACCTTCTCTGAGATAATATGTATTTGTTTATCATTGGTCATAGATGTCCTTTATCTTACCAAAGAGGATTACAAATATAATTTAAATGAACTCTATAGAAACAATAGCATAAGGTTCCTTAATCATAAGAAAAGAAGATAATAGAACAGTTTGTGTAAGTTTGAAGCAAGTGTGGATATTTGTCAAGCCTGAGAAACTATACCAATAGAAGAATCCAATTAGTTCAATCCTCTTTTCATGTTGGACACCTCAGAATGATTAAGGTACAAACATTTCTCAGATTATAAGAGCAAATATATGCAAAATAAACAGTTTAGCCAACTGCAATAACAAATAGTTACATATGAAATCCCTTCTGAAAAAAATCTCTTTTCCTTACAATAGAGACTTCCTAAATTTACTTGAAAAACTTACATTTATCGTGGATATATTTGTCAATGAAATAAATACAAGTCAGATTTTCATGACACTCATGTAGGTCTACGATTTAGTATTTCTCCTATCTGGTTCCCTGTTACTTAAAAATAGAGTAAAATAGAATCCAATTAAATATGTATTTGTAAGCAACAAACTCATATCTGTTTTATAAAAAAATCCCCATAACCCGTTCTTTTTAATAGAAATCTAAATTAGAAGAGGATGGAATAGCAGAACATTTTGTGTATGTGACCTTTAGTAAACATGTTCCATGAAATTATATTTCCAGAAGTTAATTTGAAAGAGCTTAGATTAGACCGTGTTGTTGAAAGGAAGAAAAGGGTTTGACAAGCTGCAGAAAAGACTAGAGGGCAATGAATAAATCAATCACCACCACAAAATGTCAAAGAATCTGAGACAGAATTAGTGTTTCTAGAGTTTCTATGAACTTAGGTTATATTTAGTGTCTACATTAAAGCTGTACACAAGGAATCTGACAGCAATGCATATTTGAATTGGTTGTTCTGCACAATGTTATATACCTAACAAAAATATTTTGATTTATGAATACTTTCGAAAGTAAAAAATCTTAGCACACCTACTTTATAAGATATAATTTTAAGCAAAATGGCACATAATTATCACATTTTCCACTTGATGTCAAAATTTCTATTTGTTGAAATTTCTAAAGCTACTAAAAGCAATTCAAAGGTGGGGATCTGCGCTATTCAAATCTATCCTACTTGTTAGTACACAGAGGATAATGTACTGCATATCTGTCTGTTTCATTTAAACTTCAATATATTATTTCTCTCCACACACATTTGTTTTCTATACTTATATGTATATGTGCATATATATATATATATATATATATATATATATATATAAACTATTTTGACTCACAGGAAGGATGAGAAATGATGAAATTATATAAAAACTATTGCCAGTGAACACTCAGGTTTACATTAAAAAATCAGAACCACCAAAATAAAGTAGTTCATCAAAGCATTCCACTGGATACCTATGGGTTTGAAATCAACTATTTCTTTGTCCAGTAAGTGCTGCTAAGATTACAAATAATTAAGACATGCTTTACTTAGATGTTTAAAACAACAACAACAAGAAGAACTAGTGCAGACCATTAGGTAATGAGTTGGAAGCTTTAAGGGGAGAAAAAGTGCACCCTTGACATTTTTTTCCTCACTCGTGTTCCTTCCATTTATTTACATTTTGAGTTACATAGGATCCTTCTGGAATATTAAACTTACTCTCATCTTCTTGTGTTCTTGGAAAAAATATCCTCCTACAGTATTACCAAAGACCCATCTACAATCTGAGTTTATATTCTAGCAATGGAGAATACCATCTTAAATGTGAATAAAGTGAACCATCTACTCAGATTGGACCAAAGTGTGCCTTTACTATACAGAGGAAAATTTACATAAAGTTTAATCAGTAACAGGTAGCTACATACATATGCATTCTACTAGTGATAACACTAAAACTGAATTAGTTTTAATAGTTTCTATATGTAAGAAAGATTAAAGAAGTGATTTGGTTGTTATCCTAAAGGACACTTCTTATCTCTCTCAATTTCTTTCTCTCAATTCTTTTTTCTCTAATTTTCTTTCTCTGTGTCTCTGTATCTCTCTGTCTCCCTCCCTCCTATATACACACACATAGGAAAAAGACATATATAAGTCTGAACATCAGAATTTGAGATACAGTTTTCACAACATTATAATTATATTTGCACGTTCTATTATGGAACACATTAGGCCAAAGCAAGTCTCCCGCAGTTTCAGAGCAATTGTTTAAAATGTTTTGCCTTTGAAGTAATATTTTTAGAAAACTAAAATAGATAATTTTTTTCAATTACATAAGTGATTCAAGTTAATGATTGTAGAACTTCAGGGAGTAAGGCAAAATAGATAAGGAAGATATTCAAAGTTTATGAAAATCCTTGTACTCAGAGATAAATATTAATGTGCTATTTTAAAATTATCATTCTTTAATGATAATCTAGAAGTGTAGATTCCTAGTTATGTATATAACTTTGAATAAATGAGATCCTGGTGTGCATATTGCATTTATCATTTCCAGCACTATTTTATTTAATATTGATTTGTTAGTGCCTCATTTTCTTTTCCTATCTCAGGAATGTTAACATCCACCGAATTCCTCATGCCCAAAGTTAAAACATGATTCTTCACGATATTATTCTCACTTTTAGTACTGTAAGATATTACATGCTCCTGTTTCCTATGCTTATATGTCATTCTATAAATTATTTTAGGCTTTTATTTTTATTTGGTATATATGTAGTTATTATTGGGTATGGTACAATTTACAGAGTAGAATGGTGTCTTGATAATTCATTTACATCCACACTCCTTATAACTGCCCCTTTAAAATAATGATGCAATCTACATTCTTTTTTTTTTTTTTGGCTGATCCTGGTCCTGAACTCAAGGTCTGGGCACTGTCTCTGAGCCTTTTTGTGCTCAAGGCTAGTGCTCTACCACTTGAACCACAGCACTTGCTTTTCTGCTCTGGCTCGCTTTAAATATTGTTCCTCAGATCTCAGCTCTGAGTAACTAGCATTACAGATATAAGCCACTGGCACCCAGCTGCAATCTCCACATTAATATTCTTAATTAATGTTAATATTATTATTAACAATATTGTTATTAATTATAACAATTATAATATTAATATTGTTAATATTTCTGGGGAAGTAATTTTTTAACGTGACATTATTTTAATAATTATGGGATAAGGTCATCTAAAGGTTTGCCTAAACTGTTTTAAATAGCATGCATGCCACTAGCAATGAATGGGAAACATATGTTTTCCTTTTGGATATCCAGAAATAATGTTTCTACGAGTATTTTTTATTAAATAACAAAATAGTATCTATTTTTCTTCATTCAATTTGTATATTCTTGGTTTCTAGTAAAAGCTCACAATTTTCAATATTTATTTCTCTTTTCTTTCCATGTTTGCATAGATATGGATGTGTGTGTGTGTGTGTGTGTGTGTGTGTGTGTGTGTTTGTGCTTGCCATTTCTCGGCTTGAACTCAGGGTGTGTTTTCTCTCTCACTACCACAGCTCCACTTCCAGGTTTTGATTTGGTTTGGTTTGGGTTTGGTTTGGATTTGGTTTGGGTTTGTGTGTGTGCTTGTGAGTGTGTGTGTGTGTGTGTGTGTGTGTGTGTGTGTGTGCGTGTCTGTAGTTAATTGGAGATAAAAGTCTCACAAACTGTCCTGTTTCAGCTGGCTTTGACTTGCAGCTCTCATTTCTCAGCAAGCCCCCAGTGCCTAGCTTTGATACTACTTTTATACCATTTTTTCTGTTGTATGTTTTGCCCTTTCTTCCTAATTTTTAAGAATCCCTTTAGAGCCTAAGCAGCCGGTGATGGCAGCCATGGTGGTGGCTGCAGCGGGGCCCGGCCATGAGGCCACGAGGGAGAGAGGAAGGCTTTTACACAGCACCTGACTTCCCGAGACAGGGAAGCTGAAGACATGGCTGGAGTGTTTTGACCTAGACCTGGAACAGCCAGAGGATGCAGGCTCTGAGGATGAGCTGGAGGAGGGGACAGTCAGTTAAATAAAAGCATGGACCATGGGGAATTGGACTGTAGGAACTTGGTATGAAACATTGTGAGAAATTTGAAATCTCAGAAACTAGCGTGAACAGAGGACCGGAAAAGATCAGACCAGAATGTTTTGAGCTACTTTGGGTACTTGGTAAAGGGAGCTATGGAAAGGTTTTCAAGTAAGAAAAGTAATAGGAGCAAATACTGGAAAAAATATTTGCCATGAAGGTGCTTAAAAAGGCAATGATAGTAAGAAATGCTAAAGATACAGCACATACAAAAGCAGAACAGAATATTCTGGAGGAAGTAAAGCATCCCTTCATTGTGGATTTAATTTATGCCTTTCAGACAGGTGGAAAACTCTACCTCATCCTTGAGTATCTGAGTGGAGAACTATTTATGCAGTTAGAAAGAGAGGGAATATTTATGGAAGACACAGCCTGCTTTTACTTCAATTACATCAAAAAGGGATCATCTAGCGACCTGAAGCCGGAGAACATCATGCTTAATCACCAAGGTCATGTGAAACTAACAGACTTTGGACTATGCAAAGAATCTATTCATGATGGAACAGTCGCACACACATTTTGTGGAATAATAGAATACATGGCCCTAGAAATCTTGATGAGAAGTGGCCACAATCGTGCTATGGATTGGTGGAGTTTGCGAGCATTAACGTATGACATGCTGACTGAAGCACCTTCTTTCATTGGGGAGAATAGAAAACCATTGACAAAATCCTCAAATGTAAACTTAATTTGCCTCCCTACCTCACACAAGAAGCCAGAGATCTACTTAAAAAGCTGCTGACAAGGAATGCTGCTTCTCATCTTGGAGTTGGTCCGGGGAAGGTTGGAGAAGTTAAAGCTCACCCATTTTTCAGACACATTAACTGGGAAGAACTTCTAGCTCGGAAGGTGGAGCCCCCTTTTCCCGCCTGTGTTGCAATCTGAAGAGGATGTGAGTCAATTTGATTCAAAATTTACAGTCAGACACCTGTTGACAGCCCAGATGACTCAACTCTTAGTGAAAGTGCCAACAAGGTCATTTTGGGTTTTACATATGTGGCTCCATCTGTACTTGAAAGTGTAAAAGAAAAGTTTTCCTTTGAACCAAAAATTCGATCCCCTCAAAGACTTATTGGTGGTCCACGAACACCTGTTCAGTTCTTCTTGTCTTAAAGCCCAGTCAAATTTTCTCCTGGGAATTTTTGGGGAAGAGGTGTTTCAGCCAGCACGGCAACTCCTCAGACACCCGCGGAATACCCAATGGAAACAAGTGGAATAGAGGAGATGGACGTGACAATGAGTGGGGAAGCATCAGCTCCTCTTCCAATACGACAGCCCAACTCTGGACCATACAAAAAGCAAGCTTTCCCCATGATCTCCAAACGGCCAGAGCACCTGCGAATGAATCTATGACAAAGAAATGTATAATTTGTGGAGGGGAAGGGGAAAAACAAATCGTTTAAATAGGGATTCAGGTGGACCCCTTGCAACAATGAGAATGTACAAGTCGTTATGTCGAAAACGAACTTTACAACTTTGGTGCGGGGGCGGGGAATGGGGGGGCGGGAGGATTGGGTGGGGGTGGAGAGAGGACAGGAAGGGATGTGAAGGGGAAACAAAGGAGGAGGCTACAAGGCTTGATAAGAAATGCACTCATTATCTTGCCCATGTAATTGTAACCCCTCTGTACAGTTTTTTTTTCACAATAAAAAAGAAATGCTTTTAATGAACTTGAAGCAAAAAATAAAATAAAAAAGAAAGAATGAAAAATGAAGAAAGAACAAAAGTAGAAGTGATATCTGGCAAGATAAAACCAGAAGAAACAAAATGATAAGTCTCAGAGTCAGTGTCTTTACCTAGAACACTTTGGATGGAGTAAAAATAAACATGGATTAAAAAAATCAATCAATGGTGCAAAAAAAAAACAACACAAAAAACACAAGCAAAATAGTATTGTGGAACTCTTAGGCACATCAGTTAACTGATTCCTAGTGACATCTTTCAACCTTATCAAGAATTTTCATGTTGATGGCTCCAAACTGACAGCATTAAGGATAACATGTTGCTTCTGAATCATTGAGAGTTCTGATTGAATTGAAGACGAGTTATCCTCTCATTAGACAAAGTATGAAATTGCCTATAATATTTGCAACTAAAGACAAATTAGCATGCAAGCTTAGTCAAACTATTTCCAGAAACATGGAATCAAAGAAAAAAGAAACTTACCAATTGATGTTTTATGTGCAAACAATCTGAATCTTTTTTATATAAATTTATATTTTTCAAATAGATTTTTGATTCAGCTCATTATACAAAACATCCCAAAACTTTATAATGTGAAATTGGTTGGTGTTAAGAATCCCAGACTGCTCTGTTTCTTCTCTCTTGATGAAATAAAATGCAAATTAATCATTGTTAAAAATTTCTTTAAAATTAAGTTATAATTTATTTATTTACAAAATGCAAAGTATTTTATTTTACCTGTACATTTATTTTCACAGTAGTAAACTTTGTACTTCAACAGTGTAAATATTAATGTTCAATGATTAGCTAATCAATATGATTAGCTTCCTGAAGCAACAGAAAGCATCCTCATACGTGCAGATACTTAAGGAAGCAAACAGCAACTATGAAGTTTTGATAGAACTGCACAAAAGCAATAAATGAGAAACTAGAGCAGAGCAGAATGGAGTCACCGTTGATGGTGTTTGAGATTGTCTTTTTTAGGCAGTTTGCCTTGTAATAGGCAGTTGAGTAAATTTTGAAGAATTCTTAAATTTAGAAGGACCAAGAACTTGTATTGTAAAATTAAAAGTAGCTCTAAAATATTTAATCTACACCATTTCTACTCAGAAATCTCCTACTTATTTCTCCATAAATATTGAAAGCCTCATTTGCCATTTTTGTCATGCGTATGTCAGATATGTTTTGTAAATAATTGATTTGTAAAATAAACCATTTTCTTTTCATGATTCATTTATTGTTAACTGTGGTTATAACCACATGATTCTTTAAGGAAGTCACTGCTATGATTGTTCTCATTCCTGTAACAGCAGGGATAAACATACTTTCACTACATAAAAGATAGGTTGTGCAATCAAATATTGTCTGTGGAATAATTCTTTCCAATTTAAAATTTTTCCATAAAATAATAATGGACCTTGTGCAATTTGTGGACTGGATAGCTGTCATTCTGTGTTAAGCAAATATGTGAAATTTTAATGTAGCCATAATCACAAATGACCTTTTAAGCCAACACAAGGGGTTTACACATTTAAAGGATTATGAACCATTGAAAAATGCTGAGGGCAAAATTATTTGAGTGCATACCACCCCAGCAATCTAATGTCTATTTTGCTAAGTAGCTCACAGCCAAAATGAATTATTTCCCAAAGTGAAATCTAAGTCAGTCTAATTGCAAAGCATCATGCATTTGATTCCATAGTGTTCTTTCTACATTGGGAAATGATTGTTTGCTTTATTAAAACTGACTTCAACAATAACATTTTGAGTCACAAAGTGATCATAGTGTTTCTAATAATGACTTTTTAATTTTGACTAAATTTGTAGTTATTAACTTCTTCTATTTTTTAAAAAACTACTTTATTGTTACTATAGAGGTGATATACAGAGGGATTACATTTATATGAGTCAGTTAATGAGCACATTTTCTTTTGTACAACATCTTCTGTTCTCTCAGTATCTCCCAGTCCTTCCCTCCTATTTTGACCCACCAGTTGTATAGTTCACTTTCATCAATGTCCAGTCAACTCTACTGCTGCAATTTTTAGCTGTTTTTTATTCCTCAAGTCTATGCTACCTCAGCCTGAAGATTTACTTGTGAATAGACCATACATAAGGTAAAGAACACAGAATCATTAAAAACTAAAAAACAAAACTGTCTTTTTTCCCATATCTTAGAGTATATTTCAGTATGTATATTTTTATATAAATATGAAGAGAAACTTGGGTATCATAATTTTGTGTTTCTCCCCTACGAATATCCTCTTTTGGTCTCACCATGTGTGAATATCTAGAATCTTGTATAAGTTTTCATATATCAGTGCATTCTAAATCTAACTTCCACATATCAGAGAAAACATGGGCCTTTTTTTCCTCTGATCTTGGCTTACATCACTTAACATGATTTGTTCTAGCTCCATCCATTTGCCTACAAATGATACTACTTTATTATATCTAATGGGTGTGTAAAATTCCATCATGTATAGGTACCACATATTTTGGATCCACTCATCTATTATGGGACATCTGGACTGTTTCCATATCTTGACTATTGAGAATAATGTGGAAATGAACATGGATGTTAAGGTGTCTTTATTATAGTCTAGCTCATGGTGTTGAGGTTGGCTGGTTGTAAGGAAGGCCAGTGTTTTTTGAGGAACTTCCAAACTGCTGTCTAGGGTGGTTGTACTAGTATACATTCCCACCAACTGTGTAGTAAGTGTCCTTTTTCCCTATATCCCTGCCAAAAATTTATTATTGTTTGATTCCAAAATGTCGGCCAATCTTACTGGAGTGAGATGAAATCACAGAGTTGTTTTGATTTGCGTTTCCTTTATGACCAGGGATGGTGAGCATTTCCTCATCTGCTTCTTTGCAGTTTTTGCCTCTCTTTTCTGAAAAGTCTCTCAGCTCCCTTGCCCAATTACTGATTGGTTTATTAAGATTGGGAGGGGCTAGTTTCTTGAGCTCTTTGTATATAGTAGATATTAGGCCTGTGTCTTATATATTGCTCATAAAGACCATTTCCCATTTGGTTAGCTGTCTTTCTAAATTTCAAAGATACTACTAAAGTAAGAATATTTGAATTTGAATGGTCATTACTAGAAACCATATTCCATAAAAATTGTTCAAATGGTACAATTTGGAATTTGTATCCTTATGGATGATATGCAATTAACTATTTAAATTAATTTTATTAATTAATATTTTAAAATATTGTAACATTTTTATTTGATATAATTATTATTGAACTAGACTGCTAGAAAATATGGTAACATACATACACATACACACATGCATACACACAGACACAAAAGTTTGAAATTAAACAATTATCAGAATTGGAATAATTATTTTTTCAAAGAGGTGTTGGATCATTTCAGGTGTTATTAATGTTCTCTATCAGGACATTATTACATATATGACAGGTGGCTAAAACAGAGGCACTTGGCAGTCCCTAGACCAATTCACTACAATACTGTCAAGAAAGTAAATAAATGATTAGAAGTTAGAATATTGAAGGCTTTAAGAGTTATTTAACCAGTAGTCCAAAGTACAGGCTCTAAATGAAATATTTATAAAAAGAAAGGAAAGGCAGTAAGACATAAAATTTAAATTTGAGAATATTATTAAAAATTTTCCAAAGTCATTTTTCATAAGGAAATACATTTTATAGTACCAAAACTGTTGACAATGATCTTAATACCTTCAGGAAATCAGACAGGTAATTACACAAGGATATTCAAGGACATATAGAAAATTATATAAATGGTCATGTTCTGGATGTCTACTTTTAATGCTTTCGTTTCCATTATTGGGTTAACTTGCTGAATCCTGATATCATCATTAAAATGTATTGGGATACATTGTTTATATATTTTGAGCTATAGTTTTGACTTTCACATTTGAAAATTTTTAATTTTCAAGATAGAAAGTAACTATCCTCAATGTTTTCACTTTCAAAGAACACTGGTTTAGGAAATATCTTCATTTTTCCTTTCTGTAGGAAAACATATTTACAAAAGGAGGTAATTAAATTCAGATAGATAGAACCTACACTCTAAGAGGACTCAGTCTGGAACACACCTCCAAACTGCCAAGTACTGAAGCCTAGACTATCAACATTATTTAGTTCTTTCAATATCAGAAGAGCAGAGGTCCAGATTAAGAATAAATATATGTGATTTATAAAGGATTTGTCTAGGACACATTAGTATAGACATGAGAAATCAATTTTACAAGTTGTGAGATTTGGGGGGGAAAGATAATTCCACAAAAACATCATGGATAAATGTCATATATTATGTGTGGTATTAGATATGAGCCTAGAAACAAATATTTGCGTTATTTTTTCATTTGTCTAGTTCCCTCTTCACTTGACTCTCAAAATAAATAAGTTAAACCCTTGCTTTGATACATGATTCTAAGCATACAATTCAAACTACAAATACATATTCTGAAGAAAATCAGGATGACCAAGTTATCTTGAACATCTACGCTATTTCCTGCTTTCATGAGACAATTTTCTGTTTTATAACCTAGAGACTCATATTTGCAAATGATATTCAGAAAGCAAAATGATTGACCACCCTAACTGAAAGAACAATATACAGTGATAGAATGTGGAAATCAACTTCTAAATGGAAAACAAGTGGGAAAGAGGTTCCCATATTTTACAAATGGCCCATGGCCATTTATAAATAATGAGCAATAACTGTGACTTAACTTACTCTACAATGAAGGATATAAATAAAAGCACTGGATTAAATATTTTACTCTGAACTAACAAAAAACATCTTGTATGTATCAAAAAGCAAATTTCTACGTGGTCACACCATAAAACTATATTTGGATAAGACATTTTGTCATAAGCACCTGAAATTTAAAGAATTTTCATGTTTGTTAAAATACGAACATTTCTAATGCACAGAATAATATGACCTCAACATTTTCTTCTCTGTGAAGCTGTTGGAATTTTTTGTTGATGGCAGTAAAACAAAAAGAAAAACCACTAAAGGTTTTCCCACTTTCTAATTCCGTTTTGATTTCCTTTTTCAGGTTTTTAAAGTTTTTGACATAGAGCTCCTTCACTTCTTTCGTTAAGTTAATTCCTAGGTATTTTACTTTTTGTGGGGCTATTACAAATGGAGTTGCTTTCCTAATTTCAGCCATGCTTTTCTCAATGTTGGGATTATTTAAATACAAGATCATGTCATCTGCAAAGAGGGAGAGATTTACTTCATCTTTCCCTATTTGGATACCTTTTATGTTTGCATCAACATCGTGAAAATGGCAATACTTCCCAAGGTTATCTACAACTTCAATGAGATGCCTATCAATATTCCAATCTCATTCTTCAAGGAAATAGAAGAGGCAATCCAAAATTTCATATGGAACAATAAAAGATCCCAAATACCACAAATGATCCTTAACAGAAAGAATAATGCTGGAGGAATATCAATACCAAATTTCAAACTCTACTACAAAGCCATAGTAATCAAAACAGCTTGGTACTTGAACAAGAGCAGACCTGAGGACCAATGGAATAGACCTGAAGACACAGAATGAACCCACAGACCTATAGCCATCTAATCTTAGATAAGGGAGCTTAAAAAATAGAATGGAAGAAAGACAACCTTTTCAGTAAATGGTGCTGGCAAAATTGGTTTACTACTTGTAGAAAACTAAAGCTAGATCCTTATATATCACCCTGCACCAGAATCAACTCCAAATGGATCAAAGACCTCGGCGTTAAAACAGACAGTCTGAAAACATTACAGGATGGAATAGGAAAAACCCTAGGTCTCCTTGGCACAGGCCAATTTTTTCTTAATAGAGACCCAGAAACACAACAAATCAAAGAAAGGTTGGAAAAATGGGATTGAATGAAGTTGCAGAGCTTCTGAATGGCAAAGGACATAGCTAGCAAGATTAATAGAAAGCCCACAGATTGAGAGAAGATCTTCACTAGCCATACAATGGACAAGGGTCTCATATCTAAAATAATCCTGGAACTCAAAAAATTAAATCCCCCAACAACAAATCCTCAAAGAAACAACTGCCCAATAAATAAGTGGGCTAAAGACTTAAAGAGAAACTTCTCTGAAGAGGAAAGAAGGATGGCCAATAGACACATGAAGAAATGCTCAACCTCTCTATAAACAAAAGAAATGCAAATCAAAACCACTTTGAGATACCACCTCACCCCAGTTAGATTGGCTATAATCAAGAACTCTAATAACAACAGATGCTGGAGGGGATGTGGACAGAAGGGAACCTTACTGCATTGTTGGTGGGAATGTAAACTTGTTCAACCACTTTGGAAAGCAGTATGGAGGTTTCTCAAAAGACTCCACATAGAGCTCCCCTATAACCCAGCAATCCAACTTTTGGGCATTCACCCAAATGTTCACAAATAAGACCACACTAAAGATACCAGCACGACTATGTTTATTGCAGCCTTATTTGCCATAGCTAAGATATGGAACCAACCCAGATGCCCTTCAGTAGATGAATGGATCAAGAAAATGTGGTATATGCACACAATGGAATTCTATGCCTCCATCAGAAAGAATGGCATTGGCCCATTTGTTAGGAAATGGAAAGGCTTGGAAAAAATTATATTAAGTGAAGTAAGCCAGGCCCAAAGAAACATAGGTCCCATGGTTTCCCTTATTTGCAAGAACTAGTATATGTCTGAGTCAAGCAGAAAACGTCAGATAAGGTGATGTTAGGTGAAATCAACCCCAAGATAAGTATTCAAATTTTTTTTCTTTCATGTGATTGTTTCTAACATATTTATAAGATGATTTCTTTGTTGCTTTGTATGTCCCTCCCCCACAGTATAACCTCCTGCTTTCATTGTATTTGATGTTGGTATAATTTGTGGAGGGGAAGGGAAAAAACAAATCGTTTAAATAGGGATACAGTTGGACCCATTGCAACGATGAGATGTACAATTCGTTATGTGGAAAAACGAACTTTACAACTTTGGCGGGAGGTGGGGGGGTGGGGCAATGGAGACGTGGGGGGGTGGGAGATGAGAAGGAATGAGAAGGGGAAACAAGGACGAGGCAACAATGCTTGACAAGAAATGTTCTCATTATTTTGCCCATGTAATTTTAACCCCTCTCTATAATATTTTCATAATTAAGAAACAAAAAACAACTACTAAATGGGATTTGGTATGCACCAGGTTTATAAAGGAGAAGCAGCAAAAAGGAAACATCACTAAGTAAGTTGTTTCAAGGTAATGATAAAATCTGAAAAAAAAAAAAACTTTGAAAAATATTTGTCTGTTATTGGACAGGAACACTTTCCTAAATCTTGATGCATACACAATATTTGAAGATCAACAGAGAGTGAAATCTTATGCACTAATTTAAAATCAACAAAAGAAGATAAAGGCCACAACAAAACATCATTATTATTCTCTATTTTCCATGTCCCTTTATTGACTTGGAGATCAAGGAAGTATTAAATGATTCATTCTCAGTAAAAGCCCTAATCCTTGTATGCAGAACCAAATTTCATTATAGAATACTATAATTACTGGAAGTTTTCTGAGATCTAAGAGAACAGATAAGACTCTCATAGGTTTCTATATCCTTTAAAATTAACATCATTAAGAACTCATACAAAGTAGTTTCAATTCACATATATATTAATATACTTCATCTTGATCAATGTCACCTGGTCTTGCATCCTTTTACTAGGTAAATAATTGAATTTTCAAATGAAGTTGTCTATTTATTTTGCAGCCATAATTTTTATTTATTTCATTTATTAGATTTTGTGCACTGTTGGAAATTAATTCCAGGGGTCTTATATATTTCAAGCAAACTGCCAAATACTAAACTCTACACTTTTCTGTCTACAGAAATCTTTGAAAACTTCTGTCATTTCAGAAGTCTGAAGTGACTGAATGCATTTAACATATTTTGACATACATTTTATTTACTATTATTCATTGGATATATTTTAAACCGAATAAAACTTAGAAAAACAAAAATTAAATTGACTCATATCAACAATGACACATTAACTAATTAGATAAGTTTGCTTCATACCTTCTTCATTTAGCAACATAGCAAAATATTTTCCTCCAGCCAAATAAAGTATTGATATAGATGATAAATAGATGGATAGATGGATAGATACTGATATGTGTGTATGTATATATACATGTCAGGAAACTGCTAGCATTAAAGAATCACCCATAACATATGGTCTTGAACTAATACAGTTTGTATTTTTTTCATGAAATATAAAACTTCCTAAATTTAATCATGGTTATAATTTTGGCAAGAAGTTTGAATAACTGAAGAGGAGAAGGAGAGCACAAGAGAGGTATAGACCTACAAAATGAAAGTACAAGAGTACTAACTTTTTTTTTGTCAGTCATGGGGTTTGAACTCAGGGCCTAGGAGCTGTCCTTGTGCTCTTTTGCTCAAGGCTAGTGCTATATCACTTGAAGCCACAGCCTATCTTCTGATTTTCTGATGGTTAATTGAAGATAAGAATTTCATAGACTTTCTTGCTTGGATGGGCTTTGAACTACTATCCTCCCATGTCAGCCTCTTGAGTAGCTAGGAGTACAGGCACATGCCACAAACACCCATCTTGGAGTACTAACACTTTATGTTGTGTTTATAGGTGAATAAAGAAGAAACTGAAGACAGCAAGAATGACAAGGGTTTGAAGCTCACGTAAAGCCATGGATCCTAGAGAGGGAAGGCTAAGAAAAAAAAAGATGCTAGTCACAGAATAAGACTCATAAAATTAATGTGAGGAATAGATTAGTACTATTCGTAATAATAAATACAAACCATGTATAAGGTAATGTAAAGGATACACTTGTCTGATAAATTCAACTATCTGAGAACCACTGGAAGAATATCCTTAGTGTAAATTAGAATCCCAAGGAATTAAATGGAATGAGAATAATATTTGTGAGTCTTTGAATATGTTCTTCAACAAAGCCTAACATCCTACACTTCATTACCTTGTTGAAAAGTTGAAGATGATATGGTTTGTTTCCTAGAGGTACATATTTATTCTGGAAAATATGTTTTGACAGATTTATAGTTTATGAAATGGTTCAGTGGCACTAATTAATGTATATATTATCCCACATATTAGTTTTCATTGTGAGAATACTTAAAAATCTATTATTCCAGCAATTTTCAAGAATAAAATGCATTGTTAACTTTAGTCAAGATGTTGAGCAATTATTCTTTTCATTCAAAGACTTAATTAATAATTTTATTATATATAACATCTGTATCAATTGAACTCAGATGGGTACCAGAATTTCATTCCTGAAGCCTACCTACTTAGGAGACTAATACAAGGACAATTGTGGCTAAAGCCTGCCAGGACAGGAAAAATACCCAGCAAAATATCAGACTGAAAGTGAGGTTCAAGTGGTAGAGTACTGTGCTATGAACAAGAAAGCCATGCAAGAGTGTAAGGCCAGAGATCAAGCATAAAATAAATGAAAAACAAAAAGGCAAGTAAGGAAGAATTCAAAACTAGGCATGCTTATAACCTTAGCTACTTAAGAGGCTGAGATCTGAGGATCATAGTCCAGAGATTAAGCAAGCAAGCAGGCAGGTGGGCGGGAGGGCGGGTGGGCAGAAAGAAGGAAGGAAGGAAGGAAGGAAACAAAAGTATGAAAGAATGAGAAAACAGGCAACATATGCTCATGACTGTAACCTTAGATACTTAGGAGGCTGAGATCTGAGGATTACAGTCCAAAGTCAGTTTGGTCAGGAAAGTTAACTTCAAAAAAGGAAACCAAAAATCTTGAAGTGGAGTTGTGGTTCAAGTGGCAGAGTACTAACACAATGCTCAGTCCCTGAGTTCAAACCTCAGAAACAGCACCAAAAGAGAGAGAGAGAGAGAGAGAGACAGACAGACAGACAGACAGACAGACAGACAGACAGACAGACAGACAGACAGACAGACAGAGAGAGAGAGAGAGAGAGAGAGAGAGAGAGAGAGAGAGAGAGAGAGGAAAGAGAGAGGAAGAGACAAAGATGAGAGAAACAGAGAGGAGAGAGAGAAGAGAGAAAAAGAAAGAATAGAAGATTTTTTAAAAAGATGGACTTAGACATAAAAAGTATAATTGTAGATATCAAGAATGTCAGATTGAGGAGAAAATAGAAGACCCTCAAAGTCCGAACAATCTAATTAATAAATGAGCTAATGAGCTGAAAGGAGACCTCTCAGAAGATGTAAATATGGCCAATAGCCACATAATGAAGTGCTCAGCATCACTGGTCATAAAGGAAATGTAAACCAAACAATACTGAGATTTCAACTCAAGCTAGTTAGATTGGCTATTATCAAGAAAATAAACAACACAGATACTGACAATGATGTGGCCACAAGGGAACCCTAATGCACTGTTTGTGAAAATGTAAACTTTTTCAACTACTCTAGAAAGCACTATGGAGGTTCCTCAAAAACCTAAACATAGAACTACCCTTTCACTCAGCAATTATCCAAGGGATCACAAACATGGACAGTAAAGCCACCAATGCAATCATGTTCATTGCAGCTTTGTTCAACATAGCCTTGGTATAAAATAATCCCAGATATCCCTCAATGAATGAATGAATCAAGAAAATATGATTATATATACATATATATGCATATATTGTATATAATCACATTTTACTTTCAAGTGGAAAGAACTACATTCTAACATTTGTAAAGAAATGGAAAAGCTCAAGAGTTATATTAAGTGAAGAGTTAGGCCCACAGAGACAAAGAATAAATAATTTCCTCCATATTTGGAAAGTAGAATTAGCCTATAACCTGTGTGTTTACCAATGTATTACCTGAAATATATAAGATTCAGGGGAGAACTCAAATAGTGTAATTCCTTAGACTCACAAAGGCAAAGCCCAATAAGCCCCAGGTAACCTGTACTTGCAAGGGATTGTGGGGGTCCTAGAGAAGAGGGGACATGAACGAAGTTGAGAATGGGGAGAATCCATCCAAGAATTTAATGTATATACTACAGAATTAATAAAAGTAAGGGAAGGAGTGGTTCTGTAGGGATAAATGTGAATGTTGGAAAAGATGATGACATGGATCAAGATGCACTGTATTCATGAACTGCTTTGTTAAATGGCAGTTCCTTGGTCTAACTAATTAAATGTAATGAAAAATTAAAAAAAGAGATATTGGTCAGAGGAGCATAGCCTTTTAGATTTTATAAATGGAGTTACCATGATTCTGATCATTTGATTTAACAATTCCAAGAGCATCCATCAAATGAAAAAATATGCTAGAATCACAGACCTAGCAGACCTTCCCCTTCCCTAAGCAATGTAATTTCTTTAACTTTTTATATTGAATGAAGATTTGCTAAGTGTATAGAAGATAATATGTAAGCAACATAGTGACAATGAGTGATAATCTCAGTGAGCACTGAGAATTAATGAAGCAGAGAATGTCACAAATATAAGTCATGAAAATACACCCCATCAACTGTGCCTGTGTATGTCTTATATCCACTTACAGGCCTTCATCAGTGATGTCTGTTACCAAAAAGTAAGGAAATAACACAACCAGAACAGGAAGAAGTTCAAGAACATCACTTACTTCTCTTCAGAGCAGAATAAAAATGAAGACCAAAAGTTCTAAAACAGTGTGTAACAGGTGGACCAGAGACACACAACACAAAACAGAGGGTCAAAGCTTTGCAAACAAAAATGTATCTTCAGTATAAGAACTATTAGGAATGTCACAAGGAAAGAGAACCAACTTTCTTTGCATAGCTGCACCTTTATTGTTTGTTTAATAAAGAGTGCTTTAGAATTAGCATAGTACTTAATACAATAAAAGAGGCAGACAGCCTGGGTTTAGAAAACAACCTCATTTTCCAGGTGTGCAGCATTAGGCAAGATATTACATTACTTAATAAATCTTCCTTTACCTGCAATATATGAATGACAGAAGTAACTACCTCCTAAGTTTGTGAGACTAAGTTAGGCAATTTTAAATGCTCCTATATAAGAAGCCGATGCATACATAATCTGGAAGTTTTGCTTAAATAGTTCAATGGTGATGTCCAAGAACAAAAATACAGAGCACTATACATATGAGCTGTGCAATATAATGAACTTCTGCAGTATAATTTTCTTTTTCAGAGAAAATGCATTGTTTATTTAATTTACATTAGAATAAAAAAGGGTTGTAGATAATTAATGGTATCCCCCCCCAAAAAAAATTATGTGATGCTGGCAACAAGAAAACATTGAAACGGTCTCTGAAGATGTAAAATGTCTAATGAAAAGTGCCTCTCAAGAAGGACTCATGTGGTTGAAAACCAAAGGAAAAAAGATCTTGCTTTGAACTTACAGAGATGTGGCAATAATAGCAGTTCAATTTTCAAATGTTCTTGTTATTACCATCCTTTAAATCTCTGCACATGTTATGAATAAGAAAGCAAAAGGGACTGTGGATTGATAAATAGAGGCTATGTCCATGCACGTAAGGTTTTCATTCTTCAAATTAGAATGGAATAATGCAAAGCTAATTGTATTAGGAGACAAAAAGCTTTAAACTGGAGCTATTAAGATCTAGATAAAGGCATAGTGCATAAGTGGGAAGTGAATGAACACATACAACATTTTCAATAAAGGAGGGAAGAATAAAGTGACCATTTTCGCATAGGAAATTGTCTGATTACAAGCCTAACCAACCATATCATAGTAACACCCATCCTTGCATGAGAGATAATGATGCCAAATTAGACACTACACAGAAGCCACCTAGAGTGTCTGATATGCTTTTTCCCAAAGTCAGCATTCTTGAATTTATATGTTCATTATTGTTGCAGACCTTTATCTGACCTCATTTTTCAGCTTCCAGGCTTGCTATCTGATTCAGTGCATATTTATATTGCTAGACCCAAACTTACTTTATGTCCAAAATGTAAATTTCATCTGATAAGAAGATAGTTCCTGCCTACTAGACTTGATTTTTTTCATATTCAAGCAGGAAGCAGTATCAGACACAAACAAAGAGGTGTGCATTTCATAAAGTTCATGTTTTCATTGATAAGCTTGACCAGTGCAGTGTTATCACCCAGCCTATTCAACAAATGTAATAATAGGACAGATAAGTTAAGGAAAGATAGATGAAGGAGATACATAAGTAAGGTAGCTGAGTGAATCAACTCATTTATAACGATCGTTCTCCTACCTTGCATTTCCCAAAATCATTTGTGTGTGGCCCATGAGTATAACACAATAACAACTCTAGAGTAACAAACTTGGAAAGCATTTCATAAACCTTACAAGGAGGCACAACTTTTGTTAATAAGACTAAAAGGGAAAGGAAGATAAATTGGAGATATTTAACATAATGTCATTAAGAGAAAAGAAAAAACACAGGATAGAATATATATATATATATATATATATATATATATATGAATATATGTGGATACATATATCCAATACATATATGTAGATATGTCTAATATAGAAAGAAAATTGTACTCTTGATATACAATAGGAACAACAATAAACACATATACAGATTCAGCCCCTTAAAATATTTGTCAGAGATCTGTGAATAAAATCTCAGTACAACTGCATGATCTATTTATTCAAATAACAAACAAAATGAAAAAAGGTGACTATGTATTTGAAATTTTAGAGCAAATGGAATCAACTATACTCTCTGAGAAAATATTTGCTACAATCCCTATGGAAATTGTTCAGTACTTCCTTTAAAACTGAATATTATTGCTTCATGCATAATCTGTACAGAAAAGTATAAAAGTATTTATAAAAAAGCATGTGCAGCCAGAATTCATGGCTCACACCTATAATCCAAGCTCCTCAGGAGGCTGAGTTCTGAGGATCACAGTTCAAAGCCAGACTGGGCAGGAAAGTCGATAAGACTCTTTACCTCCAATTAATTCACCTGAAAGCAGGAAGTAGAACAGTGTCTCAAAGTTGTAGGGCACAAACCTTGAGCAAAAGAGTTCAGGAACAAGCTCCCAGGTCCTACAGCAGCAGCAGCAGCAGCAGCAGGAGGAGGAGGAGGAGGAGAAAGAAAAGAAGAAGAAATGTGCAAAATGTATATGATATTGCTTTTAAGTACTTAGAAGATAGATATCATCAGTTAGGTAAAAAGCAATGTGTTAATATAGTTTTGAAAGAATAGGCCACAGTGATATAAATGAACAAGTTACTTCAATAGTTAAGAACCTAATTGTATCACATAAATATTGAGCAAAAACAGATAGACACCAAAAATGTTCTGATTTCATTATATTTATAGACCATTTTATAGAAGAAAATAGCTATGATAGAAGGCATAGCTTTAGCTTGCTTTGGAAGGAAGAGAGGGGATGAGAATCTTAAAGGTGATGGAAGTATTTTATTTTTGATCAATTATGTGGTCTGGAAGGTAGTAACTACAGTTGTTGGGTTGTTTTTTTTTTTTTTTACATTATAGAAAGGACTGAGTTTTCCACTTACAAGTTTTGTGTGTTCTTCTATCAAAGCAAGGGGAGAGAGAGAGAGCGAGAGCGAGACAGAGACAGAGACAGAGACAGAGAGAGACAGAGAGAGACAGAGAGAGAGACAGAGAGAGAGAGAGAGGAAACCATTTCATGCTCCCCATGCAGGAAAGAAAAGGTAAATACTCTTCCTGTATATCTTAATAAAGAAAATTTACTGTCAGAAAACTGTGAATCAAGAATCTCTAAGAATAAAAAATGACTAAATCTCACATATTAAAGTTAGTGTTCCACTGAAACTCTTATCAGTTTGCCTTGGCCATTTCATGTCAACGATGCTTTGGGTGAGTTTCAATCACATTGTTTTTCTAGCCATGGCTGTTCATTAATTCATCATAATTAATGGACCAAATGATATGAACCTTGTCACAGATTAAGACATCAATTCTTTGATTTTTAAAATGAAAATTTGAACCAGATAAATATCAGTATAATTTAGTAGGAATCAGAAGAATACAACCAGTATCCTGTCATTCAAATCCCTGCTTGCTTATTTACATTGCTGTAAGTTATGTAAATCTCTATGCCTCACTCTCTTTATATTTAATAAGAGACTGCCTTTAGAATGGCTTTTTCAATTTGCTGCACAGATTGCATTAAAGGAAAGTAAATCTACATGATTGAGTCAAAAATTGAATATTCAATTTACTTTATAAGTCCTTACAAGTTTTTAAATATGGAATATTACTATTGAAATTTGTTGAGAACATTGAAAGATACAGTACATTATTATATTCCTCATTTTAATGGTATCTGACATTTTCTCACAATTTAGATTAAGGTGTAAATTCCAAGGGGTATGATATATTATCTTCAGAGTAATATAAGATCATATTTTAAGTTTTGAACCTCTTTGATGATTTCACTTTTGTCTGTTTATATACACTTTTTTTCTTTCATGCTTGTTGTTCTTTTCTTAACAATCAGTCTGTGGAATGACAAGTATAGCCAATGGAATAAGCTAAGCAATTTTATTGTTCTGTGTCATTTAATAATTCTCATGTTCACAGTAATCATGACTCTAGTAAAATTTTAGCCCTGAATTGTGATTCATTCACTAATGCTTATTTTATTCTTGCCAGGATTGCAAATGGAATTAAGGGCCTTATGTGATTTCATATGCCTTTTGGGACTGTCTTCTCTATCTCAGTATTATAGAGAATTTGTACTTCCTTTAGCGCAATGGCCATTTTATGATATTAATTTTGCCATTCCAGAAACATGGCAGGGCTTTTCACTTCCAATTTCTTTCTTCTAGGTTTTGTAGTGGTCCTTCACTTCCTTGAAGTTGACTCCTAGGTATTTATTTTATATTTGCTCAAGGATAGCTCTCTACCAATTGAGCCACAATGCCACTTCCAGTTTTCTGGTTGTTTATTGTAGAAAAGAGTCTCACAGACTTTCCTGCCCAGGCTAGCTTTAAACCGCAATCCTCAGATCTCAGCCTCTTGAGAGCTAGGGTTACAGGCATGAGCCACCCATGCCTGGCTATTTTAGATTATTTTAAATAACATTGTGTTCCTGATTTCCATCTGTCTTCTCACAGTTGGTAATTAGAAAAGCCTGTGATATTCATGTGTTGATTGATCTTATACACACACATAAACATATACATATATATGTATGTATGTATATATATACATATATATATACACACACACACACACACACACACACACATATATATATATATATATATACACACACACACACACACACACACACATATATATATATTGGTACTGGGGTTTAGGCTCTGGACCTGGACACTGTCCCTAAACCTCTTTGTATTCAAGGCTATCTCTCCCACCACTTGACCATTTGAGCCACAGTTCCACTTCAAGCTTTTTCTGAGTAGTTTATTGGAGATGAGAGTCTCACAGCCTTTCTTGCTTGGGTTGGCTTTGAATCACAGTCCTCAGATCTCAGCCTCCTGAGTAGCTAGGATTACAGGCATGAGCCACTAGCATCCACCTGACTTTATATTCTTTTCCAAAATTATTTATTAGCTCCAGGGCATTGGGAGTGAAGTATTTAGGAGCTATAGATATAGGAATATATCATCTTCAAATAGAGATTATTTCACTTATTTCCTTCCAAAGTAGAAACCAATTATGTCTTTCTCTTGCCTATTGTCCTGGCTAGACATTCTCAGGAAAGAGAATTGATTAATGAAGAGAAGAAGAGGGTAGAATGCAGTCATAACATTCAATATTAAATGGGAAAGGAACATGGAAGATTGAAGGGATTGGTAGCATTGGGAAAAATATGGGAGAAAAAGGAGTGACATTTTATCAAAATACATTGCACACATAAACTGATATTTTTAAATGGTAACCGCTTTTACAACTACTTAAAGACAATAAAAATATAGCGTTTTTTGTTTTTGTTTTTGTTTTTGTTTTTGTTTTTGTTTTTGTTTTTAAAGAAGATAAGTTCCCAAAGTCAGAATCAGCTTGGTACAGACAACCTTAATGTATGACCCAGAATGCACATCTAAGGGTTTTTCATATCACTGTCAAGATGATTATACTAGAAAGACATTCAGTAGGGTTTAGGTCATGGGAGTAAAACTTTTTATAAATGCCATTATGGCACTTGTAAAAGTGTCTCAAGGGAAACCTTAAGTCCCTTTTGTCAATGAGGATATATAGTAAGAGACAGTTTAGGAAGAAGTGAATCATTCTGTGATATTAAACCTGTAGGCAGCTCAGTCTTGATTTCAGCCTACAGAAACATGGGAAATAAATTTCTGTTATTCATAAGCCATCTCTGGTATTTTGTTATGAGCACCCAAAAGCATTAATTCAACATACCTACATGATTAAATTTGAGGATCAAATTATGTTAGTTTTTATATAAAATCCCAAATGTAGCTAATGTAAACATGTAAATAGTGTTATTGCAGCTTAAATCGGAATTTCAATTTCTGAAAAGATGTTCCTAATAAATAATTAATTACATTACAAAGTAGATGAAAACTCATCTGAATTAGGATCTCAAAAAAAAAGATTCTCTACATCCCTGTGATGATTACATTTGAGCCTTCAATTTTGTCCCACAGTGTTCCATTATCTCTCAAATGTTTAACAATGAACTTCAAGATTAATTGAATTAATATGCTATATTAGAAGATATACTATATCTAATTAAACAATTGACCTATTCGAGATAAAAATGGTACACATATTAGATTTCTGAATTCTACAAATTGTAGCTATTGAGCAAAGGACAAATATAAATGAATGTTGCAATCCATCTATTAAATCTGTGGAATTTCCATTTTCTAAGCTCAGATTTACATTTAGATTATTTGGCTTTCAAAAATATAAAAATAATATAAAAATAAAAATATAAAACTATAAATTTACATTTAGATTATTTGGCTTTCAAAAATATAAAAATAATATAAAAATAAAAATATAAAACTATAAATAAAAAGTATACTAAAATTGGAAGACTCTATGATCAAGGTACATGTTCACTAGTTTCAAATTTGACCTTGTTGATTGATACTTGGTTACAAAGTATATGAGTGCAGTCTTATCAAAATGTACAGAAAAGATTGTGCTCATTTTAATTGAAGTCCATCTAGTCTATGTCTCTCCTGAAAGCATCCATTACAATAGACCAAGCAGAGACAGTCGCCTAAAGGAAAAGAAGTTTTATTGCCAAGCCCTCCACCATGGGAGAGTGAGAAATGGTGCCTCCCTATACCACTGGGCTAGAGGCTGGAAGTATTCTGCTGTGTATCTGAAAACAGCTTAAGCAGGGAGGAATTTAGGTCTGGGCAGAGAGGGGAGTCCTAGGAGGAGAATTCTTTGAGAAGGAATTCCTGTCTGAGTGGAGGGCTTTTGGCAGATGCAGAACAGGGCTAGAGATACATGCTACTAACATTCCTAGATTCCCTCTTTTCTTTCCTTCCTTCTTCCCTTGCTTCTACCCTTCTTTTCCTACCTCTCCTTCCTTTGTTTTTCTCCTCCATTCCTTCTTCCCTTCCCTCCCTCCTTCCCTCCCTCCCTTCTTTCCTTCCTTCCTTTTGAAAGATGATGTATAATGTCAAAATCAATGTATATAATGTTAATATATTTACTCTTAACTTTTAAATACAAGCTTAAAATTCATACTTTTCGCAAAGGTCAATAACATAGGCAGAAGCTGAAATTTTGTTTATGTTCACTGAATAAGTCCAAATAGCTGTAAAATAATTGTGAGGTTGTCTTTTATGGAATTAATCTTTTAATTTTCTAAACAGTGGTTCTACTGTATTTAGCATGAGGTATTGGAGACTTAGTAATATTAAAGAAGGGTTTGGTTGAATAAAATACAATATAGCTAAGAATTTCATGTAAATCTAGCAACAAAACCAAAGTAAAAGTTGTTCAAAATACATTTTTCAAACTATTCTACCATATCGTTTCCCCTAGAATGCAAATCTTTCAAAGCATTATAGTTTGTTCTACTTGAACATAGAAAAAGGTTTCCTTATTTTTAACAAAAGACACTTTTAAGTAACAAGTATAATTTGTACACACAAAGGATTTTATTTTCACATTATGTTGACTCCACTTCTTTTTCCTCATGAAAGCCACTACAAGGTTTGAAGATGCCCTTGTAGTGACAATTTTTTGCTCTCCCACATACTCTTTCCTGTAACTACTGAAATCTGCACCTATTACCATTGAAGCTCTTCTGTTTTTATATCCCTCCTGCTCCTGCTTTTGAATAATAAGCTCTTTGTACTAATGAATAACACGTTTGTGACCTAGCTCTTAAAACCAAGGTCTTATGTACAGTAGGTATTCAAGAAACATTTGCTTAAAGGAGAGATTAATGAATATACCCTATAATTAAATCTTCTTTTTAGGGGGGGAGGTGTTCCGGTCGTGCGGCTTCAACTCAGGGCCTGGGTGCTCCCTGAGCTCTTTAGCTCAAGGCTAGCGCTCTACCACTTGAGCCACAGAGCCACTTTCCGGCTTTTTCTTTTTGCTTATGTGGTGCTGAGGAATCGAACCCAAGGCCTCATGCATGCAAGGCAAGGGCTCTACCATTAGCCACCTTCTCAGCCCTCTATGATTAAATCTTAATGACTTACTCAAGATCTACTGTTGGATTTTCTGAAATCATGCATACCACTATTTGAAAGGATACTCTTTCAGTTCCCAACTTGAGAGTGCTTTCTGTCTTATTTCATCCTAATTTCTTTAAAACAGAACATGTATATTTAGTTTACAAATATAAGTTCTTTAACGTGTGCTCTTTGGGCATTTGTATTTAGGCATAATGTTTCATTTAGTCAACCCCGCCCCCCCTTTTATTTTTTCGGTCGTAGGGCTTGAACTCTGGGCCTGAGCACTGTCCCTCAGCTCTTCAGCTCAAGGCTAGAGCTCTACCACGTGAGCTACAGCGCCACTTCCTGTTTTTTTTTATTATTTTATTTTATTTGTGAACATACTGTACAGAGGGGTTACAATTACATGGGCAGGATAATGCATACATTTCTTACCAAGCATTGCAGCCTCCTCCTTGGTTTACCCTTCACATCCCTTCCCAGCTTCCGCCCTCCCCTCCAATTCTCCCCCCCCCCCACAGACAGTGTAAAGCTCGTTTTTGACATGACAACTTGTACTTCTCATTGTTGCAACAGGTCCACCTGAATCCTTAAACGACTTGTTTTTCCCCATCTCCTCCACAAGTTACACTGACATCAAATATAGTGAAAGCAGGGGTTATACTGTGGGGGAGGGACATACAAAGCAACAAAGAAATAATCTTATAAATGTGTTAGAAACACATGCATGAAAGAAAAAAAACATTAAAATACATATCTAAAGGTTTATTTTCCTAACATCACATTATCTGACCTTTTACGCTTGACTCATACTAGATATTGCAAATAAGGGAAACCATGGGACCTATGTTTCTTTGGGCCTGGCTTACTTCACTTAATATAATTTTTTCCAAGTTTTTCCATTTCCTAACAAATGGGCAATGTCATTCTTTCTGATGGAGGCATAGAATTCCATTGTGTATATATACCAAATTTTCTTGATCCATTCATCTACTGAAGGGCATCTGGGTTGGTTCCATATCTTAGCTACGGTAAATAGTGCTGCAATAAACATAGTTGTGCTGTTAGCTTTAGTGTGGTCTTGTTTGTAAACATTTGAGAAAATGCCCAAAAGTGGGATTGCTGGGTCATAGGGGAGCTCTATGTGAAGTTTTTTGAGGAACCTCCATACTGCTTTCCAAAGTGGTTGAACAAGTTTACATTCCCACCAACAATGAAGTACGGTTCCCGTCTGTCCACAAAAAATAAAATACCTAGGAAGTAACTTAAGCAAAGAAGTGAAGGACCTCTATGATGAAAACTTTAAAATCTTGAAAAAGGAAATCAACACAGAACTTAAAAAATGGCAAAACCTCCCATGCTCCTGGATTGGAAAGATTAACATCATGAAAATGGCAATACTTCCCAAGGCTATCTACAAATTCAACGCGATACCTATCAAAATTCCAACCTCATTCTTCAAGGAAATAGAAGAGGCAATCCAAAAATTCATATGGAACAATAAAAGACTCCGAATAGCAAAAACGCTCCTCAACGGAAAAAACACTGCTGGAGGAATATCAATACCAAATTTCAAACTCTACTATAAAGCCATAGTAATCAAAACAGCTTGGTACTGGCATAAGAACAGACCTCAGGACCAATAGAATAGAATTGAAAACCCAGAAATGAACCTACAGACCTATAGCCAACTAATCTTCGATAAGGGAGCTAAAACAATAGAATGGAAGAAAGACAGCCTCTTCAGTAAATGGTGCTGGCAAAATTGGTTAACTACTTGTAGAAAACTAAAGGTAGATCCTTATATATCACCCTGCACCAGAATCAACTCCAAATGGATCAAAGACCTCGAAGTCAAAGCAGACACTCTGAAAACATTCCAGGATGGAATAGGAGAAACCCTAGGTAATAGGAGAAACTCTAGGTCTCCTTGGCTCAGGCCGAAATTTTCTAAATAGAGACCCGGAAACACAACAAATCAAAGAAAGGTTGGACAAATGGGATTGCATAAAGTTGCAGAGCTTCTGCATGGCAAAGGACATAGCTAGCAAGATCACTAGAAAGCCCATGGATTGGGAGAAGATCTTTACTAGCCATACAACAGACAAGGGTCTCATATCTAAAATATACTTGGAACTCAAAAAATTAAATCCCCCAACAACAAATCCTCAAAGAAACAACTGTCTAATAAACAAGTGGGCTAAAGACTTAAAGAGAAACCGCTCTGAAGAAGAAAAAAGGATGGCCAATAGACACATGAAGAAATGCTCAACATCCCTAGCCATAAAAGAAATGCAAATCAAAACAACATGGAGATACCACCTCACTCCAGTTAGAATAGCAAAAATCAAGAACTCTAACAACAACAGATGCTGGAGGGGATGTGGACAGAAGGGAACCCATGTCCTGTTTTCTGGTGGTTTATTGGTGATAAGTCTTTCCTGCCCAGGTCGGCTTTGAACAGCGATCCTCAGACCTTAGCCTCCTGAGTAGCTAGGATTACAAGCATGAGCCACTGGCGCCCTGCTTCATTCTTATTATTTAGATGTCAAGTTGCTAACTCAATGGTTACATTCCTAGTGTATTCTGAAATTGAAAGTTTGTTATGCTCTTAGCAAAAGATAGATTTAGTTTTGTCTTTTTTGCTTAACTGAGTTCTTTCTTGTTTCATATCATTTATATAAAAATATCCATATGGTATGGCATGCATAGTTAATATATATGGATTAAAGTTGGATTTGATATCAACAAAAGGAAATATGATTTATAGTAGAGCACAGGTATTTTTAAAATATGATGTCATACAGAATCAACCACTCACCTAAGAATTCCCATGGTGCTAGAAAGTGAACTTATGCAGGTCATATAAGTAATTCAGCATGTTTAAATAAGGGTTAACCTCATTAAATATAGGAAAATTTAATCTGATGGAATTTAGGCACATGTAACTGTGACATTTTGCCTATTTCAAGTTTAAGAGTAATTTTTTTCAGAAATCAGGCATGAATATATCAATAGATGGGTTTTAAGCAAATTTCATTATGATACTTCCTCTATTGGCTAATAATCTAAAACAGAAAATCACAGTAAATAAAGTGTTAGGATTTTTTATCTTAATTCATACTGGATGGTCAAGAATAAGGAGTCAGATGCAGTGAGGATATTGCAAATGTTTCAGTTGCTGTGAGAACTACCTCACATATAAAACTTATGATAACTAATAAAGATGTAGATTTATTATGTTACAGCATGTAGTTTTTATTTAAATGAAGAAAGACAGGAACTGTCACAAAGAAGTATGCTATATACACTTGCTCTACAAGATTATCTGCTAACATAGCATCTCAGCTTAGCAGTGTTATCTCTATCATCTAGGAATATTAGACACAAACTCCACCTAAAAATAAGGAAAAATAATTTAAAACTATATTACTAGGGATGGGACAGAAAAGAAGACCCATAAATAAGCCCATATGTTTAACCAGTTAATATTTAATAAGGGAGCCAAAAACAGTTTGAAAGGAAGACTGCCTCTTCAACAAATGGTGCTGGCAATTTTGCTATCCACATGCAGAAAACTGAATCCAGAGTCAATTCCAAGAGGATTAGACATCAGTGTAAAGCCAGATACTGTGAAAATATTAAGGAGGGGATAGGGGAGTGTTTACCTCCTAAGTAAAGATCCTGAATCACAACAAATCAAAGAAAGACTAGATAAATGAGATTGCATCAAACTGAATAGCCTCTGCATAACAAAGGTCATAGCTAGAAATATAAGTAGAAAGCCCACAGAAGGGCTTCATACCTAAAATTACCTTCCCCAACTAAACCCTCAAATATCTCAACAACTCAATCAATAAATGGGCTAAGATTTAAAGAGAGACTTTTCAGAGGAAGAAATAAGAAAGGCAAATAAACACACATAAAGAAATGTGCAACATCTCTGACCATAAAAAACTTCAAATCAAAACATTGAGCTTCTACCTCACCCCAGTTAGAATGGCCACTATCAAGAAAACTAATAACAACACATGCTGCTAGGGATGTCACCAAAATGCTACATTGCTACATTGTAGGAATGTAAACTAGTCCAACTATTCTGGAAAGCAGTATGTAAGTGTCTCAAAAGATTAAACACTCCTTGGGCTGGGAATGTGGCTCACTGGTAGAATGTTTGCCTTGCATGCATGAGGCCCTAGGTTCAGTTCCTTAGGATAACATAAGCAGAAGAAGCTGGAAGTGGAGCTGTGGCTCAAGTGGTAGAGCATTGGCCTTGAGCTGAAGAGCTGAAGAACAGCACCTAAACCCAGAATTCAGGCCCCATGGCTGACCAAAAAAAAAAAAAAAAAAAAAAAGAAAACAAAAGATTAAACACTCCTGGGCATTTATACAATAGATCACAAACAACACCATGATAACTGTCAGCACAACCATGTTCATTGCAGCCTTGTTTACCATAGCCAAAACATGGATTCAACCCAGATGACCCACAATAAATGAATGGATCAAGAAAATGTGGAATTCTATGCTTCTATCAGTGAGAATGGCATTGCCCCTTTCATAAGAAAATGTAAAAAAATTATATTAAGCAAAGTGAGCCAAAGCCAAAAAAATAGGTTGCATGGTTTCCTCATTTATGATAACTAGAAAGTGCCTAAAATTTATACAAGTAAACACAGTGAATGTTTATATATGTATATATAATGAATGTATAATATATATGTATATATGTTTATATATACACTGGAACATGATAAATTATGGACAAAGGATGATATGCATAGGAGTGGTTGACAAAGGTTCAATAGCTATGTGCATATGATCATATAAAATAATATTTTATGAAATTAATGCCAAGTAAAGGAACCAAAAAACCCATTTTTAGTTGTCACTTTTGCTATTTTTGCTTTGTTTCCCTTCTGTCTTTTGTGTTAGTTTGTATTTGGGAGGGAAAAAGAAACAGTGGAACAAAGAGTGAACAAATATAAGAGTGGTACTTACTAGACACTATGTTGAAAATGGACTCTACATCTTGTGGGTGGGGATGTGAGGGAAAATCTGAGAGATAGAGGGAAGGGGAGACATGGCTAAAAAAGAATTGTCTCACAATTATGTGCTTCATGTATCTGCAAGCCCTCTGTATATCAACTCTGCAGCAACAATAAAAATTAAATAGAAAATAAATAAAATAAAGAGTAGAGTGGATAAGGATTAAGCAAGTAGGAAAAAGCATGAAAAACAACTTGTTTAAATAGGGATACAGTTGGACCCATTGCAACAATAAGATGTACAAGACGTTATGTTGAAAATGAACTTTACAACTTTGGCAGAGGAAAGGGGGGAAGTGCGGGGGGGGGAGGGAGTAGTGGGGAAGATGGGAAGGTATGGGAAGGGGAAACAAAGGAGGAGGCAACAATGCTTGATAAGAAATGTGCACATTTAAAAAAATAAAATATAAAAAATCAGCAAATGGAGGAATGAGGAAATAGTTATTAAGTGAGAAAAAGATATGGGCCATGATCCCTGTCTGAATGAGATCTACACACTAATGATATAAAAATTATTTATTTACTATCAATTACATTTTATGCTCTCATTAACTACCAATAAAAATTCAAGAACTACATAAAATTTACTTGCACACCTGCTGTATTTGTCAGAACATCTCAAACCAAAATTTTCTCCATTCGAAGGCTTACATAATGTATTCCATATCACTATTAAATGTATTTGAAGCTTAGGAGAGCAGGGGATTTGGGGGCTTGACAGTGAAATGACAATATTTTTTATAAAAATGGAAAGGCATAGATGACTTAATATAGCATCTTTTAGTTATGTAATGTATTTGTAGGTTGAAAATGATTGAAATCCTACATAAACTCACAGAGTGAGAGGCAATACTTTTGATAAAAATCATAGCAATTGTCAAGAACTTTCCTCAAATCCACCTTGTAAGTCTAACTTCCTAGAAAACTAATAATTCTAATAATTCAGAATACTCAGTTAATAACGAAATCTTGCTGTTTGTTCTTTCATTCTTGTATCTTAGTGGATTTCTCTTTATTCCTTTTTATAGGCCTGCAGACCATCATATGACACAATAGTTTAACAGAATCATAAATCTAAATCTGAAAACAAAGGCAGTCTTGACACACATTCATCCAATTAATAAAAATTTAAGGCCAGAGTCTTTGTAGCCAATCACCTTCTAAAGATTTTAACTCAATCTGAATTCAGGGGTTGTGTTCAGTACACAATTGCTAAGACGTAAATACTCAAATTGTAGCATTTTATATTTCCCAATTTCACTTCTATTTGAGCAGTGCTTCAATCTTTCTGTCCCAAGCAGACTCATATCTAGGTAATGTAAAACTTATGCAAATATATTAATATTTATGTCTAGTATTTCTTCATATTGTCTTGTTTTATCTAGCTTGAGTTTTTATTTTCCTTACAACAATGGAAGGAGTTGCTGTCTATAAGTATGATATGTTTCACATAAAAATTTAGGCAGCTCATAGGTGTCAACCAGATCTACTATTTCTACAGGAAGTTCATTTTATACAGCTTCCTAAGTTTGCAAATGGGAAAACAACAAATAATCAATTGTAGGGCATATATTTCTATGGTAAATCCATGCTTGAACTGTGTGCTTCACATTGTGGACAAGACTGTTTTCTTTATCTTGTGAGTGTGAGAGTGAGAGTTTGAACACTGTCTACACAGCACAGCAATGAGAGGTGCAAGGTTGAACTCTTGTCTGTGTATCCATTCTTCAGTTATAAGTTTGACAAAACTGAGCAGAAAAAAATGTGACCAATGGCTCCAATTCTATTCTCCAGCAATGAAGCCTCACTCTCCTTCTCTGATTTTCTTTTCCTAGTAATGTCTGTGGCTCATTGAGATGCTGGCCTAATAGTGCTTCAGGATGTTTAAGTATAAGGAAGTGCATATTCAGGTGCATCTTTAGTACTTTAGAGGAAATAATATTTTCCTAGCCATATTGTTTTCTCATGTGAAGCTGAGTATTTGTTTCTGGGAAATATTCTCTGATGGGAAGGAAGCAATATGCTGGCTCTTTTGAAAATGATAATGACCTCTTACTGTTCCTTAGTCAAACCTTAACTTACTGAAACACCATTTGTCTTATCTAGGTAAATTTGTGAGACAGATTATTAAAGGTAAGTATCAGAGAGGCACTAGTGGTTCCTACCTGTATTCTTCTGAGTACAGAAGGCTGAGAGCCAATGATCGCTGTTCCAAGCCAGCTCAAGCAGGAAAGTCCTTGAGTTATCCCCAATGAACTACCAGAGAACTGGAAGTGGTGCTGCAGTTCAAAGTGGTAGACTGTTAGCCTTGAACAAAAAAGCTCAGGGGCAACACCCAGGACCTGAATTCAAGCACTATAGCCCACAATAAAATAAAATAAACAGTGAATATCACATGTATAATTTAAATACTTTCATTTTGTTGACTACATCTTACAAAGCACAAAAAATAAGTAAACTATGTTCTAAGAAAAAATTTCTCCTTACTTTTTCTGACTGAGAACATATTTTCATTGGAAGTTCTATATATTTCCTTTATTTTCTTGTATTATCATTTATAGCCGGAATGATAGAGGTTTCCAAAGATTTGGAGAATCTCTGACCTTGAATGATGATGAAGGGGATTGTGGCTTCTCAGGAGACAAACTCACTTCACCCGGAGCAGTAAGTTTTACTGTTAGTCATTTTGGGAGCAGGGTAAGAAGTGAAGGGTCACTGAATTTTCTAGCTGGTATAAGAGAATAAGAGGGATGGAAAACTGGCCTGAGTTTCTATACATGCATTTATATGTCAGTGTGTCATTTAAAACACCAGTATTGAGGACAAAGCACTGTGCAAAAGGACTGCAGATATATAGCAGAACAACCTCTATTGAAGGAGGTTCTGATTTTTTGTACTTTACAAGATATAGTTAACACAATGAAAGCATTTAAATTATCCATGTAATATTTCTAGCTGATTCATATGAATACCATAAGAATTAAAATCTTGACTGAGACAACTTTCACCCAGACCAATTGTTAGATCATGATCTCAAACTCTATGAGCCCAGACACATAATAAATAAAGAGAATTAGATTGGTTTTAGTTTATTTATTTATTTGCTCTTGTTTATACTTATTTATTTTTATTTATATGTTGATTATGTTTAGTTTTATTTAAATGTGTATTTTATACTTTGTTATTTTATTTTATTTATATGTTTATTTATTTTTACAAGACTGGGGCTCAAACCTAGGACAACGCACAAATTATGAGAGTCCACAATTGAGAGATCTGGATTGTGTGTACCAATTGTGCACAAATGTGTGTACCAAATTCTATAGAGTAAGTATAACACATCCAGTATAGTTGGATACAAACTTGTATTCATCATTTGACTCTGTTAAGTTATAACATATCAGGAGCAATATTGGGAATTACATCACTTCTTACATGTTAGAGTTTTTGTAACTGAATAGTATAGTAAATCATATAACAAACCATTTCCTAATCAAAATAATCTCCTGCAGTAGTTACTATTTTAATTATTCTCAGGAAAATGGAAAAAATATCAAGAACTAAGTAATTATGGGAGGTCACATAGTCTGATTTGAAATTTGACTCAAACCACAAGGCTCTAGAAAATCTGCTTTTGTTCACTATCTTGCAGTCACTAGTATGCCAATCACTGACTGCCCAGATAAGCATTAAGTATTTGCAACATATTTTATTCATGTTTATTCAGCTCAAGACTCTTCATCATTTCTGGCAGTATCTTTCCAAAAGTATCTTACAAATATTTGCTACCCTTTGCTCTGCTTTTGGTGTCCCATGTGCTTCATTCTTTCACAAAGATAGAAAGATACACAGAACTCCACCTTCTATGTCATGTGACATGTGCATTGTTACAGATGCCATTTTTTTTTTATATTTTGGCTAAAAACATCAACTTTTTCTATGGGCCCTTACTTAACCAGGAGTAGAAGTAAAGCTTGCCAGCCTGGATACTATTCTGATTCTGTCTTTGCTCTAACTCCTTCATTCTGCTGTCACTTTACAGTCACATTGAGCTCAAGAGAGACATGAATTACTGATAGCATACTGATAAAGTAGGAATAAAGGAAACTTCCCCCAAAGGAAGAGCACAGCAGATTCTCCTCAGGACCAAGATAACAAATTCTCTAGAACTGTTCCTAAATCAAGAACTGAGATAATTATCAACTATATCACCCTATGTATGACTAGGGCTGTGAAAATATACATACCTTTCTCCTCCCACACACAGGTCTTATATATTTAAACCAATACATAGCTCATGTCAATACCTTGAAGATGAACTAAAGTACTGTCTTCCTGTATTCAATAACCATTTTCTGTCATTTATTGAATCACTTTAATAGCATATAGAAATAAGTGGCTATACTTGACATATAGAAACCTGGGATTTTGGGTCCTGTCTCTAAAACTCCAGTTTCAAGGTCACAGTCACCTCTGGAAGTGGGTGAAAACAATTTCACCAGATGATAATTGTTTTCTAATCTTTTTAAATTATCTTTATGTTGTTGTACAAATTGGTTTCCATTCATCATGACAATTTATTAATATAGTGTATCTTGATCAATGTCAACCCTTCCAACATTCTCTTACATATTTCCCCAATGTATATGGGAGGGGATCATGATGGTAGGTTATTTAGCATGCATCATTGATGATTGAACCTGAAATTAAAATTTGGCCACCCACTCTGGGTCAAAAGTCAGTTGGAAAGGATACATAGAAGCAACCTTGTAGGACAGAAAGTACAAAGCAGAAGTAAGAGTTACATAATTCCAGGCAGATGGTAGAATCATTAAAAATGATGGAGTGATCCACCAGATGGTAAGGGCACCACTATAGATTTTGTATACCTAAAGGAATGTCTATAGTGTAATCTCTAAAAGAAATAAACTTATGAGGTGAAAAATATGAATAAACAGATTAGTCAAAGGTAAAATATGATAGGTGTTGAAAGAATCCAGGTGAATACTTTTATGTCCTTAAAAGTAAAGTTGGAGAGTAAAAAGTTTATCTTGTGCTAACATCAATCAAAACATTTGACAGAAAACCAAACCAGTCACTTTCCCAATATCACTGCCTTGTTATTTATGATAGCACAAGCTATTTATCTTCAAATTTCTGTGCTCTTCAAGACATTGGATAATATTTATTAAAAATTTACTGTCAGATTGCCTATAGTAAATCCATGGTTCTTTAATAGAGAATATCCATTCAAAGAAGAGATAGAAATAAGTGAAAGATGAATTATATTATATCAAGGTTATTTATCAAATCTTAATAAAACTAAGGTAAAAACACAGTGCAAAGTACATATGGACTCATCATTTGATGATTTATTTGGGTAACTAATGTCATTAGCATGGCATCAAAAAAATCACAACTAATCAGTGATTAACTTGGAATATTTAAACACAAAATTCAAGAACTGTTGGATTTCACTCAAATATATACATATATAGACTATATAGACTATATATTGGGCTGAGGGATTTGAAGCTTGCTGAACATATGATCATACTTCAGTGACACAGGCATTGATCATTGTCACTAAAAGGAGTTTAGAAGGGACCTGTCTGAAGATTAAGAAAGAACATTTCAAGGTGATAACTTTAGATTGCAGCAGTAGGTAATACCTGGCAGTAAGTCAACGAGGTAACATAGTGAAGGGCCAAAACATACATTTTGAGAATCTTAAAGGACCTATAATTACAATATCACATGGAAAATAGATATATGGTAAATAATATTTCCTTTTCCATTGTATGTTTTTAAATAGAAATGTAGGCACAGGTAAGATTTTAAAATTTCTGTTGTCTTTTTGTTTTATCTATTCTTTTATTAGAACATTTGTAAATTAAAACATGAACACACAAAATATTTATTACTAATACTATTTTGTTTCTCACAAAGAATGAATTTGAATAGTCACAATGATTCATTTGTTTAGTTGTCAAAGAAAAAATGGTAACAAACCTATTATTATTATAATAGACTATTTTTATAATAGACTATTCCATAATAGTCCATTTTACCTTTTAAGAAACTGTTTCCTGACCTGGCCATGGCAATAGCTATTTTCTCCTCAACCAGAAAAATAAAAAGTAAGAAGGCAGGCTCATAGGGCTTGCTATCTCTTCCACTGATGAAGTTTTCCTTATTAGTATTTTGTGAATCTTCTCAGTATCAACCTTGCATAGTTGGCTTAGGAACAAAAAATAAGTAAAACAATGCAAAGATAATGAATAGAATTCATGCATCAGATATGTGAACATTTAACTCAGTGCAATTGAGCTTTTAGTTCACCTTGCTTAAACAGATCTTTCTTATTTACAAATAAATGCTTACATTGACCCAATTTAGTGGGCATGAGAACAAAATGAAAATTTGTCTACAAAGGACAAAGGGTGAACCAAAGCAACAGAGATACTCACTAGACAATATGTTGGAAATGAACTTTACAACTTGAGGGGAGTGGGGACTCACGGAAGTGGGGAGGAAAGTGGGAGAAAATGAGGGAGGGGGTAAAACGTTTAAAAAAAATGTACTCAATACTTTATTCATTTAACTGTAAGCCCTCTGTACATCAACTTGACAATCAAATTAAAAAATTGAAGTTCAACATAAGTCAACCTATCTGTCCATTTCTACCTGTCTTTTCAAAAGCAGCCAGGCACAGGAAGGAACTTCCTGAACAGAGTCCCAGGGTCACAACAAGTTGGAGAGAGACTTGACAAATGGGACTACCTTAAAGTAAAAAAGCTTCTGCACAGCTAAATCTATTGCAACCAAGCTAGAAAGACAACCAACTAATTGGGAAAAAATATTTACCAGCAATATATCAGACAAGGGGTTAACATCCTGTATATACAGGGAACTCAAGAAACTAATCCCTCCCAAACCTAACAAACCAATTACTAAATGGGCAAGGGAACTAAAGAGGGACTTCTCAAATGAAGAAATAAAAATGGCAAAGAAACACATGAGGAAATGTTCATCATGGTGAAGGAAATGCAAATAAAGACAACCCTGAGATACCACCTTAACTCAGTCAGAATGTCCCACATCCACAAATCAGCCAACGACAAATGCTGGAGGGGATGTGGAGAAATAGGAACCCTATTACACTGCTGGTGGGAATGTACACTTATACAACCACTTTGGAAAGCAGTCTGGAGGGTCCTTAGAAAGCTAAAGATTGACCTCCCTTACGACCCAGTCATACCACTTCTAGGCATCTACCCTGAACAACAGGAACCAATATACAAGGACACGTGCACCTCCATGTTTATTGCAGCACTGTTCACAATAGCTAGGATATGGAAACAACCCAGATGCCCCCACCACAGGTGAATGGATCCAAAAATTGTGGTATTTATACACAATGGAATATTATGCAGCCATTAGAAATGACAAAATATTGGCATTTGCAGGGAAATGGATGGAGCTAGAAGGAATCATGTTGAGCGAGGTAAGCCAAGAATGAAGAGACAAACAGTACATGGTCCCCCTGATAAGTGGATGCTAAATCCAAAATGTTAGGTGATACGACAAAACTAACAGGACTTAAGAAACAAAGAACTCCCACTCATCTGGTTGAACCACTACTAAATATCCCCATGCTGCTGATCACAAATTTGGTATATAACATGTGAACACCGTTATATGTTACAGACTGTGATAGACAATTTGCTCCAGGAAAGTTAGAATGAACTTGTGACTTTAAATGAGCATCATTATTCCACAATACTGTGAAATTCCGGGAATTATGTAATCACTTAACCACAATAAAAAAAAAAAAAAAAGAACCTCGGGGAAGGTAGGGAGCGAAGGGATGATAGGGGGAAAACAATGGAGGGGGTAACAATGTTCAAGAGGAAGTGTACTCATTACCTCACTCATGTAACTGTAACCCTCTGTATAGTATCTTTACAATAAAAAAAAAAAGCAGCCAGGCTTTGGCTGCTTTAGAGAGTCTATGGTTTTTAAGGCAATTTCTGTTGTTTGATTTTAGGCATAAATTGAAATATAAAAATAAATAATATTTGTATTTAGTGAAATTGCTTATGTTTCAGGATGTGTGTGGGTTAATTTTTACTTCATATGTAGTAGCAAATGCATTGAATGATTAAATGTTAATAAATATGAGCATGCATTAATAATATGTGAAATAGTGGAATTATTTAGGCCTGAAAAAAAGTAATGTTTGATTATATGTTTCTAAAAGAGGTAAGTGTTATGATAACTTCTAATAACAGTTTGGGTATATTATATAATTATAATATTAATAATAAGACTATAACAGACAGCTGCATTTTACATCTTACAATAATGCTGACAAAATTCACACATCTGGGACAGGAGATTTATGCAAACAGGTAATTAATAAGAAATTTAGGGTAAGATTCATGTGTGTGTGTGTGTGTGTGTGTGTGTGTGTGTGTGTGTGTGTGTGTGTGTGTGTGTAAGACTAGAAACAAGAGATTGTTTTCTGTATTACAAAATTTTCCTCCAATAAGCCTACTTATACTATTATAAACACAGTAACAGCTCTTCAGTTTCTGATACATATTTTATTTGACCTTTTAACTGAGGCTTTGACTACAATCAGATGAAAATAATAGGCATTTTTTTATTTCTGAATTAAGGAATACAGTGGATTTCCTACAGACATAATGAATGCCAACTTTCATGTTTTAAATTGGAAGAAGATATAAAGATATATATGGGGGATAGATTAGAGATTAGCTAGAGAAGAGGTAGATAAAAATATAGAAGAAAAGTTCTTTGTGATTTTATCTTATTGGTGTTGAAATCAAACACTTGCATCAAAATGATTGCTAGTTAAGAATTCTGTTATTCAGTCTTCCACTGTGACACAAACCCACACATCTTTTTTTGTAGTGAGTGTTCTCTTGCAAACATTGCCTGTGGCAAGTTATAATAGCAATCATTTATTGAATATTGAGCTTATTTCAAGCTTTTTGTGGTTATCTCTAATTTTCTTAAGTCAATGACTAATATATTTTAAAAAGCACATCCTTCTTTCCATCCCACTTCTTTCTTTCCTTTTCTGTAACAAAACATGTCCTGTTAAATTATCATTCTTCAGCATCTCAGACTACTACTATTCTTTAAATTCCATCATCAGGGACCTCAACTGTCCACACACCATAATATTGACATGTTAATATACACAGGGTAATTTATAACATTTTTATGCTTTTTAATTAAGACAGCCTTTTTTTCAGATACTGTTACATAATTTTGAAATTTTGTTCTGTTGAGGTTTCACTTTAAAAATCCTTATTTTATTATTTATTTGATATAATTCTATGAAGAATTTTAAGTGGCATACAAACTTTAAGATTACATTTATATGTATTACTGTATTTCACCTTCAAAATAAACTCATGAATTCATTTTGAATGTCTATTATTTCAATTTGGAAGGCATAAAAATGTATATTGAAATATTAACTAGACCCATCTAGAAGGGTTTGGAGTAAGAGCCGTGAGTGTTGTTATATCAAGACCTTTGATAAAAGGGGTTTACATTTTAACCTGGAATTATTCTTTGTATTTGAATTTACATGTAATTTTTGCTTTTGCTGTCAGCAAATTTATAAAGGCTATACAAAGATTACTAGTTCCCTTCTTGTAATTGTGAAGAATATTATTAAAATACAAATAATGATATAAGTTATAATGACCATTATTACTGTTAGGTAAATAAATCAGCAGCTGAGGAAAGAGAGCACCACCAAGTATTCAGGCAGGGTGAAAGATTTATTTTCTGATATGCTGGCTGACCGCTGGTAAAGGTCAAAGCCCATGCAACCAGAAAAAAGTCGGATCAACCCCTGGCCACGACTTATCAAGGCCAGGGGCTGGGAGATGCTGTCTCCACCTCGGATGTAGATGTTACCTTAGGGAGGGAGGAAGTGACTGCCTCCAGATGTCCAGTTACATAGGTGACACAGATACTGGGCAGACACTTGGACAAAAGGAGGGAGGAATCTGCTCTGCCTTACCAGGGTGAACCTTACAACTACCTCTTTCAGCAATACTGGTGTTTGAACTTAGGGCTTCAAACTTGTTAGGCATGTACTGTATCTACAAATCCAAACTCTTTTGCTTCTTAGCTATCCTTGAAGTCGAATCTTGTACTTATGCCCAGGCCTGCCTGAACTACCATCCTCCAATTTATACATCTCATGTAGCTGGAATGACTGGCACATTCTAACATACCTGGCTTTTATTGATGGTATGTTGCATACTTTTAAGATGTTATGTTTCATACTTTTAAGATGGTATGTTGCATATTTTTTGCCTAAGTTGGTCTGCAGATCTTAGCCTCCAAAGTATATAAAACCACAAGCATGATTTTCTACACCAGCTTCAGTTCCATTATTTATCAATTCATGCTAAGATTCTCTCCATGGACAGAACTATTATGAACCAAAATAACTTTCTTTGGAAAACCTACATTTTTTATTTTCTGCATTTAAAGTTATTATTCAGCAGTGAGGTTGCTGAGGGCATTAGATGTTACTAATTCCAAGCGAATTATGACACAAGTACTGGAGGTTAGAGGCTATGGCTGGGAAAAGCTTTGCAGTATTTTAGCACTGAAGACACTGTTCTGTGATTTTCAAATAGATGTATCTTAAATGTGTGCATGAATTGATCCATTTGTATCACAAACTTAGGCCAATGGCCTATTTTACTAAAAGTATTGTTTTATTCTTAAGGAAAAGTCCTTTGAGATTTTTATGGGGCCAATTTATACTTTATTAAATTATTTACCTCTTTCTATTTTCATGTACCATTTAAGCAAGGTGAATTCATATTTAGAGAGAGGTCATAGACATTATGAAGAGAAAGGAGATTTGCACAGTAGGCTGTGAGAGTCTGTCTTCCTGAGTAAATCAGGCAACCGTATTAAGTTACCCTTCCCCAAAACTGACAAAGTAATGCATTCATGATACTGAACAATAAATATTTATTAATAATTGCCTATTATAAGTCATGAGTTGGGCTAATGGAGCATAATAATGCTGTGCCTTTCATGAGGTCGTTTTGAGAATCAAATGACAATGTACATGAAAGTACCTAATAAAATTTAATAGGCTACAAATATAAGAAACATTTCTAATGCTCTGTAAGATTTTAAATTGCTTTCTGAAATAGAGAAGATGAAATTATATTCAGTAATGCTTTAATATTCAGGAAATTTTATTGAATTATAATTCTTGAAAATTGCTTTATATTGTAGCTTTCTTTAAAATGCAATATGCATTTTATCACAATACCAGATTCCCTAACACATTAGGTAATAAAGAAATTCTCAATTAAAAGTTTTCTGTATTCCTGTGTGTGTGGGAGAGACTACACATGTCTTGTGGGTGTTCCAGCAATCTATATATTCTGTTGAGACAAATTTTATTTTAGAGCTTGTTATTTTTCTCTCTAAATATACATATTTTTACATTGTCGTTACTATTCAATATCCTTTCTTATCCTCCAGATGAAAATTATTATCCTTCATATAGTTATTTGGTGCTTTATAGATGTATTTGACCTGCATGTGGACTGGTAGCAATTTCTACAGAAGATAGAAATGAAGCAAATGAAGTGAAGTAAGCCAGGCCCAAAGAAGCATAGGTCCCATGGTTTCCCTTATTTGCAATATCTAGTATAGGTATGAGTCAAGCAGAAAAGGTCAGATAATGTGATGTTAGGAAAATGAACCCTTAAATATGTATTTTAATGTTTTTGATTCTTTCATGCATGTGTTTCTAACACATTTATAAGATTATTTCTTTGTTGCTTTGTATGTCCCTCCCCCACAGTGTAACCCCCGCTTTCACTATATTTGATGTCAGTATAACATGTGGAGGAGATGGGGACAAACAAGTCGTTTAAGGATTCAGGTGGACCTGTTGCAACAATGAGAAGTACAAAATGTCATGCCAAAACCAACTTTACAATGTTGGTGTGGGGGGGGGGGGAGGGGGGAGGCTGGGAAGGGAGGTGAAGGGTAAACAAAGGAGGAGGCTGCAATGCTTGGTAAGAAATGTATGCATTATCCTGCCCATGTAATTGTAGCCCCTCTGTACAGTATGTTCTCAAATAAAATAAAATAAAATTAAAAAAAAAAGAAATGAAGCAAATGTTTGCTTTCAGATATCCATATTTTTCTTATTTTTATGTAATATAAAGATACCACAGACTTATTTCTAGGACAAGTTCTACAGGATTGTCAAAGGTTTAACTATCTGATGAGAATTTATTGAATTCACTTTTTTTTTTTTGTCATGGGGCTTGAATGCTATTCCTGGGCCCTGTCACTGAGCTCTTCAGTACAAGGCAAGCAATCTACCACTTGAGACATAGAGCCACTTCTGGATTTCTGGTGTATAATTGGAGGTTAGAGTCTCACACAGACTTTCCTGTCCTGGCTGTCTTTGAACTGTGATCCTCAGATCACAGCCTCCAGAGTAGCTAGAATTACAGGCGTGAGCCACAGGTGCCCAGCTTTAATTCACTTTTTTTTTGTGTAGAACTATTTTAAGTGCCCTTGTAATAACAAAATTAAGAAATGACTTAATCTTTTCTTTGATGAGAACATAAAAATCTTCACTATAGTTAGACAGTCACAAGTCGAAGAGTCTGTCATGTGTGGAACAGTCAGTACATGGTTAGGCAAGACATACTGTCTTCTTTGTTCATGGGGAAGTCTAGAACTGAATTGTTCAGTAAGATATTACGGTTATAACTAGGGCAACCTTCACATTTGCTTTGCACATGTTAGCTGCAGCACCTTGGGTTATGATTATAATTGCTTGCTTCACTGTCGCTAGGTACTGGTGTTAGTTATTCTCTGAATAATGGAATATGACACGGAAAATACTTTTAGGGAACTGTCCATGAGCACTCACCACTGATTCCCTTCTGATCATTAGAGGGGCAAACAAAAAGAAGTTTCTTGTCCACATCAATCCGAACTTTTCTTTGGACAAAGTATAAACACAGAGCTGACCATGTGGTTCATATAATGTGGGCAAGAAATACACATTTGTTATTGTTAACCATGGAAAGCTTAAGGTCATGGATGATTGTGGCAAAATTGGTCCCTTTTGAGTTATACCAAGAAATAAAAATTTGTGGGGCTTTCAATTGAATTTCTCTCTTCTCTTGTCTAGTACTGATTCAAAGGTGGTGTTCACTTCCTGATGAATGTTAAAAAGTTCCCATTGATTTAAATGTAATACCTCACTTCTTTTTGAATAAATTAAAAAGTTGTCACTGATTGTAAGTGCAGGCAGGTTAAAATCATTGTGTGGGTAGGTTTGTGTCCCTTCCTCTAGCCTTCAGTGAACAATTCCCTCTGTCTTGTCTTTTTCAGCTTTTAAAGATTGTCTGTATTCTTCCTATACTGTCCTCTCTTTTGCAATACAGCAACAAGCAGGTCAAATCTTCCACATTGTGTCACTTTAACCTTTCTTTGGATCCCCTTGTCCACCTTAAAAATCCCTGGTTATTATATTTAGCCCATCCAGGTGATTGAAGACTTTTACCTTACATTGCTATCAAGTTATTACTAGCCTATATTCTATTTATACACACACATTGAAGGATTTAGTCACTGAAATATTTGGGAGAAGATATGATTCTGATCACAATTGTACTATGAAATTCATTTAATTGATAAACAGGATTTATACATCTTTTATTAAATAATTTTATTGAGCTTGATTACATAAATTTCACAGTATTATAAGATAGTGATACTTCAGTCACAAATGCATTTTAACCTTCACAAAGTAAATTGTCAATATCTTGGACTATAAAGTTTGTGAATTCTATAAGCTTTGAGAATGCACCTCTTTCTACCACTTTGGGTGATATGTACATTTCTTTCCTTTTGCTTAGTGTTAGCTGTTCTCTCTTTCCCTCTCATTCCTTCCCTCCCATGCTACCCTTTGGCCCTTCTGTTGTATTTTCCCTGTTTCTATCTGATTCTGTGCCCTCCTCCTAGTTTCTCTCTCTCTCTCTCTTTCTTTCTCTATCTCTCTCCCTCTCTCACACACACACATACACACCATATATGAGGCCAATAACATAGAGTCATTTAGAAATTATATGGCAAACTAAGTAGATTTCCTTTGTTTCTTGAGTCCTGTTTACTTTGTCATATATCCTTGCATTTTGGATTTAACATCCATATATCAGAGAGACTATGTGCCATTTGTCTCTCTGATCTTGGCTTAAAAATGATTTACTCTAGTTACATCCATTTCCCTGTGAATGTCATTATTTTCTCCTTTCTAATGGATGTGTAATATTCAATTATATATGTGTACCACAATTTTTGGATCCATTCATCTGTAGTGGGGCATCTGGGTTGTTTCCATATCTTGGCTATTGTGAATAGTGCAGCAATGAACATAGAGGCTCATGTGTCCTGTTGCTCAGGGTAGATGCCTAGGAGAATGGCTGGATCATAGGGAAGGTTTATATTTATCTTTCAGAGGTACCTCCAGACTACTTTCCAAAGTGAATGTGTTAGTGTAAATTCCTACCAGCAGTGCAATAAGGTTCTTCTTTCTCTGTATCCCCTCTAGCATTCATTGGCTGAATTTAGGATATGGGCCATTCTGACTGGGGTAAGGTGGTATCTCACGGTTGTTTTTATTTGCATTTCCTTTATGGCCAGGGATGATGAACATTTCCTCATGTGTTTCCTTGCCATTTTTATCTCTTCTTCTGAGAAGTCACTCTTTAACTCTCTTGCCCATTTAATGATTGGATTGTTAGATTTGGGAGGGATTAATTTCTTTAGTTCCCTGTATATAATGGATATTAGGTCTTTGTCTCATATGGTGCTGATGAATATTTTTTTCTCAGTTGGTTGGTTGTCTTTCTATTTTTGTAGCTATGTCTTAAGCTGTGCAGAAACTTTTTATTTTTAGGTAGTCCCATTTCTCTCTCTCTCTCTCTCTCTCTCTCTCTCTCTCTCTCTCTCTCTCTCTCTCTCTCTCTCTCTCTCTCTCTCTCTCTCTCTCTCTCTCTCTCTCTCTCTCTCTCTCTCTCTCTCTCTCTCCAATTTGTTGTGACCCTGGGACTCTGTTCAGGAAGTTCCTGCTTAGGCCTATAAGTTCAAGTATCTCTCTTACTCTGTCTTGCAGTAGTTTCCGAGTTTCAGGTCTGATATTAAGGTCTTTAAGGTCTTTAATCCATTTTGAGTTGATGTTAGTACATGGTGATAGCCTGGGGTCCACTTTTAGTTTCCTGCATGTGGCTGCCCAGTTTTCCCACTACCAATAGTTGAAGAATCTATGTTTCTTCCATTGTATGTCTGTGGTCCCTTTGTCAAATATGAGCTGACTGTAGGTATGTAATTTTAATTCTGGATCTTCTAATATGTTCCATTAGTCTTTGCATCTGTTATTTTGCCAGTACCAAGCTGTCTTTGTGATTATGGCTCTATAGTAGAGCTTGAAATCTGGTATCGTGATCCCTCCTGTGTTGTTTCTATAATTGCTTTGGCTATTCTGTGCGATTTATACATCTTAAACACAAAAATAATCCCCTCAAATTTCAGACTCAGATCATTGCCTGAGAGCAGTCCAGGCATTGTCTCTTGTTGCTCAATTGAGAACATCTGAGAAAGTACATTCAAGTCTGTGATTAGAGCACCAAAACATTTCTTATTATTTAGATCTTGGAGAGAAATTGAAATGTAAACCTAGAACTAAATTTGTAATTAACATTCCTTAATAAGCTATGAATCAGAATTGTTCATTTTGTTTGAAATTGATTACAATAGTATCTAGTAACATTTGGCCTAAACCTGCCCATGGATGTTAAATTGTAGCCTATTTTGAAATTGTAAGTAATAATAACATACCTGAATACTTCATCAGTTTATCCATGCAAATATAACCGAATTAGTCATAAAATCGGAATCAATGGCCAAACAAGACAAAGGCTGAAGCTTCCAAAATATGAGTATCAAAGGCAAAGCTTAAATTGTAGCTACTCATATAGTTTGCATATTTTACTATCTTTAATTTAATCTTTGCCTATGTTGAGATGGGATGTTTTGAAACAACTTCTGGTCAAAAAGCTGTCTGATTCTAATAAGTTTACTTCAGATAAAATGATTTCCAATGACCACTACACTTTTGTTGTTTCATTAAGCATTTTGTTCCTTGAATTTTATCTTATATAGAGAGACATTTGTTGCATTTCTAGGGTAGTGCATGTAATAAATAAATTGGAGTTTTAGAACAGACTCAAATACTTTCTTGTCTTGTCAAGTCCTAGGTTATATCCAGTTTCTGGAAAAAAAGATATCCATAAGGTATGACTATAATATTTTTCAGGATCTTAATAGTATTTGTGAGGCTTTCTTGAAGTAATAACTTTGGTGAGGAGAACTTTTTCCAGATTACCTGGTATGGTTTTGAAAAGATGATTACAAGATAGCCACATTTGCTCTGTAATTAAAAAAAAAAAAAGTTACATCCCAGGGAGACTGGAGGAAGATTGCGGAGGAAAAGCTGGAGGCTAAACAAGCTCTCACATAGCAACCAGTATTAGTGTTCCAGTGAACAGTCCTAGGCTAGAGAATCACACCAAGTGTGCCATAAAAGTACAGAAAGTTAGGCCAAAGAGGGAAAATCCAGGCAGCTTGATCAAGGAGAAAGATCTGAGTACTTGCTGGTAGCCACAGCTCCTCCAACTCTTCAATGAAATTGAAAGAGAAAGTTCACTACAGAACTCTCTCTATGAAGCCATCATAACCCTCATCCCAACACCAGGCAAGCATTCACCAAAGAAAGAGAACTACAAACCCATTTGTTTGATGAACATTGATGCGAAACTTCCCAATCAACTTCAACAATTCATCCAAAAGATCATACACCAAGATCAAACAGGATTCATTTCAGGGATGCAAAGCTGGTTCAATATATGCAAATCAATAAAGATAATTCATCACATCAACAAGAGCAAGGATAAAAATCACAAGATTATCTCTATAGATGCAGGAAAAACATATGACAAGGTCCAATACCCTTTTATGATGAAGTCTCTGGAAAAAAGGAATCCATGGAACATACCTCAATACAATAAAGGCTGTATATGTATATGACAAAACTACAGTCAGCATTATACTCAATGGTGAAAAAGTAAATCCACTTCCTCTAAATTCAGGAATGAGACAAAGATGTTCACTCTCTCCACTTCTCCTCAATTTAGTATTAGAATGTCTAGCTACAGCAATGAGATAAGGGACCCAAATAGGGAAGGATGAAGTAAAACTCTCCCTCTTTACAGATGATATGATCTTATATTTAAAGAATCCCATGGACTCCACTCCAAAATTACTCAATCTGATTCAAAACTTTTGCAAAATAGCAGGGTATAAAATTAATCCTCAAATACTAGTTACTGCAAATAAGGGATACCATGGGACCTATGTTTCTTTGGGCCTTGTTTACTACACTGAATATAATTTTTTCCAAGGCTTTCCATTTTCTAACAAATGGGGCAATGTCATCCTCTGATGGAGGCATAAAATTCTATTGTGTATATATACCACATTTTCTTGATTCATTCATCTACTGAGGGGCATCTGGGTTGGTTCCATATTTTAGCTATGGTAAATAATGCTGCAATAAACAGCATTGTGCTGGTAGCATCTGAGACAAGCAGAAACATTCAGATAAGTTGATGTGAGGGGAAATGAACCCCAAGATGAGGACTCAAATGGTTTTTCTTTCTCGCTATTGTTTCTAACATATTTATAAGATGATTTCTTTGTTGCTTTGTATGTCTCTTCCCCACGGTATAACCCCTGTTTTCACTGTATTTTATGTTGGCATAATTTTTTGGGGGGAAGAGAAAAATCAAATTGTTTAAATAAGAGTACAGGTAGACCCACTGCAACAATGAGATGTATGAGATGTTATGTTGAAAAACAAACTTCACAAATTTGATGGGGGAGGGGGATTGTAAGGCATGGATGGTAAGGAGAAAAAAAGCAGGAGGAAACAATGATAAGAAATGTACTCATTACCTTACTTGTAACCTTTCTGTACAATATTTTCACAATTAAAAAAAGAAATATACTAATTACCTTGTTAATGTAACTGCAACTCCTTTGTACAGTATTGTCACAATAACAAACTTATTAAAAATAAAAATTGTTAGTCCTCAAAATACAATGGCTTTTCTGTATGCCAACAATGAGAAGAGCACGGTTGAAATTAGGAAAGCATTTCCATTCGTAATAACCCCACAAAAAATAAAATACCTAGGAATTAACTTAACCAAAGAAGTCAAGGAACTCTACAATGAAAACTTTAAAAACCTGAAAGAGGAAATCAAAACAGAACTTAGAAAGTGGAAAAACCTCCCATACTCATGGATTGGAAGGATCAACATCGTGAAAATGGCAATACTTGCCAAGACTACTTCAAATTCAATGTGATACCTATCAATATTCCAACCTCATTTTCAAGCAAATAGAAGAGGCAATCCAAAAATGCATATGGAACAAAAAAAACACTCCAAATAGCAAAAATAATCCTTAATAGAAAGAACAGTGCTGGAGGAATATCAATACCAAATTTCAAATCCTACTACAAAGCCTTATGAAACAAAACAGCTTGGTATTGGCACAAAAAGAGATTCAGGATGAATGCAATAGAATTGAAAACCCAGAAATGAACCTACAGACCTATACCATCTAATCTTCGATAAGGGAGCTAAAAAAATAGACTGGAAGAAGATAAAATCTTCAGTAAATGGTGCTGGCAAAATTGGTTAATTACTTGTAGAAAACTAAAGCTAGATCCTCATATATCACCCTGCACCAGAATCAACTCCAAATGGATCAAAGACCTCAGAATCAAAGCAGACACCCTGAAAAGATTACAGAAAGGAATAAGAGAAACACTAGGTTTCCTTGGCACAGGCCAAAATTTTCTTAATAGATACCCAGAAACACAACAAATCAAAGAAAGATCGGACAAATGGGATTGAATGAAGCTGCAGAGCTTCTGCATGGCAAAGGACATAGCTAGCAAGATCAATAGAAAGTCCACAGATTGGGAGAAGATCTTCACTAGCCATACAATGGACAAAGGTCTCATATCTAAAATATACCAGGAAATCAAAAAATTAAATCCCCCAACAACAAATCTGCAAAGAAACAACTCTCCAATAAATAAGTGGGCTAAAGACTTAAAGAGAAACTTCTCTGAAGATGAAATAAGAAGGGCCAATAGACACATAAAGAAATGCTCAACCATGCTAGCCATAAAAGAAATGCAAATCAAAACCACATTGAGATACCACCTCACCCCAATTAGAATGGCTATAATCAAGAATTCTAATAACAACAGATGCTGGAATGGATGTGGACAGAAGGGAACCCTACTGCATTGTTGGTGGGAGTGTAAACTTGTTCAACCACTTTGGAAAGCAATATGGAGGTTCCTCAAAAGACTTCACATAGAACTCCCCTATTACCCAGCAATCCCACTTTGGGGCATTTACCCAAATGATCACAAACAAGACCATACTAAAGCTACCAGCACAACTATGTTTATTGCAGCCTTATTTACCATAGGAAAGATATGGAACCAGCCCAGATGTCCCTCAGTAGACGAATGGATCAAGAAAATATGGTATATATACACAATGGAATTTTATACCTCCATCAGAAAGAATGACATTGCCCTATTTGTTAGGAAATGAAGAGACTTGGAAAAAATTATATTAAGTGATGTAAACCAGTCCCAAAGAAACATAGGTCTCATTGTTTCCCTTATTTGCAATAACTAGTATATGTCTGAGACAAGCAGAAAAGGTCAGATAAGATAATGCTAAGCCAAATGAACCCCAAGATAAGGACACAAGTGTTTTTTTCTTTTTTCTTGCTATTTTTCTAAAGTATTTTAAGGTATCACATGATTTTTCTTTGCTTTTTATGTTCCTCCCCCACGGTATAACCCCTGTTTTCACTTTATCTGATGTTGGTATAATTTGTGGAGGGGAAGGGAAAAAACAAATTGTTTAAATAGGGATACAGGTTGACCCATTGCAACAATGAGATGTACAATATGCTATTGGGGAGGGGGAGAGTGTAGTTGTGGACATTGGAGGGAAGGGATGGTAGGGGAAAAACAAAGGATTGGGCCACAATGTTTGATAAGAAATGTACTCATTACCTTATTCATGTAATTGGAACCCCTTTGTATTTTCACAAAAAAATCTTATTTTAAAAAAAGTTACATCCCACACTGTTTATGCTTGATACTTATACATCCAAGTAAGCAGTAAAATTAAAATGTCTAGTATTATAATTTAAAAACTGAGATCAGCAATAGAATTATTATTCTATATTATAGATCCCTTCAGTAACCAAAATATAAGTTGCTCTGAAGTACATGCATGGGTAGTCTTGAGGTACTTAGGAAAGATATTATAAAGTACTTAGAGCCCAGTGAGAGCTGAGGGATCTTTAGATCTAGGGACTTTAGAGTCTGACATAAAACTGGACATTCTGTAATTTTGTGGCTAAACAATTTTTATCTGGTTGCTTATGTTTTACTTATGTCTATCACAATAAACATGACTTCAATGAAAGAAGCTATCATATAATACACATGATCATATTTTTTATTTTCCTCATTTAAATAATCAAAAGTTTGATTTTTGTCATAATTTTGACCATCTCCTATTTTGTCACTGAGAACAGTGAGTGTAAAATCAAGAAAATGAATGTAAAATTTATTCATTTACTTTTTTGGGGGGTGGAGGCGGTTGTGGGGCCTGAAATCTGGCCCTGGGCACTGTCCCTCAGCTCTTCAGCTCAAGGTTAGTGCTCTACCTCTTGAGCCACAGAGCCACTTCTGTTTTTTTCTTCTTATATGGTGCTGAGGCATCAATCCCAGGGCCTCCTGCATGCAAGGCAAGCACTCTACCACTGAGCCACCTTCCCAGTTCCTCATTTACTAAAGTTAAAGATTTAAATAATATACTTTGAAAGCTTGTGCAATCAAATGCACATATGAATGTGTGTGTATATATATATGCATATAAAAATATATGGTAAAATGTGTACATGCACCTATATTTGTGTAAGTATGCACATACATATATATATATATATGTATATTTATGTATGTATATATGCATACATATATTTGTGGAGATCTATGTGTGTGAATATCTATGTATACATGCATCCATGTATGTATGTTACAGAGATGTATGTATATATAGATACAGAGTTGCACACATTTAATTATTTTTGCCAGTCCTGGGCTTGAACTCAGGACCTGAGCTTCTTTTGCTCAAGGCAAGTCCTCTATCACTTGAGCCATAGCACCACTTCTGGATTTTTCTGATTATGTTGTACTAAGGAATCAAATGCAGGACTTCATGCGTGCTAGGCAAGCTCTCTACCTTTAGGTTCTTAAAGAGGAGGACAAGTAAGCACAACACCACGCACATGGTATTCAGATAAGGGGTAAGTTTATTTGTCATTCTGGCTGGCAACAGCCATGTTGGCACTCCACACAGCTGTGAAAAAGAGAGTCTGGCCCTGGGCCAGGCCTTATCTAGGGTAGGGAGGGGGGATGGGATTGGAGGGAGCTGTGGCCACATGGAATCCAGATGTAACTTCAGCCAATGCAGATGTGACCTCTTCCAGGTATGACAGTTACCTAGGTAATGAGGTACTAGGCAGAGACACTGCTGTGAGGAGGGTGGAGTCAGTGAGCCATCCAAGAGTGAACCTCACATCTACCACTAAGCCACTTTCTCAGCCCTTACACACATTTTGAAGGAGAACTTTGGAGAAAGTTGAGAAAGAATCATGAATGAAAAACTACAGTAATATTATATGCATTAATCAATACTATATGCTTAGACCAATTATTTCAAACTCATTAAAAGAAATGTTGGGCACTACCTCTAGATCTTATTTAGCAGAAGGTTGCAAGGCTGAAGATTTACATATCTAACCAGGTTTTATGTGATACAAATGAAACTTATCCAACAATCTTTAGAGTTTAAAATCTACTAAACTAAAGTTAAGGAGCAAACAGTAAATGTAACATGTATGATAATTATTAATGTCTAGTGAAAACATAATTTCTCTATCAATAATCTGTGGATGTTGTGTACAGGTAACATACCTGAAATCCTACCTACTTTCAAGGTGGGGGTCAGTAGGAATTTGTGAATACAAGGGTCATATCAGGAATCAGGTTGGCTTGGGCACAAAGCCAAATCCTCTCCCAAAGACAGTAGAGTTATAATTCTAGTGTCACAGATCCTACCCAGCAATTACAAACCTAGAGTACAAACTAAGCATTGAAAAAAATCACATATAAATGTGATTTCTTTCTTTTATCCAGGTATCTAAATAGGTACTGTGTGTGGCATCATCAGTAAATGTGGCTTGAAGATAAACAGATGACCTAAAATGGAAGGCCAGTATGAGTTTGAAAATGAATGGGGTTTTTGATGGGTCCAATGTGTAGTACTGCAGCAGATTTACTGGTAAACCAGTATATTCATCTGCTGCTAATGAAACCCCTAAATTCCCTTCCAAGTCTCTTTTTGGATTGTCATTCCTGATGTAATGGAGATGTCAATATCCTGAATATGCCAAAAGGGACATGGTAGCTGAATTTCCTTACCAGCAGTGAATTGCTCAGTTATGGAATATCTCAACTGACAGGTGCCAGGAAGAAAGTTCTTGAGGTTGTTATTATAAAGAGTTATACATGAAGTTATGATGCTAATGGAAGTGATCTCCACAACATAGACATGAGCTTTTATTGGCGTGTGGGATTTTTTTAGTGTACTATTTGCAGTTATTTCTTTTGTTTTTCATTTGTTTCTCTGGCTTATTCCCCTTGTTTTTGACTTGGTACCCTTTGTTTTGTACATAAGTTTATAGCGATTGGGGAAATCACAGAAATGTAACAAAGGTGAACCAATGCAACAGTGATACTCACAAGACACGAAGATGGAAACTAACTTTACATCTTTGCAGGAGGGGATAAGATTCAGGGTGAGGGGAGGGAAAGTGGGAGGAAATGAGTGAGGGGGTTAAATTGTTCTAAATGAAATGTACTCATTACCTTACATATGTAACTATAAGCCTTCTGTACATCAGTTTTACAATAAAATTAAATAAACTAAAAAATCAAAAAGAAATACAATTTTGTAATTGAAAATAAGTCTCTCAGTCTCCATGTTCTGGCATTAAGGAACTTAAAACACGTATAGTAACTTTCATAAAAGTAGTTGACACTTGTGGTTATATTTAAATTAAATCTCAGTAATGTCTTATTTCAATATGTAAAATTAATTTCAATAATAGTATCTGAATCACTACAGTTCCATAGCTTGAAATAATTGAGCAGTTAGGGCTGGGAAGGTGGCTCAAAGGTAGAGCACTTTCCTTGCATACATGAAGCCCTGGGTTCGATTCCCCAGCACCACATAAACAAAAAGAAAAAAAAAGCTGGAAGTGGTGCTGTGGCTCAAGTGGTAGAGTGCTAGCCTTGAGCTGAAGAACTGAGGGACAGTGCACAGGCCCAGAGTTCAGGCCCCACAACTGGACCAAAAAATAATAATAATTGAGCAGTTAATAGAGTTCCCATGAAAATTAGAATTCTGAGGATGCTTCAAGTTTTGGTAAAGAAAGTGTGAAATTCTGTTATAAGGAAGGTTCTTTAAAAATCACTAATGAAGAGTTCTGTAAGCACATCCCATGATAACTATGTGTTCCACAGTTCACTGAAATGCTGTTCACTGATTTCAGTAAGTATAAATATGGATATTATATATATGTATATATATGTATATGTATATGTATGTAAATATATGTAAATATATATGTATATATATTTCTTTTAGTCTGTGTTTCGTTTTTGATAATGCCTATTACTGTACAAATTCAATTCTGCAGGGTATTGTATAAAATTCCATGTAGACTCTTTTACATCTCTTTTGCTTTTCCTATTCCTTTCTTGACTTTCAATTTACTTCCTCTAATTTTTTTTACTTCTTGTTAGAACATGCCTGTAGTTTTCTATTTACAGGCGGCTTTATATGAGGAATGGCTAGAATATATTTTCCTTGTACTTGTCTAATGATTCTATATCATTATTATATCTGAGGATGTCACTTTAAATTTGTTATTATTTATGACAAATCATATTTTACTCCTTCATATGCTTGAAGCAGTTGCATGCCAGATATTATGAATTTTATCATATTTTGTGCTATCTATTTGTAAGTTCTATAAATATTTCTGAGCTTAGTTTTGGAACCCAATTAGTTGACTGGTGGCTGTTTGACATTCAAAATCTTACTCCCCAGCTTTTTCTTCATCAGCCATATGTCCAGAGCTATATTTTTTTCCATGTTAGAATCAAAACTTAGTTTTGAGTATCCCATCTTGTGTTCCATCTACTATCAGCTTTTTTTTTCTGTTTTGACAGGCAGAAATGTATATTCTTTGTGAGCTCTGAGGGAAGTTTGAGAATCTTGCTACTTGTTCTCTTCTTTGGTGATGTATTTAAGGTTTACAAATTGTTCTCATGCTTTTATGGATGTGTTTGTGTGTGTGTGTGTGTGTGTGTGTGTGTGTGTGTGTGTGTGTATAAGTGTCGTATGAAGTGATTTGATGTGCATATCAACATGCCATTGCTGTTGTTGGATCTGAAATATTCCTGAAAGATTTGTTTGTTACAATTTTGAGCTTATGGAGCCAGAGGGATAAGGTAGGAATTCTCAGAACTGAGGCCTAAAGGGAGGGTTAAGTTCATTAGGATTGTTATTTCAAAGGGGATTTGTGACATCATTTTTCCTTCCTCTGTCTTCAAAACTGGCCTACACATAGATGGATTGCTCTATCACTTTCTCCTTTTCATGGACTCGACCAAGTCCAAAGAACGAACGACCAACTGATGTTGGAATGAAACTTCTAAATCCATGAGCCAAAATTAAACTTTCTTCTTTAGATTCACTTATCTACTTTAATTTACAAGAATGGAAAATGACTAATACTCCCATCTTCTCAGATAGTTTGGGTTTTTATTTCTATTTTATTTTTATGATTATTTCCTGAGCCAGTGGTAGGCTTTTCAAGCATAGATATTTTTTACAGTAGTAATTTGAAGATATGAGGTTAATCTATGGTTTCCTTTATGCAGCAGTTTGTCTAATCTATCTTATAAATTCCAGCTGGCCTCCCAGGTTCTCTGTTATGACTCAGAACAGTACTAGAGTACTAGAGAGGACTCTCATGTACTGTGGTTTAGAAAGTCTTCATAAATGAGAACACATAACTAAAGGATCATTTTGTTTGGTTGTTGTTACATGTTGTCTAGTTCCTAAAAACTACATTTTGTCTGGGTCATTACCTAAGACAAGAGTGCAAATTCAGTTTATTTAACTATCTTGGTAAGAAGCTAAGGAAAGAATAGATCAAAAGAGACATATACTACTTATTACAAATAAGGGAAACCAGGGGACCTATTTTTCTTTGGGCCTGGCTTACTTCATTTAATATAATTTTTTCCAAGTCTTTCCATTTCCTAACATATGGGGCAATGTCAGATAAGTTGATGTTAGGTGAAATGAACCCCAAGATAAGGATTCAAATGTTTTTTTCTTTCTTGCGATTGTTTCTAACATATTTATAAGATTATTTCTTTGTTGCTTTGTATGTCCCTCCTTGTATAACCCCTCCCTGTATAGCCTCTGTTTTCACTGTATTTGATGTTGGTATATTTTGTGTAGGGGAAGGGACAAAACAATTGTTTAAATAGGGATACAGGTGGACCCATTGCAACAATGAGATGTACAAGACATTATGTTGAAAAACGAACTTTACAAATTTGGCAGGGGCGGGGATGGGGACGGGGGGGGGGGGGGGAAGATGGGAAGGGATGGGAAAGGGAAACAAAAAAAAAGACAAATAATAACAAATAGTAGCAAAAAAAGAGAAGGTAAAAGGATATCTAAAAATGGATCAAAAGAGAAAATAAAAGGACTTTTAATTTAGAAAGGAATAAAATATGCTTTATTAAAAAGAGAATTTTAATGAGAATAATTAAATTCCATTGAGTTACAAAGTTACTTTGTATGAATTTTTCTGAAACGGAGTTATATAATATAAACTGTGCTTCAGTCTCAGTTCTATGTTGTTTATAGGGAAATCTAATTATTAATGACTTCTTGTCAATTTTACAAAAAAATACTCTTCGGCAGTAAGAATAATGACAAAAGCTCAAAGAAAACTTTGGGAACATAGTACTTTCATCTTGACATTTTAGTTTGTTTTTTGAAAATATCATGAAAGGAATGAACACATGCTAAAAAATAACAAAATGTCGGTGAGAAAATGCTATGAATAGTGAAATGAAACTAATATTTGCATTGAACATAAAACAATGATTTCCTTTTGTAGTAATTCCACAATCTTCAGTGTAGAAGATGAGTATTTAAGAAGTATCTGCATTTTAAAATTCCGTTTCTAGGAAAACTTTCTTTGATTAAATGGCTACTTTAATCCATATCAGAAATGTAATTTGTTCTAAAACTTCAAAGTTTAATGAAGGGCTTTCTGACCTTGAAACTCATAAAAAGATAACATACTTTAAATACACACTAATTTGTAATTGAGAATCTATAAAAAAATGAAAAAAAAGAAAGTATTTGAATGAATACTTTCTTAGACACTAAGGAAGACTTATTTGAAAGTACCTTAGAATGTGTAATATGTTCCAGTTCATAATTTTAATATCACCAGTTCTAAGTTGCAAAGCTAATTATTTACTTTGCATATGTTCAAACATGCTTTTAATGAAATATATTTGTTTTTTTCTTTTTTCTTTTTTTTGTCGGTTGTGGGGCTTGAACTCTGGGCCTGGGCGCTGTCCCTCAGCTCTTCAGCTCAAGGCTAACACTCTACTACTTGAGCCACAGCGCCACTTCCAATGAAATATATTTGGAATGCTAAAAAAGTGTATCTAATCTCTCTTAAAATAACTTTTATGACTTGATTTCCCACATCACATCAACAAAGCTTCATTCAATACGGGGTCTGATAGATCATATTTTAGGCTCACAATAGGACTGCTAATCCCTTGCCTGCATTGTTATACTCTTCCCCATTCTCTACATCCTCTGGAGTGTTCCAAGAAACTCCTTTATTCAGTCTTCTCTGCATTGAGGTAACATCGGCTTTTTATTTTTTCTTCTTTAATAATTCCAGGGAGATTCCTAAACTTCTAAAGGTATCAAAAATAGAAGAGATATTCCAGAAGAAATGTTAGAACTGTGTGCTGTGAGAGGAAGAGAATATTTACATATACTCAATAGGTACATTGATTTTGTCTCTCTTTCACTAATATAGGTCTCCTCTATATTCTTAACATGTTATAACCACAACTCAAGAAAGGAAAATAATACTCTTCAAAAAAGTGATTAAATAGTTTGTTACATTGCCATTCTGTGTATTTTCCAACTATCATGCAAAGGTTTAGATTTTTATATTTAGCATCCCAAAAATTATAAAGTAACTGGTGGTAAGTATGCTTTTAAATTAGTTACCTAAATGAGGCTAATTGTTTAAGTCACATATGGCTGTCCAATATCTCTCATTCATTGCTCCAGAAATTTTGTACTATAATTTTTTTTCTCTGAAAATTGTTTACAATTATGCAAAAATTTCCAGTTTTCCAATAAAGTAAAGATAGATATTAGATAGACAAAGCATAATTGAAAATGTATCACCCTGGAAATGCATAAAAAATTTAAAAACCTCAAAATCCTTTGGTTTGCCTAATATTATGAATTTGTGTAATTCATCTACTCAGTATTTATAATTAGGATATTTTAATCAAATTAAATTATCCATTTTTCCTAAAAACAGAGCCTTTCTGATTTTTCAGCCAGGAGCTGTTGGCTCCAATCTGTCATCCTGATTCCTTGGGAGGCTAAGAATTGAAGATCACAAGTTCCAATCGTGAAATGTTTATCTTCAATAAACCACTAAAGTTGTCAAGTTCGTTTTTTGACATAACGTCTTGTACATCTCATTGTTCCAATGAGTCCACCTGTATCCCTATTTAAACAATTTGTTTTTTCCCTAACCCTCCACAAAGTATACCAACATCAAAAAGCTGGAAGTGGAGCTGTAGCTCAAGTGAGAGAGTCTTGAGCAAAAGAACTCAGGCACAGTTGTTAGGCCCCAACTTTAAGGCTGAGGACCAGGAAAAAAGAAAATAAAACAAACAGACATTTTTTTGTTGTGGTATATGACAAATATGTAGTTGTGATTCTTGACTGGTTACTTATTTAGCATATTTTCATTCCTGGTACACTACATTTGATTTGTGCTAATACTGGTTACTAAAAGAAAATATACTACTGAAATTAAATTACACATACCACCACATCAGTAATCTCATCTAAGAATTTCTTATAGATGTACTTTACAGAAGCCATTTTTTGTACCTAATAAAAAAAAAAAAGAGGAAGTGGCACTATGGCTCAAGTGGTAGAACACTTGCCTTGAGCTGAAGAGTCCAAGCTGAGTTCAAGCCCCATGACTGACCAAAAAAAAAAAAAAAGAAAAAAGGAGAAATGGATGGTAAAAACTAAAAGTACAAGCAAATAAGCAAGAAGATAAATATTCAAGATATAAATAAATATGTTCAAAATATGAAACATATATGTTCAATACAGATTTATATATAAATACATAGTCAAGTAACACATTTATATACATATGTATATACATATATATATTTTTATATATGCATTTTTCAAGAGCTGACAGTTCCTTCTGACATTTTGTGTTACTTTTCATATCTATTTAAATCTTCTTTCCCCAAATTTTTTTTCCAAGACTTTCTCAGTTTCCTAGTGCCTTTCAGTTTTGCCAGCAGAGAGAAAATAATCACGGTATCTAGATTCTTATTTATAGTCATCAAAAGAAATCTGGATCTTGGTCTGGGAAGGTAGCTCAGTGGTAGAGTGCTTGCCTCGCATGCATGAAACCCTGGGTTCTATTCCTCAGCACCACGTAAACATAAAAAGCTGGAAGTGGCGCTGTGGCTCAAGTGGTAGAGTGCATGCCTTGAGCTAAAGGACTCAAGAACTGAGGGACAGCGCCCAGGCCCAGAGTTCAAGCCCCTGACCAACCAAAAGAAAAAAAGAAAAAAAATCTGGATCTTGTATCCACCACTAGTTCATACAACAAGACTGAAGAAATCTGAGCAGTACTTCCCAAATATGTTTTCTGACACAGGAATATCACTGAAGGTAAGATATTTCAAACTTTGAAAGTTATACAAAATTCTATGCATCTTCACAATAAAAAGGAAAATGCATAACAAAATTGGTAATAATGGATCGTATTCTCATTACACCAGGGTGAAAATCCTCTGCTCAGTTCTGTATTTTGGCTACTTTTTCTTTTAGTCTTTCTGTTTTCCCTAAACATCACTTTTTACTCTCTTGTTCACAGTCTACTTTTCATTTGACATAGTTGTAAAGCTATTAGTTTTCCATGCACTCTTTCATTATATATTACTGGTTCATTATATATTATTATATTTATGTTGTGATATTATTATTATTATCTTCCTATAATGTCTCATTTCTCTACTTTTACTTCAGAGGAGAGATGATAGAACATAGAATACTATGTTCTTTTTATTGCCTAAAAATGCTGAAATAGAGCAGAGATATCTTATAAACTGGTTTTGAGCTTAATTAGGACACACATCAAGAATAGTGCATTACATTTCCCTATATCAAAGAAGACATAACAAACATAATGAAGTCCTGGTGTCAGCAAGTATCAGAAGTTTTCTGATTTCTTGTCTTTATCTTTTACATTTCTAAGTTCATAAAGGTATAGAATGTGAAAGAATAAAATTTACTTTTGCAAAGTCAATTTGATTAAAGTTATACTTAATTCAATTAAGGTTAACATTTGCAATAAAAAAGTATGAATTTTTAATTTTACCTTGAAATCACTCCTTTTTTTGATCAAAGTCAGACAACACACATTGAATTACACATGATTTCTTTCCTTTTTTACCAAGTTCAAATACAAAGTCATTCCGAATTTTAGTTAATAATTTATGCACACATGTGTTTAGAAAATTTTCAATTATTTCCAAGCCAATAAATTAAATTGGAAATGTAATATTAAACCCTACTAGGTCACCTTTTTAAAATGAAGAACATAAAAACGTCAATAGCATTTACCATACTTGATTTTTGTAAGGAAATTCTTATTTTTATTGTAATATAAGACCAAAATCTGGTTGATGTGTTTTATCACATTCTTCCCCTGATCATAAGTTTCCATTGCAGAGCCATTTGCTGACAACCAAATATGACTGATATGTAACACTCTAGAGTTATCACACAGTTAAGGGTTAGTCCACGTGACATATTGGACATTTCTGTAGACTCTATTCTGCCCTTAAAATTCATTTTTCAAATATGACTTTATTTGAAGAAGGGTTGCTACATGGGTAAATGTGTGAGTACTCACTTATTAAGATCAATAGCCTTATAACACGTAAAGGAACAAAATATTACTCCTGGTTCAAGGATATATGCAAAAGGAATCCTTTTATAATTTAGTAGGTACATTGTCTTCTAGGATCTTTATTCCTATTTCTTATGACACTATTACATATGTGTATTAATATTTATTTCATATCTTTTCTACTGTGAACATCACCACATGGAACCAAGGCACTGATTTCAATTCTTTTAGATAAATGTTCAGAAACAGAATTACTGGATTGTTTCTAATTTATATTTTGTTGAGGAATCTCCATTTGATTTCCTTGGAGGCTATATAATTGTGCATTACCACCAACATTACAAGAATTTAATATTATTCATGCAATTTCCAACATAATAAATTTGTATTTGTTTTAGAAAGACATCTTTACAAACTGAAATGATAAAAATAATCAATGTTAAAAAGTCATCATTAGAATTGTTATGTATTCTTTCATTGTGCTTTTGATTAAAAATTACCTCATGATTAGTGATGCTGTAAAATGTAGAGATAAACCACACATTCACAGCTTTTGTATCCTTTCAATCTGAACCTCATAGACATTTTTTATACCACCATATAGTTATTCCTTCATAGGACAACAGATGGGCTTCTCTGATTAAATCAGTCTCATAGTTTGGATCTTTTTCTACAATTACTTAGAGAAACCCTGCACCTTTAGGGACAAAAATAGGTGGATGGGCATAACCCAACATGATCATCTGACGATGTTATTTTAACTGTTGCTGCAATGTATTTTGAGCATCTGACTCACAATAATGAAAGTAACACTAGTAAGCAAAGGAGTTGAGGATTGTATTAAAATTCTCAGACTTAGGAACTAATCCTTCCTTAGAATATTTATTTTCAATATTTATATTTATTTGTATATCTAATTATTTAGTATATCCATAAATAATAATTTCCATTAAAATGATTCATGAGATTACATTCTTAGCAATGATACATATGATTACTTATATATGTGTGTGTGTGTCATCTACATTAATCAGTTCTGAAAAGTGTCTTCAGATTTTTATGTCTCTGAATTAAACTATTACAGCAATACATTGAATAATGACTCATTTACTGGAAATAATTCATTAAGTATGCTGAAGTTCAATGGTGAAATGGATACATTTCATCCCAACCTGATCCCAGGATTCAGGACACAATACATGAGATGATAAACTCATGAGAGGTGATGAAACCATCAAAAAAAAGTTAATTATTTAATAATATTATTGCATAAGATAATTATTACTTTTCAGATCAATCGATATGTATCATATTTTACTATAATGTGGCAATCTTTAAATAATTTAGAGTAAATGTCTTCAGAAAAGGTCTTTTCTGGGGGGTCCAGTTGTGGGGCCTGAACCCTTGGCCTGGGCGCTGTCCCTCAGCTCTTCAGCTCAAGGCTAGCACTCTACCTCTTGAGCCACAGCGCCACTTCTGGCTTTTTTTCTTTTTGCTTATGTACTGCTGAGGAATCGAACCCAGTGCCTCATGCATGCAAGGCTAGCACTCTACCACTAAGCCATCTTCCCAGCCCCAGAAAAGGTCTTTTTAGAAGGAAATTGTACCTAGTGTTTGGGCAAGAGTTGATTTATAACATTTGAAGTGTGAATGATCAAGACACCTTCAGATCTTCAGAAAAGAAAATAGCAAAGGAAACATATTTATTCCAATACTAGGAAGAAGTTTTTATGTTTTGAGAAGGCCATGTTATTTGTCAGAGGAAATAACTAAACTACTTGATTTACTTAAAACAGGATATGAACATATATAGTAGAGAATATTTCTTTAATATACAAGCAATTCTCATGTCTACATTAAGAGTGTATACACTGAAACCTATCAAAAAAACATAATGTTTAGCTTTGATTGACATTTTTCTTGTTGTGTTTCTTTATGTAATATTTATATTTGTACTAGAAAAAAAATAGTGTCACACTTTAAAAGCAACATAATATTACATCTTCCGTTTGCTTGGTCAATAACAATTTGGATAGGAAAGAAAAGAAATTTTGCTTTGAATTTAGTTAAAAATTATACAGCCTGTCAGTGCTAATTTCTCAAGATGTTGTTTTCTAAACACTTGAAGGAATACAAAACTTCTTGGAGACATCAATAATGAAAAATCTGTACAAAGAGTTCTGTAGTAATATGGTAATCATTCTCCATCAGATTCTGTGAGTGAGAAGGATCTGGGTAAAATAATGAGGGTGATATTTGTAAGAGAAAAAAAAGGAGAAATACCCTGAGAATAGAAAAGGACAAGACTGATATAAAACCTGGTGAAACAGAATGGTGACAGATAATTTTCTATTCTAGCAAAGGTACTTGTAGCTTCACCCATATTTCCCCTGGGTATGGAGAAGCTGAATCTACCATAAGATAATCTGGGCAAACTCTGTGACAACAGGTAGAACTAGAAGTGAGAAAAATCCACATTATCCACAAGACTTCAACCCCAGGAAGGTGACCTCTCCATTGTGACAGGCCAAATATCTCAGAGCACTATGGTGTATCTGATACCTTTATGTTGGTTGTATGGGCTTGCTGCCAAGAAATTCTGAAAGCTATGATCACAAGGCATGCTTACCCATTATTCCACAGACTCCTTTCCCTGTACAAGGCAATAAATTGCCTGGTAAGATTCTAAAAACTGAGATCTGCAGAGCATTTCCACCAGTGCAGAACTCAATGTTTGGTTTGTTTTCCCCATATTAGGAACATTTGGGGGATACCCCAAGAAATAGACATGTACTGCACCATGGGTTAAAAAGTAGATTTAAAAGCTCTGTAAATTTAGTACAGCATCAAAGACTTTTTTAATAATTTTTATTGTGAAAATACCATACAGAGGGGTAACAATTACATGAGCAAGGTAATGAGTACATTTCTTATCCAGCATTGTTGCCTACTCCTTTGTGTTCCCCTACCATCCCTGCCCTCCCATCTCCACAACTACCCACCCCCCTCTGTCAAATTTTTGTTCACTTTTCAACATAGCATCTTGTACATCTCATTGTTGCAATGGGTCCACCTGTATCCTGATTTAAACAATTTGTTTTTTCTCCTTCCCCTCCTCAAATTATACCAACATCAAATACAGTGAAAACAGGGATTATAGCATGGGGGAGGGACATACAAAGCAACAAAAAAAATCACCTTATAAATATGTTAGAAACAATAGCTTCAAAGAATTTATAAGTTGAAAGTGACATAAAAGTAGACAACTGATCATTTACTTGCCCCACTTTCAATCAACATATAAATCCACCATAAAACAGGAAACTACAAGATACTCCAGGTACTATGTCTGTGTCTGAGGTATGCGATAGACCAGGCCTGGTGCCAGGAATGCATGGAGCACCAAAATATGAGCTAGTCTAGTGGTGAAAAACTGCACTGCAATGCTCCTATTACATAGTAATGCCTGAACACGGTGAGCACTTTGGCTACAGGTGATTGAATATTCCAATTACTTGACTCAGAAGCATAAATTCCAATGCAGGAATGAAGGGATATGACTAAAACATGACAAATTTGAAAAATATGACATCTCCAAAAGTCAACAAACCTACAGCTTCAGACAGGACAAGAATGAGGAAGAAAGTCCACAGAAAGAATCTAAAAGAATGATTATAAGAATGATTAATGATGCCAGGTGCCCGTGGCCTCACACCTGTAAGCCTAGCTATTCAGGCTGAAATCAGAGGATTGCCATTCAAAACCAGCTTGGGCAAAAGTCCATGAGACTTTTATCTCCAATAAAGCACTACACAACAGGAAGTGGTGCTTTGGCTCAAGTGGTAGAGTGCCTGCCTTGAGCTAAATGTGTGGGGGACAGCACCCAGGCCCAGAGTTCAAGCCCCACGACCAACAAAAAAAAAGAAAAGAAAAAAAAGAAATTTGGCTTATATTAAGAAACTGAGTAAATTAAAAGAATATACAAATAAGTTGCTGAAAGATATAAAAAGGATACAAATTAACCACCAATCAAATAAAGGAAACAAGGCAAGGTATAAAATAGGCAAGGTATAAAATAGCAATTCAATAAACATGCAGAAATTCTGAAAAAATTAAACTGAATTTCTAGATAATGAGAGCTCAATAACCTAAGCAAAATCTCAGTGGAATGTTTCTCTAGTACAGTGGACTGTTGATCTCTGACAGAGCAAGAAGCAAGAGAAAAGAAGCGGGGAGGAGAATACAAACAGAAAAGAAAGCATTCACATTATTCTTATGTGCTGAAAATATTATCACATCCTTCAAAAAATTTAAAGACTGCAACAAAATAACTGACTTATCTGATAAACCCTTTCGGAAAGTGAACAGACACAAAATCATTGCACTGAAATCAATCCCTTTTTAGAGTTTCCATATTTAGAATACTGTTGGCTGAAGGTTTTTCAAATGGATAGCCTTTATTCTACTGATGTATATACTACTTCTGGAATTATGACTGGAGGACTAGGTAGAGAGACCCTGCAGGTGATTTCTAAGACAGGAAAATATTGGCTACGCAAGACAAAGAAAGAACAGTAAAATGAAATGATGCTACCTGTGACTCATTCGCCACCTACACCCTGAGGTGTGATCCATCCACCCTGATCTTGAGGAAGGAGCCAGGATCACTTGGTGACTACATTTGTGTGTCAAAACCAGGGTTTTGAACAGTCTCCAGTATCATTTGAGGACATCAAACTGGAGCAAGTTCCTCATTTTTCCTCCCATGTGGGTGTGGGTGGAGGGGGAGAGACTTCAGGAGAAACTTCATTGAGTCTACATTCAATACACCCAGGTCACAAGGGTCTTGCCATGCCCTTTCTATCATTTTTCTCACTGCCAATAGGATGCAAGAATTGAGGCCACGCCCACATTCCATGCTGCCTAGAACCACTTGTGTTCCACTGGCTCACAGACAGGCCAGTAGTTGCAGGAGGTAGAGATGCTTTCTGGTGAGTGAGAGAATTGAGATGGTTTCCAAGATCCTGTAGGAAGTAGATATAGTCGGTGGTGATTGCTGGAATAGAGGTAATTTCAAAGAATCTGGGAATTTCCCCTCCCTTTCCCCCCACTTCCCAGATCTGGAATGTCCTAAGAAATATGATGCAATAAATCAGCTTCAGGTAAGAAAATCCTGGAAGGAAATACCTGCAGAGGAAATGTCCTGGTAGACCCCTAGAAGACAAATAAGAAAAGAAAAAGGCAACAATCCCCAAAGAAACACCATTGGGGAATGTAAATCAACTAAGGGTATGACCAAAGATTTTTCTGAGCCTGGGCTTCCCCCTGTTTTGCACGCTGTCTTACCTACTGGTGTCCCTTCCTCTGACACTGGAATAGTAACAACATAATATAAGTCCTATTGCTTCAGCTTTCTAGGGGGTCTCCATGTCCAGAGAGTAACCAAATACATGCACTAGTGGAGTGGGCATGGATGGGAAGAGAGCTAGAGAACAAAGGGGAGCTGTCGATAAAATTAAAGAGAGACAACTTTGCAGAGGATTTGCAGGTGTAATGGAAGGAGGAGGTCCAGCAACTCTCAGGGCAGATAAGCCAACTGAGAGAGGAGAAAGAGCAAGAGGGTAGGGAGCCTTTTGAATCAGAGATCCACCTGGTGGAATTGAGGATGCAGTTGGCAGATATTCTCAGGCCAAGCAGTAGATGCAAGTAGAAGCCATATAGTTGCAGAAGGAGCTAGAGAAACTGCAAGAATTTTATATCTGGATGCAGGCAAACCAGAAGGTCATACTCCAGAACCTGGAGCAGTAGGAGTGGCTGTAATTAATGGGGCAAGGGACCAAGATATGAAATCAACATGCTAAGAATAGGCAGAATACCCTTGACACAAGGAAAAAGGATCATGAGATCATTAGATGCACCCTCTTGCACAACTGAGAGCTCAAAGATCAGCTAGTCTAGCTACAGGATGCCTTCCACAGGATGAGCACCAAGAAGAAATAGCTTATCAGTTCCTCGTTCTTAGAGCAACAGGTGAAGAATAATCCAGAGAAGAAGCTGGACCACCTAGATGAGAAGTTAGAAGAACTGAGACAGCTGATTCAAAAAGCCAAGTGGCTCAGAATCTGGCCAATACCTGGCCAAGCTGCAGAAGCTCAGAGCCACCTGTGAACAGCACATGTGAATCCCCAGCTGACTTCAGAGAAGGAGGTCCGGCAGCACCTGCTGAGGCTGACCTAACTGCTGGACGAACTGAAGCAGGAGCAGGTGTAAAGCAAATTGGAGGCCCAGATGGTCAGTCAAAGACTACTGGAATCAACTCTATTAGCCCTGAGGAAGAGTGTATTGGGTACTTTAAGAGAAAGAGTGTGTCATCAGAAAAAAGGGAGTTTTATTTCTTCCTATTTGGATCTCCTTTATGTTTTTTTTCTCTTGCTAGGAATTCCAGTACTATTTGAAGAAGAGTAGAGAGAATAGACTTCCTTAACTTGTCCCTGATTTTTGAGAAAAGGGTTTCAGTTTTGCAACATTAAGTACACTGTTGACTCATTATTTGTCATACACAGCCATTATTATTATACACCACCAACATTGGAGAAGCTACTGTATTCTGTCAGGAACATGTTAATCCTGGATGAACTATATCAGGGAAAGGAAAAATGTGTCAGCAAGCTGGCCCAGGACAAAACAGAGAAGAAGCAGGAGCTATTGCCCTTTGCAGGTGAGGGTTTGAAGTCCCAGGATAAGATGCTGGCAGCTGCCAAACCCTGCTGTTGAAGACACCTCAAACCTCTACCGCCTCAGGAACATGGAAGTCATTGAGGAGGAGCAAGTTTTGAAGAAATGAAGCAGAAAATGTGGAGCCTATCCAAGGAGAGGCTGAAATGCCTTGGTCCCTCAAGAACCACATTACAGAGCAGATCATTCTGCTACTGTTCAATATCTAGCACCAAGAATAGCTTGGGCAATAATCCTTGCTCCTTATTGTTCTATAAGGCTTGTGCAAATGATGATTTGGAGAAAATATCTAAATACCTGGTAACCACTTCCTCTTATGTGTACTTTGGGGCACTACAGATGGGTTGAATTTTCTTGGGCCTTATTATAATAGGGAAGAGGTAGCTATAGGCTAGAGAATGTAGAAGCTAATGGGAGTTTGCCAAAACTTTAACATCTAATTGTCCATTTGTCAGGGAATGGCCCAGGGAAGGGTACTACGAACAGTAAATTTTTTACAAGATAGAGAATGATGACCTAATAGTATATTACTGTTTTATAGCAGTTATAGTAATTATTTTATAGCATAGTTTAATAATGCTATGTTACCTTACTTTTCTAATAATACATTGTCTTAATTTTTATAAATGCTTTTATATTTCTGTATTACATAGTTATATTAATGATTTCATTTTATATGTTGGCATAGTCATGGTATAGTCAGTGGTATTTTTCAAATTGTATTGAACTCTGTACCAGCAATAGTGAATTTTCTTGTTTTTATGTTAAAATGCCACAAGGGGGACATTGAGATGAGAAAACAATAAAAGATGTGGAAAACAAGAAAAGGTTATTAATGCTGAAAGTTGTGGGGGAAAATATAAGTAGAACAATTTGAAATGTGCTATAATTGAAAAACATGCAACAATAGAGAAATGTATGGAAAAATCAGAATATAGAATTGTAGAATATCTATGGCATTCTACATATTTCAGTCATTTTTCAGTGAAAGATGCTGCAATAATGTATGTTGAATACTATTTGTTGCATAAAATTTATGTCTGATGATTTTTATTACTGATTGAAGCTTTTAGAAATTCATATCTTCTGTTTGTTTTACTTTACTGATTGAAGGTAATAGAAAACTAAAACTTACATATGAAATATCTTTTTGTGACATATGGTTTTGGATAGTATTCTCAATATAAATTTGTCAAAATTTTTTTGAAAGAGTTGGATTAAAATTACACGTATTACAGAATGAAACTTATCAAACTTATGTGTTTAGCCATTTTACAAGCTTCCAATTAGACAATTGTAGCAGTCTGCTTTAAGTTGTTTAAAATAATGACATCCCCTGTTTTTCTGAGCAGAGGAATCTGGAAAGATAATCACTGAATCTGTATTTTAGTTGGACTCGATTGAAATAATAAATTAGGAAAACCAGTATACATTTCGTGTGTGTGTGTGTGTGTGTGTGTGTGTGTGTGTGTGTGTGTGTGTGTGTGTGTGTGTGTGTGTGTGTGTGTGTGTGTGTGTGTATGTGATAGCACTGGAGCTTGAACTCAGAGTCTTGATGGTTTTCACAGGGCTTTTTTGGTTATCATTGTTATTGTACTATTTGAACCTTGCTTTTACTTCAAGATTTTTTTTTTGCTGGGTAATTGGAAATAAGAATCTTTGGATTTATCTACCACAGCTGGTTTTGAACTGAGTTCCACTCATCTCAACTCCCTGAATTGATAGGATTAGAGTAGTAAGCCATTGGTTACCAGGGGAAAATTTGTATTCATAGAAATAATAAACCAATCTTCCTCTATGGTATTTTATGATTAAGAATCATTTTAAAATAAATATAGTCATTGCCTGACTTATGTAAATTTATCTCCTCTGTACATCACCATTGTAATAACAATAAAAATAAAAGGATCATAAAGATATATAAAGATATATATGAAAATAAACTCAGTATTAGGTACAAATTTCATTAGTCAGGTTTCTTTTTAGGAATTTAAGAATTAAATTGAGTTGTATCTTATGCTATTTTTTTGTTGTTTGTATTTGGGTCTAATTTGGTGAACTCTTGGCCTGGCCACAGCTGTCCCTCAGGTCTTCAGCTCAAGGCTAGTGCTCTCCCACTTGAGCCACAGCACCATTTTCAACTTTTTCTGTTTATGTGGTGCTGAGGAATTGAACCCAGGGCTTCATGCATGCAAGGCAAACACTCTACCACTAAGCCACCGTCCAGCCCTAATTTGGCGAAGTTTTTAACTAAGTGAATGAAGAAGGAGCTCACATATACCTAAGACTGATGTTGTCACCATTAGAATTTTAGCCTTCATTAAGCCAGTCACTATAGACACACAATAATAGACACAGACAAAATGACACAAAACATTTATATCAAGCTATTACACAAACTATCCTTTTGATAGTATTTTTTTAAATGTTTATGTTTTTGCTTTATAGTAGACTACTCAGATAGAACCCTTCCTAGGAAACAAGATAGATGACATAATGCTTTGATTCTTAAGCAAATTTTAAATGATTTCTCTCAAAATACTTCATCCTCATACTTGGCATCCCTAAGTTTCTCTCTCCCAAGGGCAAATTTCACTCATTGTTATATCATTGTTTCAAATTTCCTGGTCTAGAAAGAAATGCTTTAATTTCATGTAGAAAGAGCTCAGGAAAAAGACTATACTCTCACAGGATTTCAAATTTTCTTGTCAAAACAAAACTCTACTCAGATGACAAGAATATAAGGTCCAGTTGTACACTATTAAGATGGATTTTAGGTTTAAATGCTTATTTCACTGATTGGTGGTCAAAAGCAACTGATAAAGGCTGAAGTAAAACAAATAAAAACAAAAACAAGACAATGTCCCTAGACAAAGAGTTATTTCAGCAGCTGCAGAAAAACAATTCATTTTTCCTCTCAATCAAGGATTAACTAACTGCAAGTGCTTAACTTCCAAAGGGCAAATTTTTTCCTCCCTGGCTCACCAAGTCTAATAGGTGTTTATACTCCAGATCTAAAGTCCAATAGTTTCATGTAAGATCTAGCCATTATTCCAAATATGCCCCACATGCCAAATAAAGAGAAATTGTAAAGGAAAAGGAAAATGATTTATTACTTGGCAACATAGGCTCAGTATATTTCAGCCATCTGTGCAGGTCCAGACATTTGCTGCAGGTTAAATGTGAAGAATTCATCCTAAGAGTCCCAAATCATAACTATTGCCTGGTTGACCAATATCTAAAGCTTTGTTTCTAGAGGCCTAGTAGATGTTCTGCAGATCTGGGCTTTGTTTCCCCTTAAGATGGCAAGAAGAAGGTGCTGCCTAACTGAAGGGTAGTTAGTCTTTTGTCACAAAGATTCTTAATGGTTAATTCCATTTTCCCTGGAGCCCAAGATGATTCTAAAGTGATGGTTCAAGGCCTGTCTAAAATCCAAAAACACAGATGCAAAGGAAGGGCCTGGACACTCATCTTTTAGCTAACTCAGAGGCCCCGCAAAAGCATCTTACAGGCTGCCTTTTACAAATGCTTTCCATATCATGTGAGATTCAACCCCTGGTTCAGGTTGCACAATTTTTGCCTCAGTTTCCAATGTTCCATCTAAAAGCATAAGTCTCTCAGTTTTGGTTATGGAAAACAATTCAGGGTATCTCACAAAGAGGTGAGCTCACACAATAAGTTGTGGCAACTGTTTAGTAAAACAAGATTAACATGGAAAAATTAAGAATGAGAAAAATTTCCAACTCACCTTGTAGTAAATGAGAACGACTCATCATGGCAGCTGTTATCTGCTGCCTTTTTTTCTCTCTGAACAGGGAGAATACACAGGACCAGCACTCTAGAATCCCAACTATTAGACACTAGTTCTGGATAGCAAGGATGGCTGCTGCTCATTATTCTGAAAAGGGAGTTGTCCCTGGCCTTCCTGATACACAAGGAGTATAAATGAACTTAAGACCTTCTCTTCCCTGGTATGTTAACCATCTTTCTGTCTATATGGAACTGTGGACTGAATTTCACCATTTCAAAGGAGAGGGCAGATTTAGATAGCTCAGGTTCAGCCTTCCAGTTTTGGTATCTTAGTATCTTAATGAGCTACAGTAGAAGAGAGGTATGACTGAATTTGATATTCAAGTCTGGCCTTTTTGGAGTTTTTAGTGTATTTTTCTTATCTCATTGTCTGTCATACATTAGTTATGTAATTGCCATTTAAGACAGAAAATATCTCCTGGACATGCCTTGCTTTTGAGTTAGCCAGTTATATTCAATGTGGGGTGACAATATTAAAATGGTGGCAATATTACAATTTTACAAGAAAAGCTTGGTATGCCAAACAAGTTTGCATCATTTGTTGAAATTACTGCTTTTTTCACTTTTTGCCATACTGGGATTAGATTTTTGTTATTGGATTTGTATTAATGTATGTATTCCATTTCTGTATACAAGGAAACAACTGTGAAGTAGATAAGAAGATAAAAATGGCTTTTATTTACTAGGTAAAATTCTTTAACATTAAAAATAAATAGAAATAGATAATGATGTTCACTCTTATTGACCCAGCTTATTTAATAAGTAACCCAAAAGTTGCACCTCATGTAATACTTGGCACATAGAAATCATAAATATAAATGGGTAAAGAAAAGAGCTTATTATTGTAATTCTGAATGGGGAATGGCCATTAGTGTTATAAGATTAAAGAGCAAACCAACTAGATAGAATTAACATATGTATTAGGATTATTAAATTTATTATTAGAATAATGAGGTCAAATGAAATATTGAGATTCATAAGTCCATAGCTAATCATGAACTTATACTATGTCAGAAATTTTAATAATTTTAAATTTGTTTTTATCTCACTACCTTGCCTTATTAGTCATGAGTAGTTGGAATAATAAAAGTTGGTTTATAGTGTTTAAAAGTTTTTATGAAGAAAAAAGCCGGGAGTGACGCTGTGGCTCAAGTGGTAGAGCACTAGCCTTGAGCTGAAGAGCTGAGGGACAGCGCCCAGGACCAGAGTTCAGGCCCCATGACTGGACTCAAAAAAAAAAAAGTTTTTATGATAAGGATTTTATGCCCAATCCTAAGTAAGAGGATGAAATTTCTAGATTAGCTGTTCGTTCTAGGTTTACCATTTAATGAATGGGATGTTTGTGGGTAGATCACTCAACAAATCTGTACCTAAATTTCTTCCTCTGGGAAAAATATCATGAAGTAAAAGTCATCTTTTCCAATTGGGAATGTTGTGGTCCTTAAAATCACCATTGATTGAAACATGATATTATACAAATATGTATTATTACTAATGGGTACACTGCAGCTAAAGTGGAGTTAGTTTTAGAAAACTGTATTTCAAATGATATCCACATCAATGGATGAAATATCATGTCATTCTACAACACAAACCAATCCTTGGAATTATTGGGCAACTATTTACTCTTAGTATCTAGAATCATTTGGCCAAAATTAGTTATGAAATTAACTGAAAATTGTTGCCAATCTTCAATGGGTCATAGAATATGAAAGGTATTTGTTTGCTAAGAAACCTAAGAAGCATCTGACTTTATTTTCTTATATGGCTGGAAGAAATTAAAATCTAAAGTGAAACACAGACACATCATTCAGAGGCCAAGACATGAATTTTGATATTGATTTTAGCACTTACTACCAAAATTAGACTTAAAATTATCTCACTTGTCTGTTTACTAACATAATTAGTGAAAATCGCTTAATATGTAAAGATGTGGAACAAAAATAAGAATGTGCAAAATCATTTCCCGAACTGGCTTTCAACTACTAACAAACTCTTTTTCTTGCAAATGTGAATTCAATCTGCTCAAAGCAGAGATCTGTTGTATTTTCATAACAGAAATAAATTATTAGGAATGCTGAGATAGTGAGTTGATAAAATTACATCTTGTGGCTTTGACTAGAAACTTCAATGGATCTTCAGGATAAAGTTGAATGGAATTCATTGAGAAGATCTCATTAAGAAGCCAGTGATGACACAAGAATGAACAAACCTGGGGTTTGACGAATTAACTTTGATGCGAGTTATTTCAATACCTGATAGTCAATTAACATATCTTCAATATACAGAACCCTTATCAGATACAATTGTGTATTTTAAAAGCTCTCTAGATACTGCACTGAATTGACTCATTTGTTGTTACATTATGTCAGAGAAGGTTAAACATGCAGAACTCAGGTTTAATTCAAACTCCACTGCTCAGAATCTTCCCATTAAGATGCTAGAAATTCTAGGGTAAAAATATCAGTTAAGGGCTGGGAAGGTGGCTCAGTGGTAGAGTGCTTGCCTTGCATGCAAGAGGCCCTGGGTTCGATTCCTCAGCACCACATAAGCAAAAAGAAAAAAGCCGGAAGTGGCGCTGTGGCTCAAGTGATAGAGTGCTAACAGTTAATACATAAGATCCAACCACCATAATCAGAATCACACAAATTCACCTCTAATCCCCCTAACATTGGCTATCTCAACTGTACTTTTCTGTTCCTTAGTCAACATTCAAGCATTTGAAGGAATCTCATTAGAATTACATTAATTCAGAAGTACAATACAGTTGGACCCATTGCAACAATGAGATGTACAAGTCGTTATGTCAAAAATGAACTTTACAACTTTGGTGGGGGGAGGAGGATTGTGTAGGAGGATGGGGGGGAGGATGGGAAGGGATGGGAAGGGGAAACAAAGGAGGAGGCTACAATGCTTGATAAGAAATGTGCTCATTATCTTGCCCATGTAATTGTAACCCCTCTGTACAGTATTTTCACAATAAAAAAATTCATATGTTTTTGAACTTAATATACTGCAGTCCAATTTACAAACAGAAAACCTCCATGAGCATTCTCCATTCTAAACAGTGAAGAGGATTACTCACTTCTTTCACTTAATTTCTCATTCTTTATGTTTCTCCCCAAACTATATAAATAAAAAATAATGGCTGTTTGTGTGGCATGGGTGTAGATTGTGTTGATGTTTTCATCAGATGTCTTCAGCTCCAAACACATCAATTATGCACATTAAAATATGAAGATCTGTGTATGTCAATCATATTTCAAAAAAATGACAGAAAGGGATGAATTTAAGAAACAATAACAACAGCTTATAGTATCACAGTGTTACCATAATACCTTCTGCTGCTTCCATAGCAGAGAGGTACAGAATTTGGAGGTTATTGGAAGAGATCAGACCAAAAGTCGCACAGAGGTCATAGGATTTAGAAGCCACTACAACCTCTACCTCAAACTTGTCTGCTCAATTATGATGACAGTAATTAAATATGTTAAAACAGGAGTTAACAAACATTTAATCTTACATATGGAATTGCTCAAACAGTGCAGTTAATTTTGGTAAGAAAACTCTCATCTTCCTCTGTCACATATATCACATAACTAAACCAAGGACACTGATTTCCAGGGTTACTCTTAGTATCTAGGTAGATGAAAAATAGTGACTTTCTTTTCTAAATCATACCTAATCTCCAGCAGAAAGAGCTTTTAGGAAGTTCTGAGTGGATGCACAGTTGCAATATTCTATCATTCTCAATTTTGCTTTTAACAATGTATATATTTTCTCTATATATTTAATATTCAAACATTATGCTTCCATGTTACAGAACCTCAGAATGCAAGCAAAAATGCTTGCTCATTCATTGCACATGGCATTCAGCTTTAAATGATTCCATTCCTCTGAGAATTTATTTCTAATTCCACTTAATTCAAGAAAAAATATATTTTCAACTATGAAAAACAACTGTTAAAAATGGAAAGGGAAATAGTTGAATGAATGATTGTATTTTGTTGTTTAAGACACACTCCACTTTACCTACTTCCTTCAACTAACCCATACTTTCTAATAGCCCATTTAACTATGAATTAAATGAATTAATACATTGATGAAATTCCATCACCAGGCTCTAATCACCTCTCAAAAGCACCAACAGCTGGGAACACATCTACAATGGCTCATATTTTTGCATCCAATCTAACAATAGTGAAACCAGGAATTAAAATGGGTTTACATAAATTTTACGAGGATCAACTCAGTAGCTAATAATGCAGGAATATCTAAAATTATACATTGTATACAGCTGTCACATTTACCACTCTCGCTGCTATTGAAGCTATTTAATGCTTTTTCTGTCAGAATATTCACTTCAGAATATTTGGTTCTTTGCCTGGTAGGAAACCCCAAATGTTCACACATGAACATTTCAGTGAAAGGTCTCTTCTTCGGCATATTTTGCTGATATTTGTTTGGAATTGTATTTTTTGAACTTGTACAATTTAATATTACAGAAAAATTTTAAAAACCATTTACCAAGATGAATAGAAACACAATGGATTGGGAGAAGATCTTCACTAACCATACAACAGACAAGGGACTCATATCTAAAATATACCTGGAACTCAAAAAATTAAATCCCCCAACAACAAATCTGCAAAGAAACAACTGCCCAATAAATAAGTGGGCTAAAGACTTACAGAGAAACTTCTCTGAAGAAGAATTAAGAATGGCCAATAGACATATGAAGAAATGCTCAACGTATCTAGCCATAAAAGAAATGCAAACCAAAACAACATTGAGATACCACCTCACCCCATTTAGAATGGCTATAATCAAGAAATCTAATAATAACAGATGCTGGAAGGAAAGTGGACAGAAGGGACCCTTACTGCATTGTTGGTGGAAGTGCAAACTTGTTCAACCACTTTGAAAAGTAGTATGGAGGTTCCTCAAAAGACTCCACATAGAGCTCCCCTATGACCAAGCAATCCCACTTTTAGGCATTTACCCAAATGATCACAAACAAGTCCATACTAAAGCTACCAGCACAACTATGTTTATTGCAGCATTATTTACCATAGCTAAGATATGGAACCAACCAGATACCCCTCAGTAGATGAATGGATCAAGAAAACGGGGTGTATACACACACACACACACACACACACACACACACACACACACACACACACACACACACACACACAATGGAATTCTATGCCCTCCATCAGAAAGAATGACATTGACCCTTTTGTTAGGAAATAGAACGACTTGAAAAAAATTATATTAATGAAGTAAGTCAGACCCAAAGAAACATAGGTCCTATGGTTTCCCTTATTTGTAATAACTAGTCCATGTCTGGGACAAGCAGAAAATGTCAAAAGCTATGTACATATGACCAGATAAGATGAAGTTAAGTGAAAAATGACCCCCAAGATAGGGACACAAGTGTTTTTTTTCTTTGCCTGCTATTGTTCCTAACGTATTTATAATGTACCATGTAATTATTTTGTTGATTTGTATGTTCCTCCTCCACGGTACAACACCTATTTTAAGTATATTTGATGTCGGTGCCCTGGATCTTGTATATATATTTCTGTAGCTTGGGGAGAGGAAGGGAAAAGCAAAATGCTGAAACAGGGATACAGGTTGACCCATTGTAAGGAGATGTACAAGACACTATGTTGAAAAACGAACTCTACAATTTAGCCGGGAGTGAGGGGTGGGGTGGAATGGGAGAAGGCCAGAGCATAGCTGTCAAGGTGGGAGGGAAGGGAGGTAGGGGAAAAACAAAGGAGGAGACAACAATGCTTGATAGGAAATGTACTCATGACCTTGCTCATGTAAATGTAACCCTTCTGTACAGTATTTTTACAAAAGTATTTTAGAAAATTTAACAGAGAATATGAAGAAACTCGATAGGAGTTTAAAAAATGCCAAGATCACAAAATAATAAAATGGTTCACCATATTACAGCAAAAAATTAGTTTCTATATATTATTTGTCCGTGCAACCTCCTTTTACAGCTCAAGTTTCCATTATTTGAAAAATGAGATAGGAGGGCAGGGATAGTAAGGGGAAACAAAGGAGGAGGCAACAATGCTTGATAAGAAATGTACTCATTACCTTGCTCATGTAATTATTACCTCCTGTATGGTATTTTCACAATAAAAACCATTACTAACAAATAAATAAATAAATAGAACTCACACATCATTACAAGTTTTAAAATATTATTTTCTTGTGAATTTTCAAATTATTCAAAAACTGAGTTCCACACATTTGAAAATTCCTGTAATTTTGCCATTCACAAAAGATAATTAGCTGTAATGATTTCTAAGTGCATCACCATGCAGTACATCTTCTAACAAACATAATCTTAATGAATTTTACATGACTCTTTAAAATTACAAAATATGTATTTACATCATTCTGAGTCCAAATGCTTTCAATTACCAGAAGGCAAAATACTTTGCTTCCTTAAAAGGATAAGGGAAATATGTACAGCCTGCAAATGTTGTTTCTAGTTCTAAGTGTTGTAGAACAAAACAGCCATTCTCTTGAAAAATTATGTGTCTATCATGTCTGGTTCCACAGAGAAAGAGGTAATCGGCACTTACTATTCCTCAGTCCTCTGGTCCACTTTACTCTATGAGTCACTTGGAGCTGCTAACAAGTTAACAGGACCTCATAAACCGAAAACGAACAAATCACAGGTTCTCTTCTACAAGAACTATATTTTATAATAGCAATGAAGGGCCAAACATCTATGAATTATTTGTGGTTAATTTTATAATTTTACAATGTTTTTCATCTATTAATCTGAAATCAACTTTGCATCTCACATTTATACACTGAATCATATTGGAGATAGAAAGAGGGCAAGGTGCATGGCTTTGATCTGGAACATTGTACTTATAACTTGACTTATAGAATTGGAACCTCTTTGTACAACTACTTAGTTATAATAGTCACAAAAATAAAAAGATGATGCGTTTGGACATTTCAATCTAGAATGTATGACTTAAGGAAGTTGTTTGACTGATTTGTTATTTCAGCTTCATGTGAGAAATGAGGATTCCAGTTGTACAAACATACCAATTGCATTGCCTCCTCACACACCTGCTGTTAGCTATTTTGTTGGATATTACCAGAATTTCATAAGGTTATAATTTGTACTCTATATCCACAATGAGAACAATGGACTCTATTATCCATCCACAAATGATTTATGTTGTATCAAGTTACAGAAAATTATATATACTATTTATCCTTTTTCAAATATATTTTTCAAGAATATTGTATTCTTATTCTTTAAATACTCATAGAGTATGATAAGTAGAACTTGTGATGAACAGTTTTTGATGAGCAAAACATTAAATTTTAAAGTCATGCCGGGCGCTGGTGGCTCACGCCTGTAATCCTAGCTACTCAGGAGGCTGAGATCTGAGGATCGCGGTTGAAAGCCAGCCCGGGCAGGAGAGACCGTGAGACTCCTATCTCCAATAAACCACCAGAAAACCGGAAGTGGCGCTATAGCTCAAGTGGTAAAGCGCTCGCCTTGAGCTGAAGAGCTGAGGGACAGCGCCCAAGCCCAGAGTTCAAGCCCCACGACCGACAAAAAAAAAAAAGTCATAACACTTAAATTTTAAAGTTATAAAACCCTGTTTTTTTAAATTTTATTGTCAATGTGATGTACAGAGGAGTACAGTTACATACATAAAATAATCAGTACATTTCTTGTCAAATATTGTTACTCCTTGTTTTTCTCCCACTTTCCTTTCCCCCTCAAACGCCCCACCCCGAAGTTGCAAAGTTCATTTCCAACATACAGTCTTGTGTCTCTGTTGCATTGGTTTGTCCTTTGCCCTTTGTCTCGCCATTTTATTGTTCCCCTTTCCTTCCCCATTCACATAAATTTCTGAAATTTGTTACAACCTTTATTTTGTGTATTGACACTTATGCTAGTAATATACTTTCCTGACATTAGGTATAGTAGTTCTCACAATTTCATCTATCTATGTCTTTGTGCTCTCTCTCTGTCTGTCTGTCTCTCTCTTATCCGTACTGGGGCTTAATGTCAGAGTCTGGTCCTTCTCAGCTTCTTTGCTCAGGGATGCTGCTCTAACTGTTTAATCAATACTTCCAGTTCTCTGTTTTGTTTTGTTTTTCTGATTAGTTGAAGATTTAGTCCCAAGGACATCACTATTTAGGCTGACTTCTTTTTTTTTGGTGTCTGAAGTTCTTTTTATTTATTTATTTATTTTTTATTGTGAAAATACTGTACAGAGGGGTTACAATTACATGGGCAAGATAGTGAGTACATTTCTTATCAAGCATTGGAGCCTCCTCCTTTGTGATATTCAGATCTTAATCTCCTGAGTAGTTAACATTAACAGGATGTGTGATCAGCATCTTGTTCAGTGTCTTTCATTCTCTGAGATGCTTAATTCAATTTCTGTATTTCATTAAATTTTGGAAATTCCATGCATTACTTTATGAAATGTTTTGTTCTGTCACAATCTCACCCTCCCTTGCAGCTGTAACTCCAATTTCACTGCTGTCACAAACTTTGATAACATTGTCCAAGTTATTAGGTAACTATTCCTAATAATTTTTTCCAAATGTATGGACCCTGTGTCTCATCAAAATGCAGTAATACATAGAAATCTGAAGATGCATCAATTACTATTATAGAAATAAGAAAAATATAAATAATATTCAATGTATACAGCTTGTATTATGTTTTTTTCAATTTGTTTGAGTTTGAGTTTGCTGTTGCTTTCCTTGTTGCTCTGTCAATATTCTGATTTTAAAAGCATTCTAGACAGAACAGATATTGTTATTGTTATGTTACTGACATTGTTTCAACTTCATATTTTGTTAGTTCAACTTTATATTTCATAGTTACTTCAACTTCGTATTTCATATGGCTATTTCAACTTTGTATTTTCAAGTAATTTTCACTCACATCTTTGAAAAATACTCTTTAAAATGTTTGAACTACTTTTATCCAATAAAATAATCACTAAAATGGATTCAGCCATTATCAATTTAAAGCTAGAATTGAATAGAAATAATCTATTATTTTGAGCTTATTTTCATACAAATAATTCAAGTGGACTAGTGCTGCTATATCATATTCAAATGAACATAAATTCTTTTGTACCAGCTTATGCAGCACCTTCAGGATATTAAATTGTTCTGGAAGCAGTATTTCCATATTGTATTTTAGCTTGTGCATGATATGAATGTCAACTTTTTCATTAAAATTATGTTATGTATGAAAATGTACTTCTTAATTAATGGTGTTCCGATCTGTAGGAAGCAAGCATGAAGAGGTGTTTGCTCTTTTCGAGGAAAAACACCATATTCAATTGGTAAAAGTTTACACAGCTGTGTTTGGGTGCATCAAGCACCTCACAATAAACAACTGAGATTTGCTACATTTCCATATGTGTTGTGCCACTTGCATTCCCCCTTCTTTATAAGTATGAAGAGAGTTTCAAAAGTTGCCATTTTATCTCTTTATCAAAACAGAAACATAAATAGGTTTTTCCTGTCAATAAGTCATTTTGAATGGGTTTATGGCTTGTGTTTTCTATTTTATATTATAAGATAGCTCAGAAGTAAACAATCCAAGGCCAAAACCACCCTAACATGATTTCCAAGATTTTCATATATCATATAATAATGTGCTTTGACTTGCTAAATGCTGACAACTTTATTCGGGCTCCAAATCAAATTAGTGTCCAAGTTGTATTACAGCTCCTCGCTACTTGGATTAGGAATGATTTAATCAAAATTTCCAGAAAGAAAACTGGAAGTTCCTAGAAGCCTATTTTCTAAAATATGTATCTGAAATTTGATGAGTCATTGATGTAATATCTTACCTAATTTTACCATTATCATTAATATAATTGACATCAGAAATATTACTCTTCAAATGTATTATTTGAATATTCCTTTAAATAGTTTTAACCTTTGATGTAGCTGAGATATCCCACTAATTATTCAGATATTGCATTTTTGGTTGTTTGTTCTTGTTCTTCATATTTTATATGCCAGTCTTGGGACTTGAAATCAGGTCCTAAGCACTGTAATTGAGTTTTTTGCTAGTTCTCTACCACTTGAGCCACAGCTCTACTCCCTGTTCCTTTGGTAGTACATTGAAGATTAAGAATCTTAAGGACTTATCTGCATAGGCTGGCCTCAAACCATGGTGCGTAGATCTCAGCCTTGTGATAGCTGGTGCTGGCTGCTTCTTCTTCCTTCTTCCTTTCTTTTATTTCTGACAGTCTTCCTATGTAGGTCAAGATGGCCTAGGATTTACTACTTCTTGCAGGCCCATCAAATCCTCTCCTTCGGTGTCCAGAGTGTTTGTTTCACAGGTATGTATTACAATTTAGATGTCTAGTTGACTAAATTGTGGGATGTTAAGTTATGAAGGGTCATTTTTTTTAGTAAAAACCACCCTTGTTGTTTTAAATGTGACTTATATTTAATTTACTTAGTTCCTCATTTGCAATATAGTAATAAAAGAAACCATTTCTTCATAATTTTATAAGAATCACAGGAAATAATATACATAAAATTCATGAGTTGATAAGAACTGAGAATGTGACAATGCTAACATCTAAGCTTTTTCTGAAAATGTAAAATAATATAATAAGAAAATAACTTCAAATGGACCAGTAAAAGTGAGAATGCTGAGAGTTAATAGGAAGTATTAGTTTAGAATTATAGAAACACATAGGACAAAGGAAAGATGATCAATGTCATGGCTATTCCTACTAAAAAAGTGCCATGTATTTCATTGTCAGAGCAAGATTCACACATGTCCAGAAATGCTTTTAATTTATCACAGACCATATTTAATTACTACTTAATTCTGTGTTAACAAAGAACTTAAGCTAAAAATGAAAACATAATGGACTGCAGCCAAATCCTGAATTATAAAGAAATCTAAATGATAATTGCATTAATTAAAAAGATATATTAAACAAATCTAACAATCTACCAAATATCATACATCAGTAATATGTAAAAAAATCAATGTACATATAATTATAAAAATTTCATCCTAATTCACACAGCGTGAGACAAAAGGAGGATATTCTCAGACGAGGATCACAAAGGCACAACAGTTACAGGTATCTGATCATATAAAAAAGCATGTATTGAAGTGAACCCCAGGAAATGGAAATGAGCAGTTTTTTTTTTCTTTGTTGCTGTTTTTATATTATTTTTGTCTTGTTTTTATCAGTCTCTGGGATGACAAGGGAGGAACACAGAAATGAAGGGGCAAAGGGTGAACGAATGTAACAGTGATATTCACTAGATATCATGTTGAAAATGAACAATATAACTTTTGGTGTGGATGGCAGGGAAAATCTGGGAGAGAGCAAGGGAAAGGCTGACAATGTTCAAAAAGAAATGTATTCTTTATCTAACTTATGTCACCTTACAAAAATGAATATACTCTTTATCTGACTTCTATCACCTTTACAATTACAAAAAATAAATAAAAAATATTCAGTTTAAATTACATGAATTAAATGAGTTAGAAAAAAATACCTCCAATTTAATAATATCCGGAAAAATAAAATGTTTGAAGAAAGCAAATTATAAAAGTAATTGTTTGACTTCATTGTTGGTGGGAGTGTAAACTTGTTCAACCACTTTGGAAAGTTGTATGGAAGTTCCTCAAATGACTCAACATAGAGCTCCCCTATGATCCAGCAATCCCACTTTTGGGCATTTACCCAAATGTTTACAAACAAGACCACACTAAAGCTACCAGCACAACTATGTTTATTGCAGCATTATTTACCATAGCTAAGATATGGAACCAACCCAGATGCCCCTCAGTAGATGAATGGATCAAGAAAATGTGGTATATATACACAATGGAATTCTATGCCTCCATCAGAAAGAATGACATTGCCCCATTTGTTAGGAAATGGAAAGACTTGGAAAAAATTATATTAAGTGAAGTAAGCCAAGCCCAAAGAAACATAGGTCCCATGGTTTCCCTTATTTGCAATATCTAGTATATGTATGAGTCAAGCAGAAAAGGTCAGATAAGGTGATGTTAGGAAAATGAACCCTAAGATATGTATTTAAATGGTTTTTTCTTTCATACATTTGTTTCTAACGCATTTATAAGATTATTTCTTTGTTGCTTTGTATGTCCCTCCCCCACAGTATAACCCCTGCTTTCACTGTATTTGATGTTGGTATAATTTGTGGAGGGGAAGGGAAAAGCGAGTCGTTTAAATAAGGATACAGGTGGACCTGTAATTGTAGGTCATATATATGAAAGAAAACCTGCAACCTTTGTTTCTCTGGACCTGGCTTACTTCACTTAATATAATTTTTCCAAATCTTCTAATTTCTTTACAAATTACACTATCATTCTAATTGATAAGCAACATTCTATTTTATATATATATATGTATATATATATATATATATATATATATATATATATATATATATATATATATCTGCTACACTTTCTTGATCCATTTGTCCATTGAGGGACATGTGGGTTGATTGCATACCTCAGCTATGGTGAATTGTGTTGTAATGAGCTGGTTGTGCTGGTGGCTTTACTGTAACCTGATTTGTGATCTTTTGCATTAATACCAGGAATGAAATTGCAAGATTATTGGGTAGTTCTATTAAGTTTTCTGAGGAGCCTTTATAGTTATTTTGAGACATATGAGAAAGCCATTTGAGGCTGGCAAAGACAAAGCATTGGCTCTATCTGGAACAAAAAAAAAAAAAACAAAAATCAGAAAGCATAAAAGAACTGAGGGCATAGCTTGAATAGTAAAGAATTTGCCTAGAAAACATGAGGCCTTTAGTTCAAAGATCCCCCAAAAGAAGAACAAAATAAAAAAGAAAACGAACATTGTAAAATCAGTCAAATTTAAGACAATTATGCAGGTATAGAATCGTAGTTTAGATGCCCTATGTTAGTTTCAGTACTTTAACAAAAATACAACAAGAAAGTATATTCCTGGGAAGAAAACAAGATTAAGAAATGTATTTGACATATTCCAAGAATCAGATTATTATATTTTTAATTAATAATTTGAAAGGACTGGAAATTTAATATGTAATTAATGGAGAGAAAAAATGTACTTTTACAGCTTTGTATTAAAACAAAACTAAAAAATTTTTAAAATTAATATCCTCTCCCTATTATTAAAATTAATACCTAAGTTTTTTCATCAAAAGTAGTTACAATGATTTATGGTATTAATTTTGACATTCCACATTAAAAATATTGCCCTCCTGTCTAAAGCCAAGTAAATCACAATTCCATAAAGTTCTGAAGCCAACAACAGCAATGAAAAAATAAATGAACATGTATAATTCCTTTAAATACCTCTTTCTAGATGTTTGTTTATCTACTTTTTAGCATTGGGGACTTAACTATATGGATCACACAAGTTACCCATGCAACTTTGCAATTTTCCCAATTAAATATGTTACCATGTTGAAAGCTTACTAATGATTGATATGCTACTTAGTACATGAAAACATAGGAATATTAAAAAAATTGTTCTATAATAGCTACTACATGATTGCTTTCAAATTCTTCAAAGACAAATGATAAGTATCACAAAAATCATTAGGGGAGAAAAATAATATTTCAAAAGATATATCTGAGTTTAATTCTATACACATAGAAAATTGTAAAAGAAATCCACATGTGTATTTATTGGTAATAAACTAAAATTGTGTGACCTTATGTATTAGAAAAGGAACATTTTAAATGGAAAAGAATGCTTCCTGATAAGTTTGATGTTCACAAAATTTTTAGTGATAAAACCTAGCCATATAAATTTCAAATCTTTGAATTTTTATAGAATGTTATGTAACAGCATAACAGTAGTGGAAAAATAAGGCAGTGTCTCAAATTATCTTTTAGATATATTTCAAAATACAGCAGAGCCCGACCTTCTACATCATGATTCTACAGTTTTTCTACAACAAATGTCTCAAAATACCAAGAAATAACTGTAGTTTATAGATGCAAAATTTTTAATTTAATTTTATTGTCAAGGTGATGTACAAGGAGTTACAATTACATACAAAAGGTAACGAGTACATTTCTTGTCAAACTTGTTATACCCTCCCTATTTTTCTCCCATTTTCCCTTCCCTCTAGAAGTCCCCCTCCCCAATTTTTACAATTCATTTCCAATATATTGTCTTGTGAATATCGTTGTTGCATTGATTCACGTTAGACTTTTGTTTCAATATTTTGTTGTTCTCTTTCTCTTCCCTAATTCAGATAAATGTATATGTATAATACCCTGGGTACCAAAAATAAATACAGTGACAACAGGGGATAAATCATAGGGGGGAAAAACCACAAAAGAAAAAAAGAAATAACATAGTACATTAAAAACAACAGCAATTTTCATAATAAAATATAAAAATAAAAAAATAAAAACAACAACAAAGGAAAACCTCTTGTTTCCATATCTTGGTGTTCATTTCGCTTAGCATCATCTTATGTGGTCATAAGTACACAGCTATTGAGCTATTCTGTTCATCTGCTAAGACTCTTGGACATACACTAATTATTAGAAATGAGGGAAATCATGGGATCTATGTTTCTTTGGGTCTGGCTTACTTAACATGATTTTGTTCCAAGTCTTTCCATTTCCTCAGGAATGGGGCAATGTCATTCTTCCTCATGGAAGCATAGATTTCCATTGTGTATATATGAAGAGGAAATAAGAATGGCCAATAGACACATGAAGAATGCTCAACATCTGTAAAGTAAATGCTAATCCAAACAATACTGAGATTCCACCTCACTTCAGTTAGAATGGCCATTATAAAATCTCATAACAAATTCTAGAGGGGATGTGGCCAAAAGGGAATGTTACTACACTGTTGTTGAGAGTGTAAAGTTGTTCAACCACTTTGCAAAGCAGAGACTACACATAGAACTCCCCTATGACCCAGCATCCTACTCTCTGGCATTTACCCAACTAACCACAAACAAGGCCATAATAAAGCTACTACCAACATAATGTTTATTGCAACATTATTTACTAAAGCTAAGATATAGGACCAATCCAGATGTCCCTCAGTAAATGAATGATCAATAAAATGTGGTATAGATGGAAATTTAAACGAATTAGAATGTTCTATTGAATATTTTCATACTTTTCCATATATATAGCTTGTATTTTTTAAACCTGAATCCTTATAAAATAAAAGGTCATAGTATGTTGAGCAAAATACCTAATTAAGCAAAACATTATAGATACATTTTATGATTGCTTCATTTTATGAATAACAGACAAATGACAAGAAAAATACAGTATTAGCTGCAGATTTTCAAAAATACACAGTGTAAGATTTACTGGATATTTAGCCTAATTTGTAACCCTGAATCCTGTATTCTAGATTGTTGGCCTTCCACTATCTAAAAGGTGACAATAAGTATGCTGAAGAGAGATGACCAAAAGCAGAAACAGTCATTTCTAAAGTCTTAAAACAATGAATAGTGAGTAGTGTTCAAACTACATATCATAAAACATATTAATGGATTTTGTAAAGTTAGCTCCACTGACAAGGGCATTTTAAAAATGCTTCAATGAGTTAATGGATGGATGAATATAGAAAAAAAGAAAAGAAATAGATGAAAGTAGAATAGATATCTCCAGCATAGAGCATAGGCAAAATAGTTTTATAAAAACTTTTTATGTATTTTAATTTGCATTCAAAATTATGTGCATTGTTTACCATATTTTTCAAACAAGTTCAGAAAATATTGACTAAATTCAAGAGTAGATTTTCCAGTTAATCATGCAGTCATTCAGAATGAGCCATCACTAAAAGATTTCTTCATTTCGTGATTATGTCAAAAAATAAATTTTACAACTTTGGCCAGGACAGGCAGGGGCGGTGGGGGGTGGGGGGGGAGGGGAAGGGTTGGGCGAAATGGGAGATGGGAAGGAATGGGAAGGGGAAACAAAGGAGGAAGCAACAATGCTTGATAATAAGTGTAGTCATTATATTTACCCATCTAATTGTAACCCCTCTATACGGTATTTTCACAATAAAAAAATCAAAAATCCATCTCAATTTAATGGCCTTTCAACTAATTATGTTAAAACTGTGTTTGCTGAAGCAAGACAGATGTATGTTATTCTATTTAAGAATCTTCCATCTCAAATATGGACCATGATTAAAGGGTCAACTGGGATGGTAAAATATTCCACAAGTTGAAAAGAATCAGTCTGTAAAAAGGCAAATCTTATGGCTATGTTGGTTAAGCTGGCATAGGCAAAATCATTTTTACATTGCTGTTACCAATATAGACAGAAGATATGATTTTCAAGGAAAACAAGAAAAATGCAGACCTAAGCTCTATTCATTTGCCATATCCTACTCTGGTTCTGTGTCAAAATAACTATCTCTCAAGTAATTGTTGAGATGGGAATATATGGACCTGAACAGGTACCTTAGGTACTTAGGGACCAATAGAATTGAGTTTAGAGTAATATTTCTGGATAATGTTTCTGGAGTTTGTAAGCAAAGTCTAACTTTCACATATAAGGGAAAGTATGCACTATGCTTTAAATTGCAAAACTGGGCTGGACCAAACCAAATTCATATGTGACCAATACAGAACTAATTTACACAAATACAGAATGTAAAAGAGAATGATCCTTCACATGAAAAGAGGCCTTTCTCTTACTGAATAATGGAGAAATAGATTATTTACTTATGTCCACAAAAGAGCTTAGTTTATCTTTCTGTGCTCATCATAAGTCTGATATATGTTGAGATCCCATTATGGAAGATTGTTACATCTAAATACTAGTTAGTATTAGAAAAATAAAATATCTTCCTTTATGACCAGACTTATAAGGTGTCTTAGACAGCAGTTTATATAAAAATTGTCAAAACTTTGTACTAAATTTTTGCTTGAGAGACAATTCATTGTCCCTCAGAGAAAGGGCATTTTTGGAATTTTAAGGTGATTACAGTAAATAATGGGTCTTACCAAAAGATTTATATTCCAAAAATGAGTGGCATAAAGGTGTGAATCATAGATGATGTTAAATAATACTTACTAGAGTCTGATAAGGATAGCAAGGAAGGGTAAATCAAGGTGAATTAGACAACACATTAATTAGACAAATTAATGTCTGGTATTTGAGTGTAGAGTGAGATAGATACAGTTCACAATAGTGTACTGTATATTTTATGAGCATATAAAGAGAGAAGCTTAAAGATTTCAGACATGAAGAAATGACCATGATATTGAGCCACCTTAATGTAATCACTTTATGCTATATTTGTGCATGTGTTTAAAAACAATTCTAAGCCTGATCATGCTCAGTTAACACTTGCTAACAAACAATAACATAGAAAAATTAAATTGGTTAAATAACATTTATATTTATATCAATAAATAAAATAGTAAGTATATAAAGTTTTATTTTAATGCTGATAAAGTGGATTATTGGGTCCGCTAATAAATAAGGCTGTGTGAAATGGTGTAAATAGTTAAATAGAGTAAATGGGTTAGAAAGTGTGAGCATTTGTGAAAAACTGAGCCAAGAATTTTCTTGAAACAGCTTGATTGGTATAAATGCATCAATAGATTCCAAAGGTATAGTATAGATTTTGTTTCTGATTACCAATGACCATATTCCAATAACAAATACTAACAATTATCTTGATGATGAATATATGTTCATTTGTTTTAGTAGTAGTAATAATCATTGTCATTGTAGTAGTAATAATATTTTGTCATTGTTGGGGATTGAATTTAGTCCATGTTGTCAGTAAGCTCTTTTGCTCAAGGTTAGTGCTCTACCAGTTTGAGCTGCAGCTCCATTTCCAGTTTTTGAGGGGCTAATTGTAAGTAAGAGTCTTACAGGATCTTTTCTGCTGTGGCTGGTTTCAAAATACTATCCTCAGATTTCAGCCTCCTGAGTAGCTAGGATTACAGAATGAGCCACCTGTGCTTGGCTTGATAACAGGTATTTAAATACTAAAGTGAAAAATTGTGCTAAGAACTTTACTTAATCCTAATTTTCACAAGTGTACTATGAGCCAAGTGACTTGTCTACCAATGATGACATTGAATCCTAACATATTAGGTGACATAATTCCTAAGCAGATAAGTGTCAAGACAGTCTCTATTCTGTCTGATTCTAGTAGTGAAGGTGATGTTTTCAGTTTGTCATATGTTTGGGTAGGAGAAAGATGGCAGAAGTTGATTTAAAAAAATAGGCATCATGAGCAAACTGAAGAGTTTTGGAATAAAATGCTGTAGCATAAATTGAATGAAAAAGAAGATTCTCCCATTTACTAGATTAGATAATTTTATATCGTCTTGATTCCATCATACATCAAAATGTAAAACATTTCAGGTAGCTATAAATAACAATATGAATAATTTGAAATGGTACAATTTTGAAGTTTGGTTTAATCATAAACTGCCTGAAGGGAAACATTTTATCTCAAATACTGAGGAAAGCTACAACACTTTATTGTTTCCTGATTCCCCACCTCCTTTATTGAATTTAGTGCTGAACATTACATTTTAAACAGTGACATTGACAGATTGGGATGTATCCAGAGAGAAGAATCAGCATAGAAAAGAAATCAATAAACATACACATGAAAAAATTCATTGATTAAAGAAGATTTATGAGTAAATTTATTTTTACATTACCTAAATTCTATCATTTGGAAAAAAGATTTCCCTTAATGTATATCACCCTAGAGTATTTGGGCTAATAGTTTAAAGATAAAGGGAAGGATATTAATTTTGTTAAACAAAGACATGTCTAAAATTCAAGATTTCTAAATAAAAGATGCAGCACCCTAGGATATAAGGAGATTTCTTTCCTTGAGATTTCTAATCAGAGAAAATATATTCTCTTGTAGGAAAACTTGTATAGCGATTTGAACATTCTTTCCAGAATTACTGGTGAACCAGAATTAAGTAAGAAAGATCTGAGGAGTGTGATTAGAAGCCAGACCGGGCTGGCTTTCATCTCCATGAATTACTCAGAAAAAGCCCAAAATGACTCAAGTGGTAGAGCACTAGCCTTGAGCATAAACTGTCTGAGTTCAAGCCCCAGGGCCTGGCAGGAAAAAGAAAAATACATTCCAAGTGTAACCCTCACAGTCCTCTGGCCTTAAACTACACTGTGAAAATGTTAGGGGAATAATTGTGAACAGAATGGAAGCAAGAGATGAGAGCTACATTTCATTTCCCTTCACACTCAAGAAATGTGTGTAGACTTGGAGGTGGGAGCTCCAATTTCTGAATTCTCAACTGAAAATGCCTGCTTTTTGTATTCTTTGGAAACCGATGTCTATTGTAGCACTTTAACCCAGTCATTCATTGTGAGTACTTTAATTAGTATTGAGTGGACGTGGCTTGGCAGGAACCTAAGTATCTCTACTTCCCGTGCTCCAGTTCCTGTTTAAGGACAATATCAACTTGAAGTTTCTTCTTGAAGTTTTCTACTGTGCCACTTGCTAGGTTAATGTTTTTCATCTCCTGTTATCTTAAATCTTGTTTCTCACATGACAAGTCTTTTATATTGTCTTGAATAGAAAACTTTTTTCTAAAATAATTTATAATTTGTCTAAGATAATGCAATTTATTCTTAAAACATCTGACTTTTATTAGCATTACACTACAATTCTGATTTATTATTATATTTGTGTTCCTTTAATGAAGCTTTTAACTTTAGTTCAAAAAATTTCCTTTTTGCTCTCTGGAGAATATAAGACAATGAATTAAATGAATTTGAAATTAACATTGCTGGAGTGCTCCTCTACAGCCAAATATCATTTCCCCTCAACATTGCGTTTATGGGAATGATTTGCAATGCTGTGAGATGTAATTCTTTAACCACAGCCTAATAAAAAGAATATCATTATATGAATGCACAGTTGGCTTTCCTTTCAATAAAATATTATGTTTTGAAATTGACTTACGAGTCAAAAATGTGTACCTTGATTTGTGTGTTGAAATGAGGACAGGGCACCGGGTGCAGCATCTATTTTTCAAAACATAACCTAGCCACCTAATGAGTTGTTCAGAGGAACATCAATCTTTGTAGCTGCCAGACGTCCTTTCTTTCCTTCAGATGAACTGGCATAATGCTGACTTGGCTTTTATGCAGACACAAATGTTGTCTTTCCTTGGGGAAAAAGTTTATTGGCATTTCCTTGCAGCAGGTTGAAGAGTAACTCTTGTCTGAAAGATAACCCTTTTTCTCACCCATTCAAAAGCCATTGTGGTCCCTGTTGTTCCTTCTGAGGGTGATGAAATGAAAAGCAGATTATATTTTCAGGGAAGATTAAGCACAGAAAAATTTCTGTATATCTCAGTGAAAAAGACAGCTTAAATTGTTTCTAAGGGATGATTTTAAGGAAATTTGTTGTGATGTATATTATTTCTTTCAACTTTGCATACATACATTGCAAATCCATGTCCGGATAATTCAGGAGCCTACTCTTGCCTACTTTTGTCTTCAACTCTCAGTTCCAGAAAGCACATAAAAATGTGTCTCATTATCATGCCTGGCCATTACAATAAATTTTATTCATGTTAGGTTGAAGATATACAACACTTTCCTTTCGGCACATGCTATCACACAAAATTAGCTCCATCTATCTTCAAAAATTCTGTCATCCAGAGAATGTGAACAAAGGGACCAATAAATAGAAACCTTTACCTTTAAAGGATTGAAAATATACCAAAGAAGTAAACATGAGCACTTCAGCAGTACAAAGCTGTATTGTTTTAATTGTGTTACAATTGTGGCTCTGTAATTGATTAACTGCTTTTTCTCTGTTTGTTTAACTTTCACATACTTTCGGTTTTTAACCTGTGAATAGACACAATGATACTTATTCCCATAGCCTGGTTGTGTAACACATATGGTAATTTTTCAAGTGTATTTCATAAAATACTGTAGAAACTATTATAACCTATTGAGTGTTTCATGATAATAAAATAAAAGATTACAAGGACAACAAGGAAGAAAACCCAAAAGAGTTATCTACATGTATTTCCTGTAGGGTTATAAAAAAAGTCTACACAGAAGGCTACATTGAAACTTGTTCTCCAAGACAATCTAGAAAAAGAAATGAGTGCCCCTAACTAGGAATACAGGTGGACCCATTGCAACAATGAGATGTACAAGTCTTTATGTCGAAAACAAACTTTACAACTTTAGTGCGGGGTGGGGGGGAAGATTGGGTGGGGGTGTGGGGGGAGGATGGGAAGGGATGGGAAGGGGAAACAAAGTAGGAGGCTACAATGCTTGATAAGAAATGTACTCATTATCTTGCCCATGTAATTGTAACCCCTCTGTACAGTATTTTCACAATAAAAAAAGAATATTAAAAAAGGCTAGCATTCTCAATAAAAAGAAGGAAGTCAAATGGTGTCTGAAAAAACAGTTAATGATTCTGAGAGACAGGATGACCATTATATTGACAAAGAATGAATAAAACACTATAGTTCTTCCAAAGTCTACATTCCCAGTGAACTTCAGGAAGTCTTGTTTCCTCTTAACATATCAGTAGTGCTCCATGAACATGTAATTACAAAATAAAAGAAATAAAACTTAGGTGATAAATATTTGACAACTGATTTGCAAAAGGTAACATAAGAAATCCTTAGGATCACAATGTTAAGCAGAAAGAATTCAGAATGAATTCACTGTTTGCTTTAATTTTCAAATAAGAAAATTTATGAACGAATAAAACTGGCTAAATGGACTTGCTCTTTCATGAGCAAGTCTTTCATACCTGGATGTGAATATTATAGTGTTATTGTTTCCCAGAAATTATGGGTATCTGTTCCTTCCCTTATATTTCCCTTTAATACTTAGAAGGATCTTGAGAGTCACATCCTGGACAAACAATTGTACTTAGTTGAACGAGATGATTTTTTGGTTCATGTCATGATCATGTCTTGATTTCACATTATATACTAGAAAAGGTTCTCTGTAAACAGAGTAATTGAACTTATATTAGGATCTGAGAGCACTGGACTACCATTTTCAAATTAGCACTAACTCAAACAGAGGAGAATACCCTGAAGTGAGAGCTGTAAAATGTCCATTCTGTGTATGAGCTCTTTGAACCTCAGCAGTTCTCAAGAAAATTTAAGAACACAATTTCCCCATGTAGTGCTTAGGAAAACTAATTTTAGTCTGTGAATCAGTGTACTTACAAAAAGATTTATAAATATAAATGTTTCAAATATAGGAGCCATTTTTTATATTGTGTTTTCTGTTCAAACCATATTATTTTTTTATTTTATTTGTGAACATACTGTACAGAGGGGTTACAATTATATGGGCAGGATAATGCGTACATTTCTTACCAAGCATTGCAGCCTCCTCCTTTGGTTTACCCTTCACATCCCTTCCCAGCCTCCCCCCTCCCCCCCCAATCCCAATCCTTCTCCTTCCCCTCTCCCCCCCATTGACATTGTAAAGCTCGTCAAACCATATTATTAATACTCCATTTTCTTATAACTATCTCCCTTTAGAGTGTCAATTCAAAATGTGTTCTTTGACAAATACATGACATGTTTAGGGAAGGCTTATTTTACCTGAGCACCAAGACATACATTTATTGATTCTTCAACAAATGGTGTTAGGTAAACCAACCTCAGAAAAACAAATGATACATATTTTCTCTCATATGTGGAAGTTCGATCTAAAACAACTGGGCATAACATCTTATGCAGGTTTCTACTTACACACAACATACTGACTAAAGGAGGATACACTTAGGGGATGAACCCACAGGAATTACTCCTCTGATTTCCTAAAATACTACCTACCAAAACAAATTCCAGAAAATGGAAAAATGGTTTTGTTTTTGTTGTTGTTATTGTAACTTTTGGGTTTTTTTCCTATTGTTGATCACTTTATTTATTTTATTTTATTTTATTGGTTAGTCATGGGGCTTGAACTCTGGGCCTGAGCACTGTCTCTCAGCTCTTCAGTTCAAGGCTATAGCTCTACCACTTGAAGCACAGCACTACTTCTGGTTTTCTGGTGGTTTACTAGTGAAAAGAGTTTCATGGATTTTCCTGCTTGGGCTGGATTTGATCTGCAATCCTCAGCCTCCTGTGTAGCTAGGATTACAGGCATGAACCACTGGCACTTGGCTTGTTGATCACTTTTTTAAAATCTTTTTTTCTTTATTTTGTTTTGAGGAAAGGGAGACACAGGAATAGAGAGTCCAAGGAAGGGTGAATTAAAGAAGTCATAGTATTCAATATACAATATGTAAAAAATGAACTAAGGAATTTGAAGACAGGGACAGAAGTGGGAAAGGTCGACAATGGTGAAAGAGGTGTCATTGTCCCAGAAGCATTTGCACTTCGTCCTTGACTTATGGAATAATTATCCCTCTGTACAACCCTTGCACAATAACAAGAATGTGGTAAACATTGAAAATACCAGTATGAGAATGAAGTGAAATGGATTTTGTGGTCTGAACATTAAAGGAAAAAAACACTAATAGAAAACTTGATGCACTAGATATCTGGTGTTTGTAAACATCACATATTTGAAGTTGGCAACACTACCCCAAATGTAGAACCTAATGTTCTCTTTTCAATTGATACGTTTAAACAAAGCAAAAAACTTATGAAATTATTATTTTTCAATTTTCTTGTTAACATGACCAGACACAATTCTTACCTTTCCATGAGTCTTACACATTAGCATTATTTGAACTTAACAAACTTGGTTACAAGTTTCCTCACATTGCAGATGTGTTCTAATTGTCCTTTCAGTCCAGATGAGACCAGTTTAGTGCTCCAGTATTGATGCCTATATCTGCATCCAATTCTTGTAATTTTTTAATTGATCATGTTTTAATTATGGGCTAAAAATGTCTAAGACAGTAAGCCTGAATTAGAAAAATTAAGATTCCAAATACATTGCTAGAGAATTGCACAATGGAGGGATGAGGGAGTTAATGAAAATTTTTCTCTACATACAACATGATCATTAGCAAACTAGTAAATCTTAATTGGAATGCTAAGGCAAAAATAGTAAAACCACACTTCTCCTATAAAAAAGTTACAGACTATCTTCTAATAAGAGGAGCTATCATACATGAAAAAGAAAGAAGATGTGATCACTCTGTTGCACACCCAGGAGATCTAGGAAATCGAATCTTAGAATGATTTAGTCATCTTCTTCTTCTCCATCATCCTCAGCATCTTGTTTTCTCTTCTTTCCATAAAGGTCATCTTCTTCCTCTTCTTCTTCCCCTTCTTCAACATAGTTATCAACATCTTCTTCATCCTGAATTTCTTCTTTCATTAAGTATGAAAAGCCCACTTCCTCTTCTCCCTCTCCCAATTCTGAATCTGCTTCGTCTTCATCTTCCTCTTCTTCTTCCTCCTCCTTCTCCTATCCTTCATGTAGACCAGTTTCATCTTCATCCTCATCCTCATCATCTTCCGAGTCTGGTGCTTCTTTAAGCTCCTGATCAAATCCATCTAAGTATGGGATTTGCTGCAACAGCTCAAAAATACTTTCTCTGTAATCTTCCAAGTTTGTGATATCACAGTTGAACAAGTCAAGACTTTTCAAATTTTTAAGATTTTGCAGAGCTTCCACAGTACTGAGGTCTTTGATTTTGTTTCCACTCAGATTGAGGTAAGTAAGATTTGGACATTTCTCTGCCAGGACTTCCAAACCTACAGAAATTATATTGTCACCAAGTTCCAACTTTGAAGTTTATTCAAGCTAGGGAGCCGGGCCAGTGAACTTAATTTCACATTAGCCATACTCAGAAACTCTAGTTCCTTAAAAGTGTCATTCAGGCCTTCATTTTCCCCATTGACACACAGACAATTATCAAGGACTAACGCTGTTACCTCCTCCGGGGCTCTGTTCCATAACTCTAGACTAATCCTCTTCTTCATCTCCATGTCCTCCTGCTTTTCTGCTGTTACTCTACTCCTTCACCCCCTTTTCCACTACCCTCAACCCTAAAAAAATGATTTTTAAGATCTAGAAATGAATGAAAAGAAAACCAAATACAAACGCCCACAACCACCAAATAGGTGTAGAGTAGAAAGAAAAGAATAGCAAATGGAGTCCAAGGAGTTCGGACTCTTAACTCGGCTGCGCCCGCCTCCTTGTCCACACACCCGTGCCCGCGTGCACACACGTGCACGCACACACACACAACACACACACTTGTAATTTTTTTATTTCCTGGATTTAAATAAGCTTTGCTTCCTACTCAATAACCTCATTAACTATTTCCATTTTTAAAAATTTTATTGTCAAGGTGTACAGTTACACAAGTAAGGTAGTGAGTACATTTCTTCGAATTTGTTACCCCTCCCTCATTTTTCTCCCATTTTCCATCCCTCTAACCCCCACCAACTTCCAAGTTGTAAAGATTATTTCCAACATATTGATTTTGCGCTTTGTCCTTTGTCTCACCATTTTTTGTTCCCCTTCCCTTCCCTAATTCAGATATACAATACCCAGTACCAAAAACAAATACAGTGTCAACAGGGGATAAAGCATAGGGAGAAAAAACACAAAAAATAAATCACCTAATACTTTAAAAATAACAACAACAAAATTAAATACCTTGTGTCCATATCTTGGAGTTCCTTTTAATTATCATAATCTTATATGGTCAAATGCACATAGCTATTGAGCTATTCTGCTCATCTGCTAGTATTATTTCAGACATACACTAATTATTACAAATTTCAACATCTATAGTCAGTGTCTCAATATTATTTGTAGAATGCTAACTACTTTATCTTCAGCACTTTCAGATAAAGGAATAGGAGCAGGTAAATTTTTAGTCCTATTGTCAGTCCATTTAAAAATATCCTTAGTTTGATGAAAGTATTTCTGAAAAGAAGTAAAAGATAATAGTCTCAGAAACTTTGGTAATCCCATAATTTCATAAATTCTTCTACAAGGAATGCTTTAGGAATTTTTGTACTTATAAACTTGCTTGGAGTTATTTAAAAATATTTTTTATAAATTAGTGAGATGACAATTTTTAATTTTTTTATTGTGAAAATACCGTACAGAGGGGTTACAATTACATGGGCAAGGTAATGAGTACGTTTCTTATCAAGCATTGTTGCCTCCTCCTTTTCCCATCTCCCCCCTGCCCCTTCTCCCCCCTCTCTCTACCCCAAAGTTGTAAAATTTATTTATTTATTTTTTGGTCTGGTTGTGGGGCTTGAACTCTGGGCCTGGGCGCTGTCCCTCAGCTCTTCAGCTCAAGGCTAGTGCTCTACCACTTGAGCCACAGCACCACTTCCAGATTTTTTCTTTCTGCTTATGTGGTGTTGAGGAATTGAACCCAGGCCTCAGCATGCAAGGCAAGCGCTCTACCACTGAGCCACCTTCCCAGCCCCTAAAGTTCATTTTTTGACATAACGACTTGTACATCTCATTGTTGCAATGGGTCCACCTGTGTCTCTATTTAAACAATTTGTTTTTTTCCCTTCCCCTCCACAAATTATACCAACATCATATACAGTGAAAGCAGGGGTTATACCGTTGGGGAGGGACATACAATGCAACAAAGAAATCATCTTATATGTTAAAAACAATCACAAGAAAGAAAAAAAAATGGAGTCCTTATCTTGGGTTTCATTTCACCTAACATCAACTTACCTGAACGTTTATGCTTGTCTCAGACATATACTAGTAATCGCAAATAAGAGAAACCATGGGACCTATGTTTCTTTGGGCCTGGCTTACTTCACTTAATATAATTTTTTCCAAGCCTTTCCATTTCCTAACAAATGGGGCAATGTCATTCTTTCTGATGGAGGCATAGAATTCCATTGTGTATACATACCACATTTTTTGATCCATTCATCTAGTGAGGGGCATTTGGGTTGGTTGCATATCTTAGCTATGGTAAATAATGCTGCGATAAACATAGTTTTGGTGGTAGCTTCAGTATGGTTTTGTTGTTTGTGATCATTTGTGCAAATGCCCAAAAGTGGGATTGCTGCATCATAGGGGAGCTCTATGTGGAGTCTTTTGAGGAACCTCCATACTACTTTCCAAAGTGGGTGAATAAGTTTATACTTCCACCAACAATGCAGTAAGGTTCCCTTCTGTCCACATCCCCTCCACCATGATGATGTACAGAAGGGTAATAGTTATGTAAGTCAGATAATAAGGAGAAAAACAAAGAAGGAGGCAACAATGCTTGATAAGAAATATACTCATTACTTTGCTCATGTAACTGTAACCCCTCTGTACAGTATTTTCACAATAAAAATATTTAAAAACATCTATTTTTGAAAAGTGTCATCTCTTTCCTGTTTTTTTCCCAGTTTTTTCTCCAGATCTCCCTCCTTCACAAGTTGTACAGTTAATTTTCAAATTAATGTCTAATGAGTATCACTGCTGCATTTGTTCACTCTTTTTCCCACTATTTTTGTGTACCCCTAGCCTCCCCAAAGGAGGTAAACTTACATACAAAAGATACAAGAATGAAAATCAGCAAAAAGATGAAGGAAAAAAACAAAATAATGACGTTATTTTTTCCATTTCTTAGAGGTCATTTTTATAAACACCATTTTATATGTTCATATGCACATAACTATTTTTGTTCTTTTTTAATATATATTTTTATTGTAAAGATACTGTACAGAGGGGTTACAGTTACATGAGTAAAAGAGTACATTGTTACGTCTTCCTTTGTTTTTCTCTTACCATCCCTTCCCTCTCCAACTCCCCAACTCCTCCCTTCCCCAACCTCCCTCAGTTGTAAAGTTCATTTTCAACATAATGTCTTATATATCTCATTATTACAATGGGTCAACCTGTATCCTTATTTCAGCATTTTGTTATCCCCCCCTCCCAAATTAGAAAAATGTATATACCAGATGCAGGGCACCAGAATCAAATACAGTGAAAACAGGGGTTGTACCATGGGGGAAGAACATACAAAAGAAATAAAAAAAAATCACATAGCACATTATAAATACATTAGAAACAACAGCAAGGAAGATAAAAGTTCTTGTGTCCCTATCTAGTGGTTCATTTCACTTAGCATCTTCTTATATAGTCATATGTACATAGCTTTTGACCTTTTCCATATGCACATAACTATTGAGTCATTGTGATCCTCTCCTAAGAATATCCTCCTCTGGTTTCATGGAGTGAATGTCCAGAGTCCTATATAATTTATTATGTATGTCGAAGTGTATTTTTTTCTCTTACCATACCCCGCCCCCAATTTTGTAAAGTTCATTTTCAACATAGTGTCTTGTACACCTCTTTGGTACACTGGGTCAACCTGTATCCTTATTTCAGCATTGTTTATTGGAGATTTATAGCACATGAGGGAACTATGAAATTTATGTTTTGTGTGCCTGACTCACTTTGCTTAATATAATCTTTACAAGTTTTCCATTTCTTTATGAATGGTACAATATTATACCTTCCAATGGAAATATAGAATTCCATTATATATATATACACATATATGTATATATCATCTTGATATATGTATATATATATCAATAAGGTCAAGAAGATGTACATATACATCTGGGTTAATTCTATATCTTGGCTATGGTAAACAATGCCACGATGAATATGGTTGTGCTGGTAGCTTTAGTATGGCCTTCTTTGTGGTCTATTGAATAAATGACCAGGAGTAGAATTGGTAGGACATAGAGAAACTCTATAGAAACTCTATATTTAGTCTTCTGAAGAACCTACATATTGCTTCCTAGAGTGTTTGAACAAGAGTATATTCCTCTCAACAATGCAGTAGTGGACCCTTTTGTCCACGTCCCTGCCAGCATCTGTTATTGTTAGTTTTCTTGATAATGGCCATTCTAATCTGGATGAAGTGGAATCTCAGGACTATTCTTGTGCCAGTACCAAGCTGTTTTTATTACTGTGGCGTTGTAATAGAGTTTTGTATTGAAATTCCTCCAACACTGTTCTTCCTCCTAAGGATTGTTTGTGCTATTCTTGGTCTTTTGTTATTCCATATGATTTTTGGATTTGCTTTATCTGTATCATTGAAGAATTTCATTACCAGGTGCTGGTGGCTCATGCCTGTAATCCTAGCTACTCAGGAGGCTGAGATCTGAAGAACGTTATTTAAAGCTAGCCTGCAAAGGAAAGTCTGTGAAACTCTTATCTACAATTAAATACCAGAAAATCAGAAGTGGTGCTGTGGCTCAAGTGGTAGTGCACTCACCTTGAGTGGAAAAGCTCAGGGACAGCGCTCAACCCCAAGTTCAAAAGCAAGAACCGCCAAAAATAAAAAAAAGAAAAATAATTTTGCTGGGATTTTGATGGGTATTGAAAATGAAGTTTATTTTCCCTGATTTCAGTCTAGATCTTCTCATTAGTAGCCTACAGATAATTTACTTACTCTTTTGGGGTGGGCTGTGGGGCTTGAACACAGTGCTTGGAAGCTGTCCCTGAGCACTTTTGTTCAAGACTAGCCCTCTATCATTTTGAGCCACAGAGCAATTTCTGATTTTCTGGTGGTTAATTGGAGATATAAGCCTTGCAACACTTTCTTGTCTGGGCTGGATTTGAACAACAATCATCAGATCTCCACCTCTTTAGTAGCTAAGATTACTGGTGTGAGCCATAGGCACCTGAGATAATTTTCTATCTTTCCACTTTGCCAAGTTTTGGATCAGGTCATATAACTTGGGTGAGAAATTTATAGGGTACATTAAATACATGATCATATCATTTGCAAAAATGGATAGTTTTATTCCCCCCCCTATTTTGTTCCCTTTTAAGTTTCTCTCTTGTCTTATTGTTCTTCTTAGGAATTCCAGAACCTTATTGAAGAGAAGTGGAGAGAGTCAACATCCCTATCTTATTCCTGATTTTAGATGAAATGCTTTAAACTTTTCCCCATTAAGTATACTGCTGGCTGTAAGTTTGTCATTGCAGCCTGTATTATATTGAGGGAAGTTCCATGGATTCCTAGCTTCTCCAGGGCTTTTATCATAAAGGGGTATTGAATCTTCTCAAATATTTTCTCTGCATCTCTTTGTGATAACCATGTTGTTCTTGTTCTTGCTTCTGTTGATGTATTGAATAATACTAACTGACTAACATATAGTGACCCATATTTGCATCCTTGAAATGAATCTCATTTGATGAGATGATGATTTTTATACAAACTTTTTTTAAAGGAAGGACTATAGAAATATTTATTACAAAAGAAAAATGACAAAGAGCACATGGCAACAAGGGTTCAGCCTATCTCTGCAACTTGGCTGTCTTCTTTCATATCTATTAATGAGACTTTTTTCAAGTTAGTTTCAGTAAGAAGTATAAAAGTGTCAAGGAAAAAAGATACCCAAATTTTCATCATTACCCAAGTAGATATTTCCATCTGACTATATAAATTACATTAACATTGTCAACTATCTTTCCAAGAGATACTAACAGAAAAATTGTTTTCAGAGATTGAATTAAAATTCTTCACTAAAACTTATGAAATCAAGCGTGTTTGTGATGTGCACACAAACATGTATACATACAATATACATGGTTAAAGTCAATTAAAAATTTACATTAGAGAAGTCTTCAGAATATTTGTTTATAAACAATTCTTCTATTTTTCTCCTCTCTTAATTCCAATAAAGCTCATAAAATTTTGAAGTGCTGTTTTTTAAATACTAAAATAATTATAAAATATATGACTTACTTTGCTCACATGCTATTATTAGGATCAAATAGAATAATAAACTTATCAATTCTCCATAGATTGAAATATTTTATTTACCTGTTATTAACAGTACCATGAAAGATGTGCTGCTTGTGTCCAAATGTTGTTCAAAAATATGACTAATATTAGTTCTCCATACCCCTTTGTGAATTTATGCTTTTACTTTGCAAAAATAATGCTCTTCCTTTACTTTTAGTTGTCAGTAATGTGCTCTAGTTTTCAAATTCCAATGTTATCTTGACTCTAACTTGAAGAGTATAGTGATTTGCTTAAACATTGGCTATTATGAAATTTGACATTTTTGCATTTCCAATATACTTTCACATAAGTTGATTCCTTATTGTTAGTTCTTCTCAATATATGAAATAAAAAGCAGGTCCAGAATAAATGAAGAGAAATACCAGAACTAAGTTAATATTACCACTTTCTCAAGCTGTAGAACATAGACATTTATCTGTGTTTGCTTTGTTTTGTCTCCTTTCCTTAAAGAGCTTGACCCCTTGCTGTGAAGTGCTCCAGATGGGTTTCAGTTACAAATACTAAAAATATATTCTGGGGGCACTCTGAGTACATTATCCAAGGTCACAATTACACTGTATCATTTTACTAATTTCCATTAAATTAATTTTAAAGACAAAGATGCTGACTCCCAAGTTCCGGTCTGACATTTTCATGCTTAGTAGTTGGAAAGATTCCCTTCCTTTCTCCAGGAACCTCATATTTAGTATCTTTAAATAACCCACAGAAGCATTTAACAGTTTTACAACACACAGCAGTCACTTCCACTTTGTCTAATCCCTAGATCATATTACATTTATCACTTAGTTTGAAGCATTCAATGCTATCAGCCTTCTTTCTTAATCAATGGTAATCATCTCAAATGGATTTTAATGGATAATCCAATTGTAAGATCTTCAGGATTCTGCAATATTTATCAATAAAACAGCTTAAAAACTTTTAAAAGATAAAAGGGCCTATAAAGAGCTAGAGTTAAAGAAAAAGTGGATATAGGAAACTTTTCCTTATGAATTTTATATGAAGATTTGATTGAGTTACTCAAATGTTCACTTCATAGTGGTTTTAGCTTTCATTTTCTCTCAGAATTCACATCTACAATTTTTCTGTCATCAATAAAGAAAGCATGCCAGATACTGACTGGTAGCTTATGGCTGTAATTTTACCTATTTTAGGAGGCTAAGATCTGAGGATTGCAGTTCCTCAGATCCTGCTTGGGAAAGTCCATGAGACGTTTATTGCCAATAAAGTACTCAGAAAAAGCCAGTAGTGATGCTATGGCTCAAGTGGAAGAACATAGCTTGAGCATAGGTTCAGAGGCAGCACCCACACCCTGAGTTCAAGCCCCGTACCAGCAAAAAAAAGTTCCTAGACATTTAGATCTTCAAAATGAATCATCTGATTAAATTTTAATTTAGTAAATATTTCAAAGATTATGGTCATCACTGCATAATGTACTAATGCATATCCAAGTGTACTTTTTGTAAATAAGTTTTTTATTGTGAAAATACTGTACAGAGAGGTTACAGTTAAATGAGCAAGGTATTGAGTACATTTCTTATTAAGCATTGTTGCTTCCTCCTTTGATTTTCCCCTAGGATTCCTTCCTTCCCACCTCCTCAACTACACTCCCTCCCCACCCCCCTCCACCTGCCTAAATTGTAGTTTTTCAACATAGTGTCTTGTACATCTCATTGTTACAACAAGTCAGCCTGTATCCTTATTTAAACATTTTGTTTTTTTCCTTCCCCTCATCAAATTATACCTACATCAAATACAATGAAAACAGGGGTTATACTGTGGGGAAGGAACATACAAAGCAACAAAAAAAATCACATGATACCTTGTAAATATAATAGAAACAATAGCAAGAAAGAAAAAAAAAAACACTTGTATCTGTTGTTACTACTAGGGCACTAGGGCTTATGGTAACATCTTTAAATTAGGTAAGATTATTCATAATACAAACATACTAAAACAGCAGTCTTACATACCACATCAATAGTTAATACAGTGGAGAACTATAATATTTATCTGCTGTTACACTAAGTTATGGCAAACTTGGTTTATCATCACATCAATTGATTTAACAGTTATTGTGGAACACGTGTTGTGGGATGAGTTATCTCACTGTGAAGTTTCAGGTCTCTCACAAGGCTTCAGAAATCATAGTGTTATCTGGGGCATAATGACATCTGATGGCTTTGTTGGGAAGGAAGACATACTTCCAAACACACTGATGTGATAACTAGTAACATATTTTTCAACTCTCATGATCCATATGAATCAGAATTTGCATCTAAATTTGACCAGAATTTGTGTCTTTTGCAGTTTCTCATCACTGCTCCATTGGGCAGCTGTCAACATGATATGCTGATTTCTTAGAACAAACATGAAGGATGGGGATGGGAGACAGAGAAAGTGTGTGAAAGAGAGAAAGCAAAAGAAGGAATGACAAATGAAAGTACTATGAAGAAATAACTTCACATTCTTACTTAATGTTGGAACAACATACTGTATATTTGCCATATTTTATTAGTAGGTATGGCCAATATTCAAAGGATTGCACAGGTTTAGGATCCCAGAGTTTATTTCAGAAACACCTCTTATCAAAATTAAAGAAATTTAATTTTACACATTTTATGTAGTTGCAATTTCAAATGCTTTACTATCAAATGTTTTGGCCATATGATTGTGTCTTACCAATGTACATCCATGTTCTCTTGCAAGCTTAATTTTGGCAAATATGGCTTCATGTCATACCATTATGTAACAATAAGTTAGACTGACTATTCAATTGGAAAGAATATATTTGATGTATCATTCTGATAATGAATAATGCTGGGGAGAAAAATGTGAATTAAGCTATGTAGGTGAGTGTCTTAATTCCTCTGCCCCTCTTCTAGCATGGGTACCACTGCTCTACCGTGCCAGTGCCCATTTTACCACCTTTGTACTAGTCACCATCTCACTCTAGTATAGATTAACTTGGTGACAGTGGCCATAGCTATGCTGCTTGGTATGTTTGACTTCAAAGTCTTGAATGTCTTTTTTTATATTATTTCCTGACAATGTATACAATGCCAGAACTTCACATTTTATATACTAGTATATGGCTATTAGTATCTTATAGAACCATAGTTCTTGATGAACACATGCATGCACACACACACACACATTTTGTTACTTTTTGTAAACTAAGTGCTGTTCCAACATTACAATCCATTTTAGTGTATTGTAAGCAATGTGAATCCTTTGAATCTGTTCTGAGTATATAGAGTTTGCTTTGTGAAAGTATGCATTGCATATATTCTGAATAGTTACACTGTACTGAAATACCTGCTTGTTCAATATAAGGAAAATATGTATTGAGTATCTTTTTGCTAGCCTGATTATGTGATCTTTTTTTAAAAATTGTCAAAGTGATGTACACAGGGGTTACAGTTACATAAGTAAGGTATTGAGTACATTTCTTGTGGAACTTATTAACCCTTCCCTCATTTTTTCTCCCACTTTCCCTCCCTCATCACCCATGTTGTACAGATCATTTCTAACATGTTGTCTTTTGAGTATCACTGTTGCATTGGTTCCCCATTTGTCCTTTGTCTCATCATTTGTTTGTTCCCCTTCCCTTCCCTAATTCAAATAAATGTATATGCAATACTCAGAGTACCAAAATCAAATACAGTGACAATAGAGGGTAAATGATAGGGGAGAAATAAAAAGAGAAAAAAGAAATCACATAGTACCTTAAAAACAAAAACAGAATAAACCTCTTGTATCCATGTCTTGGATGAATGTGAGAAAATGTGAAAAAAAATGTGAGAATGTATGCGCGCATGTGTGTATGTGTGAATTCTATGCTCCCATCAGCAAGAATGGCACCACCAGATTTGTAAGGAAATGGAAAGACTTGGAAAAAAATCACATTAAGTGAAGTAAGCCAGGCCAAAAGAAATATAGATCCCATGGTTTTCCTCATTTGTTGTAATTAGTATATGTCTAGGATAATCCTAGCAGATGAGCTCAATAACTATGTACATACAACCAAATAAGATGACAAAATAAAATAATTGTATAATTTTTTAAAAAAACGTTTAAACTTATTTTAAGTCTTTAAAATGGTCTTTGTTAAATGGTCACAAAATGGCAGTTAGAAGGAATGGACAGGAAAAAATTGGTTTTGAGTGTATGGATGAGACTAAGATTTGTTTCTTTTTCTCATTAATATATGTTATTAAAACTTTATGAAAAATACAAAATACACATTCAATACCCTTTTGGGTTTGACTTATATGAATACTCATTCAATACCCTTTTATCTTTGACTCTCTCTATATATATATTATTGCTATTGTAATGGTGATGTACAGAGGGGTTTTAGTTATGTAAGTCAAGGAATGAGCACCTTTCTTTTTGAACAGTGTCACCCCTTCCCTTGATCTATCCAAGTTTTCCCTCCTGTCCTCACCCACAAGTTGTATAGTTCATTTTCAATAGTGTCCAGACAATATGGGAGGGTAAGGATTGGCGCAGAAAGGATGGGACAAAGGCTGATCAAATGCAGCAGGACTCTTTCTTCTTAAGCACTAACCAAGCCCCAAATTTTTATTTTGCTTGACAATTGTAACAAATTTAAATAAATGAAGGTTGTGAAAATAAATAAAACCACGTGTCTGAGTTCTTCAGCTAGCTAATTCTAAAAGTCAGGCTAGAATAGCCTCATTTCATTCCCACTTTTTGACCATTCCCAAACTGCATATTTATATCAATTCTTAAGAACTATATACCGTAACTAAAGGAGTGAAAGTTTCGTAGAGCATTTACTAGTTTTTTTTCCTTCTTTTGTCATTGAGAGCTTGATGCATGAGATTGGGAAGAGATAATTTTAAAGAAATGAGGGGAAGAAACCATTCTAAATATGCTTGGCTCTAAACAAAAGCATATACTTAAAAGAAACACATCAAAGTCACAAGTATACTTAATTCAATAATTAAGTGTCCAAATGAAATGTGGAAAAGAATTGTTCCAATTACTAAAAAATATGAAATTTTCTCTATTTTCTAAAGTTATCTGGACCTATCTTTATCAAAGATATATTCTTTGCATCCGAAACACATTCACAGGGTAAGGAGATCTATGAGGGTTTATGAGATACATGAATTGATACAGAAAGGATTATTTTATAGTGAATCAACTATGTGTATAGAAAAAGATTGTGAAACTAAGACGTTTTCTCACTCATATTTACTTCATGTTGGTGGGAGATTTTTACCTTACTTTAATGATGAGATATGTTATGAAATTTGATAACATCTGTGGACATATCAGTTAGTTCAGTACATAGACTGAATTCCTTTGGCCTCTGAAGTCAATGTTTTAACATTTTCCACACTTAATTACAAAGAAAATCTTTCTCGAGAAGGAAAGTCATAATGTTGCAAAACAATTACACCACTGTTTTAAACAACAGCTATAACACTCATAACCACCTACATTAAAACCATGAGGACGTTCAAGCAGATCTGATTAAAGCTGCATATTTCTCTTTTATTACTTAGAAGTAGTAGTGGACTATTATTTGTAGTAGTAACAGAACTATACTCATAGTGTAACCTGAGCAGTTTCTGACAGAAACAGATTTTTGTATCTGGCAATGGACGTTGAGTCAGACTTGACACTTGTTAAAATCCTTCTGAACAGAGGAATCCAGAAAGCCATAATAATATAATATACATCTCAGTGGTTGGAAAATCAAAAGAGCAAAAATGTCAATGAAGCATGTAAGAAAACTCTGCACAAAGGAAAAATATCTACCTTCTCTATATGGAAGATCCCTGTTGCTACTATTAAAAGAAAACTCAGAACTGATTAATGTTTATATAAATATTTACATAATTTAATATAAGAACACACTCCTAAATAAGAGAATTAGAAGAATACCTTCAGTAAGAATCTCACCACACAATGATACCTACAAAAATATGCCTCAGTTACCATCACCACCAGTAAAAGGCTGCATACCCTATTTATTATTTTCTGTAACTTAATCTGACAAAGACAAATTATTTTATTGTAAGCTGACTTGAAGAGAGATCTGCATGTTACACAGCTGACTATGGCTCCAGAGTGAACAAGAGAACCTCAATTCAACACAACTCACAACAAACTGAATCCTACTAACAAAAAAATGAGCTTCCTCATTATATGACTAGGCAGAGGCCCAGAGATAAATATGCCTGCATTCCTGATCTATAGAGCTTATGAGATAAAACTGTACACAAGCAATGCAAATTGGAATATATCTCTATTAAAATTAGAATATAAAGAGTAGTCATGAAAATTCTAAGATATAATTTGTCACTATTGAAGCAGAACATTGACAATCATGATTAGAAATTTTAACAAAGAGCTCCATTAGCACAACACAATCAATTGGTTTATTTTATTCTAAAAAACCTTGCTTCTATACTCTTTATAGTGGCACTGAAGTGAGTTCACATTTCTAACACAAGTAAGCAATAGATATTTATGAATAGAATGATTTACAAATGTCAGCTGCCCAAATCTAGTTATTATGACTGGACAACTATAAGCTTCTTTTAAATTTCACTTAGATTTGATAGGATTTATCAACACTCTCCTATTGATCCATAAAGCTTACTTATTACTATCTAAATTAGACAAAGGCATACCACTAGTAGGTTTTTATGTAATAAGCTTATTGAATACTTGCTCCTACCATAGAATATTATGTTAATTTGTATCGTTATTTTTTATGAATCCATACATTCTAGATGGGCAAGTTATTAATATATTTCAATTAAATTGCATCCATCCAGTTCATTCTCAAGAAAAGAATTGTTCCATTCAAGAATTAGTTGAATACTTGCAATTGCAAAAACTCCAATTATTAAAATTTAGTAAAGTATTATTGAGAAAGCTGAAAATATAGGGAATTATGTATATTAAGAATACTTTGCCCTGGTATCAGTAACTCACATATATAATCTTAGCTACTCAGCAGTCTGATATCTGAGGATCATAGTTCAAAGAAATCCTGGCAGGAAAGTCTGTGACTCTTTTATTTCTTAGTGGTAAATAAAGCTGGATGTGGAGGCATGGCTCAAGTGGTAGATTGCAGATGCTCAGGGATAATTCCAGGCCCTGTGTTCAAGCCTCAGAGGCATTACAAAAAAAGAAAACTAGAGAGAGAGAGAAAGAGAGAAATGAAGGAAGGAAGGAAGGAAGGAAGGAAGAAAGGAAGGAAGGAAGGAAGGAAGGAAGGAAGGAAGGAAGGAAGGAAGGAAGGAAGGAGAAAGGAAAAAAGGAAAGAGAGGAAGGAGAAAAAACAAAAGAAAGAATGGAGTATATTATATCAAGTGAAGTAAGCCAGACCCAAAGAAATACAGGCTCCATGGTTTCACTCATTTTTAATAATTAGTATATGTCTAGGATAGTCCAAGCAGAGGTTCACAATAGTTCAATAGCTATGTACATATGACCATATAAAATGATGCTAATTGAAATGAATTCCAAGATATGTAAACAATAGGTTTGTTGTTGTAGATATGGGAGTAATTGTTGTGGTATGATGCTTTTATAAATATTTTTGTAAAGATATTGTACATGAGAGGTTACAGTTACATGAGTAAGGTAGTGAGTACATTTCCTATAGAGCATTGTTACCCCCTCCTTTGTTTTTCCCCTACTATCCCTTCCCTCCCCACCTCTCCAAATCCTCCCTGCCCACCTCGAAGTTTTAAAGTTCATTTTCAGTATAATGTGATGTACATCTCATTGTTACAATGGGACAACCTATATCCTTATTTCAGCATTTTATTATTTCCCTTCCCCTCCCCAAATTAGAAAAATGTATATACAAGATGCGGGGTACCAGAATCAAATACAGTGACAACAGGGGTTATTCCATGGGGGAAGAAAGTACATACTATAATTACCAGCACAAATATGTTTATTACAGCATTATTCACCACAGCTATATTCACCACACACACACACACACACACACACACACACACACACACACACACACACACACACACACACACACAATGGAATTATATGCCTACATTGGAAAGAATGACATCGCCATATTTTTTAGAAAACGGAAAGACCTGGAAAAAGTGAAGTAAGCCAGACCCAAACAAACATAGGTCCTATGGTTTCCTTTATTTTCATTTTTTTTTGTTTTTTTGTTTTTTGTTTTTTTTGGTCCGGTCGTGGGGCTTGAACTCTGGGCCTGGGCACTGTCCCTCAGCTCTTCAGCTCAAAGCTAGCACTCTACGTGGAGTCTTTTGAGGAAACTCCATATTGCTTTCCAAAGTGGTTGAACAATGCATTAAGGTTCCCTTATGTCCATATCCCCTCCAGAATCTGTTATTAGAGTTCTTGATTTTTGCCATTCTAACTGGGGTGAGGTGGTATCTCAATGTTGTTTTGATTTGCATTTCTTTTATGGCTAGAGAGGCTGAGTATTTCTTCATGTGTCTATTGGCCATCCTTCTTTCCTCTTCGGAGAAGTTTCTTTTTAAGTCTTTAGCCCACTTATTTATTGGGCTGTTATTTCTTTGAGGATTTGTTGTTGGGGGATTTAATATTTTGAATTCCTGGTATATTTTAGATATGAGACCCTTGTCTGTTTTATGGCTTGTGAAGATCTTCTCCCAATCCGTGTGCTTTCTATTGATTTTGCTAGCTATGTCCTTTGCCATGCAGAAGCTCTGCAATTTCATGCAATCCCATTTGTCCAACCTTTGTTTGATTTGTTGTGTTTCTGGGTCTCTATTAAGAAAATTTCAGCCTGTGCCAAGGAGACCTAGGGTTTTTCCTATTCCATCCTGTAATGTTTTCAGAGTGACTGCTTTGACTCTGACGTCTTTGATCCATTTGGAGTTTATTCTGTTGCAGAGTGATATATAAGGATCTAACTTTAGTTTTCTACAAGTGATTAACCAATTTTGCCAACACCATTTACTGAAGAGGTTGACTTTGTACCATTCTATTTTTTTAACTCCCTTATCAAAGATTAGATGCTATATGTCTGTAGGTTCATTTCTGGGTTTTCAATTCTATTCCATTGGTCCTGAGGTCTGTTCTTGTGCCAGTACCAAGCTGTTTTGATTACTAGGGCTTTACCTTTTAAGAAGATAGTTAAAACTCCTAGTGGAATAGATACATTCCATATTAGTTAGTGATAGGTAGAGAATGCCTAGATATTTGGAAAGTTCATATAAAAGCAGAGATAAAATCAAACATGATGTGAATGAAACAAGAACAAGAACAAATATTTTTATCTCTGTTTTGTAAAATAGCAAGCTTTTCTGATTTTAGTAAGTTTCATGTTATCAAGCCTATCATCGTGTTTATTTGAAAAGCATATTTCAATAAACTAAAACAATGTTTGTGCCGTAGGAAAAAAAGAGTACACTTACTTTTGTCTTTCAGCTTTTCTGATATTTAACATTTGTGAAGTACACCTATATACAAGTCAATGTGGGCTAAAAAGAGTTGAATTTGAAGTGGAGACTAGCCTTAGAAGCTGGTTAACAATGAAGATCATAAAACCAGCTTTCCCCTCCCTGGAAAGGTGAGCATTGAGACACTTTCTTTGCAGGATAAGTGAGCCCACTGGAACCATTTATACTAAGGTTTCATGACTACCTAGACTTTTACAATGCTCAGCAGTGAAATTAGCTCCCCAAATACAAATCATTAGATATGAATTTGTCCACATGTTCCACACAGACTTTTATCTTATAAAATCTTTCTGATATCTTTTTGATGAGTTAATTCACCCATACAGAATTTTGTATGATAAAGTCCTGTCCTACACTAGTCGAGGGATAACAGACACCCAAAGTTTAGATAGAACAGATGAATTTCTTTTGCCCAAAGTATGTATCATTTCAACATGAATAAAGATGAATTTCTGGAGCCCACTCTGTTACTACAGCTAAATCTTCACAAATCTGCCTCTGCTAAATGGGTTCCAAGCACAGAATACTACATCCATAACTGGATATTTCCAGATCTGATTCTAGCTTTCATGTGTTCAATTAACTCTCAGTTAATAAACTGAGACAATCTTGATATAAAAAAAGTTCTAATTCTCATGGGACTTTAAACTAGAGAATTTGATCTATTTAATAAATAGCCAAAGAAATATATTTGCCATACATGGGAAAATGTTTCATGACCAGATATGGAACTTCACAATCCATGTCATTTAAATTTCAGAACAATTAAATAATTGCTCTATGGGGAAAAAATCTGCCTTTGATTACTGATACAGAATGGTAAGAGGAGTTCAAAGCTCACAAAGGAGGACTAACCAACCTGATTAAAGTGCTATCAATCACAAATCTATCTTCTGGCTCATTGTTCCCGGCTCTGTAATTCAAATGTATCCTGACACAAAAAAAGTATGTATCCTGACACAAAAAAGTATGTGTGTGCATGTGTGTGTGTGTGTGTGTGCGCGCACGTATGCTTTAGTAGACCATGTATTGTTGGCTTTGCCATGATTTTATTTTGAAGAGAAATGAAAGTAAATACTGTAGACAAAGAGCACAATTTGGCAATGGGACAAAGAGTGAACTAACTCAGCAGTGATACTGACACAAGGTTGGTAATGAACTATAAAACTTGGGGGGAAGGAAGAGTTGGAAAGGAAAAACAGGGAAAATGGAGGAGGGGTGATACTGTTCAAAAGAAATTTAGTCAGTAACCATCTTATCTAACTCTAATGCCCCTGTAGATCGTGTTTACAATAAAAACTTCAAAAAAAACACAATTTGGAGTGATGTGATTGTGTTATCTGAAATGAAGGTATCTCCCATGTTGCCAAAATTATTTTCTGCTGCTGCTTATTCATTGGGATATATAGACCCTTCAGCTGTTTCTGCTCATTTTTCTTTGCCTTAGCATTAAGTAGGAATTCCCTTTATTCCCCAATTATTGATCTGTCTGTCTTATCTTGTGTATCTATTTAGACTTCAGTTTGTCTCACAACATGAAATATAGAATATAACCAAAAGTAGAAGATTTGTTGAGAAAGCAAGTTACAATTACAGGAATGTGTCTGCTCATGATGGGGTACATGTATAATCCTAGCACTCTGGAGGCAGTATTAGTCCAATTTCAAGTTTGAGGTGTTGCTAGCCTGGGCTATGTAGAGAAATATAATCTCAAAAAAACAAAGAGAAAACTTAGAAATGTGGGAATGTGTGTATTTAAGACATCTATTACAAACCCAATTGATATTGTTGACAGGGTAACTAATTTCAGAGACTTATTTAGAAATGATTGAAATTGTTTTTTTTAATATATTTTATTTTATTTTATTTTATTTGAGAACATACTGTACAGAGGGGTTACAATTACATGGGCAGGATAATGCATACATTTCTTACCAAGCATTGCAGCCTCCTCCTTTGTTTACCCTTCACCTCCCTTCCCAGCCTCCCCCCTCCCCCCACCCAATTATACCCCCCTCCTCCCCACACACCGACATTGTAAAGCTGGTTTTGACATGACATTTTGTACTTCTCATTGTTGCAACAGGTCCACCTGAATCCTTAAATGACTTGTTTGTCCCCATCTCCTCCACATGTTATACTGACATCAAATATAGTGAAAGCGGGGGTTACACTGTGGGGGAGGGACATACAAAGCAACAAAGAAATAATCTTATAAATGTGTTAGAAACATGCATGAAAGAAACGAAAACATTAAAATACATATTTAAGGGTTCATTTTCCTAACATCACATTATCTGACCTTTTCCGCTTGACTCATACCTATACTAGATATTGCAAATAAGGGAAACCATGGGACCTATGTTTCTTTGGGCCTGGCTTACTTCACTTAATATAATTTTTTCCAAACCTTTCCATTTCCTAACAAATGGGGAAATGTCATTCTTTCTGATGGAGGCATAGAATTCCATTGTGTATATATACCACATTTTCTTGATCCATTCATCTACTGAGGGGCATCTGGGTTGGTTCCATATCTTAGCTATGGTAAATAATGCTGCAATAAACATAGTTGTGCTGGTAGCTTTAGTGTGGTCTTGTTTGTAAACATTTGGGTAAATGCCCCAAAGTGGGATTGCTGGATCATAGGGGAGATCTATGTGAAGTCTTTTGAGGAACCTCCATACTGCTTTCCAAAGTGGTTGAACAAGTTTACATTCCCACCAACAATGAAGTAAGGTTCCTTTCTGTCCACATCCCCTCCAGCATCTGTTGTTGTTAGAGTTCTTGATTCCAAGAGGTTTAAAGAGGGATGACAAAACCATGAATTCTTCATTTAAATCTGCTGCCTTACTCCCCAAATTATCTAAAAATTTACTACAAGATCTAAGATCTCGTGGCTTTCACTGGTAATCTAGATACTGTAATCCCTATGGAAGTTTTTCTGATGTTGAAATATGAGATGCTGATGGTCTCATGGTGAATTCTCTGCTACTGATGATTAAGATAGAAAACAAAGGGAACCTGATTTAGAGATCATATTGCACAAAAATGAATGTTACCTGAATTGAATAAAGCAGTATCTCTCTCAAGCCTATGTTTTTGCACATTGTGCCTGCTAGAGGATATTCTGTAATTTAGATTACTTTAGATATAGGCCAAATTTACCACCTCTCTCTCTCTCTCTCTCTCTCTCTCTCTCTCTCTCTCTCTCTCTCTCTCTCTCTCTCTCTCTCTCTCTCTCTCTCTGTCTCTCTGTCTCTCTTCTTGTCTTGCCTTTTCTCTCTTCTTTCTCTTTCTTTCCTTCATTCATTCTTTTTTCTTTTATTTTCTGTTCTTTATCTTTCTTTTTTCTTTCTTTCTCTTTGTCTTTCTTTCTCTTTCCTTCATTCTTTTTTCTTTCTTCCTTCCTTTTTCGTTTAATGCCAGTCTTTCTCTTTATTGCAATTTTATGATATTTACTGCCCTAGGCTTTTAAATTTTTTTCTTTGAAATTCCAAACTAACAGTGGCTAAAGATCACAGTTCATTTTTAGTTTTATTTTTTTTCTTATTGTCAGGAATTGGCACAATAAGAGATGGGAAGAAATGGGGAGAATACTATCTTTGTTATTTGTTTAATTTTCTGGAAGTATTGCCATCAAAGTTATTTTTAACACTAGACATATATTTTTTTCATGCTGATAACTTTCGCAAGCTCACGGATAAAATGTTGCAATAGGGTATCAATGAAGACTTTGTGGCATAATACTAAGGTACTTGTGGCCTATTAAGGTACTTGGCACATAATTAAGGTATTTGGAACATTAGCTGATGTATGGCAGTGCTAAATATATACCTAAATTTAGTTCAGTATGGTTCTTTGGAGTGTTATTTAAATAACATAATTACTTAATTATGAAAAAAACAGATAAAGGAAAAATGGAAAGAATGAATGTAAAATTTTCCCAGAGGAAAATTGTTACTTGGGGGATTTAAGTCTTTTTATAGTTATCTATACCAAAGTCTTTCCAATGAAAATAAATGAATCTTTTCTATCCCCGCTCTGTATTTCAGTTTTCTGAAAATGTTCTGGTATTTTAGGACATAAACACATAACTGACTCAATACAGCTCATTTCCTGTTATTTATCTTCTAAAACATTCCTTTGATTTAAGACAGTATTAATTGCAAGTCTAGCATTGTTCTTCCCATACTAGGAAGATTGTTGACAGTTTTGCTCCATGATCTCACCCCATGTTCTCATCTGCTACCATAACTTCAAAGACTGTTACCTCATCAGTCTGGTGGAGACTATGATAAATTAAGGTATATAAATACACAGTGCAGACTATGTCTGAGGAACACAAGTATAAATGTTGAAATACTCTCTCCTATTTTTCTATTACTTGCCTGTTTCATTTGTATTAATTAGAACCAGCATATCTTGATCATGATAATTGTTCCTAGACTTTGGCACCTGCTCTACCATTCTCTCTAGATTCATTGACAGAGATTTCTCATATCTTGTGCTTTAAAAATACAGTTTTTGGAAGGGGAAACAAAGGAGGAGGCTACAATGCTTGATAAGAAATGTACTCATTATCTTGCCCATGTAATTTTAACCCCTCTGTACAGTATTTTCACAATAAAAAACAATAAAAGTACAGTTTTTATAAAGAAGCCATTATTATCTGCATTAATGACAGTATATTTTGTATAATGCATGATATTTTATTGTGACAATGATATTGTGATAAAAATTAAACTGAAACAGGATTCAGAGGCTTTGCTTATAGTCCAACTCGCTACATTAATTTGCTAATGGCACTAAGAAATGAGGAATTATGTCTTAAATACGAATGCAAGATAATGATCAATGTGAATGTTTGTTTGTGTATGTGTTATGTATATACATATGTAAACACATAAGCTAGGAATGTTAATATAATTTGAAAGTATAAGTAATAAGAACATATACCAAATATATAATATTTTACATGTGAATTTTCTGTCAGTTTTCATGTGATTGGGATATCACTGGTTATGGTGATAACTTTTACATTAAGCTACCTATGTAATATACCCTATAGTTCCTCCCAGAGTTTGTTCCAAGTAGTATGGCTTGAAGGCCTTTGAAATAATCAGTTATTACAATATAAATTTGTGATGAATTTACTTAATTTTGTTAGTTTATTTCCAGCATTTTATTATCTTTAAGTAGCTGTACAAAATAGTTGTCATTTAACAAAGCTGTTTATGAATATGATATATCAGATCACTGTCACCACTTTTAACATTCTTTTGTTTTTAAAATCATTCTTTTTTAATTAATTAATTAATTAATTAATTAATTTATTTATTTTGTCAGTCATGGGGGCTGAACTCTGGGCCTGGGCACTGTCCCTCAGCTGTTCAGCTGAAGGCTAGAACTCTACCACTTGAGCCACAGCTCCACTTCTGGCTTTTTTCTGCTTATGTGGTGCTGAGGATTAGAACCTACCTCTTTTCTCACTCTTCCCAATTTTGTAGGATATAAATTGAATTCTTGACTCTTCATTATAAACAAAAAAAGGTAAATGAAATTAAATTTCAGCTCAGGAACTTTTGGAAAGTTTAACTTATTCAAATAAACTATAATTTTTCATCTTCATTTAAACTACTTTCAACAGCTTTTTTAAAAACAAGACCTTATAAATTAAGCTTGGTTTATGCAATGATTGTGAATGATAACATCAGTAATTCACTTATCAAGTTAACTACCAAATCAATTATCACATGGTCATTTGTGAACTGTGTACAGACCAATTTAGTGGTTTGGGCTATTTCATTCCCAAATATGAATAAGATCTTCATATATCTTTTACCATTTTAAATTGTCATGATAATTTTAGTTACAGCTCACCAATTCCAAATTTGTATTGGGTGAGAAATAGGGAGTATATTTTTTTTCCTAACTAAGCAATTATATGAGCAAACCAATGCTAACTAGAGCTATACAAGCTATTCTTCACAAATAAATCAATGATGTTGGATGTGTATTACCTAAAACATCATTCTTTTTTTACGTTCTAATAAAAACCTCAACAAATGGAGGTAAACAGACAGCATTATTCCCCTAAAATGACTCCTATTGGCAGCTCAGGCAAATCAGCTCAGTTTGCTTTCACCATGAATCCCTCATCCATAGAAGCACAAACACCAGTATGAGCCTTACTCCTCTCAAGCACTGTATCTGGAGCAGGAATTTCCTCCTATGCTGAACAGGCATTTGTGATTGTATCTTCTGCCTCAAAGGTGAATCATCTGATCTATATAAAACTTCCTGAATGACTTTTAATATATTCTTAATTTATTGAAGTGACATTTTAAAATTAATCACTTTTAAAGAAGTATGTGGGAAATCACTTTCAATGGAAAGATTATGATTACTTTATGGTCTGAAAAAAATAAAGGGGATAGAGGTTAAAATATCATTTTCTGGTCTCAAATATAAAACAGATGTGACTGCAAAGTGCACTCTTAGTTTGTGTGTGTGTGTGTGTGTGTGTGTGTGTGTGTGTGTTACCTAGATGTAAACTAGAGAAAAGAAAGTGATATTAATGCCGGGTACTTAGGCACAATGAAGAAACTTTGCCACATTGTTAAGCTTCCCACAGGTTGTGAGGCAAACAGTTGAAGAGAAAAAAGCGACAAAAATGAGAGGAAATAGTAAAGGTTTTCTGGGGGAGATAATGAAAGGCACTATTGTGTGGGGGCATGGGAAACCTTGTAATCGTTTTCATTTGCAAATTACAGCTAATGACTTTACTATTGCTGAAAGAGAAGTTCCAAGAACTCATTAAAAATAATTGATACATTAATGCTAATAAATGCACTTGCCAAAGAGCACAAATAGACTTGTAATTTGAGGGCATGTTTTGTGCTCACAGCATCTTGGATGAAGCTATAATTTAAAGATCACTGTTGAAAAAAAGTGTCAAAGACCCATAGGAAGCTAAAATATAGCCTTTTACCCTTGTACTAAAATGAAGACCAAATCCTCCTTTTGATTTCACAGGTGAGTTAACAAGAGACCCAGGGTATGATTAAAGGTTTTCTCAGTCTGAATCCCTCTTGCTGTTAGCCAAGCAATACGGGTAGCATTAATTTGAGAGTAATGATGAGTAGCACACTTCATGCTCAAAGACTTTCTCAACCACTCATATACCTTTATACCAGGCATGAAAGGAGAGACCTACTGGAGAGCAGTGCACACAAAGCACTACTAAAAAACATCCTACCTAATAGCTGAAGGATTAACCAAAGACCCAAGTAATGTTAACAACCAAGAGACTTCTGAAGACCATGTCATGGGAATTTACAACAGATGGTAGGATGATATAAAGAAAAGTTTTTCTTTTTCTTGACTCTACCATATATCAGTTAATGTGTCTGCATACATTTGCATGCCACCCATGGTATCTGCTTGTACATTTAAAATATAAATCTGGCTTCCACATATAAAAGATATCATACCTCCTTTCTCTGGGCCTGAGTTTCCTGACTTGAGATATAATTTCACTGAAATATGGAAAATTCAATGGAAATCTGAACTAGTGTATTTCTTTAGAAAGGCAAAGTCAAAGTTTTACAAAATGAACACCAGCAATCAGGTATTTGAAATATGTGGGGGTTAAGCCAGGGGAAAGAGACCCACAAATGAAGTGGGGCAGAGGGAGAAATGCAGTCAAGATTTCAATCTATATCCTACAAAATTAAGAAGAGTGAAAGAAGAGGTGAGTAGGGAGGGATGGATGAGAATGTTGGAAGGGTAACTGAGCAAAATATATTTTATTCATAAACTACTTTGTTAAATGGCATCTCTTTTATACAACTACTTAAACATAATTTTTAAAAAAGTGTTTTAGGATAATTAAGAATTACAAACTAACTCTGGGAAGACAAAAGACTACCACCATATTCCAAAGCATAAAAGCAAACGTTCTCTTTATTTAAGGAGCAGAACACTGCATGCATAAATACAAAGCAACAGGAGAAGCCAGAGGTACAAAGCTAGCTGGTTATAATTCAGAGAGGAGTGGGACACATTGCATATGTAATTGTTATTGTCTCATTTCAATATTGAAACAATATTTAAGTTTTATGCACAAGGAGCTGTGGAGACGTAATTGTTCAGTATAATGTTGAGTATGGTGTTCATAGAATAGGTTGATATAAGAAACTTGTGTACATCACAAAATACAAACCTGTATTATATGACACTTATTGATATGTACTTTACATATCATATTACATAATTATTATGAAATGTTTTAGCTCTTATCATAAGTAACAATTATAGTACGAAATAAATATCCATATTTCCAAGTACAAATTTGGTGATGTTAGAGAGAAGTTAATTAATTACAGAATTTAAATATATTTATATATATCCTTTTATTTAGAACTGTTCTGGAAATTTGGGTTTTATCAAGTATTTAGGAGTGGCAAGGGAATGAATTGTTTCAAAAAAGAGTACACCAAGCATTTTTTGTACTTTGATTAAAATAGTCCAAATATTAGTTAAGAAAATATTGAAATAATCAAATTTAACATTAGTCTTTCCTGAAGTTATAAGCCAAAAGTGAAGGGTACATATGTATTTCAGTACATTTTTGTATATATATATATATATATATATATATATATATATCTATTAGAGGTTTTCAATACACCATTATTGTATACATAGAGTAAAACTAATATTTTACACTGTTTTTTTGTGACAAGCAAATTCAATTTCACAAAGTTCCATGATACAGATTTTTATTCACTATATTTTCCATACTTTACAATATCAGATTTGCACATTCTCATATTACATGTCTTTTATTCTCTTTTTCCTTCCAATGCATCATAATTGTTTGAAGACATAAGAAGAAAACTAGTATTTGTTAATTAAACAAGCCAGAATGTACACTTGTTCATAGCTCACTGGCAAGAGCCAGTTACATGATCTCAAATGGATGGTGCAAGTGACAGGCAACTAAATGTAGTTTCTCATTTAAGTAAGAGACACAGGTGGTACCTAAAGGCATTTTTGACAGAATGGGTGATGGCTTTTCATATTCAGGTAACTTTTGATGCTATAATAATCTACAAATTGATGAGAATGTATTTAAAAGACCATTGTATGGCAATAAGACTAGTAATTATATCATACATCAATGGCCAGAACTCTAGTCCATAGAAGAGTATCTTATCAAATGGGAAGAAGCAGTAAGTCTTCGTGATAGGTGCTCTTTCTAGGATGCTGTTAGTGTCTGTCAGGTATAGTATAGGAACACTAGAAATGTGAAAGCCTCTAAGAAGAGACTATTTTATTAAGTCAAATTTTCAGTGAACTTTGGGTGGGTTATTTCAGAATTTTAGAATTATTTGGAAGGATACAAAGAGATTCATTCAAAACAAAAAATTCTGAGTGATATATGATATTGTTGGCTTTTTATCCAGAAATGATATATTTAGGGAAAAAAATCTTGGCATTACATAACATAGTTGATGCAAGTTACAAAACCTACATAAAATAATCTCTTTGAGGCTTCTGTCAAGATTTACAGAAATTGTTAACTTTTAATAATTAAGAGGCAAGAAAAAAATCTTCTAGAGAGCACTACTGAGAAAAAATACTTTCATCAAAAATACTTTTCATGTGAGTTTGATTTGCATTGGTAATTACAGGATGTTATATGTTTCTATTTATACTTTCTTTTTACTCCGTATTCCTTCAACAAACTTTAAATTCATGCAATAGTAGGAAGTTATCTTACCACCTTGACAACAATCATATATCCAGAAATCAGGTACAAGAAATATAGTTTACCCAACAGTATCAGGAGAGACTACTGTTGTACTTTTCATCATTAAAAATCAGTATGGATCTTTGTAGAATATTAAAGTATGTTCACATAAATAAGGGAAATTTTCTATTACTTTGTTATTTACTTCAAATTAATTAATCCATTTGTTCATTAAATCAGTCAGATACTCAGATTTGACAGTTGTGTGTGTGTGTGTGTGTGTGTGTGTGTGTGTGTGTGTGTGTGTGTGTGTATGATGCATGGAAATGCATTGTGATACATTTGAAAGACAATAAAAATAATTTTCCTTGCCCACAAGATTTTCAGAACATTTACAAGGGATGTAAAAAACCCATGGCCATTTACTTTTTTAATATATATTTTTTATTGTAAAGATACTGTACAGAGGGGTTATACTTACATGAGTAAGGCAATGAGTACCTTTCCTGTCCAGCATTGTTATACTTCCTTTTTTCCCCCCTAGCATCCCTTCCTGCCCCACTTCCCCAACTCCTCCCTCTCCCCTCTCAATGTTGTAAAATTCATTTTCAACATAGTATTTTGTATGTCTCATTGTTACAATGGGTCAACCTGTATCCTTGTTTCAGCATTTTGTTTTTTCCCTTTCCCTCTCCAAATTAGAAAAATGTATATAAAAGATACAGAGTACCAGAATCAAATACAGTGAAAACAGGGGTTCTACCATGAGGGAAGAACACACAAAAGAAACCAAAAAATCACATAGTTCATTAAAAACAAGAGCAACAAAGTTAAAACCTCTTGTGTCCGTATCTTGGGGTTCATTTCACTTAGCATCATCTTATATTGTGCCTAGATTTTGACCTTTTCTACTTGTCTGGTAAGATAATCATAGATATATACTAGTTATTACAAATAAGGAAAACAATAGAACTTATGTTTCTTTCAGTCTGGCGTACTTATTTAATATGATTTTTTTTCTAAGTCTTTCCATTTCCTAACAAATGGGGCAGTGTCATTCTTTTTGATGGAGGCATTTACTTTTGATATATCTTGGATAATTGTGGAACCAGGCACTCTTTAAAACATTCTATTGATAATAGAAGAGAGGAATCCATTGAGAGTCTGTTTGTGCTCATTATCTCAGGATATTAATTTCAAGGAAATTTCTTTCTTTTCATCAAATAAGATTGTAGGTCTTATTGAGGTCATCAAACATAGTTTACTTTTTGGACATTTTAGCCCCAAATATACTCCAAGCATTACTAGAATTTAGGTTTTCATCTTAAATTTAATTACTCTTTTTCAAATGACATTGAGTTGACTATATACTGTTTTAATGAAGTGTAATATAATCATACTAAACTAATCAGCAAACATCTCAGTCATTAGGGATGTAAATGTTATTGTTCCCATATAAATGATACATAAAGAATTGTGGCAGAAAGATCAAAACATTGACTGTATCTGATTTGTAGTTCTATGCTGAGACAATGAGCTTCTCAATAGTGCAGATTTTCTACAAGCAACCATTACCCTTGGTAGGAGAAAACTAACTATTTAGACCAAATTCATGACAATTAGTGAGAGTTATAAAGAAAATGTATCTCTAGTCATTGTATTAATAAATACTAACAAAATATTTTCTTCATTTAGGTTTAATATTATTTAATACAAATGGTTTAATCATTAATTTTTCTATGGTAATCTCATTGTTTTAGCTCCAAGTTTCATAAAATTAGAATAATTATACTATTTAAAAATCCAAGTAAATATAATCTTTGTTCAAATTGTAAATGGAATATGGAAAGAGTAAATGTAAATGTAAAATGTAAAGAGTCGTAAGCTCACTAGTTCACATATGTAACTGTAACCCCTCTGTATATCATCTTGACAATAAAATATTTTTTAAAAGAATGTGAAAATGCCAATTTGGAAATTGTCAATGTTAACACAAATAGCCATTTACATTTCATAGTCTGTCCATCAGTGTGTCTTCAGAAAGGAAAAGAAAAGCAGTTTTAAAGAGCTACCTCTTTAAGGACACAGATTCAAGCACTCCTGGTCTATGATTGCAGCAGTGGATGCGTCTGCTGCTGCTCAACACATGTCAACAGACAAAGCCCGGGACAAAGGCTCCAGAGATGTTTACTCACTGCCAGCAAGAATCAACAAGGAGCAGAAATATTCATTTTCTCGGCCACAGAGAGTAGCAGACTGTAGACATTGACAGCCTGGAAACCAAAGGAAAGCTGTGAGTACACCCAAGACATCACAGGAAGCAGAGGTGTGAAGGTAGCCCCTCCCCTACCACTGGATAAAAACTCCATCTTTGATATTGACACAGATCTAGCTAGAGCAGCTAGTGTAACTCATGCCTGGGAAGAAGACAATAGAAGCCATTCAACAGGTCAAAACAATTTGACATGTGGCAAGGCTCAGCTCCACCTTTGGGGAGAGTTGCCCTTCCCAAGCAGATGCAGCTCCCCATGGGTGGGCAGACTCTCCATAGGGGGTAAACAGAGCCAGAGGCTACCTTACCTAGCTGCTGCACAGGAAACAACTCCAGCCCTACAGCAATTGGAAACTTGTTACATATGAATCTTAGATTGGATCCAGGCTGGGCTGCTTGAGTCCCTCAGGAGCTAGCCTATCAGGATAAAGCTACTTATTGCTGACAGACCACAGACCTACCTACAATCTAACACCTGTCACAGCAACTCGATACTCAAAATAGATTGTCCTCCCACTGAACAGCCTGCAAGGAAGGACATAAACTCCTGGGTAAGGCAGAGCTTCCTTCAGCCTGCTCAAATAAACTGATTTAAGAAACAAAGCAAGCCACGGGACAACCAAACATCACAAACAAACCAGAGAATCCACCACCAAGAGAATGGTTATAGACACAGGGGAGACACAAGATCACCCCCCCAAAAAAAAAATTAGGTATTTTTTTCTATTTTTTTCATTTTTATTTTAGGTTTGTTTTTTGTTTTTGTTGTTGTTCTTTTTTCTAAATATTCTCTTTATACTCTTTTCCCTTTTGTTTTTTGTTTTTTGTTTTTTGTTTTGCCTTACTTAATTGCTGTTCTGTTCATCTGCAGTTATATACCTGTCTTCAGTTATGAGACCTTGTCCTTCATTTTGAGCACATTTAATTCAGATATTGATTACTCAATACACAAACTCCCAGCCATAACTCCATTAATTTTAGAATTATTTCTTTATACTTATATATATATATTGTGTTTCATTTTAAATGCTTTATTTTTTATGTTTTATTTTTTTCTCTCTTCTACTTTCCTGCTCTCCCTGTCCTTTCTCTGAATCACTCTCTCACTTTCCCTTCCTACATTGATCTAATCTTATTTTCTCCTCAAAATTCTCCCTAAACCTATTAATTAAGGGGACTGCTTACCCCTTCCTTGATTTTTCTTGGTCCATTGATACCTGGCTGTTTGTTATTGAACTTAGATTGCATCTGTTGAACTAGATTGTATTTGTACTGGTTGATGCTTGCCTTATAGCTTGAAATCTGTTTGGCTATCATACCCAAATGGGCAGACAAGCAGAAAGACAAGAAAAATGGCAAGTCCAGTTATTTCAACTGTTGCTCCTGACAATCAGGAAACAGAGCAATGAATAACTCAGAGGAGAGTTCCCCAAATGCTCTACAAATATTACTGGCAAACATGCTGAATGAAAAGTTTGAAAGCTGCAAAAGCTGTGAGCGTGATAGGGAAATGAATGAGTGTGATGAGGCTAACCAAAGATTAATACAGGAATTTCATGAGTGTGAGGTCAATGAACAATTAATAGAGGAATTGTGTAAGCTGGAAGAGAATAGACAAAGATTAATGGAGGCACTCTTAGGATCCACAACAGACAGTTCGAGGAATCCAGCGAGGCCACAAAGGGAATGCTGAATGAACCCCAACAGGAAAATAGGGAGTCCAATGAAACTATAGCCAGTCAATTAAGGATTTGAGAATGAACACCAAAAACAAAATTAAGTGAAAGAGTCCAGAGAAGATCTACAGCAAATCTCCAACAAAGAATTTGAAGCCATCAAAGCTGACCAATTAGAAGAAAATGAAATAAAATCCAAAGTAGTCTTGACAGTAGGTTAGATCATGCAGAAGATCAAATTTCTGGGATTGAAGAAAGCCTAGATATTATAGACAAGAACAGACCACTATTCAAGACAAAGCCAAGAAATATGATAGATCTATGCAACATATAGAATACACCATCAGAAGGCCTAATCTGAGGATAATGGGTGTAGAGGAGCACCTAGAGACAGAAGTTAATGGTCTAGGAAATTTAACAGTATCCTAGCAGAGAACTTCACAAACATGCAAAATGATAAGCCTATTCAGATACAAGAAGCTTTTAGAACCCCAAATAGACCACCATCTCATTGTATTCTGCACAGTATCAATTCAGACCAAAGAAAGGATCCTTAAAGCTATCAAGTATAAAAGAACAAACACCTATAAAGGGAAACCCATCAGAATAACCTCAGATTTCTAAGCAGAGACAATTAAAGCAAGAAGAGCCTGGAATGATGTATTCCACTCCCTAAAGAAAAACAACTATCAACCAAGAATAATGTACGCATCTAAACTCTCCTTCATAAGGGAAGGTCAAATAAAAACCTTCCACAGCAATGAGAAATTGAAACAATTTATCTCCAGCAAACCATCCCTACAAAAGATACTTAAAGATGCTCTACACATAGAAAACCAACAAGACCACAACAAAGGCAAAGAAACATCCCCCAAACAGAGAATCCAGGAAGCATAGGAAGAACCCAGTTGTAACAAACCTTAAGAGGGTGGATAACAGGGCAGGAACTACCAAACAACTCTCAGTTCTAACACTCAATATATTTTTTTATTGTGAAAATACTGTACAGAGGACTTACAATTACATGGGCAAGATAATGAGTAAATTTCTTATCAAGCATTGTAACCTCCTCCTTTGTTTCTCCTTCCCATCCCTTCTCACCCTGCCCCCACCCCCTCATCCAACCCTCCCCCCCTCCTCCCCGCACCAAAGTTGTAAAGTTCTTTTTCGATATAACAACTTGTACATCTCATTGCTGCAATGGGTCCAACTTGTATCCCTATTTAGACGATTTGTTTTCCCCTTCCCCTCCACAAATTATACCGACATCAAATAGTCAGATAAGGTGATGTTAGGGAAATGAACCCTAAGATATGTATTCAAATGTTTTTTTTTTCTTTCATGCGATTGTTTCTAACACATTTATGAGATTATTTCTTTGTTGCTTTGTATGTCCCTCCCCTGCAGTATAACCCCTACTTTCACTAATTCTCAATATTAATGGACTTAAATCTCCAAATTAAGTGACAGACTGTCTAGTTGGATTAAAAAGCAAGATCCTTCTATCTGCTGCCTTCAAGAGACACCACACACACACACACACACACACACACACACACACACACACACACACACACACACACACACACACACACACAAACATTCTGAAAATAAAAGGCTGGAATAAAATCTACCAAGCAAACAGAACCCATAAACAGGCAATAGTTGCAATCAGATAAAATAGACTTCAAAATAAAGTTAGTGAGAAGAGATAAAGAAGATCATTACATACATACTAATCAAGGGATCTCTCCTTCAAGAGGATATTACAATTCTAAATATATATTCACCAAATAACAGAAAACCCAAATTTACCCAAGAAACACTTTTTTCCTTAAAATCACACATTGATCAAAAAACATTACGTATTGGGTTATTAACATACCACTATCCCTGCTGGATAGGTCAACCCAGCAAAAACTCAACAGAGAAACCTTAGACATAAACAACTACATAGATCAACTAGACTTAACAGACATCTACTGAATATTTCACCCAGTAGCATCAGAATACACATTCTTCTCAGCAGCACATGGAACATTCTCCAAAATAGTCACATTTTGGGTAACAAAGCAAACTTGTCCAAATTCAGAAATATTCTGAATTCTGTGTTCTCTTACATCACAAGGGAATAAAATTAGAATTCATTACCAAAAGCAACAAAAAAAAATCCTGTAACCCATGGAGGCTGAACAACCTATTGTTGAACCAACAGTAGGTCATATAAGAGATTAGAAAAAAATTCAATGTTCATGATATTACCAAATAAAAAAATAGAGTCTAGAGGAAGAAGGCGGAGGAGAAGCTGAAGGCTAAACAAGCTCTCACATAGAAAGCCGTTTCAGTGTACCAGTGAGCAGTCCTAGACTAGAGAATCACACCAAGAATTGAAAAATCCAGGCAGCTTTATTGAGACAGATCTAAGCCCTTGCCAGTGTCCGTGGCAGTGGATGCTGCCACTGCCGCCATATCAAAAGAGAGAGAGCCCAGGACAAAAGTGACAGATGTGGTGAGCAAGCAGATTCTACTCACCACCAGCAAGAACTGACAAGGAGCAGAAATCTTCATCATGCTGATCACAGACCATAGACAAAAGTGACAGTTGTGGTGAGCAAGCAGATTCTACTCACCACCAGCAAGAACTGAGAAGGAGCAGAAATCTTCATCATGCTGATCACATACAATAAACAGCCAGGAAACAAAGAGGCTGGCATGAGTACACCCAAGACATGCTCACTCCTCCTAGAGCAGTGGGGGGAATGTAACCCCTCCCCACCACCAGAGAAGAACTCTATCTTTGATACTGACAAAGGGCCTGGCCCAAGCAACTAGCTCCAACTCAGTCCTTTGAAAAAAAACAACAGGAGCTATTCAACAGGCCAGGAAACTGACCTGCCTGGCTCAGCTCCACCCAGAGGAAAGTTGCCCCTCCCCAAGAGGCTTCTCTACCCCCAGAGTAGTGACTTTCTTCACTGGGTAAACAGAACCAGAGGTTGCCCTACCCCACTGTAGGCTAGGCAGCAGACCCAGAAGCATAAGGTGTAAAAGAAAAACAATTGAAACTTAGTAAACAAATCCTGAGAATGGTTCCAGGCTGGGCTCTATGAGTGTCTTAGTAGCCAGCCCTTCAGAGAAAAGCTACTGATTGATGATACCTCAACCTTACTCACAACTTAGCCTCATCACAGCAACTCCAACCTAGAGGAAACAGCCATCTCCCTCTTTTTTGATACTCAAAGCAGATTCCTCCTCTCACTGAACTAGCCTTGGAGCAGGATCACGAAGTCCTGGGTAAGACAGAGCTTCTTTCTGCCTGCTAAAACAAACTGACTTAAGAAACCAATCAAGCCACAGGAAAACCAAACACCACAAGAAAGAGACTCCACCAATGGACTGGTTACAGACACAGGGGAGATACAAGATCCTCCCAAGCCAAAAAAAAAAAAAAAAAAAAAAAAAAGAACTCTTTTTTCTACCTATCTTTTTTTAATTTAAAAAATTGTTTATTTTTTTCTTTCATAATTTTTACTTTAGGTGTCTGTGGTGTGTGTGTGTGTGTGTGTGTGTGTGTGTGTGTGTGTGTGTGTGTGTGTGTGTGTGTGTGTGTGTGTGTTAAATCTCTTTTAAACTTTTGGTCTTTTTTTTGTGGGGGGTGAATTAATTGCTATTCTGTTCAACCTCAAATATATATTTTTTCAAGATTCATCATATATTAGTACTTGATAAAATTGTGAAATTCCCATTGTAGATTATTTTTCTTTGTTTTTAAGTTTTTACTCTTTTCCGCCATACCTTTTGAATGGACCCAAGAGTTTATTGACTGATCACTGCTTATTTCATATTCTCAGAGGATTTAACTGTAAGGTCTGCACAGGAACACATACTTACCTCTTGGCTAAGTTTCCTCCCAGTATTTGTTACCTAGGTAACTGGCAGACCTGGAAGCAGTCACCTTCCCGTCCTGCTAGCTCACATCCTGGGCCACCTCTGGTCTCATGCCTCCCATCTGACCTTAGGAGGGTCCCAGACCCTGAGATCATATGTAGATCCAGTGGGGCCACACCTTTCACTCACCTGGTCACACTTCCTCTTGTCCCTGGCCTAAATAAGTCCTGGCCCAGGAGTTGGTTGCCCCTTCCTTTTTCAGCCAATCCTCTCCACCACAGTGGGGGCAGTAGTTCCATAACTAAACTTTTCTCCTGCCTGAATAGCACGTGGTGTTCTCTTCATCAGCTACCTAATGAAACCTACCTTTTTACTATACCTTACATATGGTGCCATGACTCAGATGGGGTTTTTGAGTTGGAAATGTTAGACTTTCCTAACTACCCCTTTTCTGCGAGCCGAACTGCCTTGAGACACCATGCAAGACTTCACCAATACCATTGCTAACTTTTATATCCATGTCCACACTACTACTCTACTCTGGTGAGTGAAGCTACTCTCTCTACAGTTCTCTGTTGCTCAGTCTCTGTTCAGATGTAGTGCCATGCCAGAGAGCTCCTATGACCTTTATCCAAAAGGCTGGTCATCACCGGAGCTGAGAACACTTAGTTTTGGGGGCTTGGCCATTTCCCTCTAGAGTGCTCTGGGGGAAGTTGGGACGCCCCTTCTGCCAGGTCAGCTCTCCTTTACTCACCAGACTGACTCTCCTACATATTTAATGGGGTGCTGAGAATCACATTCAAGCCGTAAAACACCTTTGAAATGCTTCCTGTGGTTCCTGGAAAGCCAGAGCACCTAATTTTTATGCCATTTTCAGACTTAGACAGTTTTTGCCACTGCAATGGTAAATGGTCAGAAGTCTGTTTACTTTCAGGCTTTCTTTGCTCTTCTTGCTTCTCTTAATATTTGTGTGTAATCAAGTATAAACCTAACAATATATTTGATTATATAATTTTTGAATTTTTTCTGTCAATGATATATCACAAATGCTTAAGAGAAATATAAATTTTGAGTGCATGTGAAGCTAATAAAGATGATCATATTTGTTAATCTTATGACCTAATTGTATGTTAATAATAAGACAACTTGTTGAATAGTATATTAATATGTAATACTCTTCTTTACTCATATTTATTTTCCAATCTAAATGTTCATAGTAACAAAACAGGATATATGAATTTCACAAATAATAAAATATCTTAAAAATTCATAATATTACTCAAACTGGAATAATTTTGAAAGCAAAAAAGTGCTATTAATATTCATACCTGAATAGTTAGGATGAAATGGCTTTATCCTCAGACAAAAAGAATGTAGTCTTGCTCTGTCTGAGTTTCTCTGATAATTTCATTCTGTGTTATTTTTTCTGAAATTTATGTTATTGAAGAGGCTTTCTTTTTTCCACACTATTTTTTGGCTTCCTTATTAATGATTAGGTGGCCATAGGTCTGCAGGTTCATTTCTCGGTCTTCAGCTCTATTCCATTGATCTGTCTGTCTGTTCTTGTGACAGTACCAAGCTGTTTTGATTACTATACCTTTGTAATAGAGTTTGAAGGTTGGTATGGATCTTCCTCCAGAACTTTTCTTTTTGCTAAGGATTGTTTTTGCTTTTCAGTGTTTTTTATTGTCCATATAAATTTTTGAATTGTTTCCTCTACTTCATTAGAGAATGATGTTGGGATATTGATGGATATTGAAATGAAGGTGTAGATAGTTTTTGGCAGTATTTTCATTTTCACAATATTAATCCTCCAAATCTAGGAGCATGGGAGGTTTTTTCACTTCCTGCAATCTGCTTTAATTTCCCTTTTCAGGTTTTTAAAGTTTTCATAAAAAATTAACACTCAAAAATTAGATTGCCATGTGCAAGTGGTGCAAGCATGTAATCCTAGCTACTCAGGAGGATGAGATCTGAGGATTGTGGTTCAAAGCCAGCCCAGTGAAGAAAGTCCATGAGACTCTTATCTCTTGTGGCTCAAGTGATAGAGTGCTCACCTTGAGCTGAAGAGCACAGGGACAGTGCTAAAGACCAGAGTTTAAGCCACACGATGGACAAAAAAAAGGCTTTCATGTATGAAAATAATGAGAATGATTGCATCTGAAATCAGGAAAACAATTCCTTTTGTAACAGCCCGACAAAAAATAAAATACCTAGGAGTTAACTAAAAAAGTGAAGGACCTCTATGATGAAAACTTTAAAATCCTGAAAAAGGAAGTTAAAGCAGAACTTTGAAAGGGGAAAATCCTCCCATGTTCCTGGATTGGGAGGATTAACATCATGAAAATGGCAATACTACCAAAGGCTATCTACAAATTCAATGTGATAACTACTAATATCCCAAATTCATTCCTCAAGGAAATAGAAGCAACCCAAAAATACATATGGAACAATAAAAGACCCTGAATAGCAAAAACAATCTTTAGCAGAAAGAACAGTGCTGGAGGAATATCAATACCAAATTTCAAACTCTACTACAAAGCTACAGAAATCAAAACAGCTTGGTACTGGCACAAGAACAGACGTGAGGACCATTGGAATAGAACTGAAGATCCAGAAAGGAGCCCACAGACATATAGCCACCTAATTTAGACAAGGGATCTAAAGAAATAGAATGGAAGAAAGACAGCCTTTTCAGTAAACGGTTCTGGCAAAATTGGTTAAACACCTGTAGAAAACTAAAGCTAGATCCTTATATATCACCCTGCACCAGAATCAATTCCATATGGATCAAAGACCTCGAAGTCAAAGCAGATACCTGAAAACATTACAGGAAGGAATAGAAGAAAAACTCGGGCTCCTTGACACAGGAGAAAATTTTCTTGATAAAGAACCAGAAACACAATAAATCAAAGAAAGGTTGGACAAATGGGATTGCATAAATCTACAGAGCTTCTGCATGGCAAAGGACATAGCAAGCAAGATCAATAGAAAGCCTACTGATTGAAAGAAGATCTTCACTAGCCATACAATGGACAAGGGTCTCATATCTAAAATATACCTGGAACCCAAACAACTAAATCTCACAACAACAAATCCTCAAAGAAACAAGCTTTGGATTCATAAGTGGGCTAAAGGCTTATAGAGAGACTTTTCTGAAGAAGAAATAAGAATGGCCAATAGACACATGAATAACTAGCTCAACTTCTTTAGCCTTAAAAAATGCAAATCAAAACAACATTGAGATTCCACCTCACTCCAAACAGAATGGCTATGATCAAGAAATCTAATAACAGCAGATGCTGGAGAGGATGGGTACAAAAAGGAACCCTACTTCATTTTTTGAGGGAGTATAAACTTGTTCAACCCCTTTGGAAAGCAGTATGAAGGTTCCTCAAAAGACTCCACATATAGCTCCCCTATGACCCAACAATCCCACTTTTAGGCATTTACCCAAATGATCACAAACAAGACCATACTAAGGCTACCAGCACAACTATGATTATAGCAGCATTATTTACCATAGTTAAGATATGGAACCAACTGAGATGCCCCTCAGTAGATGAATAGATCAAGAAAATGTGATATATATATATATATATATATATACATACATACATACACACACACACACACACACACACACACACACACACACACACACACACACAATGGAATTCTATGCCTCCCTCAGAAAGAATTGCAGTGCACCACTTGTTAAGAAATGGAAAGAGTTCCAAAAAATTATATTAAGTGAAATAAGCCAGAGTCAAAGGAACACAGGTCTCATGGTTTCCCTTATCTGCAGTAACTAGTATATGTCTAGGAGAATCAGAAGAGGTCAAAAGGTATGTACATATGACCATATAAACTGATGGTAAGTGAAATGAGCCCCAAGATAGGGATACAAGAGGCTTTATCTTTTTTGCTGTTCTTTTTAATGTACTTATATTGTACTATGTGATTTTTTGTTTCTTTTTTGTTCTTCCCCCATGGTTCAACCCCTGTTTTCACTGTATTTAATTCCAGTGTCCTGCATCCTGTATGCACATTTTTCTAATTTGGGGAGGGAAAGTGTAATAACAAAATGCCGAAATAAGGATACAGGATGACTCATTGTAACAATGAGAGGTACAAGACACTATGTTGAAAACTACCTTTACAACTTTGTCGGCAGTGGGGGAAGGGTGGGAGAGGGAAGGGAGGAGTTGGGGAGGTGGGGAGGAAAGTGATGGTAAGGGAAAAATAAAGGAGGGTATAGCAATGCTCAATATGAAATGGACTCATTACCTTGCTCATAACTTTAACCCCTCTGTACAGTATCTTTACAATAAAAACATATATGTGAAGAAAAAAAAGAAGTGCAAGTCAAAGCAACATTGAGATTCCACCTCACCCCAGATGGAATTGTGATTATCAAGAAAAATAATATTAACAGATGTTGGTGTGGATATGGTCAAAAAAGAGCAATACTATACTGTTGGTGGGAATGTACAGTTGTTCAACCACTTTGGAAAGCAGTATGGAGATTCATCAAAAAACTAAACATAGAGCTCTCCTGAGATCCAGCAATCCCACTCCTGGGTATTACCATAGCTAAGATGCAATCAACCCCGATGCCCCTCAGCGGATGAATGGATTCAGAAAATGTGGTGTATATACACAATGGAATTGTTTCCATAAGAAAGAAAATGGCATTGCATAAGAAAATAGGAAGACTTGGAAAAAATTATAATAAGTGAATTAAACCAAACCCAAAGAACCATAGGCTTATTACCCTCATTTGTAATAATTAAAACATGTCCAGGATATTCTTAGGAGAGGACTATAATGGCTCAATAACTATGTGTATATGAGCATATTAGATGATGCTTATCAAAATACACTCCAAGAAATGGAAAAAATAAATATTTAGAGCAAAAATAATATGATATCTAGAACTTGCTCTAAATAATTTAGAAAATATCAGTTGAAAGCAAAGTTTAAGGAACTATAATAGTTCATGTTTTACAATAAAGTTCAAATCATATCAACTATTGCTACTTTATGAATGATAGATAATATTCACAGTTATGTTTAAAATTAAAATGGAAGTAAGTAGAATTTGAGTCTATAATTCCAATATATTTTCTTTTATTGATGCTTATTGTTACATTTTATTCATCTGCCTTGACATTCTCTACTTTTTAATCTTCTTTTTTTTACTGTTGTTTATATTTTAATGGGATATGATTAGTGAATTTATTGTTTATTGCCTCATCTTATATTGCTGACATTTTTGATACATGGAGTAGAAAATTATAATGAATTTATCGTTTAAGTTGTTTGTTTCTTCCTTATGCTCTAATTTTCCTTCAATTAGAGTTTAATTAGGGCTTCCCAATTTATCATCTTGACATATTAACCACTCCTTGTTTTATTAAAGCTTTTTTTTAACCCATTCTGGCTATTTTACCTATACAAGCAATTTCTCCCAGTTAACTAGACCTATATTCTAACCTATATTTTTTTCAGTTATATCCAATTTGTATTCTTAGTTTCATTATTAACAATTATAGCTTTTTTAATTGTAGAGGTTATGCATTTTAATCATTTTATTTGCAAATCACTTAATTCCTTTCTCCTCTATGGATTCAATTCAACATCTTATGTTGACCAATTGAGTGTTTGCCATTCTTCAATGAAATTTGGATAGAATTTTGGTTATTCTTGCTCCCCATGAATGTGTGTAGACATTTGTGGTTAGTATACTTTATCAGAGGATGTGCATGTTCAAAAGCACTTTGTGGAAAACTTGGGAGAGCAAGGAAAAATTCTTTCCACTAGGACTTTCATTTTTTTCTTCCAAATAATTGCCATCATATCAGTTTTGGATCATGTATTTAATATCCTGTTTTGAGATCTCTGAGTTAAACATGGTAAATTTGATCAGGAACTAGGAATGACAAAACAAATAGCCTGTAGTGGGGGAAAAAGATTTATTTTCTTGCCTATCTAATAAATAGATGAGTGTGTAGTTTATTTTACCTTCTATATTTTTTGTTGGTATTTTCTCTTAAGAGATTTTCCTGAAATTTTCCATGAACTCAAGTGTGCTTTGAAAATAGGATTTTTTCTGCATTATAAACATATCACATATATCATGTATATTATATCTATATATGTGAATATTTTGTGTATTTATAATACTTTATATTTAATGTACATATGGGGGCATTCAGAATAAGTTGTTTTCTATATGATCTAAAATGTATGTCCTGATTATTTGATTTTGGAGCTCTTCCTAAGCAATAATCAAGGACTAGCAAACTCCTTCATGATCTTTCTTGACTATTGACATATTCCCGATGTAACAAGTAATGTAAGTAAATAACAAAAACATCCAGGATAAGGTTCTGACACAAAGTAGACATTTCCTTTTCTCTTGACCTATAAATAACTGATAAAGTCACTGATAATTAAGTTTATGTTTTTGCCCACAAATATAGAGAAAGGAAGTATCCATTTTTTATGAGGAAGTAAATATGTTAACTCATGAAGAAAAATGTTTTTGGAGAGTAATGAAGAATATTAAAAATATGATAGAACAACACTTCTGTCAAAGCATTGAAGGCTACATGAAGCAATGTTCCATTGCATAATGAGTAAAGCTGAGTTGATGAAAGTAATTATTAATGGAAGACTGTAGGGTATGTCTCTGAAAATGGTAACTGGAAGGAAAGTGCATTGGAGCCCATCCTTTCTTTTTAAAAAAACCAATAAACAAAAAAACAAAAACAAAACAAAACATGACAGGGAAGTACTAGTAAGTAAACTTTTTCTTCATAGCCTCCAAATGTGTACTCTGGACTCCTGGCTGTATGTACTTTTACTACTGACTTTTCACTCTTCAATTTTGTATTCCTCTAATCCTTTCCTGTTTCCTAAAATAGAAAGAACTCTTTTTCCTAGTCCTCATTCCAGATGAGACCAAAATTGTGAAAAGTAAAATTGTGAAAAGTTTAGAATGATAAGTGAATTTCATAGACTTCTAGCAGCTATTTTGGAATTTTTATTGTCAGGATGATGTACAGAAGGTTTACAGTAACGTGAGTGAGCCAGTGATTACATTTTTTGTCTAACTTGTTATCCCTTCCCTAATTTTTCTCCCTCTTTCCCTTCTCCCAATTCCTCCCCACCCCCCCACCAAGTTGTACAGTTCATTTCCAACCTATTGTCTGGTGAGTGTTGCTGATGCATAGGCTTCCCCTTTGCCCTTTGTCTCACCATTTTGTTGTTCCCCTTCCTTTCCCTAGTCATAAAAGCATATATACAAAACCCAGGGTTCCAAAATCAAATACAGTGACAATAGGGGATAAACCATAGGAGAGAGCACAGAAAAAAAGAAATCAGATAGCCCATTGAGAACAACAACAAAGCAAGACCTCTGTGTCCATGTATTGAAGTTCATTTCACTTAGCATCATCTTATATGGTCATAATAGTCATAATGATTGAGCTATTCTGCTCACCTGCTAAGACTTTCCTAGATGTATGCTACTTATGAACTTATGTAACCAGTTAGATGTCTTGGCTCATGTGTTTCTTGGTTCAATTCATCCAAAGAGTTTTGTATTCATCAAATTCTTTGAATAAATAACAAGCTCAATAATATTTAATTAAATTAATTTAAAATAAAATTACTTGATATTAGATTTTTTAGTCAATATTGTTTTTATTTCTTTTGTGAGATATAGTGCTCAGGATTTGATGTAGCTGACATTATTGAACCCTAGTCGCTTCACCCACCACAACCAAAACCTTTTCTGTTTTTAATATAAGTTTAGATATGTTACTTAGCCTACACTTCACACAAGAAAGAATTGTGTGTGTGAGCATATGTGTGTTTTTGTGTTTACGGGTAATGTGAAAATAGATTCTAATTAAATATTACATCAAGCCGGGTGCTGGTGGCTCACGCCTGTAATCCTAGCTACTCAGGAGACTGAGTAGCTAGGGGATTGCAGTTCAAAGCCAGTCCAGGCAGGAAAATCCTTGAGACACTTATCTCCAATAAACCACTAGAAAACCAGAAGTGGTACTATTGCTCAAGTGGTAAAGCTAGCTTTGAGCTGAAGAGCTGAGGGACAGCACCCAGGCCCAGAGTTCAAGCCCCCATGACTGACCAAAAAAATTATATCAGTGATTAATAAGGAGTTTGGAAATGTTTTATATGGTTATAAGCATCAATATGATGATTGAATCAAGTAGAATAACACTGACTGGACTTTTCATTCTGTAAGACTTCAAATCTAGAAAAATGCTAGAAGATGGTCACTTTTATTCTTCCAGTTTATACCAATGGCACATTTTAGGCTTTCTCTTAGCAATCCTGGCATCATGGTTATGTTATTTCTTTAAATATGTCAGTTGGTTTTGTTTTAAAGTTCATTGACAGTAGTTTCCCAAAATGCCCAGTTTTCACTTTGAGACTTCTTATATTTGCTTGGGATCATTTCAAAAATAACTTGTGGCCTCTACAGCAAATGCACTGAACCCCTTGAAGGAGTCCATTAGCTATATACACTCATTTCCCTATAATATTCTATAATGATGAAATGTTGCCAACCTATACTGTGATATTTAGATCTATTAGTTTGCAAACTGCCATCATTTAACCTTTAAAAATATTCACACTATTGAATTATCACGATATCTTTACTAAAACAATTGGTTTCAGTGGTAGTCCTACATCACAAACAAAAAAGTCACCTGAACCTAGAACAAATCATGTTAAGTGTAGTAAGCCAAGAGCAGAGAGACAAATGGCACATGTTTTCTCTCATATTTGGAAACTAGATTTAAAATATATTGGGACATAATAACTTCCATAGTTCTCTAGGCATTCAGACACAGAACAAAATAAGGTACTCTTACAAAAACAGAAAGACACAATGACTATGTGCATCTGACTATACAAAATTATATTTATCAAATTTTATCAAATTGAATTCTAGAAAATGGAAACAATAAGTCTTTAATCTTTTTTTTTTTTTTTTTGCTGTTTTTGCTTTCCTTGTTGCTCTGTTTGCTGGTTTATATGTCTTTGGGAATGTAAAGGGAAGCACAGAAATGAAGGGACAAAGGATAAAAACCACCAATGGTACTCACAGGACACTATGTTGAAAATAAACTATACAACTTGTGGGTAGAGGATAGTAGAGAAAAACTGAGAGAATGAGGGAATAGGTGACATTGTCCAAAAACAAATGTACTTTTTACTAACTTATGTAACTGTAATCTCTTTATACATAACTTTTCAATAATTAAAAATGAAAAAAATATATAAATTAGAGTGAAATTTAAAAAATAGAGACACCTGACACAGCCCTTATAAAACAAATTATTATACAATACATTCAGTCTATAAGCTTTGTCTACTTTTTTCACCTACCATTCTTAATATTTTTCCAAAAGTTTATCCTAACTATACAGATGAAACAAAAATTAAAATGTCCAAGTAGGATCCATTCATGTCTGCCCTGAGAAATGCAGCTTGTGTACAGAAAACTCATCATGTCCAATAACTATTTGAAATTCTAAGTTCTATTACTGATGTTCAGTAGTATATAATGTATATTAACAATATATCATATTGTATATTATCTATATAAATATGTTTATCATTTAGGTGAACTTATCGCCCCAGTGGTTTGGAAGTTTTTCAGGACAGTAAGATCACACCTTTTCTATCACTATGTAAAATTCTGGAGATAAGAAGTACTTCTTTGTGTGAGGAACTAGGTGTTGAACTCAGGGCCTATTGTTTGCTAGGACACAGTTTCATTTACTCATTACCTTTGGAAAAGGGTCTCGCATCCTGCCTGCATTTGTTCCTAGATCACAATCCACACAGTTTAGGTTTGTTTTTTTTTTGGGGGGGGGATTCCGGTCGTGGGTCCTAAACTCTGGGCCTGGACGCTGTCCCTCAGCTCTTCAGCTCAAGGCTAGCTCTCTAACACTTGAGCCACAGCGCCACTTCAGGTTTTTTTTTTTCTTTTTGCTTATGTGGTGCTGAGGAATCAAACCCAGGGCCTCAGGCATGCAAGGCAAGCACTCTACCACTGAGCCACCTTCCCAGCCCTACAGTTTAGCTTTTTAATTGTATTTAGGTGACCAGCATGCACTACCATGATAGTAGGATTACAGTCACTAGTTAAGCCAAAAGGGGTTTTCAATTGCTTTACTAATCTTCAACATTGAATCAGATGTTTATTCAATGGAATCAAATTTACATTAAGAAAACATTGTAGGTAGAATAGGTCCTATTTGAGGCTAGATCCATTTTACAAATGGTATGTTTCTCCACCATGCTCTGATGTGTTTTCAAATAAGTCACCATGATGGTGAAGATTTCAGCTAGAGTCTCAGTTTTCTTTCTGGTCTGGGTCTGATGCCAGTGATTAAATACTTTGATTTAATAAAGGCAAATAAGGGATCTCTGTTACCTCCCTTTTTTTGTCTTAATGTTTTGAATTGGTGCCACTTTCTGTACTGCCATATATCTAATGGTTCACCTGCTTTTAGCCTCATTCCTCTTTTCAGCAGTGCAGATTATATGGGGTGTGTATGTGTGTGTGTGTGTGTGTGTGTGTGTGTGTGTGTGTGTGTGTGTGTGTTGTGTGTGTGTGAGCCATGTGTATATTGTGGGTTAATTTTAGCTGTTAGAAGCTGCTGGCTAGCGTTAGAGAATACTAAAAAACAATTTATGCACCAGCACAGCCTTCACAAATGAATCTCTTTACTTTCTTTTCCATTTCAGTTTATGTGGCTGGGTTATTTATTGAGAAGAGGGCTCTAAGTAAGGTTTTTATAGCACTCAGTTGGAAACTCGCCACTAATCTCCTTTGACATGATAAGCCTATGCCAGTCTCCTTGGTTTTCCATCTTCCCTTTCTATTCTCTCTTTTTTCCTCTTCACTAAATTGAGCCTCACTAAATAAAGGAACAAAACATGTTGATGAATCAAAAATGGTTCTAACTTTAATAATTTACTATGTAATTTCACAGCAAGCCTTTTAATGATGCTTAATTTTCTTAATGCTCTTAATCTTCTATAAGAAAATTGTTGATAATGCTATTCGTTATTATATTTGTGGGAGGATTGTGTTCCTGCAAGTAATTGCTTAATTACTTTAGTGGGTTGTGCACTGCTGGCTTGATATGTCTCTCCATCTGTTTTCTTTAATTTATTGAATCGATGCCATTTGACAAAAGAGCAAATGGAAGTCGCTTGAGACAGAGAAAGAATAGGACAGGCTTAGGGGAATATATGATGCTTTTGAAACCTCAGTCAGCAAGTTCATGTGTAAAAATGAGGAATTCCTATGCTTGAATTTTGCCTTTTGTCATTTACTGTTAAATGAATTCAGGAAATCCTCAGTTTTGTACCTGTGAAATGGGAATGCTAATTCACACAGCTGGCATACAGTGGGTAATTTTCAAGTATAAGTGCTCTTTAATTGATAGATGAAGATAACTGTGAACATGAATGAGTCACAATTTATTCATGTCCTCTTGATTAGATTGTTCTGTGTCCCCAAATCAACTTTTGAGAATCCTTGCCATGGATATTCTGACTTTACTCTTTTTAAAAAACAATTTTAATAAGGTTTTTATTGTGCAAACACTGTACAGAGGGGTTACAGTTACATGAGCAAGATAATGAGTACATTTCTTATCAAGCATTGTTACCTCCTCCTTTGATTTTCCCCTACCATCCCTTCCCTCCCACCTCCACAACTACACTCTCCCCTCCCCCCTCCTCATCCCCACCCCCAAATTGTAAAATTTGTTTTACAACATAGTATCTTGTACATTTCCTTGTTACAGTGGGTCAAATTGTATCCTTATTTAAACATTTTGTTTTTTCCCTTCCCTTCCCCAAATTATACCGACATCAAATAAAGTGAAATGAACCCTAACATAGGGACACAAGCGTTTTTTTTCTTTCTTGCTATTGATCCTAACGTATTTATAAGGAACCATGTGATTTTTTTGTTGCTTTGTATGTTCCTCCCCCCTCCATAACCCCTGTTTTCGCTGACTTTACTCTTTCTTTTTATTTTTTATATTGTGAAAATACTGTACAGAAGGGTTACAATTACATGGGCAAGATAATGAGTACATTTCTTATCAAGCATTGTAGCCTCCTCCTTTGTTTCCCCTTCCCATCCCTTCCCATCCTTCCCCCACCCCCCCACCCAATCCTCCCCACCCAAATGTTGCTGTATTATTCTGCCTTCTATTGACTTCATTAGAATTTAGTGCTTTTAGCTACCTTACCAAAAAAAAAAAAAAAATTGGAATCCGGGCACCGGTGGCTCATGCCTGTAATACTACCTACTCAGGAGGCTGAGATCTGAAGGTCACAGTTCAAAGCCAGCCCGGGCAGAAAAGACAGTGAGACTCTTATCTCAAATAAACCACTAGAAAACTGGAAGTGGCTCTGTGGCTCAAGTGGTAGAGCACTTGCCTTGAGCTGAAGAGCGCAGGGATAGCACTCAGGCCCAGAGTTCAAGCCCCACAATTGACAAAAAAAAAAAATTGGTTGGAGAATTCCTAGATCTAGTGGGATGATTAACAGATTAAGGTTAGAATTGTCTTTAGATTATATACAAACCTGAATATTCTCACTTGTGGTTTACAACCTAACAAAATCTGCAAATGAAATGATGCCCTTCCCTTATAAAATTGGTACAATGACTACTCTCAGCTTCATTTTACATAATGTTCCATGCTCAAAAATAGACTTTACTGAGGTTTGAGTAGGTTTGATTACATTTGATTAAGTTTACAGTCTTTCTGATTCTTATGTAGCCTAACAAAAGCATATGTTACATATAGAGAGATAGAAGTAATTTATGTTGATTAATTTTTGTAGTTTATGGGGATCCAACTCAGGACCTCATGTTCAACCATTGAACAAATCCTAGGGTCTTAAATATATACTTTAGATTAAAACTTGATTTGCTTCAAAAAATAACTCTTCTAAGAAAAAGCTGTATTTTTGGACAAGATGTTTATTAATCCCAAAATTTGTAACTATCTCTGTTATGTTAAGACAATAGTACCTGTCAAATTTGATTGTTTTGAGGACAAAGATATTATTGTATATAAAATGATTCTGATATTTTATTCATAATGACTTTAGGAATTGTTGCTTATTTGAATAGATAGCTCAAATAGAATTAACATGATAATGGTATAATTTATGCACCTAAATTCTTCTTTATTCTTTAAGATATTCATAATTTAATTGAAGATTTAAACCTTAAAAACTTTGTTAACATTGAAATGGCTCATAAGCAATACAGAATGGTTACTGATTTTAAGTATATTCATAAAATTAATCCATAAAGATTTCAGAGGTACTGTGGGAAATCCTGTGGTGTAGCTTGAGAATTTTCAGTTGTAGAAGGAAAAAAAGTTCAGTGCTATTTGGCTAAAAGTTAACAATGGCTATTTTACAATTAAAGAAAATAAGAATGAGGGAGAAATTGATATAAAAAGTAAGATGTAGGGAGGAAAGAAAGATAGTTAGGCAAGATGGAAAAAAGAAACAGTAAAGGAAGACAGTAGAAGATAAGGAGAAGAAAGAGGAGAATTGACACTTGGAAACCAGAATAAACCACCTCTAGTTTATATTGGAAGAACTTTTACCTTTGTTCCGATTCTCCAGTAGTGTCTATGACTCAAGAAAACTAAAAAACAAAAAAACAAAAACAAAAACAAAAAAAAACTCAGTTTAGACTTTTTACGAACCTCCATACTGCTTTGCTATAATCCAGAAATCCCACTCCTTGGCATTTTCCCAAATGATCACAACAAAGAAAGACCACATTAAAGCTACCAGCACGACTATGTTCACGGAAGCACTATTTACCATAGCTAAGATATGGAGCCAATTTAAATGCCCCTCAATAGATGAATGGATCAAGAAAACGTGGTATACATACACAATAAGATTCTAGGTTTCCATGAGAAAAAAATGACATTTGGAAGGAAATGGAAAGCTTTGGAAAAAAATCATATTAAGTGAAGTAAGTCAGAACCAGAAACATAGGCTCCATAGTTTCCCTCATTTGTAATAATTGGTATATGTCTAGAATAGTCCTAGCAGAGGATCACAATAGCTCACTAGCTATGTACATATGACCATGTAAAATGATGCTAATCAAAATGAACTCCACAATATGGAAACAAGAGGGTTTTTTTGTTGTTGTTTTTGACCTTTTTGTCATCAATATACTATATCAAGTTCTTTCTTTTTATTTTCTTTTTTCTTTTTTCCTTTGATTTATCCCTGGTAGTCACTGCTTTTGATTCTGGTACACTGCATCTTGTATATACATTTATCTGATTTGGGAAAGGGAAGGGAAATAACAAAATGATGAAACAAGAAAAAGGGTAAACAAATGCAACAATAATACTCACAAGCTGTACAACTTGGGGTAGGGAAGAATGGAAGTGAGGAGGGATAGTGGGAGTAAAACAGAGTGGGTAACAATGTTTGAAAAGAAATGTACTCATTACCTTACTTACGTAACTGTAATCCCTCTGTACCTTTACAGCACAATAAAAAAATTTAAAAAATAGCTCATTATCAAAATAAAATGCAATCCAAGAGCCAATGGCCAACTGTAGTCATAGCTACTCAGGAGTCTGATCTCTAAGATCACACTTAGTCAGTTGGAGTAGAAACTTCTAAGGAGTTCTATCTCTAAAAAGCCAGAAAAAAAAAACAACAAAAAAAAGAAAACAATTAGAAACAAAATCAAGTGGTACATTACTAGCAGTGATTGAAAAATGTGATACACAGAACCCTATGTTAAAGACCCCATATAGGAAATAATAAACAAATAAGCTCATTATCACAATGGGAATGTTCACTTCACATGCAAACGTACTTAAAATAGTCTCCTATCTTCATAATCTTTTACATTTCACTTTTCCTCACTTGAAAATGAAAGCTTTGACTTTTGAAATTCTGTGTGTATAGCATTCCAATTACTGTGAAAGATTTTCTTTGCTTCTGTCAATCTGAAATATAACTGTCATCCAGTCTCTTTTGTTCTTGAATCTTCTTTCAGATAATTTCAGGCATCTTTACATTTTCCTCATTTAGTAATACACATACCTTCATCTCATTATTTCTTATGCTAGTTAATCAATTGCTGTTCCTGTCATGATTTTTTGTTGTGCATGTCTTCACAAGGAATTGGAGAAACATTAGTCTGTGTCTTTGTAGATGTTGAAAGTTTGTACATTCTCTGTGTGCAAATTTCTGTTTTTAACAAATGTGAATTTTTAAATTACTTTTCTCAAAATTTCCAGGAATTTTTTTACTTTATTTGAATTAATATTCATAATCTTTTTGCTTGTAAGTTGTCACTTCTGTAGAATTTCTTTTATAAACAGTCCTAAGATTTAACAATTGTTAACAGTATTAACAATTATTCATAATAAATAGAGAGTTCTGTATGTTCTCTTATTCCAATGCCAGTTTTTAAATAAATGCTTTATATAAATAGATTATTTCTTTGAGGAATATTTGCCTATTGATTTTAAAGTTGTAAACAATAAAAAATTTTCTTTTCAGATTATGAAATTCAAATATGGGAATTAATTCTTGATTGTGTAGAATATGTATCCAAGATGGAATTTATATTACATCAATATAAATGTTTGAACAAGAATAATAGTTATAAGAAGTGCTGAGAATAAACATAAAGTCTAAACACTGATAAATAAAATATTTCAATGATAGCAAAATAAATAATAAAGTGAATGATGTAAAGCATCCTTTCTTTTTTGAAATTTATTTACTTTGTCTCTTAAATCTGGAATTCTCTAAATAATTATACATGAGAATTATTTGGGTTACCTAGTTTGATTTTTATATATATCCATTAAATTGAAGGGATGGGCATGGTTGTAAGAAATGGAGAAAAATGCTAAAAGTGGTAAAATTGACCAAAGTGCATTTTACTAATGAATTAATATATATCCTGTTGCAATTTACTCAAACTAATGATAAGTAAATAGAAATGATTCATTGAAAACTTCTAGACTGTTATGTCACAAAAAATAATTGCCATATAAAATAACAAACTACATTGCCTAGGAATAATGTCAACATAAAGGATGAGCAACCTGTTCTGTGTAGGCTGCAAACTTAACTGCTCCAAGATAAAAGATGTGATAAATTTGCAATAAACCAGATTTCTTTAGAAGAAACCTATATATTTCAGTGGTGTTTGCTTTTCATAATTAGCCAAAAATTTCTCAAATAACTATTATACTTGTACACTAATATTTTACAAAAATATACATAATCATATTAAAATTGTATTTAGCACTTATTTGATATGTAGAATTAACTTTATCAATTTTACACTATAAAATAATTTAAAAAATTAAAAATTAGGCAGTGTAATAAGGACATTTTACATCTAGCTCTTGAAAAAAGGCAATTGAGATGAACAAATAGTATGAAAATAAAGAAAAGGGTCTATGAAGTATATTATTTATAGAAAATTGACATCTGCAAATAATAACAATATTATTTAAAGAATTAAATTTTAGGAAGTCCATAAAGAGGCATTGAGAAAATTTCCAAAAATATCCATGAATCCTACAAACAAAGACAACAATAGCAAAAACTAAAACTCCACATAAAAGATTGCAATCAAATAAAAATTAAATAAGTTGGACATACCTTACTGAAAATGATATTGACTTCTCAAGGCAAAATGAACAGAGACTGACTAAATGCACAAAAGAACAGAAGTTATAAAATTAGTGAGAGAACCTAATCTCCAAGGACAGAAAACCCCAAGTTCTACAGAGAAAATAACTGAACCCAAACAAATAAAGCTTTGTGGTAATGCTGTGTCCTCACAGGGAAAGATAACGTGGTAAGATTCATCAGGTTAGAGTAACAGCACCAAAGAACTGGTCATAGGTAAGTCCAATGTGTGATATGACAAGGAAATCATCTACAGATAGCAAAATGAAACTTGGCAAGTTTCTCCATCATCAAGTCAATAAATCTTGTTAATACTTGGGCTTTACAGTGAATGTTTGAAGTTACATTGAAATTTTAAGTAGAATAACATTTTAAGTATTATGTAAATATTATATTTTACCATGAAAGTAACTGTGCCATAATTGTACTTTCAAAAAATTGTAAAAAATAATAGATAAAAGGATTTATTGAAACATAAAGTAGAATGCAGTCATTGATGATTATAAAGATTAAAGCAATCAAAAGCCTACCAAATGGATCAATGTAGTTAAGGTCAATGGTATTATAGAAACAAATACAACTTTTCTTATAGAAACAAAACTTTTCCTTCTTTTCCAAGAAAAATTGAAGTAAATTCATATTTAGAATTATGTAGGAGACTGGGTGGAATCAGATTTGGCAAAGAACCTAAAATTTATTTAAGGCTTTAGGCAGAAATGTGTGAAAAATCTCCAGTAACTAGATACTTTTCTAGGAAAATAATATATTCTAAAATTATAATTACATAACACATAAATTCTAGCTTGATTAAATGAAGAGCATTACATATCTATAATATACAAGGTAAATGAATGTTATTCCAAATCTATTTTTAAATTACAGAGACAAATAAAGTGATATTAGCATAAAATTCATATGTGTCAACCAAAGAGGAAAGCTGTATGGAAAAAAGACACATAAAAATGATCAGCTAGTTTTTAACTTAGATAAGGATAGAAGTTACTTAATAGACAGAAGAATGACTTTTTTGTTGGATATTCATATATAAAACATGAATTTTGATCTAATAATTCATATGATATGCAAAACTTAAAAATCAGCCATACAGTGAAATATAAAATATAATGAAAGCATGTTGTAATGATATTTCTGATTTTGAATGAGCCATAATCCACAAATTAAAACAACAAAAAAGACGGTGTCATCCAAATCATATTCAGCCAGGTGATGGTGGTTCATCCCTGTAATCCTAGCTACTGAAGACACAGAAGTCTAGAGGATCATTGTTCTTAACTAACCAAGGCAAAACAGTCCTTGACACTCCATTTGCAGTTAACCACAAAGAAGGCCAAACTGGCAGGCTCCTTATGTAGCAGAGTGCCTTAGCCACTGAGGAAACATGCCCAGGAAAGGAGTGAGGGCTGGAGTTCAAGTCCTAGAACAAATTCCCAAATAAAACACAATTTAAAAAAAGTCACACCCACAGACAGAAATTTCTATAGTGAATAGAATATTTTAAGTCCATGAACTGAATGGAATGCATGATAAGAACATTGTATCTATGCAACCTCAGATTTGGTATTGTTTTGCTCCAGGGTGAATAAACAGTCTTTGTAAATTAAAAACAAAGCAAGCAAAGAAAAGGCAACTAAAAATACAGATACTTAAATTCAATGATGACATTAGAAGAAAATGACAAGCCATAGATTTGTACTTATTTTTCATCATGTTTCTTAAGAAACTAAAGCCAAAGATGTTTAAATAACTGATAAAACTTAAGAACAGGGCTGGGAAGGTGTCTCACTCATACAGTACCTACCTAGCTTCATGCATGAAGCACTGGGTTTGATTCTTTAGTACCACATACACAGAAAGAGCCGCAAGTAGTGCTGTGGCTTAAGTGATAGAGTGCTAGCCTTGAGAAAAAGAGGCTCAGGGACAATGCCCAGGCCCTGAGTTCAAGCCCCAGGACTGACCAAAAAATTAAAAAAAAATTAAGAACAAAGAAAGCACCCTATTCATTTTGCAATGGACTGAATATTTAGAGAATGTAGCCAATAAGATATACATGGTAAATAAGCATGTCCAAAGTGTTCATCTTTAATTTGAAGATGTTCAAATTACAATATCGATGAAATGTTACTTCACACATATGAAATATCTTAAATTCGAAACCTTGGCAATACAAAGAGTGAACAGATCAGCAAGAAACCTGGCCCATTGTCATCACAGATGACAGGAAATGATAAATTTGCTTCAAAAAGCATTTTGGTGATTTCAGAAAATGAGATCATATATCTGCTGTTGGTATGTGGTTAAAAGTATGGGCCTAGCCATTTCCAGATATCGAAGAGCCATAACATAGTCCTTGTAATGAGATACATGTAGATATTAACAGATATGTATTATATCATAAGCAATATCATAGTAATGATTTAATGTGATGTTTAGAAACATTTTTGCATATGATGTGCAATATTTAAAATTGTATGAAGCATATCTATGCTGTCAAACACAGGTGAAAATGTGCTGTCTAACTAGAGATACATTAAGTACATATTGTATGCATTTATTCTTGTAATATTTAGAAAATACAAAACAACTCCCAGAGTTGAAGAACAAATTGACAATTGCCTGTGTGGCTGTCTGATTCTATTTCCTAGATGCCAAGATGTGCTTATGCTGAAACCTCTACAGTTGTAGGCCAGAATACATCATGCCTCTCAAGTTGTTTATGTGAGATATTTTGTCAGCACTACAGAAAACAGTTACCAGAGAGGTGGGAATTCTTGCTGTGAAACATTGACCATGTGCTATGGAACTTGCTGGAGGAGTCTGGAGAGTTTAGAGATATGAGTAAGAAGAGTCCTACAATGCTATAAATGAGAACTACTGGTGGTTGGAGTAAGAGCTCAGAACACTACCACATTGGCAGTAGAAATGCAGATGGTAAAGTCTGTGCTCCCCAAATTTCAGGTAAGAATGAGAACTCTATTGAGAAATGGATTCCCATGGTTTCAATACAAAGTGCTTCTACATCCTGATTTTGCATTGAAGGTTTGATTCCAAGCTGGTAGCATTATTTTTTTTTTTAATTTCTGGATACTTCAGAAGGTTTTGTCTAGTGGAGAAAGTAAGTTCTGGGGAAGCCTGTCTTTGGAGGTTTGGTCTTGTTGAGCTCTGTTCTGTGCCTGTTCTCTAATTCCTGGACACAGCAGTGTTAGTAATTCTATGTAAACTCCCTACCATGATGTAATAAAATCACTGAAATCATGGGCCTTGTCACAACAACAAGAAATCTGCCTAATGCAGCTTTGGAAACAAATGTTTCCTAGGAGAGCTTTAATGTTATTTGAGGCTTTACCTCAAGATTGCACATGCACTTAAAAATAACTATTTCATTTTCTACTTAAGTCCAAATTTCTTATTCCTATTTTCTTTAATTTTTTCCTAATAATGATCACTAACTACACATATTTATTTGATACAGTTTCATATATATACATTATGTATATTAATTAAATGTGGCTAAATCATGTTTTTATTTTTTAGCTTATTTTGTTCTTGGTACACAAACACAAAGAACAGTAGAAGTAAATAACTTGTTTTTAATTATGTTTTAGGACTCATTATCTAATCATACTACATTTTCCTCACCTAACCTCTCCCAGATACTAGGAATCCCTATTCTATATCCAGACCAAATTGCTTCTAGTGATTAAATATGAGACAGATCATGTGGTATATATTTGCTTTTCTGCAATTTTTTAATTTTTTTATTATTTTTACATAGTTGTACAAAGGAAGTACCATTTAACAAAGCAGTTTATGATTACAATGTGTCAGTGTCACGCCTTTCAACATTTTCAGTCTCCTTTGACTCACATCTTCCCTTACTTTTCTTAATTTTGTAGTATATTCAATTAATTCTTGACTACTTTCTCTTCTCTCTTCATTTATCTACCTTTTTCTTCTTGTCCCAATCCCTCCTCTTACAAGTGCCCGTTTCCTGGCACTTATTTTGTTAGGCTTTGGCTTCTCCTTCCTAAAAACTTACACTACTTGAGCTCTCCATAGAGTCTACTAGACTTCAGGTAATCCATTTCTTTCTTTTAAAAAAATAATTTTATATTAAGTGAAGTAAACCAGAACCAAAGAAACATAGGCTGCATAGTTTCCTTCATTTGTTGTATTTAGACTGTGCCTGTAAATCTACAAGTAAACACATTGAATTATTCAAATAAATAAATAGGCTTTGCTTTGGGCTTTAGCCTGAGATCGGGTCATCAGGATTCCCTTTCAATGTTGGAAATACAAATTATGTATCAATTAGATAATGGACATTTAAGATCTGAATAAACATTTCTTTGGCCATGATGAGCAAGTATTCTAAATATTATAATCTAGATTATAGATTCTATCATTTATGAAACATTTTATAATGAGTATGTATCTGTATGAAGAATAAAAAACATAAATTTACTTAAATATCTTTGAGTTTTATTAAATTATACACAAATAAGCATATTCATTTATGAATGCATAATAAATAACCAGTGAAACTTTCAATCCTACTGGATATTTAGAGAAGATTGTTTTAGAGACACGGCTGATTGAATCAAATAGTAATGGTAATTAATGTAAATTTAATTGTTTATATGTTCTTGATTTAATTATATAACTTCTAAAATTGAGTAAAAGATTACAAATTCAAATCATTTATTTTTGCCAAGGACATTACTCATATTGATCAATAGTGAATAAAGAAACATAAATAATTTGAAAAGTAGAACTGAATTTAAAATAAAATGTGAAATTTATATCTAAATTATATTGTGCTGATGAGTATATAAGACTATGTAATTTTGGTTGAAGTAGTACTTTTTAACATTACCTACAATTTTGAGGAGTTATTTTCCAACATTTAGCTTCATTGTTTTAAGTATAATGATGTCAAATAAAATTCATTTTTTGTGTATGTGCGATTGTATCAAATATTATTTTGTACTGAAATACAGTTGCATAAGACCAAGAAAAATATTTTTACAACCTCAGGGTTTATAAAATAATATTTTTACAACCTCAAGGTTTATAAAATATCACTTTTTTCTGTTTTTCGTTAATTTTAGTTTCCTATTTTTACCATCATCTTTTCTCCCTATTCACCATTTTGATGAATAGGGAATTGATACTTACTTTTCCTGATCCTCTACACTGAATTGTTTCTATTGAATTAGTTCTAAAACTCATATTTATTTTCCTTCTACTTTGGATTAATTTTGCTATAATTTATTATTAAATTAATTTATGTCTTCAAGCTGTCTTATGTCTTCTGTTATCACTTGTTTTAATGTGACCATGTTTTTATTTCATGCCTTTTTTTAACACTGGTCCTGGGTCTTGTACTCAAGTCCTGGGCATTGCCTGGAGCATGTTTTGCTTAATTTTAGTACAACTGGAGCCATAGCAGCAATTCCACTTTTTTGTGTGTGTGATTAATTGGAGATAAGAGTTTCATGGACTTTCTTGTCTGGACTGGTTTCAAATCATGATTGTTAGATCTCAGCCACTTAGGAGCCAGTATTACAGATGTAATCCCCTGGTGCTCAGCTTGTTTGATTTCCTTTTTAACAAGTAAGTTGAGGAGTTCTTAGCTGGGTAATTCTTGACCATTCTCTATGACACCAATGCAATGAAATATGTGTTTTTGGTTCCTCTACTCATTGACACTACCATTGCCTCAACTTACTCGGAATATCAGCATCTACATTTATTTAAAGTGCTTATAATTTATCATGATATTTCATAAAAAGTTATGGATAAGAAGTATCTACAACAGTAAAGACTTCTATTGATTAATGTTTTGAATGATGCAATGGGACAGTGTAGATGGATGTCAAAAGGAAATATGCTTACAGTCACAACTGGTATTGTTGGAGTCTATCTTCCATTATATGAATGCAGAAGAATCAAAAAGTACAACATATATGAGCATACCCAATTCAGACTACATTAGCATTTCAAAATGATAATGCTGCATAATATAATACTTTCATTCATTGTTAGATTTATGCTAGCCTTTTCCTATACTTTTCAAATGTAGATTACCTCACATAAATATGATAAATCCTGGCCTATTTCAATTAATTTTTGTCAACAGGTTTAATTAGTTAAAATGTAATATAAAATAGTAAAGGTAACACAAATTTATGATGATTTTAATTTTCTCTCTACACCCTTGTATTCTCAAATTTATAGTCATACACTGAAGAATTTAGTTATGTTTGCATGAGGATGAAAATTTACTACCTAGCTATTTACTTGTTATCAATAAAACAATTCATATATTTTCTCAATTACAACATAGTCAAGTAATAAAATGCATCAATATTAGCATCTTTCTCTTAGCATCATTTGGGGGCATGATAGTATATATAAGATATATCTTCCTACAAGTCCGAGGTTTCAGTAGTTCAAAATTATTTCTCCTAAAAGATGACACTGCAGTTTTTCAGGGCCCAAGTTTGATAGTAGGAGTTTTGTGCAATGGAAAATGACTTTTCAGAGTTTGATTTTGATTTCTTACACTACTTTAGTCAATACTGTGAAATCATCAAAGACACTAAAACATCAGTTATGAGTACAATATTTGACTCTTGGGTGGAGAAGGAATAAATATAAAACACATTAAATCATTTCATCAAAAAAAGTCAAGTATAACTTAATTATGCTCAAGGAATCTAGAAATTTATTTGCAGAATCCAGAAAAAAGTAATTCTGCTGCTATACAATTACTGCTATACAATTACTCATATATTCTATACATCCTGTATTGTACACATTTATACTTAATTTTAACTTTTGATGCTCGTTGAATCTATCAATATTAAATTATAATTGTTGATAGTTCAAAGAAAAATGATTAGCTTATGGATATGACTATTTCATCCTGAAATTTTGCTTTAAAATCACATTGTTTTGCTTTTTGGTGTGGTTAGTTGTTTGGTATTTTCAACGTAGACAATCATGTCCTCTAGAAACAAAAGCAGTTTCATTTTTGCTTACAAATCGGTACTTCCTCAACAGACACACCACCATATTCAGAATGATTTATAAATATAAACATAAAATATACATTACATATAATATATATGAAGGTATAATATATAGTTATCAAAAATTCCAATTAATGTATCCATTACATTTCAAAATTATTAGTATTAAATGGTGATTACACAGGAGAACATCAGGAATTTCATTTAGAAAACATTATAACTATATTATAGTTACCATTCTAACTGGTAAGCAATTAGATTTCAGTAAATTATTCCTACTAAATCTTTCCACTCTTCCATTAACCATACATATATGATATGTGTATATGAGCATATACACATATCATACATATCCATATATCTATATACATATGTATATATGTGTACATACATATATGCAAATATATACCACAATTTCATTTAATCTTTTTATAAATAATTAAATTACTTCCATGCTATCAACTGAGAAATAGACATGGAAATTAAGATATATCTTAGTGATAGTGATTTTGCTTTGTTCAAATGCATATGTACCTGTGATATCTAGATCAAGTGGTGCTACAATTTTCAATTTTTTATGTTCTAGTTTACATTGTATCATTGGATCAAGGATTGGCTTTCTCCATATCCTTATCAGCACTTATCATATAGTTTATTTATTTATACTTACCATTCTAAAAGGTATGAGGTGAAATCTCCTTGCAGCTTTGGGTTGTATTTTCCTCATGATCAATGAAAAGGATTACATATTTATGTATTCACTGGCCATTTTTATGGCTTTTGAACAGCCTTTATACATTTTTGGCCTGTTTTAAACAGGGTTATTTGGTTCATCTTTATATACCTTGTGTAGTATCTCCAAATCCCTTATGTTTTCAGATAATTCCTCTAATTCTGAAAAGTGCCCTTTTAGTGTCTTGACATTTTGTTTTACAGATTTCAAGTTTGTAATATCTCTCTTATCTAATTTTTACTTTTGTTTCTGTGTGTGTATGTGTGTGTGTGTATGCGTGTTTGTGTGTGTCAGGGTAGGTGTGTAATGCCAGTTTGGGGGCTTGAACTAAGTGTCTGAAAGCTTTTTCTGAGCTTTTCCCTCAAGACTAGTGCTCTATCACTTGAGCCTCAGCTCCACTTCTGGTTTTTGGTGGTCAATGGTTAATTGGAGGCAAGCATTTTGGGACAACCCTGCCTGGGCTGGACTTGGAACTGTGATCCTCAGATCGCAACCTCCTGAGTTACAATATATGAACTACAGGTGCCTAGAATTTTAGTTTATGCATTTAGTTTATGATATGCATTTCAGATTCTATCCAACAAACCTTTGTCAAGATATATGATACAGTTGGCTTATTTTTTTCCTGAACATTTTTGTAGTATTTTTTATCTGTCTTCAATTCATGCTGCCATGATTTTTGTACACATTTGGACATTTGAACAATGTTTTTTCTTCTGCATATGAAACTCCAGATTTCCTATTACCACTTATAAAATAATCACCCTTGACAGTGTGTATGTATATGGATGTCTTGTTAAAAATTATTTATGTATGGATTTACTTTTGGAATCTCTCTGCTCTTCTATTGACTCATAAATCTGTTTTCATGCTAGTACTATATTGTGTGTGTGTTGCTGAAAACATAATTCTTTAAGTCTCTTGTGTTTCTATATGAGTTTTAAGAAATTTTCTTATTTCTGTAGAGAGTACAACTTGAATTTTCAAAAGAAATTCAGTACTCAATTTATAAACCACATTACATGGTATGGACATTATCACAATATTATTCTTTCAAATCATAAACACAGAATGTCATTATTTTCTCTGTCTTTCTAAATATCATAATCAGTAATTATAACTGTACAACTGATTCAGTTCTTTGGTTAAACTTAATTCTAAGTATTTTATATTTGTGGCTAATGTGAATAATATTGATTTTTTATATTTCTAGGTCATAATTCATAAACCTATTGAAACAGATTATTTGAAAAGTTTCTTAAAGAGTTTTATTTAAATGCTAAATATTTTTAAGTCATCTGACTTTATGTGTCTGGAGCATAGACTTCATGAAATTCTAATTGCTTTCAATGCATTAAGCTATTATTTATGCATCAGAATATAGTATATCCATAAAAACTGAAGAAAAATCATCATTCTGTTGTTGAATAAAATATATACATACTGATAAATCCCTGTGATTAATGGTATGGTTTATTTCAACAGAATTTTCTTATTGATTTTCTGTCTCATATATCTATAATTTTCTGAAATAAGAATGTTGAACTCTCCTGATATAACACAGTTTTTTTTCCATTCAGGTTCATCAGGTTTTGCCTCATGTATTTTGATGCTCTGATATTAAAGCACGCCTGCCAAGTGTTTTTTTCTGAAATGCCTCCTTTTTGTTTTTAAAAACCCTGTTTTATTGCAGATAATTTCTATTACAGTGACATATATTTTGTCTGACATTAGTATAGCTATTACAGTAGTTTTCTTTGCTAGTATTAGCATATGTCTTTCTCCATTTCTCTACTTTTACTCTGTGCATTTTTATGTTTAAATTTGGAATTTTTGTAATTTAATTTTATGTTAAAGATGATGTACAGAGGGGTAACAATTACATGCACAAGGTAATGGCAAACATTCTTACTACCTCCCTTGTTTTTCTCTCACTTTCCTTCCCCTCATACATCCCACCCAAGTTGTAAAGTTTATTTCCAATATAGTGTTTTGTATTATTGTTGTATTGGTTCACCCCTTTGTCCAATATTTTATTGTTCCCCTTTCTTTCTCCAAATCAGATGAACATATATACAAGACATAAGGTACCTAAGTGAAAAACAGTGACAACAGAGGATAAACCAAAGGGGGGAATGAAAGAAAAAATAAACAACTTCACATAGTACATTAAAAACAACAACAAAGAAAAACCTCTTGTTTCCATATCTTGGAGTTCATTTTGAATAACATCATTTTATATGGTCATATGTACATAGCTACTGAGCTATTGTGATTCTCTGCAAGGACTATTCTAGACATACTTTTTTTTTTTCTGTTCCTGGGGCTAGAACTCAGGACCTTGGCACTGACCTTGAGCCTCTTTGTGGTCAAGGCTAGCACTCTATGACTATAGCCGCAGCACCGCTTCTGGATTTTTCTGAGTAGTTTACTGGACTCTTAAGGACTTTTCTGCTGGGGCTGGCTTCAAAACATGATTCTCAGATCTCAGTCTCCTGAGTAGCTAGAATTACAGGTATGAGCCATTGGCATCCAACTTAAATTGGGATTCTTATGGGCATATGGCATCATCTTTCTCTGTGATTTTTATTTTCTACCTTGAGAATCTCTATCTTTAATTTGGTTCAATGTAGTTCTGATTATAAAATTTCAATTTCTCTTCTTACATCACATAATTCTTCTTGCATTTGTCAACTTTGTTCTATTGAAGACATGAACATATTAATTAGAGTTTGGATAAATTTCTTATTTTGTTATTTCCTTATAATTATGTGAGCTGATTCGTTATCTTTTCAAGCTGAAATTTGTTATTAATTTTGTGTTGCTGGTGTTTTTTTTTTAATTCAGGGAGGAAGAAGAGTTTGTTTATTTTACTGAACAGCTTGCTCTCACTGTGCATGGTGGAGACCACATGGCTGAATAGGAGTGGGATGAGGTCCAGCCTGTGTTCAAGTAGGAAGGGGTAGGGGAGAACGTGCCGCCAGGTCAGGGAACATGTGGACACACTAGATGTAGATGTGACCTCAGGGCTTAGGACCTTCCCCCCAATTAGATGAGAGGCTTGACCTGAGGCAGCCCAGAATGAGACCTTAGGGGTGGTAGAGCCTGCCTCTAGGTATTCCAGTTACCTAGGTGACACAGCAATTGGGTGCAGACTTAGTCATGAGGAGGAAAGAACAGGAGATTTTCTGCTCAGGCTTGCTTGAACTGCAATCCTAAGATCCAACAAGTCTTTGCCATGAGATCCCTTTTTATTTCTACTTAAAGCAACAAAGAAACCAACAGAAATAATGAGCCGAGCTTACCTGTAATTTGATAAGAATCGACCAACATTACTTATCACAGTTATTTTTCTGTGTGTCTGGTTAGATACTGCAAGGAGGAATGTCTGTAACAAAAAAATTCAGTGGACATGATGAGAGTTTTACTTACATTGAGACAAAATTAAATTAAATGATCTTTAGTCCAGAGGGGGGGAGAGAGAGGGAGAGAGAGAGAAAGAGAGAGACAGAGAGAGAGAGTGAGAGAGAAGAGCAAGCGAGAGCGAGAGGGGGGAGGGAGGGAGAGAGAGAAAGAGACAGAGAGAGAGAGAGAGAGAGAGAGAGAGAGAGAGAGAGAGAGAGAGAGAGAGAGAGAGAGAGAGAGAGAGAGAGAGAGAGAGAGCCTAGAATAGCTAGCCTATGAGAAGGAACCTAGCTAGAAGGGGGTCCTCGAGACCAAGCTTGAGTCACACTCTTGTGGAAACAATCCAAAAGGATGGAGAAAAATAAGAGGGAGAGAGCAAAGAAGAACCTGAAATTAAACATACTCTGACCATTACAATTGCAGTGACAAACACTGTATTTCTGAGAATATTTTGACCAGGCCTCATTGAAATTGTGTGAGTCATTCAAACTGAGTGTGCCAGCTCAGGTGTGACTTTCAGCACCCATTAAAAGTATGGGAGAGAGTCAGTCTGGTGAGTGAAGGAGACTGGACAGGTGCAGCATAAAACCAGAGAACCTGTAGAGTTAACTCACCAGAGTAGAGAAGTATGTGGATGTGGATATGAAGACTATCAATGCTATTGGTGGAAAGTTTTGCATAGTGTCTCAAGGCAGTTCATGGAAAAGGAATGTTCAGGCAATTCTAACATTCCTGACTCAAAAACTCTTCCTGGGAAGTAGATTTAATTAGGTAGCCAATAAGCCATGACCTATTTAGCGAGGAAAAGAAGTTTATTTTAGATATGAGAACTTGTCCATTGTATGGCTAGTGAAGATCATCGCCCAGTCCGTGGGCTTTCTATTGATCTTGCTAGCTATGTCTTTTGCCATGTAGAAACTCTGCAGTTTCATGCAATCCCATTTGTCCAGCCTTTCTTTGATTTGTTGTGCTTCTGGGTCTTTATTAAGAAAATTTCAGCCTGTGCCAAGTAGACCTAGGGTTTCTCCTATTCCATCCTGTAATGTTTTCAGAGTGTCTGCTTTGACTTCGAGGTCTTTGATCCATTTGGAGTTGATTCTAGTGCAGGGTGATATATAAGGATCTAGCTTTAATTTTCTACAAGTAATTAACCAATTTTGTCCAGCACCATTGTATTTTTTAGCTCCCTTGTTGAAAGTTAGGTGGCCATAAGTCTGTGGGTTCATTTCTGGGTCTTCAGTTCTATTCCATTGGTCCTCAGGTCTGTTCTTGGGCCAGTTCCAAGCTGTTTTGATTACAATGGCTTTGTAGTAGAGTTAAAATTTGGTATTTATATTCCTCCAACACTTTTCTTTTGGCTGAGGCTTGTTTTTGTTTTAAGGGGTCTTTTATAGTTCCATATGAATTTTTGAGTTGCTTCTTCTATTTCATGGAAGACTGAATTTAGAACTCAAAAAACTAAATGCCCCAACAAGAAATCCTCAAGGCAACAACTGCCTGATAAATAAGCGGGCTAAAGGCTTAAAGAGTAACTTCTCTGCAGAGGAAATAAGATTGAACAATAAACACATGAAGAAATGCTCAATTTCTCTAGCCATAAAAGAAATGCAAATCAAAACAACATTGAGATTCCACCTCAGCCCAATTAGAATGGCTATAATCAAGAACTCTAATAAACAGATGTTGGAGGGGATGTGGCCAAAAGGGAACCCTACTGCATTGTTGGTGAGAATGTAAACTTGTTCAACCACTTTGGAAAGCAGTATGGAGGTTCCTCAAAAGACTACAAATAGATTTCCCCTATGAGCCAGCAATCTCACTCTTGGGCATTTATCCAAACGATCACAAAAAGGCTATAATAAAGCTACCAGACAGCTATGTTTATCGCAGCATTATTTACCATAGCTAAGATATGAACCAACCCGGATACCCCTCAGTAGATGAATGGATCAAGAAAATGTATGTCTTTACAATGGAATTCTATACCTCCATCAGAAAAAATGACATTGCCCATTTGTTAGGAAATGGAAAGATTTGGAAAAAATTATATTAAGTGAAGTAATCCAGGCTCAAAGAAATATAGGTCCCATGGTTTCCGTTATTTGCAATAAGTAGTAAAAGTCTAGGACAAACAGAGAAGGTCAAAAGCAATGTGCATGTGACCAGATAAGATGATAAGTAAAATGAACCCCAAGATAGGGACACAAGTGGTTTTTCTTTCTTGTTATTGTTTTTAACATATTTAAAATGTACTATGTGATTTTTGTTTCTCTTGTATGTTCCTCCCCCACTGTAAAACCCCTGTTTTTACTGTATTTGATTCTGGTACCCTGCATCTTGCATATACATTTTTCTAAATTAAGGAAGGGAAGGGAAATAACACAATGCTGAAATAAGGATACAGGTTGATCCATTGTAACAATGAGTTGTACAAGACACTATGTTGAAAATGAACTTTAGAACTTAAGGAGGGAAGGTGGAGGAGTTGGGGAGGTTGGAGGGAAGGGATCATAGGGGAAAAACAAAGGAGGAGGTAAAAATGCTTGTTAGGAAATGTACTAATTACCTTACTCATATAACTGTAACCCCACTGTACGGTATTTTTACAATAAAAATATGTTTATTAGAAAAAACTTTATTTTACCTAACTTATTTCGCCTTCCATGCATGGTGATGCATGGCTGAAAAAGGGGTGGTTATCTTTTTATATATCCTATATTTTTGGTATTACTGCTCTCAGACTCTTTTGTGGTTGTTATGAAGGCAATCTTCCCTTCAACTACATACCCAGGCTTTGGCTTATACATTTTATTGAATATTGGCCATAATTTTTAAACTTCATTTTTTTCCAATTTTCTTTTTTAATTTTCCTCAGGTATATTAGTGCCTTTTTCCCCTAAGAACTTTCTTAAATGCAGGTAGGCTTTATAGTTCCTTTATTAGTAACCACTATTATTTAATGAACTACTCTGGATGATGAGACAATTGGTCGAGGAGGTTATTTAGTATTTAAATGGGGCTCAATTTTTGGAATTTAACTAGAATTTTTCTTTCTTTAATTTTTGTTAGTTCTGCATGGCTTAAGGAGATGGAATTGGCTAATTAACTTTCCCTCTGTATTTAAGGTATTGGACTATGTATGTTGGGAAGGGGGTTTTGTTTAGGAAAAACTTCTGGGTCTAATATAAGAAGATTATTCATCCATTCTAAGTGCTTGAAACAGTAAGAAAATTTTCTTGGCTTGTTACAGTGAGGACTTATGGTGCTCCTGGAAATAAAACTCACAAAATTGTGGAGTGTCACAACACTGAGGCTATCTCAAGCTAATTTACACTTAACTTCCACTCCATTTTTTAAAAAAAAAAAATTGCTGGTGTTTCACACCTATAATCCTAGCTATTCAGGAGGCCAGATTTGAAGATCATACCTTGAAGCCAACCAGGCAGGAAAAGTCCATGAGACTCATTTCCATCTAACCACCAAAAAACCCAGAAGTGGAGGTGTGGCTCAAAGTGGTAGAGTACTACCCTGGATCAAAAATGCTCCAGGACAACACTCAGGCCCTGAGTTCAAGTCTTAAAACAGACAAAAAAAAAGGGCTCACAATGCATATAAGGTCAGCAGAGGTTCCTAGGCTGAACTCAGTGGATGCTTTCTGTATTTTGTAATATCTTTACATTTCAGGATATGGTTTTGCTCCCTCACTTTATAGTTAAAAGAAAACTTGATTTTCAATGTTTTTGCAGTATCATCTCTTAAGAATAATAGTGACAATTTTATAGTCTGCTCATATCATAGCTTAAACCAGCTGTCTCCAAGTTTCCCAAAGTTTTTAGTTTTGTGAAGCTTAAGGTTTAATGTTTCACTTAATGGTTAATGCTATTACATAATCATACATGTGAAATATTCCTGTACAGCAATGTCTTTAAAACTTAATAAATACAGAATAATAATGTTCTTTATATCCTGATGGAAAGACAATATAAGCAAATAGAAATGGTTGTGATTTGAAATTGCTTTGACCTACCCTATTAAAGTCTGTTTTTTATTTCAGCCCATTCATTCTTTAAAATATTGTATTTCATCTATGGCTTTTTTTATAGTTACCAGAAAAAAAATACATCCTCATTTCATATAGTATTACCATTGTGACTTAAACTTTCCTACTTTTTCAGTAGCTTTCTCTTTTTTTCTTTCTAAAAACCAACACAGTTTATTTCAAAATAAAGTGCAATGCACAGATATTATTTCATGCACCTTACCTTATATTTCCAGACCAGACTTGTTTTTAACCTGAAATCTCAACTTTCCTATCCTCAAAAAGTTTTTTAAAAAATAATACCTATCCTCTTCAGAGAAGTTTCGCTTTAAGTCTTTAGCCCACTTATGTATTGGGCAGTTGTTTCTTTGAGGATTTATTGTAGGGGGATTTAATTTTTTGAGTTCCAGCTATATTTTAGATATGAGACCCTTGTCCATTGTATGGCTAGTGAAGATCTTCTCCAAATCCGTGGGGTTTCTATTGATCTTGCTAGCTATGTCCTTTGCCATGCAGAAGCTCTGCAATTTTATGTAATCCCATTTGTACAACCTTTCTTTGATTTGTTGTGTTTCCGGGTCTCTATTAAGAAAATTTCGGCCTGCACCAAGGAGACCTAGGGTTTCTCCTATTCCATCCTATAATGTTTTCAGAGTGACTGCTTTGACTCTGAGGTCTTTGATCCATTTGGAGTTGATTCTGGTGCAAGGTGATACATAAGGATCTAGCATTAGTTTTCAACAAGCAGTTAACCAATTTTGCCAGCACCATTTACTGAAGAGGCTTTCTTCCATTCTATGTTTTTAGCTCCCTTATCGAAGATTAGATGGCTATAGGTCTTCAGGTTAATTTCTGGGTTTTCAAGTCTATTCCATTGGTCCTGAGGTCTATTCTTGTTCCAGTACCAAGCTGTTACGATTATTATAGCTTTGTAGTAGAGTTTGAAACATGGTATTGATATTACTCCCGCACTGTAGTTTCTGCTAAGGATCGTTTTTGCTATTCAGAGTCTTTTATTGTTCCGTGTGAATTTTTGGATTGCCTCTTCTCTTTCCTTGAAGAATGAGGTTGTAATACTGATAGATATCTCATTGAATTTGTAGATAGCCTAGGGAAGTATTGCCATTTTCACGATGTTGATCTTTTCAATCCAGGAGCATGGAAGTTTTTGCCACTTTCTAAGTTCTGTTTTGATTTTCTTTTTCAGGTTTTTAAAGTTTTCATCATAGAGGTCCTTCACTTCTTTGGTTAAGTTAATTCCTAGGTATTTTATTTTTTGTGGGGCTATTACAACTGGAGTTGCTTTCCTGATTTCAGCCACACTTTTCTCAATGTTGGCATATAGAAAAGCCATTGATGTTTGAAGGTTAATTTTATACCCTGCTACTTTGCCAAAGTTTTGAATCATCTTGAGTAATTTGGGAGCGGAGTCCATAGGATTCTTTAAATACAAGATCATGTCAATGTCATCTGTAAATAGGGAGAGTTTTACTTCTTTTTTTCCCTATTTGGATCCCCTTTATGTTTGCATCTTGTTTTATTGCTGTAGCTAGGCATTCTAATACTAGATTGAAGAGCAGTGGAGAGAGTGGGCATCCTTGTCTCGTTCCTGAGTTTATAAGAAATGGCTTTAGTTTTTCCCCATTGAGTATAATACTGGCTGTAGGTTTGTCATATACAGGCTTTATTGTATTGAGGAAGATTCCATCGATTGCTAGTTTTTCCAAAGAACCTTCATCATAAAGGGGTGTTGAATCTTGTCAAATGCTTTTTCTGCATCTATTGAGATAACCATGTGGTTCTTATCCTTGCTCTTGTTGATTTGATGAATTATGTTTAGTGATTTGCATATATTGAAAGAAGGATGACCAACAGACACATGAAGAAATGCTCAACCTCTCTAGCCATAAAAGAAATGCAAATCAAAACAACACTGAGACACCACCTCAGCCCAGTTAGAATGGCTATAATCAAGAACTCTACTAACAACAGATGCTGGAGGGGATACGGACAGAAGGGAACCTTACTGCATCGAGGGAGTGTACACTTTTCAACCACTTTGGAAAGCAGTATGGAGGTTCCTCAAAAGACTCCACATAGAGCTCCCCTGTGGACTGGCACTTTTTTCCATTTACCCAAATGATCACAAAGAAGACCACACTAAAGTTACCAGCACAACTATGTTTATTGTAGCATTATTTACCATAGCTAAGATATAGAACCAACTCAGATGGACATCAGTAGATGAATGGATCAAGAAAACGTGGTATATATGCACAATGGAATTCTTTGCCTCCATCAGAAAGAATGACATTTCCACATTTGTTAGGAAATGGAAGGACTTGGAAAAAATTATATTAAGTGACTAAGCCAGGCCCAAAGAAACATAGGTCCCATGGTTTCCCTTATTTGCAATAACTAGTTTATGTCTGAGTTAAGCAGAAAAGGGCAGATAAGTTGATGTTAGTGGAATGAACCCCAAGATAAGTATTAAAATGTTTTTTTCCTTTCTTTAATGCAATTGTTTCTATCATATTTATAAGATGATATCTATGTTGACTTGTATGTCCCTCCCCCACATTATAACCCATACTTTCAATGTATTTGATGTTGTTATAATTTGTTGGGGGGAAGGGGAAAAAAACAAATCGTTTAACTAGGGATAGAGTTGGACCCATTGCAACAATGAGATGTATAAGTCATTATGTCGAAAAACGAACTTAACAACTTTGGTGGGGGGGTGGGGGGGAGGATCAGGTGGGGAGAAGGGAGGAGTATGGGAAGGGACGGGAAGGGGACACAACGAGGAGGCAACAGTGCTTGATAAGAAATATACTCGTTATCTTGCCCAATTTTAACTCCTCTGTATGGTATTCTCATAAAAAAAAAAAAGAAAAAAAGAAAAAGTAATACCTATCTCATGTCTGTAATTCCAGCTACTTAGGAGGCTGAAAGTGAGATTGCTATTCAAATCCAATCTGGATAGAAAAGTCTATGAGAGTCCACCTCTAATTAAACTTAGGATCAAGTGGTAAGGCACCAATAGTTAGTGAGAGTGTAAGACTCTGAGTTTAAGTTCTAGTATACTGAAAAAAATTCATCTTAAGCTAATTTAAATTATATAATTTCACTTAAGCAGGTCTAAAAAATAAGGGCTCCAATTTACTCAGAATCAAAACTGTCTTACAGAAATCTAAAAGTTATTATCCATTGTAAACTGATATTTTTTTCTGACTTCAGTAATTGACATAGCATGACATTATGATTCAGAATAACAGTAAAAAAAGAGAAACTACTTGTTTAGGATTTTCAGTAATATATTTAAAAGATAGTTTCCAGCTGTTCCTTATAAGGAATTCTGAATAACATTTTCAGCTGAGGGACAAACATATGGCTATAGAAGGAATACAATCAGGAATACCTAGTTTTGTATTTACTCACTAATAGAAACAAATATAACTTAACTTTAACTGCCACAAATAAAATGTAGATCTGTTAGTCAAAAGTATGATATCTCTTAAATCAATCTCTTTAAATGGTGTCAATTCTTTTCCATTTGATATCAGTCATCTATATTTTGAGACAAATACCTGCAATACAGTAAAATTAAGACCTTTAACAGTATTCTTAATAAAGCATGAACATCCTGTTTGAAAGTACAATTATTTAGGCAAAAGTCTCTATTTAATACTAAATGAAAATCAACATAAAATACTTTTAAATGAAAATTTATTTAAAAACCTCCTTCAAAATTGAATGATTATTTTTCTGTAAAGGCTACAAACAAATATTCTACTTTCTAAAGGCCAAATTTTCTTATCAGTTGCTGTGAGAGCACTTTACCTTGCTTTGAGATTTGGTCCTTTGATCAACAAGACCAATACTATTTATTTCCTTAAAATTCGATATCTTTCTCAATTGCTTGGATTTTTTCATTTTAAAGACTGTCTTTTTAAAAATTTAATATCACATTAATAGCATTTTCCAAGGAATGTTCATAGCAAGGAATATTAAGAAATACTAAAGGAAGAATTTTGAGGATCCAGTATTTTTCTGTGGTCTGAGATGGAAAAAGTGAATATATTCGTTTCTATAATAACATTTCTCTTACTTTGCATATGATCTATTCCTCATAAAGAAAACTTTATTCAGAGCTATAACAGGCCTGGAAAATGTTTAGATTTATTTGAGTTTTTAATATTGAAATCCCTAGGCTTCTTTTATAAAAGATTTGCAGTGATAATTTTCAAAATGTAAATAAAATTTTATCTTATATGGATATATATTACACTCATTTCTGAAGGATTAGCAAAATATTACTTTTTCTTTTACTTTGTTTAAATGCCTTTTCAGAACAATGAAGCAGAAAACAGAAAAGGTTTCAGAAGTTAGGAAAGAAACTATTCAGAATAATTTTCATATTGCAATAGTCCCTGTAGAAGTGTGCAATACTTCGAATCTTGAAGTTCTTTATGTATCTCAGTTTGTATTCATGTCAAACCCACAACCTGACAGTTAATAATTGTTCAACTTCTTTAATTATGCGTTCTGTGATGCAAATCATATCGGAGTAACTCAGGGCCCTACAATAGCACAAACAAAATAATTTCTGTGTGGTCCACCTTTATCCCAAGTTTTAAATCAAAGCAGTATTAAGATAAAATTTGTCTTAAATTGTGATAGCATTTTATAAGGCAAAAATGAACAATATGAAGAAATGTAAATATAAGACAATAAACACAGACTCATGAAAAGATAATAGTCTCAAAACTACAAAGTCTGGTGATTTTTCTGATTAAAGGAATGTGGAGGAGGTGACTAGAAATACTACTGAAGAAATAAGGAATTAGCAAATGCCTTAGAATATTGCTGAATGGTTTGATGACTTCCATTTCTCCTCGCCAGATTCTGTCCTTTCCTCTTCCTCCAACTTTTCCTCCTTATCCTCCTTTGTCCTACTTTTCCTTCTTTCCTTTTTCCTCCTCCCTCCTCCCTCCTCTTCCTCTTCCCCTCATCATACATCTCTCCTCCTCTTTCTCTGTGTTTTCCCCCTCATTTAAAAACATTCTGTCTTCTTATATTTTACCATTCCATGAAAAACGTTGAAGAAACAGAGAATAAATAATACATTTTTTTTCAAAAACAAGATCATGAAAAGTAAAAAGGAGAAGTCTAGAGTGATTTGAGGAGAAGCCATAGGGGTATAAGAATAATAAAGGGGTATAAATATGATCAAGACACATTGTATTCATGAATGAATTAGTCTGATAAAAACATTTACTAAGGACAACCTATTATACACCAATAAAATTAATTCATTAAGTTTGTATTTCTATTTTGCCACAATTAAATCAACTCTTGGTAGGAAAAATATATGCCATGCATTCTATCAATCAATAACAAAATATAAGTAACTTATTTAAAAGTAATCAAATTTAGGTAGGTAGAGACAGACAGATAGAGAGATAGATAGATAGATGACATCCTGATCTTACCACTGTATTGATGCAATTCATTTTCATGTGCAGAACTTCTCCTTGCCACAAAGCCATCTCCCAGAGTCCTTCATCATGAAACAATTCTGAAGACTCTCTTCCTCCATTAACTATAATTTAGAAGACAGAAATTACTGAAGTTGAAAATAGCTGAAGTATACCTAAGCTGTTTCCAAAGATTTTGTTCTAATCATCCAACGAGGACAATGAGTTGACAAAAGAGAAGTTGGAAGAAAATTTTATCTAATCAAAGCAAGATATGTCAAAGTCTAAGTAAGAATTCTGCATGGTCTGGCATCAGTTACAGGGCTGCATGGCCTCTGCAATTTGGTGCAACTGTCAACTGCTTTGATGAAGCATCTGCTCACCTGACAGCTTCTCTCAGTACATTTGCTGCTGGCTGTGAGTTTGAGTAGCTAGGAAGAGAAAACCTTTTATCCTGTATTGTTATAAATGACTTTTGTGCAAGTCAGTAAATCCTCAAGGTTTTAATTTTGTATTCACTCGTAATGTCTTTGATCTCCAAGGATGTTCATACATTGCCTAGCTCTAAATTAGACATGGACACTTTAACAAAGTAAAGCTTGGTCTTGAAAGTGAGCTGGTTATTATCTCTCTGTTTCTAAGGGACATTCATGTGAAGAGAATCCAGGTAGTCATTTCTGGCTGTTGTGTTTGAAATTGTAAGTGTAATATGGAAAGATGCCTATTACAAACCAGTCATAGATTCCGTTTCAACATTATTTAGACATAAGCTTTTAATTTGGTTTATCACTGCAGAAAGTTGGGTTATTATTTTTATAAAAGAACATTAAAAGATAGAGTACTAAGAATCCCAATCCCTTCTCCTTCAGGAAGGCTTAAAATGTCTCTGTAAATGCCTTCTCAAATCTCAAAGCTAAGCTTACAAAGTTCCTGTGAGATGGTAGCCATTTTCAAGTTACAGTTAGGTTTTATCTTATACCAGGAAGTGTGAAGAGATTACCAGATATTTTTGAATGTAAGAATCATACCATCAAACATTATAATAGCCATTTTAGCATGTCCCAGGTAAAGGAAGCCTGAAACCAAAACTCCAAGCTTAGTCTTTTTTTTCTTTATTGTTATTGTAAAGGTGATGCACAGTGGGTCTATGGTAACATAAGTCAGATAAAGAGTACATTGTCCTTTATCAGAGCATAGTAATATTTGTTTTCTTTTCCTGTCTATTATGGAGGCTGAGCGCTCTGATGATCTTTGTTTGGCACAAGCTGGGCAGACCAACCCACAGGTTCTTATCTCTAATTAACTGGCAAAATTTACTGGGTTCTGTTTTTGTAGAGTGCCAGCTGTGAAGAAAATAGAGTACTAGCCATGAGCAAAATGTATAGAGCCATCTGCGAGAAACAAAACCCAAGCTAGAGCCCTAGGCCTTGATTTCAAGCCCTAAACTTACATATACAAAGGTGCATGTATGCATGTGCATGCACAGACACACACATGCACCATACAAACACAAGCAGATAAATATTTTGCTGTTGATCTCATGGTTTTCATTAGTAATGAAGTTGTTCAAGAGTGAAGCTTGCAAATTCCACTAATTGGCTTCAAAATATAAATAATGTCAGGGATTCATGGAGAAGAGAAAAATGACTTTATAATTTCCTTATATAAAGTGCTTCAAATATTGAAGTTATTTACAATAGTTTGTATTCATCTTTATCCATTAGTGTTCCATTGGCAATCATTTCATCTTGGATTTTCTAAAGAATCTTAACAGTATTGTGCTATAAATTTGTAGGGAATTTATTTATCATGTTAGAAATTATTCAACAATTATAGTAAGAGCTGCATGGTACAATATGCCAATCATAGGAAACTATAAAGAGAAATAACAAACTTCATAAAAGAAAATAATGGATAATATATAAATGTTACTTTGACTCTTGTTCCTTTTATTGCTTTCCCTTATTAATAGAAAACAAAAAGTAAGTGAGAGTATAGGACCTGGGGCAGTGTCCTAATTTACTGGCTCATAAATAATAAAGTTTTCTTAAAACCCACTGGGTCACAGAAGTAGATAATTCAGTAATAATAAAAAATGATTTAGACAAAAAGTCTTAGAAAATTATATAAACTTTGGGAGAAAATCAGAAATACGTGGTGCTTGTATTTAAAGAAAGTAATACTATTAGCATCGTAAAGAAATTATCAAAAAGAGAGCAATTTAAGAAGAAAAATAACAAAAATGAATTAATAGCAAGAGATCTCATTTTTCTCCAGACTTAATTCTAAAATCAATGAGAATTAAATAAACAACTCAGCAGTTTTTAGCTAAATTTTCAAGTACAGTATAATAGTCTTACAAATGATTAAAAGGTGAAAGAAGATTTAAGATCTTGAGCAAAGAAGTAAAGTACTGAAATTATCCTACTAACTGTCAAAGCTTATTTTTAAGCCCAATGAAACTTTTTTCTTTTTTAATACGTTCTTTTTTTGTGAAAATACTGTACAGAGGAGTATAGTTACATGAACAAGGGAATGAGTACATTACCTATCAAGCAATGTTTCCTCCTTTGTTTTTCCCCTCCCATTCTTTCCCTCCCAACTCCACAACTACACTCCCCACCCCACTGACCCTGCCCCCCCATCTAAATTGTACAGTTTGTTTTTCAACATAGTGTCTTGTACATCTCATTGTTACAGTTGGTTAACCTGTATCCCTATTTAAGCATTTTGTTTTTTCCCATCCCCTCCCCAAATTAGAGAAGAGTATATAAAAGATGCAGGGAACCAGAATCAAATACAGTGAAAACAGGTGTTATACCATGGGGGAAAAAGATGCAAAGAAACAAAAAATCACATGGTACATTATAAATAAATTGGAATCACGGATTGGGATAAGATCTTCACTAGTCAAACAACAGACAATGGTCTCATATCTAAAATATACCTAGAACTCAAAAAATTAAATCCCCCAACAACAAATCCTCAAGAAACAACTGCCCAATAAATAAGTGGGCTAAAGGCTTAAAGAGAAACTTCTCTGAAGAGGAAAGAAGGATGGCCAATAGGGGAGCTATATGTGGAGTCCTTTGAGGAACTTCCATAAAGTTTTCCAAATGCTCAAGCTTTCTAGCCATAAAAGAAATGAAAATCAAAACAACATTGAGATTCCACCTCACCCCAGTTAGAATGGCTATAATCAAGAAATCTAATAACAGTTTCTGGAGAGGATATCCCCAGAAAGGAACCATCCTGCATTGTTGGTGGGAGTGTAAACTTGTTCAAGCCCAATGTAAGCACTTCTAATAAGGAATTCACTAGGTTAGTTCCACATATGTATCTAACATGTTTGATTAAAATCACTGCTTCTATTACTCAAATATATATTTTTGAATTGATTTATTTAATAATATACTAATAACAGTTGAAGAATATTTTAGTTACAAATGTGTTTTTTGTCAAATGGCATTATATGATTTTTTTGCCTTTTAGAAAATGTAACAAAAATTGGCATGAATTGGATTCTAAGAAAAGCACATTTATCTTATTCTAATAGTAATGTCAAATAGTAATGGAATTCTTCTTATAAATTTGTAAGATATTTACTTTCTAAACCTCTATTACTTTTCAATTTTCCTTTTTCTGTTTTTTTTTCTTTCTACAGGAAAATAATTGTTAGTTTCCTTGGTTGTTGTCTTCTAGTTCAAAGAGATAAAATGATATTCCTTTGATGATCCTTGCATCTGCCAACAGATATATTTATAAAGATCTATTTTACACTATCTATACCTTTTGAACCTTTAATTTCAACTTCTGATTCTCTTCACTCAGAAAAAAATAAATCTATTTATGTTCATAAAATAACATTTACTTTGGTAGAAAATACATTTTTTTACTTGTTTATTTGAATTTGAGATAGACTCTGTATGTAAATAACCCAATTTAACCTGGGACTGTAGATGTTCCTGCTTCAGCTTCCTGAGGGCTGGAATTACAAGTATGCTTTTATCCTAACGAGCAAATTTCTCACTATTGTTGACTGTATCAATAATTTTTGCTAAGATTCAGTATAGTCATATTATTAAAATATTGTTGTCATCAACTTATTATAAGATTTGGTGTAAAATTTGCATAAAATGGTTACAAATCTCTTTATAAATACTATAGTATAGAACACAGGGAAGTAGATGGGATAAATCTAAAATCTGAAGGCTTACATGAAATGAGTTAAATTTCTGCCTATATTTTTCTAATTTCTATACTGAGAATGTTTTACACATACATATGTATATAATTTTGCATACGTTTAAATAAATGATAGATTCCAAATACTTTACAACTAACAAAATACACAACTGTTTATGAAACAATCCTGAAGTTAATTCTTAAATTCTGAATTCTGGTACATTTAGGAGCTTTCCATCACTGTATACATTCATGGTTGACCTGTTTTATAGAGAATTCTTCAAGATACTAGAGGATTGGATAAATAGACAGTTGGAAAGATCAGGAGGTGTACTACAGTGATCCGGATGATATTTCTTTCTGTACTTATGTAGATCAAATGACTGGACCTTGTCTATGAGGAAAACAAAAACCCCTATACCCATCAATGGCGGATCTTGTGGATACCCTTTGTTCATACTTTGCCTAATAACCTTCTCAGTCTGCATAGATGAGAGCAATGCATTCTGAAAAGATGGAATTGCAGAATAGAAGTTTGGATCCCTGAGTTATTACTTGAATGAGAATACTTTAAAAAGTTGTATTAAGGGGGCTGGGAAGGTGGCTCAGTGGTAGAGCGCTTGCCTTGCATGCCTGAGGCCCTGGGTTCGATTCTTCAGCATCACATAAGCAAAAAGCCAAAAGCCAGAAGTGGCACTTTGGCTCAAGTGGTAGAGTGATAGCCTTGAGCTGAAGAGCCGAAGGATAGCGCCCAGGCCCAAAGTTTAGGCTCCACGACCAGACCAAAAAAAAAAAAAAAAGTTGTATTAAATGGGCCCTGGACAACAAATAAGCATTTTGTGTGTGTGTGTGTGTGTGTGTGTGTGTGTGTGTGTGTGTGTGTGTGTGTGTGTGTGTCTCTGTGTGTGTGTGTCTGTGCCTGTGTGTGTGTCTGTGTGTCTGTGTGTGCATGTCTATGTTATATAAGGTGTACTGTAGCTAAATATCCAGTCACTTTAAATATTCAATAGCATTTATGTTAATGTATGACAGTATTGAAATAGTGACAATTTATATTTTAACTTCATAGATAGTTCCAATAATTTTATTTCATGGTAGTTCAAATAATTTCTAGTTTTGTTCAGGAACCTGGCCAAGAAAATGTTAATAAGAGATGTTTTTACACAACCTGAGCTCTTATCTACTAATGTCTGAAGGATTATGTTCATTTGCAAAACCAAATCAACACTATAATCTCAATTAGAGAAGAGACTTCTTAATTTTTGTTATTTTCTAAGTAGGCTTCTCTCAATATCTAAAAATAAAACATTTTTTAAACAAGCCAATGTAGATTAGCAAATTATTGAGTAATATAATTCTGAAAATCAAGAGAAGTATCAGTTGTAAAATAGAAATTGAGTGGTAATTAGTAAAACTATTCCTAAGCAAATTAGAACCTTAAATTACAATTTGGTAAAGGATATTTTAGCAAGATAATGATAAAGAATAAGGAAAATATGTGGTTCCTTTTTTCTGAGCACTATACACCATAAGCAAAATACAGAAGCATTATATTCAATTTCTCATTGTTATCTATCTCTCAAGAATCTGGAATTGCAAGCATGTTCCTCATGCCTAGCCAGTATTTCAAGTTTGTGTTCAGTTTACTAATACAGGTTTTTCTACTTTTTGATACTTTTATGGATGTTACTTTGTTTCACTTGAAAATATAAGCTTAGTTAATAGGTCAATCTCTCATATCATTTCCAGTCCAAATTTTTCTTCTGTCCTTTACTACTTATAGTTACAATTAAGGCCCTTCTTTTCTATTGTAATTAACAATATTGGTTAAAGAAACAGAGAAAGATCAAATTATCTATCTATGGCCAGTGAATGGGGAGAACCATAGCTGCTTGCCCTCAAAAAACTTATTATTATAATAGGGCATAGATTTTCATATTTTCTTTGGAATAATTATGATACCAGAAGAACCATGTCCAAGAAATTAGCTGTAATCTTATTATAGGAATTTAATGAGTAGCTAGCTCATCAGCTCATTAATAGGAAGAATCAGTATATGTCCCAGTACATTTATTTCTTGACCTCACAACTAGGACTTGCTGTTCCTCAAACAATATACGATTATATTATTATCAATCCCAAATTAAATAAATTCAGAAACAAAATAACTTAAACTGGACTTAATAACTTCTAGAGCAGACCATGATAGTTTATACTAGCATATTGTATATTCAAAATTAGCTAAAAGCTGAGCTCTATTGTCTTGCATTTATAATCCTAGTTACTCAGGAGGATGATATCTGGAAGACTATACTTCAAATCTATCCTGGAAAGTTTCAGAGACTTCATTTCCAGCTACTCAGCAAAATATCAGCCTGGAGGACTAGCTCAAGTAGTACAGTGCCAGCTATGCCAGCAAGTTAAGACAAGCCTAGTAAACAGAAATCTCTGAGTTGAAACCCTAGTATAAACAAAAATAAAAGAGAAAAGAAAATTTACTGGAATACAAATATTAATTATTGTTATAAATAAAAATATGAACTGTTAGATATATTGATTCTTTGACATTTATTTTGCAAGTTATATGTCAAATCTCAAGTTGTATGCCATATTTATTAATTACAATCCAATAAAGTTGAAAACAGAATCTTGATACATTAACTTGTCCTTTCCATTAGGAAACACTTAAAAATCCTATGGAGACTATATTCTCTCTCCTGAGGTAAAATTAAGCCATTGTATGTCTTACATGAACATAAGACTAGGACTAGCTGAAGAGTAAGCACATGTAACACATAACTTTCCTTCTCAAATACTAATTCAGGAAAGAAAAATATATTAAAGATTAAATAAACCTGGAAACACACCTTAGTAAATGGAATCAAATTAATAAAAGTGGAAGTGAAAAAAGCTGAATTAATTCACATTAGGTTACTCATTATTTTTACAGTACTTTCCATAAGAATCAACAGGTTATTTGAATTCAAATATTTATCACATCAATTGTTTCAAGCATTTTCTTTTCTTCTGAAGTAACCTAGCTCAATTATCTTTTTAAGCTGAGTTATGACAAAGATATTCTGTTACCATTTTTGCAAAATATGAATAAAGTAATATGCAGTTTTGCAATTTCTCTTCACAGAAGATAAAAGTAGAGAGAACAGGGTAGGTTATAAGAAAACATTGTGAAATTTTGAACAAAATAATAGTTCTTCTTTGTTGGATTCTGCCACGAAGAGTTCTGAAAGAGTAAGAGGGAGAATAGCTTAATACTGCACAAAATCATGGAATTTAGACTTGTCTGTGCTTTGTGAAGTTAGCAGTGTTCCTCAGTGCTAGGGAAGGTCTAAGAAATTCACCTATCACCAAATTAAATGTGAGGAAAATATATAAACACTAGGTGAGTTAAAAGAAATCAGGAAACAAGACAGAAAATGTTACACTTATTTTGTCTAATATAACACAAGCTATGACAGCATTGAACCAGTATTTTTAATGAATTCCCTAAACAGAAGAATATACTACCAAAGCGGGTAATTACCAGAAAAATAAATTCAATTAAAATGTGTAAAAATGGAGTATCACATTTCTCACAAAACGAGTTATTTTTCTGAAGCAGTGGAAAGGATTTGCAAATTGGCTGCTTAGGATTATTGTTGTTGAGAACATCAGCTTTACTGAGCTATAATTCTTACATTAAACGTTCAATTTGATATTTTTGTATGTTCACTAAGTTATACAACCATCACCATAATGAATTTTTGAGATATTTATATCACTCTGGATGCTCTGAAGAGATGGGGCTTTGGTGTTCTGCACCCTAAAGAATTTCAACCTTGAGAACCAGGCAGAATGGGAGATCATCAAGAGGAATTCCTCTTCAGCTCCCAAAAACCCTTCCACCAAGAAGCTCCTGCTGGAGCAGATGAGCCATCATCCAGAAATTGAATGAGAAGTTACTAAAAAGATAACAAGCTGCTGTCAGTTTTGAAAGATATAAACGTTGATTCCAGAGATCCCGTGTCTTCCCTGAAGGTAAAAAATGTTCAACCAAAGCCAGTGCCAAAGGAGTTCAGAAGGCTGAAAGACCATCACTCAGAAATGAATGTCCACAGCATTCCTAAAGGCAAAATTTCCTTTGTAGAAGCACTGATACTTCTCAATAATCATAAAATTTATCCAGAAATGTGGACTGCTGAGAAAATAGCACAAGAATACTACTTACAACTGAATGATGTTAATTCCATTCTCAAATATTTTCTTATTTTTGAAGTCTTCTCTCCTGAATATAAGAAAGCAACCAAAATGAAGAACATCACAAAATGACTTTTCAAAGCTCTATGCTGTTTACTACTTCTGTTCAGCATACTAAATTATACCAGTCACTGTGTGTCTCATGCTTCCAAGTATGAGAACACACTATCTATTGAGTTCAGGGTTTCTAGGATTTGTTCATAGGATATATTTTGTTATAAATGTTAATTTTATTTATGAACTGGTCCTATGTACATATTAGCATGGCTAATCACATCTATAAATTACTGTAAATTAAAGAGAATTTGTCATTTTAGGCATATTGTATCAAATCAAGTAGCCAGAATTCCACATTTAAAATTCCTTCCAATTAAGGTGATTAATACTTTGTTGTAGAGTTTTAAAATGAGAGCTTTCTAGACTCTAGGACAGACGTAATGTTTTCTTGTTAGGGAAAGAACCTTCAACAGTGAGAAAGAACAATATAACTTCCCCCCAAAAAGACAATGAGGATACTAGATAGAAAACATATTTTGTACTTCTACTTGGGAATCAGAATTAACAAGGATTTATTTTACTTTGAATTGGTTAGGAGCATGGAAGAACATTTTAAAGTTAAATTGGCATTTCTAAAATAAAAGCAGGGAGGTCCAGAGGAAGATGGCAAAGGAGAAGCTGGGGCTAACCAAGCTCTCACATAGAAACTAGTTTTAGTAGTCCAGTGAAAAGTCCAAGGCTAAAGAGTCACACCAAGTGTGTCCTCATAGTACAGAGAGTTTGACCAGAGAGGAAAAATCCAGGCAGCTTGGTTAAGAAGACAGATTTGAGCACTTGTAGGTGTCTGAGGTGGCAGCAACATGGTTGCTTCCACCACCATATCAACAGAGAGAGCCTAGGACAAAGGTGCCAGAGTGGTGTGTAAGCGGATTCTACTCACCACCAGCAAGAACTGACAAGGAGCGGAGATCTTTATCCTGCTGAACACAGACAGTTACAGACCATGGACAGCCCGGAAACCAAGGGAAATGCATGAGTACCCCCAAGACATCCTCACTAGTTCTCACAGAGCAGCAGTGGGAGAACTCCATCTTTGATACTGACAAGGACCTATCCAGAGAAGCTAGCACATAACTCAGGCCTTGAAAGAAGACAATAGGAGCCATTTAACAGGACACGGGAACCTCACCTGGGTGGCTAACCTAACCCAGGGGAAATTTGCCCATCCAAGGCAGAGAAAGTTCCACCCAGGGAAGAGTGACTTTCTTCGCAGACCCAGAGGCTGACACTCCCCACTGGATCATAGGCAGCAGACTGAGGCAGAAGGAGTAAAATAAAAACAATTGAAACTCAGTAAACATAAATACTGAGAATGGTTCTAGGCTGGGCTCTGTGACTGTCTCAGGAGGTAGCCCCTCATGGAAAAGATATTGATTGCTAACAGGCCTCAACCCTACCAACAATCTAGCCCCATCACAGCAACTCCAAGCTAGAGGAAACAGACATCTCCCTCTCAAAGCAGATCTCCCTCCCACTGAAATACCTTGGAGGAGGGTCATAAAGTCTCTGGTAAGACAGAGCTTTCTCTGCCTCCTAAAATTAATTTAAGAAACCAATCAAGCCACAGGAAAACCAAAAGCTACAAACAAACTAGAAACTCAAACAAGAGACTGGTTATGGACACTGGGAAGACACAAGCGCCCCCCCCCCACAAAAAAATGAGCACATTAAAAACTTTTTCACCAGGGCGTTAATGGCTCACTCCTGTAATGCTAGCTACTCAGGAGGCTGAAATCTTGAGGATCAAGGTTCAAAACATTCTAGGCACAAAAATCTGTGTCTTCTATCTCTAATTAAAACCAGCAAAAGCTATAAGTGGAGCTATAGTGATAGTGCTAGCCTTAAATGAATAAGCTCAGGCCCTTAGTTGAACTTTCAGTAAAGCACTAAAAAAAGAAGAAGAAAAAACACATACACAAAACACCCCAGGATAAGTGAAATCAGGTGGGTGGTCAAATAATATATTTTCTGATTTTGATTCTAATTAGAATAATGGGCAAGTAAAGGCTTAAAATACCTTTAGAGGGTACTGGGAATTTACAGATCTTCATTCACTTAAACTGCAGATCCAAGTATAAACCCATGCTGGGACCTTGAGTTAGACTATATGAGTTTAGCTCAGTGTATTACTAACTATAAAATCTGGCTAGGTTTTCTAACCTCTTTGGGACTGAATTTCTAAGAAACGAACGTAATGCTCTTTTACCTAAGGGTAATATTACCGCGAAATTAAATATTAAAGAATGGCAAAGGACCCAAAAAATATGAAATTTTTTGGACTGAATTAATTTCTGCAATAAATGGCCCAGAATTTAGATTTGAAAAAAATAGATATTTATATCACTCTGAAAGGAAGTCCTCTCCATCAGCCAGTAACTCACAGACATTCCATTCCCAACATAAAATAACCAGTAGTCACCCAGGTGAGGTTCCTGTGTCCTGTTAAATGGCTCCTATTGTCTTCTTTCAAGGCCTGAGTTATGTGCTAGCTTCTCTGGATAGGTCCTTGTCAGTATCAAAGATGGAGTTCTCCCACTGCTGCTCTGTGAGAACTAGTGAGGATGTCTTGGGGGTACTCATGCATTTCCCTTGGTTTCCGGGCTGTCCATGGTCTGTAACTGTCTGTGTTCAGCAGGATAAAGATCTCCGCTCCTTGTCAGTTCTTGCTGGTGGTGAGTAGAATCCGCTTACACACCACTCTGGCACCTTTGTCCTAGGCTCTCTCTGTTGATATGGTGGCCGAAGCAACCATGTTGCTTACTTTTTTCCACATAGTGTCTCATCAGATTCAGTTTGTATCATTGATCACAACTTTGTTTGTTTGTGGATAATTGATATTTCATTGTGTGACTATGAAACATTTTATTTAAACATTCATGAGATTACACATTATTATTATTATTACTGCAATGAAGGTTTGAATTCAGGTCCTCACACTTAGTAGGAAAGCACTTACTACTAGAGCCATGCCCCTAGTTTTTTCATCTTTTAATTTGTTTTAAGACAGTTTCACATTATTGCCAAATCTAGATTTTGACCACAATCCTTTTGTATCTACATACCAAGTAGCCCGGATGGCAGTTAGGTTCCACCTTTTTTCCATAATCATGTGCTTCTCAATGAGTATAAAGAATATTTGGAATACATTATGTATAAGATAAACCATTCTTCTTTTTTGAATTATTTCTAAATGTTTCCAGTATGTAAATCTATACAGGAGAGGTTATTTTCTGCATTGTTATTATCCATTTTTTTTATTGTGTTGCTGGAGATTCTGAATTGGACACTTAAGTCATCCCAAAGCTAATTTAGTCATAAGTAGATGTGGTATGTGTGTGTGTGTGTGTGTGTGTGTGTGTGTGTGTGTGTGTGTGTGTGTGTATTTATATGCTTTGTACAGGATAAAGGCTGGTGTATACTATTTTGCTATTGTCACACTTAAGCAAATCTTGAATGGATAATTCCTCTCTTAGCCAGTTCAGGAAGCCATAGCAAATAAATCAAGATTTATTTCTTACATTTCTGGATATTGGGAAGTCTAATAAAATTTCAACATGGCTGTTATCTGGTTATGGCTTACTGTTTGATGGACAAAGTCTTTTCATTATTTGTCAGTACTACAGACTGAATTTACAGCCACTTCACACTCGCAAGTTAGGCACTCTAATGCAAACTCATTCCCCATAATTTCCAGTTGTATACAGGTTGCATTATTGATCAAACTTTCATTCTATGACAATTACATTTCATTGTATGGATACAAAACCTTTTTAAGTATTCATCAGATGACAACTTATATATTTATTATTATTAGGGTCCTGCTTCCTGGCAGGACCTGGACCATAATCTGTTTATTTTCAGCTTCTCACCACTATTGACATCACAACAAGATCATGCTACTTCATCAGCTATCCTTTGTTGAAATGTACACTAACAGACATTTTTTCCCAGGCTGGCTTGGAATTTATTTGCTGCCTTCTATATACCTTAGGATGTGAAGTACAAGCCACTGTGTCCACTGTAGTTTGAGATTGTATCTTGTGATCTTTTATGCCTGAGTTTTCCTGAAATAATAAGTCTCCCACTTTCAGCCATTTTTGAGTAGCTAAGATTTTAGGCATGAGCCATCAGTGCCTAACTTGTAGATGGTTTTCTTCTCCTGATATTCTCATGTAGCCAATAAAATATTCCTTGTATTCTTGTGTAGACAGAAATTGTCTCTCATATACTCTTCTTATAGGATTACAAATTCTGTATATGAGGGCTCTATTTTCATGACCTAGTCACCTTCTGAAACTTCTGTCTCCTCATTCCATCATGTTTGGAGTCAGTGTTCAATATAAAATTTTTATTTTCTTTTATTTTTAATAAGTTTTTTATTGTGAGAATACTATACAGAGGACAGGTTACAGTTACATGAGCAAGGTAATGAGTACATTTCTTATCAAGCATTGTTATCTCCCCAAACATCTAGTCCATAACATCATCAATTGCTAAATAGATGACCATAATGTCTCCATATCTTTTCCAAATATATTTTGAGTACCTTGATTTTATGAGGAAGCACAATAAAAACTAACAAGGATTCATGAAGAAGAAATGGCAGGTATTTTTATGTAAAAATGTGAATCATAAGCAAGGTGGGGAAGGTTAGACTTCCAGGGTGACTGTGTGTATTCACAAGGTAAATACACCTAGTAGACCAACCGATTTCAGCATGTGCGGATGCATTATCTACATGTATTTTTAAATTTAATTTTATCGTAAAGGTGATGCACAGAGGGGTTACACTTACATAAGTAAGGTAATGAGTACATTTCTTGTCAAACTTAGTTACCTTCTCCCATGTTTTCTCCCACTTTCCTTCCCTCTACCCCGACTCCCATCCCAAAGTTGTAAAGTTCATTTCAAACACAGTGTCTTTTGAGTATCACTGTTGCACTGGTTTGCCCTTTGTCCTTTGTCTTGTTGTAAGATGAGTCATCCCAGAAGCCACATTCTTTGTAGGTGGAATATTGGAGCCTTTATTATACAGTTAGCAGGCCAACAAAATAGGAAACAGGCTAAAGAAGAAAGAAAGAACAAAAACAATACCAACAAGAAAGAAAGAACAAGAACTATACCAACAATCCAATTCAGCACCAATGGAGAGAGCTGGATTGGGATGCCAAGATGACTGGACACTAGCCAGGAGACAGGACACAGGAGATGGTCATGGAGACACGTGGCATGCATAATGGTGGCTAGGCTGGTCCGGGCCTAAATAGAGTCTGGACCTAAGTAGGGTCCGGGCTTATAAAGGTTCCCAGCAGGGGGCAAATCCACAGGAAATTCCCAATCTCAAGCACTGGACTAACAGATTCAGTAACTGTCAGCCAAGTGCTCACCCTTGTCTCCAGTGTTCCAGCATGCCTATCACCTGGGGGCAGGTAATGGGTGTGGGTGTTGCCCTCCCCCAGCATGAAGACTAGAAGTCTGACCCAATCATCCACCAAGTGGCCAATATAGCGCCGGCCACACCTGACCTCCTTAGTTAAGTCTTACCATTTTGTTGCTCCCCTTCCCTTCCCCAAATCAGATTATCATATATACAAGGCACAGGGTACCAAAATCAAAAACAGTGATGACAGGAGATAAACCAAAGGGGAAAAACAAAGAAAGAAAAAATAAATAACTTCACACATTAAAAATTAAAAATAACAAAGAAAAAACTCTTGTTTCCATATTTTGGATCATTTCGATTAGCATTATTTTATATGCTCACATGTAGCTATTGGGCTATTGTGGTCCTCTGTTAAGACTATCCTAGACATATACGAATTCATTTTGGGATTCAAATTGCATTAAATGCATAGCAGATAAAGAATGAAAAGTTAAGAAAAATAGCCACAAATAACACTGTAATAGGGACTCATTATAACAAGGGTGTTAGGAGTTAGTCCTTTTTTTTTTTTTTTTTTTTTTTTTTGGTCGGTCGTGGGGTTTGAACTCTGGGCTTGGGTGCTGTCCCTGTGCTCTTCAGCTCAAGGCAAGCGCTCTACCGCTTGAGTCACAGCACCACTTCGGATTTCGAGTGGTTTATTGGAGAGAAGAGTCTCACAGACTTTCCTGCCCAGGCTGGCTTGGAACTGCAATCCTCAGATCTCAACCTCCTGAGTAGCTAGGATTACAGGCGTGAGCCACCACCACTTGGCTAGGAGTTGGTCTTTTTGTTTGTTGTTTGTTCAAAAACTCAAGGCACATAGGATTGATTGAGAATAATTATTTTTATCTTTTGTTAACAAACTTAAGCATCATAAAGTTCATTGAGAACATTTGTGGGCTGGAATACTTAGTTTAAATGAGCAAGAAAAAGTGAGGCCTGGAAGCATGCTATATAATTATTAATTAAAGGTGAGGGCAAATTCGCTCCTGCTGAGAATACTGTGATTGGAATGATGGTGAGAGAAAAACATGGCACATTGTCATGTACTAGTGGGAAGCATACATAGGAGCAACTCTCTGTCTTTAGAAGCTTTATTCTTTATAGATGTTAGATTTTTTTTTCTTGTCTTAAGAGGAATGAATTTACAGAACCTCAAAATAAATTGAACATCACATTGCCTTTGACAATTCATACAGCAGATTCTCTGAACTACTATATATCATGTCCTGTCAAATATAAATTATGTTTTGGTCTTCTATGTGATGAGTTTAATAAGCATTCTTTCCATCCCTTTCTTCTCTTCTCTTCTCTTCCTTGAACTCCTATTCCCCCCGCCCTTATATATTTATGCTTTGGAAATAGAATGGGCAAACTGTCAAAAGAAGCATGTGAACAAAGAGGAAAGCTGAGAGATCTACTTTGGGCAAAAGTGAAGTCTTAATATATGTAAATGAATAGCAAGACACAAATAGGAGTAATAGAAAATATCCATGTTGGGATAAAATAGCTGAGTCATTATATGAAATGGATCTAGGAGGATTCACCTTGCTACTTTTCCAAAGTATGTAAAAGTGAAGTTGGAAATATGTGTTCTATTTATCCATCCTGATACGATCCTCATTACAAAAATCTATTCAGGTATTGTTATTTTTCTTTTTTTGGGGGGGTCCGGTCGTGGACCCTGAACTCTGGGCCTGGGCGCTGTCCCTCAACTTTTCAGCTCAAGACTAGTGCTCTACCACTTGAGCCACAGTGCCACTTCTGGCTTTTTTCTTTTTGCTTATGTGGTGCTGAGGAATCGAACCCAGGGCCTCAGGCATGCAAGGCAAGCGCTCTACCACTGAACCACCTTCCCAACTCTTATTTTTCTGCAGTAGTATATTTAAGAATATTTTTCTGGAAGAGAAACGTGTTTTAATTGCTTCTTAAAGTTTATTATATTAAATTATGTGAGCCACATTAGAACATTAATTTAACTAATTATGTAACTAAATAAACAGCTTTCTCTATGAGCAGAAAGATGTGTAAAAGGCAAAAGAGGATAAATACCAAAAATATTGGCCTAATCCAACTTTTATGAAGCTATACAATAAAGTGCTTCCACCTTTTTAAAATTACTTTTCTTAATTTTGTACTCAAATTATTACACATTACCATATGTCAATATATGAGCTCTTCTCAGAAAAAGATGTCAGTTTTGTTTGTTTTTTGTTTTTTGTCAGTCATGGGGCTTGAATTCTGGGCTTGGGTGCTGTCCTTGCACTCTTCAACTCAAGGCGAGCATTCTACCACTCAAGCCACAGCACCACTTCCAAAGGTGTCAGTTTTAAAATGCATTTTATTCATAAACTGTAATTTCCAATCCATAATTATTGACATGAGTTAGATTCCTTACACACATAAAAGGCTTTACATAATGGAATTTTATGCCTCCATCAGAAAGAATGACATTGCCCCATTTGTTAGGAAATGGAAAGACTTGGAAAAAAATTATATTAATATGAAGTAAGCCAGGCCCAAAGAAACATAGTTCCCATGGTTTCCCTTATTTGCAATTACTAGTATATGTCTGAGACCAGCAGAAAAAGTCAGGTAAGTTGATGTTAGGCAAAATGAACCCTAAGATAAGGACTCAAATGGTTTTTCTTTCTTGCTGTTGTTTCGAACATATTTATAAATTGATAAGATGATTTCTTTGTTGCTTTGTATGTCCCTCCCCCACGGTATAACCCCTGCTTTCACTGTATTTGATGTTGATATAATTTGTGAAGGGGAAGGGAAAAAAAACCAAATCATTTAAATAGGGATACAGGGGGACCCATTACAACTATGAGATGTATAAGTCGTTATGTTGAAAAACGAACTTTAAAACTTTGGTGTGGTGGGGGAGGATTGGGTGGAGGGGTGGGGAAAGATGGGAAGGGATGGGAAGAGGAAACAAAGGAGGAGGCAACAATGCTTGATAAGAAATGTGCACATTACCTTGCCCATGTAATTGTAACCCCTCTGTACAATATTTTCACAATAAAAAAAGAAACACACAAAAATAAAGTTTTATAACAAAATAATTAAACCAGTTAAGTGTGTATAAACTTTCTGATGTTGTCTAATATTCAAAAGTACTAATTCTCCTAAACTTACTGAAAATTACTATTCATTAGAGGTCTCAATGAGAAGTTGAAACAAAGAAGCATTTTTTTTTCAAAAAAAAATGATGAGACTACGGTACAGAGGAGTTACAATTACATGGGCAAGATAATGAGTACATTTCTTATCAAGCATTGTTGCCTCCTCTTTGTTTCCCCTTCCCATCCCTTCCCATACTCCCCCCATCCCCATCCGATCCTCCCCCCACCCCTCACCAAACTTGTAAAGTTCGTTTTTCGACATAAGGACTTGTACATCTCATTGTTGCAATGGGTTTACCTGTAAGAGACATTCTTCTATTAAAATGTATGTGACTTGTGGGAATGTACTCCGAAAATGAAGGATCACTTTAGGGCAAGATGACAAGTACATCTGTATTACTTATTAACTTACTTACTTACATGGTATATGCTTTCTGTGGGCCTTTTGAAAGGCTCTTTGTAAGAGCAACCTGAATTTAATATGTGAAACAGGAAAAGTCAGTAGAAAGCTGTCCTCCTGTTGTAATGGGGCTCTAGGCATTAGCATTCCTACAGGTTATTCCGTAGTGGGGGTGAGAATGGACAATCTGCAGAACTCTGAAACAAGGAGGAGGACTTCTAGTTGTATACTTCCTGGCTTTGGATTCATATTTCGTATTAATTGTGACCCTGCTGTGAATATAAGGATACAGATTGCAATTTCTCTCTACCAAGTTAACTTATTTTTTCATATGTATATATACACATAATATATATATACACATATATTTCCTCTTAATATAGATAAGAACATGTTTCCCTAGATTGAAACTTGATGCTTTATTTTGTCAGTTGTGCAAGTTGACCTCTGGGCCTGGGTGCTGTCCCTCACCTCTTCAGCTCAAGGTTAGTGCCTACCACTTGAACCACAGCACCACTTCCAGCTTTTTTCTGCTTATGTGGTGATGAAGAATCGAACCCAAGGCCTTATGCATATGAGGCAAGCACTCTACCAACTTCCCAGCCCTGAAAATTGGTGCATATTTAAAAGCTACCTGATCGATAATTTTGAGAAACAGTACTTAAGGACAATAAGTACCTGGAAATTGTTGTTTTCTCATCTAATACAGGCTTACAATTCAGAAAGAATAAACTTTAATGAAAAGAGATTTAAGGTGATTGATGGTCATGCTTGTTTGTCACTTTATAATTTCACAGAATTTGTAGGTAGTATAGGGGTAATTAATTTGATATTTGAGTCACAAAATAGGACGTATGTGTACTTGTCACTGTTTTTAACTGTTCTGATTTATAAGGATGCTGGCCCATGCTATATGTATAAATCTAGGTTGATAGGTAGACATACATGTATATCTGCATGTATGTATGAGTCAGTGTTCATTGATTGATAGAACAGAAATATTTGTTAACTTACTTGAAATTTTGTTTGGTTGCTTAAACAGTGTATATACACATGCTAAATGTTGCCTTAAACAAAATCCATCATATATAATTTTTAATTTATTTTATTCATTGATTTAAACCTCTTGTACCAAATTAGCAAAGCAACAATACCATAGATAGTTTAGTTAGAAAATTAATAAAAGCATGCTTGCTAAAATATTCTTCTAAAACAGATTCTAGAAAAGACTTCAATTCTACACTTTTTTTGCTGTTAGTAAAGTGTAATAAAAGAACAGGGGATATAGAAGATACATCTTAAAAAGCATTATAAATGTCAGGCCTAGTGGCAAATGCCCTGAGAATTGGTAGGATGATCACAGTATGTACCACTCTCTGAAAAATAACTACTAAAAAGAAAAAGTTCTGGGCATGGCTTTAATTGTAGAGCTTCTGCCTAGCAAGTGTAGAACATTGAGCTTAAACTTGAAGGCATTATATGAAATGTCCAAAAGGAATTGATTAATGTCTTTTTTTTTCCTTGTCAGTCCTTGGGTTTAAACTCAAGGCCTGGGGGCTATCCCTAAGCTCTTTGTGCTCAAGGCAAGTGCTCTACCACTTGAGCCACAGGGACACTTCTGGTCATAGACTTTCTACCCAGACTAAATTTTACACTGAGAACCTCAGATCTCAGCCTCCTGAGTAGCTAGGATTATAGGCATTGAGTCACCAGTGCCTGTCTAATGTCTATTTTTTATATAGGAATATTATTAGCCAGGTTCTTGGAAAACATGTAGAAATATCTTAATATATAATTCTGAAGATAGAATAATGATTACTACATATGTACATTTAAAATCCTTTTATCAGATTAGTGTCATATATTGCTTTTCAAGATGTACTTTGTGCATTTAATAGTTAAATATGAAGCATATTCTTTGGTATCTATGGCAGTTATTGCTGTATATGATTATTTGAGTTTGTATATTATTAGTTAGGTGTATATATCATAAGACGATCTTTCCGTGATAATATTGCAGAAAATATGAACTTTTTTGAACAATATCATATTTAGAGTTGGGTGGACTTGTAGAAAAGTGAGAGGAAGCTGTTATCATGAAGAAAGGAAAAATGTACAGAAAACAAAATGGAAGGTTAGGTCATGGGTCCCTAAGATAAAATTTAGTACCTAAGATTTCCCAGCTCACAGGTGATCTCAGCCGTGCAGACTGGTCCTAAGGACAAGGATGTCCCAGCTAATCTCAAGTACAGAAATGGCTATTGATTTTGCCCATTTTAATTCTATAGAAACTGACTTGTAAAGAGCATGTGAACTTTTTGTTTTGTTTTGTTTTACTGGGTTTATGTGAGTAAATTGAAAGTAAGGACGACAAAAAAAGAAAAAGAAACTTGGCATCTCTGCCACCATTTTGTATTGTTTTTTACTGTAAGCCACTCTACAGTCACTTTGCATCACTTTGGGTTCTGGAAAGATAAGACTAGTCAATAACATCTTTTAAATGGGACTGAAACTAATCCTAATAAACAGCAGCGCCTTGGAGGATAAACCCTCACAAGAGAGGACAGTTACCAATAATGATAGTGCCCAGGTCATGGGGCCTGAACTCTGGGCCTGGGCACTGTCCCTCAGATCTTCAGTTCAAGACTAGTGCTCTACCACTTCAGCCATAGTTCCACTTCTGGCTTTTTCTGTTTATATGGTGCTCAAGAATCGAACCCAGGGCAAGGCAAGCACTCTTCCACTGAGCCACCTTCCCAGTCCTACAGCTATCTTATTATAGGAACAGGACTGTTCCTCTCAAATTATGACAGCAATAACAGCTTCTCTGGATCCCAGAAGAACCAGAATTGAAATAATGACCAACCGGGCCACTCTTATAACTTAGATTCTTACTTTTACCTCAACCCTTAATTCTTCCTATATTTATAACTTTTTCTCAGCTATATAACCCAAAGTAGGCAGAAGACAAACTGAAATAACATGTTCCAGTAGCATTATACCACATAGAAAACTCTCAGAAACACAACAAATCAAAAAAAGTTGATTTGTAATTTTTTCCTAAAAAATTTTCCAATCACTTACACTATATTTCTTGTCTTATCTGAGTTATTCTCTTACTAGATACAAGGACTGTGGTTGATATATATGCTGACATTTTAGTGACATAAAAAGATTTTATTGATAAATCTTATTAAGAAAATAGGTAATTGCTATTTTGCAAGTGTAAGGTAAATGATTGCTACAATATAATTTTGTTGATTGTGCAGAGGATATTCTAAATGGCTTTGTATTAATGACTTTATAAATACAGAAAAAAATTTTTAAAGTGACATTTGGGACAATCAGCCTAAGTGTAGAAAGAGTTCTGTAAGGATGCTAGGTCTTAGTCCATGTGAGAATATGAGGCTATAATTCTAATTTGAGGGATTCAAGGTAGGGTTAGTTGCAATTGAAAAATAAAATTTCTAGTCAGCATGAATTCACAAAATTAATGGATTGATGATGGATATTTCTTGGCATTTTATGAATGATTTCTAAGGTTAAATATTTTATTATCTAATTTTCAGTATATGCTGATATATAAATATCTATGAAATTATGAAAATATAACAAGTATTGTTTGCAGAAATCAATACTAGATTTATATTCTCTCTGTTAATTAGATCGTTGGATCAGACTTTATGTTGTGGCAAAAGTACTAATAGATATTATTATGACATATGCAGTCTAATGCAACATAACTATCTACATATAGTAATCTATGCAATGTTATAATATATTGAGTCTCTGAAAGTTGCAATATGCTGACAAACACAATGGACATTTTCATTCATTTTTAAAATGAATTCTTTGTACAACAGAAAATTCTTCTACCTTATCAAATACTGTTGTGTATAAAGATTTCTGAAACAAAAGCATTTAAAAATATGATTAACTTTACAACTTAGTGGGGAGGGGAATCAAAGGGAAGGGAAAGCAGGAAAAAACAAAGAAAAGGGTAAGAATGTTCAGCAATATTTGTACTCATTTCCTTACTGACTGTAACCCCTCAGTACATAGCTTTAACAATAAAAATTTAAAAGTACGCAATTCTTGCATCTGTAAATGTTATTGATATATTTATTTGGAATCTATATGGTCTATATAATCTCTCTATATAAATATTTAAACAAATATTTAGAAATTATAAATTAGTTTAGTGCTATGTTTAGATATAAACTCTAAAGAGGTTATGATTAAAATAAACTTAAAGACATGTTCTGAAAATTCTTCAACTCAAGAAATGTAATTATATTTGGTCTTATCTTTCTTTTTACTTAAGCCTAAAAAATGGAAAGATATAGGATGTTTTTTTGAGCCACATCTATGTTTTTTTTCCGATTTCTAGGATGGTATCATTTATAGTAATGCATGAATTATGTAAGTTTATTTTTTGTAGCTAAAAAACTAAATTAGTTAAGAAAGTTTTACCTCACAGCAGGAGTTTTATGCAAGATAAATTCTATGATAATATATGTAGACCAACATTTAAATTTCATCAACAGACAGCAAAATAAAGTTTATACTTAACTAAAATATTTACTGTAAAAATCAACATGAATAGAAATTGAATTAAATTCAAGCTTCAATATAGAACTTTCTAGTTCATTTTATATAGCTTGCTTACTTCAAATAATGATTGGTTCTGTAATATTTACTAATTTTAAGAATAAACATTTCCCTAATATCAGGGTAATTTCTTGTCTTCGTGCTGGTAGAGTTTTAATTGCTTCAGAAAAACTCTTGAGGAAGTTAATATTTAAATCTCTATGTAAAAGTCAATTGAATGAAGTCTAATTTGTAATAGATTAAAAGAACTATCAATTTATAATATATATAGTACATACAAATTTTATAAATTTGAAAAGTCTCTTGATACTAATATTTTTCTCTCTATTGAGCTAATTATGCTATAAAATAATTGAAATTTGGTTGTTGATTTACTAAACTCTATACGTATTTTTATAGAAATTGTAGATTATATTTGTTATGTCCTGTAAGCAAGTGAAGTACAATCTAGCTTTATTCATAAGATCTTAACATAAGATGGATGTAATCCTAGGTATTTGACAGATTTTTTTTAAATTATACTCTGTGAAAAAAAATCATATACCAAAGTAAATTTCAGTTATGATCATTTGTGTATGTGAGATCTAAACTAATAATCGGCAGTACTTAGAACATGACTCAAATTATCCAGCTAATGGTATGTACCTAAGATGCATTCTCTCAAAACATGCTTTGTCATTTAAAATTTGGCAAAAGAGATTTCATTATACATTGTCTCTAATCACCTATCACTTCCCCCTCAAACATTGGATTGACTAAACCCTAGGACAATTATTCAAGGACCAGGACACAAAATGAAGGCCCACAGCACAAAATATTTAATTACCCATGCATTCTGAGGAAAATGTTTGTTGAGAGAAAAAAGTCCAGGAAAAAAATGTATGATAAGGTTAAAATGGAGTTCTTTGCATCAGTCCTACTAAAAGAAAACAACCAAAGCCAAGAAAAGTAATTGTTATAAAAAGTTTCTTCATTGGGGTTCTTCTGCCTCCTATAGTGTATGCAGAATTATTTAAATGTTCTCAAATTCTGAAGGAAAAGGAATGCTTAAATGGACTCTTCTGCAGTCCACGTCTTGTCATAGTTATAAAGCAAAAGTTTACTTTCTGGCTCAAAGAACACATTGCACGGAGGGATAACACCTTGTAGTCATAGAAAGTCCCACGAGCTGCGGCCCCATGTAAAATCTACAATCTGCAATTTTCATTAACTTGACAACTTTGCCTATACATCTAGTGAGTCAGCTCTAACCTGTCTGACAGTATTCCTTCAGCAACATACTTTGCAGCCAAGATTCCTGGAAGACTTTCTCTAGCTCCATTCTCACAATAAAAAACAAAGCTGGCATTGGAAATTTGTTTAGAATGAGAACGGATTTGGTATGTTAGCAGACAATTGTCTGCATTTTCTTTTACAAGAATGCTCTGATTCAGGAGCATATAAAACCTGCTTCATGATCAAACATTGCTATAAATATAGATAGAATTTTAAAAAAGGAAACAAACAACAGTGGCATCAAATTAAAAGGGAAGGGAAAATGAAGGAAGGATAAGAAAAAAATACAGGTAATATACATATATGAAAATGTCTTGATGAAATATCTTACTATACACAAATTAGCACAGGCCAACAAACATTTAAACTTTAAAATTTGGAGGTGTTATTATGCATATTACCTATTTTTTACTTAAGGGGAACTATTAAGTATCTTCTCGCCTTGGCTCCTACTCATATTGTCTCCTGGTATTTCTTTTACAGAGCCACGAGAATGTGGTTTTGTCTCTACCATTCATGTGCCCTTTATGGAATTTGTACATGATTTTAGCAAAAGATGACAGGGAAGCACAAGGCTCTCATCATTCTGTAATGAGTAGGAATAATGAAGAGGCAGATTATAATGGGAGCCTATGGAATGTGCTTGGAGAAATTCCATACTAGTACCAAGGATGGGCAATATGAAAAGCTCTGAAGCCAGAGAAAGATTATCTCCATATTTATTTCTGGTATTTGTCTTGTCTCTCTTTTGTGACAGTGCTATAAGCAAAGGGAGAAGAAAGATTGAAAAATTTCCCTCAGTTTTGACAAAAACCCTAAATAAATTCTTTTTTTTCCCATTCAAATGTAATTTTCCCCTAAGCAGGTGAGCCTTTTGACTTGTGTTATGGCCAACAGATCTTACCACACCATGGAGAAAAAAGTCCTTGATTTTGTTTGGTATTTTATTTTATTTATAATCACTATTTAATATTATGCAACATACATTTTTTATTAACATTAGAATCTCTTTGTATTAACTGTTGAGATTCAAACCTTGTAGTAATATTTGTAATTTAAAGATCCCCAAATAAAAATATCATACTGAGTAAACAAAGCCAGGCCCACAAAGACAAAGGGCACATGTTTATTTTATATGTTCACCTTAGATCCCAAATACATTGTATGTACATGATCAAACTGAATATAGTAAACACAGGAGTAAAACTTCATGGAGTAAACATTTCAAGTAATTAACATGAACAGGCTCAGCTGATTCACAACTATAATCCTAACTATTTAGGATGCTGAGATCTAAGGATCACATTTCAATGCCAGGCCCAGCAGGAAAGTCTGTGAGATTTTTATTTCCAATAAGCCTCCAAAAAGCCAAGAGTGGAACTGTGGTTCAAGTGGTAGAGTGTTAGACTTGAACAATAGTTCAAGGACTGTGATGAGGCCCTGAGTTCAAGACCCAGGATCAGTACACACACACACACACACACACACACACACACACACACACACACACACATTGAATACAAGAAGGTGAAACAAGAATGAATGAATGAAAATGAACAGCTGAAAAATATAGTCAGAGTACTCAATAAACATATGTCATAAAGGAAGTGGGAAATGTGACATGGGTCTGAGGAAAGGAGACAGCATATGCGGGCGACTCTGAGGAGGAACCACTGGACACTTCGATGGACATGTCAAATTGCAAGTCCCTTGTACAACCTTTCAAGGTTTAAACAAGAGAGAAGATCACCAAATAAACATCATTCAAAATTCTTTGTATATTTTTATGAAATATAATAATAAAATCTGTTTAAAACACTACAGGAGAAAAAAAATTAAAGTGGAAGTGTAAGGTGCATAACATTCATTATGATCATAATCTTATTGTATGAATATATAAAAATATAAAAATAACACCCATAATATAAAATTTAAATGTGTAAATAAAGTATGGACATAATATATTCCAATAACATATTTTATTTTATTCTCAAATTTTCCCTAGACCAACATGAACTGAAATACTCCTATTTATGGTTTGCACATGGGTAGGAAGACAGATATGTGCTACAAAAGCCCTCTTCTTTTTATTGGTTGGCATTGGGTCTTGTGAATGTTTGCCAAGGCTGACCTCAAATTTCAGTCCCCCTGATTTTATTCTCATGAGTAAATAAAATTATAGGTATATGCTGCCACAAAAGATTAAAACCTGATGGTATTTTAATAAAGGAAATGAACTAGTGACTAAATAGTATGATATTTATGCATTTATAATTTTTATTCTATGTGTGTATTTTCATTAGTATAATGTTTAATTTTTTTAAGTAAATGTGTGTATGTGAGAGTTCTGGGTCTTGAATGCAGGGCTTGGGCACTGCTACTGAGCTTTTTTGCTCAAGAATATTGCATACTTTAGCCAAAGCTCCATTTCTAGCTCTTTGGTGGTGAGAGATGAGTCTTACTGACTTTCCAGGCTGATCTGACTTTGAACTGCAATTTTCAGATCACAGCCTCCTTAGTAGCTAGGATTACAGGAGTGAGCCACCAAAGTCCAGCTACAGTAAACACTTTCCTCAAGTAAGGCGTATTCTACAAGTTGTAAACAACACTTCAAATTTTTTATCTATTAATAATCATCATATTACATTGGGAATGTGAGTGTAGAATTTTGTTCACCATAGATACTCAGATATGTGAACCTTATTTATATAAAGAAAACAAATATTAAATTTATTAAATAGAAAACAGTGCCTAGTTGTTTACTGGTGAGTCTTTCATCCAATTCCTTCAAAACATTAGTTTATTTATCATCAGAATAATCTCATAAAATTTTAGGGGGCTGGAAAGTTAGCTCAGTAGTAGAGTGCTTACCTTGCATGCATGAGCCCATGGGTTTGATTCCTCAGCACCACATAAGCAGAAAAAGCAGGAAGTGGTGCTTTGGCTCAACTGGTAGAGCACTTGCCTTGAGCTGAAGAGCTCAGGGGGCTCAGAGTTCAGGCCCCATGACTGACAAGAAAAGAAAAATATAGCAATCTTATTGTTGTGATTTGTGGTGAAGTTTTTAAAGCACAGAGGAAGAATTGAGTAGTTCTCAGAAAGTAACACTGCAAGAAAACTGCCATTTATTTGAACAATTAATATGTGCTAGTAAAAAAATTAAAAATATAAATCACATTTTCTGTAGAGGAAGAATAAAGAAGAATTATATATATTTAAATTTGCTAGGTTTTAAAACTTGGACAACCTCACTTAAAGCTTTTTGGTGCTTCATTGGAATTAAGAGTCTCATGGACATTCCTTCCTCACCTGACTTTAAACGATGGTCCTTACTTCTTAGCCGTCGGGATAGGTAAAATTTCAAAAATGTTCTACAAATGCTCAGTAATTGATGTATTTTAAATGTACTTTACTCTAGATGTTGAGTAAGTTGTGTACAGTAACATTTCAGTACCTCAGTAGAATTACCTTTGGTAATTACAAATACTTCACAATTTTTATTCAACAAATTGACTTGAATGCTATTAATTAGCTCCAGAATAAGAATTTGGTCAATAATAATAAACACAAAACAAGAACATGACTTTTTCTTTTTTTGTTGTGGGGCTTGAACTCTGGGCCTGGGTGCTGTCCCTCACCTCTTCAGCTCAAGGCCAGCACTCTACCACTTGAGCCACAGTGACACTTCCGGTTTTCTAATGGTTTATTGGAGATACAGTCTCATGGACTTTCCTGCCCGGGTTGGCTTTGAACCATGATCCTCAGATCTCAGCCTCCTGAATACCTAGGGTTATAGGCATGAGCCACCGGTGCCCGGCCCAAGAACATGATTATTAAAATGAGTATGACAAAAAACATTTGTCCCAGCTATATTTTTTTCAGGCTCCTGGAAATTATTGAGTTGAGTGGTTTAAACTTTGGTTAAGAATTTAATTGATAGCAACTCCACGGAGAACTAGCATTGTTAGAGGTTTTGGCTACTATTCTCTTCACTACATTACTCTCTGTCCACCAGTAAATGGTCAAATTGGTGATACTGGTTTTCACACAAAGGCCTACAGGATGGCATGATATCCGATGTTACAGATCAATGCCTATTATCAGCAAAAAGCACGGACAGGTACTGAACTTTTTCTGACAATGAAAGAAAATACTTGAGATGTATTTTTATTTATTTGGGCTGTCTTTCATGGCTAATATATACTAACGATATGTAAATAAGGTATGTTTATGTGTTTGTGTTTGTTTGTGTATTTGTGTGTTCCAATCTTATATGAAAAATCAATACTGAAGTACAGCATTTTAGATCACAAAAGGAGTAAGAGACAAAAAACAACTTTCTATATTCTTCAATAGAATTATCTATGAGTTTTTTTTTCCCGTGTTAATTCTTTTTCTTTTCTTTTACATCTCATTTGTTTGTTTATCTGGCTTTGTATTAGGGGAAGCACAGAAAGGAAAGGACAATGGGTAAACAAATGTTGCAGTGGTACTCACTAGACACTATATTGAAAATGAACCATACACATTATGGTTTGGGATGGGAGAGAAATACTGTGAGACAAGAGAAGGTATAACATTGTCTAAAAAGCAAAGTAGTCTTTACTTATGTAACTGTAACCCTTCTGTTCACCACCTTTACAATAATAATTTGAAAAATTTTAAAAGAAAAGAAACCCTAGAAAAACAGAATAACATGATGTTTCCTTTTATAGTCAAAACCTAGTACTCAAAGTTGGGAGAAAGATCTATCTAACTGGACTTAGACACTCTCCTATATACATTGTTGAAAGAATAAAATAATCAGGGGTTTAAAAGTATTCATATTATCTACTGGTGGTTCCTCTCTGTAACCCTAGCTACTTGGCCGAAATCTAAGATCTGCAGTTCTAAACCAGGCAGGGAAGACAAATCCAGAATACTCTTATTTCCAATTAATATGTAAGAACCTAGAAGTAAACTGTGGATAAGGTGTTAGAGCACTATCCTTGAATAAAAAAGCTACGGGACAGTGTCTAAGCCCTGAGTTCAAGTTTGACTAGCACAAATAAATAGAGAGTTTATATATTGATGTAATTAAAAATTATTTCAATATTTCATATAGCTTAAGTTTGGGGTGTTACAAAAGAAATTCGAAAGGCAGAGTAAATTATTCTCACTGATGATTATTGATACAAATTTTATAGTTTTCTGCAGGGAATATATTAAGGTATAATGATTCTAACTGCTTCAGCTCCCTCTAAGATCTTTCACTATCCCTTTGTGTTTTTGATCAAGGCAAGTGCTCAACCACTTGAGTCATAGCTCCACTTCCAGATTTTTGCTAGCTAATTGGATGCACAGACTTCCTTGCCCTGATTGGATTGAAATTGTGAGCCTCCAATTTCAGCTTTCTGAGTAGCTAGTGTTACAGGTATGAGCCACGAGCACTTGGCTACATTTTTTTGTTTCTTATCAAGGAAATGAAATACATTATCATAATCTTTGCAGCAATATTAAATACTTAATAAAAGGACAATCAAGAATTTTCAGGTATTATTAATTTGAAGGAGACTTTGAAGAAGCCTTTAGGTGGTGAGTACCTCTGCTAATGAGCTAAGCTTTTGTTATGTCTGAGTAGTGAGATGAGAGGAAAAATTCTCCTCTCTCTCTCTCTCTCTCTCTCTATTTCTCTCTCTCTCTCCGTCTCCCTCTCCCTCTATGTCTCCCTCCTTAGATATTCTACCTTGACCTACATGCCAGATATCTTTTAAATTGCCTGACCTAAAGGAAAATTGCATCCCAATATACTTTTTCTTACTTAATATTTACTTATCCCAAAGTTGGTGGCAGTAACTTCTTTGTGTAATGAGAACTTTCTGGAACAAGTATACTCTGTAATAAGATCAATATTGACATTTTCATGAGCTACACATTCTACTTCATTGCTTTGCCATTTACTTTAGAGTTAAGATGAAATCCCCTACTGCAACCAGAGAATTAAGTGACCGAACTTACAGCAAAATCTTGGCACGTTGGTAATTGAAAACTGATCTTTGTGAATGTACATTAAGGTCTAGAAATAGAAGTATTGCTTGAGACAAGTGATATCTTTTGGAATCATATTTCTACAAAAGACCCAAAAAGAGCAGATATTGGATCTATTGTTCTAAGGCTAAGACAAAACATATCAGAGACATTAACCTATGACTTAAAATTAGATGAACTATTTATAATAGTAGAATAGTTTACATGATCAGGTTGGCCTAATTCCAAATCAAGGCCTATATGTAAATATGTATGCGTCTACATGTGAATGTGTTACTGATGAAGCAAAAGTTATACACAACCTTTAAATCTGTTTTGAAATTTTTCAATGAGCAAGGACTTCTTCCATTACCTGTGACAAATCATGTGTAGGAATTTTAGTTATGCAGTACCATTGGATGTTGAGTTGTCACCCAAATTAGAGAACCAGAAAAAATAAAAAAAAATGCCTAATTTATAGTTTGATTCATTGTAAAGGGCAGGATGTATGGTCTATGCTGCTTGACACTTCAGTCACAAGGACATTAACACAATTCCAGTGACTATACAAATGAACTCTAATTTAGCTACTTCATCCAGAGAAGTGCGTGATATATGATTGTTTGAACTTCATAGTATTACTTACTTTCTCAAAGGTCAAGAGGAAAAGGAATAGCAACTAATGAGTTAGTTCCAGAAGAGCGCCATATTTTGATTATATTATATTCATGCTGCCAAGTAAAAATTACAGCATGATGCATTAGCATTTATACTGCATTTACAAAGCTTACCAAAGAGGATTGCTGATCAAAAGTGGCTAATATGCAAGCTATCTTTATGAAAAATAACATTATGAAAAACGTACAAATAATGTACTTATTCAATTCTTTCTATAAAACTCTCCTTCCCTATAATTGAATCATGAATATAGCAGAAAAAATATGTACTAAAATTATTAAAGAAACACAAATTAGCACATAGATATGAATGATACAGACACTAAATGAAAATATTTTGCTAATACCTTGGAAACTAGATGATGTTTCTTCATTTAGAAATGTTTTATAAACTATCATCAAAACACCAGAAAGTGCCAAGAAAACCCAATTTATTTTTAAATAAAACATGCGTATTACAGAGCTCTGGATTTAAAATTAGAGGATCCATAAGTAAATTGTGTTTAATTCTCTCTCCTCTCAGCCTCTCTCTTTGTCTATTTCTCTCCCTCTCTCCTTATTTTTATTCTGTCATATTTTAGAAGTATTACATAATTGCTTCCAGAAGATTTAGGATACCACTTTACTACATCAAAAAATGGATGACAATATTTCAGAAAAAAAAGACAAATATGACTTTTCATATAATTTCTAGTTTGATACTACACTATTCTATCTTTCCATCTAGCTATCTACCTATCTTTCTACCTATCTACCTATCTATATTTATATATCATATTTATCAAAAATGTAAAATATTTTACAAAATCTAATTTTATTTATTGTTAAATCAAAATCAAATTTATGCAAATATAATATAAATATATTTTTGTGGTTATCCTTTGTTAATTATTCATACAACATACTCTGTGCCATCATAAATTGTCAATATTTATATCTTAATTCTCAATACCTATGGGTATAATAAATTACCTTGTAAACTTAAAGTTAACATTGAATTGCAGATGTTAATTAGTAACTTGGAAATTATTGTTGCTATGAGAATTGTCCTAATTCAAAGGAAGAAGAGCGAAAGCCAGAAAATTTGATAAAAGAGATACAACAAAGGAAAAAATGTCACAGGGGGATCTGAACAGTGAGATGAGATTCGCCCACCATGGCTCGTTTGGGAAATGGAGAAGAGGTGCCTGACCCAGAAATGGCCTCTCCACCTCAGAATATTTCCTTTGTACTTACAACTCATGGATATCTCCTTTTATGTCTTCAAGCACATATTACAGATTGGTGTTTTCATCTTGTTTACCCTTGATCACTATCCACATACCCAAGTTACTTGCATTGTGGCTTTGCTACACTGGTGACATGTTCAGTGTTTTTCTAATGATAGCTCTTCATTCTTTCCCCAAGATTAGAATACTGATACTTTATGTTCTTGCAATGGTGGGCTAATTCTCATAAGTCAGGTATCAATGTAAATATTATTTATTTAGTTATTGGGTACCAGTGGCTCACACCTATAATTCGGGCTCCTCAAGGAGCTGTGATTTGAAGACTGCAGGTCACATACAAGTCAGGAAATAAAGTTGTAGATTCCCTTATCTAGTTAAACAAGTCAAGGGCTACAGTGAAGGCATGATTCAAATGGTAAAGTATCAGCCATGAATAAGAGGAGGAGGCTCCAAGTTAAAGACACAGTACCAGTACAAAACAGACCAAGCAAACAAATAAATCAATTGATAATCCTCCATGTTCATTTGTATCACTGGAATTGTTTCAATCTAAATGTGTTTCTTTTCTCCTTTATTTCCTTTTTCCTCACCTAAGCTGTAAAAACCATGGTTATGAACATTTTGTCACTAATATAAGTCATTGTTATTTCAAATAAGTGTCTCAAGAAAATTTCTAGTGCTCAAAAACTTTAAAAATTATTTTTGGCTCCTAGTACAAGGTTTTCCCAACAAGCCATACTAATAACTTATTATGATACTAATGTATTATTCGGTCTAGAATTCCTCACCTTCATGTTTAAATATCAGTTGTTAATATAATTTGTATTCATCGATTGATGTTATATTAATAACACTAAATGGAATCTCCAACTTGGAAATGTAAAAAATAGTTATTAAATTAAATCATTTTTATTCACCTATATGCATTAAACATGAAAAAGATATTTTTTTCTGTAGCTGTAAGTAAATATGGTGCAGAAGGTTATAAACACAGTTTGCTAAAAAAAGTTAGTGACAGTGCAGTCAGGAAATATTTACTGGACAAGGTAATCTTCAGAGAAAGCTGATCAAGATCCATTTAATTTATATAGACAGAAGGAAATGAGAGTTGAGCTCTACAGAATGTCAATGGGAAAGGACAGAACAGAAGGCAGAGCTTCTAAACAGAAGGATGGATTAGCTGTGGGTTTAGATCATGATAGGATTCAACACAGGTTCATGTATCAGAGGACAAAGGCAAGAGATATACAGAGATCTAAATCAAATAAGTGTGTATAGATAAAAATGAAATTAAGTAGTTGATTCATCCAATACAGAAATACAAGTCACAATGAAAGTACCTGTGGCCTAGAAAAATTATCATTATTTCACATATCATAGAAAATAAAAATAAACTAATATATCTGTAAAACAGTTACTGCAGGTACCTTAGAGATTGTCTGTTTTGACACCAATTTGTTGAGCATATTTTTCATTCTTGTAAATTGGGGATTACTTTGCCTTTTAAAAAAAGTATCATTTAGTAATTATTTAATTTCAATTATTGAAACAATGGCTTTTGTTTCAACTTGCATATAACAACTGCATTTTACTAACGTGCATTATAAAACTTATCACTTTTCATCATCCTTTCTGTAAATTTTCTTTAACAAGTTTATGCTTGTAAATATTTGTCCTGTTTGTTTGATGAAGTTGGGTGCTCTGGCATTTGGTGTATACATACTTAGATTCGTTATTTCCTCCTATAGGAGAGATTCCTTTATTCTTCTTCATCTCTTCTTGCTAATTTTAGTTTGAAGTTTATTTTATCTGACATGAGTATTGCTATTCTATTATATTTATGAAAGCTCTTTGCTTGAAAGATTTTATTTGAGCCTTTCACTTTCAGAATGTTTGTTCTTATCAGCAAGATGTATCTTGTGAAGACAGCAGATGGATTCATTTTGTGTTTTGATCCAACTAGTCAATCTATGTCATTTAGACAGTTAAGTCCATTAATAATGAGAGTTAGGACTGATTAGTGTTAGGTAATTCCTGCCATATTATCCACCTTCCTAAGGCTGTGACTCATCAATTCTTAATATATTTATCTGGTTTTCTGGTGAAGGGCTGTTTCTTCATCAGTATTGTGGTCTCTATTGATCCTCTGTAGATTACAGTGTGTCAGTGGATGTTCTATTCCTTTTTTTGGGGGGTGGACTGTAATCAGCACTGCAAGGATTGAGATCAGATGCTACTCTTCCTTTCTTTTTCAGTGTTGATCATACTAAAATAAATTCAATTTCTATGTTACTACCATCTGTTTCTCTACTGTTGTGATTTTTTTGTATAGGGTTTGGTGAACTGTTTTTATTTTTTATTTATATATTTACTGTTTGTGGGGTGGTGGAGGAAAGAAAGACACTATGCTTAGGACTGTGCTTCCTTCTCCTCCTCTTCTTCCTCCTCCTCCTCCTCTTCCTCCTCCTTTCCTCCTCCTCCTCCTCTTCCTCCTCTTCTTCTTCCTCTTTTGCAATACAGCTATTTTCTTTTAAAATTAGCTTGACAGCCTTTATGATATTCTTTTTTGTTAATTTTATTTTATTGTAAAGATGCTGTACAGAGGGGTTACATTTACATGAGTAAGGTAATGAGCACATTTCTTGTCAAGCCTTGCTACACCCTCCTTTATTGCTGATGGTTCTTTATATCTAAAAGTATGTTATTTGTGCAAATTGAATTTGAATTCTTTTATCTAAGATCAGGGATTACTATCTTTTATTTATTCAGTAAGTGTAACATATAGGTAATATATTACAACACATAATATATTAAAAAGATATATATTTAGTGGAAGCATTAATCACTCCCAAAATAAGCCAAACTTGAATGTTCTCTTCTTTTTTTGGGTGGGGGGTCTGGTCGTGGGGCCTGAACTTTGGGCCTGAGGGATGTCCCTCAGCTCTTTAGCTCAAGGCTAGTGCTCTACCACTTGAGCCACAGCACCACTTCCGGCTTTTTCTTTTTGCTTATGTGGTGCTGAGGAATCGAACCCAGGGCCTCATACTTACAAGGCAAGTGCTCTACCACTGAGCCACATTCCCAGCCCTGAGTGTTCTATTCTTGTCTGCTCTGATTAGAATTCTAAAGTAGTCTTGTATCTGAATGAGCCTATCATTTTGAATGTTCTGGACGTTCTCTGATGAAATTCTATTAAATATATTACTTATCCTTTTACTATTTTTCTCTTCACCTTCCTCAATACCTATAGATCTTAAATTAAGTCTTGTCATTGAGTTCTGAAGTTCATGTTAGCCACTCCCTTCTGTCTTGGATTTGTTCTGAATTATCTTTGCTTTCTCTATAATATTTAGTTGGTCTTTGATTTCAGAAAATCTGACTTCTGTATCATGTAATCTGCTGTAAAAACTTTCTACTTTTTAAGATATTTCTCTTCCATTTTTTCTTTTTTTATTGTCAAGGTGAAGTACAGAGGGGTTACAGTTGCATAACTAAGGTAATAAATACATTTTTTTCACAAAATTGTTACCCTACCTTCATTTTCTCTTACTTTCCTTCCCTTCCATCCCCCAAGAAGTTGGATAGATCATTTCCAGCATAGTGTCTTGTGGATATATACTGAATTCTTTCTTTTTTACATACTATATTGTGTAGTTTTATAGATTACATAGTGTAAAAATGATTATTTATAGCATTCTTTTTAAAATGTATTTCATTGTATTGTTAAGATGCTCTAAATAGGGATTATAGTCACATTAGTAAGAAAATGAGTACATTACTAGCCGATCATTTTTACCCCTTCCCTTGTTGTTGTCCAACTATCCCTTCCCTCCCCCATCTCCCACACTTCCCCTCACCTCACCCCATCACACTCCCCTGCACCCTAAGTGTCAAAGTTCATTTCCAATATAATGTACTTTGGGTATACTTGTTGCAATAGGTCATCCTGCGTCCTTATTTCACCTTTTTGTTATTCCCTTGCCCCTCACCAGATTAGACAAATGTATATACAAGATGCAGGGTACCAAAATCAAATACAGTGATTACAGGCAATATGCCATAGGGGAAAGAACAGACACAGGAAAAAACAAGAATGACAAACATCACATAGTACATTTAAAACAATAACAATAAAGACAGACATCTTGTGTCCATATCTTGGGATTCATTTCACTCAGCATGATATTATATGGTCATATATACATGAATTTTGAGCTCATCTGATAAGATTATCCTGTATGCATACTAATTATTGCAAATAAGGGAAACCATGGGATCTAAATATCTTTGGGACTGGGTTACTTAACAATATGAATTTTCTCCAAGTCTTTCCATTTCCTAACAAATGGGCGGTGTTGTTCTTTCTGATGGAACCACAGAATCCCATAATATATACATATATAATATGTAATATAATATATAATATACATATATATATCCACACCACATTTTCTTAATCCATTCATCTACTGAGGGACATCTGGGTTGGTTCCATATCTTAGCTATGGTAAATAATGCTGTAATAAGCATAGTTATGCTGGTAACTTTAGTGTGCATTGTTTGTGATCCTTTGGGTAAATTCCCAGAAGTGAGATCGCTGGGTTATAGGGGAGCTCTATGTGGAGTCTTTTGAGGAATCTCCATACTGATTTCCAGAGTGGTTGCACAAGTTTACATTCCAATGCAGTAGGTTTCCCTTTTGGCCAAATCCCCTCCAGCATCTGTCATCATTAAATGTTTGGATTATTGCCCTTCTAACTGGGATGAAGTGGAATCTCATTGTTGTTAGGATTTGCATTTCTTTTATGGCTAGAGAAGTTTAACATTTCTTCATGTATCTATTGGCCATTCTTATTTCCCCTTCAGAGATGTCTCTCCTTAAGTTTTTGGCCCACTTTTTGATGGGGAGGTTGTTTCTTTGCGGATTTGTTACAAAGCCATAGTAATCAAAACAGCTTGGTACTAGCATAAGAATAGACCTGAATACCAATGGAATAGAACTGAAGACACAAAAATAAACCCACAGACCTATATCCACCTAATCTTCAATAAGGAAGCCAAAAAAAACAGAATGGAAGAAAGACTGTCTAGTCCATAAATGGTGCTAAAAAAATTGGTTAAACACCTGTAGAAAACTAAAGCTGAATCCTTATATATCACCCTGCACCAGAATCAATTCCAAATGAATCAAAGACTTCAAAGTCAAAGCAGATGCGCTGAAAACATTACAGGAAGGAATAGGAGAAGCTCTAGAGCTCCTTAGCACAAGTCAAAATTTTCTTAATAAACATCCAGAAACTAACAATTCAAAGAAGATTGGACAAATGGTATTGCATGAAACTGCAGAGTTTTTACGTGGCAAAGGACATAGCTAGCAAGATCAATAGAAAGCCCACAGACTGGGAGAAGATCTTCCCTAGCTATACAACAAAGGGCCTCCTATCTAAAATATACATAGAACTCAACAAATTAAACGCTCCAAAAACAAGTTCTCTGCTTTCTAATTATTTTTGGTAACCTCTATCTCTTCATGGAAGCTTTGTTTTAAGTCTTGCTTTTGGATCTTAAAGGCCTTGATTTGATTATTTGTGTCTTCTTTCATATTCTTGAGCTGGGTGATCATTTTTTCACTGGACTCTTTCCTCTTGTTGGATTTCATTTAATTTTCTGTTTGTAGACTCCGTGAATTCCTCTACTCATTTTAGTTAAATGTTGGTTAGATATCATTTCTTTTTTATATGTTTTTATTGTAAAAATTCTGGGCAGAAGGGTTACAGTTACATGAGTAAGGTAAGAGTACATTTCCTGTCAAGCACTGTTACCTTCTCCTTTGTTTTTTCCCTAACATCTCTTCCCTCCCCACATCCCCAACACCTCCCCCCCAAGTTGTAAAGTGTCTTATACATCTCATTGTTACAATGGGCCAACCTATATCCTTATTTCAGCATTTTGTTCTGTCCCTTCCCCTCCCCAAATTAGGCAGAGCACTGACATCAAATACAGTGAATACAGGGTTATACTGTTGGGAGAAGAACATACAAGCAGAACAAAAATATCACAGACTACATTTTAAATATGTTGAAAACTATAGCAAAAAAAAACCCAGGAAGTGGTGATGTGGCTCAAGCATTAGAGCTCTTGCCTTGAGCTGAAGAGCTGAGGGATAGACTCCAAACCCAGAGTTAAGCCCCATGACTGACCAAAAAAAGAAATTAAGAAAAAAAAAACCCTTGTGTCCCTACCTTGGGGTTTTTCACTTAACATCATTTCATTAAACATATTTATCAGCAGTTGTTTTTTGTTTTTAATAAGTTTTTTTTTTATTGTGAAAATACTGTACAGAAGGGTTACAATGACACAAACAAGGTAATATGTACATTTCTTATCAAGAATTGTTGCCTCCTCCTTTGTTTTTCCCCTACCATCACTTCCCTCCCATCTCCACAACTACACTCCTCCCTCTCCCCTGACGAAATGGTAAAGTTCAGTTTTCAACATAGCATCTTGTACATCTCATTGTTGAAATGGGTCCACCTGTATCCCTATTGAAAAAATTTGTTTTTTCCTTCCCCCTCCCCCAATTATACCAATATCAAATACAGTGAAAACAGGGGTTATACTGTGGGAGAGGGACATACAAAGCAACAAAAGAATCACCTTATAAATATGTTAGAAATAATAGCAAGAAAGAAAAAACCACTTGTGTCCTTATCTTGGGATTCATTTCGCCTAACATCATATTATCTGACCTTTTCTGCTTGTCTCAGACATACACTAGTTATTGAAAATAAGGGAAATCATGGGACCTATGTTCCATTCGGTCTGACTTACTTCTCTTAATATAATTTTTTCCAAGTCTTTCCATTTCCTAACAAATGGGCAATGTCATGCTTTCTGATGAAGGCATAAAATTCCATTGTGTATATACACCACATATTTATCCATTCATCTACTAAGGGGCATCTGGGTTGGTTCCATATCTTAGCTATGGTAAATAATGCTGCAATAAACATAGTTGTCCTGGTAGCGTTAGTATGACCTTGTTTGTGACCATTTGGGTCAATGCCCCAAAGAGGGATTGCTGGGTCACAGGGGAGTCTTTTGAGAAACCTCCATATTGCTTTCCAAAATGGTTGAACAGGTTTACTCCCACCAATAATGCAGTAAATTTCCCTTCTGTCCACATCCCCTCCAGCATCTGTTGTTATTAGAGTTCTTCATTATAGCCATTCTAACTGGGCAGAGGTGGTATCCCAGGGTTGTTTTTATTTCCATTTCTTTTATGGTTAGAGAAATTGAGAATTTCTTCATGTGTCTATTTGCTATTCTTCTTTCCTCTTCTGAGAAGTTTTGCTTTAAGTTTTTAGCCCACTTATTTATTGGGCAGTTGTTTCTTTGAAGATTTGTTGTTGGGGGTTTTAATTTTTTGAGTTCCAGGTATATTTTAGATATGAGACCTTTGTCCACTGTATGGCTAGTGAAAATGTGCTCCCAATCCATGGGCTTTCTATTGATCTTGCCAGCTATGTCCTTTGCCATGTAGAAGCTCTGAAACTTCATTCCATCGCATTTGTCCAACCTTTCTTTGATTTGTTGTATTTCTGGTTCTCTATTAAGAAAATTTTGGCCTTTGACAAGGAGACCTGGTGTTTCTCCTATTCCTTTCTGTAATGTTTTCAGGGTGTCTGCTTTGACTCCGAGGTCTTTGATCCATTTGGGGTTGATTCTGGTGCAGAGTGATATATAAGGATCTAGCTTTAGTTTTCTACAAGTGATTAACCAATTTTGCCATCACCATTTACTGAAGAGGCTGTCTTTCTTCCATTCTATTTTTTTTAGCTCCCTTATTGAAGATTAGATGGCTATAGGTTTGTGGGTTAATTTCTGAGTTTTCAATTCTATTCCATTGTTCCTGAAGTCTGTTCTTGTGCCAGTATCAAGCTCTTTTGATTACTATGGCTTTGTAGTAGAGTTTGAAATTTGCTATTGATATTTCTCCAGCATTGTTCTTTTGTTAAGGATAGTTTTTGCTCTTTGGGGTCTTTTATTGTTCCATATAAATTTTTGGATTGCCTCTTATATTTACTTGAAAAATGAGGTTGGAATATTGATAGGTATCTCATTGAATTTGTAGATATCCTTGGGAAATATTGCCATTTTCACGATATGATCCGTCCAATCCAGGAGCATGGAAGTTTTTTCCATTTTCTAAGTTCTGTTTTGATTTCCATTTTTAGGTTTTCAAAATTTTCATCATAGAGGTTCTTCACTTCTTTGATTAATTACTAGGTATTTTATTTTGGGGGGGCTTTTACGAATGGGGTTGCTTTCCTGATTTCAGCCGCCCTCTTCTCATTGTTGGCATACAGAAAATCCATTGATTTTTGAGGGATAATTTATACCCTGCTACTTTGCCAAAGTTTCAAATCAGCTCACGGAATTTAGGAGTGGAGTCCGTGGGATTCTATCAGCAGTGTTTTTAATGCAGTTTGATAACTATCTTCTATATCTTTCCTTGTCTGAATTACTGCCTAGTTATTTTGTATGGGTGTTGGATTTCCTTGGCTTGTCACTTTTCTTGTGTTTCTATATTTTAGTCTTTCCATTTGAAAAAAAAGCATATCCAAAACCATAACAAAGCACACTGAAAGACAAACAACAACCCAGAACACAATTGCATTTACTTCTAATTAGAGGTTTTAATTCACGTTACCCCTTACCCTTACCTTAGAATGGCAATTATCATGTAAGTTAACAATAATAGATGCTGGTTGGGATGTGGCCCAAAGGAAATGCTACTATGCTGTTGGTAGGAATGTAAACTCATTCAACAACTTTGGAAGGCATTATGGATGTTCCTCAAAGAATAAACATAGAGCTTCCCTATGACCCAGCAATTCTACCCACAGGAATTTATCCAATAGAGAACAAACAAGGCTACTCTAAAGTTACCACCATAACCATGTTCATTGCAGCATTGTTTCCCAAAGCTTAATATATGAAATTAATCCAGATGCCCCTCAGTGGACAAACAGATCAAGAAAATGATTTATATACATATATACAATGAAATTATATGCTTCCATCAGAAAGAATGACATTGTCCAATTCATAAGGAAATAGACTTGCAAAATATTATATTATTGTGAAGTAATCCAGTTCCAAAATAACATAAGGTGCATTGTTTCCCTCATTTGTAATAATTAGAATGTTCCTATAAATGTATAAGTAAGCCCAGTGGATAGTAAAAGGCAAAAAAAATTACACTTGGACATAATAATTTTAATAGGACTGTAAATATTGACACTGTGAGATCAGAGGAGGATATTCTTAGGAGAGGATCTCAAGGCTTAATAACTATGTGCAAATGATCATATAAATTGATGCTTATCAAAATGAACCCCAAAAAAGGGAAAGAAGAGGTTTTTTATTATATATTTTGTGTTTTTTTTTTCTATTTTTCCCGTTTTTAAATTTTCATTACCCTTTGTCTTGTATGTAATCTTATTTTATTTAGGGAGAGGAAGGGTAAGCACAGAAATGTGGGGAAAGGATGAACAAATTCAGCAGTGACACTCACTAGATATTATGTTGGAAATGAACTTTACAGCTTGGGGAGAGGGGGGTCTGGAGAGCAAAGAGAAAATGAGAGAAGGGCACTGTTCAAAAGAAATGTACTCAGTACCTGACTTATGTAACTGTAACTCTGCTGTACATGACCATTGCAATAAAAAAAATCATCCTAGTTTAGTATTTGTAAATTCATAATAATATATCACTTAGACTAAGTTTATTTTTATAACATTGTTAATCAATAATTCAACTAATTAACTGAGTTTTAAATCTAAGAAATTAGGAAAAATTAATCTTAAAATTAGTCTTTAAGTAAGTCTCTATATAATAGGAAAGAGAAACACGTTGAAAGAGCATTGAAGATCATTAAAGCAAACACTGTCTGTGTCATACTACAACTAGTTCTGCTTTCAACACGTACAAAATATACTCAGTATAGGAAGTATGTATTGCTTATCTGGTGATGTATTCTGAGAAATATTATATTAGATATTTTAAAGCAAATACTGTAAACATACTGACACAACTTAAGAGATCAAATCATCCATTGGCAATAAAATATCAGAGAAATATCATAATATGTGTGTTCAATGATCAAAGCTTCCTTATGTGGCTCATGACTATATTCACTTATATATGGCCTATGTCATACAAAAAGTGTCAGGGCCAACTAACTTCATAATTCAGTTTTAGGAATTCTCTCAGAGATGATACACAAGCTACAAAGGATAAAATGAAGGGAATGTGATGAGAGGCAGAACTGGGGAAAGATATTACTAGAAAAGACTAGGACATGACTGTGACATGACTCATGGCTACATCTCTATGTCACAGTAGATCTGAGCATCAAGTTCATATCTTATGAATATCCATGAAATAGACTAGAACTCTGTGTGTGTGTGTGTGTGTGTGTGTGTGTGTGTGTTATGAACTATATACATGTATTAGTAGAATTGATGTTGATCAAGAACATTTTGTAGCCCTCAGTGGCCAGTAGGACATGTAGCTTTTGCTGGGCAAGGATACCTAGCTATATTTGATGTATAGATTTTGAGACACAAATCTTCATTTATGGGACCCCAAGATTCATTTATCTTTTATGATTACTATTATGGATTTTACTATTAAGGATTTTGCCATATCCTTTCTGATACAACCAGCTACATGAAAGTTTCACTTCATTTGGCTTAGGGAGTATTTACTCATGATGTTCATAGTTATTACCACTAGAAGATATCTATTCATTTTGTGTGATTATCCTTAAGTAGTTGTATACAGAGGGGTTACTCAATGTATCAGTTTATGAATACAATGCATCTTGGGGCTAGAGGCATGACTAAGGTAATATGGAGCACCAGATTTTGAGCAAAGGTGTCAGATCTCAAGTTCAATTTCTAATCTTGAGAAAAATAAATAAATTCAAATTTATTCAAGACAAAGTACCATTTAAAAATTAATACTTTATTCTATTAACCAGCTTTCAGGTACTCAGTAACCATACACAGCTAGTATATAACATAGACAGCAACAGATCGTGTCCATCACAGAATGTCCTTATAAGGAGCAGATTCTCAAACTATGAAATAATTGGACCTTTTATACTCACCATAGCATTTCCAGCCCATACAGATTCTTTCACCTCCTTTTTTTAGGGGAAGTTAAACTTAATCAAGGGAAGATTTTGATTCTTGTAAACATCTTAAATCTCTTTGGCTGTCTCTGAATTTTAATTTCTTTTATTTAAAAACCAATTGAAGTTGTCACTGGATCATTTTATACTTTGCTAATGGCCAGACCCTCTGGAATTCTCTAATGCTGTTACATTTCAATCGATAACAATTAACTGCCATCACTTCAACTTGATCTTCTACTGGTTCCAGAATCAGCAGTTTGACACTGATTAAATTGAGAAATGCAGTGATTTCTGTAGCTTCTGAAACCAAAATTGATGTAAACCTTTAAAATGATATGCAGACTTTCAAACATGTATCCCAGCCAACAGAATCTTGCTGATATTATAAGGAATAAATAGAAACAGCAAAGCAGGCAACACCAGCCACTGATTTCTTCATTACAAACATTCTTGGCTTTCTCATTTGAATATGTTCTGAGCTCTTGATTTGCTCAGATAGTAACGGATCAATTCTGATCTAAAGAATTAATTTTATTTTTTTCCAAATCAATATTATGATATTATTCTCTTTATTCTCCTGAAGAAATTTATCTTGCTCTTCTACATTTTCAGAGTATCATTTATTCTCTTATATCATTATGCAAACAAAAGTGTATAGAATCTTACTGGACCCTTTTCTAGTCTGCCACCCTCCTAATCCCTGTTTATAGTGTTTTATTGTCTATGGCTTGAAGAAGCAGTAGAGAATTAAAAAATCAAGGAAGATAATCATCTTTATAGTTCTGTTTTATTATTACCTATGCCTATGACATCCAGTGTCAAACTTCCCAATTTTCCATAGCAAAGCAGTAGGATCATCTTAACTCAAAGGAAAAAAGTAGACATTTTTAACAAAATGAGGTAACTTTTGTATGTAACATTATTCAGAACCTAACTTATATATTAATTTTATCTGTGACAAATGGAGAAACGCATTTTGGGGGACACTAAAAAATGTGGATGATTCAAATGATGCTTAAAAACTACTTGTGAACAAATACAACTTTAATCAAGTCACGTATATATTTAAAAGTAGCAATATGGAGTAAAATATTACATGTAATGGCTTTATGTGTTCAAAGAGTATACTTAAGTTACATACCTTTTACCTTCTTTCTTTCTTTTTGTTTTTTTAAAAAATAATTTATCATTTGTAGCAATTTTACTTGTTAATTCCCAACAATTGTAGCTGGAAATTAGACTTCTATATGTAGGCATGATCTTGGGCTAATACTAAGGCTTGATACCTTAATATTTTGAAGGACTTATATTCTTCAAAATCCCTCTTAGTTTCCTCTCTCATAATCTATGTTATTTAGTAGCTATGTAAGAGAAATAATTAAAAACACAAACTACAATTGTGATGTCTCATACATATATTGATTCCTGATTTGACACTTTTATTTCAGGTAGACTATGGCCTCATCATCTTTTAAGATGGTACAAAGATTTCATCTTTGAGCAAACTCATTATTTATCTTATGGTGAGCAATACAAGTAACAAAATTAAAAATTAACAAATGTATTACTATCTATTTATCTACCTATATAACTATATCTACTGAAGGTTATTAATATGAAGGTTATGAATATATTTATCTTATATACTATACAATATATTATTATGTATTAGCATATATTAATATATTATATATTAATAATGTAACAAGCATAATTTATATATTATTAACATAATATCATATATAATATAAATAATGTATAATTTATTAATATAATATATATACTATTAATATAAATGTTATTAATAGAAAGATTCACTTGCCCACAGCCAATACACAAGTCAGAGATTACCTATTATACATTTGGTATAATAAATTTGGTATAATAAATCTAAACATCTACTTTTAAATTTTGTCCTTTACTTAAAGCATGTTAATTTTCTTTTAACTTTTTAGGATCGAAATATTTCCTTTTTCTCATTTGCTTAGCAGACTTACACAGCACGTTTTTAGTGGTCTTCATGTTATTGAAATGCTGGATTTGAAGTATTACTTTGCTTTGAAAATTCCCAGGGCAAGAGAACCTATAAGTGGCTGAAATGTGAATGAAGTTTAAAATTTGAATGATGTGCTGACCTTGCATAGGGAGATGATGGGTTCTCAAACTTTTTTAGGATACCCATGGATATGGTGGTCAACTCATGATTGATTTGTCTTTCACAGAAGAGATGTTCAAATATGCTAAGAAAATTGTGAGAAGCAAGGTGTACCATTTAATCTTTAATCTCACTTTTTCAGTTTATCTTCAGCATAGAAATCCATAACTAAACTAATTCACAGAGAACCTGTCTATTTGTAAGTTGTAGCTTCCTTTTAGAAAATGGGTAAAAGGCTCTTAGCGTAGACAGCAGAGGTCAAAAAGTTGTCCTTTGAATTGCATTTCATAATGGAATGTGAAGAAAAATATCAGTCCAATGTATACAGGACAAAGAAAATATAAAATCTCTCTTATTTTTCTTCTTCCTAAATTTAAGTTTCCTGAAATTATTCTTAAGAAGAATATGGGTCATGGAAGGAATAAAATAGAAAACAACTGGGAGTATGAAGACACATTAATACTGAAGTACAGTGAATTCATTTTGTTAACTAGGAAATGTTTTCTTCCCTTTACATTCATCATTAATATACTTGCGTTTTGTGTTAATGATGCTAAGAATTTTTTATATATCTATTTTGCATGTGTATTTATTCTTTGAAAATTTTCATTTTGTTGCCATCTTTGTTTTGATTTTTTTTCAATATAGAAGCTTGAACTCAGGGTCTCTTACTAGCTCTACTATTGTTGCATACATATACCTCTTTTACCCTATTTGTTTCTCAGATATCTTGCATTTTTACCTGCCATGCATGGGCCAAGATCCTCTAACATATGCTTTTCACCTAACTGACATCATGATGGGAATGTACTTGTGTGTTTAACTTTTTCTATATATTATTGGTTAACTTTTGGCCCTGAATGATTTTAAACTGTGGTCTTTCTTACTCTGTCTCCAGTGTGGTTGAGATTATAGGCATGGACTACCTTGGTAGGCCTAATCTATTTTATTTTATTTTATATTTTTATTTTATTGTTAAGATGTTGTACAGAGGGGTTACAGTTATGTGAGTAAGGCAATTAGTGTATTACTTGTCGATCATTTTTACTCCTTCCCTTCCTTGTTGTCCCACTATTCCTTTCTTCCTCCAGCTCTAACATTCCTATCCTCCCTCCCTCCCCTCGCCGCCCAAAATTGTAAAGTTCGTTTCCAATATACTGTCTACTAGGTATCTTCGTTGCAATGGGTCATCCTGTGTCCTTGTCACCCTGCACCAGAATCAACTCGAAATGGATGAAAGACCTTGAAGTAAAAGCAGAAACCCTGAAAATATTATAGGAAAGAATAGGGCTCCTTGGTACAGGCCCAAATTTTCTTAATAAAGACCTAGAAACTCAACAAATCAGAGAAAGGTTGGACAAATGGGAATGCATGAAACTCCAGAGCTACTGCATGGCAAAGGACATAGCTAGCAAGATCAATAGAAAGCCCACAGGCTGGGAGAAGATCTTCACTAGCCATGCAACAGACAAGGGCCTCATACATAAAATATACTTAGTACTCAAAAAGTTAAGTCACCCAAAAACAAATTCTCAAAGAAACAACCACCCCATTTATAAGTGGGCTAAGTGGGCTAAAGACTTAAAGAGAGACTTTCTCTGAAGAAGAAAAATAAGAATGACCAGTACATACATAAAGAAATGCTTGCCCGGTGCTGGTGGCTCACGCCTGTAATCCTAGCTATGCAGGAGGCTGAGATATGAGGATCACTGTTCAAAGCCAGCCCGGGCAGGAAAGTCTGTGAGACTCTTATCTCCAATAAACACTAGAAAACTGGAAGTGGTGCTGTGGCTCAAGCAGTAAAGTGCTCGCTTTGAGCTGAAGAGCTGAGGGACAGTGCCCAGGCCCAGAGTTCAAGCCCCATGACCGACAAAAAAAAAAAATGCTCAATTTCTCTGGCCATAAAAGAAATGCGAATCAAAAACAACATTGAGATTCTACCTCACCCCAGTTAGAATGCCTATAATCAAGAAATCTAATAACAATGGATGCTGAAGGGTATGTGGACCAAAGGGAAACCTTTGTGGGAGTGTAAACTTGTTAAGCCACTCTGGAAAGCAATATGGAGGTTTCTCAAAAGACTCCACATAGAGCTCTCCTATGACCCAGCAATCCCACTTTTGGGCATTTACCCAAATTATCACAAAAAAGACCTTACTAAAGCTACCAGCACAACTATATTTATTGCTGTTAGACTGGAACTCGAGAACCCCAGAGACCACGACCAATGCAAACAGCAAAAGAGTCATTTGTTTGCAAGCTTGAGCCTGGACTCAACAATCGTCACCTACGCAGTGAGTCAGAGTAGTGAGCCCAGAACACGTGTTCAGTAGGGTTCTTATAGGGTTTCCAGCAAATAGGAGGGGGTTGATGGTTTGTGAACTCCTACATAATTGGTCAGAAATTAGTCAGTATTTCGTGGGAAAATTTTGGGGTAAGCTCATTGGTTAGGGGCATAATCATTTCCAGTAAGGGTAGTGGCTTTCCAACTTAGTAGTTAAAGGATTGGTTAAATCATACATAGCAAGCAGATCATTGGGTGGGGTGCATAAGACTAACCATAGGAATGCAGGCAACAAGGTATTTTTTAACTGTTTATGACCCTACAGATGCTTTTTCCAGGAACTTGACCAACCCATTCATTTTCCAGTAACTGGGATCTTGTTTCTCAACCCTAATTTAACTGGGGTTGCTAGGAGTAAAATTGCAGTTTCGATTGTGGGTTTTCTGAGAACTTTTTCCAAAAACTGGTTTTTTCAATAAGTGTTTTGTCCCTAAAGTTTAACCTGAGGTCAGTTTTACAGGAGATGATGACTTGCTTTTAGAATGGAGTTAGCTTAGTACTTCAATCGCACCACAACTATGTTTATTGCAGCATTATTTAGCATAGCTAAGATATGGTACCAACCCAGATGCCTCTCAGTAGATGAATGGCTCAAGAAAACGTGATAGATATACACAATGGAATTCTTTGGTTCCATCAGAAAGAACAACACCGCTCAATTTGTTAGGAAATGGAAAGACTTGGAAAAAATCATATTAAGTGAAGTTCCTCAGTCCCAAAGAAATTTAGGTCCCATGTTTTCCCTATCTGCAATAAATACTATCCATATAGGATAATCTCATCAGATGACCTGAAAAACCCCAAAACCATGTGCAAATGTTCATATAAATTGATACTAAGTGACATGAACCCCAAGATTTGGACATAAGAAATCTGTCGTTATAGTTACTATTTTGAATGTACCACGTAATTTTATTATTTGGTGTTCTTATTGTTTCCTTTGTATATTCTTTCCCCTAAGACATATGCCCTGTTGTTATTGTACTCGATTTTGATACCCTCCCTCTTTTATATACATATGTCTAATCTGGGAGAGGAAAAGGAATAACAAAAGGCCTAATCTATTTAAAAATCAGTTTCTTTAGTTTGGTAATTTGTTTTTATTGCTTTTATTCATTTTGTATTAACTGAGTTTCTTATTTATTTCAGAATCAATTTCTTGTCAGATAAGATATGTAAACAGAATAATTTTTAGGCTATGTAAACTGAAATATACTTCACAAAAGCTCTATAGCGTAATGCCAGTAATACACTATGTTTTATTTTGATACTATTTTCCATCATGATTTGTAGAATTCAGCTTTCTACAGTGTCAAATGCTTAAGGTAAGCAATTTAACAGCAGAAACATCTTTAGTTTGGGTCCCTGTTTCAGACATTTCAGCTTGTAGTTTGGACATTGGTGTTTTTGAGCTTGTGGAGAGGCAGAATATTAGAATGGGGAACTCATGGAGGAGTTAGCCTGTTGACTTCAACACAGTCTGGGGAGCTATTGAAACATTCAAAGGCAGGCATACAATGATCTAAGTTTCTTCTCCAATACTCAACTCCTCAATGTTCCCACCATCTCCCGGCAGCCAACCCTTTGTAATACAGGCTGTTGAGGGACGATTTAAGAACAAACCATAACACTATTTATTGTTTTAGATATTCCTTATTCCATGAAATCAGTTTTTCAATTACTGTAGATAATACTGTTTCCCAAATCTGTGAAATACATTGCTGTGATTCTTCTGTATGCCCTGCTAAACTTCTATATGCTTCCAAGTATTTGGGAAGCACTCATCTTTGTAAAACCAACTGAAAGTATGCCTCTTCTAGATATCTGTAGCTATGTCTATATCACATCTATCTATCTATCTATCTATCTATCTATCTATCTATCTATCTATCTATCTATCTATCTATCTATCTATCTATCTATCTATCTACCAATCTATCTGTGTGTCTGTGTGTCTGTCTATCTATGTGTCTGTGTGTCTGTCTATCTGTGTGTCTGTCTGTCTGTTTATCCATCCGTCTATATTCCTACATATTTTAACTCCAAACTTCAAAGTAACTTCACTTATCTCAATAATGAATATGATATTAATTCTTATTCGTTCTGTTCTTCATTTCTTGTTGGAAGTTACACATGGTCTTTAATACTACCTGAACTGCTAAATTGTTTTAGAATGTAAATGTTATTTACTCTACTACCTTTTCATTCTTAAGGGTGGTATTGAAAAAAGTCATTGACTAATAAAAAAGATATGTTTTATTTTGAAAAATTATTTCACTTAAGACTTCTTAAAGTTTTCTTTGTCCTACTTAGGACCAATTATATCTGTAGATCAGGAATTCCCCCAACTCACTCAACTAATCTAATTAGAAGAAACATTCGTTACTAAACTTTCTCAGAGGAATTTTAATGTCACAAATAATATTGCTGAGATATCCTGGTGTCTGTAGCCTAATGTTTAGGGATGTAAACACCTTGGAAAAATCAAATTGGCTCAGTATGATAATTCCTTTCTCTTCCATATGGTTTTATTTTTATTATACCTAACTCAAGTTATATTTAGAATCATTATGGAAATGTGTAGGATGAGAAGTGAAGAGGATGGCTATTTTACCCATTTTCACTTTCCACTCATCCATATATTGAATAGGGCTAAGCCCTACTAATAATGGCATTAGTAAAATGGATATCATTTTTAGAAATGTACACTTTGATTCCTCTAAATTTAGGGAAATGATATTTTGTTGAATTGTTTTATTTAAACTTACAAAATCAAACAGATGAGTTATTTGACAACATTCTTACTTTGTTCTACTAAATAGTCTGACATTCCAAAGTGTGGAACACAGCAATTGTAGTGTATGCTCAGTAAGAAGAAAGTAAGTCTCTTGTTAGTCTCCAGTGATGCTGATTCTTGAAATATCTGTTGAAATAAAACAGTTTAAGTTTTAAAATCTAAGCTCTGTTGTACCAAGTACAATTTTGTGCAATCACATGTATGTGAGCATTTTATTTTTTCACACAAAAGCAAAATTAAATCATACTGACAGTGGATGTAAAGTAATTGTCTCTACCCTGTTATCCCCCAAAATACAATACTGTGAAGTAAGTGTATTAGCTTAATTATATTAACTAAAATATTACACCATCTAGATGATTAGCATACATGAATAAGCAAAAGGGTTTGTGCTATGTGACAAATTAAATCTAGAAGTTAATATTTATTATTTTGCTTTTTCAACAAACAATATTGCCATAAAAATCATTAAATTAAAATGCATCTTAAGTTTGCAGTTAATCATAGTTTGTTTGTTATAATGAATTCCCTATGAATACACATAGACCTACATTTCCAATTATAGTTTAATTACACAGTCATCAGAAGCAGGAAATTACTAATGAAATCATCTTTGAAAATAGAGAATCATCTACAAAACCATTTAGATTACAACACAATATTTTAAAAAATTATTTATAAATGTTTTGACTGTTTCATAATGTATATTTTAGCTTAGCCACCATTTAATTATGGAAAATACATAATATAGTTTATTGTCAACATACTTGTATAAAGTTTGTAATTGTCTTAGACATAGGAAGAAAGTGTAAAATTTCATTATTTATGTTATTTTAAAGCATAAGTATGTTCTAATACTGAATGTTCATATTGTCTTCTAGAAAATTCCTTGCAATAAAATTTAGCATCTCAAGTTCTGCCCTCCTGATGCTCAATCAATAGATTCTAATTTCTATAACTGGTGACATCTCCATATTTTCAGAGTTCATTTTACAAGAAGAATAATTAAAAGTGTGTGTGTGTGTATAAGTAAGAATGTCAGAGAGAGATTATATCAATAAAATATTTCTGTGAGCATAAATACACATATGGATATATCAGTAACTATACTACCCATTGGAACTGGTTTCAAAGTATTTTCATCATTTTTGCAAAGTTTTTCAATGCATGTAAACCAAATGTGACTTGTAGTATATACGTCAGATTATCTTCTTTTATCTAAAAATGAAGGAACTATCTCAGTGTCTAATTCTAGGCTATGAAAAATATCTGCTGAGAGACAAAATGATGAAAGAAATAAATGTAAATGAAGAAATTAAGGAATGGCATTTGAGCACAATCAACCAGTTACATTCTTATGGACAAGATAAAATATTTTGTAATGATATTTTAGGGAAAAATGAACTCAATTTAATATTTTTACACCTCAAAATGGATACCTTTCTATTTAGTGTATCCTTTATCTTATTTAAATATTTTAGTATGCTTAATTCACTCACCCATCGTCTTTTGTAGTGATATGAGATAATACACCCTCTTAGTGATGGTATGGTACAAGGTGAATATCACAGAAAACAGGATACAGCATTAGGCTAATGTATTACTATGACTCACACACAAGCATTATAGTGCTACTGCAGCAGGTAATCAAGACAGCCAGCTAATAAATGACTAAAGGGAGGTAGTGTGTACAGAAAGAAATCACTGGATAAATGGATGATTCTATATCACAGTGAGGTAATATAAGAAAGCTTACTTTTATCAAAATTTTCACGATGACATGCAATTTAATAATATATAAGTACTTTATTTCTAGATTTCTCTATTTGGTATATATGGACCACAGGTGGTTGGAGGTAAAAGAAATTCTTGGGAAATCCCTCATTTCTGAGGGGTTATTAATATTACTGTGCCATTTCATGTTATTAATTTGTTGTATCTTAAATACATTAATATTTAAGGAAAATTTTGTTTCTGTACTCAAAAAGTATTAATATTATCATCATATCACATATTCCAGAATTTATTGTATATTTATATATTATGTATTTATTAAATATGTTGATTATATATTTCTATATACTTATTATATATATTTATTATAATAATCTCTATAATTCAAAATATAGGTATCTGTACTAGGCCTAATAATTTAGAAGATATTTCAAAAGCCATGCTAAAGCAATATGACAATTTTCTTTAATTGAAATCAAATGTTAACAGAGTTAGCCAGGACTAACTCACAAATCTCTGATTAAAGTCTCCTTTAGAAGCCACAAAGGAAATAATTTCTTCCTTTGAAGTTAGATATGGGCAAATAAGTAGTTTAGGTCAACCAAAGATGAATTAAGATGACAGGTGTCCTTTTAGGTCAAGGAAAAAAAATGTGGTGATCCCCAATTACCCAGGTCTTTCTACCTCAGCTCCTAAAAATTTTGAAAAAAATAGTATAATTATGGTGTTATCACAAGATAACATGGCTGAGAACAAGGGGAAGCTACCCCTCTTATCCACATAGACCACTGAGCTTGATGATTATTTCATTTTTTTTGTTTCAAGATAAAAAGATTGCACTGTTTGATGCTATACTATAACCTGGTCCTTTTCTGGCAGGTAAAGTACACAATGTCAGAAATTATCACTTGTTATTTTTCTCTACCATGAGTTGTAATGCCTAGAAACCACTACAGTTAAGACAGAAAAAAACCAACACTCTTAAGTTTTCAAACAGAAAAAGAAGCAAACTTTATGGAATACAAATTCTAGTTGTCAATATAAGCTGATTATTTTATTATGCAATTAATATTATTTTAAAATGCTCCTCGGTTATTTAAATTGGAGTAGAAATTTTTTTTCTGTGTGTAAGACATTAAGAAATTAATAGATAAACCAATACAATTACACACTAACAACATACTGTAGATTACAATGAAATTGAAAATTCTTATCACTTAATGTCATAAGTATTATCATGTTAGATCAAAATCCATTACTCTGGTGTTGGTGATTGTGCTTCAAATCATATCAGTATATATCATATATAATTATGTATAATATGTAACACTTGATAAATGACTACACTATTGGCTTATGAATTGTCTATTCTATACAGCTGATCATTTTTAGAGTGGTGAATACTTTCTATTTTTAAAAGAAGTTAAAATATATAAAACATCATAAATGTTGCTCAGTAATATTCCTGAAGAAGGCATTATTTTCACAGAAGATGGCAGCTCTGTGTAGGTTATGTCACATGAAGACCTTCACTAGGATGAGATATTTAAGGAGATATTAGTGATACCAATGCACTTGTGTGGGCTTATAAATATATGTGTGTTTATGTCTTGATAGCAAGAAAAATTTCAGGGCAAAAATCAAAATCATAGACTGTAAAACTGGCGTACTAGGGTTTGAATTCAGGGCTTTGTACTTGGTAAGCAAGTGCTAGGTCACTGTACTACTACCTCAGTCCGTTGTACTTCCATCTAATTTTCCAATAACATCTTGTGATTTTTATCTGAGGCCAGCTGCAGACCATGATTCATCCATCTCTGCCTAACAAATAGCTTAGATAATAGGAATATGTCATTATACCCAGTTTGATTTTGCTGTGCTCTCTTACAATCTTGCCAAGTTGTCTTCCAAGAGCCATCCTCAGCTCTCTGGCTCCCAAGTAGCTAAGATTAAAGGCTTGTGCCACCATCACTAGCATGCGCTTTCCTCCTTTCCCTTCTCCTTTTCATTCTCTTTCATTTCCCTTTCCCATTGTCCTTCCTTCCTTCCTTCCTTCCTTCCTTCCTTCCTTCCTTCCTTCCTTCCTTCCTTCCTTGCTTCCTTCCTTCCTTCCTTCCTTCCTTCCTTCCTTCCTTCCTTCCTTCCTTCTCACCTTTCTTCATCCTTCCCCACCTATGTCCTCTTTCACTCTCTTTTCTTTCTTTTTTGATGGCACTAGGATTTTATGTCAGGTTCGTGCACTTGTTAGCAAGGTTCTATCACAAGAAACTATGTTGCATGTATAACATGCTTTTGTTTTGTATTAAATATTATGAAATTGTCAAAAACTAAATAGGGATACAGGTGGACCCATTGCAACAATGAGATGTACAAGTCATTATGTCAAAAACGAACTTTACAATTTTGGTGGGGGGGGAGGAGGATTGGGAGGGGGCGGGGGGGGGGGGAAGGATGGGAAAGGATGGGAAGGGGAAACAAAGGAGGAGGCTACAATGCTTGATAAGAAATGTACACATTACGTTGCCCATGGAATTGTAACCCCTCTGTACAGTATTTTCACAATAATAAAAAAAAGGTATCAGGTAAAAATTTGCTAAGTAAGATTAAATTATTATTAAAAGATTACCATTGTTTTTGGTACTGGGCCTATGTGATGTCTCTTAAATTTTTTGCTCAGGGTTAGCACACACTACTTGAGGCACACAGCTCAACCTGTCAAGAGCAGGGGATGCTGACCCATGCCTGTAATCCTAGCTACACAGAAGCTGAGATCTGAGGCTCAAAGTTCAAATCCACTCTGGTCTGGAAAGTTCATGAAATTCATATCTCCAATTAGTCCACAAAAAATGCCAGAAGAGGTGATGTGGACCAAGTAGTAGAGTACTTGCTTTAAGCAAAAAGCTAAGGGACAGCATCCAGGCCATGAATTCAAGTCCCAGTATCACCCCCATTACCCCAACAATATACCCATCAAGTGTATTGTGCATGTACCCATGCACACTAGGGTATATTAAATGAAAGATGAAATATTTACCTGAAAGAATACTAGAGAACAGGGAAATAAAATATGAATATATGTCTTGCATATACTGAACTCAGGATTAGTTGATGAAACAAATTACCACATTCTTTTGTTACTAAGTAAGAATGATATGGTCTATTTCACAGGGGGAACAGTAATGATCATATCATCATATATATAACTAAAATGTTACTACTTAGCTCTCAGATACCAAGTATTTATGTACATTATTTAGGTTTTATGGTTACCATTATATGCATGTGTGAATTAAGTAGGGATCATTTCTTTTGACAAAAATCAAGATTCAGATACAAGCAGCCTTGGATAGAAAAGTAACCAGGAGAGATATTTAACTTTCTGATGAAAGCATAAAATTCCATTGTGTATATATACCACATTTTTTTGTTCCATTCATCTACAGAGGGGCATAAACTTGGAAAAAATTATGTTAAGTGAAGTAAGCCAGGCCCAAAGAAACATAGGTCCCATGGTTTCCCTTATTTGAAATAACTAGCATATGTCTGAGTCAAGCAGAAAAGGTCAGATAAGTTGATTTTAGGGGAATGAACCCCAAGATAAGTATTCAAATGTTTTTTTTTCCTTTCATGCAATTGTTTCTAACATATTTATAAGATGATTTCTTTGTTGCTTTGTATGTCCCTCCTCCATGGTATAACCCATGCTTACACTGTATTTGATGTTGGTATAATTTGTGGAGGGAAAGGGAAAAATCAAATCGTTTAACTAGGGATACAGGAGGACCCATTGCAACAATGAGATGTACAAGTCATTATGTTGAAAAATGAACTCTACAACTTTGGGGGGGGAGGACCAGGTGGGGGGAGAGGAGGAATATGGGAAGGGTTGGGAAGGGGAAACAAAGAGGATGCAACAATGCTTGATAAGAAATGCACTCGTTATCTTGTCCATGTAATTGTAACTCCTCTGTACGGTATTCTCACAATAAAAAAATAAAAATAAAAATATTGTAAAACTATTTTGATGACTGTTATGGGAAATTGCCTTTTAAAATTTATTTTTATATTACTAATCAATTAAACTTTGCATTATAGTTTTTATTATAATTTCAATTAATCATTCTGGTACCACATTGACCATTATGTTGTTTATTTTCTGAATTAGAAATTTGAAAAAACACTACTATTTACACAAATATATACATATATCTATAATATATTATTTTTATTCCAAGATATAGACTAGTACTCTCCCTCCCTCCCCCCAAATTAAAGCAGGTGCTCATAAAACCAGGCTATCTTATACCAGAAATGAATCTCAAAGTATTTCTAATTTTCACTAAGCCAAATATTTAAGAATAATTTGTATCTGACAAATCAACTATATATTTTAATGGTGATAAGTGAAATAATTGAGCAGCAATGATTTCCTAATTTGGTAGTCACAGTGAAAACATCCCTCCAGAGAACTATTTGTTGAAATATTTACTTAAACCATTAGTAATTACAAGTATGCCCTTGGAACAATCTTCTCTTGCCCAGAGATAATGCAAAGAAAAAAAAGATTGCCACACTTTTTTAGGTTCATAGCAGAGCTAATGTATACATTCCTCTAAATAAAGTAGGGTTAACACATGTAGGAGATAAACCATCATTAAGTTTGGTTTATTTGTTCACACTTTGAAATTGATACACAACCCCAGGACACCAAATCCTCCACATTGTAAAGTTTCTAAACACCATCAATAGTATCCCAGTAAGAGTGTGAGGGAGTAATGGAATATTTCTTTCTTCTCTACTGAGATTAATATCAATTACGGTAATATGTATTAACTTCATCCTTTCTCACCAATAAAAAGAAACAATACTATTTTATTCAAAATGAGTTTGAGGCTCACATAATAGTAATGTATAGAAAACACAAATATTTTAGTATCATAATTAGAAAAAATAAGTGAAACCTTATTTCTTATAATTACATACTTTCTGATGGAATATCAATTCAGGAGTAGCAAAATCAATGACTTCATTTATTTTATTATATTTTATACTTTTATTGTGCTGGTTCTGACTTTAGAATTCAGGGTTTGCGCTCTTTTGCTCAAGTCTAGCCCTATACCACTAGAGCCATGGTTCTACTTCTGGCTTTTTGTTGTTAATTAGAGATGAGGGTTTCTCAGATTCTTCTTGCCCAGTCTGGTGTTGAACTGTGATCCTCAAATCTCAGCCATCTGAGTACCTATAATTACAGTTGTAAGCTACTGATGCCTGCCTTTGCTGGCTTCAATAGATTGAATATTACAATGGATTTATCATGCAAGATATCTTTATTTCTAGAAGGTCTAGAAATATTTTGATTACAAATCCATGAATATCCGTAGCATTCTTGAAGAACAGGTTAAATGCTTGGCTTTGTAGACCAGACCTTGTAGGGATAATTGCCACTCCTGAATAGGGAAACTTAATTGTAGTGAGAAGTGGATTGTAGAATGCTAGGACTAAAGCAGTTAAAGGTGAGGTAGATTTTTTGACCTTAAGGCCCAGCAGAATCCAAACAGCAATCAAAATAGTCTAGCGTGTGTGAACCTATGATGTTAGCTCACTGACTTCCAAATACCCTAAAACAGAACAAATAAGAAGCCTACTAAATTCTTATTTGATGAAAAATATCTAGATTGAACAAATGTCCACCTTGAACCACAGAAACAGAAAGTCATGATCTTCAAATTTATTTCAGAGTTGAATCAGTTTAAAAATCTAGAAATATTCACAAAAAGTGAAAGCTGGATGTCCTCGAGGGAGCATCATTATAAATTGTGGAAAATATACTGTATTTTTTTCAAGTTTTCTCCAAATGTACCTAGGCACATTTAACAGGTGAACTGTGCATTGGAGAAAAATGAAAATATCACATTTGGGGCAACTATAGGACATTGGCTTTGAAACGACACTAATTCCAGGAGACATAAAATATCATTTTGATATACAATTCAGAATAAGAGGGGCTTCTAGAGACCAATTCATTAATGCATTTTCACTCTTACTCATCTCACTGAAGGTCTTCTGTGCCATTTCACTGGTTCCAGAGTGCATGACTAGATTAGATGTACCAAACAAGTAGCAGAATCTCTACATTGGTTCTATTTTTGTGGAATGAGGGCTGTTTTGATGGGAGAAACCGACTGGAAGCAATGGGAACTGAAAAATGTAGTAAATAGTAAGGCAAACAGCACTGTACATCCTGAAGATGCTGTATGGAAATAAAGCAGGAAAAGGTCATGACCCTTGTTGAAACACCTATTTATCAGATACAGAAGAAAGATGGATTTTGGAGAATTGGGATGTTATAAGTTTAATCAAGTGACAATTCTAGTTGTAGCTCCTGTACCAGACATTGTTTCATTGTTAGCACATTGAAACATCTCCTTGTACTTAGTAGGCAACTGTTGACGTGATAATTCTTTTTTTTTTCTCCATTACAAATAAGACGACAAGAAGCAGGATAGATTTGAAATGACAGTATACTTTTAATGCATTACCATAGGAAACTAACCTATTTTCTAGTCCTAATTACTGGATATTCATTGCCTTTTATTTTCCATAAGCTATTGTACAGTCTTCTTACATTGAGGACATTCCACTGACTGGATTTAGGAGTGACAAATAGCAACTATTATAAACTCATTGTTAAGACATATTCATAGCAAGGGAAAAATAAGCCAATAATAATAGAATCTCCAAGACTTCTACTTTAGTAGAAGTTCTTAGAACTAATGGTATGTGGCATGATGAGACCTCTTTTATAAAGAAGATATATTTTTACATATATCTCATATATAGAATAAAAAGAGTGGACTCACACCAGATTAACATGTTTGGATGAAGGAGTCAGAAGGTTTTGTACCTGGGTTCTACTCTAGATCATTTTACAAAGTGAGGTTTAGAACAACAGAAAAAGCTCTACTACCAGCTCTGGATACATGGGAGCTGCTCTGCTATGTGATCTATGTGATCTAGTTGTTTGAATAGTACTTGAAGTGACAGGTGAAATTAGAGATACTTCTGTGGAAACTTAGGATGCTACAGGTGAATTTTAATTCAATCCATTAAGATTTTAGAGCAAACCTTGCCCTCTTTTCCAAGCAATTACTCTGTTTATCAAGTGTATCTTATGCCTTTTAAATATACATTAGAATATACAGAAAGCTTAAGAAAATTGACATGTCACTTTATCTACTTTTGTGTTTAACTCAACTGAAAATCTGGAATATAGAAACATCCCATTATTAGAAATAATCAGTGTATAGGGATGGGTCTTGGAAAGGGCCTAAATGTAGAATTGAATTATAGGAACAATGGGCCATAATGCCTGTAGGTTTTTTGTTTTTTGTTTTTGGGTCCAGTCATGGGGCCTGAACTCTGGGCCTGGGTGCTGTCCCTCAGCTCTTCAGTTCAAGGCTAGTACTCTACCACTTGAGCCACAGCGCCACTTCCAGCTTTTTTTTCTGCTTATGTGGTCCTGAAAAATCGAACCCAGGAACTCATACATGCAAGGCAAGAGCTCTCCCATGGAACTACTTTCCCAGCCCTTGTATTTTTTTTAAACTTAAGTTTCTTTATTGTGAAAAATACTGTACAAGGGGTTAGTTACATGAGCAAGGTAATGAGTACATTTCTTATCCAGCATTGTTGCCTCCTTCTTTGTTTTTCCCTTACCATCCCTTCCCTCCCACCTCCTCAGCTATATCCCCTCCATCCTACCCTTCCCCTTCCCCCCTCCCCCCACCCAGCCTAAATTGGAAAGTTTCTTTTTCTACAAGGCGTCTTGTACATTGTGACAGAATGCCTGTAGTCCTGTACTTTTTATACCAGAGTCACTTCTTTCCTAGTTTGTTCAAAGAGCCTCACAAAGAGTTCCACATGATCAGTTAAGAAGAGGGATTCCATTGATCTTAAACTACTTTGTTAAATGGCAACTCTTTTGTTCAAATACTTAAGCATAATTAGAAACATATATAATATAGTGTAAAAAATCCTAGTCTATAGACGATTCTCTAATATATAAGCAATCAAAGATGAAGTTTCTCTAATATATAAACAATTGGAGCTAGAGAGCTAGACCAGCAGAGACACTGAGAAGGATGTCTCTGAAGAATGATGTTGAATGAAAATCTTTCTAGTAGAAATAACTACAGCCAGCACAGATTGTTTTCCATTTTCAATAAACAAATGGCTAAATATGCAATTGTAAAATAATACATGGTTAGTAACTAACCATTTGGTTAGATGGCCAAGGATTCAGAAGACATGTATTTGAAAAATTCAAAACAAGAATATTTGGTAAAGGATGTATAGATAAATCTTTGTGATTTGAAAAGTATTGAAGACATTTGTGCTTCATGCTAATGTCCAGAAAAGGATAATCTTGTCAGAAGCAGACAATAATCAAGTGAATAAGAAGACCTGTTGACTATCAGTCATCCTCTAGCTACCCTGTTATTAACCAATAGAAAAATGAATATAATGTCCATGAATGCGATTGTGAAGACCATTCATGGGTTTAATCTTCAAAGTGGCACCATTTTCAGGAGTGATTAGTTAGGCACCTATAGCTCGTGCATTACATTGGACTACGTGTCACAGAAGCTCAGATTTTGCTCTTTCTGGAAACAGTGTTTCTTGTGCATAATGTTTTTGCCAAAACTACTATCTGTATAGTTACAGAAATTCTTTACTTCTATCATAATATTCCAAACAGTATTACTTCTGATCAAGGAAATCACCTTACGTCAACATTAATGCAGTAATGAAGCCAGGCTCCTGAGATGAGTAGTCTTGTCATGTTTTACTTCCTAAGATCTTCTGATATGACAGAATAGTGGCTTAGTCAGAAATGGTCAGATAAGTTGATGTTAGGCAAAATGAACCCCAAGATAAGGACTCCAATGTTTTTTCTTTCTTGCTATTGTTTCTAACATATTTATAAGATGATTTCTTTGTTGCTTTGTATGTCCATCCCCCATGGTATAACCCCTGTTTTCACTGTATTTGATGTTGGTATAATTTGGGGAGGGGAAGGGAAAAAACAAATGTTTAAATAGGGATACAGGTGAACCCATTGCAACAATGAGATGTACAAGACGATATGTCAGTATTTTCACAATAAAAAAAAAGAATAGTGGCTTAGTGCTTTCAAGATACAGTTATAGGACTAGGGAGGTAGCATTACATTATAGAGGCATTGTCACATTCTTCAGGAGGCTGTGTATTCTCTGAATTGGAGAAACAGCATGGTGCTGTTTATCCCATGGACAGGATTCAAGAGACCAATGAGGGCCTGGGAAGGTGGCTCAGTGGTAGAGCGCTTGCCTTGCATGCCTGAGGCCCTGGGTTTGATTCCTCAGCACCACATAAGCAAAAACAAAAACGCCAGGAGTGGCGCTGTGGCACAAGTGGTAGAGCACTAGCCTTGAGCTGAAGAGCTGAGAGACAGCGCCCAGGCCCAGAGTTCAGGGACCACGACCGGACCCCTCCCTCCCAAAACAAAAAGAGACCAATGATCATGAGGAAAAACCAGGAGAAATATAGCTCATTGTTTTGTTACTTTTATGTTTCAACTGGGTCATAGACTGCTCAGATACTTAGCCAACCACTTTTCTGAGAAAACTATCAAATTTTGTAGTCTTTGAAGTAAGTATATTGCCCTGGATATGAACAGCTCATCTATAATCAGATAAAAGCCTGTACAAAATGAATGGCCTCCCCAAGAAAGGAGAATCACATCTTCTCCAGACTTCCATCAACCTTTACCTATAACATTGGATCTTTAAAATAATTTTATTATAAAGATAGTGTACAGAGGGGTTACAATTACACTAGTAAGGTAATGAGTACATTTCCTATCAAGCATTGTTACCCCCTCCTTTATCCCTTCCCTCCTCAACTCCTCCCTCTCCCCACCGAAGTCATAAAGTTTGTTTTCATCATAGTGTCTTCTACATCTCATTGTTACAATGGGTCAACCTGTATCTTATTTCAGCATTTTGTTATTTCCCTTCCTCTCTTAAATTAGAAAAAAAAATGTATATACAAGATGCAGGGCATGGGAATCAAATACAATAACAAAAGGGGTTTACACCATGGGTGAAGAACATACAAAAGAAACAAAAAATCACTTAGTACATATAAAACAACAGTTGTACAAAGTAGTTGCCATCAATGAAGCAGTTTATTGTTACAATGCAGTAAATGCATTGATTAATGTAACACTTTTCATCAGTCTCCCCCATCCTTCCCAGCTCACCCTCCCCTCAATTTTCTTAAGTTAGTAGGATTTGCATTGAAATTTATGACTGAACTACCTCCCCTTATCCTATTCATTCATCCTCCTCCTCTTCTTGATACCTCCCCACTTTTCAACACCTCTTTCCTGGTATTTACTTAGTAGAATATGAGTTCACCTTTCTGAGGAATTTTATCATTTGAGTTCTCTCATGACTCTGCCATATTTCTTTTAATATATTTATATACACTTGGATACTACACTGAAGTGTTTACTTACATATTTATAACTTAATTGATTCTCTTTGCCTGATTTTTTTTCAGGTCCTCCCATTTCCTTGCAAATAATCCACTATCATTCTTTTTAAGGCAAGAGTAAAATTCCATTGTGTATATATAACACGTTTTCTTGATCATCTATTTTCCATTGAGGGCCATGTGGGCTTATCCTATACCTTAGCTATTGTGAATAGTGCTGCAATAAATATGGTTGTGTTGGTGGCCTTACTGTATCAAAGATTGGTTTTCCTTTGGATAAAGTCTCAAGAATGGAATTGCTGTATCATAAGGCAGTTCTATATTTAGTTTTGATCATGCTGGACCACTTTCAGTCTTGAACTTAGACATTGACTTTTTTAGGTATCCATCTGGGCAGTTTTGAGACTAAAACTCAGAAGGAATCTCGATTCTATAGCAATTCCTTATAGCATTTATGGGTAGGTACAAGGTAGATAGATATATACAGTGATCTTATCTATCAATATTCTGATGCAAAACATCTTTTTTAATGAGGTATTTATTATGAAAATACTGTACAGAGGGGTTACAGTGAAACATCTTTTATAATTTATCTGTGTCTATATTATTGATATGACTCTGGAGAACCATGGTTGAAACATAATTTGGGCTAGGCAGGTAATTACATATGAGTAATCGCAACTTCCTTCCAGGGAGACCATGGGAATACTGAGGCAGTACCAGGCTAGCTGAAACACAACTCAAAGCTAAATTCAAGTATTCACATTAAGATAATAATGTCCTCAGACAACATTAGTGGGTAGAGCTGCTTGCCTAGCAAGTACAAAGTCCTGAATCAGGAGTGCAAACAAACTTCCTCTGATAAAAACAAAACAACAATAAAAAATTTGACTAGAACTGAAAAATTTACTGAAAAATGGCCAGGTGTGTTAAAACATTATATCATAGTGGTATAAAAAAATGTTAATATTGCTGTGACTTTTACTGTGTATTACCTCATTTCTCTCATATAGAATTTTGAATGTTTCCATCCAGTCATATTCCTGACAACACAAGAATTTACTCTATTCCATCCTTCTTCAATGGTATATGAATGATGAAGGTAAATTAAAGTAAGTGAAAGACCACAAGTAAACAATAAAGTTCTCAATATTGGATTCCTGATTATCAATACATTTGAAATTTTATTTCCTTGCAAAATCTGCATTCATATAGGCAATAGAAAACTGTCAGAAAGTTGAAGAAAAGAGAAGTAAATATTTCCTGTCTCCTGATAGCTTAAGATAACATTGTTATTTACTTTCAGGCTCTTTAGATCAATATTTCACAAAATAAGAACTGGTAGCATGCATGTGATTTAGAATTTGATAAACAGGGCTTTAGATTCTGATAGGAACATTTCCTTGATTAAACTAGCTTATAATTAAAGTATTTATGATTGAAAGATGGAAATGAAACATTCTACTGTCTTACTATGAAAAAAATATAAAATGTTCAAAATGAACTTGTAATTGTGGGCTATTAAACAAATTTTATAATGATAATATTCACTATTGTCAACAAATGTAATTATTACAGTATGAGTTTTGGTATATATGTTTTTGTTATTATAACATGTACAATGTAATGTACCCTTATGAAATTAAACTAGTATAAGATCTTATGTTCTTATTTAATTGGCCTCATATGTGGCTTGAAAAGTGCTTAGAACCCACATTCTGAGTTGTGTAGTTCACCAGAATTTCTGCTGGTTTGATGTGTTTTGGGTCTCACAATGTCAGTTTTCTATTGTTGAAATGTTATTGTGCCATAATCATTTATTTTTTATATGTTAATGAACTTTCATATTAATTGATACAGTTAAGTGAATAATGTCTACATTTTTTATTCATTGTGATTTTTTAATGGTAGATCAGGAAAAAGAAATATAGAATAAAAGATTGATTACTCTCTCTCTCTCTGTATATATATATATATATCTATATCTATACATATACATACACACACACATATATATATATATACAAATCCAATGACCACAATTGGTGTATTCTTTCCTTGACAAAGATTATTTTGATATATTATAAGATTTTAGATAATTATTAGAATATTTATAGCCAATGTTGCTGCACAATTTCAAGACCCAATGACATCTTGCTCTCACTATAGAAAGAATTCAACAATACACATTTAGAGGAATTTTACATAGCAAGGATTTGCCAGCAACAGCAAATGGAAATGTACTCTCAGAGGAAATTGAGGTTGAAGGACTTTATAAAGCAGTCAATTGCTTTATCTCTCAGTCTGAAAGGTTTTACATCACTGCTTAATGATAATGTTAATAAGATATGCATTACTAAGAAAAAGTAAAAAATTTTCCTTGGAACGTGTTGGCTAGAAGGGAAACTACATTAGAAAAATCTATGTATTGGAATCAAAATGGCCACTTAGTTATACACTTACATAAAACCATAAGTTTACTTACATGTTGCTAAAGCAATTTCCTGATTTTTTTCTAGACTTTTATAAGATTTTTTGCAGAATTGGACCAAAAAGCCACAGGCACAGAGTTTACAGAACTGACACTGAGAGAATGTTCAAACTAAGGCAAGTTACCTTGAGGGCTACTAGCACTTGTCTGCCTGTTGAGATTTTACTCTTCACTGGTGAATGGCTTCTGCTGCTGCTGGTCAGAATCCAAACTCCTTGCTAAGACACTCTCAATTAAGTGCCAATTAAATGATAATGATAATAATTTGATGCTCTTGATGACTTTTATACTACATAAAATGTTCTTTATAGAATGATCTCACTCTTGTCAATTTGTCTCAAAAATCTTAGCAGGAAATATTAGGAATTTATGTACATGGTAGGTGGAAGTACAACCTAACACAGATGTCTAAAGATTTACTGCTGGAATCTGAAATATGTTGTTAACCTTGGCCAAAGGGGATTATCCAGTTGAGTTTGCTAGTCTTTAAAACTAGAGATACTTTCCCTCATAAATTAAGAAAAATAGATGCATTGAGAGAAGCTGGATTATTCAACAGATTCAACTTATCATTGTTTTTTTAAAAATATGTTTTATTCACTATGTTCCACAAATTATTCAATTGTTAATAAAATATTACAGAATTAGATGATGCTACCAGAGTGAAAAAGAATGATCATGATGACACATCCACTTATCCATCACAGACATCATCTCCTTTGTATCCATTGGCATATGATCAACTGACTTTAGGGACATTTGTACATAAATTCAATCTCGCAAGATTTTTAGCTGTAGCTATAATGAGTGACATTAATTTAAATACTAAGTTGTGTTTGTCCTCTTATGACTTCCTCTTAATAACCCTTATTTGACTGTTTTACTCCAGATTATAACTTACAGAAGTCTAGAAAATAAGAGTACTTAATATAACAAAACATAGTTTTTCTTCCCCAGTCTATCATTCTTATAGATCTAACCCCTTTTCATTTCTTTCAAATGATTCTTCCTGAATGGTCTACTTGTGGCAATAGCATTAGAAAAGAATGTACTGAAGTGAAATATTTTTGTTTGTTGTGCTAGTACTGATGTTTGAACTCAGAGACTGGAGCTCACTCTACTCCTTTGCTTAGCTTATATTCTATAACTTGAGCCATGTCTCTACCCAAACTTTTTTTTATTATGAAAATACTGGACAGAGGAGTTACAATTACATGGGCAAGATAATGAGTACATTTCTTATCAAGCATTGTTGCCTCCTCCTTTGTTTCCAAACCTTTTTGAAGATGGTTAGTTCAGAGATTCAATCTTGATGACTTCTCTGTCCAGGTTGGTTTTAATTCTTTCTCCAAATCTCAGCTTCCTGAGTAACAGGCACAAGCCACCAGATGCAGGCTTGAGTTCAATTTTAAGATATCAGTAAGAGCCATTAAAAATTCAGTATTCTGTTGATATTTTATGTATATTATTAGCTAGTGCTTGATCATCTAATGATAATCACATCACATTCTAGAGCAGGTTTTTTTTTCAAATAATGTCTATATTATGGCCTTTACTATTGTATTTTTTCCATTTTTTCTTACTTTTAAGTTTTAGCTTTATTTATTTATTTTCATTTAATTTTGTTAATGTGAAATTTTATAATTATTTAATCAATGTAGATTTTAGGCCTATATTTTTGTCATTAAATCTTTTTGCTAAACCACTTTGATTTGAGTCACATGAGTGTATTACTAATGATAATTCTAATACACGATGGGAACTTAGATATTTTGAAAAACAGCTTATTATAAGAAAGTGGTGGAGGAAATTGACCAAGACATTTTATTTTTAAACTTAATCACATTTAATTAAGAAGCTTTTTTTTTCTTTAAAGATAATGACAAAATTATCGTTGTCTTATTTCCCTTCTATATAAGTGAAGATATTTTAAAACATCTACATTTTTAGATCATTTTCATTCATTTACTCACCTGTGCTTTGTGCCCATTCTGCTATGAATATAAATTTGCTAATATCTACATCTATCAGAAAAAAATAGCTATTGTTTTTTTTCTGATTAGTAATTGACCTACTAATGCAAATGAAGACATATTTTAATATCATTTTGTTGTGCCTTTTTAAAAATGCTGAATCTATTTGAAAAGCTCTAATGACATAAGTATCCATAAAAACAGGGCAATTGAGTTCAAGAGAAGACTTTGTGTTCAATTAGCAAGCATTTTTTCTCTTATGGTTCCAAATATCCTTATACTTGAGAATGTTTTATTAAAGGGGTTATTTTACTTTTAATGGCTGAAATATTTCTGGGCTTGGAGAGCATATTCAGTCCTTAAGAGGTCCTTAGAGAGGATGAGTGACCTTTATCGTCAAAGTACTAAATGAGAACACCATTGGCATAGCTATATTATCATAAAGCAAATTTAGAAGCTAGATTTCTAAAAGGGTATGGAATTGGTATAATGGAAAAGGCCAAGTGTGAGTCCTTGTGGAATTTTCTGATGTTGTGCAGAGAATACAGATGGACTCGAGTGTGACCAATTTGTTCTTATAGAAATATACAACAAATTGAGCATGGGATTATGAAAACAGGATCTCATTTTAGAGGCCTCTTGCCAACCATAAGATAGGCTGTTATGATTTAAATTTCCTACAAATGATAGTTGGTCAAGGATGATTGAGTTCATCATAAGCATTTCTTAATACCCACTCATGAATAATCAATGAAATAAAATATTATTTATTTTAGAAGATGAAGTTTCAATCATGTGACTATCAAGCTCTAAGTTATAGAAAAGATAATTTTTCTCCAAAAATATCATGAGCTCATTGCAATAATTTTGTCTGCCTAAAATGCATAAACATATAACATATAGGTACTTTAATGAAGAGAAGTCAACATCTTCTTTTTAAAGCCAATCTAATTGTAACATACATTCACACAGACACACACCACACCAGACACACACATGCGCACACGTGCACACGCACACACACACACACACACATACACACACACACCACAGTCAGAATTATAGTCAAATAAAAATGTTTATTATTTTTGGTACCTACAACAATGAAGAATGTAGAATACAATTAGAGAGGTCCAGGATTAGCTATCAGTGAGATATGTATGAATTATCAAACAATATATCTTATAATTATATCATTTACAAAACATCAGTTCTTTGAATTGTATTAGGTAGTTTAATTGAAACTTAAAATATATCTTATATTTGTAATGTATGAAAAAATGAATAAAATATTAATAGATATTGGGAATGAAAAGAAATGGATACTATTTTTCATAGGTTAGTGTGCTTTTGTCCTTTCTTTTCCCTTTCTTTTCTTTGTCTATACTTTTTATTTTATTTAGTATAAAGGTTTCATAAAGAGGAGTTACAATTACATAAGTATGGCTCTCTTTGCTCTTTTCTAGCTCTTTCCTCTCTCTTTCCTCTCTCTTTCTCAGCTCTCTCTCTTTCCCAGGCTTTTCCCAGCCACGTGGAGTGCCTACTTTGACTGGTCCCAGCAGGTCTACTGAATAAACCTACCCCTTACCTGAATACCATGTGCAAGCTGCTGTTCTTACTCAGTTACCTCTTTTTAAAAAATCTAACAGCAACACCTTTCTCCGCCCATACCCTAGATAAGGCCTAGCCCAGGCCTAGACGCCCTCTCTCTGCTTTTTTCTAGGTCTGTCTCAGCTCTTTCTTTTTCTTCTCTTTCTCTGCTCTCTCTGCTCTTTTCTAGCTCTTTTCTAGCTCTTTTCTCTCTCTTTCCTAAATTAAAAAAATTAATTAATTAATTAACAATTACATAAGTATGGAAATGAGAACAGTTCTTGTTGAACATCATTTTGTCCCAATTACCCTTCACCAGACTCAACACACCCACCCCCTTTGAGTTGCAATGTTAATTTCCACTATAGTGTCTTGTGAGTACTACTATCGCATTGGTTCACTCTTTGTCCTTTGACTCACCATTTCTGTGATTCCACTTCTCATCCCCAAATCAGATAAATGTATATACAAGGCAAAGGGTACTAAAAAACAAGTGACAACAGGCGGTAAACCAAAGGGGAAACAAAACTGAATTGCATACAGGACACTAAACAACAACAACAATAACAATTCTTATTTCCACATCTTGTAGTTCATTACATAAGCATCATTTTAGGAGGTCATGTACCTATATCTATATTTATATCTATATCTATATGTCTTTCCCATCAGACTTATGCTTTAAAAATTGTAGAAAAAATGGTGATTTTGCTTCCATTAAATTTTACAACCCAATTACTAAAATCTAACTATGGTTTATAAATAATTTGATCACTTCTATTAGGTATTATCAAGGAGGGAAAACATTTTCTCTACCTTCTTATAACTTGGTCCTGAGAATCAAAGAGGTAAAAAAAATGTATTCCCAGAAGTTCAGACATGAATATTTTAATGTATTTTGTTTTAATTTTACATGTACAGTACTTCAAAGAATAAAATAAGAAAGCAAACAGAATTGGTTAGGTTGCCATTTTAACAAAAGATGATAAACAATGACTACTGAGTAGCCAAAGAACGGAAATTTGACTATCTAGGGTAGACCTTGCAAGAAAGTGATAGGAAGCAGTTTGGGAAACTAATGGAAGATGAGTTATTATAGTAAGCCTTGTTTCGTTCGATGTCCTACCTTACAGTCAGTACAAAAACATTCACTCTTCTCATTCTGTCACAGAACAGGTGAGAAAATCACTTCACATGGGGAAATCCAGGCCCTGAATTAAGGAGATACATTTGAGATTAAGAATTCCCCCTGTATCACTTATATCTTAATTACTTTCAGCTCAAAAGGTTTCTGCTGGCAATGTCATCTATTTTCAGGTGACATATCCTAAAACTGTTTAGCTTGATAAACTTATATCTCTAATGGTGAGACATACTCTAATATTTGCAGGTTAGTTCTGACTTAATACTTTTTGTTGTATTATTTGTTCATTTTATTTGGGAGAAGGAGCTTAGTATCTTGAATATCTCAATACTTTTGGAATATTTTTTAATTGTACAAAGGAATTGACATTCACCAGAACAGTTTATGAATACAGTACATCTTGATCATTGCCACCCATTTCAACTTTCTCACCCAACCCTCCCTATCCATCCCTTCCCTTGCTTATATTAATTTTAGGTTATGCATTCAATTTTTTTGCCATTTCACAAAGCAGTTTTTAAGTGTAATCTGTGTCATCACTTCAATATCTTCACTCCCCTGTGACCCACCCCTTCCCATGTATTTCTCAATTCTGTGGTATATACAATTAATTCCTGCATTCTCCCCTCTTCCCTATTTCATTCTCTATCTCCCCTCTTAGCCTGACCTTCCCATCCTGCACATACTCATTTTCTGGAACTTATTTCTTTGGGCTTTGGCTTAGTCTCTTAATCCTTTTAAAGATTTGTACTGTTTGTACTCTCTGTAGAATCTACTACACTTCAGTTAATTCCTTTGTAACCCTTTGCATAACACCGACTGTGTTTACTTGTAGGTTTCTAGGCACATTCTAGCTACCACAAATGAGGTAATTCATGCAATCTATATTTCTCTGGGTCTGTCTTACTTCACTTAATATAACTTTTATCCTAGTCTTTTCATTTCCTTATGAATGGTACAATATTGTTCTTTCTAAGGGATGAGAATGAATATATATAAATATATGTATATACATATGTATATATATATATATATATATATATATATATATATATAATTTTCTTGATCCATTCAGGCATTGAGAGGCATCTGTGTTGACTCCATGTCTTGGCTATGGTAAATAATGTTGCAATGAACATATTTGTTTTGGTAGCCTTAGTGTGGCTTTGTGTGTCATCTGCTGGGTAAAAGGCTAGGAGTAAAATCAGATTGGCCAAGAATCACAAACCTCACAATCTCTTCCAAATGATTAGTTGGGATTATAATGGTAATGATCACATCCACAATTTGAATTATTCTTTTTTTATTTGTTCCCCGCCTCACCCTTTGGTAATACTAGAATTTGATTCCAGGGTCTCACTATTATTAGGGATGGGTCTCTGACACTTGAGGCATATCATCAGCTATTTTTGCTTTATTTGTTATTCAAATAATATGTGTTCGTACCAAGGCTGACCTGCACTATGATCCTCCTATTTGTGTTTCTCAAGTAGCTGGGAAGACAGGCATTAACTGTCCCATCATCTTCCATTGGTTAAGATGGAGTCTCACCAATTTATTTCCCTATGCTGGCCAAGAATAGCATTTCTTCCACCCTCTTACGGGCAATAGTTTGGATTACTGATATGAAAAACCAATCCAAATGCTTTACTATTTAAGAAAAATGAATGTAATTTAAAAAAAAATAATCAGTGTTTTTCAGGATAGTTATGGTAAATAAGAATTCATTTTCATTCACAATTTTGTATCCAGTCTTAAAACATACAAATAGCACATTATTTAAAGTACCATACAATATAAAAGTATGTCCACAGACTTTTTTGCAGGAACATATCCTAATTCCTTCTCCTCCCATGTGCTAAACTTGCTAACTCACAGTAAATATCCATTGTCAGCACAGAAAGCAAGATTTCAAAACCCTGGAGACTTTAAGCCATAGCTTGAAGCACTCTAAAGATACCTCAAACTTAGATGTACAATCATGTGCCTCAAGCTTAGCCATCCAATCAGTATGCTGACTGAAAGCTTCAGTGGGTTTTTAACATTATTACAACAATAATGTCTATATAACATATTCAAATTTCTTTATAGCAATGACTATAGACCAACTTCACCAAGTCACACAATTTCTGATATATTTCACACACTGAAAAAATAAGTACTCTATATCTGAGTTAACAATAAAGTGATAACTAAGTATATACTACCAAGTATAGAATTTAATAAATACAAGGGCTGGGAAGGTGGCTCAGTGGTAGAGCGCTTGCCTTGCATGCATGAGGCCCTGGGTTCAATTCCTCAGCACCACATAAGCAAAAAGAAAAAAGCCGGAAGTGGCACTGTGGCTCAAGTGGTAGAGTGCTAGCCTTGAGCTGAAGAGCTGAGGGACAGTGCCCAGGCCCAGAGTTCAGGCCCAACGACCAGATCCAAAAACAAACAAAAAAAAGAATTTAATAAATACAGTACCTCCTGTCTACTCTGGAATATTGTGAAAATATTCTATTAGACGTACAACCTGCTAAAGTTTACATTACAGTAGTTATTATCATCAATTTTATAGTAGAAATTATAATTTAAGTAAAGTTACACACATTGTAACATAAAGAGCTAATCATATTAATCTTTATTTCTTTTCTATTTAGCTTCTTTGTAATATGTATTACTGTGCTTAAATTTTTATGGTCAGAGTGAATGCAAACATGTCTTCAATGAAATGCCATGTATTTATAAAATCAACTGTGCTATTTAAATATAGCATTAATAATATAAAATATACAGATAAAATATGGCTTAGAGGAATCATGCTAATATTTAAAAGATGGAAACTTAAGAAAATTGGAGTAGATTTTCATGCTTTCAATATTTAAGAAATTTATATGCATGTACTATATATAATATATACATTATACATACATATATATGTATACATAATATATATATACATAAGTACATATTATGTATATGTATTTCTAAGAAAAGATGTGAAGTTTTTTGCTGATGTGGGTTGAGGAACAAATAGTTTCAAATACAGCTTGTAATTAATTTAAAGTTTTAGAAGAACAGTTATCTGAAGTCTATTAAGGTAAGAAGTTGCTTCATAATAAGATGTGTGCTCAGATGTAGCATGGTTTAGATATGTACAGTTTTCTGTATTTCTTAGTGTTTCTCATGAATAAAGTTACCAACTGTAAAATTTATGTTCAATTCCAAGTATAACCCACTGTTTTATATTATTTTGACAATATTCCTTTTAAACAACTTAATAGCAAAACTGAAATTTTAAGCATTACTTTTAGATTTTAGGAGCTAACATATTACATTAATTCCCTATACCATGATATATTTTTCTTAGCCTTGGATCACGCACAGCTAGAAAAATTGTAGGGTGATTAGTTGATGTGTTGGTCTCTTGTACAAGTATTGTACAAAAATCACTTTTTTGTTTTTATTGTCTGATGGATGATTAGTCTTACATTTTAGATATTGTGTTTTAATTCTTTCTTAGCATTTGATGTAGAAATTTCTTAGTTTTCTTGAGTTACTGTTTCATTCAGTTCATTTGAATATAGATTTGTACTATTTGCCCCAAGTTTGTGCTTCGAATCTGAAGCTTTACATGGTGTAGATTGTTCTAATAGTCTCAGTAGGAATTTTTCAAATATTTTCTTTCATTTTTCCCTTCTTTCCTTAATTCTTTTTTTCTTTTAGAAAAAATTGTCTGTCACCCCACTAATAAGTGGTACCAAGAGACAGCAGTCTTATATTTCCTTCATAGCTTCTGCAAAATTAAGTTCTAATCATCAGGCTTAATTTTATCTTTTATTTTTTTAATTATCTTTAAGTAGTTGTACAAACAAGGTACCATTTAACGAAATAACTTATGAAGGCATTGCAGTTTGATCTTGCCATCCTGTCAACATTCTCACACACCTTCCACCCATCTCTTCACTTACGTATTTTCCTTTCATTTATTTATTTATTTATTTATTTATTTATTTTTATTGTGAAAATACCGTACAGAGGGGTTACAATTACATGGGCAGGATAAACAGTACATTTCTTATCAAGCATTGTTGCCTCCTCCTTTGTTTCCCCTTCCCATCCCTTCCCATCTCCTCCCCCCCCACCTCGCCAAAGTTGTAAAGTACTTTTTTCCACAACGATTTCTACATTTCACTTACATATTTTTATATTTGTTACTCAACCACTAAAACAGTTCTTATTTCTTTATTTTCCCATTTACTTTCAAGTTATGAACATAATGGTTCTTATTTTTTATCTTACATTGTAATTTTTCTCATTTATCTCAAAACTGAGAATTATTCATGTAATTAGAAAAGTTTCTAATTTTCAGTTTAAACTGTGCTCACTGATTTTCTTTTTTTTTTTTCTTTTTTATTGTGAAAATACCGTACAGAGGGGTTACAATTACATGGGCAATGTAATGAGTACATTTCTTATCAAGCATTGTTGCCTCCTTTGTTTCCCCTTCCATCTCCTACTAACCCGTCTCCCCCCCCTCCCCCCCCCCCCTCCGCAAGTTGTAAAGTTCGTTTTTCGACATAACGATTTGTACATCTCATTGTTGCAATGGGTCCACCTGTATCTCTATTTCAAATGCATATCTAGACCTTGGAAACATTTTGCATTTGACTCTGAATATTTCTTTTGTTTCTTTACATTGTGATTTTAAACTGTTTAGAACATAAAGTTTTCTGCAGTGTAAACTCTTTAATTTCATGCCATCTTCATTAGAAATTCACTCTAAAGTATTTTATTGAGCTTTTGCAATTCTCTCCTAAGAATATCTTCCTTTGTTCTTACTGTGTGGATGTTTATACTACTGTTTAAATAATCATATCCAGATGTAATTATTTGTTATTTACTATTCATTGGGTTTACTTGGAGATGTATAGACACAGTCTAGTTATTGCTAATGAGGGAAACTATGCAACCTATGTTTCTTTAGCTCTAGCTTACTTTGCTCAATATATTTTTTCCCAACACTTTATACTTCTTCACAAATGGAGCATTGTGTGTACCTACCACATTTTCTTGATCTATCATCCAATGAGGGACATCTGGGTTGATTCCATATCTTGGCCACAGTAAACAACGCTGCAATTAACAAGGTCATTCTGGTGGCTTTTGTGTAGCCTGGTTTTGTTGTTGCTTATCAAAATGAACCCCAAGAAATAGAAACCAGATGTTTTTTATTTTACTTTTTTTTTTTTGGATCAGTTGTGGAGCTTGAACTCTGAGCCTGGGCGCTGTCCCTCAGCTCTTCAGTTTAAGGTAAAAGCTCTACCGCTTGAGCCACAGAGCTACTTCTGGTTTTCTAGTGGCTTATTGGAGCTAAGAGCCCCATGTACTTTCCCGCCTGGGCTGGCTTTGAATCACAATCCTCAAATCTCAGCTTCCTGAATAGGTAGGATTACAGGCATCATCCACCAGAGCCGGGATTATTTTACTTTTTTATGGTTCTTTATCTTTCCATCATTCCTTTTTCTTGAGTTTACTCCCTTCCGTTGTTGTTTTTTGTTTATTTTTGTTTGTTTTTATTGTTGTTTTTGTTTTTGTTGGTCATGGGGCTTAAACTCTGGGCCTGGGAGCTGTCCCTGAGCTCTTCAGCTAAAGGCAAGTGCTCTACCACTTGAGTAACAGCACCATTTCCTGTTTTCTGCTGGTTTATTGGAGATAGTCTCATGGAATTTCCTGCCTCGGCTGGCTTTGAACCATGATCCTCAGAGCTCAGCCTCCTTAGTAGCTAGGATTACTGGTGAGCCACCAGTGCCCACCCTGTTTTTTATTTCTGTACCCTTTGTCTTGTATATAAATTTATCAGCTTTGGAGAAGAGAAGGGGAAGCAGAGAGATGGTGGGACAAAGCATGAATCCATTCAACAGTGAAACCAGTTAGATACTCTGCTGAAAAATGAAGTACAAAACTTGGAGGGAGGGAAGTTGGGAGAGTAAAAACTGGGAGAGAATGAGGGAGAGGGTGACACTATTTAAAAGGAAATATACTTATTACCTGACATGTAACTGTAATTCCTCTACATCACCTTTACAGTAAAAAAATAAACAAATACATATTTTTTATTATTTCTTTTCCAGATTTTGCTTAACAAATATGCATAAACTTTTAGTATCATGAGAAGCAAGTATTTAAGGTAACATACATTTAACATTGATATGCACATATATATATTTCAAGCATACATACAACATTTTAGTCATTTTACAACTCAGTTCTAAATTCAAAAATTTGATTTAAAAATTATGTATATTTATGGATATGAATGTGGTTTTTACTTTGAGCTACATATTTATTTTAAAGAATATCTTTGCCTTTATATATAATGGATAAAACTAGATATCTTGAGTATACTAGTGTGACAATAGTAAATAATACCGAATTGGAGAACAAAAATGATCTCACAGAGCAAAGTTTAGGCACATTGACCACAAAAAATATCACAAAAAGATAAATATGACATGTCACAAATATGAAAATTTGCCTAACTAGAATCTAGCAACTATGTATTTTACAACTGAAATCTAAAAGTATAAAATAAATGAAAACAAATATGGGGAAATTCATAAAATAATTAGGTAATGGGAATATATTACATGAATAAAAATAAAAACAGGAAAAATCAATTAAAGTCAAACACTTATTTTCTGGAGTAAAATTAATTGCTGTAGCCTTTTTATTCTTATTTCTAAAAATTGCCAATGAATACATTATATATATATATATATATATATATATATATATATACATATAGCAAATATTCTAAAAGACCTTGCAATTTATAAAAGAAAATAAGTATCAGAGGTCAGGAAGATGTAAATTACAAATAATTTTATAAATATAAGCCCATTGATTAAAATAATAATTGACCCAGTAAAAATATTTTTACAATCAAAATATATGTGGGAAAGATAAGTTCTGAAAAAGTCAATATTCACATTAAAGATTGAAGTATGCTCAAGGCTTTTAATAATTTCACTTTTATCCAACAAATTTTCATTTTAAATATGTCAAATCTACTGCTTTTTGTGGATGACAAGCAAAACAATGCTATACATTTATTTTACATTTATAAATCATATATTCTACATATATATGATATTATATATACATATCTTTTATATATTTTATGTGAAATATGAATGTACAGATATATTTACCCAAATATACATGATATATAGTCACTTCGTTTTAAATGATCATTTCAACTAATATCAAATTAAAAGACTAACCTGGACTGATATGCCAGGTCATCAAGTATGTCCATTACTCACCAGCTATATTATGTATAGACTTGTTGAAAATGAAAGTAGATGTTCACTCACAACCATATTTTGTGCAATTCTCTCAAACTACAATCTATTATGATTAGTGCTTGAGGTTATTTACATTATCAATCTGACATATATGTGAATTAATCCATTGATTGTATCACTTTAATACAAGATCAGTGATGTAACAATTCATGATAAATGATTAAACTATCACAAAAAAGACTGGGCAGATGGAAAGATGGATTTTAGTAGTTCAGTTATGCCATCTGCCATTCTTAACAAGTAACCAGAAACAGCCACAATTATCACCTTGTAAATTTTTTAAATCTAGCTTAAAAAGTGGGAGCTTTTGAATTTTCTAAATATATTTCACATGTTAAAATATTACACATTGATCCAAATTTTTACATGTTTTAGAACTGAGTTGTTTAATACTAAAATTATACAATCTGTTTTTTTCCAAATAAACACATACAAGTTGTTTGAAAATACTTTGAGACAAATTCTTTCAAAGTTGGCTATTTTGATTATACAAATCTTTGTTTTCTGTATAAATTTGGAATCATTATTTGCCATTTAAAATAAACAGAACTAATTACATAAATAATTTGTTGTTAATTTATTCTTTGTTAACTTATTTTCACATAGTATAATATGATGTTTAAAAAGGAAAGGAAGTAAGTTATTTAATTAGAAAATGGCAAAATCCCAGTGCCTATCTGACAACATGGATCTTAGAGGAAAAGGAAAAACGAAGAGATGTTAGAGGCTGAGTTTACAGATGTTAGCGCTAAGAGGAATAATGAGACTATTGTTAATTATAAAAATGGTTAAGGGAGGGGCTGGGAAGGTGGCTCAGTGGTAGAGCGCTTGCCTTGCATGCATGAGGCCCTGGGTTCTATTCTTCAGCACCACATAAGTAAGCAAAAAGAAAAAAGCCGGAAGTGGCACTGTTGCTCAAGTGGTAGAGCGCTAGCCTTGAACTAAAGAACTGAGGGACAATGCCTAGGCCCAGAGTTCAGGCCCCACGACCGGACACCCCAAAAAAATGGCTAAGGGATATTTGGGTCAAAAGATCTACAGATCAGAATATTCACTATTAAATATGTATTGATAATTTCAATATGTCTTATTTTATAAATCAAAGCCAGATTTAGATTAATAAAATTGTTATCTATCCATTAAAAAGAATAATTTTTTAAAAAGTAATGGAAAATTGGGTTTACATTTCCTGAAGGCTCAGTGGAACTTACTATAAATTAGTAAGGCATTACTGCATCTATTATCAACACAATGAAGACCAAGACCTCTACCACAACACCCCTACGCATTTTTTCAGTTGTCAAAATATATTTTGCATCTTTATCTCAAGGATACAAAATACAAGGTTACTAAGGCATTTATTATACCAGTCACATTATTTTTGCAGTCATGGGGCTTGAAATCTGGGCTTAAGTGCTATCCCTGAGCTCTTCAACTCAAGGCGAGCACTCTACCACTTGAGCCACAGTGTCAATTCTGGTTTTCTGGTGGTTAATTGGAGTTAAGAGTCTCACAGAGCACCAGAATCAAATACAGTGAAAACAAGGGTTATACCATGGGGGAAGAACATAGAAAAGAAACAAAAAAATCACATGGTACATAATAAGTACGTTTAAAAACAACAGCAAGAAAGATAAAACCACTTGTGCCTCTGTCTTGGGGTCCATTTCATTTAGAGTTATCTTATATGGCCGTATGTACATAGCTTTTGAGCTTATCTGCTTGTCCTAGACATATACTAGTTATTGTAAATAAGGAAAACCATGGGACCTATATTTCTTTGGGCCTGGCTTACTTCACATAATATATTTTTTTCTAAGTCTTTCCATTTCCTAAAAAAAAAAATGGGCAGTGTCTTTCTTTCTGATGGAGGCATAGAATTCCATTGTGTGTGTGTATATATATATATATATATATATATATATATATATATATATATATATACATATGTATATATGTATATATATATATATATATATGCCTATGGTAAATAATCTTACTACAAACATAGTTGTGCTGGTAGCTTTAGTATGGCCTTGTTTGTGAATTAGTGGGATTGCTGGGTCATAAGGATGCTCTATGTCTAGTCTTTTGAGAAACTTCCATACTGCTTCCCAAAGTGGTTGAACAAGTTTTCACTCCCACCAACAATGCAGTAAGGGTTCCCTTCTGGCCACATCCCCTCCAGCATCTGTTGTTATTAGATTTCTTCATTATTGCCATTACAACTGGGGTGAGGTGGAATCTCAGTGTTATTTTGATTTGCATTTCTTTTATGGCTAGAGAGGTTGAGCATTTCTTCATGTGTATATTGGCCATTCTTATTTCCTCTTCAGAGAAGTCTCTCTAAATCTTTAGCCCTCTTATCAATCCGGCAATTGTTTCTTTGAGGCTTTGATTTTGGAGGATTTAATTTTTTGTGCTCTAGGTATATTTGTTAGGAAATGGAAAGACTTGGAAAAAATCATATTAAGTGAAGAAAGCCAGGCCGAAAGAAATATAAGTCCCATGGTTTCCCTTATTTGCAATAATTAGTATACATCTAGGATAGTATTTTTACATGAACAGAAAAACTCAAAAGCTATACACATGGGATATGGACACAGAGGTTTTTCTCTATGAGTGTTGTTTTTAATGTATTATATGGGTTTTTTGTTTGCTTGCTTGCTTCTTTTGGATGTTCTTCCTATATCCCCTGTTTTCACTGTACTTGATGTTGGTAACCTGAATTTTGTACATACATTTATCTAATTAGGAAAGGGGAAGGGGAATAACAAAATGCTAAAAGAAGGACACAAGATGACCCATTGCAACAATGATACTCACAAATCACTATGTTGCAAATGAACTTTACAACTTCAGAAGGAGAGCAATAGTGGGGGAGGTGGGGAAGGAAAGGGATAGTAGGAAAAAAACAAAGGAGAGGGTAACAATGTTCAACAAGAAATGTACTCATTACCTTACTCATGTAAGTTTAACCCCCATATACAGCGTATTTACAATAAAAATAAAATTAAAAAAAGAAGACATCTCTTGTCCCTAAATGAATGAATTACTACCTACCCCTACCAACATTTTAGCAAGTGTCTAAATCAATCATATATCCTGTTTATACAGCCTAGGATTTCTTCCAATTAATTTCAATCCATTGTAATGGGATATTTTATTGTTGCTTATGTCAAACTTATTTTTTTTTAAGGAATCTATTACTCAGGCTGGGTGCTGGTGGCTCACACCTGTAATCCTAGCTACTCAGGAGGCTCAGATTTGAAGATCATAGCTCAAAGCCCAGCCTGGGCATGAGTCTGTGAAACTCTTATCTCCAATTAAGCACGAGAAAGTAGGAAATGGCTCTGTGGTCACAGTCGTAGAGCACTAACCTTGAGATGAAGAGTTGAGGGACAGTGAGTGCCCAGGCCCAGAGTTCAAGCCCCATGACCAACCAAAAAATAATAGAAAGGAAGAAAGAGAGAAAGAGAGGGAGAGAGAGAGAGAGAGAAAGAAAGAGAGAGAGAAAGAAGGAAAGAGAGAAAGAAAGAAGGAAAGAAAGAAAGTCTGTAAAAGAAAGTCTGTCTATTACTCAGGTTCATTTAGTAAAATATTTTTAAATTTAAGTTTTAGCTTATTTTATAGCAACTAAAAATTATAATAGCTTCTTTAGCTCTTAACTGTTTACTCTTTCTGATTCCATGAAAGTATTTTCTACAATTGACAGCATTTTTATTCCCTAAGACATAAGTTTAAAAATATCCATGGTTGATTAAGATCACTTTTCTTATAATCATGAACCACTCTTTGGTTCAATAGAACTTGAGTATATAAAATTTATAGTTATGAAGGTAACATAGCAAATAGTTTTCAGTTATTTTAACCATCCTAATTAGTTTAAATTTCCTTCCAAATCTGTAAAAGCATATTTTCCAAGGGTATGTAAAGATCGTATGAGCAAAAAGAAGATGAAAGATAATAATCTTATTTTTCAAATGATCATTTTATTGTTTCATGAATTATTTTAAATATTTGAGTTTGAACTCAGGTCTTCAGGTTGATCAACAGGCACTTTACCACCAGATTCCTGACATCAGCAGGCCAATAATCTGAATTATTTTCCTGTTAGAAATAATTTTTGGAGGATTATAGAAACTACTATCTCTTGGTACAAGTAATGCATAATTCACTTATATGTTACAAAAACATCTATGATAGATTTGAGTTCGTTTATTTCCAAGCACAGCAACAGATAATTTTTTTATGGCTTTCCACTCTGATATATCACTTTATGTAATATTCAAACAATATAAAGTCAAATATTTTGAAAAAATGTAGAATATGAACTAAAATATAAATTTGTCAAATTCATGCTAATACATGCCTTGTATGGTGTTCAATTCTGGGAAACAGAAACTAATGTTTGAAGATCATAGTTAATATTAGGCCATGACTCTTTAAGATTACATGATTCTAATAATTATAATTCAATGATAATAACATTTTATTTTTTATTTTTAGTTTATTTTTATTGTTATTGTAAATATATAGAGGGTTACAGTTATATGACAGGTAATGAGTACATTTCTTTTGAACAGTGTCATTAGACATTCTCTCCCAGCTTTTCCCTTCTGTAACCCCCAAAAGTTATATAGTTCATTTTCAACATAGTGTCTAGTCAGTATCGCTGCTGTGTTTGTTCACTCTTTGTTCTACCATTTCTGTAGTACTCCCTTACCCATCCCAAAACAGACACACTTACAATTAAGACAAAAGGTACAGAAAATGAAAACAGGAACAAAGAAGAAAAATAAATAAATAAATAACCCAAAAACTCTTGTTTCCATTACTTGGAGTTCATTTTGATAAGTATCATTTTATATGATCATATGCACATAGCTGTAGAGCTTTTGTAATCCTCTCCTAAAAGTATCCTCCAAAATACATTATTTTTAATGAAATTTCTCTCCTTTCTTTTCCTCTACCATCAGATACATTTCCTGTATAGTTCAACAAAATTGAATCATGCATCATTAAATTCTGAGTACCAGGTAAGTCAGGTATAGTGGCAGCACTATAGATTTTAAAGCATAGGATAAACTTGGAGTTGGATGGTAATGATGCTTCCATCTCAGTGTGTTTTTCTTTTGTTGTATGTTTATTCATTATCAGATTATTTTTCCTATTATCTTCATCATGAAAAGGTAGCATTGGCATGATGTAAAGTTTGTTATTGTTGTTATTTTTTAACTTTGACTTTTATTATTTTTTCAGAAGGTATAAATTCATCACATGTGATTTTGTGGTGAATCTCAATAATACTAAAATGTTAGAAAGCAAAATATAAGAAATTCTATTGACTTTACGTAAAATAATAATCTTCCTATTTTTAAAAAATTCCAAATAAGATAACATATAAGTCTCCATATTTCTCTTTTTCTGTTTCAATTTTAATGTCAATAGTTATTCCTCCCTAGATTTTCTTTCTTAGGAAAAATTTTCATTGATTATTTTAAGAACTTCAATCATGTATGGTCGTTTTGCTCTTCTTTCTCTGGCTTTACTGTCCTATTTAATCATTTTCAACTAATGGTACAGATACAGTCAAGAGATACCCAGTTATACACTTCTAGTCTGTCCTGTAACCCAATACAACTAATTCCCCTGTGAAGGATACAGGAAAATAAATAGTATAAAGGTTTGTGTCAAAATGTACTCATGACCTTGCCCATGTAATTGTAACCCCTCTGTATGGTATTTTGACATTTAAAAAAACAAACAAACAAAACTGGGAGACAGCAAGGGAAAGGGTGACATTTTCCAAAAGGAAATGTACTCTTTGCCTGAGTTGTGTCACTGTAACTTCTTTGTTTCTTTAGCATTTTTAAATAAAAATAATAAAAAATAATATCTAAAAAAAGATATAGGAATACAAAATAATTTCCTCCTTCCTTAGGGATTTTCAGATTCAAAAGAACAAGCCTTGGATGGTGATCGCCAAATGTAACTTCTTAACTTTTCCTTTGGGAGAAAAGAACTCCACTAAGCCTCCTATTTTGAGGAAAAATAAGTGACTTCAATTTTAAAAATCAGTGGCTATTTATAAATAATTTGAGTCAATTCTTCCCGACTTTTCAAAATATAGATAAATGATATTAGATGAAAACTAAAAAAGTTTCTAAAGCATGCCAAAATCATTGCTTGGACACCTTTAGGCAAAGAGAAGCTTGGTTGGTTGAAAGACCTTAATAATTATCTATTATACCCGTTTTAAGTGGTTTCTGTAAATCAATTAAAACTGAAAGTTAATGATATATTATCTGCTGATAGTATGTTCTGCCATATCAATGCACTATCTTTATTCTCAGATGCATCTTATATTATTGTAAGGAATTCAAACAAATATATCTCTGAATTGTTTATCCAAAAGGTAGAAATAATTATTTTAAAGAAATACATTTTAAGTAATTGTAGTAAAAATTTGCTTTAGTCCTTGGTTTTATTGTGATTATAGAAAGTAGGAAAATCAGTAGATAGATAGCCTCACAAAGGTACCATTGTTTTGAAATACTAGAAGGAAAAATAAATATTTCTATTGTCCCACAGATTGAAGTATTGAAGTATCAAAAATGAAATTACAGCTAGATGCCCATGATTCATGCTTGTAATCTTGCTACTCAAGAGGCTGAGATCTGATTATCATAGTTTGAAGCTAGCCTATGCATAAGAATACATGAGACTCTTACCTCAAGTTAACCACCAAGAAAGCTGGAAGTAGAGCTGCAGCTCAAGTGGTAAAGTGCTAGCCTTCAGTAAAAATGCCCAGGGAAATGTCCAGGCCCTGAGTTCAAGCCCCAGGTATGGTACAAAAAAGATATGACATCTTATGATGACTCAATGCCTTTTTATTATTATTTGATAAATAAAACTTTCTAGCAGCATTTAACTTAGAATTTCTGTTTAATATAGAAAGGAGACGTTAGATACGTTTCAACAGCTTGTGGCTGAAATTAGATTTTCTTTATTTCTGAAATGGTACTATACATCATGAAACAGTAGTTTAAATTTTTCATTAATTTCAAAAGATAAATATACTTAATTTTGGGCAAATATGTGTGTATATAAGTGTGCATGCAAATATTGTAATTTATTTCCAAAGTATTGTGTATCCCTATTATTTATGAATTATAATAAATTTTAATAACCAGTACTGTTTATATCATTATTACTTTCAGGACCAAAGTATTATGGAAGAAACAAAAATAAGATAATTAAATTTTAAGTATTTATGGTAGTGTAAAGAGACAAATAAATTCAAATAAATTATATAACTTTAAATACAAAACCACATAAGCTAGTAGAGTTAGGATCCAAGGAAACATTAGCAAAATGTAGAAAATAGAAAGTCTTCTAGTCAATGGATTCAATAGGACTAACAGTATTTATTATTACTGACTCCCATGGGGTATTTATTTCCTACATACCGTGATTTGCAAATACTATTCTATTAACACTTTTCTATTAATAGTAATAGAATATTTCTATTAATCATTTTTAGTATATTTATTATGAGTTTATGAGTCTACTTTGGTTTGCTGTTTCTGTCTAATCTCAGTAAGATCTTGGACTTCAGACTACTCATTGATACATTGTTATATGAGTTAGGTCCAGTTATTATTTTATTAGGCATTCATTAAATATCTTGAGGTATATGTGAACAAATACATTTGAACAATAATAAAAATAAATGGTTCTTCTACCTCAAAATTTGATCAGAAGCTGTGGAATATATATATCCCTTTGTTTCACATGGAAATCATGCCATAGGCTGGAACCCTGTCGGAGCATAAGACACAGAGAAATACTTCCTTTGTCTGTAGCTCAAATACAACTTTGCTGCCTCTAAGAATCAGTATGGATCTCTGGCTTTGGGACTGCAGATAGTATTTTAATCTGTAATTTTTCCAGCCTAAATCTCAGTGAACTGTATTATTAACTTCCTTGTTTCTGGGGCTTTTGAGCTTGTACTTTACCAAGCTCCAAGCATCCTTGGATGGCTTGATGTGGATCTTAAAAGCTGTGTAATCACATTTGTAAATTCCTCAGTTCAAATTATAATCTATCTATCTATCTATCTATTTATCTATCTTTTATCATTTATCTCCTCTTGTATACATTTCTATTGAGAACCCTAATGCATTCCATAAAAATGTACTTTTTTTTTTTTAATTGTATTTTATTTTATTTGAGAACATACTGTACAGGGGGGCTACAATTACATGGGCAGGATAATGCATACATTTCTTACCAAGCATTGCAGCCTCCTCCTTTGTTTACCCTTCACTTCCCTTCCCCGCCTCCCCCCTCCCCCCACCCAATTTTACCCCCCTCCCCCCACCCAATTATACCCCCCTCCCCCCCCACACACCGACATTGTAAAGCTGGTTTTGACATGACATTTTGTACTTCTCATTGTTGCAACAGGTCCACCTGAATCCTTAAACGACTTTTTGTCCCCATCTCCTCCACATGTTATACTGACATCAAATATAGTGAAAGCGGGGGGTTACACTGTCGGGGAGGGACATACAAAGCAACAAAGAAATAATCTTATAAATGCGTTAGAAACACATGCATGAAAGAAACGAAAACATTAAAATACATATTTAAGGGTTCATTTTCCTAACATCACATTATCTGACCTTTTCCGCTTGACTCATACCTATACTAGATATTGCAAATAAGGGAAACCATGGGACCTATGCTTCTTTGGGCCTGGCTTACTTCACTTAATATAATTTTTTCCAAACTTTTCCATTTCCTAACAAATGGGGAAATGTCATTCTTTCTGATGGAGGCATAGAATTCCATTGTGTATATATACCACATTTTCTTGATCCATTCATCTACTGAGGGGCATCTGGGTTGGTTCCATATCTTAGCTATGGTAAATAATGCTGCAATAAACATAGTTGTGCTGGTAGCTTTAGTGTGGTCTTGTTTGTAAACATTTGGGTAAATGCCCAAAAGTGGGATTGCTGGATCATAGGGGAGATCTATGTGAAGTCTTCTGAGGAACCTCCATACTGCTTTCCAAAGTGGTTGAACAAGTTTACATTCCCACCAACAATGAAGTAAGGTTCCTTTCTGTCCACATCCCCTCCAGCATCTGTTGTTGTTAGAGTTCTTGATTTTTGCTGTTCTAACTGGAGTGAGGTGATATCTCAATGTTGTTTTGATTTGCATTTCTTTTATGGCTAGGGATGTTGAACATTTCTTCATGTGTCTATTGGCCATCAGAGAAGCTTCTCTTTAAGTCTTTCGCCCACTTATTTATTGGGCAGTTGATTCTTTGAGGATTTGTTGTTGGGTGGTTTAATTTTTTGAGTTCCAAGTATATTTTAGATATGAGACCCTTGTCCGTTGTATGGCTAGTAAAGATCTTCTCCCAATCTGTGGGCTTTCTATTGATCTTGCCAGCTATGTCATTTGCCCTGCAGAAGCTCTGCAATCTTATGCAATCCCATTTGTCCAACCTTTCTTTGATTTGTTGTGCTTCCGGGTCTCTATTCAGAAAATTTCGACCTGAGCCAAGGAGACCTAGGGTTTCTCCTATTCCATCCTGTAATGTTTTCAGAGTGTCTGCTTTGAGTTCAAGGTCTTTGATCCATTTGGAGTTGATTCTGGTACAGGGTGATATATAAGGATCTAGCTTTAGTTTTCTACATGTAGTTAACCAATTTTGCCAGCACCATTTACTGAAGAGGCTGTCTTTCTTCCATTCTATTGTTTTAGCTTCCTTATCGAAGATTAGATGGCTATAGGTCTGTAGGTTCATTTCTGGGTTTTCAATTCTATTCCATTGGTCCTGAGGTCTGTTCTTATGCCAATACCAAGCTGTTTTGATTACTATGGCTTTATAGTAGAGTTTGAAATTTGGTATTGATATTCCTCCAGCAGTGTTCTTTCCGTTGAGGAGCGTTTTTGCTATTCGGGGTCTTTTATTGTTCCATATGAATTTTTGGATTGCCTCCTCTATTTCCTTGAAGAATGAGGGTGGAATTTTGATAGGTATCACGTTGAATTTGTAGATAGCCTTGGGAAGTATTGCCATTTTCACGATGTTAATCTTGCCAATCCAGGAGCATGGGAGGTTTTGCCATTTTTTAAGTTCTGTGTTGATTTCCTTTTTCAAGATTTTAAAGTTTTCATCATAGAGATCCTTCACTTCTTTGGTTAAGTTAATTCCAAGGTATTTTATTTTTTGTGGGGCTATTACAAATGGAGTTGCTTTCCTAATTTCAGCCACACTTTTCTCATTGTTGGCATATAGAAAAGCCATTGATTTTTGGGGGTTAATTTTATAACCTGCTACTTTGCCAAAGTTTTGAATCAGCTTGAGTAGTTTGGGAGTGGAGTCTATGGGATTCTTTAAATACAAGATCATGTCATCTGCAAAGAGGGAGAGTTTTATTTCTTCTTTCCCTATTTGGATCCCCTTTATGTCTGCATCTTGTCTTATTGCTGTAGCTAGGCATTCTAATACTAGATTGAAGAGAAGTGGAGAGAGTGGGCATACTTGTCTTGTTCCTGAGTTAAGAGGAAATGGCTTTAGTTTTTCACCATTGAGTATAATGCTGGCTGTAGGTTTGTCATATACAGCCTTTATTGTATTGAGGAATGTTCCATGGATTCCTAATTTTTCCAGAGCCTTCATCATAAAGGGGTGTTGGATCTTGTCAAATGCTTTTTCTGCATCTATTGAGATAACCATGTGGTTCTTATTCTTGCTCCTGTTGATGTGATGAATAATATTAATTGATTTGCGTATATTGAACCAGCTTTGCATCCCTGAAATGAATCCTGTTTGATCATGGTGTATGATTTTTTGGATGAATTGTTGAAGTCGATTGGCCAAAATTTTGTTGAGAAGTTTTGCATCAATGTTCATCAAAGAAATGGGTCTATAGTTCTCTTTCTTTGATGAGTCCCTGCCTGGTTTTGGGATGAGGGTTATGATGGCTTCATAGAATGTGTTCGGTAGTGAGCTTTCTCTTTCAATTTCATTGAAGAGTTGGAGGAGTATTGGTGTGAGCTCTGCTTTGAAGGCCTTGTAAAATTCCGCTGTAAAACCATCTGGTCCTGGACTTTTCTTAGCTGGGAGGTCTCTTATTGCTGTTTCTATTTCAATGCTTGATATGGGCCTGTTAAGCTGGTTTAACTCATCTTGGTTTAGTTTTGGCATGTCAATATTTGCTAGGAAAAGGTCCATTTCTGTCAAGTTCTCAAACTTATTAGCATAAAATTTTGAGAAGTATCCCCTAATAATGTTCTGAATCTTGGTTGTTTCCGTGGTGATGTTTCCATTCTCATCTCTGAGTTTATTAATTTGGGTGTGTTCTCTCCTTTTTCTGATAAGGTTTGCTAAGGGTCTGTCAATTTTGTTAAGTTTTTCGAAGAACCAACTCTTTGTTTTGTTGATTCTTTCTATAGTTTTTTTGGATTCTAATTCATTTAATTCTGATTTAATTTTGATTATTTCTTTCCGTCTACTGGATTGGGGTTTATCTTGCTGCTCTTTTTCAAGGAGGTTTAGATGTGTCATTAAATTGTTAGTTTCCGATCTCTCCAATTTGTTGATGTAGGAGCTCAGAGCTATAAACTTGCCTCTGAGTACTGCCTTTGCTGTGTCCCAGAGGAGCTGGTAATTTGTGTGTTCATTTTTGTTGAATAGCATGAACATTTGAATTTCCTTTCTAATCTCTTCCATGACCCACTCATGATTCAGCAGTGTGTTGTTCAGCCTCCATGTGATACCGGACTTTCTTTGGTGGCTTTTGGTGTTGAGATCTAATTTTATTCCCTTGTGGTCAGAGAGAATGCAAGGTATAACTTCAATGTTTCTGAATTTAGACAAGTTTGCTTTGTGGCCTAAAATGTGGTCTATTTTAGAAAACGTTCCATGTGCTGCTGAGAAGAACGTGTATTCTGTTGCTGCTGGGTGAAATGTTCGGTAAATGTCTGTTAAGTCTAGTTGATCTATGCAGCTGTTTAGATCTGCGGTTTCTCTGTTGAGTTTTTGCCGAGTTGATCTATCTAGTGGGGAGAGTGGTGTGTTAAAATCCCCAACAATTAATGTCTTTGGATCTATATGGGATTTGAGGGAAAGTAGTGTTTCTTTGATAAATTTGGGTGCTCCATTGTTTGGCGAATAGATATTTAGAATTGTAATATCCTCCTGAAGGAGAGATCCTTTAATTAGTATGTAGCGACCTTCTTTATCTCTTCTCACGAATTTTAGTTTGAAGTCTATTTTATCTGATATTAGGATTGCAACTCCCGCCTGTTTATGAGGGCCGTTTGCTTGGTAGATTTTGTTCCAGCCTTTAACTCTGAAAATATGTTTGTTTTTACGGGCAAGATGTGACTCCTGCAGGCAGCAGATAGAGGGGTCTTGTTTTTTAATCCAACTAGACAGTCTATGTCGCTTAATTGGAGAGTTTAGTCCGTTAACGTTAAGAGATAGGACTGAGAGGTATTTGGGGGTTCCTGCCATGTTATCCACCTTCTTGGGGGCTGTGAAAACTGGGTTCTTCCTAAGGTTCTTGGATTCTCAGTTTGGGTGCAGTTTCTTGGCCTTTGTTGCGTTCTTGTTGGTTTTCTATGTGTAGGACATCTTTAAGAATCTTTTGCAGGGCTGGTTTGGTGGAGATGTATTGTTTCAATTTTTCTTTGCTATGGAAGGTTTTTATTTGGCCTTCAGTTATGAAGGAGAGTTTAGCTGGGTACAGTATTCTTGGTTGATAGTTGTTTGTTTTTAGGGCATGGCATACGTCATTCCAGGCTCTTCTTGCTTTGATTGTCTCTGCTGAGAAATCTGAGGTGATTCTAATTCGTTTCCCCTTATAGGTGATTAACCTTTTCTCCTTGACAGTTTTAAGGATCTTTTCCTTGGTCTGGGTTGATCCTGTGTGTATTATAATGTGACGGTGGGATGTCCTATTCTGGTCTGGTCTATTTGGGGTTCTAAAAGCTTCTTGTATCTGAATAGGCCTATCTTTTTGTATGTTTGGGAAGTTCTCTGCTAGGATCCTGTTAAACAAATTTCCTAGACCATTAACTTCTGTTTCTAGGTGCTCCTCTACACCCATTATCCTTAGATTGGGCCTTCTGATGGTGTCTTCCAGGTGTTGGATAGACCTATCATATTTCTTGGACTTGTCTTGGATGGTTGTATGTTCTTTCTCTATAATATCTAGGCTGTCTTCAATCCCTGAGATTCGATCTTCTGCATGGTCTAACCTGCTGTCGAGACTCTCTACTTTGTTTTTTATCTCTTTTCCTTCTAATTGGTCAGCTTTGATGGTTTCAAGTTCTTTGTTGAAGCTCTGTTTTAGGTCTTGTATGATTTTCTTTACTTCCTTAATTTGGTGTTCAGTGTTTGTTCTCAAATCACTTAGTTGATTGGTTATGGTTTCTTTGGACTCCCATTCCTTCTGTTGGGTTCCATTCAGCATTCCCTTTGTGGTCTCCCTGACTTCCTTCAGCTCTTTGTTAATGGATTCCATGAATGCCTTTAGTGATCTTTGTGTATTCTCTACCTGGTCTCTTAATTCGTGAATTACTCTTTGATTAGTTTCCTCCCTTCTGTGGGATTCCTGCAGTTCTCTTTGAGTGTTCTCTGCCTGCTCACGCCATTCCTCCCTTTCTCTTTGAGTATTCTCAAGTTGTTCACGCAAATCCTGTATCAGTTTTTGAGAAGCTTCCTCACGCTTATGATATTCCTGTATAAACTTCTGGGATGCCTCCTCTCTCTCCCTATCACGCTCATACAGAGTCCTTTGTACATTGTCAAACTTCTCATTTATCATGTTTGCTATTAGTGTTTGTAGAGCTATTTGGGAACTCTCCTCTGGATTATTCTTTATCTGTTCTAATCCCTGATTATCAAGGTTGGGAATTGAGATACCCGAATTTGCCATTTTTCTTGTGTTTTTCCGGCTTACTCGGCCCATTTGAGATAAAGATTGCACCAGTTTTGTGCTAGAACACTATCTTAAGGCAACCATCAACCAAAGTTTGCATTTGTACAGTCAATAGTCTACAGATACAATCTAGTTCAACAGATACATCTATTCAACATCAAACGACTATATGTTAAAGGACTTCGAACCGCAGAAAAGAATTTGGAAAACCAGAAATTATTAGGATTAGGGAGAGATGTGGGTAAAAAATAGGAGTAGATTGGTGTGGGGAGGCACAGGGAGAGTTAACTATGTCCTAATCACAGTGCAGGAAATGAGTTGGGTAGGATGCAAGTAGAGAGAGAGAGAGAAAGAAAAGACGGAAAGGGGAATAAAGAGAGACCAGAAAAAGAATAGAAACGTAAAAATTAATGTTATTATAGAGGTTAAAAGACCGTCTATTTAGAGTGGAATGTGAATATGTTCAGAGAAGGGGAGAGACATAGAGGAGATGTGAAAAGCTTTGAGGATGGGAACGGGAGAAGAAAAGATCAGAAGTTCAGTAGAGCTAGATAAAAAACAAAAAGATAATTAAGAAAGAAAGAAAAAGAGAAAGAAGAGAAGAAAAGAAAGGAAAACTCTTATTCACGTATTCCTAAAATAAAAATTATAAGATGAGAAAAAAAAAGGTTACTGGAAAACAATTATTTTTCAGAAGAGGCAAAAATTAAAGATTAATAAAAGTTTTAGAAGGGAAAAAAATTTATATATATGTATATATATAAGGTAGCAAAAAACAAAAAACAAGCAAAAAAAAGAAAAGAAGAAGAAGAAGAAAAAAAGAAAAAAAAAAGAAAAAGAAAAAAAAAAAAGTCTTTTGATTTTTTTTTTTTGGGGGGGGGAGGAGTGGGAAGAATCCTGTATCTCCCTTTTGTCTGCAACCAGTCTCTTGTTGGAGTCTCTGGTCAGCTTAATGTCCTGTGGCTTGATTGGTTTCTTAAGTCGGTTGGTTGGAAGAGGCAGAAAAATGCTCTGCTTTACCCAAGATTTTGAGATCCCCCTCCCAGGTTAGTTTTCTGGGAGGGTGGTCTGCTTTGAGAGTCACAAAAGAGGGGGATGTGGTGATGAGGCTAGGTTCTGGGTAGAGTTGAGGCCTTTCAATAAACAGTAGCTTTTCCCTGGGGCTATTTTGTGATAAAGCTCACAGCGCCCAGCCTGGAGCCATTCTCAGGGTTTCTGTTTTTCAATTGATTGTCCAGGCTGCTAGAGGGAGGGGCAGCCTCTGGCTCTGGTTACCCAGTGAGGAAACCACTCCAATGGCTGGTGCCTGAGCTGGGTGGCTTTTCCCTGGATGGAGCTGAGTCTGGCAGGTCACTTCGCCGTTAAGTTCTTGTGACCTGCTAAATGACTCATTTTATTCCAAGGCCTGAGCTGGAGCTAGCAGCTCCTCCGAACTTTGTCGGTATCCAAGATGGAGATCACCGGTGCTGGGGGGGGGAGGGGTGGCCTTCCCTCCTCCGCTCCCTGAGGAGTGAGGATGTCGGGCTTGTACTCACGCCGAGTCTTGGATCCTGGGTCGTCTCTGGTCTGCAAACAGCAGGATGAAGATGTTCGCTCCTTGTCGGTTCTTGTTGGTGTTGAGTAGAATCCGCTCGTCCGCTGCGTCTGGCTCCTTCGTCCCCGACTCTCTCATAAAAGTGTACTTTGCATTTAACTACCCTATAAACTTTTCTGCAAGGTGAATAGATCCTTAATTCAAAGATAGATTACTAAATTGTGAATCCAGGAATCTCACAGATTATCTAATGTTTAAAGAAGTTCATTACTATTAGTCTTATCAATTGTGTAAATAATAATACTATTTATAGATTTATATTGACTGGTATAATAACAAATGCAACAAAGTAACAATGTAATAGATTTAACTGACAATATTTCTCAATGCATACAAACTCTGCTCACCCTAGCTAATATTTACAGACCTGCAAAAACTCACAGGTATTTCTGTGTATGACTGATCCTACTGGGAATAACAAATAAATAAGAGATTTAATGTGATTTACATACTATTCTTGAAATTAACATAGGATTAATATTTTTACTTTGTCAAAACATTTTATTTGAATAACCTAGTCTGGTAAATAAGTCTCAGTAATTATTTTTTCTCACCCTTAACCAAAACTACAGCTTTAAATTTTATAAAAAGTTCAAGGTTGCTTGTTAAACAGAGGTTGAGAAAGTAATGCAGAAGCTTCTAATTAGTGAAAAATGAATTATTTATGGATGCCTAAAATATTATTTATATAACCCTCAAGTTAACAATGTGGAAGAATTAAATTTTAATTGGACATGGTCTCAATTTTGAATTCAGTGGAGTTTGTCATAAGATCCTTGGTGAAGACAGAAATACAGAAATAATTCTATTGTCAATTTTTTTACTCCTTAAATATACTCCCCATAACAGCTCTTTTGGTACTTCCCAAAAGTGCTACATATGTGTGCACATATGTATATAACTTATAGCTAGATAGTTATTTGTCTGTGTGTTTGTCTGCCTGCTTTGATTTCCCTAAAGTCTGTATGTCCAAATTATATGAAATGGTTCTTTGGGGTTTGGGTTTGTTGTTTTCTGTTTGTTTGTTTTTTTTTGATACTGAGCTAGGTGTCAAAAAGTTACAATATTTTCAGTACCTTCACTGCCTTTTTTTCCATAGGCATATATATACATATATATGCATAATGTTTTTCCTTCATATTCCCTAACCAACTATAATATTATAAAAATAGAGTTGATCCTGTATCTTACAAGCAATGCAGAGAATACAGAATCTGTTTTTCTCTTTTAAAATAAAATGAAGCCGGAATCCAATTAACCAAGGGGAAGGGGAGAGAAAAGAGCTGATAAAAATAGAGAATCCATTTTAAAATGCAAGGTGAAGATTAATGATTGTAACAAGGCCAATATCTTTAACAATTGTTCACCTATAAAAATACACAAAAATACAAGTCATAAATGCACACCCATTTTGTATGTGCATGTGTGTGCACATTTGTGTTGGGGATCTTTGGTTCAACACATATAAATATAATCCAAATTGAAAAATATTGTAATATTTGAAATTTTAATTTATTTCCTCTTTACACATTGAACTATGATTCAAAAAAATATCCAATTTTAGCCTGTAATCCTAGCTATTTAGGAGGCTGAGATCTGAGGATCATGGTTCAAAACCAGCTGGGGCAGGAAAGCCCATAGAATTCTTATTTCCAATAAACCACCAGAAAACTTGAAGTGACACTGTAGCTCAACTGGTAAAGCACTCTCCTTGAGCTGAAGAACTGAGGGACAGAGCTCAGGCCCGGAGTTCAAGCCCAATGACTGACAAAAAAATATCCAGTTTTATAGTGAAGACATGTATAATTCCACTGTAGTTATGCCCTCAATCTCAACATAATATACTTTTATGAAATTCACATTTAAAATCATATTTTGGATATGTATAATGTAATTTTACTATGAGCTCAATTCTGTTCAACTTTATATAAAATCTACTCAAATACTGTTGTGTTTTATAAATGTGTAATGTTTAGCGCCGTGGCATTATATAATGCCATGTTTACCATATTTTATACTCTTGACATAGTTAAGATGAATAATTATGCATCATTTGCATAGAGATGTAATTTAGTTTAAAATAATGTATGGAAGGAAGAGAAGAGGCATCATCACACCACATAGTTCTTGGGTATGTCCCTGGGGTAATGCCTGGTAGATCATGAATGACTCTGACTCTATCATTAACATGGTATGTATGTTCTGGCTCATGCCCCAATGGTTTCCTAACACTTGGCTTGGTGGGGGTTTCACCATGCATATGCATTATGTTTATTCAGTAATCACATTGGGACAGTGTCCAAGCCCAGAGTTCAAGCTCCATGACTGACCAAAAAAATAATAATCACATAGAATAATCACACTGTATGTTTCCATTCGGGACACAATTCTAGTATCTTTTTATAGTAAGGAACTATGTTAATGCAGTAGTTGGAAAAGGATAAATCTTTTTCAGTTCTTTGTGTGTCAGAAACAGATTGACTTGATACTTCTTAATAAATTCTGAAAAGTGAAAGTATGGATAAAGTTTGCTATGATAATTAAATAAGTTCATAAAATGGCTGGAACACAGTCTGGCATACTTTTGTAAAAACATTATGCTACAATGCATATAATAAAAAAAGTTGACCTCTACAAATGAGATGATTAGTTTTATAACAATTGATGTGAGGGTAAAGGTTAAGAAAATGGTTGTATAACTTTCCAGAGTTGTCTGAAATGTGAATGAACATTGGTTTGGATGTGGATGAAAATTAAGAATAGGACTTATGTATACAAACATCAAATACTAAGAATATCTAATACTATTTACAGTCATTTTAAACAAGCTCTGTAGCAATTTCCTCATATGCATAATGTAAATAAAGCTATTTTGCAAAATGCTTTGCAGATTGAATGAGCAAATAAAGGTAAAATACAAAGCATGGGGCCTGATAATAATCAGGTAGGTTTCCATCACCACCATGATCATTAGTGTTCTTATATGTAGAAGAGTTGTAAATAAATTTCTTTTGCTTTCATTTTTGCCAATCCTGAGGCTTGAACTCAGGACTTGGACATCTCTGAGCTTCTTTTGCTCAAGGCTAGCATTTTACCACTTGAACCACAGAGCCACTTCTGAATTTTTCTGTTTATGTGCTACTTGAGGAATCAAACCCAGGGCTTCATGCATGCTAGGCAAGCGCTCTACCACTGAGCCACATTCCCAGCCCCTACATATATTTCTTATAATAGGATGAGGGAATGCATATTGGGCAGCAACAATACATGTATGAGCTAAAATAGGAAAATGAATGTTAACAAAAAACCCTACTTTTAGAAGACAAAACTACTGATACTTTTACTGTATGACTTTTTCCTTTTTTCTCATTTTTGAATGAGCAGACATGAAATAATAGTTAAGAATAACACACATTGAATTCATACCACATCATGCAGCAAGAATTGTCTGCATCAATGAAACTGTTAAAGACAAAGTAATTGGGGAAATTTATTAAAATTATTCTTTTGCCTTTGGGTAAATTTAACTTGATTCTTCAAGTCTTCATCCTCTTTTTATTATTCCTGTTGTGTTCTTACTCTTCCGGTATATACCCTGTTGTCACTACATTTGAATTTGTTACCCTGGTATTGTATATACATTTATCTGAATTAGGGAAGGGAGGGGAACAACAGAATGGTGAGACAAATGATAAGGGGGAACGAATGCAACAGCGATATGTTGGAAATGATCTGTACAACTTGGGAGAAAGTAGGAGAAAAATGAGGGAATGGGTAACAAGTTTGACAAGAAATGCACTTATTACCTTAGTTATGTAACTAAAAATCCCTTTGTATATCACCTTGACAATAAAAAAAAAGAAATGCTCATTTTACTATAGAAAAATCATATGGGAAATACTACTTAACATGTTTTTTTAGTTTGTGTTTAATATAATCAGATTTTTTTTTTGCCAGTTCTAGGGCTTGAACTCTGGGCCTGGGCTTTGTCCCTGAGCTATGTTTGCTCTAAGAGGACCCTCTACCACTTGAGTCACAATACCACTTCCTGCTTTTTTCAGTAAAGTATTGTAGATAAGAGTCTCACAGTTTCCTGTCCTGGGTGGCTTTGAACAAAGATCCTCATATCTCAGCCTCCTGAGTAGATTATTTATGTTTATCCCAGTTTTAGTCTGCCTTAATTGTTGTAGCACATTATCATTGGTAAGATGAGTCATAAACAAAAGAAATATATTCCTTATAGTTCTGGAGAGCCTGGAATCAGGCTCAGGATCAGAGTACCAAAGGAGCGGAGATCTGGTCAGATTCTGTTTCTAAGTGGCAAATGTTTTGTGATAAAATTTTTTTTTTATTTTTATTTTTATTGTGAAAATACTCTACAGAGGGGTTACAATTACATGGGCAAGATAATGAGTACATTTCTTATCAAGTATTGTAGCCTCCTCCTTTGTTGCCCCTTCCCATCCTTTCCCATCCTCCCTGCCCCCGCCACCAATTCTCCCCACTCCCCCCCCCACCACCAAAGTTGTAAAGTTCGTTTTCCACATAATGACTTGTACATCTCATTGTTGCAGTGGGTCCATCTGTATCCCTATGTGATAAAATTCTTGTGAACATATACTAATTCTTCATTCTTCACAAGATAGCTAGCTAGCTACTAAACTAATAATTTCTCAGATTTGTTTTAAAAATATGGTCAACAAAGAAATGTCTATAAAAAACAGGTCATATATTTATATATACATATATAGATACAATGATCTATTTATGTGTATGTATATATACATGTATGTGTGTATAGATATAGTACATGTACATATACATATATATAGGCCTAAATAATCTTTAAAATAGTATCATACATTTTTAACTTATAATTATTTTCTACACTTGAAGCTATTTTTCTAGTTTAATTCCTAGGACATCTAAGGCCAAATGACACTATCCCAACTTATTCAAATTAAGTGAAAAATAATCCCAAATCTTTATAATTGCAAAACCTTGTGTCTGTGGTTTTATATTAATTATAAGGACAAATTCTTAAGCTTGATTGACATGTATTCTATTTTAACAAAATGTGTGCTATAATTTCTGTGATTTAACAGAAAAAATGAATACTAATAAATTTTTAATGAAAAGATACACTTAAGGTACTTAGTTGCAAACCAACTTGAAAGAAAATTGTATTTGAAAGAAAATTGTAGAAATCTTCAGGAAGTCTCAGAGGATCTGACTGTTAATATTATCTCTGATGAATATGAATTGGCTATATGGTACATTTGTGGTTCATGGGTATCTTCCTTGGGATGTCAAGGACATGGGCAAATCCATGTGTGATTACAGGTGGGAGGAAAACATCAGGTTAGTTAGATCCTAGATGTTAGAAAATTATATAATGATGCTTTAAGGTGATTTAGAATGTTTATTTAATAGATATAGCCATAGAGACTGGGAAAGTGGCTCAGTGGTAGAGTGCTTGCCTTGCATGCATGAGGCCCTGTGTTTAATTCCTCAGCACCACATAAACAGAAAAAGTTGGAAGTGGTGCTGTGGCTCAAGTGGTAGAGCGTTAGCCTTGAGCTGAAGAGCTGAGAGACAGTATCCAGGCCCACAGTTCAAGCCCCACGATCACCAAAAAAATAGATATAGCCACAGCCAAAAATCTGTCTAGAAAGGAAATATGTCCTATGGCAGAAAATATTAAGGAAGTAGATATTGAATATTTTGAAGAAAAAGCTATTTCTTCTCCATTGCTACAGAAATTAACTGGATTGAGCTTGGGATTTCTATTGGTTTCCTAGGGAAGTAGTTTTTTCCTGCTGTAGTATATAGGTTATGGCTCCTTCCATAGCCAGTAGAGTTAGCAGAGTCTTCCTTAAGGACTAGAATCATATTTTCATTTTGCTGGAAATAGTGAGGAATAGCCCCCAAAGTGCTTGAGACCAAAGTCATACAGATCATCTATTTCTCCTCTTTAGAGGCGATGTGGGCTGGGAAGGGGCTAGGCCAGAACTGTGCTTTCAGCTCAACATGCCTCACCAGTCATTATAAAGAGCAATTGTGATGGGAGTAAAAGCAAAGCTCTGACTTCAGAAGCATTTTCCATGATTTTTAGTTGTGAGGTGTGGAAAATAATTTCCACCCATGAAAGTTAGTTAACCTCACACCATCTAAGTTGGCATTAGATGATAAATGTTTTAAATGTATAGTTTATCAGTGACAGGTTCTTAGAGGTTTGTTTTATGTTTTGTATTGTTTTTGCTTTTCCTGGATGCACTAACTTCTCACATACTTAGCATTATCAACTACATCATTATTTCCCCTACAAATGACAAATTTTAGGAAGCAATTAAATTATCTTTAAAACTGCTAAATCTTTTATACCAAATTATTGCTCAGAATCTTTCTTATATAAGCAGAGAATGTGAATTTGAAGGCAGAGAGAAAATGTAGAATATGCACCATTTTATTAACACAGAAGTTATTTTTAGAAGTTTTTTTCCTAGAAAATGTTTTGTCTAACACAACCAATTTAAAAAAAGTAAGGTTCACTGGGCACTCGATAAGATTTTTATAGATTTTATAGAATATGTAGAATTCTATCATTCCCATGACTAATATTTCAGAAAACTCTTTCTGTACTCAATGCTTCCTTTTCTCTCCTCTTTGAAAAGTAAGGGAATTTGTATATGCCTGTATTGTTATTTGCAGCTTTAGTCTGAAATCCAGCATGTAGACTTGATTTGTGTGTAGTTCAGTCTATTTTACAAATTTAAACACACGAGTGTAAATGACTCAGCATGAATCAATCTCTTCTGTGAATATATTAACATTCTCCCATTACTGCTGAAAGGTGCTCACTAATGCTCACAACAATTTTGGCATCTCCATACATATTGATGGGAATGTATCAAAGTTCAATAACCCAAGTGTCACAATTCAATCCATTCAATAATATCAGGAAGGAATTAAACTCTAGCAACTAGACCATAACTGTAAGGTTAATTCACTTTCTCTAATATTCAAAGCATTAAATATTTTAGAAGCACTTTTTCTTATAGGTCAAATGTACTAGAACTGGCTAATGAATATTGATTTATGAAGAGGGAACATTTATTCTGTGGCATACATCTATTCTAGTCCTAGGTAATACTGGAGTTTATGAACTGTTCTGAAATCCTCATTACCAGCTAGAAGGTACTTCGGGTTCCAGCTAAGGACCTCAGGCTTCTTTTTGTAAGAAACCTGGCAGCTTGACAAAAGGTTCTTCTCTTGAATAATTGAGGAATGGCTCTGGCAAGTCATCTCATGAATTTAGAATATTCCATTCAGCTAGCTGTGCTACCTTTCTGACCATAGAACTCATTCCTAACCTTGACATGGCATCAGGAGTACTTCAGTAACAAGAATTTGGCCAAGAAAGCCCTGAGATTAGAACATAAATTATTATGATATTTATAAAGAAACTGGATTCTATGTTGAACAGGTCATAAGGAAAGGAGAAGGAGAGCATCTACATATAGCCTGGGTAATATATTTCAAAGCTACATCAGAATGCCAGTAATTTAGCAAATTACACATTCTTTTCCAAATGCAAGTGCTATATATGTTTCATTTCAGAATGAACTCAAAGCCCCCAAAACATACTACATCCTAAAGAATGTATTATGCCAATGAAATAAAAATAGACACAGATTATGTTTTGGTTCTAAAAATGCATCAAAAACTAATTTAAAAATCTCTGCAATTTAGAAATAAACTATGGCTTGATGTGGGAAAGAAATAATTCAGTCATGCTTGGTCATAATGCTTTGGCCTTAGTATAATAGTTATAGTATAACTAGATGAAAATAGCTGGCCTATACCTAGATTATTTATTTATTATGAAGGCAATCATGTCTTTAAAGTGCTTGTTAACTACTTCTCAGCTCTACTGAATTTTGGGATGCCTAGATTTTTAAGTATCTTTTGGTACAGGAGTATATCTGCTTAAAGAATAAAGATAGAAGTGTCAATGACTTTTTATTTCATTAGGCTCCTGCCCATAATATTAGAGCTGTCAGATTAGTATTAACTCCAAGAGCAATCAATCCTTTCTAATTATAGCACAGCTTGGACCATAATGTACATGAAACAAATGACCATTTTGGACTTAAAAAGTAAAGAGCACTAAAGAAAAACACAAAGCTAAGCTTTAACTCTAAGTCTAGTCTATGGAACGGGGCTAACACAAATATGTCCTGTACCTCCAGTGGTATTCCAGCATGCACTGCTCTGTTTTTCTGTATCCACAGTATTGCCTAGCAGAGATGCTTTCTATTTGTGAAGGAAAGAAAATCTAAAACTCATATGAAATTACAAAATACCATAAATACTATTAGAACAATGATAGTAATTTCACTGCATGATTTTAAATACTACTAAACTACGGTAAGTTAAAAAATAGAATACTAGATTGAAAACAGCAATACAAAATGAAGAACCAAGAAATAAATCCATGCATTTACAGTCAATTATTAAAAAGGTTTCAAGGAAGATAAAAATCAGAAACATACAATCTGATCAAATAAAGTTGTTCAGAGACGTAGATCCATGCATGCTGAAACATTTAATTGGATCTCGTTTTAATATACATTGCACAAATTCAACTCAAGCTAGATTGCAGATTTAACCATAATGTCTAAAATTGTAAAATAACTGAAATAAATAAGGGAAAAAGATTCTTGACAGTGGTTTTGGCAATTCTTTGGATAGAATCCTATTTACAAAGGAAATGATTTTAGGTTTTAAAAGGCTACAATGTTGCTATATACTGTTGAGAGACATGGAAAGTTGTGAAAATGTCAATCCTGGAGGTACTGTCAAAGGAAATAAACTGGAAAGAAATATACTCTTTGTCTATTTATATACTTTGTCTCACAGCTTCAATGTGATTCAAGTATGAAAATGATCACTCTGATTTTAGCTAAATAAACTAATGTTAAAGTATGTTGAGCTTCCAGTTGCTTTGATTACATAATTGTGTTTTATCCACCTTTTACTCTACAAGGATAAGGTAGGTCTAAGTGCGTTTCATTGACAGAGAGGATTTGAGGATAAGAAGTAGTGCTTTGATTCTTCTATCCACTGTGTGAAATTGGAAATTATATGTGTGTAAGAACTGGATAATTGCATTTGTGATCTGTGAGCAAAGAGCCCAAGTTGGAGATGCTACTTCGGTGAAGTCATATCTATAATGAAATCACTAAGTGAATCTTCTCTGTATATGCCTGGGCCTCCAAGTAGAAAGAGAATATTAGAAGATTCTAACAATACTTACACTGCCTGACAATAACCAAATATGTCTAGAATATTTAGACTTAGAACAATCTATAATCAAATTGTTCTTGTATTAGATAATAAGGAAATAACTTTCTTCATATATCAGTGTCTACTTAGCACTCATAAGTAAAATTTCTTTAAAAAATTTACACCAAGATTCCTAACATTTTTTTCAATAATCATAGTTTTCATAATAATTTCGCAAGAGAGGCCTGAGGGGCAGGAACTTTAGTTATGATCATATGAAAAATAGTGTTAGGAAAGAAAGGTAAACATGAGAGTTGATTTGACAGTAAAGAATGAATATGGAATTAAGAATACATTATGTTTAGCAGATTACCGCCATGGAAACCCAAGACCTATCTATTAGGAAAACTCTGTGAAAACAGGCAAAACTTGTCTCACTGTTAGGTAGTCAAAAAATGGTTGCCAAGGGTGTTTATTTGGAACTCTTATCCATCTTTGCTTACTGTTATAAGTAATAATTTCTTAAATATTATATATTTTATAATATATATTTTATAGATATTAAATAAATGGAAAATTATTATACATATACATACCAATTATAAATATTGTATATAACATGATATACATTATCACATATAATTATAAATTATCACAAATAATATATTATTATAAATTATATGATAATATAACAATATTACATAAAATATTATGTATTATATTTTTATATTATTATATAATATAGTATATAATAATATATTATGATTTATTATTATATATATTATATAATATATAATAAGCTATATTATAGATATGTTTTATAATACATATATAATATATGATATATAATGTATATTATATGTATAATATATAAATCCTATATATATATGATTTCAGATATATTGAAAATAAAATATTCTCTTTGTCAGTACTAAAGTTGTAGCACAGGGCTTCATTCTTACTCAGACAGTACTCTACTACTTGAGCCATGTCCCTCAGCTCATTTAGCTTTTAGTTATTTTTCAGAAAACAACAGGCACCAGTGGCTAACACCTGTAATCTTAGCTACTCAGAAACCTGAGGTCTGAGACCTGGAAATATGCATAAGATTCTCATCTTCAGTTGACTAGCAAAGAGCTGGGATTGAGTCTGTGGCTCAAGTGTTAAAGCACTTGAAAATCAGCTCAATGACAGTGCCTAGGCCCTGAATTCAGACCCAGGACCAGGAAAAAAAAAAGTCATGTACTTTTGCTTAATTTCTTAAGATTTTGATCCTTCTACCTCTGTTTTCCTAGAATTATAAAAAGGGAGCACAATGTCTACCTTTTTTTTAATTATTGTAAACATACTGTACAGAGGGGTTACAATTACATGGGCAAGATAATGAGTACATTTCCTATCAAGGATTGTAGCCTCCTCCTTTGTTTACCCATCCCATCCTGTCCCAGCCTCCCCTCACCCTCCCACCCAATCTTCCCCTCCCCCACCAAAGTTGTAAAGTTCGTTTTCGACATGACAATTTGTATTTCTCATTGCTGCAACGGGTCCACCTGTATCCTTATTTAAACAACTTGTTTTTCCCCTTCCCCTCCTCAAATTATACCGACATCAAATAGAGTGAAAGCATGGGTTATACTGTGGGGGAGGGACATACAAAGTAACAAAGAAATAATCTTATAAATGCATTAGAAACGAATGCATGAAAGAAAAAAAAACATTTAAATACATATCTTAGGATTCATTTTCCTAACATCACCTTATCTGACCTTTTCAGCTTGACTCATACATATACTAGATATTGCAAATAGGGGAAACCATGGGACGTGTGTTTCTTTGGGCTTGGCTTACTTCACTTAAAATAGTCTTTCCATTTCCTAACAAATGGGGCAATGTCATTCTTTCTGATGGAGGCATAGAATTCCATTGTGTATATATACCACATTTTCTTGATCCATTCATCTACTGAGGGGCATCTGGGTTGGTCCCATATCTTAGCTATGGTAAATAATGCTGCAATACACATAGTTGTGCTGGTAGCTTTAGTGTGGTCTTGTTTATAAACATTAGGGTAAATGTCCAAAAGTGGGATTGCTGGGTCATAGGGGAGCTCTATGTGGAGTCTTTTGAGGAACCTCCAGAGTGCTTTCCAAAGTAGTTGAACAAGTTTACACTCCCACAAACAATGAAGTAAGGTTCCCTTCTGTCCAAATCCCCTCCAGCATCTCTTGTTATTAGAGTTCTTGATTTTTGCCATTCTAACTGGAGTGAGGTGGTATCTCAATGTTGTTTTGGTTTGCATTTCTTCTGTGGCTAGGGAGGTTGAGCATTTCTTCATGTGTCTATTGGCCATCCTTCTTTCTTCTTCAGAGAAGTTTCTCTTTAAGTCTTTTGCCCACTTATTTACTGAGCAGTTGTTTCTTTGAGGATTTGTTGTTGGGAGATTTAATTTTTTGAGTTACAGGTATATTTTAGATATGAGACCCTTGTCCATTGTATGGCTAGTGAAGATTTTCTCCCAATCTGGAGGCTTTCTATTGATCTTGCTAGCTATGTCCTTTGCCATGCAGAAGCTCTTTGTCCAAGCTTTCTTTGATTTGTTGTGTTTCTGGGTCTCTATTAAGAAAATTTCGGCCTTTGCCAACAAGACCTAGGGTTTCTCCTACTCCATTCTGTAATGTTTTCAGAGTGTCTGCTTTGACTCCGAGGTCTTTGATCCATTTGGAGTTGATTCTGGTGCAGGGTGATAGATAAGGATCTAGCTTTAGTTTTCTATAAGTAGTTAACCAATTATGCCAGCACCATTTGCTGAAGAGGCATTCTATTTTTTTAGCTCCATTATCAAAGATTAGATGGCTATAGGTCTGCAATTCATTTCTGGATTTTCAATTCTATTCCATTGGTCCTGAGGTCTGTTCTTATGCCAGTACCAAGCTGTTTTGATTATTATGGCTTTATAGTAGAGATTGAAATTTGGTATTGATATTCCTCCAGCAGTGTTCTTTCCATTGAGGAACATTTTTGCTATTTATGGTCTTTTATTGTTCCATATGAATTTTTGGATTGCCTCTTCTATTTCGTTGAAGAATGAGGTTAGAATTTTGATAGGTATCAAATTGAATTTGTAGATAGCCTTGGGAAGTGTTGCCATTTTCATGATGTTAATGTTTCCAATCCAGGAACATGGGAGTTTTTTCCCATTTTCTAAGTTTTGTTTTGATTTCCTTTTTCAAGTTTTTAAAGTTTTCATCATAGAGGTCCTTTGCTTCTTTGGTTAAGTTAATTCGTAGGTATTTTATTTTTCTGGGACTATTACAAATCGAGTTGCTTTCCTAATTTCAGCCACACTTTTCTCATTGTTGGCATACAGAAAAGCCATTGATTTTGGGGGGTTAATTTTATACCCTGCAACTTTGCCGAAGTTTTGAATCAGCTTGAGTAGTTTGGGAGTGGAGTCTATGGGATTCTTTAAATACAAGATCATGTCATCTGCAAAGAGGGAGAGTTTCATTTCTTCTTTCCCTATTTGGATTCCCTTTATGTTTGCATCTTGTTTTATTGCTATAGCTAGGCATTCTAATACTACATTGAAGAGAAGTGGAGAGAGTGGACATCCTTGTCTTGTTCCTGAGTTAAGAGGGAATGGCTTTAATTTTTCACCATTAAGTGTACTGCTGGCTGTAGGTTTGTCATATACAGCCTTTATTGTATTGAGGAATGTTCGATGTATTCTTAATTTTTCCACGACCTTCATCATAAAGGGGTGTTGGATCTTGTTGAATGTTTTTTCTGCATCTATTGAGATAACCATGTGGTTCTTATCCTTGCTCCTGTTGATGTGATGAATAATATTAATTGATTTGTGTATATTGAACCAGCTTTGCATCCCTGAAATGAATCCTGTTTGATCATGGTGTATGATTTTTTGGATGAATTGTTGAAGTCGATTGGCCAAAATTTTGTTGAGAAGTTTTGCATCAATGTTCATCAATGAAATGGGTCTATAATTCTCTTTATTTGATGAGTCACTGCCTGGTTAAGGGATGAGGGTTATCCTGGCTTCATAGACTGTGTTCGATAGTGAACTTTCTCTTTGAATTTCATTGAAGAGTTGGAGGAGTATTGGTATGAGCTCTGCTTTGAAGGCCTTGTAGAATTCCGCTGTAAAACCATCTGGTCCCGGACTGTTTGCAGCTGGGAGGTCTCTTATTGCTGTTTCTATTTCAATGCTTGATATGGGCCTGATAAGATGGTTTAACTCATCTTGGTTTAGTTTTGGCATGTCAATATTTGCCAAGAAAAGGTACATTTCTTCCAAGTTCTCAAACTTATTAGCATAAAGTTTTGAGAAGTATTCCCTTATAATGTTCTGAATCTTGGTTGTTTCAGTGGTGATGATTCCATTCTTGTCTCTGAGTTTATTTATTTGGTTATGTTCTATTCTTTTTCTGAAAGGATTTGCTAAGGGCCTGTCAATTTTTTCAAAGAACCAACTCTTTGTTTTGTGGACTCTTTCTATAGTTTTTTTGGATTCTAATTCATTTAATTCTGATTTAATTTTCATTATTTCTTTCCGTCTACTGGATTGGGGTTTATCTTGCTGTTCTTTTTCAAGGAGGTGCAGATGTCTCATTAAATTGTTGGTTTCAGATCTCTCCAATTTGTTGATGTAGGAACTCAGAGCTATAAAATTGCCTCTGAGTATTGCCTTTGCTGTGTCCCAGAGGAGCTGGTAATTTGTGTGTTCATTTTTGTTGAATAGCATGAACATTTTAATTTCCTTTCTAATCTCTTCCATGACCCACTCATGATTCAGCAGAGTGTTGTTCAACCTCCACGTATTACCGGACTTTCTTTGGTGGCTTTTGGTGTTGAGTTCTAATTTTATTCCCTTGTGGTCAGAGAGAATGCAAGGTATAACTTCAATGTTTCTGAATTTGGACAAGTTTGCTTTGTGGCCTAAAATGTGGTCTATTTTAGAAAATATTCCATATGCTGCTGAGAAAAACGTGTATTCTGAGGTTGCTGGGTGAAATATTGGATAGATGTCTATTAAATCTAGTTGATCTATGCAGCTGTTTAGATCTGCGGTTTCTCTGTTGAGTTATTGCCGAGTTGATCTATCTAGTAGGGAGAGGGGTGTGTTAAAATCCCCTACAATTAATGTCTTTGGATCTATGTGGGATTTGAGGGAATGTTGTGTTTCATGGATAAATTTGGGTTCTCCGTTGTTTGGGGAATAGATATTTAGAACTGTAATATCCTCCTGAAGGAGAGATCCCTTAATTAGTATGTAGCGACCTTCTTTATCTCTTCTCACAAATTTTAATTTGAAGTCTATTTTATCTGATATTAGGATTGCAACTCCTGCCTGTTTGTGGGGGCTGTTTGCTTGGTAGATTTTGTTCCAGCCTTTAATATTGAAAATGTTTTTGTTTTTATGGGCAAGATGGGACTCCTGAAGGCAGCAGATAGAAGGGTCTTGTTTTTTAATCCAACTGTACAGTCTATGTCACTTAATTGGAGAGTTAAGTCCCTTAATGTTGAGAGAGAGAACTGAGAGGTATTTGGGAGTTCCTGCCATATTATCCACCCTCTTTGGCCTGCAAAAACTGGGTTCTTCTTATGGTTCTTGGAATCTCAGGTTGGTTGCAGTTCCTTGGCCTCTATTGTGGTCCTACGAACTGCCAAGGAGAATTTGGAAAACCAGAAATTATTATGGTTAGGGAGAGATGTGGTTAAATAATAGGAATAGAGTGATGTGGGAAGGCACAGGGAGAGTTAACTTAACTAAGTCCTAATCTCAAAGCAGGAAATAGGTTGGATAGCATGAAAGTAGAGAGAGAAATAAAGAAGAAAGATAAAGGGAAAAAAAGAGACCAGAAAAAATAGAAAAGTAAAAATTAAAAATATCATGCAGATGAAAACAAAACATTCAGAGAAGAATGTGGATATAAGGAAAGAAGGGGAGGGATATAAAGGAGATGAGAAAAACTTAAAAATAAAAATACTTAAAATATTGTATAGGTTTAATGAGGTAGTACTGCTATTAAGGAATTTAAGTGTAAGAGGTTCTGAAGTGTAATAAATTTGTGGATTAAGTGTGTACACAATGGGGGATAAGGTTTAATAATCGACTACGGATTTATCTGAGGATGTGCAGAACAACAATTAAGTCACATTAAGAAGAACGGAAGAGAAGAATAAGGTGAAAAGGATAAGAAAGAAAGAAAAAAAGATCAGAAGTTCAGTAGAGCTAAACAAAAAACAAAAAACAAAAAGAAAGAAAGAAATAAAGAAAAACGCACACACACATGTACCCCTAAAATAAAAATTATAAGCGGAAAAAAAGTTACTAGGAAACAATTTTTTCAAAAAAGGTAAAAATTAAAAAAAGTTTTAGAAAAGAAAAAAAAATTTTTATAAAAGGTCCAAAAAAAGAAGAAGAAGAAGAAAAAAATGTTCTTTGATTTTTTAGGGATGGGTGGGATAAATCCTGTATCTGCCTTGTGTCCGTAACCAGCGTCTTGTTGGAGTCTCTGGTCTCCTTGTGGTCCTGTGGCTTGGTTGGTTTCTTAAGTTAGTTTGTTTGAACAGGCAGAAAAATGCTCTGCTTTACCCAGGATTTTGTGATCCTCCTCCCAGTTAGTTCAATGGGAGGGAGATCGGCTTTGAGTATCACAAAAGAGGGAGATGGCTTTTTCCTCAAGTTTGGAGATGCTGTGATGAGGCTAGGTTCTGGGTAGAGTTGAGGCCTTTCAGCAAACAATAGCTTTTCCCAGTGGCTAGTTTGTGAGAAACTCACAGAGCCCAGCCTGGAGCCACTCTCAGGGTCCTGTTTACTGAATTTCAATTGATTGTCAAAGCTGCTAATGGGATGGGCAGCCTCTGGCTCTGATTACCCAGTGAAGAAAGCCACTCCTTGGGCTTGTGCCCGAATTGGTTGACTTTTCCTTGGGTGGGGCTGAGTCTGGCAGGTCAGGTTAGGCTCTTGTGACCTGCTAAATGACTCTAGTTTTCTTCCAAAGCCTGAGTTGGAGCTAGCAGCTCCACCGAGCTTTGTGGGTATCCAAGATGGAGATCTCCGGTACTGGGGGGAGGGATGGCCTTCCCTCCTCTGCTCCCTGAGAAGGAGTGAGGATGTCAAGCTTCTACTTAGACCGAGTCTTGGTTCCTGGGTCGTCTCTGGTCTGCGAACTGCAGGATGAAGATGTCTGCTCCTTGTCGGTTATTGCTGGTGTTGAGTAGAATCCGCTGGCCTGCTGAGTCTGGCTCCTTTGTCCCTGACTCTCTGTATAGTGGGTTTGGCCACCGCCACCACCGCTGCCGCCGTGGTGGCAGCGGCTGCTGGCAAGAGCTCAGATCTGTCTCCTTGCCTGGATTTTCCCTCTCTGGCCTAACCCTCTGTCCTGTGATGGCACAATTGGTGTGATTCTCTGGCTTAGGACTGTTCACTGGAACTCTAAAACTGCTTTCTATGAGAGAACTTGTCTAGCCTCCAGCTTCTCCTCTGCCCTCTTCCCGGAACCCCCTATGTTTTTCTTTGAAATATATTTTCATTAACTTTTGCTCAGGTTGGCCTTCTACTATAATTCTCATCTCTACCCTAGAAGTAACTGAGATTACAGACATGATTCACCATGCTCAATCCGATATGATATATTTTAAATTTGAGGAGTGAAAGAATTATACCAATGTCATTAGATCAATATGACAAGGAATATTTACACATCTCACCACTGAGTCTCTGTGAAATATAGTAACAATTTACCAGAAGTAGAGGCTCCTTCTTGAGAAAACAACAACAACAACAACAACAAACTAGTCAAATGAGAGCACAGAGGCCATAAATTCAAGCCCTAGTACCAGGATTAAAAAAAAAATAGCAGTGTACTACTAGGAGAAAAATAAAAAATAATGCAATCCTGTGAGCTTTGTAGTCACATAAGAAAACTGTGGTATGTAAGCTTTAAGAATGTTCTTGTTATCAGTGACATAACTAAACAAAGAACTGTTTAGGAGAATTTAAGCCAGTTGTGCACTATCATATTAGCAGAAACAAAACCAAGTAAGTTTTACCTCTTATTAAATTAATACAATTACCCACAAAAAATTTGAATGATTAAAATTGTTATTAATTATCAGGTACAAATACTACTTATTTTTTCTATTATATGCATTCTTCACACACAGACACAGACACACACACACACACACACACACACACACACACACACTAACCTGTGACAAGACAGAATATTCAGATATGTCCTAGATAATGACATAGATATTACTCTTAGATCTATCAGATAGCAACACTTGGAATATAATGAATACAGTAAAATAAAACAGCATGAGAAAATAAGGATTTTCCAAAGAAAGAAAGAAACATCAAGAACTGATTTAAAAAATCAATTTGTAAAATATAAATTAGAAGAGATTAGAAAATTTTAATTCCAGGGCTCTGGAATTCCTGATCCTACCTAATCATGAGGATAGGATATCAGGATCAAAGTTTGAAAGCAGTCCAGGCAGAAAAAAAAAATCTGTGAGGCTCTTATCTCCAATTAAGCACCTAAAAAGCCACAAGTGGATGTGTGGCTCAAGTAGTAGAGTTTATGATTTTGAGCATAAAAGATAAAGGACAGTGCCATGGCCCTGAGTTAAAGCTGCAGTACATACACACATATACACAGAGAGAGAGAGAGAGAGAGAGAGAGAGAGAGAGAGAGAGAGAGAGAGAGAGAGAGAGAGAGAGAGAGAGAGAGATAAAAGGAGAGAGAGAGAGAGAGAGAGAGAGAGAGAGAGAGAGGGAGAGAATTACTTCAACAGACATTTCAGAGTACTTGAAGTAAATGCAACATACTTATGGTATGGCATCTTTTCATTTCTTTTACTGTAATAAGGAATGTAATTAATTCCCTAAGGAATGACACCATTCATGAATATTTATGAAAGCTGAGAATCAAAGCACACTAATGATGAAATAGATGAAATATTAGAAAACATTTTGTCAATAGAACTTTGACAACAAAGAGAAATTAAATTGACCATTTTCTTGAACATAATATTTTCAATTTTGAGCGAAAGAACTAGGCAATATAAAAAGTTAAATATGAAAATAACTAAATATAGTTAAATTGATTGAACTGTGTCAAATGAGAACAGTGCATTCTATCATGACCATTCCTGAAAGTGTCATGGACAAAATATAACTATTAATGTTGGTTAAAAAATTCAACAAACACCTCTGGGAACTATTAGAGTGTTTTCTTTTAATTATGCAAAATGATTCCCTTAATTTTCCTTAATTATCCATTAATTATGAGGTACAGATTGCTCAGAATTTTGCATATTTGGAGACTCCAAGTCATTCTGTATTTCTCTCATGCAATATAATATGCATTAGCATTAACTTGTGATTAAAAAGTAGACAGGCACTTGTAGTTCATACCTATAATCCTAGCTACTCGGGAAGCTGAGAATTTAGAATTACACTTTAAAGCCAGCATAGGTAGGAAAGTCTGTTAACTTATATTGCCAATTAAACACCAAAAAGCTGAAGGTGGAGCTACAGCTCAGGTGGTAGAGTACTAGTCTTGAGTACAAAAGCTCAAGGACAAGCACCTAGGCATTGAGTTCAAGGTCCAGGACTGGCACACACACACACAAATAAATCACTCACAGACTAAGGTTTTGAAGTTGAAAGGCACAACAGACTCCTTTGTGTTTTCTCTGGGCAGGCTATTATATTATAAAGTAAAACAAAGGAGGATTTTTATGTATCTATAATCTCATTGGTCAGTCAATCTTCTATAGTTATTTTTGCTTAGAAATGTGACTTTTACTTATTCCTAAAATTCATATCTCATGCTTGCTTTTCTGTATAACAAAATACTTTGTAACTTTTATTGTCTTTGTAACTTCTATTCCCCTTCACACACACTGGCTTTAGTACAAGTTGAGACCTGGAGTTAGAATTCCCACAAAAACTTTTCTTAGTCAAATGCATCATGCATGACACACTATTCTGACCTGCAGGAAACTAAGAATGGAGGGGAAAACAGAACAAAACAAAATAAAACCAGTTTATAGAAAGATTTTAAATACCTGAACAAAACCTGACAAAATTATTTTCCAGAATTATTTCACACCCAGAGATCCAATTGTATTGGTAACATGTTAGTTCATAGCATACCATATGTTTGACTGTATTTGCATGCTTATATTAGCTTCTATAATTATGAAATGCTAAATTATCATGTGTTTGTTAAAAAATATTCCATTGGTGATTTTCTTTTGTTTTCATGAAATTATAACAAAACCCAGAATGCTGTAATGCTTATCTCCTTAAATGAGATTATTTTATGATTTTGCTTCAATGTATTTTCAAGAAAACATTTATCAGCACAGCTTGTTTTTGTTCTAAATTGTCTCATAAAGAAAACTATTTTCAGACAAAAGGATAAACTAACACCAAAACACATGCTGAATAGTAAAAACATTCTTAAAATTTGTCAGAAAAAGCCAGCTGCTACTGGCTCACACCTGGAATACTGCTAGTTAGGAGACTGAGATTGGAAGATCATAGTCTAGATCAACTGAAACAGAAAATGTACTAGCATGTTTGTGTGATTCCAGAAACTACTAGAACAAAAAAAATATAGGTGAACCAGGAACATGCCCAGGTGGAAAGCAAGACCCTATGCTAAAAACAACATACAAAAATAATATCCAACTTAGCAAACTCCATAAAAGTAAATAAATAAACTTGTATATCATATCCAACTTAAAATTTTCTGCATGGCAAAGGACATAGAAAACAAGCTAAACAGAAAAGGCTTAGAATGGGAAGAATTTTTTTTATCAACTATACATCAGAAAAGGGCCTAATACACAAATGTACTTAAAGCTCAAAAAAATAAACCCTCAAATTCAAATAGAAACAACCCAATTAAGAAATTGGCTCATGAGAGAGACATTTCAGAAGAGGAAATAAAAGAGGCGAATAGACAGATAAGGAGACATTCAACACATGTGGCTTTAAAGGATATAGAAACAAAAACAACACTGAGATTCCACCTCATCCCAGTTAGAATGGCCAATATAAAGAAAACCAACAACCCAAGCACTGGTGGCTCGCACCTGTAATCTTAGCTACTCAGGAGGCTGATATCTGAGGATCACCATTCAGGTAGGAAAGTCTGTGAGACTCTGATCTCCAATAAACCACGAGAAAACTGGAAGTGGAACTGTGGTTCAAGTGGTAGAGTGCTTACCTTGAGCTGAAGAGCTCAGGGACAGCACCAAGACCAAGAGCTCAAGCCCCACAACCAAAAAAAAAAAAACACAAAACACAAAAAACAAAAAAAAAGAACCAACAATAACAAGTGCTGGCATGAATGTGGCCACAAGGGCAAAAGGGAACTCTATTACACTGTTGGGAATGTAAGCATGTTCAATCACTTTGGAAATCAGTAGGAAGCCTCCACAAAAGACTATACATAGAGCTTTCCTATTACAATTCCTTGGCATTTATCCGATACAGCACAAACAAGCCCAAATTAAACCTATCACCACAACCATATTCATTGTGTATTGTCTACCATAGCAAACATCCGAAGTCAACTCAAATGCCCCTCAGTGGGTGAATACATCAGAACATATGCTGTATATATACACAATAGAATTCTACTCATTAGAAAGAATAATATTTTACCATTTTTAAAGATACAGAAACATAAGGAAAAATTATATTAAGTGAAGTAAGGCAGATCCAGAGAAAAATGGGTTGCATGATTTCCTTCATTTGTGGTAGCTAGAATGTGACTATATATCTATAAGTAAACATACTGAGTGGTAAGCAATGAGTAACAAATGAATTAACAGAAGTGTAATAGACTCTCTAGAGAGGGCAAATAGTATAATTCCTTAAAAAAATAAAGTCAAAACCCAAAAAGTAAATATCAGGAAATGGGTACTTGCAAGTGGGGAGGGTGGGTCAAGGGGAGAAGAATGGTAGAAGAATGAAGTGAGAAATGGGGAAGAACGCAGGCAAGAATTCATTGTATATACCACAAAATTAAGAAATATAAGGGAAGGAATGGGTCGAAGGTGAATGAAGGTGTTGAAGTGATGACACAGATCAATATGCATTGTACACATAAACTGCTTTGTTACATGGAAAAAAATTCATTATGTAACCTAAAATTAAGTTAAACAAGGGAAGGAGTGAGATGGAGAGGTAGGTGAGAATGTAAATAGGAGTGACATTGATCAAAGTGTATTGTGTTCATAAACTGCTTTGTTGAATGGCAGCTCCTTTGTGCAACTACTTAAAGATGACAAAATATTCAAAAAATACATAAAATCTAGAGATTATTTTATTTGAGCTAAGATAAGAGATACCTTCTCACTCCTGTATGAGACAAGAGTTGACATAAACACTGATTACATTAGATAAACTTATACACAGTGGATAAAATAATGTAGGTTTTAGCTTTTGCATGAATATTAAATAGATTTTAAAAAGGTTAATTTGTGGGTCATATAATAATCTAAAATTGGTGATGCTGAGGAATAGATACCTGGAAAACATTACAAGAAGGAATAGGAGAAATTCTAGGGCTCCTTGAGAATTTTTCTTAATAAAGTCCCAGAAACAGAACAAATTAAAGAAAGGTTAGACAAATGGGATTGCATTAAACTGCAGAGCTACTGCATGGCAAAGGACATTGCTAGCCAGATGAATAGAAAGCCCATGGATTGGGAGAAGATATTCACTAGCGATACAACAGAAAAGGACCTCATATCTAAATAACTCAAAAAATCAAATCCCCTCCAAACAAATCATCAAAAAAACAAATGCCACTGGTTTTGGAGAGATAATTTTATAACCTGCTACTTTGCCAAATTTTCAAATCAGTACAAGTAACTTGTGAGTAGAGTCCATGGGGTTCTTTAAGTACAACATCATGTCATTTTCAAAGCAGGAGAGTTTTACTTCATCTTTCCCTATTTGGATCCCTTCTATGTTTGCATATTGCTTTATTGCTCTAGCTAGGCATTCTAATACTAAATTGAAGTGGAGTGGAGAGAGCAGGTGCATCCTTGTCTCATTACTGAATTTAGAAGAAATGGCTTTAGCTTTTTGCCATTCAGTATAATGCTAGCTGTATGTTTGTCATACGTGGGCTTTATTATACTGAGGAATGTTCCCTGGATTCCTAGTTTCTCCAGAACTTTCATCACAGAGGTGTGTTGGATCTTGTCAAATGCTTTTTCTGCATCCATTGAGATAATCATATGGTTCTTATCCTTGTTCTTGTTGATGTGATGTATTACATTAATTGATTTGTATATATTGAACCAGCTTTGCATCCTTGCAGTGAATCCTGGTTGATAATGGTATATCATATTTTTGATGGTTGTTGAAGTTGATTGGCCAGAATTTTGTTGCGAAGTTTTTCACTGATGTTCATCAAAGAAATGGGTCTATAGTTCTCTTTCTTTGATGAGTACCTGTCTGGTTTTGGGATGAGGGTTATGCTGGCCCCATAGAACGAATTTGGTAGTGAACTGTCACTTTCAATTTTATTGAAGAGTTGGAGGAGTATTGGTGTGAGTTCTGTTTTAAAAGCCTTGTAGAATTCAGCTATGAATCTATTTGGTCCTGGGCTTTTCTTGGATGGGATTTCTGTTATTGCTGTTTCTATTTCGATGCTTGATATAGGGTCAGCTAAGTTGGCTTAAATCATCTTGGTTTAGTTTGAGCATATCAACATTTGTTGGAATTTCTTCCAGATTCTCAAATTTGTTAGCATAAAGGTTTGAGAAATATTTTTGTATAATGTTCTGAATCTTAGTTTTTTTCTTTTTTTTTTAATTATTATTGTGAAAATACCATACAAAGGGGTTACAATTATATGGCCAAGATAGTGAGTACATTTCTTATCATGTATTGTTGCCTCCTCCTTTGTTTCCCCATACCATCCCTTCTCCTCTCCACCCCCTGACCCCCATACTCCTCTACCACCACCAACACCACCATCACCACCCCCCACCAAAGTTGTAAAGCTCGTTTTTCAACATAACGTCTTGTACATCTCATTGTTGTAATGGGTCCACCTGTAACCATATTTAAACAGTTTGTTTTTTCCCTTCCCCTCCACAAATTATATCAACATCAAACACAGAGAAAGCAGGGCTTATACCCTGGGGGAAGTACATACAAAGAAATTGTCTTATAAATATATTAAGTGAAGTAAGCCGGGCCCAAAGAAATATAGGTCCCATGGTTTCCCTTATTTACAATAACTAGTATATGTCTGAGACAAACAGAAACTGTCAGACAAGTTGATGTTAGGTGAAATGAACCCCAAGATAAGGAATCAAATGTTTTTTTCTTTCTTGGAATTGTTTCCAACATATTTATAAGATGAGTCTTAGATTTTTTTCTATGGTGATGTTTCCATTCTCATCTCTGAGTTTGTTTATTTGGGTGTGTTCTCTTATTTTTCTGGTAAGATTTGCTAAGGGTCTGTCAATTTTGTAAATATTTAGAAGAACCAACTCTTTGTTTTGTTGGTTCTTTCTGCGTTTTTTTGGGCTCTAATTAATTCAATTCTGACTTAATTTTAATTATTTGTTTCCATCTACTGGATTGGGGTTTGCCTTGTTCTTTTTCAAGGAGCATCAGGTTCATCATTAAATTGTTGGTTTAATTGAATTCTATGTTTCCCTCAGAAAGAATGGCACCTCCCTACTTGTTAGAAAGTGGAAAAACTTGGAAATAATGAGATTAAGTAGGTCAAACCCAAAGAAATATCTGTCCCATGGTTTCCCTTATTTGCAATAATTAGTATACATCTAGCTTAATCTTATCAGATGATCAGAAAAGCTCCAAAAGCTATGAACATATGACCATGACCCATTGCAACAATGATACCCACAAGACACTATGTTGGAAATGAACTTTACAACTTCAGGGAGGGGAGGAGTGAGGGAGGTGGAGGAGGGAAGGGATAGTAGTAAAAAAAACAAAGGATGGGTAGCAATGCTCCACAAGAAATGTACTGATCACCTTACTCATGTAACTGTAGCCTCCCTGTACAGCATCTTAACAATAAAATAAAATTTAATAAATTAAAGCAATAAAATGAGATACTTGGACAACAAGAGTCTGTAAATATTTAATATATCCCCTGAACCTGAAAACCCTATAAATGGAGATAACCTCCAAAATTGACTTACAAAGCCAAAGTAATAATTCCAAATGTTATCTTTACTATTCAAGGAAGTCAAAAATAAAATCCTCAACAAAGAAATGTTTAGATTATGATTTCTAATATTGCACTCAAAATAGAGCATCTCCCATAATTTTTCCTTCCTAACAACATTTCTCATTTTATGGAACACTTATTTGTATCATTTATACTTTGCATTTTTCCATCTTTGGGCATCTAGTCCATCACTTCAATTATTTTCTAATAGATACCAAAACGTTTGTTTATATCTTTTACAAGTTCTGGCAATCTAGACGAACCTATCTATTAATGTCTATTTGCATCACTTGGACTTTTGTGTTCTTCCTGGTCTGTTATACTGCTTTTTCAGATTTGGTTTCCTGCTTTGAGTGAATCTTAAATTTACATTGGCAGAAAGCACCCCCTTTTTTTCTTAATTTCCTCACAATGTTTAGTTCCAGCGTTTTCCAACATTCTTTGTTCCTCAAGTCTCTTTCTCCATAACTCCCCCAAATACAATAGGAGTAAATTATACAGAAGAAGGACATACTACATTGAAAACCGAAGACATTCTATCACTAAAATAAAATCGGTATATATCGGCACTCACTTCCTTCTTCCTAGCTTCTGTCTGCTTTGAGTAAGTGGGTCTCTTACATTCCACTGGCCCCTCTTTTTCCCTGTGAACACCTTTGCCTGACTTTCCAATTCCCACAGTATATTAATCCATATTATTTACAATCTTCATCTTCTGCTCCTGAATTGGCTCTCCACAATTACCACTCAAACAAAATAGTTTCCTTCGACTACATTATTTATTCAACATATGCTCCTAATCTTTTTGAAATATTGGCTGTAATTTCTGTTTTTGTATCTGAACCTCTGACTTATTTTAAAAGTCACTGAATTTTTGCATTTGGCAATTGCAAAAATGATTTGACTAATAGTTTTAATTTTATGAAATATGAAGGTTAGTTTTCAGCCCAAATAATTTCCTTTCAGCACAGTTCACCTATCCCATTTGGACTCATTTCATATTATTCACATTTTTTTTCTTTTCTCTGTGCATCTCAGAATACTTCCTCTTTGACTATGCTGCTTGCTCTTTTATCATTTACCTAACATTTTTTACACATAGCCTTGGACTTTTTAGTTTTCTGATACTCTTCTAAAGTTATCTATGCATGCATGGTCAAATCTTAAATGAAAACATAGGCATCATGAACACTTGTACTTAAGTACCATTTATCCAACCTTGATGTATGTACCTCTCAGATTCTTTGTTGTACCCCTACTGGTTCCTTTCTCTGTAACAACTTCACTTCCATAACTCAGAGACGAGTGGACAATATCTATATCATAACCTTTTCAAAACTTCTCCATTTCAACTGACTCCACTCACAGGCTCCTCCTTATCTGCATAGTTAACAGTCATTTATTGGGTTTTTGTACTGGCAATCTGGGTTTTGTATTTATAACTTTAAAACTCCATTTGCCTGAAAGAAAAAAAAATTTTGAATCCTTATCTTGGGGTTCATTCCCCTAACATCAACTTATTTGACCTTTTCTGGTTGACTCAGACATATACTAGTTATTGCAAATAAGGGAAACCATGGGACCTATGTTTCTTTGGGCCTGGCTTACTTCACTTAATATAATTTTTTCCAAGTCTTTCCATTTCCTAACAAATGGGGCCATATAATTGTAACTCCTCTATACGGTATTCTCGCAATAAAAAATAAAATAAAATAAAACTCCATTTGCCATTTCTCTCTTAATCCCTAAAACAAATCCAGCACAAATCCTGATGTCATATTTCCATAGGCTTCCAAACTTAAATTTATTTTTTTATATTTGTGGCCTTTATAGTTTATCATCATTTCACCTATAGCTTTTTGAACTCTGAACTCTAACTAAATGTCATGCAATCATTTCAGGTTTTTCATTGTGGAATTTATACATATATATGCTTCCTTTTTCTTTAATCCATCATCCTTAAAAAAGCACTCTCTTGTTTTATTTTCCCAGTCCATTTGCTGCTTATTAATTTCTTCCATTCCTGTAAGTATATTAAGGGGGTCATGTTTGGCATAGGTCAAAGTCTTTTAGAAAAACCACCTCACATGGAATTTGGCATTTTATTGTAAAACATGCATCCCAGTTGTTACGAATAAGTGTGTGTAGATATCAAATGAATTATTTCCTTTCTATTTCAAACATAACTTTCAAGTGGTCAGTGTCTAACTGTATACTGAACATAATTCTCAAGCTTATTTGATGTTTCATAAATAATTCTGAAACAAAACAACATATGTACCTTTCCTAACTATCAAGAGATTTACCAATGCTAAATTTAATTGAGAGTAAAATCAGAGGCAAAATGAAAGTTTTGTATGACAATTTTTTGTAGCATGCAATTATTACTTTACACACATTTCATGATGAATTGGCTTTTGTTGGAGAAAGACAATTCTCTTGAAGATATAGCTCTTATCTGTTAGCAAATGTCAGTAGCAGAGTAAAGAGAATGTACCTCTGGCTGGGTAGCTCTTGATAGATCACCAACAATTTCTACTATTAAGACTATCATTAGAGTAAAATTTTGGAGAGAAAGATCCAAGTTCATTTTTACTAAACTTCATCCAATAGAAATGCCTTCTCTCTTATCTTCTCTGGGTCTTGTAAAACGGTATTTACAAGCAGTAGTGAGTTAGAGAACTAAAGGATTGGATACAGAATGGATTTGGGGAGACAACGAAGTATATTTTCCAAGCTAGAGAAATGAAAACAATTGATCACCTTTTCAAACTGAGTCTGCAACGAAGAGTAATAAATACAAAAATAGTGATTTAGAGTTCACCACATACACAGTGAATAAAAATTTGGTGGTTAATATCCACTATAAAATTAATACAGTAAATTACATAAAGAACAATAAAAGAGGGAAAGGAAGAGCCTCTTGTAGTTAAAATTCATCCTTTTCATAGATAATCCTCCAGAAAACATTGTTTACTTTTCCCCATAGTTAACTCTACAGAAAGTAATTATCCATTTGATTATGAATGGACATTTCCTAGCTCCGAATTCTCATGGAAAAGGCTGGAGCTAAATCCATCTATTTATAAGGCTGGTACTGCTGACCACAAAGAAGACCATAGGGGAAAGGAAGAGTATAGAGGAAAGTAATTTGTCACCTACTAACCCCCCACCCCGTCACCAAGGAATATTGACTCTCTCATTAACACTCCAGGCAAGTCCTCTATTTGCCCAAGAGGGCACATTTGTCAACAGTCCTGTGGGAAAAGCAACAGTTGTGCTATTGAATTTTGAAATTTCTTAGGTCTTTAATTACACTTAAAACAATCTACAGTGATTAATCTTCTTTACTTTCCAGAAAGCTCAACCTGCTGTAAAACAGTGCTTGTTCTGTGAAGAGTATTTTTATGAGATAAACATTTTTTCCCTTCACTAACCAAGACAGATGGACCACAGTCCACCTGAAAGATTAAGTAAAAGGCCTTAGAAACCTAACAACCATGTTTGAACTTTGAACTTCCTCTGATTACTTTCTACTGATTTTTATCTCATCTCAAAATACATATCTTATATATATATATATATTACTTTTATAATAAAGTATCATATAATTTCAAATTTTGGTGTTATTTGTTTTCTTATAGTATTTTAGCTGATGCAAATGTATAAAAGAAGCTTATAAGATTATTCTGAGGTCTGATTAGCCAACTCTTTATTTTCACTGAGTAGAATGGTAATGGGCTCCTTTAATTTCTCAATTATATTGGGAAGAGATGGTGTGAAAGATAGAAGGACCAGAAAACTCAGGTTTTTGGTAGATACCTCATTAAGGACTACCCTTTAACTCTGAAGCCTCAGCTTTCAGTAATACTTAAGTAGGCTCCTATATGGATTTATACAAATATAAAGCAAGTTCAGATATTAAATTTCAAGGTACGGGTTGAGAAGAAAAGTCTAGGCAAAGTGTACTTTTTTGATTAGCTTCAGAAGTTAACAGTGGGGCAAACATTCCTATTTCCAAGGTGTGATTTCCTTCCTGAAGAGATAGTTCCTATCCCATTCATTTACAAGCATTGTAAACTAATTGTGTTTGTATGAACATAGGTATATATTCAGTCACAAGATAATTTGCAACAGTCAGCTAACAAAAATGAAATCTCTCATTCTCTTAGTGGAACTTAGTACAAAATTTGAACTGTAAGAGAATGTCAACAGACAGATGTATTGCTCTGGTGACATATTGCACAGATGGATGTGGTGGATGCAGAAATCATGTAGATGTGTTTGTGACCCGTTTCCAGAGATAATAACAAAGAAATGAAGTAAGGAGTTGCAGAAATCTCATTTCATCTTTCACTTGCACCACATCCTTTCTCCCAGCAGTGCCTCAGTGGATGAGACTGGAGAAATTTGTTCAATCTAAATGAATCAGCATTTTCTGTGTAGTGTGTGTGTGTGTGTGTGTGTGTGTGTGTGTGTGTGTGTGTGTGTGTGTGTGTGTGTGTGTTTTCTTTCTCCCTCCTTTCACTTTTCATTTACCATATTCCCAAAGACAGGCACTGAGGGAATATCATGTTGGTACACAATGAAATCGTAAACACAGGGTCCCTGTCTAGACATCAAATTGGTATGTACCTTCTAAGCCTGCAAAACTGTTAGTAGGCACACAGAGACTTAGCATTATGTTTTGGGAACTAGATCAAATGAACTTTGAAATGTTTAAGTTATAAGCACACAGTTACTGGCTTGTGCCACTTCCTCATTAATACCAGAGTTTGGTATTTTAATCCATCCTCAATATATTATATGGACTCATATAGAAAAAGCTTAATGGAAGTGAACTGGGATGACAACATTGCAGTGATCTTTGAATCATGGATCATCACCTGTGTAAAGAAAGAGAAAAAATGTAGTTTAAATGATGTAGGTGGAAAAACTGGTGTCTGAACATTTCCAAATAGAGGTTCATTTTTAGATAGGGTCTTGTCCTTTTGCTGGGTCTAGCCTCAGGCCTTGACCTTATTATATCCACTTATCAAGAAACTTGGATAAAAGCCATGAGATACTATAACCAGCCTCCTGATAAGTGCTTAAAATTATATGACCATTGAAATAAAGTACTTTTTATGGTTGTATATAATGACATTTGAAGATGTTTTAGCTTCACATTTATATTATTTGAAATTAATGAAACCTAAAACTCAGTGTGGTTCATATTTTCATAATGAAAAATTAATAAAACATTCAGAATTCTTCTATGGTTACAGAACATCTGGATTTTATGCTTTGAAGATAAACTCTTTGTGTAAAAACATGTCTAAGTAGTACTGACTTTCAGTATTTGTTAGGAGCTTGTCTTTTGGTTCTTTAAGGTACAGAATAAGAAAATATTTGTTTTTATGTTCTTACATTGCCAATGGTCCAAATGGTCAAATTATTAATGAAAAACAATATATAATCACATACGTGGATACTTTTTATTGTACAGAGGGGTTACAGTTACACGAGTAAGGCAATGAGTACATTTCCTATTGAGCATTGTTATCTCCTCCTTCATTTTTCCCTACCATCCCTTCCCATCCCACCTTCCCAACTATTCCCCCACCCCCCCCAAGCTGTAAAGTTCATTTTCAACATAGTGTCTTGTACATGTCATTGTTACAATGGGTAAACCTGTATCCCTATTTAAGCATTTGTTTTTTCTCTTCCCCTCCCCAAATTAGAAAAATGTATGTACAAGATGCATGGCACTGGAATCAAAGATAGTGAAAACAGGAGTTATACCATGGGGGAAGAACATACAAGAGAAACAAAAAAAAAATCACATAACACATTTTAATACGTTAAAAACAACAGCCAGAAAAAAAAACTACTTGTGTCCCTATCTTAGGGTTCATTTTATTTAACATTATGTTATATGATCATATTTACATACCTTTTGAACTTTTCTACTTGTCATAGACTTACACTAGTTATTGCAAATAAGGGACACCATGGAACCTATGTTTCTTTGCACCTGGCTTACTTCACTTAATATAATTTTTTCAAGTCTTTCCATTTCCTAGCAAATGGGGTGATGTCATTGTTTCTGTTGGAGGCATAGAATTCCACTAGATAAATATACTACATTTTCTTGATCCATTCATTTAGTGAGGGGCATCTGGGTTGCTTCCATAGCTTAGCTATGGTAAATAATGCTGCAATAAATATAGTTGTGCTGGTAGCTTTAGTGTGGTCTTGTTTGCGATCATTTGGGTAAATGCCCCAAAGTGGGACTGCTGCATCACAGGGGAGCTCTATATAGATTCTTTTGAGGAACCTCCACACTGCTTTCCAGAGTGGTTAAATGAGTTCACACTCCCATGAACAATGCAGTAGATATCCCTTCTGGCCACATCCCCTCTAACATCTGTTGTTATTAGATTTCTTGATTATAGTCATTCTAACTTGGGTGAGGTGGAATCTCAATGTTGTTTTGATTTGCACTTCTTTTATGGCTACAGAAGTTGAGCATTTCTTCATGTGTCTATTGGCCATTTTTTTACGGATATATATATATTTTTTTTAATTGTGAAAATCCTGTACAGAGGGTTACAATTTCATGAGCAACCCCTGTTTTCACTGTATTTGATTTGTGGAGGGGAAAGGAAAAACAATTTGTTTAAATAGGGATACAGGTGGACCCATTGCAACAATGAGATGTACAAGATGTTATGTTGAAAAATGAACTTTACAACTCTACTGGCCATTCTTATTACTTCTTCAGAGAAGCATCTGTTTTACGGGGTCTTTTATTGTTCCACATGAATTTTTGGGTTGCTTCTTCTATTTCATTGAATAATGAGGTGGAGATATTGATAGGTATCACATTGAATTTGTATATAGCCTTTGGAAATATTTCCATTTTCATGATGTTAATACCCTCAATTCAGGAGCTTGTACGTATCATTTTTGAACCTTAATTTTTTACCCTGCTACTTTGTTAAACTTTCCAATCAGCTCGAGTAATTTGTGGGTGGAGTCCATGGGATTCTTTAAATACAATATCACATTGTCTGCAAAGAGCGAGAGTTTTACTTCATCTGTCCTTACTTGGATCCACTTTATGTTGGCATCTTTTCTTCATGGATTCTTTTTTATTTAACTCAATGCTTATTTATTTCTTCTGGCTGAGTATTATGTAAATGTCATACATTTCAAACACCTTGGCCATTTTTGGCAGATTTATTTATCATAGATAAAACTGAATTTTACTAAGGTGACAGTAGCAAGTTCAAGTGCTGGTTAGTTTATATTTTAATCTTTCAGTATAAGAACATGCTACAAGACCATAATCATAGTCAATCAAAATGAAGTGTTATGGACTGGTCTAAAAATATAATTTCATGCATGCTTTATATGTATGAGTTCAGATGTATGATATGCATTCAGATTCTCATCTCAATACAGGCTATAAATAAGGTCATCATAGTACCTCTCTCTTTCTAGGTGAAGAAAGCTGATAAATATCTGTTCTTTCCTTTCTTTCAGATTTATGTTGAGGAGATATTTTTAGTTTAAGTGTGTATCAGCAGATGCAATGAATTTAAAACTTTGGAAACAATGCAGGATTTATAGGTGGTCCTGATATCTTTCACCTTCAGCAAAGCTGATTCTGATTTCCTTCCAAATGTATTCAAGGCCCTTGGCAGTTAATTCTGCCAGTCAACTTTGAAACCTTCTGCTGGAAACTCAGTATTCACATACAAACCTGTCTGAGACAGATGTTTTACCTATGCCATTATGAAGTTGCCTGAAGCTGACACTTGGCTAATTCTCTCATTTGTCCAAAAATACATTTTTTTCCAGTTTATTCCTCACTTTGGAATGCTATTAAATTCTCTCACACAATATTGTTTTTTCCTTTACTGCTGCAAATTTTAATTTGTAAAATAGGAGAGCAGTTGGATTTATATGACTATCAATGAAAAGGCATCCATTGGAAAAGGTAAGATGAGTCATCAAAGCAGTCCAGCACACTTTCAAAGAAGTTGTTTCTAGGTTTTGTGTTATCCTCATCCACATAATTCCCTGTTCTTTCTAGTTATATCACCCAGTGTCCTTATTTGACTGCTAATTAGATCTCCTATTCTGTGTTCTTTTTTACACAAGAAAATACCCCATTCCAAACTTGATCACTCCCTCCCAAAATATTGATTTTTGTTCAGCTTCTGACTCTTTCTGTAGACATTTCTGTTTAAAAAATAACATAGTTAACCCATCAAAGATAAATTTGTCATCTATTTTAGGATCATTGTCCTTTCTAAAGGAAAATATAAAATTTACATTATGTAAAAAAATTACAATTTTAGGCACTTCACATAGCAATTGAAGTTGTTAACTTGTACAAATACATATAAACACATTTCAGCAGTGATTATAATTTTTAAATTAAATCATAATTTGAAATAGCTAAATAGATTACAATACTCTTGTTTGTTAACAGCTATGTTTATTAACAAATTTTTGAATTTACTAAAAATTCATAGTTTGTCTTTAGAATGTTAAAATTTATTGACAACCGAAGGTGATATAGAAGCTGGATACATTGTACTACACTTATAATCTCAGTTTTCAGAGGCTGAGCTATCAGGATAATAGTTTAGAACCACTACAAGGAGACAAATCCTCAAGACTCTTGTCTCCAATTAACTAAGAGACAGATGGAACTGGAGGCATGGTTCAAATAGTAGAGTGTTATCCATGAACAAAAATCCCATTGTTCCAGCAACAGTACTGGTCCAGAAAAAAAATAAAAGGATATATATGGAAAAACTTTCAGAAGGGTTTTTATGAAATACCAAAATTATAAAATTATCTGATATAATTAGTGTTTTATGTAAGGGCTATTTAACATGCTCATAGTAAATTACTAAAAAAACTCACTTGCCCACTTTTCTTTGAAGAAATGAATATTTTCATTACACAATGGAGTAAGTTAATATATATGTATAAATGTTAAAACTGTTTAAAAAATCTATCCATTATAAAACAATGCCTATCAAAATGAACTCCAAGAAATGGAAACATGAGGTTTTATTGTACTGTTTTATTTGTTTCTTTTCTTATTTCTTTGTTTCCTTTGATTTATTCTTTTTTGTCACTGAATTTGATTTCTGTACACTTTGTTTTGTATATAAGTTTATCTGAATTGGGGAGGGGAAAAGGAATCACAGAAACTGTGGGACAACGTGAAAACCAACTCAGCAACTGGTACTCACTAGACAATATGTTGAAAATGAACTTTACAATTTGTGGGGGAGGGAGGTGTTGAGGGGGAAAAGTGGGGTAAAATGAGTCAGTATATCACCTTACTTATATAATTGTAACCCTTCTATATATTGCCTTTACAATACAATTTAAATTTAAAAAGACTCTCCACTGTCTTTGTTAGGCAGCGTTTGATGCAAAACTATTAATTTAAAATGACTAAATGACTAACAATGTTTGAAAAAATAATGTTTATAGATTGGTATATTGTATCATAATGCCAGTGGGTGAGGAAAGAATAGGTAGAACTAAGGCAGACTGAGCTCAGATGCATGATGTGGAATCTGTAGAAAGGGTGGCTGAAAATTCTTACCCTAGATTATGAATTCACACCTGGAAAAAATTATCACAACTTGAACTAATACATGAAGCTTGTGTAGTATGAAAAATTTCTAAAATGGAAAATGTGCCTAAACTAATTATTTGGAAGAATGATTAATATGTGCAGATATGGTGATGTTCAAGGAGATCATAGGAAGCACATATTAGAGCATACTGATAATTTGGTAATAGATTGGACACTTAACTTCTAACTATTACTTTATCCCCTCCCAAGACTTCTAAGCAGAGCTCAATTTAAAAGTAATTCACAGATGGCTGCCAGTGGCTAATGACTGTAATCCTAGCTACTCAGGAGGCTGAGATCTGAAGATTGTGGTTCACAACCAGCCCTAGCAGGAAAAGCCATGAAACTCTTATCTCCAATAAAAATCACCAGAAAACCAGAAGTGGTGCTGTGTCTCAACTGGTAGAGCCTTGAGCTGAAGAGCTGAAGGACAATGATCAGGCCCAGAGTTCAAGCCCAAGGACTCACCAAATATATATATAGTAATTCACCATAAAGTTGGTTCTTGGTGTGATGACACAGGAATACTTGTCATGTACTTAGCTATTACAAAGAACAAACTGGTAGACTGCTCAGATGAACTTTTGATTTGGGTTTAATTATTTCATATATGTCCCTGTCAATCACTTATGTTCTGATTTATTGTTTATACACATTTGGAAAATATCTATTTCCTAAATAGATACTGTAGAATAAAACATTTAAATATAGTGAAAGATGCTATTGAAAGAGGAGAAGTCAATGGAATAAAAATCTTAGTTAATGTAAATCATTTATATATAGACAGTAAAATGAATAATTGGCACCACAGTAAATTTGCAATTTTTTAAAAATATAGTTTGTTTCTGAAACTAGTAGATGACTATGAAGTCAAATCTTTGATCTTAAACACAACTTCCCTTACGTAAACTAACTGAATTAAACCTGTCCCAATCTGTTTATACAGTCAAGAAATTAAAATTAATTTTTTTTTCGAACTCTGGGCCTGAGCGCTGTCCCTCAGCTCTTCAGGTCAAGGTTATTGCTCTACCACTTGAGCTACAGCGCCACTTCCGGGTTTCTGGTAGTTTATTGGATATGAGTTTCACGGACCTATGAACCGCGATCCTCAGTTTTCAGCCTCCTGAGTTGCTAGGATTACAGGCATGAGCCACCGACACCCGGCTAAAATTAATTTTTATATAGCCTCAATCATAATCAGGTGAACAGGTTAATGAGTGGAATACTTCCATAGTTCCTTGTCCCTGCACATTTCCCAACTTTTTCTACTCCTCATATCGTTGTTTTCTAATAATAACATTTACCCTAGCAGAAAAACTTTCAATGAATATGAAGAAATAATACTTTTATTGTTGGTGTTCACACAGGGAGACCTGGGAACGCAGTACCTGGTAGGCAGAAAGTGGACCACGCCATGCAGTTATGGACAAAGTTTACTGAGACATCCATCACATGCTTATACACAGCATACAGGCATAGAAAGTAAATCTTCAGTCATGAGGCAGAAAGTTAATCTTAAACAGTTTTATGGGAATATAGACAATGAGAATTAACCTTTAGTCAGTGAACACAAAAAGTTAATCCTTGTCAACAAACGTGAAGCAGTTTTATGTTATCAAAAATTACAAAGAGTAAGCAAAATGTAGGTGAGCTTTCTTAGAGTAAGCAAAATGTAGGTGGGGTTTCTTAGACTCACTAAGAGAATCTTGAGGCATTTTTGTACAGGATTAATCGGAAGGGTATGTATGTTCACCAAGGTCGTGGCCAGGCATCCATAACTTTGCCCAGATAGGGAAACAGCTTCCTCCTTCTATCCTGAAGGCTACAGCTGGATACCCTTCCTTTGCCAGGTTTATGGACAGTTTTCTCCTCGTTTGCTATCATGACCTCACACAGCACACTAATCCTCAGGTGGGGTCACGTGAGTCTGGGCTGACACTTTACCACACTTGTAATCCTAGCTACTCAGGAGGCTGAGATCTAAGGATCAAGGTTCAAAGCCAGCCCCATTCACTAGCCATACAACAGACAAGGGCTTCATATCGATAATATATTTAGAGCTCAAAATATTAAATCTGCCAATCACAAATCTTAAAAAATATAACTGCTCCATTAATAAGTGGGCTAATGATTTAGACAGACTTCACTGAAGAGGAAATAATGGCCTGTAGACACATGAAGAAATGCTTACCTTCTCTGGTCGTAAAAGAAATGCAAATAAAAACAACATTGAGATTCCACCTCACCCTGGTTAGAATGGCTATAATCAAGAAATCTAATAACAACAGATACTGGAGGAGATGTGGCCAGAAGAGATACCTACTGCATTGTTCATGGGAGGGTAAACTCATTCAACCATCCCAGAAAGCAGTATGGAAGTTCCTCAAAAGACACCACATAGAGCTCCCCTATGACCCAGCAGTCCCACTTTGGACATTGACCCCAACGATCACAAGCAAGGCCATACTTAAACTATCAACACAACTATGTTTATCACCATAGCTAAGATATGGAACCAACCCAGATGCCCCTCAGTAGATGAATGGATCAAAAAAAATGTGATATATATATATATATATATATATATATATATAAACAAAGGAATTGTATGCCTCCATCAGAAAGAATGGCATTGCTCCACTTGGTAGAAAATGGAAAGATTTGGAAAAAATTCTATTAAGTGAAGTAATCCAGGCCCAAAGGAACATAGGTCACTCCCATGGTTTCCCTTATTTGCAATAACTTGTATAAGTCTATGACAAGCAGAAAAGTTCAAAAGCTATGTAAATATGACCATATAACCAGTTGTTTAAGGATACAGGCGGACCTGTTGCAACAATGAGAAGTACAAGTTGTCATGTCCAAAACGAGCTTTACAATGTCGGTGCGGGGGGGGGGGGGGGGGGGGTAAGGAGGGGGAAGGAGAAGGATTGGGATTGAGGGGGAGGGGGGAGGCTGGGAAGGGATGTGAAGGGTAAACCAAAGGAGGAGGGTGCAATGCTTGGTAAGAAATGTACGCATTATCCTGCCCATGTAATTGTAACCCCTCTGTACAGTATGTTCACAAATAAAATAAAATTAAATTTAAAAAAAAAAGATGATGTTAAGTGAAATGAACCAGCAGATAGGGACAAAAGTGTTTTTTTTTCTTCTTCACTATTGTTTTTAACATATTTAAAATGTACTATGTGTTTTTTTGTTTCTCTTGTATGGTCTTCCCCCACAGTATAACCCCTGTTTTCACTGTATTTAATGTCAGTGCTCTGCATCTTATGTATACATTTTTCTAATTTGGGGAGGAGAAGGGAAATAACAAAATGCTGAAATAAGTAGAGGTTGACTCATTGTAACAATGAGATGTACAAGACACTATGTTGAAAACAAACTTTACAACTTGGTGGCAGGGGGATTGGGAGGAATGGAGGAGTTGGGAAGGTGGGGAGGGAAGGAATGGTAGGGAAAAACAAAGGAGGTGTTAACAATTCTGGATAGGAAATGTATTCATTAGCTTACTCCTGAAACTGTAACCTCTCTGTAGAGTATCTTTTCAATATATATAAATATACATGTGTAAATGTATAAATGTGTATATATATATATATATATAATATATATATATACATAACTAGCCTGTGCAGGAAGTCTGTGAGACTCTTATCTCTAACCACCAGAAAAAGTGAAGTGGTGCTGTGGCTCAATGGTAGAGTCTTGCCTTGAGTTGAAGAACTGAGTGACAGGCCCAGACAGAGTGTACAAGCCCCAGGAATGACCAAAATACATAAATATATAAATATATAATAAATAAGATACAGACAATATGTAAGGAAAGTTTTATAGAAAATTTTCTATACATTCACATGTGACATAAAGAAACTCTCATGATCTAAAAATCTCAACGTATGTGTATTTTCATCCTGATTTTGGGGTGACGGTATTTGTGATTAATGGTGTTAATATTTTTCAGATAATAATTGCATAATGTAAAAGCCTAAAACTCATTACACTGGCCAATGAGTAGTTCCAAATTTAGGTTAGATTTAAACACTGATTATTATTGAGGCAAATAACAACAGATTTTTTTTTTTTTTTTTGGTCATGGGGCTTGAACTCTGGCTCTGGGCACTGTCCCTCAGCTCTTCAGCTTAAGGCTAGCACTCTACCACTTGAGCTACAGCACCACTTCCGGTTTTCTGGTGGTTTATTGGAGATAAGAGTTTCACGGACTTTCCTGCTGGGGCTGGCTTTGAACCGGAATCCTCAGATCTCAGCCTCCTCAGTAGCTAGGATTAGAGGCATGAGCCACCAGCACCAAGTAACAGAATGTTTTTGTAAAGGAAAATGCTATAAAATATTCGTGGATTCCAGGCGGTAATTCATTATTTTCAATTATGATGAGCAATGAGGAGAATTTGTTCATATTTTTCACCTGCAACTAAAATTTAAAATTTAACTTTTTTAATATTGATAATTTGTACCCTAGATTATTTTGAGAATTCATTTATAATGACTGATCTAACAGAAAATTCAATGGTTAAATAGAATATGAATAGAATATTACTTTATATATTTCAATTATACATAAATTGATAACTAGGTTACTGGACTTTGTAATAATGTTTAATATTATTGAAATATAATTGAAATAATGAAGCCCTCAAAACTGCTTTTGTCATATGTTCAAAAACTGCACGTTTGTGGGCCTGGGAAGGTGGCTCAGTGGCAGAGCGCCTGCCTTGCATGCCTGAGGCCCTGGGTTTGATTCCTCAGCACCACATAAGCAAAAAAGAAAAAAGCTGGAAGTGGAGCTGTGGCTCAAGTGGTAGAGCACTAGCCTTGAGCTGAAGAGCTGAGGGACAGCGTCCAGGCCCAGAGTTCAGGTCCCACAACCAGACTCCCCTCCCAAAAAAGAAAGTTCCCTTTAACAAATATATATGCCCTTGTGTACACACAAGAAGTACACAAGAAATATATAGGCATGTGTACAACACAATTATATGACATGAATGAGACTATGTTCTCTGCATTTCTTCATATTCTATACAAAGTCTTTCAGAAGTGAATATTTAATACCTGGTAATACACTGTATGTAAAAATTTCACCTAGTCTAGCAGTTTGATATTCAAAATCAAACACTGTTTATATGTAGTTGAGAAGGATTCATATTCTGTAGTTGTTGGATAGGATATTTTGTAAAGCATGGCAGGTCTAATATGTGTCAGATTCTTATTTGATATTTGTTCAAAGTATACATCAATCAAAACATCATATTGTACCTATTTAATATATGCAATTAGTTTATGTTTATCAGAAACTATTTGAAAATTTTTCAAATAAATATAATTTTAGTATGAGCAAAGAATTAATAGTGGAAATTTTACAAATTAATTGTTCCAAGATGTAATTTGTCCTTTTCTTGAGGAAAATGAATACCAGGCAAATATATATATATATATATATATATATATATATAATCTTTACATGTATATATTATCTTTACACCCTATGCCACTATGACAAACTTTGATGATAAAAAGGCATATTTAAGACTCTTAACAACATAGGCACACAAACCATACATATATATACACACACAATAACTATATACTCTTTATAAGAGTTTTAAAAGAACTTTGGGAACATAGTGCTTCCTATATTTCAGGTGATTGTAGAATTCTTGCCTCACTAAAAAAAGAAAGAAAATTTATAAGACAAAGAAATTGCAAAGGTCATAGGCCACAAATATGCTCACCGAAAGCCTGAAATCTAATTGAAACATCAAAGAATGCTTATCTTCCCTCATGCCTTACCACTATATTTCAGTATAGCAAAAGTGAACTGAAAATAAAGGAATTAGAAGTATTTTCTGACAATAAGCTCAAAAAAACCCCATAAAGCTAAGTCAAAGTCCTAGCTAACATTAAGGATTCTATGCCCTGTACTTATTTGTTTTCCAATAAATCAAATCAATAAGGAAAAAAAAGAAGTCTGAATGAAAAACACAAGAAGTAACTCAAATATAACTTGCAATGCAGATGATATAGGTTTGCTATGGATTTTGAAATGCTAATGATTAATATGTTTGGGACTCCAGTGGAGAAAAAGTGTAATTGCATGTAGAGAAACTGAAATTATAACAGCTTATAAAATTTTATAAATGAATGCTAAGATAGAAATAAAAAGTTTCTTTACTGGAACATACCATAATCCTGTGTAACTAAACTAGAAATTAGTGAGTTTGCAGTGAGTTTGTTAATCTCTAAATCCTCTAAAACTGAAATCAAATGACACAAAAAAGGAAAACTACAGTAATTTAGGAAACATGGAAAATTTTAAACAAGGTTGTTTTAATAAAATAAAAATGAACAGATTCTGACACCTTTCACCAGCTTTAATTCAAAATGGGTCACAAACGTCAATGTAAAGCTTGAAACAATGGAAGTATTACAGGAAGGAGTAGGAAAAACATTATTACTCAGGCACAGGAATGAATTTTCTGCACAAGCACAGCAATCAAAGAAAGACTTGATAAATAGGGCTGCATTAAAATAAAATTTTCTGCATAGCAAAAAAACATATCAAAAAAGCAAAAAAGACAGCATCAGAGAGGATTTTTACCAGCTGCCCATGAGATAATGGCCTAATAATATCCAGAATATACAGAAAATTTTTTAAAAAATGAATCCTAAAAGACCATCAACCTAATTAATAAATGGGCTAATGAGCTAGAGAGACCTCTCAGAACAAGAAGTAAAAATAGCCCACATATGCACGAAGAAATTTTCAACATCTCTGACCATAAAATATGCAAATCAAATCAAAGCAACATTGAGATTCCACCTCATCCCGGTTAGAATGACCACTTTCTAGAAAACGAAAGATAACAGATGCTGGTGAGGACGGTGAGGATGTGGCCAAAAGGGAACCTTAATAGGCTGTTGGTGAGCATGTGATCTTGTTCAGTCACTGTGGAGAGCACTATGGAGGTTCCTCAAAAATTTGAACAGAGAGCTGGGCGCCGGTGCCTCATGCCTGTAATCCTAGCTACATAGGAGGCTTAGATTTGAGGATTGCAGTTCAAAGCTAGTCCAGGCAGGAAAGTCTGTGATGCTCTTATCTCCAATTAACCATCAGAAAACTGGAGGTAGTGCTGTGGCTCAAGTGGTAGAGCACTTGCCATGAGCTGAAGTGCTCAGGGACAGGACCCAGGCCCAGATTTCAAGCCCCATGACAAAAAACTTAAATAAATAAATAAATAAATAAATAAATAAATAAATAAATAAATAAATAAATCTATATCTATATCATAGAAATACCCTAAGATTCAACAATTCCACTTCAGGGGATTTGTGAAAATCTTTATAAACTATGGAGTAAGAAACCATTATAAACATCCACATACACAGCAGTAGTATAGTATCATTACAGTTCCTTCTTTTTGTTTACAGAAGAGATCTGATTGTCCCCTCTTTTAAATGGAATACCTGCACATGCTTCACTGGATGCTACTTACTTCATTGTAGTTATTTTCATGGGAATTATTTGAACTTTTTAAATTTAATCTTCTATTTATCAATATGATTAGAGTAGTTGCAACTTATAGTACACAAGGTCTTATGATCCTAGTATTATCAATATAATAAATGTGAGATGCCTGTAGATAAATACTAGGGTATGAAGTTCCATGTATACTAATTTATTATGCTATAGTCTTGGAGTACTGATGTTTACTTAACTTATATTTATTGTCTAAGGGTTATGTGTTTTTTGGTGAAGGTCACTAGGAGGTTAGAGGTCCTGTAACTTTGTTTACCTTAAATCCATTGTGCTAAAAGCTTATCTTGCCAAAACCTTCAGGAATTTACAGTTGATTTTGGATTGCTCTTTTCCTAGGCAGAGACAGTTCTTACAGTTGACCTTTCCTAAAATAATGATTCTCAGTCCGATTCTCAGGTAATCAATGTGTAGGATCTGTTAAATGTTGTGTACATCTCAATTCTTCAATTATGGATGGGTTTGTGAACTCCCAAGATTCATTCAGTGACAAATATGAGCTTGAACTCTAATGAACGTTCTCCTATTTGTAGTGAAGAATCACTCTAGAAAATGGCCATTTTTCTATTTGGAGAAGATAAAGCTAAATACAAACAAGACAAAAAGTTCAGCCTTTCTTACATTTAATAAAAGAATAATGATTGTTGGTCTGGGTAACTCAATTAATTATATATCTGCAACCCAATCTATAATTCCGCTGCTTGTCTATCAAGTAACAGTGAGCAGGGAACCAGAATCAACTACTGACACCATGAAGGTTTGCAAATGAGAAGACGCTGGTAACTGATTTTGCTCAGCCTCCGTCACACAGCCAAGCACTTTGACTTTGAGAATTGATTTAGTGCCATCCCATTTTGTTGCTATAGAATGTAATTTTCTCTTCTTTACTCGGGATACAAGTTCAAGTAGTTCTGTCTTATAAAGAAACATCACAAGAGAGGCTGTAAGAATATGGGAGCTCTTTTCACAAATTTAAAATTATATATTCATAATTAGAATGGTTTAACTAATCAACCATATAAATAATACTACAACCTTAATGTTCATGTATACTCAGCATGTCTATCAATTTAAGTTTTTAAATGATGTTTCTACTTGAATGTGTAGTATATTTTCTTGTAGGTGATATTTCAGCCTTTGGGACCTGCCAGCAATTGAGTTTAACTGTAGATCTAAAAGTCAACAGGCCTGGAAGGAGTAGCTCCTGAAGACAAATAGGTTATTCAATTAAAGCAGAATTCACATGTCAGACAGATTTAGAAAAAGTTTCAGCAAAATCTATAGGTTCTATGTTCCCAACTTTATTGAGATCTTCCCATTTTTTTCAATGGGGAAAGAACTTTCATTGAGATGATCTCATATGAATTTTCAGGATCTTAATATGTCTTCAATTAGGAATAAAAGACCGTAAAAGAAGTGGTAACACTGTCTAAAAAAGAAATGTACTCATCACCTGACTCATAAAATGGTAACTCCTCTGTACAACACCTCATAATAACAATAACATTTAATTTTTAGAAAAAAAAACACACCTGCCCTCATTTTCAGCATGGAAATGAATCAGAGGCACATGTTATGATACACAATTTATTCTATTTTTCTTTCCTTTTCCACTATCTGTTTTCATATCATTCTTTGAGATGAAATTCTACTTTATAATAAATTTATATTTTGGGTATAGCATGTTATTTTTGCACCATTTGTTCAATAGGCTGACTTAAGTGGTATGCTTAAATTACCTCCTGTTAGTTGATGAGTTTTTCCTTGGGAAATAATATGATTTTTTTAGGTAGAATAAGACAAAACTGATAAGAAAAAAAAACAATTTAAACAAAAAGACCACACCTGTACAAAAGAGCAAATCATTTCCTCCCCATCAAAGGAAAAATAATTATGTCTAATAAACCTCATAGAATGTAACTTGCTAGACTCAGTTGAATCCAAAATAAACTTCATGGTGTCCTACTTAGCTTTGTCAGCATCCAGATTCCCATGGAAACTGAATTACATCATCATTTAAGTACAATTTAATGCTTTCAAAGTAAATAGGACTTAGTACTAAATTAGATATCCATATACTATCATATATGATTCATTTTTGAAACTGCCTCTATATAATTTTGAGAATATTACCACATGCAACTTTAATGAAAATATAAAATCATAACAAAAGGGACCAAAAAGCAAGGTAAATCCGAAAAGGGTTTTTATTTATGCATTTGAAGGAAAATGGGCATTAGAAAATCAGGCATATTATTAATTTGTTGCTTAGATACAAATGTATGTCTATAGTGATGGTTTCCTATTATTGGTCCTTTTGACCAAAATTCCTTTCCAGACTGGTGAAGTAAATGGCTTAGTACACACACACACACACACACACACACACACACACACACACACACACACACACACACACACACACACACACACACACACACACACACATTTTTTCATTGTTTCCTACAAAACTTTATACAGGTGGTTTTACACAAATAAGGGAAATTTTAGGCTTCAAAATTCAGCTGCAGCATATGATAAACCCTTCTTCAATGTTTTGCAAAACCCCAGATGGTATTCATGTGCAATATGTTACAGTTTCATGAAGGCAGAAAGCATTTCCTCTAATTTTATGACACACGAAATTGAAACTCAAATAAATTATCTACCTTAAGTTCACAAAAATAAAATAATTACTGGCACCTACAAAGGAATAAAGTTACATAGCATGAAAATATGCAATGATTTTTATTTCTTCCCTGTTGGATCTACACACAAAGTTACTGTGAGTCATCTAAGAAGTGAAATATGAAAATCTGCTTAAAATACATAGTGTGATGCAAAATACTAAAACACATGCTATAAAGGAAAAAATACATAATAAATATAAAATGTAAAGACCTGTCATGTCTACAAATCATAAAATTGATTTAGCATTAAAATGATTAATATTAATTCAGTTACGTAAATTTATTGCTTCTCTTATGCGTTACTTATTGAATTCAATGTAATTCAGATTTTCTTTGATATCTATGAGATAATTGGAAGTAATATGGATCTTTTGAATGAATGAGAGAAACAATGATAGTCACTGACAGGTGGTAAATTTAACTTACATTGACGTCATTAATGAGGTTGCTCATGATTTCCTAGTTCCATTACAATTTGTTACTATATTTTTTGTAAAGTGGCTATTAATACATCTTACCTATTTTTAATAATATATAGAGAGATAGATAGACATGATTGAATGGCTGAAGATGCTAGTTGTTAGATATATTTTCTTTTAAAAATCTTACAAAATTCTTGATAGACACAAATCTTTGATCTTATAGAACTATGTGTGTTTCCATTATTGATATCCAATTAGTAATCGTCTGATTTCTTGCTATCTAATTGCATTTTGATAATAGAAAGATTTTATTACTTTCAAAGTAAAATAGTTTGTTCTCTGTTATTACTGCTTTACAGAAGTTTATATGTGTTGGTGATGCAATGTTACCTTCAATAATAGGGACATTGTATTACTTGTTTTGGCTCTTGGCTCCTAGAGACTCTATAGGTACACAGCAAGTTCATGTGTTGTCAGTAGTCCAATAGAAAAACCCATGTGGCGAGGAAGTGATGGACCAAATTTTAATTTTTGTTCTATTCAGCCACTGTGTGGTAGTGAATATGTTGTCTATGTGACATATCCTGGCAAAAACAAGAAAATTTAATCTATGACAAATGTTTTCTTTCCTTGAGAGTTTGGAACATGTGTTGTTATACTTTAAAATGCATTATTTTATCAAAATAAATAAGAGTTCTTTGTGAATAGTTTTAGGCAGCCAATAATATAAATCACTTTGTTCCCCTGGCCAATTTTTAAAAATTAATTTTAATCTAAATTCTGCGGTGAAGTTAATAAATCAGAGGGTTTACAGTTACATAAGTAAGGTAGTAAGTACATTTCTTTTTTTAATTGTTTATTGTGAAAATACTATACAGAAGGATTACAATTACATGGACAAGATAATGAGTACATTTCTTATCAAGCGTTGTAGCCTCCTCGTTTGTTTCCCCTTCCATCCCTTCCCATCCTCCCCCCACCCCCCAACCCAATCCTCCCTGCTCCCCCACACCAAAGTTGTAAAGTTCGTTTTCGACATAACAACTTGTACTTCTCATTGTTGCAACGGGTCCACCTGTATCCTTATTTAAACAACTTGTTTTTCCCCTTCCCCTCCACAAATTATACCGACATCAAATACAGTGAAAGCAGGGGTTATACTGTGGGGGAGGGACATACAAAGCAACAAATAATCTAGTGTCACTCCTTTCTTAATTTTCTACCACACCGCACCCTCACTTCCCATTCATTTCAAACATAATATCTAGTGATTATCACTGTTATATTGGTTCACCTTTGGTCCCACTGTTTCTCCCCTTCCTCAAATCAGAAGAAAAAGGGTGCAGATATCAAACTTAGTGATAACAAGAAAAAAGGAAGAAAAAAGGAATAACTGCAAACAGTACAATAAAAAAGTCTAGTTACAATTTCTTGGAGTTCATTTCAATAAGTATCATTTTATATGATCATATGCTCATACGTATGATTGTGATCCTCTCCTAAGTATATTCTTCTTTTTTTCTCACTGTGCAATGATTAGAGTGCTGTTTAAACATGCCAAAGCATAATTATTTGTCTTTTAATATTCATTGTATTAATTTGTAGATTTATTGAAAATTCAAATCACTGCAAAAGAGGAAAATCATGCAGCCTCTGTTTCCTTTGATCTGGTTTACTTTACTTAATATCATTTTTTCCAAGTCTTTCCATTTCCATGGGGCAATGGTATTCTTTCTGATGGAAACGTAGAATTCTATTGTGTACATAAACCACTTTTTCTTGATCCCCCCATCCACTGAGGAGTACCTAGGTTGATTCCATAGCTCATCAATAGTAAATAATACATCAGTGAAAATGGTTGTTCTGGTGGAATTAGTGTGGGCTGGTTTGTGATCATTTGGCTAAATGCCCAGGAGTGGGATTGCTGGGTCATAGGGAAGTTCTATGTTTAGTCTTTTGAGGAAACTCCATACTGCTTTCCAGAGTAGTGAACCAGTTTACATTCCCTTTTGGCCACATCCCCTACACCATCTGTTACCATTAAATATTTTGATAATGGTCATTCTAACGAGGGTGAGGTAGAATTTCAATGTTGTTTTGATTTACCTTTCTTTTATGGCCAGAGATGTTAAACATTTCTTCATGTGTTTATTGGCCATTCTTATTTCTTCTGCAATTAAGTCTCGAAGTCTTTAGCACATTTATTGATGAAGATACTATAGGATTTGTTTTTATTTAGTGGGTGGGGGTCTTAATTTTTTTGAGTTCTAAGTGTAGTTTAGAAATGAAGCCCTTGTCTGTTATGTGGCTAGTAAAGATCATCTCCCAATCTGTGGGCTTTCTATTTATCCTGCTAGCTCTGTCCCTTGCCATGCAACACCCCTATAGTTTAATCCAATCCAATTTATCCAGCCTTTCTTTTATTTGTTGTGTTTGTGAAACTTCACTTAGGAAGTTTCAATTAAGGAGTCCCTGTCTGCAGTATTTTCAGGGTATCTGATCTTACATTGAGGTCTTTCATCTTTTTGTAATTGATTTTTTTACAGAGTGATATATAAGGATTTAACTTAGGTTTTCTACACGTATATAGCCAATTTTCTCATAACCACTTGTTGAAGAGGTAGTCTTTCCTCGATTCTCTGCTTTTGGCTCCCTTATCAAAGATTTATTGGCCGTATACGACTGTGGGTTCATTTCTGGGTCTTCAGTTGTGTTCCATTGGGACTCTGGCCAGATCATGAGCCTGTACCAAGCTGTTATTTTATAACTATAGTTTCTTAGTACAATTTGAAGTTTGCTATTGATATTCCTCCTACACTGTTGTTTTTCCTGCTAAGGATTGTTTTTGAAATTTGTGGTCTTCTATTATTACATATGAAATTTTATATTGCTTCTTCTATATCATTGAAGAATGTTGTTGGGAGTTGATAGATATTACATTGAGTATGTACATAGCTTTGGGACATATTGCCATTTTCACTAGGTGAATTCTCCGAAGGAACATGAGCTATTTTTTTGCTTCCTTATATCTGCTTTAATTTTCTTATTCAGGTTTTTGAACTTTTCATCATAGAAATCCTTCACATAGTTGGTTAGATTAATTCCTAGGTATTTTTTCAAGGCTATTACAAAAGGAATTGCTTACCTCATTTCAGCCTCATTTAGGATTAAGAGGTATTTGATAGTTCCTACCATAAATTGTTTCAAATTCTCCTTGTTGTATAAGCTCTTTATTAGTTCTTTAGTTATGAAGGAAAGCTTAGCTGTATATGCTGTTTTTGGTTGTTAATTGTTTGGCTTGAAGGCATGGAACACCTTATTACAGGTTTTCATTGTTTTCATCATCTCTGCTGAGAAATCTGAGGTTAACATGATTGGTTTTCCTTTAAAGTAATTTTTTTCCCTCCCTGAGAGCTTTAGGGTCTTTTGCTTGGTACCTATGGATCCTGTGCAGATTGCATGTGGTAGTGGATTGTCCTGTTCTGGTCTTGTCTGTTTGGTGTTTTTAAAGCTTCTTGTATCTGAATGGGACTATCATTTTTGATGTTCAGGTACTTCTCTAACAGAATTCTGTTAAATATATTTTAGCAATTTTTCTTCCTAATCTTACCTTTTCTCAATGCAATAAGTATTAGGTCTTCTAATTGAGTCTGGATGTTTTTGTAAAGACAAATCTTATCTCTTGGATTTATTTTGAATTATTATTTTTTCTATAATATCTACTCTATCTTCAATTCCCAAGACTCTGATTTCAACATCATCCACTTTGTTGTCAAGACTTTCCACTTTGGTTTTTATTTCCTTGCTTTCTATTTACTCATTTTTGATTATTTCAATCTCTTAATTGGAACTTTGTTTTATATCTTGTATGAGCTTCTGTATTCCCTTAATTTGATTTTCACTGTCTTCTCATATCTTTTTTTATTTGTCTCCCTTTCCTTCTCTTGGAATTCATTCAGCTTTCTATTTGTGGATTCCTTCCATTCCTCTAGTAATGTCTGGCGGTCTCATCATGATCATGCATAACTTTATATAGGCTTTCTATCTTATCACTGAATATATTTATCTGAAATGTTTTTAAATCATTTTGAGAACTAGTCCCTAGATGTTTCATTGGCTGCTCTATTGCCTGTTTATTTTGAGTGGCAGTTGAGGATTTTTGACTTGACATTTTCCTTTTGTTTCTATCGTTTGTTTTTCCCATTTGGAAACTAAAGCTAATCCAATGTCACAACTAAACACAATGTTAGTTCAAAAACCAATCTAGAGCCCTGTAATTGCACAGACATTAGAAGTTCAAAATCATAGATAGGTATTTGCCTATCAAACTCTCCTTCACTTTATTTGAGGAGGGGTATTGTGGTTCAAGAAAGGTGATTTTATATACTTGTAGCCAGTGACCAAATCTGTTGTGATAAAACATTCTGAACCAAAATGATAACAGGATGAGCCAAGTAGGCACAGCCAAAATGGAAACAAATACAGGCTAACTCACAGACACATATTTATGGAACAAAAGACTAAAAAGGAAAATAGGTTAAAATGAAATTAGAGTTATAATGTTAAATAGAAGGAGGAGAAAATAAGAGTAGAGGAATAAAGGAAAAGGAACAGAATGAAGAGAATAGGGCTTAAATATATACATAATATTAATAACAATAAAATTAAAAATACTGAGAATGATAAAGTCAAAAATTAATAAAATTGAGCAATCAAAAATATAGCCTTAATTAAACATGCTGTCACTTAATAAAGATGCCTAACACTTACCATAGAGAATACATATACATATATATGACTAAACAGAATATAAATGAAAAATTTAAAAAATATATATATTGTTCTCCAAGTGGTTTGGAAGACCTTGTTCTTCCCCAATGTCTTTTATTTAGTCTCTTGTTTGAGTCTGATTTCCTTTTGGTGGCCAGCTTTCTTTGTGGCTTAGTTGAATTCATAAGAATTCTAGATATGGGGATGTGGCTGATACTAGATTCCCACAATCAGGCCTATCTGAACCCAACTTATAACTCAAAGTGTACAGATGAATTCTCAAATCACTTTGTATTAGAGGGCAGAAAAATGTTCTGCCTTACCAACTTGGAGTCTCTATAGGCATTTTCCCAGAATAGCTTAGTGGGAGGGGAGATTTGCATTTTGTGGTAGAACAGGAAGGTAGTAGCTATTTTCTGTTGCTTAGATATCTACAGTGAGCTTGGGTTTTGATGGTACTAATGTGTCTCAGTAATTAGTGTCTTTCCTTAGATGGCCAAATCCAGAGACCCTCCTTTAAGGCCAGCTTGAAATCTTCCTCAATTTTTACAAACTTTACAGTTTTTTTATTTTAATTTTTATTTTTTGTGAACATACTGTACAGAGGGGTTACAATTACATGGTGAGTTTTAAGAGACTTTTGATTTTTGTAATTCCAAGGCACCCATTTACCTGTTGGTTGAACATGTCTGCAAGGTAAAGCTTGTTTTTGCTCACTGCTGATGGGCAGGGCAGCTTCCCCTGGGCAGGGCAACCACCTGGGCAGATTTTTTTTTGTTTTGTTTTGTTTCTTTTCCACCAGACAGGGGAAGTTCATGGGTATCAGATTCCTTAGTCATATTTAGAAATATGGCTGCTTATCCTGCAACTATTACCAGCCAGGTGCTCTGGCTCTAAACCACTTTCAGAAATGGTGGTCTTGTCAGGTAGGGAGAGGATTTCCTTACATGCTGTTCTCTGGGAGGGAGGGGTACTCATGATTTCCCTTGGTGTTTCAGACTTTCGGTGATATGAGGAATGGTCTCTGCATCTGTCTGTGGCCGTCTGGGATGTAAACTCCAGTTCTTGCTCTTTTTTTTTTTTTTTTTTTATTTTATTTGAGAACATACTGTACAGAGGGGCTACAATTACATGGGCAGGGTAATGCATACATTTCTTACCAAGCATTGCAGCCTCCTCCTTTGTTTACCCTTCACCTCCTTTCTCCAGTTCTTGCTCTTTATATTCCCATTTGAGGTGAGTAGAAAACTCTCAGGCACTCTATCTCTGCCACACCTTTGTCACTGCTCTCTGGACTGCCACAACAGCCTCATTTGAGTACTTAACCCTGCATTCATATGCAGGCTAATTTTCCTCCTTGGTGTAAATATCTGTTTAATTATAGCTTACTTGGTGTGACTCTCTAGACATGGATAGTTCGGTGGTACACTAAAACTCTTCCATGAGAGCTCTGTTGGTCTCCTGTTGACTTTTTACCATCTCCAGTGTAGCCTAGTTTGACTAGTTTTAAATGATTAAAAATACATAATATTAATCTGCTTCAAAGTGAAATTGATATATATATATATATATATATATGTCAATTTTTTTGGGGGGGTCCAGTCATGGGGCCTGAACTCTGGGACTGGGCACTTTCCCTCAGCTCTTCAGCTCAAGGCTAGTGCTCTACCACTTGAGCCACAGCACCACTTCTGGCTTTTTTATTTTTGCTTATGTGGTACTGAGGAATTGAACCCAGGGCCTGAGCCACCCTTCCAGCCCCTATTTGTCAATTTTAAAATAAATAGTTTACAAATTAAGCAAAGAGTAACTTCAAAGTGTTTAAAGCTACATGTTAAATTGTGGTAGCCATGTAAATTTTTCATCAATGTTTCTTATGCTCCTAACACTGTCACAGAAGTGAGCATGTCCTTTAAAATTACAGCAGAGCCTGTAAATTTAATTTCCTCTTCCAACCAGTGATATCTTTAGTAAATAACAGAGAATTTAATTAATTAATTTATTTATTTTATGTTATGTTTTTATTGGCCATAGGTCTTGAATTCTGGGCCTGGGTACTGTCCCTGAGCTTTTCAGTTCAAGAAAAGTGCTCTACCACTTGAGGCACAGCACACTTTTGGTTTCCCGGTGGCTTATTGGAGATAAGTGTCTCACAGACAGACATTCCTGCCCAGGCTGGCTTTGAACCATGATCCTTACATCTCAGTCTCCTGAGCAGTTAGGATTACAGGCATGAGCCACCAGCACCCAGCTAAGAACTAAATTTTTTAATGGTATGTTGTGAAAACCACTTAAATGCAGTATATCTGTACTTATCTTTGATTTATAATATATACAATGATTGTGTTAATATTGTATGAATAATCACAAAACATTTATAAAAGCATTCATAACAAAAAGATTGAACAAGAGGCTATTTGCTTGCTTTTGAAAAATAATGGTCTTAAATATGCTCTTTTTGTAAGCACAAGGTGATAGAAAAAGGGAAAGAAACATGAGAAAATCTGTGTTTTAGGCAGAAATCCAAAATTTTCAGTCAGTAGATATAGCCAGCTGTCTAGTACAATCTGAAGGTTCTAAAAAAGGAAAAGCTTATTCTCCAAGTTCAGTAGAGACTGGGGCACCAAGAAACTTTTTTCCCTAAGTGAATGTATTTACTTTTCATTTACTTGATTTATTTGAATATTACACATTACTTATTTAGCTTGAAGCTTACTTTAATAATCATTGTGTTCCTTCTTGTTTGGGGAAGAGATAGTAAAGAGGTCTACTAACTACATGGCAACTGCTCTTTTCATTCTTTTGAATTGCTAGAGTCTAGAAAGATTCCCTATCTCTGACAATCTTGCAGACTGGAATATTCACATACACAGATGTTGCTAATCACTTATTCTCATATGGTATTTTAAAAATAAAATATTAGATTGTATAGGTGGTTTTTGCTATTTCAGCTGTGAAGGCATGCAAATACATCAGTGTCAGTGATGGACAAAGGTCAAAAATATTTGACAAAGAGCATCTATTGCTGTTGTAGCATTATCTATCAATTTCTGCTGTTTTTCATTCAATTCTTTCCTAGGATTAGAAACATAATGTTTATTTCACCTTCATCACAGTTTCATATGGCTGTTATCAGGGAATAACTCTCTTCCTCTAAGAATCTCTGTCCTGTTGAAGTGCACAACCAGTGATGGAAGAGGGATTAAACAAATGTCCAACCAGAAGTGAATGGTGCTGAAATAGGCATCTTCCTGAATCTGCTCCATTCCTACTTGGTCCATGACCTCTGCTTACTGGAAAAGCCCTCTAATTTTCTCCTGGCATTTCCTACCAGCTATACACAGACTTGACCATTGTCATGATGATTTTCTCAATGGCCATGAATGGTAGCTCTTGCCAAATCCATCACTGAATTACGTCAGAAATGTTTGCAGTGTATTCATTATGCAATCTGCAGTGATAGTGTAGTCCTGGAGCTTGTAGCATTCAAACACCCATCTTGCCTGGGTTTCTCACCTTCCTAACTGTGGAAGACATTGCTGCATCTCCAGAAAAGATCTTTGAATTCACTAGGAGTACTTCTACAAGCTTGGCAAGTAGTTAACTCCATTATTCCTTTCCAATGATTTTAAACATATAACTTCTTTGAATTACAAGAATTCTGTATCTGCTAGATAGTATGCCCTTAATTACCTGTCATTACCTTGTAACTTGAATTCTCTTTTTCTTTCTTTCAAATAATTTTACTCTTAAATATTTCTTTTTTATTCCTTTGAAAGACAATGTTCGGACTGGAGAACATCTTCTCAGGTTCTTGTCTAGTTGCAATGCAATATTTTACCTCTTCCTTACAATTATTAGTGTGTTCCATGATCTGTCTCACTGAGTGTGTTCTATCTCTTTTTATTTTTTCAAATTACCAGCAATAATGAATGTTGTTAATCCTTAAGGAAAAATTTTTAAACATTACATTAAACAGAGACAATAGTGGTCTATTTATAAATTATGTTTTATTGGTTAATCAAGAAAATATTTTATAGCTATCCAGATAACTTTTTTACTATAGGAAACAAGGGCATCAAAAAGGTTATGAAGCACTCTTCATTTTTAATATTCTTAAATGCCATACAATTTGTATTTCCCTTTTAAATTTGTTTGGCTAGATATTGTGTGGACACTTTTATGTTAAGTCTTGAGGATGACTTATTTTTTATTTTATAGAGATTTTGGAGATAATGTTACAATACTTACGTTGATAGAATTATTTCAAGTTCTTTCCTAGCTAATTTGAAATAATACAAGTTTTTTTTCTTTCAACAAGATTTTTTTCTTTCAATTTTCTTGCTGTTGCTTTATACACATATTTTACTACTTTTTGAAGACATCAGCCACTATTTTATTTTGAGACTATGTTATTATTTTATACTGATTTTATGTTTTGAAGGAATCAGTTGGCATTCATGTTATTTTATTTAATATAAATTTGTTCCTCATATATATATTATTACTACAATACTTCCAGAGTGAAATTTTATGAAATATAATGAAGTCCCAATTTGCAGAATTCTAGGAATGTTGTGAGAAAAGAAAAGATAATGAAAGAAAAGAAGAAAAGAAAAATTTCCCTAGGTAGATATGCTCTCTTCTTTTAAAGGTATTTCTTAACTCCTGAACAGAATCAGAGCTTCAACCTGTTTCTTAAATATAGAATTACTTCTCTGATAACCTATCTGGGTTCCGATTGTTACTTGAGATGTCCTGTTTTCTAAGAGCAGTCCCATTGACTGTTGTCATATCACCAAAGGACATGGACAGCTAACAAGAAGGAAGATCCAGAGCAAGACAACTTGGTGCAGGCATGCTGCTTGCTGCTTTTTTCCAACAAAATCCAATTGCTCTGCTTCCTCTAGGTTCTCAACATTTCTAGCTCATTAGTTCATAAATATGCAACTGATACTCTAAAGCTTTGAAAAGATAAATTAATAAACACCATGCTAGGTGAGTTGGAAGCTTTCCTTGCTCACAGGGATAGTAACTTGAAGTGATTACATATTTCAAATCTACCACTCACATCTATGAAAACATCTGCAAGAACAAACATCTAAGAACAAAATTTTAGGAGAAAATCACAATTTTGCAGGAAGAAATTCATGAAAGACCTTCCAAAAGAAGTATCATATACCTGGCAATTAAGGTATAGGTAAGGGAGGTGGGTTGGAATGTTGAAAAGAGTGGCATTGGTCAGCATATATTGTATTTTAAAATTGTTTTGATAAATGGCAACTTCTTTGTACAAGTATTTAAAGAAAATAAATAAATGAATGAATGAATGAATAAATAAATAAATAAATAAATGTTAGGTGAATGAACCCAAAGATAAATATTCAAATGTTTTTTTTTCTTTCATAAGGTTGTTTCTAACATATTTATAAGATGATTTCTTTGTTGCTTTGTATATCCCTCCCCCACGGTATAACCCCTGCTTTCACTGTATTTGTTGTTGGTATAATTTGTGGAGGAGAAGGGAAAAAACAAATCTTTTAAATAGGGATACAGGTGAACCCATTGCAACAATGAAATATACAAGTTGTTATGTCGAAAAACAAAACAAACTTTACAACTTTGGTGGCCGGGGAGGGGGGGAAGTGGGAGGGGATGGAAACGGATAGGAAGGGGAAACAAAGGAGGAGGCAACAATGCTTGATAAGAAATGTACTCATTATCTTGCCCATGTAATTGTAACCTCTCTGTATGGTTATTTTCACAATTATATAAATAAATACATACATACATACATACATACATACATAAACAAAATGAATGAAAATTATCCTAAGTGTGTGTGTGTGTGTGTTTGTATTATCTGCTTAATGCCTTCAGCAAATACACACACGCACACACGCACACACACACACACACACACACACATTTTCCATGACTCCAAGATACCTCAAATATCATTTGAATGATAGTATGTTAGTTGACAAGAAGATGCCTAGATTCCTGTGTAGAAAAAGCAGAAAGGTAGCTCATAGTTTCTTGGGTCCTTGCAGCCTGAAGATTTGCATGGAATAATTCAGAAATTTGCATATAATACATAAAACCTTCAAAACTAGTTTGAGGGAGATTAGGCTATGCAGTCAATATGTTTCTGAAAGAAAAAAGAAAAAAAGCCAGAAACTTTAAACTCCAATGATTTATTAATTCTGTTTTCTCTAAATCATTGGTAGACTTCCATGGATACTTGTCTAAAGAACAGAAAACACAGACGTTTTACTCCATTAGTATAAGGACACTTAAAAAATAAGACTGACATCAAAAGGCAAGTAGCCTCCTCTTTCTATTGTGCCAAGACAAAATCTTAGAAGGAAGGAAAAGAAAACTTTAAAAGTATAGTATTTGGTAACACTGATAGCTAATACCTGTAATACAAGCTACCCTGGCTAGTGAAGATCTCCATGAAGCTGAGATATGAGGATGTTTTGAAGCAAACCCTGAAAGAAAGACTGTGAGATTCTTATTAACCAATTAACCAGCAAAAGTCCAGAAGTGGAGTGATGGCTCAAGGGGTAGAACACTAGCCCAGAGGACAAACTCTCATGCACAGTGTCCTGGCCCTAGGACCAGTACAAAAATCGAAAACAGAAAAAAAGTATAAAATGCTAAGCTGTTGAAAATAGATTCTAAAAGCCATCTATCTATCTATCTATCTATCTATCTATCTATCTATCTATCTATCTATCTATCTATCTATCTATCTATCTATCTATCTACCTATCTGTATCTATCTATCTATCTATCATCTGTATTTGTGTATATCTATAAAAACAATTAGTTGTTAAAAGTTTTAATATAAATTATTAATACATTATGTGTGTGTAAGAGCAAAAGATATCCTGGTATCCTTCAGGAATATAATAAATATACTCCAAAACTTTGTTTTCTGGAAACACAAAGACAAATTTTGTTATAATAGAAATGAAAATGTAAGTAGCAAAGAACTTCTGAAACACTTTTCTCTTAAATTGAACTTACACTGAGAATGTAATTCATGTTACATGCATATTTCTTTGATTTATAAAAGCTTTCCATATATATCAATATGTAATTTCGAATGGTCTTGTTTGACAGCCAATTACTAGATATGCAATATAATTGAATCAATCCATCTTAAAACTAAGACATCACAATTCTAGATTTATAAAGATGAAAGAATTCAAATTGGTTTAATTTGGATAATTAAATTCACAGTAATAAATGAGTTTTGAAAGAATTTTTTGGATTTCTAAGTCCATGATCTGAAATGCTCAACTTTCCTACATTACTTTTCCTTCTGGATGTCTAACAAGTGTTTTGTGGAATGAGAATCACCATCTTCTTCTAAAAAAAGATTTAACTGCTACTTAGAAATTTTTAAAAAATTGCCTGAGTACATATGGATAACTATTTTGAGTCCACTAATATCAAAGAGAAATTTCTTTTTTTTTAATTTAATTTTATTTTATTTGTGAACATACTGTACAGAGGGGTTACAATTGCATGGGCAGGATAATGCGTACATTTCTTACCAAGCACTGCAACCCCCTCTCAAGGAGAAATTTCTAAGGGAAGGCAAGTCAGGGGACTTAAGCAATTGGAGTGGATCTTAATTGCCTAGGATCTGGCTTTGGTAAGATTAAGAAAGAAAAATAGTGTCCTTTAGGGTTTATAGATGAACTAGTGGAGATAACGTGCCCTGGTTCCTAGCAGGAATTCTTTTGATCTCAAATATTTGCTAGCCTGGTGAGTTTTCCTCAGAAAAAATTATCTATGTAGACAATATCATAATTCATTTTAAAAACATGACAAATACACCTGGTGCAATATGAAATTTCAATTTTGATTCAACATTGTATAAACACACAGGCTCTTTGTCCACACAAGTTTGTCCTTGACATGAATAAGGGGTGACATCTCTCATGTGAAGTAATTACTTCACTGTGTACTTGTTATCTTAAAGGTATGCAAAAACATTCCACCATCATTGTTGCTTTTGGGCTGCATACTCACACTAAGACTTTTTTGGTTGGCATAAAAATTGAAACAAACAGAAAGAATATCATTTTCCCCATATTTGTTCTGTTGATTTTTTTTCACTCTAAAAGGAGAGTTAGGAATACTGAATTTCACTTGCTGGATTCTAAGCTATAAAAATACAGTGTTGATTCTAAAAGAGCATAGCCAATGATTTTATGTGAATCAAAGATCTGACTATAGTAGCACTCATGACCTATATGGTCATATCAGGTAATATGACATGGGGAAAAGAAAACAAATGAACATTACTGAGTGCTACATAATATGGACAGAGAGTGATGAGTACATTTGAAAAAATTAGGTGACACTAACAAATATTTAAAGTCAGAGTGGATGATTAATTGTACACGATGGTTAAATGATGCCACGGCCATCTTGATTTACAAGCTCTTCATTTGTGTTGAACAGCAAGAACATTCTTGAATGATAGTGGCTCTATTGCAGATGTGAAATGCTCAAATTCCAGAAAAGGCTAGTACAGAAGAATAAAAATGTGGGCAAATTAGTTCTTTAGGAGAAAAAATGATATGCTGATTGCATGAATAAACTAGTTCACTCTAACCATAGGTTTAGTGTACCCTTACCCTCATATCCCATTTTGCTTACCCTCATTTTTAGGATTATCAGTAATATTTTATTCTCCCTTAGTACAAAATGGAAAACACTAATGTAAATCAAACAAAAGAAAACTGAGAGTTGCTTTATGTGATGCAAATAAGAGAGGTAGAGACCCATGGCCACTGGAAGAATTTTGATTTCTTTAAAGCACCAGTACTGAAAAACAACCAGTTTTGATCATATAAGAAATTTATTCCTGGCAGCTATGTGTGATTTTTTCTTTTCAAAAGGAGCAGATGATTCATTTAAATTAATTCATTTTTATTTGGAGGCAAAGTGTTATTAACTAAATTCTGTGTGAATGAACATTTTATAGACTACCAAAATTGCTTTCATCTAAATCTAGCCTGCAGATAAAAAAATTTCAAATTCTGCTAGACTATACAATGCCTTATCCCTTGAAAATGCAAAAGTTCAGAAAAATTTTCAGAGAAATTGTAAAGTTCATATTAGCAACAAAGTCCAAGAAACATGTATTTTTCCCACTGCAAATTCCTGCCATTATTAATTCATTATATTGGCTGGCATCCTTAAGTAAGTTTGAGACTTCTCAAAACAAGACTATTCCATATGCCAAATTGGCTCCAATCCAAATACTAACTTGGAAAATGTTTGTTTTAAAGGTCAAACATTAATGCAAGTACATTAAATGACAGTTGATCCAATAATACCTCCTATCTGTTAAATATATATTGAATCATAACCACCATGGATTTAAGAAAACCCTCATCTGCCATATATCATTTCAATCCTATTTTGTGTAACTTTCTAAAACAGATAAATAGAAAATTCAAATTCGATTTCAGAGCACAGATAGTCCTAGAATTACCGCTATGCCTATAACCAAGATTCCTTGTTAGTTTGTATTTCCTGTAATGCTAACCAGGACTATTATCATATACACAACTGTAATATGACAACAGTAAGGCCATCTTTACCAAACATTCAACACATTCAGAAATGTATAAAATTTTAAACATGGTAATGGATATGTTCCCACAGATTTGGACTATTTCTTGAAAAAATAACAAAGAGATGTGTTGGGTAGAAAAATGACTCAAATATAAAAATATTTCAACATTTAAAAAACCAACTACTGAAATGTAATTTACATTTTCTAAATCTGGAGTTCAAAGATATTCAGAATCTTGCTTCAAGTTTAATGATAGCAAGATTGAATCTTGTATATACATTTTTCTAATTTGGGAAAGGGAAGGGAAATAACAAAATGCCGAAATAAGGATACAGGTTGACCCATTGTAACAATGAGATATACAAGACACTATGTTGAAAACGAACTTTACAACTTGGGAAGGAGGGAAGAGTTGAGGGAGGGAAGGGATGGTAGAGGAAAAGCAAAGGAGGAGGTAACAATGCTCAGTAAAAAATGAGTACATAGAAAATGTACTCAATACCTTACTCACGTAACCATAACCCCTCTGTACAGTATTTTTACAATAAAAATATAAAAACTGCACACAATAAGGTAACTGGAAGTTATTGGTTTACATTTTATGATGAATTTTCTTTTTTTAAATTTTATTTATTTTTTTGTAACATACTGTACAGAGGGGTTACAATTACATGGGCAGGATAATGCATACATTTCTTATCAAGCATTGCAGCCTCCTCCTTTGTTTATGAAGCTTACATAAATATTTGCATTTCTATATTTGAGGCATTATAGCTGCTGCCTACATTTATAAGTCTTAATTGATTGCATTTCTCTGAGGAGTACTTTAAACTAGTTATATGAGTCAGATGAAGAAATCAATACTATCAAGAAACTGTCTCATTCCAATGAAAATATTTTTATTTCCATATAGATTATAGAAGAGACAATACACTTTAAACACTTCCAAACTAGCTACCTGTAAAATAAAAGTAACAAACCTTCCCTGCTGTATCAAATCACAAAATTCATTAACCAAACATAGTTAAATTCCATTACCTGCTGGTTATCTGATGTAATTCTCAGTACTGTAGTATATCACTACTGAATTATAACCTGCTTTTCCTTCCTTTTCTTTTCTTTTCTTTCTTTTTTTTTTTTTTTTTTTTTTTGGTCAATCCTGTGGCTTGAACATAGGGCATCGGTGCTGTTCCTGAGCTTTGTCGCTCAGGGGTAGCACTCTGACCATTTTGAGCCATAGCAACACTTCTGGATGTCTGATGGTTAATTGAAGATAAAAGTGTCACAGACTTTCCTGCCCACACTGGCTTTGAACTGTGATCCTTGGATCTTAGCCTCCTGAGTAGCAAGCCTTAGAGGTGTGAGCCACCATTTCCTGGCTGTAACCTGTTTCTTTACTCCTGAACTATTAACATGGATATTCTTGCTTAGTTTTCCCAAGTTACCTTTTCATACATATAGACAGATAGATAGATAGATAGATAGATAGATAGATAGATAGATAGATAGATAGATAGATAGATAGATAGATAGATAGATAGATAGATAGATAGATAAATAGATAGATAGATAGATAGATAGATAAATAGATAGATAGATACATAGATACATAGATACATAGATACATAGATAAATACATACATACATATCAAGATCTAGCTATGTTAATATCTATATAGATAGACATTGATATATCTATATATAGATGTATATATCATATAAAAGTTCTCATCATAAATTATTGTTCACTTCAGTTGTACACTTCAATTTCACTAAGTATGTTTACATTGTATACCACGAAAAACTATTCATCTTCAGAAATTTTTTCAAGCTGTGTAGACATTTACTAATAATTCTCTATTGCCTTCCTATTCCATCCCCTGACAATTATCATTTTACTTCTATTTCTATAATATTTTGACTACATCAATTAGTCTCCCTACAGAGAATCATTGAATATTTGTCTTTGTATTCATTTATAATTTATTAATTTTAGCACAATGTATTCATGGCATGCTCATATACAAGATATACCAGAATGTTTTAGAAGGCTTCCTTGAAGTAATTTCTTTTATCATTGTACTGTACTTCCACAGACTTTTCTAATTTCTTTTCTTGTGGCTTTTTATGTTCTCTTTTTCTATATTAGGCTCACACTTTGATTGGTTGATTTTTTTCTTCTAGTCACTAACTCAAATTTATTTTTCATTCCTATTTTTTAAATACTATTGGAATTCTGATAAATACCTAGTACTTATTCACTAATTTACATAGGTTTAATTTCAAAATATTACAAAATTTCAATCTATTACACCTTATACTTTTGTTCCTTTTCTTTTCAGTCACTGCTGTAATCTGGTCACATTTCTTCAGTCTTTTACCTTCAACTTTTAACAGTCAGAAATTTGTATTGTATCTTGAAGTTTACCCTCTATTTCTTTTCCTTCCTCAAGTCTGATTTTGATATCATCTATGGACTGCTATTATGACTATTTTAATTCTCCATTATAGACTTCCTTTTTAAAGATTTTTGTATATACTGATAAACACTTTTGTTATTTTAATTGATAGATTTCTGGAGTTTGTCCATCTATTCCTTTAGTCTTTTGATCAACTTTAAACCAGATATTTTGAAGTATTCTGTTGGTTTGGGGTTTTTTTGTTTGCTCATTTTTTGGTCTTGGGTCTTGAAATTTGAGACTGGGCCACTGTACCTGATCTTCTTTGGCTCAAAGTTAGCACTCCACCATTTGAATGATGGCACCAACTCCTGCTTTTTCTGAGTAATTTATTTGAGGTAAGAGTGTCACAGACTTTCCTGTCAAGGCTGTCATTGAAACACCATCCTCAGATCTTAGCTCCTGAGTAACTAGCACTATAGGCATAAGCCACTGGTGCCAAACTTGAAGTGTGTGTGTGTGTGTGTGTGTGTGCGTGTGTGTGTGTGTGTGTGTGTGTGTGTGTGTGTGTGTGTGTGTGTGTGTTTGTTTTAAATAAATCTACAGTTAGTTCTTTTTGGGAAATAGTTCTTATTTCTTTTAACTTTTGGTTTTCCCTTAAATATACTGATCACTTTAAAATTTTTGCAATATAAATAGCTACTTTCAGATATCTCAATGCTTCAAATCTGGACCCCAAAACAAGCAAAAAGAAAACAAGAAAGGAAAAGATGATGATAATGTTTGAAATCATTGAAAAACCTTTTTTGCTAGAGAAGATGGAGTTTATAAAATGGCAGTAGATGCAACAAGCTGGACTGGTCATGTATTTATCTGCATAGCTGTGATGAGAAAGCAGATTTCAGTGGTGTAAGTACTGACATCAAAATTTAGGGGAACTACCTGTGAAGGATATTTCCCAATTCCATGCATGTGTGCCTGTCATGTGGTGGTTATGGCTGCTATTATAGCAACTTTTTTTTAATAATTTTTTTTCATGTGGTTGTTTCCCTTAGTTAACTGCTGTCCAACAATCAGTCATTGATTTAACAGCTGCCTAGTAACTTCTGCACTATTAATATAATTTCTGAAGTTTAAGAAATCAAAAGACCCCAGGTGCCAGTGGCTCATGACTGTAATCCTAGCTACTCAGGAGGCTGAGATCTGAGGATCGTGGTTCAAAGCCAGCCGGGGCAAGAAAGTCCATGAGACTCTTGTCTCCAATAAACCACCAGAAAACCAGAAATGGCAGTGTGGATCAAGGGGTAGAGCATTAGCCTTGATCTGAAGAGCTGAGGGACAGTGCCCAGGCCCAGAGTTCAAGCCCCACGACCAATCAAAAAAACAAAAAAAAGAAAGAAAAAGAAAAACTACACATGTAATTATTAGGCATATTAAAGATTATACTACATGTTATAATGTATCTATTATAAGATTATAAGAAGGTGTGACATATTGTCCTTGTTGATCTACAATAATTGTATATTGAAATACAAAGAATTAATATTAATTATGGGTTTGAATTATTGTACTTTAATGGATGATAGCTGGTTCAGTTGCTCATGCCTCTAATCCTTTCAAGACTGAGATGACGATTGTGGCTTGAAGCCAGGCTAGAATAAATTTTGGGAGGCCATCTTTCCTTAACAAATAAGAAAACTGGATACAATGGCATACTATACAGGAAACACAATAATACATATTACATATGTATTATATATTATATATGTGTTTTTCCAAGTAAAAACATCGATATTTATAACCAAAAATTATTCCTGGTTATTTTTTAACCATAATCTTATATACTTCCTGTCATTAGTAAAAAGGTATTTTGTTTAATTGCCTGTACATTTCTGCTCAGTAAAATATCATCACCAGAAATGAATTCAGTATACTTGTCTTTTATTCCAATATTCAACTCAATGCTTGGCATTTTGATATCTATGTCCATCTAGCTACTTTTATATTTTGAGTTTTTGCCTATTTAAAAAATTCATTTTATTTTTTAAAGATTTCTAAGCACTTTTACAAAGAATTTCAATCCAACATGTCAGTTTCTGAGTACAATGCATCTTGCTTCTATTTTTGATTCTCACTCTTTAAAAGACAAAGAAAAAAAAGTAACTGTGTTTAATTTCCTGTAGAGATAGTAGCTTCACACTTAGTGAACATTTATTGTAAACTAAGCGTGCCTTTTTCATTATAAAGAACTAATTCTTTTCCTTTGTAGTAATACGTCAGGTATTTCCATATCACTACTTTCAAACTACTTCAAAAGTGCCAGAATTGATTTAACAGGTAAATTACTGAATAATTTTGTCATTTTGTAGTGTAAAAGAAGTAAGTATGAAATATACTTCAATGTAACCTCTGTTGAAAACATATGATAAAAGTATAAATCAACTGTATGCTGAAATTTAAAAATAAGTGTTGGAATAAATGTTAATGCTAAGACAATATCTTCTACCTGGTTGACTGAGCTTTCCATCTTTATGTTGTCAATATATACTTGAAGGCTACTCTGTACCAACAGAGAGCCTTAGATGATGTGTGTATGTCTTGGATTCAAATTTAGAATATTGGAGTTCTAGCACTAAGATCCATACAAGTAAAATGTTGGACCTAATCCAGTGAAAGCTGCACTCTTCCTAGAGTGAAAAAGCAAATTTTAGTCATACATTTTAACTGTACATAAATAGTACTTCTAAGTTACTATATTTTGTCTCTTTCTCAGGAAAAGAATGTCTGAGAATGCAAAAGGAAACATTGAAATTATTGCAGGCAGAAACCACTGTCATGATAGCTTAAAAGACCATGGACTGCAGGATTGTAGATCTAAGCTACTAGCATACTGATTGGCAACACCATAGCAAGTTATTCTATTCCCTAGAATCTTGTTTCCCAAATGAAAACTTAAAGTTTGCAATAGAAATAAAAGATGCCTTTCAAACATGAGAGCTGAAACAGTAACTATTATCCCTCTAAATACATTTTAACTGAGTTAAAATCCTTTGGATTTAGGCTCCTTTAATAACAATGTTTTCTATTTTTAAAGACATATTGTCCCCCTATGAGATTTTTTGGGATATTATATCTGGACAGTTGCAGATGGAAAGGATATAATGATCATTTCACTATTCATTAAGTGTTAACCCAACTGTAACAATTTTAGCAACAAAATACTTTGTAGTATAAAAGATCCTTACCTCCTGATGAAACTGGGAACCACTGAGAAAGTGATTATTAGGGCTCTGGGTGAGTGGAAAGGTGAGATTTTGGTGGAGAATTGGTTGAAGTATGACATGTTTGTGAAAGCTGGAATAATTGATGGAAAAGTACTGATCTGTCAATTCCACAGGAGAGAGGAGGAAGTAAAATTTTGTCAGTGGCCAAAATTAAGCTGTTAATCACTGGCTGGAATAAGGTCAAATTCAGTGGGAAAAATGTCCTTGATTAAAACATCAAAACTCAGACACGGTGTCAACAGGGTAAAATAATACCGGTGCTATTTTTCTTTTTTTTTTGTCAGTCATGGGGCTTGAACTCTGGGCTTGGGCGCTATTCCTCAGCTCTTCAGCTCAAGACTAGTGCTCTGCCACTTGAGCCACAGCACCACTTCCAGTTTTTTTCTAGTGGTTTTTATTGGAGATAAGAGTCTCCCAGAGTTTCCTGCCCGGGCTGGCTTTGAACCATAATTCTCAGATCTCAGCCTCCTGAGTAGCTAGGATTACAGGCTTGAGCCACCGGCTCCCAGCTAGCGCTGCTATTTTTGAAATGGCATCTCTATGTCACAAGTTTTATGCTTCCTAGGAAAAAATCTTATCCTAGGGATCAGCCCACAGTCCAGCAGCTTTATACTTATTCAGACTAAAATCTTCTTGCCATTGACAGATGGTAGGTTATCCAATTTTATCCTGTGCTTATAGAATATCCATTCATCTCTATCCAAATAGAAATTCTTAAGCACAAAACTTTTTTTATTTAAATTACAAAGTCCAAATCTCCATGTTATAGTTTTAAATCTCTTCACTACATTGCATTCCAAATGTAACTACAAAAGAACTCAGCACAATCCTATCTGTAAGTTCTTAGATCTTCTCAATTCCTCTTTCTCAAATTAAATGAATTTATTTCATTTTAAAATGAGTTATTCTCATGTTTCTCAATATCTATACATAATATAGGAAATATCCACCAATTTATATCTTAATATCAAAATGAACCAAAAGTTCTCTAAATTTGCTAATAAAAATTTTTAAAATTCATTTCCCAAAAAATCCTCAACAGAAAAAATCCTTAACATTTTACATGAAGAAATTTTACAAGAAGAAATTCAGTAAACAACTTTATCCATCTTAAAATATATTGTCAAAAGAAATTATTTACTTATTCTTGTTGTTGTTGGTGGTGGTGGTAGTGGATCTTGAACTCTGGGCCTGGGCACTGTCCCTCAGCTTTTCAGGTCAAGGTGGGCACTCTACCACTTGAGCCACAACGCCACTTCCGGTTTTCTGAGTCATTTATTGGAGATAAAAGTCTCACAGAATTTCCTGCCCAGACTGGCTTTGAACCATGATCCTCAGATCTCAGCCTCCTGAGTAGCTAGGATTACAGGCATGACCCACTGACGCCCAGCTGGAAAAAAATTATTATCTACTAAGAAACAAGTTTTCTTTTTTGTGTGTGCTTCAATTCTGTTTTCGAAAAGCAGTTTGATACTGAATTTAATTTCTTTCTTTATGTAATCTTATTCTAAACTTCCTGAATGACAAAAACACATGGTATTATATGTTAACATTGGAACATGCTGATTAAGTTTAACATAATTTAAGGTTAAGTAACCAGGAGACACTCTGAAAAGTCTTCAAAGTAACGGTGTAGAGAGACTGCAGAGATAGAATGCATGCAAAGTATCTGTAAAGAAATTCACTCTGCAGCACTGAAACAGGTGGTTTTTAACAGCTTTTCATGAAGACAAGATTCTTAAAATTTAACTTAAACACACCTACTACTTATAGAAATTTCTCCAGATTGCCCTTAGAGCTCCTGTGATCACAGGAAGCAGCTAACTCAGGGTACAACTTCTTTATTCCAGAAGGTTCTTGGAGCCTCTCATGTTCCCTGGCCTCTTTACCTGTCTACTTCTCATATATATATGGAAATAATTGCAACTCTTTACCTGCAACATTAAGAAAGTTGAATATGTGTGTGTGCATGTGTGTGTGTCTTGATGCTTAAACGCAGGGCCTGTGCATTGTCCCTGAGCTTATTTGCTCAGGGCTAGAGCCCTACCACTTTGAGCCATAGTTCCATCAGTTTTCTGGTGGTTAACTGGGGATAAGAGTATTATGGGCTTTCCTGCAATGGCTGGCTTTGAACCAGAATCTTCAGATCTCAGCCTCCTGAGTAGCTAAGTTTATAGGCATGAGCTACCTGTACCTGGCTGATTTTTTTTCTTTTCTTTCTGAAGGGTAGTACTCTATCAGTTGAGCCACAGCTTCACTTCCAGCTTTTTGATAGTTTATTGTAGATAAACTTATGTGCCTGGGGTGCCTTTAAATCATGACAGATCTCAGCTTCCTGGGTAGCTAGGATTACAGATGTAAGCCACCAGTGTCCATCCTGAATATCCTTTTCATCTAGTCTTTCTCCACATGGGAAAACTACCAGAGTGTTCCTGGACACAAAATTGAGATAAATTATCAATTCTGTTTGTAATTTTAAACAGATCATTATAATAATATTATACCAAACTTATATAAGCACTGATTAAGTAATGATTAGGTTAAATTTCAATATTTAATGTTTCCTTGCTTTTGTTAACTGCCTTTTGTTTGCTGAATTTTGAGATTTTGAAAATAAATTCAATGTCTTACATTGTTATCTTGTGATATTTTTCTTTTTCTGTTCTATTCTTAATATAGGATGATTTAATATGTCTCTTAGGAAATCTCAAGAAACCAATTTCCAAGGTAATATACCTCTTTCATTGGAAGTTGTAAAAACAAGAGGATGGGCAGAAACCATTAAAATCTAAAGTAGAAGGCCAGCATTGTTTCCTATAGTATCTGCTGGGCTAGATTCCAATGTAATAAGCCTGCTTTGTTTTATATTGCACCTGGTGAAGAAACCAGGAAAAATGGACCAAAGACTATGAATATTATTCACTGGTGTTTCTACAGAGCATCTGAACCTACTTCAAAAGCTATGAAAAAGTTAGAGGAACTAGAAATACAACAACCCAAGTGAGAAATTGTGTAGCTCTTAAATCTTTTAGAGATGCTTTTTCAAATAAAAGTCATATAAAGTGTTCACAGTCAGATAATACTTCAAGTTTAAATTCTTTGGAGACTGCTAAAAAATGCCCACCTCTTCACAAAATTACAACTGCTAAGCCAGTGCATCACTTACCTGGCAGGGAATGCAATAAGTGAAAACAAAGTCACACAGGAGGTTGCTAATGGCTAAGATTCTGAACTTCAAAGGCAAATTCTGGTTTGTATGGACTAAATAGCATTAACAGCAACATTCCTTGTGAGAGTTTTAAACTTCATGTGTTATTGGTTTTAGAGTCTTCCCTGAGGGAGGTATAATAGAGACACTGCAGAACTCATCACCTCTGTGGCCTTTCTGAGGGGAGGCACAGGCATTCAGCAGTAATACCCTTTCCTCCTTCTGTTGACTTAGTATGAGGTCAAGTTGGCAAGAATTGCTGGTAGTTTGAAATAAGGACTTCAAGAATAGCTCTCATTAAGCACCACACCCAAAAGAGTTCCTGTAGAAGAAAGAATTTCAAAAATCTTTGGTTCAAGTAATTCTCTTAGTGTACCTATGGCTATGCTAGGAAATGGCATCTTAAAATTCTTCCATGAAAGATGTTTGCTCAGATTTGATTGTCAGGTGCTTAACCTTTTAGAAAAAAAGAGAAAGAGGAAAAAGGAGAGTAATGCTTGTTTTGGAGAACATATTATCCTGTGAGACTAACAAGCTAGAGGCAAATAGAAAGATTTCTTACTGTTAGTAACTAACTTGTAACTTAGGAAGTTCTTTAAACTTTCTGTAAGTTCACTCATCTCAAAATAATGAACCAATGAATATATTTTAAATGATCATTTTTGACATGTATATACTTAAGAAGATATATATATATATATACATATATATATATATATACAAGTACATTTGTGTGTTTGTGTGTGTGTGTGTGTGTGTGTGTGTGTGTGTGTGTGTGTTTCACTCAAGGCTGGAGGTCTACCACATAAGTCACAGCTGTACTTCTACCTTTTTGATGGTTAATTGAAGTGTCAGATCAACAAGTGTCACAGACTTTCCTGCCCAGGTTGACATCAAAGTACTATCTTCATATCTCAGCCTACTGGATTGCTAGGATTATAGGCATGAGCCACCAGCATCTGGATACATCTACATTTTTGAATAGTGGAAAATTTCTATGTCCTGAAAATGATGGATATATTTTGTTAAAACTTAATTTACAAATTTGAGCAATGGTAAGAAAGCTAGATTAGAATTTCATTTGCACATTTAACAAGAACCTCCAAGCTAATTTTCAATTATCCAGTACCACTGTTATTGCAACACTATTCACTGTAGCCAAGCTTAGGAAGAGTGTATATTGACTAACAAATGAACAAATAAAGTTCAGGATAATTATACACAATGTAATACCATTCTCTCATTAAAAAAAAGAAAATCATTTCATTTGTAGCAACATCAATAAATTGGAGGACATTATTTCCAGTGAACCATCAAAGTGCACAAAGACAAATAGTGCATTTTCTTAGTTAAATGCCAAAACTTCTCTCATAAAACTAGAGTCATAGAATGGCTGTCAGAGGCTAAAAAGGGAAGTGAAGAGGGAGGATATATGCAAATTGAGTAAGAAGCACAAAATACAGATAGAAGGAATATGGTCAAGTATTTTACAACAGATTGGTATTCAAAATAATTTGTATATTTAATAAAGAAATAGAGGAGAGATAGTCAGATGCTCTATTAAAAAATGTTTTAAAAAGATAGAAAAGCTAACATTGCCCAGATTTTAGCATTGTGCTTTGTGTATATTTATCAGTGTTTGTTTTTTTATTGTCAGTCGTGGTAGTTGAACTCTGGCCTGGGCGCTGTCCCTCAGCTTTTCAGCTCAAGGATAGCATCCTACCACTTGAGCCACAACACGACTTCTTGCTTTTTTCTGCTTATGTGATGCTGAGGAATCAAACTCAGGGCCTCATGCATGGTAGGCAAGCACTCTACCATTGAGCCAACTTCCCAGCCCCTATGTTTACTTTTATAATATATTCTATAAATATATTTTTAATTGAAATTTAAAAAATAAGCTAACATAAATTCAAAAGCATGTAAATATTTTCTTAGTGTTTTGCTATATCTTGGAAATATTTAGTTTTGTGTTAATTCTAATAACGTTCTATATTCTTAAATAAAACATAAATGATAATATAAATTGTAGACATAGATGTCTGACTCCATTTTGAGAAATGCGAATACTGACAGCTTTCTCCTCTCTCTCTTGTGATGCACAGTTAGGTAACCTCTTAAGATGTTTGAATCTTTCCTTGCTTGTACCAAAAATGAGAGAGATCTAAAACATGAAGAATTTCAGAAAGGTGTTTTTCTCCATAGATCTCATCATACAACATTTTTTCCATACAAAACATCTCTGGAAACTGTGCCTTATAAGTCAATTATGCTAAACAAATATAACAGTCTATTTTTCATTCTTTGTGCCATACAGTACATACGAATGGTGCATTTAAAATGTATTGACATCTTAGAAAGTGTGAGGTGACTCATTTTTTAATCTTTGCTATCAGAAGACATAGGTCAGGAAGATTGTGCTTTGTGACCAGCCTGGGCAAAATATTGACAAGAACACATCTTAACAAATAAGATGGGTAACATGGCAAGCATATGTTATCCTGCCATGTGGAAAGCACAAGTATAAAAATTACAATCCAGGCCAGCCTGACTGTAAATTTGAGTATCTATTCCCAAAATGAAGAGCAAAAATGGATGGGTGTGTCTCCATTGGTAGTGCATCTGCTTGGCATGCAAAAGCTTTGAGTCTAAATTCGAATACAACTAAAAGAAAAAGGAAACATAGGAACAGCTTACTGTTAATGGAATATTAGGGCCTGTATCTACTAGTAAAGCAAAAATGTGTCTTTTAGAGAGTGTCTATTTCACTGCCAAGACTTTTCTAGGTTCACACTCCAAGTAAAATATAAATGTGATGGAACATGACTCAGAAAGCCTGAGCTTCTGATGTAAGAAAATTTTAGGGGAGAAATGTAGAATAATTACCAAATCTTTCCCAGGTGCTATCAATTAAACATAGTATTAGATACCTAATTTGAAAGTAGAAACAATTTCAAAATGCATTCTTAGTTCAAAGTAGGGCTTTTCATAAAACTAAACAAGAGAAATAAGGAAACTATTCCACTGACTGAATGAATCCTACGTTCAGATAATCACTTTGGAGATCCTCCTAAACTCCAGCTATTTGTCATTGCTTAAGTATATAATCTAAATATCAGATTCTTGGAAAAAAACAAAATGCCATGAAGGGGTACCAGGTTGGAGTGGGGTGGTGTCAAAAGGAAAGGAGCAGGGGAACAAAAAGGAGAAGGGAGGAAGAATTTGATTTCCTACTATGTTAGCAATTCTTGGAATATAATATATAACATGTATGGCCATAAGACTCCTTTACCTTAGGAAATTTTCTCTATTACAATAGCATGCTTTTCCTATTTTGGCTCTACTACCATCACTCAGAAAGAAAGAACCATGACTGTGAAATTACAGTTACAAGATTGACTCCAAAGTGTGTGTTCCAGTATTTTCCATGAACATTTGATGTAAGTTGCAATTGTGACACTTGATGGGAAATTATATATATATATATATATATACATATATATATGTATATATATATGTATATATATATACATATCTATCTATCTATCTATCTATATATAGTTGTTGTTGTTGTTGTTGTTTATTGTAAAGATGCTGTACAGAGGGGTTTCATAGCTGAAGTAGCCAAAATAAGAATTACAATGAGAAAGATCCTAGACTCTATGAAGCTTTTTATAGCAATTTTTTATTGTGATTAAGTGATTACATAAATTTCACAAATTTCACAGTATTGTGAAATAGTAATACTTAGTTAAAATCACAAACACATCTAAACTTCATGGGGAAAGTTGTTTTTATCGTGGTCTATAACGTCTTTGAGTTCTATGAGCTTTGACAATACAGTTATTTCTTCCACATTGGGTGATACGGACATTTCTTTCCTTTTGCTTAGTGTCAGCTGTTCCCTCTTTCCCACTCATTCCCTCCCTCCCATCGCTGCCATTGAGTTGCTTACTTCGTTTGATCAATGACCAGTGCAGCTGATGGGTCCCCGCTGTTGTATGTTTCCCCTTGTTTCCCTCTATTTCTGTGTCCTCCTCCTCCGATATGCACATGTACACTATATATGTGGTCAGCAGTATGGGGATATTTAGTAATGATTCGACCAGCTGAGTGGAGGGCCTTTGTTTTTTGAGTCTTGTTTACTTTGTGGTATCTTCTTACGTTTTGGATTTAACATCCACTTATCAGGGAGACCATGTGCCATTTGTCTCTTTGCTCTTGGCTTACCTCACTCAACATAATTTTTTCTAGTTCCATCAATTTCCCGGCAAATGCCATTATTTTGTCCTTTCTAATGGCTGCATCATATTCCATTGTATATAGGTACCACAATTTTTGGATCCATTCATCTGTAGTGGGTTATCTGGGTTGTTTCCATATCCTGGCTATTGTAAACAGTGCTGCAGTGAGCATGTAGGTTCATGTATCCTTGATTGCTGGTTACTCTTGTTCAGGATAGATGCCTAGAAGTGGTATGTCTGGGTCATAGGGGAGATCAATACTTATCTTTCTGAGGCACTGTCCAGACTGCCTTCCAAAGTGGTTGTATTAGTGTACATTCCCACCAGCAGTGTAATAGGGTTCCTCTTTCTCTGCATACCCTTCAGCATTTGTCGTTGGCTGAATTTAGGATGTGGGCCATTCTGACTGGGTAAGGTAGTATCTCAGGGATGCTTCATTTGTATTTCCTTTACAACCAGGGATTGTTGTGTTTCCTTGCCATTTTTATCTCTTCTTATGGGAAGTTTCTCCTTAGTTCCCTTGCCCATTAATAGTTGGTTTGTTAGGTTTGGGAGGGATTGGTTTCTTGAGTTCCCTATGTATACTGCATATTAATCCCTTGTCTGATATATTTCTGGTAAATATTTTTTTCCCAGTTAGTTGGCTATCTTTCTAGTTTGGTTGCTATAGCTTTAGCTGTGTAGAAACTTTTTATTTTAAGGTAGTACAATTTGTTGTCACCTTGGAACTCTATTCAGGAAGTTCCTGCCTGTGTCTTAAGTTCAAGTGTTTCTCCTACTCTGTCCTGCAGTAGTTTCAGAATTTCAGGTTTGAGGTTAAGTTTTTAAATTCATTTCATTTTATGTTAGTGCATGGTGACAAACGTGTTCACTGTTTTGTATCCTGCTAGTTTGCCAAAGTGGTTTATAAGTTCTAACAGTGGGTGGAGTTTTGGGGATCATGCAGATATAGTATCATGTCATCTGCAAAAAGGGAAGAAGTTTAACTTCTTCCTTCCCTATATGGATCCCTTTAATATCTTTGTCTTGCCTTATTGCTCTGGTTAAGGATTACAGAACTATATTGAAAAAGAGTGGTGAGAGTGGGCATCCTTGCCTTGTTCCTGATTTTAGGAGAATTGGTTGTAGTTTTTCCCCATTAAGCATTATATTTGGTATTGGTCTGTCATATATGGCTTTTATTGCTTTAAGGAATGTTCCTTTTTTCCTATCTTCTTCAGAGTTTTTAACATGAATGAATGCTGTATCTTATCAAAAGCTTTTCCGTGTCAATGGGGATAATCATGTGGCTCTTGACCTTGGATCTGTTGATGTAATGAATTACCTTTATTGATTTATGTATGTTAAACCATCCCTGCATCTCTGGGATGACGCCGACTTGGTCGTAGTGTATGATTCTTTTTTATGTGTTTCTGGATTCTATTGGCTAGAATTTTTTTAAGGATCTTTGCATCTATGTTCATCAATGAGATTGGTCTGCAGTTTTCTTTTTTTGTTGGGTCTTTGCGGGTTTGGGGATGAGTGTGATATTGGCTTCATAGAATGAGTTTGGGAGAGTTCCATATGTTTCCATCTCTTGGAAAAGATTGAGGAAGATGGGTATTAGTTCCTCTTTAAAAGTCTTATATAATTCTGTGGTGAATGCATCTAGTCCTGGCCTTTTCCTTGTTCGAAGACTACTGATTGCTTCCTCTATCTCATTGTAAGATATTGATTTATTTAATTGTTCTTTTTCTTCTTTGTTCATTTTGAGCAATTTGTATTTCTTTAAACATTCATCCATTTCTGATAGGTTTTCTTTCCTTAGTGAGTATAGATTCTAGAAATAATTCTTTATGATTATTTGGATATCTTCGGTATTTGTTGTAATTTTTCCCGTGGCATCCCTGATCTTATTGATTTGGGTTTCCTCTCTTCTTTTAAATTAATCTTGTCAAAGGTCCATGAATTTTATTGATTTTTTTAAAAAACAGCCTTTTGTTTTTATTAATTTTATTTATAGTTTTCTTATTCTCTATCTCATTAATTTCAGACCTCATTTTGGTTATTTTGCTCTGTCTAGTAACTTTAGGTTCAATTTTTTCATGTTTTTCCAGCAGTTTAAGTTGCAACATGAGATTATACTTCGTCTGTCTCCATTTTCTTGATGTGTGCAATGAGAGTGATAAATTTGGCCCTCAGGGCAAGTTACTTTGTGATGTGTATTCATTTTCTTTGAATTGTTCTTTCATTAGCTTGTTTTTAATTTCTTCTGTTACCCACGTATTGCTTAGAAATGTGCTGTTCAATTTCCATGTATTTGAGTAATTTGTACGGTATACTTTGTTATTGAGAAGTAGCTTGATTCCACTGTGGTCAGATGGGATACAGTAGATTGTGTTAATTCCCTTGTGTTTGCTTAAATTCCTAGTATGAACTATGATACGGTCTATTTTGGAGAAAATTCCATGAGCTGCTGATAAGAACATCTACTGTGTCGTTTAGGTTGGAAAATTAGGTAGATGTCAATTAGTTCTGCTTGAAATACGGTATCACTTAATTAGGTGGCTTCTTTGCCAATCCTCTGGTTGGTAGACCTGTCCTTTGGTGAGGGTAGGATATTAAAGTTCCTAGTATTATAATATTTAGACCTATTTTTTCTGGAAGTTTGATAGTATTTGCTTACCATATTTGGGTGCACCAGTGTTTGGGGAGTATAAAGTTGATAATAGTAATATCCTCTTCTTGAATTGTTCCCTGTATTAACATGTAGTATCCTTCTTTATCTTTTGTATTGATTTTAATGAAAAGTTTATTTTGTCAGATATCAGGATGGCAACTTCTGCTTTCTTTCTGGAAGCATTTGCATGGTAGATCTTTCTCCATCTCTTCACTTAGAATTTGTTTTTATATGTGAGGTGGGTCTCTTGAAGGCAACAGATGGATGGGTCTTGTTTTCTAGATCAATCTGCAGTTCTTTTTCTTTACATTGGTGAATTGAGCCCATTAATATTTATGGTTATTACAGAGAGATGCATTGTGTTTCTTGTCATTTCCTGCTTTCCTAAGTTTTTCTTCTTTCTTCCTGAGCTTACTAAGTCAGACTTTTTTGTGATATCTGTCTGATATGGATCACTGTTCTTGGTTGCTTTCTTCAGGTTGTGTTCCCCCTCTTAATATTCTTTGTAGTGCTGGCTTATTATTTATGAATGCATTTAGTTTTTCTTTACTATTAAAAATTTTAGTTTCTCCATTGAATGCAAATGTTAGTTTTGCTGGGTATATCAGTCTAGATTCTCAGGGCTCACATCATACTTTCCCAGGCTTTTCTTGCATTCAGTGTCTGTGCAGAGATCTGCAGTGATTCTCATTTTATTCCCATTATAGTATAGCTCCTTCTTTGTTTCTGCTGCATGCAAGATTGTTTCTTTATTATTCAGATCTATCATTTTTAGTATAATGTGCCTAAAAGTGTTTCTCCGGGGATACTGCTTGTTAGGTGTTCTATATGTTTCTGTTATGTAGTTAAGATATTCTCTTTTAAGATAGGGGAAATTTTGATTGATAATCTTACTGAATAGGTGTTTCATTCCCTTGCTTTTATATTCCTCACCTTCATCCACTCCAATGATAGGAAGGTTAAATTTCTTGGGACTGTCTGCTTGCCCTTGGATTTCCCTTTGGCATAATTTTAGTGAATTTCCATATCTGTGACCTTTTTTTTTCCAGTTGATGCATTTTTGTCTTCTGTATCTGATATTCTAATTTCCATTTTGTTCACTCCTCTGCTAACTTTGGATTCCATTGTGGTTTACATGGAGCAAATCAAGCCATTTATGGCGTCTATGTTAATATTAGTCTCATCTCTTAGTGAGGTGTGTACTGCATCTATTTTTGCATGCATCCCCTGTTTGAAATCTTGCATCTCTTTTGACATTTTGTTTCTGTGTTCTTTAAATTTCTGATCTATTTCTCACTTTAATGCTTGAGTCATTGCCTCCAGCATCTCTTGGATGTAGCATTTTTCTTCCATTCCTGATTTGCTTCCTCTGGGGCTCTCCTCTAGGTAGCTGTTGTCTTTTGGGGGTAACTTGATATCCTGGGTATTGATAAATCTTGTAATTTTTCTCTATGATTTTCATATGGGGATTCAGAGATTATTGGAGACTAATCTGAAACTGTGTTTTGGTCAAATGCTGGCTGTCTTTGTTTGATTCTGGGTTTGTTCCCAGATCAATTGATGAAACTTGCTCCGGGCTCTGGGTTGACTGAGAGCATCTGTACCCAGTTTCGGTTCTCTTGGGGGAGAAGCAACCACCAGCTGATAGTCGGACCCATGTAGGGCTTTCAGCTGTCTGCTGGAGATCACAGGAAGTTCCTGCCTTTAGCCAAAGACTGAGCAGCCTAGACTGCTAGTGCTTATTCCTACCGGTGCTCTTGGTGAGACTGGTTGTGCTGGATATACTATCCCAGTTGCTGGAGTCTACTATGAGTTCCTGCCTATAATCAGATGCTGGCAGCCTGAGCTGTCCAGTCCCTAGCCTGAGATATATAGGTTAGGCTTTGGTGGGATTTGCGCTGCTGGTTCTCCTGCCCTGTACACACAGGTATTTTGCTATCACCGGCATGATTCCAAGGGGTGTGGTTACCTGCTTTCCCCCTCCGCTGAGGCATGTGCTCAGCTTCTGACTTCAATTGGGATGGATGGGTTGTACAGCTCAGGCACCTGATCCTCAGACTTGCCCCTGGCTCCTCGTCCCTACCTGGGGCACACTGTTTGGACCTGTGTAGCTGAGTATCCTGCCCAGGGTATACAGCCTGGGGTATGCAGTTCAGATTTCTTCCCCTGCTGCCTATTGTGGCCTTTGGGCGCTGTTCCTGGCTTGGGCATTTAAGGTCCCTCCCAGGGGCAATCTTGATCAAACCTCTCTGGCTGGATGTGCTCCATGGGCTGGTGGGGAGCTTGCACACTTCCCAGTTTTAGTGGGACTTGTATTGCAGGTGGTAGGGGGGTCTGGGTCAAGCTGTGTGGGTTACCACCAGCACTGGTGGCCCTTGGAGGGGGCGGTGATACTGTCCTCTACAGGTACTCACCCTGGAGTTAGTTGGAAACTCTCTAGTGGTGCTGTGGCAGATCACTGTTTCTGTGCAATGTAGGTCACTGGTTGCCACTGCACTCTGCATTCTGTTGAGAAGCTCGGGGGCTGGGCTGGGTGGTGGCCACTCTGGGTCTGTGTTTCTCCCTGTCTCTGCCTCTGTTGATGCTCTCAGGTCAGAGCCATGAGCATGTTTTGCACTGGCTGCCTGCTGCCGAGTGGTGGAGGAGTCGTCTTTAGGCCGGTTCGGAGCTCTGAAATTTCTGTCTCTCTGCTCTCCGGGTCATGACCGTCACCTTAGGAGTCTTCTGCACTGCCATTCTCCGGATGGACCCCTGTAGTTCTGGGTTTCCCCCCTCTGCAGTGAGGCTGTGGTTTTGGTGGGATGGGCCAGTGCCGCTCTGGTGAGGGGTGGGACAAGGCTCTTTCTGCAGGTTGTGAGCTCCACAGTTTTTCTGTTTGCAATCAGTGAGTACTGCAATGACACCTTTGGAGTCTTCTGCGACAGGGTGCTACAGACAACCCACTGTGGTTCTGGGGTCTCTGGCAGCCCCAGCCGAGCTGGCCGGCCATGGTTTGGTCCATTGCTGCAGAGCCAGCAAGGATTGGGGGAAGGGTCTTCATGCTTTTCTGTTCTGAAATTCTTCTTTTTCTTTCTTTCATTTTTTTTTCACCTCCTACTTTTCTGTGTTTTTGTCTTTTTGCTGTTGTCAGTCTCTTGGGGAAATTAAGTGTTGGAACTCAAACTCTCTATTTGGTTGAAGAAAGCTGTGGTGTTTTCATACTGTCCCTTCACCATCTTGGCCCTCCCTCTCCTCTTTGATATTTAGAATGGAAAATATTTCAGCCTCATTTATAGTCTATGTGGGCAGTGTTGGACATCAGGGTGTCCTCATCATATATTTTGTATACTTGCCTAAAAATACCCTCTAGGACTTTTTTTTCAGCATTTTATCATTTTACCGTTTACTTTTCCAAGTAGGTATTGATGATTCTAAATATGTTTTATTTAGCAATGGCAAATAGAGCTATGGAAACTGCAGTTCCATCTATAGTGTAAAATTCTGCAAGTTCTAAGACCAGAATGTGCTACCATCTGAATGTGGTCTAAGATACTAACAAAATTGGAAATTCTTGATATCAAAATTTTAGCCAGCTCCAGTGTCTTATATAATCTCAACTACATAGGAGGTGAAGAGCAAGAAGATAGAAGTTAAAAGCCTAGTTCAAAAATTAACCAGACTCTATGTCAACAATTAACCCTGGCACAATGGGCCAAGTGGCCCACTAATCTCTGCTACACAATGATGTGTATAGGTGAATCCAATCCAAGAGAGCCACAAGTAAGAGAGATCCAAACTGAAACATTAACTAAAAGCTAAATTGGGCTGGGCTCATAATATAAGTAGCAAAATGCTTGCCTAGTAGGTACAAGGCCTGGGTTCAAACCCTAGTATTCTGCAGAAAAATTTTCTGTAATAATCAATGCTAAGTGACCTAAAAACAAGGTGATACAAAGAAGCCACACAGGTTTTGAAATATATTACATTAGATACACAGAAATTGAGAAGGCATATAAAAGATGAAAGACTAAATCTAGCAATCTGTGATCACTGGATCTTCAAGGAAAGTGGAAGTAGATGGAAATACTCTACAGAATAAAATTAATTTTTAAACAATATAAAATAGGTTATTTAGAGTAGATAAAGCTTACAGAATAAGAAGTCTATTTAAGAAGACAATGTAGGAAAACTTGGTAAGTTGAAACATAAGCAGAGCCTTATGAACCACAATGAAAATTATGGATATTGTTAGACTTTATATGAGAGAAAACAGTAAGTAAATATTCCAGATGAGATGTAAAGTAGTTAGCATTGTAATTATAAGAGCTTAATTAAGAATCCCTGTAAATCTACTAGTAAACACACTAGATGGTTAAAGATTAAAAAATACATGAAGATAAATTATAGAGGTAGCTAGACTTTCACACAGTGACACCAAAGGTGGATATTCTGAGTTGAAGACCACAGAGGCTCAATAGCTATGTGTAGATAATCATATAAAATAGTATTTGTTGAAATGAACTCCACGGAATTGAAACAAGAGTTGTTGTTTTTTTAATTCTTTGTTTTTGTTTTCATTTATTTTTCCTTTTGTTTTGTTTGTAAGTTTATCTATTTTGAGGAAAGTAAGGGGAGGCACAGAAAAAGTTGGAGAAAGGGTGAATAAATGTCACAGTGACACTCACTATACACTATGTTGAAAATGAATTATACATTTTGTGGGTGGAGAAAGGAGGGAAAAATTGGGAGAGAGCAAATTAAGGGGTAACTGTTTAGAAAAAATGAACTCATTACCTCACTTATGTAACTGTAACCTTTCTGTACATCACCTAAATATATATGAACATATAAATTATGTCTATATATATACATATAAAGAAAGAAGCTCTCCATAGTGAATATGTTTAAATAAAATAATTATATTAAAATTTAAAAGTAAGTAAATAATTAAATGGATTACTTGTGTTTGTGCTTGTGCTTGTGAGTAATGTGTATAGAAAAAGTACTGAGAATTTGGTAAAACATATCAAAATGTTTATAGCTTTTTTGTTTCAATACTGGATGGATGGAGAGGTGTAGGGCATAAAGAAAAAACATCAAGAATTTAGTGTGTCAAACTTTTAATTGAGAATTTTATAGGCATCTTTTAATAAACTCATGGAGAACTCAGGGAAGAAAGAATAACTCATATATTAGGATCTATTTAAGACCATAAAATTAATTAATTTCCTTGGTGGATGGGCATATAAAAAGCAAGAGGACTCAAGCCAAACCCAGACATACTCAAACACTTAGACACCAATTAAGAAAACAATGTTATTAAAAATGGCAGAGAAGAAATAACAACTGAAAAATGTATATTATAGAATCAAGTAGAAAATAATAATTCTAAAAAAGCATGGTACTATTATTATTATTTATTGGTCATGAGACTTGAACCCTGGCCCTGGGCACTGTCCCTGGGCTCACCAGCTCAAGGAAAGTACTCTACCACTTGAGCCACACTGCCATTTCTAGCTTTCTGGATGTACAGACTTTCCTGGCTGGGCTGTCTTTGAACTACAATCCTTAGATCTCAGCCTCCTGAGTAGCTAGGATTATAGGTGTAAGCCAATTGTACCTGGCAAGAACATGTAATTATTGACATCAAATGTGATAACAAAGAAAATAGATAGAACTTGGATTTGACACTATATAAATCATTGACACACTATGTAAGTGCTATTTTTTGAAACTGGAAGACAATTGACAATTGATTTGATCCAAGTCAACTTTTCTAAGAAAGTTTAAGGCTAAAAAAACATGGAGGAAATGACTATTATCACTCCCTTAAGCTATCTGCTGTTAAGTGAAGGGGTCATAATAGTAGTTGAGAGGTAGACAGGAGATCAAGTGAGAATAGTTGGAGATTTCATTTTATTATTTTTAGTGGGAGAATTTGTAACATGTCCATTTGCTAATTAGATGATTTAAGACAAAAGAAATAGTGGGTGATTCAAAAAAATGGGGATGTGTTTTCAGGAAGAAATATGTTAGCCTGGGGAGAAAACAAAGCAATGGAATTTATGTAGGAAGAGAGCATTGCCACATTATAAAAATTTAAATGTATAGAATATAATGATGAATGAAATTAGGTTAAATATTTATTTTATTTCAGAATATATGTTTAAAGGCTTTCATATATTCACAGATATTAATGTCACATATGAAAGACAGGATTAGGCAAAGGAGAAACTATTTTTTTTTGTCTACAAACTATTTTTTGTTTGTCTACAAGCAGTACAACACATAATCAAGACAAATTTCTTCTTTTATATAAAGTTGTATTTTAATTTTAGCCTGGTCACAAATATTGCTTATTTCAGAAATGAGATTTGTCACTTTGCCTCTCAAAGTTTACAAGTACTTTATAAAATATAGATAATAGGTCAAGCACTTCATGAGATTGTTTATAACGTTCTTCATTTTCACTGTGGAATTTTAAAACTCAGAAGATTCTTTATTAAGAGGAAAAAGTGGGCTCAGGGATTTAAAATCCATCATCACATGATCAAACAAATCAAACTATGTAAAAGAGTGCAGTGTACATGTGAAATATAATCTGTACAGTTTACCTATATTTTTATTTTAAGGGATTTGAAACGTGCAGGAATAAATTTAGTCAATGAGAAACCCATTTCCTTTTAAACCTTTTTATTGGTTGGTCATGGGACTTGAACTCTGAGCCTGGGTGCTGTTCTCACAAGAGCTCTACCACTTGAGCCATAGCACCACTTCTGGTTTCCAGGTTGTCAATTTGAGATAAGAGTCTCATGATTTTCCTGGCCGGGCTGGCTTTGAACTTCAATCCTCAGATCTCAGCCTTTTTGTATCTGGGATTACATTCATGATCCACTGGCGCCTGGCTATCCCTTTTTTTCTTTTTCTTTTTCCTTTTCTTTTTTTCCATGTAACAAATACATTGCAATTATCAATTTTCTTTCAAGTTCACACAGCAATTAAAAGTGACTTGCAGTATTCATCGTAGCCAAGATATGGTATCACTCCTGATTCCCCTCAATGGATGAATGGATCAAGAAAGTATGGTATGCATCACAATGGAATTTTACTAACCCATTAGAAAAAATGTTATGCAAGGACTTCGAAGAAAAATCATACCAAATGAAGTAAGCCAGACCCAGAGAAATTAAGGTTATTGTGTTTTCCCTCATTTGTGGTAGATAGAATGTGCCTATAAATATGTAAGTAAACATTTTGGTTGGTATATAATGGTTACAAATAAATTAACTGAAAGATCATAGATGCTATGGAAAGTTCAAATAGTATAATATTTTAGAAAGACTAGATCAAAGCCCAACAAAATAAGCACCAGGAAATGGGTACATCCAAGATGGGGGTGGGACAAACTAGAGAAAGCTAGATGAATAAAGCAGGGAAATGAGGGAGAACACAGTCAAGAATTGTTAGTATTACAAAATTAACAAAGTAAGGGAAAGGGTGGTTTGAAGAAGGGTGAGAATGTTGAAGGGGTTGGTACTTATTAAGATGCATTGCATTCATAAACTGATTTGTTAAATGATACCTCCTTTGTACAATTACTTAACAATAATAAAACAAAACACACAACAACTACTAAACAAACAAGCCTGGCCTGTGGACTTATTGCTCCCACATTCAGTAATATAGTATAAATATGTTTTACAAACTGTTGCCTTAAAACAGTGTTCAAAAAGAAATGTACTTATTACCTGACTTATGTAACTATAAACCTTCTGTACATCAACTTATAAGAAACATTAAATTAAAAAATAACAAGCTTTCTCTTGTTTTATAATAATTTCTGTTGTAGTTAACTGTGCCCCACTAGCTACACAAACCTGAGTGTCTTCACACTATCACTGCAACAGAAAAAATCATAACTGTGGACTAAACTGTTTCCTACACGGTCTTTAGAGGAGAGTTTGCTTTTTTCAAAGCAATAAGGAAAACACATGTCACAACAAACTGCTGCTTTGATATACAAGATTACACATAGATTCCATATGAAATCAACTTTGGAAAATTATAATTCTGATGTAATGAAACTTTCAAATGCACCCAAATGTATTAGCAGAAATATGGTATTTGCAAGAGATAATTAAAATGATGTAATTCCTTAGAAAGTTAAACCACAGTCCAACAAAATGATGATCAGGAAATTAATGCTGAAAAGGTAAGTAGAGGAGGTCAGGTAGAGGGGATGTGTGAAATGAAGGGGTAAATGAAGGGAGAATAAAGTTATAATATTCAGTGAATATCATAACACTAAGAAAATGGAGGGGAGGAACATAGGTTGAGAGGGATGGGGAGAATGATGAAAGCTATGACATAAATACCTGAAAAACAAAATTAAAATAGATTTAATGAAATGTGAGGTCTTCCATATTCCTGGATTAGAAGGATTAAATCTGGATAATGGCAATACTGACTAAACTATGTACAAATTCAGTGCAAAGCCCATCAACATCCCAACAACATTCTTCAAAGGTGTAGAGAAAGTAATCAAAAAATTCCTTAGGAGGAAGAACGGTGTGGGAGGAATTTCAATACCAAACTTCAAACTGTATTACAAAGCCATAGTAATAAAAACAGCACATCAGTATTGTCACAAGAATCAGCCTGAGGCCCAATGGAACAGAATAGAAGACAGAGAAATGAACCCAGACACTTACAGCCACTTAATATTGATAAAGGAAACAAAAACACTGGATAGAGGAAAGACAGCCTATTCAATAAATGATGCTGACATAATTGGCTATATACATGCAGAAAAGTAATGCTAAATCCTTATATCAATCTGCTCCAGAAACAATTCCAAATGGATCAAAGACCTCAATGTAAGATCAGATACCATGACACTATTATAGGAAGGGGTGAGGGAAATATTAGGGTTCCTAAGTAGTGGTCCAAACTTCCTAAGTGAAGCTCAGAATCACAAAAAATCAAAGAGTGGATAAATGGAATTGCATAATACTTAATAGTTTCTTCATGGAAAAGAACACAGCTAGTAAAATATATAGAAAGCCACTAGAATGGGAGATTTTTACCAGCTATGCATCAGACAAGGATCTTATATCTAAAATACACATAGAGCTCAAAAATTTTAAAAAAAGCCAAAGAAGCCCTCAAAGAAACAACTACTCAATTAATAAATGAGCTAAAGACTTAAAGAGAGACTTCACAGAAGAATTAGTGTATGTCTGAGTCAAGCAGAAAAGGTCAGATAAGTTGATGTTAGGGGAATGAACCCTAAGATAAGTATTCAAATTTTTTTCTTTCATGCAGTTGTTTCTAATATATTTATAAGATGATTTCTATGTTGCTTTGTATGTTCCTCCCTCACTGTACAACCCGTGCTTTCACTGTATTTGATGTTGGTATAATTTGTGGAGGGGAAGGGTAAAAACAAATTGTTTAACTAGGGATACAGGTGGACCCATTGAAACAATGAGATGTACAAGTTGTTATGTGGAAAAATGAATGTTACAACTTTGGTGGTTGGTGGGGGAGGTGGAGGGAGTATGTGAATGGATGGGAAGGGAAAACAAAGGAGGAGACAACAGTGCTTGATAAGAAATGTACTCGTTATCTTGCCCATGTAATTGTAACTCCTCTGTATGGAATTCTCACAATAAACAAACAAACAAACAAATAAAAAAGAATGACAAACAGAATTAGGAGGAAATGTTCGAAATCTCTGGCCATAAAAGAAATGCAAATCAAAACAACATCGAGATTCTATCTCACCCTAGTTACAATGGTCATTATCAAGAAAACTAACAATAATAGATAGTGCTGGGGATGTTGTCAAAAGGGAATGCTACTACATGTTGATGGGAATATAAACTTGTCTAATTATTCTGGAAAGCAGTATGGAGGTTCCTAAAAAGACTAAACATTGAACTTCCCTATGACCCAGCAATTCCACCCATGGGAATTTATCCAATAGACTATAGCAAGGCTACCCTAAAGATACCAACATAACCATATTCATTGAAGCATAGTTTCCTATAGCCAGGATAGGGAATCAACCCTGATGCCCTTCAGTAGATGAATGGATCAAGAAAATGATACACACACACACACACACACACACACACACACACACACACACACACACACACACACACACACACAATGGAATTCTGTGCTTCTACCAGAAAGGATGATATTGAACAATTGATAATGAAATGGAAAGTCTTGGAATTACATTGACTGAAGTAAGCCATACACAAAGAAACATAGGGTGTATGGTTTCCCTTATTTATGATAACAAGAATGTGACTATAAATCTAGAAGTAAATACACTTTATGATAAAGGACCAAAAATATACTTGGATATGATCAATTATATGGTACTCTAAACATTCACATAGTGTGACCAAAGGAGAAAATTCTTAGGAAAGGACCACGAAGGCTCAATAGCTATGTACACATGATCATATAAAATAATATTTTTAAATGAACAATAAGAAATGGAAAAAAAAGAATCCCATAGACTCCACTCCCAAATTACTCAAGCTGATCCAAAACTTTGGCAAAGTAGCAGGTTATAAAATTAACCCCCAAAAATCAATGGCTTTTCTATATGCCAACAATGAGAAAAGTGTGGCTGAAATTAGGAAAGCAACTCCATTTGTAATAGCCCCACAAAAAATAAAATACCTAGGAATTAACTTAACCAAAGAAGTGAAGGACCTCTATGATGAAAACTTTAAAATCTTGAAAAAGGAAATCAACACAGAACTTAAAAAATGGCAAAACCTCCCATGCTCCTGGATTGGCAAGATTAACATCGTGAAAATGGCAATACTTCCCAAGGCTATCTACAAATTCAACGCGATACCTATCAAAATTCCACCCTCATTCTTCAAGGAAATAGAGGAGGCAATCCAAAAATTCATATGGAACAATAAAAGACCCCGAATAGCAAAAACGCTCCTCAACGGAAAGAACAATGCTGGAGGAATATCAATACCAAATTTCAAACTCTACTATAAAGCCATAGTAATCAAAACAGCTTGGTATTGGCATAAGAACAGACCTCAGGACCAATGGAATAGAATTGAAAACCCAGAAATGAACCTACAGACCTATAGCCATCTAATCTTCGATAAGGAAGCTAAAACAATAGAATGGAAGAAAGACAGCCTCTTCAGTAAATGGTGCTGGCAAAATTGGTTAACTACATGTAGAAAACTAAAGCTAGATCCTTATATATCACCCTGCACCAGAATCAACTCCAAATGGATCAAAGACCTTGAACTCAAAGCAGACACTCTGAAAACATTACAGGATGGAATAGGAGAAACCTTAGGTCTCCTTGGCTCAGGCCGAAATTTTCTGAATAGAGACCCGGAAGCACAACAAATCAAAGAAAGGTTGGACAAATGGGATTGCATAAGATTGCAGAGCTTCTGCAGGGCAAATGACATAGCTAGCAAGATCAATAGAAAGCCCACCGATTGGGAGAAGATCTTTACTAGCCATACAACGGACAAGGGTCTCATATCTAAAATATACTTGGAACTCAAAAAATTAAAACACCCAACAACAAATCCTCAAAGAAACAACTGCCCAATAAATAAGTGGGCGAAAGACTTAAAGAGAAGCTTCTCTGAAGAAGAAAGAAGGATGGCCAATAGACACATGAAGAAATGTTCAACATCCCTAGCCATAAAAGAAATGCAAATCAAAACAACATTGAGATATCACCTCACTCCAGTTAGAACAGCAAAAATCAAGAACTCTAACAACAACAGATGCTGGAGGGGATGTGGACAGAAAGGAACCTTACTTCATTGTTGGTGGGAATGTAAACTTGTTCAACCACTTTGGAAAGCAGTATGGAGGTTCCTCAAAAGACTTCACATTGATCTCCCCTATGATCCAGCAATCCCACTTTTGGGCATTTACCCAAATGTTTACAAACAAGACCACACTAAAGCTACCAGCACAACTATGTTTATTGCAGCATTATTTACCATAGCTAAGACATGGAACCAACCCAGATGCCCCTCAGTAGATGAATGGATCAAGAAAATGTGGTATATATACACAATGGAATTCTATGCCTCCATCAGAAAGAATGACATTTCCCCATTTGTTAGGAAATGGAAAGGTTTGGAAAAAATTATATTAAGTGAAGTAAGCCAGGCCCAAAGAAGCATAGGTCCAATGGTTTCCCTTATTTGCAATATCTAGTATAGGTATGAGTCAAGCGGAAAAGGTCAGATAATGTGATGTTAGGAAAATGAACCCTTAAATATGTATTTTAATGTTTTCGTTTCTTTCATGCATGTGTTTCTAACGCATTTATAAGATTATTTCTTTGTTGCTTTGTATGTCCCTCCCCCACAGTGTAACCCCCGCTTTCACTATATTTGATGTCAGTATAACATGTGGAGGAGATGGGGACAAACAAGTCGTTTAAGGATTCAGGTGGACCTGTTGCAACAATGAGAAGTACAAAATGTCATGTCAAAACCAGCTTTACAATGTCGGTGTGGGGGGGGGGAGGGGGGTATAATTGGGTGGGGGGAGGGGGGTAAAATTGGGTGGGGGAGGGGGGTAAAATTGGGTGGGGGAGGGGGGAGGCGGGGAAGGGAAGTGAAGGGTAAACAAAGGAGGAGGCTGCAATGCTTGGTAAGAAATGCATGCATTATCCTGCCCATGTAATTGTAGCCCCTCTGTACAGTATGTTCTCAAATAAAATAAAATACAATTAAAAAAAAAAAGAAACGGAAAAAAGAGGGTTTTTGTTATTTTGTTTCTTTCCTTTTCTTTGACTTTTTTATTTCTGTATCTTCTGTCTTGTATATAAATTTATCTGTTTTGGGGATGGTAAAGGCAATCACAGAAACTGTAGGACAAAGGGTAAACAGATGCAGCACTGATACTCACTAGACACTAAGTTGAAAATTAACTATACAACTTATGGAGGAGGGAAGTCTGGAGGAAAAAAAACTGGGAGAAAACCAGGGAAAAGGTGACACTGTTCAAAAAGAAATGCATTAATTACTTGACTTATGTATATCTGTATATCATCATGTACCTCTGTATAACACCTTTATGATAAAAAAGAAAATGGAGACATAGATACAATGCATTGGACATATAAAGAGAGTTGTTGAGTGATAAGTCCTTTGTACAAATATTTAAATATAATAAAATATAATTTAAAGAATAATTACTTCAATAAATTTAAGATAAATTATATAAAATATCAGAAGCAAGGGTTAGAAAAGTTGCTCAGGTTGTAGCATGCCAGCCAAAGAGCTAAGTCATTAGATAGACAGTTTAGTTCAAATCTCAGGAAAATAAAATAGGAATTTAAAAAATTCTATATAATCCCAATAGAGATCAGATAACTACAGTGGAGAAGGTTAAAAGTTATTGCCTAAATTAGTATGAGGGCAAACTCTGTACCTACAATGAGATTTTGTTCTCGAAAACATCAGAGAAATTTAAGTTTCTATATTTTTCTATTAATGTTTAAACTCTGTTTACTTGACACTTTTATTCTATATTTACTTGTGACAAATGTCATTAAGATGCTTCTCATTGATTAGACTACTGTGCATTTGCCAGTTAACTCTAATTGGAAATTCTGTTCTGGTGAATCTCAAAAGATACCAGTCTGTTGATGATTGACTAACATCCCAATAGGCAAGATAGACAAAAGGTATCAATTTTTTCCAATGTTGTGGTTCACTGGTGATGAATTTTCTTACCATCTGTTTGGGTGCTTGATTAAAATACTCCATCAGCCCATCTGTTTCTAGCTGATATAGTTTTCTGTAAAAGATAAATATTTGAAACTTGGCACACCTCATTTAGCAGAGTAGACAAAGGATTAGAACCTTGAGATATTGAATTTTCTAAGGAAGCCATTCATTGGTTAACATTATCAATCAGTTCATTAACTGTTACCTGTGAAAGTCATAGTATACATAGGAATGTCAGAGACTCACAGTCAAGTTTTGCACATTCAGTGAACAAGCACAGCAGACATTAATACTTACAAGTCACTATACCCTCTTATTTAGGATATCTTGAATTTAAAGCAGATTCATGAAACTTGCCTTTTCAACTTTCTCAGCATTTTAAAATATGCTTTATCGAAATAGGTTCTTCCAAGTACATTGCATACAGTAGCTTCCTGAAAGGTTCATTTCCTTTCATATGGCTGACTTTTCTTAGACCCATCTGTAGTGTTTCTTAACAGTGTTGAGGCATCTTCACTTTCTTCATTAGAAGTTTAAATAAACATTTCTGAATTCTCTCAAATTCCCAGTGTTTGCCATTGAAAATGTTTCTTAGTATCTCAATATTTTAATTCTTTTAGTTATAAAATGATGAATTTTCTAGATAAGTTGCAGTAATAATAAAGTTCAAACTCAATCTGTCTTACATGTATACTGGTTTATAACTTACTCCAGAGACAGGATCTGACTGGAGCACTGGCTTGTATATAGGGTATTTATTATTTATATACTAATGTTTTTGAGTCCTAACTTTGTACCAGATGGCTAGTCTCAACACAATGAGTTTTGCATTGGGCTGTAAGCAAAATCCTTTGCTATGTTTTTATGTCCGGATGCACAGAAAGTTGTGTTAGGCCTTCTGCACAGATACCTGTGCTTGTAGAAAGGATATAGTACCCGTTAGCCAACAGAGTTCAGCATTTTGGTCCACTAGTATTGGGCTAGTGGTTCACAGGACTTTGTCCAGCACTACTTTTCTCCTTTATTGTGGATGTTCAAGTCTATAGCCTTCCTCCCTAATTAGTATCTGTCTTTATTGTTAGTTGGTTAGAATTAGAAGAGAGGCAATTCCAGAAATTCTTTATATTTTTCATTTTCCCACGTGTGTTTTTATTTTGTTGTACTGAAACTAGGTGCTGTGATTTCTCAGCTGATTTTCTTAGTTTATGCTAAGATAGTTTGATGATTGACAATGTGTTCAACCAAGTATCTGGGAGGAGATATTCACCAGATGACCTGCAGCCACCATCTTGGCTCTGCCTCTTTCATCTGAATTCTCCCTCCTACTTCTCTAGGTTTTGGAATAATGTTACACACAAATGAATGGTTTTATAAATTTGATACATGAAATAACAGTAAAATAATTAAGGCTGAAAGTAAAATTATGAATGAATAATAAAATAAACAAAAAGAAAAGACTAAGAAATACAAAATGAAGTTAAGGCCAACAATAAGATATCATGAAGTGTGAAATTTAGAGATTTTCTGTGCAGCTCTGAAGGTACAAAAGGATTGTAAATGGAACAAAAGTTGGTATGAGCAGTGAGTTTATTATACTCAGTGTAACATCTAGAACTTTCTGAAGATGAATGCTTTGGCACCAAAAGGCCTCAGGCAATACAAAGTTCATAGTCTTTAGAAGTCTGTGACATAGTAGATGTGTATTACTGAAGGATATTGAAGTTTGATCAGAACAAGAGAAAATGATACTATCATTTTGCATTATGAAATCTCATTTTTCTGCAAGAATGGAAGTTTTCTGGTGCCTTGTGAATGATTAGAGAAAATGAAGCATTAACTCAGTTTCCATTTCTTGTTTCATTTAAACATCAGGAAGAAAATTGGCTAGAGTAAGGGATGAATAGGAATTATCCAATTTAACCACAAAGGAGCTTGTCCTCCTGTGGTTTCTCTGAACTAAACTGAGGCAATCAGAATGAAAATTAGATCCTTTTGCACTCATAATATTTATTATTTTTATTTACCTCCTCCAGATGATGTACATCCACCTATTATTTTTTAAGCTTGCTTAGTTAGTTGAAAATTAGTCATTTGAGATACAATAATTACCTCAAGGAAAAATAATTACCTGTGTCAAATGGATAATCAAACTTAAGATTCGAAATATTTAACAATACCAGACTTCAAACTCTAATACAAAGTCATAGTAATCAAAACAGTTTGGTTCTTGTGCAAGAATAGACCTGAAGAACAATGGAATAGAATTGAAGATCCAGAAATGAACCCATAGACCTATAGCCACCTAATCTTAGATAAGGGAACCAAAAAAATAGAAGAAACAGAGTCTCTTCAGTAAATGGTATTTTTTCTTCATGCATTGCTCATTTTCTGACTCAGAAGCTTAGTCCATGATTCTCTATCATGAACAAAAGATGGAAACATACTTAGAGAGATATAGTACATATTTGAGTAACAGTCCTTGAATTTTTATGACAAATCTGTGATCCTGTATGATATATTGACCCTTACATCCTCTTTATACAAATCTGAATTAGTCCCAATGCTTTAGATGTACCAAACATTTTCTTTCTTTTGTCATTAATATGCGTGTGTCAGCACACACACACACACACACACACACACACACACACACACACACACACATGCACACAAATGTGCTCTTGTACACACCAGTACTGGTACTTGATCTCAGCCTTGGGCTCTCTCATAGCTTTATCACTCAAGACTTGCACTCTACCTTAAGACACAACTCTACTTCTCTCTCTTTGCTAGTGACTTGGAGATAATAGTGTCTTGGATTTATCTTCCTGGGCTTGCTTCAAACTTTGACCCTCAAATCTCAGCCTCCTGAGTAGCTAAAATTACAGGTGTGAGCCACTAGTGCCTGGCTCACTTTGTCTTTTTAACCAAAAAATCATTTCTTCTGCATTCCCTGTCATTCTGACTTTCAAGCACTGGAGGATAAGCAGCAGAAAATAACACTTTAACAGAATAACAGGAATAAATACTTCAACAGACGATGAACAATATTCTATACTCACAATCTAGAAGAAAGCATATATCTGAATATCTGTGAAGAATGATAAACTATAGGAGGCAGAATACATGTTTGACATGCTTAACAGAAAGCAAAAACAGAGTCTTCAGAAAAGAAAGATTAAAGGCATAAAGAACAAATAAGGAGATATAAAAGGAATACAATATAAGATGTCAGAGTGATTTTTGTAAAAATAGAATTAGGAGAAATGAGCAAGGGTGGTAAATAAAAACTCTCAATACAGAGAGATTACAGGAAAGCTGTCAATGATGTCAAGTAAGAGGCTATACATGATGAATTCACATCGCTGAAAGCAGCCCTTATCCAGAATATGAAAGTGGAAAAAGTTCCTTGTAATCTCTAGGGTAATGTATAAGAGATATTGTACATATCTAATATTTTTAGAGTAAAAAATCTTGCAAATAAGTCTTCTAAAAATGGTCCATTTCTGTGATAGATTTCCTGTGGGCAGTACCAGTTCTCAAGGCAAGCTTAGAAGGGGAAAGGATTCATCTTTGGTGATAGTCACTTTCTACTTCACATACTTTAAACGAGCTGCAGTATGATGTCCTCTTCAGAAATAAAGACTTCTTCATGTATCCATGAATTATCTTCTGCCCACAGTTCTTTCCTCTCTGATAACCAGTTCTTCCAAATATGTGTGACTGGGGATAATCAGAGAGGTCAAATTTTCTTGATTATTTTCAACTATTACATTCTTTAAGTATAATGTATTTTCTTTTCATATTCATAAAAATATGTATGCAAATCCCATTAATCTATTCTTCAGGACTTTCAGTGACCAGTATTCTCTCCCGATTATTACTGGCAAATGATCAGTGTGTTGGGCATATCTTGCTAGCACAAATGTATTCAAAGCTAAGATCTACTTTATGTTTCTTGTTTTTGAGTTCTATAATAATTTTACTCAATTATTTGTCCCACATATACATTTTAACAACTGAAACAACATGATTTATTTGTGCAGTTATAGTCTTCACACCATTCCAAAGGCTCTCATAACAAATGTCATGTTTACTACTCACCTCTTACCTTTCTTGAGCTTATTGACCCAGTTCATCCTTGAAAGTTAACAGGAGACACTGACAACTCTTACAAACTCTTCTCAAGGACCAGCAGAGTGCTTTATCTACATCTTATCTCTATCATATGTAACCATACTTCCCTTCATATGTATCCACATTTCCATACTTCCATTTGTCCCCCATATCAAACATTATTGAAATGAGAAAGAGAGAGGTATAGCATGGAAGGCATGAGCTAGATGAAGAGAAATACTTGGTTTAAATGTATATCTACGGGTAGTTGTGTGATTGATGTAATTGTTTCATACTGTGTTTCTAAAATGTTTTTCATTAAATATTGAGTGATTTCCTATTATGTCCAAAATGGTTGAATACTCTATTTTTAGGTAAGATAACTGCCTTGCCTGGTGCAGGTGGCTCACGCCTGTAATCCCAGCTACTCAGGAGGCTGAGATCTGAGGATCACAGTTCAAAGCCAGGCCCGGCAGGAAAGTCCATGAGACTCTTAATTCCAATAAACCACTCGAAAACCAGAAGTGGTGCTGTGGCTCAAGTGGTAAAGTGCTCGTCTTGAGCTGAAGAGTGCAGGGACAATGCCCAAGCCCAGAGTTCAAGCTCCACGACCGACCAAAAAAAGTAATAATAAGATAACCGCCTCTCTTTTTTATCCACAGAAAACACTCACATGTGTGTCTGAACTTTCTTGAACATAATGATCTGTGGAACACATTTCTCCTCCTCCAGCAGAAATATTTCTTACCACAAACACTAAGAATGCACTCCCTTTTCATAATTGTCTATGCAAAACACACTTTCATTCTGGACTGACTTCAGTTTTCACAGTTCTTATATGTGTAATTACAGAAAATTTTCAAAATTCTATATTTCTTCAAAGATTTCATCATGAGTAAAAATTATATATACATATATAAAAAGAGATGTGGGATATATTCAGTTTTGTCAGCTTTAGAATTATTCTAGCCAGATTTTATCTCCTCCTATCAGAATATTTTAGAATCTTAGTTTCTTTTCCTTATCTGATAGCAGCTTTGAGAGGCATAGGAAACATGAAAAAAGCTAAAATCTAATTTGTATGAGTTGTAAAATCATACCACATCTTTGAATTCGAGAGATTCCATAAGGAAAATGAAGGGATATTTCCAAGATATAACATACTTGCTTGTTCATATAAATTGAAAGGCCCTTTTCTTCCAATTGCAGGAGGAAAGGAATTCAAGGTATCTCTCTTTTCCAGGATCACATAGTATTTTTCTATACCATTCCACAACATCTTCTGAATATTTAAAAAATTTGTCCCTAAGGTAGCACCTTATGCCTGAAGATTAAAGTTGCCATCTTTTAATGTATAAATGACTCAAAAATATAAAGCCAGCTGGGCACTGGTGCTCATGACTGTAATCTTAGCTACTCAGAAGACTGAGATCTGAGTATCACAATTCAAAGCAAGTCCAGGAAGGAAAGTCCGTGAGATTCTTATCTCCATTTAATCATAGAAGAAGCTAGAATGGGTGCTATGGTTCAACTGGTAGAGCACTGGCTTTGAGCAAGATGTTGCTCAGGGATAGCGACAGGTCCCTGAGTTCAACTCCCAGGAATGTCAAATAGATAGATAAATAGATAGATAAATAGATAGATACATAGATAGATACATAGATACATAGATACATAGATACATAGACAAATAAATAAATAAATGAAAATAAGTAAATAAATGAAATATAAATGAAAATATATAAACTAATCTACATGTAATATATACTTATTCAGAGAGATATGTGGCATGCAATATTTTTCCAGAGTCAGGAGCTAGTGGCTCAAAGCTGTAATCCTAGCTACTGAGGAGGCTGAGACCTGAAGATTGTGGTTCAAAGCCACCCCAGACAGGAAAGTCTGAGAAACTCTTATCTCCAGTTAACAACCAGAAAACAGAAGTGGAGTAGTTGCTCAAAGTGGTTGGCCTCTTGAGACAAAGGAGCTCAGAGACAGAACCCAGGCCCTGAATTTAAGTCCCACTACAGAATGTGTGTGTGTGTGTGTGTGTGTGTGTGTGTGTGTGTGTGTGTGTGTGTGTGTGTGTGTATTTCCAAAATAAGTAACTGTAAAATGGGGAATAAAAAAGAATAGTATAGCTTTGTCTCATAGAATTTCCTCCTTTTATTTTCCTTTGGGAAAAACTGGCACTAAAAATCTTAAAAAAAAGGATACATTAATATCTGACTACTAACATCCTAATAAATATAAACTTGTCACTAGCTTTCCTTCAGCTTAAGTTCACCCTAAAAGGTGATTTTTTTTCTGTAACACAAATGTCCTAGAAACTTTATTGTGATAAGAATATTGGGTAGAACTTGAGAATAAAATCTGACAGGTTATCTCAAAAATAGTTTCTTGTAAGGAAGCTTCTTTGCTTATGAAAAATTTGATGTGCTTTTTAAATTTGGCTGTTGCAGGTGTGTTTTTTTTTTTTTTTTTTGCATTTCTCTTTGTATAGAATTCTGATCACAGAGAAAAACTTAGGAGTCAGTCTGTATTAGATTTTGCTATGTAAAAGAAAGTATTATTTTACAGAAGAAAGTAATGTTTTCTATGCTATCTTTCCAAAGCAGAGGTGATCATTTATTTAAGAAAAGAGCATGAAATCTTAGAGTTTGTACAAAGTCTTCCAGAATTACACAAATGTGTTATCATCCCAAATACTTTATAAGCAGCTGGTAGAGAAGAGATACACTTGTCTTCTCAATACTAGACTCCAAATATATAGCAAAATACACACAGGAAATAATGCTATTTTAGTTAAAGTGGATGGAAAAGAGAGGTCTGCATTTATTTTATAATATAAAATCTCATCATACTTGCTTCTCTGTTTCTTTCATAAGATCGAATTTTCCTAATCTTACCATCTGTAAAGTAAGTTTCTTAGGACTTGAGTGAATGGATCCTGCTGTTCAGCATTTCTTCACTCTAGTACATGAACTGATAATTATTATTCTGAACAATATGCTTACACCTTTACTAGATTCTAAATTTCCTCCAGTATAATCAGAATTCAAGCCTTATTTGTGTTTGAGCATATGGTAAACTATTCATCAAAATTGATTAATCAATGCTCTCCATCTACTGGTTCTTTCAAGAAATATGATTAGATAATTTTCTTCATGGCCCTTTTATAATTAAACTTCTAGAGGATTGTTTAGAAGTGCTTTCAAATTTGTTCTCCCATCTCCATCATGTGTCATATATACTAATTCAGATATACATTGCTCAACAGTGCTCAGATTATACATTTTGTCTCTTTGAAAAGATTTTCCTACAGTGTTAGTCTCCTATATGGTGGTTTAGTTAGGTAAACAAAATGATAGTAATGAACAAATCTAAGAACATTAGCAGTACCAACAAACTCTGGCTAACAATTGCTTTCTTATCCAATAGATTCAAGGTTTTCACTTTTACAAATATTAAAGAGTATTGTTTAATATATAGATAAATAGTAGGACACTGGTTAGAAATACTTGTTCTCTATTTTTCTTAAATTATGTTACTTTTAAATTGTCATACTTGATATATAAACTGCATTTAGATGTTATATGTTATTTATTTTGAAAATGGATTATGAGTCAGGGAAACAAGAAATGGACCTAACAAAGAATATTTTTAATGAGTCTGGAAGTGGCCAAATTCTTCTAAAGACTAGGAAGTGCTCTTATGTGGTATATGTAACTCAATACTAAGATGCCAAAGAAAGAGAATTGAATTTTAAATGAGATTAAGAAGGCAAACTACATTTTCTCTGAAGCTAAAGTTCTAATTGGAAAGTTTGCTCTACATTTTCCTCACAATATTTAGGCTCTTTTAAAAAATAATTTCTCTGCTTAAAAGAAATTAAAATATACTGAAGGTAACCACAACAAAGAAGGGCTTATCAAAAACCATTGATATAGGTATAAGAAAAAAATCGTATAGATGGAGATAATGTTTGAAATGCAAGTCTGTCATAAGATAGAACTCGTGTTCCCAGCACTAAAAGCTATCTACAGATTTCTCTCTAATTTGTTTAAGTTGCTGTACTGGCATCCTTGTGACTTAAATTTACATAGAATGATTAAGACCAGTTATTGAACTGTCAATCGTTTGTAGACATTTTATGTGTGCTACAAACCTCTTAGCTTCTTCAGCTTAATACTAACAAAGGTTTTTGGTTGAACAAACTTAATTAACATTACTTCTTTTTTTGGAATATATTATTGGCTACCCTGATGGTAACTTCTTTAATTAATTACCCAATTGTTTTCTAACAAATAATATTTTGGGGGCTTACCAGTATAAAATCAGATACATCTACTTTTCAAGGGTTGTGAATGATTTTAACAAAAGATTAATAGAGGAATTCATGAAATCCACACGCAGAAAGCTGAATGAATTCCAAGAGAACAAGAGGAAGTCCAATGGAAAAAATAGTCACTTAACTAAATAAAGAATATGAAAGAAGACATTGAAAATCAAACTGAGAAAGTAAAGAAATACATGCAAGATATGAACAAAGCTTCAACAAGGAAAGTAAAGCCACCAAAAATGAACAATTTGAAGCAGAGAAAGAAACAAAAACCTTGGGTCTCATGTCTCTAATACCATCAGTCATAAGGCTGAGGCAAGAGCCTCATTGTTCTTTAATATGATTCATATCTTAACCACCTCTCTGTTATTAAATCCTTTTATTCTAGAATCATAGACTTTTGAGGAGACCTGTTGCCTTGATTTTTCCCAATTATTTTGTTTCTTCATTGAGATTTCTACATTTGAGATTATGACATGCATTGTAATTTTTGTATCTCCAGTGTTCTTTCAAGTGAAGCATTCACAATGTTTATGTAAAACTAGAAAGAAGATATATTTGAGTATTATTTTCTTACTCCATATCAGAAGCTATGTCTCAGTATTCAACAATTTTCCCACTATATTCAAGGCGCTGGGACTGGTCCCTTTGGCAATCACAGAAAAGACACTATTTCCCATTTCCAAGCAATCATAATTGATAAGCATAATTACCATGAAACAAAGCAATCTCTCATAAAAAAAACAAGCATCTCTGTGCTCCAGTATCTGTTGAGAAATAAAGAAGAAAAGATAATACTTTGTGAACCAGGAAAGAATTAGTTAACAAAGATACTACTGGAAAGAAAAAAAGAGGTAAAAGTCTAATAAATATACAATATATACAAGATTTATGTTCTAATAAGTTTGGAAAGGGAAATGTTAAAAACAAATGAAGGGATGTAATGACAAAAAAGAATTTGGGGCAATTGAACTCAAGTTATAGTGAGTTAGGATGGAGAAAGTATATAAAAAGTGAACTGGGAATATAATAAACTTTTGTAAATCATAACATTAAAGTAAGTATTCAAATGTTTTTGCAATTGTTTCTAACATATTTATAAGATGATTTCTTTTTTGCTTTGTATGTCCCTCCACCACGATATAACCCCTGCTCTCACTGAATTTGATGTTGGTATGATTTGTGGAGGGGAAGAGAAAAAACAAATCATTTAAATAGGAATACAGGTGGACCCACTGCAACAATGAGATATACAAGTTGTTATGTCAAAAAACGAACTTTACAACTGAAAACATTACAGGATGGAATAGGAGAAACCCTAGGTCTTCTGGACACAGGCTGAAATTTTCTTAAGAGAGACCCAGAACTACAACAAATCAAAGAAAGGTTGGACAAATGGGATTGCTTAAAATTGCAGAGCTTCTGCATGGCAAAGGACATAACTAGCAAGATCAATAGGAAGCCCACAGATTGGGAGAAGATCTTCATTAGCCATACAACGGACAAGGGTCTCATACCTAAAATATACCTGGAACTCAAAAAATTAAATCCCCCAACAACAAATCTTCAAAGAAACAACTGCCCAATAAATAAGTGGGCTAAAGACTTAAAGAGAAACTTCTCTAAAGAGGAAAGAAGAATGGCCAATAGACACATGAAGAAATGCTCAACCTCTCTAGCCATAAAAGAAATGCAAATCAAAACATCATTGAGATACCACCTCACCCCAATTGGAATGGCTCTAATCAAGAACTCTATTAATAACAGATGCTGGAGGTGAAGTGGACAGAAGGGAACCTTACTGCATTGTTGGTGGGAGTGTAAACTTGTTCAACCACTTTGGAAAGCAGTATGGAAGTTCCTCAAAAGACTCCACATAGAGCTCCCTTATGAACCAGCAATCCCATTTTTGGGCACTTACCCAAATGATCACAAAAAAGCCCACAATAAAGCTACCAGCACAACTATATTTATCGCAGCATTATTTACCAAAGCTAAGATATGGAACCAACCCAGATGCCCTTCAGTAGATGAATGGATCAAGAAAATGTGGTATATATACACAATGGAATTCTATGCCTCCATCAGAAAGAATGACATTGCCCCATTTGTTAGGAAATGGAAAGGCTTGGAAAAAATTATATTAAGTGAAGTAAGCCAAGCCCAAAGAAAGATAGGTACCATGGTTTCCCTTATTTGAAATAACGAGTATATGTCTGAGTCAAGCAGAAAAGGTCAGATAAGTTGATGTTAGGGAAATGAACCCCAAGATAAGTATTCAAATGTTATTTTTTCTTTCATGCAATTGTTTCTAACATATTTATAAGGTATTTCTTTGTTGCTTTGTATGTCCCTTCCCCAAGGTATAACCCCTGCTTTCACTGTATTCAATGTTGGTATAATTTGTGGAGGGGAAGGGCAAAAATAAATAGTTTAAATAAGGATACAGGTGGACCAATTGCAACAATGAGATGTACAAGTTGTTATGTTGAAAAATGAACTTTACAACTTTGGTGGGGGGGGAGGATTGGATAGGAGTTTAGGGGAGAGGTATGGGAAGGGATGGGAAGGTGAAACAAAGGAGGAGGCAACAATGCTTGATAAGAAATGTACTCGTTATCTTGCCCATGTAATTGTAACCCCTCTGTGCGGTATTTTCACAATAATAATAATAAAAAAACAAACGTTACAACTTTGGCGGAGGGGGGGAGTAGGGAGGAAACGGTGGTTGGGGGGGTGGGAAGGGGGGGAAGGGATTTGAAGGGGAAACAAAGGAGGAGGCAACAATGCTTGATAAGAAATGTACTCATTTTCTTGCCCATGTAATTGTAACCCCTCTGTATGATATTTTCACAATTAAAAAAAAACATTAAAATAGATTTATGGAAGGTTGTAGGTGCTAGGAATAGAGAATAGGGAATAAGAGAGAAGTAATCTATTTGTGGACAAAAAGAAAGTAAATGTTTTGGAAGTTAATATGACAGAAATTAGAAGAGATGGTTCCCATGAAGTATTTTAAAATAGCATATGAATGGGTTGGAGAATGCAGCCATAAAATGCAATTCATATCCTACAAAATTAAGAAAATTGAAGAAAGCAAAGGATTTGGAGGGCTGCGGTGAAATGATGAAAGGGGGTGAAATTGATTAAAAGGCATTGTATTCATAAATGTATTTCTTCAATAGTAATTCCTTTGTACAACTACTTAAAGAAAATAAATATATTTAAAAATAATGGCTCAGTTGTAATGCCAATGAAAAGAACATAAGAAAAACACGACAGAGAAAGCAACAAAAAGAGAATAAAAATGTAAAATAAAATTAAAACAAAAAACCCAAAACAACCAAAACCAACAGGCAGTATTTCCTTTACGGTTGTGGAAGAGGTGGTGGTGCTGTCCACTCTTCAACAGTACAATATTTTTGAAATCTGAAACACTGAAGAAAATACATGCTATGTGTTTGGGAGATTAGCTCAGTGTTAGTGTAGCCACTCAGCACCCATTAGCCTTTGGCCTGGGTCTTCAGGACACTAATGAAAATTTACAATACCTTTATTGTAAGTTCCCATGCTAGCTCCATTGGCCAGGATTCTATTCTCCCAGATTCTGGTATCATTCTCCATTTTCTCTGTTAGCTTGTCTAAATTCCCCTGCCTGCATTCTCTCCCTAACCCCAAGGCTATCATCTCCCAACTCTTACTAGCCATCATGGCTTACTAGCCATGATCATGCCTTTTAGATACATAGTGATAAGGATTTGATAGTCAGCAGGACTCCGTCTTTTGACTCATGAAGATTTCCCAGATGGTTAGTAAGGCTCCATTGGTTAGAGATCCTTCTAGCAAAACCAGTAAATCTAGACCAGCATCTCACTTGTCATGACTGCACCCATTCAGGTTCCTCTTGATCACTGGAAGTCTCCATGCTGCTTCCCTACCAGTCATACCCATTGGTGTATGTATGACAACATATTTATTACTGATTTTCTGACTCTACGGATAGTTCTGATTCCATTAGCTTTAGGGGGATATTTTGCTCTTCCATCATGTGTTTACAGAGAGCAATTGCTGGGAGATGCTATTCAGCTGCCATCTTGCTTCTCTTCAATTGTAATGGAGTTTTAGTATCAGATTTTTGATTAAATGTAAGATGGACATTTTAAAGTAAAATGAAATTAATTTTATAATATTTTGCTATTGGATCATTGCAAAATTCACTTCAAATCAGTATTGTATGTTAATAAATATTATTAAATATCAAGTCACCTATATTTATACAGTGTTAAGTAATTCTACATTTTGAAAAGACAACAACTATTAGGAAACATTTTTTAATTTAACTCATAAATGAAAAATAATGTTGAGAAGAATTTGTGGAGCACACAGGTAGTTTTTAAAAACTGTATTGAACATAGCTTAAAACTGTAAAATGTGGATTGGGAAGGTAGCTCAGTGCTAGAGCACTTGCCTTGTATGCATGAGGCCCTGGGTTCAATTCCTCAGCACTACATAAGCAGAAAAAAAAAGCCAGAAGTGGTGCTGTGGCTCAAGTGGTAGAGCGCTAGCCTTGAACTGTAGAGCTGAGGGACAGCACCCAGGCCCAGAGTTCAGGCCCCATGACTGGACCCCCCCCCCCAAAAAAAAAACCCTGTAAAATGTTGTACTTCAGTTTCATTAATTATCATTTTTATCAGAGAGCTGAACATTTGAAGTAGATATTTACCAGTCTTAGCTTCTAAATTCACTCAAGTCTGTACTCAATAGAAGATCTTGGATTATTTTATATGAGTACATGACATTTTTTAAACCTAGATAATAGCCTGTTTTAGTCCAACTACATGAAACAATGCAAATTCTTTTCAAAAAAGTTTTAAGTCATTTTACCATTTTAAGCATAAGCATGATTTTCCTTTTTCTATCCCTTCAGCATACCCAGGAAAGAAAGTCATTACTCATAACTAATTCAATAAGGCGTGGAAAAAACATTAGTAATTTCTCATGATCAAGTTGACAAAGCCAGGTACTTTTCACTTTGCACATATAATTCTTTTCTATCAAATTGTGTCATATCTGTCTTCATTTAAACATGCTAATTTTTAACTTTCCAACAACTCAAAATATCATCAATTTAAAAATGTTCAATTACCCAAGCTAGACATTAATTTCTTCTCTTGTAAATTCTAATTTATTTTCTATTAAACAAAGAGTTCCCTGGAGATACACATGGTAAAGTACATAATTATAAAACACAAAGGAAGCTTCCTACTCACGGGGGTTGCAAAGTTATAGAGGAAAAGATTCACATCTTTTATTTCTCCGTAAACTTTCTCATTTCCAATTGCCTCTCTGAATTATCTAGTTTTAAATAGCCTATCTGTATCTAACCTCCCATTATTCATTATTTTTCATTTTCTAGAATAGTGTCTTTTTCACTCTAAGTAAGTTCTGCTGGACCCAACTATGTATATTGTGGAGATTACTTGTGGATAATGATATTTTTCACCTCTTATACATTTCTTGTTTTCTCAGACCTAATTGTTCTTCAAATCCTTCCCAACAAGTCAAACTCGAATTTCACCAGAGAAGCTTTTTTTTTTTTAATTTAAATTTTATTTTATTTTATTTGAGAACATACTGTACAGAGGGGTTACAATTACATTGGCAGGATAATGCATACATTTCTTACCAAGCATTGCAGCTTCCTCCTTTGTTTACCCTTCACCTCCCTTCCCAGCCTCCCCCTAACCCCCACCCAATCATACCCCCCTCCCCCCCCACACCGACATTGTAAAGCTTGCTTTGACATGACATTTTGTAATTCTCCTTGTTGCAACAGGTCTACCTGAATCCTTAAACGACTTGTTTGTCCCCATCTCCTCCACATGTTATACTGACATCAAATAAAGTGAAAGCGGGGGTTACACTGTGGGGGAGGGACATACAAAGCAACAAAGAAATAATCTTATAAATGCGTTAGAAACATATGCATGAAAGAAACGAAAACATTAAAATACATATTTAAGGGTTCGTTTTCCTAACATCACATTATCTGACCTTTTCCGCTTGACTCATACCTATACTAGATATTGCAAATAAGGGAAACCATGGGACCTATGTTTCTTTGGGCCTGGCTTACTTCACTTAATATAATTTTTTCCAAGCCTTTCCATTTCCTAACAAATGGGGAAATGTCATTCTTTCTGATGGAGGCATAGAATTCCATTGTGTATATATACCACATTTTCTTGATCCATTCATCTACTGAGGGGCTTCTGGGTTGGTTCCATATCTTAGCTATGGTAAATAATGCTGCAATAAACATAGTTGTGCTGGTAGCTTTAGTGTGGTCTTGTTTGTATACATTTTCACCAGAGAAGCTTTACGTATGAAAATATAATATTTTAACATGATTTTAAAAGCATTTTCTAAGTATGATATATAAGACCATAGTTTCATACAATAATTTAAAAAACTTTATCTTGATGTATAAAGCAGAGTTGAAGTCCTTAAGATTTATAAATTATTTTTTCCTCACAATTCTATTATGTAGCTGACATTGTTTTTGTCCCTGGATAAAGTTTGATTAAAATTGGTTGCAATGTGAGTTAATGCTACTAAGATAGTGCAACTGCTTAGGGTTTGAATTTGGAGTGTTGAACTGAGTCTGACATCAGAGCTTATGTTTCACTTAGTATTCTTTTATGAAGCTTTCATAGATAGTGATTGTTTATGTGATATTAATTAGCTAATATTTTCAAGCAAGCTCTTCAATTATACTAGAATCCTTTTATTCTTTAATACTCAAGGAGTATAATTATAAGATTTTGTTTTGTTGAGTGAATGCCGAGGCTGAATTATTAAAATAACTTCCTATTGTTTTGTTTTTAAATTTAAGGTTTCCTTAGTAAACAATAAGAATGAAAAAGTGTTTTATTTTTCTTACTATTAAAATGTTCAGAACTTTTTTTCTGAAGCACAGATTCTATGCTTTAGTTTTTAATGTTAATTATTCATTTAACTACTAATGACAAAATCATAAACCACATCTTTGTTCCACTTACAGAAAATACATACATATCTGAAAGACTATATAAATTTAGAATCTGTTTTGTGATTATAAATTTAATATTTGTAGTTTCCTATTCTTAAGTTTATATAGGTGTTTGACATTTACAGTGGTATAAATAAATTGAGAGAAAAATCTTAATGGGGGAAAATATTTGCAAATTATGTGTCTAAAAACGGGTTGGTATCCAAAACTATGTAAGAAACTCAAAATTACTTTGGGATAATTTTGATCTCTCTTAACAAAATACCAGGGAAATAGATACATTGCCAAGCTATCACTCTAAAATGTTATTAAATCAAATATAAACTAACTTTCTTCTTTCTGTAAAAAGAGAAATCACAACCTTCAACATCTTAAACTGATGGACAGTTTCTCTAATATAAATTCCTCTAATCTGTCTATCTGTCTGGCTATTCATTTTATCCATAAACTTCATTGAATTAAGGAATAAACAACTGAGCAAGTACTATTTGTAGTTTTGTCTTTGAGAATGTGTCTGAAGGAAGAGCTGACTCAGTAGATTGAGCAAGGAAAAATTTCCCCACCCAATGTAGGCAGCTTCTTCCAAGTGTCTGAAGGTTGTATAGCCTGAAACACCAAAGAAAAGCCTTTATTCTGTTTCTCTGAGCTGAAGCACTCCCATTTTGGGTTTAAGACTCCATGAATTGCAGAAACAGTCTTTCAGCCTTGGACTTAGGCCTAACATAGTGATCTCCCTAGGGTTTTTGTTTGTTGTCTTTCTGACCTTAATTCTTCATTGTTATGGTAGAGTTGATAGGCAGAGAGGTTACAGTTACATGAATGAGGTAATGAGTGATGAGTACAATTCTTTTTGAACCATGTCTCCCCTTGCATCATTCTGTCTTTCCCTCCTTTTTCCACCCACAAGATATCCAGTTCTTTTTCCACAGTGTCTAGGGAGTATCACTGTTGTATTTGTTCATCCTTGTTCTACCTTTTATGTGCCTGTTCTTACCCTCCCAAATAAAAAACAAACTAACAAGGCAAAAGGAAAAGAAAACAAAAACAGCAATAAAGGCAAGTAAAGAATATTTCTTGTTTCTTTTTCTTGCAGTTCATTTCATAGAATATTATTTTTGTTCTCCAATCCTATGCATAGCCTCCTTTGGTCTCTGTACATTAATGACTAGAGTCTTATATAATTTATCATGTCCTGGTGTTATGTATTTATTTTAGTCATTCATTGTTTACTTATAGGTTTATAGGCACATTCTAGTTATCAAAAATGAGGGAAACCATGAAACTTATGTGTCTTTGTCAATGTGGCTTACTTTGTTTAATATAATTTTTTCTAAGTCCTTCCATTTCCTTACAAACGGAACAATATTATTCTTTCTGATTATATGTATATATGTCTGTATATACAAATCATATATATAGATCTATACACACAATGCTATATATACATATATATATACATAAATCACATTTTCTTGATCCATTCTGAAACAGGATTGCATCACACGGAAAAAGACATTGTTAGCTAGCTAAATAGCACAAAGAATGGAAGAAAATCTTCACTAGCTGTACATATATACTTAGAGCTAAAATATACTTAGAGCTCAAAAAAATAAACCTCCAAAAGACTTAAAGACTTAAAGAGAGTTAAAGACTTAAAGAGAGACTTCTCAGAAAAAAAATTACCAATAGACACATGAAGAAGTTTTCAACATCACATCATGGCCATAAAAGAAATGCAAATCAAAACTACAGTGAGATTCCATCTCACTCCAGTTAGAATGGCCATGATCAGGAAATGTAACCAAATGGGAACCATATTACACTGTTGGTGAGAATGTAAACTTAGCCAACCACTCTGAAAAGCAGTATGGAGGTTCCTTAGGACACTAAACAGATCTTCCCTATGATCCAGCAATTCCACCCCTGGGCATTTATCCAATGGACCATAAACCAGGCTACACTAAAACCACCAGCATAATCATGTTTATTGAAGAATTGTTTACCATAGTCAAGATATGAATTGACCTTGGATTTGTATTGAGCCAATCTCTTGCATATTTTTGGTTCCCTAGTTCCCTACAATGTGTGACTTAACAGCTTTGATAATAATGTAAAAAATCCATTTAATAAATTGTACTTATTTATCTACCATCTATCTAGTCAGTTATTTGTTCATTTGTCTGAAAAAAGTGATTAATTAAATGATAAAAATGTATTGCAATCATTGAGTTTTGTGTCCTTAAGCAGTTTGAAATCACTTTCCTAACATATTCTAAGAAATTTTACCCTCTTAAGAAAAAAGGCTGAATGCAAAAAATTTGAATTGACAAAAAATTATAAAGAGTGTGTCAGATCATGGTAAGTGTTTTGTAGTAGTAAAAAAAATGTCATATTTAGCTTGAATTCAAAACTGAGATTACTAGTTCATGGATGTTATGTATGGAATAAAGAATAAGATAATAAACATAGAAACTTCATAGTTTAGTCAAGAAGACCTGGAAGCTGTTCACATTTACTAAACAATGAAGATGGGGTAAGAAAAGTTTGTAGTAGTTAGAGTATGTAAATTCAGATACAATGAGATGTCCAAGACGCTATATCGGAAAAAAAAACAACTTTACAATTTGAGAGCCTGAGCACTGTCCCTGAGCTTCTTTTGCTCAAGGTGAGCACTTTACCATTTGAGAGCCATAGCATCACTTCCAGCTTTCTCTGTTTTATATGGTACTGAGGAATCAAATCCAGGGCTTCATGCATGCTAGGCAAGCACTCTACCACTATGCAACTTTCTTAGCCCTAAACAGAGTTTTATGATACTTTATTAGCAGGTTGTATTAGTACAGGTCTACAATCATAACTATGCAAGAGATGATTGGGAGGATTAAAAGTGAGGCTGAAAGTGATGCTCAACTATGAAAAATTTCATGAGACTCCATCTCAACCAAGAAAAAATATCTAGTCATAATGGCATGTGTTTGTTATCCTATCTATTTGGGAAGCATAAATAGAAATATTATGGTTCAGGCTGGCTTGGGCATAAATATCAAACTCTATTTGAAAAATAAAGAAAGCAAATATATGGCTCAAGTAGTAAAGAAAATGATAGCTAGACAGACTAGCAGTCACTATATTGATACCTTTAAAGAAATAAAATATTCAACATTCATTTAAATACACTATGATTAATATTTTTTACATTAGTGCTCTATTATTGCTTTAATTTCTACAAACTTGGTCAATTAATGCCAATCTATTAACTATGGTTCTGGATATCAGAATTTCTAAGCACAAGGCAGAACCATTACTTTGTGAAAATTCTACGGTGATAATTAAATGCCTCTATTTTCCAGTTACTGTCAATTATCCTCTTTCTAGCATTGCTATTCTCTTCTCTACCATTCCAACCTCTGTCCATCCTCAAATTTCTGATCTCAGCTACCTTCCTCTCTTCCTCTTATAAGCATTATTTAGGTTATACTGAATACATTCTTTAGATTGCATTTTATTATATTCGTTACATTACATTATCTTTGTGGATAATGCAGGGAAATTGTCCATCTCCAGATATTTGTATTATAAAGTCACTTCTGAAAGAGTAACATGCTGATGAATATAGATATTAAGCTGTAAACATCTTTAAGCATTATCATTTTTCAACCAACGAAAATTTACAAGATTAATGCATTGCCTACAGTAGAAAGTACAAACAAAAGTGAGTTTTCCTTTTCATACATAAACTGGCATTGCCGTAACATTCTAGTCAACTGAATCTTTACCCAAAACAATTATCTATTCAACCTTGAAGATGACTCTTTAAGTAACTACAGTTAACTAAAACATGCTTATTTGGTTGATTCAAAATTAACTCAAGAAAAAAATTTAATATATGTTTTTATTGTAAAGATACAGTACAGAGGGTTACAGTTACATGAGTAAGGTAATGAGTCCATTTCCTATGGAGCATTGTTATCCTCTCCTTTGTTTTTCCACTAGGGTCCCTTCCCTAGCCGCCTCCACAACTTCGCCCTCCCCCACTCCCCCAAGATGTAAAGTTCGTTTTCAATGTAATGTCTTGTATATTTCATTGTTGAAATGGGTCAACCTGTATCTTTATTTTAGCATTTTGTTATTACCCTTCCCCTCCCGAAATTAGAAAAATGTATAATCAAGATGCAGCTCACAGGAATCAAATACAGTGGAAACAGGGGTTTTAACATGGGGGAAAAAACATACAACTCATATGACCATATAACCTGATGCTAAGTGAAACGAACCCCAAGATAGGGACAAAGAGATTTTAACTTTTTTGTTGTTCTTTTTAATGTACTTATAATGTGCTATGTGATTTTTTTGTTTCTTTGTATGTTCTTGCCCCATGGTACAACCCCTGTTGTCACTGTATTTGATTCTGGTGTCCTGCATCTTGTATTTACATTTTTCTAATTTGGGGAAGGGAAGGAAAATAACAGAATGCTGAAATAGGATACAGGATGACCCATTGTAACAATGAGATGTATAAGACACTATGTTGAAAATGAATTTTACAACTTGTGGGAGGGAGGGATGGAGGAGATGGGGAGATGGGGTGGAAAGGAATGGTAGGGGAAAAACAAAGGAGGAGATAACAATGCTGGATAGGAAATGTACTCATTACCTTACTCATGTAACTGTAACCCCTCTGTACAGTATCTTTACAATAAAATATATTTTAAAAAAGAACATGCAAAAGAAACAAAAAAGTCCCACAGTACATTAAAAAGAATAACAAGAAAGATAAAATTACTTTTGTCTTTATCTTGGGGTTCATTTCACTGAGCATCATTTTATAAGTTCATATGTACATAGCTTTTGACCTTTTCTGCTTTCCTTGAAATATACTAGTTATTACAAATACAAAATCTTTAAGGTTATCTAATATGCACTCATGGATTTCATTTTTGAATGTCTGATATTATTTTAGAACATAAATAAAGTTTATTTAGACATTTTATTCAGTGTTAGGCATTATATTTGTTCATACTTTAAATATTATACTAAAAGCTACAATTCAAGAATTGTGTATGTATATTATGTCCAATGATACTTTTAGAAATGGTTTGGATTGGTTATAAAATGGTTATAAAATCATTTCAACTAATATTAGTATACAACTCTAGCATTTGCACCTGAGATTGGATAATTTATAAAGCTATAATTTTATTTCATATAGTGATAGAGGCTGAGAAATCATAAAATATATGCTGCAAAAGATACGGGGTCTGGTGAGGAATCTTGTTTTCCCAGAAAATTCTTCTTCTGAATCTTCTAGAGGAGGAAATGTTGTTTGTGACATGATGGAAAGGATGGAAGAAAGAAGAAAGCTCATCAAAAAATTGTATAAGGGTTTTAATATTATCTATACAGGTCAAACCCTGTGACCTAAGTACTACTCCAGGACTCCATCACTATGTACCATCACTTTGAAGTTAAGGTAAGAACATAACTGTAATAGATACACACATACAAATATAGCATCTCCTAACAGGATATACTATTCCAGGTGAAATATGTGAGGTAATACTTCCCCCAATACCTCTTCAAACTACATATCCTATTTTGTTTTTGGAGAATCAGAAAAAAATGTGAAAGTATAGGTCACTAAAGAAATTGCCTCAGAAAGGAGACATGAGAAATATTAGGCCCCATGTCAAATGAGGCTAAAGTTTCCAACATGCCATATCAATAAAACAGGCCAGGTGTGGTGTCATACATCTGTACTCTGGCTATGCAGGAGGCCATAGGAAATCAGACCACATTCAAAGCTAGTCCTAGACAAAAAGGGAGGCCCTATCTGAAAAATAACTAAATCAAATAGGGCTACAGGTATGGCTAGAGTGGAGAAGCTCTTGCTCAGATAGGGCAAGGTCTTGCGTTCATAGTCCTGCAAAATAAATAAAAGTAAGTCATATATCAATGTTATCTTAATCTGCTTTTTCCATTACCATGAGTATATTTCAATTTTAAATTTCTGGGGGAAAACTTGAATATATTCTCATCAATTGTTAGGGTCCTTGCCTTGATTTCAAATTTAGCTCATTGTCTACTTCCTATTAACCTGTTATTTATACCAGACCATATTTATTGTATATGGCAATAACAGAGGTAGACATTTAAAGTTAATGTTAATGAACTTTTCTTAGAATTGCTTTAGTTATAGTTCATTGAAACATCTACATTTATATTTATTCTTTATCTTCTGAATGATAAAATGTTATTTAAAAATAATTTCATATAATTTTTTCTTTTTTTTTTTTTTTTTTGGTCAGTGGCGGGGCTTAAACTCAGAGTGTGGGCATTGTTTCTAGAGCTTCTCTATGCTGAAGGCTAGTGCTTTACCAACTTGAGCCATAGCACCACCCTCAGTTTCTGAATGCTTAATTGGAAATTAGAGTTCCACAAGGATTTTTCTGCCCAGGATGGCTTTGAACCATGGTCCTCAGATGTCAGTCTCCTGAGTAGCTAGAATTATGGATTATATGCATGAGCTACTGACACCTGGCTTAATTTCATATTTTAAATTGTATTTGGTATTATAAAATTTAGCTATTATTTATATTTATTTGATTTCATCATTTATGAAGTTAATACATAACCCTTCCTGCAACATTTTAAAATTTCCCAAATTTACAATGTAAATCTATATTATTTCTTTCTAATGATTAGTTTATTTCAATGAATTAATTTCTGATTACATTAATGCTGAATAATTAATTAACTATTCCTATATCTCATTCAAGCCCTCACTACATTTTTTGATACATTTTCTTAGTACTCTTAGAAAAGAGGCTGGGTGCCAGTGGCTCATGCCTGTAATTCTAGCTACTCAGAAGGCTGAGATCTGAGGATCAACACTCTTTTGGCTAAAGATCTCTGAAGAAACTAGCAACAGGAAGAATATGAATCATGTACATCACAGTATTTTGATCATTACATTTAATTTTCATTTTGATGGAATGTTTTTAGTAAAGAATTTTCTTGTTTCCAGGATTTTATTATTATTGGTAATTTTACAGCTTTTTGAGTTTTTATTTTTGCTTAAGTTGTAAATTCTTTAGTTTCTAAAACAATAGATTAAGTATTTTACTGTGAGTGGTTATATATTTAGTTCTAATAATTCCTATTCTCTACATTTATAAAACACAGTAATCATAAAATAATGCAATTGTTTGAATAGATCTACATTGATAATTATTTCATTTTATATTTATAATATTGTAAAATCTGAATTATCTACATTACTTAAAATTGATACATTATTTAGATACCAAATGCATTTCTAGTAGTACTTTTCCTATTTCTATGGCTTCTATTTTATTCTTTGAACATACAATTATGACAGATTAATAAATCAGTTATTTTAGTATAACACTTTTCTATTTTATTGCTTTCCATCTTATTATTTGCTATTATTTCAAGCAATGGTGGTTTGAAATATGTTTTCAGTTTGTTTGCAAGTTTTTATCTTAGCTTTACAAGAAAGATAATTTTAACTAGAGAGATCTGATTATCTTGTGGTCTTCTTAATTTAAATTCTATGCCCAAAGAAAACTGCAGCTAAACTCCTTAATAAGCTCCCAAACTCATAAAGTCACAGAGTTCCCAATTACAGTCTCCATTTTGTCCATTTTCTTAGAATCTGCTGCATTTCCCTTGCATAGAAGGACTGAATCATTTAACTGATATAGTTTGGTAGAGATGAAAAAAAATCATTCAGGAAAGACACCTGGAGAAAATTGCCCATTATGGAATTAGATTCACAGGTGAGTGTATATCAATCTAAATTAAAATACCCTAAGAGACTACCTTGAGGGATTTGATGAAGATTAGCCTTAATAGCTATTATGACCACAATCACTGAGGTTCTACTCCAGCCAGGATTTAAATTGGAATTAAATGGCATTATGTTACTTTCATAAATACTTTTAGTTCAAGACAACAACAGAAGTCATAGAGGGGCAATCATTTCATCATTAAGGAAATGATTCCACTTAGGTTTCCAGAGCTTTCGATATTTCTTTTTTTTTTAATTTAATTTTATTTTATTTGAGAACATACTGTACAGAGGGGTTACAATTACATTGGCAGGATAATGCATACATTTCTTACCAAGCATTGCAGCCTCCTCCTTTGTTTACCCTTCACCTCCCTTCCCAGCCTCCCCCCTCCCCCCCACCCAATCATACCCCCCTCCCCCCCACACACCGACATTGTAAAGCTTGATTTGACATGACATTTTGTAATTCTCCTTGTTGCAACAGGTCCACCTGAATCCTTCATGGAAATGAGTTACATTTTTATTGCCTTGGATTTTCTGCTTGTGGAACAAAAAGTTATCCTAAAGGTATCATATCTCATATCCTTATGTCCAATAACACAATCAGAATTGTCAAACTTAATTTATTGCTTGACAATTAGTGGGAATTTATCACAGAATGTGTTCTATGGCTCAAATTTGATTGAAGATCAGGTTCACAAAGTAACTGAACTAAGCAATAGGTAAGAAGAGAGTTGCAAAGCAAAAGTGAACACTGCTTTGCAGCCTGGATTATGCTATTTGGAGGTATTTGCAAGCTTCATGAAGCAGAATCTTGTTGGGGTCTTTAGGTTGTTTGCAACCGCTCCTCAAGGGGACAGAGGAATCTGGATCTTTCCTCTGTTTTTGGTTGGAGCAATGAACAATATAGTAGTAGTAGTAGTAGTAGTAGTAGTAGTAGTAGCAGCAGTAGTAGTAGTTGTTGTTGTATTTGTTGGTTGCAGAGCTTGAACTCGGGGCCTGGGCCAGCACTCTACCATTGGAGCCATAGCACCACCTCCAGTTTTTGAGAGGATAATTGGAAATAAAGCGTCTCACAGGGACTTTTCTGTCCGGGCTGGCTTTGAACCATGATCTTCAAATCTCATCGTCCTTAGTAGCTAGGACAGGCTTGAGCCACTGGTGCCTGGTGGGATGAATAATTTTGTTCTACCACCTGGTCCTTCCCAAAGACCCAAAGAAATAGTACCAAACCTGTAAGCACCAGTAGCTACAAAATGCTTAGCCAAACAATCTGTATTTTCCTTTTTTTTTTAATTTTATTTTATTTTATTTTTTGTGAACATACTGTACAGAGGGGGTACAATTACATGGGCAGGATAATGCGTACATTTCTTATCAAGCATTGCGGCCTCCTCTTTTGTTTACCCTTCACATCCCTTCCCAGCCTCCCCCCCCCCCACCAACGTTGTAAAGCTCGGTTTCGACATGACAACTTGTACTTCTCATTGTTGCAACAGGTCCACCTGTATCCTTAAATGACTTGTTTTTCCCCATCTCCTCCAAAAGTTATACTGACAGCAAATAGAGTGAAAGCAGGGGTTATACTGTGGGGGAGGGACATACAAACCAACAAAGAAATAATCTTATAAATGCGTTAGAAACAAATGCATGGGAGAAAAAACATTAGGATACATATCTAAGGGTTCATTTTCCTAACATCACATTATCTGACCTTTTCCGCTTTACTCATACATATACTAGATATTGCAAATAAGGGAAACCATGGGACCTATGTTTCTTTATTTTTCTTTATAGGTTAATTACCTCAGATAATTGGTTACAAATATTCTTAGTCTTTATATCCTCATAGCTCAGATCCCTTAAAATATGAATTTAGAGGAAGAAAAGTGATGTTCAAGCTCTTTTGAAGCCTTATTCCCAAAGCATCACTATTTGACCTGTCATGGACAAATCCACTGAGGAAGGCTTACCTTGACTGAACTGATAAGTAAGAATTTATGAAAGGCTTTGAAAGCAGTGTTCACATGGAAAACCATAAATATAAATTACATGGTAAAAAATAAGAAGAAAGTCAATAAAACAAGGTAAGCTCACACATTTAAAAACCACGAAAAAGCCAGATGCTGCTAATTTATGACTGTATTATCAACCACTCAAGAGACTGAGAACTGCAAGTTACCTTTTGAAACAGGCTGGGTCAGAAAAGTCGTGAGACTTAACCATAAAAAGCAGGAAATGGATGAATGGCTTAAAAGGTCTCATGCCAAAAAAAAAAAAAAAAAGGTCTGGTGCCAGCTTCAGAACAAAAGAAATAAGCCAACTGAGCTAGATGCCCTGAGTTCAAGCCCAAAGACATGCAATACACCTAAAAAAAGTTTGCATACATTTTCAGTCCCAGACTCCACCAAATTTCCGGAAAAATTTACTTTCCAGCAAAAATAAGAGGATATATTTCTTTTTTATTTTAATATATTTTTATTGTAAGAAAAAACTATACAGAGGACTTACAGTTACATATATATGCAACAGAATGAGTACATTTCCTATCAAGCATTGTTGCCTCCTCCTTTGTGTTTCCCCTCCACCCTTTCCTTCCCACCTCCATGACTACACACCTCCCCATCCCCGTCTAAATTGTAAAGTTCATTTTTCTACTTAGTGTCTTGTATATCTCATTGTTACAATGGGCCAACCTGTTTCCCTATTTAAGCATTTTGTTTTTTTTCCCTTCCCCTTCCCAAATTAGAGAAGTGTATATACAAGATGCAAGGCACCGACATCAAATACAGTGAAAACAGGGGTTATACCGTGGGGGAGGAACATACAAAGAAACAAAAATATCACACAAAGCTGGGCAACGGTGGCTCACACCTGTAATCCTAGCTACTCAGGAGGCTGAGATCTGAGGATCAAAGTTTAAAGCCAGCCTGGGCAAGAAAGTCGGTGAGACTCTTATCTTCAATAAACCACTAGAAAACCCGAAGTGGTACTGTAGCTCAAGCGGTAGAGCGCTCACCTTGAGCTGAAGAGAACAGGGACACTGCCCAAGCCCAGAGTTCAAGCCCCACGACTGACAAAAAAAAAAAAAAAATCACATGGTACATCACGAATACGTTAAAAACAATAGAAGAAAGAAAAAGAAAAAAACACTGTGTCCCTATCTTGGAGTTCATTTAGCTTAAAATCATGTTATCTGGTCATATGTACATAGCTTTTGACCTTTTCTGCTTGTCCCAGACATATACTCGTTATTGAAAATAAGGGAAAACAAAGGACCTATGTTTCTTTGGGCCTGGCTTACATCACTTAATATAATTTTTTTCCAAGTATTTCCATGTCATTCTTTCTGATGGAGGCACAGAATTCCATTTATATATATATATATATATGTATATATATATATGTATATATATATATATATATATATATATATATCACATTTTCTTGATCCATTCGTCTACTGTGGGGCATCTGGGTTGGTTCCATATCTTAGCTATAGCAAATAATGCAGCAATGAACATTGTTGTGCTGGTAGCTATAGTATGGTCTTGTTTGTGATCATTTGGGAGTAAATGCCCAAAAGTGGAATTGCTGGGTCATAGGGGACCTCTATGTGGAGTCTTCTGAGGAACCTCCATACTGCTTTCCAAAGTGGTTGAACAAGTTTACACTCCTACCAAAAATGCAGTAGGGTTTCCTTCTGGCTACATCCCTTCAGCATCTGTTGTTATTAGATTTCTTGATTATAGCCATTCTAATTGGGGTGAGGTGGAATGTCAATGTTGTCTTCATTTGCATTTCTTTTATGGCTGGAGTATTTGAGCATTTCTTCATGTGTCAGTTGGCCATTCTTATTTCCTGTTCAGGAAAGTCCCTCTTCAAGTGTTTAACCAACTTGTTAATTGGGCAGTTGTTTCTTTGAGGATTTGTTGTTGGGGGATTTAATTTTTTAAGTTTCAAGTATATTTTAGATATGAGACACTCATTTGTTGTATGGCTAGTGAATATCTCCCAATCCATGGGCTTTCTATTGATCTTGCTAGCTATGTCCTTTGCCATGCAGAAATTCTGCAGCTTTATGCAATCCCATCTATCCAACCATTCTTTGACTTGTGTCTCTGGGTCTCTTAAGAAAATTTTGGCTTGTGCCAAGGAGACCTAGGGTTTTTCCTATTCCATCCTGTAACGTTTTCAGGGTGTCTGCTTTGATTCCGAGGTCTTTGATCCATTTGGAGTTGATTCTAGTGCAAGGTGATATGTAAGGATCTAGCTTTAGTTTTCTACAGGTGATTAGCCAATTAACCAATTTTTCCAACACCATTTATTATAGTGGCTGTCTTTCTTCCATTCTATTTTTTTACCTCACTTATCAAAGATTAGTTGGGTATAAGTCTGTGGGTTCACTTCTGGGTTTTCTGTTCTCTTCTATTGGTCCTCATTTATGTTCTTGTGCCAGGACCAAGCTGTTTTGATTACTATGGCTTTGTAGTAGAGTTTGAAGTTTGGAATTGATATTCCTCCAGCACAGTTCTTTCTACTAAGGATTGTTTTTGCTGTTTGGTGTCTTTTATTGTTCCATATGAATTTTTGGATTTATTATATGTCCTTGAAGAATGAGGTTGGAATATTGATAGGTATCACATTAATTTTATAGATAGCCTTGGAAAGTATAGCCATTTTCTCAATATTGATCCTTCCGATCCAGGAGCATGGGAGGCTTTTCCACTTTCTAAGTTCTGCTTTGATTTCTTTTCGCAGGTTTTTAAAGTTTTCATCATAGAGGTCCTTCGCTTCTTTAGTTGTTAATTTCTAGGTATTTATTTTTTGTGGGGCTATTATGAAAGGAGTTGCTTTCCTGATTTCAGCCATGCTCTTCTCATTGTTGGCATATAGAAAAGCCATTGATTTTTGAGGATTAATGTTATACCCTGCTACTTTGCCAAAGTTTCTAATCAACTGGAGTAATTTGGGAGTGGAGTACTTGGGATTCTTTAAATACAAGATCATGTCTTCTGCAACGCTTTCCCTATTTAAATCCCCTTTATGTTGGCATCTTGTCTTATTGCTCTAGCTAGGCATCCTAATATTAAATTGAAGAGAAATCGAGAGAGTGGACATCTTTGTTTCATTCCTGAGTTTAGAGGAAATGGCTTTAGTTTTTCACCATTAAGTATAATGCTGGCTATAGGTTTGTCATAAACAGCCTTTATTGTATTGAGGAATGTTCCATGAATTCCTAGTTTTTCCATAGCCTTCATCTTAGAGGGTTTTAGATCTTGTCAAATGCTTTTTCTGCATCTATTGAGATAACCATGTGGTTCTTATCCTTGCTCTTGTTGATGTGATGAATTATATTAATTGATTTGCATATACATTGATCCAGCTTTGCATCCCTGAAATGAATCCTGTTTGATCTTAGTATATGATTTTTTTTGACAAATTGTTGACTTCAATTGGCCAAAATTTTGTTGAGAAGTTTTAAATTGATGTTCTTCAAAGAAATGGATCTATAGTTCTCTTTCTTTGATGAGTCCCTGCCTGCTTTTGAGATGAGGATTATGCTGGCTTCATAGAAAGAGTTTGGTAGTGAACTTTCTCTTTCAATTTCATTGAAAATTTGGAGGAGTACTGATGTGAGTTCTGCTTTGAAGACCTTGTAGAATTCCACTGTAAATCCATCAGGTCCTGGGCTTTTCTTAGATAGGAGGTCTCTTATTGCTGTTTCTATTTCGATGCTTGATATGGTTTTGTTAATTTGTTTTAACTCATCTTAGTTTAGTTTTGGCATGTCGATATTTGCTAGGAAATCATCCATTTCTTCCACATTCTCAAAGTTATTAGCATAAAGGTTTGATAAGTATTCCCTTATAATGTTCTGAATCTTGTTTGTTTTTCTCTCTGTTGATATGGTGGCTGTGGCAACAGCCACCACTACCACCACCATGGACACCTGCAAGTGCTCAGATCTGTCTCCTTGACCCAGCTGCTTGGATTTTTCCTCTTTGGCCACACTCTCTGTACTGTGATTGCACACTTAGTGTGATTCTCTAGCCGATGACTATTCACTGGAACACTAAAACTGCTTTCTATGTGAGAGCTTGTTTACCCTCCAACTTCTCCTCTGCCATCTTCCTCAGGACTCCAAGAGAATATATTTCTTGTATCAGCGAATTTAAAATGTGTAGAGAAGATATGTAAATATAATTTTAATACATTCAACAAGTAGCATTTTAAAAACCTCTTATTTATACAAATCAAACTGAACATACCTCTGGGTTACAAAGAAATAACCTCCCCCTTCCCCGTTTAGATGATCTTCACAGCATTGATTTCCAATGGAACTTCAAGAAGTAGCTCTTAAAAATAATTTTTAGTGTAACTTATTCATTTAAAAATTTGAAAAGGAAAGCTAAGATTAAATGAACAGTTTAAATCTCTCAAATATTGCAGAAATCAGATGTCTATGTTTTATATATCTAATAATTTACATTATTTCTTGGATGATTTTATATACCTGAATATACAATAAATTGCACTTTTTCTAATAAATACTGTATTCAGAGACTTATTTAAGAGGAAGGGATTTTTGTTTGCAGAAGTAAGAATGAAGGTGGAGTAGAGGATCAACTGGCTAAATAGAGCACATGGCTTAATTTGCAAACAAACATGAAAACTAATTCTCTTTCAAATTTTTTCAGTAACTAATTCTTACACTCTGTAGATGGAAATATGATAAGCTATTGTTCTAGTAATCATACATATTACAAATATGGAAAAATAGGTAAGTTCCCAGCCTTTCCCAAACTTTTCCTTCTAAGGAAAAATTACACACTATTTAATACTGCATTCTTCACTAATGTGTCAACCTAAAACATTCATTTACAGTTATCTTTCTTTGCATCTAACTTCTTCCTTCAGAAATCAATTTTATTTCTTATCTAGTTAGGAAAGTTATTTTTCTTTCAGCAAACAAATAGATCATGTCTGAATTGCTGTCTGAAACTTCTCTTATTTAGATTGAAGTGATATTAAAGTGGCATATAGTGACAGAACTTGTAGAATCAGAGAATGATCAACAAACCCCACAACATTTTGTGCTAGCTCTAAACACTAAGTGTTTTTCTTGTGATTAAATGAGGATTTTCATTTCCTTAGAAGAATATTTGTAATTCTCCTACATGAAGCTTCATAGAGATAATCAAATTTGTTTTCCATCTGTAGCCCTAACATTACTACACTTTCATGCTATATTCATCAAGATACCTGTTTAGCAACATTCCAATATAACAATCTAATATAATACAGTGTTATAGTGTTTTAAATTACCAAATGATACTAGATTTTAAGTTTTGTGATTGATCTGAAAAAAGAATTAAGGAAATAATGATAATTGGAATACTAAAACTCATATGAATAAACATAATTAAAATGGTGAAAGACTTATATGATGAAAATTTCAAAATATTAATAAGTAAAGAAAACACAGATATACCAACCTCATATTTTCTTCCAGGATCAAAACATGTGCATGCTCTTCCAACCAAGATGGCATTTATAAACTCATATGAAACAAAAATTTGATAACTGCACATCACAAATAATTAACAGCCGGCCACCGGTGACTTATGCCTGTAATCCTAGCTACTCAGGAGCCTGAGTTCTGAGGACCTCAGTTCAAAGCCATCAAGGGCAGGAAGTCCATGAGAGTCTTATCTCCAATTAACCATCAGAAAACCAGAAGTGGTGCTGTGGCTCAAGCGGTAGAGCACTCACTTTGAGCTGAAGAGCTCAGAGACAGCACCCAGGCCCAGAGTTCAAGCCTCACAACCTACAATAAAAAAGAAAAAAAATTAACAAACATATTGAAAAAGGACATGATGGGGGGTGCGCAGGAATGGAGGGAGGAAGGGTGGAAAATTCAGTCAGGGAAGGAAAGAAATTGATCAAAACTCATTTTACTCATAAACTGACTTATGGAATTCCGTAACTAAATCATCATCATCATCATCATCATCATCATCATCATCATCATCATCTTAAAAGTAGCAAACAAATTTCAATATAATAAGGCCTTATTTCTGTAGGAATACTTTCTTCTTATTTTATTGTTTTAAATTTTTATTGTAAAGATGATGAGCAGAGGGTCTATAGTTATATAAGTCAGGTGATGATCACATTTGTTTTTGAACCATGTCACCTCTTCCCTTGTTTTCTCCCAGTTTCTCCCACCCAACCCCTCTCCTCCACCAGTTGTATAGCTCATTTTCAACATATTGTCTAGTGATATCACTGTTGCATTTGTTCACCCTTTATGTGACCATTTCTGTGCTCCCCTTACCCTACCCCAGACAAATAAACTTATTTACAAGATAAAAGGTGCAGAAATGTAAAAAAAAAAAAAAAAAAAAAAACAGTAACAAGGTGGGGAAAAGAGTAAAATAACAAAAGTACCTCTTGTTTCCATTTCTTGGAGTTTATTTCAATAAACATTATTTTATGTGTTCATGTACCCATAGTGATCCTCTCCTACGAATATCCTCGTTTGGACTCACTGTGTGAATATTTAGAGTCCTGGTTAATTTATCATGGCCAAGGAACATTCTTCTCTCATCTGTAAGTATGAAAAGTCTCTGGATATATGTTGGATCACATGTGCTCTCATGCTTAGGTAGGCCCAGTATTTCATGTAGTAGTCTAGGGTAGCAATCATACAGTTCTTAAATTTTGAATAAGATAATCTACATCTATTACCAGTCCCCAAACTATTATATTGGTTGACATTTTTTTCAAGATTTATCATATATTTGTACTTAATAAAATTGTGAAATTCACAGTATAAATTATTTTTTCTTTTGTTTTTGAGTTTAAGCTGTTTTCCACCGTACATTTTGAAATGGACTCATAGTTTCTTGACTGATCCCGGCTTACTTCATATTCACAGAATGATTTAACTGTAAGGTCTGTACAGGGACACATCCCTACATTTTGCTAAGTTTCCACCCAGTACCTGGGTTTTTTTTTTGTTTTTTGTTTTTGTTTTTTTTGTTTTTTGCCATTCGTGGGGCTTGAACTCTGGGCCTGGGTGCTGTCCCTCAGCTCTTTAGCTTAATGCTAGTGCTTTACCACTTGAGCCATAGCACCACTTCTGACTTTTTCTGCTTATGTGTTTCTCAGGAATCAAACCCAGGGCCTCATGCATGCAAGGCAACACTCTACCACTGAGCCAACTTCCCAGCCCCTCCACCCAGTATCTGTTACCTAGGTAAGTGGCAGACCTGGAAGCAGTCACCTTCCCCTCCTGCTAGGTCACATCCTGGGCCATCTCTGGCCACATGCCTCCCATCTAGCCTTAGGAGGGTCCCAGATTGTGAAGTCATGTCCAGATCCAGTGTGGCCACACCTTTACCCCACCTGGCTGTAGGGAGCCGAGGCGAGACTCCGCCCACTCCCTTGCAGCTTTGAGGTAACCACCCCAGACGGTGCTTGGCGGGACGCCTGGGCTGTGCGCGTGCACGAGCCAGGTAGAGTCCCCAGCCAATCCCATGACACCTGGTGACGGTGAAAGGCCTGGCCACACCGCTTCCTGTCTCTGGCCTAGATAAGTCCTGGCCCAGGGGTGGGTTGCCCCTTCCTTTTTCAGCCATGCCTCTCCACCATGCACTGTGGGGGCAGCAGTTCAGTAAATAAACTTTTTCTCCTGCCTGCCTGAATAGCACATCGTGTTCTTTTCATTGGCTACCTAATGAAACCTATTTAATATACCTCACATATGGTGCCATGACTCAGATGGGGTTTTTGAGTTGGAAATGTTAGACTTTCCTTACCACCCACCCTTTTTCCTCGAAGGGAACTGACTTGAGACACCATGTGAGACTTTTCATCAATACCATCGCTGACCTTCACATCCACATCCACGCCACTTCTCTACTCTGGTAAGTAAACCTAAGTACAGTTCTCTGTTGCTTAGTCTCTGTTCAGATGTGCCATGCCAGAGAGCTCTTATGGCCTTTAGCCAAAAGGCTGGTCATCTCCAGAGCCAACAACACTTGGTTTTGTGGGCTTGGCCACTTCTCTCTAGAGTGCTCTGGGGGAAGTCAGGAGGCTGCTTCTGCCTGGTCAGCTCTCCTTCACTCACCATACTGACTCTCTACACATTTAATGGGGTGCTGCAAGTCATGCCCGAGCCCTGAAACCCCTTTGAAATGCCTTCTGCGCTTCCTGGAAAGCCAGAGGACCTAATTTTTATGCCAGTCTCAAATTTAGACAGTTTTTGCCACTGCAATGGTAAATGGTCAGAAGTCTGTTTACTTTCAGGCTCTCTTTGCTCTTCTTGCTACTCTTATTATTTGTGTGTAATCAAGTATAAACATAACAAAATATTTGATTATATAATTTTTGAATTTTTTCTGTCAATGGTATATCACAAATGCTTAAGAGAAATATAAATTTTGAGTGCATGTGAAGCTAATAAAGATTCCCATATTTGTTTATCTTATGACCTAATTTTATGTTAATGACAAGACATCTTGTTAATAGAATTTAAATGTGTAATACTCTTCCTTTACTCACATTTATTTCCCAATCTAAACGTTCATAGTAAAAAAACAAGATATATTAACTTCACAAATAATAAAATATCTAATGAATTCATAATATTACTTAAACTGGAATAATTTTGAAAGCAAAAGAATGCTATTAAAATTCATACCTGAATAGTTGGTATAAAATAGCTTTATCCTCAGAAAGAAAGGATGTGGTCTTGCTCTGTCTGAGTTTCTCTGATAATTTCATTCAGTGTTATTTTGTCTAAAAGTTTACGTTTTTGAAGAGTCTGTCTTTTTTACACACTTTTTTTTGGTTCTTTATTGATGACTTGGTGGCCATAAGTCTACAGGTTCATTTCTGGGTCTTCAGCTCTATTCCATTGGTCCTTAGGTATTCTTGTGACAGTACCGAGCTGTTTTGATTACTGTAGCTTTGTAATAGAATTTGAAGTTTGGTATTGATCTTCCTCCAGAACTTTTCTTTTTGCTAAGGATTTTTTATATATATTCAGGGTCTTTTATTCTCCATATAAATTTTTGAATTGCTTCCTCTTTCATTAAAGAATGAGGTTGGGATATTGATGGGTATTGAAATGAATTTGTAGATACCTTTTGGCAGTATTTTCACAATGTTAATCCACCAAATCTTGGAACATGGGAGGTTTTTTCAGTTCCTGAGTTCTGCTTTAATTTCCTTTTTCAGGTTTTTAAAGTTTTCATCTAGAGGTCCTTCAGTTCTATGGTTATGTTAATTGTCAGGCATTTTATTTTTGAGGGGCTATTACAAAAGTAATTGAGAGATCCTCTTCAGTAAATGGTGCTAGCAAAATTGGTTAAACACCTGCAGAAAACTAGGATAGATCTTTATATATCGCCCTGCACCAGAATCAACTCCAAATGAATCAAAGACCATGAAGTTAAAGGAGACACCCTAAAAACATTACAGGAAGGAATAGGAAAAACTCTAGGGCTCCTTGGTACAGGCTGAAATTTTCTTAATAAAGACCCAGAAACACAACAAATCAAAGAAAGGTTGGACAAATGGGATTGCATGAAATTGCAGAGCTTCTGCATGGCAAATGACATTGCTAGCAAAATCAGTAGAAAGCCCATGAATTGGGAGAAGATCTTCACTAGCCATACAACAGAGAAGGGCCTCATAACTAAAATATACTTAGAACTCAAAAAAATAAATGCCCCCAAAACAAATCCTCAAAAAAACCCAGTCCCATGAATAAGTGGGCTAGTCTTAGACTTCTCTGGAGGAAAAAAGAATGGCCAATGGACACATGAAGAAATTCTCAACATGCTGAAGGGGATGTGGCCAAAAGGGAATGCTACTGCACTGTTCTGAGTGTTAACTTCTTCAACCACTCTGGAATGAACTATGGTGATTCCTCAAAAGATTACCTATATAGCTACCCTATGACCCAGCAATCCCACTTCTGGGCATTTACCTAAATGATCAGAACCAAGGCCATACTAAAGCTACCAGCACAACTATATTTATCTCAGCATTATTTTCCATAGCTAAGATATGGAACCAACCTAAATTTTCCTCAATTGATAAATGGATCAAGAAAATGTAGTATATATACACAATGGAATTCTATACTTCCACCAGAAAGAATGGCATTGCCCCATTTGTAAGTAAATGGAAGAACTTGAAAAAAATCATATTAAGTGAAGTAAGACAGACCCAAAGAAACATAAGTCCTATGGTTTCCCTTATTTATAATAATTAGTGGGATTATCTTAGTAGATGAGTAGAATAGTTCAATAGCTCTGTACATATGGCCATACAAGATGGTGCTAAATTAACCAAGACATGGACACTAGAAGTTTTTTGTTGTTGTTCTCAATGTACTGATTTTTTTTCTTTTTTGTTTCCCCCTATGGTTTATCCCCTGTTGTCACTGTATTTGAGTTTGGTACCCTGGGTATTGTATATGTGTTTATCTGAACTAGGGAAGGGAAGGGGAAAAACAAAATGGTGAGAGAAAGGAGAACTTGGGAACCTGTGCGATATGTTGGAAATCACCTGTACAACTTGGGGAGGAGGGATTGAGAAAAGGAAGAGAAAGTGAGAGAAAAATAAGGGAAGGGGTAACAAATTAGACAAGAAATGTAATCACTACCTTACTTACGTAATTGTAACCCCTCTGTATATCACCTTGACCATAAATGTTTTAAAAAGTTTGTTAATCATTCATTACTTCCTCCCAAAATAATGATCACGTATATAGTAATCTAATTGCCACCATCATTTAAGTAACTCGTCTTTTGAGTGTTGGAAAGACATCTTTATAAATAGTACAAAAATTATAGCTATTCTTCTCAGTGTAAAACATCAGGGAACATCATCTCTTTTCAAACACACGATTTAGAAGTTTCATCATACAGTGGAAAGTCAGCAAATTGAAAATCAAGCCTTATCTAAAATCAGGGGCATGCAAGTGGATGTCCAACAGGATAATAATGAGAACAAGTTCTTCTTGGTCTATTATTTCTGGAATAAATCCTTGAATAGTTTTCTAACTGGAAATTTCATGACAAAGCTTCAAGTGACAGCAATGAACTAACATTTATAGCTTCTCTTACAGATCCTTTTTGATCTCATAGATTATTATTCTATATTCTGTCATCTTTCTTGATAGGTATTTTTTTCTGGATATTCCCATTAAGGCATTTGGTGCTTCTGATAGGAATGTCATGATTTAGTGTAGTCATGAAGCTATAGTCTAGAAAATACAATGTATATTAAGTTAAAGAATACAAACTATTAAAGTTATACAGTATGGCAGAAGAATGAATGTTCTATGAGATGGATTAACATTTACAATTAACAAAAAGAAACATATGCTTCTAAAAGCTAAAGGTGTTTAGGAATGCGATTATGGCCAAATAAAGTGAAATCTAACAGTTTGAATTTGTTGCACTCAAATATGAAGAACTTTTTCTCACTGAGCCAATCAGTACACAAAGCAATTGAGAAGAAATATCCAGTCCCCATAAGAATGTAATCCAAATTAAATAACCATTGTTTCCAGAAAATATCTTCATTAAGTAAATTAAATATCAAATATATTGATTTCTTTGTCTTTCTATTGGGATCATATACTGTATATACTAACATTAAAACCTCAATGATCGAATATGTATTCATTTTAAGATAGGGTATCAAATGTTCTGTGGTTAAATTGATTTATGTATCAATAAACTCTGTCAGAGAATGCATGACTTTTCACATAGTCATATGTTGATTTCATAAAAGAGCTAAAGGGATTTCACAGCCTCTTAATAATGCTTCTCAAAGGCTTTAAAAATTTATAAAGCATGTTGCACCCTATTACACAATAGTTTTCTGCCAAAGGATATGCTACCACTGTCTGTACATCATCATCACATCATACCTGTACACTGTTTTCTGTTCACTGTAGATAGGACACCAAGGGCTAAATTTCCCAGAATGCTTTTCTTCTTCTGATAGTGGGTGTGTGTTTGCCAATGGGAGAACCAAAGGGAAAGTTTGGGAGTTAATAAAACGTGAAAGCGGTCATTCTTGAAAATTGATTTCAGGTAAACACATTGGCAACCATAAGATACACATGAATGTTGCAGAAATTTGGTAAGAAACCAGGGAAATTGGTTAAACATGTATGGAATATGACAGCTAATGATAAAAACTTATTGCTGACATTTTAATATATGTAGTCTCTGTATATACACTCTCTCTGAATCATGTATCAAATAAAAGAGGATGATAGGAATGAGAAGCAGAATAGCTTAATAGTTCAATTACATAAGGCTGGTGGACAAGGTTAATACAAATTCACAATATTATTGTCTATATTTGATATGGTGAGATAAAAATGGCATTTTTTTCTCCATGATCTTTCTCACCAGAATATATACACTGGGTCTAACATAAAAATCAGTAAATTTACAGTAAGTGGCATCTTGCAAAATGCTTCAATTATGTCATAATACTCTAAAACAAGGAATTATGAGAAACCATCACAATCAAGAGACAAATATCAGTAAATATGAACCAATATCAATAATGAAAGCAAAAGTAAATTCTGGGAGATAAAATAACATCAGGTCAAAATTAAGCAAATGTAACAAACTTTTGAAAGTTAGCTATTCATTAAATATGGCAATATGCCTTACTAATATATGATGCTGCTCACAAACCTTTCTGTAACCAAGTATTGTCTTTAATGAAGAACAGGAAATGTCAAAATTTACTGTCTCCATCATTTTGAAGGCAGGATTAAGATCAACCTCATTAGTAGAATATGAAATTCATGGAATTAGTTACATTCTTTATATCTTTAAGGGGCAATAGGGATTTCAACTCATGAGAAATATCAACTATGTCTGATATGTCAAAGCTGATCTGAGAACTTTTGTTCTGACTTTGTTATCACTTCTAATTAACTTTATGTGGACTGTTTCCTGATCTATAACTCCATCCCTGTCTCCATATAACAGCAATTTGTAAGAAAGTGATATGCTAAGCATTTTGTAAAACCCTATATCTTCCTACAGAAATATATTTGTTTTCCTTCTTCCTCACTTCACAGCAAAATAGAAAAGATAAAAATATGATAAGCAACCTATGCCTTTCTAAATGTCTATTTTTCTATTTCAGAGTTAAAGTAAACTTACTATAGGTGTCATGATTTATCCATGAAAATTTTTCGATATATATTTTTATTCTTACATCAAATTCAGTATTCTGCATGTTTTCTATGGCTACTGATATGTGTTCCAGATGGTTTTGTCTTCAGTAGGTTCTCGAACTTCATCATGGTCTCCTCTCCAAGGAAAACCTTCAATGACTTCCTATTTCCCAAAAGAACAAAGATGAAATTTTGTTCATGAGATTGAAAACCTTTTATCTCTTGTCCCTAAACAGAAAACATATTTCTCATTTTCCATAAAGCAAATTTCCTAACCTGAAGATAAACTCTGTGTTAGCAGATCAATCTCTTGTTTACCTGTCTATCATTTTCACAAGCATATTTCCTCCAATAATATTTTCTTTCCACTGATTCTGTGGTCTCTGTATTCACCATTTTTGAATAAAATTCTAAATACCTTTCAATATAAATGCAATAATTTAGTAAAATCATATTTTCTTTTTTCTAAATGTTGCTCAGATTTGAATATCATCTTTATAAAAAGATGCTCCATTAAGTGTTTTCTTTTCAAGTGTCTGACCCACTCCAAGGAATTTGTGAAAATACAGAAACCTCAAGAGGAATAATTATGAATAAATTAACATGCATTAACATTGCAACAGGGACAGTATTGTTCTTAGCATAGTTAATAGATCTCAGAGGGAATAAAATAGTAAAATGAGTATAGGAAAATTTGGGGACATGTAGGGAAAGTCCATGAAAAACCCTGTAACCAGGTCATTAAGTTTATTGTTAAAGAACTTAGCAAAAAGTATGGGTAAAGGTGGATTATTTGCCTAGAGATCCTCTTCAAACATTAAAAGGGAAAATTCAATACCTGACCACAATTCTTCTTGTCATACTAATTAAGTATGTCTCCTTTATTATCAGTATTTGGGGGTCCTAGCTATCAAAGTGAGATGACAAATCAGGTCTCTCCTCTCTAAAGATTACCCTCCCAACCTCTAAAAGACTGGAATGAAACACCAATATGGAAAAATATAAATTAAAATTACTCTTAACTGGTGACTCTGACTCTGACTCTGTGTGTGTGCATGTGTGTGTGTGTGTGTGTGTGTATGTGTGTGTGTGTGTGTGTGTGTGTGTGTGTGTGTGTGTGTGTGTGTGTATGTAAGAGAGAGAGAAAGGCAGACAGACAGACAGACAGACAGAGACAGAAACGGAGACAGAGACAAAGGCAGAGACAGAGGCAGAGACAGAAACCAAGAGAGAAAGACAGAGACTGAGGGAGAAAGACAGAGAGGGTGTTGTGAGGGGCTTGATCTCAATGTCTGGTCCTTTCCCCTGAGCTTCTATGAACATGGTTGGTGTACTACCACTTAAGCCATGGTTCCATTTCTGTTTTTCTTGGTGGTTAATTAGAGACAAAAGTCTCATGGACTTTTTTGCCTGGCCTGCCGTGGGAATGCAATCCTGACATCTCATTCTCCTGAGTAAATAGTATTACAGTTGTGAATCACCAGCTGTGACTTAACTGACTCTTGGATATTTTTTACTCAACTACTAGTAATGCATGCATACCTAAATCACATTGGAAACTCACATAGGATATCTTTACAAGGAGTGACGGAGTGACATGCAAAATGGAAATTGTAATGATTCTGAATTAACAATTGTATTCAGCTAGTATTTACTTGCTTATTCATCAAAATGTATTTTACTCACAAATCTGAGTATCCTGAGACATCCTATTCTTGAAATTGCTGCTCTAAAGACTACACATTTTCCAAACTCCAATTAAGCTTACAAAGGTATTAAAAAAAAAAAAAAACAAAACCTAAAAACAGTCAGGGATGAGGATATCACTAAAATTTATCAAAATTAATTAAGAGCTTTTAATTATTATGCTACTACATTTTATCAATTGGAAAAACATGCCATAGCTTTATTATTAGAGCTTAAAAATAGTTATTTATTAAAGATTAATTTTCTCCTATATTACATAATTCTAATTTAAATCTAGTTAAGCAGTTTTGTGCTGCTTCCATAGAGAAAGGTTGATGTTCTCTGAAAAAGTTGATTGACCTTGAAAAGAATACTTTGGAAGTATTTAAGACTTTAAGTTTGTTAAAGTAAATCAATAATATAAGTAAGCAGATAGCAAGTGAGAACACCAGACATTTAGGAAGCCGTTACAGAATGCTTGAATGCAACAGAGTGACAAACTAAGAGAAAAGTGGTGCAGTCAACTTACTTAGTTCTTGGCAAGCTGGTGAGAACAATGTATGCAAACCACAAAATTTAAATTGATTTTGAAGAGCAATTTGCTGACTACTATGAAACAATGAACAGTAATTTTATTGTTAATAAAATCCAAAACAAAAAATCCAGAGTATTCTTAGTGGAAAATTATTCCCACATAAATGAATAATTAGATCTACAAAGGAAAGGAATTCCAACAGATATAAGTATATTTATATCTGTAAATATAACTCTAGATAGGTTTTAACCAGTCAGAAGCCTCAGTTTTGAATGGTCCAAACTCTACATATCAGTATCATTCAGGTGATACCTTTTCCAGGAATTTCAACCAAACAAAAAATTCCCATTATACAGTTTGTTTTCTGCTTGCTTCTTAGGATCATCTTGCATTTCCTTGCATTGCTGGGATGATGTGAAAAAGCCATGTCTGTAGAATTTCTCTTCATCCCCTTGTTCAAGCAGGTAACAGGCACTGGCAGGAGATAGACAGTGGGAAAAATAAAAGACTGAATTAATTTATTTCTTGTGACTTTCCTAGCTAACATGTTAAGTCTACCAAAAGCCACATTTTTTGCCAGGTAAGTTTTTTCTAAAACATCTTCTTTGGCTTATGGTAATTCTACAGGTCCACTGCTTTACCAGGTTAGTTACAACTCTCTCCAAAGGCTATTGTCAAGGAATGTGCTGTTTTGTTTTTCTTTTTCGAAACCAGAAGCTACAAAACTTTTCATTCCCAACCCCTGTCAGGCCATGTAAATCCCATTAAATGATTTGGTACAAGCAGGCTACATATACATATTTGTGCTTCTTGCCTGCTCCCTGAGGCCTATCTGTTTGTATTGATAATTTGGTATGCCTGATGAATGATGTGATTATTATGATATGTAAATGGATCATGCCCAAAATGTGTTTCCTTACCCTTGCAAAATTTGCCAATAAGGTCATAAGGAATCCTATAATTAAATTATCCTTATTTATCTTGAGTGTAGCATTTTTTTGTTCTTTGGGGAGTTTAATAATATTGTAGCCACAACATCATAAAGAAAATGAAGTCAAATATAAACTAAGCCCCATCTATTTGTGAGAAAAATAATTGTCATTTAAGTATTCTTAGCAAGTCATAAGACTTAAATGTGTAAAACTCAGTCTGTAAAAGTTATTATGAAATTTGTTGACGTGAAAGAGAATCTCATTTGAAGGATACAATGAAATTTTCAGTCTATTTGAAATTTATTTGTGATCCTAGGGCTGGAAAGGTCAGTGTCTGTGGTAAGGTACTTGCCCAGCAGGCATGGGCCCAGGGGTTAATACTCAGCTCTACAGGGAAAAATAATCTTATTGTGATCAACTGAACTATTTCTTCTGAAATGTTATCTTCATGTTACATAGATTTATGATGAATATTATTTTTTTATCCTAAAATGTAACTAAAATGAGCCTCCCACCCCAGATCTTGTTCATAGTAACTGATGCCAAATCAGTCAAATTTTTAAGTCAAATAATTTATTGAGAAGAAATGCAGCAAGTGCCAGAAGGGCTACTGATGGTTGTTTATTCTTTAAATAAACTTGGCTTTCTCCACTTAAATTTGCACTGAGAATACAATTAAAACCATGGCAGATATCTACTCTGTGTCTCTTGAATTTGCATGTTTCTGTAATCAATAAGGTGTTTCCTGCTTACTCTATGTTTTCCAGTTTTTCCTCATTAGTACAATAACATATGATACGCTTAACTTTTCTAGAATTTGTAATAAAATTAGAGTTCTCCTGCAACTGATCAATGTGTTTTTGAATTTTACCTTTCTTTGGCAAATTATTTACTTAGATAACAGCTTTTCTCCATATTAGCCAAGCAATGCCTGGGCTGATCATGCGAAAATGAAATGAAATACTTTGGATAAGCACTATGGGACCATGAACATAAGCTAGAACTTTACCATGTAAACAATCAGTATACACAAATATAATTCAACTGCATATCTATTTCTAAAATGGATTGTGACCAATTAATTATCAATATAAATACTTATAAAATGAAAATTTGTGCTTTATTTAAACACATAAGGCTCAATTTATGATTATTTAAACAAAAGAGTCTATCCTAAATTTTCTCCTATAAATATAAATCCTTATAACACAGACAATGATAATAGTTACTAATGACAACACTTATTTCCAAGAAAAGAGTATCCGTCCCTAAAATGAACTGGTCCCTAATAGTATCAAGCTGAGATTTATGTGAAGTTGGCTATTTGATCATTTTTTTTGTATTTACCACTGAGAAAACTTGCCTTCTGTAAAGTTTAGCTTAGTTCTACTTACTATTTTTCCAAGTGAAGACAATGAGTGCTCACAAGAACATTTGAAGTGGAATTTATACTAAATTCTTAAATCTTATTAGATGTCATTTGCCTCATTTCTATAACCTAGGAACAAATAGTGTAAATGTTTAATGAACTCTCATTTATTAAGTTTTATTCACTTTGGAATTTTAATTTTACTAATAGATGAAGTCCGTGTTCTCAACTCATTTTCCTAATATATTGTTCCTTAAGTATTCTTCCATATTTAAAATGTTGAGAAATAGTATTTTAGAACAAGTGCTAATAGCAATATGAGGTAACATATCCAATAAAACTACATGTTAGGTAAGAAAAGGGATGTAAAATTTGCCTTTTCATACAACAAAACTACGACTTTTTCCATTAGTTTTAAATCTCAGACAAAACATTTTGCCATCAACTATATCTGTAGGGCCATTCAATAGATCATGCTACATGTGCCTCTTAAATACAAATAATGATTTAACAAGAGCTATATGAAGTAAAACACTAATAAAATTTTTCCTAGACAGAAGGGTGAATGTTCCTAATCTTGAGAGTCCATGAGAGTAACTGGTTCCAAATATGCATTTGCTTAGTATACACCAAAAAGATCAACTTTTCTACTTTAGCAGTGGTATCTTTATATCTTCTCCACACCTTGAATAGAAACTGTCAAAACAGTACTGTTTGGAGGTAACAGATTTTTTTTCAAATAGTTAATAGTATTAAAAACTCTAGCCACTGCATATTTAACTTTACTTTTTAACATGAACATTATAATGTCAAACAGTCATACTTTAAAATCTAATATTAGGCATCATCAAGTCCATGTATTTTATTTTTACTTTTTTATTCTCTAAGAATGTTCTTTAAATTGTATTTATTCAGCCAAGAAGAGTAAGAATTAGAGGATAATATGAGCCATTGTTCTATAATCAAATAAGTCATATACTTCAATCTTCTTACACGCTAACATAACCTGTCAAGACCTGACCTTTTTGTATAGTCTTACTTGATTTGGAACTAGAGAATAAATGAAATCATGATGTTCCTTCTGTCTGTTCTTTAAGAACTCCTTTGTCTTCCACCCTCATCTGTGGGACTGTGAAAAGCTAACTGTAGAGCTTGCAAGTATAGTGACAATACACACCCTTTGAACTTCCTAACTTTTTACCAAAAGTTTTTATTCTGTTAAAAAAGTGTTGAGTATTGCATTGTTATAGATTAAATGTTTAGGCATTTAATACAAATAATAGGCAAACTCTTTGTGAGAGAATTATTTAAATTGTACTTTGTCATACTTTGTCAGCGCAGTGGGTAAATAAACATGGATTTTTGCATGAAATGTGATATCACATTGTATATACATACATATATTGTGTATATATACCATACTTATACATATATAGTGTATATAGACATATATAGGCTACATATATCTATATATACATATATTTCATACACAGACACTACCAATAAAGGATATGTGTGATTAAGTCTGTAATTGGGGAAGTTATGTATGAATAGTGAAAAAACACTTTTATTTTCTCGTAGATTCAAAACAACAATTCAGACAATGAAGAAAGAGAAGGTAAAATAGTTTTTAATGAAAATGAGGAAACTGAACAAGCTGAGATCTAGAGAACTGAGGTTCTAAGCAAGCTAAAACAGATATGTCAGTGGAAGTCCATCTCCAGAACAATCAGTAAACATCTGGACTGGAGGCATGTCTTAAGTAGTAGGGTGCCAGTTATAACAGCGATGAGTACCAGCATGAGTCTCTGATTCCAAACACTAATTCTGCAGAAAAAAGAAAAGAATGCAAATTATTTTAAGGCAGATTACAAAGAAATAACGAAGTAAATGTCAGCTATGCTTTTTAAATAGCATATATATAATATATATATAAATATATTTTTAATCTTTCTAGGAACTTTTGAAAAAACAAGGATTCTAAACTCTCTTTTGGGGAGAGCTAATATTTGATCATGGCTTTGATTTTCATTTCCTTGATGATTAATGATTTTGAAAATGTTTTAATCCTCCCATTTGACATTTGTGTTTCTTTCTTGTGTTTAGAAGCGTTGACTATTTTAATTGAAATATTCATTTGTTTATTAGCCTATTTACTTATACATTTATTTTGATTGAGTTATCAGAGCATTCTATATATGGTCAGGATATTTTTAATGAGCTTTACAAGAAAAATGTCTATGTTCTTGAACCTCAAGTGGATTCTGAGAATTGCTATTAAATTCCCAGTAAAGAAGCACAATTAGAATGTGTTCATGCCGATGACCAACTCATAAGTGACGTATTTAAACATATTTAAAGGGAAGAAATATAGGTAAAGACCGTCCCTGAGTACCCATCTCACTAAATATCATATAAACTTTGTATTCATTGTATTTTGTAATATCATACAAAATAGAATATTAGGGAAATATTATGCCATGTTATTCCTGTCAATAAGAATTATAATTGAAAATTAGAGAATATTAATTAATAGAAATTGTGCTGAATAGCAAAAGTACACAAAAATGGAAATCTGAGTGTAGATTCAATACGAGGAAATTAAATTTGTAAGTAATTAAACTGGAAGCAAAAAAAACAATGTTCTATTATGATCTCTGTAATGGAGTAACTAATTACTATGTGGCTAAAAACAACAATTAGAATATTTAAAAAATTTGCATACCCATGTACCTCTGTAATAATTACCAATGAAGTGAAGAAAAGCTTCAGTAAATATTGAATTAAATATCTGAATACCATAGAGAACAATCCTTGCTAATTGAAATGTGGTGGATAAACTGCTTGGCAAAGCAGAATTTATTCAGTAATTTTTCTACAATAAATGTTTGCCGAAAAATTTGCCAAAATGTCACGTGCATTTCAGTTTTTAATTCTTCTATTCTTGTATTTAAATTTAATATGTTTATTTGGTGAGTGTGATTATTTATAACACACAAATAGTACGTGTAACTATTAAATATAAATATGTGTTATATGTAACACAGTTATGTTTATTTGTAGCTATCAATTACAGATAGGTAGAGAGATTAATGTAAATATACTTATAGATTTAAGGATGATGAATGAATAAAAATGAGCAAAAAATATAAGAATAAGATCTTATCTCATTCTATTAAGAAGGATACAAAACTGATTCATTCTTGTCCTGCATTCAATATCTTAGGGATATTGAACTGTTTTTTTTCTTTGTTTTGTTTTCTGCTTTTGTTTTCTTTTTTCCTATATGTTTTTGTGGGTGTTAGGGGAGGCATAGGAATGGAAGGAGAAAGGGTAAAGAAATGCAACAATGGTACTCACTGGACACCATGCTGAAAAGGAATTATACTACTTGTGGGTGAGATGGAGGGAAAATTGGGAGAAAGCCAGGTAAGGGGTGACATTGTCCAAAAGAAAATATACTCTTTAGCTAACTTACGTAACTGCAACCCGTATGTTTAATAAAAAGTATATCTATATCTATCTATATGTATATCTCCTAAAGAGCCTCATTTTGTGAATTGACTTTTTATTAAAGCTTTGATGTATCAACCTGGGATTATCTGGCTGGCAGATATATTTTCTAAGCAAGTATAGATTTTTCCCCTATTACATTATATTGATATGTTAATAGTTAATGAGTATTTCTTTCCTTTTACACCTGGTTATGAGAGAAATGTTAAATAGCAGCCAGGAAATACACCCTTTGGTTTATCCCAAATGATGTGAGAAGCATATTATCTGAAGGATTATGTGCAAAGCATTAAGTTGTATAAAAATAGGGCAACAATGGTTTTTTGTAAGACTTTTATCAAAAACCAATCCACTGTTCCCATTCTGTAAGGTATCTTGTGGGAGAACAGTTCCCACCTCAACCCATAGGGGCTTTCTTTTTCTTTGGGGGGGGGGGGTCCAGTCGTGGGCCTGAACTCTGGGCCTGGGTGCTGTCCCTCAGCTCTTCAGCTCAAGGCTAGCGCTCTACCACTTGAGCCACAGCGCCACTTCCGGCTTTTTCTTTTTGCTTATGTGGTGCTGAGGAATCGAACCCAGGGCCTCATGCATGCAAGGCAAGAGCTCTACCACCGAGCCACCTTCCCAGCCCCATAGGGGCTTTCTAAGAAGGCTCAGACCACACTTTCCTCCAGGCCCTATTTATTACCCCAGCAACTCAGAAGTAATAGTTAAAAGCAACACCTGTACAGCTGAATTATTGACATGTATCTTTTCCATGGTAGTAGGTTCACTAAGCTTAATCCACTTGCATTTGAAAGAAAAGATATAGAATTGATGTTGTGAATCGAGAGATAGATAACTGTGAACTCAACGACCTGATTCATTTTCCAATGAGAAGCGGCAGAAAATATTCAACCTTTCTCCTCTGGCTTCCAATCTGTAACTGGCTGAGGTAATAGGGTGACTATTTCATTTAGATTTCTTTCTGCAGTGAATTTACTTGCTAAGAATTCAATAGGATTCAGTCTGCCCATTCTATTTCTTCTTAGTCAGAAAAAGGAAAATGAAGAATGTGTTTTTAAGTGGGTAGTAAAAAAGTTGACCTTTGGGATTCTACATAGATACTGACCTCTCAGTGACAAACTTATTATAATTTATCCTAAGTTGAAAGGAGTATAATTCTCCCCAAATTATAAATATCTATGCACTAACATACATATGTGCATGTTCATATATGCAAATACACATACATATACACATATACATATATACACATACATACATGTATATGTGTTTGTTAATGTATAAATAAATATAAATATATATGTATTGTTTCTCTTTTATCTGTGTTACAGTCACAACATGGGAAATGAAAGCCATTGAAAACATGTTCATGCACACATATTCACACAGACACACACACACACACACAGAAACAAAACACTCATAGTGAAGTTTTACCTCCTATTTCTATTCTTACTCGGGTGGTAAAGCTTGGATTGTGAGAAGGTACATGTGTAAAAAAATAGATTTAAGAGTTTGCAAAGTGAACGGACACAGATGACCAAAAGTAATCTTCTTGTTTAATGAAGCTTACTCTATTTTCAGCATTAATGTATTATTTCCAGTTGATGTTTGTTGGTTTGCTGTATTCCATAACAAGAGAATAAAATGCACTTAAAAGTTTCCTTCTGCTGAGAGAAGTTATTTGAGCATTGTGCTACATTGAATGGAAAGAAAAACCAGGTTTCTTCAACTTTGCCCCATAATCTATTGGGAATTTTGATTAAAAAACAACATTACACATCTATTTTATATACAAATTGATTCTTGAGTTACATATAGAAATTATCTACAAATGAGTAATGTAGGGAAAGAGGATACCATCAAGCTTCCACAAAATTCAAGTCACCCTTTTTCACTCTTATTATGATAACTAAGTGCTTCAAACTCAGAAAGAACTTTTGCCTCACAAACTTAATTTACAAAAGCACAATCTATATTCAGTTTTTAAGTGTACTTAGAGCATTTGAGTCTCCTCCCACCCCATAACACTGTCTCTCAGCTGACACTTGTCTATCTACTTCCTTTCCCTCGAATCACGACTCTGCTTTCTTTTTCCATTTTCTTTCTTTTCTGTTTCTTTTAATTTGTGTTACTGAAAGTTTTACTTAGGAATTTACCTGATAGGGAACTATTGTAACACTAAGCTTCATTATCAGCCCTACCTTAAACCTTAAAGAAACATTCTTAAAATATGCAGAAGAGAAAAACAAAGGCCTTTCTGTGTAACCGAAAGTGAGGTTCAATCAGACAGATATCTGTTTCATCTTATTCAGTTTACCCTTCTCTCAAGCCCAGAAAGCACAGCATTGAGAGATACTCTTCACCTGTAGAAAGAAAGCTAAATACCTGAGTTTGCTGTGGTCTAAGCAACAGACCAGTTCAACCCATTATGAGGAACCCAGCCAAACCAAGATAGTCCTCGTGCCACACCATCTGTTTCTTTACAGATTAATGATTCTGATCTGATCTAGTGTTAGACCATACTTCATGAATTTAGACAGTGATCCCATCCCCACTAACCTAGACAATAGACTTTTTCAAATTTTAGTTACTTCTTTAAGGAGATCTCAATCCAGCTTCAGTGTAATATTTTATCCTTTGGCTCTAAGATCCAGACGTACCCAAATGCACCTGTTTGACAGGTTCACCCAAGTGGAACTCACTGCAATACTGGTCACTGTAAATCCACTTTATAGGTCTGACTCCACAGATTGAAACACAAGGCTATCATCTGAAAACCAGGTTCCAGGCCATCCTGATGCCAATGTAGACCAATGGCATTGGCTGTCTTACATGTTCATCAACTGTAGCCAATGACCCAGTCAAGAATACTGGGTTGTTAAAAGACTTTCTCTGCCAAAACCAATATGTAAAGACCTCAATAAGTATTTATATTTTCAAATGTGCAAATACTAAATTGAACCAATAAGGATCACAGCAGGCAAAAAGGAAACAACACAGAGCAAAAGAGTGCACTAAAAAACAACTCAAAAGAAATTGAGATGAACTGATGAAAAATTCAAGCTGATTTTCTTAATGGATCTTAATGTTCACAAGTAAACACAGACAAGCAAACAAAGCCATTAAAACACATGCTGACAAAATAGGAATTGCCAAAAAGATTGAAACTGTTATGAAATGAATATGACTTGCCTGCCACCAAGTCTCATGTGTTTAGAAACTTGGTTCCCACTTATGGTGCTATTCAAAGGTGATTGCTTTGTGAGAACATTAACCTCATCAATGTAACATCTTTTATTTGTTCATTAACCAGGTGAGGTCTGGTTGAAGGAGGTAGGGTAGTGGTAAAAATTCTGTATCCCTACATAATTACACACACACACACACACACACACACACACACACACACACACACACACACACACACACACACACACACACACATACAAGACTAACATCTGGAAAAGGAAATGAATTTCAATCCAAATACCTCAAAGAATCAAAAATAAAATAAAGAAATCTTTACTCATCCAGTTAGAATATTATTATTCAATGTCAAATTATAAAGGAAAAACAGTTAATCGTATTCAAGGGAACCATTCGGGTAATGTTTCCAGCAGATCTCTTAGCAGAAACATAGCAGTCCAGTGAAGAGTGGGTGATGTATTAAGAACACTGAAGTAGAACACATTTCAATAATACCATGCCTAACTAGGCATTATTTAAGAAATGATAGACACACAAAGGATTTTCTAGACATAACCTTTGGGTTCAATAGTTTGTCATCAATAGACCTGCCCCATAAAATGTGATAAAAATTGGGTGCTTGTGGCTCACATTTGAAATCCTCAGGAAGTTGAGATTTTAGAACTACAGTTCAAAGTCAGCACAGGCAGAAAAGTCCACATAGGCACACACAGAGCCAGAGGTGTGGCTCAAGTGGCAGAGTTCCAGCCTTGAGAGAAAAAGCTAATAGACATCAATCAGGCCCTGGGTTGAAGCCCTAGTATTCTCATGTACACACATACACTTATACACACACACACACACACACACACACACACACACACAAATCATAAAAATTAAAGATGAAATGAAAGAAATTAACAATGTATACATTTACTTTTATGATAAAGGTAACAATATTCAATTTGAGAATATTTTTACAATAAAAATATATAAAAAAGAATAATATGCTAATGGTATTGAGTCAATAAATTTGAAAGCTCATAATAGAGTTTAAAGAAAAATGTATTAAAATGATCTTAGCAAGAATATTTTGTCAATATACACAAAATCTCTAAGATGTAATAACTGTGAAATTAGTAATTCAGAATGTTTGAAAGAAATTAGAAATGTAGATTTTTACATACAATGTAAACTGAATAATTTAATATCTCAAAATGTTGTTGTGACTACAGTAGGTCTCAGATGAGTTTTGTTACTAAATAAAATATGTATAACAAAAATAAAGAGAAAGTCATCCACGTATAGCATAAAAATCTACCAAATCAAGAAGATATACAGAGATAAGAATAGAACTGGAAAGATCATGAACAAAAAGTGGAATAATGAAAAATGCATGAATGAATGAATAAACAAATAAATAAATGAAGCAAAGCTCTCCTACGAGAGACAAAGATCAAGTTTAGCTTTAAAGATATATACAGGGGGCTGGGAAGGTGGCTCAGTATATACAGGGGGCTGGGAAGGTGGCTCAGTGGTAGAGCACTTGCCTTGCATTCATGAGGCCCTGGGTTTAATTCCTCAGCACCACATAAGCAAAAAGATTAAAGCCGGAAGTGATGCTGTGGCTCAAGTGGTAGAGCGCTAGCCTTGAGCTGAAGACCTGAGGGAACAGCACCCAGGCCCAGAGTTCAGGCCCCACGACCGGACCCCCACCCCAAAAAAGATATATATATATATATATATATATATATATATATATATATATATATATATATATATAAACTGAAAGTAAAGATATGGCAAAACTGTATTCCATGCAAATAGTACATTTAAAATAACAGGGTTGGACAAACCTATAACTCAGAATAGACTCTAAGTAAAAACTGTTACAAAAGATGAGAATGTCATCATATAATGTAAAGGGGTCAATTATCAAGTATGAGAGAACTTAAATTTAAAATAATCAAAAATAGGAGTAAGAGAACAATATAATAGTAGAAAAAGATCTTCAGTACTGCACTGTCAATACTGGAGATTGCATCCAGACAGGAAATCAATAAGGAAATGACATCTTTCACCAATATTAAATGTCATATAAACTTACGAGATAGAAATGCTCATGGAGGAGGGTTGGGAAGGTGACTCAGTGGTAGAACGTTTGCTTTGCATGCATGAGGCCCTGGGTTCGATTCCTCAGCACCACATAAGCAAAAAGAAAAAAGCCAGAAATGGTGATGTGGCTCAAGCGGTAGAGCGCTAGCCTTGAGCTGAAGAGCTGAGGGACAGCGCCCAGTCCCAGAGTTCAGGCCCCACGACCAGACCCCCTCCCCCAAAAAAAGAAATGCTCATGGAGGAAAAGAAAGCTACATACTCTTATGCATTGTACACATTTCATTGTTCAGAATAGGACACGTGTGAATTTCAAAACAAGTTTTAAACTTTTTAAAAAATGTAAAACAAATCAAGTATTTTTGTTGAACACAAATGGTATAAAATCAGAATCCAATACCAATACCAATAGACAACCTGAAAATTTTCAAACATTGTAAGTAAAATTTCCATTCTAGGAAAGTGAAGTTTCAAAAAAGAAACAAAAAGAAAATTAAGTCACATCTTAAGACAAATAAGAAGTACATAATAATGAATTTCGCATTGAGGAAAAAATGTGATATCGTTGGAACAAGGTAGCTTTACACATTAAATAAGTGCAGTTGCAACTGCTCATGCCTACAGGCTGCTCACGCCTAACTACTCAGAGGCTGAGCTCTGAAGATCACGATTCAAAGCTAGCCCACGCAGGAAAGTCTGTGAGAAGCTTATCCAATTAACTATCAGAAATACAAAAGTAAAGCTGTGACTTGAAGTAGTAGACTATGAGCCTTGAGCAAAAACAGCTCAGTTTCTTTGGGTCTGTCTTACTTCACTTATGATTTTTTTCCAAGTCTTTCCATTTCTTTACAAATAATGTGGTCTCATTCTTTCTGATGGTATATAAGGTGTGTGTGTGTGTGTGTGTGTGTGTGTATACATACATATATATATGTATATATATATATAATATATATATATATATACATACATACATACAACATTTTCTTGATCCATTCTTCTACTACGGGGCATCTGGGTTGGTTGGTTCCATATCTTAGCCATGGTAAATAATGCTACAATAAATATGGTTGTGCTGGTAGTTTTAGTATGGTCTAGTTTGTGGTCATTTGGGTAAATGCCCAAAAGTGGGATTGTTGGTTCATAGGGAAACTCTATGTGCAGTTTATACTTCCACCTAAAGCAACTTTCCTTTTAGCCACATCCCCTCCAACATTTGTTGTTATTAGATTTCTTGATAATGGCTATTCTAATTGAGGGGAGGGAGGGGAGGTGGAAACTCAATGTTGTTTTGATTTGCATTTCTTTTATGGCCAGAGAAATTGATCATTTTGTCATGTGTCTATAGGCCATTCTTATTTCTTCTTCAGAGAAATCTCTCTTTAAGTCTTTAGCCCACTTATTAATCATTTCCCTCATTTGTAATAATTAGTATATGTCTAGGATAGTCCTAGCAGTTGAGCAGATTAGCTCAATATCTGTGTACATATAGGATGATGCTAAGCAAAATGAACTCAAAGATATGGAAACGAGGTTTACCTTTGTTGTTGTTTTTAATGTACTATATGTTTTCTTTTTCCTTTTGTGTTATTTTTTTCCCTATGCTTTATTCCCTATTGTTACTATATTTGATTTTGATACCCAAGGTATTGCATATAGTGGTATCTGAATTTGGGAAGGAAAGGGATCAACAAAATGGTGAGACAAAGGACAAATGGCCTACTGATGCAACGGCAATACTCACAATACAATATGATGGAAATGCACTGTACAACTTGGTGGGGGGGAGCTACAGGGGAGAGAAAGAGGAGAAAAATGAGGGAAGGAGTAATAAGTTTGACAAGTAATGTACTCACTAACTCATGTATGTAAACTGTAACCCCTCTGTTCATCACCTTGACAATAAAATTAAATTTGATAACAAAACAAAACAAACAAACAAAACAACTTAGGGACAGTGTCCATGCCCTGAGTTGAATTTCAAGCCCAATGACTACCATAAAAAAAAAACTAAAAAGCAAAAAAAAATGAAAAAAGAAACAAACAAACAAAAAGTATAATTGAAATGGAACCAAAAATCCAGAGAAGAAAGAAAATAACAATCAGGGCTGAAAGAATTAAAATGAGGAAAAAATGTCCTTGATGAAAACAGAATCCAGCAAATAGCTGATTCCTTCAGGTCAAACAAAAGGAATAATTATCAGAGAGATGATATAAATAATGGAAACTAAAACCTGCTATTTACATCTTGCATTAAGAGCAGAATACATTCACAGGGGTTTCACATAAGCAAACATCATTATTGATATTGTCTTAGGTACGTGGATAAAGTCATCCTTACAAGTGTTCACTGTGGTAAATGACCATCCTCCTCTTCACACTGCAATTTCTGCAATGAAGCTAGAATGTGAAACCTATGCTGAGAGAAGGATAGCTATGGTTGACTTCCTTGATGACAAAATATTACTTCTTTATTTTTCAGACCATCTGCAGATTTAAACATAATGTATATCTTTTATTTCATGTGCATTGGTTAGTTATAGAAGGGTCCTTTGACATGCCCATATATACACAGCATGTACCTTCCATCACTCTTCATCTCTCCTCCCTACTTTCCAAAATCAATCTCAACAAGCAGCATTATTAAATCTTCACATATGTGAATAAAGTATTTCAAGCATATTAAATATCTATATAACTGCATAAAATTCTGCACACAATATTGGTTCCCATTTCCACTTTTATATGCACAAATAAACCATTTAAAAAATCATGGATATTTACTTGATACTACTGAGTTTTAAACCTGTTGTTTTGTTGTCTTTTAGTTTGAGTTTTTATGCATTTGGTTACCTAAATTGTTCAAACTCTTGTATTTAGGAGGTAGTTTTCCTGTTTATTTCTGAGACCTTTTATATGCCAATTACTTCCTTTACATTTCTGTTTATTAGAATTACAGAATGTTTTGAGTTTGTATTGAATATCCTTTATCCAGAACCTTAGAACAAGCCTTTCAAAAACAATAGGCTAAGCTAAAGCCCCTGAAATTGCACTGACTTACATATCGCTTCTGAAAGGAATTAATTATTATTGAAATTCTAATAAGTCTAAATTCCTCAAGCACTATCAACTTTATTTTAGCTGTGATTTAGAAAAATCTAGGTGTATTTGTATGCATTTATTTTATCTTTTGCACAGTTCATTCTCACCAATATCATTTTCCCATCTTCAATTATTTTTTTCCTTTTATTCAAGGTGCTTCCTTTCTCATAGTTAATAAAAAAGGACAGAATGTGCTTTAAAGCCTTTGTACAAATGGTATCAGGAGCTCTACTTTGCTCAAGTGTTCTGTCAAAGGTATTGGCATAGTACTGCAATTTCCATACTCTAGAAATGCAAATGACTTAGTTTAAGGCATATTACATTTGCTTTTCAAATAGGTGTCCTCTATTTAAACAGAATTGAACTAGAGTATATTAGATATCTAAGAACTGCAGGCAACCCTCTTTCTACCATTTTAATATTCAATACAATTATATCAAGCAGTATGCAGAAAATGTCATCTAAATTTTCCTTCCAATCTTAAAAAATATGTATAATGACTCACAGCAAATTTCTAACTGTTATACATCAACAACAACCACATTTCTCTCCCCATAACTCACTAAGTTTTATTCCAATGAATTGGCTTTATCTCACTTCTTAATAGGAGATAAAAAGAACAGGTTGTTTAAAATTCAAAGATTCCTTTGAAGTAAGAATTTATACATATTTACAAATCTCACAGACACCACTCATTTTATATCAAAATATTTATCACAGTTTTCAATTACTAGGAGAAACACGTGACAGATGACAATTTTTCTCTGCCCAGCACTAAATTGGAAGAAGAAGACTAATAATGCACTGTAGCTGTTACAATCGAAGTAGCATTCCTGAAGTATTACAGACTTGGTCAACTTCTCTGGAAGAAACCATTAATGAGAACCAAACTCCCCATCTCAACCCCATTATACTTTCAGAAAAAAAATTCTAATATCCCAAATAATCTGATTAAAAATGACATATCTTTATTCTTAGCATAGCATTACAATGTAGTAGTTTTACTCATATTTCTCTAAAGTATGGAAAATTGATGTACAAGGGAAGAGAATTTGCTTCTGAATTACCATTTAAAAAAATGAATGAGACCACAATTACTGTAGGGGCAATTCACATAAAACTGAATACTAGGTGCATATCTTCATTGTTGAACATCTGTAGCAAGTTTTATCTCAAACCCTCTTCTCTTACCTACATATTTAATTTCCCAGATAAATTTTAAGACTTTTTGATGTTAGGAAATGTGTATCTGGAATGATTAATATATTTTTGCATTAGTATATTATTTTGAGATCTCCATATTTGTAATCTACCAATCTATCTTCTATCTACAGAAGGGATAGATGTAGGTATGCATATATATTTTATTTTCCTTCAGATAAAATATTACATATTGGAGGGAACCAATAAATACTTTTCAGTGAAATTATAACTTAAGAAAGGAACCTTGAAAGCAAGCAAGCACTGCCACAGATTTTGGATCTACTATTGTAGGATGATATAGCTCAACAGATGGAACTAAAACGCTGTATTGGAACCACTTTCACTGCAGTACATAAGAGCCCTAAGCCCAAGAAGGCAGTTTTAATTCACAAATATGAACCTAATGATTGTCTAATATTCTGAATATAGTTTGATATTTACAGTTAAAAAATAAAAGTGAGAGCCAAATTTCATCCAAATTCATAGACTAAGTGAAGTAGAAAAATATATAAAATGATTACTGTGAAAAACTGAAATTACACAACATGTTGTAGTGGGGCAGGGTATGAGAAAACAAAGTGGAATCTCAAAGTGGATGAAGGTTAAATATCATTTGTAAAAGGAGTGTTTTTAATTATAATTCCACCTAAAAATCACCAATTAATACAATGGAGGTAGAATGCAGTCAAGAATTAACTGTGTATCCTACAAAATTAAGAAAAGTAAGGGAAGGGAGTGTTGATAGGGATGGGTGAGAATGTTGAAAGGGGTGACATTGATCAAGATGCTTTATAAAGTGGCAACTCCTTTCTACAACTACTTAAAGCTAAGAAGATTTTTTTTAAAAAGAAGTCATCAGCTAGAATTTTCACATTTTTTCAGCCCTATATTACCTCTCTAATACTTATACCAAATTTTGAATACATCCTTTCACTGTAACCCCTTTATTTTGTATTTTCATTTATAAACTTTCATTATTTTTCTCTTTGTTTTGCATTTTGAGTCCTATCATTTGATCTTTTTTTTTTCCCCTCCCCCCCTATCATTTGATCTTAAACTCACTAATTCTGGCTCTTCCATATCCAGCCTGCTTTCTCAATCCATTTGACTTTTCAGGTTTTGAATTTTTGTTACTGAATTCTGAATTTCTAGAATATATTTTCATTAGATTTTTTTTTCCAGTCATGGGGCTTGAACTCAGGTCATTGTTTTTGAGCTTTTTTCTCTCAAGGCTAGAGATGTACCACTGTGAGTCACAGTTCCATTTCTGTTTTTCTGGTGGTTAATTGGAGATAAGAGTCTCATGTACTTTCCTGTTTGGAATGGCTTTGAACTGTGCTTGTCAGTTCTCAGCCACCTGAGTAGTTAGGATCACAGGTGTGAACCCCCAGTGACAAGCTTTTTCATTCTTTTTTGTCAAAGCAATTACTTGTCCTCTTAAACTTTTCTATGGAGTGGAGCAAATTATGACATCATTTATTGCTTGTCTGTCCATTCCAACATGTGATGTTCATATCAATATGCTTTCAGATTCTCATTCATAAGGCTTCATGTCACTTACTACAGTTTGTAATTATTGGTAACTGCTGCTCACTGACTTTAACCTGAAGTATAGAAGGACCAAATCAGTGCCACAAACATGGCATAAATGAGACCTCAAGCTGTGTATACTGAGGCTCATGACCCTATGACAATCTCTTTTGATCTTACAATATTTTAAGAACAGCTCCTTAATACTTTCATTTAGTTTTCTGTATTTTCTTGTTTTTTAAAATTTTATTTCTCTCCTAAAGCATATCTGGATTAAATGAAATGAAACATTTTTCTTTTAGTCATTGAAAATTTAGCTTTGTGGAGAAAGTTTGTTTTGTCTTTTAATTGTGAAAATGCCATACAGAGGAGTTACAATTACATGGGCAAGAAAATGAGTACATTTATTTTTTTATTTTTATTTTTTTATTGTGAAAATACTGTACAGAGGGGTTACAATTACATGGGCAAGATAGTGAGTACATTTCTTATCAAGCATTGTAGCCTCCTACTTTGTTTACCCTTCCTTTCCCTTCCCAGCCTCCCCCTCCCCCACCTAATCCTCCCCCCCCCACCAAAGTTGTAAAGTCTCGTTTTGGACATGACAACTTGTACTTCTCATTGTTGCAACGGGTCCACCTGTATCCTTATTTAAACGACTTGTTTTTCTTATCAAGCATTGTTGCCTCCTCCTTTGTTTCCCCTTCCTATCCCTTCCCATCCCTCCCCAGCCCCAATTACTCTCCCCCTCCCACCAAAGTTGTAAAATTAGTTTTTCGACATAATGACTATTGTTGCAATGGGTCCACCTGAATCCTTATTTAACAATTTGTTTTTTTCCTTCCCCTCCACAAATTATACTGACATCAAATACAGTGAAAGCAGAGGTTATATACCGTGGGGGAGGGACATACAAAGCAACAAAGTAATCATCTTATAAATATGTTAGAAATAATCGCATGAAAGAAAAAAAAATTTGAATACTTATCTTGGGGTTCATTTCACCTAACATAAACTTATCTGACCTTTTCTGCTTGTCTCAGTCATATACTAGTTATTACAAATAAGGGAAACCATGGGGCCTATGTTTCTTTGGGCCTGGCTTACTTCACTTAATATAATTGGACAAATGGGATTGCATGAAATTGTAGAGCTTCTGCATGGCAAAGGACATAGCTCCAAGATCAATGGAAAGCCCACGCATTGGGAGAAGATCGTCACTAACCAAACAACGGACAAGGGTCTCATATCTAAAATATACCTGGAACTCAAAGAATTAAATCCCTCAACAACAAATCTCAAAGAAACAACTGCCCAATAAATAAGTGGGCTAAAGACTTAAAGAGAAACTTCTCTGAAGAGGAAAAAAGGATGACCAATAGACACATGAAGAAATGCAAATCAAAACAACATTGAGATACCACCTCACCCCAGTTAGAATGGCTATAATCAAGAACTCTAATTAAACAACAGATGCTGGAGGGGTTGTGGCCAAAAGGGAGCCCCACTGCATTGTCGGTGGAATTGTAACTTTTTCAACCACTTTGGAAAGTAGTATGGAGGTTACTCAAAAGACTCCCCATAGAGCTCCCCTATGACCCAGCAATGCCACTTTTGGGCATTTACCCAAATGATCACAAACGAGACCAAACAAGATTAAAGCCACCAGCACAAGTATGATTGTTGCGGCATTATTTACCATAACTAAGGCATGGAACCAACCCAGATGCCCCTCAGTAGATGAATGGATCAAGAAAATATGGTATATATACACAATGGAATTCTATGCCTCCATCAGAAAGAATGATATTGCCCCATTTGTTAGGAAATGGAAAGACGGAGAAAGTTTTATGATAATTTTTTTAAGTTTTGTAAGACCTTTCATATTAGGTTTTAGACCACAGGAATGCAGAACTGAAACCTATGTGTGTTTCCTTCAGAATTTTATCTGTTATACTTATGTATAGAGGATAGAAATAATATTCAGGGTCAGTTTCTGAATAATAATTATCTAGAATTCAATCTATTTCAATCCAATATTCATAATTTTGTCCACAAATTCTCAATGATATTATTTAGTCTTTCAAATAAAGAATTGAGCTACATATTCCTCTTGCAAAGTAAAATTGCCCAAATTTAGAGAAAATCTGAGTCTTTCAATTTCCCTCCACAGAGTACCTGAAGGGAAAACAAAAAGGTCAATAGGTGAGAGAGGAGAAGAAGGGAATGTAGAAAGAAGAGAAAGAAGAAAAAATGTAGAAAAAACAAAGAGAGGAAAAAGGAGTAAGAGGGAAAAGGGATAAGAAGAGAAATATAAGGAGAGGATGAGTGGGAGGGAAGAAGAAAATCCCTTAGTGATGAACTCATAATCTCACAGAGAGATGTTGAAAAGCTGTGGTTCGCTGTACTTGATATATGATTATTTCCCATGAATATCTAGAAGTTTTTTTAATTTCAAAAAGACTATTATTTTCCTTCCACAAAAAGATAACCATCATTACAGTTCAGGCTCATCCTATCAATAAGTAATAAGTAATTACTTGTGAAAATAATTTAATCCTTTTGTTCAATTTCGATTAATAGCTAGACAATTAATTTTTGTATTTTCTGGGACATTATCCAAAGGAAAACCTATAATAATGTAAAATCTATGAAGATAAATTTTTAATGACATCTGTGATGAAAAAAATGAAAATAGATACTGCCAAAGTTCAGAGAAAAATTCATCCCAATCCTTATTTTTATTCATTTAATTCTGAGAAATCAAATCCACTCTACTCTTGAGCAGAGAACTTAGTGTGAGGTTCCAACCATGTACCAATGAATTTACATCAGTTTTGTAACAAATTTTAAAAGACTTTTTGTAGGTAAGTGCTGATACTTTGAGATTGGTTAAAATACTTTATAGAAAAAAAAGTGCACTAATTTACACGAGTGGAATTGCAAGGAGCAAACAATATATTATGCCTTTAAAAATGTAATTGCTTAGCTGTGACTATGTACAAAGTACAGAAGAAGATTATGTGTTTTTATGAGAACTCAAAAGAAAAAAATGATAATGGTTTCCATTTACCAGGTGGACCAGGAGAAGCCAGGATGACAGTTGGCAAGAAGCTGCTTGAAGCTAGACTCATGCCTTGTTGGCTCTTCCAGTTGGATCTTCCATGCCCTCTCTCTAGCAGAATGCCATAGTAAAATATAACTCAAGAGACGTTTTTAGATATATTGGATGATCGAAAGAATAAGTTAAGGCACATTTAGTGAGTGTGCTGTAGGCTTCAATAGACAAGCTTCATACAATTTCTTACTCATATATTACAACAATACTAATTGCTTCTGCAATGCTCTCTTTTCTGGCTTGTATTCTAACAGATAAGGAACAGATAGGTTGTAATGGTCATAAAATGCGATATATGTGAATACGTTTTCTTTTATTTGGAATTGCCAATTGTATTGGAACTTGATTCTGTTCATTCAGGTGGCTTGAAATGCATGAACAATTACTCCTGGGGAATCCTCCTAGTTGGAAAAGGGGGAGATCAAGCTCAGTGTAGGAGACAATGATTTGGAGGGACCCAGAAAGTACGTTACTAGTAAGAGCAGTATTTCAAATAGCGTAATTCTTTAAGAGGGCAAAGAGCTTGAAAAGGAGAGGAATTCCAGTTATTATGTTGAGCCTCAATGAAAGTAAGTTTCCTCAATTTTTAATGCTGAAACTCCTGAGGAGGCGTGATGGAGCTGTGTTTTGAAATAAAACTGCAGGTGACTCCAGGAGATAGGTTCAATGACTAATAATCCAAGCTAAGCCTCAGATGCAGTTTTTCCCTTCACACCAAACTCATAACCTCCTGAGATAAATTAGAGTTGACTGTAAAGTTGGCAAATAACAGTGCACACTGGGAGATAAAGAGGAGATTAGCTTAGCCTTTTTATTAAGTAGCTGGAGGCAAATAGAAGTCATAGTGTTTCAGTAAGTGGCTGGCTCAATAGATGCCATTGAAGCAGTAGCCAATATTCACAGCCTATCCCCACCACACCTACATACTGTGATGCATTGTGGCATCCCATTGCTGCTCTCTTCCCACCACAAAGTCAAGATTAGAAATACTTGCCTTTGAGAAGCCTGTCCAGAAGATTCTCTTTATTAGACTAATAAAAGTTTTCTATGAAATATATCTAAAATCAAATACATGCATACTCTCAATCTGACAGTTTATTTAGATCTTGACTTGAAAAATTTGAGATTCAGCTCAGAAATTATGCTTCCAGCCAATTTCCTGGGAAAATAAATGCATTTAAAAATGTGGACAGTTTTCAGCTTTCTTGTAAAGGATATCATTTTGAAAAAGGAAAATGTAATCTCTATTGCTTTTTGCTCTTTCATACATACAGAATAGTTATATATTTACTATGCATGCATAATTTTAATATATATTATTAAAACTGCAGATGTTACATACCCTACATAACACTTCATGAAATTTTGGCCTTAGTATAAACCTCTTTGTGGTCCTAAACAGGAAAAAGAATGGCTGTTTATCAGGCTTGAAGGAAAAAGTAGGAAACAAGTTTAGAAAATTATAGAAAGAAGCTCTATCAAATGTTCTATAATTTTCAGAAAAGTCTACTTAAAATTTTCTTTTTCCTTTCTTTTCTTCTTCAGGATCTCACTATGAAGTCCAGGCTCACCAGAAATTGTGATCCTCCTACCTCTGCTTTCCAAATGTGGATTCTAGTGATGCTCCTTACCCAGATAAATTTTATGTTAAAAATACTCCTTCTTTATCTCCTCCTTTCCCCTATGTCTCACCCGATAATTGACAAGTTAAACAACATCATATAACAGGTAAATTTTTTTCCTTCTATACTTGTACAAAATCCATGTAATAGCTAGAAATAAATATAGCATGATATTTTCAAGAGTTATGGGGAAGAACACTTTATGTTACATTAATGTATTTATACAAGATATATGGAGGAACCATTTCAATGTATGAAACTAATATATATATATATATATATATATACATACATATATATTATGTCCTAGTTAAAAATCTCTAGATAGCAATTATAACAGTTCTATATAAATTCCTTTTTTTTTTTTGGTTGGTCGTGGGGCTTGAACTCTGGGCTTGGGCACTGTCCCTCAGCTCTTCAGCTCAAGGCGAGTGCTCTACCGCTTAAGCCACAGCGCCACTTCCAACAGTTCTATATAAATTAATCTAAAATGTAGTATGATCATAGCAATAATTGATTCGATATTTATAAAAATATTTGGGGAATATAATGAAGTGATGTGAATTGACAGGAGCTTATTTGTGGTTTAATGTTGACATATAACGAAGTACAGATATTTGGAGTAAGAAACAGGATAATATTTTCATATATTAAAATAAAATTGTCTCACCAGTTAGAATATTAGACATATCCAGAACCAAATTGGGTGTTGTTCATTAAAGAGATGTGTGAAAATGTATATGTGTATTGTATTCATATAATTTACATACCTAGAGTGATTACTGAAATGATTCTAAATTTAATAAATATTAATTTATTATTTCTTTTTAATGGAATTAGTTTTCTTGTTTTTATATACTCTGAAGCTTCTTAAAATGATACTGTACATTTAAGAGGGCAAACCATCCCCAAATACTTTAACTGTATCTATAGTCCCAAACCAAAAATCTACATATCCTACATGTTCCAGTGGGAAATTCAATATTCCTCTGGCATGTTGCTCAGATATGTACAAACCACATTTGTACTAAGAAAAGAAATTTAGTTAAAATATGTATATTTAAGTCCAGGCAGTCTTACAAGCATGAAGCACTTGCTTTTCATCCCAGTACTCTGGAGACTGAAACTGAGAGTCAAAGTTCAAGATTACCCTGAGCTATACTGAATGTGAAACTGTCATGGAATTATCTCAAATATGTACTATACTGTGTCATTTCTATATGCACTTTTTCTTTCAAATATCATAGTGTCATTTCTTGTGATTCAATGACATATTGGGGAACAAAAACAAATTTCTTTGAGCCAAACTTTCTTCTTTCCTTCTTCTTGGATAGAAACCTTTAAGAATTCCCTTCAGAGAATGCTACTACACTGCTGGTAAACTTATTCAATCATTCTGGAAGGCATTATGGAGGTTCCTCAAAAGACTAAACATGGAGCTTCACTATCACCTAGCAATCCCACTCCTGAACATTTACCCAAATGACCACAAACCAGCCACACTAAAGCCAGCTATACAACCATGTTCATTGCAGTATTATTTACCGTAGCAAAAATATGGAATCAACCCAGATGCCCTTCAGTGGATGAATGGCTCAAGAAAATGTGGTATACGTACACAATAGAATTCTGTGCTTCTTTCAGAAAGAATGGCATTGCCTCATTCATAAGGAAAAGGAAAAACTAGAAAAAAAATTATATTAAGCAGAGTAAGCCAGACCCAAATAAACATAGGCTGCATGTTGTTCCTTATTTGTAATAACTAGAATGTGTCCATAAATCTACAAATTGATTCAATGGATAATAAAAGACAAATAATTACATTCAGGCATGATTAATTAAATAGCACTCTAAGCATTTGCACTATGAGAGCAAAGAAGGATATTCTTAGGAAGGGATCACAATGTTATGTTCATATGACCATAAAATGATTATTGGAATGAGCTCCAAGAAATAGAAAAAAAAGTTTTATTTAATTGAACTGTTTGTAGTTATTTTTTTAATTTCCTTTGGTCTATTCTCTGTTGTCACTCTTTTTGATTTCTATACCCTTTGCCTTATATGTAAGTTTATCTGATTTGGGGAAGGAAAGGGGAATCAGGACAAAGTGAACCAATTCAACAGCCACATTCACTAGACACTATGTTGGAAATGAACTTTACAACTTGGGAGGAAGGTGTGGGGAGGGGAAAAAGGGGGAAAAAAGGAGGGCATGACAATGTTCAAAAAGAAATGTACTCATACCTGATTTATGAAACTCTAACTCCTCTGTACATAGCCTTTACAATAATTTAAATTTTAAAAAATTCTTATCAGAGATACACATCTTATTTTTTAAGTGCAAAGATATCCAGAAACATCAAATTCTACTTTTTCATTCACTATAGATAGGTAGACAAAACCCAAAAATATGAAACCTTCTTCACCAAATATATATTGGAGATGAATCTTGATTACTTATCTAAAATAAAATGACGTGTTCTAATCATCAGAAGCCTGTTTTTCAATTCTATGAAAACAGCTTGCCTATAGTTTTGTGGATATGTATACATATTTAATAAGATAACAGTTATCTTTGTTGTTGGCTATTGTTCATAATATTTCTGCTTATCCATGGGGCATTCTTTTAGGTAACTTACATAATCACACCATGACCAAGTTTTGCTCTCATCAGTCAGTGGTGTTAGGCCCCATATTGGGGCTCCATATTAGCAGATGGAACATAATCCTATTCTTGTCAGCTATGGTTAATATGCATAATCTACTATTTTAAATGTATGAATATGTATATTATGTAAAAGTTTTAAATATTACAAATGTAGTTCTTTTTATCTCCCCTTAGAATTTTAAGCCTCATACCTACATTTTGTTAATTATTTAGTATCAAATATCTAGCTTCAAATTATCTCTTAGTTTTCTATAGTCAATTTCTTCATATATTTTTTCAAATTGAGTCTCTTTCCTTCTCAGTTCTGATGGTTCTATAAAGCATTGGATTTAACACAAAGCCAATTAAGGCTAGCCTAATTAGCTATGATTCTTTATATTCTGTACAGATTGCAGCTGTCTTTGAATGAAAAAGTCACCTCATGAACTCCTTTAAGCCTTCATCCTTTTGGGGCTTGCACTTCTTGTGTCTGCTAGAATGTTAGAACTAATATTTTCTATTCCATTCAGATTTCTTTTGTTTGCAAAATTACAAGACTAATGGTATGGTTTTTGGCCACAGGAAGCAAAGAATCTGCTTTGCAATGGAAACACAGCTCTTTCCAAACAGGTTCAAAAAATGATTTCTATGACAAATGAATAAATAGCCTGTGAAATGCCCCACAATTGAATATTATTAAGTTAAACAGGCTTATTAAGATTCATAAAGCAATTAGAAGTATTAGCCTGAATTCTTTTGTCAGTTTCTTGTGCCCATCCTCACATTAAAGTCAATGGAAGCTGGATGTTTTGGGCCATGGGCAAAATGTGTCCTGTTTTGAATAAGAATAGCATCTGCAATTATAGAAGCTGAAATAAAAATTAAAAGGTCCATCAATTCTCATGCTTCAGAGCATAAGATTATTACCAGATGGTGCCAGAAAGTTTCTGCTGGGCATGACAACTCACTAATGGACAGGTGCATTATGACAATTTTCTTTTGGCCTCCCTCCTCATAATGCCTCACATACAAACAGATGTGCCAAACACAGGACATCCAAATAAATGGGACATTTGCATTTTATCAGGATGAAATCCTTCCATGAGCTAACAGTAATGTGACAAAGAAATTCTAACAGGTATGGGGTATTTCAATAGTAATCTTTCAGGACCAAGGTCAAAATCAGTATTTTTGCTCTTCACTCTCTTAGCTGCTTTTTCTTTTCTATTCTCCAATGGTTTACTTTAAACTACATTTTCAGGGCATAACCTTATGGAGAATCTGTGGTAGAGAAAAAGAATATCAAGACACTGGAGATTACAAAATCGTACATCTACATGTGGAAAATAAAATTAAGTTATTCATATGCATTCCGCACACTAGTTTCTATACATTGTCTAGATGTGTGGAGAATACAATATAATGTCATGCCTCTGTTGAGATAGTTGAAATTTTTCATATTGAGATAAATATAAATTTCTATGTAAGATTACATGGTATTGCCTATTAATCTCTCTATAAGATTAAATGGTATTGTCTATAAATCTCTCTATAAGATTAAATGGTATTGTCTATAAATGTAATAGAACTCAGACAATAAGTGTGAACTGGAAAAATGAGAATTGTCTTATAAAGACATAAATACCATGTATAATAAAGTATATATAAAATAGAAAATAGATGTGTGTATTATGATACAATGATACAAATGTTTGTGCTTTGATTTGCTGATTTGAAATATCTGAAATACAGCAACATCCAAATCATTCTTAAATAACTCATTGCTAATTAGAAGATATAATTTTTTGAAAATTATCACTTGAAAAGAATCCAATTACTGATGAATTTAAATTACTAGTTCTATGAAGCTTTCTACAAAAATACAACAAATTTTCTTCTTGTTCTCATTTAAAATCTTTCACATCTTAACAAATAAATTTGTATATTCCAAATAATGTTGATCATTAATACCTCATTTTATGATAATACTTTAAATTCAAATGCTTTCCAGAGACTGTTCCCACTGGGTTCTTCAATTCCCACTGTTCCGCCCTCTGAAAAGTAATGTGAAGTCTAACACTCGACTTCACCACTCATATTTTATAAAAACAAAGTTTTGTGGCATTAGACAATTATGGTAACTAAAATATAGGAATCATAAAGTCAAAACAACAAAATAGGAGCACTGGAAATGTTTCTATCATAGGTGAAAAATACAAGGAATGTTGGAAGGACAGGGATGTTTAAAGGCATAAAATCTGTTTCTTTAACCTCATTTTTGCAAGTTCACAGAAGTCAGATAGGCTGTTCAACATGTTTAGATGAAGATTAAACATGTGGAAATGTTATGTGATAAAAAGACTTCGAATCTATGTAATATGTGCATAGTAATAATAAGGTAACTAAAATATTCTAAAAATATTTGTGTTTTAACAAAAAACAGTAAAATAATACTGAAATAATAATGTAGAAAAGTATTTTTTTGAAAAAATAAATATAAATTAGCATAAATTGTAATTAATAATTCTTGTTTTCTGAGTAATTAAATATCACATTTTCCTGTTAGAATAGTTAGTTCTTATCTGTAAAGCTTTGAATATTTGCATACTTAAACTGTACATTTATATTTCACTGATAATTTGGACTCAACACTATCATAAAAATATTATCTTAAGAAAAAGAGTATTCTAAACACATAGTTTTACTAAGTCCATGTTGTTGTCCTATAGATAAAGGTTAGAGTCCTTGTGGTTTGTATGTCCCACCCCCATGGTATAACCCCTATTTTCACTGTTTGATGTTGGTATAATTTGGGGAGGGGAAGGGAAAAAAGAAATTGTTTAAATAGGGATACAGGTAGACTCATTGCAACAATGAAATGTACAAAATCCTATGTCAAAAAATGAACTTTACAACTTGGTGGGGGAAGGCAAGGATGGTAAGGGGAAACAAAGGAGGAGGCAACAATTCTTGATAAGAAATGTACTCATTACCTTGCTCATATAATTGTACCCTTCTGTAAGGTATTTTCACAATAAAAATACATTAATTAAAAAAAAAAGATTAGCAATTTGAACTGGACATTGGTTGTTCCTGGCTATAAATGAAAACACTTGAGAAACTGAGAGCTGAGAATCAAGAATCATGTTGAAAGCAAGTTAAGGCAGAAACATCCAAGAGACTAGTCTCCAATTAATCAGTAAAATACAGAAGATGAGGCTCAAGTATACAATGCCAACCATGGACAAAACCAAGCAAGAATATGAAACCCAGACTTCAAGCCCAGTATTCACACAATACAAAGATAAGAAAATTGAGGGAAAACAAAATTTTTGCTATACTGAGGTTTGATCTATGTTTGTCTTGTTGTGAAAATCCTTTCCCATGGGAACTGCAAGTCCCTCCATTTGCCTTGTTTTGTTTTCTGAATAACTCCTTGAATTTTTTATAGACCCATTTTTGCCTTAAAATTCTACTGCCTCTTCCTCCCAAATAGGTAGGATTATAGGCATGAGCTACCATGCCTGTTTGAAAATACAATATTGTTGAGAACAAAGTATTCGATTCTTGTTTTCATAAGTTTGAAATGATTTTTCAGCAGGTTGTAATTAGTGATGAAAAATATATTTCCAGGAGATAAAAATAAGAGAAGTATATTAATTACATTTTAAGCATGTTAAAAATAGTACTCTTAGAAATAAACTAGTATTTTCTTTTCCTTGTTTTTCTGGTCCTGAGAACTGAGCTCTGGGCTTGATCAGTTCCCTGAGCTTCTTTTGCTCAAGGCCAGTGATCTACCATTTGAGCTGTAGTGCTACTTCCTCCTTTTTTGAGTAGTTTATTGGAGATGAGAGTCTCATGAAGTTTGCTGATCGGGCTGGCTTCGAACAGTGATCCTCAAAACTCAGCCTTACAGGCATAAGCCACTGGTGCCAGGCAAACCAATATTTTAAGCAATGGAAAAAAAGTTTGTGTCAATGGTATGCTTTTAAGAAAACATAATTGGGCATTTTGTGCTTGTTATAAAATAAACCTGTAACTTATGACTTCTGGTATACTCCTCATAAAATACTAAGCTATACAACATGCTGAATATGATAGTTATTTTAGTATTATAACTGACTTTCTTACTTAGGCAATGCAGCCTTATTTGGGCCTTTGTTGAACTGGCTCTCTCCTTATATATGAAGAATATTATGAGAGCTCCTTCAGCAGCACAAACTTATCCAGGAGTAATTTATGCCTCAGAGTATCTGCATCTTTGACAATATGACTACATTATATATGCTATCTCATTTATGCAAATATTACATGATAACACAATTATCCATAATATTATTTTCTAAAAACAATGTATTGTCAATAAAACCCTGAAAGGGTTAGGTGAAATGGAATGTTAGGTGATCATTTGGTGAACTTATGAGACTCCTATTAGTTGAGCTGGACATGCTTTGATTGACTCTATGCTGTAGGCTTTGCATTACTATTATGGAGAAGACCCAAATTCAAGTAGATAATGCAGTTTACCGAAAGCTATTCTATGGCAGGAATTCAAAATCATGTGAAAAAAAGGAGTTTTTCATATAAAGATGCCACTTATTGGAAGTCAAGCAAGAAAAAGGGACATAACAAGTGGAAAAGTCTTGTGCAAACAGTGTGATGAGTAAGACTCTTTTGAATGAGTTTAAGTTTGACAAATATTAATATAGAATGAAATAGTCTAGCTGACAAGGACAGTTAAGATAAGATGAATTATTTTGACCAGAACAGTTCAAATATCTTCTAGCCCTATCAAAATTTTCTTCTATCTGTAATGATTTTGGAAATTTTACAATGAAGTATAAATAATATTAACTACATATTTTATATACATTTTCCATAATCTAGAAAGAGATCAAATATGCTGCAGCATAAGATATTGACATAGGATGCCTCAGATTAAATATTTACATCATTCAAATTTTTCATTCAATTACATAAATGACTTAATCAGCATATAAACAGTGTAAGATAATTTAGCCTATAAACTTAATCACAGCAATGCTCTAATGTCATAGCAAAATAATCTAACATACAGGATACTTCATGCAATAAAAATTAATTTAAAACTTGAAATATAAAAGATATTTATTAGTACATTTAAGTAAGTATTCTATAAGAAAGTATGCACAGTTTAGTTGCAACCATTGTTGTATTTGGTCTGTATCACAAGGCCTCATTGTCCTTGAGTCTCTACATTACAAGGTTTCTTCAATATCAAGTTTATGATAAGACAATCTTCCCTTGATAAGGAAAAATATCTACTTTTGCTACTAGAGGATTACAGGTATTGGTTTAGAACATTACAGGACAAGTTACTGTTTTCATAAAACATTTTCTGAGAGGGAGCATGGTATATATTTAGGCTTTGCTGCTCCTAACAAATTACTGTGACATCCTACCTATCATTAATGGACAAAAAACAGACAAAACTGAGACAAAAATATCCTCTTACTTTGATCTCTCAATCATTTGTGCCACCGCTGCATGAAATTTAGCAATTCCAAAAATTTGTACCAGACAAGTACAGCCACTACTGTGGCTAAACAAGATTGTGAGGTTGTTGAGACTTTCAAACTGGGTTGTGGAGGAATTTGGAATAGTTAGATCTGAAGAACTAGAGAAGATACAAGATGCTAAAAGCAGAGATTAATGGGAGTTCAAAATACCACAATGCAGACTGTAATGCAGGGACAAGGCCAGGCTTGTGAAGTTATAGATAGAACCATGTATTTTACCTTGTAGCAAAAAATTATTAATTCTGTGACTCTGAATAAAGACCAGTTTAAAGGTGATTGATTATTTGGTAGAAGGCAACATCTCCTAGATTCAGCATAGCATTCTGCCAGTGGCATGACTATTGCTGGATGTTTTTAGACAGATTTACAGTGAGACTTGGAAGCAAAAGCAGAGTAGAAGAACTGAATCATAGTCTTGTCAGTAAAGTTGCATATTGAAAATTGTAGAGAAGGGATATGATTTTTAAAGGAATTAGCACCTTTAAAAGGAAATCAGCAGTTTTGCTGCATGCATCCATCGGAAAAATGCTTTGAGTTTCTCGGGAATTAGCAAAATTGTACACAGCCCAGGATCCAGGGTGTTAATTTATAAACTCATTTGAAAGGAGAATGCCTCCAGAATATCCTGCTTACTCAGGGAGACTAAAGGGAGATTTTCGTATCTGGATTCTGCCATCCAGATAGTTAGGATAATTAGTATAATTCAAGGGAAACTGGCTATTGCTTGATTGCGTCTGACCTTTGAATCATCCATGTAATGTTGTTTTTCAGGGTTGCAGAATGCAAGAGTTAAGGGTTATTCATGGGGTTTCTACCAAGACTTCAAACTAGGATCTGGAGAGCCAGACACCATATGTCAGGATTCCTTCAAGGAGTCTCCTAAGCAGAAATGCCTGAAGCAATGTGGATGAATCTAAGATGCTCTGGGGACATGCTCTGATGAGACATGTCTCAGATATGGAACATTTGGCAATGAATATAGCAGGCAATAAGTACAACCAATCTAAGAGAGCAGATGCAGGCTACAAATATCAAGATACAGTATTGGGCTGCTCAAGCCCATTGGAGCTCACTTCAAAATGCCACATACTTCAGATGATAGTTATAGAACTATAGTATTTAATGTTTTTCTGGTTAAGTGAAAGTCTTGAATTGTTCTGATCTTTCTTGCTACGTTTATGTCTTTCCTTCTGGAACAAAAAGTGTTTAATCTCATAGTACATTAAACACAACAAGAACAAAGAAAAACCTCTTGTATCCATTGTTTAGCACCATCTTATATTGTCATATATACATAGCTTTTGAGCTTTTCTGCTCATCAGATAAGATTATCCTAGATGTATACTAATTACTTCACTAAATATGATTTTTTTCCAAGTCTTTCCATTTCCTAACAAATGGGGTAGTCATTCTTTCTGAAGGAAGCACTGAATTAATCTCTCTCTCTCTCTCTCTCTCTCTCTCTCTCTCTCTCTCTCTCTCTATATATATATATATATATATATATATATATATCACATTTTCTTCATCTACTTAGGGGCATCTGGGTTGGTTCCTTTGTTGTTGTTGTTTTTAATGTACTATGTGATTTTTTTGTTTATTTTGTATGTTCTTCCTCCTATGGTATATGCCCTGTTGTCACTGTATTTGATTTTGTTACTCTGGATCTTATATATACATTTATCTAATTTGGAGAGGGGAAGGAGAGTAACAAAATGCTGAAACAAGGACACAGGTTGACCCATTGCAACAATGATACACACAAAACACTATGTTTGAAATGAACTTTACAACTCTGGGGGTGGGGGAAGAAATGGATAGTAGGAGAAAAACAAAGGAGGGGGTAACATTATTGGACAGGAAATGTACTCATTACCTTATTCATATAATTGTAACTGCTCTGTACAACATTTTTACACTATATATATTGTCGGTCATGGAACTTGAACTCTGGCCTTGAAAGCTGCCCCCTCAACTCTTCAGCTCAAGGTGAGCACTCTACCACTTGGGCCACAGCACCACTTCCAGTTTTCTGAGTAGTTTATTGGAGATAAGAGTCTCATGGACTTTCCTTCCCAGGCTGTCTTTGAACCACAATCCTCAGATCTCAGCATCGGCGCCTCTTTTTATAATAAAAATGTTAAAAAGTGTTTAATCTGTTCTTTTATGTTGGATGATATAAACTGCTTATTTATTTATTTTTTAAACAGAGATTCATAGGCCAGTATTATCCCAAATCTCAGTTATTAGAAAGTGGGCTTTAAAAATGTCAGCTTGTTGATGTTCTAGGGATTTATGAGATGGATTGAATGTATTTAGTATCAGAGCACAATACGAGCCTTTTGCAAGACCTGAGGGAGCATGGCATGATTTTAGGACACTTACCTGGCTATCATGCTTAGAAGGTGTTCACATGTGATTGCGAATCTTGATTGTCCACTTGACTGTGTGGAGTGTCTACTGTGGTAGTAAATCACGTCCTTAGGTGTGTCTTAGGAGAGTGTTACAAGAATGAGTTAGTCATAAGTTCTGTAACCTAATGGATGGACTTAAAATATGATACCCTTATGGGGAACCAGTATAGAGTAGGAATTTGGGTCTAACTGAAGAAAGTAGTCAATGAGGTTGTTCTTGGTGCGTTTTTTCCCCCTGATCCTTCTTCTATTCCCTTTTTCTGTTTCCAGGCCACCATGATTTCACCTGCTCTGTGCCACTGTACCCCCCTTATCAAGAAGGGTTAAAATCTCTAAAACTGTGAGAGAAAATAAAGTATTCTTCCCTTTCAGTTCTTCTCTAAGATATTTTGTTTGGACAATGGGAAAACAGACCAATATAGGCCCCATATTTCTACTTAGGCTATAAGTGCCTATGTTTTTGAAGTTTTATACAAATCTCTTCCCCATTCTAGTATCATGGGGAACATTTTCTCTTTTCTTGTAGTAAATTTCACAAATTTAGACTCTATTCTGAATTGATTTTCCTTTTTCTGTTTTTGGATGACAAGAGTTAAGGGTGCAGTTTCATAATTCTGCAGGGCATGTCCCATTTTCTTAGAACTATTTACTGAAAATTGTCCTCTCTGCAATATTTGTTGTTGGTGTTCTTACACTTTTTAAATAAATGTCCATCGATAGATGAGTAGAAGAAGAAAACTTTGGATGAACTATAAAAATTCTGTTCAAGTATAAATGAAACTCTGACATTGTGGTAAATATATGAGCCAGGCAGACGTTTATATTAAGTGAAATAAGTCAGGCACAGCTCTGACATAATCTTACTCATGTGTACCCTAGCAATATTATAGAAGACTCATCTTATAGAAGTATAAAGCTAAATAATGGTTGCTACTTGGAATTGAGAAGGTGCGCAAAATGGATGGGTAGGAAGAGATTGATTAATGGATACTAAGGTGTATTTTTATAGGAAGAACAACAACAATGTTCTGTTATAGATTAAGATGATTATGATTATAATAAATTGCTCTGTATTTCAACATAGCCAGAAACAAAGAACTTATGTATCTTCCCAAGAAAATGATAAATATTTTAGGTGATAGATATACCAATTACACTTATAGAATAAAAACATTCAGGGAAATCTCACTCTGTAATATACAAACACATATAATCAATTTCTGAAAATTATGAATTAAATAAAACTAGAAAAATATAAATAATAGAATAGGAGTGTGTGAGGGGAACTTGCTATGAAAGATGTACCTTATAATAAAATCCAAAAAGTAAGTTCCTTTGAATCCTTGCTCAGTATCTTATAAAGAGTGTGATGTAGTGTGTCACTACAAACAACACATAAACACAGGGTGAGATTTTGGATGCAATGCAAATAGACATCTTGAAATTACCTGAGGCTGCCTAACTCTAGACATATCTTAAAGTGAAATCATATGTACATATTGATAAATCCATCTCTAATAAGACAGCATGTCACCTGAATTCACGAATTAAAATGAAATAGCTGAATTAAAAGCCACATGAAATATGTAGAACATTGATATCAATTACTGTAAAATGTTTTTCTTAGTTTTATATGATGCAGACTTAAATTGAATATACAAAAGCAGACTCAGTATAGCTTACCATCACATCATGCGTAACTTTGTTTAATAGCTATGAATTAAAAGGTTAATATGACTTTTAAAACAATAAAGTGATATGATAAATCAAAAATAACAAAACAAAAGAAGTTGTAAGTTAAGGCTAAAAGAAAAGGAGTGAGGAAGAGTCTTGTAGTTACATAGTCTTAGAAGTCAAGAAGGTCAAGACATTTTCAAACTATAAATGTGTTTTGACATTTAAAAATATGGCTTTCACTAAAGTAGTTACTATTAAGAATGCTACTAAGTATTTTCATGTTCCTTTTAAAAATAAATCTGATATTCTGCTAAAATATGATCATACATTTTGTATATTATCAACTTAAAAATAAGAAAGAATGCATCATTAATGATTCACATTAAATATATAATTGCAAATTGTGCTATTGAAAAATAAATCTTATCTTTTTCTTTTTTGGCTTCAAATTCTACATTTTAAATGTAAAGATAAGGAGTAATTGATAGTTACATCTTTTGCCATGTATCTTTGCAATGGAAAATTAGAATATAGCTAGAGGCCTATGCTCATAACAGAATTTTTTCAATGTCCCTGCTTGGACTACAGATCCTTAAGCAAGCAGAATAAATATTCTATTTGGGGGACTCCAGCCCACTTCTAGGAAGATGATGGAAAACTCATTTCAGGGAAAATGCTTGAACACATTCCCAGCAGATATTGATAACAGCATAACACAGATGCAAATGTTTGCTTCCATTCTCTCTTCAATCTTGACAGTCAGTTTTATGACCTTTCTCCAAAGCTCCTTGCAGGTTTAATACATAGAAATGGGTTCATATTTCTATGAACTGGATAAAATATGCACAATACAACCAACAAAGCTAATGTGTCTTTTAAACATTAAACTGCTTTTTGTTTGTTTGTTTTGTTTTTGTTTTTTTGTTTTTGGCAGCTGTGGGGTTTGAACTCAAGGCCTGGGTGCTGTCCCTGAGTCTCTTTGTGGTCAAGGTTAACACTGTATCACTTGAGCCACAGTGCCACTTCTGGTTTTTGAATGGTTAATTGGAGATGTAAGTCTCACAGGGACTTATTGCCCATGCTGGCTTCAAACAACGATCATCAGATCTCAAACTCCTGGCTACTCAGGAGCCACCAGCACCGGCTGCTCTTGGTTTTTAAAGATTACTGTGTACAATTCTTAGTATTAATATCATTGATATTATTTTCTTCAGCATTATGCCTAGTAAAACATGAATTAATACATAAGTAAAATTGTCTCATACAACTTGTTATAATTAATTATATGCTAACAAATAGTATAAAAGAAGATATTATTAAACTCATTTATGCATAAAGATCAATATGAACAAATTAAAATGAAGAATAGGAAGTCCAAACTGTAAAATAACAGACAGGGAGACAAAATTAGTAACTGGAAGCATTTCTACAATTACAAGCCCAGGATCACATATCATTACTGGTACATTATACCAACAGTCAAAGACTGACATAAAACACTATTTAAACTCTTACAAAAATAGCAGAATTAATACTCTCAAACTCATTTTATTAATCTATAGTCAGATTGAAACAAAAGGAGAAAAATACATAGCAGTATCTTTCATAGATACATATTCAATCACACTTTATATAGAAAAGTACAAATAAGTGAAACTTAAAAGCTCAAATATAGCCATAAACGATGATCCAGATAGCCAAGGAAATCTTGAAAATGTCATAAAAATGATGGAAGCATCATACTACTTATTTTCAGAATGATCTTTATGTACAAATAAGAATAAAAATAGTAATGTATAGGTATAGACATAGACAGAATAAAGAGCTCATAAATGACACTGTTCATCCACCATTGAAAGAACATCAATGGAGGTGCTCCAGAACAAACAGCGGGGAGAGGACAGTCTTTTCAACAAGTGGTGTTAGGACAAAAATGACCACAATAAAAGGAATAGCAACAGGTCTTTATCACATTGTATACACATAAATAAACTCAAAGACAGTTCTAAACTTAATTTAAAAAAAGGTGAAATTATAAAACATTGAAAAGGAAACATTAGGAAAACCTTTTTAAAATTTTTATTAACCTAAATTGATTGTTCAAAGAGGTCTTTTTGTATTTCCATGCACATGTGTATTGTGCTTTGATACATTAACACTTTCTATTAATTCTTGCTTATTACTCTCTGTCCTCCAAGGGGAAAAGCCTTCTCAACATTGATCTTAATACATTTTTGTTTATGGCAGCATAAGTATGGGAAACAGAAGTTAAGTTAGGCCAAAGGGATTGCATTAATATTAAAAACTAGTGATATCGGAAAAAAATCAACAAACTGGGTGCCAGTGGCTCAGGCCTGTAATCCTAGCTACTCAGGAGGCTGAGATGTGAGCATGGTGGTTCACAGCCAATCTGGGCAGGGAAGTCTGTGAGACTGTTATCTCCAGTTAACCATCAGAAAACCAGAAGTGGTGCTGTGGCTCAAGTGGTATTGTGCTTGCCTTGAGCTGAAAAGCTTAGGACAGTGTCCAGGTCCAGAGTTCAAACCCCAAGAATGACCAAAAAGAAAATCAGCAAAATGTAAAGCAGGCTAAGGATTTGCAAACTATATACCAATAAGGCCTTTTAATTGATATGTTTAGAAACTATACTAATAATTCAATATAGGGCTGGGATGTAGCTCAGTGGCAAAGTGCTTGCCTAGCAAGTGCAACGTCCTGGGTTCGATCCCCAGTACCAAAAAAGAAAAGACAAAAAAAAAAATTCAATATAAAAATACAAATAACTTTATTAATGAAAAAAGATTAAGTAGATATTTTTCAAGTAACAAACTTCTGAAGGCTAAGAGGGAGATGAAAATGGCTTACTTAGCAGGCCTAATTATTGAAACGCTAATCAAAATTCAATGGGACATAGCTTCATAACTGCTGGAATGAATCCTATAAAAAAATAACAAAAGATAACAAGTGTTGGCAAGAATGTAGAGAAAAAGGAACCCTTGTACACAGCTGATGATAATGTAAATTAGGATATGGGATGTAAATTATAGGATGAAACTTCATCAAAAGTTATAAATAGAATTATTCTGTGATAAAACCATAGAAGGGTTAAAAACATTGGCAAACTGTTACCTGAATTTTCAATTCAATATTCATTGAAAATTTTTCAGTAACATGGTTGGAATGGATGTACATTCAACATAGTGATATAAATGAGACACAGAAAGAAAAATGTTCTATGATACACATCACTCACATATGGAATCTAAAAATAGAGATTACTAAATTTTGGAGATTTATTATAAGGCATGCTAACAGTAGTTAAAAATGTATCACATGGGGCTGGGAAGGTGGCCTAGTGGTAGAGCACTTGCCTTGCATGCCTGAGGCCCTGGGTTCGATTCCTTAGCACCACATAAGCAAAAAGAAAAAAGCTGGAAGTGGCGCTGTGGCTCAAGTGGTAGAGCGCTAGCCTTGAGCTGAAGAGCTGAGGGACAGCGCCCAGGCCCAGAGTTCAGGCCCCATGACTGGACCCCAAAAAAAAAAATGTATCACATACCTGTAATTTGCTTAGAGGATAGATCTTAAATTTTCTAAACATGCATATACACATGTATACAGAAAATGATAGCTATGTAGAGGTGATTAGAAAGTTATGTTAATTAGCTAGAATGTTATTATTTCCAAATGTATAGGTACATCGATGCATTTAATTCTGTACATTAAATATGTAATATATATGGTTTCAATAATATCTCAATAAATTGCTTAAAAATGATATCCTCTATCCAAATGAAACAAGAAAACAAACTTTTATATTTCTTTGGAATCTTTGGAAAACTTTTTTTATATTTTTATAGAATCTTTTAAAAAACTTTATTGCAAATGCGAAGCAAGGGGATATAGTCACATAAGTCAGGCATTGAGTACATTTATTTTTTTCTTGGTCATGGATCTTGAACTCTGGGCCTGGGCGCCATCCCTCAGCTCTTCAGCTCAAGGCTAGTGCTCTACAACTTGAGCCACCGCACCACTTCCAGTTTTCTGAGTGGCTTATTGGAGATAAGAATCTCATGGACTTTCCTGCCCAGCTTTGAACCGTGATCCTCAGATCTCAGCCTCCTTAGTAGCTAGGATTACAGGTGTGAGCAATGGGTGCCCAGCGAGTACATTTATTTTTGAACAGTGTCACCCCTTTCCTCGTTATGGAATCTTTATAAAACTTCATTGATAAAGCAATAAAAGTCTTGAACTAAAAATAAAATTACATTTTTACTCTGAATGCTTGAATGTTTCTATATTCTTTTAGGAATACAGATTGACACTCATCTTTCACATTCATAAACATACAAATACTAACCTAGATACATGAGCTCATTCTGTTATGTTTGAGAAAAGCTTTAGTTTAGACTCAGGGTAGAATTTTCCCCTTCCAGGTGCAAGGATTTGAAATCAACCCATATCATGAGAGAGAGAGTGAGAGAGAAAGACAGACAGACAGACAGACAGACAGCCCGCCCAACAGACTGATTGAGTGAGAGACAGAAGGAAGAGGAGGAAGAAAAAGAAGGGAAAGAAGAAAGGATAGAAAAATAAGAAACAAAGGAATGACAACGAAACAGGAAGAACCAAAGCAACAAAAGAAAAAAGATAAAAGAATGGAAGGTGAGGATAGGGGAGAAGTAAGGGAAGAAGAATGAGGAGGAAGGAGGAGGGAAGAAGAGAAGAGAAAGGAGAAAGCGAGGACGGAAGGTAGGAAGGAAGGAAGGAAGGAAGGAAGGAAGGAAGGAAGGAAGGAAGGAAGGAAGGAAGGAAGGGAGGGAGGGAGGGAGGGAGGGAGGGAGAGAGGGAGGGAGGGAGGGAGGGAGGGAGGGAGGGAGAGAGAAAGGGAGGGAGAGAGGGAGGGAGGGAGGGAAGATGGGAGGGAAGAAGGGAGGGAGAGAGGGTGGAAGGGAGGGAGGGAAGAAGGAAGGAGGGAAGGAGGGAAAAAGGAAGGAGGAAAACAAGGGAGGAGGGAACAAAAGAAAGGCTGAAGTGAGAAAGGAAGGAAGGGAGGAAAGGAAGGAAGGAGAGAGGCAGGATGGAAGGAGGAAGGGAGGAAAGAAAGGAGGGGGAAAAGGAATGGAGGGAGTGAGGAAAGAAGGGAGGGAGGGAGGAAGGAATATAAGAAAGAAGATTGGTGTCATTGAATAATTTTATTCTATAAATATTTTTTAGCATAAATGTGTGTTGCATGAGAAAGAATACTAGATTTTTGGTAGAGCAATTTTAAATTAGCTTATTAATTAAAGTGTGTTTATTGAGATATCTTCATTATTTCATCTTTCTTTTTCTGTATTTCCAGTGTGAGTTACATCGTGGTAGAATTAGATTTGCATTTTACTACCCTAATATATAAGTTTGATGGTAACAAATTGATGGATGTTTGGAATGAGTGAGTTAAGAAAGCAATCAGTGACTGAGATTAATATTTCATATCAAATGAATATCATGTATGAAGCTATAAAATCCTTTCTGATCATCCATAAAACATTGTTTATGCTCATATTTTTCACATAACTACATTTTATTTCTCCTCTTTCCTGGTGATTTAAGTCTTGTCTTATTTCATGTAATTCTTTGTATTAATTAAAATGGTAATGAGCACATGAAAGAAGTTAATGTTTTTTGGTTGACTGAATTAAAAATCTCATGGAACAATGGAATAGAAAAGTGATCAAGAGAGGAAAGATATAGTTTCCATTCCTAGGTCTAGTAGTAAGCATTATATTGTCTACTTCTTTTTGCTTACTTGTTTATTATTATGTTAATGGATTGCCTTTAAAATTCGCATGAATAATGTTGGAGATTGAGCTCAATGGTGAAGAGCTCGCTTGTCTCAAGCTTCATTTCTGCTGACAAACACTTGCTCAGACATGATTCTATGTGGCCTACCTTTTCTGAAATGGATGCATGTATTTTGCTCATATCACAGTCATAAGCACATTTACAAATGTAAGTTTCTCTCTGGTGTTTGGTTTACCTATGCCCGTTAGGTTTTTACTTGGTTATACTCTTCCTTTATTTATTCTGTGATGCAGCAACTCTTGAATACTGTGACATTTCCATTAATTGATGTTATAACTGCTATAACCTACACATGTCTTGTAATGAGTCATCTGGAAATATGTTGTTTTAACTATAACACTGGAGATAAATTTAAGAGATACAATTTGAGAAGAAATGACAGAAAGTGTAATTATATCCTACTGAAAAAAATGAAGTTGTCTACAAATCAAGATGCATTGTTTTATTAAATGTTAAAAAATTCACTACTTAATGCAAAATAAAGATAAGTGATAGAAATGCTGGGTGGGGAGGGGTGGATGAGAATATTGAAAGGGGTGGCATTAATTAAGATGCCCTGTATTTATAAACTGTTTTGGTGAATGGCTACTCTTTTGTACAACTACTTAAAATAATAAAAATCTTCAAAAGAAATTAAAGACAAAACTCTTCTTAATTGAAAGATAATATTTGATCATAAATTGATAAGTGATATTCTATTTCTGTTTAATGTATTATTATATGCAAACATTCCCATTTATTACTAAATATGTGCACACATACAACACATAAGTATACCAGCTCTCATTTTAAGAACAAATAATTAATTCATTCAACTTACTAGGACAATAAAATATGGCTGGTCATTTGACCAAAATGTTGCTAAAAGCATTCAATCCCCATTATTTACCAGGGTGTTTTAAGCACTCATTTAGAAAATAGACATAGGAAAACTCATTTAGAGTACATTCTAATTATTGTAGAGTAGTCCACAGTCCAAGTGTTCTTGAACTCTGGAATCCTTTTAGCATCATTAAAATTTCCTCCTTCACAGCTCAACATTAGCAGAGTCATCTGCTGAGTCATTAAAACAGAGTATTAAAAAATGATGAAATGTTGATGTGCTTTCAAAGTTTTCTGTTTAAAAGTGGATTTTTAAACTTTGTGTCTAATTTGTTCTCTTGAAATATGTGAGCTCCTGGCCTTTTCGTGGCCTTTAGAGTTCTCTCAGCCACGCACTTCAAAATTTACTACCAACTTGATAGTGGTTTTAATTTAGTGAAGCAAAGCAGTAATGTAATAGTGTCCTTACAGAAAAGCACTATCATTATTTTAAGGACATTAAACTCCTCTAATCAAATCAATTTCAATATACATTTCTTTTGTGAGAATACATAACCTTCCTTCAGATGCAAATGCTCAGCTGCTTGGAATGATTCTATACACTTCCACTCAATGGATGCTGGAAAATAGGATAGATTAAGAAATAAAGTAGTCAAGAAAACCCAGATTTGGGGTATGTGGTGATGGGGAACAATGCTTGCTTGTCAGTATGAAAAATATTACATATAGATCTTCTCTTTTGTTTTTGAAGAAATGCAAGTAATCTTCTTTATTAGGTATTAGTGGCAGAAAAAACAAGCTTTAAGAAGAAAGCTTCTGTAGTTGCAAACCAAAGTAATGAGTAAAACTATGCTCATGTGCTCTGACAATCATTTAGAGATGTTGAAGCTGTGTGTTTTTTTTCATTAAAATATCATTTTTGGCATACATTACTTGTACCAGGGAGCTTGCATGGTTCCATTTCCATTCATGTATACAATGTATCTTGATGAAACTTATCCCCTACATCATTTTTCCTTATCCTACACCCACAATTTCAACAGCTTTCATTGTTCTATTTTAATATATAAAAGGAAAATACTCACACTGTATTGGTACCTATTTACCTTCTCTGTTGGGTTACCTCCTTTCATCCTGCTGGTCCCCTCCCCACATTCCCACAGCCTGTTTGAAGATAGGTTGTTGACTTAATGTTTCAGAGACTAAAAAAAAACTGAGTCAAACATGACTAAAAGTTATGCATTCTTATAATTTGCCATATATGTAAGTTCAGGCACTGGGTAATGACACTGCTGCCATTAAAACAAGTAATTTTTTAATATGAAGTCCATTTTTGCTTAAATTGTCAAAATCATGTACCTAGGTAAATTTATTTCTCCAAAACACTCAAGAGGCTATACACAAGATGGAAGATAAACTTACATTTTACTTTCTGATACTCAAAATGTGCTTAAACGTATTTTATTTCCCTCATTACTCTCTGCCTATAAATATTAGCAGAGCAAACAAGATTTCTCTCTACTAAATTGTCAAAGCAAGCTACTTGGATTTTAATGATCTGGTTGTTTCATAAACAGTGGTGATACAATTCAGCCATGCTTTCTCTACTCTATGTTATCATATATGTCTTCTTCATGATCAGAATTATTTTGAGTTGCTAGACACAGTCTTTTCTCTCCTAGTGTTCACTTACTTCTTTCAAAAAACGATTTTATTGAGATTGATGGAAGACATATCAGCATTTTTGTTTTCAGTCCTTGGAGCTTGAATTCTGATCATGCATACTATCCTTGAGCTTTTGTGTTCAAGTGTTCTACCACTATAGCCTCAGCTCTATTTCAGGTTTTTTGTGGTTAACTCATGGACTATCCTGCCTGGCCTGGCTTCAAATCCTGATCCTTAGATCTCAGTGTCTAGAGTAACTAGGAATGTCAAATGGCATGAGCCATTTGACTCCTGGCCATTTAAACATTTTAAATCAAGGAGTCGCATCTTCCTTCATTTTCTCCCAGTTCTTTTCCCTCCCAGCTACTCCTCTCCAATAAGTTGTATGGTTCATTTTCAACATAGTGTCTTCTGAGTATCACTCCTATGTTTGTTCACCCTTTGTCCCACCACATTTGTGTTCACTGTTCAAAAAGAGATGTAATCATAACTGTAACCCTTCTGTACATCACCTTTACAATCAAAGTAAATATCAATCACTTTTTTGGCATGTGCAGGCTCTAAACTTAAATTTTTTGACACTTTTCCATACATTCATGTATATACTTCTTTGCTGACCTTACTGTGTTATTCTACTTATGTAACAGATTATCCTAGGATATCTTAAGATGTTTTCATTAATAATATGATAAGTTACCTGCTTTCTGCATAATGTGTGAAGCTGAAGCAGTGGAGTAATAGGGAATTTGCCCAGGGACACCATGTAAGGCATAAATAAATAAGTACATAAGTAAATGAACAGAATCAAACAAAAAATACAAGGATTCATAGAGAGGCTTAAAACTTTCCTGAACATATTTAAAGAGGAGATAATTACTTTGTGTCACTACGTTGGTCTTGGCCATTTCTACTTATTCACACTTTCTCCTGTCTTGTGACTAGGTTAATAGTGCTTGTCTTCTCATAAGAAAAACAGATGGGGACCCATATGCATGCCCTTCCAAAGAGTGCAATATGCTTTCAATAATCAGCTCAAGATCTTAGTTTTTAAAAATCAACCCTGTTACCACTTTACAACCAACCTACTGCTGATGGTTTATTCCCAAACTGTTAAGTATGTATCATTTGCAGTGAGTTTTATAATTTTTAGATGTCACCTTAAACACTCTTCAGTACTAATTTAAAATAAAATCATTTCAATAGGGCCAAGAGTATAACTCAGTCAGGGGTTAGGTTAGTTTGCTTAGCATGCTCAAAATCCTGGGTAAAATCCCCAGAAGACACATCCCAATCATCTCTTGAAAACAGCAATTATTAGTTAAATATATAGAATAGTGAGTGTCAGCTCTAGGAATGGAGGTATTTACTTATCACCCCAAACACATCTGGGCCATTCTTATAAACCTTAAAATATGTCAGAAAAGCAAGTCATTAAGTAAGTAGGTTTAAGTTGTGATGAATTTTTGAAAGAAGTATATGATTGCACTGAATTACTATAATGACATTCTGGAATAAGCTTCATATAACATGAATGAAATTTTGAAGAAGTGCTAATATTATTTGACAGTTAAAGTCTAACTCTGAGAAGTTAACATAATACCAAAATACTTATAGTATTTAACAGATAAAGACAGGATAAATCATTCCAAAGCAGAAGTTATCTGATTTCAAAGAAATCATCCATGCCACTAGGTAGAAGTTAAATCAAGGAGGCTGGTGTATATAGGGATAGACATCTGGTTTGAGAGATATTCAGTTAACATGATGCTGTAAGATTTGAATCAACTTTTGAGATGAAGACATGACAACAGAGAAGTAGAAAGGTGGAAGATTTGGATTATAATATGAATATAAAACATTATTACATTTTAGGTATATGCAGGATGGAAAAACTTATTTCTATTTATGACTCAAAAACTATATTTATAGATATTCCTTGGTAAAATACAGAATTAGAAGTAGAAACTCCATGATTTAAAAAAGCAAGATTACTTCCTCAAGCCTAAAATGTTTTATAGATATGCAAAAAGATAACATGAGGATATGAGAGAAGATCAGGAAATAAATTAAAAATGCTAAATTTGAAAAAGAGACAAATATAAATGCATTCATACTTGAGAAAAATGCCTGTAGCTATTTTAAAATACAAATTTTTCACTCAGTTTTTGTAACAATTATTGCTTGGTAATATAAATGTTCTAAGTGATTTTACAGCAAAAGTAATTGCTTATTATAATTTCAATGATTCTAATTTTCCATAATTATCTTATAATTGTTTTTTCATATTAATTATACATAAGTATATTATAAATTTAAAATACAGTGTTCAAGCTCTTTCCTCTTATGATCATGTTTGTAATGTTATTTTGAATCCATTGACATAAATGAAGTTTTAGAGATTAATTTAAATGATTTTGGTGGCAATTTTGTAGCTTACAGAGTAAAAAAAATTCACAATAGTTTAGTGACACATTCCTTAATGTATATTTCTCTTCCTTGTTCAGGACTGCTTGTAACTTTAGTGAGTAATAAAGTTGTGTCTAGCAAGTTTTTTTAATCTCATTGTTTGAAGGCTATTTGATCTATATATGTTAGACATATAACTGAGACTCATTTTTAGTATATTCCCTCTTTTGTTTAAGAATATGAGCTTATAGTTTTTAAAAGTTCTCTGAGTTATTCTCTTTATTGATAATATGATCTTTCAGGTTTAGTAACTGAAGTATTATTTTTTCTATTATCATTTAGTTGTGATGAATATCTCATTCACAATGTTCTTTTGAATACAACATACTTAGCTGTGGTAAATAATACTGCAATAAACATAGTTGTGTTGGTAGCTTTAGTATGGTCTTGTTTGTGAACATTTGGGTGTAAAAGCCCAAAAGTGGGATTGCCGGGTTCTAGGGGAGCTCTATGTGGAGTCTTTTGAGGAATCTCCATACTGCTTTCCAAAGTGGTTGAACAAGTTTACACTCCCACCAACAATGCAGTAAGATTCCCTTCAGTCCACATCCACTCCAGCATCTGTTGTTATTAAAGTTCTTCATTATAGTCATTCTAACTGGGGTGAGGTGGAATCTCAATGTGGTTTTGATTTGCATTTCTTTTATGGCTAGAGAGGTTGAGCATTTCTTCATGTGTTTATTGGTCATTCTTATTTCCACCTGAGAGAAGTTTCTCTTTAAGTCTTTAGCTCACTTATTTATTGTGCAACAATTTCTTTGAGGATTTGTTGTTGGAGGATTTAATTTTTTAAGTTCCAAGTATATTTTAGATATGAGACCTTTATCTGTTGTATGGCTAGTGAAGATCTTCACCCAATCTGTGGGCTTTCTATTATATACCATAACTAAGATATGGAACCAACCCAGATATCCCTCAGTAGATGAATGGAACAAGAAAATGTGATGGAATTCTATATATGATGGAATTCTATGCCTCCATCTGAATGAATAACATTTGTTAGGAAATGGAAAGACCTGAAAAATTATATTTAGTGAAGTAAGCCAGGCCCAAAGAAACATAGGTTCCATGGTTTCCCTTATTTGTAATAACTAATATATGTCTAGGACAAGTAGAAAAGGTCAAAAGCTATATACATATGACTAGACAAGATGAAGTTAATCAAAATGAACCCCAAGATAGGGACACAAGTGGTTTTTTTCTTTCTTACTATTGTTTCTAACGTATTTATAAGGTACCATGTGATTTTTTTTTTTGTTTCTTATGTCCCTCCCCCATGGTATAACCCCTGTTGTCACTTTATTTGATGCTGGTATAATTTGGGGAGGGGAAGGAAAAAAAACCAAAATGCTAAAATAGGGATACAGGGGATACAGGTTGATCCATTGCAACAATGAGATGTACAAGACACTATGTTAAAAAAAGAACTTTACAATTTAGGTGTGGGGGGTGAAGGGGAAGTGTGGAGTGTGGAGGTGGGAGAAAGGGATGGTAGGAGAAAAAGGAGGCAACAATGCTTGATAAGAAATGTACTCACTACCTTGCTCATGTAACTGTAACCCCTCTGTACAGTATTTTCACTATAAAAATCTTATTTAAAAAAAGATAATGTCACCTGCAAACAAGAAAAAAAGGAAACATCATACTTCATGTAGTCATTTTTGAGACATATTTCTTTTGTTTTTTAATATTTTATTGTAAAGTGATGCAAAGAGGGGTTACAATTATATAAGTCGGGTAATGAGTACATTTCTTTTGGAACAGTGTCACCCCCTTACTCATAGTCTCGCACTTCCCTCCAACCCTTTGACCCCCCCAGCTGTAAAGTTAATTTCCAATTTAGTGTCTAGTGAGTATCACTGTTGCTTTGCTTCACCCTTTTTCCCACTGTTTCTGTGATTCCCCTTCTCATCTCTAAATCATATAAACTTATATACACAACAAAAGGTACAGAAAAAGAAAACAGTGACAATAGGGAATAAATCAAAGGAGAAAAAAGAAGAAAAATATAGCGTTTAAATAGGGATACAGGTTGATACATTGTAACAATGAAATGGACAGACACTATGTTGAAAACAAACTTTACAACTTGGGGGGGGGGAAGAAGGGAGGAGTCGGGGAGGCAGAGAGGGAAAGGATGATGGGGGAAAAAAACAAAGGAGAAGGTAACAATGCTTGATAGGAAATGTACTCATTACCTCACTCATGTAACAATAACCCCCCTGTACTCTATTTTTTTGGGGGGGGGGCGGTCGTGGGGCTTGAACTCTGGGCTTGGGCAATGTCCCTCAGCTTTTCAGCTCAAGGCGAACACTCTACCACTTGAGCCACAGCGTCACTTCCAGTTTTCTAGTGGTTAATTGGAGATAAGAGTCTCACGGACTTTCCTGCCCTGGCTGGCTTGAACCACGATCCTCAGATCTCAGCCTCCTGAATAGCTAGGATTACAGGCGTGAGCCACCAGCTCCCGGCTTGTATACTATTTTTACAATAAAACTCCATTTATTGGAGTTCATTTCAATAATCAATGTTTTTTTAAATTTTTTATTGTAAAGATACTATACAGAGAGTTACAGTTACATGAGCAAGGTAATGAGTACACTTCCTATTGAGCATTGTTACCCCCTCCATTGTTTTCCCCCTACCATCCCTTCCCTCCCTACCTTCCCCGAGGTTCTTTTTTTTTTATTGTGATTAAGTGATTACATAATTTCCCAAATTTCACAGTATTGTGGAATAATGATGCTCATTTAAAGTCACAAGTTCATTCTAACTTTCCTGGAGCAAATTGTCTATCACAGTCTATAACATATAATGGTGTACACATATACACCATACATGTGATCAGCAGCATGGGGATATTTAGTAGTGGTTCGACCAGATGAGTGGGAGTTCTTTGTTTCTTAAGTCCTGTTAATTTTGTCGTATCACCTAACATTTTGGATTTAGCATCCACTTATCAGGGAGACCATGTACCATTTGTCTCTTTACTCTTGGCTTACCTAGCTCAACATGATTCCTTCTAGCTCCATCCATTTCCCTGCAAATGCCATTAATTTGTCATTTCTAATGGCTGCATTACATTCCATTGTGTATAGATACCACAATTTTTGGATCCATTCATCTGTGGTGGGGCATCTGGGTTGTTTCCATATCCTAGCTATTGTGAACAGTGCTGCAATAAACATGGAGGTGTACGTGTCCTTGTATATTGGTCCCTGTTGTTCAGGGTAGATGCCTAGAAGTGGTATGATTGGGTCATAAGGGAGGTCAATCTTTAGCTTTCTAAGGACCCTCCAGACTGCTTTCCAAAGTGGTTGTATAAGTGTACTTTCCCACCAACAGTGTAATAAGGTTCCTCTTTCTCCACATCCCCTCCAGCATTTGTTGGCTGTCAATAATCAATGTTTTATATGGTCATATGCATATAGATATTGAGCCCTTTGATCATCTCCTAAGAGTATTGTCTTTGTGCTCACCGTGCAATGCATAGAGTGCTGTTTAATCATGTCCACATGTAATCATTTGTCTTTTGTTATTCATTGCATTAATTTGTAGATTTATTGGCATATTCTAGTTATTTAAAAAGAGGGAAACAATGCATCCTATGTTTCTTTGGGTCTGGTTTACTTCATTTAATATGATTTTTTCCAAGTCTCTCCATTTACTTATAAATGGGGCAACATCATTCTTTCTGATGGAAGCATAGAATTCCATTGGTACATATACCAAATATTCGATCCATTCATCTACTAAGGAGTCTCTGGGTTGATTCTATATAATAGCTATGGTAAATAAAGCTGCAATGAACATGGTTGTGCTGGGAGCTTTGGTGTTGGATTGCAGGGTCATAGACCCTAAGCATAGGGTCCATGTTTAGTCTTTTGAGGAAACCCCATACTGCTTTTTAGAGTGGTTGAACCAGTTTACATTCCCACCAACCATGTAATAGTATTCTCTTTGGTCCACATCCCCACCAACATCTGTTATTATTAATTGCCTTGATAATGGACATTCTAACTGGAGTGAGGTGGAATTTCAATGTTGTTTTGATTTGTGTTTTATTAAGCCCAGAGATGTTGAGCATTCATGTGTCTATGCCATTCTTATTTCTTCTTCAAAGAAATCTCTCTTGTTATTTCTTTGAGACTATGTTATTGGGGGCTTTAATTTTTTGAACTCTAAGTATATTTTACTTATGAGGCCCATGTCTGGTATATGCTTAGTAACAATCTTCTCCCATTCTGTGTCCTTTCTATTTATCTTGATAACTATGTCCTTTTCCATGCAGAAATCTTTCAGTTTAATACACCCATTTATCCAACCTTTCTTTGTTTTGTTTTGTTTCTGAATCTTAGGATGTTTTGACCTGTGCCAAAGAGCATTAGTGTTTCCCCTGTCCCTTCATGTAATATTTTCATTGTATCTGGTCTTTCATTGAGGAAACATATTTCTGGTTTATGAAGGAACTACTTTGAGAAGAAATATATATGAGATTTGAAATTTTAAATTGTCTTGTATGATTATGTATACATTTTTGTTGAAGCAAAACTTTATTTTCTCTTCTGTTTAGCTTTCCATGCCCACTTTTGTCATATATGCATTCAAATTCTGACTTTGTATACTCAACCTAGTTTCTTATCTGCAGAAAAGATGTTAATAACATCTTAATCCAGTACCTACGAAAAAGAAAGTTGTGAACAGGGCAGGGATTTTTGCCATTCCCAACTTCACTATGCCAGTAAACACGAGGTTGCCAGAGTTAGGAATGTACATCATGTTCTCTCCAGGTTTTTAAATACATTTTTATTGTAATAATACTGTACAGAGGGGTTACAATTATATGAGCAAGGTAATGAGTATATTTCCTATCAAGCATTGTTACCTCCTCCTTTGTTTTCCCTTACACTCCTTTACCTCCTGCCTCCACAACTACACTCCCCACCCCTCCCTTCCCCTTCCCCTCTTCCCTGCCTAAATTGTAAAGTTGTTTTTCAACATAGTGTCTTGTGCATCTCATTGTAACAATGGGTCAACCTGTATCCCTATTTAAGCATTTTGTTTTTTCCCTTTCCCTCCTCAAGCTAGAGAAGTGTATATAAAAGATGCAGGGCATCGACCTCAAATACAGTGAAAACAAGGGATATACCATGGGGGAGGAACATACAAAGAAACAAAAAAAATCACATGGTAGATTATAAATATGTTAGAAACAATAAATAGCAAGAAAGAAAAAAGATATTTGTGTCCCTATCTTGGCGTTCATTTCACTTAACATCATCTTATCTGGTCATATGTACATAGTTTTTTACCTTTTCTGCTTGTCCAGGATGAGGTAGTTTTGGCACATAGAAACTTCTGTAATAAGGAAGGAATAGGAGAAACCCTAGGTCTCCTTGGCTCAGGCCGAAATTTTCTTAATAGAGACCCGGAAACACAACAAATCAAAGAAAGGTTGGACAAATGGGATTGCATGAAGTTGCAGAGATTCTGCATGGCAAAGGACATAGCTAGCAAGATCAATAGAAAGCCCATGGATTGGGAGAAGATCTTCAATAGCCATACAACGGACAAGGGTTTCATATATAAAATATACTTGGAACTCAAAAAATTAAATCCCCCAACAACAAATCCTCAAAGAAACAACTGCCTAATAAATAAGTGGGCTAAAGACTTGAAGAGAATCTTCTCTGAAGAAGAAAGAAGGATGGCTAATAGACACATGAAGAAATGCTCAAGCTCCCTAGCCATAAAAGAAATGCAAATCAAAACAACCTTGAGATACCACCTCACCCCAGTTAGAAGGGCTATAATCAAGAACTCTAACAACAACAGATGCTGGAGGGGATGTGGACAGAAGGGAACCTTACTTCATTGTTGGTGGGAGTGTAAACTTGTTCAACCACTTTGGAAAGCAGTATGGAGGTTCCTGAAAAGACTTCACGTAGAGTTCCCCTATGACCCAGCAATCCCACTTTTGGGCATTTACCCAAATATTTACAAACAAAACCACACTAAGCTACCACCACAACTATGTTTATTGCAGCATTATTTACCATAGTTAAGATATGTAACCAACCCAGATGCCCCTCAGTAAATGAATGGATCAAGAAAGTGTGAGATATATATATATATATATATATAAATGTACTCATTATCTTGCCCATGTAATTATAATCCCTCTGTACAGTATGTTCACAAAAAATAACAATTAAAATTAAAAAAAATAAAAATTAAAAATTAAAAAAATAAACTTCTGTAATGAAATGATGTTAATGAGCTATATTATACCTACTCAACCATTGTAGAAAAGATAGTGAATGCACAGATCTTATCTAATTAAATCATAAAGAATAGTGTGTCTGTTGCTTTGATTTTCTGTTGGAAGAGAACTGTAACCACATCTGCCTACAGGGAACAAGCCTATGGATCATTGATTCCATCCTTGGTCATCCATACTAAAGTTTACAAGACAGGATACAGTAAAGACACTTTTCCATCCATGTTCACCACAGCACTATTACCATAGCCAAATATGTGAACAGCTTAGATATCCTTTAGTGGATGAATAAAGAAGACCAGTTATCCTTCAGTGCATTTGAAGGGATCAAGAATACACATACAAACACATACACACACATCACCTTTACAATAAAAGAAAAGAGAAGGAAAGAAAAAACACATTTATGAGAATATATCTATCTATCTATCTATATATATATATACATATATATATATATATATATGAAATACTAGCAAAGATCCTACAAAAGAAGGAAAAAAAAACTAGCCTTCAGAAGACTTCACAAAAGTGATATAAGACTGTAAAAAGGAAAGAAAGGATTAAGTGATTCTAGTTAAAAGAAAGAACTAAGTAAAAATCAGAAGACCCTAAGTATAAGACATGGAAGAAACAATTACTAATGTATGTGTCCAGATCTTCTTCAAATCGTTGCACATGATGCTGAAATAAGACCATGTAAGAATTGTCTAGAATCTCATAGGCCACATTGACGGGAATAGAATGCTTGACCAGGTTTTCAGAAATGTCTGAAAGGATTACTTGTATTACTTGTATTTACTTACTTAGAATGTCTTGGTTATTTGTTCTCATGGTTCATACTAAAATTATTAGCACTTTTCAGAGGATGGAGACTAGAAAATATCTACAACCTTACTACTTCTTGAGGATTTCTTTTCTGTACAAAAATGTCTCCCTTGTGTGTTTTACTCTCTCTCTACATCATTGCACAGCCTTAATCATAAGGTGATAAATATTCCTCAGGGTGGATGTTGCATTGTCTTCTTCAGATATTCTGATTTGAAAACTTACTCAAACTTCTGATATGTTGGTGCCTGTATACTGTCAGTCTATTTATTGAATTTTTCTACTTTATTTTGTCTTAGACTGGAACTTGAACTTGGTAGCTGATGGTTTTGCTCATTGACTGGTGCTCGAACAACTGAGCCATACCTCCAACCTGTGAATTCAATCTTAACCTGCTTCCTTCTATGACAAATCCTGCTGTTTCTTTGTAATTTCACCAAATTGCTGACATTTGTGATCCATGTATAAAGAAATAAGAACTTCAAAGGAATTATGAAAAAAGCAAACTTACATCTCCACTTTTTTGTATTCATTTCTAAGCACAAGTATGTGTGATGTGTGTAATGTAAGATTCTGGTTAAAACAATGGGCAGACAAGTGAGCATGACAAGATTCATGCAAGGATCTTTCCAAATTTTTCTATTTATATACTATAATATTATATTACTGTACCCCTCTACTACTACTACTATTACTACTGCTATTACTATTACTTCTGACGTGCCATTATTATTTTTGGCTGATGTTACAATAAAGAAATCACAATGTCTTTTGGAAAATGGCACTTTAGCAATTTATTAACACATATATAAACTTGATAAGGCTAGCACCTGAGACTAAATCTTCTGGCTGTTTAGAAAGGTTGGTTCCCTAGGATCTGTATTTGTATAACTTATTGTGATATAGCAGTTTATATGAACTTGGCTTTTTGCCGGACAATTGTGAGATTGAAATTTAGGCTGCATTTGAATCTTAATGGTTTATTTTCAAAATGTAATACTAGGAGTATACATTGGAAAGCCCTCAGAAGGAAGTTATTTCATTTGTATCATACCAACTTCTGAAACTGATGTGGGGTAGTGAGGCACTGTCACTTTTTCAGTATAGTTAGGACACATATGAATCATTTTTTAAAATCAGTCAATCCAACAGATATTCTAAGTACTAAGCTTTCATAAGTCTACATATTTCCTACTTCATCACTCCATTAATTCAACTCTGCTAACAAAGACCTTTATATTATCCTTTCCTCTCTCAACCAATCATTCTAGCTACAGTAAATTCACAGTAAGGATTTCATTTTGTATTAATCTACTTTAAGACATACTCTCTAGTCATGCTTTGCATCTAAATGTGGTGATAGCCTTGCCAAAAAGTGTAAAGAAGAATTTATATTAGCTAAAAGAAGTTAGCTTTGAAATCTTATTCTTATTTCTCTTCTTACAAACCATTCTTCCAAGTTGTAATAACTAATCTTTCTTTTCTCTAATAGGCTTTCTCTTGTCAAAATCTCTCCCAACCCTCTGGATAATACATTCATCTTAATTTCCGCTTTGATTTCTCATTCAAACAATATTCCATTTCATGATCAGAATACAGCATGAATGGATGAACTGACATTTGTTCTTTGACACTCTTCATGGTGCCTTTGTCCAGATAACAGAAAACATTGTGCAAGTTCATGGGTGACTTTCTAAAAACGTATAAGAATGTACATTTTTCAAAGTTACTGCTTTCTATTATGCCATACAACAACTTGCTTGTAGAAATGGATAATTTCATATTATTAAAATAATGATGTTTCCTCCATTAACATTCCAAAGCTTTCTTGAAAAACGTTTGGCTTTTAGACACACCAACAGATTTTTTATTAGATATCACAGAACATATTTGTTCCTGATGGTACCCTGGCTGGATGCAACAAGAAAGGCAAGATTGCCATCTAAAATGGAAATCTAAGAAATAATGGGGGCTGGAGGAAGATGCAAATGTGCCTAAAGCTTTTTCAGTAACTCCAAACTGTGTACTGAAGATTGAATATTGATTTGAAAAAATATATTTAAGTCATTAGAAAGGAAATTTTTGTGCTTTCAGAGAAGTATGTTGGTGTAAAGCGGGGACATTTTAAAACAAGGAACAGAGCAAAAATAAGTTATCTCAAATAGTTGTTGCCCTTAGACATCATGATTCATATTTGCCCAAACACTTACAGGAAAAGATAAGAGAGGAAAAAAGATGAAATTAAAATCAATAAGGTAATTCAGAATGTCTCACCTTAGCATATGCAGAATCTTGAGTAACAGATTATTTTATTTTCTCATCTTGAAGTTATTTGAGATGCTTTCAAATAATGCACACATAGCACAAATCAATAAAATTGGCATACTCAAGGTGAAAACGTTGCCATTTGCACACTATTTATCCAAGTACTTCGTCATAAGTTGTTTCCTTGGTCATTGAATTTGTCTCAAATTTTCATGCACAAACATAATACACAAATATTGATGCAAAAATTTTTTTAAAAATTTAAGTGATAACCAACAAGGCAGTTCTATCAGCAGGCTTGAGCAAAAATTTGAAATTAAAGGTTATTTTGAGACAAAAAAAGATTATGCAAGTATACAGAAGCACTTTATTTCAACTATTTTAACTATGAATTGTCATCATCTACAATTATTTCTACTCATCTTGAAAGATTGCTGAGAAAATAATAAATATCAATTTTTTAATTCCATTTATTTTATTCCCAAGATTCTTCGCAGGATTTTGTGCTCTCTATGTAGATAATCTATCACTGAGCCATGCCTCCAGCCCTTTCCCATTCAGAGATGGCAGGTTTGTGCCACTGTGCCCAGACATTGGTTGAAAAGAGGGTCTCATGCACATGTTCCCCTAGCTGCCCTGGAGCAGCAATTTCAGCCTTCCAAATAGACAGGACTTTTAAAGCCACCCATCACAGACCTAAATAGAATAATATGTTTATCCTGAATGACTCTACACAATATACACAGTTTATTAACAGCAATTTTAGTAGCAATTCATCATGCAGTAGACATATGGAAACAGGGGTTATACTGCGGGGGAAGAACATACAAGAGAAACAAAAAAAATCACAGAGTACATTTTAGATACATTTAAAAACAATAGCAAGAAAGAAAAACACAAGTTGTGTAACCCCTGTTTTCACTGTATTTGATGTTGATGCCCTGCATCTTGTATATATATTTTTCTAATTTTGGGAAGGGAAGAGAAATAACAAAATGCTGAAACAAGGATACAGATTGACTGTTTGTAAAAATGAGATATACAAGACACTAAGTAGAAAACGAACTTTACAACTTGGAAGGAGTGGGGAGTTGGGGTGGTGGGGAGGAAAGAGATGGTAGGGGAAACACAAAATAAATAATAATAAATAGATATATCGACAGCTGAATGATATGGGAAAGCTTCTTGGGAAGTATGCCATTGTGAAAGAGCTGGAAGAACAAATAGAATGAGTTAGTCCTTCTCTGGTATGTTGCATCAAACCCACAGATCTTTAATGTTAGTTTTGTGGGATGCCATTTCCTCATTATACATGTGTATTTGTGTGTGTGTGTGTGTGTGTGTGTGTGTGTGTGTGTGTGTGTGTGTGTGTGTGTGTGTGTGTGTGTGCTGTGGTGGGAAAGAATGTAAGAGGCATCTTACATGAAGTGATATAAAAATTAGTCTTCCCTAAAGGAAAGCCTAGTCATAATACAATGTTACAATATATGCTATCTTTGCTGTTTGGAGAATGCTAATCTACCACTTCTCTTTTGGAAAATTTAGGAGTAAAAAGGCTTTGTGTTTTTTTTTAATGTCCTTAAAGAGGACATTTCAGCCTGCATGCAACCGTGTGTGTGTGTGTGTGTGTGTGTGTGTGTGTGTGTGTGTGTGTGTGTGTGTGTGTGTGTGTGTGTGTGTGTGTGTAAAGTCAGAGCTTTAAAATATATCACTGAGATATTTAAACACTACCTGATGTTTTTCAGATTAGTGGCAAGTATTTACAAAATGTTAATCTGGTGTTGGTACAAACTCTATTGGCAAAGTAACAGAAATGGAACTAACCAGTTCCAGCTGTGCTTTGGGCAAGAGGTTGGCAAAATGCTGCATAAATATCAGTCTAGAAATCATCTCACAAAGGAACTTCCAGCTACGTGAGTGACTTGGGAGTGTCGACACATTTTTCATGAAATACATACTTCATTTAATTGTCACTAATTTGTATGTTACACAAATCTAGTTGCCATTTATATATTCCAGTGTGTGCAGAAAAGCAAAATTTAATTCCTACTGGATTTTGTCCATCAGTGTTTAAGTTAGAAATGCTATGCTAGAAACTACAAATAACTTTCTTGAAATGGTGATTCATGATGATATTTAGGAAAACCTATTCTTTCAGATATTGCAATTATTTTCCCATGATATCTGGCAGTTACATAAACATATAAGTTTAAAAAAAGAACAGATCCTACACACATCAAATCCATAAAATTATTGATCTAAGGAATGAATGTTGTATGCATGCTATTTGATCACTCTTCAGGGTTTTACTATAAAAACCATTAAAATAGTAAAACAGAAGCTGCACAAGTTCCAGAGCATTTTTAGAAGCTGAAAATAGAAAAACACCTGTAAAGGCAAAAGAACCAATCATTTGGGGAAATGTCTTTTTTTTTTTTACTTTTTTAAAGAATGAATTTCGCAATTCCGACAGAAAACACGTAGTCTATTCATTGCAATTAACAGCAGATATTAATAATAGATTGAAACAGAAATATATCAAAGTCATCTGCTATAATTCATAATACCTACTGAAGTGATTATTTTATTGCATCTTCCAAAAGTGAATAATCTGGGTCATAGTGCCAGGATGAAACTTATATATGTCTTCAGTGCACTCATTTACTTGTATCACAAGTAGTTAGTGCCAGATAGTACCCCAAGTACCAGATATAGAACAAAGAGAAAGATCTTTGCTATGAAGGATCCTCTATCCTACTGTGACAGCATCTGCATGGACATATAGCCTAGTCTGCACACAACCACTTTTTCCTACTCTATCGGTACTCACTTTCACCCACTCTCCCTTTGTCCGACTGGATCAGTATTTAGCTTCACCAACTTGATCTTTTTTTTTTTTTAACAGATTTACAGGAAGTATAATACACAAGTTGTAGGACTTGACTTTGAAAATACTCCACAGAGACCAGTTACTCAACCCAGCAATGTGTTTTCTATATAGCCAGTAGGAAGCAGTATAGGCCCATGAACCTCTTCTATAGAAATGACTTTTTTCAGTGGTGCCTTCTTCCTTCAATCCATCCTCAATCCTGTGTGCTGTTCTATATGAAATATTTCACTGCTGCTCACTTTCAATAGTTAGTGGGAGAGGTGACTTGCTCACACTGCATCACATCTTCTTTACTTTTCTTCTCACTCTCATCAGGAGGTGTTGATTGCACCTGTTAACATGTTACTCTTTCTTATTTGCTCTCCTCCTGTGTAGTGTGTAGTCATGAAGACAAAGGAATCTAACAATAAGATATATAACTTAGTCACTTAAAAGCTACCAAGTTATTAAGACATAGGAAACTAACTAGTAACAAATGAACACATACTACCTATCCCCAAGATACTTTTTATCCAGTGTTTACAATTTATAAATGGCCTATTCAAAAAAAAACCCCAAAACAAACAAAACATGTTTTCCATTGTACTTTGTAGGAAGAAAAAAGATCACATAAAGGAATTTTAGATTTTCTGTACTTGAAGGATATATTTTTATAACAGATATTTAAGAAATCATTTAAAGGTTTACCTGAAGATGTAGGTAGGTATGTATTTTTAAAGTACAGAAGAAGAAAAATCTCAGAAGAAATTTCTGAGCTCAGAGAATATGAGTAAAAGGGAATGTGTTATCTCTTGAAATGTAACTGCTGAAATCATAATATTAACACTTTCTCATGTAGGGCAGGGTTGCTCATTCCTATAATCTCAGCTATAATGGAAGCATATAGAGAGAGGATTGCAGTTTGAGCACAGCCCAACTATAAAGACAGTAAGATAGCTTATCAATAAATAAGCTGGCAGCATTGACTCACATCTGTAATCCCTGCTATGAGAGAGGCTATAATTTGAAGAATCATCATCTGAGCCCAACCTTGTACAAAAATGTAAGAGCCCCCTTCAAAATAACTAAATGAATAAAAGGGCTTGAAGCACGGCTCAATTATAGAACACCAGCATACCAAGTTTAAGACTTTGAATTCAAGCTCTGTTACTACAGAAATTAAAAATTAGAGCTTTTTCTGTTGGTACTTACACTTGAAACTTAAGTAATAATAAGGACCATTTCAGCACAAAGTAGTCTAGATAAAAAGACCCAAATTGAGTAGTATATTTCATCTTGCTAAGGAAGAATAATGCTTGCCATTTCTCACATGGTCTCAATGCTTTCTTTTGTTTTTCTAATATTACAAGGAGTGTGATATAGGTAGATGATGTCACCTAGAGCTTAATCAAATTTCTCCATAAAGTTAGAATGGTTTTCTAACATGGAGATAACCTGATGGTCCAGGGCTATGAAGGAGACTGTGCTGTTCTCAAAATGCCAAGGTCATTGCTGGGAAGACATTTGCATGCTGATGAATGATCTATAGATTGCTGAGAAAGGGATACATCAGAATTGTCAATGCTTGAATGAATGAATAAATAAATAACAAGAATCAGAGGCAGTGATTCAGAAATAATGGAGCTTGGAGGAAAGACATAGAATAACTATGGAATTAAGCTAAGGTGAATCGAATGGAAGAAACAGAACAGTGGATGCTTGCCAAAGCCAGACTATACTTAAAAGTTTTCTTCCATTGTTAGTTTATGTTTGTCTTGACTAATTTTTGGAATGAGAGCATGGTTTTCTTATATATCAAAGGTTTGGATCCTGAATATCCATGTCCACTTTAAATGACTCTAAAAAGCTTCAAATGTTGCACCTAGTAGAAGGAAGTCAGGTTATCAAAAAGTGGCTCTGTAAAGGAAACAAGGACCCAGTCCCTCTTCTCTCGTTTTTTAGTTTCTTGGCACCCATGAAATGAGCTAGGCCTCCTGGCCGAATATTCCACTATTATGTATTAAGCTGCTAATGGTCCAAAGCAACAAGATCGAATGAATGTGGATTGAAACCTATGAGACAATGAGTCAAAGTAAACCTTACTTTCTTTTAGCTTGCTTATCTCAGTTATATTGTAAGAGTGACTGGGAGGTTACTAACATACTTAGCATGGAATTACACATAACATTGCTTGACTTTCTTCCTTTGGCATTTTTTCTTTTTGGTCATTATCACAGTGAGTGTTTTGCATAATGCAAATCCTTTATCCACAATGAATAACATAATTTAATAGGCTTTGACACAGTGTTGGATTATTTTTATCAGATGAAGTATGATCAGCTATGCAGTCTGAGATCTCAGATGAAGGGTACTTGTGACTCTGGTAAAACTGGTGGGAATTGACTCCCGCTCATGGGAGAAAACATATATTCACAAGTCCTGAAGGTGTCAGTTGAAGGACAGACTTGACAAGTCAGCAAACCTTACAAATTTTTGACATGACTTTGAATTGAGTAACTAGATTACAGAAGATAAGGGACATAACCCTCTTTGGATATTTTATTTTTGCATTGATCATTGCCATAAAGAAATAATAGGTTTGAAAGAGGAAAACGAAACAAAAACACCTCTTTGTGCCAGATGCTCATGGCAGATGCCTATAATCCTGGTTATTCCAGAGGTTGAGATTTGGGGATCATAGTTCAGGGCCACTCTAGGCAGGAAAGTTCTTGAGACTCATCTCCAATTAATTACAGAAAACCTGAAGTGGCACTATGATTCAAAGTGACAGAGTGCTATCCTTGAGCAAAAAAAAATCTCAGCGATAGTGCCCGAGCTCTGAATTCAAGCCCCATGACCTACAAAACATCAACAACAAAAACAACAACAAACCTTCTTTATAAATCATATATTCAATTTTAGATAAATTTCTATTTTTGAGTAAGTGCTGATAATACAAAATGAATGACTCAATTTTTTCTTCCTATTCTAATTCCAATGGGTGGATGGATGAGTATAATTAGATATGCCTGTGCATATATGAAAATGTGTGCATTAGCACTTGGTCTTTTAATTTAATCATTTATTCATTACATTACAAAATTATTAAGAAATTATTGGAAACTTCAAGATGAGGATAAAGTTAGCTCATGTTATATTTTCTTCAAATTCAATGTAGCAGTCTTTCATAAGCTTCTAATCTAATATAGGTTTGCTCTTGGTTTCTCCAACTGTCTCAACAGTCTATATTGCTCCTGATGTTCTATCCTCTGCCAGTGCACTTCCTGGCATCATATTACAAATGAAAATAAACTTTGAATACTACTATCAACACATGTCCTTAAGCACATCTTTTTTAATAGATTAGAGCTCTTTGTGTGTGGTGGGGAATATGTCTACTGGGTATCAAGATTTTAAATATAGCCTAGCCATGTGTGAGTATCATCCATGAAAGCATCAAGTCAATCCTTAAAGCAATATTTGTCTCTACTCACTGTACTTTCATCTTCAGAGATCTCTAAAATGTTTGGCTTAAGTCTTAGCCACAGAATTTTTCAAATTCTGCAGCTTCATGATTTAGAATTGTGTTCTTGGAAAGTTCCCACAACAGAACAATAAAAGTTATTTCCCAATTTCTATTGTTTTGTTCACACTATTATTTTACAAATAAGTCTGAATAAGTACAGTTTAAGAAATGTAATATATATTTATATATATATATATTAAATAAGTAGGTCTTAGTAAGTAGGTCTTAATTCACTGTGCTTTGTTTATGTGTATGAAAACCTCAATGTGGTTTGCATCTTTAGAAAGTCAGGCATGATGATCAACTTTTCTCATTCATTCTTTCTTCTACAATGGAAGAATTATTTTTAGCTGCTTTAGAATGGAGACCTAATTTCCAAATATCCTTTGAGTTTGATGCAGCCTTATGATGAAGTTGTGGTCCTTTAAATATAAATGGAGAATTTCATTGCAGCTCTTGGAAATTTTCTTTAAAAGTAAGCCAGTCAACCTGCATTGAACTAGAGATCATATTGTATATAAATAAAAGGTAAACATTGCAAAATTTAAATTGTGTAGAATCTAAAACAGTTTATCTCATAGGAGGAAAGAGTAGAATTTGTTTTTTCAGTGCTCAGGGAGGGTGTGGGGGACAAAAGTACCATGGAAGTTGGTTAATGGCTACAAAGTTACAGACACATAGGAAACATAAATTAGTATTACATTAGAGAAAGAATGATTATACTTAACATTTTACTGTTTATATAAAAATAGCTGGAAGAGAGGATTTTGTGGTATTCTCACTACAAAGGAATGATAATGGATAAATTAGAGATCTTGAATTGTTCAATATGTAGTATGTAAATAGACCAAAACATCCTATCCTGTACTACAAAAGTACACACTAAAATAAAACCAGTGCATAAAAAAGAGATAAAAGCTGGGACACTGGCAGCTCATACTTGTAGTCCTAGCTAGTCAGAAGGCCAAGTTCTAAGGATAGAAATTTGAAACCAGCCCAGGAAAGAAAGTCATGAGGCTCTAATTTCCAGTTAACCAGCAAAAAGCAGGAAATGGATCCATGGCCCAAGTGGTAGAGCACTAGCCTTGAGTGAAAATCCTTCTGGAGAGCTCCTAAGCTTGGCACCAGAACTGGCACCAAGAGTTCCCAAGCCAAGCCCCAGAACTGGCACAAAAAGGGAGAAAAAGAGAAAGAGTCATTCAATCTACAAGGGAGAAAAAGAGAAAGAGTCATTCAATCTACTTTTCCTCCATTCCTTCATTGATTCTGAAATGCAACTACTACCAACTTGGAATTGAAATGAAATCACATGTTCACATGTTGGTATTGTAGAGCAGTGAACTTGAAAGCAGAGTGCTTTCTGAGAAATTTGTGGTAATGAACTTCAATTTCAAATAAAGATGTACCAATGTTTAATTTATATTAAAAGATAAACTATGGCATATTAATTATGATACTTACTGGTTACTTTGTTGTTAACAGTGTTTATGCAATGTGTTTGTATTGACAACTTTTATATTTTTCTACTTTATACAAATACGTATAGTTTAAAAGCAGGTCATCTTAAGCCATAGATAACATACCCATAAAATATATAGCTAAACAAATTAAAAATAAAACAATAAAATTATTAAATCATAACACAGGTTATTTACTAAAGTACAAAATTATAAATCCATTGAGTAACTCCAATAATCAAATTTGAGGGGAGGGATTACTGAAAAATCTAACATTTCAAGAAATATGTTTTAATGATAACATTTTAATCGAGTCAATACATTTCTAATTCTAAAAAGTATCCCATAGAATGTATTCTTTTAATATATGTTATCTAACTTTCTTATTATTAAATGTGTATAATATGTACTTAATACTAAGATAGTCACAGTGTCTTCAACTAATTGCCTCCTTAATAAAACAAAATATCCATGGCAGAAAATATGAATGATGTTAATAATTTTTATTTGGACATATATTTGATTTACATTTATGTAAATGTAACTGTGCTAAAAAATCATACTTGTTTTTACGTAGTAAATATGACATTTCATGTTAAGCTTGATGGACTGTGAGAAAATCTTGGCCCAAGACCTTCTTGTGACAGGAAGAACTATAAGTGGTGCAGAGAAAATATAATTTTAGGACAACGAAATGTCCTTAGCATGGGAGAGCGGTGGGGGGCAGGCGGAGGTGTGAGGATCAGAAGGAATGGTAAGAGAAAACAAAGGAGGAGACAACAATGCTTGATAAGAAATGTACTCATTACCGTGTTCATGTAATTGTAACCCCTCTGAATGGTATTTTCACAACTAAAAAAAAAAAGAAAGAAAAGTCCCCTGATCTCCATGGTTTTGCTAACTAGAAGTAATGTGCCTTTGAGGAAAAATGAGGAATTTATTTTAATGGAAATTATGACAATGTAAAAGAAGTTAAAATGAAGAGTGGGATTCATGAAAGAACAGAAAAAGTAGAAAACAGAAAAAGAGTAGAAACCATTTTGGAAAAGAAAATTCAATTTTTATTTTTCACTGGGTTTCCAAAGACTATTCTGTCATGAAGCATATGTATTTGTTATCTTTCCATCATGAAATTAAGTGGCATGTTATCTTATTATGAGAATCCATGTAACTGACAGTTTTCTATCAAGGAGAGACAACATTAAAGGTGATATTTTTAATTGCTTCACTTAAAATATTGTACTTCAAGGTAATTGATCCCAGATAATGATGTAAAAGGAACTGAAAACTTTATCACAGCAAAGGTAGGCAGAAAAATAAATTGAATTTTAGACTATGAACAGTCTCTTTTGTTTGGCAAAACAAGTGATGATTCAAGGGACGGAGTTTGCCATTGTAATTCTTACAAAATATCATTTGTAAAACAGAAGTTACTTAGCATTTGTTTGTAAAGAGAATTTTGCTTTGTTTCTTGGATACATTTTATTGAGGAATAATACTACAAATGAGAATTTTTTAAATTACAGTCAAATGAGCAACATGAATAGGAACAAAGCAAAATCATTTATTTAGTTGGCACAGCATATTCAGAAGACAGCACTTTCATGCTCCTAACATAATTATCAACCCAAGTGGAAGAAGATTCAAACCTGCATAATTTCTTCTTTATGTAGCATAGGCAGGATAGAATCTATCAGCAAATAATATATCAGAATTCTACCCTGTGTCAGTTACTACCTTTCTGTTTTTTTCTTAATTCAGCCTTGCTTTCTTCTTTTTGTTTATTGGTTGTGGGACTTGAATTCAGGGCTTGGGCAAGGTCCCTGATCATGTTTGCTCAAGGCTAGTGCTCTATCACTTGGAGCCACACCATCACTTCCTATTTTTAGATAGTCAATTGGAAATAATAGTTTCATGGATTTAATCTGGCATTGGTGGCTCATGTCTGTAAATTCTAACTATTGAAGTGGCTGATATCTGAGGATTGTAATTTGAAGACATCCTGGGCACACCTGGGCACAAACATCTATGAGACTGTTTCCTCCAATTAACTACCAGAAAACTGCATACAGAGCTTTGGCTAAAAGTGGTAGAGCACTAGCCTTGAGCAGAAGAACTCAAGGACAGTGCCCAGACCCTGAATTCAAGTCCCAGGAAGAGAAATGAAGCAAGAAAGCAAGGAAGGAAGGATAGAAGGAAGGCAAGAAGGCAGGAAGGCAGGAAGGCAGGAAGGCAGGAAGGCAGGAAGGCCGGAAGGCAAGAAGGCCGGAAGGCAAGAAGGCGGGAAGGCAGTAAGGAAGAAGGGAAAAAAGTTGACAGACTTTCCTGCTTAGGGTGGCTTCAAACCATGATCGTCAAATCTCAGTCTCCTACTTAGCCTCCTGACTAGCTAGGATTACAGACATGAGCCACCAGTGCCTGGATAGTCTTGCTTTTAAAACTTCATTATTTAAAAAATCTTTTAATATTTATCTCTTGTAAGATGTCTGTAATTCTGCATAGCTAAACATAGTTTTCCATTTCATGGTACTACTTCCAGCCATCTTATTATTTCCATCTGTCTTTTCTCAGCTAAGTAAATCTGAATTTCACAAGAGTTAATCTCTTTGCTGCGATCTCTCTGTCCATAGAATTGAAAAGGAAACTAGGACCTGGAATGCTTGGGTACTACATTAACTTTGAAGCAATTCTACCCACAGCCAGCCATTTTATGTGGTGCTTGGTACCCAAGATTCTTCTGACATTTTGTAAGACAAACTTTCCATTCTGTTCCAAACATAACTAGAATGGCTTCTATCTGCAGAGTCTGCCACTCCATTTACTTTTGCCAAACATTTGATCTGCTCTATATTACAGTTTCCTACTTGTGCTTTGTTGGTTGTTTGCTTTGTGAAAAATTGGTTTCTTCTTGTTTTTATAATTTTCTGTGACATCATAGTACTGAAATATGGACACTATGTCTGATCTGGAACCATCTTGGCATCTTGGTGGATAATAGGGAATTTCTAAAAACTCTTAGAAGTGAAATCTGACTCCGACCCCAGGTGACAGGCACCTGAATTCCCTGAGCAGGGACTTGAACAATAGATTACCAGACCTGCCAGACCCGAGCCATGAATACTGAGACTCTGAACTCTCCTCCAGCCCCCTGTGACCCTGCCCTTTGACCATGACCCTATTTAGAACCTGACCACCTTAGCTGCCATTTGGTACCTTGTTTCTGTCTCCTGACTATCTTTGAGTCACCAAGACGCCCCTCTTCAATCCTCCCTCTGGTTTGTTGAGATTGTTTTTCTGGTCTTTCTTTTCTCTGCTACCCTCTTGGCTCAATTTTCTAACAGTATTAAGTATATTTGAAGTTGCAAGGTTTGGGGGGCCATAGGTCTACTCATAGTGACTGGCTTGATTCGTCTTCTCAAAATGTCACTTCTCTGTATCTCGCAATCGAATTCCCATATACTAGTATTGAAGTAAGGAGGTCAGGTCTGGCTGGCGCCATATTGGCCACAGGGTTGAATGGTAGGGTCTGGCATCTTGTCCTCATACTGGGGGAGGAAAATGCCTCCTATTCATCACCTGCCTCCCAAGTGATCCGCGCCTGGAAGCAGGGGCCGGCAATTGGCCAATAAATTACTAAATCTCTCAGTCCAGTGCCTGGGACTGGGAATTTCCTATGGACCTGCCTCGTGCTCGGATCCTATTTAGCCCGACAAGCCCAGCCACCAGAATGACATGCCATGTGTCTCTGTGATCCTGTTCTGTGTTCTGTCTCCTGGCTTGTCTCCAGTCATCATGGCGTCCCAATTTGGCTCTTCATTGGAGCTGAATTGGCTTGTAGGTATTATTTTTGTTCTTTTTATCCTCTAGCATGCTTCCTATCTGTGCTATGTGTATTTGGGGGATGCAGGCCTTTGTAACAACGCTCTTCTTGCAGCCTGTTAACTGTATAATAAAAGACTCCAGTATTTCATATTCCAAAATGTGGCTTCTGGGATGATTTACCTTACAAAGTATAAACTGGCATTGATGGACTTTAGTCTGATCACTCACATTTTCCAACAAGAGTCAGTAATTTAGCATTTTTTCAACCATGGAAAGGAAAGACAATTCCCCTCTTGATTATTCTGACTGATTTAATTTTCATGTGAATGACCTTCGAAATTCCATATATTGAATGCTTGATCCCAAGGTGGTCACAACGGAGACAAAGGGGTCAAGAGAGAGAGACAAAGCTTCAGGAAGTGGGTTAAAGTGCGAGGTCCTTAGGCCACTGGAGGTCTACTCTCAGAGAGTGTTATGGGTCTGTGGCCTTTTCTAATTTATTTTGCTCCATGTTTTATGATACAAACAATTTTGCTCTGTCATGTGCTCCTACATTGACCTTAGACTCAAAATAATGGGGACAGCTAATCACAGACAGAAACTTTTAAAAATGTACAAAAAGAGAAAATAAACCTTTTCTTTTTATACATTCATAATTTAAGTATAGTGACAGAAAGTTAACAGACTGAACTAGATTGTTTATATCTCTCTGTCCCTTTCAATAGAGAATTTCACCTGATTCCACATTGTCTTTGTTTACCATTGCAGCTCTTAAAATTGTATTAGACATATTGCTATCATCATAATAATTACCACTACCAAATTCATCCAACATCATCATTATGTTTCTATCAACAATTTTTCATTCTACTTACATTATATTACATCAGACTCACTAGGAAACATACATTGTGATAATGTCCTCATATTAGGAACTTATGGTAACAGGTGTATACAGATATTGTAAACAGCTTACACATGAGGAAACTAAAGAATGAAGCTTAAGTGAAATTTATAGTTATGTAAGAACTTGCCATGGATATTACTTTTCTTCTGGATGCATACTTCCTATTTTGGCTAAGATAAAATTCATCAATTTGCTTCATTTATATATCTGAAGGACTGAGTCCTGCCTTATTCCCCAGGTCAAGCAAAGCATCAAATGTGTGCTCATATGGTTGTCCACAGGCAGTTCATTCTGACCACAGTCCCCACACCCCAGATGGAGCATTCCACTGTGGGGCTGGACAAGGACAACACCCTTGGCCACCAAGAGATCATAGCCCATTGTTATTTTCTGCTTCTTGCTAAGATCTATATAAACCTTGCCCAAAATCCAGTCACTCCAAACCCGCGGAAAAGTCTGTGTCCCCCAGTGTCCCTCAGAAAACAGTCCTCACCTGTTGACAATCGAGCCTATTCCTTTTCGGTTCTTCTCCAATATCCCCACAAATATCTATTAAAATAAGTTGTTTCCTTCATAAAAGAGAAGGGTTATAAGTGATCTATTTGGATCAAAGTTACCACTTAAACTCAATATCCTTCCAGAAACAATAAATAGAATGTTTTTTTTTTGTTTTTTTTTGTTTTGTTTTTTTGGGTCCGGTTGTGGGGCCTGAACTCTGGGCCTGGGCGCTGTCCCTCAGCTCTTCAGCTCAAGGCTAGCGCTCTACCACTTGAGCCACAGCACCACTTCCGGCTTTTTTCTTTTTGCTTAATGTGGTGCTGAGGAATCGAACCCAGAGCCTCAGGCATGCAAGGCAAGCACTCTACCACTGAGCCACCTTCCCAGCCCCAATAAATAGAATGTTTTAAAAAATGTACATTTGCCTCTAATTATACTTTTCTACATCAATAAATACATCTAAATTTGAAATTTGAAAAGTATAGCAAGTTTCCTAAGCAGTAGCTTGCTCCTTGAACTAAGGACTTAACATTTGCCACACTGGCATTCTACTCTGTGAGCCATATCTTCAGGTCTAATTTTTGCTCATTATGTTTGGGATAGCATCTCACTGCATTTTTTTCCTGGCTAGCCTAGAGTTACAATCCTAATCTAAGCCTTCAGAATAGCTACAATTCTAGTCATGAACCACTGGCATCTGCCTCAGTAGTACTTGCAATGAGTAAATGAGTATGTGTTAAAAAGATGTTAGCATAAAGTAACTTTGATCACCACATAACAGACTTCATATAGTGGACATTCAATGAGATCAGTGAGTAGTTTGCTCTTTCACTGGGGATTTCTATAATCTTAAAATGTACCTGGGACTTAGCTTCTCATGACATAAATACATGTTGGGCTAAAATCTGACTATGAACTTACCATGTGAAGCAATAGTTTAAAAGAAAAGAAAAAACTGACATAAAATGCAGGAAAGGCAATAAGGTTATAGCTGGGTTCTGGTTTAAATATAAGCATTAAATGATAATGATTTACATTATGGAACTGATTATCAACTGACAGGTTGAAATGGCTGATGCATTGACAATAAAATCAAGAAGAAATAATGATTATTTTTTCAAATCTCAGAAGAATTATCTTAGTGATAGTATTCAATGAAACCTAGGCAGTGTAGAATATATGTAGAAGAATTGAATACGTACCCACAGGGCCTCAATAAACTCTGAGATTTCCATGATGTCATTACCTCACCCTTTCCATAGCTTGCGAGGGCGAGTTTGCATTACAAGGCCCGGGCCTTGATTTTTGCAGCTTTTATGTGTGCTGGGAAATACGAGGAGAAGACGTGATTTGAATCCACAGGGCCTGCCACACTGTGTTTCAGGGAATGAAAGGCTGATGTGCCCTGAATTTAAAATGGCTAACATCAGTTTAAACTCTTTTTCTGTACTAAATTCCCAGCTACTGACTGGTGCCTAGTGCATTCTCTGTAGGCAGCCTCTTCTGTTTGGCATGTGATTTCTGAATCCCAGTGTTCCTTTCTTTCAATAAGGCAGCCACGGTCAGGGATAGAAGTCCATTTGTACGGATGCGGTGGCTGTACATTAGTTTATTGTATGCTAAACCTTGCAGTTGAAATCTTAATGCACAACTTCTGCTGAATTTTAGCATTGTGACAATGGATATCAAGGAATTTTATTTGCTCAACATTTTTTTAAAGTACGTCTTTATTACTTTTAGAAGTGACTGAAACATTCATTTAAATAAAATAATAAAGTTATCATCAATGTAATAAAAATATTGACACAACAGGAAAACAAACAAAGGCAATTCTCTTTCCAGGGCTCACACATTTAATTTTAGCTTCTCAGGAAGCTGAGATCTGGAGGGTCCTGGTTTACAGCCAGCCTGGACAAAAAAGTTTATGAGACTATAATTAATTAGCTAACTGCTAGGCTGGAGACATGCCTCAGGGGAGTGCCAGCCATGAGGAGAAAAGCCAAGATAAAAGCCTTGAGTTTAAGCCCTAGTACTGGAAACAACAACAAAAACAACAATAATAATAATAGCTAAATTAGTGATAAGAATTCTTGCCACTTCTAATACAATAGAAAATATTCTGCCTTACAGAAATTAAACTGGTTGGAAATATTCAGTTATATGTTCCTCCAATAAAGGATTTCTGCCCAGAATATATATCACATGCCTCTAATATTAACATTCTTCTGTATATGCTTAGAAGGAAAAGGATGATTGTAAGTACATTAAAAAGAACAACAACAAAGATAAAACCTCTTGTGTCCCTATCTTGGGGTTCATTTCACTTAGCATCAGGTTATATGGTCATATGTACCAGCTTTTGATTTCTGCTTGTCCTAGACATATACTAGTTATTGCAGATAAGAGAAACCATGGGACCTATGTTTCTTTGAGTCTGGCTTACTTCACTTAACATAATTTTCTCCAAGTCTTTCCATTTCCTAACAAATAGGGCAGTGTCATTCTTTCTGATGGAGGCATAGAATTCCATTATACATATATATATATATATATATATATATATATATATATATCACATTTTGTATATACATTTTTCTATTTTGGGGAGAGGAAGGGAAATAACAAAATACTGAAATAAGGATACAGGATGACCCATTGTAACAATGATATGTATAAGACAATATGTTGAAAACGAACTTTAAAACATTGTGGGGAAGAGGTTTGGAGGAGTTGGGGAGGTAGGAAGGGAAAGTATGGTAGGGGAAAAATAAAGGAGGGTGCAACAATGCTTGACAGGAAATGGACTCATTACCTTGCTCATGTAACTGTAATCCCTCGTACAGTAGCTTTACAATAAAAAATATATATATATATATTAAGAAAAAAAAAGAAAAAAGGATCATTGAAATCACACAAACCAAATAATTAACTTTTGGGAGAAATAATATATAGTGTGGCTCTAAAAAAGTGACTGGATTAAAAGCTTTACATGCACCATAGATATAATAAAAATACTGAATTGAAATCCTTTTGTATAACCAGTTAAAGATAGTTCAGAAATATAAGTAAAATATCTGACAATGACATAAAAAATGGAGCTGTTTCAATAACGGAAAATGAAATGTAAAGTGTGCTATATAAGGCAATATATTCACCAATTAGAAGGCTTAGATAAAAGAATAGGATAAAGATAAGCAAATTAAATAGAGAAAATAAGTTTTTTCTAAATATGTTCAAATATGAAAATTCAAGCTTGAATGTAAACCACTTCTGACCTGAGATTATTGAAATGCAATAAAATTATAGACTTCTAAATCTTGAATGAATTCAACAGGTATGATATTGGAAGATAGTACAAATGACCTTTACAATTTACTGATATCCAGCTCTTTTTCCTAATCTGTTCAAGCTTATGTAAGGAGAAAGGCTTCCTAAAATTATAGAAACTATTCCCTCTATCACTTTGAAATTATCCGTAGCTCCATCATTGTGTGATGGATATATACATCTATTATTTATTTAGTTAGTTATTTAGTTATTTATTATCAAATAGTTGTACAAATCAGTTAGCATTCAAGAAAATAGTTTATAAATACAATGCATCTTGATCAAGTATGTTTACATTTACCCGGATATATTCTAACATTCCTACAGAAACATTTTCATTTCTTCCTCCCTTTCCTTGCCCGGTTTCTATAACAGTTCTTCTAGACTTCAGCGCACATGCACCCAATGTGATGATTACATAGCCCTTTTGTTAGAGCTTCCAGAATAACACATCATATCCAGGATTCAAACAAGAGTGTAGAAAATTCATTGACTCTTTGGCAAGACTTAGTAGAAAGCCTCCAACACAACTCAGGGTTATTTATTTCAGGCATGCAATTATTCTGCCTGATTTTGTTGCCCTTTTTACAGAGCCAAATTTTCATTTGCATAAGTTGAGTGATTATGTGTTCAGAGCATCGACACAAGCTGAAAGATAATATCGGTGGCTGGAAGAACAGGATGCCAGTCCTCTTACACAAAATGATATGGAGCAAAGAAAGCATCTTACCTCTAATGGGTTATGATAAAATGTATCAATGTCTTAATTATTTTTTTATGTTTTTTATTGTAAAAATAGTGTACAGAGGAGTTACAGTTACATGAGTAAGGTAATGGTTATATTTCCTATTGAGAATTGTCACCTCCTCCCTTGTTTTTCCCCTACTATCCCTTCCCTCCCCACCTCCCCCACTTCTCCCCACCCCCCACCCCGCCCCCCGCCCTCCCCACCCCCCACCTCACTCGGAAAGTTATAAAGTTCGTTTTCTACATAGTGTCTTGCACATCTCATTGTTACAATGGGTCAACCTATATCCTTGTTTCAGCATTTTGTTATTTCCCTTCCCCTCCCCAAATTAGAAAAATGTATATGCAAGATGCTAGGCACTGATATCAAATACAGTCTCAATTTATTACGTCTAGAATTCTTTTTATCAAAATGGAAATTATTTACTTGATGCTCAAATTTGTCAATATTAACACAGTTTCCACAAATTTTTACTTATTAAAAAATGTAGGAAAAGCTTAAATGACCACAGCTTAAAGTTAGAAATATATTTTGGATATTGAATGTGAGAATATAATGGGGAAAAGTATATATACTGTAACAACTACTACAGAAATGTGAATTTAAATATTTTACTAGATTATAAACGTGTAATGAATTTTGGAGTTCAACAGAAAGGGGGTTTAATTTCTTAAAATTTCATTTTCATGATTTTTATAGCATTCATGCCTCATCCACCTTTGCATTTCCTCTTCTGTTAGATAATAATATTAAAAAATTATACTACATAGCTGTTTTATGAGAAAGGAATTATAGTATATATGCATGGAAAAAGGTTCACTTTTTGCATATATTTTTATTCAGTGTTTCTGATTATAAAGGAAGGCAATTATGTATCTGCTTATTATTACTTATTATTACTACTTATCAATTAATTACTTATTGCTAATTGCTAATCATATGTATGATTATTACTAATTACTAACCTGATTACTAATTGTTTTACAATAGCATAAATGAGCCCTTTCGTCTCCTCATTAGCATGATCTTAGTCAGGCAAATGACACAAAGTTAACATTGAGAGCTTTTCTCCAACTACTCATCAGACATATGGGTTTTATTCACTGAATGTGAATTTTTGACTTTTTTATATTAAAAAAAATCTCATGACATTCTTAGGCAGATCATCTAATACTGGGAGATGTTGGTAAGCAATTATCTGCTAACCTAGATTTACATGAAAAAACATACCAGGATCATTCAGGGAATTTCTGGATCAATTGGTCCTAATAATTGCTTAAATTAATAACATTTCTTTGTGCTAGAGAAGTGGAATTTTCCTGAAATTTCTATTTGTTAGACAGAAAAGACAGAAAACTTCACAACATGTAAAGAGATACAAAGTAGTTCTTCAGTTAGTTCATTACATATTGTTGACTCAGGTGCCTGAACTATGAAGATATAGCCATACTGGCTAGAAGAATATATGAGATATCTCCAATCAACCAGCAAAAAATAGATGTAGAGACATGGCTCAAGTAGTAGACTGCTTGCCTTGAGCAGAAAAAGGAAAGGTAAAAGCATGAGGCTCTGAGTTCAATCCTCAGTACTAGCCATAGTAAAGATACTCATATAAATAAATAAAGCATATTAATTTACAAATGATAAAGGATACTCTTGAATATTTAAATAGAGTTGATGTTGTTTGCATAATACCTTCTAAACTATTGAAAAATATACTAGAGTGAAATTTACACCATTCAGAAATATCCATGAGGGGTCTGTTTACTTGTTTAATTTTTAAATAAATTTAAAAAATTAACCTTGACTTTTTTCATGATATAGAAGTCAGAGTCCAATAAAATAAAATGAAATTACTTCATTATTCAGAGACTATATTCTGAGTACATTTTTAAAAAGTTCCCTGTTTCCAGACAAAGTCTTTCTAAAGAAACCCAATTTTATCCATAAATGACATCCTAGACCAGTATCTTCAACATGGCTTCATCAGATCCTTGCTTTCTCTCTAATCTCCTCCCCTCTCAGAGTCCAGTCAAATATTTTCTTAGTTATGTTTAATGTATTATCTCTTGCTGTAGGGCACAAGCTGGTCCCTCTAACTTGGAATATTGTGGGTTTTTTTTCCCTAATTAACTTCAAATCTTGTTTCCTGAAGGAAGCATTCTTTCAACTCCCAGGCATGTCCTCAGAACATCATCAAACTCACTTCGTTTTACATTTATTTGAGTGAGTATTTGGTCATTCTTTTTTTTCTCACTGTACTATAAAATATAGATCTTATATTTGCATCTATTTCTCCCTTTTGGGCACTAATAGTCTAGTTTATAGAGTATGGAGAAAAAAATAAGTAGCCAATATTATTTGAACCCATTCTAATACATACAACACAGAAATGATCCATGCCCCCATAGATCACATACATTATGATATGTTCAGGGAAGCAAAATCAATGCATAAAGAAGTTAGATTAATAGCTGTCTAGAGCTGAGAGTGGTAATGAGGATGAACTGTTAGCTGGAATTAGGGACCTTATGAGAATGATGGAAATGTTCTAAAACTGGAGTGTTAAATGATGCTCTACAATTTAATAAATCCATGAAAAAATCATTCAATTGCAAGTTTAAAAGGAGTGGTTTCTATAGCATGTAAATTATATTTTATATATTCACAGAAGCCTGGAATTTTTACTAGAAGTGATATAATCCTCTTTAGAAAAGCCTAGAGATTGCATGTACCCATAAAGAACCATGTTGGTATTTTTAGAAATTCTTTTTTTTTAATTGTGAAAAATACTGTACAGAGGGGTTACAATTACATGGGCAAGATAATGAGTACATTGTAGCCGCCTCCTTTGTTTCCCCTTCCCATCCCTTCCCATCCTCCCCACGTCTCCCCCCACCAAACCCCGCCCCCCCACCAAAGTTGTAAAGTTCGTTTTCGACATAACGAATTGATATCTCATTGTTCCAATGGGTCCACCTGCATCCCTATTTAAACGATTTGTTTTTCCCCTTCCCCTCCATAAATTATACCGACATCAAATACAGTGAAAGCAGGGGTTATACTGTCGGGGAGGGACATACAAAGCAACAAACAAATAATCTTAGAAATGTATTAGAAACAATCGCATGAAAGAAAAAAAAACATTTCAATACATATCTTAGGGTTCATTTCCCTAACATCACCTTATCTGACCTTTTCTGCTTGACTCAGACATATACTAGATATTCCACATAGAGCTCCCCTATGACCCAGAAATCCCACTTTTGGGCATTTACCCAAATGCTTACAAACAAGACTACACTAAAGCTACCAGCGCGACTATGTTTATTACAGCCTTATTTTCCATAGCTAAGATATAGAACCAACCCACATGCCCCTCAGTAGATGAATGGTTCAAGAAAATGTGGTCTATATACACAATGGAATTCTATGCCTCCATAAGAAAGAATGACATTGCCCCATTTGTTAGGAAATGGAAAGGCTTGGAAAAAATTATATTAAGTGAAGTAAGCCAGGCCCAAAGAAACATAGGTCCCATGGTTTCCCTTATTTGCAATATCTAGAAATTCCTTTAGATATTTTTTATTTATTTTTGTGCGTCACTTCGAAGCTTCTTGGACCCTTTGTCTTAGTGGTCTGCACCACTTATTTGCAACCTTGCCCTTGGAACTACTTGGCCTGTCTGATAGAGAGCCTGGTGCTCCTTCAATTCATGTTCCTTCAATTCATCTACCCTGGGTAGATCTTAGATTTAATGACAGCTGCAGGAGTATGGAGCCACACATCCTATGAACTGTAGTTCATGCTCATTCCACAGCTTGGTCTGAAATTTCCTTTCATAGCCCTGGATATGATATTTAGTATATTCTGGTGTTATTGCTTTATTAAGTTTCTGGCACATAAATCAGAATATCTAAGTTAATGTTTTGGTTAGAAACTAACAATATGTCTGTCCTTCCAGGACTATTCGTTTTCAAATTTTGAAATTTCAGAAATAATAATATGGAATAATATTCTGCTCTTCCTATACAGGATATTCATTTGTAAATTCCTGCAATCTTTGCATACTCTTTTAACCTCTCGAGATGATTGAATGATCTTTGTGAACTCTATCCTTCAACACAGTGCAGCTCCAAAGTAGATGTTATTTTCTCTCTGGAAGCCTCTCCCTTAAAGTTCCAGTGTGTACTGAGTAGTCCATTTTCTCACTGTTGTATCCCATGATTCCACTGTCACAGTATTTTAGTTGGCAAGAATTTCTTCTTCATTTGTTTACTCTGCTTCTCAACTGTGTGAATCAAAAACCACAGATTTTTACCTTTTATAAATCTAGTTTTCTGAAGCTTTGGCTAACACCAAACTTATAAGTATATGGTAATATTGATTTAAAATAATTTGGCTATATTTCTTTTTCTTCTTTTTATAATTTAATTTTATTGTCAAGGTGATGTACAGAGGGGTTACATTTACATTTGTAAGATAGTGAGTACATTTCTTGTTAAACATTGATACCCTTTCCTCTTTTATCTCCCATTTTTCTTCTATCTCAATGCCCCTCCGCAAGTTGTAAAGTTCAATTCCAACATATTGTCTCATGAGTATTGCTATTGCATTGGTTCACATTTTATTCTTTATTTTACCATTTTGTTGTTCCCCTTACCTTCCCTAATTCAGATAAATGTATATACATTACACATGGTACCAAAATCAAATGGAGTGACAACAGGGGTTAAACCATGGTGGGGGAAAGAAAAAACAAAAGAAAAAAGAAATAATTTCACGTAGTAAATCAAAAGCAACAAAGAAAAACCTCTGTTTTTCTAAATGTAAATACATGTGCACACCTGTATTTTATTATATATATTATATATTTAATTTATACATATTATCTATTATTAAATTTATACATATTATCTATTATTAGTTTATAAACATTTAACACTAGTTTATACATTTTTTATAAACTATATTGTATTAGTTTGCATATTTATATATTATCTTATTAAACTTTATTTTTATTATTAGGTTATACATAATTATTATATTGTTATATACGATTAGGTTATATATTTACTAGTTTATATATATTTGATATTTATTAATTTTATTATATTTATAAGTGAAAAATGATTCTTGATATACAAACATTTTTGTTGTAAAGCACATATATATAATTACATATAATATGCTTGCCTTTTGTATTTCTTTGAAAAATAAAAAATATTGTAATATACTTGGTATAGTTATGAATTATAATTCATATTTGAAATGCATTCAGTAATAGGAATATAAGAAAGAATGCAAATAGGGCATAGAAGTATTGTCTTTATAAATTGCCAGTTGAATGGATGTTGTTCTGTTACTGATGCAAATGTTGATGTGGCACTGACAGGGTTTTATTCCTTGTCATTTATATCCTGGCCCTCACTGGCTTTAAACTTAAACATAGTCATATTTTAGAGGCTATTTTTTTTAGCTCTTGCTCAAAATAACATAAGAAATATGCTCTAAAATGTCTCAAATAATTTTCATGAAAGAAATTAGTTAGCATACACTGTTTACTCTCTACAATTCATGTAATAGATTTAGAAGTGAATGGGAGTTTTTATTTGTATTTGTTTTTGTTTTCTAGACTTAGTCATGGAGCTAAGAGTGGCCACATTTGACATGCCCTGAGAAGTGCATGTATATTTTTATGTGTATTGCGTGCATGTGTAAATATAAGAATGTATGAGTTTATGTGTGTTATCTGCATGATTATGTGTGAGTGACACCAATATTCAGATATTTAATTCACTTTATTGGTCATCTGTAGTACCTGATTGCTATGAGTCATCATTATGTAGTTCTTTTTCTATTATTATGGATCATATCAATGTGGAAGAAGACAACTGAACAAATTACATAATGCTATAAAACTGAGAAGGAGAACAAATTGGCCCAGAAGTGCTAAAAACTGAGTTATGGAAAACTCTTCAAAGTTCAACTGAGCAAATAATGCTTAAAATCATCATTTTGGAAGCACTCTCTTTCAGAATATCTCACCTGGGACAGATAGGATTTCACCATTTTAGTGTAGATTTTGGACTCTCAATTCACAAAAGTCACATTTTTTACTCACAAAACACTTAGATGGATGATGATGACAACGGCAACTACTACTACTAATAATACAAAAGATACAGAAGTAAAAGATTTGTCATTTCTAGTTGTCAGAATAAAAGATGTAGATCACAGATGGTTGGAACTGAAGCTGTTCCTCATGGTGTTAAACTAAAAGCATAAGCAACAAATCAGCACATCACTGAGTAGAAGCTATACTATTCTTCTGCCTTTTCTGTTCTTTACCTTTCTCTTCATATGTTGTTTTTCTATCATTTCTTTTCAATCTTTTCCTCCTCTTGTCTGCTTTTTCCCTTCTCTTTTCTTGTCTGCCTCAACCCTGTCTCTCTTATTCCCTTCCATCTTTCTCTTCCTCATCTTTTAACTGCTTCTCTTGGGCTTCTGCTTTGTATTTCTGATCACATTGCACCAAAACTATATTACTGGGAAAACTTTTGCAGAAATCCCACTAAGAGATGAAAAAAGATGTTTTCTAATGGGGACACATGTGCTCTAATTTAGAAATTTTAAGACAGGAAACCTTTCATTTGAGAGAAAAGGGAGGTACAGAAGATTAAACAGCAAATGACTTGTTGCTAATTGGGAAACTTTATTAGAATTCCAGTGAGTATAATTAATACAGTTCACTCAATAGGCCAATTGTTCTCTTCTCATCTATTCTCTTTTATTTAAAATTCTCCTCTCTTTTATTTAAGATTATATAAAACTATTTTGTGCCCAATCTTTTGGGTAAAAGTGCACAGAATTCCAAGGCTATGAATATTCTAAAACCTCCAGGAATGATTATAATATGTATTTCTTATTGAAATTACAAATGTTATTTCTCTTGGGGTAAATCAAGAAGGACACATACTTTTTCCCAAGATTTCATATTGATAAGAGTCAATAATGAGAAGTGATTTAAGCACTTTTTGAAGATAAAACTTCAAAAACTAAGAAGGTTCCTTATTCTGACTTCTGACAATAATAAAAGAGGATTACCTCTGAGGAAGTGAACATCATTTTATTTTTATATACACTGTTTAACCAATTGTATCTCACCTTCAAGAAGAATATTACTCATTGGGAATATCTACTCTTTGTTAGCAATCACTTTAATGACTACATAATTGAAGCATGGACACATAAAATACTTTTTAAACCAGAATATTTAAACAAGCCCCATAAGAATATTTTTTAAAATGAAGTTTAGCCTCGACACCAGTGGTTCACCACTGTAATGCTAGCTAGTCAGGATGGGGAGTCAAAATTCGTAGCCAGCAAGGGCAGAAAACTCCAAGAGACTCTTACCTCCAATTAATCAGTAAAAAGTTGGGAGTAGATATGCTGTTTAAATATTAGTACCAACTTTGAGCAAAATGCCAAGCAAGAATTCAAGATTCTGAGTTCAAGCCCCAATATAGGCACACAAAAAAATTAGTAGTTTAATTTGCAATATCTAAGGTTCTATTTTTCAAATAAGTTTCTCTGTGATGTAAACCCTGGCTTATGAAACAACCATATTGTTTCTGTATTTCTTTTTGTTTTTTGTTTTTATTGTGAAAATACTATACAGAAGGGTTACAATTACATGGGCAAGATAATGAGTACATTTCTTATCAAGCATTGTTGCCTCCTCCTTTGTTTCCCCTTTCCATCTCTTCCCAGCCCCCCCACCGCAGCTCCCCATCCTTCGCCCTCCCGCCAAAGTTGTGAAGTTCGGTTTTCGACATAACTACTTGTACATCTCATTGTTGCAATGGGTCCACCTGTATCCCTATTTTTGTTTATGCTCTTCCCCTCCACATAGTGTACCAACATCAAATACAGTGAGAGCATGGGGCTTGAACTGTCACCTATTCAATTCAAAGTGATCACTCTACCACTTGAGCCACAACACCATTTCCTGTTTTCTGAGTGGTTTGTTGGAGATAAGAGTCTCACTGACTGTCTTGCCTGGGCTGGCTTTGAACTGCCATCCTCAGATCTCAGCCTCCTGAGTAGCTAGGATTACAGGTGTGACCCATTGGTGCTCAGCTTAAAATACTTGAATTTTTGACAGATCATTTAGTTTGGAACAGTTATCTATGTTGTCACACACACACACAAACACACACACACATACACACACACACACACATACACACACACATATAAAAGGAGAGAGAGAGGAGAAAAGTAAACAGAAAAAAGGGAAGAGAAAAATAGCACAATTTCTACTTGGTATTCTGATTTCTTGCCCATGATTTAGTTTAACACCCAAATGTTCTAACCACCTGTGTTCTACATTTTTCATTCTGAAAAATAGAAATGACAAATTCTTTACCTCTCTCCCTTTTCTAATATTAATATTTTCAGAGAGTAGAGAGTTCTGGGATGTTGGAGATGTGAGTTTATGATTTGAAGCTCCAAAATCTGTGTATTAGTATTATTTTAAGATTATGTCTGCTTAGTATCTATATCTTTGTCTATCCATCTGTCTCTATTTTTTTCTTTTAATAATTCCTGGTTTAGGTCCTGGGGTTTGAACTCAGGGCCTCAGCATTGAACCTGCACTATTTTTTGCTCAAGAGTAGTGCTGTACCACTTGCACAACAGCTACTCATCCATTTTTTGCTGGTGAATTGAAGATGAGAGTCTCATCAACTTTCCTGTCCAGGCTGGCTTCAGGGTGTGATCTTCAAATCTCCTGCATAGCTACAATTACAGGGATGAGCAACCAGCACCTGTTATTTAAAGAATGGAAAAATAGAAGAGATCCCAGAATATTTCCCAAGATGTAGGAGTTTTAATGAAGGGGCTGATGCTGAATTTAAAAAATCTTATTCAGAAACATGGTGTCCTTTGTCAGAAAACATAAACTACAAGATACTATAATCTAAATACATAAATTTTATATGGTAATTTGTTCACACTGCAGTGTATCTCAGATGAGCTCATATTATTAAAATAAAAATGATGTTCAAAACAAAATTAAGCTTAATTGACTTTAATTATAAAGATGTTATGTTAGATAATTCTTTTAATTTAGCAATAGAACACAAGAAGAGGAGCTTTACTAGTTTGGCAAGCCCAATATACATATCTACAACTTAGATGAGAGAACTGTTTGCCCATTAATACATTCCTGAGTTAAATAATAATGTATATATAGATAAGTTGGAACCAATGACTAACATCTTAGAAATAAGGCAATTTATTTTAAATGATAAATTTAATTGATTTTTTTCTGCTTTTTGTATTTTCTTGTACTAAGTGCCATGCTTTCTACCACTTGATATACACCTAGAGCCGTTTCATTTTAACCTAGATTTTGGGACACTCTCTTGCTACTACTTTTGGAGGACAGGTCTCAAACTCAAGTTCTTCTTGTCTTTATCCTGTCAAAGGGATTTACTATTACTATTATTATTATCTAGGGACTACTCATAGCAAGGGCATCAAAGATGGGCTTTATTTTATGTATAATCTTGGATCTAAATAAATGGCTTATGCCATTGATATATCTACTGCTTCAGCTTTATCATGTAATAAGGTAATAATAGTTTATATTTCGTAATATATTGATGTGCTGATGACTGCTTCCATCCACTTCTCTAGAAAATCTCTCACTATATCTGATGGAATAATGAAAATGAAGAAAAACATAATAGTTTCAACTCATCACCCTACTTTAAAATATACTAAAGAGTTTTTTCAGGAAGCCATAAAAAGACAGAATAAAATGAAATCAATTTAATCTTTTAAGAATATCCGTGATGGAGACATTTTAAAATATGATAATAGTCATTTTATTTCATATCAGTTCTTTTCGTGGAAACTAAAAGTGACATGCTAACAATGGCCTTTTATTAGAAATTCTGATCATTATTTGGTAGTAGAAATTGCCTGTAATATGTAACATCGAGAACATCTTATTATTCATAAAGATATTTAAAATGTCAGGTAGTATCTATAATAAAATAACAAAGATAGTGAATTTAATCAAAGCATATCATATTCACATATGGAAATACTACAGTGAAACCACTCTGTGGGAATAATATTTGTTAATAAAAATTAGGAGAGAAAAGAAGAAAAGCTCTACCAAAAATGATGACCTAAATACTCTAGTTCACCTCAAAGAATTGCCTACATTTTTAATTTTATCTAATTATTTATCTCCATTTTTATTTACAAGAACTCAATAAACAGGACCAAATTACATAATTCTGTGGCACCTAAAGAATTTTCCAAGAGCTTGCAAAAATTACTAGTATACCATTTGATTTATTCAAATTTTTACTTTTACAATAATCGATATGGTTTGACTGAACGCTTTATTAAAAACTTGGAACATAACTTTTTTCCAAATGCATCACAAATATCAGTGTATGACACTAATAATTTGTTCTATGGCATTTATGAGTTTCAACAACTTCAAACAAAATAATAAGATGATATTATGACATACCACTTTAAGATTATTACACATACACTGCTAGTTGCTATATCTTTAACTTTCTGCTTTGAAGGAAAGATTAAAAGGGAAAACTAAATTTTAAAGTGAGGAAAAATAATAGTGTTTTACTCTATGGCATCATACATTTTATTATTTTCTTCTGTTTACCTCATTTCAGATGCCCAAAATTACTTTAGGGAAATTAAGCAAAGTATCATGTCATGAGGTTTATATTTTTCATTTATATTTCCAGCCATTTATTTAATAGACATTTAACCAAATTTCTAAGCACATTTTCATAGTAGACATGCAAAATCAGGTATAACAGAATGGTAGCCCAAAATAGCAGAGAAAAAGAGACTCCCTCTGTTCCACCTTCTCAGATTTTGCTGATTAATGAAGGAGCCTGACATGTTAGAAACTAACTGAATAGAAATAATGAAAGAGCATCCTAAATAATCTGGGAGCAAGGAAAGGACCTTAAAAATTGTATTCCCCAAAGAATTAAAACTTAGATGATTCTTGTAATGCTAGTATGTTTAATGGATTATTTCCTCCCATTGTTGACATGAAGAAGCTGTTAGTATTACATGGGTGAGGAAAAGAAAAGAATATGTTAGAAGGCAAACAATACAATATGGAAATCTATTATATTAGTTGAGAAGGATGCCAAAAATAATTTACCAAAGGTTGTTGACATAAGAATATAAGGTGCAGGGAAAATGAGAATAAGCAAGAGATTAATCAAATTAAAGTACTGTATGTGCCTGTGTGAATTCCATGATGAAACTCATTTGAAAAATTAGCATTCAATTAAAATAATGACAAGAATGTAAAACAGGTCATGTCTGGGTGTGGTTACTGGGTGTAGGGGGCCTCAGAAAAAGTTAAGGAGGGTGAATATGGGCAAATACTTTTCATACACAAGTAAAAATGGAATAATGAAGCTTGTTAAGATTGGTTAGGAAAAGAAAAGAATGAAGGACTGTGACTCAGGGGCTTAATGTGATGAAAGTCCATTCATGCATACATGAACAAATCAAAGTAAAATCACTTTGTACAACTAATAAATGCTAATTAAAATGTAGGAAAAATAGAGACTAGTAAGTGAAAATATAATATTCTGTTTTTAATTTTAATTTTTTATTGTGAAAATACTGTACAGAGGGGTTACAATTACATGAGCAAGATAGTGAATACATGTCTTATCAAGCATTGTAGCCTCCTCCTTTGTTTACCCTTCCTATCCCTTCCCATCCTCCCTCCCCCCACCCACTCCTCCCCCTCCCAAGTTGTAAAGTTCGTTTTCGACATGACAACTTGTACTTCGTATCGTTATTTAAACGACTTGTGAAAATATACTATTCTAAGCAAGTATCACAGTAGAAATAAATTACACGAATTTTCTAATTTCCTTAAGTTCATCAATTATTAACAGCAGTTATAATGAAATGTTAAAATTATATAGGATGTGAATTTTTTGCATTGTGTATGTATTCCCAGTTTACTCTGAAACATTTTAAGGCATTAGAACTGCTTCCATATATTAGATATTACTTGGGGAAAGTGACTTTAATTTCTTCTTTACACATACAAAAACTAAAACACAAATTTAAATAATTTAACCACTGTTTGCTTCCTTTAAATTATAGGGCAATTCCCTGAAGTGTCACCATGAATGCTAGTATATCTCAGATCATACTAAAAATAATTAAGGAACTATGATATGAAATTAGGGATAGAAGCACTTATGATTTTACTATGTTCCTCACATCAAGAATAGACTGGCTGTCTATGTGATTAAAATATATGTCTGCTCTTTGGAATAAATCAATAGATCATTCTCATTGCCTTTGTAGTTTGCTTGCTTGTTCCCGCAATGGGAAAGAAATAACCAACATATCTTTGTCCACCTACATAAAATCAAACCCAGTCAGGACAAGCTACTTTACAAACATGTTACCAGATGAAACCAAAAATAAATAGTCAAAAAATGTGGAGAGAAGATGGCGGCGCTCTCACAGGTAGCCCTACTATGTGTCTCTGACCAAAAGAAGATCTAGGGGCACAGCCACATTACCTCAAGAGATCCACTACAATCAAACTTTAAACATGTAAACACTTTTTCTATTATGAGGACTATCCTAGCAGGCAAATAAGGAAAGAGAAAAGAGAAACACTGAATGGTACCCCTGCGGAACAGCTGCACCACAAGGGTCCATGCCGTGCCTCACCAGGGCTCTCTGCAGACTTTAAGCAGAGGAGCACCCAAAAACTGAAGAAAGTCCGCAACACTAGACCCACAGAAAGTTAGGAGGGAATCTAGTGAAGACCTCTGAGCCAGCCAACACCCCCCACCCAACACCCGGCCCCCAGGGCGGCTACAGGGAAGGAGAAAACTCAGCAATACTGCAATTACAATCGCCAGAAATTAGCACCACTGGGTAAGCTCCCAAAGTCAGCCCATGATCCCGCCAACCCTGCACAAGTCTCCCAGGAAACCACAGCAGCAGCCAATCCATCACTCTAAGCTCTACAGGCCAACTGCCCTGCTGACTGAGCACTCTGCTGGGACCTGTTCCCTTCCTGCTGCCACCCAGACTCTGGCAGTCATGGCACCACCAAGGTCTACAGACATCTCTGCAGATGTACCTAGCATCCACTAGCAGCCACCCCCAAGGCTGCCTACCACCCACTGGCCACCTCCCACCCCTCCTCTGCAGCAGACCAGCATGGACCCCACAGCCCACACCAGCTGGCTGCAATAACTTCCACCTGACTCCCCCAGCACCAGGACTCCCCACGCTGCCACAGAGGAGACCCTTCAGCATCAGCAGAGCCTCCCTCCCCACCAATACCTGCCAACACCCAGACCCTCTGACTGAGAACCTGCCAACTCCATCCTAACCACCCAGCACAGGCTCTGTGGTCCAGAACACCACCAGCTACACACCTTGTGAGTAACCCAATTGGGTCCAGTCTGTGGGTGGCAATTCCCTGTGGGATCCCAAAGCTCTATGACCCAAGCTTCCTTCCAAAAGGGAGGGATCATAGCAGAACAGAACTCGGACATAAGCTCTCTTCCTAAGGCTCCTGTGGCTACCTGAGAAAGCCTGGGAACACAGCTCCAGGCCTATGATAGCAGTCTACGAACCTGAAACCCCCAAAACGCCCTGCCACCAGGCCTGAGAGTGGGACTCTAGACAGCAGGCACCCTCCCCCATCAAAAGGCCATCTGTTCCCAACCAAGCCACAAGAAAAGTGGACTACAGCAAGGCATACAAGGTTCTATCAGGAATCTGCTCTGAGGACTACAGGAAGACTAAAGCTCCCCCAAAGAATCCGAAAAACCCATTCTTTAGTGTTCTTTTTTTTTGTTTTTGTTTCGTTTTGTTAGTTTTTATCTCTGATCTTTTGTTGTTTTTATTTCTATGTGTTACTTATGTGTATTGTGATTTAGGATTTGCTATTCCTCTTAAAGCTACTATTTTTCATTTCTATTTGTTTTTTTCTCCCACTTTCCAATTTCCTAATTTATAAGGTTTTTTTTCTTTAATTCTTTCTTTTCCTCTCACTCTCCCCTTCTCCTTTCTCTCCACATTATACTACTACTCCATTGGAGCTACCCTCCCTATTACAATACACAAAGTACGGCCTCCTTCTATGTGTGTAACAATAATTATAACTTAGATTAAATAAATTTCCAATAATAACTGAGTAATCTTTCACTAATCTCAGAAAGTCTCCCAAATACACTTATATGATAAGTTCTTTTTCTTACTTTCATCTTGATCTCTAAGCTACTCTCTACATAACCTTTCTTCGAATTCTTTTCCGCCTCTTACACTCAATAACAAGGTCTTTATTCTCCTCCTACTACATATACCCCTCCCCTAAGCTGTTCTTACCCCTCTACTATCATTATACCCAAGTCCTCTTCTGAACTTGAACTCATATCTCTCCAATCCTAACCCTTCACTTCTCCATCTCTATTGATCTCTTAACAATTTATATCTGACCCAACTTACAGCCAACTTACAGCTGGCTCTATATTTGACCATAAAATTGGGTCCATTTGACTATTTTGAGTACAAGGGGCCCATCTTGTTAACTCTAGGAGAAGACAACTTATCAGCCAAACCCAGGTTGTCTCAAAAGTTGCAACTATACATAATCTCAACCCTGAAGTCTCAATATCCCTCTCCAAGCAAAGAAAAAGAGAGCTAAATAGGAAAATACCTACATATAACTTTGAAACCCTAAGATCTATACATCTACATGTCTCCAGGTTGGCTCTGGTCCAAAAACAGTCTGTCGTACTGTTTTACCAGTGTGGTTCTTGTCTCCAAATGAGTAGAATTATCCGCAGAAACACAAGAAACATGGCCAATCAACAAACACCAATATCATCTCCACAAAAACAGCTACAGAGCACGCCCAGAATAACCTAGAGGATAATGCTCAAGATAGATTAAAAGTATGGCTGGTAAACCTGCTGAATAAAAATTGGACACCCTGCATAGAGTTATCAGAGAACGCAATGAGGCCAATGAGAAGCTAAGAGATGACTTCATGGCTTCCACAAATAAAAAGATAAAGGAACTCCAGGAGAGGGAGAAAGAAGCTAATGGAAAGATAGGAACCCAGATTAAGGAGTGGAAAGAAAAGTCTAAGAACCAACTCCAGGAGGTAAGGCAATCTATTCAAGACTTAAAAGAAAACCTTAATAAGGAACTGGCAACCATTAAGAAAGACCAACAAGAAGCAAAGGTGATAAAAACAGAAGTAAAAAGCCTTCAAAGTAGAAAGGAGGAGGCCAAACAAAGAATATCAGAGGCTAAACACAGTTTAGACTCCATAGAGAAAGAGCACACAATTATTCATAACAAAACTAAGAAGCTAACAGATCACTGCAGGAAATACAGGATACTTTCAGAAAACCTAATTTGAGAATAATAGGTATACAAGAGGGCCTGGAGAGGGAAGCCAATGGATTAGGAAATATATTCAGCAGAATCCTAGCAGAGAACTTCCCAAATACACAAAGGGACAGGCCTATCCAGATACAGGAAGCTTTTAGAACTCTAAATAGACCAGACCAGAACAGGTCATCCTACCACCACATTATAATCCATACCAGCTCCATAGCCACTAAAGAAAGAATTCTTACAGCTCTCAGGGAGAAGAGAACAATCACATATGAAGGTAACCCAATCACAATCACTTCAGACTTCTCAGCAGACACCATAAAAGCAAGGATGGCCTGGAAAGAAGTATGCCATTCCCTAAAGTCAAATAACTACCAACCAAGAATAATCTCCCCAGCTAAGCTCTCATTCATAGCAAAAGGACAAATGAAAACCTTCCACAGTAAGGAAAATTTGAAGCAATATATCTCTACCAAATCAGCTCTCCAAAAAATCCTCAAAGACGTTCTACATATAGAAAACCAACAAGAACAGAATGAAGTTAATGAAGCAGTCCACAAACAGAGAAATATGTAATCACAACAAGAACAGCCAAGGCACAGTTTCCCCAAAGAATATGCATAAAAAAATAGGGGCAGACAGACACCTCTCAAGTCCTAAACCTTAACATTAATGGTCTTAACTCTCCAATTAAGCAACATAGATTGTCCAGTTGGATCAAAAAGCAAAATCCTTCTATCTGCTGTCTTCAAGAGACATGCCTTGCCCACAAAAATAAACATATTCTGAAAATGAAGGGCTGGAATAAAATATATCAAGCATATGTTACAATCCTAATATCAGATTAAATAGACTTCAAATTAAAATCAATGAGAATGGATACAGAAGGTCACTACATACTAATTAAGGGATCTCTCCTTCAGGAAGATATTACGATTCTAAATATCTACTCACCAAATAACAGAGCACGGAAATTTACCCGAGAAATACTACTTTCCCTTAAATCTCACATAGATGCAAAGACATTAATTGTGGGGGAATTTAATACACCACTATGCCTACTAGATAGATCAACCTGGCAAAAACTCAACAGAGAAGCCTTGGATCTTAAAATCTGCATAGATCAACTAGACTTAACAGACATCTACCAAATATTTCACCCAGCAGCATCAGATTACATCTTCTTCTAAGCAGCACATGGAACATTCTCCAAAATAGACCACATTCTAGGCCACAAATCAAATCTGTCCAAGTTCAGAAACATTGACATTATACCTTGCATTCTCTCAGATCACAAGGGAATAAAATTCCAATTCAACACAAAAAGCCACCAAAAGAAATCTTGTAACACATGGAGGCTGGACAACACACTGTTGAACCACTAGTTGGTCATGGAAGAGATTAGAAAGAAATTCAAATGTTCATGATATTCAACAAAAATGATCACACAAATTACCAGCTCCTCAGGGGCACAACAAAGTTAGTATTCAGAGGCAAGTTTATAGCCCTGAGTTGCTACATCAACAAATTAGAAAGATCTGAATCCAACAATTTAATGAGCACCTAAAACTCCTTGAAAAAGAACAACAAACTAAACTATAATCCAATAAACAGAAACAAATAATTAAAATTAAAGCTTAATTAAATGAATTAAAGTCCCAAAAAACTATAGAAAGAATTAACAAAACAAATAGTTGTTTCTTCTGAAAAATTAATAAAATTGACAGACCCTTAGCAAATCTTATGAGAAAAAAAAGAAAACACACTCAAATAAACAAACTCAGAGATGAGAATGAAAACAGCCATGATTCAGAAGATAAGGGGATACTTCTCAAGCCTTTATGCTAATAAGTTTGAGAATCTGAAAGATATGGACAAATTTCTAGCAAATATTGACATGCCCAAACTAAACCAAGATGATTTAAAACAACTTAACAGACCCGTATCAAGCATTGAAATAGAAGCAGCAATAAAAGACTTCCCACCCAAGAAAATTCCACGACCATGTAGATTTACAGCTGAATTCTACAAGGCCTTCAAAGCAGAACTCACACCAATACTCCTCCATCTCTTTAACGAAATTGAAAGCAAATGTTCACTACCACACTCTTTTTATGAAGCCAGAAAAACCCTCATCCCAAAACTAGATAGGGACTCATCAAAGAAAGAAAACTATAGATCTGTTACTTTGATGAATATCAACATAAAACTTCTCAGCAAAATCTTGGCCAATCGACTTCAACAACTCATCAAAAGAATTATACACCACGATCAAACAGGATTTACTTCAGGGATGCAAAGCTGTTTCAATACACGCAAAACAATTAATATAATTAATCACATCAACAAGAAACATGGTTATCTCAATAGATGCAGAAAAACATTTGACAAGATCCAACAGCTCTTTATGATGAAGGCTTTGGAAAAACTAGGAATCCATGGAACATTCCTCAATATAATAAAGGCTATATGACAAACCTATAGACAGCATTATAATTAATTGCGAAAAGTTAAAGCCATTTCTTCTAAATTCAGGAACTAGACAAGGGTGTCCACTCTCCCCATTCCTCTTCATCTTAGTATTAGAATGCCAAGCTACAGCAGTAAGAAAAGATTCAGACATAAAGGGGATTCAAATAGGGAAGGATGAAGTAAAACTCTCCCTCTTAGAAGATGGCATGATCCTGTATTTAAAGAACCCCATGGACTCCACTCCCAAGTTACTTAAGCTGATTGGAAACTTTGGCAAAGTATCAGGGTACAAAATTAACCCTCAGAAATCAATGGCTTTCCTGTATGCCAATAATGAGAAGAGTGCAGCTGAAATTAGGAAAGCAACCCCTTTTGTAATAGCCCCACAGAAAATAAAATACTTAGGAGTTAACAAAAGAGGTGAAGGACCTCTATTACAAAAACTTTAAAAACCTGAAAAAGAAAATTAAAGGAGAACTAAGCAAGTGGAAAAACCTCCCATGCTTGTGGATTGGGAAGATTAACATTATGAAAATGGCAATACTGCCAAAGACTATCTACAAATTCAATGTGATACTTATCAACATTCCAATCTCATTCCTCAGTGAAATAGAAGAAGCAATCCACAACTTCATGTGGAACAATAAAAGACCCTGGATAGCAAAAACAATCCTTAGTAGAAATAACTGTGCTAGAGGAATATCAATTCCAAACTTTAAACTCTACTACAAAGCCATATTAATCAAAACAGCTTGGTACTGGCACAAAAACAGATCTGAGAACCAATGGAATAGGACTGAAGACCCAGAAATGAACGCACAGACCTATAGGCACCTAATCTTTGACAAGGGAACTAATGAAATAGAATGGAACAGACAGCCTTTTCAGTAAATGGTGCTGGCACAAGAAATCAAAGAAAGGTTGGACAAATGGGACTGCATGAAACTGAAGAGCTTCTGCAACGCAAAGGACATAGCTAGCAAGATCAACAGAAAGCCCATGGACTGGGAGAAGATCTTCACTAGCCATACAACGGACAAAGGTCTCATATCTAAAATATACTTAGAACTCAAAAACTAAATCCCCCCAACAACAAATCCTCAAAGAAACAACAGCCCAATTAACAAATGAGCTAAAGAGAAATTTCTCTGGAGAGGAAATAAGAATGGCCAATAGAACATGAAGAAATGCTCATCCTCTCTAGCCATAAAAGAAATACAAACCAAGACAACGCTGAGATTCCACCTCACCCCAGCTAGAATGGCTATAATCAAGAAATCTAATAACAACAGATGCTGGAGGGGATGTGGCCAAAAGGGAACCCTACTGCATTGTTGGTGGTAGTGTAAACTTGTTCAACTACTCTGGAAAGCAGTATGAGGTTCCTCAAAAACTCCACATAGAGCTCCCTTATGAGCCAGCAATGCCACTTTTGGGCATTTACCAAAGGATCACAAACAAGGTCATACCAAGCTACCAGCACAACCATGTTTATTGCAACATTATTTACAATTGCTAAGATATGGAACCAACCCAGATGCCCCTCAGTAGATAAATGGATCAAGAAAATGTGGTATATATACACAATGGAATTCTATGCCTCCATCAGAAAGAATGGAATTGCCCTATTTGTTAGGAAATGGAAAGACTTGGAAAAATTATATTAAGTGAAGTAAGTCAGGCCCAGAGAAACATAGGTCCCATGGTTTCCCTTGTTTGCAGGGACTGGTACATGTCTAGGACAAGTAGATTAGATCAAAGGCTATGTACATAGGACCATATAAGATAGTGTTAAGCAAAATGTACCCCAAGACAATGACACAAGAGTTTTGTTGTTGTTGTTGTTTTCTTTCTTGCTAGTGTTTTTAATGTGTTTACAATACACTATGTGATTCTCTTATTTCTATTGTATGTTCTTCCCCCATGGTATAACCCCTGTTTTCACTGGATTTGATGCTAGTGCTCTGCACTTTGTATATATATATTTGTAATTTGGGAAGGGGAAGGGATATTGCAGAACATTTATAAGAGAATGCAAGTTGCCCCATTGTGACAATGATATATACAGGACACTATATTGAAAACGAACTTTACAATGTAGGGGTGGGGATGGGTGGGAGGAGGTTGGGAGGTGGGAAGGGTAGTGATGGTACAGGGGAAATAAAGGAGGAAGAACAATACTTGCTATGAAATATACTCATTACCCTACTCATGTAACTGTAAGCCCTCTGTACAACATTTTTATAATAAAAATTTAATAATTAAAAATAAATTGTCTTTATTATTTTTATATTCCTATAAATGCTATTTAATTTTGAGTTAGATGATTGGTTATTAGAGTATAAGCATGGTAGTTGTTTATAAAACATGGAAAGTATAGCATTAAATTCAGGATTTTGCCCCTCCATTAATGGTTGAGTACTACCAAATATATTTGCTCTTCATATTTCAATAAATAGACACGCATGTAGATGCTTACTAGTAAGGTGTGACTCAGTGTTTTGGTGCAAAGGATAGATAGAATACCATCCTTGAGCAAAAAGGCCTAGTGAGAATGTGAAGCTAAGTTCAAACCCAAATATCAGCTTAGCTAGATAGATAAATAAATAAAGAGAGATACTGTAAAAAAATTTATGGATGGATAGATGAACAAATAAGTAACTTAGCATTTAGAGGGAAGCAATATTAAGTCTATAATAAAAAAACTTTTATAATCACAAAATTTAGCCAGCAAACTGATTTGGGAAGTGAAAGTGTGGCTCAAGTGGTAGAATGACAGCCTTGAGTAAAAAAGTCAAGCAAGATGGTGAGGCTGAGTTCAAGTCCTGTGTATTCAATAAAAGTTCAAGTCCTCCACACATTCAACAAAAGTTGCTTATTGTGCTGGTGTAATGTTAGTTTCTGTCATTTGGTTATCTCCATTTTTTAAATAGGTTGTCTTATAATATAATTCATTAACCTTGGTTTTGGTTATTAGTGTCTAAAATTTCATAAACATACTTCATGGTTACAATTACCAATGAATTAATTTCATAGTTATACTTCAAAAGTGAAAAATATTAATTGATTGAATAAAATATTTAATATGAAAAAACTCTAAAATAGAAAATTAAGATTTTTGAAACTTTCAGAAAATATTAAGAAAGATCTAGTATATTTTAAAAAAATTATAGGCTTGCCAGGCGCCAGTGGGTCTGGCATCTGTTCTCTCCTATGTGAGAGAATAAGTGATAGCTTTATTCTGGAAATAAGGACAAGAATTGATAAGTGAGAATGCATCATATTACAAAGCTTCTGCACCGTAAAGAAAATAATGAACAGGTATATATATATATATATATATATATATATATATATATATGCCTGCTGAATTGAATAATACTTATACAGCTATTCATGTGATAAAGGATTAATATCCAGAATATTTGTAAAGATCTAAAAACTAAACAACCAAAAAACAAGTAAATTAATTAATGAAATAGCAAATGTATTAAATAGCCCTAAAAAGACCTGAGTTTATATATTAAAACTACAGTTGGTAAGCAGTAATTATATTAACAAGATCATAAAATTTTTTACCTTAACACTTTTTCATTTATATCTGGGATGAAAACTCTTGATCTTCTCTTTTTTATTTTAATATGTTTTTATTATAAAAATACTGTACAGAGGTGTTACAGTTACATGAGCAAGGTCATCAGTACATTTACTATCATGCATTGTTGATTATTTTCCCACTGGATTTTGAATCATATATTAAAAATCTTTTTTGGTCTTACAGTCTGTTTCAGAGTACAAAGCCTCAATGTCAAATCTAGTTTACCATTCAGATTCTAGTTATCAGAATGAGAACATGTCTATATTTCCTTTACCTCCCTTTGTCTACTTCCCCAATCCTACTAAGAAATATATCCCAGGTAAAAGCAATTTATATTTTGTGTATTTTAATTTTTTAACCTTCAACTATTTGTACAAGGGGTTACACTTAATGTGTCCATTTATGTGTCCAGTGCTTCTTGATCAGTTACCTCTTCTATCATTCTATTCCATCCCTTTTACTGCTAACCTTCAAATTCATGTTACCCTTTGCAATTCCTTTATGTCATGAGTATACTGACTGTATGTATTACTAGCTCCATTTTCCCATTAGTTTCCCTTCAGTTTTTTTCTGCTTAAACTCATCTTGTTAAACTGTATGTTAATCTTGATTTATCAATACAACATGAATTTATTAATCAGTGGAGAATTTAGATAATTAGCAAATTCATATTTGCTCACAAACATTTCAACCTTTTAACTTTATTCCTTTTAATTTTAATCTGATGACAAACATCCATAACCTTTAACTTCTATGTTTATAATTTCAACTATGTTAAAGTCTTTCTATTAACCATAGATTTAGATTTCACTTTTATCTTAATTTCTGAGCAGTCACCATCAGGATTTTAATATCAAGTTCCAAATTTGTCTTATTTTATTTTCTCTAAAAGGCCTTACTGTTATTGTTACTAAAAGCATTGAAAACAATACAGAGAGTAAAACTGAAAATGTACACTGAAATATAAAACAGATAGTGGTACAGAAGATGACGTGCAGAACTAAAAGGATGTATTATGTGGTGAAATATAAATAAGTAAATTTACACTGTAATCAGTAAGTAACTAATACTATAGGCAATTACTGAAAACAGAGCTAGTAAAACAAGCACAAGATATATTTCTAGAAGAACACTAAAAATTTCAAAACAATTTTTATTTAAAAGAATTGTTAATGACACCACCCCATTTGTTAGGAAATGGAAAGACTTGGAAAAAATTATATTAAGTAAAGTAAGCCAGGCCCAAAGAAACATAGGTCCCATGGTTTCCCTTATCTATAGTAATTAGTATTTGTGTAGGACAAGCCATAAGGGTCAACTCTCTCTATATATATGATCATATAAGATGATGCTAAGTGAAATGAACCCCAAGATAGGGATAAGAGAGGTTTTATCTTTGTTGCTGTTGTTTTTAATGTATTTATAATGTACGTTGTGATTTTTTTTGTTTCTTTTGTATGTTCTTCCCCCATGATATAACCCTGTTTTCACTGTATTTGATTTCGGTGCCCCCTACATCTTGTATAAACATTTTTTTTTTAATTTGGGGAGGGGAAGAGAAATTTAAAAAATGTTGAAATAAGGATATAGATTGACCCATTGTAACAATAAGATGTACAAGACACTATGTTGAAGACAAACTTTACAACTTGGGGAGGGGGCAGGGAGGCATTGGGGAGGTTGAGAGGGAAAGGATGGTAGGGAAAAACAAAGGAGGGGGTAACAATGCTCAATAGGAAATGTACTCATTACCTTACTCATGTAACTGTAACCCCTCTATACAGTATCTTTACAATAAATATATATATATATATTTAAAACAAAAAATAAAAACAAAAAATTCTTGTTATTGTTTCAAATGTACTATGTGATTGTTTTTTTTTCCTTTATATATTCTTCCCCCTATGGTATATCCCCTGTTGTCACTGTATTTGATTTTGGTACCCTGCATCTTGAAAATACATTTGTCTAATCTTGGGAGGGGAAGGGGAATAACAAAATGCTGAAAAACAAGGACACAGGATAACTCATTACAACAATGACACTCATGGGACAGTATATTGGAAACAAAGTTTACAACTTGGGGGCTTGGGGGGGGGGAGGGAGGGGGAAAGGAAGGGATAGTGGGACAACCACAATGGAAGGGGTAGCAATGATTGACAAGTAATGTACTCATTGCCTTACTCATGTAACTGTAACCCCTCTGTACAGCAGCTTTACAATAAAATAAAAATTTTAAGAAAGAATTGAAATAAAAGTTTTCAAAATACTAAAACATTTTATAAGCTTTTATAAGACCACTTTATTTTAAGACTTTTATAAGACCACTTTTGTGATTGTCTCTCCATGAAATATAATTACATGAGAATAGTTGCAAGAGTGAACACTATTGAGCAATTGTGCTATGGTATCCCCAAAAGAGTCATTATTCTTTTTTTTTAACTATATAAGCTTCATGGAAAACATGGTATTAAATTAACTTATAAATTGATTAAATTCCACATTCTTCTAATCACATCTTCCATTCTTATTACATGATTTAAAGACACTTCAAAATTTGTTTCTGCTTAATCTTGATCCAATGAATAAATCATTTGAGACTTTCATAGTCTGTATTATGGCCAGTGAAAAAATCAGCTTTATATAGTCAAATTATTGTGCAACGTTCTTTGATGAGAAAAATAAGGTTTTGCTGTCTTTTAAAAGTAGTTCTTTACAAGAACCAAAAATCATCAAGTGGATTCTATTTCAAGAATAAATACATCTTTCATTTCACGTTTAACTTATACAATACAGTACTTTTTACAACCAACATGGCACACAATTTACTGAAATTTTTAATAATAAAATGAGCTCAAATTGTAACCTATTAATGGTCCATGATTTGTAACTTTTGTTTGTATTGTTCATCTTGAAAATACTACTATGAAGTTTGTTTGGTGAAATGAAGCAGATGTTAGACAACGAGATTTGTTTAGCATTCATTTGAATCATAGTAAACTTTGCCATCCTGTCTCTTGTATCTGCAAAACAATCTCATCAGACTGGAATGATGAAATGATTTTGAATACCTCATCGTTTGATAAATGGAACAAAATCAATTATTAATCAATTAATAAACCAACCACTTAATTAACTTGCTTATAACCAAAAAACCCTGTATCTTTAATCATATCAATTCTTAGGGTCCTCAGCTCCATTTGGAGGACTAATTCTTATTAAATCACCTTTAGGTTACATGAAGATACAATTTATAGGCATGTACTCAACCATATAAACAGCTGAGCCGGGCGCTGGTGGCTTATGCCTATAATCCTAGTTATTCAGGAGGCTGAGATTTGAGGATCATGGTTCAAAGCCAGACCAGGCAGGAACATCCTCGATACTCTTATTTCCAATTAACCACCAGAAAACCAGAAGTGGTACTGTGGTTCAAGTGGTCAAATGCCAGCCTTGAGCTGAAGGCTCAGCGGTCAAGCCCCACAACCGGGAAAAAAAGAAAGGATGGCAGCTTTCAAGTTTGGATTAATATCACCTTTGGACTTCCTACCTCTAGGCTTGGCTGCCTTGAGAAATAAGTTTTGGAATAGTTTCAGAGATTGTTTTTAAAATTAAATGGATATGAGTTACGTTTCCTGAGTTTTTTCCAAGTCCTATTACACTCTGATACTTTAAAGTTAAGTTTGAAACCAGAGCAAATCAACAGAGTGCCTGTTTTAGTTTGATAATTTGATGTAAAGGATAGTCATCACAGCTCTCAATACAGATGAAGTGGCAAAAACCAATACTAAACTGTCAGCCAATACTTGAGAGCCTTCGTTTCTCAAAGAAATGGATTTTTCCACTACTGAGGCTAAATATTGATTAAGAAGCAATGTAAATATCTGTTTGTTGCTGAAATAGAGGAATTTGGGAGACTGAGAAAGCCTTCTCTTTGATATTCAGGATGGGTAAAGCAGTTTATAATTCCAGTAATGATGTTATCATTTGCTGCAATGAAATAAGGCTTTTTGACTTAGATCACAACTGTAAACCTTTATTTGTGGCCATACCATCATCCCACTGCTCCAGGGTCTTTATCTACTTCTGAGTTACTCAACATCCTCTATAGAAATCACAGCTCTCTTTAAGATAAAAGGCATTTCTTTCGCTGAGTCTAAAAATGTGAGTAAATAAACAACAGCAACAAAACAAAAACAAACAAACAAACAAACAAAAAACCTGGGCTGGGAGCCAATGGTTCATGCCTGTAATCCTAACTACTTAGGAGGCTGAGATCTGAGTATTGCAGTTCAAAGCCAGCCCAGGTAGGAAAGTCAGTGAGACCCAATAAACCACCAGAAAACTGGAAGTGGCACTGTGACTCAAGTGGTAGAGCCCTTGCCATAAGCTGAAGAGCTGAGGGACAGCAGCCAGGCCAGAGTTCAAGCCCCACAACTGACCAAAATAAATAAAAATATAATTACTATATATATATATATATATATATATATATAAGTTTCTTGATCTATTCATCTACTGAGGGGCATCTGGGTTGGTTCCATATCTTAGCTATGGTAAATAATGCTGAGATAAACATATATCTAGGACAAGAGCTATATATATATGACTATATAAGATTATGTTAAGTGAAATGAACCCCAAGACAGTGACAAAAGTGGGTTTTTTTTCTTTCTTGCTATTGTTTCTAACGTACTTATAATGTATTATGTAATTTTTGTTGTTGTTGTTGTTGTTGTTTCTTTGGTATGTTCTTCCCCCATGGTATAACCACTGTTTTCACTGTATTTGATTCCAGTGCCCTGGGTCTTCTATATACACTTTTCTAATTTGGGGAGGAAAAGGGAAATAACAAAATGCTTAAAAAGGGATACAGGTTGACCCATTGTAACAATGAGATACACAAGACACTATGTTGAAAAACGAACTTTACAACTGGGGGGGCTTGGGAGGGTTGGGGAGGGAGGGAGAGGGAGGCTTTGAGGAGGTGGGGAGGTTAGGGATGATAGGGGAAAAACAAAAACAAAAGAGGAGGTAACAATGCTGGATAGGAAATGTACTTATTAACTAACTCATGTAACTGTAACCCTTCTGTACACTATTTTTACAATTAAAAAGTATTTAAAAAATAAAAACCCTTGTGGCATTACATATTTGACAATTTAAACATATACTTAACTTGCAGTTGCAAAGGATTACACAACCTTTCATTTACTACTGGTGTGAGGAATGTGGTCCTTAAGAATGTATTGTGTGTTGAATTCCAGGTGAATAAGGCACTTATGTTTCTAACAAGCCAGTGAGTATCTTTAGAATCTCATTTTGTTTATTTGAGAAACAATGAGTTGTACTCAACTGTACTTCCTACTGTTGTAAAAGTTGCACTTCCTGCTGCTAATTATTTGATTTGATCTACGTAAAACATTTAGTAAAACTTCAGGAAGATAACAGATTTGTTGCTCGTGATGTCATTTTTACATGCTCAAAGCTGTTTAAGTTGTATTTGATTTCTTTTTGTTAAACCACATAATTTCTCCACAATACTAATTAGTAGAAGATGTACAGATACATACTAAAAATTTCATATTGTATAAGATATTAAAATCCACAGAAACTATTCTTTTAAACCACTTCCGAACATATCACTTCCCTTTAAAGAATGATTTGTATATGGTAACAAGCCCCGTTCCCACTCTGGGCAGACCATGTGCAGTTGTATTCCTCTTAGTGTTTTCACAACATTACGTTTCATAACACAAGAGACTGTGTCAAAGAGAAAAGCACTTCCTGACTTGGTGATGAAAATTTAACATGTCATTTATGTATCTATTTCTTGTTCTTAAAATGGTTTCCCATGCTGAAGTAACATGGTAACTACATGTGATGTAGCTTGTGTTTTGAAATTTTAAAAAGAAAAAAAAAAGAACTGACTGGCTATTTAAAAATCACTACTGATACCTGCAAGTCATTTGCTTTAATTTGGAGAAGTCATAGCTGTGAGGAGGCTGCCTGACTCATCTTCTGTGAAAGACAAGAGAAAACTGTGCTTGAAACTTTTAACTTATAGACTTCCAATATAGACTTAACTGTTTTATTTTATCAAAATGTAGATTAACACTTGGGCTTTAGATATTTCAGATGAAAACTTAATTTCTATGAGAGCACCAAGTTTTCACCACTCACAAATTAAGTTTACTGATTGGAAATGTGGCATTATTTACCAGAAAAAGAGATTCCAAATAAGTAGCAGTGAAAAATCACAAAAGGCCTGGAGTAAAATGAGGAAAATAGAATAGAAAAAAAATTCTGAAGTTTGCTTCAGGACATCTGAATAACTTGTACCATAAGAAAGTAGTATGACTAATGTCACCAACATTAACTAAATTGTATCATTCAAACAGTGGTTTTACTTTATTTATAAATTATCATGAGAATAGGATTGAATGAGGTTGATTTTATTCAATTAAAAATTTGATAGGTTTGTTACTAACAACTGATGAAGAGATTCAGTTTTACATTCTAGGTATAGTAATATTTATTATGCAAAATTTTAGCTCAAAACATGGAAAATAATGAGTAATTGTATCTTATTGGGAATATATTTAAAGCTGTTTTAATATTTAATATTTATTATTTAGTGATCCTCAGCAATTTAAACTCTATGTGGTCTTCAGTGTTTTTTGTTCTGTAGTAGGGAAACAAAAAAGTTAATCTATGAAAATTTAACAAGATAACAGTGAAAATATTGAATTTGACAGTCAATTTTAGATAAGAGGTAAATAGATAAAGAAACGTGTTAAATCTGTAGCTGTTCCTTCAATATAAATATGTGAATTGATTTCCCATACTTGTTTTAAGTCATTCTTAATATGTTTATTTTACATTACTTACAACTCTCAGAATTCAGTACTAGAAAGATGATAAAAGTATGGAATTTATTATGGCTTTAGAATTTTTAATATTTGCTCAAGTAGGATTTCAATTACCTTTATGTCTGTAATTTTTTATTAAAATACTGATGTATACATAAAGACTGAAAACAATTAAAAATGAAAACATGTATTTGAATCGTAAGATTAGAACTTAACATACTGCTTTTTCAGTAAGGTTTTGACATCCAAGTCAGAGAACCAAGGCCAAAACAAAAGAAGTGTTATCTAAGAATTTTTATCATCTCTTTTCTCTTTTCAGGCATTATGTGCTAGTTACAAAATAACTAACATTTTTACAATGGTAGTATACAAAAACTAACAAATATTCCTTTGAAAATCCCAATATTTACTCTTACACTCTTCCTAAAGCTATAATTTCTCATCTAATTTAATAGATTTCCATCTCTTCTTATGTGAGAATTGATATCTTTACTCACTGAAACAGCCCCTTCCCACAACTTCTTGATTATACACATTAAATTAATATTTGTACTTTTAAATTTTATTATTTTATATTTATATTTATTTTTATATGTCTTTATTGTAAAAAAAATACTGTACAAAGGGGTTACAGTTACACGAGTATGTTAACGAGTACATTTCCTATCAGGCATTGTTACCTCCTCCTTTGTTTTTCCCCTAGCATCTCTTCCCTCTCTCACTCCCAAACTCCTCCCTCCACCTCCCCAAGTTGTAAAGTTCGTTTTCTACATAGTGTCTTGTATATCTCATTGTTACAATGGGTCAACCTGTATTCTTATTTCAGCATATTTTTATTCCTCTTCCCCTCCCCAAATTAGAAAAATGCATATACAACATGCAGGGTACCAACATCAAATACAGTGAAAACAGGGGTTATACCGTGGGAGAAGAACATACAAGATAAACAAAAAAATAAAAATCATATGGTTCATTTAAAATACATTAAAAATAGAAAGAAAGAAAAAAACAGTTGTGTTCCTATATTCATTTCAATTAACATCACCTTATAGGATCATATGTACAGAGCTTTTGACCATTTCTGTTTGTCTTAGACTTATACTACTTATTGCAAATAAAGGAAACCATGAGACCTATGTTTCTTTGAGCCTGGCTTACTTCACTTAATGTAATTTTTTCCAAGTCATTCCATTTCCTAACAAATGGGGCGATGTCATTCTTTCTGATGGAGGCATAGAATTCCATTGTATAAATATACCACATTTTCTTAATCCATTCATTTACTGAGGGACATCTGGGTTGGTTCCATATCTTAGCTATGGTAAATAATGCTGTAATAAACATAGTTGTGCTCGTGCCTTTAATATAGGCTTGTTTGTGATCATTTGGGTAAATGTCCAAAAGTGGGATTGCTGGGTCATAGGATAGCTCTATGTGGAATATTTTGAGGAACTTCCATACTGCTTTCCAAAGTGGTTGAATGAGTTTACATTCCCACAAACAATGCAGTAGGGTTTCCTTTTGTCCACATCACCTCCACCATAAATTTGAGCATCTGGAAGAAATTGACGATTTTCTAACAAATATCGACATACCAAAACTAAACCAAGATAATTTAAACCAGCTTAACAGTCCCATATCAAGCATTGAAATAGAAACAGCAGAAAGAAACCTCCCACCCAAGCAAAGGCCAGGACCAGATAGATTTACAGCTGAATTCTACAAGGCCTTCAAAGCAGAACTCACACCAATACTACTCCAACTCTTCAATGAAATTAAAAGTGAAAGTTCACTGCCAAAACCTTTCTATGAAGCCATCATAACACTCATCCCAAAACCAGGCAGGGACCCATCAAAGAAATAGAACTATAGACCCATTTCTTTGATGAACATCGATGCAAAACTTCTCAACAAAATTTTGGCCAATGGACTTCAACAGCTTATCATACACCATGATCAAACAGGATTCACTTCAGGGATGCAAAGCTGGTTCAATATATGCAAATCAATTAATGCAAGTCATCAAATCAACAAGAGCAAGGATAAGAACCACATGATTATCTCAATAGATGCAGAAAAATCATTTGACAAGATCCAGCACCCCTTTATGATGAAGGCGCTGGAAAACCTTGGAATCCATGGAACATTCCTCAATATAATAAAGGCTGTGTATGACAAAACTATAGCCAGCATTATACTTAATGGTGAAAAGCTAAAGCCATTTCCTCTAAACTCAAGAATCAGACAAGGATGTCCACTGTCTCCGCTTGTCTTTAATTTAGTTTTAGAAAGCCTAGCTACAGCAATAAGAAAATAAGGAAACATAAAGGGGATACCTATAGGGAAAGATGAAGTGAAACTCTCCCTCTGCAGATGACAAGATCTTGTACTTAAAAAATCCTTGATAAGAAATGTACTCATTACCTTGCTCATGTAACTGTAACCCCTCTGTACAGTATTTTCACAATAAAAGCTTATTAAAAATCCCATGGATCCCATTCCCAAATTATTTGAGCTTATTCAAAACTTTGGCAAAATAGCAGGGAATAAAATTAACCCTCAAAAATCAATGGCTTTTCTGTATGCCAACAAGGAGAAGGGCGCAGCTGAATTCAGGAAAGCAACTCCTTTTGTAATAGCCCCACAAAAATTAAATACCCAGGAGTTAAGTTAACTAAAGAAGTGAAGGATCTCTACGTGAAAAATTTAAAAATCTGTAAAAGGAAATTAAAGCAGAACTTAGGAAGTAGAAAAACCTCCCATGCTTCTGGACTGGGAGGATTAACACTGTGACAATGGTAATACTTCCAAAGACTCTCTACAAATTCAGTGTGATCCTTATCAATATTCCAACCTCATTCTTCAATGAAATAGAAGATGCAATCCAAAAATTCTTATGAAACAAGAAAAGACCCCGAATAGCAAAAACTATCAGCAGAACAAACAGTGCTGGAGGAATATCAATACCAAATTTCAAACTCTACTACAAAGCATAGTCATCAAAACAGCTTATTTTTATTTTTTAATTTTATTTTAGAGATGATGTATAGAGGGGTTACATTTACATAATTCAGGGAATATGTACATTTCTTTTTGAACAAGGTCACCCCCACCTCATACTCTCCCATTCCCCCTCCCCTACTCCCTGCCCAAATTGTGTAGTTCATTTCCAATATAGTGTCTAATGAAAATCACTGCTGAATTGGCAAACCTTTATCCCACCATTTATGTGCTTCTCCTTCCCCTCTCCAAATCAGATAGATTTTTATATAAGACAAAGGGGACAGAAATCAAATTCAACAACAAAAGTGAATAAACCAAATAAGAGAAAAGAAAGAACCACAAACAGTATTAAAAAAAAAACCTGTTGATTCCATTTCTTGGAGTTCATTTTGATAATTATCATTATCATTTTATATGATCATACACACATAGCTATTGAGCCCTTGTGATCCTCTCCTAAGAATATCCTCCTTTTCTCTCACTCTATAAATGTTTAGACTGCTGTTTAATTAATCATGTCCTAGAGTAAATATTTGTCTTTTGCTATCCATTGGGTTTACTCATAGATTTATAGGTACATTCTATTGATTATAAATGAAGGAAAATATTCAAACTATGTTTCTTTGGGTCTGGCTTACATTTCTTTGAGTAATGTTTTCCAAGTCTTTCCATTCCCTTATGAATGGGGCAATGTCATTCTTTCAATGGAAGCATAGACTTCCCGTGTGTGTGTGTGTGTTTGGGGGGGGGGATGTTGTATCACATTTGTAATTTGTTAGTACAGTCCACATTTCTGAATGGCTCTCATCTTCTGATGCTGACCTTGATTTCTTTATAATACTGTCCTGATCACCTGATCTTCCTTTCTTCTTCTGTTTTCAGGAAATGATTGACAGAGCCCAACTCTCTTTCAATGGGTTTGAAAGCAAATGTTTGCATTTAGTCTTACTTGTAGATGTGGAATAAATGGTATGGAAGTGAAAAGGTTCATTGCACCAAATGTTGTGTGTATCTCTGTTTCTTTCAGTCTCATTGTATATACTTTCAAGTAGCAAACAGAATTTATTTTCCTCAAACAAAATATATTATCACTTCAACATCTGAAGATAATTCAAAACACGAATAACTTTAAATTTCATATTCTTGAGTTGTTACAACTCATGCAGTCTAACAGTTTTCAAATGTCAAAGTTCTATTACTGAAACTTCCTCTGATTTCTTCTCTTCATTTCACTTCTACCTGTGCCTCTTGCCACATGTGCATTGAACCAATCCTGTTCATCCCTCCTTGTTAAAAGCATCAATTCGTTTTAGACTAATATTCTATCACTTATGCCAAATCCCAAGCCTCTTCTGTTTGTGTTTTGTTTCTAAGACAGGGTCTTAACTTTGCCTAGGTGACCTCAAACTCATGATACTCTTGTCCCCATCTCCTGAGTAACTAGAATTACCTGTGTGTATTATTACACCAACCCAATTAATACTAATACTAATACTGTTATTTTTCCATGCCAATAAACATTCCAAAGATAAAAGAAGAGTCATACTTGGAATAGGTCTGCCTGATGTAGTAAAAGATTCTATCATAATTGTACTCTAGTCTCCTTGACTATCCTTTCCTCCATTCACTGACACACTGCAGCAGCTTCCACAAGCCTTTGTTTGTCTACCTTGCTTCTTTCCACAACTCCAGGTTTGCTAAATCCCCCACTCTGTGTGTCATTGTTCTATCTAGCTTACCTATAAATTTCTCTTTGACTTCTCAGCAGTCACTGTATAAAATTTCTATCCAGAATCTTAAAAAGATTTTTACCCTGCTTGCAAGCTAACAAAGTAGCCAGCAGTTTCTAAATCCCAGCAAAACATACAAGAATCCAGGCCAAAGTCAGTAAGGTTCATGAGATGCCTGTGAACATATGTTTTGACTTCTTGCCCTATTACGTGTGCATCATGAGGCCGAGTGTAGCAGGCATGAACTTATATCTGAGGAAGTCCAAAGTCAGGAATTTGGCTTTTTCACAAAGGAGCACTTTGCAAACTTGCTTGATCTTTTTCCAAAGGAAGACATCCTGTGCAAACGTTAGCAATATCACTGTGAAGCAATAGTCTTGGAATGGTGAGTGGAAACACATGACTTTGCTCAGAAGATGTACAGAAAGATAAGTAACAAAAAATTTAAAAACATATTTTTGGAAGCATGGGCATTTTAATATTTTACATCTTTCAATCCACATCATCATTTTATATGTTTCCATTGATTCCTTTCACTGATATTTTACCATGATTAATGGAAATGTCTTTCAGGTCACTGATCGAATTCCTTACTCAGACTTCATTCTTTCTGATGCTATTGTAAATAGGATTCTTTTTATTTAAAAATATTTCTGTCCCAGAAAGTATAAATTGATTGCTAGAGTGTAGATGCAATTAACCTCATGTTCACTTTACATTCTGCAACATTGCTGAGTTGATGTATGTTTGTGAAAAGGTTTTTTTTTTCCTGTTGCTGTTTGTTGAAGTCTTTGCTTTTGATTTTCATATCTTTCTGCTTTCTTTGCTCTAGCTAGAATTCCGACTGCTAATTTGAATAGAGCTGCTGGAATGTTTTTGTCTTTCTCCAGATCACAAAAGAATCCTTTATGATCCTTTCCATAGTTTGCCATCAAGAACCTGAACCTCTCATCCATGGAAGATTCATTTCAAGACCCAGTAGATGCCTGGAACCACACACAGTTCCAATTTAATGTCATTTCCATTTTCCCATTATAATACACAGAGATCATCAGTTTTCCAATAAGAGGTACAGAAACACAAAACAAAATTTCTGTTTTCTTCATAATTCAAAGATAAAAAACGCATTCTCTTGGCAGCTTCAGTATATCTCTCTTTGACTGTCATTAAGTAAAGAACTGCTGGGCATCTACATTGGACGGTCATTTGTTTAAGAAATAACCATTTCCCATATTTCTCAGAACTGGTTTATACTGGGAAATCCATTTACTATAAGTCATATTTTCATAGCTTTCCTACATATCCTGTTTTCTTTTCTTTCTCTGTCTGTGATCTGTTGCTTCCTCTGAAGTCCAATTATGCTGGTGTCTTCTACCCTTGGGGGTGAGGCAAGACAGAAAATTCTGAAAGGTGAGACTCAGCAAAGGCACATACAGGATCTGGAAATAGACACTCATACAAAGGAAGAAAATAATTGCTGAAAGAATTTCATAAAGATCATTTTATGTATAATACAAAAATATATAAATAAATGTCATATAAAACTGTATATAAATATATTATATAATGTAAGTGTATACCACATGTATATGCTTATTTATCATTGTGATGGTATCAATAGTTCAGAATAAACTAAAATACTTACTCAAATATTAACCCCCAATTTAAAAATTCTTAACCCAGGGCTATATTAGCCTAACTATCATAGTTCCTATGCATTGCTTAATATACACTGGATAAAAGTTATGCTCTTAAAATACTCAGTTCTCACCCAATATTTTAGTAATTTTATCTGTCTGATCAATGTGATGCGTGCTGCTTTAAAACTAGATGATTATCAGGACAGATATGGCAATAAAGACTTTTGTACTCAATTCCAAACATGTCTTAGTTTTAGTAGAACTTTGAGGTGGTTTCATTGGATTAGTTTTTGATGGATTCCACTATCACCTCAATGAAGCCAAGTAACTCTTCAAATGTGCTGGCACCTCATTTGATTCATTATTGATTTACTCACTCATCTCTTAGGCTTACCAAGTCAAGGCATCTTTACTCTCCATGTCAGTTGCTCTCAATCATCTCTGACATCTCTGAAGTGCCTGCAGTCACTTCTTTAAGGAAATAAATGACTGGTATATTAAAAGGCCAACATTTGCTACATTTGCTTGGTATTTTTGTCCCTTGACTAGATTTTTATGTTTTAAAGCTATCCATAAATTATCCATAATTATATTGACAAAATTAACTTTTTTCAACTACATATTATTGATTAGATATTTTTTTCATTTTTTTTGTACATGGTTTTATTTTTCTTCGAAATAGCACCTACATAAGTGGATATATTCTTATTTTAAGGTATTAATACATAACTAATAAAAATGTCATATCTTTGCATATATCAGTTTTGCTAGTATACATTCTAAGTTAATGTATGAGCATGATATCTATAAGAACAATATGATTCTGTCTTTTGTGCTTTTTTCCAATTTCTTTACATATTCCATCTGACTACAAGTAATACATATACCCACCCAAAAACACATACCAAACTACTTACACATACACACAGATTTCTGGTAGTCTTTTTAGAAGTACTTTCATTATGTAATAAACTAATTTGGGCCAATGACCTAAATAGCTAGAAATATAACACACTGTGTTATTTTGTCTGCCTGGTGTTCTTGTAAGGCCAGTACAATGGTCTTGAATGTAGGAAAAAAATGGAGGGCACGTAGACATCACCAACAGCAAACAATCGTTTCTCTTTGATCAAGGTATATACCAACACAGTTCTTTCCCTGTCCCTAGATTCCAGTTATATTTCTATATATTTTGCTTCTTCTGATAAATTCTAATATAAAATGCTTTATAATTTAAGCCCATTTGAAACTATTAATCTTCTAGTCTAGAGTAAATGATTTGTTCATACTTTTATCTCACATTAATTTGTTCTGTCTGATGGTAGTTTTGTCATCTGACTTAATGGAGTAAAATTTCCTTAACAGCAAAATGCTATTTTTTTCAGTCTATCTGTAGGATGAAAATAATGTGAACATATTTAAATTCTTCATGTTTTTAAAAATGAATTCACCAGTTTTCAACTGATGCCTCACTTTCTTTTTGAAGAGAATTATAACAAATTTTGTCATTTAAACTCGAAAAAAATGAGTCATTTGTCCCATTTGTTAGAAAATAGAAACGCTTGGGAAAAAATTATATTAAGTGAAGTAAGCCAGGCCCAAAGAAACATAGGTCCCATGGTTTCCCTTACTTGCAATATCTAGTATATGTCTGAGTCAAGCAGAAAAGGTCAGATAAAGTGATGTTAGGGAAATGAACCCTAAGATATGTATTCAAATGTGTTTTTTCTTTCATGCAATTGTTTCTAACACATTTATAAGATTATTTCTTTGTTGCTTTCTATGTCCCCCCCCCACAGTATAACCCCTACTTTCACTGTATTTGATGTCGTTATAATTTGTGGAGGGGAAGGGGAAAAACAAATTGTTTAAACAGGGATACAGGTGGACCCATTGCAACAATGAGATGTACAAGTCGTTATATCAAAAACGAACTTTACAGCTTTCCTGCGGGGTGGGGGGGGGTTGGGGGGGCGGGGAAGATTGGGGGGGCAGGGAAGATTGGGGGGGCAGGGGAAGGATGAGAAGGAATGGGAAGGGGAAACAAAGGAGGAGGCTACAATTCTTGATAAGAAATGAACTCATTATCTTGCCATGTAATTGTAACAGTATTTTCACAATTAAAAATAAATATATAAATAAAAAGACACAAATCAAAAAAAAAAGAGTCATTTTGTGATCACATAGAAAACTATGAAGGAGTAGGCAAAATTATAGTAGTCTCAACTTCCACAAGAAGAGAAATTGTGTTCCTATAATGTAGTTTACTAAACATCTGTTTAGTATCTTAGCATCTGTTTAAGCTTATATAGAAACAAAGATCAGGGTGAACAAATGCAGCAGTGGTACTCAGGGGACACTCTTTTTTTTAATTTTTATTTATTTTTTATTGTGAAAATACTGTACAGAGGGGTTACAATTACATGGGCAAGATAATGAGTACATTTCTTATCAAGCATTGTAGCCTCCTCCTTTGTTTCCCCTTCCCATCCCTTCCCTGCCTCCCCCTTCCCGTCCCCCACCCAATGCTCCCCCCCCCAACAAAGTTGTAAAGTTCGCTTTCGACATGACAACTTGTACTTCTCATTGTTGCAATGGGTCCACCTGTATCCTTATTTAAGTAGAATCTTTTTTTTGGGGGGGGGGGGGTCCGGTCGTGGGGCCTTAAACTCTGGGCCTGGACGCTGTCCCTCAGCTCTTCAGCTCAAGGCTAGCACTCCATCACTTGAGCCACAACACCATTTCCGGCTTTTTCCTTTTTGCTTTTGTGGGGCTGAGGAATGGAACCCAGGGCCTCAGGCATGCAAGGCAAGCACTCTACCACTGAGCCACCTTCCCAGCCCTGTATCCTTATTTAAACGACTTGTTTTTCCCCTTCCCCTCCACAAATTATACCAACATCAAATACAGTGAAAGCAGGGGTTATACTATGGGGGAGGGACATACAAAGCAACAAAGAAATAATCTTAGAAATGTGTTAGAAACAATCGCATGAAAGAAAAAAAAACATTTGAATACATATCTTAGGGTTCATTTTCCTAACATCACATTTTCTGACCTTTTCTGCTTGACTCACACATATACTAGATATTTCAAATAAGGGAAACTATGGAACCTATGTTTCTTTGGGCTTGGCTTACTTCACTTAATATAATTTTTTCCAAGTCTTTCCATTTCCTAACAAATGGGGCAATGTCATTCTTTCTGATGGAGGCATAGAATTCCATTGTGTATATGTACCACATTTTCTTGATCCATTCATCTACTCAGGGGCATCTGGGTTGGTTCCATATCTTAGCTATAGTAAATAATGCTGCAATAAACATAGTTGTACTGGTAGCTTTAGTGTGGTCTTGTTTGTAAACATTTGGGTAAATGCCCAAAAGTGGGATTGGTGGATCATAGAGGAGTAAGTGGACTATACAACATCCAGTTGTAGATGAGAGGGTAAAACTTGGAGAGAGCAAGGGAAGGGATGAAATTATCCAAAATAAATATAATCCTTTGGAAGGTAGAAATATTCATAAATATTTAGCAAAGTGCAACTGCCAAATTGAATGTTTGAATTCTAGGCAGAAAAAATCAAATTAAACCTTCGTTGTTGGAGCAAGGCAACAGTAGAATTAATATTATTAATTTATTTGTTCATTCTGTTTCTTTTTTCTCATTTTTATACTGTTCATAAGCCTTTTCAGTTGCACATATTTAAAGACAGTGATTTTGCTACTATTGATATATCATTTGGTTTGTGCTAGAGGATAAAAAGCTCAAAATACTTGTAAAATAAAATACTAAAATCAAACTTCTCAATTTGATAAATTTTTACTTGGTACTGCTTTATGTCTTAGCATGATTTAGTTGAAGAAAGAGTTTTGTTTCATTGTGATATGTTTACTTACTTGTATATAACATACTTTCATAACTTCAGACACCATATTTTTCCATTTTTAATTATCATCAATTGGTTGTTCAAGGGGCTTTTATACAAACAGGCTTCTTTATTATGTTTTCATAGTTATAAATTAAGTATTTGGCAATATATAGCTATTTGTTAAATTCCTTCTCTTCTTTGTTTTTATAACGATTTTTAGTGTTTGTTTTGCTATTTTCATTTCATGTATATGCACACACATATACATATATATAATAAATACAAAAATAGAATATTTATTTACTATATATTTTATTATGTAGTACATTAATTATATTTATATGTTATATAATTTATATAATATATAAGTATATTATATTTAGATACTTATATAGTATTTAATATTTATATAATTATGTAAAATCTTAATATAGTATATATAACATAATGGAATAGTGATATAATATATACTACTATAATTAGATTTCATAGTTTATAATATATATTGAGTATAATTATATATTATAATCACATAAATATAACTAATATTCTCCCTCTCTCATTCTCCCATTTCCTCTTACATTTTGTTGATCTAGTAGTCACTTTTCACAAGTGTGTCATTATTATTTTTTTTATCTAAAATTATATCCATCCATCATTTAATTCTAAGAACAAATGATATTACATTGTGGATATGTACCATATTTCTTTTATTCAATACCGTATAAGCTTTGGGGCACTTGGATTTGTTCCATATCTTGCCTATTGTAAATAGTGCTATGATATACAAACATCTTTTGTGTGTTTAGTTACAATATAAATACCCAGGAGTGTATAGCAGATCACATGGTGTTTTTCTTTTCTGATTCTTGAGGAATCTCCATTTTGATTCCCATAATAACTTCACTAATGCATGTTGCCACCAACAATATATGACATTTTCTTTTTCCTTGTATCTGGATCATAGTTTGTGTATTTTCATAATGACTGTCATTCTTACTATGATGGTATGGCTAACAGTAGAAAATGGGGCAAATGTAGATAATTAGCTTATGGGAATAGAGTCCCCCTATATGAGTTGGAGCCTATATACATAACCTCCTCTGTGAAAGAGATCCTGAGGCATTCATCCTGTCAGGTATGCAAAGTTCTAATGAGAAGAGAGCTGTCATGAGAAAATGGAATCTCACCAGGAAAGGTGTGTTGATTTTGGACTTCCAACCATCTAGAAATCTGAGAAAGAATATTTTAGTGTTTATAAGCAATATACTTTATGATGCTGTGTTATAGTGCTGTAGTTCAAATGGACTAAGACAGCCATTACTTGTAAATGAAGCTTACAAAAAGTCAAAATAAGTTTAGGAAAACCTTACTAAGATGGAGAAAGTACAGCGTTGTTCATGAAAGATATGAAGAATTTCAGGAATGCTGCAAATATTTGTGTCTTAATTCATTATTTTATGAATGTTTGCAGGTGAAAATTTTATCAAACTATTTACTTAATACTAAAAATGTTTCCATTTCTTGGAGTTCATTTTCATAAGATGTTTGTTTATGGTACTGTTAGTAGTTATTTCTTTTTTCTTTGGTTTATTCCCTTCTGTCACTGTACACTTGCTTTGATTTCTGCACACTTTGTATTGTGTATAAATTTATCTGATTTGAGGGAGGGGAAATGGACACACAGAAACAGAAAGACAAAGAGTGATCCAATTCAAGCCCGGAGCTGTTGGCTTAAGCCTGTAATCCTAGCTACTCAGGAGGCTGAGATCTGAGGATCACAGTTCAAAGCCAGCCGGGGCAGGAAAGTCCATGAAACTCTTATCTCCAATAAACCACTAGCAAACCGAAAGTGGCTCTGTGGCTCAAGTATTAGAGCACTAGCCTTGAGCTGAAGAGCACAGGGACAGCATGCAGGCCCAGAGTACAAGCCCCACCATTGACAAAAAAAAAAAAAAGAGTGATCCAATTCAGCAGTGAAACCATTTCGACACTATATTGGAAATGAACTACACAACTTGAGAGGGAGGGAAGTGGTTAGAGGAAAACTTGGAGTGACACTGTTCCAAAGGAAATCTATTCATTACCTGACTTATGTAACTGTAATCCCTCTGAATATCACATTTACAATAAAATTTTAAAATTAAAAAAAAGTTTAAAATGCTTCACGGAATATTTGTTATGTTGCAAGAATCTATAAGCTTATAAATAATATTGTAATTTTGGTCGATGGAAGAAAATAATTTTAGCTACGAATTAAATGAAAGTAGCTTATTTTAGATGTATTCACATGGGGAAAAAATGAGAAATGCACAGGAAAGACACAAGATGTCAAACAAAAATATATCAAGCCAATTAACCTGCAGCTAGTTTTGTCTGTATCATGTGAAAGAATTCTGTTTATAGTAGGAATAATGCCTCAGAATTGTTCAAATAAGGACCAAGGAAGCTGAAAACTTTATTCTCCTCTGCCTTCTAGATATTGATCAGGAAAAATAAGCTCCCATAAACCTTTAGCTTTCTGTTTCTTCAATAAAAGTGAATCTGTCAGTGTTTTGTCAGCCAGAAAAATCAAAACCAAAAATTTGATCCTGAAAGTGGAAAGAAGTGGTTCAATGTGGAAGAAAATAGTGAAAATATCAGTGAAGGTAACAAATCAGCCACAAAACATCTGTATATTAACTGTACAATAAAAATTTACAAAAAGCACTTGGGAGAAAAATTTGACAGAATATGTCAAAATCCTAATATTTCAGAATACTAAGCACTTTATATGAAGTATACAAATTCACTTTAGCAATCAAAATGTATGACTTTCAATTAAAGAAAAAAATATTCAATTATATAGAACACACAAACATTTCATAACAATGTATATGGTATATGCAGAAAAATATCAAATATATGAAATTATGTATATTCCAACCTTATCCTTTTGCAATATTATTTTGATTATTTGGAGTAGTCATTACACATAAATTTTAGGATTTCCTTTTCCATTTCTGTAATGAAAGTCATGTATATAAATTTTAGGATTCCTAACACTGTAACATTATCAAAATTTCCAATTTGTAAGTATAAATATCTCCCATATATTTAGGTTTTATTTGATTTAGTAATAGTTTACTGGTTTTGTGAATGAATATATTCCTAAGTATATTGTCCTCATTGATGTTATTGTAAATTAAATTGCTTTGTTTATTACTTTTTTATTACTAATGTATAGCAATAAAAATGACCTTTCAATACTGACATAGTCTAAAGATGTTGAATGATGTATTAGCTGTATAATTTTCTAGGAATGCATTAGCTTTCTCAGTAAATTAGGTCATGTTTTCTGTCAGTATGTTAGCTTTATTTCTACCCAAATTTGGGTGACTTTTAATTTCTTTTTCATGTTGGATTTCTTTGGCTGGACTCTCCTGCACTTCATTGAATAGAAGTAGTGACAGCATATTTGCTTGGCTCTTGCTTGTAGGGTACCATTTTTCTTTTCACAGGTGAAGTCAGTTATGTATTTTTCATAAATATCATTCTGATTATTGAGAAAATCTCTACCCATGTGAATTTACTGAATATTTTTGGTGATCTGTAAAAATTTGTTGAATTTGATCAAATACAACTTAAATATAAATTGAGAGGATTGCATGGTTTTCCCCCTTTCATTCTGTTTTATGTGGTACCCTAATTGAAAGTTGCCTGTTGGACCACCATTACAATCCTGGGATAAATTCTATTTAGTCATGGTCTTTAACCATGTAATCAAGCTGTTGAATTATGTTTGTGATGCTTTTTTTGAATGTTTATGCATGTATATCCACAAGGGGTATTAACCTATAGTTCTCTTTGCTCACAATATCTTTGTGTTTGGTGTTAAGGTATTGCTGTAGCCTCATAGTATGAGACTAATTTATAGTTTTTCACTTTGTTACTTTCCAAGTCTAATTTTCAGAAAGCCCATATTCTTTCTCATGTGAGAGTACTGAAGCCTCTACTCTAATTGCCTATTGGCCACTAATGATTTGAGAGAAGTCTTATTAAATACACGGAAATTGTCCTTCTTAAGTAAATAAACAAATTATGAATAACAACACAAACATTCAAAGACTTAGAATTTTTAGACTGTCTCTTTGTTTAAGGGCTCTCATACCCACCAGGGAAGCTCTTAGAGCTTCCTTTTTGTTTCTTCTTGCATGGAACCTAAAGGTAAAGCACAGGTGAGAAATTTGGAAGGCATGAAGTCCTTGGTGAGCATGGATCCATCCATTTGTAACCCATATCTGTTCCTGTCCTGATCTGAAGATTCCTGACAGAATCTTGTCTCAGGCCTTCCTCTCCTAAGCATATCCTTCCTCATCTTCTAACTGACCTCTACTGCCTCAGGCTCTAAAAGTTAGCGTTTATAGGAACATTGGTTTTGTTTGTTTGTTTGAAGATGTCTTTCCTTTGTTTGTGTGATAAAAGCAAAGGGGATAGAGGTGAAAGACTCTGGGAGTTTCTCCCAGAGACAAGAGACCAAACTGACTTTGTCTTGTTTTTCCTTAATTCTTTGTGGTTTAATTCTTTTTTGTGTGTGTGGTCAAATTGTGCTAAATGTATGTTCTTTGCAAAACTGTGAAGATCAAAGATAATTAATTGCAATGTATGAAAGAAATTTATATAACTATGTCACAGAAGCTTGGTTATTATTATAACCACGGATATTATGTTTCTGATTCTGTGAAACTTTGTTAATTTTACATCCTGAAAAAAAGCCTTTTCCAATAATATATAGTACCAAATTGAGACTCAAGTCTCTATATTCTTGCCACAGGAACTAGATGTAGGATACATGGACCATGTACCCAGTCATCTAAGCCTAATAAGTCAAAGCCAGTGAGGACCAATATTAGGATTGGTTACAGATTTTTTTTAGTTAAGATAATTCTTATCAGAATATCTGGTCAATTGTATTCAATTGTATCTGTGTTCTTATAATTATTTTAAAAGTCACAAAGTTAAAAGGAAGCATTTGATCCATAAAACTGACAATTTCTTATTGTTTAATATTCTATAAAATCCCTTTAATGTTGTCTGGAAAAATATTGTTGATTAATGTAAGAAAACGCCCATCTCCCAGGCCTAATCTCTGCCCTAAATGGCAATGCCTATCCAGTATTTGAGGCAACTCCCATTTCTCACCTCCAATATAAAAGGGGCTTCCAAAGAGCCAGAGGGCACCATTTTCTCCCTTCCCTCATGAGAACTTGGCTTGGTCAGCTCTGTTGGCAATAAATCTTTCCTTCCTCTATTTAACTTTTGTCCACGTGGTCTTTTGTGTTACTTTCTTTGGGTTACTTCCTACCCATGTTTACATTTTCTCCTTCATTTGGTGTCCCATACAGGGATAGGCTCCCGGGTGGATTCGCTTCCCCCAACGACTGGGAGGGCCTTGCCAGCGACCCCAGGACATAACCCACGGTTATAGGCAGACTCAAAAGACCGCTGAGCTGGTTTCCTACTGACCGAAAGCCTCCTACACATCGGCCAGCAGCTGATCAAGTCCTACCACTCAGGAAAGTGAAGTCTAGAGGCTTAGATTGCTTGTGCAGGCTCTGTGCCTCTCTCAGGGAGCTTCAGGGCCCCTATCCCCAAAAAACTTGGCCAACTATCTAAGCCACATTTCTGAGGACCTCCATGGCCCAGGGATACCATGGAGAAACATGATAACATTTCCCACTGGTTGTTTCCCCCTTTTTGAGCCAAATTGTATGCTTCACAGCTGCTTTTGGTTCCAGATCACTTACTATGGGCAGGACACAATGTATATTCCTGACATTCCTCAGGACTCTCCCTTGGGTGTTCTCCTAAATTATCTAGAAATGCTTAACCTTGAATCAGACATTGATTCAGGGAAGCTCATACATTTCTGTACTGAGATCTGGCCTGAATATCCACTGGATGATCAGCCCACATGGCCCATTCATGGGACACTGGATCCTGATATCACACAGAATCTATCCAACTTCTGCAGGCAGAAGGGAAAGTTAAAGGAAGCTAGCTACGTAGAAGCCTTCTCTTTCTTTCTTGCCTTCCTTAAAACTAAATTTCTTCCTTAGTCCTTACGTTCTCCTGCCTTACTCCTCTTGGCCACAAGGCCACTGCCTCATAACCCAGACTTTATTCCAGATCCAGTGGATGAGTTGCCGCCATTTTGAACACCAGAGAAGGCGGGACTTCCATGAAAGGAGGTGGACTTCTGCCAAAGGGGAGTGGGACCTCTGGAGGAGGTGGGACTTCGGCAGGAGGTGGCAGCCCCCTCCGGCGGCAGCTCCCAGCTCACTGGGCACCAGTTCCCGCACCCTCTGCTCACTCACCAACCAAGGCCAAGACCCCCTTCCATTGGCACCCCATCCTCCCCCACAGGACAAAAGCTCACCGGGCCTGGCTACTGTGAACCAGCTGTCTCAGCTGAAAGATGCCCTGGAGGTTGTTGCGAGCCTTACAGAAGCATTGAATATCATCCTTACCCAGGCCCAAGAGCCTGCTTCAGATCAGAGTTCTACCTCAGCCTATGTTCTCCCATTACATGAGGTGGCAGAGTCTGATGGTATAGTCACAGTGCACAAGCCGTTCTCATTAAATGATCTAGCACAGATCAAGATGTGACTGAGATCTTCTCCACCAATCCCACTCCCTACATCAAGGAGCTGTGGCATGTTTTCCTATCCTATGAGGTAACCTGGTGTGATGTATACATAATCTTGAGTAATTCCCTTTTACCAGGTGAACAGCAGGATGTTTGGGGAAAGGCCCACTGCTATGCAGATGAGATCCACAGGACCACTCCCATCACCCAATTGGGACCGAGGCAGTGCCTGACCAGGAGCCTCACTGAGAGTAAAATTCCCCAGGGGTCACCAAAGGCAAAACCAATTTATTGCCTGTAAAATGGAGGGTCTCAAACAGGCAGGCCACAAAGCCATCAACTATGACAAAATGGCCACGGTCATACAAGACAAAAATGAAAACCCATGTGCCTTTTGGGCCAGACTGAGTCAGACCCTCCCTCAATATACTAATCTAGACCCAGAGTCTATGGATGGACAATGCTGTTCAATGACTCACTTTATTAATCAATCTGCTCCAGACATCCAGGATAAATTAAAAAAAAAAAAAAAACTAGACAGGGGGCCACTAACACCCACTAGTGAGGCTATGGAGGCAGCCTTTAAAGTGTATCACGGCAGGGAAGAAAATGTCAAACAGCTCAAGTACCAGATATTAGTCCAAATCTACCAGCCTCTGGGCCTTGCAACCAACCCCTTCCCAACTGGGTCCACCTGAGGCCTGCTATGTCTATGGTGGAAAGGGGCACTGGATGGAAACCTGCCCCATGAAGAAGCTTTGCTACTGATGTGGCCAGCCAGGCCATAGGGGCCCAGCCTGCCCACAGCCACATGAGCCAATCCAACCATGCCACAGATGCAAAGCTTCAGGGCATTGGGACGTGGACTGTCCATCATCCTCTCAGGGATGCCCCCTCCTGGCACTCTAAGACTGGCAGCCAGAGAAGACTGAGGTGGCCCTGGACTCCTGGCCCCAACCTCTCCCATCACAGAGCAGGAGCCCAGGGTGACCATCATGGTTATAGGTAGGATGACCATGCTTTTAGTGGACACAGGTGCTATGTATTCGGTGCTCACTGAGTTCCCTGGCAGGACCTACCTAGCTGATACCTCCATAGTCGGGGTGGAGGGAAAACCTTACAAACCCTCAACCCCCTCCCATTCCCCCCCCATCATTTGTCTTTTTTCAGGAGTGAACTTCTATCCCTCCTTCCTTGTTATTCCCCACTGCCCAGTTCCACTGCTGAGCAGATATCTTTTGGCCAAATTTGGAGCCTTTATTACCCTATGTCCTTCCCAATTGGCATAACATAATATTGATTCGTCCTCCTCCACCATCTCCTTGTTGATGGCTTTAGTAAGCTCACCTAGAGACCCCTCATATTTCCCTTTTCCACCCTCTTAGGTTGACCCCAAGGTGTGGATACCCACAACCCCTTTATTGCTAAACACCACCCTCCTATTCATATCTCTCTGAAGAACCCCCAAGGCTTCCCTTCATAACCCCAGTACTCCCTCTCTCAACACAGTCTTCTGGGACTGCAACCAATTATAAAAGACTTACTAAGAAAAGGGCTGTTACACCCTGATAACTCTTCCTATAATACTCCCATCTTATCAGTAGCCAAAACTAATGGTTTATTCCGCCTGGCACAAACCTTTGCCTTATAAATGCTGCTGTTTTCCCCTACAACCTTTTGTGCCTAACCCCTATATTCTGTTTTCCACAATCCCAGTGTTGGTTGCCTTTTATTCAGTGTTGAACTTAAAAGATGCCTTTTTAACTATCCCTTTAGTGCCCTCCTCCCAGGACCTTTTTGCCTTTATGTGGACTGACCCGGTCACCCAACCCTTGACTCAGCTCACCTGGACTGTGCTGCCTCAGGGGTTCTGGGATAGTCCCCATCTGCTTGGCCAAGCTTTAGCAAGGGACTGTAGAGACCTAAATTTAGAACCATCCATCCTTATCCAATATATGGATGATATTCTCCTCTGCAGTTCCACCAAGCAATTGTGTTACAACCATAAAATAACACTTCTTAACTTTCTGGCCTCCAGGGGATATCGAGTCTCACCCAATAAGATACAGGTCTTTCAGCAGTCCATGACTTATCTGGTGTTCAACTCACTCCCCCACACAAGGACATCACTATCCCCAGGAAACAACTGATTACTAACTACCTACCCCCTCCACTAATTTGGAGCTTCTCTCCTTCCTGGGTCTAGCTGGCTGTCTCAGGTCTTGTGTTCCTAACTACTCCCTTCTAACATGCCCCTTATAAGAAGCAGCTAAAGGGCTACCAGGAAAACCTTGTATCTCCCTCCTCTCTATTTTTTTTGTCAGTTGTGGGGCTTGAACTCTGGGCCTGAATGCTGTCCTCTTCAGCTCAAGGCTAGTGCTCTACTACTTGAGCTACAGCGCCACTTCCTCTCCCTCCTCTCTTATTCCTCCCTTCAGGAGACTCCAACAGGCCTTATTACAGGCCCTGGCTCTCAGGTTGTCAGATCTTTCATGCCCATTCTTTCTGTATGTAACTGTAAACCAGGGTTTTGCATTGGGAGTTTTAGGTCAACAGTTTGGACTGGTAGCTTACTTGCTGAAATGCTTAGACCCCACCACTAGGAGCTGGGCTCCTTGCCTTCATGTTCTAGCTGCCTCTTCAGTCCTATACAGGAGTCAGAAAAATTAGCTTTTGGTGTAAACCTTACCATCCTCTCCCACCATCACCTCTCTGAGTCACTAACCTATAAGGGATTGCAAACTATGTCTCCCTCCTGTATTCTTTCCCTTCAGGTGTCCCTGGTAGAGGACCCCATGCTAACCTTCCAGTCTTGCCCTCTATTAAAGGACTCACAGTTCACATGGTTCACTGATGGTAGCTCCTTCCTTTAGGAAAGCTCATGGGTAGCTGTGTATGCTGTGGTGTCAATCAATCTCTGGTGTCGTAGAGTCTGGCCCTCTGCCTCTCCACACTAGCAATCAATAGGCTGAATTAGTAGCCCTAACAGGGGCCTTCCACCTGAGGACATTTCCTGACAGTATACACAGACTCTAAATATGCTTTCCATACTGTCCTTTCTCATGAAGCTATTTGGAAGGAATGAGGCCTACTAACAGCAAAGGGAATCTCAGTAATAAATGGGTCCTATATTACTGACCTCTTAAAGGCCTCTTTCCTCCCATCAGCCATTAAAATAGTTCATTGCAGGAGCAGATGAAACTGCCAAGCAAGCTGCTATATCATCAAAACAATGGGCAGTAACACTGCCAATTCCTGCCAAAGAAACTCCTAACGTTAAGTCCTTTTGACCCACCTTTGCCTCCCCTGTTTCATACCTCGGACTCCCCTTTGTCCCCCTCCCCCAATGCTGTCCTCTCTACACCTGCACACTTTTCTCTGGAAGTATGTGGACCAGTGTGAACCTAAGCCCTCCACAATGCTCTCCAAGCCTTCCATCAAGGCTGGGGACCTAGTGTACATTTCAAGAAATTACCTGCCATGGGCACCTAGGTCCACCAAGCTCTCTGCTAAGTGGGAAAGACCCTACTCAGTAACTCCCTCTACTTCCACAGCTGTTTATGTTCAGGGCTGTCCACATTGGATTCACATCCTGCACATTAAACGTCATGTGCCTGATGGACCCTCAAATACGTTTAAGCCAACTGGACCCCTATCTCTGGATAAAAAAAGGTTGGACCCGGTCTTCCTCCAGTCATTAAGGGACCAGAGGACCTTGCTCTGGACAAGTAACATCTTCATAACCATCATGACCTTGGTCAGCTTCATGTACAGTACCGGCACCCCTTCTCCCCTTACAATGCCCTCTCTCAGCTCCAGAAGAAGAGATCTTTGCCCATATTCCCTGCCCAGTACTGTACATATTAAACCAAAAAGGGAGGAAATGTAAGGAAACACCCACCTGGCAGTCCTAATCTCTGCCCTTGATGGCAGCACCTGCACAGTAGGTGAGGCACCTCCCACTTCCAGCCTCCAATAAAAAAGGGGCCTCTGAAGATCCAGAAGGCGCCATTTTCTCCCTTTCCTCATGATAACTTGGACTGGTCAGCTCTGCTGGCAATAACGTTTTTCCTTTCTGTCCATGTGGTCTTTTGGGTTACTCTCTTTGGGTTACTTCCTACCCAGGTTTACATTTTCTCATTTAATGTCTCCTAAAATCCTCTTTTGTAACTCTCTTCAATTAGCCTAAACACATAGTGTCCTGACCTCATAGCTAGTATATAGAAACTGTACTTTTTAGGATTCTGGTTTTAAATATAGGAAATCACTCACATGTTAAGTAAGGTTTTATTTTCTCCTTAAATAAAATAGTTTCCTCTTATCAATAACCACTCTTTACAGATCCAGACAACATATAATTGTATGTCAGCAATTTGGTTGTAAAGTACAAGTAGGCTTCAATCTGATAGTGAACTTACTTAGCTTTATGGATAGAAAAGAGAAGATACAACAGCTAGATTTCTATCTGATATGAAGGTTCAGCCCACTCCTTTAGGTTCCATTGGAATATTTGGGTTGACAACATTATGTATAGGTCACCACGAAGTTCTAACTAAACGTCTATTACTTATAAGTTATCTATTTTAATAGAGATCTGGAATTTTTCAAGAATAACATCTGAGTTTGCATTTTGCCTTTTATTTTAAACCCTTTGGAAATACTCAACATTTACTATTTACAGTGGTCTGGAAATAACAATATGTATGTCTTGTTTTACTGTATCTTAGTGATTGTTTTTGATAACTTCAAATAGCTCACTTTTTATTATCTGTACATAATATTTCACAAACTGATGCTTAACACATTTAAAACTAAATCTGAAATAGAAAACTTTTTGATTAGAATCTAATATTTGTAGTAATTGAGTTGATTTATTCTAGTTTTGTTCAGTACTCTACATATAACTCCTTTAAACTCTAAAATAGTTACTTAAAATCTTTTTATATCTCTGAATCGACTTAGAATTTTGAAACTTCTACAAAGAGCTAAATCCTAGTGCCCTACATGGAAAGCAAATCATGGAGCTCTCAGATTATGAGCTTTAAAACTGCCATTTACTTTGTTAAGCTGGGTGGCAGAAATAACTAAATGTAATGCATGGATATTGCAGAAGCACCTGAAGTTTATGTTGCCCAGGAGTACTCACATGAGCCATCTCATCTCACACACATGAGGAAACAGATTGATTTTTGTTGGCTACTTATTCATTGATTTTGAAAGATACTCCTATTAGAATATCTGTATCTATAGATATAGACAATGATACAATTTTTGTCCAATGGAGGGCTTGAACTCAGAGCGTGAGCACTGTCGCTGACCTTTTGTGCACAAAACTAGCACTCTACCACCTTGAGCCATAGCTACGCTTCCAGTTTTTTGTGTAGTTAATTGGAGAAAAGCATCTCATGGATTCTCCTGCCTGGGCTAGCTTGAACCATGATCTTCAGTTCTCAACCTCCAGAGTAGCTAGGATTATAGTGTGAGCCATCAATGCTCAGCTTAGAAATATATTTTAACTCTTTCTCCAACTAGAAAGGAAACAAAAGGCAAGAGTAATAATTTATTTTCAGGAACAACATTAATTAATAAAACAAAGTAGCATCTCATAAATGTTTACATAATTAATTTGTCTTTTTATTGGCATTAAATTGTACACAATGAGTTTTATAATGAAACTCCATACTGCATATAATGTATTTTGATTATATTCATCTCCTCTATTACTCTTTATTATAATCTCTTCTGTCTCGGTTTTGCATTTTCTTTCTTCCTCCTTGATAGTCTAGTAACCAGCATAACCTATTGTGCATTTATTTGGTTAGTTGGTTGGTTTGGTTTTGCTAGTTGGTTGATTTGATTTCATATTACACAGTCCTGAAAGACTAAAACAGTAATGACCTGGCTACTTGATTAAAAAAAATAAAAAGACATGCTATGAAAATGTTATTTTTGTTGCAATTTATAGGGCATAGAAAATCTATATATTTATTAAGGCAAAAATTACCATAAATAAATTCAATGTTCTTAGTTATGCTTCTGTAATTCATTACACTTCTTAAAATGTGAGGAAAAAATAAAAGATTATAGAGTTCTGTCATTGATTCTCCTAACTATACATTAAAAATATTCAATGTTTATTCCTAGCAAGTTGCTGGTAATACAGGGGACTATGTGACCTCTTTGTTAAATAGTGTTGATTATCACTGTCTACCTCACTATGATTGCACAGGGAATAATGGGTTGATTTATATGCAGAGCATTGCAAACTTCCCTACAGCACTCTAACAAATGCCAAGTGTTTACTAAGAGCATATTATGTTCTTGATTTTGATAGAAAGTAGCATCACAGAATGAAGCTTTCTTTGCCTGTGGCCATTGGCTTTTGAAGCGCATGAAAAATCCTCTCTGCTATCTTCTTGTGTGCTTATAATATGCAAATGCATCATGTTATACAACATAGAATTATGACTATTTTTCTAAATCTACAAATTTGAAACAAACAATATTGGAGATATTTTTTCCAGCAAAAAACTGTGAGGTACAATCAGCACAAAACCAATTTAAGGTAGTATGCAACCTTTTTCGTGACTAAGACAAAGCTTTTACGTTGTGAAAACATAAATTTCAAAAGGATAAGACAAAAAATATTGATTGAATTTCCTCTGATGTCAACAAAAGAGAATTGAAGTGTTTTCTTATGATCATAATTTTTTAAGTCAAAGTTCATTAACTATGAGGATATTAATGCTGTTAGTAGACTATTTATTATATTGGGAAGAAATCAATGTATAAGGAAGTAAGATGTGTCTGGGATTGTAATTTTAGAAAGTTGTCCATAGTCATTTGGCTTTGTAAATCTGAGACTTTGATGAGGCAAAGTAGGGAGGTAGGGCTTCTGCACTCATGGTAGTGAAGAAGCAAAGAGAGAAAGAGAAGGTCTGAATGTAGCAGATCCTTCCAAGATGTCTAGGACCCAATTTCCTCCCAGTACATCCCATCTCTTTATTGATCCCACCATCTTCCAACATTGGCACCATTTGGGGACCAAGTTTTACATTCAGGGCTTTAATGAAATGTTTACATTCCAATCAATAACAAATGATAAAGAATAAGTATGTTATTGAAAACGCTACTTTGTATTGTTTGAAATATTGGTTATTAAATTGAAATTTGAAGAGAAGTGTGTGGGTAGAAAAAAAATACCAGGTTATGCCTGTTTGCAGTTTCCAAGTCAAAATTATTAATTTCACATAGAGATAGAAGGACAGTGGAACCTATTTATGCTTAAAGAGCCTTCCATATAAACAAAATAGGACACTGTCAAATAATCATATTTTTAAAAAGTAATTTCTAAGCCAGGCACTGGTGGCTCACGACTATAATCGTAGCTACTCAGGAAGCTGAGAACTGAGGATCATCGTTCAAAGTCAGCCTGGGCAAGAAAATTCCTGAAACTCTTATCTCCAATAAACTACCAGAAAACCGGAAGTGGCCTGTGGCTTAAGTTGTAGAGCCCTAGCCTGGAGCTAAAGAGCCCAGGGAGCCCGGCGGTTGCTCACGCCTGTAATCCTAGCTACCCAGGAGGCTGAGATTTGAGAATCATGGTTCAAAGCCAGCCCGGACAGGAAAGTCCGTGAGACTCTTATTTCCAATAAACCACTAGAAAACCGGAATTGGCGCTGTGGCTCAAGCAATAGAGCGTTTGCCTTGAGCTGAAGAGTGCACGGATAGTAACCAAGACCTGAGTTCAAGCCCCATGACCCACAAAAAAAAAAAAAAAAAAAAGTTATTTCTCTTAGAGAAGTAAGGATGGATCAATTTTGTTAATATGACGTCCAATTATCTATTACTATAATGATGAAAATTTTTGCTTTAATGACATAGATACATTTATCAGTATTTTCAAGTGTGTTCTTTAATTATCTGAGAGATAATTCTTTATGTGGTAACATACATCCACTTGTTTTGAACAGTGGTTATAGTCTAAGAATTCACTATCTCAACCCATCTCAAGATTTACCATCTGGCTAAGGGTAAAAGTGGGATCCATGATGAGTCACTACGACTTCTCTTTCGTCCTCAGAACTTGAATCTGGGCAGTCACTAGGCTCTGTTACTGGCAAAGATTCAGATTTGTGATAATTTGGGCACCACGGATTGTTTCCCTTGGTTTAGATTGTGATGACTACTTGTTTCCTATCATGCTGTAGTAACTTCATTTACAAAGACTGGACATTTTCGGGGAGGGCTGGGGTCGGTCATGATTTTGAACTCGGGGTCTGGGCACTGTCTCTCAGCCTTTGTGTGCTCTAAGCTATTGCTCTACCATTTGAGCCACAGTGCCACTTCCATGTTTTCAGTGGTTAATTGTAGGTAAGAGTCTAATGGAAAGTTTTCTGCCCCAACTGGCTTTGAACAGTGGTCCTCAGATCTTGGCCTCCTGAGTAGTTTAGGATTACAGGCTTGAGCCACAGGCGCACCAGGCTAAACACTGGAATTTTACTTTACAAAAAATGCTTCAAGCAGAATTACAAAGGAGGCCAGATCCTTTTAATTCATCAAATTCATTCATTGCTTTACAATCGATAGAAATAAAACTACTATAAACATTCAAAATGTGTGTATCCATCAAAGAATGTAGTTCAGTCATTGCAAAATCGTTCATGATGACATTTGTCACATTTAAATGTTAAACTCTGCTGATGTGAAATAATAATTACACACAAAAATTATGTATTGGTAGCTATCAAATTTTGTTGAAGAGGGGCCCAGTAGCCTTAGTTATGTTTAGGTCTCCATTATGTTATCTTACAACTCTCTATTAGAATAGACAATTGCTTCTCTGTATGAAAGAATTTTCTGTCAAGAGAGTATTATATCAATTGTTTTTTAATGAAGACATTCCAAGTTATTGTCCAAGACAATAACTTCTAACTTTTGTTCAGTTTAGCACAAATGATTATTTTACTCTATTTCTAGTTTTTAGTTTAAATTGTAATTTTACTGTCAAGGTGATATACATAGGGTTTACAGTTACATAAGTAAGGTAGTGAGTACATTACTTGTTGAACTTGTTACCCCCTCCCTCATTTTTCTCTCACTTTCCCATTCCCCCCAAGTTGAACAGATCATTTCCAACCTATTTTCTTGTATTACTGTTGCATTGGTTCCCCACTTTGTCCTCTGTCTCACCATTTTTAATCAAACCAACTTGTAAAAATTGAAGAAGAAAAAAATTCAATATCAGTGACAAGAAGTCAAGTAAACAGTTTAAACAACAAATTCTTCCATCTGCCTTAGAGAAACACCAATTGTGTACTCAAACTATGTAATAGTTGGTTCTTCTTGGAACAAGAAATAATATATAAAACTGTTTTCATATTATTGCCATCTTTACTAGCAATATGGACAACCACACTGGGGAATAAACACTAAAAATTAATTATGTAAGTGTGTGTATGAAATATATAGAAGATAAATTCAATAGATGGATGATCCTGTACTAACAAAGAATTTCTCTTTTCTGAATTATTTCCTGTAATCTCAGCAACTTGGGATGCAGAGACAGAAAAATCATAAGTTTGAATCTAGTCTTGGCAAAATTAATAAGACCCTTTCTCTAAAACAAAATTTTGAGCAAAAATTTCATTAGGGCAAGAGGATTTTTTATTGTACTGTTTGTGGTTTGTCTCCCCCCCTCTCCTTTATTCTTTGGTTTATTCTCATCTATCACTGGTTTTTATTTCTGTGCCCTAGGTTTTGTATATAAGTTTATCTGGTTTGGGGAAGGTAGGGGAATCACAGGTCAACCAATTTAGCAGTGAAATCCACTAGACATTATGTTGAAATGAACTATACAAACTGGACAGAGGGAAAAGGCGGGGTGGAAGGGGGGAGAGGGACTGGAAGAGAATGAGGGAGGGGAATGTTACTGTTCAAAAGGAAGTGTGCCTGACTTATAACTGTATCCCCTCTGTACATCATCTTTACAATAAAAATGTAAAAATTAAAAAAATCCCTAGTGTCCCAGAAACGGTTTCAGACCCCAGCATTACAAAAACCAAACAACCGTCTCAATTTGTAGAACAGAGCTTAATAACAGCTTTTATAATTTAACAAAATATAATATGACTATATTAATGACCCTTACAGACAGTGCTGTAATTTTCTGAGTAGGTCTATTTTCTGAACAGAAATATCCAAATATTAATAGCAACATTACAACTGATCAATTATTTTCTTGTTTCCTGAAGCAAGGTCAGGGTATTAGTATATTTCAAATAAAAATATCTTCACATTATCCTTACTGGTTTAATTTTATTAAAATAATTTCTCCATGAACTGCAGTAGCAAATCTTTCATATGATATCAGGTTTGCCAGCTAGTAGGTTAAACTATAATTATTTAATTCAAAAATGACTCACTTCTCGATATATTTTGTTAGCCATATTTTCCAAAATGAAAACCAATATGATATTACTAATACTGAAACTCACATTTTACTTTGTATACAATAAACATTAAAAACTCATATATGTTAGTGTTAGAAACGCCCCTTAAGGTTCTTCTAATTCATGTATTTTATTTTAGTTTCTCTCCAAGTTTACATCTCATGAGGTAAGTAACCACTTTAAAAGTCACTAAGATTACTTTGGGGATATGATTCCACCTACATAGCAGATATTCAAATGTTCATCTTGAACTCTCATCTTCATACTCAAATTTTTCACATTAATTAATGCCAACTGACCTACACCTTCCAGTAGACCCAACCTATTTAAAATACTTTCAGGGAGGTAAAATCACAAAGATATTTTAAGATAAACCTTTAGTTCTCTGGTGACTTAACCTCATGAGAACCCCTCTTTCCCCTGATCTGGACAGTTAGAATTTTCCTTGACCTATAAGATGTAAGTTTGACTTCTACCTTTACTAGAAAGAACTGACTTTTTGTTCTTAAAGTTAGAATTCTCTCCAATACTCCCTCTGGATACTAAGAGCAGTTCCCATTAGAACTTTTCATAAATACAGGAAGTCTAAGATGCTATGTTAATAAATATTTCATTGTTTTTAGATGTACCTTAAATAATAAATGTTTAGCTTGTTGAATTTCGGTTTCTGAACATGAAGCTTATTTTTCCATTATAAAGCTAGTTGAAAAGATTATTTTTTCTTCATACTTTTGAAGAATTATGTATAAATTAAAGGTCTGCATTTTATTTTTTGTTTTATTTTTATTAGTTTCTTACTGTATTTATAGGAAGAATGGGTCAGGAATATACAAGCAGACTCATAATGAACTCAGGAAACCTGAGATCAATTTACCAGTAGATAAAAATAGACTGAGGCTTACTAGAAAGCCTGTAATTTACAGAGATAAAATGGGCAAATAAATTTCATTCAAATATAAGTTTGGGGTGCACACAATATTCTAGATATGGTCCATGACAGATGTTCTATTATTGAATTATAGCAAAGTTTTCCAGAACAGGTGACATACACACAGTGTTATGGGAAAATCTCCATATATACACAAATAACCAGAAGTTGTATTTCTATGCATATATTTTTTTTTCCTGACACAGCAATAGAAACTGATATTAAAAGCAAGATTGGTTGCATTCTACATTCAGGCTTGAATATTCTGCTGAAGAATAGAACAGATAATTTTCCTCATGTTTCATATAAAACAATACTAAAAACTGTTTTGTGACTATGGATATATATGATGGATATATATGTATATATGTACCTATGTATATAAGTATGTATGGTTTATACAACAGATATGTTGTATAAACAGATATGTGTATACAACATGTATACACAAATGCATATATGATATGTGTCATATATTAATATTAACATTGGAATATAAATTCTAAAAGTTATTATAATCAGTTTCCACTAACTACTTTTGTCAAAGAACAATAAATCATTAAATATTGTAATATTGCATGAAGTGAAGAAATTGCTATTTATATTACATGTGTGGCTAAGAAAAAGTGAAAAAAATATTTACAGTATTTTTATCTCCCAATTTATAATGTTTGCTTGCATGGATTCTGTACTCTAAATAAAAACAATGTCATTTATGAATATTTTAAGTAAATTATCATATTATATATTAAAAGTATTCTATGTACATATAGTACCACTCTAACATGTTATACATGAATGTGAGTATTCATATAAAACGTGAAATGCAAGGTAAGTGGCTCAAGGATCTTAAAATTATAAAGAATTGTTTGGTATTGAATTATTCACAAAATATTACAATGTTGTTTTGAGTAGTGTTCTTATTAAGAGAGAAAACAAAAAAATATATAGTGGTTCAAAGAATAAGTGAAATTTACAGATAGCATTCAAAAAGATCAAAAAGGAGACATCCGGTTGAATATTCTACATAAAGAATTTTACTGGAAGTCACTTTTAGGGAAGAAAAGATCTATTATTGATCTGGTATTAAAAGGTTTTTGAAGACCTTAAAGAATGTCAATCTCTTATTCAGTTATAAATATAGTCCTCCATATTAGATGCTAGAGCTGTATTATTGAGTTGATCTGGGTGATAGTTTATGGATTCACTCTTATAAAACAGTAAATGAAATTGGAGAAAATAGTTACCATTTTGGTACTTTCAGAATTAGGGGATGAAGGAGATACAAGGAACCATATAGACCATTGCTCACTCTTTAGCAAACAACTACAATTAGCTTCATCTTGTTGATCAGGACAAGCTGCCTCTCTTCCTATCCTTCCATCTCCTCTTCTAGAAGTTTGGGAAGGATTCATAAGGCCACTTGACCTAGAATAGTTGAACTGAGGAAACAAATAGTGGCCTTTTTTTCATAAGATAACTTTTAATTAACTGGCTCTAAAAATATAGAGTCCAACAGTTGTGTATTTCTGAAAGGGATGTAAAGCAAAAATAATTGACCCCTGAACTGTTGCAAAACTAGACTTAATTTTTTAAACTAAATATTGACAGTTCTTCAATTGGAAAACTCACATCAAACTTGGAGAGAATGGTTAGCACTGGCTGGTTTTGTTTTATTTTACTTAAAATATAGGTCTAAGGGCTGATATACTCATTGCAAGAATTATTTGGAAATTAAATTCTTAATTCAAAATTAAGCCAATTAGTTGAGACACTACAAGGGAGGTGATATTCCCAGGGAAGAACAAAGCACAAATACAATGAATCTCAACAATATATAGAGATAATATAGTTGGATGAATTTTAACTGTGTATAGTGACATTATTTAATGACAACATTAGTTAAGTGATCTTACATGCACACAGAGACACACACAGATGGACAGACACACACTACATATATAGAATAAATAATGGAACATACACATTTGAATACACACATATGTATCACTGCAGCAACTTAATGACAAACTAGAAAAAACACCCATTTAGAAAGTGGGAAAAATATATAAATACAGATTCCTCTAAGAGTAGAAGTGAATGCTGATCAGGCTTATGAAAAGGCTCATACCTTCACTAAATCATCATGTCAACTTCTACAATGTTATTATATATTTTTTAGAAATTAAAAAGAGAGCTGTCCTATGACCTGGTATGACCACTTCCATATGTATTTGTAGAGAAAATGAAATTGTTGTCTCAAACTGATACCTATTCCCATGTTCAACTCAGTATTACTCACAGTAGTCAATAAAAAAGCACCCCAGGATCTGTCAATGGATAAACAAAATGTAAAATATATTTTTAAATTGTAAAAATTATTACATATATTATTTTATAAAATATTGATAAAATATTTCAAATATGAGGAGCTAAAAAGAAATTATGAAATTTAATGAGTACACTAAAATTTTATTTGATAATTTCCTTGACAAAAGGATCAAAAATATTCCCTTTCTGAGAAAATTAAGTATCAAAACCCATGTGAAAAAATGTATTTCATGTTGATATGATACAAATACATTAAATATATATGATAGAAATATCCCATCAAAAATAAAAACAAAAAAAAGAAATATCCCATCAATATATTGATACATTTATACATATATTCATATAAATATTACACACAATATACAATGTATAATAAATATTTATTATAATATAGTATATCAATAAGTTATTGATATGAAATCAGATAATATGAAATCAGATAATGAAACAGAGTCTGAGACAGTATGATACAGAGAAATAGGTCAGACATGGAAGGACAAATGTCACATGGTCTGATGTATCTACAAATGTCAAACGCAAAGAAACAAAGTACGGCATGCTGATTAATAATGACTGAGGTTGAGGAATGATGACGAATATTCATCAAATGGTAGAAACTTCCAATTGTATATTATCAATAAATTCTGGGTACACTTTGGAGTAATAGATACAATGTGACGGCAGTGGATATATTTCATTCTCCACTATATTTACTAAAAGGGTAAGTATGACCTTTTCTCACCACACAAGCACACATATCTATTTTTGGGACAGAATGGATATGTTCATTACCTTGTTTGAGGTTAAGATATCATAATATTTAAGTTTATCAAATTATCATTTTAAATACTTCTTAATTTTTCAGCTGTGCCTCAATTAACTGAGGTCAAAACATCATGTAGCTATGTAGTTAAGAGATTCATTTGTTTAGATAAAGAAATTTAATAAATTATTTGGTTTACTAGATTGAGGGAGATAACAGAATTTTTTCCAGATTCCTCTGAATATAAACTAAAAATTTGCAATTTTCTCCAGTTGGGACAAGTAAAAAGAAATTTTATTTTTATAAGACAAAGAATATGAAATGAAATTGTGACTTTTGCTTAGTTTAAGTTATCTGACTATGGAGTGCATTAATCCTGGTAAAAAGGTCACTTTATGCAAGCTATCTTAAGTATATGAAAATATTCTTATACCAATTTTAAAAGGTATCTTAAGGTATTTTAAAAGGAAGATGAACAGTTTGTCTTCATATCCTCTGAAAAATACAGGTGATAAATCTTGATTATTTTCTGGGAAAGAAAGGAACCATAATTTCTTTGTCCCTGCTAAAAGAGTTTAGAACTCAAAGGGAGATGCATGACCAGAAGTAATTCAGGGGCAAGATTCTACTTTTTCAAATCACCCTTTGCAAAACTGTCTTTGTAAATTGAAGTCTAATCTGTCATGAATATTACTACTCTGCTAATTTCTAACTGTGATTCATTGCTCTAATTGCTCTTTTTTGTTTATTTTGGACTTTCCAGATGAAATTTTAATGTCATAACTTCAAAACACCACAGAAGTAAATGATGCTTATATTTTGCTTGCAAAATCATCACTTGAGAGAATTATTTGCTTACAAATTGGCCCTACTCAGATCTTAAAAGCTGCAACCTTACTCAGATATTCAAATGTATAAGACTGAAGATAATTCTTATGTAACACAAGCTGCTTGTCCTACAGAGCATGATTAAGGAGGAATAGCATAACTAGGGATGAGCTTTAGAAGGATATACATACTCTGTGATTGCTGAAAGCTGTTACTTCAAGTGTGCATTGGATAATTTTGCCTTGAGCATTTTGGAGATTATTGTTTCATAAATACTTGAATGTATATAAGAAACAATTTGTAGTTTTAGTTGTCAACTACTTTCTGATAGTTTATGATTTGTTACTCCAACTGAGCAGTTTTCAAATATCTCTAGGTTCCTTTGGTGATGAAATCTGTATCTTTGGCTCAAGACACTATTACAAAATTTAATAGGTTAAGGAGGTCAAAAATTAAGCTTCTCTATGAAGATAATTACAAGCTACTATGTGGTGGATATGCAATATCAAGTACTCAGGATTAAATATATTAATGATTAAAGATATCTGCAAATAAATTTTAGTAATCATCCTCAAAGAAGAAATAGAGCTAAATGCTGGTAGTTCATGACTGTAATCCCAGCTACTCAGGCGGCTAAGGTCTGAGGATCACCATTTAAAGCAAGCACAGGCAATGAAGTCCATGAGACCCTTAACTCCAGTTAATTACCAAAAATCCATAGTAGAGTTGTGGCTCATGTGGTCCAGTACTATCCTAGCCTTGAGCACAATAGTTCAGTCAGGACATTGCTCAGGTCCTGAGTTCAAGCCTCAGAGCTGGCTCAACAAAAAAGAAAGGAAGGAAATAGAGATAAATTTATGATAAAAAGCTTTATTAATTTTGTGATCAAGAGTACATGACATTCATTCCTTCTGTCAATTGTTTTCACAGGTTGTCTATTTAAAACTAAAATTCTGTAGGATAACTGGTTGTTTGATTAAAGAAACTGAACATAGGAGCTGGGCACCGGTGGCTCATGCTTGTAATTCTAGCTACTCAGGAGGCTGAGATCTAAGGATCACAGTTCAAAACCAGCCCAGGCAGGAAAGTCCATGAGAATCTTATCTTCAATAATCCACTAGAAAACTGGAACTGGGGCTGTGGCTCAAGCGGTAGAGTGATTGCCTTGAGCTGAAGAGCTGAGGGATAGTACCCAGGCCCAGAGTTCAAGCCCCACGACCAAAACAAACAAACAAACAAACAAAAAAACAAAAAAATCCCTGACATTTCTCCTATGGAAGAGAGAACAGAAGAAGAAAACAGAATGGACATAGGTGTTAAAACCGGAATAAACTTAGATTCAAATTCCAGATTTTATTTATTCATGTCTGTCATTGTAGCCAATGTAACTTATTGATTTTATTTACATTATCACAAAAAATGTACTGAACAACACTTTACTTAGGGATTTTTAGGGAATGCCCCAGGATAATGTGCCTGGCAAAAATATTATTGCCAATTCTTAACTAGAGTTAGGCCTACATTTTTAAATTAATGATTCATGAATCAATATTTCAACACATACTTTTTAGAAAATATTTTTAAATTCATACTTTGAATATGACACCACTTGACTTACTCTAAGTAAGCAAATGAGATATAACACACTCTCCGGCATTACTTCAATTTTTAAATGAAAGTTGTAAAAATTTATATACATATATATATATATATATATATATATATAGTTATGTCTAATTTTGTTGTATCTGTGGAAAATGTTCACTTCCTCATGGAATTAACATTTAAGGTCAGTTTTGTTGATAATATGATATGTTAGGGGCTACATGATATAAGCACATAACTTCTAGAATCAAGAAGCACGGTATAACAGAAGACTTAATGATACAGAAATGAAAATGAAGAGATATTGAGGTTGAAATAAGCAATATTGTGACTTGCATATGTCCATGATTGTGTGAGTACAACACCTTAGGGAACATTAGCCAAGGATCGTTGATAAGGACATCTGGGAGCACTCAAAACTTGATTCACATACTCATCCATTCAAAACATATTCTTTGAAATAAGCAGCAGACACTTTTTTTTATTTTCTCCCTATATAAATTTTAATCATTTTTTATTTGCTTGAAGAAGTTTGTCCAGATTTTTTTTCTTGTGAGAATACCATATAGAGGAGTTACAATTACATACATTTCTTATCAAGCACTGTTGCCTCCTCTTTGTTTCCCCTTCCCATCCCTTCCCATACTTCCCCCACTTCCACCCACCCGATCCTCCCCCCCCCACAAAAGTTGTAAAGTTCGTTTTTTGACATAACGACTTGTACATTTCATTGTTGCAATGGGTCCACCTGTATCCCTAGTTAAACGATTTGCTTTTTCCCTTCCCCTCCACAAATTATACCAACATCAACTACAGTGATAGCAGGGGTTATACCGTGGGGGAGGGACATACAAAGCAACATAGAAATCATCTTATAAATATGTTAAAAACAATTGCATGAAAGAAAGAAAAAAACATTTGAATACTTATCTTGGGGTTCATTCCCCTAACATCAACTTAGCAGCAGACATTGTTAAGAGATAAACAAATATGTAGATACAAAAAATCCTTAGCCTTTGCTATGTTGAAAAATGAACTTTACAATTTAGGGAGGGGTGGGGGGAGTGTAGTTGTGGAAATGGAAGGGAAGTGGTGGTAGGGGAAAAACAAAGGAGGAGGCCACAATACTTCATAAGAAATGTACTCATTACCTTGCTTATGTAATTGTAACCCCTCTGTACAGTATTTTCACAATAAAAAACTTATTTAAAAAATCGTTAGCCTTCAAAACAGAACTCACAACAATACTCCTCCAACTCTCCAATGAAATTGAAAGAGATGGTTCACTACCAAACTCTTCCTATGAAGCCATTGTAACCCTCATCCCAAAACCAGGCAGGGACTCATCAAAGAAAGAGAACTATAGACCCATTTCTTTGATGAACATTGGTGCAAAACTTCTCAACAAAATTTTGGCTCATCAACTTCAACAACTCATCAAAAAACTCAGTCACTATAATCAAACAGGATTTATTTCAGGGAAGCAAATGTGGTTCAATATATGCAAATCAGTTAATATAGATCATCACATCAACAAGAGCAAGAATAAGAACCACATGATTATCTCAATAGATGCAGAAAAAGCATTTGACCAGATTCCACACCACTTTATGATGAATTCTAGAAAAACTAGGAATTCATGGAACATCCCTCAATACAATACAGGCTATATATGACAAACCTACAGCCAGCATTACACTTAATGGTGAAAAATTAATGACATTTCCTCTAATCTCAGGAATGAGACAAGGATGTCCACTCTCTCCACTTCTCTTCAATTTAGTATTAGAATGCCTAGCTAGAGCAATAAGATGCCAACATAAAAGGGATCTAAATAAGAAAAGCTGAAGTAAAACTCTCCCTCTGCAGATGATAGGATCTTGTATTTAAAGAATCCCATGGACGCCACTCCCAAATTACTTGAGCTGATTCAAAACTTTGGCAAAGTAGCAGGGTATAAAATTAACCCTCAGAAATCAATGGCCAACAATGATAAAAGCGTGGCTGAAATCAGGAAAGCAGCTCCTTTTTTATTAGCCCAACACAAAAATTATAATACCTAGGAATTAACAAAAGAAGTAAAGGACCTCTACGATGAAAACTTAAAAATCTGGAAGAGGAAATCTAAGCAGAACTTAGGAGGTGGAAAAACTCCCATGTTCCTGGATTGGAAGGATCAACATCGTGAAAAGGCAATACTTCCAAAGGCTATCTACAAATTCAATGTGATATCTATCAATATTCCAACCTCCTTCTTCAAGGAAATAGAAGAGTCAATCTGAAAATTCATATGGAACAATAAAAGACCCCAAATAGCCAAAATGATCCTTAACAGAAAGAACAGTGCTGCAAGAATGTCAACACCAAATTTTAAACTCTACTACAAAGCCATTGTAATCATAACAGCTTGGTACTGGCATAAGAAGAGACCTAAGGACAAATGAAATTGAATTGAAAACCCAGAAATGAACCCACAGATCTATAGCCACTTAATCTTCAATAAGGAAGCTAAAGAATAGAATGGAAGAAAGACTGTGTCTTCAGTAAATAGTGCTAGCAAAATTGATAAATCACCTGTAGAAAATGAAAGGTAGATCCTTATGTATCACCCTGTACTAGAATCAACTCCAAATGGATCAAAGACCTCAGAGTCAAAGCAGACACCCTGAAAACATTACAGGACGGAATAGGAGAAACCCTAGGTCTCCTTGGCACAGGGCGAAATTTTCTTAATAGAGACCCAGAATCACAACAAATCAAAGAAAGGTTGGACAAATGGGATTGCATGAAATTGCAGAGCTTCTGCATGGCAAAGGACATAACTAGCAAGATCAATAGAAAGTCCACAGATTGGGAGAAGATCTTCATTAGCCATACAATGGATAAGGGTCTTATATCTAAAATATTCTTGGAACTCAAAAAATTAAATCCCCCAACAACAAATCCTCAAAGAAATTACTGCCCAATAAATAAGTGGGCTAAAAACTAAAAGAGAAACTTCTCTGAAGAAGAAAGAAGGATGGCCAATAGAAACATGAAGAAATGCTCAATCTCTCTAGCCATAAAAGAAATGCAAATCAAAACAACATTGAGATTCCACCTCACCCCAGTTAGAATGGCAAAAATCAAGGACTCTAATAACGACAGATGCTGGAGGGCATGTGGACAGAAGGGATACCTACTGCATTGTTGGTGGGAGTGTAAACTTGTTCAACCACTTTGGAAAGTAGTATGGAGGTTCCTCAAAAGACTCCACATAAAGCTCCCCTATGACGGACCCAGCAATCCCACTTTTGGGCATTTACCCAAATGATCACAAACAAGACGATACTGTGCTACCACAACTATGTTTATTGCAGCATTATTTACCATCGCTAAGATATGGAACCAACCCAGATGCCCCTCAGTAGATGAGTGGATCAAGGAAATGTGGTATATATACATTTCTATGCCTCCATCAGAAAGAATAGCATTGCCCCATTTGTTAGGAAATGGAAAGTCTTGGAAAAAATTATCTTAAGTAAACTAAGCCAGGACCAAAGAAACATAGATCCCATATTTTCCTTCATTTGCAATAACTGGCACAAGCAGAAAACATCAAAAGTTATGTGCATATGATGGTGTTAAGTGAAATGAACCCCAAGATAGGGACACAAGTGATCTTTTCTTTCTTGCTATGGTTTCTAACCTATTTATAATGTACCATGTGCTTTTTTATTTCTTTGTATGTTCCTCATCCATGGTATAACCCCTATTTTCCCTTTCTTAGATGTCAGTGCTCTGCATCTTGTGTATATACTTTTCTAATTTGGAAAGGGGAAGTGAAATAACAAAATGCTTAAATAGGGATACAAGTTGACCCAGTGTAACAATGAGATGTACAAGACACTATGTTGAAACAAACTTTACAGTTTAGTCACAGTGGGGGGAAGTAGGGGGGTGGGGGACCAGGGGACAGGGGAAGAGGGGAGTATAGTTGTGGAAGTGGGAGGGAAGGGATGGTAGGTGAATGGATGGAGGTAACAATGCTTGATAGGAAATGTACTCATTACCTTACTCATGTAACTGTAACCCCTCTGTACAATATTTTTACAATAAAAAAGTATTAAGATAATCCTTAATGAGTGAGACTAATGTACTAAGAAATATACCAAATTATCTGACAAAGGTCATACAAAATAAGGAAGAGATAAAATATGAGGACAGCTGTTATAATAGGCAGGGGAGCCTCCTTTGAGAACTCTTCTATTTTGTTGGTCTCAATTTTCTCTTCCTGAATACCTCACAGGAATGTTTCATTGCATTCTGGTAGAATGTGGCTATGGAAAAATGACATTAAAAATATTTTAATTGCACAGTTAGATGCATTATATAGTGATCTGAACCACAAAATCACTTGTGTTTTCTACATAACTCCCAAAATGTTCTGTGCACTTTCAGACCTAAAGCATCTATTGGTTTGTTGTTATTGTGGGTTCTTTTTGCCTGTCCTACTATTTCATAACAATAGAAGAGTATATTAGAGATTTCTTTTGTGTCTAGTATCTTCCTTTCCTAAAATTACAAAGTTTTGAGATTTATCAATATTATTTATGTATTAATATTTCAATAATTCATCCATTTTGTCAATGAGCATTTTCTATGAATAATATTTATTTTCATGAACTGGATGAATACAATTGATTTATGGTTCTATGAATAAAACTGACACAAAAATTTGTGCATGTGTCCTAAGAACATGTGTTTTTGTTTCGTTTGAATAATATCTACAGGTGGAATTGCTTTGAGTTGAGCAGGTTAATGGGAAAAACCAGCTTTTCTCAGTTTGAGTACTAAAACAATTGAACAGATCCTACAACTGAGGATGCTGACATTCACAGGAGTGAGGTTTTAAATAAATGCAGGTAGAAAAATAAATGATATTCTAACTCCAAAACACCAACATAAATCTGATCTGGAGACATGCCTCAAGTGATAGAGAACCATCTGCGAAAGGAAGAAAGCCAGTGCTTGACTCTGAGTTCATATTCCACTAGAATTGAGAAAGAAAAAAGAGGTGAGAAATGAAATTACATTATCTTATGTGCCTTAAAATGGAAGGAATTGAAAAATGGAAGTAATTGGAAAACATCACAATAAAATGAACAAGCCCGGCATGTTTTGTGGAAACTAGAGTAAAATAAACAAAATAAAAATAGAACAAAGTCATGTACATAAAGGGCAAGTGCAAGGAAGGTAAATGTTGCAGATAAAATGGGGATGAAAGAGTAAGGAAGAGTGGGAGAGAGTAGGAAGTATATGCATATATAGAAATGTCATGGTGAAAACTCTTACTATATACAACTTAAAATATTTTATAAAATGAATTAGCCAAGAAAGGCTGAATGTAATTTAATTGTAATTCCTGTAAGTGCATTTCAATGCTCTTGAAAAGTATTTCTTCTAGTATTAATATAGACCCATAAATTTTTGAATAATTGTGCCCTTACATTTTGACTACAACATTAAGTTCAATTTACATACATACACATACAGAGAGAGAAATATAGTTGCTCATTACTAAATCCTGCATATAAACAGTGAACTCTCTATTCTATATTTTTATGAATGCTTTCATGAATAATTCTATTATAATGGTCATATAACAGCACATGCATACTTAGTAGAATTTGATCAGGTTAAATGTGTTTTATGCTTCAAATTTAGAAAATAAACAAAGTGTTTGGGAGACTGACACTCTATCAAATTGGTTATTACAAGTATTTAGAAATCATTTTTCTTACTTTTGAAAAAATATCTCTTCTTGAAAACCCAGCATTACTCACTACACACTCAAAATAAACCACATGCCAATGCAAAGGGAATTAGTGGAACCACTTGAAATCTGTAACAGACTGACATTATCAATTGATACATAATACACAGCTAGGAAAAAGTATTGGAACTTGCTGTGTTTTTATTCTGAATCACATAAAATGCCATCTTAGGTGCTCTCTTTCTTTAACATTTAGTAAAATCAAATAAAATTCAAGTTGATGAAATTAGCAAGGTATAAGCCAACGGCTCTTTAGGCAATACTAGATAATTCCAACTTGACCTAGAGATGTGAATACCAGTAAAGGATAATTGGCATTCAGAGCACATGCTGCAGTATAACAAAATTAGACTGAAAATATATTAATATTGGAGAAGTGTCAAGACTCAGAAATAAATTCACGCCAACTTGCCTGAATTTGCAAGTCCATGAGGAGGATGTAGGTCATTCTGTGTAGTATTAGGCTTAGCAAAATAAATGAAATAGAAGTTTCTCTCTTTTTTTGTACTTTTTTATTGTAAAAACGCTGTACAGAGGGGTTACAGTTACATGAGCAAGGTAATGAGTACATTTCCTATTGAGCATTGTTGCCTCCTCCTTTGTTTACTCTCTACAATCTTTTCCCTCCCACTTCCACGACTACCCCCTTACCTCCTCCACCTCCGCCTGCCGCTGAAGTTGTAAAGATTGTTCTCAATATAGTGTTTTGTATATCTCATTGTCACGATGGGTCAACCTGAATTCTGAGTTCCATGGAAATCAGAAATCAAACTGTAGCTGGAAGAGTAATTGCATTCCTCATCTGCCCATTTGGACACAGGAAGAGACTGATGTAGTATGGAAGTGACAATGCAGATATCATCAAGTGATTGTTCATGTTCCTGGGAAAAGAATGATTAGCTTTGAATTTGTGAATATTTATGAGCCTGCATGTTTCCACATCACTCTAGAGGCACTTCATGCAAAGAAGTATCTACCTATTAAACGTCAAACTAAAACCATTCATACAAACAAATACTTATTACAGAGAGACTGAAGAATGTTCAGGAGAATAAGGCAAGCCGTTAACACTGGAATAGCCTTTAATTTTCAGAAGACTGACAAGAACATCCAACAGTGATATCTATTAAATTAGGTGAATATTTTAATTAATAGTAATTCACAATTATTGTTTAAATATATTGTTTAAATACTGGAATATGTATAAATAGGCCTATATGTACATAAATATTAATCTGAGTTTTTAAGTATTAGCATGAAATTTTAATTCCCAGAAGGATCCTCTTCTGTCTCCTAATCAAATTGACTATATTTCTTTTCAGTAATCTTGCTTTCTGCATTGACATTGCCTTTAGTTACCAAAACTAATTTTTTAGGACTGATAACAATATTCCAAAGGATATTATTTAAAATGATAGTACAGTAACAAGATATCTAATTGCTTCTAATTTCTTTGTTAAGATTAATAAGTAATTTTTGAATGATATTAAAATGGTCATTGTATATAAAATACATTACATTATATATTATATAACTATGCATATATATTCTTTTATACTAAATGTACAGTTTTCACGAGCTGTGCTCATGGATTTCTTACTCTTCTTTTATTCTTGCTTGCTTTGCCTTAAAGAATTTTTTTCATGTTTGGACATGTCCTTTTCATATATCTTTACTAAATTATGTGATAAATTATCATTGATACAAATTTGGGGAGCCATGTACTTTCAGGATAATGTGCATTTAATAGTTCCTACTATTATATATTGTTATTTCCTTTTCCTAAAAAACTTTGAGCTCTTTGAAAAATGAGATTCTCAGTTCTAGTATAGTTCAGTGTCACAAGGTATGGTACAATAGAAGTTTAAGTACAAATCTCTGAACTTTATTTAGTTCATACAGTCTTATAGAAGAAAGACCAAAAGCAAGTCCCTTCAAAATCTCCAGTCTCCTGATGTGTTAACTATGTATCCTTAAACATTGCTTAACTTCCTTGCATATTAATTTCTTCATCTATAAGATGAGAACATTAAGGGACTCCAACCAATTGAGCTGTTTTAAGGATATAATAAAATTTATAATTATAAGTGCTATTGTTGGCTTAGGGAAGTACTTACAGTTAAAGGAAGTAGTCAATTTTCTAATATAATCTAAATATTAGTTTAATTTTAACTACCCAAAAAGAAAATGGCATATAAGTCATATTTTTCAGATTTCTTATATGAAAAAATTCATTGCAACTCACTTTGAAAATCCAATTAACATAGATCCAGATCTTCTATTTTTGAAAGCCATAATTAAATGAACTCCCATTCTGTAAAGTTGAGTGCATCTTGCACTTCTAAAGAATATTCTGTCTAATTTCAGTGCAAATGCAGTGTATACATTTCCCAATAATTTGCACATCATTAAAAAAAAGACATAACTCTCAATGATATTAACACATTGGTTAAATTGCCTGGTGAATTAATTCAGTGGACATTGAAGTGATAAAGCAATAATGCTAACTAAGCAATAATGCTAACTTTCTTCATTGCTTCAAATGATCATAACCTGTCTATACAAAGGAATTGGTTGATAAAAAAATCTGGAAACTAGCTACTAAAATTAATTTATATTAAAATTTTTCTTCCTTGGTGATATGTGTCTATATGTATATGCTTATATATGTGTGTATATTCATATATATATATATTCATATTGACACATATACACACGAAGCACAGATGTGAGAATAAAGGTTCAAATTCAGCTTAAGTAGGAAAGTCTGTGAGATTCATATCTCCATTTAAGCGCGCGCACACACACACACACACACACACACACACACACACACACACACACAAAAACAAACAACATAATAAATGCTGAAAATTGAGCTGTGGCTCAAGTGTTAGAGTACTAGTCTTGAGTAAATAAAGCCTGCAGACAATAACCAGGCTCTGGGTTCAGGCCCCAGGACTGGCAGAAGAGGAAGCGGAAGAGAAGAAGAAGAAGATGAAGGATGGAGAGGAGGTAGAAGAAAAAGGAGAAGGAGGAAGAGGAGGAGGATAAATGGCAGTAGCAATAAACTGAAAAGGAGAGAGTTTAAGGCCAATATGCTACTTTCTTTTATTGTAGTTGTTATTATTTGCAAGCACTAGCTCTCATATTTGGCTTCCTTATGTCAGTACTGGTGTATTCATTAATTTCTCCATCAGATAGTTATTTTCTGTCAGTAATTTAAATAAATTACTGGGAGCCTACTCTCCATCAAAAACATCATGTTTGGCCTCAGGCATGTAATGATGTTCAAAATATAAAGATAGTTCCTGGCCTAAAATAATTGCAATAACGTACAAGAGGTGAAATGAGAGGAATGGGTTATCTGGTGTGTGTAGTGGCCTTAGTGTCCTCCTGCCTGAAGAGCTGAATGGAAGGCAAAACTGTGGAATGAGCCTCAGCATACAGGTGCTGCATGCCTATGTGCAATATAAGAGTAAGTCAATCTTTTTCTTAGTATTCCAGAAATAATATGAAATGAACTTTGAAAGCATCTCACTATACTTGGAAGAGAAATAATTGGAGAGACCTCTGAGAAGGTAAAGAGATCAAAAAGAAGGCCCTAGGAGAATTGTGTCCAACCATTTTCTAAGTTTGACCAACATGGTTGTAAGGTTTATTAGAAGATAAAATGTGGAATGTGTTGTTAGAGTTATTCTTTTATTTTCTTCATTAAAGATTGTGAGAAGGCCTGGGGGACACTTAAGCAACTATTCACTTTGGATCTAAGGTAAAGTGTTGTTAAGCCTAAAAGCTAATGTCACCTCCACAGGAGTGTCAACAGAACCAAAATTTATACTACATTTTACATATATAGAGATTAACTAAACATCTTTAATGACTTACCTATCATTTAAACCTAATATAAACTATTTCCTATTGTTTGTAGGTACAAAATATACACCCCATGTACCTTTCTCTACTCTATGTGACGGTCCTTGACCAAAATAGAGTTTTATTGGAAACATCTTTTTTAATTCTATGCAAAGGAAATAAAGAAGAAGGAAAAAATAAACCATGGCAAATTCTACAATGTACCCCATTTATCATCTATATAATAAGTTCTTAGCTTTATGCATATCATATCAAAAAGTGTTACTTCTTTAAAAAGTGTCAGTTACTAGATGTAAATCATACAAGGTAACCTATTGAAACCTGATCTGCATTATCTAATCTAATTTTTCAAGATAAATCACTTGTACCCTTACCACTGATATATTCAGCTAAAATGAGTATTAGGATCAAGAAATTTGGAGCCCATACCAAAAGGTCAAATACTTAAAAAAATTAATACCTGAGATAGGTTGTTAGCCCTTTTGATTTCATTATTGGTGGTGGTGATGATGGTAGTGCTCATCCTAGGGCTTGAACTCAGGGACTGGGCTATCATTGAGCTTTTTTGCTTAACGCTTCAGCTCTCCCACTTGAGCCACAGCTCCACTTTGGATTTTTGATGGTTAATTGGAGATAAAAGTCTCATGAATTTTTTGCTTGGGCTGGCTTCAAACCATGATCATCAGACTCCAGCCTCCTGAGTAGCTGGGATTACAGGTATTACCAGCATCTTGACTGAGAAAGATTTCTAATAAATTTATCAGTGGTTAGGATATATATGTGTATATGTATGTATATATATATATATATATATATATATATATGTAGATACATATATAATGCATTAATTTTAGAACATTTAATAATAGCCGATATAGCTAATGTTACACAGACTAGACATGAAATAGAAATTCTATTCAGTCTTATTTAGCATTGTTAATAACACTTTAATGCTCTGATAAAAATATACAAAGTTCAACCTGGAATACATTTTTCTACTCTTCATGTTTATATAATCTGCATAAACTTCTAGTCTGAAGCCGGGCGCTGGTGGCTCACGCCTGTAATCCTAGCTACTCAGGAGGCTGAGATCTGAGGATCGCGGTTCAAAGCCAGCCCGGGCAGGAGAGACCGTGAGACTCCTATCTCCAATAAACCACCAGAAAACCGGAAGTGGCGCTGTGGCTCAAGTGGTAGAGTGCTCGCCTTGAGCTGAAGAGCTGAGGGACAGCACCCAAGCCCAGAGTTCAAGCCCCATGACCGACCAAAAAAAAAAAAAACTTCTAGTCTGATAATGTTCCAAGATTCCTAGCATAGCTCCCAACATATCCCTATTTCCTTTTATATACTAACACAATTTGTGCTCATTGCAACATGCATTTTTATCCAGAGTCACAGCCCACAGATTCATTGTTCTTTTGTTACCACACCACAGCCCTCAAAGTACAAAACATCGTAGCACTATCTTCTTCCACACCTGCTAAACCTCCTCAGGGCCACCAGACCCTAACACACCCAATACAGTCAATGTTCTTCCACTTTTTCGTGAGTTAATGAGAACTTCTACCTGAATATTCCACAGACAGCTTCTTTTTTACTCACCCCCCCCACCATGGTTGGTCAATGTTTAATTTTAACATATGTAAAGTTGCCACATGAAACCTTATTTTATTTTGGGTCCGGTCATGGGGCCTGAACTCTGGGCCTGGGCGCTGTCCCTCAGCTCTTCAGCTCAAGGCTAGCGCTCTATCACTTGAGCCACAGTGCCAGTTCCAGCTTTTTTCTTTTTTCTTATGTGGTGCTGAGAAATCGAACCCAGGGCCTCATGCATGCAAGGCAAGCGCTCTACCACTGAGCCACCTTCCCAGCCCCATGAAACCTTATTTTTAACATCAAGAATTGAATAAAAGATTTTATTTGAATATTTTTTGTTATTTTGAAGTAGTACAAAGAAGTTTCCATTCACCAATGCAGTTTATGAACATAGTCCTTGTTGATCACTGTCATTGTTACCCCTTGCAATATTCTCAACTACCCCTCCTTGCCCACACTTTCCTTTACTTTTCTTAATTTTAGGTTATGTATTTAATTATTTTGCGTTTTAACAAAGCAGTTCATGTGTACCTCTTTCCTGTACTTATTCTGGAGAGCTCTGACTAAGTCAGAGTCTATTGCACTTCAGTTAATTCATTTGTAACCCCTTGCTTACCACCTGGTATGTTTACTTGTAGACTGATAGGTCCATTCTATCTGCCATAAATTAAGGATAACATGCAATGTATGTTTTCCTGGGTCTGACTTACTTCAGTTAATATAACTTCTACATTTTTCCATTTTCTTATGAATTGTACAATACTCTGATGGTTGAGTAGAATTCAACTGTGTATATAAACCACATGCTCTTGACCCAATCATCCACTGAGGGGCATCTGGACTGACTCCATATCTTGGCTATGGTGAATAATGCTGCAATCAACATAGTTATTCAGGTAGCTTTAGCATGGCCTTGTTTGTGCTCTATTGGATAAATGATGAAGAGTGTGATTGTTGGGCCATAGGGAAATTCTTGAGGAAAGATCAGACTGCGTTCCAGAATGGTTGAACAACTTTACATTCCCACCAACACTGTAATAGAGTTTCCTTTTGGCCACATCCCCTCCAGCATTTGCTTTATTAGTAATTTTTATACTGGTCCTTCTAATTGAGTTGAGAAAGAATCTCAATGTTGTTTTATTTGCATTTTCTTTATGGCCAGATAAGTTGAAATTTTCTTCATGTGTCTCTTGGCCACTTTACTTCATTTGGAATAATAAAAGACCCCAAACAGCAAAAGCAATCCTTAGCAGGAAGAACAGTGTTGGATAAATATCAATACAAAACTTTAAGCTTTATTATAGTAATAAAAAAACAGTGTAGTACTGGCACAAGAATAGGCCTGAGGACAAATAGAACAAAATAGAAGACCCAGAAATAAATTCACAGACCTGTAACAATCTAATATAAAAATAGATTCAAAAACATAGGTTAAAAGACAGTATCTTCAACAGACAGCTCTTACAAAAACTTGGCTATCTACTTGAAGAAAACTGAAACTAGATTGTGGTATATCACCTTCCACTAGAACCAATTCAAAGTTTGATCAAACACTTGAATGGAAGGTCAAAAACTATGAAAATATTACAGGAAGGGGTAGGGGAAACACTAGGGCTGTTAAGCATGGGTCAAAACTTCCAGAAGATCCAGAATCACAACAAACCAAAGAAAGACAGGATAAATAAGATTGCATCAAACTTCAAGGTTTCTGCAGGGCAGAATATATAGGATATAGCTAACAAGATAAATAGAAAACCCATAGAATGGGAGAATTTCACCAGCTATATATCAGAAAAAGGTTTAATATGCAAAATATACTTAGAGTTCAAAGAAATTAACCCCCTCAAAATAAACCATGAAGAATCAATTACTGAATTAACAAATGGGCTAATGACTTAATAAGAGATACCTCAGCAGAAGTAAAATTGTCACAGACAACTGTAATTGAATGTAACTGCTATTCTTCACATAACCAATCACATTAAAATGTAATTTCATTTGAATTTCTTTGACTTTAATCTTTATTATAAAAAAGAGTACATTTTCATTTTTGTACCTAGTTTTCAGTCCTGAATATCAGTCAAAATATATGACCAAGCCATAAACTTTGTAAAATATTACTGTAGACATTTTCTCTATTTATTAGAAGGGGAATCACAGAAATGGTGAGACAAAGGGTGAACCAATGCAACAGTGATACTCAGTAGACACTATGTTGGAAAGAATTTTACATTTTGCTAGGGAGGGAAAGCAGGAGAAAACCAGGGAGGCAATAACACTCTTCAAGAAGAAATGCACTCATTATCTTACTTATGTAACTATATCCCCTCTGTACATCATCTTTACAATAAAAAAAAAACTTAAAGAAGAACCTTAGCAGATGCCTTAATCAAAATAAGTAGTAATGAACATAAAACTTGCTCTTGAAATTCTTATCTTGAAATTGATGCAATATCAACTAAAGCTTATCACCTCAATCAACCTAATATAAGATTTCCCTAAAAAATAGTTTCCTTTTCCAATGTCATAGTTCTGGCAGCTTACTTCAGACTTTAGACTTCAGACTTCAGGCTTTACCACTTAAATATCAATTCAAATGTGTAATATACATGCAAAAGAACTGAAAAAAGACATAATATATACAGTTCTGTGCAAAATTGCTTATTAAGGGCACAAATCTCTTACTTATATCAACTCTTGCCATTTGAAAATTTTATTCTGATGATTCGCTAATTTAAATTTATTTTTAAAATGTCTTGTGATGTGCATATTCAATATTAATTTGCTTTTTATTATTTTTCCACATTCTCTCTTTTGTTATGAACAGAAAAATTTTGACCAAAGTTGAGATATTATGCTGATTTTGAACTTAAAAAGCAAGAATTCCAATAAAAGGTCAACTTATATTTTAATGAATCCAGACGAATGGAATGTAGTCTTCAAAGATCCCACAGGTATATTCTGATATTTATCTTCCTTTTCTCATATAACTTACAGAACTTGAATTCCTTCTGTTAACACATGTTAGAGAAATATTAATCTTAGTCAAGAATCACTGAAACTGTCAATCTACATCTTACATCTACTGGGACATTTTTTTGTACAGCCAGTTCACACATGTGATTAATCTGGACATTATATTCATCTCTGGAATAAATTATTTTTAATAGATTATCTCTAAAACTCTTTCTGATATAAAGAAACATGATCTTCAGATTTCAAAGGAAGCATTTAGAACTAATAAATTTGTAACTAACTTCTACAAAGTATAATATTTAACGAAGCATAATTCTTTGTCATCTATGCTCTTATGTTTATAGAAACATGATCATCACACAAAACGTTATTTATCACTTTATCATAGAATATTTTGATCATTGTTGAGTTCTATACTTAAATAACATCACTACTACTAGTTGGTTATCTCAGAGACTGACAAGGGAAGCAAACAAAAATTATCTCTAGGGTATTAAGTATTTTACCAAAGTGAAGTGACTGTCCAGATAAAAAATTCATACATTTTTCAACTTCTTTGTCCTGAAGATAGTACGCCAGGTATTGGTTTTGAGACAGTACTGTTATATTTTTTCTACATATTATTAGCTTATTAAATTTATACTTCAGTATCTCCTACTATATGGCATCTATATGGCATTCTTTTCTTTCCTTTCATCATTTCCCTCTTAGATTTGGTCAGACTAAAATACTTAATGTACCATAGTCCCATAACTGTTTTTCTATTATGAAGACACTCCAACCAGTTTCCTAATCCCTATGAGAGGTGTCTTTTCTTTGGCTAGCAACATTGTTCACATTAATTAGAAATCTGAGATCTGTCATTGATTTCTCTGCTTTTCCTATGTATTTGCTGTCTAAAGTTATTCACTTTATAATATTTGATATATAGTTAGGTCACAACTAATATTTTCATTTCTGTGTGTTAAAAGCAAGAAAAAAATCTATAGAATAACTACAGGTCATAACAAGATCAAGGCATTGCCATTTCAAAAATAAGGTCCAATAACTTTTAAAATAAAATTTTCTAGTGTAATACATATAAAATGATACAAACTTGTTATTATAAGCAAGAAAGAGAGAGAAGTAGAGACTGTGAGACAGAGTTTACCTTTGTAACTTGTCCTTGTACTATATACTTGATAAAAGTAAGGTCCTTTGTCAATAGTACAAGTAGATAGTGAGAGAATCAGACCAATCTTCTCCTCAGATTGACTAATTTTAGAAAGGTTGATTTTTCATGAATTAGTGCACCATAGTACCTACACACTTTCTCACATATGATTTCACTCAAGTTAAATTCAGTCTTTTTTCTTTCTGGTAATGTCTAGAATGTTCTTCAAGATAAAACCAATAAATAGATTGGAGAAACTAGATGGTTTTATTTTTTTAATTTAATTTAATTTTATTTGTGAACATACTGTACAGAGGAGTTACAATCACATGGGCAGGATAATCGTACATTTCTTAACAAACATTGAAGCCTCCTCCTTTGTTTACCCTTCACATCCCTTCCCAGCCTCCCCCTCTCCCCCAATCCCAATCCTTCTCCTTCCCCCCCCTTCCCCCCCCCCCCACCAGTGTTGTAAAGCTCGTTTTGGACATGACAACTTGTACTTCTCATTGTTGCAACAGGTCCACCTGGATCCTTAAACAACTGGTTTTTCCCATCTCCTCCACAAGTTATACTGACATCAAATATAATGAAAGCAGGGGTTATACAGTGGGGGAGGGACATACAAAGCAACAAAGAGATAATCTTATAAATGCGTTAGAAACACTTGCATGAAAGAAAAAATATTAAAATACATATCTAAGGGTTCATTTTCCTGACATCACATTATCTGACATTTTCCCCTTGACTCATACATATACTAGATATTACAACTAGGGGAAACCATGGGACCTATGTTTCTTTGGGCCTGGCTTACTTCACTTAATATAATTTTTTCCAAGTTTTTCCATTTCCTAACAAATGGGGCAATGTCTTTCTGATGGAGGCATAGAATTCCATTGTGTATTTATACCACATTTTCTTGATCCATTCATCTACTGAGGGGCATCTGGGTTGGTTCCATATCTTAGCTATGGTAAATAAGGCTGCAATAAACATAGTTGTGCTGGTAGCTTTAGTGTGGTGTTGTTTGTAAACATTTGGGTAAATGACCAAAAGTGGGATTGCTGGGTCATAGGGGAGTTCTATGTGAAGTCTTTTGAGGAACCTCCATACTGCTTTCCAAAGTGGTTGAACAAGTTTACATTCCCACCAACAATGTCCACATTCCCTCCAGCATCTGTTGTTGTTAGAGTTCTTGATTTTTGCCGTTCTAACTGGAGTGAGGTGATATCTCAATGTTGTTTTGATTTGCATTTCTTTTATGGCTAGGGATTTTGATCATTTCTTCATGTGTCTATTGGCCATCATTCTTTCTTCTTCAGAGAAGTTTCTCTTTAAGTCTTTCGCCCACTTATTTATTGGGCAGTTGTTTCTTTGAGGATTTGTTGTTGGGGGGTTTAATTTTTTGAGTTCCAAGTATATTTTAGATATGAGACCCTTGTCCGTTGTATGGCTAGTAAAGATCTTCTCCCAATCCGTGGGCTTTCTATTGATCTTGCTAGCTATGTCATTTGCCCTGCAGAAGCTCTGCAACTTTATGCAATCCCATTTGTCCAACCTTTCTTTGATTTGTTGTGTTTCCGGGTCTGTATTCAGAAAGTTTAGGCCTGAGCCAAGGAGACCTAGGTTTTCTCCTATTCCATCCTGTAATGTTTTCAGAGTGTCTGCTTTGACTTCAAGGTCTTTGATCCATTTGGAGTTGATTCTGGTGCAGGGTGATATATAAGGATCTAGCTTTAGTTTTCTACATGTAGTTAACCAATTTTGCCAGCACCATTTACTGAAGAGGCTGTCTTTCTTCCATTCTATTGTTTTAGCTTCCTTATCGAAGATTAGATGGCTATAGGTCTGTAGGTTCATTTCTGGGTTTTCAATTGTATTCCATTGGTCCTGAGGTCTGTTCTTATGCTAATACCAAGCTGTTTTGATTACTATGGCTTTATAGTAGAGTTTGAAATTTGGTATTGATATTCCTCCAGCAGTGTTCTTTCCGTTGAGGAGTGTTTTTGCTATTTGGGGTCATTTATTATTCCATATGAATTTTTGGATTGCCTCTTCTATTTCCTTGAAGAATGAGGTTGGAATTTTGATAGGTATTGCGTTGAATTTGTAGAAAGCCATTTTCACGATGTTAATCTTTCTAGATGGTTTTATTAATAGCTGTATTTATCTACCACTGATGACTTCATGTGGAAAGGGAGAAGAGGTCTTCAGAAAAGATAATAATGGATAATCTTGTCTACCTGTTATGACAGCAATAATATTAACACTTTATTTTAATAATATTGAATACTAATGTTCAAATGAAACCATAGTGTGTCACATTTCCCTGTGATGTTTAAAAGCTTTCTTTAAGTAGAAGATTCTGGAATAACATAGTCTGGAAAGTATGAAGGAAATCATAGAAAGAAAATTTAAAATTTAAAACTTTTAATTAAAAATTTAAATTTTACTGAGCTTTGGCAGGGCGGGAAGGGGGACAAGCTATACAAGCAAGACATATTTAAAGGGTTTGGACAAAGAAAAATTCATTTAGAAAGGGAATTGAATCCATTTTTATCTGGTCCCAGAGAATAGTACCCAAACTATCACATCTAAGTTCAACTGGAAAATGATTCAGTTCAATAGAACAAAAGAAAAGAAAAGAAAATTCCAATACTCTGAAGTGTTCTAAATTGGAACAGTTTAGGCCGACTTGGAAGGTAGTGAGTTCATTGTTGAGAGGACTCTTGAATGAAATATTGAAAAACAATCACAAATACCAATGGGGAAGATGTGGAAAGCCAAAGATAGGGTTTTTTCTTACAGATTTAAATATTATATCCAGCTAATGTTATAAACTATAAATGAACTCATTTGACTTTGACTGTAAGAACCCTGTATAAAATATACAAAATATACATTGCATGCTTGGTAAGAAATGTATGCATTATCCTGCCAATGTAATTGTAACCCCTCTGTACAGTATGTTCTCAAATAAAATAAAATAAAATTAAAAAAAAACAAAAAACAAAAAACAAAAAAAATATACATTGCATATGTACATATATACCATACCACACACACATCCAACTCACACACAGACACACACACAAACACACACACACACTTTCCCACACTAAATATTATTTTCCCCCAATTTTTGTAATTAATATAAAAGTAAAATATAAAAGTCATTATTATAACAGGATACATATTACTATGCATCCAAATACATCCTTTTAGCAACCTGTCACCTTTACAAACATTCAGGCTCATTTCTTTCTGTTGTTACATTTATTATGATAATAATGCCCCTTTAAACTGAAAGTGCTGCACAACAAAGTTCTTTCCTTCATTTTTACCTTCTTTCTTAACAGTATCATTCACCACCAACTTAGATTAGATGATCTACTACAGGAAGTACAAAATAGATCACTGGCCTTAAGAAATTCAGGTATGTTGGGATCTCTAATATTTATAATAGTTTAAAAGTAGAATGACTTCACATGGCCCTGTTCAAAGACTCCTCTGCTACAATCAACCTGGGGCTGTAGGAGTGATTTGTGCCTCACTCTGGGCTATAAGAAGCCTGACAGCTGCCCTAAACTAGGCTATGGTAGAAACTTTCTCTGATAAATATACCTACACAGAATTATAAAATAAATAGAATACAACAGTTTGACATTTTAAATTTGATCTAGCTTTCAATATGTACAAGATTACTATTCTGAAATGGTGTATTCTGATAATAGTTATTTGTTTTTTCTAATCAGAAAGCAGAATATACAAGTAAAAATAATGTTTCTTTCTTCATGATCATGCACTAAATACCTTCTCACTTACTTCTGCTAGGGGTTATACAGTAGAGTCTTCCATGATTCAGATATTGAGACTTAAGATCTATTGAGATAGCATTAAATACTGCTGCCTTGTAAATCTCATTGTTACAATGGGTCATCCTGTATCCTTATTTTAGCATTTGGTTATTTCTCTTTCCCGCCACAAATTAGAAAAATGTATATACAAGATGCCAGGCACTGGAATCAAATACAGTGAAAACAGGGTATACCATGAGGGAAGAATATACAAAAGAAACAAAAATAATCACCTGGTATATTATAAGTACATTAAAAACAACAGCAAGAAAGGTAAAACCTCCTGTGTCCCTATCTTGGGGTTCATTTCACTTAGCATTTACAACTTTGGGGAGGGAGGGAGGAGTTGGGGAGGAAGAAGGGAAGGGATGGTAGGGATAAACAAAGGAGGGGTTAACAATGCTAGATAAGAAATGGACTCATTATCTTGCTCATGTAACTTTAACCCCTTTGTACAGTATCTTACAATAAAAATATTTTTAAAAAGTGGGGCAAGTGGTTAACTCATGGGATCAATACCCTCATGAATAGTATAGTGCTCTTAGAATATATGCTCAATGCCAGGCACCAGTGGCTCATTCCTGTAGCTACTCAGGAGACTAAGATCTGAGGACTGTGCTCCAAAGCCAGCCCTTGTAAGAAAGTCCATTAGACACTTACCTTCAATACTCCATGAGACTCTTATCACCAACAAACTATTCAGAAAAAGCCATAAGTGGCACTTGAGCCAACTGTGGCTCAAGTGGTAGAGCACAAGCCTTGAGCACAAAGAGGCTCTGGGACAGCACCCAGTCCCTGAGTCAAGCCCTAGGAGCAGCAAACAAACAAACAAGCAAAAAATACGTGCTTGAAAGAGTTCTCTTAACTCCTTTCACCAATATATCCCAGCAAGAAGGTTCAGTATATGGAATTAGTACTCACTAGACATGGAATACCTGAATCAATATTTTGGATTTAGTTTCTTCTAGAACTGTGGATAATATGTTAATATTGTTTATAAATTATTCATATAGGATATCATAATACAACTTCTCCTATTATATAGAAATGATAGTTAAAACAATATAGAAGAGAGCTTTCAAATATGTGGTGTGCTTTAAATAGATAATACCACAAAATCTACTATTGATATTAATCACTAAGTAGATTTTTCATTCCTCTTTTTGTTCACTGAATAGTTTGTTTTTGATTGAGGACACAATTTAGATTGCAAAATATGTCAGTCTTAGAATACCTATTTCCTGGACTGGTGCTGGTGGCTCACGCCTGTAATTCTAGCTACTCAGGAGGCTGAGATCTGAGGATTGAGGTTTAAAGACCACCCAGACAGGAACATCAGTGAGACTCTTATCACCAATTAACCACCAGAAAACCAGAAGTGGCATTGTTGCTCAAGTAGCACCAGCCTTAAGCTGAAGAGCTCGATGACAGAGTCCAGGCCCAGAGTTCAAGCCACACAATAGATGAAAAAACAAACAGCAACAATGAAAAAAAAAACACCTATATTCATATCTGTCATTCTCAACAATGCACATTAGTAAAATATGAAAGTTACACAATGATTTCACTTGGGGCTCCAAAAGTAATCTTATCAACAGAGCCAATCTTCTCTAGATATATTGTGTTAAAACCACAGTTTTACATGAAGCGATAAAGTAAAATTTTAGATGTTGAAACATAGCCTGTCTTCACCGGGGTTGAGTAGTGCTACAGAAAAATACCAAGCACCCACAGTACAGTAAAAACTATAAGAAACTAAGGAGATGCAGTTTTTACTTGATGGTAATTTCTTAGAAATCATACACTTGCCATCAGAGAATTGTAAATCAAAATGATACTGTGATTCCAACTCAGCACAGTCATAACCAAAAATAGGGGGAAATGACCCAAACTGGAGATCAGTATGGAGTTTTTGCCAAAAATTAAGAAATGTCATTTTAATTTTTATAAAAGTCAGCTCGTATGTATATAATTTTGTCTCAATAACAAAATGAGTACTTTGAAATTATTTTCTTAATTATTCATGATAAAATTCTTTTGAGTTAACACAGCACTTCAGATTGATGTGTGGAATTGAAATTGAAGATTACCCATGAATAGAAAAGTACACAGGGAAATTGTGAGAAATTTCCTAAGTTGTATTGAGAGAGGAATATTGAACCATGTTTGGGGCAACTAGAGAGAGAAATTTTTATTCATTTGTATGTAGTTCCAAAGTTTCATAGATAATATACACCTGTTAAATAGTGATCAGTAGGTCCAGAGGAAGATGGCAGAGGAGAAGCTGGAGGCTAAGCAAGAAAGCAGTTTTAGTGTTCTAGTGAACAGTCTTAGGCTAGAAAATCACACCAAGTGTGATTTTGGGAGTTTGGCAGAGAGGAAAATTCCAGGCAGCTTGGTCAAGGAGACAGATCTGAACACTTGCTGGTGTCTGAGAAGCAGCAGCTACTGCTGATGTGGCTGCCAAATAAACAGAGAGAGCCTGGAACAAAGGCACCAGATGCAGTGTGAGAGCAGATTCTACTAATCACCAGCAAGAAATGACAAGGAGCAGAAATCTTCATCATGCTGATTGCAGACCAAGGATGACCCCGAAACCAAGAGACCAGAGTGAGTACACCAAAGACATCTTCACTCTTTCTCATGGAGAAACACTGGGAAGGTAGCCCCTCACCAACTACCCAAGAAGAATTTCATCTTTGATACAGACAAAGGCCTGGCCAAGCAGCCAGCTTCAACTCAGACCTTGGAAGAAAACAATAGGAGCCATTCACCAGGTCACAAGAGCCTGACCTGCCAGGCTCAGCCCCACCCAGGGGAAAGTCACCCTCCCAAGCAGAGGAAGCCCCACCCCCAGAGGAGTGACTTTCTTCACTGGGTAAACAGAGCCAGAGGCTGCCCCACCCCCATTGCAGCCTAGACAGCAGGAAACTCAGTAAACATAAATCCTAAGAATGGCTCTAGGCTGGGCTCTGTGCGTATCTCAGGATCTAGTCCTTCAGGGAAAAGCTACTGATTGCTGATAGGCCTCAACCCTACCCAGAACCTACTCTCATCACAGCAACTCCAGGCTAAAGGAAACAGCCATCTCCAACTTTTGAGATACTCAAAGCAGACCTCCTCCCAAGTGAATTACCCTGGGAGGAGGATCACAAAGTCCTGGGTAAGGTAGAGCATTTTTCTGTCTGCTCAAACAAACTGACTTAAGAAATCAATCAAGCCACAGAAAAACCAAGCACGACAAGCAAACCAGAGACTCCACCAAGAGACTGGTTACAGACACAGGGGAGATACAAGATGCCCCCGACCCCCCCCACACATAAAAAAAGAATCAAATAACTTGTTTTTCTACCTAATTTTCTTTAAATATTAAAAAAAGTTTTTTTTTCTTTCATAATTTTTATTTTAGGTGTGTGTGTGTGTGTGTGTGTGTGTGTGTGTGTGTGTGTGTGTGTGTGTTATCTCTTTTAACCTTTTGGTCCTTTTTTTTATTTTTTGTATGACTTAATTGCTGTTCTGCTCATCCCCAGATATATACCTGTCGTCAAATATTAGGCCTTGTACTTCATTGTGTACATACTTAATTCAGACATTGATTACTCAATTCATTACCTCTTAGCCTTAACTTCTTTAATAGTACTATTATTTCTTTATAACTATATAATTTTTAAGTATTCCATTTTTAATTTTTAATTTTTCCTTTTTATCTCTCTCCTCCTCTCATCTTATCCTTTTCTTCTATCAGTATTATTTCTTCATACTTACATAATTTTAAGTGTTTAATTTTTAAGTTTAAATTTTTGTTTTTTTCATTTTTTCCTGTTTATCTTCCTCCTTTCATTCTGTTCTATCCATTTCCTCTCTGAGAATAGGATTTACTTAAATTCACTCTTTCCTTTTACAACTCCTCACCCCTTTAATCCTATTTTTTTCCACAATTCTCATTAAACATATGTTCTTAGCCCATTAATCCACAGTTGTTTGATGTTGAATAGATTGTATCTGCACCAATTTTGACTGTGCAACTACAGGACTCATGTTTAGGTTTGCCTTAAAATAGTGTTCTAGCATAAAATTGGTGTTACTTTCATACAAAATGGGCAGAACAAGCTGGAGAAACAAGAAAAATGGAAAGAACGAGTATCTCAACTCCCACTGATGATAATCAGGTGACAGAACAGTTAATGAATAATCCAGGGCATAGTTCCCAAAAATCTCTACAAATACTACTGATAAACATGGTGAAAGAGAAGATTGAAAAACTGCAAAGGACTCAGTATTAGCATGATAGGGAGCAAGAGGAGCCTAACCAAAGATTAACACACAAATTTTGTGAGCATGATGAGGTTAACCAAAAATTAATACAGGTGTCTTGAGAGCGTGAGGAAGCTAATCAAAGGTTAATACAGGAATTGTGTAAGCAGGTTGAGAACAGTCAAAGAGTAAAATAGGAATTGCCTGAGCATGAGGGAGCTAATCAAAGAGTAATACAGGAATTGTGTGAGCGGGATGAGAATAGACAAACATCAATAGAGCTATTCATTGAGTCCATAAACAGACAGCTGAAGGAATCCAAGGAAGCTACAAAGATTATGCTGAATGGAGCCCATCAGAAGGAAAGGGAGTTCAAGGAAACCAATCAATTAAGGGATTGAGAATAAAGACTGAACACCAAATTAAGGAAGTAAGGAAGTCCATACAAGATCTAAAACAAAACTCCAACAAAGAATTTGAAGCCATGAAAGCCAACCAATTAGAAGGAAAGGAATTTTTTTTTTTAAATAGAAAGTCTTGATGGTAGGTTAGACCATGCAAAAGATCGAATCTCTGGGATTGAAGACAGCCTAGATATTATAGACAAAGAACAGACAACTATCCAAGAAAAATCCAAGAAATATGATAGATCTATTCAACATTTAGAAGATACCATCAGAAGGCCTTATCTGAAGATAATGCTGTAGAGGAGCACTTACTGGTGGAAGCTAATGGCCTAGGAAATGTATTTAACAGGATCCTAGCAGAAAGGTTTCCAATCAGCCAAAAAATAGGCCTATCCAGATACAAGAACCTTTTAGAATCCCAAATAGACTATATGAAAACAGGACATCCCACTTTCATATTATAATCCATACAGGATTAATTCAGACCAAAGAAAGGACCCTTAAAGCTGTCAAGGAGAAAAGATCAAACACGTATAAAGGGAAACCAAATATAATAATCTCAGATTTCTCAGCAGAAACAATTATAAGAAGAAGAGCCTGGAATGATATATTTCATGCCCGAAAGACAAACAACTATCAACCAAGAATACTGTACACAGCTAAACTCTCCTTCATAAGTGAAGGCCACATGAAAACGTCCCATTGCAAAGAAAAACAGAAACAATATATCTCCACCAAACCAGTCCAACAAAAGATACTTAAAGATGTTCTAGGCATAGAAAAACCAACAAGATCACAATAAAGGCCAAGAAACCACAAACAAACTTAGAATTCAAGAACCGTAGGAAGAACCCACTTGTCACTACTCCCAAGAAGGTGAATAACATGTCAGGAACTACCAAAAACTTCTCAGTCCTAACTCTCAACATTAATGGACTTAACTCTCCAATTAAACAATATAGTAGTTGGATTAAAATGCAAGATCCTTCTATCTGCTACCTTTAAGAATCACACCTTGCCCATAAAAACATATTCAGAGAGTGAAAGGCTGGAATAAAATCTACGAAGCAAACAGCCCCCATAAAATGGCTGGCGTTGCAATCCTAATATCAGATAAAATAGACTTTAAATTAAAATTAGTGAGAAGAGACAAAGAAGGTTTCTACATACTAATTAAGTGATCTGTCCTTCAGGAGGATATTACAATTCTAAATATCTATTCATCAAAAAATGGAGCACCCAAATTTATCCAAGAAACACTACTTTCCCTCAAATCTCACATAGATTCAGACATTAATTGTTGGGGAATTTAACACACCACTATCCCCACTAAATTGATCAACTCAGCAAAAAGTCAAAAGAGAAACCACAGATCTAAACAACTGCATAGATCAACTAGATTTAACAGACATCTACTGAATATTTCAACAAGCAGCATCAAAATATATGTTCTTCTCAGCAGCAGATGGAACATTTTCCAAAATAGACAACAGTTTAGGTCACAAAGCAAATTTGTCCAAATTCAGAAACATTGATGTTTGCCCTGCATTCTCTCAGACCCCAAGGGAATAAAATTAAACTCAACAACAAAAGCCACCAAAGAAAGTCCTGTAAAACATGGACACTGAACAACACACTGTTGATTCACCAGTGGGTCACTGAAGAGATTAAAAGGAAATCAAATGTTCATGAAGTACAACTAAAATGAACTTAGAAATTACCGGCTCCTCTGGGACACAGCAAAGGCAGCATTCAGAGGCAAGTTTATAGCTCTGAGTTCCTACATCAGCAAATTGGAAAGATCTGAATCCAACAATTTAATGAGACATCTGAAACTTATTGAAAAAGAGCAGCAAACTAAACCTCAATCCAGTAGATGGAAATAAATAATTAAAATTAAATCAGAATTAAACGAATTAGAATCCAAAAATTAAAAAAATAAAATGATAGAAAGAATCAACAAAACAAAGAGTTGGTTCTTTGAAAAAAATAACAAAATTGGCCCTTAGCAAACCTTATCAGAAAAAGAAGAAAACATACCCAAATAAACAAACTCAGAGATGAGAATGGAAACATCACCACAAAAACAATCAAGATTCAGAACATTATAAGGGAATACCTCTCAAAACTTTATGCTAATAAGTTTAAGAATCTGAAAGAAATGGACGATTTTGTAGCAAATATCAACATGCAAAAACTAAACCAAGATGACTTAAAACAACTTGAATGGCCAATACCAAGCATCGAAATAGAAACAGCAGTAAGAGACCTGTCATCTAAAAAAAGCCCAGTACCGGATGGATTTACAGAGGAATTCTACAAGATCTTCAAAGCAGAACTCAGACCAGTGCTCCTCCAACTGTTCAATGAAATTGAAAGAGGAAGTTCACTACCAAACTCTTTCTATGAAGCCATTGTAACCTTTATCTCAAAACCAGGCAAGGACCCATCAAAGAAAGAGAACTATAGACCAATTTCTTTGATGAACATTGATGTAAAACTTTTCAAAATTTTGGCCAATCAACTTCAACAACTCATCAAAAAAAATCATACACCACAATCAAACAGGATTCATTTCAGGAATGAAAATCTAGTTCAATATACTCATATCAATTAATATAATTCATCAGATCAACAAGAGCAAGGATAAGAACCATATGATTAGCTCAATAGATGCAGAAATTGCATTTGACAAGATCCCACACCACTTTATTTTTTTTAATTTAATTTTATTTTATTTGTGAATATACTGTACAGAGGGGTTACAATTACATGGGCAGGATAATGTGTACATTTCTTACCAAGCATTGCAGCCTCCTCCTTTGGTTTATCCTTCGCATCCCTTCCCAGCCTCCCCCTCCCCCCAATCCCAATCCTTCTCCTTCCCCCCCTTTCCCCCGCCTGACGTTGTAAAGCTCGTTTTGGACATGACAACTTGTACTTCTCATTGTTGCAACAGGTCCACCTGTATCCTTAAACAACTGGTTTTTCCCCATCTCCTCCACAAGTTATACTGACATCAAATATAGTGAAAGCAGGGGTTATACTGTGGGGGAGGGACATACAAAGCAACAAAAAGATAATCTTATAAATGCGTTAGAAACACATGCATGAAAGAAAAAAAACATTAAAATACATATCTAAGGGTTCATTTTCCTGACATCACATTATCTGACCTTATCTGCTTGACTCATACATTTACTAGATATTACAAATAAGGGAAACCATGGGACCTATGTTTCTTTGGGCCTGGCTTACTTCACTTAATATAATTTTTTCCAAGTTTTTCCATTTCCTAACAAATGGGGCAATGTCATTCTTTCTGATGGAGGCATAGAATTGCATTGTGTATATATACCACATTTTCTTGATCCATTCATCTACTGAAGGGCATCTGGGTTGGTTCCATATCTTAGCTATGGTAAATAAGGCTGCAATAAACATAGTTGTGCTGGTAGCTTTAGTGTGGTGTTGTTTGTAAACATTTGGGTAAATGCCCAAAAGTGGGATTGCTGGGTCATAGGGGAGTTCTATGTGAAGTCTTTTGAGGAACCTCCATACTGCTTTCCAAAGCCCACACCACTTTATGAGGATGGCTCTGGAAAACCTAGGAATCCATGAAACATTCCTAAATACATTAAAGGCTGTATATGGCAAACCTACAGGCAGCATAATACTTAATAGTGAAAAACTAAAGCCATTTCCTCTAAACTCAGGAATGAGACAAGGATGTCCACTCTCTCCACTACTCTTCAATTTAGTATTAGAATGCCTAGTTAGAGCAATAAGACAAGATGCCAACAAAAAGGGAATCCAAATAGGGAAAGCTAAAGTAAAACTCTCCCTCTTTGCAGATGACATGTTCTTGTATTTACAGAATCCCATGGAATCAGCTTGAGCTAATTCGAAACTTTGACAAAGTAGTAGGGTATAAAATTAACCCTCAAAAAGCAATGGCTTTTCTGTATGCCAACAATGAAAAGAGGGTGGCTGAAATCAGGAAAGCAACTCCTTTTGCAATAGTCCCACAAAAAATAACATACTTAGGAATTAACTTAACTAAAGAAGTGAAGGACCTCTAAGATGAAAACTTTAAAAACCTGAAAAAGGAAATCAAACAGAAATTAGGAAGTAGAAAAACCTCCCATGCTCCTGGATTGGAAGGATTAACATCATGAAAATGGCAATACTTCCCAAGGCTATCTAAAAATTCAATGTGTTACCTATAAATAGCCCAACCTCATTCTTCAATGAAATAGAGGAAGCAATCCAAAAATTCATATGAAACCATAAAAGAACCCTAATAGCAAAAACAATAGTTAACAGAAAGAATAGTGCTTGGGGAATATTAATACCAAATTTCAAACTCTACTAACAAGCTAGAGTAACCAAACCAGTTTGGTACTGGCATAAGCAAAGACCTGAGGACAATTCAATGGAATGAAAACTCAGAAATGAACCCACAGACCTATAGCGTCCTAATCTTTGATAAGGGAGCTAAAAAATAGAATGGAAGAAACACAGCCTCTTCATTAAATGGTGCTGACAAAATTGGTTAATAACATGTACAAAACTAAAGATAGATCCTTATACATCACCCTGTACTAGAATCAACTCCAAATGGATCAAGGACCTTGTAATAAAAGTAGACATCCTGAAAACATTGCAGAAAGAAATATGAGAAACCCTAGGTCTCCTTGGCACAGGCCGAAATTTTCTTAATAGAGACTTAGAAACAAAACAAATCAAAGAAAGTTTGGACAAATGAGATTGCATGAAACTGCAGAGCTTCTGCATGGCAAAAGACATAACTAGCAAGATCAATAGAAAGCCCACGGACTGGGAGAAGATCTTCACTAGCCATACAACATATCATATCTAAAGTATACTTGGAACTCAAAAAATTAGACCCCCCAACAACAAATCCTCAAAGAAACAACTGTTCAATAAATAAGTGGGCTAAAGACTAAAAGAGAAACTTCTTTGAAAAGGAAATAACAATGGCCAATAGACATATGAAGAAATGCTCAAACTCTCTAGCCATAAAAGAAATGCAAATCAAAACAACATTGAGATTCCATCTTACCCCAGATAGAATGGCTATAATTAAGAACTCTAATAACAACAGATGCTGGAGGGGATGTGGACAGAAGGGAACCATACTGCATTGTTAGTGGGAGTGTAAACTTGTTCAACCACTTTGGAAAGCAGTATGGAGATTCCTCAAAAGACCCCACATAGAGCTTTTCCATGACCCAGCAATCCTACTGTTGGGCAATTACCCAAATGATCACAAACAAGGCTATACTAAAGCTACCAGCACAACTATGTTTATTGCAGCATTATTTACCATAGCTAAGATATGGAACCAACCCAGATGTCCCTCAGTAGATGAATGGATCAAGAAAGTGTGATATATATATATATATATATATATATATATATATATATATATATATATATATATATATATATATGAATTCTATGCCTCTATCATAAAGAATGACATCAAGTCATCGCCCCATTTGTTAGGAAATGGAAAGACTTGGAAAAAATTATGTTAAGTGAAGTAAGCCAGGCCCAAAGAAACATAGGTCCCATGGTTTCCCTTATTTGCAATAACTACTATATGTCTAGGACAAGCAGAAATGTTCAAAAGCTATGTACATAACCATAGAGATGATGGTAACTGAAATGAGCCCCAAGATAGGAACACAGTGGTTTTTTCTTCCTTGGTATTGTTTCTAACATATTTATAATGTACAATGTGATTTTTTTTTGTTTCTTTGTATGTTCCTCCTCCAAGGTATAACCCCTATTCCCTGTATTTGATGTCGGTGTCCTGCATTTTGTATATACATTTCTCTAATTCGGGGAGCAAAGGGGAAAAATAGGGATACAGGTTGACTCATTGTAACAATGAGATGTAGCAGACATTATGTTGAAGAACACACTTTACAATTTAGAGGGGTCAGTCAGAATTTAGGTGTGGAGGTGGGATTGAAGGGATGGTAGGGGAAAACAAAGGAGGAGATAACAATGCTTGGTAGGAAATGTACTCATTACCTTGCTCATGTAACTGTAACTCCTCTGTATAATATTTTTACAATAAAAGTGTATTTAAAAATAAAATATTATTCAGCCTTTAAAAAGAAAACAATAGTGGTCAGTAGCCAGATTTGTTTATTTAAACTTAAGTCAATGAAAATTCTGTAAAATTAGCGTGACACCAGTGGCTCATCTCTGTAATCACAGCTATTCAGGAGACTGAGAATGTCACCCTCCCAATCTCTGTCTGAAGTCCACCAAGAAAGAAAAGTTCATGAGACCTTATCTTTCAAAATAACCAAAAAGAAAAGAAAACAAAAGAAAAAAGTAGACTAAACAGATGTGATAAATGTTTGCCAGTCTAATGAATACTAGGATCTAATTTTATGACCTAGTGCTAAAAGAAAACAAAATTCAAGACAATTAATTTTTACATTTATTGCATTGGAATTTGGGTCTCAATAACAATTTACTGTATTTACTATTCTGGACAATACTGATATGGAATCTTTATAGTATCTCATTAGTTTTATTACACAAATGGTGATAAAGAAACTATTGAATATTATTTAGCCCAGTAGTTCCTTCCCACACCCTCCCACTCTTCTCCACCATACCTTTGAAGAAAACTGTTTTTAAGTCCTTTAGAATCTATAGAAGGCCTTTTAGGTCACAAAACAAGCTTTTATAAAATCTATTTTTATTCTGTTTTGATAAATATGCATCAGTAGACTTCAATCTCTGGTAGACTTCAAATAGTGTTCCTTCTGTGTCCTTTACCAAGCTTCGCATCAAGGCAACATCAGTATGTGGGAATGGGCCTTGTCTAGTATATTCTAGGCTTCCTATTTAATCCCTAGAAGAGTTTGAACAGACCCCTCCAAAAATCTGCTTTCAAGATATTACTACTTATGGACTCTCCTTTTGACTTAATAAAACTAATCTTACAGTCTATATATACATATATATTTAAAAACATTCATCATCATATTCTTTCAGGAGGTAATTATATAGAAATGTTTTCCAAGAGCTGCACTTAAAGTAGACAGTTGTTGATTGATGTGATCGTTTCCAGTACATGTTCTGATGCTGTGGCTTTGACATATTGTGATAGAAATCTGTCAACCTAGCTAGTTCTACCCTCCTCATTGACTTCTTAAATAATGTGCATCCCTAACAACAGTATAAACAAATTATTTATTCTTATCATCTATTCATTTGGCAAATAGATACTATTTATTTACTCGGTGGGATGCATTTTCTTATTGTGAAAAAAGCCAGTAAATAGTTCTCTGTTTACTTCTAGAGCTTCCAAACTATGAGAAGAAAATGTTAGTTTCAGCCTAATGAAATAGTGATAATAAATCATTCCCTTTTAGCTACATGTAGTGAACGTACATCTCTCAATAAGTAATTACAAATATTGCTTGCTGAATGCTTAACCCATTCCATATACTGTCAGAAAGATTCATAGACACATTTGCATTTAATGTTTACAATAATTCTATGCATTTTGAAATACTTGTAATTTCATTTTAAAAGCAAAAAAAGGCAATGGTACTTAAGATTTTGTATAAAGTTATATTTACAATTACAGGGCCATACCTATAATCCCAGCTACTTAAAAGGTAAAGAAAATGAGGATTACTGTTTGAGGTACTCCCAGGCAAGAAGTTAGTGAGCTCCCATCTCAACATAGAAAGCAGACGAAGTATCATGTGCTACCAGCTAGTTAGGAGGCAAAAGTTAGAGAAAGAAAGCTGTCCCTGAGAAAAACATATGAAAAAAATTTTAAGTTAAAAAAATTCGGGAGGACATTTGTCAAACAAGCTTGATGCCCTGAGAATGAATCCTGGTAATACAAAAGAAAAATTAAATAAGGTGAGTAAAATAAATGTGCATGAGGATGTGGAGAATTTTAAATCATTTTTCTGATAAAATAAGACCAGCATATTCAGACATATTGTACAATAAGTAATATATAAGCATTGATGTTCACATTGTTGTAGTCACACGTTATTAAAAGGAAAAGAGGTAGAGCATCAGAAGTTATAACAGAAGTTATAGGAAAGTGAAAAGCAACTAAAAAGAGTAAGATCACTTAGTAAAGGAGAAAATATCCTCTGGCTTCTTAGCATCAGGGGAAAGGATGGAGATGATGAATGTGCTCTAGTCACAAGGGTAGCCAGGAAGGTCTGGTGAAATCAGATGGCAGGTTATGACCACAGTACCAGGTTATGACCACAGTTCTTGCAGCCTTGTCCACATTTAATTAATGGTAGAAAGCACTGAACCCTTGTACTTAACTACAGACGTACCTATCACTAGATATAGAAGGAATGTCATTCAAGGCTACAATTGGCAAAATTTCCTGCAAATGCAATTTCTTTTGCACTGTCATCTCAGACTGTAATCTCAGCAAGATATGTGCCTCCTGTCCAAGGCTGGCTTCAGACAAATAGCACAAAGATCTCTCTAAAAAATAAACTAAAGCAAAAACATGCTGGAGGCCTGGCTCAAAGTCATAGAAACTTTCCCAGGCAAATTCAAAACCCTGAGTATGATCCTAGTACCACTAAAAGAAACAAAGAACTCAAGGTTAGATACTAAAGTAATACATAATTGAATCAGCAAATGGAAACATGAATTAAACATACACTTTTCAAATGAAAGAGTACAAATGGCTAATAACGTTCAACAATCTTAACCATTAAGGAAATGCAAGTCAAAAGTAAATATATGCTAGGTGCTGGTGCCTCACATCTGTAATCCTAGCTACTCAAGAGGCTGAGATCTGAGGATGGAGGTTTAAAGCCAGCCTGTGCATGAAACTCAGTGAGACTCTTATCTCCAATAAACCACCAGAAAACTGGAAGTGGTCCAGTGGCTAAAGTAGCAGAGTGCTTCCCTTGAGCTGAAGAGATGAAGGACAGTGTCCAGGCCCAGAGTTCAAGGCCCACCCCCCACCATGACTGACCAAAAAAAAAAGTAAATATATTTTACATCTCACACTAATCAGACTATTATTAAGGAAATAAATGAAAATAATCTAGTTGAAAAAATGCAGTAAAATACCAACTCTTACTTGTAGTGGGAATATAATTACTCTAGGCACTATGAAAATCAGTACGTTGTTCATCAAAAAATATAAACAGTTGGTGCTGGGAAGGTGGCTCAGTGATAGAGTGCTTGCCTTGCATGCATGAGGCCCTGGGTTGGATTCCTCAGCACCACATAATCAGAAAAATCCAGAAGTGGCACTGTGGCTCAAGTGGTAAAGAGCTAGCCTGAATTGCTCAGGGACAGTTCCCACGCCCAGAGTTAAGGCTTCACGACTGACAAATAAATACATAAATATATATATATATATATATATATATATATATATATGTATATGAATGGTCTTGGCATACCACTTCTTCATACATACCCCCAAAGTGTTACAGTCAGCTTCCTAAGCAGAAACGTGTATCCATGTTTATCATGACATTATTTTATTACAATTTCCAAATTATGGTATCCATCTATGAGTCCATAAGAGATGAATCTGTTCTTCTCTACTGAACTAACAACCAATATTATTATTACAATATAAAAACTATCTAATGTGTGCACATACAAGAAAAATATATAAGATCTACACAAAATTTATAACAGATTATACCTCTAAAAAAGTATTTCTCCTAATTTAAAAGCTTTACCAAATAGCCTCAAGTGACACATGAAGGACCGTTTTTTGGACCATCAAATTATGTTATAATTTTGATGAATAATTATAGGAGACTATTTTCCAGTAACTTAACCAATGGCAATAATTTTAAAGTAATAATGTATTAGGTATAAATAATTTCCATAGATACAGAATATCCACAATCATTGAAGTAGTATTTCAAGCGTCTCTTGTAAGGTACTGAAAGAGGAAAATTGCCTTGGACTATATGAAAATTATTATTCACCTTCCAATGTTATATGCAAAATTCTATCAAATAATAGGGTATCAGTCTAGGTGGAGAGCTGAAGGCACTGGCAACCACGTTTCCCACTTTTCTAGGAAAGTAGCAAGTCCTTCCCTGTCCTTCCTGATGGGTATCTTTGCTATTTGCACACTTAATTTCTGGCCAATGTAGTTGCCAACAATCAGACAGCTTCTTTCATCTATCCTCCAGTGCTCTGTGTTTACATCTTTTCATCTCTTCTCTCATTTTCTCTTTTATTGCTGATGCTAATAGACTCACTCCAAGGTCTTTTACTCTTTGAATAAATGGGGGTGATATGGGGGTGAATATCGCTAAATTATGTAGTATAGATGCATGAAAATATCCCAACAGGAATCCCATTGTTTTTGGACAATTAACAGCAGAAAGTGATCATAGCATAAAACAATGTTTTTCTTCCTGCTTCATCTCTCTCTTTATTCTTCTCCTCTTTCATTTTCTCTCTTAAAATCATTTTTGATGTCTTAATATTTAATTATGTACAATGTCTTTCCTATTAACCAATTATTTAAAAAATGTAATTTCAAAATCATGAGTCAATCCTGCCCATGTGTGTCCCTGGTTATTGAGTAAAGTAAAAGGTTTTGGTTTCCTTCTACTTCTTTTATATAAGCCTCATGTAAATGCTATTATTTGGGAAACTGAACCATTAGATTACTTCATTTAGAAGTAATCTTTAGGAATGAACAGTTTCATGTATGTGAAAATAATACTAGAATTGCTGTTTAAGATTCCAAATTATTTGTACAATTTAGTATTTTAAAATGTACATATGTCTCACAAATTTACTTTGTTGTTCCATTTAAAATTCCATTTTGTGGGGTTGAAAATATTACGAACCACATTATATTGAAAATATAATGAAATATTGAAAATATAATGGTTCATAGAATTGATCTTCCTGAATAACTGACAAAATTTCTCACAAAATACTTCCTGGTTTGAATTATTCTTTTTGTACACAAAAAGATTAACTCTAGATGAGAACAGAATAAAAAAATTGACATAAAACTTAGCAACATATTTTAGGGAAATTTTAAAAGAATCATTTTGTTTCTTCCATTCCTCAATTTGGCTCACAGAAATAAGCCATGTTGCTAAAAACTGTATGTTAAGCATTTTGTATTTTAAGGAATCTCAAACATTATATAAACACAACCAGAAATTACAAATGAGTTTATTACTTAAATTCAGACTAGCATGATCTATTTATATCTTGATAAGACATATATTATTTAACATACTTGAAAAGTATTTTATAATATTTTTGACAACTAAAATTTATTTTCAACATGCTACAGTACAACCAATCTGTGAGCTTGCAGAACATATATACGATCCAATTGGCTCAGGCTGAACCCTCCATTTCTAAGGAAGCTTAATATCTATATTAAGATTTGGTTTTAAAACTTAATTTCATTTTATATGAGTGTAAAAAATCAAAAATGTGAACAGTTCTTTATGTCATTTAGAGATAACTATAACATATCTCCTTTACTATGTAAATGTTCACACGCTTGTGTTTTTAAAATTCTATTTCTCTGTAAATATATTGGCTCACTTATATGTGGATGTTTTCAAATACATGGCCCTCAATTTGCAGACATCCAGTGCAAGGATGTGGATCAGGGTTCATCAAGCAATTCCCAGTTAATGACCAAATAAAACATCAAATTCTGTAAGATGTGAATCTTCTCTATTCTTATTATTTACCAAAACTGAGACAGCATTATTCACAACTCATTACCCTCAGGTTTTACTGGACTTGTATTTTCTTTTTTTTTAAATGAGTTTACTTTATTGTGATTATAAAAGTGATGTACAGCAGGATTTCAATTACATGAATCAGGTTATAAGTACATTTCTTTTCATTATCTTGTCTTCTGTTCCCTCCCTCTCTCCTACTCCCTTCCTCGTTTCTCTAATCACCAGTTGTGTAGTTCACTTTCTTCCTCTGTCCAGCATATTTTCTGTAGTAAAGAACTGAAGCAAAAACAATGGAATGTAGGGTTTTTTTTCATTTACTTTTCATTTAATTCAAGCAATTCAATCATATTCACCCAATGTTTACAGAAAATGATTGTACCTCAGAAGCCTTCAGTGCAAACAGCAGCAAATCTAGGACTGTGGAAAAGACATATTAGCCTTTCAAGATGCTGTGAATGTCAGAGCCCTTGTGTTAAATTATATTGATTGTCGTTTGACCATATGGCTTGTTCGGACCACTGGAATATTAGGAAATGATGGCTGCTTTAGCTCAGATTCTGAATAAGTGACATGTTGTTTGTACCACAACTTGATACATAGTCTGGATCAGAGCCACCACATCAGACCCACAGACCTTACATCATTTCTTGCAATCTGAACTGGGAATTGTATTTTATTGCAGTGGACCCTGACCAATGTAGCTCTTACCTGTGAGGGTATCTTTCTTTGACAGCACAACTGGCTTTCCCTCTAGAGGGCTATGATCACAAGTTTCAGAAAAGCATATTAGAAATTTTTCTATTTTGAAGCTGATACAAACACAATTGGATGCATATATTTCAACTGATTGACAGCCTTTTTAATATTGGGTGATATAATGCTTTACTCACTCTATGATTATTAATGAGTCAGAAGTTCAAGCGCTAACTTTTTTCTACCACTATGTTAACCATGGTGAACTGTTTCCCTGGTATCTCTTTTATGCTCAGTGTCTTCACTGAACATATTTAGTAACTTGAGTCCTCGACCTAAAACTTATTACTTCTTACTAGAGTTGGCTTCTAAAAATAATGAATAAAACTGCTTTGTTGCTTAGGACTTCACAGGTTAGATTAGTTGTGGATAAAACGAAAATAAGCCAGTTATAATTCAACAAATCTGAATGCATAAAAGAAATGCAGATCATTTCTATGAAAAGTCCTGGAGCAAAAAGCTACTTAGATAAAGAAGAATTGGCAGTTAATACATGTGGTAGCATTTCCAGAAGAATCAACAGTGGCATAGATGAGTGAAAGAAACACTAGTCAAGTGAAAATGAGCAAGATTGTGGAACTATTTATTCACTTGGATGTGTCTGGAATTTGGGGATATGAAAAGGAACTGGAAAAGGAATTGGAAAAAAGCAGTTAGTCAGTCTTTAAGAAAGGGTAGGTTTAACAGGCTTAGGCAAAGCACAGTAAAGAATATTTTATTAAATACCTTTAAAAAGGATAAGGACTGAGAAGATTTCCAATTTACTAAGATGTTGGTGATTTTTAAAATGTCTGCCAGGCACTGGCAGCTCACATCTATAATCCTCCTAACTCAGGAGGCTAAATTCTGATGATCGCTGATGGAAGTCAGGCCAGACAAGAAAGTCCATGAGATTAGTATCTCCAATTAACTACCAAAAAGCCAAAAGTAGAGTGTGCCTTAACAGAGCATTAGCCTTGAGCAAAAATCTCTGGGACAGTGCTCAGGACCTGAGTTCAAGCCCTAGTACCAGGACAAAAGCAAAAACAAAACAAAACAAAAAAAAAACTAAACAACAACAACAAAAAACACTAATGTATAAGAATGGAGATGCCGGGCGCTGGTAGCTCACGCCTATAATCCTAGCTACTCAGGAGGCTGAGATCTGAGGATCATGGTTCAAAGCCAACCCCAGGCAAGAAAGTCCATGAAACTCTTATCTCCAATAAACCACCAGAATACCGGAAGTAGCGATGTAGCTCAAGTGGTATTGCTCTAGCCTTGAGCTGATGAGCTGAAGGACAGTGCCCAGGCCCAGAGTTCAAGCTCCCCGACCAACAAAAACAAAAAGAATGGAGAAACAATTCTACTGTGGAAATTATCATTGGGGTAGTTGGCTCAGGCTGTCTTGCAGTTAAAGTGAAGGAAGAAATGTGAATAGAAGTAGGCAAAGTCCTAATGATTTCTGGTAAGGGAAGGAAATGTTCTTTGTGACTAATAACGTAAAAAAAAAAAAGGAATTGAATCACTCTAGAGAACTTGGAGGTTTCTTCACAAGTTAGCTGAAAGGAAAATTTGTGTGAATTTGCTAGAATTGATATAATGACATTCCACATACATGTGGCTTAAGCAGCCGAAATTCATTTCTCTTAGGTCTGGAAAATGACAAGAGAAAGTGGCAGACAGATGAGTTTGCAGCTTTTATCCAGGGCTTATTGATGAATATTCTTCCTCTTTTTCTTCTGATAGCATCACTTCTAGGTAAACACATCCCTGGAATCACCTTGTGTCTCCTCAGATCTCTTCTCTCTAAGAAGACAGTCAGATTGGATTAAGGATCATCTTCTGGACTTCATTTTGATAATTTCTTTCTTAAAGGAACTTTTCCTGTAGTCCTTCAACAACAATAATATGACTTTACAAAAGAAGCCAGAATATACAAGGAAAATCATAATTACTCATCAGTTACCCAAGCAAATGTTTCAGATGTGCCAAACATGATTAGTACCTCTACTTCTAAAGGTAAAGTATGTTCAGAGCTGGGAATGCCAGTGAAGTTGTACATGAGCAACTTAGTCTGTATCTGTGGAAATGGATTGGATGTGAGAACAGAAGTAATCCCGTAAAGATGAGATATGGTATGTAGTAGGCTCACTGTCTTATGGTACCTTTGAGCAATCAACAAGCTATAAGAGAAGCATTGTTATAAAGAGAGTGCTTCATAGTCCTCTTTGTACTTGCACAGTACTAATAAACTTTCTACCACTGTAAAAATATTGGAGAAAATCAACTTAGTAAGGTAGAAGAGATCTTTTGGCTGACAGTTTAGGAGTCACTGCATGATTTATTGTAGTGTGACAATGAATACATGGAGATTATAGAAAAAATAATTCATATCAATATGATTGAAATAGTTACTCCCAAATAGAATAGCTGAATTTGAGAGTCAAAAAAAAGGAAGGAAGGAATCCAAGTTCCAGTGGGCTCAGGCCTGTAATCCTAACTACTCAGGAGGTTGAGATTTGAGAATCACATTTTAAAGCCAGATCAGAAGGAACATCCATGAGACTCTTATCTCTACTAAAAGTACCACAAAAAGCCAGAAGTGGAGATGTAGCTCAAGTGGTAGAGCACAAGCCTTGAGCCAAAAATCTCAGGGACAGCAAAGGATGGCAAAAAAGAGGGAAGTTACATTTAAAAGGCCATTTAGGTAGGAAACATGTTTTAACTGATATCTGAGTTTTCTGAAATTATTTACTATTAAAAGGGAAACACTGAAACTGATTATAGTTGGTTATAGTTGATTATATAACACTGATTATAGTTGATAGCTTCACTTGTTATAAATTAAAAGCTATGACAATATAATTCAGTGAGGGATGTGTGTGTGTGTGTGTGTGTGTGTGTGTGTGTGTGTGTGTGTGTGTGTGTGTGTGACATCTCCTTTGTCTTGAAAAGAAAGATGAATATATTACCAGTAGGGACCAGATAAAGAAGGCGAGAGAAAGTAAATCAATTAATCTGAAATTCAATGTTAATTCTTTAGGATATTGCAATGAGCATGATTGCCATAATTTCCTGCCATGAGATATTAAGATAACTCTATCAGTGATTCTGCTGGCAGGCAGACACTAGCTTTGTGGAAACAAATGTAAAATGTAAAACAAAGCATGTCTTAGGTGCTCCAGAGCATACAAAGGGAGTGTTTAGAGTTATGGGAATCCTTCTAGAATTCACAAGTAAGGCAATTATTGAAGGACTAGGTACATTTATCGGGCTACAAGGGGTTAAAGAAGCTAATAGAAACTTCAAAAATGAGGAGGCAAGGATAATCTTTTTGTGGGATACATCATGAAATCATGATATATACTAGAAAAGAAAGGTAATCAGTCTTGTTGAAGACAATAATGTTGCTCCCCCTTCATTCTTCTCCAAGATATTGAGATGAAAGGATGAGACAGGGATGATCACTACCACGAACCATATTAGGAAAGTTTCAAAAATTCTTAGAACTTTAAAACATCCATGGGCAGCAAGTGATACTCACTAGACTTTATGTTGAAAATCAACTATACAACTTGGGGGTGGGATGGGTGTGAGAAACTGGGAGAGAGTGAGGGAAGGGGTGACTTTGTCCAAAAAGAAATCTATTTTTTACCTGACTTATGTAACTGTAATTCCTTTGTAAATCACCTTTACAATAACAATAAAGAATGTAAAAAATAAAAACCTAAACATCCATAGTGTTATTATTTTGCTACTCTAGTATCTCCACAATAGATAAAGTAGAGACTTAACAATGATAAAATTGTATTTCTATGCTCAGAAAGAGAAGAATGAGAAAATTGAAGCTATTTCTTTATACCCAGGACTGATAAACTTAGTAGTGGTATTATTATGCAGAGGAAAATAGCTGGATTCACTAAGGCATAAAGGAAGGAAGAAATAAAAAGAATTTTAAAAGACACCCTAACATTTACAAAGAAACTTTTGAGACCAGGAACATGATTCATATTAACCAGTCATGTACTGACTCTGCACATATCTATTATATCTAATCTTATTTCCTTTCTTCTGCTAAATTCTGGTTTCTCAATACGATGCCATTCTTGTATGGTTTGTTCATGAAAGTAAAAGTAGAAAGACTCTATCTCTGGTGATTGTAAGGGTACAATAAAAACCTAAATAGGAAAAATAATTTTCCCTCTGTTGGTTGGAAATTTATCCTTTATTCACTTCCATAAAACACCTATATGGGAATGAAACATTTAAAAGAAATAAAAAACCAGCATCAAAAGAAATTTAATTTTTCCAATGCTGCCAAATCACTAAAGAGGTATTTGTCTTTTCCAGGTTAAATAAAACATCAGTGCTCCCAGTAAAATATGCCTGAAATTACATTTATTTATGGATATGTTCTGTCATTTTGTGGTTTCCCGTAAAAATATGTGTCCGCTACAAACAGACACATATCAAAAAGTATCCTAAGAGCCCTGTGAGAAAGGCCACTTGAGAGAAATATGTAAAAAGGTTTGGAATGAGTAAGAGAAACAAACTTGTTTATAGCAAAAGAAAGGAAGCACAAGTAGGTGAAAGAACTGAGAGAGAAAAAATGTGCACATTGATGCATTTTTATGCAATGTGTTGAGATTCTTGAGGAAGCATGCATTGGGGAATATCTGGATGAATAAACTATATTCATAAGTTGGTTTTGACAAATATGTCAAAGCAAAAGGAACTTCACTGCAGTAAATAATATATTCTGCCATTAAAATGGTTGAAATATATTTGAGAGACCAAGGAATTAGAGTTGGTTAAGTAAGACAAGTTATTGTCTAACTCAAAGGCTCAAGTGATGTGTTATGATAGAAAACCGACACTTGAAAGTAACTAGAGACATACTTTTCAGCTCTTGAATTATAGTTGTACAAATTTTCCACAGCATGCTCCAAGATCCCAGAAGTAGTTTTGTAAAGTTTATCATCAAGGAAGTTTTAAATGAACTGGAAGAGGGAAAAGCTACCTTAGAGAAAGTGTTTTTTTAAAAAACCCTGCACAAGTTTTACTTCTTTTGCCCAGCTACTGATATACTTCCATGAAGTTTGACAGTTTGAATGGAAGCAGGTGAGATAACCAACTTGATCTAGTGGAATGTTCCCAGTGGAAATTTGGAAAGTACATTAAGTCCAAAAATTTTTGATCAATTATTCACCTTAGAATCAAGAGTGATTGGTATCTTTCCACTAACTGAAGTCAAATGTGCCAGAACACAAAGGCCATATTACCAGTAGCTGGACCACAGAATGGAGGTGGTATTCAATGAAGTGAGAGAACCATAAACTTTCTGAAGAAGCCAGTTTATAGAACAAGTCTTTGTTGTTGAGGGCATACGGAATACTCTGCAGAAAGTAGTAGCTTTGAGAAATGCCATGATTATCATCGTCCAAAGGAAAAAAAACCCACTTAACAAGTGAGGAGACCTAATTCAGAAACTTTAAATGACAACTGAGTAGAGGAGAAGATAACAGCACTAGAATTTCCAACTTTAAAACCAGGAAAGTGGATAGACACATGAACCTCAATGACAACCAATCATTCTCCTCCTATGAACAACCCTTGTTGCAGCATAGATTGAGGCATCAACAGCTGGCAAAGGCAGACAGCTTGCTTACAGCAGTAAAATACAAAAGCAGATTTGGTGTCAATACTCAAAGCTTCTACTGACAGATGGGCAGAAAGGAAGTAGATATAAAATAACCTTGTCTCTTCAGTGTCTTAACCACGACAGGATCAGCAAAACAAAGCAACACAATACAAAACAAGACAATCAAAAAACACATTTATTTCTGACTACAAATGAAGAAGAAACCTGTAATAGAGCAAACACATTGAGAGAAGATGAGGTTAAACAACGGTTGGAATTGTGAGAATAAGAATCATAGTCTAGCAAAATGTATAAATGACAGTAGCTGATGTCATCAAAATTGAATTCCAACAAAAGTTCTCTTCATTAGATTTACTGTAATAAGTAGGTAATGAGATCAAAATAAGGGAGATTGGCAGGATGGGTAATATTTTCGAGTAAGGATACTTGTAATTCAATGTTATACTACCATTCTCTTTCTAGAAGAGATCCATTTAAATGTTCATTTTCCACTAAAAATGTTTTTTTAAATAAAATGCAACATGTGTGACTTCATAGAGAAAAGATTGTCATATGGCTTATATGTAAAAGTTAGCTAGATCATATGGTCATCTCTTGCCATAAGACTCTACCAAGCCCTTCTTGGGCATACTAGTAGGACAAGATTATTAACAGAATCTGGAGCTTAGGGTTCACTCTAATAATGTTAGCTACTCAGGAGGCTTAGATCTGAGTATCACAGTTAAAGGCCAGCTCATTCATATAACCCCATGTGACTCTTATTCATAGCTCAAGGAAGAGAAGTCATCACTGAAGAAACAGCAAAGTGTCTGGATCTTCCGGAAATGACCAAAAAATATGACCTTTGTGTGTTGTGTAGGTAGACACAGATTGTAAGTGAAATTAGAGTAGGAATGTTTCTTATTAAGATAGAATTCACTTGATCTTAGCCCAAAGGCCAAGAAACAAAAAAGCCAGGCCCAAAGAAGCATTAGTCCCATGGTTTCCCTTATTTGCAGTAACTAGTATATGTCTGGGACAAGTAGAAAAGCTCATAAGCTATGTACATATGACCAGATAAAATGATGTTAAGTGAAATGAACCCCAAGATAGGGACACAAGTGTTTTTTTTTCTTTCTAGCTATTGTTTCTAAAATATTTATAAAGTACTAGGTGATTTTTTTTGTTGCTTTGTATGTTTCTCAACCCCCCCCCCCCATGGTATAACCCCTGTTTTCACTTTATTTGATGTCGGTATAATTTTGGGAGGGGAAGAGGGGGTAGTCATGGAGGTGGGAGGGAAAGGAAAAACAAAGGAGGCAACAATGCTTGTTAAGAAATGTACTCATTTCCTTGCTTATATAACTGTAACCCCTCTGTACGGTATTTTCACAATAAAATCTTATTTTAAAAAGACTACATTTCTCTGAGTAAACAACATTCAAACATATCAATATTAAAAATCTAATAGAACATAGCATCTGAAGTAGCTAAACTAGTTCATTATTCTACCTCTGAAGCTATCTTCTTCCCTAACATGAACAGTTTGTATCCATTTACCTCAAATCTTGATATTATGAAAAATGTTGCAGTTTCAATTGATCCTAACTTTTCCTCAACTATCAGGTCCTAAAGTAACTTTCAGATTTATTTAACATTATTTACCCCCTTTACTTAACTCACTTACCCCATTTCTCAATCCTAACCCTATCCCTAAGCCTAAAATGGAAACCTAACCATAATTGTAACCAGATTAACACTAGATTGTAAAAGTAAGAAAAAATACTCCAGTTTTCATTCAAACTCACATTCATTTTGCTGCTTCTTTTTGGTAAAAAGCTCAGTTTTGCTCCACTTGTTAGACTTCCCTAACTTCAACCCTAACCACCACTAGAAAAGTAACCCTAATATTATTGAATGCTAAAAGTCACACAGTTTTCTTTCATCCTAGCTTTGATATAACTGATGTTTCTGAAAATTGGTTGCAGGTTTCCCCATTATCTTTCCCTTTCTAACCCTAACCCTAAATAAAACTAACAGGAACATTGAAGCTAACTCTAAATCTGATTGTGCTTGAATCCTCATATTTGTAGCAGTACTCAATTTCACATTCATCCCAACTCTTACATTTCCCTAAGCTTAAAACTAACCCCAGATGGAATCCTAACCCTAGCCTTGACCAGAGTGGAAGCCCATTCCTAAAGTTAACAAAAAATACTCAAGGTTTGAATCATCCAAACTGATATCCCAGTTGTTGTTGAAATAAGTTGCAGTTTGCCCTAAATAATACAGATTTCATGACTCTGAAAATATCATGTTCACTAACAAGAACCATTATAACCATTCATCTGAAATCCTGATATTATAAAAAGTACTTCCCAATGTTCTTAGCATTTCCTAAACTCCTAGATCCTCAAATAAGTTTCATTTTTATATGACATCTAATCCATTTCATAATCTTAAACCAAACTGGAAACCTAACCTTAACCATTGAGGCTGATCCTAATGCTTATTGTACTGAAATACTAATGTTAATAGCAATACTCATTTTCACATTTATCCTAACTCTTATTCAGCTTGTAGTTTTAAAATTTACTTTGTTTGATGTTAAATTTTCCATTTCTCTAACTTTAAACTTAGGAAGAAACCTAACCCTAACCTTGTCATAATCATAGCCTAATCCTAAAGTTAAGGAAAAAATATCTAGTTTTGGTTCATGCTGATACTCCAGTTGTCCGTTTTGAAATGAGATACAATATGCCCTAAATCCTAGCGATTTCCTGACTCTAACTCATTTGGCTATATAAATTATATGTGTATATGTATATGTATATTCATTTTATTTCTTTTCCAGTTGTCTAACTTTATTTTATCTATTTACAACCAAGCATACAAACAAGAAACTGTTTCAGTGGCAGCAATCCCGCAGAGACATTGCAATACAAGGTAAAGGAAAAAAATTTCCTGGAACTTGCTTCTTCAAAAGTAACAAGTCTTATTAAGCATCTGTGGCTCATGCCTGTAATCCTAGCTACTCAGGAAACTGAGATCTAAGAATTTCGGTTCAAAGCCAGCCCAGGCAGGAAAGTCCATGAAACTCTTATCTCCAATTAACCACTGGAAAACTAGAAGTGGTGCTCTGGCTCAAGTGGTAGAATGCTTGCCTTGAGCTGAAGAGCTGAGGGACAGTACCCAGGCCAAGAGTTCAAGCCCCATGACCAAAAAAAAAAAAAAAAAAAGAAAAGAAAAGAAAGAAAGAAAAAAAGAAAGAAAGAAAATAACTTTCACACAAAAGAATTAGGGAAATAATTTTGCAAAGTTTCAGATTTCTCAGAAACACAGTTATCTTCAAAACAGCTATCTTCACATCCCCTTGGTTCAAATTGTTACAACACCAGGTCTGATAACTGAAATGTTCAACTTGATGAAACAAAAACCTAATATGAACAGACAAAAATCAGAAGGTATTTTTTGGCATGAAAACCAGAGGCCATAGATGATTGATAGTTGATATCCATAGCTGGGTAGTTTTAATAGTTAATTTCATAGAACAAGAGATATACTTAGAAAATCTTGGTAATTACATATTCTTATTATATTTCTAATGTATGTTGGTAAAATATTTCCCACTGTTCAGTAAGTCTTGTGCTTTGCTGAAAGTCTCACAACCAAATTCTTGGCAGCCTAGTAAAGGGTTACTTTTTAGAAAAATAAATATCTAATTCGAAATAAAATAAACATTGCATTCTTCATTATTCATAGCCAAACTTTCAACTGCCATACATAAATAAAATCTGCACTGGGTATATTGTCATAGAATCACACTACAGAAATAAGCTTAAACAAAGTACGTTTGGATATGTGAATATAATTGTGATTTTTAACACTTTTAAGGAAAGACTTTCCTTTTTGACCGTTGTCTGCTTTTCAAATTTGTATTTATTTATTTATTTATTTATTATTGTGAAAATATTGTACAGAGGAGTTACAATTACATTGGCAAGATAATGAGTACATTTCTTATCAAGCATTGTTGCTTCCTCCTTCCTCCTTTGTTTCCCCTTCCTATCCCTTCCCATCTTCCCTCACCGCCCATTCTCTCCCCCGTCCAACCCCCCCCAAAAAAGTTTTAAAGTTCGTTTTTCAACATAATGACGTGTACATCTAATTGTTGCAATGGGTCCACCTGTATCCCTATTTAAACGATTTGTTTTTTCCCTTCCCCTCTACAAATTATACCAATATCAAATACAGTGAAAGCGGGGGTTATATTGTAGGGGAGGGACATACAAAGCAACAAAGAATTCATCTTATAAATATGTTAGAAACAATCGTATGAAAGAAAAAACATTTGAATCCTTATCTTGGGGTTCATTTCACCTAACATCAACTTATCTGACCTTTTATTGTCAAGGTGATGTACATAGGGGTTAAAGTTACATAAGTAAGATAGTGAATACATTTCTTGTCCTGATTTTTTGTAATGAACAAAGGAAATCAGACTAATCAATATCTTACAATTTTGTGAGGAAATGTTGAAATATGCAGAATAGCTAACTTGTTTCTAAATTATAGCAATATATTTGAATTCTGGTAGATTAGCTGGTTGGACTAAACTCATATTAATAGTTTCTGATGCCACCTGCCATTTTTTTCATGCACACTAAAAGAGAAATATCAGTGTGGCTCCCTTGATTCAAAAATAGAAAATTAAGCTGGGTGCTGGTGGTTCATGCTTGTAATCCTAGCTATTCAGAAGGCTGAGCTCTGAGGATCGTGGTTCAAAGACAGGCCAGGGAAGAGAAATCCCCATGAGACTATTATCTCTAATTAACTACTGAAAAACTGGAAGTGGAGCTGTGGCTCAAAGCAATAGAATTCTAGCTTTGAGCAAAAGAGCTCAGGGATGGTGTACAAGCCCTGATTTCAAGCCCTATGACTGACAAAAATAGAAAATTAACTATTGTATTTATTATTATAATCATTTATAACTTTATAATAGTTATGGGTATGAGATATTACAATTCATAACATTGGATACAATATTGTAAAAGTTTCCTTTTTTCCAGAAAAAATTCAAGTTTTAAGGTTATCCATGGATAATGCATGGAAACTAACTGAATAAAATTGTGTTTTCGTGACTTCTGGTTAAAATCAAAAGAGTCTGGGGGGTGGGAGTTTGGGGGGGAGATGGGAAGGGATGGGAAGGGGAAACAGAGGAGGCAACAATGCTTGATAAGAAATGTACTCATTACCTTGCCCATGTAATTGTAACCCTCTGTATGGTATTTTCACAATAAAAATAAATAAATAAATAAATAAATAAATAAATAAATAAATAAAGAGTCTGAGAGAGCTTCAATACAATCCTGAATTCTATCAAAGAGTGCTACCTTGAAGTCAGAATTCCATTTCTTTTTTAATTCTCAGCTATTCATGCATCATTGCAATTCCATATAACACAACTGTCTTGAAGGGCTCTTGGGTAGCACTGCAAGTAGAAAAGCCTTGTGTTTGGCATAAAATCTCCTGAAGGCATGGTTATCAAAGGAAAGACTAGTTCTTTAATAACACTCCTTCTTATCTATATGAACCAGGGATTTTAACAATGGAATTTCCCTCCTCTCTGGAAAGTGTTGTGGAATAATAAACAACACTCAACTCTGACACCAGTTGCTCTTTGACAATGAATGGTCCCATAGATGCGTGTGGGGGGTGGGGAACATAGATGTACAAGAAGCTGATGTGTTTGACAGAAGGTACTGAAATCAAACCATTAGAAAAACTGCTGTGAATTTGACCAATCATTATAACAACAACAAAACATCTTATTACAGAAATGTGTTCTTTGGTATACATTATGTGTTTTGACATTATATTAGTTATTCCATATTGAGAGAATGTATCTGCTTGGTGTATGGATATATTCCCAAAAAGCAATATAAGATAAAATGAGCATGGGAAAAAGTTTTTGCTTGATATCTTTAAATTTATTTGAAACAAAAAGGGACATAGCATCTCTATTTTCTCTTGCAATCCTGGGATGTAGTTCTTGCCATTTTATAGAAAGAAGATCTGAATATTACAAGAATCATGCAGCAAAATGGATTGGAAAGCAAGAAATTAGGATCAAAGTATGTCAGACCCTCTGTGTTCCCCTTCAGATGTAATGTAACAGTTACTCTACATTACAGTCAGAAATTAGCATCCACTGTAACAATGTAATTAATGGAAGTGGGCTTTCCTCTCACAAAAATGGATTTCCTTCCCTGATTTTGCTCTTGGAGTGAGTTCCTCTAATGCTAATGATTGCAATAGAATCCTGACTATATATAACAGGCAAATCTTAGGTGGTGTGTGGAATCTAAATGGAGGAATTCGAGGAGTGCCTGGAACCCAAGCTTGAGCCTTTGCCACTAATCTGTACAAAGGTGAACCAAGGAGGAGAAAATGATGCTGAAGTTAAATGCTTTGCAAAATATGTATCAGAGGAGACAAGACAACAAAGCTCAAGCAGAGTTGAGACAAAAGAGATAGCAAAAGAGAAAGGTAATGGATTGAATATACAAAGTAATACTAAAAGGAATCAGTTTCCCAAGGATTTATTTCTGTAGAAGATTCCAGAAGCTTTTATTTATTCTCTCATAGTCCTGCTTTCAAACAGTGGTGTAAAGGGCTTGAGCTCATCCCTATCCCAATGGCTAAAAAATGGATAGATTTCATTGCTTTACTTCATAACCTTCCATTTAAGAAGAGTAATTGAGAATATCAATTACTTAACAGTATAATGGAGGAAAAATGAAATTAAAGAAATTGCCTTTTAAATAATTTCTAAACAGAATAGACTGACTTAAAATACTTTAAAATTTCATATGTATAAATCCTGGTACCTTTACTAAATCATCTCCACTTCCTCTTCTTCCAGATGGCCTCAGCCTGTCATCTGAAGATCCCTTCTTGAGTATGAATAGACTATTTTTATCTGCATATATGTAGGAAATGTGTGAAATTTTGACTGATTCTGTAACTTATACCACCTCTTCAGTGCTCTGCTCCAGTATTCTTCATGATCTGCCTTACAGTTATGTGTTTCCTACTAACAAGTTTTGCCAATGGTCTCATTTTCTATGGCAGGTTCCATGGGAAGATGTTTGTTTTATTTACCATCTCTGCTTACTTAATATCAATCTGCAGTATAACAATAGCTGAAGACAAAAAGGAACCATGATATCTTATTGTGTCAGATTACATTTCTATTTATTTATTTATTTATTTATTTATTTATATTGTTGTCCCAGAATTCTCCTCAAGATAAAACTATATTGATATGCCCTGTCTCTTTGGGAGCTTTCTTTCTTTTTTTTTTTTTTTTGCAGTTCCTCAGTCTTTCCTGGTTGTTTACTATGTTGAGAGTTTTGAAGAGTATTATTCAAACATTTTGTTCAACTTCATTCCCACTGTGATTTGTTTGTGTTATTTCCCTCATGTAGTTATGATTTTTTGTGGAGAATATGGGAGAGGTAAAGACCTGTTAACATATACAAAGGGTGTAAATTCTAACCCAAGTTATCACTGATGAGGTCACCCTTAATTATTTAGTCAATGCAGTATTTGTCATATTTCATGTGATAAAGGGTCTTCTTCATGATTACTTGTGTTTTATACCTTAGCTGATTTCCATTCATTCTGTCATCCTATAAAGCCTCTTGTAAACACCACCAGTTTGACTTTACCTCTTATAAAATACCATGAATTTGACTGAACCCCCTTTGTCTACATCAAATGTGTTTCCATTTGAAATTCCCACCCACCCAATAGATGAGACCAATAATGTAACTTCAATGTATTTCATATTATTTGTAGGACAAAACCAATAGGGCCCACTGCACAGTTGTTTTCTAAATCTCTGTTTTCTCCATCTTTTTTCATGTGTACACTAAGTGTTTAGTGTCTAAAATACTGGAGGTAATTTACCTACTTGAATGTAAAGAGGTTTTTCATTCTTTCTAGGCTGTCCAGAAATAAGTTAGGTATTTTCCTATCTTCTCTGAAAGCAGGCAACCAGACAAGCCAGAAATGAAAAACATTCTGCCTTACTGATAAACATTGGTCATTAATATATTCTGAAGAAATACTTTCTGCTTTCAAAGCTTTCAATATTGCCTGGAATTTGCATGAGCATATGAATATAGATAAAGAAAAGGACTTTAAAACTTCTGTCAGTGCTTTTATTGCAAACTAGCAATTTTAAAGGTTTATCTTTTAGCTATAAAATTTATAGCCAGATCAATCATTGCCCTAGGGTCCAGTCCAAGTGTGAATTTAATTCTCTCTTATTAAGCAAATTTTTTAAGATATAGTACTACAACTTGTATATAATATTATTTCTTGAGATGTAGATTAACAGTAGAAGCAATACAACATCTCATGGAAAGTAAAGATCAAATTCCTACTACCTATTGGTAAATTATACTACAAATTGCAAAATAATGTTTAATTATTGATGCTTTTCTATTCTTACAACTTTTTATACCTCATCAGAATTTATCAAAAGAAGCTGAATAATGCAAGTATTAGGAGGAAAAAAATATTTGATTTTATATTATCCTTGTTTGAAGTAACTCACTAAATAACTTAAAGTGACTTGAGAAGTAGCCATTATTAAGAAGATAAAGCTCTAATGTGTATAGGGATGTCCTAGAGAGTGAACGTTTGTTAAGGGCTTATTTGTATCTCATAACAATTTGTTTATAGTCTCTCTTCTTCAAAAAATGAATGATGCCTTTTGATCTTACTCATTTGTGTTTCCCTAAGAACTAAATTCACATGTATCCATTTAAAAATATTTGTTGAACAGGGAATAGCTCAATTGTAGAGTGTTGGCCTGATAATTATAAGGCTCTGAGTTGAAGTTTCAATATTTCAATAATGTTTAAAATATGATCCAATGTAAGTCATTCATATTTTTATTGCAAGTAGTTTACTTCATTTGTGTTTTGACATTTTAATATTTTTATTTTATTTTATTTTATTTTTTGGGTCCGGTCGTGGGGCCTGAACTCTGGGCCTGGGCGCTGTCCCTCAGCTCTTCAGCTCAAGGCTAGCGCTCTACCACTTGAGCCACAGTGCCACTTCCGGCTTTTTTCTTTTTGCTTATGTGGTGCTGAGGAATCGAACCCAGGGCCTCGAGTATGCAAGGCAAGCACTCTACCACTGAGCCACCTTCCCAGCCCCATATTTTTATTTTTTAAAGCCTATGCAAACTTGACTTTATGTAAAAATTAACAAAAAATTAGCCAGGTGCTAGTGGCTCACTCCTGTTATCCTAGTTACTCTGGAAACTGAGATCTGAGGATCATGGTTCAAAGCCAGCACTGGAAGGAAAGTATGTGAGACTTTTAACTCCAATAAACTACCAGAAAAACTGGAACTGGCACTGTGGCTCAAGTGTTAGAACACGTCCCTTGAGCTGAAGACTAAAGATCAGACCCCAGGCCCAGAGTTCAAGACTCATGACCAAAAAAACCAATAATAACAAAAATTCACAGATTTTTTTAATTTTTAAGGCTATTTTCTAATATAAGACAGAAGGCCTTTATAATGTTCTTGACATTTAAAGTGTGTTATTTTGTGTAAATGTCTGTATCTGAAATCTTTTATCTAAGTACAGAAATTAACACATTTTATTTATTCAATAAATGTGACATATAGGTAGTATATTAAAAGATACATATAATTAGTGGAAGCAATAATCAATTAAAAAATAACCCAAAACAGAATGCAAACATTGGACGGATCTTGTTTTTTGAACCAATCTGCTATTCTTCTTTTGGTTAGAGACTTGAGTCCAGTAATGTTTAGGGTTATTATAGAGATGTGTCATGTTTCCTGCTGTCTTCTAGATTTCCCGTATTTTTTTTTCTCTTCCTGTGTTTACTAAACTGATCTTCTTGTGATTTTTATCTAATGTCTTCAGATGGTGTCCATCTCTTTAGGATTCTTTGTATGCTGGTTTAGTGATCATGAACTTCTGTAAATTTGTTTGTCAAGGAAGGTTTTGCTTTCACTATCTAATGTAAATGATAACCACTGCATGGATCAGTGTGGTTTGGCAGTTGTTGATCTTCAGTGCTTGACTTATACCATTCCATGGTCTCCTTGTATTGAGGGTTTGTGTGGAGAGGTCTGCAATGATTCTGGTTTTCTTTCCATTATAATATAGCTCCTTCTTTAATTTTGTGGCATATAAAGTCAGTTCCTTGCTATTCATGTCTAACGCATTTTACTATATGTGTCTAGAAGTGTTTCCTCTTGGATCCAGTCTACTAGGGGTTCTATATGCTTCCTTTAACAGGTAAGCTTTTTCTTCCTTAACAGAGGGGAAGTTCTCAGATATTATTTTACTAAATAGGTTTTTGATAAATTCTTCTTCCCTCCCCATCGTTGATCCCAATTATGCATAGATTTATTATCTTAGCTGAGCCTGCCAATTTCTGGACTTCTCTTTGATAGGTTCTGAGTGTTTTTCCATACTTTTGACTTTTTGTTCTAGCTGAGAGGAAGTAAGATGGTGGCCAAACAATAGGGAATCATTCCAGCTCTCTTTAACCAGAAAACTGGGTTCCTAACATTTGTTTCTTCCAAAAAGATTGACAACTGCAACTATATAAACAAGCAGAGAGTCACAGAAAATTAAAAAAACTCAAAACCTACACATAAAGACGGAAAATCATGAAAAGCTCCCTCCCATCCACCTCTCATTCCAGCAGGCAGGAAATCGGCCTGGCACCTGCCTTGGGCTCTAGAACCCACCAGCAGACTGCAGCTTCTGATGTTGAAAATTCCCACAACACCAGACTGGAAAGTGCAAAGAAAGACAGAGACCAGCAGGGAGCTTCCATGATACCCATGCCCAGCGGCAGGTATGCAGTGCCTAGCAGCCAGGAGAAGGAGATGGGAGGGGTCCAACAGTGGGAGGAAGCCAAGGGCAGGAGTGGCCCAGCAGCTGAGCAGCAGAAGACTTGGGACGGGAGTGTCCCAGTGGTTGAGTAGCAGGAGCAGCCCAGTGGAGGACCCAACAGAGGTGGGATCTACCCAGTGAACATCATCTGGGAGACCCGAATTTAACCTTTCCAGTCCCCACTGCAGACACTGCTGAGCTTCTTCCATGTAGCTCTAAGCTGAGCATGCACACAAGCACATGCTGGCCCGAGGACCCAGTGTGAACTAGTCCAAGCTAAGCGAAGGCTCCTACTTGTCAAGCACAATCAGGCCAAGCTGGGGCCAAGGCCCTGACAATCTCTGAACCTAAATGCCCAAATCACAGCAGAAGATTGCATGATTTATGAACAATCAATTCAACTAACTAAATCCAATAGCCAACCACAATCCATGGAAGGACTCCAATGAAGAGATGGGTGACAAAAGAGCCATTAAAGAAATAATGAAGAATTGGTCAACAAAATAAAAGGGGAGATGCAAAAGCAACTTCAAGAGAACAAAGCAGAAATGATCAAGAAAATGTGATTATATATATGCAATAGAATTATATGCCTCCATCAGAAAAAATGGCATTGCCCCATTTGTCAGGAAATGGAAAGTCTTGGAAAAAATTATACTAAGTGATGCAAACCAGGACCAAAGAAAGATAGGTCTCATTGTTTTTCTTATTTGCAATAACTGTATATGTATAGGACAGGCAGAAAAGTCCAAAAGCTATGTACATATGACCATATAAAATGAATCCCAAGATAGGGACACAATTGTTTTTTTCTTTCTTTTTTCTACTGTGTCTAACATATTTATAATGTACAATGTGATTGTTTTTGTTTCTTTGTATGTTCCTCCCCCACGGTATAACCTATTATCACTGTATTTGATGTTGATGCCCTGCATCTTGTATATACACTGCTCTAATTTGGAGAGGGGAAGGGGAAAAGCAAAATGGTTAAATAGGGATACAGGTTGAGCCATTGTAACAATGAGATGTACAAGGCACTATGTTGAAAAAGGAACTTTACAATTGGGGGGGTGGAAGGGGGGAGTGTAGTTGAGGAGGTGGGAAAGAAAGGATGAGAGTGGAAAAACAATGGAGGAGGCAACAATACGTGATAGAAATGTACTCATTACCTTGCTCATGTAACTGTAACCCCTCTGTACAGTATTTTTACAATAAAAAGTTAAAAAAAAGAAAAAATGAAAATGAAAATCCAAGACTGCCAGAAAGATATGGAGAGATAAATAGACATGTTATACACCACATTAAAAAATGAAATGGACACTAGGAGAACTGATCTCAGAACCATCGTTTCAATTTCCACAATACAAACCACAGTGGAATCCATAGATAACAGAAAGAGTGAAGTAGAAAACAGAACCTCAGATGAGCTGAAGATATCTATACTGTATAAAGCAAAAGCACAAAATATCTATTAATATTAAAAAAAACAGTACTGCTGCTTTCATGGGAAATGTTGCTGTTATCCATTAATTCATCCAATCATTTGTTTATATTAGTATGGATGATGGATATTTATTTGCTGCTTTGTCTATATTCCAACAATATTCTATTTTTTTGTTCACTTAGACCCTTTTCACCCTCTTCATTTTCCCTTCCACTCCCTTTGGTATCTTAGTTAGGTCAAAATATTTCTTTAGGGCTGGGAAGGTGGCTCAGTGGTAGAGCACCTGCCTTGCATGCCTGAGGCCCTGGGTTTGATTCCTCAGCACCACATAAGCAAAAATAAAAAAGCCAGAAGTGGCTCTGTGGCTCAAGTGGTAGAGCATTAGCCTTGAGCTGAAGAGCTGAGGGACAGAACCCAGGCCCAGAGTTCAGGCCCCACGACCAGACTCAAAAAGAAAAACAAAAACAAAAACAGTATTTCTTTAAATTTTTCCTTTGCTGGGAGAGAATGAGGTAAGGAATGACATGAACATATAGAGTATAGCTTTAGATATAGCTATTCATTACCTGACTTAGGTATCTGTAACCTCTTCTCTCTATATATCACCTTTATAATAACATTAACTATTTTTCTAGTTTTTCCTTTGTCTTCTATATATCATATAGAATTTTACTCTTCTGGTTTGGTTGTTGAATTCATTTGTTTCATTATTAACTAGCAAAATCTGAACAAATTCCTACAAATAATCCAAGTACAAATATTTATTTTGTTTACTTCTTACTTTCCTTTTAGATAATGTTATGCTATATAGTTAAGACTGAAATCCAGTTCATGATCCTCCTTGTTTGACCTCTTGAGTGCTGAACTTATAGCATTGTAAAACAATACATGGTTTTTAACTTTCTTCTAATAATTTAACTCAACTATTGGTAGCCAGTAAATTCTCAATACGACAATTATCATTTGTCATTACTAATTATTTCCTTTGATTTTTTTCAAGCAATACATAGCTAAATATGATGTGTCATAAGCTAAGTCCATTAAACAAAACAAATGACCAAGTGCCTGGAAATTAGAAAATGAAACATTAGGCATAGTAACAGTATTTTCTTCAGCTCTGCTTTAATTTGCCTCAAACTTTCTCTATTGGAACACATATTCATTAGAATTCAAAATTCCAATCAGTCCCTTCCACTGTGTTTAATGAGACTAGCAGGTGCATTTTTATGAGGAAAATGTCATTACATATCTCATTTTAACAGTTATGATGTCCATTAATGTTCAAAATATATGTACAACCTTATATCATCTGGTCGGTTCATTATTTGTTATCTTGCATATGCCAACTGTGTATTCCTTTACTGTTTTATTACTGGAAAATTTCAGAAAGTCAGAGATTGCTACAGTAAATATTTGTTCTCTACCTTCAAAAGACTTCTTTTAGAGCAGTGTTAGATTCCCAGGAAAACTGAGATATGGCAGGCAAACCTTCCCTCTACACTACTGTGAACTCCATCATCAGTATTCATTCCTAGAATTAGTAATTTGTTACAACTGATGAAACTACATTGGCTCAACAGAATTATCTGATGTTCATTTTTTGCTTTATGGTTCACTCTTTTATTATACATTCTGTGGTTTTGGACATTTATATGATGACATGTGTTTACCATATGGTTTAGTATATACTAGTTTCTCTGATCTAAAATTCCTCCATGCTCTGTCTGTTATTCCTCCTACTATTTAATCTGACATAACCACTGATCCTACATTTGCCACTGATCCAAAGCTTGTCTGTTCTTGAGTATCATATACTTGGTATCATGTACTGTGCAAATTTTCCAAAATGGCTTATTTAATTATTAACATGCATTTAAGACTCTCTCATGTGTTTTAATTCTTTGGCTACTCATTTCTATTTACAATAAGCAATATCTCATTCTTTATTGGTATATCAATTATTTAACTATTTACATATGAAAGGCAGTTTTACGATTCTGAGACATGATGATAATAATAAATAAAGGAGAAATGAATACACATGTATAGATTTTGTGGCACACATTCTATTATTATCCATTGTTGTTGTTATTGTAAAGGTGATGTACAGAGAGAGAATTTTTTCCCTTGGGCCAGAAAGGAGATTGTCTCTGGTTCAGAAGTGCTTTATCAAGCAGTTGAGTATAATATCCTTAAGAGCAGAATAGTTCAATAGTTATATGCAAAGGACCTTATGAGATAATGATAAGACAAATGAACTCCAAAGCATGGACACAAGAAGTTTTTCTTTGTTGTTGTTGTTTTTAAGGTAATATGTGATTTTTCTTGTTTCTTTTATATGTTCTTTCCCAGATGGTGTATCCCCTGTTGTCACTGCATATACATTGATTTGAATTAGGGAAGGGTGAGACAAAGAACAAGGAAGGAACCAATGCAATAGCAATATATACAAGACAGTATGTTGAAAATGATCTGTACAACATATGGGGGGCAGGGTTAGAGGAGGAGGGAAAGCAAGAGAAAAATGTGGGAAGGGGTAACAAGTTTGACAAGAAATATGCTTATTACCTTACGTATGTAACTGTAAACCCTCTGTATAACTTGACAATAATAAAAGTGAAAGAAGCATACCAAAGAAGAAAGCTGTTTTATTTTAGTCATTGGATTTTTAAAAAGCATTATATTTACTTTCTTGAATACAAAGAATTAAAAGTCTTATGCAATGCCTTGGAAAACTGTTGGAAAACTGTCACAGTCTAGCAGAAGTCCCAAGGCCTATACAGAGAGATGATAACAAGATAGTGATTCCTTTCTCACCATCCTGCCAAAATCAATAGTGTTTTAGTGCAGCTTCACTGAGAAAACAACTTGTCATGCCAGCAGCTAAGCCATATGTGTCAACACAAAGGAACCACTGCTAAGTAAGAGCTGGCAGTTCGGTGTGTGACAGCTGAAGTCACGATGGCTTATTGCTGGTTGATTTAAGTCATTGATGCACATGGCAAACTTGGATTAACTCAGCAACCTGCAATGAGGAAGCAATACTTTGTTCTCAACTATAGAGCTCCGAGAGGTTTTCAATCAGAGGAGCGCAAAATATGGCTTACATGAAGTTACTGGGCATTATATAAATATCAACTCAGTTACTATTTTCATGTGATATTAAATACCCAGGTTGTCTCTATTCTTACTGAACAGGTGCATTAAGTTTCAGCAAGGTAAAAACAGCACAGTTTAAAAATAACAGTATAGATTCTATATGTTGACCATATAGACTGAATTGTAGATCATATAATTTCTTATTTATGTGGCTAATAAGCAAAACTGTTTACTTAACACTCAATGTTTTCATTGCATTTATTGTCTTTGGTTTTCTTTACATAAATAGGAAATAATGGTGTACTTCTCCTAGTATTATAATGAGGAGTAAATTATTCCCAAACCTTTAGACAAAGTTTGATTCACAGGTGGCAGGTGGCTTATGTCATGATATTGACCAATTCAAATGACATAACTTTCCACAAAGTTTCTATTATTATGAAATTGTCTTTTGGAGGAGTCATTGTTGCCTGGTTCTTTTTATATGCTTTATGTTTTTGCAATGGATTCGCACATTTCAACCTGCTATTGGCATCCTGTTGTAGCCCTCTGAGATAAGGATAGAAAGTATCTTTCTTCTTTGAAATTAGCCTGCAACACAGGGGCAGTCACTGTCAAACTCCATGCTGAATGTGAAGCTAGCATGACCTAGAATTGCCAGTCTGTCATCCAGCCCCTCAGACTTGAGTTTTTTTATTCTGTTGTTGTTTTTGGTTGTTTCTTTTTGTTCAGTTTCCTAACCAGTTCTGGGACCAGTAGTTAAAGTTGCATACTGTTTTTATTTTTTTATTTTTATTTTTTGGTCTCTGTCCCTGAGTTCTTCAGCTGAAAACTAGCACTCTACAACTTGAACCACAGAACCACTTCTGGTTTTTTGGTCATTTATTGGAGATAAGAGGCTCATGGACTTTCCTGCCAGGGCTGGCTTTGAACCATGATACCCAGATTTCAGCCTCCTTAGTAGCTAGGATTACAAGCATAAGCCACCAGTGCCCAGCTTGCCTAGGGTTTTCAAATTTTGTCTGTCACAGGGCTGGGAAGGTGGCTCAATGGTAGAGCATTTGCCTTGCATGCATGAAGCCCTGGGTTCGATTCCTCAGCACCACATAAGCAAAAAGAAAAAAGCTGGAAGTGGTGCTGTGGCTCAAGTGGTAGAGCACTAGCCTTGAGCTGAAGAGCTGAGGGACAGCACCCAGGCCCAGAGTTCAGGCCCCACGACCAGACCCACCCCCCCAAAAAAAATTTGTCTGTCACCCTTCTGTGTCTCTTTGTTTTCATCACTAGCTTCATAATTCCTGGTGCTCTTCTTCTTTTTCCTTTGAAGAATTTAGCCCCATGATTGTTATTCTAACCCTTCACATGCATGGAATTACATCAAGAAAATTTAAACATGCTATTTTCTTGACTCATTAATTATATCTTTGGCCTTCTTCATAATTTTATCATCCTTTGTATCTTTGTATCATCAAGGTTTTGTAGTTTATTGGGTCTTATTGAAAATTTTGGAAGCAACTTTAGTTTCATGGAAACATATCTAGGAAAATGTCCACATGGATGTTGACTACACTGAACATAGGAATGTTATTGTAGAAATGGAGGAAGTAAGAAGAACTGGAAGCAAGAAAAGCCTTACCAGTTTTTGCTTCTTTCTCAACAGTGAGATGATGAATCAGCAAAGGTTATTTATTTGACATAAGTTGGTTAACAACCATATGGAATAGGAAGATGTAAATAAAAAACAGGAGGTTGGTTAAAATAAAAATGAGATATCTACACTGGATTCTACATTCATTTAAATGAAGGAAGTATGCTTTTTATCAGAAATATATTACTATTTTGGGACATGAATCTGTGGCTCACATCTGTAATGCTAACTACTCAAAAGGCTGAGATCTGAGGTAGAAAAATCTAGGCAGAAAAATCTATGAGACTCTTATCACTAATTAATCTCTAAAAAGCTGAAAGTCAAGTTGTAGCTCAAGTGGTAGAGAGCCATTTTGAGCAGAAAAGCTCAAAAGATAGTGCCCAGGCCCTGTGTTCAAGCCCCAGGACCAGAACAAAACACATAGAAAGACAGACAGACAGACAGACAGACAGACAGACAGACAGACAGACACACACACACACACACACACACACACACACACACACACACACAATTTATATTACTTTTTTGACATCAATTTTTTTTTACCTATTTTAAGAAATTATTGATGTATCTGATAACTTCTCATTTACTCTCCTATATCTTCTATTTTATTCTTCAGCAACATCATTAATGGAAAAATGAAGTGTCACAGATATCAAAGTTTATTTGCTCATATTTTGGTCTATGAAGATATAATTCAAACATTTAAATTCTGGGAGAGTAATGTAATTTCTATACTGTAAAAATCAATTTTTCTATTCTCATTTCATCCAGCACTCAAAATATATGTCTATCTATTTGATAATGTTTCATTTTTGAAAGGTGGCCTATAGTAATTGATAGAAAATATATAGTAATTCACATATTGAAACAGTAATACAATATACTAATATTAAGGAGTCAATCACGTATTCTCTGGCATGTTACTTGATGAAGTTAGATGAAATTAATGTGGCTGCCATAAATTGTAACTGAAAAAGCTGATTTTATTTACATAGTAGAAATGGAATGCTTTTCTATTGATAGAGTACACTAAGATCATATAATAATTTAGATATTTATAATACATTCTCTGGATATCACCTGTCAAAGAAAGAGAATTTTGTCTTCCTACATAATATGAAACAATTCAAAGGAAAATAGATGAAGTGTTATTAACTCCTTTGTCTAGCAAATGTGAAAATGGAAGAGTTTGTACATATTTTTATATCAAGCCATTTATCTATTTATGTTGAAATAAGTTTGTACAGTTTGTTTATTTATTTATTTATTTATTTTTGGGTCTGGTCGTGGGACCTGAACTCTGGGCCTGGGCGCTGTTCCTCAGCTGTTCAGCTCAAGGCTAGAGCTCTACCTCTTGAGCCCCAGTGCCACTTCCAGCTTTTTTCTTTTTGCTTATGTGGTGCTGAGGAATCGAACCCGGGGCCTCAGGCCTGCAAGGCAAGCACTCTACCACAGAGCCACCTTCCCAGCTCCTGTATAGTTCATTTTTAATCCTGATCTTATATACCCCAAATACAAATATTAGAACTGAGTATAAACATAAAATTTCCATAAAAATTATTGTGCTGTTTCATTTAGTGTACTTTCAGATATGTTCTTGCTAATAAACAATGTATGATTACAATAAACAACTGTGTTGCATTGATTCTACACGTGATAAATAAATATATCTATTTTTCATTTATAGTGATGTTGGCTTCATTATAAATACAACATTTTGCTGCAAGCAGTCTAAACACTACAGCACATATTATTGTTTATATATCACAGATATGTAAAATTTATAGAAATAGATGGATGGAGAGACAGACAGACAGAAAGACTTATAGATAGATAGATATTTCACATATTTCTACAAAGTCAAACAGCATGATTATGTGGGTATGTGTGTGTTCATATACATATGCACAGCCAGTGTTATAAGATATGGATAGATACATACATAGATACATAGATACATAGAGATAGATATAAAATGATAGTGAAGTGTACAAGGATTGTGACATTCATGGACTTTTATAAAGCCTAATTACAATTTTTCCCCAGATCAAATTTTGTCTAAGTGTTTCTTTTAAAGTATCACAAAGGGATGAGTTTGGGGGAAAGTGCTTGCCAAAACTCTAAAGATCAGTTGCAGCACAGTAATCATTTTGAAGCACATTCCCTATGTGGTATGATTTGTCTCACATGGAGACTTGGCCTCTTTTACAGTTTACAATTATATAAGTATATACTGCACTGTACTGTAAGAATCTAGAATTCTCAGAGAACCTATTCTAAAAGAAGCATTTTCCCCTCTTTTTGCAACTTGATTAACAACAGGCCTTTTACTATATTAAAATTGCTAATATTTTTCTTTTGGTTGACAACTCTTTTTTTTTTTCAAGCAGGAAGAAAACTCATTTATTAACAGAGAGCAGCCCTTTTTAAAGCCAAAAAGGAGTGGGTGGCATGGCAGGGGAAGAAGAGGAACCAATCACTGTCAAGGTCACACCCTATCATGCACCTAAGCTTCCATAGTCTGGTTACGCACTGAACATAAGGCAAATTGGGCTCTGCCCACTCTACTCTCTCTCAGCGCCATCTTTGCTGCCCATGTGCTCTGCAGATTCCTCTCTTTTTTTTTTTTTTGTTTTGTTTTAATGGCAGACCCACCTCCCAGTTAGTTATCCTTTTCCCTCCTCTGTAAAGGTTATTTTAACAGGATTACATTGGTAAGAATAGCATTGGCCATGCAGGGGGTTCGAGGCAAGTCTGGAGGTGGAGATTTGCCAGACAAGGGTAGGGAGGGCCCTTGTGCATGATTCAAGAGCCCGTCCCAGTTCCAAAGTCCATCATCTGCTACTCTTTTCCAGTTATTTTCACAAATATATATACTATTTCAATCTTAATCCTCTTAATTTTATTACATTTATTTAAAAATCAGAATAAAACTTTCTTATTTCCCATCTCTTCCCCCAAAGACACAGATATCCATGAAGCATTCTGAACCCAATGTACTTCCCTTCCCTCGAAAATGGATTTCATCAGTTACTATTTTTATTTCTTGTTTTTGTTTGTGTTTTTTGTGTGTGTGTGTCATCATTGGGCTTGAACTCTGGGCCTGAGAAGCTGTCCCCGAGCTCATCAGCTCAAGGCTAGCACACTACCGTTTGAGACACAGTGCCACTTCTGGTTTTCTGGAGGTTAATTGGAAATAAGATTCTCATGGACTTTCCTGCCTGGGCTGGCTTTGAACCTGGATCCTCAAGTCCTCTCAGACTCCAGAGTAGCTAGGATTATAGGCATGAGCACTGGTACCTGACATCTGTTTTTAAGTTGACTTGCAATATTTTCCTTTATTGAAGACAAAACTTAATTATTTTAAAATTTTTGTCTTAGCATTTTTAATTTACTTGTTTTTCTGAGTTATTTTCCTGTGTTAATCGGCTCATAGCTTTTTGATGTTAATCTCCTGTCTTTTACCAATTACATACCTGATTTCTTTTTATTATTATTATTATTATTATTATTATTATTATTATTATTATTATTATTATTATTATTTGTCAGTCATGGGGCTTGAATTCTGGGCCTGAGCACTGTCCCTCAGCTCTTCAGCTCAAGGCAAGTGCTCTACCACTTGAGCTACAGTGCCACTTCCGGTTTTCTGGTGGTTTTTTGGAGATAAGATTTTCACGGATTTTCCTGCCCAGGCTGGCTTTGAACCGAGATCCTCAGATCTCAGCCTCCTGAGTAGCTAGGATTATAGGCGTGAGCCACCAGCACCTGGCTTTCTTTTTATTTTTTGACAGTCTAAGCACTTGAAATCAGGGCCTCAAAACAGGGTCTTCCACTCAACTTCATTGTTCTCTGCAGACACACTATCACTTAAGCCATGCCTGGATTCAGGGTTTTTGCTGGTTAATTGGACATGGAATCACACATACTTTTCTGCTGCAATTCTTGGTGATCCTAGCTTTCTGAGAAGTTAGGATTACAGTTTTCTGGGCCACTTCTTCTTCTTGTTCTGTTTTTTTTTTTAAATTTTTTATCATTCAGGTGATGTACAGAGGGTTACAGTTACATAAGTAATAAGTACATTTCTTGTCAAACATATTACCTCATGATTCTACACAGAGACTAGTCTCTGTTTTCTCCTTATAGTTTCATTTTTTTCTCTTTTTTAATTTTAATTTTAATTTTTTGTGAACATACTGTACAGAGGGGTTACAATTACATGGGCAAGATAATGAGTACATTTCTTATCAAGCATTGCAGCCTCCTCCTTTGTAGTTTCATGACTTACTTTTATAGCCCTTGTGTATAAACTTTCAAAGAAAAATTTGGCCATTGGCATTTGAATCTCAAAACAAAAGTCACATGTGAAAAGGCTATTTTCTTTATTGAATCCTAAAGACTTAGAGGAAATGGCTCATGCCTATAATCCTATCTAATCAAGAGGCTGAAATCTGAGGATAGCAATTGAAAGCCAACCCAGAGAGGAAAGTACATCATTCTCTTATCTCCAATTGACACCCAGAAAAACCAGAAGTGGCACTGCAGCTCACAGTGGTAGAGCACTAGTAGTTAGCTGAAGAGCTAAGGGACAATGCCCAGGCCCTCAGTTCAAGCCCCACGACTTACAAACAAAAAGTAAAAAAATAAAAATACAAAAATTTTTAAAAAGCAAAGCAAAACAAAAACACCAAATTATAGAACCTATTGGTAAGTATTGAAATGTGAAATGTAGCTTCAAGTACTAAAAACTGGAAGGCAGGGGCTGCTTTCTATCCCCAAATGTTGATGACCACAAGACCCTTCCATTTCTTTGAACAAGTTGCTTTACTATTTAGATTGAAGGGGTACTTTGTAAAGCCATTCACAGCAAGAACTAACAAACAAGCTTCAGATATTTTAAACTTTCTTGATGATGATGATAACTTTTGTAATTATAATTCCAGAACTTCAAGAACAACACTGTAAACACAGTGTTTATGATTTTTTTCCTCCATTTTCTACAGAGCTGTGTCTTTGGAATGAAATCATCCATCTTGTTTCTCACATATTATAGATTATCAGAAAAGCATCTTGAAAAAGTTGAATTGTATAGACAAATTAGCTAAGCATAGTTTGTGTCAAGAGGTTAATGCCTGAGATTGACAAAAAGAATAAAAGCTACTTTCATCTATAAAAAATAAGACTAGTATTTGGAAATTACCAACATTCAGTCTCCTTCTGAAAGTGTCAATATGTAATTAAACACATTTTTAAGTAATGTAAAAAATATAATACTCAGAATTCAAAGTCACATATTATGCTAAAAACATTGAAGGTCTCAAGCTGAATGAGAAAAGACAATCCAAGTTAGATTGTTTCTTGATGTTGGAATTTTCTTTCAACCATTTTCAAATAGTTAATATAAAAAATATCTCAATGAAAAAATATAGACATATTTAACATAGATTAAAAGACACACATCTCAGAAAATTAGGAGAGATAAATAAAAAAGAAACCAATTTAAAACTAAGAATTCAAAATTAAACTTTACCACAATCTCTGTGAATGATTCAAGAAAGGGGTAGAAAAAGTAGGTAAAAAAATCTAAACCCCCACAAAAAAAAATCTTCCTAACTGAATCCTAACAGTAGAGTGAACCAATTTTAACAAAGGGGATAAATACACTGAACAAAATATTGATCAAAACTTTAGGAAAATATTAGATTGTCCAAAAGATCTAACTCATACATCACTGGAGTCTCAGAAAGAGTACAACACCTGAGAAAGGACTCAATGAAATAATGGCTGAATCTTGTCCCAATCTGGTGAAATATAGCAGTTGTGTTTTGAGTCAATATCAAGTGGGATAAACTCCAGTAAATGCGTCCAAACACATATCATATTTAAGCTTATGAAATCTGAGACAATAGAAACATTTTGAAAGCACCTGGAAAGAACTGGCACATAGGAGAAGAGCAATTCAACTGACAAAATTTCAACAGAAACTATGAAAGTTAGAATGAATGGCACAAAATTTTCAAATGCTGGAAACACTATCAAACCTGAATTTCATATTGAACTACAATATTATTGATGAGTAGAGAGAAAATCAAGGCATTTTTCAGGTTAAACACAACCAAAAGAGTTTGTTGCTTGCAGATTCTGTTATTGATCTTATTGCTCTTATGGGAAAAGCTGTTACGTGTTCTTTATTAATTATTATTATCATTATTTGAAGGTTTTTATTATCTTTAAGTAGTTGTATGAGGAACTTGCCATTCAACAAAGTAGTTTATGAACACAGTGTATCTTGATCAATGTCACCCCTTTCAACATTCTCACCCACCCCTACCAACTCTCTCTGTCTCATTCTGCTTCTGCTTCTTTATATTATTATTATTATTATTATTATTATTATTATTATTATTATTATTATTATTATTATTTGTAGGTCATAGGGTTTGAACTCTGGGCCTGGGAACTGTCCCTCAGATCTTCAACTCACCGGCGCCTGGCTCCTCATTCTTATTAATTTTTAGGTTATGTATTGAATTTTTTGCCATGTAACAAAGCAATTTATGTGTACAATGCCTCTTGATCACTTCAAGATCTTTGTCCCAGTGGCTCAAACCTGTAATTCTAGCTTCTCAGGAGGCTGAGATCTGAGGATTGCGGTTCAAAGCCAACTCCAGAAGGAAAGTTGGTGAGACTTTTATCTCCAGTAAAGCAGTAGAACCAGAAGTGGTGCTGTGACTCAAGTGGTAGAGCACTCGCCTTGAGCTGAAGAGTACAGGGACAGCGCCCAAGCCCAGAGTTCAAGCCCCACGACCAACAAAAAATAAATAAATAAAAGATCTTTGTCCCCTTTGACCCACACATTCCCTTATTTTTATCAATTCTGTGATATATACAATGAATTCTTGCCTGAATTCATGATCCTTTCCCTCTCATTTTTTTCTACCTCTTTTCCACCAGGACCCACGCTCCACTTTTGCTAGTACCCATTTCCGGATAATTATTTTGTTGGGCTTCACTTAGTCTTTCCAAAGATTGTGGTATAGATAAACAATTGGATTCTACTCATCTATTAGAAAGAATGATATTGAACCATGCATAGGGAAATAGAAAGACCTGGGAAAAAATTGTATTAAGTGAAATACAGACCCAGAGAAACACAGGTTACATGGTTTCCTTCATTTGTGTTAGCCAGAATATGCCTATAAATCTACTGTATGCTATGCAAGTTACAAATGAGTTAATTAAGTAATAATAGTTGTTATGGAGCACTCAAATAATATAGTTTCTTATTAATTGTGTTACCTCAAGTTATATGTAAATTTATTATATCAACTTGAAGAAGTTCTTCTTTATTTATATTTTCCTAAAAAATTTAATTGTGAATAGATGTTGGATTTTTGAAGCTATTTTCTCCACTTCATTAATTTGTGGTATGATAGAAAAACATGAACTAATGTTCAAATCAAAAATGAAAGATTACTTATGAAAAAATTTACAAAAACTTGCAACTATATGGTGTAAAAAAATAGCTTCAAAATTGAACCAGCCAATAATGATGAAAACAGATTCCTGACATATTGATTGTGTTCTAGAGAGCTATTTTAATAAAATCTGCCATCTAAGACATTGATGTAAAATGTCCTGTGTGATGAGTTTTAAATAATAATATCAAATAAGGATAACTTTTCATCATTTAAAAGAAATCTACAAATGCAAAGCATGGACTATGCTTCAGTCACTTCTTAAAATTCTACAAAGATTAGTTTTGTTAGTTAAGTGCTTAGAATAAACTTGCATAATAGCTGCTACTATTATCCAAACTTATAAAAGAAACTCAGTGTGGTGTTAATCTGGTTGGTAGCTTTTTTCTATTCATTTTGAGCAAAAAAAATAAAAATAAACAAAAAAGAAAAGAAAAGGGGAATTTCTCTTCTATTATTAAGGGAGCTAAACTTTCCTATTTCTTGGAGTTATAGTCAAATTGATAGAAAGATAATTCTTGGGTAGAAATCGCTTAACTAGCAGACTAGTGATTCAGCCACAGCATCACTTCCAGCTTTTTCTGCTTATGTGGTACTGAAGAATCGAACCCAGGACCTCATGCATGCAAGGCAAGCTCTCTACCACTGAGCCATCTTCCCAGCCCCAGTAGGACATTTCTTTACCTACTATCTGAAGATATGGCTTCTATGAGTTCTCTCAAAGGGAATACTGGGGATAGGATGATGGAAGAATAGTATAGAGGAAGTATATACTTCTGTAACTTGCTAGGTGACAGAGATCCAGCCAGGACAAAGACAAGGTTAACACAGCTGGCAAGGAAATTTATTCTGTTACAATTGATAACTGCTTTCATTAGAAAATAGTAGCACTATGTATCTAATGGACCCTGAAGATCCTAGGCTTACTCCACAAGACACCAGGAAATAACTATAACAGTGACTTAGGTTAGATGGACAATTTTTCCTCACTCAAGACACAACCCTCTAATTTCTCCTTGAAGGTCAAGTCCTCCATGTTATTTCTATACACACAGATAGGTTCATTATTATAAATTATAAAATGAAGAAAGTAATGCAGTTACTAATTTACATATAAAAGAAGTATCCTAATTGAACCTAGAATAATGACAATTCAGTGCAGCATGCAATGCAGGCAGTTTGTAAAAAATATTCCCTTGCAGGGTTTATTTATCTTTTCTAAGATTTCCTAGTTTTTCGTGTGTTGGTCCTAGAGCTTGAACTCAGGGCCTAGGTGCCATACCTAAACTCCTTTTTATTCAAGGCTACTTCTCTACTACTGAACCACAGCTCCACTCCCAGATTTTTTCTGAGTAGTTTATTAGAGAGAAGAGTCTCACTGACTTTCCTGCCTGCCTGGCTTCAAACCTAAGTATTTAGATCTCAGCCTCCTGAGAAGCTAGAACCACCTGAGCCCCACTAAAATCTGTTTCCTTCATAGATCTTTTTAGAAGTCTAGTGAAACCTGTATATTCTACTGAAAAAACGCTGAATTAAATAAAATTCACTGTGAATATTTAAGATGCACAATGTAATGCTATTATATACACAAATATGAGTATATAAAAGGTCACTATAATAAAAAATAAACATATCCATCACTTCACATGATTCCCTCAAAGAAATTTATAGCTCCCAGATATATTCTATTCTCGTAATAAAAATTCTCAATTCAGTGTTGGGAAAGTGGCTCAGTGGTAGAATGCTTGCCTTGCATGCATGAGGCCCTGGGTTCAATTCCTCAGCACCACATAACCAGAAAAAGACAAAATTGGTGCTATGGCTTAAGTGGTAGAGCTCTAGCCTTGAGCTGAAAAGCTGAGGGACCAGTGCCCAGGCCCAGAGTTCAGGCACCACGATCAAAAACAAACAAACAAAAAACCTCAAAACAATTCTCTATTATTAACAACAGGTCTCATTCCTACATATTTGCTATTCTGAATCTTTTGAAGTACATTTTCTCTTTAATTCCTTCAGTGTTTTGTCCTTTCTTTATTTTAATTGTAAAAGTGATGTACAAATGGGTTACACAGTTACATAAATCAGGTAATTAGTACATTTGTTTTTAAGCAGTGTTACCTCTCCCCTTCTTTTCTCCCAGGTATTTTCTCCTCCCAAATCCCTTCCCTACAAGCTATATAGCTCATTTTCAACCTAGAGTCTATTGATTTCTTTATGTCTGTGTGATTCTTTGTCCTTTATGTCTGTGTGATTCTTTCGTGTTTTTTTTTTTTTTGCCTTCCTTCTCTTTCTTATTTCTTTATTCATCTTTAATTCTTCCTTTTCTTTATTTCTTCTTTTTCTTCTCTCTTTTTTTCTTTTCTTTTTCAAATACAAGACTGAAATCATGAACTATATATTTGTTTGTGTGTTTGTGTGTTTCTACACATAGCACAATGTTCTCCAATATTCTGCCATTTGCTACGTGTCTATCCTTGTGGCTAATGGCCGAATCTTCTATAAGGTTGATTTTTTTTATTTTATATGTAGATGAATACATGGTTTCTTTAACGATTTGTCCATTGGTGAACACAAGCTGTTTCTATGTGTTGCCTAATGAGAATATTGCTTGAATGAGCTTGAGAGGGCAAACATCTTTGCCAGGTGATGATTTCATTTCATTTGGGCATATAACAAAAAAACACTTAAAGGAATTCTTTTTAAAATATGTTTTGGAATCTCTATGCTGTTTTCCATATGATTTCTCTATTCTGACTTAGCATCTACATCATCTACTCCATCAGCACTTGCTATTGTCAATTTTACAATAGCTTCCTGACTGCTGGGAGAGGATATAACAGTAGTTTTTATAACGTTTCACTGAGAACCAGTGGGTTGGACATGCCTTCATGTATGGTTGGGCATCTTTATATCACCTTTAAGGAAACATATGGAATATTCTCATAAATATTATTAATGTTAAATATGTAAATATAATGTTAATATATGTGTTAAATAATGTTAAATATGTGTTAAATATTAGTCAGTTCAGAAACTAATTACAGAAGTGAGATTTCTATTCAAGGTTTTCAAAACATTTAAACATTATTCCTAATTTAGAATGTCAGATTAATAGAGTTGAAATTTAATGCTTGGATAAAAACAGTGTAACAAAGGATAAAAGAGACTCAAAGAATGTAACCTCACTTTTCTTTGTATAAGAGAATAAGAAAACTAACTTTTGGTATGGGAAATACATTGTGTTAATTAAAGAAGATTATAGTTGTTTTTGGTCTGGTAACCTTTGATTACAAGAACTGATAGGGAAATAATTGAAAATTTTCACATGGTTTAGATAAAAATTCATGCATACATCAAGAAACACCATTTAGCACAAATTTAAATTGCTACATAGTAACCATATTTAAGGTAAACCTAAATCAGATCATCATAAAATGTGACCTTTTATATTTTCATTTGGAAAAGTTCAGGGGACTATTAAACTCAATTTTTAAGTAATAAGCTGAGGCAAAAAAATGGTTACCAAGCTAGATTAACACTTTGACTAAATGAATTTTCTTGCCAAAGGGGCCTACTCTATTTCATAGGATCTATTTTCCTTTCCTGATGGAATAAATCATTGCATATGACCAAACACACTCTCTTTGAAAGAATTTAGTTTCCCCCCCAACATTCATTTTCTTTTGGAAATATATTTTGTAATAAAGTAGCAATTTTGAATTTCAAACATTTTTTCCTTAAACTTTTTGTGAAAAGAATGTATTTATACTCAAGATTGTGTTTAGAATGCTAAAGTAAGTGATTAAGGGTTGGTATTAAATATGTAGAATTATTGTTATATAATGAATACAGTTGTTGGGGTTAGTATAAAGTGTACAAATTTTAAAGTATATGTGATTATTTTTAAATTTTAAAATTAGTCTTAGGCAATTTGAATTTAAACACAGTATTTGAACCTAAAATTTCCTTATTTATACTGCTATACATTGACACAATTTTGTTGGTGGTGCCTATTTATTTGTATAATTACTTAAAAACAAACAGAGCAAACATAATTACAAAGAGTGATGAATGTTTGTTGATGTGGGGGGTGGCTTTTTGAGGGTTTGAACTCCCAACCTTGCACTTGCTGGGCAGGTGATTTACCACTAAGACCTGAATCCAGCCCTTTCTCATGTTGGTATTTTCTGGTGCTCTCCTGGACTGTAAACCATCTATTTTAGCCTGACTATCATAGTTGATATAACAGACATGTGCACAGGTCCACAGCTATCTATTGAGAAGTAGTCTTGAAAATTTAATTACCTGGTTTGGCCTCAAGCCTCAGTCCTGTAATTTCCAATCACTCAAATAGCTAGAAATACAGACACACATTGTCAAGCCCAGATATCATATTTGTTTTCATTAGAATATTTCAAAATGTAAATACTTATTTTTAAATCAAAAGTAGGATTTCTATCTATGGAAATTATTCATATGTATGATTCATGTAATTAGGAAGATACAAACTGGAATATTCTTCTCCAAAGTGTATGTGAAGCAAAAAAGTTAAATAGTAGCTTTGAATAATAGATACATTTACATGAGAGAGAAAAACATGAAGAAGATAAGGAGATACCTTAAAATGTGGGAAACGTACATCTGGAGCTTTGAGGAATGTGAATTTTTTTTTTTGGAAGTTTCTGATTTTCAATGCCATACAATGGTGTTACAATTACATGAGTAAGGCTATGAGTACATTACTTGTGGAGTTTTGTTAACCTTTCTCTTGTTGGTCTCCCACTATCCTTTCCTCCTCCCACCTCCCACACTCCCCCCCCCCAAAGTTATAAAGTTCATTTCTAATATATTATCTTGTGGGTATCATTGTTTAAATGGGTCATCCTGTGTCCTTGTTTCAGCGTTTTGTTATTCCCCTTCCCTTCCCCAAATTAGAGAAATGTATATATAAGATGCAGGGTACAAAAATAAAGTACAGGGACAACAGGGGAAGAACGGGGAAGAACATACAAAGGAAACAAAAAAAAAATCACATAGTACATTTAAAACAACGACAAGGAAAGATCTCTGTGGCCATACCTTGGGGTTCATTTCATATAGCATAACCTTATTTGGTCATATGAACATAGCTTTTGAGCTTTTTCTGCTAATCTGATAAAATTTTCCTATGCATATGCTAATTATTGCTAATGAGGGAAACCATGGGACTTAAATTTCTTTGGATCTGGCTTAGTTCACTTAATACTATTTTTTCCAAATCTTTCCTTTTCCTAACAAATGGGGCTATGTCATTCCTTCTAATGGAAGCATAGCATTCATATGTATATCTTAATTTCCTGATCCACTCATCTACTGCGGGGCACCTGGGTTGGTCGTATATCTTAGCTATGATGAATAATGCTGCAATAAACATAGTTGTGCTGGTAGCTTTAGCATGGTCTTGTTTGTGATCATTTGGGTAAATGCCCAAAAGTGGAATTGCTGGATCATAGGGGACCTCCATGTGAAGTCTTTTGAGGAACCTCCATACTGCTTTCCAGAGTGGTTGAACAAGTTTACACTCTTACCATCAATGCAGTAGGGTTCCTTTTTGGCCTCATCCCCTCCAACAACTCTTGTTATTAGATTTCTTGATTATAGCCATTCTAACTAGGGTGAAGTGGAATCTCGATGTTGTTTTCATTTGCATTTATTATGGCCAGAGGGATTGAGCAATTCTTCATGTGTCTATTTACCATTCTTATTTCTTCTTCAGAGAAGTCTCTCTTTAATCTTTAGGCCACTTTTTAATGGGACGGTTGTTTCTTTGAGGATTTGTTTTTGGAGGATTTAATTTTTTGAGTTCCAAGTATATTTTAGATATGAGGCTCTTGTCTGTTGTACAGCTAGTGATCTCCTCCCAGTCAGTACATGGGAGGTTTTTCTACTTCCTTAGTTCTGCTACAATTTCCTCTTTCAGATTTTTAAAGGTTTCATCATAGATGTCCTTCACTTCTTTAGTTAACTCCTAGGTATTTTATTTTGTGTGGGATTAATACAAAAGGAGTTGCTTTCCTGATTTCAGATGTGCTCTTCTTGTTATTGGCATACGGGAAAGCCATTGATTTGGGGGGGGGGTTAATTTTATACCCTACTGCTTTACCGAAATTTTGAATGACCTTGAAATTTAATTAGGAAGTGGAATCCATGAAACTTTTTAAATACAAGACCATGTCATCTGGAAAGAGGAAGAGTTTTACTTCATCTTTCCATATTTGGATCCTCTTTATGTGTGCATCTTGCCTTTTTGCTCTAGCGAGGCATTTTAACACTAAATTGAAGAGGAGTAGAGAAAGTGGACGGACATCCCTGTCTTGCTCCTGAGTTTAGAGAAACAGCTTCAGCTTTTTGCCATTAAGTATAATGCTGGCTGTAGGTTTGTATTAAAGTGATTCACATATATTGAACCAGTTTGCATCCCTGAGATGAATCCAGTTTGATCCTAGTGTTTTTGATTTTTTTCTATGAGTTGTTGAAGTCGATTGACCACATTTTGTTGAGAAGGTTTGCATTGATGTTCATCAAAGAAATAGGTCTATAGTTCTCTTTCTTTGATGAGTCCCTGTCTGGTTTTGGAATGAAGGTTATAATGGCTTCATAGAAGGTGTTTTGGTAGTGAACTTTCACTTTCAATTTCATTGAAGAGTTGGAGGAGTATTAGTGTGAGCTCTGCTTTGAAGACCTTGTAGAATTAAACTGTGAACCCATCTGATACTGGGCTTTTCTTGGATGGGAGGTCTCTTTTTGCTGCTTCTATTTTGATGCTTGATAATGGGTCTGTTAAGTTGGTGTAAATTGTCTTGGTTTAATTTGGGCATATTAATATTTGCTAGAAATTCTTCCATTTCATCAAGATTCTCAAACTTATTAGCATGAAGGTTTGAAAAGCATTCCCTTATAACGTTCTGAATCTTGGTTGTTTCTGTGGTAATGTTTCCATTCTCATCTCTGTTTATTTGGGTGTGTTCCCTTCTTTTTCTGGCAAGATTTGTTAAGTGTCTGTCAATTTTGTTAATTTTTGAAGAACCAACTCTTTGCTTTGTTAACTCTATTTTTTAACACTAATTAATTTAATTCTGATTTAATTTTAATTTTTTGTTTCCGTGTACTGGATTGGGCTTTGGTTAGTTGCTCTTTTACAAGGAGCTTCAGGTGCCTCATTAAATTGTTGGTTTCAGATCATTCTAATTTGTTAATATAGGAACTGAGAGCTATAAACTTGGCTCTGAGTACTGCCTTTGCTCTGTACCAGAGGAGATGGTAATTTGTGTGTTCATTTTTGTTAAATATCATGAATATTTGAATTTCCTTTCTAATCCCTCCCATGACCCACTGTTGGTTCAACATTGTGTTGTTCAGCCTCCATGTTTTACAGGATCTTCTTTGGTGGCATTCGGTATTGAATTCTAATTTTATTCCCATGTGGTCTGAGAGGATGAAGGGCATAATTTCAATGTTTCTGTATTTGGACAGATTTGTTTTTTGGAGAAGGTTCCACGTGCTGCTGAAAAAAATGTGAATTCTTTTGCTGATGGGTGAAATATTCCATAGATATCTGTTAAGTCTAGTTCACTACATTCTGATGGTCCTATGTTGGTTTTTTGCCCAGTTGATCTATGCAGAAAGGAAAGTGGTGTGTTAAAGTCACCAACAGTCAATGTCTTTGGATCTATATATGATTTTAGGGAAAATAGTGTCTCTTAGAAAATTTGGGTGTTCCAATATTTGGTCAATACTGTTGAATTGTTAAATCCACCAGTAGGAGAGATCCTTTGATTAGTATTTAGTGTCCTTCTTTATCTCTTCTCATTAATTTTACTTTGAAGTCTATTTCATCTTATATTAGGATTGCTAGTCCAGCCTGTATGTGGGGGCTGTTTGCTTAGTAGATTTTATTCCAGCCTTTCACTTTCAAAATATATTTGTTTTGGGGGAAAGGTGTGTCTCTTAAAGGCAGCAGTTTGACAGATCCTGTTTTTTTGATTCAACTAGGCATTCTATGTCATTTTATTGGAGAATTAAGTCCATTAATACTGAGAGTTAGGTTTGAGACATGTTTAATAGTTTTTGCCATGTTATCCTCTTTCCTTGGAGTAGTGTTACTTAGGTTCTACCTATGTTAATCTGATTCTTTGTTTGGGGGCTGTTTCTCTGCCTTCATCATGTTCTTGTTTATTCTGTATGTATAGGACATCTTTAAGCATCTTTTGTAATGCTGGTTTGGTGGTGACATAGTGTTTCAATTTTTCTTTTCTATGGAAGGTTGTTACTTTTCCCTCAGTTATGAAGGAGAGTTTAGCTGGGTACACTATTTTTGGTTGATAATTGTTTGTTTTCAGTGCATGGCATACATCATTCCAGGCTCTTCTTGCTTTCATGATCCCTGCTGAGAAATGTGAAGTTATCCTGATTGGTTTTTCTTCATAGGTAATTGATCTTTTCTCCCTGACAGCCTTAAGGATCCTTTCTCTGGTTTCTATTGATTCTGTGCGGATTACAATGTGGCAGCAGGATGTTCCATTCCGGTATGGTCGATTTGGGGTTTTAAAGGCCTATCTTTTTGCCTGTTTGGGAAGTTCTCTGCTAGGATTCTGTTAAATTTCCTAGACTTTTGGCTTCTATTTCTAGGCCCTCTTCTATACCCATTAGCCTTAAATTAGGCCTTCAGATGGTGTCTGCTATATGATGAATAGATAGATCTATCATATTTTGGGACTTGTTTTGAATATTTGTCTGTTCTTTCTCCGTAATGTCTAGGCTATCTTCTGTCCCAGAGATACAATCATCATGGTCTAGCCTACTGTCCAGGCTTTCCACTTTTTAAAAAAAAATCCCTTCCTTCTAATTGGTCGGTTTTAATGGCTTCAATTTCTTTTTTTGAAGCTTTTTTTTTAAGATCTTGTATGGATTTCTTTGCCTTCTTGATTTTGTTTTCCATGTTCAATCTCAAATCCCTTAGTTGAGTGTCTATACTTTCACTAGAGTCCCTCATTCCTTTTGCTGCAATTCATTTAGCTCTCTGGCTGTGGTTTCCATGAACTCTTCTATTAATTTTTTGTCTGCTTTCTCAAACTCATGCATAGTCTTATGTAGGCTTTAATTTTTTTTTCATGCAGCCTGTTTACCAGTAGTGTTTGTAAAGCAATTTGAGAGGTATCTTCTGAATTTTTTATTAACTGTTCTGTTACCTGTTTGTCCTGGGTGGGAGTTAAAATTTCTTGACTTGCCATTTTTCTTGTGTTTTTGTGGCTTGTTCTGCTCATTTAGGAATGAAAGCATATCCAATTCCTCACTAGAACCCAGAACCCTGTGGTTGCACAGATTTGGGAGGTTTACAGTTAACATTGAATGTTTTCACTCTATCTCACCTTTTTGGGAGTCCAATTATATCCTACTAAACACTAAATGATAATTCCAAGACAAGTCCCCACCTGGAGTCCTGTAGTTACACAGGAATCAGAGGTTCACACTCAAAATGTATATTTTAACTCTATTTTACCTTTTTGGAATTAAAAATATTTCTAATTCCTCAGCAGATCAAAATTTTATGGCAAGCCTGAACCCAAAGCCCTGTAGTTGCACAGACGTTGAAGGTTCTCAGTCAAAGGTAGGTGTTTTCACTATATCTTTCTTTTTTTTGGAAAGGAAAGTATATCCACTTCCTCACCAGAACACAATTTTAAGATGAGCACCATATCAGAGCTCTATAGTTGTACAGACCTACCAAATAGGTAGGTCTTTATCTCTCCTCTATTGGATATGTAAGTAGGCTTAATACTACCACTGAGCACAGTTTTAAGACAAAATCTGCACCCAAGGCATATCTTTGCACTGATTTTAGAGATTCCCAATTGTATATAAGTATCTTTGTCGTGAAGGGGTATTACATTTCAAATGTGGGGATTATAAACAGCTGTAATCAGTGAGTAGTTATGTTATAAGGTTTAAAATGGTGCAGGCCAAAGTGATAACACCATGAGCCACTTTGGCACAGTCTCAATGACTACAGATATAGTCTAGCTCAATGTTTTACATTTGGAGATCAAAAGAATAAAGAAAGTAAAGAGGGAATGAAGGAGTAGAAATGTTAAGTGGGTTGAGGTATAGTTAGAGGAAAGATTAAGATTTTATATGTGAAATATAGGAGGAGAAATACCAGATTAGAGGGATGTATCAAAGGAAGAGAACAGAAGGAGGAAAATTATGACCTAGCTCCTAAGTAAGAAAGAGAAAAGAAAAATTAAAACAATGAAAAAAGAAAAAAAGAAGAAAAAAGATATATACATAAAATAATAAAAAATTAGAGCAATTATATACATCTGAAGTAATAATACTAAAATTAAGAATACTAACATTGTGAAATAGAGAATAGGGTCATCAATTTATATACAGTTAAGGAGAAAGCCTAGTGATCATGATAGGCTGTGTATCTAGTTGTGAACAGAACAGCAATGAGGTAGGGGAAAAAAATGAACAGAATTGTAGCAAAAAAACAAAAACAAAAACAAAAAACCGAAAACACATCAGAAAAACTGACAGGAAAAAAGGTAACATAGTTAAAACAGTTGCAAAAAATAAAAAGGAGCAAAAATATTTTTAAAGAAATTTTAAAAAAAGAAAAAAATTTAAAAAGTAAATTTAGGGAAAAAAGAAAGAAGAAAAAGGCATCTTCTATTTCTTTGGAGAATCTTTTTTTTTTAATTTTATTTTATTTTATTTGAGAACATACTGTACAGAGGGGTTACAATTACATTGGCAGGATAATGCATACATTTCTTACCAAGCATTGCAGCCTCCTCCTTTGTTTACCATTCACATCCCTTCCCAGCCTCCCCCATCCCCCCCACCCAATCATACCCCCCTCCCCCCACCCACACCGACATTGTAAAGTTGCTTTGACATGACATTTTGTAATTCTCCTTGTTACAACAGGTCCACCTGAATCCATAAACGACTTGTTTGTCCCCATCTCCTCCACATGTTATACTGACATCAAATAAAGTGAAAGCAGGGGTTACACTGTGGGGGAGGGACATACAAAGCAACAAAGAAATAATCTTATAAATGCATTAGAAACACATGCATGAAAGAAACGAAAACATTAAAATACATATTTAAGGGTTCGTTTTTCTAACATCACATTATCTGATCTTTTCCGCTTGACTCATACCTATACTAGATATTGCAAATAAGGGAAACCATGGGACCTATGTTTCTTTGGGCCTGGCTTACTTCACTTAATATAATTTTTTCCAAGATTTTCCATTTCCTAACAAATGGGGAAATGTCATTCTTTCTGATGGAGGCATAGAATTCCATTCTGTATATATACCACATTTTCTTGATCCATTCATCTACTGAGGGGCTTCTGGGTTGGTTCCATATCTTAGCTATGGTCAATAATGCTACAATAAACATAGTTGTGCTGGTAGCTTTAGTGTGGTCTTGTTTGTATACATTTGGGTAAATGCCCAAAAGTGGGATTGCTGGATCATAGGGGAGATCTATGTGAAGTCTTTTGAGGAACCTCCATACTGCTTTCCAAAGTGGTTGAACAAGTTTACATTCCCACCAACAATGAAGTAAGGTTCCTTTCTGTCCACATCCCCTCCAGCATCTGTTGTTGTTAGAGTTCTTGATTTTTGCTGTTCTAACTGGAGTGAGGTGATATCTCAATGTTGTTTTGATTTGCATTTCTTTTATGGCTAGGGATGTTGAACATTTCTTCATGTGTCTAATGGCCATCCTTCTTTCTTCTTCAGAGAAGCTTCTCTTTAAGTCTTTCGCCCACTTATTTATTGGGCAGTTGTTTCTTTGAGGATTTGTTGTTGGGTGGTTTAATTTTTTGAGTTCCAAGTATATTTTAGATATGAGACCCTTGTCCATTGTATGGCTAGTAAAGATCTTCTCCCAATCCGTGGGTTTTCTATTGATCTTGCTAGCTATGTCATTTGCCCTGCAGAAGCTCTGCAACCTTATGCAATCCCATTTGTCCAACCATTCTTTGATTTGTTGTGTTTCCGGGTCTCTATTCAGAAAATTTCAGCCTGAGCCAAGGAGACCTAGGGTTTCTCCTATTCCATCCTGTAATGTTTTCAGAGTGTCTGCTTTGAGTTCAAGGTCTTTGATCCATTTGGAGTTGATTCTGGTGCAGGGTGATATATAAGGATCTAGCTTTAGTTTTCTACATGTAGTTAACCAATTTTGCCAGCACCATTTACTGAAGAGGCTGTCTTTCTTCCATTCTATTGTTTTAGCTTCCTTATCAAAGATTAGATGGCTATAGGTCTGTAGGTTCATTTCTGGGTTTTCAATTCTATTCCATTGGTCCTGAGGTCTGTTCTTATGCCAATACCAAGCTGTTTTGATTACTATGGCTTTATAGTAGAGTTTGAAATTTGGTATTGATATTCCTCCAGCAGTGTTCTTTCCGTTGAGAAGTGTTTTTGCTATTCGGGGTCTTTTATTGTTCCATATGAATTTTTGGATTGCCTCTTCTATTTCCTTGAAGAATGAGGTTGGAATTTTGATAGGTATTGCGTTGAATTTGTAGATAGCCTTGGGAAGTATTGCCATTTTCATGATGTTAATCTTGCCAATCCAGGAGCATTGGAGGTTTTGCCATTTTTTAAGTTCTGTGTTGATTTCCTTTTTCAAGATTTTAAAGTTATCATCTTAGAGGTCCTTCACTTCTTTAGTTAATTCCTAGGTATTTTATTTTTGTGGGGCTATTACTAATGGAGTTGCTTTCTTAATTTCAGCCACACTTTTCTCATTGTTGGCATACAGAAAAGCCATTGATTTTTGGGGGTTAATTTTATAACCTGCTACTTTGCCAAAGTTTTGAATCAGCTTGAGTAATTTGGGAGTGGAGTCTATGGGATTCTTTAAATACAAGATCATGTCATCTGCAAAGAGGGAGAGTTTTATTTCTTCTTTCCCTATTTGGATCCCCTTTATGTCTGCATCTTGTCTTATTGCTGTAGCTAGGCATTCTAATACTAGATTGAAGAGAAGTGGAGAGAGTGGGCATCCTTGTCTTGTTCCTGAGTTAAGAGGAAATGGCTTTAGTTTTTCACCATTGAGTATAATGCTGGCTGTAGGTTTGTCATATACAGCCTTTATTGTATTGAGGAATGTTCCATGGATTCCTAATTTTTCCAAAACCTTCATCATAAAGGGGTGTTGGATCTTGTCGAATGCTTTTTCTGCGTCTATTGAGATAACCATATGGTTCTTGTTCTTGCTCCTGTTGATGTGATGAATAATACTAATTAATTTGCGTATATTGAACCAGATTTGCATCCCTGAAATGAATCCTGTTTGATCGTGGTATATGATTTTTGGATGAATTGTTGAAGTCGATTGGCCAAAATTTTGTTGAGAAGTTTTGCATCGATGTTCATCAAAGAAATGGGTCTATAGTTCTCTTTCTTTGATGAGTCCCTGCCTGGTTTTGGGATGAGGGTTATGATGGCTTCATAGAATGTGTTCGGTAGTGAGCTTTCTCTTTCAATTTCATTGAAGAGTTTGAAGAGAATTGGTGTGAGTTCTGCTTTGAAGGCCTTGTAAAATTCTGCTGTAAAACCATCTGGTCCTGGACTTTGCTTAGCTGGGAGGTCTCTTATTGCTGTTTCTATTTCAATGCTTGATATGGGCCTGTTAAGATAGTTTAACTCATCTTGGTTTAGTTTTGGCATGTCAATATTTGCTAGGAAGAGGTCCATTTCTGTCAAGTTGTCGAACTTATTAGCATAAAGTTTTGAGAAGTAGTCCCTTATAATGTTCTGAATCTTGGTAGTTTCCGTGGTGATGTTTCCATTCTCATCTCTGAGTTCATTAATTTGGGTGTGTTCTCTTCTTTTTCTGATAAGATTTGCTAAGGGTCTGTCAATTTTGTTAAGTTTTTCAAAGAACCAACTCTTTGTTTTGTTGATTCTTTCTATAGTTTTTTTGGATTCTAATTCATTTAATTCTGATTTAATTTTGATTATTTCTTTCCATCTACTGGATTGGGGTTTATCTTGCTGCTCTTTTTCAAGGAGGTTTAGATGTGTCATTAAATTGCTAGTTTCAGATCTCTCCAATTTGTTGATGTAGGAGCTCAGAGCTATAAACTTGCCTCTGAGTACTGCCTTTGCTGTGTCCCAGAGGAGCTGGTAATTTGTGTGTTCATTTTTGTTGAATAGCATGAACATTTGAATTTCCTTTCTAATCTCTTCCATGACCCACTCTTGATTCAGCACTGTGTTGTTTAGCCTCCATGTGATACCGGACTTTCTTTGGTGGCTTTTGGTGTTGAGTTCTAATTTTATTCCCTTGTGGTCAGAGAGAATGCAAGGTATAACTTCAATGTTTCTGAATTTAGACAAGTTTGCTTTGTGGCCTAGAATGTGGTCTATTTTAGAAAACGTTCCATGTGCTGCTGAGAAAAACGTGTATTCTGATGCTGCTGGGTGAAATGTTCGGTAAATGTCTGTTAAATCTAGTTGATCTATGCAGCTGTTTAGATCTGCCGTTTCTCTGTTGAGTTTTTGCCGAGTTGATCTGTCTAGTGGGGAGAGTGGTGTGTTAAAATCTCCAACAATTAATGTCTTTGGATCTATATGGGATTTGAGGGAAAGTAGTGTTTCTTTGATAAATTTGGGTGCTCCATTGTTTGGCGAATAGATATTTAGAATTGTAATATCCTCCTGAAGGAGAGATCCTTTAATTAGTATGTAGCAACCTTCTTTATCTCTTCTCACGAATTTTAATTTGAAGTCTATTTTATCTGATATTAGGATTGCAACTCCCGCCTGTTTATGAGGGCCGTTTGCTTGGTAGATTTTGTTCCAGCCTTTAACATTGAAAATGTGTTTGTTTTTACTGGCAAGATGTGACTCCTGCAGGCAGCAGATAGAAGGGTCTTGTTTTTTAATCCAACTAGACAGTCTATGTCGCTTAATTGGAGAGTTTAATCCGTTAACGTTAAGAGATAGGACTGAGAGGTATTTGGGAGTTCCTGCCATGTTATCTACCTTCTTGGGGGCTGCGAAAGCTGGGTTCTTCCTATGGTTCTTGGATTCTCAGTTTGGGTGCAGTTTGTTGGCCTTTATTGTGGTCTTGTTGGTTTTCTATGTTTAGGACATCTTTAAGAATCTTTTGTAGGGCTGGTTTGGTGGAGATGTATTGTTTCAATTTTTCTTTGCTGTGGAAGGTTTTTATTTGGCCTTCAGTTATGAAGGAGAGTTTAGCTGGGTACAGTATTCTTGGTTGATAGTTGTTTGTTTTTAGGGCATGGCATACATCATTCCAGGCTCTTCTTGCTTTGATTGTCTCTGCTGAGAAATCTGAGGTGATTCTAATTGGTTTCCCTTTATAGGTGATTACCCTTTTCTCCCTGACAGCTTTAAGGATATTTTCCTTGGTCTGGGTTGATCCTGTGTGGATTATAATGTGACAGTGGGATGTCCTATTCTGGTCTGGTCTATTTGGGGTTCTAAAAGCTTCTTGTATCTGAATAGGCCTGTCTTTTTGCATGTTTGGGAAGTCCTCTGCTAGGATCCTGTTAAACAAATTTCCTAAACCATTAACTTCTGTTTCTAGGTGCTCCTCTACACCCATTATCCTTAAGTTAGGACTTCTGATGCTGTCTTCCATGTGTTGGATAGATCTATCATATTTCTTGGACTTGTCTTGGATGGTTGTATATTCTTTCTCTATAATATCTAGGCTGTCTTCAATCCCTGAGATTCGATCTTCTGCATGGTCTAACCTGCTGTCAAGACTCTCTACTTTGTTTTTAATCTCTTTTCCTTCTAATTGGTCAGCTTTGATGGCTTCAAGTTCTTTGTTGAAGCTCTGTTTTAGGTCTTGTATGAATCTCTTTACTTCCTTAATTTGGTGTTCAGTGTTTGTCCTCAAATCACTTAGTTGATTGGATATGGTTTCTTTGGACTCCCATTCCTTCTGTTGGGTTCCATTCAGCATTCCCTTTGTGGTCTCCCTTACTTCCTTCAGCTCTTTGTTAATGGATTCTATGGATGCCTTTAGTGATCTTTGTGTGTTCTCTACCTGGTCTCTCAATTCCTGTATTACTCTTTGTTTAGCTTCCTCACTTTCGTGGGATTCCTGCAGTTCTCTTTGAGTGTTCTCAGCCTGCTCACGCCATTCCTCCCTTTCTCTTTGAGTATTCTCAAGTTGTTCACGCAAATCCTGTATCAGTTTTTGAGTAGCTTCCTCACGCTTATGATATTCCTGTATAAATTTCTGGGATGCCTCCTCTCTCTCCCTATCACGCTCATAGAGAGTCCTTTGTAAGTTGTCAAGCTTCTCATTTATCATGTTTGCCACCAGTGTTTGTAGAGCTATTTGGGAACTCTCCTCTGGATTGTTCATTATCTGATCTGACCCCTGATTGTCAAGATTGGAAATTGAGATACCCGAATTTGCCATTTTTCTTGTGTTTTTCCGGCTTACTCTGCCCATTTGAGATGAAGATAGTACCAGTTTTGTGCTAGAACACTATCTTAAGGCAACCATCGACCAAAGTTTGCATTTGTACATTCAATAGTCTACAGATACAATCTAGTTCAACAGATACATCTATTCAACATCAAACAACTCTATTTTAAAGGACTTCGAACCGCAGAAAAGAATTTGGAAAACCAGAAATTATTAGGATTAGGGAGAGATGTGGGTGAAAAATAGGAATAGATTGGTGTGGGGAGGCACAGGGAGAGTTAACTATGTCCTAATCACAATGCAGGAAATGGGTTGGGTAGGATGCAAGTAGAGAGAGTGATAAATAGAAAGAGTGATAGGGGAATGAAAAGAGACCAGAAAAAAATAGAAACGTAAAAATTAATGTTATTGTAGAGATTAAAAGACCATCTATTTAGAGAGGAATGTGAATATGTTGTGAGAATGGGAGGGACATAGAGGAGATGTGAAAAACTTTAAGGATGGGAAAGGGAGAAGAAAAGATCAGAAGTTCAGTAGAGCTAGACAAAAAACAAAAAGATAATTATGAAAGAAAGAAAAAGAGAAAGAAGATAAGAAAAGAAAGGAAAATGCTCATTTACATATTCCTAAAATAAAAATTATAAGAGGAGAAAAAAAAAAGTTACTGGAAATCAATTATTTTTTCAGAAGAGGCAAAAATTAAAGATTAATAAAAGTTTTAAAAGAGAAAAAAAATTTATACATATATATGGTAACAAAAAACAAAAAACAAACAATAAAAAAGAAAAGAAGAAGAAAAAAAGAAAGAAAAAAAAAGAAAAAAAAAGTCCTTTGATTTTTTTTTTTGGGGGGGGAGGGGTGGGAAGAATCCTGTATCTCCCTTTTGTCTGTAACCAGCCTTTTGTTGGAGTCTCTGGTCAGCTTGAGGTCCTGTGGCTTGATTGGTTTCTTAAGTCGGTTTGTTGGAAGAGGCAGAAAAATGCTCTGCTTTACCCAAGATTTTGAAATCCCCCTCCCAGGTTAGTTTTCTAGGAGGGTGATCTGCTTTGAGAATCACAAAAGAGGGGTATGCAGTGGTGAGGCTAGGTTCTGGGTAGAGTTGAGGCCTTTCAACAATCAGTAGCTTTTTCCTGGGGCTGTTTTGTGCAAAAAAAAAAAAAAAAAAAATCTCCCAGAGCCCAGCCTGGAGCCGTTCTCAGGGATTCTGTTTTTCAATTGATTGTTGAGGCTGCTAGAGGGAGGGGCAGCCTCTGGCTCTGGTTACCCAGTGAGGGAAGCCACTCCAATGGCTGGTGCCTGAGCTGGGTGACTTTTCCCTGGATGGAGCCGAGTCTGGCAGGTCACTTTGCCGTTAAGTTCTTGTGACCTGCTAAATGACTCGTTTTATTCCAAGGCCTGGGTTGGAGCTGGCAGCTCCTCCGAGCTTTGTCGGTATCCAAGATGGAGATCACCGGTGCTCTGGGGGGAGGGGTGGCTTTCCTTCCTCTGCTCCCTGAGAAGGAGTGAGGAAGTCGGGCTTCTACTCATGCCGAGTCTTGGATCCTGGGTCGTCTCTGGTCTGCAAGCTGCAGGATGAAGATGTCCCCTCTTTGTTGGTTTTTGCTGGTGTTGAGTAGAATCTGCTCGCCTGCTGCATCTGTCTCCTTCGTCCCGGACTCTCTGTGTGGGCGCTCAGGTATGGCCCCTGGCTGTGGTCTCCGCCGCTTGCGACCCTGCCGCTGCCGCCGCCGTGGCGGCTGTTGGCAAGCACTCAGGTGCTTCTTTTTGCCTTGGCTTCCCCTCTCTTGTCTAACTCTCTGTCCTGTGATGGCACACTTGGTGTGATTCTCTGGCTTAGGACTGTTCACTGGAACTCTAAAACTGGTTTCTATGCGAGAGCTTGTTCAGATTCCAGCTTCTCCTCCGCCATCTTCCCGGAACCTGTATTTGGAGAATCTTATGTCTCCCCTAAGTCCACTTTCCATTCCCTTGATGGCGTCTTTGATTTGCTTGTAGTGGTCAGATTTCCCTTTTGCTTGGTTGGCTTCTCAAATCATCTTGTTTGGGTGCATGGAGTTCTGCTTGGGGACTTTATGACCTTCTTCCCAGAATGTTTTTGTTTTTGTATGTGTGATGCTGGGAGGTGGCTTGAGTGGGTAGTTGGTTAGTGCTGGGACTGAGCTTGGGTGAGGTGGGGTTGTGGCCTCTCTGGAGTCAGTGGCTTTTCCCTAACCAGGAGCCTTCTCTGCTTTTATAGCCTGTATGTTTTTTGTTTGTTTGTTTGTTTTTTGTCGGTCTTGGGGCCTGAACTCTGGGCCTGGGCGCTTCCCTCAGCTCTTCAGCTCAAGACTAGTGTTCTACCACTTGAGCCACAGCACAACTTCCAGCTTTTTCTGCTTAGGTGGTGCTGAGGAATCAAACCCAGGGCCTCATGCATGCAAGGCAAGTACTCTACCCTGAGCCACTTTCCCAGCTTAGCTTGTATGGTTTTCATTTATTATTTTTAATGAATTTTAGTGAGATTCCTATAGTAGGCTGAGCTGCCAGCTTAGCTTAGGTATGGATGAAATTCCTTTGTTGCCTGTAGGGAGAGGGGGTCATGGCTGCCTCTCTGGGCTCACCCTGGCCCTGTGAGAAGTTCCTTCCTTCTGGGCAGGGCAGCCTTCCTCTGGGCAGAGCCAGTTCTCACAAGTCTGAATCTTTGCCCTGTAGTAAAATGGTGGTGCAGTTGCTACTTTTGTGTCCTGAGTTATCTGCTAGCTGTTATGGCGGAGTGGATGCCAGTATCAAATATGGCATTCTTCTGCAGTGGCAGAGAGGGGAGAGCTGCCTTCCTTGAGTTGTTCTGTGGGAAGGAGTGGGGACACTCACAGTTTCCCTTGGATTTTCCGCCCATCCCGATCTGTGCCCGACACCATTCAGCAGGATGTAGAATTCTGATCCTGATTATCCAGTCCGTGCTAGAGGTGGGTAAAGAGATGAAGCCCTCAGTCTCTGGCACGTTTGCTTCGGGTTAGTCTGGCCGGTCCTACAGCAGCTGCTGGTGGCCACTGCAGCCACTTGTGCTCAAATTCATCTTCTGGTGCAACCTGTCTGAATATTTTTCAGAATCTCTGTGCTATTATGACTCACTTGGTGTGATTTTCCAATAGTGAATTATTCCCTGAACTGTGAAAACTGGTTTCTTGGGGAGAGCTAAGTTACAGCCCAGCTACATCTCTGTCATCTTCCTCTTCTCTCTCATGAATTGTTTTTTTAATTTTTATTTATTTTTTTATTGGGAAAATACAGTACAGAGCGGTTACAATTACATGGACAAGATAATGAGTACATTTCTTATCAAGCATTGTAGCCTCCTCCTTTGTTGACCCTTCTCATCCCTTCCCATCCTCCCCCTGCCCCCCCACTCAATCCTCCCCTGCCCCCCACCAAAGTTGTAAAGTTCCTTTTCGACATGACAACTTGTACTTCTCATTGTTGCAATGGGTCCACCTGTATCCTTATTGAAACGACTTGTTTTTCCCTTCCCCTCCACAAATTATACTGACATCAAATACAGTGAAAGCAGGGGTTATACTGTGGGGGAGGGACTTACAAAGCAACAAAGAAATAATCTTATAAATGCATTAGAAACAAATGCATGAAAGAAAAAAAACCATTTGAATGCATATCTAAGGGTTCATTTTCCTAACATCACCTTATCTGACCTTTTCTGCTTGACTCAGACATATATTAGATATTGCAAATAAGGGAAACCATGGGACCTATGTTTCCTTAGGCTTGGCTTACTTCACTTCATATAATTTTTTCCAAGTCTTTCCATTTCCTAACAAATGGGGCAATGTCATTCTTTCTGATGGAGGCATAGAATTCCATTGTGTATATATACCACATTTTCTTGATCCATTCATCTACTGAGGGACATCTGGGTTGGTTCCATATATTAGCTATAGTAAATAATGCTGCAATAAACATAGTTGTGGTGGTAGCTTTAGTGTGGTGTTGTTTGTAAACATTTGGGTAAATGCCCAAAAGTGGGATTGCTGGGTCATAGGGGAGCTCTATGTGGAGTCTTTTGAGGAACCGCCATACTACTTTCCAAAGAGGTTGAACAAGTTTACATTCCCACCAACAATGAAGTAAGGTTCCCTTCTGTCCACATCCCCTCCAGCATCTGTTGTTATTAGAGTTCTTGATTTTAGCCATTCTAACTCGAGTGAGGTGATATCTCAATGTAGTTTTGATTTGCATTTCTTTTATGGCTAGGGAGGTTGAGCATTTCTTCATGTGTCTATTGGCCATTCTTCTTTCTTCTTCAGAGAAGTTTCTCTTTAAGTCTTTAGCCCACTTATTTATTGGGCAGTTATTTCTTTGACTCATTCTTCAAGGAAATAGAAGAAGCAATCCAAAAATTCATATGGAACAATAAAAGACCCCGAATAGCAAAAACGCTCCTCAATGGAAAGAACACTCCTGGAGGAATATCAATACCAAATTTCAAACTCTACTATAAAGCCATAGTAATCAAAACAGCTTGGTACTGGCACAAGAACAGATCTCAGGACCAATGGAATAGAATTGAAAACCCAGAAATGAACCTACAGACCTATAGCCATCTAATCTTCGATAAGGGAGGTAAAAACAGAATGGAAGAAAGACAGCCTCTTCAGTAAATGGTGCTGGCAAAATTGGTTAACTACTTGTAGAAAACTAAAGCTAGGTCCTTATCTATCACCCTGCACCAGAACCAACTCCAAATGGATCAAAGACCTCAGAGTCAAAGCAGACACTCTGAAAACATTACAGGATGCAATAGGAGAAACCCTAGGTCTCCTTGGCTCAGGCCGAAATTTTCTGAATAGAGACCCGGAAGCACAACAAATCGAAGAAATGTTGGACAAATGGGATTGCATGAAGTTGCAGAGCTTCTGCATGGCAAAGGACATAGCTAGCATGATCAATAGAAAGCCCACGGATTGGGAGAAGATCTTCATTAGCCATACAATGGACAAGGGTCTCATATCTAAAATATACTTGGAACTCAAAAAATTAAATTCCCCAACAACAAATTCTCTCATGAATTTTTAATTATATATCCTCAATATAATGGGGAAATGTTCTTGATAGTGGTATGCATATCGTTAGTGTAAAATGGAAATGGAACAAGTTGATATGCACACACACACACACACACAAATACACACATACACACACATCTTGTTTAGATGATTTAACATAATATTATTTTTAAATATTATCTCTACCAAAAATGTTTTTATTGGTAAAATATTTTCTGTTCTTGATCCATTGAGGATGATTTGTTATAAAATGTGTAGTAAAACTTCTTAAAGATTTCAAAATAGTAAGAATAAAACATTAAACCAAATGGCTTGCAGATACCAGGGAAATTCACTGTCCATATATCTATGAGTGTGGTCCTAACCCCACTTTTTGGATGATTTAAAAAATATATGAGGAATAAAACCTGAGGAAAATGAGCTAAATATAGTTTTGATGTTGTCTACAAATCTCTTGGTGTTTGCATGATCCAATTTAGTTTATCTCTTTTGATTGTGGTTATTATGTTTTTGTCTATTAATTTAGCCATTATTTATTAAGCACCCTTATGCAAACATGATGGACATTCTAGATGTCTATAGTTAGTGAATGGGATGGACATTTGTTAGCTGAATGAATTAATGTTATATTTCCTGTCAACAAACATAACCACATATTCTTAACTTTTATTTTTCAGAGGACAGTTCCAAATCACTCGTAGAGGGAAATAATGGAGTTTATCCTGTATTTGAACAGCAGCTTAACATTCTAGCACAGCTTTACTTATATTCAGGTTTTTCTGCTACTTCAGTCTTGCCAAGTGAATACAATGTCTGAATGTCACTATGTACTAGCCAACCAACACCTAGTATAGGCGGCACAAATGTATCTTTCCCTTCTTTATGTTCTGCAATTTATCTTTCCTCGTGTTTCTATTGTTCTCCTGAATATTCTGTCACCTAATTACACACAAAACATTCTTTAAAGAAAAAATATAAACAAAGTTGACTTTTATTAAACATAAGGAACATAGGGACGTTTTGTATATTTTTTTCTTTCTTTGTTTTCTTTAATTAGCTTTTCCCATCAAAGTCTAAATTTTTGTATATGTGTGCTGCTCCTGGGGTTTGAACTCAGGAATTGGACACTGTCCCTGAGCATCTTTTTTTGCTCAAGGCTAGTGCTCTACTACAGCTTTTTGGTAGTTTGTTGGGGATAATAGTCAGATGGACTTTCCTGTTCAGGCTGGCTTTGAATAGTGTAGGCATGAGCCAATAGCACCTGGTCTATATCCAATTTTTAATTTATTTTACTTTGTCTTCTATACTTATAATAATCATGTGCTATGATATATCATTATGTATCATTTGAAAATTCACTAAAATGTACATAATAAAAGCAAGAATATATTATTGCTTCACCACATAGTCAAAAGTGAAAATATGAATTTGTTTATGCATCTATGTTTTAATGCATGACACTGGTAGAAATAAGGAAAAAAGGGCTTAACTTGCCATTAAATGGTCATATCCAATTCAATATTTCTGATTGTTCATGGCTTTTCAGTATTTCTAATTGATTTATTGCAATGTCATACATTGTTAGAGAAAAATTAGCATTTTACATTTCTCTTGTATATTCTCTCAAAATTTGTATGAAAGTAACGATGTTTATCTAATTTAAAGATCAGTTTATATTACTTTATGCAAGTGTTGCTCATTTGAACTCAAATAAGTCTTTGTTATTTATATTCTTCTAATTAGCATGTATATCTTGTTTCCCTAAATATTTTGTTTCTTTTATCCTTCTATTTTATTGGCCTTAACTGAAATAAAGCTCACTTTTTTTTTCCAGTTCTGGGGCTTAATCTCAGGGCCTATGTGCTATCCCTGAGCTTCTTGAGCTACAGTGCCACTTCTGGCTTTTTCTGTGTATGTGGTACTGAGCAATCAAACCAGGGCTTCATGCATACTAGGCAAGCACTCTACCACTAAGCCACATTCCCAGGTCCATAATATTCACATTTTATCTCTATAAATTCTTATCGTATCTATAAGAACTTTAGTTTCCACATGTAGAATTACAAAATCAATATTTGGCATATACTTTTTATTCTCTAACTAGTAAAACAATTTTCTTTTCCCTATTTTATTTTCTTTCAGCAAGCCATGCACAAAAATGAATATATATTAGGAGAAATGGATAATTAGACTTGCAGTAGAATGGCTTCATTGTAGAAATATAAAAATCATATAGATACTTTGTCATCTGGTTGTGCACAAATATAAAGAAAATTCTTTCAAATGTGCAGTATGAGTTTATTATATTTTTATTATTATTCTTTTATTCTTATTTTTCCTTCAGTTTAATTATCCAGATAATAATCTTGAGTGATAAGAATTATAGATGTGTTGTTCAAAGAGAATTATATTTTAGCTAGTTTTCAGAGGCTTTGTTATTTACTTTTAAATATAAAAATAAATAAATTTTTATTAGGCAGTAATTATCATTATAAAGATAATTAATAGAATATTGATTGGATAATTGAGAACATTTTTAATGTCAAATTTTCCATATTGTCTATTTAAAAACCAAAATGACATGGATATAAAAGTGACCAATTATCTTAAACAATAAACATATCCATATATTTTATTGATGAAGTAGCTTGTTTCAAACCAACCTCAATATTGGAGAAATGGAAGAGAGATCCATTTTTAATGTATCAAAAATCAGCCTTCTTTTCTATTGAAAAAATGTATATAAAGATAGTATTCCTTATGTTAATGTTATTTTTATAATAACATATTACATGTATTTACATGGTACAATGTAAATTTTATTTATGTCTACATTAATCAGTCATCAACAGCTTGAACTTTTACTGTGACATTTTGTCATACTCTGCTAATTAGAAATACTTAATGTATTATTGTTGGAAAAATACATCTTCTTTGGGACTGCATGGATAGTTACACATAGAAAAGGTAAAACTGGAAATAGCAGAAATTGGGAGCATTTTGCATTTTTTGCAGTAACTATAATCTTTCTTCAGTAGTTTTTTAGCAATAAAATCCAGTTATACTATTATTACAAAAACCATTAAGTTGAAAATATCAGAAATAAAATTTCATTATTAGCCCAGATTCACAAACATACAATTTTAAGTTATTGACTTCTGTATACTACAGAACATTACAAAAAAGATGTTTGGAAGACTTATAAAACATAAGCATATATTGTAAGGCATGCTTGATATTCATGATTGTATTTCAGAAGCCATATTTCGGGAAGCAGCAGGAGCAATGTGTTCCTTTATGTCCTTTGGCTAAGATAGGAAATGATGAATCACATAACTCATATTCAGTACATCTCCTTTTTCAAAGAAGAATTTTGCCTCTACATAGCTATAACAGTTTAATTCTACTATATTAACAATGTATAAGATGTTGTATTATTTTGTTCATATATACAATAGATAAAAATATGTATTTCTGTATGAAGAATTTTAATTTCTTTCAAACATGAATTATAGTTTTAATGGTAATGCTTACTTTAATGCTACATCTCATAAATAAAAAAACCTACAAAACAAATTTATGCATAGAAAATGAAGTATCTACAGAGGGCTACAAATAAACTCTTCTGGATGCAAAAAGTAACTGTTACTAAACATAGGATAGCTTCTTTCAACTTTAGAATTCCACCACATCTGGCTTTGAATCTGAATCAGAATTTGTAATTGTTTACAGCAACATATTTTTATTGTAGAGTTGCTATACAGAAAGGCTACGGTTTCATGAATCGGTAACGAGTAATAATACAATGTTTTGTGAACCATATCTCCATCTCTAATATTTCTTGCATTTCCAGATTTTATTCAAAGTCTGCTTATTAGAAAGTAATTTCTGTTCTTTGAGTTGTCAGCCTTCTTTTATGTATATATTCTTAGCTAGATATGTTTGAAAATAAGACATTTGATATTTAAATTTATGTCTCCTTGCCATGATATGATGATATTGCTTTAATGCTGAGAATGTCTCTCTTTCTTGTTATTGTCAATAATATTGCTGTGCATGATATTTTCCTGTAGTGACAGAAAATTTCTACATCTGCACTGACTGATATAATATCCACTGGTGAATTCCAAGTGGCTATTAGATGTGTATTAACTTAAAATGAAACCATTGTGGCTGATAAGATGACACTATATTTAATTTTCTTTAATTATTACTAAATTTAAAGAGACACAATATCTAGTGGTTCCATATGGTACAGCACAAATATTAGACTTTATTTTTACCTTCTTTGGATTAACTAACTATTGGTATACATATATTTATTTAGTAGTAAAGAGTTAAGTAAGTTAACTAGATATTTTAAGTAGGTTATTTAGATATTTCCTCTATAATTTAATAGAATGTTATATCCTTTGCATTCCTCTGGTTAAATTTTCTTCTTACTCTTGAGAGAGAAATAAGAAACAAATAAATTATGTTGATAAGACAGTGTTGGAAAATAATTTGTGTTTAAGAAAACTGTGAAACAAGCTGGGAGCCAGAAGAATTTAAATTCAAGCTACATATGCCAGTCTGATAATGCCAGATTATGGTACAGTAACAAAATATCCTAAAATCACACTGTGATAATGCAGTTGAATTTAATGAAACTGAATGCATTTCTCCTTCATTCTACAAGTTCAACAGTTGGTCATCTTTCTTTGTTCATTTAAATCGATTAGGGTTCTAGTCTACTGGCATTTCCTCTTGATTTATGCTTCTGTTATCACTTTTGCCTAATTGTGAAAGCAATAGTAAGAAGGAAATTACTGTAGCTATATAATGAGGGCATAACCTAGTGCACTAACTCTAAAAGAATTTTCATTGAAGCTTTATGTCCAAAATTCCTTCACATTTCATCAACAAAGCAATATAATTAGCTCAAAGGGTCAGGAAAGTTCAAAACTTACCCATCTACTAAGAAATACACTTTTTTTTCCTGAGGCAAGCAAATGCACAAAGGAGAACTCTATTTGTAGGTAGACAACTTTATTATAGAGACAGCAGGTGATATGTTTTGAATAATTGTGGTGTTTTTATTAAGTAAAGAAAATAAAGGAATAGATAAGGACTACTTTATTTCACTGAGAATTTGTTATTTATGATAAAAGTGTAAGAAACAATTTAGCTATAACTAATGGGATATATATATATATATATGTAAATAAAGAATCATTTCTTTGAGAAATTTAATTTGTGGTGAGTTCTTAATAGCAACAATTCTTATCTCATAAGCCAGTTAGTAAATCAGGCAATACAGTCATAAATAGAGTCTTATTTCAACTTTGAAGTATTTTGCAGAATGTCTATTTGTCCATAGGAATTAATATCCATTGAAAGTAATCTTTCTCAGTCCAATGAATTATTCATTAGCTACCCAGAGGGTCATGGAGTTACAAGTCTCCATAGTTGTCCACTTAAAAGCCATGTGTGCTCTCAGATGAATGACATTTTTTTAAACAAAAAAATATATTAATGGAACGACTAACATTCAACTTTAGTAAATGACAGTAGTAATTACAGGGCTTACTTTAAAGGTTAGAAATTACTGATATATCTGATGAAATACAAAGTGTTGTGTGTTCTGTATTTGTTTAAAGACATAGAAATTGTTGTTAAAAATAGAAGTCAGTCACTACAATGATGGCACTATCTTTACATTTCTAATGACATTGAAAAATTAATATCATCCCTTGCTAATATAAATTATTAATTAAACCAAACTTAATACAATTGTAATATATCCTAATGGTGAACACTAAGTTAAGCTCCTACAAGAAAACTAAAACTAGAGCAGAAATAAGAGATGATAGAGAATGTAAAGAAAGAAAATCTCTCTTTAAAAAGGCAAATTACATGGATACAGGCTGATTAAGAAGGAATAAAAGGTAAAAACACAAATCACAAATACTTAGTTAACGTCTACTTAATTCTGTAGATATTAAAATAATTAAAAGAATGAAATTATATTACTTACTGGAATATGGTTGGAACTATATCATGATATAAGGTAAAATAAACAAGTCACACAAAGACAAATATCAATTATTTTCTCTTATTTTGGAAACTTGTAAGAGATGGGAGAAAAAAAATCTAGATGATCAGAGAGTTCACGGCCAGACTTTGTGATTTTTTTCAAAGAGAGAGAGAGAACAAAACTAAAAGAAAGTTGGAGTGAGGGAGAGTGAAAGGCAGGGAATAAGAAATTAAAGAAGGAATGGAGCGTGTGAATATCACTGTATCTGTTGAAAAATCAATGATTAACATCTCATAAAATATAGTAGTAGGCACTAATGGTTGTTATTAATGAAAGGTTTGTAGAATAATTGTACTATTTGTTTTTTTTTAATCTTTTGGGTTCGGTTGTGGGGCCTGAACTCAGGGCCTGGGCACCGTCCCTCAGCTCTTCAGCTCAAGGCTAACGCTCTACCATTTGAGCCACAGCCCCACTTCTGGTTTTTTCCTTTTTGCTTATGTGGTGCTGAGGAATCGAACCCAGGGCTTCAGGCATGCAAGGCAAGTGCTCTACCACAGAGCCACCTTCCCAGCCCCTAATTGTACTATTTGTTTACAATGTTTCAGAGGAAACACTTATTACCTCACTCTATGAGGCCAGTATTTTGATACCAGGAAATAGATAAAAAAAATAATAATCCAAGAAAAGGCACCATAATCTATGTTTCTCAAATAAATAGATTCAAACTTGGTAAACTAAATCCAATGATGTACAATAACAATTGTATACAAATGCAATATATCCTGGGTACACTTGATTGTCCCTAAAGGAAAAAAAATATAACCTAGGCAGAAGGTAACCCCAAAGAAAGTAACCCAAAAAACCACACAGACAGAACTCAAGTAGAAGAAAAGATTTATTGTTAGCAGAGCTGGCAAGGCCAAGTTATCATGAGGAAAGGGAGAAAATGGCCCCATCTGGCTCTGTGGAGGCCCCTTTTATATCGGGGGCTGGAAGTGGGAGGTGCCTCACCTATTTCTCAGGTGCTGCCAACGAGGGCAGAGATTAGGTTTGTGAGGTCGGTGTTTCCTTACATCCCCCCCTTTTTGTTTTAATATCTACAGTACTAGGGAGGAAATATGGACAAAGGTCTTTTCTTCTAGAGCTACTTTCTGCTGAGAGGGGGTGTTGTAGTCAATGAAGGAGAGAGGTGTGCCAGGTACTCTACATGAAGTTGACCAAGGTCGTTATGGTTATGAAAATGGTACTTGTCCAGAGCAAGGTCCTCTGGTTCCTCAGTGACTGGAGGAAGACAGGGTCCCATCTAATTTATCCGTAGCGACAGGGGTCCACTTGGCACAGATGTATGTGAGGGTCCATCAGGCACCTGATGTTTAACGTGCAGGATGTGAATCCAATGTGGACAGACCTGAACCTGTGCAGCTGTGGGAGTAGAGAGAGTTACTGAGTAGGGTCCCTCCCACTTATCAGAGAGCTTGGTGGAACTAGGTGCCCATGGCAGGTAATTTCTTGAAATGTACACTAGGGCCCCAGCCTTGATGGAAGGCTCGGAGAACACTGTGGAGGACTTAGGTTCATATTGGTCCACATACTTCCAGAGGAAAGTGCGCAGGTGCTGAAGGAGAGAGGACAGCATTGGTGGGGGCAAAGGGGAGACCGAGATCTGAAATATGGGAGGTAAAGGTGGGCAGCCATACATAACATCAAAAGGACTTAATGTTAGTATTTTTTTTCAAGATTCTTAAGTGGAAAAGAGCTAAAGATAAAAGCTTTAGCCAATCTAGATGTATTTCAAGGGATAGTTTGGTCAGAATTTGCTTAAGGGAGCAGTTGGCACATGCCACCTTTCCCAAGGACTGGGGGTGATAGGGAATATGAAAGACCAGGAGATATTTAGAGACTTAGCCAGTAGCTGGGTAAAATTCTGGCCCATTGTCCAGCTAGATGGAAGCAGGCAGGCTAAAATGGGGAATTACTTCCTGTAAGAGATTCTGAGACACAGAGGAGGCTTATTTCTTGGTGATGGGAAATGCCTCTATCCATCCCATGAAGATGTCCACAAGCACCAGCAACTATCTGTACCTGACGATGGTTGGCAATGGGTGAAATCAATTTTCCAATGTACTCCTGGGAGGTTACCTTGAGCCTGATAGGTTGGGAAGAGAGGAGGTGGCACATTGATATTTGGATTTTCCTTTTGGCATACTTCACAGGTTTGTAACAGCTGCGTGAAGAATTGTGTGTCAAGCCAAGGTTAGGGGAAGGCTCTGTTTTAGGAATTCCCTTAAGGCCCCTATCTGGGGGGGGTGGAAAAGATGGTGAAAGTATTTAAGGATGTCTTGCCTAGAGGGAGGAGCAGGATCCTCTATTATTGGCAGTGTTACTGCCCATTGTTTTGATGACATAGTAGCTTGCTTGGCACTTTCATCAGCCAGGTTGTTTTCCCTGGTTATTACTGAGTCATATGACCTGTGGCTTCTGCAATGAACTATGCTAATGGCTGAGGGGAGGAAAGAGGCCTTTAAAGGATCAGTAATATAGGACCCATTTATTACTGAGGTCCCCTTTGTTATTAGTAAGCCTCGTTCCTTCCAAACAGCTGCATGAGAAAGGATGTTATGGAAAGCATACTTAGAGTCTGTGTATACTGTCAGGGAATGTCCTCAGGCCAGGTGGAAGGCCCGTGTTAGGGCTACTAATTTGGCCTGTTAATTGGTAATGTGGAGAGGCAAAAGGCCAGATTCCATGACACCAGAGAGTGATACAACAGCAAACCCAGCTACCCGTGAGCCTTCCCAAAGAAAGGAGCTACCATCCGTGAACCAGGTAAACTGTGGGTCCTTTAATGGCCCCTCATTAATGTGGTCTCGATGAGGTAGCAGGTACTCCAGAGTCCCCACACAGGACTGTGCTGGCTAGGTCCCTGCATCTGGAATGGGTAGAAGGGTTTAATGGATGGCTGAACTGGAAGGTTAGCATGGGATCCTCTACCAGCAACACCTGGAGAGAATACAGGAAGGAGTCATAGTTTGCAACCTTTTATAAGTTAGTAACTCAGAGAGATGATGATGGGAGAGGCTGGTTTTTCAACTCCTGTTTCAGGACAGAAGAGGCAGCAAAAACGTGAAGGCGAGGAGTCCAGCCCCTAGGCATTTCGACAAATAAGCAACTGGTGCAAATGAAGGTCCAATCTCTTGACCTAAAACTCCCAATGCAAAACCCTGTTTTTCATTTACATACAGAATGAATGGGCATGGATTATCTGGCAGTCTGAGAGCCAGGGCTTGTAATAAGGCCTGTTGGAGTCTCCTGAAGGGAGGAATAAGAGAGGAGGGGGATAAAAAGGAATCTTCTGTTGGCCCTTTGCTGCTTCATATAAGGGGCATGTTAGAAGGGAGTAGTTAGGAAAGCAAGACCTGAGATAGCTGGCTAGACTCAGGAAGGAGAGAAACTCTGACTTAGTGGAGGGGGCAGGGTAGTTAGTAATCAGTTGTTTCCTGGGGATAGTGATGGCCTTGTGTGTGGGAGTGAATTGAACACCCAGATAAGTCACAGACTGTTGAATGACCTGTATCTTATGGGTGAGACTCAATATCCCCGAGAGGCCAGAAAGGTAAGAAGTGTTACAGTATGGTTGTAACACAATTGCTTGATGGGACTGTAGAGGAGAATATCATCCACATATTGATAAGGGTGGATGGTTCTAAAGTCAGGTCTTTTTAAGTCCCTTGCTAAAGCTTGGTCAAACAGATGGGGACTATCCCAGAACCCCTGAGGCAGCACAGTCCAGGTGAACTGAGTTAAGGTTTGGGTGACTGGGTGAGCACCACATACATAGTACCTGTGTCCACCAAAAGTGAGGTCATCCTACCTGCCACCATATTGACTGACTGGGTCAGTCCACGTAAAGGCAAAAACGTCCTGGGAGAAGGGGGCTAAAGAGATAGTAAAAAAAAAAAAAGGGGGCATCTTTTAAGTTCAATACTGAATAAAAGGCAACCGTCACTGGGATTGTGGAAAACAGCCACAGGGGCTGGGCACAACAGGGTGTAGGGGGATAACAGCAGCATTTATAAGGCAATGGTCCTCTACCAGGCAGAATGAACTATTAGTTTTGGCGACTGCTAAGTTGGGGATATTATAGAGACAGTTAGTGGTGCATAACAGCCCTTTTCTTAGTAAGTTTTTTTTTTATAATTGGTTGCAGTCTCAGAAGACTGTGGAGAGGGAGGGGGTAGTGGGGTTGTGAAGGAAAGCCTTGGAGGTCCCTTAGAGAGATATGAATAGGAGGGTGGTGTCTAGCAATAGAGGGGTTGTAGGTATCCCATACCTTGGGGTCAACCTAAGAGGGTGGAAAAGGGAAATCTTAGGGATTGCTAGGTGAGCCTACTAAAGCCATCAACAAGGAGATTGTGGGAGAGGCCGAATTAATACTACATTGTGCCAATTGGGAAGGTCATAGGGTAATAGAGACTCCAAATTTGGCCAATGGGTCTCTGCCCAGCAGTGGAACTGGGCAGTGGGGAATAACAAGGAAGGAGTGACAGAAGGGAATAACAAGGAAGGAGTGACAGAAGGTCACTCCTGAAAAAAGGCAAATGAGGGGGTTGTAAGGTTTTCCCACTACCCTGACTGTGGAGGTATCAGCTAAGTAGGTCTGGTCATGGAACTCAGTAAGCACCACATATATAGCACCTATGTCCACCAAAAGTGAGGTCATCCTACCTGCAACCATATTGTCACCTGGGGTCCCTGTGCAGTGAAGGGAGTGGTCGAGACCAAGAGTCCAGTGCCTCCTAAGTTGTCTCCAGCTGACAGCCTAGAGTGCCAGTAGGCAATGAGGCTTTAGTGGATGGCTGCTGTCCCTGAGAGGATGATGGACAGTCCACGGCCCAATGCCCTGAAACTTCACTTGGGGCATGGTCAGGGTGGCTTACTTGGCTATTGGCAGGCTGGGCCCACATCGGTAGCATGGCTTCTACAGGGGGAAGGTTTCCCTCCAGTGCCCCTTTTTGACCACAGACATAGCAGGGCTCAGGTGGACCCCATTGGGAAGTGATTGGTTTCAAGGCTAACGGCTGGTAGATTTTGGCTGCCATCTGGTACTTATGCTGTTTGGCCTTTTCCTCCCTGCCATGATACACCTGAAAGGCTGCCTCCATAGCCTCACTAGTGGGTGTTAGGGGCCCATGTCTAGTTTTTTTAAAATTTATCCCAGATGTCTAGAGTGGATTGATTAATAAAGTGAGTCATTAAACAGCATTGTCCATCCACAGACTCCGGGTCTAGGTTAGTATATTGAAGGAGGGTCTGACTCAGTCTGGACCAAAAGGCAGATGGGTTTTAATTTTTGTCTTGTATGACCGTGGCCATTTTCTCATAGTTGATGGTTTTGCAGCCTGTCTGTTTGAGACCCTCCATTATACAGGCAATAAATTGGTTTCCCCTTTGGAGATCACCCTGAGAATTTTCATCCCAGTGAGGCTCCTGGTCAGGCACTGCCTGGGTCCCAATTGGGTGATGGGGGGTGGTCCAGTGAGCCTCACCTGCATAGCAGCAGGCCCTTTCCCAAACATCCCGCTGTTCCCCTGGTAGAAGGGTACTACTCAAGATAACATTTACATCATGCCAGGTTACCTCATAGGATAGGAATACATGCTGCAGCTCCTTGATGTAGGATTGGTGGAGAAAAATCCCAGGCGTGTTCAATTGGTAGTAGGTCATTTAATGAGAACAGCATATGCACTGTGACTATACAATCAGTCCCTACCACTTGTGTAATGGGAGAACGTGGGCTGAGGTAGAACTCTGATCTGGAGCAGGCTCTTGGGCCTGGGTAAGGATGGTATTCAATGTTTCTGGACGGCATGTAACAACCTCCAGGGCATCGTTCAGCTGAGACAGCTGGTTCACAGTGGCCAGGCCAGGTATGCTTTTGTCCTGTGGGGGAGAAGGGGGTGCCGATGGAAGGGGGCCTTGGCCTTGCATGGTGTGGTATGGAGGGTGTGGGGACCATAACTAATGGGCTGGGGGCTGCTAGATCAATGGTGGGGGAGGGGGCTGCCACCTCCAGTAGAAGTCCACCCCCTCTGCAGAAGTCCCAACTCTCCAGCAGAAGTCCCACTTCCTTTAGTGGAAGTCCCATCTCCTCTGGCACGGTGTTGCCCTACCTGTTCAAAATGGCGGGAACTCATCTGCTGGATCTGGAATAAAATCTGGGTTATACGCTGGTGGCCTTGTAGCAAGGAGTTGGGCAGAAGAACATAAGGACTCAGGAAGAAGTTTAGCTTGGAGGAACGAGAGAAAGAAAAAGCATCTGTGTATCTAGCCATCTTTAACCTACCCAACCACCTGCTGGAGTTGGATACATTTTGTGTAATATCAGGAACAAGTGTCCCATGAATGGGCCATGTGGACTGATTGTCCAGTGACTATTCTGGCCAGATCTCAGTACAGAAATGCATGAGCTCCTGTGAATCAATGTCAGATTCAAGGTTAAGCATTTCTAGATTATTTAGGAGACAACCCAAGGGGGAGTCCTGAGGAATGTCAGGAATATTAGATTGTGTCCTACCCATGGCAAGTTATCTGGAACCAAAAGCTGCAGAAAAGCATCCTACGCAGTGCAATTTGGCTCAAAAATTGGGAAACAACCAATTGGGAAATGTTTTTTTCCACGGCATCCCTCAGCCACAGAGGCCTTCAGAAACGTGGATTAGATACTTGGCCAAGTTTTTCATGGTGGGGGTTGGGGGAGGGGAGGCAGGGAAGGCTGAAGTTCCTTTGAGAAGCATGGAGCCTGCACAGTGAAATCTAAGCCTCTAGACTCTTCACTTAAAGGGGGTAGGACTTGATCAGCCACTGGCAGACGTGTAGGAGGCCTTCAGTCAGTAGGAAACCAGCTCGGTGGTCTTTTGGGTCTGCCTAGAACTGTGGGTTAGGTCCCGGGGTCGATGGCAGGATCCTCCCAGTCGTCAGGGGGAGTGAATTCACCAGGGAGCCTATCCCATACGGGCCATCAAAATAAAGGAAAAAATATAACCTAGGCAGAAAGAAACCCCAAAGAAAGTAACCCAAAAGACTATGTGGGCAGAAGTCTAGTAGAAGAGCTGGCAAGGCCAAGTTCTCATGAGGAAAGGGAGAAACTGTTGCTGTCTGGCTCCTTGGAGGCCCCTTTTATATCATCTACTGCACAGACACTGCCATCAAGGGCGGAGATTAGGTCTGCGATGTGGGCATTTCCTTACAGTCTCCGTACTCATTTCGAGTAGGGTGAATAAACCAGGTCAATAAGCTAAGAAAAGAAAAAATATCCAAAACTTTGTGTAGCACTTTTTCTTAAAACTGGATTTTATATCCAAACCGTGTGCTTCCTAGCCTAGGCAGTGCTGGTGGACCATGCCTCCAGCTTTTTTTAAAACTTGTTATTTACTTTCTACTTTGAACAAATGGCTTAGCCCATATCCACCTACTTGCAATCTTCCCATTGTGGTTGACTATGTCCAGGTTCCCTTCTATGGAGATGGAATCTCATGGAAATTTCTGCCTAGATTGGCCTGGTTGGAAGATCCTCCCAATCTTCCTACCAAATGTCACCGTGCCATTTATGGACTGAGAAGATATTTCATAAATTTTTCCTCATGGGTCAGCCTGAAACTATGATGACTCTGTTCTCAGGGGTGAACCACTGGTTCCTGGTTGAAAGATGCCCTTTTAACTCATAAAGTTGGGGGAATTCTGGAGTTTGAATGCAGGGCCTCTCACTTGCTATGCAAATGCTCTACCCACTGGAGTCATGCATCTAACTAGGCAACAAATGATTCAGGTTAATATAATTAACACACTAGAAAAAGAAGAGAGCTTATTCATCATCATTCTTAACAATAAATATCACACATTTTACAATTAAGACTGGGGAAAATTTATACAGATTACATTGTGAGACTGCTATTTGACAATTTAGTAGAGGTCTTAATCAATATGACATAATAAAAACGATTGGAACAGAGAGCTAAAAATACCTTTAAACTTGCTGTGTAGCAATCCAAAGATTTTAGTAAAGTATGGAGGCAAACAACTTTAACGGGGTGTAGTATACAGTATCAATATTAAAAAGACATTTTCTTCAACATAATCAGTAATAAGTTCAATCTGAACTTTAAAATGTATGAAAATTTCATTCTGTTTAAGTATATATATATATATATATATATATATATATATACATACACAGGATTCATGTTTTAAAAATAACAAATAAAAATAACAAGTGAAAGAAAGTTAAGACTATATGACAAGGTTACTATATATTGTGTTTATATATTGAAATACTAAAATATTTTAAGACATCAATTTTCTCAACCCCATCTATGGAATCAAAGCAATTGCATTTAAAATATCGGCAACTTAAAAAAACAAACATATGTATTATTGAGTACTTCTACCAAGGGTTTTCAATTCCAGAAGTCAGGTTATGAGTACAATATGTCTTGATCAATGCTACCCCTTTCTTCATTCTCTCCCTGAATTCCCATCCTATCCCTACTCTAAAGTTGCATAGATAATATTTTATAGAATGTACACTGAATACAATGACCACATTTCATTTGCTCACCCTTTTTCCTTCCATTTGCATGCCATGACCCCCCCTTGGACTCCCCCCCAACACACCCCAACCCAAGCATGGCTATTTGTGAGAAAATATTTCTGGAAATATATAATATACTGCCTCTTTTTAAGATGTATTGAAGTTATTCAGATGACACACTTCAGATGATTATTTTACTGTTCAGCAACTTTTTTGGGGGGGGGAGGGGTCCAGTCGTGGGGCCTGAACTTTGGGCCTGGGCGTTGTCCCTCCGCTCTTCAGCTCAAGGCTAGTTCTCTACCACTTGATTCCACTTCCGGCCTTTTTTCTTTTTGCTTATGTGGTGCTAAGGAATCAAACCCAGGGCCTCAGGCATGCAAGGCAAGCGCTCTACTACTGAGCCACCTTCCCAGTCCCAAAGCAACTTTTTTATAGGTATTGTCAAGGTACTTTTAATATTCACATTGAAATGCAAAGTAGCTACAGGAACTGATGTAATACTGAATTAGAAGGTTAAAAACTGAAAGGACTCACACTACACAATATCAAGTTGAATGTTAATTCTTCTGCAACCAACACATCATTTTCAACCTGGTGATTGTGGTTCACACTTGTAATCCTAGCTACTCAGGATGCTGAAACCTGGAAGATTGCTGTTAGAATCCAGCATAGGGAAAAGGGCTGCCAAACTCTATTTCTAGTTCAATAGCAAAACACTGAGTAAGGCATGGGTTTCCTGGTTGAGCACCAGTTGAGCAAGCAAGCTGAGTATGAAGCTCTGAGTTCAAACTTAAGTATTTCCAGAAACAAAATAAGATGTCATTTTATTGCCAAAAGAATATATGTGTAGATAGATAGATAGATAGATAGATAGATAGATAGATAGATAGATAGATATAGATAGATAGATAAAGGCACACATGTATGTATGTACATGGTTGGCCAAAACAGAGTCAAAGACCTCCAACAATAATATGCATATAAAAAGTCAACTGATTTTGACAAAAGTACAGTGTCAATACAATTGAGACAAGATAATTTTCAAAGAAAAAATGCTAAAACAATTATAAATTCCTGTGCAAAAAAGACATAAACACAGATCAGATATCATACATAAAAATTAATTCAAAGAGGTCCCTAAACCTAAATGTATAATGCTGATCTACAAGAGTCTTGGGAAAATAAAAGATTCAAGGAAATTTTTATGAACTTGGGTTCTGTCTTAAACCCAAGGAGATACACAAATATACATATGCAAAAATGTTTTATGAAAGAAAAGTTTTTAAACAAGAATAGCACAGAGGTGCATAGGAACAATGTGAAAGAAAACTTTTAAACCAGAATAGCACAGAGGTGCATAAGATCAAGTAATCCATATGTATAGAAATATGGCAAAACTCCTTACTATATACAATATGCCAATTCAAATTTTTAATGTAATGTCTCCTTAACAATATACCTCATTATAATAAAACGTTTCTGCTCTACAAAAGACAATTTAAAAAAAGCACAATGACAAGTCCAAATAGTGGGGAAAATATTTGTAAAGTATAGCTGATACATGATTTGTGTTCCAAACCTAAAATGTCCTGAAAACTCAGCAAACAAAAATTAAAATAATGGTCATAGAACTGGACAGATATCAAAGAAAATAGCAAGTGAAAAAGTGAAGTAGCACACAACTATCATCCAAACACCCAAAAGGCTGAGGCAGGGTCATCATATCATTGATGCCTCTTGGACTACACAGTATTTTCTTTTAAAAATATTTATTGTTATAAAGGTGATGTACAGAGGAGTTACAGTTACATAAGTCAGTGAGTACCTTCTTTTTTTAACAACACTACTCCTTCCCTTTTCCTGTTTTTCCTTCCCATTCCCACTCACAAATTTTATAGATTATCTTGAATATTATCTATTGAATAGCACTGGTGCCTTTGTTCTCCCTTCCTCCCTCCATTTCCATCCCTCCTCTTACCCTCCTAAAGACAGTGAAATGAACAATAAAGACAAAAGGAAATGCAAACAAAACAGCAGCATAGGAAAAAACCCTCTATTTCCACTTCCTGTCGTTCATTTTGATAATATTATTTTATAGAGTCAGATCCACAAAACGATTGCACCAATGTGATCCTAAGAATATCCTCCTTTGTCTCACTATGAGGCATTGGCACTGTCCCTCAGCAATTTAGCTCAAGGCTAGTGCTCTATCACATGAGCCACAGTACCACTTATGGCTTTTTCTGCTTTTGTGGTGCTGAGGAATGGAACCCAGGGCCACATGCAGGCAAGGCAAGCACTCTACCACTGAGCCACCTTCCCAGCCCTTTACTTTTAGATTTACAGACATGTTCTAGTGACCACAAATGAGGGAAACCACACAACCTATGTTTCTTTTGGTCCAGCTTACTTCACTTAATATAATTTTTAACACGTCTTTCTAATTTACTATGTATGGTAAAATATCATTCTTTCTGATGGACGAGTAGATTGACACATCTTTCTATATAACCCTAAATATTAATGGACTCAATTCTCCAATCAAAATAAGAATAAAAGATTTGATCAAAAATAAGATCTACCTATTGTTTGCATTGTTTGGGGGTATTTTTGAATTAAAGCTTCCATTAATTATAATATATGTTTTAACATATCACCCCTATGTCACATTTATTAAATCAATAAACGGTTTAATATTTGATCATAGATAAAAGAATTCAGATACAGACATTTGCACAAAATGACACACTTTTAGATATAAAGAACCATCAAGAATGTCATAAAGGTGTCAAGCTAACTTATAATAGAAAATTCCCTATTGCAAGAAGAAGAAGAAAAAGAATTTCTTCTTTAGAAGAAGGAGGAGGAGGAGGAGGAGGAGGAGGAGGAGGAGGAGGAGGAGGAGGAGGAGGAGGAGGAGGAGGAGGAGGATGAGGAGGAGGAGGAGGAGGAGGAGGAGGAGGAGGAGGAGGAGGAGGAGGAGGAGGAGGAGGAGGAAGAAGAAGAAGAAGAAGAAGAAGAAGAAGAAGAAGAAGAAGAAGAAGAAGAAGAAGAAGAAGAAGAAGGAGAAGAAGAAGATCAGCAGCAGCAACAACACAGTCCCAAACATAGGGTCATTCTTTCTTCTACCACCCCACAAAAAAATAAAAATAAAAATTGAACATGAAAACAAATGTACTGTTGTGCATGTAACAACATTATTAATTTAGGAACCTACTATAGATAGAATTGTAAAAAACAAGATTAGAATTATATTGTGTATATATGCTACATTTTTCTTGATCCATTCATCCACTGAGGGGTTTCTCGGTTGATTCCATAATTGGGCTATGGTAAATATTGCTGCAATGAATGATGGGTATGCTGGTAGATTTAGTGTGGCTTTGTGTGTGGTCTATTGGATTAATGCCCAGGAGTAGAATTGCTGGGTCATAGGGAAGCCTTATGCTTAGTCTTTCAAGGAACCTCCATAGTGCTTTCGGAGTGGTTGAACAAGATTATATTCCCACCAACAGTGTGGTAGCATTTCCTTTTGACCAAATCCCCACCAGCATCTGTTGTTCGTTTTCTTTATAATGCCTCTTTTAACTGGGGTGAGGTGAAATCTCAATGCTTTTTCATTTGAGCTTCTTTTATGGTCAGAGATGTTGAAATTTCTTCATGTTTTTGATACCATTCTTACTTCTGAAAAGTCTCTCTTTGAGTCTTTAGCACATTTATTAGTTGGGTTGTTGTTTCTTTGAGGTTTTATTTTTGGGTTTTTTAAATTTTTGAGCCCTAAGTATGCTTTATATATGAAGCCCTTGTCTGATGCACAAAAATCTTTCCCATTCTGTGGACTTACTATTTATCTTCCTAGCTATGTCTTTTGCTGTGCAGAAACTCTTCACTTTGAAGCAGTCCCATTTACCCAGTCTTTCTTCAATTTGTTGATACACAGTAAAACCAAGTTTATTCTAAACAACATAGTGAAATGCTATTTCAAAAGAAAAATAAAGGTAATTGATAAATACTGAATATAATTTGAAATGAGGAAGATAATTTTAATAATAATGAAATACTATTGCATACCCATTAGAATGGTAAAATGGGAAAAAAAAGAATCTATGAATAGAACCCATTAAAAGACATATGGAAAATGGGATTCCTTTCCAGTTTGCTCTGCTCACAGAACCAAACACACACTTTGAAAGAGAGTCTGAAAATTTCTTACACATCGAATAGCAGTCATACTATGTAAATTACCAACCAAACTCTTAAATATTTACCTAGTATTTACATTTTGTGTACACCAAAACCTATGAAGGCTTGTGGCAAACTTAATTAAAAATCTTCACTATTAGAAAGAAATTAAGTTGACTTTCCAAAGGTATGTGGCATAAGGTGGTTCATGCCTGTAATCCTAGCTACTCAGGAGGCTGAGATCTGAGGATCACCATTCAAAGCCAGCCTTGTCAGGGAAGTCTTTGAAACACTTATCTTCAATTTACCATTCAAAATCCAGATGTGATATGTGGCACAAAGTTGTAGAGTGCTAGCCTTGAGCTGAAAAACTGAGAGACAGTGCCCAGGCCCAGAGTTCAAGCCCTACAACCTACCAAAATAAAAGTAATTAGATACAGTAAGGGATAAATATGAAGTGGAATATTTGTATTCTCCAGAATAAATTATTCTGTAAAGCAAAGGCAGCTGCATATCAAAATCGCATAACAACTTTAAAAAGATGTTTTGAAAGACTATACTTACGCTTTTATGAATTATAAAAAATACTTATATGATTCCTCTTATATGGCATCTTGAGTAAGAAAAGTTTACTAAATCAAGGAAAGTAAATGAGAAGGATTGGAATGGGGCCAGATAGGAATTGAACAGGTAAGTAATTTAAAACATATTTTTCTGTGAAACAAACAAGTCATATTTACTTACAGACCTTCCTTGGCTTATTCTATATTGTTCATTTTGAGTGTTTGCACAGGTATAAAGATAAAAATTCAGCTCTACATCACACAACATGTTTGCAAACAATTTCTTTTTACAGAACTGTATTTTTACATGATACTTTTTCCCTCTTAACTATTATTCCCTTACTGAAATGACACAAGTAGATTGCATTTAATTAGTTTTCTTCAATACACAAATGAAAAATTGTTTTTCTTGAGACTAACTAGTTCTAATTATTCTCTTTCTTTATTCTTGTCAGTATTCACTTGGATTTCAGAGAATTTTAGTCTATTTTCTCAGTCTCTGTGAATTCAGCAACTATTGGCTGAATAATTCATTAATTGCAAGAACGAATGATCTCATTACCATCTACACTTCTCTTACCAATCTGCTTCAGAGAAATTTACTCTCTTTTGTAGTAAATGAAAAATGAGGGTTTGGAACTACATTAACCAGATAGGCATGTCCACATTAAAAATGTATATGTAATTTCATCAAAGTTGTATATATTTTTATTGTATAATAGCTCTTATTGGAAGTTTTTCACTTTTTTACCTACAGTTAAATTATAATTTTCTATATAGCTTGCATTTTTCATTTATTGACTTCTTTTAATTGACATATTAATTGCACAAATTTAGAGGTTCCATTGTGACACTTCCATATATGATTGTAATATAGTTTTATTATATTGATTAATTTGACTGTTATTTACTACTGTTCTTTTTTCCCTTGCTTTTCTTTTCTGTTTCTCTTTTGTTATGTTTTTGTTTTTAGTCTGAAAAGAGAACTCCAACTCACTACCCGATATTTTCATTCTTTGGCTAGCACTCTGTACCAACTGAGCCAGGCTTCCAAAAACTCTCCTCAATGGAAAGAACACTGCTGGAGGAATATCAATACCAAATTTCAAACTCTACTATAAAGCCATAGTAATCAAAACAGCTTGGTATTGGCATAAGAACAGACCTCAGGACCAATGGAATAGAATTGAAAACCCAGAAATGAACCTACAGACCTATAGCCATCTAATCTTCGATAAGGGAGCTAAAACAATAGAATGGAAGAAAGACAGCCTCTTCAGTAAATGGTGCTGGCAAAATTGGTTAACTACATGTAGAAAACTAAAGCTAGATCCTATATATCACCCTGCACCAGAATCAACTCCAAATGGATCAAAGACCTTGAACTCAAAGCAGACACTCTGAAAACATTACAGGAGAAACCCTAGGTCTCCTTGGCTCAGGCCGAAATTTTTTGAATAGAGACCCGGAAACACAACAAATCAAAGAAAGGTTGGACAAATGGGATTGCATAAAGTTGCAGAGCTTCTGCAGGGCAAATGACATAGCTAGCAAGATCAATAGAAAGCCCACGGATTGGGAGAAGATCTTTACTAGCCATACAACGGACAAGGGTCTCATATCTAAAATATACTTGGAACTCAAAACATTAAACCACCCAACAACAAATCCTCAAAGAAACAACTGCCCAATAAATAAGTGGGTGAAAGACTTAAAGAGAAACTTCTCTGAAGAAGAAAGAAGGATGGCCAATAGACACATGAAGAAATGTTCAACATCCCTAGCCATAAAAGAAATGCAAATCAAAACCACATTGAGATATCACCTCACCCCAGTTAGAATAGCAAAAATCAAGAACTCTAACAACAACAGATGCTGGAGGGGATGTGGACAGAAAGGAACCTTACTTCTTTGTTGGTGGGAATGTAAACTTGTTCAACCACTTTGGAAAGCAGTATGGAGGTTCCTCAAAAGACTTCACATAGAACTCCCCTATGACCCAGCAATCCCACTTTTGGGCATTTACCCAAATGTTTACAAACAAGACCACACTAAAGCTACCAGCACAACTATGTTTATTGCAGCATTATTTACCATAGCTAAGATATGGAACCAACCCAGATGCCCCTCAGTAGATGAATGGATCAAGAAAATTTGGTATATATACACAATGGAATTCTATGCTTCCATCAGAAAGAATGACATTGTCCCATTTGTTAGGAAATGGAAAAACTTGGAAAAAATTATATTAAGTGAAGTAAGCCAGGCCCAATGAAACATAGGTCCCATGGTTTCCCTTATTTGTAATATCTAGTATATGTATGAGTCAAGCGGAAAAGGTCAGATAATGTGATGTCAGGAAAATGAACCCTTAGATGTGTATTTTAATGTTTTTTTCTTTCATGTATGTGTTTCTAATGCATTTATAAGATTATCTCTTTGTTGCTTTGTATGTCCCTCCCCCACAGTATAACCCCTGCTTTCACTATATTTGATGTCAGTATAACTTGTGGAGGAGATGGGGAAAAACCAGTTCTATAAGGATACAGGTGGACCTGTTGCAACAATGAGAAGTACAAGTTGTCATGTCCAAAAGGAGCTTTACAATGTCGGTGCGGGGGGGGGGGGGGGGGGAGGGGGGGAAGGAATAGGATTGGGATGGGGGGAGGGGGGAGGCTGGGAAGGTATGTGAAGGGTAAACAAAGGAGGAGGCTGCAATGCTTGGTAAGAAATGTACGCATTATCCTGCCCATGTAATTGTAACTCCTCTGTACAGTATGTTCACAAATAAAATTAAATTAAATTAAAAAAAAAAGAAATCATAGCAGAATTGGACAAAGTGATAAAAAAAAAGAGAGTTAACAACAATTTCAAGAATATGAGGAAGCAATATCAATGGAATTCCAAGATCTATAAAAAGAGATTCTGTCAACAATTGACAAAGTACTTACCTCCTTTCTTTCTTTCTTTCTTTCTTTCTTTCTTTCTTTCTTTCTTTCTTTCTTTCTTTCTTTCTTTCTTTTTTTTGGTCAGTCATGGGGCTTAATTCTGGTTCTGGTAGCTGTCCCTCAGCTCTTCAGCTCAAGAGTGCTCTACCACTTGAGCCATAGCACCTATTCCAGTTTTCTGAGTGGCTTATTAGAGGTAAGAGTTGCAGGGATTTTCCTGCCGGGCTGGCTTTGAACCATGATCCTCAAATTTCAGCTTCCTGAGTAGCTAGTATTACAGACGTGAGCCACCTGCACCAGCAGTACATACCTCCTTAAATGATGAAATTAACACTTTGAAAATCGATATAGAAACCATAATTAGACCAATTTCTGCAATGCAACCCACAATGGAGCCACAGGTAACAGAAGAATGAGATTGAAAATAGAATATTAGATGTTGAAAATAGAGGAGCTGAAGACAAAAGTCATAGATATGGAAAAAAACTCTCAGAAATTACCAAAGGGAAGTCCAAGAACTGGCAGACAATTCCAAGAAATCTAATCTTTATATAATTGGGGTTGATGATAAAGAGGAATACCAGAATGGAGGGATGCAACACTTATTCAATACGATCATTACAGAAAGTTTACCCAATCTCTAAAGAGAAAAACCTCACCCATATAACAGAAGCATACAGAACACTTAGAAGACAAGATCCTAGAAGAAACACTTCTAGAGACATTGTAGTAAAGACACTAGATATGAATTGCTAAGAGATGATTTTTTAAAGCTGCAAAATCTAAGAAGGAGCTATACTACAATAGAAAGAAAATTAGAATCATTGTGGACCTCTCCATACAAACCTACAATGCAAGACAGCCTGGGAAAGTACCATCTGAGCCCTGAAAACCAATAACTGCCAACCTAGACTGGTATATCCAGTGACACTAGTATTCACATTCAATTGGGATTGGGGGGAAGGGGGGAGGCTGGGAAGGGATGTGAAGGGTAAACCAAAGGAGGAGGCTGCAATACTTGGTAAGAGATGTACGCATTATCCTGCCCATGTAATTGTAACCCCTCTGTACAGTATGTTCTCAAATAAAATAAAATTAAATTAAAAAAACTAAATATTTTTATAATAAATAAAAATTTAGAAATCTGTGAAGAAGTCAACACTACTAAAAAGTACTAAAAGGAAAAAAAAATAAGGGAACCACATCAGCCAGAAACATAATTCAGAGTTCACTTTATTAATATGAAATGTCCTTCTTTGCTTTTTCTAATTGTAATTTGAAATATGTTTTATCTGATGTTAGTATTACTACTCTTGCCTGGTTATGAGGGCCATTTGCTTGGAAGACTATTCCAGACTTTCACTTGAGTAGTTTATATTTGAAAGCTTAAAGGCTATAGTTAATGAAAAACAGGGAAACACAGAGGAATTGTTGCAGATTAGGTTAGCTAAGTAGATAGGATAACTAAGCAGACTAGATTATATTTTGTGATGGAAATAGAATATTAGTAAAGATATGAGTGAGTTATAATAAAGCCAATGAACTAAAGCAGTTTAGTTTAAAGTATTACATCTCTTGTTAATTATGCTAAGTTTCTGTGGGTTTTTAGGGTTAGCAGATGCTGATAAATGACAAGTAGCTCTTTGTACTATTTTTGCAATTATTCTAAAACTCTAAAATTATCTCAAAATATGAAGTCAAAGAACTGTGTTTCCCTTAAGTAGACTATAGGAAACTTTAATAGTTGGAGAGGACACAAACATGTCAAAAATTTGAAATGTATTATGATATTGAAATTAGTTATCATGATCCTTACAGAAATCCTTTTAATCTATTATTGTACATTTTTCAAAGTATACCTATATCTCAAACTTGGAACCGGTCAGTTAGTGGTCACTGCCTTTGTGTCTTGGCAGATACTTATTTAGTATCTAGGGAGAATTTATCACAGCAAGTATACCTTCAGATTGTTGATGTTTTTCAACTTGTATATATTGAATCTGCATTATTTTTATTTTTTGTGTTATAGCATACACTCTTCTCATAACCAAAATTTGAGAGAAATATTAATGAATTAGCGCAGAATTGCTAACACTAATGTAAACTGAGAAAATTAATTCATTAAAAAGAAAGATTGCAAGAAGTATGTACTATTGAAAAGTTGAGTTTTAGTGATTTGTTGCATTAGTATGTTGTCTGAGATGAAACTCTATAAAGAATAGCTGCAAGAATTATGATTATTTTTTTGGTCAGTTGTGGGGCTTGAGCTCTAGGCCTGAGCACTATCCCTGAGCTCTTCAGCTCAAGGCTACCACTCTATCACCTGAGCCACAGTGCCACTTCTGGCTTTCTAAATGGTTTATTGGAGATAGGAGTCTTACGGACTTTCCTGCTTGGGCTTCCTTTGAACCATGATCCTCAGATCTCAGCCTCCTGAGTAGCTAGGGCTACAGGCGTGAACCACTGGCACCTGGCTATAATGTTTTCTTTAATGACATTTCCACATAATATTCCAAGACATATTTAATAAACTGAGGGTATAGATTAAAAAAAATTACTACTACAGAATTTGTGTCCAGAAACCTAGACGAAATGCTAAAGGTTATGTAATTTGGAAAATAATAAAATATTAAAAGCCTTAAAAAACCTAATTTGTTATGATTCTGACATAAAATATCAAAGAAGTTAAAAGCTATGCAAACCATCGTTAAAATTCCTCTATTTTGCATGTACTGTTGGTATATATGTATTACTATATATTATCTCAACTCACCTCATCAGGAGTAAACCATTTATTTCCAAATCTTTTATGAAATTTTTTGAAGAGTTATAACACTAGGGACAGTTATTACTAGTTTTATTTCCTCATCATGTAATTATTATAACGAGCAAATGCTATAAATTTCATGAAATGTACTCTGTAGCACAATGATAATTCATAATTGATAATTCATAATTATGTTGTTTCCTAAAAATAGTGTTATTTCTCTTAAGTCAGAAATAATAATTTCCTAAGAAATTTATTTAATCAAAAACTTAAATAACATGACCTATTTTGGACAAATGACATAGTCAAGTTTGATTAAAAGAATACCACATTGCAAAGTGGTTTCAACTAGGAGAAAAAGAACAAAAAATATAGAATATTCTCAGATTACAAATAGAGATAATAAGTTCCTTTAGTGTATTTATTTTTAAATATTCAGTGGACAGATAATCTCATATTACTGATTGTAAATTATATTAGAAGTTTTTGTGTGGCATATAGACCAAACAGTCTAGCCAATAAGTAAAGGTTATTAATTTTTATCATTTAAAACATTAAACTACATATTGATATTAAATATTTTAAATAAATGTAATTTTGTGGGTGATGAAAACAAATGAAAAATAATACCTATTACCTGCTTGAGGGAGATTCTAGTTAATATAAAATTTTAAAAAAAGGTTTCCAATCCTCATTTTTTGTTCTTTGTTTCTAATAGTAGGATTAAATTATGGTATTTACATACTATTTTTCTGGCAAAGGAAGATGTAGATGAGTAAAAAGAATAGATGAAGTAAAAAGAGGAAGAAAGGCAGAAGCTATGAAAGAAGATTGGAACTCTTTTAGGCTGTCTGTTATGGAAACTGTTTTCAAAAATTAAATGGATAAATAAAACAGAAAAGGAAGAGAGAAAGGAAAAATGGAAAAAGGAGTGAAAGAAGGGAAGGAAAGAAACAAGGAAAGATAAAAGAAAGTAAGGGAGAGAGAAAGAGAAGGAAGAAAAGAAGAGAAGAAGGAAGGAAAAAAGGGAGAAAGGAGAAAGGGAAAGAGAAAGGAATGAAGGGGGAAGAGCAAAAATAAAAGGACAGGAGGGAATAAAAAATTTAATAATACACTTTTGTAATTTTGGGTGGAAAATATATTTGAGCCAACTATAATACATAGAGAGAAATAGAACAATTATCTCAATTAGTCCACATCCAACGGTCATAATCATCAAAGAAGTCTTTGCAATGACCTTATGTAGTTAATTAATTGAATTCAGAAATGCCAAAACTTCATGGCTTTTTTACATTTTTTATTGTAAAAATACTGTACAGTGTGTTTACAGTTACCTGAGTAAGATAATGAGTATATTTCCTATTTAGCATTGATGCCTCCTCCTTTGTTTTTGTCCCTACCATCCCTTCCTTCCCTACCTCCCCAACTACTCTCCTCCATCCCCCACTGAAGTGGTAAAGTTCATTTTCAACATAATATCCTGTACATCTCATTGTTACAATGGGTCAACCTGTATTCCTATTTATCATTTTGATGTTTCCGTTCCCCTCCACAAATTAGAAAAATGTATATACAAGATACAGAGCACCAAAATCAAATACAGAGAAAACAGGGATTATACCGTGGGGGAGGAAGGTACCAAAGAAACAACAACAACAAAAAAAAACACATAGTACATTATAAATACATTAAAAACAATAGCAAGAAAGAAAAGAACACATTTGTGTCCCTATCTTGGAGCTCATTTGACTTAATATCGTCTTATATGGTCATAGGTACATAGCTTTTGAACTATTCTGCTTGTCCTAAACTTATACTAGTTATTGCAAATAAGGGAAACCATGGGACCTATGTTTTTTTGGGCCTGGCTTACTTGACTTAATATAATTTTTTTCCTAGTCTTTCCATTTCCTAACAAATGGGGCAATGCCATTCTTTCTGATGAAGGCATAGAATTCCATTGTTTATATATATATACCACATTTTCTTAATCCATTCATCTACTGAGGGGCATCTGAGTTGGTTCCATATGTTAGCTATGGTAAATAATGCTGCAATAAACACAGTTGTGTTGGTAGCTTTAGTATGGCCTTGTTTGTGATCATTTGGGTAAATGCCCAAAAGTGGGATTTCTGTGTCATAGGGGAGCTCTATATGGAGTCCTTTTTTTAAATGTTTTTTATTGTGAAAATACTGTACAGAGGGGTTACAGTTACATGAACAAGGTAACAAGTACATTTCTTATCAAGCATTGTTTCCTCCTCCTTTGTTTTTCCCCTACCATCCCTTCCCTTTTGAGGAACCTCCATACTACTTTCCAAAGTGGTTGAATGAGTTTACACTCCCACAATTAATGCAGTATGCTTCCCTTTTGGCCAGATCTCCTCCAGCATCTGTTATTATTAGATTTCTTGATTATAGCCATTGTGACTGGGTAAGGTGGACTCTCAATGTTATTTAAATTTGCATTTCTTATATGGCTGGAGAAATTGAGCATTTCTTCATGACTTCACAGTTTTTGAGTTCTCTCTCTCTCTCTCACACACACACACATACACACACATTTTATTTTTTGTCTACCTCAAGGAAACAAAGCATTGGGCAGAGGAAGTCCACCCCAATTGTTGTAATAGACATATAAACTGGTTTGAATAAGAAAATATGCTGTAAAAACAACCTGCAAACATAACTTGTAAAGACACATTTTCAAAAGCAACAGTAATATAAATTATATGCCTAAATAAGAAACTCAAGAAAGCACAGAACTGTAGTAAGTAGATTCATACTTGGATAACTGAGAAATATTTCATGTTAATTGACAGAAAATGAAGTTTATAAAGTTAATATTTACTTTGAAATTTGTGAAAGAATTCATTATGCTTTATTTGGGGGGGGGTGGGAGGGTCAGGTTGTGGGGCCTGAACTCTGGGCCTGGGTGCTGTCCCTCAGCTTTTCAGCTCAAGGCTAGTGTTCTACCACTTGAGCCACAGTGCCACTTCTGGCTTTTTTCCTTTTTGCTTATGTGGTGCTGAGGAATCTAACCCAGGGCCTCATGCATGCAAGGCAAGCACTCTACCACTGAGCCACCTTCCCAGGCCCCATTATGCTTTTATTTTTTTAAGATTTTATATTGAAGCTGGGCATCAGTGGCTCTTGCCTGTAATCATAGCTACTCAGGAGGCTGAGCTCTGAGGATCGCGGTTCAAAGCTAGCCTGGGCAGGAAAGTCCATGAGACTTTTATCTTCAATAAGCCACTCAGAAAACCGAAAGTGGTGCTGTGGTTCAAGTGGTAGAGCACTGGCCTTGAGCTGAAGAGCTGAGGGGATGGCATCCATTCCCAGAGTTCAAGCCGCACGACTGACCAAAAATAAAAAGATTTTATATTGCTATCCACTCTAAAAATCTGATCAGAGATTCTTGCTTGACAATGTTTCTTTTGTCTTATATAACTTTTGCAAATAATTATATTACTGTTATTATTGAGGTGATGTACTAAGAGATTACAATTATATTAGTCAGGTAATAAGTTCATTTCCTTTTTTTTTTTTTTTTTTTAGTCAGTTGTGGGGCTTGAACTCCTGGCCTGAGCACTGTCTCTGAGCTCTTCAGCACAAGGCTAATGCTCTACCACTTTAAGCCACAGTGCCACTTCCAGTTTTCTTGTGGTTAATTCCAGATAATAGTCTCATGAACTTTCCTGCCCTGGCTGGCTTTGTATGGCGATCCTCAGATCTCAGCCTCTTGAATAGTTATTATTACTGGTGTGTGACACCAGTGCCCAGCTTATATTTCTTTTTGTACATTGTCTTCTGTTCACTCACTCTCTAAGTACACTTTAATGGTAATCTTAATATATGTAATGGAATATGATTCTAAAACATATGTGCTAAATAAAACTCCAAGTTATTCAAGGAGATTTTGAACAAGACAAGTGAGATTTGCTCTGCTTTATATATTTTGAACTTTTATTCATTATTAATTTTTGTTTTAAAATTTGAGATGGCATACATATGTATGTTGATGAAGATAATCATTGCAATATTTCCAGAAATACACACAATGTACTTGGAACTATTTCACCTCATTCACCATTCTGTGATTCCTCCCCTCCATTTTCTCCCTTTTACATTTTAGCATTATCAGCACCACCATCATCATTAACTTTATGATCATTATTTTAGGTCAAAACTTCACAATGAACAAAACTACATGTGATATTTGGATTTTTGAGATATGCATTATCAAGACAATGTTGTGTTATTGAATCAGTTATCAAACTGATGGAGGAAATAGGATTAATATCCTAAAGCAAGCCTACCTATGTGGAAACTGTAGTCCATGGGCAGAGAGGCTACATGAAATCAGTTGGAAAATAAAGCCTGTTCCTTAAGTCAAATAAAAATTCAGTGATTTCTTTCTTTTCTTTTTTTTTGGGGGGGGGGCGGGGTCCAGTCATGGGGCCTGAACTCTGGTCCTGGGCACTGTCAAGGCTAGCTCAAGGCTAGCGCTCTACCACTTCAGCCACAGCATCACTTCTGGCTTTTTTCTTTTTGCTTATGTGGTGCTGAGGAATCAAACCCAGGGCCTCATGCATGCAAGGCAAGCGCTCTACCACTGAGCCACCTTCCCAGCCCTTCAGGGATTTATTTCTAAGTAATTGAAAGAAGATCCTTATCTGAAGTAGAATTTGTGCAATATCTTTTACTACCTTGAATATATAAGCTTTCATGGTACAAGTTCCAAAGGTGTTGACTGTAAAATAAATGAAGGATATTTATTCAGCTAAAGACCTCCTCAGAATAAATGAAAAAAGTAACATCAGAAATTATATTTGTCATAATCAGAATTGATGCCAGATTGTTTTCAAGAAGTTAGTCACAAATAAATAAGAAGTTTTCTAAGAGGTAAAATAATTAATAGAAAGGAGAAAACAGCAATGAGATTGAACAACATCAATCTCTGAAATTTTAAATTAAGTCAGTGAAGAGTTACAATTTTTCACCCATTATCTGAAAAAGTTCTATATGATTTTATTTTTTAGGTTAAGTTAAACATTTTTTTTGTTTTGTGTGTGTGTAATTATGTGTGTATGTGAAAGTATAACCTTGTGTGGCTTCCTTGGATAGAAAATGGTAGTGGTTGACGAAGTCGATGCTTCATATAGATTGTGAGTGTAATTTACTGAGAATTTTAGCAGCTCACATTTTACTATTTTTCAGAAATTCTACCATTAAAACATTTTACAAAGCAAGAAAGTTTAGGTAAAAAAACAACAAGAAATTCTCTATTTTAATTTTCATTCTAACAGTGACTAATGGAGGAATGTGAATAACTGTCTAAACTAAACTTTTCCAAAAATCAGCACACACACTTTATGTTTTCTTTCTGTTAACGCAGGTATCCTTAATATTCCCAACTTGACTAGGCTTCAGTTTTCATTTAGCTATCTTTATTTTTTAGAAGCAATTACTTTATATGATTTGCAACTGTAAACTCTTAATCTGTTCTTTTGAGATACAAATCTTTCTCCCAGACTCCTATCAGCTTTTCAGCTTAGAAATGCTTCTTTGAAAGATCCAGTAGTTATCTTTGAAATTCAATCATCTGGAAGGAAACGCATAATATTCAAGTTTCTCTGGGTAGATAGAATCCTGACCTCAATAAGTGCCCACTGGGAAACTCAAAATGGCCAAGCACATTGAAAAATTTCCTTCCTAATGTTCTCAAATATGTTTTAACTAGGTCAACCCAGTGCTTAAAAACAAAAATGTGTCTAGTCTTTTGTTTCAGGGGAGTTGAATTTATTTGTTGACACCTTGACAATATTTTAAATATTTATAACAATATTATTTGAAAAATCTTTTTAAACAGCTTAGCTTTGGTAAATTCTCCTTCTAACACCTTCAATTACACTAGCCACTTGTGAATATCCATTACTGAAGCTCCGAGTTAGATGATTTTTTCCTGTAAATTATTGTGAACATGGTGAGAACTTTTGTTTTTCATGGTCTAGCAAAATCACATTTTTATAACATATTAATAATGTAAACAAGAATTCATAAATATAAAGCCACATAGGAATCAGGATCTAGCCACATATTGGTCATGACATGCTACTTTACTTTCCTCAAACCATATGTGTGACTTTTCTGTGACCTCTGTGAGTTCATGAACCACGAGTGTGCAACAGCCATCTACTATCTAATCCTTAAACTGAAGAGAAGGCACAGTTTTCATAATGGAGTTTTAAGCTATTGTTGACAAAGAGATTCAATATTGGATCAGATTCGATTAAGTATATATCCATGCTATAGTATTCTCATTTATTGTAATGAGTATTTCTGTAAACTGGAAAATAAATTGTGATATCCTCTTAGTTGCAGAAGATAGTTCATGTAACTTTAATGTTCTATTTAAAGAGATAGATGATTGATTATTATTATTTCTTCAGCTTTGTTATTAAAAAGTGGCAAATGAATATCTGTTGAATAATAATGAAGTCTATTAAAATAATGTTATAAAACTACTTAGCACATTCAAGAAATTTCTTAGCCAGGCAATGGTGGATATTGCCTGTCATCTTAGGAACTCAGGAGGCTGAGATCTGTGGATCATGCTTCAGAGCCAGTTGGCCCTGGGTAGTCTATGAGACTCTTATCTCCGATTACCCTCCAGGACACTGGAAGTAGTGCTGTGGCTCAAAGTGATAGAGTGCTAGCCTTGAGCAAAAGAACTCAGGGACAGTTTCCAGTTCAAGACCAACAACTGACAAAAAAAAATGACTTGATGTGCTTAAATGGTACTCATTTATTTACTCATGAATTTATTCAACAAATAAATGAATAAGCACTTTGTTCCTGGCAGAAACCATTCTCACACCTGAAGAGAGTGAGGTAAGCAAAAATAATAGATTAATAAAAATCCTTACCCTCTTAAACCTCACATTATATTAGCAGTAAAGAGATTAAAAATAAAAATATGACATATAGCTCTGAATACATAATATATGTCTTAGTATGAACATTTAAGAAAAATAGAACACTTTACTGAATATAAGTGAATTAACATTCTTTCAGAATGTATTCTTTTATGTACTATATTATCTTTTCTCCTATTCTAGAATTTTTTAACTGTTTTTGAGGTACTAGGGATGAAATTCAGGGCCTGGGGATCTCTTCCCTTTGTTACTTGACTGGCACTCTCCCACTTAATTCAAACTTTCAGCCTCAGGTTTTGCTAGTTAATTTGGAAATAATATAAACTTTTCTTCATGGTCTGGCCTCAACTACAATCCCCAGAACTCACTTTTTTAAGTAGTTAGGATTAGAGGTTTGGTGTGAGCCAATAATGTCTGATTCTTTTATAAATTATTATTTTACACAAAAATGTGTTTCCTTATGACATTATTATAAATGTACACAGTATACTAGAATTTATTATAGGTAGGGTCAATGGGTCAGTAAGCTACATTTGCAGGTTGATTTTAAATTGTGCCTTGCACTCACAAATTTGAGCAGATTTACCCTTCCTAGAGATTGAGAACATTAAACACATAAGACTTCAAATTGAAAGAAACTTCCTTTTCCAAGTCTAAAATGAAGTGGATGGCAGACAAATTTCTCTGTGAATTTTTATGTGGAAGGAGCTTCAAAGATTATTTAGCTCAGTTCCCATTTGTAGAGATCAAGAGTTAACTCTCAAAGAAATTACTTCTAGAAATAGAACAAATCCTGCTTTTCCAACACACAGCTCAGTATTTATTCCCCCTCCAATTATATCACATTGCTTATTTGCTGTCTTTTCTGAACAGCTCTGCTGAATAACAAAACATAAACAAGTAGTACATGACACAAAAATTCAGAAGGTAATGCAGTCAGAATAAGCTTGCTTTTCAGCACAGAACAACGAATGTGAAATAAAATGTGTTTATTTTACTCTGGTTTTCCCGTTGATTTCAAAGCTTCAAAACCAAGAATTTAAAACATTCTATCCTAACTAAGAGTTATCTAGTGCTGTTTTTAGAATTTTTTTATGTATAAGCTCATGGCATTAGTTTCTTCCTTTTATATTTATATCCCTTTTCTTTCTTTTTTTTTAAATTTTATTTTATTTTATTTGAGAACATACTGTACAGAGGGGCTACGATTACATGGGCAGGATAATGCATACATTTCTTACCAAGCATTGCAGCCTCCTCCTTTGTTTACCCTTCACCTTCCTTCCCAGCCTCCCCCCTCCCCCCACCCAATTATACCCCCCTCCCCCCCCACACACCGACATTGTAAAGCTGGTTTTGACATGACGTTTTGTACGGTTCTGCACTTTGACTACATCTAACTTAGTTTGCCTTTTTAGTTCTCTTTCCTTTAAATTATATTTTCATTATCTGTAAGTAGTTGTCCAAAGGTTTACCATTCAATAAATCAGTTTATAAATAAAATGTATGTTGTTCAATATAAAAAAAATAAATAAAACATTCTATCCAATTACCCATGCATATGCACTTGTTATTTTATTTTAGTCATGTCATCACCTAAAGTTAGAGAATAAAGTTACCTTTTGTAATATATATATATATATGTATATATGTATGTATGTATGTGTGTATGTGTGTGTGTATGTGTGTGTGTGTGTGTGTAATTTAACAAAATTATATGCAACATGCTAGTGAGGGTGAAAATAAAAGTGAAATGATTACTGATACAATGAAATATAAAATTTATCAGATAGGTGTAGTGATTAGCCTTTGTGGTAGAGCTCAATAAAATATTACAATATCAGTCAGAACTTTATTCTGAACTGGATGACAATACAAGAAACACATGGACACCAGAATCAACAGTTCTTTAGTTTACCAATCAGAGGACGACTCACAACTTCACTGCTAAAATACCTCAGTGTTTGTGAAACCCTACTTTACAGAGACATGCCTACGGAAGAATTCAAAAGAAGAAATGCCTTTTCTGCTTGACAGCTATCTTAAAATATACATTTATATGTCCAATCTTTATGAGGTAACTGTGGTCCTGAAAGGCCCAATAGATTATACTTCATAGTTTGGAATGTTTAGATATGCATTGCTCACTGCTAACCTTAACTTTTATGCGTATTTTTGGTTTTCTCTCTCCTACTTTTAATGGGGTGTAACTTGTTTGCCTATAGGAACATTGACTGTGCTCTCATATATCAGTACCATCAAACACTATGTCTGGCTACAGTGGAAGTTTAAGGACAAACTGCTGAGTGATGACAGAGAAACCACAAATAATCTTTTTTTAAAAAAATTAGTTTTATTGTAAAGGTGATGTTCAGAGGGGCTACAGTTCCAAAAGTAAGGTAATGAGTATATATCTTTTTTATTATATATTTTTATTATTATTATTATTATTGTGAAAAGACCATACAGAGGGGTTACAATTACATGGGCAAGATAGTGACTACATTTCTTATCAAACATTGTTGCCTCCTCCTTTGTTTCCCCATACCATCCCTTCCCCTCTCCACCCCCTCACCCCCTCCCCGCCGACACCGCCCCCCAACGCTAAGGTTGTAAAGTTCATTTTTTAAATTTTTTTTTTATTGTGAGAATACCGTATAGAGGGGTTACAATTACTTGGGCAAGATAACGAATACATTTCTTATCAAGCATTGTTGCCTCCTCTTTGTTTCCCCTTCCCATCCCTTCCCATTCTCCCCCCTTACCCCGCCCCCCTCCACCACCACCACCCCGCATCAAAGCTTTAAAGTTCTTTTTTGACATAACGACTTGTACATCTCATTGTTGCAATGGGTCCACCTGTATCCCTAGTTAAACGATTTGTTTTTCCTTTCCCTTCCACAATTTATACCACAATTTATACCAACATCAAATACAGTGAAAACAGGGGTTATACCGTGGGGGAGGAACATTTGTTTCCATACCTTGGAGTTCATTTCAACTAGCATCATTTTATATGGTCACATGTACATAGCCATTGAGCTATTGTTATCCTCTGATAGGATCATCCTAGACATATACTAATTATTACAAATAAGGGAAACCATGTAACTATGTTTCTTTGGGTCTGGCTTCCGTTATTATGATTTTTTTCTAAGTCTTTCCATTTTGTTATGAATGAGGGGATAACATTCTTTCTGATGGAAGCATGGATTCCTTTGTGTATATATACTACATTTTCTTTCTTTTATACATTTTTATTGTAAAAATACTGTACAGAGTGGTTACAGTTACATGAATAAGGTAATGAGTACATTTCCTGTTGAGCATTGATGCCTCCTCCTTTGTTTTTCCCCTACCATCCCTTCCTTCCCACCTCCCCAATTACTCTCCCCTTCCCCCTGCGGAAGTTGTAAAGTTCATTTTCAACATAGAGTCTTGTACATCTCATTGTTACACTCGGTTAACCTGTATCCCTATTTAAACATTTTGTATAAGTTTAGGACAAGCAGAAAAGGTCAAAAGTTAACTACATATGACCATATGTTAGGTGAAATGAACCCCAAGATGGGGACACAAATGGCTTTTTTCTTGCTTGCTATTGTTTTTAACATATTTATAATTTACTATGTGATTTTTTTTGTTTCTTTGGTATGTCCCTCCCCCATGGTATAACCCCTGTTTTCACTGTATTTATTGTGGTGCCCAGCATCTTGTACATACATTTTTCTCATTTGGGGAGGGGAAGGGAAAATACCATATTTTCTTGATCCATTCATTTACCGAGGAACATCTGGGTTGGTTCCATATCTTAGCTATGGTAAATAATTCTGCAATGAACATGGTTGTATTGGTAGGTTTAATATAGCCTTGTTTGTGGACATTTGGGTAAATGTGTAGTAGTGGGATTGCTGGGTCATAGAAGAGCTCTATGTTTAGTCTTTTGAGGAAATTCCATACTGTTTTCCAGAGTGACTGAACAAGTTTGCACTCCTATCAACAGTGTAGTAGCATTCCTCTTTGGCCACATCCCAGCCAATATCTATTATTATTTGTTTTCTTGATAATAGCTCTTCTAATTGGGGTGAGGTGGAATCTCAGTGTGGTTTTGATTGGCATTTCATTTATGGCCAGCAATGTTGAACATTTCTTCATGTGTCTATTTTCTAGCTATTCTTGTTTCCTCCCCAGAGAAGTCTCTTTTTTAATTCTTTAACCTGCTTGTTAATGGGAGGTTGTTTCTTTGAGGATTTGTTATTGGGGGTTTATATTTTTGAGCTCTATTTTTTATATGAGGCCCTTTTCTGTTATACAGATAGTTAAGACCTTCTCCAAATTTGTGGGCTTTCTATTTATCTTGCTAGGTATGTTCTTTGCCAGGAAGAAGCTCTGTAATTTGATGTGACTCCATTTATCCAGCCTTTCTTTAATTTGTTGTGGTTCTGGATCTTTAGCAAGTTTGGACCTGTGCCAAGGAGCACTACTGTATCTCCTATCTCTTTCTGTAATATTTTCAGGGTATCTGCTCTTACCTTGAAGTCTTTGATGCATTTGGAATTGATTCTGGGGCAAGGTGATATATAAGGATCTAACTTCAGTTTCCTACATATATATACCCAATTCTGCAAGAATCATTCATTGAAAAGTTTTTCTTCCATCTTGAGTTTTTGGCTCCCTATGTCTTTGTGATCATTTCCGGGTCTTCTATTCTATTCCATTGTTCCTCAGGCCTATTCCCATGCCAGTACCAAGCAGTTTTTATAACTACAGCTTTATTTTAGAGTTTGAAATTTGATACTGATATTCCTCCAGCACTGTTTTATTCTTTCTGCTAAAGATTGTTTTGCTATTTGTGGTCTTCTATTATGCCATATACATTTTTGTATTGCTTCTTCTAATTCATTAAAGAATATTGTTGTGATATTTTGGGGTATTTCATTGAATTTATGTATAGCTTTTGGCACACTTGTTATTTTCATGATCCAGGAGCATAGGAGGCTTTTCCCCATTTCCTTAAAACTACTTTAATGTTCTTTTTCCAGCTTTTAAAGACTTAGTCATAGAGGTCCTTCACCTCTTTGGTTAAATTAATTCCTAAGTATTTTTTTAGGCTATTGCAACTGGAGTTGCTTTTCTGATTTCAGCCTTGCTCTTCTTATTGTTGGAATACATCAAATCCACTGATTATTGTGGATTAATTTTATACCCTGCTACTTTGACAAAGTTTTGGATCAGCTCAAGTAATTTGGGAAAGGAGTCTATAGGATCTTAAATACAGGATCATGTCCTCTGCAAAGAGGGAGAGTTTTACTTCTTTCCTTATTTGAATCCTCTTGTTTGTCTCTGACATTGCTCTGGCTAGGAATTCCAATACTATTTTGAAGAGGAGTGGAGACAGCGGACATCCTTGTCTTGTTCCTGATCTGAAAGGAATTGGTTTATTAATTTCACTATTAAATATAATGCTTGCTGTAGGTTTGTCATAAACAGCCTATTTTATATTGAGGAATGTTTCATGGATTCATAGTTTCTTCAGAGGTTTCATGATAAAAGGGTGTTGGATTTTGTCAAATTCTTTTTCTGCATCTATTGAGATGATCATGTTGTTCTTGTCCTTGCTTGTATTGTTGTGTTGAGTTACATTAATTGACTTGCTTATATTAAACTAGCTTTGCATCCTTGGAATGAATCCCATTTGGTCATAGTGTATGAGTTTTTGATTAGTTGTTGAAATCAGTTGGCCAGAATGTTATTGGGAAGTTTTACATCGATGTTCATTAAAGAAATAGAGTTCATTTCTATTAGAATAATTACGATTTTAATAAACTCTATTAGAATCATTTTATGGTTGCATGACATATACATATACATAGCTATTGAGCTATTTTGATCCCCTGGTAGGACTATCCTAGACATATACTAATTATTACAAATAATGGAAACTATGGTGCCTATATTTCTTTGGGTTTGGCTTACTTCAAATGAGATCCAAGAAATGTAAACAAGAAGTTTATTTTTAAATGTATTTTTACTGTAGTGTGTAAAATTATTTGTTTTTTCCCATTTTGGTTTATTCCCTATTATCACTTTTTTATTTTGATACCGTATGTCTTGTATATGTGTTTATCTGGTTTGAGGAAGGGAAGGAGGAATAACAAAATGGTGAGACAAAGGACAAAGGGTGAACCAATGTAACAGTGATACCCACAAGACACTATGTTGGAAAGAACTTTACAACTTGCAGGGGGAGAGGACTTGAAAGGGAAAGAAAGTGGGAGAAAACAAGAAAGGGGTAGCACTGTTCGACAAGAAATATGCTCATTACCTTACTTATGTGAATATAACCCCTCTGAACATCATCTTTACAATAAAATAAAATAAAATAAAATAAAATAAATGGGTCTATAGATATCTTTCTTTGATGGGTACCTATCTGGTTTGGGGATGAGAGTTATTCTGGCCTCACAGAAGGAGTTTGGTAGTAATCTTTCACTTTCAAATTCATTGAAGAGTCCACAACTAATATTTATTTTAGTTTTTTGTATATATTTTATTGTAAAAATACTGTACAGAGGGGTTACAGTCACATGACTAAGGTAATGAGTACATTTTCTATTGAGCGGTGTTACCTCTTCCTTTGTTTTTCCCCTACCATTCCTTCCCTCACCACTTCCCCAACTTCTCCCTCCTCCCGCCCAGAAGTTGTAAAATTCAGTTTCAACAGTGTCTTGTATATCTCATTGTTAGAATGGGTCATCCAGTAACCTTATTTCAGCATTTTGTTATTTCACTTCCCCTCCTCAAATTAGAAAAAAATTATATACAAGATTCCGGGCACTGGAATCAAATACAGTAAAAACAGGGGTTATTCCATGGGGGAAGAACATACAAAAGCAATACAAAAATCACATGGTACATTATAAGTACATTAAAAACAACAGCAAAAAAAATAAAAACACTTGTATCTCTATCTTGGAGAAAAACACAAAAGTTATGTACATATGACCGTATAAGATGATGCTAAGCAAAATGAACCACAACTAATCTTTTAGACTGCACACAATTTAGCTGGGATTTAATGCCATAAAACCGTACTTCAACCAATTATAGTGTTGTGACTGTTTTTATAATTGCAACTGTTATTGCAGGTATTCAATTATAGGATTGAGTGTGTTTTATTAAATAATTAGAGCTGCATCTTGAGAAGTTGGTTTTAGCAAAATGTACATGGAAAAATGTGACAACGTGGATATGGAAAACATCCCCTATGGATCAAAGAAAATGTCAGAAATTTCAGTTCAACAAGAAATACAAGGAAATATATTTGCTAAGTAGAATGGAGTTGTGTTATTTCTACAACCCAATTGAGATTGAGATATTATAATCCAATACAGACATCTGAGATTTTGATGTAAACACAGAGTTGTTTTGTAAAATTAATTTGGTCACAATGCTTTCTCTTTTTGTCCAGTTTTAGCAATGAGTTTAATATTGACTTCATTGATTGCATTAATTTCCTTTCCATTTCATGATAAAGTTTGAGAAATATTGGTATTAAATATCTGTTAGAACTCAGTCCACTTCAATCTGACTGTTTGTTTTTTTATCTATTTATGTACCTTTATCACATTGCTTCAATTTCAGTAGGTTATGTGTATTAAGAAACATACTTATTTCTTCTAGATTTTCCAACTTATTTAAAGATAACTTCCCTAAGTATTCCCCCATGACCTTTTGGTCACTTGGTATGTGTGGTGATATTATAAATTTCCTCTCTGATTTTACATATTTTCTTCATTTTCTACTTCCTTTAGGTAGATTTTTATTCATCTTTTCAAAGAATCAACTTTTTTTGTTTTACTGGTTCTTGGTATAAAGTCTCTGCATTCCATTGATTATTGCCATACTTTTTTTTTATTGTGAAAATGCCATAGAGGGGTTACAATTACATAGGCAAGATAATGAGTACATTTCTTATCAAGCTTTGTTGCCTCCTCCTTTGTTTACCCTTCCCATCACTCCCCCCTCCCCCTGCACCCCCCACATCCCTCCCAAAGTTGTAAAGTTTGTTATTCGACATAACAATTTGTACATCTCATTGTTGCAATGGATTGCTTTTATTATTTCTATCCAACTAAATTTGGTGTGACTAAATCTTTTTATAGAGAAAGTGGTACATCTTAGGACTCTACTTGGATGTAATGCTAATAAAAATATACTTTCATTTTGCTGTGTCACAAAGTTCCCAGTAGATTGTGTGTTTATTTTCATTGCTTCTAGAAACATTTGAAGTTCTTTCATTTTTTTTCAATGATTGGATCACCACTTAACAACATGTTATTAGATTTTGTAAGTAAAAGTATTCTGCTTTTGAAAGTGCACATCATTTGTGTTGGGGAAAAGGAATTAGCAGCTGCTGGTCTACTTGCTAGGTTCATTTGCCTGCCAGTATCAAGCTGTGTGAATCTGTAGGTTACCTGCATGGTTGGAGGTCTCTCATGGGCCAATGAACTCAGGTACTCATTCTGTGTTGAATTGAGCACCACAGGTACTCATGGGTATGCCTGAGATGTCCTGGCAGGACAAAGATATTTCTGTTTCTGTTTCTGCCTAGCCATCAATATTATGGTTCTTTACCACTTTTATTTCTATTCATTAGCTCTACTGTTTCTGTGCTTATTTTAAAATATTACTAGAATGATAACAGTCTCTCTGTCTCTGTCTCTCTGTCTCTCTGTCTCTCTGTTTCTGTCTCTGTCTCTCTGTCTCTCTCTCTGTCTCTCTGTCTCTCTGTCTCTGTCTCTGTCTCTCTCTCTGTCTCTCTGTCTCTGTCTCTGGCTCTGTCTCTCTGTCTCTCTCTCTCTCTGTCTCTCTCTCTCTCTCTCTCTCTCTTCAGCACAATTGAGGTTTTGAATTAATGGCATTGTTCTGGGCTAGCACATGAAAACACCACTTTATCCACATATCTACCTTTCTGCTTTAGTTAATTGATAAGAACCTTGTGTTTCTGCCTTGGGCTGGCTTCAAACCATGGTCTTTCTAACTATGTCCCCCATTTAGCTGAGGTCACAAAGGTATGTCACTACACTCTCTTTAATGGTTGACATGGGGTCTTACCTGAGCTGGCTTCTAACTACAATCCTCCCAATCTCCACATCCTAAATAGATGGATTACAGATGTGAGCCACCGCATCTAAACACAAATTAATCTCTTTATCTATGTAGAATAATAGAAGTCAGGACTATTTATGACAAGATGGATTCTTATGTGATTATTCAGGATTTAGGGTTTCAAATATGAACATCAAATCTTACTTAAGTTTCTCAAGAGGAAGATTATTCTGTCAAATTATCAATTTCAAAAAATGAAAAAGCTTTCTGTAGCATATGGCCATGTCAAAATGCATTTGCCACAATAAAAGAGTAAGGCTGGCTTAAAGAGACTTAGAGAAAGGGATAATTCTGTACTGCTTAAATAAAGAATGCTTAAATAAGATGTCTAATTTATGTGTAATATTGAGTGCTATGTTCCGGTATTTCCTGTGAAGTAGTATTTCCTGTCACAGCAATTATTTTTTCTCACCTTAGAAAAGGCATGTTTTATGACTTTCAGAAATAAAATGTTAATTGTTTTCTAACTTCTAAAAGTCAAACCTGCCCATAGTGAATCATAGAATAGCAGAATCAATGGTCAATAGAAAATCAAAGCAAGAACACACCTCCTGAGAGTCCAGTAATCTTTAAAACCAGCTACCGTTCAATGTACTTCATATCACTGCAAGCTCATGCAATCTTTTCTTTCTTCTACAAAGCAATGCTGCTCTTGGTTAGAATAAAGACACTTTTCACCTATTGTTCCAACATTATCTCTAGTGCAGTAAATGATCTTACACTTTGTATAAATACGTATTTTGCAGATTACACATGTGTCTCTTTCAACTATCTCTTTGACAACCACAAAACAGATAGACAGATACATCAAGCAGAAACATTCTCTCATATAGTATAGACTTTCCCCTTCATCCATTCCACATCTGGATAAACAGAATGATCCTAACACCTGATTCTGTAACACTCAATGATAACAAACGCATGCATTTTCACCTAACTCTCAGATTGCTTTATTTTTTCATTAAGGTACCAATTAAACCTATAGATTTTTTTACTTGATTTAATGATGTTTTCTTTATTACTTCTCGCCTTCATGTTATTACATGTTCTTAGAACTCTCTATTTAAATCATGTTCTTAACACAAATAGGGCTGGGAAGGTGGCTCAGTGGTAGAGCACTTGCCTTGCATTCTTAAGGCCCTGGGTTCGATTCCTCAACAACACATAAGCAAAAAGAAAAAAGCCGGAAGTGGCGCTGTGGCTCAAGTGGTAGAGAGCTAGCCTTGAGCTGAAGAGCTGAGGGACAGCACCCAGGCCCAGAGTTCAGGCCCATGACTGGACCCCCTGCCCCCCAAAAAATGACACAAACATTTGCCTTTGTGACATTTTGATTTCCACGAGCATAAGAAACCATTATCATTGTGTATTTTTTCATGTTTCTGGACATTTGTAGAGATGGATATAATCCTGTGTTATGAGCATAAAATTCTATTGAGTTATTATGCCACTAATATACTTCTAATATTTTAATCAGTGGTTTTTCATCTTTCAAAAATAATTAATTTTCCTTTCCATTCTCTTCAAAATGCTAGCTTTTTTTTCAGTGTATACCATCTCAAATTTTCTTTAAATGTAGTATATTACAGGGAAAACTAAAAACTATCGGCCAGAATATCTCATAATTTTATACAAACGCAAAAATGTGAATCTGGCTCAATCTTTTCTTTCATTCTGTAATAATGCAGTGGTACATATGCTAAATAAAGGCATTTATATCTGCTAAATAAAGGCATTTCTTACCCAGGCTTTTGAATCCCATTGACAACTGAAATTGATACTCTTGGTCATAGACTTTCTACTATAATTTGTTCTTCCTTGCTCTACTGGCTCCCTTAAACTAATTTATCAACTTAATTTAAGAAATATAACTCCTAGTCCCATTACACACCATTAGCTATTACCTATTTGCTGGACCATCCTTCTATATAATACTCACTCAATTGTCACAGTCTCAACATTTTCTACATTCTCTCCCATCTCAATTTATTCCAATCTGTCCCTGTGATTTTACATTTATTGTTCTCATTGGTGTAATGGAGTTTAGCAGTTGAATGAAATGAATATTTAAAGTAGACATGCTTGTGAAATTGAGAGTATGAGAAAGAGGAAGGCTGGTCTACCACTGAGGTTAGAAACTTGAAATGACAAAGAGGAAATAAAAATGTATTTTACCTGAGGGAAATCATTGGAATAAATAGAGTCGGTAAATTAGTACTAGGAGTTCCAGTGTCATTTTTCTGGACATTTGCTAAATGTATTTTTCTTATGTTTCCTTTTTCTGACAAAGAATGTATCCTTTGAACACACTTACCCTATGCCAGGAAAATCCACTTATCTCCCCTGGTGCAGTGTATCATTCTTCCAAAAGAAAATATTTCTGCTCTCTGTTTGTCTAAAATCCCTAACCACACTCAAAAATCTCAATAATATTGCTAATTTCATTTCAATCTTAATTATGTCAAAGCTACATATATATATATATATATATATATATATATATATATATATATATATATGTTATATGCTGTATGTACACGTACATGCAAAACTTTCTCAAATTAGTGCAGCTAGATTTCCAGTGTGAACATGAAGTTGTTTCCTGTGGGTACCAAAATTTTTCTGTCCTTCTTGACTGTCAGTTCTCTATGATATATTTCCTATCATAAACATTGCTTTCACCCTTGCTCTGATCTAGTTTTTCTTGAATATGTTACTTTGGTAAATGACAAGTTAAAGAAAATTTGGTCATTTATGTTTTCTCATACTCAATGAAATGGGAAGAAAGAAAAAAAGACTAAAGCTATACAGCCTATATACAAACTTTGATGGGTACTTCTTGACATCCTGTTGCATATTGTAAAATAATAATTAGATCCTGTAACAATGAGACATACAAAACACTATGTTGAAAATGAACCTTATAACTGCGGGGGGGCAGGGAGAGGGGAGGGAAGAGTGGAGACTTGGGGAGGGAAGGGATGGTAGGGGAAAAACAAAGGAGGAGGTAACAATGCTCAATAGGAAATCTGCTCATTACCCTACTCATGTTACTGTAACCTCTCTGTAGAGTATGATTACAACAAAAAATATATACTAAAAATAATTATTAGATCCTAGGACAATCAGGCTGGATTAAAAAACATAGGATAATGTCCATCCTTATAATGAGGGTGGAGATTAGAAATAATAGACTGAAATGCCTTAAAGTGAGAAACTTAGAGAAGCATGAATTCAATTTTACTATTTATTTATTTATTTATTTATTGCCACTTCTGGGACTTAAACTCAGGGCCTGGGCACTGTCCCTACGCCTCTTTGTGCTCAAGGCTTGTACTCTACCACTTGAGCCACAGTGCCACTTTCAAATTTTTATGTGGTCTATTCAACGTAAGAGTCTCACTGGGACTTTTCTTCCTAGGGTTGCCTTTGGCTGCAATCCTTAGATCTGAGCCTCCTGAGTAGCTAGGATTACATGAGTGAGCCACCAACACCTGGCTTCAATTTTACTTTTAATATAATATATATGAATATACATTTTTTAATGTCTGAGGATGAGGCTGTGGTAAAGGTAAATGTATAATTACTTCCAAATCAACTGCCCTATCAAGGTACTTGTTATACAAATAAAGCAATGGTAATCACTTTTAAAGAATTATAATTAATATTTTAAATCATGAATCAATTATGAATTGAATAAGTCCACCTTGAGTGTTATTTATTTGTTTGACAATACCAGGCATTGAAATAAGTGTTTCACTGAGTTCTTCACTGAGTTTCTCTACAACTTTGACCTTTGATCCTGTTTTTACTGTTTATTTTTTAGATAGGGTACATGGCTGTGCAATTATCTGACCTACCTTAGATTCTTGTTATTGCTGGGTTCACAGGAGCATGCCATGATCATCAGCTTCTCTCTGGAGATGAGTTTCAGTGCCTTTTATGTCCAGGCTGGTTTAGATCTATGATCCTTCCAATCTTAACCTCCCAATTAGAAGGTATTGTATCTACTCTTAGCTAATTAATGATTTATGAAACTTTGTTGCCCAGTAATTCTGAATTCAGTAAATCTTAATGGGAAAAAATTTACCTATTCTACATGGAGCTTGGGGAAGATGGCGGAGAATAAGCTGGAATCTGAACAAGCTCTCACATAGAAAGCAGTTTAAGAGTTCCAGTGAACAGTCCTAAGCCAGAGAATCACACCAAGTGTGCCATCACAGGACAGAGAGTTAGACAAGAGAGGGGAAGCCAAGGCAAAAAGACACATCTGAGCGCCTGCCAGCAGCCGCGGCGGCGGCGGCAGCAGGGTCACGGCAGAGAACGCAGCCCCGGGGCCATAACTGAGCGCTCACACAGAGAGTTCAGGACGAAGGAGCCAGACGCAGCTGGCGAGCGGATACTACTCAACACCAGCAAGAACTGACAAGGAGCGGACATCTTCATCCTGCAGTTCGCAGACCAGAGACGACCCAGGCTCCAAGACTCGACGTGAGTAGAAGCCCGACGTCCTCACTCCTTCTCAGGGAGCAGAGGAGGGAAGGCCACCCCTCTCCCCCCCAGCACCAGTGATCTCCATCTTGGATACCGACAAAGCTCGGAGGAGCTGCCAGCTCCAACCCAGGCCTTGGAATAAAACGAGTCATTTAGCAGGTCACAAGAACTTAATGGCGGCGAAGTGAGCTGCCAGACTTGGCTCCATCCAGGGAAAGGTCACCCAGCTCAGGCACCAGCCATTGGAGTGGTTTCCTCACTGGGTAACCAGAGCCAGAGGCTGCCCCTCCCTCTAGCAACCTCAACAATCAATTGAAAAACAGAAACCCTGAGAATGGCTCCAGGCTGGGCTCTGTGAGTTTTGTTTTTTTTTCCTTCACAAAATAGCCCCAGGAAAAAGCTACTGATTGTTGAAAGGCCTCAACTCTAACCCAGAACCTAGCCTTACCACTGCATCCCCCTCTTTTGTGATTCACAAAGCAGATCACCCTCCCAGTAAACTAATCTGGGAGGGGGATCTCAAAATCTTGGGTATAGCAGAGCATTTTTCTGCCTGTTCAAACAAACTGACTTAAGAAAACAATCAAGCCACAGGACCTCAAGCTGAAAAGAGACTCCAACAAGAGGCTGTTTACAGACAAAAGGGAGATACAGGATTCTTCCCACCCGTCCCAAAAAATCAAAAAAAAAAAAAAATCAAAGAACTTTTTTTTTTTCTTCTCTTCCTCTTCTTTTCTTTTTTTTTTGTTTTTTTTTGGTACCTTATATATATATATTTTTTTCCTTTTCTAAAAATTTTATTAACCTTTAATTTTTGCCTTTTTTGAAAAAATAATTGTTTTCCAGTAACTTTTTTTTCCTCTTATAATTTTTATTTTAGGAATACATGAATGTGCGTTTTCCTTTCTTTTCTTGTCTTCTTTCTCTTTTTCTTTCTTTCTTAACTATCTTTTTGTTTTTTTTTTTTGTCTAGCTCTACTGAACTTCTGACCTTTTTCTCTCCCTTTCTAATCGTTTTCACCTTTTCCTGTCTTTTGATCTTCTGTATGTGACTTAACTCTTGTCCTGCACATCCTCAGATAAACCCATAGTTAACTAGTAGACCCTATCCCCCATTGTGTACACAATTAATCCACAAATTAATTACTCTATTCAAAACCTCTGAGACTTAAATTCCTTAATAACAGTACTACCTCTTTATACCTATATAATATTTTAAGCATTTTCTTAAGTTTTTCACTTCTCCTCTATATCCCTACCCTTCTATTAATATACTCACATTCCTCTCTAAATAGATGGTCTTTTAATCTCCATAATAATATTAATGTTTACGTTTCTATTTTTTTCTGGTCTCTTTTCATTTCCCTTTCCCTTTCTTCCTTTTCTCTCTCTCTCTACTTGCATCCTACCCAACCTATTTGCTGCATTGAGATTAGGACATAGTTAACTCTCCCTGTGCCTCCCCACACCAATCTATTCCTATTCCTATACCGACATATCTCCCTAACCCTAAAAATTTCTGGTTTTCCAAATTCTTCTCTGCGGTTTGAAACCCATTAACATATAGTTGTTTGATGTTGAATAGATGTATCTGTTGAACTAGATTGTATCTGTAGACTATTGACTGTATAAATGCAAATGTTGGTTGATGGTTGCCTTAAGATAGTGTTCTAGCACAAAACTGGTGCTATTTTCATCTCAAATGGGAAGAGTAAGCCGGAAAAACACAAGAAAAATGGCAAATCCGGGTATCTCAATAACCAATCTTGATAATCAGGGGTCAGATCAGATAATGAACAACACAGAGGAGAGTTCCCAAATAGCCTTACAAACACTGGTGGCAAACATGATAAATGAGAAGTTTGACAACTTACAAAGGACTCTGTATGAGCGTGATAGGGAGAGAGAGGAGGCATCCCAAAAGTTTATACAGGAATATCATAAGCTTGAGGAAGCTACTCAAAAACTGATACAGGATTTGCGTGAACAACTTGAGAACACTCAAAGAGAAAGGGAGGAATGGCGTGAGCAGGCTGAGAACACTCAAAGAGAACTGCAGGAATCCCACGAACGGGAAGAAAGAGAACTGCAGGAATCCCACAGACGGGAGGAAGCTAATCAAAGAGTAATTCAGGAATTGAGAGACCAAGTAGAGAATACACATAAATCACTAAAGGCATTCATGGAATCCATTAACAAAGAGCTGAAGCAAGTAAGGGAGACCACAAAGGGAATGCTGAATGGAACCCAACAGAAGGAATGGGAGTCCAAAGAAACCATATCCAATCAACTAAGTGATTTGAGAACAAACACGAACACCAAATTAAGGAAGTAAAGAAATTCATACAAGACCTAAAACAGAGCTTCAACAAAGAACTTGAAGCCATCAAAGCTGACCAATTAGAAGGAAAAAAAGATAAAAAAAACAAAGTAGAGAGTCTTGACAGCAGGTTAGACCATGCAGAAGATCAAATCTCAGGAATTGAAGACAGCCTAGATATTATAGAGAAAGAACATGCAACCATCCAAGACAAGTCCAAGAAATATGATAGATCTATCCAACACATGGAAGACACCATCAGAAGGCCTAATCTAAGGATAATGGGTATAGAGGAGCACCTAGAAACAGAAGTTAATGGTCTAGGAAATTTGTTTAACAGGATCCTAGCAGAGAACTTCCCAAACATACAAAAAGATAGGCCTATTCAGATAAAAGAAGCTTTTAGAACCCCAAATAGACCAGACCAGAATAGGACATCCCACTGTCACATTATAATCCACACAGGATCAACTCAGACCAAGGAAAAGATCCTTAAAGCTGTCAAGGAGAAAAGGTTAATCACCTATAAAGGGAAAACAATTAGAATCACATCAGATTTCTCAGCAGAGACAATCAAAGCAAGAAGAGCCTGGAATGATGTATGCCATGCCCTAAAAACAAACAACTATCAACCAAGAATACTGTACCCAGCTAAACTCTCCTTCATAACTGAAGGCCAAATAAAAACCTTCCACAGCAAAGAAAAATTGAAACAATACATCTCCACCAAACCAGCCCTACAAAAGATTCTTAAAGATGTCCTACACATAGAACACCAACAAGACCGCAACAAAAGCCAAGAAACTGCACCCAAACTGAGAATCCAAGAACCATAGGAAGAACCCAGTTTTCGCTGCCCCCAAGAAGGTGGATAACATGGCAGGAACTCCCAAATACCTCTCAGTCCTATCTCTTAACGTTAACGGACTGAACTCTCCAATTAAGCGACATAGACTGTCTAGTTGGATTAAAAAACAAGACCCTTCTATCTGCTGCCTGCAGGAGTCACATCTTGCCCGTAAAAACAAACACATTTTCAATGTTAAAGGCTGGAACAAAATCTACCAAGCAAACTGCCCCCATAAACAGGCGGGAGTTGCAATCCTAATATCAGATAAAATAGACTTCAAATTAAAATTCGTGAGAAGAGATAAAGAAGGTTGCTACATACTAATTAAAGGATCTCTCCTTCAGGAGGATATTACAATTCTAAATATCTATTCGCCAAACAATGGAGCACCCAAATTTATCAAAGAAACACTACTTTCCCTCAAATCCCATATAGATCCAAAGACATTAATTGTTGGGGATTTTAACACACTACTCTCCGCACCAGATAGATCAACTCGGCAAAAACTCAACAGAGAAACGGCAGATCTAAACAGCTGCATAGATCAACTAGACTTAACAGATATCTACCAAACATTTCACCCAGCAGCATCAGAATACACGTTTTTCTCAGCAGCACATGGAACGTTTTCTAAAATAGACCACATTTTAGGCCACAAAGCAAACTTGTCTAACTTCAGAAACATTGAAGGTATACCTTGCATTCTCTCTGACCACAAGGGAATAAAATTAGAACTCAACACCAAAAGCCACCAAAGAAAGTCCAGTATCAAATGGAGGCTGAACAACACACTGCTGAATCAGGAGTGGGACATGGAAGAGATTAGAAAGGAAATTCAAATGTTCATGCTTTTCAACAAAAATGAACACACAAATTACCAGCTCCTCTGGGACACAGCAAAGGCAGTACTCAGAGGCAAGTTTATAGCTCTGAGCTCCTACATCAACAAATTGGAGAGATCTGAAACTAGCAATTTAATGACACATCTAAACCTCCTTGAAAAAGAGCAGCAAGATAAACCCCAATCCAGTAGACGGAAAGAAATAATCAAAATTAAATCAGAATTAAATGAATTAGAATCCAAAAAAACTATAGAAAGAATCAACAAAACAAAGAGTTGGTTCTTTGAAAAACTTAACAAAATTGACAGACCCTTAGCAAATCTTATCAGAAAAAGGAGAGAACACACCCAAATTAATAAACTCAGAGATGAGAATGGAATCATCACCACGGAAACAACCAAGATTCAGAACATTATAAGGGAATACTTCTCAAAACTTTATGCTAATAAGTTTGAGAACTTGACAGAAATGGACCTTTTTCTAGCAAATATTGACATGCCAAAACTAAACCAAGATGAGTTAAACCAGCTCAACAGGCCCATATCAAGCATTGAAATAGAAACAGCAATAAGAGACCTCCCAGCTAAGAAAAGTCCAGGACCAGATGGTTTTACAGCGGAATTTTACAAGGCCTTCAAAGCAGAGCTCACACCAATACTCCTCCAACTCTTCAATGAAATTGAAAGAGAAAGCTCACTACCGAACACATTCTATGAAGCCATCATAACCCTCATCCCAAAACCAGGCAGGGACTCATCAAAGAAAGAGAACTATAGACCCATTTCTTTGATGAACATTGATGCAAAACTTCTCAACAAAATTTTGGCCAATCGACTTCAACAATTCATCCAAAAAATCATACACCATGATCAAACAGGATTCATTTCAGGGATGCAAAGCTGGTTCAATATACGCAAATCAATTATTATTGTTCATCACATCAACAGGAGCAAGAATAAGAACCACATTGTCATTTCAATAGATACAGAAAAAGCATTCGACAAGATCCAACACCGCTTCATGATGAAGGTTTTGGAAAAATTAGGAATCCATGGAACATTCCTCAATACAATAAAGGCTGTATATGACAAACCTACAGCCAGCATTATACTTAATGGTGAAAAACTAAAGCCATTTCCTCTTAACTCAGGAACAAGAAAGCATGCCCACTCTCTCCACTTCTCTTCAATCTAGTATTAGAATGCCTAGCTACAGCAATAAGACAAGATGCAGACATAAAGGGGATCCAAATAGGGAAAGAAGAAATAAAACTCTCCCTCTTTGCAGATGACATGATCTTGTATTTAAAGAATCCCATAGACTCCACTCCCAAATTACTCGAGCTGATTCAAAACTTTGGCAAAGTAGCAGGTTATAAAATTAACCCCCCAAAATCAATGGCTTTTCTGTATGCCAACAATGAGAAAAGTGTGTCTGAAATTAGGAAAGCAACTCCATTTGTAATAGCCCCACAAAAAATAAAATACCTAGCAATTAACTTAACTAAAGAAGTGAAGGACCTCTATGATGAAAACTTTAAAACCTTAAAAAAGGAAATCAACACAGAACTTAAAAAATGGCAAAACCTCCCATGCTCCTTAATTGGAAAGATTAACATTGTGAAAATGGCAATTCTTCCCAAGGCTATCTACAAATTCAACGCAATACCTATCAAAATTCCAACCTCATTCTTCAAAGAACTAGAAGAGGCAATCCAAAAATTCATATGGAAAAATAAAAGACCCCGAATAGCAAAAACGCTCCTCAACGGAAAGAACACTGCTGGAGGAATATCAATACCAAACTTCAAACTCTACTATAAAGCCATAGTAATCAAAACAGCTTGGTACTGGCATAAGAACAGACCTCAGGACCAATGGAATAGAATTGAAAACCCAGAAATGAACCTACAGACCTATAGCCATCTAATCTTCGATAAGGGAGCTAAAACAATAGAATGGAAGAAAGACAGCCTCTTCAGTAAATGGTGCTGGCAAAATTGGTTAACTACATGTAGAAAACTTAAGCTAGATCCTTATATATCACCCTGCACCAGAATCAACTCCAAATGGATCAAAGACCTTGAACTAAAGCAGACACTCTGAAAACATTACAGGATGGAATAGGAGAAACCCTAGGTCTCCATGGCTCAGGCCGAAATTTTCTGAATAGAGACTCGGAAACACAACAAATGAAAGAAAGGTTGGACAAATGGGATTGCATAAAGTTGCAGAGCTTCTGCAGGGCAAATGACATAGCTAACAAGATCAATAGAAAACCCACGGATTGGGAGAAGATCTTTACTAGCCATACAATGGACAAGGGTCTAATATCTAAAATATACTTGGAACTCAAAAAATTAAACCCCCCAACAACAAATCCTCAAAGAAACAACTGCCCAATAAATAAGTGGGCAAAAGACTTAAAGAGAAACTTCTCTGAAGAAGAAAGAAGGATGGCCAATAGACACATGAAGAAATGTTCAACATCCCTAGCCATAAAAGAAATGCATTTTCTTGATCCATTCATCTACTGAGGGGCATCTGGGTTGGTTCCATATCTTAGCTATGGTAAATAATGCTGCAATAAACATAGTTGTGCTGGTAGCTTTAGTGTGGTCTTGTTTGTGAACATTTGGGTAAATGCCCAAACGTGGGATTGCTGGATCATAGGGGAGATCTATGTGAAGTCTTTTGAGGAACCTCCATACTGCTTTCCAAAGTGGTTGAACAAGTTTACATTCCCACCAACAATGAAGTAAGGTTCCTTTCTGTCCACATCCCCTCCAGCATCTGTTGTTGTTAGAGTTCTTGATTTTTGCTGTTCTAACTGGAGTGAGGTGATATCTCAATGTTGTTTTGATTTGCATTTCTTTTATGGCTAGGGATGTTGAACATTTCTTCATGTGTCTATTGGCCATCCTTCTTTCTTCTTCAGAGAAGCTTCTCTTTAAGTCTTTCGCCCACTTATTTATTGGGCAGTTGTTTCTTTGAGGATTTGTTGTTGGGGGGTTTAATTTTTTGAGTTCCAAGTATATTTTAGATATGAGACCCTTGTCCGTTGTATGGCTAGTAAAGATCTTCTCCCAATCGGTGGGCTTTCTATTGATCTTGCTAGCTATGTCATTTGCCCTGCAGAAGCTCTGCAACCGTATGCAATCCCATTTGTCCAACCTTTCTTTGATTTGTTGTGCTTCCGGTCTCTATTCAGAAAATTTCGGCCTCAGTCAAGGAGACCTAAGGTTTCTCTTATTCCATCCTGTAATGTTTTCAGAGTGTCTGCTTTGAGTTCAAGGTCTTTGATCCATTTGGAGTTGATTCTGGTGCAGGGTGATATATAAGAAAATGTGGTATATATACAAGAAAATGTGGTATATATACACAATGGAATTCTATGCCTCCATCAGAAAGAATGACATTTCCCCATTTGTTAGGAAATGGAAAGGCTTGGAAAAAATTATATTAAGTGAAGTAAGCCAGGCCCAAAGAAGCATAGGTCCCATGGTTTCCCTTATTTGCAATATCTGGTATAGGTATGAGTCAAGCAGTAAAGGTCAGATAATGTGATGTTAGGAAAATGAACCCTTAAATATGTATTTTAATGTTTTCGTTTCTGTCATGCATATGTTTCTAACGCATTTATAAGATTATTTCTTTGTTGCTTTGTATGTCCCTCCCCCACAGTGTAACCCCCGCTTTCACTATATTTGATGTCAGTGTAACATATGGAGGAGATGGGGGCAAACAAGTCGTTTAAGGATTCAGGTGGACTTGTTGCAACAATGAGAAGTACAAAATGTCATGTCAAAACCAGCTTTACAATGTCGGTGGGGGGGGGGAGGGGGGTATAATTGGGTGGGGGGAGGGGGGAGGCTGGGTATGGAGGTGAAGGGTAAACAAAAGAGGAGGCTGCAATGCTTGGTAAGAAATGTATGCATTATCCTGCCCATGTAATTGTAGTCCCTCTGTACAGTATGTTCTCAAATAAAATAAAACAATATTAAAAAAAAGAAAAAAAAGAAAAAAAAAAAGAAATGCAAATCAAAACCACATTGAGATATCACCTCACTCCAGTTAGAACGTCAAAAATCAAGAACTCTATCATCAACAGATGCTGGAGGGGATGTGGACAGAAGGGAACCTTACTTCATTGTTGGTGGGAATGTAAACTTGTTCAACCACTTTGGAAAGCAGTATGGAGGTTCCTCAAAAGACTTCACATAGATCTCCCATATGACCCAGCAATCCCACTTTTGGGCATTTACCCAAATGTTTACAAACAAGACCACACTAAAGCTACCAGCACAACTATGTTTATTGCAGCATTATTTACCATAGCTAAGATATGGAACCAACCCAGATGCCCCTCAGTAGATGAATGGATCAAGAAAATGTGGTATATATACACAATGGAATTCTATGCCTCCATCAGAAAGAATGACATTGCCCCATTTGTTAGGAAATGGAAAAACTTGGAAAAAATTATATTAAGTGAAGTAAGCCAGGCCCAAAGAAACATAGGTCCCATGGTTTCCCTTATTTGTAATATCTAGTATATGTATGAGTCAAGCGGAAAAGGTCAGATAATGTGATGTCAGGAAAATGAACCCTTAGATGTGTATTTTAATGTTTTTTTTCTTTCATGCATGTGTTTCTAATGCATTTATAAGATTATCTCTTTGTTGCTTTGTATGTCCCTCCCCCACTGTATAACCCCTGCTTTCACTATATTTGATGTCATTATAACTTGTGGAGGTGATGGGGAAAAACCAGTTCTATAATGATACAGGTGGACCTGTTGCAACAATGAGAAGTACAAGTTGTCATGTCCAAAAGAGCTTTCCAATACGGTGGGAGGGGGCGATGGGGAGGTGGGGGGAAGGAATAGGATTGGGATGGGGGGGACGGGGGAGGCTGGGAAGGGATGTGAAGGGTAAACAAAGGAGGAGGCTGCAATGCTTGTTAAGAAATATATGCATTATCCTGCCCATGTAATTGTAACTCCTCTGTACAGTATGTTCACAAATAAAATAAAATTAAATTAAAACAAATTTACCTATTCTATACTTATAAATAAAAGTTCATATGTGGAAACAAAGAAAGTTTCAAAGGTGAAAAAGTAGAAATAAATTACACTTTCTCAATAATTCCTCAATTTTTAATTTACAGAGCTAATATGTCCTTGAAAGTATCCTCTTAATTTTGTTCCTGATTTGTCTTTCTGGAACATTTATTTGTCATATAGTATAATTTGCATGTTGGTAATATATATTGCTAATATTCCAGAATAAGTTTTATTTCACTTTATTGCCATATTAATGGGCAGTTTAAACTTATATTTAAAGTTTCATATCTTTTATTTAAGCCTGACGATTTTATCTTCATATAACTAGGATTTAAAAAAAGTTTTCTGAACCTTCTTCTAAAGACTTGTTGGTATTCTTTATGGTTGTAATTAATACACCATTTCTTTCTTTAGTGTGTGAATTTCATTAGTCTTCTATGTTATGTTTTTCTGAAATTAGGTTTTTCAGAAAATACACAAGTCCATCTAGTTTATTCTGTTTTGCTCTAAACACTACTTTAGATGCTCAGATTTCTTGTAAATCTTTGGCTGTACCTGCATATTTAAGTACAAAAGATAGAAAAGCACCTGGCTTTAAAAGAAGTGAGCTTTGATATAGTATTGAGTATACAGCTTTTCTTCCCAGATCAAAGAGAAAAGATTTGACCAAACACCACCTATTTTGTTAGGCTGATCTTATTATTAGAAATTTCTTCCCAGTGAAGGAATATGCCAAAGTTTTGATATAAATCAATTATGACATATATTATGTTTTAATAGAAGTGAATTTAAAATGTTGTCTGCAAGCGCCTGCATATTTTAATAATTGATACATAGTTCAATAAAAAAGTAATAGCTTGCCTCCATCTAATTTGAGTTAAGATAGAATGGCAACTGTATGGACAGAGTAAATAAAATTCCGGGCACAATGATTGGTATATCAAAAAAAGAAACAAAAAAAGCTACTTGCTTTCAGGTTATTTACAAGAATATCTGAAACTCAAGTCAAAAGCAACCTTCAAATGAGCTGCTCAGAATAAAGTAGCTTTTTTCCAAATATATTGGTTGTACTATCTCTAATGTTTACATTTCTCTCTAAAGTAGGATAGGATATTATTTCAGCAAATCTTATACAGCACAATTCTCTTTAGATTGGGTCAAATATGCAATTTTTTCCTTCGTTTGATATGCAGGACAGATACACATTTTATTTGGGTTGAACTCATGTCTTCAGATGATTCAAAACAAACCTTTCTTGACTTTGATCTTCCTTTGTTCTACATGGTCACTAAGGGCGAGTGATGGAAGAAGAAAGAATTTTTTTGTGTTGATGAAAATAATACATTGTTTACACAAAGTACATTGTTTACACTAAGCTGCTTTAGTATTGAACTCAGGAAACTCTGATTGAAGAAAAGAATAAAGTGTTCTTTTACATCTTGTTTTCTACAGGCACTCCCCGACAGAGTTGAGCTTGAGAAGTTATTGCAATATTCTTATCTCTTCCATTCAAATAAGTTGCTTATTATCTATTAAACATTATTTGGAAACATTAAATTCAATAATGATGCAAATAATTTGTTCAATGAAGTTTTAGTTTCAAACCTAAAGATAGGACTTCTACTTTTAACAAGATTGAGTGAAAGCAGTTATACTTAGCTTCCTGTCTAAAGCAATAGAAAACACAAAATTAAGATGAAAAATAAGTAAATATAGCCAGGGTTTTCAAAATCAAAACTTTAAAAACTAGAGACAGAAATCCTTGAAAGATGGAAAACTAATGAAATAAACCCTTAGACCATAATGGTTTTCAGACCAAATTGTCAGAAATGTCTACATAGCTGAAGACAGAACATCACCTGATTTAAGGAGACAGAGACTGAAGTCTGGGGAAATGAATTTGGCTACAATTGGCAAACTAGATTACCTGCGAGAAAGAAGATATGAAAGGAAAAGCAAAAGAACAAAGGAAGCTTGATACATATTCCGCAGAGAACTACTGATCAGGGAATGAACTTAGGACTCTAGGTTAGGAAATCATCTGCTCTTCAAGAATAGGGAAATTGGATAACACATAAATCAAGAGGCATAATTCATGGAGTCTAGTACTGAAAAGTGTCTTGCATTGATAATAGAGAATAATCAGCCCAAAACTGAAGGAGTTTCTTACCCCATTAAGAAATATCAAAAGCATGCCTTCAGAGGTCAAATTATTTCAAACTGTCTTAACTACATCCTGGTACAAAGTCAAACAGTAAAACTATAATAAAGAGAAAAATTAATCAACTTGAAATTATAAATTTACACAGAATTGTAATTTTCTAACAAAGGTATTTCATGCAATTATTGTAAGTGTTTCCCAGGTGTGCAAGAAGTTGAGAAGTGGCATAGAGGCTAACAAAAGGGGCAGAACAAAGTTAGAGAAATGAACAATAGCAGGTGAAGTGAGAGCTTACTAGCAGAGAAAGAAAACAGATTAAGCATTGTTGATGAAGACACTGGGGAATGTGATGAGACAAAGAAACTATGCAAAAATAAATGTGAAGGGAAATGTTAAGACTAAGTTTAAAAAATAAAAGTAAATATTATCAGAAATCTTTAGGATGAGTTCAAGTAGCCTAATACACACACAATGCATGTCCTCCTCAACAGAGATGAAAAAGAAATGGGAGACAAAGGAAAAATATTTGGATAAATAATGGATAAAAACCCCATAGACAACTCAATAAATCCCAAACAGAAAACATATGCAGACCTCACAAATAACTAATTAAATTCATTAGTAGATCTTCCTGCAACTACAACATAATATTAATGTTTATTAATGTTTACCACATATCTTGCACAAATAAAATGAAATAAAAAGACTTGTTACAAAAGTGAGTTCATGCCTGTAATCTAGATAGTCAGTAGGTTGAGAAGGATGGAAGTCTGAAGCCAGCCAGGCCAGGAAAGTCCATGTGAAGCATTTTCCCAATTAACTAACAAAAAGCCAAAAATGGAGTTGTAGCTCAAGTGGTAAAGTGCTGGCATCAGAGAAAGTGCCCAGTTACTGAGTTAAGCCTCAGGACTGCCTCCCCCACTTCCAATAAAGAGAGAGTTCTTTAATTTCCATTTTTAGGTTTTTAAAGTTTTCATCAGAGAGGTCATTCACCTCTTTAGTTAACTCCTAGGTATTTTAATTTTTGTGGGGCTATTACAGAAGGGGTTGCTTTCCTAATTTCAGCCTCACTCTTCTCATTAGTGGCATATGAAAAGCCATTGATTTCTGGGGGTTATATTTATACCCTGCTAGTTGGCCAAAGTTTCCAATCAGCTCAAGTAACTTGGGAGTGGAATCCATGGGGTTCTTTAAATACAAGATCATGTCCTCTGCAAAGAGGGAGAGTTTTACTTTAGCTTTCCCTATTTGGATCCCCTTTATGTTTGTATCTTGTCTTATTGCCCTAGCTAGGTATTCTAATACTAAATTGAAGAGGAGTGAAGAGAGTCGAATCCTTGTCTAGTTTCTGAATTTAAAGGAAATGGCTTTAATTTCTCGTCATTAAGTATAGTGCTGGCTGTAGGTTTGTCATACACAGTGTTTATTATTTTGCAGAATGTTCTATGGATTCTGAGTTTTTCCAGTGCCTTCATCATGAAGGGGTTTTGGATCTTGTCAAATGATTTTTCTGGATGTATTGAGATAATCATATGGTTCTTATCCTTGCTCTTGTTGATGTGATGAATTATATTGATTTGCATATATTGAACCAGTTTTGCATCCCCGAAATGAGTCCTGTTTGAACATATTGTATGCTTCTTTATGAGATGTTGAAGTAAATTGACCGAAATTTTGTTGAGAAGTTTTGCATCGATGTTCATCAAAGAAATGTGTCTATAGTTCTCTTTCTTTGATGGCTCCCTGTCTGGTTCTGGGATGAGGGATATGATGGCTCCATAGAAAGAGTTTGGTAGTGAATTTTCATTCAATTCATTGAAGAGTTGGAGGAGTATTTGTGTGAGTTCTGCTTTGAAGGCCTTGTAGAATTCAGCTGTAAATCCATCTGGTTCTGGGCTTTTCTTGGATGGGAGGTTTCTTATTGCTATTTCTATTTCGATGCTTGATATGAGTCTGTTAAGTTGGTTTAAATCATCTTTGTTTAGTTTGGGCATGTCAATATGTGCTAGAAATTCATCCATATCTTCAGATTCTCAAACTTATAGCATAAAGGTTTGAGAAGTACCATTATTATATTCTGAATCTTGGTTGTTTCTGTAGTGATGTTTCAATTCTCATCTCTGATTTTGTTTATGTGGGTGTGTTCTTTTTTTCTGATAAGATTTGCTAAGGGTCTGTTAATTTTATTAATTTTTTTGAAGTACCAACCTTTTGTTTTGGTGATTCTTTCTGTAGTTTTTTTTACTCTAATTCATTTAATTCTTATTTAATTTTAATTATTTCTTTCCATCTACTGGATTGGGGTTTAGCTTGTTACTGTTTTTCAACAAACTTTAGGTGCTTCAATAAATTGTTGGTTTCAGATCTCTTCAATCTGTTAATGTAAGAATTTAGAGCTATAAACTTACCTTTGAGTACTGCCTTTTCTGTGTCCCAGAGGAGCTGATACTTTGTGTGTTTGTTTTTGTTAAATATCATGAACATTTGAATTTCCTTTCTATTCTCTTCCATGACCCACTGGTGGTTCAACAGTGTATTGTTCAGCCTTCATGTGTTACAGAATTTCCTTTGGTGGATTTTAGTGTTGAATTCTAATTTAATTCCCAACGTGGTCTGAGAGAATTCAGGGCTTAATTTCAATGTTCCTGAATTTGGACAAGTTTGCTTTTTTTGGGTCTATTTTGGAGAATGTTCCATGTGCTACTGACAAGAAGGTGTAATCTGATGCTGCAGGGTGAAATATTTGGTAAATGTCGGTTACGTGTAGTTGATTTGTGCAGATGTTAAGACCCAAGTCAGATAAGTTGATGTTAAGTGAAATGAAACCCAAGATAAGTATTCAAATGATTTTTTATTCTTTCTTGTGATTGTTTCTAACATATTGATAAGACAATTTCTTTGTGGCTTTGTATGTCCCTCTCCCACAGTATAACCCCTGCTTTCATTGTATTTGATGTTGGTATAATTTGCTGAGAGGAAGGGCAAAAACAAACAGTTTAAATAGGGATACATGTGGACCCACTGAAACAATGAGATGTGCAAGTCCTTATGTTGAAAAACGAACTTTACAACTTTGACCAGCCAGGGGGGTGGAGGTGGAGTGGGAGGTTGGGGAGATTGTAAGGGATGGGCAGGGGAAACAAAGGAGGAGGCAACAATACTTGATAAGAAATATACTCATTACCTTGCCCATGTAATTGTAACTCCTCTGTACGGTATTTTCACAATAAAATTTTTTTTTTAAAAATCCACTATTTCTCAGTTGAGTTTTTGCTGGGTTGATATATCTATCAGGGATAGTGATGTTTTAAAGTTCCCAACAATTATTGTTTTTGAATCTATATGTGATTTGAGGGAATAAATTGGATAAAGTTTGGTGCTCTGCAATTTGGTGAGTACATATTAAAAATCGTAACTACGGGATCAAGAGATCCCTTAATTAGTATATAGAGACCTTCTTTATCTCTTCTCCTTGATTTTAATTTGAAGTCTATTTTATCTGATATTAGGATTGCTACTCCCACCTATTTATGGGAGCTGTTTGCTTGGTAGATTCTATTCCAGCCATTCACTTTCAGAATATGATTGTTTAAGTGGGCAAAGTGTGTCTCTTTTTTAATTTTTGCAGATATATTTAATACATTTTTATTGTAAAAATATGATACAGAGGGATTACAGTTACATGAGAAAGGTAATCAGTACATTTCATATATATATATGTATACACACACACACACACACACACACAGTGGAATTCTAGGCTTCCTTCAGAAAGAATGGCATCACCCATTTGTTAAGAAATGGAAAGACCTGGAAAAAATATATATTAAGAGAAGTAAGCCAGGCCCAAGATACATAGATCTCATGGCTTCCCTTTTTTTGCAATGACTAGTATATGTCTGGGACAAGCAGAAAAGGTCAAAAACTATGTACATATGACCAGATAAGTTGATGTTAAGTGAAATGAACCCCAAGATAGTGACACAAGTGTTATTTTCTTTCTTACTATTGTTTTTAACCATTTATAATGAACCATGTGATTTTTTTGATTTTTGTATGTTCCTCCCCCATGGAATAACCTCTGTTTTCACTGTATTTGATGTCAGTGCCCTGCATCTTAAATATACACTTCTCTAATTTGGGCAGGGGAAAGGAAAAAACAAAATGCTTAAAGAGCAATACAGGTTGACCTATTATAACAATGAGATTCACAAGACACTATGTTGAAAAAGAAAGGTGTGTCTCTTGAAGACGGCAGATAGAAAAAGAAAATTAATGCAGAACTAATGAAGTGGAAAAATCTCCCATCCTCCAGGATTGGGAGGATTAACCGAGAAAATGCCATACTGCCAAAGGCTATATACAAATTCAATGCAATACATATCAATATCCCAACGTCAATCTTCAATGAAAGGGAAGAAGTCATCCAAAAATTCAATAAAAGATCCCAAATAGCAAAAACAATTCTTAGCAGAAAGAAGGGGCTGGAAGAATATCAATTTCAAATTTTAAACTCAATACAAAACCATAGTAATAAAAACAGCTTGGAAATGGCATGAGAACAGAACTGAGGACCAATGGAATAGGACTGATGACCAGAAATGAACCCACAGACCTATAGCCACCTAATCTTTGACAAGGGAGCTAAAAATCTAGAATGGAAGAAAGACAACTTTTTCAGTGAATGGCTTTGGCAAAATTCATTAAATATATGTAGAAAACTAAAGCTAGACCTTATATATCACCCTGAACCAGAATCAACTCTAAATGGATCAAAGACATCGAAATAAAAGCAGACACCCTGAAAATACTACAGGAAGGAATAGGAGAAACTCAAGGAAGGGCTCCTTAACACAGACTGAAATTTTCTTAATAGAGACCCAGAAACAAAACAAATCAAAAAAAGTTGGACAAATGGGATTGCATGAAATTGCAGAGCTTCAGCAAAGCAAAGGACATAGATAGCTAGCAAGATCAATAGAAAGATCACGATTGGGAGAAGATCTTCACTAGCCATACAACGGACAAGGGTCTCATATCTAAAATATACTTGGAACTCAAAAAATTAAATCCCCCAACAACAAATCCTCAAAGAAACAACTGCCTGATTAGTAAGTGGGCTACACACCTAAAGAGAAACTTCTCTGAAGAGGAAATAAGAAGGGCCAATAGACACATGTAGAAATGCTCATCTTCTCTAGCTATAAAAGAAATGCAAATCAAGACAACATTGAGATTCTACCTGACCCCAGTTAGAATGGCTATAATCAAGAAATCTAATAAGAACAGATGCTGGAGGAGATATGGCCAGAAAGGAACCCTACTGCATTGTTTGTGGGAGTGTAAACTTGTTCAACCAATTTGGAAAGCAATATGGAGGTTCCTTAAAAGAGTGCACATACAGCTCCACAGCAATCGCACGTTTGGGCATTTAACAAATGATCACAAACAAGACCGTACTAAGTGTACCAGCACAAATATGTTTATTGCAGCATTATTTACCATAGCTAAGATATGGAACCAACCAGATGCCCCTCAGTAGATGAACGGATCAAGAAAATGTGATATATATATATATATATGTATGCATATATATGTGTGTGTGTATATATATGTATATATACATATATATATATATATATATATATATATATATATATATATATATAGTAGAATTCTATGCCTCCATCAGAAAGAATGACATTGCTCCATTTGTTATAAAATGGAAAGCCTTGGAAAAATTATATTAAGTGAAGTAAGCCAGGCCCAAAAAACATATGTCCCATGGTTTCCCTTATTTGCAATAACTAGTACATGTCTGGGGCAAGAAGAAAAGGTCAAAAGCTATGTACATATGACCAGATAAGATGATGTTAAGTGAAATGAATCCCAAGGCAGGGACATAAAAGGTTTTTCTTTCTTTCTATTGTTTTTAATGTACTTATAATGCACTGATTCTTTTTTTTTGTATGTTCTTCCTCCATAGTATAACACCTGTTTTCTCTATCTGATTCTGGTGTCTTGAATCTTGTATATACATTTTTATCATTTGGGGAGATGAAGGGATATAACAAAATGTTTAAATAAGAATACAGGTTAACCCATTGTAACAATGAGATGTACAAGACACTATTGTAGGGAGCCGAGGCGAGACTCCGCCCACTCCCTTGCAGTTTTGAGGATTACCACTCCAGACGGTGCTTGGCGGGATGCCTGGGCTGTGCGCGTGCGCGAGCCCGGTAGTGTCCCCAGCCAATCCCATGACACCTGGTGACGGTAAAAGGCAGGCGACCAACAATAGAAAAGACCCGTGTTCGAATTCCCTATATAAGCGGCTGTGTTTCGGGTGCACGCTCTCTCGCGCCCAAGCTCTCCTACAACTAAAAGGCTCTCCAATAAAGCGTGATCTGAGAAGACTCCTGGAGTGGTGGTCGTTTTTCCTCGCTGGTCGAGTAGACGGTCACTACAACTGGTGCTGAAACCCGGGAACGAACCTGGGACGGGACCCGCGCGAGAGGCCGAATTGGAGCCAGAACTCAACACGCGGAGAGGAGACGTCGGTAAATATCCCCCGGTATGCTGTTCACTGTAGATTTAGATATTTATTGGTTGCTTGCATTGCTTCTTCCCTTGTGGCTTGTCTTTTTGATGGTGCGCAGTTGCCTCGAGGAGGGAGGGTTTGATTTAATCCAGGAAGGACGCAAAGTACTAACGCAGCATCAGGATAGTCTATCAGAGTCAGTATACAGTAATGGGGAGGAAAAGAGGCCTAAAAGAAAAAGGGAAAAAAGAGAAAAGGATCCTAAAGAATTAAAGCAAGAGGGGCTGCAGCCCTCACAAAAGGAGAAGGGTTTTAGGGAGGGGCTCTCGAGGAGACCCCCTTGCCCTTCTTTAAAAGCAAACCAGTTCTCAGCCCTACATGTGGAAGGGCGGGACCAAGAATATAGTAATCTTGTGAGTGACTCAGAGGAAGAAATGTTAGAGGAGGGAGAGCAGCTCGATCCAGCTGATAGTGAAGAGTTAGAAGAGGCTGCGGTGGAGCACGTGGCAGACAGATATGGAGGGTGGCGCCCCCTAGGGGTGGGAGTACCGCAGCAGCCAGGAAGAGGAAACGGAGCTGCCCCTCACCCGTCGGCCCCCCGCCGTGCCCGCCGGCAGGGAAGAGTCACTTTATAAAAGGCAGCACCTGGTCGCCGTTAGCGGCCGCCTTTCCAGTTTTTGAAAATCCCATTACTAATGAGAGAATTCTTGAGCCGGTTTCCTACTTCCAGCTTAAGGATTAGTTGAGGCAGTCCGGACTTATGGAGTGACGGCCAATTATACCACTGCCTTGCTTCAAAGGCTAACTATTAATGCTATGATTCTGTGGGAGCAAAAACTGTTCAATATTTTCCTGAATTAGTGGCTAAACAGGCAATTTTGGGTATGAAGTATTGTTTAATGCATTTTGCAAAAATTCCAGATAAATTAATTATTCCATACACCCGTGAGCAAGTTGAAATTTTAGCAGCCACAATGGATATGTGGGCAATTCTTGTTTGCTCATTTCCAAATGTAATTGATAATCATTATCCTAAGCATCCTCTGCTTGCCATAGTTAACAAAAATTTAGTGTATTTTCCTGTTGTCACTTCAAAGGAGCCCTTGGTTGATGCTCTGACCATCTTTACGGATGGATCAAAATCTGGACAAGGTGCCTTTTTTGTTCAAGGACACAAACAGCCGGTAGTCTTTAATTTTCGGCCGAATGCCCCACAGACTGTTGAATGTTTAATTGTGCTTGAAGTGTTCAAAAGATTTGATCAACCTTTTAACTTATTTTCTGATTCATTATATGTTGTAAATGCCGTTGCTTCTCTTGAAGTTGCTGCTTCAGTTAAGCAGGCCAGTACAATTTCTAATGTTTTGTTACAGATTCAATCCCTTATCTTAAACAGAAAACATCCTTTTTATATTGGACATATTCGTGCCCACTCTATGTTGCCGGGCCCGATGGCAAAGTGTAATGATTTGGTGGACCAGGCAACTCGGGCTGTGGCTCTGGTCGCTGCTGATCCTGTAGAATTGGCAAAAGACTTTCATAGATTGTATCATGTACCTGCTAATACCCTTAGGAAAAGATATAATTTGTCCAGGCATGTGGCAAGAGATATTGTTAAAGCCTGTAAATCTTGTGTCACCTTTCTTCATCCTCCCCATGTGGGGGTAAACCCCAGGGGGTTGAGACCAAATGCCCTATGGCAAATGGATGTTACTCATCTGACGGAATTTGGTAAGTTGAAATATTTACATGTGTCTGTGGACACCTTTTCTGGTGTCATTCATGCCACACCTCTGGCAGGAGAAAAGGTGTCTCACGTCAGAATACACTGCTTAGAAGCTTGGGCAGCTTGGGGAAAGCCCCTTAGACTCAAGACGGATAATGGCCCTGCTTATACTTCCCATGGTTTTCGCGCCTTTTGCGCACAAATGCAGGTTGCCCACACCACCGGATTGCCCTACAATCCTCAAGGACAAGGTATAGTGGAAAGAGCTAATAGAAGCATAAAAGAAATGCTTCAAAAACAAAAAGGGGGAGTTGCTGAGTCCGCGTCCCCCAGGGAAAGACTTTCTCTTGCGCTCTTTACCCTTAATTTTTTAATTCTAAATGACAACGATCAGTCTGCCGCAGATCGGCATATGACAAGAGACTCCATGGATACTAAAGACATGGTTATGTGGAAGGATGTTATTAATAATAAATGGTATGGACCGGATCCGGTAATAACGAGATCCAGGGGAGCTGTTTGTGTTTTTCCACAGAGTCAAGAAGTACCTCACTGGGTGCCAACGAGACTGACCAGGCCAGTGGAGACTGCAGAAGAACCCCATCTTGAAGATGCCATCCACTCGTCTCCTGATACAGCTGATCTTCCTGCTGTTAGCAACAGTGCTAATAGCAATCCCTGTGATAGCTAAACCGATGATGCTGTGGGCTGCTACAATTTACTGACTGGATTGCCTCTGCGGTGTCCTTTTCCAAAGAGCGGGTGGGAGTCGGAATGTTTTTAGCCTGCTGCTTGGGAGGATGCGTGGTCTGCCTATGGTTGGTCTGTCGCCTTCGAGCCCAAACCAGAAGGGACAAGGTTGTGATCTTGCAAGCATTAGCCGCTTTGGAGAGTGGATCCTCACCCCAGATCTGGCTGTCGGCCCTAAGAGGCAGTTAAGCCTTACCATTCTGCATAGCCTTAGCACCCCGAGGGATCAGGGGATCCCATTGCACCGGGACAGGTATGCAATTTGCAATTTGGGACAGGGTGCCAGGCAAGTGCACTGCACTTGAGGAGATGGTTCTCATCTCCTCAAGAAGAGCATGCTGGGTTGCAAGTGGGTTGATGCCCAAGATCCCACCTCTGCAAAAAAGGCATCGGACGGGCCTGGTCATCACTGGGGAAGGCGCCCCTCAGGCGAAGGCCAGTGCAAGGTCCTCTCATTAATGTCTTAGACAGAGGCCCAACCTCTACTCTTACCTGTTGCCATAAAACAAAGAAGGGGGAACTGTAGGGAGCCGAGGCGAGACTCCGCCCACTCCCTTGCAGTTTTGAGGATTACCACTCCAGACGGTGCTTGGCGGGACGCCTGGGCTGTGCGCGTGCGCGAGCCCGGTAGTGTCCCCAGCCAATCCCATGACACCTGGTGACGGTAAAAGGCAGGCGACCAACAATAGAAAAGACCCGTGTTCGAATTCCCTATATAAGCGGCTGTGTTTCGGGTTCACGCTCTCTCGCGCCCAAGCTCTCCTACAACTAAAAGGCTCTCCAATAAAGCGTGATCTGAGAAGACTCCTGGAGTGGTGGTTGTTTTTCCTCGCTGGTCGAGTAGACGGTCACTACACACTATGTTGAAAACGATCTTTACACTTTACTGGGGGCGGGGAAGGGAGGAGTTGGGAAGGTGGGGAGGGAAGGTATGGTAGGGGAAAAACAAAGGAGGAGGTAACAATGCTAGATAGCAAATAAACTCATTTCCCTACTCATGTAACAGTAACCTCTATGTAGAGTATTTTTACAATAAAAATATATGTGTAAAAATATTTCATATTTGCACAAAGAGATAGAGTTGTACAATGTGGTCTCATTTTAAAGTGGTCTCTGTACAAGGAATTGAACTGAATATAAAATCTAAATACAAATCTTCTATGAGTGAAAATTCTCTTATCTTAAACAAATTCTTAATCATGTAAACAAAAGAGAGAGTTCATGTGAGCCAATACCTCAATCTCTATCAGGAAATACATTTTAGCATACTCTATTTAAATGTTTGTAAGCAAGCTCTCATTTCCAATGATGTAGTCACAATTTAGTTCAACCAGTTGGATAAGTATGGTTCTAACAAAACATTTGAAGAATTGCCACTGTATATGTCTAAGAAACCTATATAGACCCAAAGAACAGAACTTATAACTAAAATTTAGTGAAATCACTGTTTTTTGAAATTTCTGACACCATCGCCTTCCTTCCTTTGACTCTCCCTTTTGTTAATGTTCTCTTACTTATAATATAAATTGATTCACTGTAAACAATCTTTATCTCCTAAACTACCTGGGATATCTTCTACTCTGCATGTAATGAAATTATTTTGCTTACAGTATTTTTGCTATAATTAATACATAGACAATTCAACAGAATGTTGATTTGAATGGTTCCATCTCAATTAGTGCTTAAAACAACTTTAAAATACATATGCTTCTATTGAAAAGAAAGAAAAATGCTAATGATTGTGATTTTAACTTATATTTCAAAAAGATAAATGCAAATCATGGGAAATACGTTCTGCCGTTAGTAGGGTATAAATCATCTCAAAAGAAAAACTATGATAGATTTTGCTAGAGATCTCTTTGGCATAAATTTATAATATAATCTAAAACAGGGGGTTCATAAATGTTTAACAAAGCAAATTACAAGTTGATATAGTCATTGCATATTGCAGTTTTGGAAAGTATATATTTCTGTTTATATAGTAAAAGGAAATGAAATACAAACTGAAAATGATATGAAAATATAATTAGGATTCAAATTTCCAGATTCACAGATAGAAGTGTCCATCCTTTCAAGGGAAACATAATACAAAAATATGCAGAGGAGAAAAGAAACCAGTTCAATGTGTTTTGAGAATGAGTGTTTATGCCTCTGCTGGATTACTGTGAGCCCAGGAGAGAAGGAAGTAGGGAGTGCAGAGCTAAATCACTGACTGATAAGAATAGGCATATATGCAAATGAGGAGGTTCAAATTTACATTACAGTTTCTGAAAAGACACCAGTATAATATGGGATTCCATGAATAACAAGGCATTGATTATATTGTACTGTCAACTGAAGAAGAGACTTAAGGGCTATGTAGAAAAGTTGAATGATGTGTTCTTAGAATGTTATCAAAGGAAAGGTTATGCTAAAATTATTATTGAAAATTTAGGAGGTACTTTATTATTTCACTCTTACTTTCAAAATTAAAATAAACTAATTTATCATTAATTATATTTTTTTCATTTTTCTTACACCTATTTTTTTTTCCATCATGGGGGCTGAACTCTGGGCCTCGGCGCTGCAACTCAGCTCTTCAACTCAAGGCTAGCATCCTACCACTTGAGCCACAGCACCACTCTGGCTTTTTTCTGCTTATGTGGTGATAAGGAATTGAACCCAGGGCCTTATACATGCGAGACAAGCATTCTAACAGAGCCAACTTCCCAGTCCAAGTCTATTATTTATTGTTTTGAGCAGCATCTGATTTTAACATAAACAAATACATAATTAATTAAGGGAATATTTCCACTTATAAGTTCTCTTTGAGTCTGTATTTTCCTCATGTCTTAGATACACTGAAACTGTGTTGTCATGAAAACAATATGGGCAATATTTCCTGTTCTAACTTCACAAATTTAGGGCTTAGAACATTAGTAGTTTAGCTATCTAAGAATGAGGAAATTCTGCCAGGAAAGTCACAATAAAACTTCAAATTCTACTCAGAACTCCCAAATAGAGTATGATGTGATAGAAAGAGCATAGGACAACTTAGAACAAACATCAGATTCTAGTAAATGCCCACTCTGAGACATGAACATCTTCATCATCTATAAATATATTCCAGTATTTGCTTTTCTGTAAAAGTGAGTTGCAATTGTTATATTTCTTTGAATCTTAAACAATTGTCAATCTATTAAGACATGGCTTTCTGACTTTTCTTCCTTTCTCTTCCTTTCACTTTCAGACTCCTTCCTTCCTCTTTCCCTTTATTCCTTCCTTCTTTCCTTCCTTTCTCTCTCCCTTCTTTCCTTACTTCATATCTACCTTTCTTCCTTCTTCCTCATTTTACTTATTTTATTTATTTATTTTTTGATGGCCCTGGGGCTTGAACTCAGGACCTGGGTACCATCCCTGAACCTCTTTGTGCTCAAAGCTAGTGCTCTACCAATTGAGCCACAGTTCAATTGACTTTTTGAGCAGTTTATTGCAGTCTCACATGGGCTTTTCTGCCTGGGCTGTCCTCTAACCCTCAGATCTCAGCCTCCTAAGTAGCTAGGGTCACAGGCATAAGCCACCAGCCCTTGGCTTTTTCCATTTTTTCCTGCCTTCTTCCTTTCCTCCCCTCCTCTGCTTCTCCTTTCTTTCCTGTCCTGTGTATTCCTTCCTTCATTTTCAAGTCTGATAAAGTCACTCTTAAGTCCTGGGCTTTCCTTGCTTACTAAACACATATGGACTCATTCCCCTCTTTTCATGGTTACAGAGTGAGTGAATGATGTTATGCAAATGATGCTGGCCTTATTACAATGTAAAATAGCAAGTGTTTCTATTAGCAAGCAGTTTGCCCATCTGACATAAATGTTTGTAACTGTAGAAAACACATGGCTTGGGGTATCATGAATCTTTAATGTGTTCGAATTTTAAAGGCACTGGAATAAAAATAGCCCTTGGAACTGTTGAGCAAAGTTGATTATACATTAAATTTTGCCATGCATCACAAAGATAATATGTCTCTACGAATTCCATTTCTATTTCCCATTATCTGCATACTACATCATTAACTTTTAATGAATGTGCTTTTTATTTGCTGTCCCAACATTGGAAACGTTCATTTTTCTTCTTCGAATGCCTTAGCATTTTTGAAGAAAGAATGTTGTCTTTTGGTGTGCAGACATTATTTACAGCTATACTTTATATTCTCAAGTTAGTTAGACCTGAAATTAGAAGGATATAGAGTCCTAGGTACAAAATTTCTTCCAGAATTTGCCATTACTAGAATCACATGGAAACTTTACCAAAAAATTAGTTTGTTGTTTTTCGTTGTTTGTTTTCTTGCTAATTATGAATGCTATGAAGTGAAGACCCTCATATAAATTTCTTGATAGACGTGTGAAGCCTGAACAAAACATAGCAATTTTAGGTTTGGATTTCATTTTGTCTGGGAACTGTGTCACCAACTCCCCTTGATTCCCTTGAGCCCAAATTCCAGGAACAACCCTTTATAGTTAATTCCACTAACTACAGCTAATCAGCAGATAACAGGAAAAACCCAAAGTTCCAGATGTTCCTTTAAGTTAAAGACTACTCGGTTGTGGTTCAGACCATCTGCTTTAGCCAATCAATCATTTCAAAGAGGATCAAGCCCATGAACCAGCCAATCCCCAGTATCTGGTCGGTTCCCACCACTGGTTATGCTAATCATCTTTTAGATTTATTTTATGATTGTCCTGAGGTGTGATATGATTTGTTAAGTGTTGAAATGACGCATAGAAGACCCTAAAAATCCTATAAAAACCCTGCTAGAGGAAGGGTTGGGGGCTCTCAACTCTGACCCTCTGCATTGGGGACGGTTGTGAGTCCAAGGCTCGAGTTTGCAATAAACGACTCTCATGTACTTGCACTGAAATCGGCTCCTTGGTGGTCTTTGGGGATTCTTATCTGGGCACAAGAGAAGTAGCAATATACTTCAGAATGCTATATACTGAAGATCTTATTCACCATTAAAATTTGGTTTAGGCAATATAGCACAAGGTAAATGAATTTGTCAAGAGTTTCAGAAATTTTTTCCTTAATGATAAAGATTAAATCTAAGGCTTCCAGCATGCAAAGAAAGCACTTTTCCGTTGAGCTCTAAACCTCCACCTCCTGTCTGGTCTGTCTAATTGGTTCTTAACTTCTATCAGAGAAAATCTTCATGGACCTGACTTGTGAACAGGGAGCAGCTTCATTCAAATTAAATATTGCCATTACAACATTTATGCATCTTCTTCAAATTGAAGTTTAAAGACAGAAATCATCACAAAAATCTTCACAAATAGGTTTCACTTTTTTAGCAGCACTGGAATTTGAACTCAGGACCTTGCTCTTGCTAGTTAAGCACCAGTTAACCATGGTCCCAGCTCTTTTAACTTTAGATTATTGTTGAGGTAGCATCGCATTCCCTTTAACAAAGCCAGTGTAGGAACAAAATCTACCTATCTATGCTTTCTGTGTAGCTGAGTGTACAGAAATACACCACTATTTCTGGAATTGCTGTTGAAACTGCATTTTCTAAATTATTTTTGCTTCAGGTTAGCCTTGATCCATGATCTCCCTAATTTCTATCTTCCAAGTAGCTGGGATTGTAGACATTAGTAATGCTTCTGGCCAAGAGAAGTTTTCACATAATCCTAAAATTAACAGCAGTAATTAACTTGGCCCATACTAGCAACTAAGTTATCTAGATGGAAAGAATAATATCATTTAGCCACAGATGGAAAAGGAAATATTACTGACAATATTACCTATGATGATCCTAGACAATTTAGACTACTGGTAGTGTTTTCTAAGATGGAATTTTGTTTATTAAGGTAAATTTATAAGCAGCAGATTATGAGATTTAAATATATTCAATGTTAAAAACTTTTCGTTATCCAATTAAATAATTGTCTATTGCTTTGTAGTTAAAGTATGAATAACCCAACACACAGTATGTACCTTCTTCAAAAATTTAAAAATCAGCACTAACAGGATAACAAATAGAATGTTTTCTGAAGTAGTATAGTAGATGAAAAAAATGTTACAATCATTTTTGTGAATCAAAAAGCAAACAATTCTACTTAGAGTTTCAGCTTCTTTGACTTACTACTTTATTAATAGCACCACATAAGTCTATTAATGTGATGGTAGATACTACTACAATCATAATTTTATTAGGGAAGCAATAAATTGTCAGGAATGTCAAATTCTAAAACTTTCTTTTTCCCCTAATAGGAAAGTCTGTGATTCTCATGATGTTAAAGTAGGGAATGGTAGAAAGTATTAACTTCTTATCATTCAGATTTAAAATCTATTTTTCTTGGACTGTGGTTGTAAAATGGAATATTTTAAATAAAAAAAAATTTAAAAACTTCTCTGACATTATATGGCCTCAGGTTTCATTCACAATACATAGGTTAGTGGGGAGCTATTAATGGATTGATGCTTGGTTTATTTTTTTTTTGAACTATTGTATAAAGAGACAGCTTATATAAACAAAGGAGGAGGCAACAATTCTCAATAGGAAATGTACTCAATACCTTGCTCATGTAACTGTAACCCCTCTGTACAGCATTTTTACAACAAAAACATACAAAAAAACAAAGGAAACATCCTGTTTAGTGGGTAGGTTTAAAAGAATAAAATGACCAAATGGTACTATCTATAGCAAAGTCAGGAAAATTCTAATGAAGTAGCATCAAGCCCTTTGCATTTCACACACAACTAGGTTAGTATCTCAAAACTCAGCCCTGTTTGCTGAATGGATGTAATAAAATAATATATGTTTAAAAATGGACATTGAACATCAACTTGACAATAAAATTAAAATAATACAAAATGGACTCTGAAATCATAAAAAATAATATGGAAAAGGAAAATCATGAGTAATTTACTCTCCAAACTTAATATAGAGGACTTTCTAACTCAGCATGGGTGCTGTCCCCGAGCTATTCAGCTCAAGGCAAGTGCTCTACCACTTGAGCCACAGTGGCACTTCTGGTTTACTGGTGGTTAATTAAAGGTCAGAGTCTCATGGACATTCCTGCCTGGGCTGGCTTTGAATGGCGATCCTCAGATCTCAACCTCTTGAGTAGCTAGGCTTATAGGTGAAAGCCTTTAATCAGCCTCTTTTCATTTTCTTCTGGAATTACCTTCTTTTTCCTATTACCTGTGACTTGGGCTGGCCTCTTGATCAAAAGGCCCTACCTTTAGAAGCCAAAACACATTTGAGTGAAGAAAATAAGTCACATTAGGCTTTTTTCCTTAGCTATGCTATTGGTTGTAACATTTTTGCTTTATATTATTCAAGCATTAAATGAGAAAGAAGTCAGGTATGCAGGAATTACTTAAGCCTTTTATACCCATAGAACACAGAAATTGATACAATTTGCCTCACATTGAGAACTTATATTTGTATCCAAAAGGGAGAAATGTAAATGATAATGATTTCTTTGAATTTTAAAAACAAAAACAATTCTTCCTTGTGAAGATCCATACATTTAACCTTGCCAAGGTAGCACAATGTCATACTAAAAAAGGAATATTAGTTATATTAATAACTACTTACTTCATACTAACAAAAATGTGTTTATATTAATTGTTAGCTAATTATTAATCCTCTGTTTGGCCAAATTCAGCTGCCTTTTTGAATTTCATAAAGTAAACTATGTGGTACTTTGTTTAATAATACAGAATTTTTTTAAAGTTTTATATTGTGAAAATACTGTACAGAGGCGTTACAGGTACATGAACAAGGTAATGAGTACATTTCTTATCCAGCATTGTTGCCTCCTCCTTTGTTTTCTCCTACCATTTTTAGTCTAACCTTTCACAGTTCAGTCTGACAGCAAGGAAAGATATGTAGGTTTAAACTAAGGAAGAATTTGGGAGAGCTTCTCTCCCATAGAATTTCATGAGTGAAATAAAGACTTGTGAATGAAATTAACCCTCCTCATGGATGCTGTAAAAAGACTATTGGTTAGAGGAAGTGAGAGAGATTTCTGAGGTGCCTATAGGCTGATAAGAAATAACATTAAAATAAGTAGTTTGGTTTTCCATGTTTAAAACTTCGGAATTGATGGCTTTTGAATCTCTTTTTTTTTTTTTTTTTTTTTTGTCGGTCGTGGGGCTTGAACTCTGGGCCTGAGCGCTGTCCCTCAGCTCTTCAGCTCAAGGCGAGCGCTCTACCACTTGAGCTACAGCGCCACTTCCGGCTTTCTGGTGGTTTATTGGAGATAGGAGTCTCACGGTCTCTCCTGCCCGGGCTGGCTTTGAACCGTGATCCTCAGATCTCAGCCTCCTGAGTAGCTAGGATTACAGGCGTGAGCCACCAGCGCCCGGCTGCTTTTGAATCTCTTTATCACATCAAAAAAGAAATCCACTGTCTGTCAAGTAAAACTAATTGCTATTTCAGCTTCTCATTTCAAAGAATGCTATTACTCCACCTCAGCATACTACATTCCAATCCAAGTTTCATATGTTTAATGATAGGAGATGCTGGCTCTCATACTATGTAGTTAAAATGATGTACAGTGTATTAATCTGTGAAAAAGTAGTATGAAGTCTTATAACTACCAAATATTTTCCACCTAATATGTTATCCTGGTATAGCTATACCTATTTAAGTCATCACAAACCTTATGGGGTAAAATGTGGTTAATATTACACAAATTGATGAGTAGTAATTAGAAACTCATATCAAGTGACAGCAGCTTAGATTTCAGTTGGACACCCATAAAGTATACTAGAAATAAATCAAAATAAAATCATCAAATATTATTTTATTTGTTGGAAATTTTTATATTTGAAAAAAATGCTTTGCTACCTACTAAATGTCCAGAGCATGTACTCATTTTTTATTTCTCATTCAGATTCATGAGACAAAAGAGACATAAAAGTCAAGATACTATGAAAGGTGTTTGAATACAAAATATTATTATTTTTGTTGTCAGTTGTGTTGTTTAAACTCAGGGCTTCGTCACTCCTCCCTGAGGCTCTTTGTGCTCAAGGCTAGCACTCTACCACTTGAACCACAACATCACTCCCAGTTTTTGAGTGGTTAATTGGAGATTAATGTCTCATGGGGACTTTTCTGCCCAGGCTGGCTTGCAACTGTGATCCTCAGAGCTCAGCCTCCTGAGTAGCTAAGCTTATAGGCATGAGCCATGGGAACTTAGCAAAACTATTAAATATTTCTATGTTCTTTGGCCAAGTTTCTTTTGATAAGAGTTCCCAAGGGAAAAGACACTAATATATCATATTTTAGAAGTATTCAGTCTCAAAGATTATACTTCATGGTATTTTTTGCAATGTATACAATATATATTGCATAGCAAAGTATATCTAGTGCTTTAAGCTTGAAATATGCTTAAAACCCTTCAATTAAAAATCCAGATAAAAATACAGATATCAGTATCTTATATACACGCATATATACATATATATTTTTCCTCCAATATAGGTGATTTCTCCCATTTTTGATTGTTCTTTTTTCTTTCTTTGGTTGCTTATCTGCTATGAAAGCCAGAATGTGCAATGCACACTGCTGTCATGAGCATGTGGATACTGCTGATGGAAACATTTTCAGATAACATGGAGTAAAGAAGCACTAAAGAGAATGATGGATCATCTGTGTTAAACAACCTCAACCACTCACTACCTGTGTGATTCTCAGAATGCATCATCAGTACAGTAACTCATTCCTTGCTTATCAGTCCTTCACACTTAGAATTTCAAAATGCCAGTAAGGCAATATCAGGTTTAAAGATAACAGTAACTGTACATTTTCTATGAATATCTTAACTTCAAATCTGCCTAGAAGATTTAGGGAAGGGAAAGAGAACATTCCAATGTGGATCACTAGCAGGGAACGTAGAAGATGCTGATTTTAGTTTCAGCATATTCCATTAGGGATTATTAAATTCTATACAAATTATTGATTCGGTGGCCAAGTTACATTGAAAAGCAATGCTAATTCACACAAGATTTTGTCACCATTATAAGGCTTTCATCAGTCCAATAGCATGCCATTTCTAACATCAGTGCTATGGAGTCTCAAGTGCATGGAAGGCCCAATGGAATTGATCATTTTTTGAACTCATCATTACAGCTTTACTATTGCATAGATCTGAATCAATATTATATAGGATACCAAGAGAAAATGTAAGATATTAAGTGAGGCTTCACACAGTGGTGCAGATAGCTGTCCCACATAAATGTACAGTTAATTTGGTTTTGATTGCTACATGGTCATGTCTCAGTTACTGCTAAAGTGAAAGACGTGCAATGAGAATGAGTACTTATAAAACTGATGACTTACATCTTTGAAAAATAATGACCTTTTAAGGTATCAGCATTGGTCTCAGTTGCACTAGCACATTTTAGAAGACAGATTCTGTTTTGGAATCCATGAAGTTCTTGTATTTCCCAGTGGTTATTCTGACAATGGGTGAGTAGGCCATGCATTGGAATGTTATATAGAAGAGTCAGAATGACAAGCATGGGATGAGTTTTCCTGTATATCCAGTTTTTGAGAAACACATATGTGGTGCTTAATATCCGGTGATAATTAATGGAACACAAAAGAAACTTGAAAAGACAGTCTTATTTGTTTGACAGGTGATTTTTTATCTAAATCTTGCAATTCTGAAACTTGTAATTTTCCAGCCAATTAATGTAGACATTCTCTACTACTCATGTTTCAGGTATAACTGTATATTAGACCTCTGCTTTCAGCATGCTTTTTTCATCAATATCTAAGACTACCTTTGAGATGGTTTTTAATTCAGCAACTCTTCTAAAATTAGTGATGACATGCTGCACTAATTTCTGTGAGCCAGGCTTATGTGCCTCTTTCCTTCAATAAGGAACAACATAGTAAGCTAAGGGAATGAACTGTAGAACAATTTCCTGGTCAACTGAGGTAGATGATATAAAAATTTGACCTTCATTAAGCAATTTACTTATTCTTTTTATGTCTGCTCAAAGCCACTCTTATGGCCCATTATGATCAATGGTGACCAATATCATGATCTAATGAATTTACTGGTATACTCACCTTATCCTGACTGAGAAAATCTAACAGTGACTTAGGTTCACAATCTTTTGCATTGTAATGATCAGCTATTTTGTCTTTATGTATTTCAAATAGGAAAATGTCTAAAGTCTGTGTGAATCACTATTTCCATTCACTTTCTAAAAATGGTTTTGATGGGGATTATTTTTATATCATTTCTACTGATATTCTATACATCCACTTACATTCCAGATAGAGAAACAGAGCAGAAAAATTAAAACACAGATGAAGTGAAGAAGAAAAGTCAGCATCACAAGCCTACAACTTCCTTATGTCATCAAATCAGTAATAAATATTATAAGATTCATTATCTTTAACAGAAAAAAAAGAATAGGCGGAGGATTTTTTAAATCATTTTCATTGCAATAATCTCATTAAAAGAGAAAGGCACACAGCCATAATTTCCTTTTAGTGCTCATGGAAAATCAATAAAATTGTATCATCTTTTATGCCAAACTGGATTAGTTTATATCACTGAAGATAATGTCTTGCAACTTAACTATAGGTCTAAAGAGTAGAGATGTAATAGTTATAATTGAGACAAGTCACAAACAGTATTAACATACATATACGTTTACAGTAAAATCTTATTTGGAGATCTCAATTTCTTGATTTCTTGATTAAGTGAAAAACAAAATTTACAGTGTACTTTCAGAGGCAAGAAAACATCATCTAAAATGCACATAATATTCTTGCAGTTATAATGTTATTTCTTATATATCATTTTAATTGTATTACTTGCAAGTGTTTATAGTGTGTTAAATAAAAGCTAACAATGTCTTGCCACTTGGAAATACTGGTAGATCTAGACTAATAAAAAGAATAAAGAATATTACACTCAGTATTTTATGAGTAGAGTTTGTACAAAGTACATTTTATACAGTTTTCCCTCAGTAAAGTAAATCAACTCTGTAAAAAATTTGGTATTATAATATTAATTTGCATATGAATATTTACTTAATACACATTATAAAATAGAAAATTAACATATGCTTTCAATAAACTTAAAATATTAGAATTTTAGAGTGTATGTGATAACATCAATGAGTATGAATTATTTTTAATTATTCATTTATGCTTAAGGATTTTTGAACCATTGTTTGCAGTGTCTTACATATCATAAAGCTGATAGATGTAGAAAGCTTTATAGAACCATTCATGTCAGTAAGAGGACCAAGTGGATTTCTTTGATTCATCAAGCTAACAGTGAAGGATATGAGCTATGAAATCTATTGTCAATAGAAATGTCATTTTTGAAATACAAAGTCAGAGCTATTAATTAACTCATATCTAAACAGATGTTATATAACGATTAAAATCTCCCACTTCTCTTTTTTAGGGTCTTCCATCTCTGTTTTCAGTTCTGGGGGAGTTTTTCAGGACATGTACATTTCAAAGCAAAGAACACAAGTTTAACTGAACTGGTATAATTAGTCACCCTAGCTAATGGAATTAGGGTAAGAAATTGAGAAATTTTATGAGGCTTACAGGAGCAATCCTATCATTTCAGACTCTTTTGGGCCCTTGTCATATAACAGTACGCTACAAAACATTTCTTTTATGAAAAAAAGAGAGAGGATTATTTAGAAAATAATAATTTTTTCTGTTACATGATCCTCATTCAGTTCACAACACATTAAAAATTCATTTTCCATTTCACAATTAAAAATTGTACAAACTTTATTTTTCAGTGCTGAAAAGGACATCGCAAAATCCCACCCTTAAACTTCATTTTGTGCCCTAAATTAGGTTATTTATAAGGTTTGTGTTATTAAGTTCTCTGAAATCTTAATATTTACCATTTCTCTCTGTCTTCCAAAATTTTTACTATAATATATTTTAACATCTGATTTATCTGAGAGATGAAAGCATATATATATATATATATAATTTTGTTTTAAAATTGTATTTTCTTTTTTCTTCTGAGAGAATATCTATCTCAGTTTTATAAGTGTTCAGTGAATCTGAGTGTATTACTGCCATTTACCTTAAATGTTCATTCTTATAGTTGTCTTCAAAATGCCTAACAGATGACATCTCTTATGTCTCACATAATTCCTATACCATATTTCAGATTATTTTCAAGTTCCTTTCTGAGGCACCTCTGAGTATGGAGCCAGTGTTGAGCAACTTTGGCTTATATACTCTTTTAGTTGTGGTTACTTCTTCCCGCCAACAAAGGCAGTATGTTGTGTACAAACTTTAAAGAGTTGGCTTTGCTTCTTTTAGGCCCTGTCAACAGGCACGGAGTCCCAGCACCTGGTTTTGAAATGTACACCTTCTCTAAGATGATCCTCGATCATATCACTATGATATGTAGTACCTTAGGCATTTCTGTGCCTCGTTATCCAAGAACTCTAAATCCAGACTCTATATGCATTTATTCAGTCTTTGATCCCACCAAGCATGCAACTTCAGTTGCTGCTGAAGTTTTCTATTCATTTTCTGGTCTATGGAAATATTTTACCTGCTTAGGGTTATATCATTTTATTTCATTTGTACTTATTATCAACACTGACACTTTGAACAGGAAGGAACATTTAAATGCAGGAGGGATAGCCTTATCTTGGCCTGAAGTCCTCAGGTTTCTTTTAAAGATTCCATCATACTCTCTTGTCTACTATGGCAAATATACTCAATGTGATATATTCACACCCCAACAGCCTGCAATCAGCAAGTAATACTTAACATTTCATATAACCTCTCATAGAATACACAGTGATGATTTCTGTAACCCCCACAATACCTTCAACTTTTCCATCCTCCATCTCTATAACACTATCTTTGCGACTCCCTTATTAAAACTATTTGCCTACTCCTTATCTCCATAGTTTCTACAAGTACTGATCCTTGCATAAATGTATTCATGTTGAACCAACAGAAACTGATTTAGGCCAACTATTGTGTCATATAAAATTGGTTGTCATTTAAAGAAGATAAATTCTACCTTACCTGAAAGCCTCTAAATTAATCAGTAGCTTTCTACTAATTAAAATAATTACTTGCTGCTCTCAGAGTTAAGAAGATTGACATCATTCACCTCACTTTCCAGAATACAAATGGAAGGCAGAAGACAAATGAAAACAAAGAATGACATTTAATTCTTATTTTTGAGTTTATTCTAAAAGTGCTAGTATAGAAAAACACTTAGGTGCCCTATGCCTATATCTTTTTTTCATGTATAGAAGACTTCATGTGAATTAAAGTAGTAAACAAATTTATCAAATCTGATTTGAGAAATAATAATAAAATATAATAATATTAATGGCATGACATAATAATATACTACTTTTAATGGAATTATTACTGAGTTACTACAGGTTGTAAGAAATAATAGAGATCCTTGATTAATGTGCCACATCATCTAAATAGTAATATTTTTAAAATTTTAGCATAATTTCACAACAATATTATTGGAATTAATAGAACCCAGTGATCTTAGGCAGATTTCCCTTGGACTCATTTGTGTTTCTGGGTGTGTTGGAACACAGAATTCTACCACCATAGTTAAGATACTAAAAAATTATTTCATTATAGTTACAAAACAAGAGAAAAAAACATGAAAACAATTTTGCAGCAGAGAGTAGAGAGGTCAAAATTAACACATTAAAATGTACTCAACATTATCAACCAAAAGAGATATGGATTTGAAAATAACAATGAGATGTCACAACTCACCTACTAGAATAAAAAGTAATGATAGCATTAAAATGCTTTTAAGGTTATGAAGAAACTTGACATCTTCTATTCGTAGGAATACAAAAAGACAAAACCACTCTGGGATAAAATTTAGTATAAAAATAAGTATTTCTTTACCATATTTCCTAATAATTCTACTTTCTTGATTTTTAATACCACAAAATGAAAAGATATATTCAAACAATAGCCTTTGAATAAAGGCTTATAGCAACGCAATGGTATTAGTACCAAACTAGAAACAACCCAGATGTTGACAAGTGAAAGACTAAACAAACTACAATGCAATTTTTCTGTAAAATACATCAATGACTAAGAGAATGAGCTATTGATATACACAATCACAAACAAATCACAAGAGACACAGACTGAGTAAGAAAGCTCAATCTCTAAAGTTCTGTTTTATGTAATTACACTTACACTGAGATGAAAATTTACATCATCTTATTGTCTACCATGATTAGATGAAAACATAGCATAGCTATAAAATGTATTACAGGAGACCCTTGTGATTATATACCATTTTATATTCTTGTGATAAATCATTTGGATAAGAAATCTAAGTTATAACAGACATTTCATTGGTCTTCATACCAATTGGCATAAAGATAAAATCACCTAGAAGATGATAAAAAATACAAGTACATACACATACAAATAAACATACATACAAACTGTATGCTATATGTAGTGTTAGATCATTGCACACATCTATCTATGTATATATGTGTATGTATGTATGTATCTATCTATCTATCTACTTATCCATCTATCTATCACCTGTTTAGGTTAATTTTGTGGTTTAGTATGATTCATGAGTTAAATAAATAAATTAAATGTAGAATAACAAGAAACAGACTTACTTCAATTCATCAGGTATAAAAATTTAGGTATTCAGAAAATATCTTATTTTATAATTATCAGATATTTGTCATAAAAATGTAATGTGCCTAACTTTCAAAATATTGCTAAATTTATTCTGCTCAATTACAACTTTTAGAAGAATTTCTTCTCCAACACTTTCCACACATAGTTATTCTGAGAACAACTGAGTTACACTTAAGCAGACAAATCTTTAAATGTTTGTTACTTGATGGTCACTGTCCTACTTTATGCTTAACAACTACACCATGAAATTATCATTGATTGTACAATGAAAATTTTCTCATAAATAAAAAATTAAGTAAAGGTGAGCTATTCTTAAAAGTCATAATGACTTGTGAAATGATGGTATTTAAGCTAGATATATAGAAAAAAACTTAATGAAAATTAAATACAAAATTTTAGAAGATAAATATCTTTTCTATGATTCTATTGGAACCTGTCTTTCATTGGTTTCCTTTACCCATCTATTCTATAAATATCCCAGAAAGAAAAAAAAGAGATGTCTACTTCAGAATTGGGAAGATGCTGACAGCCTGAAGAATGATTCAGATAAGCTCAGTTTGCCAAATGAATGAATCTTATTCTAGCTTACTTACATAGTATGTAACTATTATTCATTATTTAGCAGAAACTTTGCTATGAGTTCAAGAACATGAGCAGCAAAGAGAAGTAAACACATTTTATTTATGTGGTATTGGCAGTGTTCCTTAATGAGCCAATGAAACATGAATTTGCATTCTATTCCAAAAAAATAAATGACACAATTACATGTAGTTTTCAATATGTATTTTCTTTGTTAATTAATAACAAATGCTTTTCATAGTTAAAGGACTAATACTAAGACTTTGAACTAGATATAGTGGCTCTAGTCTGTAATCTCAGTCACTGGGGAGACAGAGATGCTGGCACTGGTTTGATGTCAATCTGGAAACAAAAGTTATCGAGACTATCTAAATCACTGGCTCGGCTCAGTGGCAGGTGCTTGTTTTTACAGCTGCTAGGTAAGCACAATACCTGGTGCACTCATGTTGCACATATCATCTTCAGCAACACCAGGAAGCATAGGCGGCAGCTTCTACTTTCCTACCAACAATATCACAATTTTTAGAACATTTCCTAAAAATTAACAGAAACAAAAAACTAAGCATAGTTACTCATCCAAGTTTTATTTAATAAAGTAAACATAATAGTATATCCAATAGTTAGAAATGGTTACAGTCACAAATGTTGATACTAAACATGCACAAGTATATTTTATATTTTATTTAATAGTCTGATAATCCAAATGAGTGAAAATTAGAATCTACAATATTTAAGCTCTAGGCATAATTTTCAAAGTCATAGTTGAACATGTAAAAATAATAAAATGATGTTTTCTTGGGCTTGAAGATTATGTCTGTCTTTTGAATGTTTATCACTTTTTAATTACTAATTAAAAAGATTTCAGTTATAGAAAAAATAGTTTCACCTGTCTGAATGACAGAATAGATAGATTACATTTCTCAGACTGCTTTTCACTCAGTGTGCCAATATAGCCACTTTCTCCTTCAATGTACAAGTGCAAGTGTTATTGTTGGGCACAAATCTCAAGTCTTAATCCTTATCCCATAGAACAATCAATACCTTCTTTACTTCCCCTCCTTATAGGTAGGAGTATGGATTTGTAAATGAATTACTTTTATCACTGCAATGAAGGAACAGTTATCCTTGGATTGCTCAATGGAACCTGTCATTTTAACAGAAATACATTCCTTTAAATTAGCTGTATTTAGGCATCTCTTTGCTATAGTTAGAATCATGTATCATCTCCAAGTGTTAGTGTCCATAGTTGGCCATTGTCATAATATTTGACATCTACTTTTCAGCCAAGTGGCAACTATAACAGGCACATCTGTTGTAGTTGAATAATGAATGGCTCTTTTTATTCTAAGGCACAATGGATGGTAAAACCTTAAAGAGTGTAGTGAATGGATATGCAAAGTTTTGTTGCCTTGCTGATTTGAAATAGCCAGCTGCTATATTTTAACAATGGCAGAAACTCTTTGAAGGGTCTTTTGCATCATAAGCAATAGGAAATTTTGTCTAATAAAGACAATTGATTAACCCAATCAGTTTTAGGGCAGGTATAATTAAAATAAGAAAGATGCCATTCTTTCTGATGGAGACATAGAATTCCAGTGTGTGTGTGTGTGTGTGTGTGTGTGTGTGTGTGTGTGTGTATCACATTTTCTTGATCCATTCATCTACTGAGGGGTGTCTGCGTCTGGGGTGGTTCCATATCTTAGCTATGGTAAATAATGCTGCAATAAACATAGTTGTGCTGATAGCCTTAGTTTGTGATCGTTTGGGTAAATGGCCCAAAGTGGGATTGCTGGGTCATATTTTTTTCTTTCTTGCTATTGTTTCTAATGTATTTATAATGTACTAAGTGATTTTTTTTTGTTTCTTTGTATGTTCCTCCCCCACAGTATAATTCCTGTTTCCCCTGTATTTGATGTCGGTGCCCTGCATCTTGTATATACACTTCTCTAATTCCGGGAGGGGAAGGGAAAAAACAAAATGCTTAAATAAAGATACAGGTTGACGTGTTGTAACAATGAGATGCACAAAACATTATGTTAAAACCTAACTTTACAACTTTGGAGGGTGGGAGAGGGGGATAAAAGGGTAGTTGTAGAGGTGGGAGGGAAGGGATGGTATGGGAAAACAAAAGAGGACGCGACAATCCTCAATAGGAAATGTACTCATTACCTTGCTCATGTAACTGTAACACCTCCGTACAGCATTTTTATAATAAAAATGTACACAAAAAGAAGGAGATCATTTAAAAATGTTAAGTATTATATGAAATGTAGTTTGATAAATCTGTTTCCTGAATAAGAATTGTCAGGAGCTAAAGAAAAATGCAAGCACTAAATCTTTGCAGAGGATCTTTAGATGATATAATTATTTAATTTCAACTTGGTTATTTTCATCCTTTCAGATGAATTTTTGTTTTTGTTTTGTATCTGCTCCAGAATTTAGGAATGGAAAAGGTACATTTTTAACTTATTATGATTCCACCATTAGAGTTTTCCATGAAAGTTTTCTAATAAGTTTTAATCTTTCTACATATTAAAACATGAATTGTAGTTCCTAATTTTTATTGTATTTCCCTTAAAGATTTCACCTTTTTGTCTTCTTTCCAGCTGAGATATAAGGAATTCTTACTATCATTTTGTATTTGTTCCCTTTTCTTTCCTGAGTTATTTTCCTTTTTCTCCCAAAATATAGTAAAGTATATAATTCTATGATCTTTTTGGTACTTTTATCTTCTTTATTATAAGTTATTGTACATAAATTGGACTTGGTACTGAGTGAGACTCCCTCTTGACTAATCCTTGGGAAAGATTTTTGGATAGAGCATGAAATTGACCAGAAATAAAATGGTATAATATTTGGATATGTTGAATTCTAACATAGTGTCTAGTAAGTGTCACTGTTGGATTAGTGCACCTTTTGTCCCACCATTTCTAGTGATTTCACTTCCCCTCCCCTTATCAGATAAACATATATAACACAAAAGATATAGTAATCAAAAACAGTGACAAAAGAGAATAAACCAAAGGATAATAAAAGAAAGAAGAAATAACTGCAAACTAAAATAACAAAAATCCTCATTTCCTTTTCTTGGTGTTCATTTTGATAAGCATCATTTTGTAAGGTCAGCTGCACATAGCTCAGAGCCATTGTGATTCTTTCCTAAGAATATTCTCCTTTGTTCTCACTGTGTAAATGGTTAGAGTACTATTTAATTATTTTTCTTTTACTATCCATTGGATTAAGTTGTAGATCTATAGACATATTCTAGTCATTACATATGAGGGAACCCATGAAGCCTATGTTTCTTTGGATCTAGATTACTTAACATAATTTACCCACTAGACACTATTTTGAAATCAAACTTTACAACTTGATGGGAAGGAGTATCAGGAGGGGAAAATGTGGGAGAAAATGAAGAAAAGGATGACACTGTTCAAAAAGATATGTACTCATTACTTGATGTATGTAACAGTAACCCCTCTGTATACCACCTTTACAACAAAATTTAAATTTAAAAAAGAAAAGGTGGGACAAAGGGTGAACAAATACAGCAATGGTACTCACTAGACACTATGTGGAAAATGAACTATACCTCTTGTGCATGGGGATGGGAAGAAAAACTGGGAGACAGAGATGGAAGGGGTGACATTATTCAAAAAGAAATGTATACAGTACCTGGCACATGTAACTGTAACTTCCTGTACATCACAATAGCAATAAAATATATTTAAAAACAGAAAAAATATTTGGGTGAGGATTTTAAAATAACTTTAATATGAGACTTATGTGAGAAGTTTCATGGAGAAAAACAATCCCATTGAAAAGTTTCTGTTGCAGTTTTCCAACTTCCTCTTATAAATTCAATGAAGTTAATAATTTTAATTAATAAAATGAGATTTCATTGATGTTTAATAATTTGCAGAAAAATATGTGAAGGATAAGATAAAATAATAATAGCATAAATAGTATTCAAATGATAATTCCCATTTCAATCAAAACAAACCCCAGCATCAGTACCCATGTATCCTTGGGTCTTATAGTTACAAGATCCTTTTAGGATTAAGTAGGCACTGTGTATTCAGAAGACAAGAGCAGCTTTCTGGAGAATATGTGAAGTTTTCTACAGTGATGAAACTAAATAAAAAACCATCTTCTCAAACTAAGCTACAGTTGTGTTTATTTTACCTAGCTTTGAATGGCCCGCATATTTAGAAAAGTAATGTTATTTTTATTTCACACATACTCAATTCTAAACAAATTAGTGCTAATTAGTTATATTAACACCCCAGGCATTTTATTTAAAGAAATGTATAGTTTATACAAATCTCACAAAGGTGATGTTACTTTAGGAATCGAGATATAATACACTGTACATGTTAAAATACTCTTTTTTTTTTTTTTTTTTTTTTTTTTTTTTTTTTTTTTTTTACTTTCCTGGAGCAAATTGTCTATCACAGTCTGTAATATATAACGGTGCTCATATGTTATATACCATATATGTGATCAGCAGCATGGGGATATTTAGTAGTGGTTCAACCAGATGAGTGGGAGTTCTTTGTTTCTTAAGTCCTGTTAGTTTTGTCATATCACCTAACATTTTGGATTCATCATCCACTTATCAGGGAGACCATGTACTGTTTGTCTCTTCGTTCTTGGCTTACCTCGCTCAACATGATTCCTTCTAGCTCCATCCATTTCCCTGCAAATGCCATTATTTTGTCATTTCTAATGGCTGCATAATATTCCATTGTGTATAGATACCACAATTTTTGGATCCATTCATCTGTGGTGGGGCATCTAGGTTGTTTCCATATCCTAGCTATTGCGAACAGTGCTGCAATAAACATGGAGGTGCACGTGTCCTTGTATATTGGTTCCTGTTGTTCAGGGTAGATGCCTAGAAGTGGTATGACTGGGTCGTAAGGGAGGTCAATCTTTAGCTTTCTAAGGACCCTCCAGACTGCTTTCCAAAGTGGTTGTATGAGTGTACATTCCCACCAGCAGTGTAATAGCGTTCCTCGTTCTCCACATCCCCTCCAGCATTTGTCGTTGGCTGATTTGTGGATGTGGGACATTCTGACTGGGGTAAGGTGGTATCTCAGGGTTGTCTTTATTTGCATTTCCTTCACCACCAGGGATGATGAACATTTCCTCATGTGTTTCTTTGCCATTTTTATTTCTTCATTTGAGAAGTCCCTCTTTAGTTCCCTTGCCCATTTAGTAATTGGTGTGTTGGGTTTGGGAGGGATTAGTTTCTTGAGTTCCCTGTATATACAGGATGTTAACCCCTTGTCTGATATATTGCTGGTAAATATTTTTTCCCAATTAGTTGGTTGTCTTTCTAGCTTGGTTGCGATAGCTTTATCTGTGCAGAAGCTTTTTATTTTAAGGTAGTCCCATTTGTCGAGTCTCTCTCCAATTTGTTGTGACCCTGGGACTCTGTTCAGGAAGTTCCTTCCTGTGCCTATTAGTTCAAGTGTCTCTCCTACTCTGTCCTGCAGTAGTTTCAGAGATTCAGGTTTAATGTTAAGGTCTTTAATCCATTTTGAGTTGATGTTGGTGCATGGTGATAGGCTGGGGTCCACTTTTAGTTTTCTGCATGTGGCTGCCCAGTTTTCCCAGCACCAGCGGTTGAAGAGGCTGTGTTTCTTCCATTGTATGTCTTTGGCTCCTTTGTCGAATATCAGCTGGCTGTAGGCCTGTGGATTTATTTCTGGATCTTCTATTCTGTTCCATTGGTCTTCGGGTCTGTTTTTGTGCCAGTACCATGCTGTCTTTGTTATTATAGCTCTGTAGTAGAGTTTGAAGTTCGGCATGGATAGCCCTCCCATATTGTCTTTATCCCCTAGAATTGTTTTGGCTATTCTAGGTCTTTTGTTGTTCCATATGAATTTTTGGACTGTTTTCTGTATTTCAGTGATGTACGTCATTGGGATTTTAATAGGAATTGCGTTGAATTTGTATATTAGTTTTGGAAGTATTACCATCTTTACTATATTAAGTCGGCCTATCCAGGAGCATGGGAGGTCTTTCCATTTCCTAGTGTCTTCTGCAATTTCTTTCTTTAACTTTTTATAGTTCTCATTAAATAGTTCTTTTACATCTTTGGTTAGGTTAATTCCTAAATATTTTATTTTTCGGGAGGTTATTGTGAATGGGGTTGCTCCCTTTATTTCCCTCTCTTCCTGTACATTATCAGTGTATAGGAAGGCAACTGATTTTTGTGGGTTTATTTTGTATCCTGCTATTTTGCCAAAGTGATTTATGATTTCTAAGAGTTTGGGGATGGAGTTTTTGGGATCGTGGAGGTATAGTATCATGTCGTCTGCAAAAAGGGATAGTTTAACTTCTTCTTTTCCTATGAGGATCCCTTTAATATCTTTTTCTTGCCTTATTGCCCTGGCTAAGGGTTCTAGGACTATATTGAAGAGGAGTGGAGACAGTGGGCATCCTTGCCTTGTTCCTGATTTTAGGAGAATTGGTTGTAGCTTTTCCCCATTAAGTATAATATTGGCTATTGGTCTGTCATAAATGGCTTTTATTGTTTTTAGAAATGTTCCTTCTATTCCTATTTTCTCCAGAGCTTTTAGCATGAATGAATGTTGAATTTTGTCAAAGGCCTTTTCTGCATCTGTAGCGATAATCATGTGATTCTTGACCTTGGCTCTGTTGATATGTTGGATTACATTTATTGACTTACGTATGTTAAACCATCCCTGTGTCTCTGGGATGAAGCCTACCTGGTCATAGTGAATTATTTTTTTTATGTGTTTCTGGATTCTGTTAGCTAGAATCTTGTTAAGGATCTTTGCATCTGTGTTCATCAAGGAGATTGGCCTGTAATTCTCCTTTTTGGTTGGGTCTTTGCCTGGTTTGGGGATGAGTGTGATATTGGCTTCGTAGAATGAGTTTGGGATAGCTCCTTCCTTCTCTGTTTCTCTGAAGAGCTTGAGGAGTATGGGTATTAGTTCTTGTTTAAAGGTCTTATAGAATTCTGCTGTGAATCCATCTGGTCCTGGGCTTTTTTTTGTTGGAAGACTTTTGATAGCTTCCTGTATCTCATTATAGGATATTGGCTTATTTAATTGGTTAACTTCTTCTTTGCTCAGTTTGGGCAACTTGTATTTCTCTAAAAATGCATCCATTTCTGCCCGATTTTCTTCCTTTAGAGAGTATAGCTTTTGAAAGTAGTCTGTTAGAATTGTTTGGATATCTTGGGTACGTGTGGTGATGTTTCCCGTGGCATCCCTAATCCTATTAATATGGGTTTCCTCTCTTCTTTTTTTAATTAATCTAGCCAATGGGCCATCAATTTTGTTTATTTTTTCAGGTGTGATGGAAATCTTATGCCATTTGTTTGTGTGCTTGAGTGTCCTAATTTTCTTTTAAACCAATTTGTGGAAACTGTTATGTTTAGTACACACTAAGTTATATGTACTGAAGGTAATGAAATAAACAGGATTAAAATTAAGGTATATTCTCACAAAACTGTGACTTTGTTGTGGAAACTGGGAAACACAGATACACATACATAAAAATACTCAAACAAGGACACCACTTCAGATAGTGAATTTTAAGACCACTTCAAATAGTTATATTGTGATAAAAGAGAACAACAGAAACAGAATTAGGACTCAAAGCTCTAATTCTGTCTTCTATAAAGGATGGATTAGTAATGGAGGTGGTGACCTTGATCCTAAATAGTAAAATTAGGGGGCACACTGTGTATCATACTCTTATATACACATGTTTAAGAGCTAATTAGAACTCTGATCTTGACTAAATGTATAATAAAGTAACACAGGTAACATTGATTAACTATTCAATGTCAGAATCACAACAATAAGAAAAAAATCTTATAAGCTGACATATCTCAAGGAATGGACACATTTTAGCAGTGTAATGATGTTCTCTAGATGTGGGTATCAAGAATCTACATATATAGATTGACGTTGATACGGATGTAGGTTCTTCTGATGTTAACATGCAAAGAATGACCTTAGGAACGGTTGGTTTAGTTTCTCAGAAGAATTTTTTTATCTGTATAATTTTAATGGATAACCCATTTTACCTTGAGTTAAATTTGATACATTATCACTCATAAAATAATAATAGATGATTAACCTATTGTATCTTCTATCACTTGCTACTTTATAATCCTTTTTAAAGGTTGTAAAGAAAAAGTCACACCGGACACCGTTGGCTCACGCCTGTTATCCTAGCTACTCAGGAGGCTGAGATCTGAGGATCGCGGTTCAAAGCCAGCCACAGCAGGAAAAGTCCGTGAGACTTTTTATCTCCAATAAACCACTAGAAAACTGGAAGTGACGCTGTGGCTCAAGCAGTAGAGCGATCCCCTGGAGCTGAAGAGCACAGGGACAGCGCCCAGGCCCAGAGTGCAAGCCCCACGACTGACAAAAAAAAGTCAAATAATTTATAGCAATATTTCAAGAAATATATGCTTTTAAATGTGCAAATGAAAATAATCTTTTACTAATTTGTTCTCTACAACCAATATAGAATCCCTTATTTATTTATACTGTTTTCCATTAGCAGTTACAGAAAAGTTGTTGTTGCTTAATGCATACTGAAAAATAGACAATAGAGCCACATTCTCAACTTACATAACCATACAACTAGACAAATAAAAAATAGAGATACCATGAGATACAAATTAGTTTAAAAAATCAATAAGGGGAAAGAAAACAGAAGTACTTTCTCCATTAGTAAAACTATAAGTTGGACAACTAGATGCAATTTTAGATCTTTGCTTTGTGACTGTAATGTATTGGTTTTCTTCCCAGTGAATTCAGGGGTGGGGGGGAAAGTACAATATATAAGGTATATTTTTTGGTATAAGAAAATAATAAGCTTAATTTATTTGTGATGAGAAAATATTAGCATAGCCAATGTAGCTCTCTATTAATTAATATATAATCAACACCAATTGAGAAGACTTGGAAGCAAATATGGACTCACAAAAATGGATCCTAAAATACAAGCTCCCTTTAGGAAGCGAATACTGGACATGATTAATAAGATTGGGGGAAGAATCAGATTCATATTCAAGCTCCAAATTGAACAATGTAAGTAACTCAAGTGATACTTTCAAATTAAAAGTTGACGAAAGATAAACAACTAAAGAAAACTAGCTCACTTCAGAAGCCTAAACATTTCTCTACCTCTGGGGTAGAGAACTATCACCTGCTGTTTTCTCCTATCAGGAGGTTTTCAGGCATTTATTTCTGAAGCAAGAAAGACATGAAGGCATAAAGTAATTCCCTTCCCATCTTTGTTGTTTTTATGAACAGAATCACATAATTCTAATAAAGCAATCCACAATTATATTTATCATGATGGTAGATATAATGAAAATAATTATAATCATGAAATAATAAAATGGTACTAATTTCAGAAGAAAGTGACTTTATGTCAGTTAATCTGTTGGAATATGAATTGCATAGTTGAATCACACATTGATTCAAATACATGCTTAAATGTTAATAAAGTTACCATGGAAGCTAAAGGAAGAAATTAATTTTATAAGTATACTAACATTCATTGTCTTTTCCCCAGCCACTTTATACCTTAGAAAATAGAAAAATAATGATTTTTAGACCAATCTTTTTCCCCATAATTATTAGAAATCATATGATTTATTTTGGAAAAAATTATTTGAAAAATATTTGCAAATACTATTTTTTTAGTGAAAATAACACTTCTGCAGAAGATAATATTTTTAACTTGAAAGAGGAGTCAATATGTTCTGCTGTTTATATAAGAAATTGATTTCCAAGAAGAGAACAGTTGCCGGGCGCTGGTGGCTCACGCCTGTAATCCTAGCTACTCAGGAGGCTGAGATCTGAGAATCGCGGTTCAAAGCCAGCCCGGGCAGGAGAGACCGTGAGACTCCTATCTCCAATAAACCACCAGAAAACCGGAAGTGGCGCTGTAGCTCAAGTGGTAGAGTGCTCGCCTTGAGCTGAAGAGCTGAGGGACAGTGCCCAGGCCCAGAGTTCAAGCCCCACCACCGACCAAAAAAAAAAAAAAAAAAAAGAAGAGAGCAGTTTAAATTATTTTCTTACTAGCGATGTTAATTCCAAACCTATTAGACCAAATCTATTGTGAGGTAAAAAGAAATATAATAAAGGGATTCATAATTATTTTATGATGGGTACCGTTATAATTAAACAATAACAATCATGAAGAAGCAGGATGACACAAGCTTTAATGAACATAGCTATAAGTAAAATAGTATGAAGATGATATATTATATAAATAAATAAATAATAGTATACTTCTTACTCTATAATTTCTATATACAGTATCTAAGTATTTGAGAGATTGACTAGTTTTAGAAATAAACCATTGAACAGATTTCTCCTTACTCCTTCCCTGGTGATTCTTTTGTCTTCTCCTTGGCTGTTTTAAGCAAAAACATACAGAAGCAAGCAACACTTGCAATCTAGCCAACTCATTTATTTTTCTTTTTAGATACTCAGGGATTATGCTGTAACTAATAAATGATAGATATTTTAACTGGACAGGGAAGATATTTCTTGGTAATTTGATTTGCATTTGCCAAATAGTTAGAAATACTGGATTTAAAAAATATGGTTGTCATTTATTTTCTTTTGCTAGACCTGGGCTTGAAATGAGGGCCTGGGTGCTATCCCTTGAGCTTCTTTTGCACACAGTTAGAGCTTGATATGTGAGCCCAAGCTTCACTTCTAGCTCTTTTTGAGTAGTTTATTGAAGATAAGAGTCTCAGGTACTTTCCAGCAGCTTTGTATGGCTTTGAACTGTGATCCTCAGATATCAGCCTCCTGAGTAGCTAGTTATAGTCATGAACCATCTAGCAGCAATTTGTATTTTTAAAATCTTTATCCAGATTGTTTCCTCATATTTACATAAAGTTGCATAAATATACATATGCATATATGTGTATATACGTATATGTACATATAATTTTGATATTATTTATTTCTCATTCTTCTTTCTCTCTCCATCCTGAACTTGACCTGTTTACCTTCCCCACTCCTACAGTACTTCCTTTGGGTTCTTGTCTATGTGTTTGCTTATTTATTATCTAGCATCAGCATATGAGAAAAAAAAATCACATGGTATTTGTGTAAGTCTAGCCGATTTTGCTTACCTAGATGTTTTTCAGTTTCATGTATTTTCCTGAAAACAATATAATTTAAATCTTTCTCACTATGTATGTTATTTCATTGTGCATAAGTGCCATATTTTCTAAATTAATTAATTTGTAGGTACTTAGGCTAATTGCACAACTCAGCTATTGTGAACAGTGCTGCAATGATCATGGGATATGTACTTATCTCTATTGTACACTTTCTTGCATTCCTTTGCATAAAGCCAGTAGTGGTAGAGCTGGATCATACAGTAGTTTTATTGTTAGTTCTCTGAGAAATCTCTATATATTGATTTTCAGATCAAGTTCCATAATTTATATTCTCAATAGCATTCTATAAGGATGCTTTTTTCTGCTGCATTTGGAAACCGTGTGTTCTTTGTGTACATGACAATATTCATTTGGACTGGGATAAAGTGGAATCCCAATGTTGTTTGGATTTTCATTTTCATAATAAAGGATATTGGACATTTTTCATTTGTGCACTTCTTCTCTGAAAATAATTTAACTCAATATGTTCATTTTGGTGTAATTTATCTTTTGTTGTGTGATTTCTGAACTGTTTATATATTCCAAATATTAAACATTTTATTCTTTTTATATGATTTATTTTTGGCTGTCCTGGGGCTTGAATTCTGGGACTGAGGTCTGTCACTGAGCTTCTTTTTGTTCAAGACTAGCATTTCACCACTTGATTAACAGTGCCAATTCAGACTCTTTTGAGTAGTTGTATTGGAGATAAGAGTCTCATGGAGTTTCCTGCCAAGGCTGACTTTGAACTTTTGAACTCTGATTTTCAGATCTCAGCCTCCTGAGTAGCTAGTATTATAGACATGAGGCACAAGTGCCAAGTTATATATATATATATATATATATATATATGTGTGTGTGTGTGTGTGTGTGTGTGTGTGTTTTAAATATTGTGTGTAAATACTCTGTGTAAAAATATTGTACAGGGGGTTACAGTTACATGAATAAGGTAATGAGTACATTTCCTATTGAGCATAATTACCTCCTCTTTTGTTTTTCCCCTACCATCCCTTCCCTCTTCACCTCCCCAACTCCTCCCTTCCCCTCACCCCTGAAGTTGTAAAGATCATTTTCAACATAGTGTTTTGTACATCTCATTGTTACAATGGGTCAACTTATATCATTATTTCATCATTTTTTATTTCCCTCCATCCTCTGCAAATTATAAAAATGTATATACAAGATTATATTAAGTGAAGTAAGCCAGGCCCAAAGAAACATAGGTCCCATGCTTTCCCTTATTTTCAATAACTAGTATATGTCTGAGACAAACAAAAAAGGTCAGATAAGTTGATGTTAGGTGAAATGAACCCCAAGATAAGTATTCAAATGTTTTTCTTTCATGCGATTGTTTCTAACATATTTATAAGATGATTTCTTTGTTGCTTTGTATGTCCCTCCCCCACAGTATAACCCCTGCTTTCACTGTATTTGATGTTGGTATAATTTGTGGAGGGGAGGGAAAAAACAAATCATTTAAATAGGGATACAGGTGGACCCTTTACAAAAATGAAATGTACAAGTCATTATGTCAAAAAAATGAACTTTACAACTTTGGCAAGGGACAAGGCAGGGGGATGGGAAGGGATGGGAAGGGGAAACAAAGGAGGAGGCTACAATGCTTGATAAGAATTGTACTCATTATCTTGCCCATGTAATTGTAACCCCTCTATAAGGAATTTTCACACACACACACAAAAAGATGCAGGGCACCAGAATCAAACACAGTAAAAACAGGGGTTATACCATGAAAGAAGGAGATACAAAAGAAACAAAAAAATCACTTTGTACATTATAAATGCATTAAGAACAAGAGAAAGAAAGAAAAAAATGACTTGTGTCCCTATTTGGGGTTCATTTAGCTTAACATCATCTTTATTTTCTATTTTATTTTTAATACTTTTTTATTGTAAAAATACTGTTCAGAGGGGTTACAGTTACATGAGCAAGGTAATGAGTACATTTCCTGTCAAGCATTGTTACCTCCTCCTTTATTTTTCCCCTCCCCTCCCTTCCATCCCATCTCCATGACCACACTGGCTCCTCCTCTCTTCCCCTCTTCCCCATGTAAAGTTCATTTTTCAACATAGAATTTTGTACATCTCATTGTTAAAAGGGGTCAAACTATATCCCTATTTGAGCATTTTGTTTTTTCCCTTCCCCTCCCCAAGCTAGAAAAGTGTATATACAAAAAGCAGGACACCAAGATCAAATACAGTGAAAACAGGGGTTATACCATGGGGAAGGAACCTATAAAGAAACAAAAAAATCACATGGTACATTATAAACAATTTAGGAACAATAGCAAGAAAGAAAACACCACTTGTGTCCCTATCTTGGTGTTCATTTCGCTTACCATCATCTTATCTGGTTATATGTACATAGCTTTTGACCTTTTCTACTTGTCCCAGACATATAATAACTATTGCAAATAAGGGAAACCATAGGACCTATGTTTCTGTGGGCCTGTCTTACTTCACTTAATAGAATTTTTCCAGGTCTTTCCATTTCCTAACAAATGGGGCAATATCATTCTTTCTGATAGAGGCATAGAATTCCATTATATATTATATTATAATATATAATTGTATTATATATTTATCACATTTTCTTGATCCATTCATCTACTGAGAGGCATCTGGCTTGATTCCATATCTTAGCTATAGTAAGTAATGCTGCAATAAACATAGTTGTGCTGATAGTTTTAGTATGCTCTTGTTTGTGATCATTTGGGTAAATGCCCAAAAATGGGATTGCTGGGTCATAGGGGAGCTCTATATGGAGTCTTTTGAGGAACCTCCATACTACTTTACAAAGTGGTTGAACAAGTTTACACTCCCACCAACAATGCAGTAGGGTTCCCTTCTGACCACATTCTCTCCAGCATCTGTTGTTATTAGATTTCTTGATTATAGCCATTCTAATTGGGGTGAGGTGGAATCTCAATGTTGTTTTGATTTCCATTTCTTTTCTTTTTTTTTTTTTTGGCCGGTTATGGGGCTTGAATTCTGTGCTTGGGCAAGGCAAGCGCTCTACCACTTGAGTCACAGAGCCACTTCTGGTTTTCTAGTGGTTTATTGGAGATAAGAGTCTGACGGACTTTCCAGCCCTGGCTGGCTTCGAACCGCGATCCTCATATCTCAGCCTCCTCAATAGCTAGGAATACAGGCGTGAGCCACCAGAGCCTGTCTTGTATTTCATTTATGGCTAGGGAGGTTGAGCATTTCTGCATGTGTCTATTGGCCATCCTTCTTTCCTCTTCAGAGAAGAGGAAATCTTTAGCCCACTCATTTATTGGGCAGTTGTTTCTTTGAGCATTTGTTGTTGGGGTATTTGTATTTTTGAGTTCCAAGTATATTTTAGATATGAGACTTGTCCATTGTATGGCTAGTGAAGATCTCCCAATCTGTGGGCTTTCTATTGATCTTGCTAGCTGTGTCTTTTGCCATGCAGATGTTCTGCAATTTCATGCAATCCCATTTGTGCAACCTGTCTTTAGTTGTGTCTCTGGGTCTCTATTAAGAAAATTTTGGCCTTTGCCAAGGAGCCTTAAAGCTTGTCCAATTCATTCCTGTACTGTCTTTAGGGTTTCTCCTTTGACTTTGAGGTCTTTGGAGTTGATTCTGGTGCAGGGTGATATATAAGGATCTAGCTTCAGCTACGTTCTTTCTTATGCATCTCATAATGTTTACTTTTGAAGATGAAAACTTGTAAAAAAAAATCTAGCTGGTTGCTACTGGCTCACACCTGTAATCCTAGCTATATAAGAAGCTAAAATTTGAACATTATAGTTCAAAGCCATCCCAGACTGGAAAGTATATAAGACTTTTACCCTGATTAACCTAAAATCTGGAAGTAGACCTCTGGCTCCCATGGTAGAATGCTAGTATTGAGCAAAAAAGCTCAAGAAAAACAGTCAGACCCTCAGTTAAAACCTCAAGACTGGCACACATGAGTGAGCATGTGCATGTGCATGCACTTGCGTTTGCACTTGAACGCACACCCACACCAAAAAACAAATAAATAAAACGACTATAATAATAAAGATAAACTTTATAATTTGGTGCAACCCCATGCATCAATTCTTATACTTCTATCATGTTGCCATTTGACTCAAGCTAATCAAGCTGCAGGTCTTACACTAAAGTATTTGATCCATTTTATTGCTTTCAAACAGGATGAGAGATAGGTGTGTCTGTTCATTAGACTACATGTGAATATACAATTTATCCTTAAATCATTTGTTAGAAAAATTAGTTTTCCTTCATCAGATATTTTTGGCACCTTGACCAAGAATCTAATAACTTGCATGGACTAATTTCTGAGTCTTTTATTCATTTCCATTTCTCTGTGTATATGTTTCATTTTCCTGGAACCACACAATGTTCTTTGTTACTATGGGTTTGTACAATAATTTGACTTTGATTTTCTGAAAGCTCCAGGTCCTTCTCTTTTTGCTCAGGACTATTTGAGCAATAATAAAAATAAATAAGTGCTATTAACATAATCTGTGATGAACGTATCTTTGTAAAAATTCAGATGTAATTTTACTACATCTTGTTAAGTTACTGACTTATTTTCAGATAGGCTAGGAATGGTCAGGTTAACTAGCACTTTTAGTAAATTTAATTTAAATACACTTTGAGACAGAGTTTTATTTCAAGGGAGGTAAAACAACAATTAGCTGGTAATATGGTACAAAAATTAATTTCTTTGCTGAAATTTGATGATTCTAACTTTAAAAGTAAAATAAAAAGTAAGGAATATGTTTCATTGTGTTGCTATCAACTAATAAATAACACCTGAATGAAATATTAATGCTGTAATTTGGATTTTGTTGTTCAAGATATACTTTTAAAACCATTAGAGTTTTGAATTCACAAACCTTATCAACAGTGTTTAAATACAAGCAGTAGCTTAGTGAAATTAGTTACATTTTGGGCTATACTCACCTGTCTTAAATTGTATAAAGTGGCAAGCAATGTTTAAACAATCAGTCTGCCTTATATTCCATTTTTCTTTAACCTATGACAGGGACAAATAACACAAAGTAACAATTTTTTTGGGGGGGGTCCGGTCGTGGGGCCTGAACTCTGGGCCTGGGCTCTATCCCTCAGCTCTTCAGCTCAAGGCTAGCGCTCTACCACTTGAGCCACAGCACCACTTGCGGCTTTTTTCTTTTTGCTTATGTAGTGCTGGGGAATCGAACCCAGGGCTTCATGCATGCAAGGCAAGTGCTCTATCACTGAGCCACCTTCCCAGCCCAACAATTTCTTATCTTACTGAAGAATACTGAAGGGAAAGAGGGAGGGAGAAAGAGAGAGAGGAGAAGAGAGGGAGGGAGGGAAAGACAGAGAGAAACAGAGAGACAGAGAGAGAAAGAGAGAAACATACAGCAATCTCCACTCAACTTGACAGACTGTCTTCAGCAGGTAACAAGCTAACTAGACTTCAGGCAGAAGCCACAGCAGGATCAGTATCACAGTTGTTGCCAGAGCCCTTTTCAAAGTCATGGGTATCCCTGATCACTTCAATAATTAATTAAATCATCATACTAAAGCTCAAAGAAAAATATACACTGTAGTCATGCGTGTATTTATAGCCTGGTCCTGATGTCTTGCACCTATAATTCTAGCTTTTCAGAAGAATCAAATCTGAAGATTGTGCTTATAAATCAGCTTGGGCAAACAAATATGAAAAACCCTTACCTCTAACTAACCAGAGAAATACCATACACGGAGATATGGCCCAACTTGTAGAGAACAAGCCTTGAGCAAAAAAGCTAAACAAGACTGTGAAGCCCTGAGTTCAAGCCCCAGTACTGGCAAAAGAAAAGAATATTTTCAATTTATTTTAGTAGTACAATCTTTTCTAAATGTTTTACTTATTTGTTAATTTCATTATGATTCCTGTATGTTAGCTTCAAACCCAAAGTAGTGTTTTTCTCTTGACACGAAATTCATTTGGTCCAGTAAATTTCCAGCACAGGAACTGCTTGGCAATGGAGTTCAAAGAAGAAAACGTGGATCAAAGAGGGAGAAATAAATCATCTCAAAGGAAATAGTTATGTTCTACTTTATATTTCATTTAAAATGTGATAGTGATTCTCTTTGGTCACCATTCATTGTGATAGAAAATTCTTCAAATAAGCAACCTATGCAGTCTCTTTGACTTTATTTAAAAACAACAACAAAAATTAACTATTCAGTATGTGGTATCAAACATGGGCACAATTAAAGTAACTATGTGTAAATTAATTAAATGACCATTAAACTGGGGCTAATGACAATTAAAATCATGCTACTGTTAACTGCAAAAGTGCCAATAACTTATTTAAGAAGGATCATAAGCTAGGGAATTGAGTAAAGTTTAAATCTTAACTCTATATCAACTTGTAAAACTATGACAGATATTTGTATTTAAAACCATAAGAAGTTATGTATGTAAGGTATAAATAGATACTCTGGCCTAAATATGAGCCAGATTATTTATGAACAAAAGTGGTAGTGTTGATGATATCAATGGAGATGGCAATAATGTCCATGAAGATGAAGCTACTAATCATTAATCTACCCTTTATTTATTTATTATTAGTTTTGGTCAGACATGGGGCTTCAACTCAGGGCCTGTGCTCTGTCTCTGAGCATTTATTCTCAAGGCTCCCATTCTACCATTATGAGCACAGCTCCACTTCCGGTTTTACGGTCGTTTATTGGAGATAAGAGCCTCATTGACTTTCATGCCCAGGCTGGCATCAAACTGTGATACTCAGATTTCAGCCTCTTGAGTAGCTAGGATTACAGTCTTGAGCCACCAGAGTCCCACTCCATTAATCTACTCTGTTCCCAAACTCATAGTCAAAATCAATATTAATCATTGTAATTTGCTATCAGAATTCTATGTTAGATTATAAAAGTAGGTATAAAATGCCTACTATTCTTTATTACTTTAAAAGGAAGCTCTACAGTAATCTCATTTTTATCATACTTGTCTAATATTTGAACTATAGTTTGGAAGATGGTTGCATCATTAAAAATAAACCCATACTCTCAGCCTTATTTGAAGTGTTCATTATGTTTTCTGAGGTTTCCAATTTCTGCAAAACTTATCTCACCTTTAAAATTAATCAAAAAGAAAGCATTTGAACTATTTCTGCATTTTTTAGCATGAGAGAAAAAAGATAGAGATTTAACATGTTTTCTTCATGTAGAAGACTGAAAATGCTTTAGTAAGATGCTTGAATTATATATCATAGCTGAGGTTTTAAAATATGCCAGCAACATAAAGTAACTCTATTACTGGAAAGGTTACTGAGTATATTTAGGAAGATTAGCAAAGATTTAGGGCAATTATTCTATAAAGTGAAACAGGCATTTGACTTGAGAAAATATAGGGAATTTCAATATAGGGTGCAATCTACTGAAATATATTTAATATATTTCATTGTATAAATACTGTACATGAGTACAGTTACATGAGTAGGGTAATGAATACATTTCCTAACGAGCATTGTTACCTATCCTCTGTTTTTCCCCTACCATCTCTTTCCTCCCCAACTCCTCCTCCCCCTGCCTCCAACATTGTGAAGTTCGTTTTCAACATAGTGTCCTGTACATCTCATCATCACAATGGTTCAACCTGCATCCCCATTTAAGCATTCCACTATATCCCTTCCCCTCCCCAAATTACAAAATTGTATATACAAGATGCAGAACACCAGAATCAAATACAGTGAAAACAGGGTTTATACCATGGGGGAAGAACATACAAAAGAAACAAAAGAATAACATAGTGCATTAAAAGTACATTAAAACAATAGCAAGCAAGTAAGAAAAACACTTGCATCCCTGTCTTGGAGTACATTTCACTTAACATCATCTTATATGGTCATATATACATAGCCTTTGACCTTCTCTGCTTGTCCTAGACATAGAGCTCCCTGATGACCCAGCAATCCCACTTTGGGGTATTTACCCAAAGGATTCCAAGTAAGGTTACCAGCACAACCATGTTTATTCCAGCATTATTCACCATAGCTAAGATATGCAACCAATCCAGTTTCCCCTCAGTACATGAATGGATCAAGAAAATGTATGTATGTATACACACACACACACACACACACACACACACACACACACACACACACACAATGGAATTCTATGCCTCCATCAGAAAGAATGACATTGTCCCATTTGTTAGGAAATGGAAAGACTTGGAAAAAATTATATTAAGTGAAGTAAGCCAGCCCCAAAGAAACATAGGTCCTATGGCTTCCCTTGTTTTCAATGACTAATACATGTCTAGGACAAGAAGAAATTTTAAAAAAGCTTCATACATCACATTTTTCTGACTTTCTAGCCTTCAAATATGAATAGTTGCTATATCTCCTAATGGAACAAGCCATATATGCCAAGTGAATTCCTGAAATATATAAAGTCTGACCTACTGATTACTATTCTATTTTCAAATTCAGGTTGGATAGCTCAAATGGGAATATCATGCCTATAAACCTAAGAGATGTATTAAGGTTCCAAATATCAGAGGAAAAAATAATATACATATTGTGCTAGGAAAATAATCTTTAAAATATTTCAGAGCACTTATCTTAACAGATACTTTCATTCAGAAACACTTTTGAAATAACTTAGATCCATAATTCTATTGTTGATTATTAGCAAGCTGATTTAACAGTTAGCTGTCAATTTGAGTCCCTATTCCAGAAAACAGGACTTATAATTTTATTAGGACAAATAAAATAGAGTATCATCTAAACTAGGCAGCTTGAAATGTTTCCTGTGCTGCAGGAAAAGCAGATTCTACTTACAATACAGAAAAGTATCACTTTATCCTTCAAGCCACACATTTAAAGGAGCTAATGTGTTTCTATCTTTTGCATTGTTAGCCTGAATGGTATTTATACAGAGGGGATAAATCACTTAAATAAACATTGTATGAAATAATTTCCCATTTAAAAGGTAGTAGCAATTTTATGGAAAATTGCTTTCCAAAACATTCAAAGAGCTAGTAGTAACATATTTCAACTATACAAATTGCCCAACTTGTCTTTAGAAACATTTGAAGGACAAAAGCATGTGTTTTCTTGCAATATCAAGTAATCTACAAAGTTGGCTGATAGATATACAAATACAATCTTCAGTTTTCAATAGATTCCAGAATTACTGGTAGAAACCTTGAGATTATGTGCAACATCTAAAGGAGAAAAGCAGTAGGAAAATGATAACATCATTACCAGATGAAATTTACAATTGAAAAATGAAAGTGACTTAAAGCAAAAGCATATTATATAGGAAGCTTGAGTTTGGAGCTCTTCATTCTTTTTAGCACCAGTTACTGTTGTATGTTTAGAGCCAGATAGACAGATAGGTATTCTATCCTAGATTAAATCTGCCAAGTCAATGGGAGCTTGGGCATGCTTACGCTTACCAAAAAAAGACTGTCATTTAATAATCAAATTCTGAAAAACCTATCTGACTATCAAGTTTGTCTAGTGAAAGGACCAGGATTAGCAAGAAGAGCTAAATGTATTCTCCTAATAAGTACTTAAGCGGTATCCTAGAAGAGTTCTATCAATGTAACCAGGACTGGGAATAAGAATTTACATTTCTATAATAATTACAAAGTTAGCATTGGTGGTCTAAGTCTGTAATCCTTAGGCCTATAATCCTATCAGGAGACAGATCTGAGGATAACCATGAGATTCTATCCAGTATATACAAAAATATCTTTAGTTTTCAATAGTAGTAGAGTGCTAAACTTGAGGTGAAAAAAAAGCACAGTGACAGTGAACTGGCCCTGAATTCAAGCCCCAGCCTCAGCACAAAACAAAACAAAACAAAACAAAATATTTGTCCCAGAGAGACATATAACTCTTCTATAACAATTAGTGTCTGGCCATATATTGTTGATAAGAAAGCAATTTGTTATTAACTTCAAAGCTTTTTATTGTTATGGTATATTAAAACCATAAAATTACATTTAGCTACAATTGTAAAACTATGTAGAATTATGCCTCTCCTTTGACACATAGGTTCCACTTCAATATTTTGTCCAAGATGGTAGCTAGTAAACATTTGAACTTCATTCTCCATGGAGAATGAGTTGATTATAAATGAATTAACTGAAATGTAGTTTATGTAAATAAAAATCAGAATCAACAAAAATAGTCAACAAATGGTAATTTGCTGAATATATTATCATTAATAATTCTAGGAGAAGTATGCGTCTATACACACATAAAATTATTTTACTATATTTTTATGTGAAAGAAATATTTCATAAAATATTAATCATAATATTATCACATTTAATAAAAATGAATTATCTTTACATAGGTTCCAATAAAAGAGTAACATATATAACAAAAGTGTTTAAATCTGAATATTCATAATAACACACAATAAAGTTTTCTATTATCTCAAATGTCTATATTGATATTTTAATTAAAAATGAAATATATACTAAATATATACTAAAGCAAAAATGATTATAAGATAAAATGATTGGTAAAAGCTCATAATAGAATGCAGTATGATTAACACATACTATACTATATCCAAGATACAATTCCAAATTTTTACACTCACAAAAACAGGAAAATGTAATGTATTTTAAAGAAAAGTAAAATAAGTTTCAAGTGTCTCTTAGAAAGTAATCATAAACAGAACCATATGTGTGTAAAGAGAAAATGACTAAATAAGGCAAACAACAGAAGAAAGTGACAATGGTGAAATGCTATTCAAACACTAACTTAATACGAGGAAGCTGGAACATACACTGTTGGAGGCCAAAAGGGAAGATCAAGAAAATGTGATATATATATATATATATATATATATATATATATATATATATACATAGATATATGATTTTTATGCTTCTATAAGAAAAATAAAAGACATTGCCCCTTTTGTACAGGAATGGAAAGATTGGGAAAAAACAATATTAAGTGAAATAAGCCATACCCAAAGAAACATAGGCTCCATGTTTTCCCTCATTATAATATTTGGTATAAGTCTAGGATAGTGCTGGCAGAGAATCAAAATAGCTCAATAGCTATGTACATATGACTAAAAAAAATGATGGTAATTGAAACGAATACCAGGAAATGAAAACATAAGATCTTTCTATGGTTGTTGATCTTGTTGTCACCAATGTGTTGTATCTAATTCTTTCTTTTTTTTTTTTTTTTTGTCGGTCTTGGGGCCTGAACTCTGGGCCTGGGTGCTGTCCCTCAGATCTTCAGCTCAAGGTTAGTGCCCTACCACTTGAGCTACAGTGCCATTTCTGGCTTTTTCTGCTTATGTGGTGCTGAGGAATCAAACCCAGGGCCTCATGCATGTAAAGCAAGCACTCTACCACTGAGCCACCTTTCCAGCCCTAGTTCTTTTTATTTTATTTCATTTTTCTTTTTTTATGGGTTTATCCCTGGCAATTGTTGTCTTTGATTCTGGTATCCTGCATCTTGTATATGCATTTATCTGATTTGGGGAAGGGAAGAGGAATAACAAAATGCTGAAACAAGGACAAAGCATGACCCATTGGAACAATGTTACTCACAAGACACTATGTTGGAAATGAACTTTACAACTGTTGGTGGGGAGGAGTGAAGGAGGGAAGGGATAATAGGAGAAAAACAAATGAGGGGTGACAATGTTTGATAAGAAATGTACTCATTACCTGACTCATGTAACTGTAACCCCTCTGTACTGCATCTTTACAATAAAAGAGAAAAAATTCTGCAAATGTACCATACGCTTGCATATTCAAGTTTAGCAATAAATTCTGTAAGAAAAATGAAAAACAAATCTCTGTATGAAACTATCTAACTGAAACTGTTGCCTATAGGTTTCAGAAGAGCTTTTAAGTCTTTGAAAGTTTTCTGTTTTTTAAATCTGGCTCAGAGTTAACAATTTAATTTTTTAATTGAGTAAGCTAACATTTTATTTGTGTATTTATTGTGTATTTTTGGATATTATTTCTGTATTTTGTGTGTTAATATGTATTTATTGTGTGTTATATGTAAGAGAAAGCTGTAATTGAGCTTTTGAATATTTTATGTTTGGTTAAAAAGTTTAATATTTAAGAATTTTGGAGATTAGACAAATTGAAAAGAAATGTTTCTTTGGGCCTGGCTTACTTCACTTAATATAATTTTTTCCAAGTCTTTCCATTTACTAACAAATGGGCAATGTCATTCTTTCTGATGGAGGCATAGAGTTCCATTATACATATACATATATACATATATATATATAATATTTTCTTGATCCATTCATCTACTGAGGGGCATCTGGTTTGGTTCCATATCTTAGCTATGGTAAATAATGCTGTTATAAACTTAGTTAAATGCTTACATAGGGATACAGGTTGACCCATTGTAACAATGAGATGTACAAGACACTATGTTGAAAACGAACTTTACAACTTCTGCGGTGGGAGTGGGGGGGTTGTGGAAGTGGGAGGGAAGGGATGGTAGGGGAAAAACAAAGGAGGAGGCACTTATGCTCGATAGGAAATGTACTCATTACCTTTTTCATATAACTGTAACCCCTACAAAAAGAAAAAGAAATTTTCTGGAGGGACATCATCAGAGAAGTGCAGCCCCAGGAAAACCACTGCTTTGATATTTGGAGGCCACAAAGCTTTCAGAGAAACAAAATCCAGATTTGAAAGAGCACAGCTGGAAGCTACATGTGGTAGAAACATTGACTTCACTGAGGATTTGGATGAATTGCAGAAGGCTGAGCACAAACAAGATGAACTAAGAATTCCTGGTGTCCAAGGTGCTATCACATAGAGTGGAGACAAGGAATACTTCCCTCAAGTTTTTTTTTTAATTTTAATTTTAATTTTTTCTGAACATACTGTACAGAGGGGTTACATTTACATGGGCAAGATAATGAGTACATTTCTTATCAAGCATTGCAGCCTCCTCCTTTGTTTCCCCTTCACATCCCTTCCCAGCCTCCCCCCCCGCCCCCCAACCCCCCCCAAAGTTGTAAAGTTCGTTTTCGACTTGACAACTTGTACTTCTCATTGTTGCAACGGGTCCACCTGTATCCTTAAACGACTTGTTTTTCCGCATCTCCTCCACAAATTATACCGACATCAAATATAGTGAAAGCAGGGGTTATACTGTGGGGGGGGACATACAAAGCAACAAAGAAATAATCTTATAAATGCGTTAGAAACAAATGCATGAAAAAAAAACATTTAAATACATATCTAAGGGTTCATTTTCCTAACATCACATTATCTGACCTTTTCTGCTTGACTCATACATTTACTAGATATTGCAAATAAGGGAAACCATGGGACCTATGTTTCTTTGGGCCTGGCTTACTTCACTTAATACAATTTTTTCCAAGCCTTTCCATTTCCTAACAAATGGGGCAATGTCATTTTTTCTGATGGAGGCATAGAATTCCATTGTGTATATATACCACATTTTCTTGATCCATTCATCTACTCAGGGGCATCTGGGTTGGTTCCATATCTTAGCTATGGTAAATAATGCTGCAATAAACATAGTTACTTTAGGAATTCCACCAGTTCTCATGGAGAAAATGTTAGCAAAGGGCAAGTACTGAAACTTCGTAGCACATTGAGGGAAAGAGTACTGTTCCATTCAAGACATCCCCATCATTTTCTCATCTAAGGAAAAGAACCAAGGGACACGAACTAAGGAGACAAGGGGGTTGCCACACTGACCCCAGTAGAGTCTGCTTAGCATGGGAAACCATCTATCAGACCATGATAGGGGCTTCGAGACCTATCTCTGAGTTTTGGGACTTCACCGAAGTCTACCTCAGAGAATGGGGCTTTACAGAAACCTATCTCCAAGTTTTGGGACTTCACCGAAGTCTACCTCGGAGAATAGGGCTTCTAAGAGGCCTACTCCTGGGAAAAGGCTGGAAAAACCCCTGGGAAAAGATGTGTTTCTGTCTTTCTTCTCCTCATAAGAGTGCCTATCAATCTTTTACTGTTTCTGCTGTTCATTGTACTTACTCATTGTCAACATTCCCTTATTCAAAGCTCTTTCTTAAGAGTGTTTGACGACTCCAATATCTGATGAGTGTCTTAAAAATATGACTAACTCACCAGAGTTAAGTGCTACCCTGAAACCCCTCTTATGGAGGCTAGTAGACAAGTTATAAGTAAATATAAAAGTATTGGGGGTTTCACAAAGTCACTCCAGCAGAAGGAATTGTAAGAAATTTACAAGAAGCTGTAGGCGCGGCTAGAACAGAAAGAATGTATGGCAATTGCTGAGATAACTACTTAGGAGAAAGAACTTCCTGGTACTCTCATTTACTAAGAGACTTGCTAGATCTAGGCCTCCGTGACCTTACTATTAAAGAAGGAACAGGAAAAATCTTATGGGATAATTAAGGCCTCTATAGAAATAAGGTAATGGTGAGATGGTGACAAACGTCGAAACCCATTATATTTCTTAGAGATAAGCCGGAAACAAGTGCCTTTCAGGCGACCAGCTGGTGACCACTAAGAATGAAGCCCTGCAGCAAGATTGTGTAAACTTTTGCCCTTTCAGGCGACCAGCTGGTGACCATCCAAGAACGAAGCCTTGCAGCAAGATTGTGTAACCTTTTGCCCCTTTTCTTATGAAGACTTCTGTTATAAAAGTTTGTTATCCTCTGCATTAAATCGCACTCAGCACTCAGCAACCACTCCTAATGTGTGTGAGTTGTCTGTTTGCCATCTCCCCATCCTATTCCAGGTTCCTCCCCTAGGTATCCTCCGTCGTCCTGACAGAACCCGGTCAGCGGCAGGGGGTTACTGAAACTAGGGGAGTAGGGATGAGTTTGTGGATGAGGAAAGAAACCCCATTCTTGAGACAGACCCAAGCCCACTATATTACATTCATACAATAACAAAACCCATTCATGTGAGTGTCTCGTATGTCACATAGTCTAGTTATTTTGTTTTAGAGTATTATCCTTTACATAGTTGTACAAAAGGGTTTCAATTTGTCCATTAAATATATCAGTTTATAAGTACAACACATCTTTAACATTGTTACTCCATTCTCTTCAAACCCCACTCTCATCTCTTCACACATACCCACTCCCTTCATTTACCTAGTTTCATTTGTATATATGTACATTGATTATTATGTCTACATTTGCCCACTCTTCCTTTCTTCATTTGTCTACCCTCCTCCTCTTGACTTCACCCTCACCCCATACACATGTTTCCATCTTCTGATATTCATTTTGTTACTATAGGCTAGTTGTCATTCAAAGGAGTTATATCATTGACTTCTCCCCTGTGTATACAATATCTTATTTATTATATTTTGTGTAAGAACATTCTATGATGTTGACATAAGGCCAAAATCAGCTTCTGATATACTTCTCAGACTGCATTTTTATCACCATGGAATCCATGAAAGTACTGACATGGAGCTAGAAAACTACTATATACATCCAAAGATATCAGACAAATAGCAGTGAAATGCAGGTAAAAGTGCCCAGGAAATGGAACTCATCAAAAGAAAATTCCTCAAGGTAGTTCTAGATCACAAAGAGAAGTACAATTAGAAAAAATAGAAACAAAGCAAACAAAAAAACAAGGACATCAGAGGTGTCTTGTAAATTCTCAGGTAACTATAGCTACAACAAATATAACAGCTCATTCCTAGTCAAAATAACAAAATTTTTCATAGTCTAACACTTATTTAATTTTTATTTAATTTTTATTTCTATTAATTTAATTTCTATTTTCATAGGTGTCAAAGTTTCAGGAGGAATTTGAAATATCTGAATAAAAGGCAAAAAACAAAACAAAACAAAACAACAACAACAAAAAACACCCAAATCCAAAGGGACATTGCAATTGTGTCCCTACACGAGAACAAACCATGTCTTGTTTCTCTTATTTAGAGAATTGAATTAAAAATATATTCTTGGGACTGTCTCTACCCACTGGGCCTTTGATATGTATGTATATAAGTTCTCTCTGACTCTGTTTTTATATTCATATGCAAATTCACTTATATAAACATATTGAAGATTGTTTCCATATATACTCAACTCTATATTTCCAACATGATCCAACATTAATTCTGTGTCATTGGATAAATTCTGATCTTTGCACACTTCTAATCTACAGTGAGTGAAAGATTTAATTCCCAATCTTTCATCCATTCACTTATTTCTTCAATAAATTCCAATACTAATGTACTTTAAGAAAATCTAATCCATACTTAGGGGAAAAATGTTTATCTAGGACAGTAGAATATTACAGGGTAAATACTTTTAGCTTGTTCTTTTCATACAGTTCCAATGTTTTTCCAATTTTGATTAGGTGAGTACTTTTGTGTCTGTGATATTTAGTAAGGTTGGCATACATTTGTCCTGTAGTTGATCATTCTGTTATTTTTTATACTCTTTCTTTAGTTTGTAGATACTTTAATGGTATAAAATCTATGTATAAAGAGGTGAAATTTTCTAAAAGGAAGCATACTTTTTACCTGACTTATGTTAACTGTAACCCCTTTTACATCACCTTTATAATATCAACAATTTTTACATGTATGTATATTAAAGTTTGTTGTCTGTCCTATAATATTTGATTTTTTTTCCCAGAGCTGAGGACTGAACTTAGGGCCTGTACTTGCCAGGCAAGTGCTCTTCCACTAAGCTAAATGGCCAACCCCAATATTTGATAATTTTGACAAATATATAGTATCGATTACTACAGGAACATAAAGTATAGTCATACTGTTGTAAAACACTTCTCAATTATCTATTCAGTGTTCTTCCTCTCCTCTAACTCCTCACATATCAATCTGTTCATGTAATACAAATGGAATCATACCTGATTGCTGTTTCAGTCTGGTTTGCTTCACTTGGTATATTAAATTAATCTCTGTTTTGGATGAATTCAGAGTTTATCTATTGCTATTATGGAATAACATTGTAGTATGCACTAGAGTTTATGCAAAGTTCCACTTGATTTCAGATACAAACAATATTTGTGGTCAGGTTTACCACAGATGTAAGTTTCCCAGGAATTAAAATCATAGGTAAAGGAATGAAAGGAAGTCTACAAACACAGGCTAAAAGCACTAATTGTTCTTTTCTCTCTCCAAGTGCAAAGAGAAGAGATATTTATGCAAACAAGTTAATAGAAACAACACTTTTTAGAAATGACATTAGTTTACAAATGACTGTGGTTTCACAGTTCCACCTTGAGAACCAATTTCCAGTTCACTTTGCAGTTGCTGAACACAAAATTGCCTCATTTTTCAAGAAACTGTAAAACAAAACAATCTCATTCCTTTAGTTGTAAAATGTACAGATGTTATTTGTGATTATATTAAATTTCTACTGATAAATCCAAGTGTTAAATTTTTTAGAAAGTTTAATTAGAACATGTATTTAAGGAAGGTATAACTTAACACTTCCAATGAGTCCATATGGTTATTTTAGCCTTAGAAAATAACTTTCCCATACATTCATCCTAAACAGTTATTGCTCAGTGGTTCAAGGTAATATTTGAAATAACTGAACTAATGATGTTGGGTTAATTTTACTCATTTATACTGAACACTGTGTTACAAACCTCATTAATTGCTGGGAAGGAATTCAGGGAGATGGACAAGTACTGTCTCAGTTTCAGTGATGAGTCTGGGTTCCAGAAGCTTAAAGCCAACATAAGGAAGTAAAAAAGCAACCAGAAATCTCTAATGCTATCACATTGAGTAATGGATATAGTTATATAGATACTGATATAGATATATAGATAGCAAATTTGGGGAATTAGAAAACATATACTAATGAGCTCAGTTACATTTATACATATAATTTATACATTATACTAGGTCCAGTGCACCTCAGAGAAGAGTTATGTTGGGCTTTTTTTAAACATCTTTATTACCAGTAATTAATAGTACAAGGGGGTTTCCTTTTGACATGTCTATACATGAATACAATGTCCTTTAACCACATTTACCTCCTCCATTATGCTCACTCATCCACCCTTCCCAATGTACATAGTTTGACTATCTTCTTCCTTTTCCACCTTCTCCATTCTAATATTTACACCTGGGTTTGTTTGTTGGTTGGTTTGTGTAACACCATTCACTTGACTGTACGCTTCTGTTCAAAGTGATTTACTATGTTATTTCACAAATTTACTCTCATTTTATCATTCACTCTTACTTCCCTATCCTCACTCTCTCATGTTATTCAGCAGCTTTCAGTGACTTCATTTAGAGGTGTAATGCTTTACAGTACAGTTCATTTTCTAACCTTTCCTTTTCTTCCCCACCCTTTATCCCTTTTAATATCACACACACACACACACACACACACACACATATATATGTATATATATATATATATATATATATACATATATATATGGGAGTATGTGTGTGTGAAGTCTATGAGGAACATGTAAAATTTGAACATTAATAGATAGATTTTTATTAGGTATATTGTCTTTGAATGTATTGAATTAAGCAGGACAAAGGGCAAAAAACATAATGTTTAAGGTTGGAAAAAAACTTGCACATGTAAAATTTTCCACAGAATTTTACCTCAGTTTTAATATATGGTCATGCAGCGTTAGTTTGGATTGAAGTTTCAGTAACTTCACTATGGGCATTTTTATCAGTTAATACATTTTTTAGAAGGGTCCTTCATATGGATTTACCCTTGTCTTTAGCATCTACCCATTAAGGGAAAATAGTACTCCCCCATGATTTTGGTAATAAAAAAATATAAAAATAAAAGTAAAAACAGCTTCTGACAATGGAAGAAGAATTGGAAGCTTTGTTAAGAATAACTTGTATATATCATTCGATAAGTGTAAACCTACACATTTGCTTATTGGTTGGTGACCTCAAAGTAGATTGTTTGTGATGTTTGGGAAGTAATCCCTTAGAAAGTAAAGGATCCACTTTTCCTTCTATGACTGCCAGGTAATAGAAGCCCTGAATATTGCTAATTCCTGGGGGAAAAAAGGAAAAAAAACTGCTCCAAGAATTCTGTTATGTACAACCAGAGTTATTAGACATGCTTGGACTCTGAACTTTTCAGCTGTATTATGCTGTATCGGAAACATGAGTAGGGTAACCCTGGCAAAGATCACCAACCTCTTTTAACAAACAAACTTTCACTCCTCATTCATAGACAAGAAGCAATGGAAAAATTTACTCATATGCTCCCTCTACCTCACGGGCAGGGTAAGAATATCTTCTTATACTAGAAACTCATGCAAGGGTACATGTTTTTACCAGGATAAACATTCAAAATGAAAGAAAATATGAGAAGTAGCCATAAAACAATGACTGAGAAAAATTACCTGCTGCCATGGCAGCATTAATCCAGATGAGGCTGAACAGTTTTCTGAGCTTAATTGAATATTTATAATCTTAGTATTTCTAGAAAAGTTTGAAAGGAGTAAATGAGTTTTCCCATTGACAAAGAATGAATGTCCTTCAGTGGAATCTATTTATGTGTTCCTTTGATGAATGTAAACCACACATCTGCTTGCTAAATGCTCTATTATTCTTCAGTAATCAATATCAATTTAGCACTGCTATGTTTTGCTGAACTCATTTGTAGGTGTAAACAGTGAACTTACTTTTAAGCACATATAAAAATAGTCACTGAGGACATAGTTATAGTATATATTTTTTAAACCAAAATATAATGTTTATTGGCTTTCTGTTATTGTCACAAAATACCTAAGATAATCAAGTTAAAAGGAAAAATGTTTCAGAAGTTTTGTCTCCTCAGTCATTTGGTTCTGCTGCTTTGGGCCTGTGAAAATACTGTCAACCAAAGTTGTAAGGTTCATTTTCGACATAACGACTTGTATATCTCATTGTTGGAAGGGATGGGAAGGGGAAACAAAGGAGGAGGCTACAATGGTTGATAAGAAATGTACTCATTATCTTGCCCATGTAATTGTAACCCCTCTGTACAGTATTTTCACAATAAAAAATAAAATAAATTCTATCAACCATGGCAGGACACATGGAAGAGGAATCCTATTCACTACTTGTAACCAGAAATCAAAGAACTGAGAGGAGCTAGGGCGCAATATCCTCTCCAAGGTGCATTTCCAACTAACTAATCTTCTTCCAACTAGGTTCTACCTCCTGAAGTTTCCACAACTTCTCAATAGTGCCTTGGCTGGGGACAATACCTCCAAGACTTACGCATTTGGGGTACAGTCATAATCTAAATCGTAACAATGAGGATGATTTTAAGTAGGAATATATTACCAGTATGAATTTTCATATTGGAAAATAGTAATAAATAATGGCCATCCTTACTTTTTAGAGTGAAGAAGTGTCATTAGCTATAATTCTCAGGCCAGACTCTCTAGGTTTTTAATACAATTGTTTGGTCTATGTTGGTTGTTTTTGATTCACACATGCAAACATCTTGAAAGTGTTTTAATTGTTAATGACATCGTATTTGTTGAGCTGTGAAAATAATGAAGCCAAATCCCTCACTGTCAATGACAGATCAAGTTCCACAGGATACAAGGAAGAGCATCCTGACTACTGGACAGAATGATTCTGTGGTGTTACTCATGTGTGAGCTCCCAGCAGGATCGAGTTAAAATTAAACTTCACCTCAAATCACAATTTTATCTTGCTCTTTCCTGTACTCTCTCCTGCATTCCCTCTGATCCCTACTTGGTACTTCTAAAAAAAAAAAAAACAAGTATTTGCTAAAATAATCACATGAGAGAATTATTCTCGCTGGTCTGCTTACTAACAATTCAACTTAATACAATACTTCAAGGAATCATCTGTTGTTCAGAACATTATTCCATTGTTTAAAATAGTACTGAAATTATGGCCCTGTTAATGAATACTATGCACCAAAGTGTTATTATGCTTGGAGATGAATGAATGTTGTACTTTGATAGTAAGCTCTTACAGTTAAATCATAATTGTTTCAAACTAAGACTGCTGCACAAGGAATAACTAAGCATAATGAAAATAAACTAAATTTCTACTCTTTCATGCTTTATACTTTAACCTGATGTCTTCTGAAAGTTTTCTATAGATATAATAGAAAGCTTGTAAATTAATATGCTTTGAAAATGACTTTTACACCACCTGAAACACTGTTCACCAATAAATCTTCATCATTCCACTTAGAAGTTTGACTATCCCAATATGATAAATTCAATTTCTACTTACCAAATTTTTAAAGAACATTTTTAAGGAAAATAATCCTTTCTAAAAGTATACTAAAATATTAGACTAGTACATGCCAAATATGTAATACAGTGAAAATCACATTTTAATTTATTCTGTTACTGCTAATTTTAAAGAAACAAGTTTTTGTTTTTTATTGTGATTAAAGTATTACATAAATTTCACAAATTTCATAGTCTTGTGAGATAATGATATTTACTTAAAGTCACAAACACATTCTAACCTTCATGGGGCAAATTGTCTCTACATGGTCTATAACGTTTGTGAATTCTATGAGCTTTGACAATACAACTATTTCTTCCACAGCGGGTGATATGCACATTTCTTTCTTTTTGCTTAGTGTCAGCTGTTCCCTCTTTCCCACTTATTCCTTCCCTCTCATTGCTGCTATTGAGTTGCTTAGTTTGTTTTGATCAATGACTAGTACAGCTGATGGGTCCCACTGTTGTATGTTTACTCCTGTTTCCCTCTGTTTCTGTGTCCTTCTCCTAGTTTTCCTCAGATGTGCCCAGATATATCATATATGTGGTCAGCAGCAGGGGGTCATTTAGTAATGATATGACTAGATGAGTGGAGGGCCTTTGTTTCTCCAGTTTTGTTTACTTTATTGTATCTCCTTACCTTTTGGAATTAACATCCTCATATCAGGGAGACCCTGTGCCGTTTGTTTCTTTACTTTTGGCTTACCTCACTCAAAATGAATTTTACTAGTTGCATCCATTTCCCTGAAAATGCCATTATTTTGTTCTTTCTAATGGCTGCATAATATTCCATTGTATATAGGTACCACAATTTTTGGATTCATTCATCTGTAGTGGGGCATCTGGGTTGTTTCCATATCTTGGCTATTGCAAACAGTGCTGCAATGAACATGGAGGTGCCCGTGTCCTTGTATCCTGGTTCCTGTTGTTCAGGAAAGATGCCTAGGAGTGGTATGGCTGGGTCATAGGGGAGGTCTATATTTAGTTTCTGAGGCACTGTCCAGACTGCTTTCCAAAGTGGTTGTATTAGTGTATATTCCCACCAGCAGTGCAATCAGGTTCCTCTTTCTCCGCATCCCCTCCAGCATTTGTCGTTGGTTGAATTTAGGATGCAGGCCATTCTGACTGTGGAAGGTGGAATCTCTGAAACTCTGAAAGTACCGAAGGACAGAGTAGGTGAGACCCTTGAACTTATAGAAACAAGTTTTTTGTGTTTTTTTTTTAAAGCTTGCCATTGCAGGCATCTTTCTCTAATACAACGAAATATCCCAAAATAACCAGCATGCACTAATATCATTTTCAAAAAGAAAAGTCCATTTTTAGAATTTTATGAACTAATTGGCATTATTGAGGCACCCATGTGTCAGTAGTTTACATACTCCAATATTAATTTAAAGGTAAACATGAAATTTGCTTCATTATTCATGTGTATTTAAGTGAAATTATCTTGCTGAGCCTCATAGTTTCAGTTTTGAAATTTTACTTTTGTACATAAGAATGCCAAGTCCAGACTTTTTTCTAGTGAACATTTGTAAGGCATCTTAATGAATAAAATGAAAAACTTTATATTTAGACTTTAGATTGACAAAACAGAGTTAGCTTTGCTATAGACAATTTTACTTGATTTTTTATGCTTAATTTTGCTGAAATATTACATATTATTCACTTAATGGTGGATAAGAACAGGTTTTATACAGAAAAAGGATGAATCATTACGATTTTTACTTTTGACCTTTCATTTCTATCTTCTTTTTGAAAAATTGTTGAAGGCAAACGGGTAGGTAGGGACAAAAGGAAGAGAGAAAGAAAATAGAAAAAAAGAGACATACTATTTCTAGAAGCTAGAATTTATAAAAAGAATGGGAATTACTTATAGATTTCAGAGAACAGGTGATACTGTTTTTTGGTGAACAAAGTTCTTGAGATATATATATATATATATATATATATATATATATATATATATATATATATATATATATAACAAACTCATTTAGGTAGTGACTTCTTTTATAGCTGTGGCTTGAATTCAGTATGAGATCACTAGCAGAAAAGGTGACAAGAATATATTCTATGTGGGCATGAAAATAATGTAATAAAGACACCAAGAACTGTTTTAAAAGGCAAGGTGGGAGAGGATGATTGCCTTAGAAAGAGTAATATAGATTGAGTGAAGTTGATCGAATTACATCATATGATGATATGTCATTGCAAAAATCATAATGAAACCACTTTCTACAGGAAATTTATGTTAATATTTTCAATATCCTAGTATTTTGCTAGAATTTTCAATATTCTACTAACAAATCTAAATCAAGCATTATAGGAATACTAATTTTTAAGTTTTTTCCGAAGGATTTTTTCAATTTCCATATTTTAGGTTCACTGTTTTAATGACCTGCCTTTCCATACAGTAGCATATTAAGGTTTGCCTTCAGTTCTTAGGATTTAATAGAATTATTAGCATTTTACTACACTTTAAAAGGCTGAATTAAAAAATAAAATTTTATGTGGAGCAAGATGGAGAATATTTGAACATGGGGAAGAATATGGCATATGATTTTCTGTGTAAAAATCATAAAACTTCTGAGACAGAGCTAAAGAAAAGAATAGAATCCATCTTGGACTTTTTTGTCTCTTCTGATAGTACCAAGAAAATTGTATAAGTTGTATTGCTGACCTAAGAAAGATTTTTGACCTTAATGACTCCTGTTTTATTTTTTAAATCTATTTTGTGCCAAAACAAATTTGTCAGATCCTTAGCACATGGTATTTATTCCTCAAATCAGCACTGCAAAATAAGCATTGATATTCATATCATAAAGAAAAATAAGTTTCTAATGAGAAATACATTATGTTCAATCACTTTTCATTCTCTTTTCCAAAAATCATTGTGCAGACTCCTTGTAACATGATTTGGCTCGAAAGAAGAAAACTCCTGTAGACAAAATGGGTGATGCTCTTCCAAGTACAGAACTCTCAGACGCATTCAAAATACATAAAATCTTGTGATGCTGGTAAGGTAATTATGATAGGGTTTAGAATTTTTCCCACATACAATATATAAATATCAAAGCAGGTGTAATAGGAGGTCAATATTATTAAACCAGCTAATCAAAGTAAGTCAAGCATTGGAATAACAGTTGCTTTTCTCCTTAGAATATACAGATTACAGAGATGGTAGCAGCAATATTGACAAATAGAAATCACAAAAAAGGGGAATCAAAACTGATCATCTATAATAAATACACTCAACCAATTTCAATGTTGAGACTTTTATCCAGATTCTGGTTTCAGCAAATAAACTCAAAGTATCTGAAAGAATATGATCCCTGGCTGTTATTTACCAATTCATAATTTATTGTTACTTTTACTAAGTATCATCTAAAATATTAATGACTGAAATGAAGAGATGTATAAAATCTTCATAAATTAAAAATTAATCTAGAAGAGGAAGGGCATCTGTGTGAATCTAAATCAATGTTCTTCAAACACTGCTGTGAATTAAAAATCACTTGGGAGGCTTGTCAAAATGCAGATTGATAGGCATGGTCCACCTCAGAGATTATGACTAAGAAGGATTAGGATGAAGCTGGAAGGTTTGCATTTATGACAAGCTCTTGGGTTATGATGATGCTGTTGGCACAAGGACAATAATTTAAAAAATCACTCGACAAATGGCAGTGGCTTTGAGTCTACTATCATTGCAGCAGGCAAGGCAGCTAAAGTGGTTAAGCATGCCATAGTCCTAAATTCTGAAAATGTTAGAAATTGTAAGAAATTTACACATATCCAAAATGTATATGTAATGTTAAGATATGGCATACTATCTAGTAATGGAGGAAAACAATGCTTGTGATAGAGAGTGGATTCAATAGAAAGTTGTAGATAATATTATAATCTACTTCTTGGTCTGAATTTTGTTTACATAGGTATTTATATTTTGTGATAATTTAGTGAATTCTAAATAATAATGCATACTATTTCTTGTTTGTTTTTCTTTTCCGATTTTGGGCTCAAAATCTGGGCTTGGAACTGTCTCTGAGCTCCTTTGTTGCTCAAGACTACCAATCTACCACCTAAGTGATAGCTCCCATTACACAATAATGCATATTATTTCTTGAACCGTTCTTTTACCTTTTACTAAGATACATTTACATATAGATAAATAGATGGCTATATATTTGTTATAATTTGTTCCTTAGGAAAACTGAATGCCTTTAAGGATATAGAGAATAACTATCTGATGTAGAATGCCATCAATGGTTATTTCAGCTTTAGATTTTACAGCATTAAAGAGCACCCTAATGCATCTATAAATGTTTGAGTGAAAAATGTAAATTAATTTATATTTTTATGAGAATCAATTGACAACACACAAGTTTTTATAGCAAGTACTTCAAAGAACTGTTTATTTTTTTAAAATTTTTTTTGTTTGTGAACATACTGTACAGAGGGGTTACAATTACATGGGCAGGATAATGTGTACATTTCTTATCAAGCATTGCAGCCTCCTCCTTTGTTTACCCTTCACTTCCCTTCCCCGCCTCCCCCCCCACACCAACGTTGTAAAGCTCATATTCGACATGACAACTTGTACTTCTCATTGTTGCAACAGGTCCACCTGAATCCTTAAACGACTTGTTTTTCCCCATCTCCTCCACAAGTGATGCTGACATCAAATATAGTGAAAACAGGGGTTATAGTGGGGGAGGGACTTACAAAGCAACAAAGAGATAATCTTATAAATGCATTAGAAACAAATGCATGAAAGGAAAAATTAAAATACATATCTAAGGGTTCATTTTCCTAACATTACATTATCTGACCTTTTCCGCTTGACTCATACATATACTAGATATTGCAAATAAGGGAAAGCATGGGCCCTATGCTTCTTTGCGCCTGGCTTACTTCACTTGATATAATTTTTTCCAACTTTTTCCATTTCCTAAAAAATGGGACGATGTCATTCTTTCTGATGGAGACATAGAATTCCATTGTGTATATATACCACATTTTCTTGATCCATTCATCTACTGAGGGGCATCTGGGTTGGTTCCATATCTTAGCTATGGTAAATAATGCTGCAATAAACATACTTGTGCTGGTAACTTTAGTGTGGTCTTGTTTGTAAACAGTTGGGTAAATGCCCAAAAGTGGAAATGCTAGATCATAGGGGAGTTCTATGTGAAGTCTTTTGAGGAACCTCCATACTGCTTTCCAAAGTGGTTGAACAAGTTTACATTCCCACCAACAATGAAGTAAGGTTCCCTTCTGTCCACATCCCGTCCAGCATCTGTTGTTGTTAGAGTTCTTGATTTTTGCCATTCTAACTGGAGTAAGGTGGTATCTCAAAGTTGTTTTGATTTGCATTTCTTTTATGGCTAGGGATGTTGAGCATTTCTTCATGTGTCTATTGGCCATCCTTCTTACTTCTTCAGAGAAGTTTCTCTTTAAGTCTTTCGCCCACTTATTTATTGGGCAGTTGTTTCTTTGAGGATTTGTTCTTGGGGGATTTAATTTTTTGAGTTCCAAGTATATTTTAGATATGAGACCCTTGTCTGTTGTATGGCTAGTGAAGATCTTCTCCCAATCCTTGGACTTTCTATTGATCTTGCTAGCTATGTCTTTTGCAGAAGCTCTGCAACTTCATGCAATTCCATTTGTCAAACCTTTCTTTGATTTGTAGTTTCCAGGTGTCTATTCAGAACATTTCGGCCTGAGCCAAGGAGACCTAGGGTTGCTCCTATTCCATCCTGTAATGTTTTCAGAGTGTCTGCTTTGAGTTCAAGGTCTTTGATCCATTTGGAGTTGATTCTGGTGCAGGGTGATATATAAGGATCTAGCTTTAGTTTTCTACATGTAGTTAACCAATTTTGCCAGCACCATTTACTGAAGAGGCTGTCTTTCTTCCATTCTATTGTTTTAGCTTCCTTATCGAAGATTAGATGGCTATAGGTCTGTAGGTACATTTCTGGGTTTTCAATTCTATTCCATTGGTCCTGAGGTCTGTTCTTATGCCAATACCAAGCTGTTTTGATTACTATGGCTTTATAGTAGAGTTTGAAATTTGGTATTGATATTCCTCCAGCAGTGTTCTTTCCGTTGAGGAGCGTTTTTGCTATTCGGGGTCTTTTATTGTTCCATATGAATTTTTGGATTGCCTCCTCTATTTCCTTGAAGAATGAGGGTGGAATTTTGATAGGTATCGCGTTGAATTTGTATATAGCCTTGGGAAGTATTGCCATTTTCACGATGTTAATCTTGCCGATCCAGGAGCATGGGAGGTTTTGCCATTTTCTAAGTTCTGTTTTGATTTCCTTTTTCAAGATTTTAAAGTTTTCATCATAGAGGTCCTTCACTTCTTTCGTTAAGTTAATTCCTAGGTATTTTACTTTTTGTGGGGCTATTACAAATGGAGTTGCTTTCCTAATTTCAGCCACACTTTTCTCATTGTTGACATACAGAAAAGCCATTGATTTTGGGGGGTTAATTTTATAACCTGCTACTTTGCCAAAGTTTTGAATCAGCTTGAGTAATTTGGGAGTGGAGTCTATGGGATTCTTTAAATACAAGATCATGTCATCTGCAAAGAGGGAGAGTTTTATTTCTTCTTTCCCTATTTGGATCCCCTTTATGTCTGCATCTTGTCTTATTGCTGTAGCTAGGCATTCTAATACAAGATTGAAGAGAAGTGGAGAGAGTGGACATCCTTGTCTTGTTCCTGAGCTAAGAGGAAATGGCTTTAGTTTTTCATCATTAAGTATAATGCTGGCTTTAGGTTTGTCATATACAGCCTTTATTGTATTTTGAGGAATGTTCCATGGATTCCTAATTTTTTCAAAACCTTCATCATGAAGGGGTGTTGGATCTTGTCGAATGCTTTTTCTGCATCTATTGAGATAACCATGTGGTTCTTATTCTTCCTTCTGTTGATGTGATGAATAATATTAATTGATTTGCGTATATTGAACCAGCTTTGCATCCCTGAAATGAATCCTGTTTGATCGTGGTGTATGATTTTTTGGATAAATTGTTGAAGACGATTGGCCAAGATTTTGTTGAGAAGTTTTGTATCAATGTTCATCAAAGAAATGTGTCTATAGTTCTCTTTCTTTGATGAATCCCTGCCTGGTTTTGGGATGGGGGTTATGATGGCTTCATAGAATGTGTTCAGTAGTGAACTTTCTCTTATTGAATAGTTGGAGGAATATTGGTGTGAGCTCTGCTTTGAAAGCCTTGTAAAATTCCGCTGTAAAACCATCTGGTCCTGGACTTTTCTTAGCTGGGAGGTCTCTTATTGCTGTTTCTATTTCAATGCTTGATATGGGCCTGTTAAGATGGTTTAACTCATCTTGGTTTAGTTTTTGCATGTCAATATTTGCTAGGAAAAGGTCCATTTCTGTCAAGTTCTTAAACTTATTTGCATAAAGTTTTGAGATGTGTTCCCTTATAATGTTCTGAATCTTGGTTGTTTCCGTGGTGATGTTTCCATTCTCATCTCTGAGTTTATTAATTTGGGTGTGTTCTCTTCTTTTTCTGATAAGATTTGCTAAGAGTCTGTCAATTTTTTAAAGTTTTTCGAAGAACCAACTCTTTGTTTTGTTGATTCTTTCTATAATATTTTGGATTCTAATTCATTTAATTCTGATTTAATTTCAATTATTTCTTTCCATCTACTGGATTGAGGTTTATCTTGCTCCTCTTTTTCAAGGAGGTTCAGATGTGTCATTATATTGTTAGTTTCAGATCTCTCCAATTTGTTGATGTAGGAGCTCAGAGCTATAAACTTGCCTCTGAGTACTGCCTTTGCTGTGCCTTTGCTGGTAATTTGTGTGTTCATTTTTGTTGAATAGCATGAACATTTGAATTTCCTTTCTAATCTCTTCCATGACCCACTCATGATTCAGCAGTGTGTTGTTCAGCCTCCATGTGATACCGGACTTTCTTTGGTGGCTGTTGGTGTTGAGTTCTAATTTTATTCTTTGTGGTCAGAGAGAATGCAAGGTATAACTTCAATGTTTCTGAATTTAGACAAGTTTGCTTTGTGGCCTAAAATGTGTTCTATTTTAAAAAATATTCTATATGCTGCTGAGAAAAACGTGTATTCTGATGCTGTTGGGTGAAATGTTCGTAGATATCTGTTAAATCTAGTTGATCTATGCAGCTCTTTAGATCTGTGGTTTCTCTGTTGAGTTTTTGCCAAGTTGATCTCACTAGTGGGCAGAGTGGTGTGCTAAAATCCCCAACAATTAATGTCTTTGGATCTATATGGGATTTGAGGGAAAGTAGTGTTTCTTGGATAAATTTGGGTGCTCCATTGTTTGGCGAATAGATATTTAGAATTGTAATATCCTCCTGAAGGAGAGGTCCCTTAATTAGTACGTAGCAACCTTCTTTATCTCTTCTCATAAATTTTAATTTGAAGTCTATTTTATCTGATATTAGGATTGCTACTCCCGCCTGTTTATGGGGACATTTGCTTGGTAGATTTTGTTCCAGCCTTTAACAATGAAAATATGTTTGTTTTTTACGGGCAAGATGTGACTCCTGTAGGCAGCAGATAGAAGGGTCTTGTTTTTTAATCCAACTAGAAAGTCTATGTTGCTTAATTGGCGAGTTAAGTCCGTTAACGTTAAGAGATAGGACTGAGAGGTATTTGGGAGTTCCTGCCATGTTATCCACCTTCTTGGCGGTTGCAAAAACTGGGTTCTTCCTATGGTTCTTGGATTCTCAGTTTGGGTGCAGTTTCTTGTCCTTTATTGTGGTCTTGTTGGTTTTCTATGTGTAGGACATCTTTAAGAATCTTTTGTAGGGCTGGTTTGGGGGAGATGTATTGTTTCAATTTCTCTTTGCTATGGAAAGTTTTTATTTGGCCTTCAGTTATGAAGGAGAATTTAGGTGGGTACAGTATTTTTGGTTGATAGTTGTTTGTTTTTAGGGCATGGTATACATCATTCCAGGCTCTTCTTGCTTTGATTGTCTCTGCTGAGAAATCTGATGTGATTCTAATTGGTTTCCCTTTAAAGGTGATTAATTTTTTCTCCTTGACAGCTTTAAGGATCTTTTCCTTGGTCTGAGTTGATCCTGTGTAGATTATAATGTGACGGTGGGATGTCCTATTCTGGTCTGGTCTATTTGGGGTTCTAAAAGCTTCTTGTATCTGAATAGGCCTATATTTTTGCATGTTTAGGAAGTTCTCTGCTAGGGTCCTGTTAAACAAATTTCCTAGACCATTAACTTCTGTTTCTAGGTGCTCCTCTGCACCCATTTTCCTTAGATTTGGCCTTCTGATGGTGTCTCCAAGTGTTGGATAGATCTATCATATTTCTTGGACTTGTCTTGGATGGTTGTATGTTCTTTCTCTATAATATCTGGGCTGTCTTCAATCCCTTAGATTTGATCTTCTGCATGGTCTAACCTGCTGTCAAGACTCTCTACTTTGTTATTTTTTTTTATCTCTTTTCCTTCTAATTGGTCAGCTTTGATGGCTTCAAATTCTTTGTTGAAGCTTTGTTTTAGATCTTGTATGAACTTCTTTACTTCCTTAATTTGGTGTTCAGTGTTTATTCTCAAATCACTTAGTTGATTGGTTATGGTTTCCTTATTGAGAGAAGGGGAGGGATATAAAGGAGATGTGAAAAACTTAAAAATAAAAACGCTTATAATATTATATAGATATAAAGAGGTAGTACTGCTATTAAGGAATTTAAGTATCAGAGGTTTTGAATTGAGTAATAAATTTGTGGATTAAGTGTGTACATAATGTGGGATAGGATCTAATAGTCAACTATGGGTTTAACTGAGGATGTGCAGGACAAGAATTAAGTCACATAAAGAAGAACAAAAGAGAGGAAAAGGTGAAAAGGATAAGAAAGGAAGAAAAAAGATGAGAAGTTCAGTAGATCTAAACAAAAAACCAAAAGATAATTTAAAAAAAAATAGAGAAAGAAAACCATAAAAAGAAAGAAAAACGCACAGTCATGTATCCCTAAAATAAAAATTATAAGAGAAAAAAAAGTTACTGGAAAACAATTTTTTTCGAAATTGCAAAAATTAAAGATTAAAAAAAGTTTTAGAAAAGAAAAATTTGTTTTTATCTAAGGTACCAAAAAGAAAGAAGAAGAAGAAGAAGAAGAAGAAGAAGAAGAAGAAGAAGAAGAAGAAGAAGAAGAAGAAGAAGAAGAAGAAGAAGAAGAAGAAGAAGAAGAAGAAGAAGAAGAAGAAGAAGAAGAAAAGTTCTTTGATTTTTTTGGCAGAGGTGGGAAAAATCCTGTATCTCCCTTGTGTCCGTAACCAGCCCCTTGTTGGAGTCTCTGGTCTGCTTGTAATCCTGTGGCTTGTTTGGTTTCTTAAATCAGTTTGTTCAAACAGGCAGAAAAATGCTCTGCTTTACCCAGGATTTGGCGATCCTCCTCCCAGGCTAGTTCATTGGGAGACAGATCTGCTTTGAGTATCACAAAAGATGGGAATGCAGTGATGTGGCTAGGTTCTGGGTAGAGTTGAGGCATTTCAACAAACAGTAGCTTTTCCGGGGGCTAGTTTGTGAAAAACTCACAGAGCCCAGCCTGGAGCCATTCTCAGGGTTTCTGTTTACTGAATTTCAATTGATTGTTGAGGCTGCTAGAGGGAGGGGCAGCCTCTGGCTCTGATTACCCAGTGAAGAAAGCCACACCTATGGCCGGCACCCAAATTGGGTGACTTTTCCCTGGGTGGAGCTGAGTCTGGCAGGTCACGTGGCCGTTAAGTTCTTGTGACCTGCTAAATGACTCGTTTTATTCCAAGGTCTGAGTTGGAGCTAGCAGCTCTGCAGAGCCTTGTCGGTTTCCAAGATGGAGATCTCCTGTATTGGGGGGGGTAGGGGTGGCCTTCCCTCCTCTGCTCCCTGAGAAGGAGTGAGGACGTCAGGCTTCTACTCACGCTGAGTCTTGGTTCCTAGGTCGTCTCTAGTCTGCGAACTGCAGGATGAAGATGTCCGCTCCTTGTTGGTTCTTGCTGGTGTTGAGTAGAATCTGCTCGCCCACTGAGTCTGGTTCCTTTGTCCCGGACTCTCTGTGGCTCAGGTATGGCCGCGGCCGCGCCACAACCACTGCCGCCGCTGCGGTGGCTGCTGGCAAGGGCTCAGATGTGTCTCCTTGCCTGGATTTTCCCTCTCTGGCCTGACTCTCTGTCCTGTGATGGCACACTTAGTGTGATTCTCTGGCTTAGAACTGTTCACTGGAACTCTAAAACTGCTTTCTATGTGAGAGCTTGTTTAGACTCCAGCTTCTCCTCCGCCATCTTCCCGGAACTCTCCAAAGAACTGTTTATTACACTTATGTCTTCATTATTTCTCCCATCATATTTCTTTAACTTCAATCCGGTGGACTTTCATTCCAAACAATCCATTGAGGTGTTGGTTAATAAATTCAGGTTGGCTAATAGATCACCTATTGTATTAGACACATGTTAAAGATGAAAAAAATCTATATCTTACAAGACACTTGTCAATACTGCCTCCAAAATATATTGCAAATATTTATTCTATCTCTACTGATATAACCATTTTCCATGTTGGATGCAGGAATCTGTAATATTCACCTCCAAGATCAACCACCACCAGAAAAATAAAAGACCTGCCAGGTGCTAGTGGCTCACAGTTATAATCCTAGCTACACCGGAGGCTGATATCTGAGGGCTGCAGTTCAAAGCTAGCCTGGCAGTAAAGTCCTCTGTGAGACTCATCTCCATTTAACCACCAAAATAAATTCAAAGTGGAGCTGTGGCTCAAAGTGGTAGAGTGCTAGCTTTGAGCAAAATTGCTCAGGGACAATGCCCAGGCCCTGAGTTCAAACACCATGACAAAAAAAAAGATACAGTCTCCCAAATTTCTAAATAATATTCCTAAGTTTGCTTAGTTCAGGAAAAGCTTGCTTTAGAAATTATTCATGTGCTCTATTTAACTATTCCAGGAAGTCAATCTCTCTCCACTCATATTATCTGCCATATCTGTTTGCCTTTAATCTCACTAGGATATGAACCCATTGCATTCAGCTACATTACAATAACCTAACAAACATTTTCTCTCTGCTTGTATGCCAAATATCTTCCTAATGTTCCTTCCTATCACAATTCATTTAGTCCTGACTTTTGCAGTTCTTGAATTAAGCTAAGTGTTGTTTCCAGGGAATTGTGTTTTCTATTGTTGTGTGACAAACTACCTCAAAACTACATTTTATTCCAAAAATTTTCTACAATGAATTTGATCAAGGCTCAGTAGGGAGATTTTTTTGTTGCATATGGCATTTATTAGAAACCTTTGGTGGTTTGGAGCTAGTGGTTTTCTGAAAAGTGTTTAAAATTTGTTTTTTCCCTCTTGAGGAACATTGATTCTTTTTACTTGTGCTTAGAAATGACTCAGCACAGAATAAACGTTATGCATCCAATATTTCTACATCTTGTATATATATGAATTATCCTGAGCCATTCCCTCCTCTAATCACTTTGAAGACATCTTCGAATCTAAGGGTAGAACACCTAACAGATAGCAATGATTCTGATTGTAACAAAGCTATACCCAATCACACTTAAGAAAATAATTTGTTCTACCTTTGACCTCCTCTGAATACATCTGTTATTAGGGACTCTTTGATGTATGCATACCTTCATAGGCCCTGTCCCAAATCTGTTTATTTAACTTAAGACAAATACATATATTTACACAAAACACACACACACACACACACACACACACACACAGACTTGCTTCATCTCTTAGAAAGCAAACAATGATCTACTGAAGTGCTATATTCCCACATAATAAATCTCTTCTCTCCCTCACCATCTATCTTCATTAGACCTATAGATCTGATTGGCCAGACCTAATAGCTGGAATTACTAGAGTTTTGTCTGGGGTAAAAAACTCTGTCATTTTGTTTAATATATAGGACACAAGATAGCTTTACTCACATATCTATTGAGTAATTATTTTATTAATTCACCAAATAGAACTATGAGTGAAATACTCAGTTAACTTATTACAATGGGGCTTATATTGTAGTTCGAAAACAAAGTAAGCAAATATTCAGAATAGCAATGTAATTGTAGAAATTGTTTGGCCCCTCTTCTGCCTATTTAGAGGAAGATTTTACAGTGTCTGTATCTAATCTCGTAGATTATCGATGTTTTTATATAGAAATTCTTGGGTATCAACATAGTGTACCAACAGACAGGAGGTGGAACTTATCCCTTTCCTAAGCCTGAAGTATACAGTAGCCACCATCAGTTCTGGCATTTTATTAGCCAGTCAGTCTTCTCATATTCAAAGACAGAGAATAAAGATATTAAAATATCTTACTTTCATCCATCAGGCATAAAAATAAATAGACATAAAATTATGTCATAGAGGAGATTTGTGTATTGAGAGAGATTTTTGATTACTTTTTATCAATTATACTATTTTTCAAATTTGATTTGACACTGAATTACAGAAACACACAATTCGAATTTTAAAACTTGCTTAGTAAATAATGCTGCAATAAACATAGTTGTTCTGCTAGCTTTAGTATAGCCTTGTTTGTGATCACTTGAATAAATGCCCATAAGTGGGATTGCTGGGTCATAGGGGAGCTCAATGTGAAGTCTTTTGAGGAACCTCCATACTAGTTTCCAAAGAGGTTGAACAACAATGCACCAGAAGGGTTACCTTCTGGCCACATCCCCATCCTGCATCTGTTGTTATTGGATTTCTTGATTATAGCCATTCTAATTGGGGTGAGGTGGAATCTCATAGCTAAGATATGGAACCTGTCCCTCAGTAGGTGAATGGATCAAGAAAATTATATATATATATATATATATATATATATATAACATATGTATATGTGTGTATATTATATATATATATATATATATATATATATATATATATATACATTAAGTGGAATTCTATGCCTCCACCAGAAAGAATGGCATCACCCCAATTGTTAGGAAATCGAAAGACTTGGAAAAAGTTATATTAAGTGAGTAAGTCAGGACCCGAAAAACATAGGTCCCATGGTATCCCTTATTTGCAATAAGTTCTATAAGTCTAGGACAAGCTACGTACTTACATCCATATAAGATGATGTTAAGTGAAATGAACCCTGAAATAGGGATACAACTTGGTTTTTTTCTTTCTTGCTACTGCTTTTTAACATATTTTAAATGTACTATGTGATTTTTTTGTTTCTTTTATATGTTCGTTCCCCATGGTATAACCCCTGTTTTCATTGTATTTGATGTCAGTGCCCTGCATCTTTTATATGCATTTTTTTCTAATTTGGGGAATGAAAGGGAAATAACAACATGCTGAAATAAGGATATAGGTTTACCCATTGTAACAATGAGATGTATAAGATACTATGTTGAAAACGAAATTTACAACATGGGGGGGTGGAGGGAGTTGGGGAGGGAAGGGATGGTAGGGGAAAAACAAAGGAGGAGAATAGCAGAAACAATCAACAGAAAGAACAGTGCTGGGGGAATATCAATACCATATTTCAAATTCTACTACAAAGCCATAGTAATAAAAACACCTTGATACTGGCATAATAAGAGACCTCAGGACCAATGGAATAGAATTGAAAACCCACAAATGGAATAGAAATTGAAAACCCAAAGACCTATAGCCAGATAAGGGAGATAAAAACATGAAATGGAACAAAGACAGCCTCTTCAGTAAATGGTGCTGGCAAAATTGGTTAACTACTTGTAGAAAACTAAAGCTAGATCCTTATATATCACCTTGCAACAGAATCAACTCCAAATGGATCAAAGACCTTGGAGTCAAGCAGACACTCTGAAAACATTACAGGATGGAATAGGAAAAACACTAGGTCTCCTTGGCACAGGCCAAAATTTTCTTAATAGCGACCCAGAAACACAACAAATCAAAGAAAGGTTGGACAAATGGGATTGCATGAAGCTGAGCTTCTGCATGGCAAAGGACATAGCTAGCAAGATCAATAGAAAGCCCACAGATTGGGAGAAGATCTTCACTAGCCATACAATTGACTAGGGTCTCATATCTAAAATAAACTTGGAACTCAAAAATACAAATCCCCCAACAACAAATCCTCAAAGAAACAACTGCCCAATAAATAAGTGGACCAAAAACTTAAAGAGAAACTTCTCTGAAGAGGAAATGGCCAATAGACACATAAAAGAAATGCAAATCAAAATCACTTTGAGATACCACCTCACCCCAGTTAGAATGGCTATAATCAAGAACTCTAATAACAACAGATGCTGGAGGAGATGTGGCCAGAAGGAAACCCTACTTCATTGTTGGTGGGAGTATAAACTTGTTCAACCACTTTGGAAAGCAGTATGGAGGTTCCTCAAAAGATTCCACATAGGGCTCCCGTATGACCCAGCAATCCCACTTTTGGGCATTTACCCAAATGATCACAAACAAAACCACACTAAAGCTACCAGCACAACTATGCTTTTTGCAGCCTTATTTACTATAGCTAATATATGGAACCAACCCAGATGCCCCAGATGGATTAAGAAAATGTGGTATATATACACAATGGGATTTTATGCCTCTATCAGAAATAATGACATTGCCCCATTTGTTAGGAAATGGAAAGACTTGGAAAAAATTATATTAAGTGAAGTAAGCCAGGCCCAAATAAACATAAGTTCCAAGGTTTTCCTTATTTGCAGTAACTAGTATATGTCTGAGACAAGCAGAAAAGGTCAGATAAGATTATGTTAAGTGAAATAAACCCCAAGATAAGGACACAAGTCGTTTTTTCTTTCTTGCTATTGTTTCTAACATATTTTAAAGTACCATGAGATTTTTTCTTGCTTAGTATGTTCCTCCCCAACAGTATAACCCCTGTTTTCACTGTATTTGATGTTGGTATAGTTTGGGGATAGGAAAGGGAAAAATTTTTCTCAATAGGAATACAGGTTGACCCATTGCAACAATGAGATGTAGAAGACGCTATGTTGCCAAACAAACTTTACAATTTAGAGCAGGGGAGATGGGGAGTGTAGTTGTGGAGATGGGAGGGAAGGGATGATAGAGGAAAAACAAAGGAGGAGGCAACAATGCTTGACAAGAAATGTACTCATTACCTTGCTCATGTAACTGTAACCCCTCTGTTCACTGTTGTTACAATAAAAAACATTTTTAAAAAACTGGTTTAGTAGAGTATGGTTAAGCTAAGAAATAGTAAGCATTCTATACAAAATTTTAACAGAAAAATATAAATTAACATAAGAATATAAAAATCCATTGTAGGAAGAAGTTTTCTCACTCATCCATTCACTGGATAAATATATATTTAACTAACACTGCATGCCATGAACTGTTCTAAGTATTATAGATAAAATAATGAATCAAACATTCAATTGCCTCACTCTAATGGAGTTTCTATCTCATGTTTTAAGATGAACAAGACACTATGTTGAAAACAAACTTTACAACTTCAGGTTGAGGGGAGGGAGGAATTAGGGAGGTTAGTATTTCATTCGTTGTTCTACTCTGCTATTCCTTGGTAAGGGATAGTAGGAAAAACAAAGGAGGGGGTAACAGTACTCATTGCCTTACTCATGTAACTGTAACCCCTCTGTACATTAATATTTACAGTAAAAAGTATTTAAAAAAGAAGTAAACTGACACAATTTATAAAGTGATCAAAATAATAGAAATACCACTTTTGAGAGAGCATGGAATATCTAAATCTAGATTTACAAAAAGGACAAGGGAAGAGGAGGATTCCAGTTGTACATAATGCCTGATATACTTAACCTGAAGTTAAGACAAAGGTGAGAAAAAAATGGGAAGAAGTATTTGAAGAGAACAAGCACATGGGGCTAAAAGCTTGACAAACCATTGTATCAATACCTCACTATATATCCTAATGAAATTGAAAGCTGACTCAAAGGGACTAGAGAACAGGAGACCCTCAACTCAAACTTTAGTATATATCATCTCAAAAATAAGAAAGATCTTGTGAGTTCCTGAATGTTTGTAAGGATGACATTCTTAACATGATTTTCTAGAATAGCAGAAGGGTCAATGATGAAGTAACTATGCATGTTGTGTTACAAAAAATTTTTTTTTAATTTTATTTTATTTTATTTGAGAACATACTGTACAGAGGGGCTACAATTACATGGGTAGGATAATGCATACATTTCTTACCAAGCATTGCAGCCTCCTCCTTTGTTTACCCTTCACCTCCCTTCCCAGCCTCCCCCCTCCCCCCACCCAATTATACCCCCCTCCCCCCCCACACCGACATTGTAAAGCTGGTTTTGACATGACATTTTGTACTTCTCATTGTTGCAACAGGTCCACCTGAATCCTTAAACGACTTGTTTGTCCCCATCTCCTCCACATGTTATACTGACATCAAATATAGTGAAAGCGGGGGTTACACTGTGGGGGAGGGACATACAAAGCTACAAAGAAATAATCTTATAAATGCGTTAGAAACACATGCATGAAAGAAACGAAAACATTAAAATACATATTTAAGGGTTCATTTTCCTAACATCACATTATCTGACCTTTTCCACTTGACTCATACCTATACTAGATATTGCAAATAAGGGAAACCATGGGACCTATGCTTCTTTGGGCCTGGCTTACTTCACTTAATATAATTTTTTCCAAACCTTTTACAAAATATTTTTTAAGGATCTCTAGGAGTGGTTAAAATGATGTGAATACTACTGCTATGAAGGATACTGAGAAATACATTATTATTCACTTTTTAATTATTTGAATTCTTGGTATTTTCTTAATGAATCTTATGTCAGACATGGGTGGGGAGCTAGCTCTACTTATGTTTTCTCTTCTTTGAAAGAGTTAATGGAGATAGTGAGAAAAAAACAAGCCTTTCCATTTCCTAACAAATGGGGCAATGTCATTCTTTCTGATGGAGGCATAGAATTCCATTGTGTACATATACCACATTTTCTTGATCCATTCATCTACTGAGGGGCATCTGGGTTGGTTCCATATCTTAGCTATAGTAAATAAGGCTGCAATAAACATAGTTGTGCTGGCAGCTTTAGTGTGGTCTAGTTTGTGAACATTTGGGTAAATGCCCAAAAGTGGGATTGCTGGGTCATAGGGGAGCTCTACGTGGAGTCTTTTGAGGAACCTCCATACTGCTTTCCAAAGTGGTTGAACAAGTTTACACTCCCACCAACAATGCAGTAAGGTTCCCTTCTCCCAGATCCCCTCCAGCATCTGTTGCCTCCATCAGAAATAATGACATTGCCCCATTTGTTAGGAAATGGAAAGACTTGGAAAAAATTATATTAAGTGAAGTAAGCCAGGCCCAAAGAAACATAGGTCCCATGGTTTCCCTTATTTGCAATATCTAGTATATGTCTGAGTCAAGCAGAAAAGGTCAGATAAGTTGATGTTAGGGAAATGAACCCCAAGATATGTATTCAAATGTTTTTTTTCATACAATTGTTTCTAACACATTTATAAGATTATTTCTTTGTTGCTTTGTATGTCCCTCCCCCACAGTATAACCCCTGCTTTCACTGTATTTGATTTTGATGTCGGTATAATTTGTGGAGGGAAAGGGGAAAAACAAATTGTTTAAATAGGGACAAAGGTGGACCCATTGCAACAATGAGATGCACAAGTCATTATGTGGAAAACAAACTTTACAACTTTGGTGCTGGGAGGGGAGGAGGATAGGGTGGGAGGGGGGGGGGAGGATGAGAAGGGATGGGAAGGGGAAACAAAGGAGGAAGCTACAATGCTTGATAAGAAAGGTACTCATTATCTTGCCCATGGAATTGTAACACCTCTGTACAGTATTTTCACAATTCAAAAAAAAAAAAAAAAAGAAAAAAGAAAAAAAACAAAGGAGGGGATAACTATGCTCCACAAGAAATGTACTCATTGCCTTACCCATGTAATTATAGCCTTTGTACAGCATCTTTACAATAAAATAAAATTTAAAGGAAGAGTGAATGGACTTTTTGCTGAGCATAAACTTGAGGTCTTCTTGTCATGAAGACGTGTCATGGGCAGTAGTGATTTTTCTATAGGGAAGAAGCTACATGGCAAAATAAAAAACATATCTGCTACAATATCTTATGATTTATTAACTCACTTTGTCTAGTTTCAAACTTTTAAAACTAAATTATGTTTCTGTTTAAATAGACAAATGAATAGAAAAGATAGAAAAGAAAATATTAGAAGTGTGTTTGCATGACAAACAGTTGTTTGTAATCCATTATTTCCTTGTTAGTATTCCTAAGTTAAACTAATGATTTAAGAAAAAAACAGATGTGCACAAATACACACACACACACACTGCACAAAAACAGAAAAAAAGAAACCAAAGTAGCATTATTTTAATGATGTTATTGTCTGAATCCCCATTGTGATCCATTAAGGGTGGGAAAGAGATTTTTTTTTATGTGATTAGGACTGAAGGGGGATAAATGAGGTGATCAGAGTTCAGCTTCCATGACTGAATACAGATGGAATCCTAAGAATAAAGACCAGAAGATGCCTCACACTCTCCTAATATATCTCCCCAGGTCCCTTTTACTTTCTCAGCATTTGGTCAGCCAGCAAGAAATTCATGTCTAGATGAAATCTCCTCACTTTGGATCTACACAACTGTCAGCCACAAAAATTCTCCTTTCCTTGGAACTTGCCCTATTTGTGGTTGTGTGCTCTCAGACATAGAAAATAAATAAATATCCATAGGATTAAGAATATAAAAAGAGAAAACTTGGGAAAGTACAAGGTTTTCTTTCACATTGCCATTGAAACTTCCATTTCAAGTGAACTTAAATGAACTCAAACTGTCAGAGAAACAGCCATGGGCTTTCTGACTTGGATTTTGTAGGGAAGAAGTATTTATTTCATAATCAATATCTTCAGCCCTCTTGGGATTAGGAGAATGAAAGATTGTGACAATTGTTAATTCATTTCCTTGATTCTTACATTTCTCCTTTAGGAAATTTTACAATCAAAACCAACAACTCAACATAATTTCAGTATTTCCTATCAGTGTACCATGTGATTTACTATGGTATTACAATCTTATGGGATTTATACTGTGAAGTCAAGGAACCCATTTACATGTTAAGAATCCATTTTGAGCATGCATAAAAGTGATAGGATTTACTTTACAATACACAAGGTCTTTTATGATAAGTGTCAATTTACAATTGCAAGAATAAAGTTAGCACTAAACAAGCAAAAGCTGCCTATTGTTAGACTTTAAACCTATTACTTCTGAAAATATTCTTTAATCCTTAAGTGCACAGAACTAAATGTTCCTTTTCTTTTTCCCCTCTCTTACATTTTTAATCACTATACTATTTCTAGCATAGTATTTAATATTCAGGGTGATTGTGTATATCATGCAATTGGCATTGCATATAAATTGGTAAGTCAATCACAGATCAAAAGTATTTTGAAGCAAAATTGTGTTTGCTTAATTATGACTTATTTTTTTCTTGTCATTCCCTGAATAAACCACTGTAACAAGTAACTACAAAGTGTTTAAATTTTATAGAGTGTAAGTAGCCTGGAGATGATTTAAATTATACAAATGATGTGTAAAGTTTGTATGCAATCACTGCCCCATTTTTGTATAAGAATTGTTCCTCGACAGATTTTAGTGTCACAGAGGAATCTTGAAGAAAACCACCATGGATATTAGGAAAAATTGGTTTATAAAGTTTTATAAAAATTACTTAGATCTCAATTCACCCACAACTCTAATTTCTATTATTTACATCTTTCATTTACATACATGAATTATTAAATTAATGAGCAAATTTGTATGCATTTTATTAACATTCATCCAAAACTTACATTAATGTTTATAATTTGTATTATAGATTTTTGCCCAATTTGAGTTGGTATTTGTAGGTTTAGGCAAATACATAAGGGCATGTATCCACCATAACAATTTTAGATAAATAGATCTACTGCCACTACATTTCACTTACACATCCATCCTTTCTCTCTCATTCTCTAGGCCAGTAAAAAGCACTTTTCTTATTACTATCATTTTAGTTTTGTCTTTTCCAAATTGCAGTAGTATTAGAACTACACAGTAGTTAATTCAACCCGGCTTATTTAACACTTGCTATATTTTTCCCAGACATAAGTTTTGGAGGTTTGATCTCTAGGTAGGTAAAATTGGGAGTTTGTGAAGCTGGAGATCTTTAGATAATTGAAGATGTGCTCTGTAGGGCAACTGTAGAACCCTGGACCCGTTCTCACTTTCTTTCTAGTCTTTGCTGTAAAGTGTGAAGCTTTAGTCCTCAACATGCTCCATTCATGAAGTACTGCTGCATTACAGGTCCTAAAGCAATGGAAGCAGTATATCATAGAAAAAAATAAACCACCAGAAATAAACCTAATTTATTTTTGATAGTACTAGGTGTTAAACTCATGGTTTCTCTTACTAGATTGGTACTCTAGCACTTGTGCTATCAACCTAGTCCTAAAATTTAGTATTTATAAGTTGATTATTTCAAATATTTTATTACAGTATTGAAAAGCTAATTAGCACAATAGACATTCAACATTATATATTTCTGAGTTTTGGTAGACATTTTATTCTATTAATATTTGTTTTATTTTATGTAGTACTTAATTTTATTTTATGCTTTTACTAGCTCTTGAATTCAGGAATTCACTCTCTCACTAGACTTTTTTGTTCATGGCTAGCACACTACCACTTGAGCCAGACCTCCCATTTACATTTTTCTTATGGGAATTTGAAAATAGAGCCCCTGAGACTTGTGTAATCTGTTGGACTTTGAACTTTATATCTCACATCTCAGGGAGGAAAAGTGATTGTCATACAAATTAGTCTGAGCTATGCAAGAATGTTTTCCAAGTTAGGAATGAAGATAATAACCTTACTATATTTGCTTATTATTCCTATGGCCACCAAGCATGTGGTGCTTGCTTCCTTCTTGTGCTCTTCAGATGTTACCCATATAAAGCAATCCCTGCCTAGCCAGCTACATACCAACCTAACTTTCTGACTTAATAAACAAATTGCCAATTTCATCCTTTTTTCACTACTTTTTATCTACCATCTAATCTTATTAGACATTCATATTTGGCCTCCTCTATAACACCCACCATTATTGTCTGTTCATAGCAAATATGTCCCTGAGTTTATTGCAGTGTCAATGACAGTGAACATGATCAGTAAATGGTTTTACGCAGTGTGCTAGACAAGAATACATTCTAATGAAAAAGGGGAAATGGAGGTATCTAAAAAGAAGTTAAATTTTTAGATGCTATGGTAACTAGGGAAGTACTCATTGAGTCCTGTAAAGGAGCTTGGGGAACAGCACAATCAGATACAGGAAACAAGAAGTTTTAAATCCCAGTGGTGAGCTTTAGAAGTATTTCTTGAAAAGCAATATGAAATCTAGTGCATAGAGTGAGCAAGTAAAAAGAAAATCAAAGATATAAACTAAGAGAGAGGCAGCTACAGGGGGTGAGAGGGAAGTACATCCTGTAAAGGATTTCAGATCAGAGCAGAGACATGCATTTTCATTTTGGGTGAGAAAGAAATAAAAGGCATTGAGCAGAAGACTGTGTCATGATTTAATAGGGTCTTGCTCTGTTAGTTAGAAATCGCAAAGGGAGAAGGATAGAGCTGAACTTGAGTAGAAGAGTAGCAATGCTTGGGGAATGGGATGAAGGTGTACTTGGACAGAACAGTAGTAACCTTAGAAAATTTTTTTCAAAAGGTCAGGTTTGACACATATGTTTAGAATAGTTTTGATTGGATTGTAAACTGGCATACCATCAAATAAACTATTTTAAAAAAGAAGGAAATCCAAGAAAAAGACCACAGGTCTTTTTCTGAGAAAATAGATGATTTTCTATTCTTATTCCTTAACACCAACTGACTAAACCCAACAATTTCAAATCACCTATTAAAAAAACATTTGGCTGCCAAATACTCTTCCATGAATGGATCATGTACCAGTAAGTCTGATTGAACATATATTCCTTATTATCTCTCTTTTGCTATTATAGCACTTAAAACCTTGCACTTGTTCTAAGTTGAGCTATATGTTTTTTATCATACCTATTGGAAATACAGCCTTTTACTCAGACTTTCTTTTTTTCAATCAAGAAGTATTCAGAATAGCTATTTGATATCGGGATCTCAGTTCAGTTAAGCCTTTGCCCTCTATGCCAATCTTCCATATCAGCCTGTAGTAACAGTAGGGGCCCACTTTTGATAGTTAGAAAGAACAAGTAGAGATAAGGTACCAATCTGAGAAGGTTGAGATTTGCTCTTTATCCTTTTGGGGGGGAGAGGGAGTATTTTTTAAGTCAGGGAAGGTCCTACAAGCCAAGAAAGGTAGCTATTCCCATGAGAGACATTAAAAAGGAAATGTAACATTATCCAGGTAATTCAGACTACTTTGTTACTTTGTGTATATTCACACACACACGCACAAACACACACACACACACACATACACACACACACACATACACATACTAGCTAAAAGATCCTTGGACATTTTCATACCATTGCTTTGCCAACATATTTTTCTGCCTTTGTTATTTCTGCCATCCTCCAAGGCTTGGCTCAGACCACTACACTCATGAGAAAGAATCTTCTAAATACTAATTGTTTTCTTTTGTATATATTTTTATTGTAAAAATACCATATAGAGGGGTTACAGTTACATGAGTAAGGTAATGAGTACATTTCCTATCCATCATTGCTACCTCATCCTTTGTTTTTCCCCTATGATCTCTTCTCTTCTCACCCTTCCATCTCCTCCCCCACCCCCAAATTGTAAAGTTTGTTTTCAGCATAGTGTCTTGTACATCTCATTGGTACAATGTGTCAACTTATATCCTTATTTCAGCATTTTTTAATTTCCCCTCCCCTCCCCAAATTAGAAAAATGTATATACAGGATTCAGGGCACCGGAATCAAATACAGTGAAAACCATGAGAGAACATACAAAAGAAACAAAAAAATCACATGATACATTATAAGTACATTAAAAACAACAGTAAGAAAGATAAAAACACTTGTGTCTCTCTTGGGGTTCATTTCGCTTAGCATCATCTTATAATGTTTTCTTTTGTTTGTTTTTTATATTTTTTGTTTATTTTTTATTATAAAAATGCTGTACAGAGGGGCTAGGAAGGTGACTCAGTGGTAGAGTGTTTGCCTTGCATGCCAGAGGCCCTGGGTTCGATTCCCCAGCACCACATAAGCAAAAAGAAAAAAGCCAGAAGTGGCACTGTGGCTCAAGTGGTAGAGCGCTAGCCTTGAGCTGAAGAGCTGAGGGACAGCGCCCAAGCCCACAGTTCAGGCCCCATGACTGGACCTCCCCCCCAAAAATGCTGTACAGAGAGGTTACAGTTACATGAGCAAGGTAATGAGTACATTTTCTATCCATCATTGTTGCCTCCTCCTTTTTTTTTCCCCTACCATCCGTTACCTCCCACCTCCACAATTACAACCATCCTCCCCACCCCCCCTGAAGTTGTAAAGTTTGTTTTCAAGGTAGTGTCTTGTACATTTCATTGTTACAATAGGTTAACCTGTATCCCTATTTAGGCATTTTGTTTTTTTCCCTTCCCCTCCCCAAATTAGAGAAGTGTATATACAAGATGCAGGTCTCAACATCAAATACAGGTTATCCCATGGTTTTCCTTATTTGCAATAACTAGTACATGTGTAGGACAAGCAGAAAAGGTCAAAAGCTATGTACATATGACCATATAAGATGATGTTAAGCGAAATGAACCCAAAGATAGGGACACAATTTTTGTTTCTTGCTATTGTTTGTAATGTCTTTATAATGTACCATGTGATTTTTTTTTGTTTCTTTGTATGTCCCTCCCCCACAGTATAACCCCTGTTTTCATTGTTTCTAAACTTTATAGTACATTTTCTTTAAAGAGTTGCTTTGGCCCTCTTTTACACTAATATGTGTTTGCAATGTTCACATATGCGGGAATTACCTTTTTCATATTGTGTTCTACAATGGTATGAACTTTTATTTCTTTCTATTGATGTACACAAAGCTAATGATTAATGAATATAAATCATGTTGTTTATTTCTTTCTCTTTCCGTTTTCCACTAGTTCAACTTATTTGTGCGCTTAGTTCAAGGTTGTGAAACTAGAAATCTATGTTGTTGTCTTTCTTTCTTGAGAATCTTCAATGTCTTAATATGACTTCCTATCCCAGTGCCCAAATAAGTCGATCTAATATGTTTTGATCAGCAAATAATTGGGTACATAAATAATCAAAATGGAACTATTCTTTGAGAATGTATCCTCACCCCTATGTGGCAAATGTCTAATAGTACTGTCTAATTTCATAGTTGGTGCGTGCCTACCATTAGAAGATTGTAATTTAAATACTCCTGCTTGTTATTGTTAGTTTTTCATCATTTCAAAATGTTTTCCTTTTTGCTAAGTTTCAGATGTTTCAGTCCATGCTTGGGGACTTGGAAAGGCAAGTTCTTTTATTATTATTTTTTGGGGGTCCAGTCGTGGGGCCTGAATCTGGGCCTGGGCACTGTCCCTCATCTCTTCAGCTCAAGGTTATTGCTCTAGTAAGTACTTGAGACACAGCGCCACTTTGGCTTTTTTTCTTTTTTTGCTTATGTGCTGCTGAGGAATCGAACCCAGGGCCTCAGGCATGCAAGGCAAGTGCTCTACCACTGAGCCACCTTCTCAGCCCCTAAAGGCAAGTTCTTAAGCCAGGAAATACTAAGAGAGGCTAAGCTGTTTACCTCAAAGTGAGTGGAAAGAAAAAACAGAGAGGATGGGAGTATTCCCCATTCAAGATCACACACCCAATGACCTAACTTCCCCTCTGCTAGGCTCTGCAACCTGAAGAATCTACCCTGCATAGAAGCACTAAAATTGACACTCAAGTTTCAAGTATATAGACTCAGGAGAAGTTTAAGATCCATAGAACATGAAATTCACAACACAGTATAAAAATATAAACCAATGCATCATTTCCATTAATTACATGGTTAATAATAATAAATATGCAGCAAGTTAAACATACTGTTTGATTTCAACCTTGATTTTTTTCTTTTATAATAGTAAAGAAAATTGTATAATGAAAAGGTTTAAAATGAAAAACACAATTCTGATACACATTTACTGTGGCAAAAAACTCACAATGACAAGAAGTCCACTGATTAATAAGGCAGAAAAGTGCCACTTCTCACATTTTATTTCTTTACTGTAACTCAAGTCTAGTTTTGTTTTGATATCCAGTTATTTTTTTAGATAATAATTTACTCTTCCTTTATAGAAGCTGATAAAAATTTTCTAATACATTATGCTTGTCTAAATGTATATAATGTATTAAATTCGCTTATAATGATTAATAAATTTATGAGGTATGATGTGTATAATTTATACATACCTTATCCTAATAGAGCAACTTTTGTTGAAATATTAGAACAGTTTTAGGGCTAGTAGGTACATTTCTCTAAGAAACATCAACTTTGGAGTCTAAAAAGTTGTAGGTTCTAAGAGTCCCCTCCCCTACTCTTACCTTGTGCTCTGAAATTTACTTTCCCCCAGCTTATTTTATTTCTTTTACAATCCACTCTGTACCTTGTTGAAATCTTTGTAGTGACTTTTTATATTAGGCAAAAGCCAAATACAGCTCCTGCAAACTCTTCTGCATGATAAATCCCCTTGATTATGGGGGATGTAACAAAGTTACTGTAGAAGAACAGGGGGAAGATCAATTCAATTAATAATAATAAAAAGTCAGCAGATAAAATTCAACCAACAGTTTTTGTTTCTTTCAACCCTGTTCCATCACATTAAACTACTTTAAAATCACTAATCAAGATACCTAGAGTGAATATTGACTTTAAAGTTCTTCCATTCCAATTTCAATGTGCTCTGATAATACCATAAACTCCACAGAACTGTGTGACCTTCACATATTTTTCTAAAGGTTTAATTTCTTGCTGTATTCAAGGTCTGACAATCGTAATATATCTTTGCTGTAGACATGTAGCATGGAGATTTGGAAACAAGATAGAACCAATGTATTTACTCTGTAGTTAAAGAAAATTTTGGAATTTTGCCTGATCACTTCCTTTGGATTTTTTACAATGCTAAGTCCTGTAATGTTTGGAGAGATTAGTCTGTTTCTGTCCATGTGGTATGGAATACATTCTACCACTACTAGTAAATGAAGTGCTCTTGGTAGAAGCAATGATTAAAGCACTTGACAGTCTCATACATTCAAGAAGTTTTTGAGGCGATGTAATCTTTCCTTCTCTATTCTTATTACAAATAATACATCATCACTAAAATTCTGATATAAAATATTTTTACTATTTGAATATCTATTCACAAATAATTGATAGTAAGAAAAAATAAGCCAAATATGATAACACTAGTACACTTAGACTCTAAGGTTATCACTTAGACTATACAGGCTCCATATTATCTCTCAAGGACCTGATACCTATATTTTGATTGCTTGCCTTTCAATGAGATAAGCAAGGTTTCAAAAACAGAAGGATGAAAATAAAAGATAACTCTCTTTGATAAATGTAACAGCTACGATTTGCTTTTAGGGTATCTACCCAATTTAAAAATAATAGGATTTATTCCATATCTTAGCTATAACAAATAATGCTTCAGTGAACAAGATTGTGCTGGTAGCTTTAGTGTAGATTGGTTTATAGCCATTTGTGTAAATGCCTAGGAGTGGTTAGGTCATAGTGCTAGGTTATAGGGGAGCTCTATGTTTAGTCTTTTGAGGAAACTCCATACTGCTTTCCAGAGTGGTTGAACCAGTTTACATTCCCACCAACAATATAGTACTGTTCCCATTTGTTCAGTTCCACTAGTATCTGTTATTATTTGTTTTCTTGATAATGGCCATTCTAACTGAGGTGAAGTGGATTCTCAATGTAGTTTTGATTTGCATTTTTTTTTGGTTGGTCATGGGGCTTGAACTCTGGGTGCATTTCTTTTATGGACACAAATGTTGAATATTTCTTCATGTGTTTATTGGATATTCTTATTTCCACTCCAGAGAAGACTCTTTTTAATTCTTATAAATGGAATGGATTTTTCTTTGAGGATTTGTTATTGGAGGGTTAAATTTTTTGAGATCTATGTATGTTTTCAATATGAGGCCCTTGTCTGATGTATTGCTACTGAAGATCTTCTCCCAATCTGTGGGCTTTTTATTTCTCTTGCTAGCTATGTTCTTTACCATATCTAAGAAATGAAAACAACACAGAGGCCCCCCAATAAATGAATGGATCAAGAAAATGTGATATATACATACATATATATATATGCATAATGAAATTCTATGTTTCCATCAGAAAGAATAGCATTGCCCCATATGTAAGGAAATGGAAAAATATGAAAAAACATCATAACAAGTGAAATAAGCTAGACCTCCAAAACATAGGCTCCTTGGTTTCTCTCATTTGTAATATGTCTAGGATAGTCCTAGCAGAGGATCACAGTACCTCAATACCTATGGACATATGACCACATAAAATGATGCTAATTAAAATGATCTCCATGATGTGGGAACAAGAGTTTTTTTTATGGCTGTTTTCTTTTTTCACCCTTTTTAGTACACTGTTTGCAGTTATTTCTTTTGTCTATTTGTTTTCTCTAGTTTATTCCCCAAGTTCACTGTTTCTGTCACTGTACCCTTTCTCTTGTATATAAGTTTACCTGAGTTGGGAAAGGGAAGGGGAAATCACAGAAATGGTGTGACAAAGGGGGAACCAATACAAAAACAATACTCACTAGACACTGTGTTGCAAATGAACTTTACAACTTGGGAGGGAAGGGAATCAGGACAGATATTGGGTAAACAGGAGAAAATGAGGAAGGGGCTAATCCTGTTCAAAAAGAAATGTGCTCATTACCTTACATATGTAACTGTAATCACTCTGTATATCACCTTTAGAATAAAAAGTAGGAAAAAATTACATGAGGTAAATATAGAGGAAACATTTAAACAAATAATGATGTAAACATCAGAAGTGTGATTTACCACATGTCAATGTGGCTTAAGAGCAAGCCTTGTTTAATATCGTCAATACAAATGAAGAAAGATTTCATCAAGAAAATGCCAAAATGTTTTCAGAGGTTTTGTGACATGAGGTTTCTGAGAACTGAGATCTGTTTCATTCAGTAGCTCAGAGGCGGTAGGCAAAATGATCATCTGTCAGTTTCATAGATATGGTCTGACATGTGACTGGACAATGAGGTGATCAAGGATCAATGGGATACCAGCTGAGCAAAATAGTTTATGAAGGGGTCAGTGGCTTCAAGATAGGCCACTCTATTTCTTCTGCAAAAGATGTAATACATTACAATGATTTAAAATCACTTCTCATTTGGCTCAGATTGATAGTTACATTGAAGCAGAGAAATGTCCTTAAAAGTGGTGTTGTATTCCCAGTAACTATGTCAAGGTTTACTTGTCTTAAAAGTGTGTATTAGAGTAAGTGGTCTAATACTGAGTAAAAAACTCTGCTGAGTGAAAAATTTTGGAAATTTGGGCAAAATGCAAGCATTAAAATGGTAATCTTGAAAGGAATAAAATAATCCTGGAAATAGACCTACTCACTTTTCAAGTCTTCGTGGAAAATACACTTCAGCATGTAGCAAACAAGAAACTATTTTCACACAGGCCACTACATTGATAATGTGCAGGGAAAAATGGAAAACACAAAGACTCTTTCTAACAGTGCTAGCTGACAGTGAGCTTTATTTCATCTTTTTCATGTTGGAATGATTCTTTTACCCATTCATGATAGTTGTTGGTGTAGGCATTATCTGAAATTTTAATAAGAATTATAATTTAGACATTAAGTTGTGTTTAACTAAATACATATTAATTCACAGACATAATTTAGATGCCATCAATGGGTATGTATACCAGATATAAGAATCTGGAAGATAAATTGGAAAATGTGCAATTTTGCTCCCATAATTTTCAGATAAATAGTGTGAAAGAAGAAAAAATTGAGCTTAAGACAAAAGATAATCCTCTTAAAATACATTTGATTTTTGTAATGCATCCAGATAGCCTACATAGATGTGTGTGATGTGTGTGTGTGTGTGTGTGTGTGTGTGTGTGTCTGTATGGATTGAATCAGTTCAAATTTCAAGTCCTTCAAAGCTGAAGCCAAGGCATGGCAATCAGTGGAGAGAGTGAAAATCAGCTTTGCCTTCAATCATACAATAAGATGATACTGCACGGATGAGATTCTTTTCCATGACTGTTCTTGCTAGTATATTTTGTAAATGAATGTTGCATTAACATTGTCTCTTTTTTGGTCAGTCATGGGGCTTGAACTCTGGGCTTGAGCACTGTTCCTCAGCTCTTCAATTCAAGGCTAGCGCTCTACCACAGCACTACTTCTGGTGTTCTGAGTGGTTTATTGGCGATAAGGGCCTCATGGCAGGGGCTGGGAAGGTGGCTCAGTGGTAGAGTGCTTGCCTTGCATGCATGAGGCCCTGGGTTCAATTCCTCAGCACCACATAAGCATAGAAAAAAGCCGGAAGTGGGGTGATGCTCAAGTGGTAGAGTGCTAGCCCTCAACTGAAGAGCTGAGGGAGAGCACCCAGGCCCAGAGTTCAGGCCCCACGACCGACCAAAAAAAAAAAAGTCTCATGGCTTTTCCTGACCAGGCTGGCTTTGAACTGCGATCCTCAGATCTCAGCCTCCTGAGTAGCTAGGATAGGTGTGAGCCACTGCACCTGGTTTGAATGATGTATTTAAAATACTTATAACTCCCATAAACATCATACTCTAACATGCCTTTAGTGTCTTTCCTGACATGTCTATGGAGACAAATAAATACTAAGCAACTTGTTGTAAGTTAGGTGCTTTGTATTTGTCTTCCAGGAATGTTTGATACACTGCAAAATATAAAGCCCATTGGAGGCTTTATATTTCCCAACAGTAAATCTTCTGGCCATCTACTGCTATTCCAAACACTCAGAAAAAAATGTTATGAAATTACTGATAGTCCAAAAAAGCAAGTAGTCTATAACAAGCTACCCAGATAGGGTAATGACAATAGGATAATGAAAATAAGGCAAATACAGGAAATTTATTGAAGTGTGAAGAATTAATGTTGAAAATAAGAAAAAGTAGTCTTTGAATTTTCAGTAATTCAAAGTATTTCACAGTTGACAGTAATGGTAAGGTATATGTCACTAACTACAAATTAAATGAAAATTTACACTCTGAAAATAGATTCTTAATTTTTTGCTAAAAACAGAATCAGCTTTGTAACCTGTTTTATGCACCTTAAAATGTTAGGTCCATCAATATCCTTGAACCATGAATTACAAATGAATAAATTGGGAAACATAAGTCTCTGATTTTGAGAGGGTTATGATAATCAAATGAAAGTTGGCTCATATGGAGTATAAAAATAGTTAAATAGGTGGATTATTTGACTCATATCTGAACACATTAGCAGTGGTCTACCTATAGAATGTAATAATTTTGTTAATTTCTCCAGCAAGCAAGAAAGTCCACTATCTAGTGATTTTTTAAGAATAAACCAGTAATTTTACAAACGATAACACTTTTAACATGGTATGTCTTTACTTTTTAATTAGAGGTTCAACTCAGAGCCTGTGTCTTCTTAGGTAATTACTTCTTAGGTAATCACTTAAGCCTCCTACTTCCTTTTGTTTTTATTATTTTTCGGTAACCTCTTGTTTAGGTACAATTGAGCCTAAACATGATTTTACTCCTTCCACTTCCTGACACTACAGGTGTATATACCACTACTTCTGGCTTCTTTTTGAGAGAGGGTCTCACTAGTTCTTATAATCCTCTATCTTCTTTAAAGTTGCTGAGATTCCAGGTATTAAACACCATTCCAGTAAATGGGATGTACTATTGAGACATATTGTATGCAATAAAACCACATATTTTGCTTAGTGAAGGCACTTCACATTAAAGAATAAAAAATGCTATTTTACTTGATATGTTCACCATCTCTAACTTTGGCATTATGTGTTGCTATTGGTTTTCATTCTCTGTCTTTTTTTTTTTTTTTGAAATATGTCAGCCTTTTTTTTTTTTTTAATTTTTTTGCCTGTCATGGGGCCGGAACTCTGGTCCTGGACGCTGTCACTCAGCTCTTCAGCTCAAGGCTAGGGCTGTGGTGCTGAGGAATCGAACCCAGGTCCTCATGCTTGCAAGGCATGCACTCTACCGCTGAGTTACCTTCCCAGCCCCCTCTGTCTTTTTTTATTGTCTCGGATTCATGACTATGGACTTGGCTTTTTTTTTATTGTGAAAATACTGTACAGAGGGGTTCCAATTACATGGGCAAGATAGTGAGTACATTTCTTATCAAGCATTGTAGCCTCCTCCTTTGTTTACCCTTCCCATCCCTTCCCAGCCTCCCCCCCCTCCCCTACCAATCCTCCCCCCCGCCCACCAAAATTGTAAAGTTCGTTTTCAACATGACAACTTGTACTTCTCATTGTTGCAACAGTGGACTTGGCTTTTATACATGTTTGTTATCATTTCTACCATTCTCCCCTTTGAATCTCCCAGTAGCATCTCAGTGCAAAATTTTAATATATACAGAGGCTTTGCTTTTCAAATCATAGTATGAGTCTTCTGCTTCTTCAGTGACAATTGTATATTAATGTCATCCACTACTAGATCCATTTGATAATTCCTGGTGACACATAGTAAATAGAATGTGACCTAGAATAAAACCTCAAATGTCCAAACAATATGTTTCTTACCTGTGAGCCAATTCTCCCAAAACTAAGAAGGCTCATCAGAAGGAATGTAAGCTAAACTAGACACGCCATTGTTCATCATCCCTAATTGCTTTAATTGTTTGTCTTTTGAACAAATGACTGCATCCTACATGCTTCATCCAGGTCCTTCCTTTGCCACTGATGTCAATGGAAGCTATGATGTCTAGTGTAGAAACTCATGCCAATACAGTCATATGCAAACAACCACAAAGGTAGGGAATTAGTCCACTCTGTGTGAGATCAGAAGGCCAGTCAATGCTTCTAAAGCCTTGTAATATGTACAGACTTGAGGATAGAAAAAGCAAGCAAGATGAAGTGAAATTATGGAGGCTCAAGAAAATATAGTCACTCCTATAAGACACAGCAGTTAATTTTACTTGCAAAGAATTTCTTCCATTTGTTTTAGTGTTTCTTCCCTGATAATAGGTGAAATGTGTGTGTGTGTGCATATTTATGTGTAAGTACCAAATACAGTTATATTTATCCATTTTCATGTTTTAGTTTAGTCTGTTCTGAAAATGAGCAAGGAGAAGTTAATAATTAGCCACTGGTATGAGAACCAAAGAAAAATCCAGTTTTAGCAGCCAGATAAAGTTCTAATACCAGTTGATCAAATTGACTTACAATAGAACAGAAAACTGGAAATAATATTAGGAGCTCAAACAGCAGAGAATAGTTAAGAAAGCACATCTTTAAAATGAAAGAATATTACACAGAGAGTTAGAAGAATCATGAAATGAGTAAGGCAAAGCTAAGTGAATTGATTCTTAGCCAGGATCCATGAATATCTGTAGTATGTAATCACGCCTTTAGTGTCTTCTGAATCTCTCCTTTTCTATTTCACACTAATCCAGTTTTAAAATAAAAATATTATGTCTCCATTGATACTTTATACATATTTTTTCATGTTGTTAAAGAAAATATGTATGCATATTTTTAGAAGAAATATACAGATAATATTAAAATATTTATCATACTATACAATTGTAGATGCATATTTCTCTACTTTCAGTTGCTTCTAAAAGTTGAGTTGTTGGAGTGATGTTGATTCCTTTAGCAGGATCCTTTCCCTCCTACACATAGATAGATGTCCACTATTAAAATGTTTTCCTTTTGATTAATGTCTTGCTAAAAAATTAACACACACATACACACACTTGAATTGATATTAATTTTAATTGCTCTTACACAATGAATTGCACAACAAATGAAATATGTGTAAATCAGTATTTACAGAAAGGTCCAGATATTCCTGTTTATTTATTTCCTCTGTGGTAGTAGGAAGACACATTTGTCAATATTGTACAATTAAGTAACCATATTAAATATGTTTTGCAAAGTTGCTACAGAACTTGCAACGTAGACGTTAATCCTGGAAAGTAGATATGTACAAAGGTAAACTGACATTTTCTCCACTCAGTTAATTAGACTTCAAACTCATAATGATAAGCTGGATAATACAGGAAAAGAGATATTAAAATAGTTTCATATTTACAAACACAGAAAGAACATGGTATTTATATCTGAACATAACTGGGTTGAAATCTCAATTCTCACATTGATTTTGTTACCTTAAACATAATATACCTTATTACTCTGAGTTTTCATCTCTTCCCATGTAAAATAGAAGGAATAATAGTTAAGTCATGAGTCTGCTGTGATGAAGTCTATGCTCTGTGATACATAAAGGAGCTCAGTGAATAATAATTAATACTTGAAATAGCCTATCAGTAAAAGTTTAGGGACGCAGGGCACTAAAATCTTTTGCAACTGATGTGTTAAATGCAAACCATCAACTATTCTTAAAATCCTGAAATCTCAAAATTGCTCCTTAGGAGACAAGTGACAGGAATTCCCTCTCTCAGTACTTTTAATTAGGAAGGGATAAAAAAGAACCCTTACACCTGGAGAGTTCTTAAGGAAACAAGATAATTTCAGCCTCAGAGAACTCATGCAAGGTACAAAGTGAAATTTCAGTTGTTTGAGAGTGAAAGCAAGAACCAATTTCTAAAATTCAGATATAAAATGTGTTTCACTTATGAGGAAAGAAAACCCATTATCACAATCATTATTATTCTTTTAGAAAATGTACTCCATAGGAGGCACACTTTTAAGAAATTATTAAGTTTTAATCTCATACCAATAAGTAGTAGACCCTAAGATCTTTCTCATGTGACTTCTGAGGTACAATGTGCAGAACAGAATTTGCCGGGAGTGTTGCATCAATAAACAAGTAGGTAAATGAATTCATCCAATGACTATCCCTGACGGGAACTTTACAGTTTGAGGTTTGGCAGCACTGAAAGGTAAGCTTTTCAATGTAAATGAAAGCAGCAATTGACTGGACTTAGTGCCATTGTTGAGACTAAATCAATCTCAGGTCCTGAGCCAGGCCTGGGCCTGTGTGTGCAGGGAAGGGAAAGCCATGATTTGAAGAAAATTGCCATAGAGGCTTTGGAATCTAAATGTACCTCATTCCACAGAAATTAGTGGTAGATGATTTGATACTAGCATTACCCTTTTTCCACATTTAGAATATGTTGAACATTAAGCTACAAAAATCATTAAAGCAGAATCTCTGGAGTCTGCTATCCTGTTCAGGCAGAACAGAAGACAGTAGAAATTCTTACCTTTAAGGTTCAAGGAAAAGTTTGAAGTTTCCCTAAGGCCTAGACAGTACTATTCTATTGGCTTATTGATTAAATTAAGGGATAGTGGAATTAATTAATTTAAAATTAATTAATTAATTTTAAATCCTAGCTGTCTACCTCCTAAAGTAACATTTGCATTCATGAAATCTAAGTTTCCTGGTGCTCAATGATTACTGATCCTTTAATCCTTCTGATCTATTTTTATTTCCCTTAATATAGCTCACTGTCATATTCTTCCACTTAATATCCACAGCTGGCTCCTTCCATCTAGCCAAAATCCATAGACAAGCAATTTTAAATATTTCAGGCAATTTAAGATTTGACTACAACATTGTTAGTATTTGTTTCCCACGTATACTAGCTTATATGAAGTCTGATGATACTAAACTATGAAGACACTCAGCCTAAGAGCTTCTTACAATGACCATAGATCATGTTGGCTCCCATGTTTCTGGAACTATTGAGTCAAGCTTCAGGTCTGTGATTGCAACTCTATAAGACTCTATAAGTTCATGAGAACTGTAAGAAGGAAGTTGGGCTCATTTCCTTTCCAATCTCAACAACAGCATCCATCATTCTGAAACCACCAATGATGATATGCTTTATGAAACTGTACACTCCTCATGATGCCATTCAAATATTAAGATGAGACAGGGAAATCACACCAGGGAACAAGCAAACTTATGAGTTTTACTTCATGCATCACCTGTTGCTCTAGTTAGGCACGATAATTTGCGGAATTTATTTTGCAAGGAGAAATGTGATTTAAATTAGATATTTATAATACTTCATCTGCAGCAGTGGAACATTTTGAGATTAGATGATTCCCTTCTCTTTTGTCTCTGATTGTGAGAAATGTGATAAAGGAGCTATTCTTATGTGAAAGCACAGCTGAATTTTTATCTCAAATTAGCAGGAGAGATTTCATACTGGAAATGAAATTCAGGGATAAAATAAATTGGAATTATATCTGAGTCCATATATACCTCTAAAGTTGTATTAGTAATAGGATCACAAAATTGCTGTTTAATGGTGATGGTGATGATGATCATGATTATATCAAATATTATAATTTTTGGCTGTTGTCTAAGGTTCTTTTAACACAAATCTGATTACAATCACCCATTATATAATTTTAGTTGTGAGTACAAAGCTCCATTAATGTAAGTTAATTCACTTAAGTAATGTCATTGAGCTAGTGGATGCTAATGATTAGATAGTTATTGATTTGATAATTCTTTGATTCAAAGATGTGGTACTTCCTCAAATGACCAGTTGTAATTGTACCTCAGATTTCTGCATACAGAAATAATATTATTTTAGTGTAAACTTTTACATGCTTTTAGTTCCAAGACTAGGACTAGAACTCAGTACCTAACGCTTTCACTCAGTGGCTAGTCTACCAACTGAGCCACACCTCCAGAACCTAGGGTTGTTTTTTTTTTTCATCTCTTTTATTTTTTAACATGCTTCTTAATAATAAAGAATTTTGAATTCAGTGCATGAATCTTGATGTCTCGTGCAATTACTAAAGGAATATTTCAAAAGACTACTTCAATTAACAGAATAATTGGAATCACTGAGAACAATGTCTCAGATCTTTTCAAATATTTTCTGGTTGTTACCTCCTTGTCAACTTCCTTGTTTGGATTTAAGTTTTTATTTAGGTCACTAATTTAAACAAATATCTTTGTGATTCCTGAAATTAATAGAAGGTAAGATATGGAGATTAAGAGGAGTCTCTTGAATTAAAAAATGCCTATTAAAAAGGAATACAAACTATGATCTAATTACCTTACAAAGAAAACAAAAAAGAATTATAGTATAATTCATGGAGTAATCATAACAAAGTGGTTGAAAAAGAATATTTTATATATTGATTTCTTTTTAGTTATATTAAGGAACTATAAATTGTTGAAATACAAATTAAATATTTTATGATTGGGAATCCTGAATGACAACGTGATCTGTCACTATTAATAAACCTATGACAAATGAATTGTTAATAGTTTATTGTTATTTGTCATAATTATGAATTAGAGTTGAATTTTTTTTTTTGGTCAGTCTTGGCCTGAACGCTGGTCCTGGGCTCTGCCTCTCAGCTCTTCAACTCAAGGCTAGCACTTTACTACTTGAGCCACAGCTCCACGTCCAGCTTTTTCTGCTTATGTAGTGCTGAGGAATTGAACCCAGGGCCTCATGGAAGCAAGCCAAGCATTCTACCATTGCGCGACCTTCCCAGCCTTAGGGTTAAATATTTTATTCATGTATACAACTCAGTTGTTTACCTAATTCCACCACGAATCTTCAGTAGAGAATTCCTATGTACAAACAGATTCTAGAAGAATGTAAAGAGATTACTACAATAAAGAGATACTAGAAGACTTAGTACTGTATGCATCTTTAGCAAGGATAAAGGCACTACTAGGTCTCTAATGTTTGACATTGGATAGTGGTAGCTAAAATATGTATTTCCCCTTTGAAATCCATATTTCCCCACAATGTGAGCTTAGAATAGTAACAGTTTTGGTATGTCTTCATATACCAAAACTGTTTAATATACCTTAAGTAACTTTTTTGAAGTTTGGCTAAGCATATTGTATATTGGGCACATACTAAATACTGCATAAATGAATGTCATAATGATAATAAAACAGTTGGTTCAATTATATTTGTCAAGCACCTTTTATGATGCTAAATCCAATGCAGATAGAGTGTAAACTATTAAAACTTCTCTCATATTAAGTTCCAAAGGCTCATACCTATAATCCTAGCTATTCAGGAAGCCAAGAACTGTGAGGGTTGTGGTTCAAAGCCAGCCCAAAGAATAAAGTCTTTGAGATTCTTATCTCCAATTAACTAACCAAAATCTAGAATTGGACTTGTGGCCCTAGTGATAGAGTGCCACCCTTGAGTAAGAAAGCTCAGGGACAGTGTCTAGGCACTGTGTTCAAGTGAAAGAACTGGCACACACATAAAAATCCATTCTCAGAACTTTCATTCCTAGAATATAAGATGCAAAAATAAACAATAGCCCTAGCTGGTGTTGTTTTTATGGGAAAAATAAAACAGACTCAGTCAAGTAAACTTATGGGGAAAAGGTGAATTGTCTACATGCTTAAATGACATGAATATGAAAGTTTTAACTGAGAAAATGTTATTTAAACATGTCTTTTTCAAATTTATGTGTGTCAAACAAAAAAATGTTGTGATGTTAGGAATTTTTCCTTGTATTTTATTTTATTTTATTTTTTATTGTGAACATACTGTACAGAGGGGATACAATTACATGGGCAAGATAATGAGTACATTTCTTATCAAGCATTGTAGCCTCCTCCTTTTTTTACCCTTCACATCCCTTCCCAGCCTCCCCCCTCACCCAATCCTCCCCCCCCCACCAAAGTTGTAAAGTTCATTTTCGACATGACAACTTGTACTTCTCATTGTTGCAATGGGTCCACCTGTATCCTTATTTAAACGACTTGTTTTTCTCCTCCCCTCCACAAATTATACCGACATCAAATACAGTGAAAGCAGGGGTTGTACTGTGGTGGAGGGACTGTATTTTATATTTTTATTTAAAATATGTATCCAATCAAAAGTTGCATATGTGTGCAAACTTGACTGGCCATTTTAGTTTACATACATACACATTTTTAAACAGACATTTAAAATTTTATATTTCATCTGTTTATTTATTTATAATTCTATATGTTCATAGCTACTTTGAAAAATATATAAGGCACATATATATGTGGGATTGTATGTGAGTATACAATTTAGAACATTTGACAAACATTATTAAATGTTGCCTTATGAATAGCCAAGTTGAAACAAATGAGAAATATTATTAAAATAGTTAATAAACTTAGTATGTGACAAAAGTAATAGGTTGCAGGAAACTGTCCAAAGGAATTCACAGGTTCTATATTGACTAGTACAGAAATAAAAACAAACAGAAGGAAAATATAATTAAGTAAAAAGCCACGATGTTGTTCATAGTAAGATTGAAATATCAGTGTAAGCATCAGTAAGTACCACATTTTATACCTCTCAGCTTCCAAGAGGCACTTCTATTAAAGGAGCAGATTTTGAGTATGAATAGGTGTGGTACCAGAGTAGTAGACGAAATTAGTAGAAAGTGGTATTAAAGGAAGAGAGTGTTGTCAATTGTATAATTTAAGAGAGATATCTGGTATAAAAAATTCTCTGAGACTGAGATGTGATCCTAACATGTATAAAAAAAAGTGTACTTTGTCCAAAAATATCAATAACTTGTAAGTCTGTAAATATTTAATCAAAGCATACCACTTTATCTGAATTCATCATTTTAGTAAATTGAAGTGTTCAGTAACTATTTCTAGACATTGTACAGAAAAGTATAAACAAGATCTTTTCAACTTCAGTCTCCTTGTGAGAGGCATAATATATGCTGTGTATTAGTTAACCTGATGTCCTTCATTTTCTGGATTATGTTATGAGACAAACATTGTATTAATGATCCTTGTTGTGTACAAAATCAGGCCATTAATGAGTTGGTTTTTATTCCTACCAAAACTTTACAGATAGGTATATTTTAAGGACAAATAAGTAGCTATTTACACAGTGCTGTGAACACAATGGATTTAGAAGAAAGCATGCTCTGGAATAATCTTAGGCCCATCCATCAATTGAAGGAGCCTGGAGGACTTGGTGGCAGCAGGGGCCAGCAAGGCAGAATACAATACAGATAAGTAATATGTACTAACAAGCTAAGTTCATCATCCAGTTTTGAAAGATACTTCATGAATTTTGAACAATAACTTGGTTCAAGTAGAGGGTACAAATGAAGTCATTCAAATTAATCACAAATAATTTTTACCTACTATACACTACAGGGTTGTTTCACCAGAGAAACTGTTTAAAATGATGCAGTTGATATTTTCAGAAATATATGTATATATGTTTATGTATATGTGGTAATAGCAGACTGTATGCAGTGCTTAGTTTTGACAGATCAAATAGCACTTCTATTAAACAACATCATAGAGGTGGAGATAAAACTCAATGGCTGAGCACTTGCCTAGCACACTCAAGACATTGGGAAAGATCCCAAGTACCACAGAGAAAGGAAGAAAGGAAAAAAGGTCTAAAAAGGAAGAAGGAACGAGAGAGACAGGAAGGAAGGAAGGAAGGAAGGGAGGGAGGGAGGGACATACATAGTTAATATACATAGTTATACACCAATAGCTATAGATATAGTATATGGATATATTTCTGTTTGTGTTTTCTGTTTTTCATGTAAATTAGAAATTATTATTTTTCTACTTGGTGTTGCAAATAACATTTCTTCCACTTTATCTTACACTAAATTTTTTTTTGGTTGGTTGTAGGGTTTGATCTCAGGGCCTGGGTGCTGTCCCTGAGCTCTTCAGCTCAAGGCTAGTGCCCTACCACTTGAGAAACAACACCACTTCCAGCCTGTTCTGTTTATGTGGTGCTGAGGAATTGAACCCAGGCCCTCATGCATGCGAGGCAAGCACTCTACCACTGAGCCACCTTCCCAGCCCTCCAGTTTGTCTTGATAGCACTCTTCATCTTTAGTTCTGGAAAAGTTTAACATTTGCTGACAACATTCTTAGAAGTGATCAATCAAAATTTATAAGAGAAAATTGTAGGTTTTTTTAAAGCTTTATAACTTTTGGCTTTAAAGGTCAATTGTTCCTTTTGTTCAATTGAAGGACATGCTCTGGAGTCAATCAATTTTAATTCAACACAAGACCTTATTCTCCAGTTTCACCTCTGACATTAACAGAACCAAACTTGTGTTTAAGCAAATACTGATTATGTTTCCTTACAGACAAAATACAGTATCTCAATTTTCTTTTATTTTTCAGTTTTCATTGATTTATTTTATTATACTGGGCTTAAACAGGGGCAACTATCAAGAATGTTTTTGTGTTTGCTTTTCCCCCTCATTGGTCAGAATTGGGAAGAACCGCAGATTGGTTGGTACTTGGCTTCAAAGATTCCGTAAATAGCATTCAAAAGACAAATGCCTTGTAAAAGCTTCTTGAGTTTTCTCAAACCCTGTTTTTACTATTATGACCACTGTCTTGAAGCAGATTGACAATGTTATTTTGATTAGTAATTTCTTCCAAATACATTCCATGTGTGCCCTGTACTTCTTAATAACTTTGTTCCAATAATTTGTTCAAATTCCTACCGTACTTTTAGAAATGCTCAAAATCCAATACAACAGTTCTGCTAATTAATAACCATTCTTAGGTCCACTGTACCTTACTTCATCCAGAGCTGAACATTTTCTAAGTGTATGGGTGATTGCTCTTAGATATATACTATTAAGTAACTTTGTATGCAATCTCTATATTCAGGGCAGATGGAAAATTTAAGAAGTAAAATGTAAATGAAATGCTCATAAATGACAGGTCTAATAGCTGACATCTATGAGCTGTTGGTGTTAGTGAGTATGTAAAGATACCTAGATGAAGGATTCATATAGTCATTGTTTAATTTTATTGTTCACAGAATAAGGGGCAGTAGATGGGTATCCTCTCTGATACATTTCTCTTCTGCAGTATCACCTTTATAATCCAATGTTTGTCTGACAGAGTCACAGTAAAGATCAGTCATGGATCATCATAAGAAAAGGACATGTACACATCATGTTTAGTTTACCTGATTATTATTACTATAGGACACCCACCTAATATATATATATATATATATATATATATATATATATATATACACACATATATATGCATTACTAGCTAGAAGGAAAGACAGCAGGAATTTATTTCACTAAGAAAGACATAGGAATCACAGGGTTGCTTGAATTATCTTTTCTTCAAAGGACAGACACCCTGTGCTCATTTTATTGTACTTCAGTAACGTTAACATCTGCTTTTAGGGAAAAAAGCAAAAGTATTGAGACATCCTTTTGAAGCTATAGGTTTCATAGAAATATTTGTTAAAAAATTTACTCAGTATCCAAATAGTAAATTTTATTTTTGAAAATCATATTTTCAACCTGATTCACAATGTGGTCCATGTGACATAGTATTTCACAATCTGATCCCACCTATTCAGGATATTGATATTGGGGAAATCAGGGTTTGAGGCCAGTCAAGTTAAAAATTGATGATAATCTATCTGAACAAATAAGTGAGAGGTGGCAGTTCATACTGGTGATAATAGGTATGTCAGAGAAGAAGAGAGGAGGCCTGTGGTTTCAAAACAGCCCCACGCAAAAATAAATTCCTACTTAAATTACAGGAAATATATCAAGAAAAGCAAGGTTTTGGAAGAGTAGTTTAGCTGACAGAGTGCCTATCTAGCAAGATCCACCCTGAGTTCAAACACTGAGTTCAACTGCCAAAAAAAATGTCTAATAATAATGTGATATGTTGCTCATTCACTTTACGTCAAAAGTGACAAGGTATTAAAATTCATGAAAAATAAATAAATCATTAGGAAAATTTCAGCTTGATAACCAGTTTGTTAAGGTATTTGCAGGTGTTTTGATGTTGTGTGTAAATTTTTAAACTTAAGTCTCAAAGTGAAAGGAAAATGTATGCAATTTGCCGATCACTTAAATTTTTGATAATGATAATACTTTTCTTAATGGGCTATTATCAACATGTTCAAAAGTACTTGAGAAAGTAATTTCTTTTACAATAAATTTTTAATTTTTAGCTTTTACTAATTTTAATTCTTATCATATCTTTCAATTTTAAGACAAAGAATGGGACCATCCTAGTAAATGTCTATTTGGTTGCATTTTCCAACTTCAAGTTTCTATGAAACAGAGTAGTATTTAGGATTCCTTCTGATTTAACATGGAATAATACTTTATTTCATGACTATCAAATGAATATTAGAGATATTCAGAGGTATTCAATTTTAGAGGCTGAGCAGTAGAAAAAATTTTAATCTTAATGCTAAAATATATCCTATGTCCAACTTATTTTCTCCCAGTTTCTCACCCTTCAATTAGAGTCTTAAGTAAGTCAAAGATAAGTAAGAATTTTCTAGTTGAAACAATTTTATGTAAACTTTAGTATTAAAGTTTAATTTTATTTAATGGACAATACCACATGATTCCAGGTTATAGTAAAGCCTAGGAATATGATGACAGTAACTCCTGATCCAATTTCATAATATCAGGAAAATGAAAGATCTGTGTTTATTTGCTGTATGGCTAGAGATCTCAGCATGCAATTGTCTTGTAGAACTAATTGAAACCAGTAGATCAGAGCTGAAAATAACATTCAGGATAAGAGAGATCATCATAGTCTATTTTTCTTACTATTCTGAATTCCATATAATAGAAATTTAATAAAGATATGTTTATTTGAACAAACAATATGTTTTGTTTCTAGTTGTTGTTCTGTTTGATGATGTAAAACCTACTCAGAAATAATACATTTTTGTCTGTTTTATAATTATTTCTTTTTAAAATTTTTAATATAAAAATGTTTTACAGAGAGGTTCCAGTTACATAAGTAAGGCAATGAGTACATTTCTTGTTGAACACTGTTACTCTCTCTCATTTTTCTCTCACTTTCCCTTGCCCCCTGACTCACCATACCCCATGTTGTAAATTTCATTTCCAACATAGTGTCTTGTGAGTATCACTGTTGCATTGGTTCACTATTTGCCCTTTGTCTCACCATTTTGTTATTTCCCATTCCTTCCTGAAGCTAGGTAAATGTATATACAAGACATAGGGTACCAAAATAAAAAAACAGTGACATCAGGGGATAAAACAAAGGAAAAAAATAAGAAAACAAATGAAAAAGTGATACCTTCACATAGTACAATACCCAGGCCCAGAGTTTAAGCCCCACAACTGACAAAAAACAAAATAACAAAACAAAATATCAAAACAAGTAACAAAACAAAAATAAAAACAAAATAAAATAAAACCCTTGTTTCCATATCTTGGAATTCATTTCAATTAGTCTCATTTTATGTGATCATATGTACATAGCTAATGAGTTATTGTGATCCTCTACTAGGACTATCCTAGACATACACTAGGCAAACCATGGAGCCTATGTTTCTTTGAGTCTGGCTTACTTCACTTAATATGATTTTTCCAAGTGTTTCCATTTCCTTACAAAGGGGGCAATGTTTTTCTTTCTGATGGAAGCATAGTCCATTATGTCTATATACCACATTTTCTTATCCATTCATCTACTGAGGGACAGCTGAGTTGGTTCTGAATCTTAGCTATGGTAAATATTGTGCAATGAATATAGTTGTGCTGGTAGCTTTAGCGTGCCATTATTTGTGATCCTTTAGGTAAATGCCCAGGAGTGTGATTGCTGAATCATAGGGTAGTTCTAGGCTTAGTCTTTTGAGGAACCCCTATAATGCTTTCTTGAGTGGCTAATCAGTTTACTTTCCTACACTGTAGTAGAGTTCCTTTTTGTCGATGTCCCTTCACCATCTGTTATTATTTGTTTTCTTTATAATGGCCATTCTAACTGGGGTGAGGTAGAATCTCAGTGTGGATTTTATTTGCATTTCTTTTACGGCCAGAGATGTTGAACATTTGCTCATTTGCCTAATGGCTATTCTTATTTACTTTTCAGAGAAGTCTCTTTTTAATTCATTAGCCCATATATTAATGAGAGTAGTTGTTTCTTTAAGGATTTGTTATTGAGAGGTTAAAATATTTCAGCTCTAGGTATATTTTTTGATATGAGGCCCTTGTCTGTTATATAGCTAGTGAAGATCTCCCAATTTGTGGGATTTCTATTTATCTTGTTAGCTATGTGATTTGCCAAGGAAATAATACATTTTGATCCACAAAGTTATAACAAAGTAAACTAGTCTGGTAAGAGACATAATCTTATGAAAGAAAATATGCTATTCAAATTCAAAGATTAATTTTATTTGGCTTAATTATGATAAAAATAATAAATTCAGTATGGTGGCAGATCTATGTACATATTTTTACCATCCTCAGAACCATTTAATAAGCATTATATTTTGTATTTCCATTTAAAAATTATGTTAGATATATACAAAGATCCTTTGCATTAAGCTTTGTATGCATTAAATCTATAAATTTTGGGTTAGTAGTAAATAAGCTTAAATGATAGTTAAGAAAAACATCATAGTAATTTTCTTAAAAACAAATAAAAGAATAAACTCATTTTATTTTATATCCTCTTGTGTTGCATGATAAATTATGAAATCAGTCATTCATTAATCACTTCTCACAAACAATGAGTGTAAAGTATTTCTAAAACAATGCATCTTGACAAAATGGTTAAATAAAAACTAACTGGGCTGAACACAAACATTAGGATAATAGAGCATAGGTTCAAAATAAGGGGTGTGACTTTGGGAGGAGAATAAAAACCAAGATAAACTAAATTAATAGTCAGATATGCAAACTAGTAGGCAAGATTCTTGATATACATTAAAATAGAGCAAACTCTACTAAAAAAGTTTTTTTTTAATAAAGTTTATTTCACATGTAAACATTGGGTCTTTATGAATTTCATGTTTCTTTTTTTTTTTTTTTTTTTTTTGGGTCCAGTCGTGGGGCCTGAACTCTGGGCCTAGGCACTGTCCTTCAGCTCTTCAGCTCAAGGCTAGCGCTCTACCACTTCAGTCACAGCGCCACTTCCAGGCTTTTTTTTTTTTTTTTTTTTTTTTTTTGCTTATGTGGTGCTGAGGAATCGAACCCAGGGCCTCAGGCATGCAAGGCAAGCGCTCTACCACTGAGCCAACTTCCCAGCCCTAAAAAAGTTTTAAATTTGGTTTCTAAACAGATGACCTCCATTTCTAACGTTGCCTGACATTGATTACTGATATTGTCTAATAATTAAATCTCAGAAATATTTTAAATAATAGAATGCCATAGGCTAAAAGATAATAAAACTCTGTCTACAAAATTAAATGAATTATGACTGATAATTAATATTGTAACAAAAATAACCTAAACCATAAAGTCGTGTCCTTTAGTGTACAATGATGTAACTTCATTTAAATTATGCCTATGTCCTTTATAAATAGCCAAGATTAATAAACATATGATATTTCTTACCTCTATCATCCTTTTTTTTGGGTCCGGTCTTGGGGCCTGAACTCTGGGCCTGGGCGCTGTCCCTCAGCTCTTCAGCTCAAGGCTAGCGCTCTACCACTTGAGCCACAGCACCACTTCTGGCTTTTTTTCTTTTTGCTTATGTGGTGCTGAGGAATCGAACCCAGGGCCTCAGGCATGCAAGGCAAGCATTCTACCACTGAGCTACCTTCCCAGCCCCATCTATCATCCATTTTTGTATACTTGTTATCTTATACAAATTATAAACATCATAAGTTTTAATAGATATCCCTCATATTTTGGGTGAATTAAATATATATGTATGTTCAATGCATATACACATATGTATACATACATATATATGATATATGCACATATGTGCATACATATGTATATTTGTAATATATATCATATATATTCTTTCTCTTAGAGAAATACTAATAATAGAGTGTTAAGAGGTTGTGAGAGGTTAAACCAGTAAAATGCTAAGGGCAATGACTTTATAATGAGATAAAGTATTGGAAATATATGAGAGCTTGGAAAGTGTTCTCAATGATTAGAAAATAACTGATTCTGTCATGAGAAGTATTGGGAATGCATATTACAAATGAAAATTACAGAGACCACACTGTTGTAATGATTCAATTTGTTTTTAGGTGTAGTTTCAAAAAACAACTATTAGGTAAATATTGTCTACACCAAAATCTGATGACTATTAATCATGCTTCAAATACAGTGGCTGATGATTCACTGACTTGGCAGAGGAATAATGGGAAATTCTTAACTATCATAGAAAACTGAGAATAGTAGTAGAATATTTAACTTCTTACCATATTTCATGATTTTATTGTTGTCTTTCCATTTATGTTCTCTTCCTGTGGTCTTTGGCATCCATAGAGAAATGTGATGTTATTTCCCTATTAGCAAAGCATTATTTGCACCAACTACACATTTGAGAAACCAGGAGAAACAGAAAACAAAGCCACTTGAATTTTATAAAATTTAAACAAATAACTGGGAAGATCTCAAATTAAATGGAAGAAAATTGAACAGTAAAGAGATGATAAAAATATCAGGAATTATCTGACATTTTAAAACCAATATAATGAAAATGTCTAAGAAAGCGTTTGTGATTGGATTGTAAAACAAGTGAAGGAGCAGGAAATATCAGAAGCAAAGTTCCAACAAGTATACAGAAACTATGAAGAAGAAATGAATGGAAACTTGAGAACTGTAGAGGTTCCTCTGTGCCTGTAACCAAAACCACAGCCAAGAATCCACAGGCGGGGACAGCAAGGAGTATATACACCCAGAACTTCAAGAACAGGCCCAGGAACCAAAACATGAATGGACTGGGACTCATCACCTACCTCTACAGGAAAGTTTCCTGGTGCTTCTGTCATGGAACTAAATGCACACACACACACACACACACACACACACACACACATCTGACCCACAGAAACACTGAAGATACATCATAGGAGCAGTTAGTGCAATTGTAGATAGAGCCACAGCTTTATTATGATAAGTTCAATCAGTACATCAATAGTAATTAGATAAATTCAGGTAAGCAGAGCATTAAAAAATCATACATTTTTCTCTCCTATTTCCATTTTAGTGTGTTTATCTCACTTGTATAGAAATTCAGTTCTTTTTTGAAGTAGCTTCAACAAAATTATAAAGTCAGGAAAAATAGAATACTGTCTCTTATGATTAAGTGAAAGCCAATTAATAAGAAGACTTAAATGATAAGGTCCTTATATAATATAGCAACATATATAACATATAATATATAACTTATATATTATATATAATATAATATATAATTATATATAATTATATAATATAGCAACTGAATTAATGAGTAGAAGATGATATGTGTGCTAGTAAGCAAAATGCCTAAGAAAAACAACTAGAAAGGGGAAAGGTTTATTGTTACTCATGGTTTGAAGAGTTTCTTCCTGTGGCTGACAGTCTCCATTTGGGATACTGAAATGAAAGAACATCATGGCAGTGGGAGTATGTGAATTACGTGACTGCTTACAGAATGGTGGCCAGAATTCAAAAAGTGAGAGGATGTGAATCCAAAAATACACCCTTCAAAGGCTTGCCCACCATATTCCATCTAACCCCTACCACCTAACAGCCCAAGAAGCTATTGACTGATGAACAGGTTTTGCCATTGATAAATTTATCACTGATAGTTGCAGTTTTAAGAGCTGTTTTGAGCATTAAAGTCATGATCTATTTCACTCTTAGTCATGCCAGGAGCTGGGGACTACACCTTGCATACAAGAATCTGGAGTATACAGTACATATCCAAACTATAACAGTATGTGTATTCTAAATACTGGCTGCTGCCTTCCTCTGCACCCACTTTGAGGAGACAATCTTACTTGTTATCAATCTTTATTAAAGATATTAGAAAGGTATTAATCTAGACAAGTTGACACAACACAAAGCCACCACACATGCATTTCATGAATCAATATCTGTGTCTTTAACCATAGAAGTCTTTCAGGACTTTGGAGTTACATACTAAGATATAGATGTGCCATCTATACAGTAAAGTAGCTAAACTTCTCAGCTTCCATTTACAAGCTTTGGTTCATGTTTAGGGAGTGCTGCTTTTCAAAGGAGTGACATTTCAGGTCTAAGCCTCACATTTATCCCATCTCTTACTTTCTTGGAAATATTTTTGGGGTCTTTTAAGTTTTGGAGATCTAATCAATAAAACTGTAGGACCCCAAATCACCTCTTGACTGTGGTTTAATTCTCTTTCTTTTATGCATTTGTTAGTAAAATAAACATATCAAAATGCCATTGATTTGTTACAATATTTACTTCTGCATCCTAGAACTCCTGTGATGTGCGTAACATTGCTAATTGTAAGAAGCCTGGCTTTTTTTGAAATCTGGTCAATTTGCTTGTAAGACTGAATTGATTGTATAATGATCTGTTGAATTGATCATTCAATCACTGGCAAAAAAGTCTAATACAGTTAGCTATGTAAAAATGCCTACTGCTCTCATTAATCACTTTTAACTAATTAGGTTTCTAATTAACATAGTCATAAAAAGAGGATACAATGAAAAAAGAAACTCAGGAGCTGTTTGGACGAAATCTCTCTTTCCCCTTGTCAGGTAGCTTGGATTGCAATTGTACTGTAAAGATAAGAGTGGTTCTATGCCCTCAGAATGGACCAATTCCAATTTAATGTATAAAATAGTATTTGAGTTTTATTCAATGTCATGTCTACCCTTTAAGCAAATGCAGCCAAAAATTATAGTACTTCTAATATATTCTCCTGGATAGTAATTGTTTGTGTTCTTGCTGCCTTTTCTCTTCTCATAATTGTTTTGTTTTGGATGTGGACGTGTTCATCACAGCTTGAACACAGTGACTGCTTCATGTTTTGAATGTCTAATATAAAATGGACAAACCAGTTAAATGAATTAAATTAATAAAGTTAATATGTAAGATAAGAAAGAAGAAACAAAGACCCTCTCAAATTATAACCAGACAATGTTTAAATTTGCTAAGTCTGTAAGATTGCAAAAAAATTATGAACTATTTCAAATTTTCACATGATAAATATTTTATTTTTTAGATAAGAAATATTTACCTTTAGATTACAAGATGAGACAGTGGGATACACATATCATTAAAAGACTCACTAAAATGTTCTTAAATTTGGACTCTTAGTTGTATTGTGTGAAGTAATTTAATTTCAGACTTTCATAGTTATAACTCTAACCATGGGATGTAGCATTGCATTTTTTGTTTACATTTTGACTTCATGGCTTTTGTTATACTAAAAACAAAAATATAATAATATATTAGAAAGATCATACATTATATGATATTTTCATTATCTAGTATAATATTGAATTCCTTTTAGACATATAAACAGACAGGTACATGAAATCTTTTAAAAAATGTGTGCATATATAATATTGTGTGCATATATAATATATTCTTTAATTGACTCATATGTTTGTTAGCTCTTTTATAATAACAAATTATGTCTTAGTAATTATCATCCTCAATGAAAATCTATCAACCAGTAGCAAAATAAATTCTGCAAACAAAACTATCTGTGTAAGCTATGCTTTAAAAGATAATACAGCCAGGTGACAGTGGCTCATGCCTGTAACCCTAGATGCTCAGGAAGCTGAGATCTGGGAATCATAGTTCAAAGCCAGCCGGGACAGGAAGGTCTCCATGAGACTCTTGTCTCTAATTAACACTCAAAAACTGACAGTGGCACTGTGGCTCAAGTAGTACAACACCAGCCTTGAGCACAAAGAGGTTCAAGGACAGTGCCCAGACCCTGAGTTCAAGCTCCACAACCAAATAATAATAATAATAATAATAATAATAATAATAATAATAATAATAATAATACAACTTTCATAACTCAAGTCTCTGTCAGCTACTTTAATGTAATGTGCAATTAACATCACTATCCTGAGATGGTTACACATTTTAAAAGAAAGAAAATGGTCATAACCTTAAAGGGACATGAAATAGTGCTTTATAGACATTAACACAGTCATATAATTTTGACTCCTTTTTATGGCTATGTAAAAATTACATATTTTATTAAATATGTAAATCCAAAAAGATACAAGACCAAGAATTGGAGTCATTAGCTGCTATCAGGTTCTTCTTTTGATTCCATAGCAAGAAGTAACAAATAGAGGAGAATAAAATATATTAAAGTACATGTTGTGACCTTGATCATGTGACTCACAGGGTCAGCCAAGGGAAAGGCAGTGAGCCAGCAGAAATCCAGCCCAGATCAATCATACCAGGTGCCAAGGTGGTTCATCTGAAGTCTCGAGCAAATATAAGAGAGATAAATTGACTGTCTGGGTATGAAACGGGTGATCTTTAATCTTTGTCTTTTTTTATTGGAAAACTGATGCACAGTTACATAAGTCAGGTAATGAGTATGTAACTTTTTTTTAACACTGTTAAACTCTACTTCATTTTCTCCCAATTTTTTCCCTCCCAACTGTGTTACAGAGTCCATTTGGAACATAATGTCTATTTTTTATTGTGAAAATACCATACAGAGTGGTTACAATTACATGGACAAGATAATGAGTACATTTCTTATCAAATATTGTTGCTCCTCCTTTGTTCCCCTACCCATCCCTTCCTATCCCTTCCAATCTCCTCCCGGCTCTTCGCCAACATTGTAAAGCTCGTTTTTCGACATATTGATTTGTACATCTCATTGTTGCAAAGGGTCCACCTGTATCCCTATTTACACGATTTGGTTTTCCCCTTCCCCTCCACAAATTATACCGACATCAAATACAGTGAAAGCACGGGTTATACCGTGGGGGAGGAACATACAAAGCAACAAAGAAATCATCTTATAAATATGTTAGAAATCACATGAAAGAAAAAACATTTGAATACTTATCTTGGGGTCCATTTCACCTAACATCAACTTATCTTCCTTTTCTGCTTGTCTCAGACATATACTAGCTATTGAAAATAAGGGAAACCGTGGGACCTATGTTTCTTTGGGCCTAGATTACTTCACTTAATATAATTTTTTCCAAGTCTTTCCAATTCCTAACAAATGGGACAATGCCATTCTTTCTGATGGAAGCATAGACATTTTGTGTATATAACCCACATTTTCTTGATCCATTCATCTACTGAGGGGCATCTGGGTTGGTTCCATATCTTAGCTATGGCAAATAATACTGCAATAAACATAGTTGTGCTGGTTTTAATATGGTCTTGTTTGTGATTATTTGGGTAAATGTCCAAAAGTGGGTTTGCTGGGTCATAGGGGAGCTCTATGTGGAGTCTTTTGAGGAACCTCCATACTATTTTCCAAAGTGGTTGAACAAGTTTACACTCCCACCAATAATGCAGTAAGGTTCCCTTCTGTCCACATCCCCTCCAGCATCTGTTATTATTAGAGTTTTTGATTATAGCCATTCTAACTGGGGTGAGGTGGTATCTCAATGTGGTTTTGATTTGCATTTCTTTTATGGCTAGGGATGTTGAGCATTTCTTCATGTGTCTATTGGCCATCCTTCTTTCCTCTTCAGAGAAGTTTCTCTTTAAGTCTTTAGCCCACTTATTTATTGGGCAGTTGTTTCTTTGAGGATTTAATTTGGGGGATTTAATTTTTTGAGTTTCAGGTATATTTTAGATATGAGACTGTTGTCTGTTGTATGGCTAGTGAAGATCTTCTAATCTGTGGCCTTTCTATTGATCTTGCTATCTATGTCCTTTGCCAAGCAGAAGCTCCGCAACTTCATGCAATCCCATTTCTTTGGTTTGTTGTGTTTCTGGGTCTCTATTAAGAAAATTTTGGCCTGAGCCAAGGAGGCCTAGGGTTTCTCCTATTCCATCCTGTAGTGTTTTCAGAGTGTCTGCTTTGACTCCAAGGTCTTTGATCCATTTGGAGTTGATTCTGGTGCAGGGTGATATATAAGGATCTAGCTTTAATTTTCTACAAGTGATTAACCAATTTTGCCAGCACCATTTACTGAAGAGGCTGTCTTTCTTCCATTCTAATGTTTTAGCTCCCTTATCAAAGATTATCTGTCTATAGGTTTGTGGGTTTATTTCTGGGTTTTCAATTCTATTCCATTGGTCCTGAGGTCCAGTACCAAGCTGTTTTGATTACTATGGCTTTGTAGTATTGTTTGAAATTTGTATTGATATTCCTCTAGCACTGTTCTTTCTGTTAAGGATCACTTTTGCTATTCAGGGTCTTTTATTGTTCCATATGAATTTTTGGATTGCCTCTTCTATTTCTTTGAATGTCTAGTAAATAGAGTGTCACTCTATTCACTCTATTTAATTGCTTCACCCTTTGTCCCACCATTTCTGTTTTCCCCATTCCCCTCTCCAAAACAAATAAATATATACATATATATATACATATATGTATGTATGTGTATGCTTATTTATTTTATATATATTCATATATATGCATATATACATATATACATTTATACATACTTGTATACATATGCATATATACATGTATATGCATATATACATATATATGGGTCCCGGTGACTCAAGCCTGTAATCCTAGCTACTCAGGAGGTTGAGATCTGAGGATCGAGGTTCAAAGCCAGCCTGGGCAGGAAAATCCGTGAAAATCTTATCTCCAAAAAACCACCAGAAAACCGGAAGTGGCACTGTAGCTCAAGTGGTAGAGTGCTTGCCTTGAGCTGAAGAGCTGAGGGACAGCGCCCAGGCCCAGAGTTCAAACCCCACTACCAAAGAGAAAAAAAAAAGTGGTGAATGGGAATAAACCAAAGAGAGGAAAAAGAACTGCATTCAATACCTCTTGTTTCCATTTCTTGGGGTTCATTTAAATAAGCATTGTTTTATACTCTGGTTTCTTGTCGTATCGTATAAATCTTTTGTCTTTTAATCCTTGTTTTTACCTATGTGTGCATCTGGACTGACTCTGAGACTGAAATCTCTTACTCAACAAAATCTAGAGACCTCTGCCATCTTGTTAGAGCTTCTCTTTCCATAAACACACTCACACACGTACATGCACACACACTCATACTCACAAAATATTCACATATATGCATATATGAATGCACATTCCTCAAATGCATTCCCAAATAGGAAATGGAATAAACTAAAGATATTTTAGGAAATCATGAAGAAAAATTTAAAGATCTAGAGAAAGACAGAAGAACAATTGTTTGTTCTTTAAAAAAGCAAATAATTAGAGGCAATTACTTCTAATACAGCTGCATCCACATAAAGATCATTCAATGCAAAGAAACAACTCAAAACTATTGGAAGCTTAACTATGTTGATAAAAACAAAATAAAATAAGAAGATTCGAAGTAAAGTTGATACAAATATTTGGAATTAGTGGTAGAGCTATACTTGAAGATGTTATTACTTTAGTAGGAAGAATATATATATATATATAATATATGTTTAAAACAACAGACAACACATTAGCCACATTATGAGAAATATTATGAGAAGAATTAATACCATGTGGTAAAGACATCTAAAGATGAAGGTGGAAATGTTGCTTTCCCTCATGAACTATTTTGTACAATTCAGTGTTTTAAAAAAACACAATATATTATTTCCATTTTTAAAACAAAAGTCAAATATAACACCTTGTAACATTCTTTAAGAACCTTTGGAATATACATTCTAAATTTTGAGATGTATTTTTGATTGTACAAGTACTTAAAGATAACACAAATAAAATTATAAATGATATGGAAAGGATCTTTCCTCAATGGACTTATTGTTAGACTATTTCTTTCTTCTAAGCATCTCTTTTAAAGATCTTGTGTAAGTCTGTCTGTTCTGACAGCAATTTGTGGAGAAGATACACAACATTGAGGGATTTTTGTTCTTCTTTCCCCCTGTCTTGCTCCCTCTCTCTTTCTCTCTCTCTCTCTCTCTTTCTTTTTCTCCCACCATCAGGTTTATACAAAAAAATGCCTACCAAAGTGAAACCATTTAAAGTTTATGGATTTTTGAAGACTTTCTGCTAAGTTAGAGAATAATGTTCCCTGTGAGGAAAGAGAGTAACTTAAATTCATGTACAGAACACAAGGAAGAAAACTAACTACTATTGTTTTCTACAGTCAAGGACAAATCTGAGTAAGATTTGAATCTTTAGAATCAAATAGTGGTAAAATGATTTTTTTTTCATCAGAAAGTCACATTTCCTAAAAGGTTTTCAATCTTGTTATTCTGGTGAGGTTTTTTTAGTTTGCTATTGCATTTTAAAGCATATAGATGGAAAAAATGTTGAACATCTAACATTTAGTCAACAAAAGAAGAGAAAAAAATCAATTTTAAAAGAAAATAACATTTAAGTTCATAGAAATATGTTTTCAGTTTTTCTCTTAAAGATAATACAAAGCCAGTATTGCATGGATGCCCTTGACTGAAAGTGCCTACATGGAATTAAACTGGATGAAAAGTATAGAAATGCCTATGAAAATGTATCCTGTAAGATAATAAAAACCATATGACTCATACCAGACCAAAGACTACCAAGTAGATAGGATCAACATATACAAGAGGAAGTATGTGACTCTTGTCTCTGTGGTCTTCTTCAGGTTTCATAAAAATGTTCAGGGGAACATATGTGTTAAACTCCCATTTAGCAGTACCCCTCATGGTAGATTTAAGAACATAGCTCAATAGTGATGTACATGTAACCATATAAGATGATGATAAGTAACATGAACTGCAAGGCTAGAAATAGAGTTTTTACTTTGTGATTGTTGTTTTTAATGTATTATCTGATTTCTTTTTACTTTGTGGGATTTTTTTTTCCTATGGTTTATCAACTTTTGCCACTGTATTTGATTTTGGTACCCTGGGTATTGTATATATGTGTCTATCTGAATTAGGGAAGGGAAGTGGACCAACAAAATGTTGAAACAAAGGAAAAAGGGCAAATCAATGCAACAGTAATACTCACAAGACAATATGTTGGAAATGAACTATACAATTTGTGGGGATGGCAGGAAGGGAAAGTGGGAGAAAAATGAGGGAGGAGGTAATGATGTTCGACAAGAAATGTACTCACTATCTTAGCTATGTAACATTAACCCTTCTGTAAATCACCTTGTCAACAAAATTTAAATAAAAAGATCCACTCCCCTCCAAAAAAAACAGAGAACACAGATGGCAGAAGCTTTTTAAGGGCCTGTTCTATTTATGTCAGTCTTCTGTATGCATTAATTTCTTCTCCTCTAAGAACCAACAGCAATACCATGCATCCTCTATGCCAAGAAATGTACTAAGCAATAGTGCTGAGTACAATGGTTGACAGTTTTCTACCAATTGAGGACTCCATGTCATTTTACACTGTGACAAACAAAGAATGGTATGACACTCTTTGAGCTCCTAGTCCAGCTGTGAAGCCCTTGTAGATTCAAAACAGCCTAATTACATTGTGTGATTTTGTATTAACAAATGCTTCTTCAGGAAATCTCATAGGATAGACCTCTTGGCTAGCATATAAAGTATAATCAAGATGGTCAATTTCATATGTTGATATGTTTCATGGTTTCTATTTGACAAGCAGATGCTTGCCAGATATATATCTACACATTCCAGCTTTTTTATATTTAATTGAGCTTGAATTCAAGGCTTCATGCCTGCTTGCTCAACTAGTACTCTATCACTTAAGCCATGGCTACTGACTTTTAGTTGGTTGTTTTTCTGAGACTGAACTGCAGTCCTCTGGATATCAGCCTTCTGTGTAACTAGGATTACAGGCATGAGCTTCTGGCACTGTGCTACAGTCTATATTTAGCATACATTTTTCTACACATATAGTAATCCTATTCTTACATCTACCCTTTCTGCCTACCTCTGTGCAAGCAGAAATGAAGAGTAAATTATCCAATCAATAATTAGGCAAATGAAGTAAACAGATAATTCCCAAAATAAAGACAAATGGTCAACAAACACACAAAGAAGTATTCACCATCCTTAACCATACAGAGATACATATCAAAATTATTTGAGATTCTTACCTCAGTCCAGCCAGATTATTATGAAGAAAATATATAACAATATATGATGAGGATGTGGAGACAAGCAAGGCTTTATGCAATCTTGGTGTGAATGTGAATTAATTCATCAGTATGGAAATCAATATGGATGTCTTTCACAACAATAAAAAATGAAGCTATTATAGGATTCTGCTATATCACTCCTGGGATATTCCTGAAGTAATTAAAGTCACCATGCAATGAAAATACAGGCACAACCATATTTATTTTAACACTGTTTATAATGGGAAGTCATGAAATTGGCCTAGATACCTATCAACAAATGAATGCATTAAAAAGATATATGTATAAGTACATATATAATGGAATTTTATTCATCCATAAAGAATGAAATTATATTATTTTCAGGAAAACTGATAGAACTGAAGCTCCTCAGGCTAAGTGAAATAAAGGCAGATAGATGTAAGGGACAGATTACATTTTTTTTCACATGCAGAATCTACACTTAAAAAACAAAGATGTGAAAGCAGAAGTAAGAGATTAGGAGGGAAAGGAAGGACAAGAATGGTGATGAGAACAACATGTTAGAAAAGTACAGTAAGCAAGTATTACAACATTATAATGAAACTGACTACACATAATAAATATAAATTGATAATTCCAAATAAAAATCAGGTGCTCTAAGAAGGAAAAGCATGCAAACCTTTACCTTTTCACAAGAAACTTTATTCAAATCCCAATTCTAGCTACATCATAAATATCTCTCATTACCAATGTCCTTTCTTTGCTTAATTAAGGTTTTAAATTTTTAACTAACTTGTAAAGTGTGTTTTTCTTCTCCTAAAAAGCTACATTGCATCAAATATAGTGAAAGTATGGGTTATACTGTGGGGGAGGGACATAAAAGGAACATAGAAATCATCTTATAAATATGATAGAAACAGTTGCATGAAAAGAAAAAAAGCAAAAGAACATTTGAATACTTATCTTGGGGTTCATTCCACAAACATCAACTTATCTGACCCATACTTACACTGTATTTGATGTTGATATAATTTGTGGAGGAGAAGGGATAAAAACCAATCATTTAACTAGGGATACAGGTGGACCCATTGCAACAATGAGATGTACAAGTCGTTATGTCGAAAAACGAACTTAACAACTTTGGTGGGGGGTGGGGAGAGGATCGGTTGGGGCTAGGGGAGGAGTATAGGAAGGGATAGGAAGGAGAAACAAAGAGGAGGCAACAATGCTTGATAAGAAATGTACTCGTTATCTTGCCCATGTAATTGTAACTCCCCTATACGGTATTCTCACAATTAAAAAAAAAATTTAAAAAAAAACAATGGGAAGTTAGAAGATGACTTTCCTTGCGGTTTTTCCTTCTAAGGGCTGAGACTGCTCTTGCTTATGTGTACAATAGCTCCACGAATAAAGAACAAAATTTTGAAAGCAAAAAAAAAAGCTACACTGCATTCATACTTTAGTGTGAAACATATGAACCTACAAATAACATATTTCCTAATATTAGCATTGACATTTTTATCAAATTGTACTGAGGATTCTTTTAACTCCTCAGTAGTACAAAACTGGAATAGTACAAAATTGGAGTAGTACAAAATTGGAAATTGGCCTTTTTAAATTTAATACTTCCATATAAGTTATCTTTATTGAGATAATTATATGAGATTTATAGTTATCCAATTTATGTATTACAAAATTAGTAAGAGTGAGTAAAAATGCAGGTAGAGGAGGGAAAATGGTGGCATTGCTAACATATTGTATTGACACACTGCTTTGCTAAATAGCTTCTTCTTTGTACAAATACTTAAAGATAATAATAAAAATAGTCAGAGAAAAATGAAGTCATAAAGTATACAAGTAAAATATTTTAATAATATTTATCCTGTTGTTTGATTTATTATGTTATTTTTCAGTAAACTTTCTTGCTGATACATAGTCAGCTTTCATTGTAAGTATTGTACATTTCAAGATTCTCTTTTATCTCAGACTATTTTTAATTGTCTGTTGGCTTTGGTGTCTGTGTGTGGGGGGGACAGATAGACAGAGAGACAGAGACATAGACAGAAACAGTAAGAGTGAGCAAATTTGGACTGGACTCTTAGCTTCCCAAAATAGACCTTTGCTCATTTTGTTCACCTTTGGTCTGATCTTTATTTTCAAAATTGTGAGATACATAGCTTAGATTTTTATTCATTTATTGTCCTTTAATTTTCAACTTCTTTTAAATATATAAAATCACCTTTTCCCTATTATTTAATTAAAATATTCAGATATTTGTCTTCTATTCCTTTTTTGTGTTATTGGTATTTTACAAGTGACTATTTAAATTTCATTTTCTTTATTAGCTATAAAGTTATACAAAAATTTCAATCCAATGTGTCAATTTATGAATAAAATACATCTTGATTAATAATCCATTATTCTTTTCCTCCACCTATCTCAATCCCACATGTTTTCTTATTTTATTATATACATTGAGGATTTTGACAGAATTTATCTATCAGAACCCACCCTTTCAAACCACACATGCTTCATCTTCCTAATATTTATTTGGCTAAATTGTTTATAAATTGTTCAAAAAAAGCTACACTGTGGAAATCCATATTTATATACACCATACTTTGGTCAGATTGTTAATAAATACAAGCAAATCCTTTCCTGTCTTTTACTCTAAGATGGTGAGCCTTTATTTGACATTTAGATCTTTTAATGTGCTGTTCAGTTCACTTAAGTCAATGCACCTGTGTATTTCATCTCTGATTTTTTACTTTAAGCAATTACATTTTAATACAAGATTTTACTTGCATTTTCTTCACATCTACTATGGATTAGAAAGTCTGTGTTTTTATTCTTCTCTGTGCCAAAGAAGCAAAATTCTTCTTTCCAGGATACTAAATCCTACTCATTATTAAGCATTTGATGTAGTAAACCTTTCAAGAGGGAAACATTTCCAAGCATTCTCTCCGAGAGTGTTAGCTATGCCCATTAGCGTGCACAAAACTAACCATATAGACCTTTATTATAGTCCTTGTCAGATTATGTGATAGCCATTTATCCATATTATGTCTTCCCCATTGTTCTTTTACATCCTAATGAGAGGTCTGAATTTCACAGCCAGCAGTAACAGCCACTGCACAGTGTTTAGCACATGGCAGGTAGTCAATAAACATTTTCAGCATAAAAAAAAGAAACAAAGGCTCTCTCTAGTACTATAAGAGTGGTATAGGAAGATTCCAATTACATTTTATACAGAAAATTAACTTGTACAATATTATCTTAAGGATAGCCAGGTAGACATTTTGCCTAATTGAAATTGAATCAGCTTAATAGGCTAACATAATACTCATTAGGCTTTCTTTTCCCCGAGAGTCACAAGTGGCTTCTCAATGACAGTGGCTAAGGGTAGATAGACTCTTAGAACTAAGGTCCTCTTTAGTGTCAGAAAGATTTAATATAACCCTTTCTTTGAAAGGGTTCCCACTATTTAAGGAACTATAAGAGAGAATCACTGTGCTTAACCTGTTTGTAAAGTAGTACAATTCAGGCTGAATGCTTCTTTCCCTTCTGACAGGTTGAAATTTCCGTGTGTTTCAAGCAGAAGTTGCCTACAGGATTATGTTCCAAAAGAAATCCAGAATGCAGAGTCTCTCATGAGCTTCCTAAATTGGGAACATTTCAAAAGTAGGTCCCTAAAAGATGGCTGGGGAAAGAATGTCTTATGTCATGCTTAGAAAGGAATGTTACAAGAGGTTGCTATCACTTCCTCCGAATTACATCTCATATACCTTTTCTCCTATATTCCTTCTTTATGCCCATTTGTCATAACCATTCAGTCTTGACTTAGGATAATATGTCCCTTTATTCTATTTACTAACTGATCAATCATAGAGCTGATCTTGGAAACGTAATGCTCCTTCAAATCACCCCCCTTCAATTCTTTTCTCCTCATCTAAATCCAGCTTGCATCTGCTCTCTGTTCTTTCTACTTCCTTTTCACCTCCGCTTTGCTTTTTTTTTTTCCTCCAGGGAAGGCAGAATCTGTTAGCTGTTTTCTTCCTGGAACTTCCTTCATTTACATATTCAGTCTTACATTCACCTTTGAAAGTTTATAGATTAACTCAGTGAGCATTTCACAGGCATGAACTGCCTGCTGGGCTTACTGAGACAAGCTCTGTCTGAGAAAGCCCATTTTAGTCATCTAGATGTTACATTTAAATGAGGAAAACAAATGAGTAATAAGGCAATTACTTTTCTCTAGCTATATATTGCATTATGACATGGCATCTCAAAAGCTATCAGTTTCCAGCAGCCATTTCATCCTGATTATATGCTTATATAGGTCAGAGATTTAAGAGATGAGCAGCTGGGAAATTGTTCTCTGGTTCATAGGGCATCAGCTGCAGCTTCAGAGCTAGAGCATCCACTTCGGCAGTGGGGGCTTCATTCCCAAGCTTTGTGTCTCATTCTTTGGTTTCCCTTGGTATCCGCTTGGTATCTCATTTTTCATAGCTTGACCATATAGTTTAGGTATGTTGCAACCTTACAGACTAAGGGAAATCACAAGTCTTTCATGTTTGTCAGTGTTCACAAGCTACCACAGGGCTTTAAGGATCATTTAAGGACTCATTATATCATTTTTGTAATATTCTTTTGTATTTCTTTCAAGGTGGGCTTATTTTAAAGGGTAGAGACAAGACATAGGAAGTTGTCCAGCCATAGCACAGAAATGCAATGAAGTGAAAGATACTGTGGTCGGTATGTTGGGCAATGGCAAATACCACTATTTGACAGGTGAAATCTTTTAAAATGGATATTTATCAAAGAAAAGATTATCACCTCAGATCAGTGAAGTTGTCCTCGAAGTATGGAGATAAATGTGGGAGTCATTCACAAACTAGAAATCATTGAAACCACAGAAATTGACAGGGGTGAATGTGAAAGTTCATGTTGAATGTAGTAAGTCCTGATCTCTGCTGTATCACTGTTTAATAGCCGGGTATGTGTTTCCAGTTCCTTAATTCAGAGTGACTCTTTGGAGTATACTTTTACTTCCCCCTGGTAGGTCATTTATTCTTTAATACTATTGATTATTAGAATTTAAGTGGTCATACATAGATAAGCTTGTCTTATAGTGATTAATTTAAACTCTTCCATTAAATACAATGCACTTAAAATTATTTAAGCCTCTTAATTTAAAGATGTTTCTATCTTGAATAATATTAATAGGACACATCATTCTGTTTCCCTTTTTCTTTTTCTTTTTTCTTCTTCTTTTCTGCTGTGGGGCCTGGGTGCTGTCACTGAGTGCTTTTGTTCAAGGCTAATTCTCTCACACTTTGAACCTCAACTCCACTTCTGATTTTCTGGTGATCCTCAGATGTCAGTCCTGTATATTTTGATATTTGACTTTCTTAAGAGATATTTTAGCTCATTGGCTCAAATCATGATACACAGTTCCAGATCATAAAGATTTCTATCCAAACACATTCTGAAAATTGTAATGTACTATGTGGGACTGAGAATAGCCAACAATCTCAATATATATCAATATTTTTGCTTTAAAACACAAGAACAAGAATAGAAACCCTAAGTACCATTAGCCTGATTAAAAATGTTTCCAACCTCCATAACTATTGTCCAATGTCTCTCATGAGCTGCAGGCTAAACATAGCATGCTATATTCTTGCATACACTCATTCTTACCACAAATATTGAGCTGGCAATCTTTATTAGGTTTAACACATAAGTAAATACACACACAACTAATTTCATTGAGTCAAGTTTACATTCTCTATTGTTTGGCTTATTTGCTTTGTCTATTTTAGCTCCATTTTACAGTGTGATACTCATATCATTTTTTAAGAGAGAGAACACAAAATAAGTAGAATTCCACAGTAAAGAATAAATGATTCGGCTGGGAAGGTGTCTCAGTGTAGAGAGTTTGCCTTGCATGCAAGAGGCCCTGGGTTCAATTCCTCAGCACCACATAAGCAGAAAAAGCCAGAAGTGGTGCTGTGGCAAAGTGGTAGAGTGCTAGCCTTGTGCTGAAGAGCTGAGGGACAGCACCTAGGCCCAGAGTTCAGGCCCCACAACTGGACAAAAAAATAATAATAATAATAAATGATTCACAAAGCCTATAGGCCCTGATAACATGGCCTTTCTTCTTTGAATTCAAATATTTCACATATTGATAATCATTATCTGTGCTATATTCCTCCCTTGGCAATGATATATGTTCTGTGATTTAAAGATGGAGATTAAAATGGAGATTGGGCTAAATGTTAAAAACAGGAAAATAAACTCATTAATTTCCAAAGTACAGTTTTGAAGACAACTGTTAACTTTTGATTAAAAAGTTTCACCATATTTGCAGCTCTTTAAATACTTATATTTATTAGTAATTATCCAGTGAAAGATTGTATGATCACATAACATCAAGCCATTATCTGGTACAAAATAGAATAGATTTGGCTTCAATTTCTCAATGAAATTTCACAGGTATCTTAAAATGGTGAGATGATTAAACAATTCTCTTAGAACTACTGAGAAAGTTTATTTGCATAGTCAGCCAGAAGTTTCATAGAATTAAAGTAGCATAAGGGCTTTGCTTTGTAATATCAAGTATATTGGTCTACTAAATTTTTATAGTAAGAAATACTTAACTATAGTGTATCATGTGGAACATGTAAGGTAAGGAATAGAATTTCAGCATTCCATTAATGTTTAAATCTCTATTAGCTACCTATTACTTTACTTGATATCACCATGGACAACATTTTTTTTTTTCTTTTCTGTCTCTTAAGCATTGTAATTGGCATTTATTGGCTCCCTTTTCTCTATTAGGAACAATATAACTAATTCTTATTAATAAAATACTGTGCTGGGGTCATGAAATTATAAGCTAATTTATTCTTTAAATCAAGTAATTACTTTAAAAGGTAAATTAAATTTGTATATCTGGACTTGATGGCATAGAACTGTAGTCACGATACTCTGGAAATGAAAAAGGAGATTTCACTGCCAGGTTATTCTATATAGCAACAATTTGCCTCAGAAAACAAAACCATACAAAATTCCACTGTATTTATTGTGCATGATGTGGTGTTTTAAACTATGTATGCATTGAGGAGTGCATAAATAGGCTAATTAATATTTGTTCTATTTCTCATATTTATCAGGATTTTATATTTGTGTGAATGTATGTGTGTGTAAGTGTGCTAGTCCTAGGGCTTGAGCCCCTGGTCTAAGACACTGTCTTTGAGTTTTATCATTCAAGGCTAGCGCTCTACCACTTGAGCCATAGATCCTCTTCTGGATTTTTGGTGCTTAACTGGAGATTACAATTTAATGGGCTTTTCCTTCTTGGTCTGGCTTCAAACCACAATTAGCCACCTGAGTAGTCAGATTTCAGCCCCTTGAGAAATTAGGATTATGGGTGTAAGCCACTAGCATTTATCAGGGTTTTTTTTCCTCCATGAAAGTATTTGAAATCTTCTCAATAATTTTCAATAAGAAAATATTCAAATACTCCTACTTAATTTAGCCACTCTAATGTACAACTTATCTTTCTATTTATTTCTCTTATGTTCTCCAGCCAACATATACCTAGATCTAACTCTTTTGTCCCCTTTCGAAAGCATTCAACATAATATAAATTCAACTTATTCTACATATAAATGAGCTTCCATAGTAGTTTTTTTCTGGACCCAGCTATTGTATTTAACATAGGGTCTTCCAAATTCATCCATGTTGTCACAAATGACAAAATTTTCTTCTTTTATAAGGTTATGTAGGATTTTAGTGTTTATATGTATGTTGCATACTCTTTATCAGTTCATCTGTTAATGGACATGTTCTGTGACTCCATATCTCTGTACCTAAGCCACCATGAGTAATGATACAGTGAGCATCTTAGTACAACTGTAACTTCATCAAAATAGTTTCTTTACCTTTGTCTATATACGCAGTAGTGGGATTACTGGATCATAGCAACTGTTAATTTTATTTTCTTGAGGAATCTCAATAGCGTTCACCATAGTGGATATATTAATTTACATTCATGTTACCAATCTCACTTCACATTAATGTTTATTCTTTAGATAATAATCAAACAGATCTCAAAAAGATAACTGTATTTTAAATTTCTGTTTGTCTGATGAGTTAGTAATACTAAATATTTTCATATAACTACTGCCTTTTGTATTACTTCTTTTGAAAAACATTGTCTTTTGGGAACTTTGTTAATTTTTAACTGGTTTATTTTTGTAATTGAATTGCTTAAGGTCTTCATATAATTAACCTTTTACCAGATATAACATTAAAAATATGTTTTTCTATTTCCAAAAATAAAATAATAAACCTAATATTTATTTTCTTTTTTTCTATTAATAAGTTTTTTATTGTGAAAATACCATACAGAGGGGTTACAATTACATGAGCAAGGTAATAAGTACATTTCTTATCAAGCATTGTTGCCTCCTTCTTTGTTTCCCCTTAAGATCCCTTCCCATCTCCCCACACCCCTACCCCTTACTATCCCTCCTCCCCTGTGCCAGATTATAAAGTTTGTTTTTCAACACAATGTCTTGTATACTTCATTGTTGCAATGGGTCCACCTGCATCCCTATTTAAACAAATTGTTTTTTCACTGGTATGTTTTCAATGTCAAAAACTTCAGTATAAACTTTACAATTCTGGAGAGAATGATAGAGAACAAAAAATAACCAACAAAGACCTTTTAACAGTCATATATACATTAGCAGTACAAGTTGGGAATGATGCAATCAGTTCTTCATTGGCTTATATACAAAATTAGTAGATATGTGACACCTTAATTAGGGTAAATAAAACTTAAACAGTAATGACAGACTGTATTACATAATTTAAACCTGGGTCAGAACAACCATTGCCTCCAACTGGTTTCTCTTATATTCCTTGTCTCTGTCACTTCATGTAATGTCATTTGATGTACAATTGAGTGGTATAACTCATATGGAAACCTGAAAGCTGGAGACTGCATATTCATTTTTGTATTGCATTCTTTGTGAATAAGTATTACATTCAGACAGACAGTTGGGCAGTTTGTTGCTTATTTTGTTGGAAAAAGGTTAACTCCCAGCCTAAAACTATTTGTAAAATATTGCTCCTCCCAAAAAAGCCTAATTTTCGGGGTTAGAGATTATTTCTTAAGGGAAATTTGTCTTTCTTCTTCTTTTGTTTTTTTTTACAAATCCTCTTTCTGACCATTTTCACTTAAGAATAAAACAGCTTATTTGTCTTCTCTATTGAACTTACCATATTAAAGTAGGAATGTTTTAAGATGAAATTGAATAGTAGTTGTATAAGACTAAATTTTGTAGTGAGAGTAAAACCACAAAATTATTTATGGGACAAAGGAGGAAATTAGAGTAAATGAAACCCTTATCAGTCATTAGAAGTATCATGTCTACATTTTGGTTTTGCCTCTGCTTGTTTTTGGAACATTGGATATGTAAATTTTTTCTATTTTAACAATATCATCAAAGTTTGAAATTGTTAAGAAGTTTCACAGACAGAATAGTCTCTTTGGGAACCATTTTATTTTGTGGAAAACATATGATAAAAAAAATCTTTTCTTCCTGAAATTTATCTTCCATACATATTAGGTCTAATACAAAATGACTCTTCATTTTGTCTTATTATCTTTTGGATTTAATATTCATTTTATATCTCAAAGTGGCATTTACACCAGGCTGCTTATTGACATTTCATTGTTTTATGTTTAATGTCAAATCCTATTAAAAGGCTTGTTATTTAGGTAATTACATCTTTTAAGTAAAGGTATCAAGTATTACAGTAGTAAACATATTTTCTGTTAATGCAAATGAGTAAAGAAGTGGTTAGGTATGATACCATTACAGGGACTTAACAGAACAGGCAAAACATTTTTGGTTGGACCAAATTTGTAAGTAGTTTGCTAGATAGGTTTTACTAGCTTTACTGTGATCAATGGATGCTTTGCAATGCTACAAATACTTTTCAAAGACAGATTTTTCTGTATATCTATGAAGTAATGGATTAAACTGGTTAATTATCCATCTATTCAAACTGTCTATTTTATCTCTAAAGTTTAGTATAATGCTGAAATTCTGTGGAAAGGGGTATGAGATAAGCAAAACTAACTAGGAAGTAAATGTAGAATTGAGAAAGAAATCTAAAACAATTCTCAGGATAGAGTCAACATCATGGGAAAAACAGCTCTTCTGTAGTACATTCACATCTTGATTTCTAATGGACTCTGCACAGCCTCTGGCATACTCCTCAGACACTAAAATTCCAGATATGATCTCATTTTGTTCACAATATGATCTCATTTTTAATCCTCCCTCATACAGTATTAAGTGATGGATTCTTTTTAGGAGTTCAAATCTACTGAAGATGATTGCATCACTATTCTTGTCAATGGGTTTATATTCCTTTGACCTAGAATCCACTCAACCACTTCAAACCTGGCTCTATCTATGACTGCCCATGCCATTTTTCAGTCACCTATTTTTGTAACTAGAAAGAGAAAGGGAAAAAAGCCCTTATCACATACCCTTAAGGAGATCTTTTCAATCTGTATCAAGAGGATAATAAATATAACAAAAGACACTTGAGTAAATATATTTATCTCAGACATGATAAATAATAAATACATGAAGTATATCTTACCATTTATTTCACATACTTGTAGTGAGCTGCTTATATAAATTGAAGGTGGGGTCCAGAAAGTGTCTCAGTGGTACAGCACTTGCCTTGCATGCATGAGGCCCTGGGTTCGATTCCTCAGCACCACATAAGCAAAAAGAAGAAAGCCGGAAGTGGCACTGTGGCTCAAGAGGTAGAGTGCTCCCCTTGAGCTGAAAAGCTGAGGGACAGAGTCTAGGCCCAGAGTTCAGGCCCCACGACTGGACCAATAAATAAATAAATAAATAAATAAATAAATAAATAAATAAATAAATAAATAAATAAATAAATAAATAAATTGAAGGTAACAATTCATAGGATAGTTAAGTAACTAGTCCAAATATAGAACTAATAAAATTTTGGATTAGTTATAATGTTTATGACAACAGTCTGTTCTATTTCTTAAAATATGTTGATAAAAAGCTAGAAGTATAAATACAGATACAAATAAAATATAGATAACTCTATATAATGATATGTACTTTTCACCATGTACTTCTTTCTTAATATAAAAATATGAAATAAAGATGACTTGAGAAACTAGTAGAGGCACTTCTGAAATGGCAGTAAATTGCCTTCTAAGAATCTGCTTCTCATAAAGACAATTGAATGCAATGCTGAAAGCTATCAAAAATAAGTTTTTGACACACTTGAAAAATTTAGTCTATATGTATAACTACCAGATGAGTATATATTTTAATATAGTAGCTACTTCTCTTCTAAGAAAAGCTAAGCTTTCACCTGTACCCTAATTTTAACACTTTCTAGCTAGCTTTTCAGAAACATAAAAAACAACTTGCATAGCTAGGGCCATGTCTCAGGTAATGATGCCTGTAGAGCAAGAACAAATTTCTACATTCAAACTCCAGTACTGCCCAAAGCAGAAGAGTCATAAATGAAACATCTATGAAATCCAGCCCTCAAGTAGACACTGGAGGAGGGAGAAGGGGGAACTGGTTGTCTCCTAGAACTCCCTGTAGGGTAATTTTTCACTGTTAGAGCTGATTAACAAGCTAGCAGAAAAGTTTAATCCCCAATTGTCATTTGTTACTTGATGATACAAAATGTCCCCTCTGTAAACTTCTCTGGCTTGTGAACATTTATCAAAAACATCCAGCAGCAATAGTTCAAAATGACAGTTCCTCCGGTGTCAAGTGTGGCAGTGCAAAGTTGTAATCCCTGCTACTCTAAAGGTGGAGGTAGGAGGAGAGGTCTGAGTCAGACCCAGCCAAGTGTTAAATCTTATCAAAAGCAAACTAAAGTGAAAAGTGCTGAGGTTGTAGCTCAAATGATAAAGCACTTGTATGGCAATTCTGAGGCCCCCAAGTTCAATCCTTAATACCACCTTACAAAAAAGAAAATTACATCTGCCTGAGATCTGACATCAATTATGTGTACATTCAACGAAGAGCCTATGCAATAAGATATCCATAAAAGTCTTTCTGAAACTCTAACATATTCTCAGGAATCTTTAAGGTGACATACACATCCAAAATCTGGAAATGTTTGTAATTTATTAATTCTAACTAACTTTAGGTCTCTATATGGGCAGAAAATGAATTCTAAGACGGAAGTTAGCTGCCTGCTGGGAGATGAAAATATATAACTCAGAAAACATGCAGACTAGAATTATTTACCCATAATATTTGAGAAATAACTGTCTAATTAAGAGATGATCACAGAACTACACAATAGAGATTTCAGTGTCTGTGCAGTAGAAATAATAAGATGCCACAGAATTTCCTCCAGTGTGGTTTCTGACAAACAGCAACAATAGCAGTCACTAAAGCCACAACAGCAAATTGCAAAATTTAAGTGGAAGTCACAAAAGTGATCGTGAAAAGTAAGAACAGTGCTGGAGCCAACGCTCTTACTGGTTTCAAAATTCTGCAAATGAATGGTCATTAAAATAGTGTGGTACTATTTCAAAGGTAGACAGACAGAACAATAAATAAATACAGGGTCCAGAAATAAGCTTCCACTTACATGATTAATTAATCTTAAAGGAGTTCTTAAATTTGCAGTTATTTCTTTTGTCTTCTTTTTTTCTCCTCTCTTTTATTCCCTGTGTTCACTATTTTGATTTTGGTACGCTTTGTCTTGCATATAAGTTTATCTGATTGGGGGGAAAGGAAGGGAAATCAGAAAAGGTGGAACAAAGGTTGAACCAATGGAAAAGCAATACTCACTTAACACTATGTTGAAAATAAACTTGTGGAGGAGGGAAGTGTGTGGGAAAAAGCAGGAGAAAATGAGGGGGGGAGAAGCTGTTCAAAAAGAAATATACTCCCTACATTACTTATCTAACTATAACCCCTCTGTACATCACCTTTACACTAAAATATTTTTTAAAAAAGAAAATAACTATAAAAAAAGAACAAGTGTTGCTGGGAGCATTGGATATCCACATAGAAATGACTGAAGTTGTATCTATATCTCAAACTCTCTTTCTCTGTCTCTCACATACACACAGACACACACACAAACATAAATACACATACACCTTGAAAGAGTTTAAAGACTCATGTGTAAGCCCTAGATTTATAAAACTCCTAGAAGAAATATGAATACAAAGTTCCTTGACAATGGTCTTGTTAATAACTTTTGTAACACCAACTTCGAAGGAGAGTACAACAAAAATAAACAACGGGATGTACAACTTAACAAAAATCAACAGGGTAAAAAGCCAACCTTTCAAATGGGAAAAAATAGTTGTAAACTTTCTACTTCATAAGTTAGTGCCAGGAATCACCTACAAGCCAAGAGGAAAACATAGTAACAACGATGAAATGCAAAATTTTTAAATGCGCAAAAGATGAATAAATATTTTCAAAATAGAGCTATGAGTGGTACATGTGTGCCTATATGTATATGTGTATATCCATCAGGTATAGGAATAATAGTGAATATTAGTAAAACGTAGAGTGCAAAACTATTTAGATATATCCATAAACCTGTTTGGGTGGACATAAAAAGACAAAAGTAGATAATTGTCACTGAGAATGTAGAAAAACAACAGTTAATATATTTGTGGTATGGAATGTAGAATGGTGTAAGCTCAATGATTGACCTTTTGTTTAGCACATGACCTATTATGGGAATGGTAGGTATTCAAAAGTTTACCAATGTTGAACCAGACGAACCCAATATACCTTAATCTTAATTTGTATTAACTCATGGGCTCTCATAGTTGACTCAATTATCCAAATTGCTCTCAGTTTTGACATCTTCAAAATGTGGCTAGCAACCAAAGTTTTTTTGACAGTTGTGCTTACATAAATGAGATAATGAATGTGGACTAGTATTCTGAATCCTAACACTTTAATGCATTGTACTTCTAAATATATCTAGAGGTTGAAATTTTGAGGCCAAATCTCATTATACATTTCTATTTCTATTTATATTATTGTGCTTATTTATCTTACTCTACATAGTTGTTTGTAATTATTTCTCAAACTCTAGAATTATACTGAAGATGTGATAAAATGACTATAAGCACTATATAAATTTTAATAAACTGTAATTGGATTCTATTATCTCTCTTATATAGATGAGAATAGCAAGGCAAGGCTGAATCTTGATGTCTGGATTTAAATTTCTTTATGGTTCTTACACATTCCACTATGTGGCCTCTCTTAGCTATAAAACACACATGTGTCTGTATATATGCATACTTATATATAACACATTGTATTATATGCATTTATATATTATTTATATGTGTTTACATATATATTTATAAACACAAACACACATAGTAAACAAAGCTAAAGCTAGAAGTCCTGGTGGAGGGAACAGGCAAGCAGCACAGCAATGGTAAAAGTGTGTTCAGGTGATTACTGTTGTGAAGAATGACTTATTCAGGAAGTGATGAGGCTGGATAATTCTGAATGCCTCTAGGTCTTGTCCTTCCTTGGTTATATATTTTATTTCACCATGATTGTCACTGGTACCACACTAAGCTTTTTGAGTTATACTTGATATAATTCAGGAGAACCAAATCCTTATTTCTGTCCAAATTAATTATTGCAATTAATTCTCATTCATCTTGAAATCAAAATATTAATTATTAGCCTTAGAATCACATAGGACAAAACAAGTTTTAATATTCATGTTTAAGAAAGAGGTCATGATTAGAAAGAACAGAAAGCCCAAGTTTTAAGTGATTTGATTTCTTCCTGCTGGTAGGCATAGAAAACAGAGGACATAAGGTATACAACAGGCTCTGGTAGGGAAGAAATACAAACTCAGTTTAAATAATTTCACATGGGAAAATAAAAGATCTGGCTACAATCATTTTAAGCAATTTTAGTACTGAATAATTTTCAGAGCAAGCAACTTTCTGTTAGCAGATAGCCGCATGGGATGGGATTCTTTCTCTACTGAAGGTAATTCCAGATGAGGAGTACACCTGGACCGAGGGAACCTGAGGTGAGCATTTTGCCTTGTGGGATCTCAGTATGTTTCAATAAATGCAATAACTAGAGACTTTCACTACTGCCAACAATGTATGTCATAATTAGAACATGGGGGTATATTTATAATTGTCATTTTACACTCTCAGTTACCTCATTTGTTATGACGTAATCATGATTAATACACTCCAGTCATCGGAGGAGAAGGAGGGAGTAATAAAAAAAAAGAATGGAGCTGATCATGGTCTAGTGATGACAGATAAATCATCATAATTTGCAGCTGCTACAATGGAGTAACTACCAAGGACAGGGTGCTGGGAGAATCCTCTTATCCCAACCAACTGGCAAAACAAAAATAGAGGAGGAACAAGTACTCATCTCCAAATCTTCTCCAATAAACTGATAAGGAAGAATGTGCTTTAGATTTGTATTCTGAAAACATGAAGTCAGTAATGGGACACCTTCTGACAAGACCCAGCATATTTGTGGTGCAATGCCAACAGTCATTGGTCTACTCTAGTTAGAGCTGTAACTTAATGACTTTATAAAAAGCAAAAATTTCGCCGGGCGCTGGTGGCTCACGCCTGTAATCCTAGCTACTCAGGAGGCTGAGATCTGAGGATCGTGGTTCAAAGCCAGCCCGGGCAGGAGAGACAGTGAGACTCCTATCTCCAATAAACCACCAGAAAACCGTAAGTGGCGCTGTAGCTCAAGTGGTAGAGCATTCGCCTTGAGCTGAAGAGGTGAGGGACAGCGCCCAGGCCCAGAGTTCAAGCCCCACGACTGACCAAAAAAAAAAAAAAAAAAAAGCAAAAATTTCATTCCTCTTGGCCATGACTGCTTCATTTATTGAATGAATTTATTAATTAGAAATACATTTGTTTAATTACTGCTATGGGTTTATAAACCTGTCATCAAGCTTTGACACATTTAGATTGACTTCAAATTAAAGCTTGTCATTATAAGCCTAAACTTAGTTATCTGAAGATGAATGGATAGTTTATAACAAAAATTCCATAAGTGAACACTCAAACTTTTCCAACTAAATGTTAAAGGTCAAATTCATCAGTGAAAATTATCATTAAGAATTCACGGGGCTGCAGCAAACTTTTGAGGCTGTAGAGCAGCCAAACTGAGACCAAGAAAAGGCGAGTGACTTGGAAAAGGTCACCCTACTAATTGTCAGCTGTGACATTTAGAAGTCGTTTTGCTTCATTGAGCTTCTTTTTGAGAAAATGAGTTTCTTTGCAGAAGTCAAACAAATACCTGACAGAGTAGCAATCCACCAATGGGAAAAGAGCTTCCAAGGAGGCTGAGAGGCCATGAGAAAAGACAACGCCATGACAGGCTTTTTATAAAGAATCTTTATTTATCAGTAATGTAGCAGAACACAGTGCTCAGAAAGACAAATGATGAAGCTAATTAATTTTGTAACTTAGATCATCCTCCTTCTAGGTCAGTCATATGACCTTCACCTACCTGTTGCTCTTTAGTTAGCAATATATATTACTATGGTTTTCAAATTACACTGGAGCTAAACAATTCCAAACACAATTCCAAGTATTTAAATGACATGATGCCATCATAATATCATAGTGTAGAAAGTAGCAGCTACTTGTGATAATGTATCTGTTAACAAACCTACTATAGTTCCAGCCATGTAAAAAATATAGCATGTACAATTGTGTCTTATATTTAGAATCTGATATAGGAAATAAGTATCTTATGGATCTGTGTATTAACTATAGTAGTCTTTTATCACTATTTTAGAGTATATTACATCTAAAAATTGTTTATGATAAAATAGTATGCTACATTACTCTGGGAGTAACGTAGGTCACATTGAGCCACTGGCCTGCACCATTTAGACGTAAATACATTGTATGATGTTTGCACAGTGATAAAATTGCCTAATGGAGCAGCACTTAGAATACATCTCCATCTTTAAGTAGCATGTGATTGTGACTGCCTTTAAACTCTATGTCAAGATATTCCATTTGAAGAACGCAGGAAAATAATAGGCTATCTCATAAATCACTGTGCAAGTTTAAAATATTCTTACTTCTAAGAGTGAGTAAATAGCACATTGTAATTCTCAAGTTCTGTGAACTCCTATTTCAAGTGTGCCAATAGCTTCTGGAAAGATTATGTGCACATGAAATTCCTGCTGGAGAAATACTAGGAATCATTGATGAGGAAATCTTGAGTGATAATTTAAGAGAATGACCATGCTATAAATAAAACTGACAGAGGGGTTAAGTTGTGAAGTACAGTTCCTCTGTCCCCCTAAAGAATCAACCACATAGATGTGAGTTTATGTAACCACACAATTTAACATTTAAAAAAATAAAGAAAAAACATAATTAAGAAGCATTAGAGCACCTCTGGGGCTAATGACTCACAAATGTAATCTTAGATAACATAGGAGGCTGAGAGCTGAGGACCCCTGTTTGAAGCCAGCAAGGGCAGGAAAGGCCCTGAGATTCTTTAACTACCAGAAAACCAGAAGAGGAACTGTGGCTGAAAATGGGAGAGCACTGACATTGGAAAAAGAAAAAAAGAAGCCCGGGAGTACAAATAAAGAAAAATGAAAACAGAAAGGTTCTTGCTTTCCATACAGAAGTCGTATATCCCTAAAGTACCAGAGACAAGAGTGCTCATTATATGTCAGATTGTTTGGTTCTGTTAGATCTACTTTATAGATATAAAAGTTAAGAGAAACCAAGAAATGTAACTTCATCTAAAGCCACACATCTCAGAAGAATTAGAAGATAGCCTGAAGTTTCTGGCTCCCAATGAAACAAAATAAGGGAATGGAACCAAAAACATTGTAGTTACCACTTTGATTTTCCATGTCAATTCTCTACTTTTTTAGTGTCCCCACCCTGACCCAACAGTCTGTTTTTCACTTTTATAGAATGAACCAATCCAGATGTACAGAAGCTTGTGACTAGATATAATTTTCACTTCTTTAGGCCATCCTGCTTGGCTTAAGAATAAAATTGAGCACAGATTAACAGGAGAAAATCATACAAAATTAATACAAGACTTACACAGCGTGGGAGCACTCACCAGAAAATAAAGACCTAAGAACTGGCAAAACCTAAGTACATTTGCAATGGTTTGTATAAAGAGAAGCAATAATAGAAAACTGTCATGATAAAGGAAGATAAGAATGACTTTAACAAGTGTATGTTGTACTAAGTTATCTAGGAGTCTAGGACGTGATTCCCTATCAAGGAATTCTTTCACAAGGTTAAGTGTGGTGGCAGGCCAGGGGAGGCTGGTATCTTTTGTGGAGGTTTATAAACTGCTGTTTTCAGGAATGAAATAAAGATTATAAGGCCTTGGTTGCATTTAATGCTTTTTAAATTCTGTTAGCTCAGTATAGTCCTTAGGTCAGAATGGAATACCTCAGCATGGATATTCTGACCCTTGCAGCAGCCTCCAGACACAGGACAACACCCAGGAATTTTAAGAGCTGAACTTTTCATGTGAGGCAGAAAGGCCATGAAGCAAACATGTATCAGCACAGACTCTGGGTCCCAATAGAGTTCACTAAATAAAGTCAATATTCCAAGGTTACCTTGTAGAAATTGAACACGAAGCATAGCCCCAGAAAAATTTCCATGTTGAACTGTGAAGAAACAGCATGAGTGTTTTCCTTTCCTACAACAGTAGAATAGAATGAAGTTGTGGGAAAATAATTAAAACCAGAATCTGGTTGGTAAAGTCAGGTCACAGGATTACTGCCGTGCTAGTTAACAGAAGGACGTAATGATGCGCATTGAAGACAAGTCTCCTGCTTCCATTTAAAGTTCCTCAATGAGGACATACATGAACTTGTAGTGCCACCAAGTTCTCAGCAGCATATTTAAACATATGGGGGCACTGAGAGTCAGAATCATGAGAGTCATTCAAGATACTTAGGCTTTTTTCTCTGAATGTCCTATGAGTTTAGAACCTTCAGTGCAAATCATTAGTTTGTTGGTTCACAAACTAAACTGCATAAGCTTAGGAGTTATTTACGAATACTTCTGGTTCCTACAATAGGAAAGAGAATAAGAGAAAGAAAGAGAGGAAACAAAGAGAAAGAAAGAATGATAGAAAAGAGCATCTATAATAACAGCTTTATTGAATTATTTATTGCCTGCTTATTCATAATCTTAGCAAACACAGAGAAGTTATAAAGACTTTGAGACAGAAATTGAAATAATCACTGCAGCATTATTCAGTAAAGTTCAGACAGGGAATCATGACTGAGGACATGGAGGTGTGGTGATAGAAGAGGCTGAGAGAAGTTGCCTGCATTATGGGAATCTCCTAATCCACAGGATGCCTGAAACTGAAAAGGATATCAGATTCTGTACTTACTAGCTTTCCTATACACACATATCTATGATGAGATTTAATAAATAAATTATAGATTTATGAGTTTATAAATTAATGATAAAGGAGAGTAGCAATGAAAGTAATAAAATTATTAAAGCCATATGATAATTACTACATATCTACTATAAATCTATACTAATCAGCAAACACAGTCTGATTGTGATTTGGCAAAGGGCTGATTCATCTCCCTGGCAAGATGAGGCATGTAAGTGCAAATTTCATTACACTTAAATTCATACAGTTTAGAGCTTTATGTTTCTGAAAATTTGTTTTAATAGGCTTCAGATGATGTTAACTGTGCATTAATAGAAAACATAGACATAAAGCCACAGATAAGATAGGATAATAGTAAATAAGAAAATTGTACATATCAATCAGACAAGGAAAAGTAGCAAAATGTGAAAAAGAAGGAAAAATAAAGAAAAAAAGAAAAATGTATTTTCCTGATTTTTCATATTCTTATAAACTATTACTAATTAAAGTTATAAAAACTAATTTGTCAGAGGCTCTGTCAGTGCTCATAAATAGGAATCTTCAGAGGGGAAGGATGAGAATATGACCCTTCAACAACAGAACAAAAACTCTTCCACGTTTTGGCATTAGAATGACACATACCTAATCACAGGCCTTTGTTGAGAGGACATTCCTTTCATGTAGCTATTCTTTGTCTCAGTCTGACAGAGAACAGAGTTGGCAGACAGTTCAGTGAACCCTTTATCACTGATAGCTGATGATGAGGTACATCAGTTATAAAGCAAAATAAACACAACAACAAAAAAGAAGAAAAGCTTGATTTATACTAGAAAAACCTTTTATAAATGAAGACTGAAAATATTTAATATAGAGACATCCAGGAGCTATCATTTTCATAAAAAGAATAGATAAAAGTAGCTGAGAAATTCATCCAGAATGTGTGAACCTGTCCTTCACACTTTTACTTCTCTTTGGGGCCCACCAACATTGAGAAAGAAGTCTGGAGCTAGATTTCTCTTCATCAACTGTATAACAGCTCTTGGGATTGAAAATTCCCAAGGAGCAAAGGGCTCTCAGGAAAAGGCACTAGCGCTGAGCAAGAAAGAAACTCACCCTTGTGATTAATCATGATACCCTAAGGAGAGGGTTGTTTTCTATGTGTTGCTATGTTTTTTGTGCTTGTTTTGTTTTCCTTTATTATCTCCCCTGTAGTCTGAATTCTATTTGTAGCACTTATGATGAGTTTATTTTTTGGTTGATGACTGCTAGGCTTGAATAGTTAAAACAAGTGTATAGTTCTAATGATCTCCATTTCATGGGGCTGTGCGTCTGTTAAATAGGCTCAGTTACATTACATTATTCTCTTGGACCTTGTTCCCTAAATGAAATAACAGAAGAAATAAGTTGGTCTAAATTAAGATTTGAACAAAAGCAAAGCATCATAACTATCTGAAAACATACGTTAAAATAGCTTCACTTTCCTTCTTCCTTCCTTCTTCCCTCCCTCCCTCCACTCCTTCCTCTCTCCCTCTTTTCCTTGTCTCTGTTGGCTCCTTTCTTCCTCTCATTATAGTATTGCTGAAATTTAAATTCAGGTACTCACAGTGGGTGCTCTCCCACTTGAAAAATGCCTCTATAGCACAATTTGCTTTTTTTATTTCTCAGGTAGACACACTTTTGATTAGATTAACCTCAGAACGTGATCCTTTATTCTATGCCTTCTACATAGCTGAAATTGAGGACACATAAGAAATTTGGCATTGGCCATGTCACCAGCAGAAAACATATTTTGCTTTCATCTCATCTTTCCCTTTCATCTAGAAAGGGAAACAATCAAACAGGGAAAACCTTCAAAAACTGAAGTAAAACATATTTATGAAACTTATCACATATAAATAACAAAAATAAAATAGAAAAATAATAAACCTATACTCCTAATTATCATTATATCACAAAGATAAAATACATTCAACATTCTAGAAGGAGAATTATTTTGAATCTTATATTCTATGTTGAATTAAACATAGGTGCAAGAAAGATATTAGTGAATGCATAATCACTAGGATAAACAACACTAATTAAGTTTAACTTTTCCTCTCAGGATAGTTAGAAGCTGACCGTGGTCCTTTAGAAAAATCAGAAAATATTGTAAGAGCAAAGAAACGGGGATCAAGTCCAGATATGCAATGAGCTGAGTTCATTGTTATATGACACATGGAACATGTCCAAAATGGTGTCCCAAACGCTCAGCTTCAAGGGTCAAAGAGCAACAGAAAACTGGCTGAGATGAGCTGTAAATAAATATGTGTTTGCACATATTGATAGTTAATTTGCACTTCTGCCAGAGACTGGCCCAATAATAGTAATAAATACATAGAAAATTTGCAATTAAGTGCCAATTACATGAAGAAACAATGTAAGTCTACTTTGTACTGTGGTTAACTGGGATTAATAATCCATAAAGATTTAACTATATTGAATTTCTGATAAATTAACCCTTTCTTCAACCTTAGCTACTCAAACTTGTATAATGTATCATTTGGTCAAATTAGCAAATAAATCTCAATGAGGAATTCAATTGGGATTACACTAAATAAATTAATTTCTGAAGAATTATCTTCATAATATAAAAATAATTTATACTTCTGGTCATATAAAAGACAACTGAAGTAACAAACAAGTGAAATCTTCCAAAGCTAGAGAGATGATCCAGGTTGTATTATGTATGTGTGTGTGTGTATAAGACAGAGAGAGCAAATTTGGGGAGAAAGAAGAAGGAAAGCAGGGAGGAAAAGAGAGCTATAAGGAGGGAGAAACAGAAATAAAGAGATATAGAGGCAGGAACAAAGAGAGAAAGATTGTTGGGGATGGAAATATGCTAGAATTTGAGTTAGATTGGACTTCAGAAGGGTATAACTCTTCTCTTTTTGAACCCTATTCTAAAGTAATATTTTGTAAGTTTACAAATTTTGCTTTAATAAAAAAATAAGATCTTCTGAGTTTTTCTTCTTGACAGACACAGTTGTCTCAGTCAGTCGCGTTCTGGAGTTGAAATTGGATGGAGTCATAAGCTATTTCTCAGTATACACTATGTTGCCAAAGAAACTAGAAAAACATTTGCAGACATAAGAAGATAGGAGAAAAGAGGAAAGAGAGGGGTGATTGCTGCTTCTATGTTCATCTGCAATCAGCCTCTGATTGAACCTGGTACACATACTACCAGTCATTCATCATGGATTCAGAAGTATGTGCGTGTGCAACCCTTCTTTTTTCTTTCCACTCTATACAGCCCAGTAATCCTGCCTTTCACAAGCAAGTTTGGAAGAATTGCTCATTGGTCTCCTGAAAAATCTCTATGGGCTATTCAGCAGTACTAGGCAATAACTTCATCTTCTATGACTTCCTTTTTACTTTATTGTAAATATGTGGCTTATTTTTTCAGAAGCACACATTAAATTGTACAAGGGGTTTCATCATGATATTCTTTCACATGCATTTTAAATACTTTGTTTATTTTCAGCACTCTTTTTTGCTTTCCTGTCCTCTCTTCTTTCCTCTCCCTTTTTCAAAGACACATTTCAGGAGCTTTGGAAAGGTTTGTAATATGTAGCCCACTGAAATGTTCCCTAGCAAACATTTACCCTCTTGGGTAATATATGATGCTGGCAGAGTTGATATTGACCTGGCATTGTGGGTATTGTAAACCTCCAGTTAAGCTTTTGCAATTGCATTTTTCTTTCTGTGAGAAACAATAATAGTTTAAATGTAGCTGGGTGTCACTGTGGAATGTTAAAGACTAGACAGATCATGCTACAATTCACTAACCAATTTTGATAGGCCTTTCCCAGGGCTTTGCTTTGAGCGTCTTGCCTTGCTGGCTCTCTAACTTTACATTTGTTAAATGTGTCACTACCGAAACACTAATGTGATTTGTTAAGGAAAGGGTGTGTGACACTTACTGTCATTAACTCAATTTGAGCTACACAATTTGGGAAGGATTCAATACATTGAAATATTAAGGCCTGTTAGCTGGTGTACTGTAAGATAATATGATGAACAGCCCCATTTGTAAATGAGATTCTCTAGAAAATACTTAGCCAATTTAAGGAATAATAATATCTAGTGGTCATAACATATTAGTTATCTCTGGGCAGACAGGTTTTGCTATGGTATGGCCAGCATATACATTAAAAAGAGTATCTGCTGGGAAATAGAACCTAAGCTATCTGTAGCTGGCCACCAAGTGTTTTTGATAGTAAGGTTATCTTTCATCCATAAAATTTTGTCTTATTAGCTGAAAATCATTTTCCCTTCTTTATATATTGATTCCTGTATTTATGCAACACAAATTTACTCAGTGTTGAGGATTCACAGATGAATGAGATATGCTCTACTTTCAGTTTATATATTTCATTAGAAATATATAAAAGAAATATGTAAAAGGATAGAGGGGGATCACTGAGGTACGTGCTTTTACTTATAAGTGTAATAATTTTAATTAAAATATGAATATGTCAAATATAATATTTTCTCTAAGTAATGTGTTCAAGATGAATAGAATAGTATCCACAAACTATTTTTCTAGGAGAAAAGTCAGTAACTTGAGGCATGTTTTAATGAGAAAAAGACTGGTGAAAACTTCTTATAATAGGTTCTAGGAGCTGAAAGTAGAGACAAAACAAGAAAGCAATGGTGATAATTTGAAGTTCTCAAGTAGATGAATAATCTGAACACAATTTCACTTAAACAGCTGTGCATCATGGTTATAAATTTGGAGACAGGTTTACAAGAATAAGTAACCAGAGTAGAGAAGGTAAGGACCAAAACACGATGGTAGATATTCAATACGCTCTAATGATAAGTGCATGTAATGTAAGTGACTAGCTGGCCAGATGCATCATGTGTCTATGTGTCTGTGTTTGTGTGAATTTAGTGCACCTGTACTATGAGGGAGGAATAGTAAATTGATGAAAATTAGTTTCATTGATTCTGGTTGTTATGTTATACGCCATCTTATGTGTATGTCTTTCCTTCTGAAATAAATTACAAGCTTTTAAAAGTCTGATTCTCAGATTGCTTTAAATGTTTGAGGAGGGGACCAGTGGATTATGGGAGAGGTAAAAAGAGGGCAAGTCAGAAAGAATGTAATCAAAGTACATGCTCTGCAGGTGTGAAAAGGCTCCACTAAAACTCACTGAAACATTGCAAGAAAGATGTAAAGAGTGTGAGGGAAGAGGGATAAGAGAGGGTAATAAAGGGTGTTAATATTATCAAAGTATATTAAGTTTATGTTTTGAAATTCCACAATTAATCCTCAGCTGCACTATTAATACTTGCTAATAAAAATCCATGATAAAATTATGGTGAACTATATCTAACAACTCTCCATTTGACCATTTAAGTAAATCTACAAAACTGTATTTTATCATCCTAAACAAACCTCTGTAACTACTATGCAATACATCTCCATGAAGTGAACATATCATACAACTCTCCCTAAATAATTACCTTATTATGCCAGTTGTAATTTATATGCATCCCAATGGTGGATCACTCGCTGATTTTTCTTTTTTTTTTTTTTTTTTTTTTTTTTTTTTTTTTTTTTTTGCATTTGAGACATTTTATTTTTCCATTGTTATAGTTTCAGTAATGTAGGGGTTGGGAAGTTTTAAGAAATTCTTCTTAAGAGAGGAACACAAAGGCTCAACTCGCTGATTTTTCTAACTAACATGAGTCTCCCAATTCAGAGTTCTTCATCATCATCCTTTGACCTTTGTAATTCTACCCCGGGTAACTGAGTTTGTGATTATTCCAGTCCTTGTATCTTGCTGCTGCAATGATCTTCCAAAAATGCTTATTTCCTGAACCTTTTGTTTAAAAAGCAAATAAATGAACAAACCAAAACATCACTTTAGCTTTTCACTCACATGAGGTTAAAACATTCATTCTCTATTCCCGTCTACATTTCCATTCTTATGATGAACTCCTAGCTTCATACTGAATCTCTGCATCACCTTGGAAAAATCAGACTAAATGTTAGCTCTATAATTGCATTTGCAATGGTATTTTCTCTATTATTCCCCAGTCTCTTTATTTTACTTTCAATTGTAACAAAGTCTTTATGAGTAGATGAGTTTAGATAAAATATCACATACAAGTGATAATGAATTTAATGATACCTCCTATTTATTTAAAGATATTTGTCTGGGAATTCAGATGTACAGAGACCATATCTTCTTTGACCCATCTACCAATCTATGCATTAGGAAAAAATGTTTATGTAAAATGTGATAGATAAAGAATGTATAGGAATAAATAAATACCTATGTTTTCTAACCACATAAGAGAAAACACAAGTAAACAAACTTAGAAATGTAAAATTGTGTTATATTAATATAGTGGAAAGGGTTATTACTTGTCGTTGGGCTGAAGCCAGAGAATGACTCCCTCCAGAAGAAATACCTTATATAAAATTTAAAGGACAAATACACTGGGTCCAAACATACTACAGAGGTGATAACAAGTTCATTCCAATGAAGCAGGATGACACAAACTAGAGCACTCTATCCATGTAATTGAAAATAATGTTCCATTCAATCATTCAACTAATATTTCTCGTAAAAGAGCCATATGATGGGAAAGATTCAGATTTGTTCCTGGATTCATAATTCAAAGTCTGTTTTCACTCTGTTTTCAAATGATAAATATAATCAATAATACCAAAACATAGTACTTCAGCTCTCTGCCCCAATAATGCTTGGCAAAATTTAACAATAAGACAGCAAACAAATCAGTAAGTGATGGTCTCCCAACCAGCTGACATAAAATTATCAGTAAAAGCCCTAAAATACCCAAAATGCACTGAACCTCCAAAACAAGAAGGTAATGTGTTGCTATTTGAAATTCCCCAAAGATTTATTTTTCCAGAAATATCAAGATGGATGATTTTGTGACTTACCCAGCACCTGCTCATTCTATTCACTGTGCTTCCTACTCTTGTGTTCCTGCCAAAAGAGTGGCAGACCATATTTCCTAATATACTTTAATAGTAAAAAAATTGAAATAGTAGATGTGATTTATTTGTTGTAGTAACTACAATGTGATACAATCACAAATATTCAGCTGGGTTATTTCCCTCATTATTTCCTCCCTTGCTCTGGAAGGGAGAAATGTATACATGCAATCAAATGCAGATTTGATGTATTAAAGATTATATGCAATAAAGATTGGATGCATATGACCATATAAGATGATGTTAAGTGAAATGAACCCCAAGATAGGGACACAAACATCTTTTTCTCTTTCTTGCTATTGTTTTTAACATATTTATAATGTACTATGTTATTTTTTTGTTTCTTTGCATGTTCCTTCTCCACGGTATAACCTCTGTTTTCATTGTATTTGATTCTGGTGCCCTGCATCTTGTATGTAAACTTCTTTAATTTGGGGAGGGGAAGGGAAAAAACAAAATGCTTCAATAGGGATACAGGTTGACCCATTGTAACAATGAGATGTACAAGACATTATGTTGAAAATGAACTTTACAACTTTGGGAGAGGGGAGGAGGAGGTGTGGAAGTGGGAGGGAAGGATGGTAGGGGGAAAACAAAGGAGGAGGCAACAATGCTCAATAGAAAATGTACTCATTACCTTGCTCATGCAACTGTAACACCTCTGTACAGTATTTTTACAATAAAAAACATACATAAATAAAATTTAAAAAGTTAAATGCATTCAAATTCAGGAGAAAGAAACAGTGGCTAGGGAAAAAGAGTTGTTTTGCATATTTAAGTATTTTTCATGTTTAACAATACATTTTTCTTTAGATTTTGTTGTATTCAAGTTTTCTCATTGGATATTTAAGCTGATTTAAACCTGATATCTAACCTGTCCAGTGTCTGGACAGGTACCTGTTCACTCAAAGCCACCATTAATGATGCTTGAAGAAGGTACCATTTCACAGTCTGGTAGAGATCCTATTGGATGTAAAGTTTCTCTCATGATCACATGACTTACATGAGCATTACAAGTCTCAAGCCAGTGCCTGTGTTAAAGACCTAACGTCTAGTTGCAAGAAGTCCAAACATCAAAAGCAGGACTTTTCTGGTAGCAGCCAAAAAATGTCACTAAATGTGACATTTAAGGAGTAGTCAATAAATACAGAAGTAAGCAAAAAACATTCAGACAGCCTAGATAGTAGAGATAAGTTAGTGACACTAATTATTTCAACACAGTTTACATAGTTTAAACACATCTCTGTCCAATACAATAATTACAATATCCCAATTGATTTCCAATATTTCAATTAATTCAGTATGAAACTCTCATTATCATAGGTCATGTAAAATAGGTTAAACAACACAAAAGCAAATTAATCTTTTGAAATATCTTCCTTGGTACTACACTGCATTCAAAGTACCTTCCAGTTCACCTTCCTAAAAATGAATTCTTGTTTGTCTAACTACTTGACCTCATTAAAAATCATAAAAGCTCTGGTCTATCAAAAATTTGATAATGCCACACAGATTGAGCTAGCAGTTAGAAGCGGTGTTGAGTGTTCTTTTATGAGGGAGAGTTAAGAATAAATGTCACAGAATCAGATTCACATGATCACTGCACGTCTCAATTTACTTCCATGCATATATGTACACACAAACACACACACAGGTGGCTATTGTTACTTTGGAATTACTTTTTTATGTCAGATGAGAAAAGACAAAGAAGAACAGAACCAATACCTCTGCTTTATAAGGTTCTCACACTTAATAGTAATAGACTACTGATGAATAACACATCATAGTTGATGATTTTTTGAAGGGTAGTGACTCTCTGAGGGCTAATATGAAAGCTCACTTTTCCCCTTCTAACGATGAAAATGATTGACAGTGTCTTGTTTACTTCTCAGGTGTTGAGGGAAGCTACCCTTCCAATGATTTCTCTTCCAGGGATAGAATTTGTCCTGGCATTTCACACAGGGCAGCCAGTTAATTCTCAGTGTTTTCACGACATGCATGGAAGCAATGAGTGATCTTTGCAACAAAGTGATTAAAACTTGACTAAAGATTTTGGACTCTTGTTTGCTTAAGTAGACTAATTTAGTTTGTCTTATTTTTAATTCTGGACTTAAAAATATTGGCCAGAAATCAAGTGTTCATCCATAATTACTCTGCAATATTTTTATGAAAAAGGTAAGTGACTTTCTAAAATATGAAACTAGACCATTTTTTTTCCAGCAAATACCAAATCCTTCTTCTCTCTGAATTCCCAAAGAATGGGAAAGAAATTTGGGAAGGAGTGGATTGACAGTGACTCACTAGAGTTCCCATACATTCTAGCTCATATCCAAAATGGGATTTAACACTTTCATTTCTAACCTTCAGTGCTTAACAAGTGTCATATTCAAAGACACATATTTTAACAATACACACATAATAAACTGTCCAGTGTTGGAAAGAACCTGTCTAAATCCCTAATTAATCAGTGCTGTGATCCTGGATACATCATTTCATCTTTCTGTTATTTTTTCATCAATACACTATATATTGTCCTATGTCTTCAATTTACCCTATTTATATATACAAGAACTTAAACTAATTTGAGATTTATCTATTAGGCTGTCATATATTATTTCATAATAAGAGGTTATGATAATTCATACTATTTATTAGAAAATAAGACAAAAATGCAGAGATGCTTTCCTCCAAGAATGCCTTTACTCCTAGTTTTTTTTTTTTGCTGTGACAAATTTCTAACAGAAACAATTTAAAAGATGGAAAAATTCTGACTCATAATTGCAGAAGTGTCAGTCCATAGTTGACTGGTTCACCTGATTGTTATGCCCACTACAAAGTGGAAACATTATGGGCAAAAGATATAGTGGTGAAAAGCTATTCACCTCATGGCAGCCAGGAAGCAAAGAAAGAGATAGGAATAAACCTGGAACAAGCTATAACTCTCCAGGACAACCTACCAATCACCTACTTCCTCCATCTGATCCTCACTCCTAAATTTCAAGTAGGGCCACTGACTGGCAACCAAGCCTTCATTTTATATTCAAATGCTAACACTCCTCTACCTTGGGCTTTACCACATGATCTTTACTCAGTGAAATGTGAGCAGGGATGACATTTGTGCTAAAGATCACACAGACAATTTGTGAAAAGTTTTAACAGCACGTAGGCATTTTTCCATGTTTCTCATGATAAATCAGACTTGGTATTTTAATTTTGATTTGTTCCCAAGTTAGTGATTAATAAGATTATACATTCTCATTATAGAGAGTAGTGGCACTGTACTGTCAGTCAAATCTACAATCATGAGAGTATCAAATGTATTTTTACTCACCAGGTATTTAATTTGCCATGATTTTATTATGATGTAACCACATGATCATTCTGTGTGTTTAGAGTTAGGTAAATATACCCTTTTATTACATGCATTATTCATATGTCAAACTTCATCATTTTATTACCACTTGAAATATCTAAACATTTGATACCTCTATGTGTTTAAAAACAATTGTCCATTTTTTACTGTATTAATTTCTACTAGTATAACTAAATACTCATGTAGGTAATTTATAAGTAAAAGAAATATAATATCTGCTTCCTCTGCAAAGAAAGGAGGCCGTGTCTTCACATAGTATTGGAAGACAAGTGAGTCAAAAGCTACAGGAAATATTTTTTGTACTTAATCCTACTCATAAAGAAGGAGATTTATGGCCTAATTACCTCTTACAGGCCCTACCTATTAATACCAACACATTAAAAGGTACTAAGGGGTTATTAGTATATGTCTGAGTCAAGCAGAAAAGGTCAGATAAGTTGATGTTAGGGGAATGAACCCCAAGATAAGTATTCAAATGTTTTTTTTTCTTTCATGTAATTGTTTCTAACATATTTATAAGATGATTTCTATTTTGCTTTGTATGTCCCTCCCTGCCTTCACTGTATTTGATGTTGTTATAATTTGTGGAGAGGAAGGGCAAAAGCAAATGGTTTAACTAGGGATACAGGTGGACCCATTGCAACAATGAGATGTACAAGTCGTTATGTCAAAAAACGAACTTTACAACTTTGGTGGGGGGGGGAGGATTTGGTGGGGAGAGGTGGGGGGAGGATGGGAGGGGATGGAAAAGGGAAACAAAGAGGAGGCAGCAATGCTTGATAAGAAATGTACTCATTATCTTTCCCATGTAATTGTAACTCCTCTGTAGGGTATTCTCACAATAAAAAAATAATATTAAAAAAATTAAAGGTGCTAAGGGGATGGATTTATACTAGAGCACTTTCCATCCATGCTTGTTGGCCTGACTTTCTGACTTCTGCATTCCCAGGACATATCCTCTCAGATGACCATCTGTCTTAGGCTCCATTAGCCCAAATAATTCTCTTGTCATTACTCACTTAAATGCCTTTCTATTGTTACCAGTCTGGAAGTCTTCACTACTCTGAGTATATACAATGAACTCTCCCACATCTCAGGACTATGTTCGTTTTCTGTTCAGTTTGACCTTCAACCTTGGCATCTATTGCCTGTGAGTAATAGTGGATTAATAGCCTGAATACCTTATTTTAATCACTCTTTCAGAGAGACGAAACATATATGGTTAATTTATCTTTCCTACCACAACACTTATTGTACGTTATTATAATTTTATTTTAATAAATGGCTATATTTGAGAATTCATGTTTAAAACCTTTATATATTCAAATACAAAGCACCAGTCTAGTTCTCCTTTTATTCAAAATATATATTTTCTCTCATAACAAAAAATTCCACCCATATTTCACTGGAACAATGTTTTATATACAATTTCATTAAATTTTATTTTCTAATGTTGTGTTTTTTGGCATAGAGTCACACTATTCTGTGTAGCTCTACTGTGTGCCGTCACTTCCAATCACTTTACTGAATTATGTTGTGTAATCTAACTGCGACTTTATTTCTATTCTTATTTCTGCATCATGCACATATAGGCTGTAATTCTAGCAATGATGTTTTATGTTGATACTTCATGATGCTTGAAAGAACTCTAATCTCACCATGCTAGTATTCCCTTGAAGTTCAAAATATCAAAAACCATTCCAAATTCATCTTATTGCTTTTTATGAGAAAAAAAACTTAGCTCTGAGAGAAAAATAGTAAGACCTTCATGTTCTTTCTGCCATGTGTCTCTGAGGACAGGTTCCCAGCGTTGAGACTGCCAGATCAGCCCTAGTAGAACATGGATTTGCAAAGCAGACCATGACTTCTGGGCATCAAGGCTGATAAATGCATTCAGTTCCTGTATTTTGACTTTGATTTCCTTACAGGGAAGTGACAAACTGTTGCTTCTAAATGAGACCAAATAATACCCTTACTTTAGTATTGGGCTTCAGATGTAATCTTCCAATCTAGTTCAAACCTATTCATTTATTCCTAGATAATCCTCAGAAGTCTGATATTCAATACATATTTTCTCTATTATTTTTCTATTTCTTTATAAACACTAACCCAACCACAGTAGTTAATTGATGTAAGCACATCATTTTGTCATTCCGTGTGTGAGTTTAATAGAAAGGGCTTTAGCATTTCATGGTTGTAATAAAACTGTCTATAGCCATAACATAAATAAAAAGCTTTTCCATGAATTTCCAATAGCAAAGATTTCATACTTACATCTCTTCATGTGTTGTCAAATACATGATTTCATAAGCATTATAAGTTTGTACATACACTAATATTATTACTATTACTATTATTATTATTATTGACATTTCAACTCCCTCAGTCTAATGTGCTACTCATTTAAAACAAATAATGTATTCAGGCACTCATTAAATATCCTGTTACAATAGCATTTTATATCATGTTGAAATTCCTATGAAACCCTCCTTAAACTAATACCACAGTTGCACAGTATGTTAGCCAAGTTTCCAAATGCTTGAAAAAAATTGATGTATATACAGGTCTATTCTAACTCACAGGTCTGAAAAGATCATGCATGATTTATTTGCTTCCTAGCTATCAACCTGATGAGAGGAAGCATTTCATATTTGAAATAGGAAGTGGCAGAGCAGAACTTCTCACCTTCTTCCTGGGAAGTGAAAGGGAGAGAAAAAAGAAAGGGGCTGGGTTTCAGTATCACCTCTGAGGACACATCTGCAATAAATTCAACACCTTCCACCATGTCTCATTTCTTTAAGGTTCTATCAACTCTCAATAGTGCCATAAATTGAGGAACATGAATCTAACAGAGTCAGTGGAGTAAATTATTTCAAACCTCAATATATAGTAATAACAAGAAAAGCAATTACTATATCTAAAATATAATTAATGTTTAGCAAGACTGAAATTTTAGGCAAAACCAAAGAATGTTTGTGTGCGAATACACATACATATATACACACACAATACACACAAACACATAGAAAGACATACTGTCAAAAATTATATATATATATATATATATATATATATATATATATATGGTCAAACATATTGGCTCACATCATAATCCCAGCTATTATCACAGAGATCATGAGGGTTATGGTTCCTGACCCCAGACAAAAGGGCAAGGTCTTATCTGAAAAATATTAAACAAAAAAAGATGGGAGGAGACTGATGCATGGCTCACTGACATATGGCTTAAATGGTAGAGTATGTACCTATAAAGTTTGAGGTCTGAATTCAATCCAAATATTTCTAAATAAATAAATAGGCTAGAGTTATCAGCTATCACTTGAGAATGATAAGTACTTGGGGTTATCAGATATTGAGTGTATGAGTTTTAATTCTTACTAAACTAACTTCACAGAGATGAGTACAACTAGATTTTACAAATAACTGCACAGATAGAACTTGAAGGTACAAAATTTGGAAAAAAATTGACAAAACTATTGGTTAAAAACACATGCTGGTATGTACCAGTGCAAAAATAATTTAATCATTTTACATTGTTAAACACAAAATGAGTACATTAGATCTTCTCTTTTTAATATTAAAGAAATAGGTTTGTTTTTTTTTTGTTTTTCCTGGTGCTTGAACTCTGGGCCTGGGCACTGTTCCTGAGCTTCTTTGTGCTCAAGGCTAATATACTACCACTGAACCACAGCACAACTCCAGCTTTTTCTGAGTCATTTATTGGAGCTAAAAGTCTCATGGACTATCCTGCCCAGGGTGGCTTCAAACCACAATCCTCAGATTGTGATATTCCTGAGTACCTAGGGTTATAGGCATGAGTCACCAGAGCCCAGCTTCAAATGTTAATAGTAGGTTAAAATGCATTTCTTTTGACACCCTCCCAACCTGGCAAATATTAGTTACAGGGGCCAGCACAATCCTATCTGAGCAATTTGAAATGAATAGTGGTTTATTCTGTACAGGGAATATTACTGGGGTAGCAAGGGCAGTTTTAATAAAATGTGATCTGTCTGTTGATGTATGAAATCCTATTTTTTCCTCTCTTACTTTGTGAAAAGGTAAACCTTAGGTACAGTTCTTAGGGGAGAGAGAAGTGTACAGAGATGAACTGACTGCTCTTTCTAGAGACTTGGCAAACATGTCCAGGCATATATATTTGAAAAAAGTGTTCCACAGAGCACAGACAAATATCTAAAATTTATCAAAAACAAGAAAGACCCACCACCAGTTGTATTATGTCCTTTGCAACTCTACTGACAAAACATATTTTAGCAAAGAAGATAATCCTAATATCCTTGATATCAAGCATATATCCCAATATGCATAGGGCTATATGTAAATGCACTTATGGGTGAGTCAAACAGCCATGTGCACAGAGGACTTTAGGTTAATCCCAGCTTGAGGGTCTCCTTGAAACTGCATTCTACAGATTGACACTGTGTAAAGCAAGTTCTATTATTCAAAAGCATATTCCTCTAAGTCCTAAAATCATTGGTCAATTAGGAAACAGTTTGCCACAATGATTCCCTGGCTTCTGCTCTTATTTTATTTTTGTATCTATTGCTGATGCAAAACAGACCTGTTCTGAGACCAGCAAATTTATTATGTGCCATACATGAGTGATCAGGGCCTAGGAATGGGGATATTATGGCTAAACTTAAAATGATGGAGAAGATAATATGAGCTAAAGAAGATAAGATAGTAGACAAGCAAATAGTATAGTCAAGCAAAACACTTTCTTTGTGTATCATCATACTTTTAACCAGACTGACTATATTCTTTTATCCTGTTTCTAGAGTCAACTGTATTTTATAATTGTTTGGCATTTGTAGTATGTGAAATAATGTATCATTATCTATGAAGTGTAAGTTTTCAGCCAATTTGACTCCTTGGCATTAAGAAGGGCTGGCCTCATTAGTCCCATAGCTAATCCAAAACATTTCTCTCCTAACATCATCAATAAAGATGTTGAGTTCAAGTACAAGCCCTTTGGTATCTTTGAGTTTCAGAATAGTGTGATTCTGTTTGGTGACATTTGATCAGTAACTCATGGTAATATTTTTTGGTAATGTAGTATAGAAGTGATTGCTTAATTCTCTGCAGACATCATTGGCATTAGTATGTATTCCTGAATACATACTGGAATTAAACATGCTAGAATACATGCCAGAATACCTATATACTTGAGGGATTTTCTCCAATCTGCCAAATGAAACCAATCTGATTGGCTTCCTGAATCCAGTAATTGCAGTAAGTCAGAAAATCCAGATGTTGTGATCTGAAATTCTTGATTAAACCCCACAGGATCCTCATTTAAATTAGGGGAGAGATGCCATATCAAACTTCAGGCTTAGGTTTTATCTGAGTATAAATAGTGTCAGAATCTTTTCTCTCCTAGATTTAATCTTAAAAAGGAGACATAAAAATATTTATCTTTGATTCAGAGTTGTTTTTTCCTTTGGGGATTACTAGAAAAGGATGTAGTTGGAGATTGAGAAAGCTCAATTTTTTTTTCTGTGAATTAGGCAGAGAAAGAGACCAGAGAAGATAGTTGAGAAGAATTAGGTTTCTTAAAATCAGTCTTTAGCTCTTTATTTATTGTAAAGATACTGTACAGAGGAGTTACAGTTACATGAGTAAGGTAATGAGTACATTTCCTATCATAAGCTCATATTTCTGTGGATCAACTATCCATGAAAGTAAGATATGATTGTCTAATATTGTCTACCATTGTCTACTATGTCTACTACTGTCTACTATTATATTTCTTTTTTATTTTTTTAAATGTGAACTGATCTCTTATTTAAAATGTGAAAGGTTTTTTTAAAATTTTTATTTTTATTTATTTTTATTTTTATTGTGAAAAAACTGTACAGAGGGGTTACAATTACATGGGCAAGATAATAAGTACATTTCTTATCAAGCATTGTAGCCTCCTCCTTTGTTTCCCCTTCCCTTCCCTTCCAAGCCTCCCCCCCATCTCCCCACCAAAGTTGTAAAGTTCATTTTCAACATGACAACTTGTACTTCTCATTGTTGCAACGGGTCCACCTGTATCCTTATATAAAAGTTTGACCTTTGAATTTCTGATTTAACTTTCAGTAATCATAAAAGTGATCCATGCATTTTTTATAGCTGCTAGTCACCAATGTGAAATAGCTTGCATTTGGATGGAAACAATCTTTGATGGAAACAGACAATTCTAATACCTCCATGTTACTACTATCAAGGTGACAGGGTTCCTAAGAATGTTGAGAGAGAAAGAGAGAGTGCAAAGAGAGAGGACCTCAACAACTCATAATTTTGCCAAAGAAAAAAATTTAAGACTGAGGCAGATATGACATTTAAGAAAGCAGACATTTAAGAAACCTAGTTAAAGGGATTGAGTATGAAATGCAAGAGATGCACTATTTAATTTTTAGTATGATATGTAAGTGAGGTTGTTTTTGTAAGCAATATTTTTATTGTGAAAATACCATACAGTGGGGTTACAATTCCATGGGCAAGACAACGAGTACATTTCTTATCAAGCATTGTCTATGGTTTTAATAACATTTTTGATATTCTAATCTGTATTAGCTTTCTTTGCTAATCAGTTACTTACTTTGTGCTTACACAGTCTTATTGGTGGGTTTCTGTCTTTATACTGTATGACTTCAGAAATATTCTCTAGATAATATATTGAAACACATGAAGTATTAATATTTACATGTTCTGATTTTAATATCTATTTCCTAAAATTCAGACTAGTGAGTTTGCTGGACTTTATTTCTATTAGAAAAATTCAAAAGACTTGAATATTAAGGAATGTGCTCAAAGGACAAAAACACAAAAGCTAGTAATTATCACCATTGTTGGACAGCATGTTTTTTCTTGAGTTCAGACTCCAATACAATGCAGATTGACTGACTGAACCTCAAGCCTGAGGATTTATTTCAAGACACTCAAGCTGTCATTTTTGCCAACTAATGTAATAAAATGCCTGAAGAAAATTAGAATTGTGAATGGAATTAAGATTCTTTTCTCTGTAAAATAACATGTGTGCAGATCTTTTCAACTTGGCTTTGAGCATGAGGAGACTTCAGTAGCAAAGAAAGGAAAGCCCATGTTCCCAGAGCAATCAGGAAGATGGGTTTTGAACTTCAGTGCTGTATTAAACTAGGTTTTGAAAAGCAGAGCTTGCAAATGCTGAGGAGAGAAGAATTCAGGTATGGTACAGCTCCCTATGCAAATGGTAATAGGATTTGATGGAAATAATGTTTAAAGTGGTTTGCCTCTTTCTTATCACAGAGAGGCCTATCTCTAGGCTTAAGCATATTCCTGTACTATTGAAGTTCTGAAAGCTATCAGTCAAACAAGTTGTACTATCAACATGAGTCATAAATTAGAAATTGAAAAGGGAAAGGTTATGCTATTCATATTCTAATAACAGCTTTGGATATTTTTAGTATTTTTTCAGTGTAGTCTTTGTAAAGACATGTTTACAAGTAGTTAACCAATTTTGCCAGCACCATTTACTCAAGAGGCTGTCTTTCTTCCATTCTACTTATACAAAACTAAAGGCAGATCCTTATATATCACCCTGCACCAGAATCAACTCCAAATGGATCAAAGACCTTGGAGTCGAAGCAGGTACTCTGAAAACATTACAGGACGGAATAGGAGAAACCCTAGGTCTCCTTGGCACAGACTGAAATTTTCTTAATAGAGACCCAGAAACACAACAAATCAAAGAAAGGTTGGACAAATGGGATTGCATGAAATTGCAGAGCTTCTGCGTGGCAAAGGACATAGCTAGCAAGATCAATAGAAAGCCCACGGATTGGGAGAAGATCTTCACTAGCCATACAATGGACAAGGGTCTCAAACCTAAAATATACCTGGAACTCAAAAAATTAAATCCCCCAACAACAAATCTTCAAAGAAACAACTGCCCAATAAATAAGTGGGCTAAAGACTTAAAGAGAAACTTCTCTGAAGAGGAAAGAAGACGAAGGATGGCCAATAGACACATGAAGAAACGCTCAACCTCCCTAGCCATAAAAGAAATGCAAATCAAAACAACATTGAGATACCACTTCACCCCAGTTAGAATGGCTAAAATCAAGAACTCTAATAACAACAGATGCTGGAGGGGATGTGGACAGAAGGGAACCTTACTGCATTGTTGGTGGGGGTGTAAATTTGTTCAACCACTTTGGAAAGCAGTATGGAGGTTCCTCAAAAGACTCCACATAGAACTCCCCTATGACCCAGCAATCCCACTTTGGGCATTTACCCAAATGTTCACAAACAAGACCACACTAAAGCTACCAGCATGACTATGTTTATTGCAGCATTATTTACTATAGCTAAGATATGGAACCAACCCAGATGCCCCTCAGTAGATGAATGGATCAAGAAAATGTGGTATATATACACAATGAAATTCTATGCCTCCATCAGAAAGAATGACATTGCCCCATTTGTTAGGAAATGGAAAGGTTTGGAAAAAATTATATGAAGTGAAGTAAGCCAGGCCCAAAGAATCATAGGTCCCATGATTTCCCTTATTTGTAATAACCAGTATATGTCTGAGTCAAGCAGAAATGGTCAGATAAGTTGATGTCAGGGAAACGAACCTTAAGATATGTATTCAAATGTTTGTTTCTTTCATGCGATTGTTTCTAACACATTTATAAGATTAGTTCTTTGTTGCTTTGTATGTCCCTTGCCCACGGTATAACCCCTGTTTTCACTGTATTTGATGTTTGTATAATTTGTGGAGGGGAAGGGGAAAAACAAATCGTTTAAATAGGGATGCAGGTGGACTCATTGCAACAATGAGATGTACAAGTCATTATGTTGAAAATGAACTTTACAACTTTGGTGGGGGGGGAGATTGGGTGGAAAGGTGAGGGGGAGAATGGGAAGGGATGGGAAGGGGAAACAAAGGAGGAGGCTACAATGCTTGATAAGCAATGTACTCATTATCTTGCCCATGTAATTGTAACCCCTCTGTATAGTATTTTCACAATAAAAAAATATTTAGCCAGGTCTATACCTTTTTAAAAAATCTTCACACTCACTTATTATGATTTTGATATAATGACCACAAAATAGGAAATAATTTGTGGTTTATGAAAAAACTTAAAATACAAAAAGATGTATCTTTTAAAATTGGGATAGATATGCCATTTGCTATATAAATTTGGAACTGAGAAATCAAATGCTGTTACTTGATTTAGCTGTGTTTAGCCAGTCCAATGAGCTGGAGCGGGTTTCCCAAATAGTGTTTATAAATATTTATGTGGTTATAGAATGACTTGTTCAATAAGATCTTACCAGTCATTCCATGTATAAAAAAAACCAATCAATATGTTTAGAGACTATCAAATACCTCATTTCCCATTAGCATGTCTATGTTATCATGAGTGAACTTCTGAAATATAGATAGACATGTCATTCTTCACACTGAAAATTTAATGGAATAATAGTATATTCACAATTTACATCAATTTTGTTGGCTTTATTTCACCAGTTACTACTGGTTTAATTTCAAAATTGTGACTATTGGGTGTCACAATTTTTCTCATTCCAATGTGTGGTTCGGGGTGGGGGGTGGGGGGAAGAGGATTTTTTTTTGTTTTGTTTTTCCTCACATGGCTGATTTGGAGATTAAAGTCTCTCTCTAATTTGTCTGCCAAGACCGGCTTTAAATTGTGATCTGAAGATCATAAGGAAGTAAGTAAGCATAGGCCACTGACAACAGTTTAATTCTAATCTTCATTACTGCTACTAAGATTACTTTCTTTGTTTTTAAAATTGTGAAAATACCATACAGAGGGGTTACAATTACACAAGCAAGGAGAGTGCATTTCTTATCAAGCATTGTTGCCTCTTCCTTTGTTTCCCTTTCCCATCCCTCCCCATCCTCCCCCCCAAAGTTGTAAAGTTCATTTTCAACATAATGTCTTGTACATCTCATTGTTGCAATGGGTCCACCTGTATTCCTATTTAAACAATTTGTTTTTTCCCTTCCCATCCACAAATTATACCAACATCAAATACAGTGAAAACAAGGGTTATTCCGTGGGGGAGGGACATACAAAGCAACAAGGAAATATAAATATGCTAGACACAATAGCAAGAAAGAAAAAACATTTGAGTCTTTATCTGGGGGTTCATTTTGCTTTAACCTCAACTTATCTGACTGTTTCTGCTTGTCTCAGACATATGATAAGACAGCATTTAAGTAGCTGAAGAGTTAAGAGGCTTTCCTGAAGACAAGAGGCTATAGTGTATATAAAAGCAGGTAATTAGATAGGATATTAACATAATCTAGTCACATACCTATTGTGTGTCTGTCAAAGAAAAAAGCTGTGTTCAGGCACAAAATTGGCTCTAGGCTTTCTGGGCCAGGAACAATGGTAATTCATCCTATCAAGCAAAGGGATCATTTAGAGCTGAAGTACCAGGGATAGAGACAGGAGTTCATTAGCTGTCAACTCTGTGACACATGTACCAAAAGCTCTGATGATAGGTTGGTAAATATTTAACCCAATGTTTGATGTCACTCTCTTTCTGGGATCTAGTGAGGAGACTACATTACTTGATACATTTGACTTGATACATTTGTGAAACTCTGGCCCCGGTTTTCCTAATGTTGTTTTGATAGCTCCTGATTTAATTTGATAAATATTTAGGTGTTAATGGCTTATTTATAACTAATTTACCAGTTTGCTTTCTTATTTTGAAAGATATTGGTTGTTTACGTTCAAAACTAAGATGTAAGATCATTCACACTCCAACTAACCCAAATTGCTCTTTTTTAAAATAATGTCACTCTAGAAAAGGCACAGTTCTGAAAGTACTTTTTATAAAATATAGAGTAACATATAAGGTCACAGTACATATATTGCATAGCATAGTGATTTTTGAAACATAAGCCAGAGAGAAATCATCTATGTAATATTTTCAACTCACTTTATTGCAATCCTAGTCCTAAAGAACCTGACTTTCATATGCTTTTTCTTTTATATAGGAGGTTTATTAAAATCTGTCACAAAATACTAACATTTAATACTTCCTATTTGAGGAGGCTTTATTTTAGAAAAAAAAACTCCTGAATCAAGATGAGAATATTTATTAAATAATATTGTGCTACATGTTCTATGTGAAATTATTTTTGAGAAAATAGTCTGGTCCTGAAGCTATTTACTACCTCACCAGGCTATAAAGACAATATGAATTAAAATGTGCTTCTACCAATAAAAATGTTAGTCTTGACATCTCCAGTCTCAGTGACTGTGACCCTCTTTGAAAATAATCTCTGCAGATGATTGAGTTATACTGAAGTGACTAAAATTCCTCTGATCCACACAACTGGATACTCAGACAAGGATAAAATTTGTGTGGTAACCACACACCATATTCAAAGATTTGAATGGATGCTGCCATAAATCAAGGAACTATTGTAAGCCAAGACAAAGCCTAGATAATATCCTCCTGTAGAGTATCAGTAGAAGCATAAATCACCCAAGTCCTTGGTCTGGCTTCCAGAGCCAATAAATGTCGTTTAGTTAAGCCACTCCATTACTGGTCTTTTGTTACAATATCCATAATGTACTGTTGCAGACATAGTCTTAAATAATAATCAACAATATGGCCAATTATCTAAACATCAATGTAGAGTCAATTCTGATGAAAGAGTTGAGAAGAAGTAGGACTGCATGGACTCTAAGTGGGAAGAAGGGAAGAGAGGCAGAAACTATTGTAACTGAGGCTCCAACTCCAAAAAGTTCCACGCCCAGATTGAGGACAGAATGTATGACAGAAATAAGACTACACCCACTTGCATATTATCCAGACTGTATGTTGTTTTATTGTAAAAATACTATAAAGAGGAGTTATAGTTTTTGAGTGTTTTTTATTGTAACAATACTATACAGAGGGGTTACAGTTACATGAGCAAGGTAATGAATACATTTCCTATCAAGCCTTGTTGCCTCCTTTTTTGTTTTTCCCTACCATCCCTTCCCTCCCACCTCCACAACTACCCACCCCCCACTGAAGTGGAAAGTTCGTTGTCAACATAGTGTCTTGTATATCTCATTGTTACAATGGGTCAGCCTGCATCCTTATTTAAGCATTTTGTGTATTCCTTTCCCCTCCCCAAATTAGAGAAGTGCATATACAAGATGTAGGACACCAACACAAAAAAGATATTTGTGTCCCTATCTTGGTGTTCATTTTACTTAACATCATCGTATGTGGTCACATGTACATAGCTTTTAACCTAAGGCTATCAGCACAACTATGTATATTACAGCATTATTTACCATAGCTAAGATATGGAACCAACCCAGCTGCCCCACAGTAGATGAATGGATCAAGAAAATGTGGTATATATACACAATGGAATTCTATGCCTCCATCAGAAAGAATGGCATCGCCCCATTTGTTAGGAAATGGAAAGACTTGCGAAAAAATTATATTAAGTGAAATAAGCCAGGCCCAAAGAAACATAGGTCCCATGGTTTCCCTTATTTGTAATAACTAGTACATGAGTAGGACATGTTTCTCATCCTTTATTCAAGTTGTTACATTACCATGTGAAAAGTGGACGGATTGACAATAGTTCTCTCCTCAAATTTGACTAAAATATCACATAAACATTTTTTAAATTTTTATATATTTTTACATTATATCTTAATATAAAGACAGACCTAGAGCCAAGCATTTTTTTACTCTGTTCTATTGGTTGACTATTAAAAGTAAATCTTATCCTATAAAGGAAAAGAGATAGAGAGTGGGAGAAAGATAGGTAGATAGATAGATAGATAGATAGATAGATAGATAGATAGATAGATAGATAGATAGATAGATAGATAGAAATGATAATTATGTTGATGATAGATGGATAGATAATTCCACATAAGTTGTAAGCCTGTTGTAATCACTATAGATATGTATATCATGACATCATATAGTACGCCATAAATTCATATGATAAAATGAGTTAATTGGTAATTTTAAATAGTATTGACCTTATTCTATTTTGTCTGTGCCTAAAACCTCTCCTCACAAAACAAATATTGAGGGAAAACATGGAATTATTTTTCTATTTCCCTTCTCAAAACTGCAGCAATGGCTAATCCATGGGACTCATCAACAGGAAAAAAGAAAAACAACCAGGAACTCTTACAAAATCTTCCCCATTAGTAATGACACACATGAAAGGGATGTTGAGTTCTACAGGTTTTTTTTTTTACTATATGTGATTATATCTAAGCAATATTAGAACTGATTACAGGATGTGTTACCATGAGGAAAAGAAATGACAAATAGATATGGGGAGCATCCTGTAAATATTAGTGTCCATGATTTCAACTTTTAACATACCAGAAAGAGAGAAAAGGGAGACAGGAAAGAAAAAAGAAAGACAGAAGGAAGAAAGACAGGAAAGAAGAAAGAAGGAAGGAAGGAAGGAAGGAAGGAAGGAAGGAAGGAAGGAAGGAAGGAAGGAGGGAGGGAAGGAAGGAAGGGAGGGAAGGATGTGTACATAGAGATATTGTGATTAATAGAAAAAGGATCAAGATGTCTTGTATTCATAAACTGCTTTATGAAATGGCAAAACCATTGTACAACTAATTTTAATTTTTTAAATTTTATTTTATTGTAAAGATGCTGTAGTGAGGGGTTACAGTTACATGAATAAGGTAATGAGTACATTTCTTGTTGAACATTGTTACCTCTTCCTTTGTTTTTCTCCTACTATCCCTTCCCTCCCTCCCTCCTCCACTCTCCCTCCCCACCCCAAGTTGTAAAGTTCATTTCCAACATACTGTCTTTTTTGTGTGGGTATGTGAAAATACCATACAAAGGCGTTACAATTACATGGGCAAGGTAATGAGTACATTTCTTATCAAGCATTGTTGCCTCCCCCTTTGTTTCCCCTTACCATCCCTTCCCATCTCCCCTCCAACATGGTTTTTGTGAGTATCATTGTTGCAATGGGTCATCCTTTGTCCTTGTTTCAGCATTTTGTTTTACCCTTCCCCTCCTCATCTTAAGGCCCACAAATTGGGAGAAGATCTTCAGAGCCATTCAATAGAAAAGAGGCTCATATCTAAAATAAACTTAGAACACAAAAAATAAACAAAAAACAAACCCTCAAGAAACACCTGCCCCATTAATAAATGAGCTAAAGACTTAAAGGGAGACTTTTCTGAAAAGGAAATAAGAATGACGAGCAGACACATGAAGAAATGCTTAACTTCTCTGACCATAAAAAAATTGCAACTCAAAACAATATTGAAATTCCACCTAATCCCAGATAGAATGGCTATAATCAAGAACTCTAATAACAACAGATGCTGGAGGGAATGTGGCCAAAAGGGAACAGTAATACACTGTTGATGGGAATGTAAACTTGTTCAACCACTTTGGAAAGCAGTATGGAGATTCCTCAAAAGACTACACAAAGAACTCCCCTATGACCCAGAAATCCTACTTCTGGGCATTTATCCAAATGAGAACAAACAAGGCCATACCAAAGCTACCAGCACAACTATGTTTATTGCAGCATTATTTACCATAGGTAAGATAGCGAAACAACCCAGATGCCCCTCCATAGATGAATGGATCAAGAATTTTGATATATATATATATATATATATATATATATATATATATATATATATAATTCTATGCTTCCATCGGAAAGAATACAATGCCCCATTTGTAAGGAAATGGAAAGACTTGGAAATAAGTGATGCAATCCAGACCCAAAGAAATATAGGTCCTATGGTTTCCTTTATTTGTAATAACTAGTATACATCTAGGATTATCTTATCATATGAGGAGACAAGCTCAAAAGCCATATAAAATGATGTTAAGTGAAATGAACCACAAGATATGGACACATGAGGTTTTTCTTTGTTGTTGTTGTTTTTAATGTACTATGAGATTTTTTTGTTTCCTTTGTACGTTTATCTCCTGTTGTGACTGTATTTGATTTTTTAACAACTATTTATTGAAAAGAAAAGAAAAAAGGAGAACTATAGTCCAGAATTAGAAGTGAGGAGCATGACATAGTAATGGCTGTGCAGAAGACTAGAATCACTCTCAAAGCTCCACTGAAAATCATTAAAAAGAAAACATTATTTTTAACACTTTAAGGATATGACTTGAATGAAATGACGTTTGAGCCTTTAGTGAATTGCAGTCCTTCCTTTTTTGAGAGCAGTTTTATTTTGCAATTGAGAGGCTAAATTTTTAACCTCTGATTTTTTGAATATTATCTTCTTTGTGTACTGTCATGGTTGTTGATGTACTTGTGTACCTATAAGTTATATAACATCACATAGCACAGTTCCTGGTTTTGTAGACACTTTGGTAAATTATTATCCACATAGATTCAGAATAAAATGGACCCAACAAGGGTCCAAAGATACATGCAAATGAGAAAAGATAATAGAAGTTTATTTACATGTGCATTTTATTTGCTCATCAGAGACATCCAAAATACGAATAGGTATATAAGAGGTGGCTTAGAATTCCATCTTCATCACAGAATATTTTCGATTTAGGGAAGTAACAAGAAAATAGGAAAGGATTCAAGGTTCTACAGTAGTATTTTGGGGGACAAAGATAGACAAATAGCACATAAAATATATAGCACATAAAAGGTAGTGTGTTTTTCTTATGTATTTTTATTGCTCATGTAAAAGTGATATACAGTTATGTAAGTCAGATAAAGAGTACATTTCTTTTGAAAAATGTCACCCATACCCTTACTCTCTCCCAGTTTTTCCCTCTCATACCACCCACAAGTTGTATAGCTCACTTTTATCATAGTGTCTAATAGTTGGCAATATTTTTTCTTGGAAATTTTTTAAGATAATATTGGAGTTTAATTTCAGATTATCAAACTTACGAGGTAGGTTCTTTACCATGACTATGCTTATTTTGAAAATGGATTCTAGCTAAATTTTGTGCCTAGCCTTGCTTCAAGTCTTGGTCCTCTAGATCTCAGACTCTTGAGAAGCTAGGATTACAGGAGTGAGCCAAGACCTCTTGTCAAAGAATCTTTAGTCCTTCATTTATTTTGTGTGTATGTGTGTGACAATATGTGTGTCACTGTTATATGAACTCAAGGCTTTGTGCTGAATATGAAGCTATCTACTACATGAACCACACTACCAGCTCCAGGTGGAATGATTTGACTTAGGTATGGACAGGAACATGTCACCAGCCTGGTTTTATTTCATATGGTTCATTTGGCCTTTGATATTTATCTTTCTTCTTATTGAAAACTACCTTGAAAATGGCACACAATTTTGGAAAATATTCCCAAGTGAAATACATTTCAAATCATTTAGAATTATGTTAAAGAAAGCACAAAGATCATCAGAAATCTTCTAACAAGTTTTATGCTTTTGTAAAACTTTGCTTTTACTTCTCTTCTGATAGTAGAGGACACCCATAAGTCTGGAGGCATAGAAATTACTGTACGTGTTCTGTCACCAGAACCACAGCATGAAGTTAAAGCTCTTTCCTAGTCAACATTCAAAACAAGTTTTTCCCAAATGGCCTCAGCAGAAGAAAATGAGCACAGATATCTTTATAGCATCACATTTCTGTATTATAACTAAAGGTCAGTTGTCATATTTACTAGCGTCTCTGATTTTTCATGAGTTCATAGCATATCAAATCACATCTGGCAGAAAACTGCTGCAAAAATTTCCAGCTTGAATTTAAATGCATTTATTGTATAGAATTTGTATTATGCTAAATTTAAGGAAGAGAACGATTTATTCACAGAAATACAGAGAAATTTTATGAATAACTGTCCTTTATAAATTGTCTTCTTAATAACAACATAGGACAGGCATTTGTGTTTTTTCTTTTTATTTAACATTTGTCTTTAGTAATTTAGTATTGCCTATTTTCTGCTATTTCTGCCTAATTTCTTCTGGAAGATCATGTGCCCAATGATATTACTGTGTAATGTTAGCATTATTTGGAATATTTTCATTTGCATTACTTAAGCGGAATATTGTGCTTAAAAACAAAGACAGCCATTAGAATGATAATCAGATGAAGTAAATTCTGTATTTAAGTTTTGAAACTAAAATATCTTGTTTTTTAAATTTTTTCAGATGAAGTAGAGTAACAGAAGTGACCCACTGAACTCAGGTGATCAAGGTCAAAGAGATGAAATAGTCATTTAGACTGAAGTAATTTAGGCAAAAGGTTTGTGCTTCAATTTGACATTATTAAAATATACAACCTGTATACTGAGTGGGACCAGCACCATAGTAGTACAATACATAAGCCAGATGGGATTTCAGAAGAACTTACCAATGGAGACAGCAGACTGCTCAAGGTCTACTTACCTTTCACCTCTTACTTATTACAACAATACAGTTCTTCAGGAGATGGACCCCCTTGCTCCTTCATAAATTAAGCAAAAAGTTTTTTTAAGTATTTCAGAAATTATCTTAAGCTTGTGCTCCCATAGTTCAGCGCACTGTCTGTTGTCAAGATGCAAATATTGATGGCAGAAGTCACCTCCCTTGGGAATATTAGATCTCATGGTGATACCAGCTGGATATTGGCCAATTTCTCTCCATGTTCTCTGAGAAGTGAGAGAGGCCTATTATAAGTTACCAACCTAGTCTCTTCTCATATTCTAGACTTAAGTTCCATTATTGAAGATATTTCTCCTACCATACAAAGGAGAAAAAGAAAAGATTTTATGTTTTGATTTTTACTTTATTGAGTAACAGTTAACTCAAGCCTGTTTGAAGCATAGTTGCCAAAATATGTCATTTTTGGTCCCTGACAAACACATGGAAATTGTGGTTATACTCATGAGTAAGGATCATGAATTTCAAATAAACTGAGATATTGTGATTAAAGTAATGGACAGGTGCAAAACATTAATGAAATATGTCAGTGACAAGCAAAATGTTAGCATTGGGAATAAATTAACACAGAACTATTTGTTAATATGCAGATCTTATAGGTTGACAAGTGTATACTTGAAAAAGACAGTTACAATTTTAATACATAGAGTAATATAAACTGAAAATAAATGAAATTAGAAAGAAAAAGTTTGGCTTTTATAATTGGTCTATAATAAATAGTAAGGGAGCACTTCTGTAGGGAAGTGATAGCCTTTTACAGCCATGTCTCTATATTTTATCAGGAGAGAAAGCATGAAGTTTCTGGAGGCAAAGTGACCCTCTGCAGCTATGAATGCATTGTATAAATGTATTGTTCTGGATGCATAATTTTTGTTTCACTTCAGGGCAAGATGCTCAGAACACATGTTACTGTTTTGTGGAAAGAGGGCTTTTGAGCTACAAAAAAGGAACATAGAATCTCAACGCTCATATGGAATGTGTCATGCTCCCCTTCCCCTGTAGGAAGAAAACTTGTTCCCAAATATTTTGTACTCATTTGAGGAGAAATTCATAACTTTAGTTTATCACTCTGTGGAATATAAACATATGCCTATCACTATTGTAGGGATGCTAAAGAGTAGTTTAGCAACTTTTTTACTTTCCTCTCAAATTCTTAATTGAAAAGACATTTGACAATATTAAATGCACATACAGTATACATCAACATATAATCTATTCAAACTGTCTTCTATGAAATAAACTCCATCACATAATATCAGCAGGACTCATATGTTCAATTTAGAAAACCAAGACTTGGTTTTATGAACAATAATGTTCTTTCTAATTGAGAATATCCATCTGTAAATGTTTTTAAATTAATTTTTATTGAGATTAAGTGATTACCCAAATTTCACAAATTTCACAGTATTGTGGGATAGTGATACTTAAAGTCACAAACACATTTTAATCTTCACAGGGAAAATTGTCATTATCATGGTCTATAATGTTTGTGAATTATATGAGCTTTGACAATATAACTATTTCTTCCACATCAGATGATAAGTACATTTATTTCCTTTGGCTTAGTGTAAGTTGTTTCTTCTTTCCCTCTCATTCCTTCTCTCCCACCACTGCCCTTGAATTACTTAGTTCATTTTCATCAATGTCCAGTGCCCCTCTGTTGTATATTTTCCCATTTCTCTCTGATTCTGTCCCCTCCTCCTAACTTCCCTTAGATGTGCACATATATATGTGGCCAAGAACATAGACTCATTTAGAAATGATATGATAAATTGAGTTGGGGTCCTTTGTTTCTTGAGTCCTATTTACTTTGTCATATCTCCTTGCATTTTGGATTTAACATCCACATATCAGGGAGACCATGTGTCATTTGTCTCTCTGCTCTTGGCTTACCTCACTCAAAATGATTTGTTCTAGTTTTCTTGTCCTTTCTAATGGATACTTAATATTCCATTGTATATACATGCCACAAGTTTTGGAACCATTCATCTATAGTGGGGCATCTGAGTTGTGAATAGTGCTGCAATGAACATAGAGGTGCAGTTGTCCTTGTATCTTGGTTCCTGTTGCTCAAGGTAGATGCCTAGGAGTGGTATGGCTGGGTCATAGAGGAGGTCTGTATTTAGCTTTCTGAGGTGTGTTTACACTGCTTTCCAAAGTGGTTGTATTAGGGTACATTCCCACCGGCAGTGTAATAAGGTTCCTTTATCTCTGTAACCCTTCCCCCAGCATTTGTTGTTGGCTGAATTTAGAATGTAGACCATAGACTGGGGAAAGATGTATGTCAGGGTTATTTTTATTTGCATTTTCTTTACAACCAGGGATGATGAACATTTCATCATGTGGTTCTTTGCCATTTTTATCTCTTCTTCTGAGAAGTCTCTCTTTAGTTCCCTTGTCCATTTAATGATTGGTTTCTTAGATTTGGGAGGGATTAGTTTCTTGAGTTCCCTGGATATACACTGGATAGTAGGCCCTTGTCTGATATATTGCTGGTAAATTTTTTTTCCCAATTAGTTGACTCTCTTTCTAGTTTGGTAGCTATGTCTTTAGCTGTGCAGAAACTTTTTATTTTAAGGTAGTCCCATTTGTCGAGTCTCTCTCCAATTTGTTGTGACTCTGGGACTCTATTCAGGAAGTTCCTGCCTGTGCCAATAAGTTCAAGTGTCTCTTCTACTCTGTCCTGCAAGTAGTTTCAGACTTTCATGTTCAAGGTTAAGGTCTTTAATCCATTTTGAGTTGATGTTATTGCATGGTGACAGGCTGGGGTCCACTTCTATTATTTTTTCCATGTTGCCACCCAGATTTCCCAGCAACAATAATTGAAGAGACTATGCTTTTTCCACTGCACATATTTGGGTCCTTTGTCAAAGATCAGATGATTATAGGCATGTGATTTTATTTCTGGATCTTCTAATCTGTTTCATTGGTCCTTGGGTCTGTTTTTGTGCATTCCCAAGCTTTCTTTGGTATTATGGCTTCAGAGCAGAGATTGAAATCTGGTATAGCGATCCCTCCTGCATTGTTTCTTTTGCCTAAAATCGCTTTGGCTATTCTAGATCTTTTGTTTTTCCATATGAATTTTTGTATTGTTTTTCTCTATTTCAATAAAGAATGACATTGGGATTTTTGATGGGAATTGCATTGAATTTGTATATAATTTTTGCAGTATGGCCATTTTCACTATATTAATTCTGCCTATCCAAGAACATGGAAGATCTTTCCATTTCCTGGTGCCTTCTGTGATTTCTTCCTTTAGGCTTTTATAGTTTTCACTGAATAGTTCCTTTACATCTTTGGTTAGGTTAATACCTAGATTTTTTTTAGATTATGTAAATGGGGTTGCTTCCTTGATATCCCTTTCTGCTTGTACATTGATGGTGTATAGAAAAGCAACTGATTTTTGTGGATTAATTTTGTATCCTGCTACTTTGACGAAGTGGTTTATAAGCTCTAGGAGTTTTGGGGATCCTTAAGGTATAATATCATATCATCTGCAAATAGGGATAGTTTAATTTCTTCTTTCCCTATGCAGATCCCTTTTATGTCTTTTTCTTGCCTCATTTCTCTGGCTAAGGATTCCAGAAATATATTGAAGACGAGTGGTGAGAGTATGTATCCTTGCCTTGTTCCTGATTTTAGGAAAATTGGTTGTAATTTTTCCCCATTTAGTATAATATTGGTTATTGGTCTGTGATATATGGCTTTTATTGGCTTAAGAAATGTTCTATTCCTCTTTTCTCCAGAGCTTTTAACATGAATGGATGCTGTATTTTACCAAAAAACCTTTTCCATTATCAATGGAAATAATCATGTGGTTCTTGACTTTGGATATGTTGATGTGATTACCTTTATTGGTTTACATATATTAAACCATCCCTGCATCTCTGCAATGAAGCCTACTTCATTATAATGTATGCTTTTTTTGATATGTTTCTGGAGTCTGTTGGCTAAAATTTTATTAAAGAGCTTTGCATTTGTGTTCAAGGAGATTGGTCTGTAGTTCTCTTTTTTTGTTGGATCTTTGCCTTGTTTGGGGATGACAATGATATTGGATTTATATAATGAGTTTGTGATTGCTCCCTCTATTTATATTTCTTGGAAAAATTGAGAAATATGGTTATTAATTCCTCTTTAAAGATCTTAGAGATTTCTGTAGTGAATCTATCTTGTCCTTGGCTTTTCCTCATTGCAAGACTTCTGATTCCTTCCTCTATCTCATTGTAAGTTATTGGCTTATTTGACTGCTTGATTTATTCTCGGTTCAATTTGGGAAATTTTCATTTCTCTAAAAATTCATCCTTTTCTGCTGGGTTTTTTTTCCTTAGTGAATATAGATTCTGGAAATAGTGCTTCATAATTGGATGTTTTGGATGTTTGTTGTAATTTTTCCTGTGGCATCCCTGATCTTATTGATTTGGGTCCCCTCTCTTCTTTTTGTAGTTAATTTGGCCAAAGGTCTTTCAATTTTATTATTTTTAAAGCAGTTTTTGTTTTATTAATTTTATTTACAGTTTCCTTAGTGTCTATCTCATTAATTTCCACTCTTATTTTGGTTATCTTGCTCCATCTAGGAATTTTGGGTTCCATTTTTTCATGCTTTTCTAGCAGTTTTAGTTGCATCGTGAGATTATTTACTTGGTCTGTCTCTATTTTTTTGGGGGGGGATCTGGTCATGGGGCCTGAACTCTGGGCTTGGGCACTGTCCCTCAGCTCTTCAGCTCAAGGCTAGCGCTCTACCACTTGAGCCACAGTGCCACTTCTGGCTTTTTTCTTTTTGCTTATGTGGTGCTGAGGAATTGAACCCAGGGCCTCATGCATGCAAGGCAAGCACTCTACCACTGAGCCACCTTCCCAGCCCCTCTATTCTCTTGATGTGTGCACTGAGAGCAATAAATTTGCACCTGAGGACTGCTTTTGCCACGTCCCACAGGTTTCTTTGTGATGTGTGTTCATTTTTATTGAATTGTAGGTAATTACTAATATCTTCTTTAATTTTTTTTCTGACCAGTCATTGTTCGGAAATGTGCTGTTCAATTTCCATGCATCTGAGTAATTTCTATGGTATGATTTGGTATTCAGAAATGGCTTGATTCCACTATGGCCAGATAGAATACAAGGGATTATGTCGATCCTCTTGTTTTTGCTTAAATTCTGTATATGAACTATAATATAATATATTTTGGAGAAAGTTACATTGGCTGCTAAGAAGAATGTGTACTGAGTTGTGGTTGTGTGGGGAGAGAACTGTAGATGTCTATTAAGTCCACTTGAGATATGGGATCATTTAATTTGGAGGCTTATTTGGCAATCTTCTGGTTGGTAGAACTGTCTTTGGTAAGAGTGGAGTATTCTAATCTTCTATTATTATTGTATTTCGATTTATTTTTTCCTGTGAGTCTGAGAGCATTTGCTTAACGTATTTGGGTTTGGAGAGTATAAATTGATAATGGTTACATCCTCTTCTTCGGCTGTTCCCTGTATTAATATGTAGTATCCTTCTTTGTCTTTTTGTATTGATTTTAATGAAAACTTTATTTTGTCAGCTATCAGGATGGCAACTCCTGCCTTCTCTCTGGGAACACTTGCATGGAAGATCTTCCTCCATCCCTTCACTCAGAGCTTGTTTTTATCTTTGGCTATGAGATGGGTCTCTTGAAAACAATAAATGGATGCATCTTGTTTTCTGATCTTGTTTTTGTGAATTGACTCCATTAATATTTATGGCTATTATAGGGAGGTGCATTGTATTTCCTGTCATTTTCCTACTTCCTAAGTTTTTCTTCTTTCCTTTCCTTCCGTGCTTACTAAATTGGTCTTCTGGTGATATCTGTCTGATGTGGATCCTGACCTTGTTTTCTTCAAATTGTAATGACCTCTTAATATTCTTTGTACTGCTGGTTTATTGATTATGAATTCATTTTCTTTACTATATAAATTTTACTTTCTCAGGGGCTGGGAAGTTGGCTCAATAGTAGAATGCTTTCTTTGCATACATGAGGCCCTGAGTTGATTCTTTAGCACTACATAAGCAGACAAAGCAGGAAGTTACTCTATTGTTCAAGTGGCAGAGCATTAAGCTTGAGCTGAAGAACTGAGGGACAGTGTTCAGGCTCAGAATTCAGGCCCCATGACCAATAAAAAACATTTAGTTTCTCCATCAAAAGTGAATGCTAATATTGCTGGATATACCAGTGTGGGTTGGCAGTTACTGTTTCTCAGGGCTCAGATTTTACTTTCCCTGACTTTGCTTGCATTCAGTGTCAGTGTGGAGAGATCTGCAGTGAATCTGACTTTTTTTTCCAGTGTAGTATAGTTCCTTCTTTGCTTTTGCCACGTGCAAGATTGTTTCTTTATTGTTCAAATCTAGTGTTTTTACTATGATGTGCCTAGAATTGTTCTTCCTGGATCCTGTTTGCTAGGTTTTCTGTATGCTTCTGTTATGTAGGTAAGATTTTCTCTTTTATGATAGAGGAAATTTTCAGTGATAATCTTATTGAATAGGATTGCATCCCTCTGTTTTGTTATTCCTCACCTTTGTCGATGCTAATTATACAAAGCTTAAATTTCTTGGCATTGTCTGCTTGTTCTTGGACTTCCCTGTGGCATATATTGAGTGAGGTTTTTTTCATATCTGTGACTTTTTTCCAGTTGCTACATTTTGTCTTCAGTGCTTGATATTTTATTTTCCATTTCATTTACTCTATTAACTGTAGCTTCTGTTGTGATTTGCATGGAGGAAATCGAACCATTTATGGCTTCTGTGTCACTTCTGAAAGTGTTAATTTTGTCTTTTAAAGAGGTGTGTACTGCATCTATTATTTTTTGTTTTTGTTGGTCATGGGACCTGATCTCTGGGCCTGGGAGTTGTCTCTCATTTCTTCAGCTCAAGGCTAGTGCTCCACCACTTGAGCCACAGCACACTTCTGGCTTTTTCTGCTCATGTGGTGCTAAAGTATTGAACCCAGGTCCTCATGAATGCAAGGCAAGCACACTACCATTGAGCCACCTTCCCAGCCTTATATTAATTTTTGAGTTCATCTCTTGTTTGAAATCCTGGATCTTTTTTGATATTTTTTTTCTTTGTTTTTTAAATTTCTGATCCATTTCTCACTTTAATTATTGTGTCATTGCCTCTTTGATGTAGTGTTTGTCTTACATTTCTTTTTTACATTCACTGGAGTTCTTCCCTGGGTGGCTGCTGGCCTTGGGGATGGTTTGCTGTCTTGGCTGTTGATGAATCTTGTAATTTTTTGCTGTGATTTTCACATGAGGATTCAGGAATTATTGGAGACAAGTCCCAACTCTGAATGGATTAATCAATAGGTGGCTTCCTTTGGTTCAGGCTATGTTCCTGGGTCAATTGTTGGAGCTTACTCTCAGCCTTGGGCTGGTTGAGAGATATTTCACTAGATCTAGGTTGTGTTGGGGGAGAGGGCAACAAACAGCTGCTAGTCTGACCCATGTAGGGCTCTCTCTTGTTATATTCTGGTGAGCAGACACACTCTACTCTCTGCTAAGGCATGTGCACAGTTCCTGACTTCAATCAGTGATAGGCAGATTAGGCAATTCCAGGTCATGCCTAAGACACAAGTGGGTCTCATTCAGCCTCCTGCTGGAGCCCACAGGCAGTTACTGACTTTAGCCAAAGACCGGCAGCCAAGACTGTTTGTGTTCCCTCCCAAGAGCACTCTTGGCTAAACCAAGTGGGCTAGATACATTCCACCAGTTTCTGGAGCCCTCGTTCAATTACCTATTTTAGCAAGACACTGGTGGCTTGATCTGCCGGATCCCCAGCCTGGGATGTACTGGTAAAGCTGCTTCCACTGCCAGCTATTGAGGCCCACAGGTACAGTTCTGGGCTTCAGCCAGTGACTGGCCATGTTTGAGTTCCCTTCCAGGGGTGCTCTTGGTCAAGCCTGACAGTCTGATGTGCTCCACTAGGTGCTGGGGTGCTAGCATCATTCTCAACTTCAGTGGGAACAGTAGCCCAGCAGGTAACAAAAGGGTTTCAGGTGAAGCTCAGGCGATTGCCAGCAGCACTATTCTCACTGTAGTGGGGGTGAGAAGGGTGGGGCACCCTTGTAGGGTACCCTCTTATCCCGGAACTGGTTGGGGTCTGTCCAGTAGTGGAAGATCACTGTTTCTGTGTGTTGTAATTCACTGGTCACCGCCACTCTGTTGTGTGTTCCATTAAGATGATTGTGAGGTGAGCCAGGTGGTGTTGGAGGATTTATGTCTGAGTTTCATAGTTTCTGTCTCTGTTTATCCTGTCTGGTCTGGCTCCCTGGGCATTTTCTGTGCAGGTGCTCACTGAGGTTCTGAGGTCTCTGGTGGCCGCAGGCCCACCATCTGTAAACTTTTGAAAATGTTGTGCAGTCATTTTCCAAACAACTTGTTATGAGCTTAAAACATACCGCCTTAGGTATAGGAATTCATAATAAATTATTTCTTTCATTTAAAAATCAAAAGTTGAAATCAACATAGCATAGTAGTAATATAAATAATGGAGAATTACAATTATTATGAAGGTAAAATTTTAACAAATCACTTGGTTACTGAGAGTTTTATACTATTTCTACTCAATCAGTTTTAGTTCCAGTCATCATATGTAACTACTCATTTCATTGTATAGATATTAAATTCTTTACTTGTCAATCATAACCCTTTTTATTGCCAAGATGATGTACAGATGAGTTAGAATTACATAGTTAAGGTAATAAGTTCATTTCTTGTGAAATTTGTAACCCCTTCCCTCACTTTTCTCCTACTTTTCCTCCCCCAATCCCTCTAGAATTTACTTAACCAAAGAAGTGAAAGACCTCTATGATGAAAATTTAAAAAATAATTGAAAAAGCAAATTAAAGAAGGACTAAGGAAGTGGAAAAAACTCCCAAGTTCCTGGATTGGGATTATCAACTTCATGAAAATGTCAATAATGCCAAAGGCTATCTACAAATTTAAAGTAATACCTATCAATATCCCAAATTTATTCTTTCATGAAATAGAAGAAGCAATCCAAAAATTCATATGGAACAATAAAAGACCATGAATAGCAAAAACAATCCTTAGCAGAAAGAACGGTGCTAAAGAACTATCAATACCAAACTTCAAACTCTACTACAAAGCCATAGTAACCAAAACAGCTTGGTACTGGCACAAGAACAGACCTGAGGACCAATGGAATAAACTGAAGACCCAGAAATGAACCCACAGACCAATAGCCACATAATCTTCGATAAGGGAGCCAAAAAATAGGATGCAAGAAAGACATCCTCTTTAGTAGATGCTGCCTGAAAAATTCATTAAACACCTGTAGAAAACTAAAGTTAGATCCTTATATATCACCCTGCATTAGAATAAACTCCAAATGGATCAAAGACCTTGAAGCAAAACCAGACACACATGAAACGTTACTGGAAGGAATGGGAAAAACTCTAGGTCTAACTGGCACAGGCTGAAATTTTCTTAAAGACCAAGAAACACAAGAAATCAAAGAAAGGATGGACAAATGGGATTGCATAAAACTGAAGAGCTTTTGCATGGCAAAGAACATAACTAGCAAAAACATAGCCGTTTCAATCAAATCAGCTGTAGCACTTTGTATTACATAAGGCAATTCAGAATTTTTATTTATTAATTTGGTGTGTGTGTGTGTGTGTGTGTGTGTGTGTGTGTGTGTGTGTGTGTGTGTGTGTGTGTGTGTGTGTGTGTGTGTGTGTGTGTGTGTCCTGATGGTAGAGCATTGATCTCAGGGCATGGAGTTCTTTATTGCTTTTTTTCACTCATAGTTGGTATTCTACCAGTGAGTCACAACTATAGCTCTGGCTTTTTAATGCTTAATTGGAGAAACCTCACATATTTGGCTGCCTACTCTGGTCTTGTGTCTTGATTCTTATATCTTAGCCTCATAGGTAGCTAGGATTATAGAGGTGATCCATTTATCTTCATATTCATGATTTATATATATAGTACTTCTCAAATTGCCAAAGAATAAGGTGCAATACTGTGCATATGTGTTTGTGTGTTCTTTCTCTTTCTCAAACAAAAAGGAATATGAGAGAAAGCTATAGATGTTCAGGAAACACACACATACACACACACACACACACACACACACACACACACACACACACACACACACACACACACACACACAAGAACTTAGCCCTATAAAATTGATCTCATTATCTTCCTTCTCATTTTTCCCTAGCTTCTTCATCTTCTGTCAAACTGTAGTACTAGTATGGATTCTTCAAACCCAAAAGTAATCAATACATCAAGGCAGGTATGTTGCTCCAGAAGAAAATTGTTCTTGTGCTTCTTAAAAGAAAGGCAATGAGTATTTTGGAAAATAAAACTCCAGCTTTGAAGCAAATGCAAAGGTAAAGTTAACTTTAAAACAATGATCAACTTGAATTTTTTTCATAGACATTATATATGACCCTATCAAAGGAAAAATATGTCAGCACCCTATGGAGAAGGTAAAAAAAGTATGCTAATCCAAAGTAAAATGTAAATGTTTACTGCATTTAAGTCACAAGCCAATGTTGCAGCTTATTTCTGAGTATCACTATTTTCTTTTTATGCATATGGTTCATGAGAAAATAATTACTACACTTATTGGGACTCTCTCAACACTAAATGACTTTTATGATAAAGATTATTTGTAAGCCAGCTACAGGTGGTTAATGCCTGTAATCCCAGTTACTCAGGAGGCTGAGTGTTCAAAGCCAGCCTGGGCAGGAAAGTCCAGGAGATTTTTATCTCCAATAAACCACTAGAAAACCAGAAGCAGCACTGTAGCTCAAGCTGTAAAGTGCTCAACTTGAGCTGAAGAGTACAAAGACAGTGTCCAAACCCAGAGTTCAAGCCCCACAACTGACAAAAAAAAAGATTATTTGCAGAAACTATCTAATGGTATGGAGACAGTCATGATTGAAGTTATATTTGTGGTTAAGGCTTTACCCCAAATTAGAATTCACCTAGAGTGAAGTATGAATTTGGAGTGTTCAGAAATGGGGAAGTGGTTCACTGAGTATTGTAAGGTAAAGAGTGTCATTTATCATGGAAATTATTAAGGTGAAATGTGTTTGTGGAGCAAGATTCAATGGAAAAATACACTGAAAAAAATTTTCAGCAACAATTATGTTTGTCTATAACAAAACAATAAGATAGCTAACAATAGTTACCTAAAGCTATGTGGTTTTACTGAATTTAAAATCATTTGTAATAGTGTGAGCCAAGTAGATATATAATACACATATGCTTCATTGCTTCATTGGGACAGAAGAGGTGTAATAGTGTGAGCCAAGTAGATATATAATACACATATGCTTCATTGGGACAGAAGAGGTATCAGAAACACTTATCATTCATCCTAAATTCATTGAGACACTCAAAACACTTAGTAATCAAGACAAATCATATTCTAATACAATATTTTAAATGAAAATTAATGTAAAAACCCATCACTAATTATAGATCAAAAAGTTAATTAAAATAGGATCACTACATGCTTTCTTATACATTCTAAAATGTAACACTTGTCTAATCAATTATCTTGACAACCAATGGTCAAGTTCTCTTCCTAAGCATTTTCAAAACTTCAAAACACAAAAGCAGGATTTCAAGTTTGACACTTTTTCTCACTTGCCTTAGCAGATTCACATTCACAGCATTGAGTACCAAGGAGGCCTCCTCAATTCAGAGTTGATTGATTGATTGCTCCAGTTCTGAGGCATCCTCATAAAAACATGATATTTATCTTTAATAGTATTGTTATAACTTCATTACAGACAAGACCAAAAATACTAACAATTTTTTCCATTATATCATGGATGTGCACATAATTGTAATTCCGTGCATATTCTTACAATCATAAGAGGAAACCGATGCCCAATGAAGGTGGAAAATATATTCAGGATGGGTGAATGAAGAGACAGAGAACTAGATTGTATGGCAGTTCTCAAACTGTTAAAATGAGATGCTTTCAAATGGAAATAGGATAACAATTTTGGATTGTTGTAACCCATTGTAATAATTCAGACTACTAGTTGATTTAGCATACCAAAAAATACATGACTGCTAAAGATAACTATGAATAATTACTCAGTAAGAAATTTTTAAAAACTGAGAAAAATGCATACATTTCCAGACACATATAAGCTACCAACATTGAGCCATGTACACATAGATTGATTGTGTTAATAACAAATAATGAAAACAATTTTGTAATAAAAATTCCCAAGAGATAAAATCTCAGGATTTGATGCATTTATCCATCAATTCTCCTAAACTTTTAAGGAAAAACCAACACTATTTTTTTTTCAAATTATTGAGAAAGGTGAAAATCTTACAACATCATTTTTATGAGGCTAGCCTTATCCGAATTCTAAACCAGACAGGACACACAACAACAATGAAACTCTAAAACAGTATTTCTCGTGAAGGAGTATAAATGCAAAAGTTCTCAATAAAATACTAAATACTAGCCTGGGTTGTGTGGTACACACCTGTAAATCCAGCATTCAGGAGGTTGAGGAATGTAGATTGGATATTTGAATATAGCCCATAATATATGGTAAGACCTTATCTTAAAAATATAAATAAATAGATACATAAACAGATAATTAAGTAAATAAATCAATTTAACCAATCCATGACAAAAAGAGTGTATGCAATACTAAAATATATTTCATTTCAGATATGCAAAACTAGGTGAATATATGCAAGCAACAAATATTTCACATAACTGGAATGAGGACAAAATTATGACCACCTCAGAGAACACATACAATAAAATTCTTCATCCCTTTATGATAAAAATTGAATGAATTTGGTGCAGAAGGCACATAATTCAACACTGAAAGAGCTATATATTACAAATTGCCAACCAGCACCTTACCAAATGAAAATAGAGTTGGAAATATTTGGTCTAACATCTGAGCAAGACAAAGATAGACAATTTTTAATGTTGTTATTGTTAATTTTAATAAAAATGTTATTTCTCTGAGTCATTGATCTCAATCTTGCTTAATATTTCAGAAATATCATTCTACATTTGTATCAAACATTGAGTACCTAAATATATTTATTTATTTTTCTTATCAGCTTTCTTTCCTAAAATGGTCCTCTGTAGAATGACTTGGTCATGAGTATATTTTCAACTGTGATGCTGCCATGGATTTACAATTTTATTGTATTTAAAAGTGATGTTATAGAGAGGTTACAGTTACAGGAATAAGGTAATGAGTACATTTTTTTGAACATTACTACCCTCTCCCTCATTTTTTCCTGACTTCCCATCCGACTCCCCACCCCTCCAATTTCCAACACTGTGTCTAGTAAGTATCACTGTTGCATGGGTTCACTCTTTGTCCCACCATTTCTGTGATTCCCCTTTCCTTCCCCAAATCAGATAAACTTATATACAAGACAAAATTTACCAAAATGAGAAATGGTGACCACATGGAATAAACCAGTGGAGAAAAAAATACAAAAAATATAATTTCAAACAGTAAATTTAAAAAAAGGAAAAAGTAAACAGCAAAATAAAGCCTCATTTTGAGTTGTATCATTTTTTGTGGTCATATGAACATAGTTATTGGGCTATTGTGCACCTTTACTAAGACTATCATAGGCATATACTAATTTTTATAAATGAGTGTAACCAAAGAGCCCGTGTTCCTTTGGGTATAGCTTACTTCACTTAATATGATTTCCCCCAAGCTATTTCCATATGAATGGGGTGATCATTCTTTCTGATGGAAACATAGAATTTCATTGTGTGTATAAACCACCTTTTTTTTGATACATTCACCTACTAAGAGGCATCTCATTTACCATAACTTAGCTATCGTAAATAATGCTGCAATGGATGTAGTTGTGCTGGTAGCTTTAGTGTGGCCTTGTTTGTGACCATTTGGGTAAATGCCTACAAAGGGGATTCCTGGGTTATAGGGGAGCTCTATGTTTAGTCTTGAGGAACCTCCAAACTTCTTTCAAGAGTGGTTGAAACAGCAGTTAACATTCTCACCAACACTGTAGTAGTGCTCCCTTTTGGCCACATCCGCACCAGTACCTACTATTGTTTGTTTTGTTGATAATGGCCATTCTAACTGGGGTGATGTGGAATCTCAATATTATTTTGATATGTATATCTTTTATGGTCAGAGATATTGAACATTTCTTCATATGTCTATTGACTATTCTTATTTCCTCTCCAGAGGACTCTCTTTTTAATTCTTTATCCACTTATTAATGAGGTGGTTATATCTTTGAGAATTTATTTTTAGAGGGTTTATTTTTTTGAGTTCTAAGTATATTTGGTATGAGGCCCTTTTCTGTTGTATAGTTAATGAAGATCTTCTCCAATATGGGTTTTCTATTTATCTTTCTATTTCTATCTTCTATTTATCTTTTCTATTTATCATGTCCTTTACCATGAAGAAGCTCTGCAATTTAATGTAATCCCATTTATTCAGGCTTTTTTTAGGTTTGTTGTGTTTCTGGGTCTTTATTTAAGAAGTTTCAGCCTTATAAATATGTTAGAAACAATCATATGAAAGAAAACATATTTGAATACTTATCTTTCATTTCACCTAACATCAACTTATCTGACCTTTCTGCTTGTCTCAAACATATACTAGTTATTGCAAATAAGGGAAACCATGGGACCTAAGTTTCTTTGGGCCTGGTTTACTTCACTTAATATAATTTTTTCCAATATGTCCCTCCCCCACGAAATAACCCCTGCTTTCACTGTATTTGATGTTGGTATAATTTATGGAGGGGAAGGGGAAAAAATGTTTAAATAGGGATACAGGTGGACCCATTGCAACAATGAGATGTACAAGTCGTTATGTAGAAAAATGAACTTTACAACTTTGGTGGGGGAGGGGAGTGGGGAGGTGGGAGATGGGAATGGATGGGATGAGGAGGCTACAATGCTTGATAAGAAATGTACTCATTATCTTGCCCTCTATACGGTATTTTCACAATAAAATTAAATAATAATAAAAAAGAAGTTTCAGCCTGTGCCAAGGAGCCCTAGTATTTCCCCTATCCCTTCAGATGTGAAAAACCTCTATGATTAAATATTTAAAAACCTATAAAAGGAAATTAAAGTAGATTTAAGGAAGTGGTAAAACCTCACATGATTAATGTCATGAAAATGGCAATATTGCCAAAAGCCATATACAAATTCAATACCCATCAATATCCTAATGACATTATTTAATGAAATTAGAAAAAGCAATCCAAAAATTCATATAGACTCATAGAAGACCCCAAATAGCAAAACAATCCTTAGCAGGAAGAACAGTGCTGGAAGAATATCAACACCAAACTTCAAACTCTTATAAAGGTGTAGTTATATGCACAGCTTGGTACTGGCACATGAACAGGCCTGAGGACCAATGGAGTAGAACGGAAGACCCAAAAATGGTCCCACAAACCTATGGCCAACTAATCTTTGATAAGGGAGACAAAAATATCAGATGGAAGAAAGACAGCCGCTTCAACAAATGGTGTTGGGAGAATTGGCTGAACACATGTAGAAAACTGCAGTTAGATAAAACATTTGAGCCTTAACTCCTGTTTTCTCTGTATTTGATGTTGGTATATTTTGTGGAGGGGAAGGGAAAAAACAAATTGTTTAAATAGGAACACCGGTGGACCCATTGCAACAATGAGATGTGAAAGATCTTATGTCGAAGAACCAACTTTACAACATTGGCAGGGGGGATGGAGTTGGGGGGGAGGGGAGAGGGGTGAGTGGGAAGGGGAGAGGGGAAGGGATGGGAAGAGGAAACAAAGGAGGAGGCAACAATGCTTGATAAGAAATAGATTCATGGGCTAGGAAGGTGACTCAGTGGTAGAGCATTTGCCTTGCATGCTTGAGGCCCTGGGTTCAAAAAAGAAATAGACTCATTACCTTGCCCATGTAATTGTAATCCTCTGTATGGTATTTTCACACACAAAAAAACTGCAGTTAGATCATTATATATTGTAATGCACTAGAAGCAATTCCTATGGACTTATATAAGGCAGAAAACATGACTTTCTTCTCCTAGCAACCTTATAGGGCCCTTATCCAGAAATTATTCTGTACATTATACTAGCCTGAAAAATAAGCCCTTGATCAATTATTTCTTAACAGAAATTCAAAACTACCTGATGCAATAGTCTATAGAATTGCCTATTCTCTAGCCAGTACATGTCTTCCCAACTTGGATCTTTAATAACTGTCACCAGCACATGTTTTGAGCAACTGGATCTCTGGATAGTTTCCCTGTCACCTCCAGGTTAATTAATACTACAGTTTGTGTATGTCATTATGATGTAACCATTCATAATCACAGAGGTGTCCTCAGAACACCCATTGTCATATGCATACATAATTAGGAATATTTATCACCTTTGAGTATGCTGAGTTCATTATGTTTGTTCATTGCAAAACTTTATATTAACTAATATTAATAAATTTGAATTCCAATATCTCTCAGTATATTGAGATGCTAAAATCACCTGTACTTTGTACTTTTGATATTTAACTCAACAACTTCTGGTTAAATATAAAGTGATTATCACTTAGGTTAGTTAACCTGTCAACTCAGGAAAGTACAATTTTGTGTGTGTTTAAGTATCTGGCTGTCTGTGTGCAAAGAATATTTACTATCTATCTTCTTAGCAATCTCAGGTTAATGATTCAGTAATGATAACTATTCTTTATTAAATCCACAGAATGTATTCATCTCATAACTGTAAGTCTGGACCCTGTCACCAAATTGCCTGATTTCTCTTACTTCCACAGGCCCCAGCAATTGAAATCATTAGAAAGTTATATTAATTTTTCTGTATCTTAACAAAACTCTAAATCTCTGAAAATTTTATTCTCTATGAACAGTATCTTCTGGTTCAATCTGTAATATACAACTAAGTAAATCACACATGTCTCTGAGGGCTTCAGTGATAATCAATGTCCTTTTAAGTTTATTCCCAATTTTGTAAAACATTTTGGCATCTGTTTAAATTTCTTATCCTTAAATATACTTTATTGGTTGTTTTTGTGGCTTTCATACTCTTAATTATTTTGGATAGAATTTGCCTACTCAAAAGTTAATATGTTATGTCTGTTAATTTTACTTTTCCCCCTCATTTCTTAATGTATCCCATATATTTTAGTGATCTCTTCCACCTCCCAGAATATTTTGCTGTGCTGTTTCCTATTTTCTTAAGAACTAAATTACTTCTCTTGAGAATTCCTGAAATCAAGTCATGTAAGATTTAACAGAATCTTTTATTACTTCCTTAGAGGCCGTGGAAACCTTGACTTTTCTCTGCAGTCTCTAACCTTTGTCCTGTCTTCTCACTCTGTCTCAGGTTTCTCTTCTGTGAGACAGAATTGACACTAATGCCATAACTATGTCATAGGGACATTGCAAGGATAAATGAAGTAATAATTGTAAGTAGTTCCTTGCAAACAATAACATTCACATAAATATTAAATTTTATTATTACGATTACTGTTATTACCATAGATATTTTTGCCTGCATGTTATGGGAATATCTTATATAAAGTATCTGTATTTTAGCTATACTATTTTTTCTGTTTTCCCTAAATGGTCTTCTATTGGACTATATAAGGATTAGGTATTAGATTCTACTTATTTTATTTATTATTTTCATTTTGCATGTGGCCATGTCTACAATATTTTGGTCAGTTGTGGTGGGTGAATATGTGTGTGCGTGTGTGTGTATAAGTACTGAAGCATGAACTAAGGGCCTGGGAACTGTCCCTTAGCTTTTTTCACTCAAGGATAGAAATTTACCACTTGAGCCATGCATCCACTTCCAGCTTTTTGGTGATTAATTGAAGAAAAGAGTTTCACAGTCTCTCCTGCTTGGGCTGGATTTAAACCATAATCCTCAGATCTCAGCCTACTGAGTAGCTAGGATTATATTCAAAAGTGATTACTTCTGGGCTATTTTCTCTAATTTTTATTTTCAATATTTTCATTGTGCTAAGAATCAAACCCACAGCCTTGGGGATGTTAGGCAAGCAATGTATCACTGAAGCACATCCCCATTTTTATACACCATTTACATCTTAATATGTACTTTGCTTTGAAAAAAATCTTGTGTTTATAGATAGGCTTTCTCTTTATCCCCTAGCACAAGCTATACTTAGGATTTTCATATCTTTACACGTTAGAGCAAAATTTATGCAACTAGGTCTGGTCAGCAAGTTGATGTGAGTTATGTTGAGATTTAAGCATGTACCAGTCACTCAAGTTCAGTAGTATCTTTTCTTATTCTGTAACATCTTCTGTTTACATGTTGTTAAGATACTAGCCAGGTACTCAGACAATCAGCATACAGACAAGTACAGCTTTGGAGAGTCACCAGTACTGCAGCAGACTTTAAGTGAATGAAAACCAGCTTTTTGTTTTACTAAGTCACAAAGATTTGGGAATTCGGTTGTAACTAATATAGTGAAAAAGCCATAATAATATGAAATAGTGAAAAATGCAAAACTAAAAAAGTTAAAACTTAAGAAGACATATTTGAGTTCTTTCTTTGTTTATTTTAATTGTAAAGATGTACAGAGGGATTACAGTTACGTAAGTCAAGTAATGAGTAATTTTCTTTTTCAACAGTGTCACCTCTTCCCTGCTTTTCTCTGTTTTTCCCACCTGCCCACCCCCCAGGTTGTATAGTTTATTGTCAACATAGTGGCTAATGATACTTGAATCATTGAGAGGAACAGAATGGTGTATCACCTAGGAGGATGCAGCAAAAGTGCTAATGTTTGGACATTAGTTTGGACATTGGATGCCTGGCAGCATCCACAGGGGGTTCTACAGAATTTGTACTGGTCAGAGATGAAAAAAGGCCTATCCTTCATGAGAGTACCTGCTTCCTTGAATCTTACCTGGCCAAGTCTACAGAATAGAAAAAAAAAAAAACAGTGAAACTTATCTTTGAAAGGCAAGCTTAGAAGAGATGGACAGATTTCCTGTTTTTACTCTGATGTACGGATGTCCTCTAGTATGCCAGGACTTGGCAGATTAAAGTCTGCTGAGGACGCTACTCTTCCAAATAAAAAAAAACGCAAAACTACCAGAAACCAATTTTACTGTCATTCTTGCACAATAACGAACAAAAGAGTTTATAAGCCGACTATTCATCAAAGCTATGAGGAAATACATCCATTTTCTGCTAGCTCAGTTAGCAATGCACAGAAGCATTCTATTAACATGAGGAAATGTTTTATACATAGATCTAAAGATGCCTGAAAATAATTAGTCATTCTGAGGTTCAGTTTTAAGAAAAGAATCAATGAAATATCTTGAAGGGAAAGAATTATGTTGACTAAACTCATTACTAATATATTTGAGACAGACTTTGATTTTATGGATAAAATATCTAGTTGTAAGTTTTAGTACACTGGATAAATAGAAACAAGTCATTCAATTTCCCCAAAGATGATAGTCTTGTAGAATTGCTTGTAAAATTACATGCAATGAATAGAATTTTAAAATATATTTTATAAATAAGTAAATAAATAAAATAAAAACATGTTTTATGACAAGAAGAAATATACCCCTAAAATAAGAGACTTTTCAAATGCTGTATAAATACTCAACTCAGCTAATCTGAAATTCAATACCAATACATTTTAAAAGATAATTTATTATAAATACATTGTAATGTGCATTATGAGTAAGTTGTTTTTCAGTATTGTGTTCAGGTGTAGTGTAGAGACAAATGTTTGATTTTTATAATGACACCTTAGAGCTTTTTTCATTTTTACAACTCTATGTAGAACTAAAAAATATTATCTTACTGTAAATGAAAGACTGTAAGAAATATATTCAGGTGGAGCTCTTAAGATTATTGTTTATTCAAGAAGACCTTGAAGCACACACTTCAGTGCTTTTTCTCACTTTTTTACAGAAAATGACCCAGGAACAAAAATCTCTCACTGAAATTTCTTATCAAAGGGAGAACATGTTGGAGCTAGAAATGATTTCCACATTTTCATATGAATTATTGAAACTATAAATAATGAATTGTGTTTTAAAGAACAGCAGTAAAATCTTAAAGGACTTGGAGCAAAGAACTGAATGCTAGCAAGAAATTTTTACTGCTGGTTTAGTCTTTTGTCTTAATTTTTACATAATCCTTATCTGCCCTGTTGTAAATTTTCCTTAAAACACCCAATCTACTAAAATAGAAAAATATTTCTTTTTGGGTTTTTTGTAGGTCATCACTTGAACTCTGGGCCTGGGTGCTGTCCCTGAGCTCTTCAGCTCAAGGCAAGTGCTCTACCACTTGAGCCACAACACCACTTTTGGTGATTAATTGGAGATAAGGGACTTTACTGCCTGGGTTGTCTTTGAACTGCAGTCCTCAGATCTCAGCCTCCTGAGTAGCTAGGATTACAGGTGTGAGCCACTGGCACCGGGCTCTAAGTTGAAAATATATTTTATCAGCACTATTATGAATTTAAAACAACTAATTGAGCTATTCATTTAACTCCTCACGGAAAACAGAAATATTACTACTTTTCTGGCAAATGTAGGAGTAGTTTTCATAAATTTTCTTTTCATTCTACTTTCATCCACAACTAGAGATGACACTTTTCTGTTGACAGTTTCTGTTTATAAGAACTGTGCCCCATCCTCTTTCTCACTGGCTTTCTTTGGACAAATCTATATTCTGTCTTCTCCTTTCTTCATTGACTCAAGATTTCTCCCAATTCTGACTAAATTAATCAATTAATATCTATGGGATTTTCTAGATATTTTCTTAAAAGTTATATATATATGTATATGTACATATATATGTACATATATATATATATATATAGATAGATAGATAGATAGATAGATAGATAGATAAATAGATAGATAGATAGATAGATAGATAGATAGATAGATAGATAGATAGATAGATAGATAGACTGGCTTTTGATAGGAAGCAATGTGATTTCCACATTCTAAATGCTACACTGTGGAATTTTTTTTAATTTAATTTAATTTTATTTGTGAACATACTGTACAGAGGAGTTACAATTACATGGGCAGGATAATGCGTACATTTCTTACCAAGCATTGCAGCCTCCTCCTTTGTTTACCCTTCACATCCCTTCCCAGCCTCTCCCCTTCCCCCCATCCCAATCCTATTCCTTCCCCTGCCCCCCCCCCCACCGACGTTGTAAAGCTAGTTTTTCACATGACAACTTGTGCTTCTCATTGTTGCAACAGGTCCACCTGTATCCTTATAGAACTGGTTTTTCCCCATCTCCTCCACTAGTTATACTGACATCAAATATAGTGAAAGCAGGGGTTATACTGTGGGGGAGGGACATACAAAGCAACAAAGAGATAATCTTATAAATGCGTTAGAAACACATGCATGAAATAAAAAAAAAACATTAAAATACACATCTAAGGGTTCATTTTCCTGACATCACATTATCTGACCTTTTCCGCTTGACTCATACATATACTAGATATTACAAATAAGGGAAACCATGGGACCTATGTTTCTTTGGGCCTGGCTTGGAATTCTTGTAACTTTATGTCCTTCACTCAGAGTCTAAGTGAAGTCATAGTATCTTTCACTATGTCAAGATGGTATTCCCCTGATTATAGTGAGGTTCCCCAAATTTAGATTTGCTTTCTTAAAAGTGCTATGTTTGAGGGTGTATAAGATTCTGAAAGCCATGCTGTACAACTTAGCTGACTGTTAAACAACTGGTCAGGATATCCACACTAATATTCCAAACACTCTAACATACTTTCACAAGGTTTTACTTCATTAGTCCTAACTCTTAATTCTGTATTAAAAGTCAATCATTTTCATTCTACAACAACATTTGATGGCCAGTTAAGTTACTTAAGCATAATATTTTTTTTCTTTCCTACATATATATTTGTTTCAAAATATATTTCTCTGATCCTTGAAATCATCTTTGTTTTCAGTGAAATTTAACTTTCTACAAACTGTTGGATTCAGGAACGTTCAATGTAACTTTTTTTCTTCTTATCTGTATTTTGAGTGAAAGATTTAATGCAGTTTGTATAAAGTGCACTTTGATAATTTAGGAATGTACTTCAGATAAATCAGGCTGCTCCAGAAATTAATTGCTTATTAAACCATAAGGTAGATGTCATTTTAAGTGATCAGACAGTATCACACAGACATAATTAATACAATGGGTCAATATTTAAAACATTGAAAATCATTCCAATTTTACTTTTTACTCTTTAAAGTAATTACTTCAATTTTTCTTGACAAATTATTGTGTTTTCCATTACTGGAGCTTGAACTTAGGGTCTAGGCACTCTCCCTTATATTTCTTCATTCAAGGCTGGCACTTTGCCACTTGAACCTCAGCTCCATTTCCAGGTTTTTGGTTGTTAATGGGAGATTTTAAAAAATCTCCCTGGTTTTTCTTCCCCATGTTGGCTTTGAATTACAATCCTTATATATCAGTATTCTGAGTAGCTAGGTTTATAGGCATGAGCCACTGGCAATCAGCTACACAATATTTTTAATTTTTATTAAAAATTATTAAAACTCAACAGAGAAACCACAGATCTAAACAACTGCATAGATCAACTAGATTTAACAGACATCTACTGAATATTTCACCCAGCAGCATCAGAATACACATTCTTCTCAGCAGCACACGGAACATTTTCCAAAATAATTTTTATTAAAAATTTTAAATGTAGCCTTCCCAAGAAATCATTCATCCAAATATCCCTATTTTTTAATGTAAGTACCCTACTTTTTAAATTTAAATTTTATTGTCAAGGTGATGTATAGAGGGGTTATAGTTACATAAGTAACGTAGTGAGTACATTTCTTGGGAAACTTGTTACCTCCTCCCTTATTTTTCTCCCACTTCCCCTCCCCTCAATCCCCCCAAGTTGTACAGTTTATTTCCAACACATTGTGTCATGAGTATTGCTGCTGTGTTGGTTTGCCTTTGTACTTTGTCTCACAATTTTGTTGCTCCCCATCCCTTCTCTAATTCAGATAAACATACATACAATACACAGAGTAAATACAGTGACAAGTAGCCATGGTTTTAATCCAGGGACTCTAGCAAACTAGGCAGGTGTTCTACCACTGGAGTCACACGCACCCCTTCAAACTTACTATTTTTTTAATTTAATTTTATCATAAAGGTGATAACAGAGGGATTACAGTTACATACATAAGTTAATGAATGCATTTCTTGCTAAACATTGTTACCTCCTCCCTCATTGTTCTCACATGTCCCCCTCACTTCTCCCACCCATGTTATAAAGTTCACTTCCAACCAAGTGTCTTCTGAATATGACTGTTGCATTGGTTTACCCTTTGTCCTTTGTCTCATCACTTCATTGTTCTCCTTCCCTTCCCCAAATTAGATAAGCATATATACAAGACAAAGGATGCCAAAATCAAAAACAGTGACAAGGGGATAAACCAAAGGGGGAAAAATGAAAGAAATGTGTCCATCTTTTCTAACATCACAGCATGTGCCATTAAACATTGGAAGCCATGGTGACAACTCATTTATCAACATACAATATAACAAAATAAATATCAGAAAGCTGAAGCATGTTTTGAATGGAGGAAGTGCTTGATGGGAGAAAGGAGGAGATTAATGGAAAAGGGATGAGTAGATTAATATAGTCATAATTCACATATTATTATGTATGTGTGTGATCAAAGAAGTGGGAAAGTTGAAGTGACGGATGCAAGAAGGAGTAAATAGGAGGAGGACAGTGATTGAAAGTGATCAAGATTCGCTGAACTCCCAAGAGGACATGTTAAATTTTAACTCCCTTATACAACAATTTGAAGAAAAATATTTTTTTAATTTGAACTCCAGATATTGCCAGCAAGCTTGGATTGTACCAGCATTTGCTATATTTTTCGCTATATACACATTTGAAGATGGTCCTTATTTTTCTTTACCTTTTTCCCCTGATAGTATTTCTTGTTCTGGTCTGGGTTCTACCATTTGAGCCAGCTCTCCAGTCTTCATAATTCTTTTTATTTTCCCATCTCTGTTAATTATTCAAAGAATTTGACTGGTCTATTCTTTCCTATATTCAATTCCTTAAAATAAAACATAAATATGGGATATTTTGTTTCATGGGAAACAACTTTTTATTTCTCTATAATTTTTGTAGATCCAATTACTCTTGCTTTCTCCCATTATCTATCTTTATTTTGATAATCAAGTATCTTTATGTGCTCTAGACATTTTTTGCTCCTCAGCATTGCATATATTGCCACTATTTATTGAACTTTGTGCTCTTATTTAATATAAAGCCCACTTATTTTTTCAGTTCCACTTTCCTATATGTCACAGGAGGTTAATTCCCACTTCAACATCTAGTCCATTAACTTCCACTAGATGGGTAGTTTATGACATCTACAGTACAGAGGATATAGACCACACTTACCAGAACACAGATTTGAATCTAGATGGGTGGAAAGTTCCCACGGAAGGTGGTAAGAGTAAATCATTCAGCAATATTGGCATTGAACCTTTTCTAAAACCAAAGGACTTGTCTGAGTCTACTCACAAAAAGGTGATATGTGAATACATAATTGACAGATAACTGCCTTGCCCTTTATGAGATTATAGAAGGTTCCTTTTTGTGACTCTAATCACAACACTCTTCATGTCCAATTCTGATTAGAAACTTGCTGGGAAGAAGGGGAATTCAACTGGCCCAGTTTGGATTTCTATAAATTCAGGGCCTTAATCTTAGTGTCTAAGCTACAGTGACTATAAACACAGAATGAGCTTCACAGTGAAGAAAACTCATATTTGAGCCACATTTCTGCATTCTTTTCTGTCAGCTTTGATTGCATAACATGTCTAGAATTCTTTCTTTAAAGGCTAAACTCATGGTATTGTCTTAAGAGCACACACAACAATATTATGAGAAATGTTTAGTAAAGAGTCTGAGGAAGTTGTTAATAATTAAAAGTTACTATAATAGAAGTTAATAATGGTTCTAATAGCAGCAGTAATAGTGATTATTATCATTACCATTACTGTTACTTTATTGAAAGCATTAGTCTTATGTATTATTTAGCAATTACTGCTGATAATGCATTTATGGCTTTTTATTTTTCTAATCCATGATTAACCTGACATTTTATTATAACATTTGAAAAACAGATTTTCTTCATTACTTAATAGATATTATGCTGAAAATGAACTATGCAACTTGTGGGGGAGGGGATAAGGAGGAAAAAACTGGTAGAAAATGAGAGAAGAGGTGACACTGTTCACAAAGAAGTATACTTATTACCTGACTTATGTAAATGTAACCCTTATGCATATCACCTTTACAATAAAAAATAAAAATAAAGCAATTCTAATTTAAATTATAGGCAATAAGAGAATTAAAGCTGGTAGTTTGTCATTGTGAGGAGTGGGTTCTTCATTTTCATTTCTGTATTATGTTCACATTATGTTTTTGACTTATCAGTGTACCTCCATAGTGTGACATTATTAAGCCAGCACTTCATCACAAAAGGACAAAACTACCAACACTTGGCTTACTTCAAGGTTAACTTTCCTGTCAAAGCAGAGAATTGGGTAAGCTTAAGGAAACAAATCTGTGTGGCTCACAGTTTAACAATTTTATGGCCTTTAATGTGTGTTGAAATGCTTTGGGAAATATAAAGCAATATATAAATGTTGGTGTTTATTGCTGCTCTTTCTATTACTTTGGCTTGCTAGTATTTCCAATATATGGAAATGGAATTTTTTACAAATAATTTTAGAATCCTAAGGAGGCTGTAGTAAAACAAACAAGAGGGAAAAAGTATCTTCAGAAATTCAACAACTAATTCTGTGTTTATAAATTGCCTGTCAGATGCAAGCTTACTAACTGTAGCATGTTTGAAGCCATTTCCTGCAAGGTGATCATTGCAACCTTGTGTTGCTTACATTCAAGGATAAGGGTGTTTTCAAACATGCTAATAAATACTTTAAAATCACAATTCTGTTTAAAATGCATATTAATCTCAAGCTTTCTTGCAAAGTCATGAAATGAAAATATAGGCCAAGTTACTATAACCAGGTCTTTCCATGTGCTGTCTCTAATTACCATTACCATCCCCACTTAACGTAGGCAAGACAAAAAATAACACATACCACAGTTAGCAGATGTTTAACTCAAGAAGATGTCAGTCCTCATATCTTACAGTAATTCCAACATAAAAGGGTTACGTATAAGTAAAAAGAAATAATTGTTATCCACCAATATATTTTTAATTGGGTCTAAAAGAAGTATTCATTAAGATGACTACAAATATACATGTTAAACACAGGTTTTTTGTTGGTTCACTCTTTGTCCCACCATATCAGCTGATTATTTCTTAATCATAATTGTGTTATCTGGATTCAAATACATTTTATTTCAACTATTATTTTTCAGACTCCCCCAAAAAAGTGTTAAAAGAAAAAGAAATAATCAGAATTTCCACAAAATTTTAATTGCTTCATTATTTTATTTAAATTCTTTTTTCTCATTAACCAGAGTTTAGTTTTATGAACTACCTGAAATATTATAAACTACTATTTAAAATCACTAGTGATATAATGATTTACAATTGAAAGATAAAAATTTAGTGAGACTTTTAATTGAAAATTGAAAACATGCCAAAAGAGGAAGAGATGCCAATCATTGCCAAGTTATTTACAATATTACTTTTAATATTTTTTATTTTATTAATTTACTCTTATTATAGAGGTGATGTACAGAGGGATTACAATTAAATGAGTCAGGTAATGAGTACATTTCCTTTTGTACAGTGTCTTCTGTTCCCTCATTCTTTCCCAGTCCCTCCTTCCCACCTCTACTGACGAATTTCATCAGTGTCCAGTGAGTTCCACGGGTGCAGGGTGCATTTTTCACTCTTGTTCCCTCAAGTTCTGTACCATCCTTCCAACTCTTCTGAAGATGTATTCTTGAACACCGTATAAGGGAAAGATGTATTCTTGAACATGATATAAGGGAAAGAAGACCAAATCATCAAAAACCAAAAACTAGAAAAAAGGAGAGAAAGGGAGGGAGAAGAAGATTGTTGTTTCCATATCTTGGAGTTCATTTCAGCGTGAATATTATTTTATATAAATATAAAGAGGCACATAAACATTGAACCTTTTTGTTTCTCTCCCAAGAGTATCTTCTTTTGGTCTCACTGTATGTGAGTATCTAGAATCCTGTATAATTTATCATAAGGCAGTGTATTTTAGAAAACATGCACCATTTGTCTTTCTGAGTTTGGCTTACCTCACTTAACATAATTTGTTCTGGTTCCATCCATTTCCCTGCAAATGACATTTTTTTCTTCTTTCTAATGGCTGTGTAAAGTTCCAAAGTGTATAGGTATCACATTTTTTTTATCCATTCATGTATTGTGGGGCATCTAGGTATCTTGACTATTGTGAATAATGTGGCAATGAACATGGATGTGCAGGTGTTCTGATCATGTCAGCCTAAGGGTAAATGACCAGGAGTACTGTATGTTCAACTTCTTTATTTTGGGAGGTCCGGTCGTGGGGCCTAAACTCTGGGCCTGGGTGCTGTCGCTCAGCTCTTCAGCTCAAGGCTAGGGCTCTACCACTTGAGCCACAGCGCCCACTTCTGGCTTTTTTTCTTTTTGCTTATGTGGTACTGAGGAATCGAACCCAGGCCTTGAGCATGCAAGACAAACGCTCTACCACTGAGCCACCTTCCCAGCCCTGTATGTTCAACTTTTTGAGGAACCTCCAGACTGCTTTTCTGAGTGGTTTTCATAGTTCACAATCCCATTGACAACACAGAACAATTATTTCCTACCTTAAAAATATCTTACTGAAAATTCAGAATTAAACAATCTTCATGGAGACTTTCTGCTCCAAGCAAAAAAGGAAAGATCACAATGCCTGTTCTCTCAATTTATGCACTGACTTCTATAACTAACCTAAATTTCCAGAGAATCAATGCAAATAGAGGGCAGTACATAGTATAAGAAAACATTTTAAAAAGTGCTAATTTCCATAGTATAAATAAATTATCACTCAGGTCTTTTACATCATGACCCTGAAACATATTTAATGGCACTTTCAAACCAGACCTTTTATGCCATAGAAAATCATACTTCATATAGTGGTTTCTTTTATCTATGCTAAATTATAATTAGAAAAACCCTGTTGACATCATAGGATGTCTGCTTAAGGTTAAAGGCCTGAAGTTTACAAGCCATGTTTTACATATTCTAAATTATCATATAAACGACAACTAGTGGATATGTGGACATAGACTATATATATTTGCCATATCTTTGCAGAAATCTTTTCTTCTCACTATAAGCTTTACAGCAGTTTATTTAAAGTGTTTTTTTTTCAGTAGGGAGCAGTGAAGAGGAGCAAAGGGTTTTTTGCTTGACAGGCAGACACCAAGAGTTAAGCCACAGTCAAGCACTTTTCTCAACTCTTTCTCAGTGTAGCCAGTAGTTTTGCCTGGGGCCAGACTTCACACTAGGGTTGTCCTAAACAGGATCTTACATTGTTGGGATCCTACATAGCCACTCACATAGCTGGTATTTCAGGCATGCACCATTAAACTAGTCTAAGTGAAAACTTAAATGAAGCTCTGCAGAATCAGTTTTGTTTTTTACATCTAATGTCCAAATTATGACTTAGCCTCTCCCTTCTTTTCCTTTCAACTTTCTTTATATTTTATAGACCATGTAAAATATTAACATTAAAATATTAATAAATATTAACATATCGTGTGTAGGTAAGGAATTCAACTGCTAAGACATGATATCACTCATACTTTCGGTTTAATGCTATGGGAATATGGGCAAGACATGTGTATACTCTGACCTTCAGTTTAATAGCCTATGAAAACATCAAAAAATAAAGTTATTGATGGCTATCTCATGGGGTTGTTGTGATCAGGATGACCAATATATATAAAAGCTTATGTAAGTGTGAAAGACTGTTAGTGTACATCTGTTTTATGTGTACAATGTATTAAATATAAATCAATTATTGTCACGTACATCACATCAAAACATCTAGTGATGAGTTGCATTGTGGGTCTCTTCCTTTGTGACCAGCACTGGAAGTGTTGTACACATCCCATGAAATGAAATGCATTTGTCACTTGCAACAATATGATTAATTGGAAACAAGAGCACAAGTGAAGAATAACTATCTTAGATTCAGAATCTTGAAATTCAGAACTAATTATAGGTCTTGAAAGAGGGTAAAAACAATTCACCTTCTGTGAATGTAAGGTCTGTAAATGTAAGCCTTTTAAAGAAGGGAAGAGATATGGGAATCAAAATTGGGGTTCTAGCTGTGAGCTTGTGGTATCAGAACCATAAATATACAATGAAGAGAGGCAAAGAAGGGCCAATTCGGGGAGCCTCCATCACTGGTCAATGGCAAACTGAATGTGATGAGAGTTACCACTGCTATCATATGCATAAGATTGCTAAGTAACGTGTGTAAAGTATTATAAATAAATACCTAAACAGAGAGAAAATAAGATATCTTTAGTACAGGGTGGAATGAACATAAAGTGGAAAATGAAAACTGAGAAGTAAACCTGAAGGCATTTATGAATACCAGGAGTGGCAGCATGACTTTTAATTTCCAATGCTTAATCCCAGCAGTCCCTTAGGCTACTCAATGTCAGAAAACTAGGACTGAAAATGCTATAAAAGACAGAGCTCAACAGGTTCCTCTTTCTATCAAGATTAAAATAGAAAAATCTGTCCCCATTAGAGTAGTAGAGGAAATCTATGAACTTTTCTTGTTCTACATTTCATATCAGAAAAAAATCATACCTAAAATTCAAAGTACAGTTCTTCTATTATGTTCATTTGGTATTTAAATTTAAGAAACCTGCATAATCACAAATATTCAACTCTATTTGTTAAAGTGTGCTGAGCTTTGTATTCTGCAGAAGCCACTGTTAATCCTCTGACAAGAAGGCAACCTAAAGACAGATTCTTAGGTTTTCCCAAGGGTTAACATCATTCTAAAAAAGTTTAAGTATGATTACATATATAAACATGCATGTAATTATATGTATATATATGTATGTTTACATGCAGGTATACACATAGAAATATATGAAAATTTGTGACTATAAGACTTAGAAGGAAAAGATTTGCATATATTAAAGTATAAAAACAGGGGGCTAGGAAGGTGGCTCAGTGGTAGAGTGCTTGCCTTGCATGCATAAGGCCCTGAGTTCAATTCCTCAGCACCACAAAAGAAAAAAGAAAAAAGCCAGAAGTGGCACTGTGGCTCAAGTGGTAGAGCACTAGCCTTGAGCTGAAGAGCTGAGGGACAGCGCCCAGGCCCGGAGTTCAGGTCCCACGACCGAACTCCCCCCCCCCCGAAAAATATATATATATAAACAGAAATGAACATGTTGGAAAATTTTTGTAATCATTAAAAATGGTCTGAGAAGGTGGCTCAGTGGTAGAGTGCTTGTCTAACATGCATAAGGACCTGGGTTTCATTGCAAGGCACCACATAAGCAGAGAAGCCAAAGTGGCACCGTTGCTCAAGAGGTAGAGGTCTGGCCTTGAGCTGAAGAACTGAGGGACAACGCCAAGATTTCAGGCCCCATGACTGAGAAAAAAAAATCATAAAAAATGTCCAAACATGTTAAGAAGAAAAAAATTAAAAGGTTTTCAAAGAGGAAAATTATGTCAATGAATTAAAAGCTAGGAAAAACATCACAGAAAATTAAATATAAATTAAATATAAGCATATTAAGCATAAATATAAGCATATTAAGCAAATTAAGAATGAATGGAAAAATAAAATTTAAGAGAAATGAAATACAAGATAAATACACTTCAAAATAAAGTTTTAAGAGTGACTTAAGAAATAAAGAATGAAATATTACCTTTTCTATCACTAAAGACATCACTGAAAGAAAGTAAAGAGAACTATCGGAGGTCGCTTGGGGAAGATGGCAGAGGAGAAGCTGGAATCTGAACAAGCTCTTGCATAGAAAGCAGTATTAGAGTTCCAGTGAACAGTCCTAAGCCAGAGAATCACACCAAGTGTGCCATCACAGGACAGAGAGTTAGACAAGAGAGGGGAAGCCAAGGCAAAAAGACACATCTGAGCGCCTGCCAGCAGCCGCCGCGGCTGCGGCGGCAGGGTCGTGGCGGAGAACGCAGCCAGGGCCATAACTGAGCGCTCACACAGAGAGTCCAGGAGGAAGGTGCCAGACGCAGCGGGTGAGCAGATTCTACTCAACACCAGCAATAACCGACAAGGAGCGGACATCTTCATCCTGCAGTTCGCAGACCAGAGACGATCCAGGATCCAAGACTCGACGTGAGTAGAAGCCCGACGTCCTCACTTCTTCTCAGGGAGCAGAGGAGGGAAGGCCACCCCTCCCCCCCCAGCACCGGTGATCTCCATCTTGGATACCGACAAAGCTCGGAGGAGCTGCCAGCTCCAACCCAGGCCTCGGAATAAAACGAGTCATTTAGCAGGTCACAAGAACTTAACGGCGAAGTGACCTGCCAGACTTGGCTCCATCCAGGGAAAGGTCACCCAGCTCAGGCACCAGCCATTGGAGTGGCTTTCCTCACTGGGTAACCAGAGCCAGAGGCTGCCCCTCCCTTTAGCAACCTCAACAATCAATTGAAAAACAGAAACCCTGAGAATGGCTCCAGGCTGGGCTCTGTGAGTTTGTTTTTTTTTTTTTTTTTTTTTTTTTTTTTTTTTCACAAAATAGCCCCAGGAAAAAGCTACTGATTGTTGAAAGGCCTCAACTCTACCCAGAACCTAGCCTTACCACTGCATCCACCTCTTTTGTGATTCTCAAAGCAGATCACCCTCCCAGTAAACTAATCTGGGAGGGGGATCTCAAAATCTTGGGTAAAGCAGAGCATTTTTCTGCCTGTTCAAACAAACTAACTTAAGAAAACAATCAAGCCACAGGACCTCAAGCTGACCAGAGACTCCAACAAGAGGCTGTTTACAGACAAAAGGGAGATACAGGATTCTTCCCACCCCTCCCAAAAAATCAAAAAAAAAAATCAAAGAACTTTTTTTTTTTCTTCTGTTCCTCTTCTTTTCTTTTTTTTTCTCTTTTTTTCTTTTTTTTTTGGTACCTTATATACATATAATTTTTTTTCCTTTTCTAAAAATTTTATTAATCTTTAATTTTTGCCTTTTTTGAAAAAATAATTGTTTTCCAATAACTTTTTTTTTCCTCTTATAATTTTTATTTTAGGAATACATGAATGTGCGTTTTCCTTTCTTTTCTTGTCTTCTTTCTCTTTTTCTTTCTTTCTTAACTATCTTTTTGTTTTTTTGTCTAGCTCTACTGAACTTCTGATCTTTTTCTCTCAATTTCTAATCCTTTTCACCTTTTCTTCTCTTTTGATCTTCTGTATGTGACTTAACTCTTGTCCTGCACATCCTCAGATAAACCCATAGTTAATTAGTAGACCCTATCCCCCATTGTGTACACAATTAATCCACAAATTATTATTCAATTCAAAACCTCTGAGACTTAAATTCCTTAATAGCATTACTACCTCTTTATACCTATATAATATTTTAAGCATTTTCTTAAGTTTTTCACTTCTCCTCTATGTCCCTACCCTTCTATTAATATACTCACATTTCTCTCTAAATAGATGGTCTTTTAATCTCCATAATAATATTAATTTTTATGTTTCTATTTTTTCTGGTCTCTTTTCATTTCCCTTTCCCTTTCTTCCTTTTCTCTCTCTCTACTTGCATCCTACCCAACCTATTTCCTGCATTAAGATTAGGACATAGTTAACTCTCCCTGTGCCTCCCCACACCAATCTATTTCTATTTTTTACCCACATCTCTCCCTAACCCTAAAAATTTCTGGTTTTCCAAATTCTTCTCTGGGGTTCGAAATCCATTAACAAATAGTTGTTCGATGTTGAATAGATGTATCTGTTGAACTAGATTGTATCTGTAGACTATTGACTGTATAAATGCAAATGTTGGTTGATGGTTGCCTTAAGATAGTGTTCTAGCACAAAACTGGTGCTATTTTCATCTCAAATGGGCAGAGTAAGCCGGGAAAACACAAGAAAAATGGCAAATCTAGGTATCTCAATTCCCAATCTTAATAATCAGGGGTCAGATCAGATAATGAACAACACAGAGGAGAGTTCCCAAATAGCCCTACAAACACTGGTGGCAAACATGATAAATGAGAAGTTTGACAACTTACAAAGGACTCTGTATGAGCGTGATAGGGAGAGAAAGGAGGCATCCCAAAAGTTTATACAGGAATATCATAAGCGTGAGGAAGCTACTCAAAAACTGATACAGGATTTGGATGAACAACTTGAGAATACTCAAAGAGAAAGGGAGGAATGGCGTGAGCAGGTTGAGAACACTCAAAGAGAACTGCAGGAATCCCACGAACGGGAAGAAAGAGAACTGCAGGAATCCCACAGACAGGAGGAAGCTAATCAAAGAGTAATTCAGGAATTGAGAGACCAGGTAGAGAATACACAAAGATCACTAAAGGCATTCATGGAATCCATTAAGAAAGAGCTGAAGGAAGTCAGGGAGACCACAAAGGGAATGCTGAATGGAACCCAACAGAAGGAATGGGATTCCAAAGAAACCATAACCAATCAATTAAGTGATTTGAGAACAAACACTGAACACCAAATTAAGGAAGTAAAGAAATTCATACAAGACCTAAAACAGAGCTTCAAGAAAGAACTTGAAGCCATCAAAGCTGACCAATTAGAAGGAAAAGAGATAAAAAACAAAGTAGAGAGTCTTGACAGCAGGTTAGACCATGCAGAAGATCGAATCTCAGGGACTGAAGACAGCCTAGATATTATAGAGAAAGAACATACAACCATCCAAGACAAGTCCAAGAAATATGATAGATCTATCCAACACTTGGAAGACACCATCAGAAGGCCTAATCTAAAGATAATGGGTGTAGAGGAGCACCTAGAAACAGAAGTTAATGGTCTAGGAAATTTGTTTAACAGGACCCTAGCAGAGAACTTCCCAAACATACAAAAAGATAGGCCTATTCAGATACAAGAAGCTTTTAGAACCCCAAATAGACCAGACCAGAATCGGAAATCACACCTTCACATTATAATCCACACAGGATCAACTCAGACCAAGGAAAAGATCCTTAAAGCTGTCAAGGAGAAAAGGTTAATCACCTATAAAGGGAAACCAATTAGAATCACCTCAGATTTCTCAGCAGAGACAATCAAAGCAAGAAGAGCCTGGAATGATGTATGCCATGCCCTAAAAACAAACAACTATCAACCAAGAATACTGTACCCAGCTAAACTCTCCTTCATAACTGAAGGCCAAATAAAAACCTTCCACAGCAAAGAAAAATTGAAACAATACATCTCCACCAAACCAGCCCTACAAAAGATTCTTAAAGATGTCCTACACATAGAAAACCAACAAGACTGCAACAAAGGCCAAGAAACTGCACCCAAACTGAGAATCCAAGAACCATAGGAAGAACCCAGTTTTCGCAGCCCTCAAGAAGGTGGATAACATGGCAGGAACACCCAAATACCTCTCAGTCCTATCTCTTAACATTAATGGACTGAACTCTCCAATTAAGCAACATAGGCTGTCTAGTTGGATTAAAAAACAAGACCCTTCTATCTGCTGCCTGCAGGAGTCACATCTTGCCCGTAAAAACAAACACAGTTTCAATGTTAAAGGCTGGAACAAAATCTACCAAGCAAACGGCCCCCATAAACAGGCAGGAGTTGCAATCCTAATATCAGATAAAATAGACTTCAAATTAAAGTTCTTGAGAAGAGATAAAGAAGGTCGCTACATACTAATTAAAGGATCTCTCCTTCAGGAGGATATTACAATTCTAAATATCTATTCGCCAAACAATGGAGCACCCAAATTTATCAAAGAAACACTACTTTCCCTCAAATCCCATATAGATCCAAAGACATTAATTGTTGGGGATTTTAACACACCACTCTCCCCACTAGATAGATCAACTCGGCAAAAACTCAACAGAGAAACCGCAGATCTAAACAGCTGCATAGATCAACTAGACTTAACAGACATCATCCGAACATGTCACCCAGCAGGATTGGAATACACATTTTTTTCAGCAGCACATGGAACGTTTTCTAAAATAGACCACATTTTAGGTCACAAAGCAAACTTGTCTAAACTCAGAAACATTGAAGTTATACCTTGCATTCTCTCTGACCACAAGGGAATAAAATTAGAACTCAACACCAAAAGCCACCAAACAGAGTCCGGTATCACATGGAGGCTGAACAACACACTGCTGAATCAAGAATGGGTCATGGAAGAGATTAGAAAGGAAATTCAAATGTTCATGCTATTCAACAAAAATGAACACACAAATTACCAGCTCCTCTGGGACACAGCAAAGGCAGTACTCAGAGGCAAGTTTATAGCTCTGAGCTCCTACATCAACAAATTGGAGAGATCTGAAACTAGCAATTTAATGACACATCTAAACCTCCTTGAAAAAGAGCAGCAAGATAACCCCCAATCCAGTAGACAGAAAGAAATAATCAAAATTAAATCAGAATTAAATGAATTAGAATCCAAAAAAAACTATAAAAAGAATCAACAAAACAAAGAGTTGGTTCCTCGAAAAACTTAACAAAATTGACAGACCCTTAGCAAATCTTATCAGAAAAAGAAGAGAACACACCCAAATTAATAAACTCAGAGATGAGAATGGAAACATCACCACAGAAACAACCAAGATTCACAACATTATAAGGGAATACTTCTCAAAACTTTATGCTAATAAGTTTGAGAACTTGACAGTAATGGACCTTTTCCTAGCAAATATTGACATACCACAACTAAACCAAGATTAGTTAAACCAGCTCAACAGGCCCATATCAAGCATTGAAATAGAAACAGCAATAAGAGACCTCCCAGCTAAGAAAAGTCCAGGACCAGATGGTTTTACAGCAGAATTTTACAAAGCCTTCAAAGCAGAGGTCACACCAATACTCCTCCAACTCTTCAATGAAATTGAAAGAGAAAGCTCACTACCCAACACATTCTATGAAGCCATCATAACCCTCATCCCAAAACCAGGCAGGGACTCATCAAAGAAAGAGAACTATAGACCCATTTCTTTGATGAACATCGATGCAAAACTTCTCAACAAAATTTTGGCCAATCGACTTCAACAATTCATCCAAAAAATCATACACCATGATCAAACAGGATTCATTTCAGGGATGCAAAGCTGGTTCAATATACGCAAATCAATTAATATTATTCATCACATCAACAGGAGCAAGAATAAGAACCACATGGTTATCTCAATAGATGCAGAAAAAGCATTCGACAAGATCCAACACCCCTTTATGATGAAGGTTTTGGAAAAATTAGGAATCCATGGAACATTCCTCAATACAATAAAGGCTGTATATGACAAACCTATAGCCAGCATTATACTCAATGGTGAAAAACTAAAGCCATTTCCTCTTAACTCAGGAACAAGACAAGGATGCCCACTCTCTCCACTTCTCTTCAATCTAGTATTAGAATACCTAGCTACAGCAATAAGACAAGATGCAGATATAAAGGGGATCCAAATAGGGAAAGAAGAAATAAAACTCTCCCTCTTTGCAGATGACATGATCTTGTATTTAAAGAATCCCATAGACTCCACTCCCAAATTACTCAAGGTGATTCAAAACTTTGGTAAAGTAGCAGGGTATAAAATTACCCCCCCCCAAATCAATGGCTTTTCTGTATGCCAACAATGAGAAAAGTGTGGCTGAATTTAGGAAAGCAACTCCATTTGTAATAGCCCCACAAAAAATAAAATACCTAGGAATTAACTAAAGAAGTGAAGGACCTCTATGATGAAAACTTTAAAATCTTAAAAAAGGAAATAAACACAGAACTTAAAAAATGCCAAAGCCTCCCTTGCTCCTGGATTGGAAAGAATAACATTGTGAAAATGGTAATTCTTCCAAAGAGTATCTACAAATTCAACGCAATACCTCTCAAAATTCCAACCTTATTCTTCAAGGAAATAGAAGAGGCAATCCAAAAATTCATATGTTAAAATAAAAGACCCTGAATAGCAAAAACGCTCCTCAATGGAAAGAACACTGCTGGAGGAATATCATTACCAAATTTCAAACTCTACTATAAAGCCATAGTAATCAAAACAGCTTGGTATTGGCATAAGAACAGACCTCAGGACCAATGGAATAGAACTGAAAACCCAGAAATGAACCAACAGACCTATAGCCATCTAATCTTTGATAAGGGAGCTAAAACAATAGAATGGAACAAAGACAGCTTCTTCAGTAAATGGTGCTGGCAAAATTGGTTAACTACATGGAGAAAACTAAAGTTAGATTCTTATATATCACCCTGCACCAGAATCAACTCCAAATGGATCAAAGACCTTGAACTCAAAGCAGACACTCTGAAAACATTACAGGATGGAATCGGAGAAACCCTAGGTCTCCTTGGCTCAGGCTGATATTTTCTGAATAGAGACCCAGAAACAAAACAAATCAAAGAAAGGTTGGACAAATGGGATTGCATAAAGTTGCAGAGCTTCTGCAGGGCAAATGACATAGCTAGCAAGATCAAGAACTCTAACAACAACAGATGCTGGAGGGGATGTGGACAGAAAGGAACCTTACTTCATTGTTGGTGGGAATGTAAACTTGTTCAATCACTTTGGAAAGCAGTATGGAGGTTCCTCAAAAGACTTCACATAGAACTCCCCTATGACCCAGCAATCCCACTTTTGGGCATTTACCCAAATGTTTACAAACAAGACCACACTAAAGCTACCAGCACAACTATGTTTATTGCAGCATTATTTACCATAGCTAAGATATGGAACCAACCCAGATGCCCCTCAGTAGATGAATGGATCAAGAAAATGTGGTATATATACCCAATGGAATTCTATGCCTCCATCAGAAAGAATGACATTGCCCCATTTGTTAGGAAATGGAAAAATTTGGAAAAAATTATATTAAGTGAAGTAAGCCAGGCCCAAAGAAACACAGGTCCCATGATTTCCCTTATTTGTAATATCTAGTATATGTTTGAGTCAAGCAGAAAAGGTCAGATAATGTGATGTCAGGAAAATGAACCCTTAGATATGTATTTTAATGTTTTTTTCTTTCATGCATGTGTTTCTAATGCATTTATAAGATTATCTCTTTGTTTCTTTGTATGTCCCTCCCCCACAGTATAACCCCTGCTTTCACTATATTTGATGTCAGTATAACTTGTGGAGGAGATGGGGAAAAACCAGTTGTTTCAGGATATAGGTGGACCTGTTGCAACAATGAGAAGTACAAGTTGTCATGTCCAAAACGAGCTTTACAATGTCGGTGTGGGGGGGGAAGGAATAGGATTGGGATGGGGGGAGGGGGGAGGCTGGGAAGGGATGTGAAGGGTAAACAAAGGAGGAGGCTGCAATGCTTGGTAAGAAATGTACGCATTATCCTGCCCATGTAATTGTAACTCCTCTGTACAGTATGTTCACAAATAAAATTAAATTAAATTAAAAATAAAAAAACAACAACTATCAACTGATAATTTTGAAACAAAAAGATAAGAAAGAGATTTGCAGGGGTCACTTATCCTAGTGTGAAGAATAAAAACAAACAAGTACATGTGTAAGAGTAAAATTTTTATTTGTAATCAAGAAAAGTCTTGAATTTGTTGTAAGAAATACTTTTTATAACTAAAACACGGTCTATAAACTGAAACTATTGGCATGAATTGGCTCTGGGTCTCCATGTACATAGAAGCCATGAAAGCTAAAAATGTCTATAGCCTTCCCAAATACCCCCTGAAAGGGCACAAATTTGCCCATGGTTGATAACCAGTGATATAGAGCAACTAAGAAGCAGATTTTTTTTAATGTTTTATGTGTAAATGTACTGACTGAAGCTTGATAGCTTATGTCAGTGTTAGATGTAACATGTCAAGAATTTCAGATACAAAATAAATCCTGCTTATACAATAAAAAAAAAGAAAGTAAAGAATAAATTTTTGGAGACATGCCTAAGTATTTTATCTCAACCAAATGAACTGTGATTCCTGTACATTCACAGTTACATCAATGAAATGAAAATAAAAAATATCTAGGATTACATCCTATAAAATTAATCATAATGTCACAGAAAATATAAGATTAAACTTTTGAAATAATAAATGTTGCAATGCATTGTACTTATATCTGAGAAAACATTATGATAATGAGGTAAACTTTCCATATTAAAACATAATTTAAAATACTAAAGATATATGATTATGATGATTATTAATGAATCCTAATATATGCATTTTATATGCAGACACTCATTAGTCTAAGAGGCCGAGGTGCTCTGAATAGAAAGAAACCTGGAAGCGCTGTCTTATCTGATATCAGCTACAGCAATGATTAAAATGAATAGCTGGTGCAGACACACCCAACACTTTCAGGCTTGAATAGCACTGGGCCGTGAAAGCTGGGCAGGATATATTCTGTGGTAATGAGACAGTAAAGTATTAATACAGGGACAATGGTTCTTCACTCTGAAACCACTTGCACAAACAAATTCATTTGCACTAAACTATCAAATAACAAAGATAATTTTTGTGAGAAAAGAAATTAATTGAGTCATCTTTCTTTATGCCAAAAATAACCTCCAGAAAATATCTTAATTAGAATACAAAAAGCCAAAGATATATTTGTATATAAATGTGAGAAAGGTAATAAATAGCCTCAAATTCAGGGCACTTCTTGTGCTCATATTAATAATAAACACTATTCTCATGTATACATAATTCTATTTCTTAGAATCAACAGAAAAAATCTGTTAGAAAATAGGCAAATAAAATGACAAACAGTAAGTTGTTTTTCATTCAATTTTCACAAGATTGTAAAATCTTGGAGTGAGCCAACATAGATATGCCTTACATAATCACTATGTTTAAATGAATGTAATTGAATATAAAAGCTCATGTCTGAAAATAACTCTGCTTAGCATAAATCACTTTTTGAAATGAAGACTCCTAATAGGTCATCTGCTCTGCTTGCCTCCTATCTTGCTCTTTTAAGATTGCTTACAAACACTGATATGTCTGATATTCTTACAGGCTTACTTATGCTGGTTAATCTCCTCCTACTCAGATGTTTATTGTGGAATATCCCCATAAGAATTATTCAAACCAACTCTAGTGACAAAATTAATAGCAAGAACAGAGGCAGAATTTAGCTATTGCATGTGAGATTTTAGTCTCAAATATACCTCTTCCCTTTTTTCTCACTGGTTAATTAATTAATTCCAACTTGTACTCACTTCCCAGGTTTTAATATTGTAACACAATTTATGTATACAAAAGCAAGATGAAATTGTATTAATGCCTATAAATTTTATCCCTTAAGTTTGAGGATAGTAGAGTTTTGATAAAGATGGAAAAGTCAAAGAACTATAAGATTACTGAATTCCTTTTCAAATCCTGATATGACCATCTATTGACCATCATTTACTAAACTAAGAAATCGGAGATTCTCACAACTAGAGAAAGAGCTCAATCTTGATTACAAAGCATGCTGTTTTTCCTCAAATTCTCCCATTATCCAATGAGACCTTTGGAATTCACTTGGAACTTAATTTGTAAGCTCATTTTTTGTGGGAGGAACTTAGCTAGGAAACTCAGTCAAGAGAATATGAACAAAAAAGAAAAAAGTGAAGCATATTAAAATCTTCTCAGCAGTTCTAAATGTTGATGAAATGCTTATGTGGCAAATAGAGATAAATACAGATAGACTGTGAGATAGTTTGTGTTCTTCAAGGGACTTGGATTTCTTCCTATCAGGGCACAGATGCCTCATTTTCCATTGTTACATTTCCATTGCCACTTTCAAAGTCAGCTTGTATTTTAGTTAAAAACAAATTTTAAGCCAAAACAACCTCTATCTAACTATAGTGTTTGAGCCAGAAAGGTGCAAGAAAGAGGAAGACAAATGAAAGCAATAAAATAATACAAATAATCATTGGAGAGACTACATATTCCAGAAATGCCATATACCACAATTCCACAGATGAACACATAATTATCCTGCCCATAATTAAAAACTTGCTAAATTAATGATTTTTTAATATCAAACTAAGCTAAAACATTTATGGATCATATTGTACAAGAAAGACACAGAAATAGAACAGAGGTGAGAATGAAGTGAGAAAAAGGACTATGTGAATCACTAGATCGGGATAATTCACATATAGGATGGAGTTAGACATAAAATGGAAGGAACTGCAGGAGCAAGTGGCTCAAGAGGCTGGAATCTGAGGATCATGGCTCCAAGTCCAACTGGGCAAGAATTTCTGTGAGACTCTTATCTCCAATAAACTACTCAGAAAAAGCCAGAAGTGGCACTGTGGCTTAAGATGTAGAGTACCAGACTTGAACAAAAAAAACCTCAAGGACAGCACTCAGACCCAGAGTTAAATCCCCAGGAATGGCAAAAAATAATTAACTAAATAAACAAATGAATAAATACCTTGAAGGAATCACAAAACAGTCACCAATTTTGAACTGAAAGAAGCTAGAGCAAAACTTCAGACTCTTCTAGTTGAGTCTTTCATCCTTCTGATTAAATATAATTAAGAGGGCTCTAAGCCTGTGATGATAGGAGTCAGAGAGGTATGAGTGGAAAGCCAATTTACCCTCTTACTAACTTCATCCATGTGAAAAAAAATCAAGCATTTTTATTAAGCATTATTCTATATATCTATGGGCAAAGCAGTGAACTGATTTTATACAGCTCTCTTTCAATGGTACATTAGATCCTTGAGATAGACTCATCTACTAGCCTGTTTGCCAGATTTCTTCTGTTCAGGTTCTAATACTAGATAATAATAATAATAATAATAATAATAATAATAATAATAATAATAATAATAGCAACAACAACAACAACACTAAAGTAGTTTTATTGTGTTGCTTTTAAGAGCTAAATGTTGTGATGAGGGATTTTGGAACATTAGTTATTGCAATAACTCTGAAATTTGAGTATGATCATAATTATAACCCAGAACTGGGTAAAAGAAGATGTATTCATTCTTAATAGTTTCTACACTTGTACGTAACAGAACATATTTATAGCATCATTTCTCCTTCTATTGAGGCCAGATAATCATTGTGTTCAGATTTCTCCTTTGATACCAATTGGTATATCTTCTTGAACTCAAACACTTCAATAGTGAATATTGTACATTTCCTTTCTAACATTGTTGGATATACACTTATTTATCATCCTGAAATCTAGGCATTTTTGTGTGTGCCAGTCCTGAGGCTTGAATGCTATCCATTATCCTCTATTCTCAAGTAGCATTCTTCCATTTCTGGCTTTTTGCTGGATAATTGGAGATAAAGTACCATGTGCTTTCCTGCTCAGACTGTTTTTAAACTAACAACCTCAGATCTCAGCCTCTGTAGCTAGAATTATAGGCATAAGCCTCTGGTGCTTGACTAGGTCTTTGTTTAAATATAAGTAATTTTTTCCATTATATTTTATTAAGTTTTATTCTTGGTAGAGTTTCTTATAAGTGAATATTAGTTGTACAACATAATGGCTGTATGCACTTATGGCATTCTCGTATATTATATACCTATATAATTTATATGTTCAACTCCCTATTATCCCCCTACATCTCCCTTTACTCTTCCCTTTCAGCATTTGTGTCTTCATTTTCAAAATTTAGATCCTATATATGAGAGGAAATTTGTGATATTTGTCTTTCTAAGTATGGCTTACTTTACATGACAAATGATTTCCACCTCTAAACCATTTTATTGATGGTTTTATTCTTCTGTGACAGAATAATACTTCACTGTGTATATATGCATATTTACTCATCAAAATTTTGATTGGTGTAAGATTTACAACCATAATTTGTTATAAATAGTCCTGCAATTATGAGTGTGCAAGTATTTACATTGTTTCTGAGTTTTATTCCTTTGGGTGTATGTCAAGGAATAGTATAGAAGTATCAAACAGTAATTCTGTTTCAGTTTTATAAAAAACTTTCATAATGATTTCAATAATGACTTCACTAATTTATATTCCCACAAACATGTACAGGGCACATTCTCCCCTGACCTTTGCCAGCCTTCATGATAACCCTCTTATCAGGGTGGTAATTTAGATTCAATTTTCTTTTACATGATTGTTAAGGGTAGTAAATATTATTGTATATATTTATTGTACTTCTATATCGATTCAATTTATTTGCCCATTTACTCATCAAATGACAAATGATTAGCTAGCAGGAATTCCTCCTATTTTTATATTGTCTCTTTTTTATAGTAATTTTCCATTACTAAACAGAAGCTTTGTAATTTTATTCATGACAATTGTCATATATTGCTCTTATAACCAGAAATATTAGAAGCTTGCATTCACAAATCATTGCCTATGTGATGGATTGCAAAAGGGATTTCCCTATGTTTTCCTGTAGTTAGATTCAGATTCTCATCTTATCTCATTATCTTAGCCTATCTAGAAAATGACATTTTCAGTCTTCTAAAAGTTTATATCTTATTTCACAGTATCATTTATTGGAGATATAGTATATAGTGTTTTATTTTTTAATAATACATATTTTCATTGTGAAGATACTATAGAGAGGGGTTACAGTTACATGAGTAAGGTATCCAGAATTGTTATCCCCTCCATTGTCTTCCCCTACCATCCCTTCTCTCCCCACCTCCACAACTCCTCCACACCCCTTCCCTGAAAAGTTGTAAAATTTGTTTTCAACATAGTGTCTTGTACATTTCATTGTTACAATGGGTCAACCTGTATCTGTCTTTCAGCTTTTTGTTATTTCCCTTCCCCTCCTCAAATTAGACAAACGTATATACAAGATGCAGGGCACCAGAATCAAATACCAGGGGGAAGAATATACAAAAGAAACATACACAAAAAGTCATATAGTACATTATAAGTACATTAAAAACAACAGCAAGAAAGATAACACCTCTTGTGTTTTGGCATTATTCTTTATAATCATGGGTATATGGCTGTATGAGTTTATTTCTAGGTCATCTATTTCATTCTTCTGGCCTAGAAGTCTGCTTTTGTGCCTCTAACAACAAAAGCACAATAAAGGCCAAGAAACAATCCCCAAACAGAGAATCAGAAAAATCAGAGGAAGAACCCAGTAGGCACAGCCTCTAAGAAGGTAGATAACAAGGCAGGAACTACCAAACATCTCTCAATCCTAACTTTCAATTTTAATGGACTGAACTCTCCAATTAAGCACTATAGCTTATGTAGTTGGATCAAAAAGCAAGATCCTTCTATCTGCTGCCCTCAAGAAATACACCTTGTGTGCAAAAACAAAGATATTCTGAAAGGGAAAAGCTGGAACAAAATGTACCAAGCAAATGGCTCCCATAAACAGGCAGGAGTTGCAATTCTAATTTCAGATAAAATAGACTTCAAATTAAAATTAGCAAGAAGAGATAAAGACATTACAAACTAGCATAGGGATTTCTCCTACAGTAGGATATAATAATTCTAAATATCTATTTACCAAATACCAGAACACCCAAATTTATCAAAGAAATACTACTTTCCCTAAAATCTCACAAAGATCCGAAGACATTAATTGTTAGGGACTTTAACACACCACTCTACCTGCTGGGTAGATCAACCCAGCAAAAACTCAATAGAGAACCTCAGATCTAAACAACTGCATAGACTAACTAGACATAACAGACATCTACAGAATATTTTACCCAGCAGCATCAAAATACATGTTCTTCTCAGCATCACATGGAACATTCAAATCTGTCCCAATTCAGAAACATTAAAATTATGCCCCGCATCCTCTCAGACCACAAAGGAATAAAAGTATAACTCAACACCAAAAGTTACAAAAAAAATTCTGTAACACATGGAGGCTGAACAACATACTCTTGAACCACAAATGGGTAATGGAAGAGATTAGAAAGGAAATTCAAATGTTCAAGATACTTAACACAAAGGAACATACAAATTAATAGCTCTTCTGGGACACAGCAAGGCAGTACTCAGAGGAAAATTTATAGCTCTGAGTTCCTACATCAACAAATTGAAGAGATCCCTCAGATTCTTTCCATACAGATTACTCCATTATTTCATTACCTGAGTTTCAAATCTGGACATTACTCACAAAGAAATAGCTACAGAAAAGGAGCTCAACATCTACATTTCAATTACATGGAGCAACTTATGGATCTCCTACCCTCCTTCTAAAGCCAGAATATTTCTTTTTGTGTGTGTGTCTGTGAAAATACCATACAGAGGGGTTACAATTACATGAGCAAGGTAATGAGTATGTTTCTTATCAAACATTGTTGCCTCCTCCTTTGTTTCCCTTTCCCATCCCTTCCCATCTCCTCCTTCCCCAACTCCTCCCCCCATCCCCCACCAAAGTTGTAAAATTTGTTTTTCTACATTACTTCTTGTACATCTCATTGTTGCAATGGGTCCCACTGTATCCTTATTTAAACAATTTGTTTTTTTCCTTCCCCTTCCCAAATTATACCAACATCAAACACAGTGAAAACAGGGGTTATATCCTGGGAGAAGGACATACAAAGTAACAAAGAGATCATCTTATAAATATGTTACAAACAATAGCAAGAAAGAAAAACCATTTGAATCCTTATCTTGGGGTTCACCTAGCTACAGAAATAAGACAAGATGCAAACATAAAAGGGATCCAAATAGGGAAAGATGAAGTAAAACTCTCCCTCTTTGCAGATGACATGAACTTGTATTTAAAGAATCACACGGACTCCACTCCCAAATTACTTGAGCTGAATCGAAACTTTGGCAGAATATTTCTTGAAAGTAGTGTTACCTAATGTGCCTAGGACCTCAAGTACATTTGTAGAAAATCAAGAAAATAATAGATATAAAAGAAATGCCACTGAACCAATATCATATTAAGATAAATATTTTAGAATTGTAGAAGTTTCAGGACCAAATATCACCAAAGTGTAACTACTTAAAAAGGAATATTGCAATAATATAGAATTACAAAAAATGTTGTCTTGTTTGTGGTCATTTGGGTAAATGCCCAGAAATGGAATTGCTGGGTCATAGGGGAGCTCTATGTACAGTTTTTGTGGAACCTCCATACTGCTTTCCAGAGTGATTGAACAAGTTTATTCTCCCAACAACAATGCAGTAGGATTCCCTTTTGGCCACATCTCCTCCAGCATCTGTTGTTACAAAATTTCTTGATTATAAACATTCTAACTGGGGTGAGGTAGAATCTCAGTGTTGTTGTTTTGATTTGCATTTCTTTTATGGACAGAAAAGTTCAGCATTTCTTCATGTGTCTATTGGCCATTCTTATTTCCTCTTCAGAGAAGTCTCTTTAAGTCTTTTTTTTTTTTGTCTTTTTATTTTTGGTACAGGGGATTGTACCCATGACGTTGCACTTGCTAGGCAAGCGCTTTGCCACTGAGCTACATCCCAGCCCAAGTCTTTAACCCACTTATTAATGAAGTATTTGTTTCATTGAGGATTTGTTGTTGGGGAATTTAACTTTCTGAGTTCTAAGTATATTTTAGACATGATGCCTTTGTCTGTTGTATGGCTAGTGAAGATCTTCTCCCAATCTGTGGGCTTTTTACTGATCTTGCTAGCTATGTCCTTTGCCATGCAGAAGCTCTGCAGTTTAATGCAATCCCATTTGTCCAACCTTTCTTTGATTTGTTGTGTTTCTGAGTCTTTATTAAGAAAATTTAAGCTACCAACACAACCATGTTTATGGCAGCATTATTGACTATAGCTAAGATATGGAAAAACCCAGATGCCCCTCAATGGATGAATGGATCAAGAAAATGTGTGAAACACACACAAACACACACACACACACACACACACACACACACACACACACACACGTACTGGAATTCTATACTGCCATCAGAAAGAATGGCAATGTCCCATTTGTAAGGAAATAGTAGGACTTGTAAGAAAATTATATTAAGACCGACTCAAAGAAACATAGGTCCCATTGTTTCCCTTATTATAATAATTAATATATATCTAGGATAATCTTAGCAAATGAGCAAAATAACTAAATAGCTATATACATATGACCATATAGGATGATGCTAAGTGAAATTAACTCTAAGCCATGGAAACAAAGGGTTTTTCTTTGTTGTTGTTGTTCTTATTTACTAGGTGATTTGTTTTTCTTTTTTGTTTTTATTCCTCATAAGGTTAATTCCTTATTGTTACTGTATTCTATTTTGTACCCTGTGTATTGTGTATTCATTTATCTGACTTAGGGAAGGGAAGGGGAACAATTAAAAGGTTACAGAAAAGGACAAAGTGGGAACCTATACAACAGTGATAATCACAAAACTATATGTTGGAAATGATCTGTACAACATGAAGTGGGTTTGGGAGTGAGGGAAAAAAGGAGAAAAATGAGGGAAGGGTAACAAGAAATGTAGTCACTACCTTACTTATATAATTATATACTCTAGTATATCACCTTGATAATATTTTTTAAAAGAATTACAAAATAGTACCATCAATCAACCAGATCAAATTATTGTCTGTAGAACTCTCTACCAGACACACAAGAAAGTCTGTTTCTATATACCTTATCCTGAGTTTAACACAAGCCCTAAGAAATATAAAAGAATTGATAACTCATGAAATTTATCAAATTGCAGTTAAATAACTAGAAATAAATAGGAGATAATATTGATAGTTATTTGGAAATAACATTTGTCTTGCAGATATTTCCTGGGTGAAAGTTTTATTCTGTAATGTAACTCCCTGAGGAAAGGAAAGATTCCTGCTCTTCTGCTAAATATATGCTTAACTTTATTTAAAACTTTTTCTGTTTATTATTACCTAAATCCAGAAAAGTCCAAACACCATGTTCATGAATAAAGCAATGTGTGACACTCACACATTACTTCTCGGGAATTAATGAAGTCAATGAGAGATAGAACACCTTATAAATCTCAAAGGTCGTATTTTGAATTAAAATCAGATTCATATATAGGAAAACAAAATGATAATCACAGATAATAAGTCAGTATATCTTTTAGGGGCTTGGTAAAAGTATGAATATTAAAGGGTAAGGTCAAGGGTAAGGTATTCTTGTGGTAGGTTATTTTCTTTATTTTGGTGAGCTTACAGGATCTATAGGAAGTTTTAGAACTCTGCATCAAAAAGCAACATCAATATTACTATATGAAGCTTTGAAAAAGAAAATATTGCTGAATTAGGCTTCAAATTACAGGCTGTTTGAATTCTGAATTTATTGTGTATTACTGTATGTGCAGGTAGAAATGACTGTACACTTTTGATATAATGGTGATGGGGAGATGGTTTGCTGAATTTTAAATTTATATAATTTCAATTTTGGCAAAATTGGAGTATTAGAGATAAGATTTTAAACATAAGAAATACATTTCAAATGTCAAATTTACAATTGCTTTCTAAAGACCATGAAAGGAAAATCCTAACTGAGATTTGGGGGGAGCAGAAGTTTAGGTAAGAATTAGGCTCAAATTTATCATTTTCTTACCTCATCAAAAAATTGAAAACATAGTCAATCAGTGTAAATAAAAATTTCTGTCACTGAGCTACATGCTGTGTAAAGTACCTTATTTTGAAAGCACCTTGTAGTTAATTATAGAAAGCAGGAAGAAACTTAAAGGAAATAAGATTTGGGTGAACCTTTAAAGTATTTTCTGCATACTTAATAATTTAGTTCAGGGAATAAAAGGAGGGAAAAAGACAGGAAGCAGGAAGGGAAAAAGGAAATTAATTCTCAATATATGATAGGCATCATCCATCATTTTAATATACTGATGTCCAATAAAAGCATAATAAAATATATTCACAGCTACAAATTTTTTTGTATCTATATCCTACAGTGAAAATAAACATATTTATTTCGTTAATATAATACATATATCTGAACATTATTCTTTCTTTTTTTGTTATATTTTGGTGCTTCATCTCTTACATTTTCTTTTTTAAATTTTTTGTAGTAACATTTTACTTTTTATATTTTTTATTGTAATGATAATGTACAGAGAGGTTAGAGTTACATGAGAAAGGAAATGTGTACATTTCCTCTTGAGAATTGTTACCCCCTCCTTTGTTTTTCTCCTACCATCTCTTCCTTTCCCACATTCCCAACTTTCCCTTCCCCACTCCCCAAGTTGTAAAGTGAGTTTTAACATAGAGTTTTGTATATATCATTGATGAAAATTATTCTTTCTTATTAAATATTATATATAATGGTGAATTTTATTTAACTCATGTAACCAAAAATATTCAACCCATAATAATTTTAAATTCTTTCTGAAAATAGTTTGTATTCTCCTAATAGTATATAGTATCTGAAATCTTTACAATTAAATACTTAGACAAGATTTCCCTCATGAATACATGATAGACAATGATAGCACATAATATTGAACATTATAAATGTAGATTCACATGCTATAGTGGTTTAGAATGTATTTAAAGGTTTTCTAGCACCTAAATAATTTTAAATGTAAACTAATCAAACCTAAATTACATTAAAATTTTTATTCTATTACAGAAATGGCTATTTTTCACATGCATATAAGCAACATGAGGCCTGTGGTCTTCATTTGCACAAGACAGTTCCAGTACATTAATTTTAATTATATCTAAAGAAAAAGGATTTAGTCACTCAGTTATCTGCTCCTTAAAATGATTTTTGCAACTTGTACAGTTTATAATTAAAAGTATTTTCCTACTGAAGTGTCAAGTTCAATGAAAAGCACAGCAGTATTTATAATTTTATTGCAATATGATTTTGACAAAGTTCTGTCTTACTGTTTTCCTGAGATCTTTGACCATGTATCTACCAATCTGATTATCTTCTACTTTCTAAAGATCATTATCTCTTTTGATATATCTACTCAATTGGGATAAAAATTAAAAAAATATTATTTGAGATTTGTTGTGATTCAATTCAGTTATAATTCTCTATTTTTCTTATCAGATTATTTTTGTTTTTTCAATAATTAAGTGTTGTAATTGCACAATATAAAATTACTAAACTCATTTTATTTTCAACATGGGACAGATGTCATAGCAAAAAATCCTCCTCACATTTGAACAGCCTCAGGCATAGGAAAAAGAAATTGTCATTTGAAAAAGACAGTTTCCTGTATAAACAGAAAATAAGGCAATTTTAAATTTGCATACTCTCTTAGCATTGTAATTCATACTTTTCATAATCCAAGACCCTTATAATGTCCTATTATAGTTCCCCAAGACTCAAAATGCTGCATCAATGAAAACTTATCATGGACTAAAACTGAGATACTGGCAAGAAGTTGTAGGAAATTCACTATGGAATCAGGGATTTAGACAGATATTCATATGTCTAGGCCTAATAATTCAGCTAAAACTTATGAGTATATAATTTGCAAAGATAAAGTTACAAGTTGATTTTTAAATTTGTTAAAACTTCAAGTAAAATATGTCACACATAGTCATAGACTGACAAAGAAAAGTTCATTTTCATTTTATGTGAACTCTTTTCTTGTGGGGGGGGGGAAGCAGGGCAAGATTTAACTGCATGTTTTTGTCTTTTCTTTTTTGTTACTGGGGAGTGAAACCTGGATATTGCACTTGCTAAGCAAATACTTGGTCTTTCAGCTACATCCCAGTCATATATATGGACTCTTCTGCTAAACCTTGAATCATTAAGAGGGAACAGAATTTGAAATTATAATATCCTTTATGATGTTAATTACCCTTTGTCCTATGGCTACTAATAAAGAATGTCTTTTCTTTGATCTATTTTCCATTCAAATGTTAAATTATTTCTTCTTCACCTAAAGTTTATCATGTCTACATTTTACTAGTCTATTTAATAATTCTTGTCATGCTCTAAACACATGATTATTCTACTATTTATTTCACTCTGACAATTAAAATATAGGCTCACTTCTGTGGCTCAAATGTTAGAGAACTAGACTTGAACACAAAAGCTCAGAGACAGTACCCGGGCCCTGAGTCCAAGCCTCAGAGCTGGCACACACACACACTAACACACACACACATACATACACACACACAACTATCAATAAACATAAATAATATACATAGTAAATTTTAATTAACTCAATATAACAAAACATTTATTCACTCTCTAATCAGTATAAGTTCTCTGTGAAAATATTTTTTCTTTAAATCTTAGTACCGTTTGAAATCTTCACATTTAAATTCTAAGACTAGGTTTCTATCATGAATATATGATATTTGTTTATAATATTAAACATCACAAGTATAGACTATTTACAATCAAGTTGTACTTCTTGAAGATGATAAAACATTTCATTATTGTTTGAAGGTGTATAGTGTTCTAGATGTGAAAGAAATCATAAACATAATAAAAGAAGACATGAGATGATGATTTAAATTATTTAAGTTGAAATTCTAGGAGAGTAGTGACAACTAGCTATGTGCTATTCTTCATCTAGCAATATAAATTTTATAAACAGAAACTGACAGAAAGTATATAAAATTAATAACCATAAAACAATCAACTTAATAACCATAAAACAATAGATTTAATATCATTACTAATGAAAAAATAAAGTTTGAGCCCTTAAAGAAGGCATTCAAAGAATGTAAAGGTGATGTACAGAGGGGCTACAGCTACATAAGTAATGAGTACATTTCTTTTCAAATGGTGCTGCCTCATTTTCTCCCATTACCCTCCCCCCAAAATAACTCTTCCCCACAAGTTGGAAAGTTAATTTCCAACATGGTGTCTAGTATTACTATTGCATTGATTCACCCTTTGTCCCAGCTTTTCTGTGATTCCTCTTCCTTTCTCCAAATCAGATAAATTTATATAAAGACAAAGGGTACAGAAATAAAAATCAATGACATCAGGGATTAAATCAATGGAAAAAATGTCAGGTCTTCTTCCATCCCACGAAAGACGGACCGGGTGGGAGGAAAGGTAAATGTGCTGTTCACCCTTTCCCCAGCCTCCCTTAACCCGGGAGACAATCAGAGGCAGCTGGGAGTCAAGTCAAGCAGGAACTCGTTTATTAACACACAGCAAGCACTTTTTAAAGCAAAAGAGACTGGGTGGCCTGGGGAGGAAAAGGAACCAATCAATCATTGTAAAAGGTCACACCCTATCATGCACTTAAGCTTCCAGGAGCTGTTTATGCACTAAATGTAAACAAATCGGGCTCTGTCCACTCAACTCTCTCTCAGTGCCATCTTTGCTGCCCACGTGTCCCACATAAAAAGAAAAGAAGTAAAAAAAAAAAAACTGGAAACAAGCAATGCACTTAAAAGAAAAACCCTCTTTTTTCCATTTATATAAAACTCATTTTGTATAGCAATCCGAACATAGCTATTCAGGTATTGTAATCCTCTGCTAAGAATACCCTAAACATAGTCTAGTCATCACAAATGAGGGAAAACATGGAGCCCGTGTTACTTTGGGTATGAATGCTTTCCCCTAAATAAAATTTTTCTGTTTTTCATTTCCTTACAAATGGGGAAATGTCATTCTTTCTGATGGAAGAAAAGAATTCCATTGTATATATACCACATTTTCATGATCTATTCATCTACTAAGGGGCATCTGGGTTGATTCCAAAGCCTAGCTATGGTAAATAATGCTGCAATGAACAAAGTTGTGCTGGTATCATTAGTGTGGCCTTGTTTGTGGTCTTTTGGGTAAATGCCCAGAAGAGGAATTGCTGGGTCATAGGAGAGCTCTATGTTTAGTCTTTTGAGGAACCTCCATAATGCCTTCCATAGTGGTTGAACAAGTTTACATTCCCACCAGTGGTGTAACAGAATTTCCTTTTGGCCATATCCATACCAGCATCTGTTATTGTTAGTTTTCTTGATAATGGTCATTCTAACTGGGGTGAGGTGGAATTGTATTGTTTTGATTTGCATTTCTTTTATGGCCAGAGATATTGAGTATTTCTTCCTATGTCTATTGGCCATTTCTTATTTCCTCTTCAGAGAAGTTTCTCTTTAAGTCTTTAGACCATAATTTATGGGTGATTGTTTCTTTGAGGATTATTATTGGCGGGGGAGAGGGGCTAATTTTTTTGTACTCTAAGTATATTTTAGATATGATATCTTTGTTGTAAATTAGTGAAGATCTTCTCCCAATCTGCGGGCTTTCTATTTATCTTGCTAGCTATGTCCTCTGTAGTTTAATGCAATCCTATTTGTTCAGAATTTATTCAATGTGTTGTGTTTTTAAAACTTTATTTAGGAAGGTTTGACTGTGCCAAGGAGCCCTAGTGATCCCCCTATCCCTTCCTGTAATATTTTCAGGGTATCTGATCTTACATTGAAGTCTTTGATCATTTGGAATTGATTCTAGTGCAAGGTAATATATAGGAACTAACTTTAGTTATCTACATGTTCATAGCCAGCACCATTTGTTGAAGAGGCTGTCTTCCTTCCATCTTTTGTTTTTGTCTCCCTTATCAAAGATGAGATGGCCATAGTCTGTGGGTTCGTTTCTGGGTCTTCAATTCTATTCCATTGGTCCTCAGACCTGTTCATCTGTCCATACCAACTGTTTTCATAACTATGGCTTTATAATAGAGTTTGAAGTTTGGTGTTGATATTGCTCCAGCACTGTTCTTCCTGCTAAGTATTGTTTTTGCTATTTCCGGTCTTCTATTATTCCATGTGAATTTTGGGATTGATTTTGCTATTTCATTAAAAAATTTTGTTGGGATTGTGATAGCTATTGCATTGAATTTTATATAGCTTTTGGCAATATTACCATTTTCACAATGTTAATCTTCCTGATCCAGGAATGTGGAGGTTTTTCCACTTCCTTAAGTCAAATTTAATTGTCTTTTTTAGAGTTTTAAAGTTTTGATTATAGAGGGCCTTCACTTTTTTGGTTAAGTTATTTCCAAGTTATTTTTTCTTGTGACTGTTACACAAGGGGTTGCTTTCCTGGTTTCAGCCTTGCCTTTCTCATTGTTGGCATATGGAAAAGCTATTGATTTTTGTGGGTTAACTTTATACTCTGCTACTTTGTCATGGAAGGTTTTAGTTTCTCTATCAAATATAAATGATAGCTTTGATGGGTACATCAATTTTAGTTTGCAGGGCTTGGATTACACCATTCCAGGCTGTTCTTGCATTGAGGATTTGTGTCCAGAGAGCAGCAAGATCTACATTGATTCTGATTTTCTTTCTTTTTATTATTCTAAAGGTAATGTACAGAGGAGTTACAGTTACATAGGTAAGGTAATGAGTTCATTTTTTTCAAACAGGGTTATCTCTTCCCTCATTTTCTTTTGCCTTCCCTTCCCTCCCCCCCACTCCCTCGTCCTCAATTTATAAAGTTCATTTCCAACATAGTATCTTGTGAATGTTGCTGTTGCATTGGTTCACCCTTTATGCCACTGTTTCAGTGATTCACTTCCCTTCCCCAAATCAGTTAAGCTTATATACAAGATAAAGGGCACTGAAATAAACAAACAGAAAACACAGGGAATAAACCAAAGGGAAAAAAATGAAAGAAAGCACTATCTGCATACAGTACACACACACACACACACACACACACACACACACACACACACTCACTCACTCACTCACATATAAACACACATACCAAAAAAAACCCCACTTCTTTCCATATCTTGATGTTCATATCAATTAGCATGATTTTATATGTCATATGTACATATTGAGCTACTAGAAGTATCCTAGGTGTATACTAATTATTACAAATGAGGGAAACCATGGAACCTATGTTTCTTTGGGTCTGGCTTACTTCATTTAATCTGATTTTCTTTCCATTGTAACATAGCTTCTTTTTTATTTATTGTGAAGGTGATAAATGGGGGGGTACTACAAAAGTAAGGTAATAAGCACATTTCTGTTTAAATACTGTTACCACCTCCTTCATTTAATTTTGCACATTTTAATCAATTCCTTGCTCTTCAAGTCTAATGCTTTTACTATGATATATATAGAAGCGTTTCTTCTTGATTCTTGTCTATTAGCAGTTTTATATGGTTCTGTTGGTTGGGTGAGGAAGTTCTCTGTGATTATTTTACTGAATAGGTTTTCATGTCTTTAGTATTGAATTCTCCTCCCTTGTCAAGCCCAATTATGTGTAAATCTGATTTATTAGCTGAGTCTGCCAGTTCTTGGATTTCCCTTTGATAGCTTCTCAGTGTTTTTTTAAAAAAATTATTTATTTTATTTTTCATATCTTTGACTTTTTGTTCTAGCTCCTTTGTTTTATCCTTAGCCTCTGATATTCTATATTCCATTTCACTTATTCCATTGCCTATGGATTTCACTTTGGTTTTCATGGTAGAAACTGAATCTTTAATGCTTTAGAGATCAGTTCTAATAGTGTTAATTTTGTCTTGTAATGAGGTGTATAGTGTCTAGTGTTCCAATTTTTATTTCCAAATAGAAATGGCAATAAAAAAATCTCCCATCCAAGAAAAGCCCATGATCAGATGAATTCACAGCCAAATTCTATAAGGTCTCTAATTATGTTAGAATGATGTCATTCTAATTACCTCTGTTCTTCCCATAGAAAATCTTTGAACAGAATCAACCTGACCAGATCTTTGACTACCTCTTTGTTGTTTGTTGGATCCATCTTGGAAGTGAAACTGAACTTTTCTCATTTTGTTTCTGAAACATTTTGTTTCCCTCTTTTCTAAGCAACTAATGGGAATATCGTATTGCCTACATTTGATTGAATTACTAAGTGATTTGTCCTTATGTTCTTAGACCATTGAACCACCCTTTAAACTAATTTTCTGAATATCTCTCTCCTAGCTCATGATTCTCAATGTATTATTTTCTAAAATGTAATTTTAACTGTAATATATTTTTTTATTAATAAGGGTTTTTTATTGGGGAAACAAAGGAGGAGGCAACAATGCTTGATAAGAAATGTACTCATATCCTTGCTCATGTAATTGTAACACCTCGATATGGTATTTTCACAGTAAAAAAAATCCTGCAATATATTTTAAATGCATTACTTCATGTGTATGTACTTTATTCACAATATATTTAATTGCCATTTAATTTCACTGTTTATTGTTATTTCTGCTTATTCATTTCATACCCATATAAACTAAAAATTATTAAAAGTAAGGGCAAAATGAAAAGGTTCTTAAAACTGGTATTACTGGTCAAATGCACTGGTGGCTGATTGCTTTTAAGAAATTTATCTGATCCTTCTAAATATATTGTAAGTGGACATACAAAGACATATATTCATTTAAAAATCAAAGCTATCTGGCAACACAGGATATTTGACATAGGTACATGTACACAGAAATGAATATGAGTTTTCATGAAGGATTACACTGCCAAGCAAGACTACTTCAACCACAGATCTTATATTTCATAATACTTTTAAATAATGTCAAGAGTACTAGTGGATATTGAATGACTAAGAAAGATCCACATACAAATGCATAGTAAGAAACTTGACACTATTAGAAGGTGATAGTACTTTGTAAAGTTGATGCCTATTGGAAAGAAATGAGGTGTTTATGGCTGTGCCCTGGAAGCAGATATAAGTACCCATTTCTTCTCTTCCCATCCTTCTATTGCCTGTGACCATGAAATGAACAGGTTTATCTGCTTCACACACCCACTACAATGATCTTACCAGGTACAAAGGAATCACCAATGGGTCATAGACTATAACCTCCAAAATATTTATTCTCACCAAGATGATTTGTCTCATATACTTTGTTACAATTATAGAAAGTTGCCTAATACAACCAGTAGTTCTAAGCAAAGGCAAGGTAGCAGAAAAGCTGAGACTGACAGAAATGCTGAAACATCAGGTTCTATGTATATGATCTAACACTCTAACTTATATAAAAATATCAACCACAAACAGCTTTAGTCAGAAAAATGATATTTTGTATTTTGAATATTATATTCTGAATATTAGTATTATATGTCTCTATATTTCAGAACTTGAATTTAATAGCTTGTATATCTATTTTTTAATTTATCTAATTATTTTAGTAGCTTTACAATATTCTTTTTAATAGACATTCTCTAATTTATGGTTCCAATCATACATTAACTGGTATTTCAGCTGAATTCTGTTACTTCAAGAAGAAAATGTATAAGACTTCAGAATTTTTATGCATCAGTAAACATATCTTTGAAGGAATATTCTTAAGAGGGGTTTGCAGTTTCCTTTTTAATAGGTATGGTAAAATTCAAAACCAAAGTATATGCTTTAATTAAGCTCTAAGGCTCAGGGGGAAAGTCAGTGGTATAGTACATGCCTGGGATGCACGAAACCCTGGTTCTATCAACAGTACCCCCCAAAATTAAAGAAATAAAATCCTCTAATCAATGGTGTCATTACTATATTCACTTTAACTTTGACATTAAGCATCTTAATGGAGTTAGTAGAAAAATAAAATGGCAATAAACAGATATTAGGAAATTAAAGGAAGAGCTGATGGTAATTTCTATTAAATTGCTCCAAAAAAGAAAAACAGAATTAATAAAGTAGTTGAAGTAAATAGGAAGTTCTTAGGTTCTACCTTCAAATAAGCCACAGACATCTGTCTGAGCTTTAATATTTAAGCTAATACCTTAAAATTTTTAATTTCAGGGTATATTTGAATGACTGTTGATAATTTGCATTTTAATCTTGTTTAAGATTTAATATTTCACTAGATTTAGCTGTGTGTTATTCTCTATGAAATGCTTGTTTATAATATTGATTGTTATTCAGTGAACTGTATATTGTATAAGTGTTCATATTTGCTCTTTTATTTGCAGTCTAATAACAATTTTAAATAGAAAAAAAGGCATTTAACTCCAAGGTTTGATCACAGCTGTCTGTACTTTGTCATGCATACTTTGTATTGTACAAAACTTTTTATAAAACTTTTAACTTTATAACCTGTTTTTTCTCCATACAGAACCCTCAGGCAGATCAATGTAGATACACCTCACAAATCCCCACAGCTGAGAAGGCATCCTTGACTTGCCATTAGAGATATATCTCCAATCCCTTTGTGGTTCCATGGTATCATATCCAAGCCTGTGCTAGTCTGTTTCTTGCATTGTATCATCACTATACTAACAAACAATGCTGTGGTCTCATATCCTTTTATTCCAAGATTTATTATCACACCTAACTCTTAGTAGGATTCTGATGAAAATAGACAAATGATCAAATAAATATAGCATTCAGCTTTACAAAACAGACAATAGCCAAGATATTCACCTATAGTTGGAGAATCCATAACTGTATTATCTGATCATAAGCAAAGCACTATTGTCAGATGTAAGAAGCTATCAGTTGTCTTCATTTTACATTGCCCTGTTTTTACTAAACCAATTTTTAAGTTATCATCAATACTTTAATTCTATTGATTTGAACTCTTTATTATCCTGTTCTTTCTTTTTAAATTCCATATCCTAATTCCATTTTCTAGATTATTCTATTTCCTTTGTGTTCTGGCATTGACTTCAGTTTAGGCCTTTCTTCCCTATCCTTCCACATTGTTACTAAATACAGCATGAAGAAAAGATGCCAGAAAATTCCCCTGAAGTTCATAATTATCACCTATATTTAAAAAATATTATTCGACTGCTGGTTTCCTTGAGTTATAACCAAGGAAAATGTCTAGTTGAGATGAAAGGATCAAAGCCTAGAATTAGAGCAGATGTCATGGTGGCTGACTTCCTTCCACACAATTGTAGACCCTCTATGCAGCCCAATCCCAAAGTGACTGAGTTTTATGCAGCATCATATGTCTCTAGGAATGCTGGAATGGGACAGATAGTTTTTCAAGTTTCAGGTAGTATCTAGGCATGCACAGAAACATATTATTGATGCAAATTTTAATTCCATGAAATGTACTTAGGATAATCATTCTATCCTCTTCTTCCTTACTGGAAACAGCATTCTACAAGCTTATAGGTTTTAACTAATTCAATAATTAATTGAACTAAGCACACATGGAGGGTAAAACACATAAAAAAATCCAACAATGGCTGGACACTAGTGGCTCAGGCATGTAATCCTAGCTACTCAGGAGGCTGATATCTGAGGATTGAGATTCAAGGCAAGCCCAGGCAGGAAAGTGCATGAGATTCTTATCTCCAATAAACCACAAGAAAATCAGAAGTGGCACTGTGGCTCAAAGTGATAGACCTGTAGCCTTGAGCAAAATAAGAGAGCTAAGGGATATCTTCCTGGTACTGAGTTCAAGCTCCATGTCTAACAAAAACTAAAAATAAAAAATTCCAAGAATGGCTGAAGCAAGTAAGAAGCACTGAGTAGGCAAAATCAGGGCGGAAAGGAGATGCAGAAGACCAAAAAGTCAGACTAAATGACTGGATTATTCAAAGTAACAGGACCAAAATCTTATTTATATATAGCTAATTGCTTTTTATCTTGACATTACTTGAACCATGCCCCCACCTTCTAGTTTTTACTGTACTCCAACAGATGTTGGAGGGGATGTAGCCAAAAGGGAACCCTATTGCACTGTTGGTGGGAGTGTAAACTTGTTCATCCACTTTGGAAAGCAGTATGGAGGTTCTTCAAAAGACTCTACATAGAGCTACCCTACCACCCAGCAATCCCACTTTTGGGCATTTACACAAAGGATCACAAACAAGGCTATTCTAAAGCTACCAGTACAAGTATGTTTATCTCAGCATTATTTACCATAGCTAAGGTATGGAACTAATCCAGATACCCCACAGTAGATCTATCCTATCTATCTGTGATAGATAGGATAGATAGATAGGATAGGATAGATAGATAGATAGATAGATAGATAGATAGATAGATAGATAGATAGATAGATAGATAGATAGATAGATAGATATGCAATGGAATTCTATGCCTCCATCAGAAATGACATTGCCTTATTTATTAGAAAATGGAAAGACTTGGAAAAATTATATTAAGTGAAGTAAGCCAGGCTAAAAGAAACATAGGTCCCATGGTTTCCCTTATATGCAATAACTAGTATATGTGTAGGACAAGCAGAAAAAGTCAAAAGCTATGTACATACGACCAGATAAGATGAGGGTAAGCGAAATGAACCCCAAGATAGGGACACAAGTGGTTTTTTTCTTTGTTGCTGTTGTTTTAATGTACTTGTAATATACTTTGTGATATTTTTGTTCCTTTTGAATATTTTTCCCCCATGATATAACCCCTGTTTTCACTGCATTTGATTCCAGTTTCCTGCATCCTAAATATATATTTTTATAATTTGGGGAGGGGAAGGGAAATAACAAGATGCTGAAATAAGAATACAGATTGACCCATTGTAACAATGTTGCAGAGGTGGAAAGGGAAGGATGGTAGGGGAAAAACAAAGGAGGAGTAACAATGCTTGCTAGGAAATGTACTCATTACCTTACTCATGTAACTGTAACCACTCTGTACAGTATTTTTACAATAAAAATTATAAACCAAAAAAAAATCTCATGTTTTTACCTAGACTGCTGTGATTCTCCTACATGTAGGAGAAAGATGTGGTTTAAAGCCTAAGATGAAAAATAATGAAAACAGAAAAATTTTAAGAAAAGTTTTATACTTAGTCTCAAGGTTTATATCAATTTCTAAATAATCAGATGTCAAATAACTAATTGACACAGTTCCACTTGTAAAAAATCATATTTTCTGAAAGACAAGCAGTTTGTAGACAAGTATTGATTATAAAATGATTTTTAAAAAAGAAAAACTATCATGTTACTATACTAAGCATAAATTCTAGGAATGAGAGAATGCTGATTGTTTTCAAGAAAGAACTGAAGAACAAGGACAAATTAAGGAAAATAAGAAGAATTTCAAACAAGACAATTTCAGCATGGTGGATAATATCCAGAACAAAAAATTACCGCCAATCTCAAGGCTTTACTATAGAGCAGCATTATAGCAAAAAATGTGCTTAAAACTTCAGCATGGAAAACATACTTCATTATATCACCTCCAATATCAAATGCATATAATTGTTTATTCAGCATGTAGAAAAGGAAAATTGTGAGAAGAAAACATTTTAACAGACCTTATGAAGAATGGATATGATTATTTCTTTTAAGTTGATTGTTTCCTGCATTTATTTAGTGTTTTGCATTGGTCATTTTAAAATTATCTTTTAATTATCTTTATTAAGTTGTACAAAGTGGTTGTCATTCAACAAATCAGTTAATAAGGACAATACATCTTGATTGATGTCATCCATTTCATCATTCTCTCCATCCCTCCTATTTATTTTCCTAGTGTCATATGATATGCCTTGAATATTAGGACTATATTCGCCTCCTGCTTCCTCTCAATAATACTTGTTTCTAAGTAAAGTTTGATATTTTTTAGCTTGATATTTTTTAGTTTGATATTTTTTAGTTATAGACAAATTCAAATTCAGAATGATAATATGTAAGTTTAAAGATTATACTTTGTTATGACTAAATGACTTCAAAATTTCAATATATTAAGTTTCCAAAGTACTATATATCTATAAAATTGTATAGATGATAAGAGTGTAAGTAAAATTTGCTATGCTTCTACTTAGCTAAATAGCTTAGAATAAACTAATTGGTAAACAACGGCATAAAAATAAATGGGTCTTAACTTTATACCCTGACTTTAATGTTGAAACTGTATTTCAATATTATTCCTTCAAAGAATTCAAAAGGAAAAGTATACTTTCCCTATCTTATTATAGATAAGAAGAAGCACTAGGAAGCTTTCATATTTTTATTCTAAAGCACTGCAGAAATTAGCTCATGGCATTGCTTGCTTATTGCATCCAGCTTAGTTCCAATGCATGTGTACAGTTTAGTGTTTTGCTTAAATCATATGCCAATAATTTCTTTCTTCCATGTTCTCTTCTTGGACATTTGTAAAAAGCATCATTATAATTTCAGGCATTTCTATTGTACCTTTGCATTTACTTCCCTTCAATTGTTTTTCTTGATAAATGGAATTTGGCGAATATGATCTTGAATAACAACACAGAAATTCATCAATTGATTGACATCTTGGGAGATTCTGGCAGAGATTGTAGACCATTTTTTTTAAAAATTGATGTTGAAACAGAAATAGTCTGTGACTTGTGCTTTCAATCTTAACTTCTCAGAAAGCTGGAAAAGGGAGGATTGCCATTCAAGGCCTGTCTAGACAGAAAAGTTCCTGAGATCCTCTCTCAACTAATAACTTAGTGCAGTGGCAAGAACCTGTCATCCTGTAGGAGGGTGAGATTGGAGGGTAGTGGTTCCAGAAAAGTCAAGGGAGAAAAGTCTGGGAGACTCCAACTCAAAAAAAAGAGGCGGGATGCAATGGCATGAGCCTATCATCCCAGAACAACAGGAAGCCTAAAATACAAAGATCATGGTCTCGGCATGTTCCTGGGCAGGAAGCAAAACGCACCATAAAAAAAAAATAACCTGTGAAGGGGCTGGGAAGGTGGCTCAGTGGTAGAGCGCTTGCCTTGCATGCATGAGGCCCTGTGTTCGATTCCTCAGCACCACATAAGCAAAAAAGAAAAAAGCCGGAAGTGGTGTTGTGGCTCAAGTGGTAGAGCACTAGCCTTGAGCTGAAGACCTGGGGGACAGTGCCCAGGACCAGAGTTCAGGCCCCATGACTGGACCCAAAATATATATATATATAACCTGTGAAAACATGTCTGGAAATAAACCTATTAAGTATTAATAAAAACCCAATACCACCAAACAAAACTGAACAACAATAACCATGATGAATATAGTTGTTGACCAGTGAAAAAGAATGGAAGACCCATAAATAAGCCAAGGTAAATACATTATCAACTTATATTTGACAAAGAATGAACAAATACATTGAGGGAAAATGTCAGTATCCAAAAAAAAAAAAATCCTCTTATGGCACTATTTCCACATGTCACATTTGTGAATTAGAAGATATATACAAAAATACCAAAATAGATTAATGACTTACATGTATGATTTAAATCCATCAAACTCATAGAAAATTATAAATTACAATATGATCATCATCTTGTAGAATTATTTCTTAAAATATGACACCAAAAATAGAGGTACAATAAGGAAAGATAATCAAGTGAGCCTGTAAGTGGAATGAAACTCTTCTGCCTGGGGATGAAAAATATCAATAAAACAAAAAAGCAGCCTATGGAATTGGAGAAGATATTTGTAACCTAGAATGTAAAAGAAATTCACTGAACTCTCTACCAGCAGCAACAACAATAACAAGAAGTAGCCTGATTGAAAATCAACAAATATATGAAGTCATTTTTCCAAAAAAGATAAATGACCAGTAGGTATAGTGAAGGTTTTCAGTGTCACTATCATGGAAATGCAAAATAAACAATTATATAGCACCTTATATTATTTAGAAGAATTGCTATTTTTATAAGGATCAAAAGCACAAACAGGGGCTGGGAAGGTAGGTCAGAGGCCAGGACAGATGGGGGAGAAAAAAAAAGGACAAACATTCATGAAGATGTGAAGCAAAAGGAATCCTTGCACACACTTGTAATTGGAATGTAAATTGTTAGAGCCAGAATAAGAACACTGAGGGGGGAGGGTGTCTGGGAAGGTGGCTTAGTGGTAGAGTGCTTGCCTAGCTTGCACGAGGCTCTGAGTTGATTCCTCAGCACCACATAAGTAAAAAAAGCCAGAAATGGCACGGTGGCTCAAGTGATAGAGCGCTAGCCTTGAGCTGAAGAGCTCATGGACAACGCCCACGCCCAGAGTTCAGACATCACGACCGACAAAAAATAAATAAATAAATAAATAAATAAATAAATAAATAAATAAATAAATAAAAAACAAAACAAAACAAAGAAAAAACCATTGAGGAGCATTCTGAAAAAATCAAAATGGATCCAGAAATCCCATTTCTCTCCTTGGTATATATTGTGAAGTATTGAAATCAGTAACTCAGAGATATTTTACATCCCTTTGCTTCTGGCAAGATTACTTACAATGATAAAGATATAGAGGAATGGAAATAATGTGTCTATTGATAAATGAATGAATCTATAAAATGAAATATGACTTAATCATGATTAAAAAGTCCCATCAAGCTGGGCGCCCGTGGCTCACGCCTGTTATCCTGGATACTCACGAGGCTGAGATCTGAGGATCCCAGTTCAAAGTCAGCCCCGGTAGGAAAAGTCCATGAGACTCTTTGTTTTGTTTTGTTTTGTTTTGAATATTTTATTATCTTTAAGTAGTTGGCTAAAGGAATTGCCAATCAACAAAGCCATTTATGAATTCAGTGCATGTTGATCAATATCACCTTTCAACATTCTCACCCATCCTTCTCGACCCCACCACTTCTCTCAATTTTCTTTGTTTTTTTAAATAAGTTTTTTTATTGTGAAAATACTGTACAGAGGGGTTACAATCACATGAGCAACGTAATGAATTCATTTCTTATCAAGAATTGTTGCCCCCTCCTTTGTTTTTCCACTCCCATCCCTCCCTCCCATCTTCACAACTACACTCCTCCCTCCCCGCCTCTCCCCTGCCTAAATTGTAAAGTACGTTTTTCGGCATAGCATCTTGTATATCTCATTGTGCAATGAGTCAACCTGTATACCTATTTAAACAACTTGATTTTTTTCCCTTCCCCTCCCCAAATTACACCAACATCAAATACAGTGAAAACAGGGGTTATACCGTGGGGGAGGGACATACAAACCAACAACAACAAAAAAAAATCACATGATACCTTATAAATACCTTAGAAACAATAGCAAGAAAGAAAAAAACACTTCTGTCCCTATCATGGGGTTCATTTCATTTAACATCAACTTATCTGACGGTTTCTACTTGTCTCAGACACATAATAGTTATTGCAAATAAGGGAAACCATGAGACCTATGTTTCTTTGGGTCTGGCTTACTACATTTAATATAATTTTTTCCAAGTCTTTCCATTTCCTAGCAAATGGGCCAGTGTCATTCTTTTTGATAGAGTCATAGAATTAATGTGTGTGTGTGTGTGTGTGTGTGTGTGTGTGTGTGTGTGTGTGTGTGTGTGTGTGTGTATCACATTTTCTTGATCCAATCATCTACTAAGGGGCATCTGGGTTGGTTCCATATCTTAGCTATGGTGAATAATGCTGCAATAAACATCGTTGTGCTGGTAGCTTTAGTATGGCCTCATTTGTGATCATTTGGGTAAATGCCCAAAAGTGGGATTGCTGGGTCATAGGGTAGCTCTATGTGGAGTCTTTTGAGGAATCTCCATACTGCTTTCCAAAGTGGTTGAACAAGTTTACACTTCCACCAACTGTGCAGTAGCGTTCCCTTCTGGCCACATCCCCTCAGCCAGGCCCAGAAAAACATAGGTCCCATGGTTTCCCTTATTTGCAATAACTACTACGTGTGTAGGACAAGTAGAAAAGATCAAAAGCTATGTATATATGGCCATATAAGATGATGTTAAGTGGGATGAACACAAAGAAAGCGACTCAAATATTTTTTTCTTGCTTGCTATTGTTTCTAACATATTTATAATGTACCATGTGATTTTTTTTGTTGTTTCTTTGTATGTTCCTCCCCCATGGTATATAACCCCTGTTTTCACTGTATTTGATATCGGTGTCCTGCATCTTGTGTATACACTTCTCTAAATTGTTTAAATAGGGATACGAGTTGTAAAAATGAGATGTGCAAGACACTATGTTGAAGAAAGAACTTTACAATTTGGGGAGAAGGTAGTTGTGGAGGTGGGAGGGAAGGGATTGTAGGGGAAAAACAAAGTAGGAGACAGCAATGCTTGATAGGATTTGTACTCATTACCCTGCTCATTTAACTGTAACCCCTCTGTACAGTATTTTTAAAATAAAAATGTACAAAAAAAGAATATATGACATGATTTGAAAATTCATTTGGAGTACTCTATTTGTAAGGTTTGCATTGTATAATCAATCTTTTTTTTCTCTCTTTACTCTTTGAAAATAAGTCATTATGCTCATCCTATATTTAAGCATCAGAGAATCTTGTTTCTTCTCCTGTCTGGAGTAGCTACATAAATTACTGAGATTTCTTTGAAGAAGATACTATGTCTCTCCCTATGAATTAACTTCTTCTTTGGTATATTTATGCCAGTACAGACTCATGGATATTCATTTTATGCCTTGAATTATAATCCAATACCATTGTATTTTATTGCTCAGATTATTCTAGCCTTAGCAAGTGAGGGCTCCTTTGATTTTGTTTTAGTTCTTTTTTATATAATGAGACTTGCTTCTAATCACTCTTATACTATCTGATATTTCAGACATCTTTTGAGAATGTTCTCTTCAAGTTTTAGCTATTTCTCCAAAAAGAAAACAAAATCAGGGACTGGAAGGTGGCTCAGTGATAGAGCGCTTGCCTTGTGTGCATGAGGCCCTGGGTTCCATTCCTCAGCACCTCATAAGCAAAAAAAAAAAAAAAAAGCCAGAAGTGGTGCTGTGGCTCAAGTGGTAGAGCACTAGCCTTGAGCTGAAGAGCTGAGGGACAGCGCCCAGGCCCAGAGTTCAGCCCCCCCCCAAAAAAAAATCAGTTTGCAGAGAATATTAGGAAGCAAGATGTGCATGTTAGGTATGCTTATCGCTGCTAGGATGTCTTAATTGACAGATAACGAAACTCATGTATGTACTCACTTGTCTAAATGTCCATGTCAATCAATATTTATGTATAAGTAAACCTTAATCAATATTAAGCTAACTAGAATTCTATACTTTGTGGCTTCATCTGGAATACATTAATACGTAAATATCACCTCTTTCATTTGTTATTGGTGACCTTTCCCTCTAACAGTAAGAAACCTTTCATTAATTAACTTAAGTGTAGAATACCAATAAACGGGTGAATCAAAATGCTAATTCATGCTTTAGAAAACAACTGAGACTGAAGTACTCATATGGAGTTTGTTTCACCTTTCCGCTTACAACCCCTACTGATTTCCAAATTAATGAGGTCAGAAACTTTTCCTACTCTCAAATCCAATAAAGCTGCTTTTAAATTTAGAATTATTAAAATTATTTTAGGTACAATCTTCATTTCATCCTGAGATATGGAACCTATACACTGTTTTCTGTTTTTCATGTATTAATTTTCACTTTATTATACAATAAATGCATTTAATGAACACAGAATCATATAATACTATAGCATGATAAAGAACAGTGAGCTATTCTTTATCATGCTATATGAAATTCATATTTTATACCCTTTCTCCCCATTCTCAGTTATACAAAGTTTGTCAGCAGTTTTGACTTGTCCAGAATGTTACATAATTGGAATCATGAATGTAGTCTTGTAATTTGCTGATTCCACATACCAGTGTGAAGATATCCCAGTTATAATTTTATGAGCTTCCTGTTTCTGTGATTTGTTGTTTATCTCTAATTTTGGGAAATTGTCAGTCATTGTTATTTCAATTATATTTACATTATTCTCTGTTCTTTAGATTATCTGGTTTGAAATTATTTGGAATTATTTCACATTATCTTGGTTGTTTTGTTCCTTAGCTACATGTTTTTGTTTCCTCTTTGCACTAAATCTAGGAAGTTTATTTGGACATATTCAAGCTCACTGTTGTTTTTTGTTTGTTTTGTTTTTATTGTAAAGGTGATGAGGGGTTACTGTTACATAAAGTAAGGTAATGAGTACATTTCTTTTTTAACAGTGTTACCCCTCCTTCATTTTCTCCCACTTTTCTCCTTCCAACTCTACACCACCCCAAGTTGTAAAGTTCATGTCCAACATAGTATCTAAGAAGTATCACCCTTTGTCTCACCATATCTGTGATTTCCCTTCCCTTCTGCCAATTATATAAATTTATATACAAGGCCAATAGCTAAGTGCATATGACCATACAAACTGCAGCTTGTCAATATGAACTCCAAGAAATGGAAACAAATGGTTCTCATAATGTATTGTTTTCAGTTATTTTTTTTCTTTTTTTCCCTTTTCTGGTTTATGCCCCATTGTCACTGTTTGTTTTCTTCTGTCTTTTTATTCAAGCCACATTACATAGCTTTCATTTATCTCTATTACAGTGATTTGACTGTACATTTTTTTTATTTTTAGAGTTTCTATCACCTTTCTATACATATATATATATATATATATATATATATATATATAAAATCTGATAATTTTGATGTATGTTATGTGTGTTATTCCTAAATCTAGTTTTTTGCTCAATACATCTCTTCAGACAGCTTTCACCTTTCACTTAGAATAATTTAATTTTTTTCTTGGATAGCATGCACAATATTCTGGGTAATAAGAACAGAGAGATAAAGAGTTTAAGATGAGGATTTAGGTTACACTGCGTCCATATATGTAGGTACCAGATGCCTGTGACCTCTCTTCAGTCAGTTCTTACTTCTTAAATTTTCTTTTTTTAGTATTTTTTTTGTTGATATGGAAGTAAATTGTGCATGAGGGAAGGATTCTGTATCCTATGAATAAATCTCAAATCCTTGGTAAGCCTATGTTACTAAGCTTAGGCAACTTCCACAGTGATTTCAGATTTCTCTTTCCCTGCTTAGGTAAAAGAATAAAGATAGAGTTGAAATTATTAAATATACTTTTTCCTGTAGGGATAAAATTTTAGTTCAATACTTTCCCCAAGAGAATCAGACTTTGTTATGAAGAGTTCTCTAACTTCAAAAATGTTTATTTGGCTTTGCTCCTGCGAGAGTTGTGGGGAGACTTTTGCTTCTAGTATAGTGTGCATGTTGATTTAGTGGGTTCTTGAAGAGCTGATGTGATGCTGGCTGGATCTCCAGGGTGATGATAACGTTGTTCAAGAGGGAAGGCCTAATAGGCATTAATTAGGCCATCTTTGTGTCTGGGTTGATGTTGGTCTTTCTGAACAGCTTGACTCTTACAAGAATAAGTTACTTTACATGGGAGCAAGTTGTTATAGTTAGACTTGGCCTTCTACTTGGTACATTTTACACATGGAAAATGTCTACTTTTCTTCTTGAGCATGCTGTGATGCAACCCAGTGAGCCCTTGTGGAGGCTGCACAATGTGATCTACACATAAGCACAGAATCATGAGGCATACAAAACCTATTCCTTAACCAATTATTAGAAGTAAGGTATATTTATTAACAACAATGCAAAATTAAATAAGACATATCTTAACCATGAGATCATTGTGGGTTTCAAGATATAAATCTGACAAAATTTAGGCAACATTTTTGAGATTCTTATTTTCATGCTAGTTCATGTTCTACCTCTATCTAGCACACCATATGCAATTAGGGGATGCCATGAAATGAGTAAAAGAATATGGATAAGCTCTGAAGAAACATAGATGATTCCTGGGTATTTTGAATGTGGAGATGACTGCCTATGTAAAATATGTCTTACTCTTTAATTTCTAGAACTCAATACCTAGTCTTCATAACATGCAAGCCTCTTTGAGCTCAGTTCTTCCCTAAACATCTACATAGAAACAGGTGTTTTTGCAGAAGGAAGTCTAATTATTTTTTATAGAACAGTTTATTTACCTTCATAATTTTATTTAAACATTTTTCTTTAACAAATAAAAAGTAAATTATGTGCTATAGCAGAGAAAAAGCATAAAGAAATATATAACAGCTTTAAAGAGTCTTGTCAAAAGGGACAAGCTGTTCATTTTTAAACTTAAGAAAGAAGAATCATCTAGCAACTTACAATAGGAAAGAGAAAAGGAATTAAATCTTTTCAAAAAGTAATACATTTCTAAACCGAGTAAATAAAAATTCAGGGAGAAGATTTGCATGACATTGGTAATAAATGTAAACCATTTGAATGATTTCCTCAAGAGATTGTTTCTACATCAAAGGCAAATCAATATAAATGCCTATATTAAAAAAGCATCACACTTTGCTTTCAAATGAGATCATGTCAGTTCTTTTTAATAGTGGGTGAGTGCCAAAATTGGCAGCATTTTTTATTTTTCAAAACATATGATGCTTTGGAAAATTCCATTCATATTTTTAAAATGATAGAATCTAATATACAAAACAGAAGACCCTGATTTCTGTGAAGATAACAGTATTCAGAAAAGAATTTTGTGGCTTTTCCTGAGTTGCCCTATGCAATGTCAAATCAATAACGATATCGACATTAAATTTGGCCTTGCATTTCTACACGCAGTTGTAGAACTCAGAGTCAGAGCTGGTCATATTTGTATAAACAATAAAAAATAAACACAATTAAGTAAGCAGAAATCAACATTTTCAGGTATCTGTGCTTTTATACTATCAATTAAAGAATTGCTTAAATTTGTTACACAAGAAAAATAGTTACCTTAGAAAAAGGGACAATATATTTGAGGTTCTACATGTTTTTTATCTTGCTTATCAAGAAGATCTAAATTGTTATCTCATTAGCTATATATCAGTGCTTTTTTTCCTGTTTTCATTCCTTTCTCATCTTTTCCAATGCATAGGAAAATATATATACTTTATGGATTACATGTATCCATTGGTTTCCACATTTCAGCATTTCAGTTTTAAACCCAGTTTCCTTCTGATTACAGGGTCTGAGCTCTATTCCTACATACACAGTCTCTGAGCTGCCTATCCATAGCCTTCCAAATCAGTTCCCATTATATCTCATCACACTTGTCTTTAAATCAAATGGTGAACATAATTACCACTGTAGAACAACGTTACTGAATCATTTTCCCCTGCCATGAAAATCATGACCCTAGTTAGCCCATAGGATTTCTTGAAATAGCTATCCCCAGAATTTTTAAATTTTATTTTATTAAAAAAGTGATGACAGAGGGGTTACAGTTACATAAGTAAGGTAATGAGTACATTTCTTTTGAAACAGTGTTACACCCAACCTCATTTTCTCTCCCTTGCCATCCCCCTCCCTGACTGCCCTTCCCCCAAGCTGTAAACATCATTTCCAACATAGTGTCTAGTGAGTATCACTGTTGCATTGGTTCACCCTTTGTTTCACCATTTCTGTAATTCTCCTTCTCTTTCCCAAGTCAGATAACTTGTATAGAAGACAAAGGGTACTGAAATCAGAAACAGTGACCACAGGGAATAAAAAGAAATACAAAAGAAATAACTGCAAATAGTACACTAAAAAAAGAAAAAGAAAGACAGAACAACAACAACAAATACCCTCATCAGAATTCTGTAGCAAAAGTTATTTCCAAAGTGACTTTTACAAAAATAAAAAGTCATTTTTCTAAGTCATTTATAGAACTTCAAATGCAAAAAAATGCACTTATAACAATTGAACATCCTTGAACAAACTGATATAATAATAGATTGAAATCATTGGGCCTAAACCCTTTATTTTTGTTTGATAATCATCAGAAATACCAAGTGCTATTTTTCCAAAAATTGGGAACAACTCATAGTTGACTTGTCAGACCTTTCATATTTTTATTTATTTTCCCTGTGTTTCTTAGATTTGTTTATTTCTACTTAAGTCACAATAATTATCTTTCAAATGCTGAAGTTTTTGAATTTTTAAATTAACGTTATATGTAAAATACAGAAATTTTTTGTGACTGTGCTTATAACACACCATCTCAGTAAATACACAAAGAATGTAAATTAATCCTTTTCATAGCCATGTTGAGAAATTGGTAATCTTATTGATTTCAAACAAAACACTCTGGTGAATCTATGAAGGAAGTGCTTCTTTAGTCTTGGTGTCTCTTATCTCTGACCCATATCTATATTACACACAGTAACACTTCATTTTAACCTTGACCTCCCTTTGTCTTTGCTCATGCAAACAGAGATTCTTTCTCCTATGGATTGTTAAAGACCAAGTTTTTGTAGCTATCCTATTCTTTAGTAATATCCTGCATGATTAACAGTTTTAAATTTTAAATGGAGGATGGGCATTTGATAATTAGTGAACCTTTTATTCAAACCTTGGGAATTCACATGGATAACAGATGAACATAGAAAAACTAAGAGGCAAGATGGATATTTAACAAGCCCATTTGAGCTTTATTTCCCAAAGAATAATATTGCCAACAACAGTCAAAAAATTCACTTAGAAAGTTAGTTAGCACATATCAGAAAACTATTTTCTGTAAGGAAATGAGACATTTTGGTTGTAAAATCAAAATTACAATACCTTGTAATGAACTATCACACAGGTGCAATTCCTTACAACAACAAAATTATAATTATGGGCAAACAGCTTGGTGCGTTCTAACTTTATTGGTTTTTAAATTATATTTTAAGGAATAAAGAGAAAAGAACAATTCTTTTCTTGTTTTCTTTATCCACCTTGCTACAACTTTAAAACCTTCTGTAATGTTCAACAACATATATTCCAAAAGATATTTTTAGCTAAAAAGAAAACTGATTACAATTGAAAAAAGTGAGTTTATTTTGCTAAATATTTTTCCATTAAAAAGAATTTTAAAATAAAGGTTGCTGTGTAGTATTAAAAAAGCCTTTTCTAAAGCCAATTGCTTGACCTTCTTGTCTTCATTATCATACTAGTTACTTCTTCAGTATTAGTTTTACTATTTAAACAGAAATTTGGGAGGAATAATGCAGGTTTACTTAAGGCATTCTCAGATGAGTTTCAATTTCTAATTTTTGTAAGAAACCATACTATAAAGTAAATTATGTCCCCAAAGAGCTCATATCTTGAAGCTCTAATTGCTTGCCCCCATTTACCCCAACTCCTTCAGACTGTATTGAATTTTAGGCCTTTCTGGGACTAATTGAGGTTAATAATTGTTCTAGGATTGGTGACCTAAAGAAGAGACACATTTAAAATTTTTCTTTCTCTTTCAATGTGTAACTCTCATTTATTTTCTCTCTGTGTCTGTCTGTCTCTTTGTCTCTGTCTCTCCCTCTCTCTCCCTGCTTTGTCAGGGCATGATTACTCACATCTGTTACATGATTGGTGGAACATCTCAGTTTGAAGCCAGTCCAGAAAAAAATTAGTGAAATCCCAACTCAAACAATAAGCTGGGTATTAGAATTTGTGGCTATTATCCTAGATATGTGGGTAAACATAAAATAAAATAATTGAGATATATTATTCAAAATAGAACCAAAGCAAAGATCTGATGATATGGCCCACGTGGGAATCTACCTCCTAGAAAATGCATATATCTGAATCTTGAATTTAAAATCTAGTACTGCCAAAAGAATAGGAAAAAGAGGGCTGGGAATATGGCTTAGTGGTAGACCGCTTGCCTACCATGTATGAAGCCCTGGATTCAATTCTTCAGTACCACATAAACAGAAAAAGCCAGAAGTGGTGCTGTGGCTCAAGTGGTAGAACACTAGCCTTGAGCAAAAGAAACTCAGTAACACTGCCCAGGCCCTGAGTTCAAACCTCAAAACTGGCAAAAAAAAAAAAAAAAAGAATAGGAAAAAGAAGAAAGACAAAGATGAAGATAAGGATGAGAACGAACAGCTATCTATATCTGTGAACAAGTCATACTGATGCCAGAGGCTGACCAAGTCGGCTTTCTAGTCTCAGATGTGTCTGTCCAGTATTGAGAAATGTAAGAGAATAAATTTCTTTAGTTTAAGATCACCCATTTTTTCCTATTTTATTGGGTACTCTGAGCTGATTCATACCTTACTCTTATTTGAAGTTCCTGAAATTATTGTGATACTTGCCATATTTATAGATGGATATTGACTCATCTGAAGTTTCAGATAAAAATAGATACTTTTTCTAAAACAAAACTGCCTTAAAAGATGTTTTCTTGTCAATCTTCATACATTAGTAAATGTAATGAAATTCCAGAACACGGGAGCCTGCTTGCTCTGCCTACATAGAGTTCTAGGTTAACTGTCCATCCTTGGTTCAGAACTGTTAGTCACTATCTAGGAATACTGGGACCAAATACCCTGCAGTCTACTACCTGAGAAGATAACAGTTGTGTTTCAGCAGAGACTCATAGGCTAAAGCCTCTGATCAGGACACCTATTTCAGAAACATTCTGAGGACTCTCCATTGAAATGTAGGTGAGAATAGGTGTGTTAATTTATCACATTTTTACTTTTTAGAACAAATGATATATCAATCTATATTGATATACTATCTGAGTACAAAACATCTCTCTCTCTCTGCTATATTATGTTAGACTTGTCATAAACAATATCAAAATGTCCATCAAAACCCAATGGCAGCATTTCTTTGAATGTAGTGAGCACATGAAATAACATTCTTGTAAGGAGAAATTGCTTTCTAAGCTGCCACATTTCCATTATCTGAGTTGATCTTACTAATATTATACAATTATTTGTTATGAGAGCAAACCAAGGTTTTGGAAAGCGGCTATATCATTCATGGATAAACAGAAAGAGGGGGGGAGAGAGAGAGAGAGAGAGGGAGGGAAGGAGGGAGAGAGGGCTCTTTCTCAAAGACAGGCCTGTGCTAATTAGAGCCCATACTATTTGTGTCACCCTACTGAGAGCATCAAACAGAGCATCAAACATAGCCTCTGTGACTGTTTATTGCATGTGCTAAGCTGCCTGGCTGTTGGAAAGATTAAATATTTACTTACATGTTTGAGATGTGTGTGAGGGTGGTTATGGATCATAATAACAGCTGAATTGCTAGATTAATTTAGGCAAAAGCCCTTCCCGATGTAGGCATATTCATCTAATCCCTTGAATAGTCAGTGTCAGACTGTAACTTGAACTTCTTGCCCTCATAATCATACCAGTCACTTCTTTATTATTCATTTTACTACTTAATCTAAACAGAAGTTTGGAGAAATGCTGCAGGCTTATTTAAGGCACGCTCAGATGGTTTCCAATTTCTGTTTTCATTCTGAATTCTGAAACTATGTCATGAAAATAATAAATTCAAATAAAGGTAAATAAATATTGGATGTAACAGCCTTGCTTGAAAGACCATTGGTATAGACTGAGAAGACTGAAAATGCCCATAAACATGAGACTGGTTTTCAGTGAATACAGAAACGAAAGTGTCCTGAACGTGACACTCACTGACCCAGTCCTGATTAAGCTTAAGTATTGCTACCTAAGTTACAGTTTTATTTCCTGAACTGATTCCTATAGGAATAATAGCTCAAAATTTAATTTATATGTATGACCTAAGTACTTCCCTTTATATAGTCTGTTTTTTAAACTGTCCACATAGTGGTCAAGTTGTCAACTGTCTATATTGAAAATGAACCTTACAATTTAGGGGAGAAGGAAAAGAGGGGGAAAAATGGGGGAGAAAGTAGTTGTAAAGGTGGGAGGGAAGGGATTGTAGGGGAAAAACAAAGGAGAAGGCAACAAGGCTTGATAGGAAGTGTATTCATTACCTTGCTCATGTGATTGTAAACCCTCTATGCAGTATTTTTACCATTTAAAAACATATTCAATTAAAAAAAAGATTGTCAACTGTCATCTCCTCAAAATATCAACCAAAAGCCTAATAAACAAATTATAGTCATTAGACTTATAGCAGTGTGAGGAAATACCAGTTTTAAACAGTATAAATAGTTTCTTGGAGTGCAATCCAATGGAAGATACTTATAGCATTCTAATGACTAGCTTGAATCATTTTGAAGCTTCTTCTAGTTGCAAAATTGGAAAGTTATGACAAAACTTGTGTGAGGATCATCTCAGATGGACGAGAACAAAATAGAGGTGCTGAAAGTAAGAGTTGAACACCATATTAAGTAAGTAATTTTAGTTGGTCCTATATACCAGATGTAAGTAGTTTTTGCTTCTGGTGACAGTCCTGAGACTTGAACTCAGGGCCTAGGTGCTGTCCATGATCTTCTTTTTCAAGGCTAGAACTCTACTTTAGCTCTACTTTTGCTCAAGGCTAGAGCTCTATTTAGCCAAAGTTCCACTTCCAGCTTTCTTGGCAGTTTTAGTGGAGATAAGAGTCTTATAGACTTTACTACCCAGATTGGGTTGGAACTATGATTCTTAGATCTCAGCTTCCTGAATAGATTACAGGCATAAGCCACTGACCCCCAGCTGTAAGTAGTCTTTGAACAAAGCAATTAATTCATTTTTTGCCTGGTTATGGTGTGGTGTTGCTGACCACTGAAACAAGAAGGAATTTTATACTTGGATCAAAAGCCTCTTTATTTTATTTCATACAAAAAATAACATTTGTGTTCAAGGATGTTTTTTCTGCCAAGATATATCACTGTTGAAGAGTTTCATGAGCAAAATAATGTAAAGAAGGAATAAATACTGAACTAAAAACAAAAACAAAAACAGATTTTTTCACATTCTTCAAATTTAAAACTGCCTTTTCAAGTATTCACAATAGCAAATTCCATTAGTAATTGTAACCCCTCTGTATGGTATTTCCACAATAAAAAAATTAAAAAAAAAAAAAGAAAAAAACAGGCGGCGTTGGACTATCATGGATAATTAGCACAATATGGTTTCTAATACAAAGAAAGAAGTAATGTTATATTTTTAAAATATATAATAATATGTTCTTAGATTCCCATCAGACACTATGTCAGACACAGAGATGTGTATGTTTATGCCTTTCAACTGTGAAGCCTGAACGAAATACAGCAATTTTAGATTTGGATTCTATTTTGTCCGGAAACCATGTCAGTAACTCCCTTTGAGCCCAAATTCCAGGAAATCAGCAACTCCCCTTGATATTCCAGGAAATCAGCAACTCCCCTTGATCACCTTGAGTCCAAATTCCAGGAACAGCCACCTTTACAGAAAATTCCACTAACCACAGCTAATCAGCAGGTAACAGGATAAGGTCCATGAACCAGCCAATCCCCAGTACCTGGTCGGTTCCCGCCACTGGTTACGCTAATCATCTTTTAGAATTATTTTATGATTTTCCTGCAGTGTGATATGATTTGTTAAGTGCTACAATGACGCATAGAAGTCCCTAAAAACCCTATAAAAACCTTGTCTAAACTCTGACCGGCTGCGTTGGTGATGGTTGTGAGTCCAGGCTGGAGTTTGTAATAAACAACTCTCAAGTGCTTACATCCCAATCGGCTCCTTGGTGGACTTTGGAGATCCTAGTTATCTAGGCATAAGACAACAATGACTGAACTAAAGAGCAATAAATTCATGAGTTATGTCAGTTGTCTTGGTATTAATTTGCCAAGTACTACTGAGATTACTTGATAGCCTAGACAATTGGAAACAAGTTTATTATTCCAAACTTATTTAATAATACTAACTTTCAGTTCTCATATCATACTTCAGAATATAGAGATTATAAGTTAGCAACTGGTGGCCAAGATGTTCATAGAGACCTTGGCAAGAGCAAGAGCAAAGTGGATACAGCGCAGTCATTGGGGATGGTCAGAGAATGTACTAGTTAGGAGCCCAGTCATAGAGCTGTTAACATATAGTGATATCAGAGTGCACAGCTGCTCCAAGGTAGCATGTGGTTCAAGCTCAGAGTTGAGACTTGTCATGAAGGGGTTTTTTGGCTTTATTGAATCCCAGCAGAGGACAAGTTGAGTAGACACATAATGTGATATAATCAAGCAGAGTTGAAGCTCCAGGGACAGAGTTGGAACTCACATCTGTCCATCCTCTATATAGAGTCTAGATGATTGCATGTTAGCTGAGTGTAGAGTATACATCCTTTCTTTTATATGATTCTGATAGAGTGTCACCAGTTACTGTGTCTGGTATGTTTGATAAGTTCATGAGTTGTTTTTCTTTTTTATTTAGTCCAATATGAATTTGATATGTACATGGGTCCATATGGTTTATATTTAATTTGATAAGGTAGTAATAATTTACATCAGTAAATTACTTATGAGTCTGCCCAGATATTGGTTGTTTACATGAATAAATGCAGAATCATTCTGTTTGGACAATTAAACTCAAGGTAGAGGAGGTTAGGTCAAAATTATTGCTTTGTTGTGTGTGTCAAAACTAGGCACCACCTTAAAGCAGCTGCTCTGTCTCACGCAGAGTACTGTACAGGAGACCCACTGGGTTCTCTTCATTGCTGCATATGGTTTTTTAAACAACTCATACAAATACCACAGAGAAAAGTTCACATGATTTTCTTATAGTTATACTCAATGTTCCACTTAAAGAGTTTTCTAGAACTATATAAATTTCAATGAGTCCAAATGTAATTTTGTACCATGATTAGCATATTTGCAATACACATATTATGCACTAATACTTATATCAGTTATTTAAGTGTTATATATTAGCTTATAAGAAAATACTGATCATAGTGCATGATAAAATTAAATGATCATATATATGTTTTATATATTATATAGGGAACTTTGATTTAATTATTGCCACATTAAAATAATATAATTTAATACTCATATAGAAATTCTCACTGCAGTTTCATCATCTCAGCTTCACAAATACCATATGATAATAGTCACAATTTATTTTAAGTTATTCAAGCTGCATAAAAACAAAATAACTTTGGGGATTTAAAATTCTCTGCAATATATGTAGCGTTAGCTATTAAGTTCAATTTATTTTACTTATATTCTACATTTATTCCTGATTTAGCTTTTCTAGTAATAATGCTTACAATGGTGCATTGTACAAAACGTAATATTTTATATCACAAAACTTACTGAAGAGCATATAATCTAAGTATTTTATTATAATTTGAAAGCTGTTTTAAATGGAAAGTAATTTTACTTTTATTGCTTATTTTAATATTCAAAATACAGTTTTCTACGTATATAATGTGGAAACTAATTTGTTTTCAGACAAAAATATTGGATTGATGAAAAAACTGATTACCTTTTTTTTTTGAATTGTGACTATATAATTTTATTTTTTTTGTTCGGTCATGGGGCTTGAACTGGGGGCCTGGGCACTGTCCAATCAGCTCTTCAGCTCAAGGCTAGCACTCTACCACATGAGTCACAGCGCCACTTCTGGTTTTCTGGTGGTTTATTGGAGATAAGAGTTTCACGGATTTTTCCTGCCTAGGCTGGCTTTGAACCATGATCCTCAGATCTCAGCCTCCTGAGTAGCTAGGATTACAGGCATGAGCCACCAGTACCTAGCTATATAAAATTTATCTCTAAGTAAAAGAAGCAGATGTAAGGGTCATTGTTGCTACTTCCACTTCCCAATATTTAGAGTTACAGAATTAAAGTAATCAGAACACCTGGCTTCTTCTTGGACATAGTCCTATCCTTTTCCTCACTGTCTACCTCTCCCCCCTCTCGTTCACCCCCTCTCTCTCTTCCTCCTCTCTCTCCCTCTGTTTCTGTCTCTCTCCGTCTCTCTGTCTCTCTTTTTGCCAGAGCTATCTTAAGTCCATGAGACCCAGGCTGCATAGCAGTTGGTCTTATAGCCATCATGACTCATTCTTAAAACACAATTATAAAAATGGCTTTAAAATGAACTAGATGTGGATGAAGAAGGCAAGGAATCATTTTATTGTTGTTATAAAGATATACAGAGAGTTTACAGTTATAAGGAACTTTTAATGCCTATTTTAACAGAGCTCATGATGTTGGAAGAAATGGATTTATACAGAATAAAGTAGTAGGATTCAGCAGAAAAATGTAGAAGCTAACCAGAAACAAATTCTTGATCTAGAAACAAACAAAATATAAAACCTAAGTGACCTCAACAGAGGAACTTACATTTGTTGATATATTAAAGGAAGGAGCTACATGAAAACAGAGAAATGAAAACTACCAAGTGTTAAAAACTAAGATTTAAAATAGAAAAGTAAACAATTTCTCAGGGACATTAGGAATAATTTTAAAATACAGGAAAATAGTAAAGAAAGAAAGGAGTAGAATAGGGTCAAGGGAAAGAGATAGATGAATGCAGAGGTGGGAGAATGCAGTCAAAAATTCATACAAAATTGGCGATTTAAACCAACCAACACAGATATCAGTGAGGAAAAAATGATATAAAATATTAACATCAAATTTCACATTCACAGTACATATCTTTGAAAAATGATCACACAGGGTCAATTCAAGATAAATGAAAACTAAAAAATACTTTTCTATGAACTTTCTAACAAGAATTGTTAAATTCCTTCAAGGAAATGAAAGAATATGTTTAGAAGCAACAGGGATCGTAGGAGAAAAACAAAGAAGGTGGTAACAATGCTCAACAAGAAATGTACTTATTACCTTACTCATGTAACTATAACTCCTCTGTACAGCATTCTTACAATACAATAAATAAAAATAATATATATAAAGCTTCATAAATGATACATATGAGAATAATATAAGGAGATATTTCAAAATTTTTGTTTCTTCATTGTGGGGCTTGAACTGGGGGCCTGGGCACTGTCCCTGAGCGCCTCACTACCACTTTGAGCCATAGCAATACTTCTGATCTTCTGGAACTTAATTGGAAATAGGAGTCTCATGCACTTTTCTGCCAGGGCTGGTTTTGAACCTCAATACTCAGACTCCTGAGTAGCTAAGATTACAGGCATGAGCCACCAGCTCCCAGCCTAATTTTTATTTTAAATATATAGAATTCTCTCGTGCAAAATGATAAAGTCATCATCGGAATTTCTACTCTGTGTAGATTTAATACTTATGACACCTTTAACATCAATTGAATTACGGATCTATCTCTTTCAGGGCTTCCATGTTTTGAGTGCATTTGTTCAATAGGAAGTCACAGATGGGTGAAATTTTAAAACATACATTTAAATCTATAGAGCAAAAGTAATAAGACATTGTTAAAATGCCAGTGGATAATTTAAAATAGTATTGTAAAACAATACTATTTAAAAGCTGCAAAAAATAGAAAGAACAAAACCAAAGAAAGGGATAGATCTCATTCTAACATATTCTAGCATATCAGTACCCACATGGTAGTGCACTATTGCAATTAAATACAAAACAAGTATTTCAATGTAGAAAACACGAAGACTCATTTAAATATTAAAAAGGAACATAGATTTTGTGTGGTGGTTCATGCCTATAATCCAGAATACTCAAGAGGCATTAGTTGATATATATATGATTCTATATAGGACCATATGTATATGTACACAAACATAATACTTGAAGTATGGTATAGGCAAGGGGAAAATCCTGATAGTGTAATTCTTTTGAACAACTAAATCACAGAAAGTTGTTTCTTAAGGTGTTAGGGGAGGGGTGTCAGTAAACAAGAGGGGACAACTCGGGGACTATGGAATGAATGAAGAGAGGAAGAATGGGAAAATGCAGACAAAATATTCAGTGTGTATATGTGAAATGGAACTAGGAAAACTGAGGGGATGGGTGGGTCAGGGACAGATGAGAAGAGGGTGACATGGATCAAGGTTCATTGCACCTACAAACTGACGGGTTGAATTAAATCCCTTAATAAAATTACCTAAAGATAGCAAATAAAAAAAGACACCCCCCTACACACACACACACACACACACACACACACACACACACACACACACACACACACACACACACACACACACACACACACACACACACAAAGCAAGCCTTTCTGCTCGGACATGACTTGTGTCTTTTTTTCAGCCTCCAACCCCCAGAGATCTCCCCCCCTCCATTAATTAAGCAAAGTACCAACTGACTATGTATGGAGCCAGAACACAGGTGGAGGCTTACACTCAGATTCACAGACCCAGCACTGCTTGAGTGGAGACGGTCTCACAGTTGGAATGTTCACTGCTGCAAATGGATGAATAATTCTCTAGTGACCACTGTGACCCAGCTGTTTACCTGAGTGGAGTGAGCAACCTGTTTCTCCTGAGATGCCCTGCCCAGCACTGTTGCCACATGATCAAACAGACCCACCCACCTGGAAAGATCCCATCCTCAACTAACCCCACCCAACTTGAACAACCATCCATCTCCCAACCATGCTGGGAGGGAGATCATTATGAGATTACTACCTTTCAATATTTCCAAAGGAACCCTACCTACCAGAAGCTGAGGTTAACACCTCCCCAAGCAGCTTCCTTGGAACTTCTGGTGCACCTGCAGCTGGACAGTCAATCCAAGCCTCACTGTTGCTGCCCAGCACTGGAGCCGCTTTATGCCCATGATGTTTCTAGAGAACGAGGACCAAGCACACCAGAAGCCACAGAACACTTTGGGCCAGACATTAGAAATTTCCCATGTCTCTACTGAAAGTCAGTTTATCCACACCTTCTTCTCTCAGCAAGAAGAAATAGACTGGTTCTTTCCTTCTCCCTCCCCCCCATCATTCCCTTTCTCAATAATTATTCTCTTCTTTTTCCTATACTTCATCCCATGTACTTCCTATATGCTTCTTGTCAGCTATGAATTATTCTGTCAGATAAAAAAATAACCTTTATTATATGATAGTAACATAAAAAGATGCTGAGCAAACAAAACCTTTTTCTCATTGCAAACAGAAATACTACTACCAGAAATATTAAAGGAAATCCTACAGATGGTAGGATAATGACAGATAGAAACTTAAAGGCTGAGTAAAGGTATGAAGAGTTTCAGAATTAGCCAGCATATGCATGCATATGAGATATTTATTTTCTCATTTAAAAAATTTTTAATTTGGTAAAGAATAATTTCTTCCACTTTAAAAATTTAATTTATTAAATAATCTATTTTCTGAGTTGATAAACTGGTGTTTAGAAATCAAAGGTATCATTGGTATTATCTCTGAATTTTAAAAATTATACATCATTTTCCCATCCCACTCAAAACTATTTTACAAGATTTAAAGTTATTCATGAAATACATTGAATTTTTTTAAAATATCTGTATATGGGAGAGTAAGCCTAGAAAATAAGAGGAGATATCATATTTTAAGTTGTTTTGCATAATGTACATAAAAATGTATTAGTCTAATTCATTAACATATTGTGCCACTACCTAATTTTTGCTGCAGTATTAAAATATCTGTGTAGTTAATGCTTCAAGAGTATTTTAATTTTTTTAATTTATATATTTTATTCTCATCTCTATCTTACAAGCTTATAATTAAAGAATATAAACTTTGTTTAAAATCTATCATTTTCATCTTTGTTGTACTTATTATATTGATGTGGCATATTTATGTGTCTTGTAGTTAGGATGTCAGTTTCTGAAATCATTGTATTGATAGTATTAGCTGATTTCAGAAGTCTAACCCTGTTTTGTAAGAGTTGATTTTTCATTCTCCCTGTTGTCCTTCCTCAACATTCTCTAATTTTCACTCTCAAACATTATAGGAGAATATGCTTTGCTTGAGATAAGATAGGAAGCCTTCATGTAGCAAGCCAAACCAGATGTCCTGGAGGAAATACTTTATTTAAACACTTTGAAGAATAATGGATTTTGCAGTCTCACCTGTTCACAATGTCATTCACGGGGAATTGTCAAGAGCAGTTTCATCCTTAAAAGACACACCAAATGCCTCTTTTAAAGATTTAAATCAGACTGTAGAAATTTATGCCCAGTTGACAGTTTATGATATTTTACTTTCAGTCTTCCTAAGCTGTTAAAGACACATATATGTATACCATAAGCTAGATGTCCTTCAAGTTTAATTAAATGAAAAATATCATCTGTAATTTTATTTCTAAATTTGTAATTTCTATATAATTTTCATTGGGTACTTTGTCCTCATTTATTCTCTCTATAGGACTTATTATTTTACAGCCTAATTAATGTATTAACTGTAATGAACTGAAGTCCTGCAACTGCTGTTTAAGACCTGACATGATACTCAGATATATTTATAATTTTATATCAAAATTCCTCCATATGAATGGTTGCTATGACTACATTCAGGATTTTCTAGAATACCTAGGAACTTCCTAACTACTTAAATTTCTGGTTTATAGTAAAGTATAGATTATACTGGGGTATGAGTTGAGAGGGGTTTGGCTAACAAATTTGAATCTTTATACTGCATGTCTTTTGCATCAGATATTTCAATCATTTTATAGGTCAGGGTGATTTTTCTAGCAAGTCGCATCACAATTCACTTAGTGCATACTTTAGTCAGATCATGTAACTTGCTGCAGAAATTCTTGAACCAGACAAAACACAACAGTCCTTATCCATGCAAAAAGCTACTTAAATTTCTTTTCTTGTCTTTTGTACCCTCATATTCTGCCCTTCTGAGCATGCTTTTTAACTCTTCTAAGTTGCTATAGGAGAAAAGCTATTTTATGTCCACGGATCAACTTTAGGAACTTTCAAATGTATTTATGCATTCTGCATATTGGATGGTACTTAATTGACTTGCAAAGCCTGCCAAATTTCAAAACTTCTTGTCTGATTCATAGTGTAAGTTTTTATAATTAATCTCCAAGCATATCAGCAAATCAACACTCCTACCTCTGTACTTTACTTCAAATGTCTGTTGCTTTCTTCTAATGCCAAGTCAATTTTCATTCTCTTTTATTATCTATTCAGTTGTAACATGTAGATACATATAACCCTGGCTCTTGATCCTTCTTCACAACTCAGAATCAGGCACACAGAGATAATAAATATCCCAAATTTATGATAAGTTATCCAAACAACCCCAGTTTCCTTGCTCTTTGAGAAACTGCCTATGAGCCAATTAAGGGAATCTGGGCTCAACCCATGAACTTCCTTTTCTCTAATTAGATCTTGGCACTGCATACTAATGTGGTATGACTGAGTCATTGTATATTCACTAGTTTCCTCATCTCTGCTATAAAAGGATTTTCAAAGTACTACCAGGGATTTCGAGTTTTGAAAGTTAATCTCACAAACTTGTCCCTATGCCATCTAAAATTTTTAAACTCTAATATGAGCCTAACATAGGAAATTAACTTGAACCAGTCTACCATCCTTGTACTAAACTGCAGCAATTCCTGCAAACCCAAAGTCTCCTCACATGGTGCCCATTTCTTATTCAGTTCTAACAATTACCTTAAGTGATTTTGAAAGAACTCAATCCCTATATTTGAAATAATTGACAAGTGAAGATATGGCTCAAGTGGTAGAGTGCCAGCCTTGAGCTACAAGAAAAAATGCAAAAGTGCAAAGACCTGGATTCAAGTCCCAGTACAGAGAGAAAAACATAAAACAATAAATAAACCAAACAATTAACAAAATTGCATAAAGAATTTTGATATCAGTTTTCCCACTATATGTAAATAATCTGCAGTAATAACATAAATATTACAATAAACATGTTAATAATTTTTAAAGAACTTAGTAAAAATATACTTTTGCTGCATAAATACAATAATTTCATGTAGATGCTATGAATTCTGGGTAATGAACATAAATCTTCTAGAAGTAAAGTTAGTTTAGAAAAGACTTCAAAATGGAGGAATGCACCAAAAATGTATGCTAACTTTAAAGAACATGACAATTTAAATCTTTCAAATTCTGTCACATCAATAAGTATTTGACAGGTTGGAAATTCAACTGAGATAATAGGTTGAACCCAATGATAACAAAATTTCTATGGTATGTAACCTTCCTTGACTGAGAGCCAATGGGAGTTAAAATAGGGACTACAGTACTCAGATTAGTTCTGTTTAATTTGTGTAAAGTATCTACTGCTTTGCACTAATGTTTAAATACACACAAACATAATATAATATAAACTTTTACTAAATCTCTGATCAAATTAATCACAACACAACAAACATACTGAAAAATGTAATTATAGTCAGGTGCCAGGGGCTCAAGGAGCCACTCAGAAGGCTGAGATAAGGATAATATTTGTTAAAAAGCAAAAAAACATGGGGCTGGGAAGGTGGCTCAGTGGTAGAGCGCTTGCCTTGCATGCATGAGGCCCTGGGTTTGATTCCTCAGCACCACATAAGCAAAAAGAAAAAAGCCAGAAGTGGCGCTGTGGCTCAAGTAGTAGAGCATAGCCTTGAGCTGAAGAGCTGAGGGTCAGTGCTCAGGCCCAGAGATCAGGCCCCACAACCGGACCCAAAAACAAAAACAAAAAAAGCAAAAAAGCAATGTATTAGACCCCATTTCCAATTATCCAACAAAATACCTGTCAGGTGGCAAGGTCCAAGTGGTGGAATGCCAACTTAGCAAGCCATCAAACATGGAGTTCTATTATTAGTAATTAAAATATATTAATAAATCATTACCATTACTCATGGGACATGGCAATAGGATTTCTGATAAACAATAGTTTGCAGCCCTAGAAATAGGCATTCTCATATGTGCCTAATACATTAAGAATTATCCTCTTGCCTAAACTTGGATAATTGATTCCGATAATTCATGATTACAAAATACAACACATATCATTCCTTTTAAGACAATGGATTTATATGTTGTCCCAATTAATATCAACAGGCAAGAAGTAAATATTACTGATGACTTTTCAAAAGGTAAAGCCTTCATTCTTCTAAGATATTTATTGTGACTTAACTACCTCTCTCATCTTTTTTGTACTGCTTATTATTGTAATAGTAAAAGATTTCTGATAATGTGGGATTAATTGGAAAGACTGGGGTTTCAGGCCAGCCCAGGCCAGAGAAGTTTACAAGACCCAATCTCAACAGAAAAAGCTGGGCATGGTAAAATATACCTGTACAGCATCCGAACTCTACTGTAAAGTATAAATGAATCATGGCCCAGGCTGCTTGGTCAAAACTCTTAAACACTTTCTCAAAACTAAAATAAAACCAAAGCAAAAAACAAAACAAAACAAAATACAATAAAAAAAAACCTGAGCAGAAATTATTGTAGGCATGGCTCAAGCAGCAAAGCATCTTACTACCAAGTATGAAGCCCTGTATTCAAGCCCCAGGTCTAATACAAAAAAGGAATAAGAAATAAAAACAAATAAACAAAAAGAAATAATATTTTTAGAAGTTATTATTTTCCCAGGGAGAGAAAAGGCAGACTTAGGAAGATGCTGATTGCATAAAAATTGGAGAAGAGAAAAAATGAATCAGAATCTTAATGATGAATTGGAGTCATTAATTGGTTGTCATAAATATGTCTACTTATTAGTTTAATGTTTTTTATCCGTTGTAGAAAATCCATTGCTTTTATCAGCTAAAGTAATTAGGATATTCTTTAGCTGTTGGCTAGGCTCAACTGTTACAGTTATTCACTAGCAAACAGGAAACACTATACTCAAACCCTCTACTGTAAGAAAAAGCAAAAGTAATTTTTGAGTCCTGAAATATGTGGCAAATATAGTCTCTCTTATTTCCGTTTGCACCTTCAATTTGACATATGTAATTTGGAATTATGTCACCTCTTTGTACTTATTTTAATTTAATCTATTTTTCAATTAATTTTTCACTTTCTAGTCTTTCTTCACAATTCTATACATTTGTAGATGCTATAAATGTTGTAACAGTTATCTTTAACAAAAATTTTCACTGGAAATTTTTGCATCTGAACACTACAGGAAATCATAATTCTTTTTTAAAATATATTTTAATTGTAAACACACTGTACAGAGGGGTTACAGTAACATGAGTAAGGTAATTAGTATATTTCCTATCAAGCATTGTTACATTCCTTCCCTCCCCACCTTCCCAACTCCTCCCCCACCCCAACTTATAAAGTTTGTTTTCAAAATAGTGTCTTGTACATCTCATTGCTACCATGGGTCAACTGTATCTTTATTTTAGCATTTTGTTCTTTCCCTTCTCCTCCCCAAATTAGAAAAATGTGTATACAAGATAAAGGGCACTGTAATCAAATACAGTGAAAACAGTGGTTATACCATGAAGGAAGAACGAACAAAAGAAACCAAAAAAATCACATAGTACAGAATAGGTAGATTAAAAACAACAGCAATTAAGATAAAACCTCTTGTGTCCCTATCTTGGGGTTCATTTTGCTTAGCATCATCCTATATGGTCATATGTGCATAGCTTTTGATGTTTTCTGCTTGTCCTACACATATACTAGTTATTGCAAATAAGGGAAACCATAGGACATGTGTTTCCTTGGGCCTAGCTTACTTCACTTAATATGACTTTTTCCAAGTCTTTCCATTTGCTAACAAATTGGGCAGTGTAATTCTTTCTGATGGAGGCATAGAATTCATACATATATGTATACATATATATACATATCACAATTTCTTGATCCATCCATCTACTGAAGGGCATCTGGGTTGGTTCCATATCTTAGCTATGGTAAATAATGCTGTGATAAACATAGTTGTGCTGGTAGCTTTAGTATGGCCTTGTTTGTTTTCATTTGGGTATATGCCCAAAAGTGGGATTGCTGGGTCATAGGGGAGCTCTATGTGGAGTCTTTTGAAGAACCTCCATACTGCTTTCCAAAATGGTTGAACAAGTTCAAATTCCCAGCAACAATGTACTAGGGTTCATTTTTGGCCACATCCCCTCCAGCATCTGTTGTTATTACATTTCTTGATTATAGCCATTCTAACTGGGGTTAGGTGGTATTTCAATGTTACTTTGATTTGCATTTCTTTTGTGGCTAGGGAGATTGAGCATTTCTTCATATGTCTATTGGCTATCCTTCTTTCCTCTTCAGAGAATTTTCTCTTTAAGTCTTTAGCCCACTCATTTATTGGGCAGTTGTTTCTTTGAGGATTTGTTGTTGGGAGATTTAAATTTAGAGTTCTAAATATATTTTAGATATGAGACCCTTGTTTGTTGTATAGCCAGTGAAGAGCTTCATAATTCTTATATCAACTTTCCTACTGTCTTTTACATTCTGCTTTTTCCATAATAATACTGTAATTACCAATTACATTCATCATTAACATTTTTGCATTCATGCCTTATTCTTTACAGAGCTTATTTTCAAACTAGTGCAGGCTAGAAGCTGTCCACACTACATAGTAGTTTTTATATCATAGAAATTGTCAAACACTACTTTTTAAAAAAGAGAATCTTAAAGGCTAAGTGAAAACTATGTCTCTAAACCTTTCTGAAGCATTTATCCTCATAAATGCCACCACCAAAATTATTTTCTTTTGAGTCTATCCAAATAGCTTTCTTCATTCCCATGTATGATATCATTTTCATATCTTGGAGGGACATTTTTTTCCTTGTTTACCTAAGCTATTTTAAGTACTATTTTAAGTACTATTTTAAGTACTAAGCTATTTTAAGTACCTAGATTTCACAAAAACTACAACAACATATCCAATATCTAGAAAACACAGACAGAAGACCACTTTCTTCAATACACATGTAAAAAACAGGCAAGAACTGGAAAGACAAGAGGAAATTATTCATGTTTAGTAGTTGTGAGAGCTTTACATTAAATTTTGACAGCTTAAATAAAAAATAGTGAAAACAGGGCATAAACCAAAGGAGGAAAAAAATGAATGAAACAAAGAAATAACTTCACACAATACATTTAACAAACCCAAAATAACCCTCTTGTTTCCATTTCTTGGAGTTTATTTTACTTAGCATCATTTTATGTGGTCATATGTACATAGCTAGGAGCTATTGTGCTCCTCTGCTAGGACTATCACGGATATATACTAATTATTGAAAACGAGGAAAACCATGGAGCTATGTTTCTTTGGACCTGCCTTACTTCACTTAACATATTTTTTTTCCAAGTCATTCCATTTCCTAACAAATGGGGCAATGCCATTCTTTCTAATGGAAGCATAGAATTCAATTGTGTATATATACCACATTTTCTTGATTCATTCATGTACTGAGGGGCATCTGGGTTGATTGTGTATCTTAGTATGGTAAATAATGTTGCAATGAACATAGTTGTGCTGATAGTGTTTTTTGTGGCCTTGGTATCCTGTGTCTTGTATATACATTTATCTGATTTGGGGAATGGAAGCTGAAAATAAAATGGTGAGACCAAGGACAAAGGATGAACCAATGTAACAATGATACTCAAAAGCCACTTTGTTGGAAATGTACTTTACAACTTGGGGTAGAGGGTTGTCAGGGGGAGAGAGAAAGTGGGAGAAAATGGGAGAGAAAGTGGGAGAGGATAACACTGTTCAACAAGAAATGTACTTATTATCTTGCTTATGTAACTATAACTCTTCTGTATATCACCTTTACAGTAAAATTAAATTAAATTAAAAAAGAAAGTTCCAGAAAAAAATTTGATAGCCTAATAACATTAAATTTACAAAATATTCTATCTAATAAAACCATTATTTTAATGTTTTAATTTACCTTCATTACCCATACTAAAATATTATAGCATGGATATTCCTTTAGCTGCTTTCCTCTTTTCAATCCTAATACTCTCCAAAATTCTTTAAATAGATCTATTAGATCAATTAGTTGTTAATATATAGATATATACAATACGCGCACTGAGACGTTTAAAGCCATCAGCTCTTCCTTTGTTATCAGTAATTTATAAGTTGTCCTGTTTACCAAATAGAACTCCTTATTTTATTCTAATCAATATGTTTCCTCTGAATACATTTCCAGTTATCCAATGCAGTCTTCTAAAGTTTAATGCTCCATTAATTTACTAATGCATTAGTCACTAGCAACAAAAGAAGCATACTTGAGGACTGAATCAATGATTGCTTACCTAGCTAAATGCACAAAGTAGCTTGGATAGTTTACCAGAAGAACTTCATGTCACACTATATTTAGATTTCATCTCTGAAACTTGAATTTGTAGGTAATATTGACAAGACATTTCTAGTAAAAAATTAAGAAGGTGTCACAGTAGTGTTGCACAAGGAACCTGTTTAACCATAAAATCAAATCCATTTTCTGTTCATGGCTTTTAGGTTGTTCCCCTTCTCTCCCATAACACTCAACTTCCATCCAGAAAAAAAAGAGAAATGTAATAGAGTGATAACTGAGCTGTCCTCCTCTCTAATTAAAAAGAACCTACTTTAGGAAGGATAGAATTCCTTCTGAATAATGATTTGTTAAACTCCTAATTATTGGTAATCTTGATATATATAAAGTTTATGGGTTTCACCTGGCATATTTATTGGCTGTATTTGTATTTCTTCATTGAGCTAGCCTTCTCTCTCAGAATCTGCCTCCTTCATATTTTAAAACTTTCTCTACCTGTTACTTTGTTAATTGATGTGATTAAGCCAAAAACCATATACTGCTCAGACTTGTCCATTTTACATATCAATTAACTGCCCTGACATCCCAATCATTTTTCAGCTGAGAGTTAACTTGAAAATCCTTTTTTTGCAGTTTTTTTCAAAGACTAGTTCCTACAAGCTTGAATGAACTTACTCTGGGAAACAGAAAGCATTTATAAACTGAGCACAAAAAGTGAAAGTAGCCAATATAATAATAAAAGTAAATGAAAAGTAGAAATCAATCTTAACTAACAACATATTTTTGCTCAAAAGTGCTTACTGTGCCCTGCACTTATATAAGAAATACACAAATCTAGGTAATTACCAGATATAATCATATCAATTGATGTCATCATTGTATGTGTATATATGTATATATGTGTGTGTTTGTGTATATATACATATATATGCATATATATGTGTGTGTGTGTGTGTGTGTGTGTGTGTGTGAGTGAGTGAGTGAGGTGCCAGTGGCCTATCATCCTAGCTACTAAGAGGCTGAGATCTGAGGATTGTAGTTAGGAGTCAGTTGGGTAAGAAAGTCCTTGAGATGCATAACACAAAATTTAAAAGTTGGACTGTGGCTCAAGTGGTATAGATCTAGCCTTGAATAAAATTGCTCAGTAATGGATGCCTACCCCCTAAGTTCAAGTCATAAGATGAGCATAAAAAAGAAAAAGAAAAATGGGAAATTGGTCCCCTTAAGATGAACTGAAGACACCATATTCATGCATCTCCATAAACAAGAAATAACACATTAGACCTTTGCACATATAAAAATAAAATCATTAACAATATTAAAAACTTTTAATGTAAGGAGAGAACAATACAATTTAAAACATAAAATGATACAGGGAGTTAATATATTCAAAATATTATATGCATCTATAGATATATCACAGTAAAATACTTTTATACTATTAATATATGCTTGATCAAGAGGTGTTGTAATTGCATACTGACATGTTAAATTGAAACCCAGTCATACAATTATTACTTACATTAGTAATATAAGTATATATAGTACAATAAGTAATACATAAATAAGAAGGTGCTGAACACTTGAGTATTCACTGACATTCTTTCAAATATGGCACAATTAATTGATCTTTCTTATTGTGTCACTTTGCCACTTCGAAAGTTAAGTAGTCCTATTTACTTCCCTGGCTTTCATAGAATGATTCACAAATAACAATTGTGAATATTGAGTTTCTTCTTACAGTACTTTTTATTGTACAATTCACAAACCACCTATAATAGAAGAGTAGGCAGAAACAATAGTGCATTTCTTCTTCCTCTTTCCCTGTGTATTATGCTCCATGTGTTCCAAAGATGTTCTTCTCAATCCTCCTTTTCTCCTTGTAAATTAACCAAGATGACAGGAGTTGCAATGTTGTTTACTATCTGAGATGACAAGTGCCCATTTTAGTCTCAATTAGGACCTCATCCTGCAACTATATTGAAGTTCAGTAGGTTAGAATCAATAACATGTTTATTCTTCTCTATCCAATCCTTTCTGTCTCTAAATGCAACAAACTTGCCACCTTTAATGTTATTAGATTTTCAGGCAATGCTTGTCACAGATCAACCAGTTATTCTACTAGCCATTTTTTTCTATACTTCATTACTGGCCTATATCATATTACTCAGGCCTGCTATTCCATTTACCACCCACCTACATCTTCCACAAACCCTTAATTGACATCAACCAATCTCATTGTTGGACACTTCCCATCAAATGTCTCTGAGGGTGTGTAAGCATTTGGAGAGATGATATTCTCAGAATGGGACACTGAATCACAGGCCAACTTCCCAAGAAACAAGACTAATCTTGAAAAGAAACATAGAAATATTCTGGCAGCTTTTTCAGACTTAGGGGCTGGTATGAGAGCAAAAACAACTTGAGACTGTTTTCCTGTCACATAGATTGCTCTCTAAACCTCAGCAGGACATGATCATATGTTCTATAGGTTTAGAAAATAAGCATTATAATAATATGCAACTACTAAGTGTAGTTTGAGTACAGATAGCAAGAATATCAATAAAAGATTATTTCTCTGTACTCATAAACAAAAACAATCTGAAATGGAGACATTTTCTAAGCATGATTTTCCATTTATTTTGCGGGAGGGAAATATCAATTGTGGAAAGAAATCTTCCCCATTTGCACTCATTTATAAGTGATCATTTATCACACATGAGAAATTAAATTTCTGTTTACTTACTGGCAGAGAGGAATACCTTATGAAAGCAAGTGAAGTTCTGTCTTGAAATGAGAAGTTTCCAGTAGAAGCTGTGAAGTTTTCCCTAACAACCTTTTTCTTCACTTGGTTTTATCTTATGTAATTATTTTTATAGAAGTTTCAAAGCAATTATTGTTTTAATGTCATAGAAAGAATCAGGGAAGGAAACCATTTCTAATTAAGAACAGAACAGTGAATGTAAAGAATATGCAAGCCTGTCAGTCTATTTTAAGGAGCAAGTACTAGAAATTACTTCATTAAAATGTTCGTCATTATCTGCAGCTACCATGTATGAATGCTTTTTTAGGAGCCTACCACATTGAATTGTGGTTTGCTTGGCCTAAATCTATCTGTACAATCTCAATATACGCTCTTCTGGGACTTCTCTCTATACTCCAGTGAAGTTAGGTTCAGTCTTCAGTTCTCTGTGACTATTTGTTAATAGTTATTTTCTGTTTCAACAATATTATGAATTCTCATGTACTTGGGTTCAAAAACTTTATTTCCAATTGTTGAATATGTCAGAATTTCTCTTAGATATCATCTGGTCTTTCAAGTTTCCAACTAGTTGAAATGTTTTGTTTTGTATTGTTTTCCTAAAATAACTTATTTTTGTTGCTGGGATTTATTGAATGCTTTCCTCTTATTTAATTCTGTTAATGTCCTGTGTATCAGGAAACAATCACAGTAAATTATAATGATTTGTTTTCTACAAGTGGCAATAGGCATCAGAAACCTGTTCAATACCTATTCATATATATATATATATATATATATATATATATATATATATATATATGCAAGGAGGAAAATAAATCCCTTTGGATGTCAGTATATTGCAAAGCCAGTTGCTATGTCTATATTTAAACATGACTTTGATATAATGAGTTTAAAGCACAGTTTTGGATATAAAGAGCAAACGGGACACAATATATTATGCTTGTAATAGTAATTACTTGGGAGGCAGGAATCAAGAAAATGCCAGATTGAGGCTTGCCTGGACAAAAACTTCATAAGAACTCATATCCAGTAGTATAACCTGGGCATGATAACATATGCCTGACATTGAAGATATGTAGAAGGCAAAAATAGGAGGATCATAATTCAAAAATGGTTGGAGCCATAAAGCAAGACTATATCACAAAAACAACCAGAGCAAAAGGGCAATAGTAATGGTTCAAATAGTAGAAAGCTTGCTTAGAAAGTGTAAGGCCTAGAATTAAAACTCTAGTATTAAGGAAATATATATAGCCAAAACAAAAATTAGTTTACAAGAGTTGTATTATAAACACCAAGAAATTAAACAATTTTTTGTCTTCACTTAAAAAGCACAATGTTTATGATGAAGGTAAACAAAGTTTGGATTTTAAGTTATTATCACATGTCTGATCAGTGTATATCAAATTCTACATGGAGACCAATACAAATGTGCTTAATTATTGAAATTATTGTCAACAGTTTGAGGCATAACAATACTGGACTTTAATTTCTACCACAAAGGAAAAAATACATACACGATTTCAAGATACATTAAAAACAAAAAACAAACAAACCTCTCATGTTCATGCCTTGGGGTTCATTTTGCTTAGCATCATATTTTAATATCTATTTTTATTACAAAGACAATGTACGAAGGGCTTACAGTTACATGAGTAAGGTAATGAGTGCATTTCCAATTGAGCATTGTTATCCCCTCCTTTGTTTTTCTGCTACTATCTCTTCCCTGCCAAGCTCCCCAACTTCATCCTCTTCAGCTGAATCTGTAAAGTCCATTTAAAAAATACTGTCATGTACATCTCATTGTTACAATGAGTCTAAATGTATTCTTATTTCAGCATTTTCTTATTTCCCTTCCACTCCCCAAATCAGAAAAAATGTATATGAAAGATGAAGGGCAGCAGATTCAAATACATTGAAAACAGAGGTTATACCATAGTGGAAGAATATAAAAAGAAGCAAAAAATTCAAACAGTACATAATAAGTAAACTAAAAATAACAGCAACAAAGATAAACCTCTTGTGTTGCTATCTTGGGGTTCATTTTGTTTAGCATCCTTATATGCTCATAAGTACATAGCTTTTGAGGAACCTCCAGACTACTTTCCAAAGTGGTTGAACAAGTTTACACTCCCACCAGCAATGCAGTAGGGTTCCTTTTATCAAGGTCCTTTCCAACATCTGTTGTTATGAGATTTCTTGATTATAGCCATGCTAACTGGGGTGAGGTGGAATCTCAATGTGATTTTGACTTGCATTTCTTTCTTTTTTTAATTGTGAAAATACCGTATAGAGGGGTTACAATTACATGGGCAAGATAATGAGTACATTTCTTATTGTTTTCCCTTCCCATCCTTTCCCATCTCCCTCCCTCTTTCCTCCTTCCCCCCACCCCCACCGGCCAAAGTTGTAAAGTTCTTTTTTCGACATAACGTCTTGTACATCTCATTGTTGTAATGGGTCCAGCTGTATCCCCATTTAAACAATTTGTTTTTTCCCTTCCCCTCCACAAATTATACCAACATCAAATAGAGTGAAAACAGGGGTTATACCGTGGAGGAGGGACATACAATGCAACAAAGAAATCATCTTATAAATATGTCAGAAACAATCGCAAGAAAGAAAACAACATTTGAATCCTTATCTTGGGGTTCATTTCGCCTTACATCTTGTATATACATTGATTAAATTTGAGGAGGAAAGGGGGAATAACAAAATGCTGAAATAAGGACACAGAACAATCCATTGCAACAATAAGACGCACAAGAAACTATGTGGGAAATGCACCTTACAATTTCACTGGAGTGGGGGAGAAATGGAGAGCTGGGGGTGGGAAAGGATAGTTAGAGACAAAAAAGGAGGGGATAACAATGCTCAACCTGAAATGTACTCATTACCTTGCTCGTGTAACTGTAACCTCTCTATACAGCATCTTTACAGTAAAACTTAAAATTAAGATTCCAAGGTATATCCTACAAAATTAAGAAGAGTGAGAGAAGGGATGAGCAATGGAGGTATGGGTGAGAATGTTTAAAGAGGTGATATTGATCAAGTTATATTGCATTCATAAGCTGCTTTTTTAATGGTAATTCCTTTGGACAACTACTTAAAGATAATATTACAAATTCAACTACAAATAAATTATACTACAAAGCCATTCACCAAAACAGCTTATTACTAGCCCAAAACAGAGAAAGAACATTAAAATAGATTAGAAATCCCAGAAGTAAAGCTATATACCTACAGCTATTCAATCTGATAATTTGAGACTAGAGCAATTCCACACTGCTCATTGACTTTAATCTCTCATCCTGTGCAAAAGTCTACTCCAAGTGTATCAAATAACTCGAAATAAATCTGAAATGTTTAAATCTGTTACAGGACTACTTTTCAAGCTATAAGCACAGGTAATTATTTTCTGAAAAGAATTCTAGTTGCCTTGAAAACAAGAAGAAAAATTGACAATTAGCCTTCATCAAATTAAAAACTTCCTGAATGGAAAATAAAACAACGAAACAAGAAATTCTGGTGAGGAAATGGGGAAAACCTCTAAGATATATTTGGCAAAATATAAACTATCATAACTAATGTAGGTATTAGCATGGTGTTTCCTTATGGAAATTAGATCTACCCTCTTATACTACCTGCTATACTTGGTCATATATCTGAGATAATATAATCAGTATTCAAGAAAGATACCTACATAGCCATATTTATTATATCTGTATTTGCAATAGCTACAGCTCCTGACAACTGAGTAATGAATAAAGAAAACTATGCACACATATACAGTGGAATGTTACTGAGCTTTGAAGAAAATTAACTTGTGCCATTTATAGGAAAAATATATGGAACTACCTATTATTTCATGCAAAATAAGCCAAACTTAAAAGGCCAAATATTGTATGTTGTTGATGATCATCTGTGGTAGCAAAATATAAAGTGAGATGATGATAATAATACTTGGATATGACTGTAAAAGACAGAATGTTTTAGGGAATATATGGAGAAGAGAGGGGAAATGAGAGAATGAAAGGATATTAAAGAATTAAGAAGATTGAAATGTGTTGAAATATATATATTATATATATATATTGAGAGAGAGAGAGAGAGAGAGAGAGAGAGAGAGAGAGAGAGAGAGAGAGAGAGAGAGAGAGAGAGAGAGAGAGGTGTACACACACAGAGCAGAATGAACCACAACAATCATGATTTGAGAAAGGGAAGTCAGAGAAATATAAAGGAGGGGGCAAGGTTACCAAAAGTACACTATATAGCTGTATGAGGATATCACAATAAAACTCACTCATGTTATTACTATATGTTGATTTTTTAAAATAAACTAACGCTTCCAGCTTACATATTTCCAAACAGGAAATTCTATTTTCAATATATTTATTAATATTTTAAGAAATATTATTGTCAAATATTTGGGATATAATGTACCTTTTTGAAAACCATTAATCTGCTCTTTCTAATGTCTATTGTATAAGCTAAAACTTAGAATATCATGTTATTTTCTTATTTTGAAATGCAGCTGGAGATGTAAGGGGAAGGAAGAATGCTGCAATTCATTTCCACAATGGTAGTTCTTAGTCATTGAACACAATAACTGGATAAAATACATAGTAGAAAATCAGCAAATTCCAATTGAACGAAATAATAAAGTCAAACAAGATTTTAATGATTTGTTTCTCTATTTGGCTCCTAGGGAACCGTAGGGAGTTATGCTAGTGAAACTTACTGGAAAACAGTATAATGATGTAGATTTTGACTCACTACTGTCATTGGTAGGAAAAACAATGTTCACATTGTTGAAAACTCAAAATTGTTTTCTTAGTTTTGTTCTCAAGTGCAAAAGACATAAATCAGAGAACCCATGAACCTAGTTCTTATAGGAAGGTTTGTTGTGAAATGAATAATACAGTAAAAATAAACATTTCAAAAATTCCATTGCTTAATCCACATTTTAAAGAAATAGAAATGACTGAGGAAGTAACAGGAAGTTTTATTTTTTGTCTTTCTTTTTGTACTTTTAAACTTTTAGAGAGGTAACAAAAATGGAAGGATGTAATAAAAGGCATGATTGTATATTGAGCTATCCTGACTCTATTATTAAGTACAGGATTTTTCTTGAACTTGCTACAAACATGTTTAATATGTAAATACAAAAAGCAAAATATTCCTTATCACACTTGTAATTCAACCAAGAAGCATTGAATATTTATGAGTACGTATTTCTTTTTCTGACCTTGACAGTAAAGAGTACACCTTTTATAATGAAAATACATGGAAGAACTCAATAATAAGAACAGAAGTTAACAGGCATTCGGCATCCACACAACTCTTAAGTCTAGGAATTCATGATGTTGGCTCATTTGTGCATGATCACCTTTGTCCTTAGAAGCCATGACATAACAAGTAGGACCGTGCAGTTAATTTTTTGAACAATAGAACCACAGAAGAAATATCTGTCTCAACCTGGGAACTCAAGATGAGAATCCATTTAAAAACTAAAGAGGATTAACAGCATCAAAGCAAACTATAAAATAAACAGAATTTAATTTTAATGGGCAAGGAGAAAAATACCACAAAGATATTTCTGTTCTTTTAGCATATACTCATCAAAAATATTACAAAACGTGATTTTAGTTTGCCTTGCAGGTATACATGTCTACCTCAAGTTTATTCAAAATTGGAAAGGGAACGTGCTGATAACTGTTTAGAGAATAAAATAATCCTGGTGATTTCAGATGGAATATTAGGATCTTATCAATAGATTATGTATGAGAAAATACCATTCTAATATTAGCAACAAAAATGTTTTATTATAGTCTATTTCCCCTTGTATCTGTTTATAATTATCTCTAGATGTAAGAATTTCTGGAAACTCAATAAACCTACATTAAGCCCTCTAGAATTTATTTTAGCATAGTTGTCATTCAGAATGTCAACTTTTAGTCTTTCACATTCTAAATTCTTCATACTGACCACTCCAGTCTCCAAACACTGGTACAATTTGTCTATGCCCACAGATGACTTAGCCCTTATGATTATTTTGTGGAATTCATTTCATTTTTTAAATAAATTTTATTGTGAAAATACTGTACAAAGGGGTTACAGTGACATGAACAAGGTAATGAGTACATTTCTTATCAAGCATTGTTACCTCCTCCTTTGTTTTTCCCCTACCATCCCTTCCCTCCCACCTCCTCAACTACACTCTCCACTCCTCCCATAAACCCTCCCCCCTGCCTAAATTGTAAAGTTCATCTTTCAACATAGCATCTTGTACATCTCACTGTTGCAATGAGTCAAGTTGTATTCCTATTTAAACAGTTTTTTTCCTTCTTCTCCCCAAATTGTACCAACATCAAAAACAGTGAAAACAGGGTTTTTATGGTGGGGCAGGGACACACAAAGCAACAAAAAAATTACATGGTACCTTATAAATGTGTTAGAAACAATAACAAGAAAGAAAAAAAAACCACTTATCTTGGGTTCATTTCACTTAATATCATCTTATCTGACCTTTTCTGCTTGTCCCAGACATAAAATAGTTATTGCAAATAAGGGAAACCATGAGACTTATGTTTCTATGGGCCTGGCTAACTTCACTTAATATAATTTTTCCCAAGTCTTTCCATTTCCTAACAAATGAGGTGATGTCATTCTTTCTGATTGAGGCATAGAATTCATACATACATATACATGATATATATATATATATATATATATATAATATTTTCTTGATCCATTCATCTACTGAGGGGCATTTGGGTTGGTTCCATATTTAGCTATGGTAAATAATGCTGCAATAAACATAGTCGTGCTGGTAGCTTTAGTGTAGTCTTGATTGTGATCATTCGGGTAAATGCCCAAAAGTGAGATTGCTGGGTCATAGGGGAGCTCTGTATGGAGTCTTTTGAAGAAATTCCATACTACTTTCCAAAGTGGTTGAACAAGTTTATACTCCCACCAACAAAGCAGTAGGGTTCCCTTTTTCATGTTTGGGAAATTCTCTGCTAGGATCCTGTTAAATAGATTTCCTAGACCATTAACTTCTGTCTCTAGGTGCTCATCTAAACTCATTATCCTCAGATTAGGCCTTCTGATTGTGTCTTCCAAATGCTGAATAGATCTATCATATTTCTTGGATTTGTTTTGGATAGTTGTATGTTCTTTCTCTATAATATCTAGGCTGTCTTCAATCCCAGGGATTTAATCTTCTGCCTGGTCTAACCTATTGTCATGACTTTCTATTTTTTATTTCCTTACCTTCTAATTGGTTGGCTTTGTTGGCTTCAAATTCTTTGTTGGAGCTTTGTTTAGATCTTGTATAAATTTCTTTACTTCCTTAATTTGGTGTTCAGTGTTTATTCCCATATCACTTAGTTGATTGGTTATACTTTTATTAGACTCCCTTTACTTCTGTTGGGCTTCATTCAGCATTACCTTTGTGGTCTCCCTGGATTCCTTCAGCTGTATGTTTATGGATTCCATGAATGCCTCAATTGATCTTTGTCTATTTTCATCCCACTCACAAAATTTCTGTATTACTCTTTGATTAGCTTCCTGAATTCATGCAATTACTGCATTACTCTTTGACTGTTCTCAGCCTGTTCATACTATTCCTGTATTAATCTTTGATTAGTTTCCTCATGTTCACAAGATACCTGTATTAATTTTTGGTTACCTTCATCATGCTCATGAAGTTCCTGTATTAATCCTTGGTTTGCATCTTGCTCCCTATCTTGCTTACACTGAGTCCTTTGCAGGTTTTCAGTTTTTCCATTCTCCATGTTTACCACTAGTGTTTGTAGAGCTTTTTGGGAATTCTCCTCTGAATTATTCATTAACTGTTTTGTCACCTGATTGTCATGGGTGGGAGTTGAGATCCCTGGACTTGCAATTTTTCTTGTGTTTCTCCAGCTTGTTCAGCCCATTTGGTATGAAAGTAACCCCAATTTTGTGCTAGAACACTATATTAAGGCAAGCATCAACAAGAGTCCTGTAGTTGCACAGTCAAAATGGCTGCAGATACAATCTAGTTCAACAGATATATCTATTCACCATCAAACAACTATGGATTAATGGGCTGAGAACATCAAAGAGGGATTCAGCAAACCAGAAATTATTAAGTTTAGGGAGAATTGTGGGGAAAAATAGGATTAGAGGGATGTGAGGAGGTAAATGAGTGAATTTAACCAAGTCCTAATTTCAGAGAGAGATATGGATAGGACAGAATCATACGAGAGAGATTAAAGAAAATGGAAAAACAAAAATTTAAATTTACAAAATGAAACACTTAAAATTATCTAAGTATAAATAAATAATAATAATAGAAGAAAAGGATAGTATGAGAAGAGGAGAGAGATAAATGGGAAAATTTTAAAAATAAATAAAAAATTTTAAAAAGTCTTAAAATTGTAGTACTTGAAAATTACATAGGTATGAAGAAATAATACTACTATTAAAGAAGTTAAGCCTAAGAGACTGTGAATTGAGTAATAAATTTCTGGATTAAGTATGTACATAATGAGGGATAAGGTCTAATAATCAACAATGGATATATATATATATATATATATATACACACATATATGGGGATGAGCAGAACAACAATTAACTAATTAACTCACACAAAAAAGAAAGAAAGAAGAAAAAAGGATCAAAAGTTCAAAAGAGACTAAAAACACATGTACATAACAAAGCTAAAATAAAATTTTTTAAAGAAAAAAATAATAGAAAACAATTCATTTTTAAAATTTAAAAAATAAGTAGAAAAAAGAGTTCTTTGATTTTTTTTTGTGGGGGAGGAATGGAAAGATCTTGTATCTCCCCTGTGTCTGTAACCAGTCTCTTAGTATAGTCTCTGGTCTGCTTGTGGTGTTTGGTTTTCCTGTGGCTTGATTGGTTTCTTAAGTCAGTTCCTTTGAGCAGGCAGAAAAATGCTCTGCCTTACCAAGACTTTGTGTTCCTACTCCCAGGCTAGTTCAGTGAGAAGGAAATCTGCTTTGAGTATCACAAAAGAGGGAGATGGCTGTCTCTTCTATCTTGGAGTTGCTGTGATGAGGCTGGGTTCTCGCAGCAACGAGGCCTATCAGCATTCAGTAGCTTTTTCCTGAGGTGCTAGCTCCTGAGACACTCACAGAGTCCAGTCTGGAGCCATTCTCAGGCTTTATGTTTACTGAGTTTCAATTGTTTGTCTAGGCTGCAATGGAGAGGGAAAGCCTCTGGCTCTGTTTACCCAGTGAAGACATTCCTACAGGGGCAGAGTTCCTCTGCCTGGATGGGGTGACTCTGCCCTGGGTGGAGCTGAGCCTGGCAGATCAAGTAAGGTTCCTGTGACCTGCTGAATGGCTCCTATTGTTTCTTCCAAGGCCTGAGTTAAAGCTAGCTGCACAGCCCGGGCTTTGTCAGTATCAAAGCTGAAATCTTCGGTGGTGGAGGCAGGGTTGCCTTCCTAGCTCTGCTTTGTGAGAAGGAGTGAAGATGTTAGAGATCTACTGAAGCCACACTCTTGGTTCCTGGGCTGTCCCTGGTCTGTGACCCACTACCAGCAAGTGCTCAGATCTATCTGCTTGACCAAGCTGCCTGGATTTTCCCTCTTTGGCCAAATTCTTTGTACTGTGATGGCACACTTGGTGTGATTCCCTAGCCTAGGACTGTTCACTGGAACACTAAAACTGCTTTCTATGTGAGAGCTTGTTTAGCCTCCAGCTTCTCCTCCACCATCTTCCTCCAGACTCCTGGAATTCATTTCTAAATATACTCTAACACTGTTAAAAATTTAAAACACAAGTTGAAATCAATCACTTAATGTTCTGTCCCAGTTATTGTTAGAATATGATCTTTAAACCACATTCAGGCACCCAGTGTTAGCTCTTAATTCCTTACACATGTAAATTATCAGATCCTATGATGGAACTTCTAGGGTCAGGGCCCAACTCTTTTAAAACAAGTGCCTTCTAGACATCATATGAAAAATGAGTTGTACATCTTGTGGGTGGGGCAGGAGAGAAACAATGAGAAAGAACAAGGAGAGGTGAGACCTGGTTCAAGAATTGTACTAATTACGTGACTCATGTAACTGTAATCCCTCTGTATATCTCCTTTAAAATTACAACAAAATATAAAGATAAGATAAAGTGGTTTATAATAAAAATAAGGCAAATGCCCTAGACCATTTATATGTATAAATTTGCAAGAAATATTCTTTCACATCATGTTGCATGATTTGGACAGATTGTCATACATATGTTAATCACATATTGAAAGCTTTATTGCTCAATATGTAAGGATATAGAAAGTTTTGGAAAAATTATATTGTGAAGTAAGCCAGACCCAAAGAAACATCAATTGCATGGTTTCCCCAATGTGTAATAATATGCATAGAAATCTACAAGAAAACAAAATGAATAGTAAAAAAACAAAAAAAGAAGAGAACACTTGGATATAATAAACTAAACAGGACTCTACATATTAACACAGTGAGACCAAAAAAGGATATTCTCAGGAGAGGATCACAAGGGTTCAATAGATATGTGCATATGATCATATAAAATGATGCTTATTGAAATGAACTCCAAGAAAGTGATAAAGAAGTTTTTTTATTTTAATATGTATGTATTTTTTTCTGTTTGTCCACTTTTGTTGCTGTTTATTTTTTATATCTGTATCTTTTATATGTAAGTTTATCTAATTTGAAGACAGAAGGGGAACCAGAAATAGTGGGACAAAGGGTGAACTAATTCAGCAGTGATATTGGGCACTATGTTGGAAATGAACTATACAACTGTGGGGAGGGGATTCAGGAGAAAAAAAATTGGAAGAAAATGAAAGAAGAGGTAACACTATTCAAAAAGAAATGTACTCATTGACTGACTCATGTAATTGTAAACCCTCTGTACATCAACTTTAAAAAATTAAAAAGAAAAAAGGAAAGAATAATTCCTGAAAGCAAATTAAGAACCCTTGGACCTACAGGAGTGAGATATCCCAGCATTTGAAAAAATACAAGTAATCACCATAAAAAAATTCAAGTATAACAACAAAAAAGTAAAACTATTCCTATTTCACACTTCATCTTCTGGCCAGGTTCAAAAGCATATAATAAAATATACCCAATAAAAATTGGATTGTCTTTTCTTTTCAATGTTACTAATATACATAAAACAAACTTAACAAAGTTGCCATAGCATGTTTTTATAATGATGTGACATTTAATATTTCTATAGTCAAAATTTCTTAAAATGCAGGCTCCTCAGACAAAATGAAAGATTCACAAAACTTCTGATAAAAGGGTTATAATAACATGTCAATCTCTAGCAGGGCTTCTATAATGGGGATTACAAATAAAATATTTAGTTGTACTCAGCTTTCACAGATGGCCAGTTTTCTGTGCTTCTTTATGACAAAATTCAAATTCTCCTTCATTCTAGAAATTTCAAAGACGAACATTCTTTCAACAAAACTGGACAGTTATCTCTTTCTGGTCTTAAGAAGGAATATATCTCTGTTAAACAAGAAAAATCAAAGTTACCATTTAGTCTTGAGGGATGCCTTTTTTTTTTTTTACAACTCAGAGCAAAGATCTGGAGAATGCCCTTCAAAGCTCGACATTTTCTCTCTGGGGTAGATAGAGTCATTACCCTCCTCATTTTTCATGGCAAGTTAAGAGCCCTTTGTTTTTCTTTCCCTGAAATTCTGCTCTCTTTGTTTCAGGCCTATAAGTCTCGGTTACATGCCTAGAAGACAATAAGTACTTTCCATATATACTTATTCTTTTTGAGTGACAAAAAAAACAAAATTCGGAGGCTGGGAAGGTGGTTCAGTGGTAGAGAGCTTGCCTTGCATGCATGAGGCCCTGGGTTCGATTCTTCAGCACCTCATAAGCAAAAAGAGAAAAGCTGGAAGTGGCATTGTGGCTCAAGTTGTAGAGTGCTAGCCTTGAGCTGAAGAGCTGAGGGACAGCACCCAGGCCCAGAGTTCAGACCCCACGACCAGACCCCCTCCAAAAAAAAAATTATTGAATGTTTTTATGTGGCAAGAGAAAGAGGTAAACACAAAGGAGTCCCTAGAGGACTACATGATTAAGATTAAAATATACAAGACACATTCTGTAGAGGAGTACATGATTAAGATTAAAATATACAAGACACAGTCTGCTTGGCAGCATTTAGTACCAAAACATGTGAAGAAACTCAAGGATTGTCATTATCCTGAATGTCTAGGACACAGGCTTGCATGTTTTTCACTTAATGGAATTATGAACTTCCTTATGAAGATAAAAATCATATAAAATAATTATTCTCAATTATATTTTTAAGTAATTGCACAAAGGGATTACCATTTAACAAACTAGTTAATAAGTAAAATTCATCTTGACTGATATTCCTGTAAATTTTATTTACTCTCTACAGTAGGAGGTGATGGAAGCCTGAAACTGGGAGAAGACATAAAATAGTTTAATATGCTTTCAGTAATACCATATAGCCATGTGGCAGAAGTCATTTTATATGTAACAGAATTTGAGAAAACAGATAATATACACTTTCAAGTTCTTTAATTCAAAACACATATCTCTTCTGCCCTTCTGTATGCACAAAAGGGCATCTTAATTACAACTAACTTTGTGGAACTGAAAACTCAGTTAACAACCCTAATAGTTCTGTGGAGAAAACTGAGAAACTTTCTTCCCGCAGTTGTGCTCTCTCTCCATGACATTGATGTTATCATTAATCTGTGAAAAATGGCAGTGGCCTTCCTATAGACATATTGTATAGTGTTAATGAAAATTAATTCCATTATTCATGTATTATATAGTGCATCCTCTTTAAAATTAAAGATTAATACTTTTTAAACAAGTAAATAATGTTTAGAAAAAAAGCTGTTTAAATGATTGCTTTACCATCCAAGAAAATTAAGATTTTTTTGTATTAGATATAGTAGAATTCCAAGCCAGAAATATTTTATAACTGAAAGCTACATCTATTTAAACATGTGTGTGTGTGTGTATGCATAAATATGCATGTGTATTTGTATGTTTGTGTATTAGGTATACAAAATGCAGAAGACCGTGTTTGAAAGAATGTTCATCTTGACATGATGACTGCATTTTAAAACAGAAATTTCTAGTATTTGAAAGGAAAAGATTCATTTGGATTCATTGGTTGAAGATTTTATTTTTACTTTTTTTTACAGAGACAAATAGAGTGATACCAGGTCTGACAAACCACTCACTCAAGATGTCATTCACAAAATTTGTCAGACAAACACTTCTTAAATTATGTGAATTTTGAAATCCTATCAACTCTGCAATGGGAAGTCTGACTTGAAACAGTGATACATTATTAAACTGTTGTGATGTGGAAATAACACTGCCTATCATCTTAGAGTAAAATGTTTAGTCATTGTGTTTTCTATTAATTATAGCCTTTTTCTTTCAAGAAGTCCCTCCTTTAAAACTATTTCCTCAAACATAGAATATATATATAATATCTCTATATATATTGCATATGCAATATATATATATATATATTCTATGATGTTTCTCAACAAGTCAAAACATAGAGAAAACATCAAAATTCTCCCTCAATTTTAGGTGCTTTTCTTATAGTTATGTGCCAATTGTTGTGGAATACATGTAAATTAAAATATCAGCACCAGGTTGTCTATTTGTTTTTGCACATTTTTACTTGCTTATGGCAGGGTGTTAGGTACAAATGTGAATGATTTGAGGTTTCATCTTGAAGTAATTTCTCAACAAATTGTTACCCTTTTGCAAACAGATTGATAACATTAAGGCATCTATCTTATCACTTAAGGTATATCCAAATAAGATGGTGTCCTATAAAAATACAAACTAATTTCACTTGTTTAATCTCAATACAGTAATCAAAGTTGGTAGAATACCAGAATTTAAATGTGATTTAGAAAAATTTCTTCTTATTATTCTCTTTCAAATATTTTAAAATGCCATATATAATAAACATTGTTGATATATATATATATATATATATATATAAAAATTATTTGCCCATATTCTTTCCTGATGACTAAGAGCTTTTCATTGATTTTCATGATCCAAATTCCAAAAATAAAATCCAGGTTAAAGAGGAAGAAAGAATACACTATATCTAAAAATTAGATACACCATACAGAGATGCAGACAAGCAGTCTTTTAGACAATCTGAGATGAATTGTGAAGAGGTTTTAGCCTCTTTAGGAAGATACTGGAAAGCTCTAATTTCCTTAAATCTGGGGCTTTGTTTTCATTCACCTTTATGCTATAATGAGCTCTATGTTAGTTTTTATTGAATCGTCTCCTTTCATTAGTGAGTGGGTTAATGCTTGATTTTGATATGAATGGCAACATTAGTTCTATAAAATAAGATATTATGCATTTTGTAGACTCAAAAATCAAAGAAGCTAAATATGTAATTCCCATTTCTCAATGTAACTACTTCCTTTGTATTATACTCTCTTCCCTTGAAACATAATTTTGAACATTTCTTAATTACAGAAAGACATGATCACTGACATCCAACTTTTAATGCAAAATTGTATGATATGGTACAGGGAAACTAAATGTTTCTCTGTAAACTGACCATCTCAAAATTCGCCACAGAAAAATTTTAGATTGCATTCAATTATACAGATAATTTTTTATGAATAAGAAACCCATCAAAATTTTGTTTTATTCCCTTAGATACTTAGTTCATTAAAACCTTAAAATATGCAATCCCATTTGTCGCAGAGCTTCTGCAGGGCAAATGACATAGCTAGCAAGATCAATAGAAAGCCCACCGATTGGGAGAAGATCTTTACTAGCCATACAACGGACAAGGGTCTCATATCTAAAATATACTTGGAACTCAAAAAATTAAACTACCCAACAACAAATCCTCAAAGAAACAACTGCCCAATAAATAAGTGGGCGAAAGACTTAAAGAGAAGCTTCTCTGAAGAAGAAAGAAAGATGGCCAATAGACACATGAAGAAATGTTCAACATCCCTAGCCATAAAAGAAATGCAAATCAAAACAACATTGAGATATCACCTCACTCCAGTTAGAACAGCAAAAATCAAGAACTCTAACAACAACAGATGCTGGAGGGGATGTGGACAGAAAGGAACCTTACTTCATTGTTGGTGGGAATGTAAACTTGTTCAACCACTTTGGAAAGCAGTATGGAGGTTCCTCAAAAGACTTCACATAGATCTCCCCTATGATCCAGCAATCCCACTTTTGGGCATTTACCCAAATGTTTACAAACAAGACCACACTAAAGCTACCAGCACAAGTATGTTTATTGCAGCATTATTTACCATAGCTAAGATATGGAACCAACCCAGATGCCCCTCAGTAGATGAATGGATCAAGAAAATGTGGTATATATACACAATGGAATTCTATGCCTCCATCAGAAAGAATGACATTTCCCCATTTGTTAGGAAATGGAAAGGCTTGGAAAAAATTATATTAAGTGAAGTAAGCCAGGCCCAAAGAAGCATAGGTCCCATGGTTTCCCTTATTTGCAATATCTAGTATAGGTATGAGTCAAGCGGAAAAGGTCAGATAATGTGATGTTAGGAAAATGAACCCTTAAATATGTATTTTAATGTTTTCGTTTCTTTCATGCATGTGTTTCTAACGCATTTATAAGATTATTTCTTTGTTGCTTTGTATGTCCCTCCCCCACAGTGTAACCCCCGCTTTCACTATATTTGATGTCAGTATAACATGTGGAGGAGATGTGGACAAACAAGTCGTTTAAGGATTCAGGTGGACCTGTTGCAACAATGAGAAGTACAAAATGTCATGTCAAAACCAACTTTACAATGTCGGTGTGTGTGGGGGGGATGGGGGAATAATTGGGTGGGGGGAGGGGGGAGGCTGGGAAGGGAGGTGAAGGGTAAACAAAGGAGGAGGCTGCAATGCTTGGTAAGAAATGTATGCATTATCCTGCCCATGTAATTGTAGCCCCTCTGTACAGTATGTTCTCAAATAAAATAAAATAAAATTTAAAAAAAATAAAAATAAAATAAAACCTTAAAATATTTAAACAGATAAGAAAATATTGATGAATTTTCAACGTCTAAACCAGAGAAGTTGTATTTCTTAACAAAGCTTATTTTAAAAAATTCAGGAGTCAGGCATAATAGAGCATTCCTATAATATAATCCCAGAATTCAGGAAGCTAAAGTAAGAAGACACGAAGTTTCAATCTTGCTTGAGCTATATTACAAGATCCTTTCCCAAAAATATACCAATAAAAATAGATACCAAGAGAACAGAGGAAGATGGTGGAGGAGAAGCTGGGGGCTAAATAAGCTTTAATTCCAAGGCTAGAGAGTCACACCAAGTGTGCCATCATAGTAGAGAGAGTTTGGCCAGAGAGGAAAAATGCAGGCACCTTGGTTAAAGAGACAGATTCCAGTAGTTGTCGGTGTCCGTGGCAGCAGAAGTGCCAGTGGTAGCTGCTGCTGCAACCCCGTATCAACAGAGAGAGCCCAGGACAAAGGTGCCAGAGGTGGTGTGCAATTGGATTCTACTCATCCCCAGGAAGAACTGACATGGAGTAGAAATCTTTATCCTGCTGACCGCAGACCAACACAGACTGTGGACATTCCAGAACCCAAGGGAAAGGTGTGAGTACCACATAAGACACACTCACTCCTTTTCATGGAGCAGCGGTGGGAAGGTAGCCCTTCTCCCAACACCAGAGAAGAACTCCATCTTTGATACTGACAAAGACTGGGCCAGAGAAGTTAGCCAATAACTCAGGCCTTGGAAGAAGACAATAGGAGCCTGACCTGTGGGGATCAGCTACACCCCAGAGAAAATTGCCTTCCCAAGCAGAGACAACTCCGCCCATGGAGAAGTGACTTTCTTCATTGGGAAAACAGAGCCAGAGGGTGCGCCACCCCCATGGTAGCACAGGCAGCAGACCCAGCTGCTGAGGATAAAAGAAAAACAATTAGAAACTCTGTAAACATAAATCCTGAGAATGGCTCCAGGCTGGGTTGTGTGAGTGTCTCAGGAGCTAGCCCCTCAGAGAAAAGCTACTGATTGCTGACAGACCTCAACCCTACCCACAACCTATCCCCATCACAGCAACTCCAAGCTAGAGAAAACAGCCATCTCTCTCTTTTGTGATACACAAAGCAGATCACCCTCCCACTGAACTAGCCTGGGAGGAGGGTCATAAACTTCCCCTTAAGGCAGAGCTTCATTCTGCCTGATCAAACTGATTTAAGAAACCAATCAAGCCACAGGAAAACCAAACACCCAAGCAAACCAGACTCCACCAAGAGACTGGTTACAGACACAGGGGAGACACTAGATTCCCCCCACCCACCTACCCACACACACCAAAAAAAAAAAAAAAAGAACTTTTTCTTCTACCTAATTGTTTTGAAAAATATTTTCAAAAATTATTTTCTACTTTTCTGATCATTTTTACTTTAGGTTTTTATTTTTTAATTCTCTTTTTACTCTTTTCCCTTTTGGTCCTTTCAGTTTTATTATTTGTTTGTTTTTTGCTTTACTTAATTGTGGTTCTGTTCATCCCCAGATATATACCCGTCTTCAATTATTAGACCTATCCTTCACTGTGTGCATATTTATTCAGATATCGATTACTCAATTCACAAACTCAGCCTTAACTCCCTTAATTGTAGTATGATTTTTGTTGTTGTTGTTGGTTGTGGGGCTAGAACTCTGGACCTGGGTGCTATTCCTCAGTTCTTCAGCTCAAGATGAGCTCTCTACCACTTGAGCCACAGCTCCACTTGTGGTTTTCTGGGTGGTTTATTGGAGATGAGAGTCTCACAGAGTTTCTGACCTGGCCTGGCTTTGAACCACGATCCTCAGATCTCAGCCTCCTGAGTAGCTAGGATTAAAGGTATGACACTGCGCTGGGCTATACTTACAATTTTTAAGTGTTTCATTTTTAATTTTTTTAATTTTTAATTTTTTGTTTCTGTATCTCTCTTCTCCTTTCTTTCTATCCTTTTCTTCTCTCTGAATTTAGGTCTTGGTTATATTCCCTCTCTCCCTTTCCCTCCTCACATTCCTCTAACCTTATATTCCCCTCACAAATCTCCCTAAACCTATTAATTTCTGGTCTGCTGGCTCCTTCTTTGATTTTTTTAGTCCATTGATCCCTAGTTGTTTGATGTTGAACTAGATTGAATCTGTTGAACAAGATAGTAAATGTACTCATTTTGACTGTGTCAAACAATCTGGGCAACTACAGATCTCTGGTTGGTGCTTGCCTTATAATAGTGTTCCAGCATGGAATTGGTTTTGCTTCTTACCAAAATGGGCAGAAGTAGCCAGAGAAACACAAGAAAAATGGCAAGTCCAGGTATCTTAACTCCCACACATGATAATCAGGCAACAGGGCAGTTAATGAATAATCCAGAGGAGAGTTCCCAAAATGCTCTACAACACTACTGGTAAACATGCTGAATGAAAAGATTGAAAGCCTGCAAAACACTCTGTGAACATGATAGGGAAACACATGAGGATCTTGGGCCTAACCAAAGATTAATACAGAATTTCAAGATCGTGAGAAAGCTAATCAGAGATTAACTGAGGAATTGCATGAGTGGGATGAGAGTAATAGAGGCATTCATGGAATCCACAAACAGAAAGCTGGAGTAATCCATGGAGGACACAAAGAGAATGCAGAATGAAGCCCAATAAAAGGAAAGAGAGTCTAATGAAATATATCCAATCAACTAAGGGATTTGAGAATGAAAACTGAAAACCAAATTAAGGAGGTAAAGAAGTACATACTAGACCTAAAACAAAGCTCCAACAAAGAAGTTGAAGCCATCAAATCTGACCAATTAGAAGGAAAAGAAATAAAAAACAAAGTAGAAAATCTTGACAGTAGGTTAGACAACATGGAAGATAGAATCTCTGGGATTGAAGACAGCCTAGACATTGCAGAGAAAGAACACACAAGTATTCAAGAAAATTTCAAGAAATATGATAGATCTATTCAACTTTTAGAAGACACCATTAGAAGGCTTAATTTAAGGCTAATAAGTTTAGATGGCCTAGAGACAGATGTAAAGGGGCTAGCATAGCATAGCATAGCATAGCTAGCATAGCTACCATAGCATGTCCAAAACATGCAAAAGATAGGCCCATTCAGATACAAGAATCCTATAGAACCCCAAATGGATCAGACCAGAACAGGACATACCATTATCACATTGTAATCTGCACAGAATCAATAGAGACCAAGGAAAGGATCTTTAAAGCTGTCAGGGAGAAAAGATCAATCACCTATAAAGGGAAAACAATCAGAATAACTTCAGATTTCTCAACAGAAACAATGAAAGCAAAAAGAGCCCTGAATTGTGTATGCCATGCCCTAAAGACCAACAGCTATCAACCAAGAATACTGTCCCCAGGAAAACTCTACTTCATAATGGAAAGTCAAATAAAAACCTTTGACAGCAAAGAAAAATTGAAACAATATATCTCCACCAAACCATCCCTACAAAAGATACTCAAAGATGTCCTACACATAGAAAACCAACAAGAGCACAATAAAGGCCAAGAAACCACCCAAATAGAGGCTTCAAGAATCACAGGAAGAGCAGAGTTGGCATAGCCCCCAAGCAGAGGATAACATGGCAGGAACTACCAAACATCTCTCAATCCTAATTCTCAATATTAATGGACTCAATTCTCTAATTAAGCGACATACATTTTCTAGTTGGATAAAAGGCAAGATTTTTCTATCTGCTCCCTTCAAGAGGTACACTTTGCCCACAAAAAAAAAAAAAAAACATATTCTGAAAGTGAAAGGCTGGAATAAAATGTACCAGGTAATGGTCTCCATAAAGAGGCAGGAGTTGCAATCAGATAAAATAAGCTTCAAATTAAAATCAATGAGAAGCGATAAAGAAGGTCACTACATACTAATTAAGGGATCTCTCTTTCAGGAGGATATTACAATTCTAAATATCTATTAACCAAACAATGGAACACAAAAATTTATCCAAGAAACACTACTTTGTCTTAAATCTCACATAGATCGAAAAAAATAAGTTGTTGGGAATTTTTTAACACACCCAGCAAAAACTCAACAGAGAAATCTCAGATCCAAACAACTGCTTAGAATAACTAGACTAAACAGACATCTACTGAGTATTTCACCCAGCAGCATTACCATACACGTTCCTCTCAGTAGCACACAGAACATCCTCCAAAATAGACTCCATTCTAGGTCACAAAACAAATTTGTCCAAATTCAAAAACACTGAAATTATGCCTTGCATTCTCTCAGACCACAAGGAAATAAAATTAGAGTCAATACCAAAAGCCATCCACGAAAATCTTGTAACACCTGGAGGCTGAACAACACACTGTTGAACAACAAGTCGGTCATTGAAGAGATTAGAAAAGAAATTCAAAAATTCATGGCATTTAACAAAAATTAACACACACAAATTACCAGTTCCTCTGGGCCACAGCAAAGGCAGTACTCAAAAGCAAGTTTATAGCTCTGAGTTGCTACATCAACAAATTGGAGAGATTTGAAACCAACAATTTAACAATGCACATGAAGCTCCTTGAAAAAGAGCAACAAGATAAACCCCAATCCAATAGACTCAAACAAGTTATTAAAGTTAAATCAGAATTTAATGAATTAGAGTACAAAAACAACATAGAATGAATCCACAAAGCAAAGAGTTGGTTCTTTAAAAAAAAAATTACCAAAATTGACAGACCCTTAGCAAATCTTATCAGAAAAAGAAGAGAATGCACCCAAATAAACTCAGTGATGAGAATGGAAACATCACCAGAGAAACAACCAAGACTCAGAACATTATAAGGGAATACTTCTCAAAACTTTATGCTAATAAATTTGAGAATCTGGAAGAAATCGACAAATTTCTAGCAAATATCAACACGTCCAGACTAAACCAAGATGATTTAAACCAACTTAACAGACCCATATCAAGCACAGAAATACAAATAGCAATCAGAGTCCTCCCACCCAAGAAAAGCCCAGGACTGGATGGATTTACAGTGGAATTCTACAAGGCCTTCAAAGCAGAACTCACACCAATACTCCTCCAAATCTTTAATGAAATTGAAAGTGAAAGTTCACTACCAAACTCTTTCTAGTCCCAGGCAGGGACTCATCAAAGAAAGAGAACTATAAACTCATTTCTTTAGTGGACATCAATGCAAAAATTCTCAACAAAATGTTGGCCAATCGACTTCAACCACTCATCAAAAAAATCATACACCACGATCAAACAGGATTCATTTCAGGGATGCAAAGCTGGTCCAATATACACAAATCAATTAATATAATTCATCACATCAACAAGAGCAAGGATAAGAACTGATTATCTCAATAGCTGCAGAGAAAGCGTTTGACAAGATCCAGCACCCCTTTAGGATGAAAGCTTTGGAAAAACTAGGAATCCATGGAACATTCCTCAATACAATAAAGGCTGTGTATGACAAACCTACAGCCAGCATTATACTGAATGGCAAAAAGCTAAAGCCATTTCTTCTAAAGTCAGGAATGCAACAAGAATGTCCACTCTCTCTACTACTCTTCATTTTCATATTAGAATGCCTAGCTAGAGCAATAAGACAAGATGCAAATATAAAAGGGATCCAAATAGGGAAATATGAAGTAAAACTCTCCCTCTTTGCAGATGACATGATCTTGTATTTATAGAACCCCATGGACTCCACTCCCAAGTTACACAAGCTGATTTGAAACTTTGGCAAAGTAGCAGGGTATAAAATGAACCCTCAAAAATCAATGGCTTTTCTGTTTGCCAGTAACAAGAAGAGTGTGGCTGAAATCAGGAAAGCAACTCTTTGTAATAGCCCCATCGAAAATAAAATATCTAGGAGTTAACTTAAGTAAAGAAGTGAAGGAGCTCTAGGATGAAAACTTTAAAAACCTAAAAAAAGGAAATTAAAGCAGAACTAAGGAAGTGTAAAAACCCTCCCATGCTCCTGGATTGGTAGGATTAACATTGTGAAAATGGCAACACTGCCAAAGGCTATCTACAAATTCAATGTGATACCTATCCATATCCCAAACTCATTCTTCAATGAAATAGAAGAGGCAATCCAAAAATTCATATGGAACAATAGAAGACCCCAAATAGCAAAAACGATAGTTAACAGAAATCACAGTGCTGGAGGAATATCAATACCAAATTCAAACTCTACTACAAAGCCATACTAATCATAATAGCTTGGTACGGGCACAAGAACAGACCTGAGAATCAATGGAATAGAACTGAAGACCTAGAAATGAACCCACAGACCTATAGCCACCTAATCTTCAGTAAGAAAGCATAATACATAGAATGGAGGAAAGACAGCCTCTTCAGTAAATAGTGATGGCAAAATTGGTTAAACACCTGTAAAAAACTAAAGCCAGGTCCTTATATATCATCCTGCACCAGAATCAACTCCAAATGGATCCAAAACCTCTGAATCACAGCAGACATCCTGGAAACATTACAGGAAGGAATAGGAGAAACTCTAGGGCTCCTTGGCATAGGCCAAAATGTTCTGAATAAGGACCTAGAAACACAACAAATAAAAGAAAGGTTGGACAAATGGGATTGCATGAAACTGCAGAACTTCTGCATTGCAAAGGACATAACTAGAAAGATTAATAGAAAGCCCCTGAACGGGGAGATCTTCACTAGCCATGCAATCGACAAGGGTCTGATATCTAAAATATACTTCGAACTCAAAAAATTAAATCCCCCAACAACAAATCCTCAAAAAAATCAACCACCCCATTAACAGGTGGGATAAGGACTTAATCAGAGACTTCTCTGAACAGGAAATAAAATGGCCAACAGACACATGAAGAAATGCTCAACTTCTCTGGCCATAAAAGAAATGCAAATCAAAATCACATTGAGATCCACTTCACCCCAGTTAGCATGGCTATAATCAAGAAATCTCATAACAACAGATGCTGGAGGGGATGTTGACAAAAGAGAACCCTACTGCATTGTTGCTGGGAGTGTAAACTTGTTCAACCACTTTAGAAAGCAGTATGGAGGTTCCTCAAAAGACTCCACATATTGCTCCCCTGTCACCCAGCAATCCCACTTTTGGGCATTTACCCAAATGATCACAAACAAGGCCATACTAAATCTACCAGCACAAATATGTTTATCACAGCATTATTTACCATAGATCAGATATGGAACCAATGCAGATGCCTCTCAGTAGATGAATGGATCAAGAAAATGTGGAATATATACATTCATATATACATGTATATGTACATATATAGGCATTCTATGCCTCCATCAGAAAGAATGACACTGCCCCATTTTTTAGGCTATAGAAAGACTTGGGAAAATCATTTTATCTGAATGAAGTAAGCTAGGCCCAAGGAAACATTGGTCCCATGGTTTCCCTTATTTGTAATAAGTTGTATATGTCTAGGACAAACAGAAAAGGTCAAAATCTATGTATATATGACCATATAAGATGGTGCTAAGCAAAATGATAGAGACACAAGTGGTTTTATCTAAGATGCTCTTGTTTTCAATGTACTTACAATGTAGTATGTGATTTTCTTTGTTTCTTTTGTATGTTCTTCCCCCTGTTATAACCCCTGTTTTCATTGTATTTGATTCCAGTGCCCTGCCTCCTATATATATACAGTTTTCTACTTTGAGAAGGGGAAGGGAAATAACAAATTGCTGAAGTAAGGATACAGGATAACCTATTGTAAGCATGAGATTTATAAGACACTATGTTATAAACAATCTTTTTAGGAGGGAGAGCTTTGGGAAGTTGGGAAGGAATGGAAAGTAGGGGAAAAAGAAAGGAGAGGTAATATGCTCTATAGGAAATGTACTCATTACCTTACTCATGTAACTGTAACCCCTCCATACATTATCTTTACAATAATATATATATCAAAAAATAAAAAATACCAATCAGTACATACAATTATTTCATTTTATATAGCAAAGTATCTAAATGTCTTCTCCAAGAGTAATATATAACATAGAGTGGAAATCTTCACTGTATTTTGTCTAGTGACTGGTTGAAAAGATGCCTATAAAATCCTAATGAAAGGCCATCATATATATTATTCTTCAGGTAAAAGGAAGTAGCACACATATCATGGTTCTTAAGAAGCATGCTGTGCTTTTCTTTGCCTGTGAAACTAGTCATAGGTATTATGCCCTCTTTTACATTCAGCATGTTGGGCAAGAGAAGGGCATAACTGGTAATCATTTGTCAACTAGATTATAGGCCCACCTTAAGAATTCAGCCTGCCCCAATGTATTGCAAAATACTCTTTGACCTGACAGTATTCAGCTCAGCCCTTCCAGGAGTTCCACACTACTTCAATCTCAGTGGACTGGCTGTAATTACACTTTGGGGCAAACACTGAGCCACTTATTGCAGAGGGATAGAAAAGCATAAAGCAAAGATGAGTGAGCTGTGCAGCCTGCCTTCAAATGTCTTCTAGTTAGAGAAGCAAAATAAGACATCTAGGTCAATCCTAGTGATAGAAATAACTTTAAAAAGAAGAGTTATTATATCTGGATGAGACCAAAAAGCAAAGAAATCCAAAATTTCACTAGTGCAATATTTTAAAAAATAAGTCCAATTTTGAACCTCCATTTATGTCCTTGCTAGGTCATCAGGTATAATAAATCCTTCTCCACCTTCAACCTTGTAGAATCCCTATAAATTATAGATTTATCTTGATTCTAAGACTTTAAGGACTTTTCCAGGCCTTGCTTCATATAACACCTTTTAAGATTATTTACTTCCTTGTAATTAAATTATTTTCTATGATTAGGCTATTTGATAAATAATTAGTTGAACATTCACTTGATCTAAATGTATTGATTAAACCAGTTTTAATGAGTCAATATGGTCAGTTCACTGAAGAGACTATAGTAGGGTGTATATATGTGGTAGGAATATATATATATATATAAACATATATGGTAGGAATAGTTTCTTGCTTTATATAGTTTTCATTCACTAACTTCTAGTGGTAATGAAGGGTGTGCATTTAGAAGATCTGATTCCTAATCTGTTGAGTTGACTGTCTCTGAGTTTACTAAATATACATGCGATTTTGGAAATTCAAGTGAAATTCTGTCAGTTTCCTATGTACAATCCAAACACATAATGCACTGAATTATGACATGCATGAGGAAATATGAAAATATGCATATGTGTCTCCATATATATATATGTATTATATATGTATACCCCTATACATGTCATAGTTTATACATATTTATGTATGTATACATATATATATATGCTGAATATCATGGCAAAAATAAATTACTCAGGATTCAGAGATGTATCAAGTAAATGAGAAACATTCAAACCATGAGGAGATGTTTGATTGCTATTTATGCAAATAACTCTGAGTAATGGAAAGTTTGGATTACAGAACTTTGATTTACATAAAACAGTAACAATTAAGTGGCAGAAGAAAAACTATAAAATTTTCAGGCTATTGAAACAAAGCAAACTACAGAGATTTCATACAAAATGAAATATTTCACTGGAATATTAGAAAGATACGATCTGCTAAGGCCAAGGGATAAATGAGAAGACTGTACCAAGAGAATGGAATCCCATCTCTGTGATAATGGTCCTCCAGGATAACTTTGAATGCCAAGCAACAAAACTGTAGGCAACCCTTCTATTAGCTCTCCAACAATAGATAAAGATTAGGCCATGATTCTATCTAATTATTCAACACTTTTAATACAAATACAAGTATAATGAGAATCACTTCTATTATGAAAGCTGATGTCCTTTGTAACAATTGGGATAAGTAGGATAAGTTGCTGAGAAAAATCAGGGAGGAAAAGTCTCTACAGATGTCAAACATTTATAAAATGCTCTGATAGTTGAAAGATTTGCTTTTACTAGCATAAAGGATTCAAATATCATTCTTTTTCATGTTTGTTCATATTCTTAAATGTGCAGCTGAGATACTGCCACTGAGCAGTGTCTCACAGTTTGTGCATTTTCTCCCTATATGCTTTCTCTTCCAGAAATGCCAATTGAGTGTGCATTATTTTATTATCCCGATCTGCACTTAGAACAAGACAATTGCCCAAATAGACCAGTGATGAAGACTTAATGACTGATGATTTATGACATCTATACAAGTAACTCTTAAGAATTCTCTTGTGTTCTTTAATCAAAAGAATGGAGCCCAGAGAAATGATCCAAAACGTGCACAACTTAAGTATAGCAATAAACCAATCCCTACAAATGATGTCATGGCCAGTTGGAATAAAATATTAGTCAAAATATTTTCTCTGTTCCTTCCTGAACACCTGTCTGGTCTAATTTAAATTTATTTATTCAGCAAAGTGGGCCACTTAGCAAGACAACAGCAATGGCCAGCATCCACTGTCTATGAGCTCACTAATTCCTAATCAAGTGAGAGAAATAAGAAGAAAAGGGTACAGTCTCTGTATTTTTGCAGGATAGCAGAGTTCAGATAAAATGAATATTTGGAATACAACCCAAATAGAAGACAAAATATACCTGTTAAGTAAATCCATCGCCCTGTTACAACTCAGATAAAAATAGGGCAAGAATTGTAACATTAAGAAGGTAACTCTAAATCTATAAAGGATGTCCAGCTATATGAGATTAGAAGAGACAGACATTTGTTCGATTTATGGTACTGTATGGAAGACTGACATGTTCATTATCTTCCTTAACAATCACAGTACTGTGAAGCTATTAGATTTTTAACACATGTAATATTACATGCCTGTTTTGCTTTTTGCAAAGAAGCAAGTTAAGGCAAAACCAATCATAGAAATAACAATATCTGTTATCATTTAATAAATTCCATGAGATTTCTACCAACATTCATAAGTGATGACATTGTGATTTGCACCAACATTCTCAATACAAACACTTGGGTATTTATTAAGGAACTCCCTCACTTATAATGCCCAAGATTCTTATTTATTCCTTCAAAAATATCTGATGAAACAAACTCCATGACCAAATAGAATAGAAGAGCATAACATAGAAAGCATTTATCTGTGTGCTTTACTGCAGTTGTTTGCTTTGTTTTGTGGTATTGGATATTAAACCAAAGTGGTTCATGCATGCTAGGTAAACACTCTGTTAATGAGCTAAACCCCAGATCTACTGTAGGGTTTTACAAACATTTTATATCTTCTTCTGAAACCTTAATATACTGAAATAAACCCAAGATAAAGAATATTATTGTAACTAAATAATACCAATAAAATGTCTCATGTTAAGGAAGGTAAAATTAATAAATCATATACAACCTGGAAATACATAATTGTAAGTGTTACAAAGCATCAGATATTGTTTCTCATAGATTATAAGCAAGCTGTTTCATTTTCCCCCTCTCTCTCTATATATATATATGATTATTTTACCAAGCATATAATTGAAATAACATGTCAAAATGATAATAAAGCATTGATAAAAGGTAAAAATTAATTGGAAAGATCTCTCTAGAATAAAGTTACATTTCTGAGTTTTTTGTTATTATTTAATTTTTAATTTCTCTTTTGCATTCAAATTTATAGCATGAAAAATGTATGAATAATTATTTAAATTTTCATTGTTATTGTAAAGGTTATGTACAGAGGGGTCACAGTTACAACATTTCTGAGATTGTTTTAAAATCTCATCATCACCACTAGAAAGAAAATTATCGTCTTTTTTTCCATGGGACAAACTTCCATTCTTCAATGAAAGCAGTGATACAACAGTTAAGTAATATGTAATTTATTCCATATTAATATTAGCTGTTTTCAGAACAAGCAACTTGAATTGCAAGCCAAAAACTATACTGAATAATTCATATTAGTTTATTGTAAAAATAATGAACCTTGATAATATAACAAAGATATCACCCCTGATGATGATGGAACAAGATAGACCATGAGGTTTCCATTGGAAACCACAAAATTTACCCAAATCTCTTGATTGTCCAGCTGGAAAATAAGCTGCCTTGTGCTAGATTCTAGTAATCCAGTGGTCTTCTCTGTAAAGCTGTTTTTCAAGAGGAAAGAGTCTCTGTGTTTGCTATCTGTAATTAATTTAACCTATTCCTTCTACGCTGGCAGTCAGAGTATATTTCACTCATTGGTTATCCATTTATTCAAATATAAGTTTCAGGGGATGGAGTTCAAAGAGAGATGTGATAGGTGCAGTATTCTAGAAAGGGAAGTAAGATATGAACCCAATTTTCAAAATTGTCTTGCTATTATATAGAGTACAAGGTGTTCATTTTTGTGGAAGTACTTGGGATTTGAACTCAGTGGCTTGTATTTGCTGGGCAGATGCTCTTGCGCCTTCAACCCATTTTACTCTCATTGCTTTTCAAATGTGGTCTAGGTTTTTTTCTGGGACCACCCTGGATAGCAAACCTATTTATATTTTCTTTGTGTTTGGAATAACAGGCACACTGCACCAGGTTTTTATTGGTTGAGAATGATGTCTCATGATCTTTTTGCCTAGACTGGCCTTACACCAGTATCTTCCCTATCTTCTCTTCCCAAATAGCTTGAGACACACAGAAAGAGATAGCATTATTTTCAACCATAAAGCATCTTAGAATGAAACAAAACAGTAATAGTAAAAATACAAACTCTTTTATATCAAATCTTCAGTGCTATTTTAGTAGATACATTATACCTTTAGATAAAAGAATAAAGTACTCTGGTTAGTCCAGAGGGAAATAATAAGAGCAACAAGAACTAGAACTTCTGACCTGAGATATATGTTAGGAGGCAAACATGGTAAATGTTATCAAAGATGTACTCTGTCAGATTCATTATTTTAGGTGCTTGATTTCTGAGTGAATGTATCACTAAAAGTTAATTGCTTCACAGTTGACCAGTTATGTCAAGAAATATTTGTGCGGGAACACTCTTTCCAACTTCAGATTCCAAGAGACAGAACTCAAATTAGATCTTAATTTCACTGCTTCTTTTTTTCTTAATCAGCAAATTTAACCAAAACACTTAAGATTCTTTTCCTCATCTCTGAAACTAGCCATACCATTCCAGTAATGAGAAATTAAATTAGGAATACAAATCTCATGCCAGATACATCAAGACACTTTAAACTTATCAGTTCAGTGTTTTGTTTGTACTGATCCTTCAAAGGAGATATCATCACCAACTCAACAAAATTAAGGAGATTTTTTAATAACTAACCAAGGATAACACAGGAAGTATCAGAACCAGGAAATACTACCAGACCCACAGATTCCAAAGACTTCATTTCAGCTCCTCAGTAGGCAAAAGTATCTACCTTGATAATAATAAGATAGGATTACACACCAAGTAGACCACCTAAAATCCAACACTCACAACATTACTACAAGACAAACTGAGGACAAGAAAACTTTTTATTCATTGCTGGTAGAAATACAAAACATTTTGGCAATTTGTAAATAAAATAGGTAATTCCTTCCAAAGCTATACATAGGCCTACCTTACAATCTCTCAATTCATGCCTAGGTATTTACCAAAGTCATTTGAAAGTGTGTGTTCTCAGAAAAATCTACATATAGATTTATACATAGTTGTCAAACATTGAAAATAAAAGTGACATCTGTATTAAGTAGATAGATAAGCATATTGTGGTAGATCTAGTATCCAGATAATGAGGTATTACTCAGGTATAAATGGAAATGAGTCATCAAACCACAAAAGACATGGAAGAATTAATATAGTTATTTATAAGTTAAAAATTTCAAAAAGTCTACATACTCTGATTCAAAATGTAAGACATGAATGATAAGTCTATATAGAAAATAGAAATATCATTGGCTTGTCAAGTGGGCAGGGAGAGATAAACATATGAATAGATAGAGTTTAGAACAATTTTAAGGAGTAGAATTCCTTAGTGTGATACGAGAAAGTTATACCTAGTTCATTATACATGTGCCAAACCCTGAAGAATGTACAACACAAAGTGGGAAACCTAGTGTAAACTATGGATGAGGTTAATATATTGATTGTGGTTTTCCACTTTAATGTGGATAGAGTAGAGTAGACTGAAATTCTATGCCATCATGGGAAATCTCTATGATTGTTTGGTGGTCCTTTGTTTGGCTATTGTTTTGGAGAAAAAGACTGTCTGTGTAGGCCAGGATGGTTTATAACTCACAATCCTCTCTACTTAATCTCTAGAGTTAGGCATTATTGGAATTAAGCATATGTATTAGTGTATCAGTCTTCACCTCACAACTTTTCTGTAAACCTAATTGCTCTTAGAAAAAATACAACAGCGATACTCACAAGACAATATATTGGAAATGAATTTTACAGTGCAGGAGGGTTAGGAAAGGGAAAATGGGAGAAAAATGAGGGAGGGGTAACAAGTTGGACAAGAAATGTAGGCACTACCTTACATATGTAACTGTAACACCTCTGTACATCACCTTGAAAATAAAATAAAATTAAAAAAATATGGAAAAACTTTAAAAGTTTGTTGTTTAAAATGGTATTGTACAAAATGTTGAACCAAACTATAAAAATTCTACATTTTTATAATAACTGTACAAAATAATCTCTGACTTTAAAAATCTTTTCAAAATGTATGCAAACCAAGGAAACTATGTTTCTGTTGTTGATAAAAGAGACAATTTCTTAAAGCTTTTCTGATTATTAGATACAAAGCACATTTCAAATATTGGAGGCCAGAAGATGAGACATTTTTTCCTCTCCAGGTCAAATTTGTCTTCCTGATGAGGGTCTCACTAGTTGTTTTCTCAGAATCCCAGCTGTATTTACACAGGCTCTCTGGATAGTGATCCTTACTAGAGCTAACAACACTTCATGCAAAGAAAAAGAAGTTTATTTTGTGCTTAACAAGATTTTATTCCCCCAAACTGGATAATGTTTGAAAGGAAAGCATCCATGAGAGTCAATGAACACATGTTCTTCTTTTCAAATAAGTTTGTTAACAAAAATAATCTGTCAATCCTATACTGACATTGTTGATACTCCCACTTTTCAGTTTATGGCATTGGTAAGATGTGTTCAAAAGACAGTGAAATTAGACATATTAGCAAACTAACAAAATAAGTCAGTATGTTTACATTCTATACTCTAGAGTCATTTAATAATACAGGATTCATTGAATTCATCTTTCATTGAACTGTAAAGGTTATTTATCAATTACTTAGATGATTAAAACTATGAAAAACATTTCCAGAATGCTGATGATTAAAGAATTCAGTAGAAGGAATTAGACTTCAAAACTGTGCCTCCTTTTCTTCACCTATTTGTAGAATTTGCTGTTTAAAAGGTAGTTTTTAGCATACTTGACAGGTTGAGTATGAAAATACTTTATTGATATAAGTCAAATTAGGTACATATAGTTCTGATGGTCCCTGGAAATTTGTTGTTGGTGTTTTCTAATCTAGCAGAAAGTTCCAAGAAGTCACTGATTTTTTAACAGCTTCATCATCAATCTTACTTTTGTGTGAATTCTGACTTTAATCAAATCTTCTATCTAAACATGAGCTTGGCTTTTTGCTGAGCATCCTCACTGAATATTAAAATTAAAACAAAAACTGATAACATAAAATTCTCAATAGTCTTAAAAATGAAACAAATCAGATCCTTAGGAGGAGCAAAAATTAGCACAATTCCAGAAGAACAGGACCATGAGTCCATTCCATACACCAGATCTTTGACTCATAGATTTTTCCAGAGTTTGAAATCTTACAGAGTTCATGCAGTCAGTTTTTAACTTTCTGGAAACTGGAAACACTTTTGTTCTTTTTGTTTTTCTCTTTTGACTGAGCATATTTAAATATCTTGTATTGCATATAGCATTTTATTATAACAAATTATTTTCTAAGTCTACAGATGAGAGGCGATTTTACCTGAGATTGATTGATGTCCAGAACTATTTTATACCTGAGTTATTTACACAGAGACTTGAATCATTTGAAGTGATGATATTAAGATGATATTTTAGGCATACAACCAGAATGGGCTAAGATTCTGAAAAGTTGAAAATTTTACTTTGTTCTGAAATATATATAAATGTTTTTGAATCATAAGGCAAACTAGGGTAGATTAATAATGACCATATAAATATCTTCATTCCAGTGATAATCTATAAATCTTATATATGAAAGTGTCTTTGCAGGTATGCTTAAGAATCACAACTCGCCGGGCGCTGGAGGCTCACACCTGCAATCCTAGCTGCTAAGGTGGCTGAGATCTGAGGAACACGGTTCAAAGCCAGCCCAGAAAGGAAAGTTTGTGAGACTCTTATCTCAAAGAAACTATCTGAAAACTGGAAGTGGCGCTGTGGCTGAAGTGGTAGAGTGCTGGCCTTGAGCTGAAGAGCTGAGGGACAGCACCCAGGCCCAGAGTTCAAGCCTCACAACTAACCATAAACCAAAAACAAAACCAAAAACAAACCAGAATCACAACTCAAGGAAATATCTAGGACTAAATTTATAAATTTAATATTATCAAAAGTAATTATTGTAAGAGGAAGATGGGATGATCAAAGTAATCAAAGCTGATATGATGATAGAAGGAGGAGGTTACTGAGATTTAAGGAAAGGAACATATATTAAGGAATTCAAGTTATCACTCTAAAATGGAAAAATAAAAACAAGTAGATAGATTCTTCTTTCAGACCTTTCAGCAATAAGCTTGGCCCTGCTAATACTTTCAGGCAGAGTGAGACATACTTTGGACTTACAACCTAATTATACAATGATAAATCTTTGATTTTACATTAAGCTGATAGCTTAGGCAACAGACAACAAATATAAACAGTGGTTTTGTATTTCATTTCCTTTGTTTGGATGTTGTGAAATCTCTTCACTTTCCCTCAGTCTCTGAATCAACAGATTAAAATAGCTGATTACTTTGGAATATCTTTGTTTCTCATTTGAAAATTGCTTCAAAGTAGGATAAAATCCAAATCCCAGTTATTACAGAGCTTGAGCTGGTGTAGTTCCAACACTGTTGTAAATTGCAAGTGAAAACTGGCAGAGATACTTGAGCATCTTGGAAATAGTACAAACTGTGATAAAAGGTATATATAAAAGGTATAGATGGTAAATTTCTGATAAAATGCAACAATAATTTTGTAATATTCAGATTCCAACAGCTAAAGGAGTTCCTGGAAAGTGGTAGTCAACACTAAAGGCAGAACATTGAGAGTAGGTGCAAACTGGAATGTTTCCTTGACATACTTCAGCTGAATACCAACTCTGATTGCCATTTTTATTGTACAGATGAGAAAAGAGAAGATGGAGAGAAGTACTAAAATGTGCAACCACTCGTAGAATCCTTGTTCTACTGATTCAAAGTTATTACTTTCTTTATACAAAATGGCACCCTGTATGTAGTATTTACTTTTAAAATAATACATACACATATATGAATAGATATTAGTAGATCCATAATCTGATATATTTAAAAACAGAAAGGGTTAAATTTTAGAGAAAATGGCTACTTGCCATTTTCACACCAGTATGTTTAGAAAACTGTAAAAATTTATTTTTAAAGGTTGAATCAATGTACATGCCTTCATGCACTGTTTTGTAATATCTGACAATATTTCTCTACTATCTCTATTATAAATTCATAGTACATACTCTAGAAAAGATCCTATTAAAGCAGAATGTAGTCTAAACCACAAATGTAAGGCATATAGGATAAACTGAAAAAACTACTAGCTATAATTAAAAAGTGTAAAGAATCTGGTGAATTAATTTTAACATATTTGATTTATCTTGTATGTAGTATTTCACTATTTTGATATATAAATAGCTTTAACTTACTAATAATATATATCTATGTCAATTTATATAAGCAGGTCTTCAAAATTTTGTGGATCTTTTACACTTATGTCACCCCTCATTCTGTACCTGTCTCATTTCAAGTGCTCAATCACCACATGAAGCTCATGGCTACCTTGTGAACTCTATATTACATATGCTAAAAAGTTACTTCAAAAATCATGTCCCTCTTTCTTGATTATTCCTGTAACAGTATAGTTTCTCTAATGTCAAAATACTCACAAATAATATAAGAACATGTGTGCACTCATCTAGAAACCCAAGACTTTTGGGTAAGTAGTTGATTTTCCCCCAGGAGTCACAGGGGTTGATTTCACAAGCAAACCTTGACCCAGAAGTCATCTTTAGAAAGTAGCCATTGATTAGAGGCTCAAAGGTAATCTTCCCCAAGCTATTCATTGCATAGCTTGATGCTTGTTTTATTTTTTCCCTCTAAACTCAATATTAATGTAGATAAGGTTGTAAGATTTAGAATTAAAATGTAGTTAATAAAGTCAAAAAGATCAGAATAATCAATGACTGCTGAAGGTAAAGAAAGAAATCCCTAACATCAAGAAGGTTAACAAAGTCTGTAACATAAATCATAGAGTCATTACAACAAGAAAATAACCTGTTTTCCTGTATTATAGTAAAACTCTTTAGGAAGAAATAAATCACTGTTAAAAATAATAATATAACATGCAATTGGATTTCCAAGCAGAGTATCTGTTTCTAAAATGTTAAGGAAAAAATACTAAGAAAGTAAAAGTTAAGAAACATATCTTTTCAATGTCACAGATGGTATAACTTAATAGACATATCAAAATATTTCCTGCTTTTTTATAAAACATCTTAGACTTAGTAGTATTTATTAAATTGTGTATTTCTGATTAAATGCAAATTATCTCTACAATATAAATGATAAGCAATATAAGATGAGTGATTCCTTAATAAGATGTTAACAAATTCTGTTTACAATCTAGTAATTGCATATGTGATTTTCGCCTCTACAATTGCTCTTTGAACTGGTTTTTCTATCTTATTGATCCCCTCAAATGATGAGTATACTAAAAAACTTCACATATTTTTTCATATTTGTAAGAAGATCGATTTTTAATTTTTTCAAAAAGTGAACTTGCACAAAGACAACACTTCTATTAAGATACATTCTCAGGAGAATAATTTAGCAATTGAGTCAAATTTATTGTGGCTCTATATTTTTGAAAGGTATTTTAATTTGTAGCTTCTAATCTCTTCTACAACCAAATGATAAATAAAAATCTACTGTGAGTTAAATTGACATGGTTTAGGCAATTTTTTGGTTGTTTGTTTGCCAGTCTTGGGGCTTGAACTCAGAGCCTGGGTGTTGTTCCTCAGTATTTTTGCTTAAGGCCCAGTTCTACTCCTGGCTTTATTGGTGGGTAATTTGAAATAAGAATCTCAGAGACTTTCTTTTCTGGGTTGGCTTCTACCCACTTTCCTTAGATCTCAGCCTCTTGAGTAATTAAGATTAGAGGCATGGGCCATCAGCTGCTGGCTGGCATTAATACATATTTTAACTGCTGGTCTGACCAGTGCAGGCAGTAGAGTTTATTCTTTAAGCTGATCTCTCAAAATATCAGTGAAACATTTGGCTGGATTATTTATGACTCCATGAAAAGCCTACAGGATTAGAAGTAAAAGTGTGAAGGCACAACCTTATGAAACTTGTTCAATTGGGTAGTTTTCAGGATATATCTACAACCTGAACCCCAATAACTTTCTGTTTCATGTAGAATCTACTTGTATCTCTTATCTGTCAGGGGCATAGGTCATGATTATAGCATTTCTAATTTTTTTAAAGCCAGTAGCATATTCATTATAAACACCTAGACAATGGTACCCCATTTATATTTTTATAACAACACATAGGAAATTTTGGAGAATGCACAAAAACAGAACATAATTACAAGTTTTCAGAATTCAAGCTATTCATAGAAAAATACAACACAGTTCAGACATTGCAGCCCTAATTTACAATATCTACAGTAAAAGCCCAGAAAGTCAATTTATATCCTGTACTTTCATTGCCTTATTTTCATTGTCCCAGAACAAGTGAAATAAGATTCCAAGCCAATCATATAAAATGAATTGCTTCTAGTTGGTGTAACTTCTGGTTCTCTATGCTAATAATCTCCACATGGAGTATGTCTGAAGCCTTATCACAACAAAATGTTCCATTCAGGTGTTTATCATTGAATTGCTAATAAAATGCAAAGGCAAAGGCTGACTTTCTTCCTACAGATACTTCTGGGAAAAGTTAACTTCTATTTGTTATTGTTTGCGGTAATCAGTCCGTGTGAGAATATTAGAGTTGTGGAGGTCCAAACAAGAGACAGCCATTACTCTAGACCCCAGCTGTTGATTTTATTTGTCCTGGCCACCTCTCTCTCTCTATCCCTCTCTCTCTCCCTCCCTCCCTTCCTCCCCTGCACTGTTTCTCCCTCTCCCTATCTCCCTCTCCCTCCCTCCTCCTCCTTCTCTTCCTCCTCTCCCTCTCTTTCTCCCTGCTTCCCCTTTTCTCTCCCTTTTTCTCCACTTCCTTCCCTGCCTCCTCTTCCTCTCTCTGTGTCTTCCTCACTCCCAAACTAGTGCTTGAATTCAGGCACCTCATATTTTTGTTTAGCTTTTTCATTCATGGCTGGTGCCATACCACTTGAGTTACACTTCCACTTCCACATCCACCTTTTTGCTGGTTAATCAGAGATAAAAGTCTCTGGCATTTGTCTGACCAAGCTGGTTTCACATCTCAGCTTCCTGAGTAGGATTACAGGCATGAGACATGCAGACATTTGTGTGAGCCATCATAGCCAGCCTCTGCTCTCTGAGTTGAGCTTCTCTTACATTTCTTAGCTTAGTATCTGGATTTTGTTTTAGGTACTACAGTATTTTATTATTATCTTGAGTGGAATCAGGCCCATGATTTTTTGTTTCTTTGTATTGATAAAAAGCCAGCTTTGTAGACCAGTAGGTTTTGTTTCTTACTGGGATAGTGTCCATTTTATTAATTTTACTATATATAATAAATAACTTGGAAAAAAAGTTTTCCTCAGTCTCAATATTTTGCCTTAAGACCTTGAGTTTTTATCCAGATACTAATTTTCTTTGGTTTGCTTCCTGTGGTAGAATACAGTGCTGTGTTGAACTTTGGGGGCCAGTTAACTTTGAGATTAGGGCTTGATTCACAAAATTTATTCATGATCCTTTCTTAAGCAAATATTCACAGTGTTGGTGCCATGGTCTAAGCTTAAATCGCTGCTTCTAGGAAAAACTCCATCATGTTATATCAAATGATAATACTGACTCATGTGTCTATCTTTCTACATAGAAAACTTTAACGAAAACAATTTGGATCTTCAACAGTCATTCTAAGTAACATTTGACTTGAATGAAATTATTCTAAACAAAGAGCTTAAAATTTTTTAATGTAATTGGCAATAGTTTATTATTGGTATGCAGAATTCTTCAAACAAAATTGTGAATCAAATCTTCTTTTACTAAAATGTCATTTTCCAAACCTACTGAGCTATTTGACAAAATTTACACAAAACTTTGCTCATGTGCTTTTTAAGTCCCCCTTTCCTACCCATCAGTTCATGCTCCTGAAGAGTATTTAAATTTTCTTCATGTATCTCTGTACTACTAACGGTGAAATTCGCAGAAAAGCATTCTGAATGACAAAACTTAGTTTATTGCCTTGGAAATGAGTTGAAACCACATTCAAATCTCAGGGTACCTGCTTCCCAGAGTGAGAAAGTAAACTTCCTAGGTAAATGGGGCAGGGAAGGGATAGTAGGAAAAAACAAAGGAGGGGGTAACAATGTTCAACAAGAAATGTGCTCATTACCTTACTCATGTAACTGTAACCCCTCCATTCAGCATTTTTACAATACAATAAAATTTTAAAAATTACTGCCAATTTTTGACAAACTGCTCAATGTCTTTCAACAAAAACTTTTGGTAGTGACACAATTTTGGTTCAATTTCTGTTGTTGTTTGAAGAATTCTACATAACAATGAAAATATTTCCCATTACACATAAGTAATCTTAATGCCTAATGTGACTCTTACTCTACTCTTTGTGCTAGACCAGACATTTAGACGTAAGAAAAGCTATGCAATTAACTGATCATGAGAATCCTATGGATTCTATACATCTATATCCTATAAAAGAAGAGGTTCTGGGTGACAAAGATTCAGAAAAATAACTGAAAGGAAATCTACTATCGAAGTGATAGTATTTAAGAAATTCATCCAGCCAGCACCAGTGGATCTAAGCTACTAGCCAGTGGATCACACCTGTAATCCTAGCTACTCAAGAGGCTGAGATCTGAGGATCACAGTTCAAAGCCAGTCTGGTCAGAAAAGTCCCTGTTAGACTCTTATTGCCAATTAACCACTCCAAAACTGGAAGTAACACTGTGTCTCAAAGGGGTAAAGCAATAGTCTTGATCAAAAGGGCTCAGGGACATCTCCCAGGCTCTGAGTTCAAGCCCCGTGACCAACAAGATGCAAACAAGCAAGCAAGCAAGAAGAAGGAAGGAAGGAAAGAAGGAAGGAAGGAAGGAAGGAAGGAAGGAAGGAAGGAAGGAAGGAAGGAAGGAAGGAAGGAAGGAAGGAAGGAAAGGAGGGAGAGAGGGAGGGAGGGAGGGAGGGAGAAAAAAGAGAAATATATTCATCAAAAGAGATACCATTTTAATTAAATAGTGTATAATGCAAATTTAATATTCAAAATGATAAGGGGTTTCTGTCTTACCAAAAGGACTCTGTGAAGCAAAGAGTATCCTGGGGTAGATACGATACGTGTAAAACTTAACATAGAATGAGCTTCCATTTTTGCCCATTTCCATTATTTTCTTACTCTATCCACAGTGTCTTATTTCTAAAGTATTGGCCTTCAACTATATTACTATGTTAAAAAATTTCCAGTAACATATTTGGTACCACTATTTCTCAGTATCCACAGAAATTTGTTTCCAGAATAGTCATAGGTACCAAACCCCAGAGGATGAATTGTCATATATAATGATATGGCAATTGTATATAGCTCATATTCACCCTCCCATATACTTTATTTTTAATGTATATTTTTATTGCAAAGATACTGTACAAAGGTATTACAGTTACATGACTAAGGTAATGAGTACATTTCCTATCAAGCATTGATACCCCCTCCTTTGTTTTTTTCCCCCAACATCCCTTCCTGCGACACCTCTCCAACTCCTCCCTCCCTCTCCCAAAGTTGTAAAGTTCGTTTTCAACATATTGTCTTGTACATGTTACTGTGACAATGGGTCGGTCAACCTGTATCCTTATTTCAGCATTTTGTTATTTCCCTTCCCTTCCCCAAATTAGAAAAATGTACATACAAGATGTAGGACATCGTAATCAAATACAATGAAAACAGGGGTTATACCATGAGGGAAGAATATACAAAAAAATCACATAGTACATTATAAGTACATTAAAAACAACATCAAAAAAGCTAAAACTTCTTGTGTCCCTATCTTGGGTTTAAAAAAAAAAGAAATGCAAATCAAAACAACATTGAGATTCCACCTCACCCCAGTTAGAATGGCTTTAATCAGAAAATCTAATAACAACAGATGCTGGAGGGGAGTCGTGGCCAAAAGGGAATCCTACTGCATTATTGGTAGGAGTATAAACTTGTTCAACACGTTGGAAAGCAGTATGGAAGTTCCTCAAAAGACTCCACATAGAGCTCCCCTATGACCCTGCAATCCCACTTTTGGGCATTTACCCAAATGATCACAAACAAGACCATACTAAAACTACCATTACAACTATGTTTAATGCAGCATTATTCACCATAGCTAAGATATGGAACCAACACAGATGCCCTATATCTATCTATCTATCTATCTATCTATCTATCTATCTATCTATCTATCTATCTATCTATATACATACATACATATATACACATATATATATGAATATATATATATATATGAATTCTATGCCTCCGATATACCTTCAATCCTGTCTTGATCACTTTAAATGTCCAATATAACATAAAACTCTAAGTACATAGTTATATTGTATGGTTTATGTAATCATGTGAAGAAAATAAGCTGCTCACAGTCCATGGACAATTTGTATAAACAAATACATTTTATTGGTGGTTGATTTACTAAAAATACATGAAGTCCATAGATCATGAGAGCTAACTAGGTTCCAAACCTGAAAAACCTTCCAGTGTATTTGCATTGTATTTTTCTTTAAGTGAAAGAAATGTAAATGATATTCTAAATATTTTTGGTGAAATATTGGTATTACAAAGCCTTTACTAAAATTTATAATCTCAACAGAACTCAACTTTTTGCTGCCATATTGATCCCATGGCTTAGAAATGAACATTCTTTTCTTCTTATCATTATCTTAAATTTACTCCTATGAATTCCAAAATGTTAAGTACAGCAATCCTCTCAGATAACGTATTGATAATATAGACACAGAATCAAGTGCTCTCCAAGTATAAAGGGACATACTCATATGCTGTCCGAATTGCAGTATAGGAAACATAATTTTGTCAGACACAATTAACATTTTCAACATAACTCACATTCAAGGCTCTTTAGGGTGCTATTGAAACACTTCATTCCTTCCTTACAACACTTTTTCCATATGGAAATATTACTGACTGAGCAGATTTAGAATAATTGGTGATATATGTACATAGCATTATGAGCAATGTGTTGCAAAGTTGATTATCTTCCATTTAAAATTGAGTTCACTTTGACTAGGGTTCAGGACAATAGGACAAACTTAGGCTGGATAAATTTTCTGACTCCAAAAAAAAACAGTTACTGTCCAGGCTTCCCTTTCCTAATTTGATTTTACTTCTTAGCTCTCCTATTTTTAGTTCCCTCAGGCTTAGTCTTAAAAGTATTTATCAATTGCTGCTTACAATAAAATCACTGTGTATTATAATAATTTAATGAGGAAACAACATGGATATTCACCAAGATTTGGATTTGTTTCAGGACATGATAGACGGTCCATGTCTCATAGGGATTCAGAGGAAGAATCTAGTGTTGTTGCTGTTATTTGTTTGTTTTGTTCTGTTTTATTTGTTTTTCTGTTCTCCTTCCTGTGTTTTAAACTTGCCCTAAATCAGAGCAATGATTGTCAAGTGTAGAAAAGTGCTTGGGTCCTTGGATGGAATCCAAGGTTTAGGAATCTAGACCCTAGTAATTGTTATTCTTTCACACAACAGATATTTGCTGCCAAATTCACATGAACTGAGGGTTACAGGTCCCAAATATGCAAACAGCAAAGAGCACTTATCTCTGTCTTCATTCTCTGCCTTCTAATGGGGAAAACAGACATTAAACATCTTCATTCATGGCCACATGAAAACATTCTAGTGTCATATAATAGATGTATATATGTATACTTATATTACATATAGTGTATATATTTAGTGTATGCATATAAATATTTTACATATGCATTATGTATATATGTGTATATTATTTGTATATATGTATATATACATACATGGATATATTTTGTTATATTTCCTTTTTAAAGTACTCTTCCTGGGTTCTCCACCATATACTTTCTGTACAGGAAAGAGAATGTCCTAAACCATAAACCAAATTATTTCACTCCTTTGCTCAGAGTTTTCTAAATGTTCCAAACTTTACTCAAAGAAAAAGCGAGGCCTTCATACAATCTTGCATTATCAGTGAGTTCTGGCACCAGATAAGTTCCCTAACCACATTTTTTTCCCTTTCCTAGCAGGTGTTCTTCTATTCAAACACAAGGACTAATATGTTATTCTTTTAATATTAAGTACATCATCATATTAGGAAAATCATACTTGATATTTTTCTTGTCTGTAAAAAGAATTTCCCTGAAAACTCATATGTCTTTCTTCTTGTTTTCTGGTTTCATTCATATGTGGCCTTCTCATTATAGCCTAAAACCCAAAGTGACATTTTGAAACAAAAAAGGATTTTCATCACTCATCACTCTTTAAGTTTTCTTAGTCTTCGGAAGGAATGGTTAAAGGACATAGGTATAACTTCATCTAAGTGCACATTTGATATGCTTGAACTGTCCTCCCAAAGTTATGTTCTATTGACATGAACTTGGAAAAAAGAGAAGTTAATGATCTCTATGTGTTCTTTTCTTTCAAATCCTCAGATCCTAATCAGGTTCTTGTATGTTCTCCTGGTCTCACTTATTTCTCTTCTCCAGTATTTAGTTACTCCCCTCACAACAAATGAAACAAAAACAAATCAACAAGTAAGACATTTGTAAATTTATGCCTATGGGCATCAAAGGAAGAGGACAGAGAGGAAAAGATATTGGAAGTAGAATAATTCACAAAGGATTTCTTATGTTTTTATTTTTATCGCAAAGATGCTGTACAGAGTATTGTTACCCTCTCCTTTGTTGTTCTCCCACTATCTTTTCGCTTTCCAGACTAAGACTCAGTGCAGTTAAGGAATATCTTGAAGTAAAAAATAAATACAACTGCTGGGTTCAAGTGGCTTACACCTGTAATTCTAGCCATTCTGGAGGCTGAGATTTGAGGATCATGGTTCAAAGCCAGCCTTCTGAGGAAAGTCTGTAAGACTCTGATCTTTTACAAACTGAAAAGAGACAAAGACCAAAAAACAAAAACAAATGAACAAACAAAAACAGCCAGAAGTGCAAAAGTGGAGCTGTGACTCAAGTGGTAGAATTCTAGTCTTGAGCACAAAAGCTCAAGGACAGAACACAGGCATTGAGATCAAGCCCTCGGACCAGAAAAAAAAAAGAAAGAAAGAAAACAATGTAAATCCCACTCCAACATTTTCCAACTTCACAGATTGCCTACAGCTCCTTTATAAATCTCAATATAACTCATGAGAAGTCAAAATCTATGGTAATATATGTAGGATAAATGTATTCTTTATGTAGATGTACTCTTAACAAAATTAATTCTACAGATGCTTGTTTCATGGTTCCCATTGTAGACTAGGAGACAAACTTTAAAAATGTGAAGCCTTTAGCTTTGCAATTTAAAACCTTAAATAGTACCAAGTGAATCTACTTGGGGAAGTTAGATAAGGTTGTAGAGCACATGTCTAGCAAGTTCAAGACACTGGATTCAATCTCTGTTATTATAGGATAGGAATAAAAAATAACGATACGGAACTTGTTATTGAATAGTTCATGTTATGCTCTTTAAATTCATGGTTTCCCAATGTAGTTAATTTGCTGGCAGATTGTTTACAAGAGATTAGGGGAAGAAAAAAGTAAAAACACACATACACACATACATAGGCAATTACTACATATTGATCACATTTGATTAATACTGATAAATAGTTAGCTAACTTTGCATCCTAGTCACTTGTCTTCAAAAATTTTAACACATGGAAATATTATCAATCTGTACCAAACTTAAGATCCTAGTGGAGTTCCTAGGACTTGATCCTTGAACAACACAACTTCAACATTCAGAATTTCTGATCTCTAAACACAACTTCTAAAGACAGAATAAATTCACAGTGTGACTCATAAACTGCCAATTCCAAGGGGAAATAGTTCACACATATTGGCTGATCTGTTGACTTCAGCATACGGAGGTTTTCATTTTCCTCTTTTCATTTTATTAACAGGTAAAATATAATTTCGCCAGCCTGTCCATTTTAATATGGGCATTTACTTCCTTTTCAATTTTCTGTTTTAAACATCAACACCATCCTTTCAGTAAGCAGGAGCATCTAATTGAGGCATCCACATGTTATACATAATTATGATTCAAGAAATCAACTGGGCCATGAGGAATAGGTTATATACAACCTGGGAATTTTAGTTTAATAGAAACATATGTAAAAGAGTGACAGGGGAAATGTAGATTACTCAGTTGGATTCTGCAGCACTTAGTACTGAACATATGTTTAGAACTGATTTATCTGTTCATTTCATTGTCACTTGAACATTTAAATATTTGAATACTTAATATGAAAAAAACATACTAGATCCAAGAGAATAGTAGGGAAACATTTCAAGCAACGGGTGAAATGAATGGGTTGTTTGCAGTGAATTCAGTCTCAATCAAAACAAGCATTGTTAGGTGAAATGTGCACTATCTTAGAAACTCAGGAAACTTTTATCCCAATGGTGATTTCTACTAAATTGAGGAGGTGTAATCACTCTCCAAGAAGATTTATTTCTTCTTTATTGTGATGATATTTTTGACTATCACTGATTAATGATATGCTTTCATGAGCTTTGAAGTACAATTAGTAAAAACTGGTTATTTTAATCCTGCATTTTTCACAAAAATTATGAAGATATTTTTCACAGTTCTCCACACATTTTACAACTCATTCTGAGTAAGCTAAGAATAATGGAAACTCACATTCAAATAGGGAACTTGTCATGGGGTAAAATTAACATAGTATCATATTCTATAATAAGCAGTTTCCAAAATCTAGCTCTAGATTGTTATATGGGGTTAACCTCTGAGACTAGGTGACAATGGAAATATGATTTATTGTGAGACGAAACCTGCCCTACAACTTTAAGAGTAATGACTTAACTACTTACAATAGTAATCCTCAGATTAAATATGATCTTTTATGTAAATGGCCTCATATAGTGCCTTTAGCAGTCTAAAGTTTAGAAGTCTAAAACTGTTTTGTTGATGCTGATCTTTATTTTTCTGTGCATTCTTCCTCCATGGAAAGAGCCTCACTTACTGAACATGGTTATCACCAGCTAGGTCTGCTCCATCCCTATATGGAGATCTTTATCCCCTAATACACTAGAATGAAGGAATCAATCCAATGCCTAGAAATCATATTGAAATCAATTATTTCTTTGTTGCTTTGTATGTCCCTCCCCCACAGTGTAACCCCCACTTTCACTATATTTGATGTCAGTATAACATGTGGAGGAGATGGGGACAAACAAGTCGTTTAAGGATTCAGGTGGACCTGTTGCAACAATGAGAAGTACAAAATGTCATGTCAAAACCAGCTTTACAATGTCGGTGTGGGGGGGGAGGGGGGTATAATTGGGTGGGGGGAGGGGGGTAAAATTGGGTGGGGGGAGGGGGGAGGCGGGGAAGGGAAGTGAAGGGTAAACAAAGGAGGAGGCTGCAATGCTTGGTAAGAAATGCATGCATTATTCTGCCCATGTAATTGTAGCCCCTCTGCCCCTCTGTACAGTATGTTCTCAAATAAAATAAAATACAATTAAAAAAAAGAAAAAAAAAAAGAAATTCTACACAGGCCAAAATACATCTTATCCGGACCAGAACATGGATAATTATCTGAAAATATACCAGCATTTCCTAACCTTTGGCAAATAATCCACTTCACATTATCAGAAAGGGATGGAGGGGGGTGGGAGGTGGCACATGAAAGTCTTAGGAGGAAAATATGTGTTTCTAAATGAGTTTATAAAATACTGAGAACTGGAACTTTAAAAATCATATATCAAGGAATAATAGAAATAACAAGATGCAAACATAGCAGCATTTACTTTGTCTTATATTACAGCTTACCTTCACCTCCCAAATAAGAAATAAATGTATCTTGGACAAGCTCCATTTGTCTCCCATTACAATTGGTATATGTACATTTCTCTTTTTTACTGACAGTATCTTAAAAGTTCAGGGTGGTGATATTGACTTGCACTGGATGGAGTGCTAATCATTACCCAAGTTTGGAGTGAATCCAAGAAAATAAATTAGAGCAGGCTATCAGCTATGCTTGACTTGCAGTGCTGAGCTAGAAGATTAAAAATCCTCATGCAAAAATAACCTTGAATCTATGGGATAGGAAATAAACTTGGAAACCAAATGAAGTGGGTTTTAAGTGTAAAGCCTAATTAAGAAAGTGATAAAGAGTTGGCTAATGAGAGAAAAAAATCAAGGATCTTGATAAAAGTATTTTGGGATGCAATTGAATTGCATTTATATTTTCATGTATTCTCAATAGTTCATACAGTTAATACAGTTCATATAGTTCATACAGTTTTAAGGTAACATATATGTATATTTTGTAGGCATACACATGCACATATATTAACACACACGCACACATACAGCTTTGAAAGATTGCCCTTTTTTCAAGGAAAATAAAAGTAATAAGTGAAACACTTCAGTGAAGCAAGATCACAATCAAATTTTGTAGGTGAGATAGTTTAAATTAGAGTAAGGTGCTACAGGAAGCAACACTACATAATTAAATCTGTTATGGACTTAGAAAATGAGTAAGTAGAAGTGCACATTAAAAATGCAAGGATGAAAATGAGAAGAAACTTTGATATGAGAGAAGAGTGTATGCAAATGGCCATGTCTATTAAGAAATTTTTATGAGTACAAAATAAGTACAAAATGATGGAGGAAACGTTGGCAGGAAAAGTCATTGGACCAGAGGGTTAATCTGGTTGCTAACAATGTTATAGGTAATTATACATTAATTGCAAGTGAGAATTCACTGAAAAAATGTGAGATAAAGCAGGTTACAATTGGAAATTTTAAAACTGAGATGGTAGACTAACTTGACATTGAAGTTCTGGCTCATATTTTTGCAAATAAGGGAAACCATGGGACCTGTGTTTCTTTGGGCCTGGCTTACTTCACTAAATATAATTTTCTCCAAGTCTTTCCATTTCCTAACAAATGAGGCAATGTCATTCTTTCTGCTGGAGGCATAGATTTCCATTGTGTATATGTACCACAATTTCTTGATCCATTCATTTACTGAGGGGCATCTGGGTTGGTTACATATCTTAGCTATGGTAAATAATGCTGGGATAAGAATAGTTGTGCTGGTACCCTTAGTATGGCCTTGTTTGTAATCGTTTGAGTAAATACCCAAAAGTAGGCTTGCTGGCTCATAGGGGAGTTCTATGTGTAGTCTTTTGAGGAACATCCATACTGCTTTCAAAAGTGGTTGAACAAGTTTACACTCCCACCAACAATGCAATAGGGTTCACTTCTGTCCACATCCCCTCCAGCATCTGTTGTTATTAGACTTCTTGATTATAGCCATTGAAATTGGGGTATCTACATATGATCATATAAGAAGCGGTTAAGCAAAATGAACCCCAAGACAGGGACACAAGTGGTTTTTTTCTTTCTTCCTATTGTTCCTAAAGTATTTATAATGTACCATGTGATTATTTTTGTTTCTGTGTATGTTCTTTTTTTCATTTTATTTTATTTTTTGTGGACATACTGTACAGAGGGGTTACAATTACATGGGCAGGATAATGCGTACATTTCTTTTTTTTTTTTTTTTTTTTTTTTTTTTGTCGGTCATTGGGCTTGAACTCTGGGCCTGGGCGCTGTCCCTCAGCTCTTCAGCTCCAGGCTAGCACTCTACCACTTGGGCTACAGCGCCACTTCCGGTTTTCTGGTGGTATATTGGAGATAGGAGTCTCATGGTCTCTCCTGCCCGGGCTGGCTTTAAACCGCGATCCTCAGATCTCAGCCTCCTGAATAGCTAGGATTACAGGCATGAACCACCAGTGGCCGGCTGCGTACATTTCTTATCAAGCATTGCAGCCTCCTCCATTGTTTACCCTTCACATCCCTTCCCAGCCTCCCGCCCCAATCCTCCCCCCTCCCCTCCCCAACGTTGTGAAGCTCGTTTTCGACATGACAACTTGTACTTCTCATTGTTGCAACAGGTCCACCTGTATCCTTAAACGACTTGTTTTTCCCCATCTCCTCCACAAGTTATACTGACATCAAATATAGTGAAAGCAGGGGTTATACTGTGGGGGAGGGACATACAAAGCAAAAAAAGAGATAATCTTATAAATGCTTTAGAAACAAATGCATGAAAGAAAAAAACATTAAAATACATATCTAAGGGTTCATTTTCCTAACATCACATTATCTGACCTTTTCTGCTTGACTCATACATATACTAGATATTGCAAATAAGGGAAACCATGGGACCTATGTTCCTTTGGGCCTGGCTTACTTCACTTAATACGATTTTTTCCATTTCCTAACAAATGGGGAAATGTCATTCTTTCTGATGGAGGCATAGAATTCCATTGTGTATATATACCACATTTTCTTGATCCATTCATCTACTGAGGGGCATCTGGGTTGGTTCCATATCTTAGCTATGGTAAATAATGCTGCAATAAACATACTTGTGCTGGTAGCTTTAGTGTGGTCTTGTTTGTAGACATTTGGGTAAATGCCCAAAAGTGGAAATGCTAGATCATAGGGGAGTTCTATGTGAAGTCTTTTGAGGAACCTCCATACTGCTTTCCAAAGTGGTTGAACAAGTTTACATTCCCACCAACAATGAAGTAAGGTTCCCTTCTGTCCACATCCCCTCCAGCATCTGTTGTTGTTAGAGTTCTTGATTTTTGCCATTCTAACTGGAGTGAGGTGATATCTCAATGTTGTTTTGATTTGCATTTATTTTATGGCTAGGGATGTTGAGCATTTCTTCATGTGCCTATTGGCCATCCTTCTTTCTTCTTCAGAGAAGTTTCTCTTTTAGTCTTTAGCCCACTTATTTATTGGGCAGTTGTTTCTTTGAGGATTTGTTGTTGGGGGGTTTAATTTTTTGAGTTCCAAGTATATTTTAGATATGAGACCCTTGTCTGTTGTATGGCTAGTGAAGATCTCCCAATCTGTGGGCTTTCTATTGATCTTGCTAGCTATGTCCTTTGCCATGCACAAGCCCTGCAACTTCATGCAATCCCATTTGTCCAACCTTTCTTTGATTTGTTGTGCTTCCGGGTCTCTATTCAGAAAATTTCGGCCTGAGCCAAGGAGACCTAGAGTTTCTCCTATTCCATCCTGTAATGTTTTCAGAGTGTCTGCTTTGACTCTGAGGTCTTTGATCTATTTGGAGTTGATTCTGGTGCAGGGTGATATATAAGGTTCTAGCTTTAGTTTTCTACAAGTAGTTAACCAATTTTGCCAGCACCATTTACTGAAGAGGCTGTCTTTGTTCCATTCTATTGTTTTAGCTCCCTTATCGAAGATTAGATGGCTATAGATCTGTAGGTTCATTTCTGGGTTTTCAATTCGATTCCATTGGTCCTCAGGTCTGTTCTTATGCCAATACCAAGCTGTTTTGATTACTATGACTTTATAATAGAGTTTGAAATTTGGTATTGATATTCCTCCAGCAGTGTTCTTTCCGTTGAGGAGCGTTTTTGCTATTTGGGGTCTTTTATTGTTCCATAGGAATTTTTGGATTGCCTCCTCTATTTCCTTGAAGAATGAGGTTGGAATTTTGATAGGTATCACGTTGAATTTGTAGATAGCCTTGGGAAGTATTGCCATTTTCACGATGTTAATCTTTCCAATCCAGGAGCTTGGGAGGTTTTGCCATTTTCTAAGTTCTGTTTTGATTTCCTTTTTCAAGATTTTAAAGTTTTCATCATAGAGGTCTTTCACTTCTTTGGTTAAGTTAATTCCTAGGTATTTTATTTTTTGTGGGGCTATTACAAATGGAGTTGCTTTCCTAATTTCAGCCACACTTTTCTCATTGTTGGCATACAGAAAAGCCATTGATTTTGGGGGGTTAATTTTATACCCTGCTACTTTGCCAAAGTTTTGAATCAGCTTGAGTAATTTGGGAGTGGAGTCGATGGGATTCTTTAAATACAAGATCATAACCCCTCTTCTCACTGTATTTGTTGTTGGTGCCCTGCGTCTTGTATATACACTTCTCTAATTTGAGGAGGGCAAGGGAAAAATCAAAATGCTTAAATAGGGATACAGGTTGACCCATTGTAACAATGAGATGAACAAGACACTATGAAGAAAAATGAACTTTACTCACTTTTAGTGGGGTGGGGGGAATGTAGTTATAGAGGAGGCAGGGAAGGGATGGTAGGGGAAAACAAAGGAGGAGGCACCAATGTTTGATAGGAAATGTACTCATTATCTTGCTCATGTAACTATAACCCCTCTATAAAGTATTTTTACAATTAAAAAATTTATAAAATTGCTTAAATAAGGATACATGTTGACCCATTGTAACAATGAGATTTACAAAACACTATGTTGAAATGAACTTTACAACTTTGGTGGCAGAGCGGAGGGGTGGGGTAGTTGTGGAGGTGTAGGTGGAGGGAAAGGATGGTAGGGCAAAACAAAAGGACGAGGCAATAATGCTCAGTAGGAAATGTCCTCAATACCTTCCTTATGTAATTGTAACCCCTCTGTACAGCATTTTTACAATAAAAATGAACAAAAATAAGTAAAGCAGTTAAATATAAAAAAATGAGAGTGTCAATATCTTCAAAACCATGAATAAAATTGCAACATGAGCTGGGTGCTGGTGGCTCATGCCTGTAATCCTACCTATTCAGCAGGCTGAGATCTGAGGACTGTGGTTTAAAGCCAGCCCAGGCAGGAAAGTCTATGAGACTCTTATCTCCAATTAAATACCAGAAATCCAAAAGTGGTACTGTGGCTCTAGTAGTTGAGCACTTGCCTTGAGCTGAAGATCTCAGAGACAGTGCCCAGACTCAGAGTTCAAGCCCACAACCAACAAAAACTAACAAAACAAAAACAAAAAACACAAAAAATCCTGCAAGATGATACCCTGTCTAAAACTAGAATCTAAAAAAATGAGAAACATATACGGCAGCTTGTAGGATATATGTGGGGAAATGCATAAAGAACGTGGCAAAGCAGAAAATCTAGTGAAGGAATCAATGCGTTAGTCTTTAACACTTAAAACTATGAGCTACAAATATTTCAAAGGACTTGAAGAAATAGATATGTTTAAAGATTGTTATTGAAGTAAACATGAAAATATAAAGTATTACCAGAAAGCAAATATTGTTGAACACCACACATCAGAAATTGATATCACTATTCCAGCATCTATTAAATTCAAACATCTACAGAACTCAGAGATAGTCTGATAGAAATGACATTATCCAAGACATTCTGACTAATAAAAGCATGACATCAAAAAAAAAAGAAACCCAAATAAAAATAAATAAAGGTTAATGTAAAGGTTTCCCTGAAAACAGCTTATGTGAAATATTGTTACACATAGAAATAGTTTGAAATGCATAGCAAGTGAAGTTTATTTTAGGCAAAGATGTTTGGGAAATGTAAGCAGTTACCTCATTGATGTCAATAATCATGGTTTTATGAATGTGTAGACCACAGACTGGAAAAGACAAGACTGATCTCAGAGATAGACACAGCTGGAAAGTACTTCGAAGAAAATTTCCCAAGATCCTTAAAGCAATGTTGACAATTTAACCCATGATCTCTGCATTATATATCGAGGTAAATATTTATGCATGCAATTATTATTCACATATTAAAGGGCACGTTCCAGAGTTCTATTTATAAGGACAGAGAAAAAACATATTGTTATATTTCCCATTGTAGATACTAGAATAGTCAAAAACCAATGAATTTTAAATTCATCAGTGCATCTCATCAATGCATTTACACATTAAACAAGAAGTTGTGAAGTCATCCATACAGTCATTTAGCTGGTTGTATTTCATAATTCTCAACATCCTAAAAAATTAATAATTACATTATGTACCAAATATATAAACATAAAAACTAGAACTATATACAAACATTCGTGTATATTTTTAGTGATTTTAAAGGGTGGCAATTTTTGAAAAGCAATAAAATTACTACAAGTTATGAAGAGGGGATCTCTTATTTTGATTCAAGTTAAATATCTGCAAAAATGGACTGCCTCCTGAGACTGTTGTTAATTCTTTTCATTTTATCTCGCCTAAATACACATTTCTTGTCCAAAACATTGTTATTTTTGATAGTGCAAATGATTTGAATCAACAATAACTCAAAGGAACCTTAAATAGTTTAAAAGAATTTAATCTAAAACAACACTTTCCTAACAGTTTCTTACCTGTTATCATTTCTCTCTTGACTGTACAATTTTTTGTTCCAAACTGAGCTAGGGGTAAACTAAAGTATTTTTCTTGAGGGTAATTCAAACACTTAAGTTGAATATTTTACTTAAAAGAAAAAACTTTTTATATTATTCATTGAGACATATTTTCCCATTGTGGTAACTGTTCCTGATAGACGCTTTACTTTCTCTAAACAGAAAGAAGCATACTTTTCTTTTCTTTTAAAAATGAAGCTTTGGGGGGAGAGTAAGGGGGAGTACAGAAATAGAGGGACAAAGGATGAACAAATGCAGCAATGATATTTACTAGACACTATGTTGAAAATGAACTATGCAGCTTGTGGGGTGGATTTTGGAGAGAAATACTGGTAGAAAAGAAGTGTTCAAAAAGAAATGTACTCTTTTTTTGTGTGTGTGTGTGGGGGGGGTCCGGTAGTGGGGCCTGAACTCTAGGCTTGGGTGCTGTCCCTCAGCTCTTCAGTTCAAGGCTAGTGCTCTACCACTTGAGCCACAGTGCCACTTCCGGCTGAGGAATCGAACCCAGGGCCTCATGCATGCAAGGCAAGTGCTCTACCACTGAGCCACCTTCCCAGCCCCAGAAGTGGACTCTTATGTATCTTTACTTATGTATCTTTGTGTATCTTTACTTAAGTAACTCTAACCACTCTGTACATCACCCTTACAATAACAATAAAACATATTTGCTTTCTCATTAAGATAGCAGAATTATTATCTGCACATGCAAGATTTCTACTTTGGTACTATTTTATCTACTTTTTCACTGTATTGCTACAGACTTTTTCCTATTAGTCATGCATATTAAAATGCTTGATCTTTTGTTCTTTACTGTCTTCACTGAACTAATATTATCCAGTCCATGATCTTAATATGTGTGCAGAAGTCAGTTAGGTAAAGTATATTTCTGTGGAGCACAACTGTGATAGACATCACCTCAGGTCAAGTTCACTGGCCCAGCCATGTGGGAAGGACAAGCTGCTTTCATTTCCTAATCTTCACAGCCAAGGGCAAATGGGCGGGTGTCCGTCCTTCCTTTCTTCCTTCCTTCCTTCCTTCTTTCCTTCCTTCCTTCCTTCCTTCCTTCCTTCCTTCCTTCCTTCCTTCCTTCCTTCCTTCCTTCTTTCCTTCCTTCCTTCCTTCCTTCCTTCTTTCCTTCCTTCCTTCCTTCCTTCCTTCCTTCCTTTCTTCCTTCTTTCCTTCCTTCCTTCCTTTCTTCCTTCCTTCCTTCTTTTCTTTCTTTATTTCTTTGTTTCTCTTTCTCTGTTTCTTTGTTTCTTTCTCTTTTCTTTCTTTCCTTCTTTCCTCCCTTCCTTCTTTTCCTTTTCTCTCTCTCTTTTCTTTCTTCTTTCATTTCTTTCTTTCTTTTTCCTTTCTTTCTTTCTCTTTCTTCCTTCTTTTCTTCTTTCTTTTTTCTTTTTTCTTTCTTGCTTGCTTTCCTTCTTTTCATCCTTCCTTCCATCCTTTCTTTGTTTATATTTTTTGGTGCTGGTACTGAGGTTTAAACTCTAGGCTGTCCCTTAGCTTTGTCACTCAAGGCTGGTTATCTACCAAATAAGCCATACCTCAGATTCTGGCTTTTTGGTGGTTAATGGGAGATAAAAGCCTTTTGGACTTTCTTTGCCCAAGCTGGCTTTGAATAGCAATCCTCAGATCTCAGATTCCTGGGTAGCCAATAGTACCTAGTTTGGTGTCTTCTCATTGGTTATGTCACACATGGAGTAATGTATGTGGACCCATTGGGTGTATGATTAAATTGGTTTGATTTTATTACAGACAGAATTCTGACTGCAGTATGTATTGAAGTATACCCTCTCTCATGCTAACCTATTATGCTGTATTTCTCTGCTTTTGTTTCTTTTTTGATACATGTAACATGAAGAAGCAATTACTGTTTAGAAAGAAATACAGTTATGTATTTCATTATACTATCAATCTACAGTGGCCACCCCCCCAATGGTGTGTCTGTGCCTTCCTTCACCCAGAATGGTAGTGACACCTCTCCCAAAAAGAGAAAGCAAAGACATTATGGTTGATAGAAAAAGAATGTAGATATAGATATTCAATTCCTGTCCCTTTCTCACCTATTTTTAGACAGATTATCACTTTTATAAAAGCTGTGAATGAATAAGCCTAGAACTGATGGGTGAATACTTGCAGCCAAGGACACTGAAGATGTTGGTTTTAAGGCTTTCACCCATGCACATGGCCACCTCCAGCACTTCTAGTAGAAACTTGATCTTCAAATACCAGGCTGTGCTATCCTGAGCACGGCCACCATCTTTGCCATGACAGCACCTACGTGCTACTCCCATTTCATTATCCCCAGCATCCTTGACACAGCCACTGCTATTTAGCACATGTGACAGGCCCACATCTGCTCCACCAAGGCTCCAGGCCCATTATGCCATGTTTACAACCTGTAGCTCCTCAGTAATCTTAGAAAAAATAATTTCAATTTTAAATTTGTGGTGTGGTTGTATTTGCAAAGCTAAGAGACTGTATCCGGTACTAATAGCTTGCAAGATATTCAGAGTTTATTAGGAAGTAAAATTTGCTTTCCAAGTTTCTTAGATCACAAGATGGATTAATTCCATCAGGCCTCTTACTTGGCTGTACTACTTGCTCTGGAGTTAATAAATCTAGTGGATAGTAGCATGAACAGCAATGTCTCAGGATGTGGCCTTGCTATAGAGGGTGATGTGAATTCATAGGAGAGATTAAAATAATACCTTTTAAGTGCTGGAGGAATATCAATACCAAATTTCAAACTCTATTACAAAGCCATAGTAATCAAATCAGCTTGGTACTGGCACAAGAACAGACCTGAGGACCAATGGAATCGAATTGAAAACCCAGAAATGAACCTACAGACCTATAGCCATCTAATCTTCAATAAGGGAGCTAAAAAAATAGTATGGAAGAAAGACAGCCACTTCAGTAAATGGAGCTGGCAAAACTGGTTAAGCACTCGTAGAAAAGTAAAGCTGGATCCTTATATATCATCCTGCACCAGAATCAACTCCAAATGGATCAAAGACCTCAGAGTCAAAGCAGACACTCTGAAAATATTACAAGAGGGAATAGGAGAAACCCTAGGTCTTGTTGGCACAGGCCAAAAATTTCTTAATAGAGACCCAGAAACACAACAAATCAAAGAAAGGTTGGACAAATGGGATTGCATGAAATTGCAGAGCTTCTGCATGGCAAAGGACATAGCTAGCAAGATCAATAGAAAGCCCACAGATTGGGAGAAGATCTTCACTAGCCATACAACGGACAAGGGTCTCATACCTACAATATACCTGGAACTCAAAAATTAAATCCCCCAACAACAAATCCTCAAAGGAACAACTGCCCAATAAATAAGTGGGCTAAAGACTTAAAGAGAAACTTCTCTGAAGAGGAAAGAAGGATGACCAATAGACACATGAAAAAATGCTCCACCTCCCCATCCATAAAAGAAATGCAAATCAAAACAACATTGAGATACCACCCCACCCCAGTTAGAATGGCTATAATCAAGAACACTAATAACAACAGATGCTGGAGGGGATGTGGTGGAAATGTAAACTCATTCAACCACTCTGGAAAGCAGTATGGAGGTTCCTCAAGATAATCTCTATTGAGCTCACCTATGACCCAGCAATCCCACTTTTGGGCATTTAACGAATGATCACAAACAAGACCATTCTAAAGCTACCAGCACAACTATGTTTATTGCAGCATTATTTACCATAGCTAGGAGGTGGAACCAACCCAGTTGCCCCTCAGTAGATAAATGGTGGTATATGAATATGTGGTATATATACACAATGGAATTCTATGCCTCCATCAGAAAGAATGACATTGCCCCATTTGTTAGGAAATGGAAAGACTTGGAGAAAATTATATTAAGTGAAGTAAGCCAGGCCCAAAGAAATGTAGGTCCCATGGTTTCCCTTATTTGCAATATCTAGTATATGTCTGAGTCCAGCAGAAAAGATCAGGTAAGTTGATGTTAGGGAAATGAACCCTACGATATGTATTCAAATGTTTTTTTTTCTCTTTCTTGCGATTGTTTCTAACACATTTTTAAGATTATTTCTTTGTTGTTTTGTATGTCCCTCCCCCACAGTATAACCCCTGCTTTCACTATATTTGATGTTGGTATAATTTGTGGGGGGAAGGGCAAAAATGAACCGTTTAAATAGGGATACAGGTGGACCCATTACAAGATGTACAAGTCGTTATGTTGAAAAATGAACTTTACAACTTTGGCAGGGTGGGGGGGATGGGAAGGGGAAACAAAGGAGGAGGCAACAATGCTTGATAAAAAATGTGCTCATTACCTTGCCCATGTAATTGTAACCCCTCTGTACAGTATTTTCACAATAAAACTTTTAAAAAATCAAACTACAGAAATTTTTGATACCTTTAAGTACTTTTTTCAAAATACAGAATGTTTTTGTAATGTTTAGAAAGCCAAATTTTAATCTCAAACTTAAAACCTCAAACTTAAATATTATATATATAATAAGTAATGAAAACTAAAAGCATTGTGATGGAGGCTGCAATTTTATTTTTACTAGCAGTGGTACCTGGGGCTGAAATACAAATGAATTGCAGCAATAATGTAATGAAATAAAACAGTAGATAGAAAGTCACATATGCCCTATCTCCCAACAATCCCCAGCAGGAATTTTATCAAATCTTTTAGTATTTTAGACTCTGCTTTTTGATACTGTTAAAATGTTTGATTTTGAAAATAAATGTTGTTCTAGTATAGTGTTCCTCTGATTCAAGTTAATATAAAGTCACCATATTGAAAGGGGAAAAAAGCGTTGACTTCCTCCCAATGTTCTGTTCAATTATTTTGATGATAACCTTACTTAAAAATGCTGAAACATAAAGCAAAGTGAAAAACCTAATGTCCCAACTTTTATATAGCCATAAACTGAAACAAATGTAGACATTAAGTAAAAGAAAACATACAAAGCCAATAAAATCCACATTAACACCATATATTTAAAATGTCAGTTGTTTTCTTTTTTTTTCTGGAGAGGCCATATTGCAGATTCTTCACATCAGCATTTTTATCCTTCTTTGGTTCTGTTGAGGACTCAATTTCCCCACACATTTCTCTATCCAAAGGACTGTGGAAACTTTATTTGTGAATCGTGCTGTGAATCAATTGGCTGCACTTGGCACCAAATCTTTTACTTATTATCTACTTTTTTTTCCTCATTACCCTGGGACAATTACAGTGATACTTTTGGTGCCAACACAATTATTCACAAACAAAAATGCTGATTCTGACCAAGAATGCAGTTACTAGATATCATTTAGTCATCCAGATAATCTGAGTATATTTAGATTTACTTTATATCATTTAAATTCAAACATACATTCCATCTCAGCTACTTAAACATTAAGACTGCTTTATTTTGGTTTAACTAAATGCACAATAATATACACAAAAGCTTGAGTCCTAACTGTAAATGAATAGAAGGCTCAGGAAATATACTTGTTTTAGTATAAAGCTACAGAACTTGTTAAAGAGATCCCATCACTCTCTTCACTTACTAATCCTTTATTGAGCAGTAAACTTTTGTCACAGACAGTTCTAGGGAAGCTGTCCCATAAGGATGATTCATGGGGGGAACTCTCATGAAAACTGAAATCAAGAGAAAGACCATTGAGAAAAATTAAAGGTCTGATACAGGATGATGAGTTCTCAAATGTAGTAAATAATTATAAGTTGGTTGCAGAAATTAAAGCGGAGCTGTTGGTAAATATGAAATAAGACCCATGTGAAGTGAGTCTCTGGGGAAGGGGAATTTGCAAACATCTCCTGTCCAGCATGTCGCTCACTGAGTGCCCTCATAACAATTTTCTACATTGTGTTGATGACAACACTTCAGACACAAGTGACAGAAGCTAACTCCAGATAGTGTTGAAAAAAGTGGATTGGTCTAAAGATTGATCTGAGTAATTCATGAAAATCAGAGATGTAGGGGAATCATTCAGTCACTACACCGAAAAAAAAATTTAAAGGTCTACAATCTACAACTATATAGAAAAATAAAGAACATGGGTATACTGGTAGCTTTCCTGTGGTCTTGTTTATGCTCTATTGGAAAAATGGTTAGAAATGCAATTGCTGGGTCAGAGGACAGCATTATTTATCATGTCAAGATAGGGAATCAGCATACATGCCCCTTAGTAAATGAACATATTAAGAAAATGTGATACAGATAGATAGGTAGGTAGGTAGGTAGGTAGATAGATAGAAAGATAGATAGATAGATAGATAGATAGATAGATAGATAGATAGATAGATAGATAGATAGATAGATAGATAGATAGATAGATAGATAGATAGATAGAATGGAATTCTATTCATCCATAACTAATAATGTTATTTTATCATTCATAAGGAAATGGAACGACCTGGATAAAATTATCATAAGTGAAATAGGCCAGATCAAGAGAAACACAGGTTGTGTAGTTTCCCTCATTTGTAGTAGCTAGAATGTGCCTATAAATCTACAAGTAAATGTACTGGGTAGTAAGTAAGCAGTTACAAATAAACTAACCCTGAAGTACAATAGACTCTATGAAGAACAGAAATAGTATAATTATTTAAAATGGCTAAGTCAAAGCCCAACAAAGTAAGTACCAGGAAATAGGTATTTACAAGAGGGTATGGTAGGGCCCTGGGGCGGGGGGAGGGATAGAAGAATAAAGGGGCGAAGATAGCAGAATGCAGGCAAGAATTCATTATCTATTACACAGAGTTGAGAAATACAAGGCAAGGAATGGGCTGAAGGGAGTTGAAGATGTTGAAGTGATAACACAGATCAAGATGCATTGTGTAAATAAACTGCTTTGTTAAGTGGCAAAAGATGATATACAACCTAAAAATCAAGAAAATTAAGGGAATAAGTGGTGGGTTGGGAAGGGTGGGTGAGATTATTGAAAGGGGCAACAATGATCAATACACACTGTATTCATAAACTTATTTTGTCAATGACAACTACTTTATACAACTCCTTACAGATAATATATCTATTCAGAAAAAAAAGAAAGGACAAAGAAAAAAATAAGAATCCCTGTCACCAAACATCAACAGCTATTTCGTTTCTTGACTTGTCTTACTCACAAGCCTAAGTATCCCAACTTGAATTGTAAGTTTTCTTTCCAACAGAAATTTTATTATCATAAACTGTTTATCTGTTTGGTTTTCAAGTTCCAGTAATGTGTACATAATTTGAGAAAGGAATCTTCTGTTTGAATCATCTATTTATGATTGGTTCTGAGAAAACTTTTCATCACCTCAAGCAGGGGATGATCTCAAAACTCTGAAGGTAATAAGTAAGTCTTCAGGGGAAACAAACAAGGAATAAAACACAGGGGAAAGTGACATTTTAAAAAGTAGCAAGAAAGCTCCCTTCTCCTTACAACCAGCTATAGAGTTATACTGAAGGGAAAAACCCTCTCAAAAAATGCTTCCTAAGTAGTTTCTAACCCTATTTATGTTTCCATCATCATTAAAGGCAATATTAAACTTCAAATGTTAGAGGTAAGGCAAAGTTGGGTATTTATAAAAGATAAAAGACAAAAGAATTTAAAAAGTGAAAATAAAGCTACCAGCCCAACTATGTTTATTGCAGCATTATTTACCATAACTAAGATATGGAACCAACCCAGATGCCCCTCAGTAGATGAATGGGTCAAGAAAATGTGGTATATATAAACAATGGAATTCTATGCCTCCGTCAGAAAGAATGACATTGCCCCATTTGTTAGGAAATGGAAAGACTTGGAAAAAATTATATTAAGTAAAATAAGCCAGGCCTAAAGAAAGATAGGTCTCATGGTTTCCCTTATTTGAAATAACTAGTATATGTCTGAGATTAGCAGAAAAGGTCAGATAAGATGATGTTAAGTGAAATGTCCCAAGATAAGGACACAAGTGGAATTTTCTTCCTTGCTATTGTTTCTAAGGTATTTATAAGGTACCATGTGATTCTTTTTTTTGTTGCTTTGTATGTCCTTCTCCCATGGTATATCCTCTGTTTTCACTGTATTTGATATTGTTATAATTTGGGGAGGGGAAGGAAAAAAACAAAATGTTTAAATAGGGATACAGATTGACCCATTGCAACAATGAGATGTACAAGACGCTATGTCGAAAAACGAACTTTACAATTTAGGTGGGGCTGGGGGGTGTAATTGAGGAGGTGGGAGGAAAGGGATGGTAGGGGGGAAACAAAGGAGGAGGCAACAATGCTAAATAAGAAATGAACTCATTACCTTGCTCATGTAACTGCAACCCTTCTGAACAGAATTTTCACAATAAAAAATAAAAAAAAATTAAAAATATGAAAATAAATAAATATATAAATAAAATAAAATAAAAATGAAGGGAAACTTAAAAAATAAAACTAGGGAAATATACAGCATTACAATGCAAAATCTGATTCTTAAAAGGATGGGGAGCATTTAGCCTGTGGATGAATGAGTTCAATAAATTATTTGGTACATGATCATACAGACAGATGCATTTCTCCTAGTCTTCCTGCATCTCTTCTGCCTCTATTAATTATGTATGTCTTGCAAATATTATAAATATCCAATGGCCCTTGGTAGATAAAAGGGTCTTCAACTCTGAACAAATAAAGCTGATGTATCTCTCTTTATACTGCTTTACACCAATAAGAAAGACACAATTACTTAATATGAGGGAAAAAGTTACCAAAAATACCACTATCAACTACTGCCAATCTTAGTATTTAAAGGATGAAAATAAAACACTTAAAAATAACTTTGAAATAATGATTTCAACAATTTCTTAAAACATACGAATTCCTTAAGAAAAGAGAAACAAAAAAAAAGAAGATAACCGAAACAAACTTTAACATTTTTAATTCACAAGTAAATGTCACTCAACCAAGGAAACTCAAGGCTAAATGGCTATAGTAGTTCATTCTTCTGAATGTTTAAAATAGAATATAATAGCCAATTCTATGTGAATTTTGAAAAGTTATGAAGGGTATTTCTCAACTCATTTTATAAAGCTGACATTTCTCTTATTTCCAAACCAGATAAAGACATTATGGGGTAATTTTGCTGCAATCCCTTTGAGAATTTATGTAAATGTTTCTATTAAATAAAAGCAAATGGAATCCAGTATTTGAAGGTATTACAAATCATAAGCAACAGACTTCATCTCGGATACAAAGATTAGCCTGACTGCTAAATCAAATCAATGAAATTCACAGTGTCAATAGATATCAATCTAGGTAATCATTTTAGCATATGCAAAAAATGAGCCTTCTAAAACTATACACACATTCATGTAAAATAATAAAAATCAAAAATGACTGGAATAGGCTGGGAAGGTGGCTCACTGGTAGAGCGCTTGCCTTGCATGCCTGAGGCCCTGAATATGATTCCTCAGCACCACATAAGCAGGGAAAAATAGCTGGAAGTGGTGCTGTGGCTCAAGTGGTAGAGCACTAGCCTTTAGCAGAAGAGCTGAGGGACAGCGCCCAGGCCCAGAGTTCAGGCCCCATGGCTGGACCTCCCCCACCCAAAAAAATGACTGTAATAATTAGCAATTGTTTCTTATAAGTCCTAGTTGAGTAATATTTTTTAGTTATGTGGGATACATGTATGTCATATGAAATTTTATTCTTTAATTTTTTTAAATGTGAAGCCAAATCTTAGCATGCAAATAATAAACTTATCATATAGATTATATGTGGAAATGTCAAGAATCATATTGGTCCACAGGTATTAATATGTTAACCCTACACTATTAAAAATGTCCACAGATTTTTTTAAATGACAAAATTCAAACTATTGCAATTCTTAATGCTGAAAAAAATAATACTTTCTTAAAGTTGTTCAATGTTTTGCAATTATACCTGAAATAAAGTGCTCTCACATCAACAGTAATCATGAAGTTATAATTATGCTATGAAGCCAGTTATAAAGGAGTCTAGCATTGCATTAGAAAGCTAAACAGTCTCACCATAAGAAATTATACTTATAACTACTTGACAAATAGTTGACAATGTTGTCTACCCCAAGACCTATAAACACAATGCAACATTAATTTTTTTACTGAATTTATATATTACTCCCTAAATCTTAAACAAGCCAGATATATTCTAATAGGATAATGAATCTGTAGTAGATCCATAAAATGATTCATTTCACAATAAAAGGAAATGATCTCAGAATGCATAAAAAGACACAGAGAATATAGAAATGAAAACTGCCAAATTAAGGAAGCAAATCTAAAAGACATTATTCTATCAGTTTTCATTCAAGAGATGGAAACTATATGAAAAGGAAAAAATAATAGAAAGAGAAAGGAATGAATTTAATATCAACCAGAGGGATTAAAGAAATGAAATACTTAAAGGCGAAGTACTTTGCACAATAATATAATGTTAGAATGTCTATATTCAAGAACTCTAATAACGACAGATGCTGGAGGGGATGTGAACAGAAGGGAACCATACTGCATTGTTGGTGGGAGTGTAAACTTGTTCAACCATTTTGGAAAGCAGTATGGAGGTTCCTCAAAAGACACCACATAGAGCTCCCCTCTAACTCAGCAATCCCACTTTTGGGCATTTACCCAAAAGATCACAAACAAGACCACACTAAAGCTACCAGCACTACTATATTGCAGCATTATTTACCATAACTAAGGTATGGAACCAACCCAGATGCCCCTCAGTAGATGAATGGATCAAGAAAATATGGTATATATACACAATGGAATTCTATGCCTCCATCAGAAAGAATGACACTGGCCCATTTGTTAGGAAATGGAAAGACTTGGAAAAAATTATATTTAGTGAAGTAAGCCAGGCCCAAAGAAACATAGGTCCATGGTTTTCCTTATTTGCAATAACTAGTATATGCCTGAGACAAGCAAAAACCCTCAGATAAGTTGATGTTAGGTGAAATGAACCCCAAGATAAGGACTCAAGTGGTTTTTCTTTCTTGCTATCGTTTCTAACATATTTATAAGATGATTTTTTTTTGCTTTGTATGTCCCTCCCCCACAGTATAACCCGTTTGCACTGCATTCGAGGTTGGTATACTTGTGGAGGGGAAGGGCAAAAACAAATTGTTTAAATAGGGATACAGGTGGACCCTTTGCAACAATGAGATGTACAAGATGTTATGTCAAAAAATGAACTTAACAATTTTGGCACAACGGTGGGGATGGCAAGGGGAAGGGAGATGGGAAGGGATGGGAAGGAGAAAAAAAGAAGGAGGCAACAATGCTTGATAAGAAATGTACTCATGGGGCTGAGAAGGTGGCTCAGTGGTAGAGTGCTTGCCTTGCATGCGTGAGGCCCTGGGTTCGATTCCTCAGCACCACATAAGCAAAAAGAAAAAAGCCGAAAGAGGCGCTGTGGCTCAAGTGATAAAGTGCTAGCCTTGAGCTGAAGAGCTGAGGGACAGCACCCAGGCCCAGAGTTCAGGCCCCACGACTGGACCCCCCCCAAAAAAAATTGCTCATGTAATTGTAACCCCTCTGTACGGTATTTTCACAATGAAAATAATAATAAAATAAAATAAACAAAAAATGCCTTCATTAAAATCCATAGAGCAGCACAAACCAAAGTAAACCCTACAGTTAATAACAATGTATTAGTACCAGCCTGTTACTTATAATAAATGTATTCTACTTATGTCAGATATCATGAATTTGATATTTGATTTGCCTGCTTACTCATTACCTGTAAACCTCAAAACTTTTTTGATAATGCATGTCAAGTACAAAAGCAATACATGATTGATGTTTATCTTCTTGAATACAAACTATATACAAGAAGCGAATAGTAGACACAGGGGTAAGATTAATCTAGAATAATTTATGAATATCATAGCACTAGTAATTTCAAAATTATTATTCCAGGATAATTTTGTTAAAGTAATTAATGTAATTACTACAATTGTTAAAAATGATGGAAGCATTTATAATATATAGTTTTTGTTCAAGACATAATCTCAACTTTATTTTGCTGTTGTTGTTGGTCATAGAGCTTGAACTCTGGGCTTGGGCACTGTCCCTCAGCTCTTCAGCTCAAGGCAAGTGCTCTACCACTTGAGCCACAGTACCACTTCCGGTTGTCTGGTGGTTTATTGGAAATAAGAGTCTCACAGACTTTCCTGCTCGGGCTGGCTTTGAACTGTGATCCTCAGATCTCAGCCTCCTGAGTAGCTAGGATTATAGGTGTGAGCCCCGGCAATCTCAACTTTTATGTAGTGGCTAAATCAGGTTTCATGCATACTCTACCTCATATATAATATACATATATAATATATGCATATTATGTATATATAATATATATTCACCTGCCTTTAAAAAGTCATTTGTAGAGCTATTACTTTATTAGTAGAATTTTGTCAAATTTAAATTTTCATGATGGGTTACTTCAGGAAAAACACCCAGAGATACATTATCAAGCTTAATAATATCGCCCACCTAATTACAAGGGGCTCCTTTGTGATTTTTCCCATATTGGTACTTTAATTACTTCAATGAAATAGTCTTCTTTTCCTTACAGGCAAGTTAATGTTATGCTACAAGAGAATTAGATATCTGTTAAGAGTCCCAGGAGACAAAGAACTTATCCCTTGTAATTTTTCAACAGTACATTTGATGTCAAGTACTCCATGCCCAAAATAATTTTTCACAAAATTCTAGCTAAAGTTCAGTGCATATAGGAACATGGCACAATTTCTAAGCAAGAATCTCTCTCTCTTCTTTCCTTCTCTCATTGAAAATTAGTTTTCAATCATTTTTTTCTCTTTTTTATTGTGAAGGTGTGTACAGAGGAGTTACTGTTATGTAAGTAAGGTAATACATACATTTCTGTCTGTCAAACTGTTACACCTTCTCTCATTTTTCTCCTACTTTCCCTCCCCCAACCACTCTCCCACATTGTACAGATCATTTCCAATATATTTTCTTGTGACTATCACTGTTGCATTGGTTACCCCTTGTCCTTTGTCTCACCATTCTGTTGTTCCTCTTCCCTTCCCTAATTCAGATAAATGTATATAGAATACCAGTGTACCAAAATCAAATATACTGGCAACAGGGGATATACCATAAAGGGAAGAATATAAATAGAAACAAGAAATCACATCATACATTAAAAACAACAAAACAATGAAAAACCTCTGTGTCCATGTCTTGTAGTTCATTTTGCTTAGCATCATCTATATGGTCATATGTGCATAGCTATTGAGCCTATTCTGCTCATGCTCATCTGCTAAGCTTATCCTAGACATATATTAATTATTGCAAATAAGAAAAACCATGGGACCTATGTTTCTTTGTGTCTGGCTTACTTCACTTAATATGATTTTTTACAAGTCTTTCCATTTCCTTACAAATGGGGCAGTGTCATTCTTTCTGATGGAAGCGCAGAATTCCTATACACACACACACACACACACACACACACACACACACACACACACACACACATCACATCACATTTTCTTGATCCATTCATCTACTGAGGGGCATCTAAGTTATTTCCATATCTTAGCTATGGTGAATAATGCTGTGATAAACATTGTTGTGCTGATAGTTTTAGTATGGCCTTGTTTGTGATCATTTGGGTAAATGCCCAGCAGTGAGATTGCTGGGTCATAGGGGAACTCTATGTTTAGTCTTTTGAGGATCTTCCATACTTCTTTCCAGAGTGGTTGAACAAGTTTACACTCCCATCAACAGTGCAGTAGTGTTCCCTTTTGGCCACATCCCTTCCAGCATCTGTTGTTATTAGATTTCTTGATTATAGACATTCTGACTGGAGTGAGGTGGAATCTCAATGTTGCTTTGATTTGCATTTCTTTTTTGGCCAGAGATGTTGAACATTTTTTTATGTGTCTATTGGCCATTCTTATTTCTTCTTCAGAGAAGTCTATTTTTATCTATTTAGCCCACTTATTAATGGGTGGTTGTTTCTTTGGTTATTTGTTTTGGGGGATTTAATTTTTTGAGTTTTAAGTATATTTCAATCACTTTTGAGTGTTCAAATGTGTTGTAGTATATTGAAATGTCTGCAAAGAAACAAAGTGAATTAAAAAATATTTAAACAAGTTCCACTTGGAATTGGTATTTGATATGGAGTGGCCTTCTTGTTAGCCATGACCTTTAACCTGTAGAATCTGTTGCTAGCTCCAGAGATTTAATGTTCCACTTGAAATGATTTGTAGTACTAAAACTGATAACAAAATATTGACATTATTTTACTTATTGATACATCAGGGTGATGGCAGAATACATCTAAGCAAACCTCAGAATATCTAGATCATTGATGACATTACAAATGTGATTGCAATGGCCAGCTAAATGAATTTGAAATAATTAAAATGGTTTACCTATAAACTCATAAATATTACTAACTGATATTTTCTTCACATTTAAGAAAAAGTAAAACTATGAGTTATAAAACTCTTAGCTGAATCTAAATTGTGAAGATAACAGAAAGGGAATTAGTGTTCATCCGTTACAAATTATCATTAAAATGTAAATTTTCAATAAGAATATGAATCAAATAGGGCTAAACCAATGCAAATTTTTAAATTCTTTTATAAACAATTTAAATTATATTTAGATTGATTTCTTTTTTATTCATTACAAATATGATTTCTAGTCTCCACTGATCATCTCTCTTTATGTCCCTTGATTTTAAGTTTTCTTAGGTCACTTTTGGGGAACTGTTTGTCTAGGTACAATTGTTTTCAATTTAGTCTATTTTCACATGACAGACTCTCATTATTATAATTAAAAGTTGAAAGAACCCACTGATGGTAACTTGATGATTTACTCTAGTGTCACTAGACTACATTGTTATTGTTTTCCTAGAGAAATCTAGTTACATTTAATGATACCCAACTGAAATATTTTGGCTCCAATCATTTGTCTCATATCTACATTGACTGAAGAAGCTAGTCTTAGTTGTTCTTTAGTCTTCTGAAATTTCCATCAGCTTAACTTCTGGCTTTACTTATTTTATTATTTTTGCTACTCTCATTTTGGCAGACAGGAATTATTGAAAATAAACTATTTATTATTACATGATGACCAAGTTGTATGGTAAAGAAGTGTTGGTAATTAAAAATATCTAATCACCTTCCTAGGGGCAGTACAGAATAGTCAGGAGCTATAGAAGAACAACTTGGAAACTTCCAGTTTCTTAAGGAAGATCAAATCCCATTCACTACTTAACAATTATAATGTAACTCAGTAAAATAAAATGCTGTTGAATGGATAACTACTATAGTTAAGATGTTGAGTATTTCCTGGAAGCCCATGTATTAAAACACTTGTTCCCCTTGGTGATGTTATTAGGAGGTTGTGTAAGTGTTGGTAGGTGGGGCCTCTTCACTGGAGACAGTCTCTAAGAAGAACTGCTCTTGCTCTTCTTCCTCTACTTCTTGTCCATGAGATGAGCAGTTTTGCTACTTCACACACTTATCATGTTCTTATTGTTTCACCAGCATTCCAAAGCAATGGGACCAACTAATCACAGACTGGATTGTACAAAATTTTGACCCAAACTAAAACCTTTTGGCTATAGGTTCATTATATTTGTTTCAGTAATGGAAAGCTAACACTATAAACACTATAACATTATACATTTTTGGTAAAGTCTTCCTAATCCTGGATTTACATCTGAAACAATTTCTTGTTTGGTGTGGTAGTAAATTGTCACTGTTTTCCAAATGAGGTAATACAAAAGGAGCTGGGAGTTAGTTTTCGTTTATAGTCTTTTTAAATCTTACCTTGTAATGATTATGCTCATATGAGAAACATTATAATTCCCTGTAGTTTATCTTTGCAATTTGGATTCAGTTACTTATTTTTTGCCTCATTCTATTAACACAGAAATTTATTACTCGTATTGATGACCTAAAGATTTCTCTATTGAGTTTTTTAAAGTGTAAATGCTTCTCTAAAGTAAAACATCTTTTGTTAGCCATTTAATCACACCAAAATTTTAGGCACCAGAAATCACAATTTTATTCTCTTTCTCGTCTCCTAAAGAATGAGTTAATAAATAAATAAATATATATGTTACTGAAGCTTTAAAACAGAACATGTTCCCATTGAAAGCATAATGAATGTTTGCATTCAAGTACTGCCTAACCTAATACAGGCATAAATTGGTTGGCAGTAGACACTCTGTGGTAAGTCAGGAAGTTACTGGCTACAAAACCTCCCCTACCTTCTCCAAAATTTGAACTAATTTTTCAGTCATGCATGACCATGATTGCATGTTAATGCTGAGAACAGTGTGTTAGATAGCTTTGTGTGTACTCAGAACTACTTCCCAGCTGCTTTTGTTATATATCTACTAGCTATGAAGGGTGTTATGGAATGTACACAAATACAAAGTAACCAATATTCCCTCTGTTTCAGAATCTTGTATCTTGTATCTAGTAACTTACTAGAAAGAAGACATGTGCTCTCACACTTCTGTTTTAAATGGATTGTGATTTGTGTATATCCTGATGCAGATTTAGCAACAGATGAGTCTGTGTCATTCAGTCTGGGAACTGAGATAAAACATAGAGGGTGGTAAAACCTGCAAACAGAACATTGGAGGAGACTGGCACCTAGTAATGAACACAGATATTCCTAAGGACAAAACAAAAAGAAAACAAAAAGAAAACCTATACTGGTTAAAACAAAGAGCTTTTCCCAGATGTAAAGTTCCAAACTTTTGAAATAAAATTTTGATATCTAAAGTCTATATGCTTCATCATGGACACTCTATAGCAGTGATCAGAAATAGGAAAAAATCCAAACACATGTTCACTCTAATTAAAAGTCAAGTGGTAAACTGTGTGTAGCTAAAAATGTCAACACATGCCAGGCGCTGATGGCTCACACTGCAATCCTAGCTACTCCAGAGGCTTAGACATGAGGATTACAGTTCAAAGCCAGCTGGGGCAGAAAAGTCCTCCTGAGACTTTTATCTCCAATTAATCACTCAAAAAATGAAATGGAGCTGTGGTTCAAAGAGGTACAGTACTAGCCTTGAACAAAGTAGCTCAGGCACAGTGCCCAGGCCATGAGTTCAAGCCTCACAACCAACAACAAAAACAACAAAAATGGTAACACGTAAAATAGGAAGCTTAAAATAATGTACTTAAACCCAGGGATGTTGGAGCCTGTTTGCTCTCTTCCATCTCTTCCACTGCCTTTCTCTGAGACCTCACCCTCTCACCATCTTATTCCTTATCCTATTCTTCCCCACTCCATCCTTTTGTTGTTTCTTTTCTTTTTGTGCTGGTACTCAATGCCATATGCTCTCGCTCTGCCTTTTGGCTCAAAGTGTTAAGCTTTACTGCTTGAACAATGCCTCAAAGTTGTGCCTTTTTTTTAGCAGTTGATCTGGCTTTGAATCACAATCTTTAGATCTGAAATGAGTTGCTAGGATTTCTGGCATGAGCCACCTGTGCCTGGCAAGTCACCCTCCTTTTGTTTATTTCACTTTGGCCTTGATTTCTTGGTGTAATATATGATAAATAACAGCCAGACTGCATATCACAAACTATATTTTACAAGATAGACTATACAAGATAGGGAGTCAATAACTATTATAATACAAAGTATAATTACATTAAATAAATCATTTTAACAAAGATATGAGTATTTGGATGTTATATTTTGAAAATAAGACTCTTCAGTAGAGAGATAATAAAGGATGTGTGCCTAAAATAAAGAGAACTTCAAGAAAAAAAACAAAAATGAGCTGAGTACTATTTTGCAAAACAGGAAATGTAAATGATCTATAAAATAATAAAAATTCCACATTTCTGGTAGGTAATACAAATGTTTCTTAAAAGAAAGTCATTTTATCATGGCTTTCAAGTTTTCACTGTCTGTTAAAATCTCAGGTGTCCCTGGCTTCATTAAAACAATATCCTCTTTAGCCTGTCACTCTTGGTTCACATTCTGTGGCAGCATTTGCCTCTATACTACTATTCGATCACCCTGGTTTTCCTAATTTAACTGCATTCAATTTAATCTTTGTTTGTTTTCTATTTGCCTAAAGACAAAATCTGAGCTCCTAATCTTTTCTTGGAACCTAACCACAAAACATTTTGGCACAAACCAAACTGACTAAGCCACTCACCATAACCAGCCAAAGTTTATTCTCTCAATTCACTCAAGTATTCATTATTTCCCAAACATAATTCCCTCTTGATTCCACTTGGCCCAAGTTATCTTTTTTCAAAATAAAGATATCATATCCATTCACTTTGTCTAGCAATCTCTGATTTCACTTAAGTTTCAACTTCTTTGATTATTTTTCTATTACAAACACACTGATCTTACAGTAAAAATTAGTTTATTGCAAATATTTCTTATTGCACTGTATATGTAGTAGTTAAATAGAATCTAAAATAAATACATAAGGTGTTTTACAATCTAAATCACAAGTAAGTGAGTAGTAATTTGCTGTGATTTATAATATTGTATATTTCATTGGTTTTCAAAAATCTCAAATAATAGAAAAACAGCAGAAAAAGTACATAATTCTAATTAATGTTCAAAATTTATTTTTTAATTTTTAAGTAAGTTTTTTTTGTGAAAACTCTGTACAGAGGGGTTACATTTACATGAGCAAGGTAATGAGTACATTTCTTATCAAGCATTGTTGCCTCCTCCTTTGTTTTCCCCCTATCATCGCTTCCCTCCCACTTCCTCAACTACTCTCACCCCCCCTCCTAAATTGTAAAGTTCATTTATTTCAACATAGTGTCTTATAATTCTCATTGTTGCAATGGCTCAACCTGTATCCCTATTTAAACAATTTTTTTTCCCTTCCCCTCCCCATTATACCATCAAATACAGTGAAAACAGGGGTTATACCTCGGGGGAGGAACACACAAAGCAACCAAAAAATCACCATATAAACATGTTAGAAACAATAACAAGAAAGAAAAACCACTTGATTCCTTATCTTGGAGTTCATTTCGCCTAACATCAACTTATCTGACTGTTTCTGACCAGTTATTGCAAATAAGGGAAACCATGGGACCTATGTTTCTTTGGGCCTGGCTTACTTCACTTCATATAATTTTTTCCAAGTCTTGCCATTTCCTAACAAATGAGGCAATGTCATTCTTTCAGATGGAAGCATAGCATTCCATTGTGTATATATACCACATTTTCTTGATCCATTCATCTACTGAGGGGCATCTGGGTTGGTTCCATATCTTAGCTATGGTAAATAATGCTGCAATAAACATAGTTGTGCTGGTAGCTTCAGTATGGTCTTGTTTGTGATTATTCTGGTAAATGCCCAAAAAGTGGGATTGCTGGGTCATAGGGGAGCTCTATGTGGAGTCTTTTGAAGAACCTCCATAATACTTTCCCACCAACAATGCAGTAAGGTTCTCTGCTGTCCACATCCCCTCCAGCATCATTCTTATTAAAGTTCTTGATTATAGCCATTTTAACTGGGGTGAGGTGGTATCTCAATGTTATTTTGATTTGCATTTCTTTTATGGCTAGAGAGGTTGACCATTTCTGCATGTATCTACTGGTCATTCTTATTTCCTCTTCAGAGAAGTTTCTCTTTAAGTCTTTAGCCCACTTATATATTGGGCAGTTGTTTCTTTTACAATTTGTTGTTGGGTGATTTAATTTTTTGAGTTCCAAGTATATTTTAGATTCTCTTAGAAGATTTTGTTTTATTCTTAAGAAATTGATACTGCTAGTTTCTGGTTGATGTTTTTTTCTTAATCCTGTGGATAGTAATCAAAAGATAAGCTTTACAGGAAACATGATTTTGTATATTTTCAGGGCAATCAATCAAATTGGATTTGAGATTTGCTTGATGTATGAAACAATTTAAGACTTAAAGAAACTATGTTTAAACAGATCAGTGAGTTTAACTGAAATTCTCTTTTTTTACACAGATTTTTATGTCATTAAACTATACATATATCAAGTGTTTTATAACTACTATGATAAACAGCAGAAAATCCTATATTGACCTTCTCTCTCTGTCTTTCTAATATATTTCATGGACTTTAAGTATTTTCCATAATTGTATAATCAAAATAATTAACTGAAGAGTTATATGAAGTCCATGGAAATTCAGTGACATTTTATGTCTACAATATTTGATTAGTAATATTAGCAATATTATTTTCAAACAAATATGTAATGAAGTATGTACTTAATTTTTTGTTGGTGGTGATGGGACTTGAACTCAGGGCCTGAGTACTGTCCCTGAACTCTTCTACTCAAGGCTAGTGCTTCACTACTTTGAGTCATAGTACCACTTCCAGTTTTCTGGTGGTTAATTGGAGATAAGAATCTCTAGGACTTTCCTGTCCAGGCTGACTTAGAACTGGGATCCTCAGATTTCAGCCTCCTGAGTATTTAGGATTACAGACATAAACCACCAGTACCAGGTTTAAATATGTATTTAAGGCACAAATTCACCAGAAGTCCCATGTAGAAGGATTTAGAATGAAACACAGTCATCTCCTATAGAGGAAGTATCTTGAAAGGTCATGGGGATGAAATAGATGAATCATGTAGAGATCACAAATGTAGGTAAAATAATATTAAAAAGATGCCAAATATCTCTAAATTATAATTTTTCTTATTAGTATGAACAGTTCTACTTTACCAGAAACACTGTGGAGAAAAAGTATCTCTACTAGAATACACATATGGATTTTTATTCCCGGTTTGTTATTGAATTGAGCAGTCAACATATCTACAAAAATTCAAATCCTCATCGATGTATCTAATATCCCCAAAGTTCTAATATCATGCATGACACTGAACATTAGTTCAACAGATCTTCATTTCAATATAAATGATTCTGAAAATGTGAATTTTGAGTGAGGGAGGTGGTGGAAGGAAGGGATGGTGGGAGAAAAACAAGGGAGGGGGTACCAATGCTTGACAAGAAATGTACTTATTGCCTTACTCATGTAACTGTAACTACTCTGTACAGCATCTTCATAGTAAAATAAAATTTAAAAAGTCAAAGATGTGTTATTTTCTTGGAAGATTATAGTTTTACTAAGACATCCTAAATCATAAAACTAGTAACTAGCAAACTCCAACGTGAATCATCCTTCAGACAATGATAACAATTCAAACCTAATTTATGAGTTATAAATGTGAATATTTGAACTCTCCTTTTTAATGATTATTACAATGATATTCAGTATTTGCTTAGCTGAGGTTCAAAATTCAGCTCCTGCCTTCCGTTGGTAACTCTTCAGTAGCTCAAAATTAAGAGTGGAACTTATCATTTTAAATCATGCAACTTATCATTTTAAATCATCACAAGCTTCTTGTGGACACTCAACAGTGATCAGACATGCTGATAGGTTTTCTAGTAGGTGTATTCTTCACCTTGATAAGCCCTTTCTCCCTGTCCTCTGCCAATTCCCAAACCCTTGTCTTGTATCACAATTCATAGGACATTGAAGGAACTGAGCCACCATCTGCCTTGCCTCTAAGCATAATTTTTTTCTTGTTTTCTGTATTGACAGAAGCATGTCAACCCACCACTTCAGGATTGATCAGAGATACACAAGTACCAGTGGTAAAGAATACATGAAGAATAAATATAAGTGGAGCTAGTGAAGAAAACTGGCAGTGTTATCGTCTTTTATCTGGCCTGGATCCTATAGTCACAATAAGGTAGTATAATCCACAGCTGTGAAACAGAAGCTGATTAAGAATCAGAGCAAGGAAACCATGAAAGAACTACCAAGAATTTTAAAGACATGTCTTAACTCTTTTTTTTTGTGAAAATACTGTACAGAGGGGTTACAATTACATGGGCAAGATAATGAGTTCATTTCTTATCAAGCATTGTTGCCTCCTCGTTGTTCCCCCTTCCCATCCCACCCCATCTTGAGTGACTCTTTGCACCTTCAATGCCAATACAGAGATAGGCCTTCAGAGGAGGAGGACTCTTTAGACCCAGTAAGATAAAAAGGTATTTTAAAAAATGACATCTGGTTGGAATCATCTCAACTATCTCAATAAGTGGTACAAAGTAATCATGTTCTAAGGATAAAGAAAATATATCTACCTATATTCCTGCCTTCCTTCTAAACAGATTTAATTCTCATCAAGTCTTGCTGGGACTGATATACAACAGATTTTAAAAACATCTGTTCCTTCCCCAGATAGCCAATATCCTGGTTGAATTGAGATCATATTTAACATACGAACATATATTTTATGATCAAAAATTTTGAACCACTCATATGCCCCATGCATCAGCAGTTTCCTGGTCAAACTGATAGTGGTTTCTCTCTTTCTGAACATAAAAGTAAATGCATGCTTCCCTGCATTTTGAATCCACTATTGCCCTAGTCTCAGAATCTATCGATCCAGTTCCACCTCCTTACACTTACCTTTTTCCTTCACCTTGGCCACACTGGTCTCTGTGGTTTTGAAACATTCTGTTTTATTATTTTTATCAGTTGCCTTACCTTACCACTGACAAGCTCTTAATGTACATAGTTCTTATCTTTTGAGCTTAATTTCAAAAAACCACAGTTCTGGAAATGAGTATTCAAATATCATCTTCTGTAGTAAACAGCCCTCAAATCTCATCCTTGTACAAACATAAAGTAATTCAATGCTTTCACTGTCTCTGGGTCTTATAATAATGGAAACTGTATTTATTTTATTTTAGGGCTTCAATTCAGGGCCTGAGATTTTTTTTTTCACTCAAGGTTATCACTCTATCACTTTGAACCACAGCTCCACTTCTGGTTTTCTGGTGTTTAATTGGAGATTAAAGTCTTACAAACATTTCCTGCCCTGGCTGGCTCTGAACCAAGATCCTCAGCTCTCAGTCTCCTGAGTAGTTAGGATTACATGCATGAGCTACTAGTGCTCTGCAGAAACTCTATTTTTATTTAAAGAAAAATGCTCTAGGGGCTGGGAAGGTGGCTCAGTAGTAGAGTGCTTGCCTTGCATGCATGAGGCCCTGGGTTTGATTCCTCAGCACCACATAAGCAAAAAGAAAAAAAGCCGGAAGTGGTGCTGTGGCTTAAATGGTAGAGAGCTAGCCTTGAGCTGAAGAGCTGAGGGGCAGTGCCCAGGCCCAGAGTTCAGGCCCGATGACCAGACCCCCCCCCCCAAAAAAAAAAAGAAAAGAAAAATGCTCTAAAACAGATCCTGGAATAGGACAAACAATAAATACTTGAAGAAAGACCAAATTACCATTTCAAGTGTATTCTTTTTATTAATTATAATGCTGACAGTAACTTCAAATATTTAATTGCAGTTGGTAAGTCTTCTTTACATGGAATGACCAGTGCTGACAGTAACTTCAAATATTTAATTGCAGTTGGTAAGTCTTCTTTACATGGAATGACCAGTAATGTTTGTTTCTTTTGGTCTTTTCTTCAATTCACTTACTTATTTGTGAAGTCTATCTAGAACTTAAAAATTTCAACTTACATCTCACACATACATGATCAAATTTTTACAATTTGATTTGTTTAAAGCATAATGTTTTCCAATCTTTTGTAAGAAATATATCTGTTGGCTTAGCTCTTCCAAAATAGTTATGCCAATAAAGGTTTTTTCAACATATAGTAACATTAATACAACAGTGGCTAAATTTTTATCTTGTGATTGTACTTTTGTAATTTAAAATTTCATCATCCATTCTATATATCACAATCTGAGATGAGATCCTATATCTGATTAAATAATTTATTTAATTTATTACAATTTATACTGATCTATATTATATAAGAACCTCAAAAATATAGTAAGCACTACTTCTAAATAAATTGTCACATTGCATTTTCCCAGAGTTTTCAAGATTAGTCTTAGATATATACATATAGATAGATATAGATATAGATAGATAGATAGATATAATGTCATATGTCATATATATATTTGTCATATATATGTCTATGTATCATATATATGACAAAATAAAATCAAAGTAATTTTAAATCATTTTAGATATGGTTACTAATGTTTTTGAACTGACAAATTATTCAGACACATTTTCTTTGTCATTGATTTGTACTGTTTTGTGGAAATTTTTTACTTTTGTAATTTATTGACACATTTCAGTTTTCTTGTCACTCATAAAAGTTTCTTTCTTTCTTTCCTTCCTTCTGTCCTTCCTTCCTTCCTTCCTTCCTTCCTTGCTTCCTTCCTTCCTTTTTTCCTTCCTTCTTTCCTTCTTTTATTAACCTTCCCTCTTTCCCAATTCTTTCTTTTCTCCCTCCCTCCCTTCCTTCGTCCCTCAGTCTTCTTTCCATATCTTTGTGCCTGCCTTCCAGCCTTCCTCGCTGGGTATCTTTGTTCCCTCCTTTCATTCTTCCTTCCTTCTTTCAAGCGTTTTTCATGCCAAGCCTTCTTTCTGAAACTGAGCTGTATTCCCCACTTAAAATTATCTTTTTCATATGAAATATTTGTAAATAACCCTTCTTGTATTTACTTTAAGATGATAATTTACTCATCAAGCTGTTGTTAAACACTTTTTATTGTAAAAAATACTGTACAGAGACGTCACAGTTACATGAGCAAGGTAATGAGTACATTTCCTATCAAGCATTTTACCTCATCCTTTGTTTTCCCCTACCCTCCCTTTCCTCACACCTCCACAACTACATGCCCCCCTCCCTTCCCCTTCCTCCCTTCCTAAATTGTAAAGTTCATTTTTCAACATAGTGTCTTGTACATCTCATGTCGGTGCCCGGCATCTTGTATATATACTTCTCATCAAGCTGTTTTTTTCCCTCAGACTTATGCTTTTAAATTCTAGAGAAGAAGCCCATTAAAAACTATGAAAAAATAACAAAGTAAATTTAAAATAAGAAAATTGCCTTATTAATCTAGCATGGATATTTAAATGATTTCAAAAATATTAATCATATCACATTAAGACACAAATTCATAAATTATCATTTATCAAATCTTTCATTTCTTTGTTGACATCATAAACAGAAGTCAAATAACCATTCATTTACTACCTGCTTTTCTCACACTATACTAACTATTATCAAGGAATGATTATCTTCTGGCATTCATGTCTCCCTCAGTTCTACATGTAGAGTACACAACAGAAATTCTAATTTACATTATTCAAAGTTAAATTTATTAGAGTTGGACATGAAATTGTTGAAAAATGAGAAATTGATGCCTGAGTGCAAACATTTCTGAATGAAACCAAGAGCTCCTTAAAAATTTGCTTTAATATTTATAAAAGTGTATGTATTTGATTATTAATAGGAAGTATAATTATCATTAAACCTTTCAGAAAACAATTATGAAATAATATTAATCTATAGGTAACAAAACCATAGGTATTATTTATTTAAAACGCGATAGTCTGTCAGGATTAACTTAGGCTTATACTAACCATTGCAAATGAGGGAAGCCATAGAGCCTATGTTTCTTTTGGTCTGGTTTACTTCATTTCATATGATTTTTTCCAAGTCGTTCCATTTTCTTACAAAAGGGGCAATTTCATTCTGATAGAAGCATAAAATTCCATTGTGTAAATATACCACATTTTCTTTATCCATTCATCTATTGAGGGGCATCTGGGTTGGTTCCATATCTTAGTTATGGTAAATAATGCTGCAATGAACATCTTTGGAGCTGTGAACATATGACCATACAAAATGATGGCAATTGAAATGAACTCCAAGTCATGGAAACAGCAGGGCTTTATTTTTTTTGTTTTAGTTGTTAACCGTGATGTCACCAATGTATTGTATCTAGTTCTTTTTATTTCATTTCATTTTTCTTTTTCCATTGGTTTATCCCTGGCAATCTCTGTCTTTGATTCTGATACCCTCCATCTTGTATATGCATTTATCTGATTGGGGGAAGAAAAAGGAAATAACATGCTGAAAGAAGTACAATATGTGACCCATTGCAACAATGATACTCACAGGATACTATGTCAAAAATGAACTTTACAACTTTATAGGGTAATAATGTTCAATGATAAATGTACCTTATTTGTGTAAATGTAACCTCTCTGTACAGCATCTTTACAATAAAATAAACTCAAAAACATGTGATAGTTTCTCCTATGTAAGTCTAATATACAAAAGCATGAAATTTATCTTTAAGTACATGTTTGTAGAAAAAAGAAAACACCAGCAATGGACTTTTTGTACTGGAGCTTGAACTCAGAAAATTGCCCTGTGACTCAACTTTATCCCTCAGGGCTGGCACTCTAACACTTGTACCACAGTTTTACTTCCAGATTTTTCCTGATTAACTGAATGAGTCTCATTCTTCTCAAACGCCTTTCTAGCATTAATTCTCTTATATGAGTCCCCTGAGAATGAAGATTATAGACATGAACCACAAGTACCCAGTTCTGTTTTTAGACAATGCTATTTAGAGATAGGAAAGAAATTGAATTCATATCTACTCAACAATTTTTAATACCATGGCTTTATCCAAGGTGGTCTCACAATATTTGAAAGTTATAAAACTGTGACCAAAGGTATTTTGAAATGCACTGGGAAATGAGATTTGAAAAGATCAGTCCATTGGGTTAATTTGATTATCATCTTGGAGGTTGTTCAATTATTTGCAGATAAATCTAAGATAACATCATTTACATGGGCGCAGATAAAAAACCAAGGTAACATCATTTTGTTTCTAAGCTCCCTTTTCTCTTACAAAGATTGAACTTATTTTGTGGATACTTTTAATATTCAACGATTAAAAAACATTTTTTGTCAATAGCTCATCAATAATTTATGTAGAACATTTGGTTCAGGCTGGGAAATTGGCTCAGTGGTAGAGCTCTTGCCTTGCATGCATGAGGCCCTGGGTTCGATTTCTCAGCACCACATAAGCAAAAAGAAAAAAACCTGGAAGTGGCCCTGTGGCTCAAGTGGTAGAGCACTAGCCTGGAGCTGAAGAGCTGAGGGACAGCGCCCAGGCCCAGAGTTCAGGCCCCACGACCAGAACCTCCCTCCTCAAAAAAAATAATTGATTAGAATATTTGGTTCCATTTTGAATATAATTGTTGCATTTACAGGATAAAATCAGAGCTTTGGCAAATTCCTATAGTAGTCAAATAAAATGAAATTAATAAGCATAGAGTTTGAGAGCCAATTGGTCTAGTCTTTCAAGTACAAAGTTAACCAAAATAATTATTTTGCTCACTATCTTTGACCTCCTGGATTGTTTTAATCATGTTCAGCTAAATCATCAATACATTTTCAGCTTTTGGATTAGTTTGCTTACAAAAAAATTCAAAAGTATCCAAAAGTCTTGGGTGTAGGTCTCGTATTTTATATTTTATTGCCAGGCCTGTTTTAAGAAGATAGATACATGAAATGATTGGAAACAGGGAATTTTTTTCTAAGCCTATCCAACTGAAAATACTATGTGTGAACCTTAGAAAAAGTAATTCCTACTCCAGATTGAACTTGGTCTCCCTTCAATTCATGATTTCAAATGGCTTACCCTGCTTATTGATTTTTTTTCCCTCTGAGCCAGCTAATCAAATTTCCTCATCTTAGTCCTCAAATCCTCTAGCTGATGTTCATCATCCTTCATTCTCTTCTCTTGCTTTGTCTCTTTGAAAGTCTTCTTAGTCCCTCTTCCTTTCCTTTCCAGCGCCACTTCAAAGTTTTGGCCATTCTCCCCACTTCAGGAACACATCATCTCAATTCAATTATTTGGTAAAAAAAAAAAGAACACACAAGGAGTTCAAAGACTAGAGATCCAGGATGACTGTGTCATTTAAACAACCATGCTGTTCCCATCTGTAACAAGAAATACTCTTTCAGACTTTAAGAATCCTTTCCACTTACTCATAATCTGTGTAACTGTCCTCCTAGTTTAGGATTCTCGAGGGGAAGGACAACCAAAAGAACACACACAGAGGCATACACATATGCATACCCACAGGTACACATGCATAATAATATGATTAAAACCAGAAAAAGCAATTTTAAGTCTTTTCCTATTGTTTAAAATTTGAGTAATGTTATTTTTAAAGTATCTTACCAGTTTAAAGGATAAAATCATGATCTTCATGCAAACAACTATGAACTGGTTTGAACGATTTTGTTTTCATGAATAGGGAAACCAGGCAGATTTATCAAGTTCAAAGTATAATAAAAAATAGAAATATAGAGGACAGAGATAGATGATAAATAGATATTGTAGATGATATATATTTTGTAATGTAGTGGTGGGTAGGATATACACTACAAATATGTGTGTATTACACATATATTACACAATAAACATGAGGAATATTGATTCGTAAGTGGATTTAATCATATCCAGCTATAATATGCTATTTTATACATAATTTTGGTATTTGGAAAATTCATTCATACCCTAAGGTGAAGACATTCAACTTTAATAACCACATTTGAATATAGAATGTGTACTGTGAAGTGAATCTATATCAAGCGTTCCTACAAACCATTTCATCAGTACTATAATGTTAGTATTATAATGTTTCTCTCAAGGCCTCAAAATTTCCTTAGATTATTGATTCATATTTTGATCTAGAGCATAAGATGCATAGTTATAGATATGAACAAATACTTTATACTCTAGAATGCTATCAGAGGAATGACTAACTGAAGAAATAATTCTATCAGTTTTGATAATCTAGATGATTGAATCTGTCACTGGCAGCATTAAATATCAATTGCACTAATTATACAAGTTCAGTCTCAGCAAAATGCATGTTGGTTACATTAGAGCAAATGATGACCTTATTATTTATAATTGGATAATAGCCCCCCCAAAAAAACTTGTACTGCTTTCAAACACTAATATTGTTCTCTAGAATGTAGATGTGGAGTTGGGTAAGTACAATGTAATAGATAATGTTGAAATTTCAGACCACCTTATGACTCAAGAAAATGAGTCAAGGTTTAAGAAATTCTCCTACTCTATGCTCTAGAAATGGCTTACTGCAAAGAAACTCCCTGTCCCATATAATTTAGATAAAACTCACAGATGACCTTTGTTTGCCTATAAAAAAGCCAAACATTATAATTCTTTTTTTTTGATCTTATAAATGTTTAGCTAAACTTCTTGTTTTTGCTGAATTAAAGCATTCAAACCAAGGTCTGGTTAAGAGTCTTCCTTTCTTCCAAGATTTTGAACTTTAATCTACCCTCAGCCAAAGGTGTCAATTACTTATAAGAAAAAGCTGGCCTTAGAACAAAATTTAATTTTGATCAGATAAACTAACTGACCATTCTATACTGACACCTCTTTCCCACATACCTGTGTCTCTTTTGCCTTGTTCAATCCTCTCTATAAAAGAATTCCCCCTTTTGCCTAATATTTGAGATAGTTACAAATATTATAATCTGAATACTAGTCCTGTTGCCATAGTTACTGCAACCCATCTTCTGTAATTATGTTAAATGAAGTGTCTCCTTTCCAAATCTAAGCTTGTTTTCTGTTTGACATCTCACAAACTCTTAAATCAAAAATGAATACAGGTTGGCTCTTCACCACATTGGCCATTGTTAATTTCTTCTTAAACACTGAGGACTTCTGTTTCCATCTTAGGTGACATAGCATATTTGAATATTCAGTTTCAAGGTTTCTATGTCCTATTTGTCTGTTTTCAGACTCTGGATTATAGATAAGAAAAAAAGGTCATCTATGTCTGAACATTGATCTGTTATTATTCTGCTAAATTAGAGAAGACTAATACCACTAATACCTTTATTTTATAGTTCAAGTTATCAAACACATTTTTATTGCTGACTAATTTGATAGTTAACGTGAAATGAGCAATGCAAATGTGTCTGAAGACTTGAATTGAGTCTCAATTTTTAATTTTAATGTACATCCCTTTGGGTGAAAATCCCTTGATTTCCTCGACTTCCACTTATGTTATCTGCATGGAGGATACTAATGAAAACTGTTTTTACCTTAGATGATGTGACATATTTTTTATGATTGATGAAAAATTGTGTTATAAAGTTTATAAATAACTGCACAGGTGCAATGCAATACTTGAATTGAGATTACAAGTTTCAGTTACAGTATTTTCTCTCAGTGGGTTCTATAATAAAATTATTGAAGTGGTTTATTTATTTCCCAAATCAATTTTCATATAAAAATAGATTTTTTTAGCTAAGCAGTAAAGGATAGATTAATTCACAGAATAGACTGGTGAAAACCATTTGGAAACAACAAATCAAATACTTCTTTAACAATAACACAACATCAGGGTCACTGTAGAAGAAAGCTGTTGTTCAAATAAAATAAGCATGGAATTATTAGATTTGAGTTTGGATGTAGATGAGAAAGTGAGGGCACTGGTTTGAATTCAGTATTTTCTTATTGGGAAAGGGTTGTGCTAATATTTGGGAGAAGTAGCAGGTCACCTAAGTTGAAAATAGCCCCAAAGCCATTAGAATTCCTAAGATATCCATGTGTGGAAATGGTAAGAGCAACCTTCTAATTCTGGACAATCCATTTGCATCAAAACTACACTTGAGTCACTTAATACCAAAGTTGTCATGTTATAGTTTCTCCATCCCAGGCTTCTCGTTCCATAGTGACCTTGGATGCTGCATGTGCCAGGTGAAACTTCCAATGCTGATGGAACCATCTCTAAAATATCCAGTAAAAAGTCAAACTAGAACCACTACCCAAGTGATATCATGTAAGCCTCAAGCAAGAAAGCCAAGTAAGAAATCAAGGTTCTTGGTTCAAGTCCAAGTACCATGCATGAACACACATGCACATATACATGCTTGTGTATGTATACATGCAAGTATATGTGCATGTGTGTGCACATACACACATACACATACACACACAGGTTAAAATGGTAAATTACCTAGGTATATTTCCTTTCACTATAAATACAAAAGAAATCTAAATAAAAACAAAATACCAAAGATATTGTACTGAAAATGTATCTGTAAATAATTTCAAATGAACAATGTCTATACTCATGACTGAGGCATATCACTAACTTTGGACTCACAGCTTCCCACTGTCTTTACTATGACTTTTCAAAATCTTTTCATTGCAGTAGTTTTGCCATATTCTAAGTGACATTACAGGCTTTGTACTCTTGAAGTAGATATTAATAAAACATTTTACAGGATCATCCTCTAACTTAATCATTGCTGCTCCTTGGTTTTCTGTGATCTAAATGTTGAGTTGATTACATTTGTAAATACAAGGCCAGTCTTATAATTCTTCCTTCACATCAAAGCACATACAGTTCTGTCCTTTGATCATAGGAGAACTTCTGAGAGGTCTGAGAGGTGAAATTCTATGCTGATAGATTCTTTGTATATTCTTAGTAACAAACTCCAGCTTTCATAATTCTGTTTCAACACATATTTAGACATTCTGCTGACATTATGTTTTAAATTGGAATATTACATGGGAATTAAGAGATAAGAATCCCACAACAGACTTTGTACGAAGTCACCCTGCCCCACCAAAACAACAATAAACAGAAAACAAAAACATTGGTTTCTCTTTGTCTCAATAGAATTTGGGCTAATTGGAAGGTCAATTCATGTTAGTGATTGACAAATTGTATCAGTAGCTGAAATTCTTTTCCTAATAGACAAACATCTTTAATGAGTCCTGTTTAAAATTTCCTGATTTCCAACATTACAGGATGGAATAGGAGAAACCCTAGGTCTCCTTGGCTCAGGCCGAAATTTTCTGAATAGAGACCCAGAAACACAACAAATCAAAGAAAGGTTGGACAAATGGGATTGCATGAAGTTGCAGAGCTTCTGCATGGCAAAGGACATAGATAGCAAGATCAATAGAAAGCCCACGGAATTGGAAGAAAATCTTCACTAGCCAAGGGACTCATATCTAAAATATACTTGGAACTCAAAAAATTAAATCCCCCAACAACAAATCCTCAAAGAAACAACTGCCCAATAAATAAGTGGGCTAAAGACTTAAAGAGAAACTTCTCTGAAGAAGAAAGAAGGATGGCCAATAGACACATGAAGAAATGCTCAACATCCTTAGCCATAAAAGAAATGCAAATCAAAATAACATTGAGATACCTCCTCATTCCAGATAGAATGGCTAAAATCAAAAACTCTAAAAACAACAGATGCTGGAGGGGATGTGGACAGAAGGGAACCTTACTTCATTGTTGGTGGGAATGTAAACTTGTTCAACCACTTTGGAAAGCAGTATGGAGGTTCCTCAAAAGACTTCACATAGAGCTCCCCTATGACCTAGCAATCCCACTTTTGGGCATTTACCCAAATGTTTACAAACAAGACCACACTAAAGCTACCAGCACAACTATGTTTACTGCAGCATTATTTACCATAGCTAAGATATGGAACCAACCCAGATGTCCCTCAGAGATGAATGGATCAAGAAAATGTGGTATATATAAACAATGGAATTCTATGCCTCCATCAGGAAGAATGACATTTCCCCATTTGTTAGGAAATGGAAAAACTTGGAAAAAATTATATTAAGTGAAGTAAGCCAGGCCCAAAGAAACATAGGCCTCATGGTTTCCCTTATTTGCAATATCTAGTATATGTATGAGTCAAGTGGAAAAGGTCAGATAATGTGATGTTAGGAAAATGAACCTTTAGATATGTATTTTAATGTTTTTTTCTTTCATGCATTTGTTTCTAACGCATTTATAAGATTATTTCTTTGTTGCTTTGTATGTCCCTCCCCCACAGTATAACCCCTGCCTTCACTATATTTGATGTCAGTATAACTTGTGGAGGAGAGGGGGAAAAACATGTCATTTAAGGATACAGGTGGACCTGTTGCAACAATGAAAAGTACAAGTTGTCATGTTGAAAACGAGCTTTACAACGTTGGTGGAGTGGGGGGAAGGAAGGGAGGATTGGGTGGGGGGTTGGGGGGGAGGCTGGGAAGGGATGTGAAGGGTAAACAAAGGAGGAGGCTGTAATGCTTGATAAAAATGTACGCATTATCCTGCCCATGTAATTGTAACCCCTCTGTACAGTATGTTCACAAAAAAATAAAATAAAATAAATTAAAAAAAGAAAAAAAAATTCTCGATTGCTGTAATCACAACATCCATCTAGGTGATAATAGGAAATTTGAAAAGATGGGAAGAAAGTGGATAGATGATAAGGTCAGTCTGATCAAAATGCATTTTACACCTAAATGAACATAATAAAAGGTAACCTACTTCTCTAACCATTTTAAGACAATAATAATACCAGTAATAAAAAAATTTAGGAAGTTTCAACCTGTACCAAGGAGCCCAAGTGTATCCCCTATCTTTCCTATAATAGTTTCAGGGTATCTTCTCTTATCTCAAGGTCATTGATCCATTTGGAGTTGATTCTTATGCAGAATGCTACATAAATAAGGACCTCGCTACGGTTTTTGACTTGTGTTTAGCCAGTTCTGCCAGCATGATTTCTTGAAGAGGCTGTCTTTCTCCCATTTGTTGTTTTTGGCTCCATAATCAAAGATTAGATGGCCATAGATCTATGGGATCATTTCTGGGTCTTCATTTCTATTCCATTGGTCCACAGGGCTGTTCATATTCCAGTATAAATCTATTTGTATAACTAGGGCTTTACCATAGAGTTTGAAATTTGATGTTGATATTCTTCCAACAGTGTTTTTCTTGCTAAGGATTCTATTTGCTATTCACAATTTTTTATTATTCCATATGAATTTTGGGATTGATTCTTCTATTTCATCAAAAAAAACCCTGTTGCGATATTGATGGGTATTGCATTGAATTTATAGATAGCTGCTGGCAGTTTTGCCTAATCCAGGACCATGAGAATTTTTTTTCATTTCCTTAAATATGCTTTAGTATCCTTTTCCAGAATTTTAAAGTTTACATCATAGAGGGCCTCCACATTTGAAAATATTATAGGAGATTTTATCTTGGGGTTCATTTCAATTAGCATCAGGTTATATGGTCATGTGTACATTACTTTTGACCTCTTCTGCTTGTCCTAGACATCTACTAGTTATTGCAGATAAGGGAAACCATGGGATCTATGTTTCTTTGAGTCTGGCTCACTCTACTTAATATTTTTTCCAAGTCTTTCCATTTCCTAACAAATGGGGCAGTGTCATTCTTGAGGCATAGAATTCCATTTTATAAATATATATTATATATATAGTATAGTGTATACTATATATATGCACAATGGAATTCTATACCTCAATCAGAATATATATATATATATATATATATATATCACAGATTTTATCTTTCTTGTTGTTCTTTTTACTTTACTTATAATGTACTATGTGATTTTTTTTTGTTTCTTTGTATGTTCTCCCCCATGGTACACCCCTGTTGTCACTGTATTTGATTCTGGTGTCCTGCATCTGGTATATACATTTTTCTAGTTTGGAGAATGGAAGGAAAATAACAGAATGCTGAAATAAGGATACAGGATGACCTATTGTAACAATGAGATGTACAAGAAAGTATGTTGAAAACTTTACAAGTTTGCTGGGGTGGGTGGGAGAGGGGAGGGAGGAGTTGGGGACGTGGGGAGGAAAGGGATGGTAGGGGAAAAATAAAGGAGGGGATAACAATGCTTGATAAGAAATGGACTCATTACCTTACTCGTGTAACTGTAACACCTCTGTATACTATCTTTACAATAAAAATATATATTCAAATAAAAAATATTACAGGAAGGAATAGGAGATACACTAGGGCTGCTTGACACAGGTTGAAACTTCCTATACTAAAGCTACCAGTACAATTATGTTTATTGCAGCATTATTTACCATAGCTAAGATATGGAACCAATGCAGATGCCCCTGAGTAAATGAATGGATCAAGAAAATGTGGTATATATACACAATGGAATTCTATGCCTTCATCAGAATGAATGACATTGCTGCATTTGTTAGGAAATGGAAAGACTTGGAAAAAATATATTAAGTGAAGTAAGCCAGGTCCAAAGAAACATAGGTCCCATGGTTTCCCTTATTTGCAATAACTAGTATATGTCTAGGGCAAGCAGAAAAGGTCAAAAGCTATGTACATACAACCAGACAAGATGAGGCTAAGTGAAATGAACCCCAAGATAGGGACACAAGTGTTTTTTTTTTCTTTCTTACTATTGTTTCTAACGTATTTATAAGGTAGCAAGTGATTTTTTTTGTTTCTTTGTATGTTCCTCTCCCATGGTATAATCCCTGTTTCACTGCATTTGATGTCAGTACTCTGCTCTTGTATATACACTTCTCTAATTTGGGGAGGGGAAGGGAAAAAACAAAATGCTTAAATATGTTGACCCTGCGTTGAAAACGAACTTCACAATTTAGGTGGTGAGGGGGGGGGTGTAGTTGTGGAGGTGGGAGGGAAGAGAAGATAGGGGGAAAAAAAGGAGGAGGTAGCAATGCTTGATAAGAAATGTACTCATTACCTTGCTCATGTAACTGTAACTCCTCTGTATTAAAATGTATTAAAATTAAAATTAAAAATGTAAAAAATAAAATAAAATAAAAAAGATCCAGAAACACAACAAATCAAAGAAAATATGGATAAATGGGATTGAATCAAATTGCAGAGCTTCTGCATGGCAAAGGGAATAGCTAACAAGTCAAATAGAAAACCTACAGATTGGGAGAAGATCTTCACTAGCTATACAACAAAGAAGGGCCTCATATACTTAGAGCTCAAAACATTAACTCTCCCCCCCCCCCCCCCCCCGCAAAATAAATCCTCAAAGGAACAAATGCCTTATTAACAAAAGGTCTAAAGGATTAAAAAGAGATTTCTGTGGAGACAAAATAAGGATGGCCAATAGACACATGAACAACTTTGGCGGGGGGGGGGGGGGGGTGGGGGGGTGGGGGGAGGGGGGGGGAGGGATGGGGACAGGGGGTATGGGAAGGGATGTGAAGGGGAAACAAAGGAGGAGACAACAATGCTTGATAAGAAATGTACTCATTGGGCTGGGAAGGTGGCTCAGTGGTAGAGCGCTTGCCTTGCATGCATGAGGCCCTGGGTTCGATTCCTCAGCACCACATAAGCAAAAAGAAAAAAGCTGTAAGTAGCGCTGTGGCTCAAGTGGTAGAGCGCTAGCCTTGAGCTGAAGAGCTGAGGGACAGCACCCAAGCCCAGAGTTCAGGCCCCACGGACCACCCACCTCCCCCGCCCAAAAAAAAAAAGAAATGTACCCATTATCTTGCCCATGTAATTGTAACCCCTCTGTATGCTATTTTCACAATAAAAAGTAAATAAATAAATAAATGCTCAACTTCTCTGGACATAAAAGAAACGCAAATCAAAACCACATTGAGATTCCACCTTACCTAGTTAGAATTCCCATTATCTGGAAAACGAATAATAACAGATGCTGGCAGGGATGTAGCCAAAAGGGAATGCTACCACACTCTTGGTGGAAATGTAAATGTTTTCAACCATTTTGGAAAGCAATATGAAGTTTCCTCAAAAGACTAAACATAGAATTCCCTATGGCCCAGCAATCTCATTCCTGGGCATTTACTCAAAGGATCAAAAACAAGACTCTACTAGAGCTACCAGCACAACTATGTTCCCTGCATTATTATTTACCACAGCTAAGATATGGAACTAACTCATCTTCTCCTCCGGAAATGAATGGATCAAGAAAATGTGGCCTGTATACACAATGCAATTCAAGCTTCCATCAGAAAAAAAATGACATAACCCATTCATAAGGAATTGAAAGACTTGGAAAAAAAATCATATTCAGTGAAGTAAACAAGACCCAAAGAAAGATAGGTTCCATGGTTTCTCTAATTTGTAATAATTAGTGTATGTCTAGGATTATTCTAGCAGAGGATCACAATAGCTCAAGAGGTATGTACATATGACCATATAAAATGATGCTTATTAAAATGAACTACCAGATATGGAAATGAGAAGTGTTCTCTTTTTTTTAAAATGTTCTTTGTAAAGTTATTTCTTTTTTTTCTTTTGTTTTGCTTTCCCCTGGTTTATCCTCTGTGATCACTGGTTTTGATTTTGATACACTGTGGCTTGTATATCCATTTATCTGATTTGGGGAAGGGAAGCAAAATAACAAAATGGTGAGATAAAGGACAAAGGCTGAACCAATGCAACAGTGATACTCATAGGTTAGTTTGTTGCAAATGAACTTTACAACTTGGTGTGGGGGGGGGAAATCTTGGGGAGGGAAAGTGGGAGAAAACATAATAATGTTTGACAAGAAATGTGCTTATTACCTTACTTACATAACTGTGATCCCTCTGGTCATCGCCTTTGCAATAAAATAAAATTAAAATTAAAAGTATTTCAAAATATATTTGAAAAAAATTTGCTTGCTTCCTTTAAAGCCCCAAGGAGAGAGGCCTAAATATAATTACATTTAATGTCCTATGTGTTTATGTAGAAACCTTTTTGAGAATTGAGTTGTGATTTTTTTCCTTAGTGATACAATAAATAGAAATTTTCAATATAACTTTTATTCACATCTCATTATTGAGTTAAAATTTGCAAAAAATCAAATTAACCATTTTAAAGAGAACAGCTTGGTGGCATTTAGTTCATTCATAATGTACAACTTCAAATTCTAGTTTTAATACGTTTGGTATGTTTTACTTAAATAATTGATTTCTGATTTATTACATAACAAATCGTTTGGACACTGTTATAAGATGGTAAGAAATTAAAAGTATTTTGATTTGAATTCTACAGTACAAAGATAGAATTCAAATTTGAAACCACTGTGTGTGCAGATGTACATGCATGTACGCACATATTCCTCATTCAATATTTCAGATAAACCACAATTAAGTTAAAAAATTAAGAGGGCTGGGAATTTGGATCAGCATCACATAAGTAGAAAAAGTCGGAAGTGGCACTGTGGCTCAAGTGGTAGAACGCTAGCCTCTAGCTGAAGAGCTGAGGGACAGCACCCAGGCCCAGAGTTCAGGCCCCATGACTGACAAAAAAAAAAAAAAAATTAAGAGGCAAAACTGATAATATATACTAGCAGGGTGTTAATCTCAAAGTGACAAGTTTAAACTCACTTAGAGACAAGTGTTTATAACCTCTAGAAATACATATCAAGAAGCAAAGACAAGATTTTAAAAGGCAGAAGAAAGGCCAGATGCCGGTGGTTCATGCCTGTAATCTTAGCTACCCAGGAGTCTGAGTTCTGAGAAATTCAGTTCTAAGTCAGCTGGGGCATAAAAGTCTGTGAGACTCTTTTCTCCAGTTAACCACCAAAAAGCCAGAAATGGAGCTGTGGCTCACATGGTAGAGCACTAGTTTTGAGTACAAAAGCTCCAGGACCGAGCCTAGACACTAAGTTCAAGCCTGAGGACTGACATGCATGAACACACACACACACACACACACACACACACACACACACACACACACACACACACACACACACAAGCAGAAACAACCCTCAAAGATCCTGTTAATAGCTGTCATTGTAAGTACTCTACAACATATTGAAATATGTAATGTAATTTTGAAGCCCAACAGTAATTCACCAATTTCACATAAATGAAATAATATTAATATAGTGCCACAACTTTGTGTGTGAACTTTGTCCAAAGAAACTGTGATCTTTCTTATATTTAAGAACATGTTTATTAAATTCACTTGTTTTTTGAAATAATTTTTACACAAAATGATATAAAACTTTTACAATTAACCAAGATGTGACAAAAAGAGTAAGCAAAAGTTGGAAGGGTTTTTCTTTTTACATAAGTAAGACTAGGCCAAACTACCTGCTCAAGGAGCTTTGCTACTTTTTCTAAGTCTTGTACTGTCTCTGGTCAGGATGTTAATCCACTAATCAATTTACAGAGTTGAAAACCATTATTAGACCATTTTTCCCACTGTTCAACATGGCTATAAATTGTTCAAGTGTTGAATTAGGAAAGTATTCTCATAGTACTATGTATGGATGAAGGAATCAAGTTATCTTCTGACAAATATTTCTCTTCTTGAACATAGAGGGTCAGGAGAAAGGCACTTGTGTTATGGTGTATCATAATTTCTCTCATTTGTAAATATGCTGCAAGTATTCCTCCAAGACATTCTTCTATGAAATCGTTTTAATGACTAAATCATGTTCTAATACATTACAAACATGGTTTCCTTTATGTCATGATACTGAGAAATTTCATTTAGCTTTATATTGAGAATAAGTACACTTTCACACACTACATGATAACAGAAAAAAGTTTAAGTTGGCTGAAACATGGGACATGATGTATTTACTTGGATTTCAGACCAAATTCTGAGTGTTCTTTAACCTGTTTTTAACAGTAGTTTTCACCTCAAAGCAATTTTTCCCAAAGGACATTTGGTAATTTCTGGTGAATAAATATTCATCACAGCTGAGGTGACAGAGAATGAATGCCACTCAAATCTAGTGGGCAGAGGGCAGTGAGGTAGCTCTGTATCCCAAGAACACACAAGATGGCAAGTCCCCTCCGTCAATGCAGCATTAGCTGGTCACAGAATCACTGAAATTGATAAGCCTTAACCCATAGGGAGAAAACAAGATACGTGGAATATTTCAGACAGCTCACCATGTTGCCTAACTCATGAACATATTTTGAACTTGCTTGAGCAATTTAAAATAACTAATGCTGATGAATGTGTGTTATGTAAAATGAGTTTCTGGCTTCTTCATATGTTCTTAATGGATTGGCCTTGGCTCCTTGCTGTGTCTACAGTATTTGCCTATTTTGGATCTGCTCTTAAGTATGTGCAGCTTCATCCTCCTTCGATAATTGAAGCAGAAAGTCCTTTCTTCCAAATTTGCAGCTCCATTACCAATTCATGCAGCAAATTTTCTCCCCACAAATTCAACAAATGGGATCAAAAATATTTGGAACAAAGAATTGAATTGGCTTTTGTTATAATTAGTGGCCGCAAACATCACATTAGAGCTGTTTACATAGTGCTTTCATCATATTACAATCAGAAATAACTTAGAGGTGACTTAGGTATAGAGAAGAATGTGAATGTATTGTTGAAAAAAAGCCTGTTTAAAATTGCCCCTTCAAAAATATCTTCCTTAAAAATAACTCATGCCTGTCATCCTAGCTACTCAGGAGACTGAGATCAATTCAAAGCTAGCCAGGACAGGAAAGTCACTGAGACTCTTATTTTCAATTGGCCACCAAAAAGCTGTAAGTAAAGCTGTGGCAGATCCCCTAGCCTTGAACAAAACAGTCATGGACAGAGGCCAGTCCCTGAGTTCCAACACTCAAGACGGGTTCAGATTTAGGTGCTGTGTTCAAAAGGTGTCTTGATCCCAACTGTTTCTGTACAGAAAAACATTTCACCATATTTTGAAGAAGAATTTGAGTCTTAAATTTTTTATTTTAGATCATTGACTCCTGCTAAACATTAGTGGGATTGTTCTATTTATATTTCCTTATATGTGGTTTTTCTTATTCCTGAGTGTTACATTGCGTCTGCCCTGAAGTCAAGGTTTGGCATTAGTTCTTCCCATTTGCTTTACTTCGTCTAGGAATTAAAATGTCAAACTTTCCTCATTCTCGTAGTTCAGCAGATATTAGCAGATCAATCTGCCTCGTCTCCACAGTGCATTCTAGAACAATACGTTCAAATACCTCAGAGAAAACCTACATAGCTACTTTATTTGCATAGCTTATTTGGGTCCCATGAATAACCACTTTCCTCTTCAGGTTTGTTATTTCTCTGGCATGTGACCAGTATTTGTAGATTGGTGCATTAGTTTCTTTTCATACTACTTTTGAGTTCATAACTTTAGCTGTACTTGTCTCATTTTGTATTTCTGTAACCATGCATGACTTTTAAGGAATGTTGGAAAGTTTTGCCACAAACTAGCCACAGTTAATAAATGCTACTTGGTGAAAAGTCTTATTCTTTGATCGAATTAAATAGCTATAAACTATGATTTGTGACCAGCAGAATATTTTTAAATGCAAGTTTGAAACAAGAGCAAATGCAAATTTTGATACATTAATTAAAAAATGTATAATCGCAGGTGTACCAGTGGATGAATTATAGACAATTTTTTATTGGTAGGAGATAAGGCTTTAAGCTCCTCTAGAGTATATCTACTATTTGCATTATAATTTCCAGTTTCTATTCTATGTTGCAGCACTCATAAATGTAATGGACAGAATAACCTATGTAAAGACCTGTTGTGACCTCATTTGAGAAAGTGAACAATGAACTAATTCTTGGGAAATCTCAGGCAGACTTTATATAGTAGTATTTCTTAGATATGGACTATCTATCTCATGTTGCAACTATTTTACCCAGGCTACAAGGTTGGCTGTATTTGAAACATTTTATAAATATGTTTAAGGAGGTGGAGTAGCCATGAAATAACCTAAATTTTGTCCCTGACTTTTAATTTTATATTACTAAAACAACTTAGTATACGTACATAGGGGCACATACATGCTCATACATATGTATACACACAAACATACACTGTCCTGAGAAGTGATAATGATGTGCTATCCTGATACCCAAAAATAATGATGACCAAAGGCAGTTTCTTTAGTCAGTGGTATATATGAGTATAATTACTTCCTCAGGACAGAATGCAAATAGGAAACTTTCCTAAGTATAGAAGAAATTAATAAGATATTTTAAAAGTTTAGCTAAAGGAATTGAAACTATTTTTGTTCCTAAGCTGACAATAGTTTTATTTTTTGTTAAACATACTTTCTTAACTAATGATCTTAAGGGAAGGTTGAACTGTCCAAATTCACTCAATCCTTTTTTTATTGTGAAAATACCATACAGAGAGGTTACAATCACATGGACAAGGTAATGAGTGCATTTCTTATCAAGCACTGTTGCCTCCTCCTTTGTTTCCCCTTACCAACCCTTCCCATATTCACTCAATCTTTGTTCATAGATTTCCAATTGTGTAGAAAATTGGAGATTTTTCTATTGTAGTCAATCCAACATAACTTTTGTTAGCTTTTAGGAAAAGCATACATTTTTTATTGTGCTATCTTTCTCTACTACTCTTGCAGAAAGGAGCTCTGACACTGTGTTCATTGTTGAAGTTCTGCCCTTTAAAAAAGGTAAAATTAATTTCATTCACATTTTACAAGGAGAGATACCTAATATGTCCTCTAACACTGAAGCCTTATTTTTTCTCAATTGGCACTGGCTAATGACCTCCTTAAGGCCTCTTCATTTTGGAGTGGTTTCAAAGGCTTAAATAGGCAGAGTAGTCTAGGAAGAAACTATTCTCATAACACAGGGCTTAGTTTCTACTCTTTGGAATGAAAATAAAATACTTCTAACATTTTCCTACTTTTCCTTAAGGTCATTTCTCTTTTTCTATTTTTAAATAGGCTAATGACAATTTTAAAGGACCATATAAATAAAGAATCAACCAAAGAAGAAATAATAAAACAAGATTTAATATTTGGTCTAGAGGGTTCATATAGATATATCACAAGATTAGAATTTCTAGATCAGAGCTTAAGATAAAGATATAAAGAGTAGTCGGGCACCAGTGGCTCACACCTGAAATCCTAGCTACACCGAAGGCTGAGATCTAAGGATCATATTTCCAAGATAGCTGGGGCAGAAAAATCCCTGTGAGACTCCTATTTCCAATGAACCATTCAAAAACTGAAGTGGAGGTTGACTCAAAGTGATAGAGTACTATCCTTGAGAAAAAGAACTTCCAGGTCCTGAGTTCAAGATCCACCACTGACAAAAATAAAAAAGATATACAGAGTAATATACACAATAACTTCACTTGCAGTCTCTATGTGCATATGACTACCTGCTTGTCATTCTGGAATTATAGGAGACATAATTACTATACACTAAGCACAAGAAAGGAGTCATTCCACACATATTTGTGTTGTAAGTTTTGAAAAGTAGACTTATTCTTCAAGTAGTTGTTATAACTGCACGAACTATGGACAGACTCCAGTGCAAATCTCTTATGCCACAAGATGTTTCTGAATCCACTTAATTCATAAGGTATAATTGATCACTTACAGTCATATGGGGTTTTTATGCAACTGCAAATTACAATGAAATCCATGTATCCATGTATCTTGAGAAAATATATTAGATTTTATTTAATTTAATCATTCTTATTAAGTATAGGCACCTTTTTCTTTTTTGTTTCTTTTTAATTTTTGATTTGTTAATATATAGGTGAAGTACTGAGAGGTTAACTATTATATAAGTCAGGTAATTGGTACATTTCTGTTCAAACACTTTTTCCTTCTTGTCCCAACCCACAAGTTGTATACTTCCTTTTCAACATAGTGCCTAATGAGTACCACTGATGCATTTGTTCATCCTTTTCCTTCCATATCTGTGTACCTCTTTATACTCCTAAAGATAGATTAAAAACAAACAACAAAAAAACAACAAAGAAAAAAATTTCTTGTTTATATTTCCTGGAGCCTATTTCAATACATATTATTTTATATGATCACAGAAACATAGGAATTGCTCTCCTCCTTTAAGAGTATCATTTTTAGGTCTAATTGTGTGTGAAGCCTAGAGACCAGGATAATTTATCATGTCCTAGTGTATTTTAGGTCTAGCTCCTCAATATGAGAGAAAACATGTGCCAATTGTCTCTCTGAACTTGGCTTACCTCACTTAACATGATTTGTTCTAGGTCCATTGATTTCATTGGAAATGACATAATATCATTCCCTCTAGTAGATTGTCAATTCCATTGTGTGTAGGTACCAAATTTTGGGGGGCCACTCATCTATTATATGGGTTTTTCCATAACTTAGTTATTGTGAATAGTACATTTGTGGCTGAAGTTTGAGGAACCTTTCATTCCATTCCTGTTCTGTTCCCCACAAAAAAAATGTCAAAAAGAGATTGAAATATTTCTTCATCCTCATAAAGCCAGATTCCTGAGCTGCATTGATCAAGTCAGAGATAGCATCTTAAATTGCCAAAGAAAGAATGCTATCCAGGCTAGGCAGAACTACTTCCCGCACAGTCCAGAGAAAGCTATAAGCAATGTCAGAAAGGTAATATATCATAAAGTGTTAAAATTTTAAATAAGAAAAATGAAAAAAAGATTGAAGTAATGTTTGTGTTGTAGATATTCCATGGTTTTCATCAGAAGGATTCACCTCTTATTCTCTTCCTCTAAGCTATAATGAAAGATTAATAGAGATAATTGACTTGTGGATATTTTGGAGTGGGGTTATCTGCATGTATGTTTGAATCAATTGGAAGGAAAACTTGTAATATACCATTCATTACACTTGTTTAAAAAGCTAGTTTTAACTTGACATTGTTCCAAGGTAATTAATTGTCATAGGAGAGCAAAAGAACAATAAAAAAATGTTGAATCCCTCCTCCTAAAGGGGGAAGAATAATTATGGATAACATTGTGCCACTGATGGTTCTCTTGCCTAATTAGTAGAGTCATGAGGATATTGCCCATTTCATTTCCTTTTAAATATCATGACAGGCGGTTGTTTCATATGATTTATTTGTTTAAATTTATTTAATTTAGTTGTCATTAATGGCTGAAGTTTTTATCGCATCACATTTTGAAAGATGGGCATTATTCGTTTCATCATTGTTGAAGCTTTCACCTTGAAGCATAGAGAAAGTTGCTTAATGTAAGGTGAATCTGATCCAGGAATGTGTATGCTATTGCCATGGTCCCACACCTATGTCTTCCACCTGCAATGCCTTTGACTCACTGTGACTACTTTACCAACCTCAAGTACTGATAAAGGCTGTAACGATGATATGAATTTAATGTTTTATGGATAAATTTAGATAAAAATAAATATGAACAATATATGTAACATAATGTATTCCAATCTTAAATATTACATAATTCTATGTAACACATTTTCTTTATGTATGCATAAAGCACTTATTTTTTTAAGGAAACTTGCCAAACATAGGTCCCATGGTGTCCCTTATTTGCAATACCTAGTATATGTATGAGTCAAGTAGAAAAGGTCAGATAAGGTGATGTTAGGAAAAAGAACCCTAAGATATGTATTTAAATGTTTTTTTCTTTCATTCATTTGTTAGGCAAACGTGATAACCACTACACTATGGCAACCCCGCGTTCATGCATTTGTTTCTAACGCATTTATAAGATTATTTCTTTGTTGCTTTGTATGTCCCTCCTCCACAGTATAACCCCTGCTTTCACTGTATTTGATGTTGGTATAATTTGTGGAGGGGAAGGGGAAAAACAAGTCGTTTATATAAGGATACAGGTGGACCCGTTGCAACAATGAGAAGTACAAGTTGTCATGTCTAAAACGAACTTTACAACTTTGGTGGGGGGCGGGGAAGGATTGTGGGGAGAGTGGGGGGAAGCTGGGAAGGGATGGGAAGGGGAAACAAAAGAGGAGGCTACAATGCTTGATAAGAAATGTACTCATTATCTTGCCCATGTAATTGTAACCCCTCTGTACGGTATTTTCACAATAATAAGTAAATAAATAAATAAAAGAAAACTTGGCAGAGCTTTATTAAGTAAGCAAGCAGGCAAGTAGACAAACAGACAAAAGCAGGCAAATAGGCAGAAAGTTAGGGACACACTCTAACAGAGTGAGGGTATTCTTAAAGGGAGGGAAAGTGAAAGACAGTCATACCATCTTTATAGAACTCTAGAAACAAAACCCAATCTAGTGCAAGAATAAAATCTTCATATTATATGAGGAATTTTCTTCATCCCTGATTTGAACTTGATACCTAACAAAGAGTACAAAGTACAGTGTTTCAAAGGCAACTACTCTTCTGAGACTAGGACTATCCTAGACATATACTAATAGCTATGTACATATGACCATATAAGATGATGCTAAGCAGAATATACTCCAAGATATGGAAACAAGACATTTTTCTTTGTTGTTATTGTTTTTAATGCATTATATGAATTTATTTCTTTTTTCTTTCATTTCCCCCTTTCATTTATCCCTATTGTCACTGTATTTTTTTAATTTGATTTTATTGCAAAGATGCTCTACAGAGGGGTTAAAGTTACATGAGAAGGCAATGAGTACATTACTTGTAGATCATTGTTACCTCTTCCCTAGTTGTTGTCCCACTATCCCTTCTCCCCCTCACCTCCCACATTCCTCTCCACCCCACCCCACACCATCCCCCACCTTGAGCCCTAAGTTGTAAAGTTCATTTCCAATATAGTGTCCTGTGGGTATCATTGTTGCAGTGGGTCATCCTATGTCCTTGTTTCAGCATTTTGTTATTCCCCTTCCTCTCCCAGATTAAACAAATGTGTATACAAGATGCAGGGTACCAAAATTAAATCCAGTGTCACTGTATAATATATATATGTATATATATATTATATATTATAATATATATATATATATGAATTCGTGAAGGGAAGGAGAACAAGAAAAGGGTGAGACAAAGCACAAAGGGCGAACCAATGCAACAGTGATACTCACAAGAAAATATGTTGAAATGTACTTTACAAATTCTGAGGGCCCTTAGAGGGAGGGAAAAGTAGAAGAAAAATGAGAGAGGGGTAACAATGTTTCTCAAGAAATGTACTCATACCTTACATTTCAACTGTAATGCCTCTGTATATCACCTTGACAATAAAATTATTTTTAAGTCAGCTACTATAGAAAATAGCAATATCTTTAGAGCTATTACTTGCAGCACTATTTAAAAAGCAAATTTAAAAATTTCCTATAAAACAGTAAACATCAGCTAAATAGTCTATACTCTGTGGGGAACTATCTTTTTCTAACCACTTCTCTACCAAGAGGCATATGACATCTATTTAGTCTAGAGGGTATCCTAGCCATTTGACAAGTAATATTCCTTCCTTCACCAAGAAAATAAGGATTTTATAGAATGACGCAAATCAATTAGCCTCAGTTATAACACGTTAAGGTAATAGATAGATTCATGTTGTGTTCTACCAAGCTCAAACATCTTGATTCAGGTCCAGTTAAATTACAGTTACTCTCTACTTTGCAATTATCTCTGTTTTCAATACAGGAAGGTAATTTTCAATGTTTAGGAAAGAATTTACCAGATATCAGATCCTGGCTCTAAGCAGAGGTTTGTGCATAGAGAAACAAGAAAAAGAAGCCCTACTTCCTCAAGGTTGGTAACACAGAAAGAAGACATACCTAAAAACCTTTAGGTCCTTTTGTGGTAACATCTGTTGATTCATGATGATATCATATTTATTTATAGAAAACAAATACATTTTCAAACAACTAAACCGTTTAACAAAATGGTTACCACAAAGCAGAAACAAGCTTTGTACATAGGTCACTCAGGAGGGCATATACGAATGGAGGAAAGAGCAAAAAATGCAGTCATTTTATTCAATGTTCATTATATAAAACTCCAATTACATAAATTGAGGGTAGTGATAAGAAGGGGGAATGAGGGGGATTATAAAAGGGATGACACTGAATAACACACATTGTACTCATAACCTGACTTATGGAATTGCACAACTACTTAATAAAAGAGATTGTTTTCTGAATTTAGAGTTCTGAAACTTTTTATTGGTATAAAGGAAAACTAAAAATAGAACTTGGTCTTGTGTAAAAATTTTCCAATGTAATGACCATAAAATATAATATCCTCTTTTTATTGGATCACAGATTACTGAAATCTGTTTAATTTGTTACATATAACTCTGTTTAATTGTGCTAAGAGAAAATCCAACCAATCATAAATTGTCATATTGTGTCTTGGAGGATTTGGATTTGTGCATTAAAAATATTTTATATAGCACAGATACTTTCAATCAAAGTGTTCTTTCTCTGTGGAGAGATTGGTCATGTTCTTGAGAAAACTTCAGCTTAATGACAATATAGATACATTTTTCTTCCTTTCAGATTGACCCAAGGGTGAAAAACAGGGACTCATCAGATGGTAGAGCTGGGGCAGAGAGTCAAGGGGATTAGTCAGAAAGACAGCATGAACCAGGATGAGCCAGTATGAAATTGGAAATTAGGAGAAAATACAGTGCTCCTAGACAAAGATAGAGTTTGTTAATGCAATAGTTCAGTGAGGCAAGAAGTTCATCATTGATCATGTTGTACTTAGGATAGACTGCTATCTCCAGTTAGACCTTCCTTGGAATACGTTGTTGAGGAAATGTTCAGACTCTATATAGTGAGAAGAACAGGCTAACTGAAAATTTCTTTTTGAACTATTTCTTTCAACATTTCTTCTCTTGACTCACCATAGAAGAGATAAGTTAACTATACTTGTATATGCATGTATATCCTTCCATATACATGTATGTGTTTAGGTCATCCAGATTATTTAAACTATTACAGGAAACCCCAATCATCTGCACTCAATGTATAACTGGCTTCCTTTTGGTTTCCTGAAATAATATTCCTTAAATTCTTTCAGAAGAATTAATAGGTGCAAATGGGCAGGGTATAGCCCTTCCGCAGAACATTATGGGTTTATTATGAAGAATAAGCACAAATACAGCAATTAGGACAGCAATCAAAACAGCACTGTCTTACTGATTTTATTAATTTCCTAATGTTTCTCTGACAATGAATCACAAACCAGCTTCCTTGAAACATCAAAAGTTGCTGGATGCTGGTAGCTCAAGCCTGTAATTCTAGCTACTTAGAAAGCTGAAATCAGATCACAGTTCAAGGCCAGCCCAGGCAGGAAAGTCCATGAGACTCATCTCTGATAAACCATTCAAAACCAAAAGCAGTGCTATGGCTCAACATGGTAGAACACTAGCCTTGATCAAACAAGCTCGTGGACAGTGCCCAGACCCTGAGTTCAAGCCCCACGACTGACAAAAATATTAGAAATTGATTGTCCTTCAACATGTAAGAGGTGCAAAAATAATGGCATCCATGGAGTTAGGCTCTCTGAAACCTGTAGAGAAAATTCATCCATTGCCTTTCTAACTTGTAGTGGCACTTGATAAGACTGGCTAATTAATCTTCAAACATGATTACATACTTAGGATTTTAGCATATTTTTCAGTGCTCACATAAAAATCTATGCCTCTGATAGTGAATCCAGTTATGCTAGATTATGCTTTCATTAAAAAGTGCAATGGAATATGTAATTTGGACTAACAGCATCCTTTTTGTGCTAGATGAGAAAGTTCTATATGTCAAAGACAGTTTAGCATTCAAGTCAGCACATGAATAAGCATCTCAGAAGCCAGTCACTGTGTCAGAAAGAAAAAGTAACATTATAAGGTTCTACAGATAAATATTTGCAAGTCCAAGGAAGCCAATGAATGTGGTACCTCAATTTTACAAGAAGGCAATGGCATCAGCACATGAGATGCTCCATTTATAAGAAATAGAAAAACCTAAAAAACATGGGTGTAAAATTCGAGGTCATGTTTTGTTACTTAACAAATTATTTAGTGACTAAAATTAAAAAGCTCAACTTATTAATGTGTGTGTGTGTGTGTGTGTGTGTGTGTGTGTGTGTGTGTGTATGTGTGTGTGTGTGTGTGTGTGTGTGTGTGTGTGATCTGATTCTGGGGCTTGCACTCAGGGCCTGGATGCTGTACCTGAGCTATTTTGCTCAAGGCTTGAGTCAACATCTCCATTTCTGGCTTTTCTAGTAGTTTATTGGAGATAAGTGCTTACAGACTTTCCACCATGAATTGGCTTTGAACTACAATCCCCATACCTCAGCCTCCTAAGTAGCTAGGATTACAGGCGTTAACCACCAGCACGCAGCTGATTTGTTCATTTTTTCATACCGTTTATCATTCTATCATTTATTTTAGTCATCCATCTTCTCTGAATCCACATTTCTGGGTCACATTACAGTCCTTAACCAATCACCATGACTGACTTGGTTATCATGATTAACTTGGATCCACACTGATACATCACTTGAGGCCAATATCATAGCCACACAAAGTAAATGACGTCTCTGCTTGGAAGTTCAGAGGTGATAAATTGATTAGTCATTTTAAAGTAGGAATAAAAATATTTTACAAATTATAACTAGGTTCAGATTTAACCAATATTTCACAGCATATCCAATGGGTATATATGTGGATTAACAATATTTTTCTCAAGTTGAAAATTTTGCTTTATTAAAAAATAAGTATTCTTGCATTATGGTATATGCTACTACAGAAGAGAAGCAAGAAGATAACAAGTGTAAATTCAGCTCTACCAAAGTTAGAAGATCTTATTTCATTTGACCTTTTGGTCAAGCACTTACATTAACCAAGCATAAAGCTCTAGGTTCAATACCCAGTGCAAAAAGAAAGAAGGGAGGAGAAAGAAGGGAGAAGGGAGATGGATCAGAACAAGTAAAGAAGATGAAGAATAATATAGAGATGTGCTTTACTTCTCATAAGCCCACTCAATAGTATACAACTGCATTTTTTATCAATTAACATTGATTTCTTTATGGCATGTGATATTTTACCATGTATATTATCACATACACATCTTAACTTTTCTCAGAAAAAAATTATAATCAAAGCAGGGAGAGGAAATTATCATTTCTCTTTTACTTAGAAAATAAGAAAAGTAAGTTTTATTTACTGTGTTGACAATTGAGCTTCCTTCTCTAACCTGTGTATTTTCCAGTGTCCTTGCCTCTTCCTCCTAATTTTCTGTCCACTATTGTATCACTGCATTCTCTGAAGAAAAAATAAATCTCATGGGACTAATGTAATTGAAAATAGAGACATCCTTAGGTGCCCCATAAACCTGAACACAATAAAAAATATATAACATTGTTGGACAAACTGAAATTTCAAGGAAATAAACTCAATTGAAAACCCTTCTGTTTTAAATGTTAATGTAATAATTTGATAATAAGTAGCAAAAGAAACTTTAGAGCTTAAAATATGTCTGATTTCATAAGTTCTTACTTGGAAAAGTATGCTTTACTAAATATACATGTATGGAGTTTGTGATGCAGAGCCACGAAACCATCATTAGAAAGAACTTCAGCATTTTCTTCAGAAATGTCATGGTTATCACAGTCACTCAGGGGTATCTCACTACATTTGATTGCTCAGAATTGCAACAAAAGCAACTCCGACTTAGAATAGGATTTTATCATGCTGAGGGATCTCAGGGCATTTTGGAAATGTATTAAAAATAAAATGAGACCAACCTGAAATATTTGAAATTCATGAAAAGTTGATGATCAGGTCTCAGCACCAGCATCGTGATGAGTGTTAAATGTTTGCCTGTGGGAAGTGTGGCATCGTTGCTAAAGACTCAGAATGGCCATGTCATACAAAACCGAGACAGTGTGTGTTCCTGCCTGACAGATGCTGATAAAATGGTGACAAGAATAACAAGTGACTGAAGAGATCATTATGCCCAAACCTTCTGTCTAGGATTGCACACAATACTATAAACCATCAACTGCGCAGACACATGACGTCCCCATACCAAAAGACCTGACTCCATGTCCTATAGGCCCAGGCACAACAGGATTTGAAGACAAGGATTCCCTACCATTCCTAATGACTAGGCATGTTAGAGGCATGAGAGTTAGCATGTCAGGAGCAATATGTAAGAACAACATGTAAAAGACCAAGTACTGAAGCTAGAGAAGGGATACATAACATGGCAGTTGTCAGCAAATAGAATACAAACAACAACAACAACAAAACCCCACAATGATAACCCTGAATTCTTCGTAAGACCTCAAAATATGGGCTTAACTCACAGTAAAGACTAAAAACTTAAGTGTTGGGGAGTACTAACACTGTTCAAAAAGAAATGTACTCACTACCTTATTTATTTATGTAATTGTAACCTCTCTGTATATCACCTTTACAATAAAATTAAATTTAAAAAATTATGTGTTGAATCGATTGAATAAGCTGCCTTAAAATTTGCATATACACACATGTATATAAATACAGCAAAATGAACACTATTTATAAAAAGATAAGAAACAAGGAAATCAATAAGGCTACAGTGAGGAAGACAGAGTAATTTGTTCAATGTGTCCTGGGTGGGTAGCTGGAAATATCACACCAAAATCCTTTCATTTCAAAAGTACATTAATTAAAGATTTTTAAAGGAATCAAAAAATACTTCATAATGTAAAATTATATAACAGCCAAAGAATTTATTTTTCTTGCTTCATAATTGTCATCAGCTTATGGTCTTCTCCCTCACCATGCTATGGAAAAGAAAGGAGACTATACTACTATAGTTGTTTTCTACATGGAAAAAAAAAAAAACTACTTATCAAATAGAACAATGCCAGAGTACATGAACTGACATTGCTCCTAGGCAAGCAATGAGCAAGATTTACAAAAGATAAAGCTGTTGGACATAGCTCTTACTAATGACTCAGATGAAACCTAGATAGACCACAGGTGCTGATAGAGTTTTTCTGTATTAGTAACACCAGGTATGGCTCATAGCACTAACCTCATGGCCATGCTAGGGACCATACATAGCCTCTACCGCTAAAGCTGGAAGTTACTTTCCTGGAGACCTTGGCATTCTAAGCCCTATATATATCTCCATCCTTTTTTTTCTCCTGTTTATTTTTTACTTTGCACCTGTGTGTGCATGCAATCCAGGGCTTCATGTGTGCCAGGAAAGCACTTTTCTTCTGCAGTATAACACTTATTTCTCTTTTGTGTATTTTCTTCCCACCTCAGCATTGGAATTTTTTCTACTCAAAGGTGAAACAATTATTTTAAAAATTATAATATTTATTTTTTTCTGGTGCACATAGCATCTTAGGGCCTTCCTTGGTTTTTGAAAATAAAACTTGTATTCTGAATTTCTGCCTTATTGTTTTCCCCATACTTTTTGTGTTTTAGTACCTAGATAATTTTAAGAGGGAAGAAAAACCCATCATTTTTCTCTGCCTGCTCTCACTGTTCTCTTTTTCATTTGTCAAACAGTGGCCATTCTGTTCCATGCCATCTGTGTCTGTGTGGGTGTGTTTGTGTGTGTGTGCATGTGCGTGTGCATGCACATGAGTGCCAATCCTAGGGCTTGAACTTGGGTGTTGTCCCTGAGCTTTTGTGCTCAAGACTAGCATTCTACAACCTGAGCCACGGCTCCATTTCTGGCTTTTGGGGATCATCATTTGGAGTGAAGTGTCTCATACACTTTCTTGCTCAGGCTGGCTTCAAACTATGATCCCCACATCTCACTTTCCTGAATAGGTAGAATTACAGGCATGAGCCAATAGCACTTTCTTAAATATGCCCAACCCTTAGAGAAGGGCAACTTTGCACATTCCGTTCCCACCTCTTATACCTCATCTCCTCTCTCGACAAAAATGGATACATTTTTAAAGTCTCAAGTGTACTGTAAGCTTCTGTAATTCATAATTGAACTTGCCCCTCATAGGAGACTCATGGGCATTTAGTAACTAAGTCTATATTTTTCCATTAACATGAGTCTCATGATGGTAGGGACAAGGAAGTACATTTATTTGATTCAATACTTTGTAATCTGAACATGTGGCAAATCTTATGTTTAATAAATACTTGATTAAAATGTGCAGCCAATGTAAATGTCGCCAATATCCAATCTCCTGTTCCCTCTTACCAGTACAACTCCAGGATTTTTGACAATATTCTATTCACAATGGGCCTTCAACCATCCTTTCTTCCCTGCATTCTCCTACAGGATAATAATAGAACATATCATCATCCTTTTAGAGCAAGTTCCATTATACTCGAAGGAGTCAGTCTCCACATTTTGTATTTTTCTTTTGCTCATGATATGTTGCCTAGAACACAAATACAATATATGAAAAGGAGAATCTATCAAAGAACATGAGAATGAAAGCCACATGCTGAGGACAATGCAAGAGTCACAGGGCTCTCAATCCTCAATGCCACCCTTTAGGATTCATCCAAGACTCAGGCAATGCCTCTGGACACCCGCATGCAGGAAGCAAAAACAAATGTGTTCTGGCTAAGCCGGGACACTCAGATTTTTGCTAGATGTAATCCCAAATCAAAGCGTGACTTTAGGAAAGTCACCCTATATCCTCAAATTATTCAGGACCTAATTTAGTCTGTTATTGGACAAGATGATTTCTGTAATTACTGGTCCTAAAATGGGCTTTACTTAAAATGAAAGCATAATTCATCCAAACATCATTTTCTTTGAATTTTAATTATTCCTTTCATTTAGAAAACCAATGTGATATGTGAATTTTTAAATAACTACAGTGTATAACATTATATTCCAGATGGCTTAATTAACAATATATCCTATTTAAATGTACATGTTATACATTTCCCGCAATTTTCGCTTTTCCCTGCATTTTTCAATCTATCAACACATCATTAATTTAAATGCTTGCAATTAAGAACTCAGACAAAAACATGAAATGACAGTTTTCAAATTTAATTTTATGCAATCAAATATTATTTTCTTCAGCTGATTATGCTGAAGACCACATCGTATAAAGCCACGATGTATAATTTAAAGCACAGATTCCAAAAGGATGGTTTTCAAACCAGTGAAAAGCATGCCACATCAAATCACATGCGAAAGTTTGCAGTCTGAATCGGAGCTCCACATGTAATAAGCAATGTACCTAAAGACAGGTCTGGCCTCTTTCTTTGCCTTCTTGTCACTAACATCCAATCCCTTAGGATTTGATCTGATAGGAGCCTTTCTTGTTCTGTGGGCCTTAGGCCAGCCTATAATAGTAATGTGATTTAGGATTGGCTAAAAGTCACACTGAAATATGGTTTAAGTTGAGGATTTTAAGCCGTAAGGCTTAAACTGTTTGACCACATGAATGGCAAATACCATACAATTATTTCAACTAATACAGAAAAGGCATTGTATAAAATTGAACATATTTTCAAAGTAAAATCTGAAGAAATTGGGATACATTGAAGTATCCCTCAGCATAAGAAAGTCACATGGAATTAGTTAAGAACTAACAGACTAGCAAGTAGAGGAAAACTGAACACTTTCCCTTGAAGATCTGGACCTTTACAAAGATAACCCAATTTCATCACTTTATTCAAACATAGTAGTGGAAGTCCTAAATCAGGCAAAAGAAAGAAAAAAAAGAAAGAAAAAAAGAACATCCAAGTTAGAAAAGAACAATTTGAAACATCCCTATTTGAAGATGACAAGAACTAATATATAGAAATCTCTAAAGATGCTGTTGGAAAACAAAGAACTATTAGCACTAATAAATGAAGATAATCGACACAAAGTCAACATATAAAAACTTATAATAACATTTAATATATAATAACATATAGTAACATTTTGTACAGTAATGAAGAACTAGCTAAATTAGAATTCAAGAAAGAAATATTTTTACAAAAGCTATAAAATATAACATTATTAAGAAAAATGTATCCAAGAATGTGAATGATCTATAAGGAAAACTGAAGAAGGAAATCTAAGAAGGTATTTCAAAAATGGAGAAATTATGTGTTCATGGAATATGGAAGAATCATTATTATTAAAATGTACATGCTACCAATATGATCTGCATACTCAATTGCTATCAAAGAATGTGTACAGAACTGTGTGTGCTGTTGTACAGTAGAGTGAATTCAAATAATCATAATATATATATATATATATATATATATATATATATATAATACAGAGAGGAAAGGAGTTTGTTGCTATGATAAATAATGATCCATGATTCAGAAGACAAGTAAAACCTTTACTGATATATACATTTCCCAATAGTTCCTGGCTGACAACATCATATCATACTCTAAAAGTTTGTATAATTTTATGTTTAATGTTTTTTGTCAGTTAACACATAACTTTGAATTTTTGAAGTTCTACACAATTTTACAGGTGCATATCTTAGTAAGAGACAAAATGTAGAATGGCAATGTGTTAAGATGAAATCCTTTCAAATGCTGTTCACCATACTTTTGTAAATTCTGTTTCTTCTCTAACAATACTTTGCCTTTCTTGCACATTTTTCATTTTTTAAATTTTATTATAAAGGTGATGTACAGAGGGATTATGATTACATAAGTCAGGTAATGAGTACATTTCTTTTGAAACAGTGTCACCCTTCCCTGATTTTCTCCCTGTTTTATTCTTCTGGGCCTCCCTCCCCCAAGTTGTATAGTTCATTTCCAACCTAGTGTCTGGTGAGTTTAATTAGCTCACCCTTTACCCCACCTTTTCTTCATTTCCTCTTCCCCTCACCAAATCAGATAAACTTACATACAAAACAAAAGATACAGAAATCAAAAACAGTGGGCTGGGAAGGTGGCTCAGTGGTAAATTGCTCGCCTTGCATGACTGAGGCCCTGGGTTCGATTCCTCAGCAACCCATAAGCAAAAAGAAAAAAGCCAGGAGTGGCACTGTGGCTCTCAAGTGGTAGAGCGCTAGCCTTGAGCTGAAGAGCTGAGGGATAGCACCCAGGCCCAGAGTTCAGGCCTCACGACCGAACCCCCCCCCACCCCCCCAAAAAAAAGAAATCAAAAACAGTGACAAAAGAGAATAAACTGAAGGAAAAGAAAAAGAAAAAAAAGTAACTGCAAACAGTATATAGTAAAAAACCCACTTGTTTCCATTTCTTGGAGTTCATTTTGATAAGAATCATTTTATTTGATTATACTTGCACTCACTTTTATTCTTGTTTCCCTTCCATAGTGAATTCAAGCACAATCTAAACACTGTGTGTGACTCGGCCTTATCTTCCAACTTGTCTACTTTTACAAGCAGGAAAGCAAAACAACCAGAGAGAATAGCTTAAAAGTTATCAGTTTTATTACTGAACATAGACTAGAAAGTATCCTGTGTAAGAAAATAAAATTATTCCATGAGTGATTACATTTGCTTGGTTTTCTTGTTAGTTTATGCTGATACCAGCCACTAAAGTGATATTAGGAAATACTGGGTAGGGAGTGAGAAAATCAGGCCAGGAAGAAAAGTCATCACTAATGATGACTTAGCAACTAGCTACTATCAGGGAAGATAAATCTGTCTGCAGATCTCTGAAAAACAACATAGAACACATACTACAGCATTATCTCAATGATGGACAAGTTGACTGAGGTACATTACATCAGCTGATTAGGGAATCAGATGGTGTCTGTTTCTGGGAACATTAATTTTCCAGGGCTTCTGGCCAGCTGTACTGCAAGATAGAGGGGAGAAATAATGATTAGTCCATTTTGTAAAACAATGATAAGACCTGAAAAAATACAAGGTATAAACAGTGTTACCAGAACTGTTGGTACATGATCTGTGTTACCAGGCAGGAATGGTTTCAAGAAGCAGATGTAAAAAAAAAAGTGAAATTATGCCATTTATTTAGTTCAATTCTTGTTTTTAAAAACAATGGGAAATGGACAAGCACTGCTATTGTTATTTATTAGAAAATCAGTTGGCAACTAATTAAACCAAGTGCCTCTTATAAAGCAGGTATATAGAAAGAGCAAGTGAGAGCTGGGATGTAGCTCAGTGGCAAAATGCTTGCCTAGCAAGTGCAACATTTTGGGTTTCATCCGCAGTTCCAGAAAAGAAATAATGAATACAAGAAACAAAAAAGAACAAGTGACTCATGATCTTTATATTTTGGTAGCAAAGAAGACAAAGTTCATTTGAATATTAATATCTTAAAACTTGTGGGGAGATAAAAGAAGGAAAAATATGTTAAAATCTTTGAGCTTTAAACTCTGAGTCCAAATAGGAGCGGAAACATTGAATTTTTATTTGATAGCCCTAACATAATCTTAATTCCTACAATAGGAATACAAAATACAATTAAAATCAGGCTCAGAGATAGTTTTATTGCCTTAAGAATCATAATGGAGGTTGAATTCAACACTTTGCCCATTTATGTGATTATAGGGCATATTTCAGCTTATCACAAAGATATCCATGGGTACTCAAAATTGAGAATCTTGATTATACAGACACAATTCTCAACTTTGAGTCCCTCTGAACCACTGTCATTGTTTAGTCAATATCCGAAAAGGTCCTACAATTTTGCTGTTTGTTTTGCTTTTTTTTCTTGGTCTTGGGGATTGAATTTGGGGCCTTGAACATAATGAACATGTATTTTTTTCAACTGCTACTTCCAGCCACTAAGTCACCCTAAGTGAATGACAAGGAAAAAATATTATTTGATTAATTTAACTTAGAAATGGCTGCCTAGTCTTCTCAAATTCTTCTTTAACAACATATTATCAACTTTAATATTATAAGTACAACATCTCAATATGTTCAAGAGGTCACTACCCTAAGATTCACATGGGAAGAAAAAGAGACTCCCAAAAGTTATAGGTACTACTCATCTACTTCAGAGCAGCCAATTTGATATGTGCAGAAATAAATACCAAAATGAGAAGATATATTAATAGATGTTTACAAATTTATCAACTGGGTTAGGTTACTGCAAATCATGTTATCTCATATATATGGGAACATGCTGACTGAACCATTGCCTTGATTGTCTGAAAATTGGATTCAATATTGAACCATTCAAGGAGTTTTAAATGACAGGAGATCTCTACCTTAATATAGAGAACAAAAAACAAAACCTAAAAAGAAATAGAAGTAATAGAGTTCTCATGTGTAAACTTTAAGCATACTTCCCAACATGTACATGCACAGAGACCCACTATTGCACCAAAGAGAATCCAGTGAACTTTCTGTTCATTAAGGTACTAAAAGAGCCAGGTGCCAGTGGCTCACACCTGTAATCCTAGTTACTCAGGAGTCTGAGATCTGAGGATTACGATTCAAATCCAGCCCAGGCAGGAAAGTCCATGAGAATCTTATCTCCAATAAACCACTACAAAACCAGAAGTGGTGCAGTGCCTCAAGTGGTAGAGCATTAGTGCTGAACTGAAGAGCTGAGGAAGATGCTCAGGCCCAGAGTTCAAGTCCCCCTCATCCCATAAAAAAAAAGGAACTAAAAGAAATCCAGGTGCTGGTGGCTCACACCTGTAAAGCTAGCTATTCAGGAGGCTGAGATCTGAAGAAAGCAGTTCAAACCAAAGCCAGCCCAGGCAGGAAAAGTCTATGAAAATCTTATCTACAATTAACCACCAAAACTCTGGAAGTGAATCTGTAGCTCAAGTAACAGATTGTTGGTCTTGAGGGAAAAAGCTCAGGGACAATGCCTGGTCTCTGAGTTTAAGACCCAGGACTGACACACTCATAGACAAAAAGATACTAAAAACAACAAAAATATAAACAACAAATGCACTGGTGGAAAGTATCAGTATTCTTTTTTCAAAAATTGTATTGTCAAGGTGATGTACAGAGAGGTTACAGTTACATAAATATGGTAGTGATTACCATCAGTATTCTTAAAGACATCCAATAGCATTGCTCTCTTTAGGTTTGGAATGTGATAAATATGCTATCATTGAGAATTGCTGTTTGACCTCATCCCTTAATGGGATGTTAGAGTGACAATGGTTAAATAATAATTATAAAGACAAGGTAGGTTGATCATTATTATTGGCAATGTGTACAGATATTTTAACTTACAGGGCTCTTCTAAATATCTACATGATCATTTACTTTAAAATACATGAGTTATCTGCTGGGAAGAAAAGGTTTAACTTGGTAGGCCACTGTGGCTCAGACTTTGCATATTCCAACAAAAAATGGAGAGGTATTTCAAGACAGTTCTTATCTACTGAGCCCTTCAGATATTCTGGTTGATAAGTATTTGGTATGGCTGATAACTTGGGTTTTATATCAGTTTAATCTAGGTCTGTCCTAGGAACATGGTATATAGTGAATTGCTCTGAGGCTGAACTTTGAGTAGCTTGGCATCCATCATCCAAGTGCCACCTGCCTATGTGATTGATGCCAACTGAAGACTTTGGACCCATTGAAACTCCATTGAGGAGAAGACACTTGGAATTTTGTTTCTGGTTTCTGCTGGACATTATCAAATGTGGAAATTATCTTTGCTGATTTTGATCTCTCTTGTAATAAATTGTAATCATAAATATAGCAGCTTTTCTGAATCCTATGAATTCTTAAATGGATCACCAAGCCTCAGAGTGATTTTTGTTGTTGTTGTTATTGGTCGTGGGGTCTGAACTCTGGGCCCGGGTGCTGTTCCTCAGCCCTTCAGCTCAAGCTAAAGCTCTACCACTTGAGCCACAGCACCACTTCCGTTTTTTTCTGCTTATGTGGTCCTGAGGAATCGAACCCAGGGCCTCATGCATGTGAGGCAAGCACTCTACCACTGAGCCACCTTCCAAGCCCCTTAGAGTGATTTTTAAGACTCTTGGCACATCTATTTAAATACTGTTTCATTCGTGTAACGGTTCAAATCTAGATGTGGTCTCCTAGAGCTTGAAACACAGGGTATCTCTAAAAGAGACTCATGGTTCCACACCTCCCAGTATTCTGATTGAAGTCTACAGATTAAGTCAAGTTCTTTGGTTAAAAAGAAAGACCCTGGAGGTAATAAAATATTCAGAAATATTTGTGATAACTTTATCGAAAATGTTTTCAAAGGGTCATGTGGCTGTTTGCTTATTACAACAGAAACCTACATTTGCAGAGTGCTCAGGGATTAAGAGAACCTTCTACAAAATGAGGTTAATTGTTAGGAAACTAAAATGTCATTGAGATTCATCAGACAAAATAGCAACCTAAGAAGGAATCAAAACAAAAGTCTTCATGAATCAAAGAATATTTTGTAGTTCATAAATTTCCATGTTCAATTCATCATTATATTTATTTCTTTGCTTGCGTGAAATGGACAGTATATTAATTATAATCAGAAGAGAAAATAAATTCTATATCCAATATTATAGCAAACTTTTAGCAGAATCTGCTACTATACAGTAATAATGGTTTACTTCTAGCCCCAAGTCAGCAAGAATATATTGGTTTAACAACTCTACCATAGCTTCTAATATATATATATATATATATATATGAATATATATAATATATATGTATATATATATGTGTTATGTACTCAGGTAGCATCCTGACAATTTGTTAATTCATTAGAATCAATACTGTAACTAAATATGTGGATGCTTTTCTCTAGAATAGCTTTTCTTTTATTTTCTCAGAGAATTTAAATTATATTTATTTGATTTTCTAGATCTGATTTTCTAGAAGTATTAATAATCATCTGTAAAGAAATATAATACACAAACGGATATTTACTGATGAAAGTCCATGCCATTCTTTTTTTTTTTTTGTCAGTCACGTGCCTGAACTCTGGGCCTGGGCGCTGTCCCTCAGCTCTTCAGCTCAAGGCTAGCGCTTGACCACTTGAGCTACAGCACCACTTCCGGCTTTTTCTGCTTATGTGGTGCTGAGGAATTGAACCCAGGGCTTCATGCATGCAAGGCAAGCACTCTACCACTGAGCCACCTTCCCAGCCCCTCCATGCCATTCTTATCTCCAATCAACCACCAGAAAACTGGAAGTGGAGCTGTGGCTCAAGTGATAGAGCACTAGCTGTGAGTGAGAGCTCAGGGACAGCATTCAGCCTCAGAACCTGCAACAATAAAAGTAAAGCATGAATATGCAAAAAGAACCTAGATATAGCCCCAAATTATCTACAGTCTGCATTCTTCATTTGGGTCAGCCCTGAAGGTTGTAGTTCTGAAAAAAAAAGTCAGAGAATTAAATTATTATTTTTTTCCCTTCTATTACTGATAAACATGTTTTCTAAGGTCTCACATGACATCTGCAGTATTCCTGAGCAAACAGCACTATTTAGACTCTGGGTCATTCTAGAGGAATCATATTTTAAATCAGGTGTTAGTTTTTCCTAAACATTGTTTCCTCCAAATCATACTGAGAAATCTGAATAAATATTAATGCTATTAATGTGTTGCTGTTTGCATCACACAAAATAAATAACATGACACAATTTTTCTTCCAATAGTCAATTTTTCCAAAAATATTGCTTTTTCTTCAATTATCAGACTTAGAGAAAATTAAGTATTTGAATCACAAAATCTCTGAGCTTTTTATTGTTTTATCAGATATAATAGGCAATTGTCTTCCTATGTCATAAAGAATATTTGATCTTTCCTCTTTTCACATGTTTGGAACCAATTCAGATACAAAGACTCTACAGTTTTAGATTCTCATCTCTTTGCTAAATCTAGGGACATAATTACTTTACTTCAGATAAAAATCTATTTTTGTATTTTTCCTAAATGGTTGTGGCTCAGTTTTATATCAACAGAGAACACCACCCACATCAAATCTCCACATCAAGCTCAAGAGGAAAATGAAAGATACCAATGTATCCCTACCTTTGTTTAATTTCACTTTGAAAGTGTTTTGTTAAGACACTTTTATTCTATTTGAATTCATTCCTCCAAAATATTTCACCATTCCATAATTAGTTATCTAGAAAGAAGAAATAAAAAAAGACATAAGAAGAAAAAGAAAGAAATAAGTAAAACAAAGTGGTACGGGTACATAGGTGAAAAGCCATGCATGAACAGTAACATCTACAAGCCAAGGAAAGAGATTTAAAAAATAAACCAATGTTGTTGCCCCATCTTGGCATTGTACATGAAGGCTCTTGTACTACAAAGAAGACAAAATTCTGCTGTTTATAACAAAAATATAACCACCTAACCTGTGGTAGCCTTGAAGTTATGCATGGATCTATAACAACCCTACTAAGCTAACAAACTCGTCAGAGGTATGTTGGCGTAGTTGTGGAGGTGGGAGGGAAGGAATGGTAGGAGGAGAAGAAAGGAGGAGGCAACAATGCTCAATAGGAAATGTACTCATTACCTTGCTTATGTAAATATAACCCCTCTGTACAGCAATTTTTAATAGAATTTTTTAAATTTTTTTATTGTGAGAATACCGTACATGTTACAATTACATGGGCAAGATAACGAGTACATTTCTTATCAAGCATTGTTGCCTCCTCCTTTGTTTCCCCTTCCCACCCCTTCCCATCCTCCCCGCACCCCCCACCCAAGTTGTAAAGTTCGTTTTTCAACATAACGACTTGTACATCTCATTGTTGCAATGAATCCACCTGAATCCCTAGGGGAATGAACCCCAAGATAAGTATTCAAATGTTTTTTTTCTTTCATGCAATTGTTTCTAACATATTTATAAGATGATTTCTATGTTGCTTTGTATGTTCCTCCCCCACGGTATAACCCCTGCTTTCACTGTATTTGATGTTGGTATAACTTGAGGAGGGAAAGGGCAAAAACAAGTATGTACAGCATTTTTACAATAAAAAACATGAAAAAAGAAAAAAACAGATCAATGGCCCATGGCCACAGTGCAGATAGAGTAGAAGAGTTATCAGGGAACGGCGTATCAGGCCCTTCATGTTTGCACCTAGCTACATATTTTACTCATCATTTTGCTGGCAAATTTTAAAACTCTTTTGATGAAGTACCAGGTTGAGAGTTCTCATTTATATAGAAGTAATACAGAACTTGCCCTGTGGGATGGATGAGGACAAAATGAAACATTCATCATTTCTTAACACAGTGTCTCAGAATAGGAAGTCACCCACAGAAGTTGCAGGGATAACTTGGTATAACTTTCAATATGATGGAGTGAATTCTCATAAAAGTTTTCCTTTTTCTGAACTATGATCAAACTTTCTGAAATAGCCCAGAAAATTGCAGAGATACTATCTTTTCCTCTTCAACCTCTATATTCTCTCATGTTATTTATTTTGCAAAAAAAAAATATTCATTTGGTGAAAGACAATAAAAATATTCGTTTAGTTATAAAGACAATAAGCACTCACCATTTCAAATGCCTTTCACATTAGTTTCAGTTAATTATTGAATGAACTATTTTCTCACAGTGCAGAGAATGTAGAAAATAAGCCCTCAACAATTTAAAAGACAGCAGCAGGAATTACATGCTATTTTCCAGAAAAGTAGCAACCTGTGACAGATTTGCAATCTGAACCTGAGGTTAGTGCTTAACAGCAGTTGTTGGAATTGGAAATACCAGCTGCTCCCATTTCTTCAATCACTTGAGAGAAAGCAAATACAAAAGAAGCTGCCAAATAGAGTTGGGGGCATTGAAGTGGCAACCAAACACCCCGCAGAAAACAAATGGAAGAAAGTGATACTGTGGACCCAGGGAGGATACAGTTCATCCATCACAGAGCCAGACAAAATTGCTATTTGTTCTTTTCCAAATCGTGGAAAGAGGAAGCTCATTTCTTTATCTTCCTATAGAGAAGCAACTCAGGAGATTTTAAATGCCCCACATGCGCAAAATATGGCAAACACTTTAAAGAAGAAAGGAACTGAAATTAGAAAAGAGCTGTATGATCCCAATCCATTATAAATCAAAGCAATATGTTTGAGATTTTCAATTAGTTCCCTTGAACACTATGTTCTTATTAATTTTATATATGATTAATGTCAACATCCTAAGATTTATCTTTTTTCTGAAAATATGAGAGATATTGAAAAGAATTTTAATTATATAACTTTGTTGGCTGAATTTGTTGTATGTGTCCTGTAAGTTTGAGTGTCCATGTTCTATGTATCAGACTCCTCCTGTCTTGTGTTTCTTAATGTTGCTAGGATTGTCAGGTCTACATGATCCTTGCCAAACTCACTGCCCACAAAGCAGACCAACAGAGCATCTCCTGTTATCTTTGCCTCCTGCCTCATACAGTGTGCATCTAGACTATAACAAAGGGGCAGCTGTGTGATCACTTCAGCAAGCCTCACCACAGAATTGAAAAGATTGTTATTTCATTGTAGCTGAGGATGAGACTGTAACTAGTTACTAGAATTGATTCTTCTCCTTCAAAGCTTCACCTAAAGAGTGTTCAGAGCAGCTTCCTGGTAGATGGTCTTTAGGATTCAGGAAATCCAGCAATTAGCCCTTAGTAAGTGGCTGAGTTTACAGCACAGAACCTCTGTAGTCATGACTACCTTGCTTCCACAAATTTGGACACTAGGGATTAAGATAAACTCTAGTAACACTATCCATTGATTAATTAATTAACAATTAAAACAACATGTGTATTTTACTAGTTTACATGCATATCTATGCCTAAAATATTTTACTTGATATTAGTATGACATCTCCACCAGCTAAATAATCAATCTTAACAGATTGATTATGATTGATTATTGACTATTTAGCAGGTGAGCAAAACAAATGGACACAAAAAAAAATGTTTTCTCTCACAGATACCCTCTGTCCTACACCCAGAAGATGAAACACTTTAGCCAATTCTTGCATTACTTTTTCTATTGAATGATAAATAATTCTAAATGTCATAAAGTATATTGGTTCCACTAAAATACCTATCGACACATTTACTAGCTATTTTTAATAAGTTTTTTATTGTGAAAATACTATATAGAGGGGTTACAATCACATGAGCAAGGTAATGAGTATATTTCTTATCAAGTATTGTTGCCTCCTTCTTTGTTTTTCCTCTATCATCCCTTCCCCTCTCCACAACTACATCCTCCCCTCCCCGCCTAAAATTGTAAAGTTCATTTTTCAACATAGCATCTTGTACATCTCGTTGTTGCAATGAGTCAACCTGTATCCCTATTTAAACAATTTGTTTTTTCCCTTCAGCTCCCCAAATTATACCAACATCAAATACATTGAAAACAGGGTTTATACTGAGAGGGAGGGGCATACAAAGTAACAAATCATGTGGTACCTTATAAATATGTTAGAAACAATAGCAAGAAAGAAAAAACCACTGTGTCCTTATCTTGGGATTCATTTTGCTTAACATCTATATTAATTCACCTTTCAAATAGGTATTTTTGCAATCATGAGCAATATACCTAAATGTATGGGTAGGTTGTAGGATTTTAAGGTTTTATTTAATGTGAGGGCTTAAGCTTATTATAATACAGATTATCTTAAACTTCCTCTAAAGTCCATATTTTACATTGGTTTTATAAAGTTATAGAATTAAATCTTCCTTATTTTGTGCATAGGTTAATTCTAAGGTAATAGTAACAGATTCCTATTTCTAAAACAATAGTAACAGATTCTAGTTTGTAATTAGTTATTATGTAGAATAAAGTATTTAGAGTTATATTAAAACGAATTCAGTCCAATATCTAAATTTACAATATCAACAGAAAAATATTACTTAAAATAATATCTCATTTATTCTTCTTCATGTCTAATCTTTGATTTCATGGACTGCTTTAGTACTGAAAACTTAAATGCAAAGATTGAAGTCATCTACCTTTTAACTGTTCCACAGAAAAATAAACACATCTCATATTATTATGATTCTCATTTTTTTATATCATGCTGCTTATTAAGTAGTAAAACAGAAGCTTACTTCTTAATCATTATAATACTTCTTTCATGACATCTGTGTTTTGGTCTGATTCTTTCATGTATTCTATTTTCCTCTCTCTTGATTTCTTTTGTTTTGCTTTAGTAATTCCTGAAGCATTTCTGAAACCTCAGATGTATGGAAATATCTTTATCATTCTCTCATACATTATAAATGGATTGTTTTGACAGAGAAGACTTCATTCAAAGTCAGTTTCGCACAGATCTTTGAAAATGGTATTTTCTTTTTTATTATTATAAAAATGTTTTACAGAGTGGTTATAGTTACATGAGTAGGGTAATAAGTACGTTTCATAGCTAGCATTGTTACCTCCTCCTTTATTTTCCCCCTACCATCACTTCCCTCCCCATCTCCCCAACTCCTCCTGCCCCCCCCCACCATGACATTGTAAAGTTCATTTTCAATATAGTGTCCTGTACATCTCATTGTCACAATGGGTCAGCCTGCATCGCCATTTAAGCATTCTGCAATATCCCTTCCCCTCCCCAAATTACAAATATATATATATATATATATATATATATATATATATATATATATATATATATATACATATACATATATATATACATATATACGTATTTTCTTGCCTTTTGGAATTCACTATTGCTGATGAGAAACATAGTCCATATCTGGTTATAAAAGGCTTCATTTTAATTTGGTACTTTCTAAATAGTCTTATTATTTAACTTGTGATTTTTTTAATAAGTGTTTTTATTATTTATTCCTCTTTGACAACCTGTGTAACTTTTTTTTCATGTAATGACATATACTCTATCTCAACTCTAAAAAAAATATTTTTTTATAATCTTGGAAATATACAGGGAGATCAGAACCTAACAAGCCACCTTCAGAGAATCAAGACAGGAGCTACAAAGAATTAAGCCAGAGAGAAAACTAGAAATACAAAGCTATCAAAGAATTCACTATCAAAAAGATTGAATTAGCATTTGAAAAGGAGTTACCAATGTAAGTTCAGGTTTCCATAGACAGAGTTAGACTTTGGCCAGGGAAGTGGCAGTGTGGGTTGAGACTTGGTTTCCAAGATGCTGACAAAGGCAGGTTCTGATGAAAATTATCACACTAAAAGATCTCTTTACCCAACAGACAAAAGGATTGAAAGATAGGCTCGAGTTGCTGGGAGAATTGCCGGGGACTTCCAAATCATTCACTGTTCAGTCACTATATTCAAAAATGAAAAAAAGTAAAATTTGATCATAGAACTGGAAAGCAAAGAGAAGACTCAGGCATAGCAATGAAATGAATGATAAGATGTGCCTTACTTCCCTGTCCTTAACTGTGAGGTTGTACCTGCTTTTAATATCTTGTGTTTCAGGCTCCATGGTTCTGAAAATAAAATGCAATTCAGACTACAAATCTGATAGAATGGGAGCTATCAGAACTAGATACAATAAGACATGATGGCCCATGTTATCTAAAAGAGAGAGAGAGAGAGAGAGAGAGAGAGAGAGAGAGAGAGGTCCAGAGATCCAGTCATTTAAAAGGCTCAAAAGTCCAAAGATGTTTCTTATCTCAGCTTATGTAATGTTTATTTCACAATTAAAATTATCATGCTTATTTAATTATGCATTTAATATTTATTTAAAACAATCAACAACAACAAAAGAAACCATAATAGTGTGCTGAAAAGTTTTCAGAAATTCTTTTCACCATACCCTTCTTTTCAACCATTTTTCTTTCTTTCCCCATGGCAAAGAAGAGGTAAGTGATAAGTAGAGACTTTCTACCAGCAAAGCAAGCTCCCATAGATAATAAAACTCAACAAGGACACCTTGAAAATAAAAATTTGGCAATTAAAGAATCAAATTCAAACTCCATATCTTTCTCCCTTGCAAAAGATGGAAACAAAAATTTCTGGTCAGTTCTTTTAAATCTATGTGTAGCCTGCAGTTAGCTACTAGACTCTATCTTACCTAGAGAACTGAGTAGTTTACTAGATTGGTGGACAATGTCTGTGTCAACTTATTTAGTAGCAGAGACACCAAAAACATTCTTCTCACTCCTCAAGCAATAGAATTGTATGTTTCTTCATTTCTTTACTGTGACTAACATTGAGGTTTGAATTTGGGATTTCACATGTACTTTGCTTGCTTGCCTATTATGTTTTAGCACTTAAGTCATGTCTCCAGTCCTGCTTTTTTGCTGGTTATTTTGAAAATAAATTGTTGTGGAATTTTCTGCCCCTGCTGTCTTTAAACCTCAATCCTCCAATTTCTAGCATCCTAATTTCCTAGCATATAGGTATGAGCCACTGACACTCAACAAGCACATTTCTTGTTCATGGTTATTAGCCAAATGAAAGTTAATACCAACTATGATCTGTACCAGGATGAAAAGGTGTAAACCAAGGAAGCTTACCTCTATCCTCAGAAAAGAAGCCATGAAATCTAGAGAATCAAGAACAGCCCCTCTTCTAGATTTTGCCAAACCTGGCCACTCTCTAGTGACTTTAGACATATTAGAGCATTCTGCTTAATACTTTTAATTGTGTTAAGCAAGAAGATGGATATGATATAAAGCTCTGCCATTATTCTCCATTTATTTTGAAGGTAATTCTTCTGAAGCTTCTTTTAAATTCATTTGTATTTGGGGGAAATAAGTCATTATATATAAGTTTTAAAACTTCAAAATATTTGGAGATGGTAATTAGGGAAGTTAATGCTCCACTTGATCATTTTATCTAACTGAACAATAATAAAAGTAAATATGCTGGCATGTATTCTGACAGCTGGTGTCCAGCAAGAGAAGAATGTTATGTTGACCTTTATCACATCTCCAAGCTTATCAAAATCCCTCCGTGTGGGAATGGATTTGAAAAGAAAATGTCTATACACAATCAAATAAATGTGAGCAGTAACATAATCTTATTAAGCATTTTGATTAACAGTTTTTCATTCTTGGAAGAAAAATAACCAAGTCTATAAGCACGAGTAGGATAATAAGATTATTTATCATGTCAGTAGAAAGTTTCTTTCATCTAGGGAGATGCCATGTTACAGATGCCATATTTCTTAAAGGTCAGTCAAATGATGTCTTATTGCTCACTACATAAAAGGCTAACATGTATTAAGCAGTGATGTCTCTGGTGGTAGATGTCAGAGGTTGAGAATTAAAGACTTTTGAGTTACAAACAGATGAAAATACTGATGATGTTTTCATTTAATTGAGCCATACGATATTGGATTGGCCCTGAGTCTATGCTCGCTACTTTGTTTCTTTCATAGATTTTGTTGTATATTACCATTTGGTTTTATGACACTTAGATTAATTATGATAAGAACCATGTCTTCATTCCAAACTAAACAACTGGTATATATTATAATTTGCTTGTTGCTCATTTATGTGTGTGTGTGCTGGGCCTTGAACTTGGGGTCTTGCTTCTATTCCTCAAGGCTAGCACTCTGTAATTGTATCTATTGCCTATAATTGACTATCAAAAAAGCCAAAAGTGGAGCTGTGGCTCAAGTAGCAGAGCACTCACCTTGAGCAAAGGAAGCTCAGGGACAGTGTTCAGGCCCTGATTCAAGCACAAGGACCAGAGTCAATATGTATACATATTTATGTAAGTATGTGTGTGTGTGTGTGTGTATGTGTGTGTGTGTGTGTGTGTGTGTGTGTGTGTGTGTGTGTGTGTGTATATATATATATATATATATATATATATACAAACATACACAGATTAATTGGTATGCCTCTAGGCAGACTAACCTACAAAAATGAGAAGACATAAGCTATTAATATCAGAAATAAATGTTTATCAGGATAAGATTCACTGCCTACTTTTCCTGATAGGAAAATAAAACAAATAAAATCTATCAGTCTTGGGAATTATCCAGAGAACCAGGAATAAACTTTCTAATATTTTTGTTCAAAGTCTATTAGAAGAATGTGTATTTTATTATAAACCATAGTTCATGTAGAAATACAGTATGAGTTTTCCAAGATCTTTGTTTTGTACTATGGTAATATTTCTTTGCTTTTCTGAAGTTCTTGGGTCCTGATGAATTTGTTGGATTTAATTCCCTCCTTGTACACTGTACCTTGTAGAAAAGGAAACACTTTGGGAAATCTGTTCTGTCTCTTTCTCTGGAGGGTATTTTGTAAATTACACCTTGTGCACTCCACACAGCTCCCCTGTGGCCTGAGAGCACTGCTGCCCATGATGCAGAACAGCTCCCACGTGGAATCTTAAAGAGCAGGAAATTAGAATGAATTACAAAGAATAAAAATAACCCTGGAACTCTTGCTGGTGGTAGTTATGTATTTATTTATGGATGCATTTATTTTATTTTGTTTATTTATAGTTTATGGGAGTGGACAAACAGCCTGAACATCAGACTTGATCCCCACAGCTTCCAACAAGAAAAGCAGATATGACAGACTAAGCCAAACACACATGTTTTATACCTGATTTGCACATATTGCTATTCTGGTAATTCCTTTGTCATAAACTAAAGTCATTTTTGAGAAGTGTTTATAGTTTGGTTTCACCATTTAAAGTTACTCAGTAAACAATGAGGTACTTTATATACTACGCAGACCTGGGTTTATTTGCTCTGGCAATAAGTCATGTTAGGAAACTGACAGTGTTACATATGTGAAATAGAAGAATAGTTATGAGGTCTTTCCAACCCAGACTGAAAATTCACTACCATTGTTAGTGGAGTTGACAAACAATAATATTCTTATAAATGCAAAGGAAACATAATACAAAATTGGGAAATGAAGCCCTCTGGAAATACAAATAAGGAAATGTCACTGTAAGCAAGGCAGTGGAAGTTGGGGTTAAAAGGTAAGACAGCAAGATAAGACCAACAAAATGGTCTATCACACAGCACTCTTATAGCCAATGGTTTTGTTTCTTCATTTTTCCTATTAATTCTGAGATTAATTGATTATGTAAATACATAACAGAGGTGCTCCTTTGAATGGTAATATATTTTTATTTAAAATTATATTGTCCTGGGTGCCAATGGCTCACATCTTTCCCTTTCCTTCCCTCCCCCTCCCTCTCCCTCTCCCTCTCCCTCTCCTTCTCTCTTTTTGTGGTGAGGCTTGAACTAGGGGCCTGAGCACTCCCTGTCCCTGAACTCATTTTGCTCAAGGCTAGTGATCTACCCTTGAGCCACAGTTCCACTCTGATTTTTCTAGTGGTTAATTGGAGATAAGAGTCTCATGAACTTTGCTGCCTGGGCTGGCTTTGAGCCAAGATCCTTGCATCTCGGCCTCCAGTGTACCTAGTATTATAGGTATGAGCCACAGTGTCAGGCTTAAAAACTAGACATTAGGGACAAATCTTAGGCTCTGTCCCAAAATGTTTTCATCCTCCTCCTTTTTTTTGGTCAGTTGTGGGGCTTGAACTCAGGAGGGTTTGGACACTGTCCCTGAGTTTTTGTGCTCGAGACTGGTGCTCTACCACTTTTAGTCATAACTCCACTTCCCATGAGACTCTGATCTCCAATAAACTACTCAGAAAAATCCAGAAATGGTGCTGTGGCTCAAGTAATAGAGTGCTAGCCTTCATCTCAGAGAAGCTTGGAGAAAGTGCCCAGGCCTTGAATTCAAGCCCCAGGACTGTCTATAAAAGAAAAAGAAAAATATTATATTCTCCAGTTCTTTTTAAATTGTCTATTGTTTCTATTTGCCCATCTCCAGGCCTTCTGAACAAAATATTACCCCACAAAACACCTGGCTCACTCTGAAAATGATAACATGACATTATCCTAGCCTATTTATCCAAAAATCATACTAGCTATTCACCATCACTTTGAACCATCTATCTGTGCTTTATCCAGTCTCTTGAACTCTGTTATATTCTTGAATATTCTTAGCCTTCGTGATTTTTGTTCGTGCGTTTTTTCCTGGTTGTGATATCACTTAAAACTGTCAAAATTCATCATTTTTATTTTTGACATTCTTATTTACCTGCTACCTTAAAAATAAAATGCACATATTTCATTGGCAATTATTATTACTATGATTTGAATGAACCTACTAAATTTACTAAAATTACGAGGTATAACCTCTAAGAAATAATAGTGCTAGGAGAGCTCTGAGCTCATGAATGGATTAATCCACTCCCGGATTAATGAGTTGTTAGGGAGGTGATTTTGTTCACCTTGGGATGCTGTGTCTTATGTCTTGACTCTGCAAGGTAGCCTGACCCTTCCTTTTCCCAAGCAGATGGCTGTGTCATGCTCTTGTGCTTTTTGTGTGCTAAATGGATCTCCTTTTCTTCATAAGTAGATGAGTCTGGTATTCAGTCATATCCATAGGAAAAGAGACTAAAATGGTAGTTCACTGACAGTAAGCATGCTATCTCCTCCAACTTTCCTCTTTCAAATCAGATCCCATCTCTCACTTGCCACACTAGTGATTATCTTTATTTTTTCAAGGAACTTACACTTATATGAAAAATAAATCTTTCTTCTCCCCTAATATTGAATAACCTAATACCATACATTTTAGACTACTTGACTTTCTTCACTTCATAATATATTGTTTTGTTTTTTTTAAATTTTATTGTAAAGGCGATGTACAGAGGGGTTACATTACATAAGTTAATGAGTATATTTCTTTTGGAACAGTGTTACCCCTCCCTCATCTTTTTCCATTTCCCCCTCTTTAACTCCCTTCCCCCCAAGTTGTAAAGATCGTTTCTAATGAGTATTGTTTCATAAGTATTGCTGTTTGCATTGGCTTACCCTTTGTCCCACTATTTCTGTGTCTCCTTCCTTTCCCCAAATCAGATAAACTTATATGCAAGACAACGCGTACAAAAATCAAAAACAGTGTTAACTGAGAGTAAACCAAAGGGGGGAAAAGACAAAAAAGAAAGAAAGCAACAACTGCAAACAGTAAACTAAAACAAACAAACAAAAAAAAACTCTTGGAGTATTATTTCTGTTTCAGTAATGAAGAATTTCTTCACTACTATTTTGTCCCATCAAAGTAAATGTAATATACATATATATGTATATATATATATATATATATATATATATATAGAGAGAGAGAGAGAGAGAGAGAGAGAGAGAGAGAGAGAGAGAGACAGAGAGAGAGACAAAGACAGAGTCAGAGAGAGGGAGAGAGGAGGAGAGAGAGGAAGGGAGGGAGAGATTGTTCATCTAGTATTGTGTTAATGGACTTGTAGTTTGTCTTTGCTATATTTCTATTATAAGTAATAAAGCTATTAAAAACCTTAACATACATCAATTTCCATGTGTGAACATTTATAAAAAAAGTTATAATTGTATTTCCACATAAATACAGTCACCTAATTAGACACTTAAAATTATACTTATGTATTACCTCCAAGTTTCTGTGGGTCAGGAACCCAGTATGAGTTAATCGCATCTTCTACTCAGATTCTTATAAAGCTGTAAGCAAATTTGCTCTGTTGCACCTGGAGGCTGGCATCATCTTCCAAACCCTGTCTGGTTGTTGGCAAAATTCAGATCCATGGAGCAGAAGATCTCACTACATATTCCTTATTTTAGGCCTTCAGGAAGGAGAGAATCTCTGACTCCTTTAGATCATCTTTTTAAGTGCTTGCTTGATTTGGGTCAGTTCCACCCAGGATAACCTTTCCTTTGCTTAACTTAAGGTTGGCTGATTAAAAACCTTAATTACTCAGGCAATATTCCTTTACCTCTGGCATATATCTTAATATAATTATAGAAGGAGTGATAGCACATCACTTTTGTCATGTTCTATCAGTGAAGAATAGAACTGAAGATCCTGTCTGCCCTTCAGGAGTCTGCATTATAGTAATACATGGATCATTAGAGATTTTCTTAGAATCTTGCCTACTACAGAAATATACCTCAAGGCAAATAGTGGGGTCAATTGTAATTTTGAAATGAATTGTCCAGAAGCCCTCACTAGAAATTATTCTTTTAAAAGCTTTGCATGTTAGACAAAGGATGAACTAATTCAGCAGTGATACTCACTAGACACTATGTTGAAAATGATCTATACAACTTGTAGGAACTATTCAGCAGTGATATTCACTAGACACTATGTTGAAATGATCTATACAACTTGTAGGGGAGTGGATAGGATGGAAAAACAGAGAAACTGAGGAAGGAGGAGTCAAACTACCTGATTTAACGTAAATGTAACCTGTCTGTATATTACCTTTACAATAAAAATTATAAAAAAAATTGCACCATTGCATTATTTCTTCCTCCTAAGCCTAGCTAGAATTATCTGCTGATCAATTTTAAAATGCTATCAGTCTTACAGTTCAATTGGGCATTCATGTCTAGTTTTAATTTTTATTTTATATGATTCAGTATAGCTGTCTCTCTATATATTAATAGTACTGTCTCTGATACTCATTTCTTTTCTCATGTACTTTTATTGGGTTATTATTTTTAATCAATTTGAGATGAGCAACATTAGAACATTGTGATGAGATGTGCCAACATGTCTTGTAGTTTTTCCACATATCTTAGAATTTATCTTTCATTTTGTTTTGAGACCATGAAAAAAGTTTTATTTTATTATCAAGTTAATAGACACTTTAAAATAGTTGCTTGAGTTTGAGCAATGGTTGAAACTGGAAAAAGAATTGCAGGGCTGGGAAGGTGGCTCAGTGGTAGAGGACTTGCCTTGCATGTATGAGGCCCTGGGTTTGATTCCTCAGCACCACATAAGGAGGGGGAAAAAAGCTGGAAGTGACACTGTTGCTCAAGTGGTAGAGCACTAGCCTTGAGTTGAAGAACTGAGGGACAGTGCTCAGGCCCAGAGTACAGGCCCCACGACTGGACCGCCCCCCCCCCCAAAAAAAAAAGAATTGCAAAGATTTTACTGCACTATTATGTGTCCATATGATTCTACATTTTTCATAGTCTATATGCTAGGAAATTGACAATATTGTTAAATACAGGCCTATGATTTCCAGTTAGCTTTGAAAATCAAATGATGTTTCTTTCTTGCTATTGTTTTTAACATATTTATAAGATATTTCTTTGATTCTTTGTATGTTCCTCCCCCACAGTATAACCCCTGTTTTCACTGTATTTTGATGTTGGTATAATTTGTGGAGGGGAAGGGAAAAAGCCAATCGTTTAAACAGGGATACAGGTAGACCCATTGCAACAATGAGCCGTACAAGACTTTATGTCGAAAAACAAACTTTACAACTTTGGTGTGTGTAGGGGGGGTAAGATGGGAAGGGATGGGAAGGTAAAACAAAGGAGGAGTCAACAATGCTTGATAGGAAATGTACTCATTACCTTTCTCATGTAATTGTAACCCCTCTGTATGATATTTTCACAATAAAAAAATAAAAAAAGAAAATTTATTGAATAATTTGTCTTTTTAGAGTTTGGTTAGAAATAAACTCTTATAGATTATATTTTCCAAAATTAGATACACATTTATTAAATGAACTTGAGGTAGCAATGCATTAAGTCTATGTTCTCTCATATGCACTTAACCTACTTTTTAAGGTGGAAGATATGTTTTATGGATTATACAACAAGATAATGCATGTCAGCCTGGTGTATACCTTACATGTCAGGAAATGTGTCTTTGGAACTTTTAGCATCCAAGTAAGATGTCTGGCAATACTTACACTGCTACAGTTGGGAAACCTTGTGGAGAGGTAGAGAGAGATGTATTACTCTGTTGTCAGTCCAAGTACCAGACCTATGAGTGATGATGCCCTGACCAGCCAGGATCAGGACCGCATAGCTAAGGGACTCCAAATTACTAACCCCAAAAAAATCGTCACTGATAATACATTAAAACAAGGTTAAGTCACTAAATTTCAGAGTCATTTTCTACTGAGTAATATAGTAATCAGACTATCCCTCTGTCCTTTTCCACACTGACATCTCCTTCTGAGTATGTATACATATAATATTGTGTTCACTGTCTAGTCTATTAAGCCTTGCACCAATTGCACAGTTTTAACTAGCAGTGATTTGAAACATCAGATTGATCCAGGCATAGTACCACATGACTCTAATTCCAATACTCAGGAAACTGAGTCTGGAAGATCATGAGCTGAAGTCTAGGCTGCACCATATAGCAAAATTCCCTTTCAAAAATCTAAAAAAAAATTCTCCAGTTTTATTTTCACTTAGCATTAGTTTCCCTTTGTCTACTGTTTTAATGTGTTTCTAGCCATTTCTTGATGTTTCATAAAAACATTCACTTTTTCTAGTAAAAAAAGGTATTCTCACTAAATTGTCACAAATCTAAAAACCACTACAAAGGATATTGACATCCTTCTTAGCCTTTTAAAGTCTAAGGACATACCGTGTTTTTTCATTTATTTGCCCAGACTTTCCTTGACATATTTCATTAGCATTTAAAATGTATCTTCCTATATTTCTTGAAAGTTTTAAATGTTGATGGTTCAAATGTGTTCCATCTTTAATTCAGATGTTTCCAGTATAAGAAGAAGCAGGACCTTTGAAAAGTGAATAGGCCTGGGTAGTTCTCTTGCTAGTGGAATGAGGGCTTTTATGATGGAGACTTTACTCCCTTTAGTTAGTTTCTCCTCTTGTACTCCATTGTGCTATATGAAGATGCCTCAGAAAGGCCTTCACCAGGCACCAAACACTAGTGCCTTGACCTTGGAATAGTAAGGCTACAGAACCATGAGGAAATAGACTGTTTTACTTTTTAATTTACCAATATGTCAGCTATTCTGTTGCTATAGCAACATAAATTTAACTAAGACAAGTTGATACTTTTTTCCTTGCTACTTTTAAAAAGTCTTAAATTCTATACAGTTTATTTATAAATAATTGATGGTGATATAAATCAATATCAATGTACTTAGGGCTTGAGTTGTGTTATTTATTTTTTGTTCCCTGCTTAAGGCTTGAACTCAGGGTCTAGGCTTTCTTGCTCAAGGGTATTAGCTTACCACTTGAGCCACAACAGCAGTCCTTCTGACTTTTTGGAACTTTATTGGAGATAAGTGTCTCATGGACTTTTCTGCCTAGGCTGGCTTTAAATGGCAATCCTCAATCTCAGCCTCAAATAGTTAGGATTATAGCCACGAGCCACCTGCTCCTGTTTTTTTTTTTTTTCTTTACTTATATAGTGTTAACTTTTGATTGATATTTGTGCCGTTCCTGGTCACTGAAATGAGAACCTTGCTGGTGGTCTACCATTTGAGCCAAGCTTTCAGTTTGGTTTTTCTTGGGGTTTTTTTGTTTGTTTTTTGTTCAGTCGTGGGACTTGAACTCTGTGCTTGGGCGCTGTCCCTGTTCTATTCAGCTCAAGGCAAGCGCTCTACCACTTGAGCCATAGCATCACTTCCGGTTTCCTAGTGTTTTATTGGAGATAAGAGTCTAACGGACTTTCCTAACCAGGCTGGCTTTTGAACTGTGATCCTCAGATCTCAGCCTCCTGAGTAGCTAGGATTACAGGCATGAGCCACTGGCGCCTGGCCAGTTTGGTTTTTCTTTTGGTGTATGTCTACCTTGAAGTAAGGCCTTTTGATCCACTTTCTCCTTCTCACCCCTCTTTTCTCCTTTTATATGATCTTTAATATTTATACAAAGGGGTTTTAATTCAACATGTCAGTCAATTTAAGTGTACATCAGATTTTCCCTCTCATGACTGGTGCTCTATCACTTCAACCAGCTTTTCACTGGTTAACTAAAAGTCAGAGTCAGAAATCTGCCTGGGCTAGCTTTGAACCTTGATTATCATATCTCAGCATCCCGAGTAGCCAAGACTATAGGCCTGAGCCACTGGAACACAACTCATGTGTTTTCTTTTCATTATACTTTTTATTATCTTTAAGTAGATGTCCAAAGGTGTTACTATTTAACAAAGCAGTTTATGAATACAGTATGTATTGATCAATTTCACTCAAAGTTCTCAATTATCCCTCTCCTTTCCTCACTGTACTTAATTTTACATGATATACATTGGATTCTTGGCTGCGTTTTCTCCCTTTCTTTCCCTTAATACTCCTTTCCCCTTGATCTCACCCCACTCCTTTATGGTACCTACTTCCTGATGTTTTAATCTTGCTGAACTTTTATTTATATTTTTAAAGGAATTACACTATTTGAGATCTTTGAATCTGCAGTATTTCAGTTAATACATTTGTATACCAATATAAGAATGTTTATGGCAACATTGTTTACCATAGCCAAGATATGAAAGCAATCTAGATATCCCTCAGTGAATGAATGGGTCAAGAAAATGTCTCTCTCTCTCTCTCTCTCACACACACACACACACACACACACACAAAATGGAATTTGACTCATCCATTTCTTTATAATGGTATAGTATAATCTAATAGATGAGTAAAATTTAGTAGTGTGTGTGTGTGTGTGTGTGTGTGTGTGTGTGTGTGTGTGTGACATTTTCTTGATCCATTCTTCCATTGAGTGGTATGTGAGGTGGTTCCATACCTTAGCTATGGTGAATAGTGCTGCAATGAACATGGTTATGAACATGGTAGTGGCCTTACTGCATCCTGGTTTATAATCTTTTGGGTAAATGCAAGGAATGGAATTGCCAGATCACCTGAAATATTAGTCCTACTTCTGTTAACAATACTATTCAAAATTTTCAAACTTCTATTTCTATAATTGCACTGGAAAATAGCACTATAGATAAGTAACAGTTATAGAAGACATCTTTATTTTGTTCAGATATCCAGCAGAAATGTCTTTATAGATTCCTTAGTAAGTATAATAATGCTTTTGGAGAGATATGGCACAAAATATCCATGTATTACTTGATATTAAATGTATTTTAAGAGATCTAAAAAAAGTATTGCTGTCCACAAACTCTAACACTTTTCACTTGGAATAATGAAGACCTTTAATCCATGAGCAACTTTAAATATACAGACCATCTTTAGATTTACCTCTTTGATTCATCATCTTTGACTTTGTTCAGTCCTTTAGGTACCTAGAGTATTCATGTATTTCCTTTGTGGATTATTTTCTACTCAAACGTTATTTTAAGTACACAAGAAACACTTATCTCTATTAAAAGCCTCCATCTTCCAGATGCTCTATTACCAGTGGCTCTAATGTCTTCCATCAACTGGCACACTTTGCTTTGTGTGATATTTAAATGTATACATTACTGAAGAAGAGAACATACTTCTTTTCCTTCTTTTCTAGGACATAATGTGTACTTTTTGAGGGACCCTATATTTGTTTAGAGTGTGGTGAGTGACATATTGAGAATATTTAAAATGCATGAGGATTGTATTACATAAAATGCAAGAATAAAATTTTATATTTCAATGCATTTTCTGTGCCAGGTTGTTTTTATAAAAAGATTATTTGTGAAAGTCAGCATTGAATATCTTAGTATTACTTTGGGGAATTGTCTATTTTGATCTGATTTCAACTATTTATAAATGGAGATGACAATGGAGATAAAAGAAAGGTTTAGATACAAATAACTGCATGCCTTTAACGAGGCTATTATCCCAATGCCAGCTACCATGAAGAACAACATGCCCTCTGCTAAGACTACTGAGACTATACATTCAATATATTCTACTTTTATTCTTAAAATGTTTATGAAACCAAGGTCTCCTAGTTCCCTTAGGAAGGAGTATCAATTATTCAGTGAGTAGTTCCAACCATTTAAAATAGTCTCAAATATGTTCAATTACAGAATGTTTTCATCTATTCAACCATCCATTGTCTAAAATAGGCCCAGTCCTTTCAACTAGTTAACAATGAATACTATCTTCTTTTCTTTTTTTCTTTTGTTGCTACATGTAACTTTATATAGTATTATGTGAAGGTTTCTCTGTCATACATTTATTAAATAAGTTGATAATGACCAATAAACATTTACTTTAAATGAGGAGCTCTTTAATTGTCAGAAATATAATTATAACTGAAATGGTAATTCCTATTTTCTCAATGTTGGTGAAATACAAGAAGGCTAATACAAGTATTAGATTATTTTTCTGGCTAAACTCAAGTATCATCTCTTAACCTTATTTGCACTCTTGTTGCCTATGTTTCTCTCTTGGGTTTAATACTATGAATTTGATCATTAATAATATTATAAAATATTATCAAATGGAAATGCTTAATAAACAAAAGAACCGTATAAGTTTAATCTGAAGTTTATTGTGATAATTAAATGGGGCAAACAGGTGGCTGAAAGTGTTAGTATGTATAAATGTATATGGGAAAGGTAGAGGGTAAAAATATAGAAGGGCATAAGTTCAAGCTTTCTGATGGGCAAATAGCTGAGCTGAAAGAAACAGATAAGCAGAAAGGATCATAACAGAGTGAGCTTTGACAATGCAAAGTGGACAATATTTCCAACAGGGAGAAGGAGAATTGTGTAGCATCACTGAAGCAAATGAGCAGAAAAATCAAGCACCAAATTCTGATCCACAACAGCATATATAGGAGCAGGAATATCTTTCAATCTCACATGGAATTATTCTGAAGACCAGGTCTGGATTTATCTTCCTCAACAATCAGAAGCATGTGTAGTAAAGGCTGAGCCCACATTTTAATTTTACTCAAATCCTTTAGTGTTGTTGCCTTATAGAAGTAGTCAGGTAGGATTTGGTTCTGGGAGAAATGCTGACTGATTTCCACCATAGTGAACTTTCTTCCTTGTCTTCTTTTCCACTTTTCTTATTTCCAGAAACTATCATTTCTCTTTCTAGGGTGATACTACGTTTTAAATATTGGTTTTAAATTTGGTTTTGTTAAGGTATGTTTATTTTCCCTGCTGGTGAAATTTTCACTCTTTGAAGATTAGAAACCAATACATTCTTCCCACTAACTGAAACTGGCTCCATTTAAAAGAGATAAGGAGCAAATTATTTAATACCTCACATATGCAGACTAATTTAAAATATCATTTTATCATCTCACAATAACTCTAACACTCTATCAAAATTTGGCTATTACACAGTGAAGGTCTTCTCATTTAAAACGGTTTAAAGTTGCTGGAAGCATCTTAGCAGGAATATGCATCACCCATGGCCAGGTAAGCTACAGACAGATTCTGCCCATCCCACAGTTTGTCATCCTGGCACTTTTCAACAGCTCATGCTCCTGATTATAGAACTCTTGTGTGGTATGCCTTAGCTGTCATGTTAAGTTCTACCTTGCTCCTGGGAAGTTTCCTTGTGGTGTCCTGATTCACAAAACCATATCAATTTATATATTCTCTTTGCCTATGACTGATTATGGTTCCTTGCACAGGAAAAGTAGGATCCACTAGAAATAGGATCCAAAATAAAAATCTACAAAATTGAAATAAAGCCTTAGTGAGTTAAAGTCATAAGATGAGATAAAAAACAAATAGTGGATTTGAATGGAGTCCCTAAAGTAAGAAAAGTATATGTAATTTTAGCTCATCCCATCCAGATATTGAGGTTAGTGCGTAAATTATGCATATTTTAATCCACAATTTCAATACACATATAAACATATTTATACACATATATTTATTTTCTTCCTCACATACAATACAAAAGTAATTTTTGTAAATGGTATGTGTTTGGAAACTATTAGCTAAAATGGGGACTCTATAATGCTGATAGCTTACAAGACAGAAATAGAAGGCAGTTGCAAGAGTTCCCACATGGCCAAGACTTCAACCATTTGAGCAATAAAATAAAACAGATAGGATTGAATTACAACTTGAAATAAAAAATACAATAAAAATAAGTCAATTCAAATATACATGCAAATCAATAGAGTAGAAGAAAGTCAGGCAGAAAAATGTGTGTAATATTCTGCTTCTACCTCTAAGGAATGTAAACCCCCACTCCTTAAGTATGACCTTTTTCAGTGATCTGCTTTCTAAGAGGAATGAAAAAAGGAAAGAGAGTAATTTTACACAATGAACACACTGGATGAATGCAATCTCTGCTAGAAGATCAAGGTTAATATCAACCAAGATGAGTCACATGGCTAGTACTTACCCTTGGTATGATGTAATGGGAATTGTATGGGTCTTTGTAATCTTTCTTTGTAAACTAATTATCTCTATCTAATCATGAGGAAATTGAGACCATTCTTCAAATTTCTAGGCAGTACAGCTCAAAACACTCATAACTATCAAAACAAGGACATGTCTGAGGATCTGTCCAATGTAAGACAATCTAGAAAGAGATGATAACTAAATTCAATGACACATCATCAGTAGAAATCACACAAATAAAATAAGATTAGACAAAAAGTAAAGAAATATAAATTGAATGTGCTATTTAGATGCTAATCATTTTATTGATATTGATTCATTGCATGTGATAACTGTGTGGTATGTGATATATAGAAATTCTTAATCCTCAACTTTTCTGTTAACCTGAAAGCATTCGAACAAAGGAGGAGGCTGCAATGCTTGGTAAGAAATGTACGCATTATCCTGCCCATGTAATTGTAACTCCTCTGTACAGTATGTTCACAAATAAAATAAAATTAAATTTAAAAAAGTGCATTAAGTAATAAATGGGATTTATAATGTACAGGCATTTCATATGTCAGCTTGTGAATAGAATGGAGAACCTGACAGTATAGCCTATTTGAGTTTTACAAATTTAATTCAGTTACTATTCAAAATTACAAGTTTCTTCAATCCAGAAAAAAACTGAACTCTCAAGTTAAACAACTAAAAAAAAAATCGAGGGAAAATTATCTCCAACGAGATTCAGTTCCGTTGACTACTTGTTTACCTCCCTGTACTCTTGGAAACTAGTCAGAATTGTTCAGTTAAAGTAACAAGTTACTGCAAACCGAGCCTGGGGACTGCAGATGTATTTACTACCAGACTCTTCTACATAGATCTCAATGGTTTATGAGAAAGATGTGTGGACATTGCTGAGGAACTAGGGAAGTATACCACACTGCCTGCACCCAGCCATCCTATTAGCCATAACAGAATACAATTGTTAAGGTGCTGAAGAAAGCAAAGCAAACTCTGTCACTCTAAGAGCTCCTCAACTCACCAAACCTAGGTGATAGGCAATGGCTCCTAAACCTAGGCCACTTGTGATTCCCTACTATTCAGAGAAGAGCCCTTCCAGTGTCCCATGCTCATGATCCAGTACCATGGGAACTGATAAAGGCTAGAACTGACCCATAACTCATTATGAACTGGAACTGATGGGCATCGCATTAGACCTATAGAGTGCTATCCACCAGGACTTGGCTAGCAAGTATCTTAGCAACAAACAAGAGCAGTCCATTTCCAAGGATGGAAGAACAGGTAGAAGAAAGTAAATAAATTCAAATACCAAGAACATTATTGAAGTGGAATGTGGACCTGGGCACAGTAGAAAACAATCTACTAAGGATTGTTCCTTATTTTAGAGGAAATTCTGCACTAGGGGAATTTGAAACCTCCACTGCCACTGATAGGACAATAGTCAAATCAGCACCTGAGCTTAGCACACACATGACTTAGTTAAGCCCTGAACAAACGCCAGGAAGAGGCAGTAAGAGAAAATGAATTATAGCTCATATTGGTCTCTGTGTGTGTGCAAGAAGAAAGAACCGCTCAGCCACAAAGGAAAAAAGTAAAGAAATTTAAGGGAGTATTTTTAAGTAGAAATCTGACCTATTGTCCGGCAGAGTAAAAGCATAGAGAGCCTAACTCTAAATCTCCAAATAGGAGGGCATGAGTCTTCTTTACCCATTGACACTAAGGTAAAACCTGAAAAACATGCAATTACAAAGGACATAAGAAGCCCCACATGTCATGAAGGACAGAAAATGTCTCCATACCTGCTAATCAGCAGTGATTCTGTGATTAGGTAGGACATTGAGAGGGAAGGCCTGCCTGTGTTGGCTTGGAAATGTAAAATAATTCAGCAGGCTGGATACTCCTTCCAAAGGCTCCATAATAGCGTGTGATGTTAATAGCAAGAGCTAAAAAGCTGTTCTTACACTTCGTTTGAAGTCACATTTAGAACACAGAGTTCACTATACGAAGCTGCTTGCAAAAGACCATAAACAACTACTTACATCAGGATGAAATCCATTACTTCAGGGACATGGATGTGAATTACTGACACCAAACCAACCATACTTAATACATTTGTACGCAGGAAGATTAACTCAAAAACTTATTTACCCTGAAATTCAATCCTTTCTTTCCTAATACCTAGCACATATGGAAACTGAAGTTTATAGCTCTGCATGTCCAGTAGCACCAAAAACAAACAGAAAAAATCTTGCAGAGTAGTCATTAAATCAGAGTCCCAACTGCCCATGACAGCCCTTGTAGGTTTATTTTTCTACAGGAAATCACCAAGAAGAGTATCTATAAAAAGCTAATCACTCAAAGGTATAAGTTTTTTACTTTTATATGGACATCCTCAAAAATTACTTTTACTTTCAACACTCTAACTTCCTAGGTAGCCCTAGCACTTTCTTGTCTTCTGGTACATTCTTCAACTTACAAATATTAACAGATTTTCAGACTAGAATAAGAATTCTTCCTGATTTAGAATCTTGCCCTTAATTTTAAGCCCTAAGAGGAGCTCAAAACTTGTGTTTGTGTCCCCTCCTTTCATGCTCTAGAATGGTAAAATTGCAAAGAGGAAGTTGAATTAAGATTGGAGAACTCTCTGCAACAGTACAGAATGGAAAATGACTTTGAAAAGACATCCGATAGTGTCAAGCTCAGGATTTAATATCTGTCAGGCAATTTCTTCATTATTCTTAGGGTTTTAAATAGAGATGTAGATCCAAGGTCAAGTCCACTTTCTGTTTCATCGTATTTTGATAATGAAATAGCTCATACAATTTATATAGTTTCCAGCTTTCTTCACTATCAAAGGACATTATTTCTACCTTAGGTCTGTAGTTCTATTTACAGTGGGGAACAGGAACTATCCACTATGCATTTTATCAAGTATTCTTATCCAGTAAAATCTATAATCATTACTCAATGAATGCTAACCTTTTGATTTCCAATCTCCTGTTTTTGTGTAATTACACTATGAACAATCTTGCAAAGTCCAATCTATTCATCCAAACAAGAAAATTTAAAACATATATTATAAATTATACAATTATTATAGCTTTTATTAATTGTTGCAAAATAAGAATAAATTTGGCAATATCCATGTATAGCATTTATTTACAAAACCACATAGAAACTGGTAATTCACTTATCTGTTTTATCTGTTAGATGTACACAGAAGTGTGACTTTCCACACATGTTTAACTACATCAAGCTTATCACCTTTGTAATCCTCTCTTGTCTTCCTCTCCCTTCTCAAAACAATTTTAATAGGTTTCATTGTTAATTGTATAAAAGGGCTCACTGTAATATTTTAGCAAGTAGATACACTTTTGTCAACCTGAGCTCCTCAGGTGTTCTCTTCTTCCCTGTTTCCCCTAGCCCCAATTGGTCAACATCTCTTAGCTGACGTCTACACACAGACAACATATTTCAACATTGCGTATCCTCTGTTTATCTCTTTCCCTTATCCTGCTTCCCCTCATCCTACTATACTGTCCCCATAGTTAAAATGATGGTGTATGTGTATGTGTATATTACATATGTTTATGGCCTGTTGATTGTTGACATTCAGGAAAGCTGATATTTTTTATTTTGAAATTATATTCTACTCTGTTGCTAAAATTTTATATCTGAAGGTTTTCATAGAATCTTTATGGTCCTTTAAGGATAAAGTCATATCTTCTGCAAATGAGAATAATTTTATAGTTTCTCTAATTCCAATAGAAAGCATACATTTTTTATATTTGACCACTTAATTTCTTCTTTTTCTCTTGTAGGAAAGCAATAAAAATCACACAAACAAAATCTATTACAAAACAAAGTAAGTGACAAATAAAATATATCCATTAAAATACTGTATGCAGCAGAGAATTGCCAAATTTTCTAAATTTCCAGCAAATTAAGTTAAATTTAGCAACTTTCAAAGATAACTGTTGCATACCCATAGGAATGTCCTTTTCTGTTACATGGGAAGTGTAAGTAGAAGGATTTTAGTCCAGGCTAATTTGGAAATTAACGTGAGACCCTATTTTAAAATAACTATATAATTTTTTCTAAGTCTTTCCATTTCCTAACAAACGGGGCCAGTATCATTCTTTCTGATGGAGGCATAGAATTCCATTTTGTGTGTGTGTGTATGTGTGCGTGTGTGTGTGTGTGTGTGTGTGTGTGTGTGTGTGTGTGTGTGTGGTGTGTTTGTGTGTGTGTGTGTGTGTGTGTGTATCACATTTTCTTGATCCATTCATCTACTGAGGGGCATCTGGGTTGGTTGTATATCTTAGCTATGGTGAATAATGCTGAAATAAACATAATTGTGCTCATAATTTTAGTATGAACTTCTTTATGATCATTTGGGTAAATGCCCAAAAGAGGGATTGCTGGATCATAGGGAATCTCTATGAAGATTTTGAGTAACTTCCATACTACTTTCTGAAGTGGTTGAAGAAGTTTACACTCCCACCAACAATGCAGTAGGGTTCCCTTCTGGCCACATCCCCTCCTGCATCTGTTGTTACTGGATTTCTTGATTTTAGCCATTCTAAATGGGGTGAGGTGGAATCTCAATGTAATTTTGATTTGTATTTCTTTTATGGCTAGAAATGTTGAACATTTCTTCATGTGTCTGTTAGCCATTCTTATTTTCTCTTCAGAGAAGTTTCTCTTTAAGTCTTTAGCCTATTTATTAATCGGGCAGTTGTTTCTTTAAGGATTTGTTGTTGGGGGATTTAATTTTTTGAGTTCCAAGCATATTCTAGATATGAAACCCCCATCCATTGTATTACTAGTGAAGATCTTCTCCCAATCTGTGTGCTTTCTATTGATCTTGCTTACCGGGCCCAAAGAAACATAGGCCCCATGGTTTCTCTTATTTGCATTAACTAGTTAGTGTATGTCTAGGATAAGCAGAAAAGGTCAAAAGCTATGTGCATATGACCATATAATGTTGCTAAGAGAAATGAACCCCAAAACAGGGACAATAGAGGTTTTATCTTTCTTCCTGTTTTTTTTTAATATACTTATAATGTACCATGTGATTTTTTTGTTTCTTTTTTATGCTCTTCACCCATGATATAGCCCTAGTTGTCACTGTATTTGGTTCGGGTGCCCTGCCTCTTGTATATATGTATTTCTAATTTGGAGAGGGGAAGGGAAATAAGAATACGGCATTACCCATTGTGACAATGAGATGTACAAGACACTATGTTGAAAACAAACTAAAAGTTTGGGTGGGGAAGGAGAGTTGGGAAGATAGGGAGGGAAGGGATGATAGGGGAAAAACAAAGGAGGGCCTAACAATGCTCAATAGGAAATGGACTAATTTCTTTGCTCATGTAACTATAACCCTACTGTTCAATATCTCTACAATTAAAAAAAGCAAAATGCCTATGAGTATGACTGGAGTGGTAATGCGATTGTATGGCCCTAAATTAAATCTCAGTACTATCAAAGAAAGAAAACTAGCTGAGTGCTGATGGCTCATGCCTCTAATCCTACCTTCTCTGGAGGCTGAGACCTGATGACAGTAGTTTGAAGCCAGCATGGACAAGAAAGTCCTTGAGACTGTTATCTGTAGTTAACCACTGGTAATAGAGCTGTGGCTCTGGCTCAAATAGTAGAGCACTAGCCTTGAGCACAAAATTTCAGTGACAGTTCCCAAGCCCTGAATCCAGGCCCGAGAGGACTGGTGTGTGCATATGTGTACATGAATGCTCTCACACACATACACAAACACACACACACACTCACATGTACACACACACAGAAACACACACAAATTAAAGCTGGGCACTGGGTGGTTCAGGCCTGTAATCCTAACTACTCAGGGAACTGAGAAATAGAGCTGTGACACTAGCCTTAAGCACAAAGGTCAGAGATAACTCCCAAGTCCTGGGTTAAAGCCCCAGAATCAGCATGCATGGAGGAACACACACACACACACACACACACACACACACACAAACACACACACACACACACACAATTATAAAAACTATTCCATGAATATTACTAAAGTATAAAAATAGAACATATTTATATAACATGGTAAAAAGCTAAACCAAAATAGATCATAAGTCAATAAGATAAAACATATACTTCTGTATAAAAATTTCATTTATATGTGAACATTTTATATAAATTAAACATACTTAAAATCTGCATATTATTTAAGTATACATAAGGCATGTTTACATATATAAAAGAATGTTTGCATATACATATATATTATGTGTGTACTGAAAGAGTATATTGAGCATAGTCATTTATTGGCTATGTATTAATGCCAGGAAATAAGCTTACAGTTTTAAATGTATTACAAAACATGCTCATGTAAAAATCATAAGTTAAGTTCCCTTTATTTCACAAATAAAGACACAAAGTCTTAAAGGGCTTAATTCATCTTAGTTCATTTTCAACATAGTGTCTAATAACACTACTGAATTTGTTATTAAGAATTTTTCTCTTCTTTTTTAATACTTTTTATTGTAAGAATAATGTACAGAGGGGTTATAGGTACACGAGCAAGGTAAGGAGTAGATTTCTTATCAAGAATTGTTATCTCCTCCTTTGTTTTTTCCCTACCATCCCTTCTCTCCCACCTCCACAAATACATTCCCCACCCCCAACATAATTGTAAAGTTCATTTGTTACAAAGGTTCAACCTGTATCCCTATTTAAGTATTTTGTTTTTTCCCTTCCCTTCCCCAAATTAGAGAAGTGTGTATACAAAATGCAGGACACCAACACCAAATACAGTGAAAACAGGGGTTATGCCATGGGGGAGGCACATACAAAAAAAATATTACAGGATACACCATAATTACATTAGAAAAATAGCAAGAAACAAACTCCTATGTTGGGGTTCATTTTGCTTAACATCATCATTACCGGTCATATGTACATAGCTTTTGACCGTTTCTGCTTGTCATACACATATACTAGTTGTTGCAACAAGGGAAACCATGAGACCTATGTTTCTTTAGGCCTGGCTTACTACACTTAATATAATTTTTCAAGTCTTTCCATTTTCTAACAAATGGGACCAGTATCATTCTTTCTGATGGAGGCATAGAATTCCACTGTGTGTGTGTGTATATATACATACATATATATATACATATCTATATATACACACACAATACATATATACATATATATATATATCACATTTTCTTGATCTATTCATCTATAGAGGGGCATCTGGGTTGGTTCCATATCTTAGCTATGGTAAATAATGCTTCAATAAACATAGTTGTGCTGGTAACTTTAGTATGATCTTGTTTGTGATCATTTGGGTAAATGCTCAAAAGTGGGATTGTTGGGTCATAGGGGAGCTCTATGTGGAGTCTTTTGAGGAACCTCCATACTGCTTTCTGAAGTGGTTGAACAAGTTTACACTCCACCAACAATGAAGTAGATTTCCCTTCTGGCCACATCCCCCCCATCATCTGTTGTTATCAGATTTCTTCATTATAACCATTCTGACTGGAGTGAGGTAGAATCTCAATGTTGTTTTGATTTGCATTTCTTTTATGGCTAGAGAGGGTGAGATTTCTTCATATGTCTATTGGCCATTCTTATTTCCTCTTCAGAGAAGTTTCTCTTTAAGTCTTTAGCCTATTTGTTTATTGGGCAGTTGTTTCTTTGAGGATTTGCTGTTGAGGGATTTAAATTTTTGAGTTCCAAGTATATTTCAGATATGAGACCCTTATCAGTTGTATGGCTAGTGAAGATCTTCTCCCAATGTGGGTTTTCTATTGATCTTGCTAGCTATGTCCTTTGCCATGCAGAAGCACTGCAGCTTCATGCAATCCCATTTGTCCATCCTTTCTTTGATTAGTTGTGCTTCTGGATCTCTTTTAAGAAAATTTCAGCCTGTGCCAAAGAAACCTAGGGTTTCTCCTATTCTGTCCTGTAATGTTTTTAGGGTGTCTGCTTTGACTCTGAGGTCTTTGATTCATTTGGAGTTCATTTTGGTGCAGGGTAATATATAAGGCTCTAATTTTAGTTTTCTACAGGTGACTAACCAATTTTGCCAACACCATTTACTGAAGAGGCTGTCTTTCTTCCATTCTATTTTTTTAGCTCCCTTATCAAAGATTAGATGGCTATAGGTTTGTAGGTTCATTTCTGGGTTTTCAATTCTATTCCATTGGTCCTGAGGTCTGTTCTTGTGCCAGTATTAAGTTGTTTTGATTACTATGGCTTTGTAGTAGATTTTGAAATTTGGTATTGATAGCCCTCTAACACTATTCTTTTTATTAAGTATTGTTTTGCTATTCGGGTACTTTTATTGTTCCATATGAATTTTTGGATAGCTTCTTCTATTTCATTGAAGAATAAGCTTGGAATAATTATAGGTATTGCATTGAATGTGTAGATAGCTACTTTGCCAAATTTTCAAATCAGCTAGAGTAATTTGGGAATGGAGTCCATGGGATTCTTTAAATACAAGATCATATCATCCGCAAAGAGAGCAAGTTTTATTTCCCTTTATGTTTGCATCTTCTCTTACTGCTGTAGTTAGGCATTCTAATACAAAACTGAAGAGAAGTGGAGAGAGTGGACTTCCTTGCCTCATTCATGAATTTAGAAGAAATGGCTATAATTTTTCACCATTATCTATAATGCTGGCTTTAGGTTTTTTGTATACAGCAGCCTTTATTGTATTGAGTAATGTTCCATGAATTCCTAATTTTTCCAGAGTCTTCATGATAAAGGTATTTTGGGTTTTGTCAAATGCTTTCTATGCATCTATTGAGAAAACCACGTGGTTCTTATCCTTGCTCTTGTTGATGTAATGAATTATATTAATTGGTTTGCATATATTGTACAAGCTTTGCATCCCTGAAATGAATCCTGTATGATCATAATGTATGATTTTTTGATGAATTTTTGAAGTCGATTGGAAAAAATTTTGTTGAGAAGTTTTTCATCGATGTTCATCAAAGAAATGGGTCTACAGTTCTCTTTCTTTGATGAGTCCCTGCCTGGTTTTGGGATGACGGTTATGATGGCTTCATAGAAAGAGTTCAGTAGTAAACTTTCTCTTTCATTTCATTGAAGAGTTGCAATAGCATTTGTGTGAGTTCTGCTTTGAAGGCCTTGTAGAATTCCGCTGTAAATCCATCCGGTCCTGGGATTTTCTTAGATGGGCGGTCTCTTATTGCTGTTTCTATTTCGATGATTGTTATAAGTCTGTTAAGTTGGCTTAACTCATCTTGGTTTAGTTTCAGCATGTTGATATTTGCTAGGAAATCATCCATTTCTTCCAGGTTCTCAAACTTATTAGTGTAAAGGATTGAGAAGTATTCCCTTATAATGTTCAGAATTTTGGTTGTTTCTGTGGTGATGTTTCCATTCTCATGTCTGAATTTGTTTATTTAAGTGTGTTCTCTTCTTTTTCTGATAATATTTGCTAAGGATGTGTTAATTTTTTGAAGAAACAACTGTTTTGTTGATTCTTTCTATGCTTTTTTAAATTTTATTTATTTCTGATTTAATTTTAATTATTACTTTCTGTATACTCCATTGGGGTTTATCTTGCTGTTCTTTTTCAAAGAGTTTCAGATGTCTCATTAAATTGTTGGTTTCAGATCTCTCCAATTTGTTGATGTAGGAACTCAGAGCTATAAACTTCAGTACTGCCTTTGCTGTGTCCCAGAGAATCTGGTAATTTGTGTGTTCATTTTTGTTGAACATCATAAACGTTTGAATTTCCTTTCTAAACTCTTCCATGACCCACTGGTAACTCAACAGTGTGTTGTTCAGCCTCCATGTGTTACAGGATTTTCTTTGGTGGTTTTTGGTGTTGAGTCCTAATTTTTTTCCCTTGGGGTTATGAGAGAATGCAGGGCATAACTTCAATATTTCTGAATTTGGACAAGTTTGCTTTGTGACCTAAAATGTGTATGTTTTGGAAAATATTCCATGTGCTGCTGAGCAGAACGTGTATTCTAATGCTGCTGGGTGAAATATTCGGTAGATGTCTGTTAAACATAGTTGATGTATGCAGTTGTTTAGATCTGGGGTATTTCTGTTGAGTTTTTGCCAGGTTGGTCTATGTAGTGGGGATAGTGGTATGTTAAAGTCCCCATCAATTAATGTCTTTGGATCTATGCGAGATTTGAGGGAAAGTAGTATTTCTTGGATAAATTTGGGTGCTCCGTTTTTTGGTGAATAGATATTTAGAATTGTAATAGCCTCCTGATGGAGAGATCCCTTAATTAGTATGTAGCAACCTTCTTTATCTCTTCTCACTAATTTTAATTTGAAGTCTATTTTATCTGATATTAGGATTGCAACTCCTGCCTGTTTATGGGAGCCATTTGCTTGGTAGATTTTTTTCCAGACTTTCACTTTCAACATATATTTCTTTTTATGGGCAAGGTGTGACTCTTGCAGGCAGCAGATAGAAGGATTTTGTTTTTTAATCCAACTAGACAGTCTGTCACTTAATTGGAGAGTTAAGTACATTAATGTTGAGAATAAGACTGAGAGGTGATCAGTAGTTCCTGCCATGTTATGCGCCTTCTTGGGGGCTGTGGCAACTGGGTTCTTCCTATCGTTCTTGGGTTGTCAGTTTGGGTGCAGTTTCATGGCCTTTATTGTGCTCTTGTCGGTTTTCTATGTGTACGACATCTTTAAGTATCTTTTGTAGGGCTGGTTTGGTGGAGATATATTCTCTCACTTTTTCTATGCTATTGAAGGTTTTTTTTTTTTAATTGTGAAAATACCATAGAGGGCTTACGTGATCAAGGTAATTAGTACATTTCTTATCAAAAATTGTTGGCTCCTACTTTGTTCCCCTTCCCATCACTTCCCATTTACCCTCCCCCCCACACACACACCACCCCGCCAAAGTTGTAAAGTTTGTTTTTCGACATAATATCTTGTATATCACATTGTTGCAATGAGTCCACCTGTATCCCAATTTAAACAATTTGATTTTACCTTCCCCTCCAACATCCATACAGTGAAAACAGGGGTTACACCGTGGGGGACAGACATACAAAGCAACAAAGAAATCATCTTATAAATATGTTAGAAACAATGGCAAGAAAGAAAAAAAACATTTGAATCCTTATCTTGGGGTTCATTTCGCATAACATCAACTTACCTGACTATTTCTGCTTGTCTCAGGCAGGTACTAGTTATTGCAACTAAGGGAAACCATGAGACCTATGCTTCTTTGGGCCTGGCTTACTTCACTTAATATATATTTTTTATTGGGAAAATACAGTTCAGAGGGGTTATAATTACATGGGCAATGTAATGAATACATTCCTTATCAATCATTGTTTTCTCCTCTTTTGTTTCTCCTTCCCATCCCTTCCCATCTCCCACCCACCCTCCCCCCCCCCCAGCCAAAGTTGTAAAGTTCATTTTTCGACATAACGTCTTGTACATCTCATTGTTGTAATGGGTCCACATATCCCTATTTCAATGATTTGTTTTTTTCCCTTCCCCTCCACAAATTACACCAACATCAAATACATTGAGAGCACGGGTTATCTTTCCATTTCCTAACAAATGGGGCAATGCTATTCTTTCTGATTGAGACACAGAATTCCATTGTGTATATACACCACATTTTCTTTTTTGATAATTTTTTTATTGTGAACATATTGTACAGAGGGGTTACAATTACATGGACAAGATAATGCATACATTTCTTATCAAGCATTGCAGCCTCCTCCTTTGTTTATTCTTCACGTCCCTTCCCAGATGCCCCCCGCCCCCCCACCTAATCCCCCCGACCAAAGTTGTAAAGTTCGTTTTCGACATGACAATTGTACTTCTCATTGTTGCTATGGGTCCACCTGTATCCTTAAACAACTGGTTTTTCCCTTTCTCGTCCACAAATTATACCGACATCAAATATAGTGAAAGCAGGGGTTATACTGTGAGGGAGGGACATATAAAGCAACAAAGAGATGATCTTATAAATGCATTAGAAACAAATTCATAAAAGAAAAAAACGTTTAAATACATATCTAAGGGTTCATTTTCCTAACATCACATTATCTGACCTTTTCTGCTTGACTCATACATATACTAGATATTGCAAATAAGGGAAACCATGGGACCTATGTTTCTTTGGGCTTGGCTTACTTCACTTAATATAATTTTTTCCAAGCCTTTCCATTTCCTAACAAATGGGGCAATGTCATTCTTTCTGATGGAGGCATAGAATTCCATTGAGTATATATACCACATTTTCTTGATCCATTCATCTACTGAGGGGCATCTGGGTTGGTTCCATATCTTAGCTATGGTAAATAATACTGGAATGAACATATTTGTGCTGGTAGCTTTAGTTTGGTGTTGTTTGTGATCATTTGGGTAAATGCCCTAAAGTGGGATTGTTGGGTCATAGGGGAGATCTATGTGGAATATTTTGAGAAACCTCCGTACTACTTCCCAAAGGCTGAAATTTTCTTAAAAGAGACAGAAACACAACAAATTAAAGAAAGGTTGGACAAATGGGATTGCATGAAATTGCAGAGCTTCTGCATGGCAAAGGACATAGCTAGCAAGATCAATAGAAAGCCCACGGAATGGGAGAAGTTCTTCACTAGTCATACAACGGACAAAGGTCTCATGTCTAAAATATACCTGGAACTCAAAAAATTAAATCCCCCAACAACAAATCCTCAAAGAAACAACTGCCCAATAAATAAGTGGGCTAAAGACTTAAAAGGAAACTTCTCTGAAGAGGAAATAAGAATGGCCAATGGACACATGAAAAAATGTTCAACCTCCCTAACCATAAAAGAAATGCAAATCAAGACAATATTGAAATACCACCTCACCCCAGTTAGAATGGCTATAATCAAGAATAGTAATAACAACAGATGCTGGAGGGAATGTGGACAGAAGGGAAACCTTATTGAAGGTTTTTATTTGACCTTCTGTTACGATGGAGAGTTTAGCTGTGTACAGGATTTTGGTTTGATTGTTGTTCATCTTTAGGGTGTGTCAAACATCATTACATGTTCTTGCTTTAAATGTCTCTGCTGAGAAATCTGAGGTTATTATAATTGGTTAGGCTTTATAGGTATTGATCTTTTCTGCTTGACAGCTTTAAGGATCCTTTCTCTGGTATGAATTGATCCGGTGTGGATTATAATGTGATGGTGGGATGTCCTGTTTTGGTCTGGTCTATTTTGGGTTCTAAAAGCTTCTTGTGTCTAAATAGGCTAATCTTTTTGCATGTTTGGGAAGTTCTCTGCTAGGATCCTGTTAAATAAACTTTCTAGACCATTAACTTCTGTCTCTAGGTGCTCCTCTATACCCATTATCCTCAGATTAGTCTTTCTGATGGTGCCTTCTAAATGTTGACTAGAACTATCATATTTCTTGGATTTGTCTTGGATAGTTGTGTGATCCTTCTCTATAATATCTAGGCTGTCTTCAATCACAGAAATTCAATCTTCTGCATGGTCTAACCTACTGTCAAGACTCTCTGTTTTTTATTTCCTTTCCTTCTAATTGGTGAGTTTTGATGGCTTCAATTCTCTGTTGGAGCTTTGTTTTAGATCTTGTATAAACTTCTTTACTTCCTTTAATTTGGTGTTCAGTGTTTATTCTCAATTCTCTTAGTTGATTGATTATAGTTTCCTTGGACTCCTTTTCCTTCTGATAGGCTCCATTCAGCATTCCCTTTGTGGTCTCCCTGGATGCCTTCAGTTGTCTATGGATTCCATGAATACCTCTATTGATATTTGTCTATTCTCATCCTGCTCTTGCAATTCCTGTATTACTCTTTGATTAGCTTCCTCACACTCACACAAATCTTGTATTACTTTCTTACTGTTCTCAACCTGCTCAAGCAATTCCTGTATTACTCTTTGACTGTTCTCAGCCTGCTCACACAATTCCTGAATTAATCTTTGATTAGCTTCCTCATGCACTCCGGATCCTTGTATTAATTTTTGGTTAGCCTCATCATGCTTACGAAGTTCCTATATTAATCTTTGGTTAGCTTCATCTTGCTCCCTATCACACTCATGCTGAGTCATTTGCAGGCTTTCAATATTTTCATTCACCATGTTTAACAGTGGTATTTGTAGAGCTTTTTGGGAACTCTCCTCTTGATTATTCATTAACTGTTCTGTTACCTGAGTGGGAGTTGAGATACCTAGACTTGCCATTTTTCTTGTGTTTCTCTGGCCTATTCTGCTCATTTGGTACGAAAGTAACACCAATTTCATGCTAGAACACTATTTTAAAGCAAACATCAACCAGAGTCCTGAGGTGCACAGTCAAAATTGGTGCAGATACAATCCAGTTCAACAGATACAATCTATTCAACATCAAACAACTATGGATTAATGGGCTAAGAACATCAAAGAGGGATTCAGCAGATCAGAAATTAATAGGTTTAGGGAGAATTGTGGGGAAAAATAGGATTAGAAGGATGTGGTTAAAAAGAGGTTAAAAAGAAAGAGTGAATTTAACCAAGTCCCAATCTCAGACAAGAAACTGATAGAACAGAATGAAAGGAGAGAGACAAAGAAACAAGAATAATGACAAAAACAGAAATTTAAATTTAAAAATGATACACTTAAAATTATTTAAGTATAAAGAAATAATAATAGAAGAAAAGGATAGGATGAGAGGAAGAGAGAGATAAAAAGGAAAAAGGAAAAATAAACACTTAAAAATTTAAAAATGGAATAAAGATTATATAGGTATAAAGAAATAATACTATTATTAAAGAAGTTAAGCCTAAGAGGTTGTGAATTGAGGAATCAATTTCTGAATTAAATATGTACACAATGAACTATAATGTCTAATAATTGACAACAGATATATATCTGGGAATGAGCAGAACAGCAACTAAAAAAAGGGACCAAAAGGTTTAAAGAGATAACACACACTCACACACACACACACACACACACACACACACACACACACACAAAACCTGAAATAAAAATTATGAAAGAAAAAAATAGAAAACAATTTCTTAAAAAATTTAAAAAATAGGTAGAAAAACGAGTTCTTTGATTTTTTTTTTTTTTTTTTTTTGCAGGGGGAATATGTTGTATCTCTCCTGTGTCCATAACCTGTCTCTTGGTGGAGCTTCTGGTTTACTTGTGGTATTTGGTTTTCCTGTGGCTTGATTGGTTTCTTAAGTCAGTTTGTTTCAGCAGGTAGAAAAATGCTCTGCCTTACCCAAGAATTTGTGTTCCTCCTCCCCGGCTAGTTCAAGAAAATCTACTTTGAATATCACAAAAGAGGGAGATGACTGTTTCCTCTAGCTTGGAGTTGCTGTGATGAGGCTAGTTTCTGTGTAGGGTTGACATCTATCAGCAATCAGTAGCTTTTTCCTGAAGGGCTAGCTCCTGAGACACTCACAGAGCCCAGCCTAGAGCCATTCTCAGGGTTTATATTTATTGAGTTTCAGTTGTTTGTCTTTTACCCCTCCTACTGTCTAGGCAATGGGGAGGACAGCCTCTATCTCAGTTTACTCAGTTGTAGAAAGTCACTCCTCCTGGGGCAAAGCTTGGGAAGGGCGACTTTCTCCTGGGTGGAGCTGAGTCCAGCAGGTCAGGTCAGGTTCCTGTGACCTGGTGAATGGCTCCTATTGTTTTCTTCCAACGCCTGAGTTGGAGCTAACTGCTAAGTCAGTAGGCCTGGCCTTCATCAATGTCAAAATGGCATTCTCCAGTTGTGGGAGAGGGGCTACCTTCCCAGCACTGCGAAGGAGTGAGGATTTCTTGGGGGTACTCATGCTAGCCTCTGGCTTTCTGGGCTGTCCCTGGTCTGTGAGCAGCAGGATGAAGATTTCTGCTCCTTGTCAGTTCTTGCTGGTGGTCCCCTTCATCCTGGGCTCTCTCTGTTGATAATGGCAGCCAAAGCAGCCGCCGCCACTGCTGCTGCTGACACAGTCAAGGGCTCAGATGTATCTCTTGACCAAGCTGCCTGGATTTTTTTTCTCTGGTCAAACTCCTTGTACTGTGAAGGCACACTTGATGTGATTCTGTAGCTTAGGACTCTTCACTGGAACACTAAAACTACTTTCCATGTGAGAGCTTGGTTAACCTCCAGCTTCTCCTCTGCTATCTTCCTCTGGACTCTTATATTGCTTTCTGTTAAATTATCAAATACGTAATATGAACAGCAGGAAAAAAACATGTATATAGTCCTAATTTATTACAAGACCTATTTTATTATAAATTATTATTTCTATAATTTTCTTCACTTTCTCCTCTATTAAATTTTATAGGCAGCCACAATATTCTGGATGGTTTGGAACACTATGTCTTCCACAATTAAAATTTATAACTACCTTTTAAGTGCAGCTGAAATTTCTTCCTTACTGAGGAGAGCCAAATGCTCCTCTGCCAATCACATCAGTTACTTGCTACAAAGCCATATCTACAGCTACATAGGAGGGGAATACAAACGGCTTCTCTGTTTACTAACCACAAATCTGCCAAGATGAGAAGGTAATTTGAGAACAGCGAACACTCCCTCAAGGTACACACAAAATCTACTGTAAATTCTTCCTTTTAAGTTTACTCATCTATCAAATAGAATGGGAGGACTTCACCTTATCTTCTGGAAATTGCTGCCAAGTGGATATATTGATTTACTTGGCAATTTAATGGGGTGGGTGTCTATTATATTTTATCACATTGGTAAATGGGGTTTATTTAATCCTATTCTCAGTTTAAAAGGTTTCAGCATTGATAAAATCTGCAAAGACAGATGTGCAATAAACTGTGCTCTTTTAATGGAATTACTGCTGAATAAAAATGCCAAAAAAAAGATGCTCACTACACAGAGTAAATCGCCTAAGGATTTCTCTATTTCACATATATTTTGGAACAATGTCTTGGTAAATTGAATGGTTTAACCCTTGTATGTATAGCTTTTCTTTTTAAATGATTATTTTCCTCTTGTCCAAATAATTTTCCCAAAAATTACACTATCCATTTGACTGGCAGATTATGAAAATTACCATATGGCAATAAAGATCAAATACATTTTTACACCTAAAATTCCCCTCATTCTCTTTCCACAGTAAGCAAGCTATATAAGTTAATTTGGGAGGTATTTATATCTAAAACTCTCTCTTTCAACTTCACATCTGATTATAACCTATTAATATACTTTTACAATGGTATATGGTTGTTCAATGTCTAATTGTTCCATTTATATAGTCTTTATCCTATGAACTTCTAAGGAATGATTAAATTTATTTCCATGTTTGGCTTTTAGAAGAATTACATCCAAACCACTGGATAATAAAAATAGATGACCTATGCTTGTCCCTTCAAAATGCTACTATTTTCTGTTCATAATGAACTAAAAAATGAAACTGCAAAAGAAGAAAATTGTAATACCTGGTATTGTATATTCATTTATTTGAATTAGGGCAGGGAAGGAAAACAAACAGAATGGTGAGACAAAGGACAAGGGGAGAACCAATGCAACAATTATATGCACAAGACAAAATGTTAGAAATGATCTATACAACTTGAGGGTGGGGGTTGGAGGAGGAAAAGTAGGAGATAAAAAGAGGGAAGGGGTAACAATTTTGATAAGAAATGTACTTATTGCCTTAATTATGTAACTGTAAACCTCTGTATCATCTTGACAATAAAAAAATAATTAAAAAGTAAAAACGTGTAAAAATCAATGCAATTGGCTTTTTTTCTTATTTGTAAATTTCCAGAAGATTGTGCCTTATGTACAATTTTTGTCTTTTTCTTTGCCTCAATATTATATGATTTTTGTTTCTCTCATCATCAAAATTTCTTTTATACATTGTATTTCATAGTTGCATAATACTCTGTTCAATAAATGTACTTAACACCATTATTTCAGACATATACTACCATTTCTGAATTTTTTCTGTCATAAATCATGACAAAAGAAATCATGTAAATTTGAGATATCTAAAACATTATGAGATTTGCATGCATACCTTTTTAAGCTCTAGAAACCTATTGGCAAAACATTTGCTAAAAAAAAAAATCTGCTTTCTTGGAACTCACTGATTGTCAAAAATAACCAGAGAAGTATGATGTGAGTTGGTAATCTTTTCCAGTCACATTTAGGAATATTCCTTCAGTTGAACAAGTTGAATTTATTACTTAGTACTGCAAGGAGGATCCCCCAACAGGAAGAGCCATGAAACACCTCTGTGAAGAGGAATTAGACCTTACTGTAAGATTTGGGCTCTGCTTCAGTGATTTGAAGAAGGTTTAAGGAAGTGGGATTACTCTATACTGGATGGTTCAGAAAGCAGGAGCAATTCTACAGTTGAGTAGCCTAATAAATCTGCAGGAAAGGTAAACTTGAATGAGCAAAGCACCTTATCAACAAATAACTGGCAAAGACATAACAGTCACTCATTTTAGGAAAGTGTGAATGTTTAGTCTTTTTTCTTTTTGTGCTTGGATAAATCATGTGAGTTTCTTTTGTCTCTCCTCTAGTGGTCTTACCAAGGCCATGTCTTAGACTGATATCCTGTGAAATTTCTCATGTACAAAAATAGGTAGAGTAACAGCCTAGAAGAAGTAAAGGGCCAATTTCTAAATGGTTGAAGTTGCTTTAGTTTTAGATGCTGAGTCTCTTTATTTATATACAAATTTTATTTGGCTTATTTTTTGAAATATCTATAAAATTTGCTACGGGAATAACAATGTGTTCATTGTTGGGTATCATCCCAGAGATTGCTGTTGAGTGACTGTTTTATACCTTCTACCATCTGCAAAAATTTGAATTCCAAGATACATTTGTTCACAGGGTTTTAAAAATGAAAATACTGGACTGGGAATGTGGCTTAGTGGCAGAGTGCTTGCCTTGAATGCATGAAATTCTGGGTTTGATTCCTCAGTACCACATAAACAGAAGAAGCTAGAAGTGGCGCTGTGGCTCAAGTGGTAGAGTGCTAGCCTTGAGCACAGAGAGGCTCAGGGACAGTGCCCAGGCTCTAAGTTTAAGCTTCAAGACTTACTGAGCCTATGTTTATTGCATATGCCAATGAACTGGACAGGACATTTTAATGCATACTTATCTGTACTGAGTTTCTTCACTTTTAGGAAGTTTATTTTATTGTTAATTGGTGTGCATACTGCCCAGTATGTGAGGTTCTAATATCAGAACTAATTATAATAAAAATAAACAAAATTATGGTCCAGAATCACTGCTATCTTTTGGTCTCCCATGTTGAGTTCTCTCTCTAGTTGCCATCTGTGATAGACCATCCTTCTCATGGTCATCTTGCTCAGCTCCTCTCTCTAAATTCCCCTGTGTGTTTTAGAGGAGCTAGAGGCATACAGAGGGGCATGGAAAGATAAAGAGGATGCAGGCATGAGGTGGGATTCAAGCTGCCTGTTCTCCAAGACCAAGAAAGTGATGAAACCCTTCTTGGCCCTGCTCATGTCACAGACCCAATGTGCTATCAGAAGATAAAAGTTTCATGAAGTACCTTACATGTTTATATTGCTTAAAATACTAAATACATATTAAAATATGTGGCTAAAATACTCAGCACATGTAAGTTATAAAAATGAATACAGGAAAGAATTTTGTTTTGGGATCAGATAGGTTGCAGGAGTCCAAAATCTTTATTCTGGAATGATGTATTATAATGTGATTCTTAAGAAATCTAATTTCTCTAGAATAAATATTGGTACAGCTCCAGACCTCAGATGGAGCTTGAAACTCCAGTCTATGGATTTTGCTGTGACAAACTTTACAGTTTGTCAGAATTAGAAAAGTTAATCCCTTACCATTTTGCCCTTATCTGTGGATATAATTAACACTTGATGCATGTGTGTTTGGGGTAGCTTTTCTCTCCTGATAAATTCCAAATATGATGGTACAGTACTGGGCATATGTGACTTTTGGGTTAATGTCTGATCTTTGATGGTAGAATTGGTTTTCTATTTGTGGTTTTAAAAATATGATTATCTGTATAAAGATTTAATGGTGAACATTCCAATTAAAATATATTTCCCAGATGGACCTTCAGCATGGAAAGTAATATTTACAGATTACAATCTCTTGAGATGAAATTTTCTTTAACCTTCCCTTCAGAGAAGTTTTGTCTGCAATGTGAATTGTTTAAGAGGTTTATACCCCAAGGTTTGACACATGTTTTTGCTTTTGTTTTTGTTTTGTTTTTCACTGTGTTTCCTATAGGAGAATGTTAATGATCTATGTTGATTCAGTGCTGAACAGGTTAGCACAAATAATTCCTTGTGATTCTTAATTGGGTAAATATAATCATTGGAAGTGAATGTGGAGAAAGAAACAAAATGTCAAGAGATGTTTTACAATGATTGTAAGAAAGTATAAAGCTATAATACCAGCTATTCATTAGGTAGAGTTTGAGAGGATCATGGATTGAGTTCAGGCAGGCAAAAACATTAGCAAGACCCTATTCTTAACCAACAAGCCCAAAATGGTGGTACATACTTCTCATCTTAGCTCTTCAGGAGGACACAGCTAGGAGGATCTGAAGCTGGCTCATATTAAAGTCTGAGAACTTATATGAAAAATAATGAAAACATAAAAGAGTTGGGGATGTAGTTCAAGTGGTAGAGCACCTGCCTCGCAAGTATAAATATATACTTACACATATTCATACCTACATACATACATTCATACATATGTATGCAAACATACATATGAGAAGGGCTGGTGACATAATTCAATTGACAGTGTACTCATTCAGTTATGTGTTGAATTCCCAGCACCACAAAAACATACAATAGAAGGTCCAAAGCAAGTCAAAGTCATTACATAAAGGGATAAGTTGGTTAGGATCCCCCATTAAGAAACCTCAACAGAATCCTAAAGTTTAGATAGAACAAGGATACCAGGGAGCAGATTACTTTGTTGTATCATTTATTCAGACCTCCCTTCATGGGATTCACCATTGCCCAGTATTCCTTGGCTTTACTTAAAATAAATAATCCAATAAAAAGCATCAGCCAAATATTCCTGAAAGATTTCTGCTTTGCTCCTAAACAAGGAGCAAGCCAATTTTACCCACTTTTGCCACATTAATCATTAGCATATTTTAACTTGTATCCAGAGATATTAAAACAAAGATTCCAAATTCAGAAAGGAAATGCATTCTTAATGGTGTGATTTAGTATGTACAAAATCCCAAGAATCTGCACATGTGTGCATAGGAACATAAGAACTAAACAAAAAAAAAAGGCAAGATGTTCTTGAAGAGAATGCCAGAACAACATACAATTCAGTTGTTTCTTATAGTATTACAAAAATTGCACTTGTAAATGCATCAATATAGCATAATACTTAAGAAACTATTGAATTCTTTAAAATGTTATCAGATTATTCTTTACTGTAACCAGTAAATTTATCAGATAATTTTACTACATCAATGTGAGTAATTCACAAATAAAACATTCGTTAATTTTCATCTCTTTGAAGGACAATTATGTATTTAAACACTAGATAAAATGTTTTAGCAATAGAAAGATATTTAAATAGGAAAGTGAACCTATCAATTCCAAAAATTACTCTAATAACAGTTCTCAAATAAATATCAGAGCTAAGGAGCTCACATTTTCCAATACAAATGCTTAGCATCAAAGTATGGGAGTCATAATAAGAGATAGGGATTTAAATCAATAATACATTGACTACTTAGCATATATGTGGACAGAGGTAAAATGCCCAACACCAGCAAAAAATGCATATGAAAACAATTGTGTTACTGACACAAGCATAGATGGAAATCAATGGGAAAAAAAAGAAAGAGCAGGAATAAACAAATGCATGAATGGCCAATTGATTTTCAGCAAAAATGCCAAAATCACTCAGCAGGGAGGAAATTCTCTGACAAAATAATGCAGGAACAAGTGCATAGATATCCACAGGCAAAGGATGATGTGGGCTACTTACTTTAAACTACAGGTAACTAAATGGAGCTAAAAACCTTAAGAGCTAAAACTGTCAAAGTAAACAGAGAATATAGAAGTAAATTTTTATATAACATGGGACTTAACAATGATTTATTACCTGGGTAATTAAATTAAAGTTAAAATAGTGATTTATTGCAGCCTTAGGTCACAAAAAAGATATATTTATAATGGTGTCCACAAATTTCAGCTTTCTATATACTCAAAATGTTGTTATCAATATGATGAAACACCTACAAAATGTGTTTATTTGCAAATGAATTTATTTTACATATATAAATTGGTGTGTGTAAAAATCTCGTACAAGATAAAACAGAAGAAAAAGCAAACCACTTAATTTTTAAAAATGAAGAAAGGGACCAGTCACCAATGGCTCACACCTGTACTACTAGCTACTAAGATGCTGAGATCTGAGGATCATGGTTGAAGATTGAAAACAAGCTGGACAGGAAAGTCTGTGGGACTCTTACCGCCATTTAACTACCAAAAAACTAGAAATGGAATGAGGCTCAAGTGGTAACATTGAACCAAAAACAAAACAAAACAAAACAAAAACAAAACAAACAGGGAAACTTTTTTTATTGTGAAAATACCTTACAGAGGGGTTACAATTACATGGGCAAGGTAATGAGTACATTTCTTATCAAGCATTATTGCCTCTTCCTTTGTTTCCCCTTCCCATCCCTGCACATCTACCCCGCCCTCCCAATCCCCCGCCAAAGTTGTAAAGTTCTTTTTGGACATTACATCTTGTGCATCTCATTTAGTATTTTAAGGAACCTCTATCCTGTTTTCCAGAGCGGTTGAACGTTCTCACCAACAGTGTAGTAGTGTTCCCTTTTGGCCACATGCCTACCAGCATTTGCTCTTATTATTTTTCTTGATAATAGCATTCTAACATGGGTGATATAGAATCTCAATATTGTTTTGATTTGCATTTTTTTCATGTCCAGAGATGTTGAATACTTTTTCATGTTTCTACTGATTGCTTCTAATAATTCTTCTGAGAAGTCTCTCTTAAGTCTTTAGCCTATTTATTAATGGATTGTTGTTTCATTGAAGGTTTATTTGGGGAATTGAAGTTTTTGAGTTCTAAGTATATTTTAGATATGAGACCCTTACCTGATGCATAGCTGGCAAAGGTCTTCTCCCATTCTGTGGGCTTTCTATTTATCTTATTAGCTATGTCCTTTTGTTGAGATTCCAGAAATGATTGCTTTGGCCATTCTGGAAAACAGTAGAGAAGTGCCTGAAAAGACTAAGCATAGAACTTCTATGACTCAGTAATTCCACTCCTGGACATTTAGCCAATAGATCACAAACAAGGCCACACTAAATTTCCCAACATATCCATGTTCATTGCAGCATTGTTTACCATAACTAAGTATATAATCAACCCAAATGTCCCTCAGTGGATGAATGGAACAAGAAAATGTGGTATTTATAAACAATGGAGTTCTATGCTTCCATCAGAAAGAATGATGTTGAACCAGTCTTAAGAATATGGAAAGACTTGGGAAAAATTACATTAAGCTAAGTAAGCCAGACCCAAAGAAACAGGTTATATAATTTCTCTCATTTGTGGTAACTAGATTGTGCTTATAATCTACAAGTAACCACACTGGCTGGTAAAAGACAAAACAATTACACTTGGACATAATAAATTATATGGGTCTCTAAATTTTCACACAGTGAGGCCAAAAGAAGATATTCTTAGGAAAGGCTCACAAAGGCTCAATAGTTATATGCATATGATTATAAAAAATTATGTTAATCAAAATGAATTCCAAGAATTGGAAACAAGATTTTTTATTATCTTGTTTTTTTACCTTTCCTTTGTCATTGTTTTTTATTTCTTTACTTTGATCGTGTATGTAGGTTTATGCCTTTAGGGGAGGGTAAGGAGGAGCACAGAAGTGGTTGGACAGATATAGCAAATATAGCAGTGACACTCACTAGATACTATGTGGAAACGAAAGAATACATCTATGGGGGAAGGGTACAGGAGGATGGAGAAAATGAGGGAAGAGGTGACACTGTTGAAAAAAATGTACTCATAACCTGACTTACATAATTGTACTCCTTATTTGTGTCACCTTCACAATGAAATTTTTTTAAAAGCTCAGGGACAGCACCTAGACTCTGAGTTTAAGGTTCAAGACAGGCACAAAACAATAATGAACAAAAGGAGCTGGAGAGGTGATTCAAGTGTCAAGATCTTGAGTTTATTCTCCACTACTGCAAAAAATATAATAAATAAATAAATAAAACAAAAGAAGTAAAAAGAAAAAAGATCCCAAATAAGCAGTTATCTAAGGAAGACTGCAAATGATACTCATGTCCTTTCATATCTTGCCTCGTTATTCATTAGGGAACCTCAAAATCAAAGTGATATTTTAACTTATTTCTACTAGGATGACAATAATTTAAAGAAACAAAATAATGTGAAAATGGAAAGTGTCTTGTGTTGGGAAAGACTTAAAGAAATCAGAACCCACAAACATTGCTGGTAAGAATTTCAGATGTTATAGTCATTCTATAACAAAATTTATCAGTTCCTCAAGAATTTAATCAACCATAAAAATGTAGTCAAAAGAATTGACACATAGAAGTGTTCAAACAAAAACTTGTATGTGGCTACTAATGACAACATTTTTGAGATGAACATTTGATCCTCTAATCCTAGATGTGGCAATGAAAAATGAAATTGGTAAATCTCAGTAGACAATTTCACTCTCTATTTCTGTGGTTTTGTTCCTTCATTTATTATTACTTATTCTTGCTAAATATGTAACATTTAGAGCTATTTGTTTAGAGTCCTTGTCTTTCTTTTAGGCTTCAGTATAAACCCTCATCCTCCTTTCCCATGTAACATTTCTTTATAGATATGTGGTGGCCATTCAACAAATCTCTCTCTCATATTTTCTGCTACAGGCTCAGTGCCCTAAGGTGCTAGTAAAGTGGTGGGTATAACATTTCCTACATCTGTACTGGCTTCTACCTCTGGAAACTTTCATTTGTCAGTGTCATCTATAAAATTCAGAAGAATCAATCTCAGTGATTGTAACTATGTCTATTCTTGGGAATTACCAGGGAAGGTTCTGCTTCAATGAGTTATGGAAGGGTTCACACAGTGTAATTTTTATAAAGAGGTTGAGTACCACTGAGCTCACTATTAAATTTGAACTCTGATTCTCAGTAGCACAAAACTCTATCCTTAGGCTAATCTGCTTGTTATTCCTCAGACTCACTACCTACCATCTGGTACTTTAAAAGGAAATAGCTTCTGTTTGGAAATACCTTTATAATGTCCTCTAAAATTAATCTGTATTTTTCTCAAATAGTTAACCTTTTCAGTTCTAATTCTCTGCACCTACTAGATCACCATTCTGTTCATACCTTCTCAGATCACCATTCTGTTCATACCTTCTCCTCACTTCCAAAGATTAAAACAAACACCATTTATTGCAATGTCTTAAAAGAGTCATATTTTCCTGCAAAATATATCATATATTTCTTAAAATTAATAACTACATCATAAACTGCATTAACTGATTAAAGAACATCATACAACACAGTGCCTAAATCAAAAGAGAATTTCTTAATTATCAGTGTCTCTCCTACAGCTCAATTTTCCCTTATATCCACCTCCTAGTCCAATAAATGTTAGAACAAGTATTTATAGTTTTCTCAAGACTGTCATTTTGTGTGAATATGTTAATGAGTGCTAGAGAGATCTCCAGAAATTCTACTCTCCCATCTCCATATATTTGAATATATTTGTCATGGAATTTCCCTTCTTAGCACTTTATAAAGTCCTACTTTATTATCTTACTATAGTCTGAGAATAAGATTTTACCATGGCAATGTATTGGATAGCCATGTAAACAAAATGGTCTTTGCTAGAAGAAAAGGAAGAAAGCAATGATAACCAGAACTCTGATTTATCTTCCAGATCCTTAGTCATTAGTCAGAAAATATGGACAGTGAATCAGAGCTATGAACATTTATATAGTTTTGTGTTATTTGACAGGGGAACTAGGATGAACTGAAATGAACTTTGCTTTTGTCATTCTTCCCACAGAATAAGCCAGAGAAGACATATACATGCAGAAAGACTAGTAGATAGTAGCACAAAGGGTACAAATTGTTTATTATTTAATGGCGTTTTTTTGGGCAAATGTGAGCAAATTCACAAGGTGTTTGTGCATGTGTATGAGTAGTTATATGTGTGGGGGGGAGCATATTGTGTGGTGTCTTTATGTCTGAGTATTTGATAAGTGTGGTGCACAGTGTATGTGTTTGTAGATAGTTTGTGTGTATCCAGACCTTGTGTTTGTACGTGGTTTGTGAGTATCTAGACCTTAATGGATCTCTGTTCAGCTTATTATTCCTATGTTTTAGAGATGAATGAACTCACTGTTGCTACCTCTCCAATACACAAATCAGTAAATATTGCTACGTGTGTTCTTGAAACCTCTATTCTCTTCATAATGAATAAATGTACCCCCTTTTTGGAATGTTTGTCGGGACAAAAGAAAGGAAACAATCTTCCTTCTAAATAATACTATGTACACCATTCTCATTTGGCACATTTCCATTCTAATCTTACTTTATCCATTCTATATTTTGCATACTTAACTAAACCACTTTTCCTACTTTATTTTCTGCATTGTCACTTATTTATGTTTTGCATTATTTGTTCTATCCTTCTCTACAATTAGACTGTGATTTTTTTCTTAAGTTGTAGCTTTCTGCTACTTCCATTACTACTTATATGACATAAAGCTAATAAAATTTGTGTATATTTATGAACCTGTCTTCGTAAAAGTGACCCAGCAATGATGGGAGGTCTATAATAGGTGGCATTTTCTAGAGTAGATAATAAGTTCCTAACCTAAAATATATCCAGTAAAATAAAAGGTCTAAAATAATATAAAATGAGGCTTATCAAAATGAACTCCAAGAAATAGAACTGTTTGAAGTTCTTTTTTTTTCTTTTTTTCTTTCCATTTCCTTTTTCCTTTCTGTCTCAGCTTTTGATTTCTGTTCCATTTGTTTTATGTATAAGTTTATCTGATTTGGTGAGGGGAAGGGTAAGCACAGAAATGGGACAAAAAATGAAGAAATTCAGCAGGGAAACCCACTAGACATTATATTGGAAATGAACTACACATTTGGGAGGAAGGAAGTTGGGAAGGGAAAAGGGAGAAGAAGGGAGAAGGGACATGCTGTTCAAAAGTAAATGTACTCATAAATGACCCATGTAACTGTAACCCCTCTGTACATAATCTTTAAAATAAAATTTTAGAAAACCCAAGTCTATAGAAATAGAATTAATTTTTAAAATACTTTTAACTGGTGGGGGTGATGAATATAGAGAGGGGAAGGAAAAGTTGGTAATGATAACATACAACACAAAATTTTCTTGACTTTATTTGGGCTATGAGTAGCAATTCATGTCCCATTTTTCTCACTATAATAGCATTGATTCCTTCCCAACTCATAATAAGGTTTTTAGGTATGCGTATTACCTGTACATCCTTAATTCCTAACAGACTGGTGGATACAAATATCCTAACAATAATTATATTTAATTTCTTAAGTATATTAATAAATGTCCAGAAGGTATCAGATTTGGTGACCATGTTAAGGCTATTATTGAAGCAAAGTTCAAGCATGTGAAGCATTCCTCCTAAAGATCTCATGGCATAAGGCTGCTCCTTTAGCCTGGCTTCCGTAATGTGTGACATCTTCTTGAACAATTTTCAGTGCATAGTTACTACCATATCTGATATTCTTCTATATATAAAAGGTTTATACTTAACCTTTACTAAGATAAAAAAGAAAATCTGAAGAGTTAATGACATCAGTCTGGAAATTTAAATATTCTCTTTTATCTTATCTACATAAAGATTCTCAGTGTAATTACACTCCTTGACATATTTACCAAAACACTCAAGAGCTATCTAAAATATTAAATAGACCGAGAGAAACTGTTGTATGTTTGGGGATTGTGTATAAAATTGTTGAAGTATTGACATACATGGAGGAAAATAGAATGTGATATATACAACAAACTAGTTAAATGTGGGAATTGTATAGTAAGTTACATGATGTTTTCAGTGGTAAGTAGAAATATAATATAATATAAGTTTATTTCACAGTAGCATATTATTTGAATGTTATAAAAGAAGTGAGTACTTTTTTCCATCTGAAAATAAATTAGATGCTGGAATTCGAATTCTAAATAGTTTTCTATTCTCCAATTTCTCAATGGATTGAACGTTGTATATTTGGACATACTTTGTACACCCTGCCTGAGCTAAATGAAACTAAATGTATTCTAATCTCCACACAAATATATGTAGAAATAGAAATTCTGGTATGAACAAGATCTCACATAAGTTAAAATCATTTCTTGTAAAAACCCAACTTATCAATAAGTTAAATATATTCTTCTCATTTATAATCAGCATAGCTTTCTTTCCTTGCTTTCTGTTAATAAACAAGTTAATACCTCAATAGGCATAAAAGTAGGTTTCAGTTATCATCATAATACAATTACCATAAATAGCATTGCTTTTCCACTGGTCCTGGTGATACAAGCTGTAATCATAGTTATGCAGAGAATGAGATCAGAGGGCTGCAACATGAGGTCAACACAAGCAAAAATACCAGGACCTATCTAAAAAATAACTAAAGTAAAAAAACTTGGAAAATGGCTCACATAGAAGAATACTTGCCTCATAAGCACAGACACCTGGGTTGGAAACTTGACAGCATCAGAAAACAACAACAACAAAATCCATTTCATTGAAAGAAAGTTTCCAGTTTGGGTTATACTGCATTATGGCATATAGAACTTATTTCGTGATACATAAAATTATATTCTATAATATTCATTTTCTTCATTGTCTAATTTCAGGTATATCATCACCACCAGAAAGAAACAAATATGTTTCTTAACCTCACTGATCTACCAAATTCATCTCTCTTCTGTTGCTACAAAAAAAAATGATATGGCTGTGCAGTTTTTCCCATTTCTTTCTAAAGTGGTGCTCAAACTCTTACCTATGTACTTTTTCCATTCTAAAAGAAGGAGGAAATTGGACTTGCATAATTGACTTTCAAATAGTCCATCTCTTGATCCTGTCGCTACCTGTGCTCTGGATGACAAATGTTGGATACTAAGGAGGCAATGTAACAAATTTTAGATACGCAGAGAAAGAGGGACAGAGAGAGACTGAGAGAGAGAGACAGAGAGAGAGAGATAGAATGTCAGAAACCCTTGATTATTGTCTTGCTACAGTAGATATGCAGAACACTTATGTTCTAATGTTTTTGTCATTCATTTGAATAATCTATTGCTTTGTTTGTTTGTTTTTGTTAGTTGTGGGGCCTGTACTCTGGACCTGGGTGCTGTCCCTCAGCTCTTCAGCTCAAGGCTGGCACACAGCTTGAGTCACAGTGCCACTTCCAGCTTTTTCTGCTTATATGGTGCTGAGGATTTAAACCCATGGCCTCATGCATGCAAGGCAAACACTCTACCACTGAGCCACCTTCCCAGCCCCTACTGCTTTGTTTTAAAAAAAAAGGTAGTTAGGTGTTTGTTTGAGTAGTTAAAAGGGTAACTACATCTACCCAATCTGAATAGGGGCCAATTGACCTGGAATCAGCAACTTCAAGAGTTGCTACTTTTGAGCTAATTTGAATCAGTAGAATAGAATCGAAAAATATGTGTCAAAACTTAAGTTCTCATATATATTATATATGTATATGTATCTATATATGTATAGATATAGATATATACAGATACATATACACATATATGTACATATATACACATATATACACATATATACATATATACACACATATACACAAATTAAAAGGAAATGAAGTAAGAGATGTATCACTGAATATCAATCGTCTAGGGTCCAGCCTAAATGAATAACTAGGGTATACTTGTTTTGCATCTTTTTATATTTTTCAGCTATTTAGTACCCCTTTGAAAAATGATCTTCATAAGCCATTTCCAGATATTACTTATAAACTAACATTTAAACTCCAAGAGTGAACTTCTACATATAATAGTCTGTGATTTGATAATTCATTAATCCAACCTCCAAATCTTGATTCACTGATAACTAATAATTTATTTTAAACCTGAATTAATTTCATCTTTTTGAACTAGGAAAAATTTTAATAGCAAATATTAATTGTAGTCTTTAGAGGTTTTGTTATGTTTCCATAAGAGCATATGATGTGCTTTTCTCATATTTTCCCACCATTGTTTTTGTAATATTGTCTCATTTTCCTTTCCACTTCCTTAATATTTTTCATTTTACTTTTATGTCCTTTTATTCATTATACTCTACATATAAGAGAAATTATGCAAAATTGTCTTTTTAAAGACTAGCTTATTTAACTCAGTGATCTCCATTTTCATCCATTTTCCAGCAAATGACATAATTTTATTCTTTCATAAAGCTAAATCATATCCACTTGTATAAATTAACTACTTTAACTCTATTCATTCATCTACTAATTTGGTATGGATTCCATAGTCAGGTTATTGTGTCTAGTGCAACAGTAACTTAGATGTACAGGTACCTCTAGCATACCCTGACTGATTATTTTGTACCTAGACTCAGAAGATGTATTGTTGCATCATAAGTAAGTTCTACTTTTATTTCCTATCAGAACTGTAAAACATTTCTTTCTCCCTGAGAATTTTCCACCAACTATTTTTGTTTCCTTTGTGATGTCTCTAATTGGCTGGAATAAGATGAATTTTCAATATAGATTCTATATGCATTTCCCTCATGGCTAAGGATGTTAAATATATTTTAATTTATTTATTAACCATTTGCATTTTTATTGAAAAGTGTCTGTTTAGTTTGCTTTTCCATTTGCTAATTGAATTATGTGTGTTTTGAGTTCCTTATACATTCATTCATTGATAAGTAACAAATTTTTTCTTCTGTTCTGTAGGCTATCTCTACATGTACATCTGTCTACTCTGCTGGTTGTTTCTTTTACTGAATGAAAAATGTTTGTTTTTGTGCCAGAACTTGGGCTTGGACATGGACCCTGAGCTCTGTCCTTCAGCTTTTTTGCTCAAGGCTAGCACTCCACTATAACTTCACTCATGGATTTTTACTGGTTGAAGTAAGAGTCACATGAAGTTTTTGCCAGGGATGCCTTGGAACCATGATCCTCAGAGCTCAGCCTCCCTAGAACATATGATTACAAGTGTGAACCACTGATGACTGGTGAGAATCTTTTTAACTTACTATAGTCTGCTTGACAATTCTCTTGTTTATTGTGCTATTATTCTGTTTAGGAAAAGTCTTTCTTTAAGTCTTTAGCTTTTTTATTAGTTGGGTTGTTGTTTCTTTGAGGATTTGTTTTTGGGAGGTTTAATTTTTTGAGCTCTAAGTTTATTTTAGATATGAGGCCCTTGCCTGATGCATAGCTAATAAAGGTCTTCTCCCATTCTGTGGGCTTTCTATTTTTTAATATTTTTATTGTAAAGATACTGTACAGAGAGGTTACAGTTACGTGAGCAAGGTAATGAATACATTTCCTGTCGAGCACTGTTACCCCCTCCTTCGTTTTCCCCCTACTATCCCTTCCCTCATCACCTTCTCAACACCTTCCTCCCCTCTAAAAGTTGTAAAGTTCATTTTCAACATAGTGTCTTGTACATCTCATTGTTACAATGGGTCAACCTGTATCCTTGTTTCAGCATTTTGTTATTTCCCTTCCCCTCCCCAAATTAGAAAAATGTATTTACAAGATGCAGGGGCTTTCTATTTATATGCTAGCTATGTCCTTTGCCATGCAGAAATTCTTCAGATTGATGCAATTCCATTTATCCAGTCATACTTTGATTTGTTGTGATTTTCAGTGTTTACTTAGGAAGGTTTAACCTATGTGAAGGAGCCCTAGTGTTTCTCCTATCCTTTCCTTTCCTGTAATATTTTCAAGGTATCTGGTCTTACATTCAGATCTTTGATCCATTTGGAATTGATTACAGTGCAGGATATATATAGAGTCTAACTTCAGTTTTCTGTACATGAATATCCAATTGTGTCAGAAATAAAAATGGCCAATAGAGATGTTCAACATCTCTGCCTATAAACAAAATACAAATCGAGACAACATTGAGATTCCACTTCACCCCATTTAAATTGGTCATTATCAAGAAAACCAACAATAATAGATTCTGGCAGGGATGTGGCCAAAAGGGAACTCTACTACACTGTTGATGGAAAAGGAAACTTATTCAGCCACTCTGAAAAGAAGTGTGGAGGTTGCTCAGGAAACTAAGCATACAGCTTCCCCACAACACAGCCATCCCATTCCTGGGCATTTACCCAAATTACCATAAACCAGGCCACACAAAAGCCACCACTACAATCACATTTATTGCATCATTATTTACTATAGCTAAGATATGGAATCTACCCAGACACTTCTCAGTGGCTGAATGGATCAAGAAAATGTGGTATATATACATGATGGAATTATATGCTTACATCACAAAGAATGACATTGCCCCATTTGTAACCATAAATTAAAGACTTGGAACAAGTATATTAACCAAAGTAAGCCAGACCCATAAAACATAGATTGCATGGTTTCCCTCATTTGTAATCATTAATATGTGCCTATAAACTACAATTAAACCCAATGGATAGTGAAAGACAAAAATTTACACTTGGACATGATAAATTATTCAGGACTATAAACATTCACACAATGAGAGCAAAGGAGGAGAGGATCACAGGGCTCAATGAGCTATGTGTATACAATCATATAAAATGATGTTTATCAGAATGAACTCCAATAGTGGATACAAGAAGTTTTTTATTGTACCATTTGTGGTTCTTTTTCTTGTTGTTGTTGTTTTTTTTCTCTTTTGGGGCTGTTTTCTATTTTTGTACTCTTTGTATTATATGTAAGTTTATCTGATTTGGCCAGGGGAAGGAGATTCACAGAAACAGTGGGACAAAGGGTAAACTAATTCAGCAGTGATACTCACTAGCCACTATGTTTGAAATTAACTATACACCTTGGCAGGGGGAGGAGTCAGGAGGGGAAAAAAATGGAAGAAAATGAGGGAGGGGGAAATATTGTTAAAAAAGAAATGTATTTATTACCACTTATGTAACTGTAACCTCTTTGTACACCTTAAAATAAGAAGACATTGTTCAAAAAGAAATGTACTCATTACCATAATTATGCAACTGTATCCCCCCTTTCATCATCTTCACAATAATATTTTTATTGTGATTAAGTGATTACATTTATTTCACAAATTTCATAGTACTGTGAGATAGTTATCCTTAAAGTCACAAAAACATTCTAAACTTCATGAGGCAAATTGTCTTTATAGTTAGTGACTTAAAAGTTTGTGAATTCTATGAGCTTTGACAATACAGTTATTTCTTCCATATCGGGTGATATGTACATTTCTTTCTTTTTGCTTAGTGTCAGGTATTCCCTTTTTCCCTTTCATTCCCTCCCTCCCATCACTGCCCTTGAGTTGCTTAGTTTGTTTACATCAATGTCCAGTGCAGCTGATGGGCCCTACTGTTGTATGTTTTCCTATTTCCCTCTGATTCTGTGTCCCTCTCCTAGTTTCCCTCAGATATGTGCATAAATACCATACATGTGGTCAGCAGCATCGGGTCATTTAGTAATGATACAAGATGAGGAGAGGTCCTTTGTTTCTCAAGTCCTGTTTACTTTGTCATATGACCTTACATTTGGATTTAACATTCACATATCAGGGAGACCATGTGCTGTTTGTCTCTTTGCTCTTAGCTTACCTTACTCAAAATGATTTTTTTTTCTAATTCCATCCATTTCCCTGAGAATGCCATTATTTTGTCCTTTCTAATGGCTCCATAATATTCCATTGTTTATAGGTACCACAATTTTTGGATCCATTCATCTGTACTGGGACATCTGAGTTGTTTCCATATCTTGGCTATTGTGAACAGTGCTGCAATGATACATGTGTCCTTGTAGCCTGGTTCCTGTTGCTTAGGGTAGATGCCTAGGAGTGGTATGGCTGGGACATAAGGGACTATACTTAGCTTTCTGAGGTATTCCAGAATGCTTCCCACAGAAGTTGTATTATTGTACATTCCCACCAGCAGTTCAATAGGGTTCCTCTTTCTCTGTATCCCCTCCAGTATTTGTCATTGGCTGAATTTAGGATGCGGGCTATTTTGACTGGGGTAAGGTGGTATCTCAAGGTTGTTTTTATTTGCATTTACTTTACAGCCATGTATGATGAACATTTTCTCAAGTGTTTCTTTGCCATTTTTATCTCTTTTGAGAAGTCTCTCTTTAGTACTCTTGCCATTTAGTAATTGGTTTGTTAGGTTTGGGAGGGATTAGTTTCTTGAGTTCCCTATATATACTGTATATTAGGCCCAATTAGTTGGCTGTTTTTCTAGTTTGGTTGCTATGTCTTTAGCTGTGCAGAAACTGTTTTATTTTAAGGTAGTCCCATTAGTTGTGACCTGGGACTTTGTTTATGAAGTTCCTGCTTGTGCCTGTAAGTTCAAGTGTCTCTCCTACTCTGTCCTGCAGTAGTTTCAGAGTTACAGGTTTGATGTTAAGGTCTTTAATCCATTTTGAGTTGATGTTAGTTCATGATGACAAGCTGGAGTCACTTCTACTTGTCTGCATATGGCTGCCCAGTTTTCCCAGGACCAGTAGTTGAAGAGTCCATGCTTCTTCCACTGTATGTCTTTGGATCCTTTGTCAAATATCAGCTGACTGTAAGCATCTGGTTTAATTTCTGGATGGAAGGTATTTATTTCTGGATGGAATGTATTTCCATTTCCTGGTGTCCTCTATAATTTATTTCTTTAGGTTTTTATAGTTTTCATTAAATAATTCCTTCACATCTTTGGTTAGGTTAATTCCTTTTTTTTGAGGTTATTATGAATGGGGTTGTTTCCTTGATTTCCCTTCCTGCTTGTACATTGTTGGGCTACAGAAAGGCAACTGATTTTTATGGGTTAATTTTGTATTCTGGTACTTTGCCAAAGGGGTTTATAAGTTCTAAGAGTTTGGGGGTGGAGTTTTAAGGATAATTGAGGTATAGTATCATGTCATCTGCAAAATGGGATAGTTTCACTTCTTGCTTCCCTATGCAGATCCATTTAATGTCTTTTTCTTGCATTCTTCTGGCTAAGGATTCCAGACTTATATTGAAGAGGAGTGGTAAGAGTGGGAATCCTTGCCTTGATCCTGATTTTAGGAGAATTGGTTGTAGTTTTTTCCCAATTTAGCATAATATTGGCTATTAGTCTGCCATAGATCTCTATTTATTGTTTTAAGGAATGTTCCTTCTATTCCTATTTTCTCCAAAGCTTTGAACATGAATGAATGTTGTATTTTATTAAAAGCCTTTTCCACTTCAATGGAGATAATCATGTGTTTCTAGACCTTGGATCTGTTGATGTGATGGATTACATTTATTGATTTATATATGTTAAACCACCCCTGCATCTCCCAGATGAAACCAACTTGATCCTACTGTATGATTGTTTTCATATGTTTCTGAATTCTGGATTAAGGAACTTTGCATCTGTGTTCATCAAGGAGATTGGTCTGAAGTTCTTCTTTTTGTTGTTGGATCTTTGCCTGGTTTGGAAATGAGTGTGATATTGGCTTCATAGAATGAGATTGCAATAGCTCCCTTTGTTTCTATTTCTTGGAAGAGTTTAAGGAGTATGAGTATTAGTTCCTCCTTAAAAGTTAAAAAAAAAAGTTTTATAGAATTCCATAGTGAATCCATCTGCTCCTGGGCTTTTGCTCATTGGAAGATTTCTGATTACTTCCTCTATCTCATTGTAAGATATTGTCTTATTTAATTTATTTCTTCTTGGTCCAGTTTGGGCAATTTGTATTTCTCTAAAACTTCATCCATTTCTGCTAGGTTTTCCTTCCTTAATGAGTAGGGATTCTGGAAATCATTCTTTATAATTGTTTGGATGTCTTGGGTATTCGTTGTAATTTTTCCCATGGCATCCCTGATATTGATTTGGGTTTCCTCTCTTCTTTTTTTAGATAATCTTGCCAAACATTTTATTGATTGTTTAAAAAAAAACAGCTTTTTGTTGTATTAATTTTATTCATGGTTTTCTCAGTCTCCATCTTGTTAATTTCAACTCTTATTTTGGTTATCTCTGTCTAGTAACTTTAGGTTCAATTTTTTCATGCTTTTCTAGCACTTTTAGTTACAACATAAGATTATTTACTTAGTCTGTTTCTATTTTCTTTATGTGTGCACTGAGAGCAATAAATTTGCCCCTTAGGACTGCTTTTGCCGTGTTCCTCAGATTTCTTTGTGATGTGTATTCATTTTCATTGAAATATGGAAACTTATTCTTTATTTTCTTCTGTTACCCTTCTGTTGCTCAGAAGTGTGCTGTTCAATTTCCATGTTTCCATGTTTCCATAGTTTGTTATTAAGAAGTAGCTTGATTTCACTGTGATGGGATAGCGTACAGGGGATTATGACAATCCTCTATATTTGCTTAAATTCCTTGTATGAACTAATCTACTTTGGAGAAAGTTGCATGGACTGCTGAGAACATGTATTGGGTTATTGTAGAGTAGGAAACTTGGTGGATGTCAATTCATCCCTCATGAGAAATGGCTTCACTAATTCAGAGGATTCTTTGCCACTGCTCTGGTTGGTTGGCCTGTCCTTTGGTGTGAGTGGAGTCTTAAAGTCTCCTTGTATTATTGATTTGGATCTATTTTATTCTTTAAGTCTGAGAATATTTGCTTAACATATTTGTGTGCACCAATGTTTGAGGAGTATAAGTTGACAATGGTAATATCCTTTTCTTGGATTATTCCCTGTATTAATATGTAGTGTCTGTCTTTGTCATTTGTATTGATTTTAATGAAAAGCTTATTTTGTGAGATATCAGGATGGCAACTCCTGCCTTCTTGCTGGGAGAATTGCCTGGTAGAAGTTTCTCCATTCCTTCACTCTGGGTTTGTTTTTATATTTGGATATGAGGTGGGTCTTTTGAAGGCAACAAATGGATGGGTCTTGTTTTTTTATCCAATCTGCAGTCCTTTTTCTTTTGATTGGTGAATTGAGCCTGTTAATATTTATGGTTATTATAGAGAGATGCAATGTGTTTCCGGTCATTTTCCTGCTTTCCTATTTTTTTATTTAATAGGTTTTTTATTGTGAAAATACCATCCAGAGGGGTTACAATTACATGAATAAGGTAATGAGTACCTTTCTTATCAAGCATTGTTGTCTCTTCCTTTGTTACCTCTTAGCATCCCTGCCCTCCCATTTCCCCTCCTCCCCCCTCTTGCCAAAGTTGTAAAGTTTGTTTTTCGACATAACATCTTGTACACTTCATTGTTGCAATGGGTCCACCTGTAGCCCTATTTAAACATTTTGTTTTTTCCCTTCCCCTGCCCAAATTATACCAACATCAAATACAGTGAAAACAAGGGTTATACTGTGGGGGAGGGACATACAAAGCAACAAAGAAACCATCTTATAAATAAGTTAAAAACAATAGCAAGAAAGAAAAACCATTTGAGTCCTTATCTTGGGGTTCATTTCTTCTAACAATAACTTATCTGGCCATTTCTGCTTGTCTCAGACATATACTAGTTATTGCAAATAGGGGAAACCATGGGACCTATGTTCCTAAGTTTTTCTTTTTTTCTTTCCTCCTGTGCTTACTAAGTTGGACCTCTAGTGATATCTGTCCAATGTGGGAAATAGCTCAGCAATTAAAATTAGCAAACTACTAAAATACAGAACAAAAAGATTTAACCCTAATTCACCACATGAAGTCAAAGAACCCAAACATGAAATAATGTGAACGTATGATGACATTTTATAAGGTTTGTATAGGCATCATCACGATATTAGAAATCAGAATTGTGATAATAAAGAGTGAGTTGTTTAATGTCACCACATAGTAGCACCTACTTAAAAACAAACAACAAAAATATAAAGATTTATTAAGTAAAAGAATTCACATTGTTTCTGAGTACATTTAAAATTTCTTCACCAATGAACATTTGGACCCTATATATTTAAAGAACATTTTACAAAGGAGGAGGCAACAATGCTTGATAAGAAATGTACTCATTACTTTGCTCATGTAACTGTAACCCCTTTGTACAATATTTTCACAATAAAAATTTATTAAAAATAAATAAAATAAATAAAAAAGAATATAATAAAGGGGATGAACTTGTTCAAAGCATGCCTTATACATCTATAGAACTATCTCTTGTAATATTGATATATGCTAATAAAGATAGTCTAAAATGAAAAAAATTGCATTGAATGAAAATGACACCACTATGCCTACAACCTTGAAATGTAATAGAATAAAACAATGTGACTTTCTAGATACTATATATTAAAATGCTGTAAACATTTTTAGTTAGCTTTTATAAGACATATTTTTAAGGTTCTATATATCATTTCAGGATTTTAAATTAACTTGTCTTAACAACAAAATAAAGAAATGTTTTTTTTCAATTATACATTCATTATCAGCTAAATATTTGAATCTACTCTTAAGTTATTCTATTTCTTTAAATACCAGTATGTCAGAATACACAGAAGGGTGTAAGAAAAATTAAAGTAGAGTGCATAATATACAAGATCTTCCCTTGAATGTCCTGTGTTAATAATCTCTAATATGCCTGAAGAAGACAAAATAAGGGATTCAATATCTTTTCCCCCAAAAGAATGATATGCCAATAAAATGACTTACATAATATAGCTTGTAGCAGTCTCCTTCTCTCCTTTTCTTTACTCTCTGTGCTTGTCTCCATCTTTTTCTTCCTCTCTCCATCTTCTTGCCTCCCATCTTCCCTCTGTTTGATATAAACACCAGATAACAGGTGGCTAATAGGTTTTGGCCTCAGATTGAAGATGCAATAATGGAGAATATGATTCAGTAATTTTGATTATTACAATTTCTGTCTAATTAAACAAGACCTATCTCACATAAAAAGATTTCTTGGCTGTAATGTTTTCTCATTTTCAATATGACCTACATTTACAATTAAGTGTAAAATGTTAAGAAAAATTCCTTCATTGACCCTCACATAAAATTTACAGCAGTCTTAAGAGGCACAGCAGGATTATAACTAGGCCAGATCTCCATTTTGATATTTTGCTCTCTGCCCCTCTCATGTCTACTAGCCATTATTTACTCTTTCACTAGAGTTTTCCTTGCATTAATTAGGGATTTATAGCATTCATGACAAAAAACAAAAACAGTTGCAAAGGCAAGAAAATTATACACTACATTTCCCTTCCCTAGCCCAATTCTCTAGATTTAGGAACACATATTCATTATAGATCTTTACTTTCTTGTCATCTATTTGTTGCTTTGATGTGCTTATTGTGCATATTTTTTCTCCTCTTACTTCAACATAAAAAGGCTTAAAAAGTTACCATAATTTTGTTCTGTAAAACTAACGAGCATTCTTTTTCTCCCTTTTCTTTGAATCTCCCCAAATTGATCTTATTCTGCAAAGAAAGCCCAAGTCAGTTAAAATGGACATAGTCATTCTTCTCAACTGTGGATATTCCAACAGTAGTTCAATGAACTGTGGGTCATAAATGTTCAGACGCAAATTTTGTCTTCACTGACCATGAACCATTATTTTCTAAACAACACAATATAATAGCTATTTACATACACATACATGTCTTAGATATTGTAAATTATCTAGCATTGATTTTGAACATATGTATTGCTTATATGGTAATAGAATACGATTCCATGTAGGGGATTTCAGCACCTAGAGATGCTGGTATTTGTTCACTTTCTGGAATTAAATCCCCACTCTCTATACCTCATTTTCTGACAGATCATACTAAATAGAAGCATGGCTTCACACACAACAAGTGGCACCTGATCTATTCTTTGCCCATTCATGTTAACCTACTAAACTTAAGTCTACTTATTGCCTGAGCAATTTATTCATTTTGGAAAAAAAAATCCAAAAAATGTCTAGGTCTCACCTAAAATTAACTGTATGCAACAACTTTAGCCTATCACAACTCTTAAACAATGCTTTTACATATTTTTGTTTAAAAAAGTTCTGATGAAGATTGTGGAAATGACTGAAAATTATATAGAAAATAAAATTGGTCATATCAAATTTTAAAATTATCATTTTTGTTTTCAGGTGATTGTGGCTAAGCCAGGTATAATTATAAACATAATATAATATAAAACATATTATAACTATATGAACATATTTTTCTTGTAATCCTAACCTTTATCAGACTTAATCAGGAGGATCTCAAGTCCAGAGTCAATGTAGTCTACATAAGGACTTTAAGACCAAACTGAGTCCTTTAGAGTCATATGTCTTACCCTTCTACTTTTTATCTTTTCCCCAGGAACTATAACTCTTATAAACTATTATCTCACAATCTGCACAATTTCATTTTAAGAATTAAATAATGGAAAATATGATATGTAATACAATGAAAGTTTTTTTTTGACTCAGTGTAACCTCATGGATAATCACAGCTCTGTGACTAAACACTTCATTCATTTCTATTGCTGAGTGCAAACTAGGGAACGGAAGAAGTCAATTTCTTTAACCATTCACCTATCACAAAGCCATCTGGATTGTATCTAGTATATGGTAATTAAAAATTAGCCCTAAACACTCCTATGCAGTTGTTTGGTAAAGTTTTGGAGGACATGAGTTTTATTTTCTTTGAAGTACGTTGCAATAGTGCTTTGCAAAAACCTGCTAAACATTTTCCAGAGGAAGTGACCCAGTGTCCCACATCCTCACCTACATTTTACCTCTCAGTTTTAATTTTCATGTCACAAAGGAAAATGATGTCAAACATATTTTCATGTACCTAGGTTCTATTTAATTGCACATTCTTTCTGGTGAAATACATAATCACTTTTGAAGTCCATTTTCTTTCTCCTACTGTTTTAGATTTCTTTGTTTTCTAGATACTTTTGTACTGTCGGTTAAAAGCTTTGGAAGTATATTTTCCTATCTGTGGCTTGCCTTTTTATCTACTTCATAGGATTCATTACAGAGTCATTATTTTAAAATTAAAGTGGAAAAAATTTATCAACAATTAATTTAATAAGTCATAAGCTTGGTGTTCCATCTAAAAAATTAAAGTTATAAATGGTAGTGGATTATGGGTAGTTTAGATAAGATATTATCAAAAGGAAAAAAGTTACAGTGATAAGAGTTTGCTTGGTTTCATTTGCATGAGATGACATTAATTTTTCATCATAGTAACACAAACGTCCTTTCATTGATATTTTACATCTGATCACAATGCATATACAGAAAGAAAGACACTGATGCAGAAACAGTAACTACATCCTTGTTTCTTTGAGATTTTCTTTTTCTCTGCAGCACCTGATTCTGGAATTCCTTCAGAGAAACTATGTTTTCAAAGTGCAAAAGTACTCTATTTTACATCACACACCATCCCAGAAGTTGGGTCCTCAGATCAAACTTCTCTATTAGTATTTTTATTTTCTAGGTTTTGCCTTCATTAGAAGCACATAAACATAAGATGATGAACGGATCTCAGAATAAACTCAGAGAGGAAAGATTTCTTAGGTTTTTGTTTTGTTTTGTTTTGGTCAGTCGTGGGATTTGAATTCTGGGCCTACGCATTGTCCTTGTTCTTTTGTAACTCAAGGCTAGTGCTCTACAACTTTGAGCCACAGTGCCACTTCCAGTTTTCTGGGGGTTAATTGGAGACAAGAGTCTCCTGGATTTTTTTGCCCAGCCTGGCTTTGAACTTCAATCCTCAGATCTCAGCCTCCCAAGTGGCTAGGATTGCATGCATGAGCTACAGGCGCCAGGCTTGTTTTTAGCATTTTTTGCACTCAGATTATGTAAGATTTGGTAGGAAGTAGTTGGAGAAGCTATTGGTTCCTCACATAGCTCTCCGGTACTCCTGAGTGGTTCTCATTTCCTCCACCTGCATTTATCATGGTACTGTGTCATTTTACCTGCTGCCCTTTCAAACTATATGCCGCTGAGGAGAAAGAACTATGTATTTCTTTATAATCTACTACTTCACACAGTAGTTGATGTCGATAGGCGTTTCATATGTTTTTTTTCTTTTTTATTGTTATTATTAAGGAGTTAGACAAAAAGGCTGCAATTTCATAAGTCAGGTAATGAGTACATTTCTTGAACAATGTCAAACCTGTCTTTGTTTTTCCCCATTAGGTTTCTTTTAAATCTCGGGTACCTGGAAGGCACTTTACTACTTTACTACTGAAAATGTTCTTTCCCTAAAGATATATCATAGGCCAGAGGTTATTTTATTATGCTTTTGAGACAAGAACTATGGCACTTGGGGCAAAACCAATAAAACCTGCCAAGCAACAAAGAGCTCCCAGCAAAATCCATTAGAGCCCTCCTCTCTGAGACCTGTACCTCTTACTTTACATGTGATATTTGAGAATTCCTACCTCACCTGGCCCATGCCCTGTGCATCATAATTTGAATTCTTCTTAGAAATGATTATCGGGGATCCCCCATGGAACTGACCATTAATGACAATATTGGCAGCCAAGGCCTGCACTCTGGATGACAGAGGAGTTAAATTCTAATCTTGCTTTACCTGATCTATTTAACTTTTGCAGATTTCAAGAGTTAATTTTAAGACAGGTCTGTCAGATGATTGTTTAGAACCCCAAATTATGGATATTTAATCACATCATAAATAGCACTTAGTAGAACTATGATGTTTTTATTAGAATTCCTTTTCAAGATTTTAGGTTTAAAAACTAATCCGAGTAGTAAGTAATCTGGGTTAGCAGGTGCACTTATAAATGAGCATTGAACAAGCATGATCTGTTTAAAGCTTTGCGAACTTGTGAGACTGGATTGTTTGAAATTGGCTTTGCAGTGTCTTGGCCAAAGCATGCTACATTTTGACAGAACAAGATGAATGTAAACACAGCAAGTGTTCACTTATTTGCAAACCTTTTATTCAGCCACTACTACTTGTCTATCATGGAGAATTTGCTGTCATGTTTCTTACCTTTGGAAATAGAAGGACATAATATAAATGAAAAAAGAAAGCAACATGGAAATATTTTTGAAAAGAATAAAAGCAAGAACTGAAATTATGTGCTATTTGTGCATAATAAGACAGTAATCATTGAGACAGTTAATATAGGATAGGAAGATACCACTTTGACTAAATTTTGCTTAATTTGAAAATAAAATAATAAGAAGGATGTTGGTAATGTGGAACAATAGATAATAGAAATCTTTAGGTGTACAAAAGCATGAACATAAAATTTACACTACCATTAATCCATCTAATAGTCATATAAAGAACTCATTGTAAGTATGTTAATAGTAAATGTGATAGGATAATAGATTCCTCTGAGAATTTCCTCTGAGAATTTCAAATGAGAGACTAAAACCTGCATGAAAAAGTTTCCTAGTGTCTTATATATTCACAAGCCAGTTTATAAAATGTCATAACCAAGAATTAGGATTGGAGCCATGTCTCCTGGAATTAAGTAGGAGCATGCTTTCATATGAACTTAAGAAATGAGAATAGTTGTCCAACTCTGAATACTAAATCAGTGTTATTTGACTTTTCATCTTTTAAAGGAAAACAGAAACCTATGGAAAATGTTATTAAAATTTGTTTAAATGATGAGATGTTTTTAATTCTACTGAAAAATATAAAATATAAAATAGCTGTCCCTCAGCCATTCAGCTCAAGGCTAGCACCCTACCACTTGAGCCACAGCACCACTTCTGGCTTTTTTCTGCTTATGTGGTGCTGATGAATCAAACCCAGAGTCTCGTGCATGCAAGGCAAAGCATTCTACCACTGAGCCAACTTCCCAGTCCATCACTACATATTAATAGAAGACATAAACTACTCTGTATATTTCTCAGTGATCTCCCAGCATGCACTGAGTGTTCATTTATAAATGTTACTAATATTTATTTTTTGAAGAACATAATTTATTTTTTTAGAAAATTAAATTGACTTCTTAGATAATAATGAAATATTTTTACCCAATATGTGCATTAAGCCATTACATCCTAAAAGAAAATTTTGGCTTTAATTTCTAAGTGATTTTAATTTCCAGTATTAAAAATTTGAATAGCTTATTCAATAATTTACCATAATTTTGAATTAAGATTGCTTCCATGCTACATAGTACAGATAAAAACTTCCAGTCTGAACTGGGTAGCCAGTCTATTCTAAGGACCTTTCTAGTCTCATTCCTTTTTCCTTATTATTTTCCAAAGATGAAACTTTCTTATTGAATCAAACATACTCAAATTTTATACCCTTAACAATATTCATCTTTTCTCAATCTGTCCCTAAGTATGACTGCTTCATCATTTTGTAATTTTTAAATTATTAATTAATACCCAGTGACTGTGTTATTGGCAGGAGTTTTTACTGACAAGCAACCTAATAAAGAATCTAAAGCTTGAGGAGAATAACCTGTGATATTTCAGTCACTTTTCATTCAAATATATTTCGATTTTAATGTACATATGAATTGTCTTGGGTAATTGCTTGAACTGTGGATTCATCTGCACAATTTTCAGATACTTTCCTTTAGTAACTGAACTACAAGCCACTAATTGTAGGTAAACAATAATGCAAGTGACTTTCCTGCCAATACCACTTTTGTAAGCATACTTTCAAAACCCTTCCTTCTATGATTTCTACTAGTAGGAAAATTATTCCCACTTTTGGCTCCCTATAATTTTACTCATTAATAAATGACTATAAATTAAGTAATTAATAAAAATTTAAATAAAGAATATCCTTCAAGGACCAGGCGCTGGTGGCTCATGCCTGTAATCCTTACTACTTAAGAGGCTGACATCTGAGGATAACAGTTTGAAGCCAACTGGGAAAGAAGTTCATGAAACTCTTATCTCCAAAAGCCAGAAGTAGGGGCTGGGAAGGTGGTTCAGTGATAGAGTGCTTGCTTTGCATGCATGAGCACTGGGTTGTATTCCTCAGCACCACATAAGCAGAAAAAGCCAAAAGTGGTGCTGTGTCTCAAGTGGTAGAGCGCCAGCCAGCCTTGAACTGAAGAACTCAGAGATAGCACCCAGGCCCAGAGTTCAGGCAAAAAAAAAGCCAGAAGTAGAGCTCAAGTGGTGGAGCACTAGCCTTGAGCAAAAAGCTGACTTATAGTACCCAGGCTCTGAGTTCAAGCCCCAGAACCAGCACACACACATAGAAAAGCTTATTGTTCAAGAAAGACAAAACAATATTTCATTAAATAAAATGAACCTAAACTAATTTTCCATCACTACAATTAAGGTAATTACTACTGCTGTCTAAATAAGCAACATGTGTCTTAGTAATAATTAATCATGGAAGCTTGGTAATAATCAACCCTGGTACATCTTTAATAATACAGCTGATATGCAGTGCAGGTATATGTAAATAAATGAGAATCTGACCACATTTCAACTCTATAAGACAAATACATATCTCTGACCATCTCTGTGAATTCTTCTAGTCTAATTTAGCCCAATTTAAAATAAATGAGTGGTTTGTATGCATGTATCACACTCCTTAGAAAGCCAGGCTTTGTGAGAAGTAAATGTAACTTTTTACAGTTTCTTATTAATGATTCTAATCTTCTAAATAGGACATAATTTGAACCTCCAAACTACACAGCAATAGATAAGAAATTTGATTATTAGTGAAAATACTTTCACTTCTGTGGACACCTGGCTTTACTTATTGCTTACTTTTTATTTACTGGGTTCACTTATAATAACTCCTGACATATTGGCCCATTTTGGGGTAAATGAATCAATGCCTCACTCTCTTCTTAAAGTCTTAATATGCTTTTGCTGCCTGGGAAATTCTGCCATAATGGAAGTCCCACTGTAGCTCTCACTAGCTCTGTTGTAAGATACCTGCTTCCTTCAGATTCCTGGGAACTGATGTGCTGTCCTGTGATACTTCATATACTTTAATTCAGTTGTCTGTTGGGATGATAGCACAATGTGCATAGGCTTTCATAATTTGGAGATTCCCTAGGTAGAAGAGGAAATGATGTTATGCTGTGAAATGGTTTCATGTATGAGTACAGATATTCATATTAATATCAGTTTATGTGGTTTTTAGACTCCACCCCTCTGGGAAGGAACTCAGAGGATGATTTACATCAAAATTGGAAGTGGATCCAAACCTACAATGCCTTACGTAAATTTATGACAAAGGCAGTCACTTCATGAATAAAAATAAACTAAATATTTAATGATTTCCAAAATAAATTATTATATAGTCTGAAAGGAAAGTGATGATCTTACAGAGTTTAGGAGAATTGAAAAGTTACAAGAAAGCTAAAGTCTAAGTCAAGTGCTTCAACAAATATCTGACATACCTGAAGTTTAATTATTGTATGTTACAAGTGTAGCAGAATGTATTTGTATTGTATATTAAAAGTGTAGCAGAGGGGCTGGGAAGTTGGCTCAGTGGTAGAGTGCTTGCCTTGCATGCATGAGGCCTTGGGTTTGATTCCTTAGCACTACAGAAGCAGTAAAAAGCCAGAAGTGGTGCTGTGGCTCAAGTAGTAGGGCACTAGCCTTGAGCTTAAGAGCTGAAGGACAACGCCCAGGCCCAGAATTCAGGCCCCAAAGATGACAAAAAAACTGTAGCAGAATGTTTTTTACTTCTGTACCCATTGTCTTGTATATAATTTTATCTGATTTAGGGAGGGGAAGGGGAAGCACAGAAATGGTGGGACAAAGAGTGAACAAATTCAACAGTAAAATCCACTTGATACTATGTTGAAAATGAACAACTTGAGGGGAGGAATTTCAGGAGAGGAAATACTGGGAGAAAATGAGGGAGGGTGTGACACTGTTCAAAAAGAAATGTACTCGTTCCCTGACTTATGTAACTGTAACCCTTCTGTACATCACCTTTACAATTAAAAAAAAAGTGTAGCGGTAATATGATGTGGGCAAGTTCTGAACAATACGCTGGTAGACTATGGTGACAGACTTTCTTGATGGTATGCCAGAAAAATAAATGGCTCACTCTGCTCTATTTCCTTGGGGAGTCAAAACTCCCTGGTGGTAACTGAAATGCATTCATTTTCTTAGTTAATCAGATATTTCGTTCTGCATAAAACTGCAAATGCACATTCTAATAGGTATTCAATGGAATGGGATCTGTGCTAGAAATTATGATTTCAAAAGATGCCCTTATGACTTCTCAATGGAAATCTAATTAATCTTTGAAACATTCAGTCCTAGGGAAGGGGAAGCCCTGGAAAATCCCATGTGACCATGAGTGCAAGCACCTGTACACACACACACACACACACACACACACACACACACACACACACACACACACACACACACATACACACACACACTCATTTAACCCACATATACAAAGTGGGATTCTGCCAATAAACAGATATATTCTTTGTGTTTTATTTATCTTTTCATTGTTGTTTACAGTGAAGAGAAAATGAAAAATGATATGGATTGGAAAGATTGTCCACTTATCTAGTGATAGCATAAATGACACAACACAACATTAGAATGAAGAAATTTTTGCAGCCATGTATTGCTACTAGATATGTCTAGGAAATTGTGTGTGTGTGTGTCTGTGTGTGTGTGTCTGTGTATTTGTGCGCATGTGTCCTTGTGTGTTATAAGAGACTGAGACAAACAGAGCTCAGTGAACACCAACATACTCCATGTTATCAATAAGACTAACATAGTGCTTTAGTCCTGTCTAACTTCAAAACATTCAGGAAAGGACCAGAGATCCATAAGTTGTTCAGTAGGTACCATTCAGGCTCCAACTATGTGAAACATGTTGGCTTTTAATCACAAATATTTATAACCATATTTGGCTGGGTCAAATTTAAAAATAGATACTTTAGAAGAAAATTAAACATGTTATAAATGAATTAAAATTTTTATAGATATAAGCATTGTAAAAAAATTTCATAGAGCTATTCCTAAAGCACTATTTTTTTTAGCTCAAGAAGAACTAATACATAGTGATGGATATATTTAATAATCTAGTTTTATTTTGTAAGTCCTTGAAGGCAAACATTTCTTTAACTCATTTATTTTATAGATTATAAATTGATGGCTTTTCTTAGTGTATCTCCTGTGGAATGCAAGTTGTTAGCAAAAACTTAGTTTATTATTAATAGCTTATGAATCACTAACAAAAACTGCATTCATCATGTTGAAAGAGTTCTTTAAAGTCTTCTGCCCCAATAACTCACCTAAGTCTTGAGGTTTTGCAAAGAATATGGAAAACACAAAAGGACTGCGATTTCCTATTTCCAATAGGCACAGAGCACAAGGACCCTGTTATTGTGTAGGATGTCTCCAGTAATGTTTCCCATGTCATACAATCTTAGAATTGTCTAAGAAGCCATTTAAGAAGAAGCCTGGAAAATTCTTTCTGGTCACTGATGCTGCTCCATAGACCCATTTCTCTCTGACTCCACAAGGCTTCCATACTTCCCACTTAACAGTGTTCAATATCAACATTTTTCCATGCATTTGGTAGTTCCCTTGACTGATGTATTATAGACATATCAGGTAGGAGAGATAGTTTTCTTATATTTCCAGCCAAGTCTGATTTTCTATATTCTCCATTTGAATGTTTATATCTACTTACATACCCATCTATAGTTAAAGACCTCTAATGTAATCTTAACTTTTGATTCATAGTGATGAAAACTGAGTTGTTGTTGCCACAATTTTGCTAACAAGATAATGTTTCAAAGAAATTGAAACTGTTATGTCAGAGCTGCTATGTCTCAGCTAATCTGGAGGAAGAAAATGGCAGGATCCTGGCTCAAGAACAGTCCAGGCCAAAGGTTCCTGGGAACCTGTCTCAACAAACAGGATGGACATGGTGGTCACTCTTTGTACACGACAGGCACAATTGGAATTGTGATACAGGTCAGCCTGAGCAAAAGGTGTGAAATCCTATCAGAAAAACAAGCATGAGACATAAAGTTCAAATCCTAGTACCACCACCACAACTTCCAACAACAAGGACAAAAAGGAACAAGAAATTTTCAGTGGATACTTAAAAACACCTGAAATTTTTCAGAGATACATAATTACTTTATACATCCTCAGTAACCCATAAAAATTCAAACTAATGAGTTGATCCAAGACATTTCTTTATCTCATATAATTAGAGTACAAATGTTTCTACCCATTAATGTTGATTGGGCATTATATTCTCAGTATAGTCTTGGCCTTACAGATTCAACACTGAATAAAGCAAAGATAGGTTATTCCACAGAAGGAAAATTAGAAAGCTATGTAAAATGTAGGTCTGGCAGTGATAAATGCTATGAAGAAAAATAAAACAAAGAAAAAAGACAAAGTCTGAAAGAACTTGTACAAAGGAAGTAAGGAAAGACCTCTAAATGAGGATATTCAGTAGAAATTTTCTCAGCAAAGAGCAGTATGCCTAACCTATTGGGGAAAGGCAGTACTAGGAGGAAATCATTGCTGGAGCCCTGAAGCATGCTATTAAACAAATGAACAAATTAGAGAAAGCAAATAGAGAATTATAATGTATTGTATTTGAGCATGAAGTGTTACAAAATATTAATCTTATAAAATTGGTGTATATATTTAACAAAACATTGAACAGATGTTTAGAATTAATAAGTATCTTTGCACTCCCTTTTCAAAATATTACATCTTCCCAAACAAATATGAAACAAACGTAATGTAAATATAATACTTAGGCAAGATAATGTGCAGCTGTCATCCCTGCCATATGATAACTATAAATAGGATAACAAATAGGTCTTCTGAGTATAAATGTGAGACCTTATTCAAAGATTAAAAGTGGAAAGGGCCAGGGCTGTACCTTAAGTTTTAGAGCACCTGCTTCACAAACACAAGGCCCTGATGTCAAACCCCAGTAACACCAAAAATAAAATAATATCTATGAATAAAATATATCACAGATAGTAAACCATATGTGTGTGTCTAGTAAAAAAAAGTTGACTTTTCTTTTTTCCCAGAGTGCTTGATAAAAGGCTTCAAAGATAAGAGTTTTATAATTCATTATCAAAAAAAAAGAAAAGATCTGCCCAATGCTGGTGGCTCACACCTGTAATCTTAGTTACTCAGGAGGCTGAGATATGATGATCACAGTTCAAAGCCAGCCCAGGCAGAAAAGTCTGTGACTGTTATTTCCAATGAATAAACAGAAAACCAGAAATGGAGCTGTGGCTCAAAGTGATAGAGCACTAGCTTTGAGCAGATAGTGCCAAGTCCTTTACCACAACCAATAAAAAAGAAAGAAAAGAAAAAAATAGCTCTTTAGAAGAAAATTTGTCTCTGTCTAATTTCTAATAATTTTAATTTACTAAAATATTTGAATAAATTAAATGCAACAAATTAGATCTTAAGGAACTCATAAATAATATCCATGTAAATAAATGTGTGAGTGTGTGTGTGTGTGTGTGTGTGTGTGCACGTGTGTGTGTGTGTGTGTGTGTGTGTGTGTGTGTGTGTGTGTGTGTGTGTGTGTGATAATAAAGACACTAGAATTCAGGGCCTTTTGCCCTCACTTGGATCTTTACTCAAGCTAGTGTTTCTATGTCTTAAATCAAATATACCTTCACTTCTGGTTTTTTTTTTTCTGATTAAATTGGAAGTAAAAGTCTCAAGAATTTGTCTGCTCAAACTAGCTTTGAACCATGATCCTGAGCTCTTAGCCACCTGAGTAGTTAGAATTACAGGCATGAGCTACCAGCATCTTGCCTTTTTGTAAACATTTTAATTTTCATTGATATAGTAAATGATGAAATAAAAAAGATGTTATATTTTATTTCCTAATTCTATAGAGCAATCTGATTTTGTTGAACTATTCTCCATTTCTTTATTTTAATTAAAAAGCTCACATTTACAAAATATATTTTTTTCTGAATCAAATAGGCAAAGATTATGAAGTCTAGATAGGGATGAAAGCTATGAATATTAGCATATATCTGCATATGTGTTTCTCAGAAATAATATTTCATTAAACATAAAAGTTACATAATATTATAGTATGCAGTGTAATGTACATACACATGGTTATTTATGAGACATTCATGTGTTTATAGCACTAAATGGTCCCGTTAATTTCCAGAATCAATCTGGATTTTGTAGAGTAGTTTTATCATCACATTCATCATATTACAAAATATACTCATATGACTTTTTCCCTCTAATTCTAGAGGCATTTAGGATAGCTGTCATAATATTCCTTTCTTTCTATTTTTTTCCATTTTGACACATAAATATGATTTACAATACATTGTCAAATTTTAGCTTTGCTTTAGAACCTAAAGCATTCCATTTATCTATCTATCTGGAGAGGTTGAATCATATATTGACAACATATGAGAATTTTGCCCTACAAAAATGTTATTTTCATTTGATTGTAGTAATTTCAAGTATGTGGGAAGCTGAGAGAGGGAGACCATTGTCTGAGGCCACTCTTAGGATAAAGCTCTATCTAAATTGTAAATTAAAGCCAAAAAGGCCTGTAGGTGTGGCACAAACAGTAGAGTGCCAAAGGCTCTATTACCACCAAAATAAAAGCATATTATTTTCACATGGATTTAATTAAAATGCTATGTCAAGAAAACTATTCATCTATAGTCATTCTCCATCTAACCAACTAGGTAAAATACTAAGTGCAGTTTTATTGTAATAAATAAAATAGCTTGCTTTAGCAATACATATTCTTTAACATCACATGTTGTATTATTTTTATAATACAATATAGAGACAGTTATCATGAGATCTTAATATGAGGACCAAGCAAATTCATGAAATGTGGTGAGTAGGGAAGGAAGGAAGGAAGGAAGGAAGGAAGGAAGGAAGGAAGGAAGGAAGGAAGGAAGGAAGGAAGGAAGGAAGGAAGGGAGGGAGGGAGGGAAGGAGGGAGGGAGGAAGAGAGGGAGGGTGGGAGGGAGGGAGGGAGGGAGGGAGGGAAGGTGGGAGGGAGGGAAGGAGGGAGAGGGAGGGAGGGAGGGCAGGGTTATGGATTCTTTATATTTTTAATTATAGAATTAAGCCATGACTTTAAATGACCCAAAATTCCAAATTAGTGTTCAATTGAGAATATTAGAAAAGAATTGAAAATATTAAAGCAAAATGATCTGTGGATTTTTATAAATATATAGGTGCATGCTTTCATTATGAAAATAAATAACATAATCTATTTCCAAGTCTTTCCATTTCCTAACAAATGGGGTGATGTCATTCTTTCCAGTGAAGTAAGCCAGACTCAAAGAAACATAGGTCCCATGGTTTTGCTTATCTGAAATAACTAGTATATGTCTAGGACAAGCAGAAGAGGTCAAAAGCTATGTAGATATGACCATATAACCTGATGCTAAGTGAAATGAACCCCAAGAGAGGGACACAAGAGGTTCTATCTTTGTTGCTGTTTTTTTTTAATGTACTTACAATGTACTATGTGATTTTTTTTGTTTCTTTGTATGTTCTTCCCCCATAGTACAACACCTGCTGTCTCTGTATTTGATTCCAGTGTCCTGCATCTTGAATATAGATTTTTCTAATCTGGGGAGGTGAGGGGAAATAACAAAATGCTGAAATAAGGATACAGGATGACCCATTGTAACAATGAGATGTACAAGACAGTATGTTGAAAACGAACTTTACAACAAGGGGGAGAGTGGAAGGAGTTCTTGGGGAGGTAGGGAGAGAAAGGATGGTAGGAGAAAAATAAAGGAGAGGGTAATATGCTCAATAGGAAATGGACTCATTACCTTACTCATGTAATTGTAACCCTTTTGTATAGTATCTTTACAATAAAAATATATATTAAGAAAAAATAAAGAACATTACATTACTTTTAAGATGCAATTCATTTTCCTTTAAATGAAGTAGGAATGTAAATGAAACTGAAGCTCTTGATGGAAAATTTCCTGTGTATATTTAAGAATCAGATTAGGTGATTCTATATTATGATACAGTATAGAGTTTATGCTGATGTAAAGTAATGGAATATATTGCTTAAAATCAGGTTTGCACATAGCTAAGATATGGAACCAACCTAGATGCCCCTCAATAGATAAATGGATCAAGAAAATGTGATATATATAGATATAGATATAGATATAGATAGATATAGATATAGAGATATATATAATGGAATTCTGTGCCTCCATCAGAAAGAATGACATGCCCACATTTGTTAGAAATGGTAAGACTTGGCAAAAATTACATTGGGTGAAGTAAGCCAGGCCAAAGAAACATAGGTACCATGGTTTCCCTTAATTTGAATAACTAGTATATGTCTAGGACAAGCAGAAAAGCTCAAAAGCTATGTACACATGACCATGTAAGATGATGCTAAACAAAATGAGCTCCAAGATAGAGACACAAGTGGTTTTATCTTTCTTGCTGTTGTTTTTAATGTACTTATAAGGTACTATGTGATTTTTTGTTTCTTTTGTGTGTTCTTCCCCCATGGTATAACCTCTTTGTATTTGATTCCTGTGCCCTGAATCTTGTATATACATTTAGGGAGGGAAAGGGAATAACAAAATGCTGAAATAAGGTTACAGGATGACCCATTGTAACAATGAGATGTACAAGACACTATGTTGAAAATGAACTTTACAACTTTGGGGGGTGGGGAGGGAGAAGTTGGGGAAGTGGGGAGGGAAGGGACGGTAGGGGAAAAACAAAGGAGGAGGTAACAACGCTTGATAGGAAATGTACTTATTACCTTACTCATGTAACTGTAACCCCTCTGTACAGTATTTTTGCAATAAAATATATACAAAAAATAAATAAAATAGAGTGTGCAGGTGCATACCATGGAAATAAAGTCAACTTATTCCACAAATGTTGAAATCAAGGCAATTAGAAGTTAGAACACAATTATACTTCATTCAGTAAAATGTTAGAGCAAAATTCCTACATCTAAACCTATATTCCAATTTTTATGTTATAAAACAATTTTTAAATGTTGTTACATGATTTGGATACATGATTTGATTATAAGCAAAAAAAAATCTAGCAGGAATGGAATAATCTAGCACATTTTTTAAAAAATATTCTATCACTTTTTATGCCATTAGTAATTCTGGAACCTTGGATGAATTAGTTTAAAATTTAAGTACAAAAAGTCTTACCCCTCCATGGGGGATTCCTGAGAATGGAAGAGGAAGTGAAATAAGGAGAATGGCACACTTTATCAAAATCACCTTTAAGTATTTATTATTTATTATTATGGTAATATCAAATTATAATAAATTATGCTAATGTGTCAGACATGAAAATAGTTGTTGCATAATCTCAGTATGTCTTAGCATAGGGTGTAGAGGGAGAAAGTATTGGTGCATATTTTTAAATGTTCAATCCATGGACTTTCCTGGCTGGGCTGGCTTTGAACCGTGTTCCTCACATCTCAGTCTTCTGAGTAGCTAGAATTACAGGGATGAGGCACCTGAGGCTTCTTTTTCTCTTCTTTTCTTCTTGTAAAGTTCCCACTATGCAATTAATTCAATTACATATTCCTATCATTCTGCAGTTTCTGAAGCTCTTTTCATTTGAATTCACTTTTCATTGCTGTTCATTTTCATCATTTTATGAATTTTGATCCACAATTCATTTTGATCTAAAAAATTTTATTTGGAATCTTTTATTATTTGTGGAAGTTCGACATAAGGCCCTTTTCACACATACTGTTTATTTGCATCAACTCTCTTTCCTGTGAATTGATAATTTCATTTTTCATTTGTTTTATAACTAAATTTTTGTAAATAGTAGTTTAGATAATATGACAAATTGATACTCTATCTTTTTTGTTGATTTTTCTTTTTTATTGTAAAGGTGATGTACAGAGGGGTAACAGTTACATAAATCAGGTAATAATTACATTTCTTTTTTCCCCTCCTTGAATTTTTATACATACATAAATTCACCTATATATTTGCTAGTTTCTTGCATTATTTTAATTTTTACCTGTATTATGCATATTATGTTTTTTCATCTTATTTGTGTCTGCTGAACCTTTGTTCAGTTTTTCAAGGATGCAACCAAATTCTTGACTGTGGTGCTTTCCTTTTGTAGCTTAGGGTCCTTTTTCAATATATTAATTCAATTACTTACAGTTTTAAGTCTACTTGGGACATCATTTCTTATGAAAAGTTAGCTGTTAATTGTCATTTGTATGACATATATGAGAAACTGAGAGCTTCTCAATGTGTCCTGTAATTCTCTGCCAAGTAGTCTCCAGAGAAACTATGGCTATATTTTTTCATCAAGACAATAGGACTCTCTCTTTCTGTGTACACACATGAACATATAGTATACACACTTTCTAATTGCTTCTAGATTTTCTATATAATCCTATATTGATATAGCATTGTAAATATTAATATAGCCCTATGTCTTTCAATGGAGTTATAACTTGTCAAATTATCATCAGAAGTTAAAAATGCCTTAAGTCAAAAATGCATTAACCTGCTTAATATCATAGTTAAGTCTGGTCTACCTTAAATATGCTCAGATTAATAGCTTATAGATAAACATCAAAGACAGTATTATATCACTATTCTAGAAAAAGCTCAAAATTTGAAGTATGTTTTTTCTCAGTTTAGGTGGCTTTTATGCTGTCTTAAAAACTGAAATATTTTTTAATCTTATAAATGCGTTAGAAACACATGCATGAAAGAAACGAAAACATTAAAATACATATTTAAGGGTTCATTTTCCTAACATCACATTATCTGACCTTTTCCGCTTGACTCATACCTATACTAGATATTGCAAATAAGGGAAACCATGGGACCTATGCTTCTTTGGGCCTGGCTTACTTCACTTAATATAATTTTTTCCAAACCTTTCCATTTCCTAACAAATGGGGAAATGTCATTCTTTCTGATGGAGGCATAGAATTCCATTGTGTATATATACCACATTTTCTTGATCCATTCATCTACTGAGGGGCATCTGGATTGGTTCCATGTCTTAGCTATGGTAAATAATGCTGCAATAAACATAGAAAAACTGAAATATTATAAGTCAAATCATCATAGGTTAGGTACCATCTATAGTTCTATTTCATGAGGGGATAGGCTAGATATGTAGACACACGAATGCAAAGGCCTATTGTATCCATAGGACACTTTTGCATTTTGAGAAATCTTGATAAAGAATGGTTTTGGTAAGCCCAATACTTTAGTTCCAAACATGAATCAGTGAATTACTTCTCATAGCACTGACTTTTATTCTAACATAAAGGAAAATGAAATTTGGCATTTTTCCATAGCATCCCCTCAACAGAACATTTGGGGATATCCAGGGGGCTTTTGTAGACTCCTTATGAGAAAATTTAAAAGAAACTCATTGAACTGTTTCTTTCTCCTACTTAACCTTGAGAACTCATTTTATGCTTTTAAGAAAAAGCAAAAAGAAAGAATAAAACTGCTCATGAAACAGTCTCTTAAAAGTACATTTGCCTTGATTAGGGAGAATCATTTCCCACAGAAACTACTTGAATATCTTTAGAAAAGGTATATTAAAATATCTATTTCTAAAATCCCTGTCATCTCATAGGTGATACCTGGACATAGTCTGTCTGCCTACATTATAATTTGATTTGCTTCAAGAGAACTTAGGATTCAGAATAAGGTTTGGAATAACTGGTACATAAAACAAAACCTTATTTAGCAGAACTATTTATCTTTCATGATTCTCCAGAGAGACAGAATAAATAGATATATAGATGATATATAGAAAAGTGAGTAAGAGATAGTAATACATTATGAATATATAAAAGAGAGGGAATTTATTACTATAATTGGATCACACAACTCTAGAGGCTAAGAAGTCCCACGTCATGCCATCTGCTGCTGGAAACTCTGGATACAATATCCATGTCTCTGTCAAATCAGAGTGCTTCAGAATTAGAGAAGTCACCAGTGTAGTCCTCAATCCAAGGATGAAGGCCTGAGAATCTAGGGTTCCAGCTCTTTTGGAGTAAGTCATGGAGTTTCATGTAAAGACAATCTGGATGTCTGGTGTTCAAGGTCAAAAGTACATCTCAGTTCCAGAAGACAGACAAGGAAGTAAGAGCCTCTTCTCTGCCTTTTTTCTTCCATTTGGCCCTAGAGGACTGGGGAGTCACTGCCTGCATGGAAGATGGATCTTTCTCACTGAATCACTGACTTACTCCCCAGTCTCTGCTGGAAACATCCTTATAGACACACTTAAAAGTAACTTTATTTCTAGAAGAATGTTAACTTAATTCCATTAAGTTGACACTTCAAATTAACCATAACAGAATATTATACCCTAATAAGAAGTGAGAGTGAAATGAAGCACTTTCTCTTGGAGTACAAGTTGTCATAGTAAGAGAGCAGAATCCCTCAAGTATAATTCTTCCTTGTAAGACTAAAGCTCTTCTGTGTGCAGAACCTATGTTTGATTAAGCTATGTAGTTATAGAAAGGTGCATAGTGCCAGGTACATGGAAGAGCTTAAATGGAAATCTTTGAGAGGAATTATTGTACAGATGTAAAAATTTATCTAATTCACATTCAAATGAAATAAGGCTTAAAAGCTCAGGTCAAGAGGTGATCAGCATGATGAAAGTTGGTCAACATCCCTCAAGAGCTTTGGTGAGAATAAAGCAAAGGGTTTAAGTTTGTGAGAGGAAATAGAGAATGCTACAATTTACTGATATTTTGAGCATGGAAACATACAAAAACATTTAAAGGTGACAATAATAAAGTGACTCAGTTTCCAATATAAAGAATTTAATTGGAAGCTAGTACAATTCTACTTCCCTGAGTAGAAAGAGAGCCTAGATACTGTGGAGAGACTCAGCACATAAATAAGGGTGAGATGACAGGCTGTCAGAGCTCATACAATTAATGACAGTTCCTCCTCATCCTTTATTACATCTCTGAACCATACAATCCACAGCTAGTATTTCAGCACTGAGCTATATATCTTTTGAATGACTTTTCAAGGATTGGAGAGAAAGTGAAAAACAAAAAAAGGAGGAGTAGCAGCTAGTTGTTTTTAAAGATATTAAAGATATGGTTAGATATATAATAGTTCACCCAAGCAATTTAAAAAATTTAAATTTTTTAAAAAACTGATTAAATTAAGATTGCACCATCACCACCTAAGTCATCACTGAAAAACTTTCCATTACTTAGGCTAAAAAAGACTATTTTGACAGTACCATGATTTGAACTAAAGGATTCTTACTTGTTTGAGATTGTTTACTTGTTGCTCTTCTAATGAAGTCAAACCTTCAGCCTACCCCTTGGCTGGAAGATGGAGTCTCAGACTTTTCTTCCTTATTGTCTTCAAATTCTAGTACGGTATCCTAGATTTTAGCCTTCTGAACATCTAGGATTGCAGACTTGAGCCACTGGCACTCAGTTAAATTAATGAATTTTTGTATTGGGTTTCTAGATAATTTTTTTTGAGGGGAGGGCAGGTTTTTCAGATTTGAAAGTATCTCAATGAACTTGACCTTACACAATATTACAATGAAAAATGGTTAAGTATTTGTATTTTAGAACATTCTATTTTAATTCTGTTCAGGTATTGGTATTGTCTTTGAGTTACATATTTAGTTTTAAATTTAAATCTAAGCCCTTTACCTAGGCAAATTCCCTAGTAAATATTATAAAAGTGTGTGTTTGTGGATATGTATGTGCATATGTGTGTGTGAGTGTGTGCTTGTTGCCCATATTTTTGGTTAATTTCTGAAGTAGTCACTAGTGACTCACACCTATAATCCTAGTTACTCTTCAGGCTGGGATCTGAGGATTGTAATTTGAAGCCATCAAGGGCAGGAAGGTTTGTGAGACTCATATCTCTAAATAACTAGCAAAAAAGCTGAAAAGTGGAGCTGTGGCTTAAGTGAAGAAAGCTAGCCTTGAACAGAAAAGATAAGGGACATTGATCAGGCCCTGATGTCAAGCCCCAGATATAGCACCAAAAGAATGGGTTACAATAACAAAAGAAATTAACTGATAGAAACATGATGGTGCACACTTTATTAAACTTATTCTGTCAAATTAAGAAATTAAGGTCTTGAGAAAATGTGTTATAAGAAGGAGCTTGACAGATAATTGTTAAGGGAAGGAAGGAAGGAAGGAAGGAAGGAAGGAAGGAAGGGAGGGAGGGAGGGAGGGAGGGAGGGAGGGAGGGAGGGAGGGAGGGAGGGAGGGAGGGAGGGAGGGAAGGAAAGATAAAAGGCAGAGAGAAACTCAGTCTTGGAAAATATTCTGACAGGTAGTTCCTGAATTCCTTACTCTTATTGAGGACATGATTATTGCACAAAAATATTTTACTAGTAAATACATTTTAAAGACAAGGAGATAATTATGTTAACTAGTCAACATGTATGACAATTCATTTCACTCAGACTTAGCTCTCATTTAAGTATGATTTTGCCAATGATCCAAGAATTCCATATTTGAGTCCCATTAATCTATCTTCTTTGGAACATTTATTACTGGCAGAATTTTCAAGCAAAATATTGATATAACTATTCTAAAAATTGAAATCTCCCTAGTATATTTAATTAATTGGAAGCCAATATGTAATATATTTAAAGAAATTAATCTTTGTGAAAATAAAAACATGGCCTGACAGAAATTCTTGACATTGTGATCAGCATCTTGTATAATCTTTATTTCATTATTTAAGGATTTTTTTAAAGGGACAATATTTTACTATGTCACATTTTGTATATGTTAGTGTAGTTGGTTATTCAACAAGTATGATTATGAACACACAAACACAAATATCCTGATTATTAAAAATTAATTTAAAAGACTGATTACTTGACTCCGGATTTAAAGTAGAGCTTTGCAATTCTTAGAGGTAAATTACTCCCCTCCTCAATTTCAAACTTCCTGAAAATAAGCACTTATCTTTACAATATTTACTCCCAACAGAAAATAATCTTATTTTTAGAAAATATTCAGTAATTATTGAATTAGGATGAAGTGAAATAAGATGAGCTTAGTGGAAGTAGTACAATTAATTAAAATCAAATTGAAAACAAATGAAGAGATGAGTTACACCCTGAGAAAAATGTTTCACTTCTTTCTTTCTTCTCTTACATCTAAATTGCATCTGTCAAGTGTTCTTTAGACACTATTTCTTCTGGCCTACTCATTTCCAATTTGAGTGAGCAGCATTTAAAGAGAATGATCTCATTCTTTTTGCTATGATAATATTCATTTAATTTCTTCATTTTTTAGGCTTAGCTCCTCATATACTCCTATTTTCTTACTAGAAAGTAACCTGCTCTTGACAGATAGTACATGCTGAATCCTGTAAACTACAGTGACGATTTCCAAATCCCAACTCTTCCTGCAAAAGACGATGAATCTTTGCCTTGAGACAATCGCTAGTTGCTTTGGCTCTGTCTTCTATAAAATGTCGAAAATAGAGGCACCTACAATCTAGATTGTTCTGAAAATCAACTTTGTTGTGTGTGGCATACTATCTATAAACTCTATAAACTATAAACTCTGTATTGAATGTCTATTATCCATCTAATGTGTGCCATGGGTTTTTGCAGTTTCTTTTTGGAAGTGGCTGGGGGTATGTAAAGTTGGCCCAGTTGTCTGGACCATTGGGCCCATATTTATGCCGTGCAATTTTATCAGTCTGTATTTTGTGAGTGCAAAAGTAGTTGAAATACACAAGACACTGGTAGATCAAAGTAATTACATGTGTGAAGGGTTTAATGGAAGTAACTACAATCAGGGGTGAAGCTTGTAAGTTGAAGTCCTAATTGGAAAAGGGAAACAAAATCAAATTTTATTTGGCTGAGCTGAGTACAATGTATAGATGAGAAAAATACCAGTCATTCAAAGTTCAAGAAAAGCAGCAATCCAAATATGGAGACTAGCATATTAAAGTAAATATTGCATGAACTTGAAACATAGTGAATAAGAAGCATGTATTTGAGGGGAGGACAGTGGGAGCAAAACAATTTGAGACAATGGTAAATAAAGACAAAGATTGAAGTACATAAAAACTTTGACTGTAGGCAGGGGCGGATGGGGAAAGTATAGTTGTGGAGATGGAAGGGCAGGGATGGTAGGGGAAAAACAATGGAGGAGGCAACAATGCTTTATAAGAAATATACTCATTACCTTGTTCATGTAATTGTAACTCCTCTGTACAGTGTTAAAAAAAGAACAAAAATAGAGTTGGATAATAGTTCAATGTAATATCAAGGAAGATGCAACCAAGCAAACCAATGTTTTTTTGTTTTTGTTTTTGTTTTTTTACAGTGAAAGCAGGGGTTATACTGTGGGGGAGGGACATACAAGGCAACAAAGAAATAATCTTATAAATGCGTTAGAAACAATCGCACGAAAGAAAAAAAACATTTGAATACATATCTTAGGGTTCATATCCCTAACATCACCTTATCTGAGCTTTTCTGCTTGACTCAGACATATACTAGATATTGCAAATAAGGGAAACCATGGACCAATGTGTTTTTAAGGGAATTAATGACATAATGACATAAATATTTGCAGATTGACCTACGAGAGGAAAAACCGAAAAGGCATAAAAATGAATATGGAATAAAAAGAGACATGCAAGTAATTTTATATGTTCATAATTACCGTGAACAAATTCAACCTGTTGCAAAATCATGCATGCAATGGATCCATTTCTATAAAATTATACATTTCTAAAGTTAAATAAAATATAGGAAAATTCAGTAAACAAATGGAATAAAATTCAACTAAAAATGCTCATGCTGCTAAGTGCCAGTGTCTCACACCTGGTATCCTAGCTTTTAAGAGGCTGAGAGCCTCTTAAAAGTGTGAAACCACCTGGGCAGACAATTAGTGAAATCTTCATCTTTAATTAACAAGCCAAAGGTCAGAAGTGGATGTGTGGCTCAAATGGAAGAGCACCAGCCCTGAGTGGAAAAGCTAAAGGAGAGAAAGAGGTCCTAAGTTCAAGCCCTGGTACTGGTGCACACACACACAAAAGTGTTCATGCCACCCCTCCTGAGTCTTGTCTTGCACAGACAACAGGAATGCAAAATCTGCATTGAAGGAATCAGGGACCTCTTCACTGGACAGAGGACTAAAGGATCAGGAGTGAATCTCTCTACTCTAAAATTTTTAAGATCCTGGACTAGGGGCTAATATTCTGTATATAAAATGTGTAACAATACCAAAATGGATTCAGTGTCTTACATATATGATTTTGTAGAAACTAACCAAATTCCTAGGAATCTTTAGCTCAGGAATGGTATGGTGTATGCTTAGGAAACCCTTTTCATGAATATGCTACAACAATAAATGACTCTGGATGGCAGGAAAAATCTTTGACTATGCAAGGATCCTAGTTTTCATTCTAAGGGGAAGGAAAATAAATCAAATGATGCTTATTGAAAGGAACTACAAAAATGGAAACAAGAGGATTTTTATTGTACTGTTTGTGTTTTCCTTCCTTCTTTCCTTCCTTCCTTCCTTCCTTCCTTCCTTCCTTCCTTCTTTCCTTCCTTCCTTCCTTCCTTCCTTCCTTCCTTCCTTCCTTCCTTTCCTTGCTTCTTTCTTCCACTTTTGTCCCTATTTTTTTTGTTTCTGTACTCTTTGTCTTATATATAAGTTTATCTGATTTGGGGAGGAGAAGGAGAAGCACAGGAAAGATAGGAAAAAGGGTGAACCAATTCATCAGTGATACTTACTAGACACTGTGTTGGAATGAGCTATATATCTTAAGGTGAGGAGGAGGCTGGGAAGGGAAAAACTGGGAGAAAATGAGGAAAGGGGTGACACTGTTCAAAAAGAAATGTACTCATTATCTGACTTATGTAATTGTAACCCCTCTCTTTATCACCTTACGATAAAAAAGTTTTAATGATACAATATGTAAGGCATCTAAGAATGTTGTATAGAAAATACATTGAAAGAATGCATCAAGCAAGAGCAACAATGCATTTGAAGATGATACAGTAACTGTAGGGATGGATAATAACAGACTCTTGATAAGAGTGTGTGATGAAGGAAAGTATGAGTGACATGCTAGATGGCACATGTGGGTCAGAAGTGATGCGCCAAGGTCTGGCTTGTGGTTTCAAACAGGAGACTAATACAGAATTTTTGATCTATTGATAGAAGTAATCCAACAAAACAAAAAATAATGGTGCAGAACAGAAAATGTCAGGTCAAAGAAATCCATCTTTCTGATTAATGTCCCGTAGGAACACAGCACATCGACAAAATTCCTAGTACTAAACGTGTGGTTATTAAAACCTTTATCAGTGCTCAACAAGACACCAGGCTCAGAATAAGAATGACAGGTACCCAGGGAGCAAGATAGGGCTGTCAGGTTCAGGCACGCCAGGAGAAGAACAGAGAGCAAAGAATAATCTGTGCCAGAAAAAGATGACAAGAGCTTGGACTTCTCTGCACTTTCTCCCTTGGAATGATTGCCACAGTATGAGCCTGCTATGTAAGCCACATAAACAAAATGACTGCCTCAAATTGTTCCAGGGAAAACCATTGAACAAACTTATCGCTTAGTCAAGAAGATGCAGACTAGCACTCTAACCCCTGACTATTAACTCATTACTCTTCAACTGCTCCTAATAATTCTCCCTTCTTCACTAATTATAAAAAGCAGGCTTCCTTCTCCTCTGCGCATATTTGATATAACCTCATACTCACTGTTGGGTCAGTTAACAATAAATTCTTGAAGATACAACTAAAGAAAAAGTGTCTCCTCAAGGCACAGCATTGCAGAATGATAGACAAATGATGTATTACATCCAGGTATGGCTCTGTTTAGACTGTTAATAAGAAGAAAACTTCAGTGAAAGTCAGTAGATCATTCAGCCTTGATGGTGACTATGTATTGCAAAGAACAGCTTTCCATGGTGTATAGATTGGGCTCTGAAGCACAAAGTATTCCTTCTGTGTCACATTTCAGTCATATATAATTTTAAGTGCATGACATTCTAGAATGAGACAAGGAAAAGTCATCTCCCATGGCTTGTGGAACACTCATATATCGCCTTAGCTGTTCCCATATTCACATCATTTTATTTCCTGATGTGTGAAGCACATCACACAAGAGTAATTACCACTACTAGTGATTTGCCCTCCAGTGTCCTCTGACTATAACTATTTTATGTATCTAATTCAGGAAAACTGTCATCAGCTCCCTGATGAATGATCACATTGTAAAATGGATTATTCTCAAAAATTTGTCAAACTAGCAGTTCACATGGGTATCATACACCCTGGCCTATCATGGAAACAATTCAGAATAAAGAAATGACTCAGAGTGATTTGTACCCATTGTCTAAGAACCAAGTATTCCCCAACACACACACAAATTTGGTGCTGTGCTTCACTGATTGTCCCAAGGGGAAGGAAGGTGCTATGAAGTTACCACTTGACAGGCATCAAAAAGCCATGCTTCTGCTGCAGAAGTTTTTGGCTTTTAATGGTAATTTTTGAACACCTTGTTCAGTGACTGGCAGCCAGAAAATGATCTTTAAAACACATGTGCCAGATTTCCCACACCCACAGAGTGACTGAATTCAGTTATCATCATTGAAAGAACTGAATCTTTAGTAAAACAGTGTATGCAATATTCTCCCAAAATGAAGGGTAGAGTTTGCAGGCTAAACATAACTCAATTGGTGTTTATCATGAGAGAAACCAGATTTTCATCTATATACATCATTGCAATGATTCAGAACATAAGAAACACAAATTCTTATATAAATCTAAATAGAAAAATTGATAACATTTGAGATAAACAAACTGGTCATATAATCTATCTCTTAAATTAGAATTCTATAACTTTGGATAATCATTAAAGTTTTCTGTTTGTTTGTTTTTGTTTTTATAATTTAATTTTATTGTCAAGGTGATGTACAGAGGGGTTACAGTTACTTATATATGATGTCAGGTTAAGTGAAGTACGCGAGACCCAAAGAAACATAGGTCCCATGGTTTCCCTTATTTGTAATAATTAGTATTTGTAATAATTAGTATGTCTAGAATAATCTTAGAAGTTGAGCAAAGTAGTTCAATAGGTATGTACATATGACGCTAAACGAAATGAACTCAAAGACCTGGACACAAGAGGTTTTCCTTTGTTGTTGTTGTTTTTAATGTACTATGTGATTTTTTGTTTCTTTTGTGTGTTCTTCTCCCTATAGTATATCCCCATTATCACTGTATTTGATTGTATTTGGTACCTGGTATCGTATATATGTTTATTTGAATTAGGGAAGGGAAGGGGAACAACAGAATGGTGAGACAAAGGACAAGGGGGAACCAATGCAACAGCGATATACACAAGACAATATGTTGGAAATGATGTGTACAACTTGGTGGTGGGGAGGAGGGAGGGAAAGTAAGAGAAGAGTGAGGGAAGGGGTAACAATTTTGACAAGAAATGTATTTATTACCTTATGTAATTGTAACCCCTCTGAACATCACCTTGACAATAATAAAGAAAACTTTAATGATGGGGATAACAATGTTCAACAAAAATGTACTCATTCCCTTATATAGGTAACTCTAACCCTTCTGTACATCACCAAAGATTCTCAATAGGGGCTTTCTGGAAAAGTTTTGCCCTCTTAATAAGGGACAGAAGCATGTATCCATGTTTTCTGTCACATCACAAATGTCTCAAATCTGTGAAATAGTTTATGAGAACAACTTGTGATTTACTCAAGACTGTCTTAAGACTCAAGAAAAAGCCAATCTTATCTAACTACAGAGATTTCAAAATGAGAAGAACTTGCGATTAAAATTCAGAAGTAACATATACAATCTCTTGCATTTTGAATGTTTCTTAAACATACTGTATCTCAATATTCTTACCACTAAAAATTTAGTTTTCCTCATTGATTATTGAGATTTTACTCTTAATATATTACTTCAGGTAGTTCAAAATGGAATTCCAAATTTTGAGCTAGCCTCAGATTAATGAAAGAAGCTTTACTTAGAGTAGCTGTAATATACGTGTGTGTGTGTGTGTGTGTGTGTGTGTGTGTGTGTGTGTGTGTGTGTGTGTGTGTGTGTGTGTATCTGAAATTAGCTTACTGGCATAAAATTCTTCATCTATATTTGTAGTTTATGCAGCATCATCTTTGTTGAATTATATTTGAAATTATTCCCCAACTTTAAAGGTTTTGACAGTTTTTTTTATTATATAAGGAAACTTTGAGTACTTAGAAATTCTAATTTTCTTTAGGATTTTATGATAGAATAATCAATAAATTAATCCCCAAAAAACATATCCCCAAAGAAACAGCTACCCCATTAATAAGAGGGCTAAAGAATCATTCATTTTCTTGAAAGACTATGTAGTTTACTTGTCTACTCATTCATATCCTCAAACCTGGAGTGAATCTTTTTCTTTTTCTTAATTTCCCAAGATAATCATCAAATTCTATCAGTCTTCTGTCAGCAAAGGAAGCCTTGAAATTTTGCAAAGTAATTTGGATCAATTTAATCCTATCAAAGAATGACTTTTAGCTTTGGTAAGTATGTCTAGGTATAGCCTTTAGACTGATGAGAGTTCATTTATCCACACAATTGAATCATTAATTAGCATTCTGAATTTGTCCCTGATGTAACTCATGCGACTTTACATTCTGGTTGGAAACATGAACTAAAGCTAGCTCTGTATGCTGCAGAGATTTTCTACAGATGCTATTTGTTGGTTCTTTTCCTAAATCAGAAATTTTCACACTTGTTTCAGCTAAATAAAGGCTCAGATAAGACTTAAGGTGATTCTTCCAGAGTATTGAAGCTTTCTACATTGTTTACTCTTCTGCTTAAGATTTCTTTGCCTTGACCTTTTGAATGATGTACTCTGTGTCTACAATCGAGAGCAACTACAGACTTAAGCTCAATTATCCTGCTTGTGTCTTGGCATAGAAGTTCACTCTAGATCCTAAATCAATGTAACCACAGGTCTTGTCTTATGAAATACTGCTTATATTATTGTTTTTTAAATGTTTATTATGTATTTTGGGGTATTTTAGTCTCCTGTTTTAGTGGAAAGGTAAATATGTCCTTGTTGCTAACTTATGTCTAAAGATAGAAGCCTCAAGTGTGGAGTATAAGTGATATTTATATTAAGTGGTCATGTATTTTGGATTTTAAGACAGAGTTAGATATCATCAGATTGTTTTGTGCATCAAGTTTATTAGAAAATAATGGATTAAATGACTCAGTAGATTAAAAAGGAGGACAGTGAGGAAGAAGCCCATTGATGCTAATTAGGCTACATATAGATATAGTAATTTCTTGGGCCAGGTTTTTTGTAGTGGGTATCATAAAAAAATTTTGGGGGGGAAAATGTTGGATATTGATCTCAAAGATTAGGCTGAATTCTTAAATAGAAAGAATAAGGATAATTGACAGAAATATATAATACTTGGGATAATAAAATGGTGAATGATAAAACCATTTATTGAACTGAAGAGGACAATGGGGGGCATTGTGCTTGGAAGAATTGAATTTTTATCATAATTTTATTCTTCTAACTGTAAACTTCACATTTTAAATAATTTTGTATTTTAATCATTTATTTATTCTTATTGGCTAGTTATAATTTTATTATTAATTTAGTTATTAGTGGTAGTATAAAAAAATAGTTGCCCTCTAACAAAGCAGTGTATGAATACAATGCATTTTGGTTGGTTTCATCCCTTTCAACATTCTTACCAATCTCTCTTCCCTCTACCTCATCTCTTAGTCTTCTTAATTTTAGAGGCTACACATTTTTTATCAATGTTGTAATTAATCTTAGTTCTGTTACTTCTTTTTTCTACTCATCATTTTTTCTGGCCCATTTTCTCTCTCTTATTGCCTTTTGCTACACACACACACACACACACACACACACACAGACACACACACACACACACTTGTATGTGTCACTTGTATGTGTGTATTCTTTATCCATTCTACTCTTTTTGAAATTTTATCTTTCATTTATATTCCACTAGACCTTATCCTTAAACTTGTATTCCCCATCAAAAGTTAATCATTTTGTACAGCTGGTAGAGAGGTTTCTGCAACACACATCTGAACATGTTGATGCTACATAGAATTCTCCCATTGTTTCTGATGCCTCAGGACAAAATTCATTTCTACAGTTTTTCGTATGTCAGAGCTTTTCTTTGCTACATATTTCATTCCAATGCCTCTACTAGAGCAAAACCTTTCAATTACTTTTATAAAGTTCCATGACTAGGATGTTGTATTTTCTTTATTGTTTTGACATGTTCTTGTTATAACAAAAGCTTCATACTCAACAAATTTTTTCATGTCCAAAGAGAGAAACTTAGTTCCCAATAAATCCACAAACTGTGCCTTTTATGTTACCTGTTTGTACCAAATATAGAAGATGAATGTATTTAAACATTTTCATCTAAAGTTCAGAAGTCAATTCATAAGTAAACTAATTATAATTAAGGAGTTAAAACTGTAGGTATATATTTTTGCCTGTTGTGAGGTTTGAGCTCTGATCCTGAGCACTGTCCCTGAGCTTCTTGTGCTCGAAGCTAGCTGTCTACTGCTTGAGCCACAGCACCACTGCTGGCTTTTTTCTGAGTAGTTTATTGAAGATAAATGTTTCATGGACTTTACTGCCAGTTCTAGCTTCAAATGTGTTACTCAGATCTCAGCCTCTGGAGCAGCTAGGATTACAGGTGTGAGCCACTAGTGCTTGGCTGTTTTACATTTTTATATTAGCCATTTTATTCAAAATGAATTCACTTTATCTTTAAAATAAAATGAATGCCAGATTTAGGGTCTTCTCAATCTATCTCTACTTTTTAACCAAGTTATACAAATGGACAGTATGTTATAACAGTTTCTCTGTTACATAATTCTTACGAAGTGTGATATGTAAGGGAAAATCAGGTTGAGCAACATTGAAGTAAATTGAATATGGCTTTTTGTTTTGTTTTGCTTTTGCTTTTGTTTTTGGTGGTAGTAGGTTTTGATGTCATGTCCTCTCGCTTTCCCACTTGAGCCCCTAATATGTATCTTGATTTTGAAAACAGAAACTTTCCAATACAAATTTCAAACAAGAACTAGAAAAAACAATATAGTTGGAGACTTTGGCCATAAAGAACAAAATGTTGTTTATAATAATAAAATAGAGAAAATCATGGCTTTATCTCAGAGCTTATAATTTTGTTTTTCCATATCCTCAATGCTTTTGAATCTACATTAGCTTTTATTATAGTAAATCAATATGTTGAAGCCAATGAAAAGGAAATGTGACTCAAATTCATTGTGTTATTGGTTGTACCTGATGCCTTTTTATTTGGAAGTGTGTACATTTTACTTGATGTGCAATGTACAGGGATGATGTCTATAGTTTAAAAATAAAATTTGAGTTTGTTACAGATAATAAATGATCAGCTTTTGATTATTGTAGACTTTGTTTCCATCCTGTCTGCATAACCAAGTCAGCCTTCTCTAATGTCACTACTATATCCCAGTGATATCCCTGCCATGTATTGAAATGAAGGGAATTGAGATTTTTGTTGTATATGTTACTTAGAATTCATGAAAGATAAACACTTCTTTCTGTATCCTTCCCTATACCAATAATCCCCTCAGATATGGAGTTACACACACACACACACACACACACACACACACACACACACACACACACACACACACACACACACACACACACACACACATAATGGATAGGAATCGAACATTTCCCTAAACAAGATCCAGTATTGTGACAGTCCTCACACTTCTCTCTTTCTGTGTGGGTGCAATGCCTACAGGTACCAAACACTTAACTTCACAGAGAAGACAAAAGTTAATGGTTAAAAGTGAGAGGGGAAAGAAAGTGGGATAATTTTTATGAGCATTCTTAGGGACATCCTTTTCACCTGGGTATGACTATGGATCCCTGAAGGTAAAACTGGACTTCACCTTCCAATTGAATAGCTATTCAAATAATCAGCTGAATAACCATGCCACGATTGACCTGTCAAAGCACTTGCTTTTTCTCCCTGGAATGAGTTAATTAGAAACTCCTTTATTTTTCTTGGCTTAAATCCCTTCAGTGTGCTGCCAGAAAGTCCTGTATCAGCTATAGTATACATAGGCTGCTTGCAAACATTTCCAATCAGACTGAACAACCCTCAAAGCCCTGTAGCCAAAATCTATTCTGTTTCCACTAGTTATTCTCTATAAACCTCATCCCTGGTAAGAATATTGGATGGGACTTAAACTCTCACATCAAGTCTAAGTATGTATGGTGTCCAGCAGTTAGCAGTAAGTAAATCATAGCTAGAGTATGTCTCACTCTCAGCAAGCCTACAAGGAAATCCAAATTATCAGTGCTCTCAGTAATCATGAAAATTACAAGGTGATTTGAACTGACTTTAGTTTTATATTTTATTTCATTTATTTGTATTGTAAAAATGGTGTACAGAGGGTTTCAGTTACATAGGTCAGGTAATGAGTACATTTCTTTTTGAAAAGTATCATCTTTTTCCTTGTTTTCTCCCAATTTTTAAAAATTGATTTTAATAACCACTTCTTACCTTAACTTCTAGTTAAGGTCGTTTGAAGGCTTCTTACTCACATTTGAAATTCTGGGGCTAGAAATATGAAAGTTTCTTTTCAGTGTTTATATTACTTTGTGTAATTTGGACACTGTCCATGTACATTACCCTCTATCTCAAAGTTCTGTTTCTTTGTGGAGCAAATGCCTATATTTATTGAGGCTTTTTCTACGTGCATAACATGGTTAAATTTTGGCATATTCAAACACAATTATCTTTGTTGTCTAGCTTTTCCCAACCAGTTCCAAATTAACCAAAATGTAATTATAAATGTTTCCAAATTCTTTAGGCACTTATTTATGAGAAATTAAATCTCTTGGATCCCAAAATCAACTAACCTATACACTATATATTGATTTTTATTGGTGTTCCCAAACATTCACTTTGCATGTGGATATAAAATTGAGATGCATTGTATGGTTGTTACTAAATTGCGATTTCAATGTCAGATTATCCCACACCAATCTGTCTTCCATTCTCCATCCTTCAGTGTATCCTAAAAACACAAAATGTCTTAAAATTGAATAAATGTTTGAATTGAACTTTTAGGGGAAATCTGTGATGCTGTTCTTGAAATTACCATACTTAGCTTCTAAGTATAGTTAAAAATTTTGGCTGGATAAAAGAAATGCAAATCAAAACAACATTGAGATACCACCTCACCCCAGTTAGAATGGCAAAAATCAAGAACTCTCACAACAACAGATGCTGGAGGGGATGTGGACAGAAGGGAACCTTACTTCATTGTTGATGGGAGTGTAAACTTGTTCAACCACTTTGGAAAGTAGTATGGAGGTTCCTCAAAAGACTTCACATAGAGCTCCCCTATGACCCAGCAATCCAACTCTTGGGCATTTACCCAAGTGTTTACAAACAAGACCACACTAAAGCTACCAGCACAACTATGTTTATTGCAACATTATTTACCATAGCTAAGATCTGGAACCAACCCAGATGCCCCTCAGTAGATGAATGGATCAAGAAAATGTGGTATATATACACAATGGAATTCTATGCCTCCATCAGAAAGAATGACATTGCCCTATTTGTGAGAAAATGGAAAGACTTGGAAAAAATTACATTAAGTGAAGTAAGCCAAGCCCATGGTTTCCCTTATTTGCAATATCTAGTATATGTATGAGTCAAGCAGAAAAGGTCAGATAATGTGATGCTAGGAAAATGAACCCTTAGATATGTATTTTAATGTTTTTTTCTTTCATGCATTTGTTTCTAATGCATTTATAAGATTATTTCTTTGTTGCTTTGTATGTCCCTCCCCCACAGTATATCCTCTGCTTTCACTATATTTGATGTCGGTATAATTTGTGGAGGAGATGGGGAAAAACAAGTCGTTTAAGGATACAGGTGGACCTGTTGCAACAATGAGAAGTACAAGTTGTCATGTCGAAAACGAACTTTACAATTTTGGTGAGGGGGGGGCAGAGGCTGGGAAGGGATGTGAAGGGTAAACAAAGGAGGAGGCTGCAATGCTTGATAAGAAATGTACTCATTATCTTGCCCATGTAATTGTAACCCCTCTGTACAGTATGTTCACAAAAAATTAAAATTAAAATTAAAAAAATAAAGGAACAAATAAATGAATCAATTTAAATAAAAAAATTTTGGCTGGATGTCAATGGTTCTTGTCCATAATTTTTATGATTAATTAGATAAGGAAGCTGCAATCATAGGATCACTATTTGAGTCCAAACTCAGCAAAACATTTAGCAGAACTCTTCTTGAACAATAGGTGAATACAGTGGCATGCATGTTCCTATCATCCTAACTTCCTGGAAAAAATATACTTTAGGAATGAAAGCTGGATGGGATGTTACACCCTACCAAAAATAATTAGAGAAAAAGAGCCTGGAAGCATAGCTTAATGATAGACAGCCCACCATTTTATTTTATTTTTTTTTGAGCCCACTATTTTAAAGTGTGAGTTCCAGAGTTCTAACTCCAGTACTGCCCTCCCCCAAAATCATTTTGTACTACTTTAAAGATAATTCTAACTTTCACAGTCTGTTCTTAAAAATATTTGAGAATTTTGAGATATGGACATTTGTTGTTGTATTTCTTTATATCACCAAGTTGGGATAGTCCTTTTTGCCTCTTGCATTGAGACTGCATTAAGCTGCATGTGAAAGAAATCCCCATTAAAAAGGATCCTTTTTTGCTGTCTTTAAAAACCAGCATGAAGCTACTATAGCTGTCCTGTCTGCATCAGAATGGTTCTGGCACACGTGTATAATTATTCGAAAGTCCAACACAAACCAAGTTTCAATTGTAGGTCAAATCCAGACTTCAGGATCCAAATTTCTAAATTCACTTAACCTTCTCATTTTGAACACAGGACGGCAGCTACAATTGGTTCTCATTCACAAAAGGTAACAGAAGATGAGTGGTATGAGGAAGCAAGGGGAGCTTCTGCTCTTGTCTTATTAGTGAGAATTGTGTCATGAGCATCCTTAAAGCAAACCTTTGGCTGGCCAGCTAAAGTTTTAGCTGAAAGAAAAGAAGCCAGATAGCTTGCAGAATATACCATCTGAAATTACTTCTCATGTTTCTTTTACTGATTAATTTCAGACCCTCTTTTAAGACTATTTCTCTTCCCATCATCTTTATTAGCTCCAACCCAATAAACAGGAATCTAGCTGAAAATATGCTCAGCTGAAACTATGAATCATTCTTTTAGTCATTTTTCTTTTCTGATACTGGGGATCAAACCCAGGATGTTGCACTTGGTAGGCAAGCCTTTTGCCACTGAGCTATATCCTAGGGATGGATAGCTCAGAAAATGATAACAAGGCCTAAATTGTAGAACAAGAGCCACAGGAATCTAAGCAAATGACAATAACAAAAAGAAAAGAACCAGCTTGCAGAACATTGGAGCTTTCCTCTGACACTGGAGATATATACCCAGCTAGATTTTAGTGTGGTTACAAACTAGGAATTGGTATTTCTCTTACAAAATTTGGAAACTAGGAAGTGCATTGGGGTATCTATTCTGGCCTCAACAGTCCATGTTGGGATGTGAAAAGCAGATGACTTCTCCCTTTAATTGAAAGATTTCAGAATTAACCACACTCAGAAAGTTTCATGCTCAAGGAACTACACCTAAAAAATCTATTGAAATCAAAGTGTGATTTAAATGATATTCTAACTGGATCTTTGGGGAATAAGGGTGAGCATTATATGTAGAAGGAAATTAAGACACTCTGAGTGAACAGTGGCATGTCACCTGATCTAGTTTTCAAAAAATGGTGACACTAGTATTTCTAATTCCTTAAGTCTTTTTGCAATGGAATTTATATAATCCACATTCAAAATCTGAGTTTATGTTTTACCCCTTGAGAGTGGGTAAAATATGGAATTGCTTTAACTAATAGAAGATAGCAGATGTTGCAATGAGTTATACTCTTAACAATAAGTTGAGTTCTATTCTCAAAAAAGGATGTACTGAACTCTTAATCACCACTAAGTCAGAATATGACCAGATAGATAGACAGATAGATAGATATTAGATATGGAGACTTGATCCATGTAATGGAGCTATAAGAAAAGTCTCTAGTTCTACTTCAGTAAGACTAGTGTCCTTGTTTAAATGGTAGAGAGATGAGGACATGCAGGTAGGAAACCATGTGAAGACTACAAATGTGAGTGATGTATCTGCAGGCCAAGGAATGCCTATGGTTATGAGAAGCTAAGAGAGAGGCATGAAGCAACATATTCTGAAATATTCCAGTCTACCTAATACGTTGAACAACTTACAGACATTTTTTCTCTCTCTAAGTCACTTGAGGTGTGGGGAAGCTAATAGAAGTTAACTCAGCATCTTCTTACTCTGCTCATTTTAGGATCCTGCTTTCCTGAACCACACTTCTTGCCCTGTAGCCATTGTTAAAAAAATTCATTAAAAGCATCAATGGAAGCTGGAGGTATTGAACCATGATTGTAGTCTCATTTACTCAGGAAGAGGCAGGAAGATCATTTGAGTCAAACATTTTTGGACTATTTTGGACAATGAAACAAGACCTTATCTCTTAATACAGCCACAGCTGAGCTCCCTTCTGATAACATGTCCACTGCAATCCATGGCCTGAGACCTCTTGGATGTCCAGAACCATTGAACCTTCAGATAATTACAGTCACCACCTGACTACAACAAGCTGAGAGATTCCAAGTAAAGACCATGTAACTATGACTATTCAACCCACAAAACTGTTGAGATACAATTTTCAACAAACCTTTGATGAAGCCACTACATCTTCCAGAACTTTATTTTTTTTTAATTTAATTTTATTTTATTTGAGAACATACTGTACAGAGGAGCTACAATTACATGGGCAGGATAATGCATACATTTCTTACCAAGCATTGCAGCCTCCTCCTTTGTTTACCCTTCACTGAGAACTGTAGATTTGCCTTTATACTTTTACAACTTTTCCAACTCTAATTTTCAAAAAGCATTGCTGGCTCACACATATAGATACTCTTATTTATTGATGCAGATTGTGTTGGAGGGCATTGATAGAGCAACATTGTCCCCTAATTTTGAACCAGAGACATTTCAGCTACCATTTTCAACTATGTAAATTTCAATTATTTTGAATATTGCAGTTTGAAGAGAGGATCTAGATTGAATAGATTAAATAATTGCAAACAAGTTAGTAACAATTATATCTCAACTACCTTTCAATATAAAAAATGTATTACAATGCCTATAAAAAGCATCAACAGTATTACAACATCACTATGCTGTCTTTCAGCATTTTACTATGTGACCAAAACAATTCACTGGCATGATCAGGGCCATAACATACATTTTTCCTGTTCCGAATAAACTGGTCTCCTTTCCCTGTTTCCACATTCTTGTTAAGCTATGCCTTAATTGCAACATGCATCAGCCTGCCATGCCAGATTTGTTCAGTTTAATCTTCCCTTGGACTGAAATTACCATCACATCATTTACACTAATCGATATTTACTCACATTATCTGTGATGAGTTCTTGATCCATGTAAGTTACCAGAGCAAGGTGAGTACTGCTTTGGCATTTAAAGGGAAAATAAATTAAGCATTCTCTGTTAGCAAAACTATAAATTAAAATGGCTCATGAGAAATTTGGTATATTCTAAATCAAGAGAGGATCAAAATCTATACTGCAATTTTATTTCCATTACTACTTCCGATACTTTTTTCCCTGTTGGCTCACTGTAGGAATTATTCTCCCAGCTCATGCATGCATTGGGTTTGCAAATTCATACTAAAAGTTCTACACTCCTTGAATTTTACAGAGTTATTTAATGTATCATCTACAAATCTTAAGATTTCATACACAAAACTTTACACATTAATAGTGCAGAAGATGTTTTTGCATGGGTACCTTTATTTATGCTAATTTTCTGAATTAAGTATTTTCTCTATCCTCCACTATCTGATTACCTAAAAACAATACTCACCTTGAAAATAATCCCTAAAGTGTCAAGCAAATCATTTTTACTAAAATGAATCTCATCATCTATGATATAACAGTCTATACTTATCTACTATTTTGATGATCCCATGAATTTACTGTAAATTTTTACTATTCACTTTATTTATATTACAAAACATAAATTTAGAAAAATAAGATCCTAGGAAGACATTACTCAAAAGAGGTAGTCTTGGGTCAAGGGAAAAGCAGTAGACAAATGAAGAGAAGATGGGGAGAATACAGTCAAGAATCCAATGTATTTCCCACAAAAGAAGAAGAGTGAGGGAAAGCATGGGGTGGGGAAGGGATGAATGAGAATGTTGAAAGGGGTGACTTGATCAAGACATATGGTTGTCATAAACTGCTTTGTTAAATGGCAATTCCTTTGAACAACTAAAGATAATAATATATATATACATATATATACAAAAAGAAGTCTTTATATATATACTTATTTTATAAGTATATTTTTATTATTATACATTTTATTATTTTTATATCATATATATGTATATTAGAAATCTAAATATGTATATTAGAGATCAAAATATTAGATTTATTTGTTTGCTTGCTTGCTTGCTCACTTGCTTATTTGTAAGACAGTCTTTGGCTATGTAACCCAGTTTGATCTCCCACTCTATCACTATGTTCTTGTCTCATGCTTCAAAGTTCCTGGATTACCATTATACCCTTGACCATGTTTGAGATCTTAATAAGGACCTAGTTGACTTTGGGCTTTCTAGTGTTATTCATACAATAAACTCTCAGTACATTTTTTTACTGATGGCTAACTAAGTGATAGTTTTGAATGAATTGCTTCTTTTACCTGGAGCTTATTAAGTCAATAATTTAAAAATACCAAAACTTGGACAAAATCAACACTTAAATAGTCAGTAGAATGTGTATCAAGAAGATAAAAGAAACTAGAAAGCAACTAACAGAAATGAACGTATTTATAAAATAAACCTGAAAATTTCTAATTGTTAATCAATGAAAAGATGAAAAATAGATGTATTACCTAAACAATGGAATACTGCAAAGCATACATGTAGATTGCTGGGACACACATTCACTTGGATGATTCTTAAAAATATGTTTAGTAATTTAATTGCTCATGCTGAGAAGAGGAAACCTATGGTCCAATACAGACAGTAAGATCATGAGACTGCAACTCAATCAATACCTGGCAAGGTATATATCATGCCTATCATCAGGACACAAAGGAAATATAAATAGTTGCATCAATATTAAAGCAAGCCAGGGAAAAGAAAAAACTTACTTGAAAAATAAAATCAAAAAGTCTCAGGGCATGGCTCAACTTTTAGACCAACTGCATCATGAATGTTAGGCCATAAATTCAAATCCTGGTGGTGCCAAAATTATACATGTATGTTTCTAGTGGGGCAGTCAGATACAATGAAGCACACACTGCATGGTTACAACTACCATAACAATTCTATATTGACAGAAACTAGAAGATGTTTTCAAGTGTTAAGGAAAACTAATAGAATAATAATTACAGACTTTTATGGATAAACTGGCATTTCACAATCAAATGGGGAACATTAACAGAGGAAAGAAGAAGGATCACTGATAGAAGATTTATAAAATAAGACACATGTGGCCAAAATGATATTTCATGGGCATCCAAAGCACCAAATAAATTGCCATCATTCTTTTGATGCTTATGAACATTTGAATAAATGTTCATAAATTCTGTAAGAAAAAATTCAAATTCAAAATTTCAAAATTCAAAATTTCAGATTAACAACATCATAATATAACAATATAATAATAAACCTTGCATGAAACCACATTATATAATGCATATTTTCTGAGAATAATATAAATAATGGGAATCAATAATTAAATGATTTAAGTTAAAATTTTCTTATGAATGTAGATAGATACGTAAATTGATTGACAAATGGATTTACTTAGAGCTTAGTCAAATTACCTGAACATTACAAGTAAATTGTAAAGTGGATTTGAAAATGGAAATTTTAAGCTATAAAGCATATATGATAAGCCAGGTGTCAGTGACTCACACTTGTAATCCTAGCTACTCAAAAGGCTGAGATCTGAGGATTGTGGTTCAATGCCAGCCCAGGCAGGAAAGTCTATGAGACTCTAATCTCCAATAAACCACCAGAGAAACAGAAGTGGTGCTGTGGCTTAAGTGGTAGAACACTAGCCTTGAGCTGAAGAGCTGAGGGACAGGGCCCAGGCCCAAAGTTCAAGGCCCACAGCCAAAACAAATAACATATATGATGACAAAAATATATCTTCAAAAATCTTAGATAACACTAGATTATAGATTTTTAACTGGTTAAGAGTCACAGACTTCTACCTGGGCTGGCTCAAAACTATATTCCTTATATATCAACCTCTTCAGTAGCTAGGATTAGGTAAGGTATATTAAATAGGTAGGTTTCACTATGTAGCTGATGAAGAGAACACCAAGTGCTATTCAGGCAGGAAAAGAAGTTTATTTACTGAACTGCTGCCCCCAACCGTGCCACCGTGCATAGTGGAGAGGCATGGCTGAAAAGGAAAGGGGTGACCCACTCCTGGGCCAGGACTTATCTAGGTCAGGGACAGGAAAAGGTATGGCCAAGTTAGGGGGGGGGTAAAAACTGGGAGAGAATGAGGGAAAGGATAATACTGTGCAAAAGGAAATGTTCTCATTGTCTGACTCATGTAACTGTAACCCCTCTGTACATCAATAAAATTTTAAAAATATCTTGGGCACTGATGGGCCACAAGTGTGCCTCATGCATATAATCTGTAAGGTCCCTACCTCGTGGGTAAGTTTCTGCCCAGTATCTGTTACCTAGGTAACTGACCTGGAAGCAGTCACCTTCCCCTCCTGCTAGGACACATCCTGGGCCATATGACCTTAGCAGGGTCCCAGACCCTGAGGTTACATCCAGATCCAGTGTGGCCACACCTTTCCCCACCTGGCCACTTCTTTTCCTGCCTGAATAGCGCTTGGTTTTCTCTTCATCAGCTACATAGTGAAACCTACTTATTTAATATACCTTACATAATCCTAGCTACTGAAGAGTTTTATATGTAAGGAACGTAGTTTTGAGCCAGCCCAGGTAGAAGTCTGTGACTCTTAAAAATCTATAATGTATATACAATATTCAGGGTACCAAAAACAAAAAAGTGACAACAGGGGATAAACCATAGGAGAAAAAACGCAAAAGAAAAAAGAAATCACATAGTACATTGAAAACACTAGCAACACCAAGAAAAAACCTGTTGTGTCCATGTCTTGGAATTCATTTCATTTTGCATCATCTTATATATGTACATAACTATTGAGCTATTCTGTTCATTTATCTGAATTAGGAAAGGGAGGGGGAACAAGAAAATGGTGAGACAAAAGACAAAGAGGGAACCTTTGCAAAAGCTATACTCACAAGACAATATGTTGGAAATGATCTGTACAACTTGGGAGGGTATTGGGGGGAGAGAAAGAGAGAGAAAATTGAGGGTAGCAAGTTAGGCAAGAAACCTACTCACTACCTTAGTTATGTAACTGTAACCCCTCTGTACATCATCTTGACAATAAAATTAAAATAAAAATAAAAGATTAAGGAAGAATATACATATAGTATTATATACTTATTTATTCACCAATAAAGATATATTAACTAACAATAATCTATAATGTAAATCTTTGCTTACGACACACTGTGTTTACTTCTAGATTTACAGGAACATTCTAGCTACCACAAATAGCTAAAACCATGCAATCTATGTTTCTTTTGGTCTGATTTACTTTGCTTAATATATTTTTTCAAGCCTTTCCATTTCCTTATGAATGGTACAATATCCTACTTTCTGATGGATGAGTAGAATTCCATTGTGTATATATACCACATTTTCTTTATCCATTCATCCATTGAGGGGCATCTGGGTTGATTCCATATATTACCTATGACAAATAATACTGCAATGAACATGGTTGTGCTGTAAGCTTTAGTGTAGACTTTTTATGCTAGAATTGCTAGGTCATAGAGTAGCTTTGTGTTTTATGAGGAACCTCCATACTGCTTTCCACAGTGATTAAACAAGTTTATATTTCTACCAACATTGTAACTTAAGTGTAATAGACTGTAGAGAGAGCTCAAAGAATATAATTTTTTAAAAGATTAAGTCAAAGCCCAACAAAATAAGTACCAGAAAATGGGTACTTGCAAGAGTGAAGGGTGAAACCAAAGGGAGAGGGGTAGAAAAATGAAGGGGGAAGGCAAGAATTAATATCACTGAATCATAAGAGAAGGATTGTGCTGAAGCAGGGGGAGGTGAAGATGTTGAAATGATGACATAGATCAAGATTCATTGAACACTTAAACCACCTTGTTAAATTGGAAAACTCAGTACACTAAAATTAAGATAAATAAGGGAAGGGGTGGTTAGGAAGGGGTGTGTGAAAATGTTAAATGGGTGATATTGAACAGGATTCACTGTATTTATAAACTGTTTCAGTTATGGCAATTCCTTTGTACTCCTATTTAGAGATATTTAGAAAAATGTAAGCTAGAATGGAGATGTAACTCAAATGGTAGAGTGCCAGCCTTGGGCAAAATGACAAGAATGCATAAGAGGTCCTGAATTCAATACTTAGTACCACCACTCCAAACATATGTAAGGAACTTAGAGCATTAGAAAGTAAAGACAAGTACCCAAGGCCTTGTATGAAATCCCCAGATCTGCAAATAAAGAAACAAACAATAACCAAAGATGACAAAGCTCATTAAATTCAAATTGTTTTTCAGTCCCAGAAGAGTCTTATCTGTAGGAATGTGGTTCCTATTTTGAAAGTATCCAACAATATTTTATTTTTTAGAATATCCAAGAGAGCCAGAAAAATAAAAACCTTTGTGTGAAAATGTTCCATGATGCTGGGCACCGGTGGTTCATGCCTGTAATCCTAGCTACTAATAAGGCTGAGATCTGAGGATCTCTGTTCAACACCAATCCAGGCAGATAATGAGACTCTCATCCCCAATAAGTTACTCAGAATAGGCCAGAGGGGACACTGTGGCTCAAGTGATAGAGTGCTAGCCTTGAGCAGAAGCTCAGGGACAATACACAAGCCCTGAGTTCAAGCCCCAGGACTGTTTTTTTCTTTCTTGGTATTGTTTCTAATGCATTTATGAGGTACCATGTGATTTGTTGTTGCTTTGCATGTTCCTCCCCCAGGGTATAACCCCTGTTTTAACTGTATTTGATGTCTGTATAATTTGGGGAGGGAAGGGAAAAATACAAAATGCTTAAATAGGGATACAGTTTGACACATTGTAACAATGAGATGTAGAAGACAATGTTGAAAAACAAACTTTACAATTTAGGCAGTAGTTGTGGAGGTGGGACAGAAGGAATGGTAGGGGAAAATCAGAGGAGGCAACAATGCTTCATAGGAAATGTTTTCATTACCTTGCTCATGTAACTGTAAACCCTCTATACAGAATTTTCACAATAAAAAATGTATTTTTAAAAAAATAAGAAAGAAGGAGGAGGAGGAAGAGGAAGAGTGGGAGGACAGGAGGAGGAGAAGGAGGAGGACGAGGAGGAGGAGGAGAATAAAGAGAGAAATTTTGAAATCAATGTCTTAAAAAATGGAGAAACAGAAGTGATCTTTATTTTCTTGTACATCTCACAATGGGTCATTTTGTTTTTTCCCTTCTCCTCCCAAAATTATACCAACATCAAATACAGTGAAAACAGGGGTTATACTGTTGGGGAGGGACATACAAAGCAAGAAAAAAATCATGTGGTACCTTATAAATACATTAGAAACAATAGCAGGAAAGAAAAAACCACTTGTGACCCTATCTTGGGGTTCATTTTGCTTAACTTCATCTTATCTGTTCATATATACATAGCTTTTGACCTTTTCTACTTGTCCTAGACATATACTAGTTATTGCAAATAAGGGAAACCATGGGACCTAGGTTTCTTTGGGCCTGGCTTACTTCACTTAATATAATTTTTTCCATCTTTTCATTTCCTAACAAAGGGGGAGATGTCATTCTTTCTGATGGAGGCATAGAATTCATATATATATATATATATATATATATATATATATATATATATATATATATAAAGAGAGAGAGAGCACATTTTTTTTCTATGAGGGAGTATAGTTTTGGAGGTGAGAGGGAAGGGCTGGTAGGGGAAAAACAAAGGAGGAGGCAACAATGCTTGATAAGCAATGTACTCATGGGCTGGGAAGGTGGCTCAGTGCTTGAGGCCCTGGGTTCGATTCCTCAGCACCACATAAGCAAAAAGAAAAAAGCTGGAAGTGGTACTGTGGCTCAAGTGGTAGAGTGCTAGCCTTGAGCTGAAGAGCTGAGGGACAGCGCCCAGGCCCTGGGTTCAGGTCCCATGATCAGACCTCCCCCCCCAAAAAAAGAAAGAAATGTACTCATTACCTTGCTCATGTAACTGTAACCCCTCTGTACAGTATTTTCACAATTAAAAAAAAACTTATTAAAAACAACAACAAATAGCAAAAGTGGTACTCACTAGAGACTATTTTGAAATTGAGCTATCCACTTGTGGGTGGGGACTGTAGGAAAAAACTAGGTGAGAGGAGCTAAAGGGAGACATTGTCCAGAAAGGAATGTACTCATCACCTGATTTTTGTAACTGTAACTCCTGTATATATCACCTTCATAATAACAATAAAAGTTAAAAATAAATATGAATAAAAATAATAAAGTCTGTGCATGGAGCCTGGCTCTATCTTTTACAAGGCCTCCAGGTGAGCCTTAAGTTACCTCAAGTTTGAGGACATGACTGTAGAAACCCAGAGCTTTCACTATAACTTTCCATCTTCTCAATTCATCTGCTTTTACTTTTCTTTTTTTATTGTCAAGGTGATGTACAGGGGGTTTATAGTTACGTAAGTTAATGAGAACATTTCTTGTCAAACTTATTACCTCCTCCCTTATTTTTCTCCTACTTTCTCTCCCCTTTTTCCCCTCCCATACTATACAGATCATTTCCAACATGTTGTTTTGTATCACTGTTGCATTGGTTCCCCCCTTATCCTTTCTCTCAGCAATCTGTTGTTCCCCTTCCCTTCCCTAATTCAGATAACCGTATTTTCTTTTTTGATCTTATTAAATCTCCTCAGTGGGTTTCTTGTCTCCAATCAATTCCAACAGGACACAGATTTAGGCAGCTCATGAAAGGCATACTTGGAGCATTTATGAATGCATATCTAAACACTGAAGTAAAAGACTAAAAAGTTCATTTTTAAATACATAAATAAATGACCAAAAAGCACCATGCTAGGGTTCTTTATATTTTTCTTAGCATATATTGGTTGTAAGGTGGATTTCATTGTGCAAATTCCATACATGCATACAATATATCCTAAATAAACTTAACTCCCCCATCACTCTTTTTGCTCATCCAAAATCTCAAAACAATTATAGCAAGTTCCTTCATCATTCATCGCACACATAACTAAATAAATTACTTCCACCTTACTCACCCTCATTTATCCTTTCTGTTCATCCTCTCCACTCCTGCCCCTCAATAAGCTGGTTTCACTGTTCTGTCATTCACTAACTTGTTTTACTCTGTATTAATTATACCAAGGGGTTTCATAATAGATAGTATTTTAATATAATATATTTAGTTATCTTTTAATTTATTAGATATAATCCAATTAGCATTATCTTTATCTCCTCCCAGTGTGATCAATATCTTTCACTGAGACTCTGTATGCCATTTTTACATAGAGTTGCAATTTGCAAAGTGTTTTGAAATTATTCATCCTCTATCTTCCTTTTCCCCTGAGTATATGACTTCCTGTGACCTCTGGCAAATTTTTTCATATATCAGTTCTGCTCTTACCCTTAACGTCCCTCATACTCAAGAAAAGTCCAGGGTTTACAACAAATGAGGGACATCTTGATTTGCATAGAAAAAAATAAGCAAACAAACCAGAACAAAAGCAAAACTAAATAAAAAGCTAGAAAGGTAGGAAACCAAGATTATCAGGCAGAGGCTCAGCCTCCAGTACAGTTTGCTCCAAATTCCTGATTCCCAGTGGTTTTTATGGTGACAATTGTTTCCAGAAATTAAAGATCTCTCTCTCTCTCTCTCTTTTTTATACCATCTGCTATGTTGATTTATTTTCTAAAGAAATTAAACCCTTACAAGATAACAAACGGCCATATAAACCTAATAAAAACTCAACAACTTGATTTTTTTTAACTGAAAGTCAATACAGCCAATAATTAAATACAGTTTGTTTGTTTGTTGAGTATATTGCTTGAGGGGAACATAATTGTTTCATCCATGTGGTGTTTGAGTTCCTGTCTGAAAATGCCAGTTGAAATGCCATTAATCAGAAACAGAAACTCAATTTCCAGTGTCGAATCTTCCAGAACCACATCACAGTAACCATAGCTTAACTGCAGAAACAGCAGATAATGTACCCCATCCTATTTCTCCTCTTTTGTTTATTCAGAAAAGGGGTTAAGCATGGGCAATAATGAAGTCATTGGGCTTTTTCTAATATAGTTACCATGTGTCTCAGAAAGAATTAAAATTCACCTATGAAGCTTCACTTCTGAGTTCTAGCCTCCTCACCTCCTGAATGGTCTCATGCTAACTGACCAAATGGAATGATTCATTTATAAGTGAGTTTCAACTCAACATTGACTGAGGACGCATATGGAATCTAAGAGATTGAAGGGACTGCAGCCCAATGATTGGAGAGTAGAATAATCCAAGATAAATTAGAATGAATGTCTACTCAAGGTAGATTTAGAAGGATATAGGTTTGTATTGATGGAGAAGAGGAGCCGTGAGAATGGACAGGGGTGGAGGAAATTGAACTGCAGGGAAACAGGAGACCACTCTGATAATCAAATACCAAACCTGTCTCTTCCACAGCATTTTTAATTACTACAAAGTAAACCAACAGATTCATGATAAAGGCAGAACCAGTAGCCCTATTTTGTCAGATGAAAGGTATTTGCTCACCATACTGAGAACATGAACATGTTATACCCACAATGTTAAAGCTCTGAAATCAAATAAACCTGCTCTGGGATCTCACTGTCATTTCTTAGCTGGTTCTGAACTGGTTGCTTTATTTGTTCATGCCTCAACTTCGTCATACATATGAAGAAAAGTATCAAAGCTACCCAGAACTTATAGAATTTCTCCTACAATCCAAAGGAAGAGTCTGATCAAGGTATATTGTATATATATACAGACATTTCAAAATAAAAACCCTTGTCCAATTAATTGGTGATAATTAAAAAGCTGGAAAAACCAATCCAATAACTACAGTAATCCAGGTGGAACTCAGTAATGTTGGAATAAATGTTGCCATTTTAGGTTGATTTGTATTATTATTATAATCAATTTTGTCAGGGAAAAAAATAGAAGCTAAATAAACTGTCAAATATCTTTAGAAAAAAAAGGCATTGTTGTATGTATCAATTCGGCACTAAGGATATTTTTATTCTCAAAGTAGCTGAATTGAAAGGGAACATGTGATACAAAAGGAGTCTCAGGGTATGTGTGGACATCTGTTCTCTTTATTCACAGCTACCCAGTCTCCTGTTGGCAGCTGGCACATATTAGAATGGCTGGTATTGCTTTAGAAATTATATGAGGAATCAATCAGGTTTTTCTCTTTCTGATTTTCAGGTTTAATTACTGTATCACTTAGTTCATTTTTTTGGACAAAAGGAATTGTAATTCTATTAGCTTAGTTGAACTCTTCATATAAATGTAAGGATTGAAACTACAGATATCAATGATAATAACAATATAATCTACACACTTTAAACTGTTTAAAAATATGTTACAATGGGAATGCCTTGGATAAAAGACTGAGATGTAGATGAGCTAGTTCATGAATAGTGCTCCTTGAATGATCAGCATCTTGAAAGAGAAAGGAAAAGTCAGGACTGATCAGAGGTAGAAAGAAGCTAGAATACACTTCAGTCTCTTGTACCAATAAGCAACCTGCAACTCCAAATATTCCTTCAAAATTCTACATGAAACGATCATCTCTCAATTTCTAACATCAATAACCCCCAAATATGGGCTATCTTAAAAAAGACCAACTTTAGGAAAGAAAGCTTTGCTTAGCCAAGACAATTCCAGAAGATAGATGTCTCCAGGTATCCCTTCTAGCTGCTGGAGGAATGAAACCAACAGTCCTACAGAAAGATTTCTGCTGCATATCAGAATCATAGAAAAAATGCAGGCAGTTAAACTGTCTATCTATCTATCCATCTATCCATCTATCTATCTATCCATCTATCCATCCATCTATCTATCTATCTATCTATCTATCTATCTATCTATCTATCTATCTATCTATCTATCTATCTATACACTCTTTGCTTAGGTCAGCAATAACCACAACTATTCTACCTACATTTCCCCATATAGCTGGGATTGCAGTCATGAAGCCACACTTGTAGCTTGTTTTGTTGAGGTCAGTCCTCAGTAATGTTTTGCCAGACTACCTTCCCAGGTAGTGGGATCACATGCATGCCTATCATGCTTATGCCATATTTTAGCATATTTTTGCTCATTAGAGGCTATATTATTTAGAGTATTTAAATTAACTATTAAATTTTCTTTCCAGTGCAGATGAGAAATTTTAGTAATAATACAGAAGAGGTAAGTCTACAGCTATGCTGCACTTTCATTCATTTATGGGGTTTTTCTTTAATAAACAACATTTAAATCCTATCTTCAGTTAGCTATTCTACAACTGTTCTTTGGCTATCCATGCTTATCCACAAAGGAAAAGAGAAGGCTAAAAAGGGGAAATGAATGAAGATATGACTCAATTTTAATAAACCTTCTCTCTACCCAGATGACAACAAAAAAGAAAATAAGAATGGTGGATATAAAAAGAAGAAAAACTACCACAATAGCAAAATGGAATCTGTTTCAACTGGAAAAATTGGGGGTGCATTTAGGGAGAACTCCCCAGAGTCCAGTCTATAGTCTGGACACCGAATGCCCAGATCTGAAATGGAGAGTTCCTGATAGCACAGGTGGATATAGCAGCAGGAATGTTGAAGACAGGTTGTATTCCCAGGTAGAAGACAGGAGAGTGTGTGTGGGAGGGACTGATTGATTCAGGAAGTCTCCTGGAGATAACATCATAGTTAATGGGCATGGAGCATAGAACCCAAAGCAGTGTGTTTCCTAGTCCTTTGTTCCCTTATTTTTAGTCTGCAAAGATAGGAAAGTGGGTGGTTGTATATGTCTACATTAAAAAATAAGCTGTGGCAGGAGGTGAGGATGTTCTGAAAGCCCTGGATTTGCCCATAAGCCAACACATAGAAAATCAATGGTAAGGTGTGTTTTATTGCTGTTGTTTTTTAAATTGAGCACGAACTGAAACTAGGAATAAATGTGCAGTTAAACTAAAAGGAAATTGAGGGTCATTTATTCATGGAAAGTGAATCTAAACATACCTGACATGTCTAGTTCTTTGATATTTTGTTTGCCTATTCTCTCACAATTACTCACATCATCATTACAAATGATAGAACAAGACCATTCCTACAATAGTAGTCTCTAGAATAATATTGACTATATGTTATATTCACTCTCTAGCAATATCAGTCATAGCCAGTGGAGACAGACTAAATTTGGACATTTCCTTTCAAGAAATTGGAAAAATAAGCAAACTTTGAATGAAAATCAATCCATGAGTGCAGATATGGTGATGCTTTACTATATCCAAATATTGACTCAGATTCTTTCCTTGCTCATCCTTTTTCTCCCCTTACAAGCAAGTCATCTTCCTATTTTTAAACTGTGTTAGATAATGAAAAATCTTATTTTAAAATGATGCAATAATTTCTCTTCTTATGAATATGGTATGTTTGACCAAAATAAAGGGGATCTGTTTAATAAATTCCTCAGATAATTAAATAAGAAGCTAATTTGTTTTGGTTGATCTTGGTCCTGTGTTTTTTTTTTCTTTCCTAAAAATTCCTCTTAAAAAACAACTCAGGAAGATGATTTGATTAAAGATTTTAATTTTAACTTGGATTTTCTTGTCTGGGATATCCTGGGCAGCACAAGATGTGTTTTCCAGAGGAGAGAAAAAGTATAATGACAGCATCTCAGGGTAATAGAGGCTTGTACTCTGCCATCTACTCCACTTATTTAGACACATCTATAATCAGTAGCAGCGAGCCCTTGGCCATGGCTGTGCTTCAAAGCAAATGTAAAATCTTTCATCTTCTCAAGCTGACACAGTGCCATTTATCATTAAGTGAAACATTGTACTGTGAGGATAGTTTTAGTTTAGCCTTTTTCCACCTTTTAACCTCTCAGCAAGAAACATCCCCATTTGTCTTTCAGAGAACCATTGCACTAAGGATGGTTTAAAGTTGAAAACATTTTGTTCCTGAAGTACCAGAGCCTCAAATCACAGAGATAGTAGTTCAAAACAGAAAATTTTCATTTAAAAATGTACCTCTACTTTTAGCAAAATAGAATTCTATCCTTTAAAAAAAAAAAAGGAAAGAAAAGAAAAAAGAAAATCCTGTAGCTGGGTAACTCAGTTTTCATGAAGTTTGTTGAAGCACCTTAATTATAGTCTAACTTACTCCACAGTTGGATTTGAATTGTTATAGAGAAGAGATTAAAGAAGTCACAGAGCTTTCTGCTCTGTTTTAAGAGTGTAGCATCTTCAACTGCCCTGCAGGAGAAATTTGTTTACAGAGAAGCAATGAAAGTAAGATGAAACACAAAGGAGGGTGTAGAAAAATAAAACCATCTCCCATTGTTTTATAAAGGGAGTATTTGGTACAAGGCACTCACAGAAGCACATTCCTCTGGAAATCTTCATTCTTTGTTTTGGTCAGTATTCAAAGGGGTTAACAAAGCTAGGACCCAGGAGATCTCTTCCGTTACCCCTGCTCTCATACAACTAAATATTGTAGATATTTCTAGAAGTTAAGGTGATTATACTGGAGTGGTCCTCTCCCATTGAGAGAAAATTATGTCAGAGTTCTCAATGGCTAAATATCTCTAAAAGAGTTTTTTCAGCCTGGCTCTCTCAAACCTTAGCAAGCATTGCTATCATTTACAGGGCTTGTGAAAACAGACCAGTCACATGGGAGTAGCAAGCTGCTATGTTGGGAGCTGTGAAAGCCAGAGCCAGAACTGCTCAGCCAAGCCACACCCACATTTCTGACCCTCAGAAACTGAGTGGTCCATTTTGACTACGTCATCTGCAGCTAGGTCTTGGTAGACCTTTATATATCTGATATGTACAATAGCATATATACAATAATATTTGATACAGAGTTAAAAATTCTTAATTGTGAGAAATTTACAGGCAAATGCTTATTACCTACCTAGAACCTCAGCTCTAATACATGATCTAACTCAAAAAGTATTCCATATGAATTAACATTTCATGCATTATAATGGAATGGTATGGACCTTCTGGAAAAAGGAAAAGGTCAATGGACAGTTCAAGACTGTAAGATTTGAAATACAAACTTAAGGAAATGCAAGGTCAGAAGTTTGTCTCAGATTTTTCCATGAATTTATACAGCATACCTGGGCCCATTCAATAACAGGCACTGAAGCTAAGATCAACAAAGATAATGACTTCATTTTTCCTAGAAAACTATGGGAGTATCCTATTTCTAGTTTTTTGTTAATGCTGGTTATTTTATTTGCTTTCTTGCATTGTTTTGTTTTGTCTTGTCTTGTTTTAGTATTATGTGAAAACTGCTCCAAAAGACAAAATTTTCTTGGAAAATTGGACTATTTGGCAGTTGAAGGAAAAGGAAATATGTCATCTCTACACATAAACTTATAGTCTGAATGCCATAAATAGCTTGATTTTAAAATTAGTTTATTGTCACAAATAAATGGTGAAAAATCCACTGCACATTTTGGTTTCAGCAAGTCTTCTTGTTTCTCTATAGGCCAATTTGTATCACTAGTCATATATATATATATATATATGATATTATTAATATGCTTCAAGTAGCTTTAATTGATAAACATTGCACATTGTTCAAACATCAGGCTAAGGCTGAGAACTTTACCTGTACCACAAACCAGAAAAGTTTAAAAACTTTGAAGTTTCACCAAATTTGCTTATGAGACTTGACGTCATTAGAAGTTCTAACTCAACTAACTGCAAGGCTAGAGACAAAGTAGGAGAAAATGGCATGAAGAGATGTTCACAACTTCTGAAGAAAATTATAGTCAAACTGGTAATAGAAAGCAAGTGAAAAAACACAAGGTCAGAGAATATATAGTTTGCAATTAAGAAAGGAAATTAGAAAGTTGGAGCCCAAACAAGTAATCACATTAACAAATGAGAAATATTAGATTATATATGGCTTCTGTCACACATGAAACACTTTTCATACACTTTCTGGTGTCATAGCAGTTAGTTGCAAGACATGAACTGTCCAATATCTCCTGTGAAATGAGTAAAAAGGAAATAGTCAGCGAGGGAAATGTTTAATGCTCTTGCATTTTGGTTGTTGCATGTTTTACTGCTAAGATAGTGAAAGGTAAGGTCACTAACTTAACAAACCAATTGAGGACAAGAAAGACTTTTACATACGTCAGACACACAATACCCAAATACACATCATTCTACTGACTCATTCAAAGTAGAAATTCTCTCTGGGTAAAATGGGATTGATAGACCTTATTTTGCCTGCCTTCACCTTTATGGGAATCACTTGATTTGGTATAAGTCAGATATCACAGACCACTTGTATTTGGTAAGGCATTCTGAAAAAGTTCAACTTACAAACTTGGGATTGATGAACAAAAACAAACTTCTTACATTTTAAAAAAGAGAATATATTTCTCAAAAAAAATGCAAAAACAATCTGTTAAATTTGATTGGTCTCCCAAACACAAGTGTTTGGGTATAAATAATCATTAATTATGATTGCAGAGGAATATTAAAAGGTTCTGATCCTTTGTTACCTATTCAAACATTGTTCTATAATCACATCTTCTACTTCTTTACAAATCATTGTATTAGAAAATAGTATCTGGAAAACAAGATGGTGACAAGTCTTGAGAACTTCAAGTCTGTGTAGAAATAAAAGCTATATTGAATAATGAAAGTTGTAAGCTCATAATATAAATATTTATGAGATATCTAAAACATAACCGTTGGTTAAATTTCTTGAAATGCTTGTTTGCACAGAAATATAAAAATATAAAATACAGGGCTGGGAAGGTAGCTCAGTGGTAGAGTGCTTGCCTTGCATGCATGAGGCCCTGGGTTTGATTCCCTAGCACCACATAAGCAAAAAAGAAAAAAAGCCGGATGTGGCACTGTGGCTCAAGTGGTAGAGCTGGAGAGCTAAGGAACAGCACCCAGGCCCAGAGTTCAGGCCCCATGACCGGACCCAAAAACAAAAATTAAATATATATATATATATATATATATATATATATATATATATATATATATATAAAATACATTTGTTTCAAGTACTAGTACTGTACCAAAGAAACTACTATATATTTAACACTGAATGTTGTACCATGCCCATGGATTCTTTAGTAAACTGGGAAGTTCAGTTACGCTTAGATCAAGCAAATTAGAAATATTTTGTTTCACTCTGCTATAGAATAAGCACATTTTAATGCTAATATTTTTCTTGCTAAACAAATTATATTTGAGTCTGCTTAACTCTTTTACTTTATATACATGGACATGTATCTGACATATGTGTGGTCTGTATATTTAACTCTTTTCTGCAAACTTCAGATTCTAGAATCATGTGGTACTAGCTCATGATTTCCTGGACATTTTATTTTGCATAAGTAGGAACCACTGGCTGTTTTTCCACAAGTGACATTAACAAAACAAAACCACATTAATAAAGAAACCTACATTTATTAATGTTAATATACTAAAATTAAACTTTATTAATACTAGTGGCTATTAATATATGAACATATTAATGTATTACTATAAGATGTTATAGATTATAATATAATCTAGGTTATATTATAAATTATATTTTGTTTTTCTATGGTTTGTGTATTATATATTACATAGATTATATAATTGATAAAATAGATTAATATACACACATTATATTTCATTATAATATAATTTCTTTATATATATCCATAAGTAATATATATGAAAATATTAATATTAATATATTAATATTAATAGAGACTACCCAGTGAGGATTCTTACCTAGCATAAGGAAATCCACTCTATCCTTCTCCAAGAAATTTTTTCATACCTTGAAGTTACAGTGTTATTTTTCTTGTGAACTGTCTTGTTCTTTTTCTTTTGCTCTTTTCTGTTGTTTGTTTCTCTGACAGATAAGAAAATAACAGCTCATACTCCAAATCTTGTCTAATACCTATTTTTATAAAGTTTTATTGTTACGCAGTCATGTTCATTGGTTTCATAACTGCCTATGACTCTGCTTGCACTATAGCAGAGTTGAGTAGGCAGCAAAGACCAAAACCTTAATTATTTACTATATGTATCATTATAGAAAACGTTTCTGAGTTCTGAGTTGGTAACTTATAAAAGGAGTCAATTTGCATAATATAAATATGGTTTATTGAAATTCTGCAGAAAAATGTGGTAAAGAGAGTGAAGGTACCCAGGGAATGTTCTTTATTTTCTTGTTATTCTCATGCAGTATGTGCATGATGCTGAATTTCTTTTTATTCAAACTAAGAAATTTGATTATGTCTTGCCAGAAGCCTAAAGAAGAATTCCAAAGTTAAAAAATAAAAACAACTTTGCACATCTTACATTGATCAGGAATTTAGGTCAGGTCAAGCTTAACCCTATAATCTCAACTACTCAAAAACTCAAGATCTGAAAGGGTGAAAAAATACGGTAGTGATATTCACTAGACACTATGTTGAAAATGAGCTTTACAACTTGTGGGGAAGGACGATAAGGAAGGAAAAATGGAGAAAACAATGGAAGAGGTAACACTGTTCAAAAAGAAAGATACTCATTACCTGACTTATGTAACTCTAACCCCTCTATACATAATCTTTGCAATAAAAATAAATTAATTGATTTTAATTAATTTTAAAAATGATTGTAGCTCAAGGCCAGTCTAGGCAAAAAGTTAGTGAGATTCCATTTTAACAAATGAGCGACTGAGATAATATGCACCTATAATCCCAGCTACAGGGGAAATATAGTTAGTAGGACTGCTATTTCAAGACTTTCCCTGGAAAAGAAACAAGAGATTCATCTGAAAACACACACACACACACACACACACACACACACACACACACACACACACACACACACACATACACACAAGAGATACGAGGAATTGACAGCATAGTTCATCTGATAGAGTATCTACCTAGAGAACATGAGGCCCTGTGTTCACCCCCAGTACTAACAAAAAAAATTAAGTAATTCAAAACCTTCATAACAACAGCCCTACACTTTGATTCATATATAACTTATTCATTTATATTTTTTTTATTTATTTTATCAGTCGTGAGGGCCGAACTCTGGGCCAGGGTGCTGTCCCTCAGGTCTTCAGCTCAATGCTAGAACCCTACCACTTGAGCCACAGAGCCACTTCTGGCTTTTTTCTGCTTATGTAGTGCTGAGGAATTGAACCCAGGGCCTCATGCATGTGGCTCTACCACTGAGCCACCTTCCCAGCCCCACCTTTTGTTATTTTTTAAAATTATTTTTGTTATTATTTTCCTGGATAGAAAATTTAACTATGAGATCAAAAATGTTCTAGAAAAGTCTGGATCTACTTATTAAATGATTTTTCTCTTTGGTTTCTTTTATCATAATGTAACTACTCTTACCCCTACTTCTTTTCAGACCCTGTGTCATGAAAGCTAAGTCAATTACTGAAGTACAAAAGGCTGATAGATAACACAACCAGCTTCTTAGCTCTGCCCATAGGATTACCGTGGAGATGAGATCAAGACCTTATCCTGGTTCTTTCTAAAATGTATGATAAAATTGTCATGCCATTCTTTCATAAAAAGAAAATAATTAACTTGGCCTGGGCATGCTCAGTACAGAACTGTGGTGAACTGAATGCTCATGCTACATTACATTAAAATTAGTATTGTATGTCACTATTTTTCCTGAATAAGTTGACAGACATGCCTGTGTTTCAGTTACACAGCTACATTCTCAATCTTGCAAGATGAAACAGAGACCAAATGGACTGTTAAAAATGGGCATACATCTTTGCACAACAAATAAGACCTCCTGGGTTGAACATCTGTTCAAATGAGAAACACTAGGAGGAGCCTTATTTAAACACTCTAGGGCTATGCTGAACACAACAAAAATTAACTACAACTAATTCTGCAGCAAGGGATAGTTGAATTAAATAAATATTAGCTAAAACTGGGAATAGAGTTGATGCCCTTAAAATATGTCTCAACAATTTGTCTCTTACTGAACAGAGTCTAAGCCTATGAGGAATGAATATATCATGTGACAAAACAAAACAGGCTTCTACACAGCCAGCTTAAAATTAGAATATTGGCCAACCTGCTAGCTCACACCTTCAATCATCCATACTTGAGAGATGGAGATTGGAATGATAAGGGATCATGGTTCAAGGCAGACCAGGCAAATGTTCCATGAGAACTCATTTCAAAAGAAAAAGCTAGGCTTGGTAGAGTGTGACTGTCATCCCAACTATAGTTGGAACATAAATAGGAAGACCATGATGCAAGGCAGCCCGTGAAAAAAAAACAGAGAACTATTGCAAAAACAGCCAGCACACAATGGGCTGGACACACGGTTTAAGTGGCAGAACACCTTTCTTGAAAAGCAGACAACCCTGAATTGAAATCCTAGTAGTGCTGAGAAAGAGAGAGAGAAAGTGAGAGAGAGAAAGAAGAGAAAAATCTACAAATATTGAATCTGTTTTCAGCCCCATAATGCTAGCACATACTGAAATAAAAATGGTTTTTATAAAAGGAAAACCAACCCCATGGCTCTTAAATATCATAGACCTGTCAGAAACTTTAGTCAGACATAAATCAGTCACTTGACAATGATAATTACTTCTTTTTTGCCCCAAATAATGTATTTTATTTGACTTTGTCTAAAATAAATAGTACAATAGATCCTTGGTATCCACACATACATGGTTCCAAGAAGACCACCATTAAGGAACAACCATGTATTCTCAGGATACTGTCTTGTGTATACTTCAATCATTTTTTTTCTCACAATGCCATTAAATTTCCTCTAATAGCATACCAGTATACATTTCAACTGATTGGAGATTTTCACTTTACCACTGAATTAAGCAAATATACTGTTAGCTAGCTTTTAAGGCACCACTTTGCTTTTTGTTTCTTTATTTTAAAAATCCTGATTAAACAGAAGGGTTATAGTTACATAGGTTAGGCAAAGAATACATTTCCTTTTGGACAGTGTCACCCCTTCCCTTGTTCTTTCTTACAGCTTTTTATTATTTTATTATTTCTTTTGAACTATGGTGTATCCTCTTGATTCTGACCTCTGTTACTAGGCTTAAAATTGTATGGTTATGTCCATTAGAAATCTTAGTTGGAAACAATAGAATCTAGGATAGATAACATCATCAGAAAAGGATGTATAGAGTTCAAAGAATGTGAGAAGTATCCAAGAAAGATACTGTAGGCAAGACTGCTTCTGTCTCTATGATTCAAAGCCAGGGTTGGGAGCTCGGTCAGGAAACCGCTGACATTGCTATTGTTTCCAGACAGGTCCTCTCTCTTCTGTGTGTAGGCACCAACGAGAACCTTTGCTCTTGCTGCATATTGAATTAATGCTGCCTCTTTCATGATCTGAAATTCATGGGAACACGGATTTATCTCTTCAGCAGTTTTCTCTAGGCTTCCTTGGCTAAAATCTCAGGACTCATTGCTGTAGGTTCTAGCTCTTTTCCCAAATTACTCTGTTCAAGTTAATCTTTCATGTATTCTATTTAACCATAGAAGCTAAACTAGAATTATCTGACCCTTGGAAGAAAGAAGTAAGGGAGTTTGTATGGTATGTTTTTTACTTGTTTTTTTTCCTTCTGTTTTGAATTCTAAATTGGGAAAACAGAATTCAGCTCTAGAAAATTAGAAAGGTGTAGTAAGTATATGCCAAAGCTCTGGTACTATCCATCTATATTAGAGATGAGCCCTTGGTTGTGTGGTTCTTGGCTGAAAAGTTCTGACATCAACTCCTCAGAAGAGAACTGGGAGAATACATTAAGAAGAAAATTGTAAGGCTTGTGACTAAGTCTCCCATTCCTTTAACTTCTAAGTGAAGAAAAAAATCTTAAGATGTTATTGACATGAAAAGGTTCAAAACTCAGTTTTGGGCTTTAGCATTCTAAAGACAGACTGTGTACATATAAAAACCACATTGACTGATTTAAAATAGGATATAGTAAAAAAAAAAAAAGGACTAAAAAGTTTATCTAACTAGATTTTAAACCATTACAACTAATTATGGAAAAATTAATTATTTTTTCAAACTTCTGTCTTTGCAGAAGACCCAAATAAAATCTTTCAATAATTGTTTAATATGTATATGATAAAGTTAAAAATAACCAAATATTTTGTCTTGTTGATACATGTATTAAGGTCTGAATTATTTCTAGCTTCCCTCAACCTGGAAATTTCTAGCTTCTCCTTTTTTTTTTTTTGGAACAACTGTCCATACACTCACATGAGCCTATTGCATTTTCCTCTCTCTACAATGCCTGTAGTAAGGCCCCAAACACAGCTATATTGTCTGTGATGATAGAAATATTCCATAATCCATCTTATCTGATATTATATTAGAACCATGCAGCTAATGAAATGTGGCTAATGAGGATGTAAGATAGAACTTGAATCGTATTTTATTTTAGTTAAAAACAAATTGCCATAGCCACGGAGGCCTAGGAACAGTTCTATGGAATGGGACAGGTCCAAATTTCTATCTCTACTCTATTTCAGTGATACTTCTGTTTTTAAATATTTCTAAATATTCTAAACAGTATTGTTTTCTAAAGAGTGATAAGACAGATTTTAGATATAAATAATGAAGAATGTGACTTATGTTTATGATTTGACATTAAGACACTAATTACTGCGTCTCTATTAGCCCTGAACATTTGTCTGTGTTTGGAATAGAACAATTTGTGATACAATCAATGATATGTATATGTTTTCATTCTGCTTAATGCTGAGCATCATTCTGGTCACTGGAGCTATGACAGATAATTAAACATAGAGGTAATAAATAAACCACTAATTGTATAATAGGGTGAATAATTGAAAGAGATATCATCAAGAAAAGCAGTTAGGATGTCCATCTATCTTGGCACTGGATACAATGAATCTACATTTCGTTTAGACTGTATATTGGCAGGTCAGGCTATAGATGAATTTAGGACCTTGTTTTACACTGTGTGCCTCTTGACATGACCCAAATAGCAGTATGAAAATAAGTCTTTTTGGAAGATCACACTAGGTGTTTGTTTCATTTTGTTTTCCGTGTGTGTGTGGTGTGGGATGGGGGGGGCTTCTTTGCTTCTTCTAGTGATACTGAAATTTGAACTCAGAGCTTTGCACTTAGTTATTGAAATTCCCAGGCAAGGACTGCTTGAGCCATTTACTGCTACCAGCCCTGGAAGAATACTCTTACTACAGACTTTTCAGATTAAATTTTAGAATATATGCAAATTAAATGCACAGATGTCCCCAAGAAAACCAGGTATCAAAAGTAAGAATAATTTCTAAAAAAGAAAATGTGATACTAGAATGAGATACATACGGAATTCAACAATCTAAAGACTAACCAGAGTTTATTATCCCAGCAAGGCCACTGCTGTGCAATTACAGCCCCAAGGAGCTAGGGCATAGATGATAGCTAGCAAAGCCACAGGGCTTCAGGGGCCCACCCTCTGACCACCAAAGCTCTAAGTCCAGTCCCTCCATTCCCCCAGTATCCAGAGGGAGGAAATATCTCCTGATAACAGCAGGCCTAGAGGGCAGAGCACTGAGTCAAAGAAAATTTCTCAAGCATTGAGATTTGGGATTTGCACAGAAGCTCTCTCTCTCTTTTCATCTTTCTTAACTTTCTCTTTTGGAAGCACATGATTTGTTTGATTTTCACAGGTTCACAGCAGAAAAGCAAATTTCCTAGGAAGAAATTGTGCTTCACTTCTATCAGGTTTAGATGATATTTAGTAAAATGTTGGATTTATATTTTAAAACCGAAGCTAGAATAAGTTAAGACACAAGTTCATTGCTGGGTGCTGGTGGCTCAGGGAGAGAGAGATCTAAGGATCATGGTTGGAAGCCAACCTATCTTCCATTAACCAGCAAAGAGCAAGAAGTGGAAGCATGCCACAAATTGTAAAGCAACAGTCTAGAAAAAAAAAAATGAAAGCACAAAGCACTAAAGTTTAAGCTCTAATTCTGGCACCAAAAAACAAAACAAGAAAAAAAAGAAGAAGAAACAACTGAAAACCTTTAGTGCAGTGTAAAGTAAGCCAGACCCAAAGAAACAGGCTCCATAGTTTCCCTCATTTGTAATAATTAGTATATAGCTAGGATAGTCCTAGCAGAAGATCACAATAGCTCAATAGCTCTGAACATGTGACCATATAAATCGATGCTAATCGAAACAAAGTCCAAGATATGGAAACAAAGGGTTTTGGTTTTTTTTCTTCATGTACTGTGTAAAGTTATTTCTTTTTTTCTTTCTTTTTTTTCCTATGACTTATCCCATATTGTCACTTTTTGTGATTTTGATATACTGTGTCTTGTATATATGTTTATCTGATTTGGGGAATGAAGGGAAATCAGAAAATTGTTAGACAAAGGACAAAGTGTGAACCAATGCAACAGCAATACTCACAAAACACTATGTTGAAAATGAACTTTACAATTTCGGGGGAGGGAGTCAATTGGGGGATAGGGAAAGTGGGGGAAAACGAGGGGGGTAACACTGCTCAAAAAGAAATATACTCATTACCTAACTTATGTAACTGTAATCCCTCTGCACATGACCTTTACAATAATTTTTTTTAATGTGTACTGGAAGAACAAGAATTGGGGAAAGGAAGAGTTGAATGTTGATTAATATGTTTACATTCCCTCATCATTTATGTGCAGAAATCCTCACCGTCAGTTTAATAGCTCTGGAAACAAAAGCCTTGGTGATGTATTTAGACCTGAATTAGTGCCTTATAAAGGAACTAAATGAAGATCCCTCTTCTTCAATCTCAGTAAAGTTAGAGTGAGATGATGGCTCTTCAAGGCATAAGATTTGATAACCTTGGACTTCCCATACTCTAGAAGTATGAGAAATAGTTCAAAAGTGAATAGGACACACAAAGCTAAATATATTTTGTGTCTGAAGTATGGAAGTGTAGGGAGTAGAGTGCTTGTTTAGCAGCTTGAATCCAAACTCTAATAATAGCAAAATAAAAAATTCCTATCTTATAAGGGGTATGAGCTTGTATACAGATAGATGATAAATAGAAATATATTTATTTCTATAACAAACAAATATAAGTAGAAATATAGTTCTTATATATGTACTATATGAGTAAAACCCTAAAGAAAGTACTTTGTAAGTTTTATGAACATAATGTTAAATTTTAAATAAATTTGAATGAATTCTGAGTTTTTAATATATAAAAATTCTACTTGCTCTTTTTCAAATGTATAATAAAACATTTTTCTTTAATAAATATGTAATACTAAAGTTCCATTTTAGCACTAGGATGACATCTTCATTTACAATATTTATTTTAACACATCAAGTGATTTGATTTGAAAATAATACAGTTGAGATTTTTGGATCTCTATAAATATTTTTTTTAATTTTGTGTTTTATTTCTCTTCATAATTTTTAATAATCTAGTTATCTCATTGGTGAGGGGCCTAGTAAATTCTGAGCAGTTTATACATCACATTAAGTAAATAATTTACTCTGTGTTGTTTGATCAAAAATCATAATCAGAACTTCATCAGCTTACTGCCCTTTGCAGAATTTGAGGTCTATTTCCAATTTCTTCCATTAGCATGTTCTATGGCCCTTGAATTATTTTGTAATTTCCTAAAGTATATTTATTTCCTCCAATTTTTGCAAATCTATAAATAAATCATCATATATCACAAAGGTCATCTGCAGACACTGCAACTAACAGGGCTTGAGAATGTCTGTTTCTTGATTAATCTATTCCTGGTTAATGCCAATAAATGGTACTGCCAATTTAAAGCATGTGATTGTTGTAAATGGTTTATCATTATTCAGTAATTTCCATTTAATTTAAACCTAAAGAGGTAAATATATCCCACATAGATAATTGGATTTCATCTTCTGCAGATGTTTTATTTCTCTGAATTATTTTTTCTTTTAGTTGCTTTTATGCTTTTTTAATTAAAATGTTATAATAGTTGCAATAATTTCCTAGTCTGAGGCTTATCTAATAATTTGGTTTGTGGCTTGAATGTGGGAGTGTGTGTGTGTGGGGGGGGGTGTATATGTATGTGCAATGTGTTCCTGAGTGTATATGTGTGTGTTGATCAGCTACATTATTTTAATACTATCCTTTCTTCATTGTATTCACATTTTTGTCCCACACCACATAGACATCTGAAGTTGTTACCACAGTCTGCATAGATGCTTAATTCTAGACTCCTGAGCCTACTTCCAATACTTACTGTTTGTGGCTTAAGATCTCAACCACAACTTCATAAGAGTCTCTCCTTCTTCACTTTAGTTCTGGAAATCTGCCCCCTTTACTTTTGTATATTAATCTTTCATTTAAAATATTTGAACAAATATTTGCTATACCATATTAATGTTAAAAATGCTATGGAAATTTATAACATTAGTCCAATTTACAACATAACTTTAAGAAAGCTTTATTTTCTGTTTCTATTTTATTCTATTTTGCTGTTTTTATATACAATCTTCCTTCCAAATTTGCAAGTTCCATATGTAGGCATCAAAATATTCATAAAAATGCATCTGCACTGGAAACATATCACATTTTTGTCATTAATCTTTAAGAAACAAAATGTAACTATTTTATAATTATATTTGATAACTATAAGTATGTCTATTTCTATAGCACTAACATCTAAAAATGTGGTACAATGTGAATAGATTAGGTACAAATTTCTATTCCATTTTATATAAACTTAAGTATCCATAGATTTGAAAGTATAAAGGAGTCTTTGCAACTAACCAAACTCACTGATTTGGAAGAATGTTCCTCTCTTGGTCTCTTCCTCTGTTTCTTTCTCTGTCTCTGTCTCTTTCTCTCTCTCTCTCTCATTCTCTGTTTTGTGTATTTGTGTGTGTGTGTGTGCAATGTGTGTGCATGTGTATGAGTGTTTGTGTAACTCCTAGTTTCCTTTGGGTCATGGGGTGGGAGCAGGAAGCTTGAATAATTGTAATTCAGCTTTTCCAATGAAAACATTTAGCACTGAATTGTTGTATTTTCTTTATTCTGTTTATCCAAATAACCTAATTTTACACAAACACTGAGAGAGGGGGGGCGAGGGGGGGCGAGGGGGAGAAGGAGAGGGAGAGGGAGAGAGAAAGAGAGAGATATCAGTTCTCAGGATCAAACTCAGGGCCTGAACTCTGTACCTGAGATTTTTTGCTCCAGGCTAGAATTCTACTATCGGCCACAGCTCCAGTTAAAGCTTTTTGGTGGTTACTTGGATATTAAAGTCTCACAGACTTTCCTGTCTAGGCTGATGTTGAAACATAATCCTCAGATACCAGCACTCGAAGTAGCTACAGGCATGAACCACTGGTGCTGGGCTGCACTAATATTTTTCAAGCTAATATTGCTTCTTTTAAAATATAAGTAAGTGAGGTTTTGGTTTGGGTTTTCTTTTTATTTGGTATTATTGAAGATTTTGGGTTGCTTGAGGCTTTACACAAACACTCTATCACTTGAACCATGCCCTCGGTCCTTTAGCTTTAATTTGGTTAGTAACTGTAAGGAGTTCTAAAGAAAGCACTATAATGTAAAATATTTCATCATATAGATATTTTCTCTGGCATTCTTTATCTAAAAAATTACAGACTTTGGGAAGAGTGGAAGGTCTAACTAATTTGAAATCTTTGGTGGAATTCATAGCTGAATGGTTTAACTTCCTTCTGTCATAATAAGTGATTTTCATTTAAATTATTCTTAATACAAAGTACAGCATTAAATCAATTGCAAAATCTTTGGTGGCCTCCAGCTGTGGAACATTATTAATCTTTAATACATCAGATGATTAAAAATGTACAGCATCTTTTAAAAATATTAATCACCATTGTCTCTTAGCAATGCATGAATACAACTTTATCTACTCCAAAATATGTTAACAGTTCTTGACATATACCATTGTTTCTCTAAAAGAAATTTGAAAAAATAATATATGGGGGCATGGAACCAAATAGTTATACTTCACAATTTTTACTTCGATTGTCTTTTCCATCCAGATATCTCATAGCATATAATAAAGTGACAAAGTCTTGGTAATTTGCTAGGCATGTCAGGATTCCTGTCAAAATTCTGTCCTTAAATAAAAACATATTTCATGTCATACGAACATTTTGCTGCATTCTATGCTCTTTACATGTCTGATGCAGTTTTTATCATCACATGACTTCTGAAAGTGAGTAACAGTCTTTACGCAACATTAGAAATAGCATCCAGAACAGCTGATTGTTTGGGGTTTCTAACTTGTGTGATTAACCACATTTCATCTACTCAAAGGCTTGTTCTCCATCCCATCCCTAAGAAAGGGTTTAGGCATGAGGAGCAAGAAATAAAGCCAATGGCCACCAAAAGAAGGGTGAGGATCATTGTGCTTTTCTGTGCCACTGAATCTAACCCTATCTCTTTCATACTTTGAATCCTAGGATCTATCAGGACTATTTGAATTTTCATATCCATCATTGTGACTATAGCGAAATTCACACAGGTTTCATATCTAACAATACTTGTACATCGGTCTAAAAGAATGATAACTCTATTGCTTAGCTTGCTTCATTTTATTTTTAAAGTTGGCTGAAGCTTTCGCTAGCTGAGCCTCAACTATGTTTATTGCAACATTATTCACCAGACCTAAGATATAGAACCAACCCAGATGCCCCTCAGAAGATGAATAGATCAAGAAAATATATACAATGGAATCCTATGTTTCCATGAGACAGAATGACACTGCCCCATTTGTTAGGAAATGGAAAGACTTGGAAAAAATTATATTAAGTGAAGTAAACCAGACCGAAAGAAATATAAGTCCCATGGTTTCCCTCATTTGCAATAATTATGTCTAGGAAAATTTTATCAACCTTATTTTTTTAGTTCATTGAATTTCTAATATATATCTGCTACCATGATTATAAGCATTTTATTTTGTTTTGTTAAGTTCTAAAAGTTTATAATTTCAGCATTGAGTTTGTATTTTGTCAATTGACCCATTATATTTTTTCTGAACTTTTATGTGCCTTTATATCATATTTTACCTATTCCTCTCTTTTTGTGCCATCTTTTACATAATGGATTCTAAGTATTTAGCATTTTCTGGTTTCAAGTATGTATCTACTAAACAACTGGACTTTATTTTTGGTATGCACCCAATCTTCGCATGAGTCTGCTCTCAGAGTAACAGTATTTCATCTTATCATTTGCAATGGTCAGGCGTTGCTCAGAGCCCTTTCTTCTTTCTTTCTTTCTTTCTCTCTCTCTTTCTTTATTTCTTTCTCTCTTTCTTTCTTTCTTTCTTTCTCTCTCTTTCCTTCTTCCTTCCTTCCTTCCTTCCTTCCTTCCTTCCTTTCTTTCTTCCTTTCTTTCTTTCTTTCTTTCTTTCTTTTTCTTTCTTTCTTTCTTTCTTTCTTTCTTTCTTTCTTTCTTTCTTTCTTTCTTTCTTTCTTTCTTTCTTTCTTTCTTTCTTTCTTTCTTTCTTATTGTGAAAATACCATACAGAGGGGTTACAATTACATGGGCAAGGTAACGAGTACATTTCTTATCAAGCATTGTTGCCTCCTCCTTTGTTTCCCCTCCTCATCCCTTCCCATCTCCCCCTCCCTCGCCCCTCTACCCCCTTACCCCTCCTCCCTTGACCCCCCCCCCGCGCCCCCGCCAAAGTTGTAAAGTTCGTTTTATGACATAACAATGTGTACATCTCATTGTTGCAATGGGTCCACCTGTATCCCTAGTTAAACTATTTGTTTTTTCGCTTCCCCTCCACAAATTATACCAATACCAAATATAGTGAAAGCAGGGGTTATACCGTGGGAGAGGGACACACAAAGCAACAAAGAAATCATCTTATAAATATGTTAGAAACAATTGCATGAAAGCAAAAACATTTGAATACTTATCTTGGGGTTCATGTCCCTAACATCAACTTATCGGACCTTTTCTGCTTGATTCAGACATACACTGGTTATTGCAAATAAGGGAAACCATGGGACCTATGTTTCTTTGGGCCTGGCTTACTTCACTTAATGTAATTTTTTCCAAGTCTTCTCATTTCCTACATTTCCTAACAAATGGGGCTATGTCATTCTTTCTGATGGAGGCATAGAATTCCATTGTATATATATATATACCACATTTTCTTGATCCATTCATTTATTGAGGGGTATCTGGGTGGGTTCCATATCTTAGCTATGGTGAATAATGCTGCATTAAACATAGTTGTACTGGTAGTTTTAGTATGGTCTTGTTTGTGAACATTTGGGTAAATACCCAAAAGTGGGATAGCCAGGTCATAGGGGAGCTCTATGTGGAGTCTTTTGAGGAACCTCCATACTGCTTTCCAAAGAAGAAGATGGAATCTTCAGCACAATTTTTGGGACTCACCCCTAATTCTACTCAGCACACTGGGCCATTCTTTTCCACATAGTAAAGGAAACCCACACATACATCCAGAGCCTACACCTCAACTGCTGCTTTCCTTTATGATATGCATATTTCTACTTCTTCATGTGTAGTTAATGAGGATAAAAAAGATATAGTGAGGAGTATAAATTTCATGTCATCTTGAAACTATTATAATATATTCAATTATATAGCCACTTTCCAAAAGACAGGAGATACATCAGGCCATATGGTTGGCAAAGAAAGTTTTAAAACAAAGAGAGTTTTAAAAACATCTAGAATTGAATGTGAATTATTTCACACCCATTCGGCGTGTCATGGCACTTGGAATAGAAAAGGTTTTATTTTGGGTATGTGTAAAAAGAGCATATATTCCACTTGCCATTAACCTCATACATATTTCTCTGTCATGCTAAGGAGTTATACGTTTTGCTGAAGAACAATTTTATTAAGAGCTCACCTGCATTTTTATATATGGAAATATGTGATGTTGAAGGGGAAGCTGACTCAACTCTTTTTCAATATCTATTCTCATATTCACATTCTAAATGCATATATTCACTTGTTATCCTGAAGGCAGAGGAGTCAAAGGAAATGGAATAAATACTTCTATATGCCAGTAGACACTTTTCTCATGAATATAAGCATCTCTGCATGTAGATAGAATGCATGCACATATGCATACACATTAAAAGACTGCTGTGAAGTTAATAATTGTTGAGTTCCCTAATATGCACCTGACACTCTTAGATGATGGGGATACAGAGTAGAAACTTGACACTTCATAATAACTCTCTAAAATGTGCCCCCAGCTTTTAAATGAAAAAACTCATATCCAGCAGAAACTATCATGATCAATAACCTAATTCACAAATTATTTCCCTAGCTTTAAAGTGAGTGATCTTTTTACTACTGTCACTAATCACAAAAAGAAGGAAACCATCTCCTAAAATATTGTAATTGAATGGACACATTTGAGTGGATAAAAACATTTTACTTTCCCAATAATTTACTATTAGTCATCCAATATTAGACATATTAGCTTCAAATAACATTTGCTTGTGAACTCTGTATAGCCATACATAGCTATATATTTTCTCTTGTTTCATTTTCATCATGTGCATGTCAAAGCAACATATCAAATGTAGAAAGTGTTCCTGTTTCTCTAAACTGTATGGCAAGACAATTTTCAAGAGCTATGTTAGTTATTACTAAATATCAAATTGAAAGCTTTTATAAACATGTTTTAATACAAAAATAAAATTAAAGATTCAAAAAGGAAAATATAGATAAATATTTTTATATATTTCAGTAATATAAAATAAGATGGCATGCAGATATCATCATGTAATATTTAAGTTTAAAGACACCAACTGACAGTTTACTTGTGACCACTGAGACTGAAAATTACATAGACAGTATCAGAAAACTACTTCTTTAAGTCAAACCCCTCACTAGGACAGCAACAAACATCTTCTCAACGTTAAACTGTAGGGACTTCCATTTCCTTAGTTGAAAATGCACAGTAAAAGTCTCTAAAGAAGTTATACTTTCCTGGAGACTTTTGAATCAATAGCAGCTGTTATTTTCCAATTAGAAATTTCTCAATATTCATGGGCTGATGCCAAAAATTAGAAAACTGTGAATAAAAATACCCAAGCTACACCAGTCCCAAGCAATACCTCTAGCAAATTTAAGTTCTTCTTTACAGCTCAAGTCAGCTCTCTGGTGCCTCTGGAATAAAGCCAAGCACATGTAAATGACTGTGTAATTTAACTTGAACACCATATATTTTCTAGTGAGTAAGGTCATCTACCTGGAATGAAGGATGATCACAGCAAACCCCCCATATTGGGTTTTATTTTGCAAACATTCTATTCTTCAGCTTATATTGGATTCTGGGTGATCTTCTGAAAATTTCCAGGTGAAGATATATGATGTACAGGAGCTAGTAGGACATCTGTGCATTATTTCCCTCATGTTGGTGTAGAAAGTATGTTACCCATAAAGTATCCTAAACCCTTCTCTTTGTTTATTGTTGATATCAACCTTTAACTCTTGTCTGTCTGGTAAGATAGCTCCTTTTTGTATTGCAAATCTTAATTTATCAAAGAAAAAAATTTATGTAACCAAAACAATACTCTACCTTCATAGTTTAAAAATAATAATAAAGTTGAGCTCATTAGCTCAAGAGATGGACTGTCAGAAGCTGGCAGACAAAAGATCCACAACCCAGTGGCCACGTGGCACTGATTTACGCTAAATATAAAATATAGGCAACAGGCAGAGATGGGTCTGGTTTTGTCTACAAATATTTTTTTATTGTGAAAATACTGTACAGAGGGGTTACAATTACATGGGCAAGATAGTGAGTACATTTCTTATCAAGCATTGTAGCCTCCTCCTTTGTTTACCCTTCCCATCCCTTCCCATCCTCCCTCCCCCCCACCCAATCCTCCCCCCCCTACAAATATTCTTGCTGAATTATTCATTTCATAAAATGTTATTTATTTATTTATTGGCAGTGTTCAGGTTGGAATTCAGCATAAAGTGTATTTCAATCTGTCTATACTTAATTGCTTGTAGGGCACATGGGCAGCAAAGATGGCGCTTAGAGGAAGTTGGTGGGCAGAGCCGAGTTGTTTACCTTAAAATCTAATTGGATACCACAATCAGGCAAAGTGAAGTCAGTGCATGAACAGTTCTTGGACAGCAGGGAAAGTATAGAAAGCTTAGGCGCATGTTAGGGTGACCTCTACAGTGATTGGTTGGTTCCTTTTCCTCCCTTTTTATGCTGTGCGATTTTTGCTTTAAAAATGCTTGCTGTGTGAAAGTAAACGAGTTCCTGCTTTACTTGACTCCTCACTATGTCTGACTGTCTCCGAGGCTAAGGGAGGCTGGGGAACGGGCAAGCGGGCACTTACTTATCTTTCCTGGGACCCGGTCCGGCTTCCGCGGGATGGATGAAGACCCAACAATTGCTGAGGGTACTGCCCAGCCCAGTGTAATAAGTAGACATAAGTTTATTGCCAGCACGGTTGGTAAACCTGAGGAAGCTAATTTTACAGTCACAAATAAGTTAGAGCAGTCACAGATGCACTATGAGAAGCAAGGTATGTGCTTCAAGCACATACACAGAACTGCCAATACACCCCACTGCCATTCCACATTGCCCAGATATTCTTCCCACTTCAATTAGAATCCAGACAGAGACTTCCAGCCCCTGGAATTACTACTGCTCCACAGAATATTCTCCACTTCATTCCAGCAATTCTCTTTGGTCCACAGCACTGAAGTTGCACCCCAACAATCCAGGGCTACGAGCAATCATAATAGATTTTGAAGTCTAAAAGATTTTACTTCCAGTAGAGAACTCCACTTTGATGCCAAGAAAAGAAAAATTTGTGATAATACCAAACACAGTTGGTTTTCAAAAGGCCAAAAACTGGAAGAGCATGTCAGTCACTTTTACAGAGCAAAGCCTGTTCCCATATCTCTTAACAAGAATGATAGACTGATTTTCTTTGGATTTCTATATATGCCTTTGGCATATAAGTTTTCTGGATGGTTTTATTTATTCTAGGTTTCTAAAGTTTTCTTTCTCTTTTCACAACATTCCTAAACATTCTGCATGTATTTTGTGCAATCAATTTCAGTGTTTTTCACACTATTATTTCATATATCTTCTCCTTTCTCTTTCTGTCCCCAGCCATTCTTTATGTTACCTAATATTTAATGTTTGTAATTCTAATTATTGTTTAGCTCTAAGTTTATCACCCAAGAACAGGTTTCATTACTCTACACAATATTGGGAAGGAAGCAGAGAACTCCAATTATTTCTTGATTCATTAAATATTTGAGGAGTTTGTCCAAATGCGGACATTCGAGCAGAACTGAAAGATTAATTCACCACAGTAAATGCCAAAAAAACATCCAATATGCAGGTGAAAGATAATAGCATACCTCCAAGCCCTCAAACCTTATCAACTATTGAACCCAAAGATAATGAAGTAGATAAATTGTCAGAAAAAGTATTCTAAAGTTTACTTTTGAACATGATTAAAGACTATAAAGAGGATTCAAATAAGTAGATAAATTAAGTTTAAAAACAATTCAAGAACAGGTGGACCCGATGCAACTAGGAGAAGTACAAGTTGTCATGTCAAAAACGAACTTTACAACTTTGGTGGGGGGGGGATTGGGGGGACGGACGGGGAGAGGCTGGGAAGGGATGTGAAGGGTAAACAAAGGAGGAGGCTGCAATGCTTGGTAAGAAATGTACACATTATCTTGCCCATGTAATTGTAACTCCTCTGTACAGTATGTTCACAAAAAATTAAAATTAAAATTAAATAATAAAAACAATTCAAGAACTAAACAAAAAAGTAAGAAACATATATCAGAATTTCCACAAAGAAATCAAAATTATGAGGAATAACAAGCAGAAATGTTAAAATAAAAAAGCTTAAAAGATGAAGTAAAAATCAAAGTGGAAAGTATTATCATGAGAAAATAATAAGCAGAAGAAAGAATATCAGAAATAGAGATTAAATGAGAGAGGTAGAGGTTAAAATGGTTAAATATATACTACACAAAGACAACAAAAATGAATAACTATGATTATATAATATCTATATAATAGTACAATTATCTAATATCTTCAGGATCTTTTGGACAGCATCAAAGACGAAACATAAGAATTCACATAGGAAGAGAGTTCCGGGAAGATGGCGGAGGAGAAGCTGGAATCTGAACAAGCTCTCGCATAGAAAGGAGTTTTAGAGTTCCAGTGAACAGTCCTAAGCCAGAGAATCACACCAAGTGTGTCATCACAGGACAGAGAGTTAGACAAGAGAGGGGAAGCCAAGGAAACGCAGCAGCTGCCGCTCCGGCGGCGGGGCCGGGGCGGCGGCAACCACCGCCGCGAAGACATACCTGAGACACAGAGAGTCGGGGACGAAGGAGCCAGACGCAGCGGACGAGCGGATTCTACTCAACACCAACAAGAACCGACAAGGAGCGAACATCTTCATCCTGCTGTTTGCAGACCAGAGACGACCCAGGATCCAAGACTCGGCGTGAGTACAAGCCCGACATCCTCACTCCTCAGGGAGCAGAGAAGGGAAGGCCACCCCTCCCCCCCCAGCACCGGTGATCTCCATCTTGGATACCGACAAAGTTCGGAGGAGCTGCTAGCTCCAGCTCAGGCCTTGGAATAAAATGAGTCATTTAGCAGGTCACAAGAACTTAACGGCGAAGTGACCTGCCAGACTCAGCTCCATCCAGGGAAAAGCCACCCAGCTCAGGCGCCAGCCATCGGAGTGCCTTACTTCACTGGGTAACCAGAGCCAGAGGCTGCCCCTCCCTCTAGCAGCCTCGACAATCAATTGAAAAACAGAAACCCTGAGAATGGCTCCAGGCTGGGCGCTGTGAGCTTTATCACAAAATAGCCCCAGGGAAAAGCTACTGTTTATTGAAAGGCCTCAACTCTACCCAGAACCTAGCCTCATCACCACATCCCCCTCTTTTGTAACTCTCAAAGCAGACCACCCTCCCAGAAAACTAACCTGGGAGGGGGATCTCAAAATCTTGGGTAAAGCAGAGCATTTTTCTGCCTCTTCCAACCAACCAACTTAAGAAACCAATCAAGCCACAGGACCTCAAGCTGACCAGAGACTCCAACAAGAGACTGGTTGCAGACAAAAGGGAGATACAGGATTCTTCCCACTCCTCCCCCCCCCAAAAAAAAAATCAAAAGACTTTTTTTTCTTTTTTTTTCTTTTTCTTTTTCTTTTTTTTTTTCTTTTTTTCTTCTTCTTCTTCTTTTCTTTTTTTTTGCTTGTTTTTTGTTTTTTGTTACCTTATATATATATATATATATATATATATATAAATTTTTTTCCCATCTAAAACTTTTATTAATCTTTAATTCTTGCCTCTTCTGAAAAAATAATTGTTTTCCAGTAACCTTTTTTTTTTTCTCATCTTATAATTTTTATTTTAGGAATACGTGAATAAGAGTTTTCCTTTCTTTTCTTGTCTTCTTTCTCTTTTTCTTTCTTTCTTAATTATCTTTTTGTTTTTTATCTAGCTCTACTGAACTTCTGATCTTTTCTTCTCCCGTTCCCATCCTTAAAGCTTTTCACATCTCCTCTATGTCCCTCCCCTTCTCTGAACATATTCACATTCCACTCTAAATAGACGGTCTTTCAACCTCTATAATAACATTAATTTTTACGTTTCTATTCTTTTTCTGGTCTCTCTTTATTACCCTTTCCGTCTCTTCTTTTTCTCTCTCTCTCTACTTGCATCCTACCCAACTCATTTCCTGCACTGTGATTAGGACATAGTTAACTCTCCCTGTGCCTCCCCACACCAATCTACTCCTATTTTTTACCCACATCTCTCACTAATCCTAATAATTTCTGGTTTTCCAAATTCTTTTCTGCGGTTCGAAGTCCTTTAACATATAGTCGTTTGATGTTGAATAGATGTATCTGTTGAACTAGATTGTATCTGTAGACTATTGACTATACAAATGCAAACTTTGGTTGATGGTTGCCTTAAGATAGTGTTCTAGCACAAAACTGGTGCAATCTTTATCTCAAATGGGCCGAGTAAGCAGGAAAAACACAAGAAAAATGGCAAATTCGGGTATCTCAATTCCCAACCTTGATAATCAGGGATTAGAACAGATAAAGAATAATCCAGAGGAGAGTTCCCAAATAGCTCTACAAACACTAATAGCAAACATGATAAATGAGAAGTTTGACAATGTACAAAGGACTCTGTATGAGCGTGATAGGGAGAGAGAGGAGGCATCCCAGAAGTTTATACAGGAATATCATAAGCGTGAGGAAGCTTCTCAAAAACAGATACAGGATTTGCGTGAACAACTTGAGAATACTCAAAGAGAAAGGGAGGAATGGCGTGAGCAGGCAGAGAACACTCAAAGAGAACTGCAGGAATCCCACAGAAGGGAGGAAACTAATCAAAGAGTAATTCACGAATTAAGAGACCAGGTAGAGAATACACAAAGATCACTAAAGACATTCATGGAATCCATTAACAAAGAGCTGAAGGAAGTCAGGGAGACCACAAAGGGAATGCTGAATGGAACCCAACAGAAGGAATGGGAGTCCAAAGAAACCATAACCAATCAACTAAGTGATTTGAGAACAAACACTGAACACCAAATTAAGGAAGTAAAGAAAATCATACAAGACCTAAAACAGAGTTTCAACAAAGAACTTGAAACCATCAAAGCTGACCAATTAGAAGGAAAAGAGATAAAAAACAAAGTAGAGAGTCTTGACAGCAGGTTAGACCATGCAGAAGATCGAATCTCAGGGATTGAAGACAGCCTAGATATTATAGAGAAAGAACATACAACCATCCAAGACAAGTCCAAGAAATATGATAGGTCTATCCAACACCTGGAAGACACCATCAGAAGGCCCAATCTAAGGATAATGGGTGTAGAGGAGCACCTAGAAACAGAAGTTAATGGTCTAGGAAATTTGTTTAACAGGATCCTAGCAGAGAACTTCCCAAACATACAAAAAGATAGGCCTATTCAGATACAAGAAGCTTTTAGAACCCCAAATAGACCAGACCAGAATAGGACATCCCACCGTCACATTATAATCCACACAGGATCAACCCAGACCAAGGAAAAGATCCTTAAAGCTGTCAAGGAGAAAAGGTTTATCACTTATAAAGGGAAACCAATTAGAATTACCTCAGATTTCTCAGCAGAGACAATCAAAGCAAGAAGAGCCTGGAATGACGTATGCCATGCCCTAAAAACAAACAACTATCAACCAAGAATACTGTACCCAGCTAAACTCTCCTTCATAACTGAAGGCCAAATAAAAACCTTCCATAGCAAAGAAAAACTGAAACAATACATCTCCACCAAACCAGCCCTGCAAAAGATTCTTAAAGATGTCCTACACATAGAAAACCAACAAGAACGCAACAAAGGCCAAGAAACTGCACCCAAACTGAGAATCCAAGAACCTTAGGAAGAACCCAGGTTTCACAGCCCCCAAGAAGGTGTATAACATGGCAGGAACCCCCAAATACCTCTCAGTCCTATCTCTTAACGTTAACGGACTGAACTCTCCAATTAAGCGACATAGACTGTCTAGTTGGATTAAAAAACAAGACCCCTCTATCTGCTGCCTGCAGGAGTCACATCTTGCCCGTAAAAACAAACATATTTTCAAAGTTAAAGGCTGGAACAAAATCTACCAAGCAAATAGCCCCCATAAACAGGCGGGAGTTGCAATCCTAATATCAGATAAAATAGACTTCAAACTAAAATTCGTGAGAAGAGATAAAGAAGGTCGCTACATACTAATGAAAGGATCTCTCCTTCAGGAGGATATTACAATTCTAAATATCTATTCGCCAAACAATGGAGCACCCAAATTTATCAAAGAAACACTACTTTCCCTCAAATCCCATATAGATCCAAAGACATTAATTGTTGGGGATTTTAACACACCACTCTCCCCACTAGATAGATCAACACGGCAAAAACTCAACAGAGAAACCGCAGATCTAAACAGCTGCATAGATCAACTAGACTTAACAGACATTTACCGAACATTTCACCCAGCAGCAACAGAATACACGTTCTTCTCAGCAGCACATGGAACGTTTTCTAAAATAGACCACATTTTAGGCCACAAAGCAAACTTGTCTAAATTCAGAAACATTGAAGTTATACCTTGCATTCTCTCTGACCACAAGGGAATAAAATTAGATCTCAACACCAAAAGCCACCAAAGAAAGTCCGGTATCACATGGAGGCTGAACAACACACTGCTGAATCATGAGTGGGTCATGGAAGAGATTAGAAAGGAAATTCAAATGTTCATGCTATTCAACAAAAATGAACACACAAATTACCAGCTCCTCTGGGACACAGCAAAGGCAGTACTCAGAGGCAAGTTTATAGCTCTGAGCTCCTACATCAACAAATTGGAGAGATCGGAAACTAACAATTTAATGACACATCTAAACCTCCTTGAAAAAGAGCAGCAAGATAAACCCCAATCCAGTAGACGGAAAGAAATAATCAAAATTAAATCAGAATTAAATGAATTAGAATCCAAAAAAACTATAGAAAGAATCAACAAAACAAAGAGTTGGTTCTTCGAAAAACTTAACAAAATTGACAGACCCTTAGCAAACCTTATCAGAAAAAGGAGAGAACACACCCAAATTAATAAACTCAGAGATGAGAATGGAAACATCACCACAGAAACAACCAAGATTCAGAACATTATTAGGGGATACTTCTCAAAACTTTATGCTAATAAGTTTGAGAACTTGACAGAAATGGACCTTTTCCTAGCAAATATTGACATGCCAAAACTAAACCAAGATGAGTTAAACCAGCTTAACAGGCCCATATCAAGCATTGAAATAGAAACAGCAATAAGAGACCTCCCAGCTAAGAAAAGTCCAGGACCAGATGGTTTTACAGCGGAATTTTACAAGGCCTTCAAAGCAGAGCTCACACCAATACTCCTCCAACTCTTCAATGAAATTGAAAGAGAAAGCTCACTACCAAACACATTCTATGAAGCCATCATAACCCTCATCCCAAAACCAGGCAGGGACTCATCAAAGAAAGAGAACTATAGACCCATTTCTTTGATGAACATTGATGCAAAACTTCTCAACAAAATTTTGGCCAATCGACTTCAACAATTCATCCAAAAAATCATACACCATGATCAAACAGGATTCATTTCAGGGATGCAAAGCTGGTTCAATATACGCAAATCAATTAATATTATTCATCACATCAACAGGAGCAAGAATAAGAACCACATGGTTATCTCAATAGATGCAGAAAAAGCATTTGACAAGATCCAACACCCCTTTATGATGAAGGTTCTGGAAAAATTAGGAATCCATGGAACATTCCTCAATACAATAAAGGCTGTATATGACAAACCTACAGCCAGCATTATACTCAATGGTGAAAAACTAAAGCCATTTCCTCTTAACTCAGGAACAAGACAAGGATGCCCACTCTCTCCACTTCTCTTCAATCTAGTATTAGAATGCCTAGCTACAGCAATAAGACAAGATGCAGACATAAAGGGGATCCAAATAGGGAAAGAAGAAATAAAACTCTCCCTCTTTGCAGATGACATGATCTTGTATTTAAAGAATCCCATAGACTCCACTCCCAAATTACTCAAGCTGATTCAAAACTTTGGCAAAGTAGCAGGTTATAAAATTAACCCCCCAAAATCAATGGCTTTTCTGTATGCCAACAATGAGAAAAGTGTGGCTGAAATTAGGAAAGCAACTCCATTTGTAATAGCCCCACAAAAAATAAAATACCTAGGAATTAACTTAACCAAAGAAGTGAAGGACCTCTATGATGAAAACTTTAAAATCTTGAAAAAGGAAATCAACACAGAACTTAAAAAATGGCAAAACCTCCCATGCTCCTGGATTGGCAAGATTAACATCGTGAAAATGGCAATACTTCCCAAGGCTATCTACAAATTCAACGCGATACCTATCAAAATTCCACCCTCATTCTTCAAGGAAATAGAGGAGGCAATCCAAAAATTCATATGGAACAATAAAAGACCCCGAATAGCAAAAACGCTCCTCAACGGAAAGAACACTGCTGGAGGAATATCAATACCAAATTTCAAACTCTACTATAAAGCCATAGTAATCAAAACAGCTTGGTATTGGCATAAGAACAGACCTCAGGACCAATGGAATAGAATTGAAAACCCAGAAATGAACCTACAGACCTATAGCCATCTAATCTTCGATAAGGAAGCTAAAACAATAGAATGGAAGAAAGACAGCCTCTTCAGTAAATGGTGCTGGCAAAATTGGTTAACTACATGTAGAAAACTAAAGCTAGATCCTTATATATCACCCTGTACCAGAATCAACTCCAAATGGATCAAAGACCTTGAACTCAAAGCAGACACTCTGAAAACATTACAGGATGGAATAGGAGAAACCCTAGGTCTCCTTGGCTCAGGTCGAAATTTTCTGAATAGAGACCCGGAAGCACAACAAATCAAAGAAAGGTTGGACAAATGGGATTGCATAAGATTGCAGAGCTTCTGCAGGGCAAATGACATAGCTGGCAAGATCAATAGAAAGCCCACCGATTGGGAGAAGATCTTTACTAGCCATACAACGGACAAGGGTCTCATATCTAAAATATACTTGGAACTCAAAAAATTAAACCACCCAACAACAAATACTCAAAGAATCAACTGCCCAATAAATAAGTGGGCGAAAGACTTAAAGAGAAGCTTCTCTGAAGAAGAAACAAGGATGGCCAATAGACACATGAAGAAATGTTCAACATCCCTAGCCATAAAAGAAATGCAAATCAAAACAACATTGAGATATCACCTCACTCCAGTTAGAACAGCAAAAATCAAGAACTCTAACAACAACAGATGCTGGAGGGGATGTGGACAGAAAGGAACCTTACTTCATTGTTGGTGGGAATGTAAACTTGTTCAACCACTTTGGAAAGCAGTATGGAGGTTCCTCAAAAGACTTCACATAGATCTCCCCTATGATCCAGCAATCCCACTTTTGGGCATTTACCCAAATGTTTACAAACAAGACCACACTAAAGCTACCAGCACAACTATGTTTATTGCAGCATTATTTACCATAGCTAAGATATGGAACCAACCCAGATGCCCCTCAGTAGATGAATGGATCAAGAAAATGTGGTATATATACACAATGGAATTCTATGCCTCCATCAGAAAGAATGACATTTCCCCATTTGTTAGGAAATGGAAAGGTTTGGAAAAAATTATATTAAGTGAAGTAAGCCAGGCCCAAAGAAGCATAGGTCCCATGGTTTCCCTTATTTGCAATATCTAGTATAGGTATGAGTCAAGCGGAAAAGGTCAGATAATGTGATGTTAGGAAAATGAACCCTTAAATATGTATTTTAATGTTTTCGTTTCTTTCACGCATGTGTTTCTAACGCATTTATAAGATTATTTCTTTGTTGCTTTGTATGTCCCTCCCCCACAGTGTAACCCCCGCTTTCACTGTATTTGATGTCAGTATAACATGTGGAGGAGATGGGGACAAACAAGTAGTTTAAGGATTCAGGTGGACCTGTTGCAACAATGAGAAGTACAAAATGTCATGTCAAAACCAGCTTTACAATGTCGGTGTGTGGGGGGGAGGGGGGTATAATTGGGTGGGGGGAGGGGGGTAAAATTGGGTGGGGGGAGGGGGGAGGCGGGGAAGGGAAGTGAAGGGTAAACAAAGGAGGAGGCTGCAATGCTTGGTAAGAAATGTATGTATTATCCGGCCCATGTAATTGTAGCCCCCCTGTACAGTATGTTCTCAAATAAAATAAAATAAAATAAAAAAAAAAAAAAAAGAATTCACATAGTACAAGAAATGAAGGTGTAAGAAACATATTCAAGCCGGGCGCTGGTGACTCACGCCTGCAATCCTCGCTACTCAGGAGGCTGAGATCTGAGATTCATGGTTCAAAGCCAGCCTGGGCAGGAAAAGTCCATGAGACTCCAATAAACCTCTAGAAAACTGAAAGTGGCTCTGTGGCTCAAGCGGTAGAGCGCTCTCCTTGAGCTGAAGAGCTGAGGGACAATGCTCAGGCCCAGAGTTCAAGCCCTACAACCGACAAAAAAAAAAACAAGAAGAAACATATTCAATAATATTATAACTAAAACTTTCCCAAATCTTGGTTGAGTTATAAACATCCATTTACAGGATGTATTACAAACTCCAAGCAGACATGACCAAAGAACAACTCAATGTTGCAATAGTATTAAAATTCTATGACTAGAACACCAAAAAAGGATAATGAGATCTACAGGAAAATAACATCACCTCATGTGCAAAGGGAAAGACATAAGAATCACATCACACCTCTAAGCATAAATCCAATAATCTAGGAAATTGTGGGACAAAATTCTCAAACCCAGAGGACAACTAAAGATCAAGAATAATTTATACAGCACAGGAATCATTTGATTTTGAGTGAGAAGTAAAAATCTTCAGCGAAAAGAATAATCTAAACCTGCTCACATACACCAAGCCTGCATTGCAGAAGATGTTTAAGTAATTCTACATATAGAAAAAAAGACAGTTAAAAATGTATAATCCAGGAAAGAATACATCTCAAAAGAGAAATGGAGGAATACATGAAAATAGAGAAACTATCCAAAATGTTTAAACCAGAAAAGCAATAAACCATGAAGATAAATAATAGTGAAAGGAAAAAAAAAACAAATGCAGTGAAATTACACTGGAAAATAAACAGTAGAACCCCAGCAATCAATAACTCTCGATCATAACCCACAGACTTAGTTTTCTTTTCTTTTTCTTTTTTGTCCGTTGTGGAGCTTGAACTCTGGGTCTGGGCGCTGTCCTTCAGCTCTGCAGCTCAAGGCAAATGCTCTACTGCTTGAATCACAGCACCACTTCCTATTTTCTAGTGGTTTATTGGAAATCAGAGTCATACAGACTTTCCTGCCCGGGCTGGCTTTGAACCACAATCCTCAGATCTCAGCCTCCTGAGTAGCTAGGATTACAGGTATGAGCCACCGGCACCTGGTACAGACTTAATCTTCTAACCAAAAAATTACAAATTGTTAAACTGGATTAAAAAGCAAGATCTAACATATTGTTGTCTGTGAGAAATATGCTTCACGAGTAAAAACACACACAGACTCAAAGTGAAAGAATGGAAAGAAATACACCAAACAAACACAAGTCAATAATAAGCCACAGTAGTTATACTTACATCAGAAAACTCAGATTTCAAATCTGCTTTTATATCGTAAAATATAAAGAATTTCATCATATATTAATAAAATAAACACCAAAAAACTATCTCTATCTATCTACCTATCTATCTGTCTGTCTGTCTGTCTGTCTGTCTGTTTGTCTGTCTGTCTGTCTGTCTAAGCATATCTCCAATGTTGGTGCCCCCAGCTTAACAAAAAAAATATTAAATATAAAGGGAAGGTAGGTCCAAATACAATAATAGCTACCTCGACACCACACTCCCATCAAAAAATAGAACATTCAGAAAAAACACATGTAGAGATATCTTAGAATTAAAGGATATCGTCATCCACTGAAGAAAATCAATGTACATAAATCAATTACCAAAACACAAGACATAAACAGAACAAGAAGCACAGCATCATCTCAAGAGATGCAGAAAAGCACTTGACAAAAATTCAACATCCTCTCAAGTTATATAAAATAATTATCAAAATGAACTCCAGGAAATGTACACAAGGAGTTTTTTTCTTTGTTTTCTTTCTTTGTTTCTTTCTTTTGTTTTCTTCTCCTTTAGTCTTGTTTGTTTGTTGATCTTTCTTTGGGAGAGTAAAAAGAGCACAAAAATAATGGAACAAACGGTGAACAAATGCAGCAATATTACTCACTAGACACTGTGTTGAAAGTGGACTATACAACTTGTGGGTGGGGATGGAAGAGGAAAACTGGGAGAGAGGGAAAGAGTGGCATTGTTCAAAAAAGTGCATTCTATTGCTCTTGCTACTTATGTCCTTTGCCATGCAGAAGCTCTGCAGTTTAATGCAATCCCATTTGTCCAACCTGTCTTTGAGGTGTTGTATTTCTGGATCTTTATTAAGAAAATTTCAGCCTGTGCCAATGAGACCTAGGGTTTCTCCTACTCCATCCTGTAATGTTTTCAGGATGTATGCTTTTGCCTCAAGGTCTATGATACATTTGGACTTAATTATGGTACAGCATGATTTATAAGAATTTACCTAGTTTTCGAGAGGTCTTTAAGCAATTTTGCCAGCACCATTTACTGAAGAAGCTGTCTTTCTTCCATTTTAATTTTGGCTCTCTTATCGAAGATTAGCTGGCTATAGGTTTACAGGTTCATTTATGGGTCTTTAGTTCTATTCCATTGGTCCTCAGGTCTGTTCTTGTGCCCGTGCCAAGCGATTTTGATTACTATGGTTTTGTAGTGGCATTTGCCCATGGATTGGGAGATCTTCACTAGCCATACAACAGGCAAGGGCCTCATATCTAAAATATACTTAGAACTAAAAGATTTAAATCTCCCAACAACAAATCCTCAAACATTCAACCTCCTCATTAATAAGTGGGCTAAAGATTTAAAGAGAGACTTCTATGAAGAGGAAATAAGAATGGCCAATAGACACATAAAGAAATGCTCAACTTTTATGGCCATAAAAGAAATGCAAATCAAGACAACATTGAGATTCCACCTTACCCCAATTTGAATTGCTATAATTAAGAAATCTAATAACAACAGATGCTGGAGGGATGTGCCCAAAGGGAATACTCACCTATGATCCAGCAATCCAACTTCTGGGCATTTACCCAAATACTCACAAGCAAGGCCATACTTAAGCTACCAGCACAACTATGTTTATCATAGCATTATTCACCATAGCTAAGATATGGAACCAACCCAGATGCCACTCAGTAGATGAGTGGATCAAGAAAATGTGAGATCTCTCTCTCTCTCTCTCTCTCTCTCTCTCTCTCTCTCTCTCTCTATATATATATATATATATATATATATATATATATATATATATATGAAATCTATGCTTTCATCAGAGAGAATGACACCACACCATTTGTTATGAAATGTAAAGGCTTGGAAAAAATCATATTAAGTAAGTAAGCCAGACCCCAAAACATTATATATCCCATGGTATCTATTATTTGAGATAATTAGTATATGTCTAGTATAGTCTTATCAGATGAGCAGAAATACTCAAAAGCTAGGTACATATGACCATATAAGATGATGCTAAGTGAAATGAACCCTAAGATATGAACACAAGAGGTTTTTCTTTGCTGTTGTTTTCAATGTAGTATGTGATTTTATTTTCTATTGTATGTTCTTCCTCCTATGGTATATCCATGTTGTCACTGTATTTGATTTTGGTATCTTGCATCTTGTGTATACATTTACTTAATTTGGGGAGGGGAATAGAAAGAACAAAATGTTGAAACAAGACCCATTGCAACAATGATACTCACAAAACACTGTTGGAAATGAACTTTACAACTTTTTGGGTAGGGGAGGAGTAGGGAAGGTGGGGGAGGGAAGGGATAGTAGGGGAAAAACAAAAGAGGTAACAATAAGAAATTTATTCATTACCTTACTCGTGTAACTGTAATCCCACTGTACCACATATTTTCAAGAAAATATTTTTAAATGGCATTCTTTATCTGACTTATGTAACTATAAGTCCTCTGTACATCACCTTGACAGGAATAATAAAGAAATTTCAAAAAACACACTCAGATGAAACTAGAAATAGAAAGTATTCTCAATATAATAATGTCTATATGTGGTAAACATATAGCCAACATTTTATTAAATAGAGATAAGCCAAAAGCATTTATTTAAAAACAGAAATTAGATTAAGTGTATTCATACTCCCAACTCCTTTCAACATAATAATGAGAAAAGCCAGATGTCAAATCAGATGCTCTGATCTTAAACACAAAATTCCACCCAATACTCCTAAGTCCTTACAAACACCTTCATCAGTATAACAGAATACAAAAATCAACACATAAAAGTCTGCTCTTCTGCATGCCAATAATATCAGGCTACAAAAGAAATAAGGAGACCAATTCTATTCACAAGTAGCCTCAGAATTAAAATGCCCAGGAAAAAATAACCAAGAAAGTGAAAAACTTCTTTAAACACTCGTTTATCTCTTCAGACTAGTTATGGCTTTAAACTTGTTTTGTGAAAAGTATAAAACCTTAAAAAGGGAATTGAAAATATATAATGATGGTAAAACCTCTTGTGCTTATGGATCAGCAGAATCAATATTGTGAAAATGACCATACAACCAAAAACAATTTATATGGTTAATGTAAAAACTCCATGAAAATTCTCAAGACATTCTTGACAGAGATTTAAAAAAAAATCATTCTTAAAGTTCATTTGGAATGTCTTTTGTTATCAGATAGCTAAAGCAATACTAAAGTCAATACTGTAAAACATATTTTATTACTTTTTCGCCAGCCCTGGGATTGAACTCAGGGCATGGCACTGTCCTGAGACTCTTTTTGTTCAAGGCTAGTGCATATATGTATATGTGTATATATATATATATATGCACATATATGCATATGTATATGTATAATATATACACATATGTACATATATACACATATATGTGTGTATATATACATACATATATATATATATATATATATATATATATATATATATATTCCCCTGAAGACAAATGGACTAGAATACTAAAAACCCAGAAATAAATTTGCACAGCTGAGGTCATTTGGGTTTTGACAAAGGAGCCCCAAATGTACATTACAGGGAAGATGAACTCTTCAGCAAACCCACATGCAGAATGTTGAGGCTAGACATACCCCTATCTTTTGTTCTGTCTTAATATTAATTTAAAATGGTTCAAAGAAAGCCATGTGTGGGTGGCTAAGATCTGAGGATCGCGGTTCAAAGCCAGTTAGGGCAGGAACGTCTGTGAGACCCTTATCTCCAATTACCCACTAGAAAACTTGAAATGGTGCTGTGGCTCAAGATGGTAGAGTGATAGCCTTGAGCTGAAGAGCTGAGGGACAGCACCTAGGCCCAGAGTTCAATCCCCATGACCGACAAAAGCTTAAAATAAAATTTGAAAAATGGTTCAAAGAATTCAATTTAAAGCCTGCATGGTTTAAGTCACAGCCAGAAATAAGAAAAACACTGGAACACATAAGCATAAGCAGTAACTTACTAACTAGACCTCCAAGAAAAGCAATCATTTGCAAATATGATTGCATCAATGAAAGCACTTTATACAACTACTTAAAGATAATTTAGAAAAGCTTAATAATAGCAAATTATTAATTCAATTTTATATATTAAATTTAAAAACACAATCAGAAGATGATAGAGAATATTATAATAAGCACAAATGTACTCAATTGCAATTTAAATTCTTTAAAATTTTGTTTGAAGTTAACCATCAAGAATAAAACCTTTTTTAATATTTACTTTAAACCCACTACTATTTTTTGGTACAGTTTTTCTCTTGTGATAACCACTATATAAATGATATATGTTATGCAGTAAATGTTTTCATTTGTACATACCTATAAACAATATTTATTATTGTTTTGCATGTCATTAAATCTATTGTGCTGTATATATCATTCTGGATCTTTCTTATTCAGTCCAACATAAGACATTTGGTATTTTGATTTACTCAAGTTGCTCTGTGGTTTTATATCATATGGATATATCATAATATGTGATAGATTATCCTAATGATATTTTTATTGATCATCAATTTGAGAGGATATAGTTCTACAATTACACAACAGACACTTTGTGAATTTAAAATGAATTGTGTGTTATGAGGTGACATTTCAATTCATCTAAAAATTGACTTCATAACAGAAAATCCTTCCTCAAATTGATTGTTTTAATTTAAATTAATGTCACCTTCCCATTTCCCTAAATGTTTGTTCAGTTTTCATGTGTTGTTAATTTTGGCATATCACTTATAGAGTACTAATTTCTATGCTATTGATTGCTAGAGCCAGAGCTAAAAAATGATAATTGATTAGTTCATTATTTTCATAATTATTACAATATTTGTATTTTTCTCTTCTTTTAGTAGCATTTTGAATATTTTTGCATATTTTTTACACAAAAATTTGCAGATTTATTACTCATTTACTTTCTGTTCTATCTTAAGTAGTAACTCCTCTGGTTTTCAAATTATATACACATACTATTTCCTTTTGCAAATTTTATTAGGCTTCATTTTTTGAAATTACTACATCTATATATCTGAATCCTATAGTGATAAAAACTTTTCCCAAATATTTCTCGGTAATTTTTATACAAATTCCAACCAAAGAGAGTTTGCATTCCACTGCTCAGTTTCCCAAAGAGTCTGATGACAGCAAAAGGTAAACACCCAGAAAAAAACAAAAGGTAAAAGAAGAAAAGGAAAAAAAATCATAAAGGAAAAGCGCAAAGACCCTTTCCCCACCCCTTGCTAGCGGAGCAACTCCGCGGCCTGGCCTGGCCCACCGAGGCCTGGCCTGGCTGTAGGAGACCCGAGAACCACACTGGGTCATCTTTAGAATGCCAGCACAGACAATCCCCAAGGTGCTGGTGGTGTAAACAGAGACACCTCAGAGCTTGGAACTTGTACAACAACCCTTCCACCACCCCTCTCTGGCAGAGTGACCCTACACCATCCCACCAAAACCACTTAGCCCCACGGCCATGTGGTACATCCCAGAACTACAAGGATCCATCAGCAGAATGCCAGATCAGAAAACTCCCAAGGAGCTGGTGCTGATCTGGAGAGCTCAAACAGAAACAGAAACCTTGGGCTCAGAACATTTCTCACCCCTGCTGGTAGAGTGGGTTTGCACCATCCTAATAAAGTCCCCCATCCCCCCAGAACCACAGGGCTCCATAGGAAGTCAGTGTTAAATCACTCATGGCGCTAACCCATACAACATAAACAGTGGAAGAGATGGTGTGATACATAAACCTTGAGACACAACCACCATCCAGCCCAGCCAGAGGTTGGCCTCTCCCCCAACAGAACCAAGACCAGGTAAAAACATTCTCAGTCAACCCTGGGTCATGAGCAAGCTTCATCAATTGATCCAGGAACCAACCCAGAACCAAGCAAAGACAGTCACCTATTGACCAAAACAATCAGAGTTTGGGATTGGTTTCCAATAATCACTGAATCCCCATGTGAAAATCACAGTGAAAAATCACAAAATTCATCTATAGCCAAGATAGCAAGTCATGCCCACAGGCCAGCAGCCAACCAGGGAAGAGGCCCAGTGAAAGCAAAATAGAAATGGAAGACAAATGCTACATCCAAGAAATGCTGGAGGCAATGACTCAAGAATTAAAGCAAGAAATAGATCTGAAAAAAAAAAAAACACACACACACAAGCCGGGCGCTGGTGGCTCACGCCTGTAATCCTAGCTACTCAGGAGGCTGAGATCTGAGGATCGCGGTTCAAAGCCAGCCCGGGCAGGAGAGACCGTGAGACTCCTATCTCCAATAAACCACCAGAAAACCGGAAGTGGCGCTGTAGCTCAAGTGGTAGAGCGCTCGCCTTGAGCTGAAGAGCTGAGGGACAGCGCCCAGGACCAGAGTTCAAGCCCCACGGCCGACAAAAAAAAAAAAAAAAAAAAAAAAAAAAACACAAAGAAACAAATTACCAAGAGATACCGGATTTCAAACAGGAGATGAATTCAAAAATAGATGCAGTCACATCTTGCTAAGAGATGAGCTGAATACTCTGAGAACCAACACAGATGTCATGAATGGTTCAAATTCCTCCATGCAAACCTCAATGGGAGCCACAGTTAACAGAGTTAGTGAAATGGAAATTAGAATATCAGGTATGAAAGACAAATGCACCAACTGAAACAAAAGTCACAGATATGAAAAAAACACTTCAACTATGCCAAAGGAAAGTCCATGAACAAACAGACAGTGCCAAGAAATTGAACATTGGTATAATTGGGGTGGATGAAGATGAGGAATACTAAAATAAAAGAATTCAACACCTATTCAATAAGATTGTCACCAAGGGCTGGGAAGGTGGCTCAGTGGTAGAGCGCATACCTTGCATGCCTGAGGCCCTGGGTTCGATACCTCAGCACCACACAAGCAAAAAGAAAAAAGCCAGAAGTGGCGCTGTGGCTCAAGTGGTAGCGTGCTAGCCTTGAGCTGAAGAGCTGAGGGACTGCACCCAGGCCCAGAGTTCAGGCCCCACGACTGGACCCCAAAAAAAAAATAAAGAATTAAAAAATTTAAAAATAAAAGAGTGTCATCAAAAATGTCCCCAATCTTAAAAGAAAAAATCTTACATACATAACAAACCATACAGAACACCTAACAAGCAGGATCCCAAGAGGAACACTTCAAAGCACATTACAGTAAAAGTGATAATTCTGGATGTTAAAGAAACAATCTTGCATGTGGCAAAACAAAGAAGGAGCTATATCATAATCAGAAAAAATTAGAATCACTGCAGATATCACCACATTGACACTGAATGCAAGGAAACCCTGGGAAAGCACCACCCGAGCCCTGAGAACCAATAACTGCAAACCCAAACTTGTATACATAACAAAGCTAACATTCACATTCTATGGAGAAACTAAAATTTTTAATAGTAAAGAAAAACTAAATGAATTCACAAACAATAAGCCAACACTTCAAAGAATATTAAGGGGGGAATACAACCTGAAGAAAACAATCAAGATTAGAAATCACATCAGAGATATACCACTTGAAGTCCAACTTTGTAAGCACAAGAGGAAAGGAAAGAAGAAAAACTTAGGAAAGCAGGAAAATGACAGGAAACACAATGCATCTCTCTAAAATAACCATAAATATTAATGGACTCAATTCACCAATTGAAAGAAAAAGAACTGCAGATTGGATCAGAAAACAAGACCCATCGATTTGTTGTCTTCAAGAGACCCATCTCACAGCCAAAGATTAAAACAAACTGAAGGAAGGGATGAAGGAAGATCTTCCATGCAAATGTTCCTAACCAGAAGGCAGGAGTGGCCATCCTAATATCTGACCAAATAAACTTTTCATTAAAATCAATACAAAAAGACAAAGGACACTGCATATTAATATAGGGAACAAGCCAAGAAGTGGATATTACCAATATAAACTTACACTCCCTAAACATGGTGCACCCAAATACATTAAGAAAATCCTCTCAATTCCAGAGGAAGATGGTGGAGGAGAAGCTGGAGGCTAAACATGCTCTCGCATAGAAACCAATTTTAGTGTTCCTGTGAACAATCCTAAGCTAGAAAATCACACCAAGTGTGCCATCACAGTACAGAGAGTTTGGCCAGAGAAGGAAAATCCTGGCAGCTTAGTCAAGGAGACAGATCTGTGTATTTGCCAGTAGCTGCAGCTGCAGGAGCAGCAGCAGCTGCCACTGCCACCATACCAACAGAGAAAGCCTGGGACAAAGGCACCAGATGTGGCATGCAAGCAGATTCTACTCACTACCAGCAAGAACTGACAAGGAACAGAAATCTTCATCCTGATCACAGACTAGGGATGGCTCAGGAACCAAGAGCCTGGCCATGAGTAAAACCCTGACATCCTCAGTCCTTCTCTCACGGAGCCATGGTGGGAAGGCAGCTTCTCCCCCACCACTGGAGAAGATCTCCATCTTTGATACTGACAAAGGCTGGGCCCAGCATGCAGCTCAAACCCAGGCCTTGGAAGAAAAAAATTAGAACCATTAGCAGGTCACAGGAACCTGACCTGACCTGCCAGGCTCAACTCCACCCAGGGAAAAGTCACCCCGCCCAGTCAAAGGAGGCTCCCCCGCTGGCAGAGTGATTTTCTTCACTGGGAAAACAGAGCCAGAGGCTGTCCCTCCCCACTATAGCCTAGACAGCAATTGAAACTCAGTAAACATAAACCCAAAGAATGGCTCCATGCTGGGCTATGTATTTCAAGAGCTAGCTACTAATTGCTGACAGGCCTCAACCCTACCCAGGTCCTAGCCCCATCACAGCAACAACAAAATAGAGGAAAGCAGCCATCTCCCTCTTTTGTGACACTCAATGCAGCTTTCCATCTCACTGAACTAGCCGGGGAGTAAGATCACAAAGTCCTGGGTAAGGCAGAGCTGAGTGCCTACTCAAACAAATTGACTTAAGAAACCAATCAAACCACAACAAACCAAACACCACAAGCAGACCAGAGACTTCACCAAGAGACAAGATCTCCTACCTGCCTCCCAAAAAAAATCAAAGAACTTTTTTTCTACCTATTTCATTATTTTTTAAAAATTGCTTGCTATTTTCTTTTCTTTTTTTCTTTCATAATTTTTGTTTTAGGAGTGTGTTTGTGTGATTTTTTTTTAAATCGTGTTTGACCTTTTGGTCCTTTGTTCTCTGCTTTTTTTTTTTAAATCTCTTTTGACCTTTTGGTCCTTTTTTTCTTTTTCTTTTTTTTTTCTTTTCTATTTCTTTTTCACATGATTTAATTGCTATTCTGCTCATCCCCAGATATATACCCATCATTGATTATTAGACCTTATCCCTCATTGTTTACATATTAAATCTAGAAACTTATTACTCATTTCACAAGCTGTTAGGCTTAACTTCTTTCTTTCTTTATTTTTTTAATTTAATTTTATTTTATTTGTGAACATACTGTACAGAGGAGTTACAATTACATGGGCAGGATAATGCGTACATTTCTTACCAAGCATTGTGGCCTCCTCCTTTGTTTACCCTTCACATCCCTTCCCAGCCTTCCCCCTCCCCCCACCCCCCACCCCCACCCCACCCCCGCACCGAGGTTGTAAAGCTCGTTTTGGACATGACAACTTGTACTTCTCATTGTTGCAACAGGTCCACCTGTATCCTTAAACAACTGTTTTTTCCCCATCTCCTCCACAAGTTATACTGACATCAAATATAGTGAAAGCAGGGGTTATACTGTGGGGGAGGGACATACAAAGCAACAAAGAGATAATCTTATAAATGCGTTAGAAACACATGCATGAAAGAACAAAACATTAAAATACATATCTAAGGGTTTATTTTCCTGACATCACATTATCTGACCTTTTCCGCTTGACTCATACATCTACTAGATATTACAAATAAGGGAAACCATGGGACCTATGTTTCTTTGGGCCTGGCTTACTTCACTTAATATAATTTTTTCCAAGTTTTTCCATTTCCTAACAAATCCTATGACCCAGCAATCCCATTTTTGGGCATTTACCCAAATGTTTACAAACAAGACCACACTAAAGCTACCAGCACAACTATGTTTATTGCAGCATTATTTACCATAGCTAAGATATGGAACCAACCCAGGCTTAACTTCTTTTATAATAGTATTATTTCTTTATACCTATATAACTTTCAAGTATTCCAATTTTTATTTTTTATTTTTTCATTTTTCATTTTTATCTTTCAGCTCCTCTCATCTATCCTTTTATTCTCTCAATATCATTTCTTTATACTCACATAATTTTTAAGTGATTCATTTTTTAAATTTAAATTTGTTTTTCCATCTTTTCTTGTTTTTATCTCTTTTATCATTATGTCCTATTCATTTCCCTCTCTGAGATTAGGACTTGGTTATATTCACTCTTCTTTTACCTCTCCACATCCATCTAATCCTATTTTTCCCTACAACTCTCCCTAAACCTAATAATTTCTGGTTTGGTGAATCCCTCTTTGATGTTCTTAGCCCATTAATCTATAGTAGTTTGATGGTGAATAGATTATATCCGTTGAACTAGATTGTATCTGCAGCCATTTTGACTGTTCATCTACAGGACTCTGGTTGATGCTTGCCTTAAAATAGTGTTCTAGCACAAAATACCAAGTGGGCGAACAAGCTGGAAAAACACAAGAAAAATGGCAAGTCCGGGTATCTCAAGTCCCACTCATGATAATCAGGTGACAGACAGTTAGTGAATAATCCAGAGGAGAATTCCCAAAAAGCTCTACAAACACTACTGGTAACCATGGTGAATGAAAAGATTGAAAACCTGCAAAGGGACTCAGTATGAGTGTGATAGGGAGAGAGAGAAGGCAAACCAAAGATCAATACAGGAATTTCATGAGTATGTTGAGGCCAACCAAAAATTACTACACGAATCGCAAGAGCTTGAGGAACCCACTCAAAATTAATTCAGGAATTGCGTGAGCAGAATGAGAACAGTCAAAGAGAAAGACAGGTATTGCATGAGCAGGCTGAGAACAGTCAAAGATTAATGCAGGAATTGTGTGAGCAGGCTGAGAACAGTGAAAGAAAAACACAGGAATTACATGAGCAGTTTGAGATCAGTCAACGAGAAATACAGGAATTGGGTGAGCAGGCTGAGAACAGTCAAAGAGAAAGACAGAAATTGTGTGAATGTGAGGAAGCTAATCAAAGAGTAATACAGGAATTGCAAGAGCGGGATGAGAATAGACAAAGATCAATAGAAGCATTCATGGAATCCATAAACAGACACCTGAGGTATCCAGGGAGATCACAAAGGTAATGCTGAATGGAGCCCATCAGAAGGAAAGGGAGTCCAAGGAAACCATAACCAATCAACTAAGGGATTTGAGGATAAACACTGAACACCAAATTATGGAAGTAAAGAAGTTTATACAAGATCTAAAACAAAGCTCCAACAAAGAATTTGAAGCCATCAAAGCCAATTGATTAGAAGGAAAGGAAATAAAAAACAAAGTAGAAAGTCTTGACAGTAGGTTAGACCATGCAAAAGATTGAATCTCTGATTGAAGACAGTCTAGATATTATAGAGAAGGATCAGACAACTATCCAAGACAAATCCAAGAAATATGATAGTTCTATTCAACATTTAGAAGACACCATAAGAAGGACTAATCTGAGGATAATGAGTGTAGAGGAGCACCTACAGACAGAAGTTAATGGTCTAGAAAATTCATTTAACAGATTGCTAGCAGAGAACTTCCCCAACATACAAAAAGATAGGCCTATTTAGACACAAGAAGCTTTTAGAACCCCAAATAGACCAAACCAAAACAGGACATCCCACCATCATATTATCCACACAGGATCAATCCATTCCAAAGAAAGGATCCTTAAAGCTGTCAAGGAGAAAAGATCAATCACCTATAAAGGCAAACCAATTAGAATAACCACAGATTTCTCAACAGAGACAATTAAAGCTGAAGAGCCTGGAATGATGTATGACATACCCTAAAGACAAACAACTATCAACCAAGAAGACTGTATACAGCTAAACTCTCCTTCATAACAGAAGATCAAATAAAAACCTTCTATAGCAAAGAAAAACTGAAACAATATATTTCTACCAAACCAGCCCTACAAAAGATACTTAAAGATGTCCTACACATAGAAAACGAACTTTTCTCACTTTTAGTAGGGGAGGGGTGGGGAGGGGAGTGTAGTTGTGAGGTGGGAGGGATGGAATGGTAGGGGAAAAAAGGAGGAGGCAACAATGCCTGATAAGAAATGTACTCATTACCTTGCTCATTTACAGTACTCTGAACTCTGTACAGTATTTTCACAATAAAAAACTTATTTTAAGAAAGATTTTTTTTGAATTAACCATCTTTTCATATCTTTCCAATCATTACTCTCTGAAGAAAAAAACAAGAAAATCCTCTCAGACTTACAAAATAAAATAGATCCAAATAGAATAATATAAATACAATAATACTAGGAGACTTTAAGACTCCACAGGTCAACCACCCAGAGAGTATTGGCAAAGATTCCACCAAATTATATGATTCCATTTCTCATACCGAATTAATTGACATTTACCGAGTTTTCCACCCTACAATAACCTAGTGCATGTTCTTTTCAGCATCCCATGGGACTTTCTCCAAAATAGACCATCTCATAGTTCATACAAGGAATTTAAACAAATACAAAAGGATTGACATTATCCCCTGTACTCTACCCAATACAGTGGAATGAAACTAGTTCTCAATCACAAACAAACCATAGAAATTACTCAAATACATGGAAATTGAACAGCACACTTCTGAGCAACACCTGGGTAACAGAAGAAATTAAAAAGTTCCCACAATTCAATGAAAATGAATACACATCACAAAGAAACTTGTAGGACACCCAGAAGCACTCCTGAGGGGCAAGTTTATAGCTTTCATTGCACACATCAAAAAAATAGCGACAGACCAAGTAAATAACCTTATGTTGCAAATAAAACTGCTAGAAAAGCATGATAAAAGGAACCATAAAGATACTAGAGAGAGCAAGATAACCAAAATAAGAGCTGAAACTAATGAGACAGAGACTAGGAAATCTATAAATAAAATTAATACAAAAGGCTGTTTTTTTTAAAAAAAATCAATAAAATTGATGGAACTCTGGCAAGATTAGCTGAAAAGAGGGAGGCAACCCAAATCAATCAGATCAGGGATGTCACTGGAAAAAGTACAACAAATACCCATGACATCCAAACAATTATAAAGAATCTATACTCACAGAATCTATGTTCAGAAGGAAAGAAATACTAGCAGAAATTGATGAATTTTTAGAGAAATACAAATTGCCCAAACTGAACCAAGAAGAAAGAAATCAATTAAATAACACAATATCTTATAATGAGATAGAGGAAGCAATCAGAATTCTTCCAACTAGGAAAATCCCAGGTCCAGATGGATTCACTATGGAATTCTATAAAACTTTCAAAGAGGAACTAGTACCCATACTCCTCAAACTCTTCCAAGAAATAGAAACAGAGGGAGCTATTCCAAACTCATTCTACGAGGCCAATATCACACTCTTCGCCAAACCAGGAAAAGACCCAACAAAAACAGAGAACTACAGACCAATCTCCTTGATGAACACAGATGCAAAGCTCCTTAATAAAATTTTACCCAACAGACTCTAGAAACATATAAAAAAATCATACATTGTGATCAAGTAGGCTTTATCCCAGAGATGCATGGATGTTTTAACATATGTAAATAAAAAAATGTAATCCATCACATCAACAGATCCAAGGTCAAGAACCACATGATTATCTCCATTGAAGTGGAAAATTATTTTGATAAAATACAACATTCATTCATGTTAAATGCTGTGAAGAAAATAAGAATAGAAGGAAAATCCCTTAAAACAATGAAATCCATATATGACAGACCAATAGCCAATATTATAGTACACCAGGAAAAACTACAACCAATTCTCCTAAAATGAAGATCAAGGCAAGGACTCCCACTCTCACCACTCCTCTTCAAGATAGTTCTGGAATCCTTAGCCAGAGCATAAGGCAAGGAAAAGACATTAAATTGATCCACTTAGGGAAGCAATGACATGCAGATGACATGATACTATACTTCAATGATCCCCAAAACTCCACCCCCAAAGTCTTAGAACTTATAAACCACTTTGACAAAGTATCAGGATACAAAAATTAACACACAAAAATCAGTTGCCTTTCTGTACACCAACAATGTACAAATAGAAAGGGAAATCAAGGAAACATCCCCATTCACAATAATCTCAAAAATATTTAGGAATTAACCTAACCAAAATAATGAAAACTACAATTTTGGCATGAGGTGGGGGTGAGCAGGCAGGGGGGAAGATGGGAAGGGATGGTAAGGGGAAACAAAGGAGGAGGCAACAATGCTTGATAAGAAATGCACTCATTACCTTGCCCATGTAATTGTAACCCCTCTGTATGGTATTTTCACAATAAAAGAAAAAACAGTCCAAAAATTCATATAGAAAAACAAAATTCCTAGAATAGCAAAACAATTCTAGGTGAAAAATACAAACAAACAAAACAAAACAAAACAAAAACATGGGAGGGATCACGAAGCTGGACTTCAAACTCTATTATAGAGCCTCATTAACAAAGACAGCTTCGTACTGGTCCAAAAACAGACCAGAAGAGCAATGGAATAGATTAGAAGATCCAGAAATAAAACCACATGCTTACAGCCAGCTGATATTTGACAAAGGAGCTGAAGACATATAGTGGAAGAAGCATAGCTTCTTCAACTACTGGTGCTGGGAAAACTGGGCAGCTACATGCAGAAAACTAAAAGGGACCCCAGCCTGTCACCATGCACTAACATCAACTCAAAATGGATTAAAGACTTTAACATTAAACCTGAAACTCTGAAACTACTGCAGGACAGAGTAGGAGAGACACTTGAACTTATAGGCACAGGAAATAACTTCCTGAACAGAGTTCGAGTCACAACAGATTGGAGAGAGATTTGACAAATGGGACTACCTTAAAATAAAAAGGTTTTACACAGCTAAAATCTTAGCAACTAAACTAGAAAGACAGCCAACTAATTGGGAAAAATATTTACCAGCAATATATCAATCAAGGGCCTATTATCCATTATATATAGGAAGCTCAAGAAACTAATCCCTCCCAAATCTAACAAATCAATTATTAAATGGGCAAGGGAACTAAAGAGAGATTTCTCCGAAGAAGAGATTAAAGAAACACATGAGGAAATGTTTTTCATCCATGGCTGTAAAGTAAATGCAAATAAAAACAATCCTGAGATACCACCTTACCTCAGTCAAAATGGCCCGCATCCTAAAATCAGTCAACGACAAGTGCGGAAGGAATGGGAAGAAAGAGGAACCCTATTGCATGTACACTAATACAACCACTTTGGAAAGCAGTCTGGAGGTACCTCAGAAAGCTAAATAGAGACCTCTTCTAAGACCCAGCTATACCACTCCTAGGCATCTACTCTGAGCAACAGGACACATCCACCTCCATGTTCATTGCAGCACAGTTCACAATATGGAAGCAACCCTGATGTCCCACTACAAATGAATGGATCCAAAAATTGTGATATCTATATACAATAGAATATTATGCAGCCATTAGAAAGGACAAAATAATGCCATTCGCAGGGAAATAGAACTAGAAAAGAATCATTTTGAGTGAGGTAAGCCAAGAGCAAAGAGACAAGCAACACATGGTCTCCCTGATATGTGGATGTTAAATACAAAATGTAAGGGGATATGACACAGTAAACAGGACTCGAGAAACAAAGGACCTCCATTCATCTTGTCATATTATTACTAAATGACTCCATGCTGCATATATGGTATATAGGTGCACATCTGAGGAAAACTAAGAGGAGGACACAGAATCAGAGAAAGGGTGACAGGGTAAAACATCCAACAGAAGGAACCATCAGCCTCACTGGACATTGATGAAAATGAACTAAGCAACTCAAGGGCAGCGATGGGAGGGAGGGAATGAGAGGGATAGAGAGAACAGCTAACACTAAGCAAAAGGAAAGAAATGTACATATCACCTGATGTGGAAGAAATAGCTGTATTGGCAAAGTTCATAGAATTCACAAGCTCTATAAGCATGATAATAAAAATTTGCCTCATGAAGGTTAGACTGTGTTTGTGACTTTATGTGTCACTATCTCACAATACTAGGAAATTTGTGAAATTTATGTAATCAATCACAATAAAAATTAAAAAACAAAAAACAAAAAGTTACAATATTTTATATTTTAAGAATTCTGATAGTATTATATTGTCCACATTGTATAATAGCATTTTAAGTTACATGTTAATGGTGAGGTTAATTTTATCTTTACTGTTTCTGGTCTTGAGATAATACTCCTCCATTTTCTTGTTAATATGTAAGATATTGTTAATATGTAAGATATTTTTGGAGTGCAATGATATTCAGATAACTTTTAGTAAAGATGTTTCCTTCTATTCCTAGTTTAATTCATTTATTAAACTATTAATGTATCTGAATCTTCTCAACAAATTAATGTGTATTCATTGCCATATTAATATATAAATTATCTTTTAGATAATGAGTTTTGAACCTTATTAAGTACTATCTGCCCACATCAAATTAGATTTTTATCCATTACTTTGTTAATATAGTTTAATTATATTGTAAGATGATTATTTCTTTTTCATCTTACTTTCCTTTTGAGATAATGAATTGCCTTGTAGAGGTTGAGATAAAAACCAATTTATTCCATATATTCTTACAAAATATAGCAAAATTATTCTCTAAATAAGTTACTTAGAAATTTCTATATTTTCTAGTTATTGATGTATAATACATGTTTCTATACTTTCAGGCTAACTTTATACATTCAAAAGATTTCCTAAGCTTAAAGGGAAATGATTTATATATGTTTTCTTTGTTATATACAATATAATCATTTATATTTACAAGAAATACATGCTCTTGAAGATTTGTAAAATATATATATATATATATAACTATCTGGAAATGAATTTCTAGCTACCACTTTATTTTATTTTGGTTACTTTTTTTCCCCAATTTCTCTGCTTGCTTTTTCTTATTCTATCTAACATTTTTTTCTTTTTCATACATGTTCCTCATTAAATAGCATCTTATTTTTCATCAATGAAATATACTCCATAAATATATATTAAATGTCATGCTAAAGGATTCTTCCAGCTTCAGATTGATTTTTGTTTTTTCAAAGGATTTAATGATTAATTTTGAGCTTGGTATCATGGCTTACACCTAAATTCCTGAGGATTTCCTAGGGTACATAGGAGGCTGAGACCTCCAGGATCTAGGTTTGAAACCACCCAAGCAAAATGTCTGCAAGAATTCATCTTAAATTAACCAGCAAACTGCCAGGCTGGAAGTGGGACTTAAGTAATAGAGTACTAGCCCTAAACAAGAAAGATGAGAAAGAATGTAAGGTTTGAGTTCAAACCTGATTCCAACACAAAATCAAAGTTTGTCTGTGTCTTTAACTTTCAAATTAGGAACTTTGTTAAAATGCCTCAAAAGCCTACTAGATTCTTGGCTTTTACTTTCATTTCTCTCATCTTCTCCTATGTGTTTGTGTGTGGGTGGGGGGACAGTGTTAGTGTGTGTGTATGTGTGTGTGTGTGTGTGTGTGTGTGTGTGTGTGTGTGTGTGTGTGTGTGTATTTTAGAATATATTTTATATATTTTTAAGAAGGAAAGACATTAGAGTGTGGCTTTTGGACTGATAGGCTTATGTATACAGTGAGCAACAAGATGTGACTCCACCTTTCCTTAGAATAATACTAACTCTGAGATGCATGAGTATTTTCTTACAGAGGCAATTACAATTCCAGGATGTGTCACTAAATGATGCGGTGGCATTTTGGACTGTAAAAGGACTGATGGTCTGAAGTTCTACATGCTTACTGAAACTATATACTTCAAATATAAAAGGTTTGATTCTATTTAAGTCCCAACTGATAATACTCACTTGTGGTTCCATCCTCAAAAATATTTTCATTAAGCTGGAAATTATTGCTAATAAAGTTTTATAGACATCTTATTTAGCAATTCAAGTAAATAAACACTATGTCCTTTTATTGCATGCTATAATTACAGCTATTTAATAAAGTCAAAGAAGCTATACTTTGATATAAAATTCTTAATAGAATTAAGACTGGATTATTAACTATAGGTCTTTTTAAAGTAAATGAAGTTTCACAATGCCTAATCCATGTAGAAGAAAATCTAACACAAGAGCAGTACATGGTAAAATACCTTAGGAGCATATGAAGTGTACATTGTCTAGAAGAGAGCCTCTTTGGGACTTGGCCTTCCTTCTATTTGTCTTCTTGGCACTGTGTAAAATTAGGGTGCTGTACTATGAAAATAAGCTAGAGTGAGTAATTTTCAAAATCTATCTAACCCGGCTCTGCTCCAACAGAGTTTGACAGCCAAACTGGGCCAACTCACAGGTGTGTCAAAATGGAGAACACAGAGTTGATGTGATTTTACCCAGCATGATTGAGTTGAAAGTGCACATGTAATTTTTTATAATTTGTTTCTGAGTTTGAACATTGAAGCTGTAGAAGAGACTCTGATATTTTCTATTTTAGTGGCTTTCTGTAAAATAACATGTGTTAGATGCTTCCAGAAATACATAGTAATTGTGAAAAATTTAGAAAATAAATATCAAGAAAAAGTTACAGTTCTACCCCAATAGGATGCAATCACTATTAAATAATTGGCACATTTCCCACAGATCCTGTAAACATGAGAATATTGTATACATGAATATATTCTTTTGTTTAGCTAGTACTTAATGCATTCAAGAACTGCACTAGATGTTGGGGATACAGTAATAAAGCATCACCTATCTGTATATGTCCAAGTTACATTGCAATGAGAGAAACAGAAATGCAACTTAAAAATGAGATAGTAAGTTGGTCTAAACATAAGTAGAAAAACAGGAAAAGTCAGTGACATGATTTTAGACAATTTTTGTATATTCTTCATTGAGAATATAGTTGTATATTCATTTCTGATCATGGACTTAATTTGCAATAGAATACATAATTTGAATTTCCCAATAGTCCTTTGGCATAGAAGGAATTAAGTTCAACTTTTATCAGGAACATAGTGTAAGGACACATTGCCTGTATGCTTACTTGTAATTTACTCATTAGTTTTTATTAGGGCAGCTCAAGTGATAGTTGTCTTACATTTCCATTTCTCTTAGTCAGTTCAGAATTCTATAACAAAATGCTTTAGACTGGATAATTTGTAAACACTAGAAATATTCCTCACATTTCTGAAGTCTGAGAAGTCCAAAATTAAGGGCCCAACTGATATGGTGTCTAAGTTTCTATCTTCACAAGGTGATGTAGCAAGCATGTGGGTTTCAGGAACTAGCCCTTAGGAACACTGGAAACATGTTCCTCTTAAGGGGAACATTCCAAATGTCCCACCTCTCAACACTACCCTGGAAAATAGGATTAATCAGAAACTTGGTACTTGTTGGGATAAGGACACATTCATACCATAGCCTCATCCTGAACACTTATCAGTGTGTTTTCATCTTTTTGGTGTCTATATCACAACTGTGTTTTAGTAAACACCTATGTGGGAAAATAGAACTGAATTGTAGGTTCACTCTTCTGTGGGGGCCCTTTTTCAGGTGGTCTCAGTGCCTTGCTGTCTTTCCCATTCCTTTCATCAGATTTCATTCCTGTTGTTTTGTGATGTACATCCTCAAAGATTGTTCTATACCAATCTATTCTGTGGTCACCAGAGATAAAAATCAGAATTTCTCTTTTAAAGCTGTAACTTTTTGCAAGTTAGCCATCATGCATTCTTGTCCTCAATTTATCTGTATCCAATCTTCACTAGTATTTAAGCATCTGTGGTATTAGGAAAGATTGTCTAACTAAGTGAAATAAGGAGTAGAAGAAGCAGCTAAGGATTAAATTCCTCTTTTTCAATTCTATCCTTCAGTTCATGTTGTCTGAAGTGGACATTGTCCACCTGAAGATTGTATAGGCAGGTGCTTCCTGAATGGCATGATTTATTCCTCTTGCCTTCTAAAGAGTTTTGTTTTCTTCTCATTCCTCCCAGATATTATGCGAGATTCTTTACTTCCTTATATTTCAATTTCCATATATCATTTTTCATTTTGTTTCCTAGTATCATTCAAAATGAAATTGAAAGCCTGGCACTGGTGGCTCATACCTATAATCCTAGCTGTCCAGAAGGCAGCTGGATTTAATTCAATCCAACCCAAGTGAAAAAGTCCCCATAAGATTCTGATCTCCAACCATTCAAAAATCAGATGTGGAGGTGTGGCTCAAAGTGGTAGAGAACTAGCCTTGAGCAAATGAGCTCAGGGATAGCATCCAGGCCTTGATCTCAAGACCCACAACCAATAAAAATAAACTAAAATTAAGAAAAAAATGGAATTTTACAGGCACACTGACCTTGTTATTAATTGTCATAAACCTACATGGTTCTTTTTAAAATCTATTATTCTGCTAATTTAGCAATAAATACAAAATGAGTATCTTTCATATTCCTGTATATAAACAAAAAAGGAAGTAATTAACTTGCCTTATCATATAAGAAGCCTTATATATACCACCTGAGTCTTTTAAGGAATACTTGACTATTAACATTGTCTTTTGTGGGTTGGATCTATCACCTGCAAAGTTTCATTATATAGTTGGATAAAACACAAGCTTGGCATGATCTCACTCTTATAACCCAGTACTTTAATAACAAAATAAGGAACACTTCAATATGAAAGAAGGATTTTCTAGAGAGTTCATCCATGCTCTATCTACACTGAGTGTCTGCTGTTGTATTCACTGCAATTTTGAGAAGACATTTCCAAATAGATATTTCTTAGCTCATTTACATAGACCACCACAAACTATTAGACTGTGATTCTGAATTTGGTGTTTCTTTATGACTTTGCCAGTTCTTAAATGTCTTCAAGAAGTGGGTCAAACTAGGCTGAGACCCTATTATCTCTCATATGCAAAATCTAGATCTTAAAATTAATGACATGAATGTAAAACACTTCCTATGTGATGGTGGGCACCCCTGGGTGGGAGACAGGGCCAAAGGGTGAATATGGTCAAAGTACTATATCCACATGCATGGAAAGAAAACAATAATATGTTGAAATTATTTCCAAAATTCAGGAAGGGTATGTGGTGAATTTTACCAGGTACACTGTATACATGGCAATGTAACAATGAAACTCATTTGTATATCTAATATATGCTTATAAAATGGAAAGAAAATATCTAGGGGAATCAATTGATAATTTCTTGTCATGCTTATAAAGCCTGCTTGTTTATGAGGAGTCTATATTATTACTTTTGACATTTAACTATATAAGATATGACATTTTTTGTTAGTTTACTATAAGACATTAAGGATCTAAATTTTGGGTTAAAAATAAATAAGAAATTTGCTCAGGGCCCTTTATAAAATATTTTCACACTTGGGCTGGGAAGGTGCCTCAGTGGTAGAGCGCTTGCCTTGCATGCGTGAGGCCCTGGGTTCGATTCCTCAGCACCACATAAGCATACAAAAAAAAAGCCGAAAGTGGTGCTGTGGCTCAAGTGGTAGAGTTCAGGCTCACGACCGGACCCCCCCCCCCAAAAAAAGACTCAATTAAAATATTTCCACATTTCTCATACTTACTGGATAAATCATCTTTTCAATAAAATCAAATCTCTTTTTTAAAAAAAATCTTTCAGCTATTTTTCAAAAGAGTTTTTTTTTAATTGTTGCAAAGGAGTTTTAATTCAACATGTTGGTTTGTGAGTACAATCCATCTTGATTAAGGTCACACCTTTCATATTCTCTCCTTTTTCTCTCAACCCCACCTTTTTCCCCAATTTACCTAGCTCAGTTTTCACATATAAACATTGAATATTACGATTGTATTCTTTACCCTTCTTCCCTCCAGTCTATTTCAAGGCACTTTCCTCAATTGAGGAAATGCATTGCATTGTTTCAATCACTTTAGATTTTAATACATATAATCATTGTGCAGTCCTCTAAGGTCATTGCCCAAATAAAGTTTCTAATAGGTAATTTTTCCTGTGTCAGTCATATATTCTTTTTCAGTGTGACTATTCCACTGACAGTTATGACAGAAGACAGTGTGATGTCCACAATCACCTGAGACTACAGTAGTCTATCTCTTTGCCACTACCTGCAACCTGACTGCACACTGCAGTCCCCCAAGGATGTGCTAAAACCCAGAAAGATATTATCTATCAAGTTTGTTTTTTTTTTTCAGGCACTTCAGGAATTTACATAGGAAACAAGGTTCCATTACTGAATCAGCTTTTATTAATCAAGATCTCCACTTTACGAAGAAATAGCTACAGACTATCAGATATTATAAGTCTACATGTTGGTTATTTCTATTACAATTAAGCACAAAGCATTAAATATATTTAAATATATAATACCCTTTTCTCGATATGCTGAATGTAATTGACAGCTTTTATTAAGAGTATCTTTTAGAAACCACTTTCTATATTTATATAAACATTTTCACATGAATTAAAATCTTGAAAAATGACTGGTGGGCAAGAGCAGTATTCATTTGGAAAAAAATAGTAATACAATTTTTTAATTTATTTTTTATTTTTTAAATTTTATCTTGTTGTAAGGGTAATGTCAGAAGGGTTGTAATCACATAAGTAAGGGAATTAGTACATTTCTTGTGGAACATTGTTATGTCCTCCCTTGTTTTTTCACACTTTCCCTCTCCCTGAGCCTTCCCCCAAGTTGTAAAGTTCATTTCCAACATAGTGTCTTTTGAGTATCACTATTGTATTGGTTCACCCTTTGTCCTTTGTCTCACCATTCTGTTGTTCCCCTTCCCTTTCCCAAATCAGATAAACATATATACAAGACACAGGGTAGCAAAATCAAAAGTGAAGACATTTAGTGAGCTTTTGGCATAAAACTGGGCAATCTTGGTTAGACTAAGTAACTAATTTCCTCACATGGGCAGGCTCTTAGTGAATAGAGCTTTCATTTATACAAGCATGCTTGTTTTAACCACAAGACTCAGAACTAAACCAGTTGTTAATCTACTACACTTAACCAGAGATATCACCAACTGATAGAAATACTATTTCATTTCTGAGAAAATGAATTTTTTAATAAAATGAGTATGTCATCATTGTGAAGATAAACATCAATTTCAGGTAAGTTAAATCTCAAAATTGGCAAAAAAAAAAAAATAAGGGACTTGAAAGGAGTGAAATAATACACATGTTATAGACAAGCTGCTGTTAAGTGTATTTCATATTTGTAATGCTAACATCTGAATACTGAGGCCCAGAAAGAGCCAACTTCCCCCTACTACCCCTTGATAATAACAGCACTTTCCATTCAGCATGTTTATATCATGAGTACAACAAAACAAAAACCTCACTAAGAAGAAGATATACACCTGAGTTGTCTATGAAGGCCAGACAACAGCTGAACTCATAAAATACTCTACCTTGCTCAAGGCACAGAAGACAGAAGGGACAAAGTCTCACACCAAGTTTCTCCTCAGGAAAGGTCTGTGATACCATGAAATGGCAGAAAGGGTAGAATATCACCTTTCTGATATAGATATACAATAAGGAGTACAAACCCCTTCCTGCTTTGCCTAAGTGATTGTCTTAGCTTATACTTAGAAAGTTAATTAGAAAGCCAGACATTCTACATATAACCATATAAGCTGGTGCTAAGCAAAATGAACCCCAAGATAGGGACACAAAAGATTTTATCTTTCTTGCTGTTCTTGTTAATGTACTTGTAATGTACTATGTGATTTTTTTCTTTCTTTTATCTTTGTTGTTTCTTTGTATGTTCTTCCCCCATGGCATAACCCCTGTTGTCACTGTATTTGATTCTGGTGTCCTGAATCTTATATATACATTTTTCCAAATTGGGGAGTTGAAAGGAAATAACAAAATGCTGAAATAAGGATACAAATGACCCATTGTAATGACCAGATGTACAAGACACTATGGTGAAAAATAACTTTACAACTTTTCAGGGGCAGGGAAAAAGTTGGGAAAGGATGGTAGGAGAAAAACAAAGGAGGGGGTAATAATGCTCGATAGGAAATAGACTCATTACCTTGTTTGTGTAACTGTAACCCCTCTGTACAGTATCTTTACAATAAAAAATATATGTTAAAAAGGAAATCCAGACATTCTAAAAGAATCTGCATGAAAAAATGAAAAATCTTACATTGAATCTTATTTCTGCATGAAAGATAACAAGGATATAAACTACACATATCAGAAATATTAGGTGTAATTCACTCAAAAGAGGAAATTTATAATTCCTCCAAAAGTGAGAGGAGCTAGTCACTCCTACTGTCACAGAAAACAAGAGCAAAGCTAAATAAACCTCAGTGTCCTCTCTTCCTTAACCACCCATGGAACCATAGCCTCAAAGTCAAGAACAGAACTGGTCCTTTTGTTCAGAGTAGTTCACATATTTTGTAGATGTTGCTGATTATTATTATAAAAAAATCTTTGTCACAGGCAACACAAAAAGCTCAAGAGGTGATAGCAGACACTGAGTACTTTGATATTACTGTTTGCTTTGTGTTTATACTCTCTTGTTCCCATAAGCCCGCTGGCCTGAGAGCTATTCTTGTTTTTGTGCCCAAGTATCTCCTATAGGAATTGCATGCTGGTTTTCTTGTGCTCATATGACTACTTACTTTGCAACTAGCTCCTGGATCATTTTGAAAACTAAAAAATTAAAAGTATAAATAAATAATATTTAGGTTATAAACTCTTAGACTTAAGAGTGAAATGACCAGTTAGAAAAAATAGACTATGTGCAAGTTGGCTGAATTTTGTGTTCTTCAGTTTTCTCATCCATAAACTGGAAACATTAAACATCCCTTATGGGGTTATTGTGAAAAATTAAGTGAATTCACCAAAGCTAAGTTCTGAAAACAAAGCTTCATACAGGAAGATAGCATGATACTCAATAAAGCCTTATTAAACATATGTTCAGGTATACAGTCTACTCATATCTCATATACAAGATGTTGGAGTGGTTCTGATCTTAACATTTATTTCTTTTCTACATTCTTTTTTATGACTAATAAATGCTTATCACCTGACTATAGACCAATAAGAAATGAATCTGCTCAAAAGTATCACCATAACTTACAGAGAAGCACAAAATCCTTACAATGTTAAGCTACATCTGAAACATTATCTCCTCTTTACTATGCTAATCCTTGACCCTTTTACTTCAGAACAAAGCATCTTGCTCATCCTTGAAAATATTGGGCATACTAATATGGCATTAATAGCTTAACTAATAGAGGAATTAATGCTATATTCAAGAGCAATGATGTCTCTCAGCTTTGATTCTCATTCCTACCAAATTGTCAGAGGAATCAAATTTCTTCAGGAACAAAAGATTCTAGGGTTTACTAGTAACTATTACTACTGCTACTATCTCCTTTACAGCGAGTGTCATAAGGCTTTATGGTCACATAGAAAAGATATTGATGACAAAATTTCAAGTTATATAATTTCAAGTTGTATAATTTCATGAGTTGCTTTTCAACCAAGTAACATGTGATATCTATCGCAAATGAATTCACTCCTTTTTGCCAACAATTAAAACTCCAATGACATTGTAAACTTCCTGCATAATATTTTTGGTACCCCTTATGACCATTATAAAATCTGAACTTATGAATAGCAGCTGGAGAAGTACACCCATTAATGTGCCATACATGCCATACAATGAGGGAATGAATAATGCCTTCAGGGACTCATCTAGTCCTTATCTCTCTTTCTGTATTCACTACTGGTGACATACACCTTCTATTTAGGAAATACAGAATGTTATACATCTAGGATCTTTATACAGATATTCTTTGGATATTTGGATATATACAAATACCCTTTGGAATGATGTATCCACATAGTAGGCATTGGCTGAGAAAACAAAAGGCCTTTCCAGAAAGTGCCATTTAATACCTAAAGAGAATGAGAAGGAAAATATAATAAGAAAGAATGGAGAGCTTTACTGTATGGAAATCATCAGGAGTGGGGGTAATTCAGAGGCTATACCAATACCTATGATAGTAAGAGTAGAGATTAGTGCTAGATTGATTCAAGGCAATGACCCTCCCAATGAAACAGCAAAATAAATTGAAAAAAAAAAAGCCACATAATATACAATGGTTTCTTAGATAGGAAGATATTATGTTGTTAAAAATGTCAACTCCCACAAAATTTTCTTTTCTTTTCTTTTCTTTTCTTTTTTTGTTTGTACGGTCATGGGGACTGAACTCTGGGCCTGGGCCTGTCTCTCAGCTCTTCAGCTCAAGGCTAGCGCTCTACCACTTGAGCCACAGCGTCACTTCCATCTTCTTTCTTTTTGCTTATGTGGTGCTGAGGAATCGAACCCAGGGACTCAGGCATGCAAGGCAAGTGCTCCACCACTGAGCCACCTTCCCAGCCCTCCCACAAAATTTTCTATAGATTAAATGCATCCCAATTCTAAATCCTAAATTGATATTTGAATGATATTGAGATAATGATACCACCCCATTTGTTAGGAAATGGAAAGACTTGGTAAAAATTACATTAAGTGAAGTAAGCTAGGCCCAAAGAAACATAGGTCCCATGGTTTCCCTTATCTGCAATAACTAGTATATGTCTAGGACAAGCACAAAAGGTCAAAAGCTATGTATATATGACCATATAAGCTGATGCTAAGTGAAATGACCCCTAAGATAGGGACAAGAGATTTTATCTTTCTTGCTGTTCTTTTTAGTGTACTTATAATGTACTATGTGATTTTTTTTGTTTCTTTTGTAGGTTCTTCCCCCATAATATAACCCCTGTTGTCACTGTATTTGAGTCTGGTGCCCTGCATCTTGTATATAAATTGTTCTAATTTGAGAAGGAGAAGGGAAATAACAAAATGCTGTAATAAGGATACAGGATGAGCCATTGTAACAATAAGATATACAAGACACTATGTTGAAAATGAACTTTACAAATTTTGGCAGGGGAAGGAGGAGTTGGGGAGGGGAAAGGAAAGTGTTGGTAGGGAAAAACAAAAGGAGGGGGTAACAATGGTCAATAAGAAATGGACTTATTACCTTGCTCATGTAAGTGTAACCCCTCTATACAGTATCTTTACAATAAAAAATGTTAAAAAAGAAAGACATTTAAGAATAAAAGGCACTATTAAAATTCAAAAACAAAGAAAACAGAAAATTAGTTTAAATGGATAATAATATAAACTGGGGCAAGAAGTATACAAAATGACAAAATATAGGGGAATTATTTAAATATACACATTGATTAGAAGCTTTGATAATGGTACAGGAACCAATTGAGTGGGCTCCTGAGAGTTCAAGTTGGGAGGGGAGTAGAAGAAGGGGAAAGGCAGGAGAGGAAAGAAATGAACCAAAACTTTGCTAGTACTGGGGAAAGAGTAACTGGAACTTTCACAAAGTGCTTGTAATAAAGGAAAATAGCAGTATGGCGATTTCACCTCCCCCCCAAAAAATTAATGATATACTTACCATACAATACAGCCATCAAATCTTAACTATTATGCTAAACTAAATGAAAGTATTGTCCATAAGAAAATTTTATATTAGTGTTTATAGAGCTTTACATATAGCTGGAAAATATTGGAAATTCCTGGGATGCCATTGAATGGCCTTATTTTATGTCAATATGAATAAATATTGTTTATTAACAAAAGGAAGGCATTATCAATAATCACATTAGCATGGATAAATGTTAAGTGCATTATAGTAAACATAAGGGGAACTCAGAAGGCTATATATTGTAGAGACTACAAAGAATGACTACAAGAAGTTATAGTACAAGAAAATTTGAAAGAAGGGAGACAGTGTGCTTATGTATCTTCATTAGGAAAAAAAGTTAACATGTGTTTCACGAATTTGTCAAAAATTATTCAACCATATTTGGATGCTAATCGTTCACATCTGCAATCCTAACTACTCAGAAGGCTGAGATTCGAGGTTTATGATTCAAACACAGACTGTGCAGAAAAGTACTTGAGACTTTGTTTCCAAAACTCCGGAGATGACTCATGTGATAGACCACTAGCCTTGAATGAAAAAGCTAAGGAACATAGCCTTGAGTCCAAGACCAGATACCAGCAGAAATAAAGGAATAATATTTGTATTAATTAAATTAAAAACTGAAAAAAACAAAGGAAGTGAAACATTGGAGTCCTATAAATATAATGGAAGCTCCCACTTGTTTTCTGAAAAATGAGCACACTTTATAAATGCAATGGATTTGGTATAATCACATTTATGCAGAGGGCAATATTAGCTTCTTCCTGACCTAGTAATGGAACTTGTACATATTAAGAATTCATATCACCATGAATTATTTTCATACCTTATTTTATATCTGTGCTGTTGAAAATTCACAAAACAAAAATTTCTCATTGATGGTTTTATGCTTTGAACATTAAAAAATGTTTAAATGACCACAGTGCTGGCAATTCTACCTGTAATCCCAACTATGGGAGACTATGATGAGTAGGATCATGGTTCAAGGCCAGAGCAGGCATACACAGAGAGGTGATTTCTCATCAATAGCAAGGCAAAGTGGTGCACACCTACTATCTAATTCATGTGGAAAGCTGAGATTGGGAAAATAATAGTTCCAGTCCAGCTCAGGTTTTAAAAAAAGATGCATAAGTGTCCATCTCAGGGGAAGAAACTGAGTATGGTAAGGCATGAATATTTATCATCCCAGTTGAAATGGTTAGGTAGAAAGGCAGGCATTTATGTGGTCAAAATATGAGATCTTTTCTCAAAATAACAATTGCTAAAGGACTAAAGGGGTAGTTTTCTTGCAGAATGACTGTATAGAAAGTGTAAGAATGACCATCATCAAGAATACAAACAACAAATCCTAGCATGAATGTGAGGGAAAAAACCCTAATGCATTGTTGATGGGAATGTAAACTGGTACAACCACTGTGGAAGGCAGTTTGGAGATTTCTCAAAAAATTAAACATAGAACTACCCTATGATCCAGCATTATTACTCTTGGGCAGTTATCCAAAATATTACACAACATGATACAGAAAAACAAAACAAAACAACCAAAAAAACCTTGCATGCCCATATTTATTGCTGCTCTATTCACCATAGCCAAGAATTGAAACAGACTAGATGACTTTCAGTGGACAAATATATCTAGAAATTATAACACACACACAATGGAATTTTTTTTAATTTTTTTTATTTTTTGGGTCCCTTCGTGGGGCCTGAACTCTGGGCCTGGGTGCTGTCCCTCAGCTCTTCAGCTCAAGGCTAGCGCTCTACCACTTGAGCCACAGCGCCACTTCTGGCTTTTTTTCATTTTGCTTATGTGGTGCTGAGGAATCGAACTCAGGGCCTCATGCATGCAAGGCAAGCACTCTACCACTGAGCCACCTTCCCAGCCCCAACACACAATGGAATTTATTCATACATCATGAAGAATGATATGTCATTTGCAAGAAAATGGATAGATCTGGAAAAATTATACTAAGTGAAGTAAGTCAGGCTCAGAGAAACAAAGGAAACATGTTTTCACTCATTTGGGTAAGATCTAAATTAGAAATATAGGACCTGGGGTTTAGCTCAGTGGAAGGGCTCCCACTTGGAGAGCGCAAGGCCCTGGGTTTGTTCCTCAGCCCTGGAAAAAGAAAAAGAAAAAAGACTACATTAGACTACAAAAGACTGAATTAGAAATACATAATAAACATTTACAGTTGGGTACCCATGGCTCACACCTGTAATCCTAGCTACTTAGGAGGCTGAGATCTGAGGATCACCTTTCAAAGCCAGCCCCACCAGGAAAGTCCGTGAGACATCTCCAATTAATCACCAGAAAACTGGAAGTGGCGTTTGTGGCTCAAGTGGTAGAGTGCTAGCCTTGAGCTTAGAAGATGAACAACAGCATCCACCCAGGCCCAGAGTTCAAGCCCCACAACCCGCACATATACACACACACACACACACACACACACATACAAAATTACGGAGTATTTTACACATTTACATGTATATATGTACAAATATATTAATCAAAGTATAGCATATGCAGGGAAGTATCCTAATGGTATACATCCTTCGAATAACTAAAACTTTAACAAAATGAATATTAAAAATCTGGAATATGTGTTCTCAGGGAGTTGGTGAGATCAAGAGGGAAACAAATGGATAGAGGAAGTATGAGTGAATACAGTCATAAAATTCAATGTGCATATGTGAGAAAGGAACTAAGTAAACTGAGGGGATAGGTGGGACAAGGAGAGATGGAGAAAATGGAAAAATTATGAGTAAAACATACTGTACTCAAACTGACATGGTGGATTGAGGTTCTTTTGTGCAACCACTTAAAGGTATTTTTTTAAGTGCAAGGCAGTACTGAGTATAAACCCATTAGAAATGAAATGAAAAAAATGTGCTATATTTTTTTTTTGGCAAAAGGAAGTACTAAGGTTTGAACTTAGAGCCTCAAACTTACTAGGCAGGCCCTTAACCACTGGACGTATGCCCCTAGTTCCTTTAGTCTTTTAGTTGCTTTCTTTTATTATTATTTTTTTGAGATAAGATTCGGCACTATTTGCTTAGGACTAGCCTCAGGCCCATATCTGCCTACCTACACCTCCCTCATAGCTGTGATTACAGGCATACACCATCATGCCTGGCAATTTTTTTGGTGCCTCATGCAAGTATGAATACATTGTCCTTTGATACTGAATTTGTACCCACATGGAACCATGCATTTAAATTAAAACAAATGTGAGCTTCTCCTTATTATCTCCCATAGCTATTTCTTCCTAGGAAAATATAGAAATAGCATTGAAAGTATTTCCTATCCAGAAAATAATATCTTGCAATCATCCTAATCCCACAAATTATGCAATTGAAATAGAAATTTCCTGAATTTCAGTCCCTCTCCAAATGCAAACCCTTGAAAATCTAATTAGTACTAGAGATTATGCTACATTGATCTCAATTATGAGAGGTAAAACTTTAATCAGACTTCTAAATTAACCAGAAAATGAGGCCTAGTGAACTCAGAAATCACTCAGTTTATCAGGAAAGATAAAAGTTTATTACAGATCTACCTTTCTCCAATGGTTGTGAGATATTGGAGAAGAGAAAAAGGAACCTAAATTGGTTCTTAGATTCTTTGCAGGGTTCCAGGGTGTGTTTCCTTACCTTTCCAGAGTCTATGATTTTTAGGGAGTATTTTCAGTGGCTATTTGTGGGCAGTTGTGCCAAGTGCTTTTGGGGAGCTGCTTCAGTGCTAAAGCTTGCTACACACTAAGAACACTTTATTCATTCTTGGCCCTTTTACATGGTCAACCTGATTTTCAGATGGATTCCTAGAAAACTGGTATAAGAATTGTCTTCATAGCTCTTCTATATATCTACTTATCAAGGATAAGGAACTGATTCAGTAGAATGAATGTAATAGTAATTCATCAAGGAATATTTTTGTACAGAAGAGGGCATTATCTGTCCATTTTGAAGCTTAGGAATAGAATAGCATAACTTGATTTTGAATAGCCATCTGGGATTATAAGGAGAAAGCCCCAAATGACAGGTTATATAAAAAATATTTCAGCTGGACAATGGTGGCTCATGCCTGTAATCCTAGTTACTCAGGAGGCTGAGTTCTGAGGATCGCGGTTCAAAGCCAGCCCATGCAGGAAAGTCTGTGAGACTCTTATCTCCAATAAACCTCCAGAAAACTGTAAATGGTGCTGTGGCTTAAGAGGAAGAGCCCTAGCCTTAAGCTGAAGAGCTGAGAGACAGCACCTAGGCCCAGATTTTAAACCCCATGACTGACCAAAAAAAAATCAAATTTTCTATGTGGAAAACATTTTTTACTACACATTTTTAAGCTATATTATCTTTTTTTTGCCAGTCCTGGGGCTTGAACACTGGGCCTGGGCACTGTCCCTGAGCCTCTTTTGCTCAAGGCCAGCACTCTAACACTTGAGCTAAAGTGCCACTTCCAGCTATGTCTGATTATGTGGTACTGAGGAAATGAACCCAGGGCTTCATGCATTCTAGGCAAGCACTCTACCACTAAGCTACCTTCCCAGCCCTAGGCCATACATCTTTATGCCAACTATTTTATTCTGTCATATAATGCCTTTACCTTCATCAGGATTATGCAAATAAGTGAAAATAGCTGTGAATCAATAGCATTTACTTTACATGTAACATCAACTGTAAATAACTACTGACCTCTGAAATGTAAGAAGGCTGGCACACTAAAGAAATGATTATGTCACATCATCAACAATCTATCTTTATCTTCTAATGTAAGAAAAAATAAATGTCTCTATAAAGACACATTTTAAAAGTTTTCTATCAACCTCGGTAAAAGCAAATCCTAATGGGAAAAACAAAGGAGGAGACAACAATGCTTGATAAGAACTGTACTAATTTCCTTGCTCATGTAACTGTAACTATTCCTCTGTACAGTATTTTCACAATAAAAAAAAACTTAGGAGGATTGGGTGGGGGAGGAGGATAGGGCGGCGGGAGAGGGGGGGCGTGCGGGACAGGGAGGATGGGAAGGAATGGGAAGGGAAAACAAAGGAGGAGGCTACAATGCTTGATAAGAAATGTACTCATTATCTTACCCATGTAATTGTAACCCCTCTGTACAGTATTTTCACAGTTAAAAAATGACAATAATAATAAATAAATAAATAAATAAACATGAGTCACCAAAAAAAAGATTTAATCATTTGAAACCAGTCTTACTTCTTCAAAAAGTAAAAAGGAATGCATCAGAAATTTTGTACTGAAGTTTATATATAAATAATTGAAAACTGGTGTATCAATATATGAACAAGATATGCACAATCATAATTTTAATGGATAAATACATAAACAAAAATGTGGCATATATGTACAATGGAGTATTATTCAGTCATAATAAAAATGAACTACTAATACATTATTACAATGTTAAAAATATTATCAAACATAATTAAAACTGAACTAGTACATGTCACAATGTTAAGTGATAGAAGCCAGATACTAAAATTCAGAGATTGCATGATTTCATTCCTATAAAATGTACAGATAAGTGAATCCTTAGAAATAGGAAGCAAAATTATGGTTACCAGACATAGGGAAAGCCACCAATAACTATTCAATGGGTATGGAGTTTTATTTTGGAGTCATGGACAGTTTTTAGAATTAGTGAGGAGGTATGGTTGCCTTGTATTAATTGCCACTGATTTGTTCACCATATGTCAATCACACATTAACAAAAATAAATAATATCAAATAGGGAGTTGTAGGGTAAGATGGTAAATTAGAAATTCCCTCTGTGTGGCTCTGAGTGAAAAGAGTCAAAGTTCCAGAATAGAGACTAATTCCAAGGAGAAAAAGAGAATTAGAGTATTTAGGATCAATGAAGAGATGACAGGACAGCTCAAAAGAAATGAATCAGAAAACAGCAGAAACAGTCTTCCCCGCCAGCTGAAGTGGGTGGCTCTGAAGACTAGGAAGAGCAGGCACAGCACTGAAGTCTACACTGGAGAAGAAAATCAGGGAAAACCAAGTTCTCTGCCTGCTGGTCTCAGAACTCTTAGACCTTGCCCAGAAGGCAACCACCCTGTGGAAGAGAGTAATGAAAAATTAGTTTCCATCTAGTTTCAAAGCTAGTCTTATCTTTCAACTAAACAGATAGATAGATAGATAGATAGATAGATAGATAGATAGATAGATAGATAGATAGATAGAAGATAGATAGATAGATAGATAGATAGATAGATAGATAGATAGATAGATAGATAGATAGATAAAAATTATCGACCATAAAAGTTATGGTCAATAATTTTTATAGTATAAAAAATATAATTACTTCTAGTTTTTATAGTTATAAAAATACAATAACTTATAATTTATAAGTTATAAAGGCAATAGAACACCACTGATGGTTCATTTGTCAACATGGCATGTCTACTATCCCACATTTGGAACTGTGGTTGCCTAGCAGTGAAGATCTGAGACTAGGGATGAGCATATTTGGATTGATTCATTTAAACTTTGAGATTTGGGGAGTACTTCTGCCAGGTATCACTCTATCCTATCTACGCTTAGAAACATATCCCTCAAGATGATTCCTCACATCTTACCTGACTTCCCTACCAGTAACCAGCTTGTTAACACTTCCTTAGAGAAGCTCTGGCCCTTGTATCTTTAAGGATGAGACTCTATACTTAAGAAACTTCAGGACTGAGTCAACATTTTCAGGTGGGAGCCTGGAAACAATGTGTGGGTCTGGATGCCAAAAATACTGGATCTGGAAAGCAGAGTTATAAAGTTGGTTATGCGAGGGATTGTTGAGATGAGAACATTATTTTATGATATGGATTTCACACCCAGATAAGGGCTCTGAGAATGCGTGCTGCTGTCTGTGCTCCAGAGGATTCATGAGAATGAATACCAGTGATATATTAGCCTCAGGACAGAGGGTGGGGGAAGAGAGCAAGAGACTCCAGAGGTAGCATGCCTGCAGGGCCACACAGTATATGTTCAGAGAATGCACCAGCATGAGAAGACAGAGAGGATTATCTATTTACTGAAAGTGGCAAAAAAACATCCTTCTGAAGGGCGTCAGTGTCAGAGTCGCCTTTCCAGAAGCTCAGTGTCTCCTGTGTTACCTAAGCCAGGCTGGTGTAAGAAGATGCAGTTACCAAAATGGGCTTATTAAGGACAATGAAAATGAGAGGTTTCCGTGATGATGGAAGCCAGATGGCACTCTTAATCATCTCTACAAAGTCTCTGGCAATTAAGGTAATTGCATTTTGAGATAAGTCCAGGCTTGGCTCAAAGTGGCTATTGATTTTTCAATCCTCAAGCTGCCAAACTGACACAAAAAAGAAGTGGTCTATCAAATATTGCAGACTTTTTTTTTTAAGAGTAAGTCTCTTATGTCCCATCTCACAGGAACTTGGGGAAAATAGGTGCTGAAGATTTCTCCCTGAGAGCTGACTCCGATCCAGACAATGGTCCTAGATTCATCTCTAGTAGTTACCATGAGTTTTGTTCTTAAAGGATATGGTATGCATTACAGGTCACCAAACTTCCCAACTTTTTATCTCCTTTTAAAATGAGTGTTTTTATTAGTTATTCTTTATTTCTCATCCCTTTTAGATATAGGGAAAATGAACAATTCATATCACTCAAAGATCCAACACTTGGAGCTGTATAGAAATTGATACTGTCTGTAAGGACATACCACATAGTTCTATTATAGTAAATGGGTTCATTTTACACTGTGTTTTATGTAAACAAGGACATGTGGTCTCTAAAGTAGGTATGGGGTATAGTGGAGGCTGCATATCACCATCTATGTGGTATGTTTCCTACCTTCTTTACCTGCCTAGTTTTTCCATAAGGAATAACCATCTTCTTATTTTCATTCCCTGTGTTGTGGATGGGTTTGATCCCAAGCCCACTCTCAGAGCAGGATGCAATGAGACATGCATGTCCCTCCTGTATGTATTATGTGTACGTGACCTAAACCATGTAGGACTCCAGTCAAAGAATGCTCATACTAAAATCATTAGAGAAATATTTGCTCACTGCAATTACTGAGAAGCATTTTTTGGGGAAAAATTGTATATAAATAAAGAAATCAAAGTGTAGAGGAGAAAAGACATCGTTTAAGCAAGACTGAGAAGAATTTCCCCAGACTTTCAAGTAGCCATCAACTTTTCTATTCATCCCAAGCCATTTTAATGGATTACATTTAAATGTAGCCAAAGATTATTCACTATTGGTTATTTTATATTATAGATATCAAAGTTATTTTAATAATTTATTACCTAAATGATATACAATGGAAATGGTTCTAATGTCATTTCTGTTTTGGAGAGTAGATACATAAATAAAAAACATTCTACTATTTTAGAATATCCTCTTACTTTTTTGTTTTGTTTTGATACTGTTTTTCTGTCTGTCTCTCTGTCTCTGACTGTCTCTCTCTGTCTCTCTGTCTCTCTCTCTCGTCTACCTTCTCTTCCCCCTCCTCCTCCTCATTGTCATGAGTGAAAACAAAGATTATTAAGGTAAATAAGATAGCTATTTTCTTCTATTATCTTCTGCCATTTTTATTTAAATGAAAGATAGTTCAGTGACCTACCATCCTAATGGAAGTTAGGAGAGATGTTGGTCTTTGATAATGCCAGATATAAATCTTTCCTATGAAGTTTGTTTCTGATTTTATGAAGAAAAAATAAGTTGTGCCAGAAGCTAAATATCAGAATCCAGTTTTCATTTTAGCCATTGCTGCATTCCAGGTACATATTTTGGCAGCGAGCTGCCCATCTGTTCGGGGACTATTTTCAGACACGTTGATTGACCTCTGCTTCCATTACCGCCATGGGAAACCTGGTTCTGCCCACCCCTTTCCAACACACTGGCTCACTAAAGTTTTTGCTCAGCTGCTTCCATAGAAACATATTCAAGTGCAATGCAGCTATCTGCCCTCACTGGATCCTGATCTTGTCTCCTTTCCATCTCTACTTGTAAAGAGAAGCACATTACAGTGAGGTCTTTACCTTTACTTGTCTCAAATCGTACTTTCTATGTCCTACTCAGTACTTGGTATGTTCTTTCAATAGTCACATTAATATTATATTCACTAAGAAATCCTTTAAATATGTTGAATGAGGAAAGTATCTTTCCCTATCTCCTAGCCGTTTCAAGTTAACCTCTTATTTCAAGCTGAATGTCAGTGGCTCACATGGGTAATCTCAGCTACTCAGAGCGGAGACTGGGAGGCTTGTGGTTATAGGACTAACCTGGTCAAAAATTTTACAGACACACCCTTCTCAGTAGATAGCTGAGTGTAGTGGCTGGTGCCTGTCATCCTGCTTATGTGGGGGACTGAGATTGTAAGGATTTTGTTTCCAGAGCAGCCTGGGCAGATATGTCAACAAAACTATCTCACTAGAAGAAGCTAGGTTAGCTAGTACACACTTGTAATGCCCACTATGTGGGAGCCTGAGATAATGGCACAGGCTAGCTCGGGCAAAAAGTGAGACTTTATCTCAAAAATTACTAGAGCCATCCAAAGCTGGATGGAGTCAGAACCCAAGGTTTGTGCACCTGCCTAGCAAACATAAAGTCCTGAGACTTCAAATCCTGGTACTATAAAAATAAAAATGATTTTTTGAGAGGTGAGGCCACTGTTTAGGTATACAGTTCATCATATCATACCTAGGGGTTCCAATTCATAAATAAAAATTATTTAAGCACTTAGAAATAACAGCAATAATTTCTAAATGCACTCGTACTTAATATTTCACTTAACTGACCATTCCAATCTATTATTTAAATTTTCCTTCTGATTTATACTTTGACCTTTAGTCTTGATGAAATTGTATTAGTATAAACTATTATCTTTTCCATAAATTGTTCCTCTTATGACATTTTATTCTAATGTCCCTGGCCAGAGAAATCTATTAATAGCTTTCATTGATACAAGTGATTTTCTCAATTACCTTCAGTGATTCCCTCTTTTCTATGAAGGAAATACATATATTACATTAACTCCTTGAAGCTCTTCTGAAGTTTTATATCAAATAAAATACTTCAAAATATGTGATATTTTGATTGACTTGTGTTGTCTTTATAATCTGATCTATCTTTTACACTATCGACTCTGTAATTTCAAGAACAAAAATACTTTATTTGCTCTTCAATTGAGGTATCACATTCCCCATCAGAACTTTCAGTCAATGTTCAACATTGAGTTTCTTGGTGAAAGCTTTCATTCTTTACCCTCAGGAGTCAACTCCTCAGACTCACTATAATTCCCTATCTTTAATTACTACTGCAAATGTCCTTGAGTGGTTCTTGATTACTTGATGTCTTTACCGTAAGACGTGAATGTAGAAGATGTGTGTTTTCTCTCTGTGTTCATCCTAAACATTACCTTTCCTGATAGTTGATGAGTGTTGAAGGAAGAAAAAAAGAGGGCTCAAAAATACTGATGGCATTTGAAGTCTGATAGGTGAGACAATTGATTAGTACAAATATCATTGTGGAATATCTTGGAGAAAGACTGTTCAAAGCTGACTCTCTTACATACTTGAATAATGAGCACAATTGAAAAATAGATTCAGGTAAACTGAAAGAATACATGATTATTATAAGACAAGTGACAGTATATGCCCCAGATACTATACACTGATTTAATAAAGACAAATATATCAAAACCACAACAAGGAACTCAATTAGAAAAGAACTTTTTAATGCTGCAATAGTGCTTAATGAAGCAACAATATTTTTGGAAACTACTTTTTTGTAGCTAGGAAACACTGAGAAGCATCAAAGAGTAAACTGTTTAAAAAGACAAATGTGAGTTACTCAATTATTATTTGCATTTGCTTTTTATTTACTTTTTGGTAGTATTGTAGTTAGAACTCAAGCCCTCCCACTTTCTAGGCACTTGCTGTACTACTTGAGCCAAAGTCCCAGCCATTTTTGCTTTGGTATTTTTTTCAATAGAGTATAGTTTTCAGCCTTGGAGTGCCTGGGCCACCAGATTCTTTTGTGTGTGTATGCATTGGGAATTTTATGATACTTTTTTATTTTATTGTAAAGATTTTGTACAGAGGGGTTACAGTTACATGAGTAAGGTAATGAGCACATTTCTTGTTGAGCATTGTGACCCCTCCTTTTTTCCTCCCACTATCCCTTCCCTCTCCCACCTCCTCCACACCTCTCTCCCCCCAGAAATTGTAAAATTCATTTCCAACATAGTGTATTATGCATATCATTGTAACAAGGGTCATTCTGTGTCATTCTTAATGCATTTTTTATTCCCCTTCCCTTCCCCAAATTAGGTAAATTTATGTACAAAATGTTAGATGCCCAAATCAAATACAGTGACAACAGAGGATATACCATAAGGGGAAGAACACATATAGGAACAAAAAAATCACATAGTACATTAAAAACAAAAACAACAAAGAAAAATCTCTTGTGTCCATATCTTGGATTCATTTCACTTAGCATCATCTTATATGGTCAAATGTTCATAGCTTTTGAGCTTTTCTGCTCATCTGATCAGATTATCCTAGACATATACTAATTATTGCAAATTAGGAAACCATGGGACCTATATTTGTGTCTAGCTTACTTCACTTAATAGTATTTTTTCCAAGTCTTTCCATTTCCTAACAAATGGGCGGCATAATTCTTTCTGATGAAAGCACAGAATTCCATTGGATGGATGGATGAATAGATACATAGGTAGATAGGTAGACAGATATCACATTTTCTTGATCCATTCATCTACTGAGGGGTATCTGGGTTGGTTCCATATCTTAGCTATGGTGAATAATGCTGTGATAAACATGGTTGTGCTGGTAGTTTTAGTATAACCTTGTTTGTAATCATTGGGGTAAATGCCCAGACATGGGATTTGTGATCATGGTGGAGCTCTGTGTGGAGTCTTATGAGTAACCTCTTACTGTTTTCAGAGGCCACTGGATTCTTATTCATGCTTCCTACAATAGCTGGGATGAAAGGTGTGCCCTAACCAGCTATTGGTTGAAATGGAGTCTTGTGTGAGCTTTTTGTCTGGGCTAGTCTGAATCTCTGTTCCTCTCAAACTCATCCTGCTGGTTTTCTAGCATTGCAGATGTGAGCTAGTGTACCCCACATCAATGTATGTCTCTTTTCTTTAGAAAAAATTGAGGCAGGATTATCTATAACCATTCCACATAAGTGACATCCTCATGAATGAGTATACCTCAAGAAAGGTGGTGATGAATCATAGTCTCAAACTAATGGATGCTCAAGGAGCTACAAGGCCATGGAGAACAGGAGGTTCAAGTGGCTCCTCAAGAATATGGCAGTTAAATATGACAATAATGAAAACAAGGACAGTGACTTTTAAACAAACTAGAGTAAAAAGCAAAAGGTAAACAATAACAGTGAATCTATCCCCTAAGATTTGGAAATCAAAGAGGGAGTAGTGTTGACCTAGATGTTGGTGCTCATCTAAGTTCTACCAGTAGTGTGTGTGTGTGTGTGTGTGTGTGTGTGTGTGTGTGTGTGTGTGTGTGTGTGATTTTTGACCAGCCTGTGGCCTTCTTTGCACCTCTGTCTTTTGAAGTATAAAGTGAAAATATTTGATGTGATGACAGCTAAGCCATAAATACATGATAGTTTTCCTTGTATAATTGTTCTTCTGAGATACAGAGCTATAATGATTTCCTGACACAAGAATAAGTGCTGAATAGGGATGCTAAGGAGAAATAGGATAATCATTTTTGATTCATCTTCTAGGCTTCATAGTTAATAACCAAAATGTTACAATTATGACTGACTGACCCCCTATTTTATGTAATGTGAGGAAAAGTGAGAAATATCACCTGTCCATCAAGTAACAGCTCAGAGGAGCTGGACTTTGAATAGCTGACGTGGACTAATTCAGTTAGAAATTTCTGGAAACAATGACTGTATAAAGAAACACATGACCTCCTTTAAAACAATTTATCTTCTTATTGTGATGTAATATGCACAGGAATTTACAGAAGACAGTTTTATTTTTAAGTTAATTTTTATGAGCTTACACTTATATGATTGAGAGGATTTCATTGTGTCATTTACACATGTGTTTACAATATATTCTAATCAATCTCACCCCTTTATCACTCTCCCCAACTTTCAACCTCCTAAAACAATTTCACCAGGCTTCCTTCTACTTTTACAGTGCAAACAATCTATTTCAACAGTATTCTAGTTCTTCCATCCTCCTGTTAGACCAGCCTCTTCCCATTTGTAGCCCGCTTAACCTATTTCTCTTTCCCAGTCCCTACCCTTATCAATAGCTTTCACTGTGGTTCATGGATACATGCATACATACTACCGATGTATCACAAAATTATTCACCTTCTTTCTTTTTCTCTTTTCCCTTCTCCTTCTCCTCTCCTCCTTCTAACTAAAGACATAATCTTATAATTAGATCCATGTTCTATGCTATCTATGTATATAATTCTTTATTTGGATATTTATACATATGTCTACGGCCATGAATTTGTATGTCTTTTAGGTTTAGGTTATATATGAGGAAAAACATATGATATTTTGCCTTTTGAGCTTGGTTTATTTCACTCAGTATTAAGTCTTCCAGTTATACACATTTTTATGCAAGTGATATTTTCATTTTCCTGTAAGGCTGTATAATATTTCATAGTGTGCACTTATACATATTCTATATGTGTATATATTGTATATATGTTCATAGGTATACTGTATATTTTCCAAGATGTGTACATCATAACAGTTTGAAATTTGATACATGTATCTAATGTGTAATGATGACACCGAGGTAAAGATTATTTCTGTGTTGGAAATTTCCAGAATCTTTTATTTACCTCCTGAGCTATACAAAAACAGAATTAACATACTCATCTAACTGGGTATTGTTGGCCCTTATCTAAACTCTTTTACTACTCCCTTTAATGCTTTTGTGAGATTGGCTTTTTAATTTCTGTAAATGAGTGAGGACGTAACCATGTTTGCCTTTACATGTCTGGCTTATTTCACTTAACATATAATAATCATCCATCCATGTTTTTACAAGTGACAGGATTTTATTCTTTTGGTGACTGAATAGTATTCATATATGTGAATGTATATGAATATGTATTCATACATATATGAATACATATATACATACCCCATATTCTTTATCCATTCACTCACTTATCAGCATTTTGGTTGGTTCCAAAATTATGTTCATAGTGATAGCATACAGAACAGGAAGTTTGTAACTTATCCTTATTTGTAAGTAGAATTGAAGCATACTGCTGCTTCTTACAAGGCCTATCTGATATGAGGCTTCTTGGACCATTTTGTCTAAATTATAAGGTTCTAAAACTCCTTGTTTTAGAGTTGAGCCTAAGCAAAGTCCTACACTATTAACACATAAGAGCTACCACAGATTTCTGCATAAGGTCTTTGTTTTCCTAGGTAACAATGAATAAGAAGTCACTCTGACTCCTACTTCACAATTGCTTTACAATTCACATAGGCTATGCCAAGAGTGCTTTGTTGGAATACATCCCAATCTCTGCTCAACCTCATGTGAACTTGAAACCTCATTGCCACTTTAAAGGTTAAACATAATTAGACATTTATTGTTATGAATACTAAGGATCATGTGTAGTGCTTGATAAGGCACTCAATTGAAACTAACTAAAAGGAAGGAATATGTAATTTTCACAGTATTTCAAAAAATAAAATGTACTCCTACAGAGACTGCGAGTTTGTGTTACTATTGTTTCTCTCAATCCCTCACATATTCCATATTAATGTACTTGTGAGTCACAATAAACCTTATCACAGCTTTGTTATTATGCCAAAATTTTATGAGAGGAAAAAGTTACATCAGCTATGTTATACTGTGTTAATGTCCTCTTCATACATACTATCAGGTGCATAGTAAATTCTGGACTGAACCCTTTTGAAAGCCAGGGAATAAATACTGACCCATCCATCTTCCCAGTCCCATAATGAAAATATATTCCTCCTTGGGAAAGCCAAAGGCAGACTTTGAATAAAATCCCTGCTGAATAAAATAAACTTTGAATCAACTAAAATGTTGGCATGTTCATAGTCCTTGTTCATGATTTTTTGTAAGTAGTTACCTACTATTTTCCCCTTTTCCAATACAACTCAAACACAAGTGCTAGATTAATCTCAAGCACAGTTTAGTTCATGGATTTTCCTGAGCAAAACATTTACCAGCTGATCAGACATGACTGAACAAACTTTTAACTCATAGAATTAAAAAAAAAGTTAGAGCTGGGCACTGGTGACTCACATCATAATCCTACAGGAAACTGAGATCTGAGGATTACAATTGAAAGCCAGACCAGTCAGAAAAAATCATAGACCTTTATTTCCAATTAACCAACAAAAATCCAAAAGTGGAGATGGGGCCCAAATGGTAAAGTACTGTCCTTGAGCAAAGAGCCAAGCAAGATCACCAGGTCCTGGGTTCAAGCCACAGTGCTAACACACACACACACACACACACACACACACACACACACACACACACACACACACACACACACACACACACACACACATACAACACACACCCAAGAAAGTGAAAAACTCAGCAGAAACAACGAAATCTATAGGTTGAGTTGACTTTCAGAGAGCTATTCATTACATCATTTGCTTGACACATAAATCTATGGATGTGTTTGTCTCACTGCCAAACTTCTACCCAGTCAAATTCTGTGAAGTTCAAGAAACCTCCTATCTACTTTCTTTACACTTCAGCTTTATCTTAAACAGCTGTCTTCTTAAAATAAACTGCATTGTTTTTTCATATATTATAGTTCAATTTGTTAGATCCCATAAATCTCTATGGGATTTCTCTTTTTAATTTAGACATTTTTCCAGTCGATTTCTACTTAGACTCCCTACCAACTCATGAAGTTTTCTCATGTCTTGACTCTTCCCATAGCTCACCCCTGCCTAGGCTCTTCCATCAGAAGTAAGAAATTTCTCTCCAGTCCTTGTTCCATGAATAGATCACACTCTTCTCCACTGCTATGACCATTCTCTGTGGTACTTTTACTTTTCAACATTTATTTATAGAAACATTTTACAAAAAGGGTTTTATGCGGCAATATTCCCCCGAATTGTCAACAGTGGTTAGGTAGGGGAGGGAGGCACATAGGAAAATTAACATATACAATGGATGCCATTTATACTGTATACTCCGGGTATTCAGAAAAAAAATTATTGGTGAGTTTTCAAGTATGACTGAGGAGTGTGCTGCGAATTTCTTTCAAGTAACTTGGCCATAAAATTTCAGGTCTCACATACATGGATTTCTTTAGGAAGGCCTTTTGGGATTTGTTAACTCATAGTTATGTATAACGATATCTTATCTCTTTTCCTGGAATAAGAAGTTATTGATGGCCTTGAGCTTGTCTTATATATCTTTGTAACTGTGAAAGTGACTCCCATACTGCCAAGTACTTGGTATAGATACACAATGCAATTCATCCATTAGAAAGGATGAATTGTTCCATTTGTAAGGAAATGGAAAGACTTGGAAAGAATTATATTAAGTGAAGTAAACCAAACCTAGAGAAAGGTTGTATCGTTTCTTTCATTAGTGGTAGATAGTCATTTAAATAAGGATACAGGTGGACCCGTTGCAACAATGAGAAGTACAAGTTGTCATGTCGAAATCGAACTTTACAACATTGGTGGGGGAGGAGGATTGAGTGGGGGGGCGGGAGGCGGCTGGGAAGGGATGTGAAGGGTAAACAAAGGAGGAGGCTACAATGCTTGATGAGAAATGTACTCATTATCTTGCTCATGTAATTGTAACCCCTCTGTACAGTATGTTCACAATAAAAAATAAAAATAAATAAAAATAAAAAATAAATCTATAAGTAAACATACTGGGTGGTATGCAAGCAAGTGAATTCACCGAGCTATAAAAGATACTATGGAGAGAAAAATTAAGTGGAAGCCAAACAAAATAAGCACCAAGAAATAGGTACTTACAAGGGTGGGTGAGGCTAAGGGAGAGGGGTAGACAATGAAGTGGGAAGTGGAGAAAGAAGGCAGTCAAAAGTTCGTTTCCATTCTTGATGGGTTCTTGCAGAATAAAGATTATCTTTGTTGTTATAAAATACGTATAAATAAAACTAATCTTTATATGAAATTTTTAATTTTTTATTGTAGAGGTGATGTACAGAGAGACTAGAGTTATATAAGTAAGGTAATAAATACTATTTTCTTTTATAATGTTATTTTTCTGTGTGTTGCTGGCCTTTTCTGATTGCATTACCTTTTTAAATACAATAAAATCAAAGTATGTAGTTGAACTGTAGTTGAACATATCAGTAGTTGAACTGAATTGCTTACTTTGTGATGTTTACTCCCTTTACTACTTCCTATAAAAGGTATTATTATCCCAATTTACAGAGAAAAATATAGAGAGAGAAGTGAAGTAAATCATCAAAATAATATTTTACTACATAATAAGTGGTATTACTTATAAGTAACATCACCAAAATCGAGACATAAAACATTTAAGCCCAAAAGGCACTGACTTGCTTAACAAACTATTTCATTGAAGTATATATCTGTTCTTTGAGTTTGTGAGTGTTGAACACATAAAAGATATGAGTATTTAATCAAATGGGAGTCTAAATTTCTCATATGCCCCAAATGATGGAATTCATGGCCATCAAACATAGAAATCAAGGTTTCAATGGAAATACTCATCAAACATCTTCCTAAAATTTTTTTCATTGTAGGTTATTTGCAATAGTTTGATGAGAAATAATTCACACCAAATTAGCTTCTTCAGGTTTTCAGATAATTCTCATCCATGTAAGCATATTAGGGAGTTGCATGACATATAATACTAACTAAATAAGGTTTCAATTAGTTGTAAATTTTGTGTTCTAGTAGGAAATTTCTAGTTTATGGAGCATTCACATTTACAACTTAGGAGTAAGATTGATCATTATCATAAGTAGTTAATAAAACTGTTGGGAAGTAAATATGCCTCTGGAAATACTTATTCTTAAGTGTTATGAATATTTCATCAGCCCATAATTATAAAAAAATTAATCGTGCATCTTTTCCATTTACAGAGGGGTATTAGATGAATTTATAAAAGGTATTCTGGCTGGGCACTGGTGGCTCACACCTGTAATCCTAGCTACTCAGGAGCCTGAGATTCAAGGACTGCGGTTCAAAACCAGCCTGGGCAGGAAAGTCAGTGAGACTCTTATCTCCAATTAACCACCAGAAAACCAGAAGTGGCACTGTGGCTCAAGTGATAGAGAGCTAGCCTTAAGCTGAAAAGATCAGAGACAGCACTCAAGCGTAGAGTTCAAGCCCCAATCAAACAAAAAGTCATTCTGTTAGAAAACTGATCCCCAAAATGAGTAGCATGATAATAATACCAAAGGTAGTAATAGAACAGGGAAAATATGTTCGTGTGCTCAAAATGCATATTTTTATTTACTTGACACTCTAGACAGAACTGGCGTGAGAATGATGGAAAAGACAGATTGAATCACATTATTGATTGGGGAAATTAAATTGTTACCTCTCTCAATCTGAATATAGTATGAATATAGTCTGGGCATTTCAGATCTCTGAACATTAGTTTCATCAGATTACACCATTACTTCCAAAGTCAAAACACATGATGAAAAAGCTGTCTGAGATGTGAAAGCAGAAAAGAGCATAAAGATTACTTCTACTCCCCAATTATGTTGACAGAAGTGCTTTTAACCTGTTCTTTGTACACAGGACTATTTTTTTCTTTTTCTACCTGATGATACCACTTCCTGTCCTCAGAGAACAACAACTAGCTGAAAAGTAACCAGTTGACAGGATGTTCCATAAAATATGAGGTTGGTTGAAGATCTTCACTTGGATCCTGACTAAATAAAGTAATAATTTCCTCTCTTCAAGAGTTTATATGGGAGTTACTACAATAGGCATATATTGCCTTTATGATATTACATAAAGTCACCATATAACATTTAAACTCGTGTTTTGTGGGACGACATATGAAAAAGTACAGTTATGCTATGAGCTAGAGCTGAAGGGGCCAGCTTATGTATGGCAGCAAGGAAGCAATTAGCTAGGTCTTTAAACTCTTGAAGGACTGGCTAATTTGAATAATGGTTGTGGTTGTAGACTAGAGCTTCTCCTGGCTTTCTATCAGATTCTTCTTTCCTCTTGTTCTTTCTTTTCCCCCTCAAATCATTTCCACCCTCTGAGTTCTTCCAGCATTTTTAAATTTTTTCCCCTGTATTTTTTTTGGGGGGGATGTCCGGTTTGGGGGCCTGAACTCTGAGCCTGGGCACTGTCCCTCAGCTCTTCAGCTCAAGGCTAGCCCTCTACCACTTGAGCCACAGCACCACTTCCGGCTTTTTTTTTTTTGCTTATGCGGTGCTAAGGAATCAAACCCAGGGCCCCATGCATGCAAGGCAAGTGCTCTACCACTGAGCCACCTTCCAAGCCCCCTCCCTTGTATTTTTTGTGTTTGCACTTTCATTCAATTATGGTTTAATTTCCTGCTATCTTTTTCCATTCTCATTTGTTATATCATACTTCTCCACCTCCTCCCCAAGGAGTTCCTATCAAAAGCTAAGTTAATTAGGAAAAAACATTGGCATTGTGGTGGACTGCCCTGTCACTGCCCAACTCTGACCATTCTTAATAACCAGATTGTGGATGTTGGCTGTGGACTCTAGAGAGTGCTGCTTTGTTTTGTTTGTTGTTTGTTGGTTCTAGAACTTAAACTCAGAGGCCTGGGAACTATCCCTGAGCTCTTTTGCTCAAAGCTAATGCCACAGCACCACTTCCAGTTTTCTAGAAGTTCACTGGAGATAAGAGTCTCATGGGCTTTCCTGCCTAAGCTGGCTTTGAGCAGCTATCCTCAGATCTCAGCCTCCTGAGTAGCTAGGATTACAGGCGTGAGCCACCAGCATCTAGCTAAGAATCCTGTTTTTTCGTAGTCTTTGGCTTTGACTTAGGAGTTTCATTCTTGCTAGGCAGATGCTCAACACTTGAATTGTACTCTCAGCCCTAGAGAGAACATTCTAAATAATAGAAAACAGAAATCTTTAGTGAAAAAGAAAGGGTCAAAACAATTCTAATTTCCCAGGAGTGCATTCTCATCATAAAAATACAAAACAAAATAAAAAGTATCAAGCTAAATTGATTATGATTTGAATTGGTCTTTGGAGCCAGGTTACAGAGAATCACCTTAATTTCAGAAACACTTCAATCTTCACCACCCTGTGTATTTTCCAGGGAGAAAGCGTCTTGCTGTTCCCGGCTGTCCTTGCAGAAAGAACAAGTTTTATTATTCCCTTGGATCTGGAAGCTTTCCTATTCAATCTCACAGGCAAGCTCTGGTGTTTTCTACTGTAACAGAGCCCTGTAATTACTGTTATTAATCTTAAAATCATGGCTTTAATTTGAAAGGCTTCCTGTTACCTGAAAGTCTTTCAAAATATAATGGTGCAAGAAAAAATAATAAATCAGCCTATCCAAGAGGCATCTTTGCTTGGTAAATGCCAGCATTAAACAGGTTATAAACATATTCCCCAAACAGGTATCATAAACAGAGAAATGACACAGTGTCAACCATAAACATGTCTTTGCCCCAGCCTTGCTTAAAAATGTTCTCTCTCTCTCTCTCTCTCAAACTTGAGAGAAGTCTTTCAAATGGTATTTCAAACAGAAAATCAATAAGCCTGCAGAAACTCCACTTGGCTGGCCTAAAAACTTTGAGCATATCTGCTGTATTTCCCAGTGGCTCTTTCTTCCTTCTTTCATCACGCTCCATCTCTCCAATCACTGCTCAATCACTGGCAGAGACAAACACCTCTCAGTACTAATCCACACAATGCAGGCCTTCTCTGCAGCAAAGCTTTTCTTTTTCCTTACAACATTTCATGTCCTGTCTGCCTGGTCTGTTCTATGCCAAAGCATAACTATTCTGACTACACATTTGTGCAGTGTGCATAAACACAGGCAGTAGGTCTACAAAGGCATACTGGTAGGGAGAAATATTTAGCTAGTATCAACCACCAATGTTGCCTAGGAAATTAATTTACTTAACTAGCAATATCTAACAACAGGTTACTCAGATAGAAGAAACTGACAAATATCCACACAGAAAGGAAAAGGAAGAAAGAAAGTCTTAAGAGATAGCTCTGACATATACAGATATTGTGGAACAATGAGTCCCTGGAGGCTAGTACTCCAGTGAATTGCTTAGACTTGCTTTTTTCTTATATTTGGCAGCCTAGCAAGTCAACTGGCTGCCTGAGTCCTAAGGTGCCACCACTTATCTGCCTTAGACAATTACATGAATGTGATTCCTTGCTAATCTACATTCTATCTAAAATTGAGCACATTCTTTTTTATCTGGAAACTTCTCTTTTCTATATGCTGGATTTGTGCATTCTTCAACTCACCATCCAATTCTTGACTTTCTCTGATAGCTACTAGCTGCTTTAATGATGTTGTACTCTTGTTTGGATTAGAGAATTCACAATGAGGAGGGAGGCCATAGAGTTCTCTCACTGTAAATGGTAGAATACAGGTTTCAAACTCTTCCAAGCCAGCATGCTGTGTACTTACTGTCTTACTGCACTATTTGCCTCCTGAACTTTACTGACAAAATAACCTACTATATATGGTTTTGTAGTGATAGGGATGGAGTAAGCTATTTGGAAATTTTGAGGATATGTTGCAACTATTCAAAGTAATATAGAGAGAAAAGTTCTGAGTTATTATTTGTTATTTTGGTAAAGACTATAATCATTTGAGGCATTTTAAAAATTCAAAAGTAAGCATGTTTTAAAATGCAAATAGTACAGCTAACATAAGATGTAGCCACTTGAAGCATCCATTTTCTGTGTCAGAGAAAGGAAGGGATAGTCACTTGCAAAGCAAGGAGTGTTTGAGGATCAGAAAAACAGTTATAATTTGATCATGTGTTCAATCTTAAGGTTTCTTCTTGGTGCATTCCAGTGAATAATAGATTGACAGATCGTAAGCAATAAAATGATTATGGTATTTCTTCGGGGAACAGTTTTCTTACAGAAGGTATGAAACCAAAATATGATAAATAGATTCACAGATGGAGAAAGTTTAATGATATTTTGAATTCATTTTGTCTATACCCTAGATAATAGGAAAGGGATTTAGTATGGATTTGTCTGATTTCCTTTTCCACCTGCAAAATTTCAGTGAACTGGATGTGTTGATTTAGTCTTTTCATTTATATTATAATTCAGGTTAATATTAAAGTTCTCCTTTGTAATCTCATACATTGAATTTATCCATCTCATTTCAATTTCTTTTTCTTTCATTTTGTTTTCTTGGAAAATCTTTTTTAACCCTTTATTCAAGAGTAACAATTATGTGTTATTTTGTTGAAATGAATACTGTCTTTTCACATCTCTACAAATTTAACATCTTATTTTTTCTCTTACAATGTAAAATATTTATTTGTAGGCAAAAGGTCAGGCTTAGTCTATTTTCTGCTGTTATACCTGAATGATACAGAGGAGTAATTTAAGAAAAACAAAGATCAGTTCAATTCTCCCCCACCCTCCCCTCCGTATCCCTCCCCCTCTCTCTGCCAGTCCTGGGATTTGAACTCAAGGCCTGGACACTGAACCTGAATTTCTTTTGCTCAAGGCTATCACTGTACCACTTCAGCCACAGCACCACTTCCGGCTTCTTCTGTAGGAAGAATCAAATCCAGGTCTTCATGCATGCTAAGCAAGCACTCTACCTCTAAGCCACATTCCCAGCCCTGTTAGTTGAATTCTAAAGGCCAGGAAGTTCAAGATTGAGCAGTGCATGTGATTACTCTCTTCTCTAGTAATGCATACTGCAGTTTGCCAAGATGGCACATGGCATCTCATTGTAAGATACACCATGCTACCTCACATCAAGTCTCCTCTTCACTTAAAGCCATGATACATACCTCATGATTTGAGGCTCATCCTGATCTACCCATTCAACCCTAAAACATAGCCCAAGTTTCCACTTCCAAACCCATAGTAAGATTAACATTTTATCATCAATATCTCACTATGGAGATCAAAATTGAACATGCTGATGGTATTTAAATCAAAGCAAACGCCACATAAATTTGCCAAGGACTTAAGTGACAATGCTTGTCTAACACTTCACTTTCTTTTAGCTTTACAGAAAGGAAGAATACAATATAGTGGGTTAAGCACAGGTTTTAATTCTGCTGTATATTTGTTGTGTGAGCTTAGATTTTTCAAAATTATTCAAGTTCATTTTCATTTATCTGTCAGACTGAACAGATGCATATTTGTCCTTCTAATCTCAGGAGATTTGTGACAAACAAATAAATTAAGGATGTGAAAATCTATTACAAACTGTCAAGTGCATTACACATGGATAGGTATACATTAAATATCATTTATACATTTATGAATAATTGTGATTGTGCTATATCCACATATATGTGATTGATCTTTATTAACTTGGCAGGCATTTAAATATCTCACATATTTAGCTAGATACTGGTGTTCACATTTGTTGTCCTAGCTGTGAAGCAGAAGATCGTAGCCTGCTCAGAGAAGTTGGAATGATTCCTTCTCAGTCTGTAGCTGGACGTAGAGACATGTGTCTATCATACCAAAGTATGTGGGAGGCTGAGGTAGCAAGAATTTGGGTGCCAGGTCAGCCAGCAATTGCATTAATTAATAACAACAAATGTTCATAGTTGATTTCAATTATAGAACTTACCTAGTAAAAACTGAAAATATTACATGTATTTTGGAACCATCCAGTAGAACTAGATCTCAAACATGGAAAAATCAACTTGTAGAACTCAACAAATCATTTATGGAAATTCAGATACAAAGGAGTTTCTAAGTCATAAAGTAATAAGCGTAGCAAAAGTTTGGGTCTTCTGTTAACTATCAGAGGTACTGGTGAAGTTCTTAGTACAAACAGACAAGAATTCTCTTTGTAAAAGTGGTGATGTTATAGAATCTCTTTGTTTTATTTTCCCATATATTCTTCTATTCCTATTTCATTCCTATATTCTACACTGAATAGTGCAATATCATACTGACTGCCTCAGAGATCATAGATGCTAGATATTTTTGTCCCCAGCAGCAGCAGAAAAATCAAATAGAATATTTTTTTTACCAGTCCTGGAGCTTGAACTCAGGGCCTGGGCACTGTTCCTGAATTTCTTTTGCTCAAGGCTAGCACTCTATCACTTGAGCCATAGTGCCACTTCCAGCCTTTTCTGTCTATGTGGTACCGAGGAATTGAATCCAGGGCTCCATGCATGGTAGCCAAGCACTCTACCACTAAGCCACATTCCCAGCCCTCAAGTAAGAGTTACAGATGCCAAACTGATAGTTTCAAATGTATACATAAGGAAACAAATAGATTTTTTAAAACAACAACTTTCTGCTATAATCATTTTCATGGAACTTGATCCTCATAAAACACAAAAAAAATAAGGAATAGGAAAAAGAAATGGAGGGTAGTGAGGGAAAAGGAGGGGAGAAGGGCAGAGAAGAGGGAAAAGGGAGGGCAGTAGAGAAGAGGGAAGGGAGAAGGGGAGGAAAGGGAAGGGAAGGAGAGAAAATTCTAGGCTGCCAATGGGGACACAAATACAAATGAAAACTAAATAGTTATTGAGATAATGGGGGCTCTTAAGAGATAATCAGTACTAAATAATCAAAACAAAATTATGCTTTTTGGATTCTATGAGTTTCTTATGAAATCTGAATGATGAAACTTAAGCCAATTTGGACTTCTACATGTGTATCTAGTAGTCAAACTCAGTATACATCTGCAGATATGCTCTCAAGAATAGACTTTCAATACCATTTTACTTGTGTAGCTTTTTACTTACCTAAAACATTGCATAGCTTCAACAGGCCACATATGTAAAAAAAAAAACAATACCTTGAACCAGGCACTGGTGGCTCATGCCTGTAATCCTAGCTACTCAGGAAGCTGAGATCTGAGGATTGCAGTTCAAAGAAAGCCCAGGCAGAAAAGTCCAAGAGATTCTTATCTCCAGTTAACTACCAGAAAACCAGAAGTGGTGCTGTGGCTCAACATGGTAGGGCACTAGACTTGAGAAAGCCCAGCCTGCCAGTTCAAGCTACAACCTACAACAACAAAAACACATCTTCAATGCAGGTATCTTCCCTTGATGACATTCTTTTCACTTAAAATGAATTGATTTTGGTATATATGTGTTACACCTTACTCATGGACACTTAGAAAATGTTTGTTGTGCTATAGAAATATATATATATATATATATATATATATATATATATATATATATATATATATCTTTATTGCAGATCCCAAGATAGAGAGCATAAAAATGATACAAACAAATGGTTTCATTTAAATCCTTTCACACAGCTACAAAACACAGCATAAGTAACTGCAATTTATCTAGCTTCAACTCTTGAAAGCAAACTCTGGAATTTCACTGTGGGGCTCTGTTTCTGTGTTGATAGATATTGAATTTTCAATTCTGACTTAACATTTGGAAAAAAATCAGTTCTGAAGAGTCTGTGATGGTTCTCTCTGACCTGAGTGCAGCATGAATCTTGCCTAGACATCACACCTTGACATTATATAAATCAATTTGTTTTTTTGTTTTGTTTTGTTTTTTGTTTCTTTTTGTTTTTGCTGGTCATAGGGCTTGAACTCTGGGCCATGGCACTGTCCCTCAGCTCTTTAGCTCAAGGCTAGCACTCTCCCACTTGAGCCGCAGCGCCACTTCTGACTTTTCCTGCTTATGTGTTGCTGCGGAATCTAACCCAGGGCCTCATGCATGCAAGGCAAGTACTCTACCACTGAGCCACCTTCCCAGCCCAAAATTTAAAGTTCCAGTCCATTTAATCATGCCAAAGATTTTTGTGTTGTTGTTGTTGGTCGTGGGGCCTGAATTCTGGGCTTGGGTGCTATCCCTGAACTCTTCAGATCAAGGCTATTACTCTACCACAGCGCCACTTCCGGCTTTTTCTGCTTATGTGGTACTGAGGAATTGAACCCAGGGCCTCATGCATGTGAGGCAAGCACTCTACGACATCACCCCATTTGTTAGGAAATGTTAATACTTGGAAAAAAATTATACTAAATGAAGGAAGCCAGACCCAAAGAAACATAGGTTCCATGGTTTCCCTTATTTGCAATATCTAGTACATGTCTAAGACAAGCAGAAAAGGTCAACAGCCATGTACATAGGACCATACAAGATGATGTTAAGTGAAATGAACCCCAAGACAGGGACACAAATGGAATTATTTTCTTTCTTGCTATTGTTTGTTTTTTTTAACTAAGTTTTTTTTATTGTGAAAATACTGTACAGAAGGGTTACAATTACATGAGCAAGGTAATGAGTACATTACTTATCAAACATTGTTGCCTCCTCTTTTGTATTTCCCCTACCATCCTTGCCCTCCCATGTCCACAACTACATCCCCTCCTCCCCTGCCATAGTTGTAAAGTTCGTTTTTCGACATAACGACTTGTACATCTCATTGTTGCAATGGGTCCACCTGAATCCTTATTTAAACAATTTGTTTTTTCCCTTCCCCTCCCCAAATTATATCAACATCAAATACAGTGACAACAAGGGTTATACCATGGGGGAGGGACATACAAAGCAACAAAAAAGTCACCTTATAAATACATTAGAAACAATAACAAGAAAGAAAAAAAAACACTTGTGTTCTATTGTTTTTAATGTACTTATAATATACTATGTGATTATTTTGTTTCTTTTGTATGTTCTTCCCCAAGGCATAACCCCTGTTTTCACTGTATAGGATTCCGGTGTTCTGCATCTTGTATATACATTTTTATAATTTTGGAGGGGGGACATAACAAAATGCTTAGATAAGGTTACAGGTTGGCCCATTGTAACAGTGAGATGTACAAGACACTAGGTTGAAAATGAACTTTACAATTTTCGGTGGAGGGTTGGAGAGGAAGGAGTTGGGGAGGTAGGGAGGGAAGGGATGGTAGGGGAAAACAAAGGAGGAGGTGACAATGCTCAATAAGAAATGTACTCATTACCCTACTTATGTAATTGTAACCCCTCTGTACAGTATTTTTACAATAAAAATATATATGAAAAAATGGAAAAAAGAATCGATTTGTAAAGCCCTTATATCACGTACATAAACTTATTTTACCTTAAATGAATATATTCTGTTTGAAATTATTGATATAAATTATATTATAACAAGAATATAATATCTTATTACTGGGTGATACAGGAAAGCTTTCCAAAACCTCTGATAAATTCAGGAGTACATTTTATTATACTATTTGGGAGATCACTTGATTAAAAGCAGATTATAGCACACTGACAGAAGATCAACAGTTTCCCAGGTCTGGTGGATTTCTCATTATGGCTACTTTGGGTTCAAAAGTATAGAAAATAGGTGGAGGGAAAGAATGGACCTCTGGAAGCTAGGAGAAAACTACAAAAATTAGTATCCGAGGAGAAAACAAAGCAAGCACTGAGGCTGTTGAAGGTAGAAGGAAAGATGTGGATATTTGTGCATAAGGCACAGAGTCTCTGCTCTGTACTGCCAGGTAGATCATTCTCTCTTGAGGCAAGGTAGATGTGGGGATGATAACATTTCATATTACACAGATCCAATGCCAATGTGGCTGCTAAATACTGCCTCACCTCTTACTCCTGAGTACCAAGTAATGAACCTATCAATAAGCATTCAAATTTACTCTGGTAAGTAATAAGTGGGTAAGGAGAATGGATAGGACTCATCTTCAATCATGAAAATATTACTGCCACTTAAAGACAAAAGCAGTCTTTCTGACAATTAGAAAACCAAACCCTGAGGAATAACCTCAGACCAAACTTACTTTGTATTACCTTTTCCTCTCAAATGGAGATGCTCTTATAAGCCCTCAAGGATATTCCTTTTCTCTTAAATTCGTAGGACAGAAAATGCACTCTACAGAAAGATCCTTAGTTCAAGAGTCCATTATCACCAACTTCCAGAACAGCCTTCATGAGAAGGAATATGAAGATTGAAGACAGCTGGGCAATCATGGTTCATGCCTGCAATCCTAGCTACTCAGGAGACTGAGATCTGAGGATCACAGTTCAGAGCCAGCCTGGGCAGAAAAGCCTGTGAGACTCTTATTGCCAGAACAAGCCAAAAGTGTTGCTGTGCCTCAAGTGGTAGAGTGCTAACCTTGAGCACAAAAATGTTCAGGAGTGATGGTCCTGAGATCAAACCCCAGGATGAGAGAGAGAAAGAGAGAGAGAGAGAGAGAGAGAGAGAGAGAGAGAGACAGAGACAGAGACAGAGACAGAGACAGAGACAGAGACAGAGAGACAGAGACAGAGACAGAGACAGAGAGAGACAGAGACAGAGAGAGAGACAGAGACAGAGAGAGAGACAGAGACAGAGACAGAGAGACAGAGAGACAGAGAGACAGAGAGACAGAGACAGAGACAGAGAGACAGAGACAGAGAGACAGACAGAGACAGAGACAGAGACAAAGAGACAGAGAGAGACAGAGACAGAAAGACAGAGAGAGACAGAGACAGAGACAGAAAGACACAGAGAGAGAGAGAGACAGAGATCTAAGACTATCTGACACCCTATCCCACCCTCCAACACAGCTTTCCTTTACATATACTTTACTTGTTCATGACATAACTCAACATCAAAAGTCTCCATCCATATGTTCTCAGAAGTTCTGTTGAAGAAAATTTTCTCTAATCTTAGCATGAAAACACAAGTATCTCCTATCCAGATCATCATTGTTTTTACACCATCTTTTCAAAATGAATGCTCTTACCCTTCAATTAGTTTCATCTTGGTATATCCAATACACTGGTTTATATACCTATTACCTATTTAATGTATTACTCATTAGACTTAACTCAGGTATCATGACTTTTTCATGCTATTGTTGTTTTTTTTACTCATTCTTTTTTTATTAATTTTTAAGCAGTTGTACAAATGGGTTTCAATTCAGCATGTCAGTCTGTGAGTACAATGTGCCTTTCACCATTCTACCCCATCTCTCCTAAATCCACCCATGCTCTGTTTTCCTAGTTCCATGTACATATGCACACATTGAGTATTTTGACTGATAGCATTTTCCTATCCTTATGGTCTCCCTTTGTCTATCCTCTTTCCTTTGACCCAACTCCATCCTAACACCTTAAGTTCCAGCTTTATGGCATTCATTTTTTTACAGTATAAGTTAGTTCTTCAAAGGAACAAGCAACGTGTTTTCCCATTAAGCAAGAAATGTAAGCTACTCTAGAAGTTGGCTTCTAGAATGAGGGCAAGCAGAAGTTTATCATCTCTTTCCCTTTACATCTGTTTGCAAAAGCATTTTTTCAGATTCTGAAACATATCTGGTAAGAGGAGGGTGCAATGAAGGGGGAAAGGGCAGACAAATTGAGAGGAAGGGTGAGTGAATAAAATACTTGTTTTCAGGGGCTGGGAAGGTGGCTCAGTGGTAGAGCGCATACCATGCATGCCAGAGGCCCTGGGTTTGATTCCTCAGCACCACACAAGCAAAAAGAAAAACGCCAGAAGTGGCACTGTGGCTCAAGTGGTAGAGCGCGCCTTGAGCTGAATGGAAGGGTAAACACTGATCAAGATACACTATACTCGTAAACTGACATGTTGAATAGGAGCTCTTCTTTTTTCAACTACTTAAAGATAAAAATAAAGCATTTTTCTGAATTGTATAGGATAGATTTTCCTATTTTATCAAATATAATTTTGAAATATTGTTGTTAATGATGTCATCTTGTAGTTCTTCTTTAAGTTTTCACTTTTAAAAATTACCTTAAGCAGACCCTTAGAGGAATGCAAAAAAAATATCTCTGGACCATAGGAATTTACTGTTCAATAGGGGGAAACAAAAGCAAACCTATCCACCCAATGCAGGTTGGCACACAGGGTTTTAAGATTAAGCGCTCCAAGCTCCTTGTCTGAATAGGATTTTCAAAACAGTTATTCAGTTCTCTAGATTTATGACATGGAATGAATAGGGAACAAATCATTTTCCCCAATCCTCAAGTTCTATTTATATTGGAAGAAGAAAGCCTATTCAATAATTCTTTTTGTCTGATTACTAACTTTTGTATTCCTGAATTGATTGAATTCAATACTTTGGAAATTATAAAACTATTTCAATAAAAAAGCATCTAATGCCTAGATTGCTATAAATAGTTTAAATTTCAATGGATTTGCTTTACTTTCTGTGTTTCTGTGAATATGTTTTGCAATTCTCAAATAGTGTCTTGAACAGTATCTCTCCTATTTAACCTTGACTTTGTTATATTAGTTTTCAGATGGATTTTGTCAGTACAACATCCCTAGATACATCCTGAGAGAAAAATATCTATCCTGCTATTTTCTCAGATATGGTCTGAGATGGTCATTACAATCTCTAGACATTATACCTCCTAAAAATGAGTCTGTCTTCCTTAAACCCTCTGCTTGATCAGCTTCAGACCAGACACTGTGTCAAAAATCTCTGTCTCCCATCTACTCTCTATTCTTGTCTTCTAAATCTATCATCATCACCTTGAGGTTGTTCAGAGACATTAGGTTCATTGAGGAAAATAAAGGGAAAAGACTTTTAGTGTCTTAAAATACCATGAAAAAGAAAGTGTATTTATGAGATAAGCATATTGTTAGGAAAGGAAAGAATGAAGGTAGTCACATTTTCACTGTGTCATTCTCTCTGCAAATATGTGAAATATGAGAAAGGACAGAAACAATTACCCTAGAGAATCTTCAACTGGATTTGGAAGAATGTGTAGAAGTTATACCAACTGAACAAAGGAGGTAGATCTAATCCACCTGGCATCAGAAAGAAGACTCATTGATGCCCCAAAGTCATTAAGAAAATAACTTTCCTGTTTTCAGAAGCTTTGTGAATTAGGAAACTTAGGGTGAGCACTTCCTGTGTGCTACAAATCAGGCCAAGTGTGAACAATAAACTGTAAGCCATACAGATATGTAATTACCAACATAGAGTTTATGGTGTAGCTTAGAAAACAGATGTTAAATAAATGTTTATTAGGGATACAGGTTGATCCATTGTAACAATGAGATGTGCAAGGCACTATATTGAAAAAGGAACTTTACAATTTAGGCAGGGTGGGAGGGGGTGGGAGGGGGTGGAAGGGTGGAGGTGGTGGGGGTGGGGGGTATAGTTGTGGAGGTGGGAGGGAAGGGATGGTGGGGGAAAAACAAAGGAAGAGGCAACAATGCTCAATTGCTAGATAAGAAATGTACTCATTACCTTGCTCATGTAACTGTCACCCCTCTGTACAGTATTTTTTATTATTTATTTATTTTTATTTATTTTTATTGTGAACATACTGTACAGAGGGGTTACAATTACATGGGCAAGACAATGAGTACATTTCTTAACAAGCATTGCAGCCTCCTCCTCTGTTTACCCTTCACATCCCTTCCCAGCCTCCCCCTGCCCCCCTCCAAACCTCCCCCCCCACCAAAGTTGTAAAGTTCGTTTTTGTCGGAAACGAACTGTACAGTATTTTAACAATAAAAAACTTATTTTAAAAACCTGAATAAGAAGCCGCGCATAAGTGGCTCATGCCTGTAATCCTAGCTACACAGGAGCCTGAGATCTGAGGATCACGGTTCAAAGCCAGCCCAGGCAGGAAAGTCCATGAAACTCTTTTTTTTTCAGTGTCACAAAAACTTTATTAAAAGTAAGGAAGAGACACAGGTAGAAAGAATCAAGTCCAGGTAAGAGAGAGAGGCTTAATAATTCACATATTTGGCAAAGTATCACTTATGGTCTCCCGAAGGGTCTGTTGGAAGACAGAGATGGTTAAGCCCAAAGAAGCCCAACATACATGGAAGGAAAAAGTAATGCATCTCTAATGAGAGTTGGATCTTGCATATATTTTTCATATTTTTAATGTGGAATTGATCTGGGTCAATAAGATTTCAAATAAATTATTTTTCAGTTTCATGTTTATACAAGATTCCATGAGACGCATCTCTAATTAACCACCAGAAATGGGAAGTAGCACTGTGGCTCAAGTGGTAGAGTGTTTGCCTTGAGCTGAAGAGCTCAGGGATAGTGTCCAGGCCAAGAGTTCAAACTACATAACCAAAAAATAAGAGATCCTGAACCAAGTGTCACAGAGAAGTACAATATGCCAAAGAATTTAATGTCTGAGTATCTCAATGAAGTGTAGTGACAGGAGGCAGAGGTGGCAAAGGAAAGGTGGCAGACATGATCCTGGAGAATGAAGCAGAGAGCAAAGCGTGCTAATCAGTCATCTTCCATGTTTTCGAACATATCCTAATTAAAACCTGAAATCCCTCTACGGATTAAATATACCCATAACCTGATTAGGTTTGTGCAATGTTGGAGATGGAATTAGAATATTGAATTTTGATTACAGGTTGTAATTCATTTCCTTCCTCCCTATTCTCCTGCCATTAACTATATTTATTCCTTGGATTATTTTCATTATTTACAAAATAGAATAATGCTCTCTTGGATAGACAAGATCATATAAATGGAAATTGATTACAGAGTGGCATTTTGTGTTCAAGAGAACACTGAGCAATCATTCAATCCCATATCATTAGCCACAAGAACACACAAGAACACACCTGTATCACCACATAGGATTCAATGAATGCTTTTCCATTGCATGTTTTGGTACAAGCACATAAGCACGTGCATATAAGAAATAGAATTCCGGGGCTGGGAAGGTGGCTCAGTGGTAGAGCGCTTGCCTTGCATGCCTGAGGCCCTGGGTTCCATTCCTCAGCACCACATTAAAAACAAGAAAAAGAAAAAAAAAGCCGGAAGTGGCGCTGTGGCTCAAGTGGTAGAGCGCTAGCCTTGAGCTGAAGAGCTGAGGGACAGCACCCAGGCCCAGAGTTCAGGCCCCACGACCGGACCCAAAAAAAAATAAATAAATAAATTCCAAGAGGATTTTCCCTCCCACGTGTTTGTGAAAGTGGAATGTGTCACATTCATCCCCGATTTGTTCTCTAGAGGGCACAATACCACAGAATTGGGGTTTGAAATCAACCTATAAAATGTCTTCAATTATTTTTACCACTAAATTCACACCACAACTTTCCAGATTCCCTTACTGGGCAGAGAAGAAGCCAATGTTTGCACTGCAATGTCACTGCTCAATAGCACACATGATCCTCAGCCACTATTTATAGAGGCTTTCTGACAATTTTAGGGGTAGTAGGACCATACAGAGCTTCTGGTCGCAGCCATAAACTCTTTTGAAAGCAACCATTGCCCCACAACTCCCCTGGCAGGCCTGTTGAGTCATCAATTGCAATCACTCTCTCCTCATAGAAAAATCTCCTTTTAGGTCCTCCTGCTCTCTCCTGCCAGCCAACCTCAACTAAGAACACTTGTAGGAACCAATGGGTTTCAAAAGAAAAAATCCTTAGAATTCAATAAATCCGCTTATAGGAATGACATTCCTTGGTCATGAGAATGATAAATTCACCTGTTCCCAGAAGGTAATTCTGTAGAGGAAGGAGTATTGAGAAAACCATTCTTCACTAACTACCAATGGTCCCATAATCTAAGTCTGTTACCAAGAGCTGTTTACGTTTATGGATCTTAACTTGAATTCATACAATCTTTTCAGAATAAGTTAGCTTACTTTCTCATAGCTATACTTTCTCAACTATTTATAGTTCACTATGTTGCATCTTAGGTCAAAATCTAATTTTATGTGTCTTATATTTCCATTATTGTAATTTTCAAAACTCTATGAACTTATAAGGTTCTTTTAGGCCTCTATACTAGTTGTACCTCTATTTATAATAAACATGCCAGTCCTGGTGGTTGAACTCAGGGCCAGACCCTGTCCCTGAGCTTGGGTATACTCAAGGATAGTACCTGAGCCACATCTCCACTTCCAACATCTTTTTTAAATTTAACCAAACTATTTTCATTGTCTAGTAAGCCACATCTACTTCAAATCCTTTTTTAGGAACAAACCTAATTCTACATGTAATATTGATGCTACCAAGCTTCTCCATCTTTCCTAGATATGTGACACAGAGATCTATGAAATGTAATAGGTATTTCTTTCAGTAAAAATGACAAATCTGCCTTAGAACATTCATCCTTCAGTTTAAAAGATTAAGAGGCTCTTTTCTTCCATATGTCTCCTGCTGTTGCATGGTAAGGGTGAATATGCTATGGAGAAGAGTCCTAAGTCTGGGACATCTCATCAGAGCCATGGAACATGCCTGGTTTTCCATGATGAATCCCCAAATGACAACTGGATCCATTTTTTAGCATAGGTCATGCTTATTCCTGCTGATGTGCTTTGAGTAATATCTCTACATTTTTCATTGCACATTTAATGTTATTGGTCCAAAGAAGTTGATGAGATGGTGAGGAAGTGATGTACAAAATCTAAAAGTCAGATGTACTACTAAATAGTAACACCAACTATCTAAAAAGAAATAAAGAAAATAATGGCCTGAGTATCAGAATACCAGGAAACTAGTACTGGAAAAGTAGGTAGTAGGTTCAAGGGAGGGGTGATAAAAGAATGAAAAGAAGAAAGAGGAAGGGAGAATGTAATCGTAAACCTCAATGCATATCCTACAAAGTTAAGAAAATTACAAGGATGGATGGAAATTGGGAGAAATGGGGAAATAATGAAAGGGCTGACATCAGTCAAGATGTCATTGTATTCATAAACTGATATGCTGGATGAAAAGTCTTTGTTCATACTCGAAGATGATAAAAAATAATTGAAAAAGAAAAAGTGAGAAAATTGAAAAGAGGACAATGAAAATTATTATGTCAATGGAACAAAAAAAGAAAAATGTAAGAAAAATAAGCAACCCCCCCAAAAAACTGTGAAACACTTTAAATCAAACTAAAATGCATATGATGTGAATATCAGAAAGAATAAGAGGTGATGAATCAGAATTTTTGAGGAAATGATCAAAAACTTCCTTAATAAGCAAAAATATACCTACATAAACATCCAAGAAAATCAATGAACTTCAAGTAAAAAGAACACAAATATACCTACATTGAGAAACACTGTAATAAAATCTCCATATAACAGAGACTCCATATAACTGAAAACAATAATTGAGAGCTAACTTGTGACATACAAGGGGTCCACAATAAGTTATTCCTATCAGAAATTTAAGAGTCAGGTAATATTGGGGTTATATTGGGGTAATGTATGCAAAATGATAAACAAAGAAAAAAAGAAGGGGGTCAACATCTAGAAAAGTCCCCATGAGATTCTTATCTCCAATTAGCTGCTCAAAAAGTGGAATTGGCAATGGGGCTCAAGGGGTAGAGTGCTAGCCTTGAGTACCAAGATGCTCAAGGACAACACCCAGGTCCTAAGTTCAACCCCATGACCAACAACAACAACACTGTTATCTCTAGATAATGAAATGTTGAATTAATTTGTTACATGCAGATATTCCCTACAGCAAGAAATATTTAAGGGAGTTCATGGTTAATTAAAAGACACAAAACAGTATGTTTTAGGTGAATGAAGAGAGAAATATTTCAATAAAGGTGAGCTACTATCATGGTAACAATTTATTTATATGTCTATGCTTTTGACTTCTGCATGATGTAAGAGATCAATATTTTATCATCAATTTTGTTTTGTAATTCTGCATTTTGTTTTGTACATAATTTAAAGACTATTACTTTAAAATCAATATTAGTGTTTGCTTAAATATTTTATTATCTTTAAGAGTTATATAAAGGAGTTACCATTCAAAAAAGAAGCTTATTAATACTGTGTGTCTAGATCAATGTCATCCTTTTCAACATTCTCACTAATTCCTCCTAACCCACTCCATCCCTCACTTTCCTTAACTTTTTAGGTTATGTATTGATATTTTTTTACCATTTAACAAAGCAGTTAATTTATACAATGCATCTTGATCTATGTCATCACTTCAATAATTTCACCTTACTTCAACCAACCCTGTCCCTTATTTTTCTTAATTTTGTGGTATATTCAATGAATTTCTTACTGCATTCTCCCTCCTTTCCCCCTTCACTCTTCTACGCCTCTCAGCTTGGCTCTAGCCCCCCATCTTACAAGATCCCATTTCCTAAGACTTTGTTAGGAATTCACTCAGTCTTTCTAAAGAAATACACTGACTGCTGGAGGATTATCAATACCAAATTTCAAACTCTACTACAAAGCCATAGTAATTAAAACAGGTTGGTGTTGGCTCAGAAATAGACCTGAGGATTAATGGTCTAGAACTAAGGACCAAAAAATGAACTCACAGAGTTATAGCCACCTAATCTTCGATAAAAATGTAGAATGGAAGAAAGGTAGACTCTTCAGTAAGGTGCTGGTAAAATTGATTAAACATCTATAAAAAACCAAAGCTAGATCCTCGTATATCACCCTGCACCAGAATGAACTCCAGATAGATCAAAGACCTTGAAGTCATAGCAGACACCCTGAAAACATTACAGAAAGGAATAGGAGAAACGCTAGGTCTCCTTGGCACAGGCCAACATTTTCTTAATAGAGACCCAGAAACACACCAAATTAAAGATAGGTTGGACAAATGGGATTGCAGGGGACTCCAGAGTTTCTGCAGGGCAAAAGACATAGCTAGCAAGATCAATAGCCCACAGATTGGAAGATCTTCACTAGTCATACAACACACAAGAGTATCATATTTAAAATATACTTAGAACTCAAACATTTGAATCCCCCAACTAAAAATCCTCAATAAACAACTGCACCATTAATAAGTGGACTAAAGACTTAAAGAGAGATTTCTCTGAAAAGGAAATAAGAATGGCCAACAGACACATGAAAAAATGCTCAACATCTCTGGCCATAAAAGAAATGCAGGGGCTGGGAAGGTGGCTCAGTGGTAGAGCGCTTGCCTTGCATGCCTGAGACCCTGGGTTCGGTTCCTCAGCACCACATAAGCAAAAAGAAAAAAGCCGGAAGTGGCGCTGTGGCTCAAGTGGTAGAGCGCTAGCCTTGAGCTGAAGAGCTGAGGGACAGCGCCCAGGCCCAGAGTTCAGGCCCCACGACCAGACCCAAAAAAAAAAAAAAAAAAAGAAATGCAAATCAAAAGAACATTGAGATTCCACCTCACCCCAGTTAGAATGGCTATAATCAAGAAATCTAATAACAACAGATGCTGGAGGGGATGTAGCCAAAAGGGAATCCTACTGAATTGTGGGTCGGAGTGTAAACTTGTTCAACTACTTTGGAAAGCAATATGGAGGTTCCTCAAAAGACTCCACATAGAGCTCCCCTAGGACCCAGCAATCCCACTTCTGGGTATTTACCCAAACAATCACAAACAAGACTATACTAGAGCTACCAGCACAACTATGTTTATCGCAGCATTATTTACCATAGCTAAGATATGAAACCAACCCAGATGCCCCTCAGTAGATGAATGGATCAAGAAAATGTGAACACACACACATACACACACACACACACACACACACACACTGGAATTCTATGCCTCCATCAGAAAGAATTACACCACCCCATTTGTTAGGAAATGGAAATAATTGGAAAAAATTATATTAAGTTAAATAAATCAGACCCAAAGAAACTAGTTATCTGCAATAACTAGTATACATCTAGGATAATCTTACCAGACAACCAGGAAAGGTCAAAAGCTATGACCATATAAGAGAATGCTAAGCAAAATAAACCCTGATAGTGACACAAAAGATTTGATCCTTGTCACTGTTGTTTTTTTTTAAATATACTATGTAATCTCTTTTTGTGTGTGTGAAAATACCATACAGAGGGGTTACAATTACATGGGCAAGATAGTGAGTACATTTCTTATCAAGCATTGTTGCCTCCTCCTTTGTTTCCCCTCTCCACCCCCACCCCCACACCCCCTATCCCCACCACTACCCCACCCCCCCACCCCCCACCTCGCCAAAGATGTAAAGTTTGCTTTCTGACATAACTTCTTGTACATCTCATTGTTGTAATGGGTCCACCTGTAACCCAATTTAAGCAATTTGTTTTTGCCCTTCCCCTCCACAAATTATATCAACATCAAATACAGTGAAAACATGGGCTTATACCATGGGGGAGGTGCATACAAAGCAACAAGGAAATCATCCTATAAATATGTAGTAGATGAATGGATCAAGAAAATGTGGTGTATATACACAATGGAATTCTATACCTCCATCAGAAAGAATGGCATTGCCCCATTTGTCAGGAAATGGAAAGACTTGAAAAAAAAATGATAATAAGAGAAGTAAGCCAGGCCCAAAGAAACATAGGTCCCATGGTTTCCCTTATTTGCAATAACCAGTATATGTCTGAGACAAACAGAAACTGTCAGACAAGTTGATGTTAGATGATCTTTTTTTGTTTCTTTTGTATGTTCTTCCCATATGGTATAACCCTTTTTGTCATTGTATTTGATTCGGGTGTCCTGCATCTTGTATATACATTTTTCTAATTTGGGGAGGGGAAGAGAAATAACAAAATGCTGAAACAAGAATACAGGTTGACCCATTGTAACAATGAGATGTACAAGACACTAGTTGAAAACAAACTTTAAAACTAGTGGGGGGGGGAGGAGTTGGAGAGGTGGGGAGGGAAGAGATGACAGGGGAAAAACAATGCTCAATAGGAAATGTACTCATTACCTTACTCATGTAACTGTAACCCCTCTGTACAGTATCTTTACTATATATATATATATATATATATATATATATATATATATATTAACAAAAAGAAATACACTGAGTCCTTCATAGAGATGGTATTCAAGAGGTTTCAAATGAATTAACTAAGAAATATAGCTTTAGTTTGGGGCATATCGCCTCTAAAAATGCAATTTTGTGGCATCAGAGATCATAAAGAGTGAGGACAGAGCTATTTGAAAAGGAGAGTTTCCTTTGCTATTGACGCTAAAGTAGATGAAATTCAATTTGGGGTGCTAAATGTAATCTCCATGGAAAATATGAAGAATAAGTAAATAAGAAAGGAATTTAAATGTTTTGTCATGAAAAACAGTTGTCATATGTTGCCTGAAAATGAAATACAATGAAAACGATAAGGCATGTAAAAAAAGAGAACATCCAGGCCCTCAAAATTATTTGGTAAAAGAAGGGAATGATACATACACTGTTTGTCAGCTTCCTTGGCCCATCTGCACTGATAATTTTGTAGCGCCATGATCATATTATAAATATCCACATAGCCCATCCCTATCTCTGGAATAAGCAAATGTCAAAATTACATAAGTAAGTCCATCTTTATCAGCACATGCTTTAAGTGTAAATGGATTGGATCCTTTAATTAAAAAATAGTTCACAGAATAGATAAAGAACCGTGACAAAAATCTACAGATGAAATAGATTCAGAATTCTAAATTTTTACAGATTTTTACATTATATAAGCAATCCCACTTTTGGGCATTTACCCAAACAAGACCATAGTAAAGCTACCAACACAACTATGTTTATCACAGCATTATTTACCATAACTAGGATGTGGAACCAACCCAGATGCCCCTCAGTAGATGAATGGATCAAGAAAATGTGTTATATATACACAATGGAATTCTATGCCTCCATCAGAAAGAATGACTGCCCCATTTGTTAGGAAATGGAAAGACTTGGAAAAAATTATATTAAGTGAAGTAAGCCAGGCCCAAAGAAACATAGGTCTCATTGTTTCCCTTATTTGCAATAACTAGTATATATCTGAGACAAGCAGAATAGGTTAGATAAGATGATGTTAAGTGAAATGAACCCCAAAATAAGGACACAAGTGGTTTTTTTGTTTCTTGCTATTGTTTTTAACATATTTATAAGGTACCATTTGATTTTTTTGTTGCTTTGTATGTCCCTCCTCCATGGTATAACCCGTTTTCACTGTATTTGATGTTGGTATACTTTGTGGAGGGGAAGGAAAAAAAACAAATTGTTTAAATAGTGATACAGGTGGACCCATTGCAACAATGAGATGTACAAGACGTTATGTTGAAAAATGAACTTTACAACTTTATCGAGGGTGGGGGAAAATGGGAGGGCAGGGATGGTAAGGGGAAACAAAGGAGGAGGCAACAATGCTTGATAAGAAATGAACTCATTACCTTGCTCATGTAATTGTAACCCCTCTGTATGGTATGTTCACAATAACAAAAACCTTAATAATAAAAAGAAATAAGCTGAAGATCCTAAATATTTATGAAAATCAAATAAGAGATCATCAAAACCAATGAACCAGACTTACAAAACTGATGAAACAGTTTCCCTCTAATAGTTGACTAGTCTATTCTCAATAATATTTGACCTCCATTCTCAATAATAAATATAATACCCAGACAAAAGGTAAGTGAAGGCACTGAATAAATTAAAACAAGAAACTCATTGGTTTTAGAAGGTAAGTATACAGCATTCTACCCAGAAGTATCAAGCTTGCATTTTGAAACCAAACATCCCACAAGCAGATTTTGCCACTTCCACAAGGAAGAAAGTTACATTGTACCCTACTTAATACAAATTTAGGATTAAAATACTGAATAGATCAGTTAAAATATGTAAAATGCTTGAAATAAGCTCTGACCTTAGAACTGTACTTTAGTCATTTCCTTTTTTTTTTTAATCAATTTAGAGGAAGGAATAATTTTAAACTAAACACCCTGAAGTCTTTATATGAGCCTCTTTCAAAATCCATAGAACTATCTTTAGTATTCTGCTAAAGAAGTTTAAAAATTAGATTAAAATATAAAATCCATCCAACTATATAGATTCATCCATTTTCAGGTATTTGATAGTAGGGTACTAGCAAAGCCCCACATGCATCCAAATGGTATGCTCCATAAAATAAGAAAATATATTTTCCAGAAAATGATGGCTGCAAATACTCATGTCTTGTTTGTTAATTAAACATATATTAAACAAATTTTAATTAATGTTTTGATCACTTTCTAAATGTTTAAACTTACTTCTCTAATTTTAACCTGAAGTTATTTGCTAAATCTATGTTTGCCTGTTTACTCTCCTTCATATGTAATTACATCAACAATCTATTCCTTCTTTTATTTTTTTGTTTTATACATACATTTTTTATTAATCTACTCATCTGTTGTAGGGCACATGGGCTGAGGAAACAAATACTTTTAAATAAGTTTTTTATTGTGAAAATACTGTTACAAAGGCTTTACAATTACATGAGCAAGGTAATGAGTACATTTCTTATCAAGCATTGTTGCCCCTCCTTTGTTTTTTCTCCTACCATCCCTTCCCATCTCCCACCTCCATAACTACAGCTCCCACCCCCCACACCCCATCCCCACCTAATTGTAAAGTTCATTTTTCAACATAGTGTCTTGTACATCTCATTGTTACAATGGGTTAACCTGTATCCCTAGTTAAACATTTTGTTTTTTCACTTCCCCTCCCCAAATTATACCAACATCAAATACAGTGAAAACAGGGATTATACCATTGGAGAGGAACATACAAAGCAACAAAAAAATCACATGGTACCTTATAAATACCTTAGAAACAACAGCAAGGAAGAAAAAACCACTTGTGTCCCTATCTTGGGGTTCATTTCGCTTTACTTCATCTTATCTGGTCATATGTACACAGCCTTTTGACCTTTTACTCCTTCTTTTATGTACCAATGGTTAAAACACTTCAATTGTGACCTGTACCATAGCTGATCTGAAACTTAATTGTTCCTCAGCTTCAACTCCCTAACTTGATTACTCTCAATAGATCCTTGAAGTAGCTTATTTCACTCCAGGTTTGTCTTGGTCATTTGGTTTGTTAAAAAAAAATAATGTTCTGGGCAAGATTCTCCCTTTTCTGTAGGAGAACTCTGTGTGTGTGTGTGTGTGTGTGTGTGTGTGTGTGTGTATGTGTGTGTGTGTGTGTGTGTGTGTGTGTGTGTGTGTGTATCTGTATCAATCTGTGTGTAGGTCTGTATGCAGGGATGATCTTGTAGCAAGAAGGGATAGAATGTATTTCTAGAGGCAATCAAAAAAGAAAGACAATTACCTGCTGCTGGAGAGCAGTTTATTCAAGGCAAAGGCAATTGACATGTGAAATAAAGAGAAGTTCCTGGGGTTTTATAACATGTGTTGCTGACAGCGAATGGTGCACAGTTTATCCACAATCATCTGCGAGTTTCCACTTAGAAATATAAGAAATAGATCTTTCTTTTTAAATTGAGGGCTTAGAAGGAGACCTGGGGAAATGAAGATGTCTGGGAGATTAATGTTTTCAGATTGCAGTATGAATAGGTTAAGCTAGTGACACTCATGCTCACTCGTAAGCAGTTCTTTCACTGGGAGGTTTATATGCTTGCTGTAGCAGTAGCAGACTATTGGTGCTTTTCACTGGTGTTATCATGAGTGGAGTTAGTAAAATACTTCACTCTCTGTGAAAAGTAGGTAATAAGAAAGCAGATTTGTAGGAGCATTGTTTCTAATAATTTCTGTATTCACAGAAATACTTCCAGTACTCAGGAAGCTGAGACTGAAGGATCATCAGTTCAAAGACAGCTTGGGTTACTGAGTACGACCTTGTTACCCCCCAAAAGCAAACAAAAGTAAAAAATATAAACATTTTTAGGTAGGAAATTAAAGTATTATTCATACATTTCCATTTAGTGAGACATTTTTCTCAACAAAAAAGTTGGGTTTGCTTGTTCAATCTAAAACTCCTTCCTTTGTCTCTTTTTTTTTTAATTCTCAAAGAACAAGTTATATTTTTTAGAAAAAAATGTCTACTTGTTAACATACATTAATTGTATAAAAGGAAGTCATTTTGATATTTTCATTTGATTATAATGTACTTTGATAAAATTAAGCCCCTGGGTACTCTTTTTTTCTTTTTACTCTTTCTTTGCCCCATCCTTCTAATACAATTCTTTTCAGGTTTTATTGTTTTCCTTTTCCTTTCCTTTTCTTTTTTTTCTGATAGCATCGGCCCTGGGTTTGAACTCAGGATGCTGTACTTCTGCTTGCAACTGCCCCACCATATACATACTTATAAGCATTTTGGTCACACGCAACATCCTTCTTTATCTCATTTCACCCTTCCTGATTTGTCCACTTCAAACTCCCAAATAATCCTAATTTTACACTCCTTAAATTCATTTTTAAGGTCTCTATTCCACATATGGGACAGCATACAATATATGACTTTCTCAGTCTGGCATATTTCACTTAAAAAGCATATTTTATCTTTCTACCTGTATATTTGAGGGATTTTTCATATTTTTGTTACTGATTTCTGATTCTATTCCAGTGGTATGAGAAGATACCGCTGAAGTTTCTACTTTTTAAAAAAATCAGTCATAATTTTTAGTCTAATGTATGACCTATACTGAAAAATGTCCCATGATGCATATGTACACACATATATATTTATACACAATTGTGTTCTACTATTTGGATGTACATTGTTCTATCTTGGTTTATATTGTTGAGTGTTCAATATTAAAATAACAATATTGTTCTGTCTTGTTTATTCTTTCTATTGCTGAAATTTAGCTGTTGATGCATTTGATTATTATTCTTAAAAAGTCTACTTGGCCTTTCAATTCTGTCAGTTGTTATTAGGTACCGGTTTTCTCTCTGTTTCTATCTTGCTGTCTTTGTCTCTGTCTCTGTCTCTCTGACTCTGTATCCCCCTCTGTCTCTCTATCTCTCTATGTCTCTGTCTTTCAAGAAGAAGTCTTCCTTATATCCAAACATAAGAATTTGAGCTGGGCGCTGGTGGCTCACACCTGTAATCCTAGCTACTCAGTAAGCTGAGATCTGAGGACCATGGCTCAAAGCCAGCCCAGGCAGGAAAGACTGTGAGACTCTTATCTCCAATAAACCACCAGAAAACTGGAAGTTGCGCTGTGGCTAAAGTGATAGAGCACTAGCCTTGAGCTGAAGAGCTGAGGAACAGCACCCAGGTCCAGAGTTCAAACCCCATGACTGACAAAAAAAAGAATTTGAGAAGATACATGAGAACCCCCAACTGTCCATTTTTCACTAGATGAAGTAAGTATCTTCATAGTTTCTCTATCTGTATTCAACATTACATTATGGATTACTACATAGTAGATCATATCATGACTGTAAGTAAACATAGGGAAGAAGTCACAAATATAGTAATAAATGAAGAAAGTCAGACACAAAAAGTGCATAATATATGATAATGTTCACAAATAGACAAGTTAATCAATGGTGTTAGAATGAAAGAGAAGAGTCATATGTGAGGTATGGAAAAAATGAAAGTGACTAGAATAAATTTGCCTTCTGGGTATGGTTGTGTTTTCTCTCTTCCTCTTCTTCTCCCTTTCCTTTTCCTTCTTCTTCTTCCTGTCTCTACTTCTGTCTCTCTCCCATCCATCCTATTCTCCTCTTTCAAATTAAGTAGAGGTGATATGGTGTCATCACTTTTTTTTATTGTGAAAATACTGTACAGAGGGGTTACAATTACATGGGCAAGATAGTGAGTAGATTTCTTATCAAGCATTGTAGCCTCCTCCTTTGTTTACCCTTCCCATCCCCCCACCCCCCCACCCAATCCTCCCCACCCCTCCACCAAAGTTGTAAAGTTCATTTTTAACATGACAACTTGTACTTCTCATTGTTGCAACGGGTCCACCTAAAAATAAGTCATCACTTTTTAAAATACACCTTCTAATGTCAAATTACATCCACTGTTCCTTGTATAAAAGTCATCCTTTAAGAAAATAAGGAATATTGGCAGGATGATGGTGGCATATACCCTCAATCCTGGCTACCTAGAAGTCTGAGATCTGAGGATCATGGTTCAGGCCAGCTCAAGAAGGAAACCAAAAAACCAGAAGTAGAGCTATGGCGCAGTAGTAGAGTACTAGCGTTGAGGAATAAAGTTCAAAGACAGAAGCCAGAAAACTGATTTCAAATCCTAGCACACACACACACACACACACACACACACACACACACACACACACACACACATACACACACACATCTGTACATATGCATGTGTATGTGTGTATAAAGAAGCTAAGGAAAACCAAATCACCTGTATAAAAATATTATCAGAGTTGGGTGCTAGTGACTCATGCCTGTAATCCTAGCTACTCAAGAGGCTAAGCTCTGACAATCGTGGTTCAAAGCCAGCCCAGGCAGGAAAGTCCATGAGAATCTTATCTCAAATTAAGAACCAGAAAACTGGAAAGGACACTGTGGATCAAGTAGTAGAGTGCTAGCTTTGAGCTGAAATGCTCTGGGATAACGCCCAGGCCCAGAGTTCAAAACCCACAACCGACAAAAATAAATAAATAAATAAATAAATAAATAAATAAATAAATAAATAAATAAAAATAAATATATCAAAATCTTTAAACTATCTCCCAAAGAATACAACTTCAAATTAACCAAATGAGAATGAAGGCAACAAATGTATCATCTGTCACAGTTTGACAATATTTATATATGATAACTGTAACATAATGTCAACATTGCCTTTATTAAAATCCTATTGAAACAAATTGTTTAAATAGGGATACAGGTGGATCCATTGCAACAATGACATGTAGAAGTCCTTATGTCGAAAACGAACTTTACAACTTTGGCACTTGGGTGGGGAGGGAGGGAATGGGAAGGGATGGGAAGAGAAAACAAAGGAGGAGACAACAATGCTTGGTGAAAAATGTACTCATTACCTTGCTCATGTAATTGCAACCCCTCTGTACAATATTTTCACAATAAAAAAGAGAGAAAAAATCCTATTGAGCTTAAAACAAACCAAATCTGATTTTCTTAGTTCCTATGTATTACTTTTGACTATATTTTCAGAGCTATGAGAAGTGGAAGTGTAATCATTTTCCCTCCTATTCCATTTGTGAAAGAAAAAAAGGGGAAAGGCAAAATGAAAGGTGCAAAAGAATCATGCTTAATCCTTCTTGTCTAACAATGGGTGAGACTAGGGCTGCTGTGCAGGTGGTGAGTCTCCTACTCTAAGCATCAGGCTGCAAATGGTAACAAGCTCCAGTGAACACACCAACACTTGGCAAACTTACAGTAACATGCATAGGCAAATCAAGCAAAAATGTGCTATTTAGAAAGGAATATGCCTCTTGGGGGACTTAAAGTTCTTTGAGAATGTTTTTCTTACTTTTCAAATTCACATAATGCTTACATTGTGATGTATTTTAAAATTCTTGGAGGTCTTCTTTTTCCTATTTAGTTTTCTTTAACCAGACAGTCACATTAGAGCAAGTAGACAATAATTACCTTGTAAACATCTTTCAAAAACTTTCACATTCATCATCTCAAATGCCTAGACCAAAGGAATTGCATCTATTTGAATTGTTCAATGCTGAGCACAGATATTTGACAAACGTCTTTAATGAGAATGGTGATTTTTTTCCAAACCCTGGAATCAGAGAAAGAGCAGCACTTAGGTTGTTCATCTCTTCAAGAAAGGCACAAACAGAACAGTGGCAGTCTGCTTGCTTAATTGTGCTCTCCTTGGTTCATAACTGGATCAGCACTGGAAATCTGTAGGAAATCATTGAGGGAAAGGACTCCATTAAAAATCAGGGCACATCATGGAATTACACAACCTCTTCACAGGGGACCTCGGACTTCCACCAACGTGATTTGATTATTCCCTCTATATTCCCAGCCGTTGTAAGAAATGACTGAGAAGAAACTCTCATTGTCTCAAGTATCAAATTGTTAGGGAAATACAATAGATTATCATCATCAAAGGAAGAGGTTATATTCTGATTGATGAATTTGTCAAATAGGTATGACAAAATTGAAGTTCAGAGATGACTGAAGCACCAACAAAGAATCATCTAAATGAATGGAGAACTACCCTTGTCTTTCCCCAAATAAAGTTTTTCCTATATACTCAAAAGTGCTCCAATTCCACCATTCAAAATACATTTTTTAGACATAGGGATGTGTCTTTGAATATAGGAAGTCTTCTTTACAAATGTAAAGGAGAAGTATCATAATAATTTATGCATGTATGCTGACAATAAGTTCACTAATCAAATTATTCCTGGAAAGAGAATATGCTGCAGAGGCTGAGAGAGAGAGTATTTATAAACATTTGAGGACTAGCAAATTCAAAGCCTTGGACATGGGGAAAACCAAACAACAAAGAAAAAGGAAACTGCAGTTACCAAGGAGACATTTCAAATACTAAGCAATTTATACACAGTGCCATTGCCAATGTCCAATGACACTTTTCTAATGTTCATGAAAAACCAAAAATAAACCTCAATTCGCCAAAGCAAAGATAAGATCAGAAGATCATAGTTCTTGGCCAACTTCGATTTTTAAAAATGTCAGGAAGATTCCACTCCCAACTAACCAGAAAAATGACAAAGAGAGGCCTGGCTCAAATGGTAGAGTGCCACCCAGGTCCAGTGAACTGAACATGAATAAAAAGGAAAAGATGTCCTGAAAACAAGAGGAAAAGGGGGGAGGAGGAGGAAAAGAAGAAAAATACCTCTAACACCTAGAAATCCTTCTTCTAGGTATATACCCAATGGAAATGAAGACATATCTGCACTCTCATATTCAGCATAGCATTATTCAGAATAACTATGATATGGAAATAACCATATGGAAGAATGGATGAATCAATGATGAGATAGATAGATAGATAGATAGATAGATAGATAGATAGATAGATAGATACACACACTTATAAACTAGAACTGAAATATTCAAAATGGGAAACTATGCAGCCTAAAGACTGTTATTCTAAAAGAGAAAAAATTTTATCTAAATGTGATAAATGTTTGTGATAGAATGAGATATTTTGTCTATTTCTCTATAATAATATCATCTCATATGCAACACTATCTAGTAAATTTCAAACCCAGTTTAAAATCCATATATTTTGAAATTTTATTGACAGCTACAGTCAGTTTTCAGATTGGTTAAAGACTGGCTACTTCAAGTTGGAATTTTAATGGTTCACTAGAAGTTGTACAATTAACATTCCTATAGCTTCAAAATTATATAAAAATCCCAATTATAGCAACATGACTGATTATGTACAGAAAATGAGACTGACATTTTTAAAACATTCTAAATGTTAGAAACTAATATTTGTCAAGATATAATTAATGGTGGTAGGCTAATATCATGCAATGGATACTTATATTTGTTGTAACTTAAATATTTAGACATATAGTAGGATGCCTCTGTATTTATATTCTTGTACTAGACCCCACAACTATTAGGGATGGGTCCCAGTGACAGACATAAAACTCTGTTGTAATTTGTCTACATTTTCTTCATTAACAAATGGAACTTTGTTTATTGAGATACACTCTGAGTACCCAGACTCTATTTGAAATAAACTCTGATTATCTTCTTGTGCCTGTCAAAACTTTGCACCTGAGCTTTTCTGCATCATGCTACTCAAACTTCTATATTCTCACAAAGGGCAGAATCCTGTTGTCTTATGCTCTACAATCCTCTACATGCCTCTGTTGCATATGGACAGATTTACTGACATAAAAGCACAACCACAAAAGTTCCCAAGAACTGCCTACTGTCCAGACATCCATAATAAATTTCAGAACCTGCCTTTTCAGAACAGAACCCTCACTCTGAAAGATTTGTCTAGATATTATGACATGAAATAAGTTGGGATTCCAACAGTTGTACTGCCTGATGGTTATCAGCAGCCTTTTCAAATCAAATACAATTTTCTTCTCCTCACTAGTCTGTCACATGGACAAAAAGTTCTTGGCACCAAGTTAGACCAATAATTGATTCTTGAATCAAGACATGGATTTCACTGGTCCATGCATCATGGATGAATTGCCAACTCTGACTAAAACATAAAAAAGGAAGATATCAGAAAAAATAGTTTTCTCAGAACTAGCAATCCAGTTCATGGAGAGTGTCAAAAAATAAGCTAGGTATAGTTCATGTTATAAAAACTAATAGTAGTCATTTGCTCCAGACTTGACAGAGAAAATGACATTTAAGGAAAAGACAGCTAGCACTTCCTGATGTGTCAGATTACCTCTGGGGTGGGACTTAGGACCATACGTGACACAAGCTCAGAATTAAATTCATGTCAGAATTGAATCTTTCTTCTGAGATGATCACCAGTTATTTTACAAACCTGAAATTTCCCAGTGGGCATAATTCTCACAAAATTCTTTCTCCACAGGTCATATATAAAGAATCAAAGAACCAAAAGTAATCTTCTAATTGGAGGAAATATATATGCATGTGTGCACGTATATTTGCTTAATTTTTAAGAAATTCAATTTGCTCCTAGTTACTTACAACGTCTGCTTATAGGGCATAAAAGCCATTATTCAATAAATTATGCATTTGATACCTTTCATGCATTGTTATTCCACAGCTATCTTCTATAATCTTTTCCAATTTTGATTTCCACCTGTGTGTGCAGAGGTCTAACTGGCCAATTTAAGGTTGACCCAGGTCATTTATTTCCCACACAAGCTATGCTCATAGATTAATCAGGAGTTGCCTGAGATCAGTCTATGGATTTCAGCACTACTTTAATATCTGTTCCTCAGTGCCATCAGTATCTCTATCATCAACATTTATTTCCTTCTGATTTTCCTGCTCTTTTCACCCTCAAACAGAGCAACCTCATCCTCCACACTTTAGGCATATTCTTTTCTAGGACTTTTGCTAGAACAAGAGGTAGCAAAATTAACACCAACTACAAGTAGAAACTGTTGAATCAATTTAGACTTTACTTGCAAAATACATTAAGAAGAATGTTGTGGGTTTCAAGAGGGAGATTGGAAAACAGAGGTATGAGAAGAATGGCGCATATAATTTCTGGGAAGCCATGATGGATCAGGCCCCTAGTAGCAACATTACTCACATTAATTCATTTAATTCTAACAGCAAATTGGGTTAAAGCTGTTACATATTCTCCTTCAAATCAAACTATACTATTAGTGGAACTATTATGAGGATGGCTACTGGAATTAAATAAAAATAATTAGGTTTCTAGCACTCTGACAAAATGCATAATATCGATTAAACGTTCTTTTGCTTCTGTGGGCCTAATTTTTCTCAGCTATAAAATCAGGATAAAATAATGACATTAGTTCCTTTTAAGCAGTTTTTTAAGTATAGCAGGATGCTTAGACTTTGTCTCTGTTTTGGGTTGGTTTCTCAAAAGAATCTAACTATTCTCATGCATGAAAAATGTGAGAGAGAACAACTATACAGGGTTTATGGAAAAAAAAAAGTATCGTTAGTGATCCTGTGTACTGTGCTCACCTCAGGATTACAGAATTCTTGAAGCTAAAAGAAATTGGAGCAAAAATGTTTATAGAAGGATTTTTCAGTACCATGGCATAATATCCCCTTTTGTGGGGAACATAACTAGGAATAAATGGCTCTCTTCTATACTAAGGCCAAGGTGATAGATAGATCACAGTGGGCCTTCACCTGGGAATTATGCAGGCCCCAACACAGTTGAAAGCTACATATCACTGTCAACCATGAGCTCTCTGTATTAGTGGCAGTACATAAAGAAAAGATTGCTTAGTTTTTTTCCCACAGAATTCATTGGAAGTGAAAAAGATATCAGCCACATATAAAAAAGAATTTTTAAACCATCCTAAGAATGTTGTTCAAAAAACAGTGGCTGCAATAAAACCAATAGAGATAAGGTGTCCCAGGTCAGATTCAAAAATGTGTGTGTGTGTTTGTGTGTGTGTGTGTGTGTGTGTGTGTGTGTGTGTGTGTGTGTGTGTGTGTGTGTTTAAGTGTGAGAGAGGCTTCATCTGGCAGATCTGGAAAAATAGTGCCTCCTCATTCTTCCCTCTCCCCCCCCCTCGCCTCGCACACATACACCATCAGATTTGGTACACAGCAAAGCATGGCAGACTCTAAAGAAAGTCACAGTCAAATGGACTTGGACCTCCATAGTCATATTTATAAGTGCATTTGTATCCCTAGTCTAGATGCTTCCATTCCTAAGTTCCTTCCTCAGTTGCCTTTGCCAAATTTTGAAAGCCCCTTATAGATGTGAAGAAGAGGATTCCCTCCAAAACCCTATTGTCTCCTGAGACTCAGTACTCAATACTTCTCTACTCCTGTCCTCACCTCCATCTGTCTCTCTCCCAAGATTTATTATAGCTATAAATAAAGTAAGAGAACATAATCAATGAGAGAAAATATTTGAGAGTAATTCGGAATCACAGCTTGTGCAAAAGTGAAATTCTCAGATGACAAATGTGCAATTCTTGGTAAATAGATGGTGTCTTCAAGCTTCTTTATTAAATCTAGGATAGGAAAAGCATGGTGAGGCAGCACAAATCTAAGACATCTAAACAGGAGCACAAGGCAACTTGAATGTCATTGAGCAGACTACTTGCCTTATTCAAAGAATGCTATCATGGAAAAATGTATTCACATGATGACAACGTTTTTTTCCTAGGATGAGCAGGTAGGAATACTGATGCTCATTTCTCTTGCTGTCTCAGCACAGGGCACTCCCTTGGGAGAAACCTGAGGCCATCTGGTCTGGGTAAAGTAGATGGGATGAGTATGGCCAATTTGTAATTCTGCAGTGATCAGGGAAGCAGAATTTCCTGCTATTGTTTATGATTGTAAGACCAACTGACTTTCAATGATAAAGAGGAGGAGGGAAACGAGTTTTAAGTTAATGCATTACTAAGAGTGTAGATGGTACCAGGAGCCTGGAAGAAATTTGTAAAACTTCCCCATGTATAGAAAAGAGGGAGTTAGACACACCAAAGAACCATACAGATATTGGTGCCACAATTCTGTCATTTCCACTGGCTAAACACTTCCTGATATATGGCTATAGCCAGATGTTTATGAGACCCCAATAATGTTTCACAGGATACAGGCAAGATGCACATACCTTCATACACAAAACTTCTATAGACCCTTACTCCACGGTCAATGATTTGACAAGTAAGCCTATAAATCATGCAGGAGCCAAGACCCTCGTAGCTTGAAAAGAGAATAAAGTTCTGTCTCAGTCATACTGAAGGATAATTATAGCATGGAATAGAAATTTTGTCATTGCAGAGAGTTCAAAATTTCAATCTGCAAAGGAGGACTTGAGGCTGGTTTTTCTTCCAAAGAGAGAAAGCAATACAAGAGAAAATATGCCAGGTGCTTAATTCAGAAACAAGCAGCATAGCATTAAGAAAATAAACATTAGCTCCTGACCCAGAAATCTCAGCCAAATTCAGATTCTAGCATGGTACAAAGTCAGTAGAGTGAACTTGAGTTATTTAAAATTGAGGTGGGTGGAACCCAGGGACATTGTCCTCTCCAGGGTGCTTGGGGAATAATATGACCTTGACTTCAGGTCACTGCATCACCTGTTATTGTATAAATTTAACCCCAAGCAGAAATTTCTGAATTAAATCTATAATTCAATGCAATTCGAGTACTGTAGGTGTATTATCCTCAACTTTTTTTATGTTTCATTCACAACAAGGTTGTATGATTGGACTTTCAATTCTATATGATTGTGGCTTTGTCTAGTAGCAAGGCAAATTTATTTTATGCCCTCAATGCTTGCCAATTAATAGCCAAACCTCAGATATTTCAAAAAAAGTTTCAATTATATATCACACTCTAGTACTTTCCCTAAAACTGAGACTATTACATAGACTTTCATACCATTATTTAATTTAGTATAACAGTTTGTTGTATAACAGTTGGTTGTACTATATTATCCAATGAAGGTAGGTAATGAGTTGATTATTCTTCTCCAAGTTTCTGTGTAACCTTGATTTAAAAAAATCAGGTTAACATTCTGACAGCTGGAAACTGTGTCTGAAAATGACCATAGCAACATGAAAATCCTTAATAGATTCCATCATTATGGTAAAGACAGAAACAAATTAATCTCTAGCTGTCATGTAAGATTTCCAGTTTATTGGTGTTAAGAACTCATAAGAAATTTGAGAAGGTGAGCTATAGTCTGGGAACTTGATTCTAGTGTGAGCTCTGCCACTAACTGTTTGTGAAAGTATTAGCAATTTTTCCAGTCTCTCTCTCATGGTGATTCTCGGTGTTTGTAAAACTATTGAGTTAGTTAAAGTTCCTTTGAGATAGTAAGCACTGGTCAACATTAATCAGTGAGAGTTGAGAAGCTTAAGTAGTACACATAATGTCCTTCCTACTCTGATAGTTTGTTAAGACCTATATAAATCATTTCCAAACATTTTAAAACAACTTGGCTTATATAGATTAGAGAAGAGTTATGCTTATTTTAGGACTATAAATATATGATTATGAATTGTACTTGATAGCTCCTCAGTTTCTTTACAGATGTCTGACCTACAAGCCATACATCACCATTATGAGGTGATGTATGCAGTGCAATGATAACTATGTATATCACTGAGCTGGACCAAAATGGATGGAAATATCCAGAAAGATCCAGACAAAGACAATGTTTTTATGTATAGCAAAGATTTTCTAGAATTGCTGTAAAGTGTCTAAGTAGGTCTGAAGATACTCAAGAAACCTAAAATTGTGTAACTTCTCTGTGAAGATGCTTCCAAGAAAATATCATTGAGGTATTTATGGTGATAAGTTTGGATCTTTGGGATTACCATATTTGTTTCTACCAACCCATCTTCAGATTTCTCAATCACACCCAGTTTTGAAGCACACAAATGCATAGTTCTTGGATTTTTAATACATAGAAATGTATTTCCTAAACGCTGAGAAATAATGGGATTAAATAAAATGAAGAAAGCAGACTATAATTGAAGAAGTAATGGTAATTCATGAGATGACTTCGAGCTGAAGGTATCATTTTTCTTTTGTTGCCTATTCTCACAAGAAACAAATAACTTCTTCTTAATTGAGCTTGGGTAACACCAACAATATATTCACATGTTGTTATATACAAATCAAAATCTTAAATTAAGGATTTAGAGATAGGAAAAAGTAGCAAGTAGGAAACAGTTAAAGATAATAATGCAGCTATTCAATGAAGTATTAAGCTGATATTTGAAAAACAATGGGTTATATATGGAAATGTTGATAAAACAAGTATGTTCAATGATAATGTTTTTATTAAATAATAAAAATATTAATTATTTTTTAAATAAAGGATTTATTAACACTTAGGCAAATCCTTTTTGTCCGCTGAAAATATAAGACATGGAATAATACAATTGTCTTGTGAAATACACAGAACATTTCTGAACATTTTAAAGAAGCATTATATCTGGGGAGGGACATTGAGAACCCAGAGGAATGAATAAAGTGGGCAATTATTTTTCATCAAATGTAATTCTGTGTATTTGATATCTTACCATAAACACAAATTAGTTTTCTAATTAAAAATGTTATTTAAAAGTCAGCATGAATCATTTATTGTGGCCAGAAAATGCTAAAATGGGTTTTATGATGCTGTAATATTTATTGTGAAATATTTCAAGTATAAACAAAAGCATAACAATACTAAAGATATCAATGCTTTCATTTAACTCTAGAGGGGAGGGGAAGGGTTTGGAGGGATGAGAAAAAATGATGACAGGAGTGACAGTGAACAAAATGCATTGTACTTAAAAAATGATATGTTGAATGGTAACTCCTTTGTACAACTACTTAAAGGTAATATAAAATACACAGTGAATAAATAAAAGAAATATTAATACTTATAAAAAATTTCTTTGACTTTTTTCATTTCCTTCTTAAAAGTCATTACAATTAACCTGCAGACCTATAGCCACCTAATCTTCACTAAGGGAGCCAAAAACATAGAATGGAAGAAAGACAGCCTTTTCAGTAAATGATGCTGGCAAAATTGGTTAAACACCTGTTGAAAACTAATGTTAAATCCTTATATATCACCTTGCACCACAATCAATTTTGAATTCTATGCTTCCATCAGAACAAATGATACTATCCCATTTTTTATGAAATGGAAAGACTTGGAAAAAATCAAACAAGACCATACTGAAGCTACAAGCACAACTATGTTTATTAAACATAGTTAAGATATGGTACCAACCCAGATGCCCCTCAGTAGATGATTCGATCAAGAAATATATACACAGTGGATACACAATGGAATTCTATGCCTCTATCAGAAAGAATGACTGCCCCATTTGTTAGGAAATGGAAAGACTTGGAAAAAAATATATTAAGTGAAGTAAGCCAGGCCCAAAGAAACATAGGTCCCATGGTTTCCCTTATTTGCAATAACTAGTATATGTCTGAGACAAGCAGAAAAGGTCAGATAAGATGATGTTAAATTAAATGAACCCCAAGATAAGGAAACAGTGGTTTTTTCTTTCTTGCTATTGCTTCTAACATATTTATAAGGTACCACATGATATTTTTGTTGGTTTGTATGTCCCTCCCCCATGGTATAACCCCTGTTTTCACTGTTATTTGATGTTGGTATACTCTGTGGAGGGGAAGGAAAAAAACAATTGTTTAAATTGGGATACAGGTTGCCCCTTTGCAACCATGAGATGTACAAGACATTAGGTTGAAAAATGAACTTTACAATTTGGTGGGGGGAGGGGAGTGTAGTTGTGGAGATGGGAGGGAAGGTATTGTAGGGGAAAAGAAAAGGAGGAGGCAACAATACTTGATAAGAAATGTACTCATTACCTTGCTCATGTAATTATAACCCCTCTGTACAATATTTTCACAATAAAATACTTATTTAAAAATACTTATAAAATACTTATTTAAAAAATCCTATTAAGTGAGGTAAGGCAGAGCCAAAGAAATATAGGTCTCATGGTTTCCCTTATTTGCAATAATTAGTATCCATCTAGTATAATCTTATCAGATGAGCAGAAAAGCTCAAAATCTATGTACATATGACCATATAAGATAATGCTAAACTGAATGAACCCCAAGATATGGACATAAGAAGTTTTGCTTTGCCGTTGTTGTTTTTAATGTATTATGTGATTTTTTTTGTTTCTTTTGTATGTTCTTTCCCCTATGGTATATCCCCTATTGTCACTGTATTTTATTTTGGTACCCTGCATGGTGTAGACACATTTATCTAATTGGGGGATGTGGAAGGGAATAACAAAATGCTGAAACAAGGATGACCCATTGCAACAATGAGACTCACAAGGCACTACTTTGGAAACAAACTTTACAACTTCTGCTGGGAGAGGAGTTAAGGAGGTGGGGAAAGAAGTGACAGTTGGAGAAAAGCAAAGGAGGGGGTAACAATGTTCAACTCATTACCTTACTCATGTAACTGTAACACATATACAGCATCTTTACAATAAAATAAAATTTTAAAAAATCATTATGAATATGGCCAAAGATTACGGGATACCCTCCTTATTCCATTAACCATATTCACACACCAAATATAATTTAAAAAATCTGAACTTATAGTGCCTGAGATGGTATATAATACTATTTGGCTTAAGACTTGATATAAAGGCAGAATACAGTTTTTTTAATTTAATTTTATTGTCAAGGTGATGTACAGAGGGTTACAGTTACATATGTAAGGTAGTGAGTACATTTCTTATTGAACATTGTTACCCCCCCTTATTTTTCTCCTACCTATTCTTCAACTCTCACTATCTACACAGTGAAATTATGCTGTACCTCTCAGCTGCTCCTCAAAACTGAAGGATTCTCTACCCAGTTACTGCAGTGTGAGAATGGAAAGGCCTTAGCTGTCAACCCTCTAGACCCTGACTTTTGTGAAAAAGGATTTCCTGAGTTACACTCACCTCTAGAACAGCCCATTCAAATGGCAAGAATTGGGGGCAGTGACTACGTAATATTACAGTCCCTTTAACCAAGGAAACCTGAGATGTCATCTCAGCTTCAAAACTCCCTACAAAGGGAAGATGAACCCTTTGCTGAGAACAGAGCCAAGTCTAACTGTGAACAAGTATTAGATATTTTCAGGTGGATGAACATTCCACAATAAAATGGCACCTCATTCTTCAGGAATTTTTTTCTGTGGGTCGTGGGACTTGAACTCTGGGCCTGGGCGCTTTCCTTGCGCTCTTCACCTCCAGCCAAGTGCTCTACCACTTGAGCCACTGCACCACTTCCGGTTTTTTAGTGGTTTATTGGAGATAAGAGTTTCACAGAGTTTCCTGCTCGGGCTGGCTTTGAACAGTGATCCACAGATCTCAGCCTCCTGAGTAACTAGGATTACAGGCATGAGTCACCGATGCCCAGCTCTTCAGGAATATTCATGAATGAAAGACTAAGAAAGTCTAGTGATTAAATGAGAACAAAGGAACAGGAAAAGGAAATAATATGGGAATTTCTTTTGGTATAAGGAATTTTGGGGATAATTTGTAATTACAACATGCAATTGCATGGTGATTACAATAGAACAAGCACTGCTCTGGGACATAGATTAATATTTACATAGATTAACTCATTCAATCTCCTCGAGTCAAATTCAGTTACAAGTTACAGAGAAACTAAGTAATCTTCCCAGGTAGCAGAAGAAGAGGAAAAGCTGGCATTGGACAAGGAAGTTTGTTTACAAAATCATTAATATTACAGAGTTCCTCCTTCTCATTCTCTATCATAATTCATGCCACATATCTTCTGTTTGGTAAAATGTAATGCATTTATCACCAATGGTGGTTGACTCTACAGCAAAATGGAAATTGTATTTTATTGGTAAAATGATCATTTGTTTGCCAACTAGCTGGAAAATAATTGGCAATATGTAGTACCTTTAAAGAAGCAAATACCGCAAGACAGTGAGGCAATAGTTTAGCATAAGCTAAGGATACTTTATACTATTTTATTTTTATGTTGTTTTGATTCAAGCATATCAAAAATCTCGGTGTCATAAAATATAGTACAATTCCACTTACCTATCTTCAACTGACCAATAACACTATGTGTAGCTATCCCACAAGCCTTTTGTTCTTCTCATTTTCATCGCATTGGTATCTCTTTCATTACTGATGTCATCATCTAATGTTGTTGTAGAAACATCTCATGTACATTCTGCTTATCTCTTGAGTGAGTACTTGAGCCCTTCCATATATTGGAGTCAACTAGAGACAGCTTCCCTAGGAACCCTCCCAGGGCTACCACAAAGGCATACATATGAACACAGAAAAGAACACACTAGATACACAGTGGGGAGGGTAAATAGGGAAAAATACTAGTGAATTAGAACCAATGCCTTGATTTTATAGGAACTTGATGTATTATTCAGCTAAAGAAGCAAAGATATTTTTACTTTTTAGCACATGTTAATTGCACAACGTAATCATATGACATTTGAATGCATGCATAGAATTGATAGTGACCATATTCAATTCCCTGCCCCATTTTCCTTGTCTCACTCACTTTTCTTCTTCCATATACTTATTAATGTCTTTTTATGTTAAAATTCTTTCTTTTTCGCTCAAAGTATAAGAGGAAACACAAGACGCTTGTATCCTGGAAACTGGCTTATTTCACTTAAGAATACAGAAGCTTCATGATTTTGTATGTCATCCTTGTACAAGGACCATGTTAGTCTCTCCACATTGTTCCAGTTTTAGTATGTGTGCTGCCAGACTAGACATGAGGAAAACATTCTAGTCAACAAAGCAATGTGTTCAAATGCACAAAGTCAAGTGAACCTGGGCTTATTACAAACATGGTGATAAAATCAATATGAAAGGAACATGGTAGATAAAAGCTTAGGAACGTGAGTTTTTCCAGTGGAGTTGTGTCATCTTTGCCATGGTCGGAGGTTAGAATATTCTACTAATACAAGAGGTAATCACTGAGAGTGGTTACAGAGGGAAGTGTATGACCATCATTAGCTTAGGGAGAAATAACTGTGAGAAGTAAGTCTCAGGAGGTATTTCACAGGGAAGACATTGCTATCAGAGTTACTGAACACAGCTCAGAAGAGCACACTGAATAACTAGGCTAAAGCTTACAACAGAAATTGGCCTTCATGTGGATTTTGCAAGTAGAATAATAAAATCTTTATGTCCAATTTGCTGACACAGATAAGACAGATACAGAAAATGACAGCAATATTTCGGCTATAAAGAATTTTCCAATGATCTGAGAACAAAAGAAACAGAAAGTTTAGGGCATATACACACAGCAGGTTTACGATTCAAATTTGTGATAACCTAAGTCATAAGATCTATCTCTTCATTGCCTCTATTTCTCCCCCTCTCTCTTCCTCCTCTCTCTTTCCTCTCTCTCTCTTCTTTATCTTGTGGTTTCCTGGACAAACAGGAAACAAACAGCCTAAGAAGGCCAGTGCATTGTAGGCTACATTATTATAGATTTTTTTTCATTTCCAGAAATAACAAGAAAAACTAAACTTAAGGGAACAACAAAATGGTGAGACTAAGGACAAAGGGTGAACCAATGCAACTGCAGTACTCACAAGACAATATGTTAGAAATGAACTTTGCAACTTGGGTGGGTGTGGGGGAGGAAAAATTGGAGAAGAACAAGGAAGGGGTTAGCAATGCTTGAAAAGATATGTACTCATTACAAGTTGTCATGTCCAAAACGAGCTTTACAACGTCGGTGCGGGGGGGGGGGGGGTGGGAAGAGGGGGGAAGGAGAAGGATTGGGATTGGGGGGGAGGGGGGAGGCTGGGAAGGGATGTGAAGGGTAAACAAAGGAGGAGGCTGCAATGCTTGGTAAGAAATGTACGCATTATCCTGCCCATGTAATTGTAACTCCTCTGTACAGTATGTTCACAAATAAAATAAAATTAAATTAAAAAAAAAAGAAAAGATATGTACACATGTAAGGGTTACAGTTATAACTCCTCTGTATATCACCTTGACAATAAACAAATTGTTAAAAAAAAAAGTTGAACAGAGATGGAATAAATCTCTAAAAAGAGTCTTCTCTTTATCACTTAAAAGACTTTTCCACATGATTAATATGCTAAATCATAAAACCTGAGGAAACGAAATAAATCAGAAATACCAGAAACCCAGCAAGATAATTTGATTAAGACAGAACTAGGTAATTAATAGTTTGATTAAGTAAATACATTTCAGAAGGAGATTTAAAAGTGTTGATATCCCAAGATGAAGATTCTGTAAGGAAATATGGCTAAGATACTCTTAAGCCATTAAATTACATTGTCACTCAAAGCCTAATGCCCTGGGCACTCCCCAAACATATGGCAGAAAAATATCTTGTCGAGAATTTCATTGCCAGCATCAATCCATAGCTTTGAGAGCCACAGCTGCCATGCTGGATGGAGTCCAAGGATGTCTCAGGACTGGATGATGTTGAATGAGATACCTGGAAAGGTTGAGGTTTGCTTCCACATTTTTTTCTTTTTTCTTGCTATAGGGACTATTGATCATTATCCACAGCCTGGTATCTTGTTTCTCCAGACCTTCTGCTCAATCTTTCTAGTAGGAACAAATGACAGAGAAACATGACCCGGGCTGTGCATCTTTAAGTGGAAAGATTCACAAGGCTTTTGCAGGAAACCAAACTGTATTTTTGACCTCATTTATAATAAAACAGTTAAAAAGAAGCCATGTTGTTGTTGGGGTGGTTCATGCTTATAATCCTAGCTACTCAGAAGGCTGAGATCTGAGGATGATAGTTTAAAACCCAGCGTGAACAGGAAAGTTCATGAGACTCTCATGTCTAATTAAATGCCCCCAAACAGTCAGAAGTAGAACTGTAGCTCAAGTGGTAGAGCATTTGCCTTGAGCACAAAAGCTCAGTTACAGCACCCAAGGTCTGAGTTCAAGGCCTGAGAACGTGTGTGTGTGTAATGAATGTTTGCTTGTTTGAGTTTATATTATTTTTTTTTTTTAGATTCTGGACTTTCATCTCAGGACCGCATGCTTGCTTGGTTTGCTTTGTACAGCTACCACAACTCTAGCACAGCAATTCACTCTCTATTTTGGAGATGGAATCCTGTGGACTTTTCTGCTCCAGGCTGGCTTAAATTTTATAGATCTTATTCTCCTGAGTGAGGCTTACATTTGTGAGCCACTGGTGCCTGTGCCTGGCTTGAAGGATTTTTTTGGTTTGCTTTTTGTTTTCACTTCAGCAAGAGTGAGAACTAGATTGAGTCTGCTACCCTTTTTCTGGGAAGTTACTTAGAATCAAGAAGTTGCTAAATGATACTTAGAGGAATTTTAGTAATCTATTAAAATGAGCAGTTACTTAAATCCATACGGCATGCCTAACAGTCTTTTGGGGCAAAGCTGGCAAAGCTGCTTGCAGTTCCAACCACTAGCACACCTATAAAAAGGACCTCATTAATTCCTCTCTACAGATGAAAAGACTATTCTTTTTGGGATGTTGTTGCAGGACTTACTTTTCTTTCTTTTTTCTTCCTTCTGTTGTTGATTGTCAAAGTTCTCAGAGGGAAAAGTTTTACAGTCATCAGCACTTTTGACTTTAGATTTCTATGAATGGACCACAAAGTTCTGCATATTAACAGTAAAATGTCAAACAATTTTGATAATTGATTTTATCAGCTTAGCATAACATAAAACAATACCAAAAGAATGGCATATGGGTCTGTATATTTTATTAGGAGATGGGGGGGGTAGAAAGAGTTTGTATATGTTAATAACCAAGGGATGTTCAGTGAGTAGTGTGGGCTGTGGGTGGACCTCGGGTATTCAGAAGGATGGAGCAAACATTGTCTTCATCTTCCCTAATGACCAACAAAGAGCAGATGCAGATGCACAGAATGAGTCAATCAAATCTAACTCTCTAGAGAGATGATTACAGTCTACTAAACATAATGACATGAATTTGGGATTGTTAATAACTAACATTAAAACACAATAAATTTTAAAAATGAAATTTCTTCTCTTTATTTGCTTGTGTTATATGATTTTCTAAATCACCTTCTACCTTTCTGCTAGTCTCATGAATTTGAATTTTAGACAATAAAGAAAAAACATTTATTACTTTTTTTATTCTTCCTTCAGCAACATAAATTTGTATGTAAGAAGGATTATAACTCATAGATTGGGCTGAGAATTTTACCCTTAATAACATAAAACATGGCATAATAATAGTAGAATCTCTGGATTAGTCCTTTGTGTGTTGTCCTTAGCAAATATATTGTTTTATTCTCATATTTTACTGTTTCAGAGCATACAAACAGAAATTTAAGAGCAACAAAGCAAACGCTTGATAAGCTGAGTGAATTGACTGAGCAAACATAAGAAAATAGAAAATCTTATCTTGGACAAATGCTTATGGATATAAAATGAGGGATAAATGTTTTGAAATCAAATGCAATTAATCTCTCTCCAAAAATGTGGCATTTCAGCAACACATACACTGAGTAAAAATTTATGTGGGAAATTCAACCATATTCATGGGCTTTAATGTGAAAAGATTAGAGAAAGAAACTAGGAAGGTCATAAACAAAACCTGTGATTGCTCCTTACTATTAAGTAGTTTTTTTTTCCTCCAAATTTTGGTCAAATTATCTTATTTCTGTAATGAAACAGAATTGGAAACCATATAAATTATAAGTGAGACACAATTCAAGGAGATTATTTTGTATCCATAACAAGATAAAGAAATTGTCCTTGAAGGACAGATGCACCATTATCTCGCCTATGTTATTATTCCCTTTATTTCTTGACAAGAAATGATTCAGTCTCTTCTAGGATAGAATACAATGAAGAGATTTTGTTCTGGTGTTGCCTATAATTTGGATCTTGGAAATGAGGCAAGTGACCAGAAAGGGCCCTGTGAAGATCAAAGAGCTGTGGGATCAGGAAGACCAGAGGAGTATGGGAGAAAGGCATGCATTGCCATTGTTAGGTCTAGCATAGTTGCTAATGTATTTAGAAGTTCCAGAAGCTTAACTTGAATAAATAAATGAGTACATCAATACAAATACGAGTAAAAGATTTAATTATGGAAATGTGTCCAATGGCATGATCTCAAAAGGGCCACATTTTAGTGTCGTTGAACATTTTTGTATACAAAATTCTCAAAGGTGATTTTTATCTCTATATTATAAGTATAAAACTACAAGTAAAATATGGAAAAATCTTTGTTCTTTTTAATCCTTGTCTAGAAGAACTGGAAGGAAAATATGACTGAATTTGCACTTGAGTTTTGTCATTAGTGCCAATCACCATGCATGGTTCCATTTTGTGATTGATGAGGTGAAGATTCACAGTCAAAGCCATCAGTTACACAAATTCCATTCACCCAAGAGTAGCTATTATATTTTCTTGAGACAAATAGGTTTTTATTTTGTTTTTTATACTCTTGGCTTCATGGAACATACCTACCCCAAGATAAATTGTGACCTTGGGAAGTGTTTTCTGAGACTTCTATCTTAAACCAGCTTTAAAGAATAAGAAAAACCTTCTAGCTAAGCTCCAAAATAGCCTTCCACGTGCAATCAAAATCATCCATCAGAGGCTCATTTCCTAAAGTTTACTTTGTGATAGTTGTTTGGATGGTTAGTTGGGTTTTCCCCTCATTCTCTTTATTTCCACTGGTATTTATGGCAACTGGAGGTTTCTCTAAAGAAGAACATCTAACTTTTCTGTGCCTGTTTTTAAGGAAATGATGGCACCTGTGATGCCACTTTGGAGAGTGTAGAATGTTTATGTCATCATGAGTCAGAATAAGAAGATTACATGATGCCATGAAAGGCAGTAAATTTTACTTTACTTGCCCTTCTTGTTCTTTATTGTCAACTTTTGGATTTGATCTCCCTGTTGAGACCCTGAATTCCATTGAGAAGTGGCAAGAGAGGAAACTAGATCTCTTTTCTATGAAACTAGCTGAGTTTGAATAATTCTGGTGAATGTTCAGTTTTAGATGCTCAGGCTTCAGTTTTGGACCCTCCCCTCTCCTATGAATGTGAGCATCCAAGATGGACATTTTATGAGAAGAAAATTTGCTTGCCTTCCTTGACACATCAATAAGGTAGGAGAATTACTCTTATGGAAAAGGTTGGATAATAATAGCTCTGGAGACATTCATAAAATTTGTCTTTCACAAATTCATGTGAATTTGTCTTTGAGTGATTTCCACAACCCCATATGAGGCTCATCTTCAGGCATTTAAACATCTTTCAGAGGCTAGCTTCTAGCTACCAGATGCCCTCTGCCTCCCAAAACGTTAGATCCAATGTCACTCTAATCGCTCTCTTAAAGAAGTCAAACATTCAAATGAAATGCTCTTCTACATACATTTCAGGGCTTTCTTTTCCTGTTGCATTGTTAAAATTTCATCCGTGAAGAAACAGTATCATGAGTTACTTCACTCTACAGTATAAATATCTATAGTATTCCATTTAGGACTCTTCACTTCTAAAGTGAGTATAGAGATACAGATTAGAGAAAGGAGCTGTTATGAGAGTAAAGTGCTCTCTCATTTGATAAACAAAAGATGCCAATGGGTTGTTGTGGCTTTCATTTTGTTATGCTTTATTTTTGAGTTTCCAGTTTGAGTTATATGGAATAATTTTCTACAACCACTAAAATTTCAGGATTAGGAAAAAACTCACAGTTTTTCTTTTCTTGATACATAAGTCCAATGGGAAGGGTAAGTAAGATAAATTGGCATTCATATGATTTAATGTAAATAAGTAAATGTACTAATTTGTGTTATTTCTGTTGTTTTGTTTTGCCTTTGTCACAGCCATGTCTTTCCAGTTTATTCTCATGTGAGCCGCTTTTCTTTTCTTTTCTTTCTTTCTTTTTTTTTTTTTTTGTCAATTGTGGGGCTTGAACTCTGGGCTTGGGCACCTTCCCTGCGCTGTTCAGCTCAAGGTGAGTGCTCTTCCACTTGAGCCACAGCACCACTTCCAGTTTTTGAGTGGTTTATTGGAGATAAGAGTCTCATGGACTTTTCTGCCTGGGCTGGCTTTGAACCGTGATCCTCAGTGATCCTCAGATCTCGGCCTCCTGAGTAGCTAGGATTACAGGCGTGAGCCACCCGCGCCCGGCTGAGACGCTTTTCTGATGGGTCCATTGGCAATCTTCATGCCTGTGTCTCCTTTAAAATGTGATGACACAATATCATTTTCTGATATTTTAGGTATCATGTAAATAGGCATAACCTTTTAAGACTACAGTGTTCTAATACCTATTGTTTTTAAATCATCAAATGCTTATACAAGGTAGTTGCAATTTAATATATTCATTTATGTGTCCAGTGTTTCTTAATCAGTCATCTCTGCCAGAATTTTTCTCCAGCCTCTACTCTGTTACCTAGACTCATGCTCAATTCCCACTTCCTTTATCATATATGTACATCCAGTATTGTGACTATATCTCTTTCCCTTTCCTGTTCCTCCTCACACGTGCCCCCACACCATTCAAATATTGCTTCAGCTTTCTGATTATTTTGTTAATCTGTCTGTTCGTTGCTCAGTAGGTTTACTCACTGGAGTTTTGCTACTGTGTACACTATACCTTAGCCAATTTGATTGTATATATGTGCATATGCTCTTGTGTATGTGTACATGGGAGCCTGTATTTTGACTCCACATATGAAAGAACACTTGCACTCCTTTTTGTTGCTCTGTGCACCCATAGGAGAGGCAGGACTTCCTCTTTCCTTCCAAGATGCACCTAGTAAGATCTCTGCTCAGGTGGTGGTGTTCTCCCACCATGGAGAGCTGTGGTAGAGAGACATAAAAGTCACCCTTTCAAACAGTTGAAGCCTACAAAGGCAGCCACTCCAGACATCTGCAGTAGAGCAGCCTGGGAGACAGCTCAGCCCTCTTATCAAGTAACTGCTCTGGCCATAGCAAAGGCTTATTATTATTTTTCCTTTTTCGGTCATGGGTCTTGAACTCTGGGCCTGGGCGCTGTCCCTCAGCTCTTCAGCTCAAGGCTAGCACTCTACCACTTGAGCCACAGCAACACTTCCGTTTTTTTCTGCTTATGTGGTGCTGAGGAATTCAACCCAGGGCTTCATGCATGCAAGTCAAGCGCTCTACCACTGAGACACCTTCCCAGCCCGCAAAGGCTTATTTAACTCAAAACTTTTATCTACTATATGTTAATATTTTTTAAATTGACAAAACTGTATACATTCATCCATACTTGATGTTTTGATACATACACTGTGGATGACTGCAATGAACTTATTAACATATTAATTACTTCACATTTTCAATATATTATATCTTTTTGAGAAAAATAATTAAATATGCTCCCTTAAGAATTTTTTTTTATTTTTGGGGGGGTCCAGTCATGGGGCCTAAACTCTGGGTCTAGGCGCTGTCCCTCAGCCCTTCAGCTCAAGGCTAGTCCTCTACCACTTGAGCCACAGTGCCACTTCTAGCTTTTTTCTTTTTGCTCATATGGTGCTGAGGAATTGAACCCAGGGCCTTATGCATGCAAGGCAAATGCTCTACCACTGAGCCACCTTCTCAGCCCCTCTTAAGAAATTTTTAAGTATATAATACATTACCAACAATTTTGTTACCAGACTCAACAATATAGTGTTCTTGAACTTATTACTCCTGTCTTCTGGAAATTTTGAATCCCTTTGTTCAACATCTCTCCAATTCCTTGCCCACTCCCATTCCCTTGGTAGTCACCATTTAACCTCTGCTTCCTTCAGCTTGAATATTTACATTCCACAGTAAGATCACATGGTGTTTTACTCTCTTGACCTAGCTTGTTTCATATAGCTTAATATCTTCCAGATTACTTCATAGCATCTCAAATGTTAGGATTTCTTTTAAAAAATAACACTGTACTGTGAATATCTATATAGTCCTTTTATTGTCTATTTCTCTACGAATGGACAATTAGATTGAGCCCACATTGGTTTAATGTAGAATGATGATGAAATAATCATAAAAATTTCAAACAGCTTTTTTAAATGATTGTTCAACGTTTTTTTTTTGGGGGGGGGGTCCAGTCATGGGACCTGAACTCTGGGCCTGGGCGCTGTCCCTCAGCTCTTCAGCTCAAGGCTAGCGCTCTACCACTTGAGCCACAGCGCCACTTCCAGCTTTTTTTGTTTTTGTTTATGTGGTGCTGAGGAATTGAACCCAGGGCCTCAGGCATGCAAGGCAAGTGCTCTACCACTGAGCTACCTTCCCAGTCCCATGATTGTTCAACTTTTTTGAATAGACACTCACGACTAAAACTGCATGTGTTAATTTTGCTTTTAGTACTCCATAATGGAGATACCAGCCTGTATCTTTTAACAATGCCAGATTTCCCTTTGGTTTATATCAGCACTTTCGGGCTCTTTTGTGGTGAGAGTCATTCTAAAAGAGGTGAAGTAATATCTCTGTGTTTTAGATCCTCATTTCTATAATCACTAGTAATATTGGACATTTTCCACACCTGCTGGGTAAATGTATGTTTTTCTTAGAAAATAGCTTCTCATATCTTTAGTCTATTTTTATTTGTTTTTTGTTTTGTTTTGTTTTTTGGGTCCGGTTGTGGGGCCTGAACTCTGGGCCTGGGTGCTGGCCCTCAGCTCTTCAGCTCAAGTCTAGTGCTCTACCACTTGAACCACAGCACCACTTCTGGCTTTTTTCTTTTTGCTTATGTGGTGCTGAGGAATCGAACCTCGGGTCTCTGGCATGCAAGGCAAGCGCTCTACCACTGAGCCACCTTCCCAGCCCTAGTCTATTTTTAAAGTGAAGTTGTTTGCTTACTGTCAAGTTGAGTTCTTTCTATATTGCAGATAGCACACCTTTCATATATGGTTCCAACATATCATTATTCATTCCATAGGTTGTTTCTTTACTCTGTTAATTGTTTCTTTTGCTTTGGAAAAGCTAATTTTCTATTTTTGTTTTAGTTTCCTCTGCAGATATCAGATTGTCTTAATGCCCAGATTATTCTTTGGATTGTATTGCTGAGAATTAAGCCATTCATGGATAGGTATATATGCACACACATGTATATTTGTCATGTATATATACATATATGTATATACATACATATTATATAGGTACATCTATTTATACATATATATATATATATATATATATATATATATACATGACTGGCTAAGTCATACATATGCCAAGTTGCTTTTTATTGTAAAGGTGATGTACAGAGGGGTTACAGTTATGTAAGTCAGATATTGAGTACATCTCTTTTTGAGCAGTGTTACCCCTTCCCTCATGTTCTCCCCTTCCTTCCCCCTATCCAAATTGCAAAGTTCATTTCCAACATAGTATCTAGCAAGTATTGTTGCTTCATTAGTTCACCCTTTGTCCCATCATTTCTGTGCTTCCCCTTACCCGCCCCAAATCAGATAAACTTATACACAAGACAAAGGGCACAGAAATAAAAAGTGACACAAGGGAATAAACCAAAGGGGAGAGAGGGAAGAACAGCCAACAGTACAATTTTTTAAAAAGCCCTTTTTTTCTCTAGTTTTTTTTAGTTCATTTTGATAAACATGATTTTTCATGATCATATGTACATAGCCATTGAGACCTCATAATCCTTTCCTAAGAACATCCTCCTTTGCTCTCACTGTGTGAATATTTAGAGTCTTATTTAATTAATCATGTCCAAATGTAATTTTTTTGTCTTTACTATTCATTGGATTTACTGGTAGATTTATATGCACATTCTAATTATCACAAATGAGGAAAATCATGCAGCCTATTTTTCTTTGGGTCTGGCGTACTTTGCTTAATATAATTTTCCACGTCTTTTCATTTTCCATTTTTTTCCTTTTCTAATTTTTATTTGTCATACTTCATTATTTGGAGAAAGGCAGAAAAAGTAATGTTCTTGCCCCATGTACCAGAAAATCCATCTTCTTCTCTTAAGGGGAATGAGGCTGGGTTTTGGAAGAGCTACTGATCGAATACTCCATTTTCTTATGTATGGAGAATATCATTCTTTCTAATGGAAGCGTAGAATTCTATTGTATGTATATACTACATTTTTGATGCATTCTTAGAACTCAAAAAATTAACGCCCCCAAAATAAATCTTCAAAGAAACAACACAATTAAAAAATGGGCTAAAGACTAAAAGAGACACTTCTCCAAAGAAGATATTAGAATGGCCAATAGACACATGAAGACATGTTCAACATCTCTGGTCATAGAATAAATACAAGTCAAAACAACATTGAGATTCTGCCTCACCCCAGTTAGAATGGCCATTATAAAGAAAACTAGCCATAACTGATGCTGGCAGAGACATGGCCCAAAGGGAATGCTACTACACTGTTGGTGAGAACATAAACTTGTCCAATGACTCCAGAAAGCAGTATGGAGGGTCCTAAATATATAGTTTCCCAATGACCTGGCAATCCCACTCTTGAACATTTATCCAAATGACTACAAACCAGGTTGCACTAAAGCCACCAGCACAACAATATTCACTGCAGAGTTGTTTCCCATAGCTAAGAATTGGAATCAACCCAAATGGGAGAATGCCAAGCTTTCAAAAGAAGATTGATTAAATTGATCCCTTTCTTCATTGTATTATGTGTAGCTCTTAAAAATAATGAACTAGTCATGCTTTATAATTATATAAATTTATTTTAATGAGAAAAGGATATAAATTAATAATTGAATGTAGTATAATTAACCTGTTTGTTTTAAAAATACACAACAGTGCATATTTGCTTACTAACTGACATACGGATGTCAAGCCAAGAAACTACAAAAAGTGGTTTCATTTGAAAGAATCCGTGGCTGGGCTGGCTTTGAATCTTGATCCTCAGATCTCAGCCTCCTGAGTAGCTAGGATTACAGGCGTGAGCCACCGGTGCCCAGCAATCATTATTGTTTTTTTATTTGCACTTCCTGTATTAAACATACAAATTGCAGTGGAAAAACACCTTATACAAAACAATGAGTTGTAAAAGGTACACTGAAATTAGTAAACTGTTATAAGTATACCATTTTGGGGCTTTGAATTAATCCATTAGAATCAAGAGAAATCATATCTTTTCTTGATCTAGGACTAACTAGTTACTCTGTCTTTCTTAGGATGATATAGGATTCCATGGCATGTTAGCAAGAACTAAAACACAAAGGAATAAAAGAAATAGCTTAGGAAATTTTAAACTAGTATTTCTAGAGAGTTATGCTTCAATTGTTGTAACAAAATATGTATGAGAAAAGCTGGTTTGAAATCTAAATTATTTATCACACAATTGGACTCTAGATAATGTACTATATTGATATAATTCATGAATGTCAAAGAAAGACATATAATATGCAGACTTTCATCACTTAGCCATATTTCCCAGGAATGAGTTCTGTAACCATTTTATGAAATGCTGTTATAGGAAAGATGGCCAAGAAAAAGCTGAGTTAAAAAAAATACCTACAGAAATGCAGACGAAATGATTCATAGTAGCCAGCACAAGTGAAGCACTAACTTGATTGTATTTCCTAATGCCTGCTGAACAGATTTCAGGGTAAATCCTTAATACAAACTAATATTTCCTTTGTATAAGAAGCAGCTTTTTTAAATACTGAGACTAGTAAAATATCATTAAAATGAATGTGTGGTAGTACACACCTATAATCCCTACACTTAGAAAGCTGAGGCAGAAGGGTTGAAAATTGGAGGTTAGTCTACGTTCTGTAACAAGACGGTCCTACAGACAGACAAAAACAGAAAGACAAGAACAGGGACAGAAACAGAAAGACAAAATGGATAATTAAAAATTATATTAATTAAGAGCAATAAATTTGAATCAATAATGAAATGCCTTCTGCTTCTACTCTGCAGCTGATGGATGAGCTGGAAAAAAATTTCCAGCAGTCCAGTTTCCCACAACATTAATTTGTGATCTCCATTGTCAACTGGACAAAAAGCACAATCTTATCCTAATGTGTTCCTTAAACCTCCCACAAATCTGCCGTGCACAGGTGACCTAGACACAAAGCATATTGAAGTTCTCAGTTGTGATGTCTCTTCAATCTCCATCCCTGTTCAAAATCTCTGTAGATGAAAACTCTCATATTCTACCAAAAGCCACGAAAGGAAATAACTGTTTCTACAAGTTCTGTCTTTTCAATGAGATTCTATATTTGACAAGTCATAGTTCTCCTGGATTCATTCCTTGCTCATGGTTTTATAGGCTCTTGAACACTTTTCAGACAGTTTATTTAAAGTCTTTAACAAATGTAAGCCTGTCCTTTCTCAAGGGTCGTTTATTGCTATTTTTTCATCATTATATGTAGAATGTACCTCATTTCTGTGTAAATCCTTATTTATTGTTAAAGCTCAACATTTCAACATTTTGACATGGCTACTCTGAAAATCAGGGCTCTTTCCCCTCTCTTCCATTTCCATTAGTTGAGAGCTGTAGTTTGTATTTGGACGAGATTTTTTTCCTTAAACTCCTGGAATAGGAGTAAGGAAATCCCAGTCTAAAAAACAAAAAACAATGCTTGGACACAGGATGACCCATTGTAACAATGAGACTCACAAGACACTATGTTGGAAATGAACTTTACAACTTCAGGTGGGGAGGGGGAGGAATGGAAGACATGAAGAGGTGGGGGCGAAGAGGTAGTAGGAGAAAAACAATGGAGAGGGTAACAATGCTTGACAAGAAATATATTCATTACCTTACTCATATAACTGTAACTCCTTTTACAGCATCTTAACAATAAAATAAAAATCAGACAAATAAACAACAAAATTACTATCTCCAAATTTTTTTTCAAATTGCAATTTGGCTCTGCAAAATGATACACAGCTAAACCATTTACAATATCGTTGCCAGAGATTTAATCCTGGTTTTTATGCATTTGTGTGACCATGCATAAATTCTGCAAATGTATATACATCCTTCTTGTTTTCCAGTTATACACAGGAACTTTTATAAGCTTGTATTCCTATCTACATCTCTTTCCATAACCTTTCCTTTCCCTGATATTCTAGTAGTCTAGAAAGCTTTCTTTTCTAGAAAGCTCTTCCTTGCCCAAGGATTCTGTGGCTGTTCTTACTGCCTTTAGAAGCTTTCAACAAATGCCACCCAGAAACTTCCGTAGCTAGCATGTTCTTAGCCATGCTAAATATAGACAAGCCCCTTTGCTAGGCTTTCTGGAAGCCATCAAACAGATTGTAAGGATAATTGTTTGACAATAGGGACCACCTGGTTTCTCTTGCACTAACAACTTACACCAGAAGTATGAATGACTACATCACAGCCACTGGTTATCTAGAGGAGGAATAGTGACAAAGAATTTCCTATCACGTATCACTGGGAACAGCAGGTCCAGTCTTCATTAAACTTTCCCATGGTTATTGTAAACTTCTGGTGACCACTGATTTTGTCCATTTTTGCTGACTTATCAGTCATTTTTGTAGAGACATCAAATACTGGTCTTCCCTACTCTTTCATCTTTGCTGATTTCAACCTCCTCTTGGCTTTTGATTTGACCTTTAAACAAAGTGATTCTATATTAAGTATTTCTATATCCCATGGCATTCTTCCTAACACTTTAAAAGCCTATTATGTATAAACTAAATAAATACAAGCCTTAATCACTCCTCAATGTTGATTCTCCTCTTTCATCACTGCAGTCAAGCCCTTCAGGAAAATGAACCATCTTTTTTTTTTTAATTTTATTTTATTGTAAAGATGCTGTACAGAGGGGTTACAGTTACCTGAGTAAGGCAATGAGTACATTACTTGTTGATCAATTTTACCCCTTCCCTTGTTGATGTTCCACTATCCCTTCCCTCCCCACTTCCCCCAATCCCCCCAACCCCCGCCTGAAGTTGTAAAGTTCATTTCCAATATGTTGTGGGTATCATTGTTACAAGAGGTCTGTCTTTATTGTTATTTTTAATGTACTATGTGGTTTTATTTTTGCTGCAGTTGTTGTTGTTGTTGTTTCCTTTGTATGTTCTTTCCCCTGTGGCATATCCCCTGTCGACACTGTACTTGATTTTGATACCCTGCGTCTTATATATACATTTATCTAACCTGGCAAGTGGAAGGGGAATAACAAAATCAACCTTCTTCTAATGCCTCTATGTCTTCCCTTTACCTTGAAGACCCCCTTTGACATTCAGCTGTAACCAAACCATTATTATTATATTTTTACCCTGCTATTCCCTGTAAATAATGTCTGAAGCTTTAGCAGCTTCTTTGTAGTTGTTTCACTGCCTGTACAAGTCTGAGTCATTTAGTTAATGCCATACTTTGTTTTTGTATATCCAGATCTTTTCAGAGGACCTGGAATATGTCAAGAACTTAATAACTTCATCAATTCAATCCCTTACAATAGATATGAGACTGAATTTACAAAATGATTTCTTAAATGTTCCTTAATGTAAGTCATTTGCATAGTTTCACAATAGAATATATTACAGATGTTTTTTTAAAAAAACTTCATGCAAATCAGATGCACAGCATTCTGAAGATTTGAGATCATTTCATAATACATTTTAAATATCCATAGGAATGAATGAACTGAACATTCTTCATGAAATCTCCTAATACAAAACTTTTTTATAAAGTGACTTCACTTTACATTATCTGTATGAATGTGCAATACAGATATTTTACATCATCACTTAAAAGCAGATTAGGATGCTTAGGAGTCTGAGATCTGAGGACTGGGCTTTGAAGGCCAGCCCAGAGAAAGAAAGCACATGGGATTCTTATCTCCAATTAACCACCAAAACCCAGGAGTTAGAGCTGTGGTTCAAGTGGTAGAGTGCTAGCCTTAAGCAAAAAAAAATCTAAGGATTTGAGTTTAAACCCTAGTACTGGCACAAAACAAACAAATATAATAATGGGAACATCACAGTTTGATCATGACAAATAACAAAATGGATGGCTATTTTATCTCAAAGCAAGTTTGATAAAGGAGGTACTTATAAATTAATAGGGCTTAAAAAATTCACAAGACAATTTGGAGACTAGTTCAGTGCAAACACAAATGATGGTCACCTTTCAAGCCTCTGTACCATTTAAACTGAAATATTTATCAACTGGGAAATTTTCCAAGACAAGCACAATCACCCATAAAACAATAAAAATATGACCCAAATAAGCTCCTTGGCACACAAAGTATAGTCATCAGTAACGTGAGCATGGAACTCACTTGCCATATCAAATACATCAATTTCTAGTTTAATTGCCTGGAGCAAATGATCTAATTTTATGTATTTGAGTCTCCCTGTCTTTAAAATAATTATAGTGTTTATATAGCTCTTTGAGCCAGGAACTGATTTTAGTGTTTTACATATATTAACTTATTTAAATCTTACAAATGACATGCTTGTTTTTCAAATGAGAAAATTGAAACACAAACAAGTACCTTGCCCAAAACTAAATATGGTCGTCAAATCAGAAATCAACCCACATGGTTAAGCTTTAAGTCAAAGCATATGCTACAATGAGTATACATTCTACCTCTAAACAATAGTGATGACAATTAATTATGTTCATGTCTTAAGAAATTTTGTGAGCATCATATAAATTAATGTAGCCATAGTAAAAGTAGTATGAATTTCTGAGAAAACAAAAGTTCTTCTGTAATTTTCTAGTGATAAGAAATATAATGTCTAAGGAGCCCTTCAAAGTATATTAACTTCAAGGTATAGAGATTAGATTTTATCTCACTTAAATAAATATGTAACTTTTTCTGTAGAGAATCAGGGAATAAATATTTTAGGTTTTTACAACTATGTTGTCTTAACTACTCAGCCCTGCAATTGTATCTAACAATTGATAAATAATGCATTGCCAACCCAATAGCATATAGAAATGTAATTTAAATGTCAGAAAGTAGACAAATTGAATCTAGTGGTAGCAAGCAGGACTGCTAAGGAAATGACTTAGTCTGAGGAACACACTTCAAATGGTAACTAAACTCCACATAATCATAGGAAGAAAAACACAAGAATGAAAATTCAAACAATTACTATAACAAAACCTATAAGTTCATATTGTACTCCTATCTTCCCTTAGTGTCCTTAAAAAATGCAGTTATACAAAGTAAAAATTGCAGCATGTAGTAATAGATCATAACATTTGTAAATGCATTATCAAACAATAATACCACAAAAAATTAAAGGATAGAGACATTAAGACACATTAGAGCAAAAAATATATTTCTTGGAATTATGATAACAAATATGACCATAACAGATTAATATTCATTCATCAATTAATTAATATTAGCTAATATTAGTTGTTGTTTAATTTCTGTATTGGCTAATATTAGTACATATTAATGTGATAGGTTCTTTAAGGATAAGTTTAACCAAAAGAGCACAAGACTTGTTTGTTGAAAGTTATAAAACATTCCATGGATCATTTCTTTCTCTCTCTTTTAAATATTTTGAAATTTTACTAAATCTTTAAATCTGCATAATCAGCAACATTAGCACTATTCCTTTCTGTTCTTATTCAAAATTGTCTTAGAGCATCCTGGTCTCTTTTTATTCCAAGGAAATTTCAGGATCACCTTTTAAGTTCACGTAAGGTATTCTACATAGATAATAATAAAATCTTCAATGACAGTTTGTCTCATACTTGTAAAACATAAACATTAATCTTGTCACCAGCCCAGGCAGGAAAGTCCATGGGATTCTTATCTACAAAAAAAAACATCAGAAAATGGAAAGTGGTGCTGTGGCTCAAGTGGTAGCTAGCCTTGAGTTTAAGAACTGAGGGACCGCATTCAGACCCAGGTTTCAAGATCCATGACCAACCAAAAAAAAAAAAATCAGCTTTTCTTTTGTGCCAGTCCTGGGGCTTACCCTCTGTGCCTGGATGCTGCTCCTCATCTTTTTTACTCAACACTAGAGATGTACAACTTGAGTCACAGTTTCACTTCCAGCTTTTTGGTAGTTAATTGTAAATGAGACTTTTACCAGGCTGTCCACTGGCTTTGAATCTTGATTTTCAGATCTCAGCCTCCTGAATGGTTGGCATAAGTCACTGGCTTCTGGCCTACAGTCATCATTTTTACATTGTTATTTTACTTCCTAAATGTCTGGAAATGTGATAGACAAAAGCAATCATTTTAGAATTCACTGTTTTGTTCCTGAATTGAAAGAATAGCATTCTTACATTCTATAAGGAAATATAATATTTGTTGAGCCATACCAGTATCTCTGTGCCTTTTAATATTTTTCTAAATTTTATAAACATAATATTGAATCTTTTACCTTTCTTTCCTAAACCTATTGAATCATATTTCTTTCAGTTTTAATTTTGTACTGAATTGTATTAACACTTCAGAATGGAAAAATCTCTCTGCTATCCTAGGTTGAACTTAATGTGATCCTTAACCAGATACATTTTATACTACTTTGAATAATTCACTTTGTTTAAATTTTTAATATCCATGTTAAGTGTAATATTTATTTCTTGTTTTCCTTCCATTAATATTACTTTGGTTTTTATTTATTACATTTTATATTTATTTTTTTGTGCTGGTCTTAAGGGCTTGAATTCAGGGCCTGGGTACTACCCCTGGACTCTTGTGCTTAAGGATAGCAACTCTACCCCTTAAGCCACAACTCCACTTCTGGCTTTTTGGTGGTTAGTTGAAGATAAGAGTTTCATGGACTTTCTTGCATCAGCTGACTTTGAACCTCAATTCAGCCATCAGTGCAGGCTGGCTTTTAAAGCCTGTCATTCCCTCCATTTCATCTCTCTGTTGTTTCTTTCCTTTCTTCAACTGAGTCAAGAAAACACAGACACAATTAAGCTAGGAATTTGAGATGGTAGAGACAATGCCCAGGTGTGAGATGACTGCAAGGTCCAAGTTTCAGGGCATGGCCAGATATGAAGAGAATCCACAGGCACTACTGCCAGGAGGAGGCAAAGAACAAAGCACTTCAGCGTGACCTTCAGAAACCAAGTTGAATGGAATGATGTGCTCACTGAAGGTATCAATGGAAATAGCAACCAGAGATTAATTATAACTGAAGACTTGATCAAGTTAATAAATATGTGGAAGACAAGAATTGCCACCATGAAAAAACAGGAGCCCTAAAGAAGGAATTCTTTAAAATCAGAATTATCCCTCTCTGTTGGATTAGAACAACTGATGTGTTCATTTCATGAGTTTAAATTTGAACATAAATGTGTATATATAAACACACAAACATATATCCCATAGTTCTATGGATTAAAATGATCTAAAAGTAAGAAGAGTCCAATCATATGTAACTACCCTCATAACCATATCATGAATTACAAATATCCATCTCTAACATAGGTGTTTGGGCTTCTTGGCAAAATGGCTTAATTTTGGATTGTGACAAAGAAAATATTAAGACGATCCTAAAGCATCTTGTGGTACATTCAAGAATTACTCAGAATGATAGACCTATGTCAAAAGGATTGAGCATATGGCTCAAAGCCTCCTAATGACCACTATGTGGAATTACTTGGTCATCACAAAAAATATATAGTAATAAAATATCATCTATGGGCTGGGAAGGTGGCTCAGTGGTAGACTGCTTGCCTTGCATGCATGCACGAGGCCCTGGGTTCGATTCCTCAGCACCACATAAACAGAAAAAGCCAGAAGTGACACTGTAGCTCAAATGGTAGAGAGCTAGCCATTACCTGAAGAGCTGAGGGAGAGTGCCCAGGCCCAGCATAACCAATAAAAAATCATCTATCTTAACATTAACGGACTGAACTCTCCAATTAAGAGACATAGACTGTCTAGTTGGATTAAAAAACAAGACCCTTCTATCTGCTGCCTGCAGGAGTCACATCTTGCCCATAAAAACAAACACATCTTCAATGTTAAAGGCTGGAACAAAATCTACCAAGCAAACGGCCCTCATAAACAGGCGGGAGTTGCAATCCTAATATCAGATAAAATAGACTTCAAACTAAAATTCGTGAGAAGAGATAAAGAAGGTCGCTACATACTAATGAAAGGATCTCTCCTTCAGGAGGATATTACAATTCTAAATATCTATTCGCCAAACAATGGAGCACCCAAATTTATCAAAGAAACACTACTTTCCCTCAAATCCCATATAGATCCAAAGACATTAATTGTTGGGGATTTTAACACACCACTCTCCCCACTAGATAGATCAACTCGGCAAAAACTCAACAGAGAAACCACAGATCTAAACAGCTGCATAGATCAACTAGACTTAACAGACATTTACCGAACATTTCACCCAGCAGCATCAGAATACACGTTCTTCTCAGCAGCACATGGAACATTTTCTAAAATAGACCACATTTTAGGCCACAAAGCAAACTTGTCTAAATTCAGAAACATTGAAGTTATACCTTGCATTCTCTCTGACCACAAGGGAATAAAATTAGAACTCAACACCAAAAGCCACCAAAGAAAGTCCGGTATCACATGGAGGCTGAACAACACACTGCTGAATCATGAGTGGGTCATGGAAGAGATTAGAAAGGAAATTCAAATGTTCATGCTATTCGACAAAAATGAACACACAAATTACCAGCTCCTCTGGGACACAGCAAAGGCAGTACTCAGAGGCAAGTTTATAGCTCTGAGCTCCTACATCAACAAATTGGAGAGATCGGAAACTAACAATTTAATGACACATCTAAACCTCCTTGAAAAAGAGCAGCAAGATAAACCCCAATCCAGTAGACGGAAAGAAATAATCAAAATTAAATCAGAATTAAATGAATTAGAATCCAAAAAAACTATAGAAAGAATCAACAAAACAAAGAGTTGGTTCTTCGAAAAACTTAACAAAATTGACAGACCCTTAGCAAATCTAATCAGAAAAAGGAGAGAACACACCCAAATTAATAAACTCAGAGATGAGAATGGAAACATCACCACAGAAACAACCAAGATTCAGAACATTATAAGGGAATACTTCTCAAAACTTTATGCTAATAAGTTTGAGAACTTGACAGAAATGGACCTTTTCCTAGCAAATATTGACATGCCAAAACTAAACCAAGATGAGTTAAACCAGCTTAACAGGCCCATATCAAGCATTGAAATAGAAACAGCAATAAGAGACCTCCCAGCTAAGAAAAGTCCAGGACCAGATGGTTTTACAGCGGAATTTTACAAGGCCGTCAAAGCAGAGCTCACACCAATACTCCTCCAACTCTTCAACGAAATTGAAAGAGAAAGCTCACTACCGAACACATTCTATGAAGCCATCATAACCCTCATCCCAAAACCAGGCAAGGACTCATCAAAGAAAGAGAACTTTAGACCCATTTCTTTGATGAACATTGATGCAAAACTTCTCAACAAAATTTTGGCCAATCAACTTCAACAATTCATCCAAAAAATCATACACCATGATCAAACAGGATTCATTTCAGGGATGCAAAGCTGGTTCAATATACGCAAATCAATTAATATTATTCATCACATCAACAGGAGCAAGAATAAGAACCACATGGTTATCTCAATAGATGCAGAAAAAGCATTTGACAAGATCCAACACCCCTTTATGATGAAGGTTCTGGAAAAATTAGGAATCCATGGAACATTCCTCAATACAATAAAGGCTGTATATGACAAACCTACAGCCAGCATTATACTCAATGGTGAAAAACTAAAGCCATTTCCTCTTAACTCAGGAACAAGACAAGGATGCCCACTCTCTCCACTTCTCTTCAATCTAGTATTAGAATGCCTAGCTACAGCAATAAGACAAGATGCAGACATAAAGGGGATCCAAATAGGGAAAGAAGAAATAAAACTCTCCCTCTTTGCAGATGACATGATCTTGTATTTAAAGAATCCCATAGACTCCACTCCCAAACTACTCAAGCTGATTCAAAACTTTGGCAAAGTAGCAGGTTATAAAATTAACCCCCAAAAATCAATGGCTTTTCTATATGCCAACAATGAGAAAAGTGTGGCTGAAATTAGGAAAGCAACTCCATTTGTAATAGCCCCACAAAAAATAAAATACCTAGGAATTAACTTAACCAAAGAAGTGAAGGACCTCTATGATGAAAACTTTAAAATCTTGAAAAAGGAAATCAACAGAGAACTTAAAAAATGCCAAAACCTCCCATGCTCCTGGATTGGCAAGATTAGCATCGTGAAAATGGCAATACTTCCCAAGGCTATCTACAAATTCAACGCGATACCTATCAAAATTCCACCCTCATTCTTCAAGGAAATAGAGGAGGCAATCCAAAAATTCATATGGAACAATAAAAGACCCCGAATAGCAAAAACGCTCCTCAACGGAAAGAACACTGCTGGAGGAATATCAATACCAAATTTCAAACTCTACTATAAAGCCATAGTAATCAAAACAGCTTGGTATTGGCATAAGAACAGACCTCAGGATCAATGGAATAGAAGTGAAAACCCAGAAATGAACCTACAGACCTATAGCTATCTAATCTTCGATAAGGAAGCTAAAACAATAGAATGGAAGAAAGACAGCCTCTTCAGTAAATGGTGCTGGCAAAATTGGTTAACTACATGTAGAAAACTAAAGCTAGATCCTTATATATCACCCTGCACCAGAATCAACTCCAAATGGATCAAAGACCTTGAACTCAAAGCAGACACTCTGAAAACATTACAGGATGGAATAGGAGAAACCTTAGGTCTCCTTGGCTCAGGCTGAAATTTTCTGAATAGAGACCCGGAAACACAACAAATCAAAGAAAGGTTGGACAAATGGGATTGCATACGGTTGCAGAGCTTCTGCAGGGCAAATGACATAGCTAGCAAGATCAATAGAAAGCCCACCGATTGGGAGAAGATCTTTACTAGCCATACAACGGACAAGGGTCTCATATCTAAAATATACTTGGAACTCAAAAAATTAAACCACCCAACAACAAATCCTCAAAGAAACAACTGCCCAATAAATAAGTGGGCGAAAGACTTAAAGAGAAGCTTCTCTGAAGAAGAAAGAAGGATGGCCAATAGACACATGAAGAAATGTTCAACATCCCTAGCCATAAAAGAAATGCAAATCAAAACAACATTGAGATATCACCTCACTCCAGTTAGAACAGCAAAAATCGAGAACTCTAACAACAACAGATGCTGGAGGGGATGTGGACAGAAAGGAACCTTACTTCATTGTTGGTGGGAATGTAAACTTGTTCAACCACTTTGGAAAGCAGTATGGAGGTTCCTCAAAAGACTTCACATAGATCTCCCCTATGATCCAGCAATCCCACTTTTGGGCATTTACCCAAATGTTTACAAACAAGACCACACTAAAGCTACCAGCACTACTATGTTTATTGCAGCATTATTTACCATAGCTAAGATCTGGAACCAACCCAGATGCCCCTCAGTAGATGAATGGATCAAGAAAATGTGGTATATATACACAATGGAATTCTATGCCTCCATCAGAAAGAATGACATTTCCCCATTTGTTAGGAAATGGAAAGGCTTGGAAAAAATTATATTAAGTGAAGTAAGCCAGGCCCAAAGAAGCATAGGTCCCATGGTTTCCCTTATTTGCAATATCTAGTATAGGTATGAGTCAAGCGGAAAAGGTCAGATAATGTGATGTTAGGAAAATGAACCCTTAAATATGTATTTTAATGTTTTCGTTTCTTTCATGCATATGTTTCTAACGCATTTATAAGATTATTTCTTTGTTGCTTTGTATGTCCCTCCCCCACAGTGTAACCCCCGCTTTCACTATATTTGATGTCAGTATAACATGTGGAGGAGATGGGGGCAAACAAGTCGTTTAAGGATTCAGGTGGACCTGTTGCAACAATGAGAAGTACAAAATGTCATGTCAAAACCAGCTTTACAAAGTCGGTGGGGGGGGAGGAGGGGGTTTAATTGGGTGGGGGGAGGGGAGAGGCTGGGAAGGGAGGTGAAGGGTAAACAAAGGAGGAGGCTGCAATGCTTGGTAAGAAATGTATGCATTATCCTGCCCATGTAATTGTAGCCCCTCTGTACAGTATGTTCTCAAATAAAATAAAATAATATTAAAAAAATCATCTACTAAAACAGGTAATAAATCAAAAAGGAAAAAATAATTATTTATAATCACTAGGATGATAACAAACTAAATAGAAGGAATGATGGAAATAGGATATCTTCATTTGACATAATATTAGGGATTAATGCAGATGAATGAATGGATGCAGAAGTGAATGAATGAGTAAACAAAGTTTAAAAATAGTCTGAAAATTCTAGAAGGGAAGGGACTATTTTCAGTGTCGAGGAACCTTCTCACAAAATATTTATCAATTACAAGAGGGGGACATGAATGTTACATTGGAGAAGCACTACAGACACTGTTTTACAAAGTAGTTCAGAGTAACATTGCCAATGTTAAACAAAACAAAACTATACACCACATAGAATAACTCAGTCAAAATTTCTGTAATGTTCCTACCCTAAAGCAGTCCTAGACCCAGATAGCCTTGACAAAGAATCAATCCACAGATTATGAAATACAGATGTATTTACATTGCTTTCTGAAATTATTTTATGATTAATATTGTTATTTTTTGAACATTTTAAAATACCATGTATATTTGACTATTTACAATTCATTTCTTTTTCTTGTAGCTTTTGAATCACTATCAATTAATAATTAAAACTTTTTTTAAAGTCACCAGACAGAAATTCTTATTAGTTCAAACTCCCTCTCAAAACATAAAAAAAGAATTACAGTGCTCTCTCCTTGTAAAATTCCCACATGTTATAGATTGCCTTAATCTGTATGTATTCTAGTTTGAATGTGACTCACTCAGCTTTCCTTCCCACATACCTGGCATCTACTATATGACTCTATTAACTATATAGTTTGTTCTTGAGGAAAAACCTAAATAAATCCTATGTTTATTTGCCATCAGTAGAAATAAATCACTAATTTTAGAGGTTATACAGCTAGGTGCTGCCTTATTAGTCTCTAGCAGTTTTGCCTGACTATTTTGATCTGAGGTATCCAATAAAGTGACCAGAACACAGTGAAAAGGTTTGATATATCTATCTTCAAATTGTGTCTGTCTTCTTTATGGGTCAAGCCTTTGGGCTGAAGACACATGTAATTCTCAAGACCAAAACCACCAAATTATAAAAGAAGTATAAAGAGACAGGTGTGAAGGTACATCCTATTATCTGAAGGAAGGAGTACAAAACCGTTTAAATAGGGATACAGGTGGACCCATTGCAACAATGAGATGTACAAGTCCTTAAGTCGAAAAACGAACTTTACAACTTTGGCAGGAGGAGGGGGGCGGGCATGGGAAGAGATGGGAAGGGGAAACAAAGGAGGAGGCAACAATGCTTGATAAGAAATGTACTCATTACCTTGCCCATGTAATTGTAAATTAGGAAAGCAATTCCATTCGTAATAGCCCCACAAAAAATAAAATACCTAGGAATTAACCAAAGAAGTGAAGGACCTCTATGATGAAAACTTTAAAAACTTGACAAAGGAAATCAAAACAGAACTTAGAAAGTGGCAAAAACTCCCATGCTCCTGGATTGGAAAGATTAACATCGTGAAAATGGCAGTACTTCCCAGGGCTATCTACAAATTCAATGCGATACCTATCAATATTCCAACCTCATTCTTCACGGAAATAGAAGAGGCAATCCAAAAATTCACATGGAACAATAAAAGACCCTGAGTAGCAAAAACGATCCTCAACAGAAAGAACAGTGCTGGAGGAATATTAATTTTCCTTTTTCTATGTGCTTTGTTTTAGTCTAATGCATTGATTTCTGTAGAGATTTATTCAAATACTTCATACACATATATTTACCTTCTTATGATTACCTTACCTTCTTTCTTATAATTGTTCTGAGTTGCTTTATATTTTGATTTTAATATTTGGTGCATTTAAATTTATAAAAGGAACATATAAACATACATATTATTTTAATAAGTATTATGTAGTATGCATTTTCTTTTCTCCTTGTTGCATGGACCATGGATGGCATTCAGGCAGAACTGCTCTTTTTAGAGGTAGAAGCAAGTTTTATGCTAAGAATTGTAGGGAACAGAAAAGGCTATAATGAATTGCTGAACATGATCATGCTTAGACTTAAAAAAATCAGTCTGCTTTGAATAAAAGGATTTCATTAAATGGTAGAAGATGCATGAATTCATGCCAACACAGCACAACATCCCCTAGTCTGACTCCTATGTAGACTCTAAAAAACAATTATCTCAGAAGTAATAAGTAGAAAAGTTATGAAGAACCAGAGTATTTGAAGGTCGGAGTGTTTGAAGATGGTTAAAAGATACAAATTTTAATTAGATAAGTGAACTTCAAAGTATTTACTGTCATCAAAGTGACTATACTTAATTAAAGTACATTATATCCTTGAAAAATGCTGAGAGTTTTATGTTTTCCCCAGAAAGTTGATAATTGTATAAGTTGATAATGAGCTAGATTTAGTCATTCCACAGCAAATTCTGTACTGAAAATATTATGTTATACATGATAAATATATCACCTGTCAATTTAGAAAAATAAAATGAAAAGTATCTTAGCTACAAAGCAAAGAATGCAAAACAAGAGAGTGGATGGATCAAATATGGAATTTGACTTAGACTTTGGTTTCTACAGAAGTTTAGGTAAGGAGTTGGGTGAGGGATGGGAGGTAACAGCCAAAGGAAAAGGCGTAAAATGTCCAGTACGACCCATACTCACCCAAGGGAAAGGCTAACTATCCTCCTTGAGGGCCAAAGTCAGCAGCTTTTGTTCTGAAGAAAATATACATATTTGGAACCATGCATAGCAGCATATTGGGTGTTTCCTTGTTCAAGTGTTCAGTCACCTCTGAACTCACCTGCTTCTGGTAACTCAGAATCTATTATGGCAGAAGTGTCCACAAAAACTGAAATGGGTTTGACACTCAAAATGGTATTACAATTATTCAGAGCCTAGATGTAAGCCATATTTTTCAAGGATATAATATAGTTTAATTAAGTATAGCCATGTTGATGGACAGTAGCTATGTTGAAGTTCTCTTATCTAATTAATTTTTTAAACTTTTAACCATCTCTAAACACTTCAACCTTCAACCACTCTAGCCATTCGCAACTCGTCTTCTATTTTTTACCTCAGAAATAATTAGATGGCATTGTGGCCTTGTCATTTGTACTCATCTGTATATGTGAGCAGGCCACATAATTCATGTTCTTTATTCAAAACAAGTTACCATAACATGTATTTTAAGTTGCTCTTTAAAAATTAAAATAAGTATTTTATTCAGTATCCCTTCTTATATGCCTGCTCTTGGTAACAATCAATGAATATTTAGTTACTCCTATTACAAAATAAATAAGCACTGGATTTCTAGTGAGGACAAAATGCAATAGAGCTCAGCTGCAACAATGAGGTTTTCTGGCGTGAAATTTAATAATCTTGATCTACTGGCTTTTCTAATCCCAGTAGCCTGGTTCTCTCTAGTTCTATCACTTGCTGTCAACAATAGTAACTCATCCTTTCTCCTCTTTCTTTACACCTTACAGAGTGATTTAAATTATATTCATTTCATCTTTGGTCATAATCTATTAATTTTTAAAATTCTGGTTGTCTAAAGCAGGAATAGCTGAATTATCTTGAAGTGAGTCTTATGTAGATATAGCAAGCAATTGGATGGAAATTGTATTATAAATACCTTATAAAAGAGCATTTTTCACTTACCTGTAATATCAGTAAGTTACAAGTTGCTAACAATCTTAAATATTTTTAATGCTTACTATAACATACAATTTTCAATATATATAGACTGGAGCACCTTTGTTATTATTCACACTCACTTATGTGTATAGTATTAAACCTAGCTACCAGCTATAAAAGTATTTGCTTACATAAATGGAGGAAAACTAAATAATACCAATAAATTAATCCTACGTTTGCTGCTGAAATGTATTTTAAGCATATAGTGTAGATTAAATCTTGGCTTCTTAAAGCAGATGCTGAGACAGGAATTCTGTTTTTTGTTTATTTGTTTTTTGTAAAGATGCTATACACAGGGGTTACAGTTACATGAGTGAAGTAATGAGAACATTTCTACTTGAACATCGTTAGCCACTTCTTTGTTTATCTCCCACTGTCCCTTCCCTCCCCAACTCTTCCACCATGCCCCCTCCAAGATGGAAAGTTCATTTCCAATATTGTGTCTTCTCAGTACCGTTGTTGCATTGGTTCACCCTTTGTCCCACCATTTCTGGGATTCTCCTTCCCTTCCCCAAATCAGATAAATGTATATATTAGATGGAGAGTAACAGAATCAAAGACAGTGATTACCAGGTATAAACCAATGGAAAAAGAAAAATGAAATAAAATAAGAAGAACTAGATACAATACATTGGTGACAACAAGATAAACAATTAAAAAGAAGACCTGTTGTTTCAATGGCATGGAGTTCATTTCAATTAGCATCATTTTGTATGATCATATGTACATAGCTATTGAGCTATTAACATTCTCTTCTAGGACTATCCTAGGCATATAATAATTATTGCAAATGAGGGAAACCATAGAACCTATGTTTCTTTGGGTCTGGTTTACTTTACTTAATATGATTTTTTCCAAGTCTTTCCATTTCCTTATGAAGGGAGTAGTGTCATTCTTTCTGATGGAAGCATAGAATTCCATTATATATACATATAGTAAATAATGCTGCAATGAACATAGTTGTGCTGATAGCTTTAGTGTGGCCTTGCTTGTGCTGATTTGGATAAATGCCAAGGAGTGGTATTGCTGGATCACGGGGTAGTTCTATGTTTAGTCATTTGAGGAACCTCCATAGTGCTTTCCAGAGAGGTTCAACCAGCTTACATTCCAAACAACAGTGTAGTAGCATTCCATTTTGGCCACATTCCCACCAGCATATGTTATTATTTGTTTTCTTAAAAATGGCCATTCTAACTGGGGTGAAGTGGAATCTCATTTGCATTGATTTGCATTCCTTTTATGGCCAAAGAAGTTGAGCCTTTCTTCATGTGTCTATTGACCATTCTTATTTCTTCTGTAGAGAAGTCTCTTTTTAATTCTTCAGCCTATTTATTAATGGTGTTTTTTGAGGGGATTTGTTATTGGGGGTTTAATTGTTTTAACTCTAGGTATATTTTTGGTATATATTTTATTGTAAAAATACCGTATGGAGGGGTTACAGTTACATGAATAAGTTGATATGAGACCACTGTCTGTTGTATAGCTAGTGAAGATCTTCTCCCAATCTGTGGGCTTTCTTTTTATTTTGCTATCTACGTCCTTTGTCATGCAAAAGCTCTTAAGTTTAATGTTATCCTATTTATCCAGCCTTTCTTCGATTTTTTTGTGTTTCTGGATCTTTATTTAGGAAGTTTCAACCTGTGCTGAGGAGCCTTAGCATATCCCCTATCCATTCCTATAATATTTTCAGAATCTCTGCTTTTACCTTGAGGTCTTTGATCCATTTGGAGTTGATTCTGGTGCAGGGTGATATATAAGGATCTAACTTCAATTGTTTTACATGTCTATAGCCAATTCTGCCAATAATTTGTTAAAGAGGCTGTCGCGCTTCCATCTGCTAATTTTGACTCCCTTATCAAGCTTATGTGGTCATATTTTTTATAGCTTTAGCTCAATTTTATTGAAAAACATATGTAAACTGTTATAAATAGATGTTTAATAAGTAAATACATTACACATACAGAAATCTGGAAAAACATACAATATAAATGATGAATTTACGGGTGGTTATGGGTGGTTTGATTTTGTTCTTTGAGTGTTTTGTTTTTATTTTTTAGTTTTTTTGTGTGAAAATACTGTACAGAGGGGTTACAATTACATGGGCAAGATAGTGAGTACATTTCTTATCAAGCATTGTAGCCTCCTCTTTTGTTTACCCTTCCCATCCCTTCCCATCCTCCCTCCCCCCCACCCAATCCTCCCCCCCCCAAAGTTGTAAAGTTCGTTTTCGACATGACAACTTGTACTTCTCACTGTTGCAACAGGTCCACCTGTATCCTTATTTAAATGACTTGTTTTTCCCCTTCCCCTCCACAAATTATACTGACATCAAATACAGTGAAAGCAGGGGTTATACTGTGTGTGGGGGGGACATACAAAGCAACAAAGAAATAATCTTATAAATGAGTTAGAAACAAATTTGGGTCATGTCTGGGTCTTCAATTGTATTTCATTAGTACTCAGGCCTGTTCATGTACCAGTACCAAGCTGTTTTTTCTTTTAAACTACAGCTTTATAATAGAGTTTGAAGTTTGGTATTGATATTCCTCCAGCACTTTTCTTCTTGCTAAGGATTGTTTTCGCTATTCGGGTCTTCTATTGTTCCATATGGAACAATATTTTACTAATGAATGTTGTTGGGATATTGATAGGTATTACATTGAATTTGTAGTTAGGTTTGGAAGTATTGCCATTTTCAAGATGTTAATTCTCCCAATACAGGAGCATAGGAGGTTTTCCCACTTCCTTAAATATTCTTTAATGTCTTTTTTTAAGTTTTTAAGATTTCACCATAGAGGTCCTTGACCCCTTTGGTTAAGTTTATTCCTAGGTATTTTATTTAATTTTATTTAATTTTATTTTTTTGTCCGTCGTGGGGCTTGAACTCTGGGCCTGGGCACTGTCTCTCAGCTCTTTAGCTCAAGGCTAGTGCTCTACTGCTTGATCCACAGCATCACTTCCAGTTTTCTGGTGGTTAATTTCTGGATATATGAGTCTCACAGACTTTCCTGCCCAGGCTGGCTTTGAACAATGATCCTCAGATCTCAGCCTCCTGAGTAGCAAGGATTACAGGCGTGAGCCACCAGCACCCAGCAGTATTTTTTAGAAGCTTTTACAAAAATAATTGCTTTTTTTAATTTCAACCTCATTTTTCTTATTGTTGGCTACAGAAAAGCTACTGATTTTTGTGGGTTAATTTTGTTCCCTGCTACTTTGCCAAAGTTTTGATTCAGCTCAAGTAATTTGGGAAAGTAGTCTATGGGAGTTCTTTAACTACAGGATCACGTGAGCCAGGAATTCTTAAACTTGGCATTTCCACATCTGGACCTAGATTAGATTCTGTTCCATGTACTCATCTGTTCATTGTCAGAGGCTTAGCAACAACTCTGACCAGTATTTGCCAGATTTCAGTAATTGCACTCTCCAGGTATAACAACCAAAATGTCTTTAGACATTGTCACATATCTCCATGGCTGTGGCATGGAGCTTTATTCTTTCCTTCTGAATATAACTGTTATAACATGAGGGATGCTCAAAGCTGCTAAGGCACCTTTTACAATGATACTTTTTTACTGGCTATTTCAAACCTATGGTCGTTTACTCTAAAAGAATGCACCTCTGGAAACAATGCTGGAGAAATATCAATACCAAATTTCAAACTCTACTACAAAGTCATAGTAATCAAAACAGCTTGGTACTAGCACAAGAAGAGACCTCAGGACCAATGGAGTAGAATTGAAAACCCAGAAATGAACCCACAGACCTGTAGCCACCTAATCTTCGATAAGGGAGCTAAAAAATAGAATGGAGGAAAGACAGCCTCTTCAGTAAATGGTGCTGACAAAATTGGTTAATCACCTGTAGAAAACTAAAGCTTAATCCTTATATATTACCTGCACTAGAATCAACTCCAAATGGATCAAAGACCTCAGAGTCAAAGCAGACACCCTGAAAACATTACAGGATGGAATAGGAAAAACCCTAGGTCTCTTTGGCACAGGCCAAAATTTTCTTAATAGAGACCCAGAAACACAACAAATTAAAGAAAGGTTGGGATTGCATGAAACTGCAGAGCTTCTGCATGGCAAAGGACATAGCTAGAAGATCAATAGAAAGCCCAGGGATTGGGAGATCTTTACGAGCCATGCAACGGACAAGGGTCTCATATCTAAAATATATTTAGAACTCAAATCCCAACAAAAAATCCTCAAAAAAAAGCCGGGCGCTGGTGGCTCACGCCTGTAATCCTAGCTACTCAGGAGGCTGAGATCTGAGGATCGCGGTTCAAAGCCAGCCCGGGCAGGAGAGACCATGAGACTCCTATCTCCAATAAATCACCAGAAAACCAGAAGTGGCGCTGTAGCTCAAGTGGTAGAGTGTTCGCCTTGAGCTGAAGAGCTGAGGGACAGCGTCCAGGCCCAGAGTTCAAGCCCCATGACCGACAAAAAAAAAGAAAAAAGAAAAAAAAATCCTCAAAAAAATAACTACCCGATAAATGAGTGGGCTAAAGACTTAAAGAGAAGGCCAGTAGACACATGAAGAAATGCTCAACCTCTCTATCCATAAAAGAAATGCAAATCAAAACAACATTGAGATACCACCTCACCCCAGTTAGGATAGCTATAATCAAGAACTCTAATAACAACAGATACTGGAGGGGATGTAGCCAGAAGGGAACTCTCACTGTATTGTGGATGGGAGTGTAAACTTGTTCAACCACTTTGGAAAGCAGTATGGAGGTTCCTCAAAAGAATTCACATAGACCTCCCCTATGACCCAGCAATCGCACTTTTGGGCATTTACCCAAATGTTTACAAACAAGACCATACTAAAGCTACCAGCACAACTATGTTTATTGCAGCATTATTTACCATAGCTAAGATCTGGAACCAACCCAGATGGCCCTCACTAGATGAATGGATCAGGAAAATGTGGTAAATATACACAATGGAATTCTATGCCTCCATCAGAAAGAATGACATTGCCCATTTGTTAGGAAATGGAAAGACTTGGAAAAAATTATATTAAGAGAAGTAAGTCAGGCCCAAAGAAGCATAGGTCCCATGGTTTCCCTTATTTGCAATAACCAGTATATGTCTGGGACAAGTAGAAAAGGTCAAAAGCTGTATACATATGACCAGATAAGATGAAGTTAAGCAAAATGAACCCCAAGATAGGGACACAAGTAGTTTTTTCTTTCTTGCTATTGTTTCTAACGTATTTATAAGGTACCATTTGATTTTTTTGTTGTTTTGTATGTCCCTCCCCTATGGTATAGCCCCTGTTTTCACTGTATTTGATGTTGGTATAATTTGGAGGAGGGGAAGGGAAAAAACAAAATGTTTAAATAAGGATACAGGTTGACCCATTGCAGCAATGAGCTGTAGAAGACACTATGTTGAAAATCGAATTCTACAATTTAAGCTGGGGGATGGAGAGATACCTGTGGACGTGGGAAGGAAGAGGGATGGGAAGGGGAAAAAAAGGAGGAGACAATGCTTGATAAGAAATGTACTCATTTCTTTTATGGCTAGGGAGGTTGAGCATTTCTTCATGTGTCTATTGGCCATCCTTCTTTCTTCTTCAGAGAAGTTTCTCTTTAAGTCATTAGCCACTTATTTATTGGGCAGTTATTTCTTTGAGGATTTGTTGTTGGGGTATTTTTGAATACCAAGTACATTTTAGATATGAGACCCTTGTCCGTTATATGGCTAGTGAAGACCTTCTCCCAATCTGTGGGCTTTCTATTGATCTTGCTAGCATTGTCCTTTGCCATGCAGAAGCTCTGCAACTTTATGCAGTCCCATTTGTCCAACCTTTCTTTGATTTGTTGTGTTTCCGGGTCTCTATTAAGAAAATTTCGGCCTGCGCCAAGGAGACCTAGGGTTTCTCCTATTCCATCCTGTAATGTTTTCAGAGTGTCTGCTTTGACTCCAAGGTCTTTGATTCATTTGGAGTTGATTCTTGTGCAGGGTGATATATAAGGATGTAGCTTTAGTTTTCTACAAGTAGTTAACCAATTTTGCCAGCACTATTTACTGAAGAGGCTGTCTTTCTTCCATTCTATTTTTTTAGCTCCCTTATTGAAGATTAGATGGCTATAGGTTTGTAGGTTCATTTCTGGGTTTTCAATTCTATTCCATTGGCTCTGAGGTCTGTTCTTGTGCCAGTACCAAGCTGTTTTGATTACTATGGCTTTATAGTAGAGTTTGAAATTTGGTATTGATATTTCTCCAGCAGTGTTCTTTCCGTTGAGGAGTGTTTTTGCTATTCAGGGTCTTTTATTGTTCCATATGAATTTTTGGATTGTCTCTTCTATTTCCTTGAAGAATGAGGTTGGAATTTTGATAGGTATCGCATTGATTTTAACATTGAGATACCACCTCACCCCAGTTAGAATGGCAAAAATCAAGAACTCTAATAACAACAGATGCTGGAGGAGATGTGGACAGAAGGGAACCTTACTGCATTGTTGGTGGGAATGTAAACTTGTTCAACCACTTTGGAAAGTAGTATGGAGGTTCCTCAAAAGACTCCACATAGAGCTCCCCTATGACCCAGCAGTCCCACTTTTGGGCATTTACCCAAATGTTTACAAACAAGACCACACTAAAGCTACCAGCACTACTATGTTTATTGCAGCATTATTTACCATAGCTAAGATCTGGAACCAACCCAGATGCCCTTCAGTAGATGAATGGATCAAGAAAATGTGGTATATATACACAATGGAATTCTATGCCTCCATCAGAAAGAATGACATTGCCCCATTTGTTTGGAAATGGAAAGACTTGGAAAAAATTATATTAAGTGAAGTAAGCCAAGCCCAAAGAAACATAGGTCCCATGATTTCCCTTATTTGCAATATCTAGTATATGTATGAGTCAAGCAGAAAAGGTCAGATAAGGTGATGTTAGGAAAATGAACCCTAAGATATGTATTTTAAATGTTTTTTTTCTTTCATGCATTTGTTTCTAACGCAATTATATTTCTTGGTTGCTTTGTATGTCCCTCCCCACAGTATAACCCCTGCTTTCACTGTATTTGATGTTGGTATAATTTGTGGAGGGGAAGGGGAAATACAAGTCGTTTAAATAAGGATACAGGTGGACCTGTTGCAACAATGAGAAGTACAAGTTGTCATGTCGAAAACAAACTTTACAACTTGGGGGGAGGGAGGATTGAGGGGGTGGAGGGAGGATGGGAAGGGATGGCAAGGTAAACAAAGGAGGAGGCAACAATGTTTGATAAGAAATGTACTCATAACCTTGCTCATGTAGCTGTAACCCCTCTGTACAGTTTTTTCACAATAAAATACTTATTAAAAAAAAAAAACCAGAAAGCACCCTAGAGTCTCTGTCCTGTGTCTAAAACACATCTTAAAGTGTTTTGCTCAAATACTGCCAGCTACTCCCAGGTTGTATATTTCACTCAACTAAGAAATGTTAAACAAAACATTTCCTGCTTTATTTATTTCCTACTTGGTATCTGAAAATAATTCTACTCTTCTCTCTATATATTATTAAATGGTGGTTCCATTAGCATTAATTTTTCCATGTGACACATAGAAAACACTCCAGAATTTCTAAGGCCTCATCTTAATTTTTCAGAGCTATTAATGCAATTCTTCTTCTATATGTTCAATATTTTCCTCTTTTATTCTTGTCCACAGAATCCATATAGAACCAATAGAAATTTATCGACCCAAGATGAAGAGATTTGAATACAATTTTATAAATAGAAGTAAAAACAGCAACAATTGGTTGCAATCTGTCCTGGCACAAATGGGCTATTTTTCCTTCCTAATGTCATAGAATCCATGCCCTGAAGGTCATTGAGTATTTTCTAATCAGGTCTATTTGGGGTTCTACATGCATCCTGTACATGGATGGCCATAGTTTTCCCTACATATGGAAATTGCTTCTACTTTCACATTTTTGTATTGGTTTTCTATGGCTTTGAGTCTGAAATTTTTGTTCATGAATTTTTATATTTGATCATTAAACCATATTCCAGTTTTATAAAAAATTATTTTCATTAATTTATTTTTCACTTTTATGTATAGACTGGAATTTAAACTCATGAGCTCTCTCATGCTTGGCAGATGTTACCTTGTCATCTACTTGTCACATGGGTTATTTTCAAGATAGGATTGTACTTAATGTCCAGGCTAGCCTGGACAGTGATTCTTCTATTTGTGCTTCCTTATATTTTTGGGATGGCAGGCATATGTTTCCCCATCAGAAAACAATTAAAGAATTAGTGTCCTGAACTCTTTTCTTCTTACTTTCTCTCTCTCTCTTTCTTTTATCCTGAGTTGTCCTTGAGCCATGACCCTTCAATCTCTACCTTCTAAGTAGCGAGGATCAAACCTTTAGCCTCTGTACCCAGTATCAAACTTTTGGTACTTATACATATTTATTGTTTTATTTTATTTCAATCTGAATGCAGTATTTCCTTGACCTTGTCTTCAATCCCTGATATTCTTCCTTATGCCTTATTTAGTCTATTAGTGGTGTTTTCCACCATGTTCTAAGTCTTGATCTACTAAATTTTTACCCAGTATTTCTGTTTGCATGCTCCATAGACTCCCATATCTTGATGAAGTTCTCATCCATGTAGCTTATTTTCACAATCTTCTATTTGTTTGAATACTCTGAGGTCATTTTGAACTCAAGTCCTCAGATTGCTAGGCAGGAAATTCACCACTTGAGCCACAGATCTTTTTTGCTTTAGTTATTTTTCAGGTAGGGTCTCATATTTTTGCTCATCTACTGCTTCCTATATACCTGGGATCACAGATCTGTGATCTATACAATAGTGTAAATCACAGGTCTGTGCCACTACACCCAACTTATTGAACAAGATGGGCATCTTACTAAATTTTTGCCTGGGTTGATCTTGAACTGTGACAACAGGTCTAACAACTCTCCAGGATTCCAACAACTACTTGTAAGACCATATTTGACCCCTAACTTGCAAAGAAACATCTGAGATAACCAAATGGAGAGGAAAACCCATGAAAAGAGGACTGATAAAGATGTAATGAAATTCCTAGGGAAATAGTTTTGACCTCAGAAGTTTATCTGGCAAATCAGAGCCTTCACATAATGCACATTGTAGGACGATACCCTACAATGAACTTTTGGTCTCAGGATGTCTCATGATCTACGTTCAAGACTACCCAGTCTCTGTAATAAGAATGTTCATACCACTAGGCAAACCTGAACATCAGTTACACAAATTCCACTGATCACAACCAGCCTATCAATGTTTGAGCCAAAGGAAAGAACCACCCAAATGTCATCTACTTTTCTTACTTCTCACAATAAAGGCATACAAGAAGGCAACCTTTTGGGCTTCAGCATTCTACCTCAGCCTGCCACTGCATCCCCTGTTAGGCATACTTTCCCATTCTTATCTTTCACTGTTACCTATCAGTGTTCTGCTTTTTTCTTTGTTCAGCATGCAAAAAAAGATCCTGAATAGAGTCTACCCTATAACTAAAATTCATCAAGTAACAACTAACACTCTTGTGGCATACCTTGAAGATGGCTAAAAGAAAAAAAGGTACCATACCTGCACTTTTACACAGAAGGCTCTCGTGGGTGTGCTTTGCTTTCAATAAGCTTTTTCTATCATTTTCATTATCCCTTGCTTCTTGCTTGAATTCTTGTCTCTTGGGATGCTAGAGCTGAGGATAATTGCTGGACTGACTTTGCAGTAACAGGATAACTCTCTTCCATTTTACCTGAAAGCTGGCTGAAAAGTACTATGAGGCTCAAACTTTATTTTGTAGAATGTCAGTAGCTTCATGCCTGTGGAACACACACAGAAGTGTCTTTGTGTTCCCTTATAGCCCCACGTGGATAGAGGATGGAGGGGTAAGAGCTCACATTTCCTGCCCACTTTACTCTACTTTGTTTTATATTTTGTTTTGTTTTTCAAAAACTAAATCTGAAACTCACATTTGCGATTCTCATCTGTGTCTAATTGTTAACATTATTTTGTTTATTGATTGATTGATTGATTGATTGATTGCTTATACTGGTGTTTGAATTCAGGGCCTATTCACTGTCCTCCATCCCTCAGATTCTTTGCCCTCAGATTTTTGTTTTTGCTCAAGGCTGGCTTTCTATCACTTGAGCCACAGTTCCACTTCCTGCATTTTGATGATTGATTGAAGAAAGTCTCAGGACTTACCTGCCAAAGTTGACTTTGATCCTTGATCCTCATATCTAAGCCTCAGGAATAGCTAGGATTACAAGCATGAGCTATTGACCCCCTGCTCTTCACAATCTTCTGTTTACTGTTTTTCTCCCTTGCCTATCCATACTATCTAACTCTCTTTGAACCACAACACTGATGATTTCGTTTCAGATTCATGGTAACAAAGCAAAATGTTGAGTGGGTGTCTCTAATCCACCATCTTAATTTCCTTATTCAATAAGCTTTAAAAAACTAGAAAATAGATATAGAAAGTATCTGCCTTTGGAAGGGTAAGCAGAGGCACAGAAATGGTGAGACAAAGAGTGAAGAAATGCAGCAGTGATATTCACTAGACTTTATGTTCAAAATGAACTATAAAGCTTGTGGGAGGGACAGGAGGGAAAAACTGGGCAAGCATAAGGAGAGTTACCTTACTATAACTGTAATCTTTCTGTGCAGCATCTTTACAAGAAAACATTTTTTATTATGAAAATATCACACAGAGGGGTTACAATTACATGGGCAAGATAATGAGTACATTTCTTATCAAGCTTTGTTGCCTCCTCCTTTGTTTCCCCTTCCCATCTCCCACCCTCCCCCCCAAAGTTGTAAAGTTCATTTTTCGACATAACGACTTGTACATCACATTGTTGCAATGGGTCCACCTGTATCCCTATTTAAATGATTTGTCTTTTCCCTTCTTCTCCACAAATTATTCCAACATGAAATACAGTGAAAGCAGGGGTTATACCGTGGGGGAGGGACATACAAAAGCTTAAACCTAGAGTTTGGAGATGATAGTTAAAATGTATGTAGTTTGTTTTATACACTTTAAAATTTTCAAAAACTTACTAAAGTAATGCTTGATCACCCACATAGAAATGATATGAGGAGACAAAAGGAAAATGCAACAAAGGTAATATAATTTTCCTTCCCAATAGTTAGAAGTTATAGCTGTGCCTATTTCCAGGTGGCTCTATGTAATTGCTTAATTGCCAGTAATTCAAATAACAAACTTCTTCACCTTTGCTCACTCTTGCTACCTTGGGTTAATTTCTTCTCAAAGAGAAATGTTGCTTGGAGTCAGTCATTACTTTGAACAAAGAAGTGAGAACAGAAGCCAAGGATCAAATAAAATAGGGTTTACAAAGAGCAGTCACATGATGAAACTTTAAATTTCAAATGACTGAAATATATTTAGGTTTGCCCATCTGTGTGAAAAACTATCATAAATGTACCCAAGAAGTTTCAAACTGCCACAACCATTACAAAGCCAGTGAAATGAACTTTCTGCTCATAGAAGAAACAGGTTCTCCCAACCTTCATGTGAACGTGGAGCAACAACTCTCTCATCCTCGAGGGATCATCAAGTGAGATGAGAAAGGACTTGAATTACATGTTTGTTTCCTTTGGGATGTACTAGAAATAATATACAGTCTTAGCTAAGTATAATTTTACTTGCAGGGTTCTAGCATGTGAAAAATCACCAAGCTTTAGATAATACGGCTAGGTGGAACTCAGCCAGAATTCAAAGTTTGGGATCCTCATCATGAAACCAGGGTTTTAAGGCTCCACATTTGAATTCTTGGGATTCCACATATCAGATCGGACCACTCATTTCTATATGCTCAAAACAGAGATAGGTGAAGAGCAGAGAAAGGAAATTATTTTACATACCATGGGCAGCCATGGGAAGAGGTCTAGACATGATGTATAGATTTAAATAGACAAAAAATTTGGGTCAGTGAAGAGAGGTACGCATGATGCATAATGATTAAGCAGTCCTGATTAAAATGTGGCCTGGATGATCCTTATGCCAATTCTTGCTATTCCTGTCATCATTGGTCAGGATAAACTAGTGGGTCATTGCCTGGAAGGTAGTCTGTACTATTCCTGAAGGTGAGTTTAATCCTTTATCATAATGTTATTGTTCAACTCTTTTCTTCCTGCATTCCAACATGATTTCAGAGTTACTACAGACAGAATGGCATTGATCAAACACACACACACACACACACACACACACACACACACACACACACACACACACACACACACACGAAGGCAGAGATGCCAAGCTTTTCCCTGCAGTTAGTTAATTCATGGGCCCAAGGAAGCAGTTAGTACTTCTCAGGAAAGACAAAACAAAACAAAAAACAAAAATAAAAACAGCTGTAAGCACCTCTTACAATCATTGCTGAGCAATAGATGATATGCCACAGTGGGAAACTCTAAGGAGAATTCTACAACAGGAGTAAAAGCTGCCATGTTGATAAACGCCCAGCTTAGCTCTCATTGATAGGCATGGTGTAATAAAACTTAGTACTTATAGGAAGGCTATTTTATATATTACAGAAATATCACCCTACTCATGTCAGCGTCTGATAAGAACAGATAAGGTTATACAAGTTGTACCAGTGCTTCCTACAACTGTCAAGGTTGGAAAAATGCCTTTGTCATGTATAAAATAACAACAAAGGAGAAACCAGAAGAGCCTCACCCAGCATTTTTGTGTATGCATCCCATTCAGTGCGCATGTGTTACTTCAGTAACCAAAATATTCACTGGACAACCTGCATGTCCATCATTAGCTCCTGGGCCATGTAATCTGTGATGATGATGTAAGTCATTGAAGAATAAAGCTTCAGTTCTGAACCCTCTCTCCACCATGAGTTCATTTTCCAGTGCTATGCCTGTTCACCAATTCATCTTTCCTGAACCACTTGAGTTTCTTCTCTCCTCTGACAAGTGTCCTAACCATAACTTTCTATCGTTACTTTGAACAAGGACATCAGTTCTTCTCTTTAACACACACTTGAAAATGTTATGAAATTCTATTTCATGTGTTGATTATTAAAGTAATCCTTCAGCAAATATATTAAAAATCTCAGTGTGCCAGACTTATTTTCTCAGCATAGCTCCTAACAAAGAAATATAACAATTGACCATAAATATAGATTGACTTGATTATCAGAAAGCCATCTTTACCCTTCTTTATGCATTCAAATTTTGTTAGCTAGTGTAGCTTTAGCTGAATAGAGCAACTCACATAGGAAAATGTATACTTTAAGAATATTCACTATCTAATTAGAATGCCTCTTTGTACTAACCAGTGGCATAAATGTCATAGTTTCATATTTAATACCCCTATTTTTTCTGTACAGGCACATTTATAATTTTAATGATAAATTTGATATATCTCATGGTACAAAGTGTAAGTATTTCTAATTAGTTTGATCAAAGATACCATAGTCAGTGCTGAGTAATGGAAATTGTACCAATAAAAATTCTATTGCATCTGACAGAAGAAAGAATGGCCATACATTGATTCTTCCCTCTCAGACTTCCAGAACAACATTTCCATGTGATGTATTTATAAGGGCACATAAATGTGCGTATAGTCACCATTCATAATATTGCTAAAGGCTTTGCAACCAAAGCAGCAGGATAGTAAACTGTTGCTGCTGACTTTTTAAATTTATTTCTGCCATTTCCTACTCTGGTTTACTGTGATTTTTAACTCTTGCACTTTCCAAGAGACTGAATGGATCAAAAGAAGAAATGGAATGACCATAAGAGATCCCAAATGAATGTTTTATGCTATTTTTTTTAATTCAGGGACCCTCAAAGTCTGAATAAAGGTGATTTTTCTTACTAAAACAAGGACTCAAATAATGTGTTCCTATTAAAGTAAAGGAGTAAACTAACATGTGTTAAGAATATAAAATCTGTAAGAAAGTTGGTGGAAAACAATCTAAATTCAAATAGCAAGGAGTGCATCTGAAATGACTGATTTCTCAAAGTACCAGAGATTGAAAACCAAAGGAATGATAGGATCACAATGCATAGGGAGGTGAAATATAGAATAGTTACTGCAGAAGGTAGGTTTTAGAGAATTGTAATAGGAAACAGTTCAAAGAAATAGCTCCTAGGAAAAGGTGAGGATTCTATCAGCTTTGGAGGTTACTTTTGCAACCAGAAGTAGAAGATTTCAAGTCCTTCCTCTTTCATTAGGACTCAGGTAATATTGATCATGTTTATAAGCTTCACTGAGTTTTTTTCCAACTAGAGTATATATTGACCAAGCTGCTTAGGCATATGAGAGATGCGCCAAACATAATTTTTTCCAGTGTTTACTTACTCATTTGTACATTGAGTAAGTAATTAATAAGGAGAAAGAAATTCAAGGAGATAGGGAGACAGATGTCAACATTCCCAAAATTACCCCCAATTGTATGAAGCTTATAATCGTAAAATATGTACTAAAATACAATAAGTAAATAAATATAATGTTGTGATTATCACATGTCCTATTAAAGTCCAGGTATTGAACAAGAGATCTAAGGCTAGATTTCTAAAGACTTTTTTTTTGTCAGTCATGGGGCTTGAACTTTGGGCTTGGGTACTGTCCCTGTGATCTTCATCTCAAGGTGAGTGCTCTACTGCTTGAGCTCCACTTCCAGTTTTCTAGTGGTTTATTGGAGATAAGAGTCTCATGGACTTTCCTGCCAGGGCTGGCTTTGAACCACATGATCCTCAGATCTCAGCCTCTTGAGTAGCTAGGATTATAGGGGTGTGCCGTCAGCACCCAGCTAAGACTTTTTTTTAATGGAAGCGACATTTAAGGCAAGGTAAGTATTCATAAGATCAAGAAACAGAAAAATTTTCCAAGGGAAAAAGTAAAAGTCTATGGGAAATGTCACAATTTTACCCAGTTATGGCAGTCATTGGAATACAAAGAAAGTTAGGATAAATATAGTATAGAAAGTGGAGGTAGTTGCAAAATTATGTGATAAGGCTAAAATTGTAGACCAATTATAGTTGTATTCATTGCATAACTTTTCATAATTACACTTGAAATTAGATTTATCCCTCATGTAATCTGAAAATTCTAAAAGAAATTGAATGACAGAATGGCAAATCATGCATTTATTTAGAGCAGATTATTCTGGCTATCTTGTAAATAATCATGCAAGTACAATTGGGGATCTGGGGAAATTTTTCAGACTTACTTTTGAAGTGAAGGTTAATGATAGTTTGAAATAGCATTAGAGGAGGTAAAAAATATCCTTATGAATACATGTTCAAAATAGAAATTCATAAACATTTTTAGTTGATTTAATATTGAGCCCATCATGAGGAATGTGACTATGAATCTTGGATAGAGGAAACATTATTGGTATGACCCTATTGTATATTTGGATGCCCCAGGTGTAAAAATATGTCAACACATGATGAACACCAAAAGCTTAAAGGGGTTTTACAGTAGAAAAGAAATTGAAGACCTCAATTTCAAATGTTATCTATTGGAAATGCAAGGGGGTAGCTGCTAGGCGCAGGGGGCTCACACCTGTAATCCTAGCTACTCAGGAGGTTGAGATCTGAGAATCTTGGTTAAAAGCAGACCAGGACTGGGAAAGTGGCTCAGTGATAGAGTGTTGGCCTTGCATGCATGAGGCTGGGGGTTCGATTTCTCAGCACCACATAAGCAGAAAAATACAGAAATGGTGCTATGGCTCAAGAGGTAGAGCACTAGCCTTAAGCTGAAGAGCTCAGGGACAGTGCCTAGGCCCAGAGTGCAAGCCTCACGACCAAAAAGAAAAAAGGGGGGGTAGCCATTTCACACAATTTGTGCAATACTATTGATACACTTCCTTACTTCAGCTATAGGAACAATTACAAGGGCAAATTACTTCTTGACAACCATGTGCCCTAATCTACTTCATGTTACAATGAAAATTTATTCCCCATGATGTAAAATGTTTCTCAAAGCTGTACTACGGATATAAGGAATTTTTTAAATTTTTTATTATGAAAATACCGTATAGAGGAGTTACAATTACATGGGCAAGATAATGAGTACATTTCTTATCAAGCATTGTTGCTTCCTCCTTTGTTTCCCCTTCCTATCCCCTCCCATATCCTGTCCCTCCACCCACCCATATTCCCACTGCCTCCCCGACCCCCCCACCAAAGTTGTAAAGTTCATTTTTCGACATAACGACTTGTACATCTCATTGTTGCAATGGGTCCACCTGTATCCCTATTTAAATGATTTGTTTTTTCCCTTCCCCTTCACAAATTATACCAACATCAAATACAGTGAAAGCAAGGTTATACCGTGGGGGAGGGACATACAAAGCAACAACGAAATCATCTTATAAATATGTTAGAAACAATCTCATGAAAGTTTAAATCATTGGGGCTGGGAAGGTGGCTCAGTGGTAGAACTCTTGCCTTGCATGCATGAGGCCCTGACTTCAATTCCTCAGCATCACATAAGCAAAAAAGAAAAAAGCCGGAAGTGGCGCTGTGGCTCAAGTGGCAGAGCGCTAGCCTTGAACTGAAGAGCTGAGGAATAGCACCCAGGCCCAGAGTTCAGGCCCCACTACTGGACCCCCCCCCAAAAAAAAGAAAAAAGAAAAAAAGAAAGTAAAAAACATTTGAATACTTATCTTGGGGTTCATTTCACCTAACATCACCTTTTCTGCTTTTCTCAGATATATAAGGAATTTTTGACTTAAGGCTTGGTAAACTTTTCTAAGACTGTCAAATTCTCAGTCTCCTGGTGTAAATACTTGTGTTTCTCAAAGGGAAGCAATAAATACTTGCCTTTCTCCCTTAAGTTCTAAAAAACTTGGGAGAAAGTAAATTATAATTCACAAAGGCAAAAATCATTTCATTACTTATAAAAGCTAAATTACAACATTCTGTTACCAAAGTCTGGCATGCTCAATGTGTTTAAGATTGTCAACAATGGAATTCTATGCCTCCATCAGAAAGAATGACATCACCCAATTTTTAGGAAATGGAAAGACTTGGAAAAAATTATATCAAGTGAAATAAGCCAGGCCCAAAGAAACATAGGTCCCACGGTTTCCTTCATTTGCAATAACTAGTATATATCTGAGACAAGCAGAAAAGGTAAAATAAGATGATGTTAAGCAAAATGAAGCCCTTGAAAAGGACACAAGTGTTTTTTTCTTTCTTGCTATTGTTTTTAATGTACTTATAATGTACTATGTGATTTTTTGTTCATTTTTTATTGTCTTTCCCCATGGTATAACCCCTGTTTTCATTGTATTTGATTCCTGTGTACTGCATCTCGTATATACACTTTTCTAATTTGGAGAGGGGAAGGGAAAAAATAAAATGCTTAAATAGGGATACAGGTTGATCCATTATAACAAGGAGATGTACAAGACAGTATGTTGAAAACAAACTTTATAACTTCAGCAGGGGAAGGGGGGATGGAAGGGTTGGTAGGGGAAAACAAAGGGGGAGGAAACAATGCTAGATGGGAAATATACTCATTGCCTTGTTCCCGTAACTGTAACCCCTCTGTACAATATTTTTACAATTAAAAAAGTATTTAAAAAGATTTGTCAAAGTGATAAGTCACTTACTTGAAAGGGAACAGTTGGTCAAACAAAGAGAAACTAGTGGTATTAAATTCATAGGTACACAAAAGAGATGATCAGATTTGGAAAGTAACTTTAACCAAATACCAAAGAAATCATTATCACTAATAAGAAAATACAAAGTGTCTCTCCAATTCTCAGATAAGGCAAATGATAATGGCAGTCCATACATTAGATGAAAAATATAAATAAAAGACATTCAGAATTAAAGCCCAGTCTGAAGAACACGTTATTCTGAAAGTAAGTGGAACTAATTACCCTAAGAGACAAGGAAAAAAATCACAGAGATGCAAAATGCCATTTTACTGTTCAGAATGTTGAACATACCAGGCAAATTTTCTTTTTTTTTAAGTTTTTTATTGTGAAAATACCGTACAGAGGAGTTACAATTACATGAGCAAGATAATAAGTACATTTCTTATCAAGCATTGTTGCCTCCTCCTTTGTTTTTCCCCTACCATCCCTGCCCTCTTATCTCCACAACTACACTCCACCCTCCAATTCCCCCCAAAGTTGTAAAGTTGGTTTTTCAACATAGCATCTTGTACATCCCATTGTTGCAATGGTCCATCTGTATACCCATTTAAACAATTTGTTTTTTTCCCTTCCCCTCCCCAAATTACACCAACATCAAATACAGTGAAAACAGGGGTTATACGGTGGGGGAGGGACATACAAAACAACAAAAAAATCACCTTATAAGTATGTTAGAAACAATAGCAAGAAAGAAAAAAACCTTGTGTCCTTATCTTGGGGTTCATTTCGCTTAACATCATCTTATCTGACCTTTTCTGCTTGTCTCTATTTGAGTATAAAATCCATGAGTTTCAAGATACTATTTTGACAAGATAGCCTTTCCAATCTGAGCCATAGAATCCAATTTGAGCCATAAAGTAATTAACCCATCTTTTATTTTAATTATATGCTCACCATGTATGATCTTCGATCTTAAGTAGGTATAATATCAAGAAGATAGCGCAGAATGTTGACTCAGTAATTCTAGTGTTCGTAGGTCTTTTGTTTCTCATATAAATTGATAAATGAGTACTGTGTTCATTTGTACCTGGAAACTAACATCATAGATGCCTCTTCTAGACATCATCACACATTACATTTTTCTATTTTAACTTTCCTCATGAAACACAATGAAATAAGATCTCCATACAGTCTGATTAGGCAAAAAAAAAAAAAAAAAAAAAAACCCAGACAGTTCTTGAAGCGTTGATCAGTTCATTGCAGAGAGTGATGATGCAAAAATTGCACAGCCTTATCCTCCTAAAGTAAAATTTTAGGATTCATTTTGCTTCTTCTCACATATCTCACTTTCTGAATACATCTTTCTCCTCAAAACCTCTCTTAACTTTGGACGCCCAAATACAGCATATGAATTGAGTAAGAGAGAAATTTTCAGAGACTGTGAGAAGTACTAATGCATTCTATTTTTATCCATTGATGAAGACAGAAATTGGGAGCAAAAGTTATCTCTACAAAATATCTTGATCTGGTATGACACACAACCAATAGCATTTTTTACTAGATACAATTTATTTGTATTGTCCAATGAAGTCAATCTTTAAATTTAAATAGCATGCTTATATGTGTAGAAAAGTTCAGTCATAATCCAATTCTTTTAACAAACTATGAAAATCTTGATGGTAAATACTTTTGAATAACTTTAACTCTTACAAGCTGCTGGTCAGTCTGAACTTTTTTCTCACTAAATATACTCAGGAATATAAAGAAAGTGCTAAAATGATCAAAAGCTATGAGCTAGTAACCCATACTACTGAAAAATCCTTAAGTAGACAAAGAACAGGAAGGTAAAACAGGTTCCTGACTATGCTGAAAGTACTAGTGGCAGGGATAAGCTGAATGCAGAAGAGGAGAATGACTACAATCAATTTTCTTTAAGTACATGTGTGAACATGGAACAGGAAAGCTTGTTGAAATTGCTTTGAGTAGGGGTGAAAGAGGTTAAAGGAAAGTGATGGAGAGGATTATTCTGATCAAGGTTCATGATATGCAAAAATGATATGTCAAAATGAAATGCCCTGTACACTAATTGATGCTAATTTAAAATAAACACATAAATAACTGACTTTGTCTGTGGTAGACTGTTACATAGTGATAGAAGACAAAGAAAATCATATTTTATTAACAATCTACAGAAATATCCAAAACCCAAGTATAGACTGCAGAACAGAGTTGGGGTAGTATACAAAGCATTGAGGTCCACAGGTGCCCGGAATCACAGCAGCAAAGATGCACCATCTATCCCAGCCATGTGATCGATTGTGTCCTCCAGAAATGCACTCTGGCTATCTCAGGTGTTATGTAGTCAAGTGGAAAGCAGTAGTGAGGATTTATGGTTTAAATAAATTACTTCCAGAAGTCATGTTTCCAAGCTATTAGTGTGGAACAAATAGTCTGCAAAGGCTGGAGAGAGAACACTTATTTCTGTAAGCAAGTCATCTGAATGAAAGACAGCATGGCAACTTCACCTCTTGTGCATCTGTTCTATTACACTGAATTAAAAATATTGGACTCAACATGAGCAGCAATTAGATGAATAATATTCCCAGGCAACTAGTCTTGCTCTGTCACAATTTTTCTATCTTTCTCAGCAGTGCAGATACTTATATGCAACTAAAACTCTGGTCGGTTAAAATTGATGGCCATTTGTCTGAACTCAAATTTGTGTAAAAGTTCTCATTAAAGGACTCACAAAAGTCTAACCTGAGTCTTTATGGAGGTGTAGAATCAATCATTCATAGACCAGCAGTCAGAAGATATTAGGTGACAAGCCTGATTCCTTAGTGAAACCTAAAACAACAACCCTAACCTCTCGCTGGTAGAAAATAACATATTCCCTTTTCTAGTGAGATAGATCAAAGAACTGTCCTCACTTGTCATTCTGCCCACATTCTAGACCAACAGGTTCTCAACCAAACAAGGACATTGCCACCTGAACATATATTTTTTTATTATAAACACTGTGGCATGAGAAAGAAGAAGAAATAACAAATGCTCCTAGTGTGAAAATTATACCACCACATTGACTCACATTCCCTTGTCTGAAACTAGTCACCTAGCCACACTTAACTTCATGTAGATCAGGAGTTCACACACCCAAAAGTAAATGAGAATTGGGAAACAGTAAACAGTACTATTAAAATGCCTATCACTTTTCAATTTTCTGGTCACTGTATATTCAATTTATTTTCAACCCTCTCCAAAAGAGACATCCCAAATGTACCGCAAAATCTATATCTGAGATGAAAGAGTGTTTACAACTGGACCAGATGTGACTCCTCATGTTCAGAAAATTAGAAATTCAAACACAAGCTATTAACTCAGCAAAACTGGAATGGGATGAAAAACAGTAAGTGTTCACTTTAAAAAGAAGAATGGGAAGCATGAAAACCATCACTGCTTCACAGCACTTCTGAAATTCTATTGAGCAGACATTGTCATTGTTGGGGCTCCTCCATTAGAAGAAAAAATTTGTATTTCTTTCATATTTTCTCTACGGCTTCTTTCTTTGATCTGTTTTTGGCAGAACCCATTGGATGAGTTTTCTGTTTGCAGATTTGAGCAAGACAGCACATTGCAAAGCACAGAATGGTCTTGCCAGGTGTCACACATGGACAAGAAGATGAGGAGATTGCAACACACAAATGTGAAAAGTTAAACCAATAAATGATCTCACCTACAATTTCCATTTTCCTGATAGATCAGTAACTGCAGCCTTCTGGATTCTATTTCATTTCATTAAAAATATGCCATGATTTCCATGGGTCAGGGGAGAGGAAGATGTTGAATATCCTTAGATAGACCTGTCAGATGACCTATTTTATCCATTTCTATCATGCACATCATCTGCAGGGCTAAATAAGATCTTTTTCTGAATCTTAGAGTGTCCTTTGCTCTTGGTTACCTCACTTTAATTTTTAATCAGTCTCCCAGTACTGTGCTATAGCTTGTCAGTTTTTGTTCTATCTTTTATTCTTTTATTTTGTGTATTTATGAATTGTCAGTTTTCTTTCATAAGAAATTAATTATCAGTTGTGTTTTCCAAGAAACCTAATACTAGTGACTCAATCGTTTCTTTGTCCTAACCGAATACACCATAGAACATAATCAATCACCGTGGCAAAATTATGGTGTTTTAAATAATGAAAAGGAAATATAAATATAACAGATGGATGGGTAGGAAATAGATACAATTGACTTGTATCCAGACTAGATCTGTATACTGCAGAATAAGATCTCACATGTAATTTTTATAGCCCCTCCACAGGAAATTGTAAAGCATTATGTGACAGCCTCCCTGAAGAAATCTGAAATCTTCCATCAGGCTCATTGCTGAGCCAATACATTAGAGCCTTGGAGGCAAGTTATAGTTAGGGCTGCAGAACCCTCTGACAGCCATGCTGTTACACATAATCTGCATCCTCATCCAGCTGTCTCCACACCATGGCTTCCATTAGGTGGTTCTCCTTAAGCCTCTTTACAATCATCCCTTCTGGAGAACATTTCTCCTCCTCAGTCTGAGTTAATATCAAGTACTTTTCCATCCTTAACTTTTCCCACACATCTTCCACTTGGCTCCAAGAACTATAAAACTATAAGAGCTTTTATTTAGAGCTTTGGTCCTTGTATGCTGGTCCATTTGATTCTGACTACTCTACTGTTTTCCTGGAGGAAAATGGAACAAGATAGGTGTTGGGATTTTCTTCCTCTAATCTCTTGCTTTCGCTACTGAAGCGAGTAAATCTTAACAGGTATGATTTGGGCTTCCTGTGATTTTACCTGGCAGCTCAGCTGTCTTCTGCTCTGATCCCAACACATTCTCCTATTTCCCCAGGTCATTCAACCCAATGACACATACAGCATAGCATGCCCAAAGTTTTGTAACCTTGTAAAAATGACTTAACCTCCTTCAGCATTTGATTTTTCACCTCAAAAATCAATGGGAATTTTCACCTGATTGATCATTGGGAAGACAAATGAGATGGCTTGCATATGAATCTTGGAATAGTTTAAGACACTTAGGAAATAGTGAATCCATTTTAATGACTATATTGAACTGTATGTTGATGATGATTTAGACTGTTCAACATCATGTCTCTCTAAAACCTACATACTTTTAGAGGAGTTTGGAGTCCAGGGTCTAATTCATTTTCCTCTTGCTAAAAAATTAAACACAAATGTTTAAATAATGATGAGCAGGGAGTTCCAGAAGAATAAGTAGTTTGAGCCTTGGGTCCTCAACTGAAATTTTATTTGAATTCTGACAAAAAGACATATTGGCTCAGATTGTAAATTAAATCTCAGGGCTTTGCCTTGAGAGTAATCTTGGGCCCTCGCTTCAGCCTGTGTTCTATTCATTTGTATTTTATAAAATGTTTTCAAGCTTTCCTATTTGCATTATGGATGTTTATTAAGACTTACACTGTTCTTAAATGATAATTTCTGTTTTCCTTTTTATACCAACAGCCCTATGCTAAATTCTAACTCCATACTGCTGTGTGAAAGAAACATTTAATGTTTGGAAACATTTAAGAAATCGTGACAGCTAAAAATTATTACCTGCTCTAACTCTGCCACAGTCACAGCCCTCCCAGAGTACACTGTCCCAACTAAAGGCTCTTTTCCTAAATGGATTCATCCTAATGCACTATTATTGAATAGATTCAAATGTTTACTGGATGCAGATATGGTAACCAACTAATTTAGTAAGCAGAAAGAGGATATATGTTCATTAGAATTCTGTAGATTGGAAACAAAAACTTCCAGAAAGGTTTTAGTGTTTAGAGACACTGAGTCTTCTTTGATATTTGCTCACTTATTCATGCTTCTGTTCATCTATTCATTCTCACACCCATTTGTGCAAAAGTCTTTGTATATGTTTCCACATGGAAGGAGATTCCTAGCTAAACAACTGCATCTAACACTTTTGCAAGGAGTAAGGGTCAGTTTATCCCTAGCTTCTCCTCTTGGGTTGAATTTACCATCAAAGTATCTTTCAAAATGTGATCCTTTATGTACAAGACATTTTACTCTATATTGTATATCTTATTCAATCCACATTCCTTTTTTGTCCTAACAAATTAATTTTGTACATTATGGACATAGAACCTCAAACAAATAATCGTTACATTCATTTCGAAACAAAAAACTGTGACTGCTATGCCAACAGATAAGACAATCATTTTGTCAGATTGACTTAGTACTTACTGCACACAAAGGCTTCTTGAGACTACTCCATTCAATTGTTGAAGTATTCATGAAAAGGTAATCACAGCTGTGATCAATGTGTAAGAAGATTTTTTCCCCTTTGTTAGATTCAGAGAAATAAGAAATTCATATAATTTAAAAATAATATGAATTTACTTTTTGCTTATTTCACATTCTGTAAGAATGATGAATGTACAGATGTGCCTTAGGTTGCATTAATTGGAATATTAAGTCCAATGCTGTCAACTGATTGGTTAAAGCACAGTTAGATTTATGAGGGGTTAGAAGTCTCTTAGGAAACAATTCAGGAATAATTAACATATTTGTGGTTAAAATTGGTAGAAATATAGGAAAAAAATTGAGTATTGTTAAATAAAAATTAAATTGTTTATTCTTTCATGATTTAGTCTGAGGTCTTGGAATTATTTATGGGCAAATTGAGCTATACATAGGATTTGTACTTTTATTTAGATCATTAACAGGAAAAATAGCAAAATGAACACTTAAAAAGGCAAGTAAAGCGCATGTTACAGTTAGACTTTATGACATGTAAACATTAGCTTTTTCCAAGTGTTCATATCTAATAGAAACGGCATAGTGCAGTTCTGTATACACTGGGAAAAAAATAACCCTCAAAATGGCAACTGATAATAATCCTCTTTGAATTCGTGGACCATTTGGGAATTACAAAAGTAATCACAGCTCTTGTTTAATTTAAAAGATTACAGCAGATGTTCTTGGATACAAAAATAAGACCCAAAACATCATGTGCAGTACCAGATGGCCTTTACAAGTTAAATGTCTTGCCTTTTGGCCAAAAGTATTCACAAGTCTCTTTTTAAAGATTGGCTCATGATTTCTTAACAGATTAAGGTCACTCGTCACTTACACCATTCAGGTAGGCAGCCAGATTGTTTAAAATGAGTAGGTAGATCCACTTGATTGGTATTCTACTGTTGCTGTAAAGCGAATCCTGCTTACCACCTGGCAATGTGGCCATTCACAAGTCTGTTAGTTGTAACACAATGTAGGAAACTAGCATGTGATGAATAGAGATTGTTAACTTTTAAATAAAGAAGCAAATCAGAAATGGTAAGACAAGGGGTGAACCTATGTAACAGTGATACTTTGAAGGAAGAGGAGTGAAAGCAGGAGAAAATGAGGGGGGGTAACCGTGTTTGACTGGAATTGTACTCCTTTCCTTAGTTATGTAACTATAATTTCATATATAATTTCTAATTATTTCTGACAAAATTCATGTCTCGTGGTAAATCAAGTTTTGTCTACCATTTTTCTAAGGTTAACATCTAAATTCATTTGCATAGCATACAGTAGACTCTCACTACATTTCTCCTTTTAAATCTGAGAAAATTCCACACCCACATTTTTATCTATCCTCTTTATCATTAACTCAGTCATTACCATCAATTTCAACCAGCCTTGCTTCTGTGTGACAGATTTTATTACAGAACAATGAAATTATCCTAAGTATCATCAGGGTGACATCACAGAGAATCATAATTTCTGCTAGAGTGATGATCCATGCCTACATTAGTCAGTATTACAGAGAAACCGAACCAATAAGATATGAAAAAAGGATTCATATGGGAATATTTACTATGGATATTGACTCATGCAATTGTGGTAGCAGAGCAACTTCATGATACATCATTTAAGACATAACTGGAAGACAAACATGGATGGTAATCAGCTTGAGCATCAAAGCTACAGAATCAGGGAGATCAGGCCTCTAACTTTCAAACCAGGGTGGAATCCTGAGAAACAAGGGAAGGACTAGACTAAGTGTCTTTGTTTGATGGTATAATAATTTGTTTTTTTGCTGCCGGACTAAGGAAAAATGTGGATGAATGAGCCAGCTCCAGAAGGCAAAACAAATTTGCCTTTCTTCTGCTGTAAAAAATTTATTAGTAAATATTGCTAGTATAAAGGGGTTTTGTTGTGATATATCTGTACATACAAATGGTAATGTACTTGGATCAAATTCACTACCTCTATTATTCTTTATCACCCTTTCCCTATCCCTGCCTTTATTTATACAGTTCTATGAGGTATTTCATCATGTTAATTTCATAAATATACATAATGTACTTCAGTATTATTCATACTTCATCATCCTCTCTCCCCTCTTCCCTAGAACCTTCAATAATTCTTGTTTAACATTCACATCATATTTGGTCGTAGTAGCTATGGTGATGGTATTTAAGTCTAGAATCTACATATGAAAGAAAAAAGGCATATATTTTTCTGAGCTATCTTATTGTGCTCAATATTATCATCTTTATCCATCCATTTTCCTGCAAATGGCATGATTTCATTGTTTCTTATAGCTGAATAGTACCCCATTAAGGATATATACCACATTTTCTAAGATCCATTAATCGATTATTGGATACCTAGGCTGATTCCATAGATTGGCTATTCTGAATAACATAACATGGATATGTATGTATCTCTATTGTATATTGACATATTCTTTTGGATATATGTTTAATAAAGTTAATAGTATCATATGATAACTCTACTTTTACATTTTTGAGAAAACTCCAAACTGATTTCTATAGTGTTCCACTAATTTACTTTCTCACCAATATATAATATATAATTATATAACATATTATAAAATATAATAGCTAATATAAAATAATATACATGGATATTTGGGGGTTTTCTTTATGGCTAAGGATATTGACCATTTCTTTATAAATCTATGCTTTTGCATTTCTTCTTCTGAAAACTTTTTTCTTCTATCCAAACTCTCAACAGATTGGATGATGACTTTCCATACTGCTGAGAACAGATCTTCCTTACTTCATCCATTGATTCAAATGCTAGTCTCTCCCAGAAACATCCTCTCTAACATACTGAGAAATAATGTTTTACTCAGGTAAATAATGCTTTACTTTAGTCCCATTGTCACCTAAAGCCAACCACAACTGTGCCAGTTGCCAGGCATACTACCTCAAGATGCAATGAGAAAAAATGTGCAACTTTAGGTAGTAAATTAACCATCAATAACAATGAAATGTTTTTTTAAGATTTAATTACAGTTCCTTTATTTCTCAGAACATTTATTTTTCAGGACTGATTACAGGGACTTGGTTCTTTTCTTCCTCACCTCTTCTATAAAATCTACAATGTCTTTACATCAACATTTGCTGAAGGAGAGCCTATTAGCTCAATTATCAACAAATATTGTTTTGCTCCTGCTTCAGAAATAGGCTATATTTATTATATGTACATTCTTGAATAATAAAATAATAAAACCATGGTCTTTAATTAATAAATATATTAATAATTTAAGGGTATACTGTATATATTTTACTCCAGAAAATAGTCACATAACTACAAATATTTATTGCCTGCTAGATTTTATAGCTTTCATCTTCTATTGTATAGCTCTCATCATGTCTATGTTTGGGACCAAAAGCACAAAAATAATACATTTATTCAATGATATTCTCCTTAACATCAACTCTATTGAGTATATTTGCAGCAAAGTCTCTGAAATTCCATTTTAAGGAATGGACCTTATTTTGAGGAATATATTTGCAAATGAATTTATACCTTTAAGTGAGCTGATTTATTATTACCAAATTTCAATTTTCTAGCTTTATCTCTGGAACAGTGTCCCACATTCTTTTTCCTTTGGTTTGCTTTGATGATACAGAAAATGAGTCAGGACTGAACCACGAGTTGTACATCAGAACCCTGTGTTCTCATGTGCTTCATGTGAACAATGAGGGACAAGCAGAACCTTAAAGGAATTCACATGTTGTGATTATTATTCTTTTGGCTTTTTGAAAAACTGACTTCTACCATTTGGGTGAAGTTGTCGAGCACCATTAATACATGGTGGTAAAGAGAACTGAGAGTGCACTATTGGCCTGGTGAAGTTAACCCAATCAATGCTGGTTTAGGTCAGTTTCAGAGATAAGAATCACAGTGGTCCTAGAAAGATTAAAGGGAAACCAAGCAAGATCTGAGAGGAGCAGTCTCTCCAAAGTGTATCAGAGAAGACAGTCATGCCATAGAAGAAGAAATCTTACCTCTATTCTTATTCTAGAACTGAATAGGCAACTGTTCCTTCTTTTGTCTGGCTCTCAATGAAGAAAATGCTAAGTGATTTGATCCCTGGAAACTCCTTTTATAAATGAACCCAGGCTACAGTGTTCAACATGTGTTTTGTCAAACACCTTAGAATTAAAGGTTATTAACACTTGTCAATATGCCTTAAATTCTGATTATTTGTATTATTTTGCACTTAAATTTCTCTGAAATTAAAAAGAAGTGATAGAAGTGCTTTGTAAACCATTTCCTAGTGTTCTAGAAATGCTGGATGTAATTCTAACAAAATCACACCCTTATTTTTTAAATATTTTTATTGCAAAGATACTGTATACAAGGGTTACAGTTACATGAACAAGTAATGAGTCCATTTTCTATCAAGCATTATTACCTCCTCCTTTGATTTTCCCCTACCATCCCTTAACCCTCCTACCTCCCCAACTCCTTCCTCCCTCCACACCTCCCACAAAGTTGTAAAGTTTGATTTCAACATACCCTTATTGTTTTAATCAAGGAATCCAATAAAAATCTTGCTACCTATTATGAAATACAATTTGGACAATGTCCCTAGTTACATTTTATGTGATATGGTTTACAAGTAAGTTCTTGACTATGCTGTTTTTACACCCTTGAACTCATTGAGTCAGAATGCAGAGAGAAAGAAGGTTACTATTAGAGAGAGTAGCAAAAGTTGCCAGCCCTGCCAAAGTCAAGGCACATAAAAATGAGAGCCTAGAAGGAAAGAGAGCCATAGAACTGAACCATGTTTGAGACAGAGGCACCTGTCCATTATTTTTCTTGAGGGATGGTCTCAGAAAGATCTTACAATAATTAACTAATCTAAACAAATCCCATATTTTAAAATACATTATATATCTTCAATGGCTTATGACATAATGTCTGAGACCTAGAATTGCATCAGGCCAGCCTGTTCCTCACACCATCTGAGTGATGATGTCTTTATAATTTAACAGATTTTTCAAACAAGACATTCAATTAGTGCTTATTATGATGGAAAAGGTATCTTGGCAGTTAATCCTTTCTCCCTTTACTGCTTCCAAGCTATCACAAAGACCTCTGGAAATTTTCCTTTCACAAATTCATGCAAGACACATGTTTGTTACTGAACCGTTACAGCCATGCTGGATAAATCTAGGGCATGGAAATATTCTGGTTCCCCAAAGCACATATTACAGATTACAGATGGTTCTGTCATGCAGCTATGGCCAATACATTCTCCAGGTCTTAGGATGGGAAGAATAATGGAGTTACTGGCTACTAATGGCCAAAAATGGGGAAACTACCTTCCAACGCACTTAACTTCCTGTTATTTCTTGGGCTTAGAAAAAAAAGCAACCATGGCTGTTATTTATATCAGATTTACCATATGCCAGGCTTAAATATCATACTTAACATATCTATTGATGTGGCCCATAGTGGGGCTGTCAAATTAACCTCAATAGAGCAGAATCTGGATTTGCCATTATGCTTCATAGGTGATATTTAAAGTAGACAACTTTAGAAAAATTATATAAAGATGAATTTCAAAAGAGACTGTTCAAGATTGTTTTGTAGGAATATACAATGTCCTTGGAGAATTTCCTCCAAAGAACATTGATATCTCCATCATCATTATCACTCTTGGAAAGGTCAAATTAGGGATAGAACATGGAGGCAGGAGAACTAAAACAGCTTCTTTTGGTCACTATTACCCATTTTCATGGCACTCCTAATGATTCTTGTTTCTGCTTCAAACTAGTCTGATTTGTGACTGTCTTTCTAAGGCTGCTCCTCTGTATTAGAACTGAGTCTTCAAGGTTATGTGTCCCTGCAGTGGCAATTAGACCATAACTAATTGAGGTCAGAGTTGATTTGAGGATCCCCATACATCAAATGGAGGCAAGGATCTTGCCTATAACTGCATCTTTGGTTGATTTCATCCTTTCCTTTCTCTTTGGTCTTAAAAATTCCTCCTTGAAATCATTCTTCTAGACATTTCTAAGTCACTGGCATATGCCTTCTCACCTCAAAGTCTCATTTTAGGTGACATGATTGATTACGAATGGTGTGAACAATAAATATTGTTCCTTTTTCTTTGTATTAGTGGATTTATATTGCAAGATTTAAGATTATATATCATAATTTCAGGATGAATATGGACATCAACATGAGGGGGGGAATTGATAGGAACAAAACTACAGCTACTTGGGGACAAGATTAAGTGACCCAGAAAGGACCATATAAAACTATGTTGGTATTTTACTTTTTTCTTGTACATTTCTTTCCATGTTATACGTTCTCTCAAAAAAAAAACCTTACTGAAATTTATACTGCTTGCTTCAAGTCTCTTTAGTGTTTAGTGGTCTTTGTACAAAGGACCACCAGAAACATATTTAGAGTTAAACAAGCTAGATTATTCACCCAATGTGATGAATAAGAACACATGAGAAAGCTCATGGTGAGAACACAGGCCACTGCTCAGATAGAGGAACAACCTAATTATAAATTAGGAATTTAGATGAGGATTAGGGAAGAGGGTATAGATGAGATACTTTTACAAAATAAGGAGAGTTCTAGAATTGGATACCTCAAAAAATCATGTTATGCCACAAAGATAAAACCATAATTGGTAAAAAAAAAAAATAGCAATTGTGTTTTGTCTATGTTGGACGTGGGGGTATTGTTTTGTAGTTTGCAGAGTGATTTATTTATTTATTATTTATTATTTATTTTGGATTGTGCTTAGATAAAATTGTAAGCTGACCCTATTTGGATTCATTTTAGCTTGTCTAGAAATTACCCTAAGATTGTTATTCTGTAAGATGTGAGTGTGTGTGTGTGTGTGTGTGTGTGTGTGTGTGTGTGTGTGTGTGTGTGTGTGTGTGTGTGTGTGTGTTTAGCAAGCTGTTTTTCTTTCTGGTGAGTTGCAGAATAGCTTTCAAATGTGAGGAGTTGTTTTCTTTTTCTTTCTTAAATACTTCCTATTGTGCTTAGAATGAAGATTAAATTTCCTGAATAAGCTAAAAGGTATGTGTGGAAACTTTCTATTGGAGCTACTAGTGAGCTGCAGAATCATATCCACACTCACTCACTCCGCTGTAGTCTCTTGGGAACTTATCTCAGGTCTTCATGCATGCAACAATTCCTTCTACCCCAGGTCTAGTTAGTAGGATCTAATTCTCTCTATTTAATTCCTTACAGGGTAGGACATGTCATCATACAGTCTAGACTTAAAGTAGTATCTTGTGCATAGTGAATATGGAGCAAATATGAATGAATTCAAGGCTAGGTGACCCAAGACTATGTTCATTCACACACGTGTTGCTGTCTTTAATTCCTTAATTAAAGGCAGGTGGAAAGCAGTCTCTATATTTATCCTCCAGATTTTTTTAGAACTTGGAAGGGTAGCAGTGCTCCCTCTAGCCTCCATACTACCTGTCCACCAGGGCAAAAAACACTTCAACTAGAGAAACACAAATGGAAAAATAATTGAGATCTTGAAAAAAGAATTTGCTACCTTGTTCAAGAAAATTATTAGGTGAAATGAAGCATCCTTCATGGAAAAAAATCAGGTAAGAGCTGACTGCAGAGAAGATGTGCTTTATCATGCACAATCAACAGTGAAGAAGAAAATATAAATCTGAGGAACTAAAAATTTTAATTTCTTCTTTCTTCTTTGACTTTGAAAATGTTTGGTTCTTTTAAAGGATAGAGTATATGGGAATTACTTTCTGATTATGAAGAAAGCAATGCACATCTGTTACAGTACACATCTGTTTGGGAGAGGGAACAGGAAACCTCAAAAAAATAAAATGAATGATTGTCATGTAATACTTACTATTACTGGTAATATTTGAATTTTTCCAAGATATATCAATAAAGATTGGATCACATTGTCCATAAAATTCTACCTTGTGTTTTAAACATTTATTACTTTTTATATGTTTTTCCTGTTAAAAATACTGTACAGAGGGTTACAGTTACATGAGTAAGGTAATGAGTCCATTTCCTATCAAGCATTGTTACCTCCTCCTTTGCTTTTCCCCCACCATCCCTTCCCTCCTCACCTCTCCAACTCCTCCCACCCCCCAAAATTTATTCTTGACACTAAACCCCATGATGGCTATTGTGCCATTAGAGTTAGAAAATATGGGTTTAGTGATTGTATGCTACTCACTTTGGAATGTTCTGGATTAATTATCTATTTTATGTAACAAATTACCTCAGAACTAAACCACAGGCATGTATTATATTACACAGTTTCTGAGCATCAAGAGTTCCAGATGCACTAAAACCATATTTCTGACTCAGGATCTTATGAGCTCTCAATCAAACAGTCAATGAGGCTGCAGGGTTATCTTTCAAACTCACCTATTGGACTAGTGACTGCAAGGTTCCAGTTCTCACCACATGAGTTTCCCACAGAACTACCTATTCCCCAATTGGCTTTGGGAAGATAAAATAACTAAAATTATCAGAGAAACACAGGATGGTTAAATTATACTGACTTTTATAACCTATACCTCAAGTCTCATGTCATATTTTCCACCATGTATGATTCATGAGAACTAAGGTCAAGTCACACTCAAGGAAGTGACATTTTGTAGAGCTATGAGTACCAGTAGGAAAACTATTATTGAATCATCTTAGCATTTGGCCACCACATTTGCCTGACTGGACTGAGGTCAAGGGGAAAGGAGTGTACAAGTGAAGAAGAGAAGAGGAGGAGAATGCAGTCAAGAATCCAATATGTATATCCTACAAAATTAAGAAGAGGAAGGGAAGGGGTGAGTAGGGAAGGGATACATGAGGGTGTTGAATGACTGATATTGATCAAGATCTATTTTATGCACACACCACTTTGTTAAAAGGCAACTAACTCCTTTGTACAGCTACTTAAAGATAAATATATTTTTAAAAAAAGGTCAGGAAAGTCACTCCTACTTTTCCTTGAGAAAATGAGATTGAAATAATGAAAAGGAACCAGGATAATGAGAAAGTCTTGAGATTATATAATAATTGTTTAAAATTTTATTTTCATTGAAGAAGTAAATAGAAAATTCTATATGTTTCTATAAAAATTCCTTCTTTTTCCTTTTTTGAGGGATCTGTTTGGCATAGCTTCCATGTTGGTATTTGAAATCATTCATTCTAAAATGTAAAATAAGTTTGTCTAGTTCCCATTTTATGATGAGACATGGACTGCATGCATTTTTCTTGGCCTTGTTCTCTGCTAGTTCAGGGTGAGGTTATTCTAAACTCTCACTAGGAACATAAACCTGGGCTTGTGAAAATAAAATCAATTTAGGTTAAAAAAGAGTTTTTCCTATAGGCTTAAGTAGTAAAATATCTTTCCCCAGAACAACTCATCCTATTCAAATGTACAACATATCACACTTGGTTTAACATCAGGCTTGAATGAGACGCTTCACAGGAGCAAAGTGGCCTTTTTGTTAAAAAAGTAGTAAAGAGTGATGCTACTTAAATGTTGTGCTATCAGTGTTAGGATCATAAATCTAAGCCCTTTTTACTCTTGTCAGCTTTTCCTTTCTTCTTTTTGTTTTTAAATTCTCACAGGATGGCTAATAAATCAATCAGAGTGCAGTACTTAGTCTTAGATGGCAGATATTGATAGAGCCAGCTGGATCAATTCAGGATGTGTATTGGAAAGGTGAGCATCATTATACAAAGCTCCTGATTGATTAGGTTGGTTTTAAAATACCAATATTGGAATAGTACTGGAGGTCTGCTAGTCAATAAAAGAAGTAATGTAGCAGCATAGTAAACATGGCATACTCATTTATCTAGGAAATTACAAATGGCAGCTTGTAAATGCTGTGTGTTAAAGTATCTACCTGTTCGTTGGCCAACTTGTAGGAATCTGCTGATATAAATGAATAAGCTAAGGTATTATCTATACTAATCTCCCCCTCCTGCCCTTTTTTGTGGGAAGATAGTGACACTTGAACTCAGAGCCTGGGCACTGTCCTTTAACTTTTTCACTCAAGGCTTGTGCTCTACCACCTGAGCTCATCTCTACTTTTAGCTTTTTAGTTGTTAATTGGAAATTAACATTCTCAGGTACTTTCTGCCCTGGTTGACTTTGAACTGCAATCTTCAGATCTCAGCCTGTTCAGTACTTAGGATTATAGGAATGAACCATGGTGTGTGGCTAATCCCCAATTTTTTGGAGTACAAGAGAGTTAAGGGGACTAGTGATTTGTTTTAGTGAGCTATAAAAAATTCATTTGGAATATCTTTTCATGTACTTTTAGCCATTTGCATTTCTTATAAAAATTGTTCAACTCATTTACCTACTTATTAATTAGATTATTTGTAGTTTTCCTACGTTGTTTTATTGAGCTCTGTATGTTCTGGACAGAACTCTTCATCTGTTCCATAGCTGATGAAGATTTTCTCCCATTCTCTGGGTTGTCTCTTCATGTGCAACTTTTAAAATTTGATGGCTAATAAATATATAAAACCAGGTTCCACAATCTAGCTAGTCAGAGGCTGATACCAGGAGGATTGTCACTCAAAGCCAGACCAGGCAGAAAAGTCCACACAATTGTGTCTCAGATTTACAAAAAGCCAGACTTAGAGTGTGGCTCAAGTGGTAGAAAGTATCAGCTGTGAGCAAGAAACCTGAACAAGAGTAAGAGACACCAGTTCAAGCTCTGGAACTGGCAAAATAGATGATAGATAGATAGATAGATAGATAGATAGATAGATAGATAGATAGATAGATAGATAGATATAGGATAAAAGTAAGTGTTCCACATCCTTAGCCATAAAGAAAATCAAATCATTTCCTAACAAATGGGGAGGTTTCGTTCTTTCTGATGAAGGCATATAATTCCATCACATATATATATACATATATATATGTGTATATATATATATATATATATATATATATATCCATTCATCTATTGAGGAGCATCTGGGTTGGTTCCATATCTTAGCTATGGTAAATAATGCTATGATAAACATTGTTGTGCTGGTAGCTTTAGTATGGCCTTGTTTGTGATCATTGGGATAAATGCCCAAAAGTGGGATTGCTGGTAATGGAGGAGCTCTACGTGGAGTCTTTTGAGGAACCTCCATACTGCATTCCAAGGTGGTTGAACAAGTTTACACTCCCACCAACAATGCAGTAGAGTTCCCTTTTGGCCACATCCCTCTAGCATCTGTTGTTATCAGATTCCTGGATTATAACCATTCTAACTGGGGTGAGGTGGAATCTCAATGTGGTTTTGATTTGCATTTCTTTTATGGCTAGAGAGGTTGAGCATTTCTTCATGTGTCTATTGGCCATTCTTATTTGCTCTTCAGAGAAGTCTCTCTTTGTCTTTAGCCTACTTGTTAATGGGGCAGTTGTTTCTTTGAGGATTTATTTTGGGAAGATTTAATTGTAAAATATCATATTAAGTGAAGTAAGCCAGTCCCAAAGAAATTTATGTCCCATGGTTTCTCTTATTTGCAACAATTAGTATACATATAAGATAATCTTATCAGATGAGCTGAAAAGCTCAAACACTGTGTATACATGATCCTATAAGATGATGTTAAGTGAAATGAGCCCCAAGATATGGACACAAGAGGTCTGTCATTGTTGTTGTTTTAAATGTACTCTGTGGTTTTTTTGTTTCCTTTGTATGTTCTTCCTCCTACAGTATATCCCCCTGTTGTCACTGTAATTGATTTTGGTACCCTGCATCTTGTATCTACATTTGTCTAATCTGGGAAGGGGAAGAGGAATAACAAAATGGTGAAACAAGGACACAGGATGATCCATTGCAACAATGGTACCCACAGGACAGTATATTGGAAACAAACTTTACAACTTTGGTGGGGGGGCCGAGTGGGGGGTAGAAGTGTGGGAAATGGAGGGGGGAAGGGATAGTGGGACAACAACAAAGGAAGGGGTAACAATGATCGACAAGTAATGCACTCCTTGCCTTACTCATGTAACTGTAACCCCTCTGTACAGCATCTTTACAATAAAATAAATATTTTTTAAAAGAAAATAAAATCAAAATTATGAAAAGATTCTATCCCACTCTGGTTCCCCAGTTAGAAAACATTCAGTACATGCATAAAATGCCACAATAAAAAGATTCCATCTGAGTAGGAAGATCATTTTAAAAACAACTTATATCCAGTTTGAGAACTAAGTGGAATACTGTTCATACTTTTCACAAACACCATTTGCTGGATCTATATGACCAACCTGCAAAGATTTTTAAAGGAATTCTCATTTATTCCACACAAAATTTCCACTTATAGCCAAGACTAAGTAGTTCTAGAAGTAGGTTTAAATTGCAATCAGGAATCCTATGGTATCTTCTTCTCATGTAAATATCATGATACCCAAAAAAGGTAAATAACTCTTGTTACTGTACATTTCAAACTACAAAACTAGTCATTTTGCAGTGGTGAAGACGAGAAAAATATGACATATTCATACAACTTACCTGGTCCCTAGAGCATCAGTTCCTCCTTCATAAGAAAAAAAACAAAGCCTGCCTATTTCACATAGTACAGTTATAATCATCTAATATACACTGACGTAGTTGAAGGTTGAGCATAGAGCTAAAGTCATTCAAAGCCCTCCACAAATATTAATCTAATAAGATCAGATCCTCAGACTGACACTTAAGTTTCTTTATAAAGTATAAAAACTTCTCTGCTGCAAAAGAAACTGTCCATAAAATGAAACATCTGCCAATGACTGGGATAAAATATTCATAAAACACATATTTGCCTCCTCCTTTATTTTCACAATAAAAAAAACACATATTTGACTAGAAAATGACTAAGGATATAGGTAGAAAAACTGTCACATAAGTGAGAAAGAGGTTTTATTAGGGATGGAATTGTCAGGGATGGATATGTAAAGGTGGAAATAAATTCCCTCTTCAAAAGGACTTAGAATATCTGTACTTCCCTACAATGAGCAATTTTGCACTCTAATGCTATTAGCCTTTATTTTTATCAAATTATAATTGATTGAAAATAGAGCTAAAACCTATAGAAAACAAACCAACTTATGCCCCCCCCCCAGTTAAAAATTGCTATTGACTACCTTTTATTCCAAGAAAAAGAAATGGGTAAAAACATATATAATCAAGAGATAATGTTTTCTCACACAATGAACACACACTGGACTGCTACAACAGAATGGATTTTTTAGTCAAAACAATAATTTTTGACTACAAGTACCAGCCATTTCAAAACTTACCCAGGAAGCTGTACTGAGTGTCAACAAGAAGATCTCTGTGAATGTTCTCAGACATAAAGCTGATTAAAGTGTGAAATATGAAATATACAAAGCTCTATTTATATAAAAATAAAGCAATTTTCCTGTCCCTGGTTTGTATTATTGCAGTTTTAAAAACAAATTATCTATAAACTTGTAATTTGGGGACTGTGGGGGGAGGGGTCTACAGAATTATCATTTTATTGTTTCTGTTGCTGAGGAACTCATACCCAGAACTCTGTGCATGCTTGGCAATAGCTCAAGCACTGAATTCATCTTCATTTCTGGATTATCTCTAAACAAATAACCTTTCATACGTCCACGGGGCAGTTTATCAGAGGTACCTAGCCAGAGAAAATACTAAGACATCAGGTTTAAGAGCTCACTTTTTCTGTTGCTTCTATTTTTAAAGTGTTACAAAATAAATTGTTGTTTCTCCAGTCAGGCAGTGCATGACACACATGTAGAGATAAACTTGTGTTCTGAGATGCTAAACCCAAACCTCCCAGCTTCCCTCTATTCCATGTCTGCATTTACACTTTTTTTTTCCCTTTTGGTAGTCCAGTAGATTGAATTCAGGGCTACAGACATTATAGCAGCAAAAGAAAACTAATTCAAGCTCAACACTGGTTTTCTCTGTCTATCTCTAGGAAGTATGAAAGCTATTTGAATCTCAGTTTCCTTATCAGTTAAAAGATGATAAGAAGCCAGGTGCCAGTGGCTCTCACCAGTAATCCTAGCTACTCAGAAGACTGAGATCATAGGATCATGGTTTGAAGACAGCCCGAATAAGAAAGTCTGTGAGACTCTAATCTCCAATCAAGCACAAAAGAAGCCACAAGTGGAGCTGTGGCTCAAATGGTGCCTTGGGCACAAAAGCTCAAGGACAGCACCCAGGCCTGAAGTTCAAGACAAGGACTGGTAAAAGAAATGAAGAAAGAGAAAAAAAAGAAAGGTAGGAAGAGAAAGAGAAAGATCAATCTTAACCTCTTCAGTGCTGACCTTCTTACGGAATTTAATATATGTACATACTTTTGAATTTCTAAGAGAATATACATGCTGTAGTGTTTTCTAAGTTTTGACAAGAGAATTTTATTCTACAAAGATTTTTTTTTTGCCAGTCCTGGGGCTTGAACTCAGGGCCTGGGCACTGTCCCTGAACTGCTTTTGCTCAAGGCTAGCACTCTACCACTTGAGCCACAGCGCCACTTCTATCTTTTTCTGTTTATATGGTATTGAGAAATCAAACCCAGAGCTTCAGGCATGCTAAGAAAGCACTCTACCACTGAGCCACATTCCCAGCCCAAGATATGTTTTATGTTACTATAAAATATATCTTAGGAGAGAATGGGCCAAATTTCCAAGACTCTCATGGCCATAGCAGAATGTTTGTCCCCCCCGCTCCCTTCTACATTCATTTACTGAAACTACAATATATAACAGGTGGGAACTTTGAGTGTTAATTATCTTTAGATGATGTCATGAGAGTGTTCCCAATAATGCCATTAATGCCCTTAAATTAAGATGAAGAGAAAAGAGCACTCCTGCACCCCAACACAAAAAGATATTATAAGAGGACCATCTGCAAGCCAGGAGGAAGGCTGTAACAAAACATCAAACTTGCTGACAACTTAACCTTGAACTTCTCAGTCCCCAGAACTGTGAAAAACAACTATTTTGTCATTAAGCTACTAGTCTGAGGTATACTATTACCATGGCTAAGGCTCACTAAAGCACATAAAATGTGAACATTCTCTAGAAAGGGTAATGAAGTCATTTACTATTAATGTTGCTGGTATAGGAATAGAAAGATTTCAGTGCATTATATTAATATTCTGTTTTGATGAAAAATCTGAGCTGAGGATGGCTTTAGGGTTATAGAATGTCAAGGTTAGTGTTCATCAGAAAGAACATCAATCATCACTAAAGTAGGTGAAAAAATCTTCATGGTAAGATTATGGTTAAGAGTAGTTTAGAGATTGCTGTGTTGCTCAATTCAAGAATATTGAGCAAGCAAGATTTTATCTCTAAGATTATCTGTATCTTGAAGGACACAAATAATGCAAGATGATGTCACAATAATTTTTAAAGAAATGTCCTACCATACAAAATATTCTTTAAAGGTCCGGTAAAGTGACTTAAAGATCCTTGGAAGCATCTGAAGAAAGATTGCTGGTGAATCTTCCCTCAGGGCAGAACCAATACCTTTTCCCTTAAATAATATGCAGTCTGGGAGTCAGTCTGATTCCTAAATTAGTCATATATTAACAGTATGACTTTGAAGAAATAATTAGCTGCCCCAAGCCTCAATTTATTAATTTATGAAATGGAAACTATAAGTTTTTAGTGGCTTAGTAAAAATAAAATGAAGGAGATATGCTAAACACAATAGTCTGAGAAAATGGTTGATAATACTAAAATAATGAGCCACAATCAACATAAAATACAAGCAATATAAAATATGCATGATATAAAATTTAAGCAACAATAACGATTTAAACACATAGCTAAGTTAGAAAAAAACATCTTTATGTGACAAAAAGGAAAACTTCAAGTGAGAAGCAAAACAGGAACTGAATCCAAAGCCCAGGATTATATTAGAACAAAAAGGTAAGCCTTAAAATATGAAAAATAAACTTCTCATGGCTTTGGAGGAATAGAATGTAAGTCTCTATGTTACACCAGAAAGGGTCCTATATTCAAAATAGCCAAATGAAGACAATAGAACAAAGAACGATGTTTGTGAAGTTAGAACCAAAGAAAAAAAAACTCAGCACTCAAGAGAGAGACAAAGAAGTCCCCTAAGTCAATAAAACAGCTTATCAAAGTGAAGAAGAAAGGATCTGATGGAAATGACTGGAACTCCATGTTGGTACCACTCAGGAAAATAGGAGCCACATTCAACATAGCCAACTAACTGAATGCTGGGGAACGAACAGAAACAGACAAGCCTGTAAGAAATGGAATGCTCATCTGAGTTAGACTTAAAATTTCCCCATAACTGAACTTGTTTTGATTAGCAAGTGTAATTTCCATTGAAAATAAATACATAGGAAGTCCCTTTACAAAGAAATAACCTATGCAGAGAAGCAACTCAGAGTGAAGAACATTAGCCAAACCAATAATCCTATTTCCCAAGGAATAGTAATAGTAAAACAATTACAGGATTTTTATCGTCTGATTTTTTTAATTAATTGCACAAAAACAATGGATAAGAAAAGAAGGAAAACAGAATAAGAATGTTTTTATTGTGAAAATATTGTACAGAGGGGTTACAATTACATGGGGAAGATAATGAGTACATTTCTTATCAAGCATTGTAGCCTCCTCCTTTGTTTCCCCTTCCCATCCCTTCCCATCCTTCCCCCACCTTCCCCCCACCAAAGTTGTAAAGTTCGTTTTCGACATGACAACTTGTACATCTCATTGTTGCAATGGGTCCACCTGTATCCCTATTTAAAGGATTTGTTTTTTATTTTTATTTTTTATTTCTAAATTTTTATTTTTTTAATTGTGAAAATACTGTACAGAGGGGTTACAATTACATGGTCAAGATAATGAGTACATTTCTTATCAAGCATTGTAGCCTCCTCCTTTGTTTCCCCTTCCCATCCCTTCCCATCCTCTCCCCACCCACCCACCCAATCCTCCCCGGCCCCCCCCACCAAAGTTGTATAGGTCGTTTTCGATATAACGACTTGTACATCTCATTGTTGCAATGGGTCCAACTGTATCCCTATTTAAACGATTTGTTTTTCCCCTTCCCCTCCACAAATTATACCGACATCAAATACAGTCAAAGCAGGGGTTATACTGTGGGGGAGGGACATACAAAGCAACAAAGAAGTAATCTTATAAATGTGTTAGAAACAATCGCATGAAAGAAAAAAAACTTTAAGTATAATTTGAGAAATTTAAGTATGACACTTAAATCAACCAAATAAGTATGTACTGTCTAATAATTTCTGTTTCATAGACATAGATATGCATGTGTGCACATATATTTAGAGATGAACCAAAAACACTATGGATAAACAATAGACAATATAAAATTGAATGTAAATGAATCAGCTGAGTATGGACCTCAGAAATCACTCATAGTGCTTGTACATTACTGGAAATCAGGAAGCTAGATTAAAAGCTCCAGTGTACAATTGAAAGCATAAATCAAATGAGCAAGATATTTCTGAGAAGATCATTGTTGTAAAGATTCCAGAGTAGCTGAGACAGCAAGTAAGAAGGGGGAGAAGGTGGGGGGGCGAGGAGGAGGGAGATACGAAGGGATAGGGAAGGGGAAACATAGGAGACAACAATGCTTGATAAGAAATGTACTCATTACCTTGCTCATGTAATTGTAACCCCACTGTACGGTATTTTTACAATTAAAAATTAAAAAAAGAAGAAGCTCAGAAAGGGCCAGCTAAATAGATCTCATGCTTTGACAGGATAGTTTTCAAATTTTTCTGTAATAAAATAACACACTAAATTGGTGAGGTAAATTTGGGCAATGTTAGATTTTTTTAAAGGTGATGGAATTTAATGAATTAAATTAAATTAATTAAAGTAAAAAAATCATAGTTGATGACAAGCAGTAAAATGTGCAACTGTGATTTTGAAAAATAGCATAGGTTGCTGATATAAAGTGGGGGAGATTTAAAAGCAATATACTGCACAATATGTGTGTGTGCATGCATACATAAATCAAATCAATGCAAGAGTCAAACCGCTATTAATTGTATTATTCTGGAGATAAAAATATAACTCCAGCAAGCATGTAAATGAAATTGTTGGAGATAAAAGATATTCAGATTTGCGTCAGTTGGAAATGAGGGTTACAATAAAAGAGATGTTCAAAACAAGAATGGGAAGAAGGTTGTGTTCAGACTTTATTTCAGTGAGAATTCGGTAGGGAAGGGAAGGGAAAGGGCAGGGAGGGAAGACCATTATTTCAAATTTGAGTATATTGAATTTAAATCACAATCTAAGTTGCATTGAATTTATCTATCAGGTAGGTCATATCCAACTGTTAGTAATAGCAGGCAGTAGGTACTGGTGGCCAACACCTATAATCTTAGATACTCAGGAAGCTGAGATCTCAGAATTATGGTCACCCAAACAGACAAATCTCTGAGACTCTATAGCCAGAAATGGGTTGGGTATGTGGCTCAAGTAGTAGAGTCACCAATTATGAGTGAAAAAGACAAGTAAGAGCTTGAAACCCTGAGTCTAAGGCCCAGTAGTAGAAAAACAACAACAACAACAACAAAAAAAAAAAATGAACAGTAATAGTATTGCCACAGTGCAGAACAATCTGTATTGGGTACAATATATACAGAACTACATACAGCAGACACAAGTGCACTTTTGCATTAGCCAGAGTACTGAATTACTTCTCTCTAATTGTGCCATATGTTTTAAAACATACACATTATATTTTTCAAGAAAAAGCATTGTTGAAGAAACAAGACATAGCTGGGCACCAGAGACTCAAGCCTCTAATCCTAATTAGCGAAGGCTGAGATCTGAAGATTTTAATTTGAAGCCAGCTCAGGCAGAAAGTCTGTGAGACTTATCTCCAATTGAATCACCACACACACAAACACACACACACACAAAGCTGGAAGTAGAGATGTGGCTCAAGTATAGAACACTAGCCTTTAGTAAAAAAACAAAACAACAAAAGCTCAGTGACAGTGCCTGGACTCTGAATTCAAGGAACACACACACAAAAAGAAAAAACAAAAAAAATTATATAGCTATTACATACTATTATATATTATACATTATAATTGTAATGTCATTATATGATATGATCTACCTGATAGATAAATTCAATGCAACTTAGATTGCAACTTAAATTCAATATACACAAAGTTGAAATGATTGTTTTCCCTCCCTTTGTCTTCCCTTCCCTTCCATACCTATGCTCCACTTCTCATTGAAAATAAAATATGAACATAACCTTGTTTCCAATCCTGTCTTGAATATATCTTTTACTGTAATACTCGTTTAAATGAGGATTATAATATATAATATAATTATACCATAATATATAACATTGTATAATTACTATGGCAAAACATCCCTTATAATACGATTACAGGGTATGATTTACTAACACCACATGGACTTTTATTAAGAAAATTAATTAAATTTAATAAGCATCAATGATTTAACTAGATTGCAAACTGATTGCTAGATTTTAAGAAGTGAAATAAAATAAAATCCTGTACAAACCAGTCATCACAGGTGCATTTTAACCCTGGGTAAGGCCAAAGCGTAAAGGCTTTGGCATGTTTTGGGCACAGGGACATTTTTAAAGAAAAGTAACAAAGACAATTATTTGACACAAATTTAGCTGAAAATTAAAAGATGGTCAAAAAAGTATTCAAAACAATAGTGATGAAGATTAATTATTCTAGCTAAAAAAAGAAATGGTAACATAATTTACATTTCTGCTGATTGAGGCACAGCAGCATACAAACTAGATATTATACATGTGGACGTAGTCTTGATCTCTCTTCTTATTAGCTTAATTTCTTTGATACCTGAGCAAATATGGAGTTGTCCAAAAGCATTTCACTAAATGCTTCCTTGAGCATGTGGCTTAGTAAAAGTGAATACTTAATTCTTTTTGATCATTGTTGTTTCACCTCAGGAATCACCAAGAAAATCATACTTATTTTAATCTGATAATAATAATTCATTCAAAACACTAATTATCAACTAAATGTGCATATGCTACATATTCTCAAATATCTATGTTGATGATAGTATTATTGAATTGCAAATTTGAGCTATAATAGTAGAAACTACCAAGGTGAAGCAGTGAAAAAGATATTACATATCACAGATTTTTCTCAGTATCAAGCAAAGTAGAAGATAAGATTGAAAATAGTTAAGCTACCTAAAATCATTCTGATGAAAAAAATCAAAATAAATAAGATCTCTGTACCATAATTACAAAACATTTTTTGGTAAAATTAGGGAAAAGCTTACCCAGTGAAGAGATATGAAGAACTTGAGTTTAAAATTTACTGATAAAGTGAAATGCCAATAATAGGACAATAAAGTTGGGAAATAAATGAGAAAACTCAAAGTGCCAGAGATCCAAATTTAATATCAAGACTTATTCAAAGTAGGTATACTGATAATTAAGTAAATATGGCCTTTTCTATGTATATATTTTCCCAATTAAACATAGCAGGAATCTAGAAACATTAGAAAAGTGTGATCTTTTAATTAAAATTGGCTATTCATATGGGATAAAACATAAAAATAAGCTTCAGCTATGCTACAGATCTAAATACAAAGCAAAAAATGTATCTGGAAGAATACAGATAATATCATTAATGCATGATAACCAGATTACTATTATTTGGGGGGGGGGATTTGGTCATAGGGCCTGAACTCTGGGTCTGGGAGCTGTCCCTCAGCTATTCAGCTCAAGGCTAGTGCTCTACCACTTAAGCCACAGTGCCACTTCTGGTTTTTTTTTTTTCTTTTTGCTTATGTGGTGCTGAGGAATCGAGCCCAGGGACTCATGCATGCAAAGCAAACGCTCTATCACTGAGCCACCTTCCCAGCCCCAACCAGATTATTTGAGAAGAAAAAAAATCTAATTTCCAATATACTGTCTTGTGTGTATCATTGTTGCAAAGGGTCATCTTGTGTCCTTGTCTCAGGATTTTGTTATTCCCCTTCCTCTCCCCAAATTGGACCAATATATATATGAGATGCAGGGTACCAATATCAAGTACAGTGACAACAGGAGATTTACCATAGGGGGAAGACCATACAAAGGAAACAAAACAATCACATAGTACATTAAAAACAACAAGAAGGAAGAACCGCTTGTCTTCATATCTTGGAAATGAACATTACAACTTGTGGGGCTGAGGAGCAGTGAGGAAGATGGGGAAGGGAAGGGATAGTGGGAGAACAATGAAGGGGAGTAAAAATTCTCAATGAGAATTAAATAGGGATACAGGTGGACCCATTGCAACATTGAGATGTACAAGACATTATGAGGGAAGGTAAGGGGAAACAAAGGAGGAGGCAACAATGCTTGATAAGAAATGTACTAATTACATGTTCATGTAGTTGTACCCCTCTGTATAGTATTTTCACAATAAAAAAATTAAAATTAAAATTAAAAAAAGAAATGTACTCATTACCTTACTCGTGTAACTGTAACCCATCTGTACAGCATCTTTACAATAAAATAAAATTAAAAAAAAATCTAAGCTCCTTAAAAATTCCATAAACATGACTACATATTAAAAGCAACATCTAGATTAAGGCTTCTTAAATTTTAGTAAATATGAGACTGGCAAATCTTAGAAACTTTAAACATTACCTTTGAAAAGAATGCACACATAAAAGCATGCAATGAACTACAAAACTTTTACTTACTTTTCAAATGATATTAGACTTATTAATCCATACCATATAAAATGAAGAAAAATGAGAGAAGGGGCAGGTTGTGAGGGATGAATGAGAATGTTGGAATGGATGACATTAATCAATATGCATTGTATTAATAAACTGCTTTGTTTAATTTAAACTCCTTTGTACAACTCTTTGGAAGAGAAGAAAGAGGAAGAAGAGGTGAAGGAAGAGAAGGAGGAAGAAGAGGACAAGGAGGAGGAAGGAGAAAAAGGAGAAAGCTCCTTATAAAGTCTTTCTTACTTTAGTTCCAACTGAATGAATCACAAGTGCATAGATAACATTCTATACAAACATAAATCCAGTGATACACATAACTTGTAAGCCAATATAGTAAACCCAGAGGCCAACTTCACAACATAAAATATCTGATAATATTTAACTCAATTTATCCAATTATTATTATTATCATTACTATTATTGAAAAGCATTCAGTTAAGAATCATGTCAGTGGCAGGCTTTATAAATATTCTTTACTAAGATGGGGGAACTCTCATCTTAATATATTGTATATATTTATCAAGCTTAATTTAAAAAAAATTGTTTTTACTCTATTTGGGGGGATGGTCATGTGGTTTTTAAGCCTAATTCGATTATTACAGCATATCAATGTCCTGATATTTTTGTGACAAATTTTTAAGGATGTAGAAGTGACTTTGGAATTGTGCAAGTGGGAAAAGCTGAAAGAACTTTTAGAAATGTAATAGAAAAAAATCTAGAAATAAAACTAGGTTACCTTCAAAGATTATTGGTAGGAATGTGGATTTCAAAGATTCTACCCCTGAGGGTTTGAGTAGAAAGTGAAAAGCACAGAGAACAGAAATATATCTCATTTCAGAGAATTTTTCACTGGTCATAAGCAGACGGCTAGTAAAATATAGGCACTAAACATGCTACTGTCAAAGGTTCAGAAGGTAATGAGAAGCAATAGAAAGTGTAAGAAAGGAGATCATATACAGGAAAGAAAGTTTATCTGAATGTGTCCTGTGTTCATATAAAGTATAATTTGAAATAAATGAATTTGAAAATAGATAAGGAAATTTCTAAGCCACATGTTGAAAATGTGGTCAAGTTTCTTTCTTCTTATAGTAAAACACATGTGAATAAAAAACAAATAGAGGTAAAATATATTAAGGAAAAATGGACCAATAAGTGACAATTTAAGAAATTCTCAGCTTCATGAAAATTAAGAGATTACCTCATACAAGTCTCAAACTCAGAGGAATTTGTCCCTATCGCTGTCAAAACAATTTTAGAAACAGTATCTAGTTTATTTTCCCCATTTCTCACTTTTTTGAAATGACAGTTTATAATTGTTATTCTAGACTTTATCATTATTGTGTTTTGAGAACTCATTAACTTCTTATCTAATTTCACAAGAGATTGGGAGAAAAACAATATTTACAACAACTAAGCTATTCAATAAATCAACCTAGGTTCCCATCAGTGAATAAAATATAAATAAATAAACTATGGAATATTATTCATGCATAAATAAGCACGAAACAGTCATAAATTGCAAAATGGAGAAACTAAAGGACATGATAATGTGACAAAGTATGCAAAGTACTGAGTCACATATTACCTCTTCTTTCTCATCTGTGAGCAAATTTTAAAAGTCCGTCTGGATATAGAATAGTGATTACTAAAGATTAGAAGGGTGGAATGAGAAGGCAGTTTAGGGGAGCTGGATTTGATAAATACATAATGTATGCATATGTTGGGAAGACCACACTGGATCCCATCAAAATGCACAATTAATACATGCTAACCAAAATTAAAATATTTGCTGGGTGCTAGTGGCTCACATCTGTAATCCTACCTACTCAGGAAGCTGAGGTCTAGAGAACAAAGACAGTCATCATGGTGCAACATCTGTAAACTAGAAAGGACAATTACACCTACTTGGAATTCTATGCTTCCATTGGAAAGAATGACATTGCTCCATTTGTTAGGAAATGGAAAGACTTAGAAAAAATCATATTAAGTGAAGTAAGCCAGGCCCAAAGAAACATAGGTCCCATGGTTTCCCTTATTTGTAAGAACTAGTACATGTGTAGGACAAGCAGAAAAGGTCAAAAGCTATGTACATATGACCATATAGGATGATGTTAAATGAAATGAACCCCAAGATAGGGACACAAATATCTTTTTTCTTTCTTGCTATTGTTTCTAAAGTATTTATAATGTACTATGTGATTTTTTTCTCTGGCATTTTTGAATTCCTCTACATGTAAAAGAAAGAACATTGGAAGAGCTAATTAGTGTAGTTAACAAGGAAAAAGCAAAGGTAGAATTTCCTTCCTTTATTAGTATTGTTAAAACTCCATAAAAGCACAAATGAAGAGGCCTTAAAAGGGATATCATATACTAATCCCAAATAAGATTTATCAGATGGAGAAGCCAGAAACCACTGCTGAATCTTAACTTACTTTTCAATTTTTCAATTCATAAAACATTCACCAAAGCATGACACAAGTTTGGAGTTCAAGCACAGTGCACTTTATGTTGCAAGAGCCATTAAAAGCAATAATTTGTAATATCCTCAATAGGAAAAGTGTGCGGTTTTTTTTCCAAAAAATATATATTTTGGAGACAAGCAGGACCCTTTAATCTAATTTTATATAGAAGTAACCTCGTCTTCATTTTGGGACCACACTTCTCTCCCATGGTTTTGACAGAATTTGGAGTGTGTTGAACAGAATTAGCAGTGCCTTTTTATGTCATCATTTATTCTCCACAAGGAGGAAAAGATGACCTGGATTTTCCTTTGGGAAGCAGCAGTACATTACAATTTTGAAGAGGAAAGAGGAAGACTTTGATCATGAGCTCATCCTGTTCTGTGCACCTTCCTCCCTTTCCTTTTCTTGAAGCTTGCTTAAAGTTTAGAGTAGGAACCTGACAATTAGACAAGATTCTCTTATTTTGCAGTATTACCTAACTGACATTACTTTCTCCTTGAAAAGTAGCACTCTAATATAGAAAGCCAGTACCAAAGTGATGGGTTGGTATAAGAACTAATCCCAAGTGCAAGTTTTCCCCCATCTTTGCACATTCCCACATCTATGAACCCAGGCTTTGTTCTCCCTAAGTTTCAATGTGCTCATTGATGAATAGGAACTACTTGTTTTTTCCCGATGATTTTCACTGGTTATCAAGTGAGAAAAATGTGTAACTTGAAAGCACTTTAAATATAACATTCAATACGAGCATAAAAGTGCTAAGACTACTAATAGAATTAGCACAATTGTATTAAAAAATCTATTAGAGGAAAGAAATAATTTTTGCATTGTTTAACACTATAAGCACTTGTTCCAGACAATAAGACTTTCTATAAACAATAATCAATCATTTCCCTCTTACCTGTCGTTATTGCCTCATTTATTTATTATTAATTGAAGCAATTAGAATAAAAGTACACTTGAATGCTCCTACAGTATGTAGAAATTCCTGCCTGAGATCAATGTTTAAGTTTAAAAAGTCAAGTTGGCTTGTGGGAGAATTACCAAACCATGAAGTTTGACTGGATCATACTTCCCAATATCTCAGATAGAAAAGAGGTACATAAAAAGTTAGCATTAGTATAAAGGGAACTTTTTAAAAAATTTTTCAGAAAAAAATTTAAGGATTAAAGCCAGGAGCCCATAGCTAACGACTGTAATCCTAGCTACTCAATAGGCTGAGATCTGAGTCAACCCAGGCAGGAAAGTCCATGAGACTCTTACCTCCAATTAACCACCAGAAAATCAGAAGTGGCTCTGTGGCTCAAGCTCAGGGACAGTGTCTAGGCCCAGAATTCAAGACCTACGACTGGCAGAAAGAAAGGAAGAAAGAAAGGGAGAAAGCTCTGTATCAGTCTCAAATACATAGAGCTTTCCATATTACTTCAAGCAGCAAAAAGAAAAGGAAAAAAATGTGTATTGTGTAAGTTAGGTAAAATCTAATCATTACTTTGATGCCTTTTTTATTCTTTTGTGAAATATATATATATACACATATATAGTATGATAAACACTCATTGCATATCTAAAGAAAAGGAAACTAGGGGCTGGGAAGGTGGCTCAGTGGTAGAGCGCTTGCCTTGCATGCATGAGGCCCTGGGTTCGATTCCTCAGCACCACATAAGCAAAAAGAAAAAAAAGCCAGAAGTGGCGCTGTGGCTCAAGTGGTAGAGCGCTAACCTTGAGTTGAAGAGCTGAGGGACAGCGCCCAGGCCCAGAGTTCAGGCCCCATGACCAGACCCAAAAAAAAAAAAAAGAAAAGGAAACTATTACACTACATCACCCTAATTAAAAAGCATCTCAAATTATAGATCAAATCAAGTCTATAACTCAGGATCAAAGGTCTTAAAATAGGAGAGACCAAGAATTTTAATCTCTTTGGGCATGTGGTCCCTGCTGAATCACATCTTTAGTACTAGCCAAATGCACATGTTGTGTAGTATTGTCTTCTGGTAATTGCTACTTAAAGTAACAATGCATTCTAACCTGCCTTGATTGATATCTACAAGTTGGAGGTATCCAAAATTTAAGTTTCAGAAAGGAATATTGAGGACCAGGAGATTAAAGAGAAAAAGGCAACTTCAAAATTGCACAGAAACAGATAAGGGCTTGAAAGACTTTTGTCATACACAAAACCCTATATTCTTTATTCTGTTCCAATTCAATTGTTTTAGGAATCATGGTTTCCTATCAACATAACTCTTCGCCATCTCCACTAATGTAACTTTCTACCATTCTTGGAAGTTCTGACAAAGCTAATCCTCCATCTCATTTCACTTGACTCCATCTGGTTAGTTAATATCTCATAAGTACTTCAAATACACACATGTATTTTGATAATACATTATGATTTTTCCAATAGTCCTAAAGGATGTGAAAGTAAAAATAATATTTCTCATACATAGTATATATCAATTAAGCATTCACTGACCTTTTGTGAATGCCAGAAATTAACCCCAGTGCATCATTACCCATTCAGAGAGAAAAAGAAAGGTGAATTGATGACTTAATATATGCTAGGTAGAATTCTAGCACATTAGTTACATACAGGGAGAAACAAATATGTATTGAGTCATTAATACTAAGTTAGTATTATGAAAGAATACCAACCACAAATAAGTAGTAGATATGAATTGGGTGGTATGTGCCATTGGTTATTGTATTAGCATTCTCACAGATGAAGGCAGGAATGTTTAGGCACTAAGCTCCCATTGTTGACAAACATGTACAACTGACACATAGCATGTGTTCAGCAACAAAAAAGGCACACTTTTTCTAAAATTCACAAAGGACAGTCTCCAGGATAAGTTAGATTTTAGACTACAAACGAAATCATAAAAATTTAGGAATACATTTACTCCAAGTATTTCTTCTAACCAATAAGGAATGAAACTAGAAATGAGTAGCAGTAAAAATAAGAAGAAAAACAAAGAAGAGACAAAACAGGAGACCCAAAAAAAGGCAAACTTGCAAAACCATTAAGTCAAAGAGGAAATGTAAAGGACATTTTTAAATGGTTGAAGTGAATGTGAAAACAAAACATAACAAAATTTATGAGACACAGCAAAAGCTGGTTTGCTATATTTTCTACAGTGAAATGACTCACCTATGTTCAAAGGAAGTGAGAAAGCATTGGAACCTGGAATGTGCAAGCATGCCATTACTCACACATGGAAGGGAACGAGGGTGACTTGAACCTACAGTGTACCCCAGGTGCCTATCTATTAAACATTCATCATGCATGGGGAGAAAGAGCAGTCACAAAGCATTCAGCCTATACCAAGGTGCTGTTCTAATACACTTACAAAAAAAAGAAGCATGGGTTGAATGACTGGTAGATGCTGCCCGGTGTTTCAGCACATAGAATAATTTCAGGGTTTAGCAAAAAAGGAAGCAAGAACATAGGTGTTTAGTAGTCATCAAGTAAAAGATAGTATAATATTAGAGAAAGAATAAAACATATAGTATATGAACTAGATCCTAGTATGTGCCTAACAGTAGTGAACATAAGCTTTACCAACATGTAAGGGAAAGAAAGGGGGATTCATTGAGCACCTTGGATGCCAAGAGCCATTGTGACATATCCTAGGTCCTCAGTGACTATAGAGAAAGAACAAGCACTCATTGGATACTTATTATACAGCAGGAGAGTTTCAAGAAATGAGCATGTGTGGTGCAATGGCATAGGTCAAGTACTATTCTAGTAAAAAATATTTATACATAAAATAGTAACAAGTATGCATAAGTACTTGTAATAACAATCACAATAAAGTAATGATTATAGTAACATGTGTGTGCATAAAAACACATGACAGACCCAATAATGGTTTAAGATTATTTATAAGTAAGGAAAGGAAAGAAGGATTGATAAAGTTTCTAATATACTCTGGGGATTTTTTTAATATAGCAAAATGAAGAAAGCAAATATTCTAGTATATTTCAAGTATCTTCTAGTACAGCATTACTCCAACATAAAGAAAAAAAGCAACTCAATCACATGAGCAAAAATTCATAACTTAGTTTAAACACTATGCTAGTGTAAAGTATTCAAAGTTAGGAAGAAGAGACAAGATTATTTTGAGCACCTACAACAGAATAGAATGATTCCATTACAAGAGTATTTACACAAGCATAAGTTTGTCACCTAACACATGGCAGATATTATTTCATCCCAATCTATTTCTATACATGGGAAGAAAATAAATATGCAAAAATATCTAGTATATTTCAATTCTTATTGAAGGAAACAGTATCCTCATATAAATGAAAGAAAAAACAGCATACATTCAGTAAGCACTTTATGCTAGAGACTATTATAATTTATCTCTACTAACATACAAGAAGAAGGAAAAATAATTCACCACGAACTTACCATATACAAAGCCCTGTTCAATACACACAGATGAAGAAGAAAGTATGGACCAATTAAACACCCAATTGATGCCAGGAAATATTCTAGTAAAAAAAAAAACTTGCACAGAAGGAGAACAAAGTTATTAGTCATTGAATGCCTATTATATGCCAAGTCCTATTTGAGTAAAAACATTATTCACATAAAGGAATGAAAAACACAATTGCCACCTTTCCAGCCCCTGCTGTTATTTTTTTAATATTACTTGGGATTTAACTAAGAGCCTTCCACTTTCTAGACAGGCACTTTACCACTTGAGCCATATCCTGCAAGGCCTTTTGCTTTCAAACAAGAGTTGTTCTCTATTCTAACCTCTGCTTCCAAGTAGGTGTGTATGGCCATAACCTGCTTGTTTTTAAGAGATGGTCTCACTAACTTTGTGATACCTCCTTCATAGTAGCTAGGATTTACAAATGCCCATTGCCACATTTAATCATTTGATTTTGTGGTTAGTTTGTTAATATGATCATTGATAATAAACTCTCTTCCAGCAATTAACTTAATCAATCTATGCCTCTTTTCCTAAGCTTATATGCACAATACACAATTGCTATTCCTTGACAATGTCAACAATACCTTTTAAAAACTCATTTAAAGAGAAACTACTCAATTCTAAATCAGTATGAAATTTTAAATTATAATAACAAAAATGTGTTATCAATGAACTCATTTTTTCTTAGTTTTTCTTGTGATAGTCTCATTAAAGAAAAACTAATAATACTCTCAACAAAATATAATTATTACAACAATAAGATAAACTGATAATATTAAATGTGATCATGGTCACTGCTGCAGTCAGCAAAAATCTGAAACTACTTCAAGAATTTTTATTGTATTTTCACAATAAAATAAAAAAATTAAAATTAAAAAAAAAACACACAATTGCATTCAACTTCACTTATATACCCAGTACTACGTTAGGACAATGTTAATCACATACAAGTAGAAGAAAGGAATATGCTTTGATCCCTTAGTAAACACAAAGTACCTGTAGTCTGACAGTACTCATACACAGGGGAAGGAAATAAACTAACAGTACAAACAAGATGCTATTTGGGTAAAATTTTGCATCTTTAGGAGAAGGAAATGAACATCCCTGGCCTACATACAATAGCATAGTACACATATACATACATACAATAGCATAGCAATATAGCATTTCTTTTTACTAGAACAGTAGCATGCATTCATTAGCTGCCTGTTTAGGCCATTAGTATTTCTACTATTTTCTTCTTACTTTGTGCAAAAGCTTTAAGAATATATCATATATCTAAATTATAACAAGTACTATTTTAGTACAGCACTATTTATACACATGAAGAAGGAAACATTTTCCACAGATTGCTTTGAAAATGCCAGGTACAGTATTTACAGTAGAGTAAAAAGAAGCAATCATTCCTATATATTTTTATGATTGGTTATATTGTATCACAAATTTATTCACAAACAGCAGAATGAAACAGTCTTCAGTGTATTATTTTGTATATACACTATGCTAATACAAAATAACCCACAAATGGGGAAAAAGTCAACATGCATTAATTGCCTGATACATATCATATACCAATCTATCCAAATAGTCCTCTAACACCCAGGAAAGTAAACTAGCCTACCCATACTATCAGGCATAATATAAGCAATATTTGATCAAACTACTATGTATGCATGGGAAAAGAAGGCATGCATCCATTAAGTGCCTAGGGAATGGCAAGTTCTGCACTATTATAATGCTAGTCTTGCATTGGGACATGAAATATGCATGCACTACATGTCAAGTGGATATATTCTAATATAACATTACTGGCAAACAGAAGAGTAAAATGTCTGGAATGTCTAATGTTTCCTAGGCATTACTTCATCATGACCTCACCTAATCATAATAGAAGGAAGTAAGAATGCACTGAGCATCTAGCTAAGGCCAGGCATCATCCTGTTACAGATTTCCTCATGTGGAAATCATTGAGCACCCGCTATGTACCAGACACAAATCAAATCTAACATTGCTCAACATAGGGAATAGGAAGCAAGTATGCACCCAAGTGCTTACCATGTCCCAGGTACAGTCACAGTGTACCATTATTCACAGGGAAAGGGAAGATCTCCCTGGGTACTGAGTTTGTGGCATACAACATTGTCCACATACATGCCTTTCCTTTTCTGGTTTGACACTCAGGTTTCAATAGAAGCATATGTGGAATGTATACTAGTACCACTCAGTTAGGTAGTGGGGTGTACAATCATTCATAAGCCTATTCACACTCTAGCATAACGTAAATCACACAGAGGAGCAGGAAAAAATGCATTTAGTGTGATCTTAATATATATGTGTGTTTATATATGATTCTATGGTATTGTAACATTATTCACGAATAGATGAAAGAAGAAAAAGCATGAATGAAGCACAGAGAGTCATCCACACATCATTCTAGCACAATATAAGAGAAAATAACTAGTATATGTCTAGGACAAGCAGAAAATGTCAAAAGCTATGTCCATATGCCCATATAAGATGATGTTAAGCAAAATGAACCCCAAGACAGGGACACAAGTGTCTTTTTTCTTGCTTGCTATTGTTTTTAACATACTTATAATGTACTGTGTGATATTTTGTGTCTTTGGTATGTTCCTCCCCCATGGTATAATCCCTATTTGATTTCGGTGCCCTGTAACTTGTATATACACTTTTCTAATTTGGGCAGGGGAAGGGAAAAAAAAACACAAAATACAGGTTGACCCATTGTAACAATGAGATGTACAAAACACTATGTTGAAAACAAACTTTACAATTTTGGAGGGGAGGGAGGAGTTGGAGAGTTGGGGAGAGAAGGGATGGTAGGGGAAAAACAAAGGAGGGGGTAACAATGCTCGATAGGACATGAACTCATTGCCTTACGCATGTAACTGTAACCCCTCCGTACACTATTTTTACAATAATAAACATTTTTCAAAAAAAGAGTGAGCTTATATGGTGTAGCCAGTAAAGTTCAGGAATTATTTAAGAAAAACTTTGCTTACACTCAACTGAATAAAGTCATCATACATTGAATCCTAGTATATACAAAGTGTCATTAGTTACAAACATACTGATATACGTACTAGGCACCTGGTAATACAGGATCCTATTATATAGAACATTACATACACATAAACAAAGGAAAGATGTGTATACAAATCAAACAAAATGGGAGAGCCACATTCCAGTACATTTCTAATACATTGATAGAAGGAAAAGTATACATGAGCAACTAGTATAGGCCAGGCACAATTCCAGTACATTTCCCACAAAATAATAAACAGATATTGAGTACTGTGTATGTGCTTCCACTATTGTAGTAAGCTACTAAACATTCTCCCACTGTATTTCTTGCACTGGAGCAAAGAAGGAATCATACATTAAATTACTGGCCTTACTCATGAGAAGGGAAATATTTATTCATTGAACTCTTAGTACAAATCAAACATGATTCTACCATAGCTTGACTACAACACAAAGGAAGAAAACAGAAAACAACTTTGCTCCCATTTATACAGGCACTAGGTTTGTGTCAGACAATATTATTTGTACAATGAACAGTGCATCACTATTCACACATACATGGAAGGAAAGTAGTATATATTAATAGAGAGAATTGTGTATATGTGTGTGTGTGTGTGTGTGTGTGTGTGCGTGCGTGCATGTCATTGTGTGTGTCCAATCAGTTCTAATTATTTCCAGGGGAAACTATCAAAAGTGGCTTATACATGCTTGAAAGCATCTGATACAGCATACACACAATTAGCTGAAGAAATTCAAGCCTACAGCCTTGAAAGCTACATGTTAGAATACCATTATCCACACAAAGGGAAATTAAGCATGAATTTAACACTTCCTATTCTGAGAAGTATTTTATACATCATTTGCCCACCAAAGAAGGAAAAAAGATAGTGTGGAACACCTGGTATTTAGCATGTAGTTTGGAAATACAAATTACTCTCATTAGCATGGGAAGAATTAAGCAGGCATTGAAGAAAGTATGTATTGAAAACTTATCATGCCAAATTTTATGCCTGTACATACTTACCCACACATAAAGAAGAAAACCAGCATTATAAAGCACCTAGCATGTTTCAGACACTATACTTGAAGCAAGAAGATATATTATGCTCCAAGTGAAAGTCAGGCACAAATCTGTAAAATATCACTTTCACACATAATGGAAGAAAAGATTCATGGATTAGCACATGCAATATAAACCATACTATGAAATTATAAAACATCCACACATAAAGCAAGGAAACTAGCTCCATGCCATACTTTAAATAGGTCAAACTATGTGTTAGAACAAAGTTATTCACAAATAGGAGGAAACAGGAAAACATGAATCAAGTGCCTAATTAATATATGCCAGATGCTCTTCTAGTGCAACCTTACCCACACCTTAGTAGAGGCCTTCCAGTTCTTGACCACATGATACATACAAATGCTAGTACAAACTTGCTCTCAGAGAGCAAATAAGAATAAAATAATAAGGAAATAACAAGAAAATATCTTTGAGTAAATAATAAGAAAATAACTATCTATTGACCATCTATATATCCAGTACTAGCTCTATCCTAGCATTACTGACAAAAATTGAGCATGCAGAGTATGTGATCAATCCCAGTATAACAGTCCCCACACAGAGGGCTTAGAAAATAAAAGCATGTGTTAAACACCTGGTATAGGTCAGGTCCTACCTTAGATCAACACTATTCCACCATAGGCCAAAGAAAGAAGCCAAAATTGAGCTAAGTATGTAGGCCAGACACCCTTCTACTGCAGCATTATTCAAGACAAGGAAATTAGCATTGCTTTGGGTGCCTAGTATGTCAGGAACTCTTGTGGCATGATAATGCTCACATAAAGAAAAAGCAATCATGCATTTAGTGTCCTGTATAGCAGTTAGTATGTATGCATTACTCACAAATATGGAAAAGGAAACAGGAATGCCTTAAATTTCTAGTGTATTAGTTGCTTTTATTGCTGCTATGACCAAATACTAGAGAGAACTTAATGTTAGGAATTATTTACGTGGGCTCAATGTTTCAGACTTCTGTCCCTAATCCTTTTCTCCATTGATTCAAGGTTCATGGTGAGGCTACATAACAGGGGAGCAGATGAAAGAGACTGATTATGGTGGATTGTGGTGAGGATCAGGTGCAACTTTCACAACTACTAAATCTTCCAGAACTTCCAAGTGGAGGTGCAAAGTGGGGATGTCCTCAATAGCACCCACCGGTTTTCTGTCACTAACGTGGCAGCAATAATTGTTTCATTTTAGCTCTTTGAGGGCTATCAGGCTCCTTTTTTTAATTTTAATTTTTATTTTTTGTGAACATACTGTACAGAGGGGGTACAATTACATGGGCAAGATAATGAGTACATTTCTTATCAAGCATTGCATCCTCCTCCTTTGTTTACCCTTCACATCCCTTCCCAGCCTCCCCCCCAATCCCCCCCTCCCCCCGCACCAAAGTTGTAAAGTTCGTTTTTGACAAGACAACTTGTACTTCTCATAGTTGCATCGGGTCCACCTGTATCCTTAAACGACTTGTTTTTCCCCATCTCCTCCACAAGTAATACTGACATCAAATAAAGTGAAAGCAGGGGTTATACTGTGGGGGAGGGACATACAAAGCTACAAAGAAATAATCTTATAAATGAGTTAGAAACAAATGCATGAAAGAAAAAAACATTTAAATACATATTTAAGGGTTCATTTTCCTAACATCACATTATCTGACATTTCCTGCTTGACTCATACATATACTAGATATTACAAATAAGGGAAACCATGGGACCGATGTTTCTTTGGGCTTGGCTTACTTCATTTAATATAATTTTTTCCAAGTCTTTCCATTTCCTAACAAATGGGGAAATGTCATTCTTTCTGATGGAGGCATAGAACTCCATTGTGTATATATACCACATTTTCTTGATCCATTCATCTACTGAGGGGCATCTGGGTTGGTTCCATATCTTACCTATGGTAAATAATGTTGCAATAAACATGGTTGTGCTGGTAGCTTTAGTATGGTCTTGTTTGTAAACATTTGGATAAATGCCCAAAAGTGGGATTGCTGGGTCATAGGGGAGGTCTATGTGAAGTCTTTGAGGAACCTCCATACTGCTTTCCAAAGTGGTTGAACAAGTTTACACTCCCACCAACAATGAAGTAAGGTTCCCTTCTGTCCACATCCCCTCCAGCATCTGTTGTTGTTAGAGTTCTTGATTATAGCCATTCTAACTGGGGTGAGGTGGTATCTCAATGTTGTTTTGATTTGCATTTCTGTTATGGTTAGGGAGGTTGAGCATTTCTTCATGTGTCTATTGGCCATCCTTCTTTCTTCTTCAGAGAAGTTTCTCTTCAAGTCTTTAGCCCACTTATTTATTGGGCAGTTGTTACTTTGAGGATTTGTTGTTGGGGATTTAATATTTTGAGTTCCAAGTATATTTTAGATATGAGACCCTTGTCCAATAGTAATCAAAACAGCTTGGTACTGGCATAAGAACAGACCTCAGGACCAATGGAATAGAATTGAAAACCCAGAAATGAACCTACAGACCTATAGCCAACTAATCTTCGATATGGGAGCTAAAATAATAGAATGGAAGAAAGACAGCCTCTTCAGTAAATGGTGCTGGCAAAATTGGTTAACTACTTGTAGAAAACTAAAATTAGATCCTTATATATCACCCTGCGCCATCAAAGACCTCGGAGTCAAAGCAGACACTCTGAAAATATTACAGGATGGAATAGGAGAAACCCTAGGCTTCCTTGGCTCAGGCCGAAATTTTCTTAATAGGCACCCGGAAACACAACAAATCAAAGAAAGGTTGGACAAATGGGACTGCATGAAGTTGCAGAGCTTCTGCATGGCAAAGGACATAGCTAGCAAGATCAATAGAAAGCCCACAGATTGGGAGAAGATCTTCACTAGCCATACAACAGACAAGGGTCTCATATCTAAAATATACTTGGAACTCAGTCTCCTTGATTAGCCTGGAGGTGGGGTGAATTGGAATCATTGTGGGTTTTTTTAATCCTGAACTTTGTCAGGGCATTTTTGTCTTGTTAGACTGATTCTTTCCTAGTCATTGGATAAAAGTAGGTTTTGGTTGGGTGCTGCTTATTACATTTTTCAGCCTCTAGGCATTTTAAAGTGGTTTGGCTTCTTCCATTCCAAGTCTAGTCTAAAAGAAAATTTAAAAAGACAAAAATTATCACTTTGCCATCTTGATATTTCATTAAACCCACTTTATTCATGCATTTATTACATATGATCTTGACCAAGTGCCATCAATTTTTAAATGAATGAATAAAGAAATACCAAAAACCAATTTCAAAAACAAAATGTTCAATGCCTGTGTGTCTATTAATTAGCTCCGTTGACACAGAGTAACTCTCAGACAGTCCTGTGTTACCAACAGTTGTGCTTAAATCACTTTGTGATCTGCTGTTTTCCTAACATCAGTTTTGAGAAATATCTCTCTTCCAAAACACAATTGGTGCCTCAAAGGCCAAGTCAAAGTTAATATACTTAAATTAAATGATACAGTGAAATAGTTTAGGGTTATTGAAAGGCACTATGGGTTTAATGGAAGTTAAGTAAAATTATGAGGTAAAAATAAATGAAGTGTCCATAATATTGGATTGATTATATGTATCCCGTGTTGAGAACTTATGGATTTTCCCAATAGTGGACACCTAAGGACCATATGCTTTTGGATATCAGTGGTCTACTCTAATTGAGTTCTGAGGACTCTAGCAAGTCTGCCTCTCTTATCAACCTGTGAGTCTCTTAGCGTTTTCTTTAGATAAAACCCAAGTACTTACTTGTCCTTTATATATTTTTTTAATTTTTTATTGTGAAAATACCGTACAGAGGGGTTACAATTACATGGGCAAGGTAATGAGTACATTTCTTATCAAGCATTGTAGCCTCCTCCTTTGTTTCCCCTTCTCATCCCATCCTACCCCTCACCTCCGCACCCAACCCTCCTCCCCCCCCCACCTAACTTGTAAAGTTCGTTTTCCACATAACGACTTGTACGTCTCATTGTTGCAATGGGAACACCTGTATCCCTATTTAAATGATTTGTTTTTCCCCTTCCCCTCTACAAATTATACCAACATCAAATACAGTGAAAACAGGGATTACACCGTGGAGAAGGGACATAAAAAGCAACAAAGAAATAATCTCATAAATGTGTTAAAAAACAATTGCATGAAAGAAAAAATCATTTGAATACATATCTAATGGTTCATTTCCCTAACATCAACTTCTCTGACCTTTTCTGCTTGACTCAGATATATACTAGTTATTGCAAATAAGGGAAACCATGGGACCTATGTTTCTTTGGGCCTGGCTTAGTTCACTTAATATAATTTTTTCCAAGCCTATCCATATCCTAACAAATGGGGCAATGTCATTCTTTCTGATGGAGGTATAGAATTCCAATGTGTATATATACCACATTTTCTTGATGCATTCATCTACTGAGGGGCATCTAGGTTGGTTCCATATCTTAGCAATGGTAAATAAGGCTGCAATAAACATAGTTGTGCTGGTAGCTTTAGCGTGGTCTTGTTTGTGAAAGAAGGATGGCCAATAGACACATGAAGAAATGCTCAACCTCTCTAGCCATAAAAGAAATGCAAATCAAAACAACATTGAGACTGCTGGAGGAATATCAATACTAAATTTCAAACTCTACTATAAAGCCATAGTAATCAAAACAGCTTGGTACTGGCACAAGAACAGACCTCAGGACCAATGGAATAGAATTGAAAACCCAGAAATGAACCTACAGACCTATAGCCATCTCATCTTTGATAAGGGAGCTAAAAAAAAATAGAATGGAAGAAAGACAGCCTCTTCAGTAAATGGTGCTGGCAAAATTGGTTAACTACTTCTAGAAAACTAAAACTAGATCCTTATATATCACCCTGCACTAGAATCAACTCCAAATGGATCAAAGACCTTGGAGTCAAAGCAGACACTCTGAAAACATTACAGGATGGAATAGGAGAAACCCTAGGTCTCCTTGGCACCGGCTGAAATTTTCTTAATAGAGACCCAGAAACACAACAAATCAAAGAAAGGTTGGACAAATGGGATTGCATAAAATTGCAGAGCTTCTGCATGGCAAAGGACATAGCTAGCAAGATCAATAGAAAGCCCACAGATTGGGAGAACTTCACTAGCCATATAATGGACAAGGGTCTCATATGTAAAATATACTTGGAACTCAAAAAATTAAATCCCTAACAACAAATCCTCAAAGAAACAACTGCCCAATAAATAAGTGGGCTAAAGACTTAAAGAGAAACTTCTCTGAAGAAGAAAGAAGGATGGTCAATAGACACATGAAGAAATGCTCAACCTCCCTAGCCATAAAACAAATGCAAATCAAAACGACATTGAGATACCACCTCACCCCAGTTAGAATGGCTATAATCAAGAACTCTAATAACAAAAGATGCTGGAGGGGATGTGGACAGAAGGGAACCTTACTGCATTTTTGGTGGGAGTGTAAACTTGTTCAACCACTTTGGAAAGTAGTGTACAGGTTCCTCAAAAGACTCCACATAGAGCTCCCCTATGACCCAGCAATGAGTACTTTTCTTATCAAGCATCATTGCCTCCTCCTTTGTTTCCCCGTCCCATCCCTTCCCATTTCCCCTGCCCCTGCCTTCCCCACCAAAGTTGTAAAGTTCTTTTCAACTTGTACTTCTTATTGTTGCAATGGGTCCACCTGTATCCCTATTTAAACGATTTGTTTTTGCCCTTCCCCTCCACAAATTATATCAACATCAAATACAATGAAAGCAGGGGTTATACCATGTAACAAAAAATCATCTTATAAATATGTTAGAAACAATCACAAGAAAGAAAAACCTTTGAATACTTATCTTCGTGTTCTTTTCACCTAACATCATTTTACCCATTCACCCCTTATTCTCTTTCTTTTCATTCATTTTTTTGAATTATTTTTTTCTTAGGGCTGGTGCTCTATCACTTGAGCCACACCTCTACATCCAAGTTTTATAGTTTTTAATTAACACATAGAATTGTAAATATTTTCCCATGAATTGTAACCCATAAATATTGTGTTACATTTAAGTCAGGATAACTATAGCTATCTATTGAATATTTATTATTTTAAATTTTGAAAGAAAATACTCTGAGCTAAAATTTTCACTCCCACACATACCTTTTACTTTGTATAAGTATTTCAAATATCCTCATAATATTCACTGAATTAAAAATCCTACCTTTATATAGTTCTTCAATATAACAGTAAAAATTAATATAATTGTTTTTCACAGATGAGAAATATTTCATTCTCATTTTGCATTTCTTTTTTATTGTCTAATATAGTCATACAAAGAGGTTTCAACTCAACATATCATTTTCTGAATATAGTGCATCTCAACCAATGTCACCCTTTCCATCATTTTTCCCATCCATTATTATTTTTATTTCCCATCCATTATTATTTTATTTCCTAATAATGCATCCAGCCCTTTATATGTGATGGCTCTGTAGGATACACAATAGCATTATGTCTTCAAATATTTGCACTTTAAATCCCACGTTCAATTGTGACTTAACCACATTTCTAAATTTATGTGGATATGAATTTCACAATAAATTTCCTTTTTCAGTTTCTCTTTTTCTCTATTCTTTCTGCTCTCATGTAACCTACTTGTCACCTGCATTTTTTTATTTTTTTTAATTTTAATTTTAATTTTTTGTGAACATACTGTACAGAGGGGTTACAATTACATGGGCAAGATAATGTGTACATTTCTTATCAAGCATTGCAGCCTCCTCCTTTGTTTACCCTTCACATCCTTTCCCAGCCTCCCCCCCCCAATCATCCCCCTTCCCCCCCTCTCCGCACCAACGTTGTAAAGTTCGTTTTCCACATGACAACTTGTATTTCTCATTGTTGCAACAGTCACCTGCATTTTGTAAATATTCTTGGGATACTTACAATATAATATAATAAATGTCATATTATCACTTGTTATCAACTACTCTCTTCATTTTAAATATTTTAAAGGTCTTGGCCTTCCCTTATTTACTCACCTTGTAACTGACATAACACTTTCCTTTAAAGACCTACTTTGTCACCATTATTTAGCACATGCTTAAGTCTCTAATTTCCTTTAAATAGTCATAAAAGTTTTTGTTTTCTGTTCAATCCTTTGATCATCTGAATCCATCTTCTTCATCTGTTTATGAAAGCACGGTTGATTGCATTATATTCAATATGCCTAATAACATTTACATCTATAGGTCATTATGTAGCCCTTCCAGTGAAGTTATATTTCCTTTGGTTCTGGTATTAATCAGGCCAAGTCCTTTAAATGGTTCTGATCCTGTATGAATGAGAGGAATCTAATTATGGCAGGTTTTGTATAGTTAAAAGAATAGAATCACTTAAATAAAATTTTAAATTGGCAGAAGTTTTTAGTTCATCTTGCATTTTGAGAAACCTTATTAATTTGGTTCACATAGTGTGACTAGATGAACACAAATTTATTTAAACTAATGAGAAAAACTTTGGGAGACAAAAACTGGAATAAAATAGTCAGAATGTATGTGAACACAGTGAGCTGCTTTTTTGGGGGGGTTTTGTACGTTTTTTTATTGTCAAAATGCTGCACAGAGGGGTTACTGTTACATGAGAAAAGTAATGAATACATTTCCTATTGAGCATTGTGCCTCCTCCTTTGTTTTCCCCCTACCATCCCTTCCCTCCCACCTCCACAACTAACCCCCCGCCCCGAAGTTGTAATGTTCCTTTTCAACGTAGTGTTTTGTACATCTCATTGTTACAATGGGTCAACCTATGTCCTTATTTAAGCATTTTGTAATTCCTTCCCCTTCCCGAATTAGAGAAGTGTATGCACAAGATGCAGGGCACCGACATCAAATGCAGTGAAAACAGGGGTTATACCATGGGGGAGGAACATACAAAACAACAAAAAAATCACATGGTTCATTATAAATATGTTAGAAACAATAGCAAGAAAGAAAAAAGATATTTCTGTCCCTATCTTGGGGTTCATTTCGCTTAACATTCTTTTACATGGTCATATGTACATAGCTATTGGCCTTTTCTGCTTGTCCTACACATGTACTAGTTATTGTAAATAAGGGAAGCCATGGGACCTATGTTTCATTGGGCCTGGCTTACTTCACTTAATAGGATTTTTCCAAGTCTTTCCATTTCCTAACACATGGGTTGGTGTCATTCTTTCTGACGGAGGCATAGAATTCTAATGTGTGTGTGTGTGTGTGTGTGTGTGTGTGTGTGTGTGTGTGTGTGTGTGTGTGTGTGTGTGTGTGTGTGTGTGTATATATATATATATATATATATATATATATATATATAACTTTTTTTTGATCCATTCATCTACTGAGGAGCATCTGGGTTGGTTTTTAGCTATGGTCAAAAATGCTGTGATAAACATAGTTGTGCTGGCAGCCTTAGTATGGCATTGTTTGTGATCATTTGGGTAAATACCCAAAAGTGGGATTGCTGGGTCATAGGGGAGCTCTATGTGGAGTCTTTTGAGGAACCTCCATGCTGCTTTCCAAAGTGGTTAAAGAAGTTTACACTCCCACCAACAATGCAGTAAGGGTTCCCTTCTGGCTACATCCCCTCCGGCATCTGTTGTTATTAGAGTTCTTCATTATAGCCATTCTAACTGGGGTGAGGTGGAATCTCAATGTTGTTTTGATTTGCATTTCTTTTATGGCTAGAGAGGTTGAGCATTTCTTCATGTGTCTATTCGTCATTCTTACCACCTCTTTAGAGAAGTTTCTCTTTAAGTCTTTAGCCCACTTATTTACTGGGCAGTTGTTTTTTTAAGAATTTGTTGTTGGGGGATTTAATTTTTTGAGTTCCAAGTATATTTTAGATATAAGACCCTAGTCCATTGTATGGCTAGTGAAGATCTTCTCCCAGTCCATGGGCTTTCTTGCTAGCGATGTCCTCTGCCGTGAAGAAGCTCTGCAGCTTCATGCAATCTCATTTGTCCAACCTTTCTTTGATATGTTGTGTTTCTGGATCTCTATTAAGAAAATTTTAGCCTATGTCCAGGAGACCTGCCATTTCTCCTACTTCTTCCTGTAATGTTTTCAGGGTGTCTGCTTTGACTCCAAGGTCATTGGTCCATTTGGAGTTGATTCTAGTGCAGGGTGATATATAAGGATCTAGTTTTATTTTTCTACAGGTGAATAATCAATTTTGTCAGCACCATTTACTAAAGAGGCTGTTTTTCTTTCTTTCTATTTTTTTTCACTCCCTCATCAAAGATTAGGTGGCGCTAGGTCTGTGGGTTCATTTCTGGATCTTCAGTTCTATTCCATTGGTCCTGAGGTTTGTTCTTGTGCCAGTACCAAGATGTCTTGATTACTTTGGCTTTGTAGTAGAATTTGAAATTCCCCAGCACTATTCTTTTTGTTAAGGATCATTTTTGCTATTCAGGGACTTTTATTTTCCATATGAATTTTTGTATTGCTACTTCTATTTCATTTAAGAATGAGGTTGGAATGTTCATAGGTACCACATTGAATTTGTAGATAGCCTTAGGAAGTATTGCTATTTTCACAATGTTTATCCTTCCAATCCAGGAGCATGGGAGGTTTTTCCACTTCCTAAGTTCTGCTTTGATTTCCTTTTTCAGGTTTTTAAAGTTTTCATTGTAGAGGTCCTTCACTTCTTCAGTTAACTCCTAAGTATTTTATTTTAAGTGGGGCTATTACAAAAACAGTTGCTTTCCTTATTTCAGCCACACTCTTCTCATTGTTGCCATATAGAAAAGCCACTTTTTTGAGGGTTAATTTTATACCCTACTGCCTTGCCAAAATTTCGAATCAGCTCAAGTAATTTGGGAGTGGAGTCTGTGGGATTCTTTAAATACAAGATCATGTCATCTGCAGAGGGAGAGTTTTACTTCTTCTTTCCCTGGTTGGATCCCTTTTATGTTTGCATCTTGTCTTATTGCTGTAGTTAGGCATTCTAATACTAAGTTGAAGAGAAGTGGAGAGAGTGGACATACATGTCTCATTCCCAACTTTAGAGGAAATGGCTTTCATTTTTCATCATTAAGTATAATGCTGGTTGTAGGTTTGTCATATAGAGCCTTTATTATATTGAGGTTCCATGGATTCGTAATTTTTCCAGAACCTTCATCATAAAGGGGTGTTAGATCTTGTCAAGTGCTTTATCTGCATCTATTGAGATAACCATGTTGTTCTTATCTTTGCTCTTGTTGATGTGATGAATTATCTTAATTGATTCTCATATATTGAACCATCTTCACATCCCTGAAATGATTCCTGTTTGATTTTAGTGTGTGATTATTTTGATGAGCTGTTGAAAGTGATCGAGAATTTTGTTGAGAAGTTTGCATTGATGTTCATCAAAGAAATCGGTCTGTCTTCTCTTTATTTGATGAGTCCCTGTCTGTTTTGGGGATGAGGGTGATGATGGTTTCATAGGAAGAGTTTGGTAGTGAACTTTCACTTTCAGTTTCATTGAAAAGTTTGAGGAATAGTGATGGGAGTTCTGCTTTGAAGGCCTTTAGAATTCAGCTGTGAATCCATCTGTTCCTGGGCTTTTCTTGTATGGGAGGTCTCTTAGTGCTGTTTCTAGTTCAATGCTTGATATGGGTCTGTTTAGTTGGTTTAAATGATCTTGTTTTAGTTTGGGTGTATCAATATTCGCTAGAAATTCGTTCATTTTTTCCAAATTCTCAAATTTGTTAGCATAAATGTTTCAGAGGTATTCTTTTATAATGTTCTGAATCTTTAGTTATTTCTGTGATGATGTTTCCATTCTCATCTTTGATTTTTTTTTATTTGGGTGTGTTCTTTTCTTTTTTTGGTAAGATTTGCTAAGGGTTTGTCAATTTTGTTATTTTTCAATGAACCAACTCTTTGTTTTGTTGCTTCTGTATATGGTTTTGGGGAACTCTAATTCATTTAATTCGGATTTAATTTTAATTATTGGATTGGGCTTTGGCTTCTTGCTCATTTTCAAGGAGCTTCAGGTGCATCATTAAATTTTTGATTTGAGATCTCTCAAATTTGTTGATGTAGGAACTCAGAGCTGTAAATTTTCCTCTGGGTACTGCCTTTGCTGTGTCCCAGAGGAGTTGGTAATTTGTATGTCCATTTTTGTTAAATACCATGAACATTTGAATTTCCTTTTTAATCTCTTCCCTGATCCACAGGTGGTTCAACAGTGTGTTGTTTAGTCTTCATAGGTTACACAATTTTCTTTGGTGGCTTTGGTGTTGAGTTCTAATTTTATTCCCTTGTGGTCCAAGAGAATGCCGGGAATAATTTCAATATTTCTGAATTTGGACAGATTTGCTTTGTGACCTAAATTGTGGTCTATTTAAGAGAATGTTCTGTGTGCTGCTGAGAAGAATGTGTAATCTGTTGTTGATGGGTGAAATATTCTATAGAAGTCTGTTAAGTCTAGTTGGCCTATACAGTTATTTAGATCTGCTGTTTCTCTGTTGAGTTTCTGCCAAGTTGATCTATCCAGCAGAGAAAGTGGTGTGTTAAAGTCACGAACGATCAATGTCTTTGGATCTATGTATGATTTGGGGGAAAGTAGTATTTCTTGGACAAATTTGGGTGCTCCAGTATTTGGTGAATAGATATTTGAAATTGTTATATCCTCCTGTAGGAGAGATCCTTTTATTAGTATGTAGTGCCCATCTTTATTCTCACTTATTTTAATTTGAAGTCTATTTCATCTGAAATCAGGATTGCTACTCCAGCCTGTTTGTGGGGGCTGTTTGCTTGGTAGATTTTATTCCAGCCTTTCACTTTCAGAGTATGTTTGTTTTTGTCAGGAAAGTGCATCTCAAAGACAGCAGAGAGGCAGATCTTCTTTTTTGATCCAACTAGAGAAGCTATGTCATTTGATTAGAGAGTTAAGACCATCAATATTGAGAGTTAGGATTGAGAGGATTTTGGAAGTTACTGTCATATCATCTAGCTTCTTCGGGGCTGTATCACCTAGATTCCACCTATGTTTATCTGATTCTCTGTTTTGGGAGCTGTTTTTCTGCCTTCATCATGTTCTAGTTGGTTCTCTATGTGTAGGACATCTTTAAGTATCTTTTGTAGTGCTGGTTTGGTGGAGACATATTATTTCAGTTTTTCTTTGCTATGGAACGTTTTCATTTTTCCCTCAGTTATAAAGGAGAAATAAGCTGGGCACACTATTCTTGGTTGATAATTGTTTGTCTTTAGGGCACAGCATACTTCATTATAGGTTCTTCTTGCTTTAATGGTCTCTGCTGAGAAACCTGTAATTATCCTTAATGGTTTTCCTTTATAGGTGATGTATCTTTTCTCTTTGGCAGCTTTAACAATCCTTCCCTTGGTTTTTAATGATCCTGTGTGGATTACAATGTCGTGGTGGGATGTCCTATTTGGTCTATTTGGGGTTCTAAAGACTTCCTGTATCTGAATGGGCCTATCTTTTTGCATGTTTGGGAAGTTTCCTGCAAGGATTCTGTTAAATAAGTTTCTTTTGGCTTCTGTTTCTAGGCCCTCTTCTACATCCATTAGCCTTAAATTAGTCCTTCTCATGGTGTCTTCTATGTGTTGAATAGATCTATCATATTTTTTGGATTTGTTTTGAATACTTGTCTGTTCTTTCTCTATAATGTCTTGGCTGTATTCTATCCCAGAGTTACAGCCTTATGCATGGCCTAGCCTACTGTAGAGACTTTCCACTTTGTTTTAAATTTCTTCTGCTTCAAATTGCTCAGTTTTAATGGCTTAAATTTCTTTGTTGAAGCTTTGTTTTAGATATTCTATGGATTTCTTTGGCTCCTTGATTTGGTTTTCCATGTTCACTCTCAGATCCCTTAGTTGAGTGGCTATACTTTCACTGGACTTCCTTTCCTTTTGTTGGAATTCAGCTTTCTGGTTGTGGATTCCATGAATTTGTCTATTAACCTTTTGTTTGCCTCATCACACATATGCATAGCCTTATGTAGGCTTTCTATTTTTCATTCAGCATGTTTACCAGTAGTGCTTATAAAACATTAGGAGAGGTATCCTCTGGATTTTCTAATTAACTGCTCTGTTGTCTATCCTGTGTGGCAATTGAAATTCCTTGACTTGCCACTTTTCTTGTGTTTCTGTGGCTTGTTCTGCCCATTTAGGGGTGAAAGCAAATCCAATTCCTCACTAAAACTCAAGTACCAACCCAAATCCCTCTAGTTGCACAAATTTTGGAGCTTTAGAATTAATGATAGGTATTTTCATTCTATCTCACCTTTTGGAAGAATGTATATCCAATTACACATGAGAGCACAATTCCAAGGCAAGCACCTACCCAGAACCCTGCAGTTGCACAGACTTCAGGAGTTTACACTCAATGATGGGTATTTTCACTCTATTTCACCTTTTTGGGAGTGTGATTATAACCTATTACACACCAAAACACACCTGTAAGACTAGCACTTACCCAGAACATGGTAGTAGCACAGATTTTGGGGTTTATAATCAACAATGGGAGATTTCACAGTATCTCACCTTTTGGGGGAATGAGATTGTATCAATTACTAAATTACAATTTTAAGACAAATCCCCACCCAGAGCCCTGTAGTTACACAAGAATTGGAGGTTCACACTCAAAATGGGGATTTTCACTCTATTTCTCCTTTTTGGAATTGAAAATATCTCCATTTCACCACCAGTACACAATTTTATGGTAAGTCTGAACCCAAAGCCCTTCAGTTGCACGGACTTTGGAGGTTCTCACTCTAAGAAAAGTGTTTTCCCTATATCGCTCCTTTTTTGGAGATCAAAGTATATCCATTACCTTACCAGCACACAATTTTAAGAGAAGCACCAACTCAGAACCCTGTGGTTGTGCAGACTTTGGAGGTACACAATCCAAATATGTATTTCACACTATCTCTCCTCTACTGGATATGTAAGTAGGCCCAATATCACCACTAAGCACTTTTTTAAGGCAAAATCCACACCTGGCACTGTCTTTGCACTCATTTAGAGGTTCCCAGTTGTAGATAAGTAATCCTTTATTTACCTCTGCTTATCTTTGTCAGGGGAGGGATGTAGTGTTTCAGAAGTGCGGATTATAAACAGTTGTAATCGGTGAGTGGCTTTGTTCTGAGGTTTATGGTGGTTTAAGCTGAAGGGATAACATCCTGAGCCACTTTGGCACAGTCTCACTGACTACAGATATAGTCCAGCTCAGTGTTTCACACTTGGGGATCAACAGAGTAAAGAAAGCAAAGAGGGCATGAAGGAGTAGAAGTAACTGAAAATGGATGAGATGTAGTTAAAGGAAAGATTTAGATATACTATGAAATATAGGAGGAGAAAAATCAGATTAGAGGGATGTAGCAAAGGGGGAGGTAAGTTATGACCTAACTTCTAAGTAATAAAAAGAAGAAAAATTAAAACAAAACAAAACAAGAAGAAAAGATAAAAAAAGAACAAAAAACACATAAAAACTAAAACCAAACAAAAAGGAAAGAAGAAATAATATATACATAAAAAATAAAAAATTAGAACAATTATATACCTATGAAATAGTAATATTAAGATTAAGAGTACTAATGTGGTGGTGAAGGGAATTGGGTGATCAATTTATATTCTGAATTAAGACTCTACACAGTTATTTAGTAAATCTAGTGGTCACCGTAGGGTGTGTATCCAGTTGTGAACCAAACAGCAATGAGGAATGAAAAAAAGAAAAGAAAAGAAAAACCAACAGGATTGTTGCAAAAAGAAAAAATTTGATGAGGGGAAGGGAAAAAACAAATTATTCAAATAAGGATACAGATTGGCCCATTGCAACAATGAGCTGTACAAGACGCTATGTTGAAAAATGAACTTTACATTTTACGTGGGGTGGGGAAGGGTGTGGAGGGAAGGGGGTTTGAGGGGTGCAGCTGAGGGGGCAGGTAGGGGAAAAACAAAGGAGGAGGCAACAATGCTTGATAAGAAATGTACTCATTACCTTGCTCATGTAACTGTAGCCCCTCTGTATAGTATTTTCACAATAAAAATAATTAAAAAATAAAATGACCAAACTTAAACTTTTAAATAAATATCTAGAAAATAAATAAGAATGTTTCACTACTTAATGAAAAGGCATCTTTATTCAAGAAAACTGTAAAACATGCCTGGAAAGGGTTGAAGAATTAGGGTGCAGGCAAAGAAAGGAGGAATCATGAAGGCATATCCCTCTCTAGGGAACACATATAAGATCTCTCTTGCCTTTCTTTTTATTTTTTATTTATTTATTTTAATTGTGAAAATACTGTACAGAGGGGTTACAATTACATGGGCAAGTTAATGAGTACATTTCTTATCAAGCATTGTAGCCTCCTCCTTTGTTTCCCCTTCCCATCCCTTCCCATCCTCCCCCCCCCGCCCCCCCCCCCCGCCCCCGCACCAAAGTTGTAAAGTTCGTTTTCGACATAATGACTTGTACATCTCATTGTTGCCATGAGTCCACCTGTATCCCTATTTAAAAGATTTGTTTTTCCCTATCTCCTCCACTAATTATACCGACATCAAATACAGTGAAAGCAGGGGTTATACTGTGGGGGAGGGACAGTCAAAGCAACAAAAAATCATCTTATAAATGTTAGAAACAATCGCATGAAAGAAAAAAAATTTGAATACATATCTTAGGGTTCATTTCCCTAACATCAACTTATCTGACCTTTTCTGCTTGATTGAGACATATACTAGATATTGCAAACAAGGGAAACCATGGGACCTATGTTTCTTTGGGCTTGGCTTACTTCACTTAATATAATTTTTTCCAAGTTTTTCCATTTCCTAACAAATGGGGCAATGTCATTCTTTCTGATGGAGGCATAGAATTCCATTGTGTATATATACCACATTTTCTTGATCCATTCATCTACTGAGGGGCATCTGGGTTGGTTCTATAACTTAGCTATGGTGAATAATGCTGCAATATACATAGTTGTGCTGGTAGCTTTAGTGTGGTCTTGTTTGTAAACATTTGGGTAAATGCCCAAAAGTGGGATTGCTGGGTCATAAGGGAGCTCTATATGGTGTCTTTTGAGGAACTTCCATGCTGCTTTCCAAAGTGGTTGAAGAAGTTTACACTCCCACCAACAATGCAGTAGAGTTCTCTTCTAGTAGCCAACTCTTATAGGTCCAAATCCTTGTCCTGAAGAAAGATGGTGTTGCCTGCTGCTTTTGTGTCCTGAGTTATCTGCTAGCTGTTATGATAGAGTCTAAGTCAGTTTCTAATATGGCATTATTCTCTGGTGGCCGAGAGTTGGAGAGGCTGCCTTCCCTGAGCTGTTCTGTGGGAAGGAGTAGGATTACTCATGGTTTCCCTTGGGTTTTTTCGCCTGTCCCAATCTGTGCCAGTGGTCAGCAGGATATGGAGTTCTGCTCCTTCAGTCTGCCTGCGCTGGAGGTAGGTAAAGAATGCAGCCCTCTGTCTTCTTTTTTTGTGTGTGTGCAAAATTTTTTTCTTTTTTTTTTTTCTTTTTTTAAAATTTTATTTATTTATTTATTTTGTGTACATACTGTACAGAGGGGTTACAATTACATGGGCAGGATAATGCGTACATTTCTTATCAAGCATTGCAGCCTCCTCCTTTGTTTACCCTTCACATCCCTTCCCAGCCTCCTCCCCCCAGCCCTACGCCCTCGCACCCCTCCCCCCCCACCAACGTTGTAAAGCTCGTTTTCTTTATTTTTTTTTAATTTAATTTAATTTTATTTGTGAACATACTGTACAGAGGAGTTACAATTACATGGGCAGGATAATGCGTACATTTCTTACCAAGCATTGCAGCCTCCTCCTTTGTTTACCCTTCACATCCCTTCCCAGCCTCCTCCCTCCCCCCCATCCCAATCCTATTCCTTCCCCTCCCTCCCCCCCATCCCCACCCCCACCGCACCGACGTTGTAAAGCTCGTTTTGGACATGACAACTTGTGCTTATACTTCTCATTTGGATTTATTCGGCTGCTTTAATGGCAGCTGCTACTAAGCGTGGCAGCCTCTTGTGTAGTCTTCTGGTGCAAACTGCCTGAATTTTTTCTCACTAGGCAGAATCTCTGTACTATTATGGCTCACTTGATGTAATATTCCTATAGTGAATTATTCCCTGAACTGCAATAGCTGGTTTCTTGGAGAGAGCTCACATATAGCCCAACTATATCTCCGCCATATTCCTCCGGTTTACTGATCTGGGTTTCTTTGTTGAGAAAACTGAGATTTTTTTTAAGGTTAATCTTGTTCTCTTTAGAGTGGATCTCACTGTCCTTAAGAGGGTGGTTGTGGAAGCAGAAGGTCAGAGTGATAGGAAGAAAGTGCACAATGATCTCCTTGCGGACATTATCGCAACTCTGCTCAAGAACTCCCTGAAGTATCTGCAATTCTGCCACAGCATCCCCAAGTTCTTAAATATGTAATTGTTTGAAAGTTTCCATGGAAGATACTGTATTTGACTGTGCAGCCACCAAAAGGGACTGCTTTCTGTCATTCTATCTAAATTCAGTCCTAATGTTCTTTCCTCCTTAAACATTTAGTTACTTATTGTAGCTATCTTATTTGGGGATGGATGACATATGAAAAGAGATCATAAAGCAATCACAATCAGTGCCATAAAGTGTATCCATCTCCTCCAAAGAAATTTTGTGTGTCTGTACACTGTTCCTGGAACTTGAACTCAGGGCCTGAGTACTTCCCCTGTGCTCTTTTTAAAAGAAGGTTAGTGCTTTACCACCTTAGCCACAGCTCCACTTCTGTTTGCTTTTGCTTTTGATTTTCCTTCTTTTCCTTTTTGGTAGTTAATTGAAGATGAATCTCACAGACTTTGCTGCCCAGGCTGCCCCACAACTTTGATCCTGAAGATCACAGCCTTTGGAGTAGCTAGGATCACAGGCATAGGTCACCAGTGCCTGGGTAGAAATGACTTTTTAATGCATAACTATTTTATTTACAGTCTTCTTCATCAGGTTGTCTCATGTCAGAAAAAACTTTTCTCTACATCTATATTAATTTTGATTTTGTTTTTCACTTTTAATTAGAGATGTTATAGTAATACCATTGTTCCTGAAAATTACTTTGGCTATGTTTACCCCCACTGTGTTGGGATGCATTGTTTTTCTTCTTCTGTTATTGCAGGTAGAAATTAAAGATCTATGTGGATTTCTGCCTATTATTAAAATCCTTCCCCGGTCAGATTTTACTTCTGCTATGTGGTTGTTAAAAGTCAAATTCCTTATTCTTAACCTAGTCTTGTAGGTTCCTCGATGAATAAAAAAGGCAATATGGTTTCACTATTAAGAACATTTGCTCTGGAATTGAACAGACTGGATTTAAGTTCCTTCTTTACAACTTAACATCTGTGTTATCTGGTCTGCTTATTTAACCTGTCCAAATTTTGGCTTATTCATCTGTAGGTGAGGATAGTTGTAGGACATTCTCCTTATGGTTAGTGTGAAAAATAAAAGAAGCTCTCTATGTAAAGCATTTGGCCTTGTGCAGAATTAGGACCCAATAAATACCAGTGCTACCACATCTCTGTCACAATGACTTCTCTTTAAATATACTTGTTATTACTTTACGTGCTAATCTGTCCCTCCCATTCCTGAATAACTACCATTATCTTAATAATGATGAATCTGATTCAATCAAGTAACTTTGTTGGATCACATATCAGGCTATGATGTCTTTGGACTCAGCATCAACTTCTGAGTGACTTAAAGTGAAGGTTTTTTCTCCATGCTACCATTCTTATCCTGTGAAATTCACTGAAGCTTTTCATCTCTTCTTTCCTTTCCATCCTCCTATTGTCCTACAGAAAAGCAAGTAAGGTTCAACTTTATCTTCTCTTTTTCAGTTTTCCCTAGTCCTTTACTAAGTCTTTAACTTTGTTCTTTACCATTTTTCTGAGGCTTTTTTTCTGATTTACAATAGTTATAATTCACCTTACCCTGGCTAAAACAAACTGAACTTGAATTCGGAGATGGTTCTCTCTAATGGAGAGTTTTAGTTAATTGCCTATTTTAAATTTCAGGATTTATAGCACTCTAAGCCATCTTATGTTCCCTAGCTTTTGCACTCACTTATCTACCTTGGAACATCATTGGGAATAATCCCTCCTTCTCTTCATTTGAAGTGATCAATACTCAGCATCTGCTATAATTAATTCTCCTACCACAGAGAGGAAATAAGGGATATGTACACATAGAAGTGGAGACTTCTTTATTTTGAGACCAGAGAGTTTCCCATAAACTTGGTATAGCCACCATCCATTCACTTAAACAACTGATGATTAGCTTTTGATAGGCAAATTAGAAGAAAGTGTGCCTAAATCATAGGTATACTTAGAGAAACAGTGGAAGTAATTACAGCGATAATGCAAAAGGATCTAGCAACAAACTGAGACAATCTACAAGTCAAATGGTAACTAGCCAGCCATGAGTGACCTTGCTGCTCTAAAACTCCTCTTGCTATAGAGGGGCTGTAATGTTTTGCAAATTATATGCCTACAGTGGGTACAAAGGTAAATGGTACTGGTACTCAGGGGTGCCAAGAAAAAAGCTAAATGAATTTAGTTGAATTAATAGTTGAAACCTACATAAATTTAATGAATTTATTCATTGTTTTAAGCTAAAACAATACCATTATAGATGGTATACAACCAACATATTGCCTTATTGATAGATCATAAAAAATCTGGAGGTAAAGTTCAAGGGCCTGCTTGCTTCCAAAGTAACGCCTATGAGATGAGGAATGAAACTAGATGAAAATAGAAAATATAAAGTCTATGAATAGGCCAAAGCCATTGGATGATGGCCCTTGTCATGAATGTAGCAGGTGGTAGTAAGAACAATTTAACAAAACTATTGACAAGAAATGGTGGAGAAGAAGTAAATCACAAATAACTAGAGTGAATGCCAAAAAAATCACCCATATATGTAGCTGATTCCCAAGAACATAGGACCATGATAGCATTTTCTTAACTGGAATGCCATAAGACACTTTCAGAGGCTCTAATTTTAAAAGTACAGTTTTACAAATGTTCTAGAGTCTAATAAATCTTGGAATTCTAAGTTCTATATTATGTTAAAAGTACCTTGTTCTTAAAGGTAAGGGCCATCTCAGAGGTTGTAACTATGCTAATAAATAATGTGTTACTCTGCAGAAGAATACATATTCCTAAGTGATGAAATGATGTATTAACATTTTCTAGAATTTACATTTTATGGACAAATGTCTGAGAGATACTGATTTATATCATGGTTGATTCTGGACCTATGAAACTAGCAAACAGGCAAAAGTAAGGAAAAGAAGCTCTGGCCCATGAGATTTTCTTAGTTACATAGATGTCAGAAATGTAATTTTACAGAGTGGCCCATTCCCACTAGTGTTTCAAAGGCTGCAAAGAAAATGAGTTAAAGTAGAATTTAAACACTTGAAACAGAAGCCAGGGTCTAGTCAGATCCTAGATAGAATTTATGGAGAAGTCCCAATCCATGGAGAAAAGCATAAGTTAGACAAGACTTTCATAGAAGACATGGAATATATAATAGGTTTTTATGTCAGGGGTAGAGAAAGCAATAGTACTCACCATCTATAGGGTCTATCTCAGTCCACATCTCTAGGCAGCAAATAGAAAATCTATCAGCACTTCTTCACACATTCTCTAACATTCTAAAAAGAAAGAAGGCAAAGAAATGGCATATATGTTACTCTTATTTTTGAGTCAGGAAGTGGGGTATTTTTTCCTATACATATATCCATAGAAATATTTTAATGTACTATGTAGATTTTTTTATTCTTTTGAATGTTTTCCCCCCAATGTTATATCCCCTGTTGTCACTGAATTTTATTTTGGTACCCTGGTATTGCATATACATTTGTTTGAATTAAGGAAGGGAAAGGGAACAACAGAATGGTGAGACAAAGGACAAGAGGGGAACCAATGCAACAGTGATATACGCAAGAAAATATGTTGGAAATGATCTGTACAACTTGGGTGGGTGGGGGAGGGAAAGTAGGAGAAAAATGAGGGAAGAGGTAACAAGTTTGACAAGAAATGTACTTATTACCTCACTTATGTAACTGTAACCCCTCTATTCATCACCTTGACAATTTAAAAAAAAGAAAACTGTGAAAAGTTGAAAAAGCACAAGAATTAAAATTGGGAAAAAATTAACAGCTAAACTTCCTGTCATGTGTTGATTTGGTTATATTAGAAAATTCATATATGCACCTCTGAGCATATAGTTATTTGAAAGGCACTAGAAGTTACCAAAATGTACAAAAAGATTTTACCCATTTTTGAGTTAGAAATGGGGAAGGAGACATGCTTTCTTCCACTATCCAGCTGGAAAAAATGATCCAAGAAGTTATTGGTAGATTTTTTTTCCAAATTTCAGGCCAACTTTTATTTCCAGTTATTATATGATATAAAACATTTCTGATTTTAAAAATTAATAGAAAAATTAATTTACTTAAATCCTGACATAAGCCAATATGTGAACCCTTGTGAAAGTTTTTTTGTTTTTTGTGTTTTTTTATCTTCTGGAGCAGACGTGTAGCAAGACTACATCTTCTGGGCAAGACTATTGTATCACTTTATCTTTCTTTGTTATGATGGCTGTTTTAAGCACATTTAAAGAATACCTTGAGTTCTGAGCATTTAAAATGTAAGACTTTGTCCTTTGCTTCTAGAGGTTAATTTTAATTAACGAAAAATGTCATAGCTTTGATAATGCATAGTCATGTAGCTAGTCACAGGAACTAACAGTCCTGTTGCTTAGAATGTCACATAGCTCTGTAGCTGTCTGTGCACAATGTATTAATACACCCACTGCTTGGGGCGTTGACTATGTTACATCCTGCAAAATTATAATGTATTCTAGAATTCACAGTTGAATTGATTCACCGAGAAATTAATTAATTAATAAGTATCACATAAATCATTGTAGCTCAAATAATACGTTAAGTGCTTTAACTGTCTTATTATCCTTTCTATAAACATCTTTGTAACTCAGAGCCTGTTGTTATTTCATATGGAAAATAAAACATCAGAAAGATAAGATTTGTGTTCAAAATCACATACACAAGAATGCCAGAATTTGAGTATAGGTAATGTTAAATTCAAATCCCAAACTCTTAACACCTAAATTATCCACTTGCATCAGTAATTCTCAATTATTTAACTGATAACTTTATACTCAAATTATGTTGATAAATTTGCTACTACTCAACAGAATTCCTTCTTTTACTAAAACCTAAAGTTTTCCCACATTTGAAAAAGACACTGGGCTTCATTCCTAAGTACACACTAACTTCATTAATTATATCTATTTGTGAAGTAAGGATGACAATAATCTTATAAACTGCACTAATGAAATGATTCTATATACAGAACCTTCATCAGCCAGTTCCATTAAGTTGCCAACTAAATAGATTTCTTTAAATTGCCTCAAACTTTTACTTTTGTTCTGTCCTCTCTCTCTCTTATTTTAGGCCGCTTGATCCTGTGCTTTACCCGAAGGCTTGAACAAGTCCAGACCTAGAGTTCCTCCCCTCCCCATTCTCATTCCTTGTGTTTCATAGGGCTTCTGCTCATATCCTAAGAATGTCTTAGTGCTTCCCTAACAAAGCCCCAAGCAGAAGGAATATTTTTTCAACCAAACTCACTAAAAATTAAGACAATAACCCTTTGTATGTCTACATTCCTTCTTCCTTAGTTCTGCAAAGAACAGAAACCTTTGTGTATTCAAAGTTCAGATGTGATAGAATCTGCAATGGAGTTATCTGGCATTAACTATATTTTCTGTGATTTTTTCCTAAACCAATTTGATTCCAAGACTCACCCTTCAGTACATTCTGACTCCTGGTAGATGAGTGTGGTGGTATTTACTGCTTCATAAAATCATAAGGAGGATATAACAAACTTGATGTCTCAAGGCAAGGAATTTACCAAGAGAATAAAATGGTCTCAGTTGATGAATTGAGGAAGTGAAAGGCACTTGTTAGATGTTCTATGAACAGATAGATAGCCTGACTTTTAGAGATTAATAAAACTATAGCCCTTCTCTGCTCAATTTGGTAAATAACTGAAATTTTCAGATTATATAACCCAGGAAATGTTCACAATAAACATTTCAACATCTCTCAAATTAACACATGTGCAGCCCTGAGTTTTAGTGTATTAAAGGATTCCTTTTAGCTGTAAACCTTTGCAGAACTTTCATAGACATTTTTTATATTTCTTGTGACATTTGCAATTCCATCTTTAAATAACTTCATGATAAATGAGTAAGACTAAGAAGGGTAAAGTGAACTCATTAGCACTCTTGTGAAGTTTGACTTGCCTGTGCCTTTGAGAGAATTTGGGCATCATTGAGATTTGTATAAGTTGCAGCAAAAAATTGAGTTAAGAGTTAAAAGGAGAAGATTTACCAGATTAAAAGACCACTTATTTGACATTTTTTTTTATCATTTTAGTGTTCAATATACTTATTTATATTCATATATCCCTCAACAGTCATCAGGTTGAATTCCACCTGTATCTTTCCTCCCTTTTAAATGACTTAATATCACTCTTGCTGTTAGCACCACTTACTTGGTTTTCAGAACAGGTCAAGATCAATAATCTGATCCTCAAAAGAATAGGTATTCAATAATTACTTGTTCAAAAGTTGATGTATCTTTACCATCTGTCTCAAATAACTTGATCTTACAGACTATTTGGCCCCATAGATCACCAGTTTGGCTACTTTAATCTTATGCTTGCTATAATTTGTGCTATCAGTCCAAATTTCCAACTTTCTTTATGTCTACTCTTAGTCCTACGCATGGAATGACATTGCTGAAGACTTCCTCAATACATAAAAAAATAGAAGATCTGGCAGTCAATATCAACCTGACCCAGCACAGGACCCTGGATGTGGTATAGAGCAAGGTTTGAGGGCGCCTGTCAAGGCAAGAACTTGTTGAACTTATAGATCCAACCTTGCTGCTCTGTTGCTGCACTGTATCTTCCTGTGTTCAATTACATCACAACCATACATTTTGAATTTGAGAATTCCAGTAAGTTTTAGAAACAAGTGATATGAATGTTATAAACATTCAGCAAATATTCATTTATGCATGCATGTGGATTAGAGAGCATGTTCTCTGCTTGAAGTATACATTAATTATTTCTTTTTTATTGTGAAAATACTGTACAGAGGGGTTACAATTACATGGGCAAGATAGGAGTACATTTCTTATCAAGCATTGTAGCCTCCTCCTTTGTTTACCCTTCCCATCCCTTCCTTTCCCCCCATCCCCACTACCCAATCCTCCCTCCCCCCTTCACCAAAGTTGTAAAGGTCATTTTCAACATACGACTTGTACATCTCATTGTTGTAATGGGTCCATCTGTATCCCTATTTAAACGATTTGTTTTTTCCCTTCCCCTCCACAAATTATAACAACATCAAATACAGTGAAAGTAGGGGTTATACCGTGGGGGAGGGACATACAAAGCAACAAAGAATTAATCTTATAAATGTGTTAGAAACAATCGCATGAAAGAAAAAAAATTTGAATATATATCTTAGGGTTCATTTTCCTAACATCAACTTATCTGACCTTTTCTGCTTGACTCAGACATATACTAGTTATTGCAAATAAGGGAAACCATGGGACCTATGTTTCTTTGGGCCTGGCTTACTTCACTTAATATAATTTTTTCCAAGTCTTTCCATATCCTAACAAATGGGGCAATATCATTCTTTCTGATGGAGGCATAGAATTCCATTTGTATATATACCACATTTTCTTGATCCATTCATCTACTGAGGGGCATCTGGGTTGGTTCCATATCTTAGCTATGGTAAATAATGTTGCAATACTAAAGCTACATTAATTATTTCTGACTTATCTTGAACCATCAACACCAACAATAAATGTTTTCTCACGACAGTGCACTGCAATGATACAAACAGAAAACACAAATATCCAGAGAGAATATTGTATGCATCAGGTGAATTAAATCATGACAAGCGGAGGAGAGTTCCGGGAAGATGGCAGAGGAGAAGCTGGAATCTGAACAAGCTCTCGCATAAAAAGCAGTTTTAGAGTTCCAATGAACAGTCCTAAGCCAGAGAATCACACCAAGTGTGCCATCACAGGACAGAGAGTTAGACAAGAGAGGGGAAGCCAAGGCAAAAAGACACATCTCAGAGCCTGCCAGCAGCAGCTGCGGCGGCGGCAGCAGGGTGGCAGCCCGGGCCATACCTGAGTGCTCACACAGACAGTCCGGGACGAAGGAGCCAGACACAGCGGGTGAGCGGATTCTACTCAACACCAACAAGAACCAACAAGGAGCGGACATCTTCATCCTGCAGTTCGCAGACCAGAGACGACCCAGGATCCAAGACTCAACGTGAGTAGAAGCCCGAGGTCCTCACTCCTTCTCAGGGAGCAGAGGAGGGAAGGCCACCCCTCCCCCCCAGCACCGGTGATCTCCATCTTGGATACCGACAATGCTCGGAGGAGCTGCCAGCTCCAACCCAGGCCTTGGAATAAAACGAGTCATTTAGCAGGTCACAAGAACTTAACGGCGAAGTGACCTGCCAGACTCGGCTCCATCCGGGGAAAAGTCACCCAGCTCAGGCACCAGCCATTGGAGTGGCTTTCCTCACTGGGTAACCAGAGCTAGAGGCTGCCCCTCCCTCTAGCAGCCTCCACAATCAATTGAAAAACAGAAACCCTGAGAATGGCTCCAGGCTGGGCTCTGTGTTAGCCCCAGGAAAAAGCTACTGATTGTTGAAAGGCCTCAACCCTACCCAGAACCTAGCCTCACCACTCCATCCCCCTCTTTTGTGATCCTCAAAGCAGATCACCCTCCCAGAAAACTAATCTGGGAGGGGGATCTCAAAATCTTGGGTAAAGCAGAGCATTTTTCTGCCTGTTCGAACAAACTGACTTAAGAAACCAATCAAGCCACAAGACCTCAAGCTGACCAGAGACTCCAACAAGAGGCTGGTTACACACAAAAGGGAGATACAGGATTCTTCCTACCCCTCCCAAAAAAAATCAAAAAAAAAATCAAAGAACTTTTTTTTTTCTTCCTCTTCTTTTCTTTTTTTTCATTTCTTCTTTTTTTTGGTACCTTACATATATATAATTTTTTTTCCTTTTCTAAAAATTTTATTAATCTTTAATTTTTGCCTTTTTTGAAAAAATAATTGTTTTCCAGTAACTTTTTTTTCCTCTTATAATTTTTATTTTAGGAACATATGAATCTGCGTTTTCCTTTCTTTTCTTGTCTTCTTTCTCTTTTTCTTTCTTTCTTTCTTTTTTTTAAATTTTATTTTATTTTATTTGAGAGCATACTGTACAGAGGGGTTACAATTACATTGCAGGATAATGCATACATTTCTTACCAAGCATTGCAGCCTCCTCCTTTGTTTACCCTAGCTCTACTGAACTTCTGATCTTTTTTCTCCCTTTCTAATCCTTTCCACCTTTTCTTCTCTTTTGATCTTCTGTATGTGACTTAACTCTTGTCCTGCACATCCTCAGATAAACCCGTAGTTAACTAGTAGACACTATCCCCTATTGTGTACACACTTAATCCACAAATTTATTACTCAATTCAAAACCTCTGAGACTTAAATTCCTTAATAGCAGTACTACCTCTTTATACCTATATAATATTTTAAGCATTTTTTTAAGTTTTTCACTTCTCCTCTATGTCCCTACCCTTCTATTAATATACTCACATTCCTCTCTAAATAGATGGTCTTTTAATCTCCATAAAAATATTAATTTTTATGTTTCTATTTTTTTTCTGGTCTCTTTTCATTTCCCTTTCCCATTCTTCTTTTTTTCTCTATCTCTACATGCATCCTACCCAACCTATTTCCTGCATTGGGATTAGGACATAGTTAACTCTCCCTGTGCCTCCCCACACCAATCTATTCCTATTTTTTACCCACATCTCTCCCTAACCCTAATAATTTCTGGTTTTCCAAATTCTTCTCTGCGGTTCGAAGCCCATTAACATATAGTTGTTTGATGTTGAATAGATGTATCTGTTGAACTAGATTGTATCTGTAGACTATTGACTGTACAAATGCAAACTTTGATTGATGGTTGCCTTAAGATAGTGTTCTAGCACAAAACTGGTGCTATTTTCATCTCAAATGGGCAGAGTAAGCCGAAAAAACACTAGAAAAATGGCAAATCCGGATATCTCAAGTCCCAATCTTGATAATCAGGGGTCAGAACAGATAATGAATACTCCAGAGGAGAGTTCCCAAATAGCTCTACAAACACTGCTGGCAAACATGATAAATGAGAAGTTTGACAACTTACAAAGGACTCTGTATGAGCGTGAAAGGGAGAGAGAGGAGGCATCCCAAAAGCTTATACAGGAATATTATAAGCGTGAGGAAGCTACTCAAAAACTGATACAGGATTCGCGTGAACAACTTGAGAATACTCAAAGAGAAAGGGAGGAATGGCGTGAGCAGGCAGAGAACACTCAAAGAGAACTGCAGGAATCCCACAAACGAGAGGAAAGAGAACTACAGGAATCCCATGAACAGGAAGAAGCTAATCAAAGAGTAATACAGGAATTGAGAGACCAGGTAGAGAATACACAAAGATCACTAAAGGCATTCATGGAATCCATTAACAAAGAGCTGAAGGAAGTTAGGGATACCACAAAGGGAATGCTGAATGGAACCCAACAGAAGTAATGGGAGTCCAAAGAAACCATAACCAATCAACTAAGTGATTTGAGAACAAACACTGAACACCAAATTAAGGAAGTAAAGAAATTCATACAAAACCTGAAACAAAGCTTTAACAAAGAACTTGAAGCCATCAAAGCTGATCAACTAGAAGGAAAAGAGATAAAAAAACAAAGTAGAGAGTCTTGACAGCAAGTTAGACCATGCAGAAGATCGAATCTCAGGGATTGAAGACAGCCTAGATATTATAGAGAAAGAACATACAACCATCCAAGACAAGTCCAAGAAATATGATAGATCTATCCAAAACCTGGAAGACACCATCAGAAGGCCTAATCTAAGGATAATGGGTGTAGAGGAGCACCTAGAAACAGAAGTTAATGGTCTAGGAAATTTGTTTAACAGGATCCTAGCAGAGAACTTCCCAAACATACAAAAAGATAGGCCTATTCAGATACAAGAAGCTTTTAGAACCCCAAATAGACCAGACCAGAATAGGACATCGCACAGTCACATTATAATCCACACAGGATAAACTCAGACCAAGGAAAAGATCCTTAAAGCTGTCAAGGAGAAAAGGGTAATCATCTATAAAGGGAAACCAATTAGAATCACATCAGATTTCTCAGCAGAGACAATCAAAGCAAGAAGAGCCTGGAATGACGTATGCCATGCCCTAAAAACAAACAACTATCAACCAAGAATACTATACCCAGCTAAACTCTCCTTCATAACTGAAGGCCAAATAAAAACCTTCCATAGCAAAGAAAAATTGAAACAATACATCTCCACCAAACCAGCCCTACAAAAGATTCTTAAAGATGTCCTACACATAGAAAACCAACAAGACCGCAACAAGGGCCAAGAAACTGCACCCAAACTGAGAATCCAAGAACCATAGGAAGAACCCAGTTCTTGCAGTCCCCAAGAAGGTGGATAACATGGCAGGAACTCCCAAATACCACTCAGTCCTATCTCTTAACGTTAACGGAATGAAATCTCCAATTAAGGAACATAGACTGTCTAGTTGGATTAAAAAAAACAAGACCCTTCTATCTGCTGCCTGCAGGAGTCACATCTTGCCCATAAAAACAAACACATTTTCAAAGTTAAAGGCTGGAACAAAACCTACCAAGCAAACGGACCCCATAAACAGGCAGGAGTTGCAATCCTAATATCAGATAAAATAGACTTCAAATTAAAATTCGTGAGAAGAGATAAAGAAGGTCGCTACATACTAATTAAGGGACCTCTCCTTCAGGAGGATATTACAATTCTAAATATCTATTCGCCAAACAATGGAGCACCCAAATTTATTAAAGAAACACTATTTTCATCAAATCCCATATAGATCCAAAGACATTAATTGTTGGGGATTTTAACACACCACTCTCCCCACTAGATAGATCAACTCGGCAAAAACTCAACAGAGAAACCGCAGATCTAAACAGCTGCATAGATCAACTAGACTTAACAGACATCTACCGAACATTTCACCCAGCAGCATCAGAATACACATTCTTCTCAGCAGCACATGGAACGTTTTCTAAAATAGACCACATTTTAGGCCACAAAGCAAACTTGTCTAAACTCAGAAACATTGAAGTTATACCTTGCATTCTCTCTGACCACAAGGGAATAAAATTAGGACTCAACACCAAAAGCCACCAAAGAAAGTCCGGTATCACTTGGAGGCTGAACAACACACTGCTGAACCAAGAGTGGGTCATGGAAGAGATTAGAAAGGAAATTCAAATGTTCATGCTATTCAACAAAAATGAACACACAAATTACCAGCTCCTCTGGGACACAGCAAAGGCAGTACTCAGAGGCAAGTTTATAGCTCTGAGATCCTACATCAACAAATTGGAGAGATCTGAAACTAACAATTTAATGACACATCTAAACCTCCTTGAAAAAGAGCAGCAAGATAAACCCCAATCCAGTAGATGGAAAGAAATAATCAAAATTAAATCCGAATTAAATGAATTAGAATCCAAAAAAACTATAGAAAGAATCAACAAAACAAAGAGTTGGTTCTTCGAAAAACTTAACAAAATTGACAGACCCTTAGCAAATCTTATCAGAAAAAGAAGAGAACACACCCAAATTAATAAACTCAGAGATGAGAATGGAAACATCACCACAGAAACAACCAAGATACACAACATTATAAGGGAATACTTCTCAAAACTTTATGCTAATAAGTTTGAGAACTTGACAGAAATGGACCTCTTCCTAGCAAATATTGACATGCCAAAACTAAACCAAGATGAGTTAAACTATCTTAACAGGCCCATATCAAGCACTGAAATAGAAACAGCAATAAGAGACCTCCCAGCTAAGAAAAGTCCAGGACCAGATGGTTTTACAGCGGAATTTTACAAGGCCTTCAAAGCAGAGCTCACACCAATACTCCTCCAACTCTTCAATGAAATTGAAAGAGAAAGCTCACTACCGAACACATTCTATGAAGCCATCATAACCCTCATCCCAAAACCAGGCAGGGACTCATCAAAGAAAGAGAACTATAGACCCATTTCTTTGATGAACATTGATGCAAAACTTCTCAACAAAATTTTGGCCAATCGACTTCAACAATTCATCCAAAAAATCATACACCACGATCAAACAGGATTCATTTGAGGGATGCAAAGCTGGTTCAATATACGCAAATCAATTAATATTATTCATGACATCAACAGGAGCAAGAATAAGAACCACATGGTTATCTCAATAGATGCAGAAAAAGCATTCGACAAGATCCAACACCCCTTCATGATGAAGGTTTTGGAAAAATTAGGAATCCATGGAACATTCCTCAATACAATAAAGGCTGTATATGACAAACCTACAGCCAGCATTATACTCAATGGTGAAAATCTAAAACCATTTCCTCTTAACTCAGGAACAAGACGAGGATGCCCACTCTCTCCACTTCTCTTCAATCTAGTATTAGAATGCCTAGCTACAGCAATAAGACAAGATGCAGACATAAAGGGGATCCAAATAGGGAAAGAAGAAATAAAACTCTCCCTCTTTGCAGATGACATGATCTTGTATTTAAAGAATCCCATAGACTCCACTCCCAAATTACTCAAGCTGATTCAAAACTTTGGCAAAGTAGCAGGTTATAAAATTAACCCCACAAAATCAATGGCTTTTCTGTATGCCAACAATGAGAAAAGTGTGGCTGAAATTAGGAAAGCAACTCCATTTGTAATAGCCCCACAAAAAATAAAATACCTAGGAATCAACTTAACTAAAGAAGTGAAGGACCTCTATGATGAAAACTTTAAAATCTTGAAAAAGGAAATCAACACAGAACTAAAAAAATGGCAAAGCCTCCCTTGCTCCTTGATTGGAAAAATTAACATCGTGAAAATGGCAATACATCCCAAGGCTATCTACAAATTCAACGCAATACCTATCAAAATTCCAACCTCATTCTTCAAGGAAATAGAAGAGGCAATCCAAAAATTCATATGGAACAATAAAAGACCCCGAATAGCAAAAACGCTCCTCAATGGAAAGAACACTGCTGGAGGAATATCAATACCAAATTTCAAACTCTACTATAAAGCCATAGTAATCAAAACAGCTTGGTATTGGCATAAGAACAGACCTCAGGACCAATGGAATAGAATTGAAAACCCAGAAATGAACCTACAGACCTATAGCCATCTAATCTTGATAAGGGAGCTATAACAATAGAATGGAAGAAAGACAGCCTCTTCAGTAAATGGTGCTGGCAAAATTGGTTAACTACATGTAGAAAACTAAAGCTAGATCCTTATATATCACCCTGCACCAGAATCAACTCCAAATGGATCAAAGACCTTGAACTCAAAGCAGACACTCTGAAAACATTACAGGATGGAATAGGAGAAACCCTAGGTCTCCTTGGCTCAGGCCGAAATTTTTTGAATAGAGACCCGGAAACACAACAAATCAAAGAAAGGTTTGACAAATGGGATTGCATAAAGTTGCAGAGCTTCTGCAGGGCAAATGACATAGCTAGCAAGATCAATAGAAAGCCCACCAATTGGGAGAAGATCTTTACTAGCCATACAACGGACAATGGTCTCATATCTAAAATATACTTGGAACTCAAAAAATTAAACCCCCCAACAACAAATCCTCAAAGAAACAACTGCCCAATAAATAAGTGGGCGAAAGATTTAAAGAGAAACTTCTCTGAAGAAGAAAGAAGGATGGCCAATAGACACATGAAGAAATATTCAACCTCCCTAGCCATAAAAGAAATGCAAATCAAAACAACATTGAGATATCACCTCACCCCAGTTAGAACGGCAAAAATCAAGAACTCTAACAACAACAGATGCTGGAGGGGATGTGGACAGAAAGGAACCTTACTTCATTGTTGGTGGGAATGTAAACTTGTTCAACCACTTTGGAAAGCAGTATGGAGGTTCCTCAAAAGACTTCACATAGACCTCCCCTATGACCCAGCAATCCCACTTTTGGGCATTTACCCAAATGTTTACAAACAAGACCACACTAAAGCTACCAGCACAACTATGTTTATTGCAGCATTATTAACCATAGATCTGGAACCAACCCAGATGCCCCTCAGTAGATGAATGGATCAAGAAAATGTGGTATATATACACAATGGAATTCTATGCCTCTATCAGAAAGGATGACATTGCCCCATTTGTTAGGAAATGGATAGACTTGGAAAAAATTATATTAAGTGAAGTAAGCCAGGCCCAAAGAAACATAGGTCCCATGGTTTCCCTTATTTGCAATATCTAGTATAGGCATGAGTAAAGCGGAAAAGGTCAGATAATGTGATGTCAGGAAAATGAACCCTTAGATATGTATTTTAATGTTTTTTTTTCTTTCATGCATGTGTTTCTAATGCATTTATAAGATTATCTCTTTGTTGCTTTGTATGTCCCTCCCCCACAGTATAACTCCTTCTTTCACTATATTTGATGTCAGTATAACTTGAGGAGGAGATGGGGAAAAACCAGTTGTTTAAGGATACAGGTGGACCTGTTGCAACAATGAGAAGTACAAGTTGTCATGTCCAAAACGAGCTATACAACGTCGGTGTTGGGGGGGGGAATGGGGGGGAAGGAGAAGGATTGGGATTGGGGTGAGGGGGGAGGCTGGGAAGGGACGTGAAGGGTAAACAAAAGGAGGAGGCTGCAATGCTTGGTAAGAAATGTATGCATTATCCTACCCATGTAATTGCAACCCCTCTGTACAGTATGTTCACAAATAAAATTAAAAAAAAAACTACCAGGCATGGGGGAAAAAAAAATCATGACAAGCTTACTTTGAAGAATTCAACTAAAATGAAACAACCTAAAATCTGTGATTATTCTAGTTACTAATTCTAATTACTATCTTTCTCAAAAACTGTTACAATAAATATTTTCCATGCAGAAATGGATAATATTTTTAAATCTAAGGAAGCAAATTTTTTATGAAGGTAAACTTATCAATGATAATTTCATTTCTTTTATTTATTTTCATTAACAATATATACCTATTATATATTATATAATATGTAATAGGTATATATTTTATTTTCAATTAATAATATATAAATATATAATATATAAATATATAGAGAAATATAAATAATATAGAACTGTATGAGGCCACAAAATAATACTGAATATGAGAATAATAGTGAATCAGTGAATTGTCTAACTTATTTATTTATCTTCAAGAGTGAGAAAGGTAATTCTTCCTTTCCCCATAGTCTTTTAGCACTTCCCACATTACCTTTGGCTATTTCAGTCTTTTTCCCCAAAATATTTATATGATGTGGTTATATTGATGCATATTTCACAGCACAATCAGGAAAATTATCTTGCCATGTATATCTGAGGTGAAGTAACCTATGGGTTTGGTTTACTTTAAAATGTAATGTACTGTGAATTTTAAGAAGCGACAAGAAAGGATTCTACACAAAATGATAAGGGTTTGAGAAGATGAATAGGTTTAACCTGAACTATACATACATATGTTATGTATGTATAGATATAGATATAGATATAGATATAGATATAGATGTATATAGATACATACATATACTATGTATATATATATATACTATGCATATATAAATATGTATGTATCTATAGATGAATAGTTTAGCCTGAATTATACAGACAGTACTATGTGTATATGTATTTATATATAAAAATATATATAACACATACATCACATTGCCAGTAATAAATTCAATTCCTAATTATCAGAAATAAAATTTATTTTAAAATACAAGATGATGGAAAATCCTCAAAAATAATGATTCACTAAGAGCTAGTATCAGAAGTCTGACAAATACCCTGTTTCTAGAAATACAAATGTAGCTGGAGGCATGGTTCTGTGATAAAGTACCTGCTTAGAATTAAGAATAAATTTGTAACACATCAAGGTTTCTCAAAAGACATCCCCACAAAACAAGTTTTCTTTCCTTTTACTTTTCCCCATTTAACTAAACACCTGTAGGAGTTATCCATGTGCTTAAACACAAAGTAAGTTCATTATGATCTGTTGTAGGGAGAGATATATAATGCACACACCCATGCACTATCAATCTCTCTATCAGAATTTAGTCCCTTAACTTACACTAAAAGTATTTTTAATTAACCACCAAAATTTGTAGCCAATTATTACACCTTTTACCCTCGATTTTTGGCCTTTGGATGCAAATGAGGTAGTTGGGGATACAGACTTATTAATGTAGTTTCATTGACCACATTGATTATCTGACTTGTGCTCCTCAGGTACTACTGCTGTAAAGTATTGATGTCTATGTTGGAATCTCTGGTCATAAAAGTAGTTGTTTATATATTTGTATTTTTAATTTCTTTAAAACCACTTTCCCAAGCACAGAACAAATTCTTTTAATTTATTTTATTATTAACCTGAAGATTTGGTACAAAGGAATTGCCACTTAACAAAGTGGTTTATGTATACAATGTATCTTAATAACCACCTGTTCAAAGTGAGTGTTCACTGAGATGATTGAGCTAAATTTTTAGATATGTTTGTCTTTTTACCTGTTAGAACAGAACTCTTTTCTATAGACTAAATCATGACAGGATTTACATTGTCAGGATTCAAACACTGTTTCACAGTACCTTGTGTCTTGAATATATAGACACTGCAGCCCTGCCAGTGGTTTGTAAATGAGCAGGTAGAGAGAAGATGGTCCCTAACACTGTTCCTCTCTGACTCCCAGTAAAGATTATTTCTCTCAAGAACCAGCATACCTTGTGTATATCCTAGACCAGAAGAGAACAAAAAGACTGTACACTGACCTGATTGCTCTTGTTTTGACTTTCTTATCAAGTCTTTTAACACCCGCAAAGATCAGTTCTTACTTGCTAAAAGAGAAGAATGCTTGTTTTGACTATTATTAATATTACACTGTTAGATGATATCTGTATGCAAAAATGTATAAAAACTTAAGAGTGCTATGAAGTGAGCCAGGTGCTGGTGGCTCATACCTGTAATCCTAGTTACTCAGGAGGCTGAAATCTGAGGATCATGGTTCAAAGCTAGCTGGGGTATGAAAAGTCCCTGAGACTCATCTCCAATTAATCACAGAAAAAGCTGAAAGTGGTGATGTAGCTCAAGTAGCCTTTAGCAAAATGAGCTTAAGGACAGCACTCAGGCCCAGAGTTCAAAGCCCAGGACTGGCACAAAGTAAAATAAAAAGAGTCCTATGAAGTAGAAGGACACTACTTTGGTGATATAAAAGGAAACAAAGGATATTCAGTTATATTTTAATAGACGTCATGTGTAATTAGGTTTTTTTTCTATAGAGAAATGTTTGGACAAGCATGACAAGGTCATAAAAGAAAATACCACACGAACTTAAAGTACTTAGTCTGCAATTAATTCAAAATTACTTAAGTAATAAAATATTCACCTATGAGTTCATTAATCGGTTAGTAAATGTCCTGTTTTAATTACACTTAATAGAGCTAATTAAAAGCCAAAGGAAGTATTTTAATATTTTTTTCTCACATGAGCTTGCAAGTCTGAAACAGTTTTAGTCCTGACAATGTTATTACCTAGGAAAGCAAGAAGATTCAGAGGCCTTTGTACTCTCTTAATACTATACCCAGAACATTATCCAATTGTCTTCCACAGCAAATCTCACAAGTGCAGCTAATACCAGGAGAGCATAAAGGAGGGTGAAGTATGTTGAGGTAGAAGCACCCTATCTAACTTGGTTTCACCTAAAGTAGCTCTCCTACTTTAATTTGCATACCAGGCCTCTATGTGAAGGTGCACTGGATATAAGAACTGAACAGTTCCCAAAGATGGCTTGAATCACTGTGGTAAGGAAAGAAACTTAAATAAGCAATTATAGAATCTTCATCTCATCTCAAACTTTGTGAACCTGGGAAAGTCTTTTGGTCTTCTAAAGCAAAGATTTCTGTACCTATAAAGACATAGAGATGCTTAATGTACTTAGTTGTGAAGTAAACATTTTTGGAAATTTAGGTTTTGGAGATTAATATTTTGACAAAGCACTAGGAAAAGTAAACAAACGCCAGCAGGAGCTAGTGTTTGGTGGAACATGAATCAAGCTTCACTCTCTCCCATGATCACTGAGTTTTCTGGCTAACTTCCTTAGCTGGTTAGATACCTACCTCCTCCCTCATTGCTCATATGCATCTTTTCTTGATCTGGCATGCCAATCAGACCTTTCCTAACTCAACCATTTTATCAGAGACTGAGTAACACCATACTCTCTCAGAGCACTAGCTAAGGCAAAGCTTTCATAGAAATAATCACAAATATTCTAATTATTAGATAAAACTGTAGATCTGCAGCACAACACCATGGTAAGTATCTAAGCGTACTTAAATTAATTCAGAGATGAAGACTAAAAAAGCAAAATAGTTCTCCTGAGCTAATTGTGCACATACATAAAAGCACATATACATATATGTATATATATACAAATAACTATATGCAATCATTAATTTTTCATACTATTTGCCTCATATTACTGCAGTAGTCATGGAGTTTAAGCTTAGTCTATTAAGATAACATTCATAAGCTCTCTAAATTAAAGTAAATCTTCAAGCTGTTTTACTTGTTGAGAATTTGATATAGATATGTTTGTTTTGTCCATTTTTCCTTCTTTGTCCACTTTCATAGAGAAAATATGAAGTTGAAGAGCTAGGATGACTTTTGCTGCCCCACTATTGAACAGGAAAAATCAATGTGCCTCCAAAACCTGTCATGGCTGATTACCATCAGCTTTACTCAGGTGTAATGCAGGGGAAAGTGTTGTTTTGGGAATGTGAGAAAATTCATATGGGTATGTTTATTCTTTGATCCATCACTAATTTTCTGCTGCAAGAAGTTAAAAGCTTATGATGTTGGCAGGAAATACAGTTGGATTAGCTTTACAAGAATCTGCTTTCTTACCTTAATCACCAGACACATAAATTTATCAGAACCAGAGCAGCAGAGAGGAAATGGAACAGTAGCTCTGTCAATAGGCTGCCAATTTTCACTGGAACCTACTAGGAACCTTAGAGCAGTCAGGTGGTGTCACTGATGTCAAATGTAGATGCAATATGATTAGTGCTCAAAAAAAAGGAAAAAGAAGTTAAGGAGAATTTCAGAAATATTCACTCCAGGAACTTCAAAATAGACTCCATGAGACACCAACTCTTTGAATGACCATTCTAGCCTCTGATGAAAGATGAGGAAAGAATTGTGCAACTAGAGGCATTTATACTCTAAGGAGACATGTCCTCATATTCTTTAAAGATGGCAGTATGTGAAAACTGACAGAGTACCTTTGAAAGAAACTAATAAAAACACATTACAATTATAGGTGAAGAACTATCATCTCCACTGAAGCAATGTTGTATTGTGCCCAAGAAGATGCCCGGTAGTACTCGGGGATGGGGATTACCAAAACAGGTCAGTGAAGTGCAAGCACACTTTCTAATCAGCCTCTTCCTCTGTCTTTGCCATCTTCGCATTAGTGTCTTTAAGGCCCAGATCATATTTCTGAGCTCAAAATCTCAAGTAGTAGTTCAGTTATATTGTGTGCAACCAGCCTTAGTCATCCTTCACTCCTCATTCATGTATTATTACCAATCACCTCCTGAGTCTTCATTTTCCTCTCCCACCCAAATCCCTGGTACCCATTGCCCCACAATTTACAAACATTCAGAATAACTCTGGTCTCTTTGGATTCTAATGAAAGAAGAGAAATATTTCTAGATAACTTTTAGAAAATTTAAAGATGGGACTTTTCCTTTAAGGAGGCTGGAATCCATTAAACAATCGGGACATTTTTTTTCAAGGTCAAACCCACAAGGATCTCTTAGCAGATAGTTAGGAATAAATCACCCCAAGATTATCTCAACCATCAAAATCTAGGGGTGCCCTAGAAAGTATGTCAATTGCCTTTTTTTTCAAATGTCTTGGATGACCATACATATGTCTAGTCTCTTAAAAATCTATTTCTGCATTGCTGAAGGAATACCAATACCAAACTTCAAACATTATAAAGTTGTATTTCATTAAAGAATGAAGTTGGGATATGATGGGCATTGTACTGAACTTGTAGATAGCCTTTGGCAGTATTGCCATTTTCTCAGTGTTAATCTTCCCAATCCAGGAGTATGGGAGGTTTTTCCACTTGCATAGATCTGCTTTAATTCTCTGTTTCAAATTTTTGAAGTATTCATTGTAGAGACCCTTAACTTCTTTGGTTAAGTTAATTCCTAGGTATTTTTTTACACTATTACAAAAGGAGTCGCTTTCTTGATTTCAGCCTCACCCTTCTCATTGATTCTTGAGGATTCATTTTACACCCTATTACTTTGCCAAAGTTTCAGATCAGCTCAAGTAACTTGTAAGTGGAGTCTATGGTGTTCTTTAAATACACAATAATGTCATCTGCAAAGAAGTTTTATTTCTTCTTTCTTATTTGGATCCCATTTATGCTTGCCTCCTACCTTAATGCTCTAACTAGGAATTCTAATACTATATTGAAGAAGAATAGAGAAAGCGGACATCCTTGTCTCATTTCTGATTTTAGAGCAAATGGTTTTAACTTTTCATCAATAAATATAATGCTGGTTGTAGGATTGCCATATACAGCCTTTATTATATTGAGGAATGTTCTGTGTATTCCTAGTTGGATCTTGTCAAATGCTTGTATTGCATCTATTGACATGATCATGTGGTTCTTGTCCTTGCTCCTATTGATGTGTTGAATTACACTAATTGACTTGCGTATTTTGAGCCAGCTTTGAATCCCTGGAATGAATCCTGTTTGATCATTGTGTATACTTTCTTTTGATGAGTTGTTGAAGTCAATTGGCCAGAATTTTATTGAGAAATTTTACATCAATGTTCATCAAAGAATGGGTCTATAGTTCTCTTTCTTTGATTAGTCCATCTGGTTTCAGGGATGATGTTTATTCTGGCTTCATACAATGAGTTTGGTAGTAAATTTTCACCTGTGATTTCACTGAAGAGTTTGAGGAGTATTGGAATTAGTTTTCCTTTGAAGACCTTATAAAATTCAGCTGTGAATCCATCTGGTCCTGAGCTCTTCTTGGAAGGGAGGTTTCTTAATGTAATATGGATCAATATCCCAACTTCATTCTTTAATGAAATAGAAGAACCAATCAAAAATTCACAGAGAACAATGAAAGACCCCTAATAGAAAAAAAAACAAAACAAAAAAATCCTTATCAGGAAGAACAGTGCTGGAAAAATATCAATCACAAACTTCAAACTCTACTGCAAAGCTGTAGTAATAAAAAAAAATCTTGGCACTAAAACAAGAATAAGCCTAAGGAATGGTGGAATAAAACTGAAGCCCCAGAAGTGAACTTACAGATTTCTGGCCACATAATCTTTGAAAAGGGAGCAAAAATCAGCAGATGGAAGAAAGACAGCCTCTTCAACAAATGGTGCTGGCAGAATTGGTGAAACAAGTGTAGAAAACTGAACATAGATCCTTATATATCACTCTGCACCAGCATCAACTCCAAATGGATCAAAGACCTCAAAGTAAGAGCAAATACCCTGAAAATATTATAGGAATGAATAGGGCAAACACTAGGGCAAAGCTGTGTTCCTTGGCACAGGTCACAACTTCCTTAATAAAGAGTCGCTTTCTTGATTTCAGCCTCACCCTTCTCATTGATTCTTGAGGATTCATTTTGCACCCTACTACTTTGCCAAAGTTTCAGATCAGCTCAAGTAACTTGTAAGTGGAGTCTATGGTGTTCTTTAAATACACGATAATGTCATCTGCAAAGAAGTTGTATTTCTTCTTTCCTTATTTGGATCCCATTTATGCTTGCCTCCTACCTTAATGCTCTAACTAGGAATTCTAATACTATATTGAAGAAGAATAGAGAAAGCGGACATCCTTGTCTCATTTCTGATTTTAGAAACACAAAGAAAGGTTGGACAAATGGGAGTGCATTGAACTGCACATCTTCTGCACCGCAAAAGACATAGCTATCAAGATCAATAAAAAGCTCACAGATTGGGAGAAAATCTTCACTAGTTAAACAACATACAAGGGCCTCATATCTAAAATGTATTTAGAGCTCAAAAAATTAAATGTCCCAAAACAAACCAGAAAGAAACAACCACCCCATTAACCAGTGGGCTAAAGATTTAAAGAGAGAATTCTATGAAGAGGAAATCAGAATTGCAACAAGCACATGAAGAAATGCTTCACCTCTCTGGCCATAAAAGGAATGTAAATCAAAGCGACATTTAGATTCCACCTTACCCCAGTTAGAATGGCCATTATCAAGAAATCTAACAATAACAGGTGCTGACAGGGATGTGGCCAAAGGGAACACTACTGCACTGTTGGTGGAAATGCAATCTTGTTCAGCCACTCTGAAAAACAGAATGGAGGTTCTTCAAATGACTAAACATATAGCTTCCCTATGACCCAGCAATCCCACTCCTAGACATTTACCCAAATGACTACAAGCAAGGACATACTAAAAATACCAGTACGACCATGTTCATTGCAGCATTATTTACTATTGCTAAGATATGGAACCAACCAAGATGCCCTTCAGTAAATGAATGGATCAAAAAAATTTGGTATATATACACAAAGGAATTCTATGCTTCCATCAGAAAGAATGACATTGCCCCATTCATAAGGAAATGGAAATACCTGGAAAAAATTATATTAAGTGAAGCTTGCCAGGCACAAAGAATGGTTTCCCTCATCTGTAATAATTAGAATGTCTATGATATTAACAGATATCAATAGTCCAAATGTTAAGTTCATAGGACCATATATAATGAAGTATATCAACATGAACTCCAAAAATTAGAAACAAGAGATTTTTATGTCTTGTATGCAGTTATTTCTTTGTTTTCTGGTTGAGTGTTCTGTACCTTTTGTCTTGTATCTAAGTTTATGTGATCCATGGAAGGGAAAGAGAATCACAGAAACACAAGGACAAAGAATGCACTAATGCAACATTGATACTCACTTGACACTATGTTGGAAATGAACTTTACAACTTAGGGGTAAGGAAAGAGAAATATCTTGGGGTTCAATTCACTTAGCATCATCTTATATGGTCATATGTACATAGCTTTTGACCTTTTCTGCCCATCTGATAAGATTATCCTAGATGTATACTAATTATTGCATATAAGGGAAATCATGGGGCCTATATTTCTTTCAGTCTGATTTATTTCACTTAATATGATTTTTTCCTAGTCTTTCCATTTCCTTATGAATGGGGCAGTGTCTTTCTGATGGAAGCATAGAATTCATATATATATCACATTTTCTTGAGTCATTCATTTGCGGAGGGGCATCTGGGTTGGTTTCATATCTTAGTTATGATGAATAATGCTTTGATAAACATAGTTTTGCTGGTAGCTTTAGTGTGGCCTTCTTTGTGATCATTTCGATAAATGCCCAGAAGTTGGATTGCTGGGTCATAGGAGAACTCTGTGTAATCTTTTGAGGAACCTCTGATTTCCAGAATGTTTGAACATGTTTACACTACCACCAACAGTGCAGTAGGGTTCCCTTTTGGCCACATCCTCTCTAACATAGGCTGTTACTACATTTCTTGATTGTAACCATTCTAACTGGAGTGAGGTGGAATCTCAGTGTTTTTTGATTTGCATTTCTTTTATGACCAGAGAAGTTAAGTATTTCTTCATGTTTCTATTGGCCATTCATCTTTCCTCTTCAGAGAAGTCTCTCTTTAAGCCTTTAGCCCAGGGGTGGATATTTCTTTGAGGATTTTTTGGGGAGCAGAGATTTAATTTTTTGAGTTCTAAATGTATTTTAGATATGAGACCCTGTCCATTGTATGGCTAGTAAAGATCTTCTCCCAATCCGTTGGCTACCTATTGATCTTGCTAGCCATGTCCTTTGCCATGCAGAAGCTCTTCAGTTTCATGCATTCCCATTTGTCCAACCTTTCTTTGATTTGTTGTTTCTGGGTCTTTATTAAGAACATTTCCGCCTGTGCCAAGGAGCCCTAGAGCTTCTCCTATTCCTTCCTGTAATGTTTTCAAGATGTCTGCTTTTACTTAGAGATCTTTGATCCATTCAGAGTTGATTCTGGTGTAGGGTGATATATAAGGTTCTAACTTTAGTTTTCTACAGGTGCTTAACCAATTTTGCCAGCACTGTTTACTGAAGAGGCTGTCTTTCTTCCATTCTATTTGTTTGGCTCCCTTATTGAAGATTAGGTGGCTATTGGTCTGTGAGTTCATTTCTGGGTCCTCAGTTCTGTTCCACTGGTCCTCAGTTCTGTTTTTGTACCAGTACCAAGCTGTCTTGATTAATATAGCTTTGTATTAGAGTTTGAACAGATACAACCTAGTTCAAGAACAAACAACTAGAGATCGATGGACTAAGAAAATCAAAGGAGGACTGGGAAGGTGGCTTAGTGATAAAGTGATTGCCTTGCATGTATGAGGAACTTTCTACTGGGTGGAGCTGTGCCCTGCTGGTCAGGTTCCTGTTCAAAAATGGCTCCCAGTGTCTGCTTCTAAGGCCTGAGTTATGTGCCAGCTGCACTAAGCCAGTGTTTGCCAGTATCAAAGATGGAGGTCTTCTCCAGAAGTGGAGGGAGGGGCTACTTTCCATATGCTGTCTCACAGGAGACACAGTGGGAATGTCTTGTTGGGTACTCATGCCTGTCCCTTGTTTTTCAGGCTGTCCATGATCTGTGTCCATCTTTGGTAAGCAGGATGAAGATTTCCACTCCTTGTCAGCTTGCGCTTGTGGTGAGTAGAAGCCGATCTCACTCCACCTCTGGCACCTTTGTCACAGGTTCTATCTTTGATAAGGCAGGAGCAGCAGCCACTGGCATTTGTTAAATCTGTCTCCTTAAACAAGCTGCCTGAATGTTTCCTCTCTGGCCAAATTCTCTGTAGTATGACAGCACACTTGGTGTGACTCTCTAGCCTTGGGTTTTTCACTGGAACACCAAAACTGGTTTCTTCACAAGAGCCCAGTTAGCTTCCAGCTACTCCTCCACCATCTTCCTTGAGCTCTCAACAAGTGTATTTTTAAAAGCCCTTGAGGAGACTCTGATGTTTGCTTAAGATTAAGAACCAGCAGCCAGGTGCCAGTGACTCACATCTATAATCTGAGCTATTCAGGAGGCTGAGAACTAAAGATCATGGATTAAAGCCAGCCTGGGAAGGAAAATTTGTGAGACTCTTATCTACAATTGACCATCAAAAAGCCAGAAGCGTGGGATTGGGAAGGTGGCTTAGTGGTAGAGTGCTTGCTTAGCATGCATGAAGCCCTGGGTTCAATTCCTCAGTACCACATAATAGAAAAAGCCAGCAGTGGCACTTTGGCTCAAGTGGTAGAGGGCTAGCCTTGAGCAAAAAGAAGCTCAGGGACAGTGCCCAGGTCCTGAGTTCAAGCCCCGGGACTGGAATATTTTAAAAATATTTTTTAAATATATAAAAAAATTAAAAGCCAGAAGTTGAGCTGTAGCTCAACTGGTAGATTGTTAGCCTTGATCAAAAAAGCTCAAAGATAGCACCCAGGCCCTGAGTTCAAGCCCCAGCACTGAAACAATAAATAAATAAATAAATAAATGTCAGTATTCTATAGCATAATGATAAATTCTGTAGCCATCAATTCTCAAACAATGCCTAAATGAGAAGTATCAGTATTACCTGTGAACTTTTTTAAATGCAACTTCTGGTTTTCACCCTAATGGTTTTCTTTCTCGTCAGTGAAGAACAAAGAGAAAACTGTCCCCAGAAAAAATAACAAGTAATGGAATCAGAATTGGTACCTGAATCTATGACCTTTTGATGGAGTACTCCTTTGCCACAGCAGAAGACACTCAGGATCTATAGATACAGAAGACAACTGCTTCATCCTACTTTGTACAGCCAGTTATTCTTCTCTTTATATAAGTAAATTTATAAAATGCAGATAATTTGGAAGAACTTGCTAATAATAATAGTACATATGTATTGATTAGTAAGAAACATGCACTATGATTCTATATCTAATTTTACATAGATTAAAAACTGAGGGTTAAATGGTTTAATGCAAATTCCCCAGGAAGTAGAGAAATCTGGTATAAGCCCAAAGAGTTTAACCTCAGAGTCACTCACTTCTCCCTTTATTAAGTAGCAGAGCAAAAGGTATGGAGATTTTTTTGTGGGGGGTCCAGTCATGGGGCCTGAACTCTGGGCCTGGGTGCTGTCCCTCAGCTCTTCAGCTCAAGGCTAGCGCTCTACCACTTGAGCCACAGCACCACTTCCGGCTTTTTTCTTTTTGCTTATGTGGTGCTGAGGAATCTAACCCAGGGCCTCATGCATGCAAGGCAAGCGCTCTACCACTGAGCCACCTTCCCAGCCCCTGGAGATATTTTTTCATTGTCACAAGTCCAGAAAAAGTGCTGCTGGCATCTAAAGATATAGTCCTTCAGAAATAACCTCTGACTTATAAGACTAGATGAGCACTATAGTGCTGAAGGAAAAGAAACCTGTCCTACATTCCTCCATCTCTCAAGTGGAGGGGAGGTCTCAAGAAGAGATTTAATTTAATCAGCACTAGTTAATTTTTCACATTTGTTTTCCTTCAATTAGATGATTCTTGAATTTCCTAAAGACAAGATTGTCTTGTGGCCTCAGACAGGTCTAGAGTCTCTTCAGGAGCTGAAAATACCACAGTTGAACGAGTTAAAGTTCACCCTTGTCTGGAAATATGAAACAACTCTATGGGAATAAGTGTTGTGTCTACAAGTGTCTTAATGAATCTAGAGTTCAGCAAGCAGAGACCCTGGGTAATTAAGCATGTAGTCTACTAAGTTGTTACTATATCAGGATTTTTATCAGGCCTTATCGCTGTAATTAGGGAAACTATATTAACCTGCAAACCCACTCCTGGGTGTAATAGGAATGCTTAGCTGAGTTAATTAAAATGCTATCAGGCTCTTGTGCTATAAAATTCCACTTATAGGTCTGGGTCCATGAAGGAGAGTTTTCACAGAGCATAATGAAATGAAGAAGATCTATCTCTGCATGAGAGATTAGCTTCTACTTAATAACTCTGACCAGTGGAGGTGGCCATTCCAGATAAATGAAGAGGAAAGTCCATAAGAGAATGTAACAAAGAACAAAGAAAGGTTCCCTCCCCCCCACCCCCAGTTGATTGAATACTTTTTCTGAAGCATAGGGACTCTTATTTTTACCTTATTTGTCATGATTGACATATATGCCTTGAATTCTAAAAACCCCAAAAGTATCTTGCAATATCTTCAGTCCTTGATGACACCATCTCAGATAATGTCTGCTAAATGTATGCGCAAAAATTTCCATGAAAAATCTCTTTCATTCATATCTACTAGTTTCTCCTTTATAGCCACCTTTGTGCTTTTCATTCTTTTTGAAGCAGGAGAGGGAGAATGAGGAAAAGGAAAGAAAAGGAAACTGAAGTAAAGAGACAGAAACAGAGAGAGTGAAGAGGCATAGCCAGAAGTTTGCAATATCAAAAAGATAAAAATAACTTGAGGAATGTATATACTTATCAATATAATTATATTACAATTAATGTAAGTTCTGTAAAAGGCTAAGGTATCATGAGTATCTGATTTTATATGTGGAATCTTTTCCTATGATTCAAAAAGGTAACTATAATAAAAGCTTAAAAGATTTCTGTTCTGGAGATATTGATTAAGAGACTAAATGAGAGCTCATCTCTCTTGTGTTTGTTGCATGTATTGATGATCTATAATGTATTACATTTGAAAACTGGGATTCACCATCAACAGAAATGATTATCTTAATTGATTCTTCTAACTTTATCAGAGAAGAAACTGAAGCTCATGAAAAAAGTATCTCTACACATTCACAACACTAAAAAGTGTTGAGGAAATTAAGTGAGTAGAAAAAAACATGAGAAGAGCTTAAGATCTTGGGCAGAGTCAAGTCTTCAATGCTCTAGGAGTGGTTGGAGTGATAGAATGGAGCAGAAGGGTAAAGGGTAGAAAGGAGAAACAAGGAAGCAATCTACTGCAGAACATTAATTTATGCATGCACTAACGAGGACAGCATAGATCATGTGTTCATCATGCTAGGTTAAAGCATGTGAATCTAGAAGCTACTTCTTATTGTAAAAACGAAGTACACATACCAGGCTGGAAAATTCACTAAGCCACCATTGTCAATTCCCTAGCCTTTTATTTACCTAGAAGTGTAAAGCTGACCTTGGGGTTTGTCACTCCAAGAGATACAGTACAAAAAAGAGGGTGTTTTATGGGGACAGTCAGCACCTCTGAGTGGTGGCACGAGGGTTCTGGATATGGAGGAGGATCAGAGGAGGGAAATAAACTATTCTCATGACATTGCCATGGTTTGGCAGAATCCTACCTTGATTGCAACAGCTCTTGCAGAAGCCCTGACAGCTTTCTTGTGAAAAGCTCCAGCCTCACAAAACAGGACCCTTGCTTTTGAGTTGTAGCACTATTTTTTCATAGACTTGTGACTATGGACAATTCCTTTGTTCTTCTGAGTCACTGTGTATTACAACCTACCATGTCTACCTCATGGGATAGGTAAGAAGAGTCAGCAAAATATTCTATGGAAAAGCTTGATAAATGGCAAATGGCATGAGTGTTGCCACATAATACTCACTAAATATTATTAAAGGTTTAGCAGAAGGAGATGTAGTATATTTTGCATCTTTTGTGGTTAAGGCACTGGTCTGATGTTTAGTTAGTACCCAATTTCTTTTTTATTTTTTTGTGCCAGTTGTAGGGCTTGAACTCAGGACCTGGACATTGCCCTGAGCTTTTTGTTCAAAACTAGTGCTCTGCTATTTGAACTACAGCTCTGCTCTGGCTTTCTTTCTTTCTTTCTTTCTTTTTTTCTTTCTTCCTTTCTTGCTTGCCTTGCCAAGACTAGTTTGAACTGTGATCCTCAGATCCCAGCTTCTTGAATATCCAAGATTACAGGCATGAGTCACCAGTGTCCAGCTAGTGCCCAATTCCTTAAAGGGCCAGGGATTCACAAAGGTGCTCACTGACCAGCTAGCTGCTCACTGATCTTTTGTTATCTATGCTTGAAATGTTCACTAAGAGCAGAGACACCTTTACAATGAATGTAATCATGTCAGGAAAGCAACCAATGTTGCACAGCTCTGCTTCCTTCTATAGCAAGAACATCATGCCTCCTGTAGGAATTCCAGGGACATTTAATGCTCAACTTGATATTTGGATTTTACTTTTTTATCCTTTTTATTTCAGTGATATCAGATAGGTTCTGATGATATGTCTGATGTGTCAAAATGATGATTCACTATGTGTAACCGAGGTATCCTGGCATCAGTTTTCAGGGGAAGTAAAAACAGAAACAATCACAGGTATTGTCTTCTCAGCCAACATGGTGTGATATAAAAAAACAAAGAACTTCACCCATGGAAGAGATGTCCCACTGATGAAGTATGATCTTTTCTGCTATCCACATAGAAACTCTGTGAAGGGCTTCTAAAAACGTTAGATATGCTGCTTTCAGGCCACAGCCTTTGACCTCTCTAATTTTCTAAAGGAGCTATAGAGAACAAAGTGATTTCTTTCCCTCTTTTTGAAATATATAAGAGTAGTCATCATGGTTACATAAATTCTGAATGCCCCTCTCAGTGTCATTTCTGATTATTGAATTGGTTTGCTACATTTTCATTTTACAAGAATCAGTAGAGAGAAATCATATTGTTAATATTTTATATTGATTATGTAGCCATTATATGAAGGAGAATGCCCTTTTAATATGTCCTCAATGTTAGAGAAAGTAATAGAATCAAATATATGTATTAATTATTCTCTCCGCCAGGTATTATACCAAATATTTTAGAGGTATTACCATACAGAATCCTCATATCAACTCCATAATACAGGCATTGAAGTTTTGCATCCTGGACCAGAAGTGAACTAATGAATGCTAAGACATGAAGAGGAAAGTGGTTTCTTGGTTTAGTAAGGCTACTCTCCCCATCCCAGTTCTCTTTTCCTTTGATGTTGAGGCTATGGGTCACCATACTGAATGCCCTTACAAGATATGTATGGCATCACTTTTATCCAAGATTATGACTTGATCTTGAGAAATGGTTCCTATCCACAATTTTAGTTTAAGTCATGGGTCTCACTTGCTCCAGAAGCTTGCTTGCACTTTTACACTTGTAATGGAAATTTATCATCCAAAGGCTTAATCATGGGCTGAGAAGGTGGCTCAGTGATAGAGCGCTTGCCTTGCATCCATCAGGCTCTGGGTTCAATTCCTCAGCACCACATAAGCAAAAAAAGCTTTGGCTCAAGTGGTAGAGCACTAACCTTGAGCTGAAGAGCTGAGGGCCAGTGCCCAGGCCTACAGTTCAGGCACCACGACTGACAAAAAAAAAAAAAAAGGCTCAATCATAAATCAGATAAGAGGGTAGCTGTTAAAACATGATGGAAATGTTGGTAGTATCTGGGAAATCTGAAATGAACCAAGGCTTTGTAGAATGTAGTAATAATCTGATCATGTAGCCTACACCTTGTCCGTCTTACAACATAGAAGCTAAAAACCACAAAAAAAGCAAATTTTTCTTGGATAAGTATGAGAAAACAGAACTGAGATTGGAATTCCAGTATCCTGGAAAACTAGTACCTTTTTCACTAAAGGACAAAAATGAGTAAAGAAAACGCAGACAAATGGAGTAAAGGGTTCCAGGACATAAATATAGTTTAAGGAAAACTAAAAAAAGGAATGAATTTGAAGATATAAATAATTCTGAGTAGCCTTCATTGTTACACAGAATTGGAGAAGGGAAATAATTTAAAAATAAACATTTGATTTGGCCATAAACAAGTCACTGGAAACTGGACACCAGTGGTTGACACCTGTAATCCTAGCTACAAACTTTACAACTTTGGTGGGTGGGGGGAGGGGGCGGGGAGGATTGGGTGAGGGGGGCGGGGGAGGATGGGAAGGGATGGGAAGGGGAAACAAAGGAGGAGGCTACAATGCTTGATAAGAAATGTACTCATTATCTTGCCCATGTAATTGTAACCCCTCTGTACAGTATTTTCACAATAAAAAAAAAAGAGGCTGAGATCTGAGGATCACAGTTCAAAACCAGCCAGAGCAGGAAAGTCGGTGAGACACTTACCTCCAATAAACTACTCAGAAAAAGCTAGAAGTGGTCCTGTGGCTCAGTGGTAGAATGATAGCCTTGAACACAGAGGCTCAGGGACAGTGCCCAGGCCCTGAGTTCAAGCCCCACAACAGACAAAAAAAAGTCACTGGAGATTGAACTCGAGTTGGAGGAGGTGAGTGTGGTCTCAAAATGGAGGTAAAACTGCCGCCTGGTTGCCCCCAGCCCGACTCAGGCCTTCGCTGCCGTCGCTGGGGGGAGGAGGGCCATGATCCAAAGGAACCAGAGCAGCTGCAGAAGCTGTGTATTGGTGGTCTGAGCTTTGAAACTACAGATGATAGTTTAAGAGAACATTTTGAGAAATGGGGCACACTCACAGATTGTGTGGTAATGAGAGATCTTCAGACAAAACATTCCAGGGCTTCGGTTTTGTGACTTATTCTTGTGTTGAAGAGGTGGATGCAGTCATGCATGCTAGACCCCACAAGGTTGATGGGCGTGTTGTGGAACCAAAGAGAGCGGTTTCTAGAGAGGATTCTGTGAAGCCAGGAGCCCATCTAACAGTGAAGAAAATTTTTGTTGGTGGTATTAAGGAAGATACAGAAGAATGTAATTTGAGAGACTACTTTGAAAAACATGTCAAGATTGAAACCATAGAAGTTATGGAAGACTGGCAGAAAAGAGAGGATTTGCTTTTGTAACTTTTGATGATTATGACACAGTTGATAAAATTGTTGTTCAGAAATACCACACTATTGCAATGCTTGATAAGAAATGTACGCATTAACCTGCCCATGTAATTGTAACCCCTCTGTACAGTGTGTTCACAAAAAATAAAAAATAAATAAAAAAAAAACCACAACATAAAAAAAAGAAATACCACACTATTAACGGGCATAATTGTGAAGTGAAAAAGGCCCTTTCTAAACAAGAGATGCAGTCTACTGGATCACAAAGAGGTCGTGGAGGTGGATCTGGCAACTTTATGGGTCGTGGAGGAAATTTTGGAGGTGGTAGAGGTAATTTTGGACGTGGTGGAAACTTTGGTGGAAGAGGAGGCTATGGTGGTGGAAGTGGTGGCAGCAGAGGTAGCTATAGAGGAGGTGATGATGGTGGATACAGTGGATTTGGAGGTGATGGTAGCAACTATGGTGGTGGTCCTGGTTATAGTAATCAAGGAGGCTATGGTGGTGGTGGACCAGGTTATGGAAACCAAGGTGGTGGATATGGTGGTGGAGGAGGAGGATATGATGGTTACAATGAAGGAGGAAATTTTGGTGGCGGTAACTATAATGATTTTGGAAATTACAGTGGACAACAGCAATCGAATTATGGACCCATGAAAGGGGGCAGTTTTGGTGGAAGAAGCTCTGGCAGTCCATATGGTGGTGATTATGGATCTGGTGGTGGAAGTGGTGGATATGGTAGCAGAAGGTTTTAAAAACAACAGAAAAAGGGCTACAGTTCGTAGCAGGAGAGAGAGCGAGGAGTTGTCAGGAAAGCTGCAGGTTACTTTGAGACAGTCGTCCCAAATGCATTAGAGGAACTGTAAAAATCTGCCACAGAAAGAACGATGATCCATAGCCAGAAAAGTTACTGCAGCTTAAACAGGAAAGCTTTCTTGGTCAGGATTGTCATAGCCACAGTTTGCAAAAAGTGCAGCTATTGATTAATGCAATGTAGTGTCAATTAGATGTACATTCCTGAGGATCTGTTGTAGCTTTTTCTTTTTCTTTTTATTATGTCAGGTATATTGCCCTGTAAATTATGGTAGTGGTACCAGGAATAAAAAATTAAGGAATTTTTAACTTTTCAAAAAAAAAGTCACTGGAAATTCCTTTAAAAGAGTAATTTAAAAAAAAAATCTATGAGGGATTTGGAAGGAATTGGGAAGAAATTGAACGTATGGACAATATAATTTTAAGGAACATAACAAATGAGATTAGCAACTTTTAGAGAAAGAAAAGACTGATAGAAAGGGAGAGTAAAGATAGAGAGTAAAGGTAGTCTTAGGTAGACAAAGTCAATCCTCATGGGGAATAACTGGATCATTCATAACGACTCAGCATCAATGATGGTATTGAAGAAAATTGTATGAACCAAATATCAGCTGAGAGTTTGTACATAATGTAGATATTATGGGTTAGCTGTAATAACAGTGGCTTCCTGGAGTCTGGATATTCACAAAGAATTATTTAAATTTCTGTAATTAAGTATTAAGGTTCTTTTGCTTTGAACAAATAATTTCATTTTTTTTGTATTCTCTGAAGAAACAAAGAGAGCAAAGTCTGTAATTTGACACCTGAGGAGTCATTTGGGGTTAATTTAGTGCAGATGAAGCTTGTATTTTTTCAGTAAAAATACATTTGTTTATTACACTTGCCTCTTGATAAATCAGGCATTGGTGTATTTCTTAAAATTATAGGTCTTTTTACTGTGCATTGTTAACTGGCCTATACCTTGGCAATTATTGCAGATTTTCCTTCTCTACTTAATTAGGTGATTTGATTTGTACTTTATATAATTACAGTATTTGTCTCCTCCTTTGTTCAAGGCAAAATTATTATCATTAATTCTGCTGCCTAAGGCTGCTGAATGAATATTTACAAAAATAAAAAAATAAAGCACTGAAAAGAGTATAATTGTATTTGAACCGGAAAATTTCCATTTCACATCCATCATCTTAATTTCATTGTGGCTGCTGAACTCTGAATGAAAGAGGTACAAAATCCCCAGAGGAAGACAAAGAGTAACATCAGTTCGGGCAGAAAATAGTTCCTAAGAACTCAAGGTAAACAATATATCTTTAATCTTGATTATAATCAAGACAAGAAAGTAGAGGACAATGACATTGACATCACATCATCATCATCATCAACAACAACAATAACTGCACAGATGGAATGGGATTCTGGAGAGAGAAATCTGTTGTAGTATGTCTGAATATTTATATCCCATTTAAAATAACAGCTAAGAAAATTTAAGTGAGTTAACTTTAGTTTAATCTTGTTACCAGGTGTAATGGATCACTTTCTGAAATTAGCAGAACTGTGGTGTCCAGATATATAGTCAAACCCTATTAAGGAACATTCTGGATTTCTTTTTCCTATTTTGGATAGGATCAGTATTTAAATGAGTGGACATTGAGTGTAGCAGATGACTCTATGCCTTCAAAGAACAAAAGCAATTTTAACAAAAATGAATTGTGCCAGCAGATAGCCCTTTTGCTGGGTTTTCTTCCTGCCACATACCCAATTGCTGTGGAATCTGCCAAGCTCCCACAGTCCAGTGGAATCCTGTGAGTCACTTTCTTAACAAGTAATCTATCTAAATATGTTCCGCCTATTGTGTTTCTCTAGAGACTCCTGATTAATACATCAGGGTAAATATTCTTTATTTCTAGTAGTAGTGGTAGTAGTTATGGCTGCTGCTGTAATTTATTATTGCCATTAACCAGAAAATAGTCCTCTTTGAACTGTTGGAGCAAGGAAGTGAACATGGTATATTTTCAGAGACTAGGAACCTAGAAACTGGAATATCACATTAATTATATAAATCTTAAGTCACTGCACATTTCTCTGGAACTGTGGGTTTCTTTTCTGTACAATGGTGGAGTATATAAAACTATGATATTTTGCAGGATAGTATTAAATATGTGAGATTCAAATCTACCTGTTAGAGAGTCATAATACACTATTTTCAGTGATATAACACTGACTGAGCTATTAAATGAACAGCAGCAATCCTTACTCATTGTCTAAAGCAAAATAAAAATAAAGGAAAGAAAGGAGGGAAAAGACAGGGAGGGAGGGAAGGAAGAAGGAAGGAAGGAAAGAAGGAAGGAAGGAAGGAAGGAAGGAAGGAAGGAAGGAAGGAAGGAAGGAAGGAAGAAGGAAGGAAGGAAGGGAAAGGAAGGGATTGAAGGGAAGGATGGAGGGAAAAGAAAGGAAGGAAAGAAAAAAAGAAAAAAGAGAATGAAAAAAGAAACAAAAAAATCACATGATACATTATAAATACGTTAGAAACAATAGCAAGAAAAAAAATATTTGTGTCCCTATCTTGGGATTCATTTCATTTAACATCATCTTATATGGTCATATGTACATAGTTTTTTTTATCTTTTTTACTTGTCCTACACAAATATTACTTATTGCAAATAAGGGAAACCATGGGACCTATATTTCTTTGAGCCTGGTTTACTTCACTTAATATAATTTTTTCCAAGTATTTCCATTTCCTAACAAATGGGGCAATGCCAGTCTTTCTGATGGAGGCATAGAATTCCATAATATATATACATATATATATATATATATATATATACCACTATATATACATGGATATATATGGATATATATATCCATCTATGTATATATATATGGATATATATACCACATTTCCTTGATCCATTTATCTATTGAGGGGCATCTGGGTTGGTTCCACATCTTAGCTATGATTTTTTTGTTTGTATGTCCCTCCCCCATGGTATAACCCCTGTTTTCACTGTACTTGATGTTGGTGCTCTGCTTCTTGCACATACACTTCTCTAATTTGGGGAGGGGAAGGGAAAAAGCAGAATGCTTAAATAGGGATACAGGTTGACCCATTGTAACAATTAGATAATGAGATATACAAGACATTATGTTGAAAATGAAGTTTACAACTTTGGTGAGGGGTAGTTGTGGAGGTGGGAAAAAAGGGGAAAAACAGAGGAGGCAAGTAGGGGGTAGTTGTGGAGGTGGGAGGGAAGGGATGGTAGGGGGAAAACAAAGGAGGAGGCAATAATGCTTGATAAGAAATGTACTTATTACCTTGCTCATGTAACTGTAACCCTTCTGTATAGTATTTTTACAATAAAAAACATACAAAAAAGGAAGAAAGGAAGCAAGCAAACAAGAAAGAAAGAAAGAAAGAAAGAAAGAAAGAAAGAAAGAAAGAAAGAAAGAAGGAAAGAAAGGAAGGAAGGAAGAAAGGAAGCAAGCAAACAAGAAAGAAAGAAAGAAAGAAAGAGAGAAAGAAAGAAAGAAAGAAAGAAAGAAAGAAAGAAAGAAAGAAAGAAAGAAAGAAAGGAAGGAAGGAAGAAAGGAAGCAAGCAAACAAGAAAGAAAGAAAGAAAGAAAGAAAGAAAGAAAGAAAGAAAGAAAGAAAGAAAGAAAGAAAGAAAGAAAGAAGGAAGGAAGGAAGGAAGGAAGGAGGAAGGAAGGAAGGAAGGAAAGAAAGGAAGGAAAGAAAGGAAGGAGAGAAAGGAAGGAAGGAAGAAAGAAAAATAACAAAATGATCCAAGCACCAGTGGCTCACATTCATAATACAAGCTTCTTCAGAAACTGAGAACAAGGGACAATGGTTTGTTGGAGAGCCCTCTTTTAATCCCATTACTGGAAGCAGTGGTACATGTCTGTCATGCCATGTTTCATGGGAAGATAAGTTGCAAGGGACATGGTTGCTTCATTAGTCCAGGAACAAAAAGATCATGAGACCCTATTTCAATAGTAAAAAACTAAATAAAGTAATTCTCCATGAGGTGAGTGTACATGTCATCTCAGGAACTGGGTTAATGTAAAATGGTCTATACTGATCCATGCAAAAAGTGAACTCTTACTTAAAAATATAAATAAACAACAGAACACAAAGAGTGAGGTATTGTGATTCTGGTGATAGAGAGGCTGCCTAGCAAGTGCATAGTCCTGGGGCAGGGCAAAAAATATGCTACGGACAGCTCTCCAAAGAAGGAATTAAGTGGTCGACAGACTCATGAAAAAAGTGCTCAATTTTATTAGCCATCAGGAAAATACTAGCAAATACCACAATGAGAAGTCATCTCATTTCAGTTAGAATGTGTATTATTTGAAAACATCAAAAATTAACCACATTGGAAAGGATGACAAGATTGGTGGTAAGAATATAAGTTAATAAACCATCATAGAGAACGATAATAGATATTGCCAAAAAACTGAAAATAGGATTATTACCATAGGGACTAGCTATGCCTTCACACACACACACACACACACACACACACACACACACACACACACACACACACACACACACACACATCTGCATTATTTACACTAGTAATGATATGCAATTGACCTAAAAGCCCATGAATGAATGAAATGTGGTGATGAAATATTATTCAGACAGAAAAGTTATGATATTTTACCATGTGTTGGTCAGCTTCTTGCCTAACAACTACTTGAATGATTCACTTGTAAAGACAAAAGGCCTAATTTGGCTCACAGTTTCAGAGGTTTAAATTCATGATTGATTAGGCTTGTTATGTTGAGCCTGTAGTAGCATATGATGGCAGAAGCATGGGCTAGAGGAAAAATCATTCACTTCTTAACCAGGAAGAAAAGAGTAGAGGAGTATGTGGCTGGATCCTACTATCCCCTTCCAGGGCAGGTGTATAATTACCCAAAGCCTTCCCACTATTCCCTGTGGCTAAAAGGCTGCCAGTAGCACCACTCTTAAGACTAATCTTTTACCACATGGATCTCTGGGGGACATTTATGATCCAAAATTATAGCCTTTCATGCAAGAACGGATCACACTGGAGATCACGCCACATGAAAATTAATCAGACACGGAAAGATAAAAGCTGCCTGTTTTCTATCATATGCTGATAGTAAAAATTAAGTGAAATATATAATAGAAATTATAATAGGCTGAAAATGAGGAGAGGAAGAAATAAAGGAGAGTTGGAAAACAAGTAGTAAATACAGAGAGAAGAAATATTGTCTTAGTGTTTTACAGAACAGTCAATAAAATGGTTGTATAGTTCACAATAATCTAATATAAATGTTATGAATCACTAGAAGAACTTGACACCTCTATACACAAAGTAATCATAAGGAAGTGGAAACATTAAATACTCTCAATTGATCAGATGTGGTGATGCATGCTTATAATCCTAGCATTTAGAAAATAGAGGTAGAAAGATTGCAACTTTGAAACCAAATTGGGCCACAAAGTGAGTTCCAGGCTAGCTTGGGTTACATAGTGAGTCCTGTCTCAAAAAAGCCAAGCAACAACATTTGTATCACCATACTACAAAATTAACTATTAACTCTCATTATTATGTTTTAGTCAAAATTACATTTTAATAAAAAAAATAAATACTTGTGAGGGAAATGTGCATGACTCTCATTTGACCATTGTATACTGTATATATGTGTTTATGTTTATAAATCTGTACAATTATAATAAATATACTTAAAAATATTATCAGGCAGAAAATAAGAACTGAAAATTATTGTATAAAGAGATTTATTGACTGCCAGATAGTGGAAAAAATAAAGTTTTATTATCATACATTAATTGGATGAAAATATTTTATCTCATAATTAAACACAAAATATTATAATAATGTGATGGAATTTCTCACCCATATAATTAACAAGTGCTTCTTTTTTATTTTAATTCTTTACTTCATAGGGAAGCATGGTGAGTCAGGAGTACCTGGTCGAAATTGGTACAAAATGCTTAGAGAATCATTTGACAGTTCATTGAGATGATTGAAATATCCAAATCCCCAAGTTCACTCTTAGATACATTTCCTGTGCATTAATAAGTCAGTGGTGTAGGAGTAGCTATATGTGAAGAGATGCTTATTATTATAACTTAAAAAAATAACAACAAGAAGAGAATAACTAGTCAGCAATAAAGAAAGGGATAGTTAGGCCTGGTACCAGTGGCTCACACTTGTAATCTTAGCTACTCAGAGGTTGAGATCTAAGAATTATGTTTCAATGCCAGCCTAGGTAGGAAAGTCCATGAGGCTCTTCAATTGAAAGAACTGGAGCTGTGGTTAAAGTGGTAGGGTGGTAGCCTTGAGGAAAAAAACCCAGGGACACTGCTCAAGACCTGAGTTCAAGCCCTAAATCAGGGCGGGGGGTGGGGGGATGCCAAGGAAAGGAATAGAAAGTACAGAAAAGGCAAGGGAGAAAAAAAAGAGAAAGAAATAATTAAGATATATGTATTTTGAACCTGGGTGATGATGGCTGCCAACTATATCCTAGCAACTTGGGAATCTAAGATTGGGAGGACCATGGCTTTGTTTTTCTTTTTTTTTCCAATGGAAAGTTGACATTTTTTTCTTACATTTTTTATTTGATTCTTGGTTCTGGGGTATTGATTTAAATAAATCAGAGTCAATGCAAACACTTTTATGCGGTTGTAATAATCAGATCTCAAACCTTGTACTGGTAAGTAGGTACCCAATGCATTTTTTAACTCAACTAATAGCAATATTGAAATATATGTGCATATATACATTCTTTTTATGTTGTCTTTAAATAGTTGTATAAAGAAAGTGCCATATAACAAAGCAGTTTGAGTACAATGAATCTTGATCTGTGTCACTCCTGACAACACTTCCCTTCGATACACCCCTTCCTTTACTTTTAATTTTGTGGTATTGAAGTAAGGACATCAGGTCTGGCCTGCGCCATATTTGCACATAGCAGATTGTAGGGTCTGGTATCCTGTCTTCATTCTGGGGGAGAGAAATGCCCCAGGCCATTACCTGCCTCCCAGGTGATGAGTGGTCCCGGGTCCATGGAGGCAGGAGAGGGCACTTAGCTGATATGTTACTGAATTTGTCAGTCCAGTGCCTGGGAATTTCCTGTGCAACCGCCCCTTGCGTGGACCCTATTTAGGCTTGGACCAGCCCAGCCGCCATTATACCATGACACAGTGTCGCCGTGATCCAGTCCTGTGTCCTGTCTCCTGGCTCATCTCTGGTCATCATGGCATCTAAATTCAGCTCTCCACTAGAGCTGAATTGGCTTGTTGGTATTGTTTTGGTTCTTTCTTTCCTCTCTAGCATGTTTCCTAGTGTTATGTGTATTTGGGGGCTGCAGGCCTTTGTAACAACAGGCTGCCTGCAGCCTGCTAACTGTATAATAAAGACTCCAATATTTCATATTCCAAAATGTGGCTTCTGGGATGATTCACCATATAACAGTATATACAATGAATTCTTCATTGAATTTCTTCCCTCATCCCCTTCCATTAGTCTACTTCTCTCCCCTTGACCACTTGCACATTTCCTCGTGTTGATTTTGTTGGGCTTTGACCTAGTCTTTCTAAAAGGTTATGATATTTGAGCTCTCTCTAGAGTCTATTATACTTCCATTAATTCTTTTGTAACCCCATTTCATACCATCCAATAGGTACATTCTGTCTACCACAAATTAAGGAAACCACACAATCTTAGTTTCTCTGGTTCTGGCTTTACTTCATTTAATTCAATTTTTTCCAAATCTTTTCATTCCCTTGCAAATGGTACAGTATCATTCTTTCTAATAAATGAGTAAAATTCTGTTGTGCATATATACCATATTTTTTGATCCATTCATCCATTGAAAGTTATCATTCCATATATCAGCTCTGGTGGATAGTGCTGCAATGAACATGTTTGTGCTGATGGCTTTATTGTGACTAGCCCAAAGGGTTGAAAAGGACCCTTCTCAACTTAGAGCTGGGAGTAATGACACTCTCTTGTTACTCTAGATACAATGAAAAAACTAAAATAGATAGGTCAGGCCCAGGAATGTGCTCAAATATGAAGCAAGACTATCTTGAAAGTAACCAAGGAAGAAAATGGGCTGGAGGCAGGGTTCAGTGTTAGTGTGCCAGCCTGGCAAGTGCAAGGTCCTAAGCTCAAACCCGAGTGCTCTCATATACAAACACAAACACAAAGAAAAGAGACATACGTCTTTAATAAAAATTAAATCATCACTGAAAGTATTCTCATTAAGGGATTTTAGTAATATGCAACTATTATATAAGGCTATTATATGTTTTATATAATATTAATAAAAGTATTACATATTTTAGTAATAGAAGACTACTATATAAAATTAGTATCAATTGAGACTGATCAAGATACACTGCATTCATAAACTGCTTTTTAAAATGGCAACTCATTTGTACAACTACGTAAAGATAATAAAAATACATTGTAAAAAGAGAACATCTACATAACAACATTAATGTGAAATAAACATGATTACAAGCTATACCAAGACTAATTTTCCCTAAAAGATATTGTTCAATTGCCCTACAGGCCACAGTAGTCTGGTGACAAGCACAGATTCTTTCTTCTCTTATCCAGACAGAAAGATGAATTCAAATGAGATGTTCCAGAAACAAGTCAGCTGGTGGAGGTGACTTTGTTCCTCTGTAGTAGATTCCCTGGTGAGTTATGCATATAAGTTTGAAGCAAGGATCCACAGGAACTCAGCACTCAGCTCTGATTGCAAAACCTGAATCAGCCCTTGGCTTTCTAATCATAGGCTTGTTCCTTTAACATTTTTAGCTTCGATTTTTATAACCTCAAATGAGACTATTCATAATATATCCTCCAATAGGTAATTATTAAGATCAAATCATTTAATGATTTAATTTATATCATAGTGGCTAGCACACTAACTGCTCAATAAATGCTGGTAAGTTTCCTGCTGGGCAGGCTTGCTTGATAAAATAAAGCATATGTTCTAGTATATGACATTCATTAATTAAGACTAAATTAATTAATACTTAATGGAATTCATATTAAATGTGGAGACCTACTTCTTAAGATAGTCCAATATGTTTCCTTTCTAGCAAATTAGCTATTGTGATGATCTCTACTTCCCATAATTATTGTTGTGGGAGGAATTAAAAGATGCATTAATGTGCTTACAAGAATTTTTGGTATGTATTAAACATCAATAAAATGATAACTTTTAAAAGTAAAGAAAAAAGACATGGCATATTGCTCATATAAAATTTTAGCTAGATAAAGGTTCCCTCATCAGTTGGCCAACCAATTTTGATGATTATTATTACCATTGTTCACTTTCTGTATAGAAAATAATTTCAGTGCATAGTTAAAACTTCAGCATTTAGAAAAGCAGAAGCATGTGCCAGGTGCTCAGAAAGTCATTCTCCTTGTGTCTTATAGAACTTCTTTTTCTCTAAGAACACAGAGCTTCCATTTTCTCCCTGCTGTTGCTCCAAAAGTGGAATTCTTTCTGTATAAAGAACCAAAAATAGAGAGTTTGAAAGGATGACAGCAACTTGGGGAGTTTTAAAAGAGAAAATGTGACTTTGGTAATTTGAGAGTGATTTCTTTTCAAATTTGGGAGAAATGAGTAACTAAAAACAGCAGAGTTTTTAATTTGTTTTCACTTAAAATGCCACTGGGTGTTTCCTGAAATGTTAATGACAAAATTAGCTTCTTATGATGTGAAAAAGAAACCATCTAAAAGCTTGCATAGGAAGGAACCACAAATGAAATGGTCCCTACTGTATCCTTCAGACTGGAGCAGAGAGGCAGGCAATGCAGAAGCAGAAGTAAAATGTGATGTTGGTGGTGTTAGGAAACATTACCACCCACATGTTAGAATGGAAAAGCTCAACATGAAGCTTCACGAAATGTGAATAAACGATAGTATGCTGCTGCTACTAACCCTGCAATAGCACTTGGAGTTTCAGTGTCTTACTTTCACACACACACACACACACACACACACACACACACACACACACACACACACACACACACACACACACATACATGCATATGCACTTGAGGGCTACTTTTTAAAAAGAAATGATCAACTGGGTGGTGGTGACTCATGACTGAGATCTGAAGGTTGAGGTATGAAGCTTGGGAGACTGAGATCTGAATGTTGAGGTATGAAGCTAGCCAAAGCAGGAAAGTCCATGTAACTCTTACCTCCAATTAACCACCAAAAAGCAAGAAATAGAAAATAGAACTGTGTCTCAAATGGTAGAGCACCAGCTTTGAACAAAACATAAAGCTCAGAGACAGTGAGAAGAAGGAGGAAGAGGAGGAGAAGAAGGAAGAGAAAGAGGAGGAGAAGGAAAGGAAGAAGAAATGACCACACACTTCTCTCAATCTCTATAATCATTAGAGCAAAGGAAAGGAAATAAGCTAAGCCTAATTACAAAATTAATTAAAATTTATACTTTTGAAAGCATTATCACAAAAACACTGATGCTCACCGAAACCTTGCATGTTAGCAAGAAAATGTGTAATTATCTTCTTTATATTGAAAAAGAGACATACATGATAGGGCACAAAGAAGCCTTCTATGATAACTCAATGTTGTGTTACAAACATTTTTATTAGCTACATTGCCACAGTTATTCAGTTGAACTAATATTTCCAATTATATATATACATTTGTGTTCAAAAATAGGTTTATCTGTTGTCTATTTTTTTCACCAGAATTAATAGAATATGCAATTTTAATGCATTTTTATAGTTATCTGTATACAGACGGGTTGCAGTTACATAAGTCAGATAAAGAGTACATTACTTTGTGAACAATGTCACCCCTTCCCTCACTCTCTCCCAAGTTTTCTCTCCTATCTCCACCCATAAGTTGTAGAGTTGATTTTCAAAATACTGTCTAGTAAGTACTTCTGCTGCATTTGTTCACCCTTTGTCCCTCCAGTTCTGTGTCCCCATTACACTCTCAAAGACAGATAAATGAACAAACAAGATGAAAGGAAAATAAAACAAAAACAGCAACAAAGAAAATAAATTAATCTTTTGTTTCCATTTCCTGGAGTTCATTTTTACAAATACTTTTCTATATGATCCAATGCATACAGCTTGTGCTTTTGTGATCTTCTCATAAGAATATCCTCCTTTGGTGTCACTCTGTATGAATGCCTAGATACCTGAATAATTTATCATTTCCCAGTGTATTATTTTGGCATCCAGTATGTTTACTTGTAGATTTGTAGGCACATTCCAACAACCAAAAATGAGAGAAGCCGTGCAACCTATGTTTATTTGGGTCTGGCTTACTTTACTTAATATAATTTTTCCAATCCTTTCCATTTCTTTTTAAGGGGTACAATATCATTGTTTCCGATGAATGAGGAAAATTCCATTGTTGCTTGATCCACCTGTCCACTGAAGGGCATCTGAGCTAATTACATATCTTGGCTATGGTAAACAATGGTGCAATGAGCAGGGCTGTGCTAGTAACTTCAGTATGGTTTTGTTTGTATTCTATTGGATAAATGCACAGGAGTGGAGTTGCTGGGTCATAGGGAAGCTCTATATTTAGTCTTCTGAGGAACCTCCAAACTGCTTTTCAGAGTGTTTGAACAAGTTTACATTTTCACAACAATGAAGTAGCATTCCCTTTTGGCCATATACCCGCCAGCATCTGTAATTGTTAGTTAGTGGAATCTCAATGTTGTTTTGATTTGCATTTCTTTTATGGCCAGAGATGTTGAACATCTATTGGCCATTCTTTGTCTTCTGAGAAGTCTCTTTTTAAGTCGTTAGCCAATTTATTAATTGGGTTGTTGTTTCTTTGAGGATTTGTTTTGGGGGGATTTAATCTTTGAACTCTAAGCATATTTTAGATATGAGGCCCTTCACAGAATGGGAGAAGATTTTTTTTTACCAGAATATGCAATTTTTGTTCTTCTTTTATCTAAAAAATGTTCTTAGGTCCTCAGATTCTGGCTCCTAAGGTTGCTTCTTATTTTTTAAACATTTAGAGCAACTTTATGTGAAAGTTATAGGAAAGCAGGAAGAGAAAAGCAGCAGTGAAACAGACTCTGTAGAGTTGGTCCCCAAAGAGAAGAGTCCTGAGGTTGCTTCTAGAAATTGAATACACAGAAAGTTCACTTGGGATCTTGTTAAAATGCACATGGTTGTGTTGGTTTCCTTTTTGCCTCCAAATACAGAACTGCATGAGAAAACCCTCATTTGATGACTGAAACATACGTAAATATATGTAACATTTATTCTTTCTTAGAGCAGTATAGAATCATCTTTTTCTACCTTTTGATCATCTTGCAGCATAAACTAACTCAGCTGTGCATCCTAACTTGCACAAGGGTAGGAATAACAGGAGGCATTAACAGCATATTATGAATCAGTACTTCTGAAGTAGGTCCCTGAAATTCTGAATTTCTAACATATTCCTAGATGATGTTGATGATGCTGATCTGTGGACCACATCCTGAGTCACAAGGATGTAGACCATCCAGGGTTACTCTCGCAAACACTCTTTGCCTTGAATAGTTCAGTGTGCCTGACTGCAGTTCTAGAGCTTGTAACAGTTACATTCATATCATTGCATTTACATCATTGTGCTATTATGCCAGCATGCACATAAAATATTAGGCTTCCATTTTATCCTCTTCTGTTCTAAAGTATTTACTTATTCATATATACATAACAGCGTATATATGCTAATATTTCAATGTATACTATGGTTATCTCCCATATCTCCAACTTTCTTCTCTGTCATTGGACTCAGGGCCAAATACCTGGGCTCTGGGACTGGAGAAAAGTAGATAATTTGCCTGACTTTTGTTTTCTGTGTTTATCTTTTTCTGGAGTCACTGGGACCAACTAGCCAAGACCCCAAGGTGGTAGAGAAATGAATACTACCCTCGAACTGTTTGAGAACTATCTGCCCTGAACCTCAAGAAAAAGGAAAAAAATGGAAATCATGAATAGTATCAGTGTTCCTCAGACAAAAGCTCTAGGAGTTCTGCATCTCTTCATTCCAATTTTATACAAATGGAAATTGAGGCTCAAATACTTGTCAGATACTCTGTTATCAAATCTTGAATGACATAATTCCCTCCTTTAACACTATACTTGAACTAGGAAACCATGCACAGTACTGATAGCATTTAAGTACTCCTACACCCTCCACCGAAGTCCCGTCTACTTTGTCTGGGAAGAGACAGACCCATTGTGTGAACTAACCTTCGAATCTTTGTGTATGTGCAAGGGCCTGTAATTATATAAATAAATTATTTGTCTTTTGTTATTGTCACACTGTAAGAATTGTTTAAGGATGGTACATACTAGACCTGCCTTATCTAATATGTAATTTGTAAATAATTTCTCCTATTGTACAAGTCCATCTGTGTACCTTGGCAGAAATCAAGACCTTACTCCAGAAGTAAGCACCAAAAAACAGGGCTGGAGTTGTGACTTAACAGTACAGAACCTTTGGAGTAATCATGAGTGCCTGAGTTCAAACCCTACTACCGCAAAAGAAAAATGTTATTTTTTAACTTACTTACTTTACAAAATAAAAATATGAAGCATTAAAAGATTTTTTCATATTGTTGATAATGTCTTTTGATACACAAAAAAATTTTGATTCAGTCCATTTTATTTTTTTATTTTCTTTTTTGTGCTTGGAGGAGGACCATGCAAAGATCTATTGCCAAACTCAAGGGGGAAAAGATTTCCCCTTTGTTTTTGTTTTTATCTTCTATTATATGACTTTAGTTCATCAATTTTTACCTACTCACCTGTAATCCTAGCACTAGGGAGGTTTAATGAGTTACATGTCAGCCTGAGTTACCTAAATGATCTCAAAACATAAAATAAATAAATAGATAAATAATTTTGATGCATTAAGAGACTTTTGCTCAGCTATTAGTTATCATTTGTCTTATTTTCCAAGATAAAATTAGGAATGGTTTTCTCCATGAAACAAACCACTTCCAAGCTTCCTTTTGCCTTAAATCAGTCCCCAGTACCTTTTCCTGAGATAATTCACTTACATAATGCAACAACTTTTCTCTGTGTTCATATTTATATACATATATGCATATATATGAGTGCACACATATATATGGAATTGCCATGATATCAAGCAATAGAAAAAGAAACAAAATAAAACACAAGACAGATTTGCTAGGAAAAGAAAACATTCTTCTCTTTGCTTCTTTTACCTGAAAAAATACTGTGTTCAGTTATTTGAAAGATGGCCTTTTTCTTACGTAACTAATCTTCATGAAATTCTTATGGAAGTGACAGTTGCAACCAAGCATTTAAAAATCTTAAAAACACCAGCCAGAGTTGTGCTCAACATCCCATGTCTGCCATTAGGGCTATTTTGCCAACTGCTTGTTGCAATCTTTCTTAACTTCTAAGTGAATGGCTAAGTTTTAAGATAAAAGAACAGTTGGGAATAATTCAAATGCAGCTCAATTTTTCTCTGAGGTTGAGCAATGGTTTTCTCAGCACAAATTCATAGGCAGTCCAAGCAAGCACAAATATACAAGCTATTTTTTACAAAACAGTGCTTATCTTTATGCACTGAAGCCTTGCAAACCTCAGCTTGGAGAAAACATTTATCCTGAATCTGTGCTCAGGAGACGTTTTTGTGGGTTAGTCACTCTAAGCACGTTCTACTTGGGCTCAACTGAACCCTGCAGGACTTAAAGGCTACATGATGACTTGCAAGTATTGGTTGGCCCAAGAAAGGGGCTGGTGCAGTGAAAAACGGAAGAGAAGCCTAGAAAAGTGTAGAAGTGACTTGTCTATAGGGAAAAGAAAGACAAGAAGAGCCTGAAATCTGATAGAAGGTACAAGTGTTCACAGAATTGTACTGCTGATTATGCAAGGGTAATGGAGAATAGGAAAAAGAGACAGGGGAGTGTCTATAATCAGTCAGGGCTCTAGATACAATTAAAGGAACAAGAAGAACTTCTATCATATCCCATCCTAAGGAAGCCAGCAATTTGTAAAAGTTTCCAGCTAAGCTGGAAGACTGAAGAATACAATGGTATTTTAAAGATGGTGTAAATATTTTAAATTATAGCACTTCAATATATTTTTTTGTCTGTCATGGGACTTGAACTCTGGGCCTGGGCGCAGTCTTTCAGCTCTTCAGCTGAGCCATAGCACCACTTCTGGTTTTTGTGGTAGTTAAGGATGGTACATACTAGAGTCTCATGGGGACTTTCCTGCCTGGGCTGGCTTTGAACTGTGATCCTCAGATCTAAGCATCCTAAGTAGATAGGATTATAGGCATGAGCTACCAGTACCCTGCCTTCAATAATGTTTTAAATGCTTAATATATTCAAATGTAAAAAAATTAAAAAGAGAGGTAGCCACTTATCAGCCTGATCCACAGATTCTTTTATTTATTTAGTACATAGCCTCTGAGGAACTACTAGATACTTCTGTTCCTACAAGTATAGTGAGATATGTGATGTCCAATACAGGAAGTCCCTTCTTTTCTATTCCACATTGGGCTGGGAGGAGTCAGGGGGGAACTATATACATAAGGAAAGTGTATACAAATAACACAAAGCCCTATCATCAAAAAATAAATAAATAAAAGAATGCAAAACTATGATGGAGTTGTAATTAAGGCAATTGCATAATCTGCTTTGCTTATTTAAAAATCCAGTCTTGCTAGATACGTATTTGCTGAATAATAGTACACTACTGAAAGCCTACAATATCAGCTACATGGGAAGAAAAGAACACAATTGAGTCTAACTTGGGCAAAAAGAAGTTTGCAAGATTCCATCTCAACCAATGGCTGGGCCGTGTGTCTGTTATCCCTATGTGCAGGTCTGCAGTAATGTGAGGAAGAACTGGTAGAACTGCGGCTCAGTTTGGCTACTTACCTTGAAAACAACCAGTGCAAAAAGGGACTGAAGGCACAATTCAAGTGTCACAGTGTCAGCCTAGTGAGTATAAAGCCCTGAGCTCAAACCCAATACAACACACACACACACACACACACACACACACACACACACACACACACACACACAAAATCTAATCTCATTGTTGTGTAGAGAATAGATATCAAAGGAGATGTAAAGAAATCAGTTAGGAGTTTATTACAGGAGCTTTGTGACAGTGGCTCAGGCACCTATAATTCTAGCTACTCAGGAAGGTGAGGGCTGAAGAATCATGGTTCAAAGCGAGCCCAATCAAAAAAAGGAGGGGGGGAGGAGGAGGCAGAGGAGGAGGAGAAGGAGGAGAGAAGAAGGAGGAAGGAAATCCTCTAGACTCCATCTCTAAAATAACCAGCAGAAAGCTGAGATGCAGGCATGGTTCAAGTGGTAGAATGTCAGCTGAGCAAGCAAGTAAAGCAAGCTCAAAACCCAGAATCAAATATAGATACAAACACAGCAACAAAATAATCACAAAGACTATCTAAGAATAAGTACTAACCTGGGTTGTAATGTGTAGAAGGGTCGTTTTTACTTTATTGGGAGAAAAAGCCACAGGATATGCTATTTTGATTGTATATGGAGATTAACAAAAGTAAAGGAGGAAGGAGATCACCTGAGTTTTAATATTCCTAAGAGGGGCAGAGGGTAGTGTAACTAATGGAGGTGGAAATGATTGGTTCAACATATTTTTGGTCTATTTCTGTATTCCTGGAAGTATTTGCTTAAAGTGGTACTAAGTGGATCCAGATATAAGGATAATCAAGCATCTTGATCAAGTGCTTTAATATTGTTTCCCGGGTCTTAGAAAATAGCTTTTGGTGCAAATGTGTATGTCTTCACCTGCAATCTCTAACAAACAGAATCTGAATCAGCAATTCAGCAGTACAGTGTTACTTGGACAAGACAGCATACATCTCTCTAAAATAATCTGTGCAGCTTGCAGAAGTGGCACTGATATGAAGCCTTCACGCTGCCATCAACCTTACCATATGAACATGGTCATTATAACCTTGTTACATTATACTCTCCATTTCCCTTCCTCTGACTAATATAATTGCAAATGAAGCCACATTTTCATAGAGTTACTCTGAATTTCTTCTGGTCAAATAAGGCAAGTCTCAGCAACTTAAGTTAGTTTAGCATCCCTGGGCAAGTTGGATGAGCACTTAATGAAAAAAACATGGAGATTTTTTTCCAATTACCGGAACATCTTTAATGATCTGGAGATTAGCTATAGATCAGAATCATAATCGAGGGATGAAAAAAATGAAATTGCATAGGAATTTTCTCAAAATTAACCTGAGATGACTTTGTTAAAAATGCAAGCTCAGGGTAAATCACTTAGGGGAGAAAAAAACACATAAACTGCAATTATCAGATAAGAGAGGACTAGGCAATTATGAGTAAATGACCTGAGGACCAAATAGATGGAGCTGTAGACAGAAGATGAGTCAGCAGTACTGGGTGTCAAGTTGAAGGAGGGTTCCTAGAGAATGAGCTAAAAAAAGGAACTGCAGGAATGTAGGAAGTTAATAAGAATGGAACATTTAACTGCAACCCTGGGGATTTCGTATTCAACACTTTCCAGAAGAAATGAAGAAGACTCTTATGTAATGAATGCTGAAGTCAGAAGGCATTGCCTGTCCCAGCTATTGCTATGAATAAAGCTATGAAACCCTGGTAACTCAATTAATTTCTTCAGGCCCTAGGTTGTTTGTCCATAGCATGTGGATGTTTAAAATTCTGAGCTTATGTTTAATATTATAAGGGAAAAGTTTTGGAAATAAGGAGAAGACTAAAATGTTTTCTAAAAACTGTATTATATTATCTTTCAAAAATTAAAATTGGACACTTGAGAACATAGCAGTTACAATGAAACAGAAAAGTTAAATAGGCTACCTATTTATGGAAACCAGTGCAAAATATTCAACTTTTAACAATTTTATTTTATTTATTGACTCATTCATTTATTTATCTCTACCATTCTGGGGTTGGACTCTGGGCCTCCTACTTGCTAGTCAGGCACTGTACCACTTAAACCATGCATACCAAGTCCTTTGTTCCCAGTTTGTTAGAGATATGACTATCATTTTGCCAAGACTGACTTAGAACTTCAATCTGCCATATCTCTACCTCCCAAATAGCCAGGATTGTAGGCATATAGTAATACATTTGTCTAAACACTAAGAATTCTAAGTAAACAGTACTAAGGTGGTACACAGATCATGACAGTGTCTGAGCCTGAACCCAATGGACTGATTTTTTTTATTGTGAAAATACTCTACAGAAGACTTACAATTACATGAGCAAGATACTGAGTACATTTATTATCAAGCATTGTTGCCTCCTCTTTGTTTCCCTTTCCCATCCCTTCCCATATTCCCCTCACCTCTCCCCACTCGATCCTCCCCCTCAACCAGGATTGTAAAGTTTGTTTTTCAACATAACGACTTGTACATCTCATTGTTGCAATAGGTCCACCTGTATCCCTAGTTAAATGATTTGTTTTTGCCCTTCCCCTCCACAAATTATACCAACATCAAATACAGTGAAAGCAGGGGTTATACCATGGGGGAGGGACATTGAAAGCAACAAAGAAATAATCTTATAAATATGTTAGAAACAATTGCATGAAAGAAAAAAAAACATTTGAATACTTACCTTAGGGTTCATTACCCTAACATCAACTTATCTGACCTTTTCTGCTTGTCCTAGACATATACTAGTTATTGCAAATAAGGGAAACCATGGGACCTATGTTTCTTTGGGCCTGGCTTACTTCACTTAATGGATTGATGTAGGTTGGATGCTCTGTGGAGAAGAACATGTTTTTCACATGGCCCAGGTACATACAATTTCTAGATTTTGATCTAGCATAATGTGTTACTTTGTCATATGTTAGACTCCCACTTTCAATTGCAAGGTAATTTTCATTCAAGTTTTTTAAAGTTCAGAGTTCTGCCTCCAATGACTAAAGAAGAAAAAATTTACATTGCATATGGCTCTAGCAGAGGTTCTATGAAATGGATACTGTTATTACCCATTTTTTGCCAGTCCTGGGGCTTGAACTCAAGGCCTGGGCGTTGTCTCTTAGCTTCCTTTTTTGCTCAAGGCTAGCACTCTACCACTTGAGCCAGCACCACTTCCAGCCTTTCCTGTTTATGGGGTGGGTGCTTCATGCATGCTAGGCAAGCACTCTACCACTAAGCCACATTCCCAACCCTATCCATGATTTTTAAATGAGGAAATTAGAATGGAAAAGGATACATATCAAAGTCACAGTAAGTTTGAGGTGCTTGAGTTCCATTTTACTGTACACAGAGAGAAAAGGAGAAATCAGATTCAGTAGTTTGGAACAATAAGTGCCAGTTAACTGGTATTGCTGTTAAAAGAGACAGAGCATAATGAAGAAAGAACAGATTTGATGGCAGATAGGATGAGTTCAATCTATTCACTTTGACTATGAGGATCATTAATTTCTAATATGCTCCTATATTAGCATGTGCTACAATATTAGTGAACAAAGGAGAAAGGGACAAAGCAGCACTTTAGTAACTGATATTCTATACATTTACAAAGCTTTTGCAAATAACTAAGTTCATTAAAATGAACCTGATTACAAAATACAACTGGAACGATAATATACTTTTTACAAGGAAATTATAGGTCTTCATATTCTCCAGCTCCAAAGAATGTGATTATATCTTGGAGCTAGGGAAGATAGAAATAGGCATTCACATCTTGTGAAGGCCTAGACAGAAATGGCTACTTCAGGTCAAGGAGAGAATCCCCTCTGTCAGCATCTTGATTTTGGACATCCAGCCTTGAAGAACCACCAGACAATGCTTCTCTGTTGTTTCAAGAATCGAGTCTGTGGCACTTCATTATGGAAGCCCTTGTCAATTCACATGCACTGTATATACATATTACCCTTCAGTACCTATTAGTACTATTGGCTGACATTGCAAGTGGCTTGGAGACATTTCTGAGAATAAAACCTGGGATCTTGGTGAAAGTATCTTCAAGCTCTTGTGTGTTGAATCAACCAACTATCAATCTTCCATCACTCCATCGGCCACTGTCTCTATCACAGTACTTTTTTTTCCTACAGAACAAGCACAGTTGTGAATCTGAGAACACCAGTTCATGCTCTGATGCTGCCTGAGTTACAGTCTGTTGAGTGAGCAGCTTAGTCTTATCTGTTCTCCTTAATTCATTGTATACAGGAGAGGAAGGGTCTAGCCTTTCACATTGACCTCAGTATAAAAGGCAGTTCTATTGGTTGGTAAAAATTCATCCTAGGAAAATCACATATGAGATTGAGAAAATCAATGGGAACCCTAGAGGGAAAAAGTCCAATTCATGACTTAGTCATAGAAAAAGCAAAAGAGTTCTAGAGTTATTGCATTAGTGCCAAAAATCAGAAAAACGTTTTCAAAATGTCAAGGACAATGCCAAAGGCACAAAGTTTAATACATTTAGTATTAGGCAAAGTAAAAGTAGAAAATTGTCTCCTCCCAATGTTCAAACTTGCAGACTTGAAGGGGAAAATTAGCATATAAGAATGAATGGACCATGATTTAGAAGCCAGTCATTTGGGAAAGAGCAATTTCCCCACAATAAGGATTTTTTTTAACTCATAGAAGGTAAACCAGTGAGGCTAATAATGTAAAACCAGCAGACCTAAGTTTTGCTCTAGTTTATATTATCACCTCCAGTGAAACCATTATTTCTGAGCTCAGAATTCCATTACCACAGGGTTCTTTCTTTATCAAAGTAGCTGCTGCCAAGAGTATTCGCTGTTCATTTGCTTGAAATTTGATATATGCTTTTATGCAATTTTCATAATTTTCCATTAAAATTAAATTTATTGCTTCAATTAAGGATAGGGAAGTAATGGTGTTGTAAAGTTATATATCAGAATCAAAATGTAATCACTAAAATAGTACACTAATTTTTGATCCAGTGGCATGTTTTAATTTCCTAATTGGAATGTAACACTAAGACAAAAATGCAAAAAAATCAAAGGGAAAGTTTAATGAATAACTTATAGTAAAACCTCTTTTCATAACTAACATTCACGTCAAGAAATATAATGCATGCAATCTCCCTCAACACCTGAACTTCCCTGTACTAACCAGTAATCTCCCATGCACATTTCTAATATAGTAATGAAGTTTTTATAAGTGAGATAATAACATATATATCTGTGCTTAATATGGTTTCTTAACAATATTATGTGTGGCACATCTACTTACTGATATGCCATAAATAGGTATTTATTTCTGCTACATATATATATTTAGGAATGAAATTCCTGAACCACAGAAATTTATATGTATGTATATGTATACATACATATACACACACACACCTATATATATGTATATATCCAACCACCTTGGGAAAACATTGTGTGTGTGTGTGTGTGTGTGTGTGTGTGTGTGTGTGTATTCTCACCAATAATTTATGGAACCTCTACCTGTTCCACTTTAGTTTCACATCTTTAATATTTTTAGGATAAACTGTGCTGTGAGAGAACATATAAAAATTTTACATATTGCTGGGATTTAATTTCCCAATTTTTTGGGGGGGTCGGGTCATGGCTCCTGAACTCTGGGACTGGGCGCTGTCCCTCAGCTCTTCAGTTCAAGGCTAGTGCTCTACCACTTGAGCCACAGCACCACTTTGGCTTTTTTCTTTTTGTTTATGTGGTGCTGGAGAATTGAACCCAGGGCCTCATGCATGCAAGGCAAGCGCTCTTCCATGAGCCACCTTCCCAGACCCTAATTTGCCAATTTTTGTTTAAAGTTCTTTTTGTTTTGGGGGGGGAGGGGGTGAGGGCGGTCGTGGGCCCTGAACTCTGGGCCTGGGCGCTGTCCCTCAGCTCTTCAGCTCAAGGCTAGCACTCTACCACTTGAGCCACAGCGCCACTTCCAGCTTTTTTTTTTCTGTTTATGTGGTGCTGAGGAATCGAACCCAGGGCTTCAAGCATGCAAGACAAGCGCTCTACCATGAGCAACCTTCCCAGCCCCTGTTTAAAGTTCTTATATTACGTAAAGTGTTCTTGGTCAGTAACATTTTCTTATTGTCTGGTGTTGATTTAGAATCATTCTAGATTTCAAAACTGGAATTTCCCATCTATTTCTGAAAGAACTGAAAGTTGACATTTTCAAAAATGATCCCTGAAATATACCCTATAGTAGAATTTTATTTGTTAGAGTTTTTATATCTTCTTGTTTTCTTTTTGTTGTTGTTGTTTGGGTCTGGTTATGGGGCCTGAACACTGGGTCTGGGCGCTGCCCCTCAGCTCTTCAGCTCAAGGCTAGCACTCTACCACTTGAGCCACAGTGCCACTTCCAGCTTTTTTCTTTTTGCTTATGTGGTGCTGAGGAATTGAACCCAGGGCCTCATGCATGCAAGGCAAGCACTCTACCACTGAGCCACCTTCCCAGCCACAATCTTCTTGTTTTCAAACTGATAGTTCATATCTTTTTATAAGACTTCCAATCCATTTAAATTCTTGAATTTATTTCTGAAATATTGAATATTGTAGTTATTTCTGAAATTATTCAGAGTATCCCCTTGTGTATAAAAAAACCTATACAATCTCTATAATGTTATGCCATTTTTCATTCTTAATATTGTCATCAAGAGTTTCTTAATAGTAGCTGGGAAGGTGGCTCAGTGGTAGAGCGCTTGCCTTGCATGCCTGAGGCCCTGAGTTCAATTCCCCAGCACCACATAAGCAAAAAGGAAAAAGCGGGAAGTGGAGCTGTGGCTCAAGTGGTAGAGCGCTAGCCTTGAGCTGAAGAGCTGAGGGACAGTGCCCAGACCCAGAGTTCAAGTCCCACGACCGGATCCCCCCCAAAAAAAGAGTTTCTTAATATTTGGCATCTTGTTTACTTAGCCATCTGTCTAATTTGAGAAAAACAAATAGTATATTATTGTTTTCTTTTCTCGATTCCATTTTCCTTGGTTTCTGCCCTTATCGTTTTCATTTATTTTCATCTAAAATCTTTCATCTTTGCTTCTTAGATCAAAAAGTAAACATATTGTATTGATTTGAAAACATTTCTTCTATTTCATTTTACTTTCCTCTAAGTTCTGATGATAAATATTTAAATTGATATATGTATATGTCATTTTTGCAGTGCTGGAGATCAAGCCTTAAATCTTGTGCAAGCTAGGCAAGTGTCTTGTGCAAACTTAGGCAAGTGCTCTTCACAGAGCTACATCCCAAGCCCCCAAACGTTTCTTCTTTCTAATGTCAATGCTGAAAACTATGTATCTGTAGATTAATTTACAGCAACTCCCTACAGTTGAAATAGCATATTTTCATTGTCATCCAATTCAAAGCATTTCCCTTGTGACTTCACGTTGACTCATGAAGTATTTTAAATTATTCTGTTTAAGTTGTAGATAAACAGTTTTCTCAGATCTATATTTTTGTAGCCAGAATACATATTTTGTTTTCTTCTTCTATGCTCTATTGAGACTTGCTTTATGACTCAGCTCATAGTGAATCTTAGCTAATCTATCTTGTAAATTTGAGAAGTGTTCTCTTCTTATTAACTTGAGTACTTACAATTAGGTCATGTTGGCTACATAATTTAAATCTTCTAGATCCATTCTATATCCATCTTTTGCTTGCTCCCTTATTGAGAGGCAAATGTTAAAATCTCTACCATAATCACAGATTTATTTCCTCCTTGAGCTATAATGTTTTGCTCCACCTATTGAATCTCTTTACTTTGTTTCAGCGTCTTAGTATTTGTGAGTCTTCTTAGGGAATTATTCCCTTTTGTCATTGTGAAAATTTCCTTCTTATCTCTAATTGTATTCATTGTCTTGAAATGTAAACTGTTGAATGATGTGGGCACTACTAATTATTATAAATGGTTCATCAAATCTTTTTCTTTCTTTTAATTTTATCTAAATGATATCTCTTGTCTTTGGCTCATGTTTTGAACTAGCCAAAAATTTCTCTTTTTTAACTGAAGTGTTTAGTCATTATATACAAGCAGTTCTTTAAAAATGCAATTTTTATAATTATTGATGGTTGAGGGGCACAATCATTTTACTTGGCCTATTTGTTATTTGTGTACTACTGTTCCTTAGTAAAAATGTTTTCTAGCCTTTTTAATTAATTGAATTTCTTACCTTTACCAATTTTTAGCTATTCTTTTAATTTATTTATCTATTTTCTGTCATGGGGCTTGAAATCAGAGCCTGAGTGCTGTCCCTGAACTCTTTTTTGCTCAAGGCTAGTGCCCTATCACCGAGCCACAGTGCCACTTCCAGTTTTTGAGTGCTTAATTGCAGATGAGGGTCTCTTGGAGATTTTTCTGCCCAGGCTGGCTTTGAACTGCAATCATCCTATCTCAGCCTCCTGAATAACTAGGATTACAGGCAGAAGCCAAAGGCACCTGGCTTCTTCTTACATTTTTTAGGTAGTAATTCCAGGGATTACAGTATACATCCCTAATTCATGATATTCTCTCTTGAGTTACTGGTGTGTCATTTTATATGTAATGTAAGAATGTGTAAGGGTATATTTCCATTTACCACTGCCTCCTTTGTGTGATTGTTGTACATTTAATTTATGCAAGATGAGATCCTGTTTGGTCTTTTTCCTTCCAAACAGAAGAGTATCTTTTTCACATTTGTTATAGTATAGTTCACCTGCTGACAAGTTCTCCCCATTTTTGATTGCCTGAAAATGTCTTTATTCTGCATTCAGTTTTAAAAGATCTTTGGTCAATAAAAAAATTCAGGTTGACAGTTTTATTTTTTTAGCAACTCCACGGTAGCATCTATGGTCTTTTGGCTTTCATATTTTTTTCTATCATGAAGTTAGTATATATTCTCAGTGTTGTTGACTTGTATATCTTCCTCCCCACCCAACTGACTATTTAGTATCTCTGCTTCTATCTTTCCAAAAGTTTAAAGATGAAATACTAGATGTGGTATTTCTCGGTGCTTCTCCTGCTTGGGTTACACTGATCCACACGTCATTGTATTTCATTTGATATGGGGGACAGAGTTGATTGTGTCTCTGAAAATAGTTTTCTGTCCTAATATCTCTCTTCTCTCCAATTACATGTATATTGCAGAGGTCCTGCATTGTCCTTCCAACAACTAATACATTGTCCGCTTTTTTCAATCTGATTCCTGCTGTGATTCAGTTAGGATAGTTATTACAGCCTGTTTTTAAAATGACTGACTGTGGCTTGGCAGTACTGGTATTAGTCATTCTACTATTTGGCCATGTCAAGTTTTTCATATATCATATAATATCCTTTCTAGGTGTAGAATTTCCAGTTGGCAAAATTTCATATTTCATAAATCTTTGTTGTAGTTTCTTCCTCTCTGTGGTTATGGTGCATTTCACTTTAAACTCTAGAACAGTCTTTGAGATCCTGTATGTGGTTTAAAAACCTGGAGATCTTGATTTATAACTAATGGGTAAGCACGAGCTTGTTTGTGTTTTGAATTCCCCATGACTGTCTTGTTCAGAATAGCATACAAGATATGCACCTCTTTGACCTAAAACATAATTCCACTCAAAAATGTACTGAGATTAAACGCATTTCACTTCAAGTTAGTCACCTAAAATAATTCTGAAGCATTTCTTACATTTAACATGTGTTGCTAACACCAACTCTAAGTAGTTCCAATATATTTTCATTACTCCAAAATAAAAACCTTTACCAACTTCTCTCATATTCCTGGAAACAACTGAGCTATTCTCTCTCTCTATTATCATATCCCTTCCGAACAATTCATACAAATAATAGAGTAACACATATCAGGACATTTTCTGATTTTTTTACACTTTTAGAGGATATACCTCTAAATCCATATTGTTGATATATATTAGTATTCCACTTATTTTCATAGGTGAATAACATTCTGTTGTGTGTATATATTCCACAATCTGCATGTATATTCATCCTTAGATGGCTATTCGAACTCTTTCAATTTTTTAGTGATTAATAAGACTTCTATGACTACCTGTATACATGTTTGTTTGAGTGCCTGTTTTCAGTTCTTTCAGGTGTATTTACAGAAATGAAATTATGAGATTATGTGTTACTTTTATGTTTAATTTTTGATGGAATGCCTACTTTCCAAAGTGGCTGGGACAATTCACATTTCCACAGCAGCATAGTCACAGTGCTGCATAATCTTGCCAACATTTGACATTTCCTTTTATTTATTTTTCTTTATATTACTGTCATCCTAATATTTAAAAGTGGAACTTCATTGTGTTTTTCATTTGCATTTCTAGCTATAATGACTAATCATGTCAAATACTTTTCACTTTTTTGCTGCTTGTACATCTTCTTTACATAAATATCTATTAGAATTTCCTGTTCATTTTTTACAATGCAGATATTGTGCTGGATATGTGAATTTTTTATATATTCTGGATAATAGGCTCTTAACAGATACATGATTTGCACAGTTCTTAGAATTTTCTAGGTTGTCTTCTTCCGTCTCCTGATAAAGTCCTTTGATAGACAAAGCCTATATTTTGATCGTCTGATCTGTACATTTTCCCTCGGTGCCTATGTTTTTGACATTGTAGCTAAGCATATGTTGCCAAACCCATGGTTACAAAGATATTCTTCCCATGGTTTTATGTCTTAAGTTACTGATTAATTTTGAGATGATCTGTAATATTTTGAATTAGGGTTGCCAATACCATATTTTTATACTTAGCTATCCAGCTGCCCTAGCCCAATTTATTTTTTAAAAAGTCTATTCTTTTCCCATAGAATGGTTTTGGCACTCTTGCTAAAAAGCAATTGGAAATAGATTTAGGAGATGTGTGTGTGTGTGTGTGTGTGTGTGTGTGTGTGTGTGTGTGTGTGTGTGTGTGTGTGTGTGTTGGTAATAGGGCTTAGCTTTATTACTCAAGGCTTACATTCTAACACTTGAGGCCCAAGTGCACTCCTAGCTTTTAACTTGTTAAAAAGGAGCATTCTCATGGTCTGCTTAGGTTGACTTCAAACTGATTCCACTGATTCTCAGCAAGATGTACAAACTAATTTCTGGATCTCAATTCTGTTCCACTGACGTATGTACATGCATGTGTCGGTTCTAGTAGCTTATTGTAGATGGCTTTAGATATTATACACATAGGATTATGTCATTTGAATATAGATTTACTTTCCCTGTAATTTGGATATCTTCTGTTTCTTCTTTATGCTAATTAGTCTGTGTCTAACTTCCAATACAATGAATAGCAGTGGCTAAAATCAGCATCATTGTTAGTTCCTGATTTAGGAGGGAATTTTTCAGTCATAAGTATAATGTTAACTGTAAATATTTCACAAAGCCATTTCACTAGTGACTTTTCTGTCCTATTTTTTTTTTTAGGGATTTTTTTTAAATTTTATTTTATTTGAGAAAATACTGTACAGAGGGGCTACAATTACATGGGCAGGATAATGCATACATTTCTTAGCAAGCATTGCAGCCTCCTCCTTTGTTTACCCTTCACCTCCCTTCCCAGCTTCCCCCCTCCCCCCACCCAATTATACCCCCCTACCCCCACACACCGACATTGTAAAGCTGGTTTTGACATGACATTTTGTACTTCTCATTGTTGCAACAGGTCCACCTGAATCCTTAAACGAGTTGTTTGTCCCCATCTCCCACATGTTATACTGACATCAAATATAGTGAAAGCGGGGGTTACACTGTGGGGGAGGGACATACAAAGCAACAAAGAAATAATCTTATAAATGCGTTAGAAACACATGCATGAAAGAAACGAAAACATTAAAATACATATTTAAGGGTTCATTTTCCTAACATCACATTATCTGACCTTTTCCGCTTGACTCATACCTGTACTAGATATTGCAAATAAGGGAAACCATGGGACCTATGCTTCTTTGGGCCTGGCTTACTTCACTTAATATAATTTTTTCCAAACCTTTCCATTTCCTAACAAATGGGGAAATGTCATTCTTTCTGATGGAGGCATAGAATTCCATTGTGTATATATACCACATTTTCTTGATCCATTCATCTACTGAGGGGCATCTGGGTTGGTTCCATATCTTAGCTATGGTAAATAATGCTGCAATAAACATAGTTGTGCTGGTAGCTTTAGTGTGGTCTTGTTTGTAAACATTTGGGTAAATGCCCAAAAGTGGGATTGCTAGATCATAGGGGAGATCTATGTGAAGTCTTTTGAGGAACCTCCATACTGCTTTCCAAAGTGGTTGAACAAGTTTACATTCCCACCAACAATGAAGTAAGGTTCCTTTCTGTCCACATCCCCTCCAGCATCTGTTGTTGTTAGAGTTCTTGATTTTTGCTGTTCTAACTGGAGTGAGGTGATATCTCAATGTTGTTTTGATTTGCATTTCTTTTATGGCTAGGGATGTTGAACATTTCTTCATGTGTCTATTGGCCATCCTTCTTTCTTCTTCAGAGAAGCTTCTCTTTAAGTCTTTCGCCCACTTATTTATTGGGCAGTTGTTTCTTTGAGGATTTGTTGTTGGGTGGTTTAATTTTTTGAGTTCTAAGTATATTTTAGATATGAGACCATTGTCCGTTGTATGGCTAGTAAAGATCTTCTCCCAATCTGTGGGCTTTCTATTGATCTTGCTAGCTATGTCATTTGCCCTGCAGAAGCTCTGCAATCTTATGCAATCCCATTTGTCCAACCTTTCTTTGATTTGTTGTGCTTCCGGGTCTCTATTCAGAAAATTTCGGCCTGAGCCAAGGAGACCTAGGGTTTCTCCTATTCCATCCTGTAATGTTTTCAGAGTGTCTGCTTTGAGTTCAAGGTCTTTGATCCATTTGGAGTTGATTCTGGTGCAGGGTGATATATAAGGATCTAGCTTTAGTTTTCTACATGTAGTTAACCAATTTTGCCAGCACCATTTACTGAAGAGGCTGTCTTTCTTCCATTCTATTGTTTTAGCTTCCTTATCGAAGATTAGATGGCTATAGGTCTGTAGGTTCATTTCTGGGTTTTCAATTCTATTCCATTGGTCCTGAGGTCTGTTCTTATGCCAATACCAAGCTGTTTTGATTACTATGGCTTTATAGTAGAGTTTGAAATTTGGTATTGATATTCATCCAGCAGTGTTCTTTCCATTGAGGAGCGTTTTTGCTATTCGGGGTCTTTTATTGTTCCATATGAATTTTTGGATTGCCTCTTCTATTTCCTTGAAGAATGAGGGTGGAATTTTGATAGGTATCGCGTTGAATTTGTAGATAGCATTGGGAAGTATTGCCATTTTCACGATGTTAATCTTGCCAATCCAGGAGCATGGGAGGTTTTGCCATTTTTTTAGTTCTGTGTTGATTTCCTTTTTCAAGATTTTAAAGTTTTCATCATAGAAGTCCTTCACTTCTTTAGTTAAGTTGATTCCTAGGTATTTTATTTTTTGTGGGGCTATTACAAATGGAGTTGCTTTCCTAATTTCAGCCACGCTTTTCTCATTGTTGGCATACAGAAAAGCCATTGATTTTGGGGGGTTAATTTTATAACCTGCTACTTTGCCAAAGTTTTGAATCAGCTTGAGTAATTTGGGAGTGGAGTCTATGGGATTCTTTAAATACAAGATCATGTCATCTGCAAAGAGGGAGAGTTTTATTTCTTCTTTCCCTATTTGGATCCCCTTTATGTCTGCATCTTGTCTTATTGCTGTAGCTATGCATTCGAATACTAGATTGAAGAGAAGTGGAGAGAGTGGGCATCCTTGTCTTGTTCCTGAGTTAAGAGGAAATGGCTTTAGTTTTTCACCATTGAGTATAATGCTGGCTGTAGGTTTGTCATATACAGCCTTTATTGTATTGAGGAATGTTCCATGGATTCCTAATATTTCCAGAACCTTCATCATAAAGGGGTGTTGGATCTTGTCAAATGCTTTTTCGGCATCTATTGAGATAACCATGTGGTTCTTATTCTTGCTCCTGTTGATGTCATGAATAATATTAATTGATTTGCGTATATTGAACCAGCTTTGCATCCCTGAAATGAATCCTGTTTGATCATGGTGTATGATTTTTTGGATGAATTGTTGAAGTCGATTGGCCAAAATTTTGTTGAGAAGTTTTGCATCAATGTTCATCAAAGAAATGGGTCTATAGTTCTCTTTCTTTGATGAGTCCCTGCCTGGTTTTGGGATGAGGGTTATGATGGCTTCATAGAATGTGTTCGGTAGTGAGCTTTCTCTTTCAATTTCATTGAAGAGTTGGAGGAGTATTGGTGTGAGCTCTGCTTTGAAGGCCTTGTAAAATTCCGCTGTAAAACCATCTGGTCCTGGACTTTTCTTAGCTGGGAGGTCTCTTATTGCTGTTTCTATTTCAATGCTTGATATGGGCCTGTTAAGCTGGTTTAACTCATCTTGGTTTAGTTTTGGCATGTCAATATTTGCTAGGAAAAGGTCCATTTCTGTCAAGTTCTCAAACTTATTAGCATAAAGTTTTGAGAAGTATTCCCTTATAATGTTCTGAATCTTGGTTGTTTCCGTGGTGATGTTTCCATTCTCATCTCTGAGTTTATTAATTTGGGTGTGTTCTCTCCTTTTTCTGATAAGGTTTGCTAAGGGTCTGTCGATTTTGTTAAGTTTTTCGAAGAACCAACTCTTTGTTTTGTTGATTCTTTCTATAGTTTTTTTGGATTCTAATTCATTTAATTCTGATTTAATTTTGATTATTTCTTTCCATCTACTGGATTGGGGTTTATCTTGCTGCTCTTTTTCAAGGAGGTTTAGATGTGTCATTAAATTGTTAGTTTCAGATCTCTCCAATTTGTTGATGTAGGATCTCAGAGCTATAAACTTGCCTCTGAGTACTGCCTTTGCTGTGTCCCAGAGGAGCTGGTAATTTGTGTGTTCATTTTTGTTGAATAGCATGAACATTTGAATTTCCTTTCTAATCTCTTCCATGACCCACTCATGATTCAGCAGTGTGTTGTTCAGCCTCCAAGTGATACCGGACTTTCTTTGGTGGCTTTTGGTGTTGAGTTCTAATTTTATTCCCTTGTGGTCAGAGAGAATGCAAGGTATAACTTCAATGTTTCCGAATTTAGACAAGTTTGCTTTGTGGCCTAAAATGTGGTCTATTTTAGAAAATGTTCCATGTGCTGCTGAGAAGAACGTGTATTCTGATGCTGCTGGGTGAAATGTTCGGTAGATGTCTGTTAAGTCTAGTTGATCTATGCAGCTGTTTAGATCTGCGGTTTCTCTGTTGAGTTTTTGCCGAGTTGATCTATCTAGTGGGGAGAGTGGTGTGTTAAAATCCCCAACAATTAATGTCTTTGGATCTATATGGGATTTGAGGGAAAGTAGTGTTTCTTTGATAAATTTGGGTGCTCCATTGTTTGGCGAATAGATATTTAGAATTGTAATATCCTCCTGAAGGAGAGATCCTTTAATTAGTATGTAGCGACCTTCTTTATCTCTTCTCACGAATTTTAATTTGAAGTCTATTTTATCTGATATTAGGATTGCAACTCCCGCCTGTTTATGAGGGCCGTTTGCTTAGTAGATTTTGTTCCAGCCTTTAACCTTGAAAATGTACTTGTTTTTATAGGCAAGATGTGACTCCTGCAGGCAGCAGATAGAAGGGTCTTGTTTTTTAATCCAACTAGACAGTCTATGTCGCTTAATTGGAGAGTTCAGTCCGTTAACGTTAAGAGATAGGACTGAGAGGTATTGGCGAGTTCCTGCCATGTTATCTACCTTCTTGCGGGCTGCGAAAACTGGGTTCTTCCTAAGGTTCTTGGATTTTCAGTTTGGGTGCAGTTTCTTGGACTTTGTTGTGTTCTTGTTGGTTTTCTATGTGTAGGACATCTTTAAGAATCTTTTGTAGGAGCCGGGCGCTGGTGGCTCACGCCTGTAATCCTAGCTACTCAGGAGGCTGAGATCTGAGGATCGCGGTTCAAAGCCAGCCCGGGCAGGAGAGACCGTGAGACTCCTGTCTCCAATAAACCACCAGAAAACCGGAAGTGGCGCTGTAGCTCAAGTGGTAGAGCGCTCGCCTTGAGCTGAAGAGCTGAGGGACAGCGCCCAGGCCCAGAGTTCAAGCCCCACGATCGACAAAAAAAAAAAAAAAAAAAAAAAAGAATCTTTTGTAGGGCTGGTTTGGTGGAGATGTATTGTTTCAATTTTTCTTTGCTATGGAAGGTTTTTATTTGGCCTTCAGTTATAAAGGAGAGTTTAGCTGGGTACAGTATTCTTGGTTGATAGTTGTTTGTTTTTAGGGCATGGCATACGTCATTCCAGGCTCTTCTTGCTTTGATTGTCTCTGCTGAGAAATCTGAGGTGATTCTAATTGGTTTCCCTTTATAGGTGATTACCCTTTTCTCCTTGACAGCTTTAAGGATCTTTTCCTTGGTCTGGGTTGATCCTGTGTGGATTATAATGTGACTGTGCGATGTCCTATTCTGGTCTGGTCTATTTGGGGTTCTAAAAGCTTCTTGTATCTGAATAGGCCTATCTTTTTGTATGTTTGGGAAGTTCTCTGCTAGGATCCTGTTAAACAAATTTCCTAGACCATTAACTTCTGTTTCTAGGTGCTCCTCTACAACCATTATCCTTAGATTGGGCCTTCTGATGGTGTCTTCCAGGTGTTGGATAGACCTATCATATTTCTTGGACTTGTCTTGGATTGTTGTATGTTCTTTCTCTATAATATCTAGGCTGTCTTCAATCCCTGAGATTCGATCTTCTGCATGGTCTAACCTGCTGTCAAGACTCTCTACTTTGTTTTTTTTTATCTCTTTTCCTTCTAATTGGTCAGCTTTGATGGCTTCAAGTTCTTTGTTGAAGCTCTGTTTTAGGTCTTGTATGAGTTTCTTTACTTCCTTAATTTGGTGTTCAGTGTTTGTTCTAAAATCACTTAGTTGATTGGTTATGGTTTCTTTGGACTCCCATTCCTTCTGTTGGGTTCCATTCAGCATTCCCTTTGTGGTCTCTCTGACTTCCTTCAGCTCTTTGTTAATGTATTCCATGAATGCCTTTAGTGATCTTTGTGTATTCTCTACCTGGTCTCTCAGTTCCTGAATTACTCTTTAATTAGCTTCCTCCCGTCTGTGGGATTCCTGCAGTTCTCTTTCTTCCCGTTCGTGGGATTCCTGCAGTTCTCTTTGAGTGTTCTCAGCCTGCTCACGCCATTCCTCCCTTTCTCTTTGAGTATTCTCAAGTTGTTCACGCAAATCCTGTATCAGTTTTTGAGTAGCTTCCTCACGCTTATGATATTCCTGTATAAACTTCTGGGATGCCTCCTCTCTCTCCCTATCACACTCATACAGAGTCCTTTGTACATTGTCAAACTTCTCATTTATCATGTTTGCTAGTAGTGTTTGTAGAGCTATTTGGGAACTCTCCTCTGGATTATTCTTTATCTGTTCTAATCCTTGATTATCAAGTTTGGGAATTGAGATACCCGAATTTGCCATTTTTCTTGTGTTTTTCCGGCTTACTCTGCCCATTTGAGATGAAGATTGCACCAGTTTTGTGCTAGAACACTATCTTAAGGCAACCATCAACCAAAGTTTGCGTTTGTACAGTCAATAGTCTACAGATACAATCTAGTTCAACAGATACATCTATTCAACATCAAACAACTATATGTTAAAGGACCTCGAACCGCAGAAAAGAATTTGGAAAACCAGAAATTATTAAGATTAGGGAGAGATGTGGGTAAAAAATAGGAATAGATTGGTGTGGGGAGGCACAGGGAGAGTTAACTATGTCCTAATCACAATGCAGGAAATGGGTTGGGTAGGATGCAAGTAGAGAGAGAGAGAAAAAGAAGAGATGGAAAGGGGAATAAAGAGAGACCAGAAAAAAATAGAAACGTAAAAATTAATGTTATTATAGAGGTTAAAAGACCGTCTATTTAGAGAGGAATGTGAATATGTTGAGAGAAGGGGAGGGACATAGAGGAGATGTGAAAAACTTTAAGGATGGGAAAGGGAGAAGAAAAGATCAGAAGTTTAGTAGAGCTAGACAAAAAACAAAAAGATAATTAAGAAAGAAAGAAAAAGAGAAAGAAGACAAGAAAAGAAAGGAAAACGCTCATTCACATATTCCTAAAATAAAAATTATAAGAGGAGAAAAAAAAAAGTTACTGGAAAACAATTATTTTTTCAGAAGAGGCAAAAATTAAAGATTAATAAAAGTTTTAGAAGGGAAAAAATTTATATATATATATATATATATATATATATATACATATATGGTAACAAAAAACAAAAAACAAGCAAAAGAAGAATAAGAAAAAAAAAGAAAGAAAAAAAAAGTCTTTTGATTTTTTTTTGGGGGGGGGAGGAGTGGGAAGAATCCTGTATTTCCCTTTTGTCTGTAACCAGTCTCTTGTTGGAGTCTCTGGTCAGCTTGAGGTCCTGTGGCTTGATTGGTTTCTTAAGTCAGTTTGTTGGAAGAGGCAGAAAAATGCTCTGCTTTACCCAAGATTTTGAGATCCCCCTCCCAGGTTAGTTTTCTGGGAGGGTGATCTGCTTTGAGAATCACAAAAGAGGGGGATGTGGTGATGAGGCTAGGTTCTGGGTAGAGTTGAGGCCTTTCAACAAACAGTAGCTTTTCCCTGGGGCTATTTTGTGATAAAGCTCACAGCGCCCAGCCTGGAGCCATTCTCAGGGTTTCTGTTTTTCAATTGATTGTGGTGGCTGCTAGAGGGAGGGGCAGCCTCTGGCTCTGGTTACCCAGTGAGGCAAGGCACTGCAATGGCTGGCGCCTGAGCTGGGTCACTTTTCCCTGGATGGAGCTGAGTCTGGCAGGTCACTTCGCCGTTAAGTTCTTGTGACCAGCTAAATGACTCGTTTTATTCCAAGGCCTCAGCTGGAGCTAGCAGCTCCTCCAAGCTTTGTCGGTATCCAAGATGGAGATCACCGGTGCTGGGGGGGGAGGGGTGGCCTTCCCTCCTCTGCTCCCTGAGAAGGAGTGAGGAAGTCGGGCTTGTACTCACGCCGAGTCTTGGATACTGGGTAGTCTCTGGTCTGCAAACAGCAGGATGAAGATGTCAGCTCCTTGTCAGTTCTTGTTGGTGTTGAGTAGAATCCGCTCGTCTGCTGCGTCTGGCTCCTTCGTCCCGGACTCTCTGTGTCTCAGGTATGACCCCGCGGCGGTGGTCGCTGCCGCGACCCTGCCGCCGCAGCGGCAGCTGATGTGTTTCCTTGGCTTCCCCTCTCTTGTCTAACTCTCTGTCCTGTGATGGCACACTTGGTGTGATTCTCTGGCTTAGGACTGTTCACTGGAACTCTAAAACTGCTTTCTATGCGAGATTGTTCAGATTCCAGCTTCTCCTCCGCCATCTACCCGGAACTCTCTTCTGTCCTATTTTTTGATTGTACTCATTCTCATTCATTGTCATAGAAAGCGTTGTTCCTGCAGCTTGTGTTCAGTTAGTATTTGATAGACTTTCTTAGTAGACAATACCTAAACTGACCATTTGCACTGCTGCCTTAGTCTTTCCTTTCTGTTTATACTGAGCCTAAAGTACAGCCCTGGAAGTTCAGAGTTTTTTGGCTCTTTACTGGGCACATAGCCAGTACACACACAGAAGTGTGTGTGTATGGTCTTGCAACTTCTTCAGCATATTTAAGTGCCTGTACCTGCTCTAATACCCTTCCCCCAGATCCCCCAAAAACAACTCACCACATGTTTGCTCCAAGTCTGAGAAGAGTGTTGTATCAATTGTATTGTATTACCCCCAGGCAATTATAAGTTTTTATTCACCTTTAGAATGCTCTTTTGGACAATACATCTGGATTCTCTGTTCTGAATTTCAAGTTAAGCAAAACAGAAGAGGCCTTTGTTCCAATCCTTCAGATAATTACCAGAAACTGCTTTGAACAAACACAATTATTTACATTGCTCACCTTTAACTTAAAGAGGTCATAGAAAAATCTTATTCATGAGTTTCCTACAGATAATACCAATATCTGATCTGTCTCCTGTGGTATAATGGAAGGCTTTCCAACTTTATTTGGACTTCAGGTTTCTTTTTTATTCAAAATGATGACTCCACTTCATGTGATCAAAAGTTACTAATGGTGTTACCAAAACCATATACTGTAATTGAAACTGAACTCATTATGGGCCCCTGTTCTTATCTCCTCTCTCATAAGTACATTTTACTCCATAAGACACAATCACCACTGAACTTTCAACCAATTATCCCATTCAATTTCTGTAAGTCTTTAAAGAGTAGGTGACTCTTAATTTCAAATTAATGGCTAGTAATGCTTTCCTAAAATAAACATTTATTTATATGTCTGTAGCTTTTTATATAATAGTTTTACTATAATTTGGGGAAATTTATTTGCAGAACAGGGTAGATCTAGATTTCTCATCTCATTCCCCATGTTCTTCTTGTGATTCTCTGCTTTCATAACTTTCCAAAGATCACACTGAGAAAATTCACCTGGCTTATGAGGTGTGTATGTTTTTATTTTTTTAATGAGCTTAGCCATGGGGGCCTCCCAGAGAATAAAGATATCATTTAAGGGATAAATTGCTATTTACTTTAAGAACTCAAGAAAAACTTCCTTCTGCCAGTTTTCTCCTCACTTCACTACACTTAATTTGTTCAGCCAGAGCTTATGTGCAAATAATAGGTCCAAAGCACCCAGGAGGAGGGACAGTACACAGTCTTGGAATAATAGTGAATTCATCTAATTGTTCAAGTATTAAAACCATAACCATCTATGATGAGAGAATTGGTTTTGTAGTTATTGTGACTAGAGATCAAGTGATTAATAATTCAGTCTCATGAAAGAAAAAAAAAGGGGTATCAACTAATTTTTTCCTTATCAAAAGAGCAAAGAAAAATGCCAGAGTGGGCTAGGAGCTGGTGGCTCACACCTGTGATCCTATCTACTCAGGAAGCTGAGATCTGAAGATCTCAAAGCCAGCCAGAAATGCAGGAAAGTCCATGAGACTCTTATTTTCAAGCATCCACCAAAAAATAAATAAATAAAGGTGGAAATGGAGCTTTGATTCAAGTGATAGAATGTCAAAAGTACTTAGGGACAGCACACAAGCCCTAAGAAGTGACATTTTATATTTTATTACAACATCTTGTAACAGGGTTCTTTGATCCACTTAAGACGAGTCAAATGCCAGCTTGAGGATCCTAAGATATTTGGAGAGGGAAAGTGCTTCTAGTGAGTCAAAACTTACTTCATCAAAGTTTATTTACTTCCTATATCCATTTGTAGCTGTCCATGTATGCGTGCTCTAGGAGAAAGGTCAGACAAATGTGAAAACAGCCTTATTGCACCTTCCCACCTGCTGCTCTCAATTCTACCCCAAGATTCCACCTAAAAGGATCTAATCTCTAGATAAAAGTTCAGCCCTTTAAATATCTGAAGTCAGCCACCCATGCCCCAGCCTCTTCTATCTATGTTTTCTTGCCTCAAAATAAAAAAAGAGGGGAAAAAGGCCGTCTGAATACCTGGCTGTTAGATGCACCACCTAGTAGATGGAAAGCTCCATGCTCAAATAGGCTTCAGAGTGTCTCAGAAAAAGGTGATTTGCCCCAAAGCAGTGTGTACCCTAACTTTCAGAGAGAGAGGGGGTGGGGTGGGAAAGAGAGAAGTATAAAAGGCAGAGAAAAGAATCTATTTGCCCATTTTTTCCTAGCAGCCTGAACCTTATGCCTTCCTTCTTCCTTGCCTTGGTGACCCTGTAATGGATGTGCTTTGTAAGAGGCATAATGCCTTAGGTAATAGTCATTTTGATTAAGCTATAAACCTATCCAGTTGTGAGAAGGAGTCAGGCTTTCAAATCCTATGAAGAGAATAGACCACAGGGCAAGCCAACTTGGTTTCAATTATTTAGAGATACCCAGTGAGAAGATTACCCCCTAAATATTTAAGACCCTAAAGGAACAAGTCATTCCCAGTTGTTCAATGTTTTCTCTCTGGGAGAATTGCCATCAGGGCAATTGCTGACTCTTCTGTGATTCTCTTTAAGTCCTTGAATCTCAGATGTGAGACTCTAGGCACGATCACAGCATGAGAAAACAGGATAGTTAAAGTCCTCCTTGTTCTTACCTTGAAAGAAATGCAATTCTTGTCTACAGGTAGTTGCACATCCTTTCAAATGCAGTATTCCAGTACATATGAATATAAGTATCTTGCAGACCCTTTGAATCAGAGGCTGGAAATTACCATATAAAATAAAGTGCAATGGTTGACTCAAAAACATTGATTCAAGAACATTTAAAGAAGGTTATATTAGCCAAAGTATAGTGAGATACTAAAGAATTAAAAGATAACTGCCACTGTTTTCAAGAACATACCATTAAATTCTATTACATTTGAGCAAGCATCCTACTCTCCCAAAAGCAGAGATTAGGGTTATGTATGCTCAGAAGTGTTGTTAAAGTGGGTTTCCTTCCTGTCTTAGTCCATTCTAAGTGGATCTTAGTGGACTACTGAATTTGTTGCTCTATTAGAATACCACAGACTGAGTAATTTGTAAACAACAGAAATTTGTTTTTTGTTTGTGGAGTTTGGGAAGTTTAAGAGCATGGCTTCTGGCAGAGGCTTTTCTGCTACCTCACCCCATGATAGGATTGGGGAGGGCAGGAGAAAGAAAACCATCAAGTGGCCTCAGATCCTTTTGAAATCAGCATTAACCCATTCCTGAGAGTGGAGCTCTCATACCTAAATACCTGCCTTTAGGCCCTGCATGTTTACACCATCGCATTAGTCATTAAGTTTGCCACCTGTGAATGTGGGAGAACACGTTAAACTATAGCATTACTCATCCAAGTAGAGACCACTAGGCTCTCAGGGCAGTCATGGCCTCTCACTGTTCAGAATTGGAGTAAGGGATTCTGACAATCACCATCCAAGGTGCTTGCTGAGAGACAAAGAACACACATACTTAGACAAAGAAATAAAACATAAAACAAAATCAGGTTCCTGTTTGTAAGAACAGCAGTTAAATCCATTAATAAAATATTACTTTCCTTCCCAAGGACAGAGGTAGAAAAGGTATATTAGAATTAGAATTGAACAAACAATGTAAACTAACAGAGCATTCAGAAATATTAAAGCAATGGAGATTCTTGTTTTCCCACTTCCTCTGTGTACTTTCTTGTCACTAAGATTAAATATGAGTCTCATTACATCAGAGAATAAGGTATTTAGAGGGTCAGTAAAAAGTTATGAACCTCAAAGCATCTAGAGTCTTAAAAAATCTGAAAGCTTAAGCTGGACACTGGTGGTTCATACCTGTAATACTAGCTACTCAGGAGCCTGAGAGCTGAGGATTGCAGTTTAAAGCCAGCCCAGGCACGAAAGTCTGTGATATTCTTATCTCCAATTAACCACCAAAAAAGCCAAAAGTGGAACTGTGGTCGACTGCTGTCTTGACAAAAAGCTTAGGAAAAGCACACAGCTCCTGAATTCAAGCACCGCACACACACACACACACACACACACACACACACACACACACACACACACACACACACGCACACATGCACAAACATGCACATATGCACACACATGCACACACATGCACACACACACACACACACACACACACACACACACACACACACACACACACACACCCCTGAAAGCTTAAAAACATGATGTTTTTAAAATCTACTATTTCAACATCATAAATAGCAGTAGAAAGAAATCATCCAGATTGGGACACGTGTCTGTGAGCAGGACAGCTTAAGACACATAATGCAAATAGGTGTGCAGCCTGAGAACTTTAATATAGGCCCTTTAGGAAATTATCATACATGGAACCAACCCAGATGCCCCTCAGTAGATGAGTGGATCAAAAAAATGTGGTGTGTGTGTGTGTGTGTGTGTGTGTGTGTGTGTGTGTGTGTGTGTTTGTGTGTGTGTGTGTGTGTGTGTGTGTGTGTGTGTGTGAGGAAATGGAAAGACTTGGAAAATATCATATTAATTAAAATAACCCACTCCCAAAGAAATTTAAGTCCTATGGTTTTTTTCCAATAATTAGTAGACATATAGTATAACCTTATCAGATGAGCCAAACAACTCAAAAACCATGAACATATGGCCATATAAGATGATGCTAAGTGAAATGAACACCAAGAGGTCTGGACACAAGAGGTCTGTCTTTATTATTATTGTATTAAATGTACCATGTGATTTTATCTTTTGTTGCTGTTGTTGTTACCTTTGTATGTTCTTTCCCCTATGGCATATCCCCTATAGTCACTGTACTTGATTTTGGTACCCTGCATCTTGTATATACATTTGTCTAACCTGGGGAGGGGAAGGAGAAAAACAAAATGCTGAAACCAGGTCACAGGATAACTCATTGCAACAAGGATACCTACAGGACAGTATATTGGAAATGAACTTTACAACTTGCCGGGGTGTGTGTGGGGGAAGATGGGGTGGAAAGGGGGGGCGGGGGGGGGAGGGATAGTGGGACAACAAGGGAGAGAGTAACAATGATCGACAAGTAATGTATTCATTGCCTTACTCATGTAACTGTAACCCCTCTGTATAGCATCTTTATGATAAAATTTTTAAAAAGAAACTATTTACACTACAGAGCCAATACCCAATGTCCTTACTTTCTTTTGCTTCTTGTTTCCCTAATTGCAGCTGTGGAGAAATAAATAATGTTTGTCTTTGTTCATGCAGTCTTCCTACAGTCTTTTGTAGAGAACACTCAGAATATGTATATAAAAGTGTCTCCCTAGCTGGGCGCCAGTGGCTCACACCTGTAATCCTAGCTACTCAGGAGGCTGAGATCTGAGGATCGCAGTTCAGAGCTAGCCTGGGCAGGAAAGTCCTTGAAACTCTTTATCTCCAATAAACCACCAGAAAACTGGAAGTGGCACTGTGGCTCAAGTGGTAGGGCACTCGCCTTGAGTTGAAATGCTGAGGGACAGTACCCTGGTCCAGAGTTCAAGTCCCATGACCACCACTACCAACAACAACAAAAAAGTGACTCCCTAAAGGAATGGGAAGAGGAGGCCTTGGGCAAGGAAAACAAAAGCCATGAAAGGTAGAGAAGGCAATCATATTATCCTAAGAATTCCTTTAACTTCATGCTGCAGAAGCAGGAATACAGATGGTAGTTTTTAAAACAGATTTTATAAATTAAGAAGCCCCAGATCAGATCCCTAGTTCTCAGGTCTCCTTTTTATGAATAATATTTCAGGACAATATGTAGATGGAAGCCTATCTACTGGTATGAAAAAATAAGTAAGGGGGAAAAAATCTAGGCAAAAAGAAAGTCGTTGAGGCTTTATCTAGTCTTGCTCGGCGTCTTAGATTAGAGATCAGGAATTCTCTACTTGTACCCAACTGGCTGAATTGGGAACTGCATGCCTGTTATTTTGGAGACACAGTATGATCAAAGAGCCTAAGTGGACCCGTATGGGTAAGTCATATAGATCCTAGCATCTGCAAGAGCTGGAGGGAGAAGGTCAGCTGATGGTAGGGCAGGGTGCATGGGCCCTGAATGTATCAAGAGTGTAGACTACACATTTTTCTAATTAGATTTCAGCAGCTGCTACCAGAGTGCTTCATGGCAGAACGGCCATCTGGACATAAACAAGGCAGACCCTGGGGCTAAACAAATTTTGCATATAAACACTGTCCTTTGTGAAAAAAGACATGTAGAGTTTCTCTTACACCCAATGTATGAAAATGTACCCTAAACCTTCTAAGGCACTGAGCTGGCATGCAAGGTTCATGAAAGCCAAGAAGCACGTATTTCCAAACTCTACTCTCAGAGTCATCCCATTGGTGGCCTAAAATCAGTGATCATGGGGATAATTACACTCTGGATCTTGGAAAATTCTAAAAGTTGGAATCTTTTTCCTTGAAGAGAGCAAGGTTGTCAAGCTTCTGCCAGCATATCATCACGTTGTTCTCAAACTTTTCTTCCTCACTATCTCAAAGTACAAATATGAGGAGGCATGTCCTTCTTTATAACTGGCATAAGAATAAATACATTGAGAAAAAGCCGCTCAGAATATACTTCTAAAGAAGAAGAAACAAGCTCATTCTAAACAGGATGCAGAATATTACCCTGGAAGATAAAAAAGAGCTATATTTCAGAGAACTTTAAACATTAAGTCAAGGAACTAGCCTTTATCTCTTTTTTCAGGTAGATATTGCTGAATTTATTTTATTTTTTATTTTTATTGTTAAGGCAATGCACAAAGGTGTTGCAGTTATATAAATCAGGTAATGAGTCCATTTCTTTTTGAAGAGTCTCACCTCTTCCCTCATTTTCTCAAAATATTTTTTTCTCTTCTACCTCCTTCCCCACAAGTTGTATAGTTCATTTTCAACATAGTGCCTAGTGAGCATCACTGCTGAATTTATTCACCCTTTGTCTTGTAGAGACAAATGGTATGGTAAAATGGATAAGGTAATGTTATTTTTGTTGGCTGTATCAGACTGGGTAAGGAAGTAAGTGAAAAGGAGTGATTTGGGGATCTCCAATAATATATCCCATTCAATGGCCTAACAATGAATTGATAAAGGAGTGAGTGATGGTACAAGATTTATTAATCTGTTTTTCATGACTGTAGTAAAATAGCTAGAATAGGCTACTTTATAATGAAGAAAGAAGTTTCTTTCTTCTCATGATTTTGGAGGTACGAATTCTAGAGGGACCTCTTATAATCATGGCAGAGTCCCAAGGTTGCAGGTGGCAAATGGCAAGAAACACCACTTGAATGTCAATGTCTGTGTATCTTATTTCTACCTCTCTTCTCATAAAGCCACCGAACTTCAACAATGGTTCCAATCTAATGACCAAATCATTTTAGAAAATCAATCATTTTCTAAAAGTCTTTCCCCTAAATACTATAGATTATGTTTTTGCCCTCTTGATATCTTTAATTTATGACTTCAGGAATTAAACTCCTGTGTAAATTTGAAGGGTCAACAACATTTAAAGCACATCAGAGATTAAGCAGGTCAGGAATTTGGGCTATGGCTGGGAACTACAGTTAAATTAATCAAGGCTTAATAACAAGCTCCATCCACCTATCACTCATCTGCCCCTATTTTCCTACTGCTCCTGGGTCAGAGTTCAGGTGAGATATGTACCTACTAGAACTTTCTTCTGTCCTCTGTTATGGTTGTTATAATGCAGACAACCTGGGTTCCATACCAGACTGATTAAATCAGATCCTAGAGTTGGCCTCAGGAATCTGTAGTTAAACCATCATTATCAAGTGGCTTTCATGAACAATAAATTTGAAATAGCTCTATTAATTTAGTTATTATGTAGTCTGATACTTTAAATATATTTTCATGTTCAAGTGAGATTTTCCTGGATTAAGAGGGAGCTGTGAAGTGTAACTGCATGGTACATATGGTTAATGTAAGTTTAAAATATGAAGTTTCACTTTATTAACTTTATTGGCCACAGATTGCAAGCTTAATGCTGTCTCCTTCAAGAAGTTCCTCTATTTTTTCCACTTTCTAGTTCATAGACCCTCTTCCTTCGGGTCTTAGGTCTACAAATGACCGCCTTTCTTAATTATCTGAATTATTGCTCTTCCACATTTGCACTGACTGCTTTTGGTTGATCCTATCTCCCATGAGGTAGAAAGTAAGCTTCCCAGGACCTTTGCAGGATGATTTTGGTACAGCTGGCTTAAGATTCCGAGTGCAGTGAGTTTTGATGAAGGCTCCATTACTTTCTAGTTTTATGACACCATGCTAATAAAATTATCTTCATGTATGAAATGGAGGAGAAAAATAACCTTCATAAAAGGATAAAAATGATATTATAGTGGCAAAGTGTTTTATACAGTATTTGTTTAATTCTAGAGCCTGATTCTCATTTTCTTTGAATCTAGATATACCCAGATTTCCTGTTATGGCAGTCACCCTTATTATCAGGATAGAGTCTAGAAACATTTTCCAGGGGACGTAGATGGGGTCCCTATTACATCATCATGCCCTGGATTCCCTTCTCTTTCTGACTATGTAACCTGAGAGAAGGGTATTTTTTGTGCTCTACTTCTCATTAGCTTACTCTCCTATTTGTCAGGTCCCATGTACCCTCCATGTATCTGACCTGATCAAGGTTTCCCTTTGCACCAGAAGGATTTGCGTGTTCTGACATTCTAAAGCTGACATCTGTCGCAAGTACAAATACATCTTTCCTCTGTACTTGAAGGATCCTGAGATGGTCTGCTTTAGCTATAACAAAGATCGATCATCAAACTGGAGCCACAACATTCGGGGAGAAAGTAACTGTTCATCTTGTAAACCAGTAGGAAAGGAGGAAAATGAGTAAGTACCTTGCCCTCTCTAGTCATTTGCACTTTATCTTCCCATTGCCACATTGGTCAAATCCAACTACAAAGCAGACATCAAGTGAGACTTATTAATGTTATCCACAGCAACTAGCCATGGGGGATCTACAGAAAAGACGTAAAGAGTAGCAAATGAATCTGCAGGAGAAAAAAAATAATATTTAACCCTGTGTAGGAAGCAAAATCATATAAATGCTTTAAATGTAAGGAATAAGACAGAAAATTACAGCTTAAGAAAATGTTGGTTCATCACTATGTTCAGAAAGAGACTGTAGGTTTTTCTGCTTATCGGATGCTACCAAAGGCTGAAGAGCAAGGCATAAATAAAACTGAAGGTCTTAGAATATTTAAGTAAATGAATGAGTTAGAAGAGAGAGTCTCATACAGAGTGTTGCCTGTGTCTTAAGTTACAGCTGAAATGTCCACTGCTCAGACCAACACATCTCCTGAGCACATCACTATGCATAGACAAAGGGTGTCAGCTCTGTTCTCTACTGAAAAATCCATTCCAGAATCCCTCCAAACTGGGCTCAATATCAGATTCATTTGGAAAACCTTAACCAATATATTACTGGTTTCTAAGAAGTCTAAAGGATCTTGGAACCATCCTTTGGGTCAAAAAACTGGATCCATATTGCCTAAAGTTGACTAGCTTAGTGTCTTTGACCTGCATGTTGAATTACTTGAGGTTTCTAAACATATGAAATTAAGATATTTACTATCTTCCTTGAACCATGAGAAAAATAAATAAGTGAGAGAAAATTAAAGTGAATATTGCTATAATATAAACTCAACTATGGCAGCCAGCAGTAATGGCAGTAACATTAAAATTTTCATTATCAAGATCATCATCACCCACTTAACATAAGATTCCCTTGAGTTTCCTAAACAAACTTGAGCAAATTCTCCTCAGACTCTAGCACAATCAAATGAAATCTATATACTGTATTGAGACATCAGAAAATTCAGACCTGAGTTATCTCTTCCAAAGAAGTCAGCAACTGTCAAGAGTAAAGGCTATACAACCTTTATAACCTAGACATCTTGTTAAACTGCACACTGTGACAATCAGTCTAAGGTACAGCTGAAACCTCTGCATTTTCAACAAATTCCAAGATGGTGCTGATGCTATTGCTTCTGGGTTTTGTTGCCTAGTTGCCCTGTGTTAAATGACAAGCTATCATATAGTAAGTTTGATTCACTTGAGATTAAACAAATTGATTTAAAAACAACTAAACTCCATTCTCTTACATAACAGAACCACTGACTCTGAGGACTGGAGTTGCAAGGTAGTTTTTTTTATGTATGGATTAAACCAAAGGGAATATCCATTCTGAGCAGTTGCATGAAGTAATGGGATTCTAGGAGGTAGGAGGTAGACAGGAGAGATAGGTGGGGGTAGGAAGTATAGATCCTCAAAGACAAAAGTTACCTAGTGTAAAACTTTGGTAATAATGTCTTCCTAGACAAGCCTTCATTTTTAAAAAGCTGTGTGACTCCTAGCATCCAATACATAGGACTTATGCAGCAGCCTTTCCCATACACAGTTTGGTCACATATATTTTCTCAGGATCCATCTCATAATCACTTAAAAATCAGTAGAAGCCCTGCTTTCTCTGCATTATCTTGAAAATCACACTAATAAGTAACAGATGGCTTCACAGAAACAGATCATCCCGTCAGTGTGCAGGAGATAATGTGTCTCCTCCTGTCCTTCCCTTGCATCATGATAGAGTTTCCCAATGGAAATCATGGGTCTCCATGTGTGCATGTGCAGCAATACTAACACAGATTGCTGTTGTGATATTAGATATTTGAGTATAAGTCAGAAAAAAGAAATTGATGGAATTTTTTTGCTGTTAATCTTACAAAGCAAAATTTTACTTCAAAATTGAATACCTATGCTGATATATATATATACATATATATATATATATATATATATATATATATTTCCCCTTTTAGACTAGATGTTAGTGACCTCCCTCAAAATGCCATCAGTAACTACCAGTGGTAACCTATTTAAATGTCTAACCTATTTAACCTACTTAAATGTCTAACACACTGTAAGTAAGGTGTTCTCATTGCAATTTCGGAATGCCTTCAGACATGTTCTCTGCCACACAACCTGCTCTCTTCACTTGCTTCAACCCCTGGAGAAGTTGTAAAATACGGTGACAAGGAATTAAATCTCAAGGACCAGACAAGAGAGTCCAAGGGCTCCCTCCTTAGTTTTGACATGTTAGTTTATCTGAGTGAGCCTTCAATTCCAAGCCTATAGAGGGAAAATAATAATATTCCCTCATCTTAGTGTCTCTCTCTGAGTATGCCAAGTTTGCTAGTGAAATAGTATCTTATTGCCTGAGGACAAAACCAGTCATTGATCAAGTAAAAAAAGATATCCCTTGAAATGTCACTATAATGAGATGACAGAAGGGAAAAGAAATTCGCTTGGTGGAGGTTTTCTAGTGATGTTTATAAGGATTTTATTACCTTTTATGCACAGTTCCTGACCATTGCTCCACAATCCAATTTTTGTTAAACATAATTTTTTTCCTTATCTGAACTGTTGTTATCCTTAAGGCCAGTAACTATTCTCTACGGCTTTTATATTCTCTACCTGTTATATAGATTATGTTTGTTTTTTTGGGGGGGGTCCGGTCATGGGGCCTGAACTCTGGGCCTGGGCACTGTCCCTCAGCTCTTCAGCTCAAGGCTAGCGCTCTACCACTTGAGCCACAGTGTCACTTCCAGCTTTTTTCTTTTTCGCTTATGTGGTGCTGAGGAATCGAACCCAGGGTCTCGTGCATGCAAGGCAAGCGCTCTACCACTGAGTCACCTTCCCAGCTCATATGTTTTAACAAATGCTTTCAAACTCCAGAATCTAATTTAAAAGACAGAGCATGAAAAAAAGAAGCACAACGCTTGCTTACTATATGCCTAATCTAATTGCCACCCAAATTACCTCATTTTGATTTATTTTCATAACTATTTAGTGAAAAAGGTATTAATCTTCCTTTTTCCTTCTTTTCTTTCTCCCTCATGCCCTCCAACTCATTACTTAATTCTTTTTGATTTTTGCCCAAGAAGATTGTTTTAAAAAAAGAGAAGAAAATAATAATAGAAGGCATAAAACAATAAAAGTTAGAGACAAATGGCACTAGTACATAGTGGGTTGTGCAAGTTTTTAAAGAATTCATAGCCCAGTCTGTTTACTGGAACATACTGCATATGGAATAAAGACCCAAGAATGTTTATCATGCAAAGGGGCCAATTTTTTTAACTGATATACAAAAATGTACATAATATCAGGGTATCATGTGATATTTCAATATACATGTCTATTGTATAATGTTTGTATCAGGTTAAACATATCTATCCCCTAAAACATCTATCATTTCTTCATGATGAAGCATTCAATATTCTTTCCTCTAGTTTTTTTGAGATACACAGCACATAATTATTATCTATATTTGCCACTGCTATTAATGCATCTAACTGTCAGTGTTCTCAGGAGGTAGCTTTGATCCAAAAGCAATTTTCTGAATAATGTTTGAGTATTTAAAAAGTGAAGATGCAGCTAAGCACCAGTGCCTCACATCTATAATCTTAACTACTCAAAAGGCTAAGGTCTGAGGATCACTGTTCACAGCCAGACTGAGGAGGAAAACCGGTGACAAATTATCTCCAAATATCCACTAAATAGCAAGAAATGGAGCTGTGACTCAAGAAGTAGAACACTGACATTGAGTTAAAAATCTGAAAGACAATGCCCTGGGTTCAAGTACCAGGACTAGCACACAAATACACACACACACACACACACACACACACACACACACACACACACACACACACACACACGAGAAGATGCAGTTAACAAATGTAAGGAAAAAAACAAGCTTTCTGTATAAAAATGAAGGAATCTAACACAATAATTTCAATGGCAGGGTTTTGTCCTAGAGAAAGTGTTAATTGGGCCTAGAGTTTGACTAACCTGCAACTATACTGGATATGGAAAGACCTGAGGGCTCTACCCTTCTACACATAAGAGCTTTAACATTCATCTTCTAGACAGAATGACACAGTCAATTAACTTACTCTGTTCCGTGGAATGTGATTAAACACATTCAAAAAAGGAGATAATTTAGCCTTTAATCTACTGCATGTTAGGTAATATATGCAATGTGTGTTATCCTAGTTAATTCTTACAACCCACTATTAAAATAAGTCTAGTTAGAGAGAAAAAATGAGTCATAATATTCAATGTACATATGTGAAAATGGAAATTAAGTAACTTGAGTGAGTTGGATAGATGGGGGAGAATAATGGAAGTAGTAATATTGATCAAGATGCATTCTACTCATAAACGGACATGTTGTATAATGACTTAAAAGATAGTAAAAATAAATGTCCAGCTATTTTATTTCACAAATAAGACTAAACTAAGAGATACTCTCATTTTCTTGAAGATTTTCAGGTTATAGGCCAATGTTGAAATTTATTTGTGCCACCAGTTTTTGGTGGTTATTTGGAGAGAATCTTCTGCCCTAGCTGTCTTGGAACAGTGATCCTCAGATCTTAGCCTCCTGAGTAGACAGGATTGCAGGCATGAACTATGAGAGAAAATACTGGCTTGAGAAAAATTTTTTTTTCTTTTTGCTAGTCCTGGGGCTTGAACTCAAGGCCTGGGTGTCATCTCTGAACTTTTTTTGCTCAGGGTTAGCACTCAATCACTTGAGCCACAGCTCCACTTCTGGCTTTTTTGGGGTGGCTAATTAGAGATAAGAGTCTCCAGGACTTTTCTGCCCATGCTGTCCTTCAAACAACAATTCTCAGATTTTGGCCTCCTGAGTAGCTAGGATCAGATGTGAGCCATCAGCACCCAACTGGAAAACATTTTTAACTAGAGTTTTATCAATAGTCTACAGTTTCTTAGTCTGACAAGTAATAGAGTTTCCAAAAAAGAATACTGAAATAACAATACTGTTTGTGGGGCTTTTCCTTAAAAGAAAACCTTAAAACTTTAAAATTGAAGATTTTAAAGTTAAGCAAAAGCCAGTTCCTGTGAATTTGTTCTCTCATCATGAGCTACTTATTTAATTGAAAGTATTGATGTACATACATTTATAAATTGTTGCATGCCAAAGCATCTAGAATATACTCTTCTGAATTAAAGTATTAAAATAGAGACTACAAAGATGTTTCAAAGTATACCTTGAGTCATTTTGGATGACTAAAATTCTGATATATTAACCTCCACTGGGCGAGAGGGGACCTCCATGTTGGAACAACCCCGCTGGGTCCAGTCAACCCACACAACCATGAGGGAGAATAAGAAGTTGTTTTAAGTTGGGGATAGAGCAGTATAGCTACAGACAATGCCTGAGTTAGGCTCATTTCTTCTGTGAATTGTGAATACTCAAGAAACTGAGCCACCTAACATGACTCTGGAGATGTTTTCTAAAGTGTATCCTTTGTGTTTATCACAGTTAAGCTATCACTTTAAAATTTTTCTATGCTAGAGTGCTCATTTCCTCCAAGCCTACAATGGGGTTCTCTGTGGAATAATTCCACTGTGGCTCTAGATACCCCAGAGAACATAATTCAATGTTTCCATTTTCCCCCAAAGCCATTTATGTTACAGGGAAATCCTGCATATATATATATATATATGTATATATATATATATATTGCATAAAGAGAATACATGGAAGTATTATTCTCTTTGTTCAAGAAGCTAGAATTTCATAGAGAAAAATAAATATATTATCTTATCCTTCTGAGAAGCTCCATAAGCACCTGTGAATTGCATGAGAATATGCTCTTGATTTTGAGGAAATCATCTGTTTGGAGCATACTTTTCCTGAAGATTGAATGTGGATGTTATTTCACCATAGGACATAGTCATTTCTCAGCAAGGAGGCAATATGTGGTAATGATGGCTTATATTTTAAAACTGCTTTTAACTTGTCAAAATGCTTTCCCATATGTTTATAAAATTACAGAGTATTAAATTGAGGAACAAAGCTAGATAATTAAAATTCCAATTCGTTCATTTTCCAAATAAAGGTAATAGATGATAGCAGGTAATTATTTGTGCAGGGGTATTTAGCTAGTTGGAAACTAGACTTTTAAGTCTCTATTGACTTATCATTATATCACTTATGCCTTGGCAGACACTTCTGTAAAAACTATGACAGGACTTTGTTATCCAATTGTACAATGAATGACTGAGAAAACAATATTGACATATGATGGGACTATATCTTCTTAAACCCATCACAAGTATAGAATATCAGTTGTTTATCCTCATGAACTTCCAGCTGACTGGGAGCTGCAGTCTGCTGCCTCTGTGTCAGCATTTCAATAGAGTACTCTACTTCATATTGCTAGCACATGAAAATGTCAAAATTCAATCCATGGTTGCTATGGAATTCATATTACTTTCCCAACATTGTAAAATGGAAAAATCTTAAATCAAGCTATCATAATTTAGAGACTATCTGTGGATTCTTTCTCTCTTCCTTCTTTCCTCCCTCCCTCCCTCCCTTCCTCTCTTTCTTCTTCTTTCTCTCCTTCTTCCCATCTTCCTCCTCCTCCTCCTTCTCCTCCTCCTTTGCCTTCTTTCCTTGGTACTGTGTTGAACTCAGAATCTCATGCTTACAAGGCAAAGTACTCTACTACAGGAGTTGCCTCTAACCCATTTTGCAGCTTGCTTTATGCCTGTGCCTGTGCCAGTCTGGGCTACAATTTTTTTCTGCTTGTATTTCTTTTTTTCCCTAGAGATATCAGGTGCACCATTGTGCTCAGCCATTGTATTTCTCCCACAGCTGGGATAACAGCTATGAATTACAAAGCCCAGCTATCATATGAGATGAGTCTTACAAACTTTAGTGCCTAGGCTGGCCTCCAGACAAAACCCCCTCCTCCAATATACATCTCTTAAGTAGACAGGATTGCTTGCTTGATCCACTGTGCTTAAGAAAACCACTTAAAAATCTTGTGTTTTTAAGCGACTAAATTTAAGACAAAAAAGGAAATTTATAAGCCAAAATCCAATTATTGTTAAAAACTCTTTTTCATCTAGGGAATTTCAATCCTCCTAAAATTCCAAATTTAGGCATATACCTAAGAGAATTAAAAATACACATGCACAAACAATTTGTACACTGATACTCATTATTTAAAAAGTGGAAATAACTCAAATACAATTAGCTGATAAATCGCCAAAACATGATGCAGTCCAAATATACAGTACTATTACTTGGCAATTGAAAAGGAATGATGCTAGCCGGGCATCTGTGGCTCACACCTGTAATCCTAGCTACTCAGGAGGCTGAGATCTGAGGCCTGCAGTTCAAAGCCAGCCCAGGCAGAAAAGTCCATGAGACTCTTATCTCCAATTAACCACTAGAAAACTGGAAGCAGGGCTGTGGTTCAAGAGGTAGAGAGGTAGCCTTGAACTGAAGAGCTCAGGGTCAATGCCCAGGCCCAGAGTTCAAGCCCCACAAGCAACCAAAAATTGAAAAGAAAAGGAGTAATGCATGGATAGATTTATAGTGTGGAATGAAGTGCAAGAAGCCAGACACAAAAGGTCATACATTAAATGGGCCCATTTATATTAAATATCAGGAATAGAAAAATATGTAGGCTTAAGAAGGAGTACTTCCCTAGGGCTGTGGAGGTTAGAGAAACGAATGACCACTAAAAGTGTTTTTTTGCAGTTAGAAAAATGTTCAAAAATCTATTGTAGAAATGATTGCACAACTATGAATATCCCAATGGTGAATATGCTTTTAATGGATTCCTTTTTTAGCACATGAATTATACCTTTAAAAGGCCATCGTTTATGATGGCCTTAGAGACAGCATAGGGTTTAACAATGTCACAGATACTAAATGGGACTAGTCTCTGGAACAGTGAAGTGTGCCAGCCAAATAATTCCATGCAAATGAGATACAAATGACTTAACAGTTGCAATGTATTCCTAATGAGAAATTTTTTTTAATGTGGCGAACTTTCTCCTAAAGGCACAGATGATGATTTTAAAATCTTTATTAACGTGAAGCTAATTGATATTAGCACTTAGTGGTGATAGAAAGTGCCCTGAAATACATTAATTGGTAAAGAAGCAAAAACATAAATAATAGTATAGTTGGCATGAGGCTATTTAAGGATCCCTTGAGGACTGAGGAACTGAGTTCAAGTCCAAGGACTGTCTCTCTCTTTTTTTTTTTTTTTTTTTTTTTTTGGTCAGGCGTGGGGCCTGAACTCAGGGCCTGGGCGCTGTTCCTCAGCTCTTCAGCTCAAGGCTAGTGCCCTACCACTTGAGCCACAGTGCCACTTCCAGCTTTTTCTGTTTATGTGGTGCTGAAGAATCAAACCCAGGGCCTCATGCATATAATGCAAGCACTCTATCACTAAGCCACCTTCCCAGCCCAGACTGTCTTTTTATAATGTTTTCTGTTTCTGTACTAAAACTGCCTCCAAGAAATACAACAGTGATTAATCTTTATATATCTGCCAATAATCTGGAGTAAGTGCAATCTATCTTCCACTTAGGAGATATTCAAATATTTGAACATTCCAGTCTTTTAAGATATTACCTCTTTTCAGTTGTCCATCATCTTTGTGGACTCTTTTCTCTCCCCTTTGACCTATACAGGTTGATCATCATTGTTATGCTTATATTTATTAATTCATTTTTGTCTATTAAATTGTGAGGGTTTTTCAAATGAGTTATAGGTATTATTACTTTATAGCAATAGCTGCTTTGTTTCTCCACCACCTATTCTCTTTTCAGGGTGGCACAATGCAAGGCAGATGATACCTTTTATGAATAAGTGAATTTTTTCAAATGGCAGAAGGAGAGAAAATATGAAATTATGAATACAGGAGCTTATATAGCAACTGGTACATAGGTGCTACTCTTGTTTCCATAGAGATGAATAAACCTTATCTTCCTAATGTTTTATAATCTAATTATAAACAGATGGTACTAGGGATTTGTTCCCATTTGAAATACAAAAATGGCCACAGTGAAGATAAATATCTTGATATCACTGACACTCTCAATCTATTCAATCATCCTGCAAGATCTTGTTTATTCTTTTATTTGGTTTACTTTCCTCAGGCTATAATTAGATTAAGACATGATTTTTTTTCTCAGACACACATTACTGTGTCTAAGGATTAAATCATTCACTGGTCATCTCCTGTTATAAAATCTGCCACCTGTTTTTTACCCACTAAAAACTACACTGACACTACTGAGTCAATTCCTTCTTCACCACATATTGCCCCTTCAGCTTCAAATTTCCTATCAAACTTTCCAGTTGACCTCTTCATAAATATGGTTATCGGGCAATGACAACTCAACTTTTCCAACATAAGCCATCCACTAACCTTTTTCCTTTCATGCTCAGTTTTAAATACTTATTTATTAGAACATTACAGTCAGGAGGTGACAATCTTCATAATATCCTTAGTCTCTACCACTCTACCTTACCATATCCTTCCTTCTTTTTAATAAATACTTTCCTGAGTCCCTACTGTGTGATGGGCACTAAGAATACAGCAGTAAATAAAGCAATTACATTCCCTGTTCACTTGAGCTTATATTCCTGTAGAGATACACTAGGCAAATTTACAAATGATTACATAAACTAACTTTTATTAATGCTATGATGAAAGATAAAGAGATCCAGGTTGTTTTTTTTTAATTTACAGTAACAGAATATCATAGTAGAAAATTCTAGCTTTGGGTTCTCATACAAGTGTTGAATTGTAAAATGCTAGGGATGTAGTTCAGTGTACAACACTGCACTAGCACGTGCAAGGCCCTGGATTCAATCTCTGGAGCTTAGAGGGAAAATTAAAATGCTGATTCCCAGCTGAGTCAAATAGGACAATCAATAGTCATGCACTAGCACTGAGTAGCTCTTCGCAAAAACATAATTCTTACCCAAATACAAACTAACACATAGCTGCTCATGTTTTGTGAGTACTGGGGCCTGACTTCATTATCTCTCCAAAATCAATTCCACAGTATTTTCAAGAGCATAAGTAGCCCATTACATAAGACACAGTAGTATGGGACTTGTAAATTTTCATGAAATTTCTCTGAAAAACCTAAAGAACCCATGCCCTGAACATACAAAGAACACACACACACAAAGAATTACATACAAAGAATACATACAAAGAATACACACACACACACACACACACACACACACACACACACACACACACACACAGAAAATTACATACAAAGAATACTCACACAAAAAATACCTTATCTCATTTCAACTAGTTTAACCACGTATTTCCACTGTGTAAGGAATCTGAATAGTATCATTACTTCCACCCCCACACCTCATCTGATCATATGAATGACAAATTATTGCAACCCAGGAAAACAGTGACCCAGTAATAAGCATGGTAAAGACGAAGTGGATGCTTAGTGCCAGTACAGTATGGAAGTTTGAGCAAATGGCACTAAAGCAATAATCAAAAGTGAAAGAAGGGGCTGGGAAGGTGGCTCAGTGGTAGAGCGCTTGCCTTGCATGTCTGAGGCCCTGGGTTCAATTCCTCAGCACCACATAAGCAAAAAAGAAAAAAGCCGGAAGTGACGCTGTAGCTCAAGAGGTAGAGCACTAGCCTTGAGCTGAAGAGCTGAGGGACAGTGCCCAGGCCCAGAGTTCAGGCCTCATGACCGGACCCAAAAAAAAAAAAAAAAAAAAAAGTGAAAGAAAGAAGATAAAATATAAGCTGAACTCATAGCTGAGAGGTTTGGGGTTACCGGACAAGGCGCATCAAAGGACAGCAGTATCTTAGGCTTTACTCTGGTTAAAATAGTTTACTTTCCAGTATACAGAAAAAATAATTCTTTTTTCTATCTTATTCACCAACTCTAAATATTAACATTCTGCAATTATATTCTGGCTCTCTATATATAATTGTCATGTACAAGTGTACAAAGAGACATTTGATCTGAAAGTGTTCCAGGCCAGACTGTATGTGCATTATTCTTTGGTAGTGGGTCAACAGTTCAGGACAGGAGAGTTAATAGTTAAATCTACATACGAATAGGCAGAGAAAGTATGTCCCTGAGGAAGAAGGCAGTGAAAGAAGGAAGCCATGAACCAAAATGTGGGAGGCTTAGGAAATTTTCAGATATGAGGTTTTTTTCCTCTTCTCTACACAACCAAGACTTCATCTGAAATGGAATGAAATTTAACACAGAATTAGAGAGAGAGAGATGAATAGATAAGGGAAGGACGAAGAGATAGACAGAGACAGCAGGCAGAAAGAGAGACAGAGAGAGATAGAAAACCTGTACCTGATAGCTACTGACAGTTCATTTGAAATGAAATAAAATTAACATAGAGGGATGGGTGCCAAGTGAGGGAGAGAGAGAGATGATAAGTAGATAGGAGAGATAGATTGATAGATAGATAATAGGCATGAAATAAAGAAGAAAAATAGCTATGATATACTTGCTAAAAATAAAGTTGAATTTTTTTTTTTTTGGTCAGGTGTGGGGCCTGAACTCAGGGCCTGGGCACTGTTCCTCAGCTCTTCAGCTCAAGGCTAGTGCCCTACCACTTGAGCCACAGTGCCACTTCCAGCTTTTTCTGTTTATGTAGTGTTGAGGGATCAAACCCAGGGCCTCATGCATGCAAGGCAAGCACTCTACCACTGAGCCACTATCCCAGCCCCATAAAGTTGAATTTTTAACAGTATAAAAGAACAACAGATATAACCTTTGCAAGTCCTTATAAACTATAGACTATTTTCTATTTTTCTAGCATTGCCTTTTGAAAATCAATTTACATTTGAAACTAGAGAAAATATCTCTAGATAAGGTGGTAGAATGGAATATCTTCAGTAGAATTAACAATGTTAAAGACAGGATATTTATAAACAAGTTTCATCAAGATTACGAAAGAAAAATTAATGCTTCAACTACAAGGTCTCAGAGTTTCTCATATTGCTTCATCAAAATAAACTATTTCTTACACATAATTGCTCTTTGGTCTTTAAAACATACTGAGCTACTATATGAGCTGAGATATTTTTCCCCTAAAATGTAAACATCAACAAGCTTCTACATTTCCCTTAAAACTCTGGTGCATCTTAAATCCTAACATCTTTTGCTGCCTCCTGAATTTGATTCTACCCTGTGTGAACTGTGTATGAGATAAAGGAAGCTCTTGTCAGAAATAACTTATTTCCATAAATTGTACCAGTCTATCTACTTAATTGACATCAAAAAGAAAAAAACAAAGGCAAATTATGTTGTTCACTTGAATTTTTTTACTTGCCACATTGGCAAAAGAGGTAATTAAGACCTAAACTTCCCTATCAAAGTGATTGTTTTTTAGGAACAATATGTCAGGTTTCTGTAACAGGAATTTCTTTCCTGAAGAAATTGGTATGAAATGAGTCTCACAGAGTAGAACTCATCTACACAAAGTTGTCCTTTAAAGAACAGGAATACGGGAACAAACAGCATGAGTCACAGCACTGTGAAAATATTTTAGTTCTCAGGAATCAAAATGATTCTGTGAAGCTGCTACCACTTCCCTTCTAAGAATGTAATTTGTGAGTCTTAAATGTCCCACTAAAAGGGAAAAGGCAGAATCACACAATGGGGGGAAAAAAGAGGAAAATCCAAAAGCAAAGAAGAACATATGCAGTAAGGATTAACAAGAAATGAACACCTGAACAAAAACTGAATAATTGCTAGACACTCAGAATGGGTAAATCTAAGAGTTAAAAACTTCCTAACAATATAGTCAGATCAGAGGTTCTATCATTATATGCATTTTATCCTCATTAGTTCTGCTAGGTACTACTAACTATTATCTGGGCAATCCCCTCATGATCTGGCATGGAAAAGAGAAAAGGAACTTGTGTGTGTGTGTGAGTGTGTATGTGTGTGTGTGTGTGTGTGTGTGTGTGTGTGTGTGTGTGTGTGTGTGTGCTAGTACTGACTGAGATGAGCCAGACTTAAAATGACAATAGCACATGTTTTCAATTATATATGGAAACTAGACCTAAAGCACATGCTCATAAGCATAGATATACATGTATATAATAACTCAGAGGATTAAACATACATGTATATATTAACTCAGATGGTTAAACATAGAAGAATGCTGATAAGAGACTTCTCAAGACAAAGAGAAGGAGAAAGGAAAAACAAAGAAAGATGAATAATTGTGTAATATATTGAAAATATATATGGGAGCTACACAGAGAAAATCAACAAAACTTAATGATCAATTGGAGGATGGGAGAGAAGAGAAATAGGTTTTATGGGTGACTGGGGACTACTGGGAAGGGGGTGTCTCTAGGAGGAGATTAAAGAAGATTGGATACTGTCAAAATAGACTACTCACAACTAAGGAAACAGAACACAGAAATCTGTTGGGGGCATTACTTCTTTGAAGGGTACAGGGAATGTGATGGAGTCTAATTGATTATAATACAGCATTAACATGTATGTAACATGTATATAACAGTGATCCCTCTTCCCCACCACATAACTGGTATAAGTCAGTAAAAAATTAAAATCCTCAAAGTCAGAGGGGAAAAGTAAAAACACAACTAAAGGAGCAAAGCAACAAGGCATATTTGACTTCTCCTTAGAGACCATGGAAGCAAAAATAAGGTCCAGTGAAAGACTTAAAAATATTGAAAGATTAGTAAGTCAACTACAATCTTGTACTTTGCAAAATTATCCTTCAAAATTACAGAGGAAGATTTTTTTTCTCATCTAAATAGCAAGATTGGAGAAAATTGTTTCCTGTGCCAAATGCCTTGCAAAAAATATTGAAAGTTATTTTTTAAGAGAGGAGAAAAATCATGAAGGTCAGTAAGTAGGATCTATATAAAGATATAAAGAGCATTAAAGAAAAAAATAAGTGGAGGCTAAAAGATGGGGAAATGGTGCATGAAAGACATAGATCACTTTTCCTAGACTTCCATATGTCTGAAACAAAACATCAAACGTGTGGCTGCTCAAAAGGTGGGTGGTGTGGAAAGCCTGGGAATGCAACAGGAAATGGAAAGCAGTTAGAGACCTGGAGAAATTCAGAAACATTGAACTTTAGATTTGTAAAAGAACCACATACCCTAACACTAGCAAATAGACAAAACAGTAGAGAGGAGGGAGGAGCTCTATCATGGGAGTTTCAAGAAGAAGAGCAAAGGGAAAACCTGGGGGAGCTCCAAAGATACACAATCTAGCAATGTGCAAAAATATAGTTCAAGATGGAAGATCTAAAGTCCATGCCAGCAAGGAGATGGTAGAGAAGTGGCCCTGAACTTTTTGTCTTGCTCACAGATAGGGTGAAGAACCATGATACAGTCAAACATCTTGGCAAAGAGAGTACTATCCCAGGTATCTTATATCTCCAAGCCTCAACACACACACACACACACACACACACACACACACACACACACACGCACACACACACACACACACACACACAAATATTGGCAAAGTGATCACTCTAAGAGTCCCTGAAGACCCTGGAAACTGATTTTGAGTTTGAGGCAGAATAACGGACTCTGATATAAATACTTGTAAGTTCAGGCTGTGCTGCAGAGAGAAGGGGAGGATGCTTACATCTGAGACTTGTGGCTGAACCTGTCATAAGAGAAGAAAGACCATCTCTGTGTGGTAAGTGGGGACCAGGACAGAGACTGGAATGGCTAGAACATAGAGGGTCACTCTGTGCTTATGCCTTGCTCTGCCAGCACAAATTGCTTTGGTGTGATTGCTTTCTATACTCTCAAAACCTCAGAGATGCTTGCTGGAAAAAGCAGCTGACTCTGGGGCATCTCCCACACCTGTGCTCACATTGGCAGACAGCCTCTAGTAAAAGGAGACATCCAAATGGGTGGTTCCAGGGCTCAGCTGGTGGAAGCAGCTTGAGGGTGGTTCCTGCCCTCACTGAGCTGCCAGGTGTGCAGCTGGTAAACACTAGTAGTAATTCAGCCAAGTAACAGACCCAGTGGCACTGAAGACCTGACAGGAAATGCAGAGCAAGCTCAGTATGAAAACAATTCTTTCTGATCTAACCCATTTGGTCTTCAGAGATAAATGATTCAATATCCCTCTGGCCAGCCATACCAGGTGAACTGAGAAATAACAAACATAGGGGAAAAGTGAAGTATATCTATCCTCTATCTCCTTAACAAGAAAAAAATATGGACTGATCTGTTGTGTTTGGAGATTTCTGTTTGCTCATTTATTGGTTGCTTTGTCTTGCTCTGTACTTGTTCCACTGTTTTCCTTCACCTTACCTTTCCTCTCTTCTCCATTTGGTTTCTTTCATTTCTTTTCCAACACTGTTTATTATTTAATTGTTAACACATTTACTGCTATTACATTTTAAATTCTTAGCTTGTCCTGTTAAAAGGCCAAGTCTGTGATAAACATAGTGGTGCTGGTACTTTTAGTATGGTCTTGTTTCTGATCATTTGGGTAAATGCCCAAAACTGAGATTGCTGGGTCGTAGGGGAGCTCTATGTGGAGTCTTTTGAGGAACCTCCATACTGCTTTCCAAAGTGGTTGAATAAATTTACACTCCCACCAACAATGAAGTACGGTTCCCTTTTGGCCACATCCTCTCCAGCATCTGCTATTAGATTTGTTGATTATAGCCATTCTAACTGGGGTGACATGGAATCTCACTGCAGTTTTGATTTGCATTACTTTTATGGCCAGAGAAGTTGAACATTTCTTCATGTGTCTATTGGCCATTCTTATATCCTCTTCAGAGAAGGTTTTCTTTATGCCTTTCATCAGGCAGTTGTTTCTTTAAGGATTTGTTGTTGGGGGATTTAATTTTTTGAGTTCCAAGTATATTTTAGATATGAGACACTTGTCAGTTGTATGGATAGTGAAGATCTCCCAATCTGTGGGCTTTCTATTGATTTTCTATGTCCTTTGTCATGCAGAAGTTCTGCAACTTCATGCAATCCCATTTGTCCAACCTTTCTTTGATTTGTTGTGTTTCTTGGTCTCTATTAAGAAAATTTTAGCCTGTGCCAAGGAACCCTAGAGTTTCTCTTATTCCTTCCTGAAATGTTTTCAGGGTGTCTGACTCCGAGGTCTTTGATCCATTTGGAGTTGATTGTGGTGCAGGGTAATATATAAGGATCTAGCTTTAGTTTTCTACAAGTGATTAACCAATTTTTCCAGCACCATTTACTGAAGAGCCTGTCTTTCTTCCATTCTATTTTTTTAGCTCCCTTATCAAAGATTGGGTGGCTATAGATCTGTGGGTTCATTTCTGGGTTTTCAGTTCTATTCCATTGGTCCTCAGGTCTATTCTTGTACCAGTACCAAGCTGTTTTGATTACTATTGCCTTGTAGTCAAGTTTGAAATTTGGTATTGATATTCTTCCAGCACTGTTCTTTCTGATAAGGAACATTTTTGCCATTCAGGATCTTTTATTGTTCAATAACATTATTTACCATAGCTAAGATAGGAAACCAAGCCAGATGCCCCTCAGTAGATGAATGGATCAAGAAAATGTGATATATATATATATAATTCTATTATATATAAATATGTATAATATAATATATTATATATAAATATATATTTATACATAAATAAATATATATATTATATATAAATATATATAATAGAATTCTATGCCTCCATCACAAAGAATGACATTGCCCCATTTGTTAGGAAATGGAAAGACTTGGAAATAATTATATTAAGTCTTTGTAAGCCAAGCCCAAAGAAACATAGGTCCCATGGTTTCCCTTACTTGCAATAACTAGTACATGTGTAGGACAAGCAGAAAGGCCAAAGCTGTGTACATATGACCATATAAGATGATGTTAAGTGAAATGAACCCTAAGATATGGACACAAATATCTTTTCTATTTCTTGGTATTATTTCTAACATTTTTATACTGTACCATGTGATTGTTTTGTTGCTTTGTATGTTCTTTTCCCACAGTATAACCCCTATTTTCACTGTATTTGATGTCAGTGCCCTGCATCTTGTATATACACTTCTCTAATTCGGGGAGGGGAAGGAAAAAAAAGAAAATGCTTAAATAAGAATACAGGTTGAGCCATTGTAACAATGAGATTTACAAGACACTATGTTGAAAATGAACTTTACAACCTTGGTGGGGTAGTTGTGTAGATGGGAGGGAAGGGATAGGAGGGGGAAAACAAAGGAAGAGGCAAGAATGCTCAATAAGAAATGTATTCATTACCTTGCTCATGTAACTGTAACCCCTCTGTACAACATTTTTACAATAAAAAGTAGAAAAAAGAGTCTGAGTCTGACAAAGGATTAATAAACATACTATATAGAAGCTAAAGAACTAATCTGCCAAATAAATAATAACACACTTAATAAATGGGCAAATGCACTAGAAAACAATTTTTGAAAAGAGTACAAATAGCAAATATCTTGATAAAGAACTGTTCAACATTCTTGGCTGTAAAGAAATGTATGTTAAAATACTGAGATTTCATCTCACTCACTTAAGTCAAAATGGCCATTTGCCAGAATATAAACACAAATTGTTGTGAGGATCAGGGGGAAACAGAACCCTAATACACCATATGAAAATGTAAATCAATGCATCCAGTTGATGCATTAGGAAAGATGCTACTGTCAAACATCTTGACAGAGTAGAATCTCGGGTATTTTTCATATCTCCAAGTCTCAACACATCCACCCCTGCCACACACACATACACACACACACACACACACACACACACACACACACACACACAGAGGCAAAGCAAGTGACCACCCTGAGAATCTCTGCAGACCCTGGAAACTGTGAACTGATTGTAAGTTTGAGGCATCTTCACAGACTCAGGCCTACACAATGAAAAGTGCAGGCTACACTGCAAAGAAAAATTTAAAATACAGAATAGTAGAGGACTTTGATAATGCATTCTCAGTAATAGATTGATTATTCAGACAAGAAGCAAATGACAAAATTTCAGAGTTAAACTGCATCATAGACCAAGGCATATAACAAACATCTAAAGAATGTTCCATTCAAGACACATTGATCAAGATGCACTGAATGTTGAATGGCAACTCCTTTGTACAATTATTTAAAGGCAATAAAAATATTTTTAGAAGGCATATTTGATCCAGAAACCCATAGAATTTTCTTCCATCTATATGATATTTTAGGTCATGAGCTCACTGATACCAAGTCCAAAATATTACCATTTATTATACCTTGTTAGAACCAAGTAAATAAAATTAGAAATTGACAGCAAAAGAAACTATATAAAATAAATGAATTCTGTTTTTTTATTGTGAAAATACCATACAGAGGGGTTACAATTACATGGGCAAAGTAATGAGTACATTTCTTATCAAGCATTGTTGCCTCCTCCTTTGTTTCCCCTTTCCATCCCTTCCCATCTTCCACCACCCCAACATCCTCCCTCCCAGAGGCCAAAGTTGTAAAGTTCATTTTTCGACATAATGACTGGTACATCTCATTGTTGCAATGGGTCTGCCTGTAGCCTATTTAAATGATTTGTTTTTTCCCTTCCCCTCCACAAATTATACCAACATCAAATACGATGAAAGCAGTGGTTATACTGTGGGGGAGGGACATACAAAGCAACAAAGAAATCATCTTATAAATATGTTAGGAACAATCACAAGAAAGAAAAACATTTGAATACTTATCTTGGGGTTCATTTCACCTAACATCAACTTATCTTAGAAATCAAACAATCCAGTGTTGAATTGTCTTTGGGCCATTAAGGAAAACATTTAAAAATGTTCTAAAATCAAATGAAAATAAAATCACATCTTATAAAAATCTGTGAAACACAACAAAGGCAATTCTATAGGGATGTTAATGAGTCCTTACAATAAGAAATTAGGATGATCCTGATAAATAACCTAATGATGTACTTAGAGGTCTTAGAAAAGCATAAATATCAGAGCTGAAATTACTGTGTTGAAACAAAATGAATTATACAAAAGATCAATGAAATAGAGAATTTTTCTTTGCAAAAAGAAAACAGCATTGACAAACCATTCACTTATCTAAACACACAGAAAAAAAAAGATCCAAATGAATAAAACTAAAAGTATTTTTCAGTAATTTCAGATACCACTGAATTTAGGATCTTATTAGGAATTACTCTATAAAATTACATTCCAAAAAAAAAAGGAAAACAGAGTTGAAATGCATAAAATAAAGACATATAATGCACCAAAATTGAATCATAAGGGTTGAATCAAAATTGAATCATAATAGAGACCCGGAAGCACAACAAATCAAAGAAAGGTTGGACAAATGGGATTGCATAAGATTGCAGAGCTTCTGCAGGGCAAATGACATAGCTGGCAAGATCAATAGAAAGCCCACCGATTGGGAGAAGATCTTTACTAGCCATACAATGGACAAGGGTCTCATATCTAAAATATACTTGGAACTCAAAAAGTTAAACCACCCAACAACAAATCCTCAAAGAAACAACTGTCCAATAAATAAGTGGGCGAAAGACTTAAAGAGAAGCTTCTCTGAAGAAGAAAGAAGGATGGCCAATAGACACATGAAGAAATGTTCAACATCCCTAGCCATAAAAGAAATGCAAATCAAAACAACATTGAGATATCACCTCACTCCAGTTAGAACAGCAAAAATCAAGAACTCTAACAACAACAGATGCTGGAGGGGATGTGGACAGAAAGGAACCTTACTTCATTGTTGGTGGGAATGTAAACTTGTTCAACCACTTTGGAAAGCAGTATGGAGGTTCCTCAAAAGACTTCACATAGATCTCCCCTATGATCCAGCAATCCCACTTTTGGGCATTTACCCAAATGTTTACAAACAAGACCACACTAAAGCTACCAGCAGAACTATGTTTATTGCAGCATTATTTACCATAGCTAAGACATGGAACCAACCCAGATGCCCCTCAGTAGATGAATGGATCAAGAAAATGTGGTATATATACACAATGGAATTCTATGCCTCCATCAGAAAGAATGACATTTCCCCATTTGTTAGGAAATGGAAAGGTTTGGAAAAAATTATAGTAAGTGAAGTAAGCCAGGCCCAAAGAAGCATAGGTCCCATGATTTCCCTTATTTGCAATATCTAGTATAGGTATGAGTCAAGCGGAAAAGGTCAGATAATGTGATGTTAGGAAAATGAACCCTTAAATATGTATTTTAATGTTTTCGTTTCTTTCATGCATGTGTTTCTAACGCATTTATAAGATTATTTCTTTGTTGCTTTGTATATCCCTCCCCCACAGTGTAACCCCCGCTTTCACTATATTTGATGTCAGTATAACATGTGGAGGAGATGGGGACAAACAAGTCGTTTAAGGATTCAGGTGGACCTGTTGCAACAATGAGAAGTACAAAATGTCATGTCAAAACCAGCTTTACAATGTCGGTGTGGGGGGGGGGGAGGGGGGTATAATTGGGTGGGGGGAGGGGGGTAAAATTGGGTGGGGGGAGGGGGGAGGCGGGGAAGGGAAGTGAAGGGTAAACAAAGGAGGAGGCTGCAATGCTTGGTAAGAAATGTATGCATTATCCTGCCCATGTAATTGTAGCCCCTCTGTACAGTATGTTCTCAAATAAAATAAAATACAATTAAAAAAAAAAAAAGACCTCCACTTGTAGCAACAACAGATTAAAGTTGCTATTCAAAGTTGTTCCCCCAGATTTTCAAACTCGAATGGGCATGAACCTTTTTCACCTTAGAAACCACGGAGCTAAAGAGGATGTACATCTCTGACAGAAAGAAATAACTCTACCACATAGGGACAGACAGAGAAAGAAGACAGCTCGTTTTGATGTCAATGATTCCTTTTTTTGGGGGGGGAGGGTCGGGTTCTGGGGCCTGAACTCTGGGCCTGGGCGCTGTCCCTCAGCTCTTCAGCTCAAGGCTAGTGCTCTACCACTTGAGCCACAGCGCCACTTCCAGCTTTTTTCTTTTTGTTTATGTGGTGCTAAGGAAATCGAACCCAGGGCCCCATGCATGCAAGTCAAGCGCTCTACCACTGAGCCACCTTCCCAGCCCCTCAATGATTCTTTTCTGATTCTTTTGCTACATAAAGTGATAGAAAACTTCGGTTTTCCTGCTTTCACTGTATTTGAGGTTGGTATAATTTGTGGAGGGGAAGGGAAAAAACAAATCGTTTAAATAGGGATACAGGTGGACCCATTGCAGCAATGAGATGTACAAGTCGTTATGTTGAAAAACGAACTTCGCAACTTTGGTGGGGAGTGGGGAGGAGGATTAGGTGGGAGGAGTGAGGGAGGATGGGAAGGGATGGGAAGGAGAAACAAAGGAGGCTACAATGCTTGATAAGAAATGTACTCATTATCTTGCCCATGTAATTGTAACTCCTCTGTACAGTATTTTCACAATTAAAAAAATACTTCACATCTAAAAAAAAAAAATTGAATCATAAAAGTTAGAGATATCTATGAGATTGAAGTAGCAGTGAAAGGTCTCTCAACAAAAATACTAGATAGACTGAATTCTATAAGACATTTCGGGAGAGATCACTACCAAACTCATTTTATAAAGCTAACATTACACTCATTCCAAAACAAAGACTCATCAAAAACTAAAATAAAAAACCAATCTCTTTGATAGACATAAATGCAAAACTCTTTAATGAAATACTTCATAAACAAACTCGACAGTTAATAAAAAAGGCCATACACTACATATGATCAAGTTTGTTTCATCCCAAGAACACAAGAATGGTTTAACATACATAAATCACCAAGTATAATACAGCATATTACCAGAACCAATGATAAGAATCACATGATAATCTCAGTACATGAAAAAAAGGGAACATTTAAACATCTTTTTATCATAAAAGTTCTGGAGAAACCAGAAATAGAAGGAACATATTTCAACATAATAATGAAGGCTGTTTATGACAAATCTACAGCCAACATCATAGTAAATGGTGAAATGCTAAAAACATTTTCTCTAAGATTGGGAACAATACAAGAAGGTTCACACTCTCTACTCTCTCCACTTCAATAAAGTACTACAGCCAGGTACCGGTGACTCATTCCTGTAATCCTAGCTACTCAGGAGGCTGAGATCTGAGGATCACAGTCATGGTTCAAAGTCAGCCTCGGCAGGAAAGGCCGTGAAACTCTTATTTGTAGTAAACCACCAGAAAAACGGGAGTAGCACTGTGGCCTAAGTGGTAAAGTGTTCACCTTGAGCTGAAGAACTGAGGGAAAGAACTCAGGCCCAGAGTTCAAGCCCCATGACCAACAAAAATAAAAAAAAAATAAAGTACTGAAATTCCTAGCTAGAGCAATTAAACAAGAGAAAGACAGAAAGGGGGATTCATACAGAGATGGAAGAAGTCAAACTATCCCTATTTACAAATGATATGCTCCTATATCTAAATGACCCTAGAGACTCTACCTCCAACCTCATAGAACTGATAACTTTGACAAAGTAGCAGAATATAGCAGCCCACAAAATTCAGTAGCTTATCTGTATACCAAGAAAGAGCAAAGGGAAATCAGAAAAATATTCTATTTGAAATAGCCTCAAAACTAACTAACTGAATAAATAAATAAAGTACCTAAGAATCAACTAATATACTAGGAAGAAGACACTAGGAAGTGGAAAGACTTTCAAATGTTACTGGAGTAACAGAATTAATAATTTTTCTTCAGTCAAGAAAACTCTGGCAAAATATACAGGTTTAAAATTACCATCTGAATATGCTACTGTTCAGATTCTACTATTCCAAAGATGAGAAGGAGGAGTTATCTTTCTACCAAGATCTGGATTTGGAGAACTCTAAAACTACTTGTCACAACCAAGTGTTTAATGGTAGAGAACACTGGTTAATTTTTCTATTTGCACAAATAGGAAGACTTTAGTGGTTGATATCTATTATGTACTTTGCTTAGAAAAGAGACTATCACTTTTTTTTTTTTTTTTTTTTTTTTTTTTTTTTTTTTTTGTTGGTTGTGGGGCTTGAACTCTGGGCCTGGGCGCTGTCCCTCAGCAATTCAGCTCAAGGTGAATGCTCTACCACTTGAGCTACAGCGCCACTTCCGGTTTTCTGGTGGTCTATTGGAGATAGGAGTCTCACAGTCTCTCCTGCCAGGGCTGGCTTTGAACCGCGATCCTCAGATCTCAGCCTCCTGAGTAGCTAGGATTACAGGCATGAGCCACCAGCTCCTGGCGAGACTATCAATTTCTTATTGGCAAAAATTATCTGGAAGTTAATGATGTCAGGTGAGAAGAATCTTCAAAAGGTGAAAGGAAACTGAAAACAGAGGATTCCTTGATATATATATAAGGATCTAAAGTATATGGAAATACATACAAGGCCATTTGCATATCTACATCTACACAAAGTAAATTGAATAAAGTTTGCAATACACAGGGGCAGATTTCCATGGTGTAACCCTTTTTAACAAAATTAACAGACGGTTTAATAAGTAGCTAAAATAGGTCTTATCTGAAAGGGGATGGGGACTAAAGGAAGTAGCACAAAAAAAATAATGCTCAATGCTCAGGAAAATGGAACTAGAAAACCTGACAGGCTTCGTGGAGATGAGACAGATGGGAAATGGTGAGAATGATGGAAAGAGTGACCCTGACCAAAAGACAGTGTATTTATAAACAGCTATTTGAAGAAAGAGGAGGAAGGAAGGAAGGAGGGAAGGAAGGAAGGAAGGAAGGAAGGAAGGAAGGAAGGAAGGAAGGAAGGAAGGAAGGAAGGAAGGAAGGAAGAAGGAAGGGAGGGAGGGAGGGAGGGAGGAGGGTGGGAGGGAGGGAGGAGGGTGGGAGGGAGGGAGGGAGGGACTAGAGCTTATATTTTCATAATTAATATTTATCAATTAATATCTACTATTTATTACATACTCCTTTAGTGTGTACTAAAAATCGGTGCTTCCAGAATCAATTCCAAATGGATCAAATACCTCCAAGTAACAGCAGACACCCTGAAAACATTTCAGAAAGGAATAAGAGAAACTCTAGGACTCCTTGGCACAGGTTGAAATTTTCTTAATAAAGACCTAGAAACACAACAAATCAAAGCAAGGTTGGACAAATGGGATTGTATGAAATTGCAGAGCTTCTGCATGGCAAAGGACATAGGTAGCAAGATCAATAGAAAGCCCACAGATTGGGAGATCTTCACTATCCATGCAACCGACCAGCATCTCATATCTAAAGTATAGTTGGAACTCAAAAAATTAAATCCCCCAACAAAAAATCTTCAAAGAAACAACTGCTCAATGAAAGGTATAAAGAGAACCTTCTATGAAGAGGATATAAGAATGGCAAACAGACACATGAAGAAATGTTCAACTTCTCTGGCCATAAAAGAAATGCAAATCAAAGCCACAGTGAGATTCCACTTCACTCCAGTTAGAATGGCTATAATCAACAAATCTAATAGCAGATGCTGGAGGGGATGTGGCCAAAAGGGAACCGTACTTCATTGTTGGTGGGAGTGTAAATTTGTTCAACCACTTTGGAAACCAGTATGAAGGTTCCTCAAAAGACTCCACATAGAGCTCCCTTATGACCCAGCAATCCCACTTTTGGGCATTTAACGAATGATCACAAACAAGACCATACTAAAGCAACCGGCACAACTGTGTTTATTGTAGCATTATTTACCATCAATAAGATATGGAACAAACCCAGGTGCCCCTAAGTAGATGAATGGATCAAGAAAATGTGATTATACACACACACACACACATACACACACACACACACACACACACACACACACACACACACACATGAATTCTATGCCTCCCACAGTAAAAATGACATGTCCCCATTTGTTAGGAAATGGAGAGACTTGGAAAAAAATTATATTAAGTGAAGTAAGCCAGGTCCAAAGAAACATAGGTCCCATGGTCTCCATTATTTGCAATAACTAGTATATGTCTAGGACAAGCAGAAAAGGTCAAAAGCTAGGTACATATGACCATATAAGATGATGTTTATTTACCTTGCTCATGCAACTGTAATCCTCTATATAGTATTTTTACAATAAAAAATGTACAAAATAAAAGATGATGTTAAGAGAACTAAACCCCACGATAGGAACACAAGTGGTTTTCTCTTTATTACTATTATTTTAATGTATTTATAAGGTACTATGTGATTTTTTTTGTTTCTTTGGTATGTTTTTCTCCCACAGTATAACCCATTTTTACTGTATTTGCTGATGCCCTACATGTTCTATATACATTTTTCTAAGTTGGGGAGGGGAAGAGAAATAACAAAATGCTGAAATAAGGATACAGGTTGACCCATTATTGAAAATGAACTTTACAACTTCGGCAGGGTTGAGGGAGGTGGGGGGGAAGTTGAGGAAGTGGGGAGGGAAGAGGGAAGGGATGGTAGGGGAAAAACAAAGGAGGGGTAACAATGCTCAATAGGAAATGTACTCATTGCCTTACTCATGTAACTGTAACCCCTCTGTACAGTATTTTTACAATAAAAATATAAAAATCTGTGCTTACTAAATTCTATTTAAAATGTTTTAAACAGTATGATTTGTTTCTTAATAAGAATATTATCTGATAATGTTTTATACAGTTAGGATTTACACTTAAATCACAGTTAACACTTTTGTCAAATTGTACATTTTCTGCTTCTAGGTATTCAGAAATTGATTTTAAAATAGAGTTTTATACATAAAAAGAAACTAACATGATAGATGTAAATCATAAGTACAAATATAAATGTAGATATTAAATTTGAGTGATGGTATTTTGCAGTTTGGAGCAGCTTAGTCTCAGAGAAAATTATGTTTAAATCTCAGAGATACTATTCATTCATTGTGTGACCTTGAAGATGCCAGACATGCTTATAAAATCCAGTTCCCTGATCTATGACATAAAAATATGAATATCTCTTTCTTACTGTTAAATGACTCAATAGAAAAATCAAACAAATGTGATTAGCCTACTGCCATTTCTTGATCATTGTTGGCCAATTATGAAACCAAATACATAAAGGATGAGTCAAGAAAGTAAAGCAAAGCCATTCTGGCTAGGTTTTTCTTTATTTTAGAGTAGGGAACTTTCTATACTTAAGATTTGATGGGCAATGAAACCTTCCTGCCTGGAATTATTCCTCCTTCTGGCCCTGTTAAAGCTTAGAAGTCCCTATATTGTGATTTCATTTGAATTAAAGCAATAAAACCTCATTTTAAAACTCATACGTTTGGTTTCTGAGGTTGGCAAAATAGTGGTCCCCAAGGAGGTCCATGCCTTAATTTTCAGAACCTATGAATTTGTTCCCTTACAAGGCAAAAAGATGATGCAGATATAATTTAATTAAGGACCTCAAAATGGGAAGATTAACTTGGATTATACAGGAGGGGACAATGTAATCACATAGCCCTTAAAATCAATGAACTTTCTCAGGCTGGATCAGAAAGACTAGAGAGGATGGAGACATTTGGGGCAGTGATAGGCTCAGTCTGCCATGGGTAGCCTTGAGGATGGAGGAAGGGGCTGTAAATTCAGTAGAACCCTTAGCTGATATCCAGCAAGGAAACAGGAATTTGGCATTTATCACAGGAATCATATTTTGCTAACAATTGGAATGAATAAAAAATAACTCATCCTTCCAAAGCCTGAGAAAATAATCCAGACCTACCTTAATTTTTTTTAAGTTTTAATTTTATTGTCAAAGTGATATACATAGGGGTTACAGTTATATAAGTAAGGTAGTCAGTATATTTCTTGTCAAACTTGTTACCCCCTCCCTCATTTTTCTCCAACTTTCCCTCCCCAACCCTCCCAAGTTGTCTTGTGAGTATCACTGTTGTATTGGTTCCACCTTTGTCCTTTGTCTTACCATTTTTTTGTTCCTTTTCCCTTCCCTAACTCAGATAAATGTATATATAATACCTACGATTTTAACCCAATGAAACCCATGACAAACTTCTGACTTAGGGGACTATAAAATAACACAACGTGCATTGTTTAAGCTATGTGCAATAAGAAATTTTGCATCACTTCAAGATCAGTAAGGTCTCTAGGTCCATAGAAGGCCTTGTCAGACAAGAATACCTTTGCGTGGGGATTTCAGAAATCAGACAGGCTAACAGTATGATTTATAATGGGATTTTGGCAGTCATTCCAGCTTTGGCAAATGAAGAGATTGAACACTAGAGGAAAATCACATAGGTAGTATATGATTAGCTCCTAATAAAAATTCTGAACATCAAAAGGTGTTCAGGTGAATGTTCCTGATAGATAATACTCCACTCACACTGCTACAAAAAGGGATTGGGAGCAGGTAACACTGCCTGTGACTCTACTGGAAGAGGAGGCCCAGAAATTCTGGGTTTAGGCCCCTCCATCCCAGATTCTGCTCTTTGGGCCTCTTCCATTGACTAAGGTGGCCTATTCCCTCTCCCTATAATAACATGTGAGTAAAAAATAGTTCTCTGGGTTTTCTGTGGGTCAAACCTAACTAGAAGTGATAGGGACCCAGAATTTGCTATGAGCTCAACTGAAAAGAGAGTGACCTAGAAACTCCTGAACTCATGGCTGGTGTCTAAACTGGCAATAATCTCTGGGATATTCTGACAGACTAAAATTTGCCTATGACAGTTCAACAAGACTAAATTTTATGTTTATTTGCCTTAGCATCAATACAAAAACAAAATTTTTAACTAATAAAAGAAAAAGCCCAAGTCCAAGAGGCATGCTTGAGATGAAGAAGCAGAGAAGCATAAGTCAGAGTGCAGAACTGGAGTGAAGAAATCTTCACTAGGGCAGGACACAATGTAGAGGGAGAAACATTTTGAAGAATAGTTAGGAAACAGAAAGGCTTTAAGGTCAGTGCCCCATGATGCTAAACATTTTGAAGCTTCTGAAGACCAGCAGACATTTCCTTCCTAGGCCAGGCTTTTAAGAATCTCTCCTGGGTGAAATTACTGAGAAACAAACCTCCAAGCCACACAGCAAAAGAAACCAACGCAACCTCCTTCTAGGAAATCATTTTTTTAAGTGATAGAAGGACTTGCTTTTTAACAAATGATCTCTTATATTAGCCTCAAGTGACTTTGTTATGCAGTCATCAGAAACCCTGGCACACTTACCTCCAGAGCTTGTGACAACCTTGGACAAATCTCAGCATAAGTCACACAAATTGGCTCTTCTAAATTGCTGAGAATTTAGACATTCTAAATGGCTATATGCCCATCTTATTGATCCAGATGAAAAGATTTCAATCATACATAGGAATTTTTCCTCCAAGTCCCCCATTAGCTGGAATGGATATTCACACAGCAGACAAAAAGGAAAAGATAAGAGCTCACACATATTCAGAACAAGCTGCTTCCCAATATATGCAGTTGAGGAGGAAGGGTTCCTATGTTCACTGAGGCGAGATGTGTTGCTAACCATTATAACACTCTAGATATGGACCTGGCCTCTGATACCATCTCTTCTCCACACCATGCTCTGATAAACAGGGGTCTGAAGACCATAACCCCAGCCCTTGAGCAAAGAATCCTACTCTACCACTGCCAAGTTTTTATGTATACCCTTTCCTCTAAAACATCTGACGTCTGTTCACAAGATCAGGTATCAGTAATAAAAATCAGGATAAATACAATGTTGGCTATTACCAGAATCGGCCTAGCCAAATTTAAAAATAACAGCTTAATCTAACAAACAACAGCTTGATTCCAACAATCTCTAAGGAAGGAAAGGGAAATCTCTTAAGATTTATGAAAGCAAATAAAATAAGGTACTTTCCTGAAAATAGGCCTTTATTTTTTTGATCCACCTCCCCAGTTCTCATTAAAAAAATTAGATCTGAGTGAGAAATTATCTCAACACATCATGTTGGGTTTGAGCCTTCTCATTATGAGCGTGGCTATTGCCACAGAATGGTGGTGGTGAGAGCTAATACACTTGTTAAATGGACTTCTCACATTCTCCATAAGAGTTGTAGGTGATTGCCAGCACTGATTACATACCACACATGGTTTGATCAGATGCCATTTCATCTAAGCACAGCCCCACAGGTCCTTAATTAGGATCACAGACAGCAGAGTAATTGAAGTAGACACCTTTCATTTCATGCTTGTTGAGAGAAGCAAAGAAAGAGACCGAATGAAAGACCTTCTCACCCATAGATGAAAATCTGATCACTTTGGCTCACACCATCTTCCTCATTTTCTCACTTCTGTTCCTCACTTCTACAATGACCTTCAAATCCACCCCTCTCTTGGCCACAGTGTAATCATCCTTACTACTAGGAAACCATCCGTTTTGAATTGGATTTCTCTCAGCTTCAAGTTATATCATCCTCTCTTGACATGTACAATTCTTCGGTAGTGATATGTGGCATCTTTCAACATACATGCTAACTCCTTAGACTGACAAGGTCTCCTAAACTCTGGCATTAGATTTTCAACCCTGTTTTATACTTCCCTTTACTTTGTGTCTTATACAATTTTAGGTCTTAGACAAATTTATTTGCAGCCTCTGAATATACTGTGTCTTCTGCTATGGCTATTCTATTTCATTGTCTGGGTGTTTGAGAGGCCTTTTGGTGTGATGGATAAGAGTTTGGAAGCCAAATTACCTAGACTAGAATCTCATCTCTGTCACCTAGTATCTGTGTAACACTGACCAATAACACAATAACATCAACTCCATATAGTCACAACAAGAATTAAAACAAAGGAAGAGTAAAGCATTTTAGGCCTCTACCTGCCATATACCCTCACTATTTGATACAAGCTAGAAAATTCATTTAGCTCTAATTTCCAATTGTTCTTACCACTGAATAACAAAGAACATAATGGTGATTGGCATAGAACTTTGTTTAGATTATAGGAAATCTATTTTCTGGCAAGGACCATTTGGTCATTTATAACATCATCCGGGAGCCATTCAAAGTTATCAATAAATGCATAGAGCCCAGGGACAGCTGACAAGAAGAAAACTTGTCAGTCTCATCAAACACTTTGCAGTACCTCATACTGCCTATAAGCAGGATTCGCCTTGCTCCTGGAGAGAGGCAGTGAATGAATAGAAAAGAATAGAAAGGACCTGGCAGATCCTATAGTTCAAGAATGTGAGAGTTGGGGGCTGGGAAGGTGGCTCAGTGGTAGAGTGCTTGCCTTGCATGCTCAAGGCCCTGGGTTCGATTCCTCAGCACCACATAAGCAAAAAGAAAAAAGCCAGAAGTGGCGTTGTGGATCAAGTGGTAGAGCGCTAGCCTTGAGCTGAAGAGCTGAGGGACAGCACCCAGGCCCAGAGTTCAGGCCTCACAACCAGACCAAAAAAAAAAAAAAAAGAATGTGAGAGTTAATATGTAAAAGCCCTGGGTGCAAAAGTTCACTAAGTCAGAAAGCAGTAGGTAAGTCCAGAGTCCTAGAAGAGTAGCACGTGAAAAAGAGGTTAGAGATCCTGTAAAGGTAGCAGACTGAACAGGGTGGAGAATTTTTTTCTCCCAAGACAGACTTAGCTTTCCCTTTCAAGAGTGGTAGTTCTGCATAGTCTAGTAGTTAACAGTGCCAGAGAAAACAGAAGGTTTCCATCGGGCCCAACCCTTTAGAGGCAGTAACATGCATTTGCCTTGTCTTAAGCTGACAAAAAGGGACTTGCATTCATTTCTGATATCCCCTCAAATCCCCTTACTGACACATCAGTGACCTTCTCAATCTTCTACATTGTGCCTTACCCTTTTTCTCTTAACCTCCAAAGTTATAGTTCATCACTCTAGGCAGTGTCTGAGCTGTGAGGAATGCCACGCAGAATAGCAATGTTTGCACTCTCCCTTCGGTGCCTAACTCATTTTCTCCTCATAAAACATTCAAAGCACTTAAAATTATGACTTTATGCCTGAGTCATAACGTTGTTAAAGCTTATAAAAATCATTTCAGTGTTAATTCCCCTGACTCAACTTTCTTAAATATTCCTCCTAAGAAGTTGTACATAATTTACCCAAGAAAAGGTCTTTTTCTTGAAACCAATTGTAGTAATCAGAAAATAAAGTAATGAAATTTTTAAAAAGAAGCTAGATGAAAACAAGATTTGGAGTTGAAAGGTGCGCGTGTGCCTCACTTAACTCTCTCCTATAAAATGAGACCAGGCAAATCTTCTATTCCTAATGGGGTCCAGGTCCCCTATCCCCACAAATATAATTATCTATTTTGTTTTTTCTCATTTCCACACTGACCATCCAACACAGAAAAAATAAAGTCCATACTAAAACCAGCTCGGATGTAGCATATCAAAGCTAAAACATCTTTTGCTATCTCCAGCATTCATTTCTGCCTCAAAATGTATCATTTGAGGTGTTAGACAGGCACAGACAGGTACGGCATAGTCAAAAACCAGGTCCGAAGCTATTGGCCACACAATCTGACAAGGAAGAAATGAAGCAGGAGTCTGAGCTGCTACTGTAGGAAGCCCACAGGAACACAGAACATAGGAAATCTACCAGCAAGGTAGGAGACCTGGGGGGCTGCAGGAGGCAGGCTGGGAGGGTATGGATTATCTACTCTATGAAAATACCATCTATAAATCTCTCGTCAAAATTCTAAAAAAGAACCATGACTCAAAAAGGATTAAGTCATCGTCCCAGCCATCAGAGTAAGAATCATACAGAAAGGATGTCCTGAAAGAGCATTTTAATATTTAAAGAGAACCCCAAAGAAACTCTGAGATGAATAGATGTCATCTCTTCATCAGAGGTGAACATGATTGAAGAGGAAACCAACAAGCCACTAGGCAACTAGTGGCATCATTTTTGATGATCTTTGGTGGTCTAACAAAGGCCTCACATATTTGGTTTTAGGTTAGCAGAGGTGCCTACATTAATTGATGACCCTTGTTTATCTGCTTAGTTGGGTGACTCAATTCTCAATACAGCCATGGTTGACATTTTAATCTATGGGATGGTAGCCTGTCAGTCACCAGTATGGATATAAGAAGCTTTGTAATGAAATAGTGCAATGGTACTAGCATATGGTGGACAAGAATTTTATACCCCAGGATTACAGGATCCAATTCCAAAAATATACCAAGTTATTTTGAGGATGTTATACAAGATCTAAAACTATCCAAAACTGAGTTCCCAGCATTGCATATAGTGTTGATTACCAGCTCAGAATCTGGCCCTGAGAAGCAAAGGGATAGGTCGCTCTACAGCTGTGCCTTACGTTGGCCTTAAGGGGTACATTCTTAGCAACTAAAGAAACATATCCTATCTAAAACTCCAACTTACTTCTGTTTGCAGACCTTAGTAAACAGAGTTTAAGCAGAGATGAGTGATCAAAGATACAGTTCAGGCATGTATGCAGAATCACAGAATAAAGGGGACTCTGCAGAAGGACCTACAAACGTGCAATAGAGCAACTAGTGTTGGGTTGGAACATGGAAATGAGTAGAGAATTGCTTGTAATTACTGCCAGCACATTTGACATTGAAAGTGTGACTCTGGGAAGCACCAACAACAATGAAAACCAAAAAATTCAAGCTCCACAATAACAAACGTGGTTGGTTAATTGGTTACTTAATGCATGATTTGGTTCCTTTGTTTCAGATTCTTTTTATTCTATCTTGGAGAGAAAGTGATGGTGTTTTAGATTTTTTGTTTATTTTTTTTGGGGGGGAGGTCCAGTTGTGGGGCCTGAACTCTGAGTCTGGGCGCTGTCCCTCAGCTCTTCAGCTCTTCAGCACAAGGCTAACGCTCTACCACTCGAGCCACAGCACCACTTCCAGCTTTTTTCTTTTTGCTTATGTGGTGCTGAGGAATTGAACCCAGGGCGTCAGGCATGCAAGGCAAGCACTCTACCACTGAGCCACCTTCCCAGCCCCTAAGATGACTGTTTTTTATTTGGAGGGTTTTAACACAGCAGTTCATCTCATAGGCAATTGAGAATGGAAATGTTTATTGGGTTCATTTTAGAATATTTTTGTAGTATATTATTGCATTACTTGAATCATGTGTCTACAACAAAATGCAATCAATTTTAATTTTAATATACTGATAATTAAAATATTTTATTGCAACAAAAACCAAATTGGCTTTTAAGATATGCATATATAAGCCGGGCACTGGTGGCTCACACCTGTAATCCTAGCTACTCAGGAGGCTGATGTCTGAGAATCGCGGTTCAAAGCCAGCCCGGGCAGGAAAGTCTGTGAGACTCTTATCTCCAATAAAAACCACTCAAAAACTGGAAGCGGTGCTGTGGCTCAAGCGGTAGAGCATTCGCCTTGAGCTGAAGAGCGCAGGGACAGCGCCCAAGCTCAGAGTTCAAGCTCCACGTCTGACCAAAATAAAATAAAATAAAATATATAAAAGTTGATACTCTTCTATTATATTTCTTTTTAATGGTTATTAGAACAGAAACTCTTAATGTAACACTGTTTTGTTACATAGCTATCTCTTCAGGTACAAAGGCCATGTAAAACTCTAAATTCAAACAATAGGAAATGGGCATAGTGATATACACCTGTAATTCCAGCTACTCAGGAGGCTATGACCAAAGAATCACAGGTTGGAGACCAGCTTGAGTAATTTAGATCCCATCTCAAAATAAAAGAGTGACAGAGCTTTTGGTATATCTCTGGGGTAGAATGCATTTCATATATGTACAAGGCCTTTGTTCAATGCCTAGTACCAGAAAGCAGAAGGAAAGGATGGGGAATGAAGAAGAGATGGTGAAGGAGACTGTGGGAGAGTAATGGGGGAAGAAGAGAGGAAAAAGGGAACTTTAAAACATTATAAGAAGAAAAATAATTGGAAAAATAAATTCGATATTTCTATAAAATAATTTGAAATGATCTTATCTGTCTCATCAATATCTGTCTCTATACTTGTAGGGATTTCCAATTCTCTATTAGATAAGTTTTAATTTTCCCTCTTTATGTGGTTAACATATTGAGTAAAATGTCTGAGAATATAGTCTTATCCAGCTGTCTGAAATACTGCTTTAAGAAACAGAATTTTACATAGGGATACAGGCGGACCCATTGCAACAATGAGATGTACATGTCGTTATGTCGAAAAATGAACTTTACAACTTTGGTGCGGGAGGGGGGGGAGGCTTGTGGGGAGGATTGGGGGGGTGGGGGGAGGATGGGAAGGGATGGGAAGGAGAAACAAAGGAGGAGGCTACAATGCTTGATAAGAAATGTACTCATTATCTTGCCCATGTAATTGTAACCACTCTGTACAGTATTTTCACAATAAAAAAATTAAAATTAAAATTAAAAAAGAACATTTAAAAAAAAGAAACAGAATTTTGAAATTGCTAGAACTCCCAACTCCTAGGCCTATCTTGCCCTTCTAGATGTCCCCATTTTCTTAGTCTCTCTCCTATTCTGCCTTTATCCACACAAGACATGGGCTGCACTCAAGTTATGACCCTACCTGTTCTTACTAACAGGTGTTACCTAACTACATTTATGGGGAAAGAATAAAAGTGACTCAGTCTTAGGAAGTTACAATCTGGGTGAAACAAGGGCACACGATGCTAAAGAGTAATGCTGAGCACTGTGCAATACATAAAAATATGAACCAAGATATAAACTAGTCCTCATTTTGCTTGAGAGAGAATGCTAATGTACCTGAAATATTACTTTTAGTACATGATCTCACATTTAAAATCAACTATATGACCTGTGTGCTCTGAAATACAAATGCTTTTAGAAGTCAAAATAAAAATGGCCCAATACTGACTATACTAAGCAAGGAAGAAGATATCTGAAGTTGAACAGCATGAAAGACTTTTTTTTGATTTGGCTACACAGAAGGAACACAGAAGATCATCACAAAGTAGCAAAGTTTTATACACATAACAAATGAACATAGCATCTTTCTGTGAAGCCAAAGCTGTCTAGAGTAACTAAAACAAGTTATTAATGTCTAAGCATTCTGAATACACCAAAGAAGTGTTGAAGGATTCAGAGATAGAAAAATAAGGGACTATTGTATCCAGTGTTACTTGATTGTTCCCATTTTTGTTGTTAAAGCAGTGAAGATGGGCTTTTCCTTAACACTATTCTGGACAGCATATGTCCATTTGACCCATGGATGAGGCTGTGTTTCCTCAGATTGCAAGATCATAACAAACCAGAGCTGAAAATGACTTGACTCTTACCCACCATCAAGCAAGCCCATGAGCAGAATGTGGCCCACATATATTTTGTGGGTCCAAATTCGGGGGGGGGTGATGTTTTGGTTTGGTTGTGGGGCTTAAACTCAAGGCCTGGAGCTATCTCTGAGCTCTTTTGTTCAAGGCTAGCACTCTACCACTTTGAGCCATAGCTCCACTTCTGTTTTGTGAGTAGTTAATTGGAAATAAGTGTCTCATGTGGACTTCTCTGCCCAGGCTGGCTTTGAACCATGATTTTCAGATCTTGACCTCCTGAGTAGCTAGGATTACAGGTGTGAGCCTCCAGCACCTGGACCAAATTGTGTTTTAAAACATATATTTTTTTAAATTTTTATTTTTATTTTTTGTGAACATACTGTACAGAAGGGTTACAATTACATGGGCAAGATCATGAGTACATTTCTTATCAAGCATTGCAGTCTCTTCCTTTGTTTACCCATCACATCCCTTCCCAGCCTCCCCCCGTTAAAACATACTTTTAAGAAACATTTACAGACTAAGTGCAGGTATTCTCACCTGTAATTCCAGCAACTTGGCAGAAATCTGAAAAGCCATGAAAACTGACACAAAGCAGATATGATCAACAGAGGACAATACCCTATTCCATGCAGGACTAAACAAGGTTGCAGTTAGGAGCAAAGTGATCAGTCAGGGCAGCAAGAGACAGGCCTTATAATGTCAGGAAAGTGGGGTGACTTCTGGTTCCACAGGATAGTGATTGATTACATGAATAAGTATGCAGCAGTTAGGAAATAGGCCTATTCCCTTGAAAATGAGGATGACTAGGCTAGGAGATCTGATTCCCAGCAGTAGAGTGAGGAGGGAAATTTGCAGTGAAGTCATATAAAATACTTTCAATTTACCTATATGTCAAGGAACATATAATACTGGGTCTTCATTGTAGACCTTATTCCTCATGATAGAACTAGGCCATTTACAAGAATTTTTTTAAAATTACATCAGAAGTGGGGGACATGGGGAAGGGAAGGGATAGTAGGAAAACAACAAAGGAGGGTGTAACAATGTTCAACAAGAAATGGGCTCATTACCTTACTCATGTGCTCATGTAACTGTAACCCCTCTGTACAGCATCTTTACAATAAAATAAAATTTTAAAAGATTATATCAGACTAAGAATAGCATCAAGAAAAGTCAAGACTGGTAGGCATAAAACAGCTATTTTAGAAAGAAAATGATGGCATGAAAAAACCCCTTGGGAAGGAAAGTCTCCCTCTAATTTATCACATCAACAGATGCTTTCTCACCTGTGTCAGAAATTTCAGGACCTGCTATGAATTAGCATATTCAAATTACCTAAAGACTATAAGATGGTCAACATTGCTACAAAGAAGCTGATTCAAAAATAAGATTTTTTTTCACATAGATACTTAGGTAAACAGACTGAAGCAGATTGTATTAGAAAAAGGTTCCATGGGGGGAAGTGAATGGCAAAGGAAGTTGAGTAAGAAACATCCTCAATGAAGACCACAAATAAATTTCACAGGAAGTTATGAACTGGGATGGCCCCAAATTACATTAGCAAATCATTGCAGATGGATTTCTCCTAGGAAAGACGTAACAGCTTGAGTGAGACAACTCCCTGGAGGTGAGGGCAGTTCCCAAGGGAGGGACGATATTCTTGTTAACTGGAAGATTGGACTCTGAAGCCCTGAAGGCTTGGATATGAATGTTACACTATAGATCCTACTCTAAAAGATGAAATAACTTGCCTGTGGCTACACAGTTATTGCTTTTTGGTGCCAGTACTCCAACCCAGGTCTGATTCCAAATCCACATTCCCCATGATATTGTACATGTAACTTCACTGTAGAACAGAGGTGGGACAGGAATGATCCCTTAGAGGGCAACTGTTAAGTGAATCTGCTATACATGGTCAAAGCACAGGCCCCATGGAAGCATAGCTGGTACAGAACACACACAGAATAATCATATCACAGCTCCAGACACTATTCTAGTTTCTTTTAATATTACTGTTGTATACTCTCTTATATCAGATGTTCTCTATTCAGTGAACTCTTTGCTAGAAAGCTGCCTTTGGCCCTCTGTTTCCTAAAACAGTTATCTGAGGTATCAGCATCATCTCATTCAAAAAACATGACATGACATATGCATGTGTGTCATAGCAAATATCTTTTCAATGTAAAAATACTTGACACTTTTGTGAAATTTCTAACGTTACCACCTGCAAGTCTTAATGAGTCAAAAGTGTCCCTTAGAATGCAAAATTATGACAGAAAATTCTATGAGAAAATAACCATAGATATGGATAAGTGTCACACAAAATGAAGAAAGAAAACTCAATTTGTACCCAAGTGATCTTGGGAAATAAACAGGGCCCATAGTTCATAAACTGTAGGAATAACCTGCAATTCTTGTGGATACAAAAAATGGATAGAAAATGTTCTGATCATTTAATGAATATGAAACTGTGTGTAGATATCTGAGGGTGAGAGATGCCAATACTGCCTCCAATAGTCCATGTTCTCTGAACCTCCTATCTGTGAAATAGTGCAGAGGGAAAAAAAACCTCAGCTGTATTTGAAGAATATACCTAGGTTTAACAAGCAGGCTTTCCTAAAGGCTTTTAATTCAACTCTGTTGCTTATGGTTCTGACTCTGTGCCAGAGTCAGAGAGAGGCAGGAAGAAGCTCCTGGCCAACTCTAGATCTCCCTCAACTGAAAGTGAGGGGGGAAAGTTTGTGTTGTTCCTCCCCAGATCAGAGGCCAACTTGAAAAGCCTGAGAACAATCTTACTAGCTATAGTTTCTGAAACTTAAACTTGCAGGAGCCAAAGAATCTCTTGAGGCTAATTATCTTAGCACTTTCTTCTTACAGATAGCTTCACTTTGTGAGCTTTACTCACAGACTACTTTTGTGGATTGCATAACAAAGGTGGGGGAAAATGTCAGTTGGCTTTGCCAGATCAGGAAAACAGATCAAGGGGTTAGATGTACAACAGCCTTGTTTTCAAGACTGGGAGGCCCAATCTGTCCTGAGATACTCTGTTTATATTCAAAAGCTGTGGCAATGCCTCTCTTATGCATAACAACTTTTACAATATTTCCACAATCACTTTTTGTTTATTACTCTGTAATTTACAATAGTAGCAACTTAATTTCTACTAGTCTCTTGATTCTGCTTACTGAGTTCAACTATCATTCTACATATGCTGAGGAAATTCATTTTTCTAAAACACAGAACTGAAAGACAAATCCTGATTCTCATGAACTGTATGAAGAAAATGCTACCTTGGAAGGTCACTTGTCAGCTAATCCACTGAAAACAGGCTTTGCACAGCTCAATATAACACATGAAACTGTCTAAGGCTAATAGCTACCAAGACATTAAATCACAGTCTTGGTTAAATGGGCTGGATGGTGATAATATATTGGATAAGACTTCCTTAGACCTGTCTGGGGAACAACCAAGTTTCAATGAGAGCTGAGAAGTCACAGCTTTAATCTGTCTAAAATCATTAAACTGATTACCTGCTCAGTTCAAATTAATTGAAATCATGATTTGACTCAGAGTTATAAACCTATCTTTTACATGCCTTGTTGAGAAACATAGAACAGGAGGGAGAAGTTGGACCTTCTTTCTCAGAAAGATAAGAAAAAGACTTTGCCACTAAGAAAATCAAAGCCAGGACTTGGACTTTACAAGGGGAAACAATTATATTATGACCTTTACAATCAACGCTGATACAGCCAAACAGTACGAGCTTTGTGCATATCCCTCTGCACTGTGGCCTCAAAATGCAGACCATGCTTTGGATAAAACATCGGTGGCTTCCTTATTCATTCAAAATTACAATCACAAACTTTCCTGTGATGAAATCATAGGCTTCATCATGGTTACACATGATGTAAGATGTAAATGGGCTCCAGTAAGAGGCAAATTTATGTCTACAATACCTGCGTTCAGCAGCCTGGGCTTTACAAGCCTCTGTGCCAGTAATGAATGAAGTATGCCTACATTAGGCCCAACTTAATAGCAGTGATATCCAGAATATGTAGAGGCTTTTTCCTTTTTTCCTTTTTGTCAGTCATGGCGCTTAAAATCAGGACGTGGGAGCTCTCCCTGAGGTTTTTTTTGCTCTAGGCTAGTGTTCTACCTCTTGAGCCACAGGGCCATTTCCAGTTTTCTGGTGATGAATGGGAGATGAGAGTCTTACGTGTCTCCTGCTGAAGCTGGCTTTGAACCATGATCCTCAGATCTCAGTCTCCTGAGTAGCTAGGATGACAGGCATGAGCCAATGTCAACCAGCTTGTAGAGGCTTTCATTAATACTCCAAGGGATAGGCACATCCAGGTTGGCCAGCCTCAGCATCATGTAGCAATGGATATCAAAAAAGAGCAGCAGATAGAAGAAGCTCTTATCCTTGAACCACAAAAGAGAAACCCAGGTTTTGTGAAAAACAAAGTCTTTATCCTGCTCACAATGAAATGGTTAAAGGAAATCTTGGTACCCATATCCACCCTCAAACCTTCTACCATATCACCATGATTCTGTGATAATTCTTTCATCTAAACTGTTAAGATATAATAATTGTACATATTTAAGAGCTACAGGGTGTTATAGCAATACATGCATAATGGATTAAATCAGGTGATAAACATTTCTATCTCCTTATCATACCTTTTTTTTTGGAGCTTCCAAGCTCTCTCTTTGAGTTCTTCGCAAAATATATAATATCCAGGTACCTATGCTCACAAAATATATAATATCCAGGTACCTATGCTCACATCTGTAATCCTAGCTACTCAGGAGGCTGAGATCTGAGGATCGCAGTTCAAGCCATTTTGCAAAGTAGAAATGTACAAGTTGCTATTACCACTAATTAACTAGCAAAAAGCTGGTGGTAGAAATGTGATTCAAGTGGTACAATACCAGCCTTGAGTAAAAAGTCAAATGAGAGGGTGAGGCCCTGAGTTCAAGCTGCATTACTAGAACCAGAATACATGCATGCACACACACACACACACACACACACACACACACACACACACACACACACGTGCATGCACACACACACTATATATACATATATATGTATATATATGTATATATATATATATATATACACATATATATATATGTTACTTTTAACTATATCCCTCATCCTCCTTGCTGCAGGACACTGAACTTACTGCTTTTGTGTCTAGGTACCAGTTATCCAACCTCCTTGCATCACTCTCTTCTGGGCTCCACTATGAAGTCACCTAGTGGATTCACTAGCAGCTACACAATGCAGTCTGATAGTCTCCTTGGAAAATGTGAACAGCTCCAAACCCACAGCTTGACAGAAGACTGGCAGTGGAAATACTGGCTTAGTGGAAGAGGCTCTACCAGCCAGCAGGGACTCAGAGTTGGTTTAGTTAGTCACAGAACTCCTGGTGAGAGGGCTGGTCACTGGCCCCATAGAAGCACAGTCTTGGTTAAGAGACTGAACGCTTTCTTGTCAACTAATCTCTCACACCACAGAGCCCTACTATGAGAGGAGCCAGAAGTAAAAGCAGCCAGCCGCACAGCCCCACAGGATCCTGCAAGTGGGCAGCAGGAAATTCCAGAGTCCAGTGCTCTTCCCTGTCCTATCTAGTCCTGCCTCTCTGCCTCACTGTCTGCTTATAATCACCATACTTCCCACATTTGTCTCCAGAAGCTACTACAATAGAAAGGTTTTGTTTTTTATTTCTCAGGTCCTACGCAAAGTGTCTGTGACACTTTCCTTTTATCATTCTGTGCCTCTCTTGGTGTTACTTACTAATTTCCCTTTCTTATTCCCTCCTGTGCTCAAGAACTAGAATAACCTATTTTGAGGGAAAATGATGCACCTAATTATTCTTTCCAATAATTATAATCATACCTCCTTAGCCCTTACTTAAATGTTAAAGTTTATGTCTGTACATTTGCAGACTTTTTTCCTATTGTGGGTTGATTTCTATCCCTCATTGTTCTTTACAAAATATAAATTTTAAAAAAGGAAATTGAAGTGTTTAGCTCCTTTTTTATTTCTGATTAAATCTATTTTATATTTTCAAAGGCAATTGTTTTCTATCTTCTTTAAAAAGTGTACATCTACAGAAAGAGGTGACATGCAGCAATGTCCCATTTTAATAAATCGTCTGGATTAACAATTCAAAAATATTTTTCATATCTTATCTGCCCCAAATAATATCCTAAATCATTTCTGCGAGTCTTTGAGAGGCATAAAAATGAGAAATAATTCTAATTTACTTACATTCAGTTGTTGAGTATATTGCTCATCTCAACTGAGAAAACAAAGGAACCACAGATGAATATCTCCATCTAGAGCATGTTTAGGAAAAAATGTAATTGCACCAAAGAAATCATTCTACATTTCAATGATGGCCCCGCAATGCACCAGCTCATCAATATGTCAGACAAAAACTATACAACCTAACTAACCTCTGCTTCTAATGAACATTGTGTGACCAGGCTTATCTCACCCATGAAGCTGGGTTGTTTCTGTTAATATGTCCACTGAGATCACTGGACACAAAGTAATTCAGTGCTTTATAGTTTAAATGAACCAAATAAAGCTCTAACTTCTCTCAGTTCCTGAAAACACTCCTTTATAAGCAGCAGATAAATAATCTGGAGTCTTTGTGGTGATATCCATCATAAAAATAAAGGGTGCATTCAAAAAAAAGTTACATGTTAAGTCAATCTTGGCAGGACAAGGAAATACGGATAGCTTGATACATAAGTTCTATCATAAAAGTATATATTTGTTTTGACATTGTCTCTGTGTACAGTTTTGTAATTTGCATATCCAAAATGGCACACTCCTTTCTTTCTCTTCTTGAATGTTGCTCTATCATTTTCTAATTCTCTATCTACTTTTTTCTACTTCTGTCAACATGTTTCCTCTGGTTACATTGTGTTAAGCACAAAGCCATTTTAAAAACTTCCATGATTCTGAGTTCTTTCACTCATTGGTCAGTCCTTGTTGATAATGTTTAATGCTTCCTCTTCTCAGAAAATTTCTTTTCCTTTGGTTGTCATGGCACTAATCTGTGGCAAGTCAGTGGAAGACTCACTCATACATCTTAAACAAGTAACAGCTCATACTTGACAGACTCCTCCTGCCTGAAAATTGTCTCCAACCTCTGGAACCCACTTATACTCCACATGTGATAGATCAGAAGTACCAGTGTATTTACAAACCCTGGCAATAGCCTTTAAGCAGTGACCAATAGCAACTACTAACCAAATATATCAGCACCTTCACCTCACAGCAAGACAACCCTGCAACACTCAGCTGCACTGGTTCTGATTTCCTATTAAGGAAAGTTTTTTCTCCAATTTTTATTTTTTGTATGTTTTTTATTGTAAAAATACTGTACAGAGGGGTCACAGTTTTAAGGAAAGTTTTAGCTACTTACAACAGTAATCTACCTGATAATAGACACTTATTATGTTTCTTCTCTTGCTTTGTTCACTTCTTCATTTTCTTTCGACTATTTTCTAGGATCATTCACCAAATAAATTTCATACGTTCAAACTCAGTCTTGGATCTGCTTCTTCAGATATTCAAATAAAGACAACTTCTAATTCTGTAATTATGTAGGTGCTCTCCATGTGATGGGAGGCCCTGGGGCTTGGACTCAGAGTCTGGACTACAGCTGGCACTCCATGACTTAAGCCACATTTCCAATCATGATTTATGCTGGTTAGTTGAAGATTAAGTTTTGCAGACTTCTGTGCCTGGGTTGGCTTTGCACTACAATCCTCCAAATTTTAGCCTCCTGAGTAGCTAGGATGATAGCCACTGGAACCGGCTTCTTTTCTGCATTTTCCTGTTCAATATTGTTCCCTCCTATTGAATCTTCTTCTTCTTCACCTTAGCAGAACCTATTCACATTTCTGTTTTTATCTACCATCTGTAGATTAATGCCAATCAAATCAATTTCTCTAACTTTAGTGTAACTAGCAAAAAATATGAGTTTCACTAAGATGTTTCTATCCTACAGAAAATGATACTCTTTGAGAACTAGCATGTTCTATTTATTCTTCATGTTGAAACTCTAAAATATTTGATTTACAATTACCTAGTTTCTGATCCAACATGTGAAAAGATTGAGGTCATCATTATCATCTCCACAGCAATAATAAAAGCTTACAAAACTGAAAATCCACAAATTGTCTCAATCTTCAGAGAATTGAATATCATAACCCTGAAAACTAGAGAGATGGGTGAATAGATGCAATCACAAGATAACTACAGCCAAGACCACTGCTACAAGAACACTTGAAGTGTAATTGTCTAATTATTGAAAATTAAATATCAACTAGTTTGGGAATCAAAAATCCTATTTTGGAGTTTTAAGTCTAAGAATTATAATGGGTGTTACTGTGAGGAAAAAAGGAAACTTTCCTTACATTTCTGACTTAGAAATGGAGACTATACCAATTTGGGGGGACAGAGCTCTGGTCTCCTTAACCTGTTCTTAAGGAAAATTATTTTACAATAATCTAATCAACTCAGGCTTGCCAGAGCCCAATTGAATTGGAAGAAGAATTACCCAGCTCTAGTCTCTTCTTGGATTCCTGTCTTTCCTAAGCAGGTGTGTGGTGTGCAGAAATTCACAAAGACACAAAAAAAGAAAGCCTGAAGTTGGGTTATAGTGCTGTAGAGTGTTTTCCTCTCCTCAGACCTTTCTTCAATGTTAGTAGGGCTTCTATACAATAACAATTGATTATAGCTAAAAGGAAGCAAGAATCTATTTATGAAAGGATTTTCTAGAGAGACTCAAAGTAATGGAGGAGACAAAAACACAAAAGGAAACGATAGCTTCTGAAACCACCTTTTACACCAAAAGCATAAAATAAAGACGTATGCTTAGTCAAGGAAACATAAATTTTAACATTCAAGGTTCTTTCATTTCAATTTCTTCTAACCAGCACATCATGTGTGACTTTCATCAAACACATTGCTAAAAACATACAAAACCAATGTTTGAGGAAACAAAGCAAGCCTGAGAAGCAAAATCACTTGGTAGAAATGTTAGAATGACTCTATCAGAAAGTCTAAGGAAATGATTTGAATATTTTTAAATCACCTATAATGTATATGCTAACAGAAGAGAGAAAACGGAACCATTTAAAATATTCATTAACTGGGAGAAAACAAGGGAGAAATTTGGCGTTGTTCAAAAAGACTGACTTATGTAACTGTAACCCTTCAGTACATCGTCTTTACAACAAAAATATATAAAAATAAAATGCTCTTGAAACCAAACAAGGCATAAAGACAATGACAAAAAAAAGAAGAAACAACGGGCAAGGACAATGAGTAGAAAATTGCTAGAAATTTAATATATAACAATCCAGCTATAACAATAATCAACGTAGACTCTTGATATCTAAGTAGAAATGATTGCATGGTTTATTAAATTAAAATCACAAGACTTAATTACATGCTTTCTGTACAAACCCAGGTTAAGAAATAAAGGAATGGGAGGAAGTGAATGAAAACAAGGGCAGAAAGGGCAATGGGAAGGTGAAAATGATTGTTTTCTCTCTCTCTCTCTAAATAAATATATATATATACATAATATGTATATATATGTATGTGTGTATATATATGTATGTATATAAATACATGTATATATGTATATATGCATATATATTCACATGGAAAGGTCACAATGCATCTATTAATTTACACAATTACTATGAACTGATATTTATAGCCTAAGAACAGAAAATGGAAAATCAGGGAGTGGTGAAAACATTCAATTGGGAATAGTGAACTTTTTTTTTTTTTTTGGTCAGTCATGGGGCTTGAACTCAATGCTATCCCTCAGCTCTTCAGCTCAAGGCTACCACTTGAGTCATAGTGCCACTTCCAGTTTTCTGAGTGGTTTATTAGAGATAAGAGTCTCACGGACTTTTACTGCCCGGGCTGGCTTTGAACTATGATCCTCAGATCTCAGCCTCCTGAGTAGCTAGGATTACAGGCATGAGCCACCAGCATCAGGCAGGGGGAGGGGGAAATAGTGAACTTTAGCAATGTGCCTTCAATCTTTATCCAAGTCTTACCAAACTAATTCCTTTTATAATAGATCTCAATATAAACTCAAATAGGTACCTTGGAACTCAAAATGTTTCATCTGAGATGACCAGCCAGAACCTGTGTTTTAAGTTCATACTATGGACACCACACATAAATACTCATTATTCAACTCTATGGCATGAGTTTGGTTTGTATTCGACTTGAAACTTTTATTTCAAATGTTAAAAAGAATACTTTGCTGGCACCAGTGCTCATATCTAGCTATTCAGGAGACTGAGATCTGAGGATCACAGTTCAAAACCAGCCTGGGCAAAAAAGTCTGTGAGACTATTATCTCCAATAAACTATTCAGAAAAAGCCAGAAGTGTTGCTGTGGCTCAAGTGGTAGACCACTATCCTTGAGTACAAAAAGGCTCAAGGATAGTGCCTAGACCTTGGGTTCAGGCCTCCAGACCAGCAAAAACAAAATAAAATAAAAGCACTTCAAATTTTAGTAAAATTTTCTAAGATTTGATTTTATATTAAACTTTTCTAAAGGAAAAGCACATGGTCAAACCATTTAAATTATTTTTTCCATATCATTAACCATTTATTCTCTCATTTATTGCAGATTTTCTTTTCCCATTTAATTACCTTGATGTAATTATCAAAAAAAAAAAAACAACTGCATGACCATTTAAGTGAACTTATAGTTCTAGGTTTCTGATTCTGTTCCACTACTGAATTTCTTCATCATTCTATCAGTTCAGTGGCACAGACTTGATTACTATAGCTTTGTAATAAATCTTGTAATACCATACAAAAAAACAGATAAGTAAATAATGGAGGACAATAAACCATGCTAACATTCACCAAATGTTAGCTATACTAATACCTAACAAAAGCAACTTTTCAGCAAAAGAAATGATTAAGGGTGAAGACATACATTATGTAATGATACAGAAGTCAATCCACCACAAAGATGTAACAATCTTTCATATCAATGTGCCTAACAATAAAGCATCAGAATACACAAGGTAAAATCTGACATTATAACCAGAAAGATAAATACACAAAGCAATGATTTGAGACTAAAAAGAAGGCATGGAGAGATAAACATGTATTCATAACCGAAGAGTACTCGTGGCCAGCAGAAACTGGAGGAGACCAAGAGCAGCTGTTCCTCTAGAGCCCCAAGAAAGAATGCAACCCTGCCAACACCTTGATTTTGTATTTCTGGCTTTCAGAACTGTGAGCAAATAAAATTCTGCTGTTTTAGGCTACCAAGTTTGTGATCATTTGTTATATGAAACTAAAACAATATTCAACAACTTTCTGGGGCAGGATTTCCAAAAGAAACTGAATGGAGTTAGCCAAATACTAGCTAATAACATCCAGATGCCAGAAATCATTTTGACTGAATCGTCACCTTAATTGACAAACACTGGCCTTGAAATCCTAAGCACTTCTTTTCTCACCATGAATTACGGATTTGGCTGTTTTGTTTATTTTTTGTTAAAGGTTTTCTTTTAAATGTCTGTGCTTCTTCTTAAAATTTATATTGTTATACTGAATTGAGTCTTGGAAATCTCATCTGTTTCCTTGAGTTTAGTTAAACTGCACATCCTGTTTACAGTTTGCCTGAGTACAAATAAAAGAAGAGTGAATTTATGGTAGAGCTACATCAAATGTGAGAGGCATTGTCAGCCAACTCAGATAAATTGACTGGCATAGTACTTTGTTTGCAGCTCTGCATTAATATATTTTTTATCTGGTTCCTGTACTCCATATTTTCCTATTTGGACATCTTCTTTGTGACAAGACAAAATCAGAAAACGCTGTTTTTTTTTTCCATGATCAAAATTTCTGTACCCAGCAATTTTAGGTCCTCTTATTATGTTCTTATTTCAAGGTCCAGCTCAAAGCCTTAAATATTTTGACATTCACACAAGTTATTTGCTTGCCAGTGTATGCTAATGGTATCTCTTTACAGAAATCAGTTCATTCTGTCCCAAGTTTATTTAATGCTTATTTTGCATAAGTTATGTACTGGACCAATGATTTCTAATCTAAACTTAATGTGAGGGTGTAGATGGAGTAAGAAGTAAACCAAAAAGCCAGTTTGCAGTTCATCCACAGTCTTTCTCTCTTAAATTCTTATTCAATAGACACTGGGTGGAAACAAACTCCCAGAATATCCCTTCCTATCCTAGCTCCTTACACCTTTTCTACCAGTAGACACCAAGCACATAATGTTTTAGGCCAGTAACCCTACTTTTTTATTTTAAAATAGTTCCTACATTTTTAGGTCATAAATCTCTTTAGAAGCTCTAGATCCATATTATTAGATAAACGTACACAGAAAAGTTCACTTTTAAATGGATTCAGAACATCCTGAAAATCAGTCTTGGATCCTCTGAGGAACCAAGGAACTAAAGTTAGAAGTTCTAGGTAAGAATAGAATATAGAATATCATTGCATGGAGGGTACTCAACAGACTGTTTATTTGATAGGTAACCAATGACTATCTTATGATGGTGTGTAGGCATATGCAACCTGGCATCATATTTCAAGTTGACATCAAGAAGGATACTTGCATTTTTTAAAAGTAGTATCTTGGCACCTCTGCATGTAACACAGTAGGAGTATTTAAAAGACTACATGTTAGGAAAATGGAGGAGAACAGAGAAGAATAGACCAGACTCTATTCTGCACAGGCTAGGACTGTTTATTGCCAGCAAGCGACACAGATGTTCCTGAACTTGTACAAGGGACTGGATTTTGAGGTGGGCTTCTAGGCGTCTTAACAAGGAAGCAGAAAATAAAAAATAGACTATGGTCTTCTGGGGGCCAAGGGCAGTGGCCTTGACCAGACCCAGAATGGAATGCTCTGCCTGGGGTGAGGGCCTTTCAGCTAAGACAAGGTCAGAATGACCTGCCTGTAGAGAGGCATGTGAGTGCACCTGATTCTTTGCTTGAACTGGGGGAATAAGGTAGGAGTCAATCCTTCAATATGACAAAGAAAAAGTCACATACACACACACACACACTCACACACACACACACACACACACACACACACACACACACACACACATCACATGTCATATCAGGATAATCTCATCTCTTGTGTGGAAAAAATATCCAAACTGGCCAGTGTTATCATCCACCCAGAAAACACAAATCCCCAACTATCCTGGAGGCCCTGCCCCCACAGTCCCAATGGAAACTTTTTTAAACGACAGTAGTCCTCATAAAATTACTTCATTTACTTAAATGAAGTTTTTTCCCTAATAATATGGGATTCTCCTGGATGGTTGAGCAAGGCCTCATAGAGCTATAAAGAGTTATTTTTCAGCACCATAAAGGCTTACTTTCTTTGGAAGCACCATGGTTCTTCTTGGCTTTCTAAGTCATTCCTTCTAAGCCAAAAGAGACCCTGAAGGAAAAGAAGTGATGAAAGCATAGATATGAATTTCACTAAAATTCCAAGGAGTATTTAACCTATGGGCTGAAAATATGATTTTTTTTCCCTTCATCGTATGACAAATTCTACCACAGCTCGATAGCCTAACAATGGTGCTTGGACCAGTACTCACCTGTCTCAATGTTCCTTCCTAAGTGGGGAGTGGAGTAAGCAAAGGGAAATGAAAGGAACCTAGAGTCAATGATTACCAAAACCCCACCCTCTCCAAATACTCCTTTAGAAGAGATGGGACTGGGGGCCTGGGAATGTGGCTTAGTTGCAGAGTATTTGCCTAGCATGCATGAAGCCCTGGGTTTGATTCCTCAGTATCACATAAACAGAAAAAGCCAGAGATGGTGCTGTGGCTCAAATGGTGCCAACCTTGAGCACAATGAAGCTCAGGGACAGTGCCAAGGCCCTGAGTTCAAGCTCCAGGACTGGAAAAAAAAAGAGATGGGACTGTATTCTCAAGTCCAAATACTTATATAGCCACTTCTATTCTACAAGGGTTAGTCTTAATCATTTTACCATTACAAGAAATGGGCCTAGAGCTCATTATTTTCTTGCAAATGTTATTCTTTTAAGGAAAACCATTGGGTGCTCTACACATCATTGGGTTCTCTACACATCATTGGGTTGTTACAGTTTGTTTTTTGTTTGTTGTTTGTGCTAGGGCTAAAATTCAGGGCCTTCTGCTTTAGTCTAGAAGGCCATTTCTCTACTAATTGAGCCATGTCTTCACATCCAGCATTTTGCTTGTTAAATGGTGATCATCAGAGTCCCCCGGGTTTGACTGCTCAAAATGGCTTCAAACCCTGATCCTCACATTAAAGCTTCTCAAGCAGCTAGGATTATGGGTGTGAGACTCCAGTGCCCTTCCAATACCTGAGTACTGGTTTTCCTCTCTACCCTTCTTTAGCACTTATCTAAACTTGTGTCTCTCCTAGTACTTCACTGGCCTAATTCCTTGGTTGATGGATAGATTAAACCATTACTAACAATATATTAGCAGTATATTTACATATCTTAAGCCACATATGGGGAAGACATGCTTTCTAAAGTAGTTAAAATTCTGTCCCTCAAATAATAGATATTTGACACCCAGATTTTAAAGTTATCTACTGGGAGGTGGGAGAGGGAAGGGATAGTGGGAGAACAACAAAGGAGGGGGTAACAATGCTTAATAAGAAATGTACTCCTTACTTTACTCATGTAACTATAACCCCTATGTACAGTATCTTTACAATAAAATAAAATTTAAAAATATTTGATAACCCATGTATCTCAAGGTAGAAGGGAAAAGAGAAAAAAGCAAACAGCAAACCTCAGCCTGTGATCCTACACAGAACATCTGAGCTAGAATGCAAAGCCTTTAGATGACATCTCACTTCTCAACACATGTAAGCCTTTGGCAAAAATGAAAGAGAAAGAAAGAAAAATCAAGGCAAAGTGCATACATAAAATAAGATGCATCCCTTACTCTTCCCTAGAGGATTTTCTCCCAGAGAAAAGGTATACATGAGCTTATTTGCTTGTAACACCTCCTGGTTCTCCTGAAGGAGTTATTTATTCCTAGTATACAAACATAGCTTCTACATAATTCTCATATTTCTGTTTTATCTACCATCAGAGATTAGATTGCTCTGGAGCCTCTAACCTTCTTTTGGTATAATCTAATCTGATAAGTAAGTCAAGGTTCATCTGTAGCAGAGTATCCAACATTGTACAAGTCACTAGAATGGATGTTAGATATTGTGCTGCAAATTCTGTCAATCATTGTACAAATCATTGAAATTTCCTATGTATGTGCTCACTGAATGAAAATAGGCTATAATTTCAGAGAACAAAGGGGATAAATTGATGCAGGAAGAATCACTGTCAATCAGTTTATTCTTCCCTGCAACCACAATACTGAGAACTTCATACATGTGATAGCTAATTTTAAGCCTTGAGAGCTATGTCTGTCAAATGCCTCCACTTTCTTGAACAATTCTCATAGAGCAATTTGAATGTCCAAATAATGGTTTTTATTTCTTGAAATGCAATGGTTCATGAAAAGGATACAAGGTAGAAGCTAGGGCATCTTCTGAGTCATCATTTGTGTACCATGCACTCTACTAGATATTTTCTCTAACTCAACAATAATCTACCTCTTGTAATTATCTACTGGTCCAGTATTCCACTTGGAAAGTATAAGAGGTTGGCAGAAATGAGGTACAACTTCCCTGTATCTGGCCATAAGGAACAAATTGCCACAACAAATGGCCTTTGGGATATTTTCTTTGATTATATTCTTTTACTCCATTATTGATCTGATTGAGATCAGTTCCCATACTCTTTGGCAAAAATATAATACACAGCTTTAGCAATGGCTGTAAATTATTCCTGTGATTTTCTGTCATGGGTACCTAAATAAGGCAATGAGACATATTTTCTAAGCTACTTGGACATCTCCTTGTACAAAGAATAAATGTTAGTACCCATTTGCAAACCACTTCAGTGCCATAATAGCTGCCCTAAAAATTAGAGTTGCTAACCTCATGTAATTGCTGACCATGTTGTAACATCACCAAGGTAAGCATCTGTTAAGTGGAAGAAAATATCTACACTGTTCCCTGGAATCCGGCAGGGTTGTATAGCTTCTTCCTTCTCCTCTGCCTCAATTTAAAATTTAAATGCCCAGAAGTCAGAGAAAGCAGACTCTTGTCACCAGATGCCACTTGCCACATTCCAAGAGCCCATCTGCTCCATTAAATACCTCTATCAGCTACTTCACACAAATGCTCTGGGAAGAGCTTTTAAATTGATCTGGGTTATCTCCAATTTGTTAAGTCAGTTTTCACAGGCAGCCATGCTTGTGAACATGTCAGTATTTGATATGTCATTTCCCCCACCTTTTAGGACCAATGTGTGAACCTTTTTTTCTCTACTGTCATTAGGCTGAGAACTGTCTAACCAATTCCAGATCTCATTAGAATGTGAAGGCATCTTACAGCTATAGCAAAATGGGGAACAGGAAGCGTGCAGACATCTGCACATTTCACACCAGCCAGGCAGAATCTTTTTTTCAATAACAATCTGTGTTTCCCAAGGAAAGACAGATACTACTAAAAGCAGAAGAGGTGCCAAAAAAGAATAAACTTTATTATAGTTACCTAGTTTTGTAAAGTGGTTTGCAGAATTCCCTATTCCCTGTATCCTTGTAAGGTCTCTTCCCATCTCACTGTATCCTTGTGAGGACTCTTCCCATCTCCCTGCACTCTTCATTCCTTGCTCATTCTCACATCTTATTTTCCACTTCTACCAATAGCTAAAATCAAAATGTCTGTAAGCCATTCTTTTCAGGCTCCATGGACTTCAATTGGCACTGAAATTGTCTTAGTTGAACTCCCTGTGAACAAAAGGCTTTTCTGATGACCCACCATTTTCAAGCATGTCCTTGTGTTTCAACCACATTCAAAAACCAGGAAGAAAACTAAATAATAAGTTCTATGTCCATATCTATTTTATTGATCTTTAACCAAGTTTGTAAAGCTAAAGAGAATGTCTTCTTCAAGGATCTCTAAGTTCGTCTTTGTCCATAGTTCAGAACCTATGGTTTATATAATTAGATAATTTGGAACAGCCTTAGAGCTTCCCTTATCTTTGGCAGGTTACCTTCAAATCTTATTTATTGACAGAAGAACCTCTATGGAAGGAAAGAAAAAGTGTGAATGTCATCATTATACATAAGATCTCTAATTAGGATGATAGTAACCCTTCCTTTGGACTTTCAGATCACTTCCACTTGGTTTATATAAATACAGCCCCACCATTTTTACTTTCATTTTTTATTATGGTCTTGGACTTTAACAAGATATGACTATATTATTTTTTGGACTATATTATTTTTTAAAAAAAGAAAACAATGACAGCTTTTTCCCTTGTATGTATGTAAATAAAATCTAGCTATTACCTGAGGAGTTTTATTCCCAAACAATCTTCAGCTGTTTCTATTGCTCTATATAGCAGAAACGAGGTTTTATAGTGGTGTCTTCCCACTTCTACTTGGACATTTTTAAAGCATGGCCTAGAAGATCATAGAATTCTGTAATAACTGTTTGTGAAGTTTGGCATGGTGGCTCATGCCTGTAATCTTAGCTACCTGAGTGGCAACCAGGAGGACTGTGGTTAGAGATCAGCTCAGGCTAAAAAGTTGGCAAGACTCCAAGTCAACAGACATGATGATACCTGTCTCTGCTAAATAGGAAGGCTAAGGAAAAGTATTATGATTTAGGCCTGGAGAATAATGTGTGTGACACTATCTGAAAAAAAATAACCTAAAGCAAAGAGAGCTCTGGCTATGGCTTAAGTAGATGTTCATCTGCCAAGCTAGTATGAGGTCCTGAATTCCAGCTCCATTGTAACACATGAAAAAGAAAATTTAAAAATACATTTCAAACATTTTGGCAGCTTGGAAATGGATACAGACCATGTGAAGTGTTCCCCAAAGTGGAGAGAGCCATATAGCATCATGAGCTGTAGCAATAAATCTTGTCTTGAGAAATAAAGACAGGAGCCCACACCTGTGGTGTGTACCCATTTTGATATAAGGCTAACTGCATCAGCCCAAAGGAATGCTCTCCTTGACAGTTTCCAGGTCTTGGTCTCATTGAGTATCTCAATGTTATTGATTCAGTTATCTTCACTATACAGTCTCTGCCTAGTAATTGCTTCCGTATGGAACACATAATACAACCTACTAGACTCATAAACTTGAAGCCCTAGTCCCTACATTATCTGTACAGATATTCTACAGTGAATGTCTACCCTAACCCAGTTGGTTAAAATTTCCTCTGATAAATGTGCTCAGCTAACATCCTGGACTTTAATAAATTCACCTCAGCCCACTGGTCTACCTCCCGCTGGCTGGTTGGCTGCTTGTTTAGTTAGCAGCAGCAGCCTTCAACCTTCTTGGTAGTTTTCATTGTGTCCCTCTTTTTTTGTGGACCTGTCAATAGCAAACTGGTTCTGTTATCTCAAGCATTATTCTGTGTCTCATCTGAGACTAACTTCTTTACAAAATTTTATTAGAGAGTGGTTATATTTGTAAAAAGTAAACCAGATATAGGTCAGACAAGAGCCACATGGTATGTATTTTTGTAAACAAGTTTCCCATAAAAGAAACACCCGATGTGAGTTAGACATTAAGTCATTAGGCAATTGGCAAGGAAAAAATGGGTCCTAGATATTACCATTTGGATATAAATGTCTCCCACACTTGTGCTGAAGCTTGGTTCCCATTGCAGCAGTATTCATCATGAGTGCTTTGCAGAAATTAATCTTCATTATCATTTTGACTGGCTTAAAAGATGCCATAGGGCAGAAACTTTCAAAGTAAAGATCCAGAAACATGGCAAGTCAAAGAAAGGCTGGAGAAATGGGACTGAATCAAACTGAAGAGTTTCTGCATTGCTAAGGATATAGCTAACAAGATAAGCAGAAGGCCCACAAAATGGGAGATATTTACTAGACAGGCATCAGGCCAGGGCCTCATATCTAAAATAAACCTAGAACTCAAAAAAATTAAACACCCCAAAAACAAACCCTCAGTGAAACAACCACCCCATTAATAAGTGGGGTGAAAACTTAAGAGAGATTTCTCTGAAGAGGAAATAAAAATGGCCAATAGAAAAAAAAAAAGAATGGCTAATAGACATGAAGAAATGTTCAACATCTCTTTCCATAAAAGAAATGCAAATCAAAACAGCATTGAGATTCCACCTCACCCCAGTTAGAAAGGCTATAATCAAGAAATCTAATAACAACAGATGCTGGAGGGGATGTGGCCAAAAAGGAGCCCTACTACATTGTTGGTGGGAATGTAAACAGGTTCAATGACTCTGTAAAGCAGTGTGGAGGTTCCTCAAAGGACTACACAGAGAGCTCCCCTATGATCCAGCAATCTCACTCTTGGCCATTTACCCAAATGATCACAAACAAGAGCACACTAACAAGGAAAGAAAGGGATAACAATGATCAGCAAGTAATGTACTCATTGTCTTACTCATGTAACTGTAAATCCTCTGTACAGCATCTTTACAATAAAATTATATATATATATATATATATATATATAAAGAAAAAAATACAATGCAAAAATAAAATAAAATAAAGCTACCAGCACAGCTATGTTCATTGCAGCAATATTTACCATAGCTAAGATATGGAACCAATCCAGATGCCCCTCAGCAGATGAATAGATAAAGAAAATTATATACACACACACACACACACACACACACACACACACACACACACACACACACACACACACACACATATATATATGCAATGGAATTCCATGCTTCCATCAGAAAGGATGGCATTGACATGTTCACAAGAAAATGGAAGATTTGGAAAAAATTATTTTAAGCAAAGTAAGCCAGACCCAAAGAAACATAGGCTGCAAGGTTTTCTTCATTTGTAATAAGTAGAATATGTCTAGGATATACTTTGGAGAGGATCACAGTGACTCAATTGCTATGTGCATATGACCATAAAAATGATGTTCATGAAAATGAACCACAAGAAATGGAACACGTTTTTTATTATACTGTTTTCAGTTATTTCTTTTTTCTTTCTTTTTTTTTCTTTTGGTTTAGTCCCTGAGGTCACTGTTTGTTTTTTATCTCTACCATCTGCTTATATATAAGTTTATCTGATTTGCAGAAGGGAAGGGGAATCAAAGAAACAGTGGGACAAATGGCGAACCAATTCAACAATGATATTCACTAGACACTATGTTGGAAATGAACTTTACCACTTGGGGGAAAGGGGGTTGGGAGGGGAAAAGGCAGGGGAAAATGAGGAAGGAGTAGCAATGTTCAAAAAAAGTATTTATTCCCTGATTTATGACTTACATTCAGTCTTCTTCCTATTGTCTTCATACTTTGCTTCCTATCACTGTCATGCTGCTCTGCCTCATACATGGGCCCAGACACAATATGACCAAGGACAATGGACTGAATTGTATGAAATCCTAAATGGCTTTGTCCTGAATTGTATGAAATCCTAAATGGCTTTGTCCTTTAAGTTGTTTCTACCAGCTATTTTTGTCACAGTGAGAAAAATGACTAATAGTCTAACTTCCTCGATAGATTATACTATAAATAGACTCATAATTGAATGGACTATTGGGATGCAGAAGAAAATATAGAAGTCAGTTCCTAGTTAGAGGAACCTAGTCCTTGAAGTATGCATCTTGTTGCTATACCACTCTCTTCCTCCTCCTCTTCTTCTTCTTCTCCTCCTCCTCCTCCTCCTCCTCCTCCTCCTCCTCCTCCTCTTCTTCTTCTTCTTCTTCTTCTTCTTCTTCTTCTTCTTCTTCTTCTTCTTCTTCTTCTTCTTCTTCTTCTTCTCCTTCTTCTTCTTCTTCTTCTCCTCCTCCTCCTTCTCCTCCTCTTCCTCCTCCTCCTCTTCCTCTTCCTCCTCCTCCTCTTCCTCTTCCTCCTCCTCCTCTTCCTCTTCCTCTTCCTCCTCCTCCTCTTCCTCTTCCTCCTCCTCCTCTTCCTCCCTCCTCCCTCTTCTTCTTCCTCCTCCTCTTCCTCCCTCTTCTTCTTCCTCTTCTTCTTCTGCTTCCTCCCCTCCCTCACTGCCTGCCATGGGGTAAGTTCCACCACATGCTCCCACAACAATATACTGATATATCACAGTCCAGAAACACTGAAAAATAGTGAAACAATGTGACTAAAGACTCATTTCTCTGAAATTGTGAGCAAAAATAAATCTTTCTCTTTAAGTCATTTTTCCTCAGTCATTAATCTCACTAGTGACACCAAGAAAGCCACACAGTAAGCATCCATGACCACCTTCTTGAAAGCCTATTTAGGACAGGAATATAGTTTATTATCACTCTCCTGAAAGACCGAGAGACTAATTTGAAAAATTAAAACTTTTTGTATGGCACCCTTGTTCATTTCTTTCTTTCTTTCTTTCTTTTTTTTTTTTTTTTGGTCAGTTGTGGGGCTTGAACTCTGGACTTGGACGCTGTCCCTGTGCTCTTCAGCTCAAGGCCAGTGCTCTACCGCTTGAGCCACAGCACCACTTACAGTTTTCTAGTGGTTTATTGGAGATAAGAGTCTCACGGACTTTCCTGCCCAGGCTGGCTTTGAACCACTATCCTCAGATCTCAGCCTCCTGAGGAGCTAGGATTACAAGTGTGAGCCACCAGCACCTGGCTCTCTTGTTCATTTCTATGTATGCTTATAATCCTTACTTGTATGACTTCATTATACCTCATGAATACTCTTGTACAAGAAGTTTTGATAGATATATAGCTTTTATTTTTCTTAATATGTGCATCTTCTCCAAATAAAATATAAACTTCTAAAGGGTAAAGATAGTTTTATAATTATAGCTTCAATTCCTTATAGGTATCCTAGAAAGATTAATTAAATAAATGAGTAGATGATTTATAGGAAATGATTTATAGGAAAAAAGAAAATTGAAAAAGACTTCAGCAAAAGTAGAAAACAGAAGGAGAACTAGAGTCTGCTAGGAGAAAGGAATGATTTCAAGCACAGACACCATGAGCAAATGAATGGAAAGTATATAGTCAATTTTAGGGAAAAATATTTGTGTTTTTCAGTAGCAAACATTCCTCCTTACATACATACATACATACATACATACATACATACATACATACATACATACATACATACAAACAAACAAACATGTATATACATATGCTTTTCCCTTCGCTTCAGGATCACCTTATAAGTCCAACTTCTAGAAAAATCTTTTAAAAGAATATCAGAACTGTTTTGTGACAAGACAGTCTACCTCAACCCCTCTCAGAATAAATGGTAAGGAATACTGATTTTGCTGCAAAAAAAAGAAATATATGTCTATCTGGAGTTCTTTGTAAGTGCATACAATGATAGCCCTCTAAACTTTAACAGCAGAACTAATTCTATATGTCATCCATATAAAAATGATGGAAATAGGCATGTCTTCTTACGGGAAGAAACTTTTCAAGATGGAATTATGATGGCCCCAGACTATTCAAGAAACAGAAAATGGTATGGGTATATTTTGATATTATTGGTAAACCATTCATCTTATTTCAAAATCAGCTTATGCAAATGCATTTTACCCTATTCATACTAGCCAATCTCTAGTAGTTTGTGAACCTGAACAGAACCTCAACTAATATGAGCAGAGGGGCAGGGCATGCTGTATTAGGAATAAATACCTGCAGCCTGCCTGCTCCATGTGATTGCTTATAAGATTTTTGTTGATGAGGCACTTTTGGCACAGAAGTGAATTTTGCCTTGCTGAGAAAAAAAATTACTAATTTCTTTATATAAAAAGAATAATTTTTATAAAAAGTTTAACACGTCAGAATAAATTAGCAATAAAGATTTTTCTCACTGTTTATCTTTATTGATAAAGATTTTATCTTTATTTATTAATAAAGATAAACAGTGAGAAAATGTTTTTATCTTACTTTTTTGGTGGAAAAAAATCTTGAACTATATTTTCACAAATTGAATCAGAAGATTCAGATTCAGATGATATTTTAGGCAAGCAATTATAGACATCATCTTTAAAATAGCATGACAAAGGAGAAAATTTAGCTTCACACTGTGAAAGCTCTCTTGTCAAAGAACTGAAAAATAGTCCCAGTAAATTGCAAACAAGAGCAACATGATTGTCCCTGGGACAGCCAGGTTCACAGTTAAGAAGACCCTGCTCCATTCAGATTCTGTTCTCAACATATCCTTCAGTGAATGTCCCACTGGGGTGACCTGATTTCTTCCCATTCACTCACTGAGGAGGTAGATATAACTTTCTAGATAAGAAACAAAGACTTTCTAAGTAAGTAATACTTTGGTGATATGCAATTATATACAATTATATTCACTGAAATGTGTTAGATTCAGGGGAACTCAAACAGTGTAATTTCTTTTTTTTAATACGTTTTTTATTGTTTATTGTTTTTATTCTTAGAAAGCAAAATCACAGTTCAACAAAATAAACACCAGAAAATGGGTACATGAAAGGGGTAGGATGAAGTTAAGGCAAAAGAGGGGTAGATGAATGAACAGAAGAATGGAGATATTATGCAGTCAAAATTCAATGTATATCCTATAAAATTAAGAAAAATGAGAGAAGAGGTGAGTTAGAAGGGATGGATAAAAATGTTGAAAGAGGTAACATCAATCAAAATGCACTATACTCATAAACTGCCTTGTTGAACAGCAAATCATTTCTGCAACTACTTAAAGAGAATAAAAATATTTCCTAAAATGAAAGGGAAAAATATGTATGTTTTATTTATTAAAATAATTCACAAATTATATAGTTTGAAAAATGAATTGGTGATAAACAAACATTAGTAAGTTGAGTCTCAAAATAATGCACTTTATAAAAGAAGAAGAAGAAGAAGAAGAAGAAGAAGAAGAAGAAGAAGAAGAAGAAGAAGAAGAAGAAGAAGAAGAAGAAGAAGAAGAAGAAGAAGAAGAAGAAAGGAAAGAAAGAAAGAAGAGGAGGAGGAGGAGGAGGAGGAGGAGGAGGAGGAGAGAGGAGCAGGAAGAGAGAGAAGGAGGAAGAGAGAGAAGAAGAAGAAGAAGAAGAAGAAGAAGAAGAAGAAGAAGAAGAAGAAGAAGAAGAAGAAGAAGAAGAAGAAGAAGAAGAAGAAGAAGAAGGAGAAGGAGAAGAAGAAGGAGGAGAAGGAGAGGAAGCAGCAACAGCACATTCCATAATCTGGAATCTTTATGTCTATATAATAATGCTGGCTTGTTACAAACTTACCTCAACACAATGAAATGTTTCTATCCCAATAACAATAAGAATAGTGGATAAATCCTTTATCATAATTAAAGGGAATCCAGTTACAAATGTATAAAAAGTGTTCACTGGAGGGAACTGGTGGTTCACACCTGTAATCCTAGCTACTCAGGAGGCTGAGATCTTGGGATTGCAGTTCCAAGCCAGCCCTGAGACTCTTATCTCCAATTAATGACCAGAAAACTAGACATGGAGCTGTGGCTCAAAGTGTTAGATCACTAATCTTGAGCAGAAAAGTTCATGGACAGTGCCCAGGGATTGAGGTTAAGCCCCATGACCAACAAAAAATAAAAGTATGCAGGCAATATCTAAAACATCACATGCATGTTTAGCAGTTCATATAGATTTTTATCAGATCAATTATGAAATGACAGCTGTAGAATATTAATATTATAGAAATATTATAGTGAACATTAAAATAACTTGTAAACAAGTGAATTTCTGAGAAATGGTTATATTATTCACAGGATTAATTAGAAAAAATTGCAATAATGTAGACATGAGATGGGGGAATCATTAAAAATTACAAACAGTAAATAAAATTAAGCCAAATAAAGCACAGATACTAGCATTCAAATGTTTTTCATTGGTGGTGTTTACTATTGATGCTGTTTTTGCTTTGTGCCAATTCTGGGGCTTGAACTCAGGGCCTGAGCACTGTCCCTTAATTCCACTGGCACCAGCTCAAATCTATTTTTAAAAATAAAATATATCAAAAAGGAAACACTGGCAATTCTGTCTTATTGACCACCCAAGTTAAGTAGAAATGGATTACATATACTTTGAGTCAAAGCAAATGCTAAGGAAATGTGATATGAGACATAGAAACTCTTTTACCAATGAAAATTTGCCTATGATTAATTAAAATTAGTTTGTCTTATAATGTTTCTCAACTAAAACAAGCCCTCATATAGAAGTAGCTTGCCAAAATTGAATATCAAATGAAATCTACTACCTTTCTTCCCTTTACAAATAGAGATTTCAGAATTCAGGTTTGAAAAAGGGGAAGATGAGAAGGAACAAAAGAAAAAAGACAAGACAAAGGAGAAAGAGGGGATGAAAAAGAAAAATAAGGGAAAGTGGAAGTGAAGGAAAAATGAGCAAAAGAAAAACAATGAAGCCCGGAGCTCATGCCTGTAATCTTAACTACTCAAAAGGCTGAGATCTGAGGTCCAATCCAAAGCCAGCCTGGGCAGGGAAGATTGAGAGACTCTGATCTCCAATTAACCACCAAAAATTGAGAAGTGGAACTGTGGCAAGGAAGGAAGGAAGGAAGGAAGGAAGGAAGGAAGGAAGGAAGGAAGGAAGGAAGGAAGGAAGGAAGGAAGGAAGGAAGGAGAAAGCTTTGTTTCAGAATATTTTCAACATATAACTTTCATACTAAACCAAATTCAATATTAATGTTGTATTGTTTTTTTTTGTTTTTTGTTTTTGGCCAGTTCTGGGGCTTGAACTCAGGGCCTGGACACTGTCCCTGAGCTTCTATTGCTCAAGGCTAGTCCTCTACCACTTGAGCCACAGCACCATTTCCAGCTTTTTCTGTTTATGTGGTACTAAGGAATCGAACCTGCAGCTTCATGCATACTGTTGTGCCCAGGTCACAGGACCCCCACCAAGAAGACCACCGAGAGTCAGACTTTACAGCTGTTTTAAGGTTTTATTTAGACGGGCTGCAGCTTGGGCCCCATCCTACACTCCAAAACAGCGGAGCCTAGGAGAGCCCTGAGCTAAAGATTTGCAGGGTTTATAAAGGCACACAACCAACCAGGTGTTTGGATTACCACCACGTGTTGTTCTGGTAGACAGAATTTGCTGATCTTAGGTTTTGTTTAAACAAGCAACAAGTGGTCACTGCCTCAAGTACTTTAACCCTTCATTCACCCCCCTTGACTTATGCTCCTGAGACACAATCTTGTGGCTCCGGCCCCAAATTAAACTCCAACAGCTCTCAATCTTGAATGGGTTCTTCTAGTCCCTCTCTGACCTTAGCCATAAACAACAATACCAATTACAATCAGTCCATTGTTCTTTCTTTTTTCTTTTTTTGAGGCATATGCAGATGCTTGGAGACTTCCCATGTTTCCCCATGGTCATCCAGGGCAAAGGGGTCAGCTGGTCTGGCATGGGAGCAGTGGATCCAAGCAGCAATGCCGTCCAACTTAAGGGCAGTAGGTGTAGCCAGTAGCACCATGTAAGGTCCCTTCCACTCTGGTTCCAGAGATCTCAAGTTGTGCCTTCGAACAAACACCCAGTCCCCTGGTTTAAACAGTTGGGGGGTAGAAATAGAAGCAGAGTCATATAATGCTCTAAGCTGGGGCCACACATTTTTGTGGACAAGCTGTAGATAGTCAAGTTTACATAGAAATTCAGTATCACTCAAATCAGCAAGCAATTCAGTCTGAAGGCTAGGGATAATGGGTGGAGGGTGTCCATACATTATTTCAAAAGGAGTAAAGCCAAGCTGATAGGGTGAATTTCTTACTCTAAACAGGGCAAAAGGAAGGAGTGATATCCAGTCTGCGCCAGTCTCCAAAGCCAATTTAGTTAAGGTCTCTTTTAGAGTCCAATCCATTCTTTCTACCTGCCCTGAACTCTGGGGTCTATAAGCACAGTGCAATTTCCAATCCATCCCCAGTGCCGCGGTTACTCCCTGACTTACTTTTGAGACGAAGGCTGGTCCATTGTCCGAACCAATGGTAGATGGGAAGCCATACCTTGGTAGGATTTCTTCCAGGATCTTCTTAGCCATGACATTTGTGGTCTCATGCTTCAACCCATCCTGAAAAGGTGTCTACAAAAACTAGCAAATATTTATATCCAAATTTTCCAGTTTTAATTTCTGTGAAGTCTACTTCCCAATACACAGCTGGCCTATCTCCACGGAGGCGAGCTCCTTTGGTAACTGCTTGATTGGGGGCATTGGTGAGCTGACAGGCTTTACAATTTTTAACAATGTCCTCAATGAGTTGATTTCCTTGCCTAATTTTTACTTCTGAGTGTCAGAGCAAGTCCTGCATTCTTCGGGTTCCCATGTGAGAGACCCGATGGATTCTCTTAAGAATCTCTTGCCCAATCTTTGTGGTAAGATAAGTTTCCCCTCACCAGTTTTCCACCAGTCTTTGTTTCCTTCTCTGTCTGGGGGTTTATAGGCCATGGGAATTTTCTTTATCCACTCCAAGTCTTCTTGGGAGTACTGAGGCTCAGGAGGCAAAGCTCATGGCCCTGGGTCTACTAGAGACAGTACTTCCGCTCTAAGCTGGAGGGCCACCACCTTAGCTGCCTGATCGGCCAAGTTATTTCCTTTGGTTGTAGAATCAGTTATCTTTTGATGGCCAGGGCAGTGCATAATGGCAATATTTGCTGGTTCCCATAAGGCCCGGATGAGGCTTAAAATTTCTTTTTTGTTTGTAATAGCATTTCCCTCAGCTGTCATTAGCCCCCTTTCTTGGTATATGGCTCCATGGACATGCACGGTGGCAAAAGCATACCGACTGTCGGTGTAAATGTTTAGTCTCTTCCCTTTTCTCATCTGTAGGGCTTTTGTTAGTGCCACTAGTTCTGCTCTTTGTGCAGACATTCACTGGGGGAGTGCTTCTGCCCACACTATCTCAGTGTCCATGGTGACTGTTGCTCCCACGTACCTTTTTCCATATCAAATGAAACTGCTGCCATCTGTGAACCAGGTATGCTCCGCATGTGATAGTGGTGAGTCCAACAAGTCTGGCCTCTTTTCATGCTCAATTTCACGTTCTCTGTCCTTCCTTTCCTGTCTTTGCTCCTCTGTCTCTCTCTTATTGTAAACCTTTTCCGTCACGGCTACTAGACCCCTAATAGACTTTTCACCAAGTCTGTCTAGAGCCTGCAACTTTCACTTTATTTTTTGTGCAGCTTGATTTATATAGGCAAACATAATCATCTGAGCCGACTCCTGGGTTTCAAGATCATGCGGGGTATATTGACTAAAAGCTTCAATGAGCCGCTCAAGATATGCTGCCGAACTTTCACTTCCTGTCTAAACTTTGGCCATATTAGTAGGTCAGCAAGCCGCCGCCTTGAGATCTGCCAACAGAGCCTAGCGGTAGACAAGAAGTCACTCCCTACCTTCAACCATATTGCAGTCCCATGTTGGTAGGATCTCAGGAAAATAGGCAGTGATCAGGGCAGGATCTGTGATGGGTGCTCCTGTGGGGCCAGGGATATGTTTCCGGGCCGCCTCTGGGATACGGTCTCTCTCTTCAGTGGTAAAAAGGACCTGTAAAAGCTGACTGCAATCATCCCAAGTGGGCTGATGAGTAAAGAGAATAGTTTCAAGCAAACGAATTAAATCCTGGGGTTTCTCAGAAAAGGGGGCATTTTGGGTGTGCCAATTGTATAGATCACTGGTAGAAAATGGCCAATATTGGAGTTGCTGTTGACCATCCGCATCCACAGGACCTACAGCACATAAGGGAAAAACAGCTGCATTAGAAGGGGGGTTGATCCCAAGGCGTTGTCGAGTGACTGGCCCCTCAGAAACTTTAAGGGCAGGTGCTGAGGGTTCGACTGCTGGTTCTCCAGCTCCCTCCTCCTCTTGATCATTCTCAGGTTCTGCAAAAGGAACCTGGGAAGGGGAGTATGGAGGAGGAAACATTTCTTCTTCCAAGTTATCTCCCTGAAAAACCGGGGGGTACAATTTCTTTTCCTCTTTCTTAGTTTCTTTTTGTAAGTCTAGAGGGCTAGATGGAGTGGTGCCCATGGTTTCCAGTCCCATCAGTTGTACAGTCCAAAAACCAATAAACAGTACAAGCAAAACACATGCAGGCCTGACAGTTATGAAGTGGAGATCTCCCGAATTGGTCCGCTGACTCCTGTCATGGCGGGGTTACCGCCCCACGCTCCACAGCAGAAGGAGTGGACCCACAGTGGGCGAGTTGGGCCTCAGTTAGGAGGCCCTCTTGGTCAGTTCCAGCCCAACACCAAATTGACCCACACCCCACAATTCTCATGGTTCCAAGGACCCTGCCCCACAATTCACATGGCAGTGTTCCAAGGACCCCCTCCCCCCCACACACACACAAGAGGATCTGGGACATCTCCCAATTCCTTCAGGGTTGTCCTGCAAGCATGTCCGTTTTGACAACCCTTTACACAATACTAATCAGAGTGGCCATCCTCACAAAGGACAAACAGACAACAACAGGACAAGACAAATTAACAAAGAGAGCGCTGTTTTACCTTTGGAGTCTGAGGTCTAGGGGGTCTTTGGGGGGATCCCGGATGAGTCCCCACTAATATGTTGTGCCAAGGTTGCAGGACCCCCACCAAGAAGACCACCAAGAGTCAGACTTTACAGCTGTTTTAAGGATTTTATTTAGACAGGCTGCAGCTCGGGCCCCATCCTACACTCCAAAACAGTAGAGCCTAGGAGGAGAGCCCTGAGCTAAACATTTGCAGGGCTTATAAAGGCACACAACCAACCAGGTGTTTGGATTACCACCACATGTTGTTCTGCTAGACAGAATTTGCTGATCTTAGGTTTAGTTTAAACAAGCAACAAGTGGTCACTACCTCAATACTTTAACCCTTCACATACTAGGCAAGCACTCTACCACTGAGCCACATTTCTAGCCATACATTTGTAATCTGAAAAAAACCCTGCATTTTTTCTTTGTTCTCTGCCACCTACTCCAAGGACAGCTGACAATAGAATCAGTCTCTGTGTCTCAGGGATCAAGTGCAAGTTCAACCAACTTGGACATTGAATAACTCTCTATATCAAAAACCTATATCAAATACCTCTCTGTACCAACTCAGGCATGTAAAAAGACCATAAGGCAGTTTCTTCTTCCAGGGTTTGCCTCATCCCATAATTCTGGGAACACATTTCCCTTAGGAGTTGAGGTACATGGTACCAACAGTGCTATGCTATCCTGTTCCTAGACTCAAGACTGTGATCCAGTATGATAATACTGGAGTAAAACTCAGATAAAAGCTCCCCGGAATCCAGGACATATAAGTGATTCTCAAGGGATAATTCCTAGATTGAGATTTTAGGATCTAGATTGGGCAGATCTCTGTTGGAGGTTAGTACAGGCATAAAGTAAGTGAAATCTAAAAAATAATGTGAAACTGGCTGTTTACAGGTTCAGCCTCACCTCCTCACCTACACCTGCCCCCATCAGATATTCTCCTGTAGAACTTGTATATATATTTTCTCTTCCCATTCAATATGACAGAAGAAGGGTAGAACTGATTGCATCTTACTAACATTTGAATACTTTGTCCAATATCATGTTGAAATAAAGTTCAGAAATGCTGAGAGAGAAGAAAATAAAACAAGACTCTGGTATAGAGCTTCTTCATTCTTTACCTTCCTATTATGGTCTTTGCTTTCCTCAAACTTTTAGAACTACAGCCTTCTCTCAGGGTAAGTTTACCTCCTGTGGAATCAATAACCTTTTGGGGGAATATAACATTGTTCAGAAGATTTTGTGCTGCTCTATGATTGGAGAAGATAGCCTCTATGTGTTCATCAGATGAAGAATTGTCTCTGTAAAAGTCAGTGATACTTTGTAAGGTAATATAATTATATTGCTTTACAATTTCTCTAGCATTTTAGTATTGCTACTTAACGATGTTTTCTGTTTATGTACTTGTATTTTCAGTGTTTGATCTTGGACTCAGCTTTAATAGTACACAACATAAATTCTCCTTGTTAACCCAATTTAATTGTCTCTATATGTGTTGACCCATACCAACATGAATGCTGTTGGCCAGTTTGTCTCTCAGCATATGCTCTGTTATTCTGTAGAAGGCAATGCCCACAAAGTCTCAGTGGCTTATATAACAAAGCTCATTTCTTTCTTATGTTACCTGCCTTGTGTAAACTGTGGATCTAGTCTATGTCATCTTCATTCTGAGACTCAGGCTAAGGAGTATGTCAGGACCATGCTGGTCTTTTCCAAAAGGAAAAGAACATGGTGAATTCTCACCATGATCCTCAATGCTTATGCTCAAATATGTCACATCACAACCACTCCTACTTCTTTTCACTAGCAGGTCATATAATAAAGTCAGTTGAACAAAGGATACTCACCCAAAGGAAGGGGCTGTTGGGAGCCCTACAGGGAGTCTATCTGCATGATAGGCTTGACTATCTTACTGAAACATCAGGAGGCTGTTCACAGAATCCGGTCTTTTCATCCTGCCCCATATAAACACCTGGTAGCTGCTAACGACCACCTTTTCACTGCCCTAAGCAAACATCCTACAGCTGCTACGGCCAATGAAAAACCTTCCTTATTCCAAGCATATAAATACCCCTGTATGAAAAATAAAAATTGGCAGCTTGATCAGAATCCCTGTCTTGCTGTCATTCTTCGTGTCTCTTGTCCCTTCATTCCTTCTTGCTTAGGTTCACTGCCCTTGTTGAAGTCCTGCGGGTCGGGACAACTGGCGCCCAACGTGGGGCAGGAGCCTCTGACTAAGGAAGGAACACTGTCCTCCTGGAAAACTTGGCCAAGTACAGTCCGAGATCGTGAGATTGCCTCGACAGACCCTGCCGAGAGACAGATCCAGGAGGAGAGTGGGGAAGGCTCATGGTGAGTGACCCATTATGGGACAAGCAATATCGTCACATGATCTATTTCTGTCAGACCTCAAGGAGGCCTTCAAGACACTGGGAACGCGGGTTAAGAAAAAGGATTTAGAATTATTTTTCTCATTCATAGAGGACTTGTAGGAATCATAGATGCAAAAAGATGGCAAAGAGTAGGAGATTGTTTAACAGATTATTATGAAATCTTTGGTTCGGAAAAGGTTCCTGCTACAGCCTTTTCCTATTGGAATTTGATTAATGAAGTTTTAAAATGTTCTCTATTTGATAGTGGAATTTTAAAACTTGTAAAAACGGGAGAGGAGGTTCTCCAACATGCCTCTCGCTCCCCCCCCCGCCCCCCCCCCCCCGCGGCTTCCTATCGCTTGTATTAGATATGACTGCTGGTCAATTTACTGAAAATCCCTTCCTTTTGTGACCCAGCCCTTCAAGGGCCCACTGCCCCTCTAGATCCAGATTTTTTTCTCTCCCCCCTTTACCTAACCTGGCCCCTTTACGCGAGTCCATTCAACATAGACGAGAACACCTTCAACTTTTAAAAGAACTGCGGTCCCTTGATTATGAACTCCGCACACTGGCCTTGGCTGCAGCATACGCCAAAACTGCCTAATAAAATTAAGGTTAGATCAGGCCATCAATCAGTTCTCGTCTTTCCAGTAACTTGGAGCCAGACAGATAGCACCTCAGAGGGTGAGGAGGATGAATCAGAAGAGGAGGAAAAAGGAAGATGAGGAACAGGATACTGGGGATGAAGAGGAACAACCTGCCCAGGGAAAAGGCCAACAAGAGTATAAGAGGCTTAGCCTCCGGTTTGTTGAAAAACTTAAAAATGCATGTGCCCAATATGGCCCAACTGCCCCTTATACGTTAGCCTTATTAGAAAACCAAAGTGCACGCTGGCTCACCCCTAATGATTGGAAGTTCCTGGTCCGCGCCACCCTTAGTGGGGGTGATTTGTTTTATGGAATGCGGACTTTAAGGAACAATGTAGAGAGACCGCGCAAAAAAATTCGGCTAAAACATCTTCAAAAACCTGGACCTATACTAAACTTTTGGGTAATGCGCCCTTTGATACCAGTGCTAAACAGATGCTTTCCTACTGGACTTTTGGCACAAATTCAAAATGCTGGCCTTTATGCTTGGAAGTGTCTCCCTCAAAAGGGATCGGCTACTACTTCCCTGGCAAAAGTTAGACAGGGGACAGATGAACCCTACAGTGACTTTGTCTCGCGGCTTAACTTGGCTGTGGAAAGGCTTCTTGGGCCTAGTGAAAGTGAAAGTGCCTTTGTTAAACATCTTGCCTTTGAAAATGCTAACCTGTCATGTCAAGATGTCCTCTGGCCACATAAAAACAAGGGTGACCTCTCTGAGTTCGTCAGGCTTTGTGTTGGAGTAGGAACCTCCCACACCATGGGACTCGCCATAGGCTCTGCCTTTACCAATGCATTTCAAGGTTCAGTCCCCAGCTCACATACTTGCTTTAATTGTAAACAACCTGGTCACTTTGCGCGTGAATGTACCTTCAGCAAACAAAGCCAAGGGGCAATGCCCTTCCAAGCTACAGGTAGACCACTCCCTGCCACTCTGTCTTTTAGATCAAGAACAAGCAGCCCCAAGGTGGCTGCCAGAACGCTTGATAAAACAGGTGAATGGCTTACCACAACCCAGGGGAAACCTTCCCCCCCAGGATGATGCCTTTTCTCTTACAGATGCAGCTAGAACTCCAGACTTGGACCTTCTTGTTTGAATTTATTAAATAACAGATTAATCGCTTGGCTTCTAAGCCCATACAGGTTCATCACCATTGCCTTGATATGGCAGACTATGGCATTGAGATCTAGGATTTACCCCCAGGCTTTTAATTAGTGTTTTGCCATGAGCTTGTTTCAGTGGGAAACACCCCCCCCCTTCCTTTTTCTTATTTAGAAAATCCTTCTCTCCTTATTCATAACTCCTGACCATTCTACGGGCAAGACCTATTGCGCACTTGCCATAAGGGATAGGTTCTCCCCTCCTCCTATAGGCCCCTCCGCTTGGGGGAGGATGCATCTATGGGAGGAAGAAAAAATGCTCAAATCAAGGGTGCAGGTAAGACTGCAGGGGGATGGATCCGTGAGATCCCAAAACCCAAGACCCCTGAGTGGCAAGCTCTGGTGCATGACGGTTGGCATGCATACCCACAAGCCGTCTCCTCAAAAAACATGCCAAGGCCTGTAAAATTCCCCTCCCTGAGTGAGGACGCTCGCTCACTCGGGAACGGAGAAAAACCCTGGGCCCTTAGAGGAACAGAGCCTCTGTCACCCCCTTAAAAAGAGCAGCCAACAATTGATGGTCAATTTTCTAAATAAGAAAGGGGGAGATGTTGGGAGCCCTACAGGGAGTCTATCTGCATGATAGGCTTGACTATCTCACTGAAACATCAGGAGGCTGTTCACAGAATCTGGTCTTTTCATCCTGCCCCATACAAACACCCGGTAGCTGCTGCTGCTAAAGACTACCTTTTCACTGCCCTAAGCAAACATCCTACAGCTGCTACGGCCAATGAAAAAGCTTCCTTATTCCAAGCATATAAATACCCCTGTGTGAAAAATAAAAATTGGCAGCTTGATCAGAATCCCTGTCTTGCTGTCATTCTTTGTGTCTCTTGTCCCTTCATTCCTTCTTGCTTAGGTTCACCGCCCTCGTTGAAGTCCTGCAGGTCGGGACAAGGGGCTGCAGTTATTTTTAACGTAAAATGATCCATTCACTATACTGTTTCTGTTTTCCAGTCCATATGTTATAAGCAAGTATAAAAATCAATTTATCAAGTCATCCTAGTGGACACATTTATCAAACACAGTAAAGATGTAATTATTACAGTTTTATTTTTAATCCCTTAGGCTAATAGACACGCTTAATCTTCATATTCATTCCCCTAAGAATTTTCTATTAATCAAAATACTGAACCATTTTTTCCAGATGCTGGAGTGTGAAAATCTCATCTCTCCCTATCAAATGCTGTAGTAGATTTAGAGAATAATGCATTCTGTTTTAAGTAATAGTAAACAATTCCATTCTGAGTCCATTTCCTGATTTTCGATTGCTGCTGGTGTTGATTCAAGATATGAAGAAACTGAAAATGTTATTTGTCTGTGTAAAAGTAATTTTAATCATGAACCCTAAATTGAATGGTAAACAATTTATGCCTGTTTACTATGTACCACAATAAGGATTATGTGTTCCATAAAAAGTCAGATAAACTGTGCTGTGTTTTATTTGATCACAATAGTAAACCCTGTTTATGCATTTACTTACTGCTATGGAATTGTGAATCATATGCTCAAAGCCTAGGATAAAAATTACAACGACGATGTACATGGTTAATAAAATTACTCCACATAATCTTGAATAAATCATGAACCCACTGCTGATCATAAACCACCACTATTTTGTTCAATTAAGTAAAAGTTGCAACATTTTCTCTGCAAACATAAACTGTTTCTTGCATAGTAAGTGATTTAAATTACAAAGTCAATATGGAAACATACAGAAGAGAAATGAATCTCAAGTCGGTGATCTTTGTACAGGTCCTTACTTTGTGTAATAGGTGAATGTCCTCTTTGATCTAACTAAAAATATAAAATCTGTAGTGCACGAACTAGGAGATTATTTCCTCAAAACAAACTGAAGCAAGGTATAAATCACTTATAAATATATATATATAGATGTATATAGATTATATATATATAGGTAGGTAGATTGATTGATTGATAGATAATTTGTATCTATGTCTTTTTGGCTAAGTTAAAGCAACTATAAAAGTAACCAAAGAGCAATTTTCCTCTCATCTCTTTAGTCTGTGATGTATTTTCCAGCAAAGAAGAGGAAGCAGTGCTAGACCTAGTTTATCAAGGACTGAATGTGACCACAACACACACTGAACGTTACTCAACATAGTGCTCTTTATCTCAAACATGTCTTGGGATGCCCCTAGAAAAGTTTGAAGGCAATAGACAACAGACAGTTATGTTGTCTCTAGGAATCGGAACTTTTAGAACTGAAAATGATTAAATATTGTGAATGATCACTATGTTACCCAATTCTAAGATAGCATCTCCATTCATTTTATGTGACTGACACATCTGAGTGATACTAAGAATATAATATAAATTGTGGCCAATGGAGTATGAAATTAATGATTTCAAGTCTAACCTCATTTAATACATTTGGCAAGTCAAATGAAAGGAGAGAAGAATATCTGTCTCTCTGTCTCTGTCTCTCTGTCTCTCTCTCTCTGTCTCTGTCTCTGTCTCTCTCTGTGTCTGTCTGTCTGTCTGTCTGTCTGTCTGTCTGTCTGTCTGTCTCTCTCTCTCTCTCTCTCTCTCTCTCTCTCTCTCTCTCTCTCTCTCTCTCTCTCTCTCTCTCTCTCTCTGTCTCTCTCTCTCTCCAGCTTTCAGAACACCTGGTCTGTCTGCATCCCAACCCACGCTCTTGTGTCATAGGTTGTAATATGATAGCAATTGTCATGCAATTTGGTACCTATCACTAACTGTTGTATAACTGTCACTTTCCATTTTTATATTATAAGCTGGGTGTGATGATTAATAGGATCCTGACATGCTTTTCTACTGTATCTATCCTGTGCATATCCTGTGATTGTATATATTGGAATCTTACTATTTTTTCAGGGTAGTTGATGGCCCATGTTCTATCTGTAAGATGGCTAATTCTGTGTTACATTTCACTATGAAGTGAATAATGTTAGGACAATTTTACTTCCTCTTTTTTCTTTTCTTTCTTGTCTTTTTGTTCTTTTTCTTTCTTTCTCTCCCTCTTTCTTTCTCTTTTTCTTTCTTTCTTTTTTCTCTTTCTTTCTCTCTCTTTCTTTCTCTCTCTCTTCTTTTTTCTCTCTTGCTCTCTTTCTTTCTCTCTTTCTTTCTCTCTTTCTGCCTTTCTTTCTGCCTTTCTTTCTGCCTTTCTTTCTGCCTTTCTTTCTGCCTTTCTTTCTGCCTTTCTTTCTGCCTTTCTTTCTGCCTTTCTTTCTGCCTTTCTTTCTGTATATTTCTTTCTTTCTTTCTTTCTTTCCTCAGTCTGGGGCTGAAACTCATTGCCTGGGTGCTGTCCCTGAGGTCTTTGCTCAAGCCTAGTGTTCTACCACTTAGAGCCAAAGCTCCACTTCCAGATTTCTGGTGGTTAATTGAAGATAAGTTTCTGAGGCACTTTCCTATCCGGGCTGGCTTTACACTTCAATCTTCTGATCTTGGCCTCCTGAGTAGCTAGGATTACAGATGTGAGCCACCAGGGCCTGGATTGGTTTTCTTTTATAGGACATAGAATACAAGTTCCCATTTAATGCACTCTTCCTCTTCTTTATTACTCCACAGTACCCTGTACATACTCAGAGTTTTTTTGTTTTCTTTTTTTTTTGGATGTGAAGAACACATGTCTACTTGTCTTGTCCAGGTCTTGTAAAGTGAGCTGAGGGAGGAAGTGCGATGTTGTAGTTATCACCATAGGCTATGATGCTTGGGAGACATAGGTCTTCATGCTACTTTACTATTTACTATTTTTGTTGCTGCACCACGTTATTTCTCATCTCTAAAATAACTATTATGTCTACTTCATGGGGAAGTAGATTAAGTGTGACAAGGCAATAAAATTGTAAGTCTACTAGTTAGAAGATAATAACTCTTCAAAAATTGTGTTTTTTAAAAATATATTTTTATTTTAAAAGTGACATACATAGGGGTTTCACAAGTCAGGTAATGAGTATATTTCATTTTGAATGTCACCCTTTTTTCATTCTCTTTCAGTTTTTCTCTCCTGTCCCCAATATTGTGTGTATATGTTTTAATAATTTGGTTCTCCAATGAAATTTCTTTTCCTAGCACCAGAAAGATTGATTTGGAAAGCATTTCTAGTTTCTTTCTATTTCAGTTCTCATAATGACCATCTTTGCTTCTCAACTCCTCTTTATATTTTGGCAGGGAAGAGAAATCCAATCATGACAATCACAGATAAACACTACCATATTTAATGACAGTTACTCTATGCATCTTCACTATCTGGTAATGTACTCATTAAGCCAGAAGAAGCCATAAACCAAAGAAGGATCATTTGTTTTTTTCCTTCAGCAAAACAAATGAATAAGACTTACAGACCTATTTTTAGCATCAAACAGGGTACTAGTCGTTCTTGATATAAGAAAGGGTATCAAGGGCAAGGTGTCTCAAAGAATTTCAGAACTGAATTTAGAGATACAAGTTCTACTAAAACAGGGACAGATAGGCAGTGTCTAACTAGTTGAGTTATAGATATTTTAAGTTGCTAGACCTGCTTGACTCTGCCATTTATAAAAGGAAGCATATTTAGCATACTTTTTCACGATATGTTTTATGTATTCATGATAGGCATAGATGTGTTCTAATAAAATATGTATAGCCACTAAAATTTGCATTTTGTCATTTTATCATAAAATTTGAAAACCATTCTTGTTTCCTTGTATTACAAAGTCAGGGACAGGTAGCAGTTTTCTGACTCTGGTCTATTGCTGCATCTGAGTAAGATGAGCTATGAAAAGCTGCAGGAAGAAAGCCACTAGATAGTACTGGGCTCCCTAGGTGCCAAACTGGAATGCCCTACCTCACTCAGAAAATGGACTGTACTTTACTGTATGACATTGGCTAATCCTCAAGTGCCTCTGAGAGGGCCAGGATTTGTAGAGGGACACAAAGGAGAGGGGAGACCATTGACTGACAGATTTTGGATTCAGTAGGTCTTAACCTCCTTTTTTCCCCATTATTTTTCCAATATTTTCTTTAAGAGCTACCTGTTTTCCCTTTCTGCTAGCTCTGACCCATACCCTTTTATAAAATGTTCTTTCTAGCTTCATGGGTCCTCTTGAATAAATGCACTGAGCTCCTGCTAAAGCCCAACTTTCTCTACAAGGAGTTTTCGTGTAAGGTGGTTACAACTTTAGATTTACTCAACAAAGAGCAAAACTGAGCTCCTGCAAAGACTATGTCACCCAGAATGAATGTTATAGAGCAGATTTCCTGGTAAGCACATGAGCTGACTATTTTTAAATGTTCTCTAATTAATACCACTCTGGAAATCTGTGATTCACTCTTCTTATTTTGCATAAAAGACATGAAAATGAGCATCAATGCTTGACAAGTCTTGACATTAATGTCAAGACTGGTTAAATAGAATCTCCACCATGTGTTAAATAGATATATTTGCTGAAAAGTTTCTGAATATGCATTTTAAAAATTCTTTTGAACCAGATGCCAGTGGCTCATGTCTGCAACCCAATCTACTCCAGAGGCCGAGACCTGAGCATCATGGGTCAAAGCCAGCCCAGGCAGAAAAGTCTCTGAGACTGTTATCTCCAATTTATCCTAAATGGTGCTGTGGTTCAAGAGACAGACAGAGCATGAGCCTGAGAAAATAATCTCAGGAACCCGAGTTCAAATTGCAAGAAGAGCACACACACAAAACATACATTTGATAATATTTTTCTGTCTCATGTTGCAAGCATTTACTATTTTTTAGAATGCATGATAAAAATGTATTAGATCCATTTCAAGTATATATGATTATATTGAAGTTTATACATGCCTGTATACTCAAGTATGTATTTTTGAAACCTCTTGGAAGTATATTCTAAGTTTGTCATAGTGGTCATTTAAATACCTTTATGTACAATACATACATTTCCTACAGTAGAGGGTAGGGTATAGGGAGGTATAACATTTATATGTGTGGCTTTTCAATTCAAGGGCTTATCTTTGAGTGAGAGCAGTATGTTGGTACAGGAGAAAAACAACTGGATTTAGAGATAAGAAAACAAGATGACTATAGGACTGGATCACATTCTAATTAGCTCCATTCAAAGTCTTTGAATCACAGTTTCTTCATTTGTTACAATGGAAATATTAGCTGAAACCTTCATTATGTGATTATTTTAAGAATCCAGTGAAATAAAGTATTTTATGAAGAGTAAAGTGCTATGCAAATGTAAGTCTTGCCTCATTAGCACCATTTTCTCCCTGAGGCACCTTCAATGATACTAGGGATCCAGGACTGGAAATCACAGAAAACATCAACTAAAATAGTGATTTTTTTTTTTTTTTTTGTAAAGAGAGGTGACATATACTTACTGAATTTTTCTATAATAGTTTGGGAGATCCACAGAAAGTGCCCAGTATTACAGCTCAAAAAGTTTGATGTTCAACAAATGGATTTTCATTAGTTTTTGAAATAAGAGATTCTTCACAAGGTCTGAAAATATATACCCACTAGTCATATAATTCTATTAATGCACTAGAGCATTGGGTCACTTTACCCCCAGGTCAGAAAGCAGAACACTAGTGTCTCTGCCAGAGTCCTGGAGGGAAGAAAATTCCTTCCCAGCTTCTATAGAAGGCTAGACCACAGGCCCATTTTAGTAGAGCAATCAAGCAGTTAGTTGAACTAATTGCTTCCTTGAAATGACTTTCTTATACTGCATATACTAAGAGTTTAAATCTAGAGAGCTGATGGCCCATTGCTAGCCAGACCAGATACCATCCATAGCTGCAGGCAGTATAGTTTCAACCAAACAAAACCAATTAGAAAGTGGCTGTAGGGGATCTTTTATGTAGTGTACACCTCTGGTTCTGGTATCATTTATCTTCATTGGGTCAAAGGACAATGATTTTGAATACAAGATTTGGTAAGGACTGTATGAGCCTCCCTAGGAAGGAGAAAGATTTCCTCTTTTTTAAATTGAATGAAAACTTCCCCCTGTAGCTTCTTTCTCCTTCCTAGGGAGACAGGGCACAGGACACGATCACAGAGACACACGTGGCATGGAGTCCCGGCAGCTAGGCTGGGCTGGGCCTAAATAGGTCAGCACAGGGGGCAGATCAAGAGAAAATGAAAATGAGATTTAAAAAAAAAAAGCAAGCAAAAGTACCAAATGATAAGAGAAATAATGAGTCTGGGTTTATTGGTAAATTTTGATAAAGAAAAACATATAAGCAGCATCATTTCAAAGGTACCATTTGGCCAGACTGGATTGAAAATGACAATCAACATAAAGCAACCCACGGTGAAAGATACCTTTGGGAAGTTGAAGTCATTCATACAGCAGTATTTAAGTAAAGATATACAGATGAAACTACTTCAGAATGAAGATTGAGAGGATCATAGTGAAGTAGGGAGGCCAGGTGTGGTTGGCGCCATATTGGCCACATGGTGGTAAGGTCTGGCATCTTGTCTCCATGCCGGAAGAAGGAAACACCCCCCCCCCCCCATCGCCTGCCTCTCAGGCAATGAATGAGTGTGCCCAGATCCCTGGAGGCAGGGGCAGGGACTTGGCGGATAGTTTGGATAGGTTACTGAATCTGTCAGTCTAGTGCCTGGGACTGGGAATTGCCTGAGGATCTGCCCCCTGTGCCAAGCTTTTTAGGCCCAGACTAGCCTAGCTGTAGGACTCCATGCCACATGTGTCTCCATGATCATGTCCTGTGTCCTGTCTCCTGGTTCATCTCCAGTCATCATGGAGTCCCAATTCAGCTCTGCATTGGAGCTGAATTGGCTTGTTGATATTGTTCTTATTTCTTTCCTCTTTAGCATGTTTCCTAGCTGTGTTATGTGTATTTGCATGCTACAGGCCTTTGTAACAACAGGCGGCCTGCAGCCTGTTACCTGTATAATAAAGACTCCAATATTCTGTATTTTAAAGTGTGGCTTCTGGGATGATTTACCTTACAACAGTAGTTCAAGGCAACTTTGGAAAAATGTTTGTACAGTTCAGTCTCAAGTTACTATAAGCTAGTTGTCATGGCACACCTGTCATTTGAGTTATTCAGGCAGCCTGATTGGAAGATAGCCAGATCAGCCAAAATAGTATCATGAAACTGTATTTGAGAAAGAAAATAAGCAAAAAGGGTCTGGGGCATGTTTACAGTACATTACCATTACTGTTACACGGGTATACTAGTTGCCTAACAAGCATGAGGCTCTGAATTCAAAATTTAATATCATACTTCAATAATTTTTTCATGATTGCTTCAAACTTCAAGTTCATTTAGTCTGTTTATCTGTCTCTGTCTCCATCTCTGTCTCTGTCTCTGTCTCTCTCACTTCTGTGATATCTTCTATTTCTAATCACTTCTTGGTCTGAACATCAAGTTGTGTATTCCAAGGAAAATAACTCATTTTTCAGTCATGAATGGTTTTGGTATACATCCTTTCCACTACTGATTTTACAATCAAATGAGTATTTTCCTATTTCTTTCTCAGGCTTTGCATCTGCAAATTGAGATATCATTTGGGATTATGTTCCATTTTTTGATAACAGTAATTATATTTAAATGAGATAGAAGTTTCTTTTTATTACATGGAAGAGTGAGATAGGAGATCCAGGGTTGCTATGTGACTCTGTGAAGATGACAGAGATTGGGATCAGTGTCACTCTGTCACTCATGGCTGTGACACATTATCAGGCTGCAACAGTTTTGTATTCTGGGTACCTAGCTGCTTTTTTTTTTTTTATTGTTTTGTCTTGTTTTTGTTTTTCTTTTGGAAGCTGTAGCATATTAGCAATTAGGTTTCACTTTCTGGAATTTAATCGTATAATCATACCTCAATTTCAAAAGGAGCTGGGTGATCTTTGATATTATCCTGTGTATATGGATAAAAATTGGGAGTTTTGCTGTTAGTTACAAGTTCTTCAATTTATTATCACACTTAGGTCATGGTTTCCAGTAATCTCTTTTTAAGTCTTTGTCTTTGTAATCTACTGCTCTTTTTCCCAAGTCATGTTTTCCTCTCTCACATAGATTCCAGTATTATTTTGTCTTACATTTGTCTTGATTCCCTACATGTTTATGTTATTTGTCAGATTGGTGATAAATTAGTGTCTCTACAGTGCATCTAAATACTGAATTGTGAGAACAGAGTGAAATTTGATTCAGAAACTGAAATAGAGTAGCGTTTCCACACTTCACATACAACTTAAGAAGAAATCAAACATTAATGTTACAGAGCTACAAATCACAGGTTCAAACCGTATAGAGAAGGGGATCAGCAGTTTACCTGCCTAAAGTGTATGTTGTATAAGTAAATTCCTTAAACTACCATCACATTCCTCCTACTGGTCCCTTACCTGGGTACCCTTTGCCTCTTGTTCTAAAATACAGATACAAAAATCTAAGTAATACCATCTTGACAACTTGATAGAAGTAAATAGACGATGGGGACTTTCTGAAAACTTTTGAGGTAATTGAGGACATTCTTTGGATTACAGATGTATCATGAATTGTGAGGTTCTTGGAAGCTTGTGCTTCCTCTAGATAATTGGGGTTTTGATTGCCCCTTACTATTCCCCTGGATAGTCTACTCTGCATATGTATCACACTTTTGTTAGATTTAAGTATCTTTATACAGTTTGCTCTGCCTATGTATCACACTTTTGTTAAGGCTGTTAAGGCTTGGACTCCACCCCAGCATGTGGTTTTGATCTTTAAAAGCTATGTGCTAGCTCTTTTCTGAGTTGTAGGTCTATGAGACACGAGTCCACCTGCTGCTGCTGGATTTCTAATAAAGACTCAGGATTTGACCTCTCAAAATGTGGCTTCTCTGTACCTCCCTGATGGAGTTACCTTACAGCAGTTCCTGCTAAGGAAGCCTGGGAAGCTCACATCTTCCCTACACCAAAACCAACTTCATTCTTTTCTTTGAAAATACTGAGAAAATAAAGAATGGAGCTCACCTGAAACAATTGAATTCTTGGTGCATCAGATCTTGAATCCAGCTGCAAAGTCACACGTATAGAATTTTAGGTGTGATGACATGGTAAACATGTCAGTATAACAAATCTCAAGACTTAATCTTACCATGGGAAAGTCAAACCTTCAGAGATGTTAAGGCAGAAAGAAAGAGACAGACAGAAACAGAGAGACAGAGAGATGGAGAGAGACACAGAGAGAGAATGAGAAAGTGGCCAGTGGTCTGCAGATCTTTCCCTCTTGGCACATCTCTGTATCTCTAGCAGTGCAGAGAGCTTGTCCTTTCCATGGCCAGCTTAAATCAGTTCATGTTGCAGTAAAAATAATTAGTACTGGCACAAAGCTTTTTATTCTTCAAAATGCTTGCCCAGTAATTTCCTCCAAAAAAGGAAATTTGAGTGAAGAAAAATGAAGAAACTTAATCTAGGTTACAGAAATGGCTGTGACCTGCTTGCTACTTGAGCCTGACTCCTAATAAAGAAGCAAAACATCTCTTGGTTCTGCTGGAAAAGCCTGCTTTTTACTGACCATGATTTTTTGGGGGTCTTAACACCTGCTCCTAAGCCAGACATCATTTCAAATTTCCTAGGAACAAATCTTGCTCTGTTGTTCCAGTAGAGTTTGTTATACTTCCACTAGTAAAGTTCATGTGAATTCTTAAAAACAGAAAGTTCTTGTGGTATTCAATAAACATTTTTGCTAGATTCTGGAATCTTTTCTCAAGAATCCTATGGGATAGGAATCATCATCTCCACATTGCATGTAAACTAACATGATTAACTTGCCAAATGTTGCAACGAGTGTTAAAGTCAGAATTCAAACATGTTACCTTCTGTTACATCCTTCTCTTTCAATGTATCATCCAATCATTATGGCACTCAAGTAAATTCTTGGTCAAGCAGAATGACCATCAATTCACTAAACAGGAAACTGAAGCACAGAAAACCAAAACCACTTAACCCAAGACACAATACTAGAAAATAAGTGAGACAAGATTCAGATTTGGGCTTTCTGACCATGTTCTGAAGCCCTCAGTGGTGTTTTATCAAATGTTCTGCAGGTCCCTTTACATCTAATGTTCTCATTTCAAAAAGTAATCTTTCTTTGGGAAATGATCTTTGGGATGATCACTAGGAATACAGAGATGTGTTCTCCTGAAATCCCATTCTCCACTCTGTGCATCTAAATTACATGCATATTGTTCATGCTTGGGGTGGTGACAATGGAAAAGATTTCTGCCAAGATAGGAAGAACAACAGTCTACGTCAGAGTTCCTCAATTTTTGAGGTTTCTCTGGAGATTTAATGTACATTCAAGGCCTACAAAAATGCTTCTGACTGCTCATTGAATAATTCCAGTGCATTTATAATAATATTTCTTTTTCATTTCCCTGAAAGTGGAAATGCATTGTTGAAACAGATCATTTTTATTTACTTTGGGGATCATACATATATGGGAAAAAGCAGACAAGTTGAGATCACAGTTGTCCCTAGGGTCTCTCACTCAAAGGATTACATGATGCACAGGACTTGCTGGCAAATGAGACACAGAGGAGCCACTGGTACACCAAATCCCACTTTGGGAAGTCGGCATCAGTGGAAGATTACAAACAAGCCATTATTTTGTCAGTTGGAACAAAGCCCTAATTAAAAATTAAAATATAGTCTGTACTGATAAATATACGGATGCCTAATTACTTATGAGATTTATATTTTGCTCTGTTAATTCCCTCATAATGGTTATTTCTTACTCTTACAAACCAGAACACAATTGAAAGACCCCCGACTTCGGGTGTCCCCCATATCAGGACCTCCCTGCCCCAAGCACCAGTCAGACGACACCAGATGCAAAAGGCAAGAGGGTTTTATTTGGGCATGCCCAGGTTCCCAGGTGCACGTGACCTCGAGATCCGCAAGGTTCGGGTCAGTGGCTGGGAACCCCGAGCAGTCCCGGGGATGGTCCTTTTATGGGACCCCTCTGTCCGTTACAGGAGTGCCCGCGCTTTTTCAGCCAGTAAATTTAAAGTATTACAACCTGGTCTGCACGCAGGCAGCCAATCCTTTTAAAACAAATCATGTGTTTTGGCCAATCGCTGTTCGAGGGGGTCCCTCGGTGTACGTGCCGAGTTGTGTGTCTCCGGCCCTTGGTATGAGGAAGTGACCTTTGTCCGAGTCGACGCCTAATCGTTCGCTCACACCAGGGGGCTGACTGCGGGGTGGGGTTAGTTAGTAGGGTGTGGGCTTATTGATTAACTGGTGAGGTTAGTTATCAAAAGGGGGAATATGGGGGTAATATAATTTTCTTAGCAAAGCATGTTACAGAAGCCAGAAATAGCGTGGTTAGATACAAAACTCTGTTCCCCTAAAAAAAGGAGGCTCAGGGCCTGGTTGGTTAGGGAGGGGGTCTTTCATTCCCCCATTTCTTTTGTTAGTGCCTCTAACCTTAGAGGCTTTGTCCTTTTTTTTTTATTTTAACTACCAGTTCCCTGTTGTCTGAGGGCTTGATATTGTTGGGTCAAAACTAGGGCCTGTACTACCGATAGGCAGTCTTTTACAAATTGTATCAAGCGGTTCACAATGCAAGGGCCTAAGGTAAGGATTAGTATCAGTAGTATAAGTGGTCCCATCAAGGAGGATAATAGGGTAGTGAACCAGGAGACTTGTTCCATAATCCTTCATACCAGCTCGGTTGGGACTCAAATTCCCGCTTTCTTTTATCTAGCCTCTCTTTGAGTTTGTCTAGGGTCTCGATTATTACTCCTGTTTTGTTAGCGTAAAAACAACACTCTTCTTTTAAGGCTGCACATAGGCCCCCTTCCTTTAGAAAAAGCAAGTCTAACCCCCTTCGATTTTGGAGGACTACCTCAGCTAAGAAGCTTACGGAGTCTGTCAACGCCCGGACAGACTTTTTTAGGGTCTTTAAGTCTTTATTTACAGCCTGATGTAGGAGCATGTATTGATCTGCCTTCATCAGGGCTGTGGTTCCTGTGGCAATTCCGGCCATTATTCCTCCAAGGCCCAAAAGAACAGCTAGGTTCTCTGTTGTCCCTGTATACAGGGTTCTCGAAATACTGGAGGACAAATTCATCGGGATGGTAGGTGATGGGGGGCCAAATTTGCACTAGTACACAATAATCCCTAGTTGGGTTAAAAACGGCTGTTGACACACACGGGGTAATTCCAGTGTTACAAGCCCAATTTTCCTTTGGCTTGCAGAACCTTTATCTTAGAACAGCCTTAAGGCACCACTGTGATGCAGAAGCTTGCTAGATTTTAAGGCTAAGAGTATTACCTCCATTGATAACACACTCAGGTTATTACCATACCAGAGCCAAACTAGGCTGTGACCATAGAGTGGATTTCCAGTCATTATGCACTGAAGTGCCTAAGACAAGCAAGCCAGTGATATCCTTGTCCCCAATATCCACTGTGGGAAGAGAGGGTTTCTGGATATCACCCAAAAGAATGTCCCACAAGATCTTAGATTTAGCAGCAGTCAACCAGGAAGCAGACTCAGGTGATGGAATCAAGCAGGAGTTCCTCCAAGTGACTGTCAGGCCGTCGTTGAACTTTACCCATTAAGGTATGCAGCAGCAGCAGCAACCGTAGCAGCAGCAGCAGCAACCATAACAGCAGCAGCAGCAGCAGCAACAGCAGGATCTCTCAGTGGCTCCAAGGGACTGTCACACCTCATGCTCGGCTGTAAATTCCTACACAGACTGGTTAAGGATACATTGCATAGGCTTGGCAGGCTTTGATCCTGTTGGTTTTTAAGATCTTTTAAACAATAGTTGAGGACAATTTACCAAAATCACAACTTTTTACTAACCAGATATTTTAGTAAATAGACACAGAAGGCTTAGTCTTGTAACCATCTCTGACAAATGCAGTCTCCACACCTTGCACACCTACAAGAGTTAACACTATTTTTTATGCCCTTTTTTAAAATTATTTTATCTATTTTGCCTCATTTTTCCAAAACTGACTCTGGACCCTTGATCTTAAAATGGGGGTAGAAGGGCGAAGGTCCATCTTCTGTAACTTCTTCAAGCTGACTTTAGGGGCGTTGATCTTACCTAGCCAGGAGCCTATAACCTTAGCCTATTTTACAAAGAGGCCATCAGGGTTAGATGTCATTAAGAACAATATTTAACTTTTGACAACTGCACAGACCTTTTCTCCAGCTATAGCAGTGTAGCTTGTTTAGCACTCTGGTTTGTAAAAGCATCTTTCTGGATGACTTAGGAATGTGATCTCTAGTGACCCTAACACAATGCCTGAGTTACCTTTGCAGGCCTTTAGACAGATATCAATAGAAACACACTCTCAGGTTTACAAACTTTTTCCTGAGAAGATGAATTTCATGTAACTGGTGTCAGCTCAATATTACTGCCAATTAGAGCTTTTGGCACATAAAGGGGTTAAGATTTAAACTACCCCCCATATTTTATAACATTAGCTTTTTTACTATCACAGAGGACTGGCAAGTTCCTGTCCCTTACAAGGTAGTCATGAACATTAGGCATGCTTCCAAACTATCTTCCTATGACCTCCCGGCTCTGATCAGTTTTGAAGGGCCACGCACAAATGACTCTAGGATCTGACATTTCTGCCATCCAAGCAGTGGCTTACTGCCTCTGGATGTTCCTCCATTGTTTTTGTCCCAGGAGTGTCTTCTCTACACTGGATAAATGCCTCATTGGCATTTTCCTTAGCTGGTTGCTGGACTTGAACTCGGGGCCTGAGCACTGTCCCTCAGCTCTACAGCTCAAGGCTAGCACTCTGCCACTTTGAGTCCCAGACTCGGGGCTTGAATGCTGTCCCTTAACTCTTCAGTCCAGGGCTAGTACTCTGCCACTGTGAGTCCCAAAGCATCTCTGCTTGCTCTTTCAGCACTCTGCTGGCTGAGTAGAGGTGACAGTCTCACAGGGACCTTTTTCTGCCCGGGCTGGCTTTGAACCAGTTTGCAGATCAATGAGTCTTATAAAAGGCCACTTTACTCCAATTGAAAGCAACAAGGTGGTCAACATAGAAGTAGCTTTTAAGCATGCTCTTACCTGAAACTTATTAAGAGTCAAAGTTATATCTGACAAACTGTAGGAATCCTCTGTGCTTTGCTCTGGACTTTGCTGGAAACTTGAAAAACCTATAAGAGCAAACTAGAATAGCAATTATTTTGGTAATCCTAATTTTTCCTTTGTGCACATTGAGGCCAATGTCAAGAACAATTTTACATTTAAACTTTATATCCAAAAATCCATTCCCTATTTTTTTTTAAACCTCTTATTAACCACCTTTAATATTTTATACTTTAGTTATTATTTGCGTTTTGAAAAGATCCCTTGAAATCTTGAGGCCAAGTGTCACTCATTGCCTCTTGGCTCGTTTTAAAACAGACATACATTAAGATTTTTAAACTCAGATGACAATTTTTCCTTAATGAGAAAACAACAATTATCATAACTGAACCAAAAAGTTAGACTTAGTGTCTTTATGACTTTTAAAAACATCCTAATTGTAAACATTAAAAGCAAGTCACATTATACAAATAACTTTTTAACCCTCTTTTTAAGGCCTTCCTAATTTTAATGTTAACACATCCAAGGGGAAGTTTTAGCAATACTAATCAGATCATCACATCACTCATTTTAATCATGTTTTCAGTGGCTATCCACAGGGAAAAGAGACAGAACAACGATGGGCCACTTGGCCCCTCCTATGGAATAGGCAGGCACACACCCAATCCGACTCTTTAGGGTTAGATGAACTGCGTTTGTGCCAGCTTGCCTCACCATGGGTGGACTCCTCCCAGGGCCTGTCCCACCATGCATGACCAGCTGAACTGCACTTCTGCTTGTTCACCCCTTACCCCTAAAGTTAGGTCTTCTGTTGGCTTCTAAGTTTTTCCCCCTGTCTCTTCTCTTGGTTCTCGAATGAAATACACAGTTTTAGACAGACAGAACAGGTAACATCTTTGACAGTGTTAAACTAACTTTTACATTTAAATTTTTATTTTTCCCCAAATTTTAGCCAAGGAATTAAATGCCAAACTGCCAATGCATTTTGTTAAGCCAGATAACTTGATTACAGTATAAACAGACTTATGCATTTTAAAATATTAGCTTTTAAAATACCAGATTTTCTAATTTGCAAGTTAAAGAATCTTTAAAAAGCCATTTAAAACAATGTGAAGATTCTTTAAAATTTTTGGTAATGTCCAAACCTCATAATCTTTTGAATTTTAAATTTAAACTCACCCAATTGTTACAGTATGCTGACAATTTTCATCTTTGAACACGTTCACAGACACACACAAAACACTCACACAGATCTTAAAGTGCGCAAAAATCAAAATCAGTTGTATGTACGCCTTCTAAAGTTTTTAAACAAAAATTTAAGACAGTATTTCTTTTAGAACTAGGTACCTTTGTTGGGCTTCATTTTCACAGAGCTTGCTTGTTAGCAAGGCTTTTGAATCTCTTCTGAGTTGGAGGAGGGCTGGGGGAGGGAGTCACCTAAAACAAAACTGGCCTGATTTATTTATTTATTTATTTATTTATTTATTTATTTATTTTACCCAATTTTAGACAGAACTAGCTGAAAAGTCCAAACCAGGCACACAGCCTTCTACGCCCTCGCCTGTCCTCCAGCAGCCTCCACTGGGAGAAGGTGCAGCCTGAGGCTTGAAGGGAACCAAACTAGCCCAGTAACCTTCCATGCCTCGCAGGGAGGGTGGGCATAGCAGGTCTGTGACCAAGCCCAGTTGGAGCTTTTATTCCCTCAGAGATGTTTAAATAAATAAATAACAAAAACACAGATACACACAAAAACCAAGGATCCACATTTAAAACTGGTACCAATTTTAAAACAGAACTAGACAAGAACCAAAGGCTGAGTTGGGGACTAATGGGCCCCAGTTTATCCCTACCGGAACTCTGTGCTGTTCTCACTCAGCAAGCTGAATCCAGAGTCTGCTGGGTGAGCCTGCCACACTCACCCAGAACTTTCCTACCCCAGAAAACATAAAACAAACACACTAAAGTTAACAAGACAAACAAGTGGTCACAAAGACAAAATCAGGTCTCAGTGAATGGGGCGACATCTCACCACTTACCAGGGGACTCAACACCCCCTCTACTCATTCCAGAGAAATTTTTCTCTTAGATTCCTGCAGACGTTGACCCAGGGGCCTTCCAAGGCAGAGGAGAATTCCCAGTCATCTTGGGGCAAGGGAAAGAAGTCCCTAGCGGCCATCCCCTCAGACTGACAGGTTCTCCCCCACGCTCAGACCCCCTAAGCCAAGGCCTGAGGCTGAGATCTAACTGGGGCCACTCGCAGGTGGTCAGTGGCAATTTCATAATTGACAAACAAGCAAGTTCCCAAAACCTGACAATCTCGGCTTAGGCTGTAACTTCCAGTGATCTATAGTCAGACTTAAGGGGGGTTGTTAGTTGCTGCCCCATCCCTTTAAGGGCAACAAAACAGACAACAGAGACAATTAACACTAAACAGAAACAGACAAAAACAGACAGGCGCCAAACAGAAAAAGCAACTTCAGATGGGAGTGGCCGACCACGGCTAAACTCCCCGGGAAGGAGAGAGATTCCACGTTCCCTCCTTTCCCCGAGAAGGAGAGAGATTCCACGTTCCCTCCTTCCTCCAGGTCACCCTGGAGTAGGACTCCAGGGCGTGGCCAGGAAGAGAGAGATTACTTCTCCAGTGGTCTAGGGTTAAAGACAGAGGAGTAACAACAGCCTGACCCATGTTAAAAAGAACAAGAGTTAAACCAACACTGAACACAAAAAGAACCAAAAACGGACAGGTTAAGACAAACGCTGCGCGGCTCCGGTCACAAACCGAAAGCAGATTTTCAGACGGGGAAGCAAAATCCCCGGGAAGGAGAGAGATTCCACGTTCCCTCCTTTCCCCGGGAAGGAGAGAGATTCCACGTTCCCTCCTTCCTCCAGACATGAGCTCCGAAAAATCGAGCCCCTCTAATCCCTGAGGCGTCCCCCAGGGTGGCGGGGGAGAAGTCCGAGCTCGTCAGCTCCTTCTCAAGCCGCCCAGATACAGAGCTATTACGCGTAATAGTACAGACGCTGCGCGGAGACAAACACCAGACAGACAGAGACAAAGACAAAGGCCGGCTTACCTCCTGGTGGGTCCGAGCTGGAGTGGGTCAGGGGGCAATCCCGGACGAGCCCCCAAGATGAAAGACCCCCGACTTCGGGTGTCCCCCATATCAGGACCTCCCTGCCCCAAGCACCAGTCAGACGACACCAGATGCAAAAGGCAAGAGGGTTTTATTTGGGCATGCCCAGGTTCCCAGGTGCACGTGACCTCGAGATCCGCAAGGTTCGGGTCAGTGGCTGGGAACCCCGAGCAGTCCCGGGGATGGTCCTTTTATGGGACCCCTCTGTCCGTTACAGGAGTGCCCGCGCTTTTTCAGCCAGTAAATTTAAAGTATTACAACCTGGTCTGCACGCAGGCAGCCAATCCTTTTAAAACAAATCATGTGTTTTGGCCAATCGCTGTTCGAGGGGGTCCCTCGGTGTACGTGCCGAGTTGTGTGTCTCCGGCCCTTGGTATGAGGAAGTGACCTTTGTCCGAGTCGACGCCTAATCGTTCGCTCACACCAGGGGGCTGACTGCGGGGTGGGGTTAGTTAGTAGGGTGTGGGCTTATTGATTAACTGGTGAGGTTAGTTATCAAAAGGGGGAATATGGGGGTAATATAATTTTCTTAGCAAAGCATGTTACAGAAGCCAGAAATAGCGTGGTTAGATACAAAACTCTGTTCCCCTAAAAAAAGGAGGCTCAGGGCCTGGTTGGTTAGGGAGGGGGTCTTTCACAATGAACTTGATAGTGACAAGCTTCAGTAAACATTTGGCTGACCCTTTTATTTGAGAGATAGGTACTGGTTATTAAGGCTTTCAAAACTCCAAGTGTAAAACTTCACTTAGAAAGGAGTATGCCCATTTTATTATATGGCATTCAATGTAATTTTTTTAAATGTATACCAAGAGATTCCTAATTATGGCTAATTTGAAATATCTTTTCCAACTGGTCCTTTTAATTTGCTATCATCCTACTGTCCTCAAAATTTACATAACACACAGAAGCATGTTGGGAGCCAAAACTTGAGTCTCAACATAATAGGCTTAACTATCTCACTGGAACTTCTTGAGGCTAAGTTTACAGAATCCCACCTTTTTACCACGCCCTAAGTAAACACCCTGCAGCTACTAACGACCACCTTTTCACCATGCCCTAAGTCCAAGCATATAAATACCCTTGTGTGAAAAATAAAAATTGGCAGCTTGATCAGAGTCCTTGTCTTGCTGTCCTTCTTTGTGTCTCTTGTCCCTTCATTCCTTCTCGCTTAGGTTCACTGCCCTCGTTGAAGTCCTGCAGGTCGGGACAGAAGCATAATATAAGGTATCAAAAGAAAACCACTAAAAGAAACAAAACAGAATTTATTTTAAAAAAAATAGCTTCCAGAAACTTCCAGGGATTTTTGGAGACTGATACAGAGGAGAAGAAGCCATAAGCAAAGAAGGCCACAAAAATAAAAGGAAGAAGGACTGTCAGCCAAATCAATGGAGTAGGCTGTTCCAAGGACCAAAGGGTAAGCTATTCCAGAGTTCTGGAAAAGTTGATTCTGGTGAATGAGTTTTCAGGTGTGTCTGTGGAAAGATAGACCTTCAAAAGAAATAGTCACAGCAGTCAAATAAATGCTAAATCAAGAAAATGTCACCGGGATGCTGGTGGCTCATACCTATAATCCTAGGTACTCAGGAGGCTGAGATCTGAGGATCGCGGTTCAATGCCAGCCCGGGCAGGAAAGTCCGTGAAAATCATCTCCAATAAACCACTCAGAAAACCAGAAGTGGCATTGTGGCTCAAGTGCTAGAGTGCTAGCCTTGAGCTGAAGAACTAAGGGATAGTGCCCAGGCTCAGAGTTTAAGCCCCATGACCAACAACAACAACAACAACAACAAAAATGTCATCTTCACAACAGTAGAAAAGCTTTATTTCACTATATTTACCTTTTTCTGATTCCGTCCCTGAAACAGCTCAGCAGCTAACTTGAAGATGTTACCCTACATGCCTGGGTAAGACCCTGGATCTTGGTTCTAGAGAAGTAGAGCTAACTGTTTTTGAAATGAATTGTGTTTTAACTTGTTTGGGGAAGACTCATACTAAACTTTTTCTCTTTTTCCTCTAATTTAGAGTGTGGAGCAGAAAAACCACTATAAGCTACATGAACAACCCCCAGCTAGCTGAATAAAAGACTAGTTAAGGAAGGTCAAAGAGCCTGAAAGGTTAATCTAGAGGACAGAGTTCCTTTAGGAAATTAGATAGTTAAACATACCTGCATTTACCAGGGAACTTAGTCACACACATATCCAATGCAAAAAGCATGCTCAGAATATCAGTAAAGACTCAAAGTTCCAGGGCAAGAAAAAAGCATAGCGTAAAAGAGCAAAGCAACAAAAGGGCACTATAGCATAAAACCAAATTTGCAGAGAAATACTGTCTCTATCTCTTTCATGTTCAAGTCAAACGATTGCCTGAACACAAGCTAAACAAATCAAGATTTCAAAAGCTAATGGAACAGAGACTTAAGAGACCAGTGGATGGTGGCAGAGGTAAGGTCCTAGATTTTTGACATCTTGAACAAATAATTAAATTAAGAAACCCATACAAAAGTAAACTGCTGCAAAATGAGAGATTAATAGAGAGAAGAAGTACTAAAGAAAATGATGGGCTCAAGCAATGTAGCAAATGCATCAACAAAATTTTTTCAGCTTTCTAAGGTTCAAGGAGTGTGAAAGGAATTCACACAAATGGTGGGTTTGTCTTAATGAAATGAAGAGCCATGTACAACCTTGCAAATATAAGGTTACCATACCATATTTTTAAGTATATTCATGAAATATAGGCATAAAGCCTTAAATAGAAGTTTGTTCCAAAAAAAGCTCAGACAAGGACATCTAAGTTTCTACAGCATGTGTGCCTCAGTTTGGCTACAACTGGCTTGGAATTTTTCTACCACTTGATAGAAGTTCTTCTTTTTTTGTTTTTTCATTTTTTATTTTATTGTAAAGATACTGTACAGAGTGGTTACAATTACATGAGTAAGGCAATTTCTTGTCAAACATTGTTACCTCCTCCTTTGTTTTGTTTTTTTCCTACTATGCCTTCTCTCCCCCACCTCCCCACTCACCACAAAATGATCACTAATTACTCACAAGGAGAAAAGGCCATGGGAATATCTGAGAGGAGATAAGACTCATGGTTATTTTTGAGATGACTAGGAGATGGGTTTGGTTTTAGCAGTCTTTCCCTGTAGCTAACCAGCCTCAAGAAGATACATGAAAAAATAGTACAAACTTTACAAAAATGATTTAGGAAAGCTACTAAAACAAACAACTATAGCCTATAGAAAATAACCAAAACAAACCCAGAGATGGGAAAAATCTCTGGTTTTCAGCTACTACAATATAGTATTAAAATACTCCATTTTCAACAAAAGTTGGCAAAATTCAAAGAATTAAAATAAGGCCCATTTCCAGAAGATATTAAGAAAAATCACTCCTATGGAATCATGAATGTTGAATTAAATAGACAAAAACTATAAATAAATGTTCCTAAATTCATAAAAGGAATCATAAAAAGCTAAAGGAAAGATTAGAAGATAGGAACAGAAAATAGCAGTAGAATAGTAGAAATTATAGCAAAGAGTTAGCAAGATGTGGTGGCTCAAGCCCATAAGCCTAGACACTTGAGAGATAAAGATCTGGAGATTCTATCTGGAGGTCAACCCAATATGAAAAGTTCATGAGACTCCCATCTTAGCCAATGGCTGTTAGGGACAACTGGGAGAGAGATTGCACAATGGCTGGGCTCAGTGGCACATGAATCCAAAGTGACTATGAGGAGAAAAAAATAAGAGGATGTTAGCCCAGACTGTCCCATGCATAAATCAAGAAATCTATACTGAAAGTAACAAACATAAAATGAAGCTGGAGATGTGGCAGAGTGACTGTCTAGCAAGTACTAAGCCTTAAATTCAATCTTTAGTACCACAAAAAGTAAAAATATTTTTTAAAATCTTAAACTAGCGCATATGTATCTGAAATGAAAAGCTCCCTAGAATGTTTCACTTGCAAATTTTAGCATACAGAAGAAAGAACCTATTAAACCTGGGGGAAATTAATTGAAGTTTGAGGAACAGAATGAAACCTGAGTTAGTAAAATAAGCAGTCTACAGATCTATAAGACATAAGCATAACTGCATATCCAGAAAAGGAGGCTTAAAAATAAGGCAAGATAAAAGGTCAGAAAGCATACTGGAAGAAATGATGCCAATCCCAAATTTGGTCAAAGATAACAAATCAATATCCTCAAGAAACTCAATGAGCTCCTTGAAAGGTAAGTGCAGAAAGAGCCACATCAAGACACTCCATCATAGTTTTGAAAGTCAAGAAAAAAGGCAACAAGCTATAAACAATTATCAGGTCCAAGATATTCTTTTTTTATTTTTTTTTTTACTTTTTTTCTTGTGGTGATACTGGAGCTTGGGCCGGGACCTTTCTCTCTAACTTGTTTTGTTCTCTCACAGCTGGCACTCTACCACTTGATCCATGTCTTCAGTCCAGGTGTACAGAATATCTTCGATAAAACTAACATTGTATTTTTTTAAAGGAAACCATAGAAGCCAGAAGACAGTAGAGAGATAGAGAAAGTACAATACCATTAACCAAGAATTCTATATGTGGGGCTGAGAAGGTGGCTCAGTGGTAGAGCACTTTGCCTTGCATGCATGAGGCCCTGGGTTCAATTCCTCAGCACCACATAAGCAAAAAGAAAAAAGCCGGAAGTGGCGCTGTGGCTCAAGTGGTAGAGCGCTAGCCTTGAGCTGAAGAGATGAGGGACAGCGCCCAGGCCCAGAGTTCAGGCCCCACGACCGGACCCCCCCCCCAAAAAAAGAATTCCATATGTCCCTAGGGGCAGGTGCAGTGGTGCTGAGAAGGAATAATAGATGAATCATTATTTGAGGCCAGCCTGGCAAGAGTTAAAGAGACCCTGATCAAAAGAGCAAACAGGCATGGTAACTGTAATACCAGCTACTCAGGAAGCAAAGTAGGATTACCATCTAAAGCTGTCCTAAGCAATAACACAATATATATATATACACACACACACACACACACACACACACATATATAGCATTTGTGTGTATGTGTTGGTCATTTATATATATACAATCTTTATATATTATCTTATATATTATCTTATCTTATATAATATCTTTGCCTTCAATATCCACACTACAAAAAAGAAAAATATTTACAAACCAAGTTAATAAAAAGAAGGACAAAACAGAGATGAATGAAATACAATAAACTCATCTTATTTGTGGGTTTATTACACACAATTTAAACCAAGCACAAACAATTTTTTTATTCAAAAATTAAAATACTACACTGGCATTATGCAGATCAAATAATGTGAAGAAGCCCTTGATCAGTCCTCCATTGCTGTTTGGTTGTCTTTAAAGTCTGTGCTTCCTGAGCATCCAAAGTTTTTCTACAACAGTAATTTCCTTAAAACCATAAACCCGTGGATACAAACAGGCCCCTATAGAAAATGTAAAAGATAATAGATTAATGAAACTAAAAGCTGAACCTTTGAAAATATAAAAATAAATAAAAATAAATAAAATTACCTAGACTAAGCAAAAAGAGAGAAGATTCAATCATTCAAATAGGAAACAAAAATGAGACCATTATGGTTGATTATTCAGTAATAAAAAGATTATTAAAGAATAGTATGAGCAAATTGGCAAGAATGTAAATAAAACAGAAAATTCTAAAAAAATGCACAAATTACCAAAACTGACTTAAAAGAAATACAAATCTAAACAGATATTGAATCAGCAATAAAAATAATATTTCAAGACATGATAGTTTCCTTGGTGAATATTACCTTACTAAAAGAATTACTACCAATCTTGTTTGAACTATTACAAAAGATTGAAGTATTAATCTGATATCAGAATAAGACAAAGACACTAAGGAAATAAAGCCACAGAGCAATAGTTTTCATGAGTGCAAATGTAAAAGGTCTCAGGAAATTTCGATCTGATAGCATGTTTGAAGTAATCTATAACAGGAACGACATTTATCCCAAGAATATATGTGGGCTTTTATGTAAGAAAATGAATAAATGATTGCATTTATTCACATTAATACAGGGAAGAGTGAAGCTACACGATCCATTCAACTGACACAAAGAAAGCATGAAACAAATTTCAATACTTATAAAAACTCTTACATTTGTACATTAAAAATTATAAAACACTAAGTATGGAAATTTTAAAAGACACACATAACAAAAAATTCCATATTCAAAGATTTGACAAATTTATATCATTAATATGTTATACCACTCTATGAGATTAACACATTCAATGCAATTTCATAAAAATATCAGAAACATTCTGCACAGAACAAGAAAAATTCATATGGAAGTATGAAGAGACAAAATAAACTTCAACAACAAGAAAAAGCTGAAGTGTCAAACTATCTGATCTCAAAATCTAGTACAAAGTTATCATAAGCAAAATGGCCCAGAAATGTTTTTTTCTTTAAAAAAAAAAAAAACAGATTTATAGGCCAGTGGAATGAAATAAAGAGTCCACATTCTTGTGGTCAATTGATTTTTGATATGAATATCAAGTGGAGAAAGGAAAGTCTCTTCAATAAATAGTGCTAAGAAAATAGGGTATTCACATGGAAAAAATGAAATTAAATCCTGTATCATATCATACACAAAAATCAATACAAAGCAGTTTAAAGACTTAAACATAAGACCTGAAACTACAAATGACTAGAAGAAAACATTGGAAACTTGCATGATTTAAGTCTAAACAATGATTTTTTTTCTGCTCTGAACCCAAAATCACAGCAAAAGCAACAAGAGTGAAAAGAGACAAATGGCTTATACTACACCAAACAAAGGAGGAGGCAACAATGCTTGATAAGAAATGTACTCATTACCTTGCCCATGTAATTGTAACCCTTTTGTACAGTATTTTCAAAATTATATATATATATATATATATATATATAAATCCACACAGCAAAGAGAACAAGAAAATGAATACAATAAGATTATTGAAGACAATCTATGAAATTAAGATCCCTAATCATCAATGAAAATCAAAACCACTGATATGTCACCTTACACCAGTCATTAAGTCTCTTATTAAAAAGACAAAAATAACAAGTGCTACATAGGATAAAGAGCAAAAAAGACCCTGTACACTTAGTGTACAACCATTATGGAAAACAGTTTAGCTGTCCTTAAAAATTAAAAATTACAAGCCCAGTACCCGGTGGTTCATGCCTGTAATCCTAGCTACTCAGAGACTGAGAACTAAGGATCATATTCAAAACCAGCCTAGACAGAAAAGTCTGTGAAACTATTAACTCTAATAAACTACTCTAAAATGCTAGAAGTGGTATTGTGACTCAAATGATAGAGCTCTAGCCTTTGAGAACAAACAGATTCAGGGACAGCACCTAGGCCCTGAGTTCAAGCCCCAGGACCATCAAAAATGATTATAACAATAAATAAATAATACAGCTACCACATCATTCAGGAATCAAAGTTCTGAAAACATAGTCATAGAATATGAAAACAGTATGTTAAAAAGATCTCTGCAATTCCATGTTCATAGTAGCATTATTTGCAATAACCAAGATTTCAATGCAAGATATAAACCTAAATGTCTTCCAATGAAACATGGAAAAAGAATATGTGTCCACAAATGAATGTGATTCAACCATTTAAAAGAAAAGAGGAGAGCTTCCTGTGTGTAATGATATGGGTAAACCCAGATGAGTATGCTAATTGAAATAAACAAAACACAGAAAGAAAAGTATCACATGATTTCACCTACATATAGTGTCTAAAATGTGAAACCATAGAATGAGTCAAGTAGAGATAACCAGGAACTGGGTGATGAGAGATCACAAAGTCATCAGTCACAGAATACAACATTTACATTGTAATAAATTTAAAAGCTCTCTTGTTTTCTTATGTGACTATCATGAATAACAATATGGAATATACTTGCTAAAGTGAATAGGTAAATTTGTGAGCTTATATGGGTTAATTAGCTAAATCTATTCACTCCAAAGTGATTACCTATGGCAAATATGTTGTATATTATAAATTTGTATAATTTTATTTGTTGGTTAGATGATAGAGGGATAGATGATAAAGACAGACAGACAGATTAGGTAGATAGATAAATAGAAGATACAAACGGTAACATTGAGCAGACAGTAAGAAAGAAGAGGTGAAAGAACATGAAACAGGGCAGTAGAGACATCATTTGCTTCCTAGTACCTTTACTGCATTGCTGTCAGATTTGCCTTTCTAAAATACATCTGGACACCATCTCCTTTCCACCAGCTCTACTTTAGAAAATTGCATTATCCCACTTCTTTTCCCACCACTCTAGTCCAGTTTGGCTAAAGCTCTTCTCTGAATCTGGGAGCTAGCCTTCTTCTCCTGACCCCCAAGCACCAGTGTTCAAGCATTCTTCTCCATTCCCTGAACACATCACATCTTGTGGTTATAATTCATGATGTTAACACTTTGGGATGAATCTTCTTCTTTAGAATAAATACCATGTTTATGGCATTGTTGTCAGGAACAATTAAGCTTGAAGCAATTCATACTGTATAGACCACATGTATCTATCATATTTATTTTGGTTCTAAGATTCTCAGTTTCCTCATCTATGAAATATAAAAAGACTATCTCACTGATTTTTTTTCAGAATAAAATTACAAACCTGTGCAGCATTCCCTACTCCTAACAGATATGCAATATATACTTGCATAATTATCTTTCCAGTGATCTCTGAGAAGTATATTCTAAATATGTTGTAAAACCAGTATTTCTTCAAATGCATATGGTACCAATATTTCACAACATCTCTACTGAAAGACTCATTTGCTCTGCAGATTCAAGGAGACATTGTGAACTGGGCCAGACAAAATCTAGGCTCAAAGGGACTTCAGCAATAAATTTACTATGTTGCTTTACAGAAGTTACAGAGATAAAACAAACTCCACATATGGCCTGATCAGTGAAGCAATAGTCAAGGGACTTTCAATCTTTCTTTTCTCTATCCTCTGTATGCACTTCACCATGTGGCTATGATGCTCAAAGCCCCGAAATGGCGACTAAATGCAAGTAATGGATCTGTTTCAAATAAAAAAGATTGAGGAATAAACATTAGAAGAAAAACTCTTTCCTTACTTCCCAGAAGGCATTTCTGCCCTTCCCTCCTCTTTCCCCCTGGTAGCCCTAAGAGTGAGCGCACATGAAATGCGCCCTCCCAATGATGAGTGAGCTGGGTAAAGCTGTACAGGGCCTGACTGAGGAGCCAACGGGACTACTTTAATTCTTATTGTTCTTTATATCTGAATAAGTAATAGCACAAGCCCTTAGCACATATTTTCATTTTTTATTAATAAGTTTTTTATTGTGAAAATACCGTACAGAGGGGTTACAATTATATGAGCAAGGTAATGAGTACGTTTCTTATCAAGCATTGTTGCCTCCTCCTTTGTTTCCCCTTCCCATCCCTTCCCATCTTCCACTCCACCCCTCACCCTTCCGCCGCCTGCCCCCCACCCCCTAACCCCCCACTCCCTGCCAAAGTTGTAAAGTTGTTTTTTTTTTTCAACAAAAAGTCTTGTACGTCTCATTGTTGCAATGGGTCCACCTGTATCCCTAGTTAAACGATTTGTTTTTGCCCTTCCCCTCCCCAAATTATACCAACATTAAATACAGTGAAAACAGGGGTTATACTGTGGGAGAGGAACATACAAAGCAACAAAGAAATCATCTTATAAATATGTTAGACATAATAGCATGAAAGAAAAACCATTTGAGTTCTTATCTTGGGGTTCATTTCACCTAATGTCAATTTATCTGACCAATTCTGCTTGTCTCAGATATATACTAGTTATTGCAAATAAGGGAAACCATGGGACCTATGTTTCTTTGGCCTGGCTTACTTCACTTAATATAATTTTTTCCAAGTCTTTCCATTTCCTAACAAATGGGGCAATGTCATTCTTTCTGATGGAGGCATAGAATTCCATTATGTATGTATGTATGTATATATATATATATATATATATGTATATATACCACATTTTCTTGATCCATTCATCTACTGAGGGGCATAGCTTAGCTCATATTTTCAAAGAAGGCAATTTTGAAAAATGGCCAGTTTTCTTTTAAAATGTTATGGCCTATGACAGACAAAGTTGACAGTCGTGGGGCCTGAACTTGGCCTTGGCGCTGTCCCAGGCTAGTGCCTACCACTTGAGCCACAGCACCACTTCTGGCTTTTTCTTGCTTACGTAGTGTTGAGGAATCAATCCCAGGGCCCCATGCATGTACAGCAAGCACTCTACCACTGAGCCACCTTCCCAGCCCAAGTTGAAACTTTTATAGTTAATGACAGTCCATGCCCTTGTTCCTACCCAAACTGTCAGATCCAACACTTCATCAGAAATATTCGATGAACTGTACTATTTGTCCCTGTAGCCCCACACCTTTATAGAATATAATTTTGGTCTTCAGGGTTCCATCCCTCACTTTTTGAGTAGACCTAGTTAAGTCTACATCAAGGTGGGGCATGAAGTTCTATGACAGTACAGACATTTTGCAACAGCATTAGCTTTCAGTTTGGCCACACAGAAACACTTGCACGGTTTGACAAGTGTGCAGACACTCCGATCTCTAAGACTCTGAGAATCTCACTGAGAACTAGGGAGGTAATAAACTAAACAGTTAACAATACTGGGTGGGTACTCTTTTAGTTTGTTGAAGAAATATGACTAGATTGTGGGAGTATAGATTGCATACATCTAAAATTACAATCATTCCAAAACATTTGAATTGCCTAAAATAATTTTGTATAGATGGAACCCCATACATAGTAGATACTCATTTATGTTGACCACAACAAGAAGTAGAGGAAAATTTTGAAAACATTCCCTAGGTAAGGAATATGTATATTAAATGACTCCTCCTGGGAGTCATAGTGGAGAAAAGAGTTCTATGACAACTGTATGCAAAATTCATTATGCTGACAGAGTCTAGTAAGCATGAACCTTCCCAGTCTTAAGATGGTATAGATGTTGTTTAATGTTTAATAGAAGTTCCTGCTTGAGGTTTACATCATCGAGTTGCAATACCACACACTCCTGTCTGCGCGACCTTCCTGCAGCTGGTACACTGTCCTTAAAAGCCCTCACTCTACTTACTCTGGGTAAGCAGAGATGCTGTGTCATAATCTGCAATCAATCAACATAAATAAAACAATTCAGCACAGATGTGACCTGAATATACATTTAGATTCTGCTAATTGTGCAGAGCAGTGCCCCAGAGGTTTCAAGGTCAGAGAAAACAACAGTGAATGTGCTCTGTGGAAAAACACAGACGGGACTGTGCTGCTGCTTCTTATTGTAATTGCTCATTTGGAAAGTTTCAGAGAGCTTGCCACTCTGAATTTCCTGGCCCACACCAACTGCTTTACCTTCAGTTTACAATAAAAAAAAAAAAAAGCCTGGCTGCTCACAAAACTACAGAAATGTAGATTTGGTATCTTCTAAATACTCCTAGAAATTAAGGAAAGAGTTAAGTGGATCTTGAAATCTGGTGATGATGTGGCCTTTTAAATTTAATTTAGACCATAATCCTCATCTCTGTAATGTGGACCAACATACAGCATTAGATTCTGACTCACAACAAAGAGCTAAGCCATGGCTTTCTACGGCTTCTTTTACAAAGACCAACAGTGAGTGATATTTACAAACCCTGGAAATAACAAAAACTACTTTGAGAAAGGGAAAGAAAGGAGCTGTTTGAATGATTGGGTATGTGGGAGGTTGAGTCTCCAGCATAGACAAGGGCCAGCCAGTGGAGGCAGGAGAGGGAAACAAGGAAAAATATTTTGAGGCCATCTCTTAATTTGGAGCCATCTGTGCTTCCTTCTCATGTCTCAGACCATGGTATACAGGTAAACAGTGGCACACAATAGACAGACAATAGATTGAAGTAGATTAGGATTGCAGAGCCCAGTCATTCCATCTCCTACCTCCACCCTTCAAATCACAATGGTGGTTTATAATCTGGGGGAAGTTGTTTGTCCACCATGAGGATGAAGTGGAGCAGCTAAGGATAAAATTCCCACCTGATAAATTGTTTCATGTGGAAAAAGAGTAGTCAACTATGGATTTCTGTAGCCTTTCACATCAGAGTTCTCCTTTTTCTTCTTTGGAACCCACTGGGATTTTTGCACTGTAAAAAGTCCAGTGCTGATATTACACTGTTGGTAAGAATGTAAACTAGCACAACCATCTGGAAAACAGTGGTTTGGAGAATCCTCAAAAAAGAAAATAAAACTAAAAAGCTAAGAAACTAAATATAGAGCTATCCTATGATCCAGCAATACCACTCTTGAGCATCTACCCAGAACATTACAAGTCAGAATATGGTTAAGACTCATGCACATCCATGTTCATTGCTACACTATTCACAATATCCAAGTTATGGAAACAGCACAGATACTTTACAAGAGATGAGTGGATCAATAAAGTGTGGTACATATACACAATGGAATTCTACTCATTCATTAGAAACAATAATATACTATTTGCAAGGACATGGATGAACTTAAAACAAATGCTGTTAAGTGAAGTAAGCCAGGCTCAGAGAGAAATGAAGCATGGAGGCATGTTTTCTCTCATATGTGAAAAGAAGGAGAGGGGCAAGGAGAGAGAGAAGGAAGAGTTAAATAGAAAACTCAAAAAGCCCTGGAGAATAAAGGACATTACATTGAAATGGGACCACAGTAGGGACCCGATCTTTCTAGTAGCAATATTAGAAGTGACAGTTCTTTTAGAGAACTAAGGAAAAATGAATTTGAACCTAGAATTTTATATCTACCCAAATTTGTATATTTAAACAGCATTGTACTGCTGTTTAAATACAAATACTGTTGTTTAAATATAAATGTACATTTATATTTTATGTTATATGCATGTACACACTTCAAATTTTATTTTATTTTGTTTTATTATTATTATTGTAAAAATAACATACAGAGGGGATACAATTACGTGGACAAGATAGTGAGTACATTTCTTATCAAGCATTGTTGCCTCCTCCTTTGTTTCCCCATACCATCCCTTCCCCTCTCCATCCTCCCACCCCCACAACCCCCTACCACCACCACCACCACCACCACCCCACCTCCCACCCCGTCAAAGTTGTAAAGTTCATTTTTCAACATAACGACTTGCACATCTCATTGTTGTAATGGGTCCACCTGTAACCCTATTTAAACAATTTGTTTTTTTTTTCCTTCCCCTCCACAAATTAAAATTTTCACACACATTTGCAATTCAAATAAGGGAAACCATGGGACCTATGTTTCTTTGGGCCTGGCTTACTTACTTAATATAACTTTTTCCAAGTCTTTCCATTTCCTAACAAATGGGGCAATGTCATTCTTTCTTATGGAGGCATAGAATTCCATTCTGTATATATACCACATAAAACTGTAAGCAATTGATTTGTGTTAAGATATCCTGATATCTAAAACTGTTTAATAATGAAAATAATACATTTCAGAACATTATAAACTGTGACAAAAATGGTGTTTTGAGAAATCTATAGCATTTTGTATATACATTAGAAAAGAATAAAATCTAGGCTAGGTGCCTTGGCTCATAAACCTAGCTATTCACTCAGGAGGTAGAAATTGAAAAGATTGTGATTCTTGGTAAGCCTATATGTGCGTGAATATTGAATTTTAATTTCCCTACTAACTGAAAATGGTAATATCTTTTCATTATTAGTCATTTGAATATCTTCTTTCCTGAAATATTTTTTCAGGTCTCTAGACAAGTTCTTAATTAGGCTCTTTGTTTTTCTTTTATTTCTTTATATATACTGAATAACATTCCTTTATTATATTGATGATTTACAAATCTAAAAAAATCTTTAAAAATCTAAAGTACATGATTTTTCTACTAATGAATCCCAATGTTCCAATGTTTTCTTCTATACTTGTAGTTTTGGTTGCCATATCTATGAATCCTTTGCCTAATCCAATGTCACAACATTTGATCTTATGTCTTTATTTGGAATGTTCATACTGTTAGATCTTACATGTAGATCTTATATTCCTTTTGAATTAATATTTATTTATAGTGTGAGGTAGAGATCTAAGTTTGAACATGTGTATATGTGTGTATACTTGAATTACAATTATTCCAAAACCATTTTACAAGGAGATTTACATACCTTTAATTTTGTTATTGTTTTTATATTCTCCATAGAGAGGCTTCCTCAGATAGAAAGAACCAGAAATGAGAGAGGTAGGATATTATCTAAGAGACATAAATTCCTATAAAGCCTACTTTTAATGCTGGTGGTAAGTTCTTGAGTATATATGGTATAATTAAAAATAAGTATATGAGAGTCTTATTTACCAAGGAAGTAAATCTGTGATGAACTATAGATTTTAACAAATCCAATTTTTGTGACTTGGAGTTTGATTTTTAAAAATTGTATTAATGACACATTGTTGATAGAGTTGTTTCAAAGATCTACAATAAATATACATCTAAAGTGGCTGGTGCATGGTAGTTGCTTATGGCATTAGAACATGGAAATATTACTGGAAGTACATAGGGCTAAAACTGATATGTTTTGATAAATATCTACACCACAATTTTCTGAATTCATATTAGTTGCAGAAAAAAAAAGTGGGCACATGAAGATCTGTCATCAATCAACCTGTCTCTTTACCTCTGAGAGTCCCTTAAGTACTGCCACATCTTAATGATCCAGCTTAATCCAAAATACTGATAAAGGAAAAAAGTGTGGCTTCCATCTCTGCCTTTACAGACTTCATAAACAATGGTTAAAAATATCAACAATATTCCAACTAAAATTATTTGGGAAAATTTGTCTTTAGAGTTTAAAGGCTTGTCTACCTAGAAGAGCTACACTAGCATAGTGGCCTTTGTCAGACACAGTCCTTGCATTTCTGAGGCTGTCACTGTGTAGTTCCACAAAGGAGTCAAAAAATATCAAGGTGATCAAGAAATCTCTGTCTTCCTATTGTAAAATCATACTTATCTGTGCATATGTGTGTGTGTGTGTGTGTGTGTGTGTGTATGTGTGTGTGTATTTCACAGTGTGGGACATATGATAGGAAAATAATATGTACCTATTAGGATCTTAAATCTTCTTTCATTTTGACTCTACTGACTCAAGGGAACACTGTGATAAAACAGGCATTTTTCTGTGATCAAAAAAAAATAATAACAGTAATAATAGAGCCCAACACTGGTGATAAAACAAATAACAAATTAGTTCCCAATGTGAGTAAAAACTAAAATTACCTGCCCATTAATGGTAATAATAAACACTGAGAAATTCTTACGCACTTGGATTCTTTATTACTTAATAAAAGTGAGAGCATAAGCTAACTGTAAGAGAAATTGGCTAGTCCAGGGAAGACAGTAACGTAGAAGAATAACGCAAACAGATAGAGGGAATAAAGACATAAAGGGTAGCATCACTGATCTTGCAAAGATCTTGTAAAGAAGCAACAGTTGTGGGGCGTGGTAGAGACAACATCTCTCAACCTCATCTGCCAGCAGAGATGGTTTATCACTGTCTCCAATCACCTGGTATTTGCTGTGACTTCTATGCCATATAGCTCCCTGTTAAGAATTTCCCATATCAATAAATACAGACCTTCAGGTATCCAAGCCAGAAACCCCACAAGCTTTTTCTACATATCTTCCTAAACATTTAGACTTGCCCCATAGCCTTTTTAACCTGTTTGCCATCCTCATGAACTATTTCAGACATCTCAAGCCTCCACCTTTCTGGCCTAAATTGGAGCTTTGTCTCCTCAATGCCTGACATGTGGCTTACTCCAATAGAAGTCAATGAACTTGTTGAAATGGACATCTAGCTTTCATAGACTGCCCAGGGAGTTAATATATACACTTTATTGAATGTCATTTAAGCCCCTACATGGTTTAACTCCTACTTAATGCCAGAACATCATTTCTTCCTCTATGTCCCCTTGTATTTTTCTTGCCAGTCTTTCTAAGCTAAACACTATCCCATAGCAATAAAACATATTTTTTTACTTGTGGGTTTATAGGCACATTCTACTTACCACAAATGAGGGAAACCATCAACCTAGCTAATCTACTATATTTGTTTGGGTCTGGCTTATTTCAGGTCTCTTCATTTCCTTACAAATGGTATAATATCATACTTTCTCATGGAAAATAGAAGTCCACATTTTCTTCATCCATCCATCCACTGAGGGGCATCTGGACCAATTCCATACTTTTTAATGGTAAACAATGCTGCAATGAACATGGTTGTGCTGGAAGCTTTAATGTACCCTTGTTTGTGGTCTATTTGGATAAATGCCCAGGAATGGAATTGATGGGTCATTGAGAAGTTTTGTGTTTAGTCTTTTGAGGATCTTCCATACTTCTTTCCAGAATGGGTGAACAAGTTTACATTTCCACAAGAGTGTAGTAGCTTTCCCCTTTTATTCCCATCCCTACCAGATCAGTTATTGTTAGATTTCTTGATAATGGAGTGAGGTGGAATCGCAATGTTATTTTGATTTGCCTTTCTTTATGGCTTAAGATGTTGAACATTTCTTCATATGTTTATTGGCCATTCTTCTTTTTTGTTTGTTTTTTTATTTAATACTTTTTTTGTGTAAAAATACTGTACAGAGGGGTTACAGTTGCATGAGCAAGGTAAAGAGTACATTTCCTATCAAGCATTTTACCTCCTCCTTTGTTTTTCCCCTACAATCCCTTCCCTCCCACCTCCACAATTACATTCCTCCCTGTCCCCCCAAGCCTAAATTGTAAAGTTCATTTTTCAACACAATCTTGTACATCTCAGTGTTACAATGTATCCCTATTTAAGCATTTTGCTTTTTCCTTCTCCTCACCAAATTAGAGAAGTATATATACAAGATGCAGGGCACTGACATCAAATACAGTGAAAACAGGGGTTATACCATGGGGAAGGAACATACAAAGCAACCAAAAAATCACATGGTAAATTATAAATATGTTAGAAACAGTACCAAAAAAGAGAAAAACACTTGTGTCCCTATCTTGGGGTTCATTTCACTTAACATGATCTTATCTGGTCATATTTACATAGCTTTTGACCTATTCTGCTTATCCTCGACATATACTACTTATTGCAAATAAGGGAAACCATGGGACCTATGTCTCTTTGGGTCTGGCTTACTTCACTTAATAGGATTTTTTTCCAAGTCTTTCCATTTCCTAACAAATGGGCAGTGTCATTGTATCTGATGGAGGCATAGAATTCCATTGTGTGTGTGTATGTGCGTATATTTTTTTCTTTGATCCATTCATCTACTGAGGGGCATCTAGGTTGGTTCTGTATCTTAGCTATTGTAAATAATGTTGCAATAAACATGGTTGTGCTGGTAGATTTAGTATGGTCTTGATTTTGATCATTTGGGTAAATGCCCAAAAGTGGGATTGCTGGGTCATAGGAGAGCTCCATGTGAAACCTTTTGTGGAACCTCCATACTGCTTTCCAAACTGGTTGAACAAGTTTACATGCCCACCAACAATGCAGTAGAGTTCCCTTATAGCCACATCCTTGATTATAGCCATTCTAACTGGGGTGAGGTGGAATCTCAATGTTGTTTTGATTTGCATGTCTTTTATGGCTAGAGAGGTTGAGCATTTCTTCATATGTCTATTGACATTCTTATTTCCTCTTCAGAGAAGTTTCTCTTTAAGTCTGTAGCCCACTTATTTATTGGGCAGTTGTTTCTTTGAGGATTTGTTGTTGGGGGATTTAATTTTTTGAGTTCCAAGTATATTTTCGACATGAGACCCTTGTCCATTGTATGGCTAGTGAAGATCTTCTCCCAATCCATGGGATTTCTATTGATCTTGCTAGCCATGTCCTTTGCCATGCAGAAGCTCTGTAGCTTCATGAAGTTCCATTTGTCCAACCTTTCTTTGATTTGTTGTGTTTCTGGGTCTCTATTCAGAAAATTTCAGCTTGTGTCAAGGAGACCTAGGGTTCTCCTATTCCATCCTGTAATGTTTTCAGAGTGTCTGCTTTGACTCCAAGGTCTTTGAACAATTTGGAGGTGATTCTGGTGCAGGGTGCTATATAAGGATCTAGCTTTAGCTTTCTACATGTAGTTAACCAATTTTGTCAGCACCATTTACTGAAGAGGCTGTCTTTCTTCCATTCTGTTTTTAGCTCCCTTACCGAAGATTAGATGGCTATAGGTTTGTGGGTTCATTTCTGGGTTTTCAATTCTATTCCATTGGTCCTCAGATCTGTTCTTGCACCAGTCCAAGCTGTTTTGATTACTTTGGCTTTGTAGTAGTGTTTGAAATTTGGTATTGATATTCCTCCAGCACTGTTCTTTCTATTAAGGATCATTTATGCTATTTGGGGTTTTTTATTATTCCATATGAATTTTTGGATTGCCTCTACTATTTCATTGAAGAATGAGGTTGGAATATTGATAAGTAGTGCATTGAATTTGTAGATAGCCTTAGGAAATATTGCCATTTTCACGATGTTGATCCATCTGATCCAGGAGCATGGGAGGTTTTTCCACTTCCTAATTTCTGCTTTGATTTCCATTTGCAGGCTTTTAAAGTTTTCATCGTAGAGGTCCTTCATTTCCATTCTTACTTCTTCTGAGAAGTCTCTCTTTTAGTCTTTAGACCATATATTAATTGGATTTTTGTTTCTTTTAACATTTATTTTTGGGGAGTTTAATTCATTGAGCTCTAAGTACATATGAGTGCCTTGTCTGAGGCATAGCTAGTAAAAACCTCCTCCCATTTTGTAGGCCTTCTATTTATCTTGCTAGCTATGTCCTTTACCATGTAGATACTCTTCAGTGTGATGCAATGCCATTTATCTTGTCTTTCTTTGATTTGTTGTGATTCTGGATCTTTAGTTGGGAAGTTTTTGTTTTGTTTCATCATGTTTTGTTTTTTTGCCAGTCCTGGAGCTTGAACTCAGGGCCTGGGCACTGTCCCTGAGCTTCTTTTGCTCAAGGCTAGCACTCTACCACTTGAGCCACAGTGCCACATCCAGCTTTTTCTGTTTTTATGTGGTACTGAGGGTTCAAACCCAGGGCTTCATGCATCCTAGGTAAGCACTCTACCACTAAGATACATTTCCATCTCCAACTTAGAAAGTTTTGACCTATGTTTAGGAACTCTAATGTTTCCCCAACCTTTGCTGTAATATTTTCACAGTGTCTAACCTTAAAATATACTTGGACATGATAAATTATACACGACTCTGAACATTCACACAGTGAGACCAAAGGAGGATATTCTTTTTATTTTTTATTTTGAATATATATTTTATTGTAAAGATTCTATACAGAGTGATTACAGTTACATAAGTAAGGTAATGAATACATTTCCTATTGAGCATTGTCACCCCCTACTTTGTTTTCCCCCACCATCCCTTCCCTCCCCACCTCTCCAACTCCTTGCTCCCCCCACAAGTTGTAAAGTTTGTTTTCAACATAGTGTCTTGTACATCTCATTGTTACAATGGGTCACCCTGTATCCTTGTTTCAGCATTTTGTTATTTCCCATCCCCTCCTCAAGTTACAAAAATGTATATAGAAGATGCAGGGCACCAAAATCAAATACAGTGAAAACAGAGGTTATACCATGGGGAAAAAAACCTACAAAAGAAACAAAAAAATCACATAGTACATTAAAAGCAACAGTGACAAAGGTAAAACCTCTTGTGTCCCTATCTTGGGATTCATTTCTCTTAGCATCATCTTATATTGTGATATGTACATAGCTTTTTACCAAAGGAAGATATTCTTAGGAGAGTATCACGAATGCTCAATCACACATACACTGTGTGCATATGAACATATAAAATGATGTTTATCAAAAATGATGTTTATCTAGAAATTGGAAATAAGAGGTGTTTTTGTAATTTTGCTTTCATTTTTTTGTTTTCTCTTTGCCATCATTTTTAATTTCTGGACCTTTTGTCTTGTATTTAAGTATATCTTTTGGGAGGAAGATAAGGGGAGCACAGAAATGGCTGGGACAAATGATGAACAAATGCAGCAGAGATACTAGACACTCTGTTGAAAATGAACTATACAACTCATGGGGGAACGTGGTTGGAGGGAAAACCTAAGATAAAATAAGGGAAGAATGTTCAAAAAAAATGTACTCTTTACCTGACATGTGAACTGTAACCCCTCTATACATCACCTTTACAATAACAATAAAAATAGATTAAAAAAGAAATAAAACATAAGCCACACTGTTTAAATATATTGAATAGAAAGGAGCATATATTTTAATAATAGAATTATATTTTAATTTAGTATATAAAGGTGCTATTATTCAATGTTACTGCCCACCTGTTGTGTGTATGATAGCCTACATGTGGTTAGTAGGTACCATATCAAACAATGCAAGTCTAAACCACTTCCCTTTCCCCTAGTCTTTGTGATTTCACATCTTTGGGGAATTTTTCCTCTGACTTGAACTTATCTCCTTCATCTCCCACTCTATGGTGGTCACTATTCTTTCCAATTGCATCTTTCCTGACTCAATTCTATCTGTCTTGCTGAAAGACTTTGTGTTTTCTTCAGAAAAGGGTATATAGACAGTTATTTTGTATTTGTATGTATATGTGTGTATTAAAATGCCAGAACTGGCACAATATTTGAGCAATAAATGGTCAATGCAAGCTATCATGGACAGCATCGAACACAACATCAGCCTTTTCCAGATCTCTAACTCTCCCTTATATGATCAAAATGACCTCTTGGATATAAAACCCATTCTCAGAATAGGGTAGAGTCTGGGTATAAGCTTGTCAACACAGAATATTATTCTAGGGATTCTTGTTGAATGAATGATTGGGTTATTAAGGTATCATTTCACTTAGTGGGCTGCCCATAGTAACTTCTGCCAAAACAAGCAAAGATTAAAATTAAATTCAAGATCGTATATTCGATCATTCCATGAGGAAGTCTATAGTATCTGTCCCTGGGATTATTCACTCTCACGTGCTCAGATTTTAATATATGCTTGGCACAAAATATTTTTAATTAACAATTATCACAAACTTTATCAAAGGAACTATTAGCTAGGTAATGTTTGGAATTTCATAGAATCTTCTGTAAGTGTGATTTTATATATACATATTTTGTAAAATTATCATTGATTTTTCTCTTTGTTTTCCAACTTATATGTATTCATTATTATTGAATCATATTAAAAAGTCTTCTTAAACTTTCAGGAGAAAGCAAAACACGCTATCAAATTAATATTGAAATAACAAAACAAATATTAGAGAAAGCAAGAAATACATTCAGAAGCATTAGCTATAACAATGGTCATAATGAAAGGATTCATTCAAGAAACAATTCAAATGAATGCATACAATTACAAGAAAAATCAACATAGAGATTCTTTTCTCTGTATAACAAAAATAGAATGTTCTAGGCTATTTTAAGATCTTGGAAAATTAGTTTCTATCACCTGAAAGCAGGACACATGATTTAACACTGAGATCCTTAATGTGTAAAATAACACAGTGCCTTTTAACCCAAAGAAGGAAATTAGGAAAACTCTAGTCTCTGCTTTGATATTTATAAGGTAAGAAGGAAATGATAGGCAAGGGGAGCAAGAAAGCTGGGAGGGATAAAGGACTCTGGTGGCTAAGACCTCTTGTACTTTGATTTAGCATTGCATTCAACCACTCAATATCATACTCCCTAAGGAGTATTTATCTATAAGTTTTGTGGGAAGAGTGCAAATTGCACATAGGAATTAATTAATTTAATGCTTCAGTGTTCTACCTAATCAGATTATAAATCACTCTCTTAGATCATACCTCTTGTAATCATGGAATCTCTAAGAGGAAAATTTGTAGATTAACTTATTGATTAATTGTAGGAAAGGTGAGAGACATAAAGTTGTGACTGACTGCCAGGGTTTGGCATGACAAACTAGGTGGCTAATGGTGCCATTTACTGCAGCAGTGCACACATTCCAGTATGCACAGGAGTCACCTAAAGAGCAGTTAACTATTTCAAATCTAGTCTCTAAAATTCTGACTTGGTAGATTTTTGGACCAACTTCAGAAATTTCATTATCTCCTAGTGTGGGGGCAAAGAGGACTCCCTTTAGAGATGTCCAAAGGTAGGGAGGCATCACCCTGGGAAAGAAATGGACTCAGGAAGAAAAATCCTAAGTTTTAGCTACAGAGAACCATCTGATTCTGATTCAACTAATATGAACATGAATAAGCTTCTTTCCCTCTCTCTTTAAGCTACCCCTGGAAAAGAATTAAAATTGAAAAGTATTCCTCAGCCAAGACACTGAAAGACAGCCTCCTTCACCCAACCCCCACACACAAAAAATAATTCCACTGGCCTCCAGACCCTCTAAAAAGTCCAGGAATTTTATAGGCTCAGACAAGCAAGTCCACCTCATATAGTCTAAGGTTAGGGAAGGAGGTAACAGGTCCAATAAACCTCAGAAAGGCAAACACACTGAGCATTGGCAATCCTCATTTGTGATACAGGCACTTTAAGATTTGTCCAAGATACAATATTTTCTATTCATTGAACTTCGGTCAGGATTTCATGAGTACAATATGCCTAAGCCCATTTTCTACAGCCTCAGTAAAATTCCATGGACTGGGTAACATAAACAATAGAAGGTTATTTGGCTCATACTAGAAATTAGCTTACATAAGGCAGTGAGAGAGGAATGGGCATATGTCATCATAAGCCTCTTCTTTTGGTAAGGGACTCATAGCCTAATCATTCCCTGTGGGTTTCTATGGGGAAATCTGTGGGGAACACAGGCAGCAAAGATGGCCCTGAGAGGAAGTTGAGTGGGCAGAGCCAGATTTGTTTAGGTTCAGTGTGTAAACAACTCATGGAAGCTTAGGTACATGATAAGGTGTGGCCTTTCAGTGATTGGTTGGTTCATTTCCTCCCCTCCCACGCAGTCTTTTGCTTTAAAAAGGGGATGCTCCGTGTTAATAAAGGAGTTCCTGCTTGGTTTGACTCCCCACTGCATCTGATTGTCTCCTGGGCTAAGGGAAGCTGGGGAACGGGCAAGAGGCCGCACTTCCCACTTACCTTTCCTCAGACCCCGTCCATCCAAAGATGGACGAAGACCCAACATCTGGCGCCCAACGTGGGGCATGAAAGGAAAAGATACCAGCCGAGGCTAAGCGGTCTTTTGGGGTAAGTGAAACCCTAAGTATGGGTAATGCTATATCACAAAAGAAGGAGGAGGAGGCAACATTAGGCCTAGAAAGTGTACAGGAGGACTTGGAAAGTGAGAAGGAAAAGGAACAGGTCAAATTCGACCAGGAATGCACTATCTGTGCATGCAGGGGTCAAGGCAGCTACTCAGATGCCCCTGATGGTCCTAGGCCCCCCTCCCTATTCCCCCGATTGGAAGGGAGGTATGGCGGCCTACAAGACCTGTGAGAGGGACTTGCAAGACCCAGACCCCTACACCATGGAGGGGCCAAGGGCTGGGGAAGTAACCTACTCGGAGACCTCCTCTGGAAAGGAAGGGCCACCCAAGAGCCCAGACTCTTGGCCACAGGATTTGCTTCCCCAAGCATATCCAGTCAATGTGGCACCAGGGGCTAACAGGCCCTTGGAATGGTGTCCATGGGAAGCTAAGGATCTTAAAGAGCTCCGCCAGGCGGTGGTGGAGGATGGCCCAAACTCTCCCTGGGCCACAGCACATACAGGAGAAAGGACTAAACATTCACAAGCACGTTTTCTTCAATGCTTTGCCACCTTGGGTCTACTAGCACAAGTTAAAACCTGTAATGGACCCTGTTTTGTCAGTAAAGCAATGTCAGAATTTTTTGACAAATGCCATATTAATCATACTACAGGAATTCCCTATAATCCCCAAGGCCAAGCAATTATTAAAAGAAACCCCCAATGTCTTAAGGAGCAATTAAAACAAAAAGGGGAGTTAGCCTCCTATATACAGTTAACATTTTCAATTTTTCAAAAGAGGCAACTGACTGGGGACAACTAAACCCTAAGCCCCAAGTGAAAATCAGGTGGAAGGACCTCCTGACACAACAATGGAGAGGACCTCACCCCTAGTTACTATGGGTAGGGGATTTGGATGCATTTTTCCCATTGGGGAGACAGCCCCTGTTTGGATTCCAGCCAGGAACCTTAAGTTTTTACCCATTTCCTCTATACAGGAGGATGCCCAAGGATAAACTAACCATCCCCAAGGGCAACCAGCCCTTGAGAAGCTCTTGTGTTCTTTAACAATTGCAGATGGTGATACTCTAGCTGATGGCTGTCCTGACCCTCCCAGTCCCGGCAATGGCTACGGAATCCACATCAACCTCAACGGGTGACCTGGGCAGTGATAAGCACTGGCAATGCAGACATCATCAATAGCACCACAAGAAAAGCTGTCCCTTCAACCTGGTGGCCTGACCTTCATTTTGATCACCACCCTATGTCATTATGTATGGACTGTTTAAAACATATTTCTGTAGGATCTATCTATTTTAATGTTATCTGCTCTAATTGTTCTTTACTAGTTGCTTGTACAACCACCTTTTGTTACGTGTCCTGTAAATATGTCTAAAACCTGCTCTAGAACAAGCCCCACCTCTGGACTCTAAAGTGGCAAAGACTGTTATCCCATCCCTGACTAATGTTAAAGGGCTAATGACAATGTTGGCCTGCGAATGCTTTTGCTGATGGTTTTTCTATGCCTTCCTTGCATTATACATGCACTGCAAAACTCTTATGAGCAGCCAGTTACATAAGATCAAGCTCCAAGTGAATAAATTTCCCCCGAGAGGAACTGCAGCCAGAGACGGGTAAGAGGGGGTGCCAGTCTGACCAACCTAAGACAGGGCCTTCAGCTTTGCTCTGAAGAAGTTCCCGATGACGGGTAAGACAGACAAGGCAATCTACCCAACCTAAGACAGGCGGGTTCGCTTCTTTAAACAGAGATGGGGTGTTGGGAACTGACAGTAAAGTTTAAAGGTCATCTTGACCCCTGTGCTTGCTTGAAGGCACATACAAGGAACTGGCTTACTTGAAAGACACCAGGTGCCCCGGATTGCTTTGCTATGTCTACACAGTTTGTTTTAAATTTTACTGCTTGGGACATTTCTAACTGTGGTGGGGCTAATGTTTATTATTGTGCTAGGTGGGGATGAGAGGTAACTGGGATGGGCTCTTATGCACAAGGGCCCTCCTTCCCCCCAGACTTGCCTCCAACCCCCTGCTTGTCCAATGCTATTCTTACCAATGTAATCCTGTTAAAATAACCTTTACAGAGGAATGGAAAAGGATAACTAACTGGAAGATGGATCTGCCATTAAAACAAAAAGGGTGAATCTGTGGGGAAATCTGTGGGGAACACAGGCAGCAAAGATGGCCCTGAGAGGAAGCTGAATGGGCAGAGCCAGATTTGTTTAGGTTCAGTGTGTAAACAACTCATGGAAGCTTAGGTACATGATAAGGTGTGGCCTTTCAGTGATTGGTTGGTTCCATTTCCTCCCCTCCCACGCAGTCTTTTGCTTTAAAATGGGGATGCTCCATGTTAATAAAGGAGTTCCTGCTTGGTTTGACTCCCCACTGCATCTGATTGTCTCCTGGGCTAAGGGAGGCTGGGGAACAAGCAAGTGGCTGCACTTCCCACTTACCTTTCCTCGGACCCCGTCCATCCATGGACAAAGACTCAACAGGTTTCACCTCTTAATACTGCTACTATAGCAATTAAATTTCATTATGTAGTTCAAATCATAGTACAAAAGAGTGACAAGTGGTATTCTGATAGAGAGAAGAGGAGCACATAGAGGTAAAAACACATAATGACTGCCGGGCCTAATGAAGAATGCTAGCAAATACAGCAAGAAATTTATAAGATATATGCTGTTAAAAAAAGGTATGTGGAGTATGACAGTAATTCCAGCAATTTAGGAGGCAGATAAAAGGAGCAGGAGTTCAAAGCCAAGTCTGTATGGTTAAGGAGATACTGACTCAAACAAACACACAAAGGGGTGCTGGGAAGGTGGCTCAGTGGTAGAGGGCTTGTCTTGCAAGGTTGAGGGCCTGGGTTCAATTCCTCAGCACCACATAAGCAGGAAAAAAAAGCTGGAAGTGGTGCTGTGGCTCAAGTGGTAGAGTGCTAGCCTTGAGCTGAAGAGCTGAGGGACAGTGCCCAGGCCCAGAGTTCAGGCCCCATGACCGGACCCCCTCCCCCCCCAAAAAAAACCACACACACACACACACAAACACACACACACACAAACACACACACACACAAACACACACACACACAAACACACACACACACAAACACACACACACACAAACACACACACACACAAAGGGCTGGAGATATGGTCTGGGTAGTAGAGCATTTGCCTAGTTTGGAAGCCTTGGGTTTAATCCGTACTACTGCAAATTGAGAGGGAAAAAGGGAATTAAAAGTAGTATGCTAAGGAATAGGTAGCAGAGAGAGTAGTGAACTCTGATAAATTCATCTAGCCTCTCACACTGTAGAAACCAGCCATATTATTCATGCCATTATCATTACTTTTAAGAATTCTGAGAGATAAAGATTGATCATCTTATTTAAATATTTGAAGATGGCATTTCTAAATGAACTATAAAATGCCATTTTTAAATGCCCCTATAGATGCAAAATAGTCCTTAATTTCCAGGTAAGTATAATTTTGGCAATTTCCTCAACTTAAGGGAGTGTTAAAAATACTGAGAGACATATAGGAGGTGATGACCTGCTTTTCTCTGTAAAGCATGAGAAAAATTGCAAGATACTCTAAATAGCCACCAAGGAGAACAATTTTGAATCAAATTCAAAGAATATATCAATAATTTCTTCACAGTCAGTAATATCTTACCAATTTCTCTTTTAATGGCTCCAGGACAACTCCATTCCTTTTGGCACCATGAAGCTTCATTAATATACTACTACTTTTATTCAATTCTAAGACCAGAAAAAAGGGAGGTTGAGTGCCATCCAAAAAAGAAAATCTTTAGAATATTACAGCTTACTTGCAATGTAGTGCACACTTTTTTCCATGTTAAACATACCTTCATGCCAAAATTCTTTTTTCAAAAAACCATACATTTCCATTGTTCTGTCCCAAATTAGGTATGCTAAGTGATAAATGATTCTCCTTTTAAAAGTGACTAGGTGTGAGGACATTTATTTTTATTTTTTATTTTTTTGCATTTGATTAATCTTTTTTGTATGTTTTTATTGTAAAAATGCTATACAGATGGGTTACAGTTACATGAGCCAGGTAATGAGTACATGTCCTATCAAGCATTGTTGCCTCCTCCTTTGTTTTTCCCCTACCATCCCCACTGCCACAACTTCTCCCTTGCCCCCACCCAAAGTTGTAAAGTTCATTTTCAACATAGTGTCGTGTACATCTCATTGTTACAATGGCTCAACTTGTATCCCTATTTAAGCATTTTGTTTTTTCCCATCCCCTTCCTGAATTAGAGAAGTGTATATACAAGATGTAGGGCACCGACATCAAATACAGTGAAAAGAGGGGTTATACCATGGGGGAGGAGAATACAAAGAAACAAAAAAATCACATGGTACATTATAAATATGTTAGGAACAATAGCAAAAAAGAAAAAAATTGTGTCCCTATCTTGGGGTTCATTGTGCTTAACATCATCTTATATGGTCATATGTACATAGCTTTTGACCTTTTCTGCTTATCCTACACATGTACTAGTTATTGAAAATAAGGGAAACCATGGACCTATGTTTTTTAGGGCCTCACTTACTTCACTTAATATAATGTTTTGCAATTCTTTCCATTTCCTAACAAATGGGACAATGTCATTCTTTCTAATAGAATTCCAGTGTGTGTGTGTGTGTGTGTGTGTGTGTGTGTGTGTGTGTGTGTGTAGCACATTTTCTTGATCCATTCATCTACTGAGGGGCATCTGGGTTGGTTCCATATTTAGCTATGGTAAATAATGCTGCCATAAACATAGTTGTGCTGGTAGCCTTAGTATGGTCTTGTTTGTGATCGTTTGCGTAAATGCCCAAAAGCGGATTTCTGGGTCATAGGGGATGTGGAGTCTTTTGAGGAACCTCCATACTGCTTTCCAAAGTGGTTGAACAAATTTACACTTCCACCAACAATGTAGTAGGGTTCCCTTCTGGCCACATCCCCTCCAGCATCTGTTAAGTGTATTTCAATTGATAGACTGAAGTAATAATAAAAATAGGTCAGAGTAAAGGCTCATCTCTGTAATCCCTACTACAAGAGGCAGAGATCTGGAGTAGTGGAGCTTGAGGCCAGCAGGGAAAAAAAATCTCAGGAAAACCCAATCTCAACAAATAAAAGTTATGGGACATGCATGTAACCCCAGCTACATAGAAGCATAGATAGGAGACTGCTGTCTGAAGTCCCAGGCAAAATCACAAGACCATAGCTCAACAAATAAACAAGCAAACAAACTGAAAGAGACTTAGCAGTATAGCTCAAGTGGTGAGGCTTTGAATTTAAACCCCAATACTAGCACATAAAGAAAAATATAAATGAATAAGTAATAGAAATAAATGGTTAGAATTGTCTCTTACACTTGAAAGACCAGACAACTAGTGTTTCAGTGCACTTAAATGGAGTGAAAATACTCTGATTCATTATAAAGCAGGTTGCTGTGTAATTACTTACTGTGTTTGGCATTCATACACTCATCATTTAGTACATGATACTTTTTATGAAGATGAATAAACTTTCTGAGCTTGAGTTCATTTTGTAAAATCCAGTTTCTCTCCAATAAAGAAGTGACTGATGGTAGAAGCTATAAAGCTAAAACATCTGACTGTAGAGACAGACACCTGTGGTGTGATGTGCATTCTGCAGGATTTTCAAGGCAGAGACAACAGGACATCAAACTGCATGTACTATAAGGAGTGGCTGAGTTTAAACTGGGAAATAAGGAGGTGTCAAATGAAACAGGAAACAAATGGATTCAATGCAAGAATTCCTCTGTAGATGAAAATAGGAAAGACAAGGGTTGTCTAGGGTGGTGGATCGGCATAGTTGATGCATACATTGGATTCCAACTCCACCCCTACTATTTATGTAGCACATTAATAACTTTGTGTATTACTGATCTTTGGACCACTTTCATGAGTAGATTTTTTTAAAAAACTAGGCACGGAGTCAGCCCCTCTTGTAATTACATTACACATCAATTTGCATGTCCAGTTGAGAGGTTGTCATTGAGATGAGATTCCAGTACTATTTTTGGCTGAAGCATCTGCCCAGGGAATGTAGGAGACAAGATCTGAACTCAGGCCTGACTGAAAACAGGGAGGATATCTCTGCAATCCCATGTTTTGTCATGGATCACTCCTATTTACAGAGAGTAAACTCTGTAATCTCTAACAATGCCACAGAATACCACACACACAGCAGATCAAATCTGTAAGCCTAGCTACCTGAGAGGTGGTGGCTATGGGATCACTGACCAGCAAGGGCAAAAATGAAATTCTAGAAACTCCCTCTTAATCCTGGCTAGGTATGGTGGCATACACCTGTTATCCCTGCTAGTTGGGAATCACAATGGCTGGGTGCAGTAACATGTGCTGGTTATTCTCAGGAACATGGGGAAGCACAAAATAGGAGGATCAGAGCACAGACCAGACTGGGCACAATACAAATCCTACCTTGAAAATAACCATTGCAAATGATGTGTGGAGGCATGACTCAATGCCGGCCTAGAAAGTGCAAAAACATGAGTTCAATCTCCAGTACTAAAATGAAAAATTGCCATGGAGGTTGGCAGGTATAGAGGTGTTTACCATAACCATTCACAAGGATGAGACAGAACTGTGAGTTTGAGGCTAGCCTAACTAGACCTCAAGATGAAGAAGGAGGGGAAGGAGGAGAAGAAAGGGAAGGAGACAGGAGGTAAGGGGAGAAGAGGGGAAGAGAAGAAAGAAAAGGTAAGGTAAGGAAAGAAAAGATGGAGAGGGAAGCTACAAAAGGTTACCTGTTCAGTAAAGATTAGTCATATTCTATGTCCCTCTGTTACTTTGCTATTGTGTTCCTAGGATCAACTTCTTCAAAATGGTCAGAATACTATCATTAATAATCTTTTAAAAGTTGTAGGTACTTTTACTAAGTGCATGATATGGGTCAGAGTATCAGTTATCCATCACAACAATAGCATTGACATGGTACTGTATATGTAATTAAGTAAGCATTTCTTCTTGTCATTGAAACTCAATGTAAATGGGTATCTCTGCCTCAAAGTGTGGGTCTTCAATCTCTCTTGGATTTAAGTCATCTGTATTTGTTTTCATATTGAGTCCAAAAACTGAAGAAACAGTAATAGTTCAATCAAAGCTGTGCTAGGAGAAAGCTGTGCTAGGAGCAATGGCAGAAGCACATAGGGCAAACCTAACTGCAAACCCATTTCCAGCTTTCATCTTGTGTTATGCCTTCAATCAAAGCAGTGTGTGCCTAAGGTCAAAGCAAAAATGAACACTCAGATACAAAGGGATAAAATGCAAATTCTTGCAACAAATAAAAAAGAGGTAAGGATTGGGTCAAATAACCTACCACAGAACAACTCTGCAAAGTTATAAAGCCTCAGATAAATTTAAATAGCCCTTCAAAATTGGAATACACACAAAAAGAAAACTAAGGCAGAGAAAAGCTAATACAGCACACATGCACATATATTCAATGTGACAAATATTGGCAATTATTAAATCACAAGCACGAGACACGAACATCTAATTGTGAAATTATTTACTTCTCTAATCACGACAAAAGGTAGTAAATGTAAATGTTTCTGCTGTATCTCAAATTTTATAAAACATTTTCACATTTATTTTCTCACTTATTGGTGTACATAGTTCAACATTCTTAGAATCTATTCTTAATTTTCTTTCTGCATTGTTAAGGCACTGCTAGTTACCTATCTCATTTAGTAATTAGGTCACTCCAAATTTAACTGTATATAGGCAGACTTTATACCTAGTCACTACCTTGACTCTTAAGTTTAGCACTAAGCTAAAAACTGAAGAAATAAAGCTTAAATTTAGAAAAACCAACGTATTGTCTTATGTAAATGTAAATTATGGTTGTTTTATCATTCAAAGTTACTCAAGCTGTTTTTATGGCAGGAAGAAAGATGATAGATGGATAGATAGATAGATAGATAGATAGATAGATAGATAGATAGACAGACAGACAGACACATACATGCATACATACATAGCTAATAGGTTGATAATAGATAGTATATGGAGACTGGAGATGGTAGAGCACCAGACAATGAGCAAAAATATCAATGTTCAAATCACAGTGAAATACCAAGTTCAAATCACAGCCTCAAACAAAAAAAAAAGAGTGTAGATAGAGAAATGTAGATTACTAATATGATTACTTTGTATAAAGTATATATATATACATATATATATATAAAAAACTGGTGTAGCTAACCTTCTAGTCATCTAAATTATGTTTTTTAATTTTACTTTTAATTTACTTTTTAATTTTTTTAATTTTATTTTTTAGTAGTATATGAATCCTGGGGCTTGAACTCAGGGTGCTTTCCCTGAGCCTCTTTATCCTCAAGGCTAGTACTCTACCACTTGAGCCACAACGCCACTTCTGGCTTTTTCTGAGTAGTTTATTGACAATAAAGAGTCTCACAGACATTTTGCTAGGGCTAGCTTCAAACCACAATCCTCAGATCTCAGCCTCCTAAGTAGCTAGGATTACAGGCATGAGCCACTGGCACCCAGCTTTAATGACTCTTGATCAGTGTTACCCCTTTTGCCATTTCAGTGAGTTACAGAGATTACCCCACCCTCACCCCAGACTCTATGATGCTCAGAGCTTCTAAAGCCTTTTTCCATCTTCTTTACAATAAAAAATATTAAGAATAGAGATAAAATAAATCAGATAATAAAAATTATTAGAGGGCTGGGAAGGTGGCTCAGTGTAGAGCGCATGCCATGCATGCCAGAGGCCCTGGGTTTGATTCCTCAGCACCACATAAGCAAAAAGAAAAAAGCCGGAAGTGGTGCTGTGTCTCAAGTGGTAGAGCGCTAGTCTTGAGCTGAAGAGCTGAGAGAGAGCTCCCAGGCCCAGAGTTCAGGCCCCATGACCGGACCCCCCCAAAAAAAATTATTAGAGTAAGAAAAATTGAGACATGAAAAAGAAGCTATCAGACTTTCTAAATATAGTATCTTTTCTTTAAAGAATTGTACTTCTAGCTTCAAAGAATGCAGTTTTACCACAGAATAATTAACACCAAAACACTTCTTGGTTAGGTTGTTTAATTTCTGTAGTATAGAAATTCACAGTGTTTAACAAAATAAAAATTTAAAGATAATGAATGATATCCTGGAGGTAGTGGAAGAAAAGGTAGAGAAACATCAGAATGTTGTTTCCCTTTTCTGTCTTAGCAGGCAGCTTACACTATATAAAAATGAAATTATAATAAGAAAAAGTACAATGGTTCTGAACTTGTAATATCTTAAATTTTCTGTCTTCAATGTGGAGGAATGTTTTAGAGATGAGTATTTTTGTAATGTGGAAATATTTATTTAAAATTCAATGATATTTTTGCTTCATTTTATTCTCCTTTCCTTTGGAAAGCATTCCATCAAACTAACTTTCTAATTATATCTTATATAATAAGTTATATATAATTTTTATAAAATTATTTTCATGCATCTGATTAGGAGCATAGAGAGCTACCAGAATACTTTTTTTTTTTTGGTCAGTTTTGGGGGCTTGAACTCTAGGCCTGGGTGCTGTCCCTGAGCTCTTCAGCTAAAGGCTGGCACTCTACCACTAGAGCCACAGCGCCACTTCCCACTTTTTTCTTTTTGCTTATGTGGTGCTGAGGAATTGAACCCAGGGCCCCAGGCATGCAAGGCAAGTGCTCTACCACTGAGCCACCTTCCCAGCCCCAAGAAATTACTTTTAAAATTGAGGTTATGGGCATTAAAAGTATCTCCTTCCAATTTCCCAACAAAATATTCCTTCAAAATCTTATACTTGATTTAAATTCAAAAAATAGTGACTGATTTATCCAGCACACAATGCTAAAGACTAAGGGTCTCTAGCAATAAAAGAAGCAAGAATCTGTTGCTATTAGAGTTCTTGATTATAGCCATTCTAACTGGGGTCAGGTGGTATCTCAATGTTGTTTTGATTTGCATTTCTTTTTTTATTTATTTTATTTTATTGTGAGAATACCACACAGAGAAGTTACAATTACATGGGCACGAGATGGAGTACATTTCTTATCAAGCATTGTTGCCTCCTACGGCTAAAGAGGTTGAGCATTTCTTCATGTATTTATTGGCCATCCTTCTTTCCTCTTCAGAGAAGTTTCTCTTTAACACTTATTTATTGGGCAGTTGTTTCTTTGAGGATTTGTTGTTGGGGGATTTAATTTTTTAAGTTCCAGGTATATTTTAGATATGAGACCCTTGTCCGTTGTATGGCTAGTGAAGATCTTCTCCCAATCCGTGGGCTTTCTTATTGCTAACTATTTTCTTTGCCATGCAGAAGCTATGCAATTTCATGCAATCCCATTTTTCCAACCTTTCTTTGATTTGTTGTGTTTCTGGGTCTCTATTAAGAACATTTCAGCCTGTGCCAAGGAGACCTAGGGTTTCTCCTATTCCATCCTGTAATGTTTTCAGAGTGTCTGCTTTGACTCCACCTTCTTTGATCCATTTGGAGTTGATTCTCGTGCAGGGTCATATAAAAGGATCTAGGTTTAGTTTTCTACAAGTAGTTATCCAATTTTGCCAGCACCATTTACTGAAGAGGCTGAAAAGGTCATATAAGTTGATGTTAGGTGAAATGAACCCCAAGATAAGTATTCAAATGTTTTTGCTTCATGCAATTGTTTCTAACACATTTATAAGATGATTTCTTTATTGCTTTGTATGTCCCTCCCCCACAGTATAACCCCTGCTCTCACTATATTTGATTTTGGTATAATTTATGGAGGGGAAAGGTAAAAACAAATAATTTAAATAGGGATACAGGTGGACCATCGCCCAATGAGATGTACAAGTTGTTATGTCAAAAAACAAACTTTACAACTTTGGTGGGGGGGGCATAAGAGGAGGCGGGCCGGGGGGGGGGAGAGGGGAGATGGGAAGGGGAAACAAAGGAGGAGGCAACAATGCTTGATAAGAAATTTACTCATTTTCTTGCCCATGTAATTGTAACCCTCTGTACGGTATTTTCACAATAAAAAAAGAAGCAAAAATATCATGAGAAATACTTGGAATACAATATGCCCCAAGCTAAGAGAGAGTTGTAATACAAGAAGAGCAGCTCCCCAAACAGGAGGGGCTCTGAACAACAGGTAATACCTAACCTGTGATTTGATAAATGACTAGTTCTAAAGAGAAAGAAAAATAAGGAATCATTCCAATTATACAGAATACCATGAGATGAATTACAAAGAATGAAAGCAGTCTACAGAATAGAATCTTGATAGGGCCTACAGAAAAGAAAAGAAAAAACTACTACTAGAATATAAATATAGATAGGTTGTGCTTCTAGAAACAAACTCAAATGTGAGTGTGAAAAAGAAAATCTTACTAAGAAAACACTGTAGAGATAGAAGACTAGTATAGATAAAGTTACAAATAAAACCAACAAATGTCTTTTGAGTAAGTTTAGGGAGTGCCACCTGTTGGCTTCTCCAGCTACATATGTGAACCCAGAGAACACCTAAACCTCACTTGTCTACTCTGTCACACCTCTTCCTATGTCAGCTCATTAAGCTCATTTTTGGAGCAGGATATCTTAGGCATCTGAGTTCCATGGAGCACAGGTGAAACACCACCATTCGTGGTGTGCACAGTGGCCAGGTGCAAAGCTGAAGCCATGCAGTCAAGCTGTCATTTGGCATCCCTTCTGTGGGCCTTCTGCTTTCTTTTCTACCTTTCCTTCTTTAATGTATGCTACAGAGACCTGTGACTAAAATAAACAAATAAATAAATAAGTGATCATATCTCATTCAACTCTTTCTAGGCTCCTTGAAGGAATGGAAAATAGAGCCATACTTATCACTCCCATTTGCTAGTTTTAATCTTGAATGAAAAATCTATACCGCTATCTGCTTGAGGTTTAGTTCTGACAGTCATTTAGCACTACTGTGGCCAAACCCTCATTGCCACTTGGACCTCTCCTAGGTCACTATGCTATTCACTTCTGCAAAAATCAAGGCAGCCATGACACTTTCTGACTAATTCTATGGCTATATTAGACCCTGTGTGATTCAAGCTTCTTCTGCTTTCCCATTATAGATAGGCCTTGTTCCAATTTAAGCAAAGGATGGAAAGGTAATGGGCTAATTTTTTATTATTAATAAGTTTTTCTTGTGAAAATACCACACAGAGGTGTTACATTACATGAGCAAGGTAATGAGTACGTTTCTTATCAAGCATTGTTGCCTCCTCCTTTGTTTCTCCTTCCCATCCCTTCCCATCTCCCCCACCTCCCCTGGCCAAAGTTGTAATGTTTGTTTCTTGACATAACGTCTTGTACATCTCATTGTTGCAATGGTATGGGCTACTTTTTTTAAAGCACCTTATCAAAGAAATTCATAAAGTTCAGCCTTGGTTTGTATGTAAGATTAGGTTACAAAAACCAGCTATGAAACTTACATATACATATACATTTATATCTTAATTTAAACTTGTCCCTTAAAATTAAACACACACTAAGAGACTGAAGTTAGAAAACCTTGTAATTTTTTAATTTTTTTCTTTCCTTTCAATAACCCAGTTATTTGTATCTTGTATCTGGCTTCTCTTCCTGAGATTGATGTTGACAAACAGCTTTAGGCTTTCTTAAAACTTTTATTTTATAATTCTGTAGAGGTAGAGATGATAGGTAGGTAGATTAGATAGATAGATAGATAGATAGATAGATAGATAGATAGATAGATAGATAGATAGATAGATAGATAGATAGATAGATAGATAGATAGATAGATAGATAGATAGATAGATAGATTAGATAGATAGATAATATATACATACATATTTGTAGCAGATGATTTTGGATATTAAGGAAGAAATTGTGTCTTTAGAGCACCCTGTTGGGAAGAGAAAGTGAGATCCTAAGAATTCAATCTTCAGGAATTAACTAAGGCCACACATGCAATAAGAAACCTATTTTAGGAGAATGGTCTTGACAGAGGGTGGTATAAAAGAAGTGGAGTGTTCCATACACAGAAAAGGCTAACACATTGGTAACAGGACGGCCTTGACCATCTAGGGATTGCTATGTGTCTTTACCATGCCGTCCACTTCTCCCCAATCCTTAGGACAGTTTTTTATACACACCTACGTGTTCCACAAGCATTTTTGTAATTTTTTATTGCTTAGTTTTTGAAAATTAAGGAAAGTAGATGAGTTCTATACCCAGAACAATGTGAAACAGAGGAATAATTCCAGGATGACAGTGAGACAACCATAAACAAGGTTAATTTGGTGCAGTAATTAAAGATGGCCACCGGAATCTCATCCTCTTCCCTTCTCTATTCTTTGCCTCTGTGATTTTTTTAAATTCACAAACTCACAAAACATAGCTGAAAGCCTGTATGTATAATCACGGCTTTATAAGGTCAAGCATTCCAGAAGAGAAAGGAAAAGATAACAATTTATAAACTCAATCATCTGTAATCAACCACCATTAAGTTCTATCTGAATTTTTTTTAATTTAATTTTATTTTATTTGAGAACATACTGTACAGAGGGGCTACAATTACATGGGCAGGATAATGCATACATTTCTTAGCAAGCATTGCAGCCTCCTCCTTTGTTTACCCTTCACCTCCCTTCCCAGCTTCCCCCCTCCCCCCACCCAATTATACCCCCCTCCCCCCCCACACCGACATTGTAAAGCTGGTTTTGACATGACATTTTGTACTTCTCATTGTTGCAACAGGTCCACCTGAATCCTTAAACGACTTGTTTGTCCCCATCTCCTCCACATGTTATACTGACATCAAATATAGTGAAAGCGGGGGTTACACTGTGGGGGAGGGACATACAAAGCAACAAAGAAATAATCTTATAAATGCGTTAGAAACACATGCATGAAAGAAACGAAAACATTAAAATACATATTTAAGGGTTCATTTTCCTAACATCACATTATCTGACCTTTTCTGCTTGACTCATACCTATACTAGATATTGCAAATAAGGGAAACCATGGGACCTATGCTTCTTTGGGCCTGGCTTACTTCACTTAATATAATTTTTTCCAAACCTTTCCATTTCCGAACAAATGGGGAAATGTCATTCTTTCTGATGGAGGCATAGAATTCCATTGTGTATATATACCACATTTTCTTGATCCATTCATCTACTGAGGGGCATCTGGGTTGGTTCCATATCTTAGCTATGGTAAATAATGCTGCAATAAACATAGTTGTGCTGGTAGCTTTACTCTGGTCTTGTTTGTAAACATTTGGGTAAATGCCCAAAAGTGGGATTGCTGGATCATAGGGGAGATCTATGTGAAGTCTTTTGAGGAACCTCCATACTGCTTTCCAAAGTGGTTGAACAAGTTTACATTCCCACCAACAATGAAGTAAAGTTCCTTTTTGTCCACATCCCCTCCAGCATCTGTTGTTGTTAGAGTTCTTGATTTTTGCTGTTCTAACTGGAGTGAGGTGATATCTCAATGTTGTTTTGATTTGCATTTCTTTTATGGCTAGGGATGTTGAACATTTCTTCATGTGTCTATTGGCCATCCTTCTTTCTTCTTCAGAGAAGCTTCTCTTTAAGTCTTTCGCCCACTTATTTATTGGGCAGTTGTTTCTTTGAGGATTTGTTGTTGGGTGGTTTAATTTTTTGAGTTCCAAGTATATTTTAGATATGAGACCCTTGTCCGTTGTATGGCTAGTAAAGATCTTCTCCCAATCGGTGGGCTTTCTATTGATCTTGCCAGCTATGTCATTTGCCCTGCAGAAGCTCTGCAACCTTATGCAATCCCATTTGTCCAACCTTTCTTTGATTTGTTGTGCTTCCGGGTCTCTATTCAGAAAATTTCGACCTGAGCCAAGGAGACCTAGGGTTTCTCCTATTCCATCCTGTAATGTTTTCAGAGTGTCTGCTTTGAGTTCAAGGTCTTTGATCCATTTGGAGTTGATTCTGGTGCAGGGTGATATATAAGGATCTAGCTTTAGTTTTCTACATGTAGTTAACCAATTTTGCCAGCACCATTTACTGAAGAGGCTGTCTTTCTTCCATTCTATTGTTTTAGCTTCCTTATCGAAGATTAGATGGCTATAGGTCTGTAGGTTCATTTCTGGGTTTTCAGTGCTATTCCATTGGTCCTGAGGTCTGTTCTTATGCCAATACCAAGCTGTTTTGATTACTATGGCTTTATAGCAGAGTTTGAAATTTGGTATTGATATTCCTCCAACAGTGTTCTTTCCGTTGAGGAGCGTTTTTGCTATTCGGGGTCTTTTATTGTTCCATATGAATTTTTGGATTGCCTCTTCTATTTCCTTGAAGAATGAGGGTGGAATTTTGATAGGTATCACGTTGAATTTGTAGATAGCCTTGGGAAGTATTGCCATTTTCACGATGTTAATCTTGCCAATCCAGGAGCATGGGAGGTTTTGCCATTTTTTAAGTTCTGTGTTGATTTCCTTTTTCAAGATTTTAAAGTTTTCATCATAGAGGTCCTTCACTTCTTTGGTTAAGTTAATTCCTAGGTATTTTATTTTTTGTGGGGCTATTACAAATGGAGTTGCTTTCCTAATTTCAGCCCCACTTTTCTCATTGTTGGCATACAGAAAAGCCATTGATTTTGGGGGGTTAATTTTATAACCTGCTACTTTGCCAAAGTTTTGAATCAGCTTGAGTAATTTGGGAGTGGAGTCTATGGGATTCTTTAAATACAAGATCATGTCATCTGCAAAGAGGGAGAGTTTTATTTCTTCTTTCCCTATTTGGATCCCCTTTATGTCTGCATCTTGTCTTATTGCTGTAGCTAGGCATTCGAATACTAGATTGAAGAGAAGTGGAGAGAGTGGGCATCCTTGTCTTGTTCCTGAATTAAGAGGAAATGGCTTTAGTTTTTCACCATTGAGTATAATGCTGGCTGTAGGTTTGTCATATACAGCCTTTATTGTATTGAGGACTGTTCCATGGATTCCTAATTTTTCCAAAACCTTCATCATAAAGGGGTGTTGGATCTTGTCGAATGCTTTTTCTGCATCTATTGAGATAACCATGTGGTTCTTATTCTTGCTCCTGTTGATGTGATGAATAATATTAATTGATTTGCGTATATTGAACCAACTTTGCATCCCTGAAATGAATCCTGTTTGATCATGGTGTATGATTTTTTGGATGAATTGTTGAAGTCAATTGGCCAAAATTTTGTTGAGAAGTTTTGCATCAGTGTTCATCAAAGAAATGTTCTTTTTATAGTTCTTTTTATAGTTCTCTTTCTTTGATGAGTCCCTGCCTGGTTTTGGGATGAGGGTTATGATGGCTTCATAGAATGTGTTCGGTAGTGAGCTTTCTCTTTCAATTTCATTGAAGAGTTGGAGGAGTATTGGTGTGAGCTCTGCTTTGAAGGCCTTGTAAAATTCCGCTGTAAAACCATCTGGTCCTGGACTTTTCTTAGCTGGGAGGTCTCTTATTGCTGTTTCTATTTCAATGCTTGATATGGGCCTGTTAAGCTGGTTTAACTCATCTTGGTTTAGTTTTGGCATGTCAATATTTGCTAGGAAAAGGTCCATTTCTGTCAAGTTCTCAAACTTATTAGCATAAAGTTTTGAGAAGTATTCCCTTATAATGTTCTGAATCTTGGTTGTTTCCGTGGTGATGTTTCCATTCTCATCTCTGAGTTTATTAATTTGGGTGTGTTCTCTCCTTTTTCTGATAAGGTTTGCTAAGGGTCTGTCAATTTTGTTAAGTTTTTCGAAGAACCAACTCTTTGTTTTGTTGATTCTTTCTGTAGTTTTTTTGGATTCTAATTCATTTAATTCTGATTTAATTTTGATTATTTCTTTCCATCTACTGGATTGGGGTTTATCTTTCTGCTCTTTTTCAAGCAGGTTTAGATGTGTCATTAAATTGTTAGTTTCAGATCTCTCCAATTTGTTGATGTAGGAGCTCAGAGCTATAAACTTGCCTCTGAGTACTGCCTTTGCTGTGTCCCAGAGGAGCTGGTAATTTGTGTGTTCATTTTTGTTGAATAGCATGAACATTTGAATTTCCTTTCTAATCTCTTCCATGACTCACTCATGATTCAGCAGTGTGTTGTTCAGCCTCCATGTGATACCGGACTTTCTTTGGTGGCTTTTGGTGTTGAGTTCTAATTTTATTCCCTTGTAGTCAGAGAGAATGCAAGGTATAACTTCAATGTTTCTGAGTTTAGACAAGTTTGCTTTGTGGCCTAAAATGTGGTCTATTTTAGAAAACGTTCCATGTGCTGCTGAGAAGAACGTGTATTCTGATGCTGCTGGGTGAAATGTTCGGTAAATGTCTGTTAAGTCTAGTTGATCTATGCAGCTGTTTAGATCTGTGGTTTCTCTGTTGAGTTTTTGCCGAGTTGATCTATCTAGTGGGGAGAGTGGTGTGTTAAAATCCCCAACAATTAATGTCTTTGGATCTATATGGGATTTGAGGGAAAGTAGTGTTTCTTTGATAAATTTGGGTGCTCCATTGTTTGGCGAATAGATATTTAGAATTGTAATATCCTCCTGAAGGAGAGATCCTTTAATTAGTATGTAGCAACCTTCTTTATCTCTTCTCATGATTTTTAATTTGAAGTTTATTTTATCTGATAGTAGGATTGCAACTCCCACCTGTTTATGAGGGCCGTTTGCTTGGTAGATTTTGTTCCAGCCTTTAACATTGAAAATGTGTTTGTTTTTACGGGCAAGATGTGACTCCTGCAGGCAGCAGATAGAAGGGTCCTGTTTTTTAATCCAACTAGACAGTCTCTGTCGCTTAATTGGAGAGTTCAGTCCGTTAACGTTAAAGAGATAGGACTGAGAGGTATTTGGGTGTTCCTGCCATGTTATCCACCTTCTTGGGGGCTGCGAAAACTGGGTTCTTCCTAAGGTTCTTGGATTCTCAGTTTGGGTGTATTTTCTTGGCCTTTGTTGCGGTCTTGTTGGTTTTCTATGTGTAGGACATCTTTAAGAATCTTTTGTAGGGCTGGTTTGGTGGAGATGTATTGTTTCAATTTTTCTTTGCTATGGAAGGTTTTTATTTGGCCTTCAGTTATGAAGGAGAGTTTAGCTGGGTACAGTATTCTTGGTTGATAGTTGTTTGTTTTTAGGGCATGGCATACGTCATTCCAGGCTCTTCTTGCTTTGATTGTTTCTGTTGAGAAATCTGAGGTAATTCTAATTGGTTTCCATTTATAGGTGATTAACCTTTTCTCCTTGACAGCTTTAAGGATCTTTTCCTTGGTCTGGGTTGATCCTGTGTGGATTATAATGTGACTGTGGGATGTCCTATTCTGGTCTGGTCTATTTGGGGTTCTAAAAGCTTCTTGTATCTGAATAGACCTATCTTTTTGTATGTTTGGGAAGTTCTCTGCTAGGATCCTGTTAAACAAATTTCCTAGACCATTAACTTCTGTTTCTAGGTGCTCCTCTACACCCATTATCCTTAGATTGGGCCTTCTGATGGTGTCTTCCAGGTGTTGGATAGACCTATCATATTTCTTGGACTTGTCTTGGATGGTTGTATGTTCTTTCTCTATAATATCTAGGCTGTCTTCAATCCCTGAGATTTGATCTTCTGCATGGTCTAACCTGCTATCAAGACTCTCTACTTTGTTTTTTATCTCTTTTCCTTCTAATTGGTCAGCTTTGATGGCTTCAAGTTCTTTGTTGAAGCTCTGTTTTAGGTCTTGTATGAATTTCTTTACTTCCTTAATTTGGTGTTCAGTGTTTGTTCTCAAATCACTTAGTTGATTGGTTATGGTTTCTTTGGACTCCCATTACTTCTGTTGGGTTCCATACAGCATTCCCTTTGTGGTCTCCCTGACTTCCTTCAGCTCTTTGTTAATGGATTCCATGAATGCCTTTAGTGATCTTTGTGTATTCTCTACCTGGTCTCTCAATTCCTGAATTACTCTTTGATTAGCTTCCTCCCGTCTGTGGGATTCCTGCAGTTCTATTTCTTCCCGTTCTTGGGATTCCTGCAGTTCTCTTTGAGTGTTCTCTGCCTGCTCACGCCATTCCTCCCTTTCTCTTTGAGTATTCTCAAGTTGTTCACGCAAATCCTGTATCAGTTTTTGAGTAGCTTCCTCACGCTTATGATATTCCTGTATAAACTTCTGGGATGCCTCCTCTCTCTCCCTATCACGCTCATACAGAGTCCTTTGTACATTGTCAAACTTCTCATTTATCATGTTTGCTAGTAGTGTTTGTAGAGCTATTTGGGAACTCTCCTCTGGATTATTCTTTATCTGTTCTAATCCCTGATTATCAAGATTGGGAATTGAGAGACCTGAATTTGCCATTTTTCTTGTGTTTTTCCGGCTTACTCTGCCCATTTGAGATGAAGATTGCACCAGTTTTGTGCTAGAACACTATCTTAAGGCAACCATCAACCAAAGTTTGCGTTTGTACAGTCAATAGTCTACAGATACAACCTAGTTCAACAGATACATCTATTCAACATCAAACAACTATATGTTAAAGGACTTCAAACCGCAGAAAAGAATTTGGAAAACCAGAAATTATTAGGATTAGGGAGAGATGTGGGTAAAAAATAGGAATAGATTGGTGTGGGGAGGCACAGGGAGAGTTAACTATGTCCTAATCACAATGCAGGAAATGGGTTGGGTAGGATGCAAGTAGAGAGAGAGAGAAAAAGAAGAGACGGAAAGGGGAATGAAAAGAGACCAGAAAAAAAAATATAAACGTAAAAATTAATGTTATTATAGAGAATAAAAGACCGTCTATTTAGAGAGGAATGTGAATATGTTGAGAGAAGAGGAGGGACATAGAGGAGATGTGAAAAACTTTAAGGATGGGAAAGGGCGAAGAAAAGATCAGAAGTTCAGTAGAGCTAGACAAAAAACAAAAAGATAATTAAGAAAGAAAGAAAAAGAGAAAGAAGACAAGAAAAGAAAGGAAAACGCTCATTCACATATTCCTAAAATAAAAATTAAAAGATGAGAAAAAAAAAGTTACTGGAAAACAATTATTTTTTCAGAAGAGGCAAAAATTAAAGATTAATAAAAGTTTTAGAAGGGAAAAAATTTATATATATATATATATATATATATATATAAGGTAACAAAAAAACAAAAAACAAACAAAAAAGAAAAGAAGAAGAAAAAAAAAAGAAAAAAAGTCTTTTGATTTTTTTGGGGGGCGGGGAGGGGTGGGAAGAATCCTGTATCTCCCTTTTGTCTGTAACCAGTCTCTTGTTGGAGTCTCTGGTCAGCTTGAGGTCCTGTGGCTTGATTGGTTTCTTAAGTCGGTTTGTTGGAAGAGGCAGAAAAATGCTCTGCTTTACCCAAGATTTTGAGATCCCCCTCCCAGGTTAGTTTTCTGGGAGGGTGATCTGCTTTGCGAATCACAAAAGAGGGGGATGTGGTAATGAGGCTAGGTTCTGGGTAGAGGTGAGGCCTTTCAACAAACAGTAGCTTTTCCCTGGGGCTATTTTGTGATAAAGCTCACAGTGCCCAGCCTGGAGCCATTCTCAGGGTTTCTGTTTTTCAATTGATTGTGGTGGCTGCTAGAGGGAGGGGCAGCCTCTGGCTCTGGTTACCCAGTGAGGCAAGCCACTCCAATGGCTGGCGCATGAGCTGGGTGACTTTTCCCTGGATGGAGCCGAGTCTGGCAGGTCACTTCGCCATTAAGTTCTTGTGACCTGCTAAATGACTCGTTTTATTCCAAGGCCTGAGCTGGAGCTAGCAGCTCCTCCGAGCTTTGTTGGTATCCAAGATGGAGATCACCGGTGCTGGGGGGGGAGGGGTGGCCTTCCCTCCTCTGCTTCCTGAGAAGGAGTGAGGACGTCAGGCTTGTACTCACACCGAGTCTTGGATCCTGGGTCGTCTCTGGTCTGCAAACAGCAGGATGAAGACGCCTGCTCCTTGTCGGTTCTTGTTGGTGTTGAGTAGAATCCGCTCGTCCGCTGCGTCTGGCTCCTTCGTCCCGGACTCTCTGTGTCTCAGGTATGACCGCGCAGCGGTGGTCGCCGCCGTGACCCTGCCGCCGCAGCGGCAGCTGATGTGTTTCCTTGGCTTCCCCTCTCTTGACTAACTCTCTGACCTGTGATGGCACACTTGGTGTGATTCTCTGGCTTAGGACTGTTCACTGGAACTCTAAAACTGCTTTCTATGCGAGAGCTTGTTCAGATTCCAGCTTCTCCTCCGCCATCTTCCCGGAACTCCCTCTATCTGAATTTTTTGTATCTGTACTATGAATCAATAACTAAGACTAGGAATTCTTTTAAAGAGAAAATACTAAATAGGAAGATAATGGTAAGCTGAATCTGTGCTTAAAGCCCCATATGGAATCTAGACACCAGGAGCCCTTAGGTAGAAATTAGCAAAGCAAATGATGTTTGGAATGAAAAAAGAGATAAGATGATGTTAAGCAAAGTGTGCCCCAAGACAGGGACACAAGTGGTTTTTTTCTTTCTTGCTATTGTTTTTAATGTACTTATAATGCACTATTTGATTCTTTTGTTTCTTCTGTATGTTCTTTCCCCACAGTATAACCCTTGTTTTCACTGTATTTGTTTCTGGTGTTCTTGTATATACATTTTTGTAATTTGTAAAGGGAAAGGGATATAGTGGAATGCTTAAATGGGGATGCAGGTTGACCCATTATGATGATGAGATGTACAGGACACCATGTTGAAAACAAACTTTACAATGTTGGGGTTGGAGGATGTGTTGGGGAGGTGGTGAGGGAAGGGATAGTAGGGGAAAAACAAAGGAAGAGGTAACAAGGCTTGATAGGAAATGTACTCATTACCCTACTCATGTAACTGTAACCCCTCTTTACAGTATTTTTACAATAAATATATGCATATAAATAAAAGAAAAGAAAAGAAAAAAAAGAGACTCATCTCTATGAAGACCTAGAAGTGAAATCTGGGACTGCCTTGGGAGCAAACAGACAGACACCAGTCCTACCTGTAGAGTTTTGCCTTCAGGATGTCTTATGCAATCCAGATCTAGTTTTCCTAATGTAAAAGCGGGAAATATGAATAAATAAAGTAGCTTCGATTTCCTTCAAAACAATAAATTACTAGTGTTTGATTCAAACTCCTGCTAATATGCATGATCTGTGTTTGTATGTTTCTGACAGTAGAAAGTTAAAAGGCTCAGCAAGGAGCTCAAACACTTTTTACTCAGTGGGCTCCTCCCTGATAGAGCAGGAAAGCCAAGCTGACAGTATTTTCTGTTCTTTATTTCCTGCCCAGCACACCATGTCTTGCCTCTCTCGGCCCCTAAAACACTCTAATATAGAAACTCCGAGACAAGACTTGCCCCAGCCAACCAGAATTTAAACAAGGACCTCTAGATGTATGTGTCTAGGGTACAGGTTAGGAAGGAAACAATATTTTAACACAACCAAACTAGCCTGTGGACAAGAATGTCTTAGGACAATTACCAGATTTGAGGTTTGGATTTTCATTACTTTAAAATGCAATCTCCTCTCCCTGAAATCCCCACAAACACTATAGATCAGAATATCCAGAAGTGGGATCCAGGTATCTGGATCTATAGAAGTTTCTCCACTGAATCTGAGGTTTTTAATTTGAGAATTGTTCCCTAGTGCCTCCTCAGTCATTTGTGTTTAACACAGTCTCCCTAGGATAGACTTATGTTGAGGTGTCAAATAGCACACAGAGCAGAGCAATGGTGCCTCACACCTGTAAATCCCAGCTACTCAGGAGACCTGGAAGATAATACTTAAGGCAGTCCCAGAAGAGCAGTCTAAAACTCCACTTAACCATCAAAATGTTGTGCTGGAAGCATGATTCAAGTGGTTGATCGCTGGCCCTGATTAAAACAATCAAAGAAATGTAATCTAACAGTTTAGTACAAGAAATCATTGACAGAGAATAACCAAAGTTATTCGTCATATCCTTAAAATAATCTCTTTAGATCATCACTCTTGAATGAGACCAACATTCAACAAAAATGGCCCCTGCTGCTTTGCTTGAGTTGCTTTTCAAAATTTTCTCAAGTCTCTGATTCTGACCTGTCTTATCTATTACATGGTAATAAAACTTTAGCCAATCAGGTTACTTTTTTTAATTAAGACAAGAAAAAATGCAAATGTTAGTACACATTAGCAGACACAGCAAACAGGAAAAAGTAGTCTTACCAGGCAGCAGTTAAGTTGGACATGTCAGAGAAAGAAATACATCTAAATGTACTGTCATGACAATGTCTCACTGGCTTCCACATGAGATGTCCCAGAAAATTAAAAAAACAAAAACAAAAAAAACCCACCTATTTTGGATGACTTAAAGGCATGGAAGTACTCACCTGATTCCCCTTCTGTGCAAACATTGTTCTAATCCATTATAATTTCCTATCCTAAGAATTCCAAATTTTTCTAAATTTGGAATTTTTTTTAATTCATCTGTTGATTTTCACTTCCTTTCCCTCCCTAGTGCTTTCCTTCCAATGAGTTTTTGCAGCCCATGCATCAGTGATACAGTGACTGAATCTCCTCACCATGTTTGCTCATCCCTGCAAAGAAATAGATTTGTATCAGAGCCTGTTCACTTCTTCAAGGAGAGAAAGCCTTTCCCTTCTCTGTAACCCCAGGTCAGTGCTGTGCTAAGGCTTAAAGTAGGTGTGTGGTAATTTGAAAAGGTGAGTGAACTGAGGTGGCTGATTATTTTATTAAAAGTTTCTTTTTGTTCTGAAGGTGACAAGTTCCAGGAACAAAGGCAAAACTTTCAATCAAATAACTGATTACACCAAAAGCAACTGAGGCATAGAGGATAGAATTGACTGATATGACAGAAAATAACCAATGCCTAGCTGTCATCTGAAGTTCATGTATCAACTAAACTGTGTCTCTATCCTTCAGGATATAGTTAAGCCAAATAATCCCCTCTAGCCTCCTCAAGTTACTTAAATAGGTTATCGGAGCTGAAGGATCACAAAAACTTGATTAACTTCTTGAATTGAACTTTCCATTGCCCCACTTGGGTTGCTGATGTATTGCTTGGATTTCTTTTTTTCTAAACCTGAAGCCCTTCAGGTGAAATAGAATTGAAATCATGCTGTTATGACTATCAATCCCCTGTCCTCAGAGAAGTCACTTAAAAATGAGCTCTGGACAGCAGCCTACAAAAAAGGCACAAGGGAAATGACAAACAATATGAATCAAAGGCAGAACAGATGGCAGGAGCAGCTGCACCATGACAGCCACACTCAAAATATAGTGCCCCTCTTCCTCACATAGGCTGTGTCAGCTCAAGCAACCCTAGTAATAAGAAGCATACCACAATCCACTCATGCCATCCAGGCTGGAGCCAAGTAGCTTTTCTTACAGAGCTTTCTCCTTGAAAGAGCTTATGCCAACTGCTCTACCTGTACCGGACATTTATAGACACAATCTCCATCTTCTCTTCTCACTCCCTTCTACAATATGTTGGAGTTAAGACAGGATACCACTAACTAGATGTTTGCCAACATCTGGACACCTGGTTTTATATAGATCTAAATAAATGCTTACTTCAGTAAGAATGTTTTGAATTATATTCATTATATCTGTCCTTGTTGAATTGTTTTCCTCAGTATAAAAATTTAGTTCAGAGACAAACTTTGGTAATAATTTGATTAATTCTTCGGTGGGGCATTTTCTAATGCACATTATAAATATTTTAACACTAAATGTGCTCATAAATCTTTCATTATGTCTTAGATTTCCTCACAATAAAACTCAGAACAGTAAACAGTGCATTTTAAGTAGTAGCCTTCTCCTTAGAGCAGCAAAAAACTGGTCAAAGAAAAAAAATATAACTATGCACAATAGCCTAGTTGGTCCCCAGGATCTTCCTTAGAGACAGAGCAAAGATGACTCACAGTCAGTCAGTGTCAGGCAGGGATTTTAAATTTGAGTTAAGGATTCACCACATCTACCTCTAACCTCAAATGCTACTCTGGGAGGCTCCTAAGCCCAATTCCACCTCAGAGCTCATTAAATTAGAAAAGCCCTATGGAACTCACTTGGGCTCTTCACAAACTCAGAGATTTCCCCCATCCCAGGTCTTTTCCATCTTTTTCTTTCCCCCTCTATTTAGTTCTTCAGCCAAAACAAGTCTAATGGGTTGAGCAGAAATCTCATAGGCAAAATGAAAGGATTAGAGTCAGTGAAGACTGTGTGACTTCAGAGAAGACCTTTTATTTCTCTGTGTATTCTTTTTCAATAATGTATAAACCCTTAACTCTGACAATCTATGGCATTTATTGGAAGTGTGTGTGTGTGTATGTGTGTGTGTGTGTGTGTGTGTGTGTGTGTGTGCGTGCGTGTGTGTGTGTGTGTGTGTGTCTAAACTTTTTACTCACGCTAATATTTTTTTCTTTTGTCAGTCATGGGGCCTGAACTCTGGGCCTGGGTGCCTTCCCTCAGCTCTTCAGCTCAAAGCTGGTACTCTACCATTAAGCCACAGTGTCACTTCCGGCTTTTTCTGGGTATGTGGTGCTGAGGAATCGAACCCAGGGCCTCATGCATGCAAAGCAAGAGCTCTACCACTGAGCCACCTTCCCAGCCCTTCTAAATTAGTATTAAAGTTAACTTTAAAATTAAGCGAGTTCAGAAAGCCATAAAATTGCTTGCTTAACATATATTTTCCTAAGACAATTTAATAATCCGACTAAAATAAAGTTTATAGCATATTTTCATTTGTAATCTTACTTTATTCTATAAACCATTAGCAAATACCATCTCATCAATTCCAAAAATAATTCTTCTCATTCCATCTTTCACATATACACAGAGCTATGATCTACTTGTTTCATTTCTTTAATTACACATGCAGATGTTGGAAATAACAACCCTGGCAATAAAATATGGTAAACTCTACCCACTGGCAAGTAATAATATTTTTTTCAAATGATGATAAATAAAGAGGAAGCTTAATGTATACAGATAGTGTATCAAAATAACAGAATGTCTTTCTAATACCCATTTCTTATTTGTATGTGATGATTTAACAAATACAAAATGCTGTCTCCAGGCTCCAAGATGTTCATAAAAAATATTTGCTTACAAACTCCATGGTGACAGTTCAAGGGGCTGGGATAGGTGTTTGGCTAAATCTGCATTTTCATATTTCAGAAGATCTAATATATCTAGATGGAAGTTTTAGTCAGAGAATGATAGTGCTGCTGTTTTTATTTTTTTTTTGTTGTTCATTTTCCTTTGATCTCAAGGATTTATATGAAATCTTAGGAAGACCAAGATCCACTTGATTGCGTGAAAGTAGTGTTTGAGTCATCACATTTTTTCTTACCATTTTCTTTTTTTAAAATTCTGACTTAAGGCATTTTATTCTATATCTAAACTTTCATTCGAGCCCTACTGTTGATTAAAAGGGATAATGAACTTCAATCAAAAAGGACTTCAAGATAGGAAATGTATTCAGTACCTTACTCATGTCACTGTAACCCCTCTGTACACTATTTTTACAATAAAATATATTTTAACAAAAAGGACTTTAATTGTACCCATTGAGCTCTTCATATATGTTCATTCTCTTTGAGCTAACACAGATCAAGGCATTAAGTTAGTTTTATTTTGGTTAGTTAACTTAGTTTTATCTTCTGTTTGGTCTGAAATATTGAAATGAAGACAAATGATTGAAATAAAGTCTACAGAAGAGCTTGTGCCTTGTGTCTGTGTAAGGGAAAAGAGAAAAATTTTGCAAAACAGAAGTTCTCAAAATCCCAGAAATATTTTCAGCAGCAGGCAAACCTCCATTGCATCAAAAGGCAAAGTTGGCAAAGAAGAGCATTTTATGTGACAACTGTATACATAAATGTTTCAAAAAGTTTAATAAACCACAGGTACTGCATTTGTATCATTACTGGATATTGTGAGATCTGTTTTCTTTCCTTCTAAATGCCTCTTAATAAGCCATTACAGGTCTATTTTTGGTCTCACTTGGCCTTTCTAATATACCATCTGCTAAAAAGACAGAGCAGGAAGCTTAAGTTTACCGGTGATGTCTGAGTGCTAGCTTAGTTTCAGACAAGACAAGTGACCTTGAAGCACTTTGTTAGTTTTGCACTTTATACAACAGAAAAGTGGCTGTGCAGATTATTGGAGAGCAACTGCTGGTTGAAACATTTTTTTTGTGGAAAGGCAGTTGGAGAACAACTGATCACTTAAATATTTTTGTGAAAAGTAGGATTAAAAGGAGAGAAGAATAAAAATAACACCAGGAAAAATATGGGCCAAATGATTCAATCATTAAGTTACTATGATCCAAATACTTCAAATATTATGCTGAGTTTTGCGTTCAAATGAGAGAGGGGCAGTATCATTAATATCCATTGGGTGACTGGTTCCAGTACACCTGACAGATTACCAAAAGCTATATCTAACTAATTAGTTGTGATGGATACAACCTTGCAAATGCAATTATTGGAGCATAGATAGAAGGCTTGTTTTAGAGAATGATGAAAACAGTCTGTTTGCTAAGAGGTAGTTTTAGGTGACTTAGGAATCTTAGAAATGGTCTATGAAGGAGCTGGCATGTATGACAGATGTTAAGCAGAATTTTAACAGATGAAAATGTTGCAAAAGGCAATAGTAAGTTATCCACAAAGAAGGAAGCAGAGTTTCTATTGATATCTCTGGATAAAAGCCAGGGCTGCAGCTAAACTTCTGAAGGTACACAGGACTGCCCCCTACAATAAGAATTATCTAGAACAAAATGTCAGTAATGCTAAGGTAGAAAAAAATTCTTTCCAAGATTATGTATTCTAACTGAAGGGTATAATTAGTTTGTTTTGACTGATGAATATCAAATGAAATTCTATTGTGGTCAACTAACTCAACAGGAGAAATGATAGATTAGGGAAGACAATTAGAAAAAAATAAAAGTATAGCAGTAGTTCACATTATAGACAATGCTATTTTAAACTATGAATGCAAAAGAGATATGCAATATTTATCTATAAGTGTCTTAATACATGTACTTAGGGTATGTCCTGCAGTTTATAAAGAAGGTTTGGCAATGGACTAAAGAGAAAAGAAAGGAGTGGAGGGAGTAAATAGAAAGAGTTTAGAGATATAGAAGGGGAGCAAAAATAATCATTCATTTTGAGCTCATCAAGTTTGAAATTCCTTTTAGGTAGGTAAGATAAAGACTTCAACTAATCATATATATGTCTGGAGTTCAAGAGTGTGGTTTTTATAATAGTGATACAAATTGGAAGGTTACAGATAAAGGCAAAATATTTAAAGGCTCAGAAGTTAATAAAAATCATTCAAGATATTATGAAACCTAAGAAAAAATTCAAATCTGAGCCTTACAAAATTGACAACATTATACAGAGAAGGATAGATAAATTACAGTTAGAGACCTCGAAAGAACACAGATGACACTGGCTTCAGAAAGGCTAAGAGAAGATTCCATTCCAAGAAAGGAGAAAGTGGCCAGCTGTTGCAAATGCTACTGGGACCTATGCAATAATAAGACTGACAGAAATCCATTGAATTTGGCAAGGTAAAGGTGGCATGAAATGAGAGGAACTGCCAGATCACAGTGAGTTGAAGAGTGAACAGAAGGTGTCAATGTGTGGAGATTAGCTAAGCCCTATGATCCTAGAAAACAGCAAAGGTTATGAAATCCCCATACCCTGTGTTCCTGGAAAATGGTTCCATGCAAAGAACTACCCACTCATTTCCTAAGGCCTGAGATTCATGGATGTCCCCTTGTTTATTTAGAACAAAGTGAGACATAATTCAATTATTTGCCTCATGTCATTTCCCCTTGCTTTTTCCCATGTTTCCAAATGTTTTTCATCCCTCATAACAGAAATAAAAATGTGATTGTAATTAAGTGCTACCTATTGATATAATTCTTAGAATCAAGTCTCTGTTTACAGAGTCTAGGTTTGTTTTATATTTGACAAAGTGAGAGAGTAGCCTCTAGATAACTTGCTTAGAAACCTTTATGCAAAGTAGTATTTGAATGGAGATGCTCCATCCTTGGAGTTGATAAGCAGAGGTGAAGAACTGGTTGTAGAACAGATGAAGGCCAAGTGCTTTTGGTTTCTGTCTCATTACTGTAGTTCAACAGCAGTGAGAAAGAATGACAACATCTTGAAGAAAAACAACTAGGAACTTCACCAGTCATGGCAGCCAAAAGTAGCAGGAAGGAAGACAGCATGCCAGGTTCAATATGAGTATCTGACCAGAGAGAAGTCTATGTATAGAGGTTGAGCCCACAGAGAGGCTGTTTCACCAGGACAGTAGGAAGCAGCAGAAAGATCAAAAACCTGCTTGGATGGTCATCTTCATCAGGAGTCTACTTAGGAAAGAGTCTCAGTTAGTGACTAACAAGAACATTAAGGAAAATATGCATGCATTGTTTATGAGCAAATTCTAGGCCCATATAGCCTTGAAATCAATCAAAAGTGAACACACACACACACACACACACACACACACACACACACACACACATTGGGACTTCATAAGGTCTTCCAGCTTTTCTGCTCTTATCTTCTATAAGATGCCCCATCAATCTTTTGAGCACTTTCATAGTCCCCTATTCAAAGCTTACTTTGGATTCTATTTGTTACTACCAAAAGAGTCCTAAATCATGCAAAAATTAAAGCGGTCAACAGCACTTGTGCTCTGAACAACATCATGTCGGCATTCATAAAGTACAATATGACAGAAATATGAGAAGAAATTGACAGAAACATAATTGTAGTGGGAATGTTAATACTCATTGCTCCACAGTTGACTGATGAAGAAGAACAAATAAAGATATATGTTGAGACTACCAAAAATAAGAATCTTAAATATAGGAAAACATTTTATACTCTATGCTCTGTGAAAGCTGGTCTTTTATGCAATATATTTTTAAGAGATTATTACATAATGAAAGTGTCTAAAGCAATAGATTTTCTTGAGGTCATAAATGAAGATTCTGTGCTCATGGAGATTTCAGCCTGATAGAAAAAGATAGTCTTTGAACTTGTAACAAATACACATTCGACTGTAAAGTGCTCAAGCTCTATAAAAGACCAATATGGGGTACAAGGAAAAGTGCATATGCAGTAAGAGGCTAAGATTTCCATGAGACTGTGTGGACTTGGAAAAGTTTTCAGAGATAGAGGTTCATGGCAGGGAAAGGTGCTAGTCAGGTAAAACAACAGAGAACATTCCCTGTCTTAGACACCCCATGTCGTGGGTCTAAGATGGGAAAGTACCTCATCAGTGGCTACATCGTAGTGGTCAAACAGGAAGAGGGTCTGTGGGCAAGTGAGGAAGGAAGACAGTGATTCACCTCTGTAGTATGCACAGGTCTGAATTCTATCCTGAAAGCAGAAACAAATGGAAAGCATTCAACTCATTGAGAAAGGAATGTAAACTGGTAATTTCTTTAAATTGCATGACTGATAGAGAATGGATTGAAAAGCAACACGAGTCAAAGTAGGAATGAAAGGGCAATTCTGGTAAAGAGAGTGCCTGGAGGAAGATGGTGGCTACTTGCAGGGAGATGGAGGGCAACGGAGATGGAAATAGACACAGTTGTTTTCCTTTTTGTTGTTGTTGTTGTTAAATTTGACAGTTTGGCTATAAATTGAATTGGAGTACTGTTGGGAAGGGAGCAATAGTAAATGCCTCTGAGAGAAACAAATGTTTTATTAAAAATTTTGTGAAGCATTTACAAAAATGTTTTTATATATTCAGTCACTAGGGAAAGTTCAATAAACCATCGCAATCAGAAATGTGTAAACTGTTATCTCTGACTACAATTCAATAAAATGAAAACAAAAATAAATGACCACATAGATATTACAAGAAAAGTTCATAACAAAACAATGACTTTCACTGTCATAACTAACAATTCCCAAGTCAATGAAGCAGTCAACACTGAAATTATAGATTATTAGATACGAAGAACTATATTTTTCTATTTCAATAGGGTTTAATGTAAATTCCAAGTTCCTAGGCAATATCATAAATATGAATGGTTTCATTATTAAACAAAAAGCAAGGAAAATATATTAAATTATACCCTGAGCTCAAATTAGAAAAAAAGAACAAGAATAAAGTCATAAAGAAAAAGAGAAAAATTAGAGTACAAAAAGAAAAAACATATAAAGCCTAAGGAAAAAAGTAGACTAAATAGCTGAAATAAATAGATGAATAATAGACAAATCCAATATAAAAAAAGGGAAAAGGCAAATATTCGAAATTATAATAAGATACTAAGGAGAAAATGCAAATATTCAAAATTATAGCAAGGCACTAAGTCTCACATTCTGGAGGGACCCTCTATCTGATGGCAGATAGTCCCTAGGAAGTGACCAAAGAATCATACAGAATTCTGTTTCATTTCTTGTCAGGTGGTTCACATGAGGAATTTCCAGCATTGATTTTATGCAAAGAGGCCTCAACATATAATGCATCCAGGAGTTTAAGAGAAAGACAAATTATTATTCATTTCCTCACTGCCTGTCTTGTGGGATGAAGGTGAGGAGTAGAAAGATACGTGGATGTGCTTCGACTTCTATGTGTACTCTCCCAACATTCTTGGATTGAACCCCTAACCATAGTCATATGATACAAGGAAATAGAGGTAACTAGGTCATCACTGTGCATCCATGAGAAGAGATTAGTATATTTACAAGAGAAAAAAATCCAGCTTACTTTTTTTCCACCCTGTGAGGAGAAAATTAGAAGTCAACGATCTATAACCCTACATTGAGAGCCCATACTAGACACCCCAAAGTCTCAGCAACCTAACCTTGGACTTCCAGCTTTTCAAAACTACCTCATCTATGGCACTTTGTTATAGCAGACTAAACCAAGATTGGCATATCTCCATTCCCATCTGCATCAGAGCTAATGGATATTGATCCTTATTACCTTCTTTCTATGTGTTGGGCACAATAAGAGCTCTGCAGGTATAAGCTTGCTAAATCTTCAATAGAATACTTGGGGCAGAGCCCATTTTCCCCATCTCACAAAAGACGAAAGCAACATCTCATGTCAGAAAATAGAAATCTAAAATTATCACTGAAAGTAGAAAATAGACATTATCACTAGTGATAATGTCAGTTTATCCTAGAATTAATATAGTTTTCATAAAATATCAATCAAAATCCTATCAGAATCTTAAAACTGGTCTAAGTAACTTTACATATTTTTCCTGTAAAAAAAAGTCAGAAGTGAATGGAGCCAAGAATATTCTTTACAATAAAAACTAAGAAACTTTCTAAACTCTAACAAACATTGCACAAGTTGGAAAGCTATTGAAAAGTTAACCCTGAAAGATAAATCTCTGGAACAAAGGAGATCTTAGGGTATGTTAAAGAGATTATTTCAAATCAGTGCAGAAGTGATGAATTATTTAAGAAACAGTGTTGGGATAATTGGCTTCATGATTTGGGAGATAAAGGGGCATGGATGAGTGACCAAATGAATAAATAGATTAGCATATTCTGCTGCCTTTCTTTGTACTGATTAGCTACCCTTGAAGGAGCATTTTCTGAAACAATAACTGGCAGAATAAAATTATCCCACATGTAATTATTGTATTCTTGTGTGTGTGTGTGTGTGTGTGTGTGTGTGTGTGTGTTTCCTTTCTGAGATAAAGGAAGAAAAGCATAGAAATCTCAGTTTGACAGACATTTTAGTTCACCCTCTATTCTTTTCCTCATGAATACTTGAGTACTTGAAGTACTTTTGTATATCCATTGCCTTTTCAGTGCCATTAGATAAAGAATCATCAGAAGCATTCCAGGAAGGATAGTTCAGGGAGGGATGCCTCAGCTAAGAAGTCTTCTTACAGAAGAGGAATTGAAAACTGAGCAGGGGCGGGGGAGAAAGGAGAGTGGGAGAAGAATGAAGCAGGGGGTAATAAGATCAACAAGTGATGATGTACTCACTAGCATACTTATGTAACTGTAACCCCTCTGTACATCACCTTGACAATAAAAGTAAATTTTAAAAAAAGAAGACTTTGCTCTGTAGAGGCAGAAAGAAAGGGAGCATTTGGGATGAATTCTTTTCTTTTTTTTATTGTGAAAATGCCGTACAGAGGGGTTACAATTACATGGGCAAGATAATGAGTACATTTCTTATCAAACATTGTTGCCTCCTCCTTTGCTTCCCCTTCTCATCCCTTCCCATCTCCCCACCCCCAGCAAAAGTTGTGAAGTTCGTTTTTCGACATAACGACTTGTATATCTCATTGGTGCAATGGGTCCACCTGTATCACTATTTAAACGATTTGTTTTTTCCCCTTCCCCTCCACAAATTATACCAACATCAAATACAGTGAAAACAGGGGTTATACCATGGAGGATGAATTCTGAAGGAATAAAGGAAATGAGAGCAGAGAAAAATGAGTCACACACTGCAGAGGGAACACCAATTGGTGGGCAATGGAAAATGAGGAGGTACTAGGTAAGGAAACAAAGAGTTAGAGTTCCAAGTTAGAGGAGCCTCTGAAGGTTTTAAAGCAGGTTGGTAACACAGAGAGATACTGGTAATAGATGGGGTTATCCCTGGAATAAGGATAGAGAGGAAGAGGAAAAATAAATTCAGAGTGCTTGATATGAAGGGTAATAGCATAATCCAGAAGTGAAGTGACAGTGACAAAGCAAAAATCTGACAATGCTGACAAGAGGTGGCAGGCCATCACCAAGAAAGGCTGAATTTACATCACAGATAAACTTAAACCAAAAATGGAATTAAGTACAGTGTCCAGTCAGTGTTTATCTCTGTCTAGATTTTCCCCAAAGGAAAGGGGGGAAAATCCCATGAGTAACAAAAGCTATTCCATACTTGTAAATATATTTTCTATTATCACTTTTGCTGTACAAGAGTTGTCATTCAATGAAGCAGTTTATGAATACAATGTGTCCTGACCAGCGTCACCCCTTTCAGCATTCACACCCATCCCTCCCAACCCATCCCTCCCCTCTCTTTCCTTAATTTTTTGTGGGACAAGCATTGACTTCTTGACTGCATTCTCCCTCCTCACTTCCTCTCTTCGCTCCCCTCCCCTGAACACTCCCCTACCCCTTTCAAATATTTATTTCCTAGTGTTTATTCTGATTTAGTCTTTCTAAGGAATTACAGAGTTCTTCCCCTGAATCTACCACATTTCAGTTAATAATACGTTTGTATACACATACATACCACCTGAAGTATTCACTTCTATATTTATCAACTAATTTTAGCTCCTACATATGAGAGAAAACATGTAACCTAGGTATGTCTCTCTGGGTCTGACTAAGTTTTTTGGTGCCAATGCAGGGGCATGAATTCAGGGTCTGAGTGCTGTCTCTCAAGTTATTTTGCTCAAGGCTAGTTTTCTACCACTTGAGCCACAGCTTCACTTCCAGCTTTTTGCTGATTAGTTGGAGATAAGAATCTCGTGGGCTTTTCAGCTCAAGTGGGCTTCAAACTGCAATCCTCACATCTCAGCATCCGGAGTAGCTAGGATTACAGGTGTGAGTTACCAGTTTGCCCCAGGATGGTTCTCATTTGATTCAGTCTTGATATAGGGTTTTAATATAACTTCTCTGTGTGTGTGTGTGTGTGTGTGTGTGTGTGTGTGTGTCTTTTCTTCGTAGAAGAAGGTAACTTAGAAAAACAGAAGTGAATTAGAACTGGGTTCTTGTTCCTATCACAGAATATTTGCTTTGAACAAGTAATTTTTTTAGAGGTAGGTTATTTGCTTGTGTTATTAGGCACTGTCTCCTGCTATTCACAAATACATCAAAATTAGACATATGTCTTAGAAAGGCCTGATATAAACAAGAAGTTATTTATTGTAGCTCATGATTTTTAGAAGTTTTGGTATTTTTAGAAGTTTGATATGATAGAGCAAAGCAACTCACCTATGGTGGCCAGGAAAGAGAGTGAACAAGAAGGAGAGAGAGGGGGCAGGGAAGGAGGAAGAGGGAGAATGCTGTGAGATTTTTCTCATTTTCATTACAACCAATGAGAAGCCACTGCCCACATTCAGGGTGGGTCTCCTCCCTTTAGCCAATCCTGTTTGGGAATACCCTGAGAGGTAGAGCCAGAGGTGTCTTTTCATTGATCTCTTAGGCACTTCCCAATCTAATCAAACTGACACAACTAACTATCACAAGTCCACCCATCAAACCAACACCCAAACACATACCCTTAAACCATAACATTCCATCCCTAACCCCCCAAAGGGCTCCTATCGACCTGTACTGCAATATTCATTTAGTCAACCTCTGAGAAGTCCAATACTGTGCCAAAGTTCAATTCCAAAGTATTCTTTGAGACTCCAAATTCTTAGCTAAGAGCCCTTGTAAAAACAAAAACAAGGTACATCCTCCTGAGTCAGGGATCACAATTTCATTCCAAATAAGAATAGGGGGATTTCAAGGAACGTTCAGACTAAGTCAAAACTGTAACCCAGCAGGGCAAATATTAAGTCATGTAGCTACATGATAATGTCATGTGAGCTCCCATAGCCTTGCTATTTTCAGCCAACCTCGCCTACCTCTTAGACTGTGCACTCTCGATTTCTGTCATCTCTAACTTCTGGGGCTTCTATTGCATCACGGGCTTTGCCCTCTCAGGGGCACCCCACAAATACCCTCTTTCCAGGCATTGCTGTGCCTAGCTAAGCCTTCCTTTGAGACCTGAGCAGAAGCATTTGTGGCACCATAACTATTGAATTCTGCATGCCTGCAGACCCAACACTGTACACAATGTTGAAGCCTACTGCTAACTGGAGCAGTGGCCAAACCTTGGACCATACCTCTGAGTAACTGAGTGGTTAAACATAGGAACATACTTCCCTAGGGGACTCTGTGGGAGCAAAGCAACTCAGATCTTCCTTCTTAAAAGAAAATCTTCCAAATCAGTTGAAACCATTACATCCTTGAGCCTGTCATCAAGGATGTTAGCATTCCCTTCATCTCAGGTCCTCAGCTCCTCCCACTTCACTTCCCAGAGCAGCTTGTATCTGCCCCCAGCTGCATCAGCCGAAAGTCCTCCACCCAAACTTGAACTCCACCCTGTCTCTCCCAGGGATCCTGCCAGTTTCTGCAGGATAGGCGTGCATTCCCACTCTCCTCTTAGACCTAGCTGCACATGCAGAATACCTCCCACCTCTAGCCCCAGTGCCAAGGATCCCCCTGGATAGGCACTGGCGCCATATTTGCTCCCTCTCCCATGGGGAAGATGGCCCCTCTTATAAACCTTCTTATAACCTCCTTCTCCGGTTTGTCCTTGTGGTCTTCTGGGATGGCTGGGATGGCTGCTTGCAGGGGATATTCAGTCAACTCCTGATATATCCTCAAAGGATCTTTTCTACTGTTTCAATGCCAGTTACTTGGATCTTTTTTTTAATTTTTATTTTATTGTAAAGATGCTGTACAGAGGTGCTACAGTTACATGAGTAAGGTGATGAGTACACTTGGATCCTTTTAAAGACCCTAATTCCTTCAGAAACCACACCTTGTTGTCGCCAACTTTATACATGCTTCTTCTCTGGGCTACTAATCGGGTTTTCAAAAGTTTCTGCTCTTCTCTTTGCACAACTCTCACTGAACCTGGTTTAACTGCACCTAGCAATAACTATGACATATCCTGGGTGCTGAACTCCCAAAAGTGTCCTCCTTCTCATCTGAAACCTCATGAGTACGATCTTTAATATCTATGTTTCCAATGCATCCTATTTAAACTCTTTCCAGAATTGTCCATTCAGCTGAGCTTTCTATGGTTTTTGTAGGTGCCCTCTCCAAGCTTTTCCAAATTCCTCCCACATGCCACCTGCAAAGGTTTCTGAACTACATGGTCAGGTTGTCACAGTGGAAACTACACTTCTCTGACATCTGGGTTAGACTTTTCTGTCTGTGACAAAATACCTGATACAAACAAATGAGGGGAGGAATGACTTGTTTTGCTAACCATTTCAGAAGTTTCCATCCATTATGGAAGAGAAAGGAAAGTATGATAGAGCAAAGCAGCCTATATAATGGTGGCCAGAAAGTACAGGAGAGAGAGAGAGAGAGAAAGAGAGAGAGAGAGAGAGAGAGAGAGAGAGAGAGACGATGCCTGTGCAAATGGCTTTCTCATTTTCCCCTTGGATTTCATCTGATCTCACAGCCTACAAATAGATCCTAGGTGCTTATTAATCCAATTAATTTGACAATCAAACTTAATTATCACAAATATATAAGCACATATGTGCTTGTGTGTACATTACATATATATAAAATGTAAAAATTTTACAGATTTATCAGCTGAGTATCAAAAATATATAAAAGAATAAATAAGTGTATTAACAGTTGTAAATATGATGTTTTTGAAGATTGGGTCAATATTCTTCCTTCTGCAAATTTATATATTAACAACAGCCCTTTACCACATAATCAATTGCTTTAATCATCTTAATGTTAAAGAATTAAGGTCATATTCTTTTATCAAGAAAACTCCCTTTCTCCAAGAGTGGTACCACCATGAACAACATTCACCAAGACAGTTTGATTAAATAGTTGGCTGTAATTAGTTTTCCCAGGGGAAAAATGAATAAAAGACTCTCATCAGGTATGAGGGCTCCACAGCTTCTCCAGCTGATTGAAATTCCATTATTTATTTTGTACATCTGGATAGTAAATGGAAGCATCTATAGCATCAGTTTCTCCAGGCTGTCTTCAAACAGGTTTAATAAGAGTATTAGGAGTTTAAATAAGTTTCCAACTGTTAAAAGTAGTTTTCTCATTTTTCATGTTGACATTCTCAAAATCAATTTGTCTTCTTGACCTTCTGGCTTGCTGCTACCTCTGGAATGGAAATCTGGATCTAACAGGAAGATGAAGTAAATGTACCCCCTTTCCCTCTGTGGAAGAAGCCTATGGTCTCAGTTCCACAGTTCCATTTAGTCCTTACTGAGTATCGACTACATACACAGACCTGGGATGTGCTCCAGAGAGAATTCAAAGAAATACATGTTACCATTTTGCTGGAGAAACAGAGCTGGCTATGAAATATTAGGCTTTATTATAAGAAACAAAGTAAAAGATCAAAATGTGTGATAGGCTACTGTTTGAGAGATAAGAATGTAGCAGCAATTTCAAGAAGGAAAAGAGATACCAAGGTCTTAGAAAAGTGACTCTCAATGCTAGCCATCCATTTGAATCACACAGAAAACTTTCAAAACTCCCAACATTCATGCTGTAACCCAAACCAATTAAATCAGAATCTCTTACCAGGAGACTTGGCTACAAACCTATTTTTCTAAATATCCCAACTAAGTTCCAATGTGTAGGTCAATCTCAGAATCATTAAAATTAAAGAGCATTTTCTTATTTCTTCCTCAAGCTTTGCATCTGCCAATTAAGATAATATCATTGGGGATTATATTTAGTTTTTTTGTAACAGTGACTATGTAGCTTAAATGAGAGAAAAGTTTATTTTGATCACATGGAAAAATGTTGTGAGACAGGAGATACAGGTCTGTCCTGTGTCTCCATGAAGATGTCAGAGATTGAGAGTGTGTTACTGATGGCTATGACATGTTGTCGGGCTACAAGAATTTTGTATTGTAGCCACCTGGTTCTCTTTAGAGTGTTCTTTAGGAAGCTATAACACATTTCCATTCATGTTTCATTGCTTACCACTTAATATATAATGACAGCTCAGTTTCAAACTGGGTAACCTTCGTTATTGTCTTAAAAAGTGGGAGTTTTAGCAGGGGCCCTTTGACTCATGCCTGTAATCCTAGCTACTCAGGAGGATGAGATCTGAGGATCAAAGCTCAAAGCCAACCTGGGCAAGAAAGTCTGTGAGATTCTAATCTCTAATAAACTACTCAGAAAAAGCTGGAAGTGGTGCTGTGGCTCAAGTGGTAGAGGAAAAGAAGCTCAGGGACAGTGCCCAGACCCTGAGTTCAAGCCTTGGGACCAGCACAAAAAAGGAAAGTTTTGGTGTTAGCAACAGCAAAACTCTCACATTTAATAACATGTCTGAGTCATAGTATCCAGTTACCTGATGTTAACTTTTTGTCTTTGTAGGCCACTCCTGTTTTTCTAACTTTGCTTTACATTTATCTTGACCCTACAGGTCCACATTATTTGCCAGATTGATGATACATTAGTTTGGGTCTATACAAGGCAACTAAATATGGACCTATGAGTACAGATGGAAACTTGATTCAGAGTAGCTATTTCAGACTTTATACACACACCAGAAAAAGTAACCAAACATTGATGTTCTAGTGCTAAAGTCCAAACAGCAGTGTAGGGAAGGAGACTCACTGCAGGACTGTCCAACACCTGTGTTGGACAGTGTAATTGTGTAAGTGCAATTGCCTTGCCTACCATCACATTCCTTATTCAGGCCATCCCAACACCCCTTCCCATAGCTGCCCTTCACCTCCTTTCCTACTAAGGAAACATGGGAAGCTCTTTCCCTGTACCCAAACCTGCTATTTTCTTTATTTGGAGAATACTGAGAAACTAAATAATGAAGCCACTTAAAGTAGTTGGATTCTTGACACAACTGCCCTTGAATATGAGTGCAGTCACATATGTAGAGTGCCAGGAAAGATGGCATAAAGGACCTGTTAGTATAACCATCTCAGGACTTACTCCTTCTTCCTTCCTTCCTTCTCTCCTTCCTTCCTTCCTTCCTTTCTTTCTTTAAATTATCTTTAAAGTAGTTTCACAAAGGGGTTTCAGTTCAACATGTCAATTTATGAGAACCATGCTATTAATCTATGTTAGCCTTCCATCATTCTCCCACAACCCCATCCATCTTATCAATATCTGGTTCCATTTTCATGTACATTGAATATAATGGCCATATTCACCTACCCTTCCTTTCTCCATTTGTCTGCACCCTCTACCCATGAGTCCTACCAGCCTCTGACAAAAGACAATATGATCACTATCAAAGGCAGAAGTTTTCTGGGACTGGGAATTTCCTGAGGATCTGTACCCTGTGCCTACCTATTTAGGCCCGGCCGCTGGACTCCATGCCATGTATGTCTCTGTGATTATGTGCTGTGTCCTGTCTTTTGGCTCATCTCCAGTCATCATAGTGTCCCAATTCATCTCTCCATTGGAGCTAATTTGGCTTGTTGGTATTGTTTTTGTTATTTCTTTCCTCTTTAGCATGTTGTACTGTGTTATGTGTATTTGTCTGCTGTAGGCCTTTGTAACAACTGGTGGCCTGCAGCCTGTTAACTGTATAATAAAGACTCCAATATTCTATATTTTTAAAAAAGCAGGAGTTTGAATAAAATTTTGCCTACTTTCTTTTTAAAAAAATCATCTATTAAAATATGATTTATAACTAAACTACAAAAACTCTCAAATTCGGGGCTGGGATGGTGGCTCAGTGGTAAAGCGCTTGCCTTGCATGCGTGAGGCCCTGGGTTCAATTCCTCAGCACCACATAAGCAAAAAGAAAAAAGCCGGAAGTGGCGCTGTGGCTCAAGTGGTAGAGTGCTAGCCTTGAGCTGAAGAGCTGAGGGTCAGCACTCAGGCCCAGAGTTCAGGCCCCACGACCGGACCCCCCCCCAAAAAAAAACTCTCAAATTAAAAGCACACTGAAAAATAATATATACTGCAGATGTTAATTATATAGCAAATGTAACTAAGCCCAATTATTTAAATAATGCAAAGCTCTACACACCCCCTAAGAGGTGTTTAAGCAAGGTGCAATAGAGTAAAGGAGAGAGAGGTGTCACTATGTTATGAGAAGAGAAAGCAGGTAGTAGAGAAGAGATGACATTTATACTGTCACAAAATGAGTTTGTCAAGCAAAGATTGGAAATGGTGGTCAAAGGAAAAAAACACAGCAGGTAGAAAGGTTCAGCATCCTAAAACTTGAAAGGGTTCAGTATGCGTAAGGAATGAAGAGAAGTTCAATGTGCAAGAACTTGGAAACTATTTGCACTTCAGTGCAAGTCAGTTATTTTGCTTCTAAAGGTAATAGGTGGGGAAGGGGGCTGGTGGATTTTGGATAAGTTGCAGAACCTGGTTTGTGTTCTAGAAAAGTAACAAGCTGAGGGATTACAGGTAAGTAGGAGCCATGAAAGATTGGAGAGAAAATTACCAGAGTGTTAGATAGTCTGTGACTTTTGTAGAATGCATTTAGTTCTTCAGTGGAGGCTAGCAAGAGAGGAGTCCTCTAATTAATGAGTTTCCTTCTCAGTACATTTCTGTTTGCAAGACCTAGGTGCTATTATAACAGAACATGACTGAAATTCAGAACTGACTGACTGCTGAGCAACTTCTTCACCCATGGGATAAGCCCTTTTCAAGTCCTTTTGATTTTTCCCTATTACAATCCCTATCTGTGAACCCACTATTACAGTTTGTATCATCTGGACTCCCTCTCCCAATGTAGAGTTAACTTTTGTCTCTAAGAGACCCAGCTAGGAGATCAGGGAATGGGAAGAGACAGATTGATTATTTATTCACTTGACCAAGCCTCAGACTGATTATGGTTTGGCAACAGCTGAGTGCCTCTACCTTCATCTGCTGAGTGCTGCCTCATGTGGCTACAGCTCTCACTAGATTCTAAAAATTTTTTCTTTACCCTTGCTCTGCATCTGCATCCAGGATTTGCTTTAATCAAGTATAAGTTATACAGACACTGAATTGATTTTCGTGAAGGAAGAAATCTATACTCGGCAATCCCTAGAGGCAGGAAGCATTCTAGGCTTTGAGGACCACAGGGATTTCATCCACCTTTATCAGAAGGCAGAAGAGGAGGAGAGGTGAACATGGCCCAGGCCTATATTGGGATTTGTGCAGGAAGGAAGGAATGAGGCAAGGTGCACTGAGTAACCTTGGAAAGCCTGGAAGAGGATATGAATAACTTTGATAGGCTCTAAAGTATAAGGATGGCATTCAGTGCCTAATACCTGGCTCTAGGGTGATTTAGAACAGAGGAAACACTGGCTTGGTGTGTGAGAATTTGATATAGGAAATGGCTGGTGATGTGGGCTTGGGATTGGTTGATTTGTATATCAAAGGTACATCCCCAGAGAAGGTTTTTGCTACCTCAATGACTTGGTAAGTCTGATTAGGGGTGATCTGACCAGGAGCATGTACCTAAATGTCACAGTACCAAGAATACAGAAAATTAAAAGTATGGGCAGCATATTCCTGCTCCTTCCATTCTATGAGTGGCACCAATTGCCCATTAGTCCCTACCCCCCTTTACCCTTGTGCACACCTCTATAAACAGCCCCTTCATTAAACTCCCAATTAGCCTTTAGAGTGGACCATCTGTTTCCCAGCAGGGCCCAAAAACTGCAGCTGCTAATCTCTATTTTATTCTGGGACATATCAACCCTACTGTGTAACTACTTCTTCCATGACAAAAAAAAAATCTCCTCTTTATGAAACAATTGATTTTTGACATGATACAACCTTTGCTTTCAGAATCTTAGCTGTATTGTTGATTGAAATTAGTTATAGGAAAGCAGTCAGACATAACTAATTTTCCTGCATTTTCAATGTAGAATCCCTCTGACTTCTCAATGCCCAAAGGGTCAATTATATAATAAAGCCTAATGTTCTATAATTATGGATTAATATTTTTTTCCTTCCACTTACACATGGAAAATCTTCGTATTGACAATTCATTCATGGACTCCAGGCAGAAAAAGAGAATAATCAGTTGTGATTCTCTCTATGCTGAGAGACTGGGAGCCTCCAGGTAGCATGGAGCCTGCAAGAACTTCCACAACCTTGACTTTCCACTGCCCTCCCTAACTTCAGCATCACTGGGGCGCTTTGATTTCTCAAATGGACTAATCTCTTTTGGTTTCAGAAGGCATGTGTCCCCTTCCTTCCAATGTTCTTTACCCCAGTCCTCAGTCTGCTCACTCATAACTTCTGCTTATTTATTCTTCTGTTCTCAGCTAAAAAAGAATAGAAGGTGAATGGAAGGTGAATAGATGAAGGAGCATTAATAATAACTCTCTTCAAAGATTGTTTCCTTTTATTTTTTATATGTGTGCCCGCTACCTACCAAACTATATGAAATTCAGGTTAAAATGCTTTTGTTTGTGAATTTCTCTGTTTTATACTGAAAATGTTTAAGGTATAGTAATTTAAAAACATACCAGAACTGAGATAATATCTGACTTTCCCTTCTCTCTCAACAAGTTGTGATGAAGGTCAAATGTCATGATAAATCTAATTCTGTACATGTAACAGGTTGCAATCATTTCCATTATTTAGTTAGTGCACTCTGTTCTGTATCTCCAATCCTAGCTTCTCTCTCCTGGAGCCCCAAGAGATGAATTTCTAAACCAAGTAATTTCAGAATGTCAAGGGGCAAACATCCTTGCATGTTAAGTTACTGAGCAGCTACTTTGGGCTAGGCTTTGTGGAAAATACAGACACTATTAAGTTCAGAAGTATCACTGCTTGTGGCCTACAATCTAGGATAGACAAAAATAAGCATTCCATAAAAACCTTCTAGACTCTAGACAGAGGGTAGGTAAGACTCTGTATTAAATACTCCACCTGGGCAGATATGAACAGACTTTTTACTAATAAAACTATTCGAAGAGTTGTGGGCAGAGTTACAAAAGACAGAAAAGGAAGTGTCCCTAAAAATCAAACAGGAGGGACTCATGTAAAAATGCCAGTCTGAGAAGAGCTTAGCAAGGATGACTTTTCCCTCATAGATTGGATCTAGCCAGGGAAATCCCTTCTCCCTGTAAGAAAGAAAAGAGGGATTGCTGTGGAGTGCTCATTTCTCAGAAAAGCTCCAGAGCATCTGTATTCTGAGGCTTAGGAAGAAATGCTGTGATTTAAATGTTGAACTATATGCTAATAGCTCAGCAACCATAATAAAAAAGGAAGTTATTACTGAGCAGTGACTGTGGAAAAGCTGGCACAACACAGTACCTAGACAAGGATATCATTGTCACAGCAGGAAGAAAAGAGCTCACCAAACATTGGGAGAGAATCAGTAGGTCTCTTCGGTCTCTTTCTGCATTGTGACTATTAAATGGCCTTTTTTATGCCATAGGGAATTAGATATTAGAGTACAATTTTAATGATGCTTAAATGGAAAGTGTAAGGTAGTATATTGGCCAGAGTACTTTATATAGTCATTAGGGATACATGACAAATACAGTTCCCCATATCTGATGTCTCCATGGTGAACATGTCAAACAATAAGAATTTCCAAACTGTGTTCTCCAGAATCTAGGTCTGTCCCTGTGGGACAGAAGGGAATAAAGGGAAGTTGTTCATGTAAAGTCAGGGTTAGGAATGGGCTTCAAGGAGTTTTTTGGTAAACAAATGATTTTAAAGTGATAGGTTTAGAAAGGCTTGTCCCCAAAGATGGTTTTAATACCACTTCTGCCTCTATCTACTGTGTGACCACAAATCATTCATTTTGCTTCTGTGTTCTACTTATGCTTCTTTTAGTAAATGTACAAGATTCAAGCACTTTGTAAAAGAATTACCTGAATGCAGAGTATCACTGCTTACTTTAGGGTCATCAATTATCAACTTGGTTATCATCGCTCTGTCATCAGCAAATAGAGTTCATTTCACCTCTTCTATTCTAATCGATATGTCTTTCATTTCTTTCTCTTGCCTAATTGCTCTGGCTAAAATCTCTGGTATCATGTTTAATAGAAGGAATAAAGAGATGTCATCCTTACTATTTATTTTGTAGGAAGTATATACATTCTCTAAGTAAAAACAACATAAACAATGTTGTGGGGGGATTAGTAGTTCCTAGGGTTGAAGGTGGGTTTTTTTTTAGTATTTTATAATGAAAATATATTAGATTTCACCAAGTGTTTTCTTTTGTTGTGCCAGTACTGGGATTTGAACTCAAGGCCTGGACACTGTATCTTAGCCCACTCTACTTCTGACCAAAAAATTTTGTGTATTTACTGAAATACCTATGTGTGCTTTGTCTTAAAGGACCTCATCACTGACCCATTATCTAACCAAATAACATTGATTAGTTAATCACATACATAGAGATTTTAACAGTAGCCAAAACTACACAATCCCTGTCTTCAGATTCTGAGGGAATATTACATAGATATAAAAACAAAAGATCTCAAAAGTGTATACCAAGGATTGTGAGAGATGACGATGTAGGTATTTGATGGCAAGGCATACTCAGTAACAATAGCAGCAAGTACAGTAACCCTGGGGCTGCAAACATACAAGGGGCCTGTGAATAATGCCCAGGAAAATAGTTATCCTGGGCAGTATGGGCAGTGGAGGAGAAATAAGAGATGCAAAATGGTCAGACTATATCACTATGGACCATGTTGGAAGCTATCCAAAGATGTTAAGGAAGACAATACTGGGGTTTTATACTAGTTAGGCTGGTTCTCTACAACTTGAACCACACCTTTAGCTTTTGCTGGTGGTTCTGAAGATGGAAACTAGCAAATTTTTCTCCCTGCACTGGCAGATCTCAGCCTCTCAGCAAGAATTATATGGGTAAACCACCCGTGCCCAACTGCTCCTGAAAGATTTAAATCCACAAGTTAATACAATTTAACTTAAGACTTCACTACAGGCGTACTGAGAATAGACCAATGAGGGGGAAAGGATCAGAGTCAAGGCTTATTTCAAAGCGATTGCAATGGTTCACATGAGGAAAGTTTCCTTGGATCAAAGGAAGAAAGATGTTATTGGATTCTGACTACATTTGGAAGAAAGCACTTAATTCCTTCAAATAAAACTGAGAACTGTTTTATAACTGCCCTTGTACCATCTCCAAAATGTAAGAGTTTTACATGTATCCTATTAATGCACTTAATTAAAACTAAGCCTCTGAATTTATTGATTCACTTGGAAGATATCAATTGCCCAATGTTTTCCCTTATATGAACATTTGTCCTCAAGATTTTATGCACTACGATAAAGGTTTTCTGTTTTCTTTATATAAGTCATATAAATTTCTTCTTTAGATCATTTTTAGGAGAAGTGCATATGGGGGTGTATATTTTTTTTCTAAGTGGTTACAGCTGATGATCTAAGGAAAACTATTGAATTTTCTGTGTTTATTTGTGACTAGCCATTTTATTCAGTTCTATTATTGGTTCTAATGTTTTTCTAGTCTTCAGTTTATCCTTCATATATTGAAACATTTATTTCTACTTCTAGTAGTTGGTCATCTTAGCTCACTACCTAGGCAGCTGAGTTTTTATGGTAAAAGGGTTCATTGGGAATAGATCCTAACAGAGGAAGTGGAAGGAGATCACAGTGTTGCATACCAATGGGACTGAGGACACTGGAACTCTGGATGCGGATGTGGGAGTAGGGCAGGAAGAGATACAACAGAAGAAAGTGGTGATGGAGAATAATTAAATACACTCTACTTAAAGCAAGCTTCAATTCACTTTACTTAACTATGAAGGAACTTGAAAGTTAAGTCTGACATTGTATCTACAGACAATGAAGTTAAAGAGAATAGGATTTTCTGGTGCTACAGGTTAGTAGCTACAGCTGATCTACAAGACTCTTCAAGTCTCTTTCCACTTTTGCTGCACTAAACAAAAAGCCACCTCATGGCAGAATAGTCAAGTCAAAAATAAAGAAAGGAGAAATTTAGTCTAGTCTATCTGTTTTAGTTTAGGAAGGATGTGGAACACTTTATGTTCTTCACATCTCTTCTGTGTGTGTGTGTGTGTGTGTGTGTGTGTGTGTGTGTGTGTGAGAGTGAGAGAGAGACAGAGAGAATTAATATATTACACCATCAAATCCTTTTTCTTCTGTGAATTAATTATTGAACCTCAGAGAAATCCACTTGTTACTTAATAGCTTGAGTTTTTTTGCATCATTAAAGTACAAGACCCTGTTAGATTGGAGGCTAAATCTAGCCCACAGATATGTTTTGAATTTTCTGTGTTTGAAAATAATCTTAATTGCTTGGCAGCATTTAGAAATCATGAGAGTTCACAAACTCTTGACTTGTGGCTTTGGTTTGTAATGAAGACATGAAAGCACTTGAACACTAGGTCAGCTTGCCTCATGGCTGTCTGGGTGAAGTAGTAGGGCCCACTACCTGCCATCAGCTTCACCTAGGTACTCACTTACGTTGCCAGCCTTTCCGTGAAGGCTTGTCTAACACAGTCTTAGTATCTTGCCAGCTGAGAGGCTCTGGGAGTCTCTGATGCTCTGCTTCTCAGTGTGATCTTGGCAAGCACATCTCAAGTAAAGTTAATGCCTATGTTGGTCCACCTGAGGTCTCCTCCTCTAAGTTATCTCTAGCTCCCTGATTTCTCCATTTCCCATTGTCACTACACACCTCCTCTTCCCAAAGCCTGGGCTACTGGGTCTTGGCAGTTCAATTTCAGAGACTCTGCCTGTCATGTGGATGTTCTTTATTTCTCCCCCAAGCTAAATTACTTGGTTTCTGTCCAGCATGGCTTAGGAAAGAACAAGTGACAGGCCCAGTTTTCCTGGCTCTTTTCCAGAACACATCCTTCTACTCTCTATACCTTCATTCCACAAACTCCAGGGAAATAAATGAACCAGCAACAATGTCTGGCCAGTGTATATGTAAAGAAAAGGGGTCAATGCTGACACTGGCCGCTAGAGGTTCCTGCAGTAGTGCAGTGCAGAGAAGCAGAGATCACACTCCAGTGTAAACACAGGCCACTATCAACTGACTAGGCACATGGAATTAGCCCTACCCAGGGTGTGGTTGAAGAATCTGGAGAGCAAGAGGTCACACTGAAGATAAGATTAGACTATTCTGAGGATGTTGTTAATCTTTACAGTTAAGGAAAGCAACAGATTAGTAGGAAATACTGACAAAAGCAAAAGGGGAAAAAGCACTTTGAAGCAGTCATTGTGAATAAGGTCATTGAGTGGAGTCTACAATGATGCAACAGATCATGAAAAGCAGAGCTTAGTTTTATAACTAAGGTACAAGAAAGCACCACAAGAATAGTACTGCTGGCACAAGCCTGTAATTTTACCCTAAGGTGGCTCAGAGCAGGATGATCATAAGTTAAAGGCAAGTCTAGGCTACAGAGTGAGACCTTATCTCAAAGGAAAAAAGGAAATATTCTTTTAAAGAAGTAGATACTAATTGTAAGGTCTGCCCTGGGAATGTGGAACAGACTCCTCCCTCCTCTTGGCCCTTCCACCCAGCACCTTCATCACCTAGGTAACTGACAGACCTGGAGACAGTCATTCCCATTCCCACCCCCCCACCCCCCCACCCCCCCCCCCCCAGGTCACATCCCCATCCTGAGTGGCCACATCTTCTTCCCACCCTTGGTCTTGATAAGTCCTGGCCTGGGTGTGGTTCAACCCTTTTTCCTAGCTGAGGGCTTCCAACTTGACCAGAAGCAGACTGCAGTTTGAAAATAAACCTTTCCCCTGACTGAATAACACATGTTGTTCTCTCTTTCCTTGGCTGCCGATTTAATTTACCTAACACTGATATTCCTCTCACACCATTCTTCCGGCTAAGGATTGTTTTTGCTATTCTAGGTCATTTATTATTTCATATGAATGTTTGGATTGCTTTCTCCACGTCTTTGAAGAAAGTTTTTGGGATTTTGATGGGTATTGCATTGAATTTGTAAATGGTTCTGGGCAGTATTTCCATTTTTACAAAGTTAATTCTTCCCATCCAGGAATGAAAGCTTTTTCTATTTCCTAAAGCTGCTTCAGCTTTTTCTTTTTCAGATTTTTTTAAGTTTTCACAATAGAGGTCCTTTACATCTTTGGCTAAGTTAATTCCTAGATGTTTTCTTTTCAGGTTATTACCATTGGAGTTGCTTTCCTGATTTCAGTACTGAGCTTCTCATTGTTGGCGTACAGAAATGATTTTTGTGGGATGATTTTACACCCTGTTCCCTTGCCAAAGTTTCAAATCAACTCAAGTATCTTGGGTGAAGAATCTATATGGTTCTTTAAATACAGGGTCATGTCATCTGCAAAGAAGGGTATCTTGAATTCTTCTTTCCATGTTTGGGTCCCTTTTATGTTTTTCTCTTGCCTTATTGATTAAGTGAAATGAGCCAGACCCAAAGAAACATAGGTTGCATGGTTTCCCTCATTTGTTGTAACTAGAATGTTTCTATAAATCTACAAGCAAACACATTGAATAGTAAAAGACAGAAAAATACACTTGGATATGATAAATTATACAGGATTCTAGACATTCACACAGTGAGACCAAAGGAGGATATTCTTAAGAGGATCACAAAGGCTCAATAGCTATGTGTATATGATCCTCTAAAATGATGTTTAAAGCTGGGCACCAATGGCTCACACTTGTAATCCTAGTTACTAGGAGGCTGAGATCTGAGGATTATAGTTCAAAGCCAGTCTAGGCAGGAAATTCTGTGAAACACTTATCTCCAATAAAAACCACCAGAAAACCGAACACTAGCCTTGAGCTGAAGGGCTGGACAGTGCTCAGCCCAGAGTTCAAGCCCCCATGACCAACCAAAAAAAAAAAAAATGATGTTTATCACAATGAACTCCAAGAAATGGAAATAAGAGGGCTTTTTGTTAGTTTACTTTTTGTAGTTTTTTTCCCCTTTGTTACTATTTTTGGCTTTTGTACCTTTCATCTTGTATATAAGTTTATCTTTTGGGGGAGAGATAAGGAGAAGCACAAAAACAGTGGGACATAGGGTGAACTACTAATGAAGCAGTGATACTCACTAGACACTATTGAAAATGAGCTATATATCTTGTGGGTGAGGGGGACTGAGAGGGAAAAAAACTGGGAGAAAACTAAGGAAGAGGTGACACTGTTTAAAAAGAAATGTACTCATTACCTGACTTATATAACTGTAACCCCTCTGTACATAACCTTTACAATAACAATTTTTTTAAAGAAAGGAGATACAATTAGAGGTAACCTGGGTTGAGGATGGGGCTAACAACTAGAAGTTCCAGGTTTAAAAATCCTCTACAGGAAAATGGTAAAGTTGCCTAATGATCGAATTCTCCCTAAACCCTAAACTCAATTGAGAAAATGGTTGATTTAGATCCATTCACTGCTATGGGCAAGGGCAAGGATACAACCTACTGACATCCATTTAACCCAGGGCTCTTCATCTTCAGGTCTCTGATTACTAAGCTCACAATATCAAAGGATAGCTTTTGAACATGAACAATTTGCTGCAGTCAAAGAATGTGCTGCTCATGTTCAAATCCAAGCAGATTTGCTTTGGTTTGGCTCTTCTGGGTGTTTCACTATGTGTAGCAGCCAAGCAAGGAGTACCAGAGAACTGGAAAATCACAACTCTCACCTTAAAGTTTCTCTCAGGGTACCTCCCATCCTCTGTGGAAAACAGCTGTGCTATTGTGGGGAAATCTGTGGGGAACACAGGTAGCAAAGATGGCCCTGAGAGGAAGCTGAGTGGGCAGAGCTAGATTTGTTTAGGTTCAGTGTGTAAACATCTCATGAAAGGTTGGGTGCATGATAAGGTATGGCCTTTCAGTGATTGGTTGATCCCATTTCCTCTCCTCCCACGCAGTCTTTTGCTTTAAAAAGGGGATGCTCCCTGTTAATAAACGAGTTCCTGCTTGACTTGACTCCCCGCTGCTTCTGATTGTCTCCTGGGCTAAGGGAGGCTGGGGAATGGGCGAGTGGCTGCACTTACTTACCCCTCCTCGGACCCCGTCCGTCCAAAGACAGACGAAGACCCAACATCTGGCGCCCAACGTGGGGCACGAAAGAAAAAGATACCGGCCGAGGCTAAGCGGTCTTTCGGGGTAAGTGAAACCCTAAGTATGGGTAATGCTTTATCACAAAAGAAGGAGGAGGAGAAGGCAACACTAGGCCTAGAAAGAGTACAGGAAGACTTGAAAAGTAAAAAGGAAAAGGAAAAGGTCAAATTCGACCGGGAACGCACTATCTGTGCATGCAGGGGCAGAGGCAGCTACTCAGGTGCCCTGGACGGTCCTAGGCCCCCTCCCTATTCCCCCCATTGGAAGGGAGGTACGGCAGCCTACGAGACCTGCGAGAGGGACTTGCAAAACCCAGACCCCTACCACATGGAGGGGCCAAGGGCTGGGGAAGTAACCTACTGGGAGACCTCCTCTGGAAAGGAAGGGCCACCAAAGAGCCCTGGAAAGGAAGGGCCACCCAAGAGCCCAGACTCTCGGCCACAGGATTCGCTTCCCCAAGCGTATCCGGTCAATGTGGCATCAGGGGCTAACAGGCCCTTAAAATGGTATCCATGGGAAGCTAAGGATCTTAAAGAGCTCCGCCAGGCAGTGGCAGAGGATGGCCCAAACTCTCCCTGGGCCACAGCACATACAGGAAAAAGGACTACACATTCACAAACACATTTTCTTCAATGCATCGCCATCTTGGGACTACTAACACAAGTTAAAACCTATAATGGATCCTGTTTTGTCAGTAAAGCAATGTCAGAGTTTTTTGACAAATGGCACATTAATCATAGTACAGGAATTCCCTATAATCCCCAAGGCCAAGCAATTATAAAAAGAAATCAGCAATGTCTTAAGGAGCAATTAAAACAAAAAGGGGGAGTTAGCCCCCTATATACAGTTAACATTTTCAATTTTTCAAAAGGGGCAACTGACTGGGGACAACTAAACCCTAAGCCCCGAGTAAAAGGCAGGTGGAAGGACCTCCTGACACAACAATGGAGAGGACCTGACCCCCTAGTTACCATGGGCAGGGGATTTGGATGCATTTTTCTCATAGGGGAGATAGCCCCCATTTGGATTCCTGGCAGGAACCTTAAGTTTTTACCCATTTCCTCTATACAGGAGGATGCCCAAGGATAAACTAACCATCCCCAAGGGCAACCAGCCCTTGAGAAGCTCTTGTGTTCTTTAACAATTGCAGATGGTGATACTCTAGCTGATGGCTGTCCTGACCCTCCCAGTCCCGGCAATGGCTACGGAATCCACATCAACCTCAACGGGTGACCTGGGCAGTGACCAGCACTGGCAATCAATAGCACCACAAGAGGAGCTGTCCCTTCGACCTGGTGGCCTGACCTTCATTTTGATCACCACCCTATGTCATTACTTATGGACTGTTTAAAACATATTTTTGTAGGAGCTATCTATTTTAATGTTACCTGTTCTAATTGTTCTTTTACTAATTGCTTGTACAACCACCTTTTGTTATGTGTCCTCTAAATATGTCTAAAACCTGCTCTAGAACAAGCCCCACCTCTGGACTCTTAAAGTGGCAAAGACTGCTATCCAATCCCTAAGGTTAAAGGGCTAATGACATTGCTTGACCTGGAAATGCTTTTGCTGATGCTTTTTCTACGCCTTCCTTGTATTATACGTGCACTGCAAAACTCTTATGAGCCAGCCAGTTACATAAAATCAAGCTCCAAGTGAATAAATCCCCCCGAGAGGAACCGCAGCCAGAGACGGGTAAGAGGGGGTGCCAGTCTGACCAACCTAAGACAGGGCCTTCAGCTTTGCTCTGAAGAAGTTCCCGATGACGGGTAAGACAGACAAGGCAATCTACCCAACCTAAGACAGGCGGGTTTGCTTCTTTAGACAAAGACGGGGTATTGGGAGCTGACAGTAAAGTTTAAAGGTCATCTTGACCCCTGTGCTTGCTTGAAGGCACGTACAAGGAACTGGCTTACTTGAAAGACATCAGGTGCCCGGGATTGCTTTGCTATGTCTACACAGTTTGTTTTAAATTTTATTGCTTGGGACATTTCAAACTCTAACTGTGGTGGGGCTAATGTTTATTATTGTGCTAGGTGGGGATGAGAGGTAACTGGGACAGGCTCTTATGCACAAGGGACCTCCTTCCAGACTTGCCTCCAACCTCGTTCCATGGCCAAATGTAATCCTGTTAAAATAATCCTTACAGAGGAGCGGAAAAGGATAACTAACTGGGAGGTGATCTGCCATTAAAACAAAAAGGGTGAATATGTGGGGAAATCTGTGGGGAACACAGGTAGCAAAGATGGCCCTGAGAGGAAGTTGAGTGGGCAGAGCTAGATTTGTTTAGGTTCAGTGTGTAAACATCTCATGGAAGGTTGGGTGCATGATAAGGTATGGCCTTTCAGTGATTGGTTGATCCCATTTCCTCTCCTCCCACGCAGTCTTTTGCTTTAAAAAGGGGATGCTCCCTGTTAATAAACGAGTTCCTGCTTGACTTGACTCCCCACTGCATCTGATTGTCTCCTGGGCTAAGGGAGGCTGGGGAACGGGCAAGCGGCCGCACTTACCCCTCCTCGGACCCCGTCCGTCCACAGACGGACGAAGACCCAACATGCTATGTGCCTCTCTGCTCCACCATTTCCCTTGGGTAGATCCACCAAGTAGATGAGCAAAGTCTAAGTACAATTTCCTCATACTCACTTGGAAAACTATGAACAATGACAAGTGTATTTGTTCATTTTTCATTGCTGTGACAAATACCTGAAAGAACAACTTAATGGAGAAACTTTCATTTTTGCTCAGTTTCTACAGTTTCAGTCCATCATGATAGAGAAAGTATGGAGAACTGAGAAGATCACATCACAGTATCTAGGAAGGAGAGGGTAAAGGGACAGAGAGAGAGGGAATGAGAAAGAGAGAATGGAAAAGAGAAAGAGAAAATGAGAAAGATAGAGAAGAGAGAATGCCTGTACTGGTAAGCTAGCTCCTTTCCTCTATTAATCCCTCTAGGCCTGCAGCCTAAGAAACAATGCCATCCACATTCAAGTCTCCCCACAGTACCTTAATTAATCCCCTCTGTAAATTCTCTCATTGATACGCCCAGAAGTAGGCTTTACTAATCTCCTCAGCACTTTTCCATTCAGTAAACTGACAATATAGATTAACCATCATGCTAAGTAAGGAACAAATTCAAAGGTAGAGGGAATTGATTCAGAGAGAATATAATCTTATGAACATTTATTTGGTACCCTTTAGATTCTAGGCCCCTTGAGTTCTAGGTTACAAAAATGAACAACATAAAGATTGATTTTTTTTTTCAGTGAGCTCTCAGATATCAAGAGAGACAGATCTGGGTGCAAATAATGACAATTCAATGTGATGAGGACTAAGGAAGAGGTAGGATTTAGCTTGCCAGGGAAATGAGGATAGGTGTCAAAATGTCTAGAGAGCAAGGTAAGAGAACAGAAATCTCCATAGAGAGATCCCATGAAAGGTTATCCTGAAAAAAGAAGTGTAAACGCATCTGGAGAGAAGAAAATGAAAGAAAGATGAGTCATTACCAGTATAGGCAAAGTCATGTCCAAAGGAACAGAGTTCCTCCTCTTCCTCATAGTCCTGTGTCAAAATGGAGAGTAGATGATCTCTTATATGTTAGTTGTCAATATACTGAAGAGTGGCTAAGCCTCAGCTCAGCACAAATTTTGTGACTTCTCAAACTTATGTCCTCAAATTAACTGATATGTATTCTTCCCCAAAACATCTCTTGATGTGTTCTCCTCAAATACAATTGGAATTGCCCAAATGGAACATGAAAAAACCCTCATATTCACTATATCCTCCTCATTAGTCTCTATTGTTAGGAATTCTGCTCTGAGCAGCATCAGTAGCTCTCTAGCTCAGTATTGTCCAGAGTCTGAACCAAGTTCAGTCTGCTCTTTACAAAGTAGGCTTCCCACACCTCATCCTAGATTTTAGGGAAGACAAACCACAACACCTTAACTTATATTTTTTTAATTGCTATCTGACCCCTCCTGGGCACTTGGAGCCACTGTTTCAACCAATCTTCCATTTTTCTTCTAATGGTACAAAATTGCTGAAAATGTAAAGGACCAGAACCCTTCTTATGCCTTATCTGGAATGCCTTCTATGCTTCATCATCCAATCAACTCAGCAGCTCAGGATTTTCCAATTCTGGGAGATTATTCTGGAAATTCTAGCCTGTGTTGGACACTGTTAGTAGTTGGACACATTGTCTTGTGTTCAGTGCCTCCATTTCCACAAGGACAGAAGTTATAGTTCCATCACTTATCAATCTAATGATCTGCTATATGTAGAATAGTGCCTGAGCTACTAGGGCATGGTACTGAACAAGTAAATGATGGCTAAATAATGTCAACATCAGTACATTTATTGCTCTCTAAAGTCTCTGGCTGAATTCTGAGTGAAAACTTACACAAGAACTTAATAAGAATCTTGGAGTGCCAGGCAAATCAAACACAATCAAATTACTAATCAATTTATTCATTGCTCTGTTCTCTAAAATTAGGAGCATGTGAATGAATATGTATTAACACAGCGTAATTATACACTTACACGCATAAATTATCTGGTGGTGCTCCTAGTTCAATGCTCATAGGACCGAGATGTTTATGTTCACCTGTCTTCTCAGTAGAGTTGCCTCTGGAGCATCATACTCCAAAAGCAAACTGGCTGAAGACTCTCCTCTCTATTATGACTTATTCAATGTCTGTTCTTTGATAGTCTGTTCTCAAAAACATTAGAATTCTCCAGTGGCATCCTGGGTGGATAGACTTGTGGGATTAGGGAAGATGAAATGTGATATTTCTGGCTTTGAAATTTCATCTCCTCCCCAGGAAGCTAAACATTCCTTGTGTTGCCTTCTTTTCAAAGGATTAGTTGATGATGCTTGTTAAACTCTCTAGTCCTTTGATTTTCAAAAAGAAGACAGGAAGCAAAATGTTTTTTCTCCTTGTATTGTCATGCCAAGAACCTGGAATTAATAAATTCTATTTCTAAAAAGCTCTCAAGATGTCCATGTAATGTGCTAAGCCATGAAGCCATTCCTTTTGCTCTGTAGTTAGAACAACTATAGTCCCTGACCAGGGCAAGATTAATGATAGCAAGACTGATTGAAAAGTATGTCTTAAATGATGGGAAAGGATATCTGCCATCTTTTAGAGAAGACAATGTAAATAAAAAGCCTAAAAGATGTTTGATCAGAATGCCAGTGACACTGTTTATACAATAAACTACATCAAATGAATTAGCTTTCTGTGCCTCGGCTTATAAACTTGGATTCACAATAAATGTCTCATAAAATGGTTTAATGACTAAACACAATAGCATATATAAAACATCTAGGAAATTTCTGACATTTGGTGAGCTATCTGTGGTGGTTTCTCTTCACTCTCTTAGGTGAAGACTATATCAATGATGACTACAAGTTTTAGTTATGTTAGGTAAATAAATAGTAAATAACTTATCTGTTATAGTACGTATACTAAATATAAAAAATACTCCTGATCTGAGCTACTCAGATTCCTTTACTAGTGGCCAGGGAGAACATTTTAAGGTACCTCCTGTCTCATTGTCAGTCAACCTACACTCAGTCATTATTATTAGAGCATATTAATTGTACAAAGGTGTTCTCATATTTCTATATATTCATTAATACACTTTGATCAAATTCCCTCTTCTAATATTTTTTAATCCTCCATATTTTAAACAATCTTAATGAGTTTCGTAGTTTTGGTTTTAGACATGTATAGGAAGTACTTCAGTCATTTCATTCACCCCCAACCCTCCTCTCTGCTTTCATCCTCCCCTCTTCCACAGGTTCCCACTCCCAAACATTTATACTCATGTCATTCTTTACTTTTAGGACTCGTTACTATATATGAGAGATAATATGTAATAGTTGTCTTTTTAATCTGGCTTGTTTTGCCTAATATAATTTCTAGTTCCATCCCTTTCCCTAAAACCATATACTTTGATTCTTTGCAGCTGAGTACACACACACATATGTATATGTATATGTATATGTATATGTATATGTATATGTATATGTATATGTATATGTATATGTATATGTATATGTATATGTATATGCATATGTATGTATTAATTTGTGTGTGTGTGTGTGTGTGTGTATGTATGCGCGTGCGCATGCGCGTGCGCGCGCGCATGCGCGCCCCGGGACTTGAATTCAAAGCCTGGAAATTGTCCTTGAATTGTTTTGCTCAAGGCTAGTGTTCTACCACTTGAACCATACCTCCATTTCTGGCTTTTTGATGGTTTGTGGCACCAGTACAGAACACTAGGACTTTATCTAAAATACTTTGAAACTCTTACAGAAACAAAAGTCTTGAATGCACAGAACCTGAAGAATAAAAACACTCATTTCCCTTGATTAGAAGTCAACAATGCTGAATAATCAAGACACTAAAAGCACCCAGTTGCTGGGATGGGTACACAGGTACAGGATAGACTACCAAAACTCTGCGTTACAACCCATCAGTCTTCTGTTTCACCCCTATGACCTAAGCGGCTCAAATTCCTCCATTACTGGCTTGGAAGTCTATTTTGAGCTGCCTCTTGTCTACTTGTCAAGAAATTTACAATAATGCTCTATCATTTTTGCAAAAACTGGTTGTATAGTATTGGTTTTTATGCAGGTTAGTCAAGTGAACCCCTTCTTGGTGACAATTCCCCATAAAAATGAAGCAGTAGATTAGTGAACAATGAAGTTCATAACATCCTGCTGGGTGTCAAACTGTCCTCAATTTTGCGGCCAATGATAGTATTCTAATAGAAATAGGTTTAAAAGGTGGTGATTTATGACCTTTGACATCTAGGTAAATAGAAACTCAAATGAGAAATTAGATATTACATTACTAGCTTTTTGACTCAGTATTTGGCAATTCTTGGCAATCTTGTGAGGAACTGACTGTTAATGTATAAAGCAGACCTTCATTAATAAAATAAGACAAGATTGTCCCTGCTTTATCAGTTTCAGTACATCAGGGTTCTCATTTTCTGACATTCTTGCTCTTCAATTTTGAAACTTGTGAAACTATTATTAGTTGTTTATTGTGAGGTGTAACTTTAAACCTACTACCTATAATGGCCGGCACCGGTGGTTCATGCCTATAGTTAGAGCTACTCATGAGACTGAGATCTGAGGACTATAGTTTGAAGCCAGCCCAGACATAATATCCTGGGAAACTCTTTTCTCCAAATAACCACCCAAAATGCTGGAAGTGGAGGTGTTGCTCAAGTGTTATAAAGTGATAAAAGCCAAGGAAGAGCCCCTTGACACTTAGTTCAAGACAATACTGGTAAAAAAAAAAAGAAAAGAAAAGAAAAGAAAAGAAAAGAAAAGAAAAGAAAAGAAAAGAAAAATCTACCACACATGCTAATAAACATGTTATTGGATATTTTGTTTATCCATTTAAATAACTACGTGTTTAGTGACATATTTTTCAGAAAAAGATGATGTATCGCTTTTTTCTACGCCCATTGCTAAAAGATTAGTGCAAAATTTCCCCCAAAATTACTTCTTTCCTCAAAATACCTCCTAAATTTTCCTCTTTTATAAAAGTGAAAAAAGTCTTTGCTACCATTTTTCCTCATGTAAGTGAATCTATTGCTGGCAAAAAAAACAAGTTGAAGACACTAACAAGGAGAGTAAACTACAATAAGCTATTGCATCAACATAAACTTGCAAAATTGTGATTCTCTGTCATCAAATACTCTTGGCTCAAACATTCCAAAGGGGTTTGTGTATGTGTGAGCTGAGAAACAACTTTCTAGCAGTGAAATACTCAGATTCTATGGGTTACATTCAATTGTCATGGCTAACTCTCTTAACTAAAGGTAAATAACTAAAAGAATTCTAAGACAATAATTTCTCACAGATTTAAGGCTAATATTTTTTATAAACCCGTAATTTTTGATAGCTGAATGGGTCTTAAAAAAGACTAAGGTCTTTTTTAAAAGGCAGAAATTCAATCTTGAAAACCAAAGAAACCCAGCTAATCAATTCATATTTTAAATTAGTAAGTAATTTATATTTTATATATTTATATTTATATATTTATATTTTAAATTAGTAACTAATTTCCACATTTTTAATATATAAAACACTATCCTGACATCTCTAATTAACCTTGATGCCTATAGCCTTTTTTTTTCTGTGCTGCTTTTATTAACTCTATGTACTCTTTCCAGAGGCCAAACTTGAGCATTTTACCACTTTAAACAAACCTCTAAACATTTCATAACTCAAAATTTCTAAACTTGACAGCATTTCTTCTGCAACGAATTTACAATGTTTTTCCTAAACTATTATTTATCCTTGAAAATCAATTTACAAGTTATATCTACTGAAGGATTATCTTTACTATCCTCTATCAATCAAACATCAATGTAGGGTCAACAACAGTAATCTTAGCTACTCAGGAGACTAAGTTCCAGAAGAAACCAGGTTGGGTTCAAGCCAACCTGGACAGAAAAGTTCATGAGATTCCAACTCCAAAATAAACAGTAAAGCTAGGCTGGATATATGGATCAAGCAAGCAATCTAAGCAAACACAAGGATATAAGTTCAAACCCTAGTACCAGCACACATACACACAACAATTATGTGGAAAGAACTTCCTTAAATAAGTAGTATAAAACAATAAGTATTTCTCTTTTGCTCATGACTTTAGGATTGGTTGATCTAAACTGGGTTTATTAGAGAGGTAACTGCTTCAAGCTACAGCTCTGTGTGTCTTGACCAGCTCCAAGTGTTTACCTGTCTCTTCTTTCTGCTAAGACAATTAGGTTAGTAAGACACGTTCTCCTTTCAGATTAGTATAAGTTCAAGAGCTATATTTAAATTTTCACCAAAACAGTTGGATGGCCAACATCCACTGGTTAAACCAAATAGACAGTTGGCCAAAGTAAAGGATAAAGGAAGTATAATCTATTTATGGGTATGGAATGAAATGCAAAAGGGTACGTGGTACAGGCTTTGAACATAGAATGAGTCAAGAATGTGTATCAGAAATTCAATCTATTTCCAGGTTGATTTTATCTATCCCCAGGTCTATTCTTACTACATCTATATGATGTTTTTCTACAGTTATGCTTAACCACGATAAAATAGTTTAGAACTTTTAAGTTATGAAATGTTTAGCGGTTTGTTCAAAGAAATGGAATGATCAAGTGGTTTGGCATTTCCAAGTTTGGTCTCTGGTAAGAGTATGTAGAGTTATTAAAAGAAGCATAGAAAAAGCAACAATGGGCATCAAGGTTAAGCAGTGTTACCAGTTAATATCTTCAAATAATAATAAAATAATTTAATGGACACAGTATGTTCCAGGCAGTGCATTAAACTCTTTGTGGGAAAGTCCTGGATTTGCCTCTCAACAAAAATATGTATTAATAATTATCCTGATTTCTTAATCAAGTCTTGAATCCAAGGCTGATTTTCAAACTTCTTCATTAAACCATAGTCTTCCTTATTTGTATTGGAGCTCAATACAAACCTCTCTTTGACATGTTTCTCATCAGACCAGCAACTGTGACAGTGTATGGTCTCAATGTTTATCAAATTAAACTGCATCACCTTCACCTTGTCCTTCCACTGTTATATCCTGCTTCTCTAAACAGCTTCTTTGCTCATCCTGTTTCCTGCTATTTGCAACACTCAATCATTCAATCACCAATAATCATCTAAAATTCACACATCCCTATATCATATAAAAATATCTATCAGAGTAGACTGTGGAAAACTGTGTGTGCTTGATTCTATCTGTGACCATATGATCTCAATCACAATAACTGTGTTTCCACTGGGCACCTAGAGGCTGTTATTGAACTCATCTTGTCAATTAAATGGCAATTAAGAATCTGGTGTATGTGCATGTTTTATTTCTACTATAAAAATTAAACACTGATATTCACAAGACAACATGTCGGAAATGATCTGTACAATTGCGAGGGGGACTGGGGAGAGGGAAAGTAGGAGAAAAATAAAGCAAGGGGTAACAAGTTTGACAAGAAATGTTCATATTACCTTACTATGTAACTGTAACTCCTCTGTACAATAAAAAATTTAAATTTTTCAAAAATGGTTTCCAGAATGATAGTCATAAAAATCAGAGTGGTATGCCATATATCACAAATATAAAGGTTATGATATAGGAGAAAATTTTGGGTATTTGAATTATAAGATCTATTTCATAATTTTCTTAACATTATCTCCTACTAATCTTCTTACCTCTCAGTTTTGCCAGCTGTCAAGTTTGAAGAAATGTATATTACTCAATGAACATGTTTAAAATCTGTAGAAAAAAAACATTAGTATTGAGCATATAGAAAAAAATAGAAAACTGACCAGTAATATACTGTTTATCTATAAATTGTTGTTTAATGCCAGGTAAATTTTAAAGTAATAATCAAATTTGAAGCCTTCAAATCATTGATTATGAATCATACTTTTTAGTGACTAAAGGAAATGTAAGCAGGTATGTTTCAGTTTTTAAAAAGTGACTTGTTAACATAATTTAGAGAAAATGTTATATACAGAAAGTACTGCCTAAAGAACAAAGCATAAGAATAATCTATACACTAGGTGAAAAGTAGTTATAATAATTCACCAATGAGATCTTACGTCGAAAATGAACTATACATCTTTGAGGGGCAAGGAAGATGGGAAGGGGAACAAAGGAGGGGGTAACAATGCTTGATAAGAAATCCACTCATGACCTTGCCCATGTAATTGTAACCCCTCTGTACGGTATTTTCACAATAAAAAAAGAAAAAAATAATTTAGAACATGACTTAATATGAAATATTGTCAGGCATATAAAGCATAAATCTATAACAGACAAAAAACTACACAGTATATAGACAATATAAAATTTACCCAGAGATGTCAAAGGTGAGCAAAGTAGAATGAAAATTTAAACTGTGAAATTGGGTAAAATATATGTATTAGAGTGAGTTGTATTTGTTTTGTTTTGTTTTTTATTGTGAAAATACTCTGCAGGGGTTGCAATTATATGAGCTAGGTAATGAGTACATTTCTTTTTTTTATTATTGTGAAAATATTGTACAGAGGGGTTACAATTACATGGGCAAGATAATGAGTAAATTACTTATCAAGCATTGTTGCCTCCTCCTTTGTTTCCCCTTCCCTTCCCTTCCTATCGCCCCCCCCCCCACCTACCCCCTCCTGGCCAAAGTTGTAAAGTTCGTTTTTCGACATAGCGACTTGAACATCTCATTGTTGCAATGGGTCCACCTGTATCCCTATTCAAACGATTTGTTTTTTCCCTTCCCTTACACAAATTATACCAACATCAAATACAATGAAAGCAGGGGTTGTACTGTGGGGGGTGGACATATAAAGCAACAAAGAAATCATCCCATCTCCCCCTCTTCCCCTCTCCCTCTCTACCCCTCCCACGCCAAAGTTGTAAAGGTCATTTTTTGACATAACATCTTGTACATCTCATTGTTGCAAAGAGTGAGTTGTGTTATAGAATAATGCTGAAGTATCAATGGTTTAATTTAAGGCTAATTCATCACTCACACTAGAGTCAATTAACCTCATCAGGACAGTAGTGGAAGATCTCTGCTCCACACAGTGATTTACACTCAAGGTCCTTTCAACCAGTGCTTTCTAGGGCTGTCCTCTTGATTGACCTCATCTGGAAGGCAGATGGAAATGGGAGGATGCAGAAGAATTACCTGCTCTAAACAGTCTCCAAATACAAAAAGAAACAGGGCTTGTGACCAAGGACATTGACAAGAATAAGTCATATATTCTCTGGACCCACCTACATGGACTGGTAAATGAATGTAGTTGAGGGCCCAGGAAGAAGAGATGGTGGGTGTGGTGAATACATGACCAATCATAGTCACAGTTTGTAAATGGATGAATAGGAGGAAGCTGTTTTAAAGAGAGTGAGAGAGAGCTGATTTACTTAGGAGATATGCTTTCTTGCCTAGTAAAAGAGTTGCTTACTTTGGAGATGGTCAACTTTCTCTACTATTTGTGTCAGAATGTATGTGACAAATTTTATATATATATATATATATATATAAACATATAGGTGTATGTGTGTGTGTGTGTGCGTGCGCTTAAAATATCAGAATTAGGATAAATAATATATATGACCAATTCTGTCTCTTGCTACAAATTGAGATTTTCATAATCAAACCTCTCCTCTATGCATACTTTCTCATGTCTTCCTAAGAAGTGACACCTCAAAAAATATAGTCTAAGTTCTGCAAACCATTTAATGGGATATCTGAACCATTGGCACTTATTAATAGGATTGAAAATTTTAATTAAGCCACAAGTGCAATTAAAACTTTGTTAGCTATTAGCAGTGATAAGAAAAATTATACAACTATGATCACTGGCAGAACTATTAATGAGTTTCTTGTGACATACATTTGTTTAATAGAAGTGTTTCCTTTTATGTTCAAGTGCCATCTAAAGGCAATTTGTCATTGTTATTAATTAAGACCATTTGATCTGTCACAAAATACCAAGTCCAATTAAGAGGAAGAAGATGGCATAAGCATTCCCTGACAGACAGTTTTAAAAACAAAAATAAAATTGGGGTAAACATCAAAGAGTTTTTAAAAGATCAAGCCTCTTAAAATATACAAAAGACCAGGAGTGTAGGACAAAGAGAAAACAGATTTTTTTCTTTTCCTTCCAGAGAGATGACATTCATACAGTTTAGGTGGTTTAAGAAAACCTTTTTTCACAAGTATTAAAGTGAAATAAGAGTTTCACTTTCATATAATAAAATGAGAATTACTTGGAAACAGACCTATCTAGCCATGACTGCTTCTCATTTATTCATGTGTTGTCCGACCACAACAAAATAAACAAATTGGAAACAATTTATAGCACAAATGTGATTGTATTAGGTTGCTGGGGCTGCAGATAGCAAGAATTCAACAATATAAATTTATTTTCTCACATTCATGCAACTGAAAGTGAGATCAGAGTGTCTGTAATTTATATTACTCCCCAGGTCTCTCTTCTTGGCTTGCAGGTATCTGTCTTCTTGTTTTATTTACATATGGCCTTTTATCTATCATCATGTATCTCTGCTGTCACTTTCTCTTATAAGGACATTGTTCACAGTGGATGAGGGACCTCCATCATTTAACTTCCATCACTTGTTTAATTTCCATTACTGCTTTAATAACCCTAGGTCCAAATACATTAAATCAATTATATGATGAACTTGGTGGAGGGACACAATTCAGTCCTTAATAATGATCATTTTGACTTTTCAATTCCAAAGTCAGATGAAATGGAACAGATCACCATGCTCCAGACTTTCATCTTATAACTGGATGTCTTTTCCCTCTTTCAAGAAAATGACATCCCTGAGATGACTGCCTTCCATATTTTCCTATATCATTCACTCAAGGATCTAGATGTGAGGTTTGTTGACCTCTTCAGAATCACACAGGCACAAAATTTAGATACAAATTCTTCCTGATCTGTCCATCTTAAAAGAAGCACTCTGAACTGGATGACAGTGAAGAGCCCACGCTTAGTTGTCAGCACTATGTGCCTTGCAACCACCTCCCTCCCAAAGTGAAACACTGGTGTTCAGTGAGAGCCTAAAGTTTGCCAACACTGCTCACAAGGCTTCTAACACTGGAGTTTCAAATAGAGGGAAGTGAGAGGAGTTCAATTCTTGACATGTGAAGAGAGATGACCCTAGTTAACCAAAAAGAAATGCTCAGGTCTAAGAGGGAATTAAAATGGGTTCCAATGAGCTGTGTGCATTGCTGATATGAACCTGAGAAATATATTGAGAAAAAAATAATAATTTGGCTCCCTCCTCCTACTGTCTTAATTAAAAAGCAATATGACTGGGTACTGATGGCTCTCACCTATAATTTTAGCTACTTAGAAAGTTGATATCTTAGGATCCAAGTTTGAAAGCAGCCTGGGTAGGAAAGTCCACAAAACTAGAAGTGTAGCTGTGGCTCGAGTGATAGAAGCATTGGTCTTGAGCAAAAAGAATTCAGACACAATGCTATAGTGCCAAAGCTCTGAGTTCAAGACCCAGGACCTGCAAAAAAAGGGGGGCAATATGTCATAAGCTTCACTTCACACACAGCTCATATGTCCATGTTCTGGCTCAAATATTACTAGTTGGGTGAAGATATAAACATTGTTTTAACATCCTTTTCTTTACTATTTTTGTAAATTTCTCTTATGCCTTCACTAAAAATGGACTAATAAAAATATCTTTTCACAGTATTGTTGAAAAGATTGAAACAGATAATAAAGGTAAATCACTCTGTGAATGCACTCAGTAAGTGCATTTTATTCTATTCCTTGCTTCCTAGAATTAAACAAGTGTGTGAAATTCTGTTTCAGTTCTCCATCTGGAAAATAGAAAAAAAATGGTATCAGATCAGTGAGGGGTTTTTTTTCCATTGCTTTAACCAGATATTGGACAGAAAAAAACTTAAAGAAAAAAAGATTTTATTTTAACTCATAGTTTTAGATATTTCAGTCCATGACGTTGGTTTTATTGATTCTGGACGTGTGATGAGACAGGACTCATCATCGCATGAGTATGTGGAGAAGGCTATTCACTCATAGCAATAGGAAACAGAGCTAGAAAAAGACTAGGTGCCAGATATGACCTTCAAAGGCATTCTGTCCCAGTGACCTATTTCCTCCACTTAGGGCCTACCCTTAAGATCTCAAAATAGTGCCACCAACTGAGGATTAAATATCCTACACTTGAGAAACATTCCCTATTCAAACCATAGTAGTTGTTACTATAACTTTTTCTTTACACATACATATATATATTATAAATATATAATTTAAAATATATACCTAGCCAACTACACTACATGTCATTTATATATAATTTTGAATAATTTTCACATTTACATTTGCAAATGCATGTTTAATTCATCATGAAGTAAAGAGAGTGGGTCTAAGTAACAATGGCCTTGTTCTTACAGCCACCCTGGCACTTAGGTGGATGATGGGCGCTCTTCACCCAGCTTCAAAGGCCACGAGGTGAGACAAGTCCTTCTTTGTATTGCATATACTTAGCTCCAGGGTGGCTAGGAGTGCTCTGCTTCAGAGAAGATGCACTTGTCATGCCATTCAGCCTTAAGAGAGTTTTTGGTACAGAGAATGTTCTTTCTTAATTATCTCTTTAAAAGTATTGAGATGTATCCCACCCCCCTCCCCGACCCTTATATGGAAAGTTTGCTCTGACCCCTGAACTACTTCCTTAGTTGGAAAGTTCTGCTGGTACCTGAGCTACAGCCCTCTATGGTATGCTTTGGTTGGGGTTGGGGGCCCCACCCAAATGTGTAATTTTTGTCTTTAAAGGGTTGGTTCAAGCTCAATTTGGGGCAGCAGGTCTTTGAGACAAGAGTCTAACTGCAGATGCCACCTCTCCAATAAAGACTCTCCCAATTCAGCATCTCAAATTGTGGTTTCTCTGGTTTCTTATAGCTGAGCTCCTGTACAACAATCACTTAGATAATGGAAGAGCAATGGCAGTAATACATGAACAAGGCAAGATGAGCCATTGTCCCCCATCCCAGGTGTAAGAAATGAGAGGATGCATTGTTTGTAGAGAATCACAGAAATAACCTAAGAGTGAGCTTGTATTTTACTATCACCAGGCTCTGGCAATTCTAGGCATTTTAAATAATAAACTACTTCTTTCACCCCTCTCAGACCACTCGTAATGTTCCATCATCTTGCCCTTACATTTTAAATCCTTCATTAGAAAATGCTATGCACATATTTATTATTCTGATCAGTAAAATAAACAGAGTAGACCCTGGATAAATGCTAGCTTAACAAACACCTAATGATAACAGTTTCTAGCTTGACTAGGACTTTTTTATATGCCTAAAGCATTGAGTTTTGAAATGCACCTGGGCACATTTACTCATTTGGTGCTTTCAAGGTTGGTTCACTCTTATTGAGATTCAACACGTTTGCTGGATGCCTGATCTCGATTAGTACTCAGTCAGTCTGCCAGGAGAATCACCTGGGGAGTGGTGGAGAAGATCAATGCCTATGCCTCACTTCAAGCCAATTAAATCAGAATTTCTGGAGGGCAATGACCAGTCATTGGTACCTTTAAAATCTCCTCAAACAATTCCTCTGTGAAGCTGGGGTTGAGAAGTGAGCCAGTTGGTACCAAATGATGACCTGGCTTTGGACTCACTGGTACAAATGATGAGCTTATCTGTGCCTAATTCTCTTCCTCTATAATGAAAGGGAATAAGAAAACCCATCACAACTGGTGATTGTGAGATATAAATGATGTAATACATGCAATGCATTTAGAACAGTGCCTGGCATGTAAAAAGAGTGCTACAAATGCAGGAGATTATAATTCCAATTCCACTTCTACACATGACCCTGGCAGAGAGCTATCACTGTGCCTTTTGTGCATCAGGAAAGTAAATTCAGACTAGTTAGTTGCTCAGTCACAGATTTTGTAAATTAAAAAGCAAAAAACTGAACAGCAACCTCAGAGAAATTTGTACAATTACTACCAAGATATCTTGTTATGTATATTAAGTACCTCCTTAATTCAGTGATATAATCCTATAAAGATTTATATCATATCCAGTATTTGGTTAATTTTATATTATATTTTAATTGCGATGCACAGAGAGGTTACAGTTACATAAGTAAGGTAATAAATACACTTCTAGTTGAACAGTCTTACTCCTTTCTTCATTTTCTCCCAATTTCTGTCCCCCCACAACTCCCCAAGTTGTAAAGTTCACTTCCAACATAGTGATTTGTGAGCATTGCTATTGCATTTGTTTGCCCTTTGTCCACTGTTCACCATTTTGTTATTCCCCTTCCTTTCCCCAAATCAGATAAATATAAATATAAGACACAGGGCACTAAAATCTAAAACAGTGACATCGGGATAAACCAAAGGGAAAAAAATGAAAGGAAAAAGAAATAACTTCATACAGTACATTAAAACAAAAACAAAAAATACACTCTTGTTTCCATATATGGGATTCCTTTTGATTAGCATCATTTTATATGGTCACATGTACATAGATAGCTATGGAGCTATTGTGGTCCTCTGCTAGTAATATCCTAGACATATACTAATTATTACAAATGAGGGAAATCATGCAGCCTATGTTTCTTTGGTCTGGCTTATTTTACTTAATATGATTTTTTCCAAGTCTTTCCATTTCCTTACAAATGGAGCAATGTCATGCTTTCTGTTGGAAGCATAGAATTCCTTTGTGTATATATACCACATTTTCTTGATCAATTCATTTACTGAGTGGCATCTGGGTTGGTTCCATATCTTAGCTGTGGTAAATAATGCTGCAATGAACATAGTTGTGCTAGTAGCTTTAAGGTAGCCTTGTTTTTGATCATTTGGGTCAATGCCTGAGAGAGGGATTGCTGGATCATAGGGGAGCTCTGTTTAATCTTTTGAGGAACCTCCATACTGCTTTCCAGTGTGGTTGAACAAATTTACATTCCCACCAACAGTGTAGTAGCATTCTCTTTTGGTCACATCCCCACCAGGCATTCTATTTGGGGTGATGTAGAATGTCAATGTAGTTTTGATTGCATTTCTTTTATGGTCAGTTATATTGAACATTTCTCATGTGTCTATTGGCTATTATTATTTCCTCTCAAGAGAAGTCTCTTTTTAATTCTTTAGGCCACTTATTAATGAGGTGGTTGTTTGTTTGAAGATTTGCTATGGGGGGTTAATTTTTTTCAGCTCTAGGTATATTTTTTATTTGAGGCCCTTGTCTGTGTATAGCTAGTAAAGATCTTCTCCCAATCTATGGCTTTTCTATTTATCTTGCTGGCTAAGTCCATTACCACACAAAAGCTAAGCAGCTTAATGTGATTCCATTTATCCAGACTTTCTTTGATTTGTTGTGTTTCTTGATCTATATTTAGGAACTTTTGACCTTTGACAAAGCATTCTAGTGTAATCCCTATCCCTGTCTCTAATATTTTCAGGGTATCTGCTCTTACGTAGAGGCCTTTGATCCATTCAGAGTTGATTCTGGTGCAGAGTGATATAGAATCTAACTTTAGTTTTCTACACATGCATAAACAATTCTGCAAGCAATATTTGTTGAAGAGGCTGTCTTTCTTCCATTTAATGATTTTGTCTCCATTATCAAAGATTAGATGGTCATAGTTCTGTGGGATCATTTCTGGGTCTTTGTTTGAGGAGTATTGGAATAAGTTCCCCTTTGAAGGCCTTATAGAATTTGGCTATGAATCCATCTGGTCCTGGGCTTTCCTTGGATGGGAGAACTTTTATAACCATTTCTATTCCAATATGGGTCTATTTAGTTTATTTAAATCTTATTGGTTTAGTTTGGATATATAATTATTTGCTAAAAATTCTTCCATTTCTTCCAGATTCTCAAATTTGTTAGCATGAAGGTTTGCAAAGTATTTCCTTAGAGTGTTCTGAATCTTGCTTGTTTCTTTCATGATATTGCCATTTTCATCTCTGATTTATTTGGGTGGGTTCTCTTTGGTATTTTTTGTCAGATTTGCTAAGTGTCTGTAAATTTTGTTACTTTTCTCAAGAACAAACTCTTTCTTTGTTGATCCTTGGTATGGTTTTTTTGGAGTCTAATTTATTTAATTCTGATTTAATTATTTGTTTCTGTCTACTATGTTGGGGGTTGGCTTATTGCTCATTTTCAAGGAACTTAAAGTATATCATTAAATTATTGGTTTGAGATTTCTCCAATTTGTTGATGTAGACACTCAGAGCTATAAATTTTCTCTGATACTTGCCTTTGATGTGTAACAGAGGAGCTGATACTTTTTATGTTCATTTTTGTTAAATATCATGAACATTTGAATTTCCTATCAGCTCTTTTCTATGGTCCACTGGTGATTTAACAATGTGTTGTTCAGTCTCTATGAGTTACAGAATATTTTATGATAGCTTTTGGTGTTTAGCTCTAGTTTTATCCCTTGTGGTCTTAGAGAATGCAGGGAATAATTTCAATATTTCTGAATTTGGACAGATTTGCTTTGTGATCTAAAATGTCGTCTGTTTTGGAGAATATTCCATCTGCTACTGAGTGAATTGTGATGCTGCTGGGTGAAATATTTTGTAGATGTCTATTAAGTCTAGTTCATCTGTGTATAAATTGTTTAGTTCAGAGGTTTTTCTGTTGACTTTTTGCTGGGTTGATCTATCCAGAGGCTACAATGTTATGTTAAAGTCACCAATAATCAATTTCTTTGGCTAAATAGGTGATTTTAGGGTAAATAATGTCTGTTTCATGAGTTTGGGTGCTACAGCATTTGGTGTATAGATATTTAGAATTGTTATATCCTCCTGTAGGGGAGATCCCTTCATTAGTACATACTGTCCTTCTTCATCTATTCTCACTAACTTTAATTTGAAGTCTATTTTATCTGATACTAGGATTGCAGCTCCAGCCTGTTTATTAGGACCATTTTCTTGATAGATTTTATTCTAGCCTTTCACGTTCAGAATATATTTGTTTTGGGCTGGGAAGATGGCTCAGTGGTAGAGCGCTTGCGTTGCATGCCTGAGGCCCTGGGTTCGATTCCTCAGCACCACATCAGCAAAAAGGAAAAAGCCAGAGTGGCACTGTGGCTCAAGTGGTAGAGCGCTCGCCTTGAGCTGAAGTGCTGAGGGACAGTGCCCAGGTCCAGAGTTCAGGCCCCACGACCAGACCAAAAAATAAAAATTTTTAAAAAACAACATATTTGTTTTTGTGAATGAGGTATGTCCCTGGAAGACTGCAGAGAGATGGATCTTGCTTTTTGATCCATCTACTCAATCGATGACATTTAATGGGAAAATTAAGTCCATTTATATTGAGAGTTAAGATTGAGAAGTGTTTGTAGTTCCTGCAATGTTATCAACTTTTTTAAGGGCTGTCCCTCATCAATTCTTGCTATAATTATCTGATTCTCTGTTTAGGGGCTGTTACACTGCATATATTGTGTTATTGTTGGTTTTCTATGTGTAGGACATCTTGAAATATCTTTTGTAATGCTGGTTTGGTGGAGATGTATTGTTTCAATTTTTCTTTACTGTGGAGGATTTTATTTGTCCTTTGGTTATGTAGGAGAGATTAGCTGCGCACATCATTCTTGTTTGATAAATATTTAGGGCATGACATACTTCATTCCAGGCTCTTCTTGCTTTCATGGGCTCTGCTGAAAAACCTGTAGTTATTCTGATGGTTTTTGTTTTTTAGGTGATTGATCATTTTCCCTGACAGCTTTAAGGATCCTTTCCATGGTCTCTACTGATCCTGTCCAGATTACAATGTGGTAGTGGGATGTCCTGTTCTGGTCTGGGCTGTTTGGGGTTCTAAAGACTTCTTCTTAGCTGACTGGCTATATTTTTATTGTTTTCCCTCTCCTTCTGTTAAAGACTTCTTAGCTGAGTGGCTATATTTTTATTGTTTTCCCTTTCCTTTGGTTAGAATTCATTTAATTTTCTGTTTGGATTCCATGAATTCCTCTATTAATCTTTGGTTAGCTTTATCATGCTCACGTAGAGCCACATGCAAACTTTCAATATTTTCATTCAGCTTATTTACTAGTAGTGTTTATAGAGCATTTTGAGAACTATCCTCTATATTTTTCATTGATTGCTCTGTTGCCTGTTTATTTTGAGTGGGAGTTGAGGTTCCTTCACTTGCCATTTTTCTTGTGTGTCTATGGCTTGTTCAGCCCTTTTGAAAAAAATGTAAATCCAATACCACAACAGAACACAATTTTAAGACTAGAACCAACCCAGAGCCCTGTAGCTGAATGGACTTTAGAAGTTCACAATCATAAGTCTTTTCACCTTATATCTCCTTTTGGGATCTGAAAGCAGATCCAATACCACTAGAGAACACAGTTTTAAGGCAAAAACCAATCATAAGCCCTGTAATTGCACCAATTTTAGAGATTCAAAACCATAAGATATGTATTCCCCTATCTCTCCTTTTCTTTGTTAGAGGAGGGGTATTATGATTCAAGAGTGGGAATTACATATAGTTGTAATCAGTGAACAAATCTGCCATGAGCATTCTGAACTGAAAGTATAACATAATGAGCCTCTTTGACAGAGTCAAAATGGATACAGATACAGTCTAGCTCAATGACAATCAAGTAGGGATCATGAAGAAGTTATGGACCAGAAATTAAAGAAAATGGGTTGAAATGAAATTAGAAGAAAGATTAAGAGATATAATGAAAAATAGGAGGAAATATAGAAGTAGAGGATTGTAGAGAAAGAAAGGAACAGAAGGAAGAAAACAAATATCTAAATTCAGAAAAACAAAAATAAAAATATCAATAAAATAAGGGAAGAATTTTTTTACATTTTAAAGCATATATATATATATATATATATATATATATATATATATATAGTACTGATACTAAGATTAAAAATACTAAGATTGAGAAACAGAAAATTGGTAATCAAAATATAGCCAGAATTAAGTACGCACAAAATGAAGGAGGAAGCCTAGTAATCACTGCAGGCTTTGTATCTAGGAATAAACAGAAGAGCAATGGAGAAGGGAAAAATAAAATAAATAAAATAAAATAAACATAAAAATTAAAATTAAACTTAGTAAAAAAATCCTGCAATTTATTTGGGGATTTTGTGTCTCCCCTATGTCTGCTATTCAGTTTCTTGATGGAGCCCTTGATTTCCTTGCTGTGGTCAGTTTTCCTTGTGGCTTAGCTGGTTTCTCAATTCCGTCTGTTTGAACTAGCAGAAAGAAGTTCTACCTAACAAACATGGAGTCTTTGTTTCCCTCCCAGACTAACTTAGTGGGTAGGGTGGATCTGCTTTGTGTGTAATGCAGGAAGGCTGGTTGCTGTATGCTGGAGTCTCTGCAAGTGAGCTTGAGTGTGGGTGGGGTTGTGGCATGTCTGGAATACCTGGCTTTTCCCAGAGAGGCTAGCTCCTGAGACTTTCTTTTGGCCCACCCTGGAGCCACTCTCAGATTTTATGACCTATCCTGGTATTGTTTTTTTCCAGTGAGATTTTACAGCTTTTAAATTCCTGTAGCAGGCTAAGTTGAAGTTTTAGCTGCTATATCTTGTTTTAGCTGGAATGTCTTTGTTCTCTGCAGAAGGGTAGGGCTGCTTTTCACTGTCCCAACCCTGGTAAAGTTGTCCTTCCCCAGTAGGAATTTCCTCCTCCTGGGTGGGGCAACTGTCCCCTAGGCCGAGCTGACTCTCATTGGTCAGATTCTTTGCCCTGTTGAAAAATTGTGCTACAATTACTGCTTCTTTGGCCTGAGTTACCTTCTAGCTGCTCTGGAAGGTTCTATGTATGTATCAAAGATGGCATTCTTCTCAGGTGTGAGGGAAGAGCTACTTTCCAAAAGCAGTTCTATGAGAAGGAGTGAGGATGTCTTTTGGGGGATACTCAGGCTTTCCCTTGGTTTTTCAGACAGTCCATGGTCTGCATCTATCTGTAGCCAACAGGATGTGGATTTCTGCTCCTAATCATCCAGTTTCACTGGAAGTGAATGAAAAGTCCTACACACTCTGTCTCTAGTGCCTTTATCACTTCTGTGGTCTTGGCCACAGCCACTGGCATGTGCTCAAATCTGTCTTATTAAGCAGGCTTCCTGAATTTTTCCTTTCTGGCTAAAATCTCTGTACTATTATGGCTCACTTGGTGTGGCTCTCTAGCTGTGGACTTTTCACTGGGACACTAAAACTGGTTTCTTAAAGAGAGCTCAGTTAGACCCCAGCTGCACCTCCACCATCTTCCTCAGCCTCTCCTTGTTTATTTTATATTTCTAGTAAATACTGTGTTTTATATCCAAGCCAGCAGAGTCTTGTCCCAGCCTCGACCTCAGGGTCTTTCCATGCTTTGGGGAGCATCTTACTTTATAATCTTTTCAGTCTCTCTCTGTAAGTGTCTGATTAGAACAACAAGCTGGAGTAACTTGAACCTGGCTGAGTCCTAAATGGGCTCCAGTTTCAACTTGGAGTAGATTATTTCCACTATCTAGGATGATTTTCCTTAGTTTGATTGCACAAGATTGATCTGCCAGGTGGAGATGTCATGCTGATTTGAGATGACTCAAACTACTGACATAGCTACATGCCCCACATTAACTGTTTTCTCATCTCCATGTACCCTAGTAGGGACATCGCTAGAGTATACAGTGTACCTAAAATATATAATGAGAGAGGGGAAGGGTGAGTAAATACCATCATAATACCAATGTACATTGGTAAAAGTAAAAATAAAACTAAGTAAGTTGAGAGAATGGCTAGGGTTAAGAGAGATGGGAGAGAACAATGGAAGAGGTGACATTGACCAAGATGTTTTGTCCTAATAAACTGACATGTTGAACTGAAACTCCTTTATACAGCTACTTAAAAATAATAAATGAATTTTTAAAATTCAGTGATTGAAACTAGACATTTTATTTTATTTTTATTTTTTATTTATTTATTTTTGCTGGTCCTGAGGCCTGAACTCTGGGCCTGGGTGCTATCCCGCGGCTCTTCAGCTCAAGGCCAACACTCTACCACTTGAGCCACAGCTCCACTTCTGGCTTTTTCTGTTCATGTGGTGCTAAGGAATAGAACCCAATGCATGCAAGGCAAGCACTCTACCACTGAGCCATCTTCCCAGCCCCAAACTATGCATCTTAAATGTAAGCAAGCAAATCACCTGAACCATTTTCACTAGAGCCATTTATCACGTGTGTAAATTTCCCATTTACATAAATCAAAGAAAGCAACCCAATAAACATTATGTGTATTCAGAAACAGTCATAGTGTCACTCAAAAACCGGCAATAGGAAACATTGCAATGGATACTAAAAGATACTCTTCAATCACAAAAACACTTTCTTGTATTCTGTAACCTTTCAATCCAGTGGAAAAAGGCAAATAAATAGCCATGCCTTATTCTCTAAAACTCACTCCTTAGGCATGAGCCACAGGCTCAGATCTATGTGACAGGCTGCAATTAGAACAACAGCAGTTCCAAGCCAGCCGGAACAGAAAAAGTCTGTGAGACCCCATCTCTATAAAAAGAAACTTGGCATGGTGGTACACATCTGTGACCCAAACAATGATAAGAAGTCTAAAGTAGATGGACTGAGGCTCAGGCAAGTGCCCAGATCAGAAGCAAAGAGCCCATGGTTCAAAAAAAGTGAAAAACAGGTCTAGAAGTATGTCAGCTTAGCAAGCATGAGGCTGTAACTTCAAATATGAGAAAGAAAGAAAGAAAGAAAGAAAGAAAGAAAGAAAGAAAGAAAGAAAGAAAGAAAGAAAGAAAGAAAGAAAGAAAGAAAGAAAGAAAGAAAGAAAAGAGAGAAAGAGAGAGAGAGAGAGAGAGAGAGAGAGGGAGGGAGGAAGGGAGGGAGGGAGGGAGGGAGAGAAAGAAAGAAAGAAAGAGAAGCCAGAAGCCGGGCGCTGGTGGCTCACGCCTGTAATCCTAGCTACTCAGGAGGCTGAGATCTGAGGATCGCGGTTCAAAGCCAGCCCGGGCAGGAGAGACCGTGAGACTCCTATCTCCAATAAACCACCAGAAAAACTGGAAGTGGCGCTGTAGCTCAAGTGGTAGAGCGCTCGCCTTGAGCTGAAGAGCTGAGGGACAGCGCCCAAGCTCAGAGTTCAAGCCCCACGACCGACAAAAAAAAAAAAAAAAAAGAAAAGAAAGAGAGAGAAAGGGAAAGAAAGAAAGAAAGAAAAGAATGAAAGAAAGAAAGAGAGAGAAAGAAAGAGAGAAAGAAATTTAAATAAATTTCACTTTTCTCATCAGTAAATAGCACTAATCTCAGTACTCATCTAATGGAATTGTTGAGTAGAGTAATCAAGAATATAGCTAATGGCTTTGCATAAGATAATTAACATTAACAATATTGTAATAGTGCTAGGAATAGTTATATCAGTAATGTTGCAATTTCTCATTAAATATATTCTAAGTATCTTATAATCAATTCTATGATTAAACTACAAATCATCCATAGGAGAAAAAGAAAATATTGGGGGAAAGTGGAATGGCTTCTTGAGAAGATAAACAGACTGATCTTGACTGATCTTGTAAGGAAAAGAGGAATTTCCTCAAAGAATGAATGAGTGGGTTGGGGATAAGGGAAATGAGGAAAGAGAAATCCTGCATGGACCATCAGGCACCATGTGGGAATGAGGCTTTAGGAGGCAGGTCAGTGATAAGCCTAAAAGCTTGCCCCAGAAATCCATGAGCACTTCAGTATTTCTTGACGAGTCTTCAATGACCACCAAAGGCAAGATGATTGGCTGAAGAAGTCAATACACCTGCCATGCATGTGACAAATTACATATCCAAGTGAGAAATAGTACTCACCAAAAAAGAAGTCCAATCTCTGGGTGATAGGCAAAACATTTAATCAGGAGATGAGGTTTAAAGAATAAAAAATGGCAGAAATGAGCCAGCTGAGATCAGGCCAGGAAATCTCAGACTTATCATAGAACTTCTGTTCACCTTCTGTGGTATCTTTTCCAGCTATAGTTGGGCCCACTGGTGGTTTCAAAAGCAGGCCCAATCCTGGGCATTGTTGCAGGCCAACCAGCCAGATACCATGTGGTTAGCAACAGCAATAGGATTTCACTTATTTTAATTCAGAGCTCTAATATTACACATAGAATATCTGCCATTTATGGAGTCTTAGGTTGATTGCTGACTTCATGTGCCAGATAAGCTCTGAGAGCCACTTATCATGTTCTTTCTACATTTGTCCCTTCTCTTTCTCCTCCTGACCCTCCAGTTTCTTCCCAATCATCCTTCCCCATTTGCAACTTCCCTTCTACTATGGTGGTTCAGTTCTGACTCTGCTTATACTCTGTCCTTCCTGAAGACCTACACCTCCTCATAAGTAGAGCCAATTACAGATAGACAGATACTCATAACCTTGCCACTCCTGTATTTTCAACTGACTCCTGATGACTACCAACCTTCATTATTGGTCAGATCCCAAGAAACCATCAGGTGCCTAAACCAATCCTTTGTTTCTTTGTCTTTGGGATTGTGCACTCTGATGCCTCACTTTGACCCCCCAGTGAAGTAGAGCCATTGTCCTTCAGCATCTTTATCTGAAACATCCTCTCCTCCTTCCCTTGCCACCCATGTCAGGGGGTGGAGAGGGCCAACCTTCCTGCCAAGCTCAACCCTGTAACTAACTAAAACATAAATAAAAGAAGCTTAAACAAAAGTAGCAGGAAAAGAAAATCCATTTGTGCATCTAAAGAGAACTTCCCTGCCATAAGCTATAAAGTGCAATTTGGTCCCTGGGTAGGAATGCAATGAGCCATGGGGAATCATTTCCTCTCCAATACATGATGCAGCGAGAACTCTGATTCTCTAACAGGCTCAGCAGGAAGATTCATCCCAACTAGAGCTAAAATGCAGACATACTTCTCAGCATCTTGCACCTCATTTCCAGCTGAGACTCTCATTGTTCAGCATGTCCTGACAAGTGGTTAAATCAACATCAGTAGCAGCTTGCCTTGGCTGTACAGGAGAATCTCCTAAGAGTTTAAGAAATCCATGCATCCAAACCAATTAGAGTACAAGCTCATGGGAGAAAAGGGTATAACCCTAGAGCTGAGTGGTTACAAAAATATCTCAGGTAATCAAGTGCAGCCAAGGTGAGAACTGCTGTTCAAGGTGGACCAGCTTCCCTCAGGAAACAGCATCTTGTTTCAATGCCCAATGCTCCTGACTAGTAAAGCCATCCTTTGAAAATCCTGAAAGAAGTAGAATAAAACTCCACCACTATGATGAAAATGCTCCTGAGAAAAGAAATTAAATGCATATCACTCACTAAAAGATATTTGGATGTGAATCAAGTCTTTGGCAGAAAACAATGGGTCAAGTTCTGAGGCTCTGAAGGGCAGACACAGGCAGTGAAAGAGGTGCTGCAAGGAAGTCTTAAGGAGATAGAAACTGATTCTGCCACAGAGCCCCACATCTATACAGAAGGTTCTAAGCCCACTACATCTTTAAGAAAGCTGCTTGGGCCAGGCACTGGTGGCTCATGCCTGTAATCTTAGCTACTCAGGAGGCTAAGATCTGAGGATCGAGGTTCAGAGCCAACCGGGGCAGGAAAGTCCATGAGACTCTTATCTCCAATAAACCACTAGAAAACCGTAAGTGGCACTGTGGCTCAAGCTGTAGAGCACTCACCTTGAACTGCAGAGTGCAGGGACAGTGCCCAAGCCCAGAGTTCAAGCCCCACGACTGACCAAAAAGAAAAAGCTGCTTGGAATGGGGACAAAACTCCTCATTGGGAATCCCCAGACTCAGTCTTGTCACCTAATGCCTATGTCCTCTTTAAAAGTGTAAATACTGACACAAAAGAGATACACAGGAGAGTACAAAGATCCTAAGTGTGTAGCTTAATCATCACAAACTGAGACATACATATAATCATAATGCATATCAAGAAACAGAACTCTAACCAGGTACCAGTGGCTTATTCCTGTAATCCTAGCTGCTCAGAAGGCTGAGATCTGAGGATTGTGGTTCAAAGCCAGCCCAGGCAGAAAAGCCAGTCAAATTCTTATCTCCATCGAACCATCAGAAAACCAGAAGTGGAGCTGTGGTAGTCTTGAGTAAAAGAACCCAGAGCCAGCACTCAGGCCCCGAGTTCAAGGTCCACAACTGACAAAAAATGAAAGAATAAAAAAAAAGAAACATAACTCTGGCCAAATCATTTTTAACATCTTCTAAACACCTGCTTCATGCTACAAAGTTGGGAGGGGCTATACACATATAGATAATGATGCAGAATACTTTGTTCTTGATAGAGCCCACAGTCTAGGGGGAAAGACAATGACCAGTACCAAGAGTGACACACCTTTACCACATAATAAATAATATGAACTGGGTGAAGAAGGTTTTTATCCTAAGGAATTGTCTGTGTTTGGGTTCATCAGGTAAACCCACGCTGCATTTAAGAAAGCTCCTTTTAATATCATCAGAGAGATTGGGCAGCACCACATGCATTAATTAAAAATGGCAAAGAATCAAATTGACAGCTAACTAGTTTTATATGACAAATGAACAGAAATCAGAGAATTTAGGGAGAAGGAAGAGGAAATGGGAAGGGAACTGAAAAGGGACAAAGAAATATGACAGGACATTGGCTGCACAGAAAAGTAGCCAGTAAGACATTTTCAGTGGCAGATAATGGAAGGACATTTTAAGAACAAGGATAGCTAATATCCCAATTAAAATTATTAATGTGACTATAAATCAGCTTCTTTCTTGCCTATTGCTCCAATAAATCTGCTACCTTTTTAAGTGCTTTGTGTGAATGGTTTGAGCAGAAGGAATCAAAGGAAGTGTTGAGTTCTAACTATGCACAGATTCTTAGGAAAGAGCAGTCATGGGAAATGAAAGTGAAATCAAGTAAGGGGTCAGGAACAGACAGATTCAGAACCTCAGGAATGCATGGAAGTCTTGAGGATGATGGTGAATTTCCTATAGGATGACCAACAGGGTGCCAAGACAATTTTAATCACATCTCAAAAATCAAAGCTATCAACTGACTACTGCTTGCATGTAGAATATCATTGGGTGACATATCTGAATGTATCTGACATGCATACCATTTGCTGTAACTATAATAGTTAAAGTAAACAAAATGCCACACATATTTTAAGGGTTATTTGAGATTCAGTTAGGCACTAAAATTTTCCAGATCACCTCAGCCTTGGGTTCAGTGAACCACTTGCCTCATTCTATACATAAATATAGATTTACACTTCTTTGTGAGCCTTCCTGATCTTTTGTCATCCCAGAATGCTTCTGCATAGGCAGATATTGGGACTTCATATAGCCCATTCTGGCCATATGAGCAGGCTGTACTCCTCACAATCTCCCTTCAGTCCATAGGATACTCCGGTTCTGAAAGGAGAAACAAAAAGCCTATCCAGCAGAGCAGAGCATGCTCTTCCCAGGGCACTAAGTTGGTTTGGAAGAGTGGGTACTCATTATCAGCTTCTGCTTCTGCAAGACCCAGAATGCACAGTTCTACATCTGAATGATGAGTAAGAAGAAAGTCAAGGAAAGAAATGGAGGGGGGAAAATCTAAGAAGGACAATGTCTGTTCTTTTTGGCAGAGAGGTCATAGTTAGAAACTCAGCTGACTAAATCATATGCTGTTTCCCAATGAAGAAAAAAATAATATGACAGAAAATATAAATAAAAGAAGAAGAGGAGGAAAAAATGATGAGAAGGAGGAACCAAGAATAAAAGAAAAGTGCATTTGGCTCTATTTGAGTAAGATTACTGTAATGGATGCATCTGAAAATGCAGGAAGCATTTCTTTATGGAGTTGTAGGAAGCTGAAAACTCAAGAATAAGGTCTGAATTGCTAGTCAACAGATATTCTTCTCCAGGAGAGATTGAGCAGTACTGGCTGCATATCAGAGATATGCACAGAACTGCTCAAAGACACCATGAAGCAGCTCCAGACCCATCTCAGCATGAGCATAATCACGGTCAACAGGATGATTCCAAAATACTAACTCACATAGGATAAGTTACAAATGTAGTCTTGAAGGAGAAATTAAGTTGTTTCAGAAGTGATTGTTCACAAAGTCAACTATGAAGAAGGAAAAAACAATCAACTAGTTTCTAGAGCACTGTACACAACCATGAGATTATGTTTTCATTTTCTCAATGCATGCAAGCACAAGATAGGGTTTAGGATGCTGTGTTTTTAGGCCTCGAAATGACTAAGAAGAATATAGTGGGAAAACTTTAAAAGAGTCTCCCTCAATTATCATTCAGACTATTATTCTCTCCCCTGATTATTCAGACAGGAACCCAGGCAATACTGACAAGCAATATGGGCAATGATCATTAAATTCTTAAATTGGTCAACCTTAAAATTTGAAAAATTTTTTGATAGATCTAACCTGATCATATTAGCCATTAAAAGCATAGATCTTTCTTCTGAGTGAAGAGAAAGATAAAAGAAAAAGAGGGATGGAAACTTCAAAAAGACTCAGCACACTATTACTAATTTGAAGACAAGGAAAGCCACAGAAGAAGTAATGTGAGGTAAAGCCTCACTGAGAACAAAACCCTAAAGACCAGCACAAAAACAATTTTCAGATCTACAAATGAAAAAAAGTGATAGCTCTTGAAGATAAGTCTTTCCAATGCTTCCAAGTAAGAGCTCAGCCCACACAACACCTGAGCATCAGTCTCTCAGGAGGCATTCATTAAGCAAAGAACTTAGGCAAGCCCAGCTTACTTCTGACTGTGTAATAGAAAGTAGGTGTTTGCAGCACTTTTTACACCTGCAGAGGGCAAGCAACTCAAGAAGCCACTGTTTTCCTTCAAAGAAGAACGCAACATTTTCTTTGCCTGCCTTATGTATCCTTAATATTCATAATGAAATGTTCATCCCAGTCAATATTATAAGGTAAGTAAATTTCTCTTCTGGGTCTCCTTGCCCATGTTTTAGTGAGTTGCATGCTACCCTATTTCTTTGGCTTTAGTAGAGCTTTCAGTTAAGTTAAAGTGAAAGCCGTTGAGTATAGCTATCCCAGGGAATTTGCACTTTAACTAAGATCAAAGCTAAGCCCAGAGTTAAGAGTTGAAGAGCAGAGAAGGGAGTCATCATTTTCCTAGGCAATGGAAACAAAAAACACTGAGATGGATACGTGAGCAACATTGGCAATAACTTTATCTCCATGCAAATAACATATGATGAAGAAACTCAAACTGGCAGCTGTAAATGGACCAACAGTAAAAATCTAGCCATTCCTATACCAACATCTCTCTTCAACATCTTAGATGTCTACTTTATTAAATTTAACTTTAAATGGTTTTAAGTAAATTATGCTTAGAAAGCCAAAAATAGAGGAGGTACTGTGCAGGGGGTAAAGCCCCTTAACTAGATTTTTTCATTTAATCGAATCTCCCTATTTCATACTACTAACATTGATTTTACTTTTAGGAAATAAAGAAACCCTCAAATGCCAAGATACTTTTGATTTGGTTGGAAAGGGAAAGATCAAACTGAGAAAAATACAATCAAAGAGAAGAATAATTTGTCCCTAGTCTGTCTCAAGTCCACTAACAATTAACTTGGTGAAAGATCTCAATAAAGACACACTCTAGAAGTTTCATGATGCTCCCTGGGTTTTATTTTCCAATAGTGCAGATGACCAGTTCTTATCTGTCAGCTGTTTTACATGGAAAAAAATTGCATTCATAAAGCATCTTCCCCCTTACTCGTATTCACTCAATGCATGAATGTTAAGAAGCACTTTAAGTTTCTTCTCTCAGGTGGGAAAACAGAAACTCAGAATCAATCTCTATGCCCAATATTTGGATCTTCACAACCTACCAGCGGTTGAACTTTCAAAGCCAAAAGGAGAAGCTTGAAAAAAGCATAAATTTTGCAATCAGAAAGATCTATATTCAAGACATGACCCATCTCAATGATTTGCTTGGATGATTTGAACCCTCTAACTCTAAGATTGTCTATGTCATTTCTTAAAATGACATAGTCCTAGGAGCGCATAGAATTTCTGAGATCTAGAGATGAACTAGAATAATGATTGTGCTCACCATAGTTAATATTGTCTGGCCTTTTAGTAAGCACTTAGACTATGGTGAATATATTACTGACATGTAGGTAATGAACATGACATCTACAGAGTTTATGTAAGAGATACACTGAAGGTATAACCAGTAGTCAGGCTGGAGCTCAGTAGTCTTAGAGCTGCTTTAGTCCTAAATTAAGTTTGGGACTTCAGTCTACTGGCATCAGCACAACCTTCCTGAACCAATGTATGTGTTCAGCTATGTCTTTTTTCAACATTTTTCTAAGTTTCCAGTCATGCATGAATGGTATTAGATGGAAAGGAAAATAATTTTTATAACCAGTTTCAAATATATCTGAACAGGCTAAGGGTGATGAGCTGAATCTTACAAAAGACCATTATCTTTACAAAGATAAATGTAAATTACTGACAGTTAGAGCTAAACAGTCAACTGCATACCTAGACTGGAGTAAGAATATAGCTGAATAGCAAGCTAAAGAGAAGAAGGAGGATCCAATTCATGATCAAGCTAACTACATCTTGTTTTATTTTCTTCCTTCTGTGCTTACTTGAGTCTTTCTCTCCTATAGTTCATGGTCCCAGGAACAATGGATCTGACTGATGAACATTTTAAGATGAAGAGTCAAGACTACTGCTCCCTTTAACCAACAAAACCTACAGACTTACCCTGGGATAATGGCACAACCAAACCATTGGGCAGTCCAGGAAAGCCTAAGTTCCTACCAGAGAAACACCCAATCCTTACCTTTATGTCTATTTCTTTCCTATGTAGCAATGAGAGTGCTTTGAAGATGCTTTAGATTACTGTACTTCTGTTCTTCCCAATGTTATCACATTATTTTTTTTTGGGGGGGGGGGTCCGGTCATGGGTCCTGAACTCTGGGTCTGGGCACTGTCCCTCAGCTCTTCAGCTCAAGGCTAGCACTCTACCATTTGAGCCACAGTATCACTTCCAGCTTTTTTCTTTTTTCTTATGTGGTGCTGAGGAATCGAACCCAGGGCCTCAGGCATGCAAGACAAGCGCTCTACCACTGAGCCTCCTTCCCAGCCCTGTCATCACATTATTAACAGAGTTCTTTTCTTATTTTCAATGCTGCTCATCTGTCTCTTTTATTGGTTTTCTGGAATGAGTTGCTAAGCCTAATCCTTTGGAACTCCTTGAAACCAATGCTTTTGCCTAGCTTCAACAACAGTTCTAGAAGTTTTCAGGGACAAAGGACTTATTGTAGGTTGTGGCTGCCATCTTCAATAGCATCAATAGAATCAAGATAGAGAAAATTGAGAAATAATTATTCTGTTTTATTTTTAGTTAATACTTTCACAGCCATATCTAAGTCTAAACTTTAAAGAGGAAATAAGTAAATGAGAACACACTTAGGAAAAGATGTTTAGGGTTAAAGGAAGATTCATTTATTAATTACATGAAGAATGAGTAAAAGCAGAAAATGTGACCTGGATTTCTGGAATTGGACACAAAAGAGGGAAAAATGTCTTTGAATCAAGGTATGGACTTAAAGTATATAAAATATGTTCCAGTGAATATAACTGTCAAGGTGGGGTGGACAGTTTGAACAGTCATTTTAGGTTGAACATGGTGATACATGGTTGTCACTCTAGCTTGCCAAGAGCTGAAACAGAGAAGTTCAAGTAGAGTTAGTGGGACCATATGTGAAAAATAAACAAAAAGTGAAGGAACTGAGTCAAGTAGTGAAAGGCCCTTCAGTTCAATCCATAGCACTGCAAAAATAAAAGTAACATTATAGACTATATATGCATACATATATATATACACACATACATGATCTTCTGTAAATATACAATAGGTTATGCTTCTAACATTTGAACCTATAAAACTAAAAGTCTATGAATCAACAGAAAAACTCATGAAACAATAAGGAGGAAATCATTATTGTTCTACAAAAAGAAAAAACTCACTGTGTAGAGTGATGTTTTCTGTTTTCCTTTTGTGAAGCAGAATCCACATCTCCAATAGACAGACAGGGAAAGAACTGTTCACACTGTCTACACTTTTCTGATCAAGATTCTTCCTGACCACACAAGATTACTGACTGAAAGGACTGACATATTCTGAGGCTATTCCACAGTCATCTGTGAGATAGAGATAACCAATGAAGATAATAGGAAGGCAGATTTCTGGCAGGACCCTATCTCCATGTCCCAATGAACCAAAAAATAAAATCACAAGTACATGTTAGAAACAAGTAGTACACAGGCAAAAGACAGAAAGAAGCTAGAGAAAGTAAAAAAAAATTGCCAGACTCTAAATCTCTAAAAGAAACAGAGAAACTTTGCTCAGAGAAAGCCATAACTGCTGCATTCATCTACTCCATCTCATAAGCCTCCCAACCAGGAGCTCAGCTTTCTTTTTTTATTTATTTCTATCCTGCTATGTTCTGCTTCCAGCAAGAGCTACCAGTAAACCCTTGCCTGGGCCACCAATAGCTTCTGGTGAATGTTTGTGTACCACAACTAAGGCAAAAATGTCCACAGGAAAGATTGTTTGCAGACTGAACATTTTCAGTTCTGCACAGGCCAGCCAGAATGCAAACACAAATACTTGTCACCTAGGGTAAACTCTCAACTCTAAACAGATTGATTAAAGGACCCCCAGTATCAACTCCAGATCAACAAGTGGGTGAAGACTCCTATAGAGGATGTTACCCCCTGAGGACCACTGCTGAGTCAAGCCCAGCATGTAGACACAAATTTATCTGATTCCTAAGAAAACCTTTGGCTAACCTTTGGCTTTGTTAAGCACCTAACACATGGATTTGAGCCTGGAGGTGGGTAAACACACTCCTCACTCACAGGTATCTGCATCTGTATCCAGAAACAAAAGAAACAGAAAGCTTCTACCTACAACTGAGTGTCTGGGATCTAGGTCTCCATTCCAAGACAAAGGAAGGATGCAAGAAGGCACTGGCTAGAGATAGCTACTCCCTCATACACCACTGTAGGTCAAGGTGAGATGCTAAAAGCTCAGAATAGGCAAGTAAGAGCAGCTACTAGATTCTAAGTCTACTAGATTCTAAGTCAAAGCAAAGCTTGTACTTTCAGAGTGGCAAAGTGTTTTCTGCCCCATTAGCTATGCTTGGAACCAACCTCCCCACCCCCAACAGCTACTTGATAGACCACAGCAACTACAGGGAAATGCTACTCCTTCACCACTACTTCTCCCTCACACTTTGTTTCCCCCTATCCAGAGCTGTAACTGACCACAAAATACCATACCCAGGCTGCACTTGAACAATCCAGAACACTAAGAAACTAAGTAATCACAAAAGTAAATCTGATGTCAGAAATTTAAAGAGCAGTGATTGGAGAAGAGAATTCATTGTTCTGATACAGTTTAGCAGATGCAACCTGTTCACTTTACCAAGCAAGAAATGCAGACTTTTTATTTTTCTTAACATTTTATTCTTTTAGTTCTTCTATATATTGTCATATATATATATATATAATCTCCCTATAGTCTTTAGTCTATATATAATATACATATAAACATATACACACATGTATACACACATACACATAGAATCACATTGTGTCTGCTTATGAAGATGTAGAAGAAATCTCACTAAAAACAGTTGAATAATACAAGGCAGAGAGGACAGGGAAAGAAGAAATAGAGAAAGTTATTCTGATGAAAATATATACACATGTGAAATACTATGATGAAACATTTTGGTACAGTTAATACATACTAAAAACTAACAAATGAAAAGTTGGGCATGGTGATGCAGGCCTGTAAACCTAGCTATTTAGGAGGCTGAGATATGAGGATTGTAGTTCAAATCCAATCAGGACAGAAATAGTTTATGAGATTTTTATCTACAATCAACCAACAAAAAGTCAGACGTGGAGCTACAGCTTAAGAAGTAGAGCACGAGCCTTTAGCAAAAACACACTAAAGGACAGCACCTAGGCCCTGAGTTCAAGCCCTGGGAAAAAAGCCAGAATAACAGGAAAATAAAAGTAAAATAGGCTCTGTTCGGAGTAAGGTACAAGTGAGAGGAGGAGGGCAGACAAAGGAGGTAAATAAGGCTGAATATGGTTGAACTCTATATACATGCATGAAAACAGAATAGTAAAACCCGCAGAAAGGAAGGATGAATGAGAGTAATAGAAGAGATAAGTATGACTGAGGTTCATGTGGAAGTATCTTACTGAGCCCACATTTCCCCTCATATAACTAGTATGTGCTAACAACAACAAAAACTTAGTTTAAAAAAAGATTACTAATTGAGATATAAGATGAGTTTCCAATTCCCTCCTTCTCTTTATGAGCCTTCTTCCCTAACCAGACCAGAGCCATCATGACCACAAAAAAAAAAAAAGCACAGCATGGTTTGCATTTATTTTCTTTGGCTCTCCAGGGCTACTAGTTGTGAAACAATGCACTTTCCCTTCCTGGGCACAGATGAGACTTGCACTGCTTCCTCGTCCCTTTGTCAGAAGTGGTCTGTCCTACCAAGAGGCTTATAAGGGAGTGATTGTTATAAAGAAATTCACAACTGTGTTAGGCAAATAAGGACTCTACAACCTAGTTTCATCCAAGTCAGAAGGGTCATCTACCCCAAAAACTAAAATTGGGAAGCCCTATTTCATTTCCCAAGTGAAATGCAGGCTTTGAGTCTAAAGTGGAGCTCTTCTGGCCTACCTGTATGAACAGGTAAAAAAAAAAAAATTAAGTGAAAACACTTCAAACCATGTCTTAAATAGGACTTTGCACAGCATTGACTTTAGAGAAGTAGAATAATCAGAAACAGTAGAACTTATCAACTCTAGGCCTAAGTTTGTCAAGAACTGTTTATTCATTTTCTTCAGGTCAAAGGAAGGAAGGAGAAGAATCACATGACTAAAACAATAAACAAAAATAGCAAACTGAGGATCCAAATGGTACTAAAAACGGAGGCTGTGATTTTTGCAAAGCTCATAAGCTCACCTTATGGAGCGAAGCCTATCAAAACAGATGACACCCACATAAACCCACCATAAAAGAGCAGAAAACAAAGATTAAGCCAACACTATGAATGGGCACTTAGGGACCCCTGGGCCTCGTGAAAGGCAAAAGTCAGGCTGGTATCCCCAGTTGCCTACCAGAAAAAGCTGTATTTCTGCTAAGTTCAAAAAGTCAGTGCAAACTTTTCTGTCTGCTCCCAGTAAGACAATACTATAACCGATAAATGTTTACTCTGACCTCTGCATTACTTCTGTTCTGACAGTGACTTTGTATATTGTGTACTTCTAATGTCCAGAAGCTTAAAGGCTTGGGAGGATGCTCATTACATGAGATGCTTGTAAAGGACATTGAAGCATTCTTCAGGTAACCCCTGGAAGACGTTAGAGAATCATTTTGCATATCTCTGTGATATAAATGATAGGTGGGACCATGATTACATCATAATATGCCTAAGGGGAATGTTAATACTCTAGAAATGGAAGATCAGAAGACATGACCACAATCTTGATAAATTTGTCTCCTGCCTTTTCTCTCTAACTGAACTGGGGTCTCTTTTGAAGGGAATGACCAAGACATATTTGATTTTACATCTGTAGCCTCTTATACAGGGTCCTTCAAGGTTGGAGTAGAAACTCAGTTACTTCATACACATTTTACTGAGAGACTCAGTCCATGAAGCAATAGGTTTCATCAATCTCAGAAGCCTGAATACAAATGTTTCCTCATGGTAAGCTAACAGCAACTGTAATTGTCCCAACATTGGATAGGATTTTGATTGATGGATGATTTGGGATGAACTTAATTTCAGGGTGAACATTAATTGGTCCATATTTCTTCTTATGGCTGACACAAACATGAATTTTCCCTAAAGAAAATAATTCTGCCTAGAGAAAACTGCATTGATAGAAATATATGTTTCTTCAGAAAATATATTTCTATTTAAAATATAATTAAATCTCAAATAATAATGGAATTCGTTGTCATTTAATAAAAGCCTATGGCAATCTGCATTTTACAAATGACGCTACTCAAAGAAAGGTTAATAGAAGATGAGCTAGAGCACAGAGGGTCACAAATTTGTTCCCCAGTCTTTCCCACAGTACTATTTAATCTCCTTAATGTATGTATGTGTTTTCCCCAAAGGGAGATCCTGTTGAAGTTGCTGTGAGTCACTCAAGAACAAGACATAGAAGGACTTCATATCAGAATATTACCTTTTTGTTCCCCCTCCAGCTCTTCCAACTCCACTTCCACCCCGCCATGCACATTATATATATACTTTTCAAGCCCTTATTCCCTGGGTTTTCTTACTTAGGTCAATTCACTTCTGTTTACTTTGGAATAAAATTCTCTCAATAAAAAGGACCAACCAGGGGAGAGGTAGCAGACACAGACTGGACCCTAAGGATCCCATTAAAAAACAGGTTCCCAGTAGGAAACAAAAAGTACTCTCAGATTAAAATAACTCAAGGATGAATTAATAAGGACATTGTTCACAATGTATTCCTTTGTTGATGAGAATGTTTTCTTATAAGTAGGCCTGAATGGACAATTTGGAGAAGGTCTAGGAAGATTGTAAGAAGAAAATCCTATCTTAAAAGAAGCATTGCAGCCGGTCCTGGATGGCCTTAAATGAGGTGACGCCTGGAGAATAAACATTATATAACCTCTCTCTCTTTCATCTCTCTGATTTCCTTCCAGTACTGCATTGGCCAAATCCAGTAGGCTGCCTCATTCTGAGGGCATGGAAGGCCACTGATAGAGTTCATATAGGACATTGTCCCCAAGAAATGAACAGGAAGCAAAAGTGAAGAGAAAGATGAAGAATAGATTAGGTGGAGCAAACATGAGATAGATAGCACAAATATCAAGAGAATTATTCTCAAATATTGACCAGGCATTACTATTTAAAAAAACTATTAAAATAGTCAATGGTTTGGCTATGAAAGAATATTAAACTGAAAATGAGAGATGCTTAAAATAAATAGTACTGAATAGTACATGAATTTAGCTAGTGATATATTAACATATACATTGACATGAAGGCTGAACCAACATTAACCATATTGATTTTCCTATCAGTAAAAATGTACAAAAATGCCCACCAGACCAAAACTTTGTCAACAATGACATATAGAAATATAACATGCTTAGTGCTATCACTACTTTAGAGGAGCTAAGGTGTTTTATTGGGGGACTTTGTAGTATGTATATATCTATAGGTATACAAACTGTGATGAGAACAGGAGACTAGACCTTGGAAGTGGGTAACTAAATGCCACATCATAGATTTCAGGGATCTCTACCAATAAAATAGAGTAATATCTGCTCTAATAAACCATAAAGCTTTTCACATACATGTGCTTTATATTTTGTCTCTTTGTTTAAACATGTCAGATCTTCCCAGATGAAGCCAATTTTCTTGGAAGCAGAACTGGTTTATTTTTTCAGAGTATACATTATAGAGTCATACAAATGGTCCACAAAGATTATTGACATGCAGCTACAAGCCAATACTTTCCCAATATTTAATGAGATTGATTCAAGTTATAATAATGTGATAGAGAAACAAAGATAAAGTCAGTGAATTATTACTGAAAGCCAGTGCATGTTACTTTGTGACAGTCCTACTGAAAGTAGTCACAGAGGAAGAGCAAATGAATACATGCATCACCAGGATCACGTTAGTGAAGGTCCTAAAAGTAGTGGTCTTGTCAGGCCAGCTATTCTTTGCATAGGTACAAATGCAAATAAAGTCTGCCTCAAGCTCAGCTGCCTTTCAGAGCTCCTTTCTCCCAGGGAGCCACCCACCCTTCCCCAACCAGCCGTGTCCTTGCAAGATATCTTGACATTTATTCCTCTCAGCCAGAACTCTTTTGTTGATGACAGTTAAAACTGAAACCTTTTATGGTGTACATAAGCCAGAGGTGACACAATTAAATGAAACTATTTGTCATATAAAATTTACATCAGCAGGAATTAAACGTCAAATAACTTAGGATTGACAGCCCCCACTGAGTCATAAAGACTCTAAATTAGTCTTGTGAAGGGTATTCTCATAGAGTCCCTAATAAACTCCACTAAGACTTACTTTTCATAAGTGCCGAAAGGAGGATGTCAAAGATGAGATGGCCATGTCACTCACAAAAAGCTGGAGATTAAAGACTCCTCCTTGACTAACTGTACAGCTTCCTTGCTGCAGGGAAAAAGCAGAGTCAAGAGGATGGTTTAAAGCAAAATACAAAAGTAAGAAACCATGAAATCAATCTCCAACTGTGCTAGATGTATGACCTTGGCTCAATCACATCACTTCCCTTACTTATGTGTAACACCACTCACTAGTTGAAACTTCTGCATGCAGCTATTTTTTCTTCATAGAGCTTATTTTTCAGAGCAGTTTCAGATTTTCAAAAAAAAAATCTGAACAAAAAGTACAGAGAATTCCCTTGTGCCCCGCCTCCTCCACCCATTCTCCCACTTTCTCCTGTGATTGGAGCTTATATTAACATGGAAGATTCATTATATAATTGATGAACTAGTTCTAATGCATGATTATTAACTAAATGCATAGTCATTATTTTAAAATATACAGGTTGCAATGGGGCTCAGTCTTGGTATTATATAGCTCTATGGATCTTCACAAATGTCTAATGTTATATGTCAACTATGATGGTATCATTGTGATAACAGGTAGTGGAGACCCCAAGATGAGTAGGACACTGGTCACACCTGGTCCATACCGGGAAATATGCATACTGATGACAACTATGCAGTGTGATCATCCTTATAGCAGAGATCTCTAAATGTAATATAAAATATATAGTAAATATGAGCATATAAGTAAATATAATATAACTAGTTGATGGACATAAAATATAAATTCAGTAAAGCCAGAGACACACATTATATAATTGTTTATTATTAAAACCTCCCATCTACCTACGTGGTAGATGCTGTCTTCACTCACCTGTCACATGTGAAAGCCAATGTTCTTCTCTATTGAAAATAGGCATGGATCCAGAGAAGAGTTGGCTAAGCCAAGTTTCTAAAACAATTGGGTTCCATAGATACAAGCAGGGAAGCAGGCATGAAAAACAGAAGGAGCAAGGGGAATGACGGATCAATGTGTTTGAACAGGACAAAAAGTGAAGTATCAGTAAGTGACAGCATTAAAGAGAAACCAAAAGCTAATTCCCGAAAGGTCTTAGGTGCACTGCTCTATAGGCCATAGAGTGCTTGGAAGGTTTTATATAGTTTGTTCAGTCTTTGAGAAATATTACTCTAGAGAAAACTTTTGAATAGTTAGAAAGCTAAAGGAAAACTAACATTGAAGCCTAGTTTAAATGCTGGTGTTCCTAATAAACACACATTATGTACCAACACTGTTTGAAGTATTTTTAATCTCCTTATTTTGAGCCAAGGAAAAGATTACAGGACTCCACACAGAGTGAATAGAGATCACAAGATACGCTTTAGAAACCTTAAAGGGACAGCTATAGTCTGGATCTTAAATGTCCCTTAAAGGCTCGTATATTAAAAGCTTGTACCCCAGCATGGTATCATAAGGAGATTGTAGAACATTTAAGAGGTGAGGGTTAGTGAGAGGTCATTAGGCAGCCCCTTCTTTCTCCTCTTTCCCTTCCTAGCCATCAGGTAAAAGGCTTTATCCTGATATGTTTCTCCTATCCTGTCCTATCTAAACACAGGTCCAAAACAATGGAGCCCATCGATCATGACTTGAGACTTCTAAACCATCTAAAATTGAGACAGAGTAAATCTTTTCTGTCCTCTAAATTGATTATTTCAGATATTTGTTAGAGAACACCGACTAAAGAAAACTAGAGGATAAGGCTTAGGTATCTTTTAGAGGTTTGATGAAAATAACTGGAAAGATGTTTAGTTCAAGATTTCTGACTTGATTAAGTAGATAGAGGATGATCCCCTGTCTTCAAAATCGTACTAAAGGTAGCAAAAGTCAGTGTGTCAGCAAGTTCAGATTTATTTGTATTGCAGTTAATTTGCCTCAGGTACTGACTAAATACTCAAGTCAAAGGTCATGAGTCTAAACATACACACACTCAAGTCAAAGGTCATGAGTCTAAACATACACATGCTCTAGTACCTACACTCATGCATGCATTCATACATGCATGCTTGCACACACCTGTTTAGAAGGGATCCTTGCATAAGATGACCTGAGAGAAAATGAAACCTAACCACATAGAATAAGAAGAGAAATGGGCCAAGAAAGTTATCCCAACAACAGAACTCTAAATGGAAAGTAATGAGTAATTTCCCAGATGAAATCATGAAAGGCAAGGTGAAAAAATAACTAGAGAAATAAGAGATGAAGCAGAAAGGAAAGTGAGTCTTAGAAAGTAAGAATGCAAAAGGCTTCACAATTCATGAAGGGGTTTACAGTGGTAAATGACAGCGGCAGATCAAATATGATGAGGCTGGAAAGAAGTCCATTAGAGGTAGCTTCAGGAGGTTAGTGAAGATTCTGTTAGAACAGCTTCAATCGAGTGGAAGGACACAAGCCAGATTGAAGAATGATGAAGAGTGAGAGCAGTGCAGAAGTTGGGACAGCAAGTGTAGATTATGCCTTCAAGGAACTGAGCTGTGAAAGGACAAGGAAAATTGAAAGTGACAGTAGGGTACAAGGAGATTTGTTCTTTAAGATGGGGCATTTGAAACTGTTTATCAACCATAGTAAAATGGCCAATAGACAGGCAGCTGGGGGGGGGGCGGGCGGAGAGGGACAGTAAAGACAGTGGAAAATTGATGGAGCAAGTTCAGAGGAATACAGGGAGGAACCAAGGTTAGAAGGTTAGAGAAAAAGGAAATTCTTCTTTTAAACATGTAGGGAAAGTAAGAATCTAAACTATGCTCATACTGAGAGTCAGACACATGAAGGATACATACTGGGGAGTCTAGAGCCACTAGAGTCTCTTGAATATGCAGAACCATCCATCCCCCAGAGTAAGACCTCCTCACAGGTAAAAAAATTGTGGGAAAGGAAGTTGTCATGTAAGTAAAGATACTTGGTGTGCAATGCACTGTGTATCACTTGAATTATATCTAACATAGGTCACAAGAGCTTACACCTAATTCTTAGGGCAAATAAACTGCAAACAAAAGGTAGGAAAAAGTCAAGTATTTCCCTCCCCAAATCTCATGAAACATAGGGAACACAGAACAGGGGCAGCTGTAATGCCAACAGCTTCAGCAGCAAAGGATTCTATACATATAAGTTTAGACCTCAGTTCTGAGCATCAATTGAGACACTGTGGTCATCAGATTCTGATCAACTCATGGGTGAATGAGCATCTTTGGGGGCATCAGTGGTACATTCAGTAACCGTACCCAGGTAGTGGGGCACTGTCAGATAAAACATGGAAAGATAATGGAGCAGGAAAGGAGGTGTCTCTTACTGATATTTAAAAGAAGACCTACATGATAGGTGGGAATTAGATAAGTGAAGAAAATCGTAGAGAGAAAGGTCATATACATATGGTCCAACTTGAATGAAAGGGAGGGAGAGAGGGAGAGAGGGAGGGAGGGAGGGAGGGAGGGAGGGAGGGAGGGAGGGAGGGAGAGAGACAAGGAGGAAGGTAGGGAGGGAGGGAAGAGAAGACTGAAAAGAAGAAGCAAATAAAACATAAACAAAGAGAAGCCAGCTGAAATGCCTTAGTTCAAAGGGAAATAGTGAATGTAAGGCCTGAATGAATAAGAGGCAGTCTATACAAGACCTTGTAAATAATGTCAAGGTTTGAGCAAACAGGACAAGAAATGTTTTGGGTTTTTTTTGTTTTTTTTTTTTGTTTTTAAATTTTATTTTATTTTATTTGAGAACATACTGTACAGAGGGGCTACAATTACATGGGCAGGATAATGCATACATTTCTTACCAAGCATTGCAGCCTCCTCCTTTGTTTACCCTTCACCTCCCTTCCCAGCCTCCCCCCTCCCCCCACCCAATTATACCCCCCTCCCCCCCCACACCGACATTGTAAAGCTGGTTTTGACATGACATTTTGTACTTCTCATTGTTGCAACAGGTCCACCTGAATCCTTAAACGACTTGTTTGTCCCCATCTCCTCCACATGTTATACTGACATCAAATATAGTGAAAGCGGGGGTTAGTTACACTGTGGGGGAGGGACATACAAGGCAACAAAGAAATAATCTTATAAATGCGTTAGAAACACATGCATGAAAGAAACGAAAACATTAAAATACATATTTAAGGGTTCATTTTCCTAACATCACATTATCTGACCTTTTCTGCTTGACTCATACCTATACTAGATATTGCAAATAAGGGAAACCATTGGACCTATGCTTCTTTGGGCCTGGCTTACTTCACTTAATATAATTTTTTCCAAACCTTTCCATTTCCTAACAAATGGGGAAATGTCATTCTTTCTGATGGAGGCATAGAATTCCATTGTGTATATATACCACATTTTCTTGATCCATTCATCTACTGAGGGGCATCTGGGTTGGTTCCATATCTTAGCTATGGTAAATAATGCTGCAATAAACATAGTTGTGCTGGTAGCTTTACTGTGGTCTTGTTTGTAAACATTTGGGTAAATGCCCAAAAGTGGGATTGCTGGATCATAGGGGAGATCTATGTGAAGTCTTTTGAGGAACCTCCATACTGCTTTCCAAAGTGGTTGAACAAGTTTACATTCCCACCAACAATGAAGTAAGGTTCAGGACAAGAAATGTTTGAATCTAACACACAGAATATATGTTTTTAAAAATAGTTTCACTGCTCCAAAGAGAACTGAAGATATGTCTTCATGCACATCGCCATACATATAGCCCAGAATATTGGTTAGGGAAACAGAGGAGAGGCTGAAGGTTGGCTGTAGCCTGTATGTCTCAGCTCACAACCTAAGATCATAAAGAGGCATTATTTCTAATTGGGCAAATTAAATACCAATGCAAAAAGACCAGTTGTCTTCTGTGAGGAACCCTACCTGTCAAAGGAAAAGTAGAATAAATACTAAGAGCTGGCCAGCTGGGCAGGCTGAGGAGCAGCAGGGCAGGGCGGCTGGCATTGAGCTTCAGCCCCCAGGGTGTCCGGGCGTCCGGGTCCAGGGACAGGGACCTTGTCCCCGGCTTCTCCTGCAGCCAAGCGGTGAGAGCGCCAACAGCTGAGCACTCACCTGCGGGGAGGCCCAGAGAGGATGGCGCAAGCGCCAAGGCCGGCTCCAGATGGGTGAACGGGCCCCCATGGGCCGTAAAGTCCTCGAGGCTCAGCAGGCCCCCAGGAATAGCAGCGCAGCGCACAGGCCCTGCTCCAGAGCCCAGGCCAGAAAGGCGGGCAGCTGGGTGCAGCCATAGATGTGGACCTCGCATGTGCCAGCGGCCCGGACCCCGGGCGCCGCTGCGGGACCACAGCGCCAGCGGAGTGTGGGGCGCAGCCCGGCAGCTCTACCACCCACCCTGACGGCAGGCCGGAGCAGAGCAAGGCCTGCGCTGGCACGGCCCCCACGGCAGGCCAGAGCAGAGCAAGGCCTGCGCTGGCACGTCCCCCACGGCAGGCCGGAGCAGAGCAAGGCCTGCGCGGGCACGTCCCCCACGGCAGGCCGGAGCAGAGCAAGGCCTGCGCGGGGCACGTCTGCACCCACGCTGCCGCCGCCGCCGCCACCACTGTCATGAGCTGTCATGACAGCTCAAGGCTTCGCAAGGCTGATCCCTGGTCACATGATCCCCTTTCACGTGACACATGACCCCCATCTCACATGACATAATGTGATTCCCCATCACGTGACACCCTGTCATATGACGCCCATCACATGATCCCTCATCATGCGACTCCCATCACATGACCCCAGCGTCTCAGGATACCTGATCAATTTCCGTCACCCCCTGACTCCTGTCATGTGATCCCACCTCACATGATCCCACATCACCGTGACCCCCTCACGTGATCCTCTTGCCACAAGACCCCCTTGCCACCCTTGTCACATGACCCCTTGTCACGTCATCTGTCAGGTGACTTGTCATGTGATCCCTGACCCTTTCTCACAGACCCCTCCCTTGTCACAGCACACCTTGTCACAGCACAGGTGATCCTCTATCATGTGGTTCCTCTCACATGACCCCTATTACATGACCCTTGTCACATGACCCCTTGTCACATGACCCCTTATTAGATTATATGACTCATGTCATGTGATCCCATGTCACATGGCCCTCTGTTATATGACTCCACTATCACGTGACTCCTTTTTCACATGATACCTTGTCATGTGACCCCCTATTCATTTCTTGGCCTTCAGTTCTATCCCACTGGTCCAAGGCCACACTAAAGCTACCAGGACAACCATGTTCAATGCAGCATAATTTACCATAGCTAAGATATAGAACCAACTCAGATGCCTCTTGGTAGATTAATGGATCAAGAAGACCTGGTATATATACACAATGGAGTTCTATGCTTCCATCAGAAAGAATGGTATTGCCCCTTCATAAAAAAATGGAAAGACTAGAAAAAAAATTATAATAAGCAAAGCAAACCAGGCCCAAAGAAATGTAGGTTGCATGGTTTCTCTCATTTGTAATAATTAGATATGCCTATGATTTTCTTAACAGGGGATCACAATAGCCCAATCACAAAGTGCATAGGATCATATATAATATGAAAAAAGAGGTTCTTATTATATCCTCTATGCAGTTATTTCTTTTCTTTTCTGTTTTAGGTTTCTATACCCTTTGTCTTGTATGTAAATTTATCTGATCCATGGAAGGGAAAAAGAACCAAAGACAAAAAATAAACCAATGCAATAGTGATACTCACTAGACACTGTGTTGGAAATGAACTATACAACTTGAGGGGAGGGGAGTAGGGAAAGGTAAGTGGGAGAAAATGAGGGAGGGGTAACAGTGTTTAAAAAGAAATGTACTCATTACCTTACTTATGTAACTGTAACTCCCTTGTTCACCCCCTGTTCATTGCTTTTACAAATTAAATTTTTTTAAAAAAAATTTAAGCCAAAGACAGCACCCAGGCCTGAGTTTTGTGCCTCAGTACTGGCACAAAAACAATTCAAAAGCACACAGGCACTATACACTCCTACTGCAATAAGCAGTTAGAAAAGCAAAGGCTTTTCTTGCTTGTGGGTGGCTAAATGATTACTACACTCTGGGAACGAAATGAGAATATCTTAAACCACACACACACTTATCCTGGGGTTGCGTGGGGAGGTGGGCATTTGGTAAAATGACACTTTTGATCCCAGAAGTGTTTGCCAAGAAGAAAATATTCTTAAGAAATGTTACTGGCTCAATAGGAGCACAGAGTAGAACCCATCCTTTGCTTAAAAGAACACTCCAGGGGATCAGACGTATCATAATGACCCAAAGTTACACTTGTAGATCTAGGCCCAATAATGTTATAACAGTGTAAAGGAATGACCAAATGTTCCAGGTGTCCAGAACAACTTACCCCAATCCATGTTCTCACCATAAATCTGTCTGATGTTAGAGTACTCATGGTGACTCTTATCAGCTATGACCACAACCATATCTGGGTACTGTACTTCTTTCCTTTGCTTTACTAATAAGCCTTTGATTCTCTCTCTCTGTCTCTGTGTGTGTGTGTGTGTGTGTGTGTGTGTGTACTACTTGAACCATAGCTCCACTTGCAGCTCTTTTCTGGTTAATTGAAAATAAGAGTCAGTCAGACTTTTCTGCTTGGTCTAACTTTGAACCATGATCCTCAGATCTCAGCTTCCTGTGTAGCTAGGGTGACTGGTGTAATCACAAGCACCTGGCTGGTTGTGTGCTTTTAATAAAACTATTTGCTAATATAATGTTTATCTCTGGAATTCTCACTCCTGTTCTCTCTTTGTAACTCCTTTTTTTCTTTCTCATGGATTATTTTGTCATCATCATGTTGTTATCCACATTGCCATCATCATCACTATTTTTTTTCTAATACTAAATTTAGAGTAACAGAATCGCTAATTACCTCAGAGAATATAAAATATGAGATAAGGATGTAAATAGACTTTTGTAATCCAAAACCATGTGCAACTATAGAGAGGCAGACAGAAAGAGGAATGGATGGAGGAAAAGAAAGAGACACACAATCAGAGAAAAAGAGGAAGAGAAAGGTGTTTTTAAAAATCCATAGCTTTTAAATCCAAAACTCAGGTACTTGATGGAGAATTACTATTCTAAAAATCTTGACTTACAACTAAACTATGACCTAATGGAAACAGTCTAATAATTTTATGTAAATAATATAATGGGAAGAGAAGGAGAGTTTAAGATACGTTAGAAAAGTGAATCCTACCTGAAAGTTCCAAAACTTAACCAACTGGTACAAAAGCTCACCTTTCCAAGAGAAGCCAAGAGTTATGGAGAATTACTGATCCCTGGAGCAAACTTCACCCAAGGCTGGTGGAAGTTGATATATAAATATCCCTCATCCCACGATCGAATTACTTGGAAGCAGGCTAGATCCTAGATTCCTCTGGAGAATTCAGCTCCAGTTACTTAGAAATGAACTTTGCTTGACAACACAAGCCTTTAATATCATCCTTCTTCATCCATTTTCTATTAGTGTTTATTGGGATCCCCTCACAAATAATCTACAAGCACTCTAATTCTTGTCTCAAGATTTATTTGGAGAGAACTTAAAGACACCATGTGGTGAGATAATCTGAAGCAGTTGATGGAGAGAAAGATGGGGACAGTTCATGGCAAATGTACTTTATGACAACAGGAAGCAAGACCATCTTTGCAGAATGAATGTGATTCAGATGAGAACTGCTGTGAGGAACAGATGAAGACACCAACTGGGGCAACGTAAGAAGATTGCAGAGCAGCACTGAGTAAGAAGCCAAAATTGGAAATCACACCTGCACAGTCGTATGCTTTCCCCCACCAAGAGTAGACTGCCATCTGGGATCAGGAGCACATAAGCAGATGGCCAAATGGATCAAAAGGAGGTGAGGAGGTATGAAGAAGTTGCAAGCTGAAGGTCCAACAAGTGAGAGACATGAGTGCCCTCATGTCAAGAGAGTGACCCAAGTGACATACCATGGCCCAGGAAGAGCAAACACAGGAGTGGAAGGACATGAAATAGAACAGAATATAACTCTGACACAGCATTCATAAGGGAAAAGAAGCAAGAGGGTTTGTTTGGAGATGGGTGAAGTTATAGATAATATTTAAGACACTTGTGGATGAGTCCTAAGGAATGACATGATGATGAGAGGGGAATGCTGTCAAAGCCTCAGAATCTATAACCCAGCGGTTTGAATTAAATCGCATATAAGTCTATAGATGCAGACTAGAGCTGCTTTGCATTTACCAATCATTATCCTATTTTGAACTCTCATTAAGCATTCAGAGAATATTCACTCCCATTTTTCATTAAACCCCATACAGAACAGTTCTCTAAATTACCAACCCAACTCTTCTTCCCTTTTTTACCACTTACAGTTCTCAAAAATAATTGTAGAATGTGCTGGGGATATAACATGTCAAGGACTAGCTACCAAAGCTCTACTCCAGTCCCCTCTAAAAACAAGTCATCCTCCAATGTGCTATCCGAGTAAGTTCTCTTGCTCTCAAAGTATAAAACCCAGTATAGGCTGCTTTCTGGGGTCCCTCAGTGGCAATGAAAATAGAATAAAGGTCAGCAAATTTTCATCTGACCTAAGGCATCTTTTCTGAATCTTAGGAGATTGGCTTACAAGAATCCCAGGCTCTTGTTATTCCCTGCTGTTGTAGGTAATGAATCTACTTCAGGTAGTGTGTGTGTGTGTGTGTGTGTGTGTGTGTGTGTGTGTGTGTGTGTGTGTGTGTGTGTGTGTGTGTGTGTGTGTGTGTGTGCCAGTAGGTGGCTCATGTCTATAATCCTAGCTACTCAGAAGGCTGAGATCTGAGGATCATGATCCAAAACCTGATGGGGTAGGAAAGTCCATAAGACTCTTTTCTCCAATTAACCAGCAACAAATCAGAAGTAGAGCTGTGCCTCCAGCCTTGTGCACAAAAACTAAGGGACAGTGCCCAGACCCTGAGTTCAAGTCCCATAACAGCACTAAGATGGATGGATGGATAGATAGATAGATAGATAGATAGATAGATAGATAGATAGATAGATAGGCAGGGCAGAGTGAGCCTGTTCCATATTTCTGCCTTCTCTCAAATGTTAAGAGCTGGAATTACATGCTATGCCTCTGTTACTGATTTAACCATAGCAAGGAAAATAAAAATGAATACTTAGAATCCTGAGGAAGGGACTCTTGCAACAAGAATTCTAGCTTTCCTCAACTCTGACTGATATCCTCATTCCTCATCAACTAAATGTAAGACTTCTAAGCTCACTAGCCACATCTTGTTCTATTGTCTGTGATTTTCAGTGCTAGACACCAGGGAAATGCTCAATGAAATCATATTCCTGGGGTGAGCAAACATGTATAAATCTCCTTGGTTCACAAAGTCTAAGGCCAGCTCACACTGAAGGAATCTGCACACCACACACATTTTCAACAGGAGATTGTTCCCACTTCAGCCTGCAGAGTGTTGAATTAATCAGCAGATCGAGCTGATGCAGCCCCTGTGGCTTGCTGTAAACAACCACATTGCCAGTGCCACAAAAGCACTTCCCTTCCCCATGCAGCATTTTGTAACAATAAAGATTACTAAAAGAACAGAAATCCTATGGACACCTCCAAGGCTGTCAAGGCCTTGATTGGTGTGTGTTAATGCTGGGCCCCTAATTCCCTCATCATTAATTACACATCAATGACATATTTGCCTGTGTCGACAGACTGAAGGAAGCACATCTTAATGACCTTGGCCTGCCTGGCCCTGGGGACCTTGGGAGTATGCGCAGTGATAGTTATAAATATAAAACTGCACAAGGCTGGCCTAGACTGACAGACAAAATAAGTTCTCTTCTCCAAAGGGGGTAAATTGCTGAGGTTGTATATTCGCTTTGCTTACACTGTGGTGCAGACTGATAAACAGATGGCTGAGAAAATAAGATGTTACATTTATTAATATAATAATATCATTGACCACATTGTTGTGATTTTTAGATTTCGTTCTTTCTTTATATGCAGTGCCTAAGTCAGAGCCTTGTACATCACAAACATTTTCATGAATGAATGAATAAGCTAATGCAGCATTGCCACTTTGCCAATATCTCAGATGAGGGAACTGAAAGGGTAGAATATTTTAAGGACTTGCTCAGAGTCATATAACTAACAGGAGATGGTGTCAGGATGTTGTGCTAGGTTTTGTGCTCCATGGTCTTTGTTCCATTCCCTATATTCACCTGAGGGAATTCTAACTGAATGTGAACTTTACAAATTTACTTGCCACCATACTTGTTCAATAACTAGCTCCTCATGGTCACTGGTCCATTCTCTAGAAGGATGCATGTGAAGCACTGAATCCTGCTGACCACTATAAAAGAGATTTTTGGAAAAACATTGATCTTGGCAAAGGCATCAGTGATCTTTAGGCTGTGATGGGGAGTGAGGAGGCAGGCGCTACAGGATAACCACTCACAGAGCAATCATCCCATCCCAGACCATGAATAGCTTTAAAGCAATAGGGTTCCATAGACCTTGTTGGTTAGAACACATAAAAACCATCTTACCCCTCAGCTGCTTCCTTCTTCAGCCTAGGCTTGTATTTCTATGGTTCTTCCTGGCTCTTATAGCACAAGATGCTCTGGAATTTCCCCATCTGTTTTGAGCAACTTTGCCTTTCAGCATCCCCAAATATGGTCTGGATTCACTCAGCATGCTATAAAAAGCCCATCAAATTGTCATTGCTTATCTAGGAACCATTTGTCCTTCCTAGTCACCAAAGATGCCATTAGTCTGAATTCCTTAAGGAGTAGATTGTTCCTAGTCATAGGACCTGGTCCTTTCTTGGACATTAACATCATCATGAATGAAAGAAAGTTTCAAGGAAATCTATATATAATGGATGTTTTCCCTTCTAGACTCACAAAATAAATATGAATCCCTGTTTGACAGTTGAATGAATACATTTATCACAGGTGTTTTAGATACCTGTGTTATAAACTACAGGACTAAACTGAAGTCATTGCTAGAGAACTGTAAGGAGAGAATTCACTAATAGACTGTAAAACTCTTACAGTTCTGGGGAGTGAACTGCTCCTACAGAACTACTCCATGCTGGCCACAATGCTGCATGATCTAAACTATCCTCATTTCCCACAAGATTTCCAAATACCTCCTTTCCTTTTGTTTTGCTATCCCAGCATGCATGTTTCCTCTGTCACCTGGGATACTGGGAAAGCCCTTCTTTATTCACAGTTCATCATGTGTAGGTGGAATTCAACCATTGCCTAGAGCTCCAGAGGCAAGTATATAACCAATCAGAATTCTCCATCCTCTGGCATAGTGATTGCATCAGGCATGAGCATATGTCGCAGGCTGGCTAAATTAGACTCCGGCTGGACATGTGGCCAAACCATTGAGAACTAGAAAGGCACATTCATTTTGATAAAGAGTAAGCCTAAGACTACTCCAAGTGGTCACATTACCTTTGGGAGGGAAAAGCCAGATTGAAAAATAAATGAAAATGAAATGAAGCAGAACCACAGATGGAAAAATACAGTTCTATTGTTGGACAATTCTTTAGCCAGATTGTATAATGCCAGATGACTCAAAGACTGCCTGAACCTACACTATGGAATAGAAGCTATATATTCTTTTAAGATGAACAAAGAAAAGGAGACAACGCATATGTGATTATACCTTCCTCCTTCTAGACTGGGATTCAGAATACTGCAAAGTTATGTTATTTTTCTACAGCAATACAATTATGAATTTAATCAAATGGGTTTTTTCTCCTTGCCTCTTTTATTAAAATTCTACCAAACAACAACATACATACTCTACTTATATTTAAAACAGGGTTATTGGTTAAAGCCCTGAAGTTGAAGCTTCAATAATTAAGTTCTAATGCTGATGCTGCAGAGACAGCAGGAAAGACTTAGAAAGAAAATGGTAATCACAGAATCTAACTCCTCCTACTGAAGGCCAGCATCTGTTGTCTCTGTCCTTCTGGTGGCATTTGGTCTTCAGGAATGGAAAGCTGAGGAAAGTTTTCAGTGCTCCTCTGAGTGGGAACGAGTGAGCCTAAAGCAGATTCAGTTAAAACCTGAGTCTCTGTGCTAATGGTAAGTATATGTTTTAGGGCTTGAAAACCAGATGCAATAAAACTACAGTGAATCTGGAAAAGCCAAGCAGATTTTTCAGAGATTCCCCACAGTTATGATTTTAATGTGTACCCCGAAGTTCATGGGTTGGAAAGTCAACCCCCAGTGTAACAATGTTAAGAGATGAGACCTTGGAACTTTGAAAGATGGTATTAGATCACAAATGCATTGTCATTAGCAAGGGAGTCGGTTAGTTATAAAATTGAGTTTGTTTCTCTTCTCTGTCTCTCTCTGTGTCTCTTTCTGTCTCTGTCTCTCTGCCTCTCTCTCTCTCTCTCACACACACACACACACATACACATATACATACCATGCTATAAGTAGCAGGAAGGTCCTCATCAGATACAATCCAGGACCATGAGGCACAACTTCTATTATTTATTGTCAATCTGTGCTTATTCTCTTCTAGCAACAGAAAATGAACAGATACTCACCCAAATGAACATTGACTTTGAGATCACTGAGACTGCTACATCTATGTCATGTCAACTTGTTGGAAGATTTCTCTCTTTTTTCTCCCTAATCGTCATAGTTGAAAGGCGAAAAGATGGGGTTTTTATTCCAACAAATGGACTACATTGAGCAAAAGCTTTATAATTGCCTAATTCTAAGTGCTGGGAACATAGGGCCTAACCTCTGAGGACAAGTTTTCTCCACTATAAAATGGGGTGGTGACAACCTCTTTCCCATCTAAAGAAGCAAAAAAAGAAAACAATCACAGCTTAATGTCTTGAACACATTAGTAATCAACAAATATTACTTCTTTTCTTCGTCCTATTAACCAAGGCTAAGCTTTACCAAGAGTCACCAGGATGCCAAGTAGGTCAGTTCTCTGGTATTAAGAAACATCTTTCCCAAGAGGAAATTGATAGAAAAAACATTGAGAGCCAAGTGCCTGTGGCTCAGGCCTGTAATCCTACCTACTCAAGAGGCTGAGATCTGAGGATCGTGGTTCAAAGCCAGCCCGGGCTGGAAAGTCCATGAGACTCATCTCCAATAAACCACTAGAAACTGGGAAGTGTTGCTGTGGCTCAAGCGGTAGAGTGCTCACCTTGAGCCAAAGAGCGCAAGGACAGCACCTAAGCCCAGAGTTCAAGCCCCACGACTTACACACACACACACACACACACACACACACACACACACACACACACACACACACAGACCATTGTGTTTTGGGGAGCTGTACAAACATAGGACTTAAATTACTTTGCAAACATTTTTAAAGCAACTCAATCTTTTTTTTTTTTTTTTTTGTCCATCCTAGGGCTTGAATTCAGGGCCTGGGTACTGTGCTTTGGCTTTCTTGATTAAGGTTAGTGCTGTACCACTTGAGCCACAGCTCCACTTCTGGCTTTTTTTTGATAGACAATTGGAACTAAGAGCCTCACAAACGTTCCTACCTGAAGTTGGCTTTGAACCATGATCTTCAGTTCTCAGCCTCCTGAGTAGCTAGGATTACAGGAGTGAGCCACCAGTGGCTGACACAACTCAATCTTTTCCAAAAAAAAAAAAAAAAAAGCACCTCAAGTGTAAAAACACATGTCCATGTCTAAGTTAAAAATTGTATATCTTTATTTCTGATAGCTTCACGACATTACTATCAAGAAAATCTCTGAGCAGAGTTCAAAGCCTCAAATTCGATGAGCTAGAATCGTTATTATTCTATAAATGATTCATTTTACTCCGAAATGACTATTGAGTCACTCTGTACGTATATTTTTTTCTAGATAGGAATCATTCTCTAAAAGCAACCATAATTCTAGTTAATTACAACCCTTAAACAAAACTCAGAAATGCTTATCACAATGTCTGGAATTATGCCATTGGAAATTTACTCTTATAAATCTTGAAGCCTTTTTAGAGTTTCAACAGCGTTCTATAAATTATAGGAAAATTGGTAGCAATTCTGTCTTGGTCACAGGGTTTTATGACCAGATGATGAGAACTCATTTTGCCCACATATCAGATGTTCCAGGGAAAAGGAGAAGCCATGAATGGACAGATACATTGAGCTGGAAATAAAAACTCCTTAAATCCCTGGAGAAACTCTACCTTCTAATTCTTAGGTTTTTCTATTTTTGTTTTTGCTTGGATTTTGCCAGTTATGGGGCTTGAACTCAGGACATGGGTGATATTTCTGAGCCTCTTTGTGTTCAAGGCTCGTGTTCTACCCATTGAGCCACAGCTCCACTTCCAGTGTTTTGAGTGGTTAATTGGAGATAAGAGTCTCATGGGAACTTTTCTGCCCAAGCTGGCTTCAAACTGCAATCCTCAGATCTCAGCCCCTGAGTAGCTAGGAATATAAGCATGAGCCACTGGCACCTGGTGACTTTTCTATTTTTATCTGATTGATGTTTGAAACAAATTCTATTCTAAAACTGGCATAGATACATTAGATCAAAGCATGGACTTTATGTAATTATCTCAAAACTAAAAAGAATCTTTATTATTTATTTATCTTATATATTCATCAATTTATTGCTATTAGGTGCTTCTGGTTGCACATATCTATAATGTATCTGGAATATATGTAAATAAAAAACTCATGTCTCAAGGGCATAAAGAATGATTAAGAATTTATAGTGAGAATGTTCCACAGAGGAACTGTGATAGGCATATGTAATTCAGCAAGGTCATGTATCTTCACTACCATGTAAAATAAAGGAAAAACGTGTACAATGACAAGAATAGACACCACAGAGTAATTACCTAGTCATTTCATGTACATTTAATGTACATACTAAATATGTCCCACAAAGCTTTTCTCCTTTTCCCTGAGCCAATAAAAATATTTATTAGTATTTATGTAATCTGGGTTTGGGCAAAGATGAGTAGAAAAAAAGTTGTCAAGTAGACAAAATTTGGATAAAGTCAGTTCTGCTATAACCTGACATATGCCTTCCTGAAATTCACTGTGCTAAGCAAAGTTGTAAAATAAAAACTACAGGGCTTATAGAAGAAATGAGGTTAGTACACAATTTTGAGAATGTTGTTAGTGACAGATAATCAAATGATAGGACCCAAATAACAATGGCAGCAATTTTACATATATGATATGATTTAAAACCACATAATGCATTAAACATGTTTCTAGACCCTGAGGAAGACATGTGTTTTCCTGTGTAAATGTGTGTTGGAAAAGCTGCAGCTTGTAAGTTATTATAACATGGTAGATTGAGGTTATCAGTACAGAATGCTGAAAGGCCAGATGTTCGTGAATGTGACTCACACTTGGTCAACTGAGAAAGCTAATACATATGTGTGCCCATTTAGGGTGTTCTTCCATAGCTCTTTGGGGCAGAGTGTAGTTTCTTCATTTACCTGCTGTTTCTTCTAGATCAAAGCATGCATAAGCAAATGAAGAATTCACACTAGGCTCAAACAGTTCTTCAACAATGCCTGAAGAAACTACTGGCATTTTCAAAACAAACACTATAGCCAAATTGATTGTGTCTAGAAATATTAGGTTCTTATCCCTTACAATTACATTCTACTCAACTTTCAGAATAAAATTTTCTTAACACAAATCTTAATTTTTATGCAAGATCTCTTAGAAGAAGCAGGCAGTTTAAATAGACGTTTCAGATGATAGGCAATGCAGGTTTTTAAAGAACAGAGAGATTATGGCTGCTTAAGACTCCAGCAAAGTTTTCCCTACTCAATCAAAAAAGAACATGAAAGAACAATAGAGTTGGAGAAAACTAGAGGTAACAAGCATATTCTCATATCAGTAAGTATGTAGCCAAAGAATACTTAAAACCAGGAAAGATAGGAAAGAATACTCTTTATGATAGGGATGAGGGCACTGAGGATATCATTATCTGACCTTCTTTAAGTTTTACCATATTTTTAATTGATAAATAGTGATTGTGTATTTCAGTAGTTTCCAACTATAAATTCAACTAAACCCTCGTTGGTAAGTCTCCAGCTATCTTAAGAAACAACCGTACAAGAGCTACACAAGAATGAGGAATGTACCTGTTGCAACAATGAGAAGTACAAGTTGTCATGTCGAAAACGAACTTTACAACTTTGGTGGGAGGGGGGAGGATCTGATGGGGGAGCGGGGGGAGGCTGGGAAGGGATGGGAAGGGGAAACAAAGGAGGAGGCAACAATGCTTGATAAGAAATGTACTCATTATCTTGCCCATGTAATTGTAACCCCTCTGTACAGTATTTTCACAAAAAATAAAAAATAAATTAAAAAGAAAAGAAATGTACTCATTACCTTGTTCATGTAAATGTAAACCCTCTGTATGGTATTTTCACAATAAAAAACTTTTTAAAAATAAATAAATATATGTTCACAAATAAAATTAAATTAAATTTTAAAAAAATAAATAAATATAAAAAGTAAAAATATATACATTAAAAAAGAAAATTATAGTCTACATTACTATTTGTGTGATAAATATATCCATACACAGTTGAGAATCCTGATTTTTACCAGATAGTAAAGTGTCTATCCTATTTACTGAGGAGGACATTAAAAAAAAAAGAATGAGGAATGTAGTAATTTGAGTATTTGCCTACCATGCTTTCATTTGAGAAATGCTACTTACCTAAGGAAAGAAATGCTAAAATTATAATCTTATGAACCTGGCAATTTTCTGCAAGTCTTTGTAGTACAGCACTGTGCTTGACATCTGCTTCTTCCCCTACTAATGCATCTCTATGATTAGTTTTTGGGACGTTACAACTCTCTATTGCAGGATTAGCCTTGGCATTGCAGAACAATTAGCATCTCTACCTAACATTTACCAAATGCCAATAATGTGCTCCAATCTCTGTAAACACACAGATTAGCCCCACACCTATCCAGGCACATCTGGAAAGAATAGAGTATTCCTTAGATTAGAGTTACAGCCACTGCCCTCTTCTCCAGACTGCTACTTCCTTCTTTTGTAGACACAGCCCCATCTACTTTCTGAGACAAACTTTCAAACTATTCCCATTCCTTTAGTATTGACACAACTGCTAAGATAAAGCAGAAGAAACTACTATAGCACAGAAAACAGGAGAAAAAATATTTTTCAAAAACTCAATGCATCCCTCACATGTTTCCCTGTTCATTACGTATAATTCTTTAATATCATTCTCAGAAAATTCCTATAAATCTATTAAATACAAACAGAGTTAGTTGTGAGGCTTGAATGACCAGTCCTATAACATAACTAGTCCTTGTCAGGTAACTAACTCAGAGACCTGCTTTGGGTTAAGATATAAATTTCAGATTCAACCCTGATTGTCCTCACTTAATTCCTCCTTATGTTCATGTTGCTACTGTTTGTTTGTGGTTTCCTACTGCTGGAACGAGATTGAATCCTTCTTTACTAGTAGTGGGATTCCTTCGTCCTGGCTCCATGATGCAGTTCATTAAAAGCTTTCTATTCTTAGAACACCTAATGTTTGTAAAGTGGCTAGCAGACTCCACCCTCCTCCTCGCAACAAAGTGTCCACCCAGTACCTGCGTTACCTAGGCAACTGGGACACCTGGAAGAGGTCACATCTGCATCTGCTGAGGTCACATCTGAATTTGATGTGGCCACACCCTTCTCCGCCCATACCCTAGATAAGGCCTAGCACAGGACCAGATGCTCTCTCTGCTCTTTTCTAGCTCTCAGCTTTTCCTTCTCTTCTCTTTCCCAGCTCCCTTCTCTTTTCTAGCTTGCTCTCTCTGCTCTTTTCTAGCTCTCTCTGCTCTCTCTCTGTTCTTTTCTAGCTCTTCTCTCTCTCTTTCCCAGCTCTCTCTCTTTCCCAGCTCTCCCAACTCTCTTTCCCAGGCCTTTCCCCACTGTGTGGAGGACCAAGATGGCCTGGTGCCAGCTGGAATGATGAATAAACCTACCTCTTACGTGAATACCACATGCGTGGTGCTGTTCTTACTCAGCTACCTCTTTTTAAAAACCTAACAATGTTGTTATTGTACTTTTGGTCCATCTGATTCTTTTAGGTTGATAAATAGTCCTGACCAGTTAGGAGCTTTTAATAGCCAGTGCAAGCAACTCACTGATGTAACAACTAGCAACATCAAGATGATAAGCTCTATCACAAGATTTCCAAAAGCTAGGAAACATTGGAGTAGAAGCCTCTGACAGCTTAAAGTAGACAAACTATTGGACAGAGAAAAAGTCCTTCATTGTAATAAACCACTAAGATAATGCAGTGTTCATCATTACATGATAGATGATAGAGAGCCCTCCCCTTCAACATGTAATCATGAATCCGTTCTCAAGCATTTTGATCAAAAAATGCTCACATCTATACCTTATCTTCTCTCTCTCTCTCTCTCTCTCTCTCTCTCTCTCTCTCTCTCTCTCTCTCTCTCTCTCTCTCTCTCTCTCTCTCCACAAATATACACACACACATACACACACACACACACACACAGAGTAACATATACACACACACCACTACCACAATCACCACCACCACCACCATCACCATTAACAGCAGCACAGGGCCCTAATTCCTTGCAGACAAGTGCCTCCTGTTCACATCTCCTTATGAGGCTCATACTTGGATCATTTTCCCTCTCACTCTTCCTCTTATATTTTGAAGCATCAATAACTTAACAGAATAGAATGGGCTCCAGGATAGTCAGTTATTTCTCTTATTTGTGCTTTTTGGAAAGCTTAGTGAAGATAAAGAAAGGTGGTTCTTATGACTCTACCTACTCTACCTACTACTGGTAAATAGAAAGCAAATATTTGAAAATAACAACATAGAGAAATAAATTTTCTATGAAAATACTTTTGTCTACAAAAATTAATATAGAGAAAAGGTACACAGGCTGTAGGGGAATATTTTTAGATATAATACATGGGGGAAAGTATGGGGAGCTATAGGTAGTCATCAATTTCTACCATGATATAGAGGCCTTTACTATATAATCTAAAGTTTCTTATTATTACATCATGCTCCATAAGTTCTACTTTATCATCAATCAAATTAAGGATTTTAAAAATATTATTCTGGGTCTATGATCAACAATACATTCAATCCTACTTATTGTCTAATGAATTTCCCAATGACTCTGGAGGAGACCCATTTAATAATCCAATACCTCATTTCACTCTCATCCTACTCAGCTATCCCAGACACAATTGTTGACAAAGTGAAATATGAAATTGATCTCACACTGATTGTGCAGCCTCTGTGAATCTTTGAGGCTCATTTGCTGGCTAATAGACTAACACAAGTATGATAATCATTTTGAAAGTAAATTGTCAAGTGCATTCACTACCCTAGATGCTGTACTGAGAACACAAAGAAATTGCTTTCTCCCTGAGGAGTGTGTCAAAAACAATCACACTTAATAAAACTCAAGGTTATACTAGAAATGAAAAAGTTCTTGTCAAAAATGCTACTATTTATATCCTCTGGGGCTGGGTCATCTTACCTGATATGATTTAGATATGGTTTAGCCCCAAAGGATTCATGTGTGACAAGTTTGGTCCTCATTTTGACAGCATAGAGGTGATGAAGCCTTTATGAGGCAGAGGCTAGGTTTTGTTGTTTGTTCAATGGGAAAGAACTGGATGCAATCCTCAGCACTACACACACAATTAAAAAGGGTGGAGTCCAGTGGGAGGTCCAAAGATCACTGTGGCACTGAGGAATCAGGTAGCTCCCAGTGGGAACCCTGAGCTTCCACAAGCACAAATGGTTGCAAGTAGTCCTCTGATTCCCTATTATAACATATGATATGTTCCTGCTACACATGAACATACACCTGCCATGATGATAGCAACTGTTACTTAGATGCTTACCAGGGACTGAACCAGATCTTACTTTAAGCCTTGGAGCTAAATAAACCCTTTTTGTTCTAATAAAGTTAACCTGTCTTGGATATTTCGTTATGGTGACAAAAATGAACTAATGTATTACCCTAGCCTCTCAATTTTGAAAATTTTGTTTCTTTCAACTTTCTGGGAATCTTTGAACCTTAACTAAAGTTTAACCTGAGGCCAAAATAATAGTTAACAGTAGAAAAGTGAAAAATCAAACACAATACTACAAATTTTTACAATCATTACCTTAGAAAGGCAATATAGAAACTGAGATCATGGGCTTGAGAACCAATCTACCTGTTTTTATATCCCAGATGAGCATTTGCCAGCTGAGCAGGTTATTTAACCTCAGTGTGCCTGTTTCTTCACATGTGAAACTATCTTGCATGTAGATTTGCTGTGAAGATTAAACAAGTAACTTATAAAAACTATTTAGAACTGTGTCTGCAAGGTAAGTAAGGCCAGAAACATAGTTCATTTTTAGGGAGTTAGAAAAGAAAAGGAACCTAATAGAACTACCTATGAGCATACACACACACACACACACACACACACACACACACACACACACACACACACACACACACACACACACACACACACACTCCTTGTATAATCAGTAATTTTGTTTCACAGAAAACAAGCTGAAAGTTAGTAGGGTAAGAGTTATAATGGCTAACTGGTAAAGCCAGCAATCAAATACAGAACATCAAATTTCTCTACAGTATCTCTCATAAGCAGGAGGAATTTTCCAAAAGGTATTAATTAGTAAACAAGTATTTACTGACTATCTACTCTGTGCCAGGCATTCTGTTAATCACTGAATAATGAAAATCACATTCAAAACCAGTATGGGCAAAATGATGGAAGAAGAAAACACAATATGAAAATAGATGAAGATCAGCATTCTTGTTTCATTAGAGTTCTTACCCTGTAAGCACATTGTTATCATGATGCATTGGATAGAATTGAAGTACAACTTCAATTAATATGATTTTTCCAAGTTTTTCTGTTTCCTAACAAATGGGGCAGTGTCTGATGGAAGCATAGAATTCCATTGTGCATATATTCACATTTTCTTGATCCATCATCTACTGAGGGGCATCTGGGTTGGTTCCATAGCTGCTGCGATAAACATAATTGTGCTGGTAGTTTTTGTATACCTGATATGGGTAAATGGCCAGAAGTAGGATTGCTAGTTCATAGGGGAGTCCTACATGGAGTCTTTTGAGGAAATTCCATACTGCTTTCCAGAGTGGTTGAACAAGTTTACACTCCCACCAACAATGCAGTAGGGTCCCCTTTGGCCACATCTCTCTCCTCCAGCATCTGTTGTTATTAGATTTCTTGATTATATCTATTCTAACTGGGGTGAGGTGGAATCCTAATGTTGTTTTGATTTGCATTTCTTTTATGGACAGAGAAGTTGAGCATTTCTTCAAGAAGTGAATCAAGCCAGACCCCCAAAAATATAGGTCCAATGGTTTCCCTTATTTGCAATAATTAGCATATGTCTAAGATAATCTTACCAGATGAGTAGAAAATCTCAAAAGCTATGTACATATGACCATATAAGATGATGCTAAGTGAAATGAACCCCAAGATATGGACGCAAGAGGTTTTTCTTTGTTGGTGTTTTTTTAATGTACTATGTGATTGATTTTGGTTCTTTTTTATTTTCTTCCTTCTATGGCATATTCTTGTTGTCATTGTATTTGATTTTGGTACCTTGCATCTTGTATATTCATTTATCTAATTTAAAGAGGGGAAGGGGAATAACAAAATGCTGAAATAAGGACACAGGATTATCCATTGCACCAATGATACTCACAAGCCACTATGTTGGAAATGAACTTTACAACTTTGGGTGGAGAGGAGTCAGGCTGGTAGGGGAGGGAAGGGATAGTAGGGGAAAAACAAAGGAGGGGGTAATAATGCTCGACAAGAAATGTATTCATTAACTTACTGATGTAACTGTAACCACTCTGTATAGCATCTTTACAAGAAAAAAAAATTTTTTTAAAAGAATTGAAGTTCCAGAGTTACCTGCTTTTCATGGGTCCTCATAGATCATGACAGTTACCCAATCAACTCAATACCTCACATGGTCAAGTATTAGAACTTAACAATGCCAGGTGTTACATGGTATTCTAATTTTTTTTTAAAGAGAGACATTTGTGTGTCCCTATCCAACTCTTGGACAATAAAACTTGGAAATCCAGCCTGATAGTGGGAAACAGGAATGCAGTTCCCACAATCATATCTGCCAACTCTAACTCCATCCTTTTTCTCCAAATGATCCCATTAATTAGCCAACCTTTGTTTAAGTTTTATACTGCCCTGTATTTTTTCAATTTGCTCTCACAGCCTCTCTGATTATGTTTCTCTCACCTTCCCTTCATAAGCAAGCAGAAAAGTATACAGGCTCCTTATCTTGTTCCATTGTTATCATTTAAATGTAGCTTGTCATCTCCAAAATTCATGCTGAAATCTCATTGCCATTGCATTGATGTTAGGATATGCTGCCTTTCAGAGGTGCTTAGATCAGTTAGAGTGATGACAGCCTTTCAGTGTGATGGATATGTGATCCATACTTCTTTCTTTTCCTTCTATTTTGTGGGGAAGGGCAGTTCTGGGGCTTGAACTTCAGGCCTGGGCACTGACCCTCAGCTTTTTTCACTCAAGGCTGGCACTCCACCACTTGAGCCACAGCTCCACTTACGGCTCTTTGGTAGTTAATTAGAGATGAGTCTCTAAGACTTTCCCTCCTGCCCAGGCTGGCTTCCAGCTATAATCCTCAGATCTCAGCCTCTTGAATAGCTAGAAGTATGGGCACGCACTGTAATACACATTTCTGTGGGACTGAATTAGCTGCTATGAGAGCAGGCTGTAATAAAGCAGGTTTGTGCCTCATGTTTTACTGATTTTGCACATGTGATTTGCTCTTCTACTTTTCCACCATTCTGGAGGCAGCATGGAGCCCTCACCAGAAGCTGAGTAGATACCAGCACCATATACTTGAGCGTGCCAGATTTTAGAACTGTGAGTTCAAATATGCCTATTTTCTCTATATCTCAGATATTCTGTCATATCAACAGAAAATGGACTAAAAATCTTGAGTTAGCAGCAGGACAATTGTCCTTTCTCATCACATAGTCACTGAGTTCTACATAGGGGTATGTATTTTTAAACTGCCATTGTCCTCTCAAGCTCCTTCCAAAACCCAGCTTTTCTTGAGGTTTCTCTCATAAAGACTGACAATAAATGAGAGAAGAAAATGTCCATAAAGGCTGAAGAACAGCCGGGCGCCAGTAGCTCACGCCTGTAATCCTAGCTACTCAGGAGGCTGAGATCTGAGGATCGCAGTTCAAAGCCAGCCCAGGCAGGAAAGTCCGTGAACTCTCATCTCCAGTAAAAATCACCAGAAAACCGCAAATGGCACTGTGGCTCAAGTGGTAGAGCACTAGCCTTAAGCTGAAGAGCTGAGGGACAGTGCTCAGGCCCAGAGTTCAAGCCCCACGACCGACAAAAAAAAAAAAGCTGAAGAACAAAGAAAGTTCTTTTCTAAAAAGAAATGTGGTATATCTGAGCACCTTTGCTGCTGAAATTGATCCAACAGAAAGGGAAAATGCAAGGGCAAGGGGTACTAACAGGAACAAATTCCTTTCATGGACGAGAATTCATTCAAAGCCATCAGTTAAGAAGAGAAATTCAATCAATATCCCAAGAAATAGAAGCTCTTAACCTGTTATCTTCTGGGACCCTCTATAAATTCTTTTACACATTTGAAATTCCCATAAACTCTGGGGGTAAAATTAGGTTTTTCCCCATGGTTTCTTTCAGTGTGTTTGATCACAAGCCATCGAATCAACTGGCCTTTCAAGTCATCATAGAATGATTGCTTTCAAATTCAGAAGGGCAGAGGTCTCTCACACAGCTCTTAATCACTGAGTGAGGCAAGTTCTGAGTTCATCTCACTTGTCTATAATTCAAAGCAAAATGTATTGATATCCTGCCTGCTCCTAGAAGACATTATAATAATATTATTCACTCCTTTCCCCTGTCATAACCCATAGTGTATGTTTCCAAACATTTACATTTGTAGCCATTACCTTAATCTTGATAAATCAGAATCTCCTAAGAAGAGTAGATATAGAGGAAAAACTACAAATCTGAACTTGCTATGCAAACTTCCTGGGTATCTCTGAGTGTGCACAAAACCTCACCTTCTGAAATAAGTAAGCACATGATAGGAGTTTAATCTGCATTCTCTTTCAATCATGTGTGCCAGTCACTGTGTTTAGCAGTATACAGGTATATATATATATGGGGTCACAACACATTAAGAAAGAAATGAGAGCTGGTCAAGGATAGTTGTGACCAAGAAGTTCCAAGCATGCTAGCGAAGGACATCCAGACCTGACTAAGGAGGGGTGGTATAAGATACTCATAAAGGCCAGGCTTGATCTTAAAATGAGTTTTCAATGATGAGCAAGAGTTCAGAAATATGCAGAAGTACTCCCAGTTTTTAAGGTGTGTGTGTGTGTGTGTGTGTGTGTGTGTGTGTGTGTGTGTGTGTGTGTGTGTGTGTGTGTGTGTCTTCTCATCCATAAGATGCTTTAAGCCAAGAAATTGCTTTAGAATCTTCTGCCAGGCTAGGGGTAACAGCTGAGAGTTTATTCCAATTCTAAGTAACAGTAGACATCAAAAGAACTACAAGACACAGCCCTTATCTTCAGACAGAAAGGAGGGCCATAGAAATGGGGAAATTTTTTAGCTTCACTTTAAAAGAAGTGCTTTGAATTAGAATTGGAAAAACAACCTTGAAAGAGAAAAGACAAAGGTTAATAAATCTCAAGTAGAAATATCCAAAAAAATCCTACTGTGCTTATGTAGAGAGAAAGATATAAACAATACAGAAAAATGAATGTACGTATTTTAAAATTTCAAAAGTACATCTTCAGGAGGGGGAAAGGTACAGAACTTAAGGGAAAAACAGTGAAGAAGTGCAGCAGTGGAGCTCACTGGACACTGGTGAAAGTGAACTATATAACTTGTGTGTAGAGATAGGAGGGAAGGACTGAGAGAGAATAAGAAAAAAGACTTTGTACAAAAGGAAATGTACTCATTACTTGACTCATGCAATCATAACCCCTCTGAATAGCATAATAACAATAAAATAAACTAACTTTAAAAAAATTTAGACGTGACAATGAAGGCAGACTTTTCGGTAAATGCCACATTATTGTACCCAAGGTTCTCTCTAGCTGTCTGGCTAGTCGGCCGGAGTTTCTCAGTATAATGATTGCATTTTGTATGCATGGACTGTCTCCAAGTCCAGCTTGATTGTTCCAAAGCAGACTTGACTTTGTGGCCAATTGATAAAAACTGATAATAGTAAACTGTATTACAACAGAGATTTTTGTCAATGCTATTTTTATAAGCCAATGTTCACTAGCCAATGACACAACTCTTGGTTAATCTTATTGCAAACAATTCATAGGAAAAAAAATACATATGCATTAGCAGAATCCCCACTTAAAATTAATAGGAGCAAGACCCCACTCTACTTTAGAATGCTTAGGGCACTTTAGTAAAGCAATTTGCAATCCTAGTCTCCCACTTGGAGGACAATTGGAAAAATAACACCAAAATAAAAACCAAAACTAAGCTAAATATGAGATTATTGCTCAAAGGTAGAGCAGTTCCTAGAATGAAAGAGGCCTGGTTCAATCCCTAGTGCACACACACACATACACACACACACACACACACACACACACACACTACATTAAAATTTCTTCTGAGGAAACAGCTAGAGCACTCACAGGGGGTAAGCAGAGAGCATAAAGAAAAAATGTTAAAGGAACAAATGACAAGGAAAATCAAACATCCTTAAGACTGTACCCCTAGACCTGAAAGGGAAGTAAGGGGAAGAGGACCAAAATCCTATGACCCTTGAGCAGAATCAGCCACTCTCAACCTGTCCCATGCCATATCCTGGAGGGAGCCAAAGGAATAAATACCAAAACACTGGCCAGTCAGCACCTCTTACTCGTCAAGCCAGAAAAAAACAAAGCAAGTGAGCCCTCAGACTATAGCGCATGTCATTCCTGGCCCAAAGCATGTGATATACGGTGGAGGGTGAAAATTAGCTTGACACCAGAAACAAAAAGCCAACAGAGAACCAAAATTTGACTGTTGGCCAGATGGGAAAGCTACTTTTTGATGTTTCAAGTCTATATGGTCATGTTGTAAATTTGTTCGAAAATAGGACTATCATTGTTCCTCTTCAGCTAGCATCTTACTTACCCAGACTTCCAAAAAGTGAAAGTACCATGGTTAAAAATCACCTAGTTGGGTTTAAGATGTAGCTAAAGGATCAACCACTTGCCTAGGATTCATGAGGTCCCGTGTCTCATCCCGAGTACAAAAAAATAAGTATAACTATCACCATTATTATTAATGTCATTTATTTTAATATATTTTATTGTGAAGATACTGTACAAAGGGGTTACAGTAACATGAAAGAGGTAATGAGTACATCTCCTATACACCATTGTTACCCCCTCCTTTGTTTTACCCCTAACATCCCTTCCATTCCCACTTCTCCAACTTCTTACTCCCCCATCTGCCAAAGCAGTAAAGTTCGTTTTCAACATAGTGTCTTGTACATCTCATTGTTATAATGGGTCATTCTGTATCCTTATTTCAGAATTTTGTTATTTCCCTTCCCCTCCCCAAATTAGAAAAATGTATAAACAAAATGTAGGGCACTGGAATCAAATACGGTGAACACAGGGTTATACCATGGAGAAAGAATATACAAAAGAAACAAAAAAACAAATCACAGAGTATATTATAAGTACATTAAAAACAAAAGTAGCAAAGATAAAAACCCCTTGTGTCCCTATCTTGGGGTTTATTTTGCTTAGCATCATCTGATATGGTCATATGTACATAGCTGTTGACCTCTTCTGCTTGTCCTAGACCTATACTAGTTATTGCAAATAAGGGAAATATGTTTCTTTGGGCTTGGCTTACTTCACTTAAAACGATTTTTTCCAAGTCTTTCCATTTCCTAACAAATGGGGCAGTATCATTCTTTCTGATGAAGGCATAGAATTCATATTTTTTTTCTTGATCCATTCATCTACTGAGAGGCATCTGGGCTGGTTCCATATCTTAGCCATGATGAATAATGCTGCAATAAACATGGCTGTGCTGGTAGATTTAGTATGGTCTTGTCTGTGATCATTTCAGTAAATGCCCAAAAGTGGGATTGCTAGGTCATAGGGGAGATCTATGTGGAGTCTTTTGAGGAACCTCCATATTGCTTTCCAAAATGGTTGAGCAAGTTTACATTCCCACCACCCAGTGCAGTAGGGTTCCCTTTTGGCCACATCTCCTCCAGTGTCTATTGTTATTAGATTTCTTGATTATAGCCATTCTCACAGGGTTGAGGTAGAATTTCAATGTTGTTTTGATTTACATTTCTTTTATGGCTAGAGAAGTTGAGCATTTTTTCATGTGTCTAGTTGTCATTCTTATCTCCTCTTCAGAGAAGCTTCTCTTTAAATCTTTAGCCCACTGATTAATAAGGTGGTTGTTAATTTGACGAGTTGTTGTTGGGGGATATAATTTTTTGAGTTCTACATATATTTTAGATATGAGACCCTTGTCTGTTGTATGGCTAGTGAAGATATTCTCCAATCCATGGGCGTTGGGATTAATCTTTCTATGTGCTTTGCCATGCAGAAGCTCTGCAATTTCATGCAATCCAATTTGTCTAACCTTTCTTCGATTTGTTGTGTTTCTGGGTCTTTATTAAGAACATTTTGGCCTGAGCAAAAGAGTCCTAGAGTTTCTCCTGTTCCTTCTTGTAATGTTTGCACGGTGTCTGCTATTACTTTAAAGTCTTTGATCCATTTGGTGTTGATTCTGGTACAGAGTGATATATAAGGATCTAGGCACTACCATTTACTGAAGAGGTTGTTTTCTTCCATTCTATTTTTTTAGCTTGTTTGTTGAAGATTAGGTGGCTATAGGTCTGTGGGTTCATTTCTGAGTCTTGAGTTCTATTCCATGGATGCTCAGGTCTGTTCTTGTGCCAGTAACAAGCTGTTCGATTACTTTGGCCTTGAGGTAGAGTTTGAAATTTGATATTGATATTCTTCTAGCACTGTTCTTTCTGGTAAGGATTGTTTTTGCTATTTGGATGTCTTTTATTGTTCCATTTGAATTTTTGGATTGCTTCTATTTCATTGAAAAATGAGGTTAGATTATTGACAGGTATCACATTGAATTTGCAGGGAACCTTTGGAAGTATTGCCATTTTCACAATGTTAATCCTCCCAATCCAGGACCATGGCAGGTTTTTCCACTTCCTTAGTTCTGCTTTAATTTCCTTTATCAGGTTTTTAAAGTTTTTGTCATAGAGATCCTTTGCCACTTTAGTTAACACGTAATTTTTTAATTTTTTGTGGGGCTATTAAAAAAAAGGGTTCCTTTCCTAATTTCAGCTGCACTCTTCTCATTATTGGCATACAAGAAAGGCATTGATTTATGAGGGTTAATTTTATACCTTACTACTTTGCCAAACTTTCTGATCAGCTCAAATAACTTGGAGGTGGAATCCATAGGGTTCTTTAAATACAAGATCATGTCATCTGCAAAGGGAGAGTTTTACTTCATCTTTCCCTATTTGGATCCCCTTTATGTTTGCATCTTGTCTTATTGCTCTAGCTAGGCATTCAAATACTAAATTGAAGAGAAGTGGAGAGAGTGGACATCCTTTGTCTCATTCCTGAATTTAGAAGAAATACCTTTCGTTTTTGCCATTAAGTGTAATACTGGCTGTAGGTTTGTCATAGACAGTCTTTATTATATTGAGGAATGTTCCATGGATTCCTAGTTTTTCCACAGCTTTCATCAAAAAGTGGTGCTGGATCCTGTCAAATGCTTTTTCTGCATTTAGATAATCATGTGGTAACTATCCTTGCTCTTGTTTATGTGATGTATTACTTTGATTGATTAGCATATATTAAGCCAGCTTTGCATCTCTGGAATTAATCCTGTTTAATAATGGTGTATGATTGTTTTGATGAGTTGTTAAAGTCTATTGGCCAAAATTTTGTTGAGAAGTTCTGCATCAATGTTCATCAAAGAACTGGGTCTATAGTTCTTTTTCTTTGATGAGTCTCTGCCTGGTTTTGAGATGAGGGTAATGATGGCTTCACAGAAAGAATTTGGTAGTGAACTTTCACTTTCAATGTCATTGAAGAGTTGGAGGAATATTGGTGTGAGTTCTGCTTTGAAGGCCTTGTAGAATTCAGCAGTGAACACATCTGGTTCTGGGCCTTTCTTAGATGGGAGATCTCTTATTGCTATTTCTATTTCGATGCTTGATATGGGTCTGTTCCATTGATTTAACTCATCTTGGTTTAGTTTGAGCATGTCAATATTTGTTAGAAATTTGTACATTTCTTCCAGATTCCCAAACCCATTACCATAAAGGATTGAGAAGTATTCCCTTATAATGTTCTGAATCTTGGTTGTTTCTGTGGCGATGTTTCCATTCTGATCTCTGAGATTGTTTATTAGGGTGTGTTCTCTTCTTTTTCTGATGAGATTTGCTAAGGGTCTGTCAACTTTATTAATTTTTTTTGAAGAACCAACTCTTTGTGTGTTGATTCTACAGTTTTTTTGGGATTCTAACTCATTTAATTCTGACTTAATTTTAATTATTTCTTGCCACCTACTCGATTGAGGTTTAGCTTGTTGCTCTTTTTCAAGGAGGTTCAGGTGCCTCCTTAAATTGTTGGTTTCAGAACTCTCCAATTTGTTGATGTAGGAACTCAGAGCTATAAACTTGCCTCAGAGTAATGCCTTTGCTGTGTCCCAGAGGAGCTGGTAATTTGTGTGTGTTCATTTTTGTTAAATATCATGAACATTTGAATTTCCATTCTAATTTCTTCCATGACCCACTGATGGTTCAACAGTGTGCTGTCAGCCTCCATGTGTTACAGGATTTTCTTCTGTGGCTTTTGGTATTGAATTCTAATTTTTTTCTCTTGTAGTCTGAGAGAATGCAGGGCATAATTTCAATGTTTCTGAATTTGGGCAAATTGCTTTGTGACCTAAAATATTGTCTGTTTTGGAGAATGTTCCATGTACTGCTGAGAAGAAGGTGTAATCTGATGCTGCTGGGTGAGATATTCTGTAGGTGTCTGTTAAAATGATTTGAAATATACAGATGTTTAGATCCAAGGTTTCTCTGTTGAGTTTTTGCCAGGTTGATCTATCCAGCAGGGATATTTATGTGTTAAAGTCCCCAACAATTAATATCTTTGGATCTATGTGAGATTTAAGGGAAAGTAGTGTTTCTTGGGTAAATTTGGGTGCTCCATTGTTTGGTGAATAGATGTTTAGAATTGTAATGTCCTCCTGAAGGAGAGATCCCTTAATTAATATGTAATGACCTTCTTTATCTCTTCTCACTAATTTTAATTTGAAGTCTTTTTTACCTGATATTAGGATTGCAATTCCCACCTGTTTATGGGGACCGTTTGCTTGGTAGATTTTATTCCAGCCTTTCACTTTCAGAATGTTTGTTTTTGTGGGCATAGTGTGTCTCTTGAAGGCAGCAGCTATAAGGATCTTGCTTTTTGATCCAACTGGACAATCTATGTGGCTTAATCGAAGAGTTAAGTCCCTTAATATTGAGAGTTAGGACTGAGAGGTGTTTGGTATGTCCTGCCATGTTATCCACCTTCTTGGGGGCTGTGCCAACTGGATTCTTCCTCTGATCCTTGGATCCTTGGTTTGGGGGTTGTTTCTTGGCCTTAATCATGCTCTTGTTGGTTTTCTATGTGTAGGACATCTTTAAGTATCTTTTGTAGGGTTGGTTTGGAGGAGACATATTGTTTCAATTTTTCTTTGCTGTGGAAGGTTTTTATTTGACCTACTGTTATGAAAGAGAGTTTAGCTATGTGTAGTAATCTTGGTTGATAGTTGTTTGTCTTTAGGGCGTGGCATATATCATCCCAGACTCTTCTTGCTTTCATTGTCTCTTCTGAGAAATTTGAAGTTATTCTGATTCATTTCCGTTCATAGGTGATTGATCTTTTCTCCTTGACAGCTTTAAGGATCCTTTCCTTGGTCTCAATTGATCCTGTGCAGATTGCAATGTGATGTGGGATGTCCTGTTCTGGTCTGGTCTATTTGGGGTTCTAAAGGCTTCTTGTATTTGAATGGTCCTAAATTTTTGCATGTTTGGAAAATGCTCTGCTAGGATCCTGTTAAATAAATTTCCTAAACCTTTGTCTCTAGGCCTTCCTTTACACCCATTAGTCTTAAATTAAGCCTTCTGATGGTATCTTCTAAATATTGAATAGATCTATCATATTTCTTGGATTTGTCTTGAATACTTGTCTGCTGTTTTTCTATAATGTCTAGGCTGTCTTCAATACCAGAGATTTGATCTACTGCATTTTCTAACCTACTGTCAAGACTTTCTACTTTACTTTTATTTCCTTTCCTTCTAATTGGTCAGATTTGATGGCTTCAAATTTTTTGTTGGAGCTTTCTTTTAGATCTTGTATGGACTTCTTTGCCTCTTTAATTTGGTTTTCAGTGTTCATTCTCAGATCCTTTAGTTAATTGGTTATAGTTCCATTGGACTCCCTTTCCTTCTGCTAGGCTTCATTCAGCATTCCCTTTGTGGCCTCCATGGATTCCTCCAGCTTTCTGTTTGTGGATTCCATGAATGCTTCTATTGATCTTTATTGTCATCCTGCTCATGCACTTCCTCTATTAATTTTTGATTAGCTTCCTCATGCTTGTGAAATTCCTGTATTAATCTTTGGTTAGCCTCATCATGCTCATGCATTTCCCTATCATGCTCACACAGAGTCCTTTGCAGGCTTTCAATCTTCATTCAGCATGTTTTCCAGTACTGTTTGTAGAGCATTTTGGGAAGTCTCCTTTGGATTATTCATTAACTGTTGATTATCATAAGTGGGAGTTGAGATACCTAGACTTGCCATTTTTCTTGTGTTTCTCCAGCTTGTTCCAACCATTTGGGTATGAAAGAAAAACAAATTCTGTACTAGAACACTTTTTTAAGGCATCAACCAGTGCTCTGTAGTTGCACAGATTGTCTGACCCAGTTAAAATGAGTATATATACAATCTAGTTCAACAACAAACAACTAGGGATCAATGGACTGAGAAAATCAAAGAAGGAATCGGCAGCCAGAAATTAACATATTTAAGGAGTATTTTGAGGAGAAAATAAGATTAGAGGAATGTGGGGAGGGAAAGGGAGAGAGGGGATATAACCAAGAATTAAATCTGAGAGAAGAAAAGGATAGAAGAAAAGAAGAAGAGAAAGAAAGAAAAAGAAAAAAGGAAAAATAAAAATTTAAAAATGAAACACTTAAAAATATATAAGTATATAGAAATACTAATATAATTAAAGGAGTTAAGGTTGAGAGCTTGTGAACTGAGTAATTGATATCTGAATTAAGCATGCACACAATGAAGAATAAGGTCTAATATCTAAAGATGGGTATATATCTGGGGATGAACAGAACAGCAATTAAGTAAAGGAAAATAACAACAAAAAAGACCAAAAGGGGAAAGAATAAAAAGAGAATGAAAAAAAAAACAGATAAAAATAATGAAAAAAATAGAAAACAATTTTATTTTTTTCTTAAATTTAGGTAGATGAAAGAGTTCTTCAATTTTTTGGGGGGTGGGGGGACTTTTGTGTCTCCCCTGTGTCTGTAACCATCCTCTTAGTGAAGTCTCTGAGTTGTTTGGGGTGTTTGGTTTTCCTGTGGCTTAATTGGTTTCTTAAATCAGTTTGAGCAGGCAGAAAGAAGCTCTGCCTTACCAGGGACTTTATGACTGTCCTCCCAGACTACTTCAGTGGGAAGGTGATCTGCTTTAAGTATCACAAAAGAGGGTGATGGCAATTTCCTCTAGCTTGGAGATGCTGTGATGGGGCTAGGTTGTGGGTAGGGTTGAGTCCTGTCAGCAATCAGAAGCTTTTCCCTGAGTGACTAGCTCCTGAGACACTCACACAGCCCAGCCTGGAGCCATTCTCAGGATTTATGCTTACTGATTTTCTAATTGTTTCTCTTTTACCTCCCTACCCCCAACCCCCTTCCCGCAGCTGGGTCTGCTGCCTGTGCTGCAGTGGGGTGGGGCAACCTCTTGCTCTTTTACCCAATGAAGATAGTCACTCTTCCATAGGCAGAGGTGCCTCTGCCTGGGAAGGATAATTTTCTCCTGGGGTGGAGCTGAGCCCCAGATCAGGTTCCTTTGACCTGATGAATGGCTCCTCTTGTCTTCTTCCAAGGCCTGAGTTACAGGCTAGCTGCTCTGGCCCAGTCTGTCAGTATCAAAGATGAAGTTCTTCTCTGGTGGTGGGGGAAGGACTACCTTCCCACCACTGCCCTGTGAAAAGGAGTGAGGATGTCTTGTATGCTACTCATGCCTTTCCCTTGGTTTCTGGGCCATCCATAGTCTGCAACTATTGGTGGTCAGTAAGATGAAGATTTCTGCTCCTTGTCAGTTCTTGCTGGTGGTGAGTAGAATCTGCTCACACACCACCTCTGGCACATTTGTCCTGGGCTCTCTCCGTTGATATGGCAGCTGCTGTAGCAGCCACCACTACTACTGCCACAGACAGTGGCCAGAGCTTGAATCTGTCTCCTTAACCAAGCTGCCTAAATCTTTCCTCTCTGGCCAAACTCTCTGTACTATGATAGCACACTTGGTATGATTCTATAGCCTTCAACTTCACTGAAACACTAAAACTGGTTTCTATGCAAGAGCTTGTTTAGCCCCCAGATTCTCCTCCACCATCTTCTTCCAGACTCCTATTGACATTTATTATTATAACCTTCAGTAGAAGATTCCACAATTTATCTAAAATATATCTGATTCCTTATTGATCACAATCTTATTTATATTTTCAATGTTATTTCTTACTTTGCTGACCACACTTAGCAAGTCAGGCAAACTGGGTCTTCTCTGTTCCTTAACTAGTGTCTTTTATTTTGGTGTCCTTTCATCACTCAATCCATTTCTCATTTAAGACTCACTAGAATCTACCCTAAAGCTTCCACAAAGCCTAAAATGATTGTCCAAACTGGTTTTAATCTCTCCCTCTACTCCAAATGACTTTGTGATTTAACATCTTTTGAAAGTTCACATTAAACACATATTCTTTTTAACTCCATATTCTAAGCTACTTAGAAATATAGTATCCCTCACCCTGGTAGCTCTGTCTCTAGCCCAATGTCTTCTATATCATAGGCAGAGGCCATGAAAAACTCACTAGGTTATATTTAAATTATCTAAGTTTAGTTACACAAGGGTGGATACTATCAAAATCCTTTATGGATACATGTGAAAATGGAACAGTGAAGCTTGATGAGCTTTGTTTGGGAAAGGTGGGAGGAAAATGAGGGAGAGTTACAGAGGGGGTTACTTTATCAATTTTATGCATATGTGGGCATGTCAAGATGAAACTATGTACAACTAATTGATGCTTATTTTTAAAAAGTATGGGGATAAAAAGGTAAAAAGTTAAAATATTTCACAGAATAATATTTACCAGAGCCTGGGGAGATTTGAGAAGGGTACAAAAAGGCTGATTAGTAGAGTTACTAAGTTATATTACAAATGAGAAAAAAAGTTCTGGTGGTCTATTACACAGTAAAGTGAATACACACACACACACACACACACACACACACACACACACACACACACACACACACATATTCTTGTATATTTAAAAAAACCTAGAAGAAAGAATTTTGAATGTTTCCAACTCACAGAAATGATAAATGCTTGGGGAGATAGGTATGAGTTTCCTATTTAAATATTATTGGGGGGGAGGGAGGAGGCTGGGAAGGGATGTGAAGGGTAAACAAAGGAGGAGGCTGCAATGCTTGGTAAGAAATGTACGCATTATCCTGCCCATGTAATTGTAACTCCTCTGTACAGTATGTTCACAAATAAAATTAAATTAAATTAAAAAATAAACCTAAAAAAATATTATAAAATGTATACATGTATTGAAACATCACATGACCACCAATAACGTATGTAAATTTTTATATTATTAACTACTAAATTACAAAGAAAAAGGCATAAAGTTATAGGGAGCAGAATTTGGGGAATAGTATTAGGTTTTATAAGACCTAGCATGGCTCCTGCTAAATGAGAATATGATTTCAAATATTTATTCATGAACTAAATTAGGCACTATCATTAAAGGACCAACAAAAGGTATATCCCCCAGAGGTCCTATTAACCTTATTAAATATAATTAGTGGGGAGGAATATCCAAGGGGACATACAAGATTTACTCAATCATAATTCTTTTTGCCACAAAATGTACTAGTCAGAAAGGGGAAAGAGAGCTTCATGTAACCAGGATCCACCACCAAGAATCAGCATTTATTATAAGATTCTATCCTTCTAGATCATCTATGATTCTTGGCAGGCAAGTAGGTGGGTTTTTTTGGGTTTTGTTTTTCTTTTTGTCAGTCATGGGACTTGAACTCTGGGCCTGGGTGCTGTCCCTGAGCTCTTCAGCTCAAGGAGAGTGCTCTACTACTTGAGCCACAGCACCACTTCCAGTTTTTTGATGCCTAATTAGAGATAAGAGTTTCACAGGCTTTCCACTAGGGCTGGCTTTGAACCACAATCCTCAGATCTCAGTGTGTAGCTACAATTAGAGGTGTGAGCCACCAGTGCCCAGCAGCAGGCAAGTGCTTTATTAAAGTCTGTTCATTTATAATGACTAAAAGAAAAATGTAAGATTTATAAACATACCAGCTTCTTTAATGTTTTAATACATGTTTGAGCAGCTCAATTGCTGCCATTGCAAAATAAAATTCCATTCTCTTTTGAATATATTTCATGCTTCTTTTTAATTGGCTCATTAGAAAAATGAGTTCTTTGGCAAAGCTAGGCTAAAAAAAATTAATTCCATGCTAAATGTTCATTTGTGACATCAGTAATCATATAATAGAGAAAACACAATTTTGGAACTGTCAACCTATTGTACTAGTGAAAGAGGAGGTACAAGGAGAACAAAACAACATTTCTACCTTCCCATGAGAGAGTTTACAGTCTAGTTTAGAGTATGAACCAAGAATATCAGAGTAAATGATACATTTGCATCTTATAACCCAAAAGCACTCAGGAATGGATGCTTAGAAGCAGAAGAATAAGGCTCAAGTCCCAACTCTACCTCTTCAAAATAGTTACCCACTTCTGAGCTTCATGGTCCTCTTTTGAAAAAAAATGCTTACTTTACAAGGACATTTGAAGAATTTATGGAGAAGTAATCCACATAGAAGACTAACAAACTACATATCTCTGTACAATGCTCAGAGTACCATTGCCAATACAACTGGAGATAAGAACTTTTAAAAGCTGCCTGTTTTTATTACAAGGGGCAACTGAGAATGTTCCCTCAGATTTCCTGCAAAAGTGCTTGGGGTGGAATTAAGGAAGGAGAGCGAGAACCTGAACTTGTTTGGCATGAAGGGCATGTAGTTTATAGGAGAAAAAAACTTTTTCAAACAAAAAGGCAGTATCTCCTAGAGCAGTGCAAGTCTGGCAAGTCTATTTGAGTACAGATTCTATCTGGAAGAAAGAGAATAAACTATGTCTACTTTTAGATCCAGGATTACTGAATTAACCAATACAAAGTGAAACAATGGAACATCTATTCCATAAAATCAATAGTAATAACACTTTCAGATGAATGCAAATTAAACCAAAGTGTCTGCTGACTGTTCATATTTGAAAAGATGGCTACTATTTAAGGCAAAAGAAGTTCATCTCAGAAGCATAAGCAAATACTAAGGAATTAGTCCAGGGGATATCTGTGGCTCAGTTCACCTAAGCTGACTAAAAGGACTTCATCTCACAGCTGCTATTTCCCATCAGTGCGTAGCGGCTGCCTGGAGCATTGCCCTAGGTAGAATATAAAGGCTTTGTCTGAGCTCCATAGGCCAGTGCAAGTCCAAATGAAATATTGATGGTAGCCCTGGGCACTGAATGGCACAATCATGGCTACAGCCTTTTTTTCCCCAGCCCTGCTTATATCTGTCCCAACTCCTCCTGTCCTGAATGTACAGAGGCAACGTTAAAAAACCATAATGGCTCTGAGAGCTTTCACAGACAGTTCATTACCTTAGATGCCATAAAATAGGAAAGACTTCATAACAGCATCAAACCCAGAGAATAAAGCTTTTTATCTTAGTGTTTAGCAAAGCAAAGCATTCCTTTCATTAGAGTTTCTTAGCTGTCCAGCAAAAACAGAGACCTTCCATTTCCATGGATCACACAGATGGAAGAGTTCTTGACCTTGAATGTTCCAGAGTCCACTCTGAGAAGAATGGCATGAAACAAATGCAGCGTGTGTTTTTATCAATTCATTTTTCAAGAGTTCTGCTATTTTATATTACTTCCATTAAGGTGAAGTACAATGTCACAGAACAAAACTCAAGTCCATTTCCTTTTCTCTCAGCAAGGATCTTACTGGCAAAGCAAGATTTCTAATGGGTCTGAAGCAATTGAATATTTACCAGAAGATTTCTATCCCTACAAAGCTGGAGGGATATCAACACCAAACTTTAATCTCTATTATAAAGAGTGGTTATAAAAACAGGCTGGTACTGGCACAGGAACATGCATGAAATAGAATTGAAGACCCAGACATGATCCCACAGACCTATAGCCACCTAATCTTTGATAAGGGAACGAAATTATCAGCTGGAAGGAAGACAGCCTCTTCAACAAATGGGGCTGGCAGAATTGGCTATACACATATAAAAAACTGAAGTTAGATCCTTATATATCACTCAGCACCAGAAGCAACTCAAAATGGATCTCAAGGTAAAAGTAGAGACCCTGAAAATAATACAGGAAGGAATAGGAGAAACTCTAGGCCTCCTTGGATTAGGACAAAACTTCCTAAATAAAGATCCAGAAACACAGCAAATCAAAGAAAGGCTGTATAAATGGGATGGCATTAAACTGCAGAGCTTCTACATAGCAGCAAAGGACATAGCTAGCAAGATAATTAGAAAGCGACAGACTGGGAGAAGATCTTCATTAGCTTTACAACAGACAAGGGTTTCATATCTAAAATATAGTTGGAACTCAAAAAAATAACCACAAGGCCCACCTCTTGGAGGGTCCACTGCCTTTCAAGGCTGTAATCTTGAGGACCAGACCTCTGACTCATAAACTTTTTGGAGGAAAAATGTCATATCCAAAACATAATATGTTGCTACAATAAAATAACCAAGGCTGGGTAATTTTTATTAATTAATTAATTTATTTATTTAAAATACATCTTATTGTAAAAATACTGTACAGAGGGGTTACAGTTACATATACATAAGTACATTTCCAATCAAGTATTTCCTATCAAGCATTGTTACCTCCTCCTCTTTGTTTATCCCCTACCTTCCCTTCCCTCCCACCTCCACAACTATACTCCTCCCCCTCCCCCTTCTCCCCGCCTAAATTGTAAAATTCATTTTTCAACATAGTGTCTTGTACATCTCATTGTTACTATGGATTAACTTGTATCCCTTTTTAAGCATTTTGTTATTTCTCTTTCCCTTCCCAAACTAGAGAAGTGTATATACAAGATACAGGGCACCAACATCAAATACAGTGAAAACAGGGGTTATACAATGAGAGAGGAACATACAAAAGAAACAAAAAAAATCACATAGTACATTATAAGTACATTAAAAACAGTAACAAGAAGAAAAAACACTTGTGTACCTATTTTGGGGTTCATTTTGTTTAACATCATTTTATCTGGTCATATGTACATAGCTTTTGAACTTTTCGCTTGTCCTAGACTTATACTAGTTGCAAATAAGGGAAACCAAAGGACCTATGTTTCTTTGAGCCTGGCTTACTTCACTTAGTATGATTTTTTCCAAGTCTTTCAATTTCCTAACAAGTGGGGCAGTGTTATTCTTTCTGATGGAGGCATAGAATTCCATTGTGTGTGTGTGTGTGTGTGTGTGTGTGTGTGTGTGTGTGTGTGTGTGTGTGTGTGTGTGTATCACATTTTTTGATCCATTCATCTACTGAGGGGCATCTGGGTTGATTCCATATCTTAGGTATGGTAAATAATGCTGCAATAAACATAGCTGTGCTGGTTGCTTTAGTATGATCTTGTTTGTGATCATTTTTGGGTAAATGCCCAAAAGTGGGATTGCTGGGTGATAGGGGAACTCTATGTGGAGACTTTTGAGGAACCTCCATACTGCCTTCCAAAGTGGTTGAACAAGTTTACACTCCCACCAACAATGCAGTAGGGTTCCCCTTTGGCCACATCTCCTCCAGCATCTGTTGTTATTAGAGTTCTTGATTATAGCCATTCTATCTGGGGTGAGCTGCTATCTCAATGTTGTTTTGATTTGCATTTCTTTTATGGCTAGAGAGGTTGAGCATTTCTTCATATGTCTTTTGGCAATTCTTATTTCTTCTTCAGAGAAGTTTCTCTTTAAGTCTTTAGTCCACTTGTTTATCGGGCAGTTGTTTCTTTGGGGATTTGTTATTGGGGATTTAATTTTTTGAGTTCCAGGTATATTTTAGATATGAGACCCTTGTCCATTATATGGCTAGTGAAGATCTTCTCCCAATTCGTGGGAGATCTTGCTAGCTATGTCCTTTGCCATGCAGAAGCTCTGCAATTTCATGCAATCCCATTCAACCAACCTTGAGCTGTTGTGTTTCTGGGTCTCTATTAAGAAAATTTCGGCCTGTGTCAAGGAGACCTAGAGTTTCTCCTATTCCATCCTGTAATGTTTTCAGAAAGTTTAGAGCTCTGTTTTGAGGCACATATACATTTATAATTGTTATATCATTGTGATAGTTTCCTCCTCTTATTAATATACAAGGGACTATACAATGTCTTTTTTTATTTGTAGGAATAATTTTTTATTAAAATCTAATGTCTGAGATACCCCTCAGTGGATGAATGGATCAAGGAAATGTGGTATCTATACACATGGAATTTTACTCACCCATTAGGAAGAATGTTATCATTTGCAAAGAAATGGATGGACCTGGAAGAAATTATGTTATATAAAATAAGTATGGCTCAGAGATACATGTTCTCTGTCATATGTGGAAGCTAGAATTAATTTATAAGTGTACAAGTAATCACATGGAGTGTGCATGAGGGTCAATAAAATTGTATTAACTGAAGTGTGATATTTGCAAGGGAGAATTCAAATAGTGTAAATCCTTAGAAAAACTAACTCACAGTCCAACACAATACCAGGGAGCTGCCACTTGAAACGTGAGGGTGGGGAAAGATCAAGAAGAGGGAGGTACAAAATGAAAAGGAAGGGGAAGAGAATGCAATCATAATATTCAATGCATGCCTGTGAAATTAAGAACATTGAAGGGCAGGGATTGGTTGGAAGAGATATGAGAGAATGATAAAAGAGAAGCCTTAGATCAAGATGTATTGTATTCATAAACTGATTTGTTGCATGGCAAGTCTCTGTAACTTAAAGATTCTAAAAACAGAAAATTTAAAGAACAATCTCTCCAGATCCCTTTTGACTTAGTTTTCATGCTGTCCTCTTCCATCCTTGTATTATCAAGGTATTTCTGTATTTAAATGTAAAATTTTTCTTCTATAAACACCAGTAGTTGGATTGTGTTTATTTTTGCAGTTTGACAGCAGTCCCTATATTTCACATTATTATTATTATGACAGTTAGGTTTATATTTGTCACTTTATTTTTTAGTTTTTCCATGTCTCACAACATTTTTGCTCCTTTAATGATGTTTTTCATTTTTAAACGAATACTTTCTGGTGAAACATTTTTAATTTCTTGAATGTTTTTTTATCATACTATTTTTAGTTCTTTTATTAGTCTTGGTACCAGGGCCTATCATATACATTTTAAATTAGCGGACACTACTACAGATTTATACAAACTTAACTCCAGTGAGATAAAGAAACATTAACCCTGTGTCTCCACATCTCATCTCACCTTTTCTTCCATTATTGTTATCACATATATGACATCTATGTCATTATAAGCCCAATATGCAGTGGTACAATTGTTACTTTATAACTAGTAAAGTATCTGAGAAAATAAGGAGAGCAAGTATATGCTTATATTTTATTATATTTATCTGTTCCTTATTATAATTTATTATGTAACTATTATATGATATGTAACATATCATATATTATATAATGTATAATTATATATTATATATTATTATATATTACTTATCTCATTTCAAAAAATACTATTTATCATTTCTCCTTTTTTAAAAAAATGTGTTTCTTCTATAGGTTAAAGTTATCATCTGTAGTTATTTCCCTCTGGAGTTGTATTCCTACCCCTTGCCTTTCTGCTGTGATTGTCAAATATATTGCATTTCTATGCAATATTATAAGCAAATAATAAAATGATGTATGCATGTTGTTTTCATATTATTTCTATTTGTTTTGTGATACTAAATTTTTTTAATTAGTGTGTACTAATTGTACATATTAAAGGGATTCAGTGTGGTGTTTCTATACATATCTGTTGTATATACTGATCAAATGCAACATCTCTACTTTGTCCCTTTTTCCCCCTCATACAGACAAATATACATTCCTAATCTCTAGTAACCACTATCCTGTCAGGTTGACATTTTAGCTTCTACAAATGAGAGAAGACAAAATGTATTTGTCTTTCTGTGTCTGCCTTATTTCATTTAATGGCTCCAGTTCTAACCACTTTGCTACAAATGATGGAATTTTTATTCTCCTTTATGGCTAAATAATATTCCATTGTATATATATGTATGTATATGTATATATATTGTATATATATATGTATGTATATATGTGTATATATGTATGTATATGTATATATATGCATGTATATGTATATATATACATGTATATGTATATATATGTATATATGTACATATATGTATATGTATATATATGTATGTATATGTATATATATGCATATATATATATATATACCACATATATACCACTCATCTGTTAATGGGCATATAGGCCAATTCCCTATATTAGCTACACTATTGCCTTACAAATCTGTTAAGAAGAGGTGTGCATTATTGTCTTTTATTTTTTAATTTCTTTATTGCTATTGTAAACAGTTACATGTCAGATAAAGAATGCATTTCTTTTTGAACAATATCATCCCTTCTCTCATTCTCTCCCAGTTTTTCCCTCCCCACAAGTTATATAGTTCATTTTCAAAATAGTTTCTAGTGAATGTCACTGATACATTTGCTCACCCTTTGTCCCTCCATTTCTGTGGACCCCCCTTGCTCTCCCAAAGACAGATAAAGGAACAATCAAGACAAAAGGAAAAGAAAAAAAAGCAGTAACAAAGGGAAAAAAAACTCTTGTTTCCTGAAGTTTATTTCAATAAATACTATGTTATCAGATGCACAATGGCTATAGAGCCATTATATCTTTTATTACTACATAAGTAATTTTTGCCTGCTGTCTGTCTTTCTTTTTTTTTTTTTTTTTTTTGGTCAGTCGTGGGGCTTGAACTCTAGGCTTGGACACTGTCCCTCAGCTCTTCAGCTCAAGGCGAGCACTCTACCACTTGAGCCACAGCGCCACTTCCAGTTTTCTAGTGGTTTATTGGAGATAAGAGTCTCACTGACTTTTCTGCCCGAGCTGGCTTCGAACCACGATTCTCCGAGCTCAGCCTCCTGAGTAGCTAGGATTACATGCTTGAGCCTCCATCACCTGACTAACCTGCTCTCTTTCTTAGATGTAGTTTCAAATTCCCATCTGTATTTACTTGCTTCGATTTTAATTTCCCTTTAGTCGAATCTACTAGAAATAAGTTCTCAGTTTTTGTTTTTCTATAGTATCTTTATTGTGTTTTTATTTTAAAGATAATTTTGCTGTATTTCAACATCTTTGCTATTGGGTGTGCTGATATGGATATTTCTTATTTTATCATTCTTAGAGTGCCTTTGAGCATCTTATATTTTACTGAGTTTCAGCAAATGTGGGAAGTTTTCATCCATTATTTCTTTGAACAGTTTTTCTCCTTTCTCTTTCTTCCATCTATCAGGTCCTCCTGTTACATGTTGTTTTGATTTCCAGTGTTTGTTATCACACATTCTCAGTTATCACACAGTTCTGATTATTCTCCTTACTACTTGTACCCTTCTTTTTATTTTTTCTCTAATTTCTTTGTGCTACTTTATTTTCTCTAAAGATGGAGTTCCTAAATTCCTTCTTCTGCCCAATCAAATACTAAAATGCATTAGGGCCATGGTAAAGAATATACCCTTTTAATTCCATATTTTTCAACTTCATAATTTTCATTTTATTCTTTTCTTGTCCTGTGGATATGCTTATTAATATCTTATATTTGTTGAGACATCATTTCCATACTCTCATTTATTTCTTTAAGCACAGCTTCCTCTAGTTCTTTGATGATATTTTTGCAATTGCTGCACTGAAGTTTTTGCAAAATTCAGCATCGTGTTCCTCTCACAGGCAAATTAATAAAACAGACTATTTTATTTTTATTTTTCCTGCTTATGTAAGGTTCCCATGTTCCTGTTTCAGTGACTGTCTTCTAATTTCTTAAGCATAGCACATTTTAAGTAATAGAATTTAATAACTGGATATCAATTTCCTGTCCTCACTCCAGGACTTGTTTGTGTTTCTTACTATTATTAATAATATTTGTTTATTGACCTTGCAAGGCCATTTTCTCTAATTCCCTTGCATTTTAATTGGGTGAATTTTCTCCTCAGAGTGAAGATTTCAGTGTTGCTCCTGGGAATGAGTGGCTGTAGTAGGGCTCTCTTTGAGTGGCTTTCCTTTTCCCTTATCACTGTTCATTGGGTGTATTTTCATTTAGTGTTCCATGCTGCTTATTAGGCTCCACTAAATACCAGTTGATTGTGCTAGCTTTTTTTGTTTTGTTTTGTTTTATTGTAAGGGTGATGTACAGAGGGGTTATAGTTACACAAGTAAGATAATAAGCGCATTTCTCGTAAAACATTATTATCTCCTCTCTTGTTTTCTCCAACCTTGCCTCCCCCACCCAGGCTTCTCCCCCTCCCACCAAGTTCATTTCCAACATAGTGTCCTGTGAGTATCACTGTTGGATTGGTTCATCCTTTGTCCTTTGTCTTAGCATTTTGTTATTCCCCTTCCCATTCCCAAATCAGATAAACGTATATAAAAGACAGAGGATACCAAAATCAAATACAGTGACAACGGGGGAAAAGGGTACAAAAAAGAAATAACTTTACGCAGTATATTAAAAAACAAATACAAATACAAAAAAAACCCTCTTGTTTCCATATCCTTGGTTCATTTCAATTAGCATCATTTTATATGGTCAAATATACATATCTATTGAGCTATTGTGATGCTCTGCTTAGGACTATCCTAGATGTATACTAATTATTACAAATGAGGGAAACATGATCTATCATTTTTAACAGTTGCCTGAGCACTATAGCCTAATTCAATTAGATTTGAGAAAAGTTTTAGGTCAATCTTCAAAGTGTGTTCTGACTACAAGTGAGCTTCTATTGGCTCTTTTTTTCTCATTTTTTTTCTTGTGAACTATTCGATCTGCCCTTTCATTATTGTTCTTCAATCAAAAGTACTATTTTTTTTTGGTCACTCATGGGGCCTGAACTCTGGACTTAGGCACTGTCCTTCAGCTCTTCACCTCAAGGCTACCACAGCACCACTTCCAGCTTTTTCTGCTTATGTGGTGCTGAGGAATCAAACCCAGGGCCTCATGCATGCAAGGCAAGCACTGAACCACCTTCCCATCCCCCAAAGTACCAATTTTAAGGGTACACGTAGGCTTGAACATCATACTCTTTCAAGTGAAGTCATTTCTTGTGACAAATACTCCAGGTTTGTCTATGCCTATGGGATGTATCCACTCCTGGGAAAATCCCTCAGCCACTACCCTTGATACCAGGTTGGGGCAGTAGCCTCCTGTCCGCTCAGCTAGCCTCTCTCTGTCCTGTAAGTGAGTTGTGGTAAGGTTAGCCATGGCTAACCAAAGAGTTGATTCCCTGACCCCTCAAGTCACACTTACAAAATTTTTAATCTCTTCAACTTGGAACTGGAATAGGCCAGAAATATTGATGGCCTCTTCATCTTGAAATAGCAAGAATATAGGTCAGTATTTTTTTCTAGTTTACTTTATTGTTATTTTAGAGGTGATATACAGCAGGGTTTACTTTATGCTTGTTAGGTAATAAGTACATTTCCTTTTGCACATTGTCATCTGTTCCCTCATTCTCTCCCATTCCTTCCCTCCCATCTCCACCCATGAGTTGCATAGTTCACTTTCATCAATGTCCAGTGCAGCCAGTGCACTCCACTGCTGCACTTTTTCAACCTTTTTCCTCTGATTCTGTGCCCTTCCCCCACTCTCCCACAGAGGTACATGTGAATACACCATATTTAGGAACTGAGAGATCAATGGCGGCATCTATTCAGTCAACAATAGAGAGCAGTCATGAGGAAAGTTGTCATGGATCTAATCCCAGGGACTCATAATTTGTATCCACTTTAAGAAGATTTTCTTGAAAAAAATGCTTCTACAGCTTCTGTATATATGACTGTAAGATTATTTATAGAAGCTTGGAATATCTTTATGTAACAACTGCAAGCTTTGTTTATTTCATTGGAGAACGATGCATCAGTTCCTCATTTTGTTATCTCAAGTGTGCAATCTCTCCTCCTATATCTTCAATGTCTTATTTTTACCTCAAAGATCAATTTTGTTCTTAAATTTTACTTCACACTCATTTTTCACTCTTTGCTTTGACCATACTGATAGAGATTTGACCACTGTAGTGGTTATTCCAAAAATCTTTTTATTTTGATTAAATATCTCTACTTTTAATTTTATATTTTATTAATTTCTTTATTCATCTATTTATTTTTATCATTTTATATAGCAATGCTACCTTCTATATCCTATCCATTTATTTTATACTCTTTTAGCTTTTTAAATTATAGATCATTGAAATTGAAATTATAGATCATTGATTTTCAATCATTTTAATAAGTAAATTAAAAAACAAATAACCTCTGGATAGTACTTTGACCCAATTTAACAGAGGATTATCTAATCAATCATACTAAGCAATTTCTAAATGTCATTCTTAATTTCTCCTTAAATAATATGATGTTCAGAGAGTTTGAGGTTGTTGCTTTGTTTGCTTCCAGTTAATTGAAGAGATTCTTTTTAAGTGTCAAGGAAATTTAATTGATGATTCACCTGTTATAGCATCTACGTTGCAGAATTTGCTATGATTTTGTTTACTTCCTTCCACATGGCTATGCTTCTAAAGCTAAAATGTAGAGTACAGCAGACTTTATTTCAGCAAAATTGACTCTTCCTGGGAGGAATCATTTTGTGAGGAAACTGTGGCTTATACTGTACTGTAAATTTTTTGAAGTATATTTTCAGTTCTCATAACCTTTGCTTTTCTCAAGCATGCAACAGAGTTGACAGTCTACATCTAGCCTATGTTGCTTCTCCCCTTCTCCTATATTATTTTATGCTGTACCATAGAATTGATTTTTAAAACTGTTCCTCTTTTGCTCCCTAAGGCTCACTGTTTCTTTTGAAAGTGCAGCTCATACAAGCAGATTGGTTTTCACACAGATTATAAATATGGTATTATGGAACATTAAGCAGAAAAGCTAAACCTAAGAGCAAAGCTTACTACCTCCTTCCACAAACAGAAAATGGAAATATATTCTAATTTCTGAAGCAGTGCTTTGAAGTCATGTTTAGGTGGTTTAATAAAAACAAAACTTTTTTCAGAAATCAGAAAGTCTTACAAGTCAATCTCTTAGGCTACAGTACTCCTTAACTTAAAATTGATTATGCTTTAAGAGGCAGCACTAGAAATGTATTTATGTTCAGCACAAAAAATAAGAGAAAAGTGGCATAAACATGTTTTAATTTCAATCTAATTTATAAGAGTTATCAGATAGCAATTTACTGTGTCAGTCAAATACTTATAAAAATCCCTAAATGAAGCTATATGAATCTGAGCTTCAAGGATGCACTTCAGAGATACATTGCAATACACTCCAGAGTTCTCAAGAAACAAGAGAACTGTTTATAAATAAGAATTGTCCAGCTCGGGTGCTGGACCAAAAATGACCTTGTTCTTTTGTGTGTATGTGTGTGTGTGTGTGCGTGTGTGTGTGTGTGCGTGTATGAAAATACCATACAGAGGGGTTATGATTACATGATCAAGGTAATGAATACATTTCTTTTTTTTTTATTATTGTGAAAATACTGCACAGAGGGGTTACAATTACATGGGCAAGATAATGAGTACATTTCTTATCAAGCATTGTAGCCTCCTCCTTTGTTTCCCCTTCCCATCCTCCCCCCCCCCCCCCCCCGCCCCTCACCCAATCCGCCCCACTCCCCTCCCCCACCAAAGTTGTAAAGTTCATTTTCGACATAACGACTTGTACATCTCATTGTTGCAAATGTTTTTTTCTTTCATGAGATTGTTTCTAACATATTTATAAGATTATTTCTTTGTTGCTTTGTATGTCCCTCCCCCACAGTATAACCCCTGCTTTCACTGTATTTGATGTCGGTATAATTTGTGGAGGGAAGGGGAAAAACAAATTGTTTAAATAGGGATACAGGTGGACCCATTGCAACAATGAGTACATTTCGTATCAAGCATTGTTGCCTCCTCCTTTGTTTCCCCTTCCCATCCCTTCCCATCTCCGACCCCCCTCCTCCCCTCCCTGGCGCCAAAGTTGTAAAGTTCGTTTTTCGACATAACGTCTTGTACATCTCATTGTTGCAGTGGGTCCACCTATATCCCTATTTAAACGATTTGTTTTTTCCCTTCCCCTCCACAAATTATACCAACATCAAATACAGTGGAAACAAGGGTTATACCATGGAGGAGGGACATACAAAGCAACAAAGAAATCATCTTATAAATATGTTAGAAACAATAGCAAGAAAGAAAAACCATTTGGGTCCTTATCTTGGGGTTCATTTCGCCTAACATCAACTTATCTGACCATTTCTGCTTGTCTCAGACATATACAAGTTATTGAAAATAAGGGAAAACATGGGACCTATGTTTCTTTGGGCCTGGCTTACTTCACTTAATATAATTTTTTCCAAGTCTTTCAAAAAATGACCTTGTTCTAAGCATCAGTTCTATAGGTTGGTTACAAACAAATGCATTCACACTACTTACTGTAGCCCAATGTACCATAGGACCAATAAAAGCATCCGAAAAGAGAATAACATTGGTTATCTTACACTTAGCTTCAGTTTTCTAATATTTCTTCCATAACATTTAACATTTAGCATGCAGTTAGTATCTAATATCTAACTATGACTCATTTATTTGGGCTAGCAATAATAACTTGAAATTCTAAGAGTAGAGTCTTTACACTTTTAGCACAATGTTCCTAAAGTGTAGTAGATTATCTAAAAAAAAAAAAATTTGGATTTTGAAACCACAGAGGATTTTCAGTTAGAGGTAATTCCAAGCAAATTCTGGGCTTTCTGCACTGTTTGTTTCCTGCAGCTGAATTCCTTACTCACTGTCACAGAGCAAATACTAATTCAGTCAGCCCATCTCCAGCACACATGTCATTGTTGAGCTGGTTTCCAGGCTGAGCAGCTCCATTTGCCAGGCATAGACCATCTATAAAGTAAAGCACTGAATTACACTGATCATGCAACAGAAACAAGGGAGCACCCAGCATGCAGATTCAGTCCATCTGCTTTATCATCTGCAGGAAGGAAAACCATCAGAACCCCTCTCTCTCACTCTCTGAAAATGCCTAGAAGACTTTTATCTAACTATTAATCTATAAGCTAAATATTTATATGATTAATAAGTCAATCATTGCATATCACTGTTAATTTTAGCTTGCAAATCAGGTAAAGGTATAGATACAGTCCTGTAATTTTTAGGTCAATCTCAGAAAGGTCAATAACCAGTTCTCATGCTCGTAGTCCCTGTCACCTCTGCCAGAGCCATAATACTGGATTGATAGAATTTTAGATTAACCATGATGAGTTGGCTACTCTGGAGGTGTATTTATCCTATGGAAAGAAGTAAGATATCTGGAAATCAGGAAGACACTGGAGGATAGATTGCACAAAAGGAAAGAGGGGATAAATGGAGTAATATTGATCTAGTTCACTACACACCACACACACACACACACACACACACACACACACACACACACACACACACACACATTCAAAAGTGAACAATATTTTTTAAGCAGGTGAAAGACAAGTTATAGAAGGCCAAAGCTTCTAAAAAATAAGAAAATTTGTTCCAAGAGTTTTGGATGAATTCATATACCATAAGGCAGTATTGAATTTTTAGCACCTTTCTCAAGAGGAAAATGAAAAGTAACATTTTGTAGCTCTATATCAAGGGAGTTTAGGAAGGATTGGATTATAATATATGAATTTACATGAGGAATCATTTTTATCAAACATGAATGCTTAAGATGAAAGAATATGACTTTATGAACCCAAAGAGAGTGAAGTGTCTTTAAAATAATCCTGTTAGAATGTGAATTTTAGGATCTGATCATTTATGAATGTCACCAGTCTCTAGCCTGTCACCTCTATCAGCTACTCCATTCCAATCTTTAAAAAAAAAAAAGAACTATGGATTCTCAGGCGTGACTGAATTTACATTTCATCTCCTCTCTCATTCCAAGTCTAGCAGCATGGGCAGAAAAAGCTGTCACCCTGAGATACACACGGAGGACCTATGTGAATTCCGCAGAAGTAATGAATGCTCCAAGGACCCTGCTACCCATCTTCTGCCTCACAAGTTAGCACATTGTCTGGAATGGCATCTTTTTCGTAATTCTAACCTTATGTCTACCAGGACTTTGTTAACAAATAAATACCCTTTTTTTCAGCATTCATATATTAAACCATTTGCCCCCACATAAGTGCTTGATGTCTAAGCAGCAACTGAGAAAAGAATATGTCAAAGAAAAGGTATATTTTAACTGTAGATGAAGAGGAGGAAAGCCTCAAAATTATAGTTCTTAAACTTGTTTTTTTCTAATCATCATAGACACCTTATACAACTTAACCAAAATAAAGTCCTAAACCCTACCCCATGAAATGCTGATTCATCAACAACTGGGGAGTAGGTACTTGGAGTCTGCAATTTTATCTATTATCTCTAGTGATTTTGAGTGACTTCATGGTTCAGAAACCACTGAAAATTAGTCCTGGAAAGGTATCAGGGGAAATCCCTATACAATCATTGGTTGTATCTGGGCATTGGGCAGCATTAGAGGGACCATTACTCTTTCTTCTCTCTGATGAGAGGAAAAAGGAATATTGTTAAGATGGAGATCAAGTGTCAGCCTTATCAATGAAAGCATGAAGTTCTGAGCAAAGCCTTCTTAGCAAAGTGTCATCAAGAACATGAGAAATGTCATTAGTACATTAGCCTTGTTGTCTAGGTAATGAGGCTCAACAAGTTCACAATCTCACCTTCCTTTTTCTGGTAGAAGGACGAGTAATGAGGTTATAGGATGTAGTTTAATCTAGGTTAAACTACAGGTCCACTTCCAGCTTTTTTGGTGTTTAATTGGAGATGAGAGTCTCATGCACTTCCTGCCCAAGCCAGCTTCAAACTGGGCATCTCAGATCTCTCAGCCTCCTGTGTAGCTAGGATTATAGTATGAGCCACTGGCACCAGGCCCAACTCATAATTTTCTTGTTGTTGTTATTAGTAAAAAAAAAAAAAACTTTATTCACTTCTTGTGTTTGCTTTATAACTTGCTTTACAAAGTTATGAAGCTCACAGTTTTATGCCAAAATGTAAGAAGAGTAGGCTATTTGTTTATAAACATTTTTGTAATCAGGTGTCAACTGATGATTTTTTATACACAAATTACTTTAGTGTTTGATCAGAAAAAGTAGTTCACTCTCTTTTCTAAGTCAACCTAAGTACCAGTCATCTGAAAAATGAATCTAAGCTTACTGAATCTGTTGATGTATGTAAACATTTATAACCATTGAGCCATGCTTCCAGCCTAGTATGTAAACATTTATAAAAAGAGATACGATATCAAGTCCCATATATCTCTGCTTTCCTTTATAAGCATTTTGGTCAGTTTTCATTTTTTGAGTGCACTTGTCTAAATCTTTCACATAGCAATCAATAAATACGGTGTCCTAGGGCATGAGCAAGATTTACTCTTCATGAATTGATGAATGTAGACTGGAAAATCCAGCATGTTTACTCGATGAAGCTTCCAATTAAAAACTAACAAGAAATCCTAAGATGATATCAAATACCTGAGAAATAAGAAATCAGTCAAAAATTAAGCTAATATTTGCCATGCAAAATGCTCCATGAGAAAATAAATGAAAATCTAAATTCTGGAGGGTGCTTCGAAGGCAAATGGATTTTAAAGGAAAGTACTTACAGCTTTAGATTTTTTTAAACGGAACATGTTTCAGAAAGGTCATGGCATAGAGATTACAGTTTGCTCCTCTCTTGCTGTCCAATAAGGAAATCTGTTCATATGAATATTTTAATAGTTTGATCTTCTCAAGACATGACCAAATTAAATTTTTATTTTGATCCAAGATATATTTTTGGTATCTTATTTCCCTGAATTTGTAATATATTTAAGTTCAGGTCTAGTACAAATTCAGTTCCCTTGATAAAACAGAAAAGGAAGAAAAAAAAGAAAACAGATTTTTCATTGAGCAAAATAGAGGTATAACTGGGCATCAGTGGCTTATACCTGCAATCCTAGCAACTCAGGAGTCTGAGATATAAGGATCGTGGTTCGAAGCCAGCCAGGGCAAGAAAGTCCATGAGACTCTTACCTCTAATACACTTCTCAAAAACTAGAAGTGGCACTGTGGTTCAAAGTGATAAAGCACTAGCCTTGAGCAAAAGAGCTCATGAACAGCACCCAGGCCCTGAGTCCAAGCCCCATGACCAATCAAAAAAAAAAAAAAAGAGGCATAGTGAATTCATTTTTAAATTCTATTGTTAAAGCTACTTTCTAAGTTCTGCACTTAATCTGCATCTTTATTTAAGATAATTTCCACAAAAGATTCAAACTTAGAAAATTATGGCCACACATCATGCATGATTCATTTGCCTCACATGGTAACTACACCCCAATTTGTAGCAGAGAGTAGGTCACTTTTACTATTCCACATAAAAGTCACATGACTTATATGACACATCCATGATACACAACAGTGGAACTGATATCATTTTTTCAAGAACCATTTCTAAAATGTGTAGGAGCTCACAGTTTAACTTATTTCTTTCTAAGAATTCTCACTCCATGCTTTTCTTAGTTGATACCCCATATGGTGGCATGTATCAGTAATTTTTAAAATATATGGTATTTCTTCTGATGATGGCTATCTTACTTTACTCCTTCAATCCCTCTTTAGAAACAGTAAGACAGACACAAAGATCACCATTATTACATGATAACAAAGATACACCCACCTTTTTTTTGCTTTCCTCTTAAATGTTTCTAGGCAGAATGATTTAAACAATAAAGCATAATATGAAAAAAATTCTAACGTCTAGAAAAATATCCCTGTGAGCAGAATTTCTCTACAGTGCCTGTAGTGATGCATGTTTTTCTTGTCTTGTCCATATGCCCCTAGTCTATCAAGCAAAAGATTTACATAGCTCAGAAAGGCACAGTTCGTGCATCATTGCTTGGCTGCACTTCCATACAGCAGTGAGATGATAGCAGTAAAGCAGGGAGAAGGTAGCGATCCTTAAGCACCACTTCTTTGTGGGGGAAAAAAACTACTGAAGGCCAACTCCACACTAAATCTCAGCCATGCCCCAGCACAAATCCAACAGCACAGGAATACTACTGGTGCATGTAGCACTGAAATACAACTGGGGAAGTCAGCGTGGCCAGTGTTGTATTCCTCAGAGGGCATCTTTAGACCCAGAGTTTATCCCAGTTGCACTGATAACTTCCTGAAGATCAAAAAGACTACATCATGCCTAAGTCCTTTTCAAGACCAGGACATATGTGATGTCCACTCAATACAAACAGGAGATTTTGACATAATAAAGTTGCATTGATGCTTGAAAACACTCAAGATAAACTGAAGACCAGTAACTCCGGACTATCATGCTAGGTCCTCTTTGAAGCTAGCATGAGCAAAATATTTCATGAGACTCCTTTCTCAACCCACAGTTAGGGTGCAGGGGTTCATGCTTGTCACTTAAGTTAAGTGAAAGACAAATTCAGAGGATCACAGAGGATCCGTGAGACTTCATCCCAGTAGAGGGAAGCTGGACACAGTGGATTAAGCCTGGTACCCCAGCAATGACAGGAAGCCTAAAATAAGTAGAGCACAGTGAAGGACACACCTGAAAAGGAAGTAAGAGCCTACCTCAGCCAGGCGCCCGTGGCGCACACCTGTAATCCTAGCTACTCAGGAGGCATAGATCTGAGGATCGTGATTCAAAGCCAGCCCAGGCAAGAATTTCCATGAGACTCTTATTTCCAAAAAACAACAACAACAAAAATAACCTCAGAAAAATGGAAGTGGCACTGTGGCTCAAGTGGTAGAGTGCTCACCTTCAGCTGAAGAGCGCAGGGACAGCACCCAGGCCCAGATCAAGGCCCACGACCGACTAAAAAAAAAAAAAAGAAAAAAGAAAAGAAAAAAGAAAGAAAGAAAGAGAGAAAGAAAGAAAGAAAAGAAAGAGAGAAAGAAAAAGAAAAAAAGAACCTACCTCAAAAGTAACCAGTGAGCCAGGCACTGGTGACCCACAACTGTAACTCTAGCTGTGAAGGCTGAGATCTGAGGATCACAATTCAAAGCCAGCCCAGAAAGGAATCTCTTGAGACTCTTATCTCAAATTAACCACCAAAAGGCCAAAAGTGGAGTTATTGCTCAAGTGGTCAGGTGCTAGCATTGAACTAAAAGCTTAGAGACAGTGCCCAGGTACCAAATGTAAGCAAAAGTAGGAAGGAAGGAAGGAAGGAAGGAAGGAAGGAAGGAAGGAAGGAAGGAAGAAAGGAAGGAAGGAAGGAAGGAAGGAAGGAAGGAAGGAAGGAAGGAAGGGAGGAAGAGAGGAAGGGAGGGAGGGAGGGAGGGAGGGAGGGAGGGAGGGAGGGAGGCAGGAAGGCAGGCAGGAAGGAAGGAAGGAAGGAAGGAAGGAAGGAAGGAAGGCAAGCCACTCACTAGTGCCTCATGCTTATAATCTTAGCAACTCAAGAGGCTGAGTTCAAAGAATCATGGTTTGAAGGCAGCTGGGGCAGAAAAGTCCAAGAGACTCTATAGCCAATTAACTAGCAATATACTAAGCTGAAGGTATGGTTCAAGTGATAGAGTGTTATCTGTGAACAAGCAAGCTTAATAAAACACAAGTCCGGAGTTTAAACCTTGGTACTGGCGCACACATACATAACCAGTTAAAAAGCAGACTGGAGATATGGTTCAATGCCAGAGCACCTGCCTATCAAGCATGAGGCCCAAAGTTTTTGTCCCACTACTGCAAAAAAATCCCCCAAGATAAAATAGAGAACTGAAGTTTTTTCTTATTATAAAAACAATGGCCAGACACCAGGGGCTCACACCTGTAATCCTAGCTACTCAGGAGGCTAAGATCTGAGGATCACTGTTCAAAGCCAGCCCAGGCAGGAAAGTACATGACACTCTGATCTCCAAATAACCACCAGAAAACCAGAAGTGGTGCTATGGCTCAAGAGGTAGAGTGCTCACCTTGAGCTGAAGATCTCAGGGACAGCACCCAGGCCCAGAGTTCAAGCCCCACAACCAACAAAAAGAAAAGTACAATGGTTATTACTAATACTTAAGTATTAGATATTACCCCATTGTCCAATCAGACTCTGAGGTTCACTCAAATAGATGCTGATTTGCCACTAGCACACTTTTCAAAAGAACAATTTTGCAGTTTGTGGCTTGGAATACAACAAAATGACTGATGATAATATCACTAGATTAAAAATCACACCAGAGCATCTCAAAATAAACATGTTATGGATGCAGCCAAGAGTTTGAATCTTGCCTAATTTGCCTAATTGTCAGTGGGACCTTAAAACACAGAAACTTACCTAATCCTTTCAGAAAAGTCCCTGTCTTCACCAGAATTATCTTGGCCATCTTCCATCCTTCCTCTTGTTTCTGATCTGCACATATACCTATTGGTTTACATTAGGGACAGAAAGCACAAACTATGAATCAACCAGTTTTTAAAAAAAGCCTGGATTATTCACCACTTGTAGAACTGCCCCCACAATTAAATGGCAGAGTATGCAACTTCTTTAGTTTACATTTGTCTGACCAAGAGATAACACTTGTCCTAGCTTACAGGAAAGGTGGCTACTAAATTATCCCAACCTTGAGGGTTTTATAAATGATGATCTAAGTCCAGAAAAAAAAACTGACATTCAATACCAGCTTTGAATATGATGAACTCCAAGGAGCATTAATGGAGAGGAAATAATTACAGAAATAATGAAATGAAATTACCTTGGTGTGGTTTTTTTTCATTCTTAATGCAGCCAGCATAATGTGAACACTGTTGTGTCATTCTCTATAACTACTGTATTAGCATAAGTAGAACATTGAAGTGTATATGATAATTATTCAATTACAATGATCAAAGGGAAGAGGCACTTAGAAGCACTTTCTAGTGCTGAGTTCCTGCCCAAGGAAATACCATTACATTCTAAGGGGGGTAAAAACAGTTTTGATGCCAATAACAGAAATGCACTATTTTCTTTTACAACTATGAATCTATCTTCTTTCATAGGAGAAATCAAAACATTATTTCATATTCTAAAGAGTCCAAGGTCCTAAAAATGTTGTCATCATCACTTCAAATCATTAACTTCTGATGGATTTAGAAACAGATCACACCAGACTTTTACCTCTGGCAAAAGGTACCTCCTTAAACCAGATATAGCTATTTGTACCATAGCTCTCAGCAATCATATTTGAAACCAAACCACAGGCCTTGGTTCACCATCCCCTGGGAACATCTTCTTTCCTCAGAAAGATTTTGACAACAAGAAAATGAAGTCCTGTGTACATTTTTTGAAACAGCTTGAGAGCCTGCCTTTTGCCTAACCTGGTCCAGACGGCATGAAAATCACATAGGTGGCAGCATTTAATCTTCTATTCTGTTGCATACATGAAGGGAAGTAAAGTTGTGATCTGCTCCAGGAATAACCTTTGAGCCAAAAATCTGCCTGCTTCTTCTCTGGGCAGATTTTCAGCTGGTATAGCCCAGTTTAGGGAAGGCAGCTGTCAAGTACATTTGGCCACACACCTAACTGGGAGCCTCTAGCATTCTGAACTAAAGAGTGACATTGCTTAAATAATGAGAGAGAGGTTGTACCAAGTGGGGGCTTTGGTAAAGGCTTGGAAAAGCAAATTGCTTTTCTAGTCTTTTGGGTATTTTTTTAACTGTTGGCTGAACCTAAAAGCAGAGATAATCTTATGAGCAGAAGTACTTCAGTGCTTACATTTTGAAAAGCCAAGCTTCACAAAGCACAGTAAGAGGAAGCAAGAGAAGATTCCATTAAAGGGTCCAGGAAACATTTAAAATCAATGTGCCTGGCAAACAGCACTACTTATGCACATCCTGTGACTCACTACCAGCCCTTCTATTTCACATGCAATGGCTATATTGAAGTAAGAGAGAGAATAGGTCTAAGTAAGTCACCTTGTTTTCACAGCCCTCCTGGCTATCCACCCATCTTCCAAGGCCTAGTGGTGAGACATGCCATCCTCTGAGTTGCAGATAGACCATGCTGTGGTTTAACCCCAGGTAAATCCCACCTCCAGGTGATGGGCATGTGTGAATCCCAGAGGCAGAGGCAGGGACTTGGATGACAAGTTACTGGGCCTATCAGTCCCAGTGCCTTGAACTTGGGAGACTCTCAAGTTTCATGTGGCCCTGATCCAGAAGCTGACCAGCACAGACACCATTACACTAGGCCTCGTGTGCTGTGTCCTGCCTCCTCACTCTGCTCCAGTCAACATGACATCCCACTTCAGCTCTCCATTAGGGTTGTTGGTATTGTTTTACTGCTCTTTGTTTCCTCTTCTGCTCTCATGACTCAGTTTTCTTTCTTTCATTCTCTTCTTTCTTTCTTTCTTTCTTTTTAGTGTCAGCTGTTCCCTCTTTCCTACTCGTTCCCTCCCTCCCATCGCTGCCACTGAGTTGCTTAGTTCATTTTCTAACATTGTTAGGTATATTCATGGTGCTGCAGGCCTTTGCAAAAAGAGATCACCTGACTTCTCCAGCTTTACAATAAAGACTCCCAATTCAACCTCTCGAAATGTGGCTTCGCTGTATCTCACTGACTGGATTCACCATAAAGCATTATGTGCAGTGAACATCAAATGATTCATAGCTTCCCCATCACAGAATCATCTGTGTCTAGATACTGGATGACTGCTATTTTAGTCAGAATGTATTGGTCTAAACTGAGATAAGTAAATCCTCTGCATGCCTGTATGCATGCATGCATGCGTAAGTGCAGATGCATGTGTGTGCGTGTGCGTGTGTGTGTGTGTGTGTGTGTGTGTGTGTGTGTATGTGTGTGCACATCCTGTCCTGGTGCTTGAACTCAGAGCCTGGGCACTGTCCCTGAGCTTCTTTGCTCAAAACTATCAATGTACCACTTGAGCCACAGCTCCACTTCAAGGTTTTTGGTGATTAATTGGAGATAAGAGTCTCATGGACTTCCCTGTCCAGGCTGGCTTCCAACTTCAATCCTCAGATCTCAGCCTCTAAGTAGTTAGAATTACAGGTGTGAGCCTCCATTGCGGGTTAAATTCCTTATTTTTGTGGCTTGACAGCCCAAAGTATATTTCTCACTCATGGCACAATCTGATATGCACAAAATAGGTATCTACTAACCATCACATTGAGGCAGTTTTCATCTCCTGATTCTACCAGTGTATGGATGGTAGATGCTTCTTATTCATGTGCAAGACCTGTCAAGCTTAAATGGTAAGAAGAAATGATAGAGAAGGCACAGTGAATACTTAACTACCTTCAGTTTATAAGTGATAGTTTTGTGGCCAAACTATGCCCATGGGCATCCTAATTACAAAAAAACTGGAAAAGTATCAAACACCACAAGTATAAAGCTCCAATAGAGCTGCTAAGCAAATTGAATGTGTAAACATAACCATCAACTACTCAGCATAAATATTTTAAAGGACCCTAAGAAAAAAACAAACATACAAATATCACTGCAGAGAGAGAGAAAGAAGGAAGGAAAGAGGAGAGGCACTAGGAGAGGGAAAGAGAGAGAGAAGAAAAGAGTGGGAGGAAGGTGGGAGGAAGGATAAACAGAGAAAAGAGGAAAGGAGGAGGGAGGGAGGACCATGAAGATACCTTTGATAACTTTTGTAAGTCTGAATCAAGGATATGAGAGCAACAGAAAATATGAAACTAATAGAAACACAAACACTGCAGAAAGAAATAGGTCCATATCTAGTAGCAAGTTTTCATGGGCTGTATACTGAAAAGAACTGAGAGTCAAATGACCATAAAATAAAGAGTAAATTGGATACATTTACACACAGAAACATCACAAAAAGTGTTGTTGTTCTTTCTTATATGATTTAGAAACACAAAAGAGATAGAGAAAACAACCTCCCTGACTAAGATGACAATGAAGGTTTAAATTCACAGAGACAGTAGCTAATCATGACGGCTCATGCCTGTCATCTTAGCTACTTGGGAGGTGAAGATCAGAGAATCACAGATAGAGACCAATCCAAACAAAACACAGATTGAGTGATACCATTTCTTCAAATGTCTGAGCACAGTTATGTACACCTGTCATCCCAGACACTGTGGAAGTACAAATAGGAGGATTACAGTCCAGGAAGGATCACAAGGATCATAACTATTCAGGTGGCTGAGATCTAAAGACCAATGTTCAAAGCTAGCCCAAACAAAAACATCCACAAGTTTCTATCTCCAATTAACCAGCAAAAAAAAGCTATACAGAATGATTCAAATGGAAGAGCATCAGCCATCCACAAAAATATTGATCATGAATGCAAGCCCCCAATTTCAGTAAAAGCACTATAGTAGTAGTAGTAGTAATTAATATAAATATAAAAAGTCTAGCAGAGTGGCTCAAGGGGTAGAGAGCCTACCTAGCAAAAGTGAGGCCTTGAATGCAAATTTTAGTACTGGAAAAAAAGAAAAATCATAGACAGACTTCTGCAAATTCATCAAGGAGATGAACAATGGGATTCATAAGCGTTCTAGAAGATAATAGAAAAGGGGATATAGAGGAACTACTAGAAATTATCCCAAGTAAATGCTAGAATTAAATGAAACTGTTTCTAGAAGAACTTCAGAACACATATGAAACACAGGTGATATCAACCGATACTGCATTAAAAGAATAAATAAAGTTGGCATTGTACAGAAATTAATAGCCATATTGGTCTAGAAATGTTAAACTTAATTTCTTTCCATTTGTACAGGGGTAAATGCACTGTATTAAATATGTAAGGTTTTATCCACGTGGGTTTGATTACAGAAACTAATAATCCCTAAATAATGAAAAAAGAATAAATACATATTTCAGTGTAAAAAGAAAGGATGTGAACTGAGGGACATATTTTTAAATACAAAATTGATTCTAAATCTGCTAATAGTCTCTCTTGGGTAGATGGTTTGGAAGGAAGAACATAAACTAATCCTCTGGTAGAATAAAATTTTAGAAATCATCATGAATTTTAGAATAAATCTGTATCTAGAACTATGTTAATTAAAGAGAAAATATAAGTATCTGTCTTCAAAGCTCAAAAAGTATACGTAAAATGCATACTGTAGACAGATTGGGTAGTTCAGTAATAAATAATAGTAATTTTATGAAAGAATGTAGAATTCAAAATTAAGCATCCTTGGCTCTTCACTGTTGCAAACGAGATGTGACTTGGCATCTGAACAATCTACCATTTTTCAGAAAGTAAAGGAGAAGTAAAAGAAAATTTAGAAAATTTTTAACTTAGAGATTTTACTGAACAAGAAATAGGATACTTCTCTAACCTGAACAGGCCATACACGGAGTATTCCATTTCAATCTAAGTAGGATAGTTAGGTTAATAGAATAGACAAGACTGTAGAGGCCTTGTATTTCATTAATTGCAGAAAAGATAAGGTGGGGAAAGATGATGGGATGCAGAAGATATCTAAGGAAAAGAAAATGACCATAGTCGAGCTCTGAAAGATGAAAAGGATGAATAGTTGAAAGGTTTAGGTTTCTCATAAAGGTGCATTTTCAGTATACAGAAATGTGCTTCTTTCTTGAGAATGTAGTTGGCCCATCCGTAAGGATCCTTAGACAGACACAGAGAGGTATTTTCAGGATTCTGGAAGAACTAAAAACAGGGAAGATTTCTAAGTCTTACCATTTCAAGATTTAGTTCAATGCTGAGATTCTCTCTCTAGTTGGGATAAAAAATATTTTACTGAGTAGATTTCTCTGAAAAACCTTCATAGGAGTATTATCTTGACAGAAGAAAATTAGTTGCACTTAAAAAAAAAAGCGGGGGAGGGCTGAGAAGGTGAGTCAGTGGTAGAGTGCTTGCCTAGCATGCATGAAGCCCTGGGTTCCATTCCTCAGCACCACAGACACAGAAAAAGCCAGAAGTGGCTCAAGGGGTGGAGTGCTAGCCTTGAGCCAAAAGAAGCTCAGGGACAGTGCCCAGGCCCTGAGTTCAAGCCCCAGGACTGGCAAAAAAGAAAAGAAGGGATGAAGTTATGGTCCAGAAGAGCCTTTCCAGGTGTTAACTGCTCTGTCTCCATTTCATCCCCTTGGGTTTTGATGTCAACAAGAATTCTTCAGTGAAACCTTTCTAATGACTCTGGTTATAATCTTGAGAAATAGAACCATGAATTCAGGCCTACAGAGCCAAAGGCTCCTTTCCAGGGGATTCAGTGTCCTGCTCCTACTTGTAAAATAAGTACATCTGAGTTTTTCATTCAATACTGACATAAACCCACAGACCTCTAGCCATCTAATATTTGACAAGGGAGCCAAAATCACAGACTAGAAGAAATATAGACCCTTCAAAAATTAGTGCTGACAGAACTGGCTTATATACATGCAGAAACTAATATCACCCTGCACCAGAATCAATTCTGAATGGATCAAAAACCTCAGTGTAAAGCCAGATGCCATGAAAATATTACAGGAAGGAGTAGGGGAAACACTAGGGCTAGAAATGGGTCCAGATTTCCTAAGTTCCAGAATCATAACAAATCAAAGAAACACTGGATAGATGGGTCTACAGCAAACTGAAGGGACTACAGCAAACTGAAGAGTTTTTTTTGCATGAAAAAGGACATAGCTAACAAGATAAACAGAAAACTCACAGAATGGAAGAAGATTCTTACCAGCTATGCATCAGACAAGGGCCTCATATCTAAAATATACTTAGAGCTCAAAAATTAACTCACCCCAAAATAGACCCTTAAATAAACAACAACCCAGTTAATAAATGGGAAAAAGAGAGAATTCTCAGAAGAAATAAGAATGGTCAATAGATACACGAATAAATGCTCAACACTTCTGGCCATAAAAGAAATGCAATACCAAGAAAACTAACAATAACAGATGCTGCCTAGGATATGTCCAAAAGGAACTCTATTACACTGTTGGTGGGAATGTAAACTTGTTCAACCACTCTGGAAAGCAGTATGGAAGTTCCTCAAAAGGTACTATGTTTATGAAACTTCCCTATGATCCAGCAATCCCACTCCTGGGCATCCAAACGAGATCACAATAAAACACCATCATGTTCATTACAGCATTATTCACCATAGCCACGATATGGAATCAACCCAGATGCCCCTCAGAAGATGAATGGATCAAGAAAATGTGGTATATATACACAATGGAATTCTATTCCTCCATCAGAAAGATTGACATTGTGCCATTCATAAGGAAATGGAAAGACTTGGAAAAAATTAAGTGAAATAAGCCAGACCCAAAGAAACTTAGGTTGCATGGTTTCCCTTATTTGTGGTAACTAGAATGTGCCTATAAATCTACAAGAAAGTACACTGGATGAGAAAAGTGCTTCCTGTTTATACTCCCAATGATTGTGACTCTTCACTAAGCTTGTCATATATAAAATATGGGTTTTGAAACTTCCCTAAATGAAGATAAGCTTTGCCTCTCTTGCTGTTTCTCAATGGAACTCTGTGTGCATCTAAATATATACATATTATATATATTCACACAGAGTGAGACCAAAGGAAGATATTCTCAGGAGAGGCTCAATAACTATGTGCATTTGATTGTAAAAAATAATATTTATCAAAATGAACTCCAGGAAATGGAAACAGAGATTTGATTTTTTTCCTTTGTTGCTGTTTTTGTTTTCTTTTCCTTTTGTCTCATTTGTTCATTTATCTGTCTTTGGGGGGAATAAGAGGACACAGAAATGGTGAACAAATGCAGAAGTGATATTCTCTAGACACTCTATTGAAAATGAACTATTCAACTCATAGGTGGGGACAGGTGGAAAAACCTGGGAGAGAGCAAGGGGAGAGGACACATTGTTCAAAAAGAAATGTACTCTTCATCTGACTTATGTAACTGCAACCACTCTGTGCATCACCTTTACAATAACAATAAAAAATGTATTAAATATATTTTTAAGTACATATTCAAGGAAAAGATGACTCTAAAACCATATGAGCCTACAAAACTGTTTCCAATGACAGAATTAGGGAAACATCATTGTGGGTCTTCCAAATATGAACAGGTAACCTCATAGTAAAATAAATTTAAGGAATTATGCTCATTCATATAACAGCAACATCAACTACAAATGTGCCATTTCATGGGTTCTTCTTTTTGCTTATGTGGTGCTGAGGAATCGAACCCAGGGCCTCAGGCATGCAAGGCAAGCGCTCTACCACTGAGCCACCTTCCCAGCCCTTTCATGGGTTCTTGTAAGGTTTTTTTAAGTAGAAAGAATACCCAACTCACAGCTCTGTTTTGTCTTATATTTTATGACCTCTCCTATGCAGAATTCCATCACACTCATCTCTGAAGATTTTCAACATTACTAGCTTGCCACATGAAAATTCCAAAACTTTCCAAGATGAGCTATAGCCTCTGTAAAATGAAACATATCATAGGAAGAAAAATTTGAAATGAAATTATATTTGAGATTTTAAGGTTTTCTGTGGTAGACTTGAGATAAGAATGAAAGAAGCCTGACAGACAGATGGACAGACAGACAGACAGGTCCCTCTAGATGTTAATATATACATATATAAATATGCATGGCTCCATTTCCTTCTCCACTTTTCCTAGTTTTGACACTAAGGCTGCAGTATAAAAAAAATTCCTCACTTCTAAATTTAGAATCTATTCATTCATTTTTTTCTTTTTTCTTTATTTTTGGTTGGTCATGGGGCCTGAACTCTGGGCCTGGGCACTGTCCCTCAGCTCTTCAGCTCAAGGCTAGTGCTCTACCACTTGAGCCAAAGCACCACTTCCAGCTTTTTCTGCTTATGTGGTGCTGAGGAATTGAATCCAGGACCTCATGCATGCAAGGCAAGCACTCTACTACTGAGCTACCTTCCCAGCCCATAGAATCTATTCATTCTTTTTTTGTGTGTATGTGAGAATACCGTACAGAGGAGTTACAATTACATGGGCAAGATAACGAGTACATTTCTTTTTTTTCTTTTTTTTAAATTTATTTTATTTTTGTTTACCCTTCACATCCCTTCCCAGCTTCCCCCCGCCCCCCCACCCAATCCTCCCCCCCACCACCAAAGTTGTAAAGTTCGTTTTCGACATGACAACTTGTACTTTTCATTGCTGCAACGGGTCCACCTGTATCCTTATTTAAACGACTTGTTTTTCCCCTTCCCCTCCACAAATTATACCGACATCAAATACAGTGAAAGCAGAAGTTATACTGTGGGGGAGGGACATACAAAGCAACAAAGAAATCATCTTATAAATGTGTTAGAAACAATCGCATGAAAGAAAAAAACATTTAAATACATATCTTAGGGTTCATTTTCCTAACATCACCTTATCTGACACGAGTACATTTCTTATCAAGCATTGTTGCCTCCTCTTTGTTTCCCCTTACCATCCCTTCCCATACTCTCCCCCTCCCCCGACCCGGTCCTCCCCCCACTCCCTACCAAAGTTGTAAAGTTCGTTTTTTCAACATAAAGACTTGTACATCTCTTTGTTGCAATGGGTCCATCTGTATCCTTATTTAAACGACTTGTATTCCCCCTTCCCCTCCGCAAATTATACCGACATCAAGTACAGTGAAAACAGGGGTTATACCATGGGGGAGGGACATACAAAGCAACAAAGAAATCATCTTATAAATATGTTAGAAACAATCATATCAAAGAAAAACATTAGAATACTTATCTTGGGATTCATTTCACCTAACATCTACTTATCTGACCTTTTCTGCTTGTCTCAGACATATACTAGTTATTGCAAATAAGGGAAACCATGGGACCTATGTTTCTTTGGGCCTGGCTTACTTCACTTAATATAGTTTTTTCGAAGTCTTTCCATTTCCTAACAAATGGGGCAATATCATTTGTTCTGATGGAGGCATAGAACTCCATTGTGAATATATATATCACATTTTCTTGCTCCATTCATCTACTGAGGGACATCTGGGTTGGTTCCATATCTTAGCTGCAATAAACATAGTCGTGCTGGTAGCTTTAGTATGGTCTTGTTTGTGATCATTTGGGTAAATGCCCAAAAGTGGGATTGCTGGGTCAGAGGGAGCTCTATGTGGAGTCTTTTGACGAACCTCCATACTGCTTTCTAAAGTAGTTGAACATCACATCAATAAGAGCAAGGATAAGAACCACACGTTATCTCAATAGATGCAAAAAAAACATTTGACAAGATCCAACACCCCTTTATGATGAAGGTTATGGAAAAATTAGGAATCCATGGAACCTTCCTCAATACAATAAAGGCTGTATATGACAAACCTACAGCCAGTATTATACTCAATGGTAAAAAACTAAAACCATTTCCTCTAAACTCAGGAACAAGACAAGGATGACCACTCTCCCCACTGTTCTTCAATGGAGTATTAGAATGCTTAGCTACAGCAATAAGACAAGATGCAAACATAAAGGGGATCCAAATAGGGAAAGAAGTAAAACTCTTCCTCTTTGCAGATGACATGATCTTGTATTTAAAGAATACCATGGACTCCACTCCCAAATTACTCAAGGTGGTTCAAAACTTTGGCAAAGTTTTGAAAAAAAATCAATGTCTTTTCTGTATGCCAACAGTGAGAAAAGTGTGGCTGAAATTAGGAAAACAACTCCATTCAGAATAGCCCCACAAAAAATAAAATACCTGGGAATTAACCAAAGAAGTGAAGGACCTCTATGATGAAAACTTTAAAAACCTGAAAAAGGAATTCAAATCAGAACTTAGAAAGTGGCAAAAATCTATTCATTCTTGAGGCAACGCTTTCCTCAGAAGGCTGGATGGCTTCAGCCATGAGATGCACAAGCACTCACCATCAGGTCCTGGGAAGCCTCCAGTTGAAGGTAAGCTAGAAGATGCAGTCTGTCCATGAAGACACAGTGAGTACCTAAGGAAAATTTGGGGATGGGTGTGTCATTGGCAACCAATCACATTGGCCCATAGACAATGAATGGTAAAGAATTGCTGAGCAAAGAGCACTATCACCCCAGAGCCAGTGGCAACTTTGACTTTCCAACTTCTTCATTCTCATGATCCAGCTCCAAGCTCTGGGGTGGAAGATTGGTGGTGGAAAGTGGTTTTGACTTACTTTTTATATATTGTACAGAAATTGGCTAACAAAATGTGTTTGGTAATCAGACTGAGGCCTTAAGGGCTCTTGCTATAGGCAGAAAGGTGGAACAGTATGCAAGTGGTAGCAATTGTTGAGAAAGACAAAAGTGCTTCCTATTTATAGTCCCAATGATTGAGACTATTCACTAAGATTGTCATATATAAAATACATGTTTAGAAACTTCTCTAAATGAGGATAAGCTTCTCCTCTCCTGCTGTTTCTCAGTCTAACTCTGCACATCTAACTCCATTTCTATAATATAACTAAAAATGATTCATATCTGTGTGGTGCCTTTGATTCAACCTGGTTCTTTCAACATTTTTTAATCTCACTATAGTTATTTTGGCAGTGAAAAGCACACAGCTAGAAAATGGTAGATGCAGGATTCAAAACCGATTCTCAAATCTCACAAAACTCAAAGCTGAGACTTCTGTTTTTCTCTCTAGCTGATTTCCATAACCACCTATGTTGTTTTATGTTATTGTCCTGAGTCTTCATGTCCCTCTGCCCTTACCTCTCTGCCTGCATCTGTGATTGGGATTACCTCCTTCACCATTGCTCCTCCCTCTCCCATGTCCATTCTCCCCCACTTCACAACTTGTTCATTCTCATCAGAAAGAAAAATCAGATTCCAAATGCCATAACCAGTGATGGGCCCTGCAGGAAACAGAGCAAGCACAGTGGTTCTCAGCACTCAATAAGGAAACAAAGCCTTCTGAAATCAGCTGTTGGGAGAATCAAGGGGTTTGGGCCAATTGTTTCTCTCCCAGCCCCTTGGTGAGAAAGAGAAGCTTGTCAAGTCAAAGCTGATGTTTATTCTTTAGTGTCTGGTGTAGGAGATCACACATCAGAGAAATACAATTGTAAAAGGATTATAGCATTATAGAAAAATAATTGGACAGCTCCATCTCTTCTGCTTGTTAAAGTTGCTATAAGAACTTGTGAGATTAATTATAAAGAAGCAATAAGTTTATTTCTCTAGCTCTGCACTCTGACAGTCATAGATATTCCTATTTATATTCATAAATATTGTCTAGAGGTAAACCAAAGGAAAGAATTGAAGGAACTGACCCCAAAATTTTTACCACTTTCTACCATTTATCTTTCAAAATATATGCTCACAGGATACATAAGGAACAAGGTGGATGAGAATGTTGTGTCCATGAGCCATAAGTGAAGGTCAGTAACATTGGTTGGCTATCTGGTCTTAGTCAAATTCTGAACTAGGAGCTTAATTTTTGAAGTTTGCATTTTCAGGGAATGAACTGGTACATGGAATTCAGACCTCAATCAACCTAACTCCATACACCATACTTTTTTCAGTTCCACTTCAGTGATGATGGCAGATTGTGCTCCTTATTCACTATATCATTGTTTGTAAGAGAAACCCAGATGACCACATCAGATTTTCATGAATAAGAAATAGCCTTTGTCCTAGACACAGAAATTTCAGAGTATGTTGGGTACAGAATGCCTTGTCTATTAGAGCTAATACATGGATAAATATGAAGGAAAAACACTAGCAGAGGGTTAGAGACCTCCAGAATAAAACCAGAAAAGAGGCTTATCAATCTTGACTAGTTAAATAGGGCAGTAGAATATCTTGTTGACAAAAAGAGTGTTAACTAAAGCTATTAAAGAGTAATAGCAATAAAAAATGTACTCATTATCTTGCTTAGGTAATTGTAACCCCTCTGTACAGTATTTTCACAATGAAAAAAGAGTAATAGGACAGCATTTTACTTCTTTCAAATCAAGACAAAAGTATTTTCAGTATTGCCTTGCAATTGAAGGGAAGATCATCAATGTCTTCTGAAAGGCCGGCAAAGTGCAGTAGGGGTTCCACAAAAAATAGACGCATCTACATCACTAGAGATAGACAGACAGAAAGACAGAGATGCATGCATGCATGCATGCATGCATACATACATACATACATACATACATACATACATACTAAGGCAGACAGATAAAGATGGGTTGGATCATTATTACCCCCCTCCTTTGTTTTTCTCCTATTATCCCTTCCCTCCCTTACCTCCCCCCCTCTCCCCCACCAAAGTTGTAAAGTTCATTTTTAATATAGTGTCTTGTGGTTATCATCGTTGCAATGGGTCATCCTGTGTCCTTGTTTCAGCATTTTGTTATTCCCCTTCCCCTCCTCAGATTAGGCAAATGTATATACAAGATGCAAGGAATTAAAATCAAATACAATGACAACAAGGATATACCATACAAAACATACAAAAAGAAAGAACATACAAAAGAACATACAAAAGAAACAAACAAATCAGCACATTAAAAAAAACAACAAAGAAACACCTCTTGTGTCCATATCTTGGGGTTCATTTCACTTATCATCATTATATGGTCATATGGACATAGCTTTTGAGCTTTTCTGCTTATCGGTAAGATTATCCTAGATATATACTAATTATTGCAAATAAGGGAAACCATGATACCTATATTTCTTTGGCTTACTTCACTTAATATGATTTTTCCAAGTATTTCCATTTCCTAACAAATGGGACAGTGTCATTCTTTCTGATAGACACATAGAATTCTATGTGGCTATCTATTCTATACATATATATCACATTTTCTTGATCAATTCATCTACTGAATGGCATCTGGGGTTGGTTCCATATATTAGCTATGGTGAATAATGCTGCAATAAACATAATTATGCTTGGGGCTGGTAAGGTTGCTCAGTGGTAGAGCACTTGCCTTGCATACATGAGGCCCTGAGTTTGATTCCTCGGCACCACATAAGCAAAAAGAAAAAGGCCAGAAGTGGCACTGTGGCTCAAGTGGTAGAGGGCTAGCCTTGAGCTGAAGAACTGAGGGACAGAGCTCAGGCCCCACGACTAGACCCCCCCCCAAAAAAAACATAGTTGTGCTAGTAGTTTTAGTATAGCCCTGTTTATGATGATTTGGGTAAATGCCCAGAAGTGGGATTGCTGGGTCATAGGGGAGCTCTTTCATAGAGCAATTTTAAAAATGCATATCAATTGTCTCATGCATTTGATCATATAGACAAGCAGTCCACAGAGTTCACTACTCTGAATGGATGTCTGTTATTGGTAAATCTAATGTAATATAATATGCAATTAATTAAAGATTCCCCTTAGGATAAGCTATTGATCCACTCCTCAAATATTTAAATCCAAATGAAAATACCCACAGGAAAAAAAATAAACATTGGGAAGTTCTGAAGTTGGAACAGATTCTCTTCAGGGGACTGTTTTGTACTTGCACATTTTCTCTAAAGCTTACTCCTTCCCAAATATCATGTCCTGTACTCATTCTCCAAATCCCTTTGTATGCCATCTCTTTCATCATACTAGCCTCCTCAAAGTAAACTTCTGCCTTATGCCCTAGGATCCACTGTATCTAACCAGGCTTTTGCAAACAACCCATGCCCATGTTTCTGGATGCTCAAGAGTATATTGATTCTTGCTGGAGGCTGATGGCTCACACCTGTAATCCTAGCTACTTGGGAGGCTAAGATCTGAGGATCACAGTACAAAGCCAGACAAGGCAGGAAAGTCCATGAGATTCTCATTTCTAATTAGTCACCAAAAAGCTTCACAAGTGGAGCTGTGGCTCAAGTAGTGGAGTGCAAGCCTTGAGCATAAAAGCTTAGTTAGGGACAGAGCTCATGCTCTATGTTCAAGTTCTAGGACCAACACTTTCTAAAAAAAGTATATTCATTCTCATTCCTAGTTAAGGTATTTATTATGCACTAACACCCAGTTATCCAAATGGGTTTTGTTGGTTTGTATGTTTTTGTAAGGATTTTGCAAAATAAACTTAAATCCACAGTAGTAAGAAGTATAGGCATTTTGTTAGTTGCCTGCCAAACGGTAACTCTTGGGAAGCTGTCTTGATGTCAATACTTAGGACCTCATTATCCCTCAAGAAATAGTTAAATGCTCTCTTCTTCATGAGCCATCCTGAACATTACACACAATTTATTGGCTGTACATCAGAACCTGGAAAACTTACCTTTTCACTAAATGTAAACATAATCCAGTCTCTCCTGAGACATGAAACCATTCCATGACTCCTTCTCCACACCAGAAGGACCTTCCATTCCAACTCTCCTACCCCAAAACACTCTGAAATACATTTCCTCAAAATATACTAGTAGTTCATGCATTGAGCTCTCTTCGCCTTAGAAAAGAATGTGTCTGGGGGTGTTAATCTTGCATTGAAAGCTAATCGAATTAAAAACAATATGAAGAATCTGGACAGCCAGAAAGCAGTTAGGAAACTACATGACTGTTCAGGAAATAGGTCCTTGACAACCAGGATAACTGCTTGACAAATGTGCCTCAGGCCAGCCCTTCCCAACACAGAAACTATGTCTTCTTCCATTACTGTCAAATGTTCAGCTCACTTTTTAAGATGCAACTCTGAAAATCACCTTGTTGTGTTTCTTCAGTACTTCATCCTGTTTTGCTCACTTATTCCATTATGAACAATATAACAATATAACAAAGCAATGGAAAATGCATTGGGTTAAGTTCCTTAAAAGTATCTAGGCTAGGTTGTGACAATGTTGAACTAAAGCCCCACAAAGCAGAAAAGATGAAAAATATCATATGGAAAAAATTCCAAGGATGGCCAATAGACACATGAAGAAATGCTCAACCTTTCTAGCCATAAAAGAAATGTAAATCAAGCCGGGCGCTGGTGGCTCATGACTGTAATCCTTGCTACTCAGGAGGCTGAGATCTGAGGATCATGGTTCAAAGCCAGCCTGGGCAGGAAAGTCCGTGAAACTCTAATCTCCAATAATCCACTCAAAACTGGAACTGGCACTGTGGCTCAAGTGGTTGAGGGCTAGCCTTGAGCTGAAGAGCTGAGGAACAGCGCCCAGGCCCAGAGTTCAATCCCCATGACTGACCAAACAAGAAAAAAATAAATGCAAATCAAAACAACATTGAGATTCCACCTCATCCCGGTAAGAATGGCTATAATCAAGAACTCTAATAACAACAGATGCTGGAGGGGATGTGGACAGAAGGGAACCTTACTTCATTGTTGGTAGGAGTGTAAACTTGTTCAAACACTTTGGAAAGTAGCATGGAGGTTCCTCAAAATATTCCACATAGAGCTCCCCTATGACCCAGCAATCCCACTTTTGGGCATTTACCCAAATGATCACAAACAAGACCATACTAAAGCTACCAGCACACTATATTTATTGCAGCATTATTTACCATAGCTAAGATATGGAATCAACCCAGATACCCCTCAGTAGATGAATGTATCAAAAAAGTGTGGTATATATACACAATGGAATTCTACACCTCCATCAGAAAGAATAACATTGCCCCATTTGTTAGGAAATGGAAAGACTTAGAAAAAATTATATTAAGTGAAGTAAGCTAGCCCCAAAGAAACATAGGTCCCATGGTTTCCCTTATTTGCAATAACTAGTATATGTCTGAGACAAGCAGAAATGATCAGATAAGTTGATGTTAGGTGAAATGAACCTCAAAATAAGGATGCAAATGTTTTTTCTTTCATGCAATTGTCTCTAACATACTTATAAGATGATTTCTTTGTTACTTTGTATGTCCCTCCCCCACAATATAACCCCAGCTTTCACTGTATTTGATGTTGGTATAATTTGTGGAGGGGAATGGACAAAACAAATCGTTTAAATAGGGATACAGGTGGACCCATTGCAACAATGAGATGTACAAGATGCTATGTCAAAAAATGAACTTTACAACTTTTGCGTGGGGGGAGGTAAGGGGGTGGGAGGGAGATGGGAAGGGATGGGAAGGGGAAACAAAGGAGGAGGCTACAATGCTTGATAAGAAATGTGTTCATTATCTTGCCCATGTAATTGTAACCCCTCTATACGGTATTTTCACTAAAAAAGAAAAAAGAAAAAAAGAAGTATTTTGGAAAGGTGCTCACCTACTCTAGGTTTTAAGGAAAGGCCTAGAAAGATTTTCTGGTTCCTCACCACAATTCAGGGCTCTTCTCTAGGTGAGTGACTAAGGAAACACCAACACAGTGGCCACACTTAGTTGTCAAGAGAGAGGCTTGGTGGAATAATTTCTTCGAAAGACTAACTCCTAGTTCCAACAAAATGAGTATCAGGAAACTGTACTTAAAATGTCCGGGGGGTGGGGTGAAGTCGAGAGGAGAGTAGACCAGTGAACAGAAGGGAGTGGGAAGAATGCAGTCATAAATTCTATGTATATCTACAAAATTATGAAAATTAAGGGGAAGGTTAAGGTTGGGAAAGATTGGGGAGAATGATGCAAGGGACGACATTGATCAAGATGTTCATATGCTGATTTGTTGAATGGTAATTCCTTTCCAGCACAACTATGTTTATTACAGCATTATTCACCATAGATATAGAACCAACCCAGATGCACCTCAGTAGATGAATGGATCAAGAAAATGTGATAGATAGATAGATAGATAGATAGATAGATAGATAGATAGATAGATAGATAGATAGGTAGGTAGGTAGATAGATAGATAGCTAGATGATAGATAGATAGATAGATAGATAGATAGATAGATAGATAGATAGATAGATAGATAGATAGATAGATAGATAGACACATATGTATAATGGAATTTTATACCTCAATCAGAAAGAATGACACCATCCCATTTGTTAGGAAATGGAAAGACTTGGGAAAAAATCATATCAAATGAAGTAAGCAATATAAATATAGGTCCCATGTTTTCCCTAATTTAAAAAGAGGAAGGAAAAGAGGGCAGGTGGACAAATGCAGCTGTAACACTCACTGTACAGAGGTGAAAAGTGAACTAGAAAACTTGAGGAGACAGATGGGAGCAGGATAGATTGGGATGGGGAGATTGATAGAAAAGGTGACTGTAATCGAGATGCATTTTTACACATACATGTTAAACTGAACACCCTTTGTGTAAGTACTTGAAGAAAACAATAAAAAATGAAAAGAAGAGAGCAGTTTGGGTCAGTCGGTGCAGAATAGCTCTTGAGCATTCATATGCCTCTTGAGTAGGCTGCGATGTTCCAGTCAAGCTCACGGTTACTCTCCCATTCAGGAGAGGAGAGATGGTAGTTGAGGATCTTCTTGCTTTCATTTTACCTTTGTTCACTTGTCACACTCTGTTTCCCACCCTTCTGTGGCCTTCTATTTCAGTGCTTATAAGACTGTCAGTGCAGCTGAGATTTTCCGATTAGTGGAATGCAATAGTTTGTTATATCTTCAAGCCTGACGATGTCTTCCAACCTCTGATCCCAGAAATTCTCTGATCCATGTACTATTTCCTGGTGCTGATGCTCATCATATTAACTGAGGAGGATGATAAAATGTGATATGCAGTGATCATATGTTTTGTTTTCCAGAATAGTTTACATGCCCTGATTTCCTTATCTTAAAGCATTGCCTTCAGGAGTGCATAGCTAGGCCGATTATTACATCTAAAGATCTTTAACGATGTGAGGTCTAGGGACTTGCCTCTGGCTCTTTTATCAACAAATTACAAAATATGACCTTTCACTAACTTTTCACCTTTATGGGTTTTATTGAAGAGAAGACAAGCATCTTTTGCTCTACTGAGATGGGAGAAAGCTGAAGATCTTATATTCTGAATCACAGAGTTGAAAATCATTTAATTAAGGTCATAGAAGTAGTGGTAAAAGTCATTTCACTTTGAATTCATGGTGAGGCTCATGCAGAGAAGCTGGAAGGGCAGCTGATCTCAGAGATGAGTAAATAGACCCATGCTGGTTCCATTCTTGATAGAATAAGTCTGGGAAACTAGGGGTTGTGGTGGAAATAATGAAAGACTGCACTGGCATGGTTGGTGACAATTTCTTTTCCTTTTTTCCCCTCCTCCTCTGTCCTACAGTTAATAAGAATTAACTTCTTCCCTACTTCTGCAAATGTCTCATTCATTTCAGCCATCTTCTTATATCATTTTAACTTATTTTTTAATGCTTTCTCCATAAATTCTTGGAGCTTATTGTCTAAATTATGCTTTTTTTTGGTTGGTAGTGAGGCTTGAACTCTGGGCCTTGGTGCTGTACCTAAGCTTTTCAGCTCAAGGTGAGTGCTCTACCACTTGAGCCACAGTGCCATTTCTGATGTTCTGATGCTTAATTGGAGATAAGACTCTCATGGACTTTCCTGCCTAGGCTGGCTTTGAACAGCAAGCCTCAAATCTCAGCCTCCTGAGTAGCTAGGATTACAGGTGTGAGCCACTGGATCCTGGCTTTATGAATTTTTTATTGTGAAAATACTGTACAGAGGGGTTACAATTACATGGGCAAGATAATTAGTACATTTCTTATCAAGCACTGTTGCCTCCTCCTTTGTTTTCCCTTCCCATCCCTTCCCATCTCCCATCCCACCACCACTACCACCACCACCACCACCACACCCCGGCCAAAGTTGTAAAGTTCATTTTTCAACATAACATCTTGTTCATCTCATTGTTGCAATGAGATGGGTCCACCTGTATCCCGATTTAAACGATTTGTTTTTCCCTTCCCCTCCACCAAAATCAAATACGGTAAAAGCAGGGATTATACTCTGGGGGAGGGACATACAAAGCAACAGAGAAATCATCTTATAAATATGTTAGAAACAATTGCATGAAAGAAAAAACACTTGACTCCTTATCTTGGGGTTCATTTCACCTAACATCAATTTATCTGACCTTTTCTGCTTGTCTCAGACATATACTAGTTATTGCAAATAAGGGAAACCATAGGACCTATGTTTCTTTGGGCCTGGCTTACTTCACTTAATATAGTTTTTTCCAAGTCTTTCCATTTCTTTTTTTTAATTTTATTTTATTTTATTTGTGAACATACTGTACAGAGGAGTTACAATTACATGGGCAGGATAATGCGTACATTTCTTACCAAGCATTGCAGCCTCCTCTTGTGTTTAAATGGGGCAATGTCATTCTTTCTGATGGAGGAATAGAATTCCATTGTGTATATATACCACATTTTCTTGATCCATTCATCTACTGAGGGGCATCTGGGTTGGTTCCATATTTTAGCTATGGTAAATAATGGTGCAATAAACATAGTTGTGCTGGTAGCTTTAGTATGATCTTGTTTGTAAACATTTGGGTAAATGCCCACAAGTGGGATTGCTGGGTCATAGGGGAGCTCTATGTGGAGTCTTTTGAGGAACCTCCATACTGCTTTCCAAAGTGGTTGAACAAGTTTACACTCCTACCAACAATGAAGTAAGGTTCCCTTCTGTCCATATCCCCTCCAGCATCTTTTGTTATTAGAGTTCTTGATTTTAGCCATTCTAACTGGAGTGAGTTGGTATCTCAATGTTGTTTTGATTTTCATTAAAATCTTTTATGGCTAGCGAGGTTGAGTATTTCTTCATGTGTGTATTGGCCATCCTTCTTTCCTCTTCAGAGAAGTTTCCCTTTAAGTCTTTAGCCCACTTATTTATTGGGCAGTTGTTTCTTTGAGGATTTGTTGTTGGGGAATTTAATTTTTTAAGTTCCAAGTATATTTTAGATATGAGACCCTTGTCCGTTGTATGGCTAGTGAAGATCTTCTCCCAATCCGTGGGCTTTCTATTGACCTTGCTAGCTAAGTCCTTTGCCATGCAGAAGCTATGCAATTTCATGTAATCCCATTTGTCCAACCTTTCTTTGATTTGTTGTGTTTCTGGGTCTCTATTAAGAAAATTTCGGCCTGTGCCAAGGAGACCTAGGGTCTCTCCTATTTCATCCTATAATGTTTTCAGAGTGTCTGCTTTGACTCCATTTGGAGTTGAAAATTCTGCTTCTTGATCAAGTTGCACATGGTGGAGAGAGCTCAAAAAAGGTGCCTTGGGGCTAACCTGATCTATAGCTTGGGGAAAGACCTGATTGTTCACAGATGCTTCTGAGGGCCACACATGCAATCTGTCACTTATGAAATCTTAACTGAAATGAGCAGAAAACATCAAAATGACAAGAACTCAAAGGCTCACTATTTCTCCAACTATAGAGGACCTGAGTGAAAGAAGGATATTGTTGGAAATGAAGATAATTGGGACCCAATCTGCATAATCAGAAGCTCTGGATGTGGGCCCAGAAGAATGAATTTTGGGAAGTTTTTCCAATCATGACCCCTTCACCCCACTCCACTGATGAAGGAAATTACATCGGCTTATGACTTCCAAGTATTAGTCCCAGGAGAAGAATGTTCATATCATGAAGACAATTATAGGTCATAATTCACTTTATCTCCCAGGAAAGAACAGTACAGCAGCATATCAATTACCCTGGAAGACAATGTAAACCAATCCAGATTCTCTACACTGTGAAGGGTGCCTCCCTAGGGATCTGAACTATTTGAAGTCTGGAAGGAGAGCCACTCCAGGATGCAGTGGTACCTGTTAAATATATAATAAGTATGGGGAAAGAAAGTGAGTTCAAAATGGAAGAAGATGAAAATAGGTAAATAAATAAAAATGAGTAGAACATGACCAGCATTAATCCTTGCTAGTTTCCATCCTCTGTTTTATCTCATTCTACTCTCAAATTTAGCCAACCTACAGGCAGCTCTCCATGTTCACCTAAGCTATTAAGAATTCTCATTCATCTTCTGAACTCGTTTTTTATTTTTAATTGTATTTTTATTTTAAGTAGTTGTACAAAGGAGTTACCAATCAACAAATGAACTTATGAATACAAGGCATCTTGATCATGTCCCTCCTTTCTTCATTCTCTCCTATCCCTCCCAATGTATCCCCTCCCCTCAATGTTCTTAGTTTCATAGGATATACATGAAGTCATAATTGTGATATTGTCATTAAAAGTTCAAGGATAACTCTCAGGCCCCAAAGCCAAGCCCCAGGACTGGCATACACACACACACACACACACACACACACACACACGCAGACACACACACACACACACACACACACACACACACACACACAAAGTGCTAACTGATGAACTCATAAAAGATAAAAAACAAATTATAAAGATGACCAAAAATACAGACAATTGGCAAAAGATAACTGTTGAAAATAGATATTCACTGTTTATCAAATTTGTAAAGAGTGCCACTGTAAATTTTAATGATAACATCACAAGCCATCAAAATGCTTAGTCATACTCAGGAATTCCTCTTCTAGAAATTTATCCGAAAGAAATGATAAAAATTGTGTAAAATACATAAAACCTAAGGTGTTTATCACAGGGTTTTAAAAATTATACTGATTAATTAAAAATTATTCAGGACTTAAAAGAGGAGATGGTGTGAATAAATTTATATGACAATATTATTTAATCTATAAAAATCATACTTTGTATGATTTTTTTGATCACGGGAAATTTAATGATCATGGGAAAATATTCTCTACCTATTCTGTGTTAAAGAAGGAGGAGAAGCAGGAGAATGAGGAGAAAAGAAACTATGCAACACCAATGTAAGTTTGAAAATATTAATAATTATGCAAGTATTTACAAATTTAATAATGGAAGCACTTAGATCTCTTTATAATAGTGATTATTAACAAAAGATGTATTGAAGATTATTTTAATTTCATTCTGCAAGGTTCTGAAATCTACTACAAAGTAACTGAAATTGAAAAATAAATTCTCCTTTCATCCATTTTCAATAGACTGACACAGAAAATTGTTTCTGATATATTGCATACTTGTAGTGCAACTTCAGGATATGGGTAACAATAACCATGAGGAGATTGCCAGGACTCAAGTCCTCCAGATTCACCAGTAGACTAGAAGAGCCAAAGGCCCCATAGGACCAAATATGCACAACCTGTAGAGTACCCAGCAGAATTCTCCTCTATGTTTTGTGCCCAAGGATAGTGCTGAACCACTTGAGCCACAGCTCCACTTTCAGATCTTTGTTTTTTGGTGATTAATTGGAGATAAGAATCTCAAGACTTTCCTGCCTAAACTGGCTTTGAACTGCAATTCTCAGATCTCAGCCTTCTGAGGAACCAGGATAACAGTTGTGAACCACTGGCGCCCAGTGATGGCACTTTAAAAAAAATATTAAACATTTAGCCCACTAACCTACATGTGGCAAATACATTCACATTTTTATTTAACTTATTCACTAATATGTCAATTTCTATGTAATGGTTTGTGACTTTACTCTTACTGTTATATAGAGGATATTTCTCTTGCACAGTTACTTATATTTTGTTAAAGTGCTCATGTGACTTATTTACTTTTAACTCTTTAATCCAATGTTAATAATTTTAGCATATTGTGTACTAAAGGCTTAGACAATGTTTCTCTAAACTTAATCATCCCACAAACTCACAAATCCTTCAATAACTAATTACAAATCATTCTTTAATCACACATTAAGTTTTTATATACATAAATGTCTGCTTCAGGATTTATGAGCTGTCTTTCTATTTAGTTGACTAATCCTTACTTTGGTTTCAGTATCAGCAAAAGTTTAATTTACCTTTAAAATACATTATGCTCCCTAGTAAGGTAGCAGTAACTAGAAGTTTCAAAACAATCCTATTGCAATCATATTAAACCTATAAAATATAGGAACTCATAATATTTTTACAAACTGAGGGTTCTCAATTGATGAACAGTTTGTTTTTATTCACTTAATGAAATTATTATGGCACTTTTTAATATATCCCATGGTAGTTTTCTATATGTAGTCTTAACATCAAATTTCTGATTAGTTAAGGTTAATCACAGCTATTTTGCATTTGTACTGACCTCATGAATAATATTCCCTTCTGTCCAAAAAATGGTAATATATCGACCAAAGTATATATACACAATGGAATTCTATGCCTCCATCAGAAAGAATGACATTGTCCCATTTGTTAGGAAATGGAAAGACTTGGAAAAATTATATTAAGTGAAGTAAGCCAGGACCAAAGAAACATTAATCCCATGGTTTCCCTTATTTGCAATAACTAGTATATGTCTGAGACAAGCAGAAATGATCAGATAAGTTGATGTTTGGCGAAATGAACCCCAAGATAAGTATTCAAATGGTTTTTCTTTCTTGAGATTGTTTCTAACATATTTATAAGATGATTTCTTTGTTGCTTTGTATGTCCCTTCCCCACAGTGTAACCCCTGCTTTCACTGTATTTGATGTTGATATAATTTGTGGAGGAGAAGGGAAAAAACAAGTTATTTAAATCGATATACAGGTGGACCCATTGCAACAATGAGATGAACAAGATGTTATGTCGAAAAACAAACTTGACAACTTTGGCTTGGGGGGGGAGGTGTTGGGGAGAGGAGATGGGAGGGCAGGGAAGGTAAGGGGAAACAAAGGAGGAGGCAACAATGCTTGATAAGAAATGCACTCATTACCTTGCTCATGTAATTGTAACCTCTCTGTATGGTATTTTCACAATTAAAAATCTACAAAAAATCACAAATATATATATATATATATATATATAGACCAAAGTTATTGAATTTCCTGTATTTGTGTTAGATCCATCTGCCCTTTTACATTTAGTACTCTTTTTAATTTATTGTAGCTTCTTTTATTCTTCACAGGCTATTGATTAGTCTTCCATCTGTTCTTCCCATGCTCCATAAGACAAGAAAATGTTGCTGTGTACCTTGTAGTTTGGGGGTGTGGGGGGATATCTGGTGCTCAGGGAAGATGATTTAGATTTAGCAGAGGAACATTTTGTAACATGAGCATGTTTATCCAACAGAGACACAGAGTGCCTATTTTTCCCCTACCCTCAGTCATTGTGCTATCTTTTAGTCTTGTCTGACAACTTCTGCTGCCTAGAACTCTCTCCTTCTAATTCATTTCTGTTCTATTAACATTGAAGACCTCTCTCATGTCATGATCAGAATCCACCATTGCCTGGTACTCTGGAGGAAATTCTTTGTTCCTTTATTATAAAGACATCTGCATATCTGTCCCCACAGAAAGGTTTTAAAGCAAAATGTAAAACAAGAAATAAAGATTCCCCAATACCAGGCTGGGAAGTTGGCTCAGTGGTATAGTGCTTGCCTTGCATGCATGAGGCCCTGGGTTCAATTCCTCAGCACCACATAAGCAGAAAAAAGCCAGAAATAGTGCTGTGGCTCAAGTGGTAGGGAGCTAGCCTTGAGCTGAAGAGCTGAGGGACAGCGACCAGGCCCAGAATTCAACGCCCCCAATACCTAGCCCTGTGTCTGGAACACAATAGAGGCTCAATGTTTGTTGAATTGAATTGGAATGGGATTCTCTTTTATATATCTCAAGGCAGCAAGCTAATTAAGAAGAGAATTCAGAGAAACAAGAATCAAAACTCTCCCAATCCTTTGCCATATTGTCGTGTGTATTAATAGTAGTAATAAGCTCTTCCATTTCCTTTTTTAAAGCTGGAGTTTACTTAAGTTATGACCACCTGCTGCTCTGCAGCTGTATCTGGAAATAAGTTTGTGCTGTAAATTACCAACTTAGAGCCTCCCAGTGGCTTTTCTACTAATGATCTGCCAAGTCCAGAATGATGGAATTCCTGGCAACCAGGAACAAATTCTGAACAGACTCACTCACTCCACCTGCTGCTTTGCAGCTAATGTGGTGACTGACATATGAATCAGCAAAGCCCAAGGCCAGTATTATGATGGAAGTCCATGAGAAGCTTCATGGGCACTGAAATAATGTTGTGTGTGTTTTATGTTTACTCTGAAAAAAAAAGTCCTTGTAAAATATGGGAAATTTTTAGCCCATAAAAGCCTTCCTGTCCAGAAATCTATCTTTAATAGAAGTACCAGGAACTAAGACTCGGGAGGGCTTAGCACTAGACTTGTCTTTTCCTTCTAAAATAGAAAGATGAACCTATCTTTTGTGTCTCCAACACTTTACGTGCTGTCAGCCAAAAGAGTGGCCTGTGAAAGAAATTTCAGACAGAGACAAGTGATACAGAGATATTTGGAACCAAGAGGCTTTTTCATTCTACATCATTTGAATCTTGGTACCAAATGTCTGTTAAGAATATTGAGAAAAGTACAGATGAAATCATCATTAGATTGGGTCAATTTCATGAGGCTCTCCTTTGCTTTGGATTAACATATGCTAGGGCAGGGGTGAGGGTTGGGAGAGACTTCTGAAGGCCACAGCATCCCTACCAAACCATCCAAGCACCACATTGTGTACACTAAGCACAAAGAAAACACTATGAATAGTTGGAAACTTTCAATGACCCATGAATGAGCAAGAATAGTATTTCAGTAATAATTAAAAATTATAAAACATATGTTTATTGAGCATTTGCTATATGTCAAGCACTGTGCTGACACTATACATCCATTATCTCATGAAAATCTCATCCCAAGATCACACACTTGATCAAAGTTTAGATAAAATTTAGATTCCAAGACCACTACACTAGTTGTTCTTGTTAGTTTTAATCCAGCAAACTTGAAAGCTGTCTTCCCAGAGGACACTTATCTAGGTGGAAAAATTATCCTAATGCATATGGAGGAAGGGAAAAAATATGCTCTTCAGGTTGGCTAACTAAATTGTGTATGTTCTAGAAATGCCACCTGTATAAGAATAGAGATCCTGGGATCTTTGAAGTATGTGACCTCAAAGACTTTCTGAGATCATTTCTCCTCTATAACTCTCTATTTCCCAAACAAAATATCATGACTGTCTGTCTCTTTCATGGTGGCCTCCAGAATGGACATTTCAGTGAGCTTTAGATTTGGATATGAGCAATGACATAATATTTTAAGTATCCTTAATGTTCCTTTAATAGAACTATTAGATAGAAGTAAAACTTGGGCATGTGATTTCTAGCAAGTTGCATGGGCCAAGTAACTGATCCAATGATAAAGATTCATCTAAATACTTGGAACAAGTACTTTTTCAAGCATTGTATTTACCATCTTCACCCTCTGTTGTGGTTTTTTTTTTAACTGTGAAGTTGTTCTTTATAGTTACAGAGTTCTAAGAGTAGAATTGATTCCCTTCCTATAAAATGTTCATTCCTGACTAATGTTGCTTGAATATAGGTCTCTACTGATATGTATTCAGTACATAAGTTTAATAAAGGTCAGTGATTAAAAACCTCAGCTATTCAGAACAAAGTAATGCTTGTTTGTTTATAATGAAGTAGAGCTTAGAGGCTATAAATTTTCAAAGTAGTTATTGTAAAGTGCATGAACTAACATGCTTCATGATTTCTCAGGGAAATGTGCCTTAGGGCCTCAGTGTAAGTCTGTTCATTACTGTTTCAGAGACCATTGTAATAAATGTATTCATTTGGTGTCTTTGGCTATACTTGATTTTTCAGCAGGAAATTGGGGGAGTTTTTAGTATACAAATTCTGACAAGAGTGAGCCACTGTCCCTAATGATCAACAAAAGCAAGAATAAAAAGCAGATTCAAGAAATCCAGAAGGATAACAGCCCCTACTAACTGGGGGCTGTGCTGCGCATACATCAATGGTCTGCAGGAGCTAACCTACATCTTTCCAAAACCAAAACAAAATGAAACAGATGGTATCCACTTCCCCCTATTTGAGATCAGATAAGGATATACACAAACTTATTGTTTAAATACTGTCTCAAGAAGTCAGCTCAATTTATAACCCTGCTGCTCCTCAGAACTCAGAGTTGAACTTCTGTGGCTTCCTGTGGCCTTCTGACTGCTATTGGTTCCACGTTGGCTTCAAACTGCAATCTCAGATCTCAGCCTCATGAGCAGCTAGGATTACAGGAATGAGCCAGCTAGGTAGAGCATCCTGAAGCTGAATTCTAGTGACTGTTAACAAATCTCAAAGTCTTCCTCACCTCCTGTTTCCTTCAAACATACCTGGGTGTCTGTTAGGGGAAACACTTGCCCCCCTCTCTCTTGTCTGCCTATTTCTAAATTTAAAAATTTAAATTTCTTGTTTCCTCCCCTGAACCAGAAAGTTTAAAGAGAATGCAAATCTGATATCTCTCACACACTTGCTCTCTCATGCTCTCTGTCTCTGTTCTGTCTCACTGTGTGTGTGTGTGTGTGTGTGTGTGTGTGTGTCTGTCTGTCTGTCTGTTTGTCTGTCTGTCTGTCTCTCTCTCTCTCTCTCTCTCTCTCTCTCTCTCTCTCTCTCTCTCTCTCTCTCTCTCTCACACACACACACACACACACACACACACAGAGTTTGGATTAATGAGACAACCACTCACTGGGTCCCCAGAGACCTTGCCCTGAGGCAGGGTCCACCACACATTTGCCTAGTGAGGCTTCTGTCTCTCTGGTTCATGCAGCCAAGCATGGGCACACATTTGGCCCTAGTTCCAATACAGTGAATAAGTGGATCCTCTACCTAGTAAGGAAAGCTCTTTGTATTCTATGTGCCCTGGAACAGTTTGAGAGTGTGTGGCCTGCTTACAACTTGCTAAGCAGTAAGAGTCATTTTACAATTGTCTAAATATTAGCCCAAGATTTTAATCATCATATGGGTAAGGAATCTTTCTGTCTATGTAACCAATGAGAATCTCTCTCCAGAGAGATGAGCATGAGGCTTAGGCCCCACTAAATCCTGCAGGATACAAGTTCTGCATTGGGTAGGAGGCAGTGAAATTGTGTGGACTCAGGTTTTCTCAATTCAGATCCAGCCCTCTGTGAAATTACCCTTCACATGGGGAAGTCAAAGCCAAGTCTGTGAGAAGACATGGCAGTGGGAAAATTGGAATAGAATGTCCCATTTCTTTTATTGTTTTGTCTAAGATTCAAGGTCCTGATTAAAACCAAGTTTCCAGTATTCTATAAAAACATTATTTTAGAATAGTGGCTCCCAACTAGGAGTGATTTTGGAATACCCCCTACTCAAAAACCAAGGGCCATTTGATAGTACTATGAGCCAATTTCAATTGTCCTATCAGGGGCTGGGAAGGTGGCTCAGTGGTAGAGCGCTTGCCTTGCGTGCCTGAGGCCCTGGGTTTGATTCCTCAGCACCACATAAGCAAAAAGAAAAAAGCCAGAAGTGGCGCTGTGGCTCAAGTGGTAGAGTGCTAACCTCGAGCTGAAGAGCTGAGGGACAGCGCCCAAGCCCAGAGTTCAGGCCCCACGACTGGACCCAAAAACAAAACAAAACAAATCAATTGTCCTATCAGATAACTAAATGATATAATATCCTGCTAAACATTCTACACTACACAGGACACTCCTCAAAACAAAGAATTGTGGAGCCAAAATGTTAATAGAGTTGAAGTTGGGAAATTCTATTTTTAAGAAAATATGAATACTGAATATGAGTGTAGTCTAACATAAATATGCCAGAATCTCACATTGTTAAGAAAAAACACCACACCACCTCTACAGTATGGTTACTACTACTACTATTTTATCATCCATCTCCTGGACATTTTCCCTGCTCTGCTTTTCTCTTCTTTCCCCCTCCCTTTCTCCCTCTTCCTCTCCCTTTTCTTCCCTCTTTCTCCCTTTCTCTCTCCTCTGCCCATTCCCTTTCCCTTTTCTCTCCCTTCATCTCTCCTTTCTTCTCCTTTCCTTTCCTCTTTTCTCCTTGTAAATTCTAATCCCACCTGTACCTCCCACCTTTCCAGCTTCTGCGCAGAAACAGTGTAGCTCCTCCATGCTAGAATCTGGCCTTTCCACTTCAGGAACCAATCTTGAACAGGACTGCAGGGGGAGGGGTAGCAAATATAATAGTCTTTGCTCATCAGAAACTTCTCTTAACCATTGAGGAGTGCCTAATGCTAGATAGTTGTCTTACATATTGCACTTCATAAATTTAACAACACCTCTGTATGGAAGTATGAAAGTTCAGAAGACTAAGGTTCATAGAGATTAAGAAAATGCCCACTTTGACCCATTGCAACAATGAGATGTACAAGTTGTTATGTCAAAAAACGAACTTTACAACTTTGGCTGGGGGGCGGGGAAATGGGAAGGAATGGGAAGGGGAAACAAAGGAGGAGGCAACAATGCTTGATAAGAAATATACTCATTACCTTGCCCATGTATTGATTGTAACCCCTCTGTATGGTATTTTCACAATAAAAAAAAGAAAGAAAAAAAGAAAACGCCCACTTTCTATGAGATACCAAGAGACCAGTGTTCATATCTGTCCTGGATTAATTCCAAAGGATATCCTATGCCACACTTAGTCTGGACCTGAATTTCCTGTTCTGAAGTTGTAGTAAGTTGGGTACAAGCCATTTTTCAGTTCATATCTTCAATTATTGGAAATAAATTCACTAACCAAACAAATTATCATTGTCCTCTTCAGTCTGTGTTTTATTTAAGATCCTTTGACTGCAAGTTGCAAGAACCAATTCAATCTAGATAAAATAAATTGGGGCAATTTATTACAAAGATGTAGGGATTCTCACACACCAAAAAAAAAAACTGGTAAAAGATAGCAAAGCTGCTTCTGCTTTTTTCTCTTTTCTCACTTTTTTTCTTGATCAGCTCCCTCAGCTTTCTGATTCCTTTGATTTTAGAGAAGCATGCCTTCTCCACAGCGGGTGACAAAATGCATGCTTTCATTGTATTGTTTCTATTCTATTGTCTCCCACCTCCTCTCTCTCTAATACAAACACCCTTCCTCAGTTCTAGAAAAGAGAATGGAAGGAGTTCCAATTTCTGAGAGACCTTACTAAAGGGAAAAGTCATGCCAAACAAACCGGGAACTGTAGGCCCACTTCTTTTTTTTTTTTTTTTTTTTTTTTTTTTTTTTTTTTTTTTTTTTTTTAATTGTATTTTATTTTATTTGAGAACATACTGTACAAAGGGGCTACAATTACATGGGCAGGATAATGGATACATTTCTTACCAAGCATTGCAGCCTCCTCCTTTGTTTACCCTTCACTTCCCTTCCCCGCCTCCCCCCTCCCCCCACCCAATTTTACCCCCCTCCCCCCACCCAATTATACCCCCCTCCCCCCCCACACACCGGCATTGTAAAGCTGGTTTTGACATGACATTTTGTACTTCTCATTGTTGCAACAGGTCCACCTGAATCCTTAAACGACTTGTTTGTCCCCATCTACTCCACATCAAATATAGTGAAAACGGGGGTTACACTGTGGGGGAGGGACATACAAAGCAACAAAGAAATAATCTTATAAATGCATTAGAAATACATGCATGAAAGAAACGAAAACATTAAAATACATATTTAAGGGTTCATTTTCCTAGCATCACATTATCTGACCTTTTCCGCTTGACTCATACCTATACTAGATATTGCAAATAAGGGAAACCATGGGACCTATGCTTCTTTGGGCCTGGCTTACTTCACTTAATATAATTTTTTCCAAACCTTTCCATTTCCTAACAAATGGGGAAATGTCATTCTTTCTGATGGAGGCATAGAATTCCATTGTGTATATATACCACATTTTCTTGATCCATTCATCTACTGAGGGGCATCTGGGTTGGTTCCATATCTTAGCTATGGTAAGTAATGCTGCAATAAACATAGTTGTGCTGGTAGCTTTAGTGTGGTCTTGTTTGTAAACATTTGGGTAAATGCCCAAAAGTGGGATTGCTGGATCATAGGGGAGATCTATGTGAAGTCTTTTGAGGAACCTCCATACTGCTTTCCAAAGTGGTTGAACAAGTTTACATTCCCACCAACAATGAAGTAGGGTTCCTTTCTGTCCACATCCCCTCCAGCATCTGTTGTTATTGGAGTTCTTGATTTTTGCTGTTCTAACTGGAGTGAGGTGATATCTCAATGTTGTTTTGATTTGCATTTCTTTTATGGCTAGGGATGTTGAACATTTCTTCATGTGTCTATTGGCCATCCTTCTTTCTTCTTCAGAGAAGCTTCTCTTTAAGTCTTTCGCCCACTTATTTATTGGGCAGTTGTTTCTTTGAGGATTTGTTGTTGGGTGGTTTAATTTTTTGAGTTCCAAGTATATTTTAGATATGAGACCCTTGTCCGTTGTATGGCTAGTAAAGATCTTCTCCCAGTCGGTGGGTTTTCTATTGATCTTGCCAGCTATGTCATTTGCCCTGCAGAAGCTCTGCAATCTTATGCAATCCCATTTGTCCAACCTTTCTTTGATTTGTTGTGCTTCCGGGTCTCTATTCAGAAAATTTCGACCTGAGCCAAGGAGACCTAGGGTTTCTCCTATTCCATCCTGTAATGTTTTCAGAGTGTCTGCTTTGAGTTCAAGGTCTTTGATCCATTTGGAGTTGATTCTGGTGCAGGGTGATATATAAGGATCTAGCTTTAGTTTTCTACATGTAGTTAACCAATTTTGCCAGCACCATTTACTGAAGAGGCTGTCTTTCTTCCATTCTATTGTTTTAGCTTCCTTATCGAAGATTAGGTGGCTATAGGTCTGTAGGTTCATTTCTGGGTTTTCAATTCTATTCCATTGGTCCTGAGGTCTGTTCTTATGCCAATACCAAGCTGTTTTGATTACTATGGCTTTATAGTAGAATTTGAAATTTGGTATTGATATTCCTCCAGCAGTGTTCTTTCCGTTGAAGAGCGTTTTTGCTATTCGGGGTCTTTTATTGTTCCATATGAATTTTTGGATTGCCTCCTCTATTTCCTTGAAGAATGAGGGTGGAATTTTGATAGGTATCGCGTTGAATTTGTAGATAGCCTTGGGAAGTATTGCCATTTTCACGATGTTAATCTTGCCAATCCAGGAGCATGGGAGGTTTTGCCATTTTTTAAGTTCTGTGTTGATTTCCTTTTTCAAGATTTTAAAGTTTTCATCATAGAGGTCCTTCACTTCTTTGGTTAAGTTAATTCCTAGGTATTTTATTTTTTGTGGGGCTATTACAAATGGAGTTGCTTTCCTAATTTCAGCCACACTTTTCTCATTGTTGGCATATAGAAAAGCCATTGATTTTTGGGGGTTAATTTTATAACCTGCTACTTTGCCAAAGTTTTGAATCAGCTTGAGTAATTTGGGAGTGGAGTCTATGGGATTCTTTAAATACAAGATCATGTCATCTGCAAAGAGGGAGAGTTTTATTTCTTCTTTCCCTATTTGGATCCCCTTTATGTCTGCATCTTGTCTTATTGCTGTAGCTAGGCATTCTAATACTAGATTGAAGAGAAGTGGAGAGAGTGGGCATCCTTGTCTTGTTCCTGAGTTAAGAGGAAATGGCTTTAGTTTTTCACCATTGAGTATAATGCTGGCTGTAGGTTTGTCATATACAGCCTTTATTATATTGAGGAATGTTCCATGGATTCCTAATTTTTCCAGAACCTTCATCATAAAGGGGTGTTGGATCTTGTCAAATGCTTTTTCTGCATCTATTGAGATAACCATGTGGTTCTTATTCTTGCTCCTGTTGATGTGATGAATAATATTAATTGATTTGCGTATATTGAACCAGCTTTGCATCCCTGAAATGAATCCTGTTTGATCATGGTGTATGATTTTTTGGATGAATTGTTGAAGTCGATTGGCCAAAATTTTGTTGAGAAGTTTTGCATCAATGTTCATCAAAGAAATGGGTCTATAGTTCTCTTTCTTTGATGAGTCCCTGCCTGGTTTTGGGATGAGGGTTATGATGGCTTCATAGAATGTGTTCGGTAGTGAGCTTTCTCTTTCAATTTCATTGAAGAGTTGGAGGAGTATTGGTGTGAGCTCTGCTTTGAAGGCCTTGTAAAATTCCGCTGTAAAACCATCTGGTCCTGGACTTTTCTTAGCTGGGAGGTCTCTTATTGCTGTTTCTATTTCGATGCTTGATATGGGCCTGTTAAGCTGGTTTAACTCATCTTGGTTTAGTTTTGGCATGTCAATATTTGCTAGGAAAAGGTCCATTTCTGTCAAGTTCTCAAACTTATTAGCATAAAGTTTTGAGAAGTATTCCCTTATAATGTTCTGAATCTTGGTTGTTTCCGTGGTGATGTTTCCATTCTCATCTCTGAGTTTATTAATTTGGGTGTGTTCTCTCCTTTTTCTGATAAGGTTTGCTAAGGGTCTGTCAATTTTGTTAAGTTTTTCGAAGAACCAACTCTTTGTTTTGTTGATTCTTTCTATAGTTTTTTTGGATTCTAATTCATTTAATTCTGATTTAATTTTGATTATTTCTTTCCGTCTACTGGATTGGGGTTTATCTTGCTGCTCTTTTTCAAGGAGGTTTAGATGTGTCATTAAATTATTAGTTTCCGATCTCTCCAATTTGTTGATGTAGGAGCTCAGAGCTATAAACTTGCCTCTGAGTACTGCCTTTGCTGTGTCCCAGAGGAGCTGGTAATTTGTGTGTTCATTTTTGTTGAATAGCATGAACATTTGAATTTCCTTTCTAATCTCTTCCATGACCCACTCATGATTCAGCAGTGTGTTGTTCAGCCTCCATGTGATACCGGACTTTCTTTGGTGGCTTTTGGTGTTGAGTTCTAATTTTATTCCCTTGTGGTCAGAGAGAATGCAAGGTATAACTTCAATGTTTCTGAATTTAGACAAGTTTGCTTTGTGGCCTAAAATGTGGTCTATTTTAGAAAACGTCCCATGTGCTGCTGAGAAGAACGTGTATTCTGATGCTGCTGGGTGAAATGTTCGGTAAATGTCTGTTAAGTCTAGTTGATCTATGCAGCTGTTTAGATCTGCGGTTTCTCTGTTGAGTTTTTGCCGAGTTGATCTATCTAGTGGGGAGAGTGGTGTGTTAAAATCCCCAACGATTAATGTCTTTGGATCTATATGGGATTTGAGGGAAAGTAGTGTTTCTTTGATAAATTTGGGTGCTCCATTGTTTGGCGAATAGATATTTAGAATTGTAATATCCTCCTGAAGGAGAGATCCTTTAATTAGTATGTAGCGACCTTCTTTATCTCTTCTCACGAATTTTAATTTGAAGTCTATTTTATCTGATATTAGGATTGCAACTCCCGCCTGTTTATGAGGGCCGTTTGCTTGGTAGATTTTGTTCCAGCCTTTAACCTTGAAAATATGTTTGTTTTTACGGGCAAGATGTGACTCCTGCAGGCAGCAGATAGAAGGGTCTTGTTTTTTAATCCAACTAGACAGTCTATGTCGCTTAATTGGAGAGTTCAGTCCGTTAACATTAAGAGATAGGACTGAGAGGTATTTGGGAGTTCCTGCCATGTTATCCACCTTCTTGGGGGCTGTGAAAACTGGGTTCTTCCTAAGGTTCTTGGATTCTCAGTTTGGGTGCAGTTTCTTGGCCTTTGTTGCGTTCTTGTTGGTTTTCTATGTGTAGGACATCTTTAAGAATCTTTTGCAGGGCTGGTTTGGTGGAGATGTATTGTTTCAATTTTTCTTTGCTATGGAAGGTTTTTATTTGGCCTTCAGTTATGAAGGAGAGTTTAGCTGGGTACAGTATTCTTGGTTGATAGTTGTTTGTTTTTAGGGCATGGCATACATCATTCCAGGCTCTTCTTGCTTTGATTGTCTCTGGTGAGAAATCTGAGGTGATTCTAATTGGTTTCCCTTTATAGGTGATTAACCTTTTCTCCTTGACAGCTTTAAGGATCTTTTCCTTGGTCTGGGTTGATCCTGTGTGGATTATAATGTGACGGTGGGATGTCCTATTCTGGTCTGGTCTATTTGGGGTTCTAAAAGCTTCTTGTATCTGAATAGGCCTATCTTTTTGTATGTTTGGGAAGTTCTCTGCTAGGATCCTGTTAAACAAATTTCCTAGACCATTAACTTCTGTTTCTAGGTGCTCCTCTACACCCATTATCCTTAGATTGGGCCTTCTGATGGTGTCTTCCAGGTGTTGGATAGACCTATCATATTTCTTGGACTTGTCTTGGATGGTTGTATGTTCTTTCTCTATAATATCTAGGCTGTCTTCAATCCCTGAGATTCGATCTTCTGCATGGTCTAACCTGCTGTCAAGACTCTCTACTTTGTTTTTTATCTCTTTTCCTTCTAATTGGTCAGCTTTGATGGCTTCAAGTTCTTTGTTGAAGCTCTGTTTTAGGTCTTGTATGAATTTCTTTACTTCCTTAATTTGGTGTTCAGTGTTTGTTCTCAAATCACTTAGTTGATTGGTTATGGTTTCTTTGGACTCCCATTCCTTCTGTTGGGTTCCATTCAGCCTTCCCTTTGTGGTCTCCCTGACTTCCTTCAGCTCTTTGTTAATGGATTCCATGAATGTCTTTAGTGATCTTTGTGTATTCTCTACCTGGTCTCTTAATTCGTGAATTACTCTTTGATTAGTTTCCTCCCTTCTGTGGGATTCCTGCAGTTCTCTTTGAGTGTTCTCTGCCTGCTCACGCCATTCCTCCCTTTCTCTTTGAGTATTCTCAAGTTGTTCACGCAAATCCTGTATCAGTTTTTGAGAAGCTTCCTCACGCTTATGATGTTCCTGTATAAACTTCTGGGATGCCTCCTCTCTCTCCCTATCACGCTCATACAGAGTCCTTTGTACATTGTCAAACTTCTCATTTATTATGTTTGCTATTAGTGTTTGTAGAGCTATTTGGGAACTCTCCTCTGGATTATTCTTTATCTGTTCTAATCCCTGATTATCAAGGTTGGGAATTGAGATACCCGAATTTGCCATTTTTCTTGTGTTTTTCCGGCTTACTCGGCCCATTTGAGATACAGATTGCACCAGTTTTGTGCTAGAACACTATCTTAAGGCAACCATCAACCAAAGTTTGCATTTGTACAGTCAATAGTCTACAGATACAATCTAGTTCAACAGATACATCTATTCAACATCAAATGACTATATGTTAAAGGACTTCGAACCGCAGAAAAGAATTTGGAAAACCAGAAATTATTAGGATTAGGGAGAGATGTGGGTAAAAAATAGGAATAGATTGGTGTGGGGAGGCACAGGGAGAGTTAACTATGTCCTAATCACAGTGCAGGAAATGGGTTGGGTAGGATGCAAGTAGAGAGAGAGAGAAAAAGAAGAGACGGAAAGGGGAATAAAGAGAGACCAGAAAAAGAATAGAAACGTAAAAATTAATGTTATTATAGAGGTTAAAAGACCGTCTATTTAGAGAGGAATGTGAATATGTTCAGAGAAGGGGAGGGACATAGAGGAGATGTGGAAAGCTTTAAGGATGGGAAAGGGAGAAGAAAAGATCAGAAGTTCAGTAGAGCTAGATAAAAACAAAAAGATAATTAAGAATGAAAGAAAAAGAGAAAGAAGACAAGAAAAGAAAGGAAAACTCTCATTCACGTATTCCTAAAATAAAAATTATAAGATGAGAAAAAAAAATTACTGGAAAACAATTATTTTTTCAGAAGAGGCAAAAATTAAAGATTAATAAAAGTTTTAGAAGGGAAAAAATTATATATATATATATATATATATATATATATATATATATATATATATAAGGTAACAAAAAACAAAAAACAAGCAAAAAAAAGAAAAGAAGAAAAAAAAAAAAAAAGAAAAAGAAAAAAAAGTCTTTTGATTTTTTTTTTTTGGGGGGGGGGGGGAGGAGTGGGAGGAATCCTGTATCTCCCTTTTGTCTGCGACCAGTCTCTTGTTGTAGTCTCTGGTCAGCTTGAGGTCCTGTGGCTTGATTGGTTTCTTAAGTCGGTTGGTTGGAAGAGGCAGAAAAATGCTCTGCTTTACCCAAGATTTTGAGATCCCCCTCCCAGGTTAGTTTTCTGGGAGGGTGGTCTGCTTTGAGAGTCACAAAAGAGGGGGATGTGGTTATGAGGCTAGGTTCTGGGTAGGGTTGAGGCCTTTCAACAAACAGTAGCTTTTCCCTGGGGCTATTTTGTGATAAAGCTCACAGCGCCCAGCCTGGAGCCATTCTCAGGGTTTCTGTTTTTCAATTGATTGTGGTGGCTGCTAGAGGGAGGGGCAGCCTCTGGCTCTGGTTACCCAGTGACGCTAGGCACTCCGATGGCTGGCGCCTGAGCTGGGTGACTTTTCCCTGGATGGAGCTGAGTCTGGCAGGTCACTTCGGCGTTAAGTTCTTGTGACCTGCTAAATGACTCGTTTTATTCCAAGGCCTGAGCTGGAGCTAGCAGCAACTCCGAGCTTTGTCGGTATCCAAGATGGAGATCACCGGTGCTGGGGGGGGAGGGGTGGCCTTCCCTCCTCTGCTCCCTGAGGAGTGAGGATGTCGGGCTTGTACTCACGCTGAGTCTTGGATCCTGGGTCGTCTCTGGTCTGCAAACAGCAGGATGAAGATGTTCGCTCCTTGTCGGTTCTTGTTGGTGTTGAGTAGAATCCGCTCGTCCGCTGCGTCTGGCTCCTTCGTCCCCGACTCTCTGTGTCTCAGGTATGACTCCCGCGGCGGTGGTCGCCGCCGCGACCCCGCCGCCGGAGCGGCAGCTGGTGCGTTTCCTTGGCTTCCCCTCTCTTGTCTAACTCTCTGTCCTGTGATGGTACACTTGGTGTGATTCTCTGGCTTAGGACTGTTCACTGGAACTCTAAACCTACTTTCTATGCGAGAGCTTGTTCAGATTCCAGCTTCTCCTCCGCCATCTTCCCGGAACCGTCAGGCCCACTTCTATAGATAGGAAGACAACTGTAGTTCTCAGAAAAAAAAAATTCTCATTGCCCTACAGGCTGGGAAGACCTCTTACAATCAGAATGTCTAGCACTCCAGAGTCCTTTTCAGAGAAAAACACTGAGTCATTTGGTTTGTCAACTTATAGAGAATCAGAGAAAGTATAGAGAATCAGAGAAAGCCAATCCAAAGCAGAATTTACACAGGGGAAAAGAAATAATATATTCCTGTTACCTCTAAATAAGCTAAACAAAACAGAGTAATGATAAGAGAGCCTATTACATCCTGAACTAGTGACACTGTGAGCCCCAATAAGTCCCAACAATTCTTCTTAGAAAGCCTATTAATTCTTCTTAGAAAGCTTATTTATCATTTGAACTTGTGTCCGAGTTAATGGTCCCATTAGCTGTAGGCTGGTCCTGCTTATATCGCTGAAGTTGGGAAGGGGTTGTCAAACAATGGGCAATTCTCTTTCCACAATGAAAAGAACTCTAATTGCCTATGTAAATGCACTTGGAGAGTAATTCTGCTAGTAGACACAGATTTTCTTTTTCCAATTGATGACAGTGCCTTATTTATTCTTCCTATGACAACATAAAGATGAAAAATGAGAACAAATTAGCTCCAGCTTTCATTCCTGGGGTGTTGGATATACTGATAGCCATTTGGATCCAAACTGTAACATCAATTCCTGCCTTCTCCCTGCTTCACTCTGGGGATAGCCTTCTAGACAGCTTCTTGGCTATTGTAAAAACAAATGGAAATATCCTGGATCCAAACAAATGGCATTAAGCTATAGAGTAACCACACTGAATAGAGGGTAAGTCAGGGCAAGAGAAGACACTTTCTCTTTCACCCTATAAAATGCAGATAGCTGAAGAGGTACTGCAGATATCATAAAGTGGCTATATTTTCAGCCTTTATTCATTATGGCTTTTACTGAATAGTCTCCCTGTTGTCTTAAACCATTCATCTTTGGAGAAATATGGTCCCATTTCTCTATTTATTTATCTCTTTAGAAATGGGAAAACATAAACTGTTGCACAATAATAAATTTTCTCACTCTTTAATAGTTCAAATGGCTGAACAGTAAAATGAAAGTCTAACATTACTTTTATTCCTTAGATTTTTGTCATTTTAAGTATCTATAGCACCATTTAATGTTCTGACCCACAGAATGGCCTCAAGTCCATTATCTGTCTTCTGAAGATGGTTTTCTCAAACTTCAGACATTTAAAAGTGGACCAGAAAAGATTAAGCAAAAAAAAAGGTCTTAATCACTCCTGTGTCTAGACGTACAAGAAAAAAGCCTTTTTTTTCAGGTATCTAATTTGTTTACCCACGGAGATTTTAAAATGAAGAAAAACAAAAACAAGGTGGATAAAAAATATTATAAAATAACAGTGATATTTAGGATGTGAAATAAAGAATGGCAATTTATTCTTAACATGAAACTTAATTGGAAAATACAAGCAAAGAGAATTTTGGAGGCACCAGGAACACAACTTAGTAATACTTTTGTTATTCAGGCAAAGGATTAATTTTGGTATAAAGAGATTGATAGCACTATCCATCTGATCTATCTTGTTCTTGAGCATTAGAGCACAAGAGGCCTTTCAGACAAATGCATGGTCTTATTCCTGGAAAATGTTTCTAACTGAATCCCTGTCTCCTTTCTTTTTCCCAGAGATTCACAAACTGAGGCATCATATCTCCTTGCCTGTAAGCTTGTCTCTTCTGAGCTTTCCAGATTCAAAGGCAACCTTCAAGGGGAATGCATTTGAAGAAGGAAAATAGTGAGTAGAGACAAAAACACTTAAGCCAAAATACTTCCCCAAACACAGACCAAGAGTCACCACCCCCACCCATCTACTGAAAACTCTGAGATTCAGTTTCCTCATCCTCCTGCCAAAGATGCTAACATGAAGAAGTTAGAAAAAGAAATGTCTATTAAACACTCTAAGTGGAGAATGTTTGTCTTTTCCCTCTGTATAGCTCATAAACCTATAAACTCATAGATCTAGATTCTATATTCACCTTTTTTTTTCCTGTGCTATTATCCAGTACACCACCAAAATGACATCTTATTTTAAATTCAACCTGTCTTCCCACAGAGAGTAAGTTTTCCTTTCCTACTAGCTTAAAAACTACTTAAAATCAGAAGCTTTGTCTCCTGTAGCTCGATGGTTCATAGTATAGACTGTGAAGTCAGATTATTGGTTACTAATCACAAGTCTATCCCTGGATGGCTGCATAATTTTGTTACTTCACCTCATTGTGCATTAGTGTTGTCATCTGTAACTACATCAGCTCAAGATGGTGAGGATCAAATGAGGCAAATTGTGAAACACACACACACACACAATGGTGTACATTATAGTACCACTGGTATTCACTTAGTATATTTCTATAGTACATGCTACATAATGACATGGAATATCAAAAAGTATTTGAACCCTCTCAGAGAAAAGTTGGCATTTTTGAAGGAAATACTGGTTAATTTACAGGATCTTTTTGTGCCTTGGGAAAGGAATATCAAGAGAAAATGGCAAAATAGACAAAATGCCCCCAAAGATTCTCTACCCACTCTATGGGATTTCAAACTTCCCTGTGGCTTTATTTATCACTGTTTAGGATTAAGCTTTTTCCACAACGAAAAGAAAAGGAGCTCAGAGTTAGGATGAAGACAATATATTAAAAGTCTAAGTTTTTCATACTCCTCCTGTCCTGACCAGCTTGAAAAATCGACCCTATCCAGGGAAGAAATGAGGTGCAGAGAAAATTAAGAATGCAAGTAGAAAGTTGATTTTGGTTTTACAGGCACTTGAGTGGTATCTCAAGAAATTTAGAGACCATTTAAAAGTACCTCCTTTTATTTATGGTTGCACTTCCCGAATGAAATATGGTCTGCATTAATGTCCTCTGGAATTACGGAGCTTTTCTGTGTTTGAGGCCTCCAGAAATGTAGAACACAAACACCAACTAAAGAAAAATATATGGGAAGTGATAAATTAAGACTTTCCCCCTACTGGGATGCATCCATGCATCATACCTTATAAATTTAGATTATATCTCTGCTGCCATCAGGTGATAGAATGGTTTTTAGTGAAGATATCCTAAAGAGAAAGCCAAAAACTTATAATACAAGGAGTCTTCTTCCCCTAACCAAAAAAAAAGTCACACTTTTAGGTGACTCCTGATTAAAGCTATCACTTGGAAAAGATTGTCTGTGACCTTACAGTAGCTAAGAAGGGAGGCAAAATGGAGAATGATACTGTGAAGAGAATGATACAAGCTACAAGTCACAAAGACGCAATCCTACTTTGCCTGACTTTGAATGTAAAAGCTATAATTTTAGAACAATGTGCCACCATCTGTCCATCTTCTGGCGGAGAACACTCCACCCTGCAATGAACTCATAGTATGCCTATGACATCCTTGTCTTTTCTATTTCCAGGTAGATTATTGCCCCCACAGACTTGAGCATTTTCATTCTTGTTACTTTCCGTTCCTCCTTATTGATGATTATTTTCCTCCATTAAGTGTGGAAATAATCCCCTACGCTCTTCTAAACTCCTACGTGCTCTTATAAATTGTTGGTCAATCTTTGACCTCATACTGGACATAGACCTCTGTCATTCTCTACATGAATGTACAAACTTTGCCTTCACCAGTGTTTGATGTATTTGTGAAATGTGTGAAGTTTGTTTTCAGTACCCAACCCCAATGTCATTTTCAGTTTCCCTCTCTCCAAGCCCTAACCCTCTGTTCCAAATCCCCACTACTCAGAATAATACCCTCTGGTGGCTTTCCCTCAACATCTGTTCTCTCTCCACTACACTTATTCTGAACCTGTCTCTTGACAGTCCACATGAAAGACTTCTCAGAATTCAGCCTGTGGAGGAAATAAAAAATCGCATCATTAGTTTGTGCTAGCAGACTATTGATGGAGTCTCTGATTTGTTTCTTCCATGGAAGAAACAAGAAGAAAATGGACTTAAGTAAATATTTGGTTGGATTGTGGGATCACTAGAGACATTTTTACAACCTCCTGTCACCGCAATTTCTTCTTAAACTTTGCCTCTTCATGTCTAGAGACAACGGCAGGTGTTAGTTCTTCAGAAAACTTACCTAGAATACAAAGAAACAGAGATTTACTATGGTTTTAAGCTCCTAAATCTATTTTGAGAATTTGTAGCAAAGACTAGAAAGTCATAACCTTTTATCTGAAAAACCTAATGGGTTTTTTCATGGCAAGCCTAAGCCTAAAAAGATACAGAGCATGAAATATTAGCTAGTATAATAAAATTTCAGCTAACTGAAGCATCAAGGAGAAAAAAATTCCTCATAAACTTAGTTTTCTTGTTAACTGAATTCCAGTGGCTATTGAAAAAAAAATGATCCTGAATATTCAAGCCTACTTCCTCCAAGCCTTCAGAGTCATGACTTTAGGCATTCTCGTACCTTTCCTCCTTCTTTGTCTCCGTTCCACTCCACGATGTGCTCTCTAAGACTCCTCAGCCTTTCAGCATAGGATAACCGCTGTGGTTTGAGTACATATCCCCCATAGACTCATCTGTTAAACACTTGGTTCTCAGCCTGTGGTACTATTGGAAAATAGCAGAATTTTTAAGCAATTGAGCCCACTAGAAGGACTTCCAGTCATTCCAATGCTCTGGAAGGGGATATTTGAACCCCAACTCCTTCCTCTTCCTTTCTTTTATTCTTGTTTAAGAGATAAATGACTCACTCCCACAGGCCCCAAAACAACTACTCAGTCATGAAACTAAGACCAAACAAACCTTTCATCTTTTAAAGTTGATTTCCTCAGTTATTTTGTTACAGTATAGAAAGAGAAGTAATAACACAAAATTCCCAGGTAACTTTTCTCCAAAGTGTCTGGGTTTGTCTACATCTCTTAAAACACTCACCTGAGAACAAAGCACAAAGTCTCCATGCCAGCTCATATGAATAGAGGACTCCCACAAAAGCACTTTACTTTTCTTGATTCATCTATAATTCCTGTGAGATTGATGGTAACTAATTAACTCTACTAACTTAATACTGAGCAAATAAATGTGTTTCAAAAATATATGAACTTCCTGAGTGTGGTGTACAAAAAACAATCTTGTGAGTGTATACGTCTTTCATGAGATATTTAAAAGGGTCCATGATTGAAAAGGTCCATGACTCAAAAGGATCCACATTATTGTTTTTTTCACATGTCATATGCTACTACCAAGTTTTTATACTCCTTTTTAGGATTTTGAGGAATGAGGAAGAGTTGAGCACTTGGGTCATGGGAAACATTGGAATGAAAACTTAAGACTAACGAGTAAACTTCATGTTTCCATGCCGTATTTTGAGTCTTCAGCCATTCACACAATTTATAGACATGCTCCTACCTCCATCCATGGTAAGAACATTTTATGACAGAATAAATGATACCAGCAAATCAGAGGACACCTACTTCCTGACAGATAGCAAGTAGAACTCAGCTATTACTCCCACTAATTACTCCCACAAACTATAGTTAGTAAGTCTACTAATTACTAAACCCCTAAATGTTAGCAACCACAACCTACATTTTGACATTTTGTTCAAAAGTATATAAAAAACTTTTTGTGCCTTGTTGAAGTCCGGAAATTTTCAATCTGTGACATTTCGACAAGTGCCCTGTGATGAAAGGGAATTTAGAAACCAATCCCTTCATTTTGCTGGTAAGAACAACAGGGTACAAGTCAGATGGCTAACACTGCACAGATACTCTCAGAGGTGAGCCGAGTCTTTGGCCAGCTGTTGCCCTTCTCTGGATAGCCCACAGGTCCACTGTTTACTACTGTTCATCCCTATGTTATTCTCCTATCACTTCCAGGATATACCTCGGTCTCCTGTACCAGGCCACCAGCATTTGTGAAAATGAGGGTAAGGATTTCATCTGATTCACTTTCTTTACTTCCCAAAGAGGCTATAATGCTTGAATTTGAAATAAGTGTTTCCTACTAGAAAGGCAGAGTCGACCTTGCCACCAAGAATAATCTGAATCTCAAACAGGAAGAAGAAAATCCTATCAGGCCCTCTTCCTGCAAGGCCATTGTAACCTCAAGTGTATCACCCATCACTGACAGCAGATGACAGGCAGCTGTATCATTCAGTGACCCTTTGTCCAGCTTCTATCAACATGCTGGCATTACAGCAGCCAGAGGAGTACAGGAGGACCCAGTGCTAGAACTCTTCACCCCACTCCTGCTGTGAGGAGCATTAACATGTACAAATGGTACTCAAGGGCAGAAAAGAGGGGACAAGTAGTGCTAAGGTCACTTCATTAGGTAACAAGCTGAAGCAGAGGGAAGGAAGGCTAGAAGACAGACACTAATACTAAACAGAGGAAATAAGCACAAACTTAGGACGGGTGTTCCCTTGGCATTAACAGTCACAGAAGAGCCTCAGCCTTCGCGGTCACTGCATGCTCTATTGCCTTTCCATCTATGTAATGTCTAAGATGAAAAGTGGAAGCCCATCTTCCTATTTGCCTTTTGCTTCCAAGAAAAGATACTCAGAAACTCTTTACCAGTAGATCAGGGAGTCAAATGTGAAAGTCTGGGCCTAGGACATTAGGATGATGGCTTTTGGACAAGAAAGAAAATAGCAACTGCTTGGCCTACATGGAGGTTTCCATTAATAAAGGTGGCTTACACCTGTAATCTTGCTACTCAGGAGGCTGAGGTCTGAGGATTACAGTATGAAGCCAGCCCTGTGAAGCTCTTGTTTTCAATTAATCACCAAAAGGCCAGAAATGGAGCTGTGGCTCAAGTGGTAGAGTACCATCCTACCCAGTACCAGTACCAGCAAAAACTAAGACTCTTAGAAATGATACAGAGAGTGCACTAGAAAAGGGATGTAACTGAGACTGTGAGACCCAACCAAGTTTTCATGGTATTACAGCCTTGTCTAGACATGTTCTCTTAACTTGTTTGAAGTTTCTTCACAGAAGTAATAATAAAAGTGCATAAACCAAAATCCATCATCACGCAGAAATCAGATCATGTCAAATCAGTAATAAACTTGCAGTCCATTCAGGGTCTCCCTTCCAGCTTGAGAAGTAGTGTGGTCCTGAGATGTGAATGGAGTCCTCTGCTGAGTAAAGCACACAAGAACAGAAAACAAGGGGAAAGACTACCAGCCCATAATAGTACCTTACCACTCAGAGCCTCCAATGTCTTGAGAGACTCCCAAACACCACATGTCAAACGTCTCCCCCAGCTTTCTCCTGAGTCAGCAAGCTGGTATTTGCCTCCTACACTGTTCATACAACTTTCTGCTTCACTGAGCACTATGCCTGAGATGCTTGCTTTGCACCAGCCACAAGTCAGGATGAAATATCAGGACTCCTGGTACCCCCAGGAGGGCTATCCATCCAAGATCAAAGGAACAAAGACAGGAAACCACAGAACCCACAAAGGATCATAAATTAAAATTGAGAAAATCAAGTAAGCCACCAGAAATGCCAGTCAGATTTCTTTTTAATCTAAAAACCAGATTGTGTGGATTATCAGTTCAAACTCATTGTTATCATCAACCAAGGCCTAGGCCATACAAGCATGGGTAAGATCATGGCAAAGATGAGAGTACACAGACAACGTTCATTATGTGGGGTGGTCCTAACTTCCCAAGTAGGTTTTCACTTCCTTGAACACAATATCCTAACACTTACAATGTAATTTTGACAATCGCATATCTGTTTGGTAAAACCAAAGTAGCAATTGAAATAAATGAATGTTTAGCATTATGTATTCCAAGTAATTAGGAGCATGACTGATTTTATTTCCAATTGTTTATTTAATTCTAGACATGCATGGACAGGACAATATCTTAAAAACATTTAGCAGTGCATCAATCAATCATAGCAGTCACGGTAGACAAATCAAAGTGTATTCTGGCTAGTGCCCTACTCTGGTGCATTAAACCAGTTAAATACCACCTTGGGTCTGAGACTCTAAAGAGCTTTTCCTGAATGATGATTATTCATTATGAGTTTATCACAGATATTTATAACAGACATATGCCCAGAATTAATGATAGTTTAATAACTTTCCTTATCATTAGTAATGATTATCATAATTATTACAGTAGTTATAGATTTGTAGGTTCAGTTGTAATTTAAATGGCTATGAATTAGTGGGCTTAAGTGTGTTTTCTTTAATGGGCCAATGCCAAGCCATGTTCAGAATATGAAACTAGAGGCAAATGTTTGAAAAATAGGACCCTCTGCTCCATAAGGGAAAAATACATATTACTGATTTTAAATATAGATATCAACTATAATCACTTTTATATTCTGAGGGGAGTAGCAAAATTCTGATTCTTCTCTTTGGTCCACCAGTTGTCCTGGTGTACTGTGGATATGAAGGCCATTGTATAGTGAATATTTTGATTGACACAGAAGGGAATAATACACAAGTAGAATTTGAGTTTTCTTTTGAATAGCCTAATAAATAAGGCTGGAGTCTCCAAGCTCCATTATGAAGAAAATGTCCCTGAGAAGAAAACTCTAACTCATCACCCCAGTAGCAGGCAGAGGCCTCAAGTGAGACATGATCAGGAAAGAAAGCCTACTAGTAAAGACTGGTGATATATCTGAGAAAGAATCCCGAGATATGTCTGCTCTCTGCTGTAGTCCCCAACTATCAGGCTGGTCCACATCCATTAGAAAGATCAGGGTACAAAGGATAGACAGTAAGCAATACATACTGGGCCCCAAACACTGTCTATGAGGACAGTGAGAATATAGGAGCATGTTAAATGAAGGACTGTCACCCCACGAGGCCAAATCATCTATGACTAGAGCCGAGACCAAGTAGAACTGGGCCTGACAATAAAGAAGTAAGCTTCTATAACTTGAATGGCCCTTCCAAAACTCATTTTAACTATAATTCTTCTTGTAACCATATTAAGAGATGGAACCCAGGAGGATGATTGAGAGCCTTGGAAATAGGAGTTTGTTATTACCAGAATGGATTTGTTATAAGCATGGTCCTAGTCTACTCATCTTTTGATCACATGTGTACTCACTTTCCATTCTGGCATGCCTTCAATGCAGCATGAAAGCCCTCACCAGATGCAGATACTGTGCTCTTAGACTTCCCAGCCTCCAGAACCATGAACCAGATACATTTCCATTATTTATAACTTACCTACTTTCAGGAATTGTGCTATAGCATCAAAACATGGACTAATCTGGTATGATTATGGATCACTTCAGGGGCTGTGTTAAGGCAAGGATCTCCAGAGGTTCAGACCCAATAGGATGTAGGGATAGATGGATGATGGAGAGTCATCACTCTACTTCTATGTTTTTTGTTCTATTCATCTCCAACAAATTGAATACCAGCTACCCACATTGTTGAAAGTGTTTTCCTTTCTTTGATTCACTAATTCAAATGTATAGTTCTTCCAGAAACAGCCTCTCAGACATACATGAAAGTAATTTACCACCTCTCTGACCATTTCTTACCCCAGTCAAGTTCACACATAAAATTAACCATCACAAGGGCAGATAAGGAAGAAGTTCAAGTTTTCCCCAAATACTCTCAAAGATGGAGCAAGGGTTAGAACATGGCAGTAATAGGTGTACAGGCATATGAGAGAGAGAGAGAGAGAGAGAGAGAGAGAGAGAGAGAGAGAGAGAGAGAGAGAGAGAGAGAGTGGGAGGGAGTGGGAGGGAGGGAGGGAGGAGGGAGGGAAGGAGGGACGGAGGAGGGAGGGAGGGAGAGGGAGAGAGAGAGATCAGGATCATGGCAAAGTAGCCCAAAGACCAACCAAGAATTGGACAAATGAAGAATTTCAAGTGCTTATCAAAAGACATTCTTTCTCTAAAAGGCTGATGAAGAATTTCAATCACACCTATAAAGGAAAGCAAAGTAAGCACTGGAAAGAGAAGGGGGAAAAATGACTTCCTGCATCCTATGATAAGATATCAGGCCTCTCCAGGAACCTGAGAAATCCTTGGCTCATGGAACACTAATATTGACAACAGGCCATCAAAGCAGCTAATAGTGCCCTAGTAAGCAGCATGTGCCACCTGCACACATATACAAAAGGTGTGTACCTGCCTTGGCGTAAAGAAAAGTAGCCGTGAACATGAAATTTCACTGGGGTTCAATGTGAAAGCTGACCTTGTCTTTCAAGAGAAAGTCTATGTTTTTGTACACATGCACACACAAAGGAAAACAAAACAAATAAATAAAAGTCTATAAAATATTTACAAATAAGAATGGTGTTCCTGGTGGTATTCATGTAAACTTTCCACTTACATTATACTAGGCAAAATAGTCACCTAACATAAGGCTATTATTATATTTATTCATTTATTCATTCATTCAGTTAACACATATTCAGCACCCAGTAGGTACTTGAAATGCTACTAAGTAGCATCTCATAGTTGTGATCAGTTTTCAGTTCTCTGTCAGGTATGTCCATCTTCTTTGGGTTTTGGGGGGAAGGTGGAATTTTTTTTGTCCTCAGGGAGATTAAGTACTACCCAGTTTTACAGCAGGTTAAGGATTTAAAGTCAAATCTCCTGATCAAGGGGACACCAGCTTGCATGTATAGGACTTAGGGCTATAGCCTGTAAGGTAACAGTTCCAAATTTCTTTCAATAGAATCCAAATTCAAATCCTTTCCATAGCTCCAGAGCTTTCTAAGCACAAAGATGATATATTATTTGTAGAGCTCATCTAAGAAATATTTGTTGAATGTCACCTATGTGACATGCATAAATTTTAATATCAAGATCTTATTCTCAAGTTGCTCTTAGAGAATCACAGAAGGAAAAAGAAAGATAAAATTTCAGCACAGTGTGATAGATTGCATAGCAGAATTGCTGGAACTTGACCACAGTTGACATGATGACTTTAGTTCAGGAGTCAAGAGCTAAAATAAATGATGGAAGGCAGACACAGAAAAGGTGAGAATTACACAAACTCTTGATGGGAAAATAAGCATTTCTACATAGAACAGAAGAATGTATTGGGAGAGGAGAAGGGCTTCCACAAAAGTGCAGATTGTGGAAGGTGTGGACTGTGGGACCCACAGAGCATGGCTGAGGATAGACCATGGCGTGAGGGGTGAAATGAGGAAGGAGAATCAGCCAGGGACTCTTTGTGTGAGGTCTGGGAGATGTGTGTGACTACACAAGGACTCTCCAGATTTTCTTCTGAAGGGAAGGAGGAGGAGGATCATCTCATCACAGCAATCTCTGGGTCTCCAACAAGGCATTTGACAGTTTTCCACTGTAAAACTTTTGCATTCGTCCCAGGGACAGAAGACTCTAAGAAGCATCTTCCTTCTCAATCTGAGCCACAAAAGGAATATTGGGCCTGTGCTGATGGTATGAGGAGCTATAATAAACAATGCCTGATGGGTGAAAGGAGTCAGAGGTTCCTGGGGGGGGGGATGTGCGGGGAGCAGAGGGGAGCTTCAAGTCTAGGATGGAAAGATGCAGATAAATCAATATGGCTGGGGCACAGAGTGTGAAAGAGACTGGCAGGCCACAAAGCAACAGGGTGGGTGGTAGCTACTTCTTAAGGCTAAGTAAACTAGGCTGGGAGATTTGAACATTTGAACATGCTGAGGGCCTTGAAGTGTTTTTGAGGATCACATTGGCTGCAGTAAACATAATGGACTATGAAGAGCCAAGGACCAGTTAGGAAGCAATTGAAGTAATCTAACCAAGAGTTGATGAGGACTGAACTAAAGTATCAGAAGTGGGACTAGAGAGAGGAATGGATTAACAGTGAGAGGCCACTTGTCATAGTACAAAGGCAAGACCAGTGAATGGTAAATGTAGAAGGCAGCAGAGTGATGGGCAAGCTCCAGGGAAGACAGAGGTGGAGGCATTGTTAAGAGATCACTTTTTATTTCTTCTGGTCTTGGGGCCTGAATTCAGGGCTTGGGCACTCACTGTCCCTGAGCTTCTTTTGCTCAGAACACACACTCTATCACTTGAGCCAGAGCTCTACCTCAGGCTTTTTTGAGGGAGAGTGGGGGATAGTTGCTTGGAGATAATAGTCTCATGAGCTTTTCTGCCCAGGCCGGCTTCAAATCATGATACTCAGATTTCAGCCTCCTGAGTAGCTAAGATTACAGGCATAAGCTACTGGCACCTGGCTGAGAGATTACATTTTTAAGAAGGCTGGCCATGGAAGAAGGAAAGAGAACTCAGAGTTAAAGAAAAATTAGGCAGGATACGGGGAGGGTAGTGTTCAAGTTGAAAGAGCACTGGAGCCAAAGAAGAGAGATCTTTAGAACCACAAGGAAAATGAGACATACCCTTCAATTTGTCCACCCAATTCTTTAATCTATCTTTCTTGCTCTTCTTTTTCCTTTTTTAGCCACAAGAAAAGTTGTTATTACAGATGGTTTCCTTAACCTGTGAGCAAGAAATGCTAGCAACAAGAAGTCAGGGCATTAAAAAAGAACACAAAAAAAAACATTCAAAAGTTCAGACTTATTCCTGTCCAAACATTTCTTTGAAGATAATTTGCTTTTCCAGCCCACACCTTGTAGAAAGGCCACAATGGTGCAAGCAGTCTTATTATGGCCATGAAGGGCAAAAGGTTGAGAAAAAGTTCAATTAAAACTGCCTTCCTCTGTCTGATAATAGATTTGACATTTTCAGAGTTTCTGGGCAACAATGCCTGCCATTGCAGTGCCGCTCATTGAGAAAGGCTTTTTCTTGCAGGCGAAGGAAGCACCAAACAAAAGGTCTCTGGTTACACAGCTTTTTCATGTAGGAAGTGTGGCGTACTGGACCCTGGCTGTGTCCTCCAATGCTTTTTCCTCTCCTCTGCACCTCCCAACAATGACACTTTGGACAGCTCCTTCCAGGTGTGTCCAAGAGAAAACACACACACACACACACACACACACACACACACACACACACACACACACACACACAAAGAGACTTTGGCTGAGTGCCTTGCACTTCACAAAATACTGTATGTGCCACAACTAGGACTTTTGAACTCTGGGCTTCACACTCTCACTTGGCTTGTTTGGTCAAGGCTGAAGCTCTACCACTTGAGCCACACCTCCACTTCCACACAATACTGTAAACACTCACTATTACTAGATCCTGTTACTGCCAATGATTCTGAGTTTCTCCTATGCAAGAGATGAGAAAACAGGGGGTTGAATTCCATCTTTTGATTCCTAGATCATTGCTCTTTTCATCCACTTTCCATTGATTCTGAATAAGATAAAAAATATTTGCAAGTTGCAAAATGGATGGGGAAGACTGCTGTAAAAGTTGAAAAGGGGAAATGAACAAGATGGCTAACCCAAAGCAAAATTGTTGGTGAACCTTTCTACCTTTTGTTTCCTATTCCATATGTTTCTTATCCCATACCCACCAATGCCAGGGCCTCACTCTGCCCTTGGCTCAACCTGCTAATTCTTCTATGTTGCTCATACAAATGATACTTTTTCCCCCTGCCTTCACTGATTTCTCACTCATTAAAACTTAACTTCATTGCTTGTGTCCCTCTCTCTTGGCCTCGTTAAGCAACAGATCCATCAAATCAGGTCTGCTGATGCTCTAAGAAGCGATTTCGGCTCTGACGGTCATGATGCACGGCATGCATCCTGAGGAGTTAAGGCCCACAAGTCAGTTTGGTGCTGCCCCTCCCTGGCAGCACTGTGATTTTGATGAGAGCTCTGTTGGCAAAAACCAAACCCCACTCTCAAAGAGTCTCAGTTCTCAGGCGCTGCTGCCATTAGGAGGTCCAGATAACACAAGGGAAAGCTGAGATCGTCTCCAACATTCCCTGATCACAACACTATTGTCTGTCACAGTTGTGAGGCAAAAATATATCTCAAATTAAAAACAGCCCATAAAATAAATGACTGTCAGCCCAGGTAGTTCCTAAATGTTTGCATGTAGAAAGACCCGCCATAGTCTTCCTTGTCCAGAGAGATAAAGACCACCTGAGTGAGCAGTGGTACTTTCCAAATGTTCATTGTGGTGAGCATTGTGGCTAGCCCAGGTGGGTGCTAGCCAAGAAATCAATGCTTGGCCAGCCTTGGCAGCTAGCGCTGGCCCTAATGAAGCAGTCCCCTGAAATAGCCATGAACAGATGGAGGTGAGGGTGACTATAACGTATTCTGAGGAGTGCCAAGTGAAGATAAGATTGACCAAATTTTGTCACCTTCCAAGCAGTCTTTTGTTTATTTTATTTTATTGTAAAGATGCTGTACCAAGGGGTTACAGTTACATGAGTAAGGTAATGAGTACATTTCTTGTTGAACATTGTCACCCCCTCCTTTTGTTTCCTACTATCCCTTCCTCTCTCACCTCCCCCTTCCCTTCCCCACCCCCAAGTTTGAAACAGTCTTAACACAGACAACCAAGCTAATAGGGAAAGCTACTGGTATGGAGGGATATTCCAATAATAAATGACAGGTAAAACAGTGATTCTGAGAGTTACAAGATTGCAGATACCTATACTTGTGTTCCTGTTGGGATGTTAGTCCAAGCTAGAGTCAGTGTAAGTGTGCACAGCCTCCAAAAGCACATGCTCTAAGATGGGTTAGTGCTCCTTCATTGCTATAGTCGTATTGTGGAAAATGTCCTTGGATTTGAGCATCTTCCTTCCTTCCTCAAGAGCATAATAGCCATCCTTCTGTTCATCAAAGCTATCACATGGCAAAGGCCTCACAGGGAGCCAGTGCCAACAACCAATTCATATTGCTAGAAGAATTGTGCAATATTGAAGATATGAAATGAAGACAACCCATTCTATAGCAAGACACTTATCCTACAGGGCAAAGCCAAGTAGACCCTGCTTCTGGGCTCAATGACCCAATAGTCCAAAGGTAACTGGGCAAGACTGCAGGTATCCATCTACTCAGAAGGTGGGACATGAGGTGCAAATGTGTCCCTTAAGGTTTGGTGGCTCTGGGATCTCAGTCCCCAAAAGGCCTGCAGAGGATGCTCCTGGCCCATTCAGGGTACCAAAGATATACAGAAATACTTCCTGTAGCCAAGGCCCAGCACAGTTTCAGAAGACAGCAGCTCAGCTGCTGAAAATCTGTCTCAGACACTAAACTTCACTTTCTTGCACTCTGAAGAAATATCAATATCAGATTCACAATTGAAAAAAAAGCAGTGGATACTAGCAAACATTGAAAAAATTCAGTAATCTCCGAGTTCAAAGACCTATGTTCCAGTCTCATCTCAACCATTGATTAGTGGTGAGGCCTTAAATTTTATAACAACCCTCAGGGCCTCTGGCTCCTGGTCTGCAAAATGCAGATAATAAAACCTTCCTAGACTTCTCACAGGCCTGAACTGAGCTCAAAATGATGCTCAAGTAACATGAGCAAAAGCACAGATGAGAAACCTGTGGCCCAAGGAAATTAAGTGACCCGCTTGTCTTAGTAGCCCTTGAAACAAGCATCCAAATTCAAGTAATATTTTTAAGACAAGTAAGAATGTCTCAGAAGACTGGGGAAAGGAGCCAAGAAAAAAATGGAAGCTAGTTAAGAATGATCTAGCCCAGCTACCATTGTGTGTAACTGGAGGTCAATTCTCTGAGGAAATTCTAGAAATTGAACCTGCAATGAGGGTACTAGAGTATGTGCAGGCCAACTTCTCAGAGTTGGGGGGATACTAGGCAGAGTGGCTGTTCACCATCTTTAGAAGAAGTCTACAGACAAAAGTAGCATCTGGAGGTTTTCCAGAAAGGACTGAGAGGGTAAAAACCACTTAAGTGGCATCAACTGTAGCTTTGAACACTAGTAATGGGCAGAGCTAAGATCTAAACTCCAGTTGCCCAATACCCAATAAGGGATCTCTCAAAATACTATGTCACACCCTCTTATAAAATCATTCAATACTCCTAGCTTACCTCCTTGTGATATTTCTACCAATACCCAGACTACTTCCTGCTAAGGTCATTCTTCACAGACCTGGTAGGGCCATGGGGTTATAGCTGGCAGATGGTTTCTCTTCGCCACAATGTTTTTTCTAAATACAGGATACCCAGCCTTGCCAGCCTGGTGTACAGTCACAAATTTGGAGCCTTATTTCCAGATTCTATTCCCAACATATTCGGAGAGACACTGGTAGAAGGGAGAATTGTGGCTCCATAAAAGTATCAAGTAACAGGATAGCAAGTGGTGGAGCCCCAGTGATAGGATCATCCAGTCAAGAGAGGGCACATGGGACATTCAGTTACTAGTCCCCATGCTAAATCTACAATAAGCATCTCTTCTGGCTCACAGAAGCAAACAATGCAGGACATGGCTCAAAGCCCAGAGAAGGTCAGATTTGAACGGTGCATACATCCTTAAACACATGAGAGTGGCCCAGGGACAGGGTTTAACCTTAACTGGAGAGAACTGGGAACTGGGCCTTCCTCCACCAGACCTCACAAAAGTGATCAATGGCTCACTGCATGTTTTATCTAGCATTAACAGTTCAAAGTCTTTGGTAAGGATAAGGAAGTCCTTTAGACTTTCTTATGTTCTTATGTTCTTGCTGTGTTTGGGTTCTAGGTGAAGCTGAATGGGATAGGAAGGCCTTCACAAAGCACAAAGGAAAATTCCAACCTCTTGGGTACCAAGACATACATAAAATGAATCCTGACCTCATTGCTGCTACATGGAAGGAATTCCAATATGAGAATTTTTAGCACATCTGAATTAGGGTGCAGTAATGGTCACTTCCCATTCTCACAACCAGATGGCAATTATGATAGCACTATCATTGCTTACAACCCTCAGATTCAAGTATTTTTTTCTCATTGTCTTCACTCATATACTGTTTATTTGCCTTTTAAAATGTCCTCACAGCGAAGTATCATGGTGTTGGTAGTTGTTGCAGTTAGATAATAGATTTGTGGGAGTTAATTATCCTATTCTTTCCAATTTTTTATACATTTAACCGTTTTCATAATTAAAAGGGGAAATCTTCAAACATATATAATGATTCAACATTAAGATGGCATGATCATTGCATTTTCAGAAAAGGAGCACAACATAGCAGGATATTAATGGGATATTAATAAAACAACTATTGAACATTGAAGGAATGGCTGAAAATTAAACATTCTCTTTGATAATAGCAAGCAAATCCTTTTTAGTACATAAAAAACAATGCTCAATAGGAAATGTTCTCATTACCTTACTCATGTAACTGTAACCCCTCTGTATAGTATCTGTACCACAAAAAATATATTAAAAAGATTATGCTAAGTGAAATGAACCCACCCAAAAGATAAAACTGTATCATTTCATTACTGAGACTCCAGGCAGAGGAAATTGCCCAGAGCTGTGGAATTCTTTAAAGAAACTTTGAAGCAATGTGACCATGCTATAAATACTACAAGGTTATTGTTCAAATCTTGTGCTGTGGTTTAAATGATGCATAAAATAATGATCTGTCTACCCATCAATAGCATTCTAAGTCAATAATGTTGAATATTCCAGATGTTGATTGTCTATACAAAAGAAATGTATAGCTGGGAAGGGAGGTGAAGGGTAAACAAAGGAGGAGGCTGCAATGCTTGGTAAGAAATGTATGCATTATCCTGCCCATGTAATTGTAACCCCTCTGTACAGTATGTTCTCAAATAAAATAAAATAAAATATATTAAAAAAAGAGCAACAAAGAAAAAAAAAAGAAATGTATATATCTAACTCTAGACACCAGTGGTTCATGCCTATAATTCTTACCTACTCAGGAGGAACAGGTCATAAGGAAGCTCAAGGCTAGCCCAGGACAAAAGTTCATAAGACTCCATCTCAGCAGAACAAATTGGTGTAGCGGTTTGCACCTGTCATTACAGGTATGCTAGGAAAAATAAATAGAAGAAAAATGATCCAGACCAACTTAAGAACAATGTGAGGGCTGGGAATGTGGCTTAGTAGTAGAATGCTTGCCTATCATGCATGAAGCCCAGGGCTTGATTCCTCTGTACCACATACACAAAAAAAAAAAAATCCAGAAGTGGTGCTGTGGCTCAAGTAGAGTGCTAGCCTTGAGCAAAAGAAGCTCAGGGACAATGCCCAGACCCTGAGTTCAAGCTCCAGGACTAGCAAAAGAGAAAAAGAAAAATGAAAAATGTGAGAGGCTATCTCAAGAAAAACAAGGGAGAAATGTGGTTCAAATGGTAGAGTGCCTGGCTAGCAAGCTTGAAGCCTTGCATTCAAACCACAAACAAAGAAGAAAGGAAAGAAAGAAGGGAAGAAGGAAGGAAGATGGGAGGGAGGAAAAGAGAGAAGAAGGAAGGAAGGAAGGAAGGAAGGAAGGAAGGAAGGAAGGAAGGAAGGAAGGAAGGAAGGGAGGGAGGGAGGAAGGACGGAAGGAAAGAAGAAGGAAGGAAGGAAGGGAGGGAGGGAGACAGGGGAAAGAGAAGAAAAGAAATATGAACACTTTAAAAGTATTCAAAGTTTCTTATGTGTATAAATTTGTGTTCATGTAGAGGAAATAAATTAATAGGAAAGAGTACCATGTCAGGGCTGACATCATGGGCTCAGAACCTAGCTTCCCTTGTTCAAATTTCAGCTCTGTTACTCACTTGACATGTGTTAGGCAACTTACACATGTTTTTCTCCTCATTTGCAATGTGAAGGAAGATTCTTCATGATGCTGTGTGGAAATGCAAAGAAATAATATATGCAAAGAATTATGACTAGTACCCAGAGCAAGCAAAATTTCCAATAAACTGTTACAGTTTAGATCAGAGAAGAGGAAATTGTTTCCTCTTGGAGAGAAGTAAATAGAGACTAGGAAATTCAGAGACAGAGAGAATAGGGAATAAATAGAGAATTCAGAGACACAGAGAAAGCCTATAGCAGCAGGCTTTCCTAGAATGTGAAGTATACTTATTAAAGAAAACATAGCATTAAAAGTATAAGCAGATGAAATGGGGAAAGTGGATAAACACAGAAGCAGACAGCAGAAGATGCCCTGAGAGCACAAATCTCCAGGAAGTCAACAATCAAGTGGGAGGCTAGGGATCATTACAAGCCACAATATTGGGGGCTAGACTCTGTTATTCTAGATTCTCCCACTGAGTTAAACATACATCTATCCTCCTCTTTTTCAGACATGGCAAATTGGTCCTATTTCAGGTTCCAGCTCTGATCAATTGGAATTCTAACTGAACAGGATTAGGGATCTGTACTTGAGCTCACAGAAAGCAGCACTATAAAGGATTAGCACTGTCTGCTCCAGGCACTGGAGGATTAAATTGTAGCACATGAACAGCATTAGGGCCACCTTGGCTTTAGGCCTAACCTGTGTGCCTATGGTATTGGAAAAGGAAGTCAAACTGCAAAAGGTCTGAATCTACAAAGCTTCTCTGTTCTGCCCAGTTTATCCAGGACTCCAGAGTTAACCCCTAAGGTCAGAAAACTAAATCAGATTTAGGCTGCTAATTAATAGTCAGGCCATCCATTTACAGGAATTCTCTGGCTCAAATAAAGCACCCAGAAAGAATTCAGGGAAATTTCAGACAATAAAAAGTACAGATATTCCATTGGTAGACAGGAATCAGTTGCAGCCAAGTAAATTAAAGATTGGGAAGTCCATGTTGCTAACATGGAAAAATTATTCTGAAATGTATAGAAAGAATAGAGCGCAGGTAAAGCTCCCGTTGTGCACAGGAAAAACTGAGTCCCAAAGCTAATAGAGTGTTAAAGGCAGATCTAGAACCCTGAGCTAAGATTCGCCTTTCCCGGGCATCTCTTGTGATATTAAACATGTAGGGCATGAAGAGGGGAAATGCAAAACCATCCTTTTGTATTACTCTTCTCGCCTTCTTTTGCAAATCCTAGAGAAAATTGGACCAATTAAAAGATTATCTGCCCAGATTCTATTTTTTAAAAAAAGAGCAATGTTAAAACCATCCATATGGCATCACTTTTACAATAACAATAAAAATAATTAAACTATAGTAAAATAAAAACCACCCACATGTGTTTCCCCTGAAGCCCAAGCCCAGAGGAAATTTCAAAGTGCATGTATTAGAACCCTAGAGGCCCATTTATCTGAAGACTGCTGGAGAGATTCTAGATCATGCAACCTCACCACAAGAAAACTATAGCCATCATTTCAGGCTGAAATGCAGCTTGTCCCCAAGGCCAACTCTAAAGGCCCATGAAGTGCTTTTTAAAATATAAGTATGATGCCAAGTACAGGTGGCTCACACCTATAATCTTAGCTACTAAAGAGGCTGAGACCTGAGGATTGAGTTTCAAACAAAGCAAGAAAGCCCAAGAGACTGACTCTTATCTCCAATTAATCACCAGAAAACCAGAAGTGAAGCTATGGCTCAAAGTAGTAGAGCACTAGCCTGGAGCAATAACCTCAGGGACAGTGCCCAGGCTCTGAGTTCAAGCCTCACAGCCAACAAAAATAGACAGACAGACAGACAGATGCTACTTTGAAAGGAACTTCTGTAACCCATTAACTCATAAGCATGCTTTGCTTTGAGCAGTTTACAGATGAAAGACCAGGTTCAAGACCTCTGGTAAAACGTGCAGGAAATGCTTGAGTTTCATTCTTTCTACTTTGTGAGGAGCAGAGGCTACTTCTTGCCCCTGTTCAACATTAAGAGGCTCCAGCTTGTAGTAGTGGCAATAGATGGAGAGATGCCTTCCTTCTTGTGCTCAACTCTTGGCATCATGCATTTTATTGTATGTAGCTGTGTGTCTTTCTTTTTTCTGACTGAATAGTACTTCCACTGTATATAGATTATGTGATTTATTTACCCAGTTGGGGCAATTAAGAACAAAGATGTCATGCACAGTGCTTATTATATGTTCATGAAGGAATAAACTAGAGAAGGATGCCCTGGTGTTCTCTGGAGTTTTCTGCATTCCCACCAGCCTTAGAGAACATTTCCACTGCTTGCAACACTAGTGGTTTCATGGTACTTAACTATGTTCATTCCGAGGAGCTTATATTGACACTCCTTGGTGGTTTTATGGACATTTTCTTGCTGCTTGAGACTAAGCATGTGTCTATTGAAGCCAGGTTATCTTTTAATGAGGCACACATTGAAATCCTCAACCAATTTTTCTTTAAAATTGTTTGTTTTTTTTTCATATTGGGTTGAAGGAGTCATTTATATGTTTTGGGCATGAGTCTTTTATAATGATAATTGTTGGAATACTTTTTCAACTTTCTTCTTGATGTGTCTTGTTGAACTTAATCAGTTTTTTTTCCACTTTAGAGATAGTGCTTTTGAGGTCTTTTTTTTTTTTTTTTTTTTTTGTCGGTCATTGGGCCTGAACTCTGGGCCCAAGCGCTGTGCCTCAGCTCTTCAGCTCTACTGCTTGAGCCACAGCGCCATTTCCGGCTTTTTCTGCTTATATGATGCTGAGGAATCGAACCCAAGGCCTTATGCATGCAAGGCAAGCACTCTACCACTGAGCTACCTTCGCAGCCCTGAGGTCTTCTTTAAGAAAGCCTTTCCTGTCCCCAAAGAGTATGAAAATATTACTTTACACTCACTTCCAAAACATTTATTTCTAGTTCTTTCAAATTTAGATCTAGTCTGATATTCAATGTGAAATTATCCCAGACTTCTTTGTCCAACTACAATGGAGGCTGTGCCATTGTGGCTTCGATCGGCTACCTGTGTTTGCTCAAACCACGGCTATGCTACTCACTAAGAACCTGCTTTATTTTCCAGTGCCTCAGTTTCCCCCAAATGCAATAATAGCCCTTACCAGATAGAGTTTTCACAAGAGTTAAATGAGTTCATATAAAAGAGCTCAGCAGAGTGTCTGGCACAGCCTAAATGTTTCTGTTTTAACTCCTCCTACCCCTTCTCCAGCACTCTGACAACGCCGTCATCCCCGCCACCCTCTATCCACGGCAAAGGAACAAGATCCTGTGAAGTTCCATGCTGTCGTAATCAATATTCTGCCTGGAGAGCTTCCTTTTTCTGTATGATTTTCTTGCACATGTCAATATTTATACGCTTCACTTGCCCGCTGCAGCTTTCCAGCCTCCTGCCAAGAGGATGCTTCTACTTCGTTCGACATTAAGATCAGAGAGATACGCAATTCAATTCTCCTTGGACATTTCTTATGCTGCCTGGGAAGTTAAATAGCTCAAAAAGAAGATTTAAAAAATTCCAATCTTTTATCCATCTAAGATACACATTTGAGGGGACACTGCATGGCCTATTGTGTCTTTATCCTGACCCTGGGTGCCCCCCTCAGGCCAACAGTAGCTTCAAGCAGAGGAGGAAAGGAACTATCTGTGTTGCAAGATTTGAGTTATAAGTGCTTTGCACACACTGTCATTGAATCTTCTCCACATGTGTGAGAAGGACGTAATGTATGTAATCAAATGTGTACAAATGGATATATAACAAATTTTTTGGTCTTCTTAGAGCTTACTTTGCTAATGAATGTTCAATTAATTCTAGTAGATATGACTGTAAGCCATCCAGGTCAATAGGATAGAGGCAGCTTTCCTTCTGAGAGCTAGTGTGAGTGTGGGAATGCAACATCTACCTGTCCCTTCTTCCAATCCTGAAGATGGGCCAGTTTTTCCAAGGTATACATTTGATTTGCTCTGATCTGACTTGAGGAAATGCTTGTGAGTTCCAAGAGCAGAGATGACTCTTTTTTTTAATATTTAGTTTGTTTTATTGTTGCTATAGAGGTGACGTACAGAGGGATTACAATTACATGAGTCAAATAATGTATACATTTCCTTTCTCTCAATGTCTTCTGTTCACTCACTCTCTCCCAGTCCTCTCCTCCCACCTCTACCTATGAGTTGCATAGTTCACTTTCAACAGTGTCCAGTAAGCTCTGCTGCTGCACTTTTTTTTACCTGTTTTCCTCCCCCTACCCTTCTAAAGATATACATGTGAATACACCATACATAAAGAAACAAAGACAGAATCATCAAAAAATAAAAATCAAAAAACAATATTTTAAAAATAGAGATCTCTTGTTTCCCTATCTTGGAGTTTGTTTAGATGTATATTATTTTATATAAACACAAAGAGGCATGTAAGCATTGCACCTTTGTATTTCTCTCCTAAGAGTATTCTCTTTTGGTCTCACTGTGTGTGAGTTTCTAGAATCTTATGTAATTTATCATATGCCAGTGTCTTCTAGATCTAATTTCCACATGTCAGAGAGAACATGTGCCATTTGGCTTTCTAATCTTGGCTTACCTCACGTAACATGATTTGTTCTAGTTCCATCCATTTCCCTGCAAATGACATTATTTTATTCTTCCTAAAGGCTGTGTAAAATTCCATTATGTATAAGTACCACATTTTTTGGATCCACTCATCTATTGAGGGGCATCTGGGCTGGTTCCATATCCTGGCTATTGTGAATAGTGCAGCAATGAACATGGATGTGCAGGTGTCCTTATCATATCTTGGCTCATGGTAGTCAGGTAGATGCCCAGGAGTGGTATGACTGATTCATAGGGAAGATCTAACCCAACGTTAGCATTTACTAACCAGAATATTTTTTGATAAAGCTCACTTTTAGAATGAAGCATGTAACAGGGACACTTGCGGGGTTTTTTCCGGAATTTCTTTAAATGGGTAATCTCCAGTCTGAGTCTTTAAAATAACCCATTGAACTCTCAGTTCTCTGGCACAGTGGCCCTGGCTTACTAAGTTTTTCAGATCTCAGGGGGAAATAAGAGCCGGGCACCAGTGGCTCATGCCTGTAATCCTACCTACTCAAGAGGCTGAGATCTGAGGATTACGGTTCAAAGCCAGCCCTGGCAGGAAAGTCCGTGAGACACTTATCTGCAATAAACCACTCAGAAAACCGGAAGTGGCATTGTGGTTCAAGTGGTAGAGCCCTAGACTTGAGCTAAAGGGACAAAGCCCAGGTCCAGAGTTCAAGCCCAATGCCCGACAAAAAAAGAGAGAATAAGATCTTCAACAAATGCTGTTGTACCAAGGATAGAATGAATTTGGGCCACTGACAAGCAGAGCAATCATCTTCCTGCAGCTAGCTCTAGTCCTGAGCCAATGATCACTATCCGATGATCTAATAAGAATTAGCACCCTCAGGCTACACAGTAGCCAAGTCATCAGGTTCAGTCTTACAAACTAACTTAGACTTAATTAGGCAGAAATGTCGACTCAGACATTTCAGAAAGTATTTAAACAGCCTCAGTTAAGACTGGGATCTTTCTTCACAGCCATAATATAGGGCTTAATAGACCACAGTTATTCAATAAATACTTACCAGTTACCCCTTCTATCTAGATAATGTAGTAACCCAGTTCTTCATTTGCTATGTATGTACTGATTACCTGAAGCCAACATTCAATGTACAAAGTGCACGTCCATTATGTAGCCAACTCTGCCCTTTTGCATCACGGCTTGAACTTGTGGATTGCCTGCTAAAGAGACAAATCTTTCTCCAAACTGGGTGAGTTTGCTTTTTTCTTTTCTTTCTTTCCTTTTTTGGGGGAATATCTTCATTATCCTTAAGTTGTACAAAAGGAGTTGCCATTCAACAAAGCAGTTTATGAACACAGTGAGTCTTATAAATGTCACTCCTTTCCACATTCTCACCCACTCCTTCCCTCATTCTTCTTAATTTCCAGGTTATGTATTGAATGTTTTGCCATTTAGCAAAGCAGTTATGAATAAATACATCTTGATCTGGGGCATCACTTCAACATTTTCACCCCCTCCTTATTTTTCTCAATTTGGTGGTATATACAATGAATTCTTGCCTGTATTCTTCCCCCTTCTCTCCTCTCCTTCCTTCATCTACCCCTCTCCCCTTGGTTGCATTCTCCCCTCTCACAAGAATCCATTTCCTGATACTTATTTTGTTGGGTTTTGACAGTTTGGCAAATGCGTTATTCTTACTCAGCTATCCCCAAAACCAGGAATACTATATATCCTCAAAGGTAGCTAGCCCCAACTTGTGTTGGCCTCTAAAGATTGCTAGAGTCCTACCTCAGGCTCCTACTTTATTGTGTTTTACAGTGTTTGTGTGTGTGTGTGTGTGTGTGTGTGTGTGTGTGTGTGTGTGTGTGTGTGTGTGTGTGTGTGTGTATGCACATGCTAGTACTAGAGTTTAAACTCAGGGCCTGGGCACTATACCTCAGCTTTTTCGCTCAGAGTTAGAGTTCTACCACTTGAGCCACAGCTCCACTTCTGGATTTTGGGTGGTTAGTTGAAGATAAGAGTCTCATATACTTTACTGCTTGGGCTGGCTTTGAACCTCGATCCTCATATCTCTGCCTCCTGAGTAGCTAGGATGACAAGAGTGAGAAATTGGTTCCCAGTTTTGCAGTGTGTTTCTAACAATTGCTCAGGTAATTCTGTTCACCCCAGAATATAGCCAAGAAGAACATGGCAGTTGGATTGGAAGACAATAGATGGACCTGTACTTTGGTTGTTATATGTTTTTTCAATCCTAGAAAGTTTTACTTAGAATAGTTCCTGGCCACTTGTCACTCAGTCTAAGCTTGATATTATCATTTTCCTCATTGTCAGTAGTGAGTGGATAGTAAAATAATCAAATCCTTGAACTTTAAGCCCTTTTATAGACTGAATTATGTCCTCCCCCAGGGCCTCATAAAACACCTATATTTGGAGACAAGACCTCTCAAAAAGGTAATTAAGGTTAAAATAATGACCAAAATTAACTTGACTGCTGTTCTTACAAGAAAAGATAGGTCATACCAACAATCAAGGAGAAAGGACCCTGTGAAGACCCTAGAGGAAGCTTATGATGATGATGATGATGATGATGATGATGATGATGATGATGTGTATGTGTATGTGTGTGTGTATGTGTGTGTGCATCTGTATGAAATGAAAGGGCCTTAAAAGAAACCAGGCCTGTCAATACCTTGACCTTAGACTCCTGATTGTGACAAGATCAATTTCTGTTATCTAAACCACGCAGTCTGTGGCAGTCCTTTGTTATACGGCAGCCCTAGCAAGCTAATGCAAGCAGCCAAGAACCTGGAATTAACTGTGATCATTTGCAACAATGGTCAACATCATGAATGAGCACCAAGGGCAAATGTTTGATCATAATTCCTGAAGAATAAAGAGTATTTGGGGGACAATACACCTGCATTCTTTACACTTATTGATTCCCAGTGCCTCTGCATCCATTCTGTGCTACATCACAAACCATTTAAAATTTAGTAGCTTAAAATAATCACCATTCATTTAACCACAACTTCAAAGGTCAGCAATTTGGACTGGGAACCTCCAGGCAGCCAGTGCCTCTGCTGGCTTCTGGAGCACTCACTCACATGGCTGCAGTTGTCTGACAGTTTGTCCAGGAGGGATGCAAGAAAAAAGCCTCTGGAAGTCAGTGCAGGCTTCTGGCTGCAGTGCCTTGGTTCTCACACTCCAGCAGGCTGGATGGAGCTGCTTTCTATAGTGGTCTCTAAACAGAAATCCAAAAGCTCAATAGCACAACAGCAAGGTTCTTTGAGAGCTAGTCTCACCTCTCACTTCCAATGCATTCATTTTGGTCATGTGCCAGAGGGCTAGATTCAATGGGAGAAAAATGAAACCCACTTCTTTTTATTTATTTTTGGTATTTCTCTATCTTTTCAAATCCTTCCAGGAAAGAAGGATGGCCAATAGACACATGAAGAAATGCTCAACCTCCCTAGCCATAAAAGAAATGCAAATCAAAACAACATTAAGATACCACCTCACTCCAGTTAGAATGGCTAAAATCAAGAACTCTAAAAACAACAGATGCTGGAGGGGATGTGGACAGAAGGGAACCTAACTGCACTGTTGGTGGGAGTGTAAACTTGTTCAACCACTTTGGAAAGTAGTATGGAGGTTCCTCAAAAGACTCCACATAGAGCTCCCCTATGACCCAGCAATCCCACTTTTGGGCATTTACCCAAATGGTTACAAACAAGACCACACTAAAGCTACCAGCACAACTATGTTTATTGCAGCATTATGAGTACATTTCTTAACAAGCATTGTTGCTTTCTCCTTTGTTTCCCCTTCCCATCCCTTCCCATCTCCCACCCCCAACGTGCCCTGCCCCCACCAGCCAAAGTTGTAAAGTTCGTTTTTCATTGCAACAATAGATGTCCACACAGCTTTTGAGTTATGAGGATCATTTTCCTAATTACCAGGCAGGTGCATGCTCTAGATCAGGAATTTATAACAGATCCAGGACCAAGGATGAGCATGCCTCAAGGGCTACAGCTCTTATTCATGCATCTATCCATTCCAACAAATACAAACAGAAATGGGGGGGGGAATCTATTCAAGTAATACAAAGGTAAATATGATAAAAGGTCTACCTTCAAATTTTTTAATTACTAGAGCCACAGAAACACAAATAAGTAGATCAACACAGAATAAGGTACAGAATGCTCAATTATAGGGAGGTAAAGATGGGTAAAGATTTCATAAAGGCAATTATTCTTGTCCTGAAGGATGAGGTGTTTGAAGCTCAATTAAGATACAAAGATAAAGGCCTAGGAGAAATGATTCTTGAGTTGGAGGTAGCAGTGGTCACAGCAAGGTCAGGAAAAGGCTAATTCTAAGGAGCATGAGATTTTCTCCATCAGCAAAAGAAAGGAAATGAAGAATTGGTATGTAGTTGTATGGGCAATTTGATCAAATATGAAGAAAGTTTATGTAACAAGGCAACCGGGAAAGGGGCTTTTCCAATTGGGGTATCAAGGTTACAAACAATGGAGAATACCTCTGACCAGCTGGAGCTGAAGAGGAATGTAGCAAAGGTGCTGAAGGCACTTGAAGAGGTGATGGGAGCTGGGGAACCAGGCTTATAATCTTCCCAAAAGTATGAAGCCAGGAGTCTACCTCTCCTCTGGATGCTGCTACATGTTGGCTACATGGCTTCTGTCCATTCTTGCCTTTTCTTTCACTCTGTTTTCGGATCAGGAATGTGGGAGGGAAGACCCACCTGCCTGGACAGAGCTGAGGTAGAACCCTAAGGTAGCATTCAAAGAAGATTTGGTTCCAGTACCCACAGTGACAGTACCTGTCAAAAGACAGGTGTTGAACCTGGCTGGTGGTTCACATCTGTAATCCTAGCCAGCCCAGACAGGAAAGTCCATGAGCCTCTTCTCTCCAATTCAACCACCAAGAAAACCAGAAGCAGCCCTGTGGCTCAAAGTTATAGATTGCTAGCTTTGACCAATAAAGCTCAGGGACAGTACCCAGGCCCTGAGTTCAAGCCCCACAACTAACAGGTAGTTTTCCTACAAGAAAATCTGCTGTTTGTAATATGTAAGTTTAATAAAAATAAAATAAAATAACATAAAAAGTTAACAGTATTTGCTAAAGGATGTTCCAAGAGCACAGGTGACAAATATCAAAGCTTCTTGAGATGTCATAAGTCTAGTGGTAGGGACTGACAATTACAGACTCACTAATGCCAGACCACACACACACACACACACACACACACACACACACACACACACACACACACACACACACACACACACACACACACACACACACACACACACACACACACACACACACACACACACACCAATTCTGATTTAATGGCCTGCAGGTGATCTGAGGGGAGGGGAGGGAGTGCAGAGGTTGAAGCTTCCCAGGTGCTTCTAATTTGGAGACAAGATTGAAAACCACAGTGAGAGATGAGCGGGGATTGCTCCAGTATTCTGTGAAGGAATGAAAGGAGGAAGTAATCCCAGCATGCCAAGCTCAAGCCTCCATATAGCCACTTGAACTTTTTCTCCTTTTATCTTGGTTATATGTTGAGCTCTGTCTCTGCTTTCCACTGAAGACAAGGGACTGCTCCTGAAAAAGTAAACAAGTTTAAAAACCAAAATCTTAAAGTTCTTAGCTGTCAAGAGTCCACGAGGTTTTTCTATCAAGAAAACTTGCTCAGCATCATCTTTGAAGTTACCTGCTGGCACCCTAGTTACTGGAGTTCAGCAACTGATAAAAAAGGGGGGGGGGGAGGAAATAAAACCTTCCTTGGATCATTTTTAAAATACAACTTAAAAATACAACAACTTTTTTTAATACAATAACTTAAAGGAAGTGTCTACAAGTGCTACAAGACTAGTGTTTATTATATCATTTTCATATGTGTCTACTGTATGTTTTGAGTTTCCTCCATGTGCTAGATACTCAGTGTACCAGCCTAAAATAGAGGAACAAGGTCTGGCTGTCTTCAAGGTCATGTTCTAACAGAGGGAGGCCAGCAGGAAGCAACTGTGTGAATAAGATCATGTTTGCCTCAGGCATACGACCCATTCTCAGGGCCTATGTATACAGAGGTCTTATGGCAGAGAGCTTCTGCTGGGTGGTGTCCAGCCCCATTCTCCCACATTCTTACAGCCCACTTTTCTTTCTAGTAGAGACCAGGGATCAACGGTGGGTATCATTCATGGGTATCACTGATAAGTGCCTCTCCTGTAGCTATGCACCCCTCTCTCCTCAGAAGCTTACTTACATAAAATCTGATAGAGCCTCAAATCTGTGGGTCTTTGAGAAACGTCCATATATTTGATTCTCACTATCATCAAGAGGATGGGTTGCTCGTGAGGAGCCTGCCCTTGTGCTGTCTTCCCCTCCCCAGGACTGTTGACTTCTATAAACTTTAGAGTCCAGGAGCCATCTCCTGGACTTTATGAATAATTTTGTTCTTCAGCCATCTCAGAAGCTGCCCAATGGCTGGAGTGCCCCCAATCAGACAAGAGACAGTATTTCTGACCCTGTCATTTCTGTAGCTATCTGAGAAGATATTCACAAACAATTAGCCTTTAATTGATATATGCACATATCCCACAATCTTATTACTAAGCTAGAGATAGGTGCCAATGTAGAGAACTAACACCATCTGACTTGCAAGAACATAAGAAAAAGTGGATAATAAGCACAGCAATGCTGATATGTATGTGAGAATGTCCAAGGTAGTTCAAACTCCATGGAAACAATCTGCTTTCCTAAACGTTTTCTTGTCTTCAATATCCTTTGGTAGCCTGACCTCCTCTTCACTATGGATAGAATTATAAGATGCAAAGTGAAAATTGGTGAGCTTTCTTTTTTATTTAAATGATTATACAAAAGCTTGAAACTGTTTTTCCACAGTCACATCATCTTTATCGAGAATTTCAGGCTCATAACTTTCATAATATTGGGTTCATTTCCCAGAATCAAAGCCTTGTTTATGAAATGATGTTTACAGGAGTTTTCACTAAAACATTGCCCACACTTCAAAGTTGTTGTTTTTGTTTAACTACTAAGGGTACAAAGAAATAAGTTAAACTCATTTGGGAACAGCTTACTAGACAAGCAAAGCTTAAGAACTTAATGTCTTTTTCTCCCAGTCTTATATACTATATGTACTATTTTTAGATGACTATTGGTTTTTGCTAAGAACTTGAACTACCACACCTCAGGGAAGAGCTCCATAATTAGTGGCAGGAGCTAAGATAGAAGGCAACTCTCCCACTGCCTAATAAACTGGCAAGATCAGAAATGGATGGTGCCATAAAGATCTCATGTCTTTCATTAATGCTTAACGCTGAGGCTTTATTTATAAGGAGACTCTAAATTCCTGGCTGGTCTCACCTGACTGTCCTTGGTGGAGGTAGCCTGTTTGTCATATTAATGAAGAGAAAAGTTCCAAGTTCCACAAAGAAAGACTTTTTTTCTACCACAGCTGAAGAGAAAACAGAGATGTTAGCAGCTCAGGGATGGAATCGAGGTGCAATTTGAACCCCATAGGATTATGCAAGGCTGAAGTCAACACAAGTGGGACTGTCTGCCTAGATGAATGCAGGGACAGCACCTTGAAGCTTGATAACCTGAAGCAAAGAGCAACCTGGCATTTGAGCAGCCTAAGTTCCCAAATGGAGAGCAGCACAAACTCCTGCAGAGGATGGTTACAAATGCAGATTGCTGAGCCCGGCCCACCATTTCTGATAAAGAAGGTTTTTTTTTGGAAGGGGGGATGTGGGAGGGATGCCAAATAATCAGCATTTCAACAAGTCAACACAGTTTGAGAACCACTGGTCTGTCTATGCATTTTGCAGAATTCAGATTCTAAAGTCTGATAGACCTGGCTTTTATTCTTAACTCCATCCATCAATGGTAGTATGACTTGGGCCAGAAATGTAATTAATTTGAGCCTTTATTTCCTCACAAATAGAATAGAATACAAGATTGTCCCCCGCCCCCCCCCAAAAAATGGTTTATGTTCACAACTTGAGTATTACTCTTTCTATTCAAGTTCCATCTCAAATTCCTCCAGGAATCTTTTTGTGCCTATTCATCTTGATCTACCAGTCCTGTAAAATGTTGACTTTGTTCATTTTCCTTTTGAACCTGCCCTGTGGTAAGGAAATGGCATCTGCTACCTCCACCTGCCCGCCCAACACCAAAAGCAGGTGGTCACTGGCCAGGCCAGTCCTCTGCTGCCACCTTGTGGCCTTTCCTCGCCTAACACCTCACAGGCTAATCTTTGCCAAGGTGGCACTTACTTTAGGGTTGCAGCCCCCGAACAGAGACAGCATAAGCAGCCAGAAAAGTCCCCACTTGGCGGGAGGGGGGGGCAGTGAGTATGAGGACTAGAGAGCAAAGATGGTTCTCAGCCAGGACAATCTGAATGAGGACTACAAAAAGACAGAAAAGAGCTTGGATGCAGATCAGCAAATCAGGAGTCAGGAGACTGGATAATGCCACTGACCTCAAGAACATCTGCCTGTAGATATTTCCAAGCTCCATGCCTGGAAAGCTCAGAATTGATCTCTTCAGAGACAAAGCATTCCTTGATGCCTTCAAGTCCCATGATGGAATGATAGGGCTTATTTCTAATGGCTTGTTCATCATACATGGCCTTTGGCATGGATGGGAAGAGTTTAAGCAATGAAGGAATTAGGACAGACTTGATAGTAATGAAATGAATACCCAAAATGCTCTTATTTTTTATTTATACCCTGTCCTCATCCCCAGTGAAAGTAGTTTACTGAGAGGTCACAACTTAGTGGGGGACAAAAATGCAAATTATTATATTCTTTTTTTTTTCCGGTCGGTCGTGGGGCTTGAACTCTGGGCTTGGGCACTGTCCCTGTGCTCTTCAGCTCAAGGCAAGTGTTCTACCTCTTGAGCCACAGCACCACTTCCAGATAAGAGTCTCACAGACTTTCCTGCCCAGGCTGGCTTTGAACCGCAATCCTCAGATCTCAGCCTCCTGAGTAGCTAGGATTACAGGCATGATCCACCAGCGCCAGGCTAAATTATTATATTCTTTCAAATACTTTATCTCCCATGATTGAAGGATAGACCTTTTATTTTTTTATTGTGAAAATGCTGTACAGAGGGGTTACAATTACATGGGCAAGATAATGAGTAAATTTCTTATCAAGTATTGTAGCCTCCTCCTTTGTTTCCCCTTCCGATCCCATCTTCCCGCCGCCCCCCCCCCCCACCCAATCCTCTTCCTCCCCACCACCAAAGTCGTAAAGTTCATTTTTCCACATAATGACTTGTACATCTCATTGTTGCAATGGATCCACCTGTATCCCTATTTAAACTATTTGTTTTTTCCCTTCCCCTCCACAAATTATACCAACCTCAAATACAGTGAAAGCAGGGGTTATACCATGGGGGAGGGACATACAAAGCAACGAAGAAATAATCTTATAAATGTGTTAGAAACAATCGCATGAAAGAAAAAAATTGAATACATATCTTAGGGTTCATTTCCCTAACATCACATTATCTGACCTTTTCTGCTTGACTCAGACATATACTAGATATCGCAAATAAGTTTCTTTGGGCCTGGCTTACTTCACTTAATATAATTTTTTCCAAGTCTTTCCATTTCCTAACAAATGGGGCAATGCCATTCTTTCTGATGGAGGCATAGAATTCCATTGTGCATATATACCAGACCTTTTAATCATGACAGATTTGGGCCAGAATCTGTAAACTTGGAGACAGTTGATTTATAAAATTTATTGCATCCAGTTTTAAACTTTTCTCACATGCTCTCTTTTCATACTGCAGAACTGAGCAGGAGTTCTCGTTCTTGGAGTGGAGTAGAAAGCTAACACAGGTGCCATTGGGAAGGCCCCTTCCTCCTCACTCTGCAGGTAGCAGGAGGAGACTGGATTTCTACTCAGCGCCCTTCTGCTCTTGGCCATACATAGCTGCTTCCTGGCCATGAAAGACTGACCTCTCTGTGGCAGATCACCTATGAAACCCCGCCTAGGGGGCTCCTGGGGGTATGTGGAAGAGATCTGTGAAGAGTTCCTGGATACAGCTGTCTGTGGAAGAAGGAACTCTGGCTCTATGTCACCTCCCCTTGGACCACCCGGCACCCCAGGAGTTTGCCCAACGCACATCTGTTGGTGGACCCCTCTAGTTCAGCAGTGAGCCTGCTTGGTTGACATAATGGCGTTGTCTGTGGGGTCTCTTTTCTCCATAGGAAACCCTCACACCATTGCCCGGTAAACCATATGAATGCAGGCAACTTGCAGACAGCTGCTCCTACCCCCACAGACATGGCCCCATGACTGAAGTCCTAAGTGTATCCCCTGGGAAATGAAATATTATCTTTGTCTTCTTGCAAACACCCAGAATCTTCACGCGGGCCACACCTGGAGCCCACCCTTCCCCCACTGAGCCTTGAAGAAAGAAAGTTACACTTTCTCCTCTCCCCAGGAGAAGCCAGGGAAGCTCCTCTCCTCAAGAGCACCTCTCCTCTGAGGCTCACAACACGCAGGAGTCCCTCCCCTTCCAGCGTTCGTCCTATCTGAGCCACCAATCTAATTTAACTGACAGAAAGGAGAGTAGGGAGCCATGCCTGGGACAGAAGTCAGGTCTCAAGCATGCTAGGCTGGAAGGAGGGGTTCATTGTTGGCTTCTCTCTAAAAAGTAGGTGGTTTGCCTTCTCTTTGTCCTCCCTTTTGGATGCCTGGGCACCAATTCTTAGCCCCAGAAGAAGTCTCACTCTGAGTCTGCTCCATAGACAGTCCAGGGCAATGCTCAGGTGAGCACTGAAGGGAGTAAAAGGCAAAGCAGTGTGATCCTTCTGCAATGGCTGCCACTTTGCTCCCCTTCTAGAGAGGTCTCTTTAAGACGGCTTCACTAAGGCACCATCTCTATTTAAAGCACACATAGGTTAGGGCTCCATGGGATTCCCTCCCTGGATAAGAGATGCACCAAGACAAGGGATTCAACAAGAGAAGAGGACAAGTCAGGCAGGTGTCTATGTATAGGCCCCAGGTGAGGCTGGGGTCTCCCAGGTGAGGCTGGGGTTCGGGCAGCTATCTGCCGGCCCCTTGACTAGACAAGAGTCCTGGAAATTCACTTCATTACTCTAAGGCAGTTAACATAATGCTATCTCATACTTTACAAAGTTGAGAAAGCTTCATTAATTCATTTAAAATTACCAGTCATCCTCTTGGGTTGATTCATCCTTATGAAAATGAAACTTCCAAGACACTGTATTAAAATAGCTTGTTCAAAACCACAGAGCATGAGTCTCTCTCTTCAGTCAAAGCATTTCTATTCAAACGTCAAACTGAAACAGCTTTTAACTTTCTAATCAGTTTCAAGCATTTATGAGCAAGGCATTGAAGGAATTAGGTGAAGGGAATGGATTGGCATGAAGTGCAGGTGACTGGTGGGGAAAGTTCCAGAATGTGAGTGATTCTCAGGAGAGAATCACTGCTGCCACTAAAGAAGAGAGGAAGCTTTCTAGATTGACTGCTAGCCACCAGAGGGTGAAACCGTTGCTTCATTTTTCTTTCTTCTTCATATATAGAGCCAACTATGTCCAGGTGCACTATGGGAACATGCTTTCTCAATACCAAAACTTTCTTAGGAAAAGAAAAAAAGAAAAAGAAAAACTCCTGAACTAGTTCTAACCATTTTCATGTTGTTCTAACTTGTCTTCGCAGCATAGAGACTTTCCTTTGTGAACTCAGGGGCTTCAAAGCGGGCTTTGTTTTCATGCATGGTTATTGATTCCAGTCTCTGGAGGGCCTTTTGACATCTCTCCACACCTTGCTTGACTAATCCAAGCCCCTCACACACTGACATGGGGGAAAAAAGTATGGGGAAATTCAAAGCCTTATTGAAGCCTTGCTCACTCTAGAGTGGAGTGAGGAACACTATGCCAAACCTCTGACCAGGGTTGCGCAAACTCCTTCTGAGATCATAACATTCCTAATGTCAGGAAAAGATGAATTGAAAGGGGCCACAAGTGCTCATGTTTTCTGCTTTCACACTCAAGTAACCCCTTGCTAGGCACAGTCTTATTACTTTATCTTCTAAGAGTTGCTCAACCAGCTATCTGGAATCTCAGTTCACACTCAATTCACACTGCTACATGCTAGATTTCTTCAAGACACCCCCTCTCCCAGCCTCAGTTTCCACATCTGTCAGACAAGAGGCTAGATGGAAATTTCTAAAGTCTTCAGCTGTCTTGTCTGTTTGGTGCTATGATTGGTTGAGTCATTTCTTTCTTTCATGTCTGCTTCTTTGTTTCACATTCAAAATTGTTTTATTCTTTAAGTCATTGTACAAAGGCCTTGCCATTTTAAAAAATAAAAAGCAATACAAGGCATCTTCAATAATGTCACCTCTTTCAACATTTTCACCCGTCTCTCCCCTACCCCCATCCCCTCACTCTTGTTAATTTTTTAGGATATACATTCTTACACAGCCTTTAGGACTCGCCAAAGGATTTCAACAGAAATATTTAACACACTTGATCTACAGAGCCAAAATGGTATGGTCTGTGTTCCCGGTATAAGTTGTGTTTTCATATTTTAGTACCCAAGCCTACCTTTCACTGCTACATTCGGATATCTGTCAGTCAGAGCATAGAAGAAGTATGTCCTCTCCGGAGGTTCTTCCTGGCAGTACAGGGCAAGAATTAAGAGTATGTCATATAACCAGTTCGAGGGAAATTTTGCTTCTTACCAGACCCTTTGTAATCCAATCTCAGAAATAAGAAGTCACAAAAGAATGAGGAATAAAACACTTCTTCTGCTACCTAGTCACCTTGCTTTATCTGAGACACCTCTCACCCTGGCCTGGGTGAGGCAGACACATGGCTGGATGTGCCAAGGATGCTCATTCAAGATTGATCCAGCCCACCCCCCACCAACCCCTCCAAACCTTCCCTGGTTGCTGAGAGCCTGTTCCTAGATGTTGTTTGCTTTTGTGTTACCCCTCTCAGAAGGAAGGGCATCTGGGCTACCTCTCTGGTGCCCAAAACATGACCCCAGGTCTCCACAGGATAGGAATACAGAGAGCAGGCAAATAGGGCCAGAGAAGCATGATGGCTTTGTAGATCACAAAACTGTGAACTTTGATCAGAGCCCTAGGCAATAAGACTAACTGGGACAAGGCATTTATTTCACTTTTTAACTGATGAGTAATCATTGTATATTTTGTTGATATTCTCGTATGTGCATACAATGATTTGGCCAAGCTAATTAGCATCCAAAGCATCTCATATACTTAACCATTTTTTGTGATACATATAGACCTTTAACCTAAGTTTTATCCCCTATAAAGTAGGGACAAAAATACTTCTCTCACAGGATTATGGTGTTTCCCTTTGCTTCCTCCCACCAAAAGCATTACCTGGCATAGGGAATTTGTGTGATAAATATTTGCAGAATGAATTTCACACTTTGCCCAGAGCCAGTGCTGAATTTGCAGGTAAAAATCACAAGTTATCTCCCCCTTGAGTATTTTTCTTTTGAAACTTAAAGGTGAATTCAAAGGACATCTGTGGGGATGGTACCTAGGTTTCTAGCTCCCATCTCATCCTGCCTTTCCTCTTTTGTAGGTCTTTGGCCTCCTAACAGTACCCTGGTGTTTTCCCAAAGCAGAAGAAAGATGAATAGACCCACAGGCAAATGGAGGGTAGATAACTGCTCAACTAACAGAGAATGGCCTCATTCCCATCTGAGGAGCACAGGCTTCATTGATCTGGATTTGGTATAGCAGGTGGTACAAACCTGCCACATGTCAGAACTATCAATCATCTAATAATCCTGGGCTCATAAGTGCTTTTATCTAAGGTGGAAAAATGAGAAAGCAGTCCCTGCCTTGCTGCTCCCCAAAGTCTCAGGAATCAGCAACTTTGCCTCTTCCCATTTGATTATAATTGATTTTAAGTCACTGTTTAGCAGAGAAAACAGGACGTGACAAACACACCTTGAACTATCCTTAGCCCTTCATCTACAGTTGGAAATGAATTTTGTTTCTCTTTCACACACAGAGAAGGCTGCAGGTAGAAGCAAGATCTCCATTTCAAGGAGACTGCATGAAATTCAGAATGTGCTACTGTGGAACAGCTAAAGTGGAGCTCACTCAATCACACAACTGCAGCAGGAGGTGGACTCTGGTTCTCAGACTGGACACATTCTAAAAACCCTACCTTCCTCAGTGGTGATAGGGTTGCCAACAATGAAGGAGCAACGCCTCCATTAATTCCCTTCTCACCTGCTTGCTTGGTCGCCAAAGCCATTCAGCATCTTTCTCTTTGTCTGCAAAGCTCCTTTGCCCCATCCCGCTTTCTAACACTTCCCTGATTCTGGGTCTGCTTGATCCCAAAACCACAAGGGAAACCACCCAACAGAAATAGAATACTAAACACTTACAGTCTTAAATTTTCCAGTGGATACATTTTGAAAACTGTATAGATTAGAAAGAACCCTAATTATAATATATTTATGGAGTCCAATGCATCCAAAATACTGTGGCTTCAAGATATAATTGATATTTTAGGTGACATTGTATATTCTTTTATTTTCATTCTAAGTTGTTAGAGTTTACCACAATATGGAAGAACCATATTTCATGTACTGGGCAGACATGGGTATGACCCTAATATAATACACAGCATATTTCAGTGTAACTGTACATTTATATGTTGATCTGTCCTATTGCAGTAGAACTGATTAAGGGCAAGCCTATTAACCATGACCAACTGATGGCAGATTCATAGTAATTCCATGTAGAGGGATAGTTTAGACTAATTTGTAAGTCAATGTCCAGTATCCTTATTAAGCACTGGTATAACTAAGGGAGGGAAGGTGGTATCTTTGTGTTTGTGGTATTATGAGTTATCTACACTATGTAACCCTTTGATTAGCATGCTTTCACAATAAAAAAAACCAGTTTAAAAAAAGAAAGAAACAAGTCAGAGTTGAAGAAGGGGACTCGAGGAGAACATGGGATGAAAAATAGAAGATTAGGGAGGCATAGCTTGCAAGGGTCTTCTTTACACATGAAGGAAAAAATCATCCACCGACTTCAAATAAAAATACCATGGATACATTTCCTGTTGAGCATAGAAATGTACTTATTACCTTACTCATGAAACTGTAAACCCCTCTGGACAGCATCTTTACAATAAAATAAAATTTTAAAAAAAATCATGAAACATTCTTCAGTCACATCACAACAGGCATTGTTAAGAAAACCACCAGCATGCAAGTGGACAGACCACTTGGAGCAGATCCAAACAGAAGCAGAAAGTAGGTGAGACTCATAGGCCATATCCTTTTGTGCAGAAGGATTGCTCATTTATCTGGAAGTCCTCTCTCTTCCTCTCACCCATTCTTTCTTTTTTCCACATTTTTATTGTAAAAATGCTGTACAGATGGGTTACAGTTACATGAGCAAGGTAATAAATACATTTCCTTAATGACATTTTGATTTCTGGTTTTCCTATGCTAAAAATTAGGGGGGTAAATAAAATTGTTACTGGAAAATAAATAAATAAATACATTTCCTATTGAGCATTGTTGCCTCCTCCTTTGTTTTCCCCCTACCAACCCTTCCCTCCCACCTCAACAACCACCTCTCCCCTTAACCCCCCTAACCCCCGTCCCCCCCACCCGCACCAAAGTTGTAAAGTTCGTTTTCAACATAGTGTTTTGTACATCTCATTGTTACAATGAGTCAACATGTATCCTTATTTAAGCATTTTGTTTTTTCCCTTCCCCTCTCTGAATTAGAGAAGTGTATATACAAGGTACAGGGCACCGACATCAAATACAGTGAAAATAGGGTTATACTGTGTGGGAGGAACATCCAAAGAAACAAAAAAATCACATGGTACATTATAAATATGTTAGAAACATTAGCAAGAAAGATAAAAGATATTTGTGTCCCTATCTTGGAGTTCATTTCGCTTAACATCATCTTATCTGGTCGTATGTACATAGCTTTTGGCCTTTTCTGCTTGCCCTACACATGTTCTAGTTATTGCAAATAAGGGAAACCATGGGACCTATGTTTCTTTGGGCCTGGCTTACTTCACTTAAGTGAAGTCACCTCACTCTTTCAAAAAATTAAGATTCTCAATTCGAAAAAGACTCTACAAACTCCCTTATATTAATTAGGGCAGTGTTTTGCAAACCCCAATGTGTACATCCTCAAATGGGGATCTTATTAAAATGTTAATTCTGAGTTCCTAGGTCTGGGGTGGAACTGGAGATTCTCCATTTCTAACCAATGATATTAATGCTGCTGCACAGGCACCACACTGTGTGCTGCACAGGCACCACACTGTGTACAGCACAGCCTTAAGGGCTACATAAAGCATTCCCCAACTTTTGAGTTCTACTTTCTAGAAGACAATGTTATAATGAGGGTCCTTTTGTAACCCCTTTGGACATCATTTTTACAATAAAAAACATACAAAAGTGAAATTTCAGACAGTAGTTGGGACAAATGTCCTTTGAATCCCACAAACAATGCCACAGGAATGTTTGTGTTCATAGATAAGGCCATCTAATGAGAAGATGCCTTACTTTATGCAGGAAGTGAGGCAGAATTTGAATTCCTAGCTACATGAGTTTGTAATTTTCACTCTTAAAAGCCAAAGTTTCCACCACAATCAACCAGGATTAATTTCAGGGATGCAAAGCTAGTTCAATATACACAAATCAATTAATATAATTCATCACATCAACAAGAGCAAGGATAAGAACCACATGGTTATCTCAATAGATGCAGAAAAAGCATTTGACAAGATCCAACACCCCTTTATGATGAAGGCTCTAGAAAAGCTAGGAATCCAGGGAACATTCCTCAATACAATAAAGGCTGTATATGACAAACCTACAGCCAGCATTATACTTAATGGTGAAAAACTAAAGCCATTTCCTCTTAACTCAGGAATGAGACAAGGATGCCCACTCCACTCCTTTTCAACTTAGTATTAGAATGCCTAGCTAGAGCTCTAAGACAATATGCAAACATAAAGGGGATCCAAATAGGAAAAGAAGAAGTAACACTCTCCCTTTTGCAGATGACATGATCTTGTATTTAAAGAACCCCATGGACTCGACTCCCAAGTTACTTGAGCTGATTGGAAACTTTGGGAAAGTAGCAGGGTATAAAATTAACCCTCAAAAATCAGTGGCTTTCCTGTATGCCAACAATGAGAAGAGTGCAGCTGAAATTAGGAAAGGAACCCCTTTTGTAATAGCCCCACAGAAAATAAAATACTTGGGAGTTAACTAAAGAGGTGAAGGATGTCTATGACAAAAATGTTAAAAACCTGAAAAAGGAAATTAAAGCAGAATTAAAGAAGTGGAAAAACCTGCCATGGTCCTGGATTGGGAGGATTAACATTGTGAAAATGGCAATACTGCCAAAAGCTATCTACAAATTCAATGTGATACCTATCAATATTCCAATCTCATTCTTCAATAAAATAGAAGAAGCAATACGAAAATTCATATGAAAAATAAAAGACCCGGAATAACAAAAACAATCCTTAGCAGAAAGAACAGTGCTGGTGGAATATCAATACCAAATTTCAAACTCTACTACAAAGCCATAGTAATCAAAACAGCTTGGTACTGACACAAGAACAGAACTGAGGACCAATGGAATGGAATTGAAGACCCCAGAAATGAGCCTGTAGACCTATAGCCACCGAATCTTTGACAAGGGAGCTAAAAAACAGTTTGGAAGAAAGACAGCCTTTTCAGTAAATGGTGCTGGCAAAATTGGTTAAATACCTGTAGAAAACTAAAGATAGATTTGTATATATTACCTTGCACCAGAATCAATTCCAAATGGATCAAAGACCCAGAAGTAAAAGCAGACACCCTGAAAATATTACAGGAAGGAATAGAAGAAACCCTAGGTCTCCTTGGCACAGGCCGAAATTTTCTTAATAGAGACCCAGAAATACAACAAATCAAAGAAAGGTTGGACAAATGGGGTTGCATGAAACTGCAGAGCTTCTGCAAGGCAAAGGACATAGCTAGCAAGATCAACAGAAAGCCCATGGACTGGGAGAAGATCTTCACTAGCCATACAATGGACAAGGGTCTCATATCTAAAATGTACTTGGAACTCAAAAAATTAAATCCCCCAACAACAAATCCTCAAAGAAACAACTGTCCCATTAATAAGTGGTCTAAAGACTTAAAGAGAAACTTTTCTGAAGAGGAAATAAGAATGGGCAATAGACACATGAAGAAAGGCTCTACTCTCTAGCCATAAAAGAAATGCAAACCAAGACAACATTGAGATTCTACCTCAACCCAGTGAGAATGGCTATAATCAAGAAATCTAGTAACAACAGATGATGGCCAAAAGGGAACCCTACTGCATTGCTGGTGGGAGTGTAAACTTGTTCAACCACTTTGGAAAGCAGTATGGGGGTTCCTCAAAAGACTCTTACACATAGAGCTCCCCTATGACCCAGCAATCCCACTTTGGGGCATTTTACTTGAATGATTACAGACAAGGTCATACCAAAACTACCAGCACTACCATGTTTATCACAGCATTATTCACCATAGCTAAGTTAGGGAGCCAAACCAGATGCCCCTCAGTAAATGAACGGATGATATATATATATATATATATATATATATATATATATATATGTATATGTATGTATGTATATGTATATATATATATATATATCACATTTTCTTGATGAATTGTATGCCTCCATCAGAAAGAATGACATCTCCCATTTGTTAGGAAATGGAAAGACTTGGAAAAATTATATTAAGTGAAGTAAACCAGGCCCAAAGAAACATAGGTCCCATGGTTTCCCTTATTTGCAATAACTAGTACATGTCTAGGATAAGCAGAAAAGGTCAAAAGCTATGTACATATGACCATATAAGATGATGTTAAATGAAATGAACCCCAAGATAGGGACACAAGTGGTTTTTTTCTTCTTGTTATTGTTTTTAATGTACTTATAGTATACTATGTGAATTTTTTGTTTCTTTTGTATGTTCTTCTCCCACGGTATAACCCCTGTTTTCACTGTATTTGATTCCTGTGTCCTGTATCTTGTATATATATGTTTCTAATTTGGGGAGTGGAAGGGAAATAACAAAATGCTTAAATAAGGATGCAAGTTGATCCATTGTAACAATGAGATGTTCAAGACACTATGTTGTAAACAAACTTTACCTTTTTGGGGTGGGAGAGAGGGAAAAGTTGGGAAGGTAGGTAGGGAAGGGATGGTAGGGGAAATATAAATGAGGAGGTAACAATGCTCATTAGGAAATATACTCATTACCCTACTCATGTAACTATACAACATTTTTACAATAAAAAATATATATGGAAAAAGCCAAAGTTTCCTTGTTTGTTAAATATGTGAAAAGTTAAGTTCATTGTGTATCAAATGTATATATGACACTATTGGGATAATATCTTATCTACAGTCAATGCGCAACAAATGCCTCTTTGCTCAAAACCAAAATATGTTCCAGTCGCCTCTGTAAGGACAACACTGTAGTCAGTGCAGAGGGATGAGAAGAATTTTTGAGATGAGGTATGTCTGCTTTTAGGATGATTAAGCCTCTGCAGTTAGTATGTTTCTTGAACTAAATTCAGCTCCCTGTATTAAAAAAAAAAGTAAAATGCAAATACATGCCAAGCAAATGCCTTCAGGGAGAGAACATAATTTCATCTTTACCTATTTTTATATTTCTTTACAGTTGCTATGAGAGCATTTTAATAACCTCCATGGAGTTGAAAGTGATGAAGGTAATTGCCATAAGTAATTTAAGGGCTATTAAAGCTAACAAACCTCTCCTGTGGAATACCTTGTTAAGCAGTGATCAGCAGAAAACACGTAAAGATCATGCACACTGTAAATTCAAGCTCTTCTTCCAGTTAAGCCCAAGTGAAAAGGCAATTACATTCCACATCAGAAGGGTGCACACATTAAGCCCTACTTGTTCAAATCTTAGGTTGGCTCAACCTGCAGATGCCCTAATATTCTTGATTCAGAAAACGCTGCTTCATCCCTGATGTCATATCCCATTATCTGTTGGCTCCTAATTTTTCCACATATATATCAGAGCATCTTCTTTTGTTATAAGCACAAAATCCTGAAGGGTCTGGATCCAAGCCTTGGATAGGACAACCAATCACTGGCTGTGTAACCTTAAGCAATCCTACTCACCTCCCTAGGCATGAACTATGCAACTACAAACTAAATGATTCTATGGTGTACCCTCAAAACACTGAAATCCTTTGATCCTAAACCACATCTATATTCACACATCCATGGTTTTATCTGTCAAAACAATATCTATGAATTAAAAACAGAACGCAGAAATTGAAAAAAAAAGCCATGAAAAACATACATTAACCTACAGAATACCTGAATCATAAGACTTCCAGAAGACTTGTAGACCATAGGCAGAATCAAGTCACTCATTCTTCTCTCATGTACTGACCTAAGAAATTTGATTTCTCCATTTGTTAGGCTCACAACACACTAGAAGAGACAAATTAGAGAGGGGGGAAAGAGAGAGAGAGAATCAAGACAGTGGAGGTAAAAGGTAGAACTTTATATAACCTATATCTTTACAGAAGTAAAAGAGATGTTTGTCCACAGTAAAAAGAACAGGATATCATATTGTTTAAGAGATAAAATAAATTATTACTCTTAAAAAATTTAATATCATATGTAAAAAGAAAAGTAACCTTATTGGAAAGTTTGTAATATAAAAATCAAAAGAATTTCTCAGAAAAGAAAACAAAAGCAAAAGATAAAACAATAGGAAATCTGGTAAACAATGGCTCACACCTATAATCTTAGCTACTCAGTAGGCTGAGATGTCAGAATCAAGGTTCAAAACCACCCCAAGCAGACAAATTCTCGACTTATCTCCAATTAACCAGCAAAAAGCCAGAACAAGAAGTGTAGCCCAAGGGGGAGATCACCACCATGAATGAAAAAACTAAGCAAGAGCTAGAAGCCTAGAGTTCAAGCCCCAAAACTAGCACACTCACATATCCCCCCACACACACACACACATGCACGAGCGCACACATACACACCACAACGAGGAAAGAAGAAATCAGCTATTAGTTATTATAAGAAGTCTAACTACTGTAAGAAAGCACCAAAACATTAAGTCCCAAAATTTTTCTGATAACTGAAAGACATGATTTTTAAGATTCAGAACGCCTGTTGAGTATATAGCATAATGAACAAAAAAAAATGTGCTAGATAATCTTGATTATGAACTCATTGGATTAAGAAGTTCCTAGGAGATTAGCAAACCTCACCTCTTGGTGTATCTCTAAGGGCATTACCATACCTAAGTAATTAAGCAGGGAGAATCTACCCTGAATGTGGGTGATACCACCCCATAACTTGGTAGCCTGGATGGAATAAAAGACAAAGAAGGACAAAACCCACTAACACAAGCCCTCCCTCTCCCTCTCCCTCTCCCTCTCCCTCTCCCTCTCCCTCTCCCTCTCCCTCTCTCTCTCTCTCTCTCTCTCTCTCTCTCTCTCTCTCTCTCTCTCTCTCTCTCTCTCTGTCTCTCTCTCTTTCTCTCTCCCCTTCCCTCCCTCCCTCTCTCTTTCTGCTTCCTGGCCACTATGATATGAGCTACTCCAGCCATGCCATACCTATTTTTAGTCCTGCTAAAAATGATGGTCTAAAACCACGAACCCCAAGATAGGGACACAAGTGGTTTTCTCTTTCTTGATATTGTTTCTAACATGTGTATAAGGTGATTGTTTTGTTGCTTTGTATGTCCCTCCCCCATGGTATAACCTCTGTTTTCACTGTATTTGATATTGGTATAATTTGGAGAGGGGACAGGAAAAACAAATTGTTTAAATAGGGATACAGGGGACCCATTGTAACAATGAGATGTACAAGATGCTATGTTGAAAAGTGAACTTTACAATTTAGAAGGGAGAGGGAGGGAAAAGGGGGGAGTGTAGTTGAAAAGGTGGGAGGGAAGGGATGGTAGGGGAAAAACAAAGAAGGAGGCAACAATGCTTGATAAGAAACGCACTCATTACCATGCTCATGTAACTGTAACCCCTCTGTACAGTATTTTCACAATAAAAAACTTATTTTAATAAAACCATGAACCAAAATGAATTTTACTTTTTTCATAATTCTTTTGCTCAGATATTTGTCACACTGACAAAAGTCAATTTTTTTTTAATAATAAGGTTTTTTATTGTGAAAATACCATACAGAGGGGTTACAATTACATGAGCAAGGTAACGAGTACATTTCTTATCAAGCATTGTTGCCTCCTCCTTTGTTTTCCCCCGACCATCGCTTCCCTCCCACGTCCTCAACTACACTCACCCCCCCAAAGTTATAAAGTTCATTTTTCAATATAACATCTTGTACACCTCATTGTTGCAATGGGTCCAACTGTATCCCTATTTAAACAATTTGTTTTTCCCTTCCCCTCCACAAATTATACTAACATCAAATACAGTGAAAACAGGGGTAATACCATGGGGGAGGGACATACAAAGCAACAAAGAAATCATCTTATAAATATGTTAGAAACAATAGCAAGAAAGAAAAACCATTTGAATCCTTACCTTGGGGTTCATTTTGCCTAACATCAACTTATCTGACCTTTTCTGCTTATCTCAGACAAGTTACGGCAAATAAGGGAAACCATGGGACCTTTGTTTCTTTGGGGCCTGGCTTACTTCACTTAATATAATTTTTTCCAAGTCTTTCCACTTCCTAACAAATGGGGAAATGTCATTCTTTCTGATGGAGGCATAGAATTCCATTGTGTATATACACCACATTTTCTTGATGCATTCATCTACTGAGTGGCATCTGGGTTGGTTCCGGTTCCATATCTTAGCTATGGTAAATAATGCTGCAATAAACATGGTTGTGCTGGTAGCTTTGGTATGACCTTGTTTGTGATCCTTTGGGTTAATGCCCAAAAGTGGGATTGCTGGGTCATAGGGGAGCTCTATGTGTAAGAGTCTTTTGAGGAACTTCCATACTGCTTTCCAAAGTGGTTGAACAAGTTTACACTCCCACCAACAATGCAATAAGGTTCCCTTTTGGCCGCATTCCCTCCAGCGTTTGTTGTTATTAGATTTCTTGATTATAGCCATTCTAACTGGGGTGAGGTAGAATCTCAATGTTGTCTTGATTTGCATTTCTTTTATGGCTAGAGAGGTTGAGCATTTCTTCATGTGTCTATTGGCCATCCTTCTTTCCACTTCAGAGAAGTTTCTCTGTAAGTCTTTAGCCCAGTTATTTATTGGGCAATTGTTTCTTTGCAGATTTGTTGTTGGGGATTTAATTTTTTGAGTTCCAGGTATATTTTAGATATAAGACCTTGTCCGTTGTATGGCTAGTGAAGATCTTCTCCCAATCTATGGGCTTTCTATTCATCTTGCTAGCTATGTCCTTTGCCGTGCAGAAGCTCTGCAATTTCATGCAATCCCATTTGTCCAACCTTTCTTTGATTTGTTGTGTTTCTGGGTCTCTATTGAGAAAATTTCAGCCTGTGCCAAGGAGACCTAGGGTTTCTCTTATTTCTTCCTGTAATATTTTCAGAGTGTCTGCTTTGACTCCGAGGTCTTTGATCCATTTGGAGTTGATTCTGGTGCAGAGTGATATATAAGGATCTAGCTTTAGTTTTCTACAAGTGATTAACCAATTTTGCCAACACCATTTACTGAAGAGGCTGTCTTTCTTTCATTCTATTTTTTTAGCTCCCTTGTCGAAGATTAGATAGCTATAGACCTGTAGATTCATTTCTGGGTTTTCAATTCTATTCTATTGGTCCTGAGGTCTCTTCTTGTGCCACAAGCTGTTTTGATTACTAAGTCTTTGTAGTAGAGTTTGAAACTTGGTATTGATATTCCTCCAGCACTGTTCTTTCTGTTAAGGAATTTTTTTCTATTCAGGGTGTTTTATTGTTCCATATGAATTTTTGGATTGCTTCTTCTATTTCCTTGAAGAATGAGGTTTAGAATATTGATAAGTATCGCATTGAATTTGTAGATAGCCTTGGGAAGTACTGCCATTTTCATGATGTTGATCCTTCCAATCCAGGAGCATGGGAGGTTTTGCCACTTTCTTTTTTTTGGGGGGGGGGGGGTCCGGTCGTGGGGCCTCAACTCTGGGCTTGGGCATTGTCCCTCAGCTCTTCAGCTCAAAGATAGCACTCTACCACTTGAGCCACAGCACCACTTCTGGCTTTTTTCTTTTTGCTTATGTGGTGCTGAGGAATAGAACCCAGGGCCTCATGCATGCAAGGCAAGCACTCTACCACTGAGCCTCCTTCCTGGCCCTGGTTTTGCCAATTTCTAAGTTCTGTTTTGATTTCTTTTTTTCAGGTTTTTAAAGTTTTCATCATAGAGGTCCTTCACTTCTTTGGTTAATTCCTAGGATTTTTATTTTTTGTGGGGCTATTACAAATGGCATTGCTTTCCTGATTTCAGCCACACTTTTCTCATTGTTGGCATACCAAAAAGCCATTGGTTTTTGAAGGTTAATTTTATACTCTGCTACTTTGCCAAAGTTTTGAATTGGTTTGAGTAATTTGGGAGTGGAGTTCATTGGATTCTTTAAATACAAGATCATATCATCTGCAAGGAGGGAGAGTTTTACTTCATCTTTCTCTATTTGAATCCCTTTTATGTTTGCATCTTGTCTTATGGCTGTAGCTAGGCATTCTAATACTATATTGAAGAGAAGTGGAGAGAGTAGACATCCTTGTCTCATTCCTGAGTTAAGAGGAAATGGCTTTAGTTTTTCACCATTAAGTATAATGCTGCCTTTATTGTATTGAGGAATGCTCCATGGATTCCTAGCTTTTCTAGAGCCTTCATCATAAAGGGGTGTTGGATCTTTTCAAATGCTTTTTCTGCATCTATTGAGATAACCATGTGGTTCTTATCCTTGCTCTTGTTAATGTGATGAATTATATTAATTAATTTGAATATAATGAACCAGCTTTGCATCCCTGAAATGAATGCTGTTCGATCGTGGTGTATGATTTTTTGGATGAATTGTTGAATTTGATTGGCCAAAATTTTGTTGAGAAGTTTTGCATCAATGTTCATCAAAGAAATGGGTCTGTAATTCTCTTTCTTTCATGAGTCCCTGCCTGGTTTTGGGAGGAGGCTTATAATGTCTTCATAGAATGAGTTCAGTAGTGAACTTGCTCTTTCAATTTCATTGAAGAGTTGGAGGAGTATGGGTGTGAGCTCTACTTTGAAGGCCTCATAGAATTCCGCTGTAAATCTATCTGGTCCTGGACTTTTCTTAGATAGAAGGTCTCTTATTGTTGTTTCTATTTCAATGCAGATTTTTTTTTACAACATTCTATTGCTGTGAAATATTTGAACATTGGAGATAAAGAACATACTAAAACATTGAAGTCATAAATAACTGGCTCCCATAAAATGACTAGAACTGTGCACTCAAAGCTGGAAGTCAATGGAGCAACAGTCTCAAATTGGAAACATAACTTTACATCTTAAAATCTTACGCTATGGGCTGGGAAGGTGGCTCAGTGGTAGAGTGCTTGCCTTGCATGCATGAGGCCATGGGTTCTGTTCCTCAGCACCACATAAGCAGAAAAAGCCGAAAATGGTGCTGTAGCTCAAGTGGTAGAGTGTTAACCTTGAGCTGAAGAGCTGAGGGACAATGCCCAGACTCAGAGTTCAGGCCCCACAACTGGCAAAAAATAAAAAAAATTTATGCTAGCCAGACACTGGTGGCTCTCACCTATAATCTTAGCTACTCAGGAGGCTGAGATCTGAGGATTGCAGTTCAAAGCCAGCCCTGGCAGGAAAGTGTGTGAGACTCTTATATCCAATTAACCACCAGAAAACCAGAAGTGGCTTTGTAGTTCCAGTGGAAGAGTATTCACCTTGAGCTGAAGAGCTCAGGGAAAGCACCCAGGCCCAGAGTTCAAGCCCCATGACAAACAGCAACAAAAAGAATTCTCCACTAGCCTAGTGATGGTAGCTCCTGCCTATAATCCTAGATGCTCCAGAGGCTGAGATCTGAGGATCATGGTCTGAAGTTAGGCCAGACAGGAAAACCCATGAGACTCTTATCTCCCACTACCAAAGAGAGAGAGAGAGAGAGAGAGAGAGAGAGAGAGAGAGAGAGAGAGAGAGAGAGAGAGAGAGAGAGAGAGAGAGAGAGAGAGAGAGAGAGAGAGAGAGAGAGAGAAAGAGAGAGAGAGAAGACACGTTGGCTGAAGTGGTAGAGCACTATCCTTGAGTACAAAAACTCAGGGAGAGCTCCCAAGCCCTGAATTCAAGCTCCCAGACAAGCACCAAGAAAAATAGCCTATAATTAACTCAATTATCAAATAAATAGATAAATGGTGAAGAGGACAGAGGGCCATGTATATTAACACTTTCAGGGCTAGGAATGTGGCTCAGTGGTAGAGTGTTTGCCTTGTACACATGAGGCCCTGGGTTCGAGTCTTTAGCACCACTTCGGTGCTGTGGCTCTGGTGATAGAGCGCTACCCTTGAGCTAAAGAGCTCAGGGACGATGGTCCAGGCCCAGACTTCAAGCCCCACGACTGATTAAAAAAAAAAAAAAAGACTTTCAGAATCTCAAAAAAACACCTACTGGAGGTGCTTTACATCCTGGTTTCAGGAAGAAGATGAGGTGGGAGGTAGGAATCAAGATGCCTGGGGAAGAACAATAAGGAAGAGTCCGGAGGACAGCTGCACAGCTGCATGCCCAGAGAACCGCCTGGCCAGGTGGAAGCAAGAGGATAGAGGACCCTCTCCAAGAACAACGAGAAAATGATTTCTTTGCCTTGGTAGGAAATTATATTCATTGGACTTGGAGAGCTTGAAAATAATCCAGGATAGAAACATACACAAATGGGCAAGTGGGGAAGAAAGAGGCTATTATTAACTCCAGGAAGCAAAGTATCTTTAACAAAAAAGAAAACGTCATCACAGAGCCATGTATGGGAAAGTTCTACAAACATTTTCCATTATTTCAATTAGGATTTTTAATATAATATTATTTGGAAAACAGGAAATGGAAGCAAGGAAATTGGATTATATAAAGACATTAATCCTCTTCCTCATAAGAAGCCAATGAAAAAAATGAAAACAAAATGATGAAGACATTTGATAAATCATGAAGTAACATTCAACTCAAATGAGGTTAGGGAGAAGCACAGTAGGGGTTTATGGCTTGGTTCGGTTTGTGTTGATTTCTTTTTTTTTTTTTTAACAGCTTTCTGTTGGTTTTTGATTTAAAAAAAATAAAATAACTACTCTGGCTCAAAATGTACATGACTTTAAAATGAACTCAGATATCATAAGTAGCCTGACCCAAGCCAGTGGTTATATTTGGAAGTACTTTCCTAAGAAGGAAACATGCTATAATCAAGTTAGAATGACCAGAGCATAAGGGCAAGGAAAAATTATGAGAACACCAAGTATTATAATGTATTATCATGGCTGAAACCATGACCCTAGTCCAAGGACTCATGTCTAAAAGGGTTGTGGCAAGATACAATTAAAAAAATATTTTAAGGTCTGTGCTTACTGATATCAGGTAGAGGCACAAGACTTTCATTGAGGGGTTTGCAAATACCAAGAATGTTGAAGCAGAGCTCTATATTAGGAAAATTGGCCATGGAGAGCCATGGTTAGGCCTCCAACTCTGTCAAACAATTGTTATCCCTGCCCATCAGTCTTTTCAGTCTCTGTTGGACTAATTCAGTGGCAGGTGCTCACAAATAAGGCCAATAACGTCTGCAGTCCAGGCACATGAGAACATGAGAATGAAGCTACAGTCCAGTGATCAAACCAGCACCCAGGGGCTTAAATTCATCCATGCTTCAACAAGCAGCAGAACCCCAAACTCAGATTCCAATTTCCACAATTGGAAAGACCACAAAGGCACGCCCAGGTCCGTGTGTCATTGGCCCTGAGCCTGGGCTGGGTTGTGGTACAGATGGCAGACATTCGAAAATTAGAAAACACAGGGAAAATGGGGCTGGCACAGGAAGTGACCTACAAAAGAAAAATATCTAGTACAGCCAGAAAGATCCCCTTCAAAATGCTTAAGTTTTATGTTAAGCTTTAGTGTTTAAAGCTTCCATTACATGAAATATTCACTTATGTAGAACAGCTCATTCCCAAGTAATATGAGATTAATGAGGCATCACTGTACATAAAACCTACCGAACTGGCTCAGATCAATGGCCTGTCCTGTCCAGGATTTTGCCTTTTAAAGGACATAGAAGAATACAAATTCAGAGACAGAAGTAGCTGCATGCTGGATTGGTGTCTGCCTCCACCACTTTGAATTACATAATGCTAGACAAGCTATCTACTTCCAGCCTCACTTTATACATCTGAAAAACAATTCTAATAACACTTCTGGGTGATGGTGTGAAAATTCAATAAGACACGATTCTGTGTGTGTGTGTGTGTGTGTGTGTGTGTGTGTGTGTGTGTGTGTGTGTGTGTGCCAATTCTGGAGCACTTTTGCTCCTCTTTTTGCTCTGCTGGCACTCTATCACTTGAGCCACACCTCCAGTATAGCATTTTGCTAGTTACCTAGAGATAAAGCCTCAGATATTTTGCCTTGGCTTGCTTCAAACCTCAGTGCTCCAGGCCTCAGCCTCCTGAGTAGCTAGGTATGAGCCACTAGCACCTGGCTAGCACCAGCCTGGTCAAGAGAATCCATGAAACTCTTATTTCTGATTAACCACCAAAAAGTTGGAGGTAGAGATGTGACCTAAGTGGTAAAATGCCAACCTTTAGCACTTACACTACTGAGGAGGGGATGGTAAAACGCACAGAACAACTCCAGTTCAAACGATGGTGCCTCTAACAGAAAAAAAAAAAAAGAGTCTATCATTGAGACACTATAATACACAAACTCAGAATATGTCCACATGCAATAACAGAAAGCATAGAAACACCTGGTCCAAACAATTTTAAAAAATATTTTAAATGGAGGAAAAAAAATCCAACTAGGCCCTGAACACAAATCTAATGTCCACGAACTAAACCTTTAAGTGACCTTTATAAATGTGGGATATATTTAAATTTAAATTTAGAAATAAGATTTGTATTAACCAATCTTGCTGACTTAAAATCACTTACTTTGTGAAGAAACAATTAACTTCCCCCTTCCCACCTTAACTTCCTACTGCCTTTAAACTGCTCCTAGAAAAAGTTGAAAAGATATTTATATTGAAGAAACGTAAGATTTGTTAAACAATTCATCAATGATTCATGGCAGTTATGCAAAAAGTTGTAAATATTGGCAAGAAGGAATGCCTGGCACGTTTTCTTTTTTTCTTTTTTCTTTTTCTTTTTTTTTTTTTTTTTGGTTGGTCATGGGGCTTGAACTCTGGGCCTGGGTGCTGTCCCTCAGCTCTTCAGCTCAAGGCAAGCACACTACCATTTGAGCCACAACACCACTTCTGGTTTTCTAATGGTTTATTGGAGATAAGAGTCTCATGGGCTTTCCTGCCTGGACTGGCATTGAACCTCCATCCTCAGATCTCAGCCTCCTGAGTAGCTAGGATTACAGGTGTGAGCCACCAGTGCCCGGCTGCCTTGCACATTTTCATACCAAGGATTCTAAAGAACCTGATTTTTTTGGGCAAGATGGAACTATAAATTCTTATAGAATCTTCATCCACATCTAAGAAAACACACAAATCTTAACCTCACTAACAAACAATATAAATAAAACAGAACTTGTACCATTGAGGAAGATTGAGATACAAAGAACAATTTAGGGTAACACAAATACAGCTCAAGAGCTGAAAATGTAAGTTTGTTATATTTTAAGATAATGATTCCCCAAAAATGTTAACAGAACTCGATTTTGATACCCTACATCTTGTGTGTGTGTGTGTGTGTGTGTGTGTGTGTGTGTGTGTGTGTGTGTGTGTGTGTGGTGTGTGTGTGTGTAATGTCTAATGCCTAATCTGGGGAGGGGAAGGGGAATAACCAAACACTAAAACAAGGACACAGGATGACCCATTGCAACAAAGATACCCACAGGACAGTATATTGGAAATTAACTTTACAACTTGGGGTGGCGAGGGGTGTCAGAGGTAGGGGAAGGAAGGGATAGGAAGGAAAGGGAAGGGGTAACAATGATTGACAAGTAATTTTCTCATTGCCTTACTCATGTAACTGTAACCCCTCTGTACAGCATCTTTATAATAAAATGTTAACAGATCAAAGCCAGGGCTATGGAGTAAGATGGGGGCTGAGGTTGGCAGCAGGGCTGTGATCAGTCCTGGGGTCACAGCTAGAATGATGCTGCCTTGGAAATTAAGAGGAAGCCAGGTAGCTGGCCACCTGTGAACTCAGGAATCAGATATAGCCTAGAAAAGAGTTCTAAGTCAGCAGAATAACTCTTGTTTTGAACTAGAGGGCCCTTTCAGAATAGGTAAGGAAAGTGGAGAGATAAGAAAGAAGTCAGGGCTGGGAAGGTGGCTCAGTGGTAGAGCGCTTGCCTTGCATGCATGAGGCCTTGGGTTCGATTCCTCAGCACCACATAAGCAGAAAACAAAAGCCAGGAGTGGCACTGTGGCTCAAGTGGTAGAGCGCTAGCCTTGAGCTGAAGAGCTGAAGGACAGCGCCCAGGCCCAGAGTTCAGGACCCATGACCGGACCCCCTCCCCCCAAAAAAAGAAAGAAAGAAGTCAGACATACAGCATCTGTAGGTGCTCTCTCAACTCACAAACTAAAACTCCAGAGCAGGTGAATAGTATCAGGAAGGACAGCCCACAAACCAAATTTTTTTTTTTGCTTTTTGTATGTTTTTTATTGCAAAAATAGTATACAGTTACATGAGTAAGGTAATGAGTACATTTCCTATGAGCATTGTTACTTCCTCTTTTGTTTTTCCCCTACCATCCCTTCCCTCTCCACCTCCCCAACTTCCCCCTCCTCCCCAAGTTGTAAATTTTGTTTTCTACATAGTGTCTTGTACATGTCATTGTTACAATAGGTCAACCTGTATCCTTGTTTCAGCATTTTATTATTTCCCTTCCCTTCCCCAAATTAATGCAGTGAAAACAGGGGTTATATCATGGGGGAAAAACATACTAGAGAAACAAAAAAATCACATAGTACATTTTAGATTAAAAAAACAATAACAAGAAAGAAAAACAAGTTGTGTCCCTATCTTGGGGTTCATTTCACTTAACATCATCTTACATGGTCATAGATACATAGCTTTTGATCTTTTCTGCTTGTCCTAAAGTTATACTACTTACTGCAAATAAAGGAAACCATCACCTAAACTTATGCTACTTACTGCAAATAAATGAAACCATGATTGTAACTAATATTGTTCTACATAAAAGATGAGTCCTTTAAAATAATATGAGATCGAGCTAAGACATGGAACCAACCAAGATGCTCCTCAGTAGATGAATGGATCAAGAAAATGTGGTATAGATAGATAGATAGATAGATAGATAGATAGATAGATAGATAGATAGATAGATAGATAGATAGATAGATAGATAGATATAAAATTATATATATATAATTATATATATAAATAATTACACTCATTTGAAAAACATTTCAGGTCACCTACTCCTGTAATTTTTCTCCTCAAATGTACTCTAAAATGTTTTCCCTTCTTGGTATTATATAAACAACTCTCAGGAAAATTGAAGTGAGACCTACCATGAGCTTGTGAGCATGTAAAGAATAATCTAATCTCTGGTCTGTGGCTCATCATCACCTAGAAAGTTGTAATAAATGCTGCTTCCTGGGCTCCACCAAAGAAACAGAATTTCTGGAAGTGAGACCAACAGTCATTGCTTTTTTGCTTTTCATTTTTACCTGTCAAAATATGCATCTATACATGGTACACAACATGATGTTTTAAAATATGCATTCATTGTGGAATGGTGAAATCAAGCTAGTTCACACAAATGCATTAATTTGTGTGCTTATAATTCTGTGCTAAGAATAATTGACATCTTACTCAGTGATTTTCAAGTGCACAGTGCATTTTTTGAATTATATTTTATTATCTTGAAGTACTTGTACAAAGGGATTACCATTTAACATGTCAGTTCATGAGGACAATGCATCTTGATCAATATTACACTTTCATCATTCTCCCCTATCCCTCCAACACCCTTTCCATCCATTTTCCTAGTTTCATAGAATATACATTTTTTAAAACTAATGTGCATTAGATCTCTTAAGCATATTCCTCCTACTGTTTCCTTTGACCAGTATCTTCTACTTTTCCCACATTGCCTCCAGCCCCCAGTTACTACCATTGTACTCTCTACACCTATGGTTTTTCCTCCTTTTTGTCTTCAAGATTTCACTTATTAAGGAGATCATCTGGTGTTTGTTTTTCTATGCCTGGATTAGTTTATTTACTATATTACCCTACAGTTTCACTGATAGTGTTGCAAATGACAGGATTTCCTTTTTCTGTATAGTTGAATAGTATTCCATTATGCATATACATCACATTTTGCTCATCCATTTATCCACTAATGGACACATAGGATGACTGCGTATCTTAACTATTATGAATAACAATCAACAGAGGGAAGCCCATGTCTTCAACACCTTCATTTCCTTTGATTGTGGGATTGTTAGATCATATATTATTAGAGTAGAAGAGAGACAAGAAAACTGAAGTATATATTCATTAATAATTGTCAACAGAGAATAAAGATTTCAGGAAATATTTGTGTGACATTCTCTAAAGACACAAGAAAAGAAAATGGGGGTAAAAACTAGCCAACTATGAGTAAAGATGTAAAGCAATAACACCAAGCCCTGAGTTTAAGTCCCAGGACCAGTCAATCAATCAAGCCAGGTGCAGGTGGCTCACACCTGTAATCCTAGCTAACTCAGGAGGCTGAGATCTCAGGATCTGGTTCAAAGCCAGCCAGGGCAGGAAAGTTGGTGAAACTCTTATCTCCAATAAACCACTCAGAAAACTGGGAGTGGTGCAGTGACTCAAGTGGTAGGGCACTAGTCTTAAGCTGAGCAAGAGCATCCAGGCCCAGAGTTTAAGCCCCATGACCGACAATAAATAAATAAATGAATGAATAAATAAATAAATAAATTTTAAGAGCAACCTATTAATAAAAGAAAAATGAAGTTGTTCAAAATTAAAGAAAACCCAAGAGGAAAGGTCTTCAGAAAGAGTACAAGGTCAAGAGTATGAGTTACAATAGGAAGTTGTAATAAAGTGGTAACAATTTTTTTTAATTGTGGAGGTGATGTACAAAGTGGTTACAGTTATATGTCAGGTAATATTTCTTTTTGAACAGTGTCATCTCTTCCCTCATTTTCTCCAAGTTTTTCCCTCAGACCCCCCTCACATGTTGTATAGTTCATTTTCAACATAGTGCCTAATGAGTATCACTGCTACATTAGTTCACTCTTTGTACCACCATTTCTGTGCTCCACCTTACCCTCCCCAAAACAGACAAACTTACACATGACAAAAAGTACAGGAAACAACAACAGCAACAAAGGAGAAAAAACAAACACAAAATAACTTTTAAAACCCTCTTTTTTCCATTTCTTGGAGTTCATTTTGATAAACATTATTTTATATGATTATATGCTTATAGCTATTAAGCCTTTGTGATCCTCTCCTAAGAATATCCTCCTTTGGTCTCACTGTATGAGTGAGTGTCTAGAGTCCTGTATAATTTATCATATCCAAGTATATTTTTTTTGTCTTAAGGTAACAGTTTTTAACCCATTTGATTTGCATAAGAATAACTCTTGAGTTTCTTCTCGGGAGCAGATCTAATAAAATAGTGAACTGCAAAAGTCCAAATTTCTAGGACCAGAAAAAGAAAGGAAACTTGTGGCTGTAAACCACAAGATTCAAATATATAGAAAAAAAAAGTCATAATGGGGCTGGGAAGGTGGCTCAGTGGTAGAACACTTGCCTTGCATGCCTGAGGCCCTGGGTTCGATTCCTCAGCACCACATAAGAAAAAAGAAAAAAGCCGGAAGTGGCGCTGTGGCTCAGGTGGTAGAGCGCTAGCCTTGAGCTGAAGAGCTGAGGGACAGCGCCCAGGCCCAGAATTCAGGCCCCACGACCGGACCCCCCCCCCATAAAAAAGGAAAAAAAGAAAAAAGTAATATAAAATATATGGGTGGATTGAATGTTGGCCCTGGAATTTTTTGGATTACCAAAACATGTACAAATATCCACAAGCAAGCCTGGAGAATCAGCGAGAAGAGACAGTGGCATGACAGACATTAGCAGGACACAACAGCAGTGGATAGCATCAGTAGTATCTCTTCTCCATCAGAGTGTGAAAGGATCAAGGGAGAGAAATTACTAATAGGAGGTAAAGTCAAGGTCTCTAAGATTGTAGTTGATGATGTAGAGTCTGCCACCAGGCCAACCCCAAATCATAAAAGGTCTCATCTTCTCACATCTAAATGTGTTATCTACCTAGTCCACTCTAACTTGAATTAAATACCTCCAGGGAGTTTTCCCTCTGTCAACCATATTTCTTTTCTTCCCCTCAACTGGAAGAATATAACTGGTTTGGAAAATCAGTCACTCCTGTGACAGATACTGCCGTTGATCACCCAACATGCTTTCTTCCCATCATCTCCACTTTTTTGTTTTGTTTTGCTTTGTTTTACTTTGCTTTGTTTCATAGTTTCAGTGACCCACATAAATTCTTGCATCCCCAAATTCCCTTGTCTTTGTAGCCAAAGAAATATAAGTATACCTTTGACCTTTCTTAGGATAAGAATTCCAGGACTGCAAGTTTTTGCAAAACCTTCCTGGGGGATTTCTTGTGGCAGAAGACAAATGCCTAATTTATCTGTCTGCCAGGCCTCTTAAGTCCCTCCGCGGGACCACACCACAAGTAACACATGGGAACGAATAAGTTACTCTCAGAAGGGGTTATCTCCATTTCATGTGCTGGTTATAGGCTCAGAAAATTAGTCCTCTTTTATCTTTCCAGCATGGACCGCCCTACTAGGGCCTCTCTACTTCCCACCTCTATGTTCTCCACTATACTCAATCATTGCTCCCTCAAATATTTCTCATGTCACTGCTCTCCTGAAAACACCCCACTATGATCAGTGATCACTGGGATAAATACAGGAAACTTCTCAACCTAACTCCACCTTACACAGCCAAACAAATCCTCCCAAACCTGAAAGGAAAAATTCCCCATATCTATAGCAGTTTTCTCAGTGATGTTGTCTCCCAAAACTCTAAGAGATTTGAGTCTCAAGAAGTTTTTGTCTGCAAATCTCTCTACCATCTATTCCCTCTAAAATGTTTGCTTCTGTTGTCTTTCAAAGTTCAAGCCCACATCCTTCAAAACGTTTTCTTAAATCTACTCATTACTTTACTTATGTAATTATAACCCCCTCATTCATCACCTTTACAGTAATTTTTAAAGAAGGTTATTAAAGAAACCTTCAAGAAGTTTTCATGATACATACTAATTTTCCTGAAATATAACCACTTTTAGTACTTGTGCTATTTACATTGACCAACACTGTGAACATTCTCAATGTTCAGATCTGATGTTAATACTTGCATATGTCCAACACATGTGCTTCATGGTAGGCTAATCAAACCAAGCAGTTTAAAGTATATCCATTAATTTTTAAAGTGGTAGGGGGACATTTTATTCTTGTCCACAATTGGGAGTTCTGAGGTACACACATATTCATGATTACCTACATAGTAAACTGAGCAGTATTTGGAGACAGCCTTTAATGGACTGAATCATACCCCACTCTCTAATTGTATGCTAAAGTCCTAACCCCCAATTAAGATCACATTCTGAGGGCATGTTATTTGGAGGCAGGAACTTTGCAGAAGTAATGAGACTAAAGAGAGGTCATTAGGATGGGCCCTAATCCAATATAACTGGTTCCCTAATAAAAAGAAGACATTTATACATATGACCATATAAGATGATGCTAAGTGAAATGAACCCCAAGATATGGACATAAAAGGTTTTTCTTTGTTGTTGTTTTTAATGTATTAGGTGATTTTTTTGTTTCTTTTGTATGTTCTTCCCCTATTGTCACTCTGTTTGATTTTGGTACCCTGCATTTTGTATATACATTCATCTAATTTGGGGAGGAGAAGGGAAATAACAAAGTACCGAAATAAGGACACAGGATGACCCATTGCATCAATGATATTCACAAGACACTATGTTGGAAATGAACTTTACAACTATAGGGGAGGGGGAGGAGAAGTGGGTGAGGTGAAGGAGGAAAGGAATAGTGGGAGGAAACCAAGGGAGGGGGAAACAATGCTAGACAAGAAATGCACTCATTGCCTTGCCCATGTAACTTCTCTGTACTATCTTTACAATAAACTAAAATGTAAAAAAAAAGAAAGAAGAAAAAAGAAGAAATTTAAACACAGAGACATGCATAAAAGAAAACCCCAGTAAAGATAACCCAGGAAGGAAAAACCAGTTGTTTAAGGATACAGGTGGACCTGTTGCAACAATGAGAAGTACAAGTTGTCATGTCCAAAACGAGCTTTACAACGTCGGTGTGGGGGGGAGGGGGGGAAGGAGAAGGATTGGGATTGGGGGGGAGGGGGGAGGCTGGGAAGGGATGTGAAGGGTAAACCAAAGGAGGAGGGTGCAATGCTTGGTAAGAAATGTACGCATTATCCTGCCCATGTAATTGTAACCCCTCTGTAAAGATAACCCAGGAAGAAGACAGCCTTCTGCAAGTGAAGAAAAAAATCTGGAACAGATCTTTCCTTCTTCTCAGATGGAACCCACGCTACTGACAACTCAATTTCACACTTTGAACATCCAGAACTATAGGTAAATAAATGTATGTTGTTTGAGCAGCCTAGTTTATGTACTTTGTTATAGTAGCCCTAGAAAAACTAATACCGGCCCAACATGAGTTGTATTTTTTAACTTATTTGGAAAAATAAACTCTCTTTACTCTTTTTTTGGTATGGTTTTATGACATTTAACTATTGTACAGAGGGGTTTCAATTCAACATGTCAGCTTGTGAGTGCAGTGTTACCCCTTTCATTAATCTCCCTCATCTCTCCCATCCACTCCATTTTCCTAGTTCCATTTTCACATATATACATTGAATATTATGACTGCATTCTCCCACCCTTCCTCTCATTCTTTATCTACCTCTCTTCTTTTATGTTATTCCCACCCACCCGCCAACACTTCAAGTACTAGCTTCCTGATACTCATTTTGTTAGACTGTAAATGAGTTGTTCAAGTGAGTTTTTTAAATTTCCTTTACCTTCATTAACAGTTCATACTACAGCAAGCAAGAAAATGATGCAGAAACTAAGAACCACAAAAGTGATTGTTCACCAGAAAAACTAAGTGACTTCAATAGGATTCATTCAGAGAAGCCAGTCTTGCTTGACAGGGAAGTGCCAATAATCATTCTGGATTATTTCCCTGGTTCAGTATCTTTTTGCCATGAGGTCATGGATCCAATATGGAGGACTCTGCCTTTCATGAAATGGAAAGACTTGGAAAAAATTATATTAAGTGAAGTAAGCCAGGCCCAAAGAAACATAGGTCCCATGGTTTCCCTTATTTGCAATATCTAGTATAGGTATGAGTCAAGCAGAAAAGGTCAGATAATGTGATGTTAGGAAAATGAACCCTTAAATATGTATTTTAATGTTTTCGTTTCTTTCATGCATGTGTTTCTAATGCATTTATAAGATTATTTCTTTGTTGCTTTGTATGTCCCTCCCCCACAGTGTAATCCCCGCTTTCACTATATTTGATGTCAGTATAACATGTGGAGGAGATGGGGACAAACAAGTCGTTTAAGGATTCAGGTGGACCTGTTGCAACAATGAGAAGTACAAAATGTCATGTCAAAACCAGCTTTACAATGTCGGTGTGGGGGGGGGGAGGGGGGTATGATTGGGTGGGGGGAGGGGGGAGGCTGGGAAGGGAGGTGAAGGGTAAACAAAGGAGGAGGCTGCAATGCTTGGTAAGAAATGTATGCATTATCCTGCCCATGTAATTGTAACCCCTCTGTACAGTATGTTCTCAAATAAAATAAAATAAAATAAAATTTTAAAAAAAAAGGACACAAGTAGTTTTTTTCTTCCTTGCTATTGTTTCTAACATATTTATAAGGTACAATGTGATCTGTTGTTGTTTTGTATGTCCCTCCCCCAAGGTATAACCCATTTTCACTGTATTTGATGTTGGTATAATTTGGGGAGTGGAAGGGAAAAAACAAATTGTCTAAATAGGGATGCAGGTGTACCCATTGCAACAATGAGATGTACAAGATGTTATGTTGAAACGAACTTTACAATTTAACAGGGGGGGAGGGGGAAGAGTGTAGTTGAGGAGATGGGAGGAAATGGACGGTAGGGGGAAAACAAAGGAGGAGGCAACAATGCTTGATAAGAAATGTACTCAATTACCTTGCTCATGTGATTGTAACTCCTCTGTACAGTATTTTTGTAATTAAAAAACTTGTTTTTAAAAAAAAGATATGACACCTCTGAAAATGAGGATTGTGTGGGACCTGGAGGTATTAGAGGTAATTAGAGATGTGGGAATGAGAACCAAAGGCATGGATTTGCTGCCACATTAGCCAAGGCATCCACTAAAGGCTCTGTGTAACCTCAGGAAATATTTCCTCTGAAGAACAGACCTTATATCCATTTCAGTAGACAGGCAAAAACAACATTAGGGCTTTGTATTTTTTTTATTTTACAGTTACATAAGTAAGGTAGTGATTACATTTCTTGTTGAACTTGTTATCCCCTCCCTCATTTTGCTCCCACTTTCCCTCCCTCCCAACCCCCGTCCAACTTGTACAGATCATTTCCAACACATTGTCTGTGAGTGTCTCTGTTGCATAGGTTCCCCATTTGTCCTTTGAGTATGTTTTTCCTCTTAAGAGTAAAAATCTGCATTGAGTCCATAACTTTGCATAATCAACAATACCAAAATGTAGCCTTATGAAAATGAAAAAAAAACAATACTTCCTTAGCTAGGCATCTGTAACTCACACCTGTAATTCTAGCTACTCAGGAGGCTGAGATCTGAGGATTGCATTTAAAGCCAGCCCAGGCAAGAATGTCTATGAAACTCTTTTCAGGTCATGGGGCCTGAACTCTGGTCCTGGGTGCTCTCCCCAGCTCTTCAGCTCAAGGCTACCACTCTATCACTTGAGCTACAGCACCACTTCCAGCTTTTTCTGCTTATGTGGTGCTGAGGAATCAAACCCAGGGCCTTGTGCATGCTAGGCAAGCACTCTACCACTGAGCCACCTTCCCAGCCCCCATGAGACTCTTATCTCCAATAAACCACTCAGAAAACCAGAAGTAGCATAGTGGCTCAAGTGATAGAGCACTCACCTTGAGCTGAAGAGCTGAGGGACAGCATTCAGGCCCAGAGTTCAAGCCCCATGACCAAAAAAAAAAAAAAAAAAGAAAGAAAGAAAGAAAAGCTCAAGAGTTAGGCACATATAATAAAAAGACACTACCTCGTATGAAGACCATCTTTCCCTGAAAGTCTCTTGGATGAGACCCTTTGCTCTCGTCCATTTTCTATTACTACAATCAAATGTCTGAAATTGGG